>NC_064931.1:662421570-667421570 GCF_023897955.1 Schistocerca gregaria | reverse complement strand
CACCTAGCGCATTCTTAATTTTCTTTTCCATTCTTCTGTATATTATTCTTGTAAGCAGCTTCGATGCTTGAGCTGTTAGGCTGACTGTGCGATAATTCTCGCACTTGTCAGCTCTTGCCGCCTTCGGAATTGTGTGGATGGTGCTTTTCCGAAAGTCAGATGGTATGTCGCCAGACTCATATATTCTACACACCAACGTGAATAGTCGTTTTGTTGCCACTTCCCCTAATGATTTTAGAAATTCTGATGGAATGTTATCTATCCCTTCTGCCTTATTTGACCGTAAGTCCTCCAAAGCTCTTTTAAACTCTTCTAAATCGACTCCTGTTTCTTCTTCTATCACATCAGACAAATCTTCACCCTCATAGAGGCTTTCAGTGTATTCTTTCCACCTATTCTCTCTCTCATCTGCATTTAACAGTGGAATTGCACTCTTAATGTTACCACCGTTGCTTTTAATGTCACCAAATGTTGTTTTGACTTTCCTATATGCTGAGTCTGTCCTTCCGACAATCATATCTTTTTCGATGTCTTCACATTTTTCCTGCAGCAATTTCGTCTAAGCTTCCCTGCACTTCCTATTTATTTCATTCCTCAGCTACTTGTATTTCTGTATTCCTGATTTTCCCGGAAATTGTTTGTACTTCCTCCTTTCATCAATAAACTGAAGTATTTCTTCTGTTACCCATGGTTTCTTTGCAGCTACCTTCTTTGTACCTATGTTTTCCTTCCCAACTTCTGTGATGGCCCTTTTTAGAGACGTCCATTCCTCTTCAACTGTGTTGCCTACTGCGCTATTCCTTATTGCTGTATCTATAGCGTTAGAGAACTTCAAACGTATCTCGTCATTCCTTAGAACTTCCGTATCCCACTTCTTAGCGTATTGATTCTTCCTGACTAATGTCTTGAACTTCAGCCTACTCTTCATCACTACTATATTGTGATCTGAGTCTATATCTACTCCTGGGTACGCCTTACAATCCAGTATCTGATTTCGGAATCTCTGTCTGACCATGATGTAATCTAATTGAAATCTTCCCGTATCTCCCGGCCTTTTCCAAGTATACCTCCTCCTCTTGTGATTCTTGAACAGGGTATTCGCTATTACTAGCTGAAACTTGTTACAGAACTCAATTAGTCTTTCTCCTCTTTCGTTCCTTGTCCAAAGCCCAAATTCTCCTGTAACCTTTTCTTCTACTCCTTCCCCTACAACTGCATTCCAGTCACCCATGACTATTAGATTTTCGTCCCCCATTACATACTGCATTACCCTTTCAATATCCTCATACTTTTTCTCTATCTGTTCATCTTCAGCTTGCGATGTCGGCATGTATACCTGAACTATCGTTGTCGGTGTTGGTCTGCGTCGATTCTGATTAGGACAACCCGGTCACTGAACTGTTCACAGTAACAGACCCTCTGCGCTACCTTCCTATTCATAACGAATCCTACATCTGTTATACCATTTTCTGCTGCTGTTGATATTACCCGATACTCATCTGATCAGAAATCCTTGTCTTCCTTCCACTTCACTTCACTGACCCCTACTATATCTAGATTGAGCCTTTGCATTTCCCTTTTCAGATTTTCTAGTTTTCCTACCACGTTCAAGCTTCTGATATTCCACGCCCCGACTCGTAGAGCATTATCCTTTCGTTGATTATTCAATCTTTTTCTCATGGTAACCTCCCCCTTGGCAGTCCCCTCCCGGAGATCCGAATGGGGGACTATTCCGGAATCTTTTGTCAATGGAGAGATCATCATGACACTTCATCAACTACAGGCCACATGTCCTGTGGATACACGTTACGTGTCTTTAATGCAGTGGTTTCCATTGCCTTCTGCATCCTCATGTCGTTGATCATTGCTGATTGTTCCGCCTTTAGGGGCAATTTCCCACCCCTAGGACAAGAGAGTGCCTTGAACCTCTATCCGCTCCTCCGCCCTCTTTGACAAGGCCGTCGGCAGAATGAGGCTGACTTCTTATGCTGGAAGTCTTCGGCCGCCAATGCTGATTATTTATCAAAATTTAGGTAGTGGCGGGGATCGAACCCGGGACAGAAGACGTTTTGATTGTGAATCAAAGACGCTACCCTTGGTACAATGCTACAAATAAACGGCTTAACCTGCACCCCCGTGCGTCGCTAGTTACCTGCACCAAAGCAGCCAACCGCCGAAGGGAGCCGTCCTCGGTCTCAGAACCCAAGCGGCAGGCGTCATTCGTGCCGAAATGTGCCACCACATGCAGTCGGTTGCACCCAGTGAGCTCAATAGCCGCGCCGTCAGGGCCTCCTCCACATCACGGATGACATCTCCCGGCAAAGATACCGTATGCACACTGGAATTCTTTCCTTCCTTGCTGCTATCTCCCTGAGGGGCTCCATCACCTGCCTGACATTGGAGCTCCCAATGACAAGCATATCCCCCATCAGTACTTTCATTTTTAGACGTAGTTTTGTTATGTGGTCTCTTTGGTGTAGTTTCAGTACTTCTTGCATCTTTCTGAACCTCTTTTTTCCATTACTGGATTACATTTAATTCTAAAATATACTCAGGAATGATCTTGATCAACATTATCTGTATTTTTTCTTCGAAATACAACTCGGGTTTGGTAATGCGATCTGAAGCCTTATTAGTATTATTTTGCAGATCCTCACTTTCCTCTTTTTGAAATCTATTCATCGTTTTCTCTGGTTTTAAAATTTTTCTTAATATTCTATTTGCTTTTTCAAATGTTTCCAGCTTGCCTCTCATGTTGCACTGTAATATCTAGTTATAGTCTGATAAGGTTGGGTTTTCTAGCCATTGTTTCGGTTTTGATAGATGTAATCCATTCGTGGGTTTATACAGGTTTCCCAGGAGGAATACTCGGTATTCAAGGATATGACAGGAACGATCATTTGAAGCAAAAACGTCTGGGAAATGTGAGCTCTAAAATGCATACCTGAAGAGTACGAGGAATTCCTTATATTCGATACTCTGAAAGAAACTGTTTCCTGCTTTTTGCTCCCCATATAATAGGAGGAAGGTGGTCTGGACCAAAACGAGAAAATCTTGCCTACTAAACATGGGCTCTAAAATGCATACCCTACGAGCTATGAGCACTTGTACATCCTCGCTAGTGTGGAACACATCTTCTCCTTACTAATATTAAGTTTTATTCAAACCGTTTTGCCCTCACCCACGCTACAGACGTAAAGGTGAGATTGAAGTACATTAGCAGGTTTCGTAATATGTAAAATACTTGTAAGTTTATCCTTTTTCTTAAAAGTGTCCAGCAACTATACCAAATTTAGTGAAGTTTCATTCGTTACGGCTACTAGCGGAGCTACGGTCGTATCCTACAAAAAAATTGGACCCAGGTCGCCATCACAGCCTAATCTAGGAATCTGATCATCTTGCTCGGGCGACTACTCTACCACATAGATCTATAAATAAGGTATCTGTGAAAAATCACTCCAGCTGACCTCGGCCGGGTTTGAACATGCAAACTCGAGTGCAAGACTTTGTCACGCTAGCACTTTGACTGCCGCCATCAATAGTTTCAACAGAAACGGCGGATACAGTTTTTCTTCCTCTCAGGCCTGAACTGAAGTATGTTTAACAGAAAAATAAATATATCGACAAGCATCTTACTGGATTCTGTTACTTACGGAGTCTTCGAGCCATTTACATACTGTGTTTGAGAACATATTCCGTATGTTCCGACCTCCGTTAGCTATCTTTGTGTTAAACGCTTTCTGGAAATCTAGGCACTTGGATTTTGCCTGTAACCCTTCATCCACGATTCGCAGCCTAAAGTGCAATAGAGGTGCAAACTGAGTTTCGTACGAGCGGTACATTCTAAATCCGTGGTGATTTATGGACTGACGCATTTCTGTCTCAAGGAAATTCATTAGATTCGAACTTCGAAAGTGTTCAAGCATTCTGCAGCAAATCGACGTTAAGGATATTAGTCTGCATTTTCCTAGGTCCTTTCCTTTACTCTTTTTATGTACAGAAGTAACCTGCTCTCTTTTCCAGTCGGGAATTTGTGTTCGACGGGAGATTTGCGATAAATGCTGGCTAAGTATGTGACCAATTTCGAAAAGTGCTCTCTGGAAAAACAACTTGGGATTCCATCTGAACCTGGCGACTATAACTCAGCTAAACTGTGAGGTTAATGATCATGAACATTGTGGACAGTTCTAGCGGTCAGAAACAGTATTTTGTCTCCGACTACTAGTTCATAACATATTTGAGGAATGTCTTTCCTCAAATTCTGGTTACCACTTTTTCGTTTGTTTGCGGTATACTAAATTATGATTTACCTTTATTTCATGATTCTCAATAATCAGTAGTTCAGAATGGTTTTAAATTCACGTAAATTTTCCATGCGTAGACTTTAACTATAAAAAGAACTTGTGTAAGGTTCTAGTGGCATAGGTATTTGGTTCCATTAAGAACTTGGCTATATTTTCCTGTTGTCCGTCTTACAAATAATATCCAATCTACTTCCGCTATTCTGGCGATCGCGCTGTTCTTACTCTAGCGCATTTTGCGTGGATTGTGTGTGCAGGGACTAAAATGATTGATGCATCATATACGCGCCCCCCTTCCCCCAAAATCCCTCCCACACACCGTACGGTGGCTTGGGAATTCCAGATGTCGTTACTCATGTAAAAGTGGCCCAACCACAGATTTTTATGCCCAAGAGCTTATTAGGTATGATCGGTATGTACACTAAGGTTACTCTAGTAGTACCCGTAAGGGAGAATTTTTTTTATTTCGTAGAGTAATTTAAATAAGACAGCTTGTTTTGCGTACACTGAATCTTTATTTTTAAGCTATCAACCAGCTTCCATACAAATACAAAATCTTTTCTGTAAATGTGTTTTCAACATTTTTTCAAGTCTGTACATTCGGTACGATTAAAGCTCCTGATTTCCATATCCGTACACCCTACGGTCTAACTCTTACTTGGGATACGAAGTCTGCGACGACATAAGAAATACATGGAATAATGTAACGAAACGTCACAATAACAATTACATACTATAAACGTAATCTTAATTCCATAGTTACATGAAATTACACATAGGAAACAAAATACGAATTCCCAACGAATTACATTGCTTCAACTGGCATGTCGAAACTCATTTGGTTTGAACACAGATATCATAGAAATATTTCTTAATTCTACTTTCCACAGCAGCACACATATCATGAACACATTCTTTACATTTCATACATAGAATCATGCATTTTCTCTTATCTTCCTTACACAGTATACATAACCAATTCATTATGTCTTTTATTTCTTATTCTCGTTGAAGTTTTCAAGTTTTGATCCATCTGTGCCTTTTTTATAGGCTTTTACAAAGATTTCTTTTTATTTGTCTTTTGTTTTGATTCAAAATCCTTTCTGTAAGGACTTGATGTTACTTCCATTGTTGGGGTAGGTCGTTTCGTATTTTTCTTGGTAACTGTTGTTACACACAGAATATTTGTTGACTGTTAATTTCGGCAACTGTTGTAATATTGTTTTCGGATCCTCATTCTTGATACATTGTAGATAGTCCAGCCTGATTATTGAATAGTGTTGCAAAGTTAGGTGACCTTCCAAATTTTCAAGTCGTTGCTTCAGTTCCATCTGCCGATTATTGGGTCCGATTGGTCAGAAATATGTAAAGTAGTAGCTACAGAGCCTACTTCTCTGACGACATGAATTGGTCGCTTGGCCACAAAACTGTTGTCTTAATATCCTTTATAGCTGTGCGCATACAAACTGACCTGGGGAATACATTACCGAGGAGTTCTGCAATGTTGTCATATTTTATGACAGTGCCAGGGTGTGAACGTAGCCACGAAGATGCCGCTTCATTGTAGCTGTTTTTAGTGTTTCAAAGAACGATCTGTCCAATGACTGTAGCCAATAAGTCATCCGATCAGGAAATGATAGCATGGTTATACGGTAATCACGAGCAAGTTGAGTTACCTCCGAACTTCTGTGTTTGGTTCAAATGGTTCAAATGGCTCTGAGCACTATGGGACTCAACTGCTGTGGTCATTAGTCCCCTAGAACTTAGAACTACTTAAACCTAACTAACCTAAGGACATCACACACATCCATGCCCGAGGCAGGATTCGAACCTGCGACCGTAGCAGTCGCACGGTTCCGGACTGCGCGCCTAGAACCGCGAGACCACCGCGGCCGGCTTCTGTGTTTGCACTATGCCCACTCAGTAAAAGCAAAATCTGTTTCTGGTCCCTTTTTTCTACTTTTTTAGGTTTAACAAAATGATCTAGCCATACGGCAAACAGTTTCGATGTTATCCATCCATTTTCCGGACATCCAAATGCTGTTTTTGCTGGAACTCCTCTTTTTAAGACATTTTTCATTCTGCTGCTCTTAATTATTAACATCTGAGGTATGAATTCGCCTTCTGTATTCATTGCATATACATATGTCTTTGTAAGAATCGTTTTTCCACTTGTTATTGCGCCCACTTGATGTTTGCCTTTCGGGCAATTAATTTAGACACTTTGTGAACCGTGGATGATGCAGTTTCCTCCACGTCATATATTTGGACAGCAGTGAAGTTACGTTGATCTAGTATTTCCTCACATTTATCGAAAAACTCATTAAAACGCCCTTTATTAAACCCCTTCCTTCGTGCCATCGATATTGCTTCGGGAACTCGCAAGGACGAAGTGAGATGATTTTTCATAAGCCCGTAATGCCATTTTACCCGTTATTTTTTGTTCTTTGGTAGACAAGCTTCCTTAATTTAGTAATACGTAGTCCGAAAAATCTAGACTCGAAGTTTATTACAAGCTGCGCTAAATTATTTTCCATCTCTGCTGTCATATCATTAGGTCTTCAACATTTTGCTGTTTTGTTTAAACTCTTCAAATGACGACGCAGTGTAGGCTTTGGTAAATTATACCTTGTACATGCTTCACTAAATCCAACTTCACCATTCGGATGTTCCAGTTAAGCGTCGTCGCTATCCTCCTGCATCTACTTTTTTTCCCTCTTCGCTGTATTGATCAGCTGAAACAAACCATTTTTAGTTGTTGTGCAATGGCCCTCAACACCTCATTCGTACCGGTACGATTAACGAATTCTCCACAGGCACGCTTTCAGCAGTGAGAGCTCTACCGTTTCAGATCAGAACTAAGGCATAACCTCAAAGTTTTCTATCGTTTTATTATGTTTAAATGACCAGCAGAGCACCACAGAAATACATATGGTACAAACAATTACTTTATCATAATATTCGTCTCTGGTATTGGTTACAAATGAGCGACTGAATGCGATACGAGTCATACAAGCTTACTTGCAATTTTTTTTTCCACAACAGCCAACGGTCCTCTCACTTGTTTCTGCTTCTTCGAACGACTGTTTGGTTCAATTTTACACCACACGATGTCACATTTTATGTACGTGTAATCAGATATTACTGGAATACGACTTACGCTGTAGTAGTTTGAATGAATACTCGTGTATAATAGAGTTGCAGGCGGAGTCCCGGGTAGCAAGGAGTATTAACGCATCGTTTCTGAGGTTTGGGCAGGCTAACCTACCCAAGATCGAATCCGCCTCTCAGATTACCGTAGAGGGCTGATGTGCCGTCCGTCGTGGATGTGTATTTTTGCTGTTTTCCACATACAACTAGATAAACACTTGGTTACGTCCAACGTTCCGCTTCAGATTCACGATACTGGAACATTCAGAAAACATTCACACACTTAAATATGAGATTTACTCTAAATGAGGTCTGACAAAATAGCGCTACGTGACCAGGAGCGCTCCGGCCGTACTCCCGCTTAGCGCTACGAGCGCAGCGGCTGGTGACGCTGAGGAGTGAGTGAAGAGGAAGGTGAAAATGAAGGCTGCAGCAAAGCAGAAGCTTCGTCAGACGCCACTCACTCTGCTGACAATACTACGTGCCTTAAATCGGATTTACGTTCTGCATTAGAAATACACTCCTGGAAATTGAAATAAGAACACCGTGAATTCATTGTCCCAGGAAGGGGAAACTTTATTGACACATTCCTGGGGTCCGATACATCACATGATCACACTGACAGAACCGCAGGCACATAGACACAGGCAACAGAGCATGCACAATGTCGGCACTAGTACAGTGTATATACACCTTTCGCAGCAATGCAGGCTGCTATTCCCCCATGGAGACGATCGTAGAGATGCTGGATGTAGTCCTGTGGAACGGCTTGCCATGCCATTTCCACCTGGCGCCTCAGTTGGACCAGCGTTCGTGCTGGACGTGCAGACCGCGTGAGACGACGCTTCATCCAGTCCCAAACATGCTGAATGGAGGACAGATCCGGAGATCTTGCTGGCCAGGGTAGTTGACTTACACCTTGTAGAGCACGTTGGGTGGCACGGGATACATGCGGACGTGCATTGTCCTGTTGGAACAGCAAGTTCCCTTGCCGGTCTACGAATGGTAGAACGATGGGTTCGATGACGGTTTGGATGTACCGTGCACTATTCAGTGCCCCTCGACGATCACCAGAGGTGTACGGCCAGTGTAGGAGATCGCTCCCCACACCATGATGCCGGGTGTTGGCCCTGTGTGCCTCGGTCGTATGCAGTCCTGATTGTGGCGCTCACCTGCACGGCGCCAAACACGCATACGACTATCATTGGCACCAAGGCAGAAGCGACTCTCATCGCTTAAGACGACACGTCTCCATTCGTCCCTCCATTCACGCATGTCGCGACACCACTGGAGGCGGGCTGCACGATGTTGGGGCGTGAGCGGAAGACGGCCTAACGGTGTGCGGGACCGTAGCCCAGCTTCATGGAGACGGTTGCGAATGGTCCTCGCCGATACCCCAGGATCAAAAGTGTCCCTAATTTGCTGGGAAGTGGTGGTGCGGTCCCCTACGGCACTGCGTAGGATCCTACTGTCTTGGCGTGCATCCGTGCGTCGCTGCGGTCCGGTCCCAGGTCGACGGGCGCGTGCACCTTCCGCCGACCACTGGAGACAACGGCGACAACATCGATGTACTGTGGAGACCTCACGCCCCACGTGTTGAGCAATTCGGCGGTACGTCCACCCGGCCTCCCGCATGCCCACTATACGCCCTCGCTCAAAGTCCGTCAACTGCACATACGGTTCACGTCCACGCTGTCGCGGCATGCTACCAGTGTTAAAGACTGCGATGAAGCTCCGTATGCCACGGCAAACTGGCTGACACTGACGGCGGTGGTGCACAAATGCTGCGCAGCTAGCGCCATTCGACGGCCAACACCGCGGTTCCTGGTGTGTCCGCTGTGCCGTGCGTGTGATCATTGCTTGTACAGCCCTCTCGCAGTGTCCGGAGTAAGTATGGTGGGTCTGACACACCGGTGTCAATGTGTTCTTTTTTTCCATTTCCGGGAGAGTACTATGGCACCTACGCGCTTGTCCGCGAAAAGGGTAGTGGAGAAGTCACATCGTTCAATGCTGAACCGGAACTGCCCTACTTTTCGTATCGTTAAAAGGCCATGAAAAGTCCTTAATATGCCATCGCATTATTATGAGCTGGAATACCACTTATTGGAGCGTCATTAACACAGCAACCACAAAGACGATATGGTGCACCTGCCTTCTATCGAACAAAGTTGAATGCTGGCTGAACAGAAGGCCGTCTTAAGGGAAAAAACTGAGTTACAGGTTAGAATAGCGGTGACAAAATCTTCTATCAAATTTGAAAATTTGCGATCAGTTGTCCTTTCTACTAGTAATTAGTCATCAGTGCTAAAAAATAAAAGTAGTACATATGATAATGGCTAGTTACTAGCCGAAATCTAGTTATGCCTTCATAAAGCCTGAAAGGTAAGGACGACTGAGTGCTGTTCAGCATCATTTTGATAGTCATATCACAGTCGTTGATTGCATTCCATATTGTTAATAGAACGTAATTTGATAAAAAAAATTGTGGTCGACATCACCAATCAATGAGTTTATCAAGTGTCCTAAAGTGACGGAAAAATCATTTGGTAGCAGGTATGGCGGAAAGGTTTGAGTCTGTCAAACAAAAAGTAATCCTGTAGAAAAATCTGCTTCAAGTTCTTGACACGGAACATTTCCCGTAATGCAAGGCAGTCATTTGTGGACCAGACACGACTGACCACGTTTCAGTAACTGAAACATTCCATCATAACTTCTCAAAGAGGTTCCTAAACATTGCTCGACTGAAGACAGTTTTCGATCTGTATACAGTTAATGTACCTTATTGCTTCCAACTTGAGCTGGTAGACATACAATGTAACACTCAACTCAGTTACATGTGTGCCCAGCCCAGGAATTTACCAGAGTTTTATAAATGTTACCCCAAGAACAGCATCTTCCACTGCACAGACAAGCTGCGGAAGTTATTTCAATTGTTGGTTCAATTTCTCTTGAGGAACTGACCATGTCCCGTGAACGTTCGGGTTTAGAAAGATTTTAATCTGGATAATTCCACGTGTTTAACTGTACCACTAACCAAAGTTCCAGATGTGTTACATATTCTTCACCGAACCACCAAAGAAACTGATACAGGCATGCATATTAAAATACAGATATATGTAAACAGGAAGCATGCGGCGCTGCGGTCGGCAACGCCTATATACAAGAAGTGTGTGGCGCAGTTGTTAGATCAGTTACTGCTGCTGCAATGGCAGCTTATCACGATTTAAGTGGGTTTGAACGTGGTGTTATAGTCGGCGCACGAACACCATCTCCGAGGTAGCGATGAAGTGGTGATTTTCCTGTACGAGCATTTCACGAGTGTACCGCGAATGTGAGGAATTCGGTAAAACATCAAATCTCCGACAGCGTTGCGCTGGAAAAAATTTCTGCAAGAACGAGACTAACAACGACTGAAGAGAATAGTTCAACGTGAGAGAAGTGCCACCCTTCCTCAAATTCAGATTTCAATGCTGGACTATAAAGTGTCAACGTGCGAACCATTCAACTAAACATCATCGGCATGGGCTTTCGGAGCCGAAGGCCCACTCGTATACCCTTGATGACTGCACGACACAGCTTTACGCCTCGTCTGGGCCCGTCAACACTGACGTAGGACTGTTGATGACTGGGAACATGTTGCCTGGTCGGAAGAGTCTCGTTTCAAAATGCATCGAGCGGATGGACGTCTACGGGTATGGACACAACCTCATGAATCCATGCATCCTGCATGTAAGTAGGGGCTGTTCAAGCTGGTGAAGGCTCTGTAATAGTGTGGGGCGTGTGCAGTTGGAGTGATATGGGATCCCTGATACACCTAGATACGACTCCTGACACGTGACATGTTTGTATGTCTGATCGTCTGCATCCATTCATGTCCATTCTGCATTCCGACGGACTTGGGCAATTCCAGCAGGACAATGCGACACCCTACGCGTCCATAATTGCTACAGAGTGGCTCCAGGAACTCTCTTCTGAATTTAAGCACTTATTCTGGCCCCTAAACTCTGCAGACAAGAATATTATTGAGCATATCTGGGATGCCTTACAACGTGCACGCGGCGGCCCTACACGATATTAAGCAGGTGTACCATTTTTTTGACTCTTCAATGTAAAATGGAAACGTTTACAAATTTAGAAACACCTTCAACTTAATGTTAAATGCCAGCATGTAAAGCTTTTGGTAGTTCTGCTCAACGTATTAGCACTATCTAATGTACTTATTTAATCAAGTACTAACTGAGAAAGAAGAGTAAAAAGTAAACACACATGATAAAATCTTGCTTGTAAGAATATACTGCAATATTCGCCTCTTGGAAGTAGTTGCACAGTGTTACAACCAGGTCTTCGTAAACTTCCTGCGTGTGCAATTTTCGGAATACAGCCGTCACACACACACACACACACACACACACACACACACACACACACACCTACTCAGAATAGCTCAGTGGTGAGGGAAGCCGGAACGCAGAGCAGACTCGGCGTCGCTCGCAGAACGAGAGTGCGCTCCTGGAGCACAAATCTTGGCCAGCCTCCTCTAGACGCAGACTGATGGGGTACACCAAGTCCGCCCCGGGAGGTTGCAGTGCCATCAAGAAGGGCGTCCGGCCACCAACTGTAAGTAATATTGCCTCAACTCCCTCCTCGCAGAGAACGGGAGCAGCAAAGAAGAAGAAGAAGAAGGAGTGAACGTCCGGTAAGATGGACACTGCTTGCGGCTTTGGTCAGAGCTCACGGGAGCAGACAAGACTTTCCAAGCAGAATCATCAGAGGAGACCATGATAATGGAAATGCGAATGTGGCATGCCATAGTTAACAGAAAGTATTGAAACTAAGGCAAAATGCCTACCTAAGCAGCTGCAGAATATCCACACTGGTAAGACGTTTACGACGTTGCACGCCGTCAGGCATGGATTCATGCTCTGATGCGGTTTGGAAGCGTCATTGAGCCGTTGCATCCTCCCCTGGGGCCAGCTGCTCCAGAATTTATAACTGGTCCTTAATAAACTAATTACGGGCACTGAGACGGAGCTGACATCCAAGATGGTCCCACATATGTTTCATTGGTGATGCATCTGTGGATCTAGCTAGCCACAAGAATTCGTCAACATCACGCACACAGTCCTTAGGACTTGTGCCATGTATGGACGAGCGTTGTCCTCTTAAAAAACGGCACCACGATATTGTCGCACCAGTGGTACCACACGAAGGCGTAAGATGTTCGTGACACACGTATGTCGAGTCAGAGATCCCTCAGTTCCCTGAAGTCACACCCGATGGCTCCACACACCACGACACAGGAGTAACACCGCTGTGCCTTTCCAATATATTAGAAGAATGGGACCTCTCCCCAGGCCGCCGCCGTAAGTGCCGACAATGATCATATGGGGTAGTGCAGAACCAAGATTCATCGTCGAGCACAATCTCATACCATTCATCAACAGCCCCTGCTTCCCCATAAAGCCACCGACTGTATTGTGGTGCTAACGATAGCCCGGGTATGGGACGATAATTCCTTAGTTCTGTTACAACTAGTCCCTGACCAATGGTACGGGATGGAACAGAATTCAGCAGGAAGGCCATTACTTGTTCTCGGATGGCAAGCGCAGATGTGATGAGGTTACTATGTGCTTGATGCACAATGCGGTGATCCTCCCTTGTGTTGGTCGGACTTGGTCGACCGAAACCTTCACGATGAGTATGACTGCCCTCAGGTTCCCATGCAGTCCAACATGGGACCACTGACACCCAAATGCCCTACAAATTTGGATATTGCACCTTTCTATCTTAACACTGAAAATCCACAACGAGCCCCCTTTCAAACTGTGTGAGGTGCTGATAAAGCTATCTCATACGACTACGCGGCATCTCCGCGTCGTTCGCAGTGATCTCGCATCATCTGACGCTCTTCACGCCCCTTATTTTCCCTAAAAAGGACTGGTAACTCGACTGAACACGAATAACACTAGCCGTTCTTCTCGTCGCCGGTAACTGCAAATGTAATCATTAACATATCCGCCGACAGTATGTACTTGACGAAGTTACGTTGACATCCCAATGCTCCACTTCTTTTTACCAGGTAGTGTACTGGCTACCCGATACAAGAAAACGGAAAAGAGTTTTTCGTAATAAAGGAGAAAGTCCGAGCACAGACATGATTTCTGTCTCTTTTATGTGAATTTTAGGAAGAAATGTAACGTGATGTGCATAAACAGACAGACTCATTATTGTATAATAAACGATTGCAGAACAATTGCCGGAAGCACTCGCATCCATAAAATAACGATAAATATGCATATGGAAGGATTCAAAGTGGAACGCCCTTATAAAATAATCACAGCTAAGACAGACTGCAGACTGAGACTAACTGGATGAATCCTCAGGAAGTGTAGACGCCCACAAAGGAAGTAGCTTACAGACTCTTGTTCGACCAATACACAAATACACCTCAGCCTGGGATCCATATCAAATGAACTTCACAAGTAGAGAAGATCAAAAGAAGAGCAACACGTTTCATTGCACGTTCATTTAGTCAGCGCGAAACAGTCACCGACAAACGCTGACAGATAAGTGTTTTGCATCACTTGTGGTTTCCTGTTACACTTCCGTAATTGTATTTTTCTAGAAGAGTCAATTTATAAATTCCTTCCTCTCAAGCATATCTCACGAAAAGACCATGAATGAAAAGTGAGAGAGATTCGTGCTCACAGGGGCTTACCAACACAATCGTTCTTCCCGGGAACCATTCGCGATTTGAATAGGAAAAGGAGGACGCGATCTACTCAAAGTACTCTCCCCCCCCCCCTGCCTCCCCCACTCCCCCCCCCCCCCCCCCCGTCACACGTTGTAAAGTGGCTTACAGAGTATCGTGATTAGTGAAAATTTTCTCACTATCACCTAAAAAATAAAGCTACGTAATTTGGATCGTTTTTTACATGCTGGTAAACGTCTGCAGTTGTGGCATACATTGAAATCCCCGCGCCACAATATCGTAGCACACCGCTAAAGGAGCCCCACTTTATCAATGGTCAGTTCCATTTTGTTTTGTTCCTCTACAGCCCTGCAACGCTAGTATGGCGTGGTTATTTCATTGTGAACCAGGACCATAGACAAACAAATAAACTACATTCCGGTCAGTGCCCGACATAGCTGTCACGTATGCCTGAAGTGTGATTTCTTGTGTCAGTCTGTGTGTGTTTCCTTTTCCGAAGAAAGCTTTGGCCAAAAGCTAAATGTGTAATACTTTTCACGTAGTGCCTGTCTGCAATTCATCATGTCATCTTGACGATGACTACCAATCTATCATTTTCCTAAATTGTTACAAAATTAATTCCGTAACTTTTTTTCTAGATGATAATTAAAACTTTGACTACCTAACGATGGTAGTTAAAATATCACTGTAGAAATCTCATGTAGCCTTAATACTTCTCCTTTAGGGGAACAGAAGTTTATAAATTATGGTCACAGTATCCGTTGTAGTTGAAAGCCGAGAGATAAAGAAATTCATTTCATATTATACAGGCCTTGTCTCGAAACGTTGGCGAAGTTCCACAGTGATGGTAACCAATTGCGAAAGATGTAACTGCACTGATGAAATCCATTGTAAAAATGTTAGACTTCGTGTATCAAACTGTTTTTCAAGTATACGAAGTTTGTGTCCGATGAACTGATTTTTCTTACATGTCAGTATTACTCGACTACACTGTTGTATCAGGGGAAGGCTACATTCGCTACTCATTTCTCATCATGTAATGATTGCTATGCCTCTCCTTTAAATTACAAAAGAAGTTCATTTTCTCCCAAATCACAAACAACTCTGCGCTTACTATGTCATCGAATCCTCCACTGACAGGAAATGACGCAATGGCACCGTACTACATCCCAACAGCGTACCAAAATCTTGCGTGATACTCTCAGGTGCGTCATTTATCATCAGGTTTCCAAATCGATGACCCGCTAGAAATACTTAAGATAATAGCCTCACCACCATTGAAACTTCCAGGGAGATTGAAACTGAGTGCTGGACCAATATTCGAAGTCAGGATCTTTGACTTTCGTGGGAAAGTGCGCTACCGACTGAGCTACGCAAGCACGACTTACGATCCGTCCTCACAGCTTTACTTCAAGTACCTCATCTCCTATCTTGCAAATTTCACAGAAGCTCTCCTACGAAGCTTGGAAGACTAGCAGTCCTGCAAAAAAAGGATGTTGCGGACACATGGCTTAGGCACAGCCTGGGAGATGTTTCCAGGACGAAATTTCAACTCGGCAGCGAAATGTGCGCTGACATGAAACTTCCTAGCAGATTAAAACTGCGAGCCGCACCGAGACTCTAACTCGTGACCTTAGCCTTGTGGGGGGGAAGTGCTCCACCGACTCACTCGAGAACCACTCACGATCCATCCTAACAGCGTTACTTCCGCCACTACCTCAACTCACATCTTCCAGACTTTACAGAAGCTCTCCTGCCCTTGCCCGCGAAAGACAAAGGTCCTGAGTTCGAGTCTCGGTCTAGCACACAGTTTAAATCTGTTAGGAAATATCAGCGCACACTCCGCTGCAGAGTGAGAATTTCATTCTGGGATCATAACCACTGTTATCTCTTATAATTGTCCCAACAATAGATAAATGCATATTTTGGAGAAACACTGAATGTCATGTTACATTTCAGTAGATGATACTAGGGTAAACAACGCGGTAAGCAATGAATCCACCAAAAATATCATTCATACGTAAGAGACAAGTCATGAAGCTCTCAGTATGAGGTATCTTTCTCATCTTGGCTTGTGACTCTGTGGCTGTTTATAACTAACGACGGAGCTTTGTGTCCAGAAGCTAAATGTGTGGCATATACAATGCGGATCCCACCAGTTATCCAATATTAATTACATTTAGAGTAATACAGATACTGTTACGTATCATAATATCATTATTATTCCCTCAAACACTTTTCTATATCAGACCCCACATTCTTCGGCTCACACTTGTGGTTCGTGAAAACACTGTGTCGCAAAATTTGTATCCGATCTCATGACAGCCAGTAAAGGAACTCAGACTAGGTCGTGTTCTGATCGATTGACTGATTTTTTATTTTCATCTCTTACTAAATACCGGGTTATTTATCATATCATTTGTGGAGAAACAATGACGAAGAAGAAAAATGACTTGAAAATGCTTTGGAGATTCATCCAGAAATTTTTTTGTGCCTGGAGAAGCCATTTGGACAAGTCATGATTTTATTAAGAGGACCACCATAAGACCTAAATCTTCTCTTATTGAAAATAATGTACTTTGACCTTTCTTTTTTCTTTCCAACGAATTCATGACTAAGATTTCGGTCTGTATTTCGTTCGATCGGCATTTTGACAATAACAAAATTTCCACAAGTGACATGCTACAGTCGTGATTCAATACAGGTTTTTAGGGTATCAGTATGGGATACTTTAAAGGCACGTTGAAGAAGAAAGACGGGATACTATAATGCCGCTGCGTATTTCGTTGCTCAGAATGTTTTCTTATTCCCCTCCACATACGACTTTGCGTGAATGTAGGAGACTATGATACAGCGCACGGTTTTCAGTATGCACTCAGTGTGTAGGAATGTGTATGTTGCACTCAATCGCAACTAAAAGCAATCAAATACGGTTTTTTCTCAATGCCGCTGAACAAAGCATGTTTCGGTCACCACGTTGTCATCTAAAATATGTTCGACTGCCACTGTCGGATAGTGCAGGCCAATACCCGCCCAAAAACATTGCATTTTGTTGTTCAGTACACCAACGACGGTATTCGAATTTCAGTTGCAGTATGAGGTTATTATTGTTTCTTGGCAATTAAATCTGATGTAATAGAACCGTCTTTCAATACAGCCCATTGCCAACTGCGTCAAGCCGTTGACACAAACAGGTCCACAGTGGTTTCTGTGCTATAATCGAGCCAACACTATGGACGAAGCTGTACGGCCCGTAACGTCAATGCGGACAAGTTGACAGGTATCACGTGCCGTTATCATGTTAAACCGTTCTTCACTACATACTACTCACATATTGGCAAGTATTTCCGCTTCTAAAAAACTCCTTACATGCTGACATTTCACTCTTTTGGCGTTTACATGGGTTAGAACTTGTTTTCATTTATAGTCTTCTTATGATGCCTCTTCAATGTTTGCCGGCCGCGATGTTCTAGCGGTTCTAGGCGCTCAGTCCGGTTCCGCGCGACTGCTACGGTCGCAGGTTCGAATCCTGCCTCGGGCATGGATGCGCGCGATGTCCTTAGGTTAGTTAGGTTTAAGTATTTCTAAGTTCTAGGGGACTGATGACCACAGATGTTAAGTCCCATAGCCATTTGAACCATTTTTTTCTTCAATGTTCATTAGCTAAACTTGGCGCAACAATGACGTTTTCATTCACACAAGCGAACAAGCTATTGAGCTCATGTGTCTCATTTATGATCACTTGTTGCTGGTACACTGATGCATTTTGCAAGTTAGAATTCATCTGTAGTTAGCTGCTGCTCCGAGCAGAAATTTTGGGATGCATTGTTACTATCAGTTATCATATTCGGTTAGGATCCACCATGTTGCCACACTGATAGTCAATGTCATTCTACGCACACAAGGACTTCAAGGCAGCTGAGACGTTCCATCACACGTTGATCTTTTACGTAACATAAAAAAAGTAACCTAACATGGAGCATTTCTGTGACGGTTTCCAGCTTACTAAATGTGCCGCTGAAATATTACGCAGCTTTCATTTCGAAGTTAGGTATCTGCGTATCCTAAACATTCCTGAGAATCAGAAAATATTGAAGAATGAAAGTGATAAAAATCAATAGCCATGTCGTTTTAGAAGCTACTCCACTAAAATAAAATCTGCTATATGATTTTCCCACTAAAAGATTCATGATATAGCTCCGTCTTATATCACTTAAGGCAATCTAAATATTTCTTCGTAATGTAAATAACTGAAGTAATTTATCACTAGAGCCCTCCCCAAATGTTGATTGAAAGTTGTCTCTTGCTGAACTGTAAGATACACCAGCGCATTTTGAACGTGGGATGTCAGTCTTTGTATTAAACTTTGACGATTTGTTGGGCGTTGCCGATTTCATAATAGTTTACATACTGTTCATTACTATACAATAGCGTCTTCTGCAAACACTCTGACGCAGGTAGCAATGACCGAGCGAGGTCACGCAGTGGTTTCTTACTGAACTCTAATTCAGGAGGACGACGGTTCAAACCTGCGTACGGCCATCCTGAATTACTTTTTAACGTAATTTCCATAAATCGCTTCAGGCAGACTCCGGGATGGTTTCTTCGAGTAGGCACGGTCTACTTACTTCTCCATCCTTCACCAATCCGATGGGACTGATGACCTCACTGTTTGTTCCTTCCCCCAAAATCAACCAACGAACCATCCAAGCAGGTGGCAACAACACTTACAATGATACTTGTAAATGTTGTGACTATTGACAGGAATATTTCAACTCCATGGCGTGAGCACGAACTGCCTTTCCTTCAGAGGATGTCTCTCTTCGAAAACGATACAACGGCTTCTCTCTATCACACTATCCTTAATTCAGTAACACATCAGATCAAATACACTGTTTTCCTGTATTTTGCTTACAGTACGCATGTGTTAAGAACCGATTATAAATAAAAAAGTGTATGACTTACAGTTGTTGTAGCTGCATGCACAGAAGCCTTCGAACATACTTGGTTTATGTCCTCAGCGGAAATTGAATGGTTCATTATTTTAACAAAGATGTCTATCTACAACCAAACATCCGTTGCTTTGTCCGTTACTTCCGGGTGCTAGTAAAAATGGTAATTGCTTCCACGTATTCACCAAAACTTTTGCCTGTTGTTTCGCGAAATTACTATAATCACGACTGCGGTCCACAACGCTTTTTAGAAAACACATTTACTTAAACTGTACTCTCATGTTGCTGACACAAATAACATTTACACCGAGGAGCATTGATTCTCATCCACTATAATCCTTGCTCTTTATTCGCCTTATGTGTGAGTCTCTGCAATTACGGGAACCATTGCTGTTAATATTACTAGTTGGTGAAGCTATAGCATGTATTGCACTGTCGTCGTCAGAAAGCACATACTTTTCGACTTCGTTAATTTGTTCTATTGGCTTACACTAATATTTAACTAGATTTCACTTTCTTGGAATTACAAGACTGGAAAGCGAAGCATAAAATCAGCTTTCCGCAGTTCTAGTAGACTTTTAACCGATAACGTAATTTTACGACAGTAAGATGAATGCTCCTAATAAAATATATAGAACCACTATTTATAGATTTAAGCAGTGAGCTTCAGTTCTGCATATTTTCTGTCAAACATCAGCCGACACGGCTTGTTGATTGTCTCCCGAGTCTGGAAGTTTTCTTGGTAAGTAAACAAAACTATGGTCAAAGAGTAGTTGTAAAAATATTGTAGGCTACGGTAGTTTTCCTAGAAGATTTGGTCAGTTAAGGTGATAACCGAGCTACCTCTGCGTCATGTATGTTGCATACGTATCTGGCGTTATCTCATTTCGATCGCTTTGTTTGCGTATGCGATCAGTGGTTTACTACATGCGCCTAGAAAACGGAAGCGGTGGCTGTCTAGAAACTGACTGATATACAAGGAGCCACTTAACCTAATGAACATTTTTGTCCTATATAGCCGTCCTCCTGTCTGTTACTTAGGAAGAAACAGTATTTCTAGCAAGGTTGAATCTGTTTATGTTTAATTGACGTCTTATTCGAAAATCGTTGATTTGTAACGTGAAACACAGGGATATTGTAGCAAAAATAAAAAAAATAAAAATATATACAGATTTATCATACATCGCTATAAAATGAGATTTCCTCAAAAAACTAAAGTCGAACATCGCTTGAGTACTTCGTCGAGTTTATATCCCGAGCGAGGTGTCCGCAGTTCGTGGTCTAGTGGTTAGCATTGCTACCTCTCGAACACGGGGTCCCGGGTTCGATTCCCGGCCGGGTTGGGGAGTTTCTCTGCCCGGGGGCTGGGTGTTTGTGTTGTCCTCACCAATCCATCATCATCATCATTCATGAAAGTATCAACATTAGACTGTGTTCAGATTGGCAATGTGTACGGGCGCTGCTGACCGCGCAAACCAAACACCACCATCATCCGAGCGAGGTGGTGCAGTGGCTCTCGCATTTGGGAGAACGACGGTTTAAAAGCGCGTCCGGTCATCCAGATTTAGATTTCCTATGATTTCACTAAATAACTCCAGGCAGATAGCCGGGACAGTTCCTTTGAAAGGGCACGGCCGATTTCCTCACTTATCCTTGACACAATCAGAGCTTGTGCTCCGCCTCAAATGACCCAGATATCGACGGGAATACCAATGTTCCTGCCTGCCTTCCTTCCTTGTGAGCTTATATAAAAAATGTTTGTTATTGCTAAACAACTTTCTCACTTATCAATAATACCGTAAAGCTCTTACCTTTGGTCATGATGAAAGTTCTATTGACTACAGAATAGCAACAATAATTATACAGACTTTTTGTGTTTGCGCGTGTAAACTGTACTAGAATCAAAAGCAATTGCTCTGGTTACATAACAGCACAAAAGTTAAGTGGTCAACTAAGGTTTATTGCTTATAAAATACAGTTTTTATTTTGTAGGGATGTAAAACACAATGGACTAACGCTGGACTACGTGCGATTCTAATTATGTGAAAAAAAATAGAGAAGAAAGAGAAGTCGTTGGCTCCCAATTTCTCTCACGCATTCATTTATGTTTCTCTTTTATGTTTCTTTCCTACAAATTCTACCAATACAAACGCTAATCCTTCCATTTACTACGTCATTTACGAACTGTACCAAAACTACCAAACCGCTTTTTTGGTAGAGCGCAACTCCATCAGGAATACAAGCTGACAAAGAAATTACACATCATAACGCCCGATTTTTTGGTATTAAATAGTGGCAGTGCGTTGTCTTGTAAGATTTGTTGCACCATCACATAGTAGTAAGACCTCAGGTGTCGCTTTCCCCTGTTAGCAAAGAATTATCGAGGAAAAATGAATAAAACCAGTCTGAACTTAATCGTTCATGAAAGTGTCTCGTCTTCATTTAATGTCATTAGTTCAGCTTCGAAAGTAATTTTCCACAACTTCTGAGATGGTGCCTCATGCAAAAGCTCTGCATCATCCATAAATCGAGAAACAAATATCTTCTACTCAAGAGAGTGTATAGTGAGCAGTACGGTCCACTAGTTAACATTATTCATGGCTAATCAATATTGCTTGTGTTCACGTTGTAGTTGAACAGTCGTACATCTTGGACAATCTAATGTGGTACTTCGCTAACGAAGTAAATCAATATTCATCCAAAAAAAGAAACTTACTGATAAACACTTACTATTCCGAAATTTTAATTTATGACCGATGACCGTAGCAGTCTGGTCCCTTTCCTCCCACAAACCAAATCAAACTTTTAATTTATGATTTTACCATAGTATGGTTGTAACATTACGACAATACGCAAAGGCTTCACAAAATAAAAAAAATATATATTAATTTTGTTGTTTACTATGATTCTGCGCCGTAGATAGACCTTGTCATTCGCAAATAATTTCGTGTATTTGTGCCGTGGAAATTTTTGAAATTAAGTTTCGTCAGTTACTTGTAAAATGTTTTTCTACAAGAAAACCTCTTGGAATTGTCACATGATTTTGTTTGTGAATGAGAGAAAATATATTTTTATTATTGCTATAATTTTAACAATAACTAGTTCCGGAAAAAATGTGGAGACTACTGTAAACACTGTTTAACTCGGGTCGTTAGTTAAAATGAGTGCTAGATGTCTCTTTTATTCGACAGAGCACGAACGGCAACGGGAAAACGTACGTTAAGATTTATAAATCAACTTTGTTCCTAAAGCGCACAACGTGCTTGTTACATCTGTTGGTTCTGACTGAAAGTAAAGCAAGTAAGAAAGCATGTGTTGTGGGCAGCGCCTGACATTTAGACAGCCATGGAAGCAGTTTAGTTGAGCGGGCAAGAGCAATAGCCAGGCGCGGCTGCGCGGCGCCGGGCATGAGATATAAAGTGTGCTCAAAGGACGGACCTCTCCTATAGCTAAATGAAAGACCTGCAGCGCACCATCTATACTCTCACCGTTTCTCTGCAGATTTCCTGAGAGGTCGTTTTGCCACATTTGGTGCTTTGCAAATTCCACAGGAAATGTTTTGCGTCACGAAATGAATACTACAGAAGCATACACTTCTCGTATAACTCATCCGTGGAGCGTAAGGCACCTTGGTTGCAGAGTTCTGTGATCAGCATCACGGCTGATTTGTATCTATAGCTGAGAAGGAAGTATTTGTTGATACTTTAAAAATACTGGCCAAATCTTGTGTACGTCTTCTCTTTCTCTCTGGCGAGCATATAAGAATTGTTCCTAAATTCACATTTGTCATAGATCTAAAGTTATGTTTCATCATTATAACTTTATCTACGTCTATAACAGGAAAGTAAAACTACCCCTAAGCTCAAAACCACAGTGATTCATTAGGCCAAGTACTATTGAATGTGGTATGCTTTTGTTTTCTTTGAACCTGTCAACAGTCTTACTCAGTTACGTCACACATCACGAGATCCATCTCTGCAACCACGACACCATACAGCGCGGTACAGATGGGCCCAACAAAATGCCGAATGGACTGCTCAGGGTTGGCATCACGCTCTCTTCACCGATCAGTGTCGCATATGCCTTCAACTAGACAATCGTCGGAGACGTGTCTGGAAGCAACCCCGTCAGGCTGAACGCCTTAGACACACTGTCCAGCTAATGCAGCAAGATGGTTTCCTGCTGTTTTGGGGTGGCATTATGTGGGGCCGATGTACGCCTCTGATGGTCATGGAAGGCGCCGTAACGGCTGTACGATTCGTGAATGCCATCCACCGACCGATAGTGCAACCATATCGTCAGCATACTGGCGAGGAATTCGTCTTCATGGACGACAATTCACCCCACCCCCACCCCCCACCCCATCGTGCACATATTGTGAATGAATTTCTTCAGGAAAACGACAACGTCGATTAGAGTGGCCAGCATGTTCTACAGACATGAACCCTATCGAACATGTCTGGGATATATTGAAAAGCACTGTTTATGGACGACGTGACCCACCAACCACTCTGAGGGATCTACGCCTTAACGCCGTTGAGGAATGGAACAATCTGGATCAACAGTGCCTTGATGAACTTGTGGATAGTATGCCACGACGAATACAGGCATACATCAGTGCAAGACGACGTGGTATTGGGTATTGGAGATACCAGCAGTCTGGACTACCACCTGTGAAGGTCTCGCTGTATTGCGGTAGAACATACAATGTGTGGTTCTGATGAGCAATAAAAAGGGCGGAAATGATGTTTATGTTGATCTCCATTCCAATTTTCTGAACAGTTTCCGGAACTCTCGGAACTGAGGTGATGCAAACCTTTTTTCGATGTGTGTATATAAATGGGAAATGTTGTTAGCAAAAACCTCTAAGAGCTCTTCACTGATTTGCTTAAGATTTCCGCACAATACTCTAGTGAATATTCAGACGGACATATTTTTTAATACAGTTGTTTATAAATATGTACATCCTACATAAAAGAGAGACGTTGTTGTCAAAAATCTTCTAATGTTCATGATTGAATTACTTCAGATTTTTACATTATATTCTAATACATGTTTTTACAGACGTAGGTAGCATAAAGCGTGTTCGGAAAATTTCCGTTACGAATTTTCAAGACAGATGTAGAACGATAAATTTGTGGTAAGGGTCCATGTACCGGCAACGAACAAGTAGAAAGTTATGAGCGAAAACAATCCTGATACCTCTGATAGTGGGCTACATGTACTGGTGCTGTTGTTGCTAAGATTGTAGTGTAGGCAACTTTCAGAGGTGGTAGTATAGACCAAAAAAAGAACAAATATCTAGTAAACATGAGCTCTAAAATGCGTACTTTAAGAGCTATGAACACTTGTTCAATACAGATGTGTTTCACACTAGCGAAAATGAACAAGTGCTCATAGCTTTTCAGGTATGCATTTTAGAGTCAGTGTTTCCTTCTTTCGGTCCGTACTGCCACCTCTGAAAGTTGCCTAAGTTGCAATTTAAGCAAAAACAGCACAAGTACATGTATTTCACTGTCAGAAGCATCAGAGCGGTTGTCGCTTACGACTTACGACTTGTTCGTTGCTGGTACAGGGACCCTTATCTCAAACTGATACATGTATTCTTCTCTATCATTCTAGATTTACATGCGCCGGTGCCTGTAACTTCGACGCTCTCTATCATCGCTGGGTGACGTTTCTGCACGTGGGTTCTTACTCAGAATATTATGCACCCACTCCCCTCTAAAAGTCCTACAAGTCTGTAACGGGAATTGCCGAACACCCTGTATATGAGATGGACAGGGAACTGGGGAGGCGGAGATAAGAACGTACAATCAGTACATATTTAGCCATTGTGAAGCATTGCCGGGTTCGCTAGTGCCATATATTCACTAGGTTCCTTACCAAACTATAGGAAAAATCATGTCAGTACAAAACTGTTTCTTTACTGAAGTTTTAAATGTCGAGCGCCACGTTTACGGCGGATTATACAGATTCCCGGAAGAAGCTTCATTGCATTGTTGTGTACTACGCTACACAGTGGCAGGTTTGTCTCATTGTTCTTTTCTGCATAAGTTTTTATCTGTTTCAGCATACTCAGCGTCCTCTGACAGTTGTCACAGTTGAAGCCAGTTGTTCGTAATACTACGGTTGGTTGGTTGCGAGGACGGTAATTGTTCCTTCGCGGTTTCCGAAATGTCTGCAATCGAAATTTTAAAAGTGACGCTTGCTGTAATGCACGGCACCAGTAAACAAACACTGATCTCATCACGATGACTCTAGCGTCCAGCTCCACATGGTCCAGGATATAAAGCTCCTGTAGCATCTTCAGCTGATGACGAGCCTGCAGAGGCTCGAAAAATAGTTAATCGTACAATAAATCGTGTCATATTCAAAAATCGACTGCTTACATTTTATACCTATATAAAGCGCCAGTTTAAATCACAGTTGCAGCTCGCCATCCACAGCTGAATCTAGGTAATATATTGGCGAAGCCGTGGCACATGTGGTGCAACGTAGTGGCTGCCGTGTCTGCGGAATGTCAGTTTAAACCCGACGACCAGGAACTACTTTTTATTTAGTTTTTATCATTTCTGGAAGTTTTTTGAAATATTTTATGTTTGGAATGCTTGTATATTCTGAAATATTCGTTGTTGGCATAAATACCAGCATTCTGGAATGTTCGATGTTTCTATAAATAGCTGCACTCTCCGATCCAGAAGTCAGCTCTATTCTGGCTGTACGTTGGCGTCATCAATAAACGTATTCTCTGCTCTAAGTGCTGTACTTCATTGGCGACCTTCCTTCGAACTTGGAATTAACTGTGGTTCCGATGTTATAATTTTATAGTTTCTAAAATATGGGAGTAAATCATAGTACACAAGTAGTTCTCATATACGGAGATGTTCAAAACTACTCGGGGAACTGTTTATGTCAAAGAGAAGTAAATTATAAGACTTACAACATTAGGAGAACTACGTAAACAATTTAGCATTAAGCCAAACTACCAAAGTGTATTTCTTAAATAGTTTGTTATGCTGTTAATTTTTACTTACTACAAATCTTAAATTTGCAAAATTCCATATATAATAATATTTGACCTAATGGGAAGTGAATGATAATTTTACAAAATCTATATTGCTACATAAGGTGTGGCAACGACTGCAATTTTCTATCGAATATATTTGTAAACCTAGAACAACTTCGTAATCACCGCCTCAGGTTTATCATTTAGAATATTTTTCACATATTTTCTGTTGTACATCAGTTTTTGTAACACTTAATAGTAGTTCATCTTGTGTAATTTACTTACTTTATGTTGTCCTAAGAGACTATTAACTATTTTAACAAATGAATAGCTCTGACTCTGTTGTTGATGTCGCTTTTGACATGTTTAAAAGCTCACGCCTTGCAGAAATTGAGACGTGCGTCAACAAGAACAGACTACCTAGGCGAATTTACTGGGGGTGACAATTTAATAAGCCGTGGGATGTGCTAGTCGATATAGTCAGACTATAATTTCGGTATTGTGTAATGGGCGCTATCGACAGGGGATTTCAAATTGAATCCACATTCTTAGATTTCCAGAAGGCTTTCGACGCCGTTCCTCATAGGCGTCTTCTAACGAAACTGCGTACCTATGGAATATCGCCTCAGTTATTCGTGATTTCGTGTCAGAAAGGTCACGGTCTGTAAAATAGACCTTAAGTCATGGAGTATATTAGAAGTAATATACAATTTTCCCCAACGAAGTGTTATAGGCCCTCTATTGTTCCTGATCTATGTTAACGACAAAGGAGAAAATCTGAGTAGCCATCTTAGATTGTTTGTAGGCGATGTTTTCAATTACCATCTTGTAAAGTCATCAGATGACCAAAACTAATTGCAAAATGATCTAGCTAAGATATTTGTATGGCGCCATAACTGGCAATTGACCCTGAATAAAGAAAGGTGTGAAGTTATTCACATGAGTACTAAAAGACAGTCGCTAAATACCGATTACGTAATAAGCCACACAAATCTGAAGGCTGTAAATTCAACTAAATACTTACGGATTAAAATTACAAATAACCTAAATTGGAACGATCGCATAGATAATGTTGTGGGTAGAGCAAATCAAAGACTGCGATTCATTGGCAGAACACTTAGAAGGTGCAACAGGTTTTGCCCGCGCTATTCTGGAGTATTGCTGGGCGGTGTGGGATCTGCATCAGGTGGGACTGACGGAAGACATCGAAAAAGTTCAAAGAAGGGCAGCTCGTTTTGTATTATCGTGAAATAGGGGAGATAGTGTCACAGGCATGATACCTGAACTGGGGTGGCAATCATTAAAACAAAGGGGTTTTTCGTTGGGACGGGATCTTCTCACGAAATTTGAATCACCAGTTTTCTCCTCCGGTTGCGAAAAGGTTCTGTTGGCACCCACCTAAATAGAGAGAAATGATCATCACGATAAAATAAGAGAAATCGGGGATCGCACAGAAAAATTCAAGTGTTCGTTTTTCTCGCGCGCTCTTCGAGAGTGGACCAGTAGAGAGAGAGCTTGAAGGTGGTTCATTGAACCCTCTGCCAAGCACTTTATTGTAAATAGCACAGTAATCACGTAGATGTAGACGTAGATGCCGGTGACGGTCATTGTCAGAAGAGCTATGTCTAATATCGGACCTTTCAATATGGCGTTATATAAAATTAACTTGTAATACATTTGCTGCAACAACAGAATATACGAGGTGGTTTTGTAAGGACATGTAATGAAAATTTGGTAATATCGGATGTCTGGTAGATTGAAATATTTCAAACAGGTGATACGCTGGATAAACATTTAGCGTCCAGACACTACTGAAAGTAGTGGAAAGGTTTATGGATATGCGGTACTTGTTTTTTGCCTTCATCTCTCTTCCGACATGTAACTCAGTTATTCTTCAGATAGGAAATAAAATTACTGAACAAATCGATTCAGTAGCTGCCCTAAAATTCGTCATTGTGAAACCATTAATTGAAATGATCTGACCATCAGCCATAATCGTATAGTTTTCATGACGTTCTACCATTAATTTTTAATTTTTACTGCGTCTTTCGGAAACTATGTAGAAAAGTAGCGAATACAATATAAACGCGTACTTATGGTTCTGTGTTGCTAAGGTCAAATTAGTCTGTTCATCGATGAAATAGCACGCAAGCAATTTTACAAATCTCTCAGCGCTACTGCGTTTATCTCAATGACTTAAACGAACCAAACTGAAATCGTTGAGATTTTGAGAAACATTTCTAGTATTTCTGAGGAATAGGATGAAAATATCCACCAGGTTACTACGATGTAGAGCTTCCAGTGAAATATTTTCAAGAGAATGCCGAGTTGATTCGTTCAACAATGTTAAGGCCAGTTACTTAGCTCATCTTTCCCATACTGTGCCATTGGATCTCTTCTTACTTCATTTCCACTGAGTTGAGTTTTTTATTTTAATTAATTTGCAATAGATTTCCTTCACACGTATAGATATCACACAACACACTGAAGAGCCAAAGAAAGTGGTACACCTGCCTAATATCGTATAGGACCCCCGCGAGAACTCAGAAGTGCCGCATCACGACGTGACATGGACTCAAGTAATGTCTCAAGTAGTGCTGGAGGGAACTGACACCATGATCCCTGCAGGGCTGTCCATAAATTCGTAAGAGTACGACAGGGTGGAGATCTCTTCTGAACAGCACGTTGTAAGGCATCCCAGATGTGCACAATAATTTTCATGTCTGGGGAGTTTGATGGCCAGCAGAAGTATTTAAACTCAGAAGTGTGTTCTTCGAGCCACTCTGTAGCAATTATGGACGTGTGGGGTGTCGCATTGTCCTGCTGGGATTGCTGAAATCTGTCGGAATGCACAACGGAACATGAATGGATGCAGGCGATCAGACAGGATGCTTACGTACGTGTCACCTGTCAGAGTAGTATCTAGACGTATCAAGAGCCCCATGTCACCCCATCTTCACACGCCTCAAACCATTACAGAGCCTCCGCCAGTTTTAACAATGTCCTGCTGGCATGCTACGTCCATGGATTCATGAGGTTGTCTCCATACCCGTTAACGTCCATCCACTCGATACAATTTGAAATGAAACTCATCCGATCAGGCAACATGTTCCCAGTCATCAACAGTCATATGTCTGTGTTGACGGGCCCTGGCGAGGCGTAAATCTTCGTGTCGTGCTCTCATCAAGGGTACATGAGTGGGCCTTCGGCTTCGAAAGCTCACATCGACGATCTTTCGTTGAATGGTTCGTACGCTGACGCTTCTTGGTGACTCAGCATTGAAATCTGCAGCAATTTTGCGGAAGGGTTGCACGTCTGTCACGCTGAACGTTTCTCTTCAGTCCTCATTGGTCCCGTTGTTGCAGGATCTTTTCCGGCAGCAGCGGTGTCTGAGATTTGATGTTTTACCGGGTCCTGATATTCACGGTACACTCGTGAAACGATCGTACGGGGAAATCACCACTTCATTGCTCTCCCCGATATAATACGTCCCATCGCCCGTGCGCCGACTACAACACCACGTTCAGACTCACTTAAATCTTGATAACCTATCATTGTAGCAGCAGTAGCCGATCTAAAAACTACGCCAGACACTTGTCTTATATAGGCTTTGCCGACGGCAGCGCCCTATTGTGACCGCTTATATATCTTTGTATTTGAATACTCATGCCTATACAAGTTTCTTTGGGGCTTCAGTTTGTGATGCTGGGCTATATTAACACTTTGTGCTTGCGGCGATACGTCACATTGATAAAAATGCTAAGGCATCTGAAGACGAAGCCGTAGTTGTTCATAAATCGATTACGAATAAATTTAAAAAATAAACAGTTCTGTGGAACAGTAGTTCTCCACAGAAACAAAAAGAAAATATTTCCTAGCTGATGTACGCAATTTCCAGCACTATGGGAACAACAAGAAGTGTTACTTGTTTCGTTTCCTGTTACTCCGACTTCAACAGGACACAGACTTCTAAGAGACAAGGTTAGTTTAACAGATAACATTAAACCTTAGGGATAAGCCGGGAGAGCTAAGCATACGAATTCCATATCTCAGCGACGCACTTCTCTCCAGAAAATAAATTCAGGGATGAGAATTACTGCGTAGGGAAAAAGCAACGGTTCCGTGAATATGGCGGTAATGTGGAAAATGAGACAATATTACCCACTCCATTCTGACAATAACGCTGGTATCACAGCGATGCCATAGCCCGCCTCCGTAGCCGACGTCGTTAACGCACGTCTGTGCTACGGCACTCGACTCGGAGCTAAGCCGGTTCGAATTCCGATGACGGACGAAATTTTCACTGCCAGTATGTGATCACCACAACTTTCACCATTATCCTAGATTAAAATCTTAGCCTCTCTGTAGGTGTAATGAAGTGAGGGTAAGTGACAATATTGACGGTGACCCGTGCGTACGATGGGGAAGACAAGTCCGTCGAACCTCCTGGTGCTGTTCGAGAGGAGTAGGCTATGAGCCGCCAACAAGTTTCACTGTCTCCATCATCATCATCATCACATCATCATCATCATCATCATCATCAACATACAATACAAACATGGCAATACACCCTGTACACGCATCCCTTACATTCACCTTCGCTCTACACATACAATAATACTCATATATTAGCAAGGAAAGGAGCCACTTTGTGTGGATGAAGAACACCCTTTCCGACTAAGTGGCTGAACCCACCGTTTATGGCCTACCTGCTAACAAGGCCATACGACTTCGCTTACTTTCTAGCCCAAATGCAAACGGTAAGTAATAAATAGTTGTCTTTTCCTGTTCCATGTGTAGAACGCAGTGCACGTTGTTTGAGACATATCTGTCACACATTCTTTTTTAATTAATGTCCACAGAAGATGGACTTCAAGCAGTTGTATATCCTACCACTCGACATCGTGTTTCCTCACGCCTAAATATATGTTGCGCAACATTGAAGATTCTCCGCGTGTAAATATAAGTATAGGTAATTAAACTGTCACAGTACAGCAAAACTGAAGCGACGTTTCGTGGAAAAGACGTTATTCATAACAGCTCGACGGACTGGATATTGAAGCAGAAGATTTGGCATTACCTCGGTTGTCTGCCCCAGACGCGGAAGTCTGTAATGGGTAAGCGACTCGCAGACAGCTGTCTCCAGGTTTGCAACACCGTTTGCGACTTATCGCGTGCTTTTGGCAGGGCTTAATTCCACGGAGCGTCGGGGGCGGGGGCGGGTCCGTTTCCAAATCGATAAGCGGCTCGGCGGCCAGCGGCGGGCATGAGGGACATGCGCCTTGCGCCCTGCGCTCGCGCTCGCACACTCATCCATCAGCCAATCTGGCACGCCGATAGGCCCGCCGCAATTATTCCCGCTGCCAGTGGCAGGACATTTCGACACGTACACCGTGCGACGTGCAGACAGACAGGTTAAAGTGTTGTTTATTGTGACAGCCAAGGTCGCTGTGTAGCACCGGAGCAGCAGCGCCCGTGCCGGGCGCCTTCGTTTCGGATTAGTGCGATGAAGGAAATTTCAGAACCAGTGTCAGCTTCAACTTTTCTGACGTTCCATGGTCCCTGACAAGAGGTCACGGCCAACTTCCTTTCCCACCACTGTGCAATCCGAGCGTATGCCCATTCTTTATTGGCTGCGATGAATTCGTCGAGCTCTTCTTCAAACCCCACTCTATCCACCTCCTCCTCACCCATCTCTCCATCCACCCCTCTTATGTCTATATGAAGACAGTAACTGTACTCGAAAGAAGAGAATACTGTTGTTGACCGTGCAGCTTTTCCCTGGAATAGATGATGACTAACTGAAACCCTCAGCTGCCGACAGCTGTTGTTGATTTACCTCGATGTGGACAGCTGAAAATGTGTGCCCCGACCGGGACTCGAACCCGGGATCTCTTGCTTATATGGCAGACGCTCTATCCATCTGAGCCACCGAGGACACAGAAGAATAGCGCGACTGCAGGGACTTACCCCTTGCACGCTTCCCGTGACACTCACATTCCCAACTGTCCACAATTCTATCTCAGATGGATAGAGCGTCTGCCATGTAAGCCTGAGATCCCAGGTTCGAGTCCTGATTGGGGCACCCATTTTCAACTGTCCACATTGAGGTAAACCAACAACACCTGTCGGCAGCTGAGGGTTTCAGTTAGTCATCATTTACCCCTTATGTCTGTCCATATTATGCTTCTCTCATTCTCTCTGTCCATCTCCTCCTTCCCCCTCTCTCTGTCCACTTCCTCCTCCCTCTTCTGTGTGTCCATTTTCTGCCATCCCCTCTCTCATTTCATCTCCTACGTTCCCTCCCTCTTACTGCCCTCACCTTCCACCTCTATCTGTCCATCCCCTCATCCCGTCCCTCTCCATGGAGTTTCACTCCTCACCCCTGTCCCTGTCTGACCATCTGTGTACAGCCACTCCCCTCCCCCACCTTTATGTCCATCACCCCTTTTTAATTTCTCTGAATTTTTTATATGACAGCTATTAATGATTTTTAAATAAAACGAACTTTATTAACATTCTGCATCTTTAGTCTTCATATATACATATTTGTTTCTCAACATAGTCACGCTGATGACGACTATATATATATATATATATATATATATATATATATATATATATATATATACTAAAATGGTACCTGTACTTTCGGATATACTCCTGGAAATGGAAAAAAGAACACATTGACACCGGTGTGTCAGACCCACCATACTTGCTCCGGACACTGCGAGAGGGCTGTACAAGCAATGATCACACGCACGGCACAGCGGACACACCAGGAACCGCGGTGTTGGCCGTCGAATGGCGCTAGCTGCGCAGCATTTGTGCACCGCCGCCGTCAGTGTCAGCCAATTTGCCGTGGCATACGGAGCTCCATCGCAGTCTTTAACACTGGTAGCATGCCGCGACAGCGTGGACGTGAACCGTATGTGCAGTTGACGGACTTTGAGCGAGGGCGTATAGTGGGCATGCAGGAGGCCGGGTGGACGTACCGCCGAATTGCTCAACACGTGGGGCGTGAGGTGTCCACAGTACATCGATGTTATCGCCAGTGGTCGGCGGAAGGTGCAAGTGCCCGTCGACCTGGGACCGGACCGCAACGACGCACGGATGCACGTCAAGACCGTAGGATCCTATGCAGTGCCGTAGGGGACCGCACCGCCACTTCCCAGCAAATTAGGGACACTGTTGCTCCTGGGGTATCGGCGAGGACCATTCGCAACCGTCTCCATGAAGCTGGGCTACGGTCCCGCACACCGTTAGGCCGTCTTCCGCTCACGCCCCAACATCGTGCAGCCCGCCTCCAGTGGTGTCGCGACAGGCGTGAATGGAGGGACGAATGGAGACGTGTCGTCTTCAGCGATGAGAGTCGCTTCTGCCTTGGTGCCAATGATGGTCGTATGCGTGTTTGGCGCCGTGCACGTGAGCGCCACAATCAGGACTGCATACGACCGAGGCACACAGGGCCAACACCAGGCATCATGGTGTGGGGAGCGATCTCCTACACTGGCCGTACACCTCTGGTGATCGTCGAGGGGACACTGAATAGTGCACGGTACATCCAAACCGTCATCGAACCCATCGTTCTACCATTCCTAGACCGGCAAGGGAACTTGCTGTTCCAACAGGACAATGCACGTCCGCATGTATCCCGTGCCACCCAACGTGCTCTAGAAGGTGTAAGTCAACTACCCTGGCCAGCAAGATCTCCGGATCTGTCCCCCATTTAGCATGTTTGGGACTGAATGAAGCGTCGTCTCACGTGGTCTGCACGTCCAGCACGAACGCTGGTCCAACTGAGGCGCCAGGTGGAAATGGCATGGCAAGCCGTTCCACAGGACTACATCCAGCATCTCTACGATCGTCTCCATGGGAGAATAGCAGCCTGCATTGCTGCGAAAGGTGGATATACACTGTACTAGTGCCGACATTGTGCATGCTCTGTTGCCTGTGTCTATGTGCCTGTGGTTCTGTCAGTGTGATCATGTGATGTATCTGACCCCAGGAATGTGTCAATAAAGTTTCCCCTTCCTGGGACAATGAATTCACGGTGTTCTTATTTCAATTTCCAGGAGTGTATATAGTTAAGGCTCACCGGCCACTTGACCACCTTCTTCTTCTGTGCGAATGCACAAACAGTGCCCGAACTCTTACGGGAATCTGCAACGCGCCGCGAGTAATGAATATAATGGGCGGGGGCGCTACGAATGTAGTGCGGGACAATACGTAGAGAATGTGGGTTTCGTGGGAGGCGTGCCAGAGATACATCCCTGCAGTCGCGCTATCCACTGTGTCCTCGGTGGCTCAGATGGATTGCCGGCGCGGTAGCTCAGCGTGTTCGGTCAGAGGGTTAGCAGCCCTCAGTGATAAAAGAACTGAGCTAATAGATCAACAACGAACTTAAAACGGATGTCTTACGACGTCCGCCGCGAGCAGATGTAACGAACAAAAGCGAACAACATGAGATTTAAAAAAATTGACAGAGCGTCTGCCATGTAAGCAGGAGATCCCGGGTTCGAGTCCCGGTCGGGACACACATTTTCGTCTGTACCCGTTGACGTATGTCAACGCCTGTAAGCAGCTAAGGGTGTTGATTTCATTGTAATGACTACATTTCTGCCAACGAGAGATCAATTTGTTGGTACCGCTACTGTAGAACGTTTGTGTTGACAGAGCAACAGCCTCATCTCTGCTTGCACATCTTCATCACTATTAACGTGACGTCTTCGAAATTGTTCGTTACGTTTTGGAATCAGATGACAATGAGATGGGGGAAAGTAAGGAATGTATGGAGGATGATTGATGACAGTGAACCAAAGGCGCCGGGTTGTTGCAAAAGTCGCACCGTTGGTGTGTGAAGTGGAATTGTCATGGTGAAGGAGAGGGTGCTCCATTTGTGGACGGACCATTTGAATTCATGCTTTCAGAAACTAGATTAAAGCACACTGTTTCTCAAGCACTGTCATAATTATGTTACACACCGCCATGTCGTAGGCTACAACTCGAAGCCCTCTAGCGGCAGACACCCATAGTGCGTACATTACAATACGTGTTTCTCATGAGAAGTATAGGTATTACTAATTATAATACTAAATATAATTTTAGGAAATGGAGAGTCACAGCGACTGTTACAATTTCTTTATTTATATCTGTACACCGAAACCCCCTCACTGTGTGTGTTAGAGGGTACTTTGTGTACGACTGTCACTTCTCCCTTTTCCTGCTACAGCTGCGAATGGTTCGCAGGATGATCCATTGCTGCGGAGCCCTGAGCTCTAAACTCCATGATTTTACGTTTGTGGTCTTTTCGCGAGATATACGTAGGAGGAAGCAATGTATTGGTTGACTCTTCTAGGAAAGTACGATCTCGTGACTTGAACAGTAAAGCACTCTTGCAGCGTCTGACATCGCAGCTGGCTGAGCAGTTCTGTGAAGTTTCTGCACTTACTAACTGAACCTGTAACAAAACGCGCTGCTATTCTTTGGATCTTCTCTATTTCTTCTATAAAGCTTATTGGTATTTATCACAGCAGTACTCGTTGAAAGCGGGGTTTGTAAGCAACCTCCTTTGTGGGTGGATTACATTCCCTGGGGATTCTTCCACTTAATCTCAATTTGGCTTCTGCCTTATCTGCCATTAGTTTTATGTTGTCATCCCACTGTTAGTAGCTGGACACACTTACCTGAAGATATTTAATGGATACGATTGGTCCTAGAGATAGGCTTGCAATAGTGTAATCATACAATAACAGGCCTTTCTGCCTATTTATGTAGGACATGTTGCATTTGATTATCTGGTGGGCCAGTTATTAATCCCTCTACCAAGAATCGATTCTCTGCAGGCCTTCCTGCGTTTCGCTACAATTTTATAGCCTTGCAACATCTCTTTATACAAGTGCATCATCCGTAGGAAGCGTAATGGAACTTCCAACGTTAAAACTTATATACACACATCAGCCGGTCGCGGTGGCCGTGCGGTTCTAGGCTCTGCTGTCGGGAACCGCGGGACTTCTACGGTCGCAGGTTCGAATCATGCATCGGACATGGATGTGTGTGATGTCCTTAGGTTAGTTAAGTTTAAGTAGTTCTAAGTTATAGGGGACTGATGACCTAAGATGTTAAGTCCCATAGTGCTCAGAGCCATTTGAACCATTTTTACACACATCAAAATAAGTTTTGCGTGACCTCGGTTCCCAGAGTTCCGGAACCTGTACAGAAATCTGGAATAGAGATGAACATAAATATGTTTCCGCCCTTTTTAATGTTCATCAAAACCACAAATTGCATGTTGTACCACCATACAGCGAGATCTTCAGAGGTGGTGGTCCAAATTGCTGTATACACCGGCATCTCTAATACCCAGTAGAACATCCTCTTGCATTGATGCGTGCCTGTATTCGGCGTGGCATATTATCAACAAGTTCATCAAGGCACTGTTGCTCCAGATTTTCCCACTCCCCAACGGCGATTTGGAGTAGAACCCTCAGAGTGGTTTGTGGGTCACGTCGTCCATAGACAGCCCTTTTCAATTTATCCCAGGTATCTTCGATAGGGTTCATGTCAGGAGAACATACTGGCCGCTCTAGTCGAGTGATGTAGTTATCCTGAAGGAAGTCATTCACAAACGGTGCACGATGGGGGCGCAAATTGTCGTCCATGAAAACGAATGCCTCTCCAATATGCTGCCGATATGGTCTCATTATCGGTCGGAGTATGGCATTCATGTATCGTAAAGTCGTTACGACGCTTTCATCATCACCAGCGACGTACGTCGGCCTCACATAATGCCACCCCAAAACAGCAGGGGACCTCCACCTTGCTGCACTCGCTGGACAGTGTGTCTGAGGCGTTCAGCCGGACCAAGTTGCCTCCAAACACTTCTCCGACGACTGTCTGGTTGAAGGCATATGCGACACTCATGGGTGAATAGAACATGATTCCAGTCCTGAACAGTCCATTCGGCTTGTTGTTGGCCCCATCTGTATCGCGCTGCATGGTGTCGTGGTTGCTAAGATGGACGTCGCCATGGACGTTGGGAGTGGAGTTTCGCATCATGCACAGTTTTAGTCGAAACACGACGCTCTGTGGCTGCACAAAAAGCATTATTCAACATGGCAGCATTGCTGTCAGAATTCCTGCGGGCCATAGTCCGTAGGTAGCGGTCATCCACTACAGCAGTAGCCCTTGAGCGGCCTGAGCGAAGCATGTCATCGACAGTTTCTGTCTCTCTGTATCTCCTCCATGTCCGAACAACATCGTTTTGGTTCACTCCGAGACGCCTGGACACTTTCCTTCCTTAGAGCCCTTCCTGGAACAAAGTAACAATGCGGACGCGATCGAACCGTGGAATTGAAGTCCTGGTATGGTTGAACTACAGACAACACGAGCCGTGTACTTCCTCCCTGGTGGAATGACTGGAACTGATGGGCTGTCGGACCCCATTCGTCTAATAGCCGCTGCTCATGCATGTTTGTTTACATCTTTGGGTGGGTTTAGTGACATCTGAATCCTAAGGTCCCGGGTTCGGTTCCCGGCTCGGAGATTTTCTCCGCTAAGGGACTCGGTCTTGTGTTGTCCTAATCATCATAATTTCATCCCCGCCGATGTGCAAGTCGCTGAAGTGGCGTCAAATTGAAAGGCTTGCACACTGCAAACGGTCTACCCGACGGGAGGCCCTAGTCACATGACATTTATTTTTAGTCAAAGTGGCTGTGTCTGTGATACAATATCCACAGTCAACGTCTGTCTTCAGGAGTTCTGGGAACTGCGGTGAGCAAAACGTTTTATGGTGTGTGTATATCGTCAAAAGTAATGGTCCCGTAACACTCCCGTGTTGTACGAACGAACATCATTTTACGTCTAAACGTTTCTTTTTGTTGAGAATGAATGCTATGATCTGTATACCAGAAAACTTTCAGTCGAATCACACAATTGGTCTGATATTCCGCACGTTCGTATTTTGTTCATTCAGCAGCTGTGCGAAACTGCATCGAATGCCTTCAGGAAGTCAGTGAATACGGCATCAACCTGGGCGCTAGTATCTATTGCTTTCTGGTCCTCATGGGCGAAAAGGGTGAGCTGAGTTTCACGCTATCGTTGTTTTCGGAACCCATGGTGATTCCTATGGAGGAGATTTTCTTACTCCAGATGGGTCATAATAAGCGAGCACAAAACATGTTACAAAATTCTACAATGGACGGACGTTAGAGTTATGGGCTTATAATTGTGTGCGTCTGTTCGACTCCTGTTGATAACTGGAAGGACCCGCACTTTTTTCCTCTCGTTAGGAATGCTTCTCTCCTCCAGCGACGTACGATACACTGCTGCCAGAAGAGGAGCACGTTCTTCCGCGCAGTCTACGTAGAATTATATTAGCATTCCGTCAGATCCACTGGCCTTTCCTCTGCTAAGTTTCCATCCCATGGTGTCTTATTTCGATATTGATAAAGGAATTAATATACAAACACAGCCGCAGCTCAAGTATTATTTATTTTTACCTGCCAGAAGCTAGTATCTTGAGATATTTATTCTCCTAGTTACAACAAGTTGCGCGTTAAAAGCACCACTCAGCTCCATCGTGAACACAACAGAAAATCTTTGCATTTTCCGCGAAAGGCAAAGTTCGAGGTTGGATTACCAGCTCGGCACTCAGTTTTGATCTGCGAAGAAGTTACTCTCTAATGTTCGAGAGTCGTAGGGATGAAGCGGAGAAGAGTGTGGGGAATTATTTGTGTCGAGTGGTGGTTTTAACTTGTAACATGTTGTCACCTGCGCGATGAATGTCGGAGTATTCTCGCCGCTGACGAGTGAAACCAGTCAGTGTACAGGATGACAGCTACATGAAACACACAAAAAAACCGTAAATTAGTTACAAACCACGGCGAGCACACACTTAATCAACATGTAAACGTCACTACAGATATTCGGATTTAGGTTATGACGTGTTCGATATGCCTGCCATCATTAGTGATTATGTGGCGCAGATGAATAGTGAAATTCTACGTGACCCGTTGAAGTGCCAGAACATGGATGCTGTCGATGACCTCCGGAATGGCTGTTTTCAGTTCAGCAATGGTTTTGTGGTTATTGCTGTGCACCTTGTCTTTGATATAACCCCACAAAATGAAACACGTGTTCAGATCCGGAAAATATGACGGCCAATCGAGGCCCCTGCTAGTGGCCTCTGTTTAGCCCAGAGCCAGAAAGCGGTCCCCAAAGTGATCCTCCAGGACATCAAACACTCTCCTGCCTCGATACATATTAATTTGCATCATACCCCATGGTCAACCATACAGTTTTAACGTCTTAAGCAAACCGTTCAGAAGTTATGACGATTTTATTTCATACAGTTCAATAATGGTCAAGCTGTGTATCGAATAATACTAGGCAATAACAACATATACACTCCTGGAAATGGAAAAAAGAACACATTGACACCGGTGGGTCAGACCCACCATACTTGCTCCGGACACTGCGAGAGGGCTGTACAAGCAATGATCACACGCACGGCACAGCGGACACACTAGGAACCGCGGTGTTGGCCGTCGAATGGCGCTAGCTGCGCAGCATTTGTGCACCGCCGCCGTCAGTGTCAGCCAGTTTGCCGTGGCATACGGAGCTCCATCGCAGTCTTTAACACTGGTAGCATGCCGCGACAGCGTGGACGTGAACCGTATGTGCAGTTGACGGACTTTGAGCGAGGGCGTATAGTGGGCATGCGGGAGGCCGGGTGGACGTACCGCCGAATTGCTCAACACGTGGGGCGTGAGGTCTCCACAGTACATCGATGTTGTCGCCAGTGGTCGGCGGAAGGTGCACGTACTCGTCGACCTGGGACCGGACCGCAGCGACACACGGATGCAGGCCAAGACCGTAGGATCCTACGCAGTGCCGTAGGGGACCGCACCGCCACTTCCCAGCAAATTAGGGACACTGTTGCTCCTGGGGTATCGGTGAGGACCATTCGCAACCGTCTCCATGAAGCTGGGCTACGGTCCCGCACACCGTTAGGCCGTCTTCCGCTCACGCCCCAACATCGTGCAGCCCGCCTCCAGTGGTGTCGCGACAGGCGTGAATGGAGGGACGAATGGAGACGTGTCGTCTTCAGCGATATGAGAGTCACTTCTGCCTTGGTGCCAATGATGGTCGTATGCGTGTTTGGCGCCGTGCAGGTGAACGCCACAATCAGGACTGCATACGACCGAGGCACACAGGGCCAACACCCGGCATCATGGTGTGGGGAGCGATCTCCTACACTGGCCGTACACCTCTGGTGATCGTCGAGGGGACACTGAATAGTGCACGGTACATCCAAACCGTCATCGAACCCAGCGTTCTACCATTCCTAGACCGGCAAGGGAACTTGCTGTTCCAACAGGACAATGCACGTCCGCATGTATCCCGTGCCACCCAACGTGCTCTAGAAGGTGTAAGTCAACTACCCTGGCCAGCAAGATCTCCGGATCTGTCCCCCATTGAGCATGTTTGGGACTGGATGAAGCGTCGTCTCACGCGGTCTGCACGTCCAGCACGAACGCTGATCCAACTGAGGCGCCAGGTGGAAATGGCATGGCAAGCCGTTCCACAGGGCTACATCCAGCATCTCTACTATCGTCTCCATGGAAGAATAGCAGCCTGCATTGCTGCGAAAGGTGGATATACACTGTACTAGTCCGACATTTTGCATGCTATGTTGCCTGTGTCTATGTGCCTGTGGTTCTGTCAGTGTTATCATGTGATGTATCTGACCCCAGGAATGTGTCAATAAAGTTTCCCCTTCCTGGGACAATGAATTCACGGTGTCCTTATTTCAGTTTCCAGGAGTGTATGTGTAGTAATGAACATACGGAAGTAATGAATATAACAGATTTAAAGAAACAAAAGAGAATTATTTGCTGTATGGCATTACTGGCGAGGAAATCCCACGTGATGGGTTCAGCCACCTAGTCAGAAACAATGTTCTTCATCTGCGCACATTGGCTCCTTTACTTGTGAATATGTTTTGTGTAGGTGTAAAATGTAGGTGAGTGTAATGGATGCATGTATAGTATAGTGTTATGTTTGTGTGTGATGATGATGATGATAGAAGATAGAGACTAAGACACGACGCCAGCGCGTAGCCTACTGTTCTCGAAGAGCACAAAAGGGCCGCCGAGTACGTCGACACACTCCGACGGACGGATCATCGTCAGCAATGTCACCTGCCCTCACTTTGAGACGCTGCAGACGGCTTTGAAAATGATAACAGGACTCAAGGCAAAGGCTGGCAGTCAGAAACTTCATGCCACCACCTCTGATCCTGTTTTTCGTCAAATAGTGGCAGTGAAAGTTTCATCCCTCTCCAGAATTCGAACTGGCATGTCTGCGAGCTAAGTGCCATCGGTCAGCTCTGCGATAGTGACCTCGGCTACGGAGGCGGGTGTTTAAGAAACGATAGTCTTATTAACGGCCGGCCGGGATGGGCGAGCGGTTCTAGGCGCTACAGTCTGGAACCGCGCGACGCTACGGTCGCAGGTTCGAATCCTGCCTCGGACATGGATGTGTGTGACGTCCTTAGGTTGGTTATGTTTAAGTAGTCCTAAGTTCTACGGGACTGATGACCTCAGAAGTCAAGTCCCATAGTACTCAGAGCCATTTGAACCATTTGATAGTCTTATTAGCGTTGTTATGCAATTTCTTCATTACTTTTTATCGAATGTATCAATGTTTAATATAAATGTATGGCTGCAGGATGGTAATGATCAGATGTAGAGATGTAGTACTCTGTTCAGAGGAAGGGAGAGAAATAATAGGGAAAGAATAGTAGAAGAGATGCAAATGTCGTGTGACTAGGACTTCTCATGTCGGGTAGACCGTTCGCCGGGTGCAAGTTGTTCGATTTGACTTGCGCGTCGATCGGGAAGAAGTGATGATGATTAGGACGACACAAAACCTAGTCCCTGAGAGGAGAAAATCTCCGACCCAGCCGGGAATCGAACCCAGGCCCTTAGGATTGACATTCTGTCGCGCTGACAACAGTAGAAGCGATGAAAGGAGGGAAACAGTTACATAGAGAGCTGAGAAGGTAATTGGTAGTGTTGATGGTGTGACAGACAGTGGGTCACTGTAGGACAGAAGGAAAACAGCAGGGATATGGCGTGAGGAAAGTTTTAAGCTGCTCTGGAATGCAGAGGACTTTTGGATAAGACGCAAGTCACAGCGTACTTCGTTGCAAAGTTGTGTGGCTGAAAGGGAGGGGGATACGGAGAAAATTTTGCGTTACGCAAAGGTATAGCCAAGATTTAGGACGTATCCAATCTGGTACTGGAGTTCTGAAAAAATGTAAATGTCATACTGCACTGTTGGCTAGGCTAACCCATATAGCCGCTTCGTCCACCTGTCAGAAACGGTGTTCTTCCTCTGCGCCGGGTAGCTCCTTCCCTTGCGGAAATATGAGAGTTGCTTCGAATGTGTGGAACTGAGTGTAATGGATACGTGTATATTCTCGTGTTGTGTTTGTGTTATATGATGTTGATGAGAGAAGGGAGAGGGTGAAACTCGATGCCAGCACACGGCCTACTCCTCTTGAATAGCACCGAGGGGCCACTCAGCTTAACACAGTGCGGACAGATCCCAAGTTTACTCGTCGTTCGCGCGCGGTCCATTACGGACGGATATCGACACAACTCTTGTTGCTTACACGCTGTCTGTAGATGTCATCTGGTGTGATATATTTTAATTACTTCGTCTATGTGGATGTCTACACCAGTAGTCAACGTATCAAACTTGGTTGCCTTCACATACTTTTTACTTATTTAGAATTTTGAGCGTCTTTTGATATTTCAGATAACTACTATTTTCGTCTTGATGATCCTCCTGCTTTCAGTGATGGCCTTACTCGGAAATCGGAAGGCAACGAAAGAATATGAAAGAGTTTCGGAGGTTTTCGAAGAAGATTATTCATATGTTTCTAGTGAATGAAGATCCGGGTGACTGGGATTTAGTGTTTTCCAATAACAGTGATATTATTAGGCCTTGAAAAAGCGATGGCGTCCGACAATGGCGATGAAGAAGATTCAGTTCTTTTAAACAGCGACCAAGTCTCACTCGGGCACTGTTATCCAGCTGTGAGCCTCTGACGCCGTCTTGAATGTGTTAACGCCTCCATCACCATCAGTAGTGTCACATGACCTCAGTTCGTGAGGCACTGCGCAGAGGTTTGCAATTTAATTCAGGAAATTTGTGCAAAGGCTCGAGATGAAGAACTTTCCGCCGCCGCCACTCCTTTCTCCAGTGAAAATTTCACCCACCACCATGCTAGAACCGGCTTACCTCAGAGTTGGGTGTTACTATACAAGCGTGTTTTGCATTAAGGAAATAGAACGGTCAGTCTGAGATCGATGGGACAGGGTGGACAGGGGTCGAAACCCGATGCCTGGCCACGGTGCCTCCCTCTTCCAATCCCTGAACCGCCCCTTTTGATTTTCTTTCTGTTTCTCTATCTCTCTCTTTCTCTCCCTATACAGGGTGGGGCAGCTAATCATAACACCCCCTTTATCTCCTCAACCGTAATAAATACAAAGATGCAGTTTGGACACTGAATTGCAGGGAAAGGGGCTACTTCAATATATCACATTTCAAGTTTGTGCTATTTATCACAGGCCACCTTCGGTTTTTTTTAATTGAGCCCTATGTTAAATTTTAGCGTAACATGATGGGCTTAAAAAGACTGTTTCAAATATGTTTATATCATAATATTTAGGCGAATAGTTTTTGAGACACAGGTATGTTCCCGTATCGTGTTCGTCCTTCGAAGCGGTGTTGTCCAATGCGACCTTTGCTGTTGACCACTGAGGAACTTAACAGGGAAGGCATTGTTTTGCTGCTTCTCGATAACGCCACAAGGTGACGCACGAGGTAGCTGAAGAGAAAGGTATAAATATGCTACGGGGTAATGAGACATCGCATTTCCGTCAAGTTTCTTGGAGCAAACATGTACACCAACGAAGAAAAGTTGGATATATTTCCAGTGTATGTTGAAAGCAGACGAAAAACTGTTAGAATAATAAAGCGATATGGAGAGCTGTATCCTGATCGCGAGCGTCCTACGCGCCAGCTTCTTGCGCGTATTTGCAAGAAACTACTTGAATCGAGATCATGGAACGCCATACAGAGGACAAGGCAGAAAGTTGCTACTGGCGAGGTACATGAAGAGGGCGTTATAGCGTTGGCGCATAACGACAGCCGGCCGCGGTGGTCTCGCGGTTCTAGGCGCGCAGTCCGGAACCGTGCGACTGCTACGGTCGCAGGTTCGAATCCTGCCTCGGGCATGGTTATGTGTGGTGTCCTTAGGTTAGTTAGGTTTAAGTAGTTCTAAGTTCTAGGGGACTGATGACCACAGCAGTTGAGTCCCATAGTGCTCTGAGCCATTTGAAGCATTTGAACCATAACGACCCTACTGTTGCGTCGCGACTTATCGCCTCGGAATGTGGTATAAGTCAGAGAAGTGTCCTACGCTAATTGCACCGGCATAGATTTCACCCGTTTCACCTCTCATTACATCAAGTACTCTGCGGTGTGGATTTCGAACGGCGCCAGGAATTTTGCCGGTTTGCTCTGCAGCGCCTACAAGATGATCCAACGGTTTTTCAAAGCGTGCTTTTTACTGATGAAGCGACTTTCACCAACCACGGTGATGTGAATTTGCATAATATACGTTAGTGGCCTCATTGGCTTCGACAGGTACAGCATCAGCTACCCTTGAGTGTTAACGTGTGGTGGGTCATCGTCGGAAATGTCATTGTGGTGCCGTACGCCATTCTGGGTATACTAAATGGCAATAACTATGCACAGCTCCTGCGAAACGTTCTGCCCATTTTGCTGGAGAGGTACCACTAACTACGCGTCAGTGCATGTGGTTCCAACATGGCGGCTGTCTTGCTCACTCTTCCCATGTGGCTATAGAGCTGTTAAATGAAAAGTTCCCGGATTGTTGGATAGGACGTCGTGCTGAAGTGAAGTGGCCAGCCTGGTCTCCTGATTTGACCCCTCTTAATTTTTTTTTCTGTGGGGAGCAATCAGACATAGTGTATGCTCAAATACCAACCACGCCAGACGATATAAAGCAACGTATCATCGAAGCGTGTGCTGATATCTCACGTGACACCCTCGCAGCCATTCACAAATCATTCAAACGACGACTACAAATGTGCTGCAGAGGGTAAGAATTTTGAGCACATGCTTCAGTAAAGTTTTCTATCATGCACAGTATGTATTTTGCATCTTTGTGTGTATTTGCTTCGTATTGTGATCAATAGTAAATATTTTCAAATAAAAAACAAATACGTACGAAACAATTATGACTAGTAAGGGCCTCCCATTTACATTTGTATTTCTGTTACTTAAAATGTATTAACATTTTGTAGTATTTTAATACTGTATGTTGTCTACTATTTTTGGTATCACAGTTGTCAATAAACGGAATAATATTTGCGCGACATCATCAATTAATTTTTGCGCAAAATATCGCAGTATGTATTATTATTGACGGGAAAATGGGCGGACTTGCGAAGTTTACCATGTACTCTACTCAGCAGGAAAGGTCGCGTAGGACAACGCCGCTTCGAAGAACGAACACGATACCAGAACATGTGTCTCAAAAACTATTCGCCTAAATATTATGATATACACATATTTGAAACCGTGTTTTTAAAGCCGAAAATTTAACATAGGTTTCCATTTAAAAAAAAAAGATGGCTTCATATCTCTATGATAAAAAATAGCACAAACCTGAAATGTGACGTATTCAAGTAGCCCCTTTCCTTGCAGTTCAGTGTCCAAACTGCATCTTTGTGTTTATTACTGTTGGGGAGATAAAAGGGGTGTTATGACTTAGCTGCTTCAAACTGTACGTATATATCTTTTATTTATATTTCTTATGGAAAAAGAGGACAGATTCAATAAAATATCTTTATTCGTGCAATAGTGCAGGTCAGTTAACTGATGATAGGCATTTGTTATGTGAGGTGAGTTCTAATCTCGTCTCCACTTTGGGTAGCAATATCAAGCGCACAAAGTACCACGTTATCCACAATGTCAAGAATAACTCTTTCCCCCTGTAGCGGAATGTGAGCTGTTTCGTAATTACCTGGCACGCGAAAACTGCGTGTCGGATGTGCTCTCGGGCCCGGACGCTTGCCTTTCGTGGGGAAAGCTCTTATTGGCTGAATTAATCAAGCACGACTGATTACCTGCCCCTACAGCATTACTTCCGCCTTCCAACGTCACAGAAGCTCTCCTGCATACCTTTCGGGGCGAGCACCCTGAGATATTGCGCACTCAACACTGTACAGCGAAACATTCATTCTGCAAGCGATCTGTTAGACTGTGACTGAGCCATTTTCTCGGCAATATGCTTTCTTCCAGGACTGATAGTTCCGCAAGATATGCAGTAGGATTTGTGTGAAGATTGGATGGTAGGGGAAAGGTACTGATGGTGGAATGTAAGATGTAAGGTAGCGGTGGAGGGGCCATTGGTAGGATGTGGAGGGGTCTAGTAGCGTCGTGTTTGCATAGCTTACGAGCACTTCCGATGAAAGGCAAGAATACAAACTCTACATCACACGAGGTTTCCTCAGAATAAACTCCTTGACACAGATATACACATTAGAGTGCTGCAACGCTCAATGTTTGACCTGTCATAGCTCGCCTGTTGACGGGGGGCCGAGCGGCTAGTGTCCGGCCCCACTCGACTCGGCTCGCTCACGTACTCGCCCCATGTCTGATGTCCGGATTCCGGACACGCGGATAACCGAGCATGACCGGTCACCGCTGACGTCTCACCTCGCCTCGCCCCGGCTCGCTGCACTGTACTGTACAAATCCAAAGCATTCTCTCTCTCTCTCTCTCTCTCTCTCTCTCTCTCTCTCTCTCTCTCACACACACACACACACACACACACACACACACACACACAATGTATTTATCTCTGTCTCTCTCTCTTTTAATACAAAAGTAAAGTTTCCAAGAGCGGGTGCGTAACACAGCTAAATTCATAGAGCACTTTCTTTTATTTGATCACAAGAGACCAATCTGTGTTAATGTAATGTGTTGTAAGCGTCAAATAGTGCACCTGATTATGCGAAGCCGCGCGGGATTAGCCGAGCGGTCAGGGGCGCTGCAGTCATAGATTGTGTGGCTGGTCCCGGGCGGAGGTTCGGGTCCTCCCTCGTTCATGGGTGTGTGTGTTTGTCTTTAGGTTAATTTAGATTAAGTAGTGTGTAAGCTTAGGGACTGATGACCTTAGGAGTTACGACCCATAAGATTTAACACACATTTGAACATTTTTTGATTATCAGTCCACATATCAACTGTCGCAGCACATGTTTTATTAATAACTTCGGCAATAACAGAAGGCATTATGCTGTTTCGTATTACATCAGCTTGTTCTTTGAAATGTCTGCTTATAGTAGAGGGATGTGGCATGACATCTGTCACGTTAACTTCTCCATAATGCGCACCTAGATGTATTAATGCTTGGCCTAGTTCTCTGAAATCTTCACCGCAAACAGCATTAAAATGTCTCATATCTTTCGCACACATTGCAACACACTTTGCTGTAATACTGTTTTTTATTACTGCCTGTATCCATGAAGGAGCTGTACCTTTGTGAGGTTTCTTGCAACTGTGTTTCTTTAAATGAGTGGTTCCCGATTGGAAACACAATAATGTGGAGCAGTTTATGCACGACACATACCTAGTAGACGCACTGTTTTCTTCTACCAACAACAGAAATATGCCCTTATACTTGGCTGTTTAGACCTTCCCGTTTCTCCAATGTGTAATCATTGGTTTCAATCTTACATCTTACTGCACTGACTTCCTCGCCCTGCATGATTACAGAGAGAGACACACCACAAAGGAGAAGCCCGCACTGGCTGCAGTCTCACACGGATAACGACATGTGGAATGTGTTTGAAGTTGCGTGCTACGTATTCGGTCACGGCTTTTATGCTCGCTCACTAGAACTCGCGCGGGCAGCCTATCCAGTTAGGGTGTGCTCGTCCCATCTCGTGTTTTGTGCTCGCTTACTCGGTCATGCAGGACTCTATACACATGCAGCACTGCATAGAGGGACGATTACGCACTCAAGATAATTATCTTAGTATATTACGCAAAAGGAGTTCACCTGCCTAGGAGGACAAGGAGAATGATTAAGTCACCTCGATGGACCAATTTTAAAGACAGTCAACAGCTTTATCTACTCATAATCAACAGTGTCTAGTTATGGCAATTCAGGTATGGCGATAGCGCGTAGAGTGCACAGAAGTTGGATGAACCAGCAAACGTCGTCAAGTGTACATCGTAATTTGTGCGAATGAAATATATTGGATAAAAAAAAAACAGTCAATAGCCTAGATCGTATAAAGTCTTTATTTTTGACATCCTGTTTAGACAGATGTATCTATCATCTTCTTGTCTGTAATATAGAGCGTATACATGGAATATACCAAATGGTTCAAATGGCTCTAAGCACTATGGGACTTAATATCTGAGATCATCAGTCCTGTAGACTTAGAACTACTTAAATCACACTAATCTAAGGACATCACACACATCCATGTCCGAGGCAGGATTCGAACCTGCGACCGTGGCAGGACTGAAGTGCCCAGAACCGCTCGGCCACAGCGGCCGGCAAGCGTGATATTACCTATCTACATCTTCTCACTGGTTATTGATTGATTTACTAATATTCGTACGTCTGGTGATTCCCGTTCAGCTTTTTACAATCAAAGCATCGAGAAGCTATAGACTATCGTTGTCTACATCTACATCTACATGACTACCCTGCAATTCACATTTAAGTGCTTGGCAGAGGGTTCATCGAACCACAATCATACTATCTCTCCACCATTCCACTCCCGAACAGCGCGCGGGAAAAACGAACACCTAAACCTTTCTGTTCGAGCTCTCATTTCTCTTATTTTATTTTGATGATCATTCCTACCTATATATCTTGGGCTCAATAAAATACTTTCGCATTCGGAAGAGAAAGTTGGTGACTGAAATTTCGTAAATAGATCTCGCCGCGACGAAAAACGTCTTTGCTTTAATGACTTCCATCCCAACTCGCGTATCATATCTGCCACACTCTCTCCCCTATTACGTGACGATACAAAACGAGCTGCCCTTTTTTGCACCCTTTCGATGTCCTCCGTCAGTCCCACCTGGTAAGGATCCCACACCGCGTAGCAATATTCTAACAGAGGACGAGCGAGTGTAGTGTAAGCTGTCTCTTTAGTGGACTTGTTGCATTTTCTAAGTATCCTGCCAATGAAACGTCACCTTTAGCTCGCCTTCCCCACAATATTATCTATGTGGTCTTTCCAACTGAAGTTGTTCGTAATTTTAACACCCAGGTACTTAGTTGAATTGACAGCCTTGAGAATTGTACTATTTATCGAGTAATCGAATTCCAACGGATTTCTTTTGGAACTCATGTGGATCATCTCACACTTTTCGTTATTTAGCGTCAACTGCCACCTGACACACCATATAGCAATCTTTTCTAAATCGCTTTGCAACTGATACTGGTCTTAGGATGACTTTACTAGACGGTAAATTTACAGTATCATCTGCGAACAACCTAAGAGAACTGCTCAGATTGTTACACAGGTCATTTATATAGATCAGGAACAGCAGAGGTCCCAGGACTCTTCCCTGGGAACACCTGATATCACTTCAGTTTCACTCGATGATTTGCCGTCTATTACTACGAACTGCGACCTTCCTGACAGGAAATCACGAATCCAGTCGCATAACTGAGACGATACCCCATAGGCCCGCAGCTTGATTAGAAGTCGCTTGTGAGGAGCGGTGTCAAAGCTTTCCGGAAATCCAGAAATACGGAATCAACCGGAGATCCCATGTCGATAGCGGCCATTACTTCGTGCGAATAAAGAGCTAGCTGCGTTGCACAAGAACGATGTTTTCTGAAACCATGCTGATTACGTATCAATAGATCGTTCCCTTCGAGGTGATTCATAATGTTTGAGTACAGTCTATTTCATCATAGGCCCCTCTTTGGCCCCGGCTGTCGTAGTAGACTAAACTTATCCCTGCTATAGTTCAGTTGAGTTTCAGTAATAAATTTCAATATTTAAAACTGTAGTTGTTCATCAAATACAAATATACATAAGGCCAAGAGGCATCTGTGATCAAAATGACAACGGTAGTCAATGATTTCTTGTTGTTTTGATTCTAAAAACATACACGGCAATCACGAGGTGTGTGTGTGTGTGTGTGTGTGTGTGTGTGTGTGTGTGTGTGTGTGTGTGTGTGTTTGTGTGAGTCATATGGAATTTGGATCGGTCCGGGGAGGGTGCTAGGCTAGCCTATGTTGTAGGGTGATCGCCCGCCATAACTGGGAAGTCCAAGTTTGAGTCCTGGTCTGGTAAAAATTTTCATATTCTACTTTAGGTACTACAGCTATGCCAACCACAGTCCCAAGTTGAATTTGAGGAATACATTTCAATGTTTGACATTGTAGTTCATCATTAAATATAAATTATGAAACGCATAGACTGTTACCCATTGTAAAGATGATAGGTTGACTTGCAAACTGGAACAACGAAAAAACTGTTACACATTGAGCTTTCGGCCAAAGCCTTCTTCACATGAGATTTCCACTGTTTGAAGATCAACAATTTGTTGGACAAACACTGCGTTGATTCTTTATTTACTCGAATTTAAAACGCCTTGCTAATGCCTGTCATTGATGTTTCTGAACACCTCCGTTCCAGTATAGCCGATTTTGGTTAATAAATAAAACCTGTTTAACGGAAGTACTGAACATGTCATATAGGTCGACATGAACTTCGTCAATGAAATTTAATTCGCTGAAAAGTTGAGTGCTGCTTAATTTGTGGTATAGTAAAAAGAATCCATGGTCCTCTATGGCTGGTTACCGAGAAATGTGATGTTGTGTTACACATATATCTCTAAGACAATGGCTGATAATACAAGGAATTACGCTTTAAATGATGTAAGGAAATCGCAGGAAACCTCGACCATTCTGGCCGGATAGGGATTTCTATTCTGCTTTTCCAGAATGCTGACTTTCATATTAAAATGAAATCTGTCAATTGTTTATTACGTCCCACAGCTTTGACTTTATGTACAAAATAAATAATACGGGTATTGTGACTATCTGTTGAATATCGGTTCTGACAATTTAAAGGACCGTGCCTTTATAGCAACTGCTCAAAACATTTGTCACTCTGTCTTAGATCTCTACAGTGTCACTTTTTTTCCAGGTTGTACTATAAGTACGTCATCCTCAACGGATGCCGTCTCTTTTCTTCCCATAATGGTTGGACTACCCTTCTTCCCTTATAGGACTTAGTTTTTCTTCTTGTTGCAGTGCGCCTGTTATGGTGCCAAGCACGTAAGGGCAATATGTGGGCCCTCTTCGCTATTTTCTGCCCGTGCGCCAGAATTTTGTCGCTGATGGAAAAGATCGACTTTTCGTAAAGCTACCGCGCCATCTGCTTAATGGGGTGCTCTAAAGCGGGACCCTCGTCACACGCCGGACATTTGCAGACGAGAAACCTCGCTGCAGATTGTGCGCCATATGTAGCACGCTGATTTCTCACTCTCGTGAGATTGAGAAGTTTAATACCACAGCACAGTGACACGCTCTAACCCAGGGAAGAGTAACGCCTTGGTACAGTGGCACCTGTTTTGAGTGGCAGCATTATAATGTGACTGATTATGTGGTTCTGGTCTCCACATCCGTCTCTCTCTTACTGCTGTGACCACGACAGACTGAGATCGTTGCACTACACTTTCCAGTACTTCTTAGTGCTGACGTACAAATTTAATGGCAGTAGCAAATCCGACATCGTTCGGCGTACGAAACTTGTGAACTACGTTCTTTACAGTGCTGTAGAAAAGAGAGCCAACAACAGTCTGTAGAAAAAGACGTATGTACTGTATTTGAAAACTGTAGCATTGCCTATTTAATTTGTATTTTAAGTTTTGGATATCTGATTCCATACAGAGATTATTACAGTTGTTAAAATGTAGTGGGTAGCGTTTCGACTGGATTTTTAAGCTAAACTGTACATGTCAGAGTCCAAAGGGCATCACATTTCCAACACATCAACCTGAAATCACTGGGTAACGTACCACCACGTCTGTATATCAGAAAACCCTCTGAAACTTCTGGGGGTAAGGATTATTTCCATCGTGCTTGTAGGATAAGCACTCTGACGTGTCATTACGAAATTTATCGAGCCGCTGAATATACTGAAGCAATCAGAATGAATTTTTTACTCTGCAGTGGAATGTGAGATGATACTAAACATCCTGGCAGTTTAGAACTGTGTGTCGGATCGAGACTCTAACTCGGTACTTCTGTTTGCCAGTAAGATAAATACGTATCTGTGTTTTCGACAACTTACTGTACTCAAAGGGGAGAGCATTTTGCCACATGTTCAATGATCGAAGCGCTTACATGCCGTACATGTTGAAACAGCTTTAGCTTTTTATTGATTAATTCAGCATTTTAATACCTTAGAAATCACTTGACAATACTGGTAATGTGATGGATAGCTTCGTATTGTTCTCAATGAAAGTTTTCGCGAAAGGAGACAGGAATTTCGATGAATGAATTGGGCCAGACAGCAAGCTTAGGGCAGGTTTCGTCCCATTATGCCATTATGAGATATTTAGGCTACAAACCACTAAGCTGTTTCTCTTTTGAAATTTCGTAGTGTAGCCTATGAAACTATATTTACCACGTACAGGAACCTACCGCACTTACCTCATTTCTTCACTGTTGACACCTCTACTCGTATATGTTATCGTTGCATCCATTAAAATTGTTATATTTTTATTCTGTGGATTAATTTCAGAGAATTAAGCAGAACTATCAATAAAAAAAGAGCTTGTGGTCGTCTCAGCTACACGTAATGTTTTTGACTGGCTGCGTGTACTGGCGCTGTACGCGCACACGGCAGCGCGCTACAGGATACCTACCTGTCCGTACATGTATGCAGCGCATCGATTTCCCATTTCAAACCTGATTTTGTTTTAATTAACACACTTTCAGTCAGCCGCATAATTATCCACCGCTTGCGTAAACTGCTTTCCGCACCGAGTTCCGAATAACCCCCGCAGTTGATGTTCCCTACCGATTCGCCAGTCGTGCATGACAAACAAGATTTTTTTTAAAATTAGTTCGTGCCATGAGTTTAAGGTCATTTTTATAGCAGCTCCTTGTTGTCTAATCGCAATCTGTGTACGAACAGTAATTTCAAGAAGTTGAATAACATTGACGATAACTGTTTACTGTTTGCAGTTGTGTGAGGGAACTTGTCTCAGTCAATCAGTGTCATATTACGCGTTGTCGATCAGATGCTGCTGACTAACAATCATCTCTCAAAGTATAGGGACTTCTAATAGCCAAAGTGTCTAAAGAACTGACTTACATTAAAATGGAAGTATTTGTCTGCATGCAAATACACTACTGGCATTAAAATTGCTACACCACGAAGATGACGTGCTACAGGCGCGAAATTTAACCGACAGGAAGAAGATGCTGTGATATGCAAATGATTAGCTTTTCAGAGCATTCACACAAGGTTGTCGCCGGTGGTGACACCTACAACGTGCTGACATGAGGAAAGTTTCCAACCGATTTCTCATACACAAACAGCAGTTCACCGACGTTGCCTGGTGAAACGTTGTTGTGATGCCTCGTGTAAGGAGGAGAAAAGCGTACCATCACGTTTCCGATTTTGATAAAGGTCGGGTTGTAGCCTATCGCAACCGCGGTTTATCGTATCGCGACATTGCTGCTCGCGTTGGTCGAGATCCAATGATAGTTAGCAGAATATAGAATCGGTGGTTCAGGAGGGTAATACGGAACGGCCTCGTATCACTAGCAGTCGAGATGGCAGAAATCTTATCCGCGTGGCTGTAACGAATCGTGCAGCCACGTCTCGATCCCTGAGTCAACAGATGAGGACCATGGCTGCGGTTACACTTGCTGCTGCATCACAGACGGGAGCGCCTGCGATGGTGTACTCAACAACGAACCTGGTTGCACGAATGGCAAAACGTCATTTTTTCGGATGAATCCAGGTTCTGTTTACAGCATCATGGTGCTCGCATCCGTGTTTGGCGACATCACGGTGAACGCACATTGGAAGCGTGTATTCGTCATCGCCATACTGGCGTATAACCCGTCGCGATGGTATGGGGTGCCATTGGTTACCCATCTCGGTCACCTCTTGTTCGCATTGACGGCACTTTGAACAGTGGACGTTACATTTCTGATGTGTTACGCCCCTTGGCTCTACCCTTCATTCGATCCCTGCGAAACCCTACATTTCAGCAGGAAAATGCACGACCGCATGTTGCAGGTCCTGTATGGGCCTTTCTGGATACAGAAAATGTTCGACTGCTGCCCGGCCAGCACATTCTCCGGTCTCTCACCATTTGAAAACGTCTGGTAAATGGTGGCCGATCAACTGGCTCGTCACATTACTCCAGTCACTACTCTTGATGAACTGTGGTATCGTGTTGAAGCTACATGGGCAGCTGTACCTGTCCACGCCATCCGAGCTCTATTTGACTCAATGCCCAGGTGTATCAAGGCCGTTATTACGGCCAGAGGTGGTTGTTGTGGGTAATGATTTCTCAGGATCTATGCACCCAAATTGCGTGAAAATGTAATTACATGTCAGTTGTAGTATAATATATTTGTCCAATGAATACCCGTTTATCATCTGCATTTCTTCTTCGTGTAGCAATTTTAATGGCCAGTAGTGTAGTATAGTTTCGTTTGTGACTATAATGAAACACAGAGAAGACTGTGACTAGTTCAGAGCAAGACTAAATGACAGTGAGTGAAGATCAAAAAATTCAAAGTACGTGACCAGGCACCTGTGCATTCTGTATGAATACCCAAGAAGCTTGATAATGTAATGTGGTCAGTGGCAATAAATATCCTCGCAAAGAGTTAGTGCAACGGTTGCAATATAAGGAAACAGATTAAATCACAAGACTGCTCAGTATTATGGCAATTTACATATTTCCCCTTGTGTAGCCTTAACAAGAGACTCATAATGAGTGAATAACTCTACTGGTAAGTTTGATAGAAGAATTAAACCGTCTGGCTGTTCTACTCTAAGACGCCAAGAAACCATACATGAAGCTGTAGAAGTAGCGGATCTTGGCGCCGCTGCTGCAACAAAACGGCGTATTAGCCCAAAAAGCGTTCTACTTATTCTTCATAGACATAAAGATCATCTGTTCTGTATCACTCTACATCAAGTGCAACCCCGTTATTTTCAACATCTTTTTGAATATTGTTCGTGAGTTTTCCTGAAAGACATTAATTTTGTGGAGAAAGAATCGTTTACGAATGAGGCCAATCTGAGAAACATGTACTACCGGTCAACGGAATATTGGCTTCGTCTGCTGTTCAGCCAAGGACACGTGAGCGTGAATTTGTGTCGTGGCATACTTAGGTTCACAGGATTGCTCCTTACTTGGTTGGTTATACGTCGAACGGAGGAAAGTACACACAGGTTTTGATAAATACTTCACCTTTGTTATAAGAAAACGTGCCCTTGACAATTCGTCAAATGATGTGGTTCCAAAATGATGGGTGTCTTGCCCATAGTCCTTTAGTAGCAAGTCATACATTAACCGCTTATTTTCAAACTGGAAGATGGGTGCAGAAAATTAAATTCAGAGGTTTCCAGTACGATTGGCTGACCGGTGGCCGTTAGGCTCTAGAACACATGAAACACTATAGAATGATTAAAACAGTAACGAAATTTTTTTCAGTATATTCAGTATAAACCAAAAATAACTTTGTATACTGTAGTCTCTCTCCAGTCTCTATCTCTGTTCACTAGTATTGGTTATCAATATTCACTAGCAGTCTGAGTAGCAATCGTTTCGTGCTAGGTTTGTAAAGTCATAGTGGGCCAACTCGCTTCAAATCTGGGCATAATAGAAAAATATGTATAAAATTCTACAAAACAGTGTTCTTTTTCAATTTTTGTGGTCGCTATTTACGAATCCCTCAGCCAAGAACCATGGACCTTGCCGTTCGTGGGGAGGCTTGCATGCCTCAGCGATACAGATAGCCGCACCGTAGGTACAACCACAACGGAGGGGTATCTGTTGAGAGGTCAGACAAACGTGTGGTTCCTGAAGAGGGGCAGCAGCCTCCTCAATAGTTGAAAGGGCTACAGTCTGGATGATTGACTGATCTGGCCTTGTAACAATAACCAAAACGGCCTTGCTGTGCTGGTACTGCGCACGGTTCAAAGCAAGGGGAAACTATGGCCGTAATATTTCCCGAGGGCATGCAGCTTTACTGTATGATTAAATGATGATGGCGTCCTCTTGGGTAAAATATTCCGGAGGTAAAATAGTCCCCCATTCGGATCTCCGGGCGGGGACTACTCAAGAGGATGTCGTTATCAGGAGAAAGAAAACTGGCGTTCTACGGATCGGAGCGTGGAATGTCAGATCCCTTAATCGGGCAGGTAGGTTAGAAAATTTAAAAAGGGAAATGGATAGGTTAAAGTTAGATATAGTGGGAATTAGTGAAGTTCGGTGGCAGGAGGAACAAGACCTCTGGTCAGGTGACTACAGGGTTATAAACACAAAATCAAATAGGGGTAATGCAGGAGCAGGTTTAATAATGAATAGGAAAATAGGAATGCGGGTAAGCTACTACAAACAGCATAGTGAACGCATTATTGTGGCCAAGATAGATACGAAGCGCACACCTACTACAGTAGTACAAGTTTAAATGCCAACTAGATCTGCAGATGACGAAGAAATTGAAGAAATGTATGATCAAATGAAAGAAATTATTCAGATAGTGAAGGGTGACGAAAATTTAATAGTCATGGGTGACTAGAATTCGGTAGTAGGAAAAGGGAGAGAAGGAACCGTGGTAGGTGAATATGGACTGGGGAAAAGAAATGAAAGAGGAAGCCGCCTGGTAGAATTTTGCACAGAGCACAACTTAGTCATAGCTAACACTTGGTTTAAGAATCATGAAAGAAAGTTATATACATGGAAGAACCCTGGAGATACTAAAAGGTATCAAATAGATTATATAATGGTAAGACAGAGATTTAGGAACCAGGTTTTAAATTGTAAGACATTTTCAGGGGCAGATGTGGACTCTGACCACAATCTATTGGTTATGACCTGTAGATTAAAACTGAAGAAACTGCAAAAAGGTGGGAATTTAAGGAGATGGGACCTGGATAATCTAAAAGAACCAGAGGTTGTGCATAGTTTCAGGGAGAGTATAAGGGAGCAATTGATAGGAATGGGGGAAAGAAAAACGGTAGAAGAAGAATGGGTAGCTTTGAAGGATGAAGTAGTGAAGGCAGCAGAGGATCAAATAGGTAAAAAGATGAATACTAGTAGAAATCCTTGGGTAACAGAAGAAATATTGAATTTAATTGATGAAAGGAGAAAATATAAAAATGCAATAAATGAAGCAGGCAAAAAGGAATACAAACGTCTCAAAAATGAGATCGACAGGAAGTGCAAAATGGCTAAGCAGGGATGGCTAGAGGACAAATGTAAGGATGTAGAGGCACATCTCACTATGGGTAAGATAGATACTGCCTACAGGAAAATTAAAGAGACCTTTGGAGAAAAGAGAACCACTTGTATGAACATCAAGAGCTCAGATGGAAACCCAGTTCTAAGCAAAGAAGGGAAAGCAGAAAGATGGAAGGAGTATATAGAGGGTTTATACAAGGGCGATGTACTTGAGGACAATATTATGGAAATGGAAGAGGATATAGATGAAGATGAAATGGGAGATACGATGCTGCGTGAACAGTTTGACAGAGCACTGAAAGACCTGAGTCGAAACAAGGCCCCCGGAGTAGACAACATTCCATTGGAACTTCTGACGGCCTTCGGAGAGCCAGTCCTGACAAAACTCTACCATCTGGTGAGAAAGATGTATGAAACAGGTTAAATATCCTCAGACTTCAAGAAGAATATAATAATTCCAATCCCAAAGAAAGCAGGTGCTGACAGATGTGAAAATTACCGAACCATCAGTTTAATAAGCCATAGCTGCAAATTACTAACACGAATTCTCTACAGACGAATGGAAAAACTAGTAGAAGCCGACCTCGGGGAAGATCAGTTTGGATTCCGTAGAAATACTGGAACACGTGAGGCAATACTGACCTTACGACTTATCTTAGAAGAAAGATTAAGGAAAGGCAAACCTACGTTTCTAGCATTTGTAGACTTAGAGAAAGCTTTTGACAATGTTGACTGGAATACTCTCTTTCAAATTCTAAAGGTGGCAGGGCTAAAATACAGGGAGCGAAAGGCTATTTACAATTTGTACAGAAACCAGATGGCAGTTATAAGAGTCGAGGGACATGAAAGGGAAGCGGCGGTTGGGAAGGGAGTGAGACAGGGTTGTAGCCTCTCCCCTATGTTATTCAATCTGTATATTAAGCAAGCAGTGAAGGAAACAAAAGAAAAATTCGGAGTAGGTATTAAAATCCATGGAGAAGAAATAAAAACTTTTAGGTTCGCCGATGACATTGTAATTCTGTTAGAGACAGCAAGGGACTTGGAAGAGCAGTTGAATGCAATGGACAGTGTCTTGAGAGGAGTATATAAGATGAACATCAACAAAAGCAAAACGAGGATAATGGAATGTAGTCGAATGAAGTCGGGTGATGCTGAGGGAATTAGATTAGGAAATGAGACACTTAAAGTAGTAAAGGAGTTTTGCTATTTGGGGAGCAAAATAACTGATGATGGTCGAAGTAAAATGGATAGAAAATGTAGACTGGCAATGGCAAGGAAAGCGTTACTGAAGAAGAGAAATTTGTTAACATCGAGTATAGATTTAAGTGTCAGGAAGTCTTTTCTGAAAGTATTTGTATAGAGTGTAGCCATGTATGGAAGTGAAACATGGACGATAAATAGTTTAGACAAGAAGAGAATAGAAGCTTTCGAAATGTGGTGCTACAGAAGAATGCTGAAAATTAGATGGGTAGATCACGTAACTAATGAGGAAGTATTGAATAGGATTGGGGAGAAGAGGAGTTTGTGGCACAACTTGACAAGAAGAAGGGATCGGTTGGTAGGACATGTTCTGAGGCATCAAGGGCTCACCAATTTAGCATTGGACGGCAGCGTGGAGGGTAAAAATCGTAGAGGGAGACCAAGAGATGAATACACTAAGCAGATTCAGAAGGATGTAGGTTGCAGTAGGTACTGGGAGATGAAGAAGCTTGCACAGTATAGAGTAGCATGGAGAGCTGCATCAAACCAGTCTCGGGACTGAAGACCACAACAACAACATTTACGAATCCGACGTCGGTATTACAAAATTCAAAATATTGGATCCAGTAAGGTCGATCAAAAATTATAGACTTGGAGGATTTGAGTAAACTGTGGTGTCACCGCCAGACACCACACTTGCTAGGTGGTAGCCTTTAAATCGGCCGCGGTCCGGTAGTATACGTCGGACCCACGTGTCGCCACTATCAGTGATTGCAGACAGAGCGCCGCCACACGGCAGGTCTAGAGACACTTCCTAGCACTCGCCCCAGTTGTACAACAGACTTTGCTAGCGATGGTTCACTGACAAAATACGCTCTCATTTGCCGAGACGATAGTTAGCATAGACTTCAGCTACGTCATTTGCTACGACCTAGCAAGACGCCAGTTACTATTGATACTGTGAATCATGTAATGTCGAGAGCGACATTCGTCATTAAATGAATTAAAGTTAAGTATTCCACCAGCTACGTCCGTTTTTCTGAAGTCTAGTTTCCTTGTCCTGTTCCAGACCTCACGCCAGCCCGCGTGAGCTAAAACGCGTGCCTTTCGGCCTCCTCTAGTAACACGGTGTTGGCTCTCCTGCCAACCACAACATAAACCATCGGGTAAAAAGTTTTTTTTAGGTAGATAATAACGAGTCAGAAGCCTGAAATGCCGTATTGAGATGTTTATTTGATATTTTACATCTTTCAGTCGAAATCGTTGTTACGTTATCTGCTTCCGTCATTATCGGTATCAGAAAGTCACTGTCGAGTTGTCTAAATGGGAGGTGGTTCGAAAAGCAGATCTTTTACCTCAGGTGGCATTCGTCTATCTACTTCAACTGTCATTTTCTGAAAGCTTGAGAGGGGTAGATGTGAAGATGCCAGAACCCGATGGAATACGTCGTACATTGTTTTGTCAAAGGAATATTGACGCATAAAATACCGGGAACGCCGGATATCTTTATTCCAAGGGATTGTATAGCAGAAAATTAAAACTGTCACACTAACGTATCGCACAGTGTTGCAATGAACAGTAACAAGAATGCCGACCTACTCACCACAAATTTAATTGATCTGTCCAACCATTGTCTATTGGCAAGGTAAAATAGGTCATGTTTCCGTCGATCCTGTTTCCACCTCATCCACAATTACGACAAAATTCATCGAAATTGCTTTTCATTAGAATCAGTCAGCTGAAACGAACTGTCAACGTCTTCAGATAATTTTGAATATTGTGCATCGTTGTAGAATATTGTGCATTATGGCACAATAATTTTTTTACCGTGTGGTACCAAAAACGCGCAAATATGCGCACGCAAATGCACTGAAGCGCCACAGAAACTGGTATAGGCATGTGTATTCAAATACCGAGATATGTAAATAGGCAGAATAAGCGCTGCGGTCGTCAACGCCTATGCAGGATGCGTCTGGCGTAGATGTTAGATCGGTTACTGCTGCTACAAAGGCAGATCATCAGGATTTACATGACTTGGAACATAGTGTTACATTCGGCGCACGACCGATGGGACACAGCATCTCTGAGGTAGCGATGAAGTGGGGATTTTCCTGTACGACCATTTCTCGAATGTACCGTGAATATCAGGAATTCTGTAAAACACCAAATCTCCGGCATCGTTGCGACCGGAGAAACATAATGCAAGAACGGGACCAACGACGACTGAACAGAATCGTTCAACGTGGCAGAAGTGCAACTATTCCACAAATTGCTGCAGATTTCAAAGCTGGGTCATCAACAAGTATCAGCGTGCTAGCCATTCAACGAAAGATCATCGATACAGGCTTTCGGAGCCGAAGGCTCACTCTTGTACCCTTGATGACTGCCGACACGAAGCTTTACTCCTCACCTGGGCCCGTCAACACCAACATTGGACCGTTGATGTGGAAACATGTTGCCAGGTCAGACGAGTCTCGTTTCAAATTCTATCCAACGAATGGACGTGTACGGGTATGGAGACAACTTCACCAGCCCATGGATCCTGTATGTCATCAGGGGACTGTTCATGCTGTAGAAGGGTCTGTAATGGCTTGGGGCGTGCGCAGTTGGACTGATATTGACCCCTGATAGGTCTAGAGAAGAGTCTGACTGGTAACTTGTACGTACGTATCCTGCCTCATCGCCTGCATACATTCATCTGCATTGCGCATTCCAACAGACTTGAGCAATTCCAGCAGGATAATGCAACGACCCACACGACCAGAATATAGAGTGTCTCCAGGAACACATTTCTGAGTTTAAACACTTCCGTTGGCCACCAAACTCCCCAGACATGATCATTATTCAGGTATCTGGGATGCCTTGCAACGTGCTATTTAGAAGCGATCTCCATCCCCTCCTACTCTTACGGATTTATGGATAGCCTTCTAGTATTCATGGTGTCAATTCCCTCTAGCACTAATTCATGGTGTCAGTTCCCTCCAGTGCTACTTCAGACATTAGTGAAGTCCATGCCACTGAGTGTTGCTGCACTTGTGTGTGCACGCGGGGCTTTCTCCTTGGCTCCTCAGTGTATATTGTAACTTGATAACTAGACTGTTAAGGTAGTACGAGAGCCATTTACAAAAGTGGAGCCACGCAGAGGAAATTTTATCGGTAGCAGATCAATTTTAAGTCGATATACGTCTGTACATCGGTTTAAAATTTCACAAACGTACCTCCTTTAATACTAATCATCTTATTTTATCTTGACAAATGTACAGAATCGCTGTCATATATGAAACAGGTCACACACACTATCTGAAAAAGTGTCGTCCAGTTCACTGTTTACCAGCAACTGTCGCGGCACCTATCATATCGACTTGTGACAGGAAAGCCACCACGGCATTTGACATGTAGACACCTGTGGCGTCTAAACAAAATTGAGTGAGACTGACATTGGGACGTGCATCATCTTCTATTTATATTCTGTCTCGCGATAAGCGGCAAATTCGGAATCGAGTCCCCGTCCGGCACCAATTTTCATTGTCGGTATTCCATTACACAGCTGATGGCTGTTCATATTGGCAACTGCGAATATTTTAATGCCAAATGTAGGAAGATTTCCAGATCGCATTTCGAAAGTGGCGAAACGTTTGGCTGGTATATTCAGTCACAAGGGGACTGTTCTGAATGTGGTGGTGCATAATAAAATCTTGGTGAGATATAGTAATTTTAATTAAAATATTTCTGAAAATTTTGGACGTTATGCTATTGTACCATCGGAAAATGATCTCGGAGTTCAGGATTTTATTTCTTACAAAATTGTTAAGGTTTTCGTGGTAACTTGTTGACAAACTGCCTATTGGCTTCTGTCTCGGGTTCTTCGGCCGACGTTCATCCACTGATTTTACTGACGTTTCGCCAGCACGAGTGGCTGGCATTGTCAAAGCTTCACCCTCCATTTCCGGTACATTGCAAGTGGGTCCCTTTTCTCCCTTGCCGATCTAAGACTCTTTGATCCTCCTTGTCGGTTTTAAATCTTCTTTACGCCATTCTTCCGCAATATACGGCAGATTCTGTCCGTTACTCTGGGAATGTATGGTACAAAGGCCGTACCCGACTTTTCTTTTTCTGATTCCTTACTTTGCCGAGTGTTTGGCTCTGTTACACTTCTAATATTATTTGTGGAGTACCCATTGGTCCTCAGGACACTTTCCAGGTGTTGCATTTCGCTCCGAGGTGCTGCGGCTCGCATATTCGTCCTGCTCGCGTTACGAGCCTATTAATCATGACTCTTTTCTGTCTCGGGTGGTGGTTTGATAGTTTGTGCAGGTATCGGTCCGTGTGTGTCGGTTTTCGATACACGCTGTGTCCCAGGTTTTTGGCATCCTTTGTGATCAGCACATCTAGAAATGACTCCTTGAATGGTAAATTTAATGTTGACATGTCGGCTGTTCAAATGTCTTAGGAAGTCACCGAGCTGTTATTCACCATGGCTCCACACAACGAAAGTACCACACCTTAGGTTTGCAAGTCGCCAAGTCCAGTGCCTGTACTTCGAATTGTTCCACGAAGTTGGCCACCACTGGACTAAGAGGACTACCCATGGCGACGCCTTCCAACTGTTCGTATAAATCGCCATTCCATGTGAAACAGCTCGTCGTGAGACATGCATGGAAGAGCTTTGTGATGTCTTGCGGGAAAATGGAACCGATGTGCTCCAGGGCGTCACTGAGTGGCACTTTCATAAACACAGATACAACATCAAAGCTGACTAGCATGTCGTTTGGTGCAAGTTTGTTTCTTCAGCTTCTCAGTGAAGTGTCCTGAGTCCTTTATGAATGTGTCGGTCTTCCCCACGCGTGGCTGGAGCAGAGGGGCCAAGTGTTTTGCCAGTGTATACGTCGGCGAGCCAAGAGCGCTAACAGTTGGTCTTAGTGGAACGTTGTTCTTAGGGATGTGGGGGAATCCATACAGCCGAGGTGGTAGAGTTTCTCTGTATGTCCACCGGCAGAGAAGACGCCTTGATTAATGGATTTGTATTCCGTGTGATACGTTGAGACGGATCTCAACTTAGCTTTCGGTACGTCGTCAGATCTAATAGGTCTCGGATCTTTCGCTCATAATCTTTGTCTTCGTCAGTAAAATCATTAGATGAACGTCGGCCGAAGAACCCGAGACGGAAGACAAAGGGCAGATTGTCATTTTATTTCTTGTTAGAACATGTACACAATAGGCTGAAAGTCTTTTTTTGGCCATTTGGATAGAGGTTCCAATCTGGTTGCAGCGTATCATTGATTATTATTATAGCCTCTGTGATTCAGTTTATCAAAATGGTTCAAATGGCTCTGAGCACAATGGGACTCAACTGCTGTGGTCATCAGTCCCCTAGAACTTAGAACTACTTAAACCTAACTAACCTAAGGACATCACACACATCCATGCCCGAGGCAGGATTCGAACCTGCGACCGTAGCAGTCGCACGGTTCCGGAGTGCGCGCCTAGAACCGCGAGACCACCGCGGCCGGCTTCAGTTTATCATAGCAAGTTTGTGGCGATGCTGCAAGTCCTTTCGCTTTAATGATTGTGCAGTTTGAACATAGTAAGCGTGCAAGCGAAATCGTTTATGCAGCACCTTGTGAACTGTTGAGCGAGGGTTGTCTAGTTCCCGTGATTCTCAGCGAACTTACTCTGATGACCTCCTTTGGATGGTCTCTCAAGATCTCTTTGGCTATTTCATCAGATGCGAGTGTTTTGCAAGAACCTGAATGTTTACACTCCCAATGGTTGGCAGCTTCTCATGCCAAGCCTTAACCAGCTTAAAGTCCGAAGACTCTCTTTAGGACAGCTATGGGTAATTTCGTTTCCGCACACCATACCACGTCTCTCCGGTTGTACCCATTTCTGATAATTACGAGGCCTAATCGGAAAGTAAGTTCCGATCGGTTGCGAAATGGAAACCGTTGTAAAATGCGATGAACCTTTGCACAGGTGTGTTGAGCAGTGTCTCTAGTACGTCCGTCGATCGTGACTCTTTTCAGTTCTTAGCTCACAGTGAGCACATTATATGCGTAGAAAATAGTCTTCCACGAAGTATGAGGGCGTGGTGAGAAATTTCGCCTGAACCTAAGCAGCTCACATAACATAGCTGTCATGCGTTTCCTTCAAGACAGTTCTCAGCTGCATTCTGCAGAGGATATGAAGCTGGTTCAAATGGCTCTGTCACTATGGGACTTAACTTCAGAGGTCATCAGTCCCCTAGAACTTAGAACTACTTGATCCTAACTAACGTAAGGACATCATACACATCCATGCCCGATGCATGATTCGAACCTGCGACCTAGCGGTCGCGCGGTTCCAGACTGTAGCGCCTACAACCGCTCGGCCACTACAGCCGGAGCAATGGAGATGGTCTTGCAGCGTTTTCGATGGGAAGGGTCTGATTACCTAAAATACTGCCCGAAATTTGCTCGCTCTGAATTTCATCTCTGCTCACATGACCCGCTGACTATAAATACAATATTTTAGTACAGACAACGAGCTGTATACCAGCGTAGAGAATTGGCGGAAAGCACTGGCGCCTTCTATGAAGAGGGCACTGGAAAGGTGGAACAACGCAACGATAAATGTCTAACTTGGGTCGACGACTATGTAGATAAGTAGCTGAAAGGTACAGCTAACTGTCTGCAAATAGAAACAGTTTTGAGTTTAACAGTAGTTTCCATTTCCGAATACCTCTTGCATTTAACACCTGAAACAAAACAAAAAGAATCGGTTGGAAAAAAATCGCATCAGTTTCTGAGTGCCGTAAATCGCAAAGATTTATGCCTCATGGTTTTTTTTTATTATTATTCATTTGGAAATCGTTAAGGCTTCTTGCGGATACATTGTATTTCAAACAAAAAAACGACTAGTAATTATGATAAAAGAAAGTGATTCTCTTCTTTGAAACATCCCACTCGATCCTAATCTGTTTTAGTTTTCAGAATGAGATTTTCACTCTGCAGCGGAGTGTGCGCTGATATGAAACTTCCTGGCAGATTAAAACTGTGTGCCGGACCGAGACTCGAACTCGGGACCTTTGCCTTTCATAGGCAAGTGCTCTACCAACTGAGCTACCCAAGCACGACTCAGGCCCCGTCCTAACAGCTTTACTTACTTTAGTTTTGGTTTGTAAAATAAAATCGACAAAAATGCTTTAATGAGTGAGCAAGGCACCAGCCAGCATTAGGAGAACTCACAAACTGAGGGGGAGGGGCGAGCACGAAACATATACAATTACGGGGTTACGTGGATAAACCATTCAACAAAATTACATTTCTCTGTAAATATTATCATTTGCCGAAAACTTCGTTTCATTACCTTAAATCGTTCACAAAATGCAAATTGTTGATGAATATTACGAAAGTCACCTGTTTATTCGATATCTTACGTATTTAACGTTTGTGAAAAGAAAGAAAACAGAGCTGGTCCCCAAGGTCGTCTCAGCAGCCACCGGCTGTACCGACAAAGAGAGGGAGGTTTGGCAAGGCTCTGGTCACCTAGTTTTGCCTGGGTCGGGGACGGCGGGGAATAAAAAGGCGCAGAGGGCAAGGGCACGTCGATTGGATTGCACCGACGGCGGAGTCCGTCCCGCGGGACTCGGCCAGCAACACGTGCCGCCTCCCACTCATCCCTACTTCTCTGCCACTTGATTCCTCGAATCACTTACAGCCTGTTCCTCACAGCAGTTTAACACGCGACGTTTCCTCGACTCCAGGGTGCCTTCCGCACGGTTCGACCCCTCCCCAGCTGGAAGCAGATGTGTGTCACGTGCTGCCTCCGAGGGTGCATCCTCTACTTGTTCAAGTAACTGGTCAGATACGCCCCTCTGCTACTCCCTTTGATGAGTCACGAACATCCAGCCACTGCGTCAAGGTAATTCACTGATGACTTCCTTACCAGATGGGGTTGACGGAGAACATCGAAAGGGTGAAAAAAGGGCAGCTCGTTTTGTATTATCACGTAACAGGGGAGAGAGGGTGACAGATATGATACGAGAATTGGGATGGAAGTCATTAAAGCAAAGACGTTTTTCGTCGCGGCGAGATCTATTTACGAAATTTCAGTCACCAACTTTCTCTTCCGAATGCGAAAATATTTTGTTGAGGCCAACCTACATTGGTAGGAATGATCAAAATAAAATAAGAGAAATCAGAGTTCGAACAGAAAGGTTTAGGTGTTCGTTTTTCCCGCGCGCTGTTCGGAAGTGGAATGGTAGAGAGATAGTATGATTGTGGTACGATGAACCCTCTGCCAAGCACTTAAATGTGAATTACAGAGTAGTCATGTAGATGTAGATGTAGATGTTGTTGTTGTTGTTGTTGTTGTTGTTCTGGACTTCAGTCATGACTCTGTGTTGATGCAGCTCTAAATGCTACTCTATCCTGCGCAAGCTTCTTCATCTCCCAGTACTTAATGCAACCTACATCCTTTTGAATCTGTTTAGTGTATTCATCTCTTCTCTTTTTACCCGATGGTTTATGTTGTGGTTGGCAGGAGATCCAACACCGTGTTACTAGAGGAGGCCGAAAGGCACGCGTTTTAGCTCACGCGGGCTGGCGTGAGGTCTGGAACAGGACAAGGAAACTAGACTTCAGAAAAACGGACGTAGCTGGTGGAATACTTAACTTTAATTCATTTAATGACGAATGTCGCTCTCGAAATTACATGATTCACAGTATCAATAGTAACTGGCGTCTTGCTAGGTCGTAGCAAATGACGTAGCTGAAGTCTATGCTAACTATCGTCTCGGCAAATGAGAGCGTATTTTGTCAGTGAACCATCGCTAGCAAAGTCTGTTGTACAACTGGGGCGAGTGCTAGGAAGTGTCTCTAGACCTGCCGTGTGGCGGCGCTCTGTCTGCAATCACTGATAGTGGCGACACGTGGGTCCGACGTATACTACCGGACCGCGGCCGATTTAAAGGCTACCACCTAGCAAGTGTGGTGTCTGGCAGTGACACCACAGTTTACTCAAATCCTCCAAGTCTATAATTTTTGATCGACCTTACTGGATCCAATATTTTGAATTTTGTAATACCGACGTCGGATTCGTAAATGTTGTTGTTGTGGTCTTCAATCCCGAGACTGGTTTGATGCAGCTCTCCATGCTACTCTATACTGTGCAAGCTTTTTCATCTCCCAGTACCTACTGCAACCTACATCCTTCTGAATCTGCTTAGTGTATTCATCTCTTGGTCTCCCTCTACGATTTTTACCCTCCACGCTGCCCTCAAATGCTAAAATTGTGATCCCTTGATGCCTCAGAACATGTCCTGCCAACCGATCCCTTCTTCTTGTTAAGTTGTGCCACAAACTCCTCTTCTCCCCAGTCCTATCCAATACTACCTCATTAGTTATGTGATCTACCCATCTAATCTTCAGCATTATTCTATAGCACCACATTTCGAAAGCTTCCATTCTCTTTTTGTCCAAACTATTTATCCTCCATGTTTCACTTCCATACATGGCTACACTCCATACAAATACTTTCAGAAACGACTTCCTGACACTTAAATCTATACTCGATGTTAACAAATTTCTCTTCTTCAGAAACGCTTTCCTTGTCATTGCCAGTCAAAATTTTTATCCTCTCTACTTCGATCATCATCAGTTTTTTTGCTCTCCAAATAGCAAAACTCCTTTACTACTTGTACAAAGGAAAATCTTGGATTTAAAAAAAAAACGCTCAAATATTTTGTGATATGATTTGTCTAAAAGTAGCATGGTTCAAATAGCTCTGAGCGCTATGGGACTTAACTTCTGAGGTCAGCAGTCCTCTAGAACTTAGAAGTACTTAAACCTAACTAACCTAAGGACATCACACACATCCAATCCCGAGGCAGGATTCGAACCTGCGACCGTAGCTGTTGCGCGGTTCCAGACTGTAGCGAATAGAACCACTCGGCCGCTTCGGCCGGCTAAAAGTAAGAAATAAAATAGATTAGAGAAGGGCATTTGATGCGCCCTTGAATGATACTCGAAATCATGTACAGCAAATTAGGTACATCAGACTTTACTCTTACCTGTTTCATTTTCTACTTTTGGAAAATCATTTAAACATTTGAGCCTTTCTCGTAGTTTTTTTTAAATTCTGAAGTTTTATTCAGTAAGTATGAAGTAATGCAAAAAGCAAACACCACTCTAGGATTAGGCCTTAAGCTTGTTGGGACTGCCTACAAGGCAGTACGAAGAGCAGTCTGTCATCGTCGCATTTGCCATCAGTATGTCACCAATCCCTCCAGCCGTTACTGCCAGTAGATGAATCCTGGTGATGTGGCTAATTCTTATTCACGCTGCTCCGCATTTGGCCTCACAATTGCTGAGTGGACACCGAACCAGACCTCCATACCTCACAAAAATCTCAAGGAGATCCGGGAATCGAACACGAGTCCTGCAACACTGAAGACAGTGATACTAACCACTCGGCTACGTAGTCGGTAAGAAAGCATCGAATACAATATATTTAAATATCATTCGGTATTGGCTCTGAGCACTATGGGACTTAACATCTGAGGTCATCAGTCCCCTAGAACTAAGAACAACTTAAACCTAACTAACCTAAGGATATCACACACATCCATGACCGAGGCAGGATTCGAACCGGCGACCGTAGCAGTCGCGCGGTTCCGGACTGAATCGCCTAGAACCGCTCGGCCACCGCAGCCGGCATCATTCGATATTCTACTGTTATTAATCGTATACAGACCATGAGAAAGCAGACAATTCAATTTATGCTGTAATTTGGTATTTTTTTATTCAACACGAAAGTAAAAATTCCAAAATTTATACGCCAGTGTAACATTTTATGCGCAAAATAGCAAGGCCATTTTAAGATTTTTTTTATATAGCTAGCACCAGCAGTTTGTGAAATATTTTAATTTTCCCTCAAGTCACGAATTTTTTTCTTAATTAGACTGATTACTTTCAAGTAATTGAATCTTAATTTGCGGAACTAGACCTCACGCTAGTAAATTTGATATCCCGTTTTGCTATTTTCCGTTCTTGGTTTGGCTACGAAATTAGGAGAGAATCTATTACGTAGTTTTTAGGGTGTCTTGGTTTCTGTCCGCTCCAACATTGAACCAGTTAACTTGAGCTAAATATTTTTGAAAAGGAAATGAAATGTTCCTGACGAAATAAAGGACCAATACTAGACGCCTTTCTTTTTCATCGGTGGTACTAGTTGTTTCTGGCGACTGTAACTGTCTCACTTAGCTACACTTACATTTAACTCATTGTAAACTGAGATGATGAACCATGTCATACTAACAAAATGTAAAGATTTACAATCCTATTATACGGGCAATAATATTTTACAGCCACGAAACATGGACAGCAAAGAAGTAACAAAGCAAGGCCCGTCCGTTGAAAGTGGAAGACTGTGGAAACAACGAACAAAGAGCTCTGTAATATTGATATAATTCTGTTAAATTATCCATACCCTTTAACAATCTAAGGTCAATTAAAAGTACTTAACTTACATTTCATCTATTATTTCAAACGGAAATGTGTTATGATGAAATAACCTGAACTTTTACGTAGTGGATATTGGTTTTGTTGGAATATAATACACACTTCCGGCTACAACATAAGGTTGTTTGAAATTACTCGTCTCTTTTCACAACATTCGTTTTATAAATAATTATGATTATTTCAGAATCCTACCGTTTACTTTAATGACGACATAGTATTATTTGTGTTGCTGCACTTACATATTGGCTGGGCACTTTGTTGCCTTATCTGTCAAGTCGAAACTGCTAATGTAGCAGTTTTCGTTGAAGCAGCATCTTACCTTGCTGCATATGACGTTGTTTACACGTTTACAAGCTGTGGCGTTCCGCATACATACATTTGACTAGATTTGAAAATCTGGAATTTGTGTACAGGAAAAGCAGAGTAAAAATACCGAGACACTTGAACAGTCTTCTCGTAGTCCGCAAATCGATATTACACATGGTGCTGGACTTCGAACATCTAGCGTGGACGCACAGAATTCTATCAAAATATAGCATCTGAGTGTCAGTGTGAGTGGATGTTATTCATACAGCAGCACTCAGTTTCTGCATGAGATCGTGCGTCTGCTACGTACAACAAAACTTTTCATCTATCTTACATCCTAAGAATTTAAACTTAGATTTTACTTTTCATTTAGCGGCAATAATGTACACAGAAAAGGTATACACCAGTTGACCTAATTTCTCCTTTACAAATAAATGTAACAGTAGCCAGGGACTTTTACAGGCATCTGTGCCGTTGATTTATGCTTTTTCGGTGGTGCCTGTCGCTGAAGAAACAAATTCAAATCCTGATGGTGAAGCAAATTTTGACTTCTAGTATGTGGGATATGGGACTGTCCAAGGCGATTCCCACGTCAGATGGCCTCCATGATATATCTATTCGAAAGGAGTAGACTACATGCCAGAACTGTGTTTCACTGCCCGGCTCAATTTCATTTTAGTTATCATCCATAACAATACAAACGGAATATTATTCTCTACTAGCTTTGACTATAGAGAATCGCAAAACATAAATACATATTTGACGCTCTGCAATTTTACTTCAGTAAATTAGTATGTTGGACGGACGCGAGAGAAGATAAGTCTGATCGTTAGTGTAGTAACAACTGATCAAACGATGAGCTTACTTTTCAACCTCTCCTTGTCGAAAAACGGAAGACAAAAAATAGGGTCTCGAGCGAAGTTGAAGGTATAATAGCCAACAGGTGGTCTTGAAATTTATACTAAATGCAAACGAAATGACCTACAAATATACATAAAGAATAATTTATGTATTTATTAGATGTTGAAATATATTTTGGAACGTACGTTCTATCGATTGTTTCATTATGTTTTAATGAGTGAATTCGATCATCTTAATGCATCCTTAGCATTTGTGATAGTGAAGCATATTTCATATCTGTATGAACTTTCAGATTAGGAAAGGAGTAATATTAGTGCTATGACATTTGGCTGTTATGTAGCAAATTGTTTTCAAAAAGATTTGCTGAGTCTCATAACTAAAAGTGTCAGATATTAGGACAACAGATGAGCAGGCATAGAAGGTGACGAAGACATACCATACAAGTACTTTGGTATAATAAATTACAGATTATACCAAAATAATGTGAAGTATGCTCCAATGTAGCTCGTCATCTTCATTATATTAAATTGAGTATAAATGTCAGAAATATTACGTTTCAGTCTCAGACAAATTCTGTCTCCTGTTGCGATCAGCACTGCCAGATACAGATTAACACTGTATGAACCAAAACATGTTAATTATTTCAGCATCAGGTGATGGACGTGGAAACTATGTTCTTCCTAGACGTTTTCCACGTTAGTTCGTAAGTATGTGCCGCATATGCTACAAGAAGTAGTAGGAAAAGGCCAGGAATTGTAAAAAGTGATTCTCTCGGCGGAGAAAGTGATTGACGAGTATTAAAAATTTATCTTTGTTTCTTCTTTACACAGACACAGTTAAATGTTTTAATCAAAATCTCTGCCAGCCATTCATCGGCCAGCTTCATAAACTGCAATGACGTACAATTGATCAGCATACTCGTAAGTGGTAGAATTACTCATATACTGTATATCCAATATTGACAATATTCATCTAACTCATGATACAATAGTAAATTATGTAGTTATTTAGGAAGTAATAATTCTAATTGGTGATTCTGATAGGCTAAATCGTGTTTCCACAACGAAGCTCTGCCAAGGTTTATTTTGTGAACAGTTTCCAATTTCTGATACAACATAGTTGTTTTTCAAGCAGTTTTTAGTCAGTTTTCTGTACTCACGTGGGCAAGTAATGGTACTACCCTTCGTACTTCTGATAGGCACGATCACAGAACGCATTTTACTCGTGACTGGTTTAGTGCATACATTGGTCAGTCAGAAGCAATAATGAAAAAAGGAGAAAAAGTGTACGTTATAATTTTTCAGAGCCTTAAAATTTGACAAGTTCTGTTTTTAAGAGTTGTTTAGCAAAGTACAGTAAGTATATCGAATTTTATACTGTGGCAGTGAGCACGCTCACCGTCTGTGGAGCCCGGGTAGTTGGTTTATAGGCGCCCGAAAATGATTATCACGGAAATGGCGGAGCTATTTCGATGTCCACGTGCTGCCGTCATTAACGCCTACGGAACGCAGAGCAATTACAGTGAACCCGCTAGTGGACAGATTACATTTTCCAGTAACATTGACGGTGGAAGCTCAATTTACCTTCGATCACGTAACTAGAACCTCTACATGCTGTGTATAATCAGTTTCACAGGCAGCTGCGAATGGCTTAGGTAATTAGATGGGTAGTAGTAAATACTAGCTGATCGTTTTTGGAAACGCTCTCTAAGCCTATTTGCGCTATTCATTGGAATTCAATAATTGAAACTGATGCGTTACGATGCGTAGGTATTCATAACAAAACTAAATCAAGATATCTGATACAAACGGAACATGTTTGGATCCAATGGATAGCACTCTAATGAAATGGCAAAAGAACATTCTGCATATAGAAAGGTCTACACTTACGGACCAAGAATAGTGAACTACACTACATTTCAACATAGCAGCTGCCTCTAATTCGATTTCTTAGGAGTGTACGTCGTATATGACCGTGATTACAATTTGAAATAACAAAGTGAATCATAAGGTAAAGTAAACGGCCCTGCGTTCCAGATTTGAATGGAAGAGGAATGGTAAGCACTAAGAATGGTTCAAAATATTCTTGAATTGTCTATAAGATAACAATTTACCAAACGCTACCAGCGTAGAAGTTTTCCTGGAAGGTCGCTGAAAGGAAAACTAATTATTTGTACATTCTTTCAAGCAGATCAAGCAGATTTAAACTGTAACATAGAGTTCTCAAAATTCCCAAAAACTTTTACATTAAACCCTATTTCCGACATACAAATCAAATAAGGCCAACGTTTCTAAAACTGGATGAATTATGCCGGATCGGGTAACTTAACCTGTGTATCATCTATGACTGAAAGGAGGATGTAATTGAAACGTAATCATGGAAGGATGAAGAATCGGTAGTTGCCTGCTCAAAGAACCGGCTCGGAATTTAGTTACGCAATTCACGCTTTCTACCGACAGGATTCGGCCCCGTTCATTCTCGTTTCAAGTATTTTGTGTAATATTTTTACTGTGTTACAGCAGTTTAAGACCCACCATCTGGTTTCCTATAGATGGAAATATCGTGTCACAGTAGTGCGCAATATCATAAGATGAAACACATGGTACATAACCATTACTCATGTAGAGAACTGTAGAGCTTTCTGACTTACTAAAACTGTTGTATTACGTAATTAATAACGTTGTGTTTCAGGGAATGGTACAGTGAGATACATTTTTGAACAGGTCTTTAGGAGATGAAATGAATTACCGAATAAAAATTCTTGTGCCATTTCAAAAAGTCATACCACTGTTCATATCTTTGTAAAAAAACAAAGCTACCACGAAGGCAATCATGCTGATTGATGCCCCCTGACGGTTAAAGAACATTTGCTGGAAACATTTTGTAATTTGCATCTGGACAAACAGTTAGTTAGGGTGGTCAAGATAAATGGGACACATTGTATATGAATGATTTAGGATCTGAGCAGCCCGCTTTGATTGATGATACCGTCATTTACCGTATTTTAAAGCTATGGGAAGATGAAAACAAACTGCAAAATTGTGAGAAGAGTGGCAATTGACCCTAAATAATGCAAATTTTGTGATCATTCGCATGAGTACTAAACGGAATCCATAAAGTTTCTAAACAGTTTATGACGTTGCTGAGCAACAGTCATACAATAATTTTTAAATGAGCATACTGCTGTTTGACTGTGTTGTTCTGTATTTAATTACGACCCACGTTTGAGCCTTTTATGCCATTTTCGAGTAACTGAGTTTATATCATTAACACATGATGCAGGAGGTCAAGCCCAAAATTGGCTATAAATTAAGAAAAATATCCGCTCCCAACAAAATGTCAGATATGAAATAGGATCTTGTAAAAAGACCAGAAAATAATAGTCGGAGCACGGCATATTTAATAAAAACAGACTTACTTTGGTATATACCGAAGGCCACGTTTATTTCGGTATATACCAAAGTAAATTTGTTTTTACTGAACAAGCTGTGCTCCTACGATTATTTACTGATCTTTTTACAAGATCATGATTTTACATCTGGCGTTTTGTGGGGAGGGATTATTTTTCTTACTTTATGGTCAATTTTGAGACAGACGTCCGGCAGTGTGTGTTAGTGGCATAAAACCTGTCACCTGAAAGTGGCGGAAAAGGATGAAACCTGGGTCGTAATTAAATAAAGAACAATACAGTCAAATGGGGTTGAGTTCATTTAAAACATTAAGTTCCTGTTACGCGATAAATGACACAAATTTAAAGACTGTCAGTTCAGTTAAGTAGCTAGAGATTATGAACAACTTAAATTGGAACTGTTACACAGATAGTGTTGTGGGGAAGCCGAACCGAGTCTGCATTTTATTGACAGAAAACTTAGAATATGCAACAAATCCTCTAAAGAGACTGCCTACACTACGTTGGTCCGACCTATGAAAGAATATTGCTATGCGGTATGGGATCCTTACCAAGTAGAATTGACGGAGGACATCAAAAAATTTCAAAGGGCATCTCGTTTTGTATTAACGTGTAACAGGAGAGAGAACGTCATATATTATTATACGCGTGTTGGGATGGCAGTCATTAAAACAAAGGCGTTTTCCGTTGGGACGAGATATTTTCACGAAATTTCAGCAACCAACTTTCTGCTCCGAATGCGAAAATATTCTGTTGACAGATACCTACAATGGGAAGACTGTTTATCGTAATGAAGTATGAAAATAAGAGCTTACTCAGAAAGATTCATGTGTTCGATTTTCCAGCGCACTGTTGGAGGGTGAAATGGTAGGGAAATGGAGTGAATGTGGTACGATGAACGCTCTGCCAGGCACTTATGTGCGAACTGCAGACGAGTCATGTAGATGTTTGTAGGTGTGCGCCCGTCGTGAGTAGATCGCACGTGTTGTCTTTCTGCATCGGCAAAGTTTTCAGATAGCGCGGGTGGTTTATAACGCCGGATTTGGTCTTAACAGCACTTGTTAAATAGTCTGGTAAAGTGTATCAGCTTATGGGTTTGTCGGCTACTATTCTCACGCACACATCGATGCTGAATCAAACCAGATGTCTTACTTCCACGGTCGTTGGCGTATTTTCTTCTGCTCATTACTCCACTCTGTGTGAATCCCACGTCATTCGTAACTAAAATACAAGCTGTGAACTACGGGTCATCAGACTCTGTCTTAGGATCGATTATCACAACTGTAATTGGAGTGGTGGTCTCTTGGCCTGAAAGTTTTCATACGCTGTGAGTTAATAATCACGCAAAACCGTGGTTTCATAACTCTGGAGCTTCCATATCCGGCGTGTGAACTATGGGCAGTCTACCGCGATTTCTTATCGGTTTTGAGAATCATAAAGTGTCTGCAGTGACCTAGTCGTCGACGAGATATTAAACCCAAAAATCTACGGTCCCTCTTCCGAATTTTATTTGATGTTTGTTCCCAGCGCAACTGAAATGGTAAAAGGACTAAGAATTCTCTGCTTCGTAAGTTTGTTTCTATTGATAAGCAGCGTGTTCTGCAGCTGGCAGTGCATTATGCAGCTCAGGGCCACAGAGAAGTTTGATGGTAGCGGTTCGTGCGGACGCGTCCTTGGCCCGCAGCTGTTCGCGGTGAGGACGTCGCACGCCATCACTTCCGCTGTGGCCTTCGCGCCCGCCCTTAACGACTTCGTGACACATGCTTCAATAAAACAACCGGAAACGTCACCAGACGACTGCCTCGAATACGAAAAACTTCCTTGACGATGTGTTAAGAAAGGGTATCAGCCTTCACACCTGAAAGGTGTCGTGTTCGCAACTCTGATTGTGGCTCATAGCATCTTTCGGCGTTTACGTTGCCTTTTCTTGTTTCTCCTTCTCTTAATTGATCTGTCAACCAAATAAACTCAAACCATAAATTAAGTGTTGCGCACATATTCACAGAATACTGCTGCTTCCCACGAAGCACCTTGGTAATTTACGAACTACACAAATTGCTACCGTAACGAGTGGTCACGTATAGCCAACGCTGGAAGGCAAAGGTAGTCACTCAGACAGATAAAAAACAAACAAAAACTGTTAACGTATCCATGACGAAAACCGAACTTCCGACCCCTAGTTTATCATGTAGTCGTTTTAATGAGTACATAAAGCGTTTGAGAAACTGGCACTGTTTGCCACCGCGTATTTGTTGTTTTAATCGTGGGACGTAAAGCTGCTATCAGATTAGTAGTCTGATCCCCTACTTGCGGTAGGCCACAGTTCTGCTTCAAGACGAACAGCAAAAGCGATAATAAGAAACACGGGTTCCAGCCATGGAAGATATATGTTCTACTTCTACATTTATGCTCCGTAAGCCACCCAACGGTGTGTGGCGGAGGGCACTTTACGTGCCACTGTCATTACCTCCCTTTCCTGTCCCAGTCGCGTATGGTTCACAGGAAGAAAGACTGCCGGAAAGCCTCCGTGCGCGCTCGAATCTCTCTAATTTTACATTCGTGTTCTCCTCGGGAGGTATAAGTAGGGGGAAGCAATATATTCAATACCTCATCGAGAAACGCACCCTCTCGAAACCTGGACAGCAAGCTACACCGCGATGCAGAGCGCCTCTCTTACAGAGTCTGCCACTTGAGTTTGCTAAACATCTCCGTTACGCGATCACGCTTACCAAATAACCCTGTGACGAAACGCGCTGCTCTTCTTCGGATCTTTTCTATCTCGTCTGTCAACCCGACGTGGTACGGATCCCACACTGATGAGCAATACCCAAGTATTGGTCGAACGAGTGTTTTATAAGCCACCTCCTTTGTTGATGGACTACATTTCTAAGGACTCTCCCAATGAATCTCAACCTGGCACCCGCATTAACAACAATTATTTTTATATGATCATTCCACTTCAAATCATTCCGTACGCATACTCCCAGATGTTTTACAGAAGTAACTGCTACCAGTGTTTGTCCCGCTATCATATAATCATACAATAAAGGATCCTAACGTTGCTTCTGCGTCCATCGCATTCTGCTACCTCTTTCTTGCCGGTGATCAAAGGTTTGGGAATCACCACACGGCCACGACTAAAAAACGGCTCCGAGCACTATGGGACTTAACTTCTGAGGTCATCAGTCCCCTAGAACTTAGAACTACTTAAACCTAACTAACCTAAGGACATCACACACAACCATGCCCGAGGCAGGATTCGAACCTGCGAACGTAGCGATCGCGCGGATCCAGACTGTAGCGCCTAGAACCGCTCGGCCACTCTGGCCGGCCGGCCACGACTACACTGCAGGTGTTGACCTCGGTGAATTGCATTTGGAAACCTAACTTGTTGATGTAATTCTCCTCTATGTCACAGCATGAAGCGATGGTGGTGTGCTTATTTTCGTGCTCTTTGTGCCAGATAAGAACATGTTCTGCAAACACCTTTGAGACGTTTTAATCATAAAATTCACTTAAGGTGCGCACCAAAATAAATAAATCTTGTTGTAGAGGGACAAATTTCGATACATAACGTCAGTGGCATACGCAACACAGACCTCTCACAATCCAAAGGAATCTATAATAAGGAACAAATGTACGTGTAACTGAAAGGCACCTGATGATTGCAGCATGCTGCCGAAACTCGGCGTGCCAATAAGTACTGGAAAATAAAAGTAACTGAAGCTGGAAACTTACAAGTTTTGACGTAGGATGGTCTCACGTGAATTTAATCCATACTTCCCCTGTATGAGAGCCCATAGCGTAAACTACTGAACCCACAATTCAGTACAGCCAAAAACCAAATAATTAGTTTTCTATACATCTGTTGAGAAGGCGTAAATACTGAATTCGGACTTCCAAAACTGTTTCACCGCGGAAGATCGAAAAGGGTCCCTTCTTTCATTCATCGTACAAACGCAGAAATAGCAGACGTTCAGATAACCGATCGCGGAATAGAAAAGCAATTACAATCGCTTAGTAGTGGAAAGGCATCAAGATCAGGTGAAATTCCTGTCAGATTCTACAAAAAAGACGCGGAAGAATTTGCTCCCCTTTCAGCAGCAATTCATGGCAGATCGCTGGAGCGATGAAAGGTATCTAGCGGCTGGAAATAAGCGCAGGTCGTAGGACAGATGTACATAATTCTAGGCCCATATCATTGACGTTAGTCTGTTACAGAATAATGACCGGCCGGTGTGGCCTTGCGGTTCTAGGCGCTTCAGTCTGGAACTGCGTGACCGCTACGGTCGCAGGTTCGAATCCTGCCTCGGGCATGGATGTGTGTGATGTGCACAGGTTAGTTAGGTTTAAGTAGTTCTAAGTTCTAGGGGACTGATGACCTCAGATGTTAAGTCCCATAGTGCTCAGAGCCATTTGAACCATTTTTGAACAGAATAATGGAGAACGAAAATTTCCTCTATAAAATCAACTTGGATTCTGCAAACAGAGACCTTGCGAAACTCTGTTCTTCCACGAGATCCATAGTGCTGTAGACAACAGCGCTCAGGTTGATGCTTCTTTACACATGCACATGAAAGAGGAAAATTAACCGTTTGCGAGTAACTATTTTTTAAAGTATTCTGGACTCTAGCGTCTACAGTACAATTGTGTAGTACGAGAAATAAATCCAGAATCGAAATGAAATAATCTTTACAAAAGCAGAAGATCCCTCGGGGTATTCTGAGAACTTCTCAGTCTCTGTGCTTAGCCACAAGCTTACAATTTTGCTTTCCCGAAAGAATCGCAATCTGAAAGACGTTAGTGCTTTCTTGCATTTTAACTCTTACTTTATGTAAGGCACCTCTGCGCCATCTGCAGCACAAGAATTATGATTTGATCTCTTCTTGCGTCTCGCAGTTGTTTTTAGTACGTTTCCGACCACTTGGTTTTGTGCTTTGTTGTGATGTTACGTAGTTGTTCGTAGGGAAAGAGGGAGTGGGGCTATGCTTGCTGTGCATAGTTACCAGGCCACACGGCCATCGTCTTGGAACAGCAGGAAGCTGGATTCACCTCGATCGACAAACTACAAGCTGCTGCCAGGTAATGAAGATTCTGAATGCGTCGTAATGTAGGTGAATGTGTCAAAGATTGATAAAACAGAGTAATCGGATGCTTAAACAGACCAACTGCCTCACGAACGAACGTAGCAAAACATTTGAGGACAAGTTTGAGTAATGTTGCGCGTTAATTTCCTGACCATCTTCTGATAACGGGGGAAGATTTCAACTTGCCAGCTGCCGACAGACAAACTTAAATGATTAAGACTCGTGAAATGTACAGGGATTCGTGTTATACTGTACTAAAGGACGTATCTGAAAAACTGTTTGAGGATTTAGTTAAAAAACGGATTGCAGAACGTAACGTCTTAAATCTGCAGGGTTAAACATGCCTGAAATTTTCAATTCATTCTGCTTAAAGTGTCAAGTTCGGTCAGGCATTTTTTTCTAATAATCCTCTGTGTCAACTGAGTGGTTACGTACCAAACGTACGCGAAAATGCGCAGGGTCAGTAGAGAGACAGTTGTTAAATAGCAAACGGCCATTTAATCATTGGAAAAAGTTTCAAAACATACTTTTGAAAATAATAAATGCTCATTAACTGGTAACATAAGGACATGACTTGGGTTTCCATGCATAAATCACGTTGTGTGCTGTATGCTAGGGTATGTTTCTTCAAGTCTGATACTTTGTTACTGTTTCGTTCTGCCGCGTGGTGAGCAATGTCATATTGGCATGCCAGAGAACTAATAAGACATTCGAATAGCGATAACTCGTATTTCTTTACTTTTCTCCATGCGAAGAGTCACAGTCATCGTTGTATCGATAATCAGCAGAATATATCGAGACAGATTGTTGCGGATGATATAAGACGGGAAGAGGAGGAAGATCGCATTAAATCTGTCCTTCAAAATGGGCACCCTACGAAGCTAAATGAAAGAGAAGGCGATAATTTGTAAGAAATATTAAGCGTAACCGGCGATTATGTCGTCGTAAAATTGTAGTCCCGTTGTTGCAAGAACATAATAAGCAAGTAATTGAGAAAATGTCGAGAGGTTGTCTGAGACGAAGGGCTCAACGGGAAAGTGGCGTGGAAATGACCATTTGTGAAGAAACTGAACCGTATGGTGGAGGCCAAGCGACGAGCGGGAAGCTACTGTAAAATGTGACGGAGTGTTTTCGTATGCGGCTGTATTTCATATTGTGTGGGAGATATTTTTAGAGCAACATTTACATGGGAGCGCAAGAAAGTTAGAGATTAGAGCAGTGTTCAAATTTTTCCAAGACAATGACCCTAAGCACATTTCACACCTTGTAGAAGTACGCGTAGCTTATACCTCCCAAAAAGTTATTCAGACATCACATTAGTATCCGAACATTAACCTCATACGTTGTTTATGTAATGAACTCAGTAGCGGTACCAGGTGGGGCACAATGAACTAGAATGAAATCTGTTATGAACCTGCAAGAACAATGGGAACTAATTGTCCCTGAATACACTGGAAACATCGTTTATAACATGCGGAAGCGTTAGTAAACTATTATAACGCATAAAATTTACCATCAAATATAGTTTCTGTATTCAGGAACGGTAATGTTGTGATCGAGAAATAAAAAAACTACAATCTTAAACTGTGAAATACTGTTTAAGGAAATATTGTCTTATTGTGTTATTTAACAACTTGTATGCCATAGTTTACATTTATTAACAGAATACATTGTTTATTTAGCGAGATTTCGTCTCTTTGTTAAATGTATATCTAAAAATAAAACACATACTGTTACAAACAGTGAATTGATTGAATATTAGTGATGGCCTCTTCACGTAGATGAGAGAATCTGTAATTATAAGGGTATCATAGGATCAACGATTATAGATGTTAAAAACAATGTTTATGAAGGTGCGAAACTAGTTGTGCATATGGAAATGCAGGCTTTCTTGGATGAATTTCTTTGCTGGGATCTTCTCTGGTTATAAGCCGCGTCATGGCGTCGTTTTCTCATAACGTCGCGACGAATTTACGTCTTGAGGTGAAGTGCCTTTATAGCTACGAAATCGCAGACTCCTCTGCCCAGGAACCAACGGGTGAGCAGTCGCGTGTCTTCGGAAGAAACGTCGCGTGTCGCGTCCAGTGGTGGGGGAACATCGAGGGCGTTGAGGGGCTGTGCTGGCGCCGCGTGCAGGTGTTGTCTGTCTATTCCACCCGCTGCCTCACCGTTTTCACATCAGAGCATTCCTGACGTATTTTTGCTAACGTCACATCCCATGACGAGCTCATTTGGAAACCGGCTGATAGGACTGTCACGTACTCTTATTTCCACTGTCTCTTTGATGATCGAATTCCAGAACCTGTTGCCGCTGCACAGCGCCTTTGTGTATTCAAAAACTTACACTATCTGATCTGAGGTATATTGTATAAACATAGGGCAACAAAGCATACTGCACGGTTTCAGATCGGGGACGCTTGCAGTGCAGTGTGTGAAAAAGGAAGAATAGCAGATGAATAAAATAGGTAATCATTTACTGATCACATTCTGAAACTAAATCGCACCTCTAATAGTGATCACAACGAAGTCCACCTTGACATTTATGCAAGTTGCAATGGGCTGGCTCTATTAGTGAAGAGATGGAAACAACGAGTCAGTCCGTCGCCAGGTATGATCTGTAGGATAGTGGAACGCAGCGTCCTGCGTCAGTAAAAAAAGGAACGCGCGGCCCTTTGGCGGTCACTTGAACCTTGTTTACAAGGGTATCACATGACAACGGTATTTCTCCAGTTTTCTTTATATTTATGGTACGTGAAGTCCAGAACACAAATATTAATGTCCCAAAATAGTTCGATGCAACTCTCAAACCTCAAAAATTCTCGATAAAACCGACGCTGAAGAATTCCTACCGTCTTAATATGGTAAAGTAAGGTCCATTTTTCTGGACATCTGTGTGGTTGTGTGGTAGAAACCTCGCCTGCCACATAGCGGTTATACGTTTGATTCCTGGCTGATGCAATTTCTTAAAATAGATACATGTTCTGTTAACAATTCCGTGAAGTTATATATACATAAAGATGGGAAAAAGATCAGTAGCGCTCGAGACTGGTATAGTGGTTCGAGTCTCGTTTGTCATTTTTTTTCGTTCAGTTCGAATACCTGCGTCATCTAACTGCAAAATTCATCAAATACATTCTAATTAACAGATACGCAATTGCTATTTTAAGAAAAATGCTCGTCTTATTTATAATTACATATTGCACACAAAATTCCAGTTTTCATTGCAAATATAAATTCGCAATTACTGATGTTTTGTAACAATTATTTGCATTTTAGAAAATTATAAATTAAATTATTTCTCATCCTTACGAATTTTCGCTTCGTGGACTTGTTCACGGGACATGCTCTTTCGTTTAATACTTAGGCAGAACTGGAAATCGAAACCGTGGCTCTCACGTAGTACTCGAATATTCTATCGCAGCCACATGAGCTCTCCAGGATAGGCTGTCCTTGCTTTAGCATGTTAAAGACGCTCGAAAACATTCGAAGTCGATTTTCTCGAGAATTTTTGAGAGTTACATCGAAATGCATTTGTTGACTGATACTTAAGTTCTGAATTTCACGTACCATACATATTTTTTTAAAGAAATCCAATTGTCTTGTGGTCCGCTTGTGAGATTGGTGTGTACCGACCAAATCTGTGAGGAATGAGAAAGGCCCACAATTGTTCAATAGCGGTATTAGATGTTTGAACTATTCAACAGAGCAAATCTCGCTAAACATCATGGATACCCTTAAAGTTCAATGCGTATTGTGCTGAAGAATTTACTCCTATCGGTTTATCGCAGGTCGCTGGACCAATGAAGCGCTCCGACTGATTGCACAAACGCGTGAGATCTCAGTTTCAACTAAAAGTAATCGGACAGATGCACGGAATATGCAAAATGAGCCAAAATATTATGATCATCCCATAATGAAATTTTCACTCTGGAGCGGAGTATGCGCCGATATGAAACTTTATGGCAGCTTAAAGCTGTGTGCCGGACCGAGACTCGAACTCGAGACCTTTGCCTTTCCCGGACAAGTGCCCTACTGACACTTTTTTTTCATTTTGTTCGTTGCATTTGGTCGTAACGGACGTCACATGACGTCCATTGAAGTCCGTTGTTGACACTTTCACTGAGTTTTTCTTATTACAGAGACAAGCCAGGTCTCTGACCGAACACGCTGAGATACCGTGCCGGCACCATCTGAGCTACCCAAGCACGACTCACGACCCGTCCTCACATCTTTAATTCCGCCAGGACCTCGTCTCCTACGTTCGACTTCACAGATGCTCTCCGGCGAACATGCCGCCTCGTAGCATCGCGGGCGAATAACGCGGCAGGGATAGTATAAAATCGGAACTGATATAAAAGAGGAATATCCCCAATTGCAATAAATAATATGGTGAAATCAAAAACTTACCCTGTCACCTAGAAGCGGATATGGATGAAAGGAGGATTTATTCTAGTGACGATACGGGCAACTGGACAGATTCACCGACATACCGACTTGAAAAAAAAAAAAAAAAAAAAAGGCAGATTTTTATGAGCCGTTGCCCTAGGAGCGGACATCTCGGAAACGACGAAGCTGGACGAACGGCTGTCTAGGTGGTTTCCGGAGAATAAACGTAGCTATCGTGCTTACAAATGACGACTCAAGTTACACTCAAAAGAAGTACCAAGAGACAAATTACAAACGTGTTTAGTCATGACAACAAATGAATTCTCGCAAAAAATTCGAAATATAATACATTATTTTCAAATGTTGTGTAACACCTTGATATCCAAGCTACAAAAAGTAATTCATATGGCAACGTATCGTCCATAAATATAATTAAGTCAGCATATACGGATCGCGATGATAATACATTTACGTTTAAAGGTCTTTATTTCAGGCAAGTGGAGAACACTTTACATAAAACAGCTGCGAAAGCCTAACGTACCTTTTTATCGCTGAATAGGAAACTTGTATAGGTTCCTGAAAATTGAAGCACCTATCTTTAGTAATAACGTGGAACAGGGCGAGGTAGTTGTCCACCGTGAGTAGTTACTCACGATAAGTACAGTGAAACGATCCTCCTTGTTTCTCGTGTTTGCAGTGTGCAAGACGTGTCTGACACCTCGCTAGTTGTCTCGCCGCAATCATAGTTTTAGTGTGGTTCCTGTGGTATACAGGATGAGAATTTTGTCAGTGAATCGAGTAAAGCTTCAACGGTACAAAGTGATAAGGATTTGTATTAGAAAACAATTCGTGAAATACACATATTCATCAGCATATGGCCGTAGTAATGTTATCTGCTGTGAAACGGGGCTTAAGGGCAATGCTGAATCGCCTGTTTCCAAGAAGTGTGTTGTCCTTCTGACAGTTTCACGCTGTATCCTCTGAGACTGGGTATCTTTCCTGAGACGCTTTCGCAGATGAAGCTCCTGCCCCCTCCTACTCCGGCGCCGACAGCTGGCTGATTAGGAGCCGCAATATAATTAATATGCTCCATGTCTTCCGGGTAAACACCCAGAGGTAACTTACGTACCACGGCACCAAATTAAAGCGGCACAAGAGATTAAAATAGACATAGCAAGTTGCTTCTGGCTACAGAAATATTCGTCCATTGTGAATTATTAATGGAAGAACATTTTACAACGTTTGAATGAGTTGCTAGTTATATAAGACTGAACCTCACGTTTGCGAAGGCTCGTATTACATTTTAATCATGTATTTAATCCAAAGCATGTAAGTTAGAATAGATCCTATCTTCTACTAAAAATTACGTAAGTAAACTGATTTAATGATTTGAAAAAGACTTATCTTTAACATGAACTTAATGACTGTGAAGTATGCCATGAAACCGAGACTACTTACATGCTTGACCTGTAAGATACGTGCAATGAACTTTCCTGTGGACATAACCACATCTCGTTGCCTCGTTCAGCGACAACTTACCTTACACGCTGAAAGAGAATACATTCACGTTCGTGTGTGTAGAATATACTCGTTGCAGAAGAACTATATTGCGATCGTTGGAACGACAGGTCAGAAAGTATGAAAGATTATGCTCGGGAATTGATAAAACATTACCAACACTTTGAATGAACTTGCTAAGGTTGAAAAGAATAGCAAAAATAATTGGATTCCAATTTTAGCCATGATGTAAGTATACATGGCCAATGTCTGAAGACAGAATGTATTACCACCTGGTACTTAGGTACAATATAGACCAAATTTTACATTAGTCATGATTAAAAATGGTTCAAATGCCTCCGAGTACTATAGGGACTTAACATCTGAGGTAGTCAGTCCCCTAGAACTATGCCCGAGGCAGGATTCGAACCTGCGACCGTAGCAGCAGCGCGGTTCCCGGCTGAAGCGCCTAGAACCGCTCGGTCACCGCGGCAGGTAGTCATGATTACAAAAGCACCCATAAAACAGGTGGATACCTACAAGCATTGCTTTATGTGGCAAACTTTCACATCGGGAAAAATAATTATAAATCTGTCATGCATGGCTATGAAACCATCCGGGGTATCTGAAAGATACGATACTTCATGATTCGAAGAGTGCTCGTACATATAGAAGCAAATGAGGGACATTTTGAAAATTTGTTGTGAGTTTCTATGTTGAGAAGTATATGAGATGTTCATTCACTAATAACTAAAAAACCAAATATTTTCCAAAATATATTATATGGTCTTTTTTGGTGTGTTGACATGAGGAACACAATCTCTAAAAAACTTTAATACTCTCTCAATGGTGATTTTTTTATTTCAGTAACTCGTATAGTAAAGCTTATACAGAAAACAATGGTAGTTTTTCACAACAGCACGAAATTGACAGAAAAAAGTCCGTAAAATATGTCCAAAAAATCTCAATCTTTCCGTAGCTTGAAGAAACTAATCAGCCTTAATTGCGCATAGTTATTGCTACTAGGAAATGCCTTCAGCGCGTGAATGCAGCTGTTGATTTTGTGAATTACACCTCAATGTATTTTGCAAAACAACAATAACGCATCAGCTAAAAATACTAAGTAGGTCAATGTAGGCTCATAGCAATTTAAAAAATTGGTATGTTTACTCATGAGGTTAGCTTCAGTCTGTTTATATGGTTACTTTCGAAACACATTTTCCTGCAGTGTACCGTACAATACATTTTGAATTGAAGACTTGTTTATTCACAATGAGCTTATTGTTTCAAAAGCCAAAAATAAAAGGGCCAACATTCATATGTGTAACATGCAGATTTCCAGTGTTTTGCGCTTTCTTCAATAGACCCGTGCCCTCCCACAACATTTCCTCTAAGGTAAGTATTTTATACTATTACGTGTCAACCGTTGCTTTGCAAACATAAATCTCCTTGCAACATCCCCATCTAGTTCAGTAATCCTCCTACAGTCTTAAATACGGGAAAATAAACCCTGAACTTCCACGCGTAAATTTCATATTATGTGTTAATTGTTCACGTGTATATCCGTACAAGTTCTATCGATTTGTAGCGTTGCGGCTTTTCAGACAGATTACTGTATGATGTCTGCCCCCTAGATATGGAGGCTATAGCACGTATGTGAAAACTGTAGTAACTATTTATTTATTTAACCTGGCAAGATTGGGGCCATCAGGCCCTCTCTTACATCTAACCAGGCATTTTACTTATTTTACAGTCATATGTTTTAGTAGGCATGTTAAACTACATCTAATACAAAAAGTGAGATAAACAATTAGAAAGGTGCACGTCGAAAAATACACTCCTGGAAATGGAAAAAAGAACACATTGACACCCGTGTGTCAGACCCACCATACTTGCTCCGGACACTGCGAGAGGGCTGTACAAGCAATGATCACACGCACGGCACAGCGGACACACCAGGAACCGCGGTGTTGGCCGTCGAATGGCGCTAGCTGCGCAGCATTTGTGCACCGCCGCCGTCAGTGTCAGCCAGTTTGTCGTGGCATACGGAGCTCCATCGCAGGCTTTAACACTGGTAGCATGCCGCGACAGCGTGGACGTGAACCGTATGTGCAGTTGACGGACTTTGAGCGAGGGCGTATAGTGGGCATGCGGGAGGCCGGGTGGACGTACCGCCGAATTGCTCAACACGTGGGGCTTGAGGTCTCCACAGTACATCGATGTTGTCGCCAGTGGTCGGCGGAAGGTGCACGTGCCCGTCGACCTGGGACCGGACCGCAGCGACGCACGGATGCACGCTCAGACCGTAGCATCCTACGCAGTGCCGTAGGGGCCCGCTCCGCCACGTCCCAGCAAATTAGGGACAATGTTGCTCCTGGGGTATTGGCGAGGACCATTCGCAACCGTCTCCATGAAGCTGGGCTACGGTCCCGCACACCGTTAGGCCGTCTTCCGCTCACGCCCCAACATCGTGCAGCCCGCCTCCAGTGGTGTCGCGACAGGCGTGAATGGAGGGACGAATGGAGACGTGTCGTCTTCAGCGATGAGAGTCGCTTCTGCCTTGGTGCCAATGATGGTCGTATGCGTGTTTGGCGCCGTGCAGGTGAGCGCCACAATCAGGACTGCATACGACCGAGGCACATAGGGCCACCACCCGGGAGCGATCTCCTACACTGGCCGTACACCTCTGGTGATCGTCGAGGGGACACTGAATAGTGCAGGGTGCATCCAAACCGTCATCGAACCCATCGTTCTCACATTCCTAGACCGGCAAGGGAACTTGCTGTCCAACAGGACAATGCACGTCCGCATGTATCCCGTGCCACCCAACGTGCTCTAGAAGGTGTAAGTCAACTACCCTGGCCAGCAAGATCTCCCGATCTGTCACCCATTGAGCTTGTTTGGGACTGGATGAAGCGTCGTCTCACGCGGTCTGCACGTCCAGCACGAACGCTGGCCCATCTGAGGCACCAGGTGGAAATCGCATGGCAAGCCGTTCCACAGGACTACATCCAGTATCTCTACGATCGTCTCCATGGGAGAATAGCAGCCTGCATTGCTGCGAAAGGTGGATATACACTGTACTAGTGCCGACATTGTGCATGCTCTGTTGCCTGTGTCTATGTGCCTGTGGTTCTGTCAGTGTGATCATGTGATGTATCTGACCCCAGGAATGTGTCAATAAAGTTTCCCCTTCCTGGGACAATGAATTCACGGTGTTCTTATTTCAATTTCCAGGAGTGTACATTATTGAAGAGAAAGATTTTAGATAGGAGTGCTGGCAGCAGGGAGTATGAGGGAGACTCATGGTGAAGGGAGGAGAAGAATAGAGAGATATGATGAAACATAATTAAGGAAAAACTAAAGGAAAAGGATACTGCGTGGCTAATAGAGATAGATGAAGAGGAAGGCATCTCAGGAGCAAGATAGATGACGCTAGCTTTGCTATTTGACAGATGAGAGGATTGGCCTTGCACATTAATTTTGTGGAGAATTTTATGCGGATGATAGTAGGAAATGCTTCAACTTCTTCTTAAAAGCAACAGGAGATTAAATTTTCCTCAAGGTAAGGGGCAGTTTGTTCCAGAGGCGGACAGCGGCAACTGAGAAGGAGTCTGCAAAGGTTTTTGTTTTGTGAGTGGGCACAGTTAGGATACCAGATAAGAGTGACCTCGTGTTTCGATTATGATGGCATGACAGGTTTTTAATCTCTGAAGCTAGGTACTGGGGTGCTTGCGCGACGAGGAGTCGGTGAAGTAGACAGAGTGTGGTAGTCACGCAGTTTGTCCGGCCGCAGCCACCCTAGCTCGGAGTATGAAGCACTAACATGATCATATCGGCGAATGTTGCAGGTGTAACGCACACAGGCATTCATGGTTAGCTCTAGCCGTCTTTTGTTTTCACTACTCATGCCTTGTTGAATCACATCACAATAGTGGAGGTTCGGTAGAACGAGTGCTTGCACGAGCTGGCGTTTCAAGTCCTGTGGGAATATGTTCCGAAACTTTTTGAGAGCATAGAGACAAGCAGACGTCTTTCGGCACACTGCGACTGTATTCTCCGCCCAGTTGAGATGCTCGTCCAAAGTTACACCCAAGTTCTTCACTGTTTTCTGATATGGTATTGGAGTACCTTCGAGCAGAATAGGAGGTACCCGTTCGCGGAAATCTGAACTTATTAATTTCTGATGGGCGATTAAGATTACTTGCGTCTTTTTTGCATTTAATTTAAGCCCCAGGTTTTTCGCCCATCTCACTACTGAAGACAGATCATCATTCATCAGAGCGATTGCAGTGTTTACGTCTTCAGGTCTGACGCTTAGGTAGAGCTGGAGATCGTCGGCATAGAAATGATGTTTACAGGAGGACAAAACCGACGAAATATCGTTGACCTCTAAAGAAAACAAAAGTGGTCCTAGGACTGATCCTTGTGGCACTCCCGAAGAAACATGTTTCCAGTAGCTTTCAAACCATCTCATTGCACTATCAGAGAAATTAAGCTGTTGCATTTTTCTGAGTAATATGTCAAAGTTAACAGTGTCAAAAGCTTTGCTGAAGTCCAGTAGCGTCAATATTGTTGCCTTTCGATTGTCGATGGCATATTTCAGGTCATCAGTTACTTTAATTAGAGCAGTGTTTGTGCTGTGATGTTTACGGAAACCGGATTGAAATTTGTCATATAGACTGAATTCATGCAAGTGTTCAGTGATTTGGTCATGAACAATACATTCAAGTGCTTTGGAAACAGCACGCAGTATGCTAATTGGTCGGTAATCACTAGGCAGTTGCGGGTTTTCGATCTTAGGGATGGGTCGAATTATGCTTCTTTTCCATGCAGTGGGGTATATTCCGTTCACGAGGGAAAAATTAAATATGTCAGTTAAGACAGGTACTAAGATATCGGCAACATTCTTAATCATGGTTATACCGATAGTGTCGTTGCCTATTGCATCAGAAGAGATTCTCATTATTGCTTTTCTTGCCGTATTTGTTGTTACATGTTTTTGATGGAAGGTATCGTTGTTAGTTATCCTGTTTGGGGATTCTTGTGGACGGTAATTATCAGCCGTGCTGGTATTCAGAGGTGCAGAGAAGAATTCATTTAATTCGTTAGCTGACACATGAAAAGTAGTTTCCGATTTTGCCTTTCCGACCCCCAAGCTACGGAGATTCTTCCATAGAGTCGTGGGTGTCAGATCGCTGCATACAAGGGAGCGAGCGTGCCTGATTTTGGCATTGCGAATGCATTGTTTCACTCTGTTCCGTAGCTTTCTATATTCTTCGAAACGCTCGGGTTTCGGATCTGCCTTGAAACGCCTGTGGGCAGCATCCCTATTAGTCATCATTTGACGTAATTCAGCTGTCAGCCATGGAGCAGGAGATTTTCTTACACGGACTGTGCGCACAGGTGCATGTTTGTCATAGAGGGCAGTGAGTTTATCACCAAGTTCATTAATTTTGCCGTCAATTGTAGGTTCTCTGATTATTTGATGCCATGATATTTCTGAGCAATCGGCTGTTAGAGCGTCAAGGTCAATACGTTTCATGTTCCTACAAGTTATGTAACTAGCCTAATACGTGTGTAACGGAAACATGTCTTTGCAATCTTCACTGCTGATATAGGTAGGAAAAGAAACCAACTTAAAGGATTGATTATCAGGTACTGAATCAAAATTTACACTGTTTGTGCATCGAAATCAATAGACTGCCTGTCTCTGTAGCGTGACTGAATGTCGTGAGTGTATTAACCATATAATCGTGGATGGTCGTCACGGAAATGGCATAGCCCCACATACCATTAATTACCAAAATGAAAACAGACTACAACTGTGATGGAGGCAAAGGCCGTGTTACATCCGTCCAAATTAAGTAAGGGGTAAGTACAATCGTAATCATTCCGAATGTACAGTGAAAACAACTGCATGTGGTGTTCTAAAGCAATCCAATGAAATTTGCACACAAATTATTAACAATGAATCATCGGAATAAGATTACGGCGTGATTTAAATTTGACTGCTCCAACCGCTATCAGGTAGCCTTCTGTAGTACCTCGACGAGTCAGCATCATTTGGCGGCTAGATGTCAATGAAATCACATTGCAACTAAAAACAAGGTGGTGGTCATGGCAGTATGGTTTCGGAAACGTTGTCGTCGCGTTCTCTAGAACTGTTACACTACTGGCCATCAAAATTGCTACACCACGAAGGTGACGTGCTACAGATGGCAAATAGCTCTGAGCACTATGGGACTCAACTTCTGAGGTCATTAGTCCCCTAGAACGTAGAATTAATTAAACCTAACTAACCTGAGGACATCTCACACGTCCAAGCCAGAGGCAGGATTCGAACCTGCGACCGGCAACGTGCTACAGACGCGAAATTTAACCGACAGGGAGATGATGCTGTGATATGCAAATGATTAGCTTTTCAGAGGATTCACACAAGGTTGGCGCCGGTGGTGACATCTACAACGTGCTGACATGAGGAAAGTTTCCAACCGATTTCTCGTACACAAACAGCGGTTGACCGGCGTTGCCTGGTGAGACGTTTTTGTGATGCCTAGTGTAAGGAGGAGAAATGCGTACCATCACGTTTCCGACATTGACAAACGTCAGATTGTAGACTATCGCGATTGCGGTTTATCGTATCGCGACAATGCTGCTCGCTTTCGTCGAGGTTCAATGACTGTTAGCAGAATATGCAATCGGTGGGTTCAGGAGGGTAATACGGAACGCCGTGCTGGATCCCAACGGCCTCATATCACTAGCAGTCGGGATTACAGGCATCTTACCCGCATGGCTGTAACGGATCGTGCAGCCACGTCTCAATACCTGCGTCGACAGATGAGGACGTTCGCAAGACAACAACCATCTGCTCGAACAGTTCGACGACGTTTGCAGTAGCACGGATTATCAGCTCAGAGACCATGGCTGCGGTTACCCTTGACGCTGCATCACAGACAGGTTCGCCTGCGATGGTGTACTCAACGACGAACCTGGGTTCACGAATGGCAAAACGTCATTTTTTCGGATGAATCCAGGTTCTGTTTACAGCATCATGATGGTCGCATCCGTATTTGGCGACATCGCGGTGAACGCACGTTGGAAGCGTGAATTCGTCATCGCCATACTGGCATATCACCCGGCGTGATGGTATGGTGTGCCATTGGTTACACGTCTGTCACCTCTTGTTCGCATTGACGGCACTTTGAACAGTGAACGTTACATTTCAGATCTGTTACGACCTGTGGCTCTACCCTTCATTCGATCCCTGCGAAACCCTATATTTCAGCAAGATAATGCACGACCGCATGTTGCAGGTCCTGTACGGGCCTTTATGGATACAGAAAATGTTCGACTGCTGCCCTGTCCAACACATTCTCCAGATCTCTCACCAATTGAAAACGTCTGGTCAATGGTGGCCGAGCAACTGGCTCGCCACCATACGACAGTCACGACTCTTGATGAACTATAGTATCCTGTTGAAGCTACATGGGCAGCTATACCTGTACGCGCCATCCAAGCTCTGACTCAATGCCCAGGCGTATCAAGGCCGTTATTACGGCCAGAGGTGGTTGTTCTGAGTACTGATTTCTCAGGATCTATGCACCCACGCTGCGTGAAAATGTAATTACATGTCAGTTCTAGTATAATATATTTGTCCAATGAATACCCGTTTATCATTTGCATTTCTTCTTCGTGTAGCAATTTTAATGGCCAGTAGTGTAATTCATGCAGAAGTCACTATTGACACATTTTCTCAGGAATCGATCTTGAGAGATCTGGTGTGCCCGTATCTAATAATTGTGTCCGCAAAGGAGGATGGGATCACTACTTAAGATACTGTTCCTTGAGGAACAGCTAGAAATGTTTTGAAGTGTCTAACAGAGTAGGAACTCCAGTCGCGTCCAGTTTAAAATTAAAGCAGTAATGTGAACAACCGTGTGGTCACTTCAATAGTCGGGTTCGCTCTGCGAATCCTTCACCTCATAGTCTTCAATAACTTTGAAGAAAACTGAAGGTCAACATGGCTCCTGATAACAGAGGAGGAGACTTGTCAGTACCTGAATGCGTCCCTGCTGTGTATGCTGCACACAGTACTTAATTTGGTTGGGTAACTACGAGGGGTGGGGGGGGGGGGGGGTTGATATAGAAGTCATTAGAGACATAGTATGGAAGAAAATCGGTCTAAGGTATTTGAAGCAGAAGAAAACCTGCATCTGGATGACCGGATAGGGATACAAATCTCGCTCCGCTAGAACATGAGGCCAATGTCTTAGCCATAACTCCACACTGCTCGCTGATTTTTCTCGACAGTTACAAGTCATCAAGCAGATTTGAGTTTTGTGTGATTTCCCTATGTTGATCAAGAGGCATGCCGTTATGGTTCCCTGGAAAAGGGCACGTCCTATTTCTTTCCCCATCTGCGTTTTATCTGAGTTTGTGTTCCGTCTCTAATAATCTCGTCGCCGTAAGGACTTTAAATCACAATCTCCCCGTCTTTCTATTTGTTTTCTGCACGTTTTTCCTACATTTCCTTTAAAATTTTGAGTAAAATTACTTTACTGTTTAGTTTTTCGACTGTATGATACTCCCTGACTGTTAGCGAACGGTTTATATTTTTATAGGATGTTGTTCGTAAGTTATAAAGTTCTTTCAGTGCCTAAAATGTTACTTTATTTTCATGTAAATCAATGTAAACATGCATGTTTATGTTTTGTAAAAGTTAAATGACAAAACCTGATTGTATGTCATCCTTCATTCGCAACCAAACCAACAAGAAAATATTGGACTTGCCATCCATTACCTCACAGTTTTCGTCCAACCCGCATACGTGTCATCAGGTGACAATATACTGTGCTGCAAAAATAGGCACTGAAAACTGTACTTGGACAGTGGATGGATGAGAGCAATATTGACAGCTAAAATGCATTAGAATAGAGTGTTTGCGCCATGGCTACTGAAAATCGTCACTTGAGATCAACATCGGCTATTGAATGCTTATAATTAATCATTATGTGGAAATTTGTCACTTCACTACGGAAAGCACATTTTTGTCTATCCTATTTAGTTGTTTCTCTAGCAGATAGTGAACGGAGATACCATCGGTCAGTTGTGTGTTAATTGGAGCACGTCTCACAGAAAGTAAGAGGTTTCTGTGATAGTCTCTGCATAATCATTTTTTGAGCCTTTCGGTATGTGAAACAAAAAGAAAAGTACTTCTTTATCGTAGAAGGCAGAAATTGCAGTCCTTTACCTCCCATTCGTGTTCCTGCAAAGCCTTCGGTTATGTAAAACTTTAAGAAACCGGAGCGAGCAGCACGCCAGTTCCCCAGACACGCCACATCGTATAAATTGCGGCACTACGACAAAAAATATCTACCGCAAAAATTATCCATGTTACTACATACACTATTTTCTGTGGCTGTACCGTTGATTTTTCAGTATATACAAGTATTAGTCTTAGCACATTTTCGATTGATTTCAAGTTAAGCATGTATTCATATGAAAATATTTTAATAAATTTTGGTTTAATTCGTGATACTATTTCCATTGTTTTATCTTCATGTATCTGTCTTTGCGTGTACACTGAATTTCATCCATATCAAGGAGTTTATTAGTGCGACGGCTAGGTATTATAGTTGTGTTAATTTTCGGGAATTGTAGCTATTACCTTTAATCTACTAAAGCAGATCTTACACAACAGTTGCGGCGAAGAATTCCAACATTTGATTTCCTTGGAGATTAAATCTGTTAGCGAGACTTACCCTGTATCATCGGTCCCGAGCCTGGATTGATGGGAAGAGGAGATGTTCGCAATGTTCTTTAAGGAATGTCACGGTCGAGGACCTTCGTATTTAGCTGATCAGAGTTTTAGTTCCGATTTAAACGACCTCGACTACGAAATTCTGAACTCTTCACTTTTTCCTTTAGACATTGTTTCTTAAACAGACTTCTTAATAACACAGCCAAACTTAGCTCCATACTATGTTTATCTTTAAATGACTTAGATCACAAATACTCTAGTCCATGTGAATGAATTCGCTGTCACAGGCCGAACAATACAGCAGAACGAATAACATTTTCGATTTACACGTGAAACTGGCGAAAATGATGTTCCTACTTACTTTCGTTGCTATATTTGGATTTTCCTTTGTGTTAGAAAAAGACATTCTGCAGTCAGACCATGCGTGGTATCTCAGCCGTCTTCGTTGTGTCCATACTAACGGCATGTTAGAAACCCTAACAGTTACTCAAGACTGAACCTCTGTTTTACAAGGCAGCAGTGTTACCCGAAACCGTAGACGACTCCAACCAAGTACCCATATTCGTCGTGATTTGGCTAGAAGATCAAAGGTGTTAATAGTAAAATGTAGAATTTCGTTGACTGCGGTATTTTACCATCACACATACTAACATTTTTATACAGAAAAAACTTATGTACTACTTTTTCAGAGGAGACTTGGAAAGCACAGTCATGAATTTGTTTCTCTATAGCGAATGTGGATAAACAGAAATGAATAGTCAGATTCACATCATTTTCGAGGAAAATTCAGGTATCTCTTACGTCCAAATATCTCACGGATTGTAGCCTGATGACGCCTTCCACAACACGCCATTTTCATGGCACTACTGCAGTAATTAACAAACTCAGGTCTCACATCTGTCATGTTGTTTACAGTAATTTTGTAGCCAAAGGCTACTCGTTAATATCGTTGTACACCATCCCAATCACATTCTCGGAAAACAAATTTTTCTACTACAAGAAATCAAAGTGGCTTAGTCATGGTCTACTACAATGGAGGTCACGATGTATCAGGCGTGGAGAGGTACAATGTGGATGAGATGATGCGCAGTTTAAAGCCCTGCTTGTTTTATTACGCTTGAGTGAGGTCTGAAAGAAAAGGCGGAAAATGTAACCTAATGTCAATACATAGACAACTCCTCTTCCGAAAAGCACCAAGGGTCTAACGCATCTTAGTGTTCCCGTCCGTCTGACAGATGAACTCAACGTTCTAAGCCTTCACTTTAAAAGAAATTGCACAGGCACTTTGAACATCTAATTTTCTACACAGGAGCTGTGCGACATTATCTTTCTACGCCATCCCAATCACGTTCTGGGAAAAAAATTTCCACCACAAGAAATCGAAATACTTACTTGCCGGTCAAGCACATGATTGTAGTTTTCCAACATTCGCCACGAAGGCGATTTAGAAGAATTAGAGGCAGAGTACCATCTCAGATGAAACATTCTGGAAGAACAAAAAAAGACTAGAAAACTTGCTGCAAGATGGATGGGACTGGATTTGAACTTGTCTCATACCAAATACGACTCCTGTATCTTAGTAACTGTGGTATCGTGTTCGGTAACCACATGTTAAGGGAACGTACGGAACTACAATTATTAAAAACGTATTTATTAGTAGTGGAACAGCTTGGAGAATCCAAGACGCTCACGATGTTATTGGTCGTGATATCCACGAGGGTTCTGTTTAATGACAGAACAGATTCCGAAGTAAGCAAATTAGTGAATCAATAAGTTATAAAATAAAGAGTCGCATGGCATTCTTGGCTGGGAGAGTTAATTCAGCCACCTGATAGTGTTTTCTTCCTACGCGCGCCATGATTCCGTTCCTCGCAATGTGTGAGAGCTGTGCCTTTAGTTGATATATTGAACGCAAGTGACTATTGGGCGTGCGTCAATTTAGTGTTGTAACTAATGCTAGACTGCTGAATTAAGCATCCCTATCCGACGGATGGGACACCACCAACAATGTCACATCCTATCACTCCATGAGAAACAGCGGAAAGGATGAGAATTTAATCCAGGGTACTGAAGTCTGGTGATCAGGGTCATAAAGCAACCACCACACGTTCCCTTGTTGGTCAAATATCGGTGTTTAAATTTTTTTCTAGTGACTATTGGGCGTGCGTCAATTTAGTGTTGTAACTAATGCTAGACTGCTGAATTAAGCATCCCTATCCGACGGATGGGACACCACCAACAATGTCACATCCTATCACTCCATGAGAAACAGCGGAAAGGATGAGAATTTAATCCAGGGTACTGAAGTCTGGTGATCAGGGTCATAAAGCAACCACCACACGTTCCCTTGTTGGTCAAATATCGGTGTTTAAATTTTTTTCTACCGCCAGAATTCGAACACGTCACCTACAAGTCGAGTGCCACCACCCACATTTTTTGTTCGCGAATTTCGCAACAGATGTGGGTAATGAGTTATGGTTTCGTTGTCACATGTGTTTTATTCGTTTAGATTGACGTTTTTCTTTAATTTTTCGATGTAAACTATGTTGAAAGGTTACAAAAATATACGTGTTTATAGACCTTACAGGGGCGAGGCACTGATCACCGTTATCCTAGAAGAGAACAAAAGAATTGACTTCGCCAGTGGAGTACTCTAACAGCCCTACCACAACAAAGGTCAAAAATTAATAATGATTGTGGTGTTTCTCACGCTGCTAAATACTGCATTTTCGGGCAACAACAAAGTTATTATGTGGCAGGTGTCATTAGAGCACAGTTAATAACTTCATTTCATGTAATAATGAATAAAGTAAGCACTCATCTTTTCGTGTTTCCCACTCTGGTCTCGTCGTAAAATCGTGGCTCAATCGTCGAAAATCTAGGTGGTGACGCTTCCAAGCTCGGATGCAAAGAGGCCTAGGTTTTATTCTGCTATATTCAAAAGTTTTGCAGATGTATTTCACAAACCATTCTTGAAGATTACACTTTTGTGGGGCAATGGTGATGTAAAAAAGTAATCAGCACTCCGAATTTAAGTTACACTTCCTTTTTATTGCTTTTATTGCATTATCACGTAACACACAAAACATCACTTCACAATACAAAACATACTTGAAAACATCTTCCTCACTGTTAAAGTTCACATTTTATAAGCTTGACGACAATATGCGTCTTTCCAACATGACGTCCAAGACTTTACTTTCCCAAGGTCCGACTCTCTAACAACTGCTTGCACGCCCAAAAAATCAGAGTTAAAAGTACATCAAAGATCATAGTGACAAAAGAAAGAATACACATACGAATAATAACATTGCAACATACACACATTGATGTATCCAAGTACATCTACATTAATGAAATCAAATCCGAATGTTGTCCCAGAAATATGTTAACTACTTTACAGAAACACAATACAATATTGCTGGTATCGAGAGGCTCAGGTGAGGTGCCGTAATGGTTGCGTAATTCAAGTATCATTACAGTACCAATGCTGCTTATTCGAAGCCAGGTAATTTCGTTCACATAACTCATTCTCCATGGATTCAGTGACAGCGTAGTAGTTGAGTAGAACGAGGATGCGCGAGGGAATTAGACCTGACGTTCACGCAATCAGAGCGGCAGTCGGGTAGTTTATTTGTACAAAACCAGGGAGTACCTAAATCCGAGTTTTTAATGGAGTTTACTCTTCCGAAATACAAGTCTGGCTTTTTAACAACGGCGGGAGCGCGTTTGTTAGTTTAATTCGAATGGAACAACTTTGCCCCTTAGGGATACAGAAAAAGTGCACAGTGCTTGCTGTCAGCCCATGAGGTATCGTACTTCCAAAAGCAATCAAGCAAAGCCGATGGTCAATCAAGTGGTCACACGAATAGTCGCCGTCACGAAAAGGCTGTTTACTGAGCTCGCGTGTTCGTGAGTATAACACAGTCCATCAAAAATGCTGCTTATCTTTTCCCTTTGAAAAATTTAAATACTTCCAAACTTTAATGTCACTTTTGTTGTCTGATAAATAAGTTCCACACTTTCACGAAATCTGCCTTAATTGCGGTAGTTACACCTGACATACATTATCCCACAATTTTCAGTAATAGAAGTTATGGTCTGAAGCTCACACTTTACTCAGATACGAAACCTGCGGAAAATATGGCAAGAAATCTGTAACGATCATAGATTTGTCATTGTATTTCATTCTTCAATGTGAAGAACGGACAATTAATATAAGATTCACTATGGAGGTACCAATACTGCTCCCCCATGCATAGTAAGAAACTGATGACAAGTGCTACCGTGTATTTGACAATCTGTGGAACGTATAGTAATAGTTAATAAAAAAACTCTTCTTTGATTATTTTTGACCAAGTATACATAAGGTGTGTACGAGTACAGTTTGTGACGCAGGAGCGACGACATATGGAAGTTTTGGTCTGGCAGTGAGTCGTGCACGGATAGACAAAGCGCTGAAGGCAACCTTTTGTGTAAAGCGGGTTCAAAAAAATGGTTCAAATGGCTCTGAGCACTATGGGACTCAACTGCTGTGGTCATCAGTCCCCTAGAACTTAGAACTACTTAAACCTAACTAACCTAAGGACATCACACACATCCATGCCCGAGGCAGGATTCGAACCTGCGACCGTAGCAGCCGCACGGTCCCGGACTGCGCGCCTAGAACCGCGAGACCACCGCGGCCGGCTGTAAAGCGGGAAATCCGAGTTCGAGTACCGGTCCGTCACAACGTTTCGGTGTTGTCATTCCCTTATACAGCTGATGATTGTTCGTATTCGCAACTGCGAATACATTTCATGTACCTCATGAAGTACCTGGCCACATGATGAGACTGTTAATGTGTAAAATTTCAAACTATGTTCATAATAGTGACTACCAGATGCTTGTCCGGATATTCCAGCAGAGTGTTACCTTCCAAATCGCTCTTCCATATTTACGAGTCAATTTTTCTTAAAAGTATACATTAGAATTGACTAGAAAAGTATTAAATCTTAGCATGTATGTGCGACTACGAAATTTATGACTCTTCATTCGATGTCTTAGTGCTTGCACTGAACACACACATTTTTAGTATTCGGTACAACAAATAAAATAACTGATCTATACCGAAAATTACGACCGAGCGAGGTGGCGCAGGGGTTAGACACTGGACTCGCATTCGGGAGGACGACGGTTCAATCCCGCGTCCGCCCATCCTGATTTAGGTTTTCCGTGATTTCCCTAAATTGCTTCAGGAAAACATCGGGATGGTTCCTTTGAAAAGCCACTCAGATTTACTCCTCTATCCTTCCATAACCCGAGCTTGTGCTTCGTCTCTAATGACCTCGTTGTCGACGGAACGTTGAACACCTATCCCTTCCTCCTCAGAAACGAACTGACCTACTGAAATTGTGTGTCCATGAGTACGGCTTTCAGTTATTACCGTGACACGCCATACAAATCTACATTCGTATATACGAGTATACTCCGCAATCTATCTTACCGTGTGCAGCGGACGGTACAAGCGGTAAAGCTATCTTTACTGCCATCTCCTGTTCCATTCACGAATGGCGCCTGGGATAAATGATTACCAGTAAAGCTCCGTATGACATCTAATTTCTCTAGTTTTCTCGACGCGAACATTTCGGGAGACGTACTGAATTGCATGCATGTCCGAAGGAACATTTCATCGTTCTTCTTAACAACACAGGCACTTGCCCGCGAAAGGCAAAGGTTCCGAGATCGAGTCTCGGTCCGGTAAACAGTTTTAATCTTCCAGGAACTTTCATATCAGCGCACACTCCGCTGCAGAGTGAAAATTTCATTCTGGAGCCTTCTCTAAGTCTACAAATGCTATAAACGTAGGTTTGCCTTCCTCTCTTCTAAAGTAAATCGTAGGGTCAGTATTGCCAAGCGTGCTCCTGCGTTTCCCCGGAATCCAGACTGATCTTCCCCAAGGGCAGCTTCTACCAGTTTTTCCATTCTTCTGGCAAGAATCAGTGTTAGTAATTTCTAACCATGACTTATGACTCATAGCTGTATAATTTTCACATCATTCAAGTTAAAATATGAGTCCTCTCTTTGCGCACTCTAATGAGCTGTGGAGAGCTAGACACGTCATGGAAACTATCAATGATGTAAGGTACTTTCTGATTAAGTAATGCGACAGAAAAAACGTGCCAGCGTTAGCCAAATGTCGTCATATTATAATAAAATGTAATTCATCGTAAAAAAATCATACAGCATTTAGATGGATGGTCTATGTGGCAATATTAAGATCCTAATTCAAAAATTACAAGGAAAATGAGAAATGTTTGCTTCATTGAAAAGGAAAACTTCCTTACATGAAGAAGTAGAGAATTAAACATATTATTGGTTATATATAGTGTGCAAATAGCATTATCTGTAATTATGAAACTAACATAACAATTTATCTTTCATTCACAGTTTCTGTTATTGCTTTCGCATGTAACTAGTTAACATACAATAAATGCTACTTAAAAGTCGACTGACAGACTCAAAAATTTCAAGTGAACATGGGCCCTAAAATACATCTCTTGAAAGCTATGAGCACTTATCCAGTAGAAGAGGTGTTTTTCACAGTAACGAACGTGGACAAGTTCTCATAGCTCTTCAGGGATGTATTTTAAACCTCATGTTTACTTGACATTTTATCTTGTTTTAGTGCAAGGAATATGTCCTCAAAGTCTGGAAAGGGAATTTAGTTACACTCTGTTGTGGTTGGCAGGAGAGCCAACCCCGTATTGCTAAAGGAAGCCGAAATGCGCGCGTTTTAGCCCACGCAGGCTGGCGTGAGGTCTGGAACATGACATGGGAATTAGAATTGAGAAAAACGGACGTAGCTGGTGGAATACTTAACTTTAATCCATTAATGGAGAACGTCGCTCTTTATGGTACATGATTCACAATATCAATAGTACGGATACTGGCGCCTTGCTAGGTCGTAGCAAATAACGTAGCTGAAGGCTATGCTAACTATCGTCTCGGCAAATGAGAGCGTATTTTGTCAATGAACCATCGCTAGCAAAGTCGGCTGTAGAACTGGGGCGAGTGCTAAGAAGTCTCTAGACTTGCCGTTTGGCGGCGCTCGGTCTGCAATCACTGATAGTGGCGACACGCGGGTCCGACGTATACTACCGGCCCTCGGCCGATTTAAAGGCTACCACCTAGCAAGTGTGGTGTCTGGCGGTGACACCACATTCCTCCCCCGCAAATCGGCGTACGGTTGTGGAATAAGGCTTCCGCCCGCCGTGGGGAGGACCCCATGTTGACATATGCGACGAGGTGGGGAGCCTAACAACAGGCGAGGCTGTGCCACCCTCACCTTGCCATTCGGACCGCGGGGAGCTAGGAAACGCCTGAAGACCTGCTCCAGGGTGCACGCCAACATGCGGTGTCTGCGCCCGTGGAGAGACAGGAGGGGCCGAAGGGTCGACCTCCATCGAGCCGGGGCACCCAACGGTCGAAGACGACATATGGTCCGGGTTCCATGTCGGAGGACAGCTGGTCACGGGAAGCATTCTGCGGCGCGTGACCCAGGGAGGTGCCCGGCGGTTGCAGCGACGCGTCCACTGCGGGCGTCGTCGGCGGGAGAACAGGTGGCGGCGGCCATGGGGCAAAATGGAAGGCAGCGTCGGTAACACCTGCGGCTGAGGCGAGCCAGTAGATTGGTCCCCGGGGCGCTGACCGGACGGCACCGTCGCTGAAATGAGACGGCGAGCGGCAGATCCCGTGCGACGACAGAAGCGCAGCTGGTTGAGATGCCGGCGCACCTCACCAGAGGCCCCCAAAACCAGATACATAGCGCGTCCGAGGCAGCCAAGAATGCGCCCTTCGAGCCAACGCCGTGAACCTCGATAGTGGCGATAGTAGACAACGTCGCCTGGAGCAAAAGCAGGTGTCTGCCACTCGCTGCACAGGAACCTGATGCGGCGGATGGAGCAAAGACATCAAGGTTCGATGATGGCGACGTGGAGCAACTCAACTGGCGAGCGACCATCTCGGGGCTGAGAGCGATAACGCCTCCTCCCGAGAATGCGACTCTTAACTTCAACATCTGTGATTTGAAAGTCCTGACCAATCGTTCAGCGGCACCGATTGACTGTGGCGAAAACGGCGCGGACGTCAGATGTTGGATACCATTGGCCTTGCAGAATGACTGAAATTCAGCGGACATGAATTGTGGGCCATTGTCGGAAACAATAGTCTGTGGAAGACCTTCAATGCAAAAGATAGCGGATAACGTTTGGATGGTGGCAGATGACGTCGTGGAAGACATCCGGACAACAAAAGGAAAATTACTGAATGAATCTACCACAACCAACCATCGAGCATTCCAGAATGGACCAGCAAAATCGATGTGTAAGCGTTTCCAAGGGGATGTGGCTTTTGGCCATACAAATAATTTCCGCGGTGGTGCTGATTGTTGTTCGGCACACACCATGCAAGAAGAGCACATATTCGTAATCGCGGCATCGACTCCGAACCGAGTACAGTGCTGACGAGCGAGTTGTTTCGTCCTCACTATACCCCAATGTCCTTGGTGGAGAAGCTGTAAGACAGTGGACTGTAACCAACGTGGTACCACGACCCTGGACTGATCATTATCAGAACGCAACAGCAAAACACCACGTCGTACAAAAAGTCTCTCCTTGTGAGCAAAAAATCGGCGAACCAACGGGTCCCTGATCCGTGACTTTGCAAGGGCCATTGCGTAGCAACAAAACGCAGAACAGGAGCAAGGACAGGGTCGGCAGCTGTGGCTGTAGCTACAAGACGAAAATCAATCGGAAACGATTCGACCACGTCATCGGTTTCCGCATCAATGAACATGCAAGCAAGTTCGGAGGAACCGAATGTCCTATCCTCAGCAACAGGCAAGCGGGACAACGCATCGGCGTTTCCGTGCTTAGCAGTGGACCGATACAAGATATCGTAGCAGTACTGCGAGAGGAAAATAGACCAGCGAATGAATTTCTGCGCTGTACGTGGAGGTACAGGCTTGGTCGGATGAAAAAGCGATGTCAAAGGTTTGTGGTCTGTGATTATAGTAAAGTGACGACCATACAAGAAATCATGAAACTTTGTAACACCAGATACGAGAGCCAATGCTTCTTTTTCGATCTGTGAATAATTTCTTTGCGCAGACGAGAGCAATTTGGAGGCAAAGGCAATAGGGCGATCGTGCGATCCATCTTTGTGCGCAAGCACAGCACCGATCCCGAAATCCGGTGCATCCACCATCAACCAAAGGGGCTTCCGGGGATCGAATGGCGTAAGGCAAGTATTGGGAATCAACGCCGATTTCAACTGGCAAACGGCGCGTTCGCATTCCGTCGTCCAGACGAACGGAACACCCTTACGATGTAAGCTATGAAGCGGAGCTGTAATGGAAGAGACATGCGGCACATAGCGATGGTAATAATTAATTTTTCCCAGCACACTCTGTAGCTGCTTCAAATTCTGCGGCGACGGCAAGTCTTGTATGGCACGAAGGTGCGTTGGACTGGGATGTATGCCTTGGGCATTGAGTACATGTCCCAAATATGGCAAGTCCGGAGCAAAAAAACACACATTTGTCCTTCCGCAAGCGATGACCATTTTGTCGCAAGACCTGAAATAATGTTCCGAGATTGGCCAAATGTTCTTTTTCCGTCTTTCCGGAGATCACAATATCGTCCAGATAATTTGCTGCAGTAGGGACCGACGCACAAACAGTTTGTACACTCCTGGAAATGGAAAAAAGAACACATTGACACCGGTGTGTCAGACCCACCATACTTGCTCCGGAAACTGCGAGAGGGCTGTACAAGCAATGATCACACGTCAGCCAGTTTGCCGTGGCATACGGAGCTCCATCGCAGTCTTTAACACTGGTAGCATGCCGCGACAGCGTGGACGTGAACCGTATGTGCAGTTGACGGACTTTGAGCGAGGGCGTACAGTGGACATGCGGGAGGACGTACCGCCGAATTGCTCAACACGTGGGGCGTGAGGTCTCCACATTACATCGATGTTGTCGCCAGTGGTCGGCGGAAGGTGCACGTGCCCGTCGAACTGGGACCGGACCGCAGCGACGCACGGATGCACGCCAAGACCGTAGGATCCTACGCAGTGCCGTAGGGGACCGCACCGCCACTTCCCAGCAAATTAGGGACACTGTTGCTCCTGGGGTATCGGCGAGGACCATTCGCAACCCTCTCCATGAAGCTGGGCTACGGTCCCGCACACCGTTAGGCCGTCTTCCGCTCACGCCCCAACATCGTGCAGCCCGCCTCCAGTGGTGTCGCGACAGGCGTGAATGGAGGGACGAATGGAGACGTGTCTTCAGCGATGAGAGTCGCTTCTGCCTTGGTGCCAATGATGGTCGTATGCGTGTTTGGCGCCGTGCAGGTGAGCGCCACAATCAGGACTGCACACGACCGAGGCACACAGGGCCAACACCCGGCATCATGGTGTGGGGAGCGATCTCCTACACTGGCCGTACACCTCTGGTGATCGTCGAGGGGACACTGAATAGTGCACGGTACATCCAAACCGTCATCGAACCCATCGTTCTACCATTCCTAGACCGGGAAGGGAACTTGCTGTTCCAACAGGACAATGCACGTCCGCATGTATCCCGTGCTACCCAACGTGCTCTAGAAGGTGTAAGTCAACTACCCTGGCCAGCAAGATCTCCGGATCTGTCCCCCATTGAGCATGTTTGGGACTGGATGAAGCGTCGTCTCACGCGGTCTGCACGTCCAGCACGAACGCTGGTCCAACTGAGGCGCCAGGTGGAAATGGCATGGCAAGCCATTCCACAGGACTACATCCAGCATCTCTACGATCGTCTCCATGGGAGAATAGCAGTCTGCATTGCTGCGAAAGATGGATATACACTGTACTAGTGCCGACATTGTGCATGCTCTGTTGCCTGTGTCTATGTGCCTGTGGTTCTGTCAGTGTGATCATGTGATGTATCTGACCCCAGGAATGTGTCAATAAAGTTTCCCCTTCCTGGGACAATGAATTCACGGTGTTCTTATTTCAATTTCCAGGAGTGTAGACATCGCTGAAACAATGCAGGGTCGGATGCACTCCCGAATGGCAGTCGTTTGAATCTATACAAACAAAGATGCATGTTAAACACAAAAACGCGCTGGGATTCTTCGTCCACCGGTATTTGCAAGGACGCATCTGCCAGGTCCAACTTAGAAAAATATTTAGCCGGGCACAGTTTGTCAAAAAGGTCTTCCGGACGGGGTAAAGGAAAAGTTGCAATCACTAGTTGTGGATTCACTGTAGCCTTGAAGTCCACACAAAGTCAATTTTCCGGAAGGTTTTGGCAAAATTACAAAGGGCGATGCCCAGAGAGAAGCCTGCACACGTTCAATTACACATTGCGATTCCAAATCGTGTAATGTTTTCGCGACCTCATCACGCAATGCGTGGGGAACAGTGCGCGCTCTGAAAAATTTCGGTTGCGCGTTGACTTTCAGTTCCACATGTGCTTTATAGTTCTTAACGCAACCGAGGCCCGGTGCAAAAATGTCTGCAAATTCGTCACATAGACGAGAAACACTGTCTGAAGGCACAGTCTGGTTCACTGAGAGGGCCTGATTTACTACAGACAAGTTAAACAACTGAAATAAATCGAAACCAAACAAGTTCACTGCAGAAGAAGAACGAAGGACGTAAAATGACAAGTCTTGTTTGTCCTTTGTATGTTGCAAGAAGGCTGCACTGTCCTAACACAGGGATGTTGTGGCCAGAATAGCTATTTAACGTAACATTTGCGGCACGCAACGGAGGTGGGCCCAGCAGTTTGTGTTTTGATTGATCAGTGAAACTGCAGCTCCTGTATCGAGCTGGAATGGTATCACTTTGCCGTTAATGTCCAAGTCTACGAAACGTTTATTGTCCTGCTGACGACAAGAGCGACTGACTCGTGCAATGTGAACTGACACTGGTAACATAATCACTTGCGACTTGACGGGAGTTCCGGTTATGTCGACGCACACTATTTTTGGGACGAACACAGTCACTGTTAGAGAGAGTGACACTGGGCGAAGTGGAATGAACTAATGAACTACATGAATTTCCATGGGCGAAGTTTCGCGAGCCGGAGTATCCATGGTTCGATTCCGATTCCGGCGCCAAGCAAAGGGCCTGGAACGGTTTTGAGCTTCCGATCTGAGCTTTGTCTGGCGAACACTCTGAACATGTGCTTTTTTATTACAATAAAAGCAAATAGCTTGGCGTGACGTGTAATTCTCACGCAAGTGTTTAGTAGCACATCGCGGGCATGATTTGATCACTGCATTTGCTCGCCTGCGCGGCACACGTGGATGAGAGCCTGGCGGCAGTGGCGCGACCGGACGCGAGGGCTGTTTACTGGTCCGTGCAGCTCGCCCGGCGAGCCGGTTAACCTGACACACTGCTGGCGAAGTTTCAGATGATTCCTGAGCAAAGTCAAGTGTGTCCTGCCGATCCAATATGTCCATCACTTGTTGAATGGAGGGATTTGCTAGTTTCAAAATCTGTTCCCTTATACGAACATCAGAAACGTTCCGTGCAATTGCATCACGTACCATAGTATCTGAATAAGGGAGTCCACATTGACACTCAAAAGCACAATCCCTAGTAAGGCCTTGCAAGGTTGCAACCCACTCCCGATTAGTCTGACCTGCCGTACATTTTGTACGAAAGAAGGTATACCGTTTGGCAACTACATTGACTGATTCTTTGAAATATGCATCTAATGCAGACAACATTTCTTCGTAGGACAGAGTTGCTACGTCGCGTCGGGGAAATAATTTGACTATCACACGGTACGTTTGTACCCCGACGGAGGAAAGGAGAAAAGGCTGCCGCTCGTTACCTTGAATTCTGTAGGCGGCGAGACGGAATCCAAATTGGCGTGACCACTCCGTCCAGCTTCCCAGTGCAGCATCAAAAGGTCGAAAAGTGGGTGCAACAGCGTGTTGTGGCAGCGTTAGCGGTGAAGCGGCTGCAGCAGCATCGTTTTGCATCGCACGTTGACCCTGGACGAGCTGTCCAAGGGCATCCAGTAAGGCCTGCGTCTGCTGATTCTGTAAGCGATAAAATTCGGACAGTACATCTGGAGATTTTGGCGAAGCCATTACACAATTAAATCAGGGCAATTTAGATAAGAACACTTTTACTCTCGTCGCCAATGTTGTGGTTGGCAGGAGAACCAACCCCGTATTGCTAAAGGAGGCCGAAATGCACGCGTTTTAGCTCACGCAGGCTGGCGTGAGGTCTGGAACATGACAAGGGAATTAGATGTGAAAAAAACGGACGTAGCTGGTGGAATACTTAACTTTAATCCATTAATGGAGAACGTCGCTCTTTATGGTACATGATTCACAATATCATTAGTACGGATACTGGCGCCTTGCAAGGTCGTAGCAAATAACGTAGCTGAAGGCTATGCTAACTATAGTCTCGGCAAATGAGAGCGTATTTTGTCAGTGAACCATCGCTAGCAAAGTCGGCTGTACAACTAGGGCGAGTGCTAGGAAGTCTCTCTAGACCTGCCGTGTGGCGGCGCTCGGTCTGCAGTCACTGATAGTGGCGACATGCGGGTCCGACATATACTACCGGACTGCGGCCGATTTAAAGGCTACCACCTAGGAAGTGTGGTGTCTGGCGGTGACATGACACACTCATTATGTGGGTTTTTCCCACTGCAGTATAAAACTCGGCATCGAAGATTCGAGTTTAAGTCTTAACCAATTCAACCAGAAACCAGGTCATGGAAGTCCTGATAGGTGCATGTTTCTCTCAAATCTCACTGTGAGATTAATTCTTTCTCAGGCTAGCAGATATAAATACATACTGTCCGCAGAAACATATAGTTCACTTTGAACTCCGTTCTTTGCAGGTTCACTGTGCGCAGAATCCAAATTCGCTGTTCTACCATTCAGAATACATTGGTATCATTTAAGTGTCTTTTTCCACTTCGAATTCACTGACGGGAGCATTCTTTCGTCCAGCAAGACAGTTTTAGTTCTGATTTCTTATTGTTTCCAATTATTATTAACATTATATATGGAAGTAATCTTGTACAAGTAGTGGCGCATGGCTGATGTAGCACAATGGATAAACGTTTAACACAGGAAATCGGCTATTCGTGATCATCGATTTCATCCAGATTTTATTATTTGCAGTGCTTAGCCAGAAATGGAAGTAACAGAAGTGAGAGCTCCAGATGGATAAAATTTTAGAAAAAATGAGGTATGAACCACTTCCGTTAGCGTACTTCCAGGAGGCGGTTGGCGCCGCGGAATGATTACAAAACAGTAAATCGAGGTCGTGTGGTCGAGTTCCTGTGCAGAAAATTCCTTTTATTTTAAATGTTTACGTTGCTTAAATTGCAAAGGAACAGAACTAATGCTGAGTGTATTGTATTTATAAAGATTTCCATATACGGCATTAAAAGGAAAGGCAAAGGAAAATTTGGGATTGAAAATATATTTCTAGAAAGGGATGGTAATGCGTACAAGAGATTTTAGTATATGATATTACCTTTTTTTTATTATTTTGCACGAGGTGGTGTGATAACGTAAAAACAGGGAAAGCAGTAATTATCTCGGCTTCTTACAGACGGTATAAACGTCGCATTTTTTGTTTTGAAGTGGCAGCAAACCACGCATAACACATCATTTCGCCAAATATTGGCGAGGATAGCTGGTAACGTAAAACAGAATCTCTTTTAATGCCATCTTCTCGGAATGTAATTTCTTTTTCTTTCTCAATGAGCAGATTTTACCTGCAGCGGAAGCTGATTATTCTAGTTCACCTGCCGAGGACTCCTTGAAGGTGAAAACTGAAGCTAACGGTATACCGAGTCCTGTGCGCTGAAATTAAAATCTCTTCTCGGAAAGTTATTTACAGAATCCTCGTGGGCGCCGTAAGGCCAATCCGTTCTTGGAAATTTAGTTGCAATCCTAAATTTTTCTTTGCCTCTCCTTTTCACGCCTTTAATGAAAATATTAACAAATACAATTTACTGAGCATTATTTAGATCTATTTGCAGTTTAAGTGACGTTTGATTTGAAAATAGAAGTTTCTGCATAGGGACTCGACATCAAGAAGTACGGATTACCTCTGCGCCAACCGCTGTCTCGATACTACGCTTACATAAATGACTCGTGCCTCGTCTGACCCACGCCAAAACTGTATTTTTTCTAAACGCTTGACCATGTGCAGCTCACACTTCTGTCAATTGAATTTCTGGCCAAGCCCTGGAAATACCAAAAATTTGGACGAAATCGTTGATGACGAATAACACGGTCGCCATGTAAGTAAAAATATTATTGTGGTTTGCACTGTGGTGTAGCTTTCGGGGTTAAAATGCTCTCACTGGAGACTTGCATGTTTTATGTAATTACTTTATTATGGTCCTGCTACATAGCAGAGAAAAGTAAGTGGATGCGCTCTTCTGTGTATGTGCAGAGGAGAGGCCTCCCGCCGGCACGACGCCGTACGAACGATTGGTCCGAGCCCAACAACAGGATCATAAATGGCAGTCGGAGGTGAGCCTGGGGAAGCGCATAGGCTTCTACCGTATCCGCGGGGACCTGGGAAGCGGGAACTTCTCCCAGGTCAAGATGGCCGTGCATCAACTCACCAGAGGTCAGTAGCAGCCACAACAATTATCCTCTTAGATTTATTTTGCAAAAACAAACATAATGTCTCATGGGATAACAGCAATCAGTGATTTTATATTGTTACTTATAATCTGTCTTGATTGCAATTTTTTTTAATTCATATGACCGGTTTCGGTTCATACAGAACCATCTTCAGATCTGATATTTCAGTTACAGGAGTAACCCGTCCAAATCCAGCAACTTTCACATGCTGCGTCACCCTGCATGTGAAAGTTGCTGGATTTGGACGGGTTACTCCTGTAACTGAAATATCAGATCTGAAGATGGTACTGAATGAACCGAAACCGGTCATACGAATAAAAAAAATTGCAATCAAGACGGATTATAAGTAACATTATAACTCTTGGATTTAGCCAATTTATTTGAAATTTCGTACGTTTTTAAATTGGGTGACGGAGTGATATTTAGATTCACATTATAGATAAGAACCTGAACTATCTCTGCGTGTAGACTGGTTACGTTATGTCCTGTTTCACATATTCAGAGAATTCTGGAATTCTGAACATTCAGTTGTGCTATTTGTGTTCGCCCGCCCTCATAGCCGAGGGCGTTAACGTGACGCTGCCGGGATACCCCTGCGTCCACGGGGACGGCGAACATGCGGTTTTTAGTCGGTTTCCCACAGCCAGCTTCGGATTGGGGATTTTCTCTGCCCGGGGACTGGGTGTTTGTGTTGTCGTCATCATTTCATCATCATCATCATTCGTGACAGTGGCCCGACTGGACTGTGTATAAAAATTGGACTGTGAAAAAATTGGGACTTTGTACCGAAGCTGATGACCGCGCAGTTGAGCGCCTCACAAACCCATCATCATCATCACAGCCAACTTGGCAGGGGAACGTAGGGTAAAGTGGCCAGTGTGTATTTTTTTGTCCTGAACAGTGTTGTTGCCTGCCGTATAGTGCTCCAATACACACATACTCTTTCACTGTTGTCAGTGAGTTTGACAAAGGAAGCTTAATTCGTTATTTTTTTAATAAAATATCTTCTGATTTTCAGTTTTTTATGTCAGATAAGTCATTTATAATTCTTATCATGTCCCTTATACCCAGAGTAATACTCTTTTGCCATATAAATGTTTAAACAACGTTTGGACTGCAAATGTAGTTCCTTATTATTTATTTCAGTTTGATGATTTCCTCTGTGAAGAACTAACGCAGAGATCATGTTCGGTCGGGAGAAGTGACCACACCACCCGTCGGGAAAAATGCTGAAGGTGTTTCCCTGATAAGAGTTACTTACTTCACAGATCATATTACAGATCAGACTGCTTTTAAACCATTTTACACACAAAGCCATCATCCGTCATTCTGTTCCTATGTGATGATTTTCAATAATTTTTTATTACTTAAAATTTTTCTGCTCTATTACTATTTGCGTAACACAAAAAAAGGCTCGGAACACAATGCGACTTAACTTCTGACGTCATCAGTCGCCTAGAACTTAGAACTAATTAAACCTAACTAACCTAAGGACATCACACACATCCATGCCCGAGGCAGGATTCGAACCTGCGACCGTAGCGGTCGCTCGGCTCCAGACTGTAGCGCCTAGAACCGCACGGCCACTCCGGCCGGCTGCGTAATACAAAAACCCCTTTGCAAACAATGTGCTCCAGGCGCTCGGTAATTTTTCAGACACTAGGGCATCAAGATGCCTAGAAAATATGCCCAGAAAACTCTATATTACCTCCCCCCACCCACTCCCAGGTAGAGAAATGTGTCCACTATGTAATACTTCATAAAATAAATATAGGTCTTATATGTTACAGTATTATATTAGCTGTACATGGTTCGGTGCAGTTTAATTTCCCTTACATTGGCCACTTTACCCCACCTTTCCCTAAACTCCGGGCTGCTGCTCAAGTTTCGCCTAAGATACACGACACACAAACATGCAGGAAACAATCTTACGCTTCAACAAGATATTCTCTCAAGAGTCACAGTGAGTTCCGTCCCTAGAGGGGGCGGGAGGGGGGGGGGCAGGTAGGTGAAGGCGTCAGGAAAGGCATCCAGCTACCGGCGACTACTAACAACATCACAACTCGTATAGCGATGAACACCATGTGAGAGAGAAACGGCAAAGGCAAAAGAAGAAGAAAAGGAATTAAGATATTTGAATTTAGATGTGAATACCTACAAAGGTACTGCTTCTACTCAAAGATGACTTCACTACCTGTTTCGTAAAGTATTAGAAATATCTGAATATCAGAGTTCACAGAATTATACTTATGGGGCGTCGCAATTTAGTATTATACAAACATTACAAACCACACAATAAATTTTATAAATTCGTAGTGTTCCACAGCCGGCGTCATTTTGCATAAATTAATTTTGAATATTAGGCTGTGTCACTGTAACTACTAAAACAGCTAAACTGCCGACATTTCGATCGACTTGCTGTGGTCCTCTCCAGGACCGTCGCAAGTTAGTCGAAACGTAGGCAATTTAGCCGTTTTAGTAGTTACAGTGACGCAGACCAACACCCAAAGTTATGTTCAAAGCATCCACCGTAGGTGAAACTAAACTCACAAATTTTCCACAATTATAGTTTATTGGAAAAAAATTGTATGCTCGTCTTCTCCGACGAACTCAACACAATTAGCTCTCAGAAATGACCAACAGGCCGGAGGCTTTTGTTCAGCAGGTCAAAGCGTCATACCTGGTCGAGTTTTCCACGAACTAATATTTACAAAGGTGTACTGCAGCACATGGAACCAAAGTTCCACAAGAGTTTACTTTTGGTACGTGCACTGTAATAGAGATCCTTTGGAAAAAAAGGATACAGTCCGTGTTCTACCAGAGTTTGTAAAACAGGTTGCGACCTGGACCGTCGGTGGAGATGATTGGCCCGGTGGTATCCGTCGAGGAGACAAATGGTCGCAAGCAGACAGCGGCGTCGTAGTGCAGTGGATGTCCGTCTGTAGCTCTGGCTCCATGTGAATTCCCTCTGCACGGCGGTGCGCGGGCCTGACTAATGTCGCGCGGCACTGTATCGCAGAAACTGTTTTAGGTTGGTGGGTCACGGATTCAAACAGGTGTCCCCCCCCCCCCCCCCTGCAAGTCCGTGACCTCTGTTGTGCCACATGAGCTGCCGGCCATACAGGCGGAACGCAGCAACATGTCAATTTTATACAAAATTAATTTTATGACTCGCATAGTAAAAGAGTTCGTGTAAAGCATGTGTAAAATGTATTTCGAAATTTCAAATATTTTGGGAGATGGAGCATACTGGTAACATGGAATTAGGCAGGAAAATGCATCTACTATGTGAACTACACGATATTTCTGCTAGTAATGCTGAATGCCTACAACAAAAAAGAAGGTACTATCAAGAGACCATACTGACACCTTCCCTAAATGCCGGTGCTTATAGGTCTGCATCGGAGTCGCGCTGGGTTGCATATATGTTGAAGCAACACACTCAAACGGAATATTTTGATCGCACCTTATTCTACGTAGGATTTCACTGTTGGTATTTACATTGTAGATGACATCGGTTATCTGGTAATAAAGCCATATTCTAAGATACGTTTTCGTTTCTGATTTGGCGTCTCACCCTACTACTACAGGAACACTCGCTTTCGTTGCCGAGGTCGTTAACGCTCGCCCGCTGCCTGATGCTTAACTCAGAGGTTGCCGGTTCGATTCGTATAGACAGAAAAAATTTTCACAGCCAGTTTTTGTCCAGCAAGGAGAAAAGATGTGATGACATATAGTTCCTGATCAGTAGACTTTGCGCCAATGCCCTGGATTTAATTCCGAATCTCTCCGCCGTAGCCGACCGGGGTGGCCAGGTGGTTCTAGGCGCTACAGTCTGGAACCGCGCGACCGCTACGGTCGCAGGTTCGAGTCCTGCCTCGGGCATGGATGTGTGTTGTACGTTCTAGGGGACTGATGACATCAGAAGCCCCATAGTGGTCAGAGCCACTTGATTTTCTCTCTCTCTCTTTTTTTTGCCGTTTCCCATGGAGTGAGGGCAGGTGACACTGTTGACGTTAATCCATTCATCGGGCGAGGACGTTAAGTTCAGCGACAACTTTGAAGCTAGCCAAGGGGGAAAGGCTATGTTCTAGCACTGTCTTTCTCCCTGTCCCTTCTCTCATCATCATACAAAACAGGCATGATACCAGACTACACTCAGATTACAGGAACTTAAACTCAACAGATACATTTAACACACAAATCTCACACACCGCTAGGATAGAGTCCATTGCGTGTGGAGAAAGAATTCCTGTTCCAATTGGGAGGCTGTGTCTACCATTTAGGGGATCCCAATCAATACTGCCGGACGATTCTCTAGTCCTTTACTCGAGACATTCTCAGAGACAGGGTTTCGGAGAAGTAGTTTAGTGGTCCCCTCATCTCATAGCATGATATACTACTATCCATTTATCTGCATTGCACATAATACAATTGCTCTTGTGTTCTGTATGCTGGGTGGAGATGCTTCTTTTAGTAGTACATACGTTCACTTGACAAAGACATTACGTTGATAAGGTGTTGAAACAAGAAAAGTCCTTAAATATGCTACGGTGGAAGTATATTTTTGTGTTAGCTGAAGAGCCAACACCGTTTTACGCGTGGAGGCCGAAATTCACGCGTTTTAGCTCACGCAGGCTGGCGTGAGGAGGGAAGAACTATACTGTCGTGAGGTCTGGAACACGAAAAGAAATGATAATTCAGAAAGAGGACGTAATTAGTTTGATACTGAACTTTAATCCATTAATGATGAACGTCGCTCTTGATGGTACATGATTCACAATATTATCTGTTCAGAATACATTTTTGAAGTAACTGTAGTAATTGAATATGGCGCCTTGCTACGTCGTAGCAAATGACGTAGCTGAAGGCTATGCTAAACGTCGTCTCTGCAAATGATTGCGTATGTAGACAGTGAACCATCGCTAGCAAAGTCGGCTGTACAATGGGGCCAGTGCTAGGGAGTCTCTCTAGACTAGACCTGCCGTGTGGCGGCGCTCGGTCTGCAATCACTTACAGTGGCGACATGTGAGTCCGACGTATACTAACGGACCAAGGCCGATTTAAAGGCTACCACCTAGCAAGTGTGGTGTCCGGCGGTGATACCACATATACTATATTACTTTGCACACACACCTAATTGTGAGTAGAAACCACTAACAGAAACATCAATAGCCGGCTTCAAAACCTAAAGAGCAGTTGTCATCTCGGCAGCATAGATAAATCGGTTCAAATGGTTCAAATGGCTCTGAGCACTATGGGACTTAACATCGGAGGTCATTAGTCCCCAAGAACTTAGAACTACTTAAACCTAAGTAACCTAAGGACATCACACACATCCAAGCCCGAGGCAGGATTCGAACCTGCGACCGTAGCAGTCGCACGGTTCCGGACTGCGCGCCTAGAACCGCGAGACCACCGCTGCCGGCCACTGCCTAATAAAAAAGTTTGAAACACCGAGATTTGTTGTTGTTGTTGTTATTGTTATCTTCAGTCCAGAGACTGGTTTGATGCAGCTCTCAATGTTACTCTATCCTGTGCAAGCTTCTTCATCTCCCAGTACCTACTGCAACCTACATCCTTCTGAATCTGCTTAGTGTATTCATCTCTTGGTCTCCCTCTACGATTTTTACCCTCCACGCTGCCCTCCAATACTAAATTGGCGATCCCTTGATGCCTCATAACATGTCCTACCAACCGGTCCCTTCTTCTAGACAAGTTGTGCCACAAACTCCTCTTCTCCCCAATTCTGTTCATTACCTCCTCATTAGTTATGCGGTCTACCCAGCTAGTCTTCAGCATACTTCTGCAGCACCACATTTCGAAAGTTTCTATTCTCTTCTTGTCTAAACTATTTATCGTCGGTGTTTCATTTCCATACATGGCTACACTCCGTACAAATACTTTCAGAAACAGCTTCCTGACATTAAAATGTATACTCGATGTTAAAAAATTTCTCTTCTTCAGAAACTTATTCCGTGCCATAGCCTGTCTACATTTTATATCCTCTCTACTTCGACCATCATCAGTTATTTTGTTCCTCAAATAGCAAAACTCTTAGACTACTTTAAGTGTCGCATTTCCTAATCTAATTTCACCCGACTTAATTCGACTACATTCCATTAACCTCGTTTCGCTTTTGTTAATGTTCATCTTATATCCTCCCTTCTTGATACTGTCCATTCCGTTCAACTGCTCTTCCAGGCCATTTGCAGTCTCTGTCAGAATTACAATGTCATCGACAAACCCTGAAGTTTTTATTTATTCTCCTTGGATTTTAATTCCTGCGCCTATTTTTTCTTTTGTTTCCTTTACTGCTTGCCCAATGTACAGGTTGAATAACATAGGGGCTAGCCTACAAACCTGTCTCTCTCCCCTCCCAACCACTGCTTCCCTTTCATGCCCCTCGACTTTTATAACTGCCATCTGGTTTCTGTATTTGATCCCTGACAACTTCAGAATTTGAAAGAGAGCATTCCATTCAACATTGTCGAAAGCTTTCTCTAAGTCTGCAAATGCTAGAAATGTAGGTTTGCCTTTCCTTAATCTATCTTCTGAGATATGTCGTTGAGTCGGTATTGCCTCACGTGCTCCAAAATTTCTACGGAATCCAAAGTAATCTTCCCCGAGGTCGGCTTCTACCAGTTTTTCCATTCGTCTGCAAAGAATTCGTGCTAGTATTTTGCAGCCGTGACTTATTAAACTGACAGTTCGGTAATTTTCACATCTGTCAACACCTGCTTTCTTTGGGATTAGAATTATTATATTCTTCTTGAGGCCTGAGGGTATTTCGCCTGTCTCATACATCTTGCTCACCAGATGGTAGAGTTTTGTCAGGGCTTGCTTTCCCAACGCCATCAGTAGTTATAATGGAAAGTTGTCTACTCCCGGGGCCTTGTTTCGACTGTGGTCTCTCAGTGCTGTGTCAAACTCTTCACGCAGTATCATATCTCCCATTTCGTCTTCATCTACGTGCTCTTCTATTTCCATAATATTGCCATCAAGTACATCGCCCTTGTATAGACCCTCTATATACTCTTTCCACCTTTCTGCTTTCCCTTCTTTGCTCAGAACTGGGTTTCCATCTGAGCTCTTGTATGAATATCAAGTGGTTTTCTTTTCTCCAAAGGTCTCTCTAATTTTCCTGTAGGCAGTATCTATCTTCCCTAGTGAGCTATGCCTCTACAGCCTTCCATTTATTCTCTAGCCATCCCTGCTTAGCCATTTTGCACTTCCCGTCGATCTCATTTTTGAGACGTTTGTATTCTTTTTTGCGTGCTTCATTTACTGCGTTTTATATTTTCTCCTTTCATCAATTAAATTCAATATTTCTTCTATTACCCAATTATTCCAACTAGTCTTCGTCTTTTTATGTACTTGATCTTCTTCTGCCTTCACTATTTCGTCTCTCAAACCTACCCATTCATCTTCTACTGTATTTCTTTGCCCCGTTCTTGTCATTTGTTCAATAATACTCTCTGAAATTCTTTACAACTACTGGTTCTTTAAATTTATCCAGGCTCCATCTCCTTAAATTCCTGCATTTCTGCAGTCGGACATCTCTGAAATGTTTTTTGCCGGCCGCGGTGGTCTCGCGGTTATGGCGCTCAGTCCGGAACCGCGCGACTGCTACTGTCGCAGGTTCGAATCCTGCCTCGGGCATGGATGTGTGTGATGTCCTTAGGTTAGTTAGGTTTAAGTAGTTCTAAGTTCTAGGGGACTGATGACCACAGATGTTAAGTCCCATAGTGCTCAGAGCCATTTGAACCTTTTTTTTTTAAATGTTTTTTGTTCTTTCCCGATTCCATCTTAAGACAAATGCTGGGATGCTGCCCCCATAACACCTCCACGGCCCAATTCCTGTCTGTAAGTTGGCTAATACTTTCCTAGAAGCTAAAAGTCGGTAATTTCCAACCCCTTGTTTCCGGCGAGTAATGCGTAAATAATACAGCGGTATTTCAAATGTTACATGAAGCAAGTTTCTGAAATATGGGGAATAGCATATTCCAGTAAAAATATGTGTATATATTTTACAATGTCTGTTCCTTCAGCTATGCTGCTTGGTTGGAGGAACAGATGTTGGAATATAAATACTACAATCCCAGACGAGCAAAAGGACAATAATGATACTAACGTTGTACCTGTTTGTTTCATTAATCCTGCTGGGGGAATCCGAGTAATGTTGCAAGCAGTAGAGGGGAAGAGAGTGTGGCAGATGGAGGTTTGGATTGCTCCACTAAGCGTGAACCAATGGTCGAGTGGCTAAGGCGACCATTTGCTATAGACGGGTAATCAGGGTTCGAGTCCCGATCGGCGCAGATTTTCATTTGTCACGAATAGGTAATATTTTCAGATCTAAGGCATTTGAGCTCAAAAGAATTCGCAATTGGCGAACGAATTTTATAATGAAAATATGGGTATTTTGAATGATTCGCGATTTTCGGTGATCTGTGCAGTCTCGAGTACACATAAACCTAGATTGTCGAGTGTTTGTTGTACTAACGTACCCAATCGAAAAAAAGGGCTTTGCAAACGTTAGTAATACAAAAATAATCCTAGGATGCAGCAAATCCATCATAGCTTTCTGTGCCGTAAATGTTCGCTTCATCTCTAAAGTCAGTTCATTAAATATAATCAAACACGTACTATCATACTTTTGTTTGCTATAAGCTGATGTGATACCACCTACGTACTTCGGGTTGTATTTTTCTAACTTTATTATTTAGCATTTTGCTATAAATATTTTAATTGCGGTTGTATATATGTTCGTAATATGGATGCCAGAAGTAGATGGCTGTTAAGATTTGATATGTCTCGGTTCGAGGCAACCACAGCAGCTATGTCTTTCAGCGTTTGCTACTATTTCCCCACTCATCATATAGAACGATTTTTCTTCCAAACCTGATTCCTTTATGCATTGCATTTTCTGATACCGTCTCGACCATCGCTGAGGATGTTGGTAACACGTACAGAATGGGATTCTGACAGCTATCTTCCGCTGAAACTGTCCAACACGATTTTCCGATTAGCTCTTGCGCGAAAGGCAATTTCGCCTTTCCACCTGCTGCTGCTATGATTGCCAAAATCTGCGCTGGCAGTCAATATGTCAGAACGATGCACTCAATACGTGGCTGGACACGCAGCAGAAAAATGTCATAACAAATCTAAGTTCCGCATCTAACGTCGTCTGACAGGTGACCTGGTCCGCTGATTCCGACTATCCCGCGTGTGGTGACTGGCGCTGATATGTGAAACATATCCCACGCAGCCGAAACAACGGACGCTACTTTCATATTCATTACAAATACCTCTCCTCAATATTGCCGAATGAAGGTTCCGCGCACGTTGAGATCGACGCAGTTCACTTCCCTTCTCTGGCATCCGACCTCTAGGTATTTTCTGAGCATGAACTTTAGCAGTAGCGTTTGAGTACAAGGTGGAATAATTAATTCAAACATTAAAAACAGGAAACTCCACTCAGTGTTCTGCGGTTGTATTATCACGGATCTGGAGGTGAAGCAAAGGCTTAAAGTATGTGGAACATAGAGAACGACGATTTGTAAGACATGGCTTTGTTTTCCCCGCGATCTTCACATTTATAAAATTTGACCATTCATATATCTCATACAGGGACAGGACGAAAATGAGACACGTACACAGTGTGTTACACTTATAAAAATGGGGCGTCATAATTATTAGCGTAAACTGACATGGGTGAAGGTATACGACAAAGAAATCAAAACTGTTCCAATAAACATGGGTCCTTGCTGGACTTGCTCTCTACCAAAGCTACGATTTGGTAGATTTGATACAGTACATAGCTGATGCAGTAAATGGTAGGATTAGCGATAGTATAGTGACCTTTTGGTAGGGAGGAAAACATAAACGAATGTGTGAGCGAGATACTGACACCCGACGACATCTCTTTCTCTCTTGTTTGTTTTGTTTGCTTTGCTCCTAATTAGAACCTCACATCTTCAGCATAGTCAATTGTTCATTTTAGAACCTCATGAAATATAAATTGCATTTTATAATTAATGAAAATTAGTTGGTCGCGTAACTTCTGCACTTCCATGTGAGGAAAACAATTACTTTGATGCAAGTACAGTTTATGTGCACAAAAATAAAAAAAATCTATGTAATTATTACTTGATATTTTGTCCTCAGTAGAACACTCTTCATCATGATAAAGGCAAGCGTGTCCTATTATTACTGATAAGTGCGAAAGTTGTTTATGAGAAATGGAAACGTGCTTTGTGTGAGTTCAAATACTGAAGCGATGGTTCATATGTTTTTGTTTCGCATTTTATATTTAATTTTACCTTTTCTGAGGAAACTGTTTTTGTTAGCGTGGTTTCTTTTTTATTTTTACTAAAACATCGCCCAATTTCTCGTGAAAAATCAACAATTTTCTAATAAAACATTAATTAAACATTGTCAGTTTAAGTTTCTCTATAAATACTGATTATTTTTAAATAAGAGATAAGATGTTAACTATCTAGAACAAAAATGTTCTGTAGATGTGTTTTGCTAAAGCCGGACACCATCCAAAGCCATATGTACTGTTAAAGCAAACACGGACAAGAATGCTTCAACCTCAAGATGAATATCCTGTAGGTTATGCGGCACTTTCTACTTCCTCACTCAGTTTCCAGACGGTTCACCACTTTTCTAGGGGAGCTAGTGACAGTGATCGCATTCGCAAACAAAGTAAACAAAATTACGTAACGCCCGATAGGTGTGCAACACATCTGATTAACTAACCAAGGCTACTGGGAAAACTACCGTAGTCTACTTTTATTTTCGATAGTCTGTGGTATCCAACGGTAGTTCTACAACTCTAGTCCTTCTTAATCCATGGATACGACCCGTCACCGTCCTAGTTGGTACAGATTTATTTTATGAATAAAGACACATGGCACTAGTGTAATATTTTACAACATCTACTATTTATTTGTCCAGACACATTTCCCTTCATCTCCGCTTCTAACTGCAGTTACTAATCAAGAACACATCGAGGCCATGTTGTAAATTACCCCTTCTCATGCCCCATTTTTTCTTTATTTCATATGCTATAATTCCACTTGCCCTGTTAAAAATGTTTACTTCGTACAGTCACAGCAACTCCACATAATTGTTCAATTTCATTAGTATATCTAACCTGTTTGTAATCTAGCACCTGTTAAACACAATATTATTTTGTTCAGCCACTCCCTTGGAACATTTCAGCAACGTTTATTGTTCAGTTTCATTTCTTCTCAGAACAATTACTGTTGTTAGTAATGTAGTTCATTAGTTCACGTGTCACACATTTTAGCTCAATTAAATAACCTTACATCGCATTTTCATAAAGTAATTCGTCTCTTTTAGTCCTAAGTTAAAATTAAACAATGCCATTTTTGGAAAGCGAGGTAATCTGTAGATGCATAAGCTAAAAAATTTTAATCCAACAAAAATTACACACGTTTTCTTTGCACGTGATGATGCCGTAACGGCCGAAAACACCTTTTGTAAAATAAATAATAAATATTGTATAATATTATACCTGTGTCGTGTCTGTTTTCATTCATAATGTATAAAATGTTCTACCAAGAATAGACAGAACAGGCAATCAATACAAATGTATTTGGAATGTAAGCTTCTCGGTTAACAACGGGAGGCCACGACGTTTGGACGCAGATTTACTGCAAACTTCGTACAATCGTAGTACTCCACGAGGACAACAAAATGTGTAAGCCGTGGCGCGTACTTCTCAAGCTTTATTGAGAAAATCGCAAGATAATTTCGGTCGTCGAATATATATCTGTGCGTGGCTATTTTAACCGTGAAGCGGCTGCAGCCGAGTGGTGACGGCACGGTAGCTCAGCGTGTTCGGTCACAGCGTTAGTTACCCTTTATAATAAAATAACTGAGTGAACAGATCATCGAAGAAACTGAGTGGGTGTCATCGGACGTCTACCATAAAGAAATTCAACTAACAATATAGAACTAAATGTTTTTTAAAAAAAGTGTTTAGCGTTCAAGCCGTTGGATCGAGTTCCGTTTTGACCGGCACAGACGGCTTTCGAAAGATGTAATGTCGAAAGCGACGATTAATTGTAAAAGTTGCAGGATGGTATTTTTCGTAAAAACATGGAAAACATAAAGTTAAACGGCACCGCATACGCAATGTCTCTTGACGTTTTCTATGGAAAAACGAACCTTGTTAACATTTTCAAAAACTTCTCTTTCAGACGATAGTTTGGAAGCAAACCATGCATAACGCAGTATTTCCTTAAAAATTGCCGCTGATAATTGGTTATGCAGAAACGAGTGTATTTTAATAGGGTCTCCCGAGAAGCAATTTCTCGTTCTCTTTCGATTAAATACGAACAGTTTTGAAGACACGTACAAGCATACATTTTCAGGATTACTTTATGCGTTTGGTCGTTTACTAGTCGATAGTTACGAATATTATATTATTTGTGATAATAAAAATTAGTAAACTGCCAAATAACATTGTAAATTTAATAAAAGTTACACATTTTCCCATTATATCAATTGTAATACAAATGGTAAAGAAAATGACTGTGTTGAAAATAAAAAAAAAACTGACGAACGGAACTCGAGCCAGCGATCCAGCGGCTTGAACGCCAAACACTTAAAAAGAACACATTTTGTTCTATATTGTTCGCTGAATTTGTTCAGGGAGGAGTCCGATGACACCCGTTCAGTTTGTTCGTTCATCCGTTCTCTCAGTTTCTTTTATTAGAAAGGGAAGCCAACGTGCTGACCGAACACGCTGAGCTACCGTGCCGTCACCACTCGGCTGCAGCCGCTTCACGGTTAAAATGGCCACAGATATATATTCGACTACCGAAATTACCTTGCGATTTTCTCAGTAATGCTTGAGAAGTACGCGCTACTGCTTACACATTTTGTTGTCCTCGTGGAGTGCTAAGAGTGAATGAAGTTTACAATAAATCCGCGTTCCAAACGTTTTGGCCTCCCCTTGTAAGTTCCTTTTAATTTTCCCTCAGATTTTACATATGAACTAAGTTATCAAGAAACCGAGCACTGCTTTAGAAAGTTATATTTTACGGCAACTGTACAGTAGTTCCTCTTAAACAAGGAGTTCCACGTGTAGTTCTCGTTTTTGTATCTGCAATACTTCAGTAGTCTTTACCGTGAGTTACAAATACGTTCTAACAATCTCGGATCATCTCGTAAATTTTGTGAGGCATATACAATCTGCTGCTACTGTTATTGAATCATATCAATGCACTGGTTCGTTCTTCACCTTTGAGATGAACCGAGACAGAAAAACCAGAAGACTGTGGTCACGTGATTTCTTGGAGGCTACAGTACAGGTCTTGCTCGACCTATCCGCTTAGGACCCTATCTGTGTGATGTATGGCGTCGTAAATCAGCTGTAAAATGTGCCGCTACCCCATCACACATTTACTACAAACCCCAAGTATTGGCCATAAGTGAATTTTGATCCCTGTTAAATGATTCTTAATTGACAAATTTACATTTCAATTTCATTTATACTAACTATAACAATATTTTGTTCTGAAGTCAGTAGCGCTAACCACAATTCACGAGTATCTTACAAAAGGCTCGTTTTAGGACTTAAGTTTACTGTAACATTTTTGCTTTTGTTATTGTATCCTTACTCCCGTGTCAGTTTTCGGCATTTATTATGATACATCCTGTAAAGCCAGACACTGAAATTTCAAGAAATTAGAGGACAATAGGAAAAAAATACCTAATATCACGTTAGAATGAAAATTGTTTCTCAAATCCATCTTGTCAAACATCAGATAAAACTACCATCGAGAGATATTGTAGTTCCCAAACTGTAGTTGTTAACTATCTACGGAGCTGTTGCGCGATGCATGTTCATTTCTTTGTATAATCACACGCTGCCAATTAAGAGTAACCCAGAGCTTTATATGCAATCTGAATAACGAAGCTATTTGAGAACTGCATGTTTACAAAGCCTTTTTAAATATAAAATTCAAATCAAAATCCTAATTAACTTCTAAAACTAGCCATCAAACCCGCAAACCGGGGACATATAAATGAGATGAAGTTGCTTTAACTCTTGGCGGAAAAAACTTCGCGTTGATCACATCTGACCAGCTAAAAAGGTGTGAAGCACATCAGCTTAAATTCAGATATGGTATTGTTTTTACAGTTCCGATTAAAAATAAGATTTGTACTGTTTGAAAGCGTATAACAGTTCGATTATTACACGTATGTGTGGGGCTACTAATGACCATATTACAGTAGGTGAAAAATTAAAATTGTGTGTTGCACTGGCACCTGCCATTAACTAACAGTTACTTTTCGCATTATTCAGATGGCTATTCCTCCCTTACTTACCTTAAACTATGACTTGTTACTGTTTCCAAGCTGAGATGAGTTGCGGACTATCGGAACTTCGGCATGTTAGCGATATATTACTTCTGTTGCGACTCATATCGTATTACACAACTGTCATTGGTGCAAATGGAAGAACTTTCACTGTTTAGTTACACAGAGGAGGGACAAAAATATGGAAAGAGCGCGAAAAATGCATGCTTGTACTTAAGTGCATATTCTATCCAACCCGGCAGGTTACGCTGTTCTATTTGACCACGGACGCTACCTCTCCAATATCCTAAATACGTTGCAAGTGCAGTTGTCTCCTGAACAGGATTGTGTGTAGTTTTACGTCAATTATGTGCGAATTAAGTGAATTCCAACATGGTCGCAATGTTGTTGTTCGTGTGGTGGATGCTTCCGTAAACACGGGAGCCGCTTTGTGTTTCAAGAGGCAAAATATCGAAGAAATATCTCTCGTACAGCGCTGGTGAAAGAACATCATCCGCTATGTCACACTGCAAACGAAAGTGTATGTTGAGTGATTTTGACAAAAAATGAGGAGATAGCTGCAAAAGTCACTGCAGAGTCACACTCGCGAACCTTGTCAGTACCGAAACAAAACGAAGGGATGTTTCCAGAATGAGATTTTCACTCTGCAGCGGAGTGTGCGCTGATATATATCAGCGCACACTCCGCTGCAGACTGAAAATCTCATTCTGGAAACATCCCCCAGGCTGTGGCTAAGCCATGTCTCCGCAGTATCCTTTCTTTCAGGAGTGCTAGTTCTCCAAGGTTCGCAGAAGAGCTTCTGTAAAGTTTGGAAGGTAGGAGACGGATACTGGCAGAAGTAACGCTGTGAGTACCGGACGTGAGTCGTGCTTCGGTAGCTCAGTTGGTAGAGCACTTGCCCGAGAAAGGCAAAGGTCCCGATTTCAAGTCTCGGATGGGCACACAGTTTTAATCTGCCAGGGAGTTTCAAAACGAAGGGAGTTCCATAAGCTGGGAATTTCCGGGAGAGCTGAAATTTCAAAACCACTCATCAGTGATGCAAATGACTGTTACAGGAATACGTGGTGCCGAAACCATAAAAGCTGGACCATGGAGCATTGGGAGACAGTCGCTTGGTCGGGAGAGCCTTGCTGCACATTGTTTCCAACTTCTGGCCAAATTTGCATCTGAAGAGTGCAACATGGCGCGAGTTCGACGATGTTCAGGGCAGCCGTATCATGGTAGTCCATGGGTCTCGCGGGTACTCAGTAAGGTCAATTACCGCCAAGGATTATGGGAGCATTTTGGTTGATCATGTTTTCCTATGGTGATGATTTTTTCCATGACGACAGGGACCCTTTCACACAGCACGCATTACCACGACTGATTTTGTGAGCATTATGATAAGTTATCCCTCCATGAACCATGGACCTTGCCGTTGGTGGGGAGGCTTGCGTGCCTCAGCGATACAGATGGCCGTACCGTAGGTGCAACCACAACGGAGGGGTATCTGTTGAGAGGCCAGACAAACATGTGGTTCCTGAAGAGGGGCAGCAGCCTTTTCAGTAGTTGCAGGGACAACAGTCTGGATGATTGACTGATCTGGACTTGCAACATTAACCAAAACGGCCTTGCTGTGCTGGTACTGCGAACGGCTGAAAGCAAGGGGAAACTACAGCCGTAATTTTTCCCGAGGACATGCAGCTTTACTGTATGATTAAATGATGATGGCATCCTCTTGGGTAAAATATTCCGGAGTTAAAATAGTCCCCCATTCGGATCTCCGGGCGGGGACTACTCAGGAGGATGTCGTTATCAGGAGAAAGAAAACTGGCGTTCTACGGATGTATAATTCAAACTGAGGCGTACATAATACAGGTGCATAAACATTTAACCATACATGCAGAGAATATTATCACCACACATGCACACTGAGGGAATGCAGCACAGACAAGTTCCTCATTAACAACAACAAGAGTGTCTCTTACTTTTCTTTTAGTGATAAGAATTACACACCCGAAAAGATAATTTAAGCTCTTCGTGACAATGCAGTCTAAACAGCAGAGAGACCCTAGCTTAAGGCAGCAACCATTCGCATTGACTTGTTGCGGCATTAAACGTATAGCTACGTTCTCGTCGAGGTCACAGACAATAGAGGATCGATATACCCCAAGCGAGAAGCTCATTAAATGAACAACCGTCTCCGTGGTCGAGGTCGCAGTCTGCCTGTGGCACCATTTGTGTGCGGACTGGCCACGTCCCCATATCGTCTGCTGCCAACAACGTTCCGCTAGTTTTTTGTGCGTAAATCTGAAAAATATCGAGTGATGTGACCAAAAAATGTTCAAATGTGTGTGAAACCTTATGGGACTTATCTGCTAAGGTCACCAGTCCCTAAACTTACCCACTACGTAACCTAAGTTACCCTAAGGACAAAAACACACGCACACACACACACACACACACACACACACACACACACACACACACACACACATCCACGCCCGAGCGAGTAATCGAACCTCCGCCGGGACCAGCAGCACAGTCCGTGACTGCAGCGCCCTAGACCGCGCGGCTATGCAACAATAGATTTAAATCTTAAGTGGGGAACATTAAATTCAAAATAGTGACGGAAATTTGAGTGAAGTTACCATGACACATGCAGGACGCATGCTGCCTGAATCTTTGAACTTTCATTCTAAATAAGCGCCGAGTTAATAAATGTGGTGATTTTCCCATGCCGGCCGGAGTGGCTGTGCTCTACAGTCTGGAACCGAGCGTCCGATACGGTCGCAGGTTCGAATCCTGCCTCGGGCATGGATGTGTGTGTAGGTTAGTTAGGTTTAAGTAGTTCCAAGTTCTAGGCGACTGATGACCTCAGAAGTTAAGTCGCATAGTGCTCAGAGCCATTTTAACCATTTTTGATTTTCCCCTATGGAAATGGCATAAACAACTTCACCGAAATGTAATCGTCTGCCCATAAACTAACTTCCCTGTTAAATGGTGCAGGAGATCGGAGAGCTGAAGGTATCGAAACATATACAATCGTATATATATATATACGGAAAATTAGTGATTACAAAGAGACAACACTACCTAAGAAGAAGAATACAGAAACAAACATAACTACACATGAACAACAGGGTGCAAAATAGAAGAAAGAATCCAGTACTGTTCCCAACGGCGATTATAAACGGAGCCAAGAATCAAGTCCTGCCACAATGTAATCTAAATATATAACAGAAAGTTCGTCTCCAAAGAAGATGAAGAAGAATAAGAACCACCGTATAGCCCGGCAATGTACTGAACAGACGGCTGAACTTCTACAGGAGGAAGCTAAAAGAGTCAGAAACAAACAGTTGAACAAACATTTGATAATGAGAACATAAAACGAGTGCAACAGATACAATTAACCACGAATAAAGCCCTTCCACCTAAGTCCAGCCGGCAGAGGATTGAAACAAAAGAAAAAATTCGGCCACGGCATTCGTAAAGAGGATAACTCTTGCGAGAAAATGATAACAGTACAGGAACAACCCAAAACGTCTTCAAGGGTGTGGGCGGGCATACGATACAGAAGAAACGGATGAGGACGCAGATGGAGGTCCCTGAAGCGATAGAGACCCAGTACCTGCCAACGAATACCCGAGATCAGGAGAGATAACGACATTTCACTGGAACAGAAATCGGGAGGAAGAGGACCAAATCATCTCTACAATGACGAATATTAACACCACCCAGAGGAACAGGATATGAACTCACAACAAGCACACACAGTTACGGCAGTAACCATCAGTAATGTACTGTCAGTACCACAGTTAAGTAATCTGCAAGATTTCTTATACTCCGCAAAAATTTATGTAGTCTTGCTGCAGGACACAACATGTATCCGATTGGAAAAATTGAGGGGCTAAAGTGCCGTAATATTTAAAGCAGGAAACGTAACAGACATGGAATCAGTCGTCCTCAAAAGAAAGGGAATATCATTAAAAGAACTAGAACAGCTCCTAAACGGTAGAGGAATCGCCGGTATCTACCACAATACCAGGATTATCAATATCGGTGCACCGTCCGAAAGTAATAATAAGAGCGGAGGGTGGTGGTGTTTGAAACTGAAATAGTTCCCCTTTTCGTAAAACATACCAAAGTATTATTCTGGCTGGCGACTTAAACTGCGTGGTCAGTCCTAAGTAGAAAATAGCTAACCTTAAAAAATGCACAGAATCAAAACGTCTAATCCGAGAGCTACGGTGGAGAGATACCAAGGAAATGAAGCATGGCATACAAACTGGATTAGCGCATGTAAACAATCAGCCAATCGAGACCACTGAATCAACATTTAAGATAATTTTAAAAAACTAAATTTGCAGCCAGAAATATGGTTCATCATTTTTTGGGTCCCGTACATCAATGGGCAAAAACGGAACCATTATATGATCACTTTGTTGTCCATCTGTCTATCTGCCCGACTGTCAAAACCCCTTTTTCTCAGGAACGGGTAGGGGTATCTAGTTGAAACTTATCATAATCTGAGGTCTGTGTTCTCTTGCGGTGTAAAATATCGAAGTTTCTGAGTCAGTGCAATCAAAAGATGCGGCCGTTTAGGTCACATATTTTGATACTCGCAAACTCACTCATCGAAACTTATAGGGTACTTCATGTTGACCTATAATCATGTTATTTAGCAAGAAAGAAGCTTCACAGTACAAGTAAAGGAAAAAGTCCAATAATTGCGAACTTGTAATTATATTACATGAAAAAAATATTTCTTTTATCATTTGTTATCAGACGTCAAACACACAATTAGTAGTTCTGCATTCAGGCTAACTAGGTAGCAATAGTAACAGTCAAACATCATTCAAGGAATAACTTTATTGGTCATACGACGCGTTTCGGAATTTATTCATCAGATACCCACGAGCGATTACTGCACGTAGATATGGCGTTTCAAGCTCTATGTGAAAAAAAGAAAAAAAAAAGACATTGTGGTTCGAACGATTTATGACTACGAGTTGATGACGAAAGAGAAACTGGAAAATTTGGAAGGTATTGTAGTTTGATTGACTACACAATTACGTCTTCTGTTGGCAGCCCTATAACAGCTCCCGATCTGTAGAAGAATTTTCAGCTCTTCTTAAAGTCTCCCACCAGCAGTTTCATTGCATGGTTCAAATGGCTCTGAGCACTATGGAACTTAACGTCTGAGGTCATCAGTCCCCTATAACTTAGAACTACTTAAACCTAACTAACCTAAGGACATCACACACATCCATGTCAGAGGCAGGGTTCGAACCTGCCACCGTAGCGGTCGTGCGGTTCCTGACTGTACCGCCTAGAACCGCTCTTTCATTGCATCTAATGATTGTAAACCTAGATGTATTTGTGGATCAAAAGGATTTTCCTTTTCCTTAGAGGGATAATTTACCTCAGTTTTATTGGTTTCCGTTATAATTTTGAAGATCCATAAATACTGACTGCTGTCTTACAAAGTTACCTTTACATATATAAAAATTAAAATCACGGTAAGGTGGCAACTTGTTTCTTCTGGAATTCCAATTACTTTGTGTCTCAGACTATATGAAGTTCGCAGTCCCTAGGTTTGCATATCTGAAAATTGCAGCTGCTGCTGGGCTGCGGCGGTAGGTGACCACATAGCGTGAGGCATATCGGCTCCTGTCTGTTCCACAGTCGCCTGCGTTTTACAGCGGGGTCTGCTGGCCCGTGAAAGTGTTCTTCATCAATCACCCGCAAGCAACGAGGTGGGCGAAGGAATACCTTGTTGACGAATATGCAGCAAAAATTACAATCCCTTGACCTATTGGGATCAATCTTTCCGTTATCTATTTCAGAGACTGCTACTTTTCTTACATTAACCGTATTACATCAATGTTTCTCGTCGCATTGTATTTTAAATCAGAACTATAACTTTGTCGAAGTGAGGCTGATAGGAATATCGAACGGCATTTTGATCCTGTCCAGGTACTTTCCTTATCTGTGTCCCCTTTGTTTACACCCAAAATATGTAAACGATATTAAACAAAGTCGCATGACGGCTTGAATGAAACCCATCTTCAGACGCAATTTCATCAACGTTCAGTGACCTATGGCGACACAACGTGAACAAACATCACGAAGTGAAACTTTTCGAACGTTAATCATCTAACAATTCCTTCTAACGAAGGCTATGAGAAAAAACTAGTTATCACTCCGCCATTCTATAATGAGCGCGATAAAACGGCGGGTCACAAGGTGCATTACTATAAAATGCAATATCTCACAGATTTCATACGCAGCCCCTTAGTTCAGATTTTGCATCCCGTCATTGCAAATGGAACAACATCACAACTGGTAAACGATGGGTTAAGTAGTCTACCGCGATCTTTCTTACACAATAGTTGTGGTATTCAACTGAAGTAGTATTGGTAATACCGATTCTGTATCACTTGGCTTACATTTGTAACGTCACGTGGTGCATTGTCCTACCCATTACGGGCCTGAGCCAGCTGTGCTTTGTACTCCTCTCCCTCCCAAACAATCACAGCGTACCATTAAAACGACGCTCCCCAACCAGAATTCACTTTTCTAAATAAGTAAATAAATTATATAAATTAAAAATATACTACATGATATCTATCTGGTAGAGCAATTCATTAATTGTTGTGGAGAGCTTTATTTTCATTTGTGTTCGATCTCTCTCTCTCTCTCTCTCTCTCTCTCTCTCTCTCTCTCTCTCTCTCTCTCTAGCGAGAACAAGAGAGAGCCAAACTGAACTGGACAAACAGCAACATTAACACTGTGTCTGTTAAAGCCGCAGAGACAGAGTTATTTGCACACCAAGTTCCTCAAAAACTTGTACGATCTTTGTGTGTGCTGCTCAACAACTAATACGAAAGGAGATAAAAACTGATTTTCAAAAGCCAACTGTAAGTGATTGCAACTATTGTCATGAGATATTTTCGCACACCAAAATTACGTTTAGATATAAAGATACGAGTTAATTCGGCAACCAGACTCACATTAACACCAATTAGTTGCAGATGACAAGCTACCGGTATCCGATAATGTACAGAGAGAGTCCTACATAACCCAATGACATAGAAAAAATAAGGCGATGACAACAATAGACGAAAACTGCTTCTGTGCCTAATTTGGTTGATTAATTATTACTTTATACATGTTCACACTCTACAGATTTGAATGAAGAATAGCCACTGACGATAGCATAAAGGTGATGAAATATGTTCGAATTTATATGAAAAAACCGTTGTTTGCATAACAGGCGGTCCTTGAGTCCAGAACAATTTCCTATTAGAGTGAACAAAAACAAATTAGTCATAAATAGTAGTATTTCCCGTAAACCACATCAGACTTTCGATGGTGAGTAGATGGAGCGAGCCTTAATAATTTATCTGACTTTAGAGGAATAACCATGTGTCTGCAAGTGACGTACATAATGGGTGGCAATATCAATTAACTCTTTGGTGTTAATTTTACGTGGGACTGACACTAATGAATTCGGAGTCAGAAGCATATAGGTCTTCTTCAGTTTCTGGTAAGTGTCATGTATTTGGTATCTGGTGTATACGAAAGAAACTTTCTTTTCCATTAAAACTGTAAAAGACTTTGCCGAGTACAATTTTGTTGTACATTAATACTGAGCGCCCTGTTTCTGACTGAAAATTATATCGGGTTGAACGTAGTGAAACAGCGACTACGCCCCTGATCAAATGACAAACACGCGGGACGAAATTTAACGAAATTTAAGGGATGGTCGGATTAACTTCCCGTCGCCACCCTGTTTATCCCCGGGACAGAAGATGAATATAACAGCTATTTGCCAATCGTGTAAATGAGGCGAGCGCGGTATTCATCGTGTCGGATGTGGGAAACGGCCTAAAAACCACACCAAGTTTGACCTGCACACCCACCCTCATCCTTAATCCGCCGGTCGGATTCGATCTAGAGCCAGCACTTCTTTTCGTCTCGTTTGTGACGCTTTAGAAAACGCGGACATCCGGCTGGCCTTTTTTTTAAACTATGTTCTGCAGCAAATTATACAAATTTATCTCAAGCTAATTAGTTCTGAAAATCAAAATATCCCTGACATTAAAATAAAACAATAAGTCTACGGTTATGTAACCAATTGAATATTTTTCCCAGTTTTCCCTGCTTTTTCTTCGCCGATTTCGCAATATTAGGGATTGGCTTTCTTGCGTTATATATTCTCTTGTGCCCGTCCAACTCGACTTTTGGGTATGTGTTGAAGTAGCAGAATGTTTCGGTTTTTTTATTTCTTTAATATATACCGCATGACATAGCCTAGTGCCAGTTGGTGTATGCTCATTTAGATTTAGCATTTGGCACTTAAGCAGTGTTATGGCCAGCTCTAGGTTTATTACTACAAGTCTGCGTTTCCTTCAGTTCCATACTACTGCCGTCTCATTACAAAACGATGTATGGTGTGATGTGTTCTGCCTCTGATTTCATGAGTATTTGTCAGCGTTACACAAGTTAATACGTTTCAGTTCTAAATTAACTTATTTAGCTGTTATTTGTTATTTTTCATCCTTTGTTCTCGATCCTAGTAATGTTTGTTGATGCATGTAATTCAACTGTAAATCAAGTGTGCGATAGTTTTTTCTTCTTATATGACTTGCGTTTCATTGTAATCAATGAAAAACGTCTGAAAGTGTCTAAAGTCCATAATTCATATTGTTCCTGGGAAAGAGGATTCCAGACCTTTAGGACTTAACGGCTCTTATGACTTAAAGGTTGCCATTCTGGATGTCATCAACTCACGTAATATGTTCTTCACGACATAACGGTCTGCATTTTTGTACCATATGTTACCCTAGGCCACTTTCTCTTCTGGAAGTTGAGCATTGCACCGAAAATTTCCAATGTCCATAGAAACTACCCTATACCGATTTAATCTATTAACTTCTTAAAGGAAAAGTGGTATACTGACCATGTAATACGCTTCCATTAGAGTGTTTATTATTCGTACCAAATTCCATTGACGGCATGCCTCTGTTGTTTTTACTTGTGGATCTCCCTCTCTGATCACCCTTTTTAGTTTCTCTATTAGTTTACCAGTATTTCAGTAAATAGAGGAAAACTAACGGAGAAATTGAAGAGTATGAACAGAGAGGGAGACCGACTAGTGAGAAAAATTGAAGCATGACCTTAACGAAATGTGATACAAATAAAGAACAATGTTGATGTATCACAGAAGATTATACCGACAAATGAAGTCCTCCAAGGAGACCCTATGATTCCAACACTGTTCAACTTCTATACAGAAGGTGTGCCAACCAGAATAGACGAAGACTCAAAAGCAGAAATTATTCTGTGTGCAGACGACATGATGATAGTTTCAGTTGTAAAAGAGGACGTAAAGGAGAAACTAAAAAAGTTGTAAACTTGGGCAAAGGAAAAGATCTAAAAGTGAACCAAGAGAAGACAGTTCACATGACTTTCAGGGAGGGAGGAAGAACATCACCCAAAGACAGTATAACTCTGCGCAATGAACCACTGAAAATAGTAGGAAAATATAAATACCTGCGAATTACATTACAGACAACAAAATCTTTCGGTATGCATATTCAGGAAAAAAGTAGTAGCAGCCATCAAATACTCATACAATATCCCGAACATAACTGATGTATCGACAAGCACAGCGATGACACCATTCAAAGCGGCAGTGACGCTAGTCATAACATATGAAATAGAAGTCGTACGGAAACAGCGTAAGATCGGCGATATGAAAAGAATAGAAAAAGCCAAAACGATGTTCAATAAACAGGTCCTAGGAGTGGGAAAAGCAGCGCCATCACGATGCATGAGATTCTTAATTCATAGAGGACATCAAATTGCAAAAGGGGCTGCTTTCAACAGGACCGTACGAGGAACTGATCGACATTATGGAGCGCAAGAAGAAGGAGATAGACCTAGAGTTCTACAGCACACCATCCATGTTGGATGTCACGCTTGTTTGCAGTCATACAAAGTCTTCACAGAACCTCACGAAAGCTATCACAGAACAAATAACACCTAACAAACATTTATACATTCGAGTTACCTTGAATTAAAATTGACCGGGTTCCTTTATTTTTTGTTCGTAACATACATCATTTCACCACTGATGATGATGATGATGATGTTTAATTTCAGACGTAATTGTATTTACTGTCTTGGAATTTAGTGCATGCAGATCTTAAGTGATTGAGATAGGTTTCTACTCCATTGTCATGACCGTACGTGCGGAAGCGCAAAACTTTAATTTTGTAGAGATGAATAGGGCAATATATGCGTTGTAATCTGTCGTATTAATGAGTTTTTATGCGGTTTTCTCATTTTGACGAAGTCAGACCATGTTGCCCTCAGCAGTACCAAATTCATACAGGAGTGTAATCTCCGTTGTTGTTTTGGAATATGTTCTATTCTCAGTTCCAATTTTCATGCGCTTGTTCGCGTAATTTCGGAATGAAATTACTACACTGGAGTCTAATACCTTTGAATTTGCTTTTGGTAACGTTTTATTTAGCATTTGTGTGGACTGTTTCATTGTCTATGACACTCTCATCTCATTTGACCCACATAAAGTTTACGTTAACGTTGATATTTCTTGCAGTACGAATCGAACTCAGTGTATGATATAAGGGATAACCGCTTTCCGGTATGGATGTCTGTCCACTATAACGTCCCTTTTGTAGTTTAAGGTCATTATCTTTAGGAACCCATCCATGAAGTTAAAAGTTCATCCGCTGTATAGTTCCGTGTGAATTTGCACGTAATTTGATTAAATGTGTTCGACAATAGTCTTTATTGACTCATTCTTCTCCATGCGTTTCGTCATCGAAAATGTGTATTCCACCCTATTACATTACTTTTCTTGTAAGATTGTCACAATGTTCGTAATTAATGGTAGTTTATAACTAGAAGAGCGGTCGATGAGTATGATTCCTGTTTTTACGCTGGAATACCTGAAATAAATTGTGTATCTTCCTGAGCATCATGTTATTGGGGTCCTTATATATAATAAAAACTGCTTTGCCAGTAACTGTTGTCAAACGTAAACAGGCATTTCTTTTCCTTCTACGAGAGCATTTGTTGGCGACGTCGACATAACGTCCAAGCATTCTCTCATTGACTGACAAGTACGGTAACTTGTACAGCGTCTCTTAAAGCACATTTCGGAGAATCTCTCTAATCTGGTACAGAGTGCGAAAATGACCTGTAGAGGATCAGAACAGCCTCTGGTTCAGCTTCCCGACATGTGCGTGTTGTGGACTTCAGGAAATTTAGTGCTCCTTACATTTTTAATGTGACCTATTCGATACGTTGATACCTTGATAATTGGCCTTCTGTATTAAGGCTGAGGGTTTGCTAAGAACAGCAAAGGAATCATGACGCATAGAATGTCATGCTGCAGTCTATTTTATCTGTAATTCATTCTTTGATGTAAAAATTTGGTATAATACTTCATTCCACTTCTATCAAAATTACTCTTGATACAGAGCAGCAGATATCACTGTCTACTATCTGGCTCTGTAAGCGAGAGAGCAGTGCATGTGGGTTCGAGCTTTCGACTCGGAGGTTGCCATTTCGAATCCAGATTATGGAAGGCAGTCCCTCACCGATATTTGTCCAGCAAAAAGGGTATAGGTGATGGGGCAAAGTTTGTGAATGGCAGATCATGCACCGTGACTCTTTGAATAACAGATTGCGACGCTGTTGACGGTGGCTCGCCCATCAGTTGGGTGAATACACTGATCAGCCAGAACATTATGACCACCTACTTAATAGTTGTAGCTGGTATGTCCTCCTTTGGTACGGATAATAGCGGCGACGAAGCAATAAAGCATTGGTAGGTCCATGGAGGGAATTGGTACCACATCTGCACACACATATCTCCTAATTCTCGTAAATTCCAGGGAGGGGAGGGGGGGGGGCGATAAGCTCTGACGCCACGTTCAATCTCATCCCCCAGATGTGTTCGGTCGAGTTGGCGGGGCCAGTACATCAACTGGAGGTCGCCACTCTGTTTCTGGAACCAAACCATCACACTTCAGGCCTTGTGACATTGTACATTATCATCGTGAAAAATGCCACTGCCATTGGGAAGCATGATAGTCAGGAACGGATGTACATGGTCCGAAACTAGTGTACGATACTCCTTGGACGTGATGGTGCCTTGCAACAGCTCCACTACACCCATGGATGCCCACGTGACCGTCACCAGAGCATAATGAAGCCGCCGCCAGTTCGTCTCCGTCCCACAGTACAGACTTAAAGGAGCTCTTCCCCTGAAAGATCACGGATTCGCGCCGTCACATCGCCATGATGAAGAAAGTATCGGGATTCATCAGCCCATGAAACGCTTTGGCACTGCGCCTAAGTCCAGAGCCGATGGTCACGTGCCCATTTCAGTCGTAGTTTCCGATGTCGTGGTGTCAACACTGGCACATGCATGGATCGTCGGCTGCGGAGGCCCATCGTTGTGAGTGTTCGTTGCCATGTGTGTTCAGATACACTTGTACTCGGCGCAGCTTTCAAGTCTGATGTTAGTTCCACCACAATTCACTGCCTGTCCTGTTTTACCAGGCTGCCCATCCTACGGTGTCGAACATCTGTAATAACAGATGGTCGCCCAAACCACCGACATCTGGAAGTAGTTTGGCCTTGGTTTCCTCACGTGTTGAACATACTCACCACAGCACTCTTCGGAGACCCGAGAAGCCGTGCAGTTTCCGAAAGACTCGTGCCGAGCCTGCAGACCATCACAATCTGCCCCCAGTCAAACTCAGGCAGATATTCGCCTCCCCCATTCTACACGGAGACAGCACGTTCACTGATACTACATGCACCGTGCGTGTGCCTGACTAGATGTCATTCCTCGCCAGGTGACGCTGCTATCGCCTGGACGGGTTTATATCGACATTAGGTCGTGGTCATAATGTTCTGGGTGATCAGTGCAGGTTCAGCAGCCACTTTTACGCTATTCTAAAAGAGTAGATTGTACACTAGGACCAGGTTCAACATTATCCCTTCTCTCTTAGGCCTTAATCAACAACACGAACGTGGCTGTACACTCTACATGCAGTCATCGCGGGCACTTACTTACACGAAGAAATTTCGCTTAAGGTACAATATATACAATTCGCAAAGGGAGGATATCCAAGGCGTTCCAAAAGTATTCCGAATCCGGCAGCTGATCGCGTAATGATCGCATATCCAGTAATATTATATGGCGTTCAAAATTATTTACATGTATTATTCTGCTAAAACTTAAATTTGATGCCGTTTTTTCAAGTCGATAACGTTTGCGACCTGTCTTCCTAGCTTAATCCTCTATCTCAGCGAACGGAGTAGCGCAGTGGTTAGCACATTCGACTCGTTTACGGGGTGGCTACTGTTTAAACGCGCGCGTCCACCCATCCTGATTTAGGTTTTCCGTGATTTCCCTAAATCGCCTAAGGCAAATGTCGGGATGGTCCCTTCGAAAGAGCACTGCCGCTTTCCTTCTCCACCCTTCCCTAATCCGAGCTTGTGCTCCGTATCTAATGATAACGTGGTCGACGCGCGCTGTAGCCTCGCGGTCTAAGGTGCGGCTCTCACCGTCGGAGGTTGGAATTATTCCTCGGGCATGGGTGTATGTGTTGTCCTTAGCGTAAGTTAGATTAAGTTAAATAAGTGCGTAAGCTTACGTACAGAGACGATCAGCAGTTTGGTCCCATAAGACCTTAGCACAAATTTCCAAAAGAATGCCGTCGTCTATGGAACGTTAATCACTAATCCCGTCCTCCTCTATCTGATTCTATCTTGTTGCTCTTCTCTCTGATATTTCTATTTCTAACATCTCGTTCTTTAGATACTCCAGTTTATACTTTAAACAACGGTTCAAATGGCTCTCAGCACTATGGGACTTAACTTCTGAGGTCATCAGTCCCCTAGAACTCAGAACCACTTAAACCTAACTAACCTAAGGACACCACACACATCCATTCCCGAGGTAGGATTCGAACCTGCGACCGTGCGGGCGCGCGGTTCCAGACTGTAGAGCCTAGAACCGCTCGTCTATACTTAACCAAGTCTTACAGTCGCGTGTTAGAACACCACTTCCTGATTCGTAGAGGCGCCCGGCGAATTAATGATGAGGACCGGTGTGCCAGCCAGCCAGCCTGGATGAAATTCTTAGGCGGTTTCCCACAACCAGCTATGTGAATACCGGGCTGGTAGGTTAGAGGGTGCAGGCTGAACACAGGAAGAATGTGGGTAGAGGAACCATTGATGTAATAGTTGTAAACTGTCGTAGCTGTGTTGGGAAAGTACCAGAGCTCAAAGCGCTAATAGAAAGCAGTGATGCTCAAATCTTTATAGGCACTGAAAACTGGCTAAAGCCAGATATGAGCTCCGCAGAAACTTTTGCGAAGAACCTAACGGTGTTCCGAAAGGATAAGCTAAACACAGTTGGCGGTGGCGTCGTGAAATCGAAGTAGATACTTCCTGTTAGTATGGGCAGAGGTCATTGTTGGCAACCGGAATAAAATAATAATTGTATCCTTTTACAAACCTCCCAATTCAGATGATAAAGTTGCTGAAAGGTTCAAAGAAAACTTGTGTTTGATTTCAAACACGTACGTGACTCTACGATAATAGTTGGTGGTGACTTTAATTTTCCCTCGATATTAGGCGAAAATACATGTTCATTTCCGGAGGTATGCATAAAACATCATCCAAAATTGTGCCAAACGCATTCTCTGAAAATTATTTCGTTCAGTTAGTTCATGTGCCCACGCAAATAATAAACGGTTGTGAAAACACGCTTGACCTCTTAGCGAAAAATAATCCTGAGTTAATAACGAGCATCAAAACCGATTCAGGGATTAGTGAACACAGGGTTCTAGTAGTGAGATTGAATATTGTAATCCCCAAATCCTCAAAAAATAAGCGAAAAATATACCTTTTCAAAAAAGCAGATAAAAATTCATTTGACGCCTTCCTGAAAGACAATCTCCACTCATTCCAAATTAATGGTATAAGTGTAGACCAGATGTGGCTTAGATTCAAAGAAATAGTATCGGCAGCAATTGAGAGATTTATACCAAATAAATTAAACGACGTAGCGGATCCTTCTTGGTACACAAAACAGGTTAGAACACTGTTGCAGAAACATCGAAACAAACATGCCAAATTTAAACAGACGCAGAATTCCCAAGATTGGCTATCTTTTACAGAAGCTCAAAATTTAGCGCGGACTTCAAAGCGAGATGCTTGTAACAATTTCGACAACGAAACTTTGTCTCGAAACCTGGCAGAAAATCCAAAGAGATTCTGGTCGTATGTGAAGTATGTTAGCGGCAAGAAACAATCAATGCCGCCGGACGGGATTGGCCGAGCAGTCTAGGGCGCTGCAGTCATGGGCTGTGCGGCTGGTAACGGCGGAGGCTCGAGTCCTCCCTCGTGTGTGTGTGTGTGTGTGTGTGTGTGTGTGTGTGTGTGTGTGTGTGTGTGTGTGTGTGTCCGTAATAATTTTGGTTAAGTAGTGTGTAAGCTTAGTGACTGATGACCTTAGCAGTTAAGTACACACATTTTTTAACAATCAATGCCCTCTCTGCGTGATAACAGTGGAGATACTATCGAAGACAATGCTGCCGAAGCAGAGTTACTAAACACAGCCTTCCGAAATGCCTTCACAAAAGACGACGAAGTAAATATTCTAGAATTCGAATCGAGAACAGCTGCCAACATGAGTAAATATCCTCGGTGTAGTGAAGAAACTTAAATCACTTATTAAAAGCAAGTCCTCTGATCCGGACTGTATACCATTTAGCTTCCTTTCGGAGGATGCTGATGCATTAGCTCCATACTTAACAATCATATACAACCGTTCGCTCAACGAAAGATCCGTACCCAAAGACTGAAAAGTTGCACAGGTCACGCCAATATTCAAGAAGGGTAGTAGGAGTAAATCACTAAATTACAGGCCCATATCGTTAACGTCGATATGCAGCAGGATTTTGGAACATATATTGTGTTCGAACATTATAAATTACCTCGAAGAAAACGGTCTATTGACACACAGTCAACATGGGTTTAGAAAACATCGTTCCTGTGAAACACAACTATCTCTTTATCCACACGAAGTGTTGAGTGCTATTGACAAGGGATTCCAGATTGATTCCGTATTGGATTTTCGGAAGGCTTTTCAAACTGTACCACACAAGCGGCTCGTAGGGAAATTGTGTGCTTATGGAATATCGTCTCAGTTATGTCACTGGATTTGTGATTTCCTGTCAGAAGGGTCACAGTTCGTAGTAACTGACAGAAAGTCATCGAGTAAAACAGAAGTGATTTCTGGCGTTCCACAAAGTAATGGTATAGGTTCGATGAACCCTCTGCCAGGCACTTGAATGTGATTTTCAGAGTATAAATGTAGATGTACCCACACCTCACCTTAGTTGCACGTGTCCTAAACATTTAGGAAACGTTCACACATTTTCACATGAGAACGCTAGACGCAATACACGTGTGGAGGACGAAGGAAACACTTCAATTATCCTAGAACTCTTAACGATGACTTGTATTCATTTTCCTTTTCGACATCTTGTTTGTATGTTGATATGAGCATCTTATTCATTGTTTCTACCTCTTTCACATTCACGGAGAATTATGAAAGAACTTAGACCTGATACTGTTACTTCTATGGTTATTGTACTAAGACTTTTAAAAATCCATCCGACTTGCTGTTGTCAGAAATACTCAACGACAACTTGTTAGTTACATGTATAAATGTGGCCATCATAATAAACTAGGCTGTTTTGTTACGTTCGTCTGCTAGCCATTTATATCAGGACATTAAATTGTAAGTGGACAGAGCGTTTGCCTCTCAAATTGTTTCCACTGAAGGTAAAATAATGCAACCAGAAAATGTGTGCATTTATTATTTTTCAGAACGAGTTGCTATCAAGATACTGGATAAATCTAAACTGGATCAAAAGACAAGGAAAATGCTTGCACATGAGATCACCACAATGGAGGCTATTCATCACCCGAATGTCATCCGGTATGTTGTACCACTAATTTTTATAATCATTTTTTTATAGTGTAGAAAAATGAGATGCTACGTAGACTAGGTTTCAGTAGTTGCTATGAGAGAAACACTGCTAATCTTTCTTGCACGACGTACGTTAGTCAGTTATTAGAAAACTACATTAGCAACTACTAGTAGTTCACGTTTTCATTTCCAATTCTAGATGCTGCCCATAAGCTACTGCCATTAGGTTTGTGTTTATTTAATTCTTTCAGCTAAACTGATTCATAAGGTATGGTTCTCATCTCAACTATACATTCATGAGCAATGAAATTATAAAGACCTGCCCAGTAGCGTGCAGCATCCCCTTTGGCCCCGATGACGGCGGTGACTCAGCTTGTCATGAATTCAACGAGGCATCGAAAGCGCCCAGAGGCCAGCGTATAATGACTACTGAATCCCCATCCACAACTTACTGAAAGCAATCGCAGATGTGTCCAGGGCCCACACGTCTCACTCGATAGAATCTCAGAGGCTTTCAGTACGAAAAAGATATCACCTGAAGATGTCACGCAAATGCACTCAAATCTGTGTTCTTCAAAACATTTCGACACCGTTCGGAAAGGTGCACTCTCTTGCTGAATATACTCGTACAGGGTGCTTTAAGATCCTGTATAGTTCGCTAGTAAGAAATGATGATAGATTTATCTTAGGACACATATTATTCCATTTAACATACCATACACAATAATTCCTCCATCACTTGCCAGAACGGTGAGCTGTTTGCAGGTGGAATACATTACCTGTTCTCTGTACCTCATAGTCAGGAGATGGCTCCGAACGGTATCGCAGCTCATTGGTTTGTGCCTGGCTCTGAAATCATAAGTGATTTACACCGCCGTGGCCTGTCTACTAACTGTTAAAATCCTCGACGGACATGGCGACCTATGCGATCAATAAGTTCTTTCTGACCGCTATTCGATTTGCGTCCGGGGCTTTCCCAGAAACAGGATACCCACGATACATCCTCGTCATCGAGGCAGCGTTCGCGCTACCTTATGGATGGGGCGTCCTGTGCGTTGAAAATTCACGATCTGACAGTGATCGAATGAATGTGGTACCTTGTATCCTGCGCTCCAGTCACACTTATGGCAAGTAGAAGGGCCAGTGACATACAAGCCACATGACAAGTCTGACTGTTCCATTCACTGTTCGACATCAGAGTTCACCCGTGAATATGTTGAAGAGAAAGAATTTTGTTGAATGAATTACAGAGAACACAAAAAAAACAAGAGCATAATTTAACCTACAGTCCTGTTCACAATTACCAGCCCGTGTATAGAGTGGTAGTTACAGAAGCACGATGACACTTTAGACTAAATAATCTCCACCTTCATTTGGCTTTTAAGAAAAGCCGTTTGCCTTTGAGAGAGAGAGAACAGCGGATAAAGAAAATTTCACTAGATCATTAGGTGTGAACTTCAGTAAAACAATAGAGGAGTATGAGTTTCGTTACTAGATGCAATAAGGAACTGAAAGTAGTGGAGAGTTAGTCGTAGGTGTTAGTTTTAAATATCATCTAAAAAGAAGAAAGACTGCGTAATTAGTCTTTTATCTTTCCTTTTTAGCAGATTCTTCACTTCAGTCCTGATGCACAATGAAATAACCGCACCACATTACTGTAACAATCGCAAACAGGAGCCGAAACAAAATAACACAGCTAGTTGGAAAAGTGCGAAATTTTTTCTGGCTCCTCTAGAGACGTACTGGGGCACGGGGACTTGTTTGTACCAGGACTGTAGACATGTACCTGCAAACAAACAAGAAATTAATTGCGTAACTTTATTTTTCAAGCGATAACTGAAATTTATAATTACTCTCATCCAAAGGAGAAGACACAAATTCGCCATAGGTACTAGAACGATACATGGGCGTCATGACGATAAAGGTGATAAAATACTCGTATTTGTATTCGTTTAAACAAAGCCAGTTCATCTAGAAGATAAAGGGAAGGGATATCAGCGAAATAATCAACAGAAATAATACCAGTGGGAATCGATTTAACGTATTTAAAAGTTTTAAAATTACACACTTTTAATGTAGTGGCGGTTACGAGAAGCGTTTAATAAGTAAGGCAATACATTTTTGTCTCTACAATTTTCGGTTGGAAAAATGTGGAATTTGTTGTGGGACATCGAGGAATATTTTCGCTTCAGAGCCTATAGTTTCATAAAGTTCCCATGGTTGGTGGCGTTATACGAAGTACCGAGCGAGGTGGCGCAGTAGTTACGTCTATGGAGAGCGAGCGGTGAACAAACGAACGGTGAGTCGTTGGGCGAGGCATCTGTCATCACCGCAGCAACGTAACGCAAACCTTTCCGATCTCCCACGTGCAGCCAGGCCTTCACGCAATTGAAGAAACGACTTCAGCGTGTTCGTCGCCACAAAAATGCAAACGAACTTCTCCTTTTCCATGACAATGAGAGGCCTCGTTCAGGTCTGCGCACTTGAGTAGAACTCACAAAACTTCACTGGACTGTTCTTGCGCATCAACCCTACAGCGCTCATCTGTTTGGCCCAATGAAGGATTCACTCCGCAGGAAACAGTACATGGATGGTGAGGAGGTTATTGATGCAGCAAGATGTTGGCTCTGACGTCGACCAGTAGGGTGGTACCATGCGATCATACAGGCCCGTCTAGTAAAGTGGCGTAAGGCCGTCGCATTGAATGGAGATAATGTTAAAAAAATAGGCTTCTATAGCCAAAAGAGTGGGTTTTAATATGGTGCATTGGATTCCTGAATAAAAGCAACCTGCTTCCAGAAAAAAAGATGAGTTAAGTTACTTATTCAACGCCCCTCGTACTAGGGCAAGAAGAAAGCAAGTGTATGATTTAGAGGCGCTACGATGTTATGTTCATATCGAATTACAGTATATGCCAGTATATGTTAGCGAAAGAGAGAAATATCTTTTTTCCTTTTTCCATAACTTCTTGTTGTTGTTGTGGTCTTCAGTCCTGAGACTGGTTTGATACAGCTCTCCATGATACTCTATCCTGTGCAAGCTTCTTCATTTCCCAGTACCTACTGCAACCTACATCCTTCTGAATCTGCTTAGTGTATACATCTCTTGGTCTCCCTCTACGATTTTTACCCTCCATGCTGCCCTCCAATACTAAATATACTAAATTGGTGATCCCTTGATGCCTCAGAACATGTCCTACCAACCGATCCCTTCTTCTGGTCAAGTTGTGCCACAAACGTCTCTTCTCCCCAATCCTATTCAATACTTCCTCATTAGTTATGTGATAAACCCATCTAATCTTCAGCATTCTTCTGTAGCACCACATTTCGAAAGCTTCTATTCTCTTCTTGTCCAAACTATTTATCGTCCATGTTTCACTTCTATACATGGCTACACTCCATACAAATACTTTCAGAAATGACTTCCTGACACTTAAATGTATACTCGATGTTAACAAATTTCTCTTCTTCAGAAACGCTTTCCTTGCCATTGCCAGTCTACATTTTATATCCTCTCTACTTCGACCATCATCAGTTATTTTGCTCCCCAAATAGCAAAATTCCTTTACTATTTTAAGTGTCTCATTTCCTAATTTAATTCCCTCAGCATCACCCGACTTCATTCGACTACATTCCATTATCCTCGTTTTGCTTTTGTTGATGTTCATCTTATATCCTCCCTTCAAGACACTATCCATTCCATTCAACTGCTCTTCCAAGTCCTTTGCTGTCTCTGACAGAATTAGAATGTTATCGGCGAACCTCAAAGTTTTTATTTCTTCTCCATGGATTTTAATACCTACTCCGAATTTATCTTTTGTTTCCTTTACTGCTTGCTCAATATACAGATTGAATAACATCGGGGAGAGACTACAACCCTGTCTTACTCCCTTCCCAACCACTGCTTCCCTTTCATGTCCTGGACTCTTATAACTGCCATCTGGTTTCTGTACAAATTGTAAATAGCCTTTCGCTCCCTGTATTTTACCCCTGCCACCTTTAGAATTTGAAAGAGAGCATTCCAGTCATCATTGTCAAAAGCGTTCTGTAAGTCTACAAATGCTAGAAAAGTAGGTTTGCCTTTCCTTAATCTTTCTTCTAAGATAAGTTATTCTTCATTAAAATTAACAAATCATCTTCTTTCTATCGGACAAGCAACTCCTTTCCTTTTTTGTGATCGTCACTACATTCCGTGCCTGTGGTTGCTTACTAACACTAAATCAACCTGCAGTATCTATTGGCTCTGAATCAGCATAAGGTTTCAGTGTTCAGGTAAGAATTGCGGAAGTCAGACGAAGGCAATTTTCAATGCGATAGGGTCTGCAAATGTAATGAATTTTTTGAAAGCTGCTATTCTCTTTATTTCAAGTATGATTGTACAATTTCGGCCTTAGTCCATTTTCAAGTATCCAAAACGGAAGCATTATACATTGGATACATTAGTGACACATGTGGTTTTGATGTAGGAGTAAGTCATATCTGTAAATCTACTAGGCGCATTAAAACTCACTTTATGGGTGATTTTTTAGTAGTAAATTATGTCATGTTTGCGTTGCTCCCATGACTCCATGTTATGCTCATAAAATAAATCCGGTATGTTTTACGCTATTTTAGGAGCACGTTACTTTCGAGCAGTTGTTGCAAAGGTCTTCTGTATAAGGCCCATGTTTCAACGTACTTAACGCTAACTTACTTAACTAACTTCCTAGTGTTAAGTACGTTAAAACATGGGCCTTATACATAAGAGCATTGTAACAGCTGCTCGAAAGTAACGTGCTCCTAAATTAGCGTAAAACGTCTCGGATTCTTTTTATGAGCATAACGTGGAGTCATAGGAGCAGCGATGTACATGGTACAATTTACTACTAAAACATCATCCATAAAGTAAGTTATAAGGCGCCTAGTATATCTATAGGTAGGACTTGTTCCTACGTCAAAATCACAAGTGTCACTGATGTATCTAATAGATAATACTTCCGTTTTAGACACTTGAAAGTGGCTTAAGGCCAAAATTGTACAATCGTACATGAAACAAAGAGAATGGGAGCTGAAGGGATCACGAAATTTTTCAAAAAATCAACGAAGGTGTTATACCACTAGGTTATCTTACGGATGGGGAAAAATCACTTTAATCCATGGTAACTTTAACAGTATGGTTTCCCTAAATTTTAACTAATTCTTTTATTTTTGGTGAGACGTTAAACGTTAACAGAAGAAAGTGTGATCATAGATTCGGGAATCTCTTCTGCTGCAGTCCTAGTGCTTTCAATATTTTGGGAGGACAAAAGAAAAAATAGTCAAGTGAACATGTATTCTACAATGCTTACCTTAAGCGTGGAAATCCATGAAATCTCTTATATAGAGCCTCTATACACAACTTCCACCTTCCAGGCTTCCCTTCTTTGCTTAGGACTGGTTTACCATCTGAGCTCTTGATATTCATACAACTGCTTCTCTATTCCCCAAAAATCGCTTTAATTTTCCTGCAGGTGTTATCTATCTTTACCTAGTGAAATATGCTTCTAAATCGTTCCTTTGCCCTCTAGCGATTCCTGCTTCGCAGTTTTGGACTTCCTGTCAGTCTCATTTTTTAAACGCTTGTGTACACTTTTACCTGCGTCATTTGCTGCATTTTTAAATTTTCTCCTTTCGTCCACTAAATTCAATATCTCTTGTGTTATCCTAGAATTTCTACTAGGCCTTGTCTTTTTGTGTGTTTGATTCTCTGCTGCCTTCACTATTTCATCTCTTAAACCTACCCATTCTTCTTCCCCTTTTCTAGTCAACCACACTCTAATGCTCCCTCTGAAACTCTCAACTTCTGATTGTCTCAACCTATTCAGTTCCCATCTCCTTAATTTCCTAATTGTTTCCGATTTCTTCAAATGGCTCTGAGCACTATGGGGCTTAACATCTGTGGTCATCAGTCTCGTAGAACTTAGAACTACTTAAATCTAACCAACCTAAGGACATCACACACATCCATGCCCGAGGCAGGATTCGAACCTGCAACCGTAGTGGTCACGCGGTTCCAGACTGAAACTCCTACAACCGCACGGCCACATCTGCCGGCGCCGATTTCTTCAGTTTTAATCTGCAGTTCATAACCAATAAATTGTGGTCAGAGTCGTCATCTGCCACTGCAAATGTCTTACAATTTAAAATGTGCTTCTTAAATTTCTATTTAACCATCATATAATCAGTCTGAAACCTTCCGATGTCAGCATTCTGTTCCACATATACAAACTTCTTTTATAATCTTAAAGTATCAGCGATGATTAAATTATACTATGCGCAAAATTGTACCAGGCGGTTTCCTCTTTCTCCCAGTCCATGTTCACCTGCTATTTTTCCTTCTCTTCCTTTTCTGCTATCGAATTCTAGTCACCTATCACAATAAAACTTCCGTTCTCATTTAACGACAGGTATAATATCTTTTAGTAAATATCTACAGGCTCAGACGGATAACAACCCCTACATTCACAAGAAGAGGCTTCTAAATAGTATCTGGATTTTTTCAAACCCACTTAAAAGTTTCTAGCCGATCCTAAAAAAGTGTGTTCATGGCAAAACCCAGAATCCAGATGAGTGTCTAAATTCACTCACACGGAAACGGTGCCCTAAACCCACATTTTCATTTGCTACAGATGTCAGAATTGCAACTTCTGTCGCAGTTCATGTATTTAATGATGGGAAGGTTAGGAGGATAAAGGTATTAGAGAGAATGGGCTTTAAGGGAGAAAATTTCACTCAAGTCATCTATAGAAAAATATTTACAGCGCCTCTCTATAACTGAAAAGTCGATTGAAGACGTTGTGTAAGGGATAGGAGGTAGAAACAAGAAACCAGAAGAGAAGCCTTGAAGGCAAATAGGACCCTGAGTACAAATCTGGGGCCTCATGAAAAGGTGACATAAGGGAAACGTTAGGTTGAACTTTAAACTGCATTTCCTGAAAATTCTTTCGTAAAGTTTATGTACGTTTTTCTCAGAATCTATGAAAGTTATCACACTCATTTCTATAAAACCAATAAATGTTTTCTCAAGAGTAAATTTTGAAATTCTGAATGCGAACTGAGATATGAGGTAAAGTACTTGGAATTTTGAATGAATTTTATAATATATTAACAGATAAAAATTTTGAAAACATATGGAGACGGTGAATGATGCAGCAAATGTGCAGCAAGTGAGATTGTAAATACTCTTTCACCACGACTGCTCTTACCCCAATAACCGAATGTTTTTATACGTTAAAACTGCGAATAAGTGGAGAACCAACAAAAAATATCAATTTCCAATTTTCATTTTACTTCTGTGTAAGGATACATCCACAGACCAAATTCAAGTTTCTTACAGTATTGGAACTACCCTAAATCTATGATTACACTCCCACGTTCATAAAGTAGCTAAGATCACTCTTATATAGGTTCGCAATGTGGAAAAAGGGAGATATAGCTCTAAATCGTCACGGCTATCTGTACTCTACAAGCGGTAGTAGACATTAATTTCAGAAATGGAAAATCCAGTCAGACAGATTGAACTGAAGACCTTCATAGCTACTGCAGTGTAAGTGGGAGATAGCAATTAAACCTATGCGTGAGGAGTACAATCCTGTTCCTAACAGAAAAATTTCTTCTCAGGCTCCAGTAAAACTAAAAAAGGATAACCGCAAATATTACGGCCATCACGGTTTGATACCTCTCACGTTTTCAAATAATATGAGGATGTGTGCGAATAATATCTTCCCGTTCTACCATTAGCTAAATTATAGTACAGCTCACTGACATCGTTCAGTTATTCATTTGTCTCCTATGTGAAGGCACCGAGACATCTGTACCCGCCTTTTTGAAGGGACAGTGACTGGTGGAAAATGGTGAAACGTCCGCTTGAGACAACATTGTATCAGGATCAGGCGTAAACAAAGCTCGTATTTGTATTAGGTAAGTATACATGTTGAAGACTAGACAGGACATTAATCAGAAATAACAAAAAATGTAAGAATACTATTTAATTGCGATATAGTAAATATGGAAATATATTCGTGTGAAGCAGAGAAAGACGTACAAGATTCTGAAGAAAATAATATTGTTGATTAGACAGAAACGAAACACTTGCAATATTTTGTACCACAAAGCGGTTAGAAGGAAAAGGAAGATGGAAAGTATGCGCGTACCTGAAGAAGCTGAATTAGACTAATTACAGATATTCACGGTTGAACAAACAGTGAAGTATGGGCTTATTTTTGGTCCGTTTGAAAGAAACGTAGACCGGTAAGTTACTACGTTGGTACAGGCAATACACTTTGTTAAAATATGGTTTAAAGTACAAGCGAAAGCAAACCACCAGCTATAAAAATCTGTACAGAGGAGGAGATTAGAATGCTGAATACAAACTTTAATGAATAACGCTCAAAATATCATATATATTATTTCTCAATATTTTTTGTTGGTACCCCATCTCCCATTTTACATAATTAAAATTAATGATTGAAACATCATTTTGAAGATTTCGTTCGCCACTGATGATGAAAAATACACATGTTGTTTAAAGTAATTGTTTTCGTTAAAAAACTGTCATTTACTATAACAACGTAGACGATGTCATCTATTGACAATCTGTTTAAGTGACATTCACGACAGCTCTTACACTATAACGCGATTTAGGTCATAAACGTCAATGTAAAGAATTTAGAAGGCGCCGTCTATTGATAATCTAATTTTACTATGATGCACAACAGCGGTCGGAGTTGTTTACTTTCATAGACGCACTAAGTGCTGTCGATCGACTTTTAGGGGACATCGTGAATAATAATCTACCTCATGGATGCAAAATAATCCTGCTTGTTGGAAATTCCCGTCAAGTATTACTTATCGTTAGACATGCCAATACACTGTCGAAACTACAGTTAGACGATGACCTTATGATCTCATGTTAAAATTCTTAGTTGACTCAAAATATGAGAGCAAATGGTGATCCCGCTTTCAATGAGTGGTTACTTAAATTGGCTGTGATTTATAAAATCGAACAGATTACTTCAAGGAAGTGATCAAAATTCCTAAGCATTGTTACTCTAATTACGATAATTTTATTTCCACAATATTCAATGCCAGATAAATCGATGAACAAAATGATTCGCAATTCTATTCAACGTCGATTCTGTGTCCAAAAAATGCTGATTGTAGAACAATTAATAAACATGTCACTTCAAATTTGTCACTTGCAGAGGCAAAGGCTTACCTGAGTAGTGATTCTGTCCAACTTGAATGAATGCACAATGTTCAGTTGTACCAAGCAGAATTCCAGAATTCCTTAACTCTTTAAATCCGTCCGGTTTACCAGAGAAAAATGCTATTGTTATATTAATTACAAATATTAACGCTAATCAGACATATATTAATGGTGCAAGATTAATGGTAACTATTCTTAGGCGAGTGCAACATCACTGGTAAACCCATTACCTCCGATGAAACTGTCCAAATACCCCGCATTAACCTCACACCTTATGATCCAATCACAGCTTTCCAAATAATACGAAATCAATTACCAATAAAGTAGCCTTTATTATGACCACTAATAAAGCACACGGTCAAACGCTTAAAAGGACAGGATTCTATTGAACAGAATCCTCCTCTTTTATCGCATGGACAGTTAGGCGCGGCTTTTTCACAAGTTTGCACATTCACACACACACACACACACACACACACACACACACACACACACACACACACACAGACAGACAGACATTCACCACACACACACACAAATACAGCCAAAAACAAAACGACGATCACATTGTAAATCGTTAACGTAGAATTTATGGAAAATAAAGAAGTTTTAAAAAATTAAATTAATCTGACATAGAAAACACCTTCTTTTTATATGTTTTCCAATTAATCATATTGCATATAGCGATATTGTTTTTTTGCAGTGGGACAAATATTTGCTACTACTATTCAAAATATACCACCTTTTATTCATACAGGGTGTTTCAAAAATGACCGGTATATTTGAAACGGCAATACAAACTAAACGAGCAGCGATAGAAATACACCGTTTGTTGCAATATCCTTGGGACAACAGTACATTTTCAGGCAGACAAACTTTCGAAATTACAGTAGTTACAATTGTCAACAACAGATGGCGCTACGGTCTGGGAAACTCTATAGTACGATATTTTCCACATATCCACCATGCGTAGCAATCATATGGCGTAGTCTCTGAATGAAATTACCCGAAACCTTTGACAACTTGTCTGGCGGAATGGCTTCACATGCAGATGAGATGTACTGCTTCAGCTGTTCAATTGTTTCTGGATTCAGGCGGTACACCTGGTCTTTCAAGTTTCCCCACAGAAAGAAGTCACAGGGGTTCATGCCTGGCGAATAGGGAGGCCAATCCACGCCGCCTACTCTATGTTTCGGATAGCCCAAAGCAATCACACGATCATCGAAATATTCATTCAGGAAATTAAAAACGTCGGCCGTGCGATGTGGTCGGGCACCATCTTGCATAAACCACGAGGTGTTCGCAGTGTCATCTAAGGCAGTTTGTACCGCCACAAATTCACGAAGAATGTCCAGATAGCGTGATGCAGTAATCGTTTCGGATCTGAAAAATGGGCCAATGATTCCTTTGGAAGAAATGGCGGCTCAGACCAGTACTTTTTGAGGATGCAGGGACGATGGGACTGAAACATGGGGCTTTTCGTTTCCCCATATGCGCCAGTTCTGTTTATTGACGAAGCCGTCCAGGTAAAAATAAGCTTCATCAGTAAACCAAATGCTGCCCACATGCATATCGCCGTCATCAATCCTGTGCACTATATCGTTAGCGAATGTCTCTCGTGCAGCAATGGTAGCGGCGCTGAGGGGTTGCCGCGTTTGAATTTTGTATGGATAGAGGTGTTAACTCTGGCGCATGAGACGATACGTGGAAGTTGGCGTCATTTGGACCGCAGCTGCAACATGGCGAACGGAAACCCGAGGCCGCTGTTGGATCACCTGCTGCACTAGCTGCGCGTTGCCCTCTGTGGTTGCCGTACGCGGTCGCCCTACCTTTCCAGCACGTTCATCCGTCACGTTCCCAGTTCGTTGAAATTTTTCAAACAGATCCTTTATTGTATCGCTTTTCGGTCCTTTGGTTACATTAAACCTCCGTTGAAAACTTCGTCTTGTTGCAACAACACTGTGTTCTAGGCGGTGGAATTCCAACACCAGAAAAATCCTCTGTTCTAAGGAATAAACCATGTTGTCCACAGCACACTTGCACGTTGTGAACAGCACACGCTTACAGCAGAAAGACGACGTACAGAATGGCGCACCCACAGACTGCGTTGTCTTCTATATCTTTCACATCACTTGCAGCGCCATCTGTTGTTGAAAATTGTAACTACTGTAATTTCGAAAGTTTGTCCACCTGAAAATGTACTGTTGTCCCAAGCATATTGCAACAAATGAAGTATTTCTATCGCTGCTCGTTTAGTTTTTATTGCCGTTTCAAATATACCGGTCATTTTTGAAACACCCTGTAAATACTTGAATTTACTTGTTTCTCCCATACCTATTGGTGACTGATCAGGATAGGGTGCAAATTATTTGCACGGGTACAATAGTTTGAAGCAATTCTGTTCGTCAAGAGAAGAATGTAAGGGAATCTAGAATTATGTCACTAAAAATGTTCTAAAAAAATTTCTGTAATACTACCAGATTTCCTGTACCTTTTGATTTGCAGTTTCTACTTTGTACAATAAAGCCATTTTCAGTGGCAGATTGCAACCTGTGTTGGCCATTATGTATTTTGTAATGGAGTCTACTACTGCTCGCTCGCTATAGGTTCAGGGCAGGTTGCTTTAGATGAAACAGATCGAAGGGCCACCCCGACAAGAGACAAGCCCTGTAAAGAAAAAGAATTTGCTGGGTTTCCATTCAGACACACAGATGTTGAGCTGATTCTAGACGAAAACTCAGGCTGCAAACACCTATGAGAGCAAAGACATATTATTAGTAAGTATGAAACATTGTCCAAATGTAAATGGTCGTACCAGCTAAATTATCGTAATTCAGAGATTATTTAAAATCATATTCCTGAAGAATTTCTCTAGGAACTGAATGCCCGCAAAATCTCATAGAGCATTCACCGTTCCGGGAAGTTTTCAAGATATAAAGGAGGATTTCATTACGAGGCGCGTAGAGAGGACATTGGTACCCATAGGTTTTTCTGAACCAGTGTACTATTTTGCCCGAAATACTCAACACTCTCGTGTGGCATTATATCACATGTTTTCACACGGCTTTTTGAACCCAAGAGGTCCTACGAAATACGGGCACTATTTCACAGGCTGAGATATCATCATAATTTTCATGCTGAACATATTACAGACGCGTTATGACGACATATGCCCTCATCATGGACAATAATTAACAAGCGAAAGGCGAAGTGGTTAAGGTTTTGGGTTCAAATCAAATCACTTTATGAGCATTCTGATTTTGGTTTTACGCTGTTTCCGTAATTTACTTCAGAAGAACGTTAGGACAACTCTAGTGATACCCAAGTCCGGGTCTACTCTCTACAGATCAGACTGTAACCAAACTAGCCTAAAAGTAAATAAGGCGCCTCATTGCATCACTGTAGGTACCACTGCCAGAGGAACAGACTTAGTGACTTCAGAAAGTAGGTTACACACGTCACCGCATGCTAAGACCGCTGTGAAGCAAGAGTAGGGCTTAGTAAGAAAGGAGTACATATTTCGGGTCTCGTACAGACACAGTTGCGCTGCGGTATGGATAATACACTACTGCACCAAGAAGAAATGTAGATGACAAACGGGTATTCATTGGACAAATATATTATACTAGAACTGACATGTAATTACATTTTCACGCAATTTGGGACCATAGATCCTGAGAAATCAGTACCCAGAACAACCACCGCTGGCCATAATAACGGTATTGATACGCCTGGTCATTGAGTCAAACAGAGCTTGGATGGCGTGTACACGTACAGCTTCCCATACAGCTTCAATACGATACCACAGTTCATCAAGTGTAGTGACTGGCTTATTGCGACGAGCCAGTTGCTCGGCCACCATTGACCAGACGTTTTCAGTTGGTGAAAGATCCGGAGAATGTGCTGGCCATGGCAGCAGTCGAACATTTTCTGTATACAGAAAGGCCCGTACAGGACCTCCAACATGCGGTAGTGAATTATCGTGCTGAAATGTAGGGTTTCGCAGGGATCGAATGAAGGTAGATCCACGGGTCATAACACATCCGAAATGTAACGTTCACTGTTCAAAGTGCCGTCAATGCGAACAAGAGGTGACAGAGACGTGTAACCAATCGCACCCCATTCCATCACGCCGGGTGATACGCCAGTATGGCGATGACGAATACACGCTTCTAATGTTCGTTCACCGCGATGTCGCCAAACACGGATGCAACCATCATGGTGCTGGTTGAGTACACTATCGAAGACGCTCCTGTCTGTGATGCAGCTTCAGGGGTAACCTCAGCCATGGTCTCCGAGCTGATAGTCCATGCTGCTGCAAAAGTCGTCGAATTATTCGTGCAGATGGTTGTCGTCTTGCCAACGTTCACATCTGTTGACTCTGGGATCGAGACGTGGCTGCTCGATTCTGTTACAGCCATGCGGATAAGATGCTTGTCATCTTGACTGCTAGTGATACGAGGCCGTTGGGATCCAGCACGGCGTTCCGTATTACCCTCCTGAACCCACCGATCCCATATTCTGCTAACAGTCATTGGATCTCTACCAACGCGAGCAGCAATGTCGTGATACGACAAACCGCAATCGCGATAGGCTACAATCCGACCTTTATCAAATTCGGAAACGTGATGGTAGGCATTTCTCCTCCTTACACGAGGCATCACAACAACGTTTCACCAGGCAACGCCGGTCAACTGCTGTTTGTGTATGAGAAATCGGTTGGAAACTTTCCTCGTGTTAGCACGTTGTAGGTGTCACCACCGGCGCCAACCTTGTGTGAATGCTCTGAAAAGCTAATCATTTGCATATCACAGCATCTTCTTCCTGTCGGTTAAACTTTGCGTCTGTAGCATGTCATCTTTGTGGTGTAGCAATTTTAATGGCCAGCAGTGTAGGTGAATTACAGTGTTCGAGTTGGATGGTGCGGGAACTGGAAGCGTACTCAAAAGTTGAAGCACGCGGGAGGATACTTGGTGACTATGTTGAAAAATAGTGTCACGTATTTGTGTCAGTTCGAAGTGTATTCTAGCACTCAGTAAAATATTACATGGTCTGCTGTTATTTCACTTTTACTTTTTAACGTCCCTTCACAATTTCTTGATGACACTACAGCACTCCAGTTCCAGTATGTGCTTTTGGTTTCAATCGCACGAATTAGGGTCCCGCTCTAGTTGATGGTAGAGTTTCTTCTGTGGATATGTCTATATGCTTGTTCTACACTGCATCAGGATACTGTACTACAGTGTATAGAGAACGAAAGTCCACTGTCAAAAAAGAGACGAGTTACTAGAGTGGAAGAACCTAACAGTGGTTAAACTGCTTAATAATAAAGAAAAACACAACACAATTACAAAATATCTAATTCACAAACAGTGTTTAGAACATGAAAATTCCCCCCCCCCCCCCCCCTCCCCCCTCCGTCGTGCAGGCCGTTCGCCGGATGCCGGTCTCTCAATTTGACGCCACTTCGGCGACCTGCAGTCGATGAAGATGATAGGATGATGATGATGACAGCGCAGCACCCAGTACCTGGGCGGAGAAAATTCCCCGACTCAGCCGGGAATCGAACCCGGGCCCAGAGGGTTGACAAACCGTCACACTGACCATTTTTTTCTTTTTTTTTTTGTAGATTCCATTTTGTTCTATATGTTTCGTTGAATTTGTTCGGGGCAGACGTTCGATGACACCCGTACAGGTTCTACGTTGATCCGTTCACAAAGATTTTTACTACAGAGGGTAGCTAACCCTCTGACCGAGCACTCTCAGCTACCGTGCCGGCGTCCATTCAGCTACCGGCGGCGGACGACATGAAAATAACTGTAGAAATCTTACCACAGGGAAACGGAGCGACATCTATGTACCATAAGATGTCCGATTTTAATTGACAGCAATAATCAGTACATATATAAAGATAATAACTGTTCTCGAAAGAACATATACCATTGATGAGCGTGCAGCTTCTCTAGAATAAATGATAATTAATGAAACCCTCGCTTGCCGACAGGTGTTGTTGATATACCTCGACGGGAACAGCTAAAAATTTGCGCCCCAACCGGAACTCGAACCTGGGATCTCCTGCTGACATGGCAGACGCTCTATCCATCTGAGCCACCGAGGACACAGATGAATAGCGCGACTGTAGGGACTTACCCCTTGCACTCTTCCCGTGATTCCCACATTCCCAACTGTTCACAATTTACATACGTAATGTTCCTAATACAGTAGAAGCGTGCAAGGTACAGTCGGCTCTCAGCCGTGGCAGCGTGCAGACGGTCCCGCGCGCCGGCCCCGTGCTCCGCTGCAGGTTTGTTTACTTCCGCGTCGTAGCTTTCAGACTTGTGTCCGTCCACCGTGACATGTCGAGCGCTTACCGCCGTGCGACCCTTAAAGATTCCTTCCCAGCTCAACATGCGTGACCTCGTTATCGGAATCCATTTTTCGATCACGAGTAGTGTCGTTCATATTAAAATGACAAACACTGAGGTGTGTGAAGATGTTATTCGCCGCCGTACCAATGGACTAAAGTTCAAATACTCTGATGGTCACGTCGGAGCAGTAACACTTGAACTCGCAGAGCACGGTCAACGCACGATTAGGGTCTTTGAACTACCATTTGAAGTGCCGAAGGACGTAGTTGTCTCTGCGTTACAACCATACGGTAACGTCATCGGTTACGTAGAGGAAAAATGGCAAACCTTCACGACCTACCATGTCCTTAATGGTGTGCGTCAGGTAAACATTGAACTGAAAAACCATATACCATCATACCTGACAATTGACGGTGTGCGAGCCATTCTCATGTACGACGGCCAACCCCGAACATGTGCGGGTTGTGGACAAGAAGGCCACGTCAGATCCGCCTGCATGCGACGCCGCCTGATCCAGACGCCGGTCGGCGAGGAAGCGTCCCCAGCGGTGATCACACAGATCCCTGTCACATATGCCAAGGTTGCCCAGGGAGGTCGCACCTCTGCACAGGGTCTTCCTGCTCTGTTGACGTCGTCTGATCAGGCAGATGCAACCGCTACTGAGATTCCTTCTGAGGTGCCACAGACGCCAGATCCTGACCTCCCACATCATCGCAGCGCTGTGACTGAAAATGCTGCTGAGATGGACGTTGATCCGGGAGTGGTACCTACTTCTGCTTTTCTTCAGACTGGTCCGGAGTCAGACGAAGGCCACCCGCAATCAGACTCGGAACGACCTGTTCGAAAACAAGGGTCGACACGAAAGAGAAAGAAACGTAGCCGTACACCCCCAGATTAATCCATTCTACGGATGGATGCCAGAGATGCAGAACCGAAGATGGACGACAAACCACTCTATGATGTCCAAAAGTCTGATGCGAACGACCCGCCACAGGCTACCACTGGCAACGATCACCCCTCCTTACTGGCGCCGTCGCCCCCACAAGTCGACGTTGAAGAAAGTCTACATGCTAAGCCGAAAACTACGTCTCCTCTCCACATTGACGATGTACATAGTCGGTACCCTACCGCAGTATCAGTCTCCTGTGCAGACGACGTGGAGATCGAAGGGACTGGGGTGGCCGGTGCTGATGATGGGGCGCCCCCATCGGTTGCGCCCGCGCCCGCAAACTCTCCACAAGAGCAACCTCTTCAGCGGACCGGCAAGATCGACGACCTCTCGCTCCTGAAGAAGCAGCCCCACCTGTGCCTGTGGGACTCCAACACCAGCATTATCGTGTCGCAACGAGTAACCTCGCGACCATTCGTGCGCCCCACAAACTAGCGCTGCTCCGCGATATGATTTATGATGCGGACATTGATATTGCGCTTTTTCAGGAAGTGCATGTCGCCGATTTTTCACCACCACATGGCTTCACGGCGCATCTTTCTCCCGCTTCGGACACCGGTAGTGGTGTTGCCATCATCTTACGAGAAGGTCTTCCTGCCGAAGATGTCCTATACCTCCCCAACGGCAGAGGTATGACCCTTACTCTCTTTGGTGTAAGCATCATCAACATTTATGCGCCGTTGTACTCCAGCTACCGTCGTGAACGCAATGCCTTCTTCGCAGATGAAGTTACACCCCTTTTTATGGGACCACACGATGACTGGGTCATGGGTGGAGACTTCAACTGCACCCAGCGACCTCACGATCAATTGCCGCGTCACTCACCATGCGCAGCTCTGGAAACAGTCGTGACGCGGCTACAATTTGTCGACACGTGGAGACATGTTCACGGTGATCGTTTGGGCTTTACGTACTACACTGCGCACTCCTCTAGCCGACTGGATCGCATCTACATCTCGCGATCCCTAATTCAACACACACGACAGGCTGAAATCTGGCCTGTTGCTTTCTCAGATCATGAGGCTTACTTCTGTGACATTGTTCTCACAAGACAGGCAGTATGGCACGGACGTGGTTTATGGAAACTGTACACGGCACTTCTTAATTCTAATAGAAGATACTTGGATCACATGTAATAGACGCCGTCCCACGTATCCGTCTACCATATCCTGGTGGATCCAGTCTGCAAAACCTGCTCTTCGAAAAACTTTGATCCGATATGGCAAAGATGTTGTCGCCTGGAGGAAGAGCACTATGGACTTTTACTACAGGATCCTACGAGAATGCTCCACGATGCCAGCCTCCCCTGAGCACCATATAAGGATGAACCATGCTAAGGCCCAAATCTCCAATTTCATGCGAAGGCATTTGGAAGGAGCGATAGTACGATCTCGTACTGCTGATCGCATGCCTCATGAACATCCATCTATGTACCATATCATCCAAGAACGCCAACATTGTGGCCGAAAATTTATTCCCGTCCTAACAGACCAAGAAGGGCGTCGCTACGCAACCCAATCTACAATAGGGAATGTGCTTCACGCCCACTACCAGCAGCTCTACGCCGCAATTCCACATTCCCCAGGGTTGATCGAGGAAGTCTCACAGCTCAACTTCGGTGGTCTCCCAGGAGATGCGGCGATTGACTTGGTGTCAGAGGTGACTGATGATGAAGTCCGCGATGCGATCCGAGCAGGAACCATCAATCGCTCCCCAGGACCCGACGGTCTTCCCCTCGAATTTTATCGCACCTTCCGTGATTTGTTAGAGTCCACCTTCACCTCCATATTTCGGGAACTGATGTCTCCGGAAGTACCTGTGCCAGACTCTTTCATGGAAGGAATTATTATTCCTGTACATAAACCGCATGGTGGCAACAATATCAGTGATTATCGGCCCCTCACCCTCCTTAACAGTGATATGAAAATCTTCACTCGCCTTTTGGCGGCATGACTTAAAACCGTTGCCCGATATGTTGTGTCGCCTGACCAAGCATCTTTGGGAGGGGATAATAATATCCGCACCGCTTTATGCCGCTACAGGGATATGATCGCCGTTACCCAGGCACAACGCCTTTCTGGGACACTTGCGTCTTTGGACTTTAGTCAAGCTTTTGATAGGGTTGACCATTCGTTCCTTATGGCCGTTCTCCACCATATGGGTTTCCCAGTCGCCGTTATCACGGTAGTGATGCGCCTTCTGCGGGGTGCCACTTCCAGGATTATGTACAATGGCAGAATCACTCCTCCGATAAAAATAGGTCGATCCGTACGTCAAGGTTGCCCTTTATCAGCGATTTTGTACGCCTTTCCCTTGGAATCCTTGCTATGTGGACTCAGACAACGTTTGGTAGGGTTGTCCATAGATCGATTCCGATTCTGTTGCACGGCCTATGCTGACGATGTAGTCATCTGTTTACGTAATGCCGACAAGGTTCGAGCTGTTTTGACGTGGGTAGCGACTTATATTGAGGCGTCGGGTAGCTCTTTAAACGTACGAAAGTCACAAGTTATGTTCATTGGAACGGGACTCCCTGTGGAGTGTGTTTCACCTCTCACCACCGTTGATACCATTCGCTGTTTGGGAATAGACTTTTCATCTGATCTCCGGCGTTCAGCCGCCATCAACTGCCGCCGCCTCCTTTTAATGATCAGAGCAGGTCTTATGGACCATCGCCTTCGATCCCTAGATATTCTCTAACGAGCTCGATATGTCAATATATATATCGCATCCCGAGTTCCCCATGTAGCACAAGTTCTACCTTTCCCGCTTACTGTGGCACGTCGCATGTTGACAGCGATGGCATCTTTCGTCAGCTCTGGGCTGCTGTTCAAAGTTAACTATGCAACCCTTACTCTTCCCCGTGAAAGAGGTGGGATAGGTCTGTTTCACGTGCCGGATAGAGCTCGCGCCCTATTTGTCAGCTCCCAGATGACGGTATGGACACGATGCCCAACGAGCCTCACTGGTCTCCTTTTGACGGCGTATACGCCGGTCTCACTGTCAGCCCCAGTGATGTCTCGGACGTTCCGGCCCAGTTTCATTATATACGATACTTCTTTCTTGAACTCAGTTATCTACGCCTCACCTTACCAAGACAGCTTTTACTCAAGACAAAGGCAGTATACAATGTCCTCCAATTAGGTCCTCCACCTAACCCGATTGAACAAAAGTTCCCCCAGGTAGACTGGCTTCATGTATGGCGCGTGGTTTTCGCCCGTTACCTTGACACGAATGTTCAATCTGTCTGGTACCTAACTGTCAATGGTAAGCAAATCAATCAATCTCGCCTTCATCGTATCCACCTCGCCCAATCACCTCTCTGTTCCACGTGTGGAGTGCCAGACAATGATGAACATCGGTTTGTTTGCGGACCGGCGGCGGAGGTTTGGCACTTGATTCATCTTATTGTCGCTTTTCTAACGCGGGACATTCCGAATCGGATTACTCCCCTTTCATTATTATTTCCGGATCGTGAATATTTTCCTCGGACAAAGACCAATGCTGTGAATTGGATTCGCGGACATGCCATTCACTACCTATTTGGACAAACTGTAGACTCTGTACACGATTTTTGGACATACCTCAATGACCGTCATTATGTCGTTGTCCGTCATCCAAAATACAGACAATTTTTCTCGAACTTCCTTGGGGGTGCTTTCCACGACCCGCCTCGCAGCTGGAATGTGTTACGCCAAGAGAGAAGAACGTTTCCTGTTTGAACCAATGAACATTTCTGAACAATTGAACAGAACACATCAATTTCGAGAAGACGTGACTCAACATATTACCAGCGGGGCGCAGAAGGCCTCTGATCAATTACACAACAAAACTAAACAAAAACAAAAAAATAATAATAACACAACAACAATAAAAATAAAAATAAAATTCAGAAAAAGGAAGATTTTGTTTTGTTTGTAAGGATAGCCCTAACCTTGATTTCCTATATTTGCCCTGGTATATAGGCAGCTCTCTGGGGTAGGTTTAGTCAGGAGCCAACGCCTGAAGTGGACCAGAAAAATAATTTAAAAAAATTAAAAAAGGCGTATGATTCCTGCTTCGGGTGCAGGAGGTCCCGGGTTCAAATCCCGGACGAGCCCTTGCGTTTTGTGCAAACGTGTGGCAACTACCGGCATGCCGGCGGCTGTTCCGCGCATTTCCAGCCCTCCAGGTAAGCACAAAAACCAAGTAGCCGGTTCTGAAAGAGTTTCATGTATCATTTGAGCCATCTGCACCCTGGTGGTTGGACGTTTGAAATTGATTTAAATGGTCACAGTAGAGATTGTAGCAAGTGTCTTGTTGAGTGCGACGAAAAAGTGTTTCCTCCCGGAATCGAAGCGGGGACCTTCTGCGTGTTAGGCCGACGTGATAACCGCTACACAACGGAAACTGCTACGCTCTGAGCTCCACATGTCACACAACTTGTAGGACAAAAAAAAAGATGGATAGAGCGTCTGCCATGTTAGCAGGAGATCCCTGGTTCGAGTCCCGGTCGAGGCACACATTTTCAGCTGTCCCCATCGAGGTATATCAACACCACCTGTCGGCAGGTGAGGGTTTAATTAATTATCATTTTATAAACAGTACATTATGTAGGCTCTGCACTGACTCGGTTATGTTATGGAGATCACTGAAATATTTGCGGACAATGTCTGGATAGATTAAAGTAACGGAGGAGGAAAGTTAAACACTTCATTATAATGTTTGAAATGATGAATCTTCTTAACTTCATCCATTCATCTAGGTAAATCTATAAGGAAAAGTATATGTTTCGTACGTACTAAAATAACGGAACTTCCTTCCAGAATATTGCAGTTCGGTTTCTTGGATGAAAGAGCTTCAGTGACGATGGAAACTGCAGCATCGCTAACTTTTGAAGAATTTTGTATGGCGTTTCCATGAACTTGTTTAGTAACGCCGAGGAAGAATGAATTAAGTAAACTTGTATACTTATTATTTAAAAATTTCTAAATAACTTTCTACAGTAAGTAGAAAGGGTACTGCAGGTGTGATACTTAGCTCATGTTTAATGCGATTCACATAATCCAACAATTTGGATCTTGACATGTGGAATAATCGTGTCTACTGCCGGATGTTTATGAGGCTCTGGCACAATATTTCGGCCACGTAACTCGTTGCCTTCTTCAGGTGCTACTTGAGACTGAGATATTGTGCCAGAGCCTCACAAACATCCGGCAGTAGACCCGATTATTCCACATGTCAAGATCTCGCCGGGAAAACCTGAAGAGTTACAATTTTGTTCTTGTTTGAGATTTCATCTGAACAGCCAACTTGAATAACGCTAAAATCGGGATATGATATTGACAGTCAAGTAATGTCCGCATTTAACATGTGGTCAGCATATGATCCATTAAAGTCGAAAACTTATTTAAGATGGATTTTACTCAGGGGAAGCAGTTGGCCTGGCTTTTCGAAAAAACTCTGAAACGTTTTTTGGTATACCTACTGAAAATCTAATTCTGGATATGGAGCGCAAATTTGAGCTTCGCTAGCCCAAAATACAAGACTAGTGTCACAACGAACGCTAAAATTACAACGGTTCAACCAGCAAATGATTCACTTATTTTCGGACAATAACCGAGCATGTCAGATATTTTTCTTTGGTTGTGGGTGGACAGCCATCATGAATTTATTAAAACAAATAACTTTTTCTTCGAGTATGTAGAGATTGAATTGATCAAAGATTTATATTCCTAGATTGGCCCTTTTCGACATCGTTGTTGCTTTCAAGTGCATCTGCACAAAGAACAGTAGACACAAACTTGGGATATTGCGTCATAAAGTAATATATTATTATATGAACCAGTATCATTTCTTTTGTGAAAATGCACTTAAAATTATAGTTTTGTGAAGGTGATTATTTGCATAGTATAACTCTTTGTTCAATAAAATCCAAACTTAAAAGAACTGGTTACATTTAATATTCAGCGTGTTTCAAAGACTGAAACGCCTAGAACCGCCCGGCAACGACGGTCGGCGAAATCAAGCATCCCGATGGATCACACTAAACGTAGATCCTAACCAGACGTTGAAACCACTAACCATATCGTACTGCACAATCTTATTTCCAACAGTAAAACAAATTTAGAACATGAATATCAACCGTTAGGACACAAAGGTTTACATTTGCATCGTAAATGAAATGTACAATCAAATGCGTCGATTCTTAATTGCAAAAACAGGTACAATTGATATTTGTCGATTACAGCATCATCTACCACGAATTGAAAACAATGGTTTGGTACAACGTACCTATTTTTTCGACGTAGAATCGGAATATACAATAAAATGTTGGTGGGTGGCTTCCAATTTAAAATACGAAGTTGACACCACCCACACAGGGGGAGGGGGGGGGGGGTTAGGAGGTGGCCAGTAGTAGCAGACGGACGTTCCCTTTATTAATTATCAGCTTTTCACCTAGAACACTTTTTCGTGCGATGCATCGTTTTAGCGATATTTAGCTGTCTCAACTTAAAAAGAACACCCCATATGACGATCAAACATGCTAAATTTCTGTTATCTCTCGATTCCGTCAATCTTGAGTCCACTGCGCGTCATGAACTTTGTGGTTGGTTTTCTCAAAAACGAGAGGTGTTAAGCTAAAATATCTTTCATTTTAGGTCGTACACAAGCGATCTGCCAAATATAAGGCGAACCGGTAGGTATCTGAGGACTTCTCCTTATAAGGGGAGGAAGATATTTTAGGAGCGAATCAGAAACTTTAATTAAACTTGGCCTACCACCTTCCACACGGAGCAGATGACTGGATTATAGGCAACACACAAGACATACACACGACACAGAGTGCCTACGCCTTGCTGCCTCTCAGGGGCATAACCAGTACAAAATCACGTCTAGCGTCGCTGGGAAGCATCATAGAACGTTTTGTCTCTAACTGAAGTTGCTCCCCATGGCGTGATCAATCACCCCTGGACGTTTGAAAGAAATCCTATAAAACAGCCTGCTTATTGAGTGGCCAAAATTTATTGGGAGGCAAAGGTATATGTGGCGGTCGTCGGCTTCTGAAATCAGTGTGATGAATTTGTCTCTGTACAGTCATGCTAGAAATGGAGTCCTGACGCCTCACAAACAAGTTGGCGGCGATGTGATTTGAAACAGACCGTCAGCCTACTTGTATGGCTCTTAGGGGGCACCATTATATCTGTTAGTCAAACGCTCGTGGTCGTCCCATACGACGGTTTACGGGTGTGTAAACTTTGTCTCTGCGCTGTTGACCTTGGAAATCCCAGTTCTTGTGTGATCTCGGATACGTTATGAGCTAATCGTCTTGCAGCGAATATCATCCCACATTCAAAGTCGGGTAGCACATGACGTGCTACCATGCTCTCTGCACATGTCTGTTAAAGACTGCTCAAATATTTTGTGTGCGCTTACGTCATACACTGCATCCAGCCGCAGTATTCGAACAATACGTTCAACACATCTAAATATGGGACAACCATTCCCGCAACCTTTGGCCACTTAGTTCATTTTAACTCTCGATGATTTCGTTTCTCGAAACAAGATTTCATTTCAGTAAATAAACTCGTGGAAAATTAAAATTTACGATATACTCTCCCAGTGGCGTCAGTATGAATACGATAGTTGAAACTTTAATAGTGCCAACTGCATATGTGTAACTGATGAAAAAGACATAATTTTCAAAGTTTCACTGTCCTCGTTATTGTCACCAGCTTCCTGCCTTGGATATCGAAGTCATAAGATACCTTCAGCAGAACCAGTTGTGCTGGAAGTACGAATGAGACGGCCCATTAACCGACGGATCTCTGCAACAATTCTGAAGCGAGTGCGATGTAGTATTTCCTTTGTTAGGGACCAAGTCGAAGTCACAGAGGCATAAGTCTGGAAAGTATGATGGATGGCACAGCACTTCCCACTCATATCGATCGATCAAATCAGTCACAGCTAGTGTTGGCCGATAATATTATGGACTAGTCTGCAGAAAGAGTCACCGCATATTTCTCAAACCTGGCTGCCGGCTGTGTTCCAAAAATGAACAGTGATATAGCGTAATGATAGTATGCCGTTGAGTACCAGTGCGCGTTAGAATAATACAATCACAGTAGTGCACGAGAATCACGATAAGTTTCTATTGCTGCACTTTCGGTAGTCGTGGTGACCGGTAATGTAGTCATTCGAGTGACTGGCAGTGCACTTACGGCTCGTGTGATTTGGCGTAATGATACTTCATAACAAAGCCTTTTGTCCTCTTTCATAGCGTTCAAAGTGGTATAGCAACGTCGTACTCATGTTTGCATTTACGACAAATAATGCGAAACTCAAAATGATGCAGTTTTTTACATGCGCAGGCGTTCCTTCAGAATATGAAGAATAGTCGTATGCGCTAATCCGGTCTCTCGGGCCAGCTCACGAATCGTTTGGCTTCCATCACTATTTATTAACGCCGTGGGAGCACACACTGAACCGACACCTGCCTGATAAATGACTAGTACATTTTGGCGTCCCTTGTACAGAGCAACGTAGCCACGCAGCCACTGTCATGATGTACGTCCTCTAACACGTTCAGTTTCTATCCGTCTCCATTAGTCTTGTTCCGAAAACGTCATGACAGTACTATATTAGACCATCCACAAATAGAATTTCCCATAGTTTTGAGCTTTAATCGAGGCAACGGGCAAACGACTTGAGGCATTTAAGATGTGGTTGTACAGACGAAATTACAAGTGTACAGATGAAATTAGAAATAACAACATTCTCCGCAAAATGAAGAAAGGAGAATTCTAAAACGCAGTAAAATAAAAAAAACTATGAGGACATCTTAAAAGTGCTGCCTCCAAATTTTTATTCTGTTCTCAATATCTGTTGAGGCATTACATGTCATGCACATCACTCAGTCGGCTTTCCAGCTTCGCTGACGCAAGTTGCAAGCCTCTGCCGCTAGATGGCTCAGAACTGTAGCGTGTAACATGGCGGTGTGTAACGTAACCATGTCTGTGCTTAAGAAATACCATGATGTAATCGAGTTTCGAATTCATAGAATTCGTTCACACATGGAGCACCCTCTCCTTCAGCATGAAAATGCCACATCACACACGAACGCTGAGACATCTGCAACGATCCGACGCCTTGAGTTCACTGTCATCCATCATCCTCCATACAGTCCCGAAATGGCCCTGCCCAATTTTCATCTGTTGCCAAAACTTAAAGAACACCTTCAGGACTTCTCTTTGACAGTGATGATGCAGTGCAAGCAGAGATGAGGTTGTGGCTCCGTCATCATAGTCAAACACTCATCAGTGACGGTTTCAACAAACTGGCCCCTCGTTGGGTGATGTGTTCGATGCCAGGGTGACTATGCTGAGAAATACGTAAACATGAAGAATAGAGAGGTAGAATGCTAAATAGAAGTTATTTTCATTTAAAGGGTTTAAGAGTTTTCACATAAGAAATTCGGAAGCATTGCTTTACACCAGTATCTCTGCTATATACACTGAGGTGACAAAAGTCATAGGATACCTCTTAATATCGTGTCTGATCTTGTTTTACCCAGCGTAAAAGCGTACGAAATGTGGAATCAACAAGTCGTTGAAAGTCCCCTGCAGCAATATTGAGCCATGCTGCCTCTAGAGCCGTCCAAAATTGCGAAAGTGTAGCCGGAGCAGGATGTTGTGCGTTAACTGAACTTTTGATATATACCATAAATGTTCGATGGGATTCATGTCGGGCGACCTAGGTGGCAAAAGCATTCGATCGAGCTTTCCAAAATGTTCTTGAAACCAATTGCGAACAATTGTGCCCCGGTGATATGGCCCATTGTCATCAGCAAAAATTGTCTGTAAATGGTCTCCAAGTAGCCTAACATAACCATTTTCAGCCAGTGACGGGTTCAGTTAGACCAGAGGATAGAGTACATTCCGTCTAAACACAGCCCACACCATTATGGAGCCACCACCAGCCTGCACAGTGTCTTGTTGTCAACTTAGGTCCATGGCTTCATGGTGTCTTCGCCACACTCTAACCGTGCTATCATCTCTTACCAACTAAAATCAGAGACTCATCTGACCAGGCATTGGTTTTTACAGTCGTGTAATGCTGAAGATAAGATAGGTAGATCACATAACTAATGAGGAGGTATTGAATAGAATTGGGGAGAAGAGGAGTTTGTGGCACAACTTCACAAGAAGGAGGGACCGGTTGGCCGGACATGTTCTGAGGCATCAAAGGATCACAAATTTAGCATTGGAAGGCAGCGTGGAGAGTAAAAATCGTAGAGGGAGACCAAGAGATGAATACACTAAGCAGATTCAGAAGGATGTAGGTTGCAGTAAGTACTGGGAGATGAAGAAGCTTGCACAGGATAGTCTGCATCAAACCAGTCTCAGGACTGAGGACCATAACAACAAGGTTCAACTGATGTCCTCACGAGCCCAGGAGAGGCGCTGCAGGCGATGTCGTGCTGTTAGAAGAGGCACTCACGTCGGTCGTCTGCTGTCATAGTCCATTTCGCCACACTGTTTGTAACGGATACTTTCTTCGTACGTCCCACATTTATTCTGCGGTTATTTGAAGCAGTGATGCTTGTCTGTTAGCACTGACAACTCTACCGAAATACCGCTGCTCTCGGTCGTTACATGAAGACAGTCAGCCACCGAATTGTCCGTGGTGAGAGGCAACGGGTGAAATTTGGTATTTTTGCCACATTCCTGACACTGTGGGTCTCGGACTATTGAGTTCCCTAAGGATTTCCATAATGGAATGTTGTAAGCGTCTAATTCCAACTACCATTCCACGTTCAGAGTCTGTTAATTGCCATCGTACGGCTATAATCACGTCGGAAACGTTTCCACATGAATCACCTCAGTGCAAATGACAGTTCCGTCAATGCATTGCTCTTTTATAACTTGCTTATGCGATACTGCCGCCATCTGTATGAGTGCACTTCCCTATACCATGACTTTTGTCACCTCAGTATATGTAAGTAATGTGTAGTACAAGCTACATTATTTGAACCCGTTGCGTTACGTCTCTACGGGATTGTTGCCGCTTTTGAAGTTCCAGCCGTCGTAACTCATCAACTGTCCCAATCACTTCACCTGACAAATTTTCTTCTAGAACGCTTGTTACAACTGGGTACATTTTACGGCCCTCAAAATTTAAATAGAGCGCTTCGTGTACTTGCACTTCGACGTACCGCAGCTTACGGCCATTGAATATTATTCTGCTCCAAAAAGTCACTGCTGAACACATGTGAGCGGAAGAGTGGAGGATTGGTGTTGAAGACAGAATGTGACTGCGTGTGGTGTGCACAGGCTGTACGAGGTTGTGGAGACGTACAGCCGGCTGCACCTGGTGATGGAGTACGCCGGTGGAGGTGAACTCTTCAACAAAATCACCAGTGCAGGCCGCATCCCGGAAGAGGAGGCCAGTCCACTATACGCCCAGATCGTCGCAGCAGTCGCCTTTATGGTCAGTACAAGCTTCTGTCTCCGCTTCGCTGTGACTTTCACGAAGTAATTCATGTTGCTTATAATTTCCAAAAGCAGATTACATTTATAGATGATGATGTGAACAACTGAACGAACGTGATTAATACGGCGTTGTATTACCTCTATCCTATCGTACACCTGCCTAAATGAATGCATGCAACACCTGACTTGCTCCTAGAGAGATTTTGCACCAACTCTTATTCAGATCAGGCGTTAGTTCGGTCGGTAACGATGTGACAACCAATCCACGCTGCCGTCTGTGCTGACTACAAAACCTCGTCAATGTTCAATTCAAGTTTTTGGTCAAGGAGTAGTGTCCAAGTGCAAACTGCGTTTTCGTCTAGCTAGCCTGAACAGCGCCAGAGCGAAGGAGGGAGAGAGTCATACTGAAGGTTTGTAAGAAATCAACATCTCACTTAAATTCTGGTTGCAAGCAATCTTTAGAGAGTAAAAGTAGGATGTATGGAATACCCGCAGTCTGTGACACAAACTTACAGGATTAACTCTGTTTCACTATACGAAGCACGCAGCCCATGGATAAGCTTCTCTGTGGCTCCACCGTATATGGTTGCAAGTTGTTATTTGTAAATATAATAAAGGATGGCTCATCGGACAACGGTATGCTCTTCCAGTCCTAGTCACTGCATACTGCAGAGTCTTCGTCACCATATGCATCGTCATAACGTATTACTGATGATCACATGTTTAAATACTGTCGGTTAGAGTAGCCCTCGTCGAAATGTGAGTGCACCGACAAGACCTTAGAATTACTTAGTGAGATAAAACATTTTTTTTGGCAGCTTTTTCCTTCAGTCTCCTTCGAAGCTCCAAGATCTTGATCACTGGCGATAGCTTTCCGTCCCGTAGTACTCCTCTTCCATGATGATTCGTATATTCCGTAACCAGCTGGAACAGTGCTTTGCGCGCTACACGTAGGGAATTGGCAGCCATGGATGATATCAGATTCAGTGAATCTTTCGACAGATGCGATATCTGTGCTTTCTGGGAATCATGAGACGTCTTGAGTTGATCGTCATACTGCTAGGACTGTTGTAAAGATTATGGTCTTGTGACATGGACAATCTATGTAGTTTATTTCGTAATAAGGGTTAGTCATTGCCACAATTCAGGCTCTGTCTAGCGATACTTCATTACGTTTGTAATCAAGAACACGTGCTTGACGTGAACAATCTTTGATCTGGGTCATTCACCCCACAGTCGCAATTGGCACCTTTCCTATGCTAGTGCTTTTGTTGGTGTCTTTTAAATTATGATAACACAAGTATGTTGAAAACCCGGAGGAGATTATACAAACACTTGCAAATACAAGCATACAGCAGTTCGTGTTTCATAAAACATAGGAAATCTGTTGTAGGGACGTTCCAGGCGAGAACAATCCGTAGCACAAGTACTGACGTTATTCTTACAGCTGCGGAACGTTTAATACAGGGGCGGGCAAACGTTGCACGCTGCTCATGAGCACACAGCCCTGCACTTGTGCTGCTCGCGTGCAATCGTCGAATGGGACAGTGGTGACAGCTGGCAGGTTGCGGCAGTGTAGTACCAGGCTAAGCTGTGGACGTTTAAGCGAAGCGACCACTGCGTAGTGCACGTTGTATTTCAAGAGCCGGAAAATGCAGAGTGAATCAAGGAAACGGAGAAGTGGAGATTTGCTAGCTTTTAAAAAGGAATGTTGTTGTTGTTGTCTTCAGTCCTGAGACTGGTTTGATGCAGCTCTCCATGCTACTCTATCCTGTGTAAGCTGCTTCATCTCCCAGTACCTACTGCAACCTACATCCTTCTGAATCTGCTTAGTGTATTCATCTCTTGGTCTCCCTCTACGATTTTTACCCTCCACGCTGCCCTCCAATGCTAAATTTGTGATCCCTTGATGCCTCAAAACATTTCCTACCAACCGATCCCTTCTTCTAGTCAAGTTGTGCCACAAACTTTTCTTCTCCCCAATCCTATTCAATACCTCCTCATTAGTTACGTGATCTACCCATCTAATCTTCAGCATTCTTCTGTAGCACCACATTTCGAAAGCTTCTATTCTCTTCTTGTCCAAACTAGTTATCGTCCATGTTTCACTTCCATACATGGCTACACTCCAAACAAATACTTTCAGAAACGACTTCCTGATACATAAATCTATATTCGATGTTAACAAATTTCTCTTCTTCAGAAACGCTTTCCTTGCCATTGCCAGTCTACATTTTATATCCTCTCTACTTCGACCATCATCAGTTATTTTACTTCCTAAATAGCAAAACTCCTTTACTACTTTAAGTGTCTCATTTCCTAATCTAATTCCCTCAGCATCACCCGATTTAATTTGACTACATTCCATTATCCTCCTTTTGTTTTTGTTGATGTTCATCTTATATCCTCCTTTCAAGACACTGTCCATTCCGTTCAACTGCTCTTCCAAGTCCTTGGCCGTCTCTGATAGAATTACAATGTCATCGGCGAACCTCAAAGTTTTTATTTGTTCTCCATGAATTTTAATACCTACTCCAAATTTTTCTTTTGTTTCCTTTACTGCCTGCTCAATATACAGATTGAATAACATCGGGGAGAGGCTACAACCCTGTCTCACTCCTTTCCCAACCACTGCTTCCCTTTCATGCCCCTCGACTCTTATGACTGCCATCTGGTTTCTGTACAAATTGTAAATAGCCTTTCGCTCTCTGTATTTTACCCCTGCCACCTTCAGAATTTGAAAGAGAGTATTCCAGTCAACATTGTCAAAAGCTTTCTCTAAGTCTACAAATGCAAGAAACGTAGGTTTGCCTTTTCTTAATCTTTCTTCTAAGATAAGTCGTAAGGTCAGTATTACCTCACGTGTTCCAACATTTCGACGGAATCCAAACTGATCCTCCCCGAGGTCCGCATCTACCAGTTTTTCCATTCGTCTGTAAAGAATTCGCGTTAGTATTTTGCAGCTGTGACTTATTGAACTGATAGTTCGGTAATTTTCACATCTGTCAGCATCTGCTTTCTTTGGGATTGGAATTATTATATTCTTCTTGAAGTCTGAGGGTATTTCACCTGTCTCATACATCTTGCTCACCAGCTGGTAGAGTTTTGTCATGACTGGCTCTCCCAAGGCCGTCAGTAGTTCTAATGGAATGTTGTCTACTCCGGGGGCCTTGTTTCGACTCAGGTCTTTCAGTGCTCTGTCAAACTCTTCACGCAGTATCTTACCTCCCATTTCGTCTTCATCTACATCCTCTTCCATTTCATAATATTGTCCTCAAGTACATCGCCCTTATATAAACCTTCTATATACTCCTTCCACCTTTCTGCCTTCCCTTCTTTGCTTAGAACTGGATTGCCATCTGAGCTCTTGATATTCATACACGTGGTTCTCTTCTCTCCAAAGGTCTCTTTAATTTTCCTGTAGGCGGTATCTATCTTACCCCTAGTGAGATAAGCTTCTACATCCTTACAGGGAGAATCATTTTTTCTTTGTGCAAAAACGTGAAAATTCGAAATGTATAATATGTGACAGTATTCTCGCTGGTCAGCGGAAGTTTAATATTGAACGCCATTATAATAAATTTCAATATGTTCCCATACTTAGTGCAATAAAAGAGGAAATTCTCAAGCGATTTGGGGACATATCATACTTATCCCAAGGTTTTGAATAGTTCTCGAGACAATTTGCTGTTTCTGTAGATGATATTCATCCCAGTTTGCAAATGGAATTAATAGATCTACACTGTAGATTCTTCAGCGTAATTCTCGTGAGCGGCGACGAGCTCCTCGCGTTTTCAGACACCATCCTACTTTGGCCAACTGTATGCGCTATAAGCAGCTCCGTGCGGGATGCCGTCGCGTCATCCGCGATAGCAAGAAGGCAAGATGGGACTTCTTTACTAGCTCCTTTAACACCTTCACTCCCTCCTTGGAAGTTTGCAGTCGGATTCGACCGTTATCTGGAGCGCCTAGTTTCTCCCCGGTCTCTGGGCTCACTGTCGCGCATGATACATTAGTGGACCCCGTCGCAATTTCTAACTCATTGGGTCAACACTTTGCTGAGATTTCGAGCTCTTCAAATTACTCTCCAGCGTTTCTCCCGAAGAAACGTCCAGCGGAAGTGCAACCTCTTGCCTTCTCCTCTCACAATCGCGAAAGCTATAATACTGTTTTCTCCACGCGGGAACTCCAACGTGCACTCTCTTCTTCTCGCTCCTCCGCCCCAGGACCGGCTGGTATCCACATCCAAATGTTGCTGCATTTATCATACCATAGTCTGCGTTACCTCTTTCACCTTTATAATCGAATTTGGACCGACAGTACTTTTCCCAGACGATAGCGGGAAGCTATCGTCGTTCCTGTTCCGAAACCTGGAAAGGACAAACATCTCCCCTCTAGCTATCGCCCCCATTTCTCTCACGAGTAGTGTATGTAAGGTTTTGGAGCTTATGGTGAATTGCCGTTTAGCTTGGTGGCTGGAGTCCTGCAGTCTTCTAACACCTGCCCAATGAGGTTTCCGAAAGCATCGTTCTGCAGTTGACCATCTTGTTGCTCTCTCCACTTACATCATGAACAATTTTCTCCGGAAACGCCAAACAGTAGCGATATTTTTGATCTGGAGAGAGCATACGATACCTGTTGGAGGACAGGCATCCTGCGCACACTGTTCTCTTTGGGCTTTCGAGGTCGGCTGCCCCTTTTTCTTCGCTAATTTATGGCAGAGCGCACATTTAGAGTGCGGGTGAACACTACTCTCTCCCGTACTTTCTCCCAAGAAAGCGGGGTACCCCAGGGCTCCGTGCTAAGTGTTTTTGGGATCTACTATAGCTCTCAACGGACCAGCCTTCTTGAACGACGTCTTCAAGGATGTCTCGATCGCCTCCACTCTTGGAGCATCGAAACAGGCTTCCGCTATTCGCCGTTTATGTTAATTTTTGGCGTCGTACGGAGTTTCTTCCACCTTCCTTACATCTAGGACCTGCTAACCTTCCGTTTTCGGACGTCGATAAATTCTTGGATCTTATGTTTGACAGAAAACTGTGCTGGTCCCCCCACGTTTCCTATCTTTCGGCTCGCTGTCTGCGATCCCTCAACACCCTCCGTGTCCTGAATGGTACCTCCTGGGGAGCGGACCGAGTGGTCTTTCTCCGCCTCTATCGCTCCTTAGTGCGCTCGAAATTGTTCTATGGAAGCATAGTTTACTCCTTTGCTCGGTCGTCTATTCTTCGGCGTCTCGACTCTATCCACCACCATAGATTACGTTTAGTGTCTGTAGCTTTTTACACCAGCCCTGTGGAAAGCCTTTATGCTAAGACTGCTGAACCTCCGCTGTCCAATCGGCGAGCTGTCCTTCTGAGTCGTTATGCTAGCCATCTGTCCTCCATGCTTGCTAATCCGGCCCATGACATTTTTTTCGGCGCCTCCTTGGATGTAGGGTATGCAGGCCGCCCTTCCTCCCTACTACCACCGGGAGACCGCTTCCGTCAACTGCTCCATTCTCTTTCCTTCCGCTTTCCTAAAACTTTCTTGACAACTTCGGGTACAGCACCGCCTTGGCTCCGTCCCCGGACCCGCCTGCTCCGTGACCTTTCAGTCTCCCATGGATGGTACCCTTTTTGTTTATCGTCCGGCATTTGCTGCTCTATGTGCACAAATGAAGGAAGCCACATTTATTTACACTGATGGCTCAAAAAAATCGTTTGGTGTAGGGAGTGCCTATATTGTTGGCGACACCCCAAATTGATTTCGGCTTCCCGACCATTATGTTATTTGTTCAGATTCTCTCAGCTCTCTCCTCACTCTCCAAGCTCTCTACCCTGTCCACCATCTGGTCCACCGGATTCAGGACTGCCTCCACTTGCTCCACTTGGGGGGCGTCTCTGTGGCGTTCCTCTGGATCCCAGGACACTTTGGTATCTGTGGAAATGAGGCGGCCGATATAGCGGCCAAGGCTGCAGTCTCTGTTCTTCAGCCAGCTATTCGCATGATTCCCTTCGCCGATCTACGGAGTGTTTTATGTCGTCGTGTTGCTATTTTATGGCACGCATATTTGTCGACACTTCCCTATAATAAATTGCGGGACGTGAAAGCTCTTCCCTGTGCTTGGACCTCTTCCTCCCGAAAGCGTAGTCGGGAGGAGGTAATTTTAACTAGACTCCGGATAGGGCACTGTCTTTTTAGCCATCGACATCTTTTAAGTGGCGATCCTCCCCCACTCTGTCCCCACTGCTCTCAGCTGTGGGCGGTAAGACACCATTTACTTGAGTGCCCCTATTTTACTGCGTTGCGCGCCCGTCTACAACTGTCGCCTGATATATCTTCCATTTTAGCAGATGACACGCGCTCAGCCGATCGCGTTCTCGAGTTTATTAGTGCCACTGAGATGACATCAGTCATTTGAAGCTCTTTTTGGCGACAACCAACCCCCTTCTATAATAGTTTTTGAAGCTTTCCTTCTGCTTTTAGTTTCTCCATTTGTTTGAGTTTCGTTCCCATTGCTGCTGGTTTCCAGTTTCGTTTTTTACCTTTTCCTAAGTCACAGACCGCTAATGACCGTAGCAGTTTGGCGCCCTAAAACCATAACAAAAAAAAGCGTAAACTGGCCTATTGTAAGGGTCCAAAATAGTGGCATCTCAAGGGAACCGCGACAGAATCCGGAATAAACGTAGAACTTCTTATAATTCATCAGACTTTCCCTGAGATCCTTTGACATCTTCAGGTGTCAGGTATTCTGCCAGATATCGGCATCGTTCTTGAACGATATTTCGACAGCGTGAATCATTACCTTCGTCAGGTATTATCTGAATTCGCAAGCAATTTTTGTAGATGTAGAGTGAGGAAAGGAAGGGGGGAGGGGTTGGTAGAATTGCGAAAGAGACTAGAGGAGAATGACACAACGACATCCAGAGTCTCCCTCCGGCATTCAGTTAGGTAGGGCGGAATGGTTCTAGAAATGACTGATGATACATAAAAATGTCCAGGATATGCTATGCTGCACACGTGACCAACAATAATCCGCAATGAAATCGTGAAGTCTATTAACACTCGAGCGCCTAAATTACACAATAACTTATTTTCTCTCGCAAGCGACAACTGACGACTGGCCCTGCTCCATCACCGTGTTGCCGTTATATGTGCCACTATTACGCAATCACTCAGGCTTAAGGGGTTTTTAGGAGTTTATATCTTCCCTCAACATTACAGTTTATCTGAATGACATCAATATCAACAACAAAAACAACTTTTAAAACGTATCGTACTGGATACTGTTGGTGCGATCCTATCTTACAATATTCCTTCGACGTATTATTAGCAGTGCGGTAGCCCGAAAAGTACACACAATATTCCGAGCAAGATGCAGGGAGAAACACATTCTCCAGTATGACAAGAACTGTTTCAATGTGTCACGCTGGAAAATGTCTGAAGCCGCAAGCTACCAAAGGTGTCAATGCATCTCGCAATGTACGTGTCTGGCGGGCAGTCGCCTGGTAGACGAGGTATCCTCAGTTGGCCACCAGCTACATGCAAGAGGAACAGTTAATCTTTCATGTCACTTACTCCATGGTACGATGACGATGTGCTACGCCCCACAGCAGTCGTTACTGAGGATGTTGTAACGGATACATACATAAGAGTCCTCTTCTGCGGATTCGCATTTGCAACAACGTATGACAAAATGATGTGTACAGAAACATTTGTTCCTATACAGAACTACAGTAGACTACCAGTCACACCGCTTTTTCGAATTTATAAAGAGTGCGAGCCTGTGACCGAAACGTTCTTGAATTAGCGATTAAGTTACAAAGCCGCTTCGGCTATGTTTTCACCGCAGTGCGACAGCCATCGGCCTATACAAATAACACAGAATGTTAATGTCCGCTGTGTCTTGTAGCTTTCACGATTCTTGTTTTCAGCTTCGCTCCAATTGCTTTGGTCCCTTGCTCGCGCCATAAAGTGACATTACAATCGTCGTCGGGAGGTCCGCATACTTCCCGTGGAAGTGTAGTTCGGTTTCTGCGTCGTTGCGACTAAATACTAAAATGAGAAAGCGAGACTGAAGCTAATGCGTACATGAAGACTACAAAAGAACGAGTAACGGCAGATAAATTCTCATCTTAAATCACTATCAGGCGTTTCGTAAACTTCGACAGTGTTACACCTTGCTTCCCATCGTCCCTCTGCCACCCTCTCACATCGGCTGCTCCACATCTTTTAGAATTCACCTGGCTAATGGAAACCCACCAACAACTTCATAAATAAAGCACAAATGTAGAATAAAAACTAACAAATTCGGAAGCAGACGCTCTTTATCCGATCTGTGGCACTGTCTGATAATTGAAAATGCTGTACAAGCTATTTGTATCGATTAAGGCAATAACAATACAATGCGTTGAAAGAAGTACGAAAGTTATCCAAAACAAATATGCAATATAGTACAAGGGTGAATCAGAAAGTCTTTGTCCCCATTTTTTTAGTCAAATTACTGCTGTGAATTCGAAGTTAACATACCCATTCCCAGCGGTGGATGTTTCTTTGACCTGACGAGTTCTCGGTACGGGGCTGCTGATGGTCGTGAAGGAATCGGTAGTGCTTGACACGTCCACGGCGTATGATCAACGAAGTGCGGTCGTTTTCCATGCATCAAGGGACCAACGCCGTGGTGGTGGTGGTTGTGTTGGGAGTTCACAAAAGGCCGTGAAGAACTGCATGGCAATGAGCGTTCGCCGAGGCCGCGTTCTTTACTGAATGACGACAACATTGCCTATGTGGTCGCAGCGGCGAAGCGGATCGGCGTGTGAGCCTCAAGGACATTTCCCGGGAGCTTGCATTTCGTATGGAATTGGTTGCAACATATTTCACACGTCCTTAGGATACGGGAATATCTTACGTCGGTGGGTGCCTAACCAGTTGGATGATATGATGAAAGGCAAGGAAACAATTGCTTCACTGAATCAACTGTATGCTGAGGAGGGTGCCAATCTCCTGGACAGCATTGTTACTGTTAATGAAACGTAGATACTGTAGCTCACACTGGAATCAAAGCAGCGGAAGCATGGTGTGGAAAAATTCGGGTATGCCTGTGATAAAAAAAGAGTTCCGGCCAGTGCCATCTGTTGGGATCGCTGTGTACCGCCAGCGCTGGATTTCATGCCAGTAGGTGCTACCGTCAATGCCGACAGTTAATGCCCTTAGTGATTTCCACCTTTCCGTCCGTTCAAAAAGCTCCTGGAAGGACAGTGATTCACATGCAACGATGAAACCAAGACAGCACTTAGACTGTGGTTGTAGTCTGCTGGGCGAATTTTACCACAAGGGCATCTCGAATTTAGTACTGCGATGGAACAGATGTATCAACCGGTGTGGGAACTACGCAATAAAATTGTGTAAGGTACGTTGAATTTTACGTTTGTCATTACCTGTATGTACCTAACTTCGGCAAATAAAAAATAGGGGCAAATCCTTTCTGAGTCCCCCTTGAAATTACCAAAATAGTGTAGATTTTTTGTCGAAGGTGCAACTATGAGACGCAGCAGAACTATAAGAAGTCAAATGTCTCATGTTCCAGTAGTAGTTAAATTCAGGAAATTTGTCACAGATGGAAAAAGAGTTAACTTATTAACTTTGTCCGCTTCGTCGCCCTTTCCTTTCTCTGGCAATGATTTCTGGAAGATGCTGTTTAATGCGATGTAATTTCCTCCATGGATATTGTAAGAGCTTCAAATAACTTACAGCAAGTCCATTACACAAGTGTAATTATCACAGATTTCCTCTAGGCGTTACCCTTCTTTACAGTGTTTCTCTCCTTTCGAGAGTCATCAATTGTCACTCGGATGGCTTCAAGGATGTCATCAGATGAGGTGGCGATATTAAAACTGTAAATAGCAGCGTCAAGAAAAATGACAGTATAGAACCTAGTAGGCTATACTACTGTCCTGCCCCTGTGGTCTTCAGGTAGCATTCACAACTACAAATCCAGCTCGGACATGAGCGTCGGTTTAAAATGTGCCGTTACTTTGGGGCAGTGTATCCATGCAGCTCATGCAGCTGTTGAGTTTGACTACACCTGTGTGAGTGTGTGTGTGTGTGTGTGTGTGTGTGTGTTTGAGAGAGAGAGAGAGAGAGAGAGAGAGAGAGAGAGAGAGAGAGAGAGGGGGGGGGGAGGGATAGAGAGAGGGAGGGACAGCAAATGAGACTAACAGATTCTAGGTAGCTGAGACTTCTGATGTTAATGAGGCGGCTATACAGCCACACAGTTAAATTCCAGATTGAAAAAGAAAAATTAAAAATAAATAATACAACACTCAGCTCTTAAGGCGTTAAATCGAGTGAGGGTCACACAGATCGGAATAGTTGTACAGAAACTAATGAACCATGACATCGCTGTAACACAGTAATAGGTGCTGCATAAGTTTAAAGACTATTCCAGGATCACTAGCTCATCGCTATCTGAACCTACGGAATCTTAATCTGAGCACTACCTTCGTCAATAAAATATCGGTTTTTTTCACCTCAGCTTTTATTACCCTTTAAACATAATGGAATTTGTGCTTTCTGTTTCGCGTATTAACCAACCATTCTCAACATGTGTTCCTTACCACCTTCTTAAGTTTTCACCGCCCTTTACTCATTTCTCACCTTAAGAGTCTTCAGTCTTCAATCCTCATGTCACCCAAAGTACGACAGAAAGCTTTTACGCACGCTAACAGGCTAATGGCTTCTTATCGAACACTTCTCCTCCTTTTTCGGTATTTCCGGTACCAGCTAATTTCCTACACTTCCCTCATTTACTTAGAATTTGTTGGGGTCCGTAGTGAATACTTTGGTTGTTGGTGAATTTCGCTGCAGGTATATCAGGATTCAGTCAGTCTGTCTAAATTGTCAATTGTTTTGGCTGTGTAGCCATTTCTTACGGCAATGCTCCTTATTGTATCTATCTCATTCTTCGGGGTGTTTTCTTCTAAACCAAGATCTGTAGTATGGACCTAAACGCAGCATGTTTCTGTGTGGTGGGATGGCACGATGGATTGTCCAATATTATGTCTGTGTATGTGTGTTTTTTGTGTACGCTTAACTTACGTTTTTTTTGGTGCTTGGTGATTTTAAGGTCCAGGAAATTTATGCTTTTGTTGTCCTCATCTTCTATTGTGAATTTTATGTTTTTGTGGAAAGAATTGAATACTTCTAGTAGTACTTCAGTCTCCTCTTTTGTTCCATCAAATAGCAGCAACGTATCAACAACATATCTCTATTAATACATTATTTTACCTTTGAGTGTATTGTTTTCATTAAAGAACTTACTTCCTAGATGGTTGAGAAAGATATCTGCAAGAAAACCTGATACAGTGCTACTGCCCTTGGAAGACCCACTTCCTGTTGGTAAACTTTCCCATTAAATGTAAAGTAATTGTGAGACAATATTAGCTGCAACATGGTCTTGACTCCTGAGATTTCTGCAATTGGTAATTTCTTATGTTTTACTAAGTTGTCAAAGATTATGTCTATTGTTTCTTCAGTTGGTACATTTGTTAATAGATTAGCTACATCAAAAGAGGTAAACCTGGCACCTTCAGCAGTATTTATATCTTTAATTTCAGTTGGTAATTCATTTGTGTTCTTAACTGAGTATGATTTATCAAAAGTATAGTACTGCTTCAGAATTTCGTTCAGTAACTGGGAGACTTCCCATATTACACAGAGTACACTCTCTTGATTTAGAAGAAAACACACTCAAGAATGAGGTAGGTACAATAAAGAGTATTGCTATAAGTAATAGCTGCACAACCAAAACAACTGATATTGTTGACAGATAGATACACAAAAGTAAGACAACGAGAGGTCACACTGTGAAAGAAGAGAAAATATTGGCCAGTACCCATACCTGCGCCGTACATCACAAAAAATCGCTAACCTTTAAAAAGAAATGCACAAATACATTCTCAACTAATGCTATGTTAGGAACGTTACTCACCCATAACATAAAATCAAATACATAAACATACTTCAACAGTGGAGTGTACAAAGTATCATGCCCCAGTTGTCCTGCCAACTATGTAGGGAAAGGAGGTACAAACTTCAGAAGTCGTTTTCAAGAACACGTAAATGCTTTCAGGCTCAACCACTTCGAAAAGTCAGTTATTGCACTACATATGTTGGAAACGAAACATAGCATCAACATTCTAGAAAACAATTTGGTTGACTACATAATGAAGCCAATGGTAAGACCCTAAATCTCTTATAACAGTTGGAAATATACCTCCACAGAATCAAAAAACCAGAACCTATGTTAAACGAACAAACAGATTTCCCATGCCACAGTTATTTCGGCAATTTTAAAGACCTATTCTGAAGTTACTCCCTGCATATGTCAATTGTTTAATAATTAGATCTTTGGCACTTCGAATAAATTCCTCTTTGATCACACCATGTACAAAAACATATGTGAAGTGTTGACAAAATGCGTATGCAAATATACCTCTTGAGTAAAGTGATATGCACGAAGAGGATGAAGAAAAATATGTATGATGGTGCTAAAACGTTAAAAACGCTTTTCTTGGGTTATGTGGGATATGCATTTCATCCACTCAAGAGAAAAAATAAAGCTTGTATTAAGACAAATTACAGCTGATGGTGGACCCACAGGGTCCGAAGTACATCGTGTGTTTAATAAAACACTAAAAGTTGTGACTGAAGGCGTTTTCTATTTCATACTTCCAGTGTACTGAGTTCAGTCACATTTGAAGCTTCAATATGTGGGTAAAATTAAAAAGATGGTATATATCAGCCAGAATGGCTAGCGTTTCTCAAATGAGAGCACTTTAAGCCGGTAAGTCACAACAGGCTAGGAAAGCCAGACGTAATCGTCAGCCAACGATGACTTCATTTTCGTTGGTTTTCCTGTCTGGTCAGCTCCGCCAGAAGGCCTGTCGGCGCTGTGAGATGTCGCAACTTCTACTTCCAGAGACGCTGACTGACGTCTCCATCAGTGTGCCGAATACGTGTTCTTGTGTACTGAATACGAGCTCTTTTCCCAAGGCACGTAGTTATCTTGCTGACATGCGCATCCTCTCTCATGGTGTTATTCTGTCGAATCGACACATTGGATGGAGCTGTGGTGCAATAAATTACATTGTTAGGCTCCTCATCTGTAGACTTGCATTTTTTCACACATTTACTAACATAACCGCGTATCTTAGACGACCCATAAGATTCATAATTTTTATACAGGTCTACTTCCATAATTTCTGTTCCCAAATCACGATAGATAAAATTTATTCAGAAACGAATCAGTTCCTCTTCCCTTCCACAGATCAAGGCTTCTTCATTTCTTCCTCCCAGAACCATCTGCTACTTAGGGGAAGCTTGCCTATATTGGACCAATTTTATGTATTTATTTGAAACAAAATATGCCGTACAGTAATTTGCATGATATACACTTCCACCATGCGGTATTAAATTTTGAATAATACGTAGCTTAAAGGCATATAATCAAAAATTTATAAGTATGCAATTGGTCTCAGTCAGGAAGTCGGTTGCTTAATTTGGGGACTTCAGTTGCTTAAGTTAGAACAGATGGTAAAACTGAGTAACAAGGTGAATAAGAACTGTAATATTTAAAGAAGTTGTATTTCATTATATTACACGTACATCATATTTAGGTAGTTAGGCCTTATTATAAAAAAATAAATATTTTTGGCGTTCTCACAACCGTTAAGATACTGGTAAATTAGAGGAAAACTGTTTCATCCTCATACATCGATTCAAATAAAAACGAAGAATAAACTAGAGAAGTGTAAACGAGCTTGACACACTGAACTGTACTAATCATGCCTGTAGACAGAGATCAAGAACAAACAGGTTTAATTGCAATCTGAACATAGCACCATGAATTGTCAACGTTTAGTTTGTCTTATGTCATTTGGAAATAAATCTGTCTTAGCAGATTTTTGCTTCTTTGATTAACAATTCAATTGTTTTGATTATTGCTTATAAGGCATATTACTGATTCCAGTCGCGTTCTGTGCTTATCCTGTGCCTTGAATAGCAAGCTTCTTGTATGAATTTGGAAGGAGTGACGTCTTGCTCACAATCTTCTCGAAATTCCTTTTAGGTGTTGTACAGTCGTAATCACTTGAAATGATTTCTGATGAAGATTCCTCCCTCCTATTGTTTGTACAAATAGGCTCCTCTAGTAAATGGTCATCAACTTTCAAGAAATCTGCTGGTGAAAAATGAAGATCTGAACACACATTCCTATTCAAAGGCCAAAAACCTGCTGGGTGAAGACATTCATTGCTGTCCCAACTGCTGCTGGTCAGCCATTGACTTCATTCAGTAATCCAGACGTGTGAAACTGCGTTAGAGTTTTACCTACGTTTTCACGCAACCATTGGTCCTGATTATGAATGAAAGAGATCTGAAAAATGCAAAAAATGAAGCATCAAGTGGCTGGAGTCAGTGAGTATTGCGCCCAGGTAACTGCAGCATGGTAATACCATTATCACGAGCGTACTTAGCAGCCTCTAGACTTCTACTGTGTGTTTTGTGATAACCAGGAAGTAGGAGCATAGGTGAGTCCTTTCCAGAGTTAACATGAAGTTTTTCAAGTGTTTGAGCCACGACACATGCAACTCTAAAATCGTGAAGCCAATGTCTCAGATGTCAAATGCACTTAAATTTCAGTTCTTACTGCATCTTCTTACACTTGAATATAATCACAGGTGGGATAATGTATCCAGCTGAATTGACAGCACAAACAAGTGTTTTGTTAAACCCTCGCTCCACGCTTGTGCTGGTTCCCACTTGGTGCCCTTTCTTCTTTCGCTACCACTTTTTGGATTGTGTTGTGAATCCAGATTCGTCGACTTGAATACAGTGTTAGCTGTAATTCTATTATCGTCGACAGTTTTCTCAAGGAGGTGGAAGAACTGATACATATTCTGTCCATTAAACCCCTTAGCTCTGGCCATTAATTTTCCTTCTGGCTAGCGAAGGGAAAGCTGTGGATCTCGTCTCACACGTGAGTAATAACACTTTTCCACCACCATTTACTTATCTCTGTTGAAAAAATGAGGTAACTCATATTGCTCTGCTACGTTGAATGCAAAATTACGAACATCGTTTATGGTAAATCCAAAAAACCTGTTATTCAAATAAGAGGAAGTGGTCTGTGAGAACCTTTTCCGTCTCAGACGTAAAAGTTGATTTTCTTTCGAATGACTTAACTTCATCTGTGTTCGTGTTTTACTGTCATCGTATATGTTTACTGTAGCTTTGGGTATACTAAATACACGAGCACACTCATTAAGTTCATTGTCACAATTACCGTATGATGTCACAGAGACTTTCAGCTCATCTTCTACCCCTTTCCTGTACATTCTCATTTTTGACATCTTGAAATCCTAAAACCATTATCCCTGTTATTACTTACTCTATATTACTAACTACAATTTTTATGAGCGTCTTCTAAAAGGACTCGATCCAGATTAGGAAACAAGCCAAGGTCTAACTTCGACAATTGGACGCCTCATAAGAAATGACTACACTACAATAACATCCAAAATTAAACTCTAGTTTTAAGATGTCTACTCATCAACTAAGGAAATGCAGTTACGAACAATTTGTCCGATAATTCATTTACTTACTCGTACATAATACAGAAGCTAAGATTTGTACCACAATGGCTATAACAATAACGCAGAGAATACAGCAGTGACAATTATTCTAGCTTCAGTGCCTACAGTCGACTAACCGCTGGGCCACGCGAACTTGACAACATTTCTAGCACGTAGAGCCAACTTGAAGATTTAAGTTACAAATACATCGCGAAATACGAGGGTGGTCCCGCTTGCGCAAGATCCAGCTTCGGGGACTCTTCCCTGTATTTCATCAAGAACACGGCCTCCCTTGTTGTCCTACCGTTTACTACTTCTACAAATCCTCACCGTCCCATTTCAAGCTTCTATTTTCCTGTCCTTACCTTAGAGCAAGGTTTTTTTTACTATCTTTTAAATCTACACATATTAAAAGTGTATCCACGTTCTTTTTTCTGCTGTCGTAAAGAATGGGGGATTAGAATCTTATATTCTTCTCACACCACTCCCATCCTTGAGACTCGACACTATTAAACATAACAAAGGGGGAAAACCGCGTGGCAGCCACAGTAACATACAATTACTGAGGAAAAAGCAGCCGGTGTAAAACCATACCACACACCTAAAAAACTGATAACTTTTGACCCGTCCTTAAAGAAGAAATGAGAGATGATTGAGGTTTCACGCCGCGTCGGTGATGCTTTCAGTACAGACAGAGCACAGGCTCTGAATGTAACTAGCGATAATCAGCTATAGCCGTTTCGAAGGATTCATTCCGGTATTCATCTTAATCTATTTAGAGTAACATCAGAAATATTGAATCTGAATGCTCGGACAGGAATTGGTATTCCATTCCTCTAAATCGTATTACTACGAAGCTTTATGTCCATTAAGTAATCCCACATTGTTAGTCTACGTGTCTCACAGTCTCTGGTAGAAATGTTGCCTTTTGCCTTTTGTCTGAAACCATGATCCGATCCTTTCCAAGGGCACAGATGACTGAATTGACACACAGTATGGTTCCCTTTAAATTTGTAACTAAGTGAGAATTGATAACAAAAACAATGTGGTATAGTCATATTTCTCGTAAATGTGATTTCTAGTATATAAGTAAAACACAACTTTAGATTATGTCTCAAGATTTTTGTAGAATTGAACAGCAAAATATGATTTCTTCAATAACAATGAAAGTAAACTACTTCATCACTCTCCTTCATATTAGTTACACATTTGGTTTCTACAGCTTGTCTTTAACGCTATTATAAGTATCTTTCACATATTAGACCATTTCTGTTATGTGTACTAATTTATACATTGTATTCCTTTTCTTCTGTGGCCGCGCTACGCTACATCCTTCTTTGGCTTGTAATGACAATTTTGGCTGGATGTTCTTTCCGTTCCTTCCAACAGCCCTCCATTTTAGTTTCTAAGTCAGTTTATTTAGTCAATTAGTTAATTATACAATTACTTTTAAGTTGTTTTCATTATTTTGTGTACATAGCTACACATTAGAATATCAGATTTAGTTACTTCTATTCGTAACTCGGCGATATTTGTTAGAACGTATCAGTCGCTCACGTAAACTGAAGCATGGCATTCGTGGTACACTGTTGGATTTTTATATGTTCTGTTTTTGAGTTCCCTTTGTACTTTACAGCAAATATTACTCAATAAGTAGTTTTGAATGGAAAAATTCGTCAGGAGCGAAATCAGCGTATGGTGTACTGAAAGGCGATTGATAGCACCTCATCTATCTAGGATTCATACAAATAACCGGCTAGATGTTCGCTGTCAACACATGGGGGCTACAGTATTAGAAAATTCTGGCGAAGTGAAAGAAAAACAAGCACATGGTCAAAGCTGATAGTTGTCGCTCAACAGAAACATATAGAATAAACTAAGGCGAAAACATCCAATATTATTTTATTATGGAATCGCCTAGTACTAATTGGAATAAGGAGTAGTCACCAAATACCGAGGAGTATTCATCCAGAGCAATTTGAAGTAGAATTACCTCCTAAATTTTGTCGCGAGGAAGAAAAATGCGAGCCTAACATTCATTGAAAGCTTATTCCACGTGTATACCGAGGGAGCCATGCAGTGCATACCAGTAGATATGGTCATCTTCTTCCTAAATCACCACGGATATCAGACTTGGCTCCTAAGCGTTTTTGTCGTCTTTTCCAAACAGAAACAGCAACTTCCCCTTCAACCTGCTGCATGATAGGCCACACAAGCAAAGCTATATTCTCTACATCATATTTAGATACAATACCTCATATTCTCAGTTGGAAGAAACAAAATTAAATAGCTTTTATTCATCCGAAGGGCAGGTCGTTTAAATATTTCTGTCCGACCGATTCTTGAGAATGCTTCCTTAGCTTGTGGTCCTCACCAAGTTTAACTAATGTAAAACATGTCTGACTGAAACAACGGCCATATCATTAGTCCGTAGTTGTTAAGTAACCTTGCAAGCGTCACAGAAATTTCCAGCAATCTCCAGTCGGAGACGCTATAGCAAAGGCGTGTAACATCACGTAAAGACTTATTCTTCATGACGAAAGCGTTCACGGGAGAACAGCCGGGTGTTAGTGTCCAAACGGCACAATATTTCGGTAAGCCATCACGCTGCCACCACAGGCAAACTAACGAACTGACCGCCGAAGTGGCGGCGCCGGGCTTATATATCCTTCCTCCCTGCAGATGTTCCCAATGCGGTCCACGCCCAGACACGAAGCGTCCAGTATCCGTTCCGTTCGCGGTCCGCGCCCAGGGGCGCGTGCCGGCTGCATCTTCTTAGTATCTCTGCCTGTTCTCGAAGTCAGTTCGTGGCGGGATGTCTCTTTCTCCTTTTAATAAGATTCAAAGCGGGTTCCCAGGCCTTACTAAGGACGTAACTGCTATCTCGATTAATCAGCTGTTCCAGTACTCGAATTTCGATACATTCTTTAGTGACACAGTCTCAATATTTGGACGTCTGTGTCAGAACATTCGTCTGGTCGTAATTCATTCTACGTAATTCCGAGAGACAATGTTCAGCGATCGCCGACTTGTTAGGCTGCTGTAGTCTGGTGTGTCGTTAATGTTCTTGGCAACGATTTTCGATTGTAAGCACCGTTTGACCTATGTAAGTCAAGCCACAGCCGCAGGGTATCTGGTAGACTCCCGATTTCCGTAGCCATAGATCGTCCTTGACATTACCAAGCAGTGCTTGTGTCTTAGTTGGTGGGTGGAAGACAGTCTTCACCTAAAGTTTTTGAAGAATTCAACCTATCTTCCCGATAAAGCGCCACTGAACGGAATAAATGCTACGCACCCATCCTGTTGACTGTCCTCTTCTGTTTCCTCCGACAGGAGTTCCATGCAATGAAATCTTTTTGTATTTTACGGACCAGAGTTCGTACTGATTGACATGTACAAGTACGACTCAACAACAACAACGCCCCTCACGCCCCACCACTTTCCTCGTTCCGCCCCAGAGCTTCAGTTTCGTCAGCACCCCCTCTGGCATTGATGCTGACGCTAAAGTAAGAGAATTTCGGGCTTGATTGAGATTGCTCGCGAAAGGCAAAGGTCTCGAGTTCGAGTCTCGGTCCGGCACACAGTTTTAATCTGCCAGGAAGTTTCAATTTCGGGCTTGCATGGAGCAGAAGTGGCTGTCGTTATTCCCCTATGTCATCTTCTGTTGCAGCAGCATCTAACTTCTTAAATCAGTTAATGTCTAGAAGGCAAACAGTGAACATAAGCCTGAGACAGCAACTATAATTGTCCATTGTCACAAGGAATGTTGGAAAAAACAAAACAAAAAATATATCCCTGCTTAGCAAGAGTGACAGGATAAAAGTGCAGAGTATCTAAGTAGTTAACATTAGATATTCAGTACTGAGGATAAAAAGTGAAGCATGGAAGAGGCCCATCGTGCTACAAAGTTGCTACAAAAGCAGAGAGAACTTCATCTCAGATTTAAGCAAGTAAAATCCTTTCCATAAACCCTCGTCGCCAGTTTTGAGGAGGTCGAATTGCCACTATTGTTGCTGCGGTAGGCCGAGTTTGTGAGTTACTGAAACGGCTTTTGGTGCATTACACCGCTAAGACACTGCCACTATTACACAGCTATGCCCCACGATCAGGTAACAGGACAGGGGAGAGAAGGTTCTACAACACTCCAACAAATAAGTAACAAAGTCACACAAATGAGTTAGAAAGGTTTATTTATCTTTGTGACTTGTTGAATAATGAAGACTGCAACACTGCATACAATATAGCACAAAAGAGGCCCTCAATGGCTAATTGCAAATAATAGTGCATAGCAAATGTAATTTACAATATCTGTCTCTTCTCTTCTAAGAGTTCACTAAACGACGTTCATTGTCTAAGTCAGCCCTGGACGATGATCTATAACCAAGTGGGTGAGAGTTGCTCTTCTATCTTCCGAGTACGCTTCTATCCGTTGTCGTCCGGTCATTGGCGGATTGTACTCGGCCGGCAATCAGCTGAGACCAAGTCGGTATCTTCATCCTCAGCGCCGCCCGTGAAGCTAGTGGAACTCGCACCAGCTCTCATCTTTGCGCCTGTTGTGCTTTTTCCCTGGCTGTCTTCTTCGGACAACACAGCAATCCTAGTACGCAAAAAAAAGCCGAATGAAGCCAAAATGAGCGTAAGGAGAGCAATTCCAGAAGTATCGGACCAATTTCAAAGGAAAATTTTGCCCAATACATTAAATGTAGTTGCAAATATGAACTACCATCAACCGTATAATTGGACGGAGACAATGAAAATTTGTGCCGGATCGGGACTCGAGGGGTTGATCTGGTGTTGCGACTTTCCTATAGACATGGTAAGGCGGGCGGTCGTCTTACTACACTCCTAGAAATTGAAATAAGAACACCGTGAATTCATTGTCCCAGGAAGGGGAAACTTTATTGACACATTCCTGGGGTCAGATACATCACATGATCACACTGACAGAACCACAGGCACATAGACACAGGCAACAGAGCATGCACCATGTCGGCACTAGTACAGTGTATATCCACCTTTCGCAGCAATGCAGGGTGCTATTCTCCCATGGAGACGATCGTAGAGATGCTGGATGTAGTCCTGTGGAACGGCTTGCCGTGCCATTTCCACCTGGCGCCTCAGTTGGACCAGCATTCGTGCTGGACGTGCAGACCGCGTAATACGACGCTTCATCCAGTGCCAAACATGCTCAATGGGGGACAGATCCGGAGATCTTGCTGGCCAGGGTAGTTGACATCATTGGCACCAAGGCAGAAGTGACTCTCATCGCTGAAGACGACACGTCTCCATTCGTCCCTCCATTCACGCCTGTCGCGACACCACTGGAGGCAGGCTGCACGATGTTGGGGAGTGAGCGGAAGACGGCCTAACGGTGTGCGGGACCGTAGCCCAGCTTCATGGAGACGGTTGCGAATGGTCCTCGCCGATGCCCCAGGAGCAACAGTGTCCCTAATTTGCTGGGAAGTGGCGGTGCAGTCCCCAACGGCACTGCGTCGGATCCTACGGTCTTGGCGTGCATCCGTGCGTCCCTGCGGTCCGGTCCCAGGTCGACGGGCACGTGCACCTTCCGCCGACCACTGGCGACAACATCGATGTACTGTGGAGACCTCACGCCCCACGTGTTGAGCAAGTCCGTCAACTGCACATACGGTTCACGTCCACGCTGTCGCGGCATGTTACCAGTGTTAAAGGCTGCGATGGAGCTCCGTATGCCACGGCAAACTGGCTGACACTGACGGCGGCGGTGCACAAATGCTGCGCAGCTAGCGCCATTCGACGGCCAACACCGCGGTTCCTGGTGTGTCCGCTGTGCCGTGCGTGTGATCATTGCTTGTACAGCCCTCTCGCAGTGTCCGGAGCAAGTTTGGTGGGTCTGACACACAGGTGCCAATGTGTTCTTTTTTCCATTTCCAGGAGTGTATTTGGTTAAACGAATACGACTCACGACCAGGCCCAAACTTCCATATAACGTCAACCACGACATACAGAACACAAAGACTTCCATATGCTGTGATTGATGACATGGAACTTTGGGTTTAGCCGTGAATGGCGCTCTCATAACCAAATGGCAAGGCGACCGCCCTCGATAAGCGGGAAATCCGGGTTAGAGTCCCGCTCGGGTACAAATATTCTCTGTTGTCGTTCCATTAATACGTCTGATGCGGTCCATATTCGCAACTGAGAATATATTTCATGTACTTCAGGACGGTTGTAATCGTGGCAGTGCATGTCGGAAGAAACTTTACATCGTAATTCGGAATAACACAGGCACTGCAATATCGAACTTTGCCAAACGATCTCATTAAAAACCCTAAGACGTTTCAGTTTCACATACTGTCAGTAAGCAAATAGAAATCTCTAGTCAGTCATTTAGCGACAGAAAGATAATACTGAATTTGGTCTTCTGAAGATCTTTTATCGGAAAAGTTTGTAATAAGGTGCCTCCCTTCACTCATCGCCGAACGTGTCTAAACATTCATGGTGGTGTCTGTTTGTTCTATATCGTGTCTCCCTACCACTTTCGCACAACGTCGCTCTGAGTGTTTTTTTTTTTTAAGGGAATTGACTAGTTTGAACCTGGGACCTGTTGCTGGTAAGTAGGCGCCAGACCACACATGACATGTAGAATTCAGAAGAGTTCAGTGAAACTAGCGATGATATAACCAAATACTAAATGATCTCAGCGTCAGCTCCACTGCACTCCCTGTAAAAGAATCTTAATACTAAAGGGTTCAAGGCTTTCCTATTTTTAGTTAGCTGGTAAAATAACGTCGGAAAAGCAGTTAAGTTTGTCATTGGAAATTTTATTCTACTCACAAAACATTGTTTATAAATTGCACTATTGATAAAAGGAAGTGTTTTAATACAGGATGGTAAAAACCAACTTCGTTCAACAAAAATGTGAACTAATATTCCCTGTGTGGGTTTCCAAGTTCTACAATCGATCGAAGGATGACCTATGTCATATCACATCTATAATCTAGGTTTAATTTAAGTTTCACAAAAGAGAAAACTATCAAAATGGTCTACAATGACCCTCAATCATCTTTAATTACTTATCTAACATGTCATAAATTACAGTTGCTGATGTAGCTTCTCAATAACTACATAACAGAAAAATCATCGCGTTTCAAATTTTTACTTCAAGTGGCAAATGTGAACACCATGAGCTTTAATTGACGATCGACCCTAGTATTACGCAAAAAGGGGGTGTAACAGATGAGACTTCTGCAGTTCTGAGTGAAGCCTTATGCGCTCAAAAATGCGGCATCGCGTGCGTTCATTACCTTGTCGGTGTTTAAACAGCGTCAGGGCGGCAGCGGCCGGCGCAGCAGCCATCCTGCTCGCCGTCTCGGAACTAACTCCCTGTAAACTTCTCCTTACTATAATTTACCGAATTTGGTTTAAAAAAACTATCTGGCTGTGTTTTCATCTGACCATCCAGGGTCTCAATGTTAACCTTAAGCTCCGACTACAAAAATTCTGTCTATCCAATGAGAAACGTTGTACTTTTCGTGGTGGGGCAATGTTTTTAAAGTTTGCAACGTAAGAGAGACGCGAAAAAGTCTCACGCTAAAACCTGCAGCTGCTGTGGTCCTTTTAGCGTTATTGTAAGATCTATACTGTTCTTCTGGAGGGCTCTATCTTTTAATGTGGGCTGGGGGGTGGTCCTAATGTAACAGACACGCAAAAGAGTCTCATGCTAAAATTTGCGGGTGGTAGTGGCCCTTTTTGTGTTATCGTAAGATCTATACTGTTTTTCTGGAGGGCTCTAGCTTTTAACATGGGCTGGGGGGTGGTCCTTGACGTAACAGAGACGCGAAAAAGTCTCACGCTAAAACGTGCGGGTGGTAGTCTTAGAGGTATGCTAGCGACGTGGGTGTCCAGTCCGTCCCTTACCATAGGGCCTTCTAGCTTAACACGGTTCTGCTCTCCGCTTCTGTTCTCGTTTCTCCCCTCGGAACTGCGTCGGTCTCACGGTGGGAAGGTAAGACATGCATTTAGGCATTCTTGTGTTAGTCTGTGGTATTCCATTTGCTCACTCGTTACTCGTATTACTTTGGTTAATTTAATGTCGCGATTTATTCGGATCTATGTGACATACTACTGGATTTGCTTATCATGTCAGGGTTTTCATGGAAGGTATTGGATTTGTCTGACACCTTACACGTGGAAATTACAAATTTGTAGGTAAGCGATCGCAGAATAGAAAATCAACTGAAAATACTCTACAGTGGAAAGGCCGACTGAAAACATTCAGCCAGCCGTTGTGGCCGAGCGGTTCTAGGTGCTTCATTCCGGAACCAGGCGGCTGCTACGGTCGCAGGTTCGAATCCTGCCTCGGGCATGGATGTGTGTGATGTCCTTAAGTCAGTTAGGTTTACTTAGTTCAAAGTCTAGGGGACTGATGACATCAGATGTTAATTCCCATAATGCTTAGATCCATTTGCGCCATTTGAGAACATGGGCAGATTATTTCTGTTTTGAAGAAGGGTCGTCGGACACTTGTGTATTATTATAGGTCTGCCTCGCCGACGTGAATCTGTTGTGGAATGGTGGGCATGTTTTATTTCGTTCACGCACTATAGCGTTTTCGAAGAAAGAAAGTTACCACTATAAAAATCAAACTCGATTTCAGATACAGAGATTTTGCGAAACTCAGCTCACTTTGTACGTGAATGAGATACAGAGTGTCGTAAACAAAGGTGCCCAGATTAATGCATTACTCCTCGAGTTCCAAAAGACATTCAATACGTTTCCATACTGCCATCTAGTGAAAAAAATTCAAACATATTGAATATCTGATCAGATTTCCGACTAGATATTGGACTTCTTACAGATAGAAGTCAATACGCATTTCTTAAAACACCGAAATTGACAGATGTAAAGGAAACTTCGGGAGTATCCCAAAGGAGTGTCACAGGTCCGATCCCGTTTGTAGTTTATATTAATTATTTAGTGGATAAACTCGGAGATTCGGTGAGGATAATGACGAATGATGCTGTTGTCTATAGGAAGGTTGCAACACAAGATCGATCGAAATGCAAAACGTTTGGTACAGGAACTGGTAGCTGTCCTTGAACATAAATAAATTTAACCTATTGTGGCAAAAATGGATAAAGAGGTCCACTACTGTTCGATTAAATTATTGATGAGATATCACTGTAAATAGTAACCACCGTAAATAGTTACCATCGTAAAATACCTACGAGTAACCATTGGGAACGACCAAAAGTAGAATGACCACATAAACAATTTGTACGAAAAGCACATACCAGGATGAGTCAATTTAAGAAACATAATTCATACATTAAAGGAGTAGATTAGATGTTAAACAGATTTCTGAGTACTGTTTATCACTCTGGGACCATTAGAATTAATGGGAAAGAGAGAGGAGATACAACGAAGAGCGGCGCGTTTCCTCGCGGAATCGTTTAGTAAGCACAAGAGCATTACGTTGATGCCCAACAAACTATAGTGAAAGACGCTACGAGGGAAGCGTTGTGCGTCATAGAAAGATTTACAGTTGAAATTTCGGGACAACGTTCCAAGAAGTGTTGGGCAATATATTACTTCCTCCCACATACGTCTCGCAAAATGACCAAGACGTGAGCTTTACTATCATCCTTCCCACGTGCTATTCGGTAGTGCAACGTGGGTAAACATATTGGTGCCAGAAGATGACTGCGGAGTATGGATGTACTCGTAGATGTACACGTAGTAAGGGCTCAAATTTTGATGTCAACACTACGTACCTTCCGCCAAACATAACGTGCCTCGTCTTCGCTTACAAATTCACAGGTAAAATGTTTCGCTAAGGATTGTAAGTCGCTTCGCTGTGTCATTCATTTGCTCATACGTTTATGTTTTACGTTCCATAACAACCCTGTCAGAAAATAAATAAAATTCACTTTTCCGTAAGTATGTCAATTATTACTGTTTGTTATGTGCACATATGAGCGAGAACATTATGAGCACCGACCTACATCGATATAAACCCGTTCAGGCTATAACAGCGTCTCCTGCCGAGGAATGACTGCTAGTCAGATACACGCTCGGTGCATTTAGTATGTGAGCGTGCTCTTCGTGTGTGGAATGAGGAGTGCGCGCGATCTATCTGTATTTGACCGATGGCAGATTGCGATGGCCCGGGGCTCGGCATGAGCATTCGGAAACTGCACGACTTGTTGGGTGTTAGAGGAATGGAATGCTGTTGCGAAACGAGACGAAGCCAAGGTGAAACGACGTCCAAACGTCGTCGGGTTGGACGGTCACCCCTCATTACAGATGTTGGACGTCGTAGGTTGGGCGGACTGCTAAAACAAGACATGCGGCGAACTGTGACAGACCTAACGCCAGACTATAATGCTTGACAGAGCACAAGTGTGCCTGAACACACAGTGCACCGAACACTCCTAACGATGGGCCTACTCAGCAGACGACACATCAATGTGCCCACGTTAACACCACGACATCGGCACCTACGACTGAAATGGGCGGGTGACCATTGGCACTGGACGTTGGAGCAGTGGCAGAGCGTTGTATGGTCTGATGAATCCCGATACCTTCTTCACCATGCTTATGGGTGGGCGCGAATCGTCGTCTTCCAGGGGAACAGCTCTTTGACACTTGTACTGCGCGGCGGAGACAAAATGGCGGCGCATCCATTGTGCTCTGGAGAACATTCACGTGGGCATCCTTTGGTTCAGGGGAGCTCGTGCAAGGCACCACGACGGCGAAGAAATATCGTACACTGGCTGTAGACTACGTACACCCCTTCATGACGATCATGTCAGGAGTGTAATGGAGTGGTTCAAGGAACATAGTGTCGAGGTCCAGTTGAAGTGCTGGTCTCCTAACTTGCCAGATCTGAACCCAATCGAACACATTCGGGACATGATTCAATGTGGCGTCAGAGATATTAGACCCCTCCCTGGAATCTACGGGAATTAGGTGACTTGTGTATGGAGATGTGTTGCAAACTCTCTCCAGCGACCTACCAAGGCATCATTATTTCCATGCCACGACGCGTCGCCGTTGTTATCTGTGCGAAATATGAACATACCGGCCAGTGGTAGGTGGTCATAATGTTCCAGCTGATCAGTGTAAATCACTAATTTTCAATAAAATCCTTTAATTTTCCACCCAAATTTATTTTAATGTTGTCACAGTTTACTTCAAATTAACTGCTAATTCTGCTACAAAATAAAAGTCACCTCATTTTCCAGCAGTAAATGGAGTAGGTGTTTCCGAAATCATTTTTTTCTTTCTGTAACTTGCAAGTTCTCCAGTGTAAAGTTACCAGCTGTATGTCAAATATTGTGAGTCACAGAAAACGCAACGAAGAGTCTGCATCAGCTATCTCTATATGTCTTCAGTCTTTTGACTACTTGCTCTGAAAGTCTGAATATCATGATGGTACTGAAGTCCTTCTAGGAAAAATAATGCGCTGTGTGTTTCATTTCAGCATGATAACAACTTTATTCATCGAGATATCAAAGCGGAAAACGTGTTCTTCTCATCACCGGGAGTTGTAAAATTGGGGGATTTCGGCTTCAGCACTCAGCTTACTGCAGGCAAGTAAAAAACATGTTTCACTTTCTTACATATACTTCACTATTTCACGCACATTTAATAAGTAGTTCCATGTTTCACTTCAAAACACTACAGTACTAATCACATATTTATAGAATTAATTGTATAGATACTTTATAATGACAAAGATATAAAGCCCGTGTGTCTTAGGGAAAGCCACAATTTTCCATACAAACAGCTCCACAATGGTCCAATGAGAGACCTGCATTTCAAATTCTTTTGAAGAAAGCAACGGGGTTTGACCAGATTAAAATTTCTTCATGAATAATTACAGAACATTTCTGAAGGAGCTTATGTGTGACTCTCTTTAACTTTATTAATCCTCGTTATTGAAGCTGCTATTTCGCTGACATGGAAATCTTTCTTTTTCAGATTTTGGGAGTAGATACAAGGTAAAGTCTATACCAGTAATTACAGTAATACTAGGGTAATAACCCTCATGACTTTTATTAAACCGACTAATTCAAAAATAAGAAGGAAACTTAATAATCTATGGTGTAATAAAAAGCGAATAAAGTAAGAAATATTTTACTGGAAACAGTATTCCGTGGACGTGCAATGAAATTGTTAGGTTTGACGGCTGTGTATCGTTATTTGAAGTTATGAGATACTGTCATTTATTATTTTTTTCGTAACGCCTTAGGATTTTTCCACCGCGTAAAACAGTACAATTCTGTTCATGATTTGGAACTACCCTTGCAACAATTCAAAGCTTGGGAACTGATTCAAACCTGTCCAACGCTCCTTCTCTGCTTTGTTAATCACGATATCTCTAATCTGCCACTACGAGTGTTTCATGAACGTGTTGAGGTATTTTCTATAAGACTGTGAGCATTTATTGTACTATGTAACAAATGAAGACTGTCCAGTGTAGATGTTACTGGGAGAAGTCTCAGGAATGGCGGCCCCTATTTCCATAGTCACTCGGAAGAACGAACTCTTCTCCACCGGTAACAAAACCGAAAGAGAAACAAAGATATATTAAATTTTGGCCATTCACTATCGCTTTGAAAGACGTGGCTTTAAGAAAATAGTAAAAGAACACTAGATATTTTAGTCACACTCATTTTTGTTTGACCCACTCTGATAGGTATAACATTCTAGACGTCGATATGGAATCGTGACAAACCTGCGACGGAACGTAACGTTCCATTGACAGCAGTTTCATGATAGACAATTTTTTCTGCTCCTTAATATTTATGTATGTAAGTGACTAGACACTGAAAGCCTATTAACCAACGAGAATAAAAGTCTATTCGTAAGTGAGAACCTTCTAAACAATATCTAGCAAATATACAAACTGTGGAACTAAAGGTGAAAGGGGTAGCTTATTATATACTACATGTGTTGCTTATGCGTACCGGTACGTGCAGCAACACGTAAGAAATTCATATTCTGACACGAGGATGGAAAAATATCGTTACTAACCGCACAGCAGAAGCGGTAGATATTATTCCAATATTCTATATATTTAGATTTTTGTAATATCCACTTCTTTTGAGTTTTATTAAATATTTTGTGTGTTATTGTATAAAGTCATTTGCATAAGCTACCTTACTTTCTTACAATTGTTAATGTAAATTCCTGATGTAAAGACGCATTCTTTTTGAATCGTGTAGGAACACGCAAAAACTTCCGTAATTATTTCAGATCATTACTAAGAGTTACTAATGATATATCATTTTATTCTACTAATTTGTTAAAATAAGTATCACTTTACATGGAAACGTATCCATTATAGAAAAAATATATATTTTTGTCATTTATAGTACACAGGTTTTACGACCACGTCCTATGGCTTATCCAGTATAGAGACTTCCCATAGGAAGCAGAAATAAAATTTCGATTGAAGTATTCCGTCTGATAACACAAGATAAGTCGTAACTGAGTCCTTAGTTACTGCTTTTCATATATCCAGTATCAGTAATATCACTGACTGAAGAATGTTCGGAAATGTCGTTCAATTTTGTCTAAAGGAAGAAACCAGACTGCACTAGCAGCAGCAGATATCTGTTAGCTGTAACTTGGTTCCGGTGCGTAAATATCAATTACACAAGGTTAGCACCACGAGCGTATCTGTCGTTGAGCTCAAGAACAACGTGACAAAATGCGATGACTCCACTCACTCGCTTAACAACTTTTCGCTTTTAACCTCATATGGGCCATCAGCAGCAGTAAACAGATAAATAAGCAGAGAGCATAATGGTTTGATACTATCCACCAAGTCAGTAAAGGGCAGTTTCAAGTGGAGCTTGAATCATATTTATTAATATTAATGGCTATTTTGATAACCACCTCAATTAAAGGGGCCCGCGTTGGCTTTTGGAAATTAGAGGACGGTTAAATTCTGTTAACGGACGGTGCGCCAATATTTTTTTGGCAAGGAGTTAATGATTAATAGGGTGCTCCCACCTACGTATAGTGCGAAGCTCACCCAAATTTATATCATTGTGATTAGTTTCACACACTACTGAAGTGAACATTATTGTTTTTACATTTCACCTGAGTACTTAGCTGCGGAGGCAGGCATTCTTATTAATATAAGGGCTTGATTACTTCAGGCGTAACTGGACGTTAGTGAGGTACACCTGTGACGAACTGTCAGCGATACTTGGTCTATGTGATGTCGCCGTTGACTGAGCACCGACCAGCCACCGTGTCATCCTCTAGCAGTGACGTCATTTGGATGCGGTGTTACACAGGATGGGATTGGTACACCGCTCACCCCACAATTGTCAGCTTCCCAGATCTGGGAGCCACTACTTCTCACTCAAATAGCTCCTCATATAGCAACACGAGGCTGAGACCACTCCGTTCCAGTCCTGATACGAGGGATAAATCGCTCTCAGTACCAGGAGCCGAACCCGGGTTCTAAGCATAACTGGAAGAAGAAAAGAAGGAACATTGTGTTTAAGGTCCCGTCGACATCGAGGTCAAGAGAAGGCGCAATAGCACGGATTTGGTCCCAAACTGGGAAGGAAATCGGGCGTTCTCTTTCAAAGGAACCACGCCAGCATTTGCCTGGAACGATTTAGGGAAATTATGGAAAATCTAAATATGGATACCCGGATGCGACTTTGAACCGTCTTCCTCCCGAATGCGAGTCCAGTGCAAACAACTGCGCTACCTCGCTCCGTTCCGCATAACAGTCAGAAACGCTGAGCCTTAGCTGAGGAGGAAGAGAGTCCTATAAACACAAAGTCAAAATATAACTCACACCAGGAGGCTACTGCTGTCAAAAATAAGTCACAGTTCTTGTAACTGACTGGCACATACGCAACCATTTCACTGCCATGATGTAAGTTAACGGTGTAGGGTAGCAGTGCAGACAGGTACGAGTTCTACACCACAGCGCTCCAAAGCGACCAGTGTATTCTCTTGAGATGGTGGCTAATATTTTGTTCCCTTAGCATACTTGAATTCTTTTCCTTCCGAATGAAAGTGAGGAGCCACCGACCGATAGGCTTTTGAGGTGAAAACCTTTCCACTCTTAACAAAATTTTACGAACTATCTTTAGTTTCTAAAACTTGCAATAACTGCAGAACTTGGTTAAGCAACCTGCTTATTAGAGTTGTAAAACTACCGAAGGTTACCGCAGTCATCGTAAGTAAGCGTAGACTAAAGTTGTTTTCCTAGTATCTTAGGTCAGTTAAGGTCGTTCCCGCATTACCTATACGTTAGAGGTATTGCATGCCTATCGGACGTTACCTCATATCGTTCGCTACCAGTGTCTTACTAGATTCCCCTAAAAACCGGAAGCGGTGAACCCCCTAGGTACTTAGTAAGGATATACAAAGGGCCGGGTAACCTACGGAACATTTTTGTTTTGTATTGTTATCCTCCAGTATGTTCCTTAATAGTAAGTAGTATTTTCAGTAAAATTGGAACTGTTAATGCTTAATTCAGGTTTTATTGGAAAACTGTTGACCTGTAGCGTGAAACAGAGGTATGTTGTGGTAAAAATTAAAAATACAACTATACAGATTTATCACATAGCGCTAGAAAACGCAATATCGTCAACAAAAGGCAAAATAAAAAATTTCTAAACAAAAATGCATCAGATATCGCTTCAATACTTCGTCCAACTTCTACAGGGTGAACATTAGCAAAATCAATAAAGTACATGGACAGATTCCTGACTGGAAATGGAGAAATAAATGATCTGTGAACATGTGTCCGAAAATGCGTCGTTTTCAAGGTAGATGGCGCTGACGAGTGGCAATTCCTCTATCCATGTGCTGTGTGTTCCTTATGTGTTCCGTGTGTGATTGACGCAACCTACTGTAAGCATCAGAACAGTCCGGGATTCATGTCGAGAACAAGCCACGAGAGCGTTTGTGTACCGCCAAGCAGATGGAGACGGTCGAGAGGTGGCATGGCTATACAAAAACAAGTACCCTCACAGACACCAAACACATCACACAACATTTCAAGCCATTTTTCGGCGTGTGTGTGATCATTGGTCCTTTCACACAGACGATCGTGCGTGGAGGCGGTGGACTGTGCGTATACTACACTCCTGGAAATTGAAATAAGAACACCGTGAATTCATTGTCCCAGGAAGGGGAAACTTTATTGACACATTCCTGGGGTCAGATACATCACATGATCACACTGACAGAACCGCAGACACATAGACACAGGCAACAGAGCATGCACAATGTCGGCACTAGTACAGTGTATATCCACCTTTCGCAGCAATGCAGGCTGCTATTCTCCCATGGAGACGATCGTAGAGATGCTGGATGTAGTCCTGTGGAACGGCTTGCCATGCCATTTCCACCTGGCGCCTCAGTTGGACCAGCGTTCGTGCTGGACGTGCAGACAGCGTGAGACGACGCTTCATCCAGTCCCAAACATGCTCAATGGAGGACAGATCCGGAGATCTTGCTGGCCAGGGTAGTTGACTTACACCTTCTAGAGCACGTTGGGTGGCACGGGATTCATGCGGACGTGCATTGTCCTGTTGGAACAGCAAGTTCCCTTGCCGGTCTAGGAATGGTAGAACGATGGGTTCGATGACGCTTTGGATGTACCGTGCACTATTCAGTGTCCCCTCGACGATCACCAGAGGTGTACGGCCAGTGTAGGAGATCGCTCCCCACACCATGATGCCGGGTGGAGGCGGTCTGCACGATGTTGGGGCGTGAGCGGAAGACGGCCTAACGGTGTGCGGGACCGTAGCCCAGCTTCATGGAGACGGTTGCGAATGGTCCTTGCCGATACCCCAGGAGCAACAGTGTCCCTAATTTGCTGGGAAGTGGCGGTGCGGTCCCCTACGGCACTGCGTAGGATCCTACGGCCTTGGCGTGCATCCGTGCGTCGCCGCGGTCCGGTCCCAGGTCGACGGGCACGTGCACCTTCCGCCGACCACTGGCGACAACATCGATGTACTGTGGAGACCTCACGCCCCACGTGTTGAGCAATTCGGCGGTACGTCCACCCGGCCTCCCGCATGCCCACTATACGCCCTCGCTCAAAGTCCGTCAACTGCACATACGGTTCACGTCCACGCTGTCGCGGCATGCTACCAGTGTTAAAGACTGCGATGGAGCTCCTTATGCCACGGCAAACTGGCTGACACTGACGGCGGCGGTGCACAAATGCTGCGCAGCTAGCGCCATTCGACGGCCAACACCGCGGTTCCTGGTGTGTCCGCTGTGCCGAGCGTGTGATCATTGCTTGTACAGCCCTCTGGCAGTGTCCGGAGCAAGTATGGTGGGTCTGACACACCGGTGTCAATGTGTTCTTTTTTCCATTTCCAGGAGTGTAGATATGGAGGACTGGTTTCTACAGGACACTGAGACGAACCCTAGTACAAGTTCCAGGCAAGTGGCCTGCCAACGTGGTGTGAGCCAAAGTGCGATTATGTGTATCGTACACCATAACCGATACTACCCCTATCACCTGCAACGAGTGCAAAGTTTCTCAGCAGCGGATTTCGCTCTACAGGAAGGATTTTGTCGACGGTTTTTGCAACAGGCCATCATAATTATGGTATATTTGTCATCAGTCCTCTTCACTCGTGAAGCAGTCTTTACCAGAATTGGTACCATCAATCTGCATAGTCGTCAACTGTGGGCTACAGACAATCCTCTGTGAGTGGTTGAGTCTTCTCCTGAGCATCGGTTCAGCATCGGCGTGTGGGCAGGGATTCTTGCGACCACATACTTGGACCAGTTATTATTCCACAACGCGTCGACGGAGGAACGTACCTGATCTTCCTGCGGAATACTCTGTCTGGGCTGCTGGACAATGTGCCTTTGACAGTACTATAGGTTATGTGGTTTCTGGATGACGGAGCACCATCGCACTTCCGCATTACAGTTCGACGACACCTCGTCATCATCTTCCTGGTACGTTGCATAGGACGCGGAGGCCCTTTAGCATGGCTTGTTGGAGTACTGGACATACTCGTAATCCCTCTGGAGTTTTATCTATGGGGGCATCTGAAAAGCCTTGCGTATGCTGAACCTGTTCTTGAAATACTGACCCTTCAACAGCGTGATAACGACGACTGTGACACTATTCGGAGAGATCCCAGAACGTACGAAAGAGTGCATCAGTCCATTATGCGACGTGTGGACGAGTGCAGTGCATTCCATGGATACCATTTTGAACATCTGTTCTTACGAGAATGCGATGCAGCTCTGTAGTGTGTTCCGGGACGATTTGTTGTCATTGCACGCGCACCGTCTACTTCCGAACACATGTTTATTGGACCTTTGTTCCTCCATTTCGAGTTATATGGAAGTATGAATTTACCATATGGATTGAAAGACAGAGGGAGTAAAACAACCGAGTGAATAAGAAAAACAAAGGATAACGTCGGCTCCCAGATTCTCTCTTACACATTCATTTGATTTTTACGAATGCTACCAATCCTACCGGCAATCCTCACACATACTACGTCATTTATGCAGCGTGCAACTCTACGATTTATGTTTGACAGGCCGAGAGCAGCAGCTGACGACTTTTTGCGGATCACCACCATACGCGGCGCCGGAGCTGTTCCGCGATGAGTCGTACGTGGGCGCGCCCGTCGATACGTGGGCGCTCGGCGTGCTGCTGTTCTTCATGGTGACGGGGCAGATGCCTTTCAAGGCGCACACCGTCGCTGCGCTCAAGAAGCAGATACTCGACTGTAACTACAGCGTGCCGCCGTTCGTCTCACCGGCCTGCAAGCAGCTCATAGGTAACTAACTGCACACTGTTAGTAGGGCAAAGCCGTTCCCACTCGAATGTCTCAACAGCAGCAGGCAACTCACAGATAACGAACTACACACAGTTAGTATGTATGGAAAAGCCGTTCCCAGTCTTCCCAGTCGCACATCTCACAGCCTGCAAGCAGCTCATAGGTAAGTAACTAAACACTGTTAGTAGGGCAAAGCCATACGCAGCCGCACGCCTCACCAGCCTGCAAGCAACTCACAGGTAACTAACTATACAATGTTAGTAGGGCAAAGCCGCTCCCAGTCGCTAGGTGACGCTACTATCACCTGTATGGGTTTATATCGACAGTAGGTCGGTAGCCATAATGTTCTGTCTGATCAGTGTATACTGCATAGGGTTAATTGTACCTCCGGATTGCAGAAGACGACTCCACTACGCCACAATACATACACAAAATACACACACATTAGTGGATGGAGCATCTCTCCAATTTTTGAACTCTCGCTACAGGTCCTCTGTATGGGAATCGCTTGTGCTACACTAAACGTCAATATGTGAACACAGTTCACTGCTTTTGATGTTGCTGCTGCTGCTGCCCTGGGAGGCACAATGACAGCATCCAGTTCTGAAAATCTGCTCACTGACTTGCCTTTATGCAGGCGAGAACTAGTTTTATGTGGCAAAATGGAGCGCATCATTTGTCTGTATGTTCTGACACTTTTGCCTCACAGTAACACGATTCGGAAATTGGAAAGATGCTATGTCCACTGATGAGTGTCATTTTTCCGTATGTCTCTTAGTTTTCGCGAAATCATGTACTGAAACGTTAGAGGTACCCTGAACTGAGAAACACAAGTCCTAGACATAGCTATTCAACACTGAGGCAACGTCTCTAAGGTTATCGCTAGTTTGGTTCCATCGAAGAATATAATCGAACATGGGTATCTTGCCACGTCTACACGCACCATTCCATAAAATACATTGTAAGTAAATAAATAAATTAAAAAAATAAAGACGCGACGCGAAGGAATTATCCGAATGGGATGGAATGCGGTAGATCTGATGTACAAGAACAGACAAACAAATTATTAAATTCCAGAAAAAGATGACGAAATTTTCAAGAGAAATACCTTCACGAATTGGGCAAGTCAACAACGCTTACCTCCACCTCTGGCCCTTATGTAAGCAGCTGTATGGATTAGCACTGATTAACAGAGTTTTTGGATGTCCTCATGAGAAACACCAGCCAAATTCTGTCGAATTGGTGCGTCAGATTTTCAAAATCGCGCGCCGGTTGGAGGGCACTGTCCACAACGATCCAAACGTCCTCAATTGGGGAGAGATCCGACGATCTTGTTGGCAACAAAATGAAGCTCAGTTCGAAGTGTGACTCATCACTGAAGGCCATCCTGCTCCAGTCAATGAGATTTCAGGCTAAAGACGTGTCTGGAGAAGCTGCGGGCAGCGGTAGGCTACCAACATGACTCCCATCCGCCATAAGCCCAAAAGCCAGAAGTGATGGTCTTAGGTGCCATTTCTTTTCATAGCAGAACCCCCTTGGTTGTTATCCGCAGCATCCTTACAGCACAGCGGTAACTCGACGATTTTCTGCGCCCAGTTTTTGGCCCTTTAGGCCAAACCAAGTAGGGCTTACATTTCAGCAATATAATGCCCGCCCGCTCAGGGCGAGGGTTTCTATTGCTTGTTTAAGAGCTTGCCAAACTCTGCCTTGGCCAACAAGGTCGCAGGATCCCTCCCAAATCGAGAAGGTTTAGAACAGCGTGGACAGTGCCCTTCCAACCAGTTCGGAATTTCGACGATCTGACGCGCCAGTTGGACCGAATGTGACAGACATCACTCAGGAGGACATCCGTCACCTCCATTAATCAATGCCAAGCCGAATAACTGCTTGCATAAGGGACAGAGTTGGATCAACGCGTTACTGACATGCTCAAGTTGTTAAGCGCTTTCTCGTGAATAAATCATCCAATTTTTATGAAATTTGATATTTGCTTGTGTGTACATGTACATCACGTCCTTCGTAGCACACATTTTTTACGAGGTATATTAAAAAAATTCCAGAACTTTGTCCACAAATTTTGTCTACGCTTGCCTTTTACTTTTGTCCATGGTCTTCTTCGAAATACTCTCCTCTAAAATTGATACCCCGCTTCCAAAGCCGTTTCCACTTCCGAAAGCAGTCTTGATACGCCTCTTGCTGGATCAGACGAAACGCCGTCTGCGAATTTCCTTTTATCTAGTATGTAGTTGCAAATATTCGTCCTTTCAACGGGGTTTGCTGCATTGGAAATGCAAAGGAAAGATCGCAGGGCCAGGTCTGTAGAGTACGGACGATGAGGCAGCACAGTGATTTCGTATTTTGTGCAATAGTCACGCACCAACAGGGATGAATAAGCAAGAGCGTTGCCGTGATACAGGAGCCATAAATTGTCTCCCCACATTTCAGGCCGTCTCCTTCTGACATTTACCGCAGGCGTCGCAACACGTCCTGATAGTACCATCGAGTAACAGTCTCTACCTGTGTCATGAATTCATGATGATCTAACGCTTCAAAGTCAAAGAAAACTATCAGCATGGCTTTCACATTTGACCTGACGAGTCTTTTTTGGTCTTGGAGAAACTATCCCGACCCATTGTGAAGACCGCACTTTGGTCTCAGCATCATAACCGTAGAGCCACGTCTCATCACCAGTTATGGTCCTCTTAAGGAACATCTCGTTGTCCTGTGCACGATCCAAAAGCTCTTCACAGATCGCTAGGTGAAGATCTTTCTGGTCTTTACTCATGAGTGGTTGGAGGAACTTGGCAGTGACATGATGCATTCCAATATTCTTTGTCTGGATTTCATGACATGATCGACTGAAATGTTATATTTTTCTGCAATCTCTCGGACATTCAGTCTTCGATTGGCTCCCACAATTTTGTTGATGTTCCTGACATGAACGTCGTCTGTAGACGACCTGAACGACGGTCATCTAAAGTTCCGTCCAGCCATTTTTAAACGTTGTGAACCATTCTTAGCACCGAGTACGGCTTAAACAGTCATCACCGTACGCTTTCCGCTTCCTTTGGTGCGTCTCTAAGGTTTTCTTGAGTTTCACGCGAAATTTAATGTAGACGCCTTGCTCCTCTAACTCTGCGATCTTTAAATTCGCAAACTGTGTGACACAACGTTCTACTCAATACAGCACTGATAAAATACAACGATGAAACTTCCGGCAGTTACACATTAAACACAGGTGTGTGCAGCGATAAGAGCCACATTACGCTCCGCTACACCATTGGTGCGAAATTACGAATGTTCCGGAATTTTTTGAAAACACCTCGTAGTATTTATTTTCAGCACAGTGAAACTTACAGCGAATCATGTGTTTATTATAACCAATCGTGTTAAGCTTGTACTGTTCAAGATTTCTCATTTGAAAGCGAGTAGCCACTCGCCACACACGAGACATAATTAAAGAAATGGTGCTACAACTTGAATTACCTTGTGGAAAAAGAGGGTTTCAAACTGACGCCGTTCGGCCCTCCAGATGTAGGTTTTCTAGGCGAGAGACCGTTGAACGCTTACTTTCCTCCTTTTACAAATTGATTACTGCGTGGGACAACCAGTCACCGTACAGTATTACGAGGGTCGGTCAAAAAGTAATGCCTCCCATTTTTTTTTCTACTTAAAAAAATTAAGTTAAGTGAAAAATTGGAATTTGGCGCCATTCCTCAAACCTTCTTCTGCAATCCACTGCAGTAGTAACTTTCTGTGTCAACAGGTGGCAGCACAGCAGAAGTTTGTAAGATGGCCGACATCGATGTTCGTTTGAGACAGCGTTGTGTGATTGAATTCTTGAATGCAGAAGGTGAAACGCCCATACGCATTCATGAAAGACTGAAGAAGGTGTATGGTGTTGTGACAGTGGATGTCAGCACTGTTAGACGATGGGTTCGTTGTTGTAAGGAAGCTGAAGGGCAAACACCGTTGACTGACGAAAAGCGGAGCGGCAGGCCGGTGAGTGCAGTGACTCCACACAACATTCAGCAAGTTGATGACATCATTCGTGGTGACCGTCGGGTGACTGCAGATGAAGTGTGTCGCATTATTTCTCTTAGTAAAGGCAGTGTGATCACGATTATTAAACAATTGGGGTACTCAAAAGTTTGTGCACGGTGGGTTCCAAGAATGTTAACCGATCAGAACAAAAAGGCAAGGAAAACAATAGCCAACACTTGCAGCGCTTCCGTTTGGAGGGAGATGAGTTTCTGAAAAAAATTGTGACCGGGGACGAAACATGGGTGCATTTTTTTGAACCCGAATCAAAGAGGCAGTCAATGGAGTGGCGTCACACAAGCTCGCCGAGGAAGAAAAAATTCAAAACTGTGCGATCGGCAGGGAAAGTTATGGCAACAGTTTTCTGGGATACAGAGGGTGTGATTCTGGTTGTTTTTTTGGAGCAGGGATGCACAATAAATTCTGTTCAATACGTCACAACCCTCAAAAAACTTAAAGCACGTCTTCAGCGAGTTCGCCCAACAAAATCAATGGCAGATGTTCTTCTTTTGCATGACAATGCAAGACCACACACCAGTCGTCACACCTCTGACGAGATTGTCAAAATTGGATGGGAAGTTTTGCCTCATCCCCCATACAGCCCTGACCTGGCACCATCAGACTTCCATCTGTTCGGGCCACTAAAAGAAGCTCATCGTGGGATTCATTTTGAAGATGAGGAGGCCGTCAAAACATCCGTGCGTCAATGGCTTAGGAAGCAGAGCTGTGATTTTTACCGTGCTGGGATACATGCCCTTGTTCAAAGATGGACCAAAACTGTAGAGATGGGCGGAGATTACATTGAAAAATGACAAAATGATCCTCAATGTTGCGGTTTTCAACCTATGTAATTGCATTTAAATTTCCTGACAATTAAACGTAGAAAAAAAATAGGAGGCATTACTTTTTGACTGACCCTCGTATAATATGAAGAGTAATAATGGTTTACATCCGTACAGAGTGTATTTTTTTCTTGTGAGTTGACTGGTTACTAGGTTACGTTACCTGATGCAGCGCCTAGCAGCCGGGAAGCCGAGGACGGAGACGAGCCGACCGCGCTGACTGGATCCGACAGCTTGACGCACCGAGAGTTATTAACTTGACGCGCTCTGCCTTGTACGGCCTCTCGCACTTTGGGACACGTCGTTTGCATTTCTGCAACCTATGTAGAATCTAGAGCTTTTTAAAATTTGCAACATTTTAGCTGGCATGTTGAATAGTAATGAAACCTTGACAGATAACGAAAATGCAAACAGGAATATTAGCAAGTGCATAAAAACACACTCCAAGTAAGCATCTACTTTCTCGAGTACAAGCTATAGGTGATTTTCACACTGCGATAATGCGACCCTTCGACGGAATACGCCCGAGGTTCTACTAAATAACGATATTTTTTAGTCGATCTACGTAGCAAGGATTTTTCTTTCATTATTACATGCAGATTTTCGCTGTAACTGATTTATCCCGAGGAAATGTAGTACCTCCTCGCTATTAGTGGAGCCATATAAGAACTAATCATAGCTTCAGTGGTATGCTTAAGGTGCATATGCTGGCACACGTGTAACAGAGGTAATATTCTTATGCTAAATAACAAGCTATTTCTAGGCCAAATCGTGACGGTAAGTCGTATAAATAAGTAGATGTGTATTCGAGACACTACGTACAACTGTCCGCTAACAGCCATCGTATCGCTTCTAAAGCCATAAGGATCACCTAGAACAAACCTTCTGCACATATTAACAAAGCTCGTGCTTATTTAATATTAGGGAAGACATGGAAGTAGAGTACAGGCTTCTTAGCGAAAACCTAACTCATCCTTAGACGCAATAGTAGAGTTAGGCGTACCATAGTTTAACGTAATAATATTTTTACTATTTACGATACACGCAAACTAAGAGGTAGAGAACTTCTATAGCTATTTGAGACTATTACTTCAAGACATTTTGCTGTGCCCATAAGTCACTGTAATATAAAATGTTTAGAAAACGTAGAAATAGTTGATGGCTATCAACTCTTGGTTCATGGACTGGATGCGATCTCTCAACACACAGACGGAATGTCATGCTCGTAAATAGGCGAAACGTTTCAACAGTCTATGACAATACCATCGCTAATCAACCCTTGGTAATATTCACAAACGCCACATACTCAGAATTAGGCATCGAGAACGATTTATAGTGACCAGTCACATTAAATTCATTAGAATAAAGGCAAACAAGTGTAAGCCACCTACAAGAGCTCGCAAAACCTTTCACGACTAGTCGTTGAGGATTTTTGTCGGCACAAAATTGAATTAACATAAGAGATCATTCTGAGCTCGTTTCCGTCAGTTTCATCGTGGAAAGGCTCGCGGGCTTGTATGTAGTACTTACTTTGTGATTCGTAGTTACGACAATGGTAACTCTCCAGCGCACTCTACAAGAGCAGCTCAGACAGGTGGTACTGTGACATGAAAATTACTGCAAAATGCAGTGACTCCGGCCGTCTCCCTACCACAGGCTCTTTAGGCGTTTTCTCCGAAAAATAGCTCCTTTAATCTGGAGCGAAATGGAAACCACAGTCAGAATCCGATAAGCTTTGCACAGATGTGTTGAGCGTCTCTAGTATGCCCATCGATCGCGTCATGTTGCTCTTTTCAGTTCCAAGCGCACAGTGAGCGCGTGAAGATTCCAAGAAAGTAATGTTTACCGCCAACTATGAGCGCCTGGTGAGAGATTTCACATAACTGTGATGCGCTTCCTTCTTCGTGACAATTCTGGGTCGCACGCTGTAGGGGCAATGAAGGTGCTCCTGCTGCGTTTTCGATGGCAAATGTTTGATCACCGACAACACAGCCCGTAATTGACTCCATCAGAGATTTATCTCTGGTCATATGAACCGCTGGCAATGAAGACAACATTTTAACACAGACAATGAGTTGTAGACCAGCGTAGCGAATTGGTGGAAAGAAAAAATGGTTCAAATCGCTCTGAGTGCTATGGGACTTAACATCTGAGGTCATCAGTCCCCTACATTTAGAACTACTTAAACCTAACTAAACTAAGGACATCAAATACATCAGTGCCCGAGGAAGGATTCGAACCTGCGAACGTAGCATCAGCGCGGTTCGGGACTGAAGCGCCTAGAACTGCTCAGCCACAACAGCCGGCTGGTGGAAAGCACAGGCGTGTGCCTGCTATGACGAGGGTATTAGAGAGTTGGTATGATGCTACGACAAATGTCTAAGTCCGAGTGGCGACTAAGTAGGGAAGTAGCCTGCAAAGTGTAGCTAACTGTTGCAAAAAATAATTTTTTATTTTCACAGTGGTTTCCATTTCGCGAACGATCGGACGTTACATTCCTATAGATTTCGTCAGACATGCTGGAATAGCGAAATTATTTTAAAATGTAGGCAATTTAACCCCATTGTCGTTCTTAAAAATAAATCTTCCTGGTACCTCTTATCTTGGAAGACTTCTTAACCTTTTTGGAAGCTAAAACTTCATCATGAAATTAACACACTTTCCGCACATTGAAAGATAGGTAACTAGTGATAAGGTTATGAAAAATCAACTACTTCTTGAGGCGACGAGGTACGTTAAAGGCGTAAAAATCATTTGAAACCTTTCTTCTCACATGTAGTCATCAGTAAATTTGCAGAATCGTCAACGTGATCCCCTAGTTGTAATAAAGTTCATCTTCTGAACATTTACAATTACACTCAGTTATTCATCTCTCTGAAATTTTCATTTTATCATGCCTGCTCAAGTCCGACGTCTGCTTTCGATAAACTGATCTTTCAGAAGAGATTCTGTATCAACTGCATCTAGCAATAATTGCCTTAAGGACGTAACTCTGATCTCCTTACGAATTTTTATTTTCCTATAGGTGTAAAACTTGAGCTTCTCCTGGAGTATAGAATGTTCAAACAATACATGTAAATGCAGACAGCTGACGTCCTCCCACAGTTAGGGATATTTCAGTAGAATATCCTGTCATTTTCAAGGCACAAATGAGACGAAAGATGGCTGTGCACGGCAACTTAAACGCACGGTGGGCTAGGCTGCGTGAACCAGGAAGCAAAAGACTGTGTGTGTGAAAAGACAACGCACATCGTAACCAAATATAACCAACGCAAGACGTTATTCATAGTTAAATACTAATTAACAACAAGAGAGCAAGTAGCGGTAACTTTATCCTCCGTAGTTTGACACGTGAGAGAGCAGGATTCCAGGCAGACTTTAAGCAAAACCTCTTTGTCTATTTATAAGGCCACATGATTGTTTAATGGAGATGATGATTTGGCTTAAATTCGACCTGGAACTACGGAGGGAGGAGTTTGTACTACTTTCTCACCCGTTGTTAATCAGTATTTCACTACGAACTTAAGTAACACAAAATTGGCATCAGCAAAAAATACATATCAGACTGTCAGCTGTACGTTATTGGTAAACGTATTGAACAAGTAAACAACTGTACATGTTTGTGAACGAACTTTAACAAAACTGGGAAATGCGCAAGAAATTGATGTCCGTATTGAGAGCGCCAGAGAGGCGCTTTTTTAAAAGATGAGTAATGTGTTTAAGGCTAACACCTTTCAATCGAAACAAAATTAAGACTTCTATGTTCGTACAAATTTCCCATTGTTTTGAACTTTAATCGAGGCAACGGGCAAACGACTTGAGGCATTTAAGATGTGGTTGTATAGGTAAATGCTAAGTGTATCATGGACAGATGAAATTACATATAACAACATTCTCCGCAAAATGAAGAAAGGAGGAGTCGAAAACGCAGTAAAATCCAAAACAACTATAAGGACATGTGAAAAGTACTGCCTCCGAATTTTTTATTCTGTTCTCAATATCTGTTGAGGCATTACATGCCATGCATATCACTCAGTCGGCTTTCGCAAGTTGCAAGCCTTTGCCGCTAGATGGCTCAGAATCGTAGCATGTAACATGGCGGTGTGTAACGTAACCATGCCTGTGATTAAGAAATACCATGTTGTAATCGAGTTTCGTATTCATAGAGTTCGTTTACACATGGAGCACCTTCTCCTTTGCCATGAAAATGTCACATCACACACGAACGCTGCAACAATCAGACGCCTTGAGTTCACTCTCATCTATCATCCTCCATACAACCCCGAAATGGCCCTGTCCAATTTTCATATGTTGCCAGAACTTAAAGAAGACCTTCAGGACCTCTCTTTGATAGTGACAATGCGGAGCAAGCAGAGGTAAGGTTGTGGCTCCGTCAACATAGTCAAACACTCATGAGTGACGGTTTCAACAGACTGGCCCCTAGTTGGGTGATATGTTCGATGCCAGGGTAACTATGCTGAGAAATAAATATGCAGACTTGAAGAATAGAGATGTAGAATGCTAATAAAGTGTTTTCTTTTCATTTAAAGGGTTTAAGAGATTCCACATAAATAATTCGGAAGCATTACTTTACACCACGCTTTCGTACAGCTCTTCTATATACACTGAGGTGACAAAAGTTTTGGGATACCCCCTAATGCCATGTCGGATCTCCTTTTGTCGGATGTTGTGAAGCATCTTGCGTGGCGTCGACTTAACAAGTCACTGGAAGTCCCCTACAGAAATACTGAGCCATGCTGGTACTATAGCTGTCCATAATTGTGAAAGTGTTCCCCGTGCAGGATTTAGTGCACGAACTGATCTATCGATTACGTTCCATAAATGTTCGATGATTTTGATGTCGAGAAATCTGGGTGGCCAAATTAGTCGCTCGAATAATCCAGAACATTTGTCAAACCAATCGCAAACAACTGTGGCCCGATGACATGGCGCATTGTAATCCACACAAATTCCACCGTTGTTTGGGAACATGAAGTCTATGACTGCTGCAAATGGTCTCCAAGTAGCCGAACATAACCATCCCAGTCAAAAATCGGTTCATTCGGACCAGAGGACCCGGTGCATTCCATATCAAACGCAGTCCACACAGGTATGGAGTCACCACCAGCTGCCGGCCGTAGTGGCAGAGCGGTTCTAGGCGCTTCAGTCTGGAACCGTTTGACCGCTACGGTCGCAGGTTCGAATCCTGCCTCGGGTATGGTTGTGTGTGATGTTAGGTTTAAGTAGTTCTACTTCAAGGGGACTGATAACCTCAGCAGTTAAGTCCCATAGTGCTCAGGGCCATTTGAACCACCATCAGCTTGCACAATGCCTTGTTGACAACATGGGTCTATGTGTTCGTGGGGTCTGCACCACATTCTAACCCTGTTATCAGTTCTTACCAACTGAAATCGGGGTTCATACGGCCAGGCCGCGCATTTCCAATCGTCTAACGTCCAACCGGTATGGTCACAAGCCCAGGAACGGCGCTACAGGCGATGTCGCGCTGTTAGCAAAGGTCGGTCGTCTGCTGCCATAACCTATTAACCTCAAATGTCGCCTCACCTTCGTATGTCCCACACTGATTTCTGCCGTTATTTCAGGCAGTGTAACTTGTGTGTTAACACTGAAAACTCCAGCAAACGCCGCTGCTCACGGCGTTCAATGAAGACCTAAAGCCACTGTGCAGTCCGCGGCGGGGGAGGGGGGGGGGCGCTAATGCCTGAAATTTGGTATTCTCGACATGCTCTAAACATTATGCATCTCGGAAAATGGAGTTCCTGAACGATTTCCGAAATGGACTGTCCCAGGCGTCTAGCTCCTACCACCATTCCGCGTTAAAAGTTTGTTAATTCCCATCTTGCAACTAGAATCACATCGGAAATGTACTCAGATTAGTCACTTGAGTACGAATGACAGCTCCGCCAATGCAGTGCCCTTTATGTCTTGTGTACGTGATACTACAGACATCTGTATATGTGAATATAGATATTCCATGACTTTTGTCACCTGAGTGTAATGATTAATGGAAACAGGTGTAAACTGCAGCAGAACATTCTTCACGTAAAGATGTATGGTAAAATAGGACGAGAAAGGAAGATAACATCTTGACTAGGAAACCTAAGGACATGGGTAGCAATGAGAAAAGGTATTAAAAGTCGGTACTGCTAGAACGTGGTTTACTGGTGCAAAAACAGGGCGATAAACGATTACATAACTTCGTACGTAGGTGCGATGCTGAAGCGAAGTGTCCTGGCTGGCTGCACCTGATCAAAAGGGCTGAAGCAGTCGCGGAGCTCGTAGACCTCTACAGCACCGGCTAGAGGGCGCTGTCGTCTGTCTCTCGTAGTGCCAACTTAAACTATTCCGTGGCATCGTTGCTATCGATACGCCAGACGTCAGACACAAGCTGGAAACTTTTGGAATAAGAGAAAGTCATATAACTGTGACGGTCACCAAAATCCGAAACGCATAGGCTCTAGATGATGATGATGATGATAAAGGAGAAGACGAAGAAGAAGAAAAGGGAGTAGGAAAGGATGAAGAATCGATATCGTCAGGCGTTAGTTGTCTTTATTTATGAATTGGCGCTAGGTGTTTGCGGTGTGCTAGCTTTCTGAGCACACCGTCTTTCGTTTTCTCGTTGAAGCAATCCCTCCCGCGAAGTGTTTAGGTTGCCAAGCACACGATGTGTCTGTCGTATTACTTGCGCTTCGAAAATGACGAAGCTTTCACCTGTCGAAATATTGGCGCAAGATGCCGTGCTTCTTGACTTCCGCAAGACGTTCGACACAGTTCCCCACAGTCGTTTAATAAACAAAGTAAGAGCATATGGACTATCAGACCAATTGTGTGATTGGATTGAAGAGTTCCTAGATAACAGAACGCAGCATGTCATTCTCAAGGACAGGAGTCTTCCGAAGTAAGAGTGATTTCAAATGTGCCACAGGGGAGTGTCGTAAGACCGTTGCTATTCACAATATACATAAATGACCTTGTGGATGACATCGGAAGTTCACTGAGGCTTTTTGCAGATGATGCTGTGGTGTATCGAGAGGTTGTAACAATGGAAAATTGTACTGAAATGCAGGAGGATCTGCAGCGAATTGAAGCATGGTGCAGGGAATAGCAATTCACTCTCAATGTAGAAAAGTGTAATGTGCTGCGAATACATAGAAAGATAGATCCCTTATCATTTAGCTACAAAATAGCAGGTCAGAAACTGGAAGCAGTTAATTCCATAAATTATCTGGGAGTACTCATTAGGAGTGATTTAAATGGAATGATCATATAAAGTTGATCGTCGGTAAAGCAGATGCCAGACTGAGATTCATTGGAAGAATCCTAAGGAAATGCAATCCGAAAACCAAGGAAGTATGTTACAGTACGCTTGTTCGCCCACTGCTTGAATATTGCTCGGCAATGTGGGATCCGTACCATATAGGGGTGATAGAAGAGATAGAGAAGATCCAACGGAGAGCAGCGCGCTTCGTTACAGGATCATTTAGTAATCGCGTAAGCGTTACGGAGATGATAGATAAACTTCAGTGGAAGACTCTGCACGAGAGACGCTCAGTAGCTCGGTATGGGTTTTTGTTGAAGTTTCGAGAACATACCTTCACCGAGGAGTCAAGGAGTAATTGCTCCCTCCTACGTATATCTCGCGAAGAGACCACGAGGATAAAATCAGAGAGATTAGAGCCCACACAGAAGCATACCGACAATCCTTCTTTCCACGAACGAGACTGGAATAGAAGGGAGAACCGATAGAGGTACTCAAGGTACCCTCCGCCACACACCGTCAGGTGGCTTGCGGAGTATGGATGTAGATGTAGATTAGCCGGCTGCGTTCCAGTAAGTTATTTGAACTTTCCTATTGTTATCCGCGCACCAGGCCAGCGGAATATTGTAGTCGAGTAGGTCCTGCCTGTAGCACAGGTTGAGACGCGTCACGTTGACCGCCGGTTGTGTTGCAGTGGGCATCCTGCAGCTGGAGCCGACGTCCCGCCTCTCGCTGCAGAGCGTCAGCGAGTCGGAGTTCCTACGCGGCGTGCGCATGCCCCGATCGGCAGAGGTCGCCGTAGCAGCGGCGTCCGGCGACTCGGACGCCGGCAGCGACCACGAGCTGCAGGCGCTGGAGAAGCTGGAGGAACTGGGCATCTCGCGAGACCTGCTGGACGAGCACCGCGACCGCGGGAGCAAGAGCGCCGTCGTCGGCACCTACCGCATCCTGCTGCACCGCCTGGAGCGGCGCGCCGCCTCCGCGCCGCCCGACGCGCAGTCGCTCGCCGCCGACGATGCGGAGGACGGCGCCGCCGGCTCCAGCGGGGGCGGCGTGGGCGCGCTCGCCGCCAGGCTGCGCTCCGGGGGCTTACGCGCGCGCACGCGCAAGTCGGCCCGCAGCGGCACCAGTCAGTCCCGCGCCTGTGCGCTCCTCTGAGCGGCGGTCCGCTCTTCGTTTCTTGTACGAAATTGAGAAACAGAAATCTCTGAGTATTTTTGCATATTAAATGTTGAATGTTGACAACAGAATTCCTCCGAGAAATACAATAAAGTGACACTACCTACACAAAAATATAGTGCAATAACTCCTGCTAGAAGCGTACCACATTCATATGCATTCTGAAAGTTGAAGTCTTGTCGATGGAACCACTTCCTACTGTCAATTCCATGCTGTTCTCGCATTTTCTTCTCCATGTTTTCCTAATACTTCTTCCTAGGCCATCCTTTTTCCTTCTGTAACAGCATTGTCCCTTGAAAAATGTTAATAATGAAAGTGTCCATTATAATTATCCGGGCTGTTATGCCGTAGTCGGTTGATCAATTCTGTGTCGATTCCCAACGTTTCGTCTCCGACTGCGGGAGACATCTTCAAGGGCGTCCGTAGCTCGATGGAAGGTCCAACAAACCCACTGGCTCGCTACTGACTGCCGCTAAATTCCGTGTCCGCGCGCTCCCGCGCCGCGGCGTGACGTCACGTGTTTTGATTACGTCAGTGCAATTGGCCGCTGTCCGTGACGTCACGTGTTTTTTAATTGGAGCTGATCGTTAAGGACATCGTCTTTGGCATACTGCAGGTTTAAAAGTCTGCATTTCCTCTAAGGAAATTTAGCGGCAGTAAGTAGCGTGCCAGTGGGTGTGTTGGACCTTCCATCGAGCTACGGATCCCCTTGAAGATGTCTCCCGCAGTCGGAGACGAAACGTTGGGAATCGACACAGAATTCATCAACCGACCACGGCATAACAGTCCGGATAATTATAATGGACATGATATTTCCGGCCGTGAAAGTCTACATTTTAGTAATAATGAAAGTGTTGTGTGCAATTATTTTTTTCTGTTTTCCATTTCCTTCAACAACACATACATTCGTTAACTTTCCTTAATAATTCCACTTTCGTTTTTTGTCGCGCTCACTTCCATCATTTTTCGCCGTATTCACCTTTGAGCAACTGCGAGTCGATTCCTATCCAAGTTACCTACAATCCAAATTCCACTTCCATAGAGCAGTGTACTGCACACAGATGTTATTGAAAACGATTTACTGACATCTGTAATAATACGGTTGCTACTTAAAATGTCTTTCTTAGTCATAAAAGCTTGTTTTCCCAATGCTACCGTTCTCTTAATTTCCATTAAAAATCTACTACCCTATGCGATTACACTACCGAGATAATAAAATTGTTTCACCTGATCAATCCTGACGGCATAAATTTTTTATTGCTTTTAATTTTTTCCGTGTTTTTCGTTCTACCTTTATTGTCGTTTACTATTTCTTCGCTTATAAATTCCATAATTTAAAAGTATTTAATGGAACTTCTAGCTTTCTGTTCATTTCTTTTTCAGAGTTTCACATTACGATGTCATCAGTGAATCTAATACAATGCATCCTGTCATCGAAATAATTATGAAAAATCCGCCTCGATTGCACAAACTACCTGGTAACTACCTCGGTAACCACGCCTTCTTCAGAACAAATATAAAACAGCTTGCCTAAATAGACAAAGTCAAAGGCTAAAATCAACACTTAGAGCGGAAAGACTCCATAAAATTTTTTTACAAATGCACGGTACATATGAACCGAGACAATAATATTACTTATCTCAACCCTGTGTGTGCTGCCTCGCCCCAGCCAACGTACGATGGTCAGAGGCTCTCCACCACACTGAGCCGCAGCCTGCTCACATGCGCGGCTATCGGAATCACTGCGCATGCGCGCGGGCAGGAAACGCTCTTCTTATGCATGGGAGCGGGATTACGAAGTTAACACGGATCGGGACCTAACTAATTGCCAAAAGTTGTCGCACAAATAGCAAATTGAGCAAATGATAAAAGCGATGATGCGGGAATTAAGACATATTTAATAGCAATGCACGACAAACTTCGTGCACGGGTGGTAAAACAGCCACAAGCTGATATGGAGGCCATAGAATTAGGTAAAAATTACAACTAAGCTAAAAAGATAGCTATGCTAAGGACGTTATTGTTAATGCATAAGATCGCACTCATAATATTTGCAGCGGAAACAACCATAGTCGCTACATCGCCATAATACTAAGCAGCCGACCAGGCCGCAATCAGAAGACGTTAAAGATTTATAACATACCTTGGCTCTATGATCTCACAATTACACCGAACCCATCGAAGATACATAAAATACCTCCTAAAAGTGCCCAGTAATAAGAAAATGCAAATGTTGTTCTTCTTGCTAACCAAACCCTTAACGCAGTAGTAGGGAAAAAGTACCAAAATAGGGGGAGGGGGGGGGCTTCGTTACCAGCCGTGAACAATCAATATCGTGCGCGTGCATCAACCAACTTCCACGTCATGCGACTTAATGTGAAGAATTAAGGAATTAAGTAAGGGACCGAAACCTTCAAGGAAATTTCTGTTTTCTAATTGGAGCTGATGGTTAAGGACATCGTCTTTGGCTTACGGCAGGTGTTTAAAAATCTGCATTTCCTCTAAGATGTCCAATTTTGAACCCTTAACTTCAGCATGAAGTAACTCGATATTAGACGGAGGACTAGGCGCATGAGCCATTTCTATAAGGTGTTCTACATCTACATCTACATCTACATTCATACTCCGCAAGCCACCCAACGGTGTGTGGCGGAGGGCACTTTACGTGCCACTGTCATTACCTCCCTTTTCTGTTCCATTCACGTATGGTTCGCGGGAAGAACGACTGTCTGAAAGCCTCCGTGCGCGCTCGAATCTCTCTAATTTTACATTCGTGATCTCCTCGGGAGATATAAGTAGGGGGAAGCAGTATATTCGATACCTCATCCAGAAACGCACCCTCTCGAAACCTGGCGAGCAAGCTACACCGCGATGCAGAGCGCCTCTCTTGCAAAGCCTGCCACTTGAGTTTGCTAAACATTTCCGTAACGCTATCACGGTTACCAAATAACACTGTGACGAAACGCGCCGCTCTTCTTTGGATCCTCTCCATCTCCTCCGTCAACCCCATCTGGTACGGATCCCACACTGATGAGCAAAACTCAAGTATAGGTCGAACGAGTGTTTTGTAAGCCACCTCCTTTGTTGATGGACTACATTTTCTAAGGACTCTACAATGAATCTCAATCTGGTACCCGCCTTACCAACAATTAATTTTATATGATCATTCCATTTCAAATCGTTCCGCACGGATACTCCCAGATATTTAACAGAAGTAACTGCTACCAGTGTTTGTTCCGCTATCATATTATCAAACAATAAAGGATCCTTCTTTCTATGTATTCGCAATACATTACATTTGTCTATGTTAAGGGTCAGTTGCCACTCCCTACACCAAGTGCCTATCCGCTGCAGATCTTCCTGCATTTCGCTACAATTTTCTAATGCTGCAACTTCTCTGTATACTACAGCATCATCCGCGAAAAGCCGCATGGAACTTCCGACACTATCTCCTAGATCATTTATATGTATTGTGTTCTGCATAAGTGGAACCCATCGTGCCATCACCGCTTCTAGAGGGGATGTGCTCTTCATATCTAGTCATGAGAGCTCGGCCTGTATAACCTATGTAAAATTTCGGACAGTCACCGCAAGTAATTTTATACACTCCAGACTGCGACAGTTTATCATCTGTGATCTGCAACGAGTGGATTAATTTCTTGTGCAGATTATTTTTGGCAGAAAAGGCTCTAAGCAAAGGCCCTAATTTGTAACTAACATTACCTACAAAATGGATAGATACTAGCTATAGCTAGAAATAATAGTTATAATTCGCAACTGGTAAGACGTTTGTACAATAAGAAAATAAATAAAAATAATAGTACGGCTTCCACAGATTTAGTAAATGACAAACCGATGGCAACAGTATCTATCCCTTTTGTAGGTAATATTAGTTGCAAATTAGGGCGTTTGCTTAGAGCCTATAACATTAGAGTAACCTTTTCCAGCATGTCTTAATTCCCGCACCATCGCTTTTATCATTTGCTCAATTTGCTATTTGTGCGACAACTTTTGGCAATTAGTTAGGTCCCGATCCGTGTTAATTTCGGTAATCTCGCTCCCATGCATAAGAAGAGCGTTTCCTGGCCGCGTGCATGCGCAGTGATTTCGACAGCTGCACATGTGAGCAGCCTGCGGCGCCTCAGTTCGATGGAGAGCCTCTGACCATCGTACATTGGCTGGGTCGAGGGAGCACATACGGTTCTGTTGATTTGGGGGGAGGAGACGAAACTGCGTGGTCATCGGTCTCATCGGATTAGGGAAGGATGGGGAAGAAAGTCGGCCGTGCCCTTTCAAAGGAACCATCCCGGAATTTGCCTGAGGCGATTTAGGGAAATCACGGAAAACCTAAATCAGGATGGCCGGACGCGGGATTGAACCGTCTTCCTCCCGAATGCGAGCACATACGGGGTTGAGATAAGTAATGTTATTGACTTGGTACATATGTACCGTGAATTTGTAAAAACAATTATGGGTTCTTGCCGCTGTAAATGCTGATTTTAGCCTTTGACTATGCCTATTTAGGCAAGCTGTTTTATATTTGTTCTGAGGAAGGCGTCGTTAGCCACGATGAAATCTTGGTAAACACTTGGTAGTTTGTGCAATCGAGGCAGATTTTTCATAATTATTTCGATACTTACGATTGTTGACGCGCTAAAATGCTGAAAGTTCTTACATCCTGTCATCATTGTCTTTTATTCCCTTCGTGTTTCCATTCATTATCAGAGTAGCTCCCACAATGAACACATTAAATAAACAAATAGGGGTTATCCTTGTCCAATTCCTTTTCTAAGCCTGGCCTTCTCCTCTACCTTATTGATGTTTTTGTGCTTTGTTTCCGATGCAGTTGGTTAATCATTCTTTTATCCTTCCTGTCTAGTCTTATATCTCAGCCATCTTATGAGGAATGGAAACAGATGTAAACTGCTGCAAAACATCCTTCAAGGAACATTATCTGGTAAAAGAGGACAAGGAAGGAGAACATCTTTGCTCGGAATCTTATTTTATATAGCTATCATGGTCACCAACATCCAAAACGAATAAAAGAAGAAGAAGACATAATGCCGTGCGTTGGCTACCTTTGGTTATGACGAGGCTAGTTCTAAAGATTAGGTCCTTAGTTCACATTGTCAGAAGTTTTTCTAAGTCAGTGAAGGTAAGGTAATTCCATCTATTCATATCCATCCCTCTCTACAATAGCATGTGAAAGGCGAAAATTGCTTCTCTTGTTCGTCTGCATTCTCAAAATTCAAATTGGCCATCTCCGACATACCTTTCCTTTGATCCTGCTCTCTACTACACTGAGCAACGGAATTAAAGGATCACTTTTGCGGTATCACGTACCGTGGGGGGGGGGGGGGGGGGGAGTAACTTAGTTTAAGTTAGGTTAAGTAGTGTATAAGCCTAGGGACCGATGACCTCAGCAGTTGGGTTGGGTCCCATAGAAACTTTCCACAAATTTCCTCTGTCGTACATAACGGTCATGTGTGTGAACATTACCATATTTGGGGCATATCATGGGGTGCATACGCCACTGTCACGCGCTAGACGCTGGATGCTGCGCTCCCCGTGTTTGTATAGCGTGTGCTCGGTTCAGCGCCAAGCTAACGCTCTTTGAGTAAAAAGTTGCACTAACGCTTCCGATGACTTCCCAAGACAGCTCTTAGCTACGGCGTGATTTTAATGTCATATTTGGTCTCTTATTTTTGGATACCGCTATGCTTCCGATTCGCTGCATAAAATTTTATACGCTCTGTCCACGTCCCATCAGTAGCGCCACTGGATCATTATTCCTCTTCGTTTACATTCATTTTACATTTTTATATCTGACCATACCTCACTACGACTGGTATAAGTCTTCATTTTCAACAGAGTTACGCATATGTTTACAAAACACGTCAATTATTTAACATCACATTGTATCATTTCCCAGTCCTTCCTGGTAACTTATCGTTTATTAGTGCGTAGTTGTGAGAAATTTGGTGCTGGGGAGCGGGATTCAGTTTTCCTAGTTCTCCTTGGTAGTGGACTGATAGCCCTCCATAGTTTTGGTCGTCAGAAGGAGAATGTTTTATTGACCTTATTTCGTAAGACGTCAGCTCTCTCACCATAGTCTATATCAGTGTCGGGAGCACATACCTTATTTGTCACACAAATTCTGGGTCAACAGTCTGTAATCGCTGTCTGACACATTTTCTTATCACAACTTCCACAACATTTACAATAAATATATCGGAGACCTAAGATCATTAATAGACATAAAATAGTGGATCCTGGGTATCCTCGTGTTAAATACTTGCCCAAAAACCATCCTTCGAATGTCTTTCTTTGTCGATTATCAATTTGCTGTTGCTGTACATCAATCTTGAGTCGTCCAGCTGGCGAACTACACGATCCAAAGTAATATTGCAGGTATTACTGACATTTGCAGGTTTTCGTCTTCCATAATGCAGCAGTCTGTTTCTTTATTTAAAGCAGGTATTGTGCCTACATTACTTGTAATGATAGGTATCTTATGTTCTGATTGTAACATGACATGAGCTCCATAACATTTACATTGTTAAAGAAACGTCAACTTGCTTATACCTACCGGGACTTTTGCGAAGAATGCCGGCGGTAACTCATGGTATAGACCTACTAATCCGTCGTCCTTAGGCGCTAAGAATAACTATTCGTTGTCCTGTATCTGCGTCCATATACTTCCGTTCAACAAAATATACTTTAGATCGCAATTTTTCAGTACCTCTCTAGCCGGCTGCAGCATTTTTACTTTATATCTCACATCGTCATAGGTAGAAACAGGCCGCAATTCCGATGCTTGACCTTAATACTCTTACGCTTTAATTGTTCAAGGGATGGTTGTGCATACTGATTCTTGGCTTCATCGGTTAGTAAGAATTCCGTTTCGGGACCAATACAGGTAAACACTCTCCTATTTACATCAACTTCTATTGGTAATGGCCATATTTGGACTTCAGTGCGTACAATCGGAAACCATTCATCTTTCGTATCATCTTCAATTAACTCTGTTTTGAGTTTATTAAGTGAAGTTCTAACAACCCTTTCTGAGCATTCACTATGGTCATAATTAGCAAATCATATTATTCTTCTGATTCATTGAACATTGTTATTATTAATTGCACCAACTATTCGGTTACTGTTATCACAATCAATGCTTGCTGTAACTTCATATTTGTACTATTTTCACATTCTCTCGCTTGACTACTTAACTTCTGAATTCCATAAGCGATATACTTTTCGTTCTTCGTAATCCCATTAATCATCTGATGAAAACTCGTCAGGGAAGCCTTCACTGTCGTCACTTGCTCCTTAGATAGCCTTAATTCTCGTTGCATTTCCTCCAGAACATGTATCTTAGCTTTGAAAAACGTCACATTCTCATCTAGTGCGCAAGCAAAATTTTACTTATTTCGCGAATAAATTTCAAAATGCCTCTTTTCTCTCTGACAGATTCATGTCTGGCTAACTGCCCTTCAATTCTTCAGCGATGCTTATGTTTTCTATATGCCATGTTACGGTTTGATGTGTATGTTCGCATTCGATTGTGGCAAACTTCACAGTATGTAATCTCTTCAAGCAGTGCAACGTAGCTTGGTTCGTGGCTTGCCACGTTTTGTCATACTTACTGTGCAATTTCTTCAAATTGAAACAACTACTATATTCCAAGTAGTACTGTACAAATTAACTGTTCCTTGATTGTCATAACAAATCCCTGGTGCACACCGGAGTAGTTGTAATCGTACGTCCTTCAGTGTCTGTGTTCCGCTATACTGATCACCTCACTGCTGATGACTAACAATACCAATAAGCCTCGTACCCCTTCCTCTACAATGAAAAGAATTATTTCAGCCTGTTTGCATGTATCTTTGTACATTTATGTCCTTTTATTCTAATTACCACATTTAGCCCATCCACACCAACTACGTTATAGGATCCTCTCCGCTGGCTGTCTGATTTCCTTGATCTACCCCTTCTTACACTCTCATCACGTAATAGCGCTTCTCTTCGTTATTTGACTCAGCATCATTCAGTTTCTTTGGTGGCCCTCCCAACGGCCCTTGTGGTGTTCGGGGTGTCTTCTTGTCTCTTTACGTTACCTGCAATTTGTCGCGTGAGGCCTTGGCTGCTGCATCAATTGTGCTGCCTTTGTCTATGTGGTTATCTTCCACATTCACTGAACTTCCTCTTCCGCTGGTCTCTAGGTCACTTGTTCGTTTACTGGCATTATGATGCTTTTCCTCCTTTTTATCTGGATTTCGTCAGATGGGTAGACGTGTTGAAGTGTCTTTCGAATACGAGGGTTGGAACTTAAATAGTGGCAACAATTTATTTACACCCCGTACAAAATAGATACCGTTTCAAAGTTTTAATGACCTTCAAAGTAGGCAGCGATGTGGAAATCGTAGGATACTCTTAGCAGAGCGAGTTGTGGTGACAGTTCGATCGCCGTGGTCTATTGCCCGACGAACTTGTAGCAATTCTGAAGCGAATACCGTGAAGTGTTTCTTTCAGTTTAGTAATCGAGTTGAACATATGTTAAGTAATCGAGTTGAATATATGGGCTAAAGTCAGGGGAATTCAGTAGGTGGTATAGCACTTAACAGCCCCTTCAGTCAAACAAATCAGTAACAGCTTGCACTGTACGTGCTTGAGCGTTGTCCTGCAAAATGATGGTCAGGTCCTGCAGAAAGTGTCATCACGTCTGTCTCTATGCTGTTCAGTTTTGGAGTACATATCCAGCTTAGAGGCAGAAGTAATGACACTTTCTGCAGGACCTGGCCACCATTTTGCAGGACAATGCTCAAGCACGTACAATGCAAGCTGTTACTGATTTGTGTGACTGATGGTGCTCCTAAGTGCTATACCTCCTACTGCACTGCCCTGACTTTGGCCCTTTTGAGTTCAACTCGATTTATAAACTGAAGGAAGCACTTCACGGCATTCGCTTCAGAACTGCTGCAAGTTCGTCGGGCAATAGACAGCGCCGCTCGAACAGTTAACACTACTGGCATTTCTAAGAGTATGCTACGACTTCCACGTCGCTGGCAACGGGTTATACAGAATGCTGGTGACTACTCTGAAGGTCAGTAAAACTTTGAAACACGTATCTATTTTGTACGAGCTGTAAATAAATGGTTGCCATGATTAAAGTTCCAACCCTCGTATTTTCCGTGCTGGTAAGACTTGTTCCATCATTCACGGTCACTCTTGAGTCTGGGGTGAATACACTGTTCCGGCGTAGCGTCAAATGCCGGCTCGTCGGCCAGGAACGTTACAGTAGAGAGGGCTGATCCCTCCCTAGTACTACAACGAGACGGAAGCGTCATCAACAAGAAGAGGACATTAGCGCCGCACCGCCTGGCCGCAGCCCGAGTTGAAATGCAAAGTTAAGTATTCTCATTTATCCAACTATAATAAAGTTCATTAATACGATTTGCCTGACTTGTTGTTAGCGACCCGAGAAAGCTGGTTTCCTAGTAACCTTTCATTAGACGAGGGGGCAGGACACATACATCTTGTCGTATATCTTTTTCTAGGAATAAACCTTGAGTTCCTTTAACTCTTGTTAGTCGTACTTTCTCCAGTCATTCTTCTCGAGGTCATATCCACGTGTACTTTCTAACATTTTGTTGCCAATACTGCTGCCGTCTTGCCGGTTGATTACCGTTTATGCGCTGTGGCCTCTCGACACTTCGTTCTTTGCGAAGTTCTCTCACATGGCCTTTTTTTTTGCGATGCTGTTGCGTCTGACTGGTCATGCGCAGCTAGTGCTAATGTTGCGGTCACTTGACTTTGTCTGGGTCCCTTATCTCTAGACCCATTTGTGCTTACTTGAGTGAGTAAACTTCTGTTCCTTTAGTGCACGCCTGCCGGTTTCTGCGTTATCGCTTCCGAGTTTGCGTACCTCTGCGATCTCGTAATTCTTTGCGGTGCCATCTTGCTAGACATCGATTATTTATTTCTCATATAGTATTTTACGTGGCCTATGTCGGCGCTTCTGTTTTGTGTCGTCCCCACTTTGGCTACTGTTGCATATTCGTCTGCCTCTTGCAGCTCGACGCATTCGTGCCAAATTTTTAGCCTCCCCCCCTCGTAGCCAATACTGACGAGGTGCTGGTCCACGAAGTCTCTTCCCATTACTCATCAAAGGCTAAATCTATACTTGCACATATCACCTGAATATTCTGCACACATTCTGTCCTCTATGGCGTGTACAAGACTATTCTCGCTCTCCCTTTACTTTGGTCTCTTCATTTGGAATGCTCCAAATGGTGACAGCTTTCCTCGTATCCCAGCATTTCTCTGGCTTCAGTCCTACCTCCTTTATTAAACTCACATGCGCAACAACATCTTTTAATAGATGTTTTTGTGGGCAGTGTGCATTGTGCAAATGTTTTCACAATTGAACGGTCGGTGGTGAAAACCCATGCAAAAGGTGCTTGAGTTTTCCCCCTCCGTATCACGATCTCGAGACGTATTGCGCATAGAATAGAAAGAAAGGTGTTTAGCCTGCCTTATCAAGGAATGTTAGTAGTCCAGGTCTTTCTCTCCGCTGCTTCTCTGAGTTGTTCGATCTCATGCTGCACCTTTCTTTCTTTCGCTTGTGCCTTTTCTCGCAGTTAGACAGAGTCGGCATGGTTAGTCGGATTTGACAATGTTAGTGGAACTGGTGGCCGGATGCCCTTCCTGCTGCCACCCCGTACCCCCTGGGACGGAATTAGTGTACCCCAACTGTCTGCGACTAGCGTAATCCATGGAATAGTACGAAAGTGTTCAAATGTCTGCGAGTCGTGTAACTGAGGCGGGATGTGTGGACCAGCCCGGTATTCACCTAGGGGGATGTGGAAAACCGACTAAAAACCACATCCAGGCTGGCTGGCACACCGGCCGTCGTCGTTAATCCGCCGTATCTCATGCTGCACCAAGTCTTATTTTTTTCGGGAATCTATGCTCCGCTGCGCTCCATAAATTTGTCAATTATTTCTGGCAGCATTTCTTCGTTTTGTAGACGTGCCTTTTCACGTATACAACATAATAATAACGATGACTCATTCTGAATGCGTCGACTGAGCCGTCGAGTAACGAAACATTTACGGTCGTAAACACAGCAGGTCAGGACCGTCGGCGCGACGCTGTTAGCCGGCTCGTACACCACAAAGTTCGTCGAGTCGCGCATTTGGCTGGCCGGTTGCGGCTAAACAATCGAGGGGCTGCCGTGCTACTTGTTGCCTTCTCGTGACCGCGATAAATATTATTGTATAGGATTTAGTCATATTTTAGTGGAGAAAAATGTTTTACTTAATTTAACCCAGTTTTCTCGCAATTTTAGCCTGTTTGGTTCAACATCTCTCCCGCCCTTCCCACTAAGCGGCTCATTGTAATTAATGGACGCCCCCTTAGTAAATTTACCTGAGTGTTCCATGAATCCGTAAAAATTAATTGAATAAAATCATTCTTCCTAGTGCAGTGCAGGATGCGTATAACACCGTGTAATGTGACTGCGTCATTACGCCTTTCGTTCGTTTCCCTGAACATCTTTCTTACGAATATTTAACGACTGACTCTCTGAAAAATCTCTGGTGTTGTGCCCTGAGCTATGACATGGAAAATGTTCCTGGTTTTGCTTGTGTTCACGGAGGAGTAGGTCCCATCAAGTTGTACTGACAGACTGCATCTCACCGAAGGGGGACATTGTGATCTGGAACCGCTCCCTCTGAAGTGACGAACGGCGATCTCTGTGACAGGCAGTTTGGTTGGAGTTTGCCTTGGTGAAAGTACTTGAGCCTCATTAACTTGTCGGACTTGACAGTTTCGTTTACAATCGCGGTCCAAGTCACCTTAAAATACCCCACGCTTGATTCACAGCCTTGTCTTGGACTGACCGACCCCTTAAATTTCTCCCGATCTGAGATTATGGCACTTGCATCGACTGATGCTAAATCGATAGCTTCATAAGATGTTAGACGTTCCCCTTGAGCTCTAACGATTGTCTTTATACGGTCCTCATATAGACCCTGAATATAGACTGCCCATCCGAATTTTCTGACCAGTGTGTTATTTCCTGAAACATTTTCCTCGTCCATTATTCTTTTCATCACTTCCGTCAAATGGAACTGCATCGCACCTATTCTCGCTGCCTACGGAGCCACACTTTTTGCCAAATAATTTGCAAGCGTAATAGTCTAATGTTCGTTTAGTCTGATAATTCTCAGTCAAAGTCTTAAGTACTGCGGATCAGGCTCCCGTATGGTCACAGACTAATAATTTGCTACAACCTGGCGCTGTGACGTGTCCTGTTATAAATTTTAAAAGTGCTTTCTTATAATTAGGATTTATCAGTTCATCAGATTTGTCAGAGTTGGTTATAGATTGAGGCACTTGGTATGGGTCACCGGCAAACTTTCGTGGTATTGATTTAGTTGCCCCAGTGTAGTTTATATATATTAGATTCCTACCGTCCGGGTTGCACAGTCGGACTCAGTGGGTGAACTCATGATGACTAACCTTCCGTTGCTGTTGTATTGATGGCAGCTGCGTTGTTCTCCCGTTGTCTGCTTCTGGGTCTGGTGAGACTCTCGCTAACGGGTGCGGACGCGGCAGCGTCCATGGCAGCGGCGGCAGCATCGGCAACGGTTACCCTCTGGTTAGGTAAGCCTCTCGCTCACGGTTTGCACCGTGTTGGCATCGTTGGTTGCCTTCTGGTCAGGTGAACCTCGTCACTCACGGTCACAAGGCACCGGTGGCTGCTCTCTGGTACGGTGAACTTCCCAATCAAAGTGGTGCGGCTGTGACGGTGTTGGCCCTCTGTATCGACATATCCACTGTCGGCGCCTAATAAAAACTACTGAGCTTCCCTACACCTATTTCAGTTCCCTGATTCGCATTAGCATTCTTCTTGATCCACCTGCGCAATTACGCAAAACACACCCATCCCGCACCTGGCCCCAAAAAGTGTTCGCTATCCTTGTCGTGTCTCAAGAGGGAGTAAGAAGTACACGGTTTGTTTGTCAAGGGCTTACCTCTATTGATAGTCGAAGAGCGCCTTTTGCACGGGCAGCATGTAAGGTACCAACCTGTATAGAACCTACAACCAGGAAGAGTGTTCAGAGACACAGAACTCAGAGTAATTCTCAAGGTAACTCAGAGCCAAAGAATTTACGAATGACAAAGTTCAATGGAAGTATGCTCTGGGCACTACTAAATGGAGCTGCTCTAACTCAGTGCCCACTATCACTGTATGTGCCTTATTTAGCTCTTCTAGTCAGCTGCCTTAGATCTGGCAAACCTGAGTCTATTTTCTCAGTAATGCTAATCTCTCGACATTCTCCAAAGTATCTAAGTGCTCAGAAGTAGTATCCCAGACGAGTGCAGAACTGTCTCCCGCTCTCCAGTATGGGTCCACTTTTTATAACGCTCACCAATTTTCTAGAGGATTCCCTCTGACGTACATAGCGAACTTGTGTGTGAACATTATCGTATTTGGGGCAGATCACGAGGCGCTTACACAAGTGTCACGCGCTTGGTATTAGACCAGCCTCGAGTTCGCTGCATGCTGCCCTATAAATGGCTCTGAGCACTATGGGGCTTAACATCTACGGTTATCAGTCCCCTAGACTTAGAACTACTTAAACCTAACTAACCTAAGGACATCACACAACACTCAGCCATCACGAGGCAGAGAAAATCCCTGACCCCGCCGGGAATCGAACCCGGAAACCCGGGCGTGGGAAGCGAGAACGCTACCGCACGACCACGAGATGCGGGCGCATGCTGCACTCCCCATCTGTGTATAGCCTTCGTTTGATTGGCGCCAAGTTGACACGGTTTGAATAAAAGACTGTGGAAACGCTTCTGCTGCCTTCCCAAAACAGCTTTTAGCTACAACGTAAATTTAATGCCATATTTCATTTTCTCAGTTATGGATTCTGTGGCAATCGGTTTGGAGCGCAGTGGGCAGCAAAGTTTACTCTGGATAAAACGGCAAAGAGTCCCTCTTAATACCCTCCAGTTTCGCAAAACTCTCGATGGCACCAGCCCACCTTCACTGAGAATTTTAAAAAAACGTACCTGTACAGACGGAACCCGTGACTAAGTCCTAGGTGACTGCAGGTAGGCTACACTGCAGCTCTCTCACCACCAGACTGCTGCTCATGCTCCTGATAGTAGACCATATAGAATCGAAAAGTGTCGAAGGCTTTGCCTGACTGCGAGCACCTACGACTGATTCTGTCTGTATAGGTACATTTTTAGAATTTTCTGCTGGGAAACATGTCTGAATTATTACTAAGTCCACAGGCTCACTGGTTACTTTAACAATTCAAATCGAATGGCCCTAAGCACTATGTGACTTACCATCTGAGGTCATCAGTCCCCTAGACTTAGAACTACTTAAACCTAACTAACGTAAGGACATCACACACATCCATGCCCGAGGCAGGATTCGAACCTGCGACCGTAGCGGTCGCGCGGTTCCGGACTGAAGCGCCTAGAACCCCTCGGTCACAGAGGCCGACCTATAACAATTACTAACCGCTCTCTGACATGGTAAGTATTACAAATATTATTTGATCATTTTCATCTTATTATAAGTGACACTTAATGCTTTACTTTTTTCTCGCCGCCACTGTAAATTATTGTAAACTCATCGCTGTATAAATCTCCATTTCATTTCCAACTTGTCTCACATAGACATTCTCCCACAACTGGTATTCGCTTTACCTAATTTTCCCTCTTTCATTAGCGTTCCTACATTCTCTATTCCCATCTTCATGCTGATTTTAGAGGGATTTATCTTCATAGTAACCTCAGAAGCTTTCTTCCTTCGTCTGTCCGATCTTGGGTTCAGAAGAGGTGTGGAGTGAAGGATATGTAGGGGGTTGCCGTGCAGATCCGTTCAGCGAGCCAGGAATTCCAAATTACTTTACTGCCGCTTCCCGCTGTGATTCATTACAGACAGCAGCAGTGAGGCAGCAGCAGCCTTGCGTGGCCTCCTGCATGTGTGTGACGTCCAGCAATGATGGCGGAATGTGGTTAGAAGGAGCGTTGGAGTGTTACGCCACTGCTTCGGCCAGCGACAAAACGGCACTGACAGGTAGCCGGAATAAAAGGCGTCCCTCTATATAGCAAACGGCCTTCCTCAGTATCAAAAATATCTACCTCTGAGTAAATTTACGAATGAATACAACATGAAAATAGTTACCAGTTACAGTTTCTTATTTTTCTTATTATCAACAAACATCTACATTCGTAATTATGATCTGCATACAGCAACACAGCTGTTTTTAAATTTTTTTGTTTTTTCTATATACCAAGTTCTTCTGGTAAGTTAATGTAAAAAGAAGTGTTCTATCTTCCTTTCGGTTTTGTCCGTAACACTCTTGTAATTTTCACGCTCCACTGATATTTCTTCCTGCATACTTGAGTTTATTTTTATCGTAAGATTTATAGCCATAGGCCTTGCCTGTGTGACAGAGTGCGCCAACGCGTCCAGTTTAACCGGTTGGCGCACTACTGGTACTGCTTTCCGGTCCTCAGATTATGCACCAATAACCTGGGTTAAATCCTCACTGAAATGTTTCTTATCATATTGTATGTGGTGGCTCGTTCAAACACGGATAGGATCCTATACCTCGCTGGTACCCCTTCGTGCTATTCAAAAGTGGACGCTATATGCTGGTCCAAAGTTTTATCTTCCTCCTTCACCATTATCAAGTTCAACATAACACTGCATTCTATAAGCACTCATCACAAACAGTCACACTATACAGTTACACTAAAGACAATGGCATTTGGAAGGTGGTAATGTGCGAGAACAACGTGGATGGAGTCCTCAGCAACCATTTTGAATTTTTATTGGCCTCTAATACCGCATGATTACTTCTTTTCACATTTTTGGCTTTCCCTTTTCTTGCTACCATGTCTTCTTCAATATCCTCCTTGGATTTCGAAATACCTATCTAGGAAAATCTTAAATTATTTTACATCCAGGATCCTGGATACGTGGTAATCGTCGTTATGCGAAAGCCACAACATATTTTGCATGGTACCTTTGTTTTAGTGTGACACAAATTCCTAATTATGTTGAACCTCGAAAGCACGGTTGACACCGCTCAGTCTGTTTCTTCATACCGAACTGGGACACACGAACGGGAGGGTGGAGGTACATTTCCACGGACGACCATCAAGTCAGTGATTTATTGTGACATCCGTAAATCGTTCAAGGGGAATACCGGGAAAGTTCCTTCGAAAGATCACTCCCAGTTTGCTTCCCGAATCCCAGCTTGCGCTCCGTCTCTAATGATCTAGACATCGACCGCATTTGATAACATTATATATTTTGTAAAAAATTTGAACGCCAAAACTCCCTTACCGGAAAAAGTAGTACAGCCAGTCTTGAAAAGAATACGTTACAGAAACACAAACATTTAAATGATTACTGATGTGAATTCAGTGGTGAATACTACAAACAATATTAATATGACGCAGCTCTCTCACCTATAAAATACTGTTCCACACACATAATATAAAAAAATTATATCATCCACAACTGGCAGAAATACTGGATAAATGACCTGGAAGAGAATCAACAACAACAAAGATTGTAAAATTACTTTATCATTACAAAAATAATTCAGAATAAATAAACTTGTTAATAGATTAGTAATACGGAAACTATTTAATTACATAGGTAGGTCAATACCGAAGAAACGAACCACTTTCAACCAGTATTTGCAGAAATCCCGCATCACCAACTCAATAAGACATGAAACATCATAACTACCCCCATCCACAGACTGAAACCAAACAACAAGAGATATACTCAAAAATTACTTTTTAAGTTTCAAAACGAACTCTTTGTTTTGTCGGAGAGCAGTGTATAATACTAGCTAAAGTTCTGTGGCGAGCAAGAATCTTGTTCACTCTTTTCTCGCTTACTTGATATTAAAATATACACAGAAAGAATTTATAGCGACCATATGATAGTGTACGAAATTTTAACCTGTTTTTAACACGCCAGATGGTTTTTTCAGGGGATAACTCACATAATGTGGGTGCACACAGCTATTTTAGAACAATCCTCCACTTGTCCTGCTACAGCCTTCGCCGAAAATATGCACACAGATACCTTATTATTTTTCCTACAGAGTTCTCACAAGCCACCGCTAGCGTTGAGTCGCCCGTAGCCTGTTGCTTGTGTTCCGGGAAGAGTAGAAAAGTCTATTTCCTCATCTAATTAGGTGTAAATGGATTCTGTAGTCTAAGGGTACCTAAAACATATAGTCTTACTGTTAGTGTCATGTATTTGTTACATGATTTACCAATATCTTCGCAGTGCACACTTTAATTGGTAGACCGGTACCCGGGATGGCAAATTAAATCCAATCGGATTGGCAGTACTGTCATGCTGGTGCCCAATAAAGATAGAAAGAAAGGGGGGGGGGGGGGGGGGAAGAAAGAAATACGTAGGTATCAGCAATGTGCTTTCCGGTCTCCTCAAAATAATCCATTAAACGTCAGGTGACAAATGAATGTTGACTTCCACAGTACATTTTGTCGGTTTTTATTTCATTAGTATAATGACTATAAATCAGCGTCTCGTCTCAATAAATGAAAGGCCTCCTGAATTTCGTTGTTTTATTTTATGTACTAATGTAATGTTTGTGAGTACATTTGATTATTAAACATGTTCCAAAATCGACCCCCTACGTACAACGAAGATGCTGATAGTTTTCTTGCTAATGTTGAAGACCAGTTCCGTGTGAAGCTCTCACAGCTGGTACAATTATATTCTTACATTCTTCATGGTACAGCAGCTATTTCTGCATGACAACAAGTAATTGCGTGTCGTCGACAAGTACATGTTTACAGCACTCTCAATTCTTCTTCTTTGCAGCAAATATACAAATTAAACTCCGTCATAGTGCTCCTCCTTCCACAAGTCGTATCCAATCAACTCACAACAGCTTTAGAATGTTGTAAGCATATTCCGTCGTCTTCTCTGTCAGAGCCGTTACTTTGTTCTCCATCCCGGCATGTACAAATTAAATATTGTTAATAGTATGTCATCATGCTTGTACTCTGACATTTGGACCCATCTATTTTCACGTGTATACTGCTTGGTTAAAATGCGCTATTCTTAAGCTTATATGAGTGCAGCCAAGTTCCACTTCAGTTTTGCTGTGCTCGGACTGTAGTTTGGTTTTCTAGTAGCACATTTAGACCGATCAAGTGAGATATGTGCCTGGAGGCACAATGGTACATTCTGCGAATACCCAAGTTTCTTTCAGTTTACCACGAACATCCGTGTATCCTTGATTTAATTACTTATTTTTATTTTATATGTCGAGGACTTAGATATGCGAAATAATTAAAATTCATAATGATAAATAAAACTATAGTGCACTAATAATATATACTGAAAATAATAACATAATACAGCTAGACACGTATGGTGTTCTATTAAATGGACCACAAGCTCCAGATTCCCGCGGTTTTGGCGGCCTAATCACTTTCTCGATAAAGATCTGTAGTGCAAGGATCGGTCAGGTTTCTACATCTACATCTACATCTACGTGACTACTCTGCAATTCATATTTAAGTGCTTGGCAGAACGTTCATCGAACCACAATCATACTATCTCTCTACCATTCCACTCCCGAACAGCGCGCGGGAAAGACGAACACCTAAATCTTTCTCTTCGAGCTCTGATTTCTCTTATTTTATTTTGATGACCATTCCTACCTATGTAGGTTGGGCTCAACAAAATATTTTCGCATTCGGAAGAGAAAGTTGGTGACTGAAATTTCGTAAAAAGATCTCGCCGCGGCGAAAAACGTCTTTGCTTTAATGACTTCCATCCCAATTCGCGTATCATATCTGCCACACTCTCTCCCCTATTACGTGATAATACAAAACGAGCTGCCCTTTTTTTGCACCCTTTCGATGTCCTCCGTCAATCCCACCTGGTAAGGATCCCACACCGCGCAGCAATATTCTAACAGAGGACGAACGAGTGTAGTGTAAGCTGTCTCTTTAGTGGACTTGTTGCATCTTCTGAGTGTCCTGACAATGAAACGCAACCTTTGGCTCACCTTCCCCACAATAATTTTAACACCCAGGTACTTAGTTGAATTGACAGCCTTGAGATTTGTACTATTTATCAAGTAATCGAATTCCAACGGATTTCTTTTGGAACTCATGTGGATCATCTCACACTTTTCGTTATTTAGCGTCAACTGCCACCTGACACACCATACAGCAATCTTTTCTAAATCGCTTTGCAACTGATACTGGTCTTCGGATGACCATACTAGACGGTAAATTACAGCATCATCTGCGAACAATCTAAGAGAACTGCTCAGTTTGTCACCCAGGTCATTTATATAGATCAGGAACAGCAGAGGTCCCAGGGCGCTTCCCTGGGAACACCTGATATCACTTCAGTTTTACTCGATGATTTGCCGTCTACTACCACGAACTGCGACCTTCCTTACAGGAAATAACGAATCCAGTCGCACAGCTGAGACGATTCCCCATAGGCCCGCAGCTTGATTAGAAGTCGCTTCTGAGGAACGGTGTTAAAAGCTTTCCGGAAATCTAGAAATACGGAATCAACTTGAGATCCCCTGTCGATAGCGGCCATTACTTCGTGCGAATAAAGAGCTAGGTGCGTTGCACAAGAACGATGTTTTCTGAAACCATGCTGATTACGTGTCAATAGATCGTTCCCTTTGAGGTGATTCATAATGTTTGAATACAGTATATGTTCCAAAACCCTACTGCAAACCGACGTCAATGATACAGGTCTGTAGTTCGATGGATTACTCCTACTACCCTTCTTAAACACTGGTGCGACCCGCGCAACTTTTCAATCTGTAAGTACAGATCTATCGGTGAGCGAGCGGTTGTATATGATAGCTAAGCAGGGAGCTATAGTATCAGCGTAATCTGAAAGGAACCTAATCGGTATACAATCTGGACCTGAAGACTTGCCCGTATCAAGCGATTTGAGTTGCTTCGCAACCCCTAAGGTATCTACTTCTAAGAAACTCATGGTGGCAGATGTTCGTGTTTCAAATTCTGGAATATTCCATTCGTCTTCCCTGGTGAAGGAATTTCGGAAAACTGCGTTCAATAACTCCGCTTTAGCGGCACAGTCGTCGATAACAGTACCATCGGCACTGCACAGCGAAGGTTTTGACTGCGTCTTGCCGCTTGTGTACTTTACATACGACCAGAATTTCTTCGGATTTTCTACCAAATTTCGAGACAGTGTTCCATTGTGAAACCTATTAAAGGCATCTCGCAGCGAAGTCCGTGCCAAATTTCGCGCGTCTGTAAATTTTAGCCAATCTTCGGGATTTCGCGTTCTTCTCAACTTTGCATGCTTTTTCCGTTGCCTCTGCAACGGCGTTCGGACCTGTTTTGTGTACCATGGGGGATCAGTTCCATCTCTTACGAATTTATGAGGTATGAATCTCTCAATTGCTGTTGCTACTGTATCTTTTAACTTGAGCCACATCTCGTCTACATTTCCATAGTCAGTTCGGAAGGAATGGAGATTGTCTCTTAGGAAGGCTTCTAGTGACACTTTATCCGCTTTTTTAAATAAAATTATTTTGCGTTTGTTTCTGGTGGATTTGGAAGAAACGGTATTGAGCCTAGCTACAACGACCTTGTGATCACTAATCCCTGTATCAGTCATGATGCTCTCTATCAGCTCTGGATTGTTTGTGGCTAAGAGGTCAAGTGTGTTTTCGCAACCATTTACAATTCGCGTGGGTTCGTGGACTAACTGCTCGAAATAATTTTCAGAGAAAGCATTTAGGACAAGATATTTTCTGCCTATCACCGATTTTGAACAAGTGTTTTTGCAAACATATCGAGGGAAGGCTGAAGTCCCCACCAACTATAACCGTATGAGTGGGGTCTGCAGACTAGGAGATGATTTATATCGTGTAGGTCACCACGCTCGCATAATTCCTCCTCAGTAATGTAGCCCCACTTCGTGAGGCTCGTCTAGCATCTTTACACTCCTGTCCTCAGTCGGTTTAGAGCCTTTCATATCGCTTATGGCAGAAAAAGCCTGCAGCATATCCTTCTTTGCGTTCTTTTTATAGCTTTCAGTTAATGAATATTGCCATAGCTCTGTTCTACGTGTTCCAGGTGCATGAAGCTCCTTCTTGACTTCAGCGTAGGTCCTTGTCCTTCATGTCCGAACCCGGAATGCCGGGGTCGGTTTCCTGCTTCTTTTTCTCAATTTCTGCTGCTGTTTTTCTGCGGATGTCATGCGGCGCTATACCCATAATTTGATAGTTTGGCGACAGGAGTTGGTCGTAAGCAGCCAGTCACAATGCGTCCAGTCTCATTCAAGCCGTATCCACCTGTGTAGCATGTGTGAAGTTCCACCAGACTGGTGTTGCACATTCTGCTGCAGAGAAGCATTAATGACGGGGCAGATGTGCAGAGCACGTTAGTTGTGATCCTCAGATGAAGCCAGTAAGTTTACAAATGATATTGTTCCGAGCAGATACTTTCAGACTTGTTTCTTGGCGGTGATCTTTGAATGTATGACTACGATCCATCTATACGCCCCAGATATTTTGGAGGATCGTAGCGACATAGTTGTTGCCCTCTCCAGGTAACACTTACCGTCCTCCTAGTTTCCCGGTTTCTCGGATGAAAGGCACAGTTTTTTCGGGGTTTGGCTTCAGGTAATTATCATAATAATACTTACCGAGATCCTCAAGGGCTGCTGTCAGCTTCATCTCCACTTCCTCAAAGGTTTTGCCTTGAGTTGCAGATGCTGTATCATCTGCATAAAAAATCTTGTTTTAGGGTTGATTGTTTGGTCTTAGTGTAGATGCTGTATAGCGGGGGTGCCAGTACACTATCTTGAGGGACACCATTCTTCAAGGACCTCCATCGGCTCTTTCTGTTATCCAGAATGACAAAAAACCTCCTGTTTTGCTGCAAACATTGTGTGACCTGTGTTAAGCGGTAGTCTTTTGTAACTGAGTATACCTTTCTAATCAGCTTCTTGTGGCTGTCCGTGTCATAGGTTACTGATAAATCTATGAATGCCATTCCAGAGACTTATACTCTTTCGTATCCATCGTAGATGTACTGAATTAATTTGGGGATTTGACCACAGCATCACCTTCCTGGACGGAAACCCCACTGCTCATTTATAAGGTGAGATGCGATCGAGGATCAGCCTTTCCAGAACTTCGTACAGTTATCAAAGAAGAGAAACTGGTCGGAAGATTTTAGGATGAGTTGGTTGCTTTCCCGGCTTCAGAAGCGCCACAACTTTGGCTTTGAGCCATATCTTAGGAATCGGTAATTTTGAAATGCTGGTATTCATTAAGTTTAAGATTTATTGATTTGTTACTGGCCCAAACATTTTAATATGCTCTGGTCTTCAGCTTTATTGTTTTTCATAGATTGAAAATTTGGTTCCAGTTCCTCCATGGTGAAGGAGGAACTGGAAATAGTTTTCCTTATCAGTATTTCTTTGAAGCTGTGTCCTTGATAGAAGAGTAATACACTACTTGGATCAAATTTGACCTTTGAAGATTGGGTTTCAGAGGAAGGACTATAGTGTAGGAAAGGGAGAGGGGCAAAGGAGAAGCATTATGATATCAGTCGTTGCCCCTGTCCTTTCATGTAGGCAACCTGAAGATAAAAGGTTAAATATGAGTCCAAGTCACCACACACCTAGTTCTGACTTTCACTTGTATTTCTTCATCAGGAGGAGGAACTTAAACTGTAACACATTGTGTTACATAGTCATTCCACAAGCTATCGCACTGTGCCACTGTCATCACCAGTTACTTCCTTTTCCTTAGCCTGTAACGCGCTCACGTTGGATTCATTAGCACTACGTAGTTACTCGTGTCGCTATTCAGTAACTTCATATGGCACCAGAACTCAGTATTCCCACATTGTCCTCAGCTATAAGCCAAACATGAGAATCCAGCTGTGAAATATTCTTGCAGGCTACCTGTGTCAAAAATTCAGCTCTGTCCAAAGACCTTCAGAGTCTAGAATATGCCTGGCCAAGGCTTGCGCTCCCGGAGCGTGCTTACACTCCGCGAGTGCAGGGGAGTCTGCTCAGCACTCCACCTCCCCCCACCACTGCGCTATTCCGAGCAGGCATGTGAGTAAGACGGCTATATGCCGAAGGCTCCACATGCAGGAAACTTTGGAAGACATGTATGAAACGAAAATTACAGCATACTTCTATAACCAGTATTTTATCACTTGTGTTTATTTTCAGCTTTTTGTTTTTCTGCCAAAGCAGTAATTTTTATTACTTAATTAAGGAAGTACATTATATAGTGCTGTTACGGTGAGCCGATCTACAAAAAGCTTTATGAACAGGGCTTTAACATTAAGTTGTGGTGTTTATAAATGTATACATATTTCTATTGTATAATATGTAATATATCAAGAACTATAGTTCGTGATACAGTGAGACATGGAATTACGCAGATTAAACTCTGTCACACGTAAATGTTGGTGTGGTGTTGTCAATTTCATAAAAAAGTTCGCACACATGTGTTGAGCCAAACACTGAAGTAATTTTAGAGGCTTGTCTGTGCAGTCGTGGCCATTACTCTCTGGGTAACATTTTATAAAAGTCTTACATATATCTGGATTGGGCAAACAGGTCACTGAGCTAGGTGTTACACTGTTCGTCTATCAACTCAAATTGGAAGTAATGAGGTACATTAGTAGCCAAATGCGAGGACAGTGTGACAAAGAGATCGTAATCCGTCTTCAGTCGTGCAATGTTTTGAAATTACTTTGAGAAATCATGATGAAATGTTTCAGTTAATAAAATGTAGACTGCCTTGACTTACGGCAAATGCTCCATGCCATGGACCTGAAGCCGATCTTTTCCTAGGACTACAGTTTGTTTGTTGGAATCAACCTTGTCCACCATATGTTACCAAATGTTTCTTCCCTTGCATTAAGACACTTAATAGATTCAAATAATACGTCATTTGAGTACCATGTATTTTGTCACCACGCTGCTTACCCCTAACTCAGTTTCTTCCCTGATCGCTGCCTTGATTTCAGCCAGCATTCACTGTCGTTCGTCAAAAGCCATGTGTTTCATATCGTCGTCCGCTCGGAGCACTAGGCAGGAGCTCAAACGGAGCTCTCACGCTCGCCGTGCGCTCTTTGCCCAGGCCTGATCCAGAAGGTGCTGCAAAAGGTAGTAAACTCCAGCGAATAAATTATTGTTCTGTACCTTCTTCTGCATAAGAACTGTTGAATCAACTGTTTCCGCACCTCACCATACTGGCTCACCTCGCAACGTTGTGACAGTTATGCTAAATTTTGTAGCGCACTACATCCGCCCTCGCCAGCGGCTGCTTCGTGTGTCGGTGCACTATAGTTCCAAGATCCATGCCCATTAGCTAATTACTTATTAATGTCTGCTATTAGTGCTGCATTTTACTTGGAATATCCTTAAGATCTCCCCATGTGGGTTGTGGGGTTAGAATCCACCCACGGTAACCTCTGCCTGTCGTAAGAGGCGACTAAAAGAGGACCGAGAGGTCACTGGTACAAATGGCCTCCCTCAATTCGCTAATAGCTTCCTCTGAGGGTGAATGAGCGAATTGAGGTCAGGGCACTCTTTTGCCCTTGGGGTGAGAAATCGCCCCTAAAGTTCAGTGTACCGTCACATCATGGTCAACGGCATAAAAGAACACTGCCAAAGGAAAACTCTAATTAGTTACTAGGACAGAAAATCAGACGTCGCGCGGCGTTAGTAGTATCTCTGTGTTCTTCACTATACGCAATCTCCAGCATAATCCTGACTGAATAGTTATATAAACGTAATTTCCTTTCTCATGATTCTTGTAAGTGACGATATTAGGTCAACTGTATCCTAACAAGTTCCTTTGTGTAGCCATACTCAGCGGCAAGCACACAAATATTTGTTTTGTTGAATTTCTGGCATAGACCACCACATGGAAGGACGTGGCATGAATAACAAGTTTGTTTGCGTGCCTATCCTCTGTAGCAAGCACAAAAATGTTTGTTTTGCTGAACTTCTGGTAAAGACCACCTGCCTGCCATGGCGGTTTTTATTTACGAAACAAATACAACTGTAACCGATTTTTCTTAGCTCTACTCAGGTATTACTTCCTCGGCTTTTGGATTCCTACTAAAAAAAAAAGTAAAAAAGATAAAAAAATCGGAAAAAATGAGTACTAAACTAAAGAAATAACAAAATCTTCGAGTAAACGCACAAATGAGAACGACATTACATTTGACGAGCCAACCTATTAAGTAACTTAAAAGTTTTAATTACCTCCTGGCTGTCGTTGGCTTCATACCAAAAAATCCTACGGCCATCTTCATCCATTTCCTTATTTTTTGGCGTTTCTATTCCTTAGTTTCTAGACTGCCTGTCTTTCACATTTTTTATTTCAAAATGTCGTTCCTGGAAGTATTAGTAATCGTTTTGATTTAATACTTCCCTTCGAGTTCTACTCGTCTCCCACACTCCTACTAGGGATGCCGATAAATTCATGTTTCTGCAGATGTCGAAACGTATTTAGCTCTTCATGTCAACACCAATACAGTCCCATAACTTGGAACCTAGATTCTCTTTTAATATCTACGACTGTATCATTAAAACTACTATTTTAACAACGTGGACAGTTCCCTTGCGAATAGTCAATTAAGAACTGACCTTAAGATATTGATGATTATGTATCATTTCACAAATGTGATAAACTCACGTTCAAGCTCTCCTGCTGTCAATGATGCAAGGATATCATCACCTACGATTTCAGCCAAAATTTGTTTCTTCTTATTTCATTGTCATTTTTCAAACAGTCCAATTCCAGGGTTATATATTCTGCGCCATTGTCTATATTCACTTTTAATTTACTTTAGGTTTCACCAGATCCTAATACCGAATCATCAGATTAAATAAATGCACTGAGATTTATTCACAAAATTCCTTGATCAATTAGAACGTTAAGTTCACTCACACTCCTCTGTAAACTTGATCTCGAAGTGCTCACTTCCCCTGCTGTTCTCATTCGCAACATTCTTGGACTGTCTGAGAAATGTTTTTGGATCTTGGTCTCCCTTATTATGAAGCGAGTGAAGTTGTGCTAGAAAATGTTCCTTAGAATTTTGTTCTTACTGCGACATTCAATACGAATACGTCAACCATGTCAACGTGTGTTACTTCATGATTAAATAAACAAGAAAAATTTTGAGAACTAATGAGTGTCAGTTTTCAATCAATTTTAAACATCACATCAAGTTGAATCAAATATGTTGACTACACAAGGAGAATTTCTATCCACAAAAATGCCTGATGTTTTGTGTTTATCAACAAAAAGAGAGGATATGGTGAGGGAAAGTGAAGCTGGCAAACACCAGAGTCGCCTTGCATAATCCGTACATCACGTGGCCCATAGACTCGGGTTTGGTGCATTAAAGAAATGAAAACCGTGGCAGTTTCAGTTTTGTATTCACCTTCACTATCAACAAAAATCTACACTCGTGATTATGGCCTTACACACAGCGACGCAGCTGTTCTTAAATCTTGCTGTTCTGTTTATAGATGGTTCTGTTATTTCTTCCTGCATGCTTGTGTTTATTTTTTATTGACAGATTTACATTCTTAGGCCTCACCTATGTGACAGTGCGGTTGGAGTGCTAGAGGCAGTGCTTTCCTATGTTCAGATTGTTCACCAAAAACCTGGGTTTAATCATCTCTAAAATGTTTCATATCACACTGTCTATTGTGGTAATTTGTTCAGTGCATAGGAGTTTATACCTCACTGGCATAACTGGGTGCTATATGGAGTGTGGAAGCTATGTGCTGGCAGAAACTTTTACCTTGTAATACTCAGATTATGTCAAAATAGCAGATGTTAAATCCTCTTTGAAATATTTCGTATCACACCATCTATGGTTTTCAGTTCAACGGATAGGAACTTACACCTCGCTGGCATACCTTGGTACTATTCAGAATGTAGAAGCTACGAGTAACACAAAGTTTTACCTTTCACCTTCACCATTACCAACACAAACGGAACATTGTGTTCTGCAAGCACTCATCACCAACAGTTATACTAAGCACTCACATATACATACATATATAGCAGTAGAAAGATACAAATCCGATAGAACAAAGGTCGTTAGAGTCCTGAGCACCCTTATTATAATTTCCTTGGTCAGTAATACCATACGATTATTCAGTAGCACCTAGCATGCCATTGATGTTAGCGTAATTTATATCCGTAGTCTGACCATTAGTGTAAATAGCTTGAAGTGATAAATGAAACGTTACTACTGACTATAGACTTGCAATGATACAGTACATATGAAAACACCATCCCATACTTTTCAACTTGAGTTGAGATGTATACTTTTGCATAAAGAGGCAGTAATTTCAGATATTACCATGAAAGGTTTTTTGTGAAATTCATTTTACGTATTACAAACAGACGTGTCATTTGAGTCAACAGTAGTTCTCACTTGCTGTAATTCAGAACGACATGCAAGAGGGGTTAAAAGTTCGTGTACTAGCATATGGTGACTATAAATTCTTCCAGTGTATGTTTAAATATCAAGTAAGCGAGAACAGAGTGAAAAGAATTCATGGTCGTTACAGAACTCTAGCTGGCGTTATACTCTGCTCTCGGGCAAGGTAAAGACTTTGTTTCTCCATTTCAAAAGTTACTTTTTTAGTATGTCTCTTGCTGTTTGGTTTGAGTCTGTGGAGGGTATATCTTCGAGGACTGGGTAATTATGATGACTCGGGTGTTACTGAGTTGGTGTGACAGATTATCTGTAAATTTCTGTTGAAAGTAGATTGTTTCTTCATTATTGTCCAAACTATGCAGTAAAATAGTTTGCGTATTATTACTCTAGTAAGAATTTTATTGTATTGTGAATTATTTTGGGATGCTAAAACAATTTTACATTCATTGCGTTTGCTGATTGTTATGCAAGTCGATTAACGTTACCTATTTCTACCAGTAGTGGACGCTGTAATTAATCGTTAATATTATGTGTGTGTATTAGTATGATATAAGAGGGCGACCTGCGTAATACTTAATTTTGCATGTAATATTGACCAGCAGACTCAAATAAGTAACTGTTTAATCTTGTTCGTGTTTCTGTCCCATATTCTTGTATCATTTGGTGGTTCTATTTTTGCTAGTGAGGGAGTTTTGGTGCTTATATTTTTCACCAAAATGTAATGTTACCACAACTGCGATTATATATTGTTTCATTTAGTTCATCAGTTGGTCTGGGTTGGTTACTGCCGCATCTTGCGTTTTGTTATTCTGAAGTATTTTTCGTCTTAATTACAAACAAGCCACACATGACAGAAGCATCTGTCATGATTGTAGAAAAATTCGCAACTACTTTATACAAACCACCGATGGAGCTTTTTGCAGAATGTGTATACAATCAAAGCTTTGCGGGTTTCAGACTGCATTAATGCACAGACTGCAGGTGGCTCTTTGGGAATCATATTCTCGCTACCATCTTCTTTAAGAGAGCGTATTTCCTAGAACGTCATCTACATCTTTCTAATTGATCCAGATAGAATCCTGAAAGATTTTGCTGCTTTCTAGCAGAGTATTCCCTGTATTTCTAGCGGTATACGTAACTGGGATGTGTGGCTAGTTTATAATTAAGACGAAAATTGAGGAGACAGAGACAAACGTGAGCAGCAAGCAATGTATAGTCTTGATCCACAATTTTTCTTAATAATTAATACTTAAATTTTAAAATATTGATGTAATTTAAGACGAAAATGTACAACAGTGAAATGCCAATGAGACACTGAAGTAGATATTTCAGATTTAAAACTTAATATGGTCGGATAGATATACAATATATAATTAACACTTAATTTTAGGTAAGCAGTGAGTATGACGTGTAGTCAGGAAAATATTTATTGGAACATGGTTTAGAGACAGCTTGTAACGCATGCGTGTGATTTTTTTTTTATCATCACTAGTAACGAACCATATACACTGGACAACTTTTTCCGATACGTACAGAAATTTCTCGATGCACAATTAGATATAAAGAAGGTAAAATGGAGGAGTGATGATCCATGGTACCACCTAAAAAATGTCGAACATGTTTGGGACGCGGAGTGAAAATTCATGCTACAGTCCCATACAACGGGCGCAGACAGATATTTTAAGAGAATCCTCCACCTGTCCTACTACAGCTCTCTCCAAACTTAAGGCGTCGAATGCCTTACTTAAATTTTCTACAGCGTTCTCACAACCCATCAACAATGTTGAGTCATCCGTCATCTGCCTTCCGAGTAGAGTAGCGAAGTCTGCTTCCTCGTCTAATTGCTTAAAAGGAGTCAGTAGCCTTAGAACATAAACAGCCTTTCACTGTTAATATCAAGTAGTAGTTCCACGATTCACCGACGTGTTCCCAGGGCACACTTCGATTTGTAGGGCAGGGCCCAATATGAAAAACTAAAAACACAATCGGATTGGCGGTACTGTCATGCTGGCGCCCGAGAGAAACACAGACATAGCTACCAGCAGTATTCGTTCCCTTATCCTCAAAATAATCTTTTATACATTTAGTAACAAACAAGTGTTGATCGCCACTTTGAAATTTTGTCGGCTTTTAATCTATTAGTACAATGAGTATAAATCCGCATCTCGCATAAATACATCAAACGCCTTCTGAATTTCCCTGTTTCATTTTTTGTAATAAAATCATGTATTAAACCTTTTGGTGAGTATGTTTGACTATTAAATCCATATTAAACACGTTCCAAAACCGAATCACTACATACAACAAAGCTGCTGAGAGTTTCCCTGTTAATGCTGAAGACCAGTTCTGTGCGTAGTTACCACAGTTATGAAATTAGAATTATATTAATACCTTCAGCTGCTGACGGGCGTTGACATGTATCAACGGTGACAGGTGAAAATGTGTGCCCCAAGCAGGACTCGAACCCGGAATCTCTTGCTCAAATGGCAGACGTTCTATCTGAGACACCGAGGGCACAGAGCACAGCGGGACTGCAGGGACTATCTCGCGCACGGTTCCCGCGAGACCCACATTCTCACCTTGTATGTCCACACACTACATTCGTAGTGTCTCACCCCAACACACTCATTACTCGTGGAAGACATTCTTACCAAGTCCCATAAGAGTTCGGGGAATATGTGAGCATCCGCACAGGAGGAGGTCATGGCCGGTGTTGCCAGAACTATATAGTTTTATGGATATGGTATCTGTTCTGGCAACACCGGCCATGACCTCCTCCTTGTGTGCGGATGCACACACATTCCCCGAACTCATAGGGGACTTTGTAAGAATGTCTTCCACGAGTAATGAGTGTGTTGGGGTGGGACTCTACGAATGTAGTGTGTGGACATACAAGGTGAGAATGTGGGTCTCGCGGGAACCGTGCGCGAGATAGTCCCTGCAGCCGCGCTATCCTCTGTGACCTCGGTGGCTCAGATGGATAGAACGTCTGCCATGTAAGCAGAAGATCCCGGGTTCGAGTCCTGGTTGGGACATACATTTTCCCCTGTTACCGTTGATACATATCAACGCCCGTCAGCAACTGAAGGTATTAACATAATTCTAATTTCGTTCTAGACGGCTGGATATGGCCGAAAGAACAGACACCATATCCATATAAGTATATTCCCACAGTTAGTCTCCACGCTATGGCAGCAATTTCTGCATGACAGCACGTAATCGTAGACAAATATTTGGTTTCAATGCTCTGAATTCTTGTTCTTCTTCTTCCCTTCTTCTTTGAAGCAAACAGTCGAATTCTACTTCCTTTGTCACATGGCTCCCCCTTCCATAACTTGCATGGCATCACTTCTCGATTACCAAAGTTACAGTTTACCACGAATATCTTTGAACCCTTGATAGGAGGGTAATGTGCTATTTGAATAAAATTTGACCTTTGAATATCGAGCTGCATAAGGGGGGGGGGGGGGGAGGAGGAGGGGTTGTTGCATTGAAAAGGGGGAGGGCAAAGGAGGACCATGATGACATCATTCGTTGCCCCTGCCCTTTCATGTAGGCAACCTGCGGGTCAAAGATAAAATTTGGTCCCACATAAAATCGTTGAAGGTTACATCAAGATACGTTACTTAGACATGGAGAATTTCTTTCCACAGAAATCCGTGGCATTTTGTATCATCAACAGAAAGAGAGATTATGGTGACGGGAACTGTAGCTGGTAAACCGTCAGAGCTAGCCAACATAATCTGTACATCAACATGGACCATATGCTCAGTTTTGGTGCATTGAAAAATTGAAAACTGTTACCAGTTACAGTTTAGTCTTGTCCTTCATAATCATCAAAAATCTAAACTCGTGATTATAATCTACACACAGCAAACCAGCTATTTTTGAATTTTTTGTTTGTTTACTTTATAGCAGCTTCAGTCTGTAATTTAGTCTAATAAACATTACTTATTTTCCTTTTGGTTTTGTTCGTTACACGTTTGCGGTTTTCGCCCCTCAGTGTCAGTCTTACTGCATGCCTGTATTTTTTTTTTTTTTTTTTGAAAAGTTTACATCGTTAAGCCTTTCCTATGTGACAGAGTGCGCTAACTCATCGATTTGACCGGTTGGAGTACTAGCAGTATTATTTTCATATCCTCAAATTATGCACCAATAGTTTAGCCAAAATTTATGACTATTGTCTCTGAATCTTACTCAGAATCATTCACTGACATTTTATCACCTAAAACCGTTGTATCGCTTTCGTCTTAAGAAACGAATGCTTTGAGTCCCTCTTCCAGCACATCTTACCCAGCGTCATTACCGTCTTCGTCCACTACTTATTCTTTGAAATCTACTCCTCACTTTCCTTCGAAAGTGAATCAGTTACATCTGCCGACATATATTCAGCCTTCCCACATCCGTCGCTACAACATATGAATCACCATTACTATCTATTCCAACATCTGCCTCTGCGTTTCCTGTATTACTACCTGCATCACAATGATCCCTGACATTGGATTTTATGTCAATTGAGGTCACATTACATTCTATCTGCTCCAAGTCCGTATTAGATTCTGGTGCTAAGTCTGATAACGAATTTTTCCCCAGAAGTTTTCTTCCGTTAATCCCTTCTTCCTCTCCATCAAATAAACCTTTTACTCCCATTTCCTCGTAATTTAATGTATCTTTACCGTACATTTCTCTCTTCTTGCTGTTATTCTGCGCCGGCCGCGGTGGTCTCGCGGTTCTAGGCGCGCAGTCCGGAACCGTGCGACTGCTACGGTCGCAGGTTCGAATCCTGCCTCGGGCATGGATGTGTGTGATGTCCTTAGGTTAGTTAGGTTTAAGTAGTCCTAAGTTCTAGGGGACTAATGATCACAGCAGTTGAGTCCCGTAGTGCTCAGAGCCATTTGAACCATTTTTTGTTATTCTGCTGCCGATTTCTCGCTACTTTCTTGTCCTCCATTATGATCTCCACTTCCATAATTTCAGCCCTGCTTTCTAATTCCCTATATCCCTTCGAATCCACTGGCATTCTTCTTTCCCACGCCGGTTTAGATTGCCATCTCCGGACCTGAGATGCGGCGAAATCTAGTTTTCCGGTCTCCTGTCGCTGTTATGTTTTCGTTGCACTACTGGTCCTTTACACTTTCGCTCCCTATCGCGATTTCTAAAATTCCCTTCCTATTTATTCCCCGTTTGATAATTGTTTCCATTATTGTTGCTGTTGCTGTTCCTGTGAAACTGATCGGACTGATTCCTTTCGTGCTGGTTAAAATTTCCATTGTAGTTCCGTTACCTTGCTTCCTGCTGATACTCTGCTGTTTAAATTTCAGCTGGTCCATTTTCGCTGCAAATTCCATGAATTCGTCTGTTGAGTGTGTTGAGGTATGTACTAGGTCCCATTGCAATGCCGCCTGAGCAGTATAATTTCAATTAGATCGTCCAGTGGTCGAGTTACGTGCATCAGTTTAGCCAACTCGTGTACACAAAATTCTCTCGTGTCGTACTGCCATGACTATACCTGGGCGCGTTCAAGAAATAACTTTGAAGTCCCATCTAATTCACCTCACTCCACTATTTATTTACCAAACATATTTCAAATACCTCGTAATAGTAAACAAACCATTCGCCAAATTTCCCAATATTCCGCGTCTCTTAGTTTTATTTTCGTCATATTAGGCAGTACCGGTGTGAAAACATCTTTACATGCTCCAAGAAAATTAGTCGCATTCTTTTTTCCAAGTTAGCGAAGCATTTCAAAGTTCCCAGTTCATCCCACGGTACATTTGCTACGATGGAAGCATGACTTGTCGCTAACGCAGATAATTTCAAGCTCATTTCCTCCAAACCTCGCTGATTTTTTCTCAATGGCCCTTCCGCAGTCCACTGTTTTTCAAACACATTCTGGAGTGCCGTGCGTTTGTACCCCCACGAGTGCATTCTGAGTCAGCAAACACTTATCTACATCACCCCTTAATTCATCATGCATCTTTTCCACCTTTATATCCATAGACTATTTAGCACGATTTATTTTCTCATCCTCGCGGCCTACTTCATCTGTAATTATTCCCATTTGTGTTCTAATTTCATATCTTCTACTCATTCGTATCCTCTACATCTGTATTAATTTTCCCAACTTCAGCTATTAGCTCATCTTGAATTTAGTGTTTTCGTCATCTATCTTTGAGTCTAGCTGACTTTTAACAGTCAAAATTTCGTTCGAAAGAGTCGTTTTCATACTCAGCGGTAAAGTCCCCATCTTGAGCAACATCTTAATAACTGCGTCTTCCGAATCTAAAGTTCCCCGTTCTGACTTTAGGCTGTCGTGCTGACTATTACTCTCCGAATCACAAATAGTTGGTGACTGAACATGACATCTTCCGTTCCTGATGGTAGGCAAAGCAACACAAGTTGACACATTCGTCCTCAGTACTTATGGCTTAGAGTTTGGTTCTGCTCCTGATTTGGTAATTATTTTATGTTAATTGATATTCAGTATTATTTACGTATTGAATTTACTGCCCATTTGAGAATGTTGAAGCAAATTATCTTTCCTTTCCTGGAAAACCATCACCTCACCATCACCATCGCCTCACACTTATATTCGAGTCTTCGTTGACAAACGGTGAAGCAATATTATTGTAGTGAGGCAAACAGTAAAAGCTGTATTACGTTCTTACCTGTTCTGAGGCCATAGAAGGAAGTATGACAAGATTATTAAATTTAGCTCCAGAATAAATCAGATCATCTCTGTTTCAATCTTACGTTGTATGGGAAGTAAATTCAAATTCCCATCCAGTCATTCCAGAAAATTTTATTCTGGTGATTAACAAAACCGGAGTGGAACTGTTTTGTGTATGTGTCGAACAACCTACTTCATTTAAATTATCTTAAAATCACCGTATGAAAAGCATCAAGTAGAACAGCAACATAATTTTATTGTAATGACAAAAATGGTTCACCTTCGTATGTGGGCTTCAATCCGAAGGCTGGTTTGATGCAGCTTTTTATGCTACTCTGTCCTGTGCAAGCCTCTTCATCTCTGAATATCTTCTACAATCCGCATACATCTGAAGAAGCTTAATGTGCTCGTCTTTTGGATTCTCTTTGTAAATTTTACTCCCCATACTTCCTCCAATACTTAACAGATGATTCAGTTAGGTCTCACAATGTCACACATCATCCCTTCTTTTAGCTAGATTATGCCACAGAGTTCTTTTCTCCTAAGTTGTATTCACAACCTCCTTATTAGTTACTCGATCTGCCCACTTCAATCTTCAATATTTTTCTGTAGCACCGCATTTCAGAAGGTTCCATTCTCTTCTTGCCCGATCTGCTTATCGTCCACTTTCACTTCCGTATAAGCCAAACCTCTAGATAAATGCCTTCAGAAAAAAATTCTAGCACTGAAATTTGTATTTGATGTTAACCAGATTTCTCCTTCAGAAACACTTCTCTTCTCACATCCAGTCTACATTTTATATCCTCTCTATTTCAGCCATCTATATTTACGTTACTGCTTAAAAAGCAAACCTCATTTACTACTTGTAGCGTCTCATTTACTAATCTGTTACCCCTAGCATCGCCTGATTTAATTCGACTGTAGTCCATTACGCTTGTTTTGCTGTTGTTAATGTTGATCTTAAATCCACCCGACCATTCTGTTCAATTGCTCTTCGAAGTCGTTAACTGTTTCTGTCAAAATTACAGTGTTGTTAGCTTACCTCAGTTTCTTTTATTTCTTCCCCTTTAACTTTAATTCCTTCTCCAAATTTTTCTTTGTGTTCCTTTATTCCTTTACTTTGATTCGCTTTCGTACACAGAAATTTAATTTTGAGTAATTTGCTGCTGCTCTTTCTCTCTGTGTGGGCAAGAGAAATTGTATGTCAAATGCCAGTCATCTTAGTACTCCTTAAATTGATGATCGAAGCTTCTCTGTAGCTGTTACCTGACATCACTCCCCTGTTTCAAGCTATTTGAAATCCAGTACTGTACTGAGACATTCAAACAGTCGTGTTCTAAATATCTCATTCTGCACCAAAAGCGGATGTTGAGCCTTCGATTTTGCCATCTTCTGTGCACCACATCTAACTATTCTGTTCAGTAGCTCGACGTCACATTTCCTCCATACACAATGAAAGTTTGATACTATCCATATATGATACAGAAAATAAATTTACAGCGACCTCCACCACTTCAATCCCCGTACATCTGTAGTGCTTCTATTATATAGATAGATCTGGACTGATAGGGAAGTGTTCTAGTGATCATTTATGTAGCTTTTCTGTGTCACTCGTATGTATGAAGCAAATAAGATAAAAAGGAACTGTTTTACAACAGGCATATTTCTGCCGACTGACAATGCACTAAACCAATTGGAGTTTCCTTCGTTTGCATTTAGATTTTAGTTTGCAGTGCATGAGTTCAGTTTCTGAAAATCATATATAGGTTTCCAACAAGTGCTTTGATTATTGTCAACAGATACAAGATAGCAAATTTTAACATGTAATAATTACGGATTTGCGGAGGGAAATAGCTGTGTCCCATCGCTTCTCGTGAACACATCTTTCACTTTACCTACAGGAATTTCCTGTTCAGAAGTTGAAAGAAAGAGATGAGAGGCTACAGCCCATTAGTAAATCCAAACTAATAGGCATCGTTGCCTGCTTGTACATAACTTCCACCTTTAGTGTTCAGCGATGGTCATGACCACACGCAACTTACAAAAGATAGTTCGAATGAATAATCGATTATTCATTATGTTCCACACTTAAATAATGAATAAAACAAGTCAGGAACCCCAGTCACTCTGAAGAAATGGTGCACTAATTTTTGAAGCATTATTTCTTCGGATAAGTAACAATTTTCGTGTATTTTCTCAAAAGAATCAAAGTTAAACAAAGTAATACATACAAAAACTTCAACCAGTACCTTTCATGTTCTCTCCTTTTTACCATATTATCAGTTTAAGTCTTGTGCAGCACTTTCTCAGGTGATAGTGCTGTTTACAGGATTGAAAAACTTATTAGTTGACATCAAAGCATTTGCCCATTCAGTGGACAGACAACATGTCCAAAAAAAAAAAAAAACTAAAAACTTCAGTGGTACTGCAGTTTCATAATAGACGGCCGCACACGAGAGGATTTCTGCAACAGGTCAGAACCACTTTTAAGTGTTATTGTTTAGATAATAAATTACTTTTGGTGTCATTTTGTTTGTGCTTGATACATCGAGAAGCAAAAATAAAGAATACACATGATAATGTTATTTTATAAATATGCTTGTGCACTTTTAATAGCTTGAAAGAATGTTAATATACAGTCTGGAGGAGTGGGGGGGAGGGGCAGTCAGTGCACCAACTCGATACTGTCGTGAGTTTGATTATACAGTTAATTTTGTCTGATGCAATGGAGAGAATTCCTCACAAGTCTATCCAACAAATTAGAGTCCTTGTACTTCCTGTAGGATATCCTATTTCAGTCAATAGACAGTCGTCGAATTTTACGCAGCAGATTCAAATAAAAGTCTAAAAAATTATTACGTTATGAAAGTCATGTCTATTTGAGATGAAGATTCAAATTCCTCTTCTAACTTTTTGCCAGAAGAAGGAGCCACTGGCTCCGAAAGCTTGCACGTTTCCGTAATGTAAACGTGTCCTCTTACTGCAGCTTAGTGATTAGCTATTTTTTCATCTCAATTATGTTGTAGTGTACTGTTAGTAATACATGAGCTACTGATTGCAGTAGGCCAGATACGGTTAATTCAGACTGTACACTAATAAATGCATAATGATGACGACACAGCACACAGTTTATGTGACAAGAGGAACTACTTCGCTTCGAAAACTACGTTTTATATTAAAATATCAAACAATTTATATTCAGTCTCAAGCTGATTGACGAGTTATTACTGTAAGACCATTACATGTACTGTTGATGAGGAACAGATCAAAACTGAAGTATCAGAAGCAGATAACGGTGTTAACCTCTGCAAGATGTATAACGCCTTTGTAAATATTTGTGTTCAATAATCTAATAAATATAGTGAATGAGTGGCAAAACAGGACAGGTGAAGCGAAGTTAATTACGAATAGGATACGATAATATTTGCCAGTGGATTTTTCAGAGGTCATGGCTGTGATAAGGGCTCTTATAGGTACAACATTATAGGTGTCAACACACATGCTTAATGATAGCAGTCCTATTAATTCTCAAGCTACACTCGCAGATTCTTTTTTCATGAGATGTTAAAATTTGCTGGAACATCTCAACTGTTTAGCATATAGTAACAACTGCTGCTGTGATATCATAAAGGAACTGCCATGAGTGATATCGAGTGAAATAACTTTTGGAGGTCTCAGATCATACTAAAGACTCTTAAGATAGAATGGACTATTGGCAAGGGAGTCGCCCCGACAGCACTAATTTTTCTTTCATTTGACCCACGTCCAACTCGCTTATGGAAAACGTTTAATCTAACACTTTTCCAGGCACTTTCAGTGAGACAGCAAATTTTCTTAGTGATGTGGTAGTAGTAGAATTCCTTAAAGAACGAAGTGATTAGAACATCAAAATCTTCACTTTTAAGTTCACTGCTAGACGATCATCTTGGCATCTTGGAGCACCAACCCTGAATTGCAAAGTGCAGACGTTATTTGTGAGGAGTTACCAGACATCAGGACAGTACTTACTTGATAATTTGGTACCAGACCAGTTAAACTAAGAGTTTTAATCTGCTTGATCATGTGTTACTTTAACGCCAGTTGGTTGTGACCATATTAATAATAAATAAGTGTATTTCAATGACAGAATATTTCTCAGTACGATTACCTAATAAAGCAAACTTTTTTTTAGCAGTGTAACCAATAAAGCCTATCCTAATTTTTAAATATAAGGACTATAAAAGTACCAGCGGGCATGAATCGATCACTGAGCCCATGAGCTATGTTTGGTTATCTCAGCTACTAAAATTTGATCAACAGAAGGAAAATATCTGGGTAACATCCTGTCATGAATGATTTGTGGGGACTGTTGTCACTCAAAAATATACTTACTGCAAGTTGTTTGTGACAATTCACAAGTCAACACTTAATCTGGCTCAAAATTATTTGAAATATTGTTTTAGGAAATGTCAGTGGTAACAGAGAACTACTAAAAATATAATAAAAACAATCTAGAACACACAAAATATATTGTTTTACAAAATGGTGACTGATTCTGACCAATATCTGGTTATCCTCACACCATTACATACTCCTTGTATATAATGGTTTGGGGACTAACACTCCTTGTGTGTAATGGTCTGAGGATAATCATATACTGGTCGAAACCAGTCATGGTTTTTAAAACAAAATATTTTATGTAGTCTAGATTTTTTATTATATTTTTTGATAATCTGGTTCTGTTTCTCAATTTCTTTTATGATCATGTGTGATAAGATATACAGCATTAGAAATGTATAATTGTGTACAAACTACTACAGATAACTTTCTGATCTGTAAAACAAAAAATGTCTTATTAAAAAGCTATGGTCCACGTACCATCTTCAAAGTGTTAAATCTTAAACGTGTAAAATAAATAATTTCTTAATTTTCTACTACAATAATCACAAGAATATCCGTGTCATTGACAGCAAATGAGGTAATCTATGAATGAAAAACATTCTGGCAGACAAAACTCAACTGAACTACAATTATTACAAAAATCTGTACATTATTGATGTAAGATTTGATAGATGTGTTAGGTATTAGTTAATAATCTTAGTCAACAGAGAATCAAATACGACAGTGGCTATGCAGGATAACACACACATTCTATCAAATGTAAAGCTCTGTTTCCTAGTAGATAAGTAACTAGACCAAAAAATGTAGCCAATTACAGGGCTAGATATGTAAAGTTAGATATGCTGTTAACACAATAAATATATTATGTGTATAGTGCTTAGTATGAGTGTAAGAATTATGCCTTTTGTTGTTAGTATTAGATAACTGACACATCGACAAGTTAAAAGAAGAGACAATTACTACTGAAATGTAGGACATTTTTATTCATACTGTATAGCAATTGAAGATATGATCATGTCAAAATATGTCAATCTTATGCGCACATAAAAGACAATACTTCAATTATTCAATGTAATATTAAGAATAAGTACAACAATAAGGAATAATAGTTTATATCTGTGTGTTTCATATTAATAGTCTTAAATATGGTGGGTGAAACATTTACGAATGTATAGAAAATACTGTAGTAAACGAACCGTCGATTGTCAGAAGGAAAGTGATAGATATTTTTGAAGCGCCACACAAGACAATTGCTGAATTAATAAATACCGCTACGTGAGAGACCTGCTTTCCTTACTACTGTAAATACTGTGTTCATGTGTGCTATTGACATGTTTGTAAGAAATCATAATTTAAATATCATTAGTAAAATAATATGAAGTGTTGGGGTTTGTGTTAGAAAACAGGAGTCCTTGTAGGAAAAAGACAACTGAAAACAACGAAACGTAATTGAAGAATCAAATATCGTGCGACCTACGATATGTAGCAGTAATCATGTGACTGTTGAAGTAAAGCAGATGACATTTCTGGGACTTTGAGGAAAATACAATTCCCCATTAACAATATTTCATTGCAATTAGAATATAAGACAATTTAAATTATAATATGGCCAAAAAATGGAAGTGTCTGCTTTATATGTGCATACAAAACCATAGTTAAACTGTTTCATATAATATTAAGAATATAATCAGATATTGTGCTAGAAAGAAAAATTTATTGATGCACCGTTTTTCTTTGATGGAGGTAGTGTAAGTCATGTTCATGTCAACAAATACTATGTTAAGCATTTGATCTGCAGTTGAATTTGAAAATGTAATCGTGTGATGATCTTGAGTAAATTAAGAGTGCTTTTGTGTCCAGTAACGAGCATTAGTCTAGTAATGGCATTAGTCTAGTAATAGAGTAGAAACTGTGTAGTAAGAAAACAATTTAACTAAATTTACAATCCATCTTTTCACATATCCAGTCTGCACCATTCAATATAAAATCTATAACTGATTAATATCGAATTTATGAATAAAATAACAGACAAATCTAGACCTAAACTTACATTTTCCCTAATAAATATGATTGATTCATGTTTTTGAGGCTTCAAATAAGACACCTGCCGTGTTAATAAACACCGCTACATGAGAGAACTGCAGTCTGTACTCCAGTAAATACTGTGTTCATGTGTGCTCGTAGCAAAAACGCTCAACTGGAAACAATGAAAAGTAATTGAAGTATCAAATATCGAGTGACCTACTAAATGTAGCAGTAATCATGAAACTGTTTAAATAGAGCAGATGACACTTCTGGGACTTTGAGGAAAATATACCATTGCAATTAGAATGTAAGGCAATTTAAAATATAATGTGGCACAAAATGGTAATATCAGCTTTATATGTGCATACAAAACCATAGTTAAACTATTTCATATAATATTAAGAATATAATCAGATGTAGTGCTAGAAAGAACTGTTTATTGATGCACTGATTTTCTTTGAGGGAGGTAGTGTAAGTCATGTTTATATCAACAAATAGGATGTTAAGCATTTTATATCTAGTACAATTTGAAAATGTAATCATCTTGAGTAAAGTAAGAGTGATTTTGTGTCTAAAGAGAATTAGTCTAGTAATGGAAGTAGTCTAGTAACAGAGTAAAAACTGTGTAGTAACGAAGTAATATAGCTAAATTTACATACCAGCGTATTGACAATTCTACTCTGCACCATTCAATTACAAAATCTACAACTGAATAAACTCGAATTTATTAATAAAATAACAGACAAATCTAGGCCTAAATTACATATTCCCTAAGAAATATGATAATATGTATGTAGTATCTTAAATGAATGAAAGAATCCAAGAATTTTTCTGTTGACACACTTCAGCTTTTCTGAGACAAAATATTTACTTTGTGGACGTAAATTAATATAAATGAATATGTCAAAATATGCTTCGTATCTAATACTTTGTTGATGTGTGTGTTCGTAGCTGATATGTGAGTTACATGTTTCAGGCTCCATATAGAACTAAATAATTCAACTAAAATTGTATTTATTCTTAGAAATATGTTACTATACACATAGTATCTTCAGTGAATGAAAGACTCTAAGAATTAATCACGTTATTATAGCAAATAGAATAAGTCACACCCAAGCATTGCTAAGAATTGCAATTATTCTTTTGTGACCAATGTAGACTTAAGAAACTTAAATGACTCATCATACATTTAAACTAATAAATTCCATAATATTTATACATATGCCAACATAGGGTAAGTAGCTCATATTATGACTGTGCCAAAAAATGTTTTAAGTGTGTAATACAGTATTTAAGCGAAAGTTTCATATTTGATTTGTGTAATATTTATTATGCACTTTCTCGTATCCCCAAAGTAGAATTCGCCTATTAATGGAAATTTTTGAGTGGTAATAGTAAATAATATATAGCTATACCAAAAAGTACTAGGTATGTATAACATGTATGTGTTTTGTGAGGCAGTATTTAAAAGACAGCTGCTGTATTAATAAACACCTTTACTTGATGGAAACACATCAACTATTGTAACAGATACTGTGTTTAGTATTTGATATGTAAATTAGGAGTCACAATTCAGCTGTTGCTGATAGATTGATTGGAATCATTGACACCATATAGGAAGGCATTTTTTTCTTTTGTGAAAAATACTTAACTAAAGAGATAATCATAAAAGCTGCAAATATAAAAGTAGATGCTTTATTCAGTGTGCACTAAATTATGTGTATCAAAGAAAAGATTTTGTACATCTGTATCTACATACTCCACAAGTCAGCATATGGTGTCTGGCAGAGGATATCCTGTATCAGTGCTATCTATTTCCTTTACTGTTTTTGTGCCTCTGTGGGAGCCCTAAATTCTCATATGTGTTCTTCGTGGTCGTATGAAAAGTATGTTGGTGGCAAAAGAATCGTTATGCAGGCAGCTTCAAATGCTGGTTCTCTAAGTTTTCTTAATAGTATCCCTCAAAAATGGTTTTGCTTTCCCCCATGGATTCCAATTTGAGCCCCTGAAGGATCTCCATAAAACTTCTTTGTTATTTAAACCTACTATAATAAATCTAGCAGCCCACCACTGAATTGTGATTGTTAGAAGACAAAAACTGCAATGAAATTGACAATATATGCTTTAATTAAGTAAAGCCAAGTTCTTCATCATAATCTTTCTTACAAAGAATATGATACTGCCCATTCTGAAATCAAACATAATCATTCTCATCTCTTCTGAATTATTTCTCTATCTTTTCTCCCATTCGGTTTGTAGTTCACCAGCTTGAGCTATGATGGTCAAACGAATATGCTCTTAAGCATAAAATGCCTGACATGTCCTGTGTTATAAAAACAACTGCTACATTAAGTATGTAATACATGAAATGAATGTAGGATACATTCCTTAATTGAATGTCAAGTTCATCTGAAATTCAAGTTTTGTTTCACTTTACTTAGAGAAAATAAGTAACTGAAGCTGCTTTAATAATCCAAATAACTGAAGTTGTTGGAATCATCCAAATAATTACACTACCTTTGTAACATTGGATTGCTGTGTAAGAAACAATGATATAGTCGTTTTTATTATTATGTATCAATTATTTGTTATTGTGTATTAATGTACCTTTTGTGCAAAGAAATTAACCAGTCAACTGAATTTGTTTCTGACAAACAAATAAATTAACACTGACATCACATAATTGTAGTGCAATTTAATGTAGTGATGATAAACAAAGGAACTGTACTGATATTACCTGTTCATTAAATTCAGATATATACTTCTGTCATTAACGTACCACATTCAAATACTTTATACTTCCTTTGGAATTGAAATATGTAAAAACAAAAATAATAAGTTAAAATATACAAAATCACAATTTTTAACATCAAAATAATCATGATGGTTTGTATGACTCAAAACATGGAACTAATGAGTAAATAATACAGCCTATTCACCTTGTACCACCCATTCATCTAATATAACAAGTTCATCTAACATAACATTCCGAAGCACTTTAAGGAACAATGCTATAACCTAACATATATGGGGAGAATATCATACCACCACAGACAAGATTTCTCTATCACTTATTCCAATTGTTAACTCACAAATGAAGGATAGCACCATACTACTATTGTTATCTGACTGTGCTTCCAGTTGTAGTGAGTGTTTTGGAGAGTTATACCAAATGAACCTTAAGCGTGATAGCACATCATATCAGAGTTTTCCATGGTTTTCTCCACCCATTAGACACCATTTATTCGAAAAATTGTAAATTGCGTTCGAGTCTTGTACCCAAAAAATTACGGTTTCGTGTAGATCACTGTGAAGAGTTTGTAGTGTCCAGTCAGTGATGTGCATGACAGTGAAAGTGATAAAGAATTGGTTGAACATAATGCTCGCTGAAAGGAAACTACTATCGAATGACACAAAGTGCTTCACTACCCTTGGTATCCACAACTGGCATACTAATCAGCATCAACATTATTTCATGTGCTCATTCTGCGAAGTATGTACACAGAGACTTCATCAGCATAGCTTGAACCATCCCATTTTGTTTCAGTGGTGGTCTAGTACAGATGGTTTTGCAATTGAGGTACAGGATTTTCAAAATCTCTATATATCAACTCATTCATGCACATTATTCCATTCTTTTACTTCTTTCGTGATTTGTAAATGATCCAGTGTGCTCTAAGTTCTTCCAAATTAATTTCGTTCCATTATCTGAGTAAACTATTACAATTTTTCTGCACTGTTGATGATAATTGTAATGAATATTTGTTATATTACAGATAGAAGGCTAAAATGTATATACTTTTTGGTCTTACCTGTCTGCTTTTAAAGAGGGAATGGCAGGATTGTACAGGTTTCAAGGAATTCTGTTTGAAAAACATTCTGCTAGTAATTACACAAAATTATTTTGTACAGTTTTTCTTACAGCTTTAATAATTTCTATTGAACCACTCATCTATATTTAATGTTATGATTAGTATGTCCGCCGTGCAATATATTCAAAAAGCGCCACGTCGCTTTGAGCATCATCTAGCTGGCAAGTTGCCGGAAGTACCTAGGTCAGCTACGTATTAGTAAGTACTCACAGTTGCCGCAGCAAGTCAAGAGAGGAGTTCTGTCCAGTAGGCTGCTGGATGGACACAACTTGGAGTTCCTGTGACGTTTAGGTACGTTATACCGCTGCATGCTTGCGAACTCCGAGCAATATGGCCAGGTGTCTGACTGTGCTGAAATAAAACACTTTGAATATTCACAAAAAGAGCAAAACCGCTTCTTCAAATGCAACTGATAACAGTGAAATCGCAATAAACAGAAGAATTCAGTAAAATTGATACCATATTAAGAAAGCAAATACTAAGATAGTTATCAAAATTTATGTTAAAATGGTATATAAAAGCATAAGAAAAGCAGCAGATGCACTTCACACATGTACGCCCCACTAATGTATATATTTTGGAGTCATCTATAAAATGACCATATTTATTTTAATATGGAACAGACTCACTAAGAAGTTATAAATTATTCATACAGAATTTCTTAAAATAGTGCCAAAAAAGCAGTTAGCATCAGCATAAACATTTAGTCCTCTTATTCCAATTAGTTAATGTTTGTTTAACAAGTATTCAAACAAGTTAATGTCTGTGAGACCTTAGGTTTCTCCCAGCGTGTAGAATAGCTTATTGGAATAGAATATTTCGACAATTTTAAACCTCGGTTTGCACAGCAGTTCCGGCACACACACACACACACACACACAAACACACACACACACACACACTCGCCGTAAAGAGCAGTGCTACCACAAAACCGAAGATGACCGACGTCAAAAGTTATTGATACTGAAAGTTACTTAACAAGTGAGGTGGCATCAACTCTGTCCCTTTGTTGGTTAACAAGCGAGAGAGCAGCATTCCACCCAAAATTTGAGGAAAAAACCTCAGTCTCTGCTTACAAGGTTAGTTCCTAATTTAATTTCAGCTGCTTTCATAATAACGCTATCCTAATTTCACAGGACGACTGGTGACAAGAAATGTTCTGCAATAGCCAACTTGCTCAGCTATTGTAAGCGTATGTGATGCTTAAGCTCAATACACCAATGCTCCTAGGTCCCGATATTATGACCAACGTATGACATGCCCCAACTTCAAGGAATACGATGGCTACCCGCCTTACAAAACTAAGATCATCCTTAAGGAAACCTAATCTTAGATGGAGGTCGGTCAACCCATTTCATATAATATTTCCTCAAAATACGAGCAATCGTGGTGCAGATGCTCCCTGCTTGAAAGCACTAAGCCGACGATACTATCGTCATTCACCTGCTGAACGGTTGGTCGATAGCGCAACACACGTCTGATCTGTCTTTCACAAGCCATTAGGTAGGTCGTTCAAAAATGGTTCAAATGGCTCTGAGCACTATGGGACTTAACATCTCAGGTCATCAGTCCCCTAGAACTTAGAACTACTTAAACCTAACTAACCAAATGACATCACACACATCCACGCCCGAGGCAGGATTGGAACCTGCGACCGTAGCGGTTCCAGACTGAAGCTCCTAGAACCGCTCGGTCACAACGGCTGGCCTTTCACACTATCAGTTCTGATGAAAGGTGGCCTCAGGATGATTTAATTCAGCTGACAAGCTCTCAGGGTCTGAAATGACGTGGGCCCTGAGAATCAAGATACTAAGTCCCCGTTCATGCTGAGCCCGATGGTGACAAGAACCAGCCTGTAGATACAAGTCAGTATTAGGATTCCTGTAAACAGCGAGTCCCAATGTACCATCAACACATCCAGGAAGAGAAGGAACCTATCCTCCACTTCTATCGGGAAACGAATATTCGGGTGGACTGATTCCAGGTGTGTCCTAGAAAGTCATTCAAATTCTCACCGCTACGAGGCCAAACAACAGAAGTATTGTCCACATATTTGAAAAAAATACAGCCATCGATTCCAAGGCACGTTCCTCGACGTCTTCCATAAACAAATTGGCAATAACAGAAGACAATGGACTTCCCATCGTAACTCAATTTGTTTGCTAAAAGTACAGGTTATTGAGTAAAGAGCAAGTGGAAGTTAACACATTATGAAATAGGTTTGTTAATTCAACACTAAAAGTAACTATAGGTAATCGTAACGACAGAGGAACATAAGTGAGAGAGGCCACATGAAAACTTACTAGAACATGTCAGACAAATGCATTACATCTAACCAGCGTAAGAAATCCACCGAGTTCTAACTGCGACGCTCGCATCAACCAAGTAGTGGACTCAACACAGTAGCAAGGTCCTTTGCTACACGATTTGTGTTGCTAACAATCGGACGAAGATCAACCCCTTTCTTTTTGGATTTTCGAAGGGTTATGTAACCTAGGGGAACAGAACAGTAAGTACTGAGACATTTGATAGTCTCTTGTGACCAGGAAGTATTCTTCAGGAGGCTGTTAGCCTTTCTTTCAACACTTTTGTGGGATCAGCACCGATCCTGTGATACGCTGAATTAGATAGTAAGCATTGCATCTTTTAAACGTAATCCTGATTGTGCAAAGCAACAGTAGTATTGTACTTGTCCGAGGGTAAAATAACAATATCTAAGTCAGCTCTAAGTGCACGTAAAGCAGTTATCTCTACTGATATTATATTACCTTTGGGTGGACATGCTTCAGTCAACACACGCAAAACCCCCCTTCTACTCTCCTCTGCAGTCTCATAACTAATGACAGAACTAATAAAATCACGCACTGGCCGACTATTTGGCGTCGGTGCAAAATTTAAACCTTTCCCTAGCACGGATAAAGCTGCATCGCGAAAAGCTTCTCCCGTGAGTTTTATCACAGAACATCGAGATATTACATTAGACTCCAAGCGGCGGAAACTTTCAAACTTCGCCATATGCCGGGCATTTATAGACAGGGTTATCCCAGGCAGGCTGAGACCAGGAAGCATCGTCCAGCCAATCCCAAGAAAAAAACCAACATTTTTGAAGCAATCACTAAACGAAGTTTAAGCAGTTCCTTGGAAACAAAACTCAACTATTGATGAGTGTAATGGATGCGTTTACGGACAAGAAGTAGGCCTGTGTTGCTTGATGCGATTGGCTGGAGGAGAATTAATATGAAGCACAACTTTGGTAAGTGTTGGAACAATATTTCGATTGTGACATCTCAATAAAAACGACATAGCTCGTTGCAGTCTTACTCTTCTTCTGCAGAATTTACTCAGGCTTCGCAAACAAAGCTGCATTCACACCACTTAGAGCTAAACACTGCGAGACCTGAGTTCCTCCTACTGTATAGAACGTTCACAAACTTAGAGGAATGCAGCCAGACGACGTCATCGACAACAGCCTATCGTTTTCAAGGCAAAACAGAAGCAATAGTGCAGCGGGTGAGTGATGATAGTATCGACTATGTATCAAGGTCTACGGCCTTTCTGCCTCATGCAGTATCTCCATCATGACTGACAGAGCGAGGTGTCGCACTGGTTAGCACATTGGACACGCATTCGAGAGGAAGACTGTTCAAAACCGCGCCCGGCCGTCCTGATTTAGGCTTTCCGTGATTTCCCATAATCGTTGAAGGTAAATGCCGGGATTGTCCTCTGTCTCTAACGCACGCATTGTCGACGGAACGTTAAACACTAATCTGCTCCTTCTCCATCAAGATTAGTCGTATTTTGCGGAAATATGATATGAAATAGGTTTTCCGACCTCCATCTAAGATTAGGGTCTGTAGATGATGATCTTAGTTCGTGTAAGGTGGGTAACTATCGTATTCTTTGGCGTTGTGGCATGCCATATATTGGTCAGATTATCGGGACCATGGAGTGCTGGTGTACTGAAGATAAGCATCATACACGCTTACCATAGCTGAGCAAGTTGGCTACTGAAGAACATTTCTTGGCACCGGTCGTCCTATGAAGTATAACAACATGGAATTGAAGCGTTGACTTAGAGATATTAGGAAAGTGTTATTAAGGATGCAGGTATTACCATTTCACTTCCAGCTGAAAAATATGAATTGATGTTGATTATTCTATGATGGTTAACATGTAATAAAGTAATATCTCTCAGAAAATTGTGTAATATGTATCTCACATATGTTTAAAGTATGTAGAGGTTGTGAAATATATACTCCTTAGAACTGCGACCTAGTTCCAGAATGCTCATTGGAATGTAGTGGTTGGTCACGTGACAGAAGTCACGAGTCAGAGCGAGAAGAGTATGGTGCGTGGCTTTTTTTATGTTCATGTCTAGTTGGGCAAAGTTGTTGGTAAGGTTAGCGTGGCCAGAGTGTGCATGAGCCATAGGATTAATTCCATGTTCTCCCATTCGGGTTATAAGAATTTTTCAGTGTAACAGTTTTCAACATACAAAATGTGTGGACAGTGAGTCCGCAGCTATCTGTGGCTGTACTTTGCTATAGAGAATTGTTTATGATATATAGTCTTGAATGAACTTTCTGAGCTTCGGAAATTTAGTTCAGTTTGAGTGATTTGGGCTCACTGCACAGTGCCATTGGCTTACCTTTGCTATGTCCTGGGAATGATGTGCTTGTTCTGCTAGATCAGTCAATTTATATATTATTGTTCACCGGGTTTAAATATCAGCCTGTATGAGGCCACCATTCGAAGTAACTTGAATTTCATCTGAATAGACTGATAGTGAAATTAGAACCTGTAGTTAGGCTACATCATTATTCTGAGGGATCATTCGTTTCTTATCTCCCTTATTTATTACTCCACTTTTTTAAATGTATTCATAAACTTTTCACTAATTGTTTGCTTAGTATGGCGTTTGAATAGTCGATGTTTCTGTTAGGACTTAAAGCAACATTGCATGATCGAACCCCTATTTTGCAGTTGAGCCACATGCAAATGAAAATTCATGTACTCGCTCACTAATAGTCAGGTAGCAACAGCGGCAGGGGGTAGCCGCGCGATCTGGGCGCCTTGCCACGGTTCGCGCGGCACCCCCGGGCGTGTGTGTGTGAATTGTCCTTAGCATAAGTAAGTCTGAGTTACATTAAGTAGTATGTAAGCCTAGGGACCGATGTCCTCAGCAGTTTGGTCCCATAGGAACTTTTCGCAAATTTCCAAATTAGGTAGCAAAAGATTGATTTCATCTGCCTACTGATTTGACAATATTTGTGTCACCATACATCCCCAGTGAAGTTGCACAGAAGCACCATCCCTCTGCCTATATCTTTAACAACTTTCTACATCCTATTCGGTGATATTTCTGGCATCTATGAATTTTCATTACTATGTATCTGAGTTTCCGATTCACCTCTTGAACGATACAAACTTTTAAGGAAATCTTTAATTTCTTGTACATTTTCTCTCCGTTATTTTTTATTCTACCATCTACCATCTGCCATCATAATATGAAATGTGATGCCCTGCCTAGTTTTCTTTGTGTCTGTTCACATAATTGCAAAGATCTTTTATAAAATACTTTGTTTTGAGTAATGTATTCTACCGTGTTCGAACCACTGTTTGCTTGAAATTTACGCAGTTTCTTTAATAGCTATATTATTCAGTTTTAGAATTTCTTGCCGTTTTCCCTTCATAACTGCAAAATCTTTTTCTGTTAGCATAAACGAATTCGTTCAATAACTGCTTATTTGGTTCATTTACGTTAGATCTTGATTTCTCAAGATGTTGACCTTGGTGCTTGATTCGATCTGATGTACGTCCCTATTGTTTGGTAAATTCTCGCAGACTTCACTTCTGACTTCCTGTCTGATGACTCTGTTTCAGTATTTTGTACTTGATACACTTTTTACTTTAATCTTATGAGCTTACGACCACATGAAGTTCGAAGGTGGTCAAGGACTGTCATACACACTACAATTTCTTTTGTCTGATAATACACTCCTGGAAATGGAAATAAGAACACATTGACACCGGTGTGTCAGACCCACCATACTTGCTCCGGACACTGCGAGAGGGCTGTAGAAGCAATGATCACACGCACGGCACAGCGGACACACCAGGAACCGCGGTGTTGGCCGTCGAATGGCGCTAGCTGCGCAGCATTTGTGCACCGCCACCGTCAGTGTCAGCCAGTTTGCCGTGGCATACGGACCTCCATCGCAGTCTTTAACACTGGTAGCATGCCGCGACAGCGTGGACGTGAACCGTATGTGCAGTTGACGGACTTTGAGCGAGGGCGTATAGTGGGCATGCGGGAGGCCGCGTGGACATACCGCCGAATTGCTCAATACGTGGGGCGTGAGGTCTCCACAGTACATCGATGTTGTCGCCAGTGGTCGGCGGAAGGTGCACGTGCCCGTCGACCTGGGACCGGACCGCAGCGACGCACGGATGCACGACAAGACCGTAGGATCCTACGCAGTGCCGTAGGGGACCGCACCGCCACTTCCCAGCAAATTAGGGACACTGTTGCTCCTGGGGTATCGGCGAGGACCATTCACAACCGTCTCCATGAAACTGGGCTACGGTCCCGCACACCGTTAGGCCGTCTTCCGCTCACGCCCCAACATCGTGCAGCCCGCCTCCAGTGGTGTCGCGACAGGCGTGAATGGAGGGACGAATGGAGACGTGTCGTCTTCAGCGATGAGAGTCGCTTCTGCCTTGGTGCCAATGATGGTCGTATGCGTGTTTGGCGCCGTGCAGGTGAGCGCCACAATCAGGACTGCATACGACCGAGGCACACAGGGCCAACACCCGGCACCATGGTGTGGGGAGCGATCTCCTACACTGGCCGTACACCTCTGGTGATCGTCGAGGGGACACTGAACAGTGCACGGTACATCCAAACCGTCATCGAACCCATCGTTCTACCATTCCTAGACCGGCAAGGGAACTTGCTGTTCCAACAGGACAATGCACGTCCGCATGTATCCCGTGCCACCCAACGTGCTCTAGAAGGTGTAAGTCAACTACCCTGGCCAGCAAGATCTCCGGATCTGTCCCCCATTGAGCATGTTTGGGACTGGATGAAGCGTCGTCTCACGCGGTCTGCACGTCCAGCACGAACGCTGGTCCAACTGAGGCGCCAGGTGGAAATGGCATGGCAAGCCGTTCTCTACGATCGTCTCCATGGGAGAATAGCAGCCTGCATTGCTGCGAAAGGTGGATATACACTGTACTAGTGCCGACATTGTGCATGCTCTGTTGCCTGTGTCTATGTGCCTGTGGTTCTGTCAGTGTGATCATGTGATGTATCTGACCCCAGGAATGTGTCAATAAAGTTTCCCCTTCCTGGGACAATGAATTCACGGTGTTCTTATTTCAGTTTCCAGGAGTGTATGTAATCTTCATGATAAAAGTTGCATCTAAAACTAGTTACTTCCATTTTATATTTGTTTCTATTCAGAATAATATGTTAAGGACAAAAATGTTAGTCTCAGGGAAATTCGCTGATCAATGACACCTGTCACCTCTTGTACCATAATCAAAGCTTTCATCATCATCATCATCATCATTTATGACTGATTATGCCTATGAGCGTTCAGTTTGGAGCATAGTCTCCCATATAAAATACCTCCATGGTCCCCTATTCAGTGCTAACATTGGTGCCTCTTCTGATGTTAAGCCTATTACTTCAAAATCATTCTTAAGCGAATCCAGGTACCTTCTCCTTGGTCTGCCCCGACTCCCCCTACCCTCTACTGCTGAACCCATGAGCCTCTTGGGTAACCTTGCTTCTCCCATGCGTGTAACATGACCCCACCATCTAAGCCTGTTCGCCCTGACTGCTACATCTATAGAGTTCATTCCCAGTTTTTCTTTGATTTCCTCATTGTGCACACCCTCCTGCCATTGTTCCCATCTACTAGTACCTGCAATCATCCTAGCTAATTTCATATCCGTAACCTCAACCTTCTTGATAAGGTACCCTGAATACACCCAGCTTTCGCTCCCATACAACAAAGTTGGTCGAAAAATTGAACGGTGCACAGATAACTTAGTCTTGGTACTGACTTCCTTCTTGCAGAAGAGAGTAGATCGTAGCTGAGCGCTCACTGCATTAGCTTTGCTACACCTCGCTTCCAGTTCTTTCTCTATGTTCCCATCCTGTGAGAATATGCATCCTAAGTACTTGAAACCGTCCACCTGTTCTAACTTTGTTCTTCCTATTTGTCACTCAATCCGTTTATATCTCTTTCCTACTGACATTACTTTTGCTTTGGAGATGCTGATCTTCATACTATAGTCCTTACATTTCTGCTCTAGCTCTGAAATATTACTTTGCAAATTTTCAATAGAATCTGCCATCACACCTAAGTCATCCGCATATGCGAGACTGCTTATTTTGTGTTCACCTATCTTAATCTCACCCAGCCAGTCTATTGTTTTCAACATGTGATCCATAAATAATATGTACAACAGTGGAGACAGGTTGCAGCCTTGTCTTACCCCTGAAACTACTCTGAACCATGGACTCAATTTACCGTCAACTCTAACTGCTGCCTGACTACCTATTTGTAAAGACCTTCAATTGCTTCCAAAAGTTTGCCTCCTATTCCATAATCACTTTGAACAGACAATAACTTCCTCCTAGGAACCCGGTCATGTGCCTTTTCTAGATCTATAAAACATAGATACAATTCCCTATTCCACTCGTAACACTTCTCCATTATTTGCCGTAAGGTAAAGATCTGGTCCTGACAACCTCTAAGAGGCCTAAACCCACATTGATTTTCATCCAATTTGTCCTCAACTAATACTCGCACTTTCGTTTCAACAATACCTGAGAAGATTTTACCCACAACGCTAATCAAAGAGACACCTCTGTAGTTGTTACAATCTTTACAATCTTTTCTGTTTCCATGTTTAAAGACTGGTGTGATTACTGCTTTCGTCCAGTCTGATGGAACCTGCCACGACTCCCACGCCATTTCAGTTATCCTGTGTAGCCATTTAAGACCTGACATTCCACTGTATTTGATGAGTTCCGACTTAATTTCATCCACCCCAGCCGCTTTATTCCACTGCAATCTGTTGACCATTTTCTCCACTTCCTCAAATGTGATCCTGTTTCCATCATCATTCCTGTCCCATTGTACATCGAAATCTGAAACATTACTGGTCGTATTTTCACCTACATTGAGACACTCTTTAAAATATTCCCTCCATCTGCCCAAGGCATCAACAGGATTCAACAACAGTTTTCCTGACCTGTCCAAAATACATGTCATTTCCTTCTTACCTCCCTTTCGAAGACTACTAATTACACTCCAGAATGGTTTTCCAGCAAGGTCTCCAACCTGTTTCCAAAGTCTTCCCAAGATTTTTTCTTGGATGCTGTAATTATCTGTTTGGCTTTGTTTCTTTCTTCAACATAACTTTCTCTGTCTACCTGAGTTCTCGTATGTACCCATCTTTGGTATGCCTTCTTTTTCCTTTTACAGGCTGCCTTGACTGTGTCATTCCACCAAGCTGTTCCAAGACATTCTTTGGCCACTTCTAGTACTGTGTCCCTGTACCTTGTCCATTCCTTTTCCAGTGACTGCAGTTAACTACATTCAACTAACTGGTACCTTTCTGAGATCACTGTTACGTACTTGTGTCTGATTTCTTTATCCAGAAGTTTCTCCACTCTTATCCTCCTACACATGGACCTGACCTCCTGCACTTTCGACCTCATAATACCAATTTCAGTGCAGATTAAATAGTGATCAGTGTCATCAAAGAATCCCCTGAATACACGTGTGTCCCTCACAGCCTTCCTGAATTCCTGATCTGTTATTATATAATCAATGACAGATGTGGTTCCCTGCCTTCCCAAGTATACCGGTGAATGATCTTATGTTTAAAAAAGGAGTTTGTGATTACTAAGCCCATACTGGCACAGAAATCCAAGAGTTGTTTCCCGTTCCTGTTGGCCTCCATATCCTCTCCAAATTTACCCATAACCTTTTCATACCGTTCTGTTCGATTTCCAATCCTGGCATTAAAATCACCCATGAGCAGAACACTGTCCTTGTCCTTTACTCTAACAACTACATCACTGAGTGCGTCATAAAAACTATCCATCTTATCTTGATCTGTCCCTTCACAATGCGATTATACGACACAATCCTAATTTTCTTGCTAGACACTGTCAAATCTATCCACACCAGTCGTTCGTGTACATACCTTATTGCAACTACGCTGGGTTCAATTTCGTTCCTGATGAAAAGCGAAGACACCCCATTGTGCTATTCCTGCTTTGACTCCTGACAGGTAGACCTTGTATTCTCCCACTTCCTCTTCTTTCTCACCCCATACCCGAATGTCACTAACAGCTAAAACGTCCAACCCCACCTTACTTGCAGCCTCTGCCAGCTCTACCTTCGTCCCAGAGTAGCCCTCATTGATAGTAATATCTCCCCATCTCGTTACCATTCTTTTGCCGAGTGTATCTTAGGAGTCCCTGGTTTGTCAATTAGAGGGGGGACTCCGTCACCTCCAAAGGTCCGAGGCATTTTGCTGTGATTGTTGCCAGCATCATATTTATAGTACCAGGGAAGCAGGTTGCTAGCCTTACTTGCCCCGGGCCCCATTGAATTTTACCCCTAACGGTTGAGGTACTAACCAGTGGATTTGGTAGTCTTTGCCGTATGAGCACAAAGGTGGCCACGACTCGGAATATGTCCGAGATGCCCAGCCTTATTCCAAAGTAACTGGTATCCCGACCGTCAGGACCACTTTCTTGGCCACTCATACATTGCCCGTGGTTCATGAACTAGGACATGATACCAGGAACCCACACCATGAACCACAATCAAAGCTTTAGACTGAAGAATCATTCTGATGCTTTACTTTTGTATTACAATCTTTCATTCTCATCTAGGAGTGGAAGTTTCTATCATATCAGTGTATGTAACTGTTTGTACGTGTTGTGTACCTCTTCAACATAAAGTGAGGACAGCATGCATGAATCTGAATGAACTATATGGAACATCTTTTATCCTTAAAACTGCTTGCTATACTGTCTGAAATTTCTTCTATATTAGTAATAATATTTTTGATATTTTTATTTACGAAAAAGAATATGCCTAAATAACCTCATCGTGATGGTTTGTGTGCAATAGTACGTGTTAAACTGACAGTAATTTAATTACGTTTTCATTTTTAAGCTGTGCTTGTGACAGCTAAATAGTAACCTGTTTTGTGTTATTAACTCTTCCATCTCCACTGATCTATTACATGGTCCTAGAGCTCTGCAGCTTATTGACCCTAAAACTAATGTAGTAAAAACAATTGGTTTTCAACGTAAACGTTTTTGTCTATCCAACCAAAGTTTATGCAACCATAATTATGTGAACAAATGTTTTCATTGTTAGCATAAGCATTTATTCACATGATTTCGAATCCGCACATAATTCTTAATTTCCAAAATCACATTTCAATGCACTTTTGATGATTAACAAACTACCATATCGACCATTACATAGCATTGATATGATTTGATGTGATGAAGATGTAAAAATGAATGGATGACAGAAATATTACGTTGTTGTTACAGACACGGTAAAGTAAATAACAAACGTGGAAACATAATGATTGTTAATTAAGAACGAAATATGGATTACATGAGGGACAAAACTAAACTCAATTTCATTTAAATTTCTAGAAAAGAAAAACAGTTATTTTGCAAATGGCAGTTAAGCATAAGCCAGATATCTTATCAGATAGATTAAGAATATTTGAATTACGTGCGTCAAATGAACTGTCAATTACATAAAATGAAAACACATCAGTAATTCCACTGTATTACCTACATTACTAAATAAGAATAATAATAGTCGATTACAAATATTCACTACTGCAGCAAAACAGAAAAGGTAGATAGTCTATAAATACTTAATGTATCTAAATTATAAAAAAGCAACATACGAGATTTGGACATGCTGACCAAAACTGCAAAAACAGGAACTAGCAGAAGCAGAAAAGTCTGTCGCTCTCTCAGCAGTTAAACAGTGCAGAAGGCGGGGTGTCCACTGTACAACGCTCCCCTATGAGAATCAGTGCAAGTTCGAAATCTGTGGCAGACTTTTTTCTTACCGGTTACGTGCGAAATAGGGTGTGCAAATTTTTATTGGATAGTAGTTGATAGGTACCTTTGGTAAGTGGAAGTATACTCGGGAAGATGGAATTAAAAGCGACAAGCTGGACATTAAGTGGCAAAGGTGGGGGTTGTGTGAGTTCACTCGGATCAGGGATGTTGACTTTTTGGGTGGGGAAAGTTAACGTCCTTGTTAATGCAGAAGTTCTTCCCCAGATTAGATTTCGTAGTTGCACATCACGCCAAGGTTGACTAGGTGGAACAGTTTCCCTTCTAGACTCTACAGCCAGAATACAATTGTTGCCGCAAGGTTCACCCCTGGGCCTGGGAAACAGCCTAAACTACAAGGTCCCTTAAAGTTAACTCGCAGGTTATTATACCGAAAGGTGCGAGGAAAATAATCTGAGCAGATGTGAGTACTGATCAGCCAATAAATTCTTTGTGTATATTCGAAGTATTATCTAAGAATGAAATGTTAAATACAGTCAATCGTTTTGTATGACATAGTGTGTGCTACATTCATGAAATAAATGTAGTATCTGTTGATAGTTTCGGCCCTAAAGAAGTACAGTTATTACAGTGTTCCCTCACAGCGAGTTTGGAAGTCTTAGACGAGGAGGAGCTGGACAGGGACCATATAGTTAATTACACGGCACTGGGAGGGAGTGTAAACTGGATCGAACTAAAAGATAAGATAGCATATCTGGAGGGACAAGACAGGGATGCAATGGAGAAACTTATGGGAGAGCATGTAGAGTTGATTAATTCTTTGGGTTTGTAAAGATTTACAGTTGTTTACGGTTGAATTTATCAATCAGCAACTTGGGAATGGAATTATAGGAACAAGTAATAGTCCATGGTCTGTCCTGGTAGTCATTGTGGGGAAAAATCATCGGAAGGTGGTAAGGCGTATAGGTTTTGTTGTTACCACTACTTCTTGAACCAGAAAATGGTGCCAGACACATATCCAATACCAAACATTACGGAGACGTTAGACAATCTTCGTCAGTGCCAGTATTTTACGAATTTAAATTTGCGAAGTTAAAAGTGGCAGTTGAGGGCCGTGTGAAGACTACGTTTTTGACACCAGTCAGGCATTACCAATTTCATCGTATGCCCTTTGGCCTTAAGAACGCCTCCAGAAACCTTCCAGCGCTTTTTGGATAATGTGTTGCGAGGTTTGAAGCCAAAACAATGCATGATGTGCATGGATGATGTAATTCTATATTCCAGAGATAACCTGGACCTTATCGGACAGTTATGTGAGGTTTTTGATAGTTTACATGTGTCACAATTAACGCTGAGCTTGGTGAAGTACCCATTTTACATTGCAGAAGTCCGGTATTTGGGGCACATTACAAGCTGTGCTGGCGTTCCCACCGACATGTGGCTGGTTGAGACTGCAAAAATCTTTCGGATTCCCACTGTGGTGAAGGAGCTGCAGCCGTATTTGGGCCTCACAAATTTCTACATGTGCCGAGGTCAACAGAGATTGCAAGGCCCCTTACACAATTTTTGAGGAAGGAGGTGAAGTTCCATTGGTCGCTGGAACGCGAAGCAACATTTGAAAAATAAATATTTGTTAACACCTAGTTCAGTTCTAGTTTTTACAGATTTCCAATAACAGTTCATACTTTCACGTGACTCAAGGAATTTCGCATTAGGTGTCGTATTGAATTAACAAGTAGGCGATCAGGAGCATCCCACAGCTTATGCTTCAAGGCAGCTGAATGACGCAGAAGGAAATTACTCAATAACAGAGAAGGAAATTCTCACATTAATTTTCAGAATCGCTTATTTCCGAAGATACCTCTGTGGTCGACGTTATAAGGTGATAACTGACCATGCAGCACTTAATTGGCTATTAGGGCTCAAAGAAACGACGAGTATGTTAAAGAGTTGGGCTTTGTGTCTGAGTGAGTAATACATTGGCCGGGAAGGTCACACACAAACGACGATGGCCGCAGCCACAAGGTAACAGCCATGAAACATATTGGCATGGACAAGAATGAATGGTGGGCAGTGCAAAGTGCTGACTCGGATTGTCAAGGGTTTTCCAGGCAACCACGGTTCTGTTCAAAAATTAGCGACGCGGACAGCAACAACGACTGATTGTCATTGGATCTTCGACCACAGGGTGCCTGTGTATTTTGCGCTGTATACTATCCGTTCAAGAGAAAAGTTGCCCAAATCGCATCCCTGCCGACCTTCGACCTAACAGTTCGCCACCAGCCAAAAAGGTAATGAAAACAATGAGCAGAGCCTGTAAGGAACAGCCAAGTGTGAGACTGCATGCGGCCACCATTTACCCTGATGCACGATGTACAAAGTGTAAATACACTGAGACTTCGTGAAGAGAAGTGGTGAAGAACACAGTACCAGAACACAAGGAATATGAAAGCGAACAGCCTAGCAATATTAAATAAAAGTAGTGAATATAGCGCTTTCGGGCTGTAGTAGAATTCGGGAGAGAATTCTTCCGTGAAGGGGAGCAGTGAAGATTGAAAATGACTAAACTGGTTAAAAGCACTAAAACATTTGAAAAAATATTGTGGCTTCTGTTAGCAGCTCAGGAGAAAAAGGATGTGTCGTAAGTAGACAGCTGACGATCCAAGTGAGACAACAGAACAGCGAAACGAGGACGACAACGGAAGGGGTTACGTGATGATCCACGGCATGCACCACACCAAAATGAAGACATGGTGTGCGATAACTGTGTCCCCATTACATCAACTGGGGGCATCGTCCCTTGCTGGACCTTTCCACCGCCCTACTGACCAGAAGAAAACAGCAGACATAGTGAGGTAGAAGCATACTTAACGACCGCACGTTAGCCCGTCACGGTCAGATGCAACAGGGCAGCGTAACTGCCACCGCCAACACCGAGACCACGTTTCAAACCCCGGACTCTGACCTGCTCAGCCGCCAGACGGCCGCCATTGCGGAGATGGTGTACTGGGTGGATCGCTGACCAGCTCTCAGCCTTTGACAGACTCCGCTGGGTGCAACAGCTGCGTTGCGCTTCGACACAGCCAGCGTCCTAGGGAGGCCGACGCCTGCTCCACACAGCAGATGTGCATTACACTGCCGCCAGATCAGCAACACGCCACTCCGCCAGGTGCTCCCGGTGCGTGCCGCTAGCAGCCGTCCCCGCGGTGTATTACGAGGTGGTGAAAACGCGCCCTGTGGGTCGTCTAGCAATTGTAATGACATGTTACTGGAACAAAGACTTTGTATTTGTTGTCAGCAGTCGACTTCTGTCCACCCCCTCCCATATCTTGGCAGAGAAGCAGCGATCGTTACAGTCACAAATTCCCTCCCCTTTTCCAGATTAAAATAAAAAGTTGCTCTAATAAAAACACTGACTACTTTTTATCAAAACCATCAAGTAATAAAAATTCGTGTACGATTAGTATTAAATTTTATGGCCATTAAAATTGCTACACCAAGAAAGATGACATGCTACAGACGCAAAGTTTAACCGACAGGAGGAAGATGCTGGGATATGCAAATGATTAGCTTTTCAGAGCTTTCACACAAGTTTGGCGCCGGTGGCGACACCTACAACGTGCTAACACGAGGAAAGTTTCCAACCGATTTCTCATACACAAACAGCAGTTGACCGGCGTTGCCTGGTGAAACGTTGTTGTGATGCCTCGTGTAAGGATGAGAAATGCGTACCATCACGTTTCCGACTTTGATAAAGGTCGGATTGTAGCCTATCGCGACTGCGCTTTATCGTATCGCGACATTGCTGCTCGCGTTGGTCGAGATCCAATGACTGTTAGCAGAATATGGGATCGGTGTGTTCAGGAGGGTAATGTGGAACGCTGTGCTGGATCCAGACGGCCTCGTATCACTAGCAGTCGAGATGACAGGCATCTTATCCGCATGGCTGTAACGGATCGTGCAGCCACGTCTCGATCCCTGAGTTAACAGATGGGGACGTTAGCAAGACAACAACCATGTTCGCGAACAGTTTGACGACGTTTGCAGCAGCATGGACTATCAGTTCGGAGACCGTGGCTGCGGTTACCCTTGGCGCTGCAGCACAGACTGGAGCGCCTGCGATGGTGTACTCGACGACGAACCTGGGTGCGCGAATCGCAAAACGTCATTTTTCGGGATGAATCCAGGTTCTGTTTACAGCATCATCATGGTCGCATCCGTGTTTGGCGACAGCGCGGCGAACGCACATTGGAAGCGTGTATTCGTCATCGCCATACTGGCGTATCACCCGGCGTGATTGTATGGGGTGCCATTGGTTACACGTCTCGGTCACCTTTTGTTCGCATGGACGGCACTTTGAACAATGGACGTTCCATTTCAGATGTGTTACGACCCGTGGCTCTACCCTTCATTCGGTCCCAGCACATTCTCCAGATCTCTTACCAACTAACAACGTCTGGTCAATTGTGGCCGAGCAACTGGCTCCTCACAATACGCCAGTCCCTACTCTCGATGAACTGTGGTATCATTTTGAAGCTGCATGGGCAGCTGTACCTGTACACGCCATCCAAGCTCTTTTTGACTCAATGCCCAGGCGTATCGAGGCCGTTATTACGGCCAGATGTGGTTGTACTAGGTACAGATTTCTCAGGATCTATGCACCCAAATTGCGTGAAAATGTAATCACATGTCAGTTCTAGTATAATATATTTGTCCAATGAATACCCATTTATCATCTGCATTTCTTCTTGATGTAGCAATTTTAATGGCCAGTAGTGTAGTTTCAAATAACATAAGAGGAGTTTACATAAAAAGTAGTATATCTGCATTTTATTTCTCTTTTCCCACAAAGGGAAATATAGTAGAAAATAAACTGAGCAATATTAATGTTATGAACCTACAGATTAAATCGGTATGTGCAAAACAGTAAAATATTTTGTTGCTGTCTATCAAAATTACGAATAAACAATGCATAGCCAAGTTTTTCCTTAACAAAATATTTGAATGAAACCGAATCATATGCAAAATAATACATCCAGTTCTGAATTATATATTACACATCAATAAATTGGAAACTATCGACAATACGATCAATAACAAACAAATGCTGAATCAGAAAGAATTTTGTATCATTGTTCGTGAAGAAAACAAACCGTGATTCAAAGCTAAAGTTGGAACTGAGTTTTTAAATTAAGTAAACAAACTTTTATACATTTTGTAAATAAGGAAAACAGAAGGATATATGTAAACTTTAACTCTCGTTATAATCCGAAGTAGTAGAAAAAACAGCAAATTTTCCCGTTGCACTGGATAATATTAGTAATACAGAAACTTAAACTGATATGCCAAAACATTATGGCTACTGCCCACCGCGACGTGAGATGTGTCTTGGTGGCGTTGCGGGCATGTGACGCGATAATAGAAGTATGTAAGCTGAGCAGATACGGACGGAGTCATGGGTTGCTAAGGGGGAAATCAAGTGAGATAAGCGACTTTGATAAAGGGAAGAGCCTGTAAAAGAGTATCTTAAAACGGCAAAGCTGGTCGAATGTTCACGTGCTACTGACGTGGGCATCAGGAGAAAGAGGTAAAATGATCGTGAAGCTACTATTAGGCGCTAAACGGTTGGACGTCCATGACTCTTCACAGACCGTGGGCTTCGGACGCTTGTCTGCTCTTTAAAGTAGGATAGATGGTGATATGTGGCGTCTCTGCCGAAAGAGTGCGATGCTGGTGTAAGCACAAGTGTTTTGGAGCACATCATTCATGGTACATTGCTGAACATGGAACTCCACAGCAGACTTCCCATACTTGTTCACCTGTTGACCTAACGAATCTGCCAATTACGATTCCAGTGGGCACGGGACCATTGGGATTCGACGGCTGATCAATGGAAACGTGTCGGCTCATCGGATGAATTACATCTTTGCTACAGTAGGTCGATGGTCGTCTCCGTAAACGCCATCATCGAGGTGAACTGCCGGCTCGATACGTGCTGCGCATCATGGGCGCTGACGATGGGAGAAGTGTTATGCTAAGGGAGACATATTCCTGCTATTGCATAGACCCTGTCGTAGTAATCGAAGACACGCTGACAGTTGTGAACCATCTGCATCTCTTCATACTTGATGTCTTACCCAGCGGCGATGTTATCTTTCAGCAGTATAATTGTCAGTGTCTCGCAGCCAGAACCGTGTTACAGTGGTTTGAGGAGCATTATAGTGTACTCACGTTAATGTCTCGGCGACCAAATTCGCCTGATGTTAATCTTATGGAACCCATATTGGTTGCTATCTGACGCCATTACGGCGTATGCAAATCAGAGACTCGTTATTTACGCAAATTACATGACCTGTGCGTAGACATGTAATACCACATACCTCCACAGACCTACCAACAAACTGTCGGATCCCTGATACGAGGAATTAGTGATGTATTTCGTTACAAAGTCGAAAAAATAAGCTATTAAGCACGTGGGCATAATGTTCTGGCTCATCGTTGTAGATCAGTATGTTGTTGTTGTTGTTGTCTTCAGTCCTGAGACTGGTTTGATGCAGCTCTCCATGCTACTCTATCCTGTGCAAGCTGCTTCATCTCCCAGTACCTACTGCAACCTACATCCTTCTGAATCTGCTTAGTGTACTCATCTCTCGGTCTCCCTCTACGATTTTTACCCTCCACGCTGCCCTCCAATGCTAAATTTGTGATCCCTTGATGCCTCAAAACATGTCCTACCAACCGATCCCTTCTTCTAGTCAAGTTGTGCCACAAACTTCTCTTCTCCCCAATCCTATTCAATACCTCCTCATTAGTTACGTGATCTATCCACCTTATCTTCAGTATTCTTCTGTAGCACCACATTTCGAAAGCTTCTATTCTCTTCTTGTCCAAACTAGTTATCGTCCATGTTTCACTTCCATACATGGCTACACTCCAAACAAATACTTTCAGAAACGACTTCCTGATACATAAATCTATATTCGATGTTAACAAATTTCTCTTCTTCAGAAATGCTTTCCTTGACATTGCCAGTCTACATTTTATATCCTCTCTACTTCGACCATCATCAGTTATTTTACTTCCTAAATAGCAAAACTCCTTTACTACTTTAAGTGTCTCATTTCCTAATCTAATTCCCTCAACATCACCCGATTTAATTTGACTACATTCCATTATCCTCGTTTTGCTTTTGTTAATGTTCATCTTATATCCTCCTTTCAAGACACTGTCCATTCCGTTCAACTGCTCTTCCAAGTCCTTTGCCGTCTCTGACAGAATTACAATGTCATCGGCGAACCTCAAAGTTTTTACTTCGTCTCCATGAATTTTAATACCCACTCCAAATTTTTCTTTTGTTTCCTTTACTGCTTGCTCAATATACAGATTGAATAACATCGGGGAGAGGCTACAACCCTGTCTCACTCCTTTCCCAACCACTGCTTCCCTTTCATGCCCCTCGACTCTTATTACTGCCATCTGGTTTCTGTACAAATTGTAAATAGCCTTTCGCTCCCTGTATTTTACTCCTGCCACCTTTAGAATTTGAAAAAGAGTATTCCAGTCAACATTGTCAGAAGCTTTCTCTAAGTCTACAAATGCTAGAAACGTAGGTTTGCCTTTTCTTAATCTTTCTTCTAAGATAAGTCGTAAGGTCAGTATTGCCTCACGTGTTCCAACATTTCGACGGAATCCAAACTGATCCTCCCCGAGGTCCGCATCTACCAGTTTTTCCATTCGTCTGTAAAGAATTCGCGTTAGTATTTTGCAGCCGTGGCTTATTAAACTGATAGTTCGGTAATTTTCACATCTGTCAGCACCTGCTTTCTTTGGGATTGGAATTATTATATTCTTCTTGAAGTCTGAGGGTATTTCGCCTGTCTCATACATCTTGCTCACCAGCTGGTAGAGTTTTGTCATGACTGGCTCTCCCAAGGCCGTCAGTAGTTCTAATGGAATGTTGTCTACTCCGGGGCCTTGTTTCGACTCAGGTCTTTCAGTGCTCTGTCAAACTCTTCACGCAGTATCGTATCTCCCATTTCGTCTTCATCTACATCCTCTTCTATTTCCATAATATTGTCCTCAAGTACATCGCCCTTGTATAAACCTTCTATATACTCCTTCCAACTTTCTGCCTTCCCTTCTTTGCTTAGAACTGGGCTGCCATCTGAGCTCTTGATATTCATACACGTGGTTCTCTTCTCTCCAAAGGTCTCTTTAATTTTCCTGTAGGCAGTATCTATCTTACCCCTAGTGAGATAAGCTTCTACATCCTTACATTTGTCCTCTAGCCATCCCTGTTTAGCCATTTTGCACTTCCTTTCGATCTCATTTTTGAGACGTTTGTATTCCTTTTTGCCTGCTTCATTTACTGCATTTTTATATTTTCTCCTTTCATCAATTAAATTCAATATTTCTTCTGTTACCCAAGGATTTCTAGCAGCCCTAGTCTTTGTACCTACTTTATCCTCTGCTGCCTTCAATACTACATCCCTCAGAGCTACCCATTCTTCTTCTACTGTATTTCTTTCCCCTATTCCTGTCAATTGTTCCCTTATGCTCTCTCTGAAACTCTGTACAACCTCTGGTTCTTTCAGTTTATCCAGGTCCCATCTCCTTAATTTCCCACATTTTTGCAGTTTTTTCAGTTTTAATCTACAGGTCATAACCAATAGATTGTGGTCAGAGTCCACATCTGCCCCTGGAAATGTCTTACAACTTAAAACCTGGTTCCTAAATCTCTGTCTTACCATTATATAATCTATCTGATACCTTTTAGTATCTCCAGGGTTCTTCCACGTATACAACCTTCTTTCATGATTCTTAAACCAAGTGTTAGCTATGATTAAGTTGTGCTCTGTGCAAAATTCTACTAGGCGGCTCAGAATATTTCAATGAAAGTTTGGAAAAGTATATAAATAATAGTCATGATTGACAGAATAAAAGGATATGCCACGCCTGTTTACAGAAAGAATGAAAGATTAGATGCTCTGAATTGTAGACCAGTGTCACTGACTCTACTACAGAATCCCGGATCATGTTCTGAGTTCAAATATTATGACAATCCTGGAGAAAACATATTTCTGTCAAAGAAGCAACTTGGAGCCAGGAGAAACCACTCTTGCAAAATACAGCTTCCTTTATTCACACACAGCGTCTTGCAAGAAAGATGCAAGTGGACAGGTGGAGTCCATGTTCCTAGAGGTACAACTTACGTTCTGCACTTGCACCATACAGCTGAATTTTAACTAAAGCATGATCTTAAAGTATATCTTGGCGAATATATGACTGGTTAGATGAAATGAAATGATCGTATTCCATTACTGGTCCGGAGGTCCCATCCGGGGAATTCGGCCGCCGAAACCGAGTCTTATTGCAGTCGTCGCCACATTGGGTACTCGCATGCCGGTGATGAGGATGAAATGATGATGAGGACAACACAATACCCACTCCACGAGCGGAGAAAATCTCCAACCCGGGCGGGAATCGAACCCGGGCCCGCTGCATGGGAAGCAAGCACGTTACCACTTTCCGTTTTTATTTTTTACATCACAGTACAAAATGAACAGGGCAATCTGTCAGACATTGAATATTACGTTATATCAGATACAATCTTATGGTTTTAACCAATCGATAAAGACATTTACATAAAAACTGTCAATTTTCATATTTAGACTATAAACCAATAATGCAACTTTAATTTTTTTGTGTTTTGACACTATTAGACACACAATCTTTCTGTTACATAAATTCTGTACATTAGCTTATAAAATTTCAAAAACTACTTTCTGGAGTAGAAAAGGTACATACCAAAAATTTACAGTAAAAATTTAAATAATATCCTTAAGGTAACTACAGTGACAACAAATTCTTCTTTTTTATATTAACCACTGCTCATACTTTCAAATATAATTTTTAACATAATACCGAACTTTTTCTTGCGATTCGAATACCTCGCAGTTTTGTGGCATTCATTCAGCATGTGTACCTTGAACTTTATTGTGGTGTCGGATCCTAGTTTGTTAATGAAGTAATTAACAAAATTTCCCAGCAACCAGTAAACAGCGTTATTTTTTGCCTCTGGCAGATATCGTGCTTCAGGCCTGTGTATCAATGACAGCGATATACTATCAGAGGATGTCCTTGTAATCAGATGTGTTTGCTCTCGGATCCACTTCTAACTATTCATGTGACCGCTGCAAGTGTATCTGTGAATTATTGTGTCAACTAGATGGCATTTTATGATATAAATTTGTTTCACATAGTCCTGTTGCGTACAGTATTTAATTGGTGCCAACTATGTTATTAACTGACCTGAACCATGACGTACACTGAATACTACATTAGAACAAATTTTTTTTTTCAAATGTCAGTCCAATCAATGTTTGGAAACTGTCTTTCTATATCGTTCCTTCCTTCGCTTTTCTTATGGCTCCTTTTTCCTTCGCTTATGGCTCTTGATGTCAGGTGTCGTGACTGTGTGATTTCTGCATTTACATAACTGAACTCAACATAGGAAACCCTCACATGCTGTAAACGACTGTTGATATTCTGCACGTCAGTTGGGGAACCAGGCTTCGAGGTTTAATGATCTCGAAAAGTTGGCTGGTCTCGAGTTTCTCTTATTTAATTAACGTGCCTTTTGATAAAAAGTGCTGAGACTTTATCCGTTATATCATTTAATCTTTCTCCGCCATTTTTGGGATCTAAAGTGGTTACTTTAGCAGGTACTCTGAACAGTTCACCTTTCCACAAAAAGTTTGTGAGTTTGGACGTTATTCCCCTCGCTATCATTCTCGGTATTGGAAACAGTTGGGCAGTATAATAAGCTTTAGCAAGGACGCATGAGTTGATATACTTTTTTCTTTGAACTTGGTTCATATATCGAGTTAAATTCGCTATAATGGCTCCTTGCACTTTATCTGCTGCCACTTCTCAATTTAAAGCCGTCATTTTCATGGGACATGCTATCAGGGTGATTCCAGGTGTGTTGTGTTGTCGGACTAATTTTTCCCACTCGACGCTGATATTATCAAAACCTTTGAGATTTAATATCTTAATTTTGTTTGTTTGCATTGGCTCCAAATGCTTTACAGTATGTATCAGTCACTGTTAGCGTGGTTACCTCTCCATTATTCCTTATAATGACCCCTACATCGTCATCATAGACTCTCATAACTGTTTTATTTCCTGATAATGTTAAGCCATGTAATCTAGCATGGACATGTCCGAGGAAAGGTTCCAGTGAAATGGCGAAGAGCGACATGGACAGAGGACTACTTGAAGAACACCACGTCTGATTTGTATCGGCCTGGACTGTTGACAATTCACCGCTATTTTTGCATTTATTCCACTTGCTAAGTTCTTTATCAACTGTGTGAACTTATCCTTGAAACCTATTTTCTTCAAAGTCTGTAGAAGATATTCATGATTTGGTACATCGCTGGCTTTATAAAAATCTAAAAAAAAGCACACTTTAGGTTGGATACAGAAGTTATTGCAATGATATCCCTGAATTCTGCCTTGCACGAAGTTCTGATGTTCACCAATAATTTTATCTGCAACGCATGAAATTATCTTGTTTACTAGTCTAGCGATTAATTTATAATCGGAATTCAGTAGTGAAATTGGACGCAAATTAATTAAATCTTTGTTTCCAGTATTTTTTGGCATAAGAACAATTTTACGCTCCTTAAACTCAGCCGGAATCATTTTACCCTGAATAACCTCATTTACAATGTCCGTGATTTTTGCTCCCACTATTGGCCAGCAACGAATGTAAAACTCTGCTGGCAGACCATCCGGTCCTGGGGATGTTTTTGGTGGTGAGGTGCACAGTCTCCTACACGTCCTCTTCACTGACTGAAAATTTTCGTTGTCATCTTATATCAGCTGTGGGGCTAGGACGTCAAGGAATACTTCCAAGGATGCATCACTACTTTGATTTACAGAATATACCTCGCAATATTAGCGGTAAATCTCGTCCATGATATTCTGCTGGGTTCTGAGAATCGTACCTTTTTTTGTTGGAATTTCATCAATAAAAGTCCTTCCGTTTTTCGTATGCTTCACTAAATGATACACAGAGGTAGTTTCGCCTTCTGACACCGAAATTGCTTTCTATTTATTTTCAACCCTTCCATTTGATTTCTCTTGATATTAAGTAACGTGGCTTTGACTTTTTTGATGTCTGCTATCCGAAGTGAGGAACCTGCTGAGACCTGATCATATACAGCTCTCAAAACGGAATAGCAATATTCTATAGTGCATTTCATTTCTCTTGCGCTCTGGGCACTGTGTTGAATAAGAACCTTGCTCAACTTCGGCTTCGCCATTTTAAACCACCAGTCGATAGCAGTGGCATATCTACTACGAGAACGCAGGCATATTGCCCATGCTTCTTTAATCAGGTCTTCTAAATTATGATTTCCTAACAAGGAAATGTTCAAATTCCGCTGATACTTGAATTGGTGAACCGTCTCTCTTGTTAGAATTATGCAAGCTAAGACACTTGAATGGTCTGTCACGGAAGTTTCAAGATTTTTAGAAATATGTAATCTATCAATCCTGCTACGAGATTTTGCCGTGATACAAGTGAACTCAACAATGGAAGGGTATTTGATTTCCCATATTCCCTTTAATTCTAAACCAGTAACTAGTTGTTTTAGTTCACGTGAGAAATAAAAATCAGGTAACTGATCTTTTCGATTTAAAGCACAATTAGAATCACTTCCAAGTAATAACTGTCTTGGGTTTTTCCTTAACAAATATATCAGTTCATCTTTGAAGAAACGTGCCCTGTCAGCTCTGTGAGAATTTCCTGAAGGGGCATACAAGTTGATGATAGTCATAGCATAGGTATGTAGTTCTAGTCCCCTTCCGGAATCAAGTTGTTCCACGTCACTTACTGGAATCCATTTTCTCACTAAAACAGCCGTTCCAACACTTGTTTCGTGAGACACATTTATGTAACTGGCATAACCGGGAATTACTAAATTCGACATTACAACTTCTTGTAACAGGACAATATCAACTGTGGATTAGTACAAAAATTCCTTAAATGCTGATAATTTCAAACCAGACGTAATTTTATTTATGTTTATAGTGGTGACAGAATAAGACTGCGACATTGCGCTGTCACTATGTAGTTGTTTTGATGAACTAAATTAGTTTCCTGTGGTTCAGGGTTCAGTTAAACTATTAACACTTTTGTCGGAAGGCTGAACATGGAATAACACTTCGATCAATTTATTAGTTACTGTCCCGTTTTTTCCTACTTCCGAGGTTTTCTCTTGTAGCTCTAGCAGAATGATTTCCTTGTAAAATTTCTGATTTTTCCTCCAGTTATTCGTGTAGGGCCGTTTCTTATCAAACATTTCTTGGGCTTGGGTCACCATTCTCTTGGTTACGAGGTACATACACATTATTTTGCGTTTTTATTTTACTTCGGAGCTCATCTGGAGCAGCAGACGCTTTCGCAATTTCTGTTGCTGGCGCCTGCCCTGCGGTGTTAAGCGTGATTTCATTTTGGCTACCAATTCCTTGTTCTTTATGAATATCACTTACTTCCTGATCGAGGGAAACAAATGGAGACGGCACTATTGCAACCTCTCCCCGAATTTGTTTACTAACAGATAGCTGCTGATCTTTGCAGTTAGCTACTTCACCTGTTGTTTCTTGCAAATTAATACTGACTACATCCCGTTCGTTTCCTGATACCGTACGTTTATTATCTTTCCGTTCATCAGTTTCCATTCGCATTCTGCCTTCCGGTTCCCCTGCCTCCTCATCGCACTGTTTTTGCTTGCGAACTGAGGGAGTTGTACAGGACAGCCCGTCCTCTTAACAAATATCAGTTGTCTCCAGTGGTCGTTTCTTCTGCTGCATTTCAGTTGGACGAGTAGTGTTAACAAGGTTTCCCTTTATCGTTAACGGGGAAAATTGACCGTTATCGTGAAGGCGGACATCAGCTTCTCCCTCTGCGTTATCATCCTCAACCAGTTGATTCGGGCTATTCTTTGGTAACAGATCATTTAAGGTAAGTTTTTGAAGCTGTATCAAATTACTTTTTAGAACAACATTTCGCCGCGGACATTCCTGTCTGAATTGGCCGGTTTCGTTACATATATGACATGTAGCTTCCTGAGCTGTATAAACAATTTGTGCATTATGTCCACAAACAGTTATGTGAGACGGAATATTTGTCTTAACGTCCATGTGTACACAGCGGACACCGTTGAAACACTGCAGTTTAAAGCGAGTCGACCATCTTTCATTTGCAATTAATTTAACGTCTCCGTATTTTGAAAGAGCTTCCGTAATCTTATCATTTTCAATATCAATGGGAATATTCAAGACACGAACGGTCTTGTGACTAATGTCAGCTCTATAGATGGAAATCTTACTTCTATAACCATTTCCATTCACAAAATCTACTTCATAACCCCACTTTTGTAACACTTTATCAACAGTGGCAGCACTGAATAACTTGTCAAAAAATAAAATACTTTTTCTGATCCAGTTGCCAGATATGGGCTCTTTCAGAATTGAGACCAATTACCTATGTAATCCAGTCGTCTATTTCCAGGGATGTCGGCTGAACAGGACGGGATTCTTTGTCAAAAGCAAATACCAGAGTATTCTTCCTGAGGTTTGTAACCACGGTTAATCCAGCGACGACATTTCTGTTGTTGTTGTGGTCTTCAGTCCAGAGACTGGTTTGATGCAGCTCTCCACGCTACTCCTTCTTCATCTCCCAGTACCTACTGCAACCTACATGCTCCTGAATCTGTTTAGTGTATTCATCTCTTGGCCTCCCTCTACAGTTTTGACCCTTCACGCTGCCCTCCAATAATAAATTGGTGACCCCTTGGTGCTTCAGAATATGCCCTACCAACCGATCCCTTCTTCTAGTCAAGTTGTGCCACAAACTCCTCTTCTCCCCAATTCTGTTCAATACCTCCTCATTAGTTATGTGATCCACCCATCTAATCTTCAACATTCTTCTGTAGCACCACATTTCGAAAGCTTCTATTCTCTTCTTCTCTAAACTATTTATCGTCCACGTTTCACTTCCATGCACTGCTACACTCCACAAAAATACTTTCAGAAAAGACTTCCTGACACTTAACTCTATACTAACGTTAACAAACTTCTCTTCTTCAGATACGCTTCCCTTGCCGTTGCCAGTATACATTTTATATCCTCTCTACTTAGACCATCATCAGCTATTTTGCTCCCCAAATAGCAAAACTCATTTACTACTTTAAGCATCTCATTTCCTAATTTAATTCCTGCAGCATCACCCGATTTAATTTGACTACATTCCATTATCCTCGTTTTGCTTTTGTTGATGTTCATTTTATATCCTTCTTTCAAGACACTGTACATTCCGTTCAGTTGATCTTCCAGGTCCTTTGCGTCTCTGACAGAATTACAATGTCATCGGCGAACCTCCATGGATTTTAATTGCTACTCCATATTTTTCTTTTGTTTCCTTTACTGCTTGCTCAATATACAGATTGAATAACATCGGGGATAGGTTACAACCCTGTCTCACTCCCTTCCCAACCACTACTTCCTCTTCATGCTTCTCGACTCTTATAACTGCCATCTGGTCTTTGTACAAATTGTAAATAGCCTTTCGCTCCCTGTATTTTACCCGTGCCACCTTCAGAATTTGAAAGAGTGTATTCCAGTCAACATTGTCAAAAGCTTTCTCTACGTCTACAAATGTTAAAAGCCTAGGTTTGCCTTTCTTTAATCTATTTTCTAAGATAAGTCGTAGGGTCAGTGTTTCGTCACGTGTTCCAACGTTTCTACGGAATCCAAACTGATCTTCCCCGAAGTAGGCTTCTACCAGTTTTTCCATTCGCCTGTAAAAAAATCGTGTTATTATTTTGCAGCCGTGGCTTATTAAACTGATAGTTCGGTAATTTTCACACATGTCAACATTTGCTTTCTTTGGGATTGGAATTATTATATTCTTCTGAGGGAATTTCTCCTGTCTCATACATCTTTCTCACTAGATGGGAGACTTTTTTTAGGCCAAGCTCTCTCAAGGCTGTCAGTAGTTCTAATGGAATTTTGTCTACTCCGGGGGCCTTGTTTCGACTTAGGTCTTTCAGTGCTCTGTCAAACTCTTCACGCAGTATCATATCTCCTATTTCATCTTCATCTACATTCTCTTCCATTTCTATAATATTGTCCTCAAGAACATCGCCCTTGTATAGACCCTCTGTATACTCCTTCCACCTTGCTGCTTTCCCTTCTTTGCTTGGAACTGGGTTTCCATCTGAGCTCTTGATATTCGTACAAGTGGTTCTCTTTTCTCCAAAGGTGTCTTTAACATTTCTGTAGGCAGTATCTATCTTACCCCTAGTGATATGCGCCTCTACATCGTTACATTTGTCCTCTAGCCATCCCTGTTTAGCCATTTCGCACTCCCTGTCTATCTCATTTTTGAGACATTTTTATTCTTTTTTGCCTGCTTCTTTTACTGCATTTTTATATTTTCTCCTTTCATCAATTAAATTCAATATCTCTTCTGTTATCCAAGGATATCTATTAGCACTCGTCTTTTTACCTACCTGATCCTCTGCTACCTTCACTATTTCTTCTCTCAAAGGTACCCATCTTCATCTACTGTATTTCTCTTCCCCATTCCTGTCAATATTTCTCTAATGCTCTCCCTGAAGCTCTCTACAACCTATGGTTCTTTCAGTTTATCCAGGTCCCATCTCCTCAAATTCCCATCTTTTTGCAGTTTCTTCAGTTTTAATCTCTTGTTCATAACCAATAGATTGTGGTTAGAGTCCACATCTGTCCCTGGAAATGTATTACAATTTAAAACCTGGTTCCTGAATCTCTGTCTTACCATTATATAATCCAGTATCTCCAGGCTTCTTCCATGTATACAGCCTTCTTTGATGATTCTTGACCCAAGTGTTAGCTATGATTAAGTTATGCTCTGTGTAAAATCCTACCAGGCGGCTTCCTCTTTCTTTCCATACTCCCACTCCATATTCACCTACTACGTTTCCTTCTCTTCCTTTTCCTACTATCGAGTTCCAGTCACCCATGATTATTAAATTTTCGTCTCCCTTCACTATCTTAATAATTTCTTTTATCTTTATCTCTTCGTCATCTGCGGAGCTAGTTGGCATATAAACTTGTACTACTGTGGTAGGCGTGGAATTCGTATCTATCTTGGCCACAATAATGCATTCACTATGCTGTTTGTAGTAGCTTACCCTTATTCCTATTTTCCTATTCATTATAAAACCTGCTCTTGCGTTACCCCTATTTGATTTTGTATTTATAACACTGTATTCACCTGACCAGAAGTCTTGTTCCTCCAGCCGACAAACTTCACTAATATCCACTATATCTAACTTTAACCTATCCATTTCCCTTTTTAAATTTTCTATCCTACCTGCCCGATAAGGGATCTGACATTCCATGCTCCGATCCGTAGAGCACCAGTTTTCTTTCTCCTGATAACTACGTCCTCCTTAGTAGTCCTCACCCAGAGATTCGAATGGGGGAATATTTTACCCAAGAGGACGCTATCATCATTTAACCATACAGTAAAGCTGCATGCCCTCGGGAACAAATACGACTGTAGTTTCCCCTTTGCTTTCAGCCGTTTTGGTTAGTGTTGCAAGACCTGATCAGTCAGTCATCCAGACTGTTGGCCCTGCAACTACTGAAAAGGCTGCTGCCCCTCTTCAGGAACCACATGTTTGTCTGGCCTCTCAACAAATACTCCTGCGTTGTGGTTGCACCAACGGTACGGCTATCTGTATCGCTGAGGCACGCAAGCCTCCCCACCAACGGCAAGGTCAACGGTTCATTGGGAAGGGGGACATTTTCGTTAAGCAACCGAAATATCACTTAGCAGCAGCACGACCAGAAAAAGCGATCAGATTTCAAGGAATATGATCGAAAACGGAGATTAACGGACGGACAGCACTCGGCGAAGCACAAGTACAGCGATGCAAACACGGAAGTGCAGCGCAGCAGTAAACAGCGGCCACTCGCTAGCGTGACTGAAACGGAACTGTCAGCTGAGCAGGCAGACAGGTTAGATGAATTTTCCACTAACAGAACCCATTGTGCTATATGGTTTATATATAGTGTATGCTCTACAGGCACGAAACGAAGTCATGGGGCGCCTCAGGGAAGCACAATGTGACCACTAATGTTCTCAAAATGGCTCTGAGCACTATGGGACTCAACATCTTAGGTCATCAGTCCCCTAGAACTTAGAACTACTTAAACCTAACTAACCTAGGGACATCACACAACACCCAGCCATCACGAGGCAGAGAAAATCCCTGACCCCGCCGGGAATCGAACCCGGGAACCCGGGCGTGGGAAGCGAGAACGCTACCGCACGACCACGAGATGCGGGCAATGTTCTCAGTATACATAATCTATTTATAAGATAGGATCAGTAACACTGCAACATTGTATGCAGCTTTCGTTAAATGTGGATAAACGTAAAATAATACCTACAACAAAGAGAAATAAAACTAATAAAATATATGAAATGGTACGAACATGTAAAATCCGTGTTATAAAAGATGAGTGGAAGACTAATATTTGGTGGTGTTTGCAAAAAATGCATTGCATCTGTAAAGGAACTTCCACACAAAGGCGCTAGTTGAGGCAATACCAACCAATCTCTTCCGAATTAATTATTAATGGTTATTTCAGGTTCGAAATTTTACAACACAAGAAAGTTATTGACTGTCGGAGCAGCACAGAGATACTGACATTAATTGACTTCTTCAACATATGTTGCCACCAATTAAAGTCTGCCTGTGATCGTCATAGCATGTACATGTAACATCTTCCACAAATACTCGATAGTAACAAATCCTTCTACTCCACTAAAGATGTAATCAGATACTTCACAAACCGATCACTCTTAACCTTCAGTCATAATATTGTGCAAGCCCTCTTCTATCTTAGAAGCAGAAAAAACATATCAGAAATCCATAGGAAATTTTTCTGAGTGCAATGATTGTGAACTGGTAACTTGCGATCAACATATACATTCATATACAGTTCGACTTAATTCCGATAATCTAAACAAGATGACATCGAACAACATAACATCATTTAGTTAGTAGAAAAATCAGGAAACAACACTTTCTACAATTCTCAAGAAGTCCTGGGGGAGTACACGAGCGCTTCTATTTGGAGTGACAGCTGTCAGAGCACATGCAGCTAACGAACATGTACTCAATACAGATTCTTTGGTGGAGGCATCACGTAATCTCCCAGTGCTTAGAAGTAACATGTAAAATCGATAGAACAAAATCATTTTGCAGTTACAAAAGTAAACATATTCCTATTTTCAAACACTTTAAATAATGATAAAACTCTTAGTACATACATTGTGTCAGCAGCTGAAGGAAAGGGAATCTTGCAAATGAATTTGTGACATTACATCATGTGATCAATTCTATAGCGTTTTTTCAGTATTTCGAGTCTTTATCAGGCAAACACAGAAATAGGCACAGAAAGAATTCAAAGAAGAAAGCACTGCTAAGACTACAACTGGGTCATATAGCCAATACTAAACCATAAAAAAAATGTTAGAGAAATTAACTGGTTTTCCTAGATGAAATTCGCTGTAATTTCAATTGAACCCAGTTGGGTAGCTTAAGAGAACAAGTATTCAAAGATAACTGTGTAGCCATTATGCTACCACAGCAGTGGAGCTGCGTAAATTCTGCGACAGCTGCCATCGTTGGCAGATCTTAGAACAGTCTGCATTGTTGCCACATCTCCCCTAAGAACGATTTCACACTCTCCCCTCCCCATCCCTTTTGGCTATTTGGGTAATGTACAAATGGTGGAAAAATTAAAAATGGGGGATGGGAGATTGGCCTATTGGCTGGGGTACTAGAACTGCCTACATAGTTGCCAAATTTCCAGAAATCTTATCACTTTCATTTATTGTCCAATTACTATAATTTATGAGCCAACTAGTATAATTTATGCCCCAAAAATGGCTGAAGGCCGCTAAGAAAGCATATGTAAAGTGTCATACAATGTAACATTTAAAAACTGAAAAAATCCGAGTAAGATAGCATGACCTAATTATTTAGGAAAGTTTCTGACATGTATGTAGCAGTGTTGTGACAAAGGCCACGCTGCAGGCATCACCAGTGGTATATTAAGTGTGAAATACAAGACAATTAAGAATTACCGATGTGTTTAATGGTGGTATTTAAATAAGAATCGAGAACTTTTCAAAACCATAGCTGCTGTGCCCACACTAGCCAATGTTGCCTAAGTGTATATAACAAATACGAACATTTTAACAACGTCACACTCCAGTTGAGTGGGAAAATTGCAACTTCTGCATTGTCTGTCAGATAGCTGCATCATTCTCTGCCAGGTGGACCAGAGTCAGACGCAGTGCACAATTGCTGTCAAAGGGCTGACAAAATTGCGCTCTATTAAGCGACCCCACCCCCCTTGCCCCTGCAGAGTTAAAAGTGTGCTGGCTGCCACTCTCCTGTGTCACTTAACAGCCTTTTGTGACATGCTACTGGCCAGTAGCGACTGCATTACATCAGCTGGCTCCAACCCCCTGTGAGAGCCGCTAGCTTAGTGTGCCAGCTACAGCAGCTGTGAAATAGCATGCTTAAGCCTCAGAAGAGAGACATTTTGAAAAATACATTTTTTCCTTGAGTCACCAATCTTCTGACTCAGCCAGCCACGAGTACCTCTCCTCTGCCAATCTCTTCATCTCAGAGTAGCACTTGCACAGTTCATCCTAAATTTTATGCTGGATACATTCCAATCTCTTTCTTCCTCTAGATTTTTTTATTCTTTACAGCCCCCTCTAGCACCGTAGAGGCTATTCCCTGATGTCTTAACACATGCACTATCATCCCGAACCTTCTTTTTGTGTGTGTTTTCCAAATGTTTCTTTTTTCGCAGAGAACCCCCTCATCCCTTTCCCTATCAGTCCACCTAATTTTCTGCGGTCTTCTGTAGTACCACATCTGAAACCCATCGATACTTTTCTGATCCGATTTTCCTACTGTCTATAGGTCACTACCACACAGTGCTGTGCCCCAGACGTACATTCTCAGAAATTTATTCTTCAAATGGACTACTCTTGGTCAGGAATGTCCTATTTGCCTCTGCTAGTCTGCTTTTTATGTCCTTCTTGCGTCCTTCGTCATGCGTTATTTTTCTTCCAAAGTAGGAGGAATTCCTAAATTTTCTCTACTTCGTGAGCACCGATTTTGATTTATAAAATTCTCGCTTCTCTCATTTCTGCTGTATCTCATTACTTCGGTCTTTTTTCAGTTTACCGTCAATTCATATTCTACACTCGTTAGAGCGTGCATTCCATCAAACAGATCCTGTAATTATTCTTTACGTCTTTCACTTCCACTGAGGACAACAATGTCATTAGCGAATCTTATCACTGATATCTTTTCATCGTGAATTTTAATACCATCCTGGAATCTTTCTTTTACTTCTGTCATTGCTTCTTTGATGCATATATTTAACAGTAGAGGCGAAAAGCTGCCTCATTGTCTTACACCATTTATAAATGGAGTACACCGGCCTTCGTCATCCACTGTTATTGTTCTTTCTTGGGTCTTGTACATAGTACATGTTACCCATCTTTCGTTACAGCTTAATCGTATTTGTCCCAGAATTTCGAACATCTTATCCCATTTTACATTGTCAAATGCTTTTTCTGGGTCGACAGAGTGTCTCTTAATTTTTCTTCAGTATTGTTTCCCTTATCAAACGAAACTTCAGAACCGCCTCTTTGGTGCCATTACCTTTCCTCAAGCCAAACTGATGCTCAGTTTTCTTTTCCATTATTCCCTATATCCTGTTCGTCAGGAACTGGGATGCATGAGCTGTTAAGCTGAGTGTGCCACAGTTTTCCTTCTTATTGGCCCTTGCTGTCCTCGGCAGTGTGTGGATGATATTTTTCCGAAAGTCTGATGGTACATCGCTAGTCTCACATATTCTGAACACCAACTTGAATAGACGTTTGGTTGCCACTTCCCTCAATGATGTTACAAATTCCGATGGAAAGTTACCCAGACCTTTTTCATTCTTTGTTCTCAAGTCTTGCTGAGCTCTTTTAAATTCTAATTCTAATATTGGATCCCCTATGACTTCTATATCGACTCCAGTTTCTTCTTCCATCACAAGATCAGAGAAATCCTCCCTATCATAGATGCATTCAGTGTAATCTTTCCACCTATCTGCTCTCTCCTCTGCGCTTAACAGAGGCAATTCCCATTGCACTCGTAATGTTATCAATCTTGCTTTTAATTTACCCTAAGGTTGTTTTGACTTTCCTATATGCTGAGTCAGTCCTTCCGACAATCATGTAATTTTAGATTTCTTCACATTTTCCCTGCATCCATTTCGGCTTGGCTTCCCTGCATTTTCTATTTATTTCACTACTAACTGATTTATATTGCTGTGTTCCTGTCTTTTTCTAATCAATTTTGTAATCCCTTCTTTCGTCGATAAGTTGAAACATTTCTTCTGTTATCCAAGGTTTCTCTGCAGCTACCTTCCTTGTACTTATGTTTTCTTGTCCACCACCTGTGATTGCCCTTTCTTGTAGATGTCCACGCCTCTTCAACAGAACTCTCTACTCTGGTATTCCTTATCGCGTTATCGAGATCCTTAGCGAGCTTCAAACGTGTCTCATTCCTCCTTAGTACCTGAGTATCCCACTTCCTTCCTCATTGATTCTTCCGGATGATTCTCTTCATCGATACTAAATTGTGATCTGAGTCTACATCCACTCCTTGATATCCCTTACAAAACAATTTCGTAATCTCTGTCTGTCATTGATGTAATCCAGCTGGAATCTTCCTGTGATTTCAGGCCATTTCCAAGTACACCTCCTCCTCTTGTGGTTCTTGAAGAGAGTGTTCGCTGAAATTTATTGTAAAACTCAAGTAGTCTTTCTCTTTTCCCATTCACACTGTCCGGTAACGTATTCTCCCACAACTATGTACTCTATTACTTCCCCTACAACTGCGTTACAATCTCACATGATTACTAGGTTTTCATCTCCATTTACATACTGAAAAACTTTCTCACGACCCTCATACACGTTCTCTATTTCTTCATCCTCTGTTTGTGACGTCGGCATGTGTACCTGAACTATCGTTGTCGGCACTTATTTGCAGTCAGATCTGATGAGAACAACCCTATAGCTGAAGTGTTCACATAAGCTCATTCTCTGACCCACTTTCATATTCACAATTAAACCTACTCCCGTTATGCAATTCTCTGCTGGAATATATTACCATATATTCTTCTGACCAGAACTCCTAATCTTCTCTCAATTTCAATACACTGACAACCACTATATCTTCGTTGAGTCTTTGCATTTCCCTTTTTAGATGTTCTATCTTTCCTACCACGCTCAATCTTCTAACATACCAGCCTCCGAGTTGTAGAATGTTATCCCTTCGTTGGTTTATCCTTCTTTTTTCTCATGTAACTTTCTCCTTAGCATTTCCCTCCTGGAGCTCCGAATGGGGACTAAACTGGAATCTTTTGTAAATAGAGAGCTCATCGTGACACTTTCTCAATTACAGGCCACATGTCCTGTGGATATAGATTTTGTGTCTTTAATGCAATTATTTCCATCATATTCACGCCGTAGATCATTGCTGATTCTTCAGCCTTTTAGAGGCTGATTGCCACCCCAAGAGCGAGAGAGTGCCCCCTCTTTCTGCCCCTTCGCCCTCTTCGACAAGGACGTTGGCAGAACGAGGATGACTTCTTATACCAGAAGCCTTCGGCTGCCATTGTTGATGATTTTTATTCAGAATTTGAGCAATGGATAGGTTTGGACACGGGACACAGGACGTTTTGATTACTAACCAAAGACGCTGCCCCTAGACGTCGGGTGCGCTGCACAATAATTTATTATCCAGATCTTTTTCAAGACCATGTACCTTATCACTATAATTTCTTACCCAATTAGAACAACCAAAATGCGTTTCCAAGAAATTTGTTCCTGATGTCTATAATTTTCACTCTGAAGACTGGCAGACGCTTTTCCGTGAAGTTTGTTCCTTTTTGCAATGATATTTCACTCTGGTGGCTGCTAGATGCTCTCCCTAGAAGCTAGTTTCTTGCCACTATAATTTTTCACTCTGATGGTTGGCAGATGCTCTTCCCAGAAACTTGTTCTTTATCACTATAATTTTTCACTCTGATGTCTGATAGATACTTGTCAGCATCCCCCCCCCCCACTCCTGTCTTACTATTGGCAGGAAAAGTGGTGAGAAGTTACCCCATTACCTGGATGGATAGTATTTGTCCGTGTCAGCATAATCCAGTTTGTAATGGTTCTTTATTTACGTCACCATTACGGCAATCCAACCCCAGTCCTAGATACCAGTAATATCGTACTACTTTTCTGCGAAGTAACAGATATATTTTTGAGACAATATTCACATTTGGTTTTATTAATGTATAGGTACTTCGATGTATCGATATATTACAGTGATATGGTTCTTGTGTGTATTCATTTCTGTGAGACTGTCATAATCTTTGACTTACTTGTAACCGTTTGGCACGAATGCGCACAGAGCAGTCTTTGTTTCACTTTGCAGAAGTTAAGTTGTTATTCCGCTTTGTAAAAGAACAGTCAAGTCTTGTGTTTGGTTAAAGTGGAAATTAAATATATGAAGATTGATACAAAACTGTTTTCTTGATGATGTGACAATTAAGAAGAAGTAAATGTGAATTTACAAGAAGTTTAATAAAAATGTAGATCGTAAACACCAAGTCAAAAATTATTTCTACCTTACCATTATTCTGATCTGAGATTGTTTGATCATTAAGAATTTCCTGAAAAACGCATTTGTTAGGTCTTCAAATATTGCTAAAATACAGATCTGGACCTTCTAGCATTCAATGTGGAATCGCCCTAGAATCAACAAAATGAGCCATAACAACTTCGACGAAATCTACATGGGAATCCATTCAAGATAAGTGCCAAAATTAATGACTTTTTTACAGGGACTTCATTATTTCCATTGTGACGATACCACCACTTTGTTGTTGCCCTATAAAGCGAACATATGCTGCGTGAGCAACATTATTAATCTAATTTCTAACCTACTTTGCAAGTGGTGGTATTGTTAGACGCTGCATGGGCATCCTCCCTCCATCGCACCACTTGTCCCCCAGCCCCCGGAGCGTATATACAAGGCAAGACTGCACCAACAGAATTCACTTCACTTTCAGGCTAACTACCAGTCGCTAACAAGCGTTCATGCGATCCATCTGGTCACGGTGATGAGGGGAGCAGACGCCGTCATCTGGATGAGGACATTTCAAGCAAGTATCTAAAATATTGTACGTAGTTTTATTTAAACAAGGTATATGTAAGGTGTGAAAAGCGGCAATTTATCCTAAATAATGAGAACTGTGAGGTCATCCATATGAGTACTAAAAACAATCCGTTACATTTCGGTTACACGATAGATCAGACAAATATAAATAGAGGATATCAATTCAACTAAATACCTAGGAATCACAATTACGAATATCTTAAACTATAACAGTCAAATAAACTCCTGGAAATGGAAAAAAGAACACATTGACACCGGTGTGTCAGACCCACCATACTTGCTCCGGACACTGCGAGAGGGCTGTACAAGCAATGATCACACGCACGGCACAGCGGACACACCAGGAACCGCGGTGTTGGCCGTCGAATGGCGCTAGCTGCGCAGCATTTGTGCACCGCCGCCGTCAGTGTCAGCCAGTTTGCCGTGGCATAAGGAGCTCCATCGCAGTCTTTAACACTGGTAGCATGCCGCGACAGCGTGGACGTGAACTGTATGTGCAGTTGACGGACTTTGAGCGAGGGCGTATAGTGGGCATGCGGGAGGCCGGGTGGACGTACCGCCGAATTGCTCAACACGTGGGGCGTGAGGTCTCCACAGTACATCGATGTTGTCGCCAGTGGTCGGCGGAAGGTGCACGTGCCCGTCGACCTGGGACCGGACCGCGGCGACGCACGGATGCACGCCAAGGCCGTAGGATCCTACGCAGTGCCGTAGGGGACCGCACCGCCACTTCCCAGCAAATTAGGGACACTGTTGCTCCTGGGGTATCGGCAAGGACCATTCGCAACCGTCTCCATGAAGCTGGGCTACGGTCCCGCACACCGTTAGGCCGTCTTCCGCTCACGCCCCAACATCGTGCAGCCCGCCTCCAATGGCGTCGCGACAGGCGTGAATGGAGGGACGAATGGAGACGTGTCGTCTTCAGCGATGAGAGTCGCTTCTGCCTTGGTGCCAATGCTGGTCGTATGCGTGTTTGGCGCCGTGCAGGTGAGCGCCACAATCAGGACTGCATACGACCGAGGCACACAGGGCCAACACCTGGCATCATGGTGTGGGGAGCGATCTCCTACACTGGCCGTACACCTCTGGTGATTGTCGAGGGGACACTGAATAGTGCACGGTACATCCAAACCGTCATCGAACCCATCGTTCTACCATTCCTAGACCGGCAAGGGAACTTGCTGTTCCAACAGGACAATGCACGTCCGCATGTATCCCGTGCCACCCAACGTGCTCTAGAAGTTGTAAGTCAACTACCCTGGCCAGCAAGATCTCCGGATCTGTCCCCCATTGAGCATGTTTGGGACTGGATGAAGCGTCGTCTCACGCGGTCTGCACGTCCAGCACGAACGCTGGTCCAACTGAGGCGCCAGGTGGAAATGGCATGGCAAGCCGTTCCACAGGACTACATCCAGCATTTCTACGATCGTCTCCATGGGAGAAAAGCAGCCTGCATTGCTGCGAAAGGTGGATATACAATGTACTAGTGCCGACATTGTGCATGCTCTGTTGCCTGTGTCTATGTGGCTGTGGTTCTGTCAGTGTGATCATGTGATGTATCTGACCCCAGCAATGTGTCAATAAAGTTTCCCCTTCCTGGGACAATGAATTCACGGTGTTCTTATTTCAATTTCCAGGAGTGTAGATAATACATAAGGTCACAGATCCTTCTTATGGTCTATGTAGCACATTAAAAAAGTATGCTCTAGAATGCCCTGTCCTTACAAGAATCGAAGTAAGTTACGCCCATTTTATGATTTATTGAGCATCGTTGCTCTCCCAATGATTCCCATTCGTATAAAATCAGTAATGACTGCATTTGTAAAGGAAGAGGGTGACGACGACACATTTCTTTATAATTCAAGCATTTACCATTGCTATGTAGCTTCCACGCAGCATACAGATTGTCTGAAATCTTTTGGATGAAATTGAAAGTAGTGACAGTGGCTCCATCACCGATTATACAGAGATAGGGAACCAATGGTCGGATAAGCATATTTGTTATGTTATATGGGCATACACGGGATACATTCCATAACAACAACGTAGCTCACAGCATTGTTCAAAGTGACCACCGCTATTCTCAGTGCTAACATGGACACGGCGCATGACGTTCTGCCGCTCTCATTCAAAGATCCTTGGCGTCTGTTGTTCCAGGAGACAGGTAGCTTGGATCCTAGTAAGCAGGTCTTCATCCATTTTTTGGGGTTTCATACAATAACGTCTTGACGTAACCCCAGAGGGAAATGTCCACTGCCCCAACCACAACGCGGTAAGTGAGGCAGAGTACATCAGTATGAGTAGCATATGCAAACCAACGGAATAATTATGCCTCAGTATTTTCCCTGATTTCCCCATTCTTATTATAATGATCCTTACTCCATATATATGTTGGGGTACCAGGTTCGTTTTGTTATTTGTGTTCAGAACACCTTTGCTCATATTACGTGCTGTTACTGTTTGTTCAACTGTTTATTTCTGATATTAAAAATTATTTTATTCAAAATCCTGCACTGTTTCAAAACCAGAGTCCATTCTGGATGCGCCCTGAATATGCGATTAATGGGTCTTCAGTGATGATGGTCATTATATCACAAAATGCGTCTCTTATTTCTTTACGTTTAAAGTAAGTTTGAGAGAAGCAGTAACGAAGCCATTTTCCTTTTTTCACCCCCAGTTTCTTGTGCACTGGATCACTTATTGTTAGATACCGTAGGTTATCAGTAGTTGCAAGCAGCATAATGTCTCCCAAATTCTGTCGACAAGCTACAGTTAGAATTAGGGCCACAGGTCTAAAGAGAAATCAAGCATGCCATAACAACTGCAGTCTGTTTCGACGATAACCAACATTCAGCCTGAATTATGCTAAGGATATGCTCTTTGATTTCCATGATATCACTGTATTAACAAAAAAAAGTATATATTGACCCGAATTTGGTTGTCAGCATATTCACAAAGTACAAAGGCAGACTTAATTGGTCATTTCTCAGATCCCACATGTATATCAACGTCTTAACTCTGCGAATCACCGAAAGACCTGTGGCAGGGTTTTTTTTTGGTACTATAAATCATGGTAAACTCCTATTCATTCACGAGTGGAACGTGGAGAGAAGGACTGCTTATATGCATGTTTGCGAGCTCTTATTTCCCTAATTTTATCTTCATGACCTTTATGTGAATGATAAGTAGAATGGCTGAAGAATCAATTTCGTTTCTGCCATAATGTTTGCCGTTTGGGATTTTTTAAAGTAGATTTTCGCAAGATATGCAGTGTCTTCCTTCGAGTGTTGCCAGTTCAGATTTTTCAGCGTATACGTTACACTCTCTCCCCAGTCAGAGCAGCTTGTGACCATCCGCGCTGTCCTTCTTTGTACATGCTTTATGTCCTCCGTCAGTCTGCCCTGGCATAGGTCCCACACATTTTCTGTATTCAAGTACGCCGCATTAGCGTCTTTTCAGCAATTTCTTTCGCAGACAAGTCACAATCTTCAAGTATCCTACTATCGAATAGTAACCTGCCATTTCCCTTTCCCATAGCACCTCCCAAGTGATAGTTCCACTTTACATTTCTACACAAAGTTACTCCCTGGTCACCTATCGGGTCAGGATTCTTAGAGGCCATGAAAGTGGAGCAGGTGAGGTGGTACAGGAGACTGAGCTCAGGACCTGGAGTGTACGGCTGTCCTACGCTATAAAGCAGGGTTGTCTGGAATCATATTCATTACTTCTCATTTATAATGCAGATTGTAAGTAATATAGATTGAAGTAATTCTCGCACTCCCCTCCAACAATGACCGCGGACACAATGTTTCATTGGCGGAGGGTATTTTGCGGGTCAGATACCAGCGGCAGTGTCGTGCAGGTAGCCGGGACAGGAGTCAGTAGGGGCAAGCCTACCGAGGTCACCGGCAGCTAGAGCGGCCCGCATAAGTGGTCTCGAAACTGGACTTGTGCTTAAGCGGTTACCAACAGTATATCTCGGATGGAGAGTGAGGTGAAGCTAAAAGCCCAGGACCTAAATCAGTAACACAGCAGACAACCACGGAGATGAAACTACGTACAGACAAGGAGGCGGTACGCAGGTGTCTCGCCCAACAAGACGTAGTTTGCAGTCAATTAGTTTCAGCCCTACACCTGGGGAAAGACGAGACTCTTCCACATCTGCCTCACAAACAGCGGCGACCAAACACCAGCAGCAGCTTGCACAGACTAAGTCTGACTGCAGTCACCTGGCTGTGGTCTCAGAGGACAAGTCTTCCCTCGGCAGCAGGCAGAACATCAAGATTCACCAGTCAAGTTACCGTGTAACTCAGGAAACCGTCATTCTGTCGGAATCAGAGATGCAGATGGGATGACGGGATGAAGAGACTGAGGCTTCGAAATGGTCATTTTTAAGTTGGACATAACGTCATCACCGCGAGCAATGCGATCATTTGCTGTAATTATCAGGAAGTGTCAGTGGACATGTCCCCACCGTGGAATCTCAGGTATTGTCAGTTCCGCTTGCTTCGCATTTCCTGTAAGTCCTAGGACACCGTGTTTGGAGGTTACAAGTTTTGACTTTGTAGTGCAAGGCTCACAGAATGACACATTAGGTGTTGTCATACTGCGTCGTTTGCGCTTCTTTATTACAGCTCGGCTCGGTGTGGAAATGTATTACGAGTTGCGACTCGCCGTCTGCAACTTTGCATTCTTTGTGTTCCCCAGATACCGACTGTGACAAACGGTATGAGCCGGACCTGATACTCTGCCGTCTGCGCCAATTAATAATTTTAAAATATATATGCGCACCTTGAAATTTAATGTGCTTGGTAACAATCCTCCCTTCTTCAAGAAATTCGCCCCTAAACAAATGCCACTTTCATATATCAGATTGGCACTGGTTTGTACCGTGGAATCACAGTTAATATCTCACGAGAGTGAGTTACATTACACGTTCCCACTTAAATCTAGCTTTTACTCTCTAATACGCTCGAGATCTTACTCATTGTACTTGCTGTAATTTAGTTAAAGGTATAGGTACAACTGGTTCAGTTCCTACTTCTTAGTTACGGTTTCAAGTGACTCTACAGGTATCTGGTGAAAAGATAGGTCCAGAGGATTGGCAAGTGTAGGTATAGTATACAAGCTGCCGTAAGAAACACGTCTACGCTATATGCATTTCTGTCCCTGTAAGCTATCACCAAATTACATTTTTTTTCTTATTCGATCTGGTGGTGCTTTAACAACATGTTCTGTTGTATCATCCATAAGTTTCCTTTGAAACAATAATTTCCCTTACGGTTTCTTCAAACACACATCCCTAAAACTAACGGCTACTAACAGTACTGCTGCATACCGTAAACCGTTTGGTAGCTCTGGTTACCTCTGTTATTCCATAGTTACTTGAAACTGACTACACATTGCAACGCCATGCATTTTTGTACCTTTCCTTTTTAAAACCAACTCCTGTATGCATTGAATATTAGTGATGCCGAACGCTTTCTGGATGGTTCTGTTGAACCATGGACTTTGTCGTTGGTGGGGAGGCTTGCGTGCCTCAGCGATACAGATAGCCGTACCCTATGTGCAGCCACAACGGAGGGGTATCTGTTGAGAGGCCTGACAAACGTGTGGTTCCTGAAGAGGGCAGCAGCGTTTTCAGTAGTTGCAGGGGCAACAGTCTGGATGATTGACTGATTTGGCCTTGCAACATTAACCAAACGGCCTTGCTGAGGTGGTACTGCCAACGGCTGAAAGCAAGGGGAAACTACAGCTATAACTTTTCCCGAGGGCATGCAGCTTTACTGTATGGTTAAATAAAGATGGCGTCCTCTTGGGTAAAATATTCCGGAGGTAGAATAGCCCCTCATTCGGATCTCCAAGCGGGGACTACTCAGGAGGACGTCGTTACCAGGAGAAAGAAAACTGGCGTTCTACGGATCGTAACGTGGAATGTCAGATCCCTTAATCGGGCAGGTAGGTTAGAATATTTAAAAAGGAAATAGTGCGAATTAGTGAAGTTCGGTGGCAGGAGGAACAAGACTTTTGGTCAGGGTTACAAATACAAAATCAAATAGGGCTAATGCAAAAGTAGGTTTAATAATGAATAAAAAATTAGCAGGGTACACTACTACGAACAACATAGTGAAAGCATTATTGTAGGCGAGATAGACACGAAGATCCAGCCTACCACAGTAATAAAAGTTTATGTGGCAGCTATCTCATCAGGTGATGAAGACATGGGTAAAATGTATAATGCCACACACCGTCAGGTGGCTTGCGGAGTACGGATGTAGATGTAGATAAGATAAACGAAATTATTCAGCCGGCCGTTGAGGCCAAACAGTTGTAGGCGCTTCAGTCCGGAACCGCGCTGCTGCTACAGTCGCAGGTTCGAATCCTGCTTCGGGCATGGCTGCGTGTGATGTCCTTAGGTTAGTTAGGTTTAAGTAGTTCAAAGTCTAGGGGACTGATTGTCTCAGATATTAAGTCCCATAGTGCTTAGAGTCATTTGAACCAATTTGAAAGTATTCAGATAGTGAAGAGAGACGAAAATATAATAGTCATGGGTGACTGGAATTCGATAGTAGGAAAAGGAAGACAAGGAAAATTAGGAAGTGAATAGGGAATGGGTACAAGAAATGAAAGGGAAAGCCGACTGGTAGAATTTAGCACAGAGAATAACTTAATCATAGCTAACACTTGGTTCAAGAATCATGAAAGAAAGTTGTATACGTGGAAGAGGCCTGGACACACTGGAAGGTTTCAGATAGATTATATAATGGTAAGACACAGAATTAGGAATGAGATTTCAAATTGTAAGACATTTCCAGGGGAAGATGTTGACTCTGACCACAATCTATTGGTCATGAACTCAAGTAACTGCAAAAGGTGGTAATCTAAAGAGGTCGGACCTGGACAAACTAAAAGAACCAGAATTTGTAGAGCATTTCAGAGAGAGCATTAGGGAACAATTGACAAGAACGGGGGAAAGAAATACAATAGAAGAAGAATGGGTAGCTTCGAGATAAGAAATAGTAAAGACAGCAGAGGATCAAGTAGTTATTAAGACGAGTGCTAGTTCAATTTGATTCATGAAACGAGAAAATATAAAAATGCAGCCAATGAAGCATGCAAAAAAGAGTACAAACCACTCAAAAAGGAGATCTAAAGGAAGTGCAAAAGTGTTAAGAAGCAGGGATGACTAGAGAATAAATATAAGGATGTAGAGACATATATCACTAGGGGTAAGATACAGCCGCAGGCCGCTGTGGCCGAGCGGTTCTAGGCGCTTCAGTTCGGATCCGCGCTGCTGCTACGGTCGCAGGTTAGAATCCTGCCTAGGGCATGGCTGTGTGTGATGTCCTTAGGTTAGTTAGGTTTAAGTAGTTCTATGTCTGTGGGACTTATGGCCTCAGATGTTAAGTCCCATAGTGCTTAGAGCCACTTGAACCATTTTTTTAGATACTGCCTAGGGGAAAATTAAAGAGACGCTTGGAGCAAAGAGAACCACTTGTATGAATATCAAGAGCTCAAATGGAAAACCAGTTCTAAGCAAAGAAGGGAAAGCAGAAAGGTGGAAGAAGTATATAGAGGGGCTATTCAAGGGCGATGTATTTGATGGCAATATTATGGAAATGGAAGAGGATGTAGATGAAGATGAAATGGGAGATACCATCGTGCGTGAAGACTTTGACAGTCTATTGAAAGACCTAAGTCGAAACAAGGCCACGGGAGTAGACAACATTGCATTAGAACAACTGATAGCCTTGGGAGAGCCACCACTGACAAAACTCTACCATCTGGTTAGCAAGACGTATGAGACAGGTGAAATACCCGGAGACTTCAAGAAGAATAGAATAATTCCATTCACAAAGAACGCAAGTGTTGACAGGTATGAAAATTACAGTTTAATAAGTCATGGCTGCAAAATACTAATACGAATCCTTTACAGACGAATGGAAAAATTGGTAGAAGCCGACCTCGGGGAAGATCAGTTTGGATTCCGTATAAATGTTGGAACATGTGAGGCAATACTGACCCTATGAATTATCTTACAAGATAGCAGATAGGAAAGGCAAACCTACGTTTCTAGCATTTGTAGACTTAAAGAACGTTTTTGACAATGTTGACTGGAATACTCTCTTTCAGATATTGAAGGTGGCAGGGATAACATACAAGGAGCAAAAGGCTGTAACTATTTGAACAGAAACCAGATGGCAGTTATAAGTGTCAAGGGGCATGAAAGGGAAGCTGTGGTTGGGAAGGGAGTGAGACGGGATTGTAGCCTATCCCCGATGTTATTCAGTCTGTATACTGAGCAAGCAGTAAAGAAAACAAAAGATAAATTTGGAGTAGGAATTAAAATCCATGGAGAAGAAATAAAAACTACGAGGTTTGCTGATGACAATGTGGTTCTGTCGGAGACAGCAAAGGACCTGGAACAGCTGCTGAATGGAATGGACTGTGTCTTGAAATTAGGATCTAAGATGAACATCAACAAAAGCAAAACGAGGATAACGGAATGTAGTCAAATTTAATTGGGTGATGCTGCGGGAATTAGATTAGGAAATGAGACGCTTAAAGTAGTAAATGAGTTTTGCTATTTGGGGAGCAAAATAACTGATGATGGTCGAAGTAGAGAGGATATAAAATGTAGACTGGCAACGGCAAGGAAAGCGTTTCTCAATAGGAGAAATTTGTTAACATAGAGTATAGATTTAAGTGTCAGGAAGTCTTTCCTGAAAGTATTTGTATGGAGTGTAGCCATGTATGGAACTGAAACGTGGACGATAAATAGTTTAGACAAGAAGAGAATAGATGCTTTCGAAATGTGGTGCTACACAAGAACGCTGAAGATTAGATGGGTAGATCACGTAATTAATGAGGAGGTACTGAACAGAATTGGGGAGAAGAGGAATTTGTGGCACAACTTGACTAGAAGAAGGGACCGGTTGGTAGGACAGGCTCTGAAGCATCAAGGGATCACCAGTGCTGTATTGGAGGGTAAGTGGAGATTGAACATCGTAGAGGGAGACCAAGAGATGATTACACTAAGCAGATTCAGAAGGATGTAGGTTGCGTTAGTTACTTGGAGATGAAGAAGCTTGCACAGGGTAAAAAAGTAGCATGGAGAGCTGCATCAAACCAGTCTCTGGACTGAAGACCACAACAACAAGAGAACCTAGCGACATTGCAGTACTTGAAACTGTCTTTATCGGCTGAAACGTGTCTCTTCGATTTTGACTGTGGCTTTATGAAGAACTACACTTCGTTTTTCCTAACCCCGTTATCAGTAACACTGAAAGTATCGTCAAATCTTTCCTGATCCTCAGTCACACATCCCTGAATGTATTCAGTCTTGTGAGTTTGATCTTAAGCGTTACAAGTTATTTTTCCTCCCTCTCCTCTTCCCTTCTGTTTCCTTTTCAGGTGTTGCTACCCTAAGTGGCGACGAATCTGCACCCTCCGTAAATAAACTTGTCTTCATTTCTTCAACTTTTACAACATTCACAACACAACTAAAGTCATCAATAGCTTCCTGTGCATTCTGCGTAGTATCTACCTTAAAATCACTGTCTGCAATTCCACTCGGCACAACGCAAAAACCAGTAGCACATGTACTTTCCAGGTCATCTTTCCCAGACTCCACGGCCTCAAAAAACAACTATTATCACCTACTTAAGATACCTCAGACTCCGTATTTCCACAAGATATTGGAGCTAACACTTCTGCACTGCTCTCAGTTACTTCCACAACGCCAGTACTGTGCGTCGCAAGTAAACCAACAGGAACTTCCACATCCCACACGCTTCCATTCCTGATACCTGTTCTCCTTGTCTAGTCTCAGATGAGAACTTTCATCCTATGACGAAATCTTGTACTGTTGCTAGTGTAGCCCTCTCACATTTTTGTATCCACCAAGCATCAAATTTCTGCTCTTGCCTCTCTATTTCCTCTAAAGCTGCGTCCGCTTGCTTCTTGGCATACAGTACCTCTGTCTGTTCCTTGTAATGCTCCAATTCTCCAGCTTTCTGTTCATGTGCTGCTCGTAAGCAAAAGATTAGTTGTGACAGGGCGACAGTAGGAACACACATATTAGCGGTGCGCGTTTCTACCGGTCTCTTACGTACTCTGCTACTCCCCAGACAATAAACATATATGCAAAATAAAAGGGAATGACACCATGTTCACACTACAGACTACACAGTGAGTTACTCTAGTTCTTACAGCATATAATAGCCCAAGCATATTCACTACAGTCTCGTGCCAAATGACCCCAACGTCGACAAGTGAAATATATGGCTTGCACAGCCTCCGTTTACGGCAACTTGTGCACAAAAAGACTGCAAAATTCACGCCTGACCGGTTGTTAACTATGACTCCCAACAGTTACCGTCAAAAGCAGACAATTCAAGAGGTTGTACAAGAATTACCTTAATATTAGAATGAACATTCCTACTATCCGCCACGACCAATGCACAATGAAAACGGTCAGTTACAAGGTAAACAAAATGTTGGTCACATTCTGATCTGCATCTTTCGAAATGTTGACTGTAAGATGAGCGAAGTTGCTGTGGTGAAGACAGGAACGAGGAAAACTGGAGACGGTCGTAGCGGCCTCAGCATGAGGACCATTTCTTGACACCATTTATAGCCTTAAACACCTTTGGTCACTTTTTTTAGTGGGCCCGATAGCTGAGCAGGCGAGGTGCGATGCTACCGGTGCAGTAGGCTGCAATCGCGAGTGGGTATGGACAGCTGTCATACGCTGTAAGGCATCAGTGAAGCAGTGTTGCCTGATACATATTATTTGTAATTAACAGTATATACTGTCTTCTCCGGCGCGGTGGAAGGTGAGGTGATTCGTACATTCGTGTACGACAGTGAATGCGTACACAGCGCTTTATCAGCTGAAGCTGTTGTGCGAGTCAGAAATCAGCGTCAAAATCGGTCAGGTTGCGGGGACAGCAGTCTGTAGGGGCAAGCCTATCACAGATCACCGGCAACTTCTGCGCCCAGCACAAATGCTCTCGGAAATGGACGTGTGCATAAATGGATGCCAGCAGCATATCATGGGTGGAGGGTGAGGTGAAGGATGAAGTCCAGGGCCCGAATCAGCAATACAGCATGCAGCCAGGTAGGCAGTACTAAGTACAGCGAGGGAGGTGAGGCTCAGGTGTCTCACCCAGCGGTTTGTGGGCATTAGTTTGCAGACACTTGGAACGGCCCTTCACCATCGGAAAGCCAAAGTTTGTCCACACCTTTCTCACACACGACGGCGATCGAACAGCGGCAGCAGCGTGCAGGGGCTAAGTCCCACTGCAGTCAGCTGGCGTGGTCTCGGAGCAGAAGTCTTCTCTCGGCAGCAGGCAGCACATCAAGATACGACAGTCGAGTTACATTCTAACTAGTGAGACTGTCATTTCATTGTAATCAGAGATGTAGACGGGATGCCCACTATTTAAGTTGGAGATAACGTCATCACCGCCACATTGCGATCATTTGCCCTCACTATCAGTCGACTTGTCCCCACCGTGGTGTCTCAGATATTGTCAGATCCTCTTGTCTTCGCACTTCCCCTCTGTGCTAGGACGCCGTGGAGCGTCTGAGCTCGGAAGTTACATGTAATGACTCCTCAGTGCAACGCTCGCAGAATGACGCGCTAGGTGAGATCATACTCCACCATTTGCGCTTCTTGATTACGGCTCGGGTCGGTGTGGAAACGTATTACGAGCGTGGCCCTGCCTTCTGTAACTTTGCGCTTTCTGTGTATCCCAGATATCAGTTATGACATGTGCTATGAGGATGTGATTCTCTGCCGTCTGCGCCAAGCAATAACTTTAAAATGTCATATGTGCGCCGGATATTAGATTTACTCTGCAACACCATGTTGGCTTCCACGGAGAAGTTTATTTTGTTCCAGATAAGCCATTATGTTTGAATTCAGAATATGTCTTAGTATTTTGCTGTAAGCCGACGTGAGCAATATAGGGTGGTATTTTTGTGGGTCCGTTCTACTTTCGCATGTACTCATCTTTGTATCAGTACGATTACTGAATAGCGGCAATATTTCTTGATCTCGCTTTCTAAAGTAACAATTGAAGACGGAATTTAACATTTCCACTTTACTTTTACTATTTTATACTTCATTCCGTGCCTCAACAACGAGTGTCTGAGGACTTACTTTTTTCCATCGGCTGCCTTAAATTACGACCAAAATTTGTTAGGGTTTTGGAAGACCTCCTGTGATAATGTTTTCTTTAGTAGCTTCTGATTGCCTTCTATGCGTCTATCAGCATTTTCCTATTTCGGGTTATTCTTCACTTTGTATCTATTGCTAAGAATACACTCTTTCTTAAGAAGTTTCCCAATGTTGTTTGTATTTCGTGGTGGGTCTCTACCGTCTAGTTCTCTGCAATGAAATATTCGGGGTGTATTCTGTCATGCCAATTACACTCTGCGACAAAAAGACACAGACGCACCACGAAGGAGTTATGCAAACTGGTCACAAATTGATATTCATATAGGTTTCGTTGGAAAACGCAAAAGTGCACACTTTGGCGGCCGATGCAGCGTAATTTCACCAGCGCAGATGTCAAGGGTAGTAAGCAGCAGGGCGGAACGAAGCGTCAAAACGGAAGAGACGGCAGAACGAGAGAACCGAACAAACGTCAATGAGGCACTCAGAGCCACAAATACATCATTATTATTGATCCGGTGTGATTGGTGCTTCAGTGACCACAAGGACCATTAACAGGCAGCTTAAAGGAAGGTGGATGAGCTCAGGGCGCCGCTTGCGCAGATTACCACTGACCAGTGTACACCAAAAAGCCCGTTTGCATTGGTTAAGGGCACGTTCGGCCTGGGATCTCATTGGTTGAAGTATAATTGTCTTCCGACTTCGAAATGTGCCCCGACGACTACTTAAAATGTGTCTGGAGATATCACGGACAGATGTGGGATACCAACCTGACTGTCGACAGATAGTCCGCTATACAGACCGACAACCAGGGCTGGTCCGGCCTGCCACTTAATTTCATAGCAGGACCCTTACAGCACAGCGGTACGTCTACAAAATTCTACGCCCCATTTTGTTACCCTTCATCGCAAACCACCAGCGCCTCCCATATCAGTAAAGTGAATACCATTCGCACACGATGAGAGTTTCTACTGCTAGTCTTTGTGCTTGCCAAACCAGGCATTGGTCAGAAAGCTGGCGGGGTTTTTCCCCAACTGAGAATCTTTGGAGCATTGTGGGCAGGTCGCTCGAACCAGCTCGGGATTTTGACGATCTAACGCTCCAACTGAACATATTTAGCATGAAGACATCTAACAACTGTGTCAATCAATGCCTAGCCGAACAGCTACTTGCATAAGGGCCAGAGATGGTCCAACGCGTTGCTGATTTGCCCAGTTTGTGAAACTGTTTCTCTTGAGTAAATCACCGAATTTTTTTCTGAAATTGTAATCATTTGTTTGTCTGGACATGTCCATCACATCTATCGATTTCCGGTACTTCTGTCCTTGCGTAGGGTACCAGTTTGCTATAAGGCATGTTATCATTCTAGAAGCAGCGTTAAAGGACCCCAAATTGTAGTGCTAAACTAAACGCCATTATTTATTTTCAATAAAGGACTACCACGGCGTTTCACACTTGGTCTCACAGTGAACACGCAGTTTAATACTGTCCCACAGAGGAAACCTAAAGCACAGTATCTAACCCAATCCTCATGCAAATTCACCTTACATGATTTGATGTCCGCAGCTCGTGGTCGTGCGGTAGCGTTCTTGCTTCCCACGCTCGGGTTCCCGGGTTCGATTCCCGGGGGGTAAGGGATTTTCTTTGCCTCGTGATGACTGGGTGTTGTGTGATATCCTTAGGTTAGTTAGGCTTAAGTAGTTCTAAGTTCTAGGGGACTGATGACCTGAGATGTTAAGTCCCATAGTGCTCAGAGCCTTTTGAACCATGATTTGATGCAAAATTTAATGCTCTACATATATCGTAATCTTGACGGTTTCGATTAAAAGCTTCATTTCGGAACAATTTCAACAAAACCAGAAGAGTCCGATATTTCGATAGTTTTCTTTTCATCACGTTCCACTCATCAATTACACTCATAAATCGGATAAAGCTCATATTATTAATGTCAAAGGCTGACTTGAGTGATTAAAACTATTTCCAGAACTCCACTTATTTTTGAATGCCAGAACTCTAATGTTCTTAATCTATTAGCGGTTGTCCGCCATTTCGTGAGTGGGCCCATTTGTATTGTAGGTAAACTTCACGCAGTAGCCGGCCATATGCAATCTCAATGACCAAAAATTGTTAGAACATACTTAATTTAATTTCTTGTAAATTACATTTGAACATAAACGTTGTTTCTCTTTGGTTTCACGAAAGCTTATATTTTTCGTCTGTAAATTTATCATATCATTGAGCTGGGTGGAGTAGTGTCTAATGCAGCGGATTCGCATTCGGGAGACCCGGGTTGAGCCATATAATCGGCCATCCAGATTTGGGTTCTCCATGGTTTCCCAGTTCACCCACGACGGATGCCGGAATGGTTCCTTTAAAATCCCGCCGCCACTTGCCTCCCCTCCAGTAATAAAAATTCCGAGCAAAGCTCGGTCTCCAGCGACCTTAGCTGTCTGCAAGATATAAGAACTAAACTTACTTCTTTACTTCTGCCTCAGCAAATGATCGATAGACTTTGAAGTGGAATCGCCCCGTGTATTGCTAGCACTGGATAAGGTGGGAATTCTTTTCCACCTACTTCTCCCCTAAGTGACGGTCAATGTGCTGCCTCCTGCTCTCACTAACTCCTTATTGTTTGGAATGATACCACTCGTTGGAAAGACGTGGACTGCCAATATGTATGCGCAAATGCTCGCTACCATCTGTAAACAATATTTAGTGCCATACAGAAACACAACTGCATGGAGATAAGAAGGGCAGAATAATTTTACTGGCTGATTTCTGCTTGATGATTAATTTATTAGCTAAACGATCTACAATGCCATACATTTTATATATAAGGACCCACTACACACACAGACACACACACACACAGACACACACACACACACACACACAAACAAACAAACAAACATATTTGTATTGAACATAAACAGGGGACTATTTGACGCGCCACTGTGGCCGTGGCTCGAGGTGAACGCTATGTTCAAACATAGTACCATCAACTTCAATACGCTTAACGATCCGCTTTTCAAGCGACAGGAAAAAAGGATATCCGCGGGACTGTCATCAGAGGCGTTTCTGATGTGGTCGCCCATGTTTTCACGGGCTGTTGACACTTGCCGGTACACCTTATCTTTTAAATATCCCCACAGAAAGAAATGCGGTGACTTCAAATCCAGCGACCAAGCGGGCTAATTCGTGGAACAATCTCTGCCATCCACTGCCCAATGTAAACACTGACCAATACCTCCCGTGCTTCAGTTGCGTAATGAGCTGGGCAACCGTCTTCTTGAAACCACATACATTGTCGAACGTCCAGGGCACCATCCTGCAGCAGTACCTGTAGTTCCTGTTCCAAAAACGTTCGATATTTGTGTCCACTCAACGTGCCGTCGATAAAATACGGATCAACGAGTTTGCTCTTCACGTTACCACACCATACGTTAGTCGACCAAAGACGTTTGGTCAGCTTGCCGTAACCAGTGGGGGTTGTCAACACTTCAGTACTTCATGCTATGCCGGTTAATGCTACCACGGTTTGTAGATTCATCGGAAAATTGTATCTTGTCAAAGAACGTAGGGAGCGTTTGCATTTTATGTTATGCCCAATCACTAAACACTACCTGGTTAAGGAAATCAGCGCCATGAAGCTCTTGTTGCAGTGACACGTGTTATGGATTATACTTATGACGATGCAGTATTGTGATAATACAGCCTACGGACATAACCGGAATCGCGGTGCAATTGCCGGGCACTTATCCGTGGACTGTGGTACTGCTACTAGTACAGCTATTTCGTTAGCTTCTCCTGTAACACGTTCGCTGCGTTTCCTTTTGCTGCTCCGTACGCTGCAGTGGTATCCACCACTATTGAATCGGCGCACCTAGCAGCGCCGCGGTCCATTACGCGCGGCCGAGAATCTCATCGTTGGCCGTACTTCTCCATGCGCGGCCCACTGTTAGCATCGCAGGCCGGCTTCGCGCGCACACTTCCAGCCACAGCGATTGGCCACCCAGGCCACAGCGATTGGCCGTCCAGAATATACAGCGATCCTAGCCGCCGGCTCCATTAACTATGGAGTCATATTTAATGCTGCCGCCGACGTCTACACGCTAATTCTCTTCGTGCTACTCGGAAGTACTACACTGCGGTGTTTTGTTTCGTCTCTAGGACTGGTGTACCTGCTGCTCGATGTTGACTTGTCTGCGCTCTGGACTTACAAGGGGAGGCCGCCAATTGTGAAATTCAGATTCGATTCATACTGCGCATAATAAAAGCTCATGGCCAGAGGTGTAATGTGGCAAAGCACCAAGATGCACTTCTCAGCCGTTGTCGAGAAAATCGACAGTTAAAAGAAACCGTTGCGGTGAAATACTCTCTACGATTAATAATTTACTAGAGCGTCGTGGCGCAGCGGTAAGCGCTCGGGTGGTCCCCCATGCCATTGGATATTCAAGGGCCATTGAGTGGCGTGTCGTAAATTACGATTGTGTATCCATTTTGCAAGGTCCATTGGTTTAACTTTCTTTGCATTTAGCAAACGAATCACAGATCTGATTTCACACGCGACGACATTTTCAATTACGGCTGACACTATAAAGAAACACTGCAAAGCACACTTCGGCAGCAGCGATCTGAAAATGGCGCACATGTCTTCTTATTGAGTCAGAGTAAGTGCCGCGGTCGTCCAGTGTGGCCGAGCTGTTCTAGGCGCTTGAGTCTTGAACCGCGCGAACGCTTCGGTCGCAGGTTCGAATGCTGCCTCGGGCGTGGATGAGTGTGATGTCCTTAGGTTAGTTAGGTTTAAGTAGTTCTACGTTCTGGGAGACTGATGACCTCAGATGTTAAGCCCCATAGTGCTCAGAGCCATTTGAACCATTTAACTGCCGCGCATGCTCGGAACTGCGATCGTAGCGCTGCCGCGGATAGAAACGGAACTTACTTTGTAGACGACTCTCGTATTCCCCCGATTACAGCGCCATCTATGTGGAAACGAAGGAAAAGGGTCAGATAAAACATAAGTGGGTTTTACTGTAGAATCATAATCTGCAATAAAAAACGAGGTTTCCTATTGAAGGTTTCAAAATTACGTCCAGCCTCCCACGCACGGGGTGGGATTGAGGGTCGAGTGTGGTAACGTTGATCTCTCCCACCGAGACAAATTGGACGTACAACTTTTTTTGATCCAACGTGAAGTTCTCCAGATATTTCAATGTCCTCAGTTAAAATGAGCGCTCTGTATGACACAAGATGGCCAGGCAATGTCAGAAACGCTTGTACGGATGTTGCGGGGAAGGCTGTACTGAGACATAAATGTTAAGAAAAAAATTCGATACGTTGCTCTATTATTTAACATTGAAGTTAGATAATCAGATTGTCGCTCGCGCAGACTGAGGCTACAGCCAAGCAACAAAGCACTCGTTGGCAACACCGCCCCTGGCTGGCCGCTTGAATGTAAGCGCGTGACGCCCCGATTGGCTAATTTCAATGCTAAAACACTCTGAGACGGTGCAACGTATCGAATTTTTTTCTGAACATTTACTTCTCAGTACAGCCTGCCCTGCAACATCCCTACAAGCGTCTGACATTTTCTGACCACCCTATATATAGGGTGAACATTAATAAAACCGACAAACTGCAGATACGGTTTCCTGACTGGAAAAAGGTCCTATGAACATGTGTTCGGAAAAGAACGGCGTGCGTGCAACGACAACAGATCGTTCCGGAATACAGAACACAGCTACATCGCATTCATGTCACACCAGATGTTCAAATTGGGCTCCATGGGATTGCAGGTGATAGGGATCACATTAGAATTTATCCTATATCCATTTGTGATAACGGTTTATATAAATCAAAGAATGACTGCTTTTCTACATTTTAACGCCATTTAATTTTATCCAGTGGACACTGTAAATTTACCAGTCTGAAATATGTGTATTTCTCAACCAACATATAACAAAATGGTCCATTATTATTTGCCTTATTGTTATGTTCACCCCAATGGGAGTTACTAAATACGTCATTTGTGTATTATTAATTACCTGCAAATTATAAGTAAAATGCCGTTTTCTGCAGGGAACAGCTTCATTTAAATGATAGAAAATCGTAACATTTTGGAAAATATTGGTATGTATTTTTAAATAAATGCACATAGAGGTATCAGACGTACTCAACAGTAAGCATAGCAGATCTCTGAGAGCTGGAGATGTCACTGAGGGTAGCTTACGTGGTCACTTGTTTAATGGACACAGCTGTTCTCTCGTTTTTGGATGTCATCGAACTTGCTGTAAGTGATGTTACATAGTAAATCAGTAAAACAATAGCCAGTAAACAAATGGAATATGTTTCTCCTCAATCCAGTTACGAAATTTTCGCAATGATTGCGATGTGAGCGTAATACCTTAGGAAGGTTAGTGATGCATTCAGAGTTTTTGATACGCTTATACGGCCAACATTAACGCAACACACGATACTAACAGTACTAACTTCAGCGATCTTACAACAAGTGTCTATTCAGCATTTTCAAAAGTATGTTAGTGACATGTTATCAAAAGAGCAATAGTGACGCGTAATACAAAAACTGATGTTTGACTATTTATGTCAGTGTTAAGGTAATATTGTTTAATACATCAGTAAGCAATATGTTATAACGAACTTTTGACCAGTAAGTTCATATTGGCATTATACAATACATTGTAATAATTTGTATAATTTTAAATTTTTTTACGTTTTGGTATGTACGTCACTGTTTGTTTTGATTACAATTACCAGGATCCAGAGCATGGTACATAGAGATCGAAGTTAGAAGCACATTTAAATAAAGTTTAAACAGCGGCTAATGATGTATATGAATATGTCTTTCGTTAAGCGTATAGTACTGTTTCAAATCACGTTGCTCTTTGATAGCACTCAAAAAAACTTACGATCATGATCTTGTCAGTGGACTGAAACTAATACTCTGCAAACAGTTTCCATTTAACTTCACATCTGGTTTTTGGAGTATACTCAGAATCTCACTGAGGAAGAATTCTTGTTATTTAAGCTAAAAAGCGGATGACTCATATAGTTATATAAAATCAAAAGCTTCAATTCATATATAAACAATATGATTTACATACGCTACGGTCGCAAGTTCGAATCTTGCCTCGGGCATGGAAGTGTGTGATGTCCTTAGGTTAGTTAGGTTTAAGTAGTTTGAGGTGCTGCCTACGACTGAAACTTGAACTCAGGAATACACTTCACATGCTGAAAATCCTGCTGTGTCCCCTGTCCTGGGAAAGTAAGTGCAAAAGTATAGGGATTCATAAATAGCAGTATCCTGGGGAAAATGATGATAATGCTTTAGAGGAATAGCAGAAATATGTAGGATGGATTCCTTTATGTACTCGGTTTTTCTGCTTGAGGGTCCTAATTGATATACTGCAGAGACTGTTGTTGCAGCCATTGATGGCTGCTACAACCTGCTACACAGTGTGGCGCGCGTTGGGACTGATGAAGGCTGCGAAATGGGGTCAAATATCTTACTTGCGTCATTTCAGAGACTGGCAGAGAAGGTTGAGAAGATCAGCCTTGCTAACCGAATTTCAACGAAGCTCACACTCTGCACAATTTCTTCCAGAACTGATCATGGGCTCCAAGTTCTGAGCGGAATGGAAGGCTTCAATCGGGGACTTTGGTACTTCTCTGACAACCGACACTTGCGCCACAGATATGAGAACTGAAAATTAGGTGTACAGATAAACATTTCATGTTTTATTCCATGAAATAAATACATGGAAAACACTGACAAGAAAAAGGGACAGTATGTTAGAACATGGGTTAAGACATCAGGGAAAAACGTCTATGGTACTAGCGGGAACTGTAGAGGGTAGGAACTGTAGAGGGAGACAGACATCGACATACATTCAGCAGTTAATTGAGGATCACAGGATAGGAATTCGTGGCGGGCTCCATTAATATAAGAGTCAAAGAAACTCCTATCACAGAGAACATTTTTAAAAGCCTTGTGGTTAACTGCCGAAGAATTCACGTGTTTGGATAGCTCAGATGGTATACCACTTGGCTGCGAAAGGCAAAGGTCCTGAGTTTGAGTCTCGCTGCGGTACGTAGTTTTAATCTGCCAGAAAGTTTCGCATCAGCACATATTTCGCTGCAGAGTGAAAATTTCATTCTGAAAACATCACACAGCCAATGGCTAAGACATGTCTCGGAAATATCCTTTTTCCCAGGAATGCTCGTCCTGCAAGTTTCGCAGGAGGACTTCTGTGAACTTTAAAAGGTAAGAAACGAGGCACAGACAGAAGTAAAGCTGTGAGGACTGATTGTGAATAGTACTTGGGTAGTTCAGTTGGCAGAGTGCTTGCACACCACAGGCAAAGGCCCCAAGTTCGAGTTTCGGTACAGCATACAGTTTTAATCTGCCAGGAAGTTTTATTATCAATTGTCTCATTTCGTACAATTATTTACCACGTAATGTACAGACGAATTTTCACCGAATGTGGAATTCTGACATAGGAGAGTCCAGGAAACTCTTGTTGCCCCAGTACGTTTGTGAGCTCTGAATTGTTTTCCAAGATCTTGGATTAATGAAATCAAACCTTCAGTACAAATGAATGCTAGCATCGAAAGTATCGAATCCTGCCCACAGGTATTTGCCTCTCTCACGGAAGTTAATCAAGTCTCTGCAGCTTTCTTCATTGCCAATAAAATTTTTCGAAGGCAGTCTTTCGTGCCACACTTAACACGTGTAAAATCAGCACAGCAAATTTCAATTACGTTAATATAATTAAATTTTATAACGAACTTTCATGGTCGTATTACGGGCTGCTTTCCTAGATATTGTGAATGCCCGAGGCAGATGCAGGTATGTGGGAGAACAAGCCTGGAGTTAATAGGTCGGTCATTCTTTAATCCTTCTAAATGGGTTATTGTCAGAGCCTACCATACTTCCTTAACGGCGATTAATTTTTTTATAATGACATGTGTTTCCCAGTGCCTGCCGAAATAAGTTTTTGAACATTTGAAAAGCCCTTGAAAAAGCAGTATTTTGATGAGGAATGCTACAAACGGGAGCAGCAACTGATCAATGAAAATACTTGTATTCTATTCCTGAGGTTGATTGGCTGAGAGTAATTGATGTAGTAACGGTTTCTGGGAAGGGTTTTGGAGCTTGCGAGATCGAAGTCGTCAGACAGTCCTCTCACGTCGTTGAAGGAACTTCTTTCGGCCACTGGAGCGAAGACAATGTTTCGAAACGTATTCCTGAGCATGGTAGTTCGTGATTGTTAGTGATCAACCAATTTTTTTTTCAGATACAGGGAGCAACAATAAATCTGTGTGTGAATACGTGGAAACGAAAACAGCCTTTGATAGTAAATTTGTTTTATTCAGTTCAATAACTGGTTTCTGCCATTATGATCATCATCAGACTGACTTAATAGAGAAAGTGTATATTTCTGAGTAAGAGGAGAATGATATTTTTTTCTTTATTCTTTCATCCTCCTTGCTTCATATGGACGAGGGATGGGCTATCAGCGGTATAACATTCAGCTGTTCAGTCAAGAGCGTTAGAAAAATAACAAAGACGAAAACAAACATTCTTAAAAGGTGAAAAGCTTGCAAGTGGTTTTAAAAAGTATACGAAGAATAACTATTTTGGTGTTTATACAAAATCAGTAAGATTGTTGTTAACTTTCTACATTTAAGTCAAAGGCCTACAAGTTAATAGGTGACAGGGGAAGGCAGAAGGTGAGAAATTTGGTGTGTAGGCAAGGCAGTGGTATCAGGAGGAAAAGGGATGGGAGACACGGAGAGGAAAAATGAGAGTGATACCCTGATGTGGAGTGGTCCAGGTGGGAAAGAGCTGTAGTTGGTAGAATGGAAAAATATAGGGCGGACTTCATTGTGTGGAAGAGCTAGTGAGTAGAAGTTGCTTTGGAATGGGATATGAAGTGTGTGTACGTGTAGGGATGGTGGGATGTGTATTTAAGAGCATGGCAGCACCCTAGATTTTGGGGTCAGAGCGGAACCAAGAGAGTTATTGGAATCTACTTTGCACATAGTATAGGATATGAGGAGGTGTGGGTGAGGAGCGATGGGAATTTGAGGAGATGGTACACGATCTGCGTGGAGGAAGGTAAACGGATATGGAAAGTGAGGTCGAGTAGATGATGTTCAAGTATTTGCAGGGAGCTATAGAACTTCTGGTGGATGGATATCGACTGAGCATTTGCTTGCATAGGGGGAATAGGTCGGATCAAGGCTGTGAAAGACAGTGGAGGGGGGAGGGGGATGCAATTCCGAACTTCAGCCATTAGCCTATCGTGGGCTTTCTGTTGGATGGTAGGCAAGTGAGATCTTCATATTAATTGCCAGTCGATGGTGGGGTCCAAGATATTTTAATATATTAGTTAGCTGGACAGGACGGTAGTAAATGGTAAGGCAGAAGTCGTGAATCCAGAAGATGTGGGTGGTTCGTCCTGTTGTTGCCTGGGTTCTGGAGGGGCTGATCTTGAGGAGCCATTCGTTACACCAGTAGGTAAACTGAATGAAGTCGAGCTGGAGGGATCATTGGGATTTCTCGACTGCAGGGCAGATCTCGAGGAAAGCGGCTTCATCAGCATGCTGACGGAGGTGGATTGGCAGAGATGATTTGAGCGTATAAAGTAGGGGAGGGAAGGCAGACCCTCTGGAGCACACATACAGTGGGATGTCAGATGTGGGAATTGGTATTGTTACTAGTGAGAAAGATAAGAACAGTACAATAAGGCGAACATAGTTATCTGCAAGTGCGTAAGTCTGTAGTTTGAAAAGGAGATCCGAATGCCTATAGCCTTTCTCTAGGTTGAGAAAGCAAAACATTGCGGATTTACGGTTATTCATCTGGTGCGATAGGAAGCGAGTGACACACAGGATGGCCATCAAGGGAGAAGCTGGGAGAGAAGGAGCACTGGTGAACAGGGAGGAGTTGATGCACCTGTCGCGAGAGGATAGATTCGAAGAGCTTGCTAAACATGGAGGTGAACCAGATGGGACGATACGAGGAAACACCAGAAGGAGGTTTTTAGGAGATTGGGGAAAAGTAGGTTTCTGGAGGTTCTCCAAAGTTCAGGATAGTAGGCTGTGGGGATGATAGTCGTATAAAGGGTTGCAGTGGCGAGTAGAAAGGAGAGGGAGCATTCATTCAGGTGTCGACAGGTGAACGTTCATGTCTTGGGTAAGTGTTAATCGTTTTTTGTGAGGTACTTGTTTTATGTCATGTGCTGTGATTGGTGTATTTAATTCTGTTTGTAGTATTTTATCCAAGTAGTGGTATCTGGGAGCCAGAATGAGAAAGCGGTATTTGTGTGTTCGTGGATTGTAGGTAACATAGAGTAATTAAAATGAGGGTCTTTAGGAACTGGGAAGCTGTTAGAGAAATACTATATAGGGGTGTCAGCTTTGCTCATGTCATCAGGTAGACTATTTTTATAATGGAAGAGTTGTTTGTGACGGATGGAATAACTTCTGTTCAGTCGCTGGAACGTTTTCCAGAACTTGGAAGAGTTAAAAGGGAGTGTTGCTGAATCTGTAGCATTTCCAGCGCCAGTCCCGGCGTTTGTTAGAATTTAATAAATTCCTAATGTGTGTGCACATTTGCCAGTGTAGTGTGAGTGTATCCAACTCACATATCACAAGCGGTGAAAGCGACGGGATTTTTGGAGAAGGAGCAGGGCTTGTCACGGGAGAGAAGGCCGATGAGGATGTACAGTCTTGGTAGGAATGTGGGCAAATCCAGGGTCTGACAAGGACTGCGGCAGGAAGGACGTGGCATGGGGGATATCGTCAGGCTGCTGTTAGTTTAGCTGATGTTTAAAGTCTAAATATATATGGGTACCCTCTAAGTATTCCAGTTGATGAGGGAGTAGTCTGATAACTTTTGGACAGACTTTGAAGAAGTATATAGGGATGAGGCATTTTGTAGGAGAGGGTCTGGAAAGCAGCCAGGCAGTCATTTTCAATTGGATTGAGAACTTCTGCAGTGAGGTGTCCAAGAAGGTCGCGCGATATTAGGACGGCATCTGGAGTGGTGCTGCTTTCAGGACTGGTGCGCTGTGGGATAGGTACAATCTCGTCGTGGGGGACGCCACCACTGGAGTTTTGGAGGGATATACTAAGGATGTCTAAGCCAGCAGTATTAATATAAGTGTAAAAGGTACAGTCAGCCTGAGTGAGGAAGTTATAGGGGACGGGTAAGCAGGTCGGATGTAGATGATGACACAGGTAACAGTTAGGGCTTTGAATAAGAGGGTAAGGATAAGGGTTGCGGCCGAACTGGGACGTTCTTGTATGGCCGACTGTAATTCCGCACCCGCGCAAGGGAAGTATGATGCAGAATATAGGGAGAGGTTCGGATGTTGTGATAGGGTTAGAGGAACGTTTCATTTAGCATGAAGGTATGAACTTTGCGCTGGGCAGGATATAAATTTAGAAAGGAATTGTTTGCGGGTAGGGAGCGGATGTTATGGTACAGAATGTTGTATTGCTGTCGCGTCATGATGAGCGCCTAGGGAGCGATTAGGTCGGTGAGAGCTGGAGAGAGATTTAAAGGACGGTATCTATATGGGTGAGTACAAATTGGACTTGGTTTCGGGAGTAGGTGAATTCGATATTGAGGTGGTATATGGAGCGGATGGCAAGAGTAATGTGTTGGATTGTATGTGGTTGTTGGAAGGGGCGAAAATTTTGTAGGACAGCTGTGAGGAATCTGATGAAAAATGATATCTTTGGCACTGGGAGGTGGGTAGAGGTAGTTACTGGGATGGACAGGATTATCCATAGGTTTGATGGGTCAAAAATGACTACGCAGTCATGGCTATAAATTTTATTTGCTTCCTCAACTAAGTACAGGGAGAGAGGTATTTATTTGTCAGATGCTTCTCAATGTCAGTCAACTCATGTTGTTAACTTATCACACTGCTCTGACTCCTAAATATGCACATTCGTCTTTGGAGAAATCTGATTATGATCATAACGATCGAAACCGGTTACTGAAATGAATAAAAATATTTGCGATCAAAGACTGTTTTGGTTTCCAATTACTCTCAAACACTGGCTCACTATTAACTTCAGGATGAGCATTTGACTCCTCATCAACTCTAGGTACGTTTCCGCACACGGGTGAGAAATTCTAATGCAGGAATTTCTAGTTTCCTAGAACGTATGATTTTTGAGGGAGCGCCTGCTCCGGAGGTCGTGGTGTCATGTCATTTGCGAAGCTAGTAGCCATGTAGAGGTGGCTTCGGATAAAAATTACAGACTTGCTAGGGTTTAATTGGAGCCAATGAATTTCATATGTTTCTGTGGGAACTTGAGTGTGGTTTTCTTGTGTGTCTTTTGACCAGCTGAGTTTGAACTGTAGCCGGCCAAGGTGGCCGAGCGGTTCTAGGCGCTACAGTGTGGAACCGCGCGATCACTACGGTCTCGTCTCATAAAAGTTGCGGGACTGCAATATTAACCAGTTCCGCACGAACAGCTGGACGTCGTCGTCCGAGGTGATTCGTTTGCCCATCAGAGCCTTTTTAAGTGGACCAAAAATGGCGTAATCACAGGGAGAGAGGTCCCGACTGTATGGAGGGTGACCAAGAACCTCCCATTTGAATTTCTGCAGGAGTGCCGGGACTGTGTTGGCCGTATGAGGCTTTGTATTGGCCGGCCGCGGTGGCCGAGCGGTTCTAGGCGCTTCAGTGCGGAACCACACGACTACTACGGTCGCAGGTTCGAATCCTGCCTCGGGCATCGATGTGTGTGATGCCTTTAGGATAGTTAGGTTTAAGTAGTTCTAAGTTCTAGGGGACTGATAACCTCAGAAGTTAAGTCCCATAGTGCTCAGAACCATTTTTTTAACTGTATTCCTGTGTTGTTGTTGTAAAATTTTTCGGCTGACATTGCTAGGAGACAGAGTCGGTGTATGAAATGTTATCGGAGTCCAGCAGCTGGACCTCAGAACCTTCCTAAAAGCTGTTAGGCGTTGATTGGTGGTATAGGCGTAGTAACAGTGTTAACCCTGAAATGCAGGTTAAATTGAGACTCTTTATCCTTATTTAAACTGCTTTAATAGTATGGCAGCGTAGAGCATTAATCTGGATCCGCCAGTAAATGTTTCATAGTAAATCAGCGAGCAATACGTCACATAATTGGCCTAGCATGCTGCACTTCGCCAAGAGCGTGTGGATTCCTGCTGCGGCCATGAGTGACACTTTGCACGACGCCATGGATGCACCGAAGACGGACGAAAGGAACTTTTCAAAACTTTCCCACAGTATTAAAAATTATTTGTTATAATGTGCCTTTCGTGAAATATATAAGCGTTCGGAAATTCCCATAAAACAATTCTGATCATTGCGCTTGATCACCTTCCGATCAAAGACTTCTTATTGCCTTTGTATGTCCCTCGTTTTGAAAAATAAGCACAACGTCAATATTTTGAAGTGTCCTGAGATGATTAAGAAGGTTTGATGTGAAACATTTGGAAATATTAAAACCAGTACAACCGGTTATTAAACGTGTCTTTACTCTCATGATGAGTGCACCAATGTCCTGCATCCACTCTTGTGAAGAAATCACAATTTATACAGAAATTAGATAAATATGTTTTCTTCAGTCAAAGAGAACGTATTGCCAAAAATAGCAAAAACACAGAACACTTAGGTCAAAGTGCGTTATCGAAGAATTCCTACCCAGAGTTGGGGGGTTCATCAACTTTCCCTCTATTCTTACAAGAAAACATACGGCTTGTTCACAACTGAAACGTTCTAGGACATCACTCTTAAGTTAAATGGTTCAAATGGCTCTGAGCACTATGCGACTTAACTTCTGAGGTCATCAGTCGCCTAGAACTTAGAACTAATTAAACCTAACTAACCTAAGGACATCACTCACATCCATGCCCAAGGCAGGATTCGAGCCTGCGACCGCAGCGGTCGCTCGGCTCCAGGCTGTAGCGCCTGGAACCGCACGGCCACCCCGGACGGCACTCTAAAGTTACTGAAATCAGTATATATAATTCTGAGACACCAGACCCCTTTGTCACAGAATGAGAGACTGGTTAGTGAGGCGAGAGGCAGTGAAATGTATGTGGCAGAATGGCCAGTTAGCTGAGGAGGCTGAGCCGTGGGTGACAGAGGTCGACAAGCATGGCTAGGATGAACGCGAATATCTACACAGTGACTGACCAGTAATCACAGTGGACTACCGGGAAAATCTGAGGAAGTAGGAGTGAAGCTTCTCTCCTGTGGGCAAGTGTGGACAATACTGATTCCAGGTAGCGAAAAAAATTAATATATTTGTACAAAAAACACGTAACGTAACTTACATACGTGCTACAGGAGAAGCAAATACACCAGAGAAATCGCAGCAATAAGCGAGCTCATTGCACTTATAAGTGCAATTCTAAGGCCCGCACTTCAAAAGTTGTAATTGTTTTAATTGCAATAGTTTATAAAATTAATAATAAATGAGTAAATGAAGAAATATTTGGTATGATGAGTCATACGAAAGCTAATGTCTTCAGTAATCACCACAACATGCTCGTTTTAACATGTCCTAATGTATGAGCAACCATAATGACATTATTCAAGTAATTATAATTTTAATTTAGTTATGAACACGTTCAGAGTCGGACGTAGGCATGCACTCGTGAAATTTATTCATAACTTGGTTAATTCTGTGAAAATGTTTTAATGAGGTGTCACAAAGTAACCGTAAAAATTTCCTCTGCGTTCTAGTGCATTCTGTATGTATGTAGTTACATTTAAGTGAATAGTGGCCAATTATTCAATGCTTATATTGAATTCAGTAGTCGTAACATCACAGAGTGCTTAAAACACGCAAATCGACGAACATGGTCTTTCATTTTCGCTCTTTCGTTTGGGTCGTTCAGCAGTGGTGGGCTTGTGACTGTATTGCGTGGCCGAAGTGCCATTTAATTTAGATTAACGATCGTTTGATTGAAATTTTAAAAATTCACGGAGCTTCGAATAATTTCGTGAACAAGAGCTCCATACTCTACATTCTGAAGGGATTTAGAATTATTTGGGCGATTTTGGGTGATGTTTTTGCGTGACCATGCGTATTTTAAATTTGAGCAGTTTGATGCGGCTGTGAACTGTGATATTTCGCTGCAGTTATTAATGGAATTAGTGTCTGACGGACTTGTTAGATGTTTTGTCGTGGCAGTTACTGAAAATAATGAACTTTAGTTTACATAGCGATTCTAAGTGAGAAACTGCATTTCTAAACTTTAGGTATCTGCTGCTGATCTCGAGAGCTCGTGAGCTGTTATATGAACTATGCTTGCGCATTTTATTTTGTTCAGCTTTCTGCTCGCACTACGTAACTACATACTTTGTACTCCACAGTTAATTAAGGTTTAACTGCTTCATTTTCATTTGAATCCACAAAACTGCGTCAAACCAAAGTTGTTATTTGTGCATATTTCATTTAGAATCATTCTTTTGTTTACATTTTAAGCTATTTGGTTTAGTCTGCATCGATATCCTGTGGGAATTTATCCAGTTGTTTCACATGTTTACAGTTATTTTACCTAGTTATATTTGTATTTACGTATTCGTTGAATTTTCTATCTACTGCTTAAATAGTTAATTAATATTTCTAGTTTAAATATTTGACATCAGAAAAAAAAGGTTCAAATGGCTCTGAGCACTATGGGACTTAACTGCTGAGGTCATCAGTCCCCTAGAACTTAGAACTAATTAAACCTAACTAACCTAAGACATCACACACATCCATGCCCGAGGCAGGATTCGAACATGTGACCGTAGCGGTCGCGCGGTTCCAGACTGTAGCGCCTAGAACCGCTCGGCCACTCCGGCCGGCTGACCTCAGAAGCAATGATGCATACCCGACCCCTTATGACTGATAATGATCCAAACTAACAAAATTTTGAGTAATGTACTGCAAACACTGATATCGGTTATCTGAAACCATTGTGCGCTCGTACCTTTCAGTGTTATTCTGACCGAGTAATAGGCTAAATCATAAGCCTCTTCTGAGTGAAAAGAATTTTTTTTAAGTGATTGGTTAACGAGTACACACATTTTTCTGAGGACAGTTATTAAGGATGAATGGATATGTTCCTGAGGATTGTTAAAGTATCAACAGAAGTGTTAGAAAATTTTGATGGTCAAGTTGCCGACTAGCCGTATCTCAAGTATTTTAGATAGGCGAAATATCAAGGCCTACACAATAATCACCACATTAGATTGGATATTGTCACACTGAAATATGAGGCACAGAGCCCCACTAGAAGAGGTAGTTACGACTTGCTGTGACGGTTTCTGCTCGGGTTTTCTGCAATAAGTATGTGAGGTCACTTGTTCTGCCCACCTATGCCCCAAGACGCTCAGGCTTGCCATTCGAGGAACAAAACAAAAGGGAGATTAGGATTTATCGTTCCATCGACAGAGACAGAGAATTACTGGAATTAGAGCAAAATAATAAAGGAAATACGTTGTGATCTTTTCAAACGAACAATTCGGGCTTTTACCTCAAATGATCGGTGAAACCCTTGCACAACCTTCATATGGATGCCTGAATCCTCCTACTCACAAATATAAGTTCAATGTCTTAATCACTATGTTCATGCCCCCCAGTTTAACAGTTCAGACTTTCAGATTTCGAACACGATGGGAATGTCTAACATATATGTGCTGATCAAGTGACACAAGGTGAAACGGAGAATTTCACTTGCCGTCTATAAAGAGGCCATTATATGTGGTGCACAAATTGAGATGGTAGTGCTTTTACGACAATAGATGGTGACAAAACACATGTGTTCCGCCGTTCACGTACACAGCAGATGAAGTCGAACCGGCAACGCAGACAGTTTCACACCCAGTAAAGTACTCCTTGTGTTGTACCAAACTACACTTTCCGTTACGGAAATGCGGGCAACAAGGAGGTTCCTTTGTATAATCTCTTAACCACTTATCGCTGTGTATGCGCCGCTTCTGTCCAATGGTTTCATGTAAATAACTGTCAAAGAAGAATACTCTGGATGAACCGAAATGTTACAATATCGCAACACCATTGTACGGAGACAGGTTATTCTGCACCACTGAAACTTACTCATGCGCTAAGATTGCGCTCTATTACATCTTTCGGACAAACATAGACTTTCTTCACCTTTACACTGTGCTTATTGCACTGCAGTAAGTGAACTTGACGCAACATTGACCTTCCCAATAGTGGAATACGGGATGGGCAAAATAAAACGAGGGATGTTGGGAAAAGAAGGTCCGATCGGGCGCGAAATGGAAACCAAAGTGAAAATCCGCTAAAACTTTTCGCAGATGTGTTGGGCAGTGTCTCTCGTATGACCTTTGATCGCGTCATGTCGCTCTTTTCAGTTCTGAGAGCACAGTGATCACATGAAGATGCCTAGAAAATAGTGTCTCTCGTCTAATATGGAGGCATGGCAAGAGATTATGGCTAATGTCGTGCAGCCCACATAAAATAACTGTCATGAGTATCCTTCTTCATGACTATTCTGAGCCACACTCTGCGGGACAATGAAGATGATCCTGCAGCGTTTTCGATGGGAAGTGTTTGATCACGCACATCATAGCCGTAAATGGCTTGCCCAGGGTTTCATCTCATCTCACATGAATCTCTGGCTATGAAAACAACATTCTCGCACAGACAATGAGCCCTAGACCAGCGTAGAGAATTGGCGGAAAGCACTAGCGGCTGGCTGCCTTCTTCTATGACGAGGGTATGGGAAAGATGGAACACTGTGACAAATGTCTAAGTCGGAGCGGCGACAACGTATGTAAAGAAATAACTGGAAGGTGTAGCTAACAGTTGCAAATAAAACATTATTAGTTTTCCAAGTGATTTTCATTTCGCAACCGGTCGGATCTCACTTTCCGAAGAGCCCTCGTATTTCATGTATCTCAATACAGAAAAGGGCAACCGCCTTGCCGCAGTGGATACACCGGTTCCCATGAGATCACCGAAGTTAAGTGCTGTCAAGCGTGACCGGCACTTGGATGAGTCACCATCCAGGCCGTCATGTGCTGTTGCCATTTTTCGGGTTGCATTCAGCCTCGTGATGCCAACCGACCGAATAGTAGCGGCTTTCGTCAAGAATACCATCACAACGGCCGGGAGTGCGGTGTGCTGACCCCACGCCCCTCCTATCCGCGTCCTCCACTGCGGATGACACGGCGGTCGGATGGTCCCGATGGGACACTTGTGGCCTGTAGACGGAGTGGTTTTTCAATACAGGCAACCCAACTTACATATTCCGTCCGTAAACTCGGTTGCCTTTCTTAAGGCGCGTAAAATATTTTCTGGGCCAGTTTTATAATAAACAAAGCTTATCCTCAGTCGACTGGAATCATTGGATTGGACATAGAGGTGCTTGGGGTCAACACACCGCTATCCCGGCCTTTTTCGGTCTTCGTGACCTGGAGCCTCCACTGCTTGATCAAGTAGCTTCTCAATTAGCATCTCGAGTATGAATACACCGCTGTCCAGGTTTATACCGCATGGAAAAAAGGAGCAACAAGTAATGGAACGACGAACCTAAACGAAACTTCACAGGTTAAGAGCGTATGCGATCTTATTTCAGTGATTACAAAATTGAGTCACGTTTACGAAGAACTTTTTAGTATGAGCCCACTAATCTCTATGACGTTGCACCCCCTCTTGCATGAATGCATGCACTGATATGTTTAGAAAAGGTGTCAGACAGTGGTTATATCCTCTTCTGAGAACAAGCTAGTCCACAACTCTTTTAACTGGTCTTTGATATCCTGGTTACCTGCAAGGGTGCGGATTTCACAGCCTAAGTGGTCGCACACATGTTCTATCTGGGAATGTTCTATCTGGGAATGATCTGGGAATCTTCCTGCACCTCATCATCAAGCAGAGAGTTTATAGAGACATTTCCATTTATATTTATTGATCCTCCATCCATCACCTAGCCAATTAAATAGACGATGTGTTTTTTTTTCAAGTTGTACAAAAGAGGTTTTTACTGTATCGTAGTACATATTCATAATCTTAACAAACAACTAAAAACTTTAAAAAATATCGTTAGCTAGAGAAATTAGAAAAGCTTAACTGAAGATTATTTTAATAAAAATAAGAAAATATGAATAAGACAGAATCGAATGTGTAAAAGCCAGCCACAATATGCCATTCCAAATTCAAGCACCTCTGTAGTGCATTTCTAGCCATTCGCCTCTGTGTGGCTAACAGTTTTCTGATCCCAGTAATTGACTGTGTAACACCCCACCCGTCACCTATCTGATTTTGGCGTGTGTTCACCCCAGCTAATTGACTAACAGATCAACAGAGAGTGCAAAACTGCCACAATATCAGATAACGCAAGGAAAGTAATAAGGCCCTGTGACTCCTGATTGAACTGCGGTGGCTGTGTTGACATTAATTGATTCAGAATTGATCACTTTTAATTAAAAAGGGGTGCACATTGATGTTATATTCAGATATTTAACACCAGATTCAAATGTTGAACATAAAATTAATCAAGAAAGTGACTTGGGATTTCAACTACTTGACTGAAAACAGATGCAGTTGATTAGCACAAATTTACTTTAACTCCCAACCTTCAATCATCACATTACTTGACTCTCCTAACAGGCAGTGGTAATAAATTGACTTTACGTGGACTAAAGCGTGATAAATAAAAATTAATTCCTATCGACTGACCCAGGCGTAATGCGAAATGCGAGAAGAATTCCCCAATACACGGCCCATGAAACCCTCACTTTGCCAACATGATGCAACAAATTAATCAGTGTCCTAATTCAAGCCGGAGCGGGTGCAATATCACCCAATCCAGCATGGCGGGGCGTTGTTGTTGTGAGGACGTCACCTGGCCTCGTGGTGCTGCAAGGTTGTGCTCGTCTATTCACTCCTAGCTATCTTGCTCAGTATATAGCTGAACCAAAACTTTCTATCTTCAAGCTCAATCGTTTCATTTGCTTAGTCCTAAACTGCAGAGATGCTCACTCTTTCTCAGGCAAGCTGAGTAAAGAACGCCACATCTGCACTCTAGGCAAGCTGGGAACGGAAGACCACTACGGAGACATCTCCCAGTCCTTCACCTCGGTTTCCCCTCCAGCAAAATCACTTACGCCAATTTCAGCGCAAGTCGCATTAATTATGCGTCGCTACCCAGTGCTGACCAATGCCTGCTCTGGGAAGTGAACAAATTCCCACAAAATTTCCCTTCCTCTCAACTTCTGCTATTTAGCTCCTCCCAGTCCACCCATCAAGGTTAGCGTCTGCACAAAACACCAATTTTTCCGGAATTCTGACTCCCAGGAGAGTACTTCAAATTCCTTGATCCTACATTCCCATCGGAGGACAGCGTACTTAATTCTGTCGTTCTTCACCTGATTTACTTCAGACTCTGTGGACCATGAATTCAGCATGAAGTTGCTATAGTCATGAACACGCATATTTTGGCCTCTGTTGACCGCTCCACTGTAGCTTTGCATGGGTTTCTAGCATGATTCACTGAAAACGAGACGAAGGACATTTGTCAAAAGGCATACAAGTTCTCTGTCTGCTACTCGGTATACCAGCATGGGGTCAACCACAAACTCACTGTCACTCATCTTAAGACAGCTGGAGGCCACGCCCCATTACCGATTTCTCAGAGCTTGAGCCACCCTAAGCTGCCTATTGTCGCTTCCCTTTGCTGCTCCCCAGCCGGCCACAGTCAACTCTGAATACTTCCCTTGGATAAACTAGCCTCCAGTAAATCGACACGTTTCCACGAAGTTTTCATGTCATGTGAATTAATTACTTTAAAACTATCACCAGGCATTAATTATTCCAATACATCCATACTATACAAGACGTATTGTGCCTTGTCAGTCATTTTTGTTCAGCCCTACTGTTCGCACAATGTGAGTTAGGTGATCTTTAATGACTTCATGTAAGGGGCATAGTACTTGCCATCTTACAACTGGCTTTAGGGAAGCACCTCACAATGATTAGTCTGTCTTCTTTTCTATTCTTTTCTAATTTCAATACTGTTCTAACTTAGTCTAAGTTCTTATCGCATTCTATGTGTGCAGCTAGCCTTAGTTAGTTTCATGTTCCACGCATCATTTGCACTATACATCGTAATGATGAAGATCTAGTCATTTTATATTCAAGCCACAAACTATTTTCTAAATAAGGCTACATGCTAATAATTCACAAGTGTTCTTTTTTTTTTTAAATAAAAGTCTTACAGATGTGAGTTAGTAATTCCTACCCATCACCTTTTACTCACTACTATAATAGAAATTCGTCTAGAGAACAGAAGGTATTGTCAAGCAGAAACTTTTACAGTTTGTTTTAAATTTTACTTTGTTATGAGTCAGACATATCAAGCAGAAACTTTTATAGTTTGTTTTAAATTTTACTTTGCTATGGGTCAGACATTTTATATCACCACGTAAGGGATCAAAAAATTCGGTTTCAGCATTGTGCTCATCTTTTTGTGTTAAATACAAACTGAACGTGAGTAATAAACATCACTTTTCCCTTAAGTATCGTTATTATCTACATCATCGTTCCTTTGGCCTGTAGTGGATTATTCACAACCATCTTCGTGAGGGAATAAATATATTGTGAAGCAGAAGTTAAGATGCCTAGAACTTTAAACAGATGTCTGCAAGATAATCGTCAGTGAGTACCACATACTACTTTTGCACCACATTTTTTAGCTTTTAAGACTTTCTTTCTTAAAGATAAGTTACCCCAGAACATTATTCCATATGACATTAGTGAATGAAAATACGCAATATATGTCAGCTTACCGATTTGTCGCTCCCTATGATTTGCAATGATTCTAGGTGCAAAATTGGCTGAACTAAGTTGTTTTAATAGTTACAAAACGTCGCATTTCCAGTTTAAATTCTCATACATATGAGCACCTATGAATTTTGAAGTTTCCACCCTATATGATATTTCCTCACTATGTATTACACTTATTGTTGATGTAGTACATCTAGGTGTGCAGAACTGAGTATGACGTGTCGTTTTAAAATTGAGGATGAGATCGTTCGAAGATATCCAGTCAATGACACTTTCAAGGACACTGTTTACTATTTCTTCTGTTGTTGTTCAATGCTTGGATTGATTGCAGTCCTAGTGTCATCTGCAAGAAGAACTATTTCTGCTTGTTGTTTTTTGGAAAGAAGATCGTTCGCATATGAGGAACAAGGTCTAACCTAAAATTGAGCCTTGCGGAATAGTGATTACTCCTCAGTCTGAATAATGTCCCATGACTAGAGTGGTTGAATTACTAGAATGTTCCTGTTGGGTATCATGATCATATACCTCTTACAGTACGCACTACACCTGTAGAGCCAACAAGCAAATTTCATTTACGACATCTATCAATTCACGAGACCCAAACATGTGACAAAACCTGAACAGAGCCGCTGACAATACATCACATAAACTGTTTGCCGAATACATAGAAACAAGTTTGTACAGATGATACAGACAGGCAATTACCTGAAATGAACATGATCCGTGAGAAGTATCCGACACAGAACATAATGAAACCACCGTCTCTGAGAATAACGAATAATAATAAAGTGAGCGATCCAGTGGAAACGAAACAGAGTACATAAGCCACATTAATACCTGACCGACTGACAGCTAACAACTCCCAAAGAAGGAGATAAAGAAGTAACACTTGTAGCCTACAGTTAGCTATAATCGTACCAGTAGTGCCCCAAATAGGTACTTTAAATCTGTAAAAATTATTCTGTGGAAACAGTACCAGTAGATCGCTAAATCATGCATAAATACATTTGTATTATAAAAATATATGTATTTATTTACACTGGATAGCACAAAAATCGGGCTACCCCTGAATTCCAATGTGTAGGCCGGACCTGACTATCCAACCAACACATCATAGCTGAGTCGTAGGTCCTCTAAACTCGTATACCCTCTACAGTACAGTCGATTGACAACACACAGTGGGTACCACAAGAGACCACTAAAGAAAGTCTGTCCAAATTTAAACCAATAGTCATACAAAAGATGTAAGAAAACACGTTATTAAACATGAGATTGTGCCTAACGCTAGTAATTAAACTTCATTACGTTAGTTGACACTTCAGAAGTTTTATAACTCTCATTGTCCCGCCCCGATAGCTGAGAGGTCAGCGTGACGGATTGCCGTCCTACGGGCCCGGGTTCGATTTCCGGCTGGCTCGGGGATTTTCTTCGCTCAGGGACTGGGCATTGTGTTGTCTTTATCATCATTTCATCCCCATCCGGCGCGCAGGTCGACTAATGTGTTGTCGAATGTAATAAGCCCTGCACCAAGGCGGCCGGACCTGCCACGTAAAGAACCACCGGCCCAATGATGCCAAACGCTCATTTTCATTTCATCACTCTCATAAAATGACATGACGAGTTGTTGTTCATGATCCGAATTTGAACCCACTTTTAACAAAAGAAAGCTTGGGTGTCTGATCGACACTCGAATGCGTATAAAGAGACGTAAAATATAGAAGTTTTCACCAGTATCAGTTTACAAGGATGAATGTGCGAAACTGGAAATAAATGACGATAGATTAAAACTGTGTTGCCAGACCGAGACTCGAACTCGGGACCTTTGCCTTTCACGGAAAAGTGCTCTACAGACTGGGCTACCCAAGCACGACTCACGACCCGTCCTCACAGCTTTACTTCCGCGAGTACCTCGTCTTCTACCTTCCAAACTTCACAGAAGCTCTCCTGCGAAACTTGCAGAGCTAGCACTCCTGGAAGAAACGATATTGCGGACACATGGCTTTGCCACAGCCAGGAGGCTGTTTTCAGAATGAAATTTTCATTCTGCAGTGGAGTGTGCGCTGATATGAAACTTCCTGACAGATTAAAACTGTGTGCCAGGAAGTTTCATATCAGCGCACACTCCGCTGCAGAGTGAAAATTTCATTCTCTAAATGACGGTACGTTTAGCAGTGCACCAGGAACCCCAGCTTACATTGCCCCTGAGAAGTAACCACAAAAGGTATGTGATAAAGTGTAACGCACGTCTGTGAAACGCCATGAAGTAAAGTTTTGTGATGGATGGGGAGCAGGACCCAGTACCTATATGAACTGTTAACTTAACACAGTCGAATGTCAGATCTTATTTATGGTCACCAACAGCGTGATACTGACACCTGAAACGACGACACAAATGATTTTTGAATGGTAGTGATTCAAACCTGGCACCATTTGCTCTTGTCTTACAGCTACAAATAGACATGAAATATTCACTAAATAGTTAGGATCACGCCGTTCGTAGATACCTGGAAGAGTTTCGCATCGTGAGGAATCAACGAAAATGAGAAAGGTGGGTCCTATGACATTACATGACGAATGGTTCGTCAACTAAAATAGCATTACTAGTGTAAGAAGCTTTCTAGAGACACAGTTTCTGCGAGCACTGACTTCCGCCTATGACAGCCAAAACTAATCAAATTTGGTTCCAGTCAGTAGCGAACGGATATGTTTAATGTTGATTTGGAACCACGACACAGTCCTGCGTTTTTTACTTGGTGTTGTTGAACGTAAACAGGGTATTTTTTTGCTGTTAAAAACTGGAACCCCTGTGGGAATTTAATTCATGCTTTAGCCATTACAAGCTATCCACAGTCCAACTAACCACCGAGTTTTACATGTGTTGGCACCACGTTTTTGAGATAACGGGGTACACAGCACAGGGCACGAGAACCGTTGGCTTCCACTTGAGCTGTTGTTGTGAATAACCAATTCGTGGTCTAGTAGTCAACATCATGAAGCGCTAATGCATAGCCGTGATATCAAACCCCTCCGTTTCCTTTCTTTTTTAAGCCGTAAGAGCATCAGTCTGACAGAAGGTCAGACACAATTTCGTTACTTTTCTAATCAGCCAGTAATAGAAAAATCTTGCTGAAACCTGTTTGTTAAAGCGTGCGTGGGTGCCTGTCATCATAATACCAATTTCAGCGCGTTCAGCCAATGGCCGTTTGACACAGACCAGCGTCCGCCCAAGTGATCGCGACGCATCGGGCATAGAGCCTATGATCTACGGCGGACTGATCTACGGCGGACTTATCTGCTTGCGAATTAGCAAATATAACACTATGTAACATTGTTTATGATATAAAACTACGTTTAAGCCTGCTTCGTGACGATTGTTTGTGGCATGTTGCAATAAGCGTGTTTATCTATGGTCTCATTTGTGCAAGTTTGCAGTATAACTCCTGCCATGACAGCTTGAATATTTCTTATTTTTGACGTGATGACGAGCGTCGTTTATGTATTAGAAAATGGAGTATAAGACAGAATAAAGTCTAACGTTTGTGAAATTGTATTCTGTTTGTGTTTAATAAAAGGGTGAAAGCAGTGGATGAATTCGAAACACCTGTGCCCTGTATGGAGTGAGTGCTATCGAGAAATCCACGTTGTACCGTTTCAAGTACGATCGTTTTGAGATAAATTAATCACCACAAACAAGTTTTGATGAGAAACGTTACTACGATTTACTACTTTGGTGCCGCCCGGAGTTGCCGAGCTGTTCTAGGCGCTACAGTCTGGAGCCGAGCGACCGCTGCGGTCGCAGGTTCGAATCCTGCCTCGGGCATGGATGTGTGTGAGGTCCTTAGTTTAGTTAGGTTTAAGTAGTTCTAAGTTCTAGGGGACTGATGACCTCAGATATTAAGTCCCATAGTGCTCAGAGCCATTTGAACCATTTGAACTACTTTGGTCAATAACAGCGTATCTGATAAATGGGAAGTGTGACGACTTTTATTTTAATCTCAATATAACTACTGAAGGCAAGAGTCTGACAATGGTTAATTGGTCGTCACTCTTGCCAATTAACAAATAGACTGTCATTGACCATAGTAGTAAATCGCAGAAACGTCCTTCATCAATGACTGTCTTCCTGGATGTGGTGCTTAAGCTATCTCAAACCGATTGTACTTGAAATAATACAACTTGACTTTCTCGGTAGCACCCACTCCATACAGGGCACAGGTTTTCAGAATTACTTCCACTGCGTTCATCCCTTTGCTAACGCAAACAGATCATGTCACAAATGTTAGAATTGACTCCATTTTAGAGTCCGGTTTATAATCCATAAACGACACTCCTCGTAACATCAAAAATGAGTAATATTCAAGTTGTCATGGCACGAGATAATCTGAGCACAGACAAATCTGCTGGAGATCATAGACTCTATATCCGAAACGTCGCGATCACTTGGGCGGACGCCCGTTCTGTATCAAACGCTCATTGGCAGATGGCGCTGAAAATGGTCTTACGAGAGAGACACCCACGAGCCCTTTCACGAACATGTTTCAGCAAGAGCTTGTCCTTACTGGCAGATTAGAAAATAAACGAAACTATCTCTGACCTCCTGTCAGACTGACGCTCTTAGCAGACAGACGGAATACGGCTTAAAAAGAAAGGAAATGCATGAGTTTGATACACTATGTGCTCAAAAGTATCCGGTTACCCACAAAAACATACGTTTTTCATATTTTGTGCATTTTGCTACCACCTACTGCCAGGTACTCCATATCAGCGACCTCAATACTCATTAGACATCGTGAGAGAGCAGAATGGGCCGCTCCACGGAACTCACGGATTTCGAAAGTGGTCAGGTGATTGGGTGTCACTTGTGTCATACGTCTGTACGCGAGATTTCCACACGCCTAAACATCCCTAGGTCCACTGTTTCCAATGTGATAGTGAAGTGGAAACATGAAGGGACACGTACAGCACAAAAGCGTACAGGCCGACCTCGTCTGTTGACTGACAAATACCGCCGACAGTTGAAGAGAGTCGTAATGTGTAATAGGCAGACATCTATCCAGACCATCACACAGGAATTCTAAACTGCATTAGGGTCCACTGAAAGTACTATGACAGTTAGACGGAAGGTGAGAAAGTTGGATTACGTAGTCCAGCAGCCACACATCACGCAGGTAAATGCCAAACGACGCCTCACTTGGCGTAGGGAGCGTAAACATTGGACGAATGAACACGGGAAATACGTTGTGTGGAGTGGCGAATCACGGTACACAATGTGGCGATCCGATGGCTGGGTGTGGGTATAGCGAATGCCCGTTGAACATCATCTGTGAAGCGTGTGTAGTGCCAAAAGTAAAATTTTGAGGCTGTGGTGTTATAGTGCGGTCGTGTTTTTCATTGAGGGGGCTTGCACCCATTGTTGTTTTGCGTGTCACTATGGCAGCACAGGCCCACAATGATGTTTTAAGCACCTTCTTGCTTCGCACTGTTGAAGAGCAGTTCGGTGATGGCGACTGCATCTTTCAGCACGATCGAGCACCTGTTCATAATGCACGGTATGTGGTGGAAGCGTTACACGACAATAATATCCTTGGAATGGACTGGCCCGAAGAGTCCTGACGTGCATCCTATAGAACACCTTTGGGATGTTTTGGAAAGCTTACTTCGTGCCATGCCTCACCGACCGACATCGATACCTCTCCGCAGTGCAGCACTCCGTAAAGAATGGGCTACCATTCCCCAAGAAACCTTCCAGCATCTGACTTAACGTATGCGTGCGAGACTGGAAGCAGCCATCAAGGGTAAGGGTGTGCCAACACCATATTTTATTGCAGCATTACCGATGGAGGGCGCCACGAACTTGTAAGTCATTTTCAGACAGGTGTTCCAATACTTTTGATCACACAGTATATTTTGTGATAACTACGTTCATCATGAGTGTATTCTTCAACTTATTTTTCGTTAAATATTTCAGTGAAACGTCAAAAGTAGGTGTGCCGGCTCATGTTACAGAAAAATAGCTCTAGGTGCGTTAGTTAGGCTCTGAGGCTTGGGTCTGTACTAGCAATAGTTTGCGAACTACGGGCCAGCCAGACTGGACGGCTAACAGGTTGGCCGGCCAACAACAGCCTGGTGCCGAGGCGAGACCGAAGTGAGTGAGGCGGCAGTGCCGGGCCAACAGCTACCGGGTCGGGCCATCATGGCCGCAGCGCATGCCTCTGCCTCTGCCGCTTCTTTTGACATAAATATGTTTACTTCCTCTCCTGGCATCTGCGTAAGAGCAGCAAGCAGAAATACCCATCAGGCCGTCTGTTGCAGTGGCTCACTGGGAGGGATCAACTTGAGACATAGTCGTCGTTCTCATTTAAGAAGGTGGATCTTCCATCAAAACTGCAACGAGATGGTGGAGAAACTACCTTGATAGAGGCACTGCGAACAGAGCTCCTGGCTCAGGCAGAAACAGATTGAGCTCACAGCAGGAGGACATGGAACCAGTGTCTAAGAGCAGTAGAAATACCTTTCTGACTGCGAAGCAGTTGTGGCTGGAGACCAACTTCCCGGCTCCAGTGACACGATTCGCTGAAGTCTGAGAGACGCTGGAATGGATGTACGACGATCCGCTGTGAAATATGAGCTCAGTGAAGACAATTTTTCATCTTGGCTGGTATTTGTGGAGCTCCATCTGAGTACGACGTGGGAGAACGCCATTTTCACTGACGAGAAGGTGTTTTCCACAGGTAATGACGGTCCAAGAGTCGTTCACAGGCCGCAAGAGACTCGCCATTGACGAGAGTATGAAACCACGACGAGAAGAAGTGGGCGGCTATTTGTTTCCTGCTGGAATGGGTTTTAGCCAGAAGAGTAGGAATTCTTCGCTGGGTAGAAGAAACTCTCGACAGCGAACAGTACACACCCATATAAAAAAAATATGATGCTTCCGTCAGTGTGAATGCTGTACGGAGGAGGTGACTTCATATTGCAAGAGGACCTTTCTTCCATTCACAGGTCTTCATTGGTTCAGCAGCAGCTTCCCACAATTGGGGTCAACGTCATGGACTGGCAGCCACGGGGAACTCTATGGAAAACATGTGGGCTGAACTGTCCAGAACGTGAACAGAGAATTGGCTACGAAACCAGCCAAGAACAGCTGACGCTCTCTGGGACTGCGATCTTGAAGCATGGGAGGAAGTTGCTTCTTCAGGCTGTTACGAACGACAGCTTATGGATTATATGCCAAGGTGCGTGATAGAACTACAAAATACACTCCTGGAAATTGAAATAAGAACACCGTGAATTCATTGTCCCAGGAAGGGGAAACTTTATTGACACATTCCTGGGGTCAGATACATCACATGATCACACTGACAGAACCACAGGCACATAGACACAGGCAACACAGCATGCACAATGTCGGCACTAGTACAGTGTATATCCACCTTTCGCAGCAATGCAGGCTGCTATTCTCCCATGGAGACGATCGTAGAGATGCTGGATGTAGTCCTGTGGAACGGCTTGCCATGCCATTTCCACCTGGCGCCTCAGTTGGACCAGCGTTCGTGCTGGACGTGCAGACCGCGTGAGACGACGCTTCATCCAGTCCCAAACATGCTCAATGGGGGACAGATCCGGAGATCTTGCTGGCCAGGGTAGTTGACTTACACCTTCTAGAGCACGTTGGGTGGCACGGGATACATGCGGACGTGCATTGTCCTGTTGGAACAGCAAGTTCCCTCGCCGGTCTAGGAATGGTAGAACGATGGGTTCGATGACGGTTTGGATGTACCGTGCACTGTTCAGTGTCCCCTCGACGATCACCAGAGGTGTACGGCCAGTGTAGAAGATCCCTCCCCACACCATGATGCCGGGTGTTGGCCCTGTGTGCCTCAGTCGTATGCAGTCCTGATTGTGGCGCTCACCTGCACGGCGCCAAACACGCATACATCCATCATTGGCACCAAGGCGGAAGCGACTCTCATCGCTGAAGACGACACGTCTCCATTCGTCCCTCCATTCACGCCTGTCGCGACACCACTGGAGGCGGGCTGCACAATGTTGGGGCGTGAGCGGAAGACGGCCTAACGGTGTGCGGGACCGTAGCCCAGCTTCATGGAGACGGTTGCGAATGGTCCTCGCCGATACCCCAGGAGCAACAGTGTCCCTAATTTGCTGGGAAGTGGCGGTGCGGTCCCCTATGCCACTGCGTAGGATCCTACGGTCTTGGCGTGCATCCGTGCGTCGCTGCGGTCCGGTCCCAGGTCGACGGGCACGTGCACCTTCCGCTGACCACTGGCGACAACATCGATGTACTGTGGAGACCTCACGCCCCACGTGTTGAGCAATTCGACGGTACGTCCACCTGGCCTCCCGCATGCCCACTATACACCCTCGCTCAAAGTCCGTCAACTGCACATACGGTTCACGTCCACGCTGTCGCGGCATGCTACCAGTGTTAAAGACTGCGATGGAGCTCCGTATGCCACGGCAAACTGGCTGACACTGACGGCGGCGGTGCACAAATGCTGCGCAGCTAGCGCCATTCGACGGCCAACACCGCGGTTCCTGGTGTGTCCGCTGTGCCGTGCGTGTGATCATTGCTTGTACAGCCCTCTCGCAGTGTCCGGAGCAAGTATGGTGGGTCTGACACACCGGTGTCAATTTGTTCTTTTTTCCGTTTCCAGGAGTGTAGTGTGGGATTCTGGATAAAATATTAGATTCCTTAAAACGTTTTGTTATGTCTTTTTTTTTCTTCATTTTTCCTCGTTGGGAGCCAGTGAAAAGATCACTTGGCAACAGTGAAAATAAATCTTTAGTTATTCTGCCTGTGAGTTGCCTTTGTAACAGAAGTGAGTTTCTTTTGAATGTACTGTTTGTTAAATGTTCTATTTTTATTTCATTTATACCCTGTCTAGATACTTACTAAGTATCCTTATTAGATGGACGCTTTAAGAGTATTTTGTGTTATTTCAAACATCTCTCTCTTCCCCTCCATCAATTAATGCGCCCTTCGTCCTCCAAAAATTATGCAAACGATTTCCTCTTACGTTTTCCTCGATTCTCTCTCTCACTCTCTCTCGGTTCTCTTACATTATCACTTCAGTTGCCCTTCTACTCCATTCTCCCAAAACGTTATAAACAAATCTAGCGGTTTCCATTGAAACTGTACTTTCTTGTTTAATTTCTGCTTTCTTTACTGTCCTCTATCACTTCTTTCAAAATCTGTGAAACAGTATTCTTTTATATCGCCTTACCTACTATCCCTCCTTCGCTCTGAAAACATTTCTTCCCTTCCTCTCTGTCATAAGATAATACGTACTGTGGCATACATCTAAGTATTGTAAGGAATAATTTATAAGCTTTTCATTCTTTTACTTTGCGCTAAAGCACTCCAATCCATTCCTAGATTCCTCCATCCTTCCTGCTACCCCTCCCTTGACATTTGCATCCTCATCTACATGAATACTATGCAATTCACAATTAAGTGCTTGGCAGGGGTTTCTTTGAATCATTCACTTTATTTCTCTACCGTTCCACTCCCAAAAAGCGCGTGAAATTAATGAAGAACTAACTACACCTTGCCGGCCGCGGTGGTCTCGCGGTTCTAGGCGCGCAGTCCGGAACCGTGCGGCTGCTACGGTCGCAGGTTCGAATCCTGCCTTGGGCATGGATGTGTGTGATGTCCTTAGGTTAGTTAGGTTTAAGTAGTTCTAAGTTCTAGGGGACTGATGACCTAAGCAGTTGAGTCCCATAGTGCTCAGAGCCATTTTTTAACTAAACCTTACCGTGAAAGCACTGATGTCTCTTATCACAATTGTCATGTCTCCCATGTATGTCGGGATAAACAAAATATCCTGTCTTTCAGCGGAGGAGGTTGGCGAATGGAAATTAATGGAAACACGTTACCGCAAAGTGAAACACCTATGTTTGAATGATTTTCATTCTAACTCGTTTACCATATCGGTGACACAATGTCCCCTATTTCATGATAATACAAAACAAGCTGCCCTTCTTTGAACTGTACAAGATGGCAGCCAGTGAAGGAATATTTTAGGGATTTGGTTTTAAAAAAATTTATTTCAAAAGTCCAGTGGAATCTTTACAAGTTTTCTCGTAGAGTAATTCACGCCGTGTGTACGTGACACAAGTCGCTTTCCTTTCAAAACCGAGGCGGTTCTGTCCAGTTAAAGCTGCTGACAGGAGACGCCCTGAGCCCTCTGCTGAAACTGCTAGCGAATTCACGCCATTGATTTTAGCCAATAGCGCGCGCGGGATACCGATCACGTGTGTGGACGCCGGAGCGTCCTGCGGGACAGAACACAGTTGCTTCTCTCTCTTGGAATCTAGACCTCGAGCAGAACAGACGTTCTTTCGGAAGACAGAGCCTCTGTCTCTGCTTTCAGGACCGGCCACCAATATAAGTCAACATGAACCGCTTCCCCTTCCATTGCCCATTTCATTTAATTTTTCGACCTCCTCGACTGGCCTAAACCTGCTAACTTCCGACCCTAGGCGCGCCATTCGTACTCCGTATATTGAAATACATCCACTTTATTGTACTTAATTTCCTGTTTTGTCGTTTAAAGCCAACCCTGGATGCCCACTATCAAATCCTGGCCGCTCGACCCCTTGCACACTGCCGCCACGAGGCATATTTAACAACCTTCTTCCCTCTTTCCTACTATTTTATGCATTAACGTTGGTGTCAGAAGTTTCTCTCCCCATCCCCAAACCACGTACTCTTTTACAATTGGTTTCAGAAGTGGGATGTAACAGTTATATCCCCCCTTTCCGACACGAACTATTTTACAACTTGTGTCACAAATGGGACGTTAGCGTCCGTATAACTTTACATTGGAAGCAGAAGTACCTCGTAAACTTCCCTTAACTTTACAGAACTTTTTCGATGTCTTCCTTAAATGCTGTCTCATAGGGATCCCGTACCGCCCAGGAATACTCACGAAGAGAATGGCTCTGGTTCAAATGGTTCTGAGCGCTATGGGACTTAACTTTTGAGGTCATCAGTCAAGAGAATGGACAAGTGTGTTATAGGCGGTCACTTTAATCGATATTTTGCATCTTCTGCGTATTCACCAATAAAACGCGGTCTTTCGGTTTCCTTCCACATAGTGTTTTCCATATGACAGTTACAATTTAAGTCGGTCATGATCGTGGCTCCTAGATATTTAGTTAAACCGGCAACATTTAAATGTGACTGATTTATGGTGTAAGCGAACTTTACCAGAACTGTTGTAGTATTCATGTATAGAACCTTACTCATTTTATTGTTTAGTGTCAATTGTCATGTTTTGCACCGTTAAGATACGTTTTTGACACCAATTTTGCAATTAACTTTGTTCTTATAGGGAGACAGCAGCATTACCTGACACAAATCTGAGAGAAACGTTCTGATTGTCTGCTAAGCAATTTATATATATTAGAAAAAGTAGAAGGTCTACTTCACTTTACTTGCGGAATCAAACTCATCACTTCGTTTCACTAGGTGATGTCCCGTAAGTTATTGCGAGCTGTCACCTTTCAGACAGGAAATCAGGGATCTAGCCACACAACTAGACGATAGTCCATAGGAAAGCAATGCGGTTGGAAGCCTGTTTGGCACTCTATAAATACGGAATCAACTTGAGAGCCCCAGTACGGAGTATGACATGCGAATAAAGTGCCAGCTTTGTCTCACAAGAGTGATACTTTCCAAATCCATTCTGTTCTGATGTCAATACGAAATATATCTCGGGGTGTTTCATAATGTTGCATTTATTCACACGTCCTGCTATATGTTGATGTCAATGAAACGGGTCTGTAACTCAGTGGATTACATTTGTTTTCTTTCATATGTATTGCGGTGGTCCGTGCAACTTTCCATTCTTCTCTCTCGCCATGAATACTAGACTAGCCCCCATGACATCTTAGGAAAAATAATTAAACCACTGCATCATTGATGCACAAGATGCGCTCCTAATTGTTAGCCCACTCAAGAAAACATTGGCTGCAGAAACAAAATTGTCCCGCTGTGACTATGATAGGGACATGACAATGTAGTGGAACACGTCTGGTGACACTGTGGTAGTTTTGTTACTTCCTGGAATGACAGAGAATCATCTTGTAAGAATCATTTATTCATTCGTGGTATACCAATAGCAGATTCTGCATGAATTTCACTTTGATGTGTCATCGACGTATCAAATATATGTTCACAGACAGGAGAGATAAATTAACAGCCACCACAAGGCCAATGAGGAGGCGATGAACGCTGCAGATCGTCGCTTGCACCATTAAAATGTCGGCACACTGTAAAGAGTAAGTGGCAGAAGATCTCAGACGTGCGGTAGGTATCTATCCCAACCAAAGTGCTTGGTGCTGACTTCCACGTCGTATTTGTTACTCTGCGACTGCAAGGCATCTCATTTGCTTACAACAACTGACAGCTGCGAGGGACACATCCCTGTGAAACATTTCGTAACACAAAACATTTTCTTTGTGCCACCAGAAGTATTTCACTGACAATACATTTTGTGGACATATACAGACCATTGTTTGAGATAACGTTTGTTATGGTTTACCCACTATTTTCTCCTAACGAAGTTACGATACAGTACTTCAAATCGCTAATAGGAAACATTGATTTAGGTTTACAGTGACCACCTAAAATCTCTTACGTCAAATGCCAGGATCAATCCTTTGCAGGGGCACAGACCACCTCCTTCTGCATCCTTGCCAGCTGAGGATTCTTCTTCGCGGTTAATCTCGTTTCCGACGAGTCGTTGTACCGTAATCCTCCTTCCTCTCTTTTAACCTCAGCATGACTACTGTAGGCAATTGTAACACGAAGGTTAATTGGTAGTTGCACTTATCATTTATCAGATACGCTTTCATTGACCGCTGTAGTAAATCGCAGAAACGTCCTTCATCAACGCCTGTTTGTCTTCCTGGATGTGGTGCTTCTCTTATCTCAAACCGATCTTATTTCAAATGATACAACTTGACTTTCTCGACAGCACTTGCTACATACAGGGCACAGGTGTTTCGAACTGCCTGCACTACGTTCCTCGCTTTGTTAAACACAAACAAAACACGTCACACATGTTAGATGTGACTCCATTTTAGATTCCGTTTTATAATCCATAAACGATACTCCTCGTGACATCAAAAATAAGTAACATTCAAGTTGACAGGGCATGAGATAATTTCAGCACAGACAAGACCGCTGGAGATCATAGGCTCCATGCCCGAAGCGTCGCGATCACTTGGGCGTACGCCGGTCTGTATCAAGCGGCAATTGGCTGATGGCGCTGAAATTGCTCATACAAGAGTGTCAGCCAGGAGCCCTTTCACGAAGATGTTTCAGCAAAGATTTTTCTATTACTGGCTGATTAGAAAATGAACGAGACTGTCTCTGACCTTCTGTCAGACTGACGCTCTCAGCAGATGGACGGAATACGGCTCAAAAAGAAAGGAAAAAGATGAGTTTGATACATTATGTGATCAGAAGTATCCGGACACCCCCAAAAACATACGTTTTTCATATGTGGTGCATTTTGCTACCACCTACTGCCAGGTACTCCATATCAGAGACCTCAGTGGTCATTAGACATTGTGAGAGAGAAGAATGGGTCGCTCCACGGAACTCACGGACTTCGAAAGTGGTCAGGTGATTGGGTGTCACTTGTGTCATACGTCTGTACGCGAGATTTCCACACGCCTAAACATCCCTAGGTCCACTGTATCCGATGTGATAGTGAAGTGGAAACATGAAGGGACACGTACAGCACAAAAGCGTACAGGTCGACCTCGTCTGTTGACTGACAGAGACCGCCGACAGTTGAAGAGAGTCGTAATGTGTAATAGGCAGATATCTATCCAGACCATCCACAGGAATTCCAAACTGCATCAGGACCCACTGCGAGTACTACAACAGTTAGGCGGGAGGTGAGAAAACTTGGATTTCTTGGTCGAGCAGCTTCTCATATGCCACACATCACGCCGGTAAGTGCCAAACGACGTCTCGCTTGTCGTAAGGAGCGTAAACATTGGACGATTGAACAGCGGAAATACGTTGTGTGGAGTGACGAATCACGTACACAGTGTGGCGATCCGATGGCAGGGTTTGGGTATAGCGAATGCCCGGTGAACATCATCTGTGGAGCGCGTGTGTAGTGCCAACAGTAAAATTTTGAGGTGGTAAAGTTATAGTGCGGTCTTGTTTTTCATGGAGGAAGCCTGCACCCCTTGTTGTTTTGCGTGACACTATGACAGCACAGGCCTACATTGATGTTTTAAGCACCTTCTTGCTTCCTATTGTTGAAGAGCAATTCGGGGATGGTGATTCCATCTTTCAACTCGATCGAATACCTGTTCATAATGCGTGGCCTGTGGTGAAGTGGTTACACGTCAATAACATCCCTGTGATGGACTGACCTGCACAGAGCCCTGAGCTCAATCCTATAGAACACCTTTTTGATGTTTTGGAAAGACGACTTCTTGCCAGGCCTCGCCGACCGACATCGATACCTCTCCTCAGTGCAGCACTCCGTGAAGAATGGACTGTCATTCCCCAAGAAACCTTTCAGCACCTGATTGAACGTATGGCTGCGAGAGTGGAAGCTGTCATCAAGGCTAAGTGTGGGCCAACACCACATCGAATTCCAAAATTACCGATGGAGGGCGCCACTATCTTGTAAGTCATTTTCAGCCAGGTGTCCGGGTACTTTTGATCACATAGTGTATCACAGCTTTTGCGTTATCAATGCATGATGTGGACTACTAGACCATGAATAGGTTATTCACAATAACAGATCAAGCGGAAGTTAACACTTCTTGTACCTCATTATGACACAAACATGATGCTAACATATGTGAAATTCGGTAGTTGGCTGGTGCGGATTCGATTCCCGCTGTGGGTACCAGATTTTAACAGCCACAAATATACCCCCTTCACCTTTAGTAACGGCGCGTAAAGAACGCAGGGCTGTGACGTAGTACAAAGTCAACATTAAACATGTCCATTTGCTACTGACTGATACAGTGTTGGATTAGTTTTGGCTATCAGACGCGGAAGTCGCTGCTTGCAGAAACTGTGTCTTTAGTAAGCTGCCTTACACTATTAGTATTGTGCTTGTTCACGAACCAATCGTCATGTAAGGTCATAGGACTTTCTCTTCTCATTTTCGTTGTTTCTTCACCATGGCAAACTCCTCCAGGTCTCTCCTAACGGCGCGATCCTAACTACTAGTGGAAGAGAATTTGATAGTTGACACCATTTCGTGTGGTATCAACAACGACGATATGTGCGGGGTTGAAATTCCAGGCTGCACGGAACTATTCGTTGCGTTACCACTAGCCGAGCATGTGCACATCTCCCAACTGTTGAAAAAATAATAAATATTTCATGTCTATAAGACACGCTATAAAACAATAGCAAAAGTGCCAGGTTCGAAGCCCTGCCAGGAAAAAATCGTTTGTATCGTCGTTTCAGGTTAAAATATCCGACATCTGATTGTGTTTAGTTAACAATTCACATTGGTATTGCGTTCTATCCTCCGTCCATCATCACAACTTTACTTCATGGCGTTTAACACTTATGCTCTGCACTTCGTTACATTCCTTTCATGGTTGCTTCTCAGGTACAAAATAAGCTTCATGGGGTTCCCAATGTATTGCTAAACTTAACGTCATTTATTTCCGGGTTCGTACATTGTACCTTGTAAACTGATACTGGTGAAAACTTCGATATTTCGCGTGTCTTTATGCCTAGTCTGTTCTCGATGAGACACACAGGCTATGTTTGGTTAACAGTGTTTTCAAATTCAAATCAGGAACAAAAACTCATAATGTCAGTTAATGGGTGTGATAAGACTTCTGAAGTGTCACTTATTGTAATGAAGTTTAATTTACACACGTAAAGGAGATTCTCATCTCTAATAACGTGCTCTAAAAAGTTTGTTATAGCGCGTTATTAGTATACGTCTGGCCTGACTCCCATAATGAGCAGTGTTCTCTAGTGATCTCTTGTTGAAACCAGTCTGTATAGTCAAACGACCGCACCCCGCAGGGTTTCAGCGAATAGAGGACTTGCGACACTGCTACGTTATGTTGGTTACATTCGGCAGTGGCCCACTATTTTGCTGTCAGGTGGACACTGATCAGCCAGAACATCATGTCCACCTACCTATTACCGATATAAACCCATCCAGGCGATAGCAACGTCACCTGGCGAGGAACGACTGCTTGTCAGTTACACGCACGGTGCATGTAGTATCAGTGAGTGTGCTGTCCGTGTGTAGATTAGATTAGATTAGATTAATACTTGTTCCATAGATCATGAATACGACACTTCGTAATGATGTGGAATGTGTCAGGTTAATAAAAGATGTCTGTACAAGATATTACATTACACAAAATATTGTATGACACTAATTTTTAAGCTAGTTTTTTTCCTTCTCCTCCCTTAATTTATATCTAAAAATTCAGCCAGTGAGTAGAAGGAGTTGTCATCTAGAAATTCTTTTAATTTATTTTTAAATGTTGGTTGACTCTCTGTCAGACTTTTGATGCTCTTTGGTAGGTGACCAAAGACTTTTGTGGCAGCATAAATTACCCCTTTGTGTGCCAAAGTCAGATTTAACCCTGCATAGTGAAGATCAACCTTTCTCCTGGTGTTATAGCTATGCACACTGCTATTACTTTTGAACTGGGTTGGATTATTAACAACAAATTTCATAAGTGAATATATATACTGTGAGGTTACTGTGAGGATCCCTAGATCCTTAAATAGATGTCTGCAGGATGACTGTGGGTGGGCTCCAGCAATTATTCTGATTACACGTTTTTGAGCAATGAATACTTTTCTACTCAACGATGAATTACCCGAGAATATGATGCCATACGAAAGCAGTGAATGAAAGTAGGCATATTAAGCTAATTTACTGAGATTCTTATCACCAAAATTTGCAATAACCCTAATAGCATACGTAGCTGAACTCAGACGTTTCAGCAGACCATCAATGTGTTGGTTCCAGTTTAACCTCTCATCACTGGCCACACCTAAAAATTTTGAAAATTCTACCTTAGCTACAGACTTCTGTTCAAAGTCTATATTTATTACTGGAGTTGTGCCATTTACTGTACGGAACTGTATATACTGTGTTTTATCAAAATTTAAAGAGAGTCCGTTTGCTGAGAACCACTTAATAATTTTGTGAAAAACATTGTTTACAATTATATCACTTAGTTCTTGGTTTTTGGATGTTATTACTATACTTGTATCATCAGCAAAAAGAACTAACTTTGCATCTTCATCAATGTGGAATGGTAAGTCATTAATGTATATCAAGAACAGTAAAGGACCTAAGACCGAACCCTGTGGGACCCCGTGCTTGATAGCTCCCCTGTTTGAGGAATCAGCTGTTGTATTAACATTACATGAACCACTTATTTCAACTTTCTGCATTCTTCCGGTTAAGTATGAATTAAACCTTTTGTGCACTGCCCCCCTCAAACCTTATCTAAAAGAATTTCATGATTTACACAATCAAAGGTCTTTGAGAGATCACAAAAATACCAATGTGTGATGTCTGGTTATTCAGGGCATTTAATATTTGATCAGTGAAAGCGAATATATCATTTTCTGTTGAAAAGCCTTTCTGAAAACCAAACTGACATTTTGTTAGTACTTTATTTTTACAAATATGGGAGGCTACTCTTGAATACATTACTCTCTCAAAAATTTTTGATAGAGCTGTCAGAAGAGAGATTGGGCGATAGTTGTTGACATCTGACGTATCCCCCTTTTTATGCAATGGTTGTACAATGGCATATTTCAGTCTATCAGGGAAAACACCCTGCTCCGAAGAGCTATTACATACGTGGCTGAGAATCCTACTTATCTGTGGGGAACAAGCTTTAAGTATCTTGCTGGAAATGCCATCAATTCCTTAAGAGCTTTTACTTTTCAGTGATTTTACTATTTTACTGATTACAGAGGGAGTGGTTGATGGAAATACAGTTGTTTCAAACTGCACAGGTATGGCCTCTTCTATTAGAAGCCTCGCCTCTTCTAGCGAAGATCTAGATCCTATTTTCTCCACAACATTTAAAAAATGATTATTGAAAATATTTTCAATTTCTGATTGTTTGTTAGTACACTTGTAATTCAGTTTTATGGCACTAAAGTCTTACTGTGCTCTTGGTTGCCCTGTTTCCCTTTCAATAATATTCCAAATTGCTTTAATTTTATTATCAGAGTTACTGATCTGAGACATGATACACATGCTTCTGGACTTTTTATAACTTTTCTTAGTACCGCACAATAGTTTTTATAATATTGAACAATTTCGGGATCAGTACTCCCTCTTGAGGTTAGATACAGTTCTCTTTTACGGTTGCAAGATATTCTTATTCCTTTAGTTGGCCAAGGTTTTTTATATGTTTTCTTGGAATTATGTTTAACTATTTTCTTGGGAAAACAATTTTCAAATACCCTTAAAAATGTATCGTGAAATAAGTTATATTTCAAGTTTGCATCAGGTTCCTTATACATTTCATCCCAGTCTAGCTGCTTTAGGCTTTCCCTAAAGTTTGCAATATTTATATTGTTAATTGAACGCACTGCTTCGAAATTCTGATTTGATATACTGCATGGAGCTATGTCGTGTACTGTAACTAACTGTGCACCATGATCTGAAAGACCATTCTCAACAGGATAAACATTTATGTCCTTAAATTTATCTTGGTCTATAAAAAAGTTATCTATCCATGTTCTGCAGTTCTTTGTTATCCGAGTAGGAAAATCAATGACGAGGCTCGAATTGACAGAACTGAGTAATACTACAAGGTCATTCTTCCTATTACACTCTTTCAGGGAATCAACATTGAAATCCCCACAAATGATAATTTGCTTCCCCCTGTCTGACAGCACAACAAAGCATCCAAGTTTTCTAGAAATAGCTGGAAATTCCCTGAGGGGGACCTATACACTGTTACAATTATGAAAGTGCCATCATTTAGTTTTAATTCAGTGGCACATGCTTCCATATGTTGCTCTACACAAAATTTTTTAGTTTCTAAATTTTTTACACCGTGGAAGCTTTTGACATATATGGCAACTCCTCCTCTCATCATATTATCTCTACTTACATGTGTAGCTAATTTGTACCCATTGATGCTAACCTTTTGCATATCAGTGACAATGTGATGCTCAGACAGGCATAGTACATCTATTACATTCTCAGTTTCTATATCTTCTAAACAAAGCAGAAGCTCATAAATTTTATTCTTCAATCCCTCAATATTTTGATGAAATATACTAACACTATTTTTCACTTTACTTTTGTGAGTATCTTTAACTTTTTTAACATCTTTAGTACTTGCCTGGCTGAGTTTCCCACTGGACACTGATCTTACACTAAAAAATAGTTTCCACCATGAGATGTAGTTCCTCCCCCCTTTAAATTTCCTGCTATCAGCCCAGCCAGTTTACCCTTCCCCTTCTTGTTGAGGTGTCGGCCATGTCTAGTATAGTCCCACCTACAGAGTGAATCAACAGGAACCACACCAATGTGTGACCCTGCACCAGATACAAGTAGCCGTTCCAACTCCAAATTAACTCTCCTGACAGAAGAGCTCAAATGAGGCTGGTCGTGGCGCTCCAGAACCGACACAAACCCAACAATGGTATGACTCGATGCTGATGAAATATTTGCCAGGTCACACTTTATGCTGTACCCCAGATCTCTGTCAGTACTGTTGCCCGGCCCACCCACAATAACCATGGTATCTTCCTTAGTAACGCCTCTACATAGTGAACCTAAATCCTCTGTAACCTGCCCCAGTCCAGCACTAGGTTTGAAAAAACTTGTGACCTGGTATTCTGACCCTAATTCATCCTGCAGAAGTTGGCCCTCACCCTTAGCATGCGAACTACCTAACAACAAGACTTTCTTTCTCTTTGAAGACTTCCCTACCTTTTTATTCAATTTGCTGCTGAAAGCTTGTTGAGCCCTGTCTACATCTACTTCTGAGAGAGGCTCTTCAGTTTCTGACTGAAGCAACAGGTCAAACCTATTTTGTACATTAATAACAAAGCTGTCAGAAGAATTTCTTGGCCTGTTCCTTATGCCTGTTGCCACTTCCCACCCCTGTTTACCCTTCTCCCCCCTTAACCTGCCCAGTTCTCGGCTAGCCTCATCTAACTCAGCCTGAAGGGCAGCAATTATCCCCTCCTGTTCCACAATCTTTCTATCTCTACTGCATAGCCTACAGGACCACTGATGAGTCTCGCTCATTTTCCCAATTCCCACGCCACTACAATCGCCCCAATGAAAAAGTTACTACATCCATCACACCAGACCCCGGAGCTAACGATTCTACGGCACTTTACATTCATGGTACAAATCGATTTTAGTGACAGAAAGACAATGTGTGGAAGTCGTGTGATCTATCTGAATTTGACTGAGGGCAGATTGTGATGGTACAGAGGCTCTACACGAGCATTTCGGAAACTGGACAATTCTTCGGGTGTTCGAGAAGTACTGTAGTGAGGTTATTCAACACATGGAGAAACCAAGGTGAAACTACATCCAGACGTGGTGGGGTTGGGAGGCCACCCTTCATTACAGATGTCGGACGTCGTAGGCTGGGCAGATTGGTGAAACAGGACAGGCGGCGAAATGTCGCGGAACTAACATCAGAATTTAACGCTGGGCAGAGTATAAATGTTTCTGAACACACAGTGCAATGAACATTCCTAATGCATATGCCGACGTTAACACCACGACATCGGCAACTACTACTGAAATGGGCACGTGACCATCGGAACTGGTAATTGGTGCAGTATCAGAGCATTGCATGCTCTCATGAATCCCAATACCTTCTTCATCATGCCGATGGGAGGGCGCGAATCCATCGTCTTCCAGGGGAACAACTCCTTCACACCTGCACTGCGATACGGAGACAAGATGGCAAGGTTCAATCCCGCGTCCGACCATCCTGATTTAGGTTTTCCATGATTTCCCTAAATCGCTTCAGGCAAATGCCGGGATGATTTCTATGATAGGGCAATCCGATGAGACAGATGACCTCGCTGTTTGGTCTCTTCCTCCTAAATCAACCCAACCAACAAGATAGCAGCGACTCCATCATGCTCTGGGAGACATTCACGTGGGCATCCACGGGTCCAGTGAAGCGCGTGGAAGGTACCATGACGGCCAAGGAGTATCATACACTGGTTGAAGATTACCACACCCCATCATGACGATAATATTTCCGGACGGCAGTGGCATTTTTCAACAAGATAATGCGCCACGTCAGAAGACCAGGAGTGTGATGGTGTGGTTCGAGGAACACAGTGGCGAGTTGCAGTTAATGTGTTGGCCCCCCAACTTGCCAGATATGAACCCGATCGAATACATCTGGTGGACATACCAGCCATTAGGTAGGTCGTTCAAAAATGGTTCAAATGGCTCTGAGCACTATGGGACTTAACATCTGTGGTCAACAGTCCCCTACAACTTAGAACTACTTAAACCTAACTAACCTAAGGACAACACACATATCCATGCCCGAGGCAGGATTCGAACCTGCGACCGTAGCAGTCGCGCGGTTCCGGACTGAGCGCCTAGAATCATACCACCGCGGCCGGCAGGTAGGTCGTCATAATGCAGTGTAAGTTCCATATCTCCTAAACTACTGGATCAGTTTGAACCAAACTTCGTGCACGTATCAGTAACTGTATAGAAAGAAGCGCTGTGGGGGTAAGAACCACCTACTTATCAAAATGATGGTGATGGGGGTGGAAGATAAATGTTGCCTACGACGCGCAAGTATCCAGATTTTATTTATGCAGTATTTGAGAATGATAGCACTCAGCCACTTGCAACAAGCTTCACACATAATTTCAACACTTTTCGATACTTTTTTCGCTGACACACAGCAAAAAATGATGAATGGAAAAAAGTTCATGCACTAAAATTGCTGCATCAGGCATGGCGTTTTAATATACTACGTATTTACAAGACGCTCTATTCGCAACACATTTTCCAGGCAGTGTTCACATATACCACTGAAAGTATCTGGGAAATTATACGACTCATAGCTCAGGAGATAAGACGTTATAAACATTGAGCTGCGTAAAAACGAAGATGCAAGGCGAAATTCGTTAGAGACACAGTTCAAATATGTGTACAAATATGTGCGAAATATGTTAAATACATGTAAAACAGTCCGCTGCTCGTGGTCGTGCGGTAGCGTTCTCGCTTCTCACGCCCGGGTTCCCGGGTTCGATTCCCGGCGGGGTCAGGAATTTTCTCTGCCTCGTGATGATTGGGTGTTGTGTGATGTCCTTACGTTAGTTAGGTTTAAGTAGTTCTAAGTTCTAGGGGACTGATGACTGTAGATGTTAAAACCCATAGTGCTCAGAGCCCAGCCACATGTGAAACATATGTGACATTAACTTTCATAGACTGCAGCTCAGTCAGCAAATAGTGTATCCGACAGTTCTGACTGTATTTGAAGACGACGTATTCGTCGTATTTGAAGAAAGTATTTCACATTTATTTGTCGCTGGCAGAAGTTCTCTAAATCAGTTTAAACCACACAGCCAATCAGCAATGAATTAGGCGTGCTGTAGCAGGTCTTGTTTTTGCATGAAACACTTTATTGAAGACGTAGGTGTTATGACAGTTTGCTTTCCGTGAAGATTTTTGTGTAACTCATGTCATTTAGCTGTGATATCATTTACAAATGCCGGATCCAACAAGCAGCTCAAATCATCTAGTTGTTAGTAATCTTCCTCTCTTGAAGAGAAAAGGTTTTATCGCTGGCAGAAGTTCTCTAAATCAGTTTAAACCACACAGCCAATCAGCAATGAGTTCGGTGTGCTGTAGCAGGTCTCCACAGTAGCTATCCCATTCTTCTAGTAACACTAAATTTTCTTCTCTGTAGTGATTGCGAGCGAACTGAATTCACAGTTTTTGTGGCAAAACTCATAACATGCGCCATTTTCAAAATATGTCCACAAAGCGCTTGCTGATACACACTACAGTGATATTTAAAGAAAGATGGGAAAGATTCGTCGTACGTACAAAAAGTAACAAATCTTTGTGTTTGCCTACCATACAAGGCGCTTCACCTGTAGTAATAAACGGAAGTTATTGAGCAATGAAGAATTTGAAAGCCCTGTAAAAGTGTTCTTCTCATATAGTGTCTTTCAAGGTCAAAATTGTAAGTAAGTCTTCTGTTACACTGAATCCCGAAAACATCAATTTTACAGAAATCATAATTTGAAATGGATTGACTACACCCATGGACTCGTTTAAGTGCAATGAGAAACACAAGCAGGACTGCAGATCTGTTACCACTTCCTCTTCTATATTTTCCGCCATTAATTCAATGCTATTTTATTTTATTTTTGTGACAGGAGCTGTTGACAGAGGCTTGTCTCTGATGGCTATACTATCTCTTACTTTTTTTAAATGTGGAAAACAAGAACTCACTAGCTGCCAGGATAGATAATAAGCTGTTGTGGAAAGCCCATGTTCAGGATCTTGTTCAGAAACTAAATGCTGCTTTATTTACCATTAGAACAGTATCTGGAATAAGTGACAGTTCAGCACGAAAAGTAGTATACTTCGCATATTTTCATACGCTTATGTAATATGGTATTATTTTTTGGGGTAATTCTTCTGATTCAAAAAGGGAATTTTTGCTCAAAAACGGGCTGTTCGAGCTATATGTGGTGTAAGTTCGAGAACCTCTTGTCGACCCCTATTCAATAGTCTGGGAATTCTGACATTGCCCTCACAGTATATATTTTCTTTAATGTCGTTTGTTGTTAACAATATTAGCTTATTCACAAGAGTTAGCAAATGGTTCAAATGGCTCTGAGCACTATGGGACTCAACTGCTTTGGTCATCAGTCCCCTAGAACTTAGAACTACTTAAACCTAACTAACCTAAGGACATCACACACATCCATGCCCAAGGCAGGATTCGAACCTGCGACCGTAGCAGTCTCACGTTTCCGGACTGCGCGCCTAGAACCGCGAGACCACCGCGGCCGGCCCAAGAGTTAGCAGCTTTCACTCAGTTAATACTAGGCAGAAATCAAATCTGCATCCATTTTCAATAAGCTACCACAAAAACTCAAAAATCTTAGCAGTAGCCCAAACGCTTTTAAGTCTAAACTGAAGAGTTTTCTCATGGCTCACTCCTATTCTGTCGAGGAGCTCCTGGAGGAGCTGAAAAGTTATGCAAATTCCAGTCTTACACTGTTGATTTTCTTTATTTAAACTTACGAATTGTCGCCTGAATACGTTTCTTGTATTTCGTTTTATCTGTTTCTACTATCGTGTTATAATTTCATGTATTGACTCGTTCCATGACCATGGAGACTTCTCCTTAATTTGGTTCCAAGGAACAATAAATAAATAAATAAATAAATAAAATAAAAAAAGCAGTGCTTAACATCTGTGCGATCATCATATGATATTGCTCGTTTCCTCAGTACTTCTGATACACGAAATGATGTTATGTTTTGTACAGGCTTTACAAGAAGCGACTGCTGTGACTGTAATTTACTTTTAACGTTCTAAAGTTTTTCCCTCCTCAACTCACTACCAACAGCTTCCTCCGATTCAAAGTCTTTGCGAACTGTTTTAAAATGCTGTTCATTGTTTCCCTTTGCAGGTATGTCTAAAGTAGCATTACATATGCAACATATACAGCTACCTTTATGCATTACAATAAAAAGCTGTTCTTGCTACTCAGTGGCCTCCCTTGTTTTGATCGGTAGCACTCGGCAGCTGTCGAGAGCCTTCTCGCAGCAGTGGCTCAAATGGCTCTAAGCACTATGGGACTTAACATCTGAGGTCATCAGTCCCCTAGGCTTAGAACTACTTAAACCTAACTAACCTCAGGACATCACACACATCCATGCCCGCGGCAGGACTCGAACCTGCGACCGTAGCAGCAGCGCGGTTCCGGACTGAAGCGCCTAGAACCGCTCGGCCACAGCGGCCGGCCACCGCAGTGGTTTGGAGATGTTCGTTGCCAAATATACTGCAAATTATTCACTGGTGTTGATTGTCGCAGAGCCTTACTATAGCTGTGGTTTGTATTGTTGCGGTATTTTGATAGCGATTATGGATGATAAGGCTATTATTTGACACGTCAATACCAACAGAAATCTCTGTTTCTACAACACAACGTATTTAACTGATAATTGCCTGCCAAAGTATTTAACTGATCATTACCTACGTTCTGTACACTGCTCTTTCGCGGAAACTCGAAAACAGAGGTTTGTGGTGCCTACTCTAGCCAGAACTTGTTCCTCTCACCCTACACCGCGTCTCTTCCCACAGCAAACCCTGAGCGAGTGCTCTGCCCGCTCACCGCAACGCGTCCTAACAACGCGCCAAGTTACAGTTAGCGAGTAGTTTCCTCATTACACGGGAGGAAAGACTATTGCTTGGAGTGAGTGTTAAAGGCAGTGAAATGTAGATTAGACGAAAGAGTCGGAGACAGTGTCGTCAGACTTACCGCCAACAAATACAGTGCGGAACACTATTTGTCACCAACTGGTATTTTAAAAACAGCTCAGTTAAACAGATTTTGAACAAAGATCTGCTCAAAAAGTAATGGCGGTCGACTGATCGGTCGCGATCGACAGGTTGAGCACCCTTGGTCTAAATGTTCTCATACTGAGAGCAGCAAACATAGCGTTGCTGAAAGCAGTGTTAGACAGGTCGTAGAACTTTGTGTTTTGAGCAGATCGTTGTATAGCTCAATTTGGAAATTGCGCGAAGGCCGCGTTTGGACTTACGGCTTCGCGCATGATCACTGGACTCTGTAATTTTCACGAGAGGTGGACTGTATGTGGGCAACAGACTAGAATTTTGCGATGAAAACTATTCTCTAACTGGGTAGTTTGACACGCAGCGAAGATACAAAAATGGAAATTTTGTTTCTTTCAATACTTAAACATCTCGGGATGAATTCACCGTAACTGTTAACAAGGCTTCTTTGGTGGTAGAACGCTCGGTTTATGAACGCTGATGGAGCTCCGTGATCCGTGGGCACATCAGAAACTTTACAGAGTGCTATGAAACCTTTGCTCGCTAGATATTTTAGAACCAGTTGTACAATGAGAACTTGACATAAACCGACAAAACAACTATTTAAGGATTTGTAACGGGATGTATTTAACAACATTTATTTGGTCAGCATTGTTTTCAAATTACAGTTAAATAATAAACTATATTATTACTCAGTCAAACTACAAAACTGGCCATTAAAATTCCTACACCAAGAAGACATGCAGATGATAAACGGATATTCATTGGACAAACATCTTATACTAGAACTAACATGTGATTACATTTTCACGTAATTTGGGTGCATAGATCCTGAGAAATCAGTACCCAGAACAACCACCTCTGGCCGTAATAACGGCCTTGATACGCCTGGGCATTGAGTCAAACAGAGCTTGGATGGCGTGTACAGGTACAGCTGCCGATGTAGCTTCAACACGATACCACAGTTCCGCAGTTCATCAAGAGCAGTGACTGGAGTATTGTAACGAGCCAGTTGCTCGGCTACCATTGACCAGATGTTTCAAATTAGTGAGAGATCTGGAGAATATGCTGGCCAGGGCAGCAGTCGAACATTTTCTGTATCCGGAAAGGCCCGTACAGGACCTGCAACATGCGGTCGTGCATTTTCCTGCTGAAATGTAGGGTTTCGCAGGGATCGAATGAAGGGTAGAGCCACGGGTCCTAACACATCTGAAATGTAACGTTCACTGTTCAAAGTGCCGTTTATGCGAACAAGAGGTGACCGAGACGTGTAACCAATGGCACTCCATACCACCACGCCGGTTGATACGCCAGTATGGCGATGACCAATACACGCTTCTAATGTGCGTTCACCCCGATGTCGCCAAACACGGATGCGACCCTCATGATGCTCTAAACAGAAACTGGATTCATCCGAAAAAAAGACATTTTGCTATTCGTGCACCCAGGTTCGTCGATGAGTACACCATCGCAGGCGCTCCTGTCTCAGATGCAGCGTCCCGGGTAACCGCACCCATAGTCTCCGAGCTGATAGTCCATGCTGCTGCATACGTCGTCGAACTGTTCGTGCAGGTGGTTGTTGTCTTGCAAACGTCCCCATCTGTTGACTCAGGGATCGAGACGTGGCTGCACGATCCGTTACAGCCATGCGGATAAGATGCCTGTCATCTCGACTGCTAGTGATACGAGGCCGTCGGGATCCAGCACGGCGTTCCGTATTTCCCTCCTGAACCCACCGATTATATATTTTGCTAACAGTCATTGCATATCGACCAACGCGGGCAGTAATATCGCGATACGATAAACCGCAATCGTAATAGGCTTCAATCCGATCTTTATCAAAGTCGGAAACGTGTTGGTATGCATTTCTCCTCCTTACACGAGGCATCACAGCAACGTTTCACCAGGCAACGCCGGTCAACTGCTGTTTGTGTATGAGAAATCGGTTGGAAACTTTTCTCATGTCAGCACGATGTAGGTGTCGCCACCGGCGCCAACCTTGTGTGAATACTCTGAAAAGCTAATCATTTGCATATCACAGCATCTCCGGGCGTGAGTCGTGTTTCGGTAGCTCAGTTGGTAGAGCACTTGCCCGCGAAAGGCAAAGGTCCGAGATCGAGTCTCCGTCGGGCACACAGTTTTTATCTGCCAGGAAGTTTCGTACTTGGGTTAGTTAGATTTAAGTAGTTCTAAGTTCTAGGGGACTGATGACCTCAGAAGTTAAGTCCCATAGTGATCAGAGCCATTTGAACTATTTTTTTGAACTTCCACTCTTCCACAGACTGACACCTCATTGAAAGTGTCCCCATAAGAGTTCTAGCTGTCATAAAGGCGAAAGGTTTACACAGTCCGTGTTAATGTCCACTAATAGGTGTCCGGATGCTTTTGATCAGGTAATGTACAAACAAGGTGACAATCATTGAACTATATGTAATAAAATCGTCATAAATTCTAAGCAGTTAACGTTATGGATGGTTTCGTCAACAAGAAAAACTGGCGCATTTGGGGGACTGAGAATCTGCATTTCGCGATCGAGAAGTCTCACCACCCTGAAGGTGATGTGGTGTGTCACGGAATAATCAGTGCGATAGTCCTTGATGGCACAGTGACTACCGAACGCTACGTGAAGGTTTGGGAAGATGACTTCATCCTCATTATCCAAAGTGACCCTGATTTCGACAGGATGTGGTTCATGCAAGACGGAGCTTGACGTCATGGAAGCAGGACAGTGTTTTATGTCGGGAAGGAGCAATTTGGGGACGACATTCTGGCTCTGGGGTACCCAGAGGCCACTGGCATGGGCCTCGATCGGCCGCCATATTCTCCGGATCTGAACACTTGCGACTCCCCTTTATGAGGTTATATTAAAGACAAGATGTACAGCAATAGCTCGAGAACCATTGCTGAGCTGCAAACAGCCATCCAGGAGGTCATCGGCACCATACATGTTCCGACACTTCAACGGGTAATGCAGAATTTCGATATTCGTCTGCGCCACCTCATCGCCAATGATGGCAGGCATATCGAACATGTCACAACCTAAATCCTAATGTCTCTAGTGACGTTTACATGTTGAAGAAATTGTGTGCATGCCGTAGTTTGTAACTAATTTACTTTTTTGTCAAGTATTTCGATAATTGTCGCTCTGTTCATGTAACAGCAATGAGTGCCGTGACTGTGTGTTTGGCTGGCTATCATGTAATTCAAGCGAGTATACTGCTAGGCCTAAGAGTACCTCGTCTTTTTGCTACCTTCGTCGTTTGTTTCTGGTACGCTATTCTGTATTATTTATCCTCTAGATATGGCTTTTTCCGTCCCATCATTCTGTGTGGTGCAGTTTTCAAAAATGGAATATTTCTCTATACAGGGTGTTACAAAAAGGTACGGCCAAACTTTCAGGAAACATTCCTCACACACAAAGAAAGAAAATATGTTATGTGGACATGTGTCCGGAAACGTTTACTTTCCATGTTAGAGCTCATTTTATTACTTCTCTTCAAATCACATTAATCATGGAATGGAAACACACAGCAATCGAACGTACCAGCCTGACTTCCAACACTTTGTTACAGGAAATGTTCAAAATGTCCTCCGTTAGCGAGGATACATGCACCCACCCTCCGTCGCATGGAATCCCTGATGCGCTGATGCAGCCCTGGAGAATGGCTTATTGTATCACAGTCGTCCACAATACGAGCACGAAGAGTCTCTACATTTGGTACCGGGGTTGTGTATACAAGAGCTTTCAAATGCCCCCATAATTGAAAGTCAAGAGGGTTGAGGTCAGGAGAGCGTGGAGGCCATGTAATTGGTCCACCTCTACCAATCCATCGGTCACCGAATCTGTTGTTGAGAAGCGTACGAACACTTCGACTGAAATGTGCAGGAGCTCCATCGTGCATGAACCACATGTTGTGTCGTACTTGTAAAGGCACATGTTCTAACAGCACAGGTAGAGTATCCCGTATGAAATCATGACAACGTGCTCCATTGAGAGTAGGTGGACGAAACTAAAATGAGCTCTAACATGGAAATTAAGCGTTTCCGGACACATGTCCACATAACATCTTTTCTTTATTTCTGTGTGAGGAATGTTTCCTGAAAGTCTGGCCGTACCTTTTTGGAACACCCTGTATATATGGCCAAAATACGAACTTCTCCAAACATCGCATTGTACGAACAGTCAGTTTTTTTTTCTCAGATTGCGTGAAGTATTGTTACGAGGTGAAAAACGCTTGAACATCCAACCAACTCTTCACAGGATTTATGTAACTATCACACAGCAATTTTTCACAGAGCGCAGATATACTTTGAGGGATATACTGAACTAAATATATTGCAAGTGTCCTTTGGCTGCAAGATAATTACTCACAACTGGAAGGACTGATGGACGATTAATGTACGATCTCTCCTCACTGTATAGAAACAAGAAACAACGTTAGAAACAGAGCACCTAAAGTCGGATTCAGTGAGAAGGCAAACGGGTTGTTGCTCCTTATGCGAATCGGACGTGTCATATTCTCCGAAGGCAATTAAGGTTTCAGTTGTTTTCTGGGAGCGGAAGCGAACTTGAAGATTTTAACGAGTTAGCTATATAATTATTCTCCACAAAACAGTTTCATTTTTTGCAAATTCTCATGCCTCTTGACGGCAGTAAGCCACATATACTATATAAAAATACACGATTTCTTAAAGTGTGAAGCAGGGAGCGGATTTTCGATTATAGGTGTTGCAAGATAACATGAATGCATTGCTGCTGCAATAGTTACCAACAGGAAGCGTCAGAGTTACCATCTCAGTCTATTAATGGGAATATCAGGATGATTCCTTTGAATAGGGCACGCCCAGATTCCTTCCTCATCTTTGTTTTATCTATTCTTCTATTGCGTTTCCATTGTCCTTGTCGTCAGTCTGGCGCTAAACCGTAATATTCATTCCTTCTTTCCCTCCTACGTGTGGAGTCTGTGTAGTGACTCCCTCCATGGTGATATAATCTCCATCGCACTGCTGGAAGTAATACAACCGCTGACGTCGTCGTCTGCACCTCCTAACTCTTCAGACACATTACTTCAGAAGTCATTGGTTCAGTAGGAAGTGACCGCCTACGTGTTCTGCTCGCTATCCCCTACACAATTCCTCATCCCCATTCACTCCACAGCCAGAACTGTCACCAAGTCACCTAAGACTCTTCCTGCACCATCTGGAATACCAACACGCATCCACACATTCCATATAGGAGGCCACACATTAACCTTCCAGCACCCTCATAATAGTTCTCAAACCGCTCCTTTTCTGCAGCTGATCCAGTCAGACGCCATATCCATCCACAACCCTATCAAGCCTATCCATGTGCCCAGTAAGTGGAATAAGGACAAAAAAGATTAATCGTGATGCAGCATGTATAGCCCCAATGACCACCTTAAAGTCAGTTAAGAAAGAACATGAAGTAGGGAAAGTTGGCATTTACGACATCTTTGCCGATGAGCTAACACGAAAGAGTTTTGTCAACAACTACATTGTACACCACTGAGCATATTTGTTAGCAAAAGAGAAAGAAGAAACATCGTATTTCAGCAATGGACAAATATCCATGTTACAAATGTGAAATTAATATCTCAAAAGTTAAGTCCAAAGTAATGTCATCAGAGATAACTTTTATGTGGAAGAGAGTTGTAAGCGCAACGAAGAAATTCAATGCGCCTACAATGCTTTTCCACTGAAGAAGTCGCTTGCTAGAACTCATCCAGTGCAGACGTACGAGAGCAGTTCTGATCTGAATTATTGAGATTGCGAATAGTGACGAGTTTGTTTTCGAGTTTAGAAGTGTTTGTTGCGCGACGGGATTCACGGCTTAGGGAACTGATTTTATGAACTGAGACAGGAACAGATAGACTCGTTTAACCGTGCACTACGGGTTAATTGAAATCTAATAACGGAATTAGTGAACATTGGACTTGACTTTAAATTAGTTGGACCTTAAGGAGAAGTGTACATTCTATGAAAGAATACACGCAATTAGTCTTGAGTGGGACCCAACTACACGTCATCAAGAAGATAAAACAATTACGCTAAAGTGTTGAGTTGTGGTAGTTGCCGAGAAACTATAACTCAATCAGACTGACTTAGCTAAACTATTCCGTGTGCGTGTGGTGTGGGAGTTATAAGTATTTAGTGACAAAATAACAATAAGCTGTTCGTACAAGTTAAATACCCGGTGTGGACTACATCATTAAATAGTTTGATAAATGACTAAATCAACGACTACTCATCAAAGACTATTTCACTGAAGTGCAAATATTCACGTCATTAGCTGAGAAGTGAACTTTAAAATATTTTCGTATTGCGACGCAATCTTACAAAGACTGAATCAAAGAGTATCTCTGGATCTCGTTGCTTACCAGCACAACAATTCCATAGCAACGAGACAACAGCGTAAGTAAAAATTGTTAACTAAAATGTTTCCTCGCAATCAGTGGTGTGTGCTATGCGAACGAGAGAAGAATTAATAACTACTACAAATCAGCGCAATTAACAATACAATATTAATAATAAAAAGCATCAATTATATGAGTGGAAACGCTGCGGACTTGTAATTGAGATACAACGACTACGCGAGGAATGCCTTTTCGGAAGTTTTTCAGGTTTTTTCTCCTGTTAATCTACGGGGACTGACGCTATATCGCATCGTGTCTCTGCTCTGCCGCGAGATCTGTGGCAGTAGCAGCTCTACAGCGTCGACTACATCAGCAAGCGGTTGGAGTCCGGAGCCACGCGACACAAGTAACAAAATTCGGAAGATCATGAGAAAACAAAGATGATTGTACTGTCGCTTCAAAAAATAGAGCAGAAATGTCGTCATGCAAAAAATTAACAGATAGTCGTACATCTACAAGAAAAGCGATTCACGAAGCATACAACTTTCACCGTCCTACGTTAGCAAAAGTTCTTGCCGAGAACCCTAGAAAATTCTGGTGTTGCGCAAAAGGCTTCTGTTTAATCACTCGTAGACCACTCTGTTTTGATAACAGAAGACAGCAAAAGGAAAGTTTTAAATTTCACATTGAAAAAATCAGTCACGCTGGAGGATCCTACAGAGATACCATTGTCTGGTCGCCGCATAAACTCCTGTACGAACGGCATGGAAATACGTATCCCTGTCGCTTAAAGACAGTTCAAAGAGTTGAAAACAAGGAAGTTGCCAGGATCATATGGAATCTGAATTCATTTCGGCACTGACCGCATTCTTCGTTTGCATATATCGAAAATCTCTCGTCCAGCACAATGTCCCAAGCGATGGGAAGAACGCGCTGGTCACTCCCGAGTTTAAGAAGCGTAAAACAATGTATCCTCAAAATTAGATACCTTAAAGACTTATATCTTTCACGTCGGTTTGATACAGAATTCTTGAGTTTATTCTAAGCTCTAAAATAAGAGGCAAATTCCATAGTCCTAGATTGCCGGAAAGGGCAAGAGGCAAATTCCATAGTCCTAGATTGCCGGAAAGCATTTTATACTGTGATACTGCGGACTGTTAACAAAGATCGGAGCATACGGAATAGATTCTCATATATGTGATTGGGCCGAAGGCTTTTTATGCAGTAGAACCCAGTACTTTCTTCAGGATGCACAGATGCCATGGCCTGTACGAATCCTATTAATTTTCTTCCAATCACGTCATCATTAAGTTGTAAAATTCAAGTGTTATGATCCAGGTGTCTGGATGATTGGTCCTGAGATGAATCGTTCTGATATAGTAGCGCCAAGAGATCTCCAACATACTAAGTAAAAAAGTGACACACCCAGACGAAAAGGTCAGATGGCAATGTAATTTCGTACACGCAGTCGCCATTAGTGGGTATGTAACTGATATTAGCTGCAATGCTCTGTGACGGGTAGAACGGCTATAATAGTGAATTAATATTGTTCGTTTTTAGTATTGTCATGCCTGGTAGTGTATATAACGGACGTGAATAGTGTCAGATGTTGAGTCATCACATTGAAGGAAAAGGTGTTGTGGTGTACATGACCGAAGCCTCTACTTCTCAGTCAAGTTGAAAAATGGTTCAAATGGCTCTGAGCACTATCGAACTCAACTGCTGTGGTCATCAGTCCCCTAGAACTTAGAACTACTTAAACCTAACTAACCTAAGGACATCACACACATCCAAGCCCGAGGCAGGATTCGAACCTGCGACCGTAGTAGTCGCACGGTTCCGGACTGCGTTCCTAGAACCGCGAGACCACCGCGGCCGGCTCTCAGTCAAGTAGCTCCTCAGTTTGCCTCACAAGGGCATCCAGCTAGTAACAGAATTTGATACATTTTGTTATTCCATTACTTTAATAGAGTTCAATTTTTGTATGTTGGTCTCCTTTTCTGAAATTACGAATATTATTCCAGAGAAGAAAAGTACATTCAGCTGTGAAGGAATGCTCCACGATATATTTCGCATTCCTAGAAACGAAAATTCTATTCAGATTTGTTGCATTATTACTCTACCGTTCACCAGGACAGTAAGTGAAACCAAATTAAGTAGAAGTAGGTGTTATCGAAAGCCAGTTACGAGTTAAATATGTTTGGAAATAGACGTTACTGCGAATTAACGCAAATTTCCATTTTCAAGACTGGTGAAATTGTTAAGAGTCTAAAGAACCTCAGTTCACTTGCAAACATGTTCCAAGGTAGGAAACCATCTTCCGTTTCAAGGTGCAAGATGGTGAACAACCGCCGTAGTATGGCTTAATCCTCTACACGTTACGTAGCTACTATTCAAAATATACAGAATTTTGACCACCATGGAGCTGACTAGAGCTTTTTCCCTAGTATGACAAGGTCACAAGTAAGATAAGACATAAGATAAGGCACCTCCTCTCCTCCTGATACATGGTAAGGTCATAAAATCACAGAGTCAGTACTGAAACAAGCGGCTATTGTTGTAGGATGCTAACACCACTGGATCTCTCCCTAACCATCGTCCACATCCCTTTTTTTTTATATTATCCCAGTTGTGTGAGTTTCGACAGTCATTTGTGCTCTGTACTTTGTAATGAAAGGAGCATCTTTGATTTGGGTGGTATTGTTTATAAACAACAATAACAAATTAATGGTTCAAATGGATCTGAGCACTATGTGACTGAACTTCTAAGGTCATCAGTCCCCTAGAACTTAGAACTACTTAAACCTATCTAACCTAAGGACATCACACACATCCATGCCCGAGGCAGGATTCGAACCTGCGACCGTAGTGGTCGCGCGGTTCCAGACTGTAGCGCCTAGAACCACTCGGCCAGCCTGGCCGGCCAACAAATTAGTGTTAGGTTTGTCAGCAACAGTAATTTTTTTTCAACCCCTCCCATCTCCTACATCACTTGAGGTCTATACACTGTAATGAGATAGAACATTGGCAGCTGAGCTATTCTATTTATAAAATGACAGTCTGGAACCGCGTGACCGCTCCTGTCGCAGGTTCGAATCCTGCCTCGGGCATGGATGTGTGTGATGTCCTTAGGTTAGTTAGGTTTAATTAGATCTAAGTTCTAGCCGACTGTTGACCTCAGAAGTTAAGTCGCATAGTGCTCAGAGCCATTTGAACTATTTTATAAAATGACAGTAAATATTACTGACATAAGCCAGTTTGGTATACCGAAGTGCTGTTATAAAATGATGCCACAACATTTTGTCACACCCCATACCTATTTGCTATATTTTTCACAAAAACTACGCCTCCATTCTAAGAAAGAACGTTTTAACCAGTATTGTAGCAGATTATTCTAACAAAATACACCGGTAAACAAAAAGCACAACGTCATATGTTGACAAAACAATATAGCCAAAGCAACAAACACTAATTTACTACGTTCTCCCTGAATTATTAGTGTTTAACGGCATGATAGCGAGTCACAGAAACAATACCCATCGCGATCTACTAGGCCGCTGCCTCTCTACCCAGCCCTGGCTGCAACTCGCATCTGCTATGCCCAACGCCGCGCCAGGCCGGGCAGCAAGCGAGATAACTCCGCAGCAAAGCACCGCCCGCCCACACACCATGTCGTGCTGAGCTGTGTCGCACCGCCATCGACTTATCAGCGTCTCAACACCAAAGTATAGGATAAGAAACGACAGAGGAAAAGTCCTTTCTTAAAACGGAGTCCCCAGGGTCCATACGCGATCGACCAGGACGCTAGCTGGAGAAAGACTACCACGCCAGAGCTGCAGCCTCCAGGCCCATGAAACACCTCCCATCCCTTCGCCCACCCTCCACACCACCTCATGCCAGGCTCACACACTCTCCAAAAAATAGCATTGGATCGATAAGTGGGCAGGATGCCGCCTGTCGAAAAACTAAAGAGCAGCAGTGGTTAATGCAAGTTGTATTAAACTCTAATAATTTCTTATTGCAACATGTCCCTAATTTTCGAGGATACTTATACAAAATGAAATTCTAATAAAATGAACTGAAATGATTGTATGGCATTAATGACCAGGAAACATCACCAGGGGTAGTTCGGCCACAGCGTTGCAGTCTTTTTAGGTGACGTCACATTGGACGCCTTGCGTGTCGATGATAATGAAACGATGATGAGGACAACACAACACCCAGTGCACCAGCAGAGAAAATCCATGACTGTTCGGGAATCGAAGTCAGTCCTGCTGCGTGGTAGTCAGATGTGCTGACCACTCAGCTAAGGGGGCAGACGTTAATAATGTGTTACCGCCAGCCAGCCGCTGTGACCGGGCGGTTCTAGGTATGCCGGCACGTTAGCTCAGCGTGTTTGGTCAGACAGCTGGCTGGTCTCTGTAATAAAAAATCTGCGTGAATAGATCAACAACGAACTTCAACGGATGTCATGTGACGTCCGCTATGACGAAGTACAACGAACCATAACGAACAAAATGCAAAAAAAAGAAGAAAAAGGCGCTTCAGTCCGGAACCGCGCTGCTGCTACGGTCGCGGGTTCGAATCCTGCCTCGGGCATGGATGTGTGTGATGTCCTTAGGTTTAAGTAGTTATAAGTTATAGGGGACAGATGACCTTAGATGTTAAGTCCCATAGCCGGCCGCGGTGGTCTCGCGGTTCTAGGCGCGCAGTCGGGAACCGTGCGACTGCTACGGTCGCAGGTTCGAATCCTGCCTCGGGCATGGATGTGTGTGATGTCCTTAGGTTAGTTAGGTTTAAGTAGTTCTAAGTTCTAGGGGACTAATGACCGCAGCAGTTGAGCCCCTTAGTGCTCAGAGCCATTTGAACCATTTTTGTTAAGTCCCATAGTGCTTATAGCCATTTGAACCATTTTTATTACCTTCATTAGCAAAGTCTTCATGTACAGGAATTTATTTTAAAATCGAAGCTATCTCCCGAAATGTACAACAGCAGAAGCATCTGCCACATCAGTTGCCCTATTTGGAAATGCACTTGGCATGTCGTAGCAAGCATATCTCCTTCTGAAGAAAACAGTGAACTACGTTTTATTATTACGGATCATAAAAGCTTCTTATTATCTGTCTTGCGATATTATGATGAATAAAGTTAATATAGTAATCCGCAATGGCCCCAGGCTGGCAGGCAAAGGTCAGTAAAAAAGATCACTCTAATTAAACAAGAGAGCAGGTACAAGTAATGTGCTACGACTGTCTCCGAGATTTTTACAGTGTGAAGCAACTGTGTTACTCTGCTTAGAAAATGATGGTAAACAGCCAGTATTAATGTTCAACACTATGACTATAAGCATTAACAGCCCTAAAATACTTATAAGTAGGCATCTAGAGGAAGATGGAAACAATGGAAACGTCGTGTGGCTAGGATCTCCCGTCGGGTAGACCGTTAGCCTGGTGCAGGTCTTTCGATTTGACGCCACTTCGGCGACCTACGCGTCGATGGGAATGAAATGATAATGATTAGGACAACACAACACGCAGTCCCTGAGCGGAGAAAACCTCCGACCCAGCCGGAAATTGAACCCGAGCCCTTAGGATTGACAGTCTGTCACGCTGACCACTTTTTTTTCGCGGTTCCGGACTTTTTTTTGGGGGGCAAGTGCTCTACCAACATTTTTTTCTGTACCGCTTTTTTATGGTGTAACAATAACAAACATAAACTGCTTCTATCGTTGTTTTAAATACACTCCTGGAAATTGAAATAAGAACACCGTGAATTCATTGTCCCAGGAAGGGGAAACTTTATTGACACATTCCTGGGGTCAGATACATCACATGATCACACTGACAGAACCACAGGCACATAGACACAGGCAATAGAGCATGCACAATGTCGGCACTAGCACAGTGTATATCCACCTTTCGCAGCAATGCAGGCTGCTATTCTCCCATGGAGACGATCGTAGACATGCTGGATGTAGTCCTGTGGAACGGATTGCCATGCCATTTCCACCTGGCCCCTCAGTTGGACCAGCGTTCGTGCTGGACGTGCAGACCGCGTGAGACGACGCTTCATCCAGTCCCAAACATGCTCAATGGGGGACAGATCCGGAGATCTTGCTGGCCAGGGTAATTGACTTACACCTTCTAGAGCACGTTGGGTGGCACGGGATACATGCGGACGTGCATTGTCCTGTTGGAACAGCAAGTTCCCTTGCCGGTCTAGGAATGGTAGAACCATGGGTTCGATGACGGTTTGGATGTACTGTGCACTATTCAGTGTTCCCTCGACGATCACCAGAGGTGTACGGCCAGTGTAGGAGATCACTCCCCACACCATGATGCCGGGTGTTGGCCCTGTGTGCCTCGGTCGTATGCAGTCCTGATTGTGGCGCTCACCTGCACGGCGCCAAACACGCATACGACCATCATTGGCACCAAGGCAGAAGCGACTCTCATCGCTGAAGACGACACGTCTCCATTCGTCCCTCCATTCACGCCTGTCGCGACACCACTGGAGGCGGGCTGCACGATGTTGGGGCGTGAGCGGAAGACGGCCTAACGGTGTGCGGGACCGTAGCCTAGCTTCATGGAGACGGTTGCGAATGGTCCTTGCCGATACCCCAGGAGCAACAGTGTCCCTAATTTGCTGGGAAGTGGCGGTGCGGTCCCCTACGGCACTGCATAGGATCCTACGGTCTTGGCGTGCATCCGTGCGTCGCTGCGGTCTGGTCCCAGGTCGACGGGCATGTGCACCTTCCGCCGACCACTGGCGACAACATCGATGTACTGTGGAGACCTCACGCCCCACGTGTTGAGCAATTCGGCGGTACGTCCACCCGGCCTCCCGCATGCCCACTATACGCCCTCGCTCAAAGTCCGTCAACTGCACATACGGTTCACGTCCACGCTGTCGCGGCATGCTACCAGTGTTAAAGACTGCGATGGAGCTCCGTATGCCACGGCAAACTGGCTGACACTGACGGCGGCGGTGCACAAATGCTGCGCAGCTAGCGCCATTCGACGGCCAACACCGCGTTTCCTGGTGTGTCCGCTGTGCCGTGCGTGTGATCATTACTTGTACAGCCCTCTCGCACTGTCCGGAGCAAGTATGGTGGGTCTGACACACCAGTGTCAATGTGTTCTTTTTTACATTTCCAGGAGTGTATATAAGAGGATGACTTTACAAAATAAAACTTTTCTGGGAAACGTAAATAAGTGGACTTGTTATTTTTTTGTTTTGTTTTACATAATAGTGAAAAAAAATCCTGCTTCTGTCAGGACAAAACAATAACGGTCTACGTTCCTCTTTCAGGCGCGTACCTCGCTAATCCCGTCATACTTCGTGTTGGTGTCGGGTACGTCTTCACGTGTGTTTGTGGATCCTCTCCACTGTCCTAGTCCTTTCTTGTTCTGATACTTATAGACAATAATTACATTCTCCTACCCGGGACACCCCAACTGGGTGGGGGATCAAGCAAGGCACTCTCTAAAAAATTTGCGTAATATGTTCGATATCTCGGATGTCTCACGAGCTGTGAGTGATGTTCCTGTAGTAAGGCCTAGAAGTCAAGCACATTCTTACTGCCGTCTCGGAAAAGATAACTCACAGTCAAACCTCGAATCCAAGTCACTGCGTTTGTCTTTGTTCGGGGATAATATGTCCTATCTGGGAGAAGTAATGTGCGTGGTTCTATTGTTTGCGGCCCCACCGGAAGGAGGAAGGCGATCATTCTTTTGACCAAACACCATACGTCCGCCGAAGGACCTCATATCAGGCGATGATCCTCTGTGTCTATAACATTGCACCGCGGACACAGTGGCTCGTCCACCATATGAATTGTATGCAACCTGGAACGAGTCACGTATTTCCCATTTACCACCTGATACCACAGTGCGCGCGTTCCCGTATCAAGGTGTGGATGGTGCACTGTATGCCATACCACTGACCACGTAACTGTTGGTTGGCGGCGCTCTACGGCATTATTCGGCCGTCGTCGAGTCAAGATGTGATATATATCACGTGCCGTTGCCGTCCTGGTAGTCGGTAGTTCCATATGTACATAACTGTGATCCACAAAAAAGGTTCGCATACGGGCAAGCGATGGTGAGATGTGAGCCACCGCTACCGGAGCCGAACGAGAAGGTGGAGCTAGTTCGTCTATCAAGGTGCCCGTCTGGTGTCGTGTCCACATCTTTATCATTGTGGTTACATAAATAGCCACTGCTCGGTCGCGTACGTGAACTAGTCCAAGCCCTCCATGACTACGAGGAAGGGTAAGGGTTTCGTATCCTACCTTAAAAAGCAGACCTGTGCTCACAAAATATCCTAGTGCTGCCAGGATTCGGCGGGCCAACACCACCGGCATAGGAAGAACTTGTGGCAGGTGGGGGATGCGAGAGGCTAGATACGTGTTGGCAAAGGTGACCCGTTGTATCATATCCAGCTCTCTTAACCTGTGACTTCGGACACTCGCAAGAATTGTTTGCAGAAGATGTCTGTAACTCAGTGCCGCCGTGCGTCGAACGTATGTAGTGAAGATAATTCCGAGGCATTTCATATTGTTGATCGGCTGTAATGGTGCTACACTTCCTGTCGGGAGTCCTCTCCCGATGTTCATCGCTCCCGACTTTGCCATGTTCTGGCGACTTCCCGTAGCCATACAATTCAAATTAATCTAATGCAGGCCGCTCTTGCCTCGTCGCCTGACCGTGCTAAAAACACTAGGTCATCTGCGTATGTTCGGCATTTAAACTTGTTGTGCCTTATCGTCATTCCTTGGAGTCGATTCCGGAGCCCGCAGAGCAGCGGCTCGACAGCGATGGCATACAATATCGTTGACAGCGGGCACCCTTGTCTGACCGATCGTGAGATGGTGATGGGCCCCACCATGCGTCCATTGATGAGCACTTTGGATGCAGCTCCGTGGAGTAGCCTCGTAACGACGGTGACAAAACTTTCCGGAAACTCCATTTTCGTCATTACGTCTGTGAGATAAGCATGACTCAGCCTGTCAAATGCGCGATCGAAGTCTATCGATACCAATACACCCCGGAGACGACATGTTGATGCCAGTGCGATAACATCGCGGTATTCGCTGAGTGCCGTTTGTATATTGCTATCTCCTCCTAGCTGGGTTTGTTCGAGTGAAATCACTTGGCGTATTACGCGTTTAAATCGTGCTGCAAGTATCCTGGCGTAGATCTTGTAGTCGCAAATAAGAAGGGTCAGTGGCCGGTAGGCCTGTATCCCTGTGCCGCCAGATGGTTTGTGGATGGGGATGATCATTCCTTCCATGAATGAGGGTGGAAGAGGGACGTTGTGAGACATCAATTCGCAGTACATGGCAGTCCATCATGAAATCATGAGATCTTTAAATGTATGATATAACTCTAACGGAAACCCGTCAGGCCCCGGCGATTTGTGCGACGTTCCCTTATCAATCGCTTCCATTACGTCGTCAACTGTGATTTCACCTGTTAACTCCAGGTTGGCCGACTCGTCGAGACACGCGGAGAGCGTTCGTCGGACCTCATGAAAGGCTGTCTGATCGTGTTCCGCTTCTTCATAGAGATGACCGTAGTGTTCCACGAAAGCGTTGGCAATATCTTTTTGCGTTGTCATGCGGCGACAATCTGGCAGTACGACCGTCGGTATTAAGGTTCTGCTGCTACGTTGTTTTTCTCTGATAACGTGATACATCGACGGTGATTCTCCACGGACTCGTTCAAAGGCCCTTGCACGGATTGCGACACCCTCGATACGGCGGCGCGTTATGGAAATTATTTGGGCCTGCGCTCATTTTATACCGGCACGACGATCCTGAGAAGGTGCTTGTACAGAAAGTTCGCGGAGCATCGTGAAATAAAATTCCGTCGTGTGTCGCCTCCACATCATCTGCTCTCTTCCGTATGCAATTAACGCTCGGCGCAATGCAGGCTTAACGCATTCCAGCCACCACTGCAACGTCGTCGGATATGTTGGGAGGCGTCGATCACACACGTGCCAAGTGTCTTCGACTATGCGTCTGCACTCAGGTTCCCTGAGGTGTGCTGTATTTAGTTTCCAAACAATGCGACTCCTCCACACTTGTTGACGTCTCAGGGAGACCGTGCATATATATGCTATGTGATCTGAAAAGGCGACAGGACACAATTCCGCATCGAGGATCGCAGGTTCGAGACGACGTGTTACGTAAATGCGATCGAGGCGAGTTGTAGAATGACTCGTGACGTAGGTGTATCCACGTCTGTCGCCATGTATCTTCTCCCATGTATCAATGAGATTCATGTCCTGTATGAGTTGCCGCAGCTCCGGGCATGAAGTATAACGTGGGTGTTGATCTTTTGGTGCGAGCACGCAGTTGAAGTCGCCTCCAAATAAGACATGTTCATACCGATTTAAGAATAGTGTTGCAATCTCCTCTGCGTAAAATCGGGATCGGTCGCGCCGTCAGTCGGACCCTGACGGTGCGTAAATGTTAACGACCCGTACTCCCAGCACTGTGAGCACCAGTCCTCGCGCTGACGGCAGGTACACCACGTCCTCGGCTACTATACCGCTACGTAGAAATATCGCTGTTCCACTTCCGCCGTCGGTAGTAGGTGTAATGTACGTATCGTACCCATAGAGGTCGGGGAATCTCTCAACACGTACTTCCTGCAGAAGAACGATGTCGACGTCTGACGCATGCAACATGTCTCGTAATAATTGCAATTTGACAGGCATTCTGATCGTATTAATATTAATAGAGGCTATTCGATATGCCTGCCGCTGTTCCTCAGTGCGTAAAGCGCACATGAACGCTTATGTTAACTTGTGTGCTGCTGCCCGGTGACATGCTGTCTGTGCGTCAGTCTGCATCTTCTGCGCTGTTAACATCCAGTGGACGCAGCACTCGCCATTGCGGGTGCTTCGTCGGTGTGTGGGTCAGTATCGGATTCGTCTGCCCAGTTCCTGTGCTGGAGGTCCAGCTCCCGTCGTGTCTCTCCGGCCGGGCTGACCGAAGGCGGTGGCGTTGCTGCGGTAGGTGGAGGGACTCCTTCCGTCGGCTTTCCGTCCGGTGTGTCTGTATTCAACCCCTGTGTAGCATGATTCGCGTCGTACTGTTGTGTGGGGGGTAAAACCTCCCGTTGCGCATCCGGATGCACTGTATCGACATAACACCTAAGTCCGTCTGACGTGGACTGCAGTAAGCTGGTATCCGATGGCGCTAGCCGTCGTTTCTTGTGGCGCTTCGGCGATCGTTGTTTGCACGTGTGCGCCTCCGTATCCGAGTGCGGAAGTGACTCCCGGTGCTCAGGGACGAAAGCAGCTGTCGGCACAACCGCAGGATCAATTTCCATACCTCCTAGCGATCCTTTCCGCTCGGTTAAAGGCATCGTCGGCGCCGGAGCGGTAGGGGTGTGCGTCGTTTCGTCACTGGAGGCGGTCTCTGCTGCATTCGGTTGCCGTAAACTGTCAGGATTCTGTAGCTGGTCATTCTTCGGGCTGGGATCTGTTCGAAATGCGTCCGCATATTTTAAGAAGCATAGGCATACGCAAAAAGGTGGGAATTTAAGGAGATGGGACCTGGATAAACTGAAAGAACAAGAGGCTGTACAGAGTTTCAGGGAGAGCATAAAGGAACAATTGACAGTAATGGGGGAAAGAAATACAGTAGAAGAAGAATGGGTAGCTTTGAAGGATGAAGTAGTGAAGGCAGCAGAGGATCACGTAGGTGAAAAGACGAGGGCTAGTAGAAATCCTTGGGTAACAGAAGAAATATTGAATTTAATTGATGAAAGGAGAAAATATAAAAATACAGTAAATGAAGCACGCAAAAAGGAATACAAACGTCTCAAAAATGAGATCGACAGGAAGTGCAAAATGGCTAAGCAGGGATGGCTAGAGGACAAATGTAAGGATGTAGAGGCTTATCTCACTAGGGGTAAGATAGATACTGCCTACAGGAAAATTAAAGAGACCTTTGGAGAAAAGAGAGCTACTTGTATGAATATCAAGAGCTCAGATGGGAACCCAAGTTCTAAGCAAAGAAAGGAAAGCAGAAAGGTGGAAGGAGTATATAGAGGGTCTATACAAGGGCGATGTACTTGAGGAAAATATTATGGAAATGGAAGAGGATGTAGATGAAGATGAAATGGGAGATACGATACTGCGTGAAGAGTTTGACAGAGCACTGAAAGACCTAAGTCTCAACAAGGCCCCAGGAGTAGACAACATTCCATTAGAACTACTGACAGCCTTCGGAGAGTCAGTCCTGACAAAACTCTACCATCTGGTGAACAAGATGTATGAGACAGGCGAAATACCTTCAGACTTCAAGAAGAATATAATAATTCCAATCCCAAAGAAAGCAGGTGTTGACAGATGCGAAAATTACCGAATAATCAGTTTAATAAGCCACAGCTGCAAAATACTAACACGAATTCTTTACAGACGAATGGAAAAACTAGTAGAAGCCGACCTCGGGGAAGATCAGTTTGGATTCCGTAGAAATACTGGAACACGTGAGGCAATACTGACCTTACGACTTATCTTAGAAGAAAGATTAAGGAAGGCAAACCTACGTTTCTAGCATTTGTAGAATTACAGAAAGCTTTTGACAATGTTGACTGGAAAACTCTCTTTCAAATTCTAAAGGTGGCAGGGGTAAAATACAGGGAGCGAAAGGCTATTTACAATTTGTACAGAAACCAGATGGCAGTTATAAGAGTCGAGGGACATGAAAGGGAAGCAGTTGTTGGGAAGGGAGTAAGACAGGGTTGTAGCCTCTCCCCGATGTTATTCAATCTGTATATTGAGCAAGCAGTAAAGGAAACAAAAGCAAAATTTGGAGTAGGTATTAAAATCCATGGAGAAGAAATAAAAACTTTGAGGTTTGCCGATGACATTGTAATTCTGTCAGAGACAGCAAAGGACTTGGAAGAGCAGTTGAATGGAATGGATAGCGTCTTGAAAGGAGGATATAAGATGAACATCAACAAAAGCAAAACGAGGATAATGGAATGTAGTCTAATTAAGTCGGATGCTGCTGAGGGAATTAGATTAGGAAATGAGACACTTAAAGTAGTAAAGGAGTTTTCCTATTTGGGGAGCAAAATAACTGATGATGGTCGAAGTAGAGAGGATATAAAATGTAGACTGGCAATGGCAAGGAAAGCGTTTCTGAAGAAGAGAAATTTGTTAACATCGAGTATAGATTTAAGTGACAGGAAGTAATTTCTGAAAGTATTCGTATGGAGTGTAGCAATGTATGGAAGTGAAACATGGACGATAAATAGTTTGGACAAGAAGAGAATAGAAGCTTTCGAAATGTGGTGCTACAGATGAATGCTGAAGTTTAGATGGGTAGATCACATAACTAATGAGGAGGTACTGAATAGGATTGGGGAGAAGAGAAGTTTGTGGCACAACTTGACCAGAAGAAGGGATCAAAAATGGTTCAAATGGCTCTGAGCACTATGGGACTCAACATCTTAGGTCATAAGTCCCCTAGAACATAGAACTACTTAAACCTAACTAACCTAAGGACATCACACACACCCATGCCCGAGGCAGGATTCGAACCTGCGACCGTAGCAGCCCCGCAGTTCCGGACTGCAACGCCAGAACCGCACGGCCACCGCGGCCGGCGAAGAAGGAATCGGTTGGTAGGAGATGTTCTGAGGCATCAAGGGATCACTAATTTAGTATTGGAGGGCAGCGCGGAGGGTAAAAATTGTAGAGGGAGACCAAGAGATGAATACACTAAGCAGATTCAAAAGGATGTAGGTTGCAGTAGGTACTGGGAGATGAAGAGGCTTGCACAGGATAGAGTGACATGGAGAGCTGCACCAAACCAGTCTCAGGACTGAAGACCGCAACAAAAACATAACGTTAATCGCAGCGGCGTCAACGTGGACGGAGGTACGGGTTTGCCGTTTGGATCTTGCACTATCCTTCGCTGCATACATTCGGAACGGACGTGGCCCTCTTTCCCGCAGCCTGAGCATGTTTTGGGTTGTCCATCGTAGATGACTATAGCTCTGCATCCGCCGATGAAGAAGTCCGAGGGTACATGTTGTGTCAGTTCTATTCTGATTTGACGCACCCCATTGAGAACGGGGTAAGTCGTGAAGTTGGACCATTTTTCCTCAACGTGGCTAAGCACTCTTCCATATGGGGGTAAGGCGTCAACGACCAAGTCAGACGGAACCTGGAAGGGAAGTTCGAAAATGTGTATGTTTCGTAAGCCCAGTCCTGCATCATCAATAGGTACTTCTCCAACATGTCCTTCAGAGTGACGAAATTTGAGTCCATGTTTAGTATCTCGGATGATTCTGTCACATACTGCATCGTTAATCAGCTTGACGTAAACGACTCTGCTCACTATGGAGAGGTGGATTCCGATAAGTTCTTTGTAGTCAAGTTTAACTTCGTCTCGTAGAAACCTTTCTATTTCGTAGGCTTTCGGTCTCGCATATTCATTCGAGAAACTAATCTTGAGAGTCGACTTTCGGTATGCATGTGCCATTCTACATCGAGTCGTCTAAACGCACGAGTACGCCGAAGAAGTAAACAACTGCGCGAGCACCAACTTCTCCGGCAGGGACGTAAACAGACGTCCGTGCCGTAGCACCGCCGAAGGCAGACTTTTATCACTCAGCTACCGGGGGCGGACATCTATAGGAAGATAACGTATATTATAATTTTGGAGTCATTTGCAGGAATGTATTTCGTCATCCAAGAAAGATGTGACCTATGAAACACCTCTGGAAGGCGTATTGCTATACTAATCAATTTGTGTGTGTTGTTGTTACAGTAGAACAAGAGTAGTGCTATGTATGTATACGTTTTATACTCGAGAGGAGATAATCCTAGGCCACTTCACCTAGAAGTTTGTGTCTTGTATCGTTTAGCTACAATCCACGCAGTAGAGCAAGCTATGTAAAGATTTATGGGCTCCTGATCAAGCCTACCCCTGCGCATAAGGCGAATTTCATCACGTTAGGAATAGTACAGTATTATAATAATTCATTATCCTGAAATAATATCCGTCGTGAGATCTTCAGTGTAAAAGAAGGTGATTGACCTGTTCAAAAAATTGGACAAAAAGGAAAGAAATGAAAACGGTAATTTTACCTGAGAAATAAGTTATTTTAACACTGCTCATTATATCACATATATCTACATTCTTTGTCAACAGCCTGAATATGGAAAGCATTTCCTGAAATGTCACGGCTGTGATAAAAAATTCTAGTTTAGATATATTTGAGTGGGTATTCGTAGGCACTCTATGACGGTTTAATGACAGTGCTGTAGCGTGGAGCTGGCCGCAGTGGCGGAGCGGTTTTAGGCGCTTCAGTCCGAAACTGCGTGACCGCTACGGTCGCAGGTTCGAATCCTGCCTCGGGCATGGATGTGTGTGATGTCCTTTGGTTTAAGTAATTGTAAGTTATAGGGGACTGATGATCACAGATGTTAAGTCCCATAGTCCTCAGAGCCATTTGAACCCTTTTTTTTGTAGTATGGATTGCGACAAATACTGTTACGTGTTTTGTGTCATTAGAGCACCAAGGAATCTGATATACACAGGTGAAAAGCAGTACCTATTACCGGTAGGTTCCATCAGCATGTCAGTAGTACGGAAATGTTTCGTGAACTGATGTGGGGATCCCTGCTGGGCAACACGACATTCTTTCGTAAAGCATTATTGACAAAATTAAGAGAACAGGCATTTGTGGCAGTCTGCAGCATAATTCTACTGCCGCCAAAGTGCACCGCACCATTGCTGTACAGGAAATATTAGTGCAGGTATAGACACATACTGGCAGTCATTTTCCCTCACTCTGTTTGCAAGTCGGATAGGCAAGCAGCTGTACAAGGCACTCCCCCCCCCCCCCCCTCACCCCCACAAGCACCACACTACAGCTCGTGGAGTATACATGTAAAAGTAGTTGTGCTGGGGTTGGTTGATTGGTTGATATGGGGGATGGGGAGGGGACTAAACATCGAGATCATCAGTCCCATCGGATTAAGGAAGGATGGGAAAGGAAGTCGGCCACGCCCTTTCAGAGGAACCATCCTAGCATTTGCCCGAAACGATTTACGGAAGTCACGGAAAACCTAAATCAGCATAACCGGACGTAGGTTTGAATCGTCGTCCTCCCAAATGGCCGAGCGGGGTAGCCGCGCAGTCTGGGGCGCTTTGTCACACTCCGCGCGGCTCCACCGCGTCAGAGGTTCGACTGCTTCCTCGGACATGGGCGTGTGTGTCGTCCTTAGCGTAGGTTAGTTTAAGTTAGATTAAATAGTGTGTAAGCTTAAGTACCGATGACCTCTGCGCCCGCATCTCGTGGTCGTGCGGTAGCGTTGTCGCTTCCCACGACCGGGTTCCCGGGTTCGATTCCCGGCGGGGTCAGGGATTTTCTCTGCCTCGTGATGGCTGGGTGTTGTGTGATATCCTTAGGTTAGTTTGGTTTAAGTAGTTCTAAGTTCTAGGGGACTGATGACCACAGTAGTTAAGTCCCATAGTGCTCAGAGCCATTTGAACCATTTGATGACCTCTGAAGTTTGGTCCAATGAAACCTTACCACAAATTTCCAAATTTTTTTTCCTCCCAAATTCGAGATCAGTATGCTAATCAGTGCACCACTTCGCTCGGTGTAGTTGCGCTGTACAATTTAGGAGACAAAACTGGAATTGGCGTCATGACCAAAACAATATTAGAGGCACCCATCTGACCATCCCAACAGCGCAAAACTGCACCAGTCGTGACGTGCCCCGAAGGAAAATACTAACGTTACCGCTCTGTCGCCGTTATATTAGTTGTAATACCACATGTATGTAGTGTGTAGTCCGTAATGCGCAGTGCTGTGTCTTGCTTGTGTTGTATGATGAGGAGAGCAGGGGGAGGATGAAAGCCGGTGCCGGTACGTAGGCCAACCCTGACGAATCGCACCAAGGGGGCCATCAGGCTTAATGTCCTTATCTGATGGACGATCACCATCAACAGTTTCAGGATTTTCTATAAATACCAACGTTTCCATTCTAAGACAGTTTCCGCTTTACTGCTTCTCCCTCGTTATTGCCTTCAATTCTTTCTTGAAGACTGAGCAGGAAATTTTATAAAATTAAATACATATACCTGAGATAGGGACTTAAAATAGCGTTCAGAACATCAGAAAACATAAAAAACATGAGTTTGTTATAACTTGCCACGTAGAGAATAACAAATATGGGAAATCCTGGATCTACAAAATACCTCTGCACAAGCTGACACAGCAAACATAGCATAATTGGATTATGTTTACAAATGGGTCCCTCGTACATTATTATTATCTCCATCTATTACATACATCCTGGATCTTTAGTGTATAGATATACACTAAAGCGCCACAGAAACTGGTATAGGCATGCGTATTCAGATACAGAGTTATGTAAGCAGGCAGAATACGGCGCTGCAGTCGGCAAAGCCTATATAAGGCAACAAGTGTCTGGGACAGTTGTTAAATCGGTTACTGCTCCTACAATGACAGGTCATCAAGATTGAAGTGAGTTTGAACGTGGTGTTAAAGTCGGCGCAAGAGCGATGGGACACAGCATCTCCGAGGTAGCGATAAAGTCGGGATTTTCCGTACGACCATTTCACGAGTGTACCATGAATAGCAGGAATCCGGTAAAACATCAAATCACCGACATCGCTGCTGCCTGAAAGAGATCCTGCAAGAACGGGACCATTGACGACTACAGAGAATCGTTCAACGTGACAGAAGTTCAATCCTTCCGCAAATTGCTGCAGATTTCAATGCTGGGCCGTCGACAAAGTATCAGCGTGCGAAACATTCAACGAAACATCATCGATATGGGCTTTCGGAGCCTAAGGCCCACTCCTGTACCCTTTATGACTGCACGACACAAACCTTTACGCCTCGCTTGACCCCGTCAACACCGACATTGGACTGTTGATGACTGGAAACATGTTGCCTAAACGGGCGAGTCTCGTTTGAAGTTGTATCGAGCGGATATACGTTTACGGGTATGGAGATAACTTCTTGACTCCATTTACCCCCCCATGTCAGCAGAGAACTGTTCAAGCTGGTGGAGGCTCTGTAATGGGGTGGGGAGCGTGAAGGTGGAGTGATATGGGACCCCTGGTACGTCTAGATACGACTCTGGCAGGTGAGACGGACGTAAGCATCCTCTCTGATCACCTGCATCCATTCATGTCCATTGTGTATTGACTCAAATAGCTCTGAGCACTACGGGACTTAACATCTGAGGTCACAATTCCCCCAGAACTTAGAACTACTTAAACCTAACTAACCTAACGACATCACACACACCCATGCCTGAGGCAGGATTTGAACTTGCGACCGTAGCGGTCGCGCGGTTCCAGACTGAAGCGCCTTGAACCGCTTGGTCACAACGGCCGGCCATTGTGTATTCCGACCTACTTGGGCAATTTCCGCAGGACAATGTGACACCCCCCCCCCCCCCCCCCTCCAAGTCCAGAATTGCTACAGAGTGGCTCCAGGAACACTTTTCTGAGCATAAACACTTCCGCTGGCAACCAAACTGCCCAGACATGAACTATATTGAACATATCTGGGATGCATTGCAACTTGCTGTTCAGGACATATTTCCAAGCCCTCGTACTCTTACGGACTTATGGACAGTCCTGCGGGATTCTTGGTGTCAGTTCCCTCCAGCACTACTTCATACATTAGTCCAGTCCATTTCACGTCGTGTTGCTGCACTTCTGCGTGCTTCCGGGGGCCCTACACGATACTTGACAGGTGAACCAGTTTCTTTCTCTCTTCAGATTATACAAAACTTTGATAAGGGCAGTTGATCGGTGGGGTGTGTATCATCTAGTTGTAAGTACCATGGAAATGGAATTACCGGGTGGCTAGGGCCTCCCTTCGGGTAGACCATTCGCTGGTGGAAGTCTTTCGAGTTGACGCCACTTCGGCGACTTGCGTGTCGATGGGGATGAAATGATGATGATAAGGACAACACAACACCCAGTCCCTGAGCGGAGATAATCTCCGACCCAGCCGGTAATCAACCCGGGCCGTTAAGGTATGACATTCCGTTGCGCTGACTACTCAGCTACCAGGGGCAGCTTACCATGTGATGTGGCGATAGCAATTCAGAGATACCCTGTACACTCCACTATGGTAGTAGCGCGTCAGTGCTGTTTTTTGGGTGTACGGCGCGGGAAAATGTATGATTCCACCAATTATAATTTCTTGCCTACACAGATTTGCAGTTATTCTTGAAAAAGACGTTATCAGAGGGAGTCACTGGGATTTGTGGCAGTAGTTGCAGGACTTTGATGTATGCACTGTTGGTGTGCTATGAGCCATATGTGTGTGCTGAAATAGTGGAAACACAGAGCACTAGAGTCATGGTATCAAAACGAAACTGCCATATTCCCCAATGCATGGCCATTACTATCCAACATCAGATCACGACTTCTGTGTTCACGAGCAAGACTTCCAGGGAAGCAGTAAAGTTTTTGTGAACAACGATAAGACTGTTACAAATCTCACTTGGCAAATGATCACGGCATTACCATATTACAAGAATTCTAACCATGGAATGGGCCGGGTGCGTGTTCGTAACAAATATTTATTTTTTAAAGCTGTGCTCGCTGTACTCTGCACGAATCGCCCACCATTGATGGAGTGATATACCACGCATTGAAGTTCTGTATCATACAAGATAATACCTAAAGCAATCAATGTGCTGAGCAGCATCAAACCATCCTCTATAGCGCAGCTTGTAAGATATTCTTCTAAGAAAAGCTGGCTGGTAGGTGTAGTGTAGACGTTTATCCGTGCTAGACAGTGCAAGTATGGACTGTAGCCAGAAGAAAATCGTCTGTAGAGCTGCAACAAATTACCTACTCCCACATATGTCTTACAGTATGTACATATCTCACATGCCTGCCATCAGGTTGCTACTTGTTTACGCCACTGTCCGTAAACTTAGCATAGATGTGCACGGAATAGACGGCATTTACCTTCTGCCTATCACTGACACACTTCTTGCGACTGCGAAGTGTTTACGTTAGCTGGACAGATGTTGGGAAGTACAGGCGTAGCCCAGATGACACGCTGAGGCAAGGTCACAGGGAGACCCCATCGTGAGCTGCAGCATGTATGTAGGACACGACGACAACCTTACCTAAACACATCGTCTTGAGTATTAAATTACGAATTTGTTAGAAACTCATTAGCCTCAACGAGGACTTTATCGAGCTCTTTGCATTTCGTAACATAAATCTTCTGTTCTGTAAAACGGCTAACCGTTTACTTTTTTGGCCTTTACGTATAATTTATAGTTGTTCGTCAGTATTACGAATATTATGTCCCTCCTTTTGCAAATGTAAACCTATGGCCGTTTTATTGCTGGAGTGATTATGTTCTTTAAATTTCAAGTCAAAGGACATGGCTGTCTGGTCAACATAGCTTATTTTACAGTCACTGCATAATATTTTATCCCAGATTTCCCATATTTAATACTCTTATGTGGCAAGTAATGACACACTCGTGTTTTTTTTTAAATTATCTGATATTCTGAAATCAACTTTAGCTCTCTTTTTCGTTTTGTGCTCACCCTCTGTACATGTACCGGGTGATCAAGAAGTCAGTGTAAATTTCAAAAATGAATAACTCACGGAATAATATAGATAGAGGGGTACAAATTGACACACACATGCTTGGAATGACATGGGGTTTTATCAGAACCAAAGAAATACAAAAGTTCAAAAAATGTCCGACAGATGGCGCTTCATCTGATCAGAATAGCAATAATTAGCAAAACAAAGTAAGATGAAGCAAAGATGATGTTCTTTACAGGAAATGTTCTATATGTCCACCATCATTCCTCAACAATAGCTGTAATCGAGGAATAATGTTGTGAGCAGCACTGTAAAGCATGTCCGGAGTTATGGTGAGGCATTGGCGTCGGATGTTGTCTTTCAGTATCCCTAGAATGTCGGTCTATCACGATACACTTGCGACTTCAGGTAACCCCGAAGCCAATAATCGCACAGACTGAGGTCTGGGGACCTGGGAGGCCAAGAATGACGAAAGTGGTGGCTGAGCACACGATCATCACCAAACGACGCGTGCAAGAGATCTTTCGCGCGTCTAGCAGTATGGGGTGGAGCGCCATCCTGCATAAACATCGTACGTTCCAGCAGGTGTTAATCAGCCAGGCTGGGGACGATGCGATTCTATAACATATCGGCGTACCTCTTACCCGTCACGGTAGCAGTTACAAAACCAAAATCACGCATTTCCTCGAAGAAAAAAGGCCCGATAATGGTAGGTGTGGTAAACCCAACCCATACCGTGACTTTCTCGTCGTGCAATGGAGTTTCCACGACAGTTCTAGGATTTTCGGTAGCCCAAATTCTGCAGTTGTGGGCGTTGACAGACTCTCGGAGCGTGAAATGAGCTTCGTCGGTCCACAACACGTTACTCAACCAATCGTCATCTTCCGTCATCTTTTGAAACGCCCACACGACAAATGCCCTCCGCTTCACTAAATCGCCAGGTAACAGTTCATGATGCCATTGCATTTTGTACGGATAGCATCGGAGGATACGCCTAAGTGCCAACCAAACAGTAGTGGTGTATGCAATGTCGGTGCGACGTGCGACTGCACGAGCGCTGACTTCCCAGTGCATAGACGAACCCGCTACAGTCTTCATTTCTTCCTGAACTGTCTCAGCAGCATTACTCCTTGTGCTCGGTCGGCCACTACGGGGTCTATTGTCTAAACAACCTGTGGCTTCGAACTTCGAAATCATTCTCGCCACAGCTGCATTTGTCAACGGACCTTTACCCGTTCGAATCCCCTTCCTATGGCGATAGGATCTTAACGCTGAACTAGCACATTCCCAATTCTGATAACACAGCTTCACTAAAAGCGTCTTTTCAGGCAACGTAAACATGCTGCGACTGTTGGCGCATCTCATTCTCTCTCTCATTACAGCTCATTTTACACACGATTGTCATGTGCAGTCACTGACGTGTTGCTGTCCAGCGCCATTTGTCGGACATTGTATTAACTTATTTTTTTTTGTTCTAATAAAACCCCATGTCATTCCAAGCATGTGTGTCAATTTTTACCTCTCTACCTACATTATTTATTAAGTTTTCAAATTTATACTGACTTTTTGATCACCCGGTACTTTACTTATCTTCTTTATAGTTTTGTTATATATGGTTTTCACTGTGTCTAGGTCATATCCATTTGCAAGATCGACATGTAATAAAATGCCTGGCACATGCAAGGTTTACAGTTATCCGACACATGAGAAGTGGAGCGTTTACCACCTCAACATGACAACGAAGAAACAGAGAAAAAGAAGATATGAATAGAGATATAAAGGGTATCCTGTCTGCAGGCAGGAATGCATTTTTTAGCCTATAGGGGGATAAAAGGTCATTTCCAGAGGCTGTATGAAGAAGAACCAATATCTGACGAAACACAGGCCAGGAGTAGGCGGCATCCCCCATACTTTTATAAAATTTTCTGCTCAGTCATCAAGAAAGAGTTCACGGCAATAACGAGGAGGTAACAGTGCAGCGGACACTATCTTAGAATGCAAACGTTGGATTTAGAGAAAATCAGTACAGCATTTGGAGGCTGAGGTGCTTACAAGCAATATGAAGATATCTTTATAGTCTCTCAGTCACATGCTGCATTGCCGGCCGCGGTGGTCTCACGGTTCTAGGCGCGCAGTCCGGAACCGTGCGACTGCTACGGTCGCAGGTTCGAATCCTGCCTCGGGCATGGATGTGTGTGATGTCCTTAGGTTAGTTAGGTTTAAGTAGTTCTAAATTCTAGGGGACTAATGACCACAGCAGTTGAGTCCAATAGTGCTCAGAGCCATTTGAACCATTTGAACATGCTGCATTGTCAAAGGTTATTACCTTATAACTTATGGCAATATTCGTATTAACCAGTAGCCATTCGGTTTCCTGTTCCTCTCGCGAATGAAGCAAAGGAAATACGACTGTCTGTCATAGGAGGCAATGGAATCATTCTGCAGTCAGCCGCAGGAATTTAAAGTTCGTTTTTTGCCATGGCCCTGTGTTAAGCTATAAATTACAGCAGGTTTTGAGGAAGTAATCACGCTCATATTACTTGATGAATAATACCATGCAGCTGAAGAGGTAAGCTTAGAAAGATACGTCTGTTACAGAATTAAATGTTATGCATCTTCAATGTACATGGTGAAAAGTATTTAAACCGACAAACTCTGGGAGGTTGCAGGGGACATCGAAACAAATATTTTCCCCTAATGTCATATTTCCTAAGAGGATTATTTAAATTGGTGAAGGGCATATTACGTTCTTCAGTTGTTAGAGGCCGTCTTACGATCTTCAGTTGTTAGTGGGTTATGGTCTTCAGTTGTAGGCAACTGCTGTCCATCAATGTAGTAGTGAATTGTCTCTTTTTACTAATGGAGCAATACACCTGGAGTTAGTACACTCATATGCTTGGTACTGCGTAGCGCACCACAACGGACGAGCTGCACAGCGGATTTATCAACAACAATATCCTAATCGCCGTATCGCGGATCATACGACCTTTGCTGCTGTGTACTAACGTCTGCGAGAGACCGGCTCATTCAGCAGATTACCTGGACAGGAACACCGTCGCACGGTACGAATACTGCAATTTGAGGAAGCTGTCTTGCAGCATGTGGAGCGGGATCCTTCAATCAGCACTCGTACAATTGCACGTAACATGGGGATGAATCAGACGAATGTAAGAACAGTCCTTCGAGAGCAATTGTTACGTCCATTTCACTTACAGTGTCTCCACAACCTGGAACCAGTTGATCATCCACCCATAGCACAGTTCCTCTACCGGTTTAAATACTCGCCATAGGAAAAAATGACATTATGGAAAAATATTTGTTTTGATGTCCCCTACATTATCCCAGAGTTTGTCGGTTTAAATACTTTTTACCCTGTATACTTGGGTAATTCTCTATCTGCTTATAGTTTTCAATATATACCTAAAACTAGGAGCAGATTCCTATCACAGATGAAATGGTTATTAGACACAGGTGCTATATTTTAGATGGGGAACCTTTTTTCCTGAAACCAGAATCCTGTTAAGATGTTATAATAAATTTCGAGCTTCTTTATCAAGACAATTACTAAACTTGCCTTTTGGAGCGACAGAGTCAAAAGCTACAAAACTCTTCAGTTGTCCACTGCAAAACATGATTGGATGTTTGAGCATGAAAGACGTGACTGATCGATTTGCAATTTAATGCATGTTTCAGCAGTAGCGCATCAGAGATGATGCTGTTCGTCATACCCTTAGAACTTTTAACCCGCACAGTCAACACCTGCATACCAGGACTACACGACAGTTCATCGTCAACGTCTGTTACCAAGATACTTACAGAGCCTTAAGACATCGTACAAATCTCGGGTGGCGCTAACTGCGCTCCCCAAAAGTCAGAGTTGTACACCAGGTCGAGGATTGTTTGATCTGCAAAACATCCTAGGGGGCAGGGTGACAACGTCACTATTTTAGTTTCTGGTAGGTCGCGGTAGGTGGAGCGTTGGGCTATTGAGCTGGCCACACGGCATCTACAGCGTTATTTTCATCATTATGTCAATTGCCGCTATGACTCCTAAACTGCAGATCACAACTACTTTTACTTACATAATCCGCGAGCGTGGTACTTGGTGGAGGGTACCTTGCACAGCTACTAGTCGTTCTCTTCCCTGTTCCACTCGCAAACAGAATGAGGGAAAAATGACTGCCTGTATGTTTCCATACTAGCCGTAATTTCTCCTATATTGTCTTTGTGCAGTGCCTTTTAGTGGCAGTATAATCACGAGAAGCGCACGATTCTTTCTTGTGCACGTGATCTTCCAAGAGCAGTTGGAAATATTTACGTCACAGCAAGCAAGCATGGGAAAATTGGCGTGAGAGAACTACAGCTATGGTGTGAGTGCTGTTTTTGGCTAATAGCTGGTCCAAATTACTTGCTTTTGCTTAATTCATTGTCTGCCTACAAAAATCATACTCCTTCAGGGCAAACTAAGTAGGTGACATAGCAGTTGATACCACCTGGAACCACTGGACTAATTTAGCCTCTGGATTTTTGTTCTTCCCGTGCCTATAAAACGTATTATAAATGATTTGTTCTGAATATTTTTTGAATGTCAATGATGTCCATTTTGTGAAGTCTAATACATATGTCCCATAGCAGGTTGGTCTCAGCGCCTCCTTGACATTTATTTCCTGTCGCCCTCCTGATGCACATGGTGAGTTATTAACAGCTAATATTTTTCCGATCATAATTGTTAACACAACATTTTCAAATGGCACTTAACTAAAGATTGAACTTGAGACCTCGCATTCAAGGAATTTCTTGTCAGTGAGTGAAGTTTCTTCTCAGATTCATCAGTAATGCAGTCCACAGCATCAGAAATCCGTTGCAGAGCATCGTTTCTATTGTTAGAATTCTTATGGCTTTAATTTGTAACATCCTACAATACTGTCGATACCTTACATTTAGACTACACCATGATAAACGTTACTATCACCAGTAGAAGGCTGATACACAACAACCACAAAAAAGAGAGCACGTTTGAGGTTATAATCGCACGATCTGGATTGCGATTACAGACTATACTGCGCATGCACAAGTCCCAGGAATATGTTGTATTCTGTTCCCCCCCACCGTTCGTGCACAGGTTGCGGCACATGTTGTGTGTTACAGAAGCTGGGAACATTGTTGGCCACATGATTTGTGTTGCAGACATGCATTTCAACAAATTTCGGGCACATGTGCCGGTACATGATGGACAACATGTTGCGGGACAGATTTGGACTCGTAGTAATGAAAACATACCTTAAGCAGCATACCCCTGGTAATGGTTCTTTATTTACGTGACCATTACGGCACTCCAACCTCAGTTCTCGATACCAGTAATATCGTACTACTTTTCTGCGAAGTAACAGACATTTTTGTGACAATATCCACATTTGGTTTTATTAGTGTATAGGTACTCCGATGTATCTATATATTACAGTGATATGGTTCTTGTGTGTGAGACTGTCATAATCTTTGACTTAATTATAACCGTTTTGGTGCGAATGCAGTCTTTGTTTCACTTTGCAGAAGTGAAGTTATTATTTCGCTTTGTAAAAGAACAGTCAAGTCTTGTGTTTGGTTAAAGTGGAAATTAGCACTCAAAGTGGAATCACCCTAGAATCAGCAAGATGAGCCATAACAACTTCGACGAAATCTACGTGGGAATAGATTCAAGATAAGTGCCAAAATTAATGACTTTTTTACAGTGACTTCATTATTTTCATTCTGACGATACCATCCACAGTCAATAACTTTGTTGTTGCCCGATAAAGCGAACATTTGCTGCGTTAGCAACATTATTAATCTGATTTCTAACCTACTTTGCAAGTGGTGGTATTGTTAGACCCTATACATATACCGAAATACTTTATTATTATTTACCCCTTCCCATATCTGACGTAAACTTCGATTTACTTTAGATAAGTTTCATTGCGCCCACGTGACGTAGCTGGTTGCGCAGTGTTTCGGAGCCGCGCCCGTGCGTTGATATCCTGACTGTGCGTGCTCCGCAAGCGTATCCCCTGGCTTGCCGCTGTGACAAACTGCTTCTCACGTTCTCCCTGCACGCAGCGATTCTTCTTCTGGTTACGTGGCTGTCCTCACCACGCTTGCTGTCGCTGTCTTCCTTCTTCTTCCTTGCGATCTTGTCTTGATGGTCGTTTGTTGCGTTTAGCTCCTGAAATGTTCGTAGCCCTTGGACGCCATTTCAACTCTGGCGAAATTTTGATACCAAATTGATATCAAATTAGCTGTAAAATTAACGAAATTCATCAATTAATGACCCCACTCCCTCCCTCCCTCTGGGAAAAGCCCAGCCCACCGGAGGGTCACTCCTGCTCTGAGACATCGGCAGCCATCTCCTTTGGTGCCGGACCAGGACTGAACCTGGAACACTTACCTTTGAAGTTTGGAAGGTAAAAGAGGATCTGGCGAAATTTTTGTATCAAATTAATTGACTAGTTAATTAAACTTATCAATGAACTACCCCTCTACCCCCTATCACCCCCACCTGAAAAAATGGCTGCAAATTCAAAATCGGCGGGAAATTCAAATTTTTGTGGTAAATTCGAATTTTCACCTTAAATTCTAATGCTAATTACATTGCATTGCACTGAACATAATAATAATAATTTTAGTAAGCTTTTTGGAACAGTGACCAAAGATTTTTAAATTTTTCTTTTTAAATTTCAGTCTTGATCAGACCACGTATGTTACAAGAACATAGTTGACCAGTTTCGGTCATATCACATGACCATCATCAGACTTGTAATTTAATTTAGAAAGTAATAGAAACTTTACTAGATTGACAATAAAATATGACAAAATGGTTATGAGGATAAAATACAATAGGACGTGTTATACCCGTGGCATCCTTCGAAGATGGTAGGTGGAGCACTCTTCTCAGCAGCTGTGATGTCAACTGGTGCTAGCAAGTGACGAGCATACGCTTAAGTACGAAGATGCTCCGCCTACTTCTTCTCCCTCCACCTCACGTCAACCAATCAGTATAAAATGGGTTCACATAATCGTCAAAACGTAAAAAACCAAAGTACAATAATAACATAAAAATAGTTATGTATAAAATATCTCTTTACAACCACGGAATTATTTAACTATTACATAAAATATCAATTAAAAGCTTTGAAATAACTGTACAGACGATGTATACTCAGTGTGCCCTCTATGGACGAAGGTGGTACTACCACAATGGTTTCAAAGTCAACAATGTTGTGGAGATCTTTGGCTTTGCGGCGTCATATCGATATGTGAGTTGTGACTCGACTGTTAGTATACATCTGTGCCAGATCCAGTCTGTCTCTCTTATATTAACTTTATTTGGCACTGGAGGTATGTGTAATTATGGAATGATCAGCTGCAGAGTGGTATGATATTACATTTTTTTAAATATCGTAAAACTGGTTTATTAAAAATGGAGTCATATTTCGTAAGATTTCAAGTTGGATGTTTAAAATTGTGATATTAATATTTACGTACTGTTCTAAGGTACATTTCTGACAGGGATACAATTGGGTCCTATGATTTTCTGAACAAAAGAGTACATACCTGTTCATAGAAATTCGTCAAAGAGATTTTAAAAATGTTTTTCACGAAAATCCAACTGTTCATTGAGAAGCACTGACGGGTCATCTCTATAATGGGCATGTCTCTCGATCTCCTCCAAAATATTTAATATGGCTGGTTCAAATGTATCTGAGCAATATGGGACTTAACTTCTGAGGTCATCAGTCCCCTAGAACTTAGAACTACTTAAACCTAACTAACCTAAGGACATCACATACATCCATACCCGAGGCAGGATTCGAACCTGCGACCGTAGCGGTCGCGCGGCTCCAGACTGTAGCGCCTAGAACCGGTTGACCACTTCGGCCCGCAACATTTAATAATGAGCCTTTATTAGCGTAATGAAGGACTTGTAAATTCAGTTGTACCTCCCTTCGGCATGCTTATTAAAAGTTATGTGATGGCCGAAGACTGATTTTGATCGTGCGGTACCTGATGTATGTTCTTTGTATCGTGTAGTAAAGCTCTGGCCTGTTTGGTCAATGTATATTTTTCTACAATCACCACATTGGTTCTTGTAAACCCCTGATCTGAGAAATCTATCGTTATCATCACCTACAGTATGTCTTAATTGATTTTGCAAAGTATTGTTAGTATGAAATGCTATTGTTATTTCAGAATTCTTAACCAGATTACTAATTCTATCTGATATGTTCCCCATGTAGGTCATTTTTGTGTATTTATGAGCTCCTTATTAGTGGTGTACTTAGTGATTGTTGCATCTTCTTAAACATAATGTCAACTTGACGTGTATCAAAAGAATTGGTCTTCGCAATCAGTTTTAGAATAGAAACAACTATCACAGCAGCTGAGAAGAGTGCTCCACCTACCGTCTTCGAAAGATGCCAAGGGTGTAACGCGTCCTATTGTATTTTATCCTTTTGTCATATTTTGTTATCAAGCTAGTAAGGTTTCTATAACTTTCTAAATTAAATTACAAGTCTGATGATGGTCATGTGATATGACCGAAACCGGTTACCTATGTTCTCGTAACATACGTGGCGTTATCAACACTGAATTTTAAAAAGAAAAATTTTAATCATAATGATAATAATAAATAATATATTCTTTATTTCTCAGAATTCAATTTCTATGTCGCAGGTGTGTAGGGGTGTAGGGTACTCTCTTTATTTCAACAAACAATCCTGTTGGAGGAACATCCGCAACTGAGCATTATACCAGAGGTTGAAAATACCGCTTCAGTTGTAAAGTTCTTTTATTATCGCACGACCGGTTTCGGTGTATCACATCGCGCCTGGTACGCGTCCACAGCGGCGCTCAGTGACCACAGCACCAAGTTACGACACCTGAAGATCTGCCTATAAGAGCCGAAACCGGTCATGTGATAATAAAATAACTTTACAGCTGAAGCGGTATTTTCAATCTCTGGCTCTTTACTTCATTTTCTTTGGAATACTGGTGTGGTCTAACTATGACACCACACTCCAAGACGGCCAACCCAGAATACTGGTGGAGTTTAACCCCCTCCCAATATTGGTAGGAAATACAAAAATTGTCGAGAAATACAAAAATTGTCGAAAAATACCAAAATCGGTGGGGGGGGGGATGGGGGGAATCCAATTTCTTTCTCTGGCTGTGAAGTATGGGAATGGGGAGGAGTCGCTGCCATTGATCGAGCACTAGAGAGTAGCTCTGGATGTAGAGAGCACATTTTTGCTATTAGTCTAGGCAATACCCCTATGTGGAAATAAGAGATAATAATAACAGGACAACAAACTATCACTGAAGTACAGGCGAATATCCTCCTACCGATCTACAAGTTAATAGTTGCTGCCAGGAAGGACATAACCAGAGGCGGCTGCTGAGGCATTCCATTGGCGGTGCCAAAAAAAGCTTGGTTTGGTAGCATCGAACTTATTACGGAATTTTGTCAATAATTCATGTGTTCCTGTAAGATGTTATATCAAACAAAACGTGTAGGAAAACAGAAATAAACACTAATTATAACAGCGCCCTTCTTATGCACAATAAGAGTTTGATGTATTCCTGGAGAACATGTTAGCAACCGTTTGCATAAGAGATGGAGAGAGAGACAGAGACACTGAGAGAGAGAGAGAGAGAAGTTGCTTTAGCTATTTTTTCGCATGTCTGGGTGAGATATAAAACGTAATACTAACTCAAAAATCTCTCTCGCACACACATATTAAGAGCACAATTCTTCACTGGTCACAGGGTATGTACGAGCACATTTACGTGGCAGTCGTAGGTAGGTGGTGTTTCGATGTGTGGTTGCTTAAGATACCGGTGAAGATCGGGCCTGAAATACCATATTAACGACACTGCCAACCTCAGCTAATAATTGCTCTCTAGATTTATGTGCTCCGCTTTGATTTGCGTTACGCTTCCTGGTTGTTACCTTTTCTTAGTTTGAAGTGAGTGCAGCGAGCAGTCTTCCTCTGTCACAGGGTTTGAATACGACCCTCACAACACCAAACAGAATCAGTGGTTCATATGTCCATTATTACGGTGCTTCCGTCTGCCCAGGAGCACAGAAAACGGACGCAGGCTTCCAGCCCTGTAAGGGCACTTCTCCCCTCGACAGCCAGAACAACATGTTTGTTTTACGTTCGCGGCCGACTGCCATGAAAGGAGTCTGCTACAACATGAGTGCCACTATTAGGAATAAAAGAGCATGCATAAATTATTCGAACTTGTAATCTGCATTTTGCGAAGCAAATTTAATCGAATTACCAACATTTAAAACTAATAGCATTGTACTCACCAAAAGCAGCAACTCCATGACTTTGGGAAGACAGCTTCAAAAAAAAAAAATAGTAGGAATGGCATCGGAACTCCATTCATCGCCTCTTCTTCTTGGTAAATAAATATGTCACTCTCAAACTGAACTCTTCAATTTTACACACGAATGACTTTTCACAGGATAGCATCCCTATGGCACTCAGTCGTTCATGATGTTTCGTAGAAACGTTTTAATTCACTTCAACATTGGAAAGCACCGCTCAGCTTTTGATGTCGAGATAGGCATCGTGATTCGCAGTTTCAAAACTTTAACACTCTCTTCGAATGTGTCACAAAGTTCATCCTCTAGAATCAGGGAAAGAAATGGTACTGCACCAGAAACTGCTCTCAACTCAGGCCTAGCATAGAAGACTTGAAGCCCACCCTTCAACTCCCTTTTTTCCAGAAATGTATATGCATCTGTAATTTCAGTGTATTTGACTGGAAAATTTCTGATGTATTTGTCCAACAGATTTATGTCAAATAAGTTGGTTGCAATGAGGTGCCCAGTGAACTGAAAACGTAATTTCATTTCAGAAAGGATGGCATCGTACATTTCCAAAGCATCTCTTTTTTTATGGTCATCAAGAATCCGTGGCTTCTTGGTGGGCATTTTTCGTCATTTTCGAAACTAATCTCGTTCAGGATAGAGCCAATGTCATCTCTAATGCTTTGCACTTCAAAGTTCCGAATGTCCCTTTGTCAATTGTGTTATCTTCTTCTGAAGCTGATTAAAAAGTACGTCTGAATGAGGCAGAAAATGGATTCGTTATCTTCCAGTCTTTCTTTGTACGAACCAGCTGTTTCAGTAGTAGAAGATAGTTTCATGCTATCACTTGTTTCAGCGACTTCCACAACAGCAATAAGATCCTCTCTGTTTTCAAAAACATCTTTTACTACTCGCGAATGGTACTTCCATCTCGTGACACACACGGGGGCAAGCTTTTTTTGAATAATGCTATGCAACACTATTGATCTCTGTGGCGAGTTAGAAAAGAAAGAGGCAACACCTGAAAGATATGCAAAAAAGATGCAAGCTTTGCTATTAACAGCAGCTGCAGTAGACATAATAAGATTGAACTGATGCACATAACAATGAATGTAGTTCGTATATGGATATTTGTCTTTCATTAATTTCTGAGCCCCATTCGACTTGCCTCTCATAACGTTTGCACCGTGGTACCTCTGAGCTATTAGTTTTCCTCGGTCATTGCCAATTAATGGTTCAATTTCTTTCAGAATACTCTTAGCTACAATGTGAGCATTCTGATTTTCTGGATTAAGGAAGTTCCAAAATCTTTCAACAGGTTTTCCCTCAACAACATAATACAAAACTATAACCAACTGAAATTCGCAAGACACATCTGTGGTTTCATCAGTGACTACTGCAACGTAATCGGCACGTTTTATTACTTTACGAACTTCATTATGGTACACCTCCAACATGCATTGCAGTAGTTCGTTCTAAACAGTCTTACAAATAACATTGAATACTCATGCTAGACTAAGATGAACTTTGAGAGCTTTATCCAGTTCCCCACTGAACTGAATTATCTCACGAAAAACACCTTTATTTTGAGAAGCATCAGATTCATTGTGGCCCCTGAGAGCCAGTTCCAAAGCACCACAGAACCGAATACGGTTTACAATTAAATTCAAAATATACCTATTTTTTCTACATGTTTGTTGCGGCTGTCAACTGTTTGTCTATATTGCGAATCTAATTTCTGCTGAATGTTGGTTTTGCCTAGAAACGAAAGACTAAGCACACTATTCAAGGGTCGCTTTGGCATTACATGTACTTTTAATTTAGACCATATATGCCCAAATCAGCTATTCCGGTCTTACATCAATGTACACCTACCCGAAATAACAATGAAGGAGAACAAAAAACAGCGTTGCTATTTTAACAGACCAAAATCCATTTGGTCTTTTGGGAAATTCTGGATTGAACTTACTGTATTCGATTTAATTAGGCATTAATTTGCATTTACGAAAGCATTAGCATTAACTTACAGAAAGATTGTAAGACTGGATTACAAGAAGTTCGCGCCCCGGTGCATTTTAACATGATCACTAAATTGCAGGCCGTGCATCAGTAGGTTCTGCACTTTAGTGCTCTCTGGCGGTAGGAACGTAAAGTTCTGAGTCAGACCAGCTGTGGCATCATCCCCACCATAAGACAGACGGGCAAGCCTTGAGTACAGTACTTATCAGCGCAGACAGTGCCAATCTGGAGTTGGCTCCAAGCTTCAGAAAACTACTGCAAGAGCGTGCGCTGCAAAAAGTGCCTCTACAAATCAGAAAATACATTCTCCAAAACTATGTTTCTCTTTCTTTCTAGTTCATACAAGTGGTGCCACGGCACAGCGGCGCTACCTCAGAAGCCACCACTGGACATAACGATTGGCAATAATATCAGGAGAGCGATTCACTGTCCCAGTGCTGCTGTAAAACCAAGATGCACAGGAGTTACATATCATCTTCGGTGGCAGCCGTATGAGGTCGCCACTTCAAGAGTTATCAACTGGTACTTGTCGAAGCACTAGGGACAGCAGAAGCAGCAGCAGCAGCAGTCGCAGTCCCAATCGCAAACGCAGTCACAGTCGCAACATCAGCAGCAGTACTTGCAGCCAATAGTCCTCACAGCCGGCAGTCCTCCCAGCCAACAGCAGTATCAGCCGCAGCCCCCCCCCCCCCCCCCAGAGTCACAGCCTTCCCTGTGTCGGCCAGCTCCTTGGACCTGCATTCTCTGTCGCGAGCCCTGGTGACAAGTTCTTCACCGCTCAGCAGCTTCCACCACGCCAGTCGCCTACGACACCCACCCCTACCCCCACCCCCACCACCAGCACCACCAGCAGCACGAGAGCAGGACCCAGCCCCCATTCACCGCCATCACAGTAGCAGCAGCAGCAGCTGCTGCTGCTGCCACCTTCCTGGACTTGTTCAGCATCGCCTTCATCCTTGTCTTCATTGTCCATTGTCCTCAGTGTTTTTCCTACTCTGATCTGTTCTATCTCTTTCCACCACCACCACCATCACCGCCATTACATACACTTCCCCCTCTGCAGCCGCCACCACCATTACCTGGAGTGCCCAATCCCCCCCATATATACCACTTATCCACAGCAGTCCCCTGCACCACACCTGCTCCTGTTACCCCACAGCCATCCACCTCTGTCACCCCTGATCCTTTCCCTCCCCTTCCCCACTTCAACTTCGGCTCCTGTAGCCCCTGCCACCTCCCTGTAAATCCCATCCCTCAGTTCCCCTCTTATGCATCCCTCAGCCAGAAATGACCAAGCTCCTCCTCTGCCACACCCACTCCCAAAAAATCTCAGCCTCTCCGGCCTCCTCCTTGTCCACCCTCCATGACACCATGGACATCTCACTGCAAGCCACTTCTGCCCCCCTCTCCTCTGACTCCACCTCCCATAAATACCTCCTGTCCCATCCAGACACATCTCTCCTGGAGGCCCAGAACCTCACCTTGCTCCTCCGCATATACTCCCCAGGAGCCGCTATCTCCCTCCTCAACCCACGTAGAGACTCTGTCATCATCACCTCACCTAGCCCCACCCTTCATACTGACATTCTTTCCCAAATTCCTATTTTCCACTTTGGCCTCAATGCCTCCCTTGCCCCAGCTCCTACACATTCCTCATCCCACCAACCTCAACCCCTACATCGCCCGCCAACCCTCACCACTGTGATTACTCGGCTTAGTCCTGTGATCACGGAGGCTTCCCCTGCCTGTAACACTTCCCATAATTGTGTGACAGCCCCGTATCTTGTTCAATAACACCTGCTCCCTTCCCATTAACAAGGATCTCCTCATGGATACCCACATGCCCCACTGCGTGGATGCCTTCCTCCTACACAAAACCTTTCTCCAGCCCCACTGTACTGTACACACATCGCCCTAACTCCTTCACCACTCTCATAATCCTGTCTCGGTAGTGTGTGGTGGGGTATCCATTGGCCAGCACTGCCAGTTCCCTGTTTGGCTCCAACCCCTCCTTCTCGATCCCATGGGACACCTGATCCTTAGTTTCTTCTTCCCTGGCCTTACCATTACCTGCGCCACCATCTATGTACATCCCTCTACCCCTATTCCCTTAGACTTGCTTCCCCACATCGACCGTACTTTCTCCTCCTACATGATTGCCATCGACCTCAACATCCCTAACCGGCCGCGGTGGTCTCGCGGTTCTAGATGCGCAGTCCGACAGCAGTTGAGTCCCATAGTGCTCAGAGCCATTTGAACCTACATCCCTAGTCATCCCACCACCCGGTTATGGTGGTGGCATCGCTTCCTAACCACACTCCAAGGTGACCTCCTTCCCCTTCCCCACCACATCGGCACTGAATCCAATAACACTCCTGATGTCATCCTGGCCTCCTCCAACCTTCTCGGATGCATCACGGTGGATACCCTTGACCTTATTGGCAGTGACCATCTCCCTGTCCTCCTCACCATATCACACAGCCGTTGCCCCTGTCCTGATCCTCACATCAATCCTCCCCTGAAATATGTCCTTGACTATTCCCAAACTAACTGGAATGCCTACCGGGATAACCTCACTATCCAAAATGATAACCACCCCACCGGCTGCGGTGGCTTTGCGGTTCTAGGCACTTCAGTCCAGAACCGTGAGACTGCTACAGTTGCAGGTTCAAATCCTGCATCGGGCATGGATGTGTGTGCTCTCCTTAGGTTACTTAGGTTTAAGTAGTTCTAAGTTCTAGGGGCCTGATGACCTCAGATGTTAAGTCCCATAGTGCTCAGAGCCATTTGAACCATTTTGATAGCCACCCCCTCAGCTACCACCACCCCAATGACATAACTCATGCCATCTCCTTTCTCCAGCAGACCTTGTCTGAGGCCGTTGAGACTCACATCCCTAACACCACCATCTGCCCCCATTGCCCCACCTTACCGCCCACAGACTGTCCTCCACTTTCATAATCCCGCCATCTCTACCATGCATTGCTCCACACACGGGACCGGGACACACTGCAACGCCACCAGCAACTTCAAAGACACGTACAAAACTTACTCATGGCCAAGAAATCCTGGGACTGGCGACAGACGTGCACCAGCCTCAATGCTACCCTACCTATTAACTTGTCTAAGTACTGGTCAGCCTTCCGCCGCCCTACTGGGTCTAAACCCACCCCCCCCATTACCCTCTCCTTCATGATGATCAACCCTCTCCTGATAACCTTAGTAATGCTGACCATTTTGCTTCATAACTTTCTGATATCCTTACCATCCCTGATGATCCCCAGTTCGACTACACCCTCTTCCCTGATATTCGTGATCAAACTGACACCACTGCCCCTCCACTCGCTCCTGGCTTCCTGTACTTGGACAATATTCTACACATTGAACTCAACACCCCCATCACCACTCAAGATATCATAACTACACTATGCACGAAACGCAACACCACTCCCGGTCATGACTGTGTTATCTACCATTACCTCCGTGAAGCTCCCACATCCTTCCTCACCACCCTGGCCAGACTATATAATGTGGTCTTGTCTACTGACTTCTACCCAAAACTGTAGAAAACCTCCCAGATCCTGATGTTCCTCAAACCAGACAAAAAACCGTCCACTGTCTCCTCCTACTGTCCCATCAGCCTCACCTCGGTCTTCAGCAAGGTCCTGGAATCCATCATCACCCAACACATCCAGCAGCACCTCCACCTGCACTGCTTCCTTCTCTCTACCCAATGTGGCTTTTGACCATCCTTGTCTGCAGATGAGCTTCTCCTTCGCCTCACTCACCTCCTCTCTGAACAACTAAATTCCCATTGCTCTGCCGTCTTCCTCTCTCTCACCTTGAAGGTGCCTACGACCATGTATGGCATTCTGGTCTCCTCTTCAAGCTCCAAACCTTCGCCCTCCCTATTAACTACGTCCATCTGATAGCCTTCTTCCTTTCTCAACGTCCTTTCCTTGCCACCATACATAACACAGATTCCTACACATTCTACCCCTCTGCTAGTGTGCCCCAAGGTTCTGTACTCTCCCCTCTTCTCTACCTCGTTTATAAGGTGGACATGCCATCGCCTTCACCCACCCATACACCTTCTTGAACACGCCAATGACACCGCCTTCCTTGCCCTCGCCCCACCTGGCAATGCTCCCAGTACCTTCTCCAATCCCATCTTGACTGGTTCACCACCTGGTGCGACCAGTAGTTGCTCAGGGTCAATCCTTCCTAAACCCAGGCAATCATTGTAGACAGAACCACCCCTTCTTTTTGTCTCCTTGATTTTTATATCACTATCTATTGCCATACTATCAACCTCACCCCCACCCTCAAGTACCTTGGCGTCACCCTTGACCATCACCTTTCCTGGACCCCCCATCTCCAGACAGTCCCAGCCAAGGCACGCTCCTGACTCTGCCTCCTCAAACTCTTCTCTGGCCACACATTTGGCTCGGACCATTCCACTGTCCTCCTCACTTATAAATCCCTCATACGCCCCATCCTCTTTTGTGCCCATCCCACCTGGATCTCCACCCCTCCTACTTAGTACAAGTCCCTTCAAACCCTGGAACACCATGTGCTCCGCCTCACCTATTGCATCCACCTCCTATCCCCCATGTGGCTCCTCTGCGACTTAGTTCCTCTCCCACACCTCCTCCTCTTCCTTGAACAGATATGGATCCTTTAAACCTCCGGAAAACTTGATCCCCTCAACCACTTGTCTGTCCCGTCCTTTCCCACCCCAATCTGCTGCAACGCCTGTACTCCTGCATCCTACCTGCTCTCCATCTTACCACCCTCAATACCTTTGCCCAAGGTGGCTTCCACCAACTCCCCCTCGCAGATGATGCCCTCGTCCTCTCCATCTACCTCTCCTACCAGATTTGATCCTCCCCTTCCTCCTCATGAGTTTTTCCTCCAGGGCTCCCTCTTTCCCTTCATCCTTCCTAACTTCAAAAAATGATTCAAATGGATCTGAGCACTTTGGGACTTAACTTCTGAGGTCATCAGTCTCCTAGAACTTAGAACTACTTAAACCTAACTAACCTTAGGACATCACACACATCCATGCCCGAGGCAGGATTCGAACCTGCGACAGTAGCGGTTGCGTGGTTCCAGACTGTAGCGCCTAGAGCCACTCGGCCACTCCGGGCGGCCTTCCTAACTTCCTTCCTCCTCCTCTCTCCCTCTCCCCCACCCCCCAAGGCTTCCACACCCAACCCTAACCTCTCCCCTCCCCCCCCCCACACTTCTCTCCCACTGGCGTCCTCCTCACTCCCTCCTACCCTCCCCTATTCCCTGTGGTAACCCCCCCCCCTTTTTCGTGCAATAGTGTGTGCAGTGCGTCGAAGATCATCAGCAATGTTTTCTGTGCAGTGTTTCTCTGTTCCAGTACAATTGTGTCTCTTCAGTGTCCTCCACCGTTCGACAGTGTACTCATTGTTCTTTCATGTACGGTTGCACTTGCTTATACAGTTCAGTGTCTTCAGTTCGAACGTCTTCGCTATTATCATTGTGTGTGTCACTTGTTTTTTCATATTCATATTTTCTTTATATCTGTCTACATGTTACCAGTTCTCTGGTTTTCTGTGGCCGATGAGCGGCATAGATAGGCCACTGCCGGCCTACCTTTTGTAAAAGATTTTAAAATAGCAATAAAGGAAAAAAAGAGTTCTGTACCCATGACCCTGGCAGATCCTGTGTTTGCTCATCGTCATCAGTGTGCTACGTCAGTGTTCTGTTTGGTGCTGTTCTACTGCTCGTCAAGAACTGTGATTTTAATTGTGTGCTGGACTTATACATAGTGTTCTTGTCAGTGATTGTTATGAGCTACGCCATCCGTTGATACTTTTATGATCTAGTGTGTGGTTTTGTTTAGTGTGCGCTAATCTTTTACAGTTTTTGTCTGCATTTTACAGTCACCTCCTTTTTCTCTATTCTCTTCCGTACTGTTCCCCCTTTTTATGTATATGTACACCATACTTTCTCCTTCCTGTTCTTTCAAATGTCTTCCTTTGCATAATTCACGACTTTCGGCTGAAGAGCACCGCATATGTTGCTGCCAGCCCGCCCCAGATGGGGCACTGAAATAGAATAAAGAAGAAACGAGTTATGTAGCAACAGCACTTCGGAACAAAACATACTTGCAGTATATTTGTTTACGGGTTGCAAGTCACATCCTGGCCAAAAGAATCACGGGACAAACATCGTACGATATTTTTTTCTGAGTGTAGTGCTCATTAGTTTAGTTTAAAATGGCATCTGAAGACGAAAAAACTGGCCAATAATCTCTAATCTAGTCCCACACCATCTACCAAATGTGTTGCGTACATGAAGAGCCGACTGGCTCGAACGTTTCTTTGCTCCTGGTTAGTCACGGCAGGCTAACCTATGGCCACTGTTTGGCCTAGCCCTTGTGACCACTAATGTCACTGGCCTCTTAGGACATTGCGAGACAAGTAGGTGCGGCTTGGGCGTAAAGTTTTAACTACATTTCCACCACAACATAGACTCCCCTATTTAAACAATCCACTTTACCGAATCCGAAACGGGGTGTTGTTGTCCTACTCCTCGAATTTCACACACAAAATGTAGATTCCTCCCTTTTATGAGCATTATTTTCGAAGACAGTAGAAATCGGTGCATACACGCGTTTTCACATCCCTAAATTATCATTGCTCGTTGATTCTTAGTGTGAAAATCCTGTACAACAGTATGCCATAGACTATATTTCATGTAAGTATCCTATCATCTGGTAAAAAAGGTCTGTTCTTATTAGTTTAATATCCGTTACGTCCTGCAGCAAAGGTCTAGTCTATTAAACTCGTTTTGTGCTCATGATGAAATGCTAAGAGCATGCTCTACCTCATTGCCTCATCACTTTCGACCTCTCTTAAGGTAGTCAAATTACTCCTCTTTGACGATGTCCCTTAAGGTAGCAAAACAGTAGCACAGAGGAGTCGTAAATCTCATGTTAATACCACGTATCCCTTCATAAATTCTGTAATATGGGTCATTTTATTAAGATGGCTGTCTCTCCCTGCATAGATGAGAGATCGCAGTTTCGTTACAAGATCTCGCCACCACGAAAAAATGCCTCATTACCACTCCAACTCGAGAAACGTATCCATGGCACTCTCGTCCTCGCTTCCACCTGCCCGATGGCAGGTCATTGACAACTAATTGATTGACTAATTGATTAAGTTGATCATGAGGTTCCTTTTGCATGGTAATTTTTTCTTGCAGTTGTATTACACTCGCCAGGTAACCAATACATACGCTTCTGTGACGCTTCTACGGGCTTCCCACAGGCTAGGTAGTCACTTCCTCTGATACCAAAATGGGTGGTGACTGCTCTCAGACAGCTGAAGATATCTAACACTAATTACGTACTGTCTGTCTGTTTACTTGTAATTCTGCTGGAACTAAGTCACTTATAATTCTGGTTTACTGCTTCCAAACTAATCCTGCTGAGACCTATCGGTCTACCGGGGCATTAGGATGTTTCACTCTTTTACAGTCTGGAACCGCGCGGCCACTACGGTTGCAGGTTTGAATCCTGCCTCGGGCATGGATGTGTTTGATGTCCTTAGGTTAGTTAGGTTTAAGTAGTTCTAAGTTCTAGGGGACTGATGACCTCAGAAGTTAAGTCCCATAGTGCTCAGAGCCATTTGAACCAATTTGTTTCACTCTTTTCTCCGTTACTGCAATGCCCCTGTCTCTGTCCCCGCTGCCACCATATGCGAACAGCTGCCACCACCGCCCCTGGGTCATGAACATCCTCCCACACGTCTAATCAACATGCCACCGCTCATACTGCTGGACAGCTGTTAATCATTCCAGGCTCGCTAAAGCTGTCCCAGACTTCTCAGGAGGACTGGGTGCTTAAATATCGATGCGGAAAATATCACGATGTTGAACAGTATGTTTCCTCACCTCCAATCGAAACGTTTCGAGATGTATTTTCAAGATATGCTGCAAAAGCTGACCCAGTGAACAGTAATAAAATATCTGTCTGCTGCCCACGCCATCCCAAATGTGTATGAGCCCATGGACCTGGGTTTCTCTCAGAATTCAGTTCTTTAGGAGCTTTCCTATTGGATCCCCCAAATTAGTTGCCAAATGCTTCGAGAACTCAATTGGGAATCCCTGAAGGGAAAATGATGCCCTTTTCGAGGAATACTATTGAGAATATTTAGAGAAGCAATATTTCAGGCTGACTTCAGAAGTCTTCTATTGAAGCCAATATACATTTCACGTAAGGCCCACCAATATAAGATACTAGATATTAGTGCTCATACAGAGTCGTCTAGATAGTAGTTTCTTCCATCACCCTATATGCGAGTGCAATAAAAAAGAATGACTTGTAGTGTTACAGGGTACCCACAGCTATGCAACATTCGATGGATTTTGAAATTTACATCTACATCTACATGGATACTCTGCTAATCACATTTAAGTGCCTGGCAGAGGGTTCATCGAACCACCTTCACAGTTCTCCATTATCCCAATCTCGTATAGCACGCGGACAGAATGAACACCTATATCTTTCCGTACGAGCTCTGATTTCCCTTATTTTATCTTGGTGATCGTTCCTCCCTATGTAGGTCGGTGTCAGCAAAATATTTTTGCATTCGGAGGAGAAAGTTTGTGATTGGAATTTCGTGAGAAGGTTCCCTAGCAACGTAAAACGCCTTTCTTTTAATGATGTCCAGGGCAAATCCTGTATCATTTCTGTGACACTCTCTCCCATATTTCGCTATAATACAAAACGTGCTGCCTTTCTTTGAACTTTTTCGATGTACTCCGTCAGTCCTATCTGGTAAGGATCCCACACCGCGCAGCAGTATTCTAAAAGAGGGGGGACAAGCGTAGTGTAGGCAGTCTCCTTTGTAGGTCTGTTACATTTTCTAAGTGTCCTGCCAATAAAATACAGTCTTTGGTTAGCCTTCCCCACAACATTTTCTACGTGTTCCTTCCAATTGAAGTTGTTCGTAATTGTAATACCTAGCTATTCAGTTGAATTTACGGCTTTTAGATTAGACTGGTTTATCGTGTAACCGAAGTATAACGAGTTTCTTTTAGCACTCGTGTGGATGTCCCCACACTTTTCGTTATTTAGGGTCAACATCCACTTTTCACACCATTCAGATATCTTTTCTAAATCGTTTTGCAGTTTGTTTTGATCTTCTGATGACTTTGTTAGCCGATAAACGACAGCGTCATCTGCAAACAACCTAAGATGGCTGCTCAGATTGTCTCCAAAATCGTTTATATAGATAAGGAACAGCAGAGAGCCTATAACACTACCTTGGGGAACGCCAGAAACCACTTCTATTTTACTCGATGACATTCCGTCAATTACTACGAACTGTGACATCTGTGACAGGTAATCACGTATCCAGTCACATAACTGAGACGATATTTCACAAGCACACAATTTCACCACAAGCCGCTTGTGTGGTACAGTGTTAAAAGCCTTCCGGATATCCAGAAATATGGAATCAATCTGAAATCCCTTGTCAATAGCACAATATCACTCAGCACTTCATGCGAGTAAAGAGATAGTTGTGTTTCACAAGAACAATGTTTTCTAAATTCATACTGACTGTGTGTCAATAGACCGTTTCTTCGAGGTAATTCATAATGTTCGAACACAATATATGTTCCAAAATCCTGCTGCATATCGACATTAACGATATGGGCCTGTAATTTAGTAGATTTCTCCTACTACCTTCCTTGAATATTGGTGTGATCTGTGCAACTTTCCAGTCTTTGGGTACCTATCTTTCGTCGAGCGAACAGTTGTATATGATTGTTAAGTGTGGAGCTAATGCATCAGCATACTCCGAAAGCAACCTAATTGGTATACAGTCTGGACCAGAAGACTTGCTTCTATTAAGTGATTTAACTTGTTTCACTACTTCGAGGATATTTATTTCTACGTTACTCATGGTGGCAGCTGTTCTCGATTAGAATTCTGGAATATTTACTTCGTCTTTTTTTGTGAAGGCATTTCGGAAGGCTGTGTTAGTAAATCTGCTTTGGCAGCACTGTCTTCGATCGTATCTCCATTGCTATCGTGCAGAGAAGGCATTGATTGTTTCTTCACATACGAAGAGAATCTCTTTGGATTTTCTACCGGGTTTCGAGACAAAGTTTCGCTGTGGAAACTGTTGTAGTCATCTCGCCTTAAAGTCCGCCTAAATTTCGAGCTTCTGTAAAAGATCGCCCATCTTGGGGATTTTGCGTATGTTTAAATTTGGCATGTTTGTTTCGTTGTTTCTGCAACAGTGTTGTGACCCGTTTTGTGTACCAAGGAGGATCAGCTCCGTCGTTTGTTAATTTATTTGGTATAAATCTCTCAATTGCTGCCGATACTATTTTTTTTAATTTAAGCCACATCTGGTCTATATGCATATAGATGTGGATATTTAATCCACCATGTACAGTATAGCAGGGTATTTGTTTTTTATGTAGGATGTTTGCAGGTGATGGAGGTGTCTGCAAGCAGGTGGGGAGACCTGTGTTGGTGGTGGTAGCTGAGCTGAACGTAACTAAATCTATGGCACATTAATAGGACTAGAAATGCCGTACTCTGTTATCGGAAGCGTTAACCGCTGTAAAATACTTAGCAGTTAGCATCTGGAGCGAACTGAAAAAGTATGCATATGTCGGGGTCAGATTCATTTGCTGGAATCGTAAGGAAAGCATCCAAACACTGAGGACTAACAGGTCGGTGATCTAAGGCAAAAGAATATGTCAGGCTCAAATTAATTTGCGTGGATTTGTTAGGGGGTGTAATCCACCCACTAAGAAGTGACAGTGTAGAAGGAGAAAAGCCGCAGTTTTCATTAGCATATCAGCAGGAGACTATGGCAGTACAATTCGGATCGTGGTGAAAGAGGCACAAACATGATTGCATTTGCTGTAAGAAACATCGGCATCGATTTGGTCTCGCTTATACTTGTTAGTTTATTGGCTCTCGATGCACGATAATCAGATAAGCGTGTAGGTACTAGGTTTGCTTCTACATAAATAAGTACACTATCCATACGCGTACTACCATGTGGATATGCTCTGCTCTAGACGACATACCGTATCATGGTCGTTCCACTCCACAGAGCGCTTTGGGAAGAAATGAACACTACTATGATTAAACCCCGTATCTTTCCCTGACGTTGGAGTAGCTCTGAATTGTGCCTGGAGGTGCGAGATTCAAGCACAAATGTACATTATTCAGTGGATAGTGTGCTTGCTGGAAGCTCTGTGATACTATTGGAATTGTATTGTGTAGGTGTATCCAAATTAAAAAACTGGCGATATATTTCTCATGAGCCGCTATGTTGTCAGCCAATACTCTGATGCCATTATTCTGCATCATTGCTAGAGTAATGATCATGGGAATACGTCAGAGGAGATTGGCACTGTTTAGGAACATATTTATAGACAATCATTCGATATCGATAGGCAACGACCCTGCCGCAGTGGATACACCAGTTCCCATCAGATCACCGAAGTTAAGCGCTGTCGGGCGTGGCCGGCACTTGGGTGGATGAGCACCCAGACCACCACGCGCTGTTGCAATTTTTTGGGTGCACTCAGCCTCGTGATGTCAATTGAGGAGCTACTCGACCGAATAGTAGCGGCTCCGGTCAAAGAAAACCATTGTAACGACCAGGAGAACGATTTGCTGACTACGCGCCCCTTCTAACCGCATCCTTAGCTGAGGATGACACGGCGGTCGGATGGTCCCGATGGGCCACTTGTGGCCTAAAGACGGAGTGATTCGATATCGATGGACTGCAGATGTGTCGGATTTTCTTTGCGCAGTCCTCGTATATACGTACAACATGAAGCCTTCCTCTGCAATTAAAAAATCTATATCTGGCAAAGGGATCATGAAGTAGTTTTGAGTATATATAGAGCCATACAGACATTCATTTTTACTCGATCATTGCGCGTGTGACTGGAAGAGAAACAGGGAAATCGATAATACTACTACATAGTCCACAACGTGCACTGGTTTGCAGAGCATGTATTTAGATGTAGGCTCCTGCGTATAGCAGGACTACAACACCTGTAATCTATAGCGATTTACAGTGGACTGAGACAGTTGGATGTTGAAACTGAATGTACATGAATTTATCTATTGATTACAAATCACGAGGAGCAGTATCAATCGTAACCAACTATCTGGAAGCGAGCTACCACATGGTGGTGGACGTCTCCCAGAATGTCAGTGAGCTGCGTTTTCTCGTTGTAAAAGCTTTCTGCATAGCTAGTTAAGTGTAGAGAGCTAGGCAGCCTTCTAACTAAATGGAAAAGTGCTCCTGCAACGTGATGGGATTTCGAGAGAATTAACAGTGGTCTGTGACTTGGCTGGGGTATAAATCGCTATTCACCGAAGACTGGAAGATTCGTGCGAATATTGGGGGTAAGCGATGCTCAGATAAAAGGGGAGTTGAGAGGTGATCTCTTTACCGCTTCTTCTAAGTGTAGTGAGCGAAGATATTACAGACTCTCACATACGTCTCGCAAAGTGACTGCTGCGAGAAAATTGGAGGCTAATACGAAGGTGATTACAGAGAGATAATCAACAGCTGAAGTTTCGTCTTTTGTTATCTCGATACATAAGGAATAACATTCCTCCATGAGTTTCGTGTGTCTAAAATGAATGGACTGACTGACATCTTGACAGGCAGGTTAAATTTACATCTACATGTATACGCATATTTCACAAGCCATCGTGGTGGTTACCCTTCAACGCTGCTAGTCATATCTTTTCTATTCCACTCGCATATAGAGTGATGGAAAAAGTGACTACCTATATGCCTGTGTATGAGCGCAAATTTCTAGTATCTTATCTTTGTGGTTCTTACGTGAAATGTATATTGGCTTCAATAGAAGCGTCCTGCAGTCAGCTTCACGATCGGTTCTCTAAATTTACTCAATAGTGTTCCCTGGAAATCTTACCTTCAGTGATTCCCATTTAAGTTTTCGAAGCATCTGGCAACTAATTTGGCAGGAGCCAATAGGAACGCTTCTGAAGGACTGGATTCTGTGGAAAACTCGGGTCTGTGGACTCATACGAGTTTGGGATGGCGTCTTAAGGAGACAAATATTTTGCTATTGTTCACTGGGTCAAATTTTTCAGCATACCTTGAAAACACATTCAAAAAAGTTTCATCAGTTTGGTTTGGAGGTTAGAGGAGGGGAAGTGTACTGCTCAACATCATGGTATTCATCCCAGTTACATTCAAACAAGCAGTCTTTCTGAAAAAGCTAGGACAGCTTTTGCAAGTGCACTGTGAGCGGTGGCTTGTTGGCTGGGAGCGATACAGTCCTGACGCGTGGTCAGAGTTTCACAGCCCACTGGATTTGGTGGCAGCTGTTCATATGCAATCCGGTGGCATCGGGGGGGGGGGGGGGGGGGATAGAGGTGGAAGCGTTGTAGGAACGAAGAAGAGAGTGAAACATCCTAATGCCCCCATAGACTGCAGGTCTCGGCAGGATTAGTTCGGGAGCACTACACCAGAACCCAAAGTCATTTACTTCCACTAGTATGACAACGCAATTGACAGACAGAAGGTGATTAGCGATGGATATCAGCAGTTATCTGACGACGGTTACCACCCATTTTGGTAGTGGAGGAAGTGACTGCCTAGCCTGTGTGAAGCCTATAGAGACGATGCCGAAGCATCTGTTACTGTTGCCTGGCGAATGTAATCCGACTGCAGGAAAAAACCACTCACTATGCAAAGGGCTGTCATGATCAGTTTAATTAATTACTCAATCAGTGACCTGCTGTCGGGTGAGCGGAAGAGAGGGCAAGGGTGCCACGGATGCGATTCGCGAGTTGTAGTGGTAATGAGGTGTTTTTTCGTTGCGATGAGATCTTTTAATGAACTTTCAATCTACCACCTACGCAGGGAGAGACGGCCATCGTAATGAGGTCACCTACACTATGTGATCTAAAGTATCCAGACACCTGGCTGAAAATGACTTAAAAATTCGTGGCACACTCCATTGGTAATGCTGGAATTTAATATGGTGTTGGCCCACTCTTAGCCTTGATGACAGCTTCCACTCTGGTGCTGGAAGGTTTCTTGTGGAATAGCAGCCCATTATTCATGGAGTGCTGCACTGAGGAGAGGTATCGATATTGGTGGGTGAGGCCTGGCACGAGCGCGTTCCGAAACATCCCAAAGATTTTCTATAGGATTCAAGTCTGGACTCTGTGCAGGCCAGTCCATTACAGGGATGTTATTGTCGTGTAACCACTCCGCCACAGGCAGTGCATTATGAACAGGTGCTCGATCGTGTTGAAAGATGCAATCGCCATCTCCGAATTGTTCTTCAACAGTGGGAAGCAAGAAGATGCTTAAAACATCAATGTAGACCTGTGCTGTGACAGTGCGACGCAAAACAACAAAGGGTGCAACCCCCTTCCATGAAAAACATGATGACGCCATAACACCACCGCTTCCGAATTTTACTGTGGGCACTACACATGCTGACAGATGGCGTTCACCGGGCATTCGCCATACCCACACCACGTCATCGGATCTCCACACTGTGTACGTGATTCGTCACTCCACACAACGTTTTTGCTCTCTTCATTCGGCAATTTTTACGCTCCTCACACCAAGCGAGGCGTCGTTTGGGACTTACCAGCGTGATCTGTGGCTTATGAGCAGCCGCTCGACCATGAAATCTAAGTTTTCTCACCTCCTGCCTAACAGTCATAGTATCTGCAGTGGGTCATAATGCAGTTTGGAATTCCTATGTGATGGTCTGGCTAGATGTCTGCCTATTACGATTCTCTTTATCCGTCGGCGGTCTGTGTCAGTCAACAGACCATATCGGCCTGTACACTTTTGTGCTGTACGTGTTCTTTCACGTTTCTACTTCACTATCACATCGGAAGCAGTGAACCTAGGGATGTTTAGGAGTGTAGAAATCTCGAGTACAGACGTGTGACTGAAGTGACACCCAATCACCTAATCACGTTCGAAATCCGTGAGTTTCGTGGAGCTGCCCATTCTACTCTCTCACGATGTCTAATGACTACTGAGGTCGCTGATATGGAGAGCCTGGCAGTAGGTGACAGCACAATGCACCTGATATGAAAAACGTATGTTTTTTGGGGTGTCCTGATACAGTTGATCACATAGTGCAAACTACTGAATTTATAAAGTGATACATAGTATCAGCCTGATATTTACAACTCGGCTGTGCTGCTATTTTGCTATCTTACGAACATAGTCAGATACGAGGCATTAGACCACCTTAAGCAAGGTCGCAAGTGTTGAGGTATCTCGTACAGATGTAGATTATGCTCTTAGCACTCCGTCACGAGCACAAAATGAGTTTAATAGTCCAGTTCTGTGTTGCAGAACTTAACGGATATTATGCTGATAATAACGGACTATTTTTCCAGATGAGAGGATACTTACACGAAATATAGCCTATGACATTCTGGTGAAAATGAGTTTGATACTAAGTCTCAACAAGTAGCGATACTTTAGCGATGTGAAAACGCGAGTATGCACCCATTTTGTTGTCTTCGAAAATAACACTCATAAGAGGGAAAAATCTACATTTTGTGAGAGAAATTCAAGGTGTATGAACATCATATCCGTCTCAGATTCGCTAAAGCAGAGTTTTTAAACTGACGAGTCTATGCTGAGGTGGAGTTGTAGTTATAACTCTATATCCAAGCTGTACTTTCTTTTCTCTCCGATTTGCAGCCAACAGCATTTGTGGTGATGAGGGCTTGGCCAACCAGAAGTTATGGGTAAGCCTCTCGTGATTGGCCAGGTACAAAGAAAAGCTCCAGCCACTGAGCTCTTCAAACCCATAATACACTCGGTAGATGGCACTGGCCTAGTCTAGGAATGACTGGCCAGCATTTTCGTTTGGAAATGCTATGACGGACTAAGATAATGAACACTACTCTCGTAAAAATTATCGTACGATGTTTATCCCCTGTTTTTGTTGGCTAAGATGAGACTTGCAACTCGTAAATAGATATAAGTTTGTTTCATTTACCAATGCTGTTGCTATATGACTGCTGTGTATAGGGAGCATGGATTTATAGCAGCACTGTCCCACCTTCTCCTTTTCCTCCAACATCTCCACATGCTTTACACTGTCTGCAGGCTTGATCCCCCCCACACCCCCTAGTTTTCTCCTTCCTCTCCACACCCCGCCCGTTGCAGCGCCCCTATCGCTGTATCCCTCCCTTTCTCCACCTCCACACCCTTCATCTCCTTCATCAGGGCAATTTCCAGCACCTCCCCCTCCCAGATGCTGAACTTCGTCGTCACATCTACCCTTCCTTCCAATTGTATCCTGACCTTGTTCCCCCAACCCTCCCCAGGGCCCCCTTTTTCTCTCCCCTCCTTCTCCCAGAGCGGATTTTCCTTCTTTCCTCCCTGAGTGCCTGCACCCCCTCCTCAGCTGTTTTCTTCTCCCGTCCCTTCCTTCCCCAGTCCTCCTTCAGCACACCCCCCACCTCATCGCCATTTCTCTTTCCTCCTTGTCACCTCCTTTTCCCTTCTCCCTTGTCCCCCACCCCGGCAGATCCTTCCAGGTTTTTATTCATTATCAATTGTGCAGCGTTAGTGTTGTGTTCAGTGCCATCTAGTGATGTGGTTTTAACTGTGTGCTCGACCTGTATATAGTCCGTGTTTGCTCATGTGCTTTTTATACTGTGACTGACTTTCAACTTGTGTTCACCTCCTGTGTTTTTTCAGTACATTTCAAATTGCCAGCTGTTTCTTTTAACTTTATGTCGAATTTTTAACTGTCCCACAGTGCATGTCCCTGTATTAGTGTGTATTTTAAATCCCTTCATCTCCATTCCCAGAGTTTTTATGTCCCCCTTTTATCGTCCTTTTTATGTAAGAATCCCTCTTTCTGTATTTTATAAAGCTGTTTGGCTGAAGAGCTGTCGACAGCCCTCCCCTGCCCATGTGGGGCAGAGGAATGAAATTACATTAACGAAAAAAAAAATAGCAGCACTGGCCCCTCACCCCCTGGTGTCTCCTATTCTCTCTACCCCCAGCCCATAGCCACACCTTTACCGATATGTCCTGCCCTCTCTCCATCTCCATTTCCACACCCTCCACCTACTCTCCCAACGCCACTTCCAACACCTACCAGTCCCAGATGATGAGCTTCACCCTTATATCTACCCCTCCTACCAACTGTAACCCCACCTTCCCCCCTCCCACACATCAGAGCTCAGAACTCATCACACCCCTCCAGCTTCCCTCCCACATTGCCCCTTCCTCTCCCCTCTTGTCCCTCCTATCAGGCCTTCTCTGTCTCATCAGGGCCCTCCTGGCAGGTTTTGCTCTTCATTGTGTCTACTCTTTCTCGTACAGTGGTCTTTATATGTGGAGTGCTTTAATACTGTGGCCTACTTTTAACTTGTGTGTGTGACTTCAGTGTTTCTTTAGGTGCTACCCACATCGCCTACTATGTTTTTTAACTTTATGTGTACTGTTTTTAACTGTCCCACATGACAGTCTCCATGTATTTGTATATTTTAGTCCCCAATGTCTCCCCTTACTATGTTCTCATGTCCCCCTTTATCGCCTTTTATATGTCTCGTGTTTCCTCTCTTTTATTAACTGCATCACTCGGCTGAAGAGCGGCGGATTGTGCTGCTGCCTGCCCTCCCCTGTCCATATGTGGCCGGGGAATGAAATCACAATAAATAAAAATATAACAGCACTGGCACAGTGGGCTTCTGTCCCAATATTATTGCCTGTCCTTTTGTCCCTTCTAACACAACCACTTATTTTTAAATCTTCAGGAGGATATTCACCTGTACTTCAGTGATAGTTTGCTGTCCTGCTATTATTACTCATCCTTGTCATATCGGGCTATTGGCCAGACTGGCTGGAGTAACTTTCTAGTGCTAGACTAATAGCGAAAGTATCCTCACTACATCTAGCAGTCATTGACAGGAATGGCTAGAGCTACTCTCTAGTGCTCGATCAATGGCAACTACCCCTCCCCCACTACCACTTCACAGTCAGACAAAGATTATTGAATTGTGTTAATGTCTGAATTTCCTACCAGAAGGAGGAGAGGTGTTAAACTCCACCAGTATTCTGGGTCGATCATCTTGGATTCCGATATCATAGTTAAACTGCACCAGTGCTCCAAAGATGACGAAGTGAAGAGAGTATCCTACATTCTTCCAAACCTGTGGTTGAAAATTGAATTTTTATAAATAAAGAACGTATTATTATTAATTATTATTGTTGTTACTATGTTCTCTGAAAAGCAATGCAATGGAATTAGCATTTGAATTTAGTGCGAAAATTTGAATTTACCACAAGTATTTGAATATTCTGCCACTTTTCCAGGTGAAGGAGATTGGGGAGAGGGGGTAATCAATTGATCAACTTAATTAGTTAGTCAATTAATTTGATATAAAAAATGCTCCAGAACTTCTTCTTTTATCTCCCAAATTTCAAAGGCTTTGGTTCCAGATTCGAGTTTTGGCCTTGCACACAGGTTTGACCTTCAAGAGGGTATGGCTGGCGATTTCGCAGAGGGAGACTAACCCTCTGACGGGCTGGTAGTTCCCAGAGGTGGAGGTGGTAATTAATTGATCAATTTAATTAATTATTCAATTTATTTCAGAACAATTTCATATCAAAATTCCGCCACACACGGCTTTGTGTCAGTAATCATGACGCAAACAATTTTAACTGAACGTTGCTACCTGCAAGCCATTGATCCCAGTTGCTTATAATTCGGAATTCACTTCCACCTTCTCTTTCCGACGCACTCGATGTTGGGTTGCATCTCCTATTCTCAAAACCTTTCCCCAGCGCAGGGATGCAATATTGGAAGATCTTCTCGTAGCTCTAAACCTCCATAAATACTTCTTATTTTTGCCAAGAGTCTATGGAAAGCAGTGTAGGCGACATACAGTACAACTGGTTATACCTTCCTACTATAGACTGCAAAAGGTGTTGTATTCATCTGTTGTATTCGCATATGAACACAGATCTATGACCACGAAGGACAATCAGTTAATTAACACACACAGTAAATAAACATAATACTACCATTAGCACTGAAAGAACAGTTATCTTTTATAGCTCTCCGATTAGCTGTGGTTGTTAATGACAAGCTTGGTAATAGGTAACTCTTAGATTGCAATACACAATGAAGCAGCCAGAGAGAAGGCTGTGAGGTATTCAAAAAGCTGTGGTAATTGAACTCTGAAAGTTCTATGCACCACTGTTACTTTACACTTTTCAGCTGGAGGATTTAGTACTCATTACACACTAGAATAACGTGGGCTCAGCAGAACAAGGACTCTGAGTCCTGAAACAAGTAACTAGATGCAGCCGCAGAACTTCTCCGCTGCTCTACTGCAATCGTATTTAACGGGAGTCGGTGTGGCTTTGGCACCTAGCAATTCCGGAGTTCGTGGCTCAAGCCTCGCACAGATTGGCGCCGCCGGGTCTATAGCCGACGACCCCGTACTCCCTCTCCCCTTTAAGCTCTCGCACTGTCGTCGTATAAGGAAGTGGAGCATGAAGGAGGGGAAGAGGACGATATAACGCCGATGCAAATATGGGGGTGGAGCAGGAGCCGAAATTTTCACATCTACATTTATACTCCACAAGCCACCCAACGGTGTGTGGCGGAGGGCACTTAACGTGCCACTGTCATTACATCCCTTTCCTGTTCCAGTCGCGTATGGTTCGCATGAAGAACGACTACCGGAAAGCCTCCGTGCGCGCTCGAATCTCTCTAATTTTACATTCGTGATCTCCTCGGGAGGTATAAGTAGGGAGAAGCAATAGGGAGATACCTCATCCAGAAACGCACCCTCTCGAAACCTGGACAGCAAGCTACACCGCGATGCAGAGCGCCTCTCTTGCAAAGCCTGCCACTTGAGTTTGCTAAACAACTCCGTAACGCTATCACGCTTACCAAATAACCCTGTGACGAAACGCGCCGCTCTTCTTTGGATCCTCTACATCTCCTCCGTCAACCCGACCTGGTACGGATCCCACACTGATGGAGAATACTGAAGTATAGGTCGAATGAGTGTTTTGTAAGCCACTTCCTTCGTTGATGAAGGACTCTCCCAATGAATCTCAGCTTGGTACCTGCCTTACTAACAATTAATTTTATATGATCATTCCACTTCAAATCGTTCCGCACGTATACTCCCAAATATTTTACAGAAGTAATTGCTACCAGTTCTACAGAGCACCCACTCGCACCCTGGCATTCACAATGAGCGGAAAGCCAGTCACAGAGCGAATGTTCCTATAACGTAGACTACTACAGGCACTGGCGTTGAACATGACCTGTGAACAAAATGGGGGCGACAGAATCTCGAGAAGCAACAGGTCTAAAGTGATATAAGAACGTAGACTTCCGCGGCCGCTGTCATAGTGATTAAAATTCTTCTGGGTATTATGCCGCGTCATTGCTAAAAACTGTTGTTAGTTTTTAGGAATGACGTAGCATAATACCCAGAAGTATTTTAATCACTAGGCCTAAAGTGGTTTTGATGATGCCAGTGCAGCCCCGTCAGACTCTGGATGGTGCAGGTCGACCGCATAAGCACATCAGAGACTACACCGCATTCCCATCTGTGACCCTCGCCAAACACCCTATAAAATATCAGTTTCTGAGGCCGAAACTTAGATGTCAGTATCGGGACGTGCATCCTCTAGAGAAATATTCTATAACAATAACCATGAAGGAGCTACGCTGACTACTTGCCATGTCTCAGCAAGGGGCGGTATGACGATGAAAGCCATTTAAGGGACTCGTCCCGTGAGTGGGTAGCCCATAACTTGTCCATTTACCCTTGAAGGTTCTAACAAAACGTTCCAATTTATCATTTGACTGAGAATGGAAGTGTGCTGTGAGGCTACGATGTATGTCACTGTTGTAGCTCTTCAGGCTTTCCCGGCGATCTAATGACATCTTGGGCTGTCGGGTGTTCTGCCGGATATCAGCGTCGTACTTGCACGATATTTCGGTCACGTAGCTCGTAACCTTCATCAGGTGCGACCTGAGACTCAGGTCGCACCTGACGAAGGTTACGGTCTACATGACGGAAATATCGTGCAAGTGCGACGTTGATACCCCGCAGAACACCCGACAACCCAATATTTCACCGTTATTGCAAAAGTTTTTAAACTGAAGTGATACGAACTATGGACTATTATATCTGAGGAAATTTCAATACAAAAAATTGAAATCAGGGACAATATAATACTCACAGGCGTGGTTGCGTTCATGGGTTCGATGAAAGGGAACTTGCTGCAAGCGTCCACCACGAATAACCACCTGGTATTCCAAAGCAGATTACCAAAAGCATGTTTGTGGTTGCTGCCATTGTCCTGCTGGGTGGGGCCGATCAACGTAACGCTGAGTGGGAGCAGTGTGATGTTTTGCACGCGTGGCGCACTCTGAAGTCCTCTCCTCTATCTGACAGTCCGTATCCAGCCACGGACAATGGTGTCTGCCTAACTATTTGTTGTAGAGTATACCCCAATAATCCTGGTGCAACAGTCCCAATACTTCTTGCTGGAGCTACTGAGGAACAATTACACAGGCATTGCCACTTTCTGTATGAAGCAAGACGATGCCCATCTGACCGAGATTGTACGACGATGCACAAAGAAGTGCCTGTCATGTTATAGCGGATTTTTTTATTGCTATGAGGCCACCTGTGGAGAACGAATTCCAGAATGGCACTCAGACCTGGGTCAGAAGCTACTTCACACGCCAATCGGCGAAAAGTCACAGAGAATTCCTCCAATACATAATTCTCCTGAGCATTTATATGGAGGAGGAGTCTTCAAACGAATTAAACATGTCGTTGAAGCCTCCTAGTAGCTGAGAGAGTAAGTCACCATTGGAACTGCTTGGCTGTGGGCCGCTACGTCAATTCATATTGGTAATTAGACAGCAGTAGGGCCCACCGCTGTTGCTTCTGTGCTGTCCGAGCTGTGACAGGCTGGGATTAGCCAAAAAGGGCCGTTATTGTCTGTGGTCCGTAATGAAGTAAAAACGGTGTCCGTACAAATACTGATGGAACTTAGTGATCCCATAGACGACAGCAAAAGCCTCTCTTTCCAGCTGACTGTCATTGCGTTGCACCTTATTGAATGTATTTCACGTGAAAGCAATTGCCCTATCTGTGGAGCACGCACGGTGTGACAACACCCCACTGATACCATAATAGGATACATCCATTGAAAGAATGGCAGGTTTCGTGGGGTCAGACACCGATCACTTAACATTGCATCCCTGAAGCCCTGAAAAGCGTTCAGACATTCGTCTTGCGCTGCAGTCAGTTCAGTGGAGCCACGATATGTGCTGCGCTGTGTATGAAAGGAATGTAACAAGTTAATTTCCGTATTACTGCTTCCATGTCAGGTACATTTGTGAGGGAACGCAGGTCTTTAATGATACACAAATATGACAGAAATGAACAAATGCCTTGCACATCACACACTGTACCAAGATACTCCATGTCCGTGGTAAAAGTTTTACACATCAAACCTGCTTCTGACAACACTTTGAACAATACCTCTAGGTTTTGCAGGTGTTCAGCTGGCATATGGTCAGTGACGACTATGTCACCCAAGTAGTTAGCAGGAGATGGTATTTTTGCAGCAAGCTATTGTAAGAATCTTTGAAAACTTGCCGGAGCTGTCGTACAACTACATGATAATCCATGTAACTGAAATAGACAATTAAGAATATTGACTACTAAAAAAGTTTTTTTGCCTCATGTTACGACAGTTGCAAATATGCCTCCGCAAGTAAATTTTTGAAAAGAAATGACACTGACCAAGTTTTTCCACTATTTCTTCCAGGCAGGGTAAAGAGGAAGAATCAACAGCAGTTTATGGTTTGATGGTAGCTTTGATATGTGCACAATGTCTCAAGGCCACGGGATAGGCTCGAAAGAATGACCATGGGAGACGCCCACTGGCTCACTGACAAAGATTTAAAATCATTGCAATCCTGTCAACGCTGCAATTTTTGTGCTACTTGCTCCCACAGAGCATGAGGGACAGGCTAAGCTTGAAAGAATTTTGGCTGTGCATTGTCTTTCAAAGTAACATAACCCTGGCGCTTTATCTAAACAATCATTGAAAAGGAACTGTACTTGTCTACATCTACATCTACATGATTACTCTGCAATTCACATTTAAGTGCTTGGCAGAGGGTTCATCGAACCACAATCATACTATCTCTCTACCATTCCACTCCCGAACAGCGTGCGGGAAAAACGAACACCTAAACCTTTCTGTTCGAGCTCTGATTTCTCTTATTTTATTTTGATGAACATTCCTACCTATGTAGGTTGGGCTCAACAAAATATTTTCGCATTCGGAAGAGAAAGTTGGTGACTGAAATTTTGTATATAGATCTCGCGTATCATATCTGCCACACTCTCTCCCCTATTACTTGATAATAAGAAACGTGTTGCCCTTTTTTGCAGCCTTTCGATGTCCTCCGTCAATCCCACCTGCTAAGGATCCCACACCGCGCAGCAATATTCTAACAGAGGACGAACGAGTGTAGTGTAAGCTATCTCTTTAGTGGACTTGCATCTTCTAAATGTCCTGCCAATGAAACGCAACCTTTGGCTCGCCTTCCCCACAATATTATCTATGTGGTCCTTCCAACTAAAGTTGTTCGTAATTTTAACACCCAAGTACTTAGTTGAATTGACAGCCTTGAGAATTGTACTACTTATCGAGTAATCCAATTCCAACGGATTTCTTTTGGAACTCATGTGGATCACCTCACACTTTTCGTTACTTAGCATCAGCGGCCACCTGCCACACCATACTGCAATCTTTTCTAAATCGCTTTGCAACTGATACTGGTCTTCGGATGACCTTCCTAGACGGTAAATTACAGCATCATCTGCGAACAACCTAAGAGAACTGCTCAGATTGTCACCCAGGTCATTTATATAGATCAGGAACAGCAGAGGTCCCAGGACGCTTCCCTGGGGAACACCTGATATCACTTCAGTTTTACTCGATGATTTGCCGTCTATTACTACAAACTGCGACCTTCCTGAGAGGAAATCACGAATCCAGTCGCACAACTGGGACGATAGCCCATAGTCCCGCAGCTTGATTAGAAGTCGCTTGTAAGGAACGGGGTCAAAAGCTTTCCGGAAATCTAGAAATACGGAATCAACTTGAGATCCCCTGTCGATAGCGGCCATTACTTCGTGCGAATAAAGAGCAAAGTATTGACATTAGCTAGCGGCACAGTCGAATTTCCTTGAATTGACAAACCAAATAAATCAAAGCTGTCCGCTACAGACACATTTCTACTACGTCGTGACAAGAAAGAGAATTATTTTCATAGTTGCACGGAAAGTGGCAGGCAAACTGCACGCAGCATTAAAAGCTGATAATGTTGAGACGGTACACCTAAAGGATACTGCTATTGTAATTGCTCTTCCAAACAGCATCCCATTCGAGCAAACAATTTGCGTCGTTGTTACCTGTGGTAACGAGTACTTTAGGTACTTGGGCTATGCACGGCTCTGTTTAAAAATAGCTCTATGAAGTCATAGGGTCGAGCCACGCAGGTCTGCTTTCATACACCGCAACTAATTCACTGGAAATAATAACCTGCAGCTGCAAACCTGCAGGCAAATAATCTATGCATTGGATACAACTGCAAGTTAATAACATACACAGAAATTCCAAATAAAAATTAAATGAATAATTTAATAACAAGGGTTATAGTCTAACGTCTGCCTCAAGGCATGCCGAGTATTGCGAGTGTCCACGGAGGGTAGTGGAACGCCTGGTGAGCTTATCGGCCTTAGAGGGGTGATAGCGGGGTGCGCGACGTCGGCGGAGCAGCTGGCCGTTTCGTGTCCCGCCCGTAGGTGGATGGAGGCAGGGGGGTGGAGGGAGGGAGGAAGAGAGGAAGAGGGCTTCGATTTTTGGCAGTTTGTGGACGCCTATCGAGGAGAACACACGTTCAACTACTGCCCCCTCTGCAGTCTTTTGGGACGATGATTTTCCCCCCAGTATATGTGCTGCATTATGACCCACTCATTACGAATGCTCGTTTTTTCACAAGAATTTCGATGTGTTATTAGAACTGTGAAACATCTTTTTCCATCATTTGTGGTGGCACGTACTGGCATCGGTTACCTGCGCTGCAGATGGTTTTTGAGCAAGCGTCTGTAGTGAACTCTGACGTCAAACAACGGCAGACACTTTTTAAACTCATCTTTGTCCAACACCAGCATCTCGTCAGTTGAACGTATTTCCCATCAAAAAGAATGAAGGTAGTACCTTACACCCCTGTCTTTTTTCAAATGGCTCTAAAATGGCTCTAAGCGCTATGGGACTTAACATCTGAGGTCACCAGTCCGCTGGACTTAGAACTTCTTAAACGCAACTAACTTAAGGACATCACACACATCCATGCCCAAGGCACGATTCGAACCTGCGACCATAGCAGTAGTGCGGTTCCAGATTGAAGTGTCTAGAACTGCTCGGCCACAGCGGCCGGCCTCGGCGTGCCTTTTTTCCACCAGCTTGTAGATGAAGGGTAAAGTTTGAGTTTGTCTGTCACTTGTTTCGAGTGGTATTACGAAATTTTTTCCTAGGAGGATAACACCAGTTGTTTGACATCGTCAGTTTTTGAGTTGTATTGCGTTTTTATGCCATTCTTGTGTAGTGCTATGCATATACTTGTGTAATTAGGCACAAACTTTATGATTCTTTATGTAATTACGGCCGATCTTTACTTCATTTTACTGATCAAAATAAATAAAGTACACTAACCTAATCTTCCTCTCCCACATCTGGACAGTTTCCATGCGGTGGGGGGTGCACCTGGACTTTCCGTCCAGTAGAACCACGGTTCGAGTCCCGGAAACAGCACTCCCATTTTAAATTTCCCGTCAATTCCAAGTGCCACTGGTGGTTTAATTGTGTTAAGGGGTTTCACTTGCGCTTTCTGTCCAGAAGGACCAGGGTTCCAGTCTCACAAAGGGCACCACCAATTGTGATTCCCCACCAATTCCCAGATTAAGGGTGGGGTGGAAAGTCAGCACAGCCCTGGAACACAGAATTTCCCTGCAGAATTCGAAGTTCCCTCCAAAATTCGAAATTCTTGCCAATAAGGAGGATGGAGGAAGGATTGGGAGAGGGGGAGGGTGAGAGGGAGGGGGAGGGGGGAGGGGAGGAGAGGGCTGGGGCACACATCCAGTCTGAGAAAAACATGTGACGTCATGTGGGGGTGGAAGATGGGTGTGATACTGGGCGAGTGTGGATTGGGGTTGGGGTGATTAATTGATCAATTTAATTCATTTGCATATCCATTTGATATCAAAATTGCACCTGTAACTTCATCTCCCTACAACTATCGAAAGTTGTAGCTTGTCGCATTGTGGACCATAAGGCCTGGGTTGGAGCCAGTGTGTCTTAGACAAATGTACAGTCGTGCTCAAATCCGAACGACCTGAATTGCATATCGCCTGATTCGCATGCAACCGACGTAATAGAGCTGTCTAGCAGGTCCTCTAATCAATCACTGGTACTGTCGTTTGACTATTGAAAATGGTACGAACAAGTAACCACTAGAAAACACAGCTCTGTATCGCATTAACTCAAGATTTAAAGTAACACCACGATACTACAACTATCAGGGAACACCTTATCACAGATAAGACTGTCATTAAGGTTTGTAAGCTCACATTTATTGCAATAAATGGCATACCTGAAATGGTACCACTCTCATTATTACGTCATATTCGTAATGCACGAAGTAAGTTCGACGTATTCATGACTTCCTTTACAAAGCAACATACCGTACTTACTATTTAACACAAAATGGCATTAAAAATTTAAGTTATTCACCAGCAGCTAGTTGAGAATATGTATGAACTTCAAGTGACACGATGAACCGTCTCGTTCGGTATATGGATTCAAACCCAGGTCATGCAGACTAAGATTTCGTGACTGAGGGAAACTAACAGTCATTCCTGACTAGGCATACAGGGAGTGATATACCTCGATTTTACACAGTATCAGTTAGCAAATATCAACATTAAATTACATAACATAAACATTTTTAACGGACACGAATTCCTACCCAGCATCTATTGTCCCTTTTAAAGAACTACGAGAGATGTTAAATATTGCTTCTTTGCTAGTAACGTTCTTGACATGCCGTGATGTAAAGCTTTGTGTTGGACAGGGATTCGAACCCAGAACGTAATCGGATTGTTATCGAAGCACGATCAACTGTGACATACCGGATTTACTCGGCAGAAGCTAGATGTTTCAACTGAAATGACGAGACGAAACATTAATTCTTTCCTTCCCAGGCCTCCAACCCGGCACCTATCGCTGTTACATTCTAGAGAAAACGAACGTTAAATATGGGTTTGTTACACCACGAGCGACATGTGAGCATGTTTGAACTAGAAATAATATGACGAAGCGTTCAGTGCTGACTGGGAATCGAAGCTCACACATATCGTTGTCGACTACACACAAACAGACGTCAGCTACAGAATTTTTCTCCACCAGCAACTCGGAATAACATCCTTGAACTTACAGTGATCTCGCAAATAGTTGTATGTCTCACTGGTAGTTAAGAATGTCGGATATGGTTAGTGTTGACAACGAATGAAAATGCATTAACAATCATTATTAATATCCACCAGCAGATAGGTGTTCTCATGCTAGAGCTTGATAATTCATAATGAAAACCTTTTGCCGGGCCAGGATTCGAATCCATTCACGCGCAATATGTGGAGGTGTTGAGGAATCTTCAGTTCTGAACAAGTCAAACAACAAATTGTAGTCGAGCTGTATTGTCACGAAGGGTTCAAATTCCGAGTTAAGGGCGGTATGAGTTGCATTCCCAGCTCAGAACCAATTTTATCGACATACAGAAGCTCAAATAAACGATGGAATAGGTGTCCTGTGACCCTACATAGCGTTTGTACTGTCACTAGAAATAAATAACTAGTATAAGAAAGGTTACTGGTGACAGTGTTTCTACACGATGCCACTCCTGACTGTATTCTGATTCAACCTAGCGTCTATTTGATAGAGAAGGAATATCACGTTTAATGTGAATCTCAGACCACAATTCCAATATACCTTCTACACTTGGCTTACCCTGAAGCGAATAGAATCTGGCTATCCCTATCAAAAACCGTCGACAGAAATTGGAATCAAACCCAGACCATAAACATACGAACCTATCATCAATACAACAAACTACCGAATCCTCTTCTTGGTGACTCATTTTTCTATCGTAACGCCGTTACGCCACACTGGATAAGAATTTTGAGCCACAGGCTTCCTGTAGCGTTTTGTAGCATGTTCAGTACATTCATCTACTTGTTTAACCGAATCGCCATGCACCAGATGCGTCGGCTATGCCGTGTATACATTCGACTGTATTTTGTAATCACCGAAAAAAATAACGTAACTGCCACCTACACAGAACTGCCAACAGTGTAGGATGCAGAAATTTAAATAGGAAGTGAGCCTTTCCATTTGAGCTACTCTATTGCGCTATCTGTTTTTTGAAACAGTCGTGCAGTGCAGAAGAAAAGCTGTAACTGTCTGTGTTTCAGAAGGCTAGATCCGGCGATGTGCATTATCTCACAGTACTGTGGAAGGCGGAAGTTGTGGAGGAACTCTTGTTGACTTCTGGAGCTCAAAAAATGGCTCTGAGTACTATGGGACTCAACTGCTGTGGTCATCAGTTCCCTAGAACTTAGAACTACTTAAACCTAACTAACCTAAGAACATCACACACATCCATGCCCGAGGCAGGATTCGAACCTGCGACCGTAGCAGCTTCTGGAGCTGTTGTACCTACGTGACAGCTAGTAGCGTAACAGTAAGCGTCGCGCACTGTAGATAAGACGTCGCGAGTTCTATTACATTCCCTGATACATTTTTTAAAACGCAGTTCTGCTGTCTGCTGAAGTTATCAATTTAATGGAACTTTGAACATAATTGCCTTCGCTTCTCAACCCAGAATAGTCGTATGTAGAAAAAGGGCTGACGTCTGCGACATTTTGTTCTTTTCAGGTTTTAATAGACGGCCAGGCAGCAGATGGATCTCGAAAAGTTTTGTATTATGTGCGGGGAGAGCGCATCGTGTCAAAGTAGTCATAAAAGTATTTTCCACATTAGCTATCGTCTGGTAGTAGCATTTTATTCTTCTTCAAACCTTGTTTGACAGCTTTAACTCAGAACAAGTTTTCTACATTTATGTAATCTATAATCTTCATGGGCATTGTCAGACTGTTACAGATAACATCAGAAAATTCGCATATATCGTTGAGGATTAATTTCTCTCTCATGTTTAGTATTGTTTTAACAACACTAAAAGAAACCTTACGGAAATTGTGCACTCTATTATAAGAAATGAAATAAAACTACCTGTGATAACCTTACGACAAAAGTCTGTGTTAATAAAACTGAGTATCTGTACACAAGTGTACCTCTATCGGCACGAATCAGTAAAACACTACTCACTTAGTTTTCGATTGGGTCTGTGTTTAATTGGTATGCTATGTCATACTCAGTAGGTATTCAAATGAAGCATTTCATAAATAAAGTTATGTATTCCTAGAAACCCAAAATTTGCTTTTCAGGAGCGGAAAGAGGCGTTACCTGATGTGCAGCATTGTTTAAGTTTTTCACCATTTCACTATGAGCTGAAAGTATTTTCTTGCGATTTGCTTATGAATTCATTTCCTTCATACTTATCACCCTGGAATGTGAGTCTTAAGTGAAGAACAATATTGAATTTCGTATCCTTGACGGTCGATTCGAATTTCTTCAGAGACGCTTGTATTGTGAAGCAGCTTGGCAGTCAGAAATCCGACATCTATAACCATTAACACAGCTTACTGAGTAGAGCTGCCAAGAGGATTTGGTGTTGAAGGCTTTCTTCTGATTTCGTTATAGAATTTTTTCTGGAAATTCGCAGTTCCATAAAATAAACCACAAAAAAATCTCGCATACGTTGGCCGTTACCATGGTTAGAACTGACGATTTCTTGAACCGTTGCAACAAAAGACACAGGCGGTACCACGGGGCCACGGAGATACTGCTGCCAGCACCCCACTCTCATCATGGTATTTGTCGCTCAGCCTCATAACGCATCGTGAAAAATAATAAAAGTTGTCACTTATGTGAAGAAAAGCATTTCTATAGCCAAAAAACTAAATTTTCTGTCTCAGTGTCTTAGTTTACTTGAGGATTATATAGCACAAGTCATTCAAATGGAAAGGAAATACCAAGCAAATTTAGCGAGTCAGTTCAGTACCATATGTGGAAGTGATTGCACTGTCACAGTAACGCCAAATGTTTTTGACGATGTTGTCAATTCTCAGCTGTCCTAGGAACAACTTTGTAGCGTTATAAGAGGAGAATCCCGTGCTCGTGTCATAGCAGGATACGGAGAGGAGGCGCGGGGTTTTGTTAATATGCAGCATTTTCTTCCACCAGTTGTGTCAAACATTCAGGTGTGTAATCTTCCATCAGGATTACAGTTTCCCACAAAATATATACGAATAAAACACTTACCTTGTTACTTTGTGACAAAAGATTATTTCAGTACAATAGAAAGTCTATGGAAATCAACTTTGCTCACCTGTCATGAAAAGTAAGATAACAAGCACTTTGCACCTCGAAATCGATTGCATCTATGTGCAGTCTTGTGATCATACAAGTAGAATTTCATGAACTGCACGAGAATGTAGAAAAATGTCGGTGCAAATGGAAGCTGTAAGAAACACAGTTAACTAATTATTCTATACCACGTAATAATCAATTCATTTGAAAATTCAGAAGAGAGGAACTTAAAAATTATGCCCATTAAGACAGAAACTAAAGTCCAGATGCGGGCACTGTGAAAATCTAAGCTTTTTTATCTTCAGATGTATACAAATAATGTGTACTAACCAGCAAAAAGGAGGGAACTTAAGGAGATATGACCTGGATAAACTGAAAGAACCAGAGGTTGTACAGAGCTTCAGGGAGAGCGTAAGGGAACAATTGACAGGAATGGGGGAAACAAATACAGTAGAAGAAGAATGGGTAGCTTTAAGGGATGAAGTAGTGAAGGCAGCAGATAATCAAGTAGGTAAAAAGACGAGGGCTAGTAGAAATCCTTGGGTAACAGAAGAAATATTGAATTTAATTGATGAAAGGAGAAAATATAAAAATGCAGTAAATGAAGCAGGCAAAAAGGAATACAAACGTCTCAAAAATGAGATCGACAGGAAGTGCAAAATGGCTAAGCAGCGATGGCTAGAGGACAAATGTAAGGATGTAGAGGCTTATCTCACTAGGGGTAAGATAGATACTGCCTACAGGAAAATTAAAGAGACCTTTGGAGAAAAGAGAACCACTTGTATAAACATCAAGAGCTCAGATGGAAACCCAGTTCTAAGCAAAGAAGGGAAAGCAGAAAGGTGGAAGGAGTCTATAGAGGGTCTAACCAAGGGCGATGTACTTGAGGACAATATTATGGAAATGGAAGATGATGTGGATGAAGATGAAATGGGAGATACAATACTGCGTGAGGAGTTTGAAAGAGCACTGAAAGACCTGAGCCGAAACAAGGCCCCCGGAGTAGACAACATTCCATTGGAACTACTGACGGCCTTGGGAGAGCCAGTCCTGACAAAACTCTACCATCTGGTGAACAAGATGTATGAAACAAACGAAATACCCGCAGACTTCAAGAAGAATATAATAATTCCAATCCCAAAGAAAGCAGGTGTTGACAGATGTGAAAATTACCGAACAATCAGTTTAATAAGCCACAGCTGCAAAATACTAACACGAATTCTTTACAGACGAATGGAAAAACTAGTAGAAGCCGACCTCGGGGAAGATCAGTTTGGATTCCGTAGAAATGTTGGAACACGTGAGGCAATACTGACCTTACGACTTATCTTAGAAGAAAGATTAAGAAAAGGCAAACCTACGTTTCTAGCATTCGTAGACTTTGAGAAAGCTTTTGACAATGTTGACTGGAATACTCTCTTCCTAATTCTAAAGGTGGCAGGGGTAAAATACAGGGAGCGAAAGGCTATTTACAATTTGTACAGAAACCAGATGGCAGTCATAAGAGTCGAGGGGCATGAAAGGGAAGCAGTTGTTGGGAAGGGAGTAAGACAGGGTTGTAGCCTCTCCCCGATGTTATTCAGTCTCTATATAGAGTAAGCAGTAAAGGAAACAAAAGAAAAATTCGGGGTAGGCATTAAAATCCATGGAGAAGAAATAAAAACTTTGAGGTTCGCCGATGACATCGTAATTCTGTCAGAGACAGCAAAGGACTTGGAAGAGCAGTTGAATGGAATGGATAGTGTCTTGGAAGGAGGATATAAGATGAACGTCAACAAAAGCAAAACGAGGATAATGGAATGTAGTCTAATTAAGTCGGGTGCTGCTGAGGGAATTAGATTAGGAAATGAGACACTTAAAGTAGTAAAGGAGTTTTGCTATTTGGGGAGCAAAATAACTGATGATGGTCGAAGTAGAGAGGATATAAAATGTAGAGTGGCAATGGCAAGAATGGCAAGGAAGGCGTTTCTGAAGAAGAGAAATTTGTTAACATCGAGTATAGATTTAAGTGTCAGGAAGTCATTTCTGAAAGTATTCGTATGGAGTGTAGCCATGTATGGAAGTGAAACATGGACGATAACTAGTTTGAACAAGAAGAGAATAGAATCTTTGGAAATGTGGTGCTACAGAAGAATGCTGAAGATTAGATGTGTAGATCACGTAACTAATGAGGAAGTATTGAACAGGATTGGGGAGAAGAGAAGTTTGTGGCACCACTTGACCAGAAGAAGGGATCGGTTGGTAGGACATGTTCTGAGGCATCAAGGGATCAGCAATTTAGTATTGGAGGGCAGTGTGGAGGGTAAAAATCGTAGAGGGAGACCAAGAGATGAATCCACTAAGCAGATTCAGAAGGATGTAGGTTGCACTAGGTACTGGGAGATGAAGAAGCTTGCACAGGATAGAGTAGCATGGAGAGCTGCATCAAACCAGTCTCAGGACTGAAGACCACAACAACAACAACCAGCGTATTCATTGCTTTCGTAATGTTTCCCTCTTGTTTAGTCTTCTAGTGATGAACAGGATCCACACCCATGTGTCTGATTGTTTCTTTGTATCCTTACATCTACTATATTTGTGTGTTATTGTTCGGTGTTCAAAAAGCAAAATATTATGCCTGCTCCCACAAGGTATTGAAGCGGGGATCGCAAGAAGGTTAACGAAATGTAATCAAAATACAGTGAGACACCAATTTGTCTGTTGTCATGGTGTTAAGTCGACAGAAATAGTTGGGTGTTATTGCCTGCATCACCGGCATCCCGTTGTCGTCTTCTCTTATTGAGATTTTCATATTACCCTGAACACAATACGCTGAGATAAATGTGTATATTCTCCGTGACGAAACATCCCCATCCCATTCATCCTGATCCACTCGTTACGTGCATCGGCGGCAATGAGTGATAGGAAAGCTGTTGTGAGGTGACGAATAACAGTACCAATGGTAGTAATAACAAATCAATAATCAAGAATGTATACTGCATTACAGACGATTAACAAAATAACCAAGAAATGCTGAGTGTTTAATTGGCGCACTGCGTTGGTGTTCTTACCACTTTGTTACTGAATTCTGTTCTGGTTGTTTGCAGAGAGAAAGGAAAGAACCCTGTAGACATACATATCGCTAATAGAACGAGATATTACCTATTAACTATCCTTGCTTTACATCACCAGACGAACATGGCGTCACTGAACTGATATTTGAAATACATTTCTGTTTTCTCTGCCTGACTCTCTCTCTCTCTCTCTTTTTATTTTTATTTTTTGAGGAAAGCATCGACAAGCGCGAATAATAAGCAAGTAGGCATATAACCTGTTTACAGTTATTTTCATCGAGATATATAATGCAAAAATATAACTTTTAAGTGTATTATTGCATTATTCCAGTTATTGACAGTCTATTCGTGAGCTTGCTCGCATTCAGTGGGGTGAAACTTATCACAGAAGGAAGCAAAACACAAATATTTGTTGCACCATGTGCAACACACAAGCAAAATCTCGCTGCACTGACGTGTTGTCCGATATGTTGCATAGAAAACATATCTCATTCATGTTTCTAAATACAGCTCTATGAGATATCAATTTGGTTGCGTACCAAGTGTAAAGAAGTATATCTTGAAATACGCGGAAAGTGAAGTAGAGGCATTCGGCTGAAACATAGCCATTACCAATATTGTAACTGGTGTCGACAGAATCGTCGTCTACCACCTTCACAAGTCGAACGGTGACAGTGCTCGGCCGGTTACTTACGTTTACCGGTATCAAAGCTACAGCATAAAACCCGAAAATGATAATAACCCGAAGATCATTAATTTTGAAACCCATAGAAAGTAAGGCAGTTATCACTCTGAAAAGGGGTTGGAACACCACAGTGCTTTAATAGGCACGGTCTTGTTGGAGGTGGTATGCTGTTGCTTTCCTCCGACCTTTGAGTTGACTTACTTAGCAAGTTAATAGGGGAACCTACAGTTTAACGAGGCTTTCGGACCTCAGTGCAACTCGACATTTTTCACATCAACAAACACTGCCCAAGGGGAAATAAGTGTAAAATGGTAGATAAAGATCGTGGGACTGACGAAGGATCGAGACTGAGACCTTCGTATCCGTAGCCTTGCTCTTTATCACCTTGCCACTATGCAGCCAACAGAATGGTTTCTGCTTGGCATTAAAATTAGGATCTCTCGTTTGTGCCTGCGTTGGCACTTTCGTGTCCCTTAGGAGAACTTACATTTGGGATTACCCTCGTATACGTGTGTGTAAACGCCATCCAATGCCCACTCAAGTAAGACAAGTATACACAGTCTAGCTTCAATATTATAAATACACCTCAGTTTGTGGATGAACTCAGACTTTGGTTGATAATCATGTTGAATATTTAGCAGTACTGTACCCATTGGTGTTAAACTCGTTTTCAACCAATGACTCCCACAGCTACAGAAACACTACATGTGATACCTCTTAGACAGAATACTTATGCAGTGCTATCAGACGAAAAGATCAACCTGACAGAAACTATGGGAAGTTTGTTTTACAACATTCGTACCTGGATAAAGAGCTTTTCCTATTTGAGATATCTGTGAACGTTGCTGCATAAGGCGATTTAAGAAGAAACTAAATTCCTTAAGCTACGACAATGTATAAACAAATCGTCTTAACGGCACTAAATCGTGGTTTGTGAATCGTTTACCGGCCTTACTCTGCCGCATTTCGCTGGTTGGAAGGCAAAAAGCTTACTGACAAATTTCACAGAAGGAAAAGGGGGACGAAATGTCTCCCACTCGAAGGTCGTGTTGTTTAAATGATTGCAAAATCAGGTAAATCGAGCAGTGAGGTTGTCAGTATAAGCACATTGCTGCTGTCAACAGGATGTTGCACCGCCCAGTGCCTGTAATGATAAAGGGCCCGTTTAGAACAGGCATATTGTATACAGAAGTGGAAGAGAGAGCACCACTAAATTCTACAATCCGTATGCATTGCATACACGCGGAAATTACTGTCACAGTGTACTTATGGAGCCCAATGAGTGAATTTCGTATTTCCCGGTGAGAAAGAGCACTGGCAAACAGACTTCGCTACATTAGGTTACTTAAATTGGTTTCACTCTGAGCTACAACTTATGGTCAGCGACTAAGTGTAACGACAATGAGTCGGATGTGGGTTTTGCAACTGTGAAATAGTTTCCTACATTATAGAAGCGAATATTAAATTTGAACAAATATTGCGAAAATTTTGGACATAGATAGCTTAGAATGAAAATCTTTCTGTTTATTGCAAAGGAAAACAATAGATTTTCTAAAACATTCTCTGTCATACATAACTTGAAACAGGTCACGTCAAACAAATCATATGGAAGAACTGACAGCGACGTATATTGCAAGGCAGTAACATCGTTTGGTTTTTGGTTTAGCAGTATTCGACAGCCATTTCTAGGCGCAAGTAAATGAAGAAAGGCAGCGCGTTTTTGTTATCAAGTAACGTCTTCATCAATTACTTTAGTTTTAATGTGATCTACGAGTAATTGCTGATGTTTGATATTAAGATGAAAAGGATTGCGTAGACAGGGAAAGAATCTGTTCTTAGGCAACTACTTCTATAATGACCAAAAGGCCTTAAATGATCTTCAAGCACATGTGCTCCAGCAGCGGTATGAAGGAAATAATAGTAGTAATGACGGTAATAATAGAATTATCCGACAACTTCACACTTCACATTGGATTTTCTCGAACTATGAAATTTATGAATTAGTGAAAATTTCAAAGTGGCTTCACATCGAGGCTATGATGCCTAGAAGAGTCTTTACATCCTGCTCACATGAGAACAGCATAATCTCCACGTCAGAAGATTGCTTCTACTTAACCATTTAATAGACTTGCATTTTTTCCACCACGACTAATTTTGTAAACTAAGCACATCATCCATTACTGCACCTTCCTGGGGCTGGGAAATGTGGTCAAAATGGTCTGGTGGAACGAACTAACACATGTGCAATGCGTGGGTTCAGGCATTTACTTTTAAGAGGCACAAACAGATTTACGTTACCTTTGGTAACCTCAAGAGAAAGACGTTACAATCCAGAATCCTCATTAAACATCACGTTCCTCCATTCCCAACTGGGCAAGGCCGGTTTACGTTGGAAAATGACACTGGTGGAGATCATGGTAAATAAAAATACTGTCGCCAGTAAATTTACTTACATTAGAAAATTTTATTTTATTTGATGAACCGATAGCCATTTAAATGAACAGGGCTCTTATTATACTTGTACTTGATTCAACCAGAGACGTTGAAAATTTGGTGGTGGACTGTGATTCAAATTCGTATCTCTTCCTTCGAGGAAAATGGCTCTGAGCACTATTTGACTTAACATCTATGGTCATCAGTCCCCTAGAACTTAGAACTACTTAAGAAGGACATCACACAACACCCAGCCATCACGAGGCAGAGAGAATCCCTGACCCCGCCGGTAATCGAACCCGGGAATCCTTATTTTCAAGTTTAGATCTGGTAACTGATATTGGCGAAAATTTCGGTAATTCCTGACTCTTCATGGCTAGTTAGCAATATGATATGATTATATTAGATTAGATTAATACTTGTTCCATATATCATGAATACGACATTTCGTAATGAAGTGGAACGTGTCATTTTAATGAAAAATTTCTGTACATACCAGTATTCAATTTCTTTACAACAATTTTTTACCGTCTCTCTCATTCTTCTTTATTTCTCTCTCATTCTCGCGCGTTCTTTCATCTCTCTCTCTCTCTCACACACACACACACACACACATTCTCTTTTTATTTTTGTTTGTTTGTTTGTTTGTTTGTTGTGCTCGACTATTGGCGAGGCACAAAACGTCCGTGAATGAGTTTATAAGTTTTGAGTACAGTTGCGAAAGAAATAAAAAACAACTACGAGAGTTACTGATTTATGATGCTTAGTTAGCAGTCAATTCGGAGTATTGTTAGTAACTACATTCCAGTCCCTAAACCTAGTTACAGTATTCCACGACATAGCAGCCGCGTCTTTGAGACGCCAGCTATGGTCACTTCCCAGACCGCTGTAGGATCACATCGGTTCGACTTCTTCCTGCTGGTACTGTAACTGAGATTTGGCAACAAGGCAAGGTATTTTTGGCAACACTGTGATCGACGAGTTACTTCCTGGTGTGCACGGAATTAAGCCTCAAAGTTCACTTGATTTTTCCTGTCATTTCCATTGCATAATATGAGTTATTATCGCTTTAGGTGTAACACAAGATTGTAAATTTACGGTTTTCAGCACTGGAAAGTCGGTGCACGTGGAAATCGCAACTAATCTCGTCCTTTAAATAGCAGTTTACGAGTTCTCACAACTATTAGCCTTGTAAGGCCAAGGCATAATACATACCTCTTCGGTAGATGTGTGATGACGCGCTGACCTGTGGCAAAGCGTTTGTTATGCTTCGCGGTTCCAGTCTCGCTGACTGTAACGTTTTTATTCCTTGTGTGAAAGAGCTACAGGCAGTCAGATCAAACATGATAAGCAAATCGCAAGAAAATACTTTCAGTTCATAGTGCAATGGTGAAAAATTTACAATGCTGCACAACAGGTAACGCCTCATTCCGCTGCTGTCAAGCAAATTTTGGGTTTCTAGGAATACATAACTTTATTTATGAAATGCTACATTTGCATACCTGCTGAGTATGACACAGCTTACCAATTAAACACAGAACCAATCGAAATCTAAGTGAGAAGTATTGAACTAATTCGTGCCGATAGTGGCACGCTTGTGTAGAGATACTCAGTTTTATTAGAACAGACTTTCGTCGTAAGGTTACCGTGGCTAGTTTTATTTCATTTCTTATATACAGTGCACAAATTTCGCAAGGTTTATTTTAGTGTTGTTGAAACAATACTAAACATGAGAGAGAAATGAATCATCAACGATACATGCGAATTCTCTGATGTTATCTATAATAGTCTGACAATGCACATGCAGTTTATTGATTACATGCATGTAGAAAACTTGCTCTGAGTTAAAGCTGTCAAACAAGGTTTGAAGAAGAATAAAATGCTACTACCAGAAGACTTCTAATGTGGGAAATACTTTTATGACTCTTTTGACACGATGCGCTCTCCCCATACATAATGCAAAACCTTCGAGATGCATCTGCTACCTGGCCGTCTATTAAAACCTGAAAAGAACAAAATGTCGCAGAAGTTAGCCCTTTTTCCACATGCGACTATTTAGGGTTGAGAAGCGAAGGGAATTATGTTACATTAAATTGATAACTTCAGCAGACAGCATAATTGCGTTTTAAAAAATGTATCAGGGAATGTAATAGAACTCGCGACGTCTTTGCTACTGTGCGCGACGCTTACCGCTACGCTACTAGCTGTCACGTAGGTACAACACCTCCAGAAGTCAACAACAGTTCCTCCACAATCTCTGCATTCCACAGTGCAAGATAATGCATATGACCGGATCTAGACTTCTGAAAGATAGACAGTTACAGCTATTCTTCTGCACTGCACGACTGTTTCAACAAATAGATAGGCCAATAGAGTAGCTCAAATGTAAAGGCTCACTTCCTGTTTAAATTTCTGCATCCTACCCTGTTGGCAGTTCTGTGTAGGTGGCAGTTACGTTATTTTATTTCGGTGATTACAAATTAGAGTCGAATGTATGCACTGGATAGCCGAGGCAGCTATTTCATGGCGATTCGGTCAACCAAGTAAATGAATGTACTGAACATGCTACAAACCACTGCAGGGAGCCTGTGTGTCAGAATTCTCATCAAGTGAGCCGCATCGGTGTTATGATAGAAAAATGAATGACCAAGAAGCGGATTTGGTGGTCTGTTGGATCGATGATAGGTTTATATACCGACGATCTAGGTTCGATTCCAACTTCTGCTGATGGTTTTTGATAGGAAGAGACAGATTCTATTCGCTTCTGATTACGCCAAGTGAAGAAGGTATAATGGAATTGTGGTCTGAAATTCACACTAAACATGATATTCCTTCTCTACCAAGTAGACGTTAGGTTGAACCACAATAAAGTCAGGAGTGGCGACGTGTAGAAACTCTATCACCAGTCGGCAGGGGAATAATCATGGACGCGAAGCCCTGACGAGTAGGAGGGTCGGGTCGGTGGGCGCAGAAGGGTCTGGGTCTGAGCCTGTCTGGAGCCGCCGTCGGTGCTGATCTGGGTGGTGGTAGCAAATACTCCAGCGAGGCCCTGGAGGGCTGACGCAGCAGATAGGCACTTGGTGTAGGGAGTGGCAGCTGACCCTTAACATAGACAAATGTAATATGTTGCGAATACGTAGAAAGAAGGATCCTTTACTGTATGATTATATGATAGCGGAACAAACAATGGTAGCAGTTACTTCCGTGAAATATCTGGAGTATGCGTGCGGAACGATTAGAAGTGGAATGATCATATAAAATTAGTTGTTGGTAAGGCGGGTGCCAGGTTCAGATTCATTGGGAGATTCCTTAGAAAATGTAGTCCATCAACAAAGGAGGTGGCTTACAAAACACTCGTTCGACCTATACTTAAGTATTGCTCATCAGTGTGGAATCCGTACCAGGCCGCGTTGACAGAGGAGAGGGGCGCTCTGCATCGCGGTGTAGCTTGCTGTCCAGGTTTCGAGAGGGTACGTTTCTGGATGGGGTATCGAATATATTGCTTCCCCCTAATTATATCTACCGAGGAGATCACGAATGTAAAATGAGAGACATTCGAGCGCGCACGGAGCTTTCCAGCTGTCGTTCTTCCCGTGAACCATACGCGACTGGAACAGGAAAGAGAGGTAATGACAGTGGCACGTAAAGTGCCCTCCGCCATACACCATTAGGTGGCCTGAGGAGTATAAATGTAGATGTAGATGTAGATGTAGATGAACCTTTGTTATACTAGTTATTTATTCCTAAGTGACGAAACTAACGCTATGTAGGGTGACAGGACACTTATTCCATCTTTTATTTAAGCTTCTATATGTCGATAAAATTGGTTCTGAACTGGGAATGCAACTCAAACCACCCTCAATTCGGAATTTGATCCCTTCGTGTCAATACAGCTCGAGCACAATTTGTTGTATGACTTGTTCAGAACTGCAGATTCCTCAACATCTCCACATATTGCACGTGAATGGGTTCGAATCCTGGCCCGGCAAAAGGTTTTCATTATGAATTATAAAGCTCTAGCATGAGAACACCTATCTGCTGGTGGGGTTTTCATTATGAATTATCAAGCTCTAGCAAGAGAACACCTATCTGCTGGTGGATAATAATGATTTTTTATGCATTTTCATTCGTTGTCAACGCTAACGATATCCGACATTTTTAACTACCAGTGAGACATACAACTATTTGCGAGATCACTGTAAGTTCAAGGATGTTATTCCGAGTTGATGGTGGAGAAAAATTCTGTAGCTGACGTGTGTTTGTGTGTAGTCAACAACGATATGTGTGAGCTTCGATTCCCAGTCACCACTGAACTCTTCGTCATATTATTTCTAGTTCAAACATGCTCACATGTCGCTGGTGGTGTACCAAACCCATATGTAACGTTCGTTTTCTCTAGAATGTAACAGCGATAGGTGCCGGGTTGGAGTCCTGGGAAGGAAAAAATTAATGTTTCGTCTCGTCATTTCAGTTGAAACATCTAGCTCCTGCCGAGAAAATCCGGTATGTCACAGTTGATCGTGCTTCGATAACAATCCGATTACGTTCTGGGTTCGAATCTCTGTCCAACACAAAGCTTTACATCACGGCATGTCAAGAAAGTTACTAGTGAAGAAGCAATATTTAACATCTCTCGTAGTTCTTTAACAGGGACAATAGTTGCTGGTTAGGAATTCGTGTCCGTTAAAAATGTTTATGTTATGTAATTTAATGTTGATATTTGCTAATTGATACTGTGTAAAATCGCGATATATCACTCCCTGTATGCCCAGTCAGGAATGACTGTTAGTTTCCATCAGTCACGGAATCTTAGTCTGCATGGCCTGCGCTTGAATCCACATGCAGAACGAGAAGGCTCGTGGATAACTTAAATTTTTAATGTCATTTTGTGTTAAATAACAAGTACGGTATGTTACTTTGAAGAGGAAATCATGAATACGACGAACTTACCACGTGCATTACCTATCTGACGTAATAATGAGAGTGGTAACATTTCAGGTATGTCATTTATTGCAATAAATGTGAGCTTACAAGCCTTAAGGACAGTCTTACCTGTGGTAAAGTGTTCCTTGATATTTGTAGTATCGTGATATTACCTTACTTCTTGAGTTATTGCGATACAGAGCAGTGTTTTCTAGTGGTGATTTGTTGCAACCATTTTCAATAGTCAAACGACTGTACCAATGAGGGATTAGAGAACCTGAAAGACAGCTGTTGCTATGTGGGTTGCATGCGAATCAGGCGCAATGCAATTCAGGTCGTTCGGATACTTTTGAGCATGACTGTACACTACGAGTCAGCACTCACTTACTTCGTACACACAAACTACCATTACTTGCGTGCGGGCAGAATCTTCTTTCATTGCCGCAGACCACAGCGCGCCATTTCATGTTCCAAGTGATCCTCAGATTGCACCAGTCGAGCCATGTACGCCGATGCTGTTGCATGAGACAGGGTAGAGGCATGGATGCCTGTAGTCCCACTGCTAATAACCGATTCGCAACAGTTAGTGTCGACACGTCTGGGCTCACAAGCTCTCTTATCTGTGTTGTGGTAGCTGTACAATCTGCCGCTGCTGTCATTACGATACGACGATCCTGTCGGGTGTCCCTGCTGCGTGGACGTCAAGAACCTCATCTGCTGGTGTGGGAATGTTCACGTGACCACTGATACCAGCATCGTTGCACAGCTGACATAGCACATCCAACTCGCGTGGACATTCTCCAAAAGGACCATCCCGCCACTCGGAAGGCCACAATTCGACCCTTTTCAAACTCGCTCAGTTGGCTGTAGGAAGCACGAGTGCGTCTTTTGGCATCGTTGACTGCTCACTTCACACGTTTGCTGTACAGTGGGTCTTCTGGCTGTGAGCAGTACCTGTTAAAGAGTAGACACAGATGGTGCACAGGTAGCTGTGCCACTACACTGTCTGTTAGCGGACGACGTTGAAACCATTATATTTTCATCTACTACCCCCCCCCCCCCTCCCTCCCCCACTGGTGGAATATGCTGTCATCGGATCCAAATAGACGTCATCTTTCCATGTGTTGTACTTCTTTTTCCGGGCAGTGTAAATGCATCAGTAGAGCTCCTCTGCTTCCCTCCTGTGACTGTATTTAATAGCAGGCACCTAGCAACTCTGTGGGGTGTGGCTCAAGTCTCACCTAGATTGGCGCCACTAGTGACGCTGAACTGGCATGCAGTGTCTCTGTGGCGGTCGACTGCTGGATTCAAATTGTCGATAGTCAAGGCCACCACAGTAAGTAAACCCTTACCTGGATTACCTCAATGAATTGGTGTGTTGGACTTGTTTCTGTCTTTTCTCCCAGGACCTCTCGTTGATGTAGTCCCTTAAAACAGTCATTGTAGCACAGTGGACTGGTTTGGAGACGCAAGCAGCCAATCTCCGTGGCTATAATTTCAATAGCTCATCAATATGAGATAAATCCCAGGATGCCATTTCAGTGCATTTATATTGAACACTGTAAAACAGTTTAAAACTGAATCATTGGAATAATTCATCATAAAAATTACTAAAATGCGAGAGCATGTTTAAGACGACTAATACAGAGAACGGTTTCGGATTAAAACCTATCATTGACTCACTAGATTGGCGTATAGCAGAAATCTCATGTATACTTTATACAACTTCATAGCTATTCGTATGTGGTCGATAGCTGAATAATTTTCATTAGTTTTCGGATTTAACGTGTTTTCTGCGAAGCGATATTGTAGTAACAAAATTGTAATGAGAGCTGGGTGCCTCCTAGTATTCGCTCGGCCAGAGGTAGACTCTAATACACCACTGTCCATTAAAATACACTCCTGGAAATTGAAATAAGAACACCGTGAATTCATTGTCCCAGGAAGGGGAAACTTTATTGACACATTCCTGGGGTCAGATACATCACATGATCACACTGACAGAACCACAGGCACATAGACACAGGCAACAGAGCATGCACAATGTCGGCACTAGTACAGTGTATATCCACCTTTCGCAGCAATGCAGGCTGCTATTCTCCCATGGAGACGATCGTAGAGATGCTGGATGTAGTCCTGTGGAACGGCTTGCCATGCCATTTCCACCTGGCGCCTCAGTTGGACCAGCGTTCGTGCTGGACGTGCAGACCGCGTGAGACGACGCTTCATCCAGTCCCAAACATGCTCAATGGGGGACAGATCCGGAGATCCTGCTGGCCAGGGTAGTTGACTTACACCTTCTAGAGCACGTAGGGAGGCATGGGATACATGCGGTCGTGCATTGTCCTGTTGGAACAGCAAGTTCCCTTGCCGGTCTAGGAATGGTAGAACGATGGGTTCGATGACGGTATGGATGTACCGTGCACTATTCAGTGTCCCCTCGACGATCACCAGAGGTGTACGGCCAGTGTAGGAGATCGCTCCCCACACCATGATGCTGGGTGTTGGCCCTGTGTGCCTCGGTCGTATGCAGTCCTGATTGTGGCGCTCACCTGCACGGCGCCAAACACGCATACGACCATCATTGGCACCAAGGCAGAAGCGACTCTCATCGCTGAAGACGACACGTCTCCATTCGTCCCTCCATTCACGCCTGTCGCGACACCACTGGAGGCGGCCTGCACGATGTTGGGGCGTGAGCGGAAGACGGCCTAACGGTGTGCGGGACCGTAGCCCAGCTTCATGGAGACGGTTGTGAATGGTCCTTGCCGATACCCCAGGAGCAACAGTGTCCCTAATTTGCTGGGAAGTGGCGGTGCGGTCCCCTACGGCACTGTGTAGGATCCTACGGTCTTGGCGTGCATCCGTGCGTTGCTGCGGTCCGGTCCCAGGTCGACGGGCACGTGCACCTTCCGCCGACCACTGGCGACAACATCGATGTACTGTGGAGACCTCACGCCCCACGTGTTGAGCAATTCGGCGGTACGTCCACCCGGCCTCCCGCATGCCCACTATACGCCCTCGCTCAAAGTCCATCAACTGCACATACGGTTCACGTCCACGCTGTCGCGGCATGCTACCAGTGTTAAAGACTGCGATGGAGCTCCGTATGCCACGGCAAACTGGCTGACACTGACGGCGGCGATGCACAAATGCTGTGCAGCTAGCGCCATTCGACGGCCAACACCGCGGTTCCTGGTGTGTGCGCTGTGCCGTGCGTGTGATCATTGCTTGTACAGCCCTCTCGCAGTGTTCGGAGCAAGTATGGTGGGTCTGACACACCGGTGTCAATGTGTTCTTTTTTCCATTTCCAGGAATGTAGCTACATCACGAAAATGACTTGCTACAGGTGCGAAATTTAACCTACAAGAAGAAGATGCTGTGATATGCAAATGATTAGCTTTTCAGAGCATTCACACAAGGTTGACGCCGGTGGCGATACCTACAACGTGGTGACATGAGGAAAGTTTCCAACCGATTTCTCGTACACAAACAGCAGTTAACCGGCGTTGCCTGGTGAAACGTTGTTGTGATGCCTCGTGTAAGGAGGAGAAATGTGTACCATCACGTTTCCGACTTTGATAAAGGTCGGATTGTAGCCTATCTTGATTGCGGTTTATCGTATCGCGATATTGCTGCTCGCGTTGGTCGAGATCCAATGGCTGTTAGCAGAATATGGAATCGGTGGGTTCAGGAGGGTAATACGGAACGCCGTGCTGGATCCCAACGGCCTTGTATCACTAGCAGTCGAGTTGACAGGCATCTTATCCGCATGGCTGTAACGGATCGTGCACCCACGTCTCGATCCCTGAGTCAACAGATGGGGACCTTGGCAACACAACAACCATCTGCATTAACAGTTCGACGACGTTTGCAGCAGCATGGACTATCAGCTGGGAGACCATGGCTGCGGTTGCTCTTGACGCTGCAACACAGACAGGAGCGCCTGCGATGCTGTACTCAACGACGAACCTGGGTGCACGAATGGCAAAACGTCATTTTTTCGGATGAATCCAGGTTCTGTTTACAGCATCATGATGGTCGCATCCTTGTTTGGCGACATCGCGGTTAACGCACATTTTAAGCGTGTACTCGTCATCGCCATACTGGCGTATCACCCGGCGTGATGGTATGGGGTGCCATTGGTTACACGTCTCGGTCACCTCTTGTTCGCACTGACGGCACTTTCAACAGTGGACGTTACATTTCAGATGTGTTACGACCCGTGGCTCTACCCTTCATTCCATCCCTGCGTAACCCTGCATTTTAGCAGAATAATGCACCACCGCATGTTGCAGGTCCTGCAAGGGCATTTCTGGATACAGAAAAGGTTCGACTGCTGCCCTGGCCAGCACAATCTCCAGATCTCTCACCAATTGAAGACGTCTGGTCAATGGTGGCCGAGCAACTGGCTCGTCACAATACGCGAGTCACTACTCTTGATGAACTGTGGTATCGTGTTGAAGCTACATGGGCAGCTGTACCTGTACACGTCATCCAAGCTCTGTTCGACTCAATGCCCAGGCGTGTCAAGGCCGTTATTACGGCCAGACGTGGTTGTTCTGGGTACCTATTTCTCAGGATCTATGTACCCAAATTGCGTGAAAATGTAATCACACGACAGTTCTAGTATAATACATTTGTCCAATGAATACCCGCTTATCATCTGCATTTCTTCTTGATGTAGCAATTTTAATGGCCAGTAGTGTAATTCAAATTTACTAAAGAAAAGTTTCAGATTTCGTGACTGATTATTGGTGGGTCCCCTACATAGAGATCGCCAAGCAAGGTTCTTTCTCGTGACTCGCTGACATCTCCTCAATCCACTGCCTCACTACCGCGCCGTTTCCAGTGTCTGCATGGGAAGCAACTTCTCACTTGGTACTGTCGTATTCTGCAGCGCTGCTTGAGGAAGCGAATTATTTCTGCTAGCTGCAGGGTTCCAATAAACGCACAAGTTAGAAAATAAAATGCCGTCCAAAGCAAGAGGGACCTCTCAAAATGTAAATCTGCTTTTTAAGACTTCCCACTTTCTGCGCCATATTTTTCTATTTATTGCGAGAAAAAAATCAGCTGTGATATTTTCAATACTCACAGTGAAATTTATGTTTACAGCAAATTGTATAAAACCATATGTATGTTTCATGTTTGTAATTATATTGATCTACGTATCTTAAAATCATTTGCCTGAAGAGTTGATGGCAAGACGATTAGGATGTAACAACAACAAAGATTTTAAAAAGGTAAAGTAGAGTTTCGCCGGCCGCTGTGGCCGACCGGTTCTAGGCGCTTCAATCTGGAACCGCGCGACCGCTACGGCCGCAAGTTCGAATCCTGCCTCGGGCATGGCTGTGTGTGATGTCCTTAGATTAGTTAGGTTTAAATAGTTCTAGGGGACTGATGACCTCAGATATTAAGTCCCATAGTGCTCAGAGCCATCTGAACCATTTTTAAGTAGATTTTTGATATTTTCATGCCTTTACCCTCCGTATGCAGTCTAATAACAAATGAAGATGGTTTATTTTCATCTAAACATGGGCTCCATCTTTAATGATGTCTATATTTACAAGAGGTCAACTCCAGCTGCCCTTCTTCCTTCTTTGCCCTAACGGGGCTAGGATATCAGCGGTTTACAGTCTTCATATTAGGAGCATCATCATGGTTATATGCAACTGGGCAGTACTCACTATGACGAATTCCGCATTCTTTGTCTTCGTAACAGACATGTTTACGCTTGTGCTGTAACTGGCTACCGTCATTGTGTCCAAGTGACTAGCGTAGATGTTATGGCAGTGAGCTCGTCTTCCGGAGTTGTGGTGCTCATATTCTCGCCCAGCCATCCACATTTAAGTTTCACTGATTTCTCTATATTATTTGAAGCCATTTTGAAAATTTTCGACCGTAACTCTCAAGAAATTTTTTAAAATTACCGTTACCAGTCACAAACTTTGTTAGATATTGTATTACTTCTTGTAACAAATACGCCGGGAAAATTTCATAAGTCACATTGTATTACTTATTTATTTAGCGACATGTTTCGAGGGAATACCTCATCTTCAGGCTAAATGGCATTTCATAAACAATTTTACAATAAGGTCATACTGATGTTACACAGCCTCTTCAAAAATGCTGTGGTTATCCTGTGGAAGAAGAGAAAACTTAGTAAGAGGCGATGTCACTTTCGAATCTGGACTGACGTTTGCATGAAAATGTTTTGTAACTGCCACACCAGCAGAACAAAGTGAGTGACCGTTACAAAACATTTTCAAGCAAACATCAGCCCAGCTTCCAAAGTGACATCGCGTCTTACTAAGTTTTCTCTTCTTCCACAGGATAACCACAGCATTTGTGAAAAGACTATGTAACATCAGTATGACCTTATTGTAAAATTGTTTTTGTAATGTCATTTAGCCTGAAAATGAGGTATTCACTAGGAACATATCGCTAAATAAATAAGTAATACAATATCTAACAACGTTTGTGACTGGTAGCGGTAATTTTTTTAAAAAAATTACATATTTCTCAAAATTACTTGAGAAAATCGTGAGACGTTGTAAGACGTATATATTTCTATTGTCTATTGTCAAATCAAAATTTATGAAAGATGTTTAGATTTTATTAATAGGATTAAGTAGGAATAATTAATATTTGTCATGTTGGTAATAATTGTGGTAGCACGGAATGTCTGTACCATAGTATTGTTGATATAACTTTAAAAAGGGCGTGAGATACCGCGTACGGTTACATTTTAAGAAAAGAGCGGGAAAGACCGCGCATTGATACATTTTGTAATGGTAGCAGGGAATGTCTGCACCGGAAAGCATTGTTGGCAGGAGAGACTGCTCTTTAGCGTTCGTAGGAGGTCAGTAGTAAGCGAGATGTGAAGCGAGTTGGTAGCAGGTCTGAAGCGAGAGGTTGAGAGGAGTAGTGTGCCTGCCAGCCACCAGCTATGATTTACGAGAGATTATAAACGGATGTACAGAGACATAAACTAACTATTATCATAAGAGGAACTAATATTATTGAATTATTTTCTTTGCAAAACTCAAGACTACTGAAGGTATGTTTGCGCAATGCTAGTTGTAAGATAATTGTAAAAAGTAAGTCCCATTTGAACGTTTGAAAATCATTTCATTATGAACAGTAAATATTTGAAGCTTTTTCAGCATATAATTAATTTTTGCAAGCAATGTTGCATTACTGATTATAATCCATCCCAAAAACCATCAACATAAAACTTTGCAAAAATTTTATTGTTGTCAAGAAAAAGTGTAACTATGAATTACGTAACTTCAGTCAAATTAATTAAAGAATAACGTCAGCTTTGCTATTAAAGAATAACGTCAGCTTTGGTAATAAATACAACCACTTATTATGAGAGCCCACCAGCAGTTAATAGAGTATAGTAAACCAGAGTAAGTATATTCATGTCGCAGTTCGATGTAGCAGTCAGATGGCGATACAGTAACAGTAAAAAAAAAAAAAAAAAAAAAAAAAAAAAAGGTAAGGAACAGTTTTGGGTTATTGCAGATAACGACTGAGGGCCACGACGACGACATATTCTATGTTTCGTCGAAATAATCAGAAAATCACTTTTAATAAGCAGCAATTAAATGTGTATGCGATGATTGAGAAAGAGAATAAATTTTAAAGGGAAGATTTCATTTGTTATTATTGATGAAGAGGTATAAATCCAAAGGGAAGGTTTCATAGGTTATTGTAAAAGGGAAGGTTATCAATAACAAAAGAGATATAGAGGAGACGGGAAGGTTTCAACGTTTCTCCCAGTGCGCTATGCCCGATTCCTGCCATTCTTTCTCTCTATGAGTAAATGAGAAGCCGCTAATGACATTTGTTGAGGCCATTCGTCACACTCTAATCACATCTTTTTCTTTTGTTCGTCTTATGCGTGGAAGAACAGAACCTGAATAACTTCCTTTGTACGCTGTGTGCTCCGTCCTTTTCTCTTCAGTCCTCACCTACTTGTCTTAATATCTTAGCTTCACTTCGCGACATAATATTTCCTTCATATTACTCGTGCAATGGCTCCCGAACGGAACAAACGAGTGTGTTTATTTTAAGTTAGCCCGAGAAGAGGTCTGGCAGCGGTCCAGCCACATGGCTCTCACCGGCAATACTTGCGACATTTTGACCATCTGTAGCACCGACCCTCCATGAAGCAACACTACCACTGATGTTCGTCCAAACAGCAAGACATGTCTTCCAAATGACATGTATGAAGCATTGAGCCTATGACAGGGCAACGTTTCCAGTTCTCACATGTGAACGGAACTTCCTCTGAGCGCCTTCTGCGTCTCAGTAGAATTTCGTAAGTTTGGCAACGGAAATCGGTGACTACGTATGGTACGTATTACAGCCCATTCGTTCCACGGACCGCCTCTCCCCCACTGCAAGCATTCTAAGTCACGCACATCCACCCACCCACCCACCCACCCACACACACACACACACGTATAATGGTCCAAGAAGAAATTCGTGTTCTGCCGTATGGCAGGTCTTATCATGGGGGAAGCCTCGTCAGTGAGGTCCACTGCGTGAGCGTCTGGGGAAGTGATTCCAGTGGTGGTTTCCCGCTGCCTTCCACTGATGATGATGAAATGATAATGAGGACAACACAACACCCAGTCCCTGAGCGGAGAAAATCTCCGACCCAGCCGGGAATCGAACCTGGGCCCCTTGGCGTGACAGACCGCCGCGCCGACGACGCAGCTAAGGGGGCGGATTATATGATACAGAAGACCGATAAATGGATATAGAACATAGTGTAACGTTTCTTGTCGTTGATGCTGTTTCCGTTCTTACAGAAGGCAGTAGATGAAATTCGATGCTGGTACAAAACCTACGCCTCACGTATAGCCAATCCAGTACGTATTCATCGAAAGTGTCTCATGCCTGTAATCCACGGGACTCTGTGGAGGGATTTGGAATTTAATTCCATACATTGGCGTACAGTCTCATGACCACCAACCGTTCTCCCAAATCTCTTAATGAAGCTATCTTCCCCCAACAGTATTCGAGACACTCAGTTTGTACATTAGCGTTCTCAACTATGAAAGGGCAATATGACGTATTGCACTCGTATACTTACTATTTCTCTGCGGAAGCATTTCAGATATCCTGCCTATATATATCACAATCCATTCAGGGTAAAATTAAACATGGCACAGAGAGTCACAAAAAATTTCTGTGTCGTCATACTTTTAGAGAAGTCATGAATCCTAACACCATCTACATACAGAGGTTGGACAAAAATATGAAAACATCACGAAAACAACACACTACCATACCTAACACGGTGTAGGAAACAAATTGTCATTCAAAACAGCTTCCAGTAGAGTCAGAGTGGATAAATTCAGGTCCCGTATGATTTTCAAGGGAAACTTATACCACTATTTCCGCAAAACAGTGGCAAGTTCAGGTAAAGATGACGGAGGTGGATAACAATGATGCACCCTTCTCTTCAAAGTAGACCACAAAGGCTCAGTTACACACTGAAATGACAAAAGACATGAGATACCTCCTAATATCGTGTCGGACCTCCTTTTGCCCGGCGTACTGTAGCAGATCAACATGTCATGGACTCAACAAGTCGTTGGAAGTCCCCTGCAGAAATATTGAGCAAAGCTGTCTCTAGAGCTGTCCATAATTGCGAAAGTGTTGCCGGTGCACGATTTTTTGCACGAATTGATCTCTCGATTATATCTCATAAACTTTCGATGTAATTCATGCAGGGCGACCTGTGCCAAAATCATTCGCTCAAGTTGTCCAGGATGTTCGTCAGACAAATAACGAACAACTGTGGTTCAAAAGGTTCAAATGGCTCTGAGCACTATGTGACTTAACTTCTGAGGTCATCAGTCGCTTAGAACTTAGAACTAATTAAACCTAACAAACCTAAGGACATCACACACATCCATGCCCGAGGCAGGATTCGAACCTGCGACAGTAGCGGTCGCTCCGCTCCAGACTGTAGCGCCTAGAACCGCACTGCCACTCCAGCCGGCGAACAACTGTGACCCAGTGACATGGCCCATAGCCATCATTAAGAATTCCATCGTTGTTAGGGACATAAAGTCCATTAACGGCTGAAAATGGTGAAGTTTCTGGACATACACATTTCCAGTGAATGATCGGTTCAGCTGGAGCAGAGGAACCAGTTCATTACATGTAAACACAGAACACACCGTTATGGAGCCACCACCAGCTTGCGCAATGACGTGTTGACAACTTGGGTCAAAGGCTTCAAAGGGTCTTAGCCACACTCGAATCTTATCATCACCTCTCACTAACTGACATCGGGACTCAAGTGACCAGGGAACGGTTTTCCGGTCGCCTGTTCAAATGGCTCTGAGTACTATGGGACTCAACATCTGAGGTCATCAGTCCCCCAGAACTTGGAACTACTTTAACTTTACTAACCCATGGACATCACACACGTCCATGACCGAGGCAGGATTCGAACCTGCGACCCGTAGCGGTCGCTCGGTTCCAAACTGAAGCGCCTAGAACCGCTCGACCACCGGGCGCCTGTGGTCCAACTGATGTAATCACGAGCTCAGGAGTCCACCCAGACGATGTCGTGCATTTATTAAAGGCACTCGCTTCGTTCGTCTGCTGTCATAACCCATTAACGCCAAATATTTCAACACCATCCTAACGGATATGTTCGGTGCAATTCTCACAATGACTTCTGCGGTTACTTCAGGCAGTGTTACTTGTCTGTTAGCACCAACAACTCTAGGCGCTTCTGTCTGGAACAGCGCGACCGCTACAGTCGCAGGTTCGAATCCTGCCTCGGGCATGGATGTGTGTGTTGTCCTTAGGTTAGTTAGCTTTAAGTAGTTCTAAGTTCTAGGGGGCTGATGACCTCAGATGTTAAGTTCCATAGTGCTAAGAGACATTTGAACCATAGTTCCATAGCACGTTTATGACTTCGACACCATGTTTTCCTATTAAGAGCAATTCCATCACTAATGAATGGTTTTGGAATTCCAGCTCTACCTGCTGTTATTTGCTTATGGAACTCCATTCGTGTTGTTTTATTGCTGACAGGGTGAGAGAGTGCGATATTCAGTCATGCAGTGACTTTTGAAACTGACATCCTCTTAGTCAGCATCACTATCCTCTTCAGTGACCGTCTGTCACGATCACTTAACATACATTTTTGTCCACTTTGTGACTTAACGGATGGTGTTTTTCCGATATCCCTGTATGCGATATAAATCTTCGATACCCTTCGTCTTGAAATACTAAACACTTCGGCTCCCTTTGTTTACGGAAGCACCCATCATACGAGCACCGACAGTTTGTCCACGTTCGAATTCACTTAACTCCAATATAATGTACTCACAATTACACTAAACACTTTTACGGGACATCCTCCTCTAGCATTACTTTTCCGCAACTGTAGTTGTCGATACCAGTATTATTTTTCGAATTTTGGAAAGGTCAATATTATCTCAGTTCCTTTTCTGAAAACTTTCATATAATTTTTTATACACAGTACGTTATATTTCAAGCTGAAATGAATTACTTTATAAAATGTTTTAGTTTCGATGTTGTAATCGATAAGTACTAGTACTGAATGTACAGTTAAAATTATTTTTTCAGGAACATTTGAAATTACGAACTATTGGCACACTTAAAATTTGTATTATTAATTACGCAATACTGTACTGGTTACTATGTTTGTTTCTGGATTCGTTTATGAAATAATAATCGAAAGTAATAATGAAACAGAAACTAGTAGAAATTCATTTGTTAAGAAAACTTGTAAACCCTCTGGAATATGGTTATTTTCACAGAGTGTGAGAGTCGTAAGCATGCCTCTGATGTGATCGGACGTATTTTTTTAATTTTTTTCTAACAACGTAATTTCGGCTTTATTAATGTTAAAAATTAAAAGACTGTATGATATATTAAAATGGGAGAAGAAACAAAAGTTCTGCACCAACGATCTTCAAATTTTTTAGATCAATCCAACCATGAGGATCTAAAATGTGACATTTTCAGCTTAAAGAATGAGACCCCTAGACAAGAGGAACTGGAACCAAATCTACATGAAAAGCTAAGTAACTAGAAAGTTTATTATAATCTTCGCTCCTCTCAACATCCAACCCCTGTATGTACGACGGAGGGCAACTAAGTTTTTATGAATACAGCATTTATCGGATCTTTTATCTATGATAAAATCTGATATATCGTTGTAAGATGTCTTCCACGATATGATTTCATCCTCCCTGCAAGTCTAGATATACGCAAGAAACGAGCGGTGTGGCACCTTCTCAGTCCATGTCATTTTTTCTCTCATTCGATTCAGAACATCGCGTGTGAAGTCGTGTTCTGTTGGAGGTTGGTAGATCCCGAGGGATAATGCAGGACCTCTAATGGCAATGAGTTTCGTAATACGTTCACATTGCCAACTTTGCCACCATTTTTTCTGTAATATGGGTATATTTTCCGTGTATATAACTATGATGGGGGCATCTAGAATGTAATGGTGTGTTTACGTTCTACATCTACATCTACATCCACACTCCGCAAGCCACCTGACCATGTGTCAGGTGTGACTAAAACTAAAAAGGTAAAAGTAACACATAACCAACTAGCACACTGGACTCGCATTCGGGAGGACGACGGTTCAATCCCGTCTCCAGCCATCCAGATTTAGGTTTTCCGTGATTTCCCTAAATCGTTTCAGGCAAATGCCGGGATGGTTCCTTTGAAAGGGCACTGCCGATTTCCTTCCCAATCCTTCCCTAACCCTAGCTTGCGCTCCGTCTCTAATGACCTCGTTGTCGACGAGACGTTAAACACTAATCACCACCACCATAACCAACGCGCCTTGAAAAGCACCAAATCTCTCAGTGTAGTTAATTTAATGATCTGTTGGACAAATTGCAGTCAGTGACTTCACTTGCCCTCACATCACAAGACACCGAAGTGAAATACAGAATCATCCGTAGATGAAATCCTGGTGACGAAAACGTTTTCTGCTATCAAATTACAAACATCCACATCGAGTGCTAACACTCTACGAATAATAAACTTTCTCGACCACGCAGGAATTAGTAAACTAGACTCCCACTTGGAAGAAGTGGAATTCAAATTCCTATCTATCAATCTGCGATAAAGTTTTCTAAACCAGTTCACGCGAATGTGGAACAGTTTTTTCAGGTATGCCAAGTCTATGTATTCTTAATGTCTCATTTCTAAGAACGTCACTGCTGACACGCTATAAAGATCACAAATTAAAATTTTATCTTCCGTTTTTTAGGCTAATAAAACTGTCCCAGGTGTAATTATGACTGCTTTTTGTGGGATCCTCTGTTAAATCACTACTAAATGACTGTGAGAATCAGAGTGAGCAAAAACTATTGGACCTCTCAAATTTTAACTACAACAGTCCTTTGGAGATATCATAAATATGTACCTAGTATGCGTTAAAAATGTTTAATATACGAGTTATATGGAAGACTGGTAACAGTGGAAACCTGCCTAGAGTTTTCAAAACTCCAGCGACATGTCAACAGTCACCTAATAGCAAAATTGTGTGAGGAGTGAAACGTGACATACACTAACTAAACAAAACGCCTAATTTGCCTGGTAAAAAAGTGAAGCACCCAGAAGAGGAGGAAAAAACGAAGTGGTATGCGATGTTGTTTCAGTGATTACAGAACCAAGCACACGAAGAACGTATCAGTACGAGCCCACTTATCAGTATGATGTTGCACCCTCTCTGGGCTGTTGCATGAACTGATTTCGTTGGGCAGGGTGTCACAAACAATTCTTAGCCTCTCCTGGGGCAAGCTGGCCCTCAACTGTTGTAACTGGTCCCTGATACCCAGGATACTGGCACCAGGAGAGAGTTTACATCTGACCTGTTCACATATACATCTACATGATTATTCTGCAATTCGCAATTAAGTGGCTGGCAGAGGGTTCCCACATATATTCTATTGGGGACAGATCAGGGCATCTAGCTGGCTGTTGGAGCACACAAGCATCACACAGAGAGCTCACACTGAGAAATGTACCATGTGTAGACGAGCATTGTCCTTTTGAAAAATGGCACCACACTACTGTCGTAAGCCGGCCAGAGTGACCAAGCTCTTCTAGGCACTACAGTCTGGAGCCGCGTTGCCGCTACGGTCGCAGGTTCGAATCCTGCCTCAGGCATGGATGTGTGTGATGTCCTTAGGTTAGTTAGGTTTAAGTAGTTCTAACTTCTAGGGGACTGATGACCTCAGATGTTAAGTCCCATAGAGCTCAGAGCCATTCGAACTACTGTCGTAAGAGAGGTAACACATGAGGATGCAGGATATCCGTAACGTACCATTCTGCTGTCACAGATCTCTCAGCCACTACCAGCAATGCCCTGAAGCAATATCTGGAGGCTCCCCACTCTACGACGCCAGGAGTAACACTGCTGGGCCTACCCAAAAGAATGGAAGAATGTGACGTATCCCCAGGTTGCCACCACACTCACTGATTACAGTCACTCGTGGTAATGCAGAACCGCAATTCATCCTCTGAATACAATACAACGCTGTACGTCAACACCCAATGCTTTTCGATCACGACACCACCCCAATCGCAGCCGTGTGTGTTGTGGTGGGAACAGCAGCTAACGCATCGGCCAGTACTTCCCCAGTCTGGCTTCTGCTAGTCTCCGACCAATGGTTTGCGATGACGCAAAATGGTGCAGGGAGTCACTTACTTGTTCTCGCTTGGTAGGCGCCGAAATGAGGGGATAACGATGTGACTGGATCACAATACGGCGATCCTCTCTTGACGTGGTCACACGTGGTCCACTGGAATCTTGCTGAATAGTATTCCTGCCCTCATGCTCCCATGCAGTCTAACCTTGGGCCAATGTCACATCTGAATGTCCCGTAAGTCTGGGTTGCACGATTCCACCAGCCCACATGAAGACGAAAAACGAACCCCTTTATAACTATGTTCGGTCCTGTTAACATCACATCACGTACCTCTGTACCCTTAGTAGTTATCATACAACATCTGAAGCTATCCACACTCCTTATATACTCAGTCAGGCCCTGCAACAATAGAAAACACGAACAAAACTAAGCCACTCCGGTGACCATTTTACCTGTTTCAGAGAATTGTAACTCTAATCACTTACATACCCGCCAGTGGTGTGCATGTGTATGCAGTTACATTGATATCTGATCATGTTCTCTATGTGATTCACTATTTTTGTTAGGCAGCGAATAGTCTCGAGCATTTCACAGGCGTTCAGGAAAATATTCCACCCTCACATATCTCATCTTAACACCACAACAGATTGTTTCCTGATACTCTAAAAGTAGCCAAACAGTTCACACCGCGTCATAAAGCAATATCTGTGAGGCAATGGCTTGTGGACAAAAGCAGTCCTAAAATGGACTGGTCTGCCCAGAGTTAAGACCTGGACCAATTTTGGGATGAGTTAGATGTCGACATCGCTCCATACCCCAGTCTCCTACATATCTGCCTTCTTTGGTTTCGGCTCTTGAGAAAGAATGGGCTTCCATTGCTCACAGACATTCACAAACCTCGCTGAAAGTTCCCCCAGCACCGCTCAAGCGGTAATAAAGGTGAAGAGTTGACATAATTAATGTCAACTAATAGGCATGCGTTTGATCAGATATTGTAAATATTATTCTAATGATTAGTACGAAATGTAACTTTCAAGCTAATTTTTATGCGCTTTTCAATTACGCTATTAAATTTTGTATTGTACATTATTTTAACACTTTTTTGTTTGGTCGCTTTCTTGTTTGACTGTCTGTCTGTTAGTTACAAATTTTGCCAGTGATTTTAAACTAACATCTCGATGAGCCAGAGATTTGAAGATTTAAATACAGCTAAGAAATGGATGACAGTGCAATATTAATTCCCTTTCTTGTCTGTCTGATCCAGCTAGCTTCCATAAAGGCGTGAGCGGTGTGAAACCGGTTCTTAAAGGATGCCTCACGAAACCAGCGAGTTGTTCGGATAGTATTGGAATGTGTTCCAGGCGTTCGTTACGCCCTACGTATTCGCTCCTGGATTACTGGTTTGAATTTTGTTACTTTGCAGTGCCGTCCCCGTTATCCGTTTTCCTCTTGTTGTTGGCTTCCTGTTCACATTCCGCAAACCGATGCTGACGGCCTATGGCCGGTCGGCCGGCCTCTGCTGGTTTTTGAGTCATTCCCGATCCTTGTCAGGTCACAATAGTGTGCAACTGGAGCTGTGCTCCACCAAAAGTACGGTTTGGTGGTTTTTGTACGCAACGTAAGTTACGTAGTAAATGGTAGAATTACTGGTAGTACTGGTAGCGTTAGTAGGGAAAGAAACATAAATGAATGTGTAAAAGAGAAACTGGGAGCTGACAGTTTCTCTTTGTTTTTTTTTATTTTAATTTTGTTTCGCTACTTCTTTTGTGTACACAATTAGAACGCACATCGTACAGTGCTAGTCCATTGTGTATTTCATATCGTTTGCACATAAATTGCATTTTATGAGTAATAAAAATTAGTTGATCATGCTACTTCTGCGTTTTTGTGTAACCAAAGCAATTACTTCTGATGCAAGTACAGTTTAAATGCACAAATATAAAAAAATCCGTATGATTATTATTGTTACTTTGAACAATACAGAACGTTCTTCATCAGTATCAAAGGCAAGAGTTTCCTGTTATTATTGATAAATGCTAAAGTTGTTTGTGAATAAAGTAAACATGTTTTACATAATTTCGACGAAGTACTGAAGCGATGTTTAATATGTTTTTGTATTGTGTTTTTTTGTTGAGGAAATAGCGTTTTCCACCCCTACATGATAAATCTGAATCATTTCCTTTATTTTTACATCATCCCTCCGTTTCACGTTACAAATCACGGATTTTCGAATAGAACCGTAAACAAACATTGCCAATTTCAATTTTGCTATAAATACTGTTTACTTTTAAGTAACAGAGAGGAGGATACCTCTTAAGAACAAAAGTGTTTCTTCCAGTCTTCCAAAAGCTGTACTGCCGTTCCCAGAAAAACTGGGCGCTTAAATTTGTCTGAGGTAAATACCACGATGCTTTCCCTCCTCCCACATGTAAACCGAAAAGTTTTGAGATGTATTTTCAAGATATGCTGGAAAGATACAAGACTAAAAAGCACAAAATAAAATTTTAATGTAAAGTGCTTTTAATTCAGGCTAAAAAGTATCAAATAGTTTATCCTGGCCCGCTATACATATCCTAACCCCACACACATAGTTCTCACAATTTATAACTGTGAATTTTTAATAGCTATGAAAGTATCTGTAAGCCTTAAAAGGAAAAAATGGGGCGGATGCAATATGCGATTAATGGATGAATACTTCGCCTCCTAACTATTATCCGTTACACGCGCCCCACGTTCTTCGTTATAAATCTTACAAGTATTTTGACATCTCTTAAACATGCACAAGCACAAATTTTCAGAATTATCTTTGTGCAATCAGGAATCTGTATGTGGGTAGGAGAACTTATTTTGTACTTTTTTGTCTTATTTAAAAACGTATTCCATTGAAAACTTAATTTTATGTAAATAATTATTTGAAACAGTCAATTTCCTCAATTGCTCTTTCAATTACATTCTAGAGTAAGTAACAAATCATTCTTATACTAGCAAAATTTCTACATGGTAAGGTAAATAATACATAAGAATATCTTGTACTGTGGTCTACTATGTGTTCAAGTCCGAATCACGGCGTTGTTGCTGAATTTGCATATTCCATGTTTTATTTCGTGTTGTAGCGTCTGGACCGTTTAATGAACATTGGTTCAAATGGCTCTGAGCACTATGAGACTTAACTGCTGAGGTCATCAGTCCCCTATAACTTAGAGCTACTTAAACCTAACTAAACTAAGGACATCACACATATCCATGCTCGAGGGAGGATTCGAACCTGCGACCGTAGCGGTCACGCGGTTCCAGACTGTAGCGCCTAGAACCGCTCGGCCATTAATGAATCTCTAAGATATTATATATGAGGACAATATTATGGAAATGGAAGAGGATGTAGATGAAGACGAAATGGGAGATAAGATACTGCGTGAAGAGTTTGACAGAGCACTGAAAGACCTGAGTCGAAACAAGGCCCCCGGAGTAGATAACATTCCATTAGAGCTACTGACGGCCTTGGGAGAGCCAGTCCTGACAAAACTCTACCAGTTGGTGAGCAAGATGTATGAGACAGGCGAAATACCCTCAGACTTCAAGAAGAATATAATAATTCCAATCCCAAAGAAAGCAGGTGCTGACAGATGTGAAAATTACCGAACTATCAGTTTAATAACTCACAGCTGCAAAATACTAACGCGAATTCTTTACAGACGAATGGAAAAACTGGTAGATGCGGACCTCGTGGAGGATTAGTTTGGATTCCGTAGAAATGTTGGAACACGTGAGGCAATACTGACCTAACGACTTATCTCAGAAGAAAGATTAAGAAAAGGCAAACCTACGTTTCTAGCATTTGTAGACTTAGAGAAAGCTTTTGACAATGTTGACTGGAATACTCTCTTTCAAATTCTGAAGGTGGCAGGGGTAAAATACAGGGAGCGAAAGGCTATTTACAATTTGTACAGAAACCAGATGGCAGTCATAAGAGTCGAGGGCCATGAAAGGGAAGCAGTGGTTGGGAAAGGAGTGAGACAGGGCTTTAGCCTCTCCCCGATATTATTCAATCTGTATATTGAGCAAGCAGTAAAGGAAACAAAAGAAAAATTTGGAGTAGGTATTAAAATTCATGGAGAAGAAGTAAAAACTTTGAGGTTCGCCGATGACATTGTAATTCTGTCAGAGACGGCAAAGGACTTAGAAGAGCAGCTGAACGGAATGGACAGTGTCTTGAAAGGAGGATATAAGATGAACATCAACAAAAGCAAAACGAGGATAATGGAATGTAGTCAAATTAAATAGGGTGATGCTGAGGGAATTAGATTAGCAAATGAGACACTTAAAGTAGTAAAGGAGTTTTGCTATTTGGGTAGCAAAATAACTGATGATGGTCGAAGTAGAGAGGATATAAAATGTAGACTGGCAATGGCAAGAAAAGCGTTTATGAAGAAGAGAAACTTGTTAACATCGAGTATAGATTTATGTATCAGGAAGTCGTTTCTGAAAGTATTTGTATGGAGTGTAGCCATGTATGGAAGTGAAACATGGACGATAACTAGTTTGGACAAGAAGAGAATAGAAGCTTTGGAAATGTGGTGCTACAGAAGAATGCTGAAGATTAGATGGGTAGATCACATAACTAACGAGGAGGTATTGAATAGGATTGGGGAGAAGAGAAGTTTGTGGCACAACTTGACTAGAAGAAGGGATCGGTTGGTAGGACATGTTCTGAGGCGTCAAGGGATCATAAATTTAGCATTGGAGGGCAGCGTGGAGGGTAAAAATCGTAGAGGGAGACCAAGAGATGAATACACTAAGCAGATTCAGACGGATGTAGGTTGCAGTAGGTACTGGGAGATGAAGAGGCTTGCACAGGATAGAGTGGCATAGAGAGCTGCATCAAACCAGTCTCAGGACTGAAGACAACAACAACAACAACAACAACAGGATATTTTGGTCAGATGTAGTTACTTAGTGTAGCTATTTATCGAAGTAGTCTCCGTCTGTAGCTATACGCATGTAATACTAATTAGTCTTATTGACTAATATAAAGGTGCCGTAAGTTTGCCAATTTTCATCGTACAGACTGTTGTGAAGTAAGTGAAGTGAAGTGAAATAAGCCCATCTCATCGATACGAATAAAAACACATTTTTATATATTTTTGTAACATTAATGTTTCATACTTAATTTGATTCTTGCTGAATACAACGACCATCAATTTCAAAAACTGGAGCTACCAACGAAGTTACTCGAGGGTTTTTCCACAAAACTTGCGTACAGAACTCTGCGTCCCTCACCCAGGAAGGCCCACCATGACAAGCCAATATTAAAACTCCAATTCAGGTAACTGCCTCCAATACACTGAGCAATTAATTCCGTATTCCCCACATTCCAGCACTACGTGCTCTGTGCCCCTGAGAGCTAGATGCGGTCGTCATGTTAACTACCATCTCAGGCCATCACGTCACATGCTGCATCATTCCCAAACCCCCACCCCATACTTGCACCCTCCAATATAATGGCGACGAATCACACCTTCAGACTCACTCACACTTCCTCCCAACTTCTTACGTATCTCCTGGTGTCGTGCTGTAACAAATAGGAACTAAATTAATCCATAGATATTTCAAACTACAATCTTTCGCTGCCGACTCGGTGACTACTTCGTCACGACGTCCACCCTTAGACCTTCATCCACCACCCTTGCTAACACAGTGGAAAATTTAGAATTAACTCTTGACAGAAAACTGGCCCCGAATGCGCAACTCTCAACCATTTAACAAGGAGCTCATAACTAACCTAATCTACTAAAACTATCAGGTGCAATCAAATGAAAACGAGACAGGGAGAAAAAAGTAAGTTTGAGAGGTGGCATAAGCCCCCTCTTATATTTCTATCTTACTCTGAGTAATTCGATTTTTCTCTGTAATTGCATGCGGTGAAAAGATGCTATTCCTTCACACGCGGGCTTCCCACGCAACCTCTCTAGTCACTCTGGTGGTCCGGTGACAGGCGGGTTCTGCTGATCTTGATAGGGTTAAGACGACAGGTGTAAGGGAGTCGAGTGGATGCTTTCCAGACACCGACATTGTCATAAGAGCGGGTTCGACACGCCCACAAGGGCCTGATGGAGCGACTGGCCTAGAGATTCCAGTACTTCGCAGAAACTTTGTGAAAACACTTTCTGGCGGGCTACCAGCGAGTCGTGGGAATGACTTGTGTTCCCAGTCAGTCTTGGCGGGCAAATTCCGGCGTTTTCTGCAAAATCATAATTGTGATTGGCTTACTCAGGGGATAGCTCCGTGACGTAGCAAAATAGGCGCAGAAATTGGCGCCAAGTATCTCAATCGGTGGAATAGTAGTGCGTCGGCAATAGAGTGGAATTTTCCGCCGGTTTTCGAGTTGCTGATTGGAACGTTTAACCACGGCCACTGTCGTGCGGGAGGTAATCTTCTGCGTTCGGCTTGTACGGGTGCTCTTGAGAGAGTTGGCTTTCGCCTTTTCGGCCGGGGTAGGTTACAAGACTGTGCTCTCGCTGCTCTGGACAGCCTGCCTTCCGTTGGCTGTCTAATATACTTTCATTTAATTGTAACTGTTTGACGAAGTTTCTGAAGAGTCGACTTCAACGTAACTTTCCGAGTACTGTTGGCAATTGAGCTTTCTGCGTACAAGCGGCCTATGTTGTCCGTCTTGGGCAGTTTTGGCTAAAGTTGACTGTATCAGAGTTACTGTGTGACTTCGCTAGTTAAATTCTATCACTGTACCGTCAATGATTGTGTGGCGAGCCTTCTTCGTCTCCCTCAGAGGCGCATTTGTATTGATAGAAAGTCTTTAGTCTAGAACAACCAGATCAGGATAATTGGTTTCAGGCTATACTCGCGACATTATCATCACCAAGATGGGACGTCGAAACAATCAGCCATTGCCTCCGGTACGCCAGATCGTGTCCTTACAGTTAAGAAGACAGCTTCGTAATGTATGTCCGCAGCTCCGGCAGAGTAGAGAATTTTGCTCTGTGATAATCAGAGCTCAGTAGAGCGCGCCTGCTCCCGTCTTTTCTTACGTGGTTCTGTCTTGGATGTTCATTGTCTGAGTTCTCACTACTGTAGCAGTAATTAATGTTGGGTTGGCTGGGTGTTTCTCTTAACATTTGAGTTGCAAGGAATTGGCTCCACATACCACTTGGTCATAAACGTCACAAGCTAGCTTATGGACAACTTCACCTTCACAGCATTTATTTGAGTATCCAGTTTGACGTATTGTAAATATTTCATGTGTTTTTTTATTATTTTGAGTTTAGTCATAATAAATCAAATTGTTATTTTGGACAGAACTTTCATTCTGTGGATCGCTAAAGCAACCCTTTCATCTCTCACTACGTTAATGAAACTTTCGTTTATCAAATTAATTTCTATAAAATTAAATTATTGCAGGTGTCAAACTCTTTTCTACTCCACTTGCAGGGTCGATTACAGTCAGTTCGCGTTTCTTCTTAATCCATGTGCAACAGCAAAAGTCGGAGTTACAAAAGGGGGGGGGGGGGGGCTTAGAGCATCATTTCCATAAGAAGATTCTAGAAGAATTTAGTGTTAAATACACTGCTAGCCCCGGCACCTCGCAAATTAACTATTTGTTATTTCAAAAGTAATTGCCATATGTGTTAACACAGTTATCCCACCGTAAGACAAGCTGGTCGACGTCTTCTTGGAAAAATGTTTGTGGTTGCCACCTCTTTATACAGAGCAAATCAGCGGCCTCTACAGTCTTCCTTGAGGACTCGAAAAATATGAAAATCGCATGGAAAGACATCAGGACTTATTTTAGGGTGTGTAATGGCTTCCCGGAGAAATTGCTACAGTGTTGCCAAAGAACCTTGTCTCCATGTGCCCCCCCCCCCCTCCCACTACCTCCTTGTGGCCCAGCTTTATCAGAAAGACTAAACATTCATGCTCTGTACATCGGTCAATAAACAGCAGCAGCAGCGGAAGGAGGGGAAATTTGCAATTTTGTTTCTACAGTTTGCAGCAGAGTATTGTATTTTATGCAGGCACACTGCCTTCTGTTGCTATTTACAGCTTTCAGGAAATCGTTACAATTTTACCAATTTTCTCCCACTTTTTTCAGAATGGATACCTAACACCAGGTCTGTAACTGTTTAACAACTACCAACACAATGCATATCCCGCAATTACAACGACATATGACACTGTTTGCAGTACCGAGCGAAGTGGCGCAGTGGTTAGCGCATTGGACTCGCATTCGGGAGGACTTCGGTTGAAACCCGCGTCCGGCCATTCTGATTTAGGTTTTACGTGGATTTCCCTAAATCTCTTCAAGCAAATGCTGGGATGGTTCTTTTGGAAGGGGACGATCGATTCCCTTCCCCATCCTTCCTTTTTCCGAGATGTTCCGTCTCCAATGACCTCGTTGTCGACGGGACGTTAAATACTAAACTCTTCCTACTCTTCCTGCTATTTATAGTTATGGAGCAATTCGCTACAATTTTGTCGATTTTCTCCCAGTATTCCAAAGTCACACGTAAATATAAGGCTTTATATGTTCAACTGTTACCACTACGGTGCATTATATAAACAGATACACTTATATCCCAATAGTCTTATGTTTGACAATTGGCACAGTGCTACAAATACTCTCATACTACTTACCAAACCTATTTACCACGGTAAGAAACTTGTCCTCGCACTACTTTTCGGTTAAAAACGATTACGTCCCTATCAGGCCGCCTAAGAACAGTCTAACAAATGGTTTAAATGGCTCTGAACACTATGGGATTTAACATCTGAGGTCATCAGTCCCCTAGAACTTAGAACTACTTAAACCTAACTAACCTAAGTACATCACACACATCCATGCCAGAGGCAGGATTCGAACCTGCGACCGTAGCGGTCGCGCGGTTCCAGACTGAAGCGTCTAGAACTGACCCGCCACACCGGCTGGCAAGAGTCTAACACCGTGAAAATTACTGTTTACTTGTAAATAACAGTGTAAATCCAAGTATGCATCTTAAACAACTCGGTAAATGACATTGTGAGCAATTTGCGTCTCGGCGGAGGTTCGAGTCCTTCCTCTGGTATGGGTGTGTGTGTTTGTCCTTAGGATAATTTAGGTTAAGTAGTGTGTAAGCTTAGGGAATGATGACCTTAGCAGTTAAGTCCTATAAGGTTTCACACACATATGAACATCTGAGAAATTTGCGATCACTGGGGATAGGATTGTAATGGTAGAGGTGCTTTAGTGCTGTGTCAATGCCACCAATGTAGCATTTTAGGGAACTTGTGCTGGCACCACGCAACATTATCAGCACTAGTATATTTAACCTTTAGACAACCGCCACCATTGCTGATCCAGTAGGGCAGTAACTGCAACGGCTACACCACATCGTGTAATGTCCCCTGGCGCACCGAAGACTGCCGCGTCGTCTCACGCCATACGCCTGCTGCTTCCAGTGTCTGCTACCAGTTTGATGGCCATGTCGCAGCCAGAAGCTTTTCGTTGCGCTACCGCCGCTACAAATTCACGTGAGCTGACCGGAGTATAAATAATAACACTCAGTTCGAATTCCCAAAACAAAGGACCACTGTCTTCCACTCAGCAAGCAGAATGTAGGCGGCCGCGCGGACGTGTCAAACCATTAAAGCAAAACGAAATCTAATTCTTCAATAAAACGATATAACGAAACCACGTTTAATTCTCATTCTAGCAGAGCGCATCAGAAAATACACTCTAGCGCCAAAGAAACTGGTACAGGCATGCATATTCAAATACAGAGATATGTAAACAGGCAGAATACAGCGCTGCGGTCGGCAACGTCTATATAAGACAACAAGTCTGTGGTGCAGTTGTTAGATTGGTTACTGCTGCTACAATCGCACGTTATCAAGATTTAAATGAGTTCCGACGTGCTGTTACAGTTGGCACACGAACGATGGGATACGGCATCTCCGAGGTAGTGATTAAGTGGGGATTTTGCCGTACGACCATTTAACGAGTGTACCGGTAAAACATCAAACCTCTGACATCGCTGCTGCCGGAAGAAGATCCTGCAGGAACGCGACCAATGACGACTGAAGAGAATCGTTCAACGTGAGAGAAGTGCAGCCCTTCCTCAAATTGCTGCAAATTTCAGTGCTTGGCCATCAACAAGTGTCAGCGCGCGAAACATTCAACGAAACATCACCGATATGGGCTTTCGGAACCGAAGGCCCACTCGTGTATCCTTGATGACTGCACGACACAAAGCTTTACGCCTCGCATGGGTCCGTAAATACCGATATTGAACTTTTAATGACTGGAAACATGTTGCCTGGTCGGACGAGTCTCGTTTCAAATTGTATCGAGCGGATGGAGGTGTACGGGTTTGGAGACAACCTCATGAATCCATGGATCATGCATATCAACAGGGAACTGTTCAAGCTGGTGGAGGCCCTGTAATGGTGGGAGTGATATGGAACCCGTGATACGTCTAGATACGACTCTGACAGTTGACACGTACGTAAGTATCCTGTATGATCACCTGCATCCATTCATGTCCGAAGGACTTGGCCAATTCCAGGAGGACAATTTCGACACTCCACACGTCAAGCATTGCTACAGAGTACCTCCAGGAACACTCGTCTGAGTTTAAGCACTTCCTCTGGCCACCAAACTCACCGGACATGAACATTATCGAACATATCTGGGATGCCTTGCAACGTGCTGTTCAGAAGAGATCTCCACCCCATCGCCCTCTTACGGGTTTATGAGCAGTCCTGCAGGATTCATGGTGTCAATTCCCTCCAGCACTAATTCAGACATTAGTCGTGTCCATGCCCCTTAGTGTTGTGGCACTTCTGCGTACTCGCGGGGGCTCTACACGATATTACGCAAGTGTACTATTTCCTCTGGCGTTTCAGTCTATATGGACACTTCGGCCGTGCTGTACTCCTGAAGATTACCGCACCGATCGCCCCATCCCACTATTGCCCGTCTGCCAGGAGCAGTGGTCTCTGTCTCGAGTCGTAATACAGCTCACAGTTAGCTACAGGGACCAACTATAGCCACCTATCAGAGCATACGGCAATCTAGGAATTCTTTATATAACATGTCTCCTAGTCATAGGCGATATTTCCAGAAATGAGGCATTGATATACCATCACCATGGCACCCATGACTCATTTCCTCTGTATAGTAACCATTTCTTGATATTCTGTACTATATTAAAATGTATAATGATGGCTAGCCAATGTCACAGAAGTTGTGCACTACACGTAGCCAGGATAACGTGTCTCCAATAGTGTTGCTAGTTGGGCCATCCCTTGTGATTAAACATATCTTTTATTACCCCCACGAGGCGAAAAAATGAGTTTTCGTTTCGAAGAAGGAACTGTTGTGACTACCATCTGTCCATTCCCCATGCGTGAATAGTGCGAGGAAAGAATGTCTATCGGTAAACCTAGGCAGTCATCTCGTGAGAAATATGTGAGAGTTGGAAATATATTTCCCACATCACCCAGAAGATGTGACAAAGTGATTGCCTATAAAACCCCTATACTACGCCTATACGCACCAGCACATTTCACTGTTGGGTCGTAAGCTTGGCTGGACATTGGAAACGATATGAAAGGATTTTTCATGTTATATGGAACTGAATAATTAAGAAGCCCTATGATGTCGGCAGCAAAACCTAATTCCCAATTCCATTGTATATTCACTAACAGTGGTTCAGGGCGGTTTTCTCACGTAGTGTTCCAAAAACTTTATCTCTGCTAAGCCATAGAACGGGGGTATGGTAGGGCAAGTCAGGAAATTCAGCTTCCACATCTGACTAAAAATTCTGGAAGTGACGGTGATTCATTCCACGAGAGCGAATGAAGTTCACCTTTGACACAAATGGCTGTATAATACATGATAGATTCAAATATTTGCCATAGAATACCTATCCAACTAAGGTTTTGTCTGGTTCACACATATTTTTACCATCATCAGCTGTGGCATGTGCTAGCTGATTCCATTGCAAGTTATACTTCGTTAACGTTTTCTCAACTTCTTTGAATACATTTTCGCCTGTAGCTGTTCCCCGCAGTCTACTCATTCGAGTTAATTTTTCAGTCACTTCGAGGACAGCATTGACTCCTAGAATAAACAGCAGCAACTCAGCGGTATCTGTAACATCTGTCAACTACTCAAGAGCCACGGGAAACCACTTGAAATAATTTGCCTTATTAATTGATTCGTTACCGAAGTTTCTGCCAATATCCTCAAATCTTCAAGCAGCTGTTCTCGGGGAAAGGCTGATAGAATTAAATAAAACTATTTTCTTAGGACACACTTCTTCGGTTGCTAAAATCAGACATGTTTTAATTAACTGACCATCAATAAACGGTGTCCCCTCCTTGGCTAAAAATGAGTGATTTGTAAACTTACTTTAGTTGGAGCCTCATTTTCATTTTCCATTTTGTAAATTAACTTCGTTTGCAATGAAATGCTTCGTTTCAAAGTTTCTTGTTTTTCTAATCGCTAACTTTAGAAATATTGTGCCGAATGCTGAGTCTGGTAATGCCGGCACGTATTGTACTCTTTTGGTACAGCTACAGTCTCACTGCACAATAAACAGAATGCTTTGCCACCTAGTTCAATTACGAAATAATTCTCAGCCCACTCTGCCTTAGAAGCACGACGTTTGAAGTTCACTTTCGTCTTCTTTTTTTGGTTTCGACAACGATACGATGGAAATACACCTGTATTAGAGAGCAGAATATTATGTTCCAGAACAGTGATACAGATGGTACTGGTAACTTGCAACTTCAAACTGCCTGTCACTGCACTACTTACACTTTGCGATAGACGTGGCCCACGGGGCTCCAGTCCCAAACCGCACCAAAGAGAGCCGAAGAGGGCGAATCGCGGAATCTGGCGATACCCGCAGCTGGAGTCTAGAGCAGAGACGGCGTAGTGGATGGATTGCACATGGTGTGACGTTTTCATGTGTTTCTATATTCTAAACACTGCGGCATTAAAATAGAAAACTCTTCATAATACTCCTTTTAGTTGTCTTCATACTGTTCCATCTGATGTATCACAACTTTATTTTGGCCACTGTCCGTTTTGAAATGAACGTAAGTCATCGACTCAGTGTTGTGATTTGACGAATCATCAGTTAACTTCATCCTGATCTTTCAACAAAAACGTCGCTATTTCATAGCGCTCCGTTGGGTCAAGCCTCGCGAACAGGATGCGCTGGATAGCTCTTTTCTTTTTTCTTGGAAACAGTCTCCGTTGTGTAATGCTTTTTGCTTTCTGACTTGTTTCGGTTTTCGGAATGAAGAGCTTATCATTCAGACTGCGAACTGTAGTTAACGTTGCTTTTATGGAAGCTGTATGGTTTTCGATAACATATAGCTCACTAGCTGTAAAGATCTCGCTGATTCATTCTAACAGTTCAGAAGCAATTCTGTGTTTTCGTTCCATCAAGGCCACTAAATCCTTACAAGTCGATGTTTACTGACTTGCGCCAGTATTCCTTCTCGTTCGTTCGTGGCAGAGAGATCGTCGCTCGCTACTACAAGTGCATCGTCCTTTGTACGTGCTTACACATGCTTCATTTCACACTCGAATCGACACATAGGCACGAATACCTATGGATGGAAGTTTTGCGGTCGGGACACATCACTCTTCAACTGTATTCTATTCAATTGTTTTGATCAAGTGAATCTGTGTGACTTCTGAGTTAGGTGCCGCTTCCAACCACTGGTTTCCTCTACAGTGAGGTCCTATTTTTATTACTGCACTCTAATTACGCCTGCGATGAGTATCTCTCATGTTGCTGGTGAGGTTTCTTTCGTCATCATTATTATCCGGTTCCACAACTCGTCTTTGACAAAAGACGTAAGTGCAAAAAGAGCTCTACCAAGATGCTTAACACGTTTCCTCTCCAGATAGACGTATTTTAGAACGTGATGCACTCTTTCGATTTACATATTCGTGTTCAGACGGCGTGCAATCTGTGACAATAAGCCGAGGAATGAGTGTTATGGACATAGTTCTCCAGAAAGTAGATCCCAAACTCTGCTGTGTCAGAATAACGTTCGAAGTTTGCTGTTCGAACAGGTTGCACAATTTCAAATGCACCAATATGTCTCTCCTGTAACAATATTCTCAGGATCTTGTACACCTCCACTTGTTTCTTCTATCATCTTACTTTAATGTTTATAGTTTTCCTCCAGGTCTTGTCTATATCCAGTTTTCAATAGAACCTTCTTTTCGGAGCTTTCACTGAAATATCCCTCGTATTAAAGAAAGCTGCTCCGATGTGTCACATAAAAACGTTCGGTGGAATGGCTCCAACCTCAGCTATTACGTAGTCGAAGAATAGGAGCAGTACATGTTGATCGTTCCTGTTTGATATGAAAAAGGCACATAGGAATTATTGCCTCATATCATCCAGCACCAGTCATGTTCTCAGCTCAAAATCATTATTATTGAGCCCATGTATCCCATCTATAGAAGTGCAGTCGTTCCCGTACTTCTTCCAAATTCTTCCTTGGGCATTGTTCGTTATAATTGACAAAAATCTGTGCTTTTAAGCTCCGGGTGTGACTCCTTCATTGGGTCTTGAGGTTTATAAATTAATACAAACGGGCTATCATTTCCTTAACTTCGCACACCCAGCCTCTACACTGGTAGCATCATCGTGATGCTTGGTTGTTGGGGAGCACACGTTATAGCAACGCTCAATGATATATAAATGTTGCCTCGTTAACAGACGAATTCTTTCTGTTTGAGAGTCAGAAACCGAGTCTCGTACATTTTCTAGCACACAGTATTGGAAATCAATATAAAGGGATGGATTTTTGTAGGAAAATTAACATTTTCGGTTGGAATGGTTGTGCGCAGTGCATATGCAATAGTATGAGATCCATTATACCGACAAATGCAGTCAAATTACATCGCATTTGACGTCAATAGTACAGTTTATAACAACTCATAGCGACTCAAGTGTTACAGGATGGAACTCGATATAAAGGCAGTCGCCTCCGTATGATGTTAGTGTGTGCGTACGTGCCAGGGCCATTAGTGACAGTGCGTTTTGAGTACATAAACTACGATTGTGACAAAAACATAAACTACGATTGTGACAACGGTTATCATGAGATGAAATAGCAAAAATCGGTGCGTACAAGGAAATGGGACAGTCTAATCGTCAAAGCGCCAGGAAGTTGAACCGTTCAAGTACAATGATTGATAATTTCGTTAGACTGAGCGCATGACATGGGCAGAACGGAAAATATGGTCAAAGTAGAAGATTATGTGAGGCATCGAAAGCGCTATTTTTGCGCAAAACATCGGTCACAAACCGTTATTACTCTCAACTTGAAGTTGATTTACAGTTGCCAGTGACTGCCAGACGTGTACGACAAATTTTGTCAAATTACAAACATTTGACATTGTGTATTATGTGCGTCTACTACTTTTATAATAATTTCGATACAGTATGCTTCAGACATTGCAATATTACTTTCCTAGGAAAGCTGCCTTTCTACTGATTTCCGCTACAGTACCGGGGAAAGGGATTTTATTTGCGATATCCGCAGCCATATTTCTCTTTTCTATTTCAGTCAGTCCCAAGTGACTTAAGTCATGTCCGTGAGCAACATGAGTAGACACAAATTATTAAATTTTATTGCTACCTTATAATATGAGCACTCTAATGCCTTTACTTTTACACACAAAATTCCCTAAGTGATGACACGCATAGTAATGTCTTATACTGCAGCCAGCAGGAGAATGTGAGGCGCGATATTTCATTAACATCGCTTGTGCAGAGTTCTCTGTTTCCACTTTCCATTTTTTAAAAGAATTAAATTATGGAAAGCCTCTTCGTACTTTAACTGGTAATTATGTGCCGACCTTCATTGTTCAAAATAGTTATACGTTGTGACAGCTTCATAATTACAATTGCTTGTCTCGTGTCAGATGAAACCGCAATTGCAAATAATGACTAGCATCAGGTGTAGAATGGAATGACGTCAATGAAAATTTGTGCTGGACCGGGACTCGAACCCGGATTTCCCGCTTATCGTGAACGATCGTCTTAACAGTTGGCTCTCCATGCGCGACTCACGGATTTTTGCATTTTGTTCGTTGTTGTTCATTGTGTTTGGTCGTAGTGGACGTCACATGACATCCTTTGAAGATCGTTGTTTTTTATGTCATTGACTGGGGTCTCCCGTCGGGTAAACCGTTCGCAGGGTGTCGTCTCTCGATCTGACAAAACTTCGGCGACTTGCCCGTCTATGGCTTCAAATGGCTCTGAGAACTATGGGACTTAACATCTGAGGTCATCAGTCCCCTAGAACTTAGAACTACTTAAACCTAACTAACCTAAGGACATCACACACATCCATGCCCGAGGCACGATTCGAACCTGCGACCGTAGCGGTCGCGCGGTTCCAGACTGAAGCGCCTAGAACCGCTTGGCCACACCGGCCGGTCGTGTCGATGGGGATGAAATGATTATGATTAGGACAACACAACACCCAGTCCATGAGAGGAGAAAATCTCCGACCTAGCCGGGAACTGAAACCGGTTGTTTTTTAATTATCTTGTTGGTTATTGGTAGTTGTATTTGTTCGGGGAAGACGTAAGACGATGAAGCTTGTTAAAGTTAATTGTTGATCCATTAACTCAGTTTTTTATTACAGAGGGCAGTTAACCCTCTGGAACACGCTTCGCTACCGTTCCGGCACCACTCAGCTACCGGGGGCGGACTGGCTAGACTTAAACTTCCATACTCTGGCCGGGAGTCGTGCATGGACAGACAAATGGGTCGCCGGCATGGTAGTAGATAGTTTCGGAAGTTTCATGCGGCTTTTCGCGGTTGATGCTGTAGTATACAGAGAAGTTGCAGCATTAGAAAATTGTAGCGAAATGCAGGAAGATCTGCAGCGGATAGGCACTTGGTGCAGGGAGTGGCAACTGACCCTTAACATAGACAAATGTAAGGTATTGCGAATACGTAGAAGGAAGGATCTTTTATTGTATGTAACTGGTAGCAGTTACTTCTGTAAAATATCTGGGAGTATGCGTGCGGAGCGATTTGAAGTGGAATGATCATATAAAACTAATTGTTGGTAAGGCGGGTACCAGTTTGAGATTCATTGGGAGAGTCCTTAGAAAATTTAGTCCATCAACAAAGGAGGTGGCTTACAAAACACTCGTTCGACCTATATTTGAGTATTGCTCATCAGTGTGGGATCCGTGCCAGGTCCGGTTGACGGAGGAGATAGAGAAGATCCAAAGAAGAGCGGCGCGTTTCGTCACAGGGTTATTAGGTAACCGTGATAGCGTTACGGAGATGTTTAGCAAACTCAAGTGGCAGACTCTGCAAGAGAGGCGCTCTGCATCGTGATGTAGCTTGCTGTCCAGGTTTCGAGATCGTGCTTTTGTGGATAAGGTATCGAATATATTGCTTCCCCCTTCTTACACCTCCCGAGGAGATCACGAATGTAAAATTAGCGAGATTCGAGCGCGCACGGAGGCTTTCAGACAGTATTTCTTCCCGCGAACCATTCGCGACTGGAACAGAAAAGGGAGGTAATGACAGTGGCACGTAAATTGCCCTCCGTCACACACCGTTAGGTGGTTTGCGGAGTATAGATGTAGATGTAGTTCAGCGTGTTCGGTCACAGGGTTAGCTGCCCTCTGTAATAAAGAAACTGAGTGGATAGATCAACGAAGGACCAGAACCGGTGTCATCGGACGTTCGCTCCGAGCAAATTCAACGAAAAATATAGAACAAAAAGGAGATATAAGAAATGGTAAGGGAAAGCTCGCGATAAGCGGGAAATCCGGGTTCGACTCCCGGCCCGGCACAAGTTTTCACTATCGTCATTCCATTCTGCACCTGATGGTAGTCATTATTCGCAGTTGCGAATTCATCTGACATGTTTCGTAACGACTGTAAACGCCGCAGTGCATCGTCATCACAATAACACTGGCACTGCAATACCGTATCGAATCTTGTCTCAGTAGAAGGCTCACAGTGGTGATCTCGCTGATGTTTAAAATTGTAATCATAACTGAAACTCTCGCCACAATTTTACCAACTATACTCGAAAGATTCCTGGATGAGCTTTCGAAAAGTGCTTCTGCAAATTTTTGTTGTGTTTGTACCCATTCCCACATTCTGAGCACTCAGACTGAAACCACGTATTCATGTTGAATAGACAACGCCGCCGAATGCAATAACAAAGAGCTACTTATTTCTTCACTTCCTATACCACCGAATGTAATAACGGAAGCTACAGGAAATTCTTTCTTCAGTCGCTAGAAGGACAAGCAACTGGAAACACATAAAGACTCAAGACTGGTACCACTGGCTGCGCGGAGGGTGTGCGGACATTTGCCACGCCGGACATTTGCCACCATTTTACCCGCTCCGAAGGGTTGGGCCCCTTGCTCCCCCTCCTCCTCCTCCTCATCGCTTACTCAGCCTTTCCGCTGGTTTACTTAACATAGAACCGGAATTTCTTTGGATTTTCCGCCACATTTACAGAGAGAGTTTCGTTGTGGAAACTATTAAATGCATCTCGCATTGAGATCCGCACCAAATTTCGAGCCTCAGTAAAACTTCGCCAATCTTGGAGATTTCGCGTTCGTCTAAATTATACTTGCCTTTTTCGGTACTCCTGCAGCAGCTTTCTGTCGTGTTTTGTGTACCATAGGGGATCAGTTCCGCCTCTTATTAATTTACTGGGTATGAATCTCTCGAGTGCTGTTAATACTATTTCTTTGAACTTAAGCCACATATGTGTGTGAAATCTTATGGGATTTAACTGCTAAGGTCATCAGTCCCCAAGCTTACACACTACTTAACCTAAATTATCCTAAGGACAAACACACACACCCATGCCCGAGGGAGGACTCGAACCTCCGCCGGGACCAGCCGCACAGTCCATGACTGCATTGCCCTTAGACCGCTCGGCTAATACCGCGCGACTATGTCACATATGGCCATCACTTACATAGTTTGGAAGGACTGGAGACTGTCTCTTAGAAAAACGTCAACCGAATTTTTAATTGCTTTTATAAATAGATATATTTCGCCTTTAGTTTTGGTGAATTTCTTTGTTACGGATTTGAGCCTCGCTACGACTGTGTGTTCACTAATCCCTGTATCCGTCGTGATGCTCAGGGTTATTTGTGGCTAAGAGGTCAAGTGTGTTTTCGTAACCATTTACAATTTTAATAGCCTCGTTAACTAATTGTTCAAAATAATTTTTTTAAAAGCAATTAGAACAATTACCCAAGTTGTTTTCTATCTACAATAGAGTCTAAAAATGTATTTTTGTCAACATACGGAAGGTAGATTGAAGTCACTGACAACTATAGTTGTATGAGTAGGGTACCTATTTGTGATGACACTCAAGTTTCCTTTGAAATGTTCAGGAAATGATTCATCTGAGACCGGAGGTCGGTAAAAGAAGCCAGTTATTAATTTATTCCGGTTATCGAATATTACCTCTGCCCATACTAAGTCACAGGAACTATCTGCTTCATTGTCGTTTGTGTGCTGGAACACACATTACATTATTTTTCCTTAAGTTGTGCTTCTTGTTTCTGTTGTAGTGCAGATCATTACAATTACGGTTTTTCCTTCCAAAACCTAGGATACTTTCTCTGTGACCCTGTAAATACCAGAGCTAAACAATGTAGAACAACAATGTACGTTACAAGCATAGCATTCTGTATTACTTCATTTCCTTATTTCTAACATTTTAAAATTGTACGTAGACTTTAGATGACATGTCAATCATAGATGTTCTTATCTCTATTTAGTGAACGTATTTTCAGTCATGTTTTGAACATTGTCCGCTACACTATTTTAACTAATGTTTCACCGCAAGGGATATCGCATTTTAGAGAGGAAATTAATATGGAGTGTTTTATACTTATATTTATACTTGGCAGAACTAATTACATACTGACATAATCGTCGGTATTGCTTTCGTTTCCCAAAAGTTATAAATATTTCGACTTCGGAAAAGAAACTCTGTATTTGGCCAAGATGTCGAAGAAGAAGGTCCCTTACGCACTGGTTGTATCGAGTAAGATGTGGAGACGGCGGTTTGAAAGCGGACAGAAGTAATACGAGTAAGTAGGTCCCTTACCTGACGAATCGCTACCTTCCTGTGTGGCAAATGTCCGGCGTGGCATATGTCTGGCATTCGCGCGGATTGGCCGTGCGGTTTAAGGCGCCATGTCACGGATTGCGCGGCCCCTCTCGCCGGAGGTTCGAGTCCTTCCTGGGGCATGGGTGCGTGTGTTGTTCTTAGCATAAGTTAGTTTAAGTAATGTGTAAGTCTACGGACCGATGACCTCAGCAGTTTGGTCCCTTAGGAATTCACACACATTTGATCATTTGAACTGGTGCCACTAAAACACCCTATTCAACATGTATTTCCGGTGGAGCGCTGGAGCAGGTAGCGAGAGCCACAACAGGAAGAACTGTCGTGTCACTTCGTAAATCGTATCAGCTGGGCTGTTCCCGCTAGCGTTTGGGCCAGAGCTCCAGGTCGGTGTCTGTCGCAGACGTCAACTGTCATAGCACCACAGCAGCAGAGCACAGTCCGTCTTCCTCACAAGAACCGAAACAACACGGGATCAAGCAATCACATCATCTGACCTCAAAACAAGCGACCAATGAAAAGTCAGAACTGCAAGGCCAATCGAACACCGCTACGTTTAACCTCCGCGCAGGTTTCTATTTTAAACTGAGTTACACGAGCTTTGTATTCTTGCTTTGTTTTTGCCTCTCTGAAGCTCGCAGCAGATTCAGCGTGATTAATTTCAGTGATAACACTGTGGACCGCAACATATTCCAAAAAAAAAAAAAAAAAAATTAACGGCGGGGAATATAAATGTCATTTAAGCTATACTCATCGGTACCTGCCTAACCACACCCTCTGAGATCGCAACATATTCGGAAATAAGCAGCAAATATTTGTGAAAAGCGAAGAATAGAGGAAAGTGCCCTAAACTGGACTTTCCTCCCTAAAGCAGGGACCCTTGGTCTCTTGGCTCGATATTCTCCTCAACTGTAGTGGGACCAAGTGTAAATAGTAATTTAGGCTTCTACTTAACCCTGTAGTCAGATTCACAAGTCACCTGATACACTTGATGCTTATCAATTCACCATTACATTTTTTTCTACGGAAAAAGTTTTACATTTTCCAATATTTTTGGTAATTTCTTGTAGATATTAGCAGGTAAACATTTCAACATATACGTGTTCTTGAATAGTAAGGTTTAAGTTTACTGGCTATGATTAAACCGTTTGATTTAGATGTTTGGTTCAAAATTTACTTCAGTCACCTAAACTGGACCCACTGAAATTGCTTGAACTGTACCCCTTACTTTTTCAAGTTTAAATTCTGCTTGTATTAGTACTCACTCTTTATCTCTTGGAATTACCTTGCTAATCCCAAGAGCGTAATAGGGAGAACTGATCGAAGAGTGTGGAGTCTGTCTAAAATGACTAAAGCTATTGATGCACTTCAAAATCGGGGAAGTTCGAAGGCCAGTAAACAGTTCAATGCTCCAAAAGCCACTCTTACACGGGCGTCCAATATAAAATACAGTAAACCTGAGGAAGCACCAAAAACAAGATGAGGTAACCTACAATTTTGGGTGAAGATCTTGAGGAAGAGCTGGATTAGTACTGTCTTGTTACGGAAGGTTCTTTCTTCGTGCTTACTCCCAATGATGCGAAGAATGGCTGTACAAATGGCAGACAGAAATAACATCGAAAGCGAGTTTGTTTGCTTGGCCATCCTATATCTCTAACGTCGATCAGTTGTAGAATTTTGGAACACGTATTATGTTCGAGCATCATGACTTTTCTGGAGACTAGAAATCTACTCTGTAGGAATCAGCATGGGTTTCGAAAAAGACGGTCGTGTGAAACCCAGCTGGCGCTATTCGTCCACGAGACTCAGAGGGCCATAGGCACGGGTCCACAAGTAGATGCCGTGTTTCTTGACTTCCGCAATGCGTTCGATACAGTTCCCAATAGTCGTGTAATGAACAAAGTAAGAGCACATGGACTATCAGACCAATTGTGTGATTGGATTGAGGAGTTCCTCGATAACAGAACGCAGCATGTCATTCTCAATGGAGAGAAGTCTTCCGAAGTAAGAGTGATTTCAGGTGTGCCACAGGGGAGTGTCATAGGACCGTTGCTATTTACAATATACATAAATAACCTGGTGGATGACTTCGGAAGTTCACTGAGGCTTTTTGCAGATGATGCTGTGGTGTATCGAGAGGTTGTAACAATGGAAAATTGTACTGAAATGCAGGAGGATCTGCAGCGCATTGACGCATGGTGCAGGGAATGGTAATTGAATCTCAATGTAGACAAGTGTAATGTGTTGCGAATACATAGAAAGATAGATCTCTTATCATTTAGCTACAAAATAGCAGGTCAGCAACTGGAAGAAGTTAATTCCAAAAATTATCTGGGAGTACGCATTAGGAGTGATTTAAAATGGAATGATCATATAAAGTTGATTGTCGGTAAAGCAGATACCAGACTGAGATTCATTGGAAGAATCCTAAGGAAATGCAATCCGAAAACAAAGGAAGTAGGTTACAGTACGCTTGTTCGCCCACTGCTTGAATACTGCTCAGCAGTGTGGGATCCGTACCAGATAGGGTTGATAGGAGAGATAGAGAAGATCCAACTGAGAGCAGCGCGCTTCGTTAAAGGATCATTTAGTAATCGCGAAAGCGTTACGGAGATGATAGATAAACTCCAGTGGAAGACTCTGCAGGAGAGACGCTCAGTAGATCGGTACGGGTTTTTTTTTAAGTTTCAAGAACATACCTTCACCGAAGAGTCAAGCAGTATATTGCTCCCTGCTACGTATGTCTCGCGAAGAGACCATGAGGATAAAATCAGAGAGATTAGTGCCCACACAGAAGCATACCAACAATCCTTCTTTCCACGAACAATACGAGACTGGAATAGAAGGGAGAACCGATAGAGGTAATCAGGGTACCCTCCGCCACACACCGTCAGCTGGCTTGCGAAGTATGGATGTAGATATAGATGTAGCAAGCAAAGAAATATTTGTTTTGTTAAGTACACACAACAAAAACGTTATGCATCGCCTCGGTTCCGAGAGTTCCGGAACCTCTACAGAAAATTGGAATACAGATCAACACAACCATCATTTCCGCCCTTTTTATTGCTCATAAAAACCACACATTGCATGTTGTACCACCATACAGCGAGACCTTCAGAGGTGAAGGTCCAGATTGCTCTACACACCGGTACTTCTAATACCCAGTAGCACGTCCTCTTGCATTGATGCATAACTGTATTCGTCATGGCCCACTATCCACAGGTTCATCAAGACACTGTTCCTCCAAATTGTTCAACTCCAATGCACACACTTATCGATACAATGTTGGTCAAAAGCTAAATTTTTCTCACAGTCCATAAAGACAGTCCTGATCATTCATCAAAGTAAAATTGCAGTGTTTTTCTCAAAGTCTGAGTAGTAAAAGAAAATGCACACGGAAGTAGTGGATTTCCATGCAGTCTTGAAGAAGTAGTGTTGTCCTTCAACGGAAAGACAGTGCTGACTCTTGACATGCAGACAGGTAATGGGCCACAACAGAGCAAACCCACAGCAGAGTCAGTCGAAGTTGAAGACTATTGGTACTTAGGTCATCACAGAGCAGACCCATTGTAGTCCTGGTAGAGATTAGGGTATTGGTGGGCCACCAGAGATGCAGACCCATTGCAGTCCTTGTAGAAATAATGGTATTGGTGGGTCATCAAAGGTGTAGACCCACTGTAGTCCTTGTAGAGATGGCCAGCAGCCATCTGTTGCGAATGTGCAGGTGCACAATCACCCTCGAAGACTCTTGCGAAGAATATAGCAAGTCCATAAACCACCACTTGTCCAATCACAAAGAATTTGTTTGAAATGTCCTTAGAACCAGCAATGCTGTTATCCAGTCCCTTTCTGAATTATTAACACACGTGCAAACACTATCAGTCCCTACTTCTCACATATTGTCCATATACTATGACCAACAAAAACGTGTGCAGTGAAATGTAATTTACAAGTTACTTAATTTGATGAACTGGTGTCAGTTACAATTTTATAACATAAGAATGCAATAACAAAGGTACAAAATACATCTTTAAAGAACATAACAATACAGATAACATTTGAAGTAGTACAGGCTTTACAAAAGAATCGAAATAGCAAATACATCAGTGTTACAAAAATTACGACATAAGTACATACATAAAAGATCAGAGTAACTTTTGAAACATCAACCTCACACATGAGCATTAGAACAAAACAGAATAAATAATGTGTAAACATCTTTACGAAGTAAATAACATGTTATTAATGCAAATTATATTTGAGGATAACAGTATACCTCATCATAGTGAATGTAGCTTAGTATTAGAAAAATTCTGCAACATAAGTCTTATCAGATAAACATATCAAGACAGGAAGAACATAAATACACAAGGGTACACAAACACATAGTGGGATAACACAAGGAAAGGGAAGGATTTGTTTTACTGCAGTATTTTGCAAACAAAACTTTCTTTACTTCTCGGAGATCTCCCTTCGTTCTTCATTATTTCCAAAAAGTCCTATCTATACCTGCTTTCTGTATTTTGTTCACATCCTCTTTCAAAAATAGTTTTTCTCCACTGTACACTACTTTTTTGGCCAAACCATTTTCTTATAGCTTCTCAATGCTTTTCTTCCAATTCATCATAGTTAGATTCTTATATAGTCTACCCCCTCTTAAGCTAACTTAAACCTACTGAGCTCAGATGCTAAACTAAGGGACGACGCAATGCAGCAGCACAAAACAATTAACACAAACAACAATGACAAAAAAGTGCAAGTAACCAAAGCAAGCAGCAATAAATGTAATAACTTATACCTAAACATGACAAACCCACAAGCAGAAAAAATAGTACACTAAAGACAACAATGCAGATAAGACAAATGTATATTCACATCTTAATGTCTATGAAATTAAAGTGGCACACTACAAAAACTAATTCTAAAAAAAATTACCAAGTACTGGAAAAGAAAATTATATATGCAGTTACTGTTACTAGTCCCTTCTTATTGTTCTTTCCATTCCAAGTGCTCCTTTTTTTTTGAAGAATGTGGATCATGAAATAATTATTTAATAGATCTGTTGACAGAAAGTGTTCACATTAGCAAATGCATTTAATTTTATTTTGTAAAACCAACGCTGCGACACAGCTGGAAAACAAATATCAAATGAAATAAGCAACTATGTACAAAGCATAAAAATATCATTCAATAGTCATGTGACATTTCATAAGTTAGTACAAATTCTCTCAACTCTCGTAGAAAGACGCTTTTCATTATCAGGTGTGGAGAAATAAATAAGTATCTTTTCCAAGTAATGAGCGTGTCGTTTTTGCGATGCTTTCTACAAAGGAATGTCAATAGCGAGGATAATGGCCTCCCTTTTTTTTCTTGTGTCTCTGAAAGGCACACACTAATGGCTTGTCTCCTGGTGGCTGTCGCCCAGCTGGGCGCCCACGACGCATTACGTCCAGGTGGTCACTTAACTTTCTTACCGAAATATTTACGACACCAGTTTCCGCTACAGTGGCAGTCTCATATAAAAATATTTTCACAGGTTGAGAATTTGCGTTAGAAATCTGTAGAAACAAAATCCTTTAAATATAATAGTGTCCAAAAAAATTTCGCCAGCATAGTGATACATTCACGCATATACACACATTTCATAACTCTTAAAGTACGATTCTCGGTTTCCAACATCCTTTTTCACAAACCAGAGTCCCTAACCACTACTCATTATTCCTTACCTTATTACACATATACATATTCGTAGACACTTCTTCAATATTTCATCATAAAAGATACGTAGCATAACCAAATAACTCATATAGCATCAGCTTAAACATACCTCAGCAGCATAATTCACATCGTCATCGTAATAATAACATCATAACACCACAGTCAAATTCTCAAAATCTCCGTAGCTTCCTCCAGTAATTTCAAAACTTAAAAAAAAATTCTCTGCTCATGTCAAAAGTGTCATCTGCCTCAAACGTACTTTAAAAATCGTGATCCCATGCCAAATATGTCATTCAAAGCTCTCATAGTATCACAATGGTTCCGAAAAAATATGAACAGTTCACAAAATACAACTTCGTAAGTGTGAAGTTATCCAATGGTGTAATTACGTAAACATCTGTCACTGATGTAGTAAAGTAAATGTTTGTCTCTCTCAGTTAAATGATCAGATAGCTGTGTAAGAGAAATATGGTACCGATGTGTAAAGTTGTATAAACAAATACCATATTAGCTAGGGTTCCTTGTGCTTGCCAAACACATGGTACACAAAGTAAGCGTGTACCCCCCTGAGGATTAATGTAATTATATCATCAGGTGTTACAGATTACAGCAATGGAATGAAATGTATCATGGAAAACCTTTGTATCATTGAACTTCAAATATCTTTAAAAATAAATGTTTTAAGTACAAAATTAGTCACTGAAATACGCGTACTGTAGCACTAAACTGTACGTCTTGTTGTAAGATAATCTCTGTGGAAGTGTCGTAGTTATCGTCCTCTGTAAGCAAAGTTCTGCTGAAGTCAATGTACTGACCTCGTAATAAACGAAGTGAATTGCTTTGCGTATAAATATCTTGGTTATTACGCTTATTGCCGTGATGAAGAAAGTACTGTGCTGTAACGTATTGCTGTGCTATGGAAAAGGCTGTCTAACTGTAGCTATACCACAAAAGTTACCACTAAAACATGTTTTACTTTCCAGAATAATTCAGAAAAACTGTGCAGATATAAAACAGATACACCGCAAAAGCAACAATGTAAATCGTGTCACATATTAGTAGCGTCGTGATATAATCGTGTAGCTATTAGAGAAACCAAATGCTAAGTCATCTTTAATCTCACCGAATGAACTTCAAATAAAGAATGTGTTTTCAAGTAAACCAAAATGTTGCATTAAAATCTCATTAGCAGTACTGGTAAATGTTCTAAGTATGTAAGCCTTATAGTCGTTACGAAATCGTGCAACTAACAAGCAAGAATGTACATGCACAATAACAGTGTGACGTCTGTTCACTATAACAATGCACTCGTAAATACTGTCTAAATAAGTTCTCTTAGTTCTAGACTGGATAGTTAACTTCAAAACATTGTTGCATGTTAACAGATTCTTAGTGTGACAAAGTATACTAGTGACGTGATGTGAACAGCTTTATGGCAAAGACAAGGTTAAAAATCGGATTATCTTTCAATAAATGGTTTTACATGTGAAATGTGGTGTAAACCTTTACTCTTCCTAGTACGCAAACTGTCAACTGAAAAGCAATTATCATGTGGTTACGTCGGTAAGGAACACTGGAATTTTGCTCAAGGTTAGCTTATGTTATTTTTCTCTGAGCCCGCCGGCGCACGCGGCTGCCTGCGGTGAGAGTCATTGTCCGTTTCTTTGTTGGCGCGCGTCGTTATTGGGATTAGGAGACCTAACTTCTACAAATTCACCTTGCCGAGAGGGCCCCGCCCTGTTTGAATCCCGCCAGTTCTGATGCAATTCAGGTCTGTCGTTACGATCATATCGTCTGTCATCATGTCGGTAGATTCCATAGTTTCTTTCTTGTCGGTCACGTGGTGGAGAATATCTCCCTGAATCGTAACTGCGCGCTGGACCGTTGCGTCTTAAGTTATTCTGTCTCCCTTGATAATAATTATTTTGGTTTCCATATTGTCTGTTTCTCTGATTGTCTCTGTGATAGTCATTACCGCGGAGAGACGACCTTTCCCTGTAATTATTACTACTCTGCCAACGGTTGTCATACGGGTGGTGTCTGTTTTGGTCACGATTTACGTTGTAAGAATACCCTTGTCGTGTCCAGTTATGTCTTTCATCGCGGAATTGCGACGGATATGACCTGTAATTGTTGTGCTTCTGTTTTCGCGTTCCGCAATTGTCAGTGTCAATTTCCAGTTCTTGTAAGAGTCGCTGAAAAGCTTCAGTGTCGTCTTTGCAACGTCTTACCAAAATAATATGCCGTAAATGTTCCGGTAATTTGATTAAGCAAATGCGGATGAGTTCTGAGGGGCTGTATGGGTTTGAAAGATACTGATTCTTACGTAGCATGTCTTCAAAATATTTGACAAGACTGGAAAATTCAGATTGTTCGAAATGTTTCATCATTATGATGCTTTGTTTTACTCGGTCTTGTGTAGCTTGAGACCAATATGCTGAGAGGAAGGCATGATAAAATTCTCCTTCACTATGACAATCGTGAATGACCGATCGCATTCTTACAACTGGTTCATTCTCCAAGTAGCCACACATAAATTCTAATCTGTGCTCTAATGACCAGTTGGGAGGAAAACAATGAGAGAATTGATGGAGCCACGCTTGTGGATGAATGTCGTTGCCAGAATTCTTAAATGTTTTGAATTTACGTGCACTAATGAACAGCTTATAGTCAAAATCATCTTGTCGGCGGGCAGCATATCGGTCATTGTTACGTCGTATCGGCGGTTCCATCTCAAAATTCGGTGCACCTTGCCAATTACTTTCATGATTTCCGAAATGCCCTGTGTTATTATTTTGTGGTTGTTCTGTATTGCTATGTCCCTCTTCCCATACTGGGGCGCGAGTGTCCTCTGAAATATGTAATTCTTCTATTACTTGAGCCTACTGATCTTGTACTTCCCGAATTTTCTTTTGTACTGTGTGTTGATTTGATTTTGATTCTGTTTGAATTTCCTAATTTGTTCATACTCTTCAGTGTCAGTGAAGGCTACAGGTTTTGTGTCATTCAGATCATCATTTACCTTCGTAGATAAGTTAGTGAACTGATCTGAAAGTTCGGCTACTTTATCCGACAGTGAAATTATTTCCTCAATGTGTCTTTCTGAACCAATTTTCAGAGTATCTACTGTGTCCTTTAAGTTCGCTTGAGTTTTTGCAAGTTGCGTAACCGAATCGGTAGATGCGACTGAGTCAATTTTAGCTTGCAAGGTCTCATGATTTTCATGAACAATAATTTGCAGTTCTTTTATGGCTGCTTCGTGATTCTGCAATGCATTTTCATGCCGCGAAAAAATAGGTTGGAAATGCTCACAAATTTGTGTTTTTACGTCATTACAGACTTTTTGACATTTCGATTCGATGTTATGTAACTCATTAGTTAAATCTTCACGTGTTTGTTCAAGTGTGGTGTCTAACTTCCGAAGATTATGTTCCATTGTGTCCAACTGTTGCTGTGTTTGTCTCTGATTTTGTTCCATTGTGTCTAACTTTTGAAGATTATGTTCCATTGTTTCCAACTGTTGCTGTGTTTGTCTCTGATTTTGTTCCATTGTGTCTAACTTTTGAAGATTTTGTTCCATTGTGTCTAACTTTTGAAGCTTTTGTCCCATTTGTTGCATTAACTGTAATAACAGTGCACTGGTGTCTGAAACATGTTCCTCAGTGCCATTCGGCAATGCATTTCAACCGGCAATATTCGCAGTTTGAAAAACAGAAAATGTGTCTTGACTTATTTGAGAAAATGGTGAGGACGCAAAACCTGAATCTACAGTATTTGCAAGAATGTGTCCTGTCATTTCGGAATCCTGAGGCGAGCTGTTGCCAACCGATCGATCGATAATGCTTCCCTGTTCACTAATTGTTTCACTGTCTAAACCATTGTTTGCAGCCCACTCCATTTCCCTATGTACAATTACCAAATTACTACTTTGAACATTAGTTAATTCATTACACGGTGGCGCTAACACACTGCTTTCGTCTTCACTGTCATTTCTCAGTTTACTTTGGAGCCTAGTATTACGTTTTTCACACGCCATTATTGTCACAATATTTCACACGACAACACAGAAAAGCACAATTTGAAGAGCAAAAATAAGAGAACACATTAACGTAGCACTGAAAATAATATCTAGTTAATTGCAAGCGAAGCTGCGAAATACTTGGTGCAACTCTACATGCATGCCACAACTGTTGTACTGTACAACAATGAAAGACTACAACTACAAAGGAGATTCTCTCTACAATTACGCGCTAGCAATAAACAAAATCTACATTAATTACACAAACTACAAGAAAAAAATCAGAAGATTCCAGTGAGGTATCCTCGGCTAAGGGTCGACATATGAAACGTCCCCTTAGAAAAATTGTACACGACTGTGCTTAAACTGACACACAATACCTTTAGCGCAACGCAATCTGACTTTCAAAAATCCCTACGAAAGAATGGCCCTGACTAACAGTAACCTATACGTTTCACAAATCACTTACCTCACAAAAATCTTCGTTACTCAAGCTACTGCAATACAGCGAGCACCACTACTGCCAGCTAAATAAAATATTCAAACTACTGAAGGCACTAACTACTGACAGGCATAGTTAGCAAATGAAAGATTTTAATACAGAACAGACAATGTATTTACCTTAATAGTCATAATATATAAATCAGTTCGTGACACCAATTCTTACAAATTTCAAAACTCCGCCATCTCTCTACCCACGTCCACCACTGCTGGCGGCTCACCTCCAACTGCGCAACGCTACCCGCTGTTAGCATCCAGCTGCCGCTGCCCAACACTACAATGGCAGACAACAATGCAAACCAGCCACAGACTGCACACGGCACAGCCAGTGATTTTTCATACAGAGCGCTACGTGGTGTTGGCGTTACCAATAAAAATACTTAAACAGCCTACTTACAGAATGCCTCGCCAATATGCAGCCTGCCGCCAATATGGTTGCACTATCGGTCGGAGAATAGCACTTGCGTATCGTACAGCGGTTACGGCGCCTTCCACGACCACCAGCGGCGTACGTCGGCCCCACATAATGCCACCTCTAAACATGACTTGCTGCTCTCGCTGGACAGTCTGTCTAAGACGTTCAGCCTGACCGGCTTGACTTCAAACACGTCTCCAACGATTGTCTGGTTCAAGGCACATGCTACACTCATCGGTGAAGAGAACGTGATGCCAATCGTGAGCGGTCCATTCGGTATGTTGTTGGGCCCATCTGTACCGCGCTGCATGGTGTCACGGTTGCATAGACGGACCTCGCCATGGACGTCAGGAGTGAAGTTGCGCATCATGTAGCCTATTGCGCACAGTTTGAGTCGTAACACAACCAACGTTCTGTGGCTGCACGAAAAGCATTATTCAACATGGTGACGTTGCTATCAGTGTTCCTCCGAGACATAATCCGTAGGTAGCGGTCATCTACTGCAGTAGTAGCCCTTGGGCGGCCTGAGCGAGGCATGTCATGGACAGTTTTTGTCTCTCTGTATCTCCTCCATGTCCGAACAACATTGCTTTGGTTCACTCCGAGATGCCTGGACACTTCCCTAGTTGAGAGCCCTTCCTGGCACAAAGTAACAATGCGGACGCAATCGAACCGCGGTATTGACGGTCTAGGCACGGTTGAGCTACAGACAACACGAGCCGTGTACCACCTTCCTGGTGGAATGACTGGAACTGATCGGCTGTCGGAACCCCTCCGTCTAATAGGCGCTGCTCATGCGTTGTTGTTTACATGTTTGGGCGGGTTCAGTGACATCTCTGAACAGTCAAAGGGACTGTGTCTGTGATACAATATCCACAGTCAATGTCTGTCTTCAGGAGTTCTTGGAACCGGGGTGATGCAAAATTTTTATGTGCGTAAAAACAACTTTTCTTACTGCACTGTATTTTACTTCTCCCAGACGCGTTTCGCCTTTTTCACTTTAAGGCACCATCAGTGGGATCTAGAATGATAGAGTTTTGTTTTAATATGTGGTATTTGTAGATTCTAAAGCAGTTCGCGTCTCGGTTTTTATTTAAGTAAGTGATTACATATAGTTCTTCGCGTTTTTGGCGTTGGCAGCTCAGTTTCCTCTCATGTGGTCACATGCTGGACGTCTTACTACAGCTCTATTTACGAAACATTAGCATGTTTTTATGTTCAGAACTTTTATTCCTCCCACTTTTCATCTTGTTTGACCTTATTATTGTGATGCACTATCAGTGACAGAAGTGCATCACAATAATAAGATCAAACAAGATGAAAAGTGGTAAGAGAAAAGTTCTGAACATAAAAATATGCTTATTTTTCGTAAATGGACCTGTAGTGAGACCTCCAGCATGTGACCAGATGAGGGGAAACATAGATGCCAATACCAAACACGCGAATAACTCTAAGTAATCACTTACTTACGTTAGAAAACGAGACGTGAACTGTTGTATAATCTAAAAATAACACATATTAAATAAAACTGTATCATTCTAGATCCCACTATTGATGCCTTATTGCCGCCCGGTTAGCCGTGTGGTCGAACGCACGGCTTTCCGGAATGGGAAGGAGCGCCTGGTCCCCGGCACGAATCCGCCAGGCGGACTTGTGTCGGAGTCCGGTGAGCCGGCCAGTCTGTGGATGGATTTTAGGCGGAATCCATCTGCCTCAGCGAATGCAGGCTGGTTCCCCTTATTCCGCCTCAGCTACGCTATGTCGGCGATTGCTGCACAAACAAGTTCTCCAAGTACGCATACACCACCATTACTCTACCACGCAAACACACGTCTGGTGTGTGACGTTCCCTGGGTGGTGGGGGGAGGGGGGGGGGGGGGCGTTTGTCCACCGGGAGCCGAACCGCACAATAACCCTGAAAGAGTGGTTCAGTGTGGGGCGGCGGAGGGGTGAAGTAGACTGCGGTAGTCGTAATGAGATTGTGTACCACTGCGGCTGCGGCGGGGACGGAGCCTCTCCGTCGTTTCTAGGTCCCCGGTTAACATACAATACAGTGATTCCCTAAAGTGAAAAAGACGAAATGTGTGTGGGAGAAATAAAATGCATCGCAGCAAGAAAATTCTAGGTCCCCGGTTAACATACAATACAATGATGCCTTAAAGTGAAAAAGGCGAAATGCGTGTGGGAGGAATAAAATTCAGCGCAGCAAGAAAAGGCTGTTTTTATTTACAAAACAAATATTAAATTGAAAGCCCTTTCAAAGACGAAATTTCTGGAAAACTGGGGGTTAGTCTTTCCCTTGAACGCCACGAAACTAAACCGTCAGAAAGAAAGTCTACAGCAGTGTTTTTCAACCTTCCTGAATACGCGACCCCTTTCCAAGCAAAAATTCTAGTCACCCCCAGAACCGTAATAAAACTATGTCAGTGATTTCAAAGGCAAGGTATTGAATTTTCTTTCTATTGGTAAGGTAGTCGCAGCGCTCGGCGGGCACAAGTATATTCTTTGCCGCAGTGGAGGCGAAGGACCGGGAAGGGACCAGCTGTCGCGTAGCAGCGCGTTTCGCCGGCTTCTATCAGTTGTCCGAGTACGTCAGCGAATACGGACGTCGTTATTGTGTCTTTACACTTCGCTCCGAGCTAGCATGAATGGAGAAATTTCTCAAAAGAACTGTGGGACTGCGCAAAACTCCACGACTCGTAAGAGTGGCAGTGACAGTGGCTGTGACGGAAGCAAATTTTAAAAAAGAAAGAAAAGAGTAAAAAAAGAGAGTCAGAGATCAAGAGAGATAGACTATATGACAACTTTTTAAGTATATTTTTATTGTAATGAAGAATAATACTCAATGTGTAATTATATGAAGCCATCAAACCTTAGGCGTCAGTTCCCAACTAAATATTACAAGAAAGCTGATAGATTTACATTTACATTTATACTCCGCAAGCCACCCAACGATGTGTGGCAGAGGGCACGTTATGTGCCACTGTCATTACCTCCCTTTCCTGTTCCAGATGCGTATGGTTCGCGGGAAGAACTACTGCCGGAAAGCCTCCGTGCGCGCTCGAATCTCTCTAATTTTACATTCGTGATCTCCTCTGGAGGTATAAGTAGGGGGATATTCGATACCTCGTCCAGAAACGCACCCTCTCGAAACTTGGACAGCAAGCTACACCGCGATGCAGAGCGCCTCCCTTGCAGAGTCTGCCACTTGAGTTTGCTAAACATCTCCGTAACGATATCACGCTTACCAAATAACTCTGTGACGAAACGCGCCGCTCTTCTTTGGATCTTCTCTATCTCCTCTGTCAACCCGACCTGGTACGGATCCCATACTGATGAGCATTACTCAAGTATAGGTCGAACGAGTATTTTGTAAGCCACCTCCTTTGTTGATGAACTACATTTTCTAAGGACTCTCCCAATGAATCTCAACCTGGTGCCCGCCTTGCCAACAATTAATTTTATATGATCATTCCACTTCAAATCGTTCCGCACGCATACTCCCAGATATTTTACAGAAGTAACTGCTACTAGTGTTTGTTCCGCTATCATGTAATAATACAATAAAGGATCCTTCTTTCTATGTATTCGCAATACATTACATTTGTATCTGTTAAGGGTCAGTTGCCACTCCCTGCACCAAGTGCCTATCCACTGCAGATCTTCCTGCATTTCGCTGCAATTTTCTAATGCTGCAACTTCTCTGTATGCTACAGCATCATCCGCGAAAAGCCGCATGGAACTTCCGACACTATTTACTAGGTTATTTATATATATTGTGAAAAGCAATGGTCCCAAAACACTCCCCTGTGGCACGCCAGAGGTTACTTTAATGTCTGTAGACGTCTCTCCATTGAGAACAACATGCTGGATTGGATTTCTTCGAAAGGAAAATGAAAACTCTTAACCAGCGGCAAACTACTATGTTTCAGGTAATAAAATAGTATTGTTATTTGATGATTAATATTATGTTACTAATTATTTATTTGTTTATTTAGTTTAACGATATTTTTATCTGATTTTAGATGACCAGTGTCAACGAGAAAGTGTTATTAGCTAGCTACTGAGTCACGTGTCGAGTGTCTGAAGAAGGGAAGCCGCATACAGATGTTGCAATCTTATTTTGCCAGCAGCTTTGGATACAGCCGAAAGTATGTAAGGTAAGGAGGAGGCAAACAAGCTAAAAAGCCTAACACTTTCTAAAAGCACCACTGAACGCAGAATAATCGATATGGCCGGTAGCTTTCGATAAGAATTAGTCGAAAAATTAAAGAAGAGACTACATTTTGCTTTGCAGTTTGATGAATCTGCTGATGTTTCGGATTGCGCCCAATTTATCGTATTTCTGCGTTTTGAAGCAGATGAAAGTATCATGGAAGTCATATGAACATTAAAAAGGATAACAATTCCTAATGTTATACAAAATTATATTTGCTTGATCATGAACCACCTTTCAACCTCTCATGCCATTTTCATGTGACAACTCATTGTCGCAAACGCAGATAAATATGACCTACATCTTACACAGATGTTATTTGCACAGAAGATATAAAAATGACAAAGTGTTCACATAGGAAAGTAATACAATAATGAAGTTAACGAAAAAGGGGATAAACAAAGTTATATGTGGAGATACATGTAACAAACGATAGGAAATAAAATGAATTTACAGTCAGAACTTACTATTATAACAGAAAACTTAATTAAAAAAGGGAGAAAAAGGAAACTGAGTCTGATGATTTAATACCAGGCTGACATACTGTGGCATGTGTTTGTTGATTTCCATTATTTCACCTTGGGTCATCTTCCTGCTTTTCTTTCTTTCTTTCTTTCTTTCTTTCTTTTTAACGAGTATAAAAGTTCACATTCTACATCATATGGGCGGTTTTCTGCTAAATGATGATCAGCAAAGGTCGAATAATTCATCCTTAATGGCTAGTTTCTCTCATGCTCAAGTAGTCTAACTGCCACAGCTCTGCCTGCGTGAAGAATATACACTTACACTGCTTGCAAATGACATTATACACACAACTCTGTCCCAGAGGCTGCATTTTGTCTTTACTATTGAATAAAAATTTTTACATGTTATTGGTATTTTAAAATGCAGATCTTTAGTTGTGAGACTAACTTTTTTGCAAGATTATTCAAATGGCTCTGAGCACTATGGGACTTAACTTCTGAGGCCATCAGTCCCCTAGAACTTACAACTACTTAAACCTAACTAACCTAATGACATAACACACATCCATGCCCGAGGCAGGATTCGAACCTGTAGCGCCTAGAACCGCTCGGCCACATCGTCCGGCTTGCAAGATTGTCTGGAATTTTGCCAGTGTATGAAATTTTGCAACAGGCTTTGAAACTACTGAGTGATTGCTGTTGGTAAGCGTACAGAAGTGCTTTAATATTATTCACTTTCTTTTCTTGTAGAAATTGCACCATCGAATGGAAAGCTACATGTTTGTGCCTGTGTGGATTCTGTGAGCTCGCAGCGGTTACTGTATAAGTAGCTATGTTTGTTCTGTAAATGCTAAATAGGTGTTTTCTTGTACTAATACACTCCTGGAAATGAAAAAAAGAACACATTGACACCGGTGTCTCAGACCCACCATACTTGCTCCGGACACTGCGAGAGGGCTGTACAAGCAATGATCACACGCACGGCACAGCGGACACACCAGGAACCGCGGTGTTGGCCGTCGAATGGCGCTAGCTGCGCAGCATTTGTGCACCGCCGCCGTCAGTGTCAGCCAGTTTGCCGTGGCATACGGAGCTCCATCGCAGTCTTTAACACTGGTAGCATGCCGCGACAGCGTGGAGGTGAACCGTATGTGCAGTTGACGGACTTTGAGCGAGGGCGTATAGTGGGCATGCGGGAGGCCGGGTGGACGTACCGCCGAATTGCTCAACACGTGGGGCGTGAGGTCTCCACAGTACATCGATGTTGTCGCCAGTGGTCGGCGGAAGGTGCACGTGCCCGTCGACCTGGGAACGGACCGCAGCGACGCACGGATGCACGCCAAGACCGTAGGATCCTACGCAGTGCCGTAGGGGACCGCACCGCAACTTCCCAGCAAATTAGGGACACTGTTGCTCCTGGGGTATCGGCGAGGACCATTCGCAACCCTCTCCATGAAGCTGGGCTACGGTCCCGCACACCGTTAGGCCGTCTTCCGCTCACGCCCCAACATCGTGCAGCCCGCCTGCAGTGGTGTCGCGACAGGCGTGAATGGAGGGACGAATGGAGACGTATCGTCTTCAGCGATGAGAGTCGCTTATGCCTTGGTGCCAATGATGGTCGTATGCGTGTTTGGCGCCGTGCAGGTGAGCGCCACAATCAGGACTGCATACGACCGAGGCACACAGGGCCAACACCCGGCAACATGGTGTGGGGAGCGATCTCCTACACTGGCCGTACACCTCTGGTGATCGTCGAGGGGACACTGAATAGTGCACGGTACATCCAAACCTTCATCGAACCCATCGTTCTACCATTCCTAGACTGGCAAGGGAACTTGCTGTTCCAACAGGACCATGCACTTCCGCATGTATCCCATGCCACCCAACGTGCTCTAGAAGGTGTAAGTCAACTACCCTGGCCAGCAAGATCTCCAGATCTGTCCCCCATTGAGCATGTTTGGGATTGGATGAAGCGTCGTCTCACGCGGTCTGCACATCCAGCACGAACGCTGGTCCAACTGAGGCGCCAGGTGGAAATGGCATGGCAAGCCGTTCCACAAGACTACATCCAGCATCTCTACGATAGTCTCCATGAGAGAATAGCAGCCTGCATTGCTGCGAAAGGTGGATATACACTGTACTAGTGCCGACATTGTGCATGCTCTGTTGCCTGTGTCTATGTGCCTGTGGTTCTGTCAGTGTGATCATGTGATGTATCTGACCCCAGGAATGTGTCAATAACGTTTCCCCTTCCTGGGACAATGAATTCACGGTGTTCTTATTTCAGTTTCCAGGAGTGTAGTAGCGGTTGGAACGCCAGTGGAGATGAAACGGCAGGCAGACCTCAAGCTCTGGCTGGAAGGCCCGCAGAGTTGTTGGTCTTGCTTAAAAACAGGAAGTAGCTAGACGGACGTCGTGGCACCTGAGCTCTGGAGCGCAGGGTGACGGCCGGCCACTATTGTAGCAGAACCGGAGGGATAACCAGGAACTCTGCAAATCTTGGACGCAGGTAAGAGGAACGAAGAAGCGACACCTCGGAAACCACGCAGGCTGGGTTATTTCCAAGGATTTTTACTCAGAAGCGTACCATTGTAAGAGTATAGGTTTTTCCTCGCAAACTTTCCGCGCTGGACGACAAAAGACCAAAATATGGTTGGTCGGCGTTCGGAAGAATCTGTAGAGAGGGAGAATATTCCGTGGTTTTGGGAATATGATTCGTTTTCGGAATTAAGAGGGTGGGGAGCCGAGCCTTGCTGGGAAGCCAGCGGTGGAGAGACGATGTCTTCCGATGTGAGCGCCAGTGTGTGACGGTCGCTCGGTATCAGCTTTGTTGGTACAGACTGACTTGCTGTCTTTGCTCTCAGGAGAGTTTATAGTCAGAACAGTTAGGCACTGTACTGTTGCCAACCTATACGATTCTGGACTTCACCTGCGTGTTGGAAGTCATCGTTGAGTACGCAGCGTTCAGTAATTGAGAGCACTTCTTCTGCCTATGCTTACGGTGACTCGTTATCTGAACTCGGTCCTTGTGGCTGGGAGTTCGCGTTTCTTGTCTGTAGAACACAGAGAGAAGACAGTATTAGAGTATATTAGTCAGAGAACCGCCTTCTGCCGTCCTAGTGTTTGAAAGCGTTTATTTATGGCTGGAGTTCTTCCATCGTCGCAGACGAGTACGAGAACCATCATTTCGACGCACCAGACGCAGTACATACAGTGATATCGCAAATTGGTTCGGCTTATTAGGGCTATAAAGCTAAACAGCTGTGATCACGTTAGTTTATTTCCACTAGGGTTCCACACCACCGTAGATCAAGTTGAAAATAGTGTCTTCTAGTGTTTGGTACGTAGATGATGTCAGTCATTTCGTGTTAGTGATATTAGACCACGCGGTCATAATAAGGGGCAGAGTTGGGCAATTAATTAATGATTTTAGTTAGGAAATAAGACAACTGTACTTGAAGGGTTGATTTTAATCTATAATTAATATATATTGAACAACAACGTGTATCTTTTAGTAGTATTAGTTGTCTTCATCATTCATTTATGTTTAGATTGTAATTTATATGTTAAAAAGAGCATTAAGAGATCCTAAGATCTGCTTCAGCAGGTAGTTCAAATGGTTTAAATGCCTCTGAGAACTATGGGACTTAACATCTGAAGTCATCAGTCACCTAGAACGTAGAACTACTTAAACCTAAGTAAGCTAAGGACATCACACACATCCATGCCCGAGGCAGGATCCGAACCTGCGACCTTAGCAACGGCGCGGTTCCAGACTGAAGAGCCTAGAACCGCTCGGCCACAACGGCCGGCCAGGGGTTAGTCAGACAGGGCCAGATCATCATTTGAAGGTTTATTATTTTTTTTCCGTTGCGCACATTCATTTTTACACCCGCCTGGAGTAGCATCTTGGAAGCTGTTGGGAGTTTCCACCTCCCTTCACTCTGACCAACATACAAATGGACGGTACTAATATTTAAAACACGTAAGATGAGACACAATTAGCCAACAGTTTAAATTAGTCACCAGAAACACATTAACTGGTCATAATTCCTTAAAAACTAAAAGAAGAAGAAATTCTGGCATGAAACAAAATTAATTGTCCCTGGGGACAATGTAATTCAAGTATTTATCATACAGGTGGAACTTCTATTCATGTAATTAGCGTATACTGCTTCACACCAACAGAGGCACCTACTGGCATTGATTATCATACACAAGTTGAATGTTCACCACGGGTTACTGTAGAAAAACCATACTTGTAGCAGAGTTAGTTACCTAACTAGCACAGATATTACTACCTACCCAGCTGTTAGTAATATTACCAGCAAATAAGCTACACCCAAACTGACTCTTAACCTAGAGCACTCAGTCAATGTTTACTACTTTTTATGGTGTCACTGTCGCTTACAGCTAAGGCAGTAGTCGGTCGTTTATTATAGGATGTCACAACTGTCGGGCAATAACCCTCTTACCACAAGACAGCACTAGTCGCAGTTTATCTAGTATAGCTACGAAGTTCAGCCACAGTACTACGACTTCCACTGCCTCTGGCACATATTTCACACTACTGCTCATCTCTCTTCAACATCTGGTGGTGACAGACAGGTCGACAGCAAATGCTGACACACAACGTCCACGTTCAGGACAAGTTCCTAAACAATATCTCGCCACGAAGTACTCCACTCTCCCAACACCACCATCCACACTCTGCTATCACTGGTGCACCAGGACAAAATGACTGGGGATTGGGGAACAGGGTTTTTGTGGCTGAGATCCGACTGTGCTGAAACAATGGTTTTATTTAATCCTTAAATTTCAAATTACAGAAACAAGCAAATATCGGTCTTCGGTTTCTGACAAAAATTTCGCCCATCCAGCATCTTCAGACTACACCCTGTGCCAGAGGTCAGAACTTCAGAGCTGCTGAGTGTAGAAGACAAATCGAAGGCACAGCCGATTTTGTTCTGAAATAGAGTTCAATGTGAGCTGTTGCACGTTTCGAGCTCCTTGTCACTCCGACCAACACACAATTGGCTGGCAATATTAATATTTAGAGCACCCATATAAGGCAAACAACTGGCCGACAGTTTAAATATTTCATCATAAACACTTCAAGAAAACAATATTCTGGCAGACACTTTAATTCAAGTCGTTATTATACAGCTGAAACTTCTATTCACAAAATCAGTGTATGGTGCTCCACACTAACGCAACCACGTGGCAGCATTGAAAAACACACACAGGTTAAATGGTCACCACACATTAGCCTTTCCAATGGTCAGTGTGCTAACGCTGATTTATCAATGATATTATCAAAACTACTCTAAGTACACACTTTCGTGGTTAACATCTCACAATACCCTCTGAGCAAAGCAGATGAACAGCGATAACGAGATATGCTGTTGATTACAACCAGTCTTGAACTCTTGACAGAAATCAAAGTGTAATGCCAAAACACGACGGCAGTAATCAAGCTAGAGACTGATCAACACAAGGCAACAACTCAGATACATACCAGTATGTGGTCTAGACATAACTAACAAAATTGGGAGCGTTCATAAAACACAACCAGGCAAAACTCAATGCTTGCTTGGACTCAGCTTTCATAAACCACTCACCCTCAAACAATTCAAACAGAGACACACTCAACTGAGTAGCCATTTAACCAGCAGTTGTGTGGTCGTTCTTAATTAAGGCAACCACTTCCAATTGCGATTTTTTTTACACCAAAGTTGTAAGATTACCTAAAGCTACCGTAGACTCTCATATGCAAGTGAAGACTATAGTAGTTTTCCTGGTAGACTTGGGCAGTTAAGACAATGACTGAATTACCTGTATATTAGGTGTGTAGCATACCTGTCGGGCGTTGCTTTATTTTAATCACTTTGTTTACATATGCGATCAGTATCCTACTAGAATCCCATAGAAAACGGAAGTGTTGAACCGTCTAGAAACTAAGGGAGAATATACAAAGTCTTGAGTGACCGTTGGAACATTAGTGTGCGACTAGCGTTGCTCAGTATGCATCATCGATCAGAAGCGTGGAAGTTGTACAATACCAGGACCAAAGAAAACAAAACAGAAGCCACGTGTTAGTATTTCGGAACTATATATCATAATGCAGTGGCTACTCGTATAAGAGATCACCTTCAGCCGTTTAGACTGTCCACAATCTATCAAACATGTGGCTCCGGAACTGTTACAGAGCTTAAGAAAAATTTCGGAGATCACTTCTGAAACAGTTAATGAAACGTCGATGTATACTATGTATACTATGAATGCGACCTCACCCGATTAGCAACCTAGTCTGTCGAACGCCATATCATCAGTTTCATCGGGTACGCCTACAACAATGTCTTGCAGAGATGTAGATTAATTCATTGCTGGAGCTATTTATCCTTTATGAACCTCGTTCTGAATGCTGCAGACCCACTAATGAAGAAAAACGTTTCATTTAAGTCGTCCTTTCTATGAGCCACCTAACCATCATGTTCTGAGTACAATGTTGCTCAACACTGAAGATCAATGTGTGCACCCTGCCGTCGCAGATAATAGTAAAAGATCAAATGATCTCGCATTAATTTCTGATGGATAGATGTGTCCGGACACCAAGTGATTAATCTCATTGTGATGACACCAGAAAAAATCTTCTTCAAGCATATTCGTTCTTGTGAGTGCACAGAAACAGCACAATTTATCACCCAAAGCCTTATCACAGTAATTCAAGAGATAGAAAGCGAAAATTTCATAGCGGTGATCACCGACAATACAAGAAATATACGGACTGTCTGGGGAAAAGTGGAATAAAATTACACGCGTATAACATGTGCAGGATATGCTGCTCACAGCATCAATCCCCACATCAAACAGATCATGTTTGTACCTGTACTCCAAGAGCTATTCCAGCCCAGTAATAAAATAATGAGAGCATTCAAATTCATTCATGCACCTTATGCTCTAACAATTTGTCCATTTTATTTGGACTGTTGAGCTCCGTGGCCGTGGATAATAGTATTTCACTGAAAAAATACGGCAACCAGCCACTTTTTAATGCGTTTTTTTATTTACGCCAATATGCATTTCGGGTTTGCACCCATCTTCAGCTGGCAAATTACATGGATCTTCAGTTACTACAGTAGTACAATCTCGACAGCAGTTTGGATGCTGCAGCAAGCCTGTGCAAAGCAACGACTCCAATCAGTTACTTCAATTTCGCGAGTTTAAAGTCACACACTATCAGCTGTTCATTTTACTTACTTTAGTAAGTAAAATGAACAGCTTACTTTAGTAAGTAAAATGAACAGCTGATAGTGTGTGACTTTAAACTCGCGAAATTGAAGTAACTGATTGGAGTCGTTGCTTTGCACAGGCTTGCTGCAGCATCCAAACTGCTGTCGAGATTGTACTACTGTAGTAACTGAAGATCCATGTAATTTGCCAGCTGAAGATGGGTGCAAACCCGAAATGCATATTGGCGTAAATAAAAAAACGCATTAAAAAGTGGCTGGTTGCCGTATTTTTTCAGTGAAATACCTTATGCTCTGTTGGACTCCACACAAAAAGAAAATAACGCGAATTCGGCTGTAGCTTTGAAACTCCCCTGGTTGGAGCTTTAATGAGTTTTGAGAGCTTGTCAAGGAACAAGGAGACTATTCCAGAATCCACTGTTTCCCCTTCAGTTCGTTTCAATAACACAGTAAGAAGTGCTATGTTAAGGGATGACACATGGGAAAAAACTTGAATAAGCACGTCGTTCACGACGACCCGTGTCTATTGCCATCACCCAACTTTCGGTGACAATGCCCTGTTGTCAGGTACGCATCATTACTTTACTAAAATTGCAGTACAGGTGAACCTACCAAAAAACAATAGCTCAATGGTATCTATCCGAGTACCAGCTCTCCGTTACATCTGCAATTACAAAAAGAACGAAATTCACCTGCAGGCCCATCCACGCTACTGATAATCTGTTAGATCGACGATATAAAGTCACTAATCTGAATTCTGATTATGAAAGCCATGCATTTCAGTTCATCATCTCATTGTGCAATTGTTGGAATATGAAACAGGACGTGTGCCAGCTAATGCCACTGAATTTAGAACTTGTGATGGTTTCTTCTCCTCAGATGGTGTGTGGGCTGCTACTAAGCATGTTTCACCTTGTAGCTGGTGGAAAGGATTGTGTAGTAATGAGCCGCTGAGGTAGCTCGCCCGCAAAACTTCTCAGTGTGCCACCATCAACAGCTACAAGCAAGCGCAGTTGGTCGGCGCATCGGAGGATCCACAGCAAAATTAGACAGAAGCTTTGTCCTGCAACAATCGAAAATTTAGTTTCCGTGCAGTGTAACTTCCGTTACATAGAAGTCAATAATGATGATGAGGTCCCATCAACAGACCCGCACAGCCGACTAGGCAAGGTCGTAGTGGAGGTGGTTTGCCATTGCATTCCTCCTACCGTAATGGAGATGAATGATGATGATGAAGACAACAAAGCAACACCCAGTCATCTAGAGACAGGGAAAATCTCTGATCCCCACCGGGAATCGAATCCTGGACCCTGTGCGTGGGAAGCGAGAACGCTACCGCGAAACCACGTACTGCGGACAGAAGTCAATGTATCTGTCTTCAAAAACTGTAGGAAGCTCCAATGAGTATTCTACAGTTCCGATGGAAGACACTGATAGTGATACGAATAATTTTATTTTGAACCGAAAGGGCAATTTTAATTTTGATCATTATCACCAAAGTAATGATTACAAACAGTTTTTGTTGATCATAATTTCTGCATTTCTCTTTAGTATTCTTAATTCGTTGTATTTTGTGCTGAAAAGTATTCTAAAAATTCGAAATAATTTCAAATATTACTGATATTTTTGAAAGGGAACCATATTAGTTACGTTAGGTTTACAGCTAAATAAAGTAATATTCATGAATGGTTTTCACAATCTTTAGTCACAGTTCCTTAACTTCGTATCATGAAATGTTTAAGTATACTCATACTAGTTGTCTTTTTCAAAATCACCAAATTGCAAAATATGAAACATTGCAGCGTTTGTGTTCTACATAGTTATCCTCCAGTCTGTTACTTAAAAGGAAACAATAATTACAAGAATATTGAAATTGTCAATGTTTACTTCAGGTTTTATTCGAAACTGGCCAGTTAAGGAATGAGGCGGTTCCCCGGAGAATCGACGAGAAAAGGAATATAAACACTGACAGGATGCTATGACATGTGTTAAGACATCAGGGAGCAAAATTCCATGGTACTAGAGGGAGCTACTGAGAGGAAAAACTGTAGAGAAACACTTCCAGCAAGTAATTAAGGACATTTACCATAAAGCGCTAGAAAACGCAATTTTCTCAACAATAAAGGTGAAATAAAAAAACGCAAAACAAATACACGTCAGACATCTCTTCAATCCTTCGTCAATCTCAAATGAAACATGTTTCTGTTATTCGTAAACAACTTTCTCACTTATCATTAACAGCAGGAAACTAGTGCCTTTGATCATGATGAAGAAAGTTCTATTAAGTACACAATAAGAACAATATATAATTATTGATCATGTAAACTGCACTTGCATCGAAATTTACTGTTACGCGAAAGCGGAGAAGTTACGCGATCAACTTTTTTCTTAAAAAAGCAGTTAATATTCTGTAAGAATATGAAATACACAATGGACTAACACCGAACGATGTGCATTTATAACTATGTGCAATACAAAAAAAAAAAAAACAAAGAGAAGTCGTCGGCTCCCAGTCCCTCTCTTACATATTCTTTTATGTTTTTTTCCCCTACCACTGCTACCAATACTACCGGTAATTCTACCATTTACTACGACATTTATGTGCTGTACCAAAACTGCCAAATCGTAATTTTGGCAGAGTGCAACTCTACTTAACACCCTAAAAAGTACCGCAGGCGAGACTGACTGATCGTTTCCTAATGACGTGCAGAAACCATTCGCTAACAATAAATTTACTAAGCGAATCATGAAATCACTGATAAAAGGAATCTGCACTAGATTTCAATGAGATTTCACAAAAAATCACCACAAACTACTGATAGTACTCGACGCCTGTCAGATAAACTATCGGTAACTAATCCTCCACTCGGTTTCCTAGCGAGGAAGAAAACCAGGCATAAATATCCCAATGACCAACAACACGTCTTTGCGGAAACCTTGCGAAGCTAGCCAGAACAAATTTCCCAAGACTTCATATGGTCACCGGACTCACCGTAAAACAACTGTGAGGTCGGCTTGTCGCTGGCTGCAGCAGGAAGCAAACGCTGAACTACGGTTTTTGGAATATGAACGACACTAGCTGGTACTCTGTGCGAATTGGTGTGGGTGGAGGTTATACTTAACAGCCGAATTAAGTTAATAATTGGCTCCTTCTACCGACCCCCAGACTCCGATGATACAGTTGCGGAACAGTTCAGAGAAAGTTTGAGTCTCGTAACAAATAAATACCCCACTCATACGGTTATAGTTGGTGGGGACTTCAACCTACCCTCGGTATGTTGGCAAAAATACTTGTTCAAAACCGGTGGTAGGCACAAAACGTCTTCCGAGATTGTCCTAAATGCATTCTCCGAAAATTATTTAGAGCAGTTAGTCCACGAACCCACGCGAATTGTAAATGGTTGCGAAAACACACTTGACCTCTTGGCCACAAACAATCCAGAGCTGATAGAGAGCATCATGACTGATACAGGGATTAGTGATCACAAGGTCATTGTAGCTAGGCTCAATACCATTTCTTCCAAATCCATCAGAAACAAACGCAAAATAATTTTATTTAAAAAAGCGGATAAAGTACCACTAGAAGCCTTCCTAAAAGACAATTTCCATTCCTTCCGAACTGACTATGCGAATGTAGACGAGATGTGGCTCAAATTCAAAGATATAGTAGCAACAGCAATTGAGATATTCATACCTCATAAATTGGTAAGAGATGGAACGGATCCCCCGTGGTACACAAAAAAGGTCCGAACGCTGTTGCAGAGGCAACGGAAAAAGCATGCGAAGTTCAGAAGAACGCGAAATCCTGAAGATGGGCTAAAATTTACAGACGCGCGAAATTTGGCACGTACTTCGATGCGAGATGCCTTTAATAGGTTCCACAACGAAACATTGTCTCGAAATTTGGTAGAAAATCCGAAGAAATTCTGGTCGTATGTAAAGTACACAAGCGGCAAGACGCAGTCAATACCTTCGCTGCGCAGTGCCGATGGTACTGTTATCGACGACTGCGCCGCTAAAGCGGAGTTATTGAACGCAGTTTTCCGAAATTCCTTCACCAGGGAAGACGAATGGAATATTCCAGAATTTGAAACACGAACATCTGCTAGCATGAGTTTCTTAGAAGTAGATACCTTAGGGGTTGCGAAGCAACTCAAATCGCTTGATACGGGCAAGTCTTCAGGTCCAGATTGTATACCGATTAGGTTCCTTTCAGATTACGCTGATACTATAGCTCCCTACTTAGCACTCATATACAACCGCTCGCTCACCGATAGATCTGTACCTACAGATTGGAAAATTGCGCAGGTCGCACCAGTGTTCAAGAAGGGTAGTAGGAGTAATCCATTTAACTACAGACCTATATCATTGACGTCGGTTTGCAGTAGGGTTTTGGAGCATATACTGTATTCAAACATTATGAATCACCTCGAAGGGAACGATCTATTGACACGTAATCAGCATGGCTTCAGAAAACATCGCTCTTGTGCAACGCAGCTAGCTCTTTATTCGCACGAAGTAATGGCCGCTATCGACAGGGGATCTCAAGTTGATTCCGTATTTCTAGATTTCCGGAAAGCTTTTGACACCGTTCCTCACAAGCGACTTCTAATCAAGCTGCGGAGCTATGGGGTATCGTCTCAGTTGTGCGACTGGATTCGTGATTTCCTGTCAGGAAGGTCGCAGTTCGTAGTAATAGACGGCAAATCATCGAGTAAAACTGAAGTGATATCAGGTGTTCCCCAGGGAAGCGTCCTGGGACCTCTACTGTTCCTGATCTATATAAATGACCTGGGTGACAATCTGAGCAGTTCTCTTAGGTTGTTCGCAGATGATGCTGTAATTTACCGTCTAGTAAGGTCATCCGAAGACCAGTATCAGCTGCAAAGCGATTTAGAAAAGATTGCTGTATGGTGTGTCAGGTGGCAGTTGACGCTAAATAACGAAAAGTGTGAGATGATCCACATGAGTTCCAAAAGAAATCCGTTGGAATTCGATTACTCGATAAATAGTACAATTCTCAAGGCTGTCAATTCAACTAAGTACCTGGGTGTTAAAATTACAAACAACTTCAGTTGGAAGGACCACATAGATAATATTGTCGGGAAGGCGAGCCAAAGGTTGCGTTTCATTGGCAGGACACTTAGAAGATGCAACAAGTCCACTAAAGAGACAGCTTACACTACACTCGTTCGTCCTCTGTTAGAATATTGCTGCGCGGTGTGGGATCCTTACCAGGTGGGATTGACGGAGGACATCGAGAGGGTGCAAAGAAGGGCAGCTCGTTTTGTATTATCGCGTTATAGGGGAGAGAGTGTGGCAGATATGATACACGAGTTGGGATGGAAGTCATTACAGCATAGACGTTTTTCGTCGCGGCGAGACCTTTTTACGAAATTTCAGTCACCAACTTTCTCTTCCGAATGCGAAAATATTTTGTTGAGCCCAACCTACATAGGTAGGAATGATCATCAAAATAAAATAAGAGAAATCAGAGCTCGAACAGAAAGGTTTAGGTGTTCGTTTTTCCCGCTCGCTGTTCGGGAGTGGAATAGTAGAGAGATAGTATGATTGTGGTTCGATGAACCCTCTGCCAAGCACTTAAATGTGAATTGCAGAGTAGTCATGTAGATGTAGATGTAGATGTAGATGCTTCATCAGTCTGTGAACTATCAAGCCATCTGTCAACTGAGAGAAACAACACTAAAACCCTTCCACTTCAGAAGAATGCTGTATAGTGTGTAACTCCCCTCTATCACATAAGATGGTACGATGGGAACGTGTCACAACTTATTGCCTCAGCCATCCAAGGAGGAAAACTTCTATCACCCCAACCGCTAGAGCAGGGATGGGCAGATGTGATACTGAGGCCGCGGGCACCTGACTGTCCACACCGCTGCCCGCTGACGCTTGTCAGCCAACAGTTGCCCCCCTCCACCTCTCTGCTAACGTCACTCGTTTCTTACCAGCACACGTGGCAAGACCGGAATATTTACTTCGTGTCATTGATGTTGTCGGCATCGAAGTCTCTTTTGCGTTGGTGGTAGAGAAAAAAATAGTGAGAGAAAAATGTCTGAGGAAGAGTTAACATGCTCAAAACTAAAATCGGTAGAATCCCTATGCCTCAACCCGCAGTGGGAAGACGATTACTTTTTTTATTGAAACACAAACCCGCCCTCAGCGTCTCTTTTGTAATGCTATTTTATCATCGTGGAACAAGTACAACGTAAAGTGACATTTTCAACTCTCTCATGAGAAACTCGTGATCAGTTTGGATACTGAAGAAAAGCAGGCCAAATTCTCGAGCTAAAACAAGAGAGAGAGAGAGAGAGAGAGAGAGAGAGAGAGAGAGAGAGAGAGAGAGGGAAAGAGGTAATTTCATATCTATAATATATAATATTACTATTATTTATAAAGCATTATGAGGTGTTGACACTGAGTTCCAGGTGATGGAGGAACTCCTCGATTTAGTGCCAATGCAACTACGGCCGACGACGTATTTTCTTGCTTAGAAAAAATTGACCAATATGAGCTTTGTTGGGAAAGACTTCCCTTGATTGCCACAGATGGATCTCGAAAAATGATTGGTCAAATGTCTGGTGTCGTTGCTTTGATAAGAAAGAGGTGAAAGATGTTGGCACCCAGCAGCAAACAACTGCGATACATTACATCTACATTTACATTTATACTCCGCAAGCCAACCAACGGTGTGTGGTGAAGGGCACTTTACGTGCCACTGTCATTACCTCCCTTTCCTGTTCCACTCGCGTACGGTTTGCGGGAAGAACTACTGCCGGGAAGCCTCCGTGCGCGCTCGAATCTGTCTAATTTTACATTCGTGATCTCCTCGGGAGGTATAAGTAGGGAGAAGCAATATATTCGATACCTCATCCAGAAACGCACCCTCTCGAAACCTGGACAGCAAGCTACACCGCGATGCAGAGCGCCTCTCTTGAAAAGTGCCACTTGAGTTTGCTATACATCTCCGTAACGCTATCACGTTTACCAAGTAACACTGTGACGAAACGAGCCGCTCTTCTTTGGATCTTCTTTATCTCCTCTGTCATCCCAACCTGGTACGGATCCCACACTGATGAGCAATATTAAATTATAGGCCTAACGAGTGTTTTGTAAGCCACATCCTTTGTTGATGGACTACATTTTCTAAGGACTCTCCCAATGAATCTCTACCTGACACCCATCTCACCAACAATTAATTTATATGATCATTCCACTTCAGATCGTTCCGTCCGCATACTCCCAGATATTTTACAGAAGTAACTGCTACTAGTGTTTGTTCCGCTATCATATAACCATACAATAAAGGATCCTTCTTTCTATGTATTCACAATACATTACATTTGTCTATGTTAAGGGTCAGTTGCCACTCCCTGCACCAAGTGCCTATCGGCTGCAGATCTTCCTGTATTTCGCTGCAATTTTCTAATGCTGCAATGTCTGTGTATACTACAGCATCATCCGCGAAAAGCCGCACGGAACTTCCGACACTATCTACTAGGTCATTTATATATATTGTGAAAAAAAAGCAATGGTCCCAAAACACTCCCCTGTGGTACGCCAGAGGTTACTTTAACGTCTGTAGACGCCTCTCCATTGAGAACAACATGCTGTGTTCTGTTTGCTAAAAACTCTTCAATCCAGCCACACATCTGGTCTGATATTCCGTAGGCTCTTACTTTGTTTATCAGGCGGCAGTGCGGCACTGTATCGAACGCCTTCCGGAAGTCATGGAAAAATGGCATCTACCTGGGAGCCTGTATCTAATATTTTCTGCGTCTCATGAACAAATAAAGCGAATTGGGTCTCACACGATCGCTGTTTCCGGAATCCATTTTGATTTCTACGGAGTAGATTCTGGGTTTCCAGAAATGACATGATACGTGAGCAAAAAACATGTTCTAAAATTCTACAACAGATCGATGTCAGAGATATAGGTCTACAGTTTTGTGCATGTGCTCGACGACCCTTCCTGAAGACTGGGACTACCTGTGCTCTTTTCCTGTCATTTGGAACCTTCCGTTCCTCTAGAGACTTGAGGTACAGGGCTGTTAGAAGGGGGCCACTTCTTTCGCGTACTCTGTGTAGAATCGAATTATTATCCCGTCAGGTCCAGTTGACTTTCCTCTGTTGAGTGATTTCAGTTGCTTTTCTATTCCTTGGACACTTATTTCGATGTCAGCCACTCTTTCGTTCGTGCGAGGATTTAGAGAAGGAACTGCAGTGCGGTCTTCCTCTGTGAAACAGCTTATGAAAAAGTTGTTTAGTATTTCAGCTTTACGCGTGTCATCCTCTGTTTCAATGCCATCACCATCCCACAGTGTCTGGATATGCTGTTTCGATCCACTTACTGATTTAACCTAAGACCAGAACTTCCTAGGATTTTCTGTCAAGTCGGTACTTCGAATTTTACTTTCGAAGTAACTGAACGCTTCACGCATAGCCCTCCTTACGCTAACTTTGACATTGTTTAGCTTCTGTTTGTCTGAGAGGGTTTGGCTGCGTTTAAACTTGCAGTGAAGGTCTCTTTGCTTTCGCAGTAGTTTCCTAACTTTGTTGAAAAACGGTGGGTTTTTCCCGTCCCTCACAGTTCTACTCGGCACGTACCTGTCTAAAACGCATTTTACGATTGCCTTGAACATTTTCCATAAACACTCAAACACGGAACAGAAATTTTCGTTTTGATCTGTTAGGTAGTCTGAAATCTGTCTCGTGCGTCCTGTATCCCATTAACCTGCTGGCAAAATGTGCCCAAATAACTGGCGTCATGGACATTGCTGTAAAAACTGTTAATAAGCTGTTATAGCACGGTTTTGGACATCGTCGGGTTATAATCCTTAGCGGTGGAGCTATAGTGCGACTATGGCGATGTGCCCTATTTTAGGGAAGTACGCTGGTTGAGCCGAGGTGTTGTTATAGAGCGTTTGTCCGTTGTTAGTGAACATGCAAAGGAACGCCAGCAAGTGAGTTTGATGACCCCCAGTGGATATTATATCTTGTATATCTAACTGATCTTACAAAGCACTTGCATGTCTTGAGTACAACAGGATAGACATAAACTAATTGCCTACATTTTGACACCATTTTGAATTTTAAAAGAAAATTGCTGTTGTTGGTAAAGCAACTTTCAGAAGGGTCATTTGCGAACTTTTCGAATTTTGCACTAGTTTTAAAAGAAATAAATCTTGTAAAGGAGACACTGAGCGAAAATGTTGATAAATTTGTTACCTTGCTACATGTTTTGTAAGAATACTGAATACTTTGATAGCAGTTTTAGTTACTTAAATCAATCTGAACTTGACTTTAGTAGTTTTACAACTCCTTCTGCAGTGGACGTTGAAAGAGCGTCTCCCGAAATTCCGGTGGAGCTCATTGACTTTCTATGTATTCGTGTGCACAGAGAGAGGTTTCACACTGCAGAAAATATTGATATGATTTAGAAGAGCTTTGCTCGAGAACGATCCTCGTTGTTGTTTCGAATAGCTGTTCGAGTTTTCAGAATGTGTGAAACTGTTTTTTTCAATAATCAAATTAACGAAATCGAAGCTTAGGAGCAGTCTTACTGACGTTCAACTGACAGGAGCAATGAGTTCAAAAACGTGTGTGAAATCTTATTGGACTTAACTGCGAAGGTCATCAGTCCCTAAGCTTACACACTACTTAACCTAAATTATCCCAAGGACAAACACACACACCCATTCCCGATGGAGGACTCGAACCTCCTCCTGGATCAGCCGCACAGTCTGTGACTGCAGACCCTTAGACCGCTCGGCTAATCCCACGCGGCAGAAATGAGTTTGATGACCATTAATGTCACTCCAAACATCGAGATGTTAGTAAGAAACATTAAAAAATAACTGCAGAATGATGAAAATAGTTGTAGCTTTCTTTTCGTAAGTTGTAGGCCAATTCAGAGCTCAACACTTCTCTGTAAGGTAACATGTAGGACATAATGCGGTTGTTTTTACAACCTAACAGTTGGCATGCAAAGCCTTATGTGATGAGATGGTGCATAAAAGCATGCACACTAGCGTGAATTCATCTGCTTTTCTTCAGGACAGAATTGTTGTAATGTATATGTTATTACATTTTCATTCGATGGCACTATTGCGTAACAAAAGGGAAGCTACATTTTCGCAAATCCTAAGCACATGTTATATTTGCACTGTCCTACTGTAATAATTATAACAATGAAAAGAATACTTCCGACAATCTAACGCGACTACAGACCAGAGCGTCAGCTGTCGATAGTGTATTGTCTGAAGTCTGCAGCAGAGTGCTGCAACGCTCAATGTTTATGACCGGTCACAGCTCGCCTGTTGACAGGGGGACCAAGCCGCTAGTTTCACGTACTCGCCCCATGTCTGTTGTCCGGATTCCGGACACGCGGATAACCGAGCATGACCGATCACCACTGACGTCTCACTTTCATTAATAGGAAACGTTAAATACGTCCTGTCCCTGTAATCTAGAAGACAACCATCTTCATAAAGAAAGCATACAAAGAACATTAAACATTTACAGACGTAACTTGTCATACATTTCACTTCTTTGCAACAGAAACAAAATTATAGTTATTGTTGATCAGCAGTAAATCACTAACGCGTTCCGGATTTAATTGGCTGCGGCTATTTGTTGGCAACAGGCCGGTTTTACTAAAGCATCTTTCACTAGGTGCGCTTGTTGCTGGGATACATAAAATACGTCTTGCAAGTGTAGCCAGGCCTGGCAGATCTGTTTCATGTCTGCTCCACCACTTCAAGATGTGATCATCTCCAGGGTGCAAAAAAATGTTGAGATCTACTTCATCTGCTGCGGATGAGCTGTTGTTCCTCCATTCCTTGAAACGATCTGTCTTTCTGGATGGTGATGACACAGTACTTGAAGGATCTATGATAGTAAACAAAAGAGACATGTAATACAGAACTGATGTGTAAATCATCGAAACGTTCCCGTAAAAACGAGGCGTTTTACGTTAATGAAATATTATACGAATTATAACATTCCCGTTTCTCTATAATACACTAGCCACTAACTATGCAAAAACGATAATGTTAATGATCGTATGTTGTACCTGCGTAAGTAGCACACATTTGTCGCACATTGCTAAGAATATCCTGCTTTTCATTTATTTGATGGATATTAAGATCACGGAAAGACGGCCAAAGAAACGTAGCAATTTTATGTCTGGAAATGATCACAATCTTCTCACAAACGAAAGTCAAGGCTCGATTTTTTATCCTTTGTACCTCCTGTTAAAAAATACATATCTGTTAGTACGCATCAGTTACGCTAGTTAATTATAAATCTATGGCGTATCATAATGAAACAGTGTTTCTAACTGCAGTGATTACTCACCTTACAGTCAGTGTCATTGACACTGCAAATTTATTGCAGTTTCTGAAACCAAAGAAGAAGTAAGTGAGTTGTTGGTTCTTTTTCGCCTTCTAATTCATCTGTGGCCTCTTTAAATGGTCTCAGAAAATGCGCAATTTTTCCTGCAAGCTTATTATTATATCCTTGCAATCTGTAAGCGGAGTCCTTTTCCGTCAGCAAAGCAACAACTTCGTTATACTGGGTGTGTAAGGATTCCAGCATAGTGTACAAGCTGTTCCAGCGTGGGCAGACCTCTTGTTTCAACGATGATTTCAAAGACGAGCACAGGCCACTTTTCTTAATGTACCTTACGTTGATGCGATGTTCGGGGCATGATTTAACAAGAAGTTGTCTTCATCGAAAGTATGGCTAAGTGCTGTGTTTATACAATGAACAGCACAAGGAATCCTTTCGTGATTTTCCAAAGCCTTTATTGCATGGCACCCTGGTCGGAGACAAAAACAAAACTGTGCAATATGTCCGGCGAAATGTCCCAATCAGCCATTCTCTCTTCAGTTTCTTTCATAGTATTAACTCCCGTCTTCTTAACGTCCGGGAATTTCGTTGTAAATAAAAAATTGTTCACAAAGACCAATCTGTGTTAATGTAATGTGTTGTAAGCGTCAAGCAGTGTATCTGATGATGCGAATCAGTCCACATGTCAACTGTCGCAGCGCATGTTTTATTAATAACTTCCGCAATAACAGAAGGCATTATGCTGTTTCGTATTGCCTCAGCTTGTTCTTTGACATGTAGAGGTATGTGGCATGACATATGCCACGTTAACTTCTGCATGATGCGCACGTAGATGAATTAATTCTTGGCCTAGTTCTCTGAAACATTCACCGGAAACAGCACTAAAAGGTCTCACATCTTTAGCACACATTGCAACACACTTTGCTGTAACACTATTTTTTATTACTGCCTGTATCCCTGAAGGAGCTGCATCTTTGTGAGGTTTCTTGCAACTGTGTTTCTTTGAATGAGTGGTTCCCGACTGGAAACACTATAATGTGGAGCAGTTTATGCACGATACATACCTAGTAGACGCACTGTTTTCTTCTATCAACAACAGAAATGTGCTCCATACTTGGCTTTTTAGACCTTCCCGTTTCTTCAATGTGTAATCATTGGTTTCAATCTTACATCTTACTGCACTGACTTCCTCGCGCTGCATGATTACAGAGAGAGACACACGACAAAGGAGAAGCCCGCACTGGCTACAGTCTCACACGGATAATGACACGTGGAATGTGTCTGAAGTGCTACGTATTCGGTCATGGCTTCTATGCTCGCTCACTAGAACTCGCGCGGGCAGCGTATCCAGTTAGGGTGTGCTCGTCCCATCTCGTGTTTTGTGCTCGCTTACTCGGTCATGCAGGACTCTAGTCTGCAGCCCCGCTCGCAAGTGAGAGAATGCGAACTGCGCCCTTCGTACCCGCACGGCGACACAAAGGCTGACAGCGCGCGTGGGCATCCTAGAGGGCAGCCCACGCGTCCAGCCCGGCGCTACAGGAAGCTCATATTGCTATTGCGAGTTCGCGCCGATGCATGTCAAGAGGCGAAAGACAGCGTTTCCGGCCGCTGCAAGTCTCAGTTCGCAACAGGCCCCGGGCAGTTCCTCTTCGAGAGAGAGTGCTGCGAGCAGCAAAGGCTTGGACCGCTCAGCTCAATAATCTGTGGCAGATCTGACGGCAGAGTACACTGCTGGTGGAGGCAAAAATATTTCGAAGCGCAGCGGTCAGCACACATTTTTGCACATCTGACACGACTGCAGACCATCCCTACACGTTGGAATGTTGACAAAATGACGTCATCAATTACAGTTGTAGTGGGTACTACGTCATCCAGGTTAGAATGTGGATGAATGGAAGAGAGTTGCTCGTCTGATGAATCACATTCGTTGTGGCATCTGGTCAGTAGTCCTGTCTGGGGTACACTGTCATCCAGATGAATGGCTGCGTGAAACATGCAACATGACATACATGTAGGCGTCAACGGGTAGTGTTGTGCTATCAGGGACATATTACTGGACCCCAATGGAAGCTGCAATAGTAATCAAAAGCACGATGTCAGCTGTGGACTAGGTGAACATTATTGCAGACTCTTGCATCCCTTGATGTTTGATCTGTTCACTGATGGCGATAGTATTTTCCAGCAGGCCCTCCCGGTTGGCCGTGCGGTCTAACGCACTGCTTTCCGGGCGGGAAGGCGTGCTGGGCCCAGGCACGAATCCGCCCGGCGGATTAGTGTCGAGGTTCGGTGTGCTGGCCAGTTTGTGGATGGTTTGATGTTTTTTAAGGTGGTCTTCCATCTGCCTCGGCGAATGTGGCCTGGTTCCCCTTATTCCGCTTCAGTTACACTATGTTGGCAATTACTGGGTTAACACTGTCTCCAGGTACGCGTACACCATAATTACTCTACCACGCACACGCAAACGTTGGGGGTTTCACTCGTCTGGTGTGTGGTGTTCCCAGGGGGGGGAGGGGGGGGGTTCTCGTCGTCGTCCACTGGGGGCCTAACCCTGGGTTCGGTGTGGGACGGAGGTGGGGTGAGTGGACTGCTGTAGCCTGTTGTGGGGTTGGGAACCACTAAGGGCTACGGCGGGGACGAAGCCTCTCCATCGTTTCTAGGTCCCCAGTTCAGTACAATGTCATTCTAGGCGCTACAGTCTGGAACCACGTGACCACTACGGTCGCAGGTTCGAATCATGCCTCGGGCATGGATGTGTGTGATGTCCTTAGGTTAGTTAAGTTTAAGTAGTTCTAAGTTCTAGGGGACTGATGACCACAGCAGTTAAGTCCCATAGTGCTCAGAGCCATTTGAACTCATGTTGATGTCATAACCGCTAAAAATTCTTCTGATCTTAATCCGATAGAACACATAATGGGACACTCTCAGGTGCCATCACCTTGTCCACAAACCTTCAGCATGTAATTTGAAATAGTTGCGTGGCCTGTTCGTGGTCATCCAGTGCCACACATCTCCAGAAACCAGCCAAGGACTTATCGAAAATACCAGACAGAATCACAGCCGTATTGCTTCCCGAAGATGGGCCAACGCACTATTAACTAAGTGGTCATAATGTTCTGGTTCATCATATATTATGAACACTGAACTTAGAAAATACGACAGATGCAGCGGATCATGATTGTAATGCAGACCTTGGAGCCCAGGACGAGTTCGTAACGGTCATATGAAATGAAAACATATGTCACTTGTTTCAGGTGTCGATCTAAAGTGGGGAGTGGTTGGTGATGAGGCTTTTTTGGAGCCACAACAACACATCTGCTTGTACCGCTTCATTTTTATCAAACTGAAGTCTTCGAGGTATTCTTTAAGTTTTGGAAACAGATGAATATCGGATGTGGACAAGGCTGCACTGTGTGAACGATGATCGATGATTGTGAACCCATAGCATCGGACCGTTGCAGATGTCGCAGCTCTCGTGTGTGGTGTGGCGCTGTGTTGTTGATGGAGAAAATGCTCCATGTGTGGGTGAACACTTGGATTTTATACTTTCAGTTTTCTGAACTGTTTCTCACGCACTGACATAACTACGTTACACACTGCCATGTTATATGTTGCAATTCGGAATCCTCTACTAGCAGAGGCCTGCAACCTGGTCAAAAAAGCATGAAAGCCAGCTGAGTTTTATGCAGGCTACATAATACCTCAACCACTATTCAACACAGAATAAAAAATTCAGAGGCATCAATTTTTCAGGCATGCACTTGTAATAGTCTGTTAAGTTAATGAATTTCATGACATTGAAACATATTACTGTGACGTCTGGATGCCACTCTTTCTAATATGTAGCGTCCATGTTTCTAAAACTACATATTAGCTCAGTCTGTATTTACTATTACACACTACAATAATAATTTCAGTTACCAGTTACTTTTAATTAACATTACCTCCAGTAAAACTAAATGCACTATTGTGATCTGCATATTTAAAACTATACTCTGAATAATAAACCTGTATGACACACAGTCTAATGAACATTCTGAAAGATTTAGGTATATTCTGTATAAGCACTGTATAGACAACTAGATGAAAGCTGGAAATGAGAAGGAGAAAAATTAACTATCAAATGGAGTGTAATCGTAGCAGATTGGGTCGTTTCAGGTTGCTATATTATAACATAACATTCCATGAAGCTCCAGATTATTAGAGTCTCTCTGCTGGAGAAGTAGGCCTGTAGTGGCAGAGATCATTCTCAAACTTGTCTGAGGACCAGCTCGGAATTTGCTGAAAGTAATGTCATATTAAATTTACAAAAACTGGGATAGAAGATCCCATTTTATCAGAGTGCTTTTGATGAATTTTTGAAGCTAAATTTGACACCTGCTTTTTGCATTACAAAATGAATGAAATAAAATTTTATCATTATAATTCTTATCCAACAAATCAGTGAGTCATATCCTGTACCCTTCAGGATTAAAATATAAATAATAATCACATTTCAATTGAGAACTTTGATGCTCACCCATCACTTTATTTCTAATATCACTAATATCCATTCATCTTTCTGAGGAATGTTCAGGAGCTTGAATAAGTGTAAACACAATTTATGGAGTTTTACTTTGATAATATGCAAGTGAAACATTGTGGACAAATGAAATCATAATCCACTGTTTGGGCAGCATCATACGAATGATAAATAACTATACAATCTGATCAAAAGTATCTGAACATCTATTAGTGTTCATTAATATGGAGTGCCTCCACCCTTTGCTACATGATGGCTTGAATTCTACTGGGTACCCTTGTAATGAGGTGCCTGGGGAGGAATGGTAGACCATTCTTCCTCAGGAGCTGATACCAGAGAAGGTAGTGATGTTTGATATTGGGATCTGGAGCAAAGCTGAAATTCTATTTCATGCCAAAGATGCTCAGTTGGATATTGTTCAGGGTTCTGGGCAGGACAGTCCATTTCAACAATACTGATGTCAACAAACCATTACTTCACAGATGCTACTTTATGACAGTGTGCGCTGTCATGCTGACACAAATGATCATCATCTCTGAAATGTTCGTTTATAAATCACCCATTTTCAGTCATCCACTGTCTGTTAGCATTGCTTTTTGTACCGCTTCGAGTTTCATTTAGCATTGAGTACAGAAGTGTGTGGTCTATGAGGAGCTCCTTGATCATTGCACCTAATTCTTTTTACCTTGCTCCAAACTGTCTGCTAGATGTACTGTTGGCAGGACTGTGAAACTCAAAAGTGATTTTTTCTGCTGATTTCATGCGATTTATTATAACCACTCTCTGCAAGGCTGAACAGTTCCTGTTTATCAGTACATGTTTTATGCTTGGTCTTGGTTTAGCTGCAATTGTTCCTTCACACTCCCACTTCACAATCACTCCAGCAACAGCATCTTTGGTAGCTTCAGAAGGGTTGTAATGTCCATAATATATTTTACACTCTATTGATATCAAGTGACTAGCCCATATTGAAACCAGTGAACTCTTCTGATCGATCAGTTTTGCTGTCACTGCTTCTTAACTGAAACTCAGTACTCCTCACCACATTTTATACATGCAGGCCTACCTCTCATGTCATCTAGCAGTCAGTTCCACATTACATAGGTGTGTATGGATTCTTTTGATCAGATAATGCGTGCATCAACCATGTATTCACTTCACAGCTGTTGTACTGAAAAAATGCATTATGTATTTATTCTTCAGTTATTTGAATACATTCTAGGAATAAATACAACTTTATCATATCCTGGAAATATGACTAGATGATAACTCAATTAACTGGGATAAGGGTATCCATCTGAACAATTCATGGAATTTATTATGCCTTCATACTCAAAGGAATTTTTGTCATCAGTCTGTGTGACTTGGTACTCTAATGCCTACATTCATTTAAAATTGCAATTGTTGCAGAGTTGCAGCTTCTACCAAGTGGTCCTCTCCTTGTTTATGTGTTATTCCTGTGACATTTCACCTTTTATGCAGTTCATGATAGCCACATAAGTTTATCTGTGTGTGATGCTGTTACATCGTCTGTGATGTATATACCTTCAGTTTAAATGTATATCATCTTTGTGTCCCATGTATCTCATGTCTCAAGGAGTAAACAGGTTGGGTAAGAAGTAACTATGAGAAATAGACAACTGCTCATCTTGTCAATGTCTGTAAGGTTTCGCTGTATATATGCAGAAATAATTATGATTCAGTGGTATGGCTGATAATTAGCTGAGCATTAAGTTCACCTAGAAAACTTTAAGAATCAGTTTCAGGCATGACCTGATGCAAGCAATCCAGTTGTGATTGGCATTAAAGACAATACAAAATTCCCAGTTACTTTAAATACTCATCTGTATAAATCATTTTCACCAGAAGTTATTTAAGTCATAGATGGAAAATTCTACTGATGGTTCAAATAAAAACTGGTCATATGAATCTGAAAATTTCATTCTTAAATGAAGCAAACATGTACTGTATTTTTAAATAACATCTGCACACAGCATGGGTTTTGATAAAAATTACACTGTGTAAATAAATTGGAAAATTTTGCCCATGAAAAGTAATGCTTAATTAGAACAATCAATCCTAGTTTTTGCTGTAGAGTTTGTTGAAATTTTTCCAATGGCCATAACAGATGAAAGGAGTGAACTGCTTCAGCCCTCAGAAGAAAGTAAGGAAGGAAGAATGATAAGACTTCAGTAACCGGCTGACAGCAGAAACATTGGAGCACAAGATGGGTAAACAAGAATGATAAAGGAAATTGGGCATATGCTACCAATGGAATCATTCCCGCATTCACCATAAGTGGTTCAGTCAATGGAAAGCCTAAATCAGAACAGCTAGAGAGGGATTTGATCCCACACCTCATAAGTTTCAGTCCAGTTTCTTAACTCACTCACTCAGTCCCTCTGAAAAGTAGAGTAAGGTGAGTAGTTAATATTAAGAAACACTCCCTAAACAGTGTCAACCAATATGTTACTGCCAATTTGTGAGTATTTTGTTCACACCTGCAGAAAAGAAGGTGAACAAACCTAAGTGTACAAAGTGGAACTAAGAGTAGCACAATACAATTAACAAAATATAATGCAAGAAACCGTTAATAAAAGTTCTAAGTGTATCACCATTCGTGTGACTTTGAACCATGCAGCAAAAGGAATGGTTGACTCAACAGAAACAGACAAACTTTTTTTTCTGATGTCAGAAAGAGGTTAAGACTAAGATGTTTTAATGTCTATGGTTGCTTGTTCACTTCCTAATTGGCGATGGTTTACCCACAGTATATCTGTTCACAACATTTGTGTTATTAGTGATACTTCTATGTACGGAGATGTAAACAAGAAATTGTTAGTAGGAAATGAGGATCTTGGACAAAACGCAAATTTTTATAAGCAAATATGTTTGCTGCAACTCTCCAGAGAGGCCTGAAAGACCTACAGAATAGCTACTACAACACAAAGTTATATGACCTCACAACAGGTAAATTTGATGTACAGATGAAAGATGGAGATGATTCATTTTCAATCAACACAATAGAAACAAAATAGACATAATTACATCCATGTGGAAGTGCCACAGACTTTGTTGGATGATGGTCCAATTGAACTTAAATAGTCTCAGAATTGATTGTGACAACAAACACATTTCTCAGACATGAATTTGCCTATGAATTCCAGAGAACAAGTCTAATGACCATGGTAGTTCAGAGTGTGTTCAAAGATTGTGAATGAACTGAAATCTAAGACTAAATGTATTTCATTCGATAGTGTGTTAGTGGTTATTATTTGCATTAATAGAATAGTAACAACTGTAGTTATAGTGCTAGTAGCAGCAGCAGAAGTAATAATAATAATAATAATGCTCGTAGATGTTGAGTAATGGAGAAAGGTGTATTTTTCCTTTTTTCCCTACTCTTCTGACAGCACTGATACAGATCACTGCAAGTTCCACTCCTATGCCGAGCATTTTGTCTCTCATTGAGACTTACAACCAACATCCTCAATTATTTGTTTTATGTGTTGTAGTCTCTTTCTTCCCTTACAGTTTTTGCCCTCTGTGGTCCTCTATAGTATCACGGAAGTCATTTCCTAATCTCTTAACACATGTCCTATCATCCTGAATCTTCATCTAGTTGGAATTTTCCACATATTCCTTTCCTTGGTGATTTTGAGTAGAATTTCTTGGTTTCTTATCCTATTGGTCCACTTAATTTTCTGCAACCTTATGTGAAACCACAACTGAAACGCTTGTCGAGTTTTCACACAGTAATGGTAATGCAACAATTAATTGCTTTTAGTAGGTAGTTATTTTTTTAAACCGTGAATTTGCCTTTTTCTTAGCTCTCTCGGTCATGACATATTGGTTGTTGGCTTTTATCTTGAGCTCTCTGGCTGACTTTAGTTTACTGGTTTTTCTGACATTTCACCAGAATAAGTGGTTGGCACTGTCAAAGACTGCTGGTGACCACCAGCAGTGGATGCTGAATCTTTAACATCATAAAAAAGAATCTTTGATGAAATGTTGTCTGAAGATCCTGAGACAAAAGTCAACAGGCCATATCACAACAATTAGCCATAAAAGTGTCTACAATTGTTTTGAGTCATTAACATTTAATAGAATATGGTTGTGTGTTCCTTTCCTATTTTTGTTTATGTAATTACCTTGGTTTTTTGTCTTATTATAACTTCTCTTGTATTAGACACTGAATCAACAGCTTTAATGTGAAGCTCTGCATGTTTGTTTATTTATTTACTGGTATGCCTGTGCTAATGCCAAATTTTGTCTCAGATAATAATGTACTGTATTTATTACCAAAGGCATATACAAGATAAATTATTTGTGCAATTACATTTGTTACTTAAATTTTGCTATCTTTAATTCATAATACAAATCATCACTCAAAATGAAGATGAACTTTCATGTAACATGGGGCACTTCAGATTTAGACAATGACCCTCCTGCAAGAGATATTCAAAAATTTGTACATTTACATAGGAAGAAATGAAACATAAGTTTCACTGTGTATATTTTAAGATTTCCTCTAAAACACCTGTTTAAGTTTGTTCATTTTAGCCAGTGATGTACATTTTACTGTATATCTCTACTGCATAATTATTGTGTTTCACTATGAAAATCATTCTCCATGGCAACAGTTACATAATATAGAATAAACTTTTTCTAAATAGTGATTACTTCAGCTACCCTGGCGTGAATGGGGTCAGAAATTGTTACAGCAGCTATGAGGTGGGTATGAGAGACCCGAAACTCTGATGATGAATTTTTGATACTATAATCATGTATTAAGTATTTTTTACTTGGAATATTAATAATGGTGCCTATTAAACAAGATGAGTAAATAAAGCACTAGCCTAGAACCGCTCGGCCACACTGGCCGGCGGGGAAGAAGGAATCAAAGAAATCATCCACTGCATGTCGGGAGAAGTATAGTTGCTTGTACAAAGGAAGGACAGAAGAGAGAGCCAAATCACAATACAATTAAAAAAATAGGGATAAGAATTTTATGGTGAATGCAAACAAATTTTTCCATCATTCAAAGACATCTCTTGATGCAGATATTTCTATCTTCATAATACTGTAAATAATGTTCAACCCCTGTTTTGCACAGTCTCTTAGAATGACATTGTGATAAATCCAAAATACACACAGATGAGGAATGCCCAGTTGCATTCTTTGGCAGAGAAGTATTTAAATCTTTCGTCTGCTTGCACCATTTTTTCAGTTTTAAACCCAGTATTGCCTTCAATTTTTATTATCTCATTACTACTGTTATAAGACAAGTTCAGAATTACCTCTGCTGGCTCTTTTGGGTGGGTATCAATTTTACCTCAAACTTGTGTCATGAGCCATTCAACACTGAACCAAATCAATAGCAACCTCCTTAACAATTTTCTAGATTAATAGGCACAGTTTTTGATTATAAAAATGAGTAATTTTTTTCTCAATGACTGTCTCCCATATTGTAGTGTCTCTTAGTTCTGTTCAGCCACACTGAAACAGCTACAGCAAAAACATGTGAACTGTATGTACAGTGGAAAATCTGGTCAACAAAACAGAAGAGAGATTCAGGTTTCACATTATCTGTAGTTAAATAAATGAATTTTATGAATACTTCTCACTGTGGTCATCAAGATTTCTGTTGGTGCAGCTGTCAGAGCCAATGTTTTCTGTGAAGAGTTGTCTAGAGAGAAACAGTATGCACGCAAGAAGACAGGAAGGAATTAAGAAAAGACAGAGATTGTGGGTTGAGACAAAAATAATATGGACAAGGCTATGGGATTCAGAGCGAATAATTAATTCAAGAAGGATAGTGACATGTGAACCTAAAAATAATAATATAATGAACATGGAGATCATCTAGTAATATGAAGCTTGAGAATTGAAACAGTTGAATAAGATGGGATAAGGGCTGGAGCAAGACACCTGAAAGTGGGCAGAGACCGACAGAAGAGAAATACTTGTTGATATTGAGGCCAGAAGAGTTATATGAACAACGAACGTGTTGCTGAATAGTTATCACCTGCACATCTTGGAAAATCTATGTGTAAATGGCAAGAGCCATTTTGTCTAAGTTGTGAAACAGCTCTCGATTTTGATCATATTCTGAGGAGCAATATGCCCTACAGCTAAGTGGTCTAACTTGCCCTTAACCAAAGTTTGACGATGGACTTTGATCCAAGGGGGCTTTTGGCACACGGTCGTAACCATAAAGAATCACAAGCAGTGGTAACAATATTCTTACACGACATCACAGAGTTTATAGCTGACCGTACTTCTTATAGGCCTTCAGTGTCTTATAGTTCCTGAAAACTGGAAGTTTGTTTCAGTTTGAATTACCAGATTGTGTGAAGGAGAATGTACTTAGAAAGCTTGAAAAATGAAATTAATCAAAAATTTCTTCATTCGATTGTTCAGCTAAAGCTTGGTGCAAAGCTACTGCACCTCAGTGTTTCTGTATGCACACTTACACATTGTAAACGAGAGTGAAGTGCTGGCCAAAGGCTAGTCCCAGTTTTACCACATATTTGGGTTTCTTCCCATCCCATTCACATATTGAGGATGAGAATAATGATTGCCTAAATGCCTCTATGCATACCTTAATTAGTCTAATTCTGGCACTGTAGCTCCTATGGGCACAATACTTAGGGATTTGTGGTAAATTTCTAGATTCTTCATTTAACACTGGTTCTTGAAACATGGAAAGTAAACTTTTATGTGGGACTTGGTATCTGTTTTCAGTTTATGCTGCCATACTTTGCACAAGTTCAGTACTCTTCTTAGCGTTATTTGTTAGGGGGCTCTCAGACTTGAGCTGTATTCTGTCATGGGTCATACAGCTGTTTTTTAAGCAGTTTTCTTTGTGGAATAATGGCATTTTCTCAGGTATCCTAACAGTACACTAGAGTCTGCTAGCTGCTTGACCTGTGACCAAGCCTATGCCACCACACTATATCACCACAAATTGTTAGACTCACAGTAACTGTTTGATATTATAGTCATAGAAAACAATGTTCATAGAAGACAACGTTTCTTTTTGTTTTGTAAAACGACAAATTTAATGGTTCCCATGATGTCATGTAAGATCATTAGTTGGATTTCATGTGACCAATATTGCAGAAACCCATGATGGTTTCCATGAAGGAGGTCATTCAGTTTGAAGTGCTTCATTACATTTAAACTCAAAATAATTTCTATATTTCTACAACATTTGGATGTCAATGAAAGTAGGTCATAGTTTTGTGGGTCACTTCTGCTTCTTGTAGGTGGGTGTGACCTGTGCTTTCATCCAGCTGCGTGTAGATTTCTGTTCAAAGCATCATCTCTATATTATGGTCAAAAGAGGGGTTAACTCAGCTGCAGATTCTAAATGGTATCTGATGGGAGTTCTATTGGGTCCTGGAGCTTTGTCTAGTTTGAGCTATTTCAACAGTTCCTCAGTCCCACTGACACTAATACCTGCAGCACTCATCTTTGCAGTGGTGCAAGAATTAAACTGGCACAGTACTCTTGTACCTTCCTTTGTAAAGAAACATTTGAGAACTGAGTTTAACATAATGGGTTTTTCTCTGCTGCTTTTAGTATCACTTCTACTGTCATCCATGAGTGTCTGGACACTGTCTTTGGTGTCACTGATAGCCTTAACAGATGACCAGAATTTGTTTGGGTTTCGTGGTTATTCTACTATGGTAGTAATTGATGGCTTCACATATTGCCCTATTGACAGTCAAACACCTTTCATTTAGTATCTCTCTATATCCGTTACTATGGTTTATGCTATATGTGTGGTGCTGTACATCTGTTTCCTTAGGTGTTTCTTTAAAGGCACTGTACACCATGAAGAATCACTCTCACCATAAACTGTTCTACTAGGTACATATATGTAGCCAGTGTTTGGTCAACTATTCTTCTAAACTTGAGCCACTTTTCTTCTACATTCTTCTTCATGGAGCTGAAGGTTTCAAGCCCCTTCTTGAAATATGGCACCAGAGCCTCTTTATTTGGTTTGCTAAATGCATTAATTTTTCTACTTCTTGTGTTTACTCTTAGTACCTTAGTAATTAGTTTTTCCACAGTTATCTCATGGTCACTGATACCAGTTTCATTGTGAACATCCTCAAAGAAGTCAGGTTTATTTGCTGCCATTATATGTACTTGTAATATATAAGGGTCAGTCAAATGAAAACGAGACAGATGGAAAGAAGTCAGGTTTATTTGCTGCTTGTAATATATAAGGGCCAGTCAAATGAAAACGAGACAGATGGAAAGATAGTAATTAAAATGTTTTGTTATTTCAAAAGAAGTCATGGTAAATTTTTATACAGTTATCCCACTGTGTGCTAAGATGGTCAGTGCCTTCATGGAAAAATGTTTGTGATTGACTACAGAACCAGACTGTAACCTGCTGTGCTCCTCTCCATCCAAAGCAAATCGACAGCCACAAATGTCTTTTTTGGAGTCTCCAAAAATGTGGAGTGATATTGGGAGAGATGAGGACTGCATGGAGTATATGTAAGAGCTTCCCAGTAAAACTTCTGCAGCATAGTTGAAACAAACATGTTACCAAGGTTGTTTTGAGAACATTGCAGAAATTTTGCTTTTGAAATAATAAACGGTTTACTTACCTGTTGTTGTATTCCTTTGGGATAAAATTGAGTTCTATTGCAGAAAATTCAGATTAAAATACACAGGCACTGGTATAAGTTTCAGTACAATTGTTTACTTAACTCAATTCAGTGATTCCACTGAATGTCCTGATATAAATCCAGGTAGTAGCCTAGAACATGTACATGTATTGCTACTAAAAACAAGTCCCACTCAAATTTTAGTCACTTTCTGATAACAAGCAGAGGCTTGAACCAATTACACTTGTACTTGCTGTCCACCCCCAGTAGCTGAGTGGTCAGAGTGCCAAACCTAAGGGCCCAGGTTCAATTCCCAAATGGGTCAGATATTTTCTCCAGTCAGGGACAGGGTGTTGTGTTGTCCTAATCACCATCCCCACTGATGTGCAAGTCACCAAAGTGGCATGAAATCGAAAGACTTGCACCCAGTGAATGGTCTACCCGTTGGAAGGCCCTAGTCACACGACATTTTTTCTTGTACTTGCAACTCTGTCTCAACTAAGCTGTCTTCAGATGTAGATCAAAGACTGAAGGCTCTGGAGACATGAATACTGTAGCCAGAATGCTGTAGACCGAACACTGGAGGTGAACACCAATGTCTGAACACTGGAGACTCCATGCAGTGGCCTCTTGTCGACTTGGGGTGTGGTGCAGATCCAAGGGAGGACATCCCTCAAGCAGCCAGGAGCTTGAGGAAGTGGTTGCTCATAGCTGCTTCTCACGGCAACCTGCATAACCACTACTGCCAACTTCGTATAGCGCAATAATGCTCCCTTCATGGTATCAATTGTTACTGATACTACTCTTTTTTTCCATCTGACTTGTTTTCATTTGACTGCATCTTATATTTCCATCATATTTTTTAAGTAGTTTTCAGAGAAGCCATATAGTTTTGTTTCACAGGATATATTCCCATACCCATCAACTATGAACCTGTTGTAATCTCATTTGACTGTTGGATGATTAAGATCTCCTCCAATAATGGTAATATAAGTGAAGAAAACATGAAAGTAGGGAACTAAGGTGTTCTCTAAGGTTTTTGGGCATGTTTGGGAGTGAGTAGTGGTCAACAGAAGGATTTAATTATAATTTTTTGCCCACGCATGATAGTTTTTCCCAAATGATTTCACACACAACATCTACTTCCATGTCAGTGAAAAGTACAAGTATACATATATATTTTTATGACCACATTGGACAAGCTGGTCATCTTCTTCAATAAGTGTATGTTTAATTCCTTTTGAACTGCCCAATATTTTTTCATTTCTATTGAACTTTTCTGTCTTTCCTCGTCTGTAAAGGCCATTATCAGTTGATATAAAATGACTGGTAATCTTGTTCAAAAAACTTTGAAATCAAGGTAATTAAATAAAAAAATAATGTTAGACCCTTTGGACTGTGTGCTGTGTCTTCATTTTTTTATTTAAATCTAATTTTCTCCTTTTTCAGTTTCTTGATATTTTCTGTTTTGTTTTGTAGATCATCTGGGCTTATTTCTAGTTCTTCCATACCCTCTCTAATATCCATGATCCATCATACATGTTATTTCAGACTCCAGAGCTTCTCAGAAATTTTGCTTGTTAATCTGGTTCCTGGTGGCCCCATGATGTGGCCAAAAAGAGAAATACTCTTTTTACATACAATATCTTTAACAGATGCCAGTTCCCTATACAGCATTTCATTTGGCACTGTCCTCCATTGTCCTTTTTAATTTATTTTATTGTATTTAATTATGTTCTAGCTTTTCCTCTCTCTACTTTTAGGCTTTTGTTGATTCTGTTTGTCTGAGTGACTTTAAAACAGCTTCACTTGTATGTGTTACCCTGACTGAACCACTGTCTTGCAGTATTTTAATTTGGTTTTGATTCATAGACTTATTTATTGTATGTAGACCATGTTTGTTTTTGAGCCTTTATCACCTTATTTATTATTTCTTGCCAAGTAGGTGGTTTTTTTTCAAGGTGTATGTTACAATCTCTTCTAGATATTTAAATTGTTTCAATATTTTTATTTTCCTGTTGTTTACTGTTATGATAGTTATTACTAATGTGTCTATTACCATCATCTCACACTTTTTGAATAATATCTGGCATACTTTTTTGTGCTGTATTATGTAGACTTATTGTTTGATTTCTGGCTTCTTGTATGCTGTTAGCTAGTAACACTATGTTGCATTCAAATTCTATGCAGAGTAAGTTTATTTATTCTTTCTTGGTTTAGATGTATATCTTCTGAGTATTTTCCTTGTACCATTCTCTCATCAAGTATTCTACAGCACAGTTGAATAGTTGTTTCAGTCATAAACAGCTTAGACAGTTCTCCTCTGAATTTTACTTTGGATTTAGAGTTTATAAAAGTTAATGTTATCATTTTTATTAATTTGGGATGAAGTCTGATTCTTTAATATGTCCAACACTGAAAATCTGTGAATACAATACAAGCTTTTTTTGAAATATACAAAGGTTATGAATTGTTGTTTTTGTCTTTGTAGACATCCACTCCCAATTTTAAAGTGATTATCCACAAGGGCAGCTTCTCCTTGATTTAAATCCTCCTTTGTAGACTCCCATTTGTAGTTGCCTCAATTTCTTTTTTCTCTTTTTTGTGTAACAGATTCATTATAGCTGCATTCCAGAGTTCTGGCAGTTCTTCTTTGTTCAAGATTGTCACAATGCAGTGGTGTAATGATATCTCGACTGCTTGTTTTTAGAGTTCGACAAATGTTTGATCTTCTCCACATGCTTTGTAACTCTTGAGCTGTCTCTCAGCTTTGTAAACTTCATCGATTGTTGATGGGTTTATATTTTCTTGTGGTGCTCTCATTAATTTTTTGTGTTTACTGGAAAAAGTTCTGTGGAATCTTCACAAGTTAGCAGTTTGTTAAGCATTTCTATCAAAATGTCTGTATTTCCTCTATGACTGTGGGCCACCTTATTAATCTTTATCTTTTAGAATTAATGTTGGATGATCACATCTTTGGAGTTGTCAGTTAACAATTTTGTAGTAATCCCATGGGTCTGTTTCATTGCTGTTTATTTCTCTCATCCTTTTTTTTGTCTTATCACAGTCATTATTCAATTGGTGGTGTTTTTTTTCCTTTTGTTTCTTGGGGCTACTCATCCAGCTATTGGTTTTAGTTGTGGAATTTTTTCTGTAGATCATCTGTTAGTCTTGTATTACTAGTTCATTCTTTATATTCTTTTTTATTTATCAGTTTAGGAGAGTCATAAGTACTCTCCTGTTTGGGTTGGGATTTTTTTGCTGTCAGTGGGAGGAATTTAATTTTCATTTTAATCAAGTAATAATCAATAACTGGAGCTGGTGTCTGACCCTCTCAGGACAGTAAGAATTTATTGCAGTCAGTAACATTATCACTCAGCCTAATTCCTATATAAACCTCCCAACTAAGGCAGCTAAATTTTCAGAAACAGCTATTGATAATATTTTCATAGAAAGGTATAATGAACAAAACTGTATTACAAAACCAGTAGTAATGGCCTCTCAGACCATTACAGTCAGTTCATTTTGTAAACTGTTAGTACTGTTCAGGACATAAAATCTACTAAATCTGAATTCAAGAGAGTAGTCAGGAAGCCAAAAGTCAATTATTTATTTAAAGACATAAACTTGACTAATGTATATGGTGCTCATTGTGTGAATAAAAAATACAACACTTTTATAAATGAAGTGCTTACATTATTTAAATCGGGTTTCCCCCCAAACTGTTCCAGATTCGATCAAAGTCTAGAAAGGAGCCATAGAATACTCAAGGAATAAAAGTATCTTGTAAAACAAAAAAGACACTATATCTGTCAATTGGTGTTAACTCTAATGTTGAAGCAATAACTCATTACAAGACACACTACAAAACACTGAAGAAAGTAATGCAGACATCAAAGCAAATGCACTACAAGAAAAAGGCAGTTACAACAGATAACAAAATAAAGACAGTATGAGATTTATAAATGTATGGTGTCTGTTCTTTCAGACATGTCTGAAAAAATAGACATAAATGTATATATGGCTTGACAGCCAGAAGATCTATTCAGTGTGAATGCAGTCTCTCTCCTGAGCTCTCGCCATAATCCAACAAATGTTGGTGAGCAATGAGTATAATGGACAGGGTGTGCTACATCAGTAGTGTGTGATGAGATGGGAATTTGGACCAGACAAGAGTCACGTTTGGATAGCCAAGGCACTCAAGGCAACCATTCATGAGAAGTGTGAAATCTGGGTTCGAGTCCTGGTCGAGCACAAATTATCACTTGCTGTCACTGAAATTATTTCAGTGCCTAATTACAGCTGAGTCAGAAATTATTTCATTTCATTTCATTGTAATATAGGATATAGTGAAGAAGGAGACAGATATCAGCAGAAATGAAGAGGAGCATGTATCATAATGAGTAAATGATATGTTGGTATCAGATGTGTCCAGTGTTGCAAAACTTATTAATAAGCCTTTCGTAACTGTTAATAAAAAAAAGGGTTGTCAGGTTCAGTAGATGCTGTCACGGAGCATCTCAGGCCAATCATTACAAATAATTTCAGTAATATGAATATGATGCTCGTAACACTAGTAGAAGTAATGTCCATCATAAAATCCTTAAATTTAAAAAAATCTAGTGGTTATGATAAAATATTAACAAAGTTAATTAAAAAGAGTGCTTATGACTTCATTAACATATTAAGTCATTTGTGTAACCAGCCATTTACCAGTGGAAAACTTCCTGAGTGGTTGAAATATGCTGAATTTAAGAATTTGTTTAAGAAAGGACATAAAGAAATATCATCAAATTTCTGTCCCTTTTTACTAAAGTCAGTATTTAAAAAAAATAGAGACTGTAATGTAGACTTGTGTGTAAAACTTAAGGATGAAAGTAGCTGTTGCATGATGTATCCCTGCCAGGTACCACAATTCAATGAAATGTGGACCATATGTGGAAAAACTACTACAGTATAGCACAGAAGGTAACTGAAAGAAATACACCTAGAGATAAACAGAAATGACACTTTCACTCAAAGACCATCACTACAGATGCCTATGCATGCTCTGCAACATGTTCTCATGTTGACCACCAGGTTGGTAAGGAGTTCTTACTGTTCCATTCCTGCACCTGTGCAGTTAACAACAGTTGCATGGTTGCTGGTGCATGTGGACACGCTGCAACATGTCTCTCCAATGCATCCCACATCAGCTTGATGGGATTTAAGTCAGGGTAACAGCCAGCCAAATCCATTCACCGAATATTGCCTCGATCCAAGAGCTCTTCCACCTGTGCTGTTCGATGCAGTCGAGCAATCTCATCCATAAAAATTATGTAGGGCTGAATGCATTGCTGTAAACATGCACTTGGGAAAACATTATGGAACACTATAGTGTTGACTGGTGAGTGTCTTGCAGTCAAAGATTTGGGGGTCAGTATGCCCATGCAACATTATGCCTTTCCACACCATAACAACGAGACCACCAAAACAATCAAGTTTGACAGTTTTCTTTGGTTTATTACATACCCTCATACAGCAAGAAGAGGAGGTAATTACTCTCCATATTGATGTTACGTATGTAGTAGCAGACAGATGTAACCATTTCACATACACTGCTGCCCGTTAGAATCACAACACAGTGAAGCACGTGCAACAAATGTCAGATTGGCATGAAGTGTCCTAAATGTTTGGATATGCAAGAGATTAGCATTTCAGTGCACATGAAGTATGTGGGGCTAATGCCATCTACATTCTGCATATAAAGAAAGGTGATGTAGCAGGTTTCTCCTACAGAAATCACATTTGAATATTGTTTGCAAGAAGATTTTGTTATTCTTCAAGAAAGAAGGTGAAATGACTATCAGCACATATTGAATTTTGACAGCAGCAGAATTGTATTCTATCAATACTGTCTCTTATTGTTCCATGATGTTGCTGCATGTGTTGGTCAGGTTTCCACAAATGTCATGCAACTATGAAATTGACAGCTTCAGAAAAGATATGTGGTTTACAAAGCCATATGAGAGTGTACAGCCACGTCACATGCCTTGATTCAGAAAATGGGCTTGCTTGCTGCACACAGACAATACAAAAACGTCTGGAGCACTACTGACTGTTAGCATGATCACCACTGTTTTGCCTTCCTTTGATAATATGGGAGAGAGAAGTGTGTCCATGGTGGTGCACCAAATAACAACACTGCACACAAGACTGATTAGGAACAAGACCCAGTTCTGTGCATGACATCAAAATGAATATATCCTTCTATGGAGGACCTGAGAAGAAAGAAACATTGTCAGATTGTATTTCTCACCATGCAGGGTGACAGTGGATACAGAACACCATCATCTCTGGTTTTCATGAACAGTATTTTGGTCAGCAGCTGTTACGTGCCTTACTTGCAAAGGTACCCTATCTTCAAAGCCTCTGTGATGTTATCTCCAGCAAAATACTGCAAGACCATATTTTGTCGTGCTGTTATGGCCTAACTCAATACAGAGAGTGTTCAACTCCCCAGATCACTTACCCACTTAAATCATCTGGTTGTGGATTGTTAAGAGATTAGCATGCCACCACATACCAGCCAATATGATTGCTGAACCCTCGCAGCTTGAAGCTACATGGTATGACAAACTTGAATATGTCAATCAAACTAAGCTGAACTTGATGTTCAGTCAGTTTAGAGCCAAGAGTATACCCAGGATCATCTAATGTATAGGGGTGAGGAGGGAGGCAACTGTTAGTTTACTGTTAATGACAAAATAGTTTGGAAATTCCATTATACTTGCTACTTGTCAGTATATAGTTTAGTGTTTCAAATATTTTGAAGCGAACATCTAGAGGTTAAACGTTATATCATGGATAACAACTTTTGTCAGAGACAAAATGTTCATCAAGATGACGAAATTTCGCCATACTAGCATGGTCTACTAATCAGATGTGCTGTGTATGAGATATTCTAGTGAACTGATAGTGACATTCAATAAGAGAACCTTAATAGTGAATCTCTCTAAGCAGAGAAAGATATTTTTGAAGCAAATAAGGAACTGAAATTTTGCCAGACCTACCTCCTTTCATATGGAGCAGATGCCTGATTTATAGGCAACACACAGGACACACAGACGTTGCAGCGTGCCTACACATTTCGACTCTCAGGAGTGTAACAAATACAAAAGGGTGCCTAGTGTAGCTGGGAAGCATCAGCAAACAGTTTATATCCAATAAAAGTTGTTCCCCATGTAGCTGGAGTCAGCCCAAACAAATATTGGCCATCATGTCTTTCACACAACACTCAACGTTAACAGAAACTGTCGGTTTGTTTCCCATTATTAACGATCGATCGCACTGTGGAAACCACAGTGAAAATTTGATGAAGTTTTGCATAGTTGTGTTGGACAGTTCTCTAGTATGACCATCGAACGCATCACGTCACTCTTTTCAATTCTGACGCCTGGAAAACGGTCTGCCCTGCCAATTATGAGTGCCTGTGAGAGCTTTCGCCTGATTTCAAGCAGCCCACACAAGGTAGCTGTCATACCTTCCCTTCATGACAATCCTTGGCCGCATTCTGCAGGGGCAATGAGGTGGCTCCTGCACCGTTTTCGATGGTAAGTGTTTCGTCACCCACCATACAGCCCAGACTTGGTTCCCTCGAAGTTCCCTCTCTGCTCACATGAACCGCTGGATATGAAGACAACATTTTGGCACAGACAACAAGCTACAGATCAACGTAGAGAATTGGTAGCAAGCACAAGCAGCTGCCTTCTGTGATGAGGTTATTGGAAAGTTGGTACAATGCTATGACAAATGTCTCAGTCAGAGCAGAGACGTAGAAAAGTAGTTGGAAGGTGCAGCTAACTGTTGCAAATAAAACATGTTTGATTTTCGCTGTGATTTCCATTTCGCGACCGAACGCACCTTACTTGCCGAACAGGCCTCGTAACACATAACTCTGGTTCAGTTTCGTGTGTAGTACTTGATGTTCCAAACTCAGTACAATGAAATCTAAATAAATTTGCTGTTTCTTGGCAGTCAATGATACTGTCACTGTAACTGAATGTAATACTTCGGACACTCGGTTCATGGTACTAGTTCTCGGTCGGATGTAGTCGTCAGAGTACTGTATTGAATTGACTGCAGGCACTGAAGGGAATTCTCTAACTGATGATTTGTAACTGTATGAATGTCAGCGGCACATCATGTTTTGGTGTCTGTGGGCGGAATAATTTCCATGTCTGCCAGTGAAAGGTGGAAGCAACGTAGTCCACAGTTTACAGTACTCCCTGTGACAGCTCTCCAGACCGTTGGTGTACTTATCTCATGTACTGAAGATACTGGCGCAGAAGCAGTAAGAGGTCTAGTTTTGTGAGCACCATCTGGAGACTACTGCACGGCTTCAGAAAGCATCGCTGATGCGAAACCCACCTTGCTCTTTTCTCACATGATATACTGCGAACTGTGGATGAAGGGCAACAGGTAGAATCCATATTTCTAGATTTTCGAAAAGCATTAGACACGGCACCCCTCTGCAGACTTAACGAAGGTACGTGCCTGCGGAATAGGTTCCCACGCATGTGACTATGTGACTGCCTCGAAGACATCTTAAGTAGGCCTAATAGAATCCAGTTTGTTGTCCCCGACGGCGAGTGTCATCTGAGACAGGAGTAACATCAGGAGTGCCCTAGTGAAGTGTGATAAGACTGTTTCTATTTTCTATCTACATAAATGATGTGGCAGATAGGGTGGGCAGCAATCTGCGGGTGCTTGTTGATGGTGCTGTGGTGTACAGAAAGGAGTCGTAGATAAGTGACTGTAGGTTGATACAACATGACCTAGACAAAATTTCTAGCAGGTGTGATGAATGACAGCGGGCTGTTAATATAGAAAAATGTAAGTTAATGTGCATTAGTAGGAAAAACAAATGCGTAGTGTTCGAACACAGCATTAGTAGTGTCCTGCTTGACACCGCCACGTCATTTAGAAATCTAGGCGTATCGGTGTGAAGTGGTATGAAATGAATGGAATGAACAAGTGAGAATTGTGGTAGGGAATTCGAATGGTCGACTACGGTTTATTCGGAAAGTTTTGGGGGGGTGTGGTTCATTTTCAAAGGAGACCTCTTATAGGCCGCTACTGTGACCTATTCTTGAGTATTGTTCGAGTATTTGGGATCCGCACCAGGTCGGATTGAAAGAAGACATCGAAACAAATCAGAGGCGAGCTGCTAGAGTTGTTAGTGGTAGGTTCGATCAGTATGCAAGTGTTATGATGTGCTTTGGGGGCTCAAGTGAGAATCCCTGGAGGGAAGAAGACATTAATTTCAAAGAACACTACTGAAAGGGTTTAGAGAACCGGCATTCAAAGCTGCCGCCAATATACATTTCGCATTGAGGACACGAAGATAACACACAAGAAATTAGGGCTCATATGGAGGCATATAGATAGACGTTCTTCCTTCTTTCTGCCTGCGAATGGAACAAGAAAGGGAACGACTAGTTGTGGTAAAGGTCACCCTCCATAACGCACCCTACGGTGGCTTACAGAATATGTGTGTAGTTGTAGATGTTGATGTAGTGTAGATGTCGATGTAGATGTAGCATCTGGCCCAGAGAACAGTGTCCCAGAGTACAAATAAACACAGCAGAGGAAAAGAAATACAGCACTAACCTGACTATAGCAGATACTGAAAGTGACCACTATTCATCTTTTGGCACTTTTAGGCCCTGGTCAGCAAGTTGCTGAAGGTGGATCGAAGCTGGACTGCCCGAATTACTGCAGTCTCATCCAAAATGTTCTACTGCAATTCTTGAAGACTGTAAGGGCTGTTGCGAACACCTTAGAGCTGAGGGCTCCCCACACAAAATAATCGCACACTGACAGATCAGGAGTCCGGAACAGCACTGCTGCTACAGTCGCAGGTTCGAATCCTGCCTCGGGCATGGATGTGTGTGATGTCCTTAAGTTAGTTAGGTTTAAGTAGTTCTAAGTCTAGGGGACTGATGACCTCAGATGTTAAGTCTCATAGAGCTTAGAGCCATTTGAACCATTTTTGATAGATCAGGTCACCTGGGTTGCCAGCTAGAGCCGCGACCAGATTGGCTTCTGCTAACAAATCCATCGGGCGTGAAATTCTGTAAATGTGCTCCAAGGTTCGGCAGGCTGTATGTGCAGCTGCTCCATCCTGTTGGAAGTATCTGCGCTTCACGAGGTATGGCTATATGAATAGATTCACGTCCAACTGTATCCACTCATCCAGGCCATTTTATTTGCCCCATTCTGTACAATACTGTACACGGAAACAAATGTAAAACTTCTTTATTTTCAATCCTTTCTGCTGTTGCAATTGTAGTTGACAGCAGAGTACTACTTGCTTACTTTACTTTACATGTGGCAAGGGCCTTATCGACCATACGCCTGCTCTATGAGCCTCTTCCACTTCTGCCTGTCCAATGCGCTGTTTGTCCAGTTGACGCTAATGTTAATCCTCATTATGTCCTCCCGAATGTTATCCCGCCATCTGATTCTGGGTCTCCCTCTTCTTCTCGTTCCTTCTATTGTTCAGCCGAATGCCATTCTAGTCTATTCTCTGTCATTCTTGCTATATGACATGCCCAATTCAACCTTCTTCTCTTGAGCACTTCGATGATGTTGCGGTGTTTGTACAGCCCTCTTACTTCTTCATTTCTTGTTATTCTCCACCCCATGTTATTTTCGTCGTATACAGGTCCAAAAAATTTTCCTTAGTACTTTTCTTTCGAATATTAACAGTACAATGTACTAAGATTCTTTCTATTCAAAGTATTAGTTTTCAGAGTTTCGTTATTTTTCCTTTTTTGTGTAAATCGGTGTACTACTGCCCTTTGTGAAATCAGTGAAGACTGAACTGTCGGTGTTTCACGTCTGGCGCTGACGTACCGCCAACCAGCGTCCGGGTGAGGTGGAAGAGGAAGAAAGACGAGGTGCAGGAAGACGGCTGGGTCCGGGAGGGAAAGCGTGGACAGTACGGTGCTGCTTCTCCTCCCTGCCCCCACCACGAGTCTTGGTCGAGCAGAGCAACGGTTCGTTGGCGGTCGCTGGCGTGCGGGCCGCCAGTCCAGTGTAAGCCGTGCAGGCGCCATGCGGGCCGGGCTCGCACGTGTGTGAGTGCGCGAGCGCAGGATGCGACGTCTGACGCTGCCGCTGCCGCTGCTGCTGCTGCTGGCGCTGGCCGCTGCCGGGCTAGGTCAGTCGCTCGTTTATATCTGCTCCTGGGCGTCTCTTCAGACGTCGCCGCCCTCGTTCCACTTTCTGCCAATTGGTGACCAATATAGGACTGCCACACTTTTGTCTAGTGTTGTGCTGGACGTGCTTCGATATACGGAGTGGGTGTGTTTTGGGTGAAGCATAAGTCATCTTACTAGAATGAAATTTTCCCTCTACAGCGGAGTGTGCGCTGATATGAAATTACCTGGCAGATTAAAACTGTGTGCCGGACCGAGACTCGAACTCGGAGAGCTTCTGTGAAGTTTGGAAGGTAGGAGACGAGGTACTGGCAGAATTAAAGCTGTGAGGACGGAGCGTGAGTCGTGCTTGGGTAGCTCAGCTGGTAGAGCACTTGCCCGCGAAAGGCAAAGGTCCCGAGTTCGAGTCTCGGTCCGGCACACAGTTTTAATCTGCCAGGAAGTTTCACAAGTCATCTTATCTCGTACATCTGTGTTGGGGACCCGCGGTTCGGTTGGGCGAGCGATGCAGATCTACCTTAAGAAAAAAGCAACATAACCGTGACAAATTTTGTCTATTAGCGTAACAGTTACTTGTTATATTAACTGCCAACACACAGTCCACAGCAAAACTTCATCGCCAAGGCTTCAGAATGTTTATGATTTAATTTATGTACATTGTCAAAAAGCGACGAAAGTCGTATCAACAAAATTGACATCGCAATTGAATTCCCTTAGTAGTGAACTGAAGCCCGATGATGAAATCACGCTTTTAATTGCACGTTTGTAAATGATTAAAAGACGCTCTTTTTAAATAAATTTGTCGCTTGACGTTACATTTCCTTCTCGTTTGTACCATGTTGACAAGGAAATCCACTGTAACTTGCATTTTTTTAAAAAATCATGTTGTACGCAGGTGCTTCGGTTACCGTAAATTGTGATTATACATTAACGGTAAGACAGTTGTTTTGTTACGAATCACTGGTGCTTTGTGTTTTACAGCATTGTTTCGATACTACTCCTTGTCATCGGCTGATAGATTTGGCAATTAACTTCCACGAACATGTCTCGTGTGACGACGGCATATATATGTTTATGGAACAAAGTTCCAGATTAAGTGACCGCTACAATAGGTACTCAAAAGATTTGTGGTCATATCTTCCCTTACCCATAAAATACTTTTAACGCAGACCGTTATCTCGATCATCAGCGTTACTAATCACTATTAAAACACCAACTAACGTCATTTTATTGGTTTCTCTTAAGTTGTACATAGGGGTGTTCCCCGTGAGAGACTGGAGTAAGCAGCTACATCCCTCCCCTCCTCCCCCCCAATTTCTCTACTACAATGTTTTCACGCATATCGAACAGTCCTATCCTAGCCTTCCTCACTGACATACGTTTTAATTCAGTACGGTGTTAATTTGAAGAGGGACACAACAAATTTTGACTATAGTAGCAAATGTACATAGAGCCATTTGTTGTGAGATCTCAAAATTATTTCGTAACTCATCTTTGAGATAACATAACGTACCAGCTTGCCCACTCTGCATCCACCCCTACCCATAGCTCAGGTTGTGAGTACACTCTTGATTGTAAGCATCCTTATAACGTAAACTGGTGACTAATGACTGGGGTGTTCAAACCAGCTTACTGGAGTACATCTGCAAACTTTCATACAATATTAAGCCTCGAAATCTTGTAATATTTCTGTTACACAAAGTGTCACAGCGTTTTGTGCTTACGGACGTTGGTGGCATGCAGAGCCATATCGCTGCATATAAATTTATTTCAAAAAACAGCAGTACAATTTTTTGTAAAGTCATCTCATTCTTGTTGTTACTTTTTTCAGTTTACTTGTACATATAGCTATACCGCCCACTATAAGCTCATCCAAGTGAACCCAGTTCACCGTCAGTTGGCGGACAGGTGTCGCCAAAATTGCAATAAAACAGGTACCTAATAACAGTGAGCCACAGTCGGTCTGTAGTTGTTTTTCGTTATTGCTCCAATAAGGCACAAGATTTCCTCTTCCATTGTTCGACATTATTCAAATGCAATACGAGTATTCCTTTTAGAATTAGAAAATTGATAAACGATTCTCTCTATTCCACAGCCCATTTTGTTTTATAGTGTGCATAAAGCGATGCGACTCTTTCTTTTTTTTACTCATAAATTGTATTTTCCGAAACTATGTTTACGGATACGTTCTAGGAATGTTTTCGTTTCGAATTTGCGAGGATAACACCTTACATTAAGAGTCCTTAAGAATACAGATTGATTAGGCCATTAATTCTTCAGTCTGTTGCACAACGTCATCATCATAGATCTTTTTAAGGATTAGGCTACTGTGTGTTCCGAACTGACATCTTTTCTGAGATCTTCCAGTATCTCTTTCCCTGTTCGGATTATAGTTCAGACTCTTCTGAAGGATTCTATGACCCGATATTCTCAAGCGTTGTTGTCTCAAGTTATCAGAATCATTCATTTTAAAAATATTTGATTATGTTCTAATGCCTCTTCTCGTGTAGTCTTTTTCGCACCTGTTAAACAACGCACTGCATAAATATTTGAAAGACAGATGGCTCCTTGGCTTCCGTAAAATTAAAGTCGGTCTACACAGAAATGCATTCGACAGGACGGAGGGCCACGTGTGTTCTCAAATTTTGCTTCTGTTAATTAAACTGCTCCAACTACATTCCTTTTGAATTGGTTCAAAGCGCAAGATATGAGTTCCGTAAAGGAAAGCACCAAGTGCGAATCGAAATAATTAGCGCAGTGATGATGTACATCCTCTTGCTTAAGAAATTTCTTTTATATCAAAGCGTCAACGTGAGGTCAGTGTGTCGACCACACGCGTGTGTTCGTCGTTGTCCAGGCCCGTTGACTTGCATCCTGCTGTCCTTGAGCTGCCGTGTTGCTATCACAGGTACAAGCTGTCTGGGCAGACACTGTTGCGGCTGAGCCGATGAGTACAGATTACAGAAAATATTATGAAATCTCCTCCATTTTCCGGGTTCTTATTACAGCTTTGTAGGTCTTGGGAAATATGATTTAGTTTATTACTGTTTTTCCTTTGTTAGATTTATATAGCGAAGTCGCTTCATATTTGACATGGTCAAAGAGGTAATTCAAATAGGTACTTTATGCAGAATCAAGGCATTGTTTCCGTCAAGAAAGTGTAAGAAAATTCAAATGACATAGGTCATATCACGAAACAACGACAGTAATTTGATGCTGACGTTGTTTTTTGCGCTCTGCATCCACAGATCTTTTTCCACTGTGTGACTTCGACTGTTATTTTCAACTTTTCATGTCTAAAGACGAAAGAGTATAGCTTTCTATAAGTCTACCTGTATCTGTAGGACTTAGTGGTTGGAAGCTCAAGCATGTCACGTTCGTTAACTTTTTCAGCGATCCCTCTCTACCATTAATTGTGGACAATTACACCAAAAGCTACTTAACGTCAAGCTTACTGTCCATGCCATTACCGGAAACTATTTCCACCATCGAAGATAGCCACTTATCCTGCTAATTTATCTGAATTGAGGGTAGATGGAGCTGTAGCCTCATATACCTTAATATGCGACGAGGCGTGCAAAGAGGACCTTCACGCTCCAGGAGATGCCTTAATGAAGACATGCTCGTTTCGCGTCCGCAAAAGGCTTCGCTATTTTTGTTCCGGTCTAGCAGCGATCAATGACGACATAACTTGTAAGATCTAACTTTCGCTGGAATGATAAGTTTTATATTAAAGAAGCTATTCAGATGGTTCAAATGGCTCTAAGCTATATGGGACTTAACATCTGAGGTCATCAGTCCCCTAGACTTAGAACTACTTAAACTTAACTAACCTAAGGACGTCACACATATCCGTGCCCGAGGGAGGATTCGAATCTGCGACCGTAGCAGCCACGTGGTTCCGGACTGAAGCCCCTAGAACCGCTCTACCACAGCGGCCGGCCAAATAAGCTACCACATCCCAGGTTAGGCGAGACCAAGTGACCTATATGGTCTCAAAAATAAGTCTTCGTTTCCCACCCGATGACGACCCTGGCTTTGTCGATCTTGGGAATTTTTTCTCAATGGAGCCTAATGTCAATTATGACAAATGTGTCTTTACTGCATTTTCGCCCTGGTGCAAAGTGATAACTTGAAAGCAGCGAGAGTTTGGAAAGTTGTCGTTTTGACGCCGTATGTAGCAGTACATCCTAAATTGCTTCAGGACGACATGGCCGCCTCTATTAATTCCTTGGTTTTTAGAAAAAGCCCGCTAAACCAGAGAGCTGACAATCCACCTGTGGAAGGACCTCTCTTCTGTGCCACCTAGCGGGAGACTTTCTTTCTCTGATATCGTCCATCTGGCCTTAAAGGTTATTTGTTAATACATTAATGCTACATTAACAGCATAGTTGAGAAGGAGAGAGAGAAAGCTCACTCTTTCTCTCTCCTTTCCCTCCCCAGCCCCCCTCTATTTCCTCGTCTCTCCGCGCGAGAGAGAGCATCCTGCCTGCACTACACAGAAGGAAGAATCAGCCATGTTCTTCATGAATGAATGATTGTGGTATTTGCGTGAGGTCCATTTATTAATCTTATTTGCTGGTTCTGCAACATAATACATAGAGTATATTATTAAAATTTTGTTTATTATTTTGTCCTACACTACGGTACTGATTTTGTTTACACAGCCTAGTCTAGCGTTAAACGTGTGCAACTGTGCAGACAAGTTAGGTCACTGTTGATTCCATGAATGTTGCATTCTGATAGATGAGCTTGGCCTGCAACTCCCAGCAGTCACATAGCCGCCCATATTTTAGGCGCAAATAATCATCGTCCTTCTGAACCGAATCATTCATATTGTCTTCCTGTTTAAAGCCACCCACTTCAAAAATATCCTAAGTTTTCTAGTGGTGCAAATATTCTTCCGATTCCAGTCTCGGGCCAGCTTTCACTAATGCTGCATCTGTCATTCGTAGCAGCCATCTGAATTTCCACGCGTAGAACTCTAAGATGGTTATGCGTGGGAAAAGTACAGTTGATCTTCATTATTTTGACTTCTTGACTGCCTGTTTGGTTCTTTTCAATTTGCAAAATTCATTGTGTGCCATGACTAGAATATGTCTTTTCCCCTGAAAGTATCCCCTTGGCGCTCCTTAGATGAACATTCTGTGGCTACATGAGCTGGGAGTGCATTGTGGTAACCATAGGAATTGTACACTCACGTGACAAAAGACATGGGATAGCGATATGCGCATTTAGAGATAGGGTAGTATCGCATACTTAAGGTATTGACATTTGTACTCGGGTTCAAAAAATGGTTCAAATAGCTCTGAGCACTATGGGAGGTCATCAGTCCCCCAGAACTTAGAACTACTTAAACCTAACTAACCTAAGGACATCATACACATCCTTGCCCGAGACAGGATTCGAACCTGCGAACGTAGCGGTCACACGGTTCCAGACTGTAGCGCCTAGAACCGCTCGGCCACCCCGGACGGCTTGTGGGCTGTGTTTACGCGGAACAGACTGGGTCCTCTGGTTATGAACGGCTACTTGGAGACCATCAATGTTCCCAAACAACGATGGAATTTTTATGGATGACAACGCTCCATGTCACTGTGCCACAATTTTTCGCAATTGGTTTTCCGAACAACTCTAGCGAATGATTTAGCCATCCAGATCGCCCAACCGAAATCCCATCGAACATGAATAGGACATAATCGAGAGCTCAATATGTGCACAAAATCCTGCACTGGAAACACTTTCGCAATTATGGACGGCTATAGAGGCAGCATGATTCCATATTTCTGCAGGGGACTTCCAACGACTTGTTGAGTCCATGAGTTGCTGCACTACGCCGGCAAAAGGAGGTCCGACACGATATTAAGCGGTATCCCACGACTTTTGTCACTTCAGTGTATACCAGAAAGAGCTCGTTACGAACACGCGTTTCATGTATGCCTATTACGTCCCTTCACTCGATGGCTTTGTTGCTCGATCGTACAATGCTCTCTGTACCGTTCCTCAATTTTCCCATTTCAGTCCTTCATTTGAGATGCACCTACAGCCATCTGATGAGTATGACCGTTTAAAAGCTACTTCATTTACACGTGAATAGTTAAGGAAAGCAACCCGCCGAACACGCGGCGTTTACGCATTGCGTGACCCCTGGTCCAAAGACTCCGTCTCAGCAATCTGCTGCCTGGTATAATAGTGTTACAGCTATCCCTAGAAATTGCCAGCAGCATATTTCCTCACGCGTGAACTTTACTAAAGTGTAGATGTATCTGGTGTTAAATATCCTTATACGTTAAATGGAGCCCACCATAAACTTAGAGACGAGTCGATAAGAGAGAATTATCGCTTGCTGGACAAGGTCTTCTCATATACCAAATAGTCTGAAAGAAATTTAGATTTCCGAGTCCATGAAAATGGGTCAGAGCATTTATACAACGCTTAATTTTTGTCCCCAGGTAATCTGGTCGTGTTTCTTTGTGAATCTACACTCCTGGAAATTGAAATAAGAACACCGTGAATTCATTGTCCCAGGAAGGGGAAACTTTATTGACACATTCCTGGGATCAGATACATCACAAGATCAAACTGACAGAACCACAGACACAGACAACAGAGCATGCACAATGTCGGCACTAGTACACTGTATATCCACCTTTCGCAGCAATGCAGGCTGCTATTCTCCCATGGAGACGATCGTAGAGATGCTGGATGTAGTCCTGTGGAACGGCTTGCCATGCCATTTCCACCTGGCACCTCAGTTGGACCAGCGTTCGTGCTGGACGTGCAGACTGCGTGAGACGACGCTTCATCCAGCTCAATGAGGGACAGATCCGGAGATCTTGCTGGCCAGGGTAATTGACTTACACCTTCTAGAGCACGTTGGGTGGCACGGGATACATGCGGACGTGCATTGTCCTGTTGGAACAGCAAGTTCCCTTGCCGGTGTAGGAATGGTAGAACGATGGGTTCGATGACGGTTTCGATGTACCGTGCACTATTCAGTGTCCCCTCGACGATCACCAGAGGTGTACGGCCAGTGTAGGAGATCGCTCCCCACACCATGTTGCCGGGTGATAGCCCTGTGTGCCTCGGTCGTATGCAGTCCTGATTGTGGCGCTCACCTGCACGGCGCCAAACACGCATACGACCATCATTGGCACCAAGGCATAAGCGACTCTCATCGCTGAAGACGACACGTCTCCATTCGTCCCTCCATTCACGCCTGTCGCGACACCACTGGAGGCGGGCTGCACGATGTTGGGGCGTGAGCGGAAGACGGCCTAACGGTGTGCGGGACCGTAGCCCAGCTTCATGGAGAGGGTTGCGTTTGGTCCTCGCCGATACCCCAGGAGCAACAGTGTCCCTAATTTGCTGGGAAGTGGCGGTGCGGTCCCCTACGGCACTGCGTAGGATCCTACGGTCTTGGCGTGCATCCGTGCGTCGCTGCGGTCCGTTCCCAGGTCGACGGGCACGTGCACCTTCCGCCGACCACTGGCGACAACATCGATGTACTGTGGAGACCTCACGCCCCACGTGTTGAGCAATTCGGCGGTACGTCCACCCGGCCTCCCGCATGCCCACTATACGCCCTCGCTCAAAGTCCGTCAACTGCACATACGGTTCACCTCCACGCTGTCGCGGCATGCTACCAGTGTTAAAGACTGCGATGGAGCTCCGTATGCCACGGCAAACTGGCTGACACTGACGGCGGCGGTGCACAAATTCTGCGCAGCTAGCGCCATTCGACGGCCAACACCGCGGTTCCTGGTGTGTCCGCTGTGCCGTGCGTGTGATCATTGCTTGTACAGCCCTCTCGCAGTGTCCGGAGCAAGTATGATGGGTCTGACACACCGGTGTCAATGTGTTCTTTTTTCCATTTCCAGGAGTGTATATTTATGACTTTAGCACACTTTTGACAAGTAATGAAAACAGTGCAAATATCATTTCATAGCTAGTGCTGTTACCTAACATGTGACGGCACGCCTTTGTGTCTCTGGTTCTAATCTTGCGTGATGTTGGGTGAGAAGGATACGTCGCATCGGCCTATTAAGCAAGCAGCAATGATGATGTGGCGCAGACGAATAACGAAATTCTGCATGACCTGCTGAACATCGATGCTGTCGATGACCTCCTGAACGGCTGTTTTCAGCTCAGCAATGGTTTTGGGGTTATTGCTGTATACCTTGTCTTTAATACAGCCCCACAAAAAGTAATCGCATGTGTTCAAATCGAGAAAATATGGCTGCTAATGGAGATCCATGCCAGTGGCCTCTGGGTACCCCAAAGCCAGAATGCGGTCCCCAAAGTGTTCCTCCAGGACGTCTGACACTCTCCCGCTTCGATGGGGTCGAGCTCCGTCTTACATGAACCACATCTTGTCGAAATCAGGGACTTTTGGCTTTTGGATAATGGAAATGAAATTATGTTCCAAAACCTTAACGTACAGTTCGGTAGTAACCATGCCATCAAGGAATATTGCACCAATTATCCCATGACTGGACATTGTACACGACACAGTCACTCGTTGAGGGTGAAGAGACTTCGCGATGGCGAAATGCGGATTCTCAGTCCCTCAACGGCGCCAATTTTGCTTATTGACGAAACCATCCAAAAGAAAGTGGGCTTGGTCGCTAAACCAAACCACACATGCACATACTAATTCACATCATGCCCCGAGGCCAACAGTGCGTTTGAACGTTCTAACGCAAACCGTTCAGAAGTTATGACGATTTTATTTCATACAGTTCAATAATTGTCTCCCTGTACATCGACCTTTGAGTACCAGAACGACCACTTGTCTTGTGATTCCCAACAGTTCACAGGGAAATGGTCCGCCACTTCTTTCTTCGTCATTATTTGACAACTGCGGAAACGTCTGGGACACCTCACCACTTTGTCATATGATGGCTCGTTGTTGCCGTATACTTCTGTCAGCTATAAATAGATTGTTGCAGCGTTGTTCCCTTTAACATGCAGAAAACGACTTTTGCCACAATGCTCCATTTTTCCAGTAGACTGCGCCATGTAATTTGGGATCCTCTAGCGGCATGCCACTGTATGGTGATGCAGAGCTTTCAGTGCACAGGCGTATAACCACGAACAAACAAAAAAGTTAACTACGGAACATTACTGTTTCTATGTGGTAATTAAAATGATGTCAAATGTTATGACTACCCTCCGTAACTGGCCCCTGATTTGCTGAGTACCAACCTGTCGTCGACTAACAGTCTCGATCTCGCGAATCAACATTTGTAGCCGGGAAACCGGCAACCGAAAGAATGAAGTGTGAAAGTGAATCCACGGAGCGTACGACTAAATCTTTATGATAAAGGTTTTATCAGAGTAAACGCGATTTGTAAATCTGGGATTGAAAATCAACATTGTGTTCAACACAGTGCAATTCGAATTTGTGGTCCAAATCGCGTGGTCTTCGAGTTGTTAGATAATTTCTTTTTCGTGTTCAGGACATCAGCGGAAGATCTGCATTCATTGTCAGTGTGTTTCTCACTAGCCAACGGCCTTTCCGTGTGAGTACTGTATGTGTGACCGTCCAGGCCGCCGAGCGCTGTTGGCAGGCGGGGTGCACTCAGCCCTTGTAAAGCCAATTGAGGAGCTACTTGACTATGTAGTAGTGGCTCCAGGCATGAAAGCTGACAATGGCCGGAGAGCGGCGTGCTGACCACATGCCCCTCCGTATCCACATCCAGCGAGGCCTATCTGTTGTGGATGACACGGAGGTCGGTTGGCATGTTTGGGCCTTCAGAGACCTGTTCGGACAGAGTGTTTACTGACCCTTAACATAGACAAATGTAATGTATTGCGAATATCTAGAAAGAAGGATCCTTTATTGTATGATTATATGATAGAGGAACAAACACTGGTAGCAGTTACTTTTGTAAAATATCTGGGAGCATGCGTGCGGAACGATTTGAAGTGTAACGGTCATCTAAAATTAATTGTTGATAAGGCGGGTGCCAGGTTGAGATTTATTCGGAGAGTCCTTAGAAAATGTAGTCCATCAACAAAGGAGGTGGCTTACAAAACACTCGTTCGACCTATACTTGAGTATTGCTCATCAGTTTGGGATGCGTACCAGGTCGGGTTGACAGAGGAGATAGAGAAGACCCAAAGAAGAGCGGCGCGTTTCGTCACAGAGTTATTTGGTGGGCGTGATAGCGTTACGGAGATGTTTAGCAAGCTCAAGTGGTAGACTCTGCAAGAGAGGCGCTCTGCATCGCTGTGTAGCTTGCTGTTCAGGTTTCGAGAAGGTGCGTTTCTGGATGAGGTATCGAATATATTGCTTCACCCTACTTATACCTCCCGAGGAGATAACGAATGTAAAATTAGAGAGATTCGAGCGCGCACGGAGGCTTTCCGGCAGTCGTTCTGCCCGCGAACCATACGCAAGTGGAACAGGAAAGGAAGGTAATGACAGTGCCACGTAAAGTGTACTCCGCCACACACCATTGGGTGGCTTGCGGAGTATAAATGTAGATGTAGATGATAGTTGTCATCGGTCTTGTAAATCTGTTAACTAAAAAAGACGATGAAATTAAACAGTCAATCTGTAGAAGTTAGGTGCCATTGCCTTGAAATTCAGCTGCAGTCACTTGGATGCGCAAGGACAATAGCCCTGCCCGCATCTGGAGAACAGGCGGCGTCACAGGGTGGCCAATCTGCGCGCCAGTAGGCCAAGCTTACGCTCTGGCCGAAAGCAGCGAGAACCGCGTGCGTTATTACCTTCTTCTATCGAAGGAGGCACAGCGCTGTGCTTCATACGAGGTTACAAAACTAAGGAACGATGCTCTCCCAGCCCATTTCATTGCAGCTTTTGGTTGGCTTCACTTTGTTATTAGTAACAGCTTGGGTCAGAATTAAGATGCAGATACACTTATTTGCAGCGCGAACAACTGGCATTACGATTCTATCGATGCTAAGGCGCTAATCTTCGTCGTATTATCCCTGTCAGAATTCCCCGTGGCTAACTACCTTCCTTCATGGCACTCTTCTCACAAAATTAATCTCAGTTTTTTCCGATTGTCACTCTCTCTCGGGATTCGACGAGTTATCGTTGTTTTTCGTTTGTTTCTGATTGTTTTTCATGTAAATTAGTGATGTCTTAAAGCAAGTCAGCATCTCGCCAGATACGTCAGAATTGTGAGTTGGCTAAATTCCATTCTCCGTAATAGGACTACCTCACATTTATGAATTTATCTGACTTAATTTCAATTACTGCCTGTTACATGTCTGTAGTTTTCCCCCCGTCTCCTTCATTAAGTAAGTCATTTATCCAGGCAGTAGAATCCCCTGCTGTAGGTGATGAAGTCTGCTGTCTCCACGGTCCAGGGAACAGAATATTAGCCGGCTAGATTGTTTTTATATGCTGACAGGTAAACAATGACAGGCAGTACATCTTGCTTCCATTCGATAAACCTCTAACTACAAACCAAATCCCAGAATTTACAAGGATAAATCACATTGGCTAGTATGTGCTCTTCCGCGTGAGTAAAAAGGAGTTCCGATATTGTAAAGAACCAAGACGATTACTTCACACGATACGGCGAAACCAGCATTGAAAGAGACCGCAAAACATAGTTCTAAATGGGAGTCCCTAGTGATCAAAAGCAGAAAATGGGGTCATGTTTCCGTCTGGTGCTTTCAAAGCTATGGAGCTTTTCAGCCTATAATGCCTGACTTGCTCATGAAACCAAACAAACATTTTCTGCGCATTATGTTACCTACTAACTCAGATCATCATCGCATGCAGGTCGCTAATAACTCCAGCTGCAGGCTGTATATATTTTTACACCAGCGATATTTTGTATCCAATCATATAAAACTTCTCTTCCTTGCACATCGTTTCTTTGCATCATTTACTCAAACAAGAGTTATTACACGTATCTGAGAAACTGGTGGAAGCAAATAGCGACAAAAAGATGGAAGCGTTATTCAGAAAATTATTCAAAGATCCATCAAAGATAAAAGATCTTGAAAATAAAAATAGCATAGCAAGTTACCAGCTCAGATACTCTTCAATCATGAAAGAGTATCATAAGACTATAGAAGAACTGAGTACTAAGAAATCACTCTAATTTCATGAAGTGACTACAGAAATCAGGTGAAGGGTTTAATGATGAGACACATGATTGTATCTTTACACTGTTACAGAAACGTAGGAAAGTGGGTAAATTCCAGAGGATTTTAAGAAGTATTTCATAATTCCAATACCACAGAACACTGTACCTGTAAAAATTGAATGATATTGCACCCTGAGTCTATTGTTCATTGTGTAAAACAATTGAAAATACGCATGGTGTAACAGGTATAATTGCAGATATTTCTGTTGGTGACTGAGGACGGCCTAATGAACAACAGTACATCAGTATTTACGTCATTTACAGACTAATAATTGTAGCTTTTACAAGTCGAATGTTTTTAGATTGGTCAGTACCTCCAAATACATGTAGAAAGAGCAAACCATAAACACTCATTCTCCCCTGGGCAGTGAGCCAGGTGTTGAAGTGTGGACACATGGATGCAAAACAATAAGTCTACACTGACAGGTGTAGTCCAGTTGGTGGTGCAGTACGAATGTGCAGAAAACATTAGCTCGTGGCGTTTATGAACTGTTTATGGGAAGACCGTTTAACACAGAGAAGAAACAACCATCTCACTGATCTGTGTACATATTAAGGTGCCACATATTTGAATCCACTACAGGCCATTAAAACTGATACACCACGAAGATGACGTGCTATAGACGAAAAATTTAACCGACAGGAAGAAAGTGCTGTGATATGCAAATGATTAGCTTCTCAGAGCATCCACACAAAGTTGGTGCCGGTGGCGACACCTACAACGTGCTGACATGAGGAAAGTTTCCAACCGATTTCTCATACACAGACAGCAGTTGACCGGCGTTGCCTGGTGAAACGTTGTTGTGATGCTTCGTGTAAGGAGGAGAAATGTGTACCACCACGTTTCCGACGTTGATAAAGGTTGGATTGTAGCCTATCGCGATTGCGGTTTATCGTATCGCGACATTGCTGCTCGCGCTGGTCGAGATCCAATGACTGTTAGCAGAATATGGAATCAGTGGGTTCAGGAGGGTAATACGGAACTCCGAGCCGGATCCCAACGGCCTCGTATCACTAGCAGCCGAGATGACAGGCATCTTATCCGCATGGCTGTAACGGATCGTGCAGCCACGTCTCGACCCCTGAGTCAACAGATGGGGACGTTTGCAAGACAACAACCATCTGCACGAACAGTTCGACGACGTTTGCAACAGCGTGAACTATCGAGCATCTGTTCATAATGCACCGCCTGTGGCCGAGTAGTTACACGACAATAACATCCCTGTAATGGACTGACCTGCACAGAGCCCTCACCTGAATCCTAAAGAACACCTTTGGGATGTTTTGAAACGCCGACTTCGTGCCAGGCCTCACCGACCGACATCGATACCTCTCCTCAGTGCAACATTCTGTGAAGAATGGGCTGCCATTCCCCAAGAAACCTCCCAGCACCTGATTGTAAGCATGCCTGCGAGAGTGGAAGCTGTCATCAAGGCTAGGGGTGGGCCAACACCATATTGAATTCCAGCATTACCGATGGAGGGCGTCATTTTCAGTCAGGTGTCCGGATACTTTTGATCACATAGTGTATAATTAATACAGAAGGCCTCAATAGGGAAAAGAAGAGGAATGAAGTGCGGCAAATTTTTAGGCTATCGTGCGGGATCCAGGCTGTGAAAATTAGGGCGTTAACTAACACCAAATGAGTCAACGTAATCATAACAGAAGCTTCATAGAGAACGTACATAAACTTTTGGCACGTTCCACTCAAGCTGTGGCCCTCGAATATTCGAGGAAATGAGTGATTATTATACCAATGGAGTTTACCCTTTGTTTCGGTGTTGTATATGAGTAATTTGACAAAACTGACAGAGTTCATCACAGATCACGGCAATTTCCAAATGCGCATACAAAGCGAGCTTAAAATAGAGGTGTATTCTTCGCCGTTGTGATTTTATACAGATTTGGCAGAATTCATTTTCGCACACATATCCTTTTACCATAGTAAAATTGATATTAAATAGTCCTCTTTCTTTCTTTTTTCCTTTTCTCCTCCTAAATAATGGGTGGATCCATACTTCTGTACTTTATGTTGGGTACGATTATTTTCCATGATGATTTCGTAACTCCATCCGTTGTCGATGACTTTCCAGCCTTATGTTTTCCCAAACAGAGTCAGATTGAAGTATGGTAGACCACTGAATAATTCATTATCGTTTCATTATGCTTGTTGCATTTTTGCTCTTTGCCACAGATAAAAACAATCCAGTACTCACGTAAATGAGTGAAAACAAATCCTAGTAACATCGCCTGAATGTTTGGATAGACAGTTTCCTAATCCGACTGTCGTGTTCGAACCAAGCACGACGCATCCCCACGTTCCAATCGCATATTACGTAATGCATTCCGTTGACGAAAAAGCGACATGCGAATATTAAATCGCTAAGTTTTTCATACCTACTTTCCATTCATTTGTCCCAACAGTAGGCTATGCATACTTCAGTGAACATTCTAGACGCAAATTCAGCGGTTAACGACCTGTCGATAGCAAAGATACTAGGGAAGCAAGCTCTAATTGGACAAAAATGCGGAATAAAAGTGCCGTTAGCCCTTTATACAGAATCATCACATCATTCGCCTCTCTTGGTTTAGAGAGGTTAAGGAAAACGAAATCAAGATGATCGGAGAGGAATTTAAACTCCATTCTTCCCGAATATACACTACTGGCCATTAAAATTGCTACACCACGAAGATGACGTGCTACAGACGCGAAATTTAACCGACAGGAATAAGCTGCCGTGATATGCAAATGATTAGCTTTTCAGAGCATCCACACAAAGTTGGCGTCGGTGGCGACACCTACAACGTGCTGACAAGAGGTAAGTTTCCAACCGATTTCTCACTCACAAACAGCAGTGAAGCGGCGTTGCCTGTTGAAACGTTGTTGTGATGCCTCTTGTAAGGAGGATAAATGTGTACCATCACGTTTCCGACTTTGCTAAAGCTCGGAATGTAGCCTATCGCCATTACGGTTTATCGTATCGCGATATTGCTCCTTGCGTTCGTCGATATCCAGTGACTGTTAGCAGAATATGGAATCGGTTGGTTCAGGAGGGTAATACGGAACGCCGTGCTGGATCCCAACGGCCTCGTATCACTAGCAATCGAGATGACAGGCATCTTATCCGCATGGCTGTAACGGATCATGCAGCCACGTCTCGATCTCTGAGTCAACAGATGGGGACGTTTGCAAGACAACAACCATCTACACTAACAGACAGGAGTGCCTGCGATGGTGGTACTCAACGACGAACCTGTGTGCACGAATGTGCAGGTTCTGTTTACAGCATCATGATGGTCGCATCCGTGTTTGGCGACATCGCGGTGAAGCGTGTATTTGCCATCGCCATACTGGTGTATCACCCGGCGTGATGGTGTGGGGTGCCATTGGTTACACGTCTCGGTCACCTCTTGTTCGCATTGACGGAACTTTGAACAGTGGGCGTAACATTTCTGATGTGTTACGACCCGTGGCTCTACCCTTCATTCGATCCCTGCGAAACCCTACATTTCAGCAGGATAATGCACGACCGCATGTTGCAGATCCTGTACGGGCCTTTCTCGATACAGAAAATGTTCGACTGCTGCCCTGGCCTGCACATGCTCCAGATCTTTCACCAATTGAAAACGTCTGGTCAATGGTGGTCGAGCAACTGGCTCGTCTCAATACGCCAGTCGCTACTCTTGATGAACTGTGGTATCGTGTTGAGCTGCATGGGCAGCTATGCCTGTACACGCCATCCAAGCTCTGTTTGACTCAATGCCCAGGCGTATTACGGCCAGAGGTGGTTGTTCTGCGTACTAATTTCTCAGTATCTATGCACCCAAATTGCGTGAAAATGTAATCACATGTCAGTTCTAGTATAATATATTTGTCCAATGAATACCCGTTCATTATCAGCAGTTCTTATTGGTGTAGCAATTTTAATGGCCAGTAGTGTATTATCAGATCAAAAGTATCCTGACACCCCTACGCAATGCGGAATTGACCATTATATGTCTTGAGAAACGAATCCGCCAAAGAGAAAGAGGCGAAGAGTGCTGTGTTGTCAGCAGATGAACAGTAACAGCAGAATACGTCGGTCAAGAGATCTCTGGGACTTCGAATGTGGATCACTCATTGGATGTCACTTGAGAAACAAATACATCAGGTATATTTCCACCCTTCTAAAACTGGCCACATCGACTGACTGTGATGCGATTTCAGAGTGGAAACCCGAAGGAACGACAACAGTTAAACTAAGAACAGGCAGACCTCAAGTACTGATGGACAGGAATAGTCTAGCACTGAGGCGGGTGCTTGTAAAAAACCGCATGAAATCAGTGGAAAGAGTAACTCGTGAGTTCCAAAGTGCTGTCAGCAGTCCAAGTAGCACAATTACTGTGGGTAGGGATTTAAAAAGAAAAGGGGTACAACGGTGAAGCAGCTCTTGTTTAGCAAGACATTTCCGTAGTCCATCTTAAGCAACGCTTGGTGTGGTGCAAGGAGCGACAACACTGGACAGTAGAAGACTGGTAACGGGTGATTTGTAGTGACGACTCAAATTATACCTTATGACAATCCGGGTTTGGGTGTGGCGAATGGCTGGGGAACTTTACCCGCCATCGTGTGTAGAGAAAATTTGAAATTTGTGGTAAGTTCCGTGATGAGGTCATCGGTCCCTAGGCTTACACACTACTTAATCTAACTTAAACTAACTTATGCTAAGGACAACACGCACACCCATGCCGCCGGCCAGAGTGGTCTAGCAGTTCTAGGCGCTACAGTCTGGACCCGCGCAACCGCTACGGTCGCAAGTTCGAATCCTGCTTCGGGCATGGATATGTATGATGTCCTTAGGTTATTTAGGTTTAAGTAGTTCTAAGTTCTAGGGGACTGATGACCTCAGACGTTATAGTGCTCAGAGCCATTTGGACCTTTTGAATACTCATGGCCGAGGGAGGACTCGAACCTCCGACGGGGGCAGCTGCGCGAACGTTGGCAAAGTGTCTTAGATCGCACGGCTACCCCGCGCGGCGTGTGAAGAGCCAACAATGATGTACGGAGGAAGTAGTGTTATGTTATGGGGGTGTTTATCGTGTTTGGGGTTTGGTCCCGTTATTACGTTTAAGAAAACGCTAAACGCAGAAGGATATGAACACAGTTTACAGTACTGTGTACTGTGATCTGCTGAGAAACGGTTCGAAGACGATGATTATTTGTGTCAGCATGACAGTGCACTCTGTCATAATGCAGCATCTGTGGGGCAATGGTTTGTGGACAACAACATTCTGAAATGGAGGGGCTGTCTAGAGTCTCGACCTGAATTCAATGGAACACTTTTGGGATGAGTTAGATTGTTAACACTGCCCCAGATCGCAGTGTTCAAAATGGTTCAAATGGCTCGAAGCACTATGGAACTTAACATCTGTGGTCATCAGTCCCCTAGAACTTAGAACTACTTAAACCTAACTAATCTAAGGACATGACACACACCCATGCCCGAGGCAGGATTTGAACCTGCCACCGTAGCAGTCGCGCGGTTCCAGACTGAAGCGCCTAGAACCTCTCGGCCACAGCGGCCGGCGATCGCAGTGTCCAGCCTCACTACTTTCTGAGGTTTCGGCGCCCGCCCCTGGTAGCTGAGTGGTCAGCGAGACTGAATGTCATACCTAACGGCCTGGATTCGAGTCCTGGCTGGGTCGGAGATTTTTCCGCTCAGGGACTTGGTGTTGTGTTGTCCTTATCATCGTTATTTCATCCCTGTCGACAAGCAAGTCGCCACAGTGGCGTCAACTCGAAAGACTTGCATCAGGCAAACGGTCTACCCGACGGGAGGCCCTAGCCACAAAAAATTTCCATTTCTGGTTTCGGCTCTTGAAGAAGAATAGGATGCCATTCCTCCATACATTCATACTTATCTGCAAGTGTCTCTAGCAGAGCTCAAGCAGTCATAAAGGCGAAGGGGGGGGGGGGGGGGGGGGATACAGACATATTAATGTCCTCTAATATGTGTCCAGATACTTCTGATTAGATTGTGTATGTGTCCAATGCTAGCCACTGCACCATCTTACAGGGTGTATCCGAGAATTTGTAGTATGACACCCATGCTGAGTGAAATGGATTTCTTAACTACAAAGTAGAAGGATGTCACCATGGTTGTCTACAAATTCCGTCTGTAGCACCTTTATTGCCTTGGACAAAAGTCTCTTTCATTGTCAAAGTTAACAATCATATCTCACTGCACAGCTGGAAAGTAAGACGGACTTTAAAGACGAACACTTCATTATTCTGGATGACAACTGTCAACTGCATGAGACAGCCTCGTAAAATCAGAGTGATCGAGAGAAGCTCATCCGTTTCTGGAGTATAGTACTTGGTGTGTAATTCAACAGATGTGTCTGACCTAGTAATACAAATCGAATTATCGTAAAGGAGTAATGAAATACTTCTTGTTTTCTAAAAATGTCATATTGAAGTTTACGAGTACATTATTTCATATTACGTTCATACTTTTGTCCTTTACCTCCCATATGAAGGAGCGTTTTATGTGGTAGGTAACAAATACCTGTAGTAAGAAGCAAAAGTTGATTCAGCTAAGTAAGTGATACATTGGGCGCTTGTTTTCTTATGTCCACCCCGTATCATGTCAGAAACAATGGCTGGCCCGGTACGAGTATGATGACTAAAACGTCACATTTAAACACATGTTTAGGAAAAATCAGAACTCGATCCATATTTACTACTTAGTTATACAGGGTGTTAGAAAACTATTTTCTACTTTGAGAGGTGATGCTATGGACCATCTCTTTCGTCCTTGCACTGTGAAACACACCTCTCCTACCGCAAGTTCATTGCTGTTACGAACAACCTCCAGAATACAGTAAAGAAATGAGGACATGCGCTGGTCAGCCAGAACATGATGACAACCGGCCTACTATCGATAAAAACCCGTCCAGGAGATAGCAGCGTCACCTGGCGAGGAATGACTGCCAGTGAGGTACACACACGGTGCATGTAGTATCAGTGAGCGTACTGTCCGTGTATAGAATGGGAAAGCGCGTGATCTATCGGAGTTTAACCAAGGGCAGATTGTGATGACCCAGAGACTCGACACGAGCATTTCGGCAACTGCACGACTTGTCGGGTCTTCAACGAGTGATGTGGTGAGTGTTTTCCACATGTGGCGAAACCAAAGTTAAACCACGTCAGACGTCGTTGGTTGGGAGACTACCTCTCATTACAGATGTCGAACGTCGTAGGCTGGGCAGACTGGTAAAGCAAGACAGGTGGCGCACTGTAGCGGAACTAACAGCAGACTTAAAAACTGGGCAGAGTACAAGTGGGTCTGAAAACACAATACATCGAACACTGTTAACGATGGGCCTCCGCAGCCAACGACCCATGCATGTGCCAATGTTAATACCACAACATCGGTAACTACGACGGAAATGGGCTTCTTCTAAATCGGTTCAAAAAATGGTTCAAATGGCTCTGAGCACTATGGGACTCAACATTTGAGGTCATTAGTCCCCTAGAAATTAGAATTACTGATACCTAACTAACCTAAGGACATCACACACATCCAAGCCCGAGGCAGGATTCGAACCTGCGACCGTAGCAGTCGCGCGGTTCCGGACTGAAGCGTCTAGAACCGCTCGGCCACAACGGCCGGCTCTAGATGGATACAAGCTGGCGGCGACTCCATTATGCACTGGGGAACATTCACTTGGGCATTCGTGAGTCCCGTGAGCTCACCCAAAGCACCATGACGGCCAAGAATTATCTTACACTGGTTCCAGACCACGTACACCCCTTCATGACAATCATGTTTCGAGACGGTAGTGGCATTTTTTTTAACAAGATAACGAGCTATATCACAAGTCCAGGAGTGTGATGGAGTGGTTCGAGGGACACAGTGGCGAGTTCCAATTGATGCGCTGGCTCCTCAACTCGCCAGATATGAACAAAATCGAATACATCATGGGATGTAATTGAACTTGGCGTCAGGGCTCATCGCCCCCTCCCCGGAATTTACGGGAATTAGGTGACTCGTGCATGCAGATGTGGTGCAAACTCCCTCCAGCGACGTACCAAGGTCTCACTTTTTCCATGCCACGACGCGTCGTCGCTGTTATCAGTGCCAAATGTGGACATACCGGCTATCAGATAGGTGGTCATAATGCTCTGGCAGATCAGTGTATTCCTCTGTTATTGACCATGGAGCGAGCAGATCACATGAGAAGCTCTTTAGTTTCACAGTAGCAATGTGTTCTTATTTGTTTACTCATTCGTTTACTGCATTCTGTAGGTCGTTCGTAACAGCAAAGATATGTGTTTCACAGTGACGAAAATTAATTAGTGTTCGTAGCTCCTAGAGTATGCATGTTAGAGCCCATGGTTGCTGCCAATTTTTTGTTATTTTAGTCCTTATTACCACCTCCCACAATATGGAACGCTTCCTTATTGACATACAAAAAATTTGAAATCTTATATACTCGTAACACACCTTATTTAATTCATAAGCAGTTTGAATACTCGCCGTTCGTACAGATATAGGATTAAATAATGATGTGACGTAAGAAAGTGTATCTGACCGTAGTGCCGACTGTCAGAATCAGTGGAGAATACAGAGTGAACAATCACCGCCACAGCTGCTCAATACGAAATGATAAAAACTACAGGACAGGTAGTGCTTTCCAAATAAATGTTGAAAAACCTTACTTCGGATGCGTACGATGTTTTATTTGATGAATAGCTCAGTAATTAGCGAGGCATAGCAGCCAACAACTGTACAGGTGCCGTATCGTTACGGATGTGAGATGGCGACGCGAGCAGTGAGCAGCGGGCAGCATGTGAAGAAAGGGAGTGTGTCGCGGGGCCCGCTGCCGCTCCTCCCGTTAGGATAACTGTAGCTGCGGCCGCCAGCGGCCAACAAGGTCAGCGCTGACGCGCTGCCTGCACAAAAAACACACTCCACCGAATTCCCCGCAGCTTATGCCGAAATTTTCCTTCGAACAAGGATGTTGAGGGATGATACCATGTGTAGCTGCTTTCACATATTACTGTCCGAAATCATAAATGCTAACTCGACTCTTCTGTGACACGAAATTCCATTGAACTCCGCAAGAGCGGTCAACAAAATATGATTGTTTTAGTTGACTGTCGTTGTTTTTATATTATTCTATTGTTTATTTATATTCTAGTCTGACAGGTATCATGTTACATGACCATCTTCTGCAAAAATGTTCAAATATGTGTGAAATCTTATGGGACTTAACTGCTAATTTCATCAGTCCCTAAGCTTACACACTACTTAATCTACAGTATCCTAAGGACAAACACATACACCCACGCTCGAGGGAGGACTTGAACATCCGCCGGGACCAGCCGCACAGTCCATGACTGCAGCGCCATCTTTTGCGGCCGTATAATTTTATATAATGTAAAGCACGCTGCCTCGTGTGTGAAACAAGGAGAACGTGGTAAACACAATCAAAAATTAAAATAAAATTTGCAAAAAACCTATGGAAGTTCTATGAAGGCATAATCATAAATTCTACGACCGCTGGAGGTGGGCATATGAAGCTCAAAACCGGTCGTGCCAAACTCAAAAGAAAATAAAAACAAAAACAATAAAACAAGCGACATTGTCTGTGTATACATAATGTCATTTATTTCACACAGGATGGAGAACACCACGAATACAATATATGATTGTTGTTGTCGAGGAGAGGAGGGGAATTTCAACTGTGAAGCCAGTGGATAACTAAAAATGTTCTTTTATTGCCTTCATGATTATTATACTTTTCAATGTACTATGAACGAGCTGGTATGATGGCAGTCATTGGTCTGGACATCCAACTACCGTGGTTTGATTATCATTTTCACCATTCAGATATAAACGTATCTGGAAAATGCGATACGCAAGGCTTTGTATTTTTTATCGATCCTTATCTCATTCAAGCAATTGCATCTAACTATTTCCCTTTCTGCACGATGTTAATAAATACACTGTCATTTTAACACCTGTTAGGTTACTATCTCGTCTCTCTCTCTCTCTCTCTCTCTCTCTCTCTCTCTCTCTCTCTCTCTCTCTCTATTCGGTACAAATTGTGCAACTGATTTTAAACTGGCTTCCCGATGAGAAATAGACTTGAAATGGATGACTGTACAATATGAACTCGCTTATTTGTCGTTCTGTTATGTAGTGGTAGTGATGGGAGGGGGATGAAAAAGGTTAGCAATTCCTGACACCTCGTCTGCCCAGTAGGACCTGCATGTTGTGAGGGTAGTATCGCAATGTGTTCCAGGCAGCATACGAGCAGAGAGGTATGGCTGAGCAGGGGAAGAGGAAACTGACAGAGAGGGGGGGACGAGAAGATTTGTGCAATATATAGTGTGTAACAAACACTTAACTGTGTGAATATGTGGGTAAAAAGCTATTATAATTATTATAATAAAAACATAATATCCTTAGAATGTTTAAAATAAATTGATAACTTTTACACACACAATACTAAAAAGCAGAAAGTAATTATTTAAATAAAAATAAATGTCTTAATATAGCACATTTTAAATCGGATCAAATCTAGAAAACAATTTCTCCTAGCCCCATACACATGGCCCTGAAAATTTTTACTTTAAGTTCTTATTTCCTGTGACAGTACATGTAAGATCCATGACGAAAAACGTGGAGCACAAGCAACAGACAATAGGTAGGACATGAAATATTCATCCATCAGTTATGTAATGGATGCGACCCAAATTTTTCGTTATAAATATTACGAGTATTGTCACAGGTATTAAAAATTCACAAGCAAAGATTTTCACGACTATCTGTATGGGTTTAGGAATATGTATGAGCCTAGGACAATTTATTTTATACTTTTTAGTCAGACTTGAAAACGTGTTATACTAAATATTTATTTTTATTTAAAAATTTATTATATTTAAACTCGTTACCGCCCTTTTCATTTGATTCACATGGCTCCTTCTAGGTGTTTAACCCGATAGATATTTAAACTGTGGCCACCTGCCATCAGTATCTACGTCTGTACTCCATAATCCACATTGTGGTATGTGGTGGAAGATACGTGGCCTACAAGAACGATTTTCTCCCTTCCTGATCCCTACGTGGCTGGTTCCTTGAAAAGAACGAGGGTCACTCGTCTTTACATCGACCGATTTCCTTCACTTTTACCCTCGTTATCATTCAAGGAAAAATAAATTGGAGGAAGTAGCGTGTTGTTAGGCTCGCATTGAAATCGAAGCTGAATTTTGGAAGTAAGGTCCCTACGGCATTGAGATACCACGGCAGGTCTGCAGGCAGAGACGCCAGACAGAAGCGTGGAGTGCAATGGAGCCTCCTGCATCTGTTACCTACCTGGGTGTGGCAGCTCTGCCGGCAGAGTGACCGCAGCGAGGTTCTGTCGGTATTCCTGCCCGCTGACGGCGCTGCAGTGAACGTACGACGGCTTAGGGCCTCTCCCGCAGCAGGACACCAGCAACCTACCGCTCTCCCGTACCTAGTTTTGTCCGCCCACGTGAGCGCTATGGATAGTTTAGCCACCAGATCTTTTATCTGCGAGACTCAGATAATAAACAGCAACTTGGGACACACCATCACAGAACTATTCAAAACGTGAACTGGAAAAAATCTGTGTTGGGAATTACGAGGGTCATAAATGAAGCTCAGTTGGAAGAATAAGACTCTCCTCATTACAGCCACGTTCAAATTACTTACAATAACTCACTTACTGGACTCTGGCTGGGTGGAGATCGTGGGAATTATCAATCCGCAGTTGCCTCACAACCTGTACCTGAAGCTCTACTCCAACCACAAGAGCTTTACACCACAGAAAAAGCACGTTTACTATCCGGGCTATGTAAGTTTTCCTCTAAATCTACTTCCAGACCGAAATAGCACAGCTACAAAAAAATGGCTCTGAGCACTATGGGACTTAACGTCTGAGGTCATCAGTCCCCTGGAACTTAGAACTACTTAAACTTAACTAACCTAAGGACATCACACACATCCATGCCCGAGGCAGGATTCGAACCTGCGACCGTAGCAGTCGAGCGGTTCCGGACTGAAGCGCCTAGAACTGCACGACCACCGCGGCTGACTAGCATAGCTACACATCCTGTTGCAGCAAGCGATGCTAATGGACCTGATATATCAGACTCGCTAAAATTATTTTAAGAAAAAAGATGTGTAAACAGAGGAGCCAGGTTTCCGACTTCTTGTCTATGGCATTTGCAAATTTAATTTCAGTTTATTATGGCTTACTTAAAAAAACTCAATAACACTTCAATGTATACTTTACAGTTACAACTGAAACTGTAAATATCACTGCTGACAGCAAATAATTAGCTCCCGAGTACACAGGTCACAAAAAATCTTTTCCTCTAGTGAGATTACGTTCCTTAAAACAGTGACCTTTTTCGTAAGCTAATCTCGAGAGATTACCTCGTCAAATGAACAGAATAATATTGTCAGGATACTGGAAAATTTAGCACTGCAATTTCTTACAACATTATAAAGCGTGTCAAATAACCCGTTAATGTCACGATCAGCAATGAAGGGATGTGCCCAGAAGTTATTTTTCTGGATTCCCTTTTTGTTTCGAACTTTCACACAAAGCTTGTAGCTCTTCTACAGAGCGGAGCCGGAAGACATTCCCCTAGCATCTCTGCTGGCGTCTCGTACTGCCAGGCCTGAGCACTGCCAGCAGAGCGGCTAGCAGACCTGCCGTGGCGTCCTAGTGTGGTAGGGCCGTAAGGCACTTTGCTGTGCACAACGCCTTTCAGAAATGTTCAAATGTGTGTGAAATCTTATGGGACTTAACTGCTAAGGTCATCAGTTCCTAAGCTTACACACTACTTAACCCCAATTATCCTAAGGACAAACACACACACTTATGCCCGAGGGAGGACTCAAACCTCCGCCGGGACCAGCCGCACAGCCACAACGCCTTTCTTGCAGCATCTCCCATTGAAGTTCGTTGAGCACTTTTGCGGCGCTCTGGTGCTGCAACGCTGACAAACCAACGAAGGAGCGCACAATTTTTCTTCGACTCTTCTGTTCGTATTTCGTAAACCGGTTTGATATGGGTCCCAGATCAGATTAACATAGACAAATGTAATGTATTACGAATACACAGAAAGAAGGATCCTTTATTGTATGATTATATGATAGCGGAACAAACGCTGGTAGCAGTTACTTCTGTAAAAGATCTGGGAGTATGCGTACCGAACGATTTGAAGTGGAATGATCATATAAAATTAATTTTTGGTAAGGCGGGTACGAGGTTGAGATTCATTGGGAGAGTTCTTAGAAAATGTAGTCCATCAATAAAGGATGTGGCTTACAAAACACTCGTTCGCCCTATACTTGAGTATTGCTCATTAGTGTGGGATCGGTACCAGCGCGGGTTGACAGACTAGATAGAGAGGATCCAAAGAAGAGCGGCGCGTTTCGTCGCAGGGTTTTTTGGTAAGCGTGACAGCGTTACGGAGATGTTTAGCAAATTCAAGTGGCAGACTCTGCAAGAGAGGCGCTCTGCATCGCGGTGTATCTTGCAGTCCAGGTTTCGAGAGGGTGCGTTTCTGGATGAGGTATCGAATATATTGCTTCCCCCTACTTATACCTCCCGACGAGATCACGAATGTAAAATTAGAGAGATTCGAGCGCGCACGGAGGCTTTACGGCAGTCGTTCTTCCCGCGAACCATACGCGACTGGAACAGGAAAGGGAGGTAATGACCGTGGCACGTAAAGTGCCCTCCGCCACACACCGTTGGGTGGCTTTTGGAGTATAAATGTAGATGTAGATGTAGAAAGAATTATGTTCAATGACTGTTAGAACGAATAAGAGATATGCGCCCTCCCCCGTGGGTGACTTAAACTTTTTTGAGAATCTTGTGATAAATCGCAGTGTGGCATGTGCCTCCCCCCCCCCCCCCCCCCCCACCCTACTAGAAGGAAGGATGATTAGGGTTCCGCATAACGTAAACGACGAGGTCATTAGAGACGGAGTACTAGCTCAGATTGTGGGAGATAATGGATAGAAAATCGGCCGTAGCCTTTTGAGAGGAACTATCGCTACATTTGCCTTAGGCGAATTAGGAAAACCACCGAAAACCAAAATCTCAGTGACTACATGGTGTTTAAATTTCCGTCCTTCCGAATTCAGTGAGTCCAGTGTCGAGCCGGCCGTTGTGGCTGAGCCGTCCTAGAGGCTTCTTCAGTACGGAATCGCGCTGCTGCTACGGTCGCAGGTTCGAATCCTGCCTCGGGCATGCGTGTGTGTGATGTTCGTAGGTTAGTTAGGTTTAAGTAGTTCTAAGTCTAGGGGATTGATGACCACAGGTGTTAAGTCCCATAGCGCTTACAGCCATTTGAACCAGTGTCGCATCAGTGCATCATCCCATTCGGTCACACGGCTAAATTCTCTGTGGACTGTCCACCTTAAATCGCTCCAGGCAGATGCTCCTAGATATACAACGGTTGCGACGCATTCTAGTGAGTCATCACCTATCTTGTCAGACGATGGTGGATGTTTTCATCTACCAGGTGGTTGTATTAAAGTGCAGGTACTTACCAGATTCCAGTGGGGGCTGTAATTATAGGGCAGCGAAACTTGGTAGATATGCTAATGCGTTAATACGGTAACGATTTACTCTGCAAAGAAATTAGTTCCAGTTTTCGCCACCAGGAGCAAGTCTGCCGTTGTGCACCTAAGAAAGACGCATAGAAATGTTTGCATATGTAATGAATTAGAAATGGGACGTGGGCAGAAGTCAAAAAAAACTGAGAAAGATATTATGTTGATTTTATTATTAACCGCCGCTCACACAATTTGTTCAGTATCAGCACCGGAGGTCTCGACATGATGCTGTATGGCGCCATATTTGCAATTGCTGGCCAAAATTAGAACTAATTTTTTCCAGAGCAAATCGATTCCACATTAACGCATTAGCATATGTATCAAGTTTCGCTGCCACGCGATGATAGCAGGCCACACTGGCCCTCCGTGGGTATCTGTACTTTAACTGTAAGCACCCGGTACTTACGTTCATGTCATTACTTTTATTTACGTAGGGACTTCAGAAAGTATTGTATTGTATTGTATTGAACTGAAGACTTAGAAACGACGGAGAGGCTTCGTCCTCGCCTTAGCCCTCAGTGGTTCACAACCCAACAACAGGCTACAGCAATCCACTCCCACACCGAACCAAGGATTATTGTGCGGTTCGGCCCCCATTGAACCCCCGGGGAACGTCTCACACCAGACGAGTGTAACCCCAATGTTTGCGTGGCGGAGTAATTATGGTGCACGCGTACGAGGAGACAGTGTTTGCGCAGCAATCGCCGACATAGTGTAACTGAGGCGGAATAAGGGGAATCAGCCCGCATTCCCCGAGGCAGATGGAAAATCGCCTTAAAAATCATCCACAGGCAGGCCGGCTCACCGGACCTCGGCACTAATCCGCCCGCCGGATTCGTGCCGGGGACCGGCACACCTTCCCGCTCGGGAAACAGTGCGTTAGACTGCTCGGCTAGCCGGGCGGGCATCGAGAACTTACTGAGATACTGTTGATGTCTCATACAAAAAAAAAAAAAAGATGATTGAGTGGAACTGATGGTCGGGCGGACCATTCGGGGAATTTCGGCCACCGGGTTGCAAGTTTTATTTCAGGCGACGCCACATTAGGTGACGTGCGTGTCGGTGATGATGATATGACGATGAGGACAGCACAATATCCAGTCCACGAGCCGGGAATCGAACCTGAACCCGCTGCATGGTAGGTAAACTCGTTACCACTCAGCTAATAAGGCGGACGTTTCATGTAGAATTACTCAGTGTCTGTTTTGGAGCAGCTTCTACAAACAGTGAAACAGGGAGGGTCCCAGAGGCTTGGAGTATGTGATTCTGTTGTTACCACTGACGCCACAAGTTCTGCTACCTTTGTAAACACTGTTATCAGTACTGTACTTTTTATAATTGTTATTATCTTTCCCTACATATGTAATGTACTAGCCACCTGTCGGTGTGTAGCGGAGGGTGCTTGATGAACCACTATCACTTCCCCTTTCGCTGTTCCATTCACTGAAAGTTCGCGGGAAGAACGACTGCTGGTAAGCCTCCCTCTGTGCTCGAATCTCTCAAATTTTACTGGCGCGGTCTTCTCGTGAGATATGCACTGGAAGAAACAGTATATTGGCTGACTCTTCTATAAACATACACTCTAGGAGCTTTAACAATACCCTGCTGCAGAACACCTACTTTAGCGTTTGCCACTGGAGATGGCTGAGAGTCTTCGGCACGCTTTCGCACTTACTAAACGAAACTGTAACGAAACGAACTGCTCTTCTTTAGACGTTCTTTATTTCCTCTATCAATCTATCGCTTTGTAAGCGGCCTTCTTTGTGGATTGACTGCATTTCCTCAGTAATCCTTCAATGAATCTCAGTCTATCGCCTGCCATACCTGAGATTAGTTCTACATCTACATCTACATTATTTGTACTCCACAAGCCACGCAACTGTGTGTGGCGGAGGGCACTTTACTTGTCACGGTCATTACCACCCTTTCCTGTTCCACCCTTTCCTGGTTCGCGGGAAGAACGACTGCCGGAAAGCCTCCGTACGCGCTCGAATCTCTCTAATTTTACATTCGTGATCTCCTCGGGAGGTATAAGTAGAGGGAAGCAATATCTTCGACACCTCATCCAGAGACTGACCCTCTCGAAACCTGGACAGCAAGCTACACCGCGATGCAGAGCGCCTCTCTTGTAGATTCTGCCACTTTAGTTTGCTAAACATCTCCGTAACGCTATCACGCTTACCAAATAACCCTGTGACGAAACGCGCCGCTCTTCTTTGGATCTTCTCTATCTCCTCTGTCAACCTGACCTGGTACGGATCCCACACTGATGAGCAATACTCATACGAACGAGTGTTTTGTAAGCCACCTCCTTTGTTGATGGACTACATTTTCTAAGGGCTCTTCCAATGAACCCGCCTTACCAACAATTAATTTTATATGATCATTCCACTTCAAATCGTCCGTACGCATACTCCCAGATATTTTACAGAAGTAACTGCTACCAGTGTTTCTTGTGCTATCATACAATAAGGGATCTTTCTTTCTATGATTTCGCAATACATTACATTTGTCTATGCTAATCTGATCTGGGACCGACATCAAACCGCTACACATCTTCCTGCATTTCGCTGCGGCATCATCCGCGAAAAGCCGCATTGAACGTCCGACACTATCTACTAGGTCATTTATATATATTGTGAAAAGCAATTGTCCCACAACACTCCTCTGGGGCACGCCAGAGGTTACTTTGAGGTCTGTAGACGTCTCTCCATTGAGAACAACATGCTGTGTTCTGTTTGCTAAAAACTCTTCCATCCAGCCACACAACAGGTCTGATATTCCGTAGGCTCTTACTTTGTTTATCAGGCGACAGTGCGGAACTGTATCGAACGCCTTCCGGAAGTAAAGGAAAATGGCATCTACCTGGGAGCCTGTATCTAGTTCTACGTGCTCGTTCCACTTTAAATCACTCCGTGCGCATATTTCTAAATATTTTATGGATTTGAATGCTTCCAGTGATTTTCCTGCAACCATGTAATCATGCAGCAATGGTCCTTTCTGCCTGTTTATGGCGCAATACGTTACGTTTGATTATTTTGGCAGCTGCTAGTCTGTGCACTAAGCGTCGATCCAGTGCAGTTCTCCCTGCATGTCGCTACAGTTTTCTACAGTTCTCTGTATAGAACAGCATCATCTGTGAAAGGCCTGTTGTCTCTGTTACTTTGATTAGTGCTTGCTTACAAGTCGACAGAAAGATTTTTAAAGATCAACTGAGATAGCATAATGTTAGTATATGTGCGAGAATGGTTTTCAGTCGAACGTTTGCTCTGAATTCATATGCGCGTTATTATCGTCAGAACCGTCAAAAGGAAGAAAAGAGATCTGCGACCATTTCCTCTCAGTAATGCTCTCTCGACTAAACTGAAAGTGGTGTCGATTAGTGAAGAATAAGGCAGACGGTAGTTGGATGGTGATGCGTGCTGTGTCGTTGCCGCTTTACGGACGACTGGACGTACAGGACTAGTTGGTGAGTTCCGCCAGACCGGCTGACCCGTGACCTAACCGCTGCCTGAGCCAGCAGCCGCAGCCAGAGACGGCTAATGAATTGCCGTCTCGCCACTACTGCCTCCATCTCATAACAATTTGCTGGCTGCGTTCCTTTCCCGTTTATTTGCCTTGTTATTGTACTCGGACTCACCTGCTTCAAGTATGTGAAGCATTTTTCTGATACGTGACAGTGGGTGTGGTTGTTTCAACCCTTCGGAAGAGTGTTTCTTTTCCCCCTGCTGTCACTGTTAAGTATTTGAGGATAAAAAACATGTAATGCCTAGGGGTGTATTGCAGAGAAACTAAGGTGCGACTCCTCCTGTTTCAGACTTACTACTATCGGGTAACAGGTTTGGAAAGCAGATGGCACGGTGACCCGATCGGCCTTAAACCTGTGCTCTTAGGAAAGCTGTGATACCTGCTTGAATAGCCGCTTGGATGGAATTAAGGTGGAATGTCCTTCCGTTACAACCGATGACGGTTACAGATTTCTTTATCAAGTCTTAGCCGTTTTTAATATGCCAGATTAGTAGCACCAGAATTGATCAGCAAGTAATCTGGAAGAGAACAATAAAGCTTCCCAGACTTTTTCATATACTTTGTTCGCAACCAGTACACTTGAATACATATCCTCCCCCGTCCCCCTAAGAACTTGTGCGCCGTTTCCAACGGAGCATTAATCGGCTGTCTTTTTATTTACAATAATGTCGTATAAAACAAGATACTTATAAACTATATAAAAAGAATCACTAGTGTTATTTTGTACAGTTTCTCCACGTGGCATAATTATATATATATATTTCACAACGTAACGTTGAAATTCTTGTGTGTGGCTACATGCACATAATTTCCAGCACACGTAAACTACAATTGGAACACGTGATAGTACGTGAAAAAGATAGAACATATTTTTCTACGATTAGTCTCCACTATAGCGTTACAGAGTCAGTGGAAGAAAAACAGATCTACTTAATACTTTTTAAATTTTACTTTCATATACGAAACCTCATAAAAGCACAATAGCAGCCATTTGTATCGTGTGAGTCAGTCTTTAGCAGGTCTGTTTGTGAAAACAATCTTCTCTGTAGCGTGTACTGCGTTTCTACTACTTCATCCCCCTGCTTCATATCCAGCTTTTATGCAAAATGGCAAACCTGTTCATAGTCAGTCCGGCTCTTGATCGCATGATGTATGTCATTGTTGATGTTACAATTCTGCTCTGTTCATGCTTGAGCTGTGTTTGTGAGGTGCCCACGGCAAACGTCAACCCGATGGAAACGCTTATCTAAACGTGTGCAGGAAACAGCTTAAAAATGCAGCCCAAGTTACTACAGCAAACTAACTTCCCTGTCTAGAAAGTTAACATTCTACTTGTTATTCTATGCAAGTAGATTCTTGCTAATATCTAAAAAAAAAACTTCTTTATAATAGTATAAATCATCATCAAAGTAGTACAGTAGTTTTATCTCGCAGCAGTGTCTTGCTTAAGCAGGTCATGTGTTGTGGATCTCGGTATAATATGACCATGCAAGTGAATATGACCTTAAGGTTGCCGAATGCCCCGCCCTAGGTAGCGTGGTTTCACTCTCTACCTCCCCTTAGGGTGTAAGTGGGCCACTGATTCATTAGCCTGCAGAGGCGTGAACGGGCATCCGGAGAAAGTGGTGAATCAGAAACTCCTTGCGATTGTATGCTGCGAGCCAAGTGTAGATCCGCCTCGACCAAGATGAAACTCTGGCCAGAACTTAAACAATGCGTGCGTCACTTCCTTCTCTCATACCGGGATGACACATCGATACGACGCGCCATTACTTTTCAGAATTTACTTTCACGGATACAAACTTCCTCGGTGTAAAAATACATTTTTCACATCATACTGGAAATATTAGTACACTGACTACACCTTTTAGTGACGAATCACGGTGTTACGTGAAGTAGAAAGAACGCATTAGGAGGGAACAAATTTCACATTTGCTTCTACACTTCCATTAAATATTTTTTCTTTTAAAATTAAGATCCACCTTCAGTGCAGTAAGGCCATGTTGTTGGAATAAAGACACAAGCGGAACAATGTGCTAAGACTGCAACAATAACGACCATAATGAGACTTTGACTCTGCAGTGGAGTGTGCGCTGATATGAAACTTCCTGGCAGATTAAAACTGTGTGCCGGACCGAGACTCGAATTCGGGACCTTTGCCTTTCGCGGGCAAGTTTTTTTTAATAACAACCATATTCGGTCATTGTTAATTCTGCTCTTTAAGCAAACTGCGTTTTGCTGCCAGCTGTCTTTAATTGCTAATGTTTCTATCACAGTTGCAGACTAACTTATAGTGGTAGTCATACAACAGCGAGTGATAATCTGATGTGCTAATATTTGATCTGAGGCTCGTATTGAATCAGAAACTTATAATGCCGTCCTTCATCACCTTCATCATAATGCCTTACTTGATCACAGGTCTGTGACGTTTATCCATTTAGAGTTAGGATACGGTATAGAGTTCGCCATCGTGAATTTTCCATTTAGCTGCTGTTAATATCATCGAGATATTTTATGCATAATGAATCCTTCCCACTAGATTAATAAGTTTCTTGGTTTTCATTGGTTGATTGTCAAGTTTGCTACACACTTTCATAAACGTTTTGCTTGCTGGGAGTCTGGATGGATGTGCTAGAGAACGTTATTTGTACAAGCTGCAATTAGTTATGTATCGTTCTTTTAAGTATTCGTGGCGCATGCAGTGCAACAATAGTCATCCAGCACTGTAGGGCGCTGTCAGTTTACGTCGAGGCTCTCTCTTTTCTTTAAGTTTTTATTGTGTCTGTGATTCTCGATGATTTCTCTAAACGAAATATGAAGTGCTTAGCCTCCGTGGTTAACAAAGTGGAAAGTTACTAGAATGAAGTTTCGTATCAGTGCACACTCCGATGTAGAGTGAAAATTTCATTCTAGAAACATCCCCCAGGCTGTGGCTAAGCCATGTCTCCTCAATATCCTCTCTTCCAGGAGTGCTAGTTCTGCAAGGTTCACAGGAGAGCTTCTGTGAAGTTTGGAAGGTAGGAGACGAGGTACTGGCGGAATTAAAGTTGTGAGGACGGGACGTGAGTCGTGCTTGGGTGGCTCTGTCGGTAGAGCACTTGCCCGCGAAAGGCAAAGGTCCCGAGTTCGAGTCTCGGTGCAGCACACAGTTTTAATCTGCCAGGAAGTTTCAAAGTGGAGTGTTATCTGCTACGAATGAGATTCAAATACTAACAAGGAAATCGCATAAAATAACAACATCTACACAAAAAGGGAAATGAAAGTTAGACCATTTTAGATTATGTCATGTGCCTCTCTGTGTTTATTGGTCTTGTTGTTCTTGAGTATTTTAAATAATTTTCAGTTCTCATTTATAATTTTTTTTTTACTTGCGAAGTACGAAGTCAGATCTAAGCCTCCTACAGCTTACCAAGAAGATTTATTCCCTGTTACAAGTAGGAGGCAAGATCATACTACCTGCGTCTTGAGGAACAAACTGAGGACAGCAACGCATGTCCCGGAAAGTCACCCAACAATGCTACAGATTGTCGGAAGTATAGAGGCCACTGATACCGCTAGGCCTTTCTTTTGACGGCAAAATTGAGTTCGTATGTTTTTTCCCTCTACCATCAATGGCTTTAGTTTTGTTACGACATGTGTGAACCAGAATGCTATCACACACGTAGCGAAAAGTTCGTCAGCTGGAAACCACATTTAGTGTCCAAGTGGTGTCATAGCGGCAGGCGTAATTCCCTATAATTCTGAAGTCCTGTAGGGTGTTGGGCCCCTATGCTCAGATTGTTACTCAAGACACCCTTTAGAGCCCTTCGAAGTTGGTCGCTATCGTTTTTTTACGTCCTGCATAGTGAAGTGGTACTTGTACAAACCAAATTTTGGGTGGCTAACAGCTTCAAGTTTCACACATGTCTGCATGACTTAGTCGATTATGATATGAGAGAAAGAAGTGATGTGACATCCAATACTGCGTCCATATCTTGACCTATTGGAAACGTCTTGACCCAAAAAATGAGATCTTTATGATTTACTGGATAGTTATTATATTACAAATCCATAGCCTGCGAGATCAATCCCATTGAGACCTTGATTTCTTGCGGCACTAATCGTGACTTATCGCCAATAGCATCTTCATGAATCATATGAGTGCTACATGGGATTGTGGTTCTAACTCCAGATTACAGAACAGGAAGCGAGGAGAAGGATATACGATCGTAGTGAAACAAACTTCAAATTAATTTTACCAGTTGTAATAGTGTACACTGTTATCCAGGAGATGTAGAGATGTGCAGGAGCAGGACAAAAGCATGGAAACACCGCGAGAAATGCATGCTTGAACATAAATGCAGATGCTAGCCGAGCCTGCATATTGCGCTGTTGTGTTTGACGACGAACGGTACATGTGCAATGCTCTCAATACATTGCAAATGTCAGTTATGGTCGGTACAGTATTGGGTGTAGTTGTAAGTGCATGTCGGAGCTAAGAGAATTCGAACGTAAACTAATTGTTGCTGCTCGTTTGGAAAGTGCTTTTGTAACCAAGAGAGCTAAAGTGTTTGGTGTTTCAAGAGGCACCACATTGAAGATTTACACCACGTGCAGTGAAAGCGGAAAAACCATCAGCCGATAAATCAAAACGCGTATCAAAGTGTGTGTAAAATGATCGTGACTGACAGTCAAATGGTTCAAATGGCTCTGAGCACTATGGGACTTAACACTCGAGGTCATCAGTCCCCTAGAACTTAGAATTACTTACACCTAACTAACCTAAGGACATCACACACAGCCATGCCCAAGGCAGGATTCGAACTTGCGACCGTAGCGGTCGCGCGGTTCGAGACTGAAGCGCCTAGAACCGTTCGGCCACCCCGGCCGGCGACAGACAGTCATTGAAGACCACTGAAACAAAAAATAAGAGGACAACACGTGCAAAAGATATTGCAGAACTGAATATTGAATATTATGACCGCGAAACCTGTCAGTGCAAAAAAAAGGAAGGGGAGAGTGGAGCTCCAGAATCAGGGAAATGCAGCGCGAGCTGCTGGAATTCCAAAACCACTCATCAGAGAAGAGTGTCGTTTGGTTGGATGAATCTTGTTTCACGCTGTTTCCAATTTCTGGCCGACTTTAAGTCTCAAGTTGGAAACATGGCGGGGGCAGCCATAACGTCGCAGTCCATGGACCCCCATCGTTTCGCTGCAAGGTCGCATTACTGCCAAGGATTATGTGACCATTATGACTGATCCTACGGTACAGTGTTTGTTCCCGAATGGTGATGCTGTTTTCCCAGATGACAGGGCCCCTGTTCACGCTCCTCGCATCGTCCAGAACTGGTTTTGTAGGCACGGGGATGAACTGTCGAATCTGCCCTAGCCATCGTGGTCACCAAATCTCAATGTTATTACCCCTGTGTGGTCTGCTATGAAGAGAAGTGTGCCTGATCCCTATCCACCTCCATCATCGGTACCTGAACTTTCGACTATTTTGCAGGAATGCACTACTGGCCATTAAAACTGCTACACCACGAAGATGACGTGCTACAGACGCGAATTTAACCGACAGGAAGAAGATGCTGTCATATGCAAATGATTAGCTTTTCCGTGCATTCACACAAGGTTGGCGCCGGTGGCGACACCTACAACGTGATTACATGAGGAAAGTTTCCAACGGATTTCTCATACACAAACAGCAGTTGACAGGCGTTGCGTGGTGAAACGTTGTTGTGATGCCTCGTGTAAGGAGGAGAAATGCGTACCATCACGTTTACAGCTTTCATAAAGGTCGGATTGTAGCCTATCGCGATTGCGGTTTATCGCATGGCGACATTGCTGCTCACGTTGGTCGAGATCCAATGACTGTTAACATAATATGGAATCGGTGGGTTCAGGAGGGTAATACGGAACGCCGTGCTGGATCCCAACGGTTTCGTCTCACTAGCAGTTGAGATGACAAGCATCTTATCCTAATGAGTGTAACGGATCGTGCACCCACGTCTCGATCCCTGAGTCAACAGATGGGGACGTTTGCAAGACAACAACCATCTGCACGAACAGTTCGACGACGTTTGCAGCAGCATGGACTATCTGCTCGGAGACCATGGCTGCGGTTACCCTTGACACTGCATCACAGACAGGAGCGCCTGCGATGGTGTACTCAACGACGAACCCGAGTGCACGAATGGCAAAACGTCATTTTTTCGGATGAATCCAAGTTCAGGTTACAGCAGCATGATGGTCGCATCCGTGTTTTGCGACATAGCGGTGAACGCACATTGGAAGCATGTATTCGTCATTCCCACACTGGCGTATCACCCGCCGCGATGGTATGGGGTGCCATTGGTTACACGTCTCGGTCACCTCTTGTTCGCATTGACGGCACTTTAAACATTGGACGTTACATTTCAGATGTGTTACGACCCGTGGCTCTACCCTTCATTCGATCCCTGCGAAACCTTACATTTCAGCAGGATAATGCACGACCGCATGTTGCAGGGCCTGTACGGGCCTTTCTGGATACAGAAAATGTTCGACTGCTGCCCTGGCCACCATAATCTCAAGGTCTCTCACCAACTGAAAACGTCTGGTCAATGGTGGCCGAGAAACTGGCTCGTCACAATACGCCAGTCACTACTCTTGATGAACTGTGGGATCGAGTTGAAGCTGCATGGGCAGCTCTACCAGTATACGCCATCCAAGCTCTGTTTGCTCAATGCCCAGACGTATTCAGGCCGTTATTACGGCCAGAGGTGGTTGTTCTGGGTACTGATTTCTCAGGATCTATGCACCCAAATGGCGTGAAAACGTAATCACATGTTAGTTCTAGTATAATATATTTGTCCGATGAATACCCGTTATTTCTGCATTTCTTCTTGGTGTAGCAATTTTAATGGTCAGTAGTGTAATTTAACGAGTGTAACGAGCAGCGGACCCGCCAGTGCAAAAGGTGGCGGTAAGTGTTGTGTTGTTAGCAGAGAAGCAGTAACAGCAGCATTGTTCGATCGGGAGGTATCACTGACTTAGAACGTGAACTAGTCATTGGATTTCACGTGAGTAACAAATCCATCAAGGACATTTCAACCCATCTAAATCTGCCAAAGTGGACCGTAGGTGAGCTCATTGTGAAGTAGAAACGAGAAGGAACAAATACAATCAAATCAAGACCAGGCAGACCTCCTGTACTGTCGTTCAGGGACCGTCGAGCATTCTGGAGCTTGGCTGTTAAAAATTGTATGAAATCAACGTATGTCATTATTCATGAGTTCCAAAGTTCAGCTAGCACAATGACTATGTGTAGGGAGTTTAGAAGAATGCGGCACAATGGTCGAGCAGTGTCTCAGAATCCACACATTTCTGAAGTCAGTGCTAAACGAAGCTTCAGGCGGTGTAAAGAACAACGCCACTGGACAGTAAATGACTGGAAACAAGTTATTTGGAGTGATGAATCACGCTGTTGCCTATGGCAATCCGATGAAGGTGTTTGGATTTGGCGATTGCCTGGAGAACGTTACCCAGCGTCATGTGTAGTGCCGACAGTGAAGCACAGAGGATGTGGTGTTACGGTGTGGTGGTGATTTTCGTAACTTCCTCTTATTGCCCTTAAAAAAGAATACGGAAGAATGTGGACTCCTTTTACAGTGTTGTGTATTGCGTGCATTAGAGGAACAGTTCGGAGACGCGGACTGTATCAGCATGACAGTGCACACTGCAATCCGCAGTGTCTGGAAAGCAATGCATTGTGAACAATAACATCCTAACATGAACAGTGCCGCGCGGGATAAGCCGAGCGGTCTCAGGTGCTGCAGTCATGGACTGTGCGGCTGCTCCCGGCGGAGGTTCGAGTCCTCCCTCGTGCATGGGTGTGTGTGTTTCTCCTTAGGATAATTTAGGTTAAGTAGTGTGTTAGCTTAGGGACTGATGACCTTAGCGGTTAAGTCCCATAAGATTTCACACACATTAGAACATTTTTTTGACATGAACATACCTGTCCTGATTCCTGACCTGAACCCAATGGCACACCATTGGGGTGAGTTAGAACGTCGACTTCCCTCCAGAGGCCAACTTCAGCAGCTTCTCTGGTTTTGGTACTTGAGGAAGAATAGGCTGCCATCCCTCCACAGACATTCACACACTTCCCTGAAGGTGATCCCAGCAGAGGTGAAGCATTCAAAAAGGAGAAAGGCGGAAATACCCATATTAATGTTCATTAATACGTATACGGATACAACTTGTCTATAGAGTATATGCTTAGTGAGCCACGTGATAAATAAAGAAAGGAAGTAAAAATTTCGTAATGCGAGATGTGATCAAAAGTACTCGCACACCCCCAAAAACATACGTTTTTCATATTATGTCCATTGTGCTCCCACCTACTGGCAGGTACTCCGTATCAGCGACCTCAGTAGTCATTAAACATCGTGAGAGAGCAGAATGGGGCGCTCCGCGGAACTCACGGACTTCGAACGTGGTCAGGTGACTGGATGTCACTTGTGTCATACGTCTGTACGCGAGATTTCCACACTCCTAAACATAGCTAGATCCACTGTTTCCGATGTGATAGTGAAGTGGAAGCATGAAGGGACACGTACAGCACAAAAGTGTACTGGCCGACCTCGTCTGTTGACTGACAGAGACCACCGACAGTTGAAGAGGTTCGTAATGTGTAATAGGCGGACATCTGTCCAGACCCTCACACAGGAATTCCAAACTGCACCAGGATCCACTGCAAGTACTATGACAGTTAGGCGGGAGGTGAGAAAACTTGGATTTCATGGTCGAGCGACTGCTCATAAGCCACACATCACGCTGGTAAATGCCAAACGACGCCTCTCTTGGTACCAGGCGCGTAAACACTGGGTGACTGAACTGTGGGAAAACGTTGTGTGGAGTGACGTATCACAGTACACAAAGTGCCGATCCGATGGCAGGGTGTGGGTATGGCAAATGCCCGGTCAGTGCCATCTGCCAGCGTGTGTAGATCCAGCAGCTAAATTGGGAAGCGGTGGTGTCATGGTGTGGTCGTGTTTTTCTTGCAGGGGGATTGTACCCATTGTTGTTTTGCGTGGCACTATCGCAGCACAGTCCTACTCTGATGTCTTAAGCGCATTCTTGCTTCCCACTGATGAAGAGCAATTTGGGGATGGCGATTGCATCTTTCAACACGATCGAGCACCTGTTCATAACGCACAGCCTGTGGCGGAGTGGTTACACGACAATAACATCCGTGTAATGGACTGGCCTGCACAGAGTCCTGACATGAATCCTATAGAACACCTTTAGGATGTTTTGGAACGCCGACTTCGTGCCTGGGGCCGCCCGCTGTGGCGGGGACTGACGACCTCAGATGTTAAGTCCCATAGTGCTCAGAGCCATTTGAACTTTGTGCCAGGCCTCACCGACCGACATCGATACCTCTCCTCAGTGCATGAAATCTTGCGGCACCTGATTAAACGTGTGCCTGCGAGAGTGGATGCTGTCATCAAGGCTAGGGGTGGGCCAACACCATATTGAATTTCTGCATTACCGATGAAGGGCGCCATGAACTTGTAAGCCATTTTCAGCCAGGTGTCCGGGTACTTTTGATCACTTAGTGTAGCTAGTGCTATGTCGAACACGACAGAGCTAATATGTTATTTACACTCAGGTAACAAAAGTCATGGTATAGCGATATCAACATATACAGATGGCGATAGTATCGCGTACACAAGCTATAAAATGGTAGTGCATCGGCGGAGATGTCATTCGTACCCAGGTGCTTCATGTGAAAAGCATTCCGACGTGAGTCGCGCGGGGTTAGCCGTGCGGTCTGAGGCGCTGCAGTCATGGAGTGAGCGGCTGGTCCCGGCGGAGGTTCGAGTCCTCCCTCGGGCATGGATGTGTGTGTTTGTCCTTAGGATAATTTAGGCTAAATAGTGTGTAAGCTTAGGGACTGATGATTTAGGTTAAATAGTGTATAAGCTTAGGAATTGATGACCTTAGCAGTTAAGTCCCATAAGATTTCACACACACACATTCCGACGTGATTATGGCAGCACGACAGAAATTAACAGATTTTGAACGCGGAGTGGTGGCTGCTGCAAACGCATGGCCCATCCATTTTGGAAATCGTTAGGGAATCTAATATTCCGAGATTCAAGCGTCAATAGTGAGCCGAGAATGTCAATTTTCACGTATTATTCTTCACTACTGACAACGCAGTTGCCGGCGGCCTTTACTTAGCGAGCGAGAGCAGCGGCGTTTGCATCATGTTCTCAGTGCTAACAGACAAATAACACTGCGTGAAATAATCGCAGAAATCAATGTGGGACGTACGCCCAACGTACCGGTTTGGACAGTGTGGCCAAACCTGGCGTTAATGTACTGTGGCAGCAAGCGATCCACGTGAGTGCCTTTGCTAATAACACAAAATAGCCTGCAGCGCCTCTTCTGGACTTAGGACCATATCGATGAGACTCCAGACGACTGGAAAACCGTGACCTGGTCAGATGAGTCCCGATTTCAGTTGGTTAGAGCTGCTGGTAAGATTCAAGTGTGGCGGAGACCCCACGAACCCAAGCACCCAACTTCTCAACAAGGCACTGTGCAAGATGCTGGTGTCTCCATAATGGTCCTCTGGCCCAACTGAACCGATCATATACTGGAAGTAGTTATGTTCGACTGCTTGTGGCGCCATTTGTAGCCATTTGTGGGCTCCTTGTTCCCAAACAACGATGAAACTTTTATGGGTGGCAGTGCGTCTTGTCACTGGGCCACAATTGTTCGCGATTTCTTTGAAGAACATTCTGGAAAATTCGACCGAATGATTTGGTAATACAGTTAGGCAGACATGAATACCATCGAACATTTTGTGGATGTAATTCAGGTATCAGTTTGTACATAAAGTTCTGCATCAGCAACACTTTCGCAGTAATGGACGGCTATAGAGGCAGCAAGGTTCAGTATTTCAGCAGGGGACTTCCAACGACTTGTTGAGTCCATGCCACGTCAAGTTGCTGCACTACGCCGGGCAAAAGGAGGTCCGACACGATAGTAGGAAGAGCCCCATCACTTATCACCTCAGTGTAAACTAAAATATAAAATAAGTACTTAGATATGGGGACGCTCATTTATGATTTACATCGATAATATGAAGACAGTATTTTTGCCCATGGATTGGAAGTAATGGAATGAAATTCCTTTGGGTTGGTGATTGCTAGCTCTTTATTTTACAGTAACTACTTTCATTACCTTCAGGAATACGCCTCTGCTTTTAGAAACGACTCCTAAGCTCTGACCGAGCGAGGTGGCGCAGTGGTTAGCACACTGGACTCGCATTCGGGAGGACGACGGTTCAATCCCGTCTCCGGCCATCCTGATTTAGGTTTTCCGTGATTTCCCTAAATCGCTTCAGGCAAATGCCGGGATGGTTCCCTTGAAAGGTCACGGCTGATTTCCTTCCCAATCCTTCCCTATCCCGAGCTTGCGTTTCGTCTCTAATGACCTCGTTGTCGACGGGACGTTAAACACAAACCACCACCACCACCACCTAAGCTCTGCTGTACAACTAAGACGTAATTAAAGAAAGTACTCTCATTAACTTATAAGGCGCTTTGCATGTGACAATGTTGTCCCTTCGGTCATTTCCCCACGTTTGGTATAGCGCCGCGCTAGAGCAGTAACCAGCTGCGTGATTATTTTTGGCGTGCGTGCGGCCCCGTAACAGAAGAGAACAACTACTGCGCCAACGGGGGCGGAACGGGAGAGCGGCGGCCCAGCGGGAGAAAGTCAGCGCTACAGGACCAGCCTTCTCTTCTGCACTGCCAGGCCACGTTTGCTGTTACACGGTATCCATTATAGTTTTGGGCTGGCTTCACGACTTCAGTTAGCTAGCAGAGATGACACCTTTAGTACTAGCCCCTGTACTGACATTGAAGCCTTCTGTTTCCAAAAAAATACCTCTGGCTCCTATGGCTGCAGGCGTACAAAATGAGCAGTCCTTGGGCGGAAAATATGAATTCAGCAAGTCAATAACGCATTGTTCAACCTCTGGCCATTATGCAAGCAGTTATTTAACTTTGCATTGACTGATGACTTTGTTGAATGTCTTCCTGAGGGATAACTTGGCAAATTCTGTCCAACTGACGCGTTATGTCGTCAGAATCCCGAGCTGCCCATAATATCCCAAAAGTTCTCAATTGGGGAGAGATGTGGCGACCTTGCTGGTCAAAGCATGGTTTGGCAAGCTTGAAGACAAGCAGTAGAAACTCTCGCTGTGTGCGGGTGAGCATTAGCTTCTTGAAATGTAAGCCCTGGATGCCTTTCATGAAGGGCAACAAAACGGGCCGCAGAATATCGTCGACATACAACTGTGCTGTAACGGGGCCTAAGGGAACAACCGAAGGGATCCTGCTATGAAATGAAATGCCACCATAGATCGTCACTCCTGGTTGTCGGACGTTTGGCGGGCGGCAGGCAGGTTGGTATCCCACCGTTGTTCGGGTCATCTCCAGACACATCTTCTCTGTCGTCGGGGCTCAGTTCGAAGCGGTAGCCATCCCTAACGACACTTCTACTTCAGTCAATCAGATTCTAAGCTGAAGACGTGTCTGGGGACACCCCGGACAGCGTTGGGACACCAGCCTGACTGTCGCTTGCCATACGACCCGACACCCAGGAGTGGTGTTCTTGGGTGGCTTTCAATTTCACAGCAGATAAAGATTCTCATTTTGTCGTGTATTGCATGGAACCGAATCCTGTTGGCGATGTCAGCAGCTAACGTTCTTCTTCCGATTTCTGTCAAACCTAAATGTTTTTCGACCTTCTGATGACCGACATAAGTAGCCACATTTTGATTCTGCAACTACAGTCTCAAGCCATGGTTACTTAAACGCTGGTAGGACAGACACTTTGTTACTTGTTATATGACACCTGAAATATAACAAGATCCACACCATACATTTTTGCGTTAAGTGACAGCCTGTTTATTTCACTCTCCGTCTTCCTGTCACTGAAATTCTAGAAAAATTCAAATTCAGTCTCTTCTGACGTAACCAACACATCACGTTTCAATGCCAAGCAATCAAAACAGCATTTCTTTAGAAACGACTGAAAGGTCGTCCATGGACATTTTATTTTCATACTAATATAATTTTCCGATGAAAGTCTGTTTCTGTCGCGGCACATTAAATTACGATCCTGGTTAAGCTGTGTGCCACATAATCTACACAAATATTTTTACAACATTTGCATACTTAATTGTGGAGCGACACATATAACTGTCCTGGAGTTGCCTGCAATACGCTTTTCTCAAATTCATGTTGTAATCAGAGATTTTTTCACATTCTCAACATCAGTCACCAAGCCACTAAACAACGCTCGTTTTTCGTTTCGTATCACGTAAAGCTTCGGCCCTTCCCGTCAGCTATCCGGTCCGTGGAGACGCAGTTGCACGTCGGTAACTAGAAACGAGTCGAGTTTCAGTCTCCTATTCTGGCCTTCACACTTACATTAGAGCTTCTACGATAACCAAAGACGCTTGTGCCTACTGAAACATGGTAAAACAGCATATGTATTCCCAAGAAGAGACTAGGAGAGGTCTCGAGGATTTTAATCTGTTTCTTCAGTGTTGCCTCCTGTCAATCTTTCTTCGTATTCTTGGACAAAACTGAGATTTATAACTCTGAAGACGAATCGCTTCGGGTCATACGGACAAGAGATATTTTTTGGAAATAGAGGACTTCAATATCAGTACATACGTGGCCTGGAACCTCACAGTTATTAATGACTCATATTTTAAAAATATGCAACTGAAACTGTAAATAATTCTAATGATACACGTGTGTTAGGTGTTGTGGGTTCGCGCTCACTGTAGAATATTCGGCTGAGTCTTCGCGTCATGTGGAACCCTCTTTCATAATGATTCTTTTTTAGTTATTCATACATTTCTGTGTAGATCCATTAAAACTAATATGAATTTTTGTTTGAGCTTCCAACAAAGTTGTACATGGAAAGGACAACAGGAATAAGACTATTAATGAATGATCAATATTCAAACAATTATTGTTCGTTGGAAAAATATTTTTCGTACAGTAATTACATAATATAATTTTCATGAACAATATAGAGTTATCATTAAATGTTCTAAGCTCATGATTCCCTTGCGCTCACATGTCTACGTAAATTTTTTGTGCGCCTTTATGTGTGATAATTGTCTGGAAGTGTGCAAAGCAGATTCGTTTCCTACTCCACACACACACACACACACACACACACACACAGAGTGGGAAACTTGAATGGAAAACGACAGCTCTTTTTTAAAAAGTATGCTAAAATTCTTCACTAGAAACATCTCTATCTGGACCAAATGCCTTATATCCAAGAGAGCTTATTACTGTCTGTGCCAACTCACAGTTAAGTTCATTTCCATTTTCAGTCGTACAGAAAACAGCAGATATTATCCGAAATATTCTTCTATTTACCAGTCGACTAGATCGTACAGGCGCAAAGGGGACCTGGTCGCGCTGGCGAGGATGTAGGCATTTTAAGTGATTTTTTTTTTTTTCTAGTGGAAAAGTTGGTTAAAAATTACGGACAGTATATTTTATGTATGAGATACACTTGAAATCGCCAACGTTGGTTTTCGAAGTCGTTAGCCAGTCGTGGCAGTCATAAGATGAGGTTAGTTTTGTGTCGGAATAAACTCCGGAAAGAGTCGTAAGATGCTCGCTAGGTGAAAGCAGGAGCCGGAGAGAGCTTGCGTTTGGAGCCGACGCCTTTCGGCTGCAACCAGCACTCAACGTGTAATCTCTCTTCCACACTTGCTATTCGCTACCCATAATGAAAGCCTAGTGCGCATGTTTTTAGTAGATAACATTCCACAGGAACAAACAAACTCCCCTGAAACGTTGTTCCTACTCGGCACTTAGGTCACAATGTTCAAATGTGTGTGAATTCTTAAGGGACCAAACTGCTGAGGTCATCGGTCCCTAGACTCATACACTATTTAAACTAACTTATGCTAAAAACAACACACACACACCCATTCCCGAGGGAGGACTTGAACCTTCGGCGGGAGGAGCGGCGCAATCCGTCACATGGCGCCTCTAAGCGCGCGGCTAAATATTGCAGGAGAATGTCGAAAAGAAAAATTAAAAATAAAATATAAATTTTAAATAGCAACCAGACTGGCTAGCCGACGTTCACAGGATATTTTCGTCTACCCATGGCTAAAAGTACTAACACTCTTAATCGGAAACTGAACTTAGATCTCATCAAGAGGCAGAGGGAAAGACACTGAGTTTACTGTTTTGTCTCCTGTAGTCAACTACCCTTTAACGTTCCCTGTAACATAAATGCGATTGTACATTTTCGTTTGTGTTAATAGAGTATTCATTGCTTGGAGATCAATTCATCAGATGCTTGCTTATACCATGGTCGGGCTTGCTGCGACTTGCGAATCACATTATCTTAGTGTCTCCAGGAAAAATGTGCAACTAAACTTGATCACATGAATTACAATCATCTCTTGTATCCAGTTACGCCCATTTGTGAAGATTCTCACATTACACCCGTTCAAAATAAAAATTCTTACGCCATCATCCGTAAGACGTGTTCGTTGGGAATATTTTCTTTTCCCTTCAGTCGCTGGTACAAATTTCATACACACGATCTAGACAAAAGTGACGCTATAGTCACCGTGGAGAGTTTCCGCGGATGTACGCACAACTGAATACCATTAGGAAGCACAGTTCTCTCTCACTAACTATTTCAAGTCCAGTTAAGACACACTATCCTGCTTGTATTAAAACGATCTAATTCTACATGATATGAAGGTCGCCCGTTATGTTATGACAGACAAGAGGTAGTATTCCTCTTCGGAGTTACGTGGACATTCAACATTCCCCATTTTACAGGGTTAACGTGTAACGAAAAGTAGAAACACTTCATTGAAGCTATTCCCATAGACTACGAAATGCACAATGTCGAACACAGCTACATTAAATTGTCCTAGGCAATCGATAAGTCACACTGGCCAAAGTGATATCAGAAACTCCCAGGCGTGTGTCCCGCAGAAGACTGAGGCATTCATTGACAACCTGGGCATACAGGAACAGAAAGCAGTCAGAGTACCTCTGGTAGGATAATAGGCAGCACACTGGGCTGGGATCACAAAGTCGCTCATTGGATCACGGAGTAATAGAGGCTTGTGATGTGGTCGGCTGAGACACAGCGCCGGTTATTAGGAGCCGATGGTCGTGCTGGGGAATAACGCAGGCCACTGATTGTCAACATCCGACTGTCCTGCATAAAGTCGATTCCGTGCTTATGTCGAATGTAGAATTGAATAGAGACTCTGATATTCTTGTACATGTCAGCTGATGTTGGACACATTCAAAAATAGCTCAAAGATCTGCGCGATATCCATACCCATATATATTACAAAAGTGAATGTACGTACGGAAAATCTGTGCAAAGTCCGAGAGAGGGCACCACCGGTGCGTATCGAGTTCATGTTTAGTTAGTAGCATCTATGGAAAGAACGCACACCAAGTTTCAGCCATAATGGTCTATTGATTTGTGTTTGGCATTCGTGGAAATCAAGGAAGTCGAGCGAGTGTCAAAAAATGGACGAAAAAGAATTTCGTGTGGTAATTAAACATTACTTTACGAAAGGCAAAACGCCTCAGAAGAGTAAAGAGAAGCTTCATAAACATTACGGTGACTCTGCACCTTCGATTAGAACAGTTTATAAGTGGTTTCAAAATTTTCGGAGTAGTCACATGGGCACAAGTGATACTGAACTTTCTGGACGTCCTGTGGACATCATTGATAAAATCCATGATATGGTAATGGATGACAGAAGAGTTAAGGTGCGTGAGATTGCTAGTGCTGTGGACATGTTGCATGAACATTTGGGCATGAGAAAACTATCCGCACGATGGGTTCCATGATTGCTCACACTTGACCAAATACGGAATCGTGTGAAGTGTTGCAAGGATGGTTGCAGATGTTCAGGAGGAATCCGCAGGACTTTAATCGTATTTTCTTCACTGTGAATGAAACATGGATACATTACTATACACCTGATACCACAAAAACAATCTAAACAGTGGTTTACCAAAGGAGAATCTGCAACAAAAAAGGCGAAGACCATTCCTTCGGGGAATCTTTTGGGATTCGCAAGGGATAACCCTCATCGACTACCTGGAAAAGGTTAAAACTATTACACGGGCATATTATTCATCGTTACTGGAGCGTTTGAAAACCGAGCTGCAAGAACAAAGGCCGGCGGTTGGACCGCAAGAAAGTCCTTTTCCATCACGACAATTCCCCAGCACACACCTCACCAGTTGTGGTCGCAAAATTAATGGAAATAGGATTCCAACTCATTTCACATCCCCCCCTATTCTCCAGACTTGGCACCCTGGGACTACTATTTGTTCCCCAAGTTGAAGAAATGGCTGGCGGGACAAAGATTTTATTCAAATGAGGAGATGATTGCAGCAACTAATAGCTATTTTGCATACTTGGACAATTCCTATTATTCGGAAGAGATCAACAAATTAGAACAGCGTTGGACGAAGTATATAAGTCTAAAAGGAGACTATCTCGAAAAATAAAAAAAGGTTTTCCCCAAACACATAAGTAAGTTCCACATCTCTTCCTAAATCACTGGATCTATTTCAATCAAACTTGGTATACATATCACTTATTGTCTGTAAAGAACCACTGTGTAGCCGCGCGGCCTAAGGCGTCCTGTCACGGTCAGCGCGGCTCCCCTCGTCGGAGGTTTGAGTTCTCCCTCGGGTATGTGTGTGTGTTTTGTCCTTAGCGTATGTTAGTTTAAGTTAGATTAAGAGGCATGTAAGCTTAGGGACCGATGACCTAAGCAGTTTGATCCCATATGATCTCACCACAATTTTTTTTTACAACGACCGTGAGGAAAGAACCACCTGCCTCTTAAAGTGGTGGGGGTGAAAAAGGAACGCAGTTCACGATGCGCAAATAACCAGATTATATTCATCCAGTTTCTGAAAACGAGAGCACTTAGTGACTTGCGACCAACTTTACACATAATTTCAAATATTCCCAAGATTTTTCCTTGCTCACAGCCCCCACAAAATAACGAAAGGAAAATAAGTTTATCGCTCACCACGTTTCCGATGTTTACGCAGTAAAACTACCTCATCAGTCATGATCTTCTAATTCGTTACTTCTTTAGTACGTACTCGATTTGCAACACATCTTGCAGGCAGGATACACATATAACAGTGACTGTACTTGCAAAAATATACCTTTTTACGACACACAGTTCAGGAGCTATCGCATCATAAACACTGAGATACATGAAAAACTGCCGCAACGTGCATGACATTTTAATTCATTACTTCTTCATTACTAACTTTATTCGCAACACACTTCGCAGACAGTAACGTCACACAAAGCTGAATGTACGTGCAAAATTGTATCATTTTACGGCACAAAGTTCAGGAGATACGATGTCATAAATATTGAGCTACGTGAAAACTAAATTCCAGGGCGAAATTCGCTAGAGATACAGGTGAAATATGGGTAAAGGTGTGTGTGAAATACGTTAACTATTTAAGGAATATATGTGAAATGTGCAGATCTACAGGTGAAAAGTTGCTCCTGGACTTATCGATCGATTTCAACTAAACTGGATAAAGTCATTACTTACTATGTGGAAATACTTTATGTGAGGGTAAGAACTAGGAACCTCCTGTCGGCGTGGGTGTGATAACGTTCAGAGAGAATGGAAAGGCGGAGATGGACAGACAGTGACGGGGGAGAAAGGGGGAAGGAGGAGGTGAACTAATAGAAGACTGGAATAAATAGATACTCGAGCAACGCTGGGTACTCAGCAAGTAGTAAATAACACGTGTGCTACACTATTACTCACTGCTGCTACACTGAAAACATCTACATCTAAGCCCCTGCAGCCTCCATAGTACTTCTGTCTCCATTATATTTGCCCCATTTCCCTGTTCCATTCAGTTATGGTAGTCGGAAAGAACGACAGTCCACAAACTCCGCATGAGCTCCAATTTATCTGATTTTCTTGCTTTAGTCGTTTCGCAATCTATATGTGAAAGAAAGTAATAAGTTAACCGACTCTTCCCGGAAAGTACGATCTGGGTATTTCAACAATTAACTTATGCACGTCACCTGTCTTGTATCTTGTAGAGTCTGCCACTATAGTTTGTTCAGCATCTTTGTAATGCTCTCGTGACGACTAAGCGATCCTGTTACGAAATGCGCCTCTCTTCTCTGTTGTTGTGTTCAGCCTGAAGACTGGTTTCGATGCAGCTCTACACGCTACCCTATTCTCTGCAAGTCTATTCATCTCCCAATAACTACTGCAACCTCTACCATTTGAACTTGCTTACTGTACTCGTCTCTTGGCCCCGCAATTCTTAGCCCCCCACTCTCCCCACACACACTACCAAACTGTCGTTTCCTTGATGTCTCAAATGTCTCTTAGCAACCAATCCCTTATTTAAGTCACCTTATGCCTAATTTCTTTTATCTTAACTTCGTGGTCCTTACACGAAATGTACGTTGGTGGCAGTAGTTAAATCAAACAATTACAGGTTTCGGATATACTGCAAGTCCATCTTCAGATGGCTCTTACGGATTTTCTTGCTGTCCTGCTGTGGTTTCGTTTTGTGGTCGTTATAGGCTTTGTACAGTGGTGTATAATGCTGTACGATGAATTCTTCGTATATTTGTGTTATACATCTTAAACTTTCCACGTACTGGCACGTGCACTATAGTAGTGCATTTAAAATTCTCGGGAAACTGGTTGAGTAGACACCATTCTCTGTTTTATGCCAGCACACATGCTCAGGATTTACAAAACGTGGTCCAGATTCGCGTTAATAACAAAAACATTAGTACTCATATAGTTTCAATGTTGGAAAAAGTAAATTTTGGGCAATTGTTAAGTCGATGGCAATGGTAACCCTATTTTACACGAGCGACTTTCTGGTCAAAATCAACCACTAGAAGTGCGTGTACCTTTCGTGCCTGCGTGTAAATCAGTAGACAACCAAGAGGCAAATGTAATCTATAGAGTGTGCCGAATGTGGAATTCTAAATGTTCGAGTATGCTGCACAGTTCGCATGCGCTGAAACAAGGGACTATCGCGGCGTCTGCTAACATCAGAAGTTAACCTTTTCTGGTCGAGCTCACATTTTTACAGAAATGTATTTTGTGATTTCGTGCCTTCTTAATCTTGATTGCGTTGCTTGTTTCTTCCCTTTTTTGTGACATACTGAAAAGATTGCAGAAGTTGTAGTACTGTCCCTCCGAGTATTATCCTACAAGAGATACGAAATACCTAAAATTAAAAAGGCATTTTACTTCTGCAAAAAAAGAACCTACAGTATACGTAAATAAATAACGTAAATAGATGAACATGGTATTATGATAATTGTTTCAACATTGATAAGGTCAGGTACTAACATACACCGCGAATTATACTTTCGTCATTTATAAATTTTATTGTCACTGCTTGTTCTTACATTTTGTTCCCGTATTCCGATTTTTTTTTCGCAAAAAGGATAATCACTCATAACCTCAGTTTCATCGTTCAAGTGCCAAGTTTCACAGCAGACAGTTCTCTCCACAAACACAATTTTGGTGCTGACGTGTAAATGACCATCCGAGCCAGACGAAAACCAGCACACGAATAAAACACCAGGTGTGCAACAGCAGCCTCACTTGTTTTGACTAGTCATCCTAGGGCTGTATTAGAACACGACCCGAACTTTTCGGACAGTTTACGTCACAGTTCGGGAAACCTCGGATTCTGTTCGATCTTTTGATCGGCCTGCAGTCCAGTGCTAACCTAACTTAGTCTTTTTAATGGACTACGGATTTTAATAATAAAATGACTGTGAAACACGGACTGAAATATCTTCTAGGGTGCAAGTCATGGGTAGCAACGGCAACTAAAAAATAAATAAAAGATTGCAATCACGATTCTGTCCAATTCTCCAGCTTTCGTTCGTACCGCGTTATAATGACATCTGATTGTACTATCTGGGTCATGCCACTGTCATTCATTCTCTCGATGAAAATTACAGTCACTTTATTACGGCATATTTCATTTGTTCAGGGTTTGATTTTGACTAATTGTCTTGACTGCTGTCTTGTTTTCAAACTGATTAATAACTGGTAAAGATTTTATCTGTTATTCTAATATGGGGACAGGGAATGAACTGCTCAACTACTACCTACTTGGTAAATCATTACCACCTCTCATAAAAAATAAATTATAAAACTGGGATCGGTTAGATAATTTTTTTGTGGGACAACATTTTCGTCTTTGTCTGTTACCTTTGCTTAAATATCAGCGTAAATGTATACACTTGTATCCGCCATCCATGTACTGTACATATGCCAGTACTGTATGAGAACTCGTGTTGTAAGTGTGTTCAAACACAATGGGAGCTTTGCAATGGTAGGATATAACACTATCTCCTCCTGTGCTTCGCGACATTGTCAAATTTTAAGCAGAGCCATAGCCTGTTGTTGTGCCTAGTTAACAATTTCTTACGTATCTCTTGCACTCGCGGCCTGCTAGTCGAATGTCTCGTGATTGTTCGAACAAGCTCGATACTGTATCGAACGCTGGCGAGTATCGAGAAAACTAGAACCCGTTCGAAAGCGAGAATCGTTTGTCCAGCCCATGTCATTCGAGACAAGAAAGTCGATCGCGCAAGAGTGGCTTTATGGCAAGAGAGGCGATTGAGAAAGTATGCGGTCCTCGTCCGACCATGTCTGAAGGAGTGCGTAGTAGGAATAATAGAATGGTGCAGTGTGACGTGCTACGTCTCAGTGTCTCCGCAAAGGGTCAGAATGGTGTCGGTGTCGGCGCTGCAAGGAGTGGAACAGGATGCGGAGAAAGTGCGACACGCGGCTAGCTTTCCTCGTGAGCGCCGGATGCACCGCCGACTCGGCCTTTCGGGGTATGCCTGTTGCCTGCGTCGCTGGACTGCCCCACCTTGCGCAACAATCGTCGCGCACACATTCCGAGTTCTTGAAATCCCGGATTTGCTGCCTCATATACAACCTATTTCATTTCATGCTAATTACAGTAAAGTTAAGGTGTTCTGAAACAGCTACCAGCCGATAGATACGTTAAGTGTTTAAATCCCTTCATTATTAATTGTCATTACGAATTTCTAACAGTTAATTCATCTTCAGATGGCTACAGTACGTTTATGAGAGGTACAAATGCTCATTTGTTTTTATCATTGGACGCTGGCCGACAGGGAAAAGAAGGATTAGAAATGAAAGTGAATCCAAATTATACAACTATTGTACTTACAACGGCATTTATTCTGATGTTTTTACATTTGGAATAGAAATTCGCTGCTCTTTCATTTTCACCCTCTGATATTTAATTTTGTAATCTGTAGGGCATCATGCCATAGGAAAACATTTAACACATGAACATTGTTAACTATCATAAATGTACTATGAATTGAATGTTGGAATGCGGTAACGACAGTAAAAGATAAACGGAAAATTAAAATATTTTATCAGTCTACGGCCTCGAGATTTTCACAATAACATATCTTACACGTTACGATGTTATATCGTTTAATACCCAGCAGGCACAGTTAACAAAAATATCTCGATTTAAAACAGAATGTATGACTTGGGCAGTTTAATTCACTGTAAAATGCATATTTTTACAACGGAAAGTGGTAACATGTCTTCGCAATGCATCGCGTCAAATTTACTTCGTAAAAGAAATGACCGACACAGAAAAAAATGGCTTTGAGCACTATGGGACTTAACATCTGAGGTCGTCAGTCCCCAAGAACTTAGAACTACTTAAACCTAACGAACCTAAGGACATCACACACATCCGTGCCCGAGGCAGGATTCGAACCTGACACCGTAGCGGTCGCGCGGTTCCAGCCTGAAGCGCATAGTACCTCTCGGTCACACCGGCTAGCGACCGACACAGAAAGTACAGTGCTGGTTTAGTATCTGTTCAAGTTTTCTCTCCTGCTCACCATGTGAAAACTGGAGCCATTTGTGTATCACGAGTCTGGAGCAACAGAACGAACAAGTTGATATCCGCTCTAAAATATTGAGAATTTCTTGCAGAGCGCTCAGAGATGAACTAACACGATATGGAGGGCGACATTTTTGTTCGGGGAGATTTTAAATCATACTGTATGTAAATCAATGAACAAATGATACATTTTGTTTGTATGTTACAAACAACAAAACGGTTCAGCACATGAAAAATAAGTAAGCACCCTGCGAAATCTACCAATCTTGCACATATGAAATTGTTTTGTGTAGAGAGCTCTGGTGGGTGAGACCGCTTTCTACGTTAGGTGTTGTACATTGATATACTTATCAGGTTTTATGTAGTAGTTCAATATATTTTCTCATTCCATTTTTAAATGATGGCATTCACTTTTCATATGCTCATTCTCGTTCTGAAATTACAAAAATTCCTCTGAAAATTAAGGTTCTTCCAAATGCAAAAACACGTTCCAAAGCACAACATGCTTATGTACCTAAGAACAAATATTCGATCGAAATTTAAAAGCTTTGCCATCGAGAGAATCTTACCAGTACTGTATTTAACAGTCTATGTGTCACACTAATATTCTTGTACACACCAACAATCAGTAAGTGAAATCAAATTAAGCTTAAGGATGATCAAAAACCAGTTACAAATTAAATACGCTTTAAAATAGAAGCTATTAGTAACTAACACAAATTTCCATTTTCAAGACAGGTAAAACTGTTAAAGACATTAAAGAAACTGAGTTTATTTACAAGTATCACATATTCCGTGACCGAATGCCTGCTTCTTTTTCAAGGTACAAGATGGTGCTCGACCAACGAAATATGGCTTAACTGTCCACATGCTGTGTAGGTTGTTTAAAAATATATAATATTTTGCTCACCATAAAATTCTGTAACTGAAGAATTAACGATAAATTCTAAATAGCATTAATATACTACACAATACTATACTATGCGTACAGCACTTAACTGTGTAGCAAAAGAGATATTTAAAAATGCTGCGCAAAACACAACCTCACGTCCATCAACAAGAAAAACAGTAGAAAACCGCGTAAAGTGGGTATGGCGGTCTCTAGTGCACATTCCTTCATATAATTCTAAAATCAATTACTATACTGAAGTATCGAGCAAAAACATAGTATGTTACTAGGTACACTATTCTCTAGGTACAACACTCTCTCCTATATACGTATTGTTGAAAGTCAACAGTTAATGCTTTTCGTAGAGGACTCTAAGACTCAGAATTTGATACCGAGCAAATGGCAAACTTGGTGAAAATAGAATGAAACTGCTCATGGATAAATGGTTATTGTCAGTTATATAAAGGTACACTAGAGGCAGATCCATGTCGTGGAGACGAATGGACAGGACAAAACTACAATGACATCACCCCTATGGGAATCAATCGCACAGTAGATTGAGGAAAGCTGAGAAAATGAAATGAACAAACGTTTACTTTTTGTCATATTGTACATTACGAGAAAGCAGCCTCATGTAGTGTGGAGGATGAGTAAATCTTTTTCTCAGGCTGTATTTTAAAACATGTTAGGCAATAAAACAATTCTACCGTAATATCTAACCCAGTTGGACCTCTAAAACAACAGAAAGCTGCTTCTCAACACCCACTTTTATGGTATCTTCCGACTTCAGCGATAGTAAGTGTCCAATACCTCATACACGAATGTCCGTCTGTTAACAGTAAGTCACTAGAGGGAGATTCTTTTAACGCCGTTAAGTGTATAAGTGCAGCAGATGCGTAATAACCACTGCGCCTAATGTCTGAGAACTTCTTCGACCTTTTCAAATATGAAGATTCCCTCCCAGCCATTCAGAGGCTCCTTTGAACCTTTATACTCCTAATACAGCATGCGTCTCAGGAATTTTGCTTTTATAGTTACTTGCCATTAGCGGATGCTGGATGATATTTCTCGCCAATTTAAGCTGTTTTTTAGAGAAGACGTTGTTGTTCGTCCCTACAGAGTGCTGTGATTTATTGGAGATCCACGTCTAGCAACACGACCTACCATGTCAGAGGGCAGAGGACAATCTGCAGTCAGCGATGACTATTTGTAGAAATGAAACCTATTTCGGGAAGCCACCAACTCTAGGAAGCAGCTGGCTCTTTCCCGAGTTCATACAAATGTTATAGTTCTCTAGTACACGTTGACGGCACGGAATGAGTTACAGTTCTGGACATCCATTGTCAGACTGCATAGGTATGGGCGCAGAGAACATTTCTATCTTTGTTGATCGTACACCTTCCGTGACAGGAAACAGACCCTGTTTCACACTGTTCGTGAAAGATGTAAGCGTTGCACATCTTAGGGAACGAAGAATTTATTGGCACAAGAAAGAAGTCATTTCCTCCCGGAAGATACTTTGCATAGCTATAATTATGTAACAAGCAGCAATAGTTGTAGGTCCACACAAGGAAGAAACCTAATGAGAGTGGCTCACTTTTAGAAAGTGTCGTCTTACTGACCAGTCATGCCAGTATTCACAGAATTTTGATTATATTTGGCATTCGAGCTTGCAGAGAAAAAAAATCTTTGCAAATTCCACCTTACGCAAGATTAATTATTTATTTTATTTTTCTATCCTAACTTCAAAACAATCTGTGCTATTTTCACTGTTTGAATGATTATTTTTTTTACATTTAATTCAGCATAACACACACAGAAACCGCGTATAAGCAGATATAAAACTCCACAAACCATGACAAAATGCATCCTCTTGGACTGCCGTCACAAACAGTTGTCACTGACAAAAGCTACTTCATGTGAAGCAATAAACAGTTTCCCCCCGACGGTAGCACGAGACACGTTGGTGAAATAGAAGGAAATAACCATGTCTTGCGTCAGGCGCTGTGTTCATAATGGATTAAAGACATTTAAGATTCGAAACAACTGTGGCGTTAGTCAAGAATTACTCAAATTTCGACTTCCCTGTCTCACCTACAGTAGAAACCATCCTTTTTCATCTCCAACAGTTGTGCACCTCTTTAACATTTTCATATCAGTGGCAGCCAGCTGTTGATGCATCATGAAAAAATTTATTTACCGATTCAACAACAATGGCGTAATTAAGCTTGGCGAGTTACAAAGAAGTTTGTAAAAACCACAACAATATACGAGATATAAGTGAATACGATGTAAGAAATATGACGTACACGCCGATACAAGCAGCGCTATCTCTTGTGTGACCAAAAAGGTAAAAGTTCGATCAAAGTTTGATAAGGTCAGAATAACTGGTCACTGGGAAATGGGTTTTTCGTATGGCGACATTTCGCCTCGTACAAAGCGTGTTACTACGCCAATTATATGTGTGTGGGACCACTGGACAGAAAAGAGTAGCACCAGCAAAGAGCTACTCTTGGACCAAATTGTAATGGTAGTATGGCGTGACTGCTATCTAGCCCGCATCTTCTTGACGGACTGCACTGATTAATGTTGGTTCAAGACAAACTAATTCCGGTATCAGGCCCTGAACAGCGAGCGATGCTATAGGGCCGCCTTTTCATCCTCTGACAGTGGCGTCATATATTGGCACAGAGGGGCACGAGGTCACCCTACTGTTCTCCCAGCCATTATTAGCTTTCCGAACATGGAAGCTGATACTTCCCATTAAAGCAAATGCTCAGTTGGCCTGATGAGACTGAGTGCAACCTGTTCGAGTGCTCCCACCAAATGAAAATCGCTGGAAGTACCGGGAATCGAACCAGAGTCGTCCATGTGGCAGTCAGATAACTGGCCGATCAGCTACGGAACCGGAAATCAATTCGACTCTAGATCACTGTAGCGGGAATGGACTTATCTGTGTTGACGGTTCGACGCCGCCTGCAGTGGACTGGACTGGAGGGATGCATACCATACTTAGGTTTCTATTCAATCACAAACGCGTCAGATTGCAACGGGCAAAGCGTGGATGGTGTGCTGAATGGGAAAATGTTGCGATTTGCGGCGATTTTAGTGTCAAGTTGTACTAATGCTGAGGCAGATACACGTTAAATGGTGCTGTGGTTAGGCAACTTGGCAGCCTGCGTTGAAGAGTGACATAGTATCCAAAACCCAACTGTACTGGTTTGTTGTGTCGTAAGATAAAACATGCATTTTGACTTCCGCTAACTGGTGACAATCTGAACAGCAGCTGCTACACATAGACATCTCAGTGTCTGTGGTGTTCCCCTACCACCTTTCCATACCCTTCCGAAAACTCCGCAGAACATATTTCACCAGGACACTGCGCAACCATGTTTGGTGACTGATGTGCTAAACTTTTTCGGAGGTCGACGTCTGCAGTATTTTCCCTGGAGTGTATGTTCACCTGAAATATCGTCCATCGAACATATCTGAGATATGATTGGTCGGACTTCTTCGTCGACATGAGCCAGTGACAGCAACTGGTACTCTGTCGATTCGCAAATCAACCACGTGTAGGGAGATTCTCAGGAAACACATCCAAACGTTTTTCTGTCCCATGTCGCAACATTTAGAGACGCTGATTGCAATCTCAGAAAATACACAGAATCGAAATTATAAAAATATTTGGATTATAGGGAACTATTCTTCTCAACATAAATTTACGGTTTTACAAAACAGTGCCCTATCCAGAAAAGGTACATTTCTCATAACGCCTAATCAGGCAATTGATGCATAAAGGAATACGTGTTAACAAGGGGTGGTAATGGTGTTTTTGTTTTTATTTTGGTCTTCAGTCCGAAGACTGGTTTGATCCAACTATCCACGGTGGTTCGTCCTCTGCAAGCCTCTTCATCTCTGCATAACTACTGCAACATACATCCATTTGAACCTGCTTGCTGTGTAGTTGGCTCTGAGCACTATGGGACTTGACTTCTGAGGACATCAGTCCCCTAGAACTTAGAACTACTTAAACCTATGTAACCTAAGGACATCACACACATCCATGCACGAGGTAGGAGTCGAACCTGCGACCGTAGCGGTCGCGCGGTTCCAGGCTGTAGAGCCTGGAAATGCTCGGCCACTTCGGCCGGCTTACTGTGTAGTTAAGCTGAATCTCTCCCTATAATTTTACCTCCCCCCCTACCCTACCCCCCCCCCCCCCACACACACACGCACTCCCTTACCTCCATTAGCAAATTGTTGATTTCTTGATGCCTCAGGATATATCCTGTCTTTTAGTCAAGTTTTACCATTAATTTCTTTTCTCCGTAATTAGTAAACGAGTGAAGCAGAAAGCAATACAATATGCAGGATGTATTAAATATTACGGAATATTACCCGACAGTTTGCGAGACAAATTTAGAACTCACAACAGAACTCCAGTTAAAACGGTAAAATGCTGTTCTTAACCGTACACTCTGTTCTCCGGTCAGCCACTACACCCCATGTAATAATTCTCAGCACAACTAACAGGGGCCGTATATGATCGTCAAGGAAATGTACGAATTGTACACTGAATGTTAGCATGTTAATTATCCCCATTATCTAAATGAGCAAATATAATAGCATATTTTCCAGGAACAGACACTATATTTTAAAACAACTGCCAAGAATTCCTGCCAGTATTGTGGCGCCTTCAAGACTGCACTTAGAGGTGTTTAGAGGAAACAAAAACCATATAACTGTTCAGAGATTTATGCATACAGATAATACTGGCATGCTGTGGCAGTTTGCAGGATGAAATTACAAGTAATAGGTTTCTTATTTCTGTTCATTTCATCTAGGCGTCTGATGACCTCAGAAGTTAAGTCCCGTAGTGCTCAGAGCCACTTGAACCATTTTTCTCACAACTCTTTTCTGTTCGTGTTTTATGTTATCGACATTTCCTTCTTTCTATACTCACGCTCTTAACATCGATATCATCCAGCAACCACATTAGTGAGAACATTTTTCTTTGTTGTAGCTGTCGTGTTTTATATCTACGATATATCATATCCTTCGTGTCTTTGGCTATTTGCGCGTAGCAGGATTTCCCCTAAGGACTAGGATACTAACACTTGTTTTAGCACTGTTTGTTTATCGTGGTCCTTGCCCTGGTTGTCTGTGAGTAATGCAAACTGGCAGTTATATTTTATTGTTAATACTGATGTGAAACTATGCGCTAAAGGCTTGAACACGGGCAGAGGAGGGTCATCCATCTCATAAGACAGTAGGATACTGTGGCAGTGACAATTCCATTGACACAATCCGTTGAACGAAACTCAGAGGATTGCGATGGTTTTCCCGCCTGTCGGCTCCAGGAAACTAACTGTGAATGTTGTTTTGTTTACTGGAACCTTTTTTTTTGGTATTGTATAGCTCGAACCTCGCAGTGAACAAGAGAGCGAATCGTCATGCGTCGTTACACCGGACTAAGCACTCTAAGAATTCCATGCTTGTGCGAATATTTGCCATTTTACACACGCGATATGGTATACATTACCGAGCTTACTACATTATTGATTTGTAACAGACTGCTAGAAACGTAAACTGATCTGAAATGACGGAGTTTAGTTAGATTGCTGGGACAGGAAAATAACCTATTGGCATTTAGGAGGAAAATGAAAGCACACCAAACAGATAACACAAAACCGATTTAAATGACAAAGTACTACATCAGTTGCGATTTTTCAGTAGTAGAACGAAGCGTTTCAAGTATTAATACACATTTCCAAGTTTTGTGTGAGTTTACATTGGTGTCGGATGAGATTTCTGCTTTAAGCCATAACACATTAGAAGGAGTGTTGTACGTAATCCAAATGGTGTTTCGTATGTGAAAATTTCTTGGTAATTAAGGAGGTACAGTAACTTAAGACCATAAAAAGATCTCTACAGGTCGAGAAAAGTAGAACAAGATACACACAGACCACACATTTCCATGTCCGTAGCGTCTTGCTATCAAAACAAGTTTTGAGCTGAATGACCCTAATTTCCAGTTGTGAAGTGTGCCTGTCCAACGCATAGTCCTGGTGAAACTCGTTGGAAAGGGACGAGAAACTCTTGACAAATAACTGAATGTGTACAACTAAGTAGGATAGGAAACTACTATCTAATCTCACGAGGCGCTAACACACTATGTATGTTGTGCAATCCTACCCCTAGCCTGTGCAGCTACATGCCACGAGAAAACAAAGTTCCAACCCAAAGGCAGAGTAAAGCAGGTCCAGCGTCTGACGTTATCTGTAGTCAGAACCTTCAAGAGCAATGGTAGCGCCGCTTATAGGCTCGTATGAGGTGACACCCGTGCATCAAGCGCCCCCTTGCGACCTTGGGGCCTTTCCACCGTAGCCTCTCTGTTAATCTTCACGTAGCCACGCTATCCCAGCCACAAGAAAACTGTCTCTCCGGCTTCTTAGCGTCCCAGTTAACGTTAAGTTACGCTCCTAGACACACATATTGTGCAATGTTATAACTCTAGAAAAATACTCTCGATACCCCAAACCTCACACGACTAGTTCACGACACCATACACTACCGTGAAATGGGGCGAATGAAAACAGTTTTCACCTTCAAAAGAAACTAAATACAATTTTAATAAGAAATATGAAAATCAGTATTTTATGGGATTCCGGTCTTGTGGCAAACTTTAAATTACGATCAGATTTGGTATCTAGCTCACGTTTTTATAACACAAGTAAATAAAAACCCTGCGGATACTGGTGAATAGAAGCAGCAGTGGTAATCTTATAATTTTTTCTATTTATTGGCCTCAAAAACAGTTTTGGATCTAAGAGAACAAGAAAAAAAGGGTTATCTGCTTCAAAAACAGTTTTATTCTATAGTAAAACTAAAAATATTGCACAAACTGGGTTTTTTATATTTACCAAATTAAAATTGTTATATCTCTAATTGCTTTATTGTAACATTAAACTGATGAACTGAGTTTGCTGTTAATACATTAAGCTACACACATCATGTTTGAAAATGATGCATTTGAATCTACCCCCAGAAGTAACGAACAGCTTTCGAACAATAGCGCTTTCATTAAAAAAACAACTCCTCATATTATAGAATGGGTGTTGAACCGACCTTTTTTCTTCGAAAAACGTCAATATAGCCTTTGCCCTCTAAATCACAAATTTTACATGCATACAATCTAAATGACTGCTTACTTTTTCCATATACTTTAATCACAGCATGATCTGGATAGAAGACAGTGCCAAGTGGACCTTCACTTCCATCACATTCTTTGTCTTCTTCTGAAGAAACAGTGACGATTACCGTTTCTAATCGCCCCACAGATTCCGAAAGCAAGATTCCAATTAGCCGAAACGCAGCTCACTTTAAAACTGAACTTTTGGTGAATGAACCGGATTGCAAATTTGCTTACCATGTACTTAAATTAAAACAACAGATTTTAGATTGGTAATAACAAATAATTCGAAGCAAGAAAATTCAGCAACACATCAGATGTTTGTCAGAGAGTGAACAAAACATGAACTGATACTGTCGTCAACTCTGAAATTCGTTATTTTCCTGTTAGATTGCTTTCAGTAACAATCTAGACAAACAAACCTGTGAATTATTTTCCGATTTGTCTTCCGACACGATAGCGTACAACTTTTAGGGTGTTTCTTTCTGTTCATCCCACTGTTTCTATTCGTCTCATTTTACGGTACTAACACTAGAAAATGAGACAAAATGCATAAAACGTGTCGTGCTACGCATGAAGAAACGTAAATGGCGCAGAATTTTATTCCTTAAATTATTAGTGACACAGTTGCAAGGTTTCGAAAAACATCGTCTGTGATGAACGAAATTAGGATAACAATCTCTGAAATTAGCAACGTAATCAAAATTACAGAAACTTGCAGAGCAAGGGAATTAATGAAGGAGAAACTTCCGACCGACGTAAGGCTTGACAAATCAGGCGCCAGCGGCGAGAACTTGTCGCTCCACGTGTATTGGTCGCGCAGTAGCAGGTGGCGGGCAGGAAGGAGGGTGTACGAGGGGTCCGGCCCGGCCGCGTTGCCAGGTAGTTGGCTGGAATGCGCTTTGTTCCGGGAACCGCTCCCCTTGGCGCGGCACCGCAGTCCCGGCTGCCGCCTACACAGGGAACGCGGCTCACGTGGAGCCGAATCCAGGTCTCAAGTTACACGTGCTGGGAATGTGGGCTAACGCTTTACATCTAGCAGAGCAGCATAAGGCTTCGCACACGGCACAATGGCCATGTGGCGCCCCCGACTCCAGTTCAAGTTTCGCGCCATACAAGTGCCGCAAATGTAGGCGACCCCATTAGATTTCGCAAACATCAAAAGGCTCCGCGAGTCGCGCCCTTGCCACGTGGCGCTCCTGACGTCAGTCTTCGATATTTCGAGCCGATACACGTGCACGGTTATTTCAAAGACCCCAGAGCGACTCGAAATGAATCCACGTGATCCAGTTGTCACTATATCCTTATGAAGCCAGTATGACACATTCAACTGTTTTTTTTAAACCATCTCATCAAATGTATCCGGACACTCCTGTGTAATGTAGAACTCACCACTAGATGACACGAGGAATAGGAAGGAAGATTCAGCGACATTGTGAAACAAGAAGGTACAAAATAACGGACCGGTACCTATTTGTCTCACAGATGACACGCAAAGTGGGATACAAGACCTTCACATTAACATCAACACATTACACCCTCAAACCTACTTCATTATGACAGCTCAAGAAAACGAGAAACTAAATTTCCTGAACATTACAATTACAAGATTTTCCATCTACGAAAAATCCACATCCTCAAGCACTCATATATTGTATAGCTCATCCCCCCACCTGATAGCTTACAAATATTCCAGTTTCACACATGTGCTCCATAAGATAAACAGAATCCCTCTTAAAACAGAAAACTACACAAAAAATGGCTCTCAGCACTATGGCACTTAACATCTGCCGGCCGCGGTGGTCTAGCGGTTCTAGGCGCTCAGTCCGGAACCGCGCGACTGCTACGGTCGCAGGTTCGAATCCTGCCTCGGGCATGGATGTGTGTGATGACCTTAGGTTAGTTAGGTTTAAGTAGTTCTAAGTTCTAGGGGACTGATGAGCTAAGATGTTCAAATGGCTCTGAGCACTATGGGACTCAACTGCTGTGGTCATTAGTCCCCTAGAACTTAGAACTACTTTAACCTAACTAACCTAAGGACATCACACACATCCATGCCCGAGGCAGGATTCGAACCTGCGACCGCAGCGGTCGAGCGGTTCCACACTGAAGGGCCTAGAACCGCTCGGTCACACTGAACTAAATATAATCAAACAAACAGCTGTTGAAAATGAATACAAAGCAGGCACCATAAACTAGCTCAACAACAAGGTGAAAATCAAAGATCATGATAGTGGCCACCTACTCAAGCCCAAAGCCAAAGGGGCTGAAAGCCAGAAGCAGTACATACAGACGACACATAAGACCACACCACGGGAGGAGGAAAAGATTAGTGTTTTACGTCTTGTCAACAACGAGGTCATTAGAGACCGAGCACAAGCTCGGATTAAGGAATGATGAAGAAGGAAAGTAGCCGTGTCCTTTCGGAGGAATCGTCCTAGCATTTGTCTGAAGTGATTTAGGGAAATCACGGAAAACCTAAATCAGGATGGCCGGACGCGAGTTATTTGAACCGAGACCACACATGATCAGGAAGATTAAATAGATAGTACACGCTAACATACAACAGTAAAGCAGAAAAGAGCACACAGAATTCGAAACATGTTAGAAAAGCAACGGATCCCAGTAATATTCAAAAGAAACAACAGAGTTCAACCAAAGCTTACATCAGCCAAAGAACCTCAGACAAATTCATCGAAGCAGGCACATGCAAAGAGGCATGTAACTCTTGTCAAGCCCAGTACATAGGACAAACTAGCAGAAATTTCCGAACAGGGTACATAGAGCACATGAGAGCTCTGAAGACTGACAGCGCACACTCCACTTTGGTAGAACACCTAAAAAATAAAAAAAAAACACGCCACTAATATCGAAACTGAGCTACATATCCTGAAACACAGTAACCAACAAAATGCTGTAGTTGAAGGGAAAAATGTAATAAATGAAAACACGACACTTTTCAACAACACACTCTTTACGACTTTAAGAGAACTAAGACAGGAGAGATAACAAGAACAAAACACACATCACACATCGAGACGTAAATAAGGAACAGAAGTTGTCAGAACTCCCGCTACAGTTTTCAAAACCTTTTCGCTATATTCCATACTTTCTCGGGACACACATGGACAGCAACCAGGCGTAATCTTTTGAATTATGACCGTGGTATAAAAGTTACGGTTTTGTGTGTTTTAAAGAAACTCCACACTGAAGTAACAACCTAGTGCACACCAAACCTTTATCCACAACACTACCGAAATTCCCAGTAGTGAAACGCTGACGTACATATGTTCACTTATTCATATTTGTTAATGACTGCCGCTCATATACACTCCTGGAAATGGAAAAAAGAACACATTGACACCGGTGTGTCAGACCCACCATATTTGCTCCGGACACTGCGAGAGGGCTGTACAAGCAATGATTACACGCACGGCACAGCGGACACACCAGGAACCGCGGTGTTGGCCGTCGAATGGCGCTAGCTGCGCAGCATTTGTGCACCGCCGCCGTCAGTGTCAGCCAGTTTGCCGTGGCATACGGAGCTCCATCGCAGTCTTTAACACTGGTAGCATGCCGCGACAGCGTGGACGTGAACCGTATGTGCAGTTGACGGACTTTGAGCGAGGGCGTATAGTGGGCATGCGGGAGGCCGGGTGGACGTACCGCCGAATTGCTCAACACGTGGGGCGTGAGGTCTCCACAGTACATCGATGTTGTCGCCAGTGGTCGGCGGAAGGTGCACATGCCCGTCGACCTGGGACCGGACCGCAGCGACGCACGGATGCACGCCAAGACCGTAGGATCCTACGCAGTGCCGTAGGGGACCGCACCGCCACTTCCCAGCAGATTAGGGACACTGTTGCTCCTGGGGTATCGGCGAGGACCATTCCCAACCGTCTCCATGAAGCTGGGCTACGGTCCCGCACACTGTTAGGCCGTCTTCCGCTCACGCCCCAACATCGTGCAGCCCGCCTCCAGTGGTGTCGCGACAGGCGTGAATGGAGGGACGAATGGAGACGTGTCGTCATCAGCGATGAGAGTCGCTTCTGCCTTGGTGCCAATGATGTTCGTATGCGTGTTTGGCGCCGTGCAGGTGAGCGCCACAATCAGGACTGCATACGACCGAGGCACACAGGGCCAACACCCGGCATCATGGTGTGGGGAGCGATCTCCTACACTGGCCGTACACCTCTGGTGATCGTCAAGGGGACACTGAATAGTGCACGGTACATCGAAACCGTCATCGAACCCATCGTTCTACCATTCCTAGACCGGCAAGGGAACTTGCTCTTCCAACAGGACAATGCACGTCCGCATGTATCCCGTGCCACCCAACGTGCTCTAGAAGGTGTAAGTCAACTACCCTGGCTCGGATCTGTCCCCCATTGAGCATGTTTGGGACTGGATGAAGCGTCGTCTCACGCGGTCTGCACGTCCAGCACGAACGCTGGTCCAACTGAGGCGCCAGGTGGAAATGGCATGGCAAGCCGTTCCACAGGACTACATCCAGCATCTCTACGATCGTCTCCATGGGAGAATAGCAGCCTGCATTGCTGCGAAAGGTGGATATACACTGTACTAGTGCCGACATTGTGCATGCTCTGTTGCCTGTGTCTATGTGCCTGTGGTTCTGTCAGTGTGATCATGTGATGTATCTGACCCCAGGAATGTGTCAATAAAGTTTCCCCTTCCTGGGACAATGAATTCACGGTGTTCTTACTTCAATTTCCAGGAGTGTATTTACAGACGACATGCCGTATGCCGAAGAAACGGCAACAAAACACAGAAAATATAGAAACCCCATGCCATGACTTTAAAGTAAATAAGATATTATAAAACTATTCACAGAACACAATATTTGGAACCAAACATTACATATTTAATAATATTTTGTAATGTGTATATCGACGCTAATTATGCGTGTTTTAGAACAAAGAAAAACCCACTGATGCTTGTAATATTGCTGCTGCAACTAGTTTGGGAAAGAACATAAATAAAGCAAAAGCATTTTGCATCAGTGCAGGCCCACAATCCCATATAGTTGTTTTTATGCAAAGAATGGACCAATGAAAGAGTCTAGATATAAAACATAGGATTACAGTTTAACGTTCAGTCGACAGCCCGGTCGTTAGAGACTGTCCACAAGATCGGATCACGAAGGGTGAGGAAGGAAATTGGCAGTGTCCTTTCCCAAGGAACCATCTCATCATTTTCCTGGGGCCATTTAGGGAAATCACGGAAAACCAAAATTAGAATGACCGGGTGGAGATTTGAACCATCCTCCTCCCGAATGCGAGACTAGTGTGCTACATACCGCGCCAGGTCCTTCCGTCCAGCAGCATACAAGGAGGCGGAGAGTATTGTGTTGTCAGTACAGGGTCAGTAACAGCAGAATGGCTCTGTCAGGAGATGGTTCAAATGGCTCTGAGCACTATGGGACTTACCATCTGAGGTCGTCAGTCCCCTAGAACTTAGAACTACTTAAACCTAACTAACCTACGGATATCACACACATCCATGCCCGAGGCATGATTCGAACCTGCGACCTTCGCGGTCGCGCTGTTCCAGACTGTAGCGCCTAGAAGCGTTCGGCCACTTTGGCCGGCTCGGTCAGGAGAGCTGAGTGTCTTCGAACGTTGACTAGTCTCTGGAAGTCACCTGAGTAACAGATCCATAAGGGGCATTTCAAACTCTCTCTATAGCTGGGCAAGTAGACTGTTGGTGATGTGAGTCTGAAAAAACAACCGCAGCTAAACCAAAACGAGGCAGACCTCTCATACTGACGGGTGGATACTGCCGAGCATTGTACAGGGTGGTTGTGAAAAATCTCATAAGGTCAATGGAAGATAACACTCCTGAGTTCTCGCTACCAGCAGCCCAGCTAACACAGTGACAGTGTTAGGGAAATAAAAAGAATGTGGTACAATGGTCGGGCAACTCCTCATAGGTCCACATTACTGTAGTCAGGGCTAAGAGACACATAAGGTTATGGAAGGACCAACGCCACTGGACAGTGGATGAATGGGAACGAGTGAACTGGAGTGATGAGTCACACTTTTCGCCGTGGAAATCTGATGGTTGCGTTTGGATTTGGCAAATTCCAGGACAGGGTTTGGATTTGGCAAATTCCAGGAGAACGTTAACTGTTATCATGTGCAGTGCCAACAAAGAAGTACAGAGGAGGTGGTGTTGCGGTATGGGTGGTGTTTTTCATGGTTAGGCTGCAGTGCCCTTATGGCATTTAAAAAAACAAAAAAGGTAATTTCGGAAGGATATGGACACATTTTACAGCATGACGTACTGCGAATAGTAGAGGAACAGTTCGGACGATAACTGTTTGTATCAGCATGACAGTGCAAGCTGTCGTAAAGCAGTATCTGTGAGGGAATGGTTTGTAGACAATGACATTCCTGAAATGGACTGCCTGCCGAGTTTTCCTACATGAACCCAATGTCGTCACACCTTTGGGATGAGTTAGAACGTCGACTTCGCTCCAGACGCCAGAGTACAACATCTTTGTCTTCTCTGGTTTCGGCTATCGAGGAAGAATGGACTCTCATGCTTTCACAGACATTCAAACACCTCATTGAAAGCGTCCACAGCACAGTTTAAGCTGTCATAAAGCCTAAGGGTGGACGCATCCCACATTAATGAAGGCTAATATGTGTCCGGGTACTTTTATCAGATACACTATGCGATCAGAAGTATGTGGACACCTGGCTGAAAATGACTTACAAGTTCGTGGCGCCCTCCATCGGTAATGCTGGAATTCAATATGATGTTGACCCTTCCTTAGCCTTGATGACAACTTCCACTCCCGCAGGCATACGTTCAATCAGGTGCTGGAAGGTTTCTTGGGGAACGGCAGACCATTCTTCAAGGAGTGCTGCACTCAAGAGAGGTATCGATGTCGGTCGGTGAGGCCTGGCACGAAATCGGCGTTCCAAAACTTCCCAAAGGTGTTCTATAGGATTCAGGTCAGGACTGTGCAGGACAGTCCATCGTCGTGTAAACACTCCGCCACAGGCTGTGTAATATGAACAGGTGCTCGATCGTGTTGAAAGGTGCAATCGCCATCCCCGAATTGTTCTTCAACAGTGGGAAGAAAGAAGGTGCTTAAAACATCAATGTAAGCCTGTGCTGTGAAGTGCCAAGCAAAACAACGAGGGGTGCAAGCCCCTCCATGAAAAACACGACCATACCATAACACCACCGCTTCCGAATTTAGCTGTTGGTTCAACGGGCATTAGCCTTACCCACACCGTGCCATCGGATCGCCACTGCGTGTTCCGTGATTGGTCACTCAACACAACGTTTTTCCACTGTTCAATCGTCCAATGTTTACGCTCCTTACACCAAGCGAAGCGTCGTTTGGCATTTACCGGCGTGATGTGTGGCTTATGAGCAGCTGCTCGACCATTAAATTCAAGTCTTCTCATGTCCCGCCTAGCTGTCATAGTACTTGCAGTGGATGCTAAAGCAATTTGGAATTCCTGTGTGATGGTCTGGATAGATGTCTGCCTGTTGCACATTATGACCCTCTTCAACTGTCGGCGGTCTTTGTCAATCAAAAGACGAGCTCGCCCTGTACGCTTTTGTGCTGTACGTGTCCCTTTACGTTCCCACTTCACTATCCCATCGTAAACAGTGGATCTAGGGATGTTTAGGAACAGATGTATGACGCAAGTGACATCCAGTCACCTGACCACGTTCGAAGTCCGTGAGTTCCGCGGAGCGCTCCATTCTGCTCTCTCACGATGTCTAATTTGACTACTTAGGTCACTGATGTGGAGTACCTGGCAGTAGGTGGCAGCACATTGCACCTACCGCGAAAAACGTATATTTTTGGGGATGTCCGGATACTTTTCATCACATAGTACACAAGCATTTGTTGGGAGTTTCAAACATCCTTTACTATTGTACGATTTCGGTCGCTTTTTCTTGGTAGACGAATCCAATGAAGTTTTCATTATATTTCTTAAGTCTTGCTTCTATTATCAAGCGCACATCAGAACTGTTACTTGAGAGTTTGTAAAATCAGTGAGGCATTTAAGAGCTGGAAAAGTCCCTGAGCTTCAAGCGCTAATAGAAAGCACAGAAGCGGATATCGTTATAGGTACAGAAAGCTGGCTAAAGCCTGAAATAAGTTCTGCAGAAATTTTTACGAAGTCTCAGACGGTGTTCAGGAAAGATAGATTAGGCAGAATTGGTGGTGGAGTGTTGGTGTCTGTCAGTAGTGGTTTATCTTGTAGTGAAGTCGAAGTAGATACTCTGTGCGAATTGGTGTGGGTGGAGGTTATACTTAACAGCCGAATTAAGTTAATAATTGGCTCCTTCTACCGACCCCCAGACTCCGATGATACAGTTGCGGAACAGTTCAGAGAAAGTTTGAGTCTCGTAACAAATAAATACCCCACTCATACGGTTATAGTTGGTGGGGACTTCAACCTACCCTCGGTATGTTGGCAAAAATACTTGTTCAAAACCGGTGGTAGGCACAAAACGTCTTCCGAGATTGTCCTAAATGCATTCTCCGAAAATTATTTCGAGCAGTTAGTCCACGAACCCGCGCGAATTGTAAATGGTTGCGAAAACACACTTGACCTCTTGGCCACAAACAATCCAGAGCTGATAGAGAGCATCATGACTGATACAGGGATTAGTGATCACAAGGTCATTGTAGCTAGGCTCAATACCATTTCTTCCAAATCCATCAGAAACAAACGCAAAATAATTTTATTTAAAAAAGCGGATAAAGTACCACTAGAAGCCTTCCTAAAAGACAATTTCCATTCCTTCCGAACTGACTATGCGAATGTAGACGAGATGTGGCTCAAATTCAAAGATATAGTAGCAACAGCAATTGAGATATTCATACCTCATAAATTGGTAAGAGATGGAACGGATCCCCCGTGGTACACAAAAAAGGTCCGAACGCTGTTGCAGAGGCAACGGAAAAAGCATGCGAAGTTCAGAAGAACGCGAAATCCTGAAGATGGGCTAAAATTTACAGACGCGCGAAATTTGGCACGTACTTCGATGCGAGATGCCTTTAATAGGTTCCACAACGAAACATTGTCTCGAAATTTGGTAGAAAATCCGAAGAAATTCTGGTCGTATGTAAAGTACACAAGCGGCAAGACGCAGTCAATACCTTCGCTGCGCAGTGCCGATGGTACTGTTATCGACGACTGCGCCGCTAAAGCGGAGTTATTGAACGCAGTTTTCCGAAATTCCTTCACCAGGGAAGACGAATGGAATATTCCAGAATTTGAAACACGAAGATCTGCTAGCATGAGTTTCTTAGAAGTAGATACCTTAGGGGTTGCGAAGCAACTCAAATCGCTTGATACGGGCAAGTCTTCAGGTCCAGATTGTATACCGATTAGGTTCCTTTCAGATTACGCTGATACTATAGCTCCCTACTTAGCACTCATATACAACCGCTCGCTCACCGATAGATCTGTACCTACAGATTGGAAAATTGCGCAGGTCGCACCAGTGTTCAAGAAGGGTAGTAGGAGTAATCCATTTAACTACAGACCTATATCATTGACGTCGGTTTGCAGTAGGGTTTTGGAGCATATACTGTATTCAAACATTATGAATCACCTCGAAGGGAACGATCTATTGACACGTAATCAGCATGGCTTCAGAAAACATCGCTCTTGTGCAACGCAGCTAGCTCTTTATTCGCACGAAGTAATGGCCGCTATCGACAGGGGATCTCAAGTTGATTCCGTATTTCTAGATTTCCGGAAAGCTTTTGACACCGTTCCTCACAAGCGACTTCTAATCAAGCTGCGGAGCTATGGGGTATCGTCTCAGTTGTGCGACTGGATTCGTGATTTCCTGTCAGGAAGGTCGCAGTTCGTAGTAATAGACGGCAAATCATCGAGTAAAACTGAAGTGATATCAGGTGTTCCCCAGGGAAGCGTCCTGGGACCTCTACTGTTCCTGATCTATATAAATGACCTGGGTGACAATCTGAGCAGTTCTCTTAGGTTGTTCGCAGATGATGCTGTAATTTACCGTCTAGTAAGGTCATCCGAAGACCAGTATCAGCTGCAAAGCGATTTAGAAAAGATTGCTGTATGGTGTGTCAGGTGGCAGTTGACGCTAAATAACGAAAAGTGTGAGATGATCCACATGAGTTCCAAAAGAAATCCGTTGGAATTCGATTACTCGATAAATAGTACAATTCTCAAGGCTGTCAATTCAACTAAGTACCTGGGTGTTAAAATTACAAACAACTTCAGTTGGAAGGACCACATAGATAATATTGTCGGGAAGGCGAGCCAAAGGTTGCGTTTCATTGGCAGGACACTTAGAAGATGCAACAAGTCCACTAAAGAGACAGCTTACACTACACTCGTTCGTCCTCTGTTAGAATATTGCTGCGCGGTGTGGGATCCTTACCAGGTGGGATTGACGGAGGACATCGAGAGGGTGCAAAGAAGGGCAGCTCGTTTTGTATTATCGCGTTATAGGGGAGAGAGTGTGGCAGATATGATACACGAGTTGGGATGGAAGTCATTACAGCATAGACGTTTTTCGTCGCGGCGAGACCTTTTTACGAAATTTCACTCACCAACTTTCTCTTCCGAATGCGAAAATATTTTGTTGAGCCCAACCTACATAGGTAGGAATGATCATCAAAATAAAATAAGAGAAATCAGAGCTCGAACAGAAAGGTTTAGGTGTTCGTTTTTCCCGCTCGCTGTTCGGGAGTGGAATAGTAGAGAGATAGTATGATTGTGGTTCGATGAACCCTCTGCCAAGCACTTAAATGTGAATTGCAGAGTAGTCATGTAGATGTAGATGTAGATGTAGATGTAGCTACAATGTTATTTAGTGTCATCCGAAAACTGCGAAATGGTGGACTTATTTCGTTACAATATCTACAAAACTGTTGCTCTCTTTTTGCTAAAACTACCAATTAAATTATGTACATGTTGCGATTCTCAGATGCTTACTGCTGAGTCACACAAAGAACAGAAGCAAGAATATCAGTTCAGCTTCAGGAAAGGAGAAGTAATCAGAAGGCAATTATAGTTTACTCTTGGTAATGGACAGAAAAATTTCAGGGGGATAGCAATGTCTTCACGGCGTTAATAGGATTGCAGAGAACTTTCGGAAAGTAAAATACAATCACACGTTTAGAGTTCGTTAAAAACGTGGATGAGGAAAAGAGGCAGGTGGTTAAATTATCACGTCTGCTATACTGAGTGGAGAGAACAACAACATAAAAGCAGGAAACGGTACAGTGATAGAAAGATTGCATGGAAGGGTTGCATTTTATGACTCCATCTGAAAAACTTGCAGATACAATGAAGAAAGTGAGAAAATGCTTCGTAATACGAGTAAAAGCGTAAGGAGGGCAGGTAATGGTATTAATATTGCTGCAGTCGTTCCCTTTGTAGCAGGAAATAATGAACCCTCAGAAATGATATTACATCTGGAATTGATGGTATGCTTGGTCTACAATGTGGCTTATGAGTAAACAAAACAAGATAAAAGAAATGAAGACCAGTAGCTATGAGAGTAAACAATGGTAAATTCAAAATCTTATGAGAGACTATAGTGAAAATGTTCGACTCATGATGTATAGGATACAGATTTAGAAAAAAGATCAAAAACTTAATTTCTTCAGACATTGGCTAGTAATGCAAGTATATCTAGAGTATAACACCGAATGAAAGAAGAGATACGGGCGAATTACAGAAGCTGAAAACATGTAGTAAGTCATACGTGCTGCACAAGGAATTTGAATATTAAGTTGACAGAAAAAACAACGTATCACACGAAGGACATTTAGACATAGTAGGCGAGGAAAAACTATCTAAATTTCCTTAACAGTACAAAATTTAAATTTTTGGCGGAAATATTCGAAAGCAGTTCAGAACTAGCTAAAGTAGCTGTAAAAGCAGTGGTAGAGCGTAATATTCGAGGAGGAAATAAAAATTTCATTATATTCAGTTAACTCAGTAAATCAACAGCATTTTGTAAGCAGGTAAGCAAATGTATAAAGATTAACACATGATTGATTACAATGGTTAACTACATCAAAGCAGGCGATAGGGTCGAGACAAGAGGCATAATAAGAAGACTCTTACCACAATTTAAGTTCTCAGAACGTCAAGTTATTTAAGCCGTCAGCAATACTGCACAGTCCGAACTGATAAGTGAAATGGACGACTAACACTGACTTAGCTTTATCCAATGCCTTCCACTCCTTCGATAGCAGCAAAGTAGGGAAAGAAGAAGTTGAGACTCTCAGGCTCAGCACTACATCTGTGTACTTCTCTCTTAATGGTATAAAATCGTGAAAATCAATACCTTTTGGAAACACTCGCTATCGCTGTGCAAAAACTATCCGAGTAACTCCAAATACCCTATTGTGTAAATCCCACTTCGGGAAAAATGCCACCTTAGCAATTTCAAAAGGTTGTGAATTGGTTTAGCGGTGCCACGTCTATGGAAAACAGACCTCCCCGATCTCACGTCTGCCGCTTGAAATAAGATCCGGCTTATGTACGTAGATTTCGAGGCATTTTATTCCTTGCATGTAAATATTCAACAATATGTAATGTAACGTGGTCAGTGAAAGTCATCCTTTTGTTGGACACTACGATAAAGAAACAGAAGTACCATTTCCACTAGCTTCTCTTCTTGTAGTTTATTAGTTTATGATGCTGTCTTCGAGTCATTGTATTATTTCAGACGTATTACCGCTTTACAAAACTATCCAGTATGTCATTACATTGTGTGTTGGTCGCGATTATGCCGGGTTTGGAAGCTGGATGTAGACCTATCCCCTGTTCTCAAAGTGAAAGTTTGTACTCTCCAAAAAGATAAAGTCATCAGTATCGAGTTCGTCACAGTCGCTTTTAACTAATCAACTGTTGCCGGACCTAAAGCATCAAACAAGTGAGCATCAGCCACTTGCGAAACACGCTAACGAAGCAAGAAAATTTTCTATCTCCATCGGGATTTAGCGTCCTGCAGCGCTGACGCAGATCGGCACGCAATTTAACACGCAATGGTCGCGACCTTCTGCAAATAAAACAACCCCAGCTATCTTCGAAAACGACTTTGAGAGTCTGAATTAAAACATAGATCAGAACGCAAGGAAGCTGTTGTGAAGAAGTTACTGAATCATGCATGTGTCATATTTTAGATAGGTAAAGGAAACAGTAAAAAAAACGCTAATATTAGTCAGCCTGACTGCGGATCTGTTATCAGTCCACGGCGCATCTTGTCAACAGCCGATTACAAGGGAAAATTTCCATCTCAATTTGAATGATATTAATCATTGTAATACGTCAACTGGTGCAGATCCAGACACAATTAATTGCACAGTATTTATTCGTTTTGAAATAAAGACAATGAAAAGCAAATGTGGCGTGAGGCCCTTAGTTAGCGATGTAAATGTTTACTTCATCTAGTATTTTTTATATAAATCTTGAAAACTGTGAATCATGAATCTTATCTGCCAAACTGAATTATCGGGCTTTGTATTCACCGCATACGAAACAATTATTTTCTTAAAACTTTTAACCAAAACATTATTAACGTTAATAGAATTTTAGGAAATGATGACAATATTGACTATGAAACACTTCCCTAATGTACTGCAAAGTATTATTTATTTGGTCGCCAATCCCCTTTAAGCCTTTTAGGTTGTCGTGACGAGAGATTATTCTCTTTCTGCTTTCTCCTCGGACTCTGCTATAATCTGAAGTGACTTAGATGTCGCGAGACTTCAAGCTCTATCATCTGTTCTGAAATGTGTTTGAAAGTTCCAACGGCCTGGCCGCTGTGGTCGGGCTGTTTTGCCATCACGGTAGCTCAGCGTGTTCGGTCAGAGGGTTAGCTACCCTCTGTAACAAAAAAACTGAGTGAACAGATCAACGGAGAACCTAAATGGGTGTCATCGGACATCCGCCTTGAACAAATTCAACGAACAATGTGGAACAAAATGAGATCAACAACAACAAAAAAGCGGTTACAGGCGCTTCAGCCCGGAACCACGCGAGTGCTACCGTCGCAGGTTCGAATCCTGCCTCGGGCATGGATGTGTGTGATGTCCTTAGTTTAGTTAGGTTTAAGTAGTTCTAAGTCTAGGGGACAGTTGCCCTTAGATGTTAAGTCCCATCGTGCTTAGAGCCATTTGAACCATTTTTAGTTCCAACGGGCTTATGTCACATTACTTTTGTAGTCTGATCTAAAAAATTAAAAAGAAATGGAAAAAGAAACTGCACATTGTATGTGTCTGGATATGACCTTTTTTAATATAGTTACGTTTCGACTCGCACAATTCTGACAGCATGTACTGCCTAGGTGTACCACATAAATTGTAGGTAACTGAAATGTTTTACAGGGTTTGAATTCTCCTTGTACTTGAAATACATTCCAAAGCTCTAACATAACTGGATGTATTATAGGCTTTTGGTCTTTTTTGACTACGCTTACAGAGTGAAACCACTTTCATTTTCTCACTTCGTTTCAGATGATTTCAAAATGACCTTGGATGCCCGTCCTGTTGGTTGCTGCGGATTCGGTCCTGGATAGCCAAAAACCTGCTCTCGTTTACAGAATAGTCAGTGCTAAAATATGGCATCTTATTTGTGCTTTTGTTAACAAAAAACGTTAAGTTTGGCTTAACAGGAAAGATGCCTGTGTTGTGCTGGTATCTTGTAGTGAAGGGCGACGAGCTGGACGTCGGAGGAGTGGCCACTTCCTGTTTGTGTCAGGGTCACGGCAACCTGGCCCAGGTGGCGTACCGCGCATCCTGATGACGCCCGGCGTACCATACACCACTGCCAGCGCTAGCTTCTGCGCTCGCCAACTGGGTCTCTGTCCACCAATCTGTAGTTCACGCGTCACGGCTTCAAACTACTATTTGTCTGAACACAACATGAAGAAGCCAGTGGGCGATATCCACTGAAAGAAGGAATGTGAAGAGTTTCATAGAGCGTTACATTCACACTGGTAAAGATATTTGTACAGGAATTGTGAATGTACAGTCAGACTGGTTTTAAATGAGAAACAGTCCCAGTATTCGCTTGAAATAATTTAGGCTTTTTTTTATTTACACTACTGGCTATTAAAATTACTATACCACGAATATGATGTGCTACAGACGCGAAATTTAACCGACAGGAAGAAGATGCTGTCCTATGCAAATGATTAGCTTTTCAGAGCATTTACACAAGGTCGACGCCGGTGACGACACCTACAACGTGCTGACATGAGGAAAGTTTCCAACCGATTTCTGATACACAAACAGCAGTCGACCAGCGTTGCCTGGTGAAACGTTGTTGTGATGGCTGGTATAAGGAGGATAAATGTGTACCATCACGTTTCCGACTTTGATAAAGATCGGATTGTAGCCTATCATGATTGCGGTTTATCGTATCGCGACATTGCTCCTCGCGTTGGTCGAGATCCAATGACTGTTAGCAGAATATGGAATCGGTGGGTTCAGGAGTGTAATACGGAACGCCGTGCTGTATCCCAACGGCCTCGTATCACTAGCAGTCGAGATGACAGGCATCTTATCCGCATGGCTGTAACGGATCGTGCAGCCACGTCTCGATACCTGAGTCAACAGATGGGGACGTTTGCAACACAACAACCACCTGCACAAACAGTTCGACGACATTTGCAGCAGCATAGAATATCAGCTCGGAGACCATGGCTGCGGTTACCCTTGACGCTGCATCACAGACAGGAGCGCCTGCGATGGTATACTCAACGACCAACCCGGGTGCACGAATGGCAAAACGTCATTTTTTCGAATGAATCCAGGTTGTGTTTACAGCATCATGATGGTCGCATCCGTGTTTGGCGACATCGCTGTGAACGCACATTGGAAGCGTGCATTCGTCATCGCCATACTGGTGTATCACCTCCTGTGTAATGGTATGACGGCACTTTAAACATTGGACGTTACATTTCAGATGTGTTACGATCCGTGGCTCTACTCTTCATTCTATCCCTGCAAAACCCTACATTTCAGCAGAATAATACACGAGCTCATATTGCAGGTCGTGTACGGGCCTTTCTGGATACAGAAAATGTTCGACTGCTGCCCTGGCTAGCACATTCTCCAGATCTCTCACTAATCGGAAACGTCTGGTCAATGGTGGTCGAGCAACTGGCTCGTCACAATGCGCCAGTCACTACTCTTGATGAACTGTGGTATCGTGTTGAAGCTGCATGGGCGTATAAAGGCCGTTATTACGGCCAGAGGTGGTTGTGATTTCTCAGGATCAGATGCACCCAAATTGCGTGAAAATGTAGTTACATGTCGGTTCTAGTGTAATGTATTTGTTCAGTGGATACCCGTTTATCATCGACATTTCTTCTTGGTGTAGCAATTTTAATGGCCTGTAGTGTACTTACGTCTGAGTACCGGCATTGCCCAAGTACTTATTTATTCCAATCTTCTATTACTCCATCTCTTCCTGTTCCCTTTTTCTGTTCATTTCCTCCTCCCTCTGACTGTCTAACTCCTCCACCTCGTCGTTTCCCCTTCTCTCTCCAAGTTATCACCCCCATCCCCACACTAGGTTGATGGTTCTAACCCCCACTGTAGGAAGTAAGTTACATTAGTACCAAGTTTTGCTGAAAACGGTCCAGAGATTGAGGAGGAGCTTTCTACCCGCAGCTGTGCCCACGTACGAACATGTCACATACATTTCACGAATATTGAACATATTTCACACCTAATTATAATCATATTTCACCTGTGTGTCTAGCGAATTTCGCCCTGCACTTACGTTTTCACCTATCTCTGTGTTTATTACATCATATCTCATGGTTGGCTTACAGTAATATATTTTTGCAAGGACATTCAGTGGTATATATGAATATTGTCAGCAAAATGTGTTGCGAATAGAGTTACGAGGGCGTGCTGAAAAGTAACGCCTCTGACTTTTTAATGTGAAAACTCTTAAAGTTTTTTAAATAAAGCAAATGTTATTAACGGTCTACATTTTTACTCCTTAAGTCTACATTTTTATGTCTCAGCATACTCATCCTGACGGTGAACACAATTCTCCCACCGAGAGACTTGTTTGTTGATACCCTCGCTGTAGAGTGTCTCACTTTGCTGACGGAGCCACATCATCATCTCTGCTTTCACCGCTTCATCGCTGTCAAAGTGAAGTCCTCGAAGGTGTCCTTTCAGTTTTAGAAACCGATGAAAATCGGATGGGGTCAATTCGGGTCTGTATGGAGGATGAAATGAACCCAAGGCGTCGGATTCTTGCAGATATCGCAGCGCTCGACTGTTGTCTGGCATTGTCATGCTGGAGAGGGTGGTCCATGTGTGGACGGCCGCTTAGAATTCGCACTTTCAGCTTTCTGAGAATCTGTAAGGCACCGACATGGTTAACGTTACACACCGCAACATGACACGCTACGATTTGCAGAAGGTTACAGCTTGCGTCAGCGGGGCGGGAAGTCGACCGAGTAATATTGATGACATGCAGTACTTCAACTGATATTTAAAACACAATAGAAAATTCGGATGCATTACTTTTCAGCACGCACCGTAGTAGTAAAGTAGTAATAAACGAAAACATGATGTTTGATGTGGCAGCTTTACTACATGAACAGCGCAAAAGTAGTAAGCTATAAACTTCGGCTGTTTGCATGTCGTCAGCTGCGCCTTTTATTCACTTCCATCCCTTTGAAAGGTAGGAGATTATTAATCTCCCTGTGATTCTTTCCAAACAGTGATACATGTTCCAAAATAAAACACCGTCCGAACAGGCCTCGGAAGGCCCAAGAATACCAACCGACCATCGTGTCATTCTCAGCCGCTCGACGTCACTGGATCCGGACAGGGAGTGGCACGTGGTTAGCACGTCGCACTCCCGGGGGTCAGTTTTCGTGATCGGAGCCGCCACTTGTCTATCAGGTAGCGGGACTAAGTGTTCCCCGCTTGCCAACAGCGTTTGGCAGACCCAGACGGTCATCCATCCTAGTGCTAGCCAAGCTCGACATGCTTAACTTCGGTGATCTGACAGGAACCGGTGTTACAAGGGCGTTGGAGATATGCGTACCAAAATTGGTTGAAATCGATGCAGTGCTGCCGGCCGGTGTGGCCGAGCGGTTCTAGGCGCTTCAATCTGGCACCTCACGACCACTCTGATCGCAGGTTCGAATCCTGCCTCGGGCATGGATGTGTGTGATGTTTTAAGTTAGTTAGGTTTAGGTAGTTCTAAGTTCTAGGGGGATGATGACCTCATATGTTAAGTCCCATAGTGCTCAGAGTCATTTGAACCTTTTTTCTATGCACTGCTTTAGGGGGAAATGTGGAACTCAAATACATACATCCGCTTTTATGATATGTGTGGATTGCTGTTACTTCAGGGCCTGTTCTTTTTCTGCCTCTAAAGCAGACTGTTGAGAACATACAATAATTATGTGCACAAACTGCTTCATTGTTCTGTTTTCAATAGCCACCGATTCGTAGAGTGTAAATTGTAGCGGTAGTTTCCGACACAGGTAAGTTTTGACAAGGCAGCAAGAAAGAAACGGCCGTGGTATTCACAAAATTATTCCGTATTTGCATCTTCACCAGATGCATCGATGTCGTCTGTTTTCCACCTCCTGTCTACTCTTATATTCCATGCTCTTTCTGCAGTACTCCTCTTCAGCGTAACAATACAAGCACGGTACCTCTTCATATCAATAACAAGAAAACATTCTTTTAAAAACACAAATATGGTCCTTCTTCCAAAACTAATAGAACTTATTTTACAAAGTAAGTAAAATTCCTCGTCCAAAGCGATCAAAATTCCTCTTTTGAAACAAAATGCAACTCCTCTCGTGAAAAGAAAATTGCTCCTCTTCTAAAGCAAACATTGTTCCACTTCTAAAACGTGCATTGCTCCTCTTATAAAGCAAACGGGGGTTCACTTTTTTATCTAAAACGAACGAATCTCCTTTTCTGAGTCAATACTTGTTATCTAACACAATCAAGCCACCTCTTTTAACATAGACAAGTTTTTCTCGACTGAGCTATCGAAGTGCGACTCGGGAACGGCCCTCACAGCTTTACTTCCGTTAGTACCTCTTGTCCTGCCTACCAAACGCATGGTTTCTCAGGAAGTTTAAGATCACAGCACACGCCGCAGCAGAGAGATTCTGGAGAACACAAGAAGACTTTGCCAAAACTTCTTATTGGTGTGACTAATGGTAGCTTGCACTGAATGTAGAGAAATGTAAGTTAATGCGGATGAGTAGGAAAAACAATCCTGTAATTTTCGAATGCAGTATGAATAGTGCGCTGCTCGACACAGTCTCCTATATTAAATATCTAGGCGTAACGCTGCAAAGCGGTATGAAATGGAACGAGCACGTAAAGAAGTGAATAGAAAAGTTTTCTTGGATAATTTTAGGAAAATGTGATTCATCTGTAAAGGAGAGCGGGTGTAGGACGCTAGTGCAACACATTCTTCAGTACACCTCGAGTGTTTGGGATACCCACCAGGTTATTAGAGGAACATACCGAAGCAATACAGAGGTGGGATGTTAGATTTGTTACCGGTAGGTTTGATCAACACTCGAGTATAACGGAGATGCTTCGTGGACTCAAATGGAAGTCCCTGGAGGAAAGACGACATTCGTTTCGCGACATATTATTGAGAATATTTAGAGAACACAAGAGTGGTACTGTCCCCCGTGCCGCCTCATTTCCCTCCCACATTGTGGTATGCCTGTTTTCAGAGCCCCAGTAGACAATCATGAATTTAGTAAACGAAGGTGCCATTTCTCCAATTAATCTATGTTCATTTAGACGTCTTCTTTGGTTTACAACAAGTATCAGCTTTAAGTCAATATCATGTCGTAAGCTATACGTATGCAAATTGCAGTGTATTCCCGTGATGTGCTTCAGTTTATCTGGGCACATAAATTGCATTGTTCTTGATAGTTTGAAAGATAGTCGGTTCGGTTAATGCTGAGAAAATGTGTTCCAGCTAATAATGAGTTGCGGTGCGGAGAACAGGTGTAAATAAATTCGTCTCCAGGCCGACGTCTCCAGCGCCGCTGTCGTAACGAAAGTGTGTTTGAACCTACAAACTTATCACTAATGCTATAAATCTTATATTAAAATACAATGTCCGCAGAAATGTAGAGAATTACAGGTTTCCTTAGAAAACCAGGGGATATTTGCACATGTAATGGTTCCATGTATGCGACTTTTGTACTGCAAGCCACTGGCGTTGAAGGACAAATATTTTTGTAAAAAACTGCTACTTTCGAGTGAAGCGTACAATCTGCTCAATCTTTCAGCAACAAAGGCTGCTTGCGGCGGTACAGCACACAGAAGCCTGACGATGTCACCATTTTAGCTTACGGTGCGGTGATGAGGATGAGCTAATAAGACAAAGAAAGTACCCAGTGAAACTACCTCACGGCAGTTAACACAGCTGTACTCGTAGATAGTGTGGACAGTGCAGAATAAACGGAGAAGGTGGGGGTAAGTGCAGAATAAACGGAGAAGGTGGGGGTAAGAGGGGGGGGGGGGGGTTGGAAGTGCGGTCAGCGGGGCCCCTCTGCCGACGCGACTGCGACTGTCTACGCTTTCTAAGGCGCAGCGAAACTAATGATTTCTGCTCCACGTCTTCCGCTAACCTATTTGTAAACATAACGTTATCTTTGGGAAGATATTATACCATCTTAACCAAAATATATTTCCGCTTCTGTCCATAGGCTACGTCCAGTTGGAGAAGCTGATGACTGGCATGCTACGTTATAAACGTGTGCTGAATATGTGCCCATCTTAAAAGCAATTCTGGTGCAGCATATCCCAAGGATATGTCGGAGAATGCATGAGTAAGGAAAGTGCGTCACATCGTTGCTTTTGTGTAGACATATTCATAATTTTCGGAAGCGCGAGTGTGTGATCAAAAATTTTACTTCATCACGTAGCGGTCCGTCCGTTGATACTTGATGTGAAAGTGAAGGAGGAAAAATTTATTTTTGATAAGTAATGATCTGTGGTCACGTAACACACCATCTCCACCAGGCCTCCTGCGCAGGATACCGCATATGACACTGCTGGTGGTTACACAAAGAGCTGAATAGTAACTGGAATGATAAGTCAGTCCTATTCCTTCAACAAATATCAATTACAGGGACCGCAACGGCGTCTTGGCTTACACTCACTGAATTCTCTGGTTATCGAGCATGTGGTTTGACATTGTGCTAGTCGGTTAACGAGAGAAAGAACATATTACCTCTCTTCATCTTTCTCTAAATTTGACCTGCCTCCGAGTAACTTCGACGCTATTAGACAAAGTCGTCTACCCTAGATGTCTGGACCGATAAAAGGCGACGCAGTGCTAAGACACTGCACTTCTATTCTAAGCCGGCCTTGTGGCCGAACGGTTCTAGGCGCTTCAGTATGGAACCTCGCAACCGCTACGGTGACAGGTTCGAATCCTGCCTTGGGCATGGATGTGTTTGATGTCCTTAGGTTAGTTAGGCTTAAGTAGTTCTAAGTTATAGGGGACTGATGACCTCAGATGTTAAGTCCCATAGTGCTCAGAACCATTTGAACCATTTTTTTCGATTCTAAATCCGTTAACGCAAGTGCTGAGTCGCTTGCTTTGAAAAGGATATGGCCGATTTATTTCCCATTTTCCCCCACCCGAGCTTGTAATCTGTCTCTAACGACTTCGTCGTAGACGTGACGTTGCACATTGATATTTCTTGCTTCCCGATAGATATCTGGTTCCTCTCCCAGCGTCAGCTATCGTCCTACTATTAAATATGCAGTTGTCTCTTATCTACAAATAGCCTCGGAGGATTCTACAATTGTTGATATGCATGTGTAAAGTTTGTACCGCGCTACTGTGGTACTAACATACTAAACTTTCAGGTTAATTGAAAAAAATGGTTCAAATGGCTCTGAGCAGTATGGGACTTAACATCTGAGGTTATCAGTCCCCTAGAACTTAGAACTACTTAAACCCAACTAACCTAAGGACATCACACACATCCATGCCCGAGGCAGGATTCGAAGCTGGGACCGTAGCAGTCGCGCGGTTCCGGACTGAAGGGCCTAGAGTCGCTCTGCTACCGCGGCCGGCTTCTTGTTAATTACCTTTAACTTAGTTAGCGTTGTATTTGTGACTTTTCCGCAGGAAGCGTATTGTTCTACGACTTTTTCAGCTTTGGTAGTGTGTTCTAAGCTGTGGCATTTCTATTCTACTCTAAGACCACCATTAAAAATGTCTCATAATGATACTTCAAAGTTATTAAAAGAGTCATGTTAAAATTTCTCCAGCTCAGCATAGCAGTTAATATCCCGTGTAATTTTTAGTTATTTCTGCATTATATCATTGCGGGTCGTTGCGTTACAAATAATGAAGCAACTGCTTACAGTAATAACATCACTAAGCGTCAGCTATCTTTCCTTATTGCTGTAGTTTATAAGTCGCTTATTGAAATTTATGATTGATTTTAACATTAGAATTTATACTTAATTAAACTTTACTTTCGCACTAAAATTATATTGGTCTTAGCTCATATGTTCGGATGAGTGGAAGTACTACATATCGTTTTTCTACGATAATGATCCTTCAGTAATATGCACTTTAACCAACCCTAAACATTGCATTAAAATTATGCAGACAAACTTCATCTGATGAAACGAAAAAAAGCAGGTTAAATATTGTCTTCTGTGGTTCTAAAATTTCACTTCGTTTAGGGAGCCTTCTTCAGTAGTGTCCGGTGCAACAGCCTTCCCCGTTTTGTAATTGGGGTTCTGGAGTGATATTTGAGCTAGGCACCTGCAGCATCCCATCATTAGCATCGAACGAAGAGCACAAAACAATTATAAATGGGGTTATTCCTTTATATCCTTGTCTGTACCGACACTTACCACGCGGTTCACTTTGGTGTAGAATTCCTTATAGACTTTTACTTTGCCTGTGGCCCCTTTCTGTTTCAGTATTTACACATCGATACATAGGAAGCCCACATCCTCTCGTGTTCCGACGTCACCATGCGTACACGTTGGAGGGAAAAAGGTATTTGTTTTCTGTATACAGAGTGTTCTAAGACATGTAAAGAGGAGTGAGCACATAATATTTGGAACAGGAACCCATATGCGGAAAAGTAACATTTCCGTTATACAACGGTTCCAGTTCAGTTGTTTAACTCATCTACTTCTGTTTGAAGAACTGATTACACGTGACGCAGTACAATTATTAGGTAGCAGTTAGAAACGGAACATAACGAAACATCCATTTAGCACTTAAATACATTTTTTGTAGACTCATGTTCAGAAAAAGCACAACAGCTTGAACGACTAGAGACAGGACCTTGATATTCAAAGGATATGTACATTAGTATGTTCTGCAGAAATGATTGGCATTTCAGTCACCTCGGTTCAGCGTGTGTCCTGTTGCTTAGTAGGCCCAGAGTCCGCCATTGGCAGTGATAACTTGTTCCATGCGTGATGGCATCGACGCTTGTTAGGATTGAATGGCGTCCTGTGGTATAGCTCTTCAAGCTGCATTCAGCTGGTTCCAAAGTTCATCTGCGGTGGTTGGCATTGAGTCACAGCGCTGCACCCGTCGTTTCACCATATCCCACACATTTTCAGTTGGCGACAGGTCTGGTGATGTAGCTGGTCAGAGCAAAATGCTGACATCCTGTGACACCAAGAAGGCACTTATTCGTGCAGCAACATGTGTTCATGCATCGTCTTGTTGAAAAATGGCGTCTGGGGTGCTGTGCAGAAAGGGTATGGCTACGGGTCGCAGGGTGTTATCCACGAAGGTCACATTGCTGACAGCTCCCTGGACACACACCAACAGTGATTTGTGGCTATACCCAATAACATACCACACCATAAGTCTTAAGTTGGTGCTGTACGCCTTGTGTGAATTCAGTCACATTGATGCCGCCCCTCCTCTGCGCAGCGAACCAAAATGTGGCCATGATTTTCAAACAAACACAACCTGGACTCGTCCGAAAACGCTGTCTGATGCCATTATTGTCCCCAGTGACGTCGTTATAGACATCCTTGCCGCCTAGCATGTTTCTGCACATCCGTCAAAGGCAGGCGGAGAGGTGGACAACTAGCACGTAACTCATGCCGTAATGAACGGCGGCGGACTGTCGCCTTCGATAATGTACGATGTGTTACACTGTTCCAATGTTGCTCCAGAACCGCGGAGGACGCAGATCTGCCCTGCACTGCCATTAGGAAGAGACGAGGATCTTCTCGGGCGGTTGGTCTGGGTGGTGCGATCTGACCAATCTCGTCGTGTTCTACGGCCTTCCGTGAACCATCCGGCACACACTTCGCCCAACACGAACAGCAAATTCCCAGGTGGATGCATCACATTCTCTCATGCCAATAATGCGGAATCTTTCAAACTCACTGATTTGTTGGTACTGTTCGCGCACACGTCTGCGAGGCATCCTGATCGTCAAGTCTGATCAATTACCTTCAGTTTATGGCGACAACGAGAGCCACAGGAACATTTTATCAGTGGGTGGTAAACTTGAACCCGAGGACCGACATGGTTCAGTTGCTAACCATTTCTGCAGAATGTACTGTATATGTTCTGTGAATATGAACGTCCTATCTCTAGTTGCTCAAGGTGTTCTGTCTCCTGAACGTGAGTGTATTAACGCTTAAACATTACGAGTTTATTTTGTACCAAAACGAAAAAGAACTCAACATTTTCCATGTACAGAACAGTGCTGATGCATTACAATAGCGGATCCATATGGCGACCACCAACGTTGTTACAGACGTTGTACAGACCAAGCATGTTCTGGTACACACTCTCCATCCCATATGTCTCTGCAGTTTCTAGTGCGGCGGCCAGAACTCGTGCCAGCAGATCCTTCTCTGATTCTACTGGAGTCTCGTAAATTTAACTTTGCATACGACTCAACAAGAAGAAGTACACGTCATCTTGTCTATGCTATTACATAACAGGACAGGCAACTCTGAGACTTTTTTCGTTCCCTCAGCAGACATGGAAGAGTATCAAATCTGAATTGAAACCGTCGTAGAACGGAAACGGTACGTTTCTGGACATGGGTTCCTATTTAAAATATTATGTACCCACTCCCCTCTACACGTCTTAGAAGTTTGTAATGGGGATTTCCGAACATCCTGACGAAGCTAAATGTTGACCATATCCTGTGATGAAATGTATCGTATCCCTGGATAGTAGCAGGTACTTCATCTTGCTCCAAACCACGACGTTTGAAACCAGCTGAGGAAATCTTACTCCCGTTTTCTTCAAGACTGGTACCTCCTGTCACTCCTCAATCAATATTTGAAACTCTTGCTTATTTCTGATTCTTTAGCCGGCGATTGCTTCCCCTCTGTTTGTATCTCTATTACACAGTTTGTTGCACTAATTGTATATTAGCGTGCTACTGAAGGCCTCTATGAACTTGAGCAGTAGTCGCTGCTACATTTAGAGCAATGCTATAACTATTCGTATCTGTCAAAGCTTACGCGACCCTCCGCTGGCACCAAAAGATACTGTAAACCAAAATTGTTAAGGCTTTCGTGGCCACTTGTTGACAAACTGCCTATTGGCTTCTGTCTCTGGTACGTCAGTAAAAACATCAGATGAACGTTGGCCGAAGAACCCGAGACAGAAGCCAATAGGCAGTTTGATACTGTAGCCGTCAGAATGGTCTCGTGATATACTCGTACTAAAAATTCAAATGGCTCCGAGCACTACGGGACTTAACTTCTGAGGTCATCAGTCCCCTAGAATATAGAACTACTTAAACCTAACTACCCTTTAAGGACATCACACACATCCATGCCCGAGGCAGGATTCGAACCTGTGACAACAGCGGTCGCGCGGTTCCAGACTGTAGCGCCTAGAACCGCTCGGCCACCTCGTCCTGCTACTCGTACTACCCCAAACCCAATCTCCTAGTTGTACAGTGACGACTGTGGCAATAGCATTCTCATGTCTCTTCAAATACTTCTTTTAAATATTGATATTGATGGAAAGTCCCTCCGCTAAGTAAAAATGCCTAAACATTTGGCTATCGTTGCATGTTTTGTGTATGTGTTGCTCATTTTGGTGGTTGAGTTGCTTTTCAAGATCATGTATGTCGTCTTACTGACAGCTGTTTGCCATGTGTTCTCCATACATCACAATCGTATGAGCGTTACTAAGTCAGTGCAGTTTCATTTCACACTGGTTCTAGAATAACAAGATATTATGATCAATGGGTCATCAGCGTAAGCGTCAACCTCTGTTATTCCTTGATTTTTGCTCAGGACTGCTTGGACGGACTAGATCCCAGCATTTCAGAACAATGTATCACGTAGGGAGCTATGAATACAGCCTGTTATGACGTGCTGTGTGATTACTGAAGAAAGGACAGACCATTTGATTACATTGCTACTGAAAAAATACATTTTCGAGTTACTTAATGAGCAGTACACATAAAATATATGATTACCGTATTTGTGAGCTAACACTTAGAAAAGTTTGCTACCATCGTATTTTCCACCGGAGAGCATAGTGGCATTGATCGGAAGTGGTCTGAGCAGTTAATGGAAGGCTTATGATAGAATCTCCTGACCTGCGTGTCAACACTTCAGTACTGTATGCAAGTACAAATGTTCTTTAGGCATCCTGCAAGGCATCGAATACAGATAATACTACCCATGCGAAAAGTTTGTAGATTTTTTGAGAAACAGTTGTGCAGTGCAAACGACTAAAGAATAGAAGCGGAGTGAAGATATGAAAAGGAAGCAGTAGAAAATTATAGCTCATTTATTGATGAAGAAGCCCCTACATCCAACTTTATTTTTTGTCGTTTTTCACTTTCTCATGTAAGCGAGTGTCGAGTGTCCTATTTGCACTCTTCTTGTAGATAACTCTTCCATTGTGTTTCGGGTACTTAGCCACAATAATAGGTATTTCAAACCGACTGAACGAACAAGTACTTCACACCTGGAGCAACCGTCTACTATTCTAGTTTAAACAGTTAAAGACATTTAGAATGCCACGTTCACAAGCTGCAACAAATGAGCAGAAACCAGCAGGAGCATGAATTGATTATTACGTATCGAGCCCCCATACAACAAGAATAGTAAATTGCCAGTTACTGGCATATGAGAATGCTTATGCTTAGTATCGAAGAGAAAAGAAGTGATGCGAAGAATAAAGGGTGAACCTATCAGAGAGATGTAAGGCGTGCAGGATAGCTAAGTAGTTTATACTAAAATACAATCTCTGAGTTTTAAAACAACGTTTAGAGCACAAAGATGAAACAAGATATAAAAAGAACTGTTGGTTTTTACCAGTTCTGTCAAAGTTCTATTGGTGCAATACTTGAACGGGTGTCCGTTTCCACAACGGCAACCTTATAAACCGAGTCTAAATAAATCTGGCTAGTAGAGTCATAAACATCAATAAAAGAAGCACCAAATTTGTTCACTGAAATTGTCAGACGTTCTTGTGTTATTCCGTGCTTCTTGTGTAGGTTGCTTTGAGGTGACTTCCACATATGATAACGATAGTTTTAAATAAATAAAATCATCCAGAAAATTTCTCCACAAGTTATCATACAACAACAGTCATTACTGAAACGGAGGGAAAAACGCAAAATTTAAATAAATGAAATTGCTTCTCCATACACAGGCTTCGCAAAAGATGCCTACTACGGATAGTTCATTACGTGGCTAAGGCCTTACTCCACCAAAGAATTTTTTTAAACTACTTCTTGTACTGAACAAACTATAGATACAGAAACAAAATTTACTGAATTAATTCATCTAATGTGCTTCAGATATGGGTAACGGAAGTTACTGTAAGTCAGGTATATGACGTGATTCTTTTCGAATCCTGGGGGTGACCCCGGACTACGACGTGATTTGTAGGTCGTTCGCTACTTTCAAATACTACAAATCCCACAATGTGACAAACACGAATGACTAGCATGCGGTAGAATTACCTCCCCCTGTTACCATCGGCTGGATCTGCTGGTCTATGAAAAATCACGTTAAAATAGAACATCAAATAAAAAAAATTATACCGGAAGTAACTGATCATGTAAGTAAGTTACTGGATTCGTCTCACCGCCCGAACATAAATGGAAATTCGTCTGATTTTCAAGGTAGCTAACGCTTACTTTCACTTATTTTTTTTATTTATTTTTTTTATTTAGGGTTCTGTAGGGAAATTCGATTGAAGTCACTTGTACCAACAACGCATATATGGAATATGAGCTCATTGCCTTGGTAAAATTCCACCTTAAACATAATTTTAATCTCGGTTCAAGAGCAATACAGTCTTTTGGAAAATATTGCGTCTTAAATACTTCCATCCCGAATGAATGGACGAGACAAACGTGTATCAAAACCGCGATCTGGATTCAAGATGGATCTATAGATGTTCTGGCCTACGTAGTATCTATTTCACATCTTTTTAGACGAATATCACTAAATCTGGGCTAGTTTCCCATTTCTGCTGCAGACACATAATACCTAACATTTTTCTTATTACAAGGTCTGAAGGTCCGGAGGACGACGTCATTAGAGATTGAGTACTCTCTCCTTTGATAAGGAAGCTGGCTTGTTTAAGTTAGTTAGCCCGACATTGTTCGATAAGAGAGTATAGATAAAGTTAATGTTAGCATCAAAGAGCGCAGCTACACGAAGGGACCGTTCCCTAAAATACGAAGCATAAACTCACCAGACTGAAATCTTGCGTGAGAAAGTTGAAAGCATTTGCGAAAGCAGAAGAGCACTAACACACATACCTTGTGCAAGAAGGAGGTGGGAAGTATAAGTTAATCCCAGAGATATGCCTGACAATGGAAAATGAAAGTGAAACTGCTGGACGCTAGGGTGTTCCACACTAGAAATGCGGTTTGTAGGGCTAATTGTATACATGAGCCACGGAACATGGGAAAAGTGCGGAAGGGGCTCATTGTCTTGAGTACAATGGCCGGTCCACTTTTATTTCCGCAATAAGACTAAACGATATGTCGGGCACTGCGTTCCTCGTTCAGCTCTCAAAAACAACTTGCGCTGTAGGCAGGCATGACCCAGTTTTCTTTTCTCAAGAGTATGAATAATTCAGAAGATGGGCTACCACAATCGATTTTACAGGAGCACTGTTTCAATTTCGACCTGGAAAGGAAGGTACTAAGAGGAAAAACACTTTCTTTGGAAGAATGGACTACCAGCCAAGGGCCACAAGAAACTAACAGAGCCCAATGAAACTGGTATCCTGACCTGAGTCTCCAGTGTTTACTTCAACTAGCTAGTATTGCATTCATATATAAGTGTCACAAAAACACTGCGCATTGTTACTACTCGCTTTAGCGCACTGGGAGTGGTAATCTAACGTATCTCAACGCGTTTTACCCAAAGACAGAACCAAAAGTTGCTTGTAATTGTCTCCCCGCTAGACATCTCCATGGAATGACTTAGCACCCGCGCATATCTTTGAATTAAAGGTCTTCTAAGTTTTCCATACGCGTTTGTTTTGGCCAGGTAAGTAACAGACAACGGATTTGAAGGTCTCTGTCAGATGCACATTTGGTTCTAGGATTTTATCCCTGGTATTTAGTGTGAGTTGCAATTTCAGTAAACCTTTTTGTACCTGAAATATCAAGTTACTTCGTGATCCGCATCCAATGTAATTGTTGGCCCTCGTACAACTGTCTTGTGTTATTTTGCTCTCAGCTCGGAAAAATGCAAGGGCATACCACCTCCTACAGGTCTACGGTCAGGAAAACAGTGTTAAAACCAATCTTCGTGTTGATAAAGCTTTACATATACTGCCCGTTTCCTGGCTTAATATTAGCGTGCTTAGCTAGTGATCTGATGATACTGATAGCAGAAATGCTACACTCTGTTTTCAGATGTTCCTTTACAAAAGAGAATCCAAGAGTACTGCTCAAATTTAATTCTCCTACCACCGGAAAGATGAGTGAAATAGATATTAGTTTCAGTGGCGTTCAGAAATAGCAGAAGTCGTTAAAAGCAGACAAAGCACTAGGGCCTGATAGCATCTCTGTCAGATTGTATACTGAATTTGCGACTGAGTTAGCCCCTCTTTTAACTATAATGTGTCGTAGATTCCGTAAACAAAACCTGTACCCAGTAGTTGGAAGAAAGCACAAGTACACCCGTTTACAAAAACGGCAATAGAAGAGATCCACAAAACTACCGTTCAGTTTCCTTTATATCGATTTGTTGTAGAATGTTACAAAATATTTTGAGCTCAAACATAATGAGATATCTCGAACTGAATGACGTCTTCCTTGCCAGACAACACGGATCCCAAAACCATCGATCATGTGAAATCCAATTCAAAGTTTTCTCACATGGTATACTGGAAGCCGTGGACCATGGCAGTCAGGTAGTTGCAGTATTTCTCAATTTCCGAAAAGCGCATGACTGAGAACCACACTCACGTTTATTATCAAAAGGAAGATCGTATGGGATATCAAATGAAATTTGTAACTCGAATGAGGATTTTTTGGTAGGTAATCCGCAGCTGGATGGAGAGTCATCGACAGATGTGCACCAGAGAAGTATGTTGGGCCCTTTGGTTGTCACGTTGTTTATTAATGATCTTGCTGACAATACTAATAGTAACCTCAGACTATTTGTAGATGATGCTCTTATCTGTAATGAAGTGCTGTCTGAAAGAACTGCGTAAATATTCAGTCAGAACTTGATAAGATTTCAAAGTGGTACATAGACTGGTAATTTGCTTAACATATTCAAAAATGTAAAATTTTGCACTGCACAAACCAAAAAGAACGTAGTATCCTACGACTATAATATCATTTAGTCACCGTTGGAATCGGCTAACTCATACAAATACCTGGGTATAACACGTTGTAGGGACATGAAATGGAACGATTTCATAAGCTCAGTCGTGGGGAAAGCAGGTGGCAGACTTCGATTTATTGGCAGAATACTGGGGAAATGCAGTCAACTTACAAAGGAGACCGCTTACAAATCACTCGTGTGACCCATCCTAGAACACTGCTCAAGTGTGTGGGACGCGTACCAAATAGGACTAACAGCGGATATTGAGCGTATACAGAGAAGGGCAGCACGATTGGTCACAGGTTTGTTTGACCCGTGGGAGAGTTTCACAGAGATGCTAAAGAAACTGAACTGGCAGGTCTTGAAGACAGACGTTAATTATCCTGACAAAAAACCAGCTTTTATTTCTCTAGGAATATACATTGAGATGACAAAAGTCATGGGATACTTACTATTATCTTGTCGGATCTCCTTCTGCCCAGCATAGTGCAGCAAATCGGCGTGGCATGAACTCAACAAGTCGTTGGAAGAGCCCTGCAGCAATACTGAGCCATGCTGCCTCTATAGCCGTCCATAATTGCGAAAGTGTTGCCAGTGATGTATTTTGTGCACAGGCTGACTTGTCGATTATGTTATATTCGATGGGACTCATGTCTGGGGATCTACGTGGCTAAATCATTGGTTCGAATTGCCCAAAATGTTCTGATGTGGCGCATTGTCATTCATAAAATTTCCATTGTTGGAAAACTTGAAGCACATGAATGGCTGCAAATGGTTTGCAAGTACCCGAATATAACAGTTTCCAGAAAATTCTTGGTTCAGTTGGACCACAAGACCCAGTCCATGCCATGTAAACACAGCCCACACCATTATGAAGCCACCACCAGCTTGCACAGTACCTTATCGACAACTTGGGTCCATAGCTTCGAGCGGTCTGCGCCACACTTGAACCCCACCATCAGCTCTTACCAACTGAAATCGGGACTCATCTGACCAGGCCACGGTTTTACATTCGTCTAGGTTCCAACTGATATTGTGACAAGCCCTGGAGAGACGCTGTAGGCGATGTCTAGCAAACGCAGTCGCGTCAGTCGTTTGCTACCATAGCCCATTAACACCAAATTGCGCCGCACTGTCCTAAATGATACGTTTGTCTTACGCCCCACGTTGATTTCTACGGCCACTTCACGACGTATTGCTTGTCTGTTAGCACTGATAACTCTACGCAAACGACGCTGCTCTTGCCACTGCTTTGTGTGTGGTGGGGGTAATGCCTGAAATGTGGTAGTCTCGGCACACTCTTTACTCTGTGGATTTCCGTAGTGGAAAGTCCCATGCGTTTAGTTTCAACTATCATTCCGCGTTCAAAGTCTGTTAATTCACTTCGTGCGGCCATAACCACGTCAGAAATCTTTTCACTTGAGTCACTTGAGTACAAATGACAGCCGGCCGGAGTGGCCGTGCGGTTCTAGGCGCTACAGTCTGGAACCGAGCGACCGCTACGGTCGCGGGTTTGAATCCTGCCTCGGGCATGGATGTGTGTGATGTCCTTAGGTTAGTTAGGTTTAATTAGTTCTAAGTTTAGGGGACTGATGACCTCAGATGTTAAGTCCCATAGTGCTTATAGCCATTTGAACCAGTACAAATGACAGCTTCTCCTGTGTATTGCCCTTTCATACCTTGAGTTCGCGATACAACCACCATTTGTGCATATCGCTATCCCATGAGTCTTGTCACCTTAGTGTGCTACAGTTCTCTACGTATTGATCCCCTGAGGCATCGAAACAATCTTTTTTTCCCGCGTTGCATACGTGAATGCAACGAGGAAAAAACCTAATAACGGGTAAAATATGGCGTACTCCGGGCCATAATGTTCACAGCGGTCTACAGATTACAGATGTAGATATAAATGTGAGATGGTTGAGATCCAATGAATGTCAGCAGAATATGGAATCGGTGGGTTCAGGAGGGTAATACAGAACGCCATGCTGGATCCCATTGGCCTCGTACCACTGGCAGTCGAGATGACAGGCATCTTATCCGCATGGCTGTAACTGATCGTGCAGCCACGTCTCGATCCCTGAGTCAACAGATGGGGACGTTTGCAAGACAACAACCATCTGCACGAACAGTTCAACGATTGTTGCAGCAGAATGGACTATCAGCTCATCAGCTCGGAGACCATGGCTGCGGTTACCCTTGACGCTGCACCACAGACAGGAGCGCCTGCGATGGTGTACTCAACGACGAACCTGGGTGCACGAATGGCAAAACTTTGTTTTTTCGGAAGAATCCAGGTTCTGTTTACAGCATCATGATGGTCGCATCCGTGTTTGGCGACATTGAGGTGAACGCACATTGGAAGCGTGTATTCGTCTCCGAAATACTGATTTGTCAGCATCCATGTGCCCAAATTGCGTGAAAATGTAATCACATGTCAGTTCTAGTATAATATATTTGTCCAATGAATACCCGTTTATCATCGACATTTCTTCTTGGCGTAGCAATTTTAATGGCCAGTAGTATATATACATATATATATATAAGCTATGCAGTCCTACAGTAGAATAAATGTGCAGTGATGATACTTGAGGCATGTTTAGGAATGTTACTGAACCATTTTTGTCATAATTACGCAGCTGCTTGGAAGCCAAGTGTGTTTCGTGCACTTAGATTCAGTGGTGGCACGACGGTAAAGGCTCTGGACTTGCATTCGGTAGGAGCGAGGTTCGACCAGCCAGGTTTTGGTTTCCCCTATCTTCAGTACATAGATTTAGGCGAATGATTGCATCGTTTCTGTCAAAAGGATAAGGCCAACTTCCTTCGAATAATATCTTATCAGAACCTGTACTCCATCTTTAATTACTTCGTTGCTAACGGGACGTTACACCCTAATCGTCATTTCTTTCCTCCACTCTATACTCTAAGAAGATACTATACCTATATGTGACCGTAACTGAAGCTAACCACCGCCATTCGCAGGTAATTAACTCAGACTTGTAACCATGGACAGAATCGGCAATATTTAAAACTCCCGACTCAGTACTCGAACTCTGTAGTTACAAATCATTGGCTAAAGCACCCATGATTGTTCGGAATTGAATGATATGGAATTTTCTCCACAAAGCACACCAGTCTCGTTTTGGTACCTGTAGGGTTGGGCAAGAAAAGTAGAAAAAATGTAGGTTGCTTCAATCATGTAACTTCAGAAAAATTAAAACAGTTGGAGACTTATCGTCCAAAAGTGGTGTCGCATTTCACAGCTGTACCGGTAACCTTATCATGAAAAATTAGTTTCAGTTTACCTTTGTTCTGTATTTTTTCTTTACTTTATCATCGACAGCACTCCCGTTAACCACTAGTTCACTATTTTGAAAAACAGTGACAGATAGGAAGAAAGAAAGACAAATAGCAGCTACAAGAGGAAACATAAATAATATATTTATCTCTTTTCACACTTGGTTAATAATCTTGTTGCAGAAATAGTGAGAACGGATAAAGTAACTAGAGATGCCGCACCGTACAGGATGATGCTATGGGTATTTCGTTTACTGCAGTCGTAAACATTTAACGGTTTTATAAATTAATTAGTTAGAGGAAAGAAATATTTAGTAAATTTTTCAAGGTCAAGTCAAGAGTTATTACGTAGCAGATTTTAAAATCCTAGCCGGCCGGAGTGGAAGAGCAGTTCTAGGTGCTTCAGTCTGGAACCACGTGACCACTATGGTCGCAGGCTCGAATCCTGCCTCGGGTATGGATATGTGTGATGTCCTTAGATTAGTTAGGTTTAACTAGTTCTAAGTTCTAATGGACTGATGACCTCAGAAGTTAAGCCCCATAGTGCTCAGAGCCATTTGAACCATTTTTAAAATCCTGTATCCACATTTTTTCGCGAAAGATACAATGCAACTTTGGTACTCCCGTGTTTTAGACGCCTTAAGTTATGATAAATTCTTTTTTTCTTAATTAGTGTGACTTTTTACTGAAAAATTAGCTTCATATTCGAATAAGTTAACTACTTCCTTGTAGTTTGCTATGAATCACTTGTATAGATATATTTGGACATTTCAATACACTTTCTAACGTCAAGGAAGAGACAATATTCCAAAATGGTGAAATAAATGAGTAGTGTAAGAAAGTTGAAGCGAGGAGATGCAGTTCGTCCGGCGAAATGGCCAGCTTGAAAATAACAATATTGTTTTTCTGACTAACATTCTCGCACTAGTCTCCCATTAAGGAAAAAAAATTGTTCAGGGCTTCCACTACTACTTGCGACTAAACAATCTTTGTGAAGAATGGAGTGACTATTACACCTAATAGGAAACCGAGCAATGTGAAACTATATGGAACGGCTCCGTCAGTAACACAGCTTTCTCCTTGCTTATTAAGACCAGTGGACGTCAGCTGCACATCGTTTCGACTCCGTGTGTCGCAGGTAAGAGAGACTGAACGACCTAAGTGGGCATTTCCGTGACATTTTCTACATCAGTGTAGACGGAAGCTATGTTAGTCTTATAACCCTGCTTTTTGACTCTTCCCATATATATAAAGCGTGAAATGCTCTTTAGCAAAAGTTTGCGGTTTCAGTAAAAAAATGATTTCTTCTGGGCACAGCAGCCTCGATAATCTCGAAGCGGGAAACGCTACTTCCGTAAGCCGACTTGCTTAAAATAACTATTCTGTTTAGCGCTTCTGCCCAGTTTCGAGTTCTACCTCATTTTCACCAACAGAAATATAAGTGGACATAGCCTCTTAGTAAGCATCTGTCGAAGGTCACATGACATGCACATTTACTCATGGCACGGTAGCCAATAATGAGAAGACAAACCTTAGACGTTTGTATATTGCTTGTTTGTCAGACTGGCTGTTGTCTTCAGTCCGAAGACTGGTGTCATGCAACTCTCCATGCTATTCTATCCTGTACAAGCCTCTTCATTTCCTAAAAGGTATTGCAACCTACATCCTTCTGAATCTGCTTAATGTATTCATCTCTTGGTCTCCCTCTACGATTTTTAATCCCACACTTCCCTCCAATGCTACGCTGGCCATCTCTTGATGTCTTGGGTTGTGTCCTACCAACCGAACCCTTCTTCTAATCAGATTGTGCCACAATTTTCTTTTCTCCCCAATTCTAATCAGTACCGTCTCATTAGTTACATGGTTTACCAATCCAATATTCAGTATTCTTCTGCAGCACCACATTTCAAAAGCTTCTAGTCTCATTTTATCTAAACTGATTATCGTCCGTGTTTCACTTCCATGCATGGCTACTCTCCAGTCAAAATATCTTTTCTTGCCATTGCTAATATACGTTTTATATCCTCTCCACTTCGGTCACCATCTGTTATTTTACTGCCCAGATAGCAAAACTCATCTACTACTTTAAATTTCTTGTTTCCTAATCTAGTTCCCTCAGCTTCAGATGATTTAATTCGACTGCAGTCCATTTTCCTTGTTTTGCTTTTGTTTATGTTCATCTTATATCCATCTTTCAAGACACTATTCATTCCGTTCAACTGTTCTTTCAAGTCCTTTGCTTTCTCTGACAGAATTATAATGTCATCGGAAAACCTCAAAGCTTTTATTTTAATTCCTTCTGAAACTTTGTCTTTGGTTTCCTTTGGGCTTCCTCTCCCAAGGCTACCAGTGGGTCTGACGGAATGTCGTCTACTCCTGGAACCTTGTTTCGAACTAGGTCTTTCAATGCTCTGTCAAAATCTTCTCGCAGTATCATGCTTTCTATGGTATCTTCATCTGCGTCCTCTTCCATTTCTGTAATATTGCCTGCAAGTTCCCCTTCCTTGTATAGACTTTCTATATACTTCCCTTCTTTGCTTAGAACTAGGACTGGTTTTCCATCTGTGCTCTTGATATTCGTACCGCTGGTTAACTTTTCTCCAAAGGTCTTTATAATTTTTCTGGAGGTGGTATCTATCTTTCCCCTAGTAAAATAAGCTTCTAACTCCTAAAGTTTGCCTAGGAGATGATCAAACAGTCTACGAAAAAATCTAATCACTGAACTGAACTTTGGAAGACTAGGATCCAGTTAATCCAACACTTTTTGAAGGTCATTGGTGTGCAGGTAGCGGAAAGTACAATGTTTGAGTAAAATGATAGATACTCCCTCTTAACGTTGGTGAAGTGTCTCTCTAATCATAAAAAGTTGCTGAATGATCATGGGTACTGGCGCATAAATCTTGCATGGCTGTCATGGGGATTTATACGATTTCTTGCAAATCAACTGCTCTACTTCCCTCACAAATTGCTGAGGACAGCATTTTTTGTATTTTTCATTCATTTAATGCCATACAACGTATTTTATATTTTTCTGCTTCTCCGAGTGTCCATGTTTCTCTTCCGTACAGTCACACACTCAAACAAACGTCTTTATGAGGCTTTTCCTGAAATGTTTGTCTATGCTGTTGTATGTAAAAGGTTTCTTCTCTTGTTAAAAGCAGCTTTTGTCTGGTGGATTCAGTTTACAACATCCTTCCTTAACCTCCCGTCTGATATAACTTTACTCCCTATGTAGGCAAAAGATTCGACGATCTCCAGTCGCTCATTGTTAAGTGAGCATTGGGCAACGGTGTTTTCTCTGCTCACCGCAAAGGTTTTTTTTTTACCTTTATTAATTTTTATATTAGAGGAAGAGCTGAGTGTGGTTTCCGTCTGGGCCAGCATCGCTTCTAATTTTTCCACATTTTCAATTAACACTGCGATATACTCAGCAAATCGCAGCATGTCTGTTTTCTTTCCATGACTTTAGTTCCTCCTATTTGTCCTAGTTTCTCCCTAACGTCATCTATTGTCCTCTGGAAGTATCCATTGAACATGAGAGGAGAGAGTGGCCAGCCCTATGGTGCACATTGCCTAATAGTGGCACTTCTTGAAGTTCTCCGCACCATATCACAGCCACATCTTCTCTATACAGCCTCTGCATTTCTCTTTTGTTCTTATACTTTATGCCAGCCTCTCAGCATCTCAAAAAGATGTCGCCAGTCTACCCTGCGAGTGCTTGTCGAAAGTCGATGAAGGCAATATATTTTTCTTGACCCTTCTTTAGTGTTTTCTCACGAATTAATCATAAGCGGAGTATTGCTCCTCGCGCATCGGCACCTATCCAAAAACCAAACTGAGGGTCTGTGATCATTTCATGTATCCTGCGTTCTGTTCGCCTTAGATTGACAGAGGTCAAGATTTTCGAGGGGTGTGTTTCCAAACTGATGGTCCGATATTGTATACATTTCTTTTCAGATGCTTTCTTTTGTACTGGCATTGTGATACATTTTGTAGAGTCTCCCAGGTTTCATATATAACTTGTATGAGACAGAAATCCAGTGTCTATCTCTGGTTTTAGTTGCCTGACTGCAAGCATGAACTCCCTCTTCTTCCGGATCGATTTCCGCAGCGTTCTCCAGTTCCAGGTCTTCATTATTTCCTGCATACAGTTTTCCAAGGTATTGTTTCACCTTTCTACAATGTCTTTCTCCTCAAATAATACTACTTCATCTTCATTTTAGATTCCACTGTATTTTATTTGTTCGCTTGAAGAACTGTTTAATTAATTTATAGGCAGATTTCAGATTTCATTTTTTTCACCTCTTTGCATTGATTCTGCAAGAATTGTTGTTTAGCCTTTTTTGACTCACGGTTGATTTCATTTCTCAACGCACTATATTGGCTTTGTCCTACCCCAGGGTTATATTGTTTTACGTTACGTTTAAATTATTTTTTTATTATACTTTCTGTAATCGATTCTTTTTTATGCTTTGCCTTCTGTCTCCCACCTATTTCTGCTGCTGCGCGTAGGGTATTGCTTTTCAAGGATTGCCATCTTTCTTCAACATTTCTGGTGTTATTCATAAGTGTAGCCATGTTTGTTTGTTCCTTGTATGTCGACATAACCATATCATTCTTTACTCAGTTCAGATCCCGTTTCCCACAAGTTATTTTCTTAACATTATTGAATTTCAGATCACATTCTCCAAGTGGTATGTTACGGTGACTATCAATGTCTGGGCCTGGATAGCTTCTAAAGTCTCTTATTTGATTTCGGAGCCTTTGTCTAACTAGAATGAAGTCCATCTGATATCTCTTCCTATCTCCAAGGGCTTTCCATGTATATCTTCTCCGTGAATGGTGTTGAAACTGCGTATTACATATTATTAGTTGATGCTCTGTACAGAATTCTATTAATTTAGCTCCCCACTCATTTTTTTACCCAAGCCCAAAAGGTCCCACTATAGTACCATCTCTTCCTTCTTTTACTGATGCATTTCAGTCTCTCACAATGATGAAGCTGTCTTGTCCTCTCACCATGTTTACAGGACCTTTTATTTCACCTCCCGTGCCCGCGTTCCCGGGTTCGATTCCCGGCGGGGTCAGGGGTTTTCTCTGCCTCGTGATGGCTGGGTGTTGTGTGATGTCCTGAGGTTAGTTAGGTTTAAGTAGTTCTAAGTTCTAGGGGACTGATGACCATAGCTGTTAAGTCCCATAGTGCTCAGAGCCATTTGAACCATTTTTTTTTATTTCACTGTGCCCTCTTTCCACTTCTGATGTGGGCATGTACACTTGGATTATCACCGTCTTGGTTGGTTTTGTGTCCAGTTGTGCATGCTGTATTCTTCCTCCTGTTTGTTGGTGACCATCTACAGTACTGTACGTCCGAGCTTCTTGCAAAGACCACTCCTACCTCTCCTTCTCCCGGTCAGTCCTCTTTACGGCCCGTGTGCATAACTCTGTTTCGCCACTTCAAAGGTCTACACCATTTGGCCAGTTCATCTCGCTCACTCCTAGTTCTCAATTCTCATTCTTGTCATTTCCAGCTTGCGGTTCTCTAGCTTGTCGCACCTCAGACGTGTCCGGACATTCCATGTTGCGATTTGTTTTCTCGTATTCTCCATAACCTTCATTTTATTGGAAGTGCAGTCCCTATCTGGAGATCCGAATGAGGGACTATTCCGGTACCTTTTACAAAAGTATGCTTCATTTTCATTTCACAAGTGAAACCAAGCGGCTGTTTCTTGAGATATCCTGCAGATCTTTAACGTGGTAGTTTCACCTTGCCTTCCACATCCTAGGCCGCTCAATCTTGAAGAGTTATTCCTCCCTTAGGAAGGAGGGGTTTCCCCTTCCAAGGGCTGTAGGGTGACCTGGATGTCTACCGGCTCATTAGCCCACAAAATTTAACGTTGCCCCTATCTACCACTGGGAGGTAAGCATCAAGATTTTCCTTTCATCGAGACTAGGACCAAGGCGGCATTTTCTAGTCTCACCAGTGACCAACCTGCGGGAAGCGGGCCGAGTACGGCCCAAAGCAAGTTAGCCCATGAAGTGAGGTGTCTACCACACGATCGGTAAAAAGAAGTTCCATAAACTTCCGTTTATGTAAAGTTATGGTAAACTGAATATTTCCAATCTGTAACTCCCGCCACACGATACTATTCTTTTATTGATCCATATCTCCTTTTTTCGCAGCAGTTATTGTTAGTGTCAAGTATACTATTTGCGGCCAAAAAATACTGTTCTTCTCCCAGTGTGGCCCAGGTAAGCTAATAGGTTAGACAACTCCGACTTTAAGGCACGGCCGAGATTGTAAGAATTTTCTGTTCGAGAAATCTCTGGGATGTCTTCTAGCAACGCTGGCGTACTTGCTGCAACAATAACTTCTTAATTTCCAGTTAGCTACAAAATTCAATAGGTGATTAGCGTTGTATCTAAATATTTGAAACCCACGTAGTCAGACGAAGAAAGAGAAAACTGTTGTATTGGCGTGTAGTCAAATACGCGCACAAGTGTCCTAAATCACTCCCCCCTGGCCTCGTTCAGTGTAGCTCACAAATGGGTGACTGATTCCCCAGTATGTGGTCCAGCCTGAGCAGTGTCGCGTTCAGTGACAAGAGCGGACAAGTTACTGACCCGAACGTAGCGGAGCTTGAGTGTTGCTGCTGGTAGATGGAGCTCGTATTTCTTGCTTTCCCTGGCAGGCCCGTTTATCACGTCGGATACACCGACACACCGACCGAATAAACAAGTCAGAATCTTACCTCTCTCCTCGCAGCATTCTCTGCAGTTCCTACTGAGTCCACTTTATAAAGCGTCGAAGTCCTATCTGACAGTGTGTTGATTTTTGAAACCTTCCCTTCGATATTTTTCTCTGTTTATCAGTGAATGTGAAGCGTTGTGTTTTCTTCTCATCTGCTGTTTCTCAAACAGCAATATATGTAAATTAATGGTGGAAAAAGCTCTTGTTTGACTTCGGTCAGCTGTTTATTTTAGAAAGTCGTAAATTATAATTGCTTAGGAATACCTTCCTCATGCTGGTTTGTTTGTTTTGTTTCTTAGTGTGTGTGTGTGTGTTAGCCTAATTTCGATTAAAGTTGTGAATAAGGACAAGCTTTCATACAAAACTCTTAATTTTCACGACAAGAGGTATTGTTTTGTTATTGATTGAGTTTCTGTAACCAGCACTAAATCTATGTTCATTGTTTCTTGTCAGTAGTGGAGGTAATGGAGGTCACTGTTTCTCCCTCCCCCCCTCAAGGTCGCCCCCCCCCCTCTTCATAACCCTCCCACCTCAAGGTCTCTCCTCAACTCTCCTTTCTCCATCCCCTGCCTCTCTTCCTCTCCCATGTAGAGTCCTCAAATTTCTCCCAATTCGACAGACCTAACCCACTTGAGCTATTTAAAAAATTGGAGATGGTGGGAATAGGTTAGTTTAAGTGGCAGAATTGGCATTTTTATGTGTGTAATACTCTGTTCGAGAGAGCCAATTTGTGCTACTAAAAAAGGTGTACTCAGAATACAAGAGTGCGTAAGTAATTCAGCTAAAATGAAAGATTTCGCATTTTTGACTACTTTCATTATTTGTTTATAAAAAATTACGCCGAAGCATCAGTGAGCACTGGAGCAGGGATCCTGACTATCAAAGCATATGCTATGAGGCATTGCTGTCAACTGGTAGGTCCCACATTGCACCATGCTCCATGGTGCATATGGTATTTATGCTTTAAATGCATATTAAAAACAGTCTATCCAAAGATCTGAAATGTATGCAAATGTGCTGGCCGGATGGCCTAGCGGTTCTAGGCGCTACAGTCTGGAACCGGGAGATCGCTACGGTCGCAGGTTCGAATCCTGGCTCGGGCATGGATGTGTGTAATGTCCTTAGGTTAGTTAGGTTTAAGTAGTTCTAATTTCTAGGGGACTGATGACCTCAGAAGTTAAGTCGCATAGTGCTCAGAGCCATTTGAACCATTTGTTTTTGAGCAAATTTTAATATGCTTATAATTGAAATAAGAACAAACAGGAATGTTCTAGAAGATCCCTATAAGCTGCTGGTAAACCTTGCTGGATGTGGGGTCGTGGTCCAAGAAAGTCTTCTGTTCCTGACATTTCGTCCAGGTCTGCGCTGGACGTCCTCAGAGGCTCCTGCGTTGAGTCTTAGCGACTGGCAGGTTGGACGTCCGAGAGTGATATATATACTGTAGGAAAGGGGGCGTGGTCGAAGTAACACGTGATGAGCAGTGATAATCCTTGTAAAAGATAAAACTTAACTGTCGATTGTCGTCTTGTCAAAGATAAAATTGTCTAGCAATTCTGCAGAGCTACTGTCCAGATGTCGCTTCATTGCCTCCTCTTCCCTATTAAAATTATTCTGATGTTGATTTCAATGGATTCTCTACATAGTCGTGGATAATAATTTTACGTTTTAGATAAAATATCTGTTTCAAAAAACTTCACTTAGTGCTTTCCTGACTGAAGAGCATGCTCTGCTCTATTTTTCCCAGTCGGCAAAGACTTTTGTGCCCTTTTAGCCGTGTATGGTCCTCTTGGTAGTTCCAAAACAAACTTTACCTTACGTACACGGAATTTTGTATACACCACATGTCGACAGAGGAGGGAGGTTTCCGGAGCTGGTTGCAAGGCCCTACCCATGATGCTCCAAGCGTTCTCAATTGGTTAGAGATCCGGCTATCTAGCTGGGCAAGGACGGGTTTGGCAAGCACGAAGACAAGCAGTAGAAACTCTCGCCCCGTGAAATCAGGCATTATCTTTCTGAAATGCAAGCCCAGGGTGGCTTGCCATAAAGGACAGCAAAATGGGGCGTAGAATATCGTCGTCGTGCTGTAAAGGTGCAGCGGTTAACAACCGAAGGGATCCTGCTATGAAAAGGAATGGCATCCCAGACGATCACTTGTGGTTGTCAGCCCGTACGATGGGTGACACTGGGGTTAGTATCCCATTGCTGTCTGGGGCGCCTCCACACACGTCTTCGCACTGGAATCTCATTGACTGTAGTAGAATTATCTTCAGTGACGAGTCCCGCTTCGAACTGAGCCCGATGACAAGGGAAGGCTTTTCTGGAGACTCCCCGGACAGTTGAACGTAAAACGGGGTGCTAGATACAGCTGTGAAGTAAGCTAGATTATTTCCAACCTAAATCGAAACGAATAACTTTAAATATTCACGTTTTTCAAATATTTCACTCAGTCACCAGCGCGTTCCGTGAGAGTATACACAGGGTGAAAAATATTGAAAAATATGAAATAAAATCGTCATAACTTCTGAACGGTTTGCGTTAGGACGTTCGAACTGCACGTGGGCCACGGAGCATGATGGGAATTAGTATGCGCATTTATGGTTTGGATTAGCGACGAAGCCTACTTTCATTTGGATGGGTTCGTCAATAAGCTAGATTGGCGCATATGGGGGACTGAGAATCCGCATTTCACGATCGAGAAGTCTCTTCACAAAAAAAAGAAAGTGTGTGAAATTTTATGGGACTTAACTGCTAAGGTCATCAGTCCCTAAGCTTACACACTACTTAACCTAAATTATCCTACGGACACACACACACACCCATGCCCGAGGGAGGACTCGAACCTCCGCCGGGACCAGCCGCACAGTCCATGACTGCAGCGCCTAAGACCGGTCGGCTAATCCCGCGCGGCGTCTCTTCACCCTCAACGAGTGACTGTGTGGTGTGCAGTGCTCAGTCATGGGATAATCTGAGCAATATTCCTTGATGGTACAGTGACTAACGAACGGTACGTGAAAGTTTTCGAAGTTGACTTCATCCCCCTTATCCAAAGTCCCCCTGATTTCGACAAGATGTTCATGCAAGACGGAGCTCTACCCCATCGAAGCAAGAAAGTGTTTGATGTATTGGAGGAGCACTTTGGGGGCCGTATTCTGGTGGGGTTGTCAGAGAACACTGTCATGGGCCTCGTTTGGGCGCCACATTCGCTGGATCTAAACACATGCGACTCCTTTTTGTGGGGCTCTGTTGAAGGCAACGTGTACAGCAATAACCCCATACCATTTCTGAGCTGTAAACAGCCATTTAGGTGATTATCGATAGCATCGATATTCCGACGCTTCAGCGGGTCATGCAGAATTCCGCTATTCGTCTGCGCCACATCATCGCCAATGTTGGTAGGCATATCGAACATGTCATATCGTAAATCAGAAAATATGTAGTGACGTTTACATGTTGAATAAAGTGTGTGCACACCGTAGTTTGTAACTAATTTACGTTCTTTTCACATAGATCGATAACTGTCGCCCTGTATTAACCAACGATTTTGAGGGGAGCTTTGTTAACAATGTAAAACTAAAATCTCTGTTGAGAGTTTTGTGCGGCAAGTTTCTAATAATTTGCAACAGAGTACAACAGGCTACAAAGAAACAGAATGTGTAAATAAAACTCCTGTGCTAGTACATAAAAAGGTAAAATGTGATTTAATGAAGTAGATGTATATATAAGAACGTGTTCTTCAGATCTTAGAAAGTATACACAACTTTGTGTTAATGACGTATTATATCCAATAGCTCAAAAATATTACTCAGTCTATACCGATAATCCTAAATAATCTTATGGGTGCAATCAAAAAATTCTAATGGTTAATTTTACCTTAATACACTACTGGCCATTAAAATTGCTACAAGAAGGAGAAATGCAAATAATAAACGGGTATTCATTGGACAAATATATTATACTAGAACTGACATGTGATTACATTTTCACGCAATTTGGGTTCACAGATCCTGAGAAATCAGTACCCACCTCTGGCCGTAATAACGGCCTTGATACGCCTGGGCATTGAGTCAGACAGAGCTTGGATGGCGTTTACAGGTACAGCTGCACATGCAGCTTCATCACGATACCACAGTTAATCAAGAGTAGTAAGTGGCGTATTGTGACGATCCAGTTGCTCGGCCACCATTGACCAGACGTTTTCAGTTGGTGAGAGATCTGGAGAATGTGCTGGCCAGGGCAGCAGTCGAACATTTTCTGTATCCAGAAAGACCCCTACACGACCTGCAACATGCGGTCGTGCATTGTCCTGCTGAAATGTAGGGTTTCGCAGGGATCGAATGAAGGGTAGAGCCACGGGTCGTAACACATCTGAAATTTAATGTCCACTGTTCAAAGTGGCGTCAATGCGAACAAGAGGCGACCGAGAGGTGTAACCAAAGGCAACCCATACCATCACGCTGGGTGATACGCCAGTATGGCGATGACGAATAGTAGCTTCCAATGTGTGTTCACCGCGATGTCGCCAAACACGTATGCGTCCATCATGATGCTGTGGACAGAACCTGGATACATCCGAAAAAATGATGTTTTGCCATTCGTGCAACCAGGTTCGTCGTCGAGTACACCATCGCAGGCTCTCCTGTCTGTGATGCAGCGTCAAGGGTAACCGCAGCCATGGTCTGCAAGCTGATAGTCCAAGCTGCTGCAAACGTCGTCGAACTGTTCGTGCAGATGGTTGTTGTCTTGCAGCTGTTCCCATCTGTTGACTCAGGTATCGAGACGTGGCTGCACGATCCGTTGCAGCCATGCGGATAAGATGCCTGTCATCTCGACTGCTAGTGATACGAGGCCGGTGGGATCCAGCACGGCGTTCCGTATTACCGTAGTGAACCCGCCGATTCCATATGATGCTAACAGTCATTGGATTTCGATCAACGCGAGCAGCAATGTCGCGATACGATAAACCGCAATCGTGATAGGCTACAAACCGACCTTTATCAAAGTCGGAAACGTGATAGTACGCATTTCTGCTCTTTACTCGAGGCATCACAACAACGTTTCACCAGGCAACGCCGGTCAACTGCTGTTTGTGTGTGAGAAGTCGGTTGGAAACTTTCCTCATGTCAGCACGTTGTAGGTGTCGCCACCGGCGCCAACCTTGTGTGATTGGTCTGAAAAGCTAATCATTTGCATATCACAGCATTTTCTTCCTGTCGGTTAAATTTCGCGTCTTTAGCACGTCATCTTCGTGGTGTAGCAATTTTAATGGCCAGTAGTGTAATTGGACATTGCTGAAGCAGTGTTACTGACAGCGTGTGTCTCGTACCATGTGCTACATGTGCTATTCGGGTAAATCGCCTTTGGTGTCCAGGAGTGAACTGGGGAGTAATTTGGTGTGATGTGACCAATACAGTGTATCATCCACAGTATCCGAAGTCTGTAACGCAGAACTGGCAACTAGATGTCACCAGAAGCTGACCCGCCAGCATAAAATGAGGTGGGGTTTATGGTGTAGTCAGAAGAAGCAGTAAGAGAGTAACGGTTATGTCATGAGGGCTCAGTGACTTTCAAACGTGGACTAGTCAGTAGATATCATCTGAGTAACAAATGCGTCAAGGACATTTCCACCATTTTAAAGGTGCCCAAGTTAACTGTTGGTCATATGATTGTGTAGTCGAAACGCGAAGGAACAAACTTAGCTAAGCCAAGATCAGGCACACCTCATGTGCTGACGGACAGGAACCGTTGGTATTGCAGAGGGTGGCTGCAAAAAGTCGCATGAAATCAGTAGGAGCACATGTAGAGTTTCAAAGTGCTACCAGTATTCCAGTGAACACAATGACTGTGAGTAGGGAGTTAAAAAGAGTAGGGAACAATGATAGAGCAGTTCCTCATAAGTCACGCGTTTCTGTATTCAATGCTAAGCGAAGCTCTATGCTCATTATCAATCCGATGGAAGGGTTTGGATTTGGCTAATGCCTCGTCAGACATGCAGACACGTCATTGAAATGTGCCTGGCGGATTTCAAGGCACGAAAAGAGGCAATTGGTAGACATCCCGAATAGTAATGCCCACTGATGGGTGTCCGAATACTTCTGATCAGACAGCGGAGAAGAGTGAGCCCTCGGCATTGTTGCGAGAGCGCCGCCGGCTGTTGCCCAGCGGCAGAGCCTGCGACCGGCGTCCCGTTAGCCGGCCCGTTACATTCCAGCTGCACGCGTCCCCAGCCACACAACAAAACATCTGCCGCCGCATTGCTGCCTCTCTAGCCCTTTTATCTTCCTTGCAATGTGTGCCACTCGTACATAAACGAAAGAATATTTTTAGTAACGTTTGTCACCGAGAGCATCTTGTGAAAGATACATGCTTAATTGAACTGTACGTCGGTAGCTCTTAATTATCATCTAGACCTGATATATGTCAAAACCGAGGTCTGTACTATCGATCTTCATTTTTTTAATCTATGAAGACAATCAGTAGGCGTGATCCGGCAAGCTCACAAAGGGAATTGCCTATTGCGATCGCTCCGAAAGTCGGCTGATGGTGCTCCACCATCGGAGCTCCCTTATGTCTAGCGTCAACCAATTACACGCGAAGTACGCAAGATCCCATACTACGCACGAACCTTGGTTTGCTTATACATCATTTTGTGTCTATGGTACTTTCAGGGATTTCGAGTCATTTCTCGCTAGAAATCAATTTACAAACACAAGTGCTAATAGACGGCTGTGGTCGAGCGGTTCTAGGCGCTTCAGTCCGGGACCACGCGGCGCTACGGTCGCAGGTTCGAATCCTGCCTCGGACATGGATGTATGTGATGTCCTTAGGTTGGTTAGGTCTACGTATTTCTAAGTCTAGGGGACTGATGACCTCAGAAGTTAACTCCCGTAGTAATTTGAACCATTTTTTTTTCTAATATACGTTACGCAAAGCAAATTTAAACGCAGCCAAAACCTCTCACATAAGCAGAAGCTAAACGATCTCAAAGTTAGCATAAGGAGGGCTATGCGTGAAGCGTTCAGTGAATTCGAAAGTAAAATTCTATGTACCGACTTGACAGAAAATCCTAGGAACTTCTGGTCTTACGTTAAATCAGTAAGTGGATCGAAACAGCATATCCAGACACTCCGGGATGATGATGGTATTGAAACAGAGGATGACACTCGTAAAGCTGAAAAATTAAACACCTTTTTCGAAAGCTGTTTCACAGAGGAAGACCGCACTGCAGTTCCTTCTCTAAATCCTCGCACGAACAAAAAAATGGCTGACATCGAAATAAGTGTCCAAAGAATAGGAAAGCAACTGAAATCACTCAGCAGAGGAAAGTCCACTGGACCTGACGGGATACCAGTTCGATTCTACACAGAGTACGCCAAAGAACTTGCCCCCTGCTAACAGCCGTGTACCGCAAGTCTCTTGAGGAACGGAAGATTCCAGATAATTGGAAAAGAGCACAGGCAGTTCCAGTTTTCAAGGAGGGTCGTCGAGCAGATGCGCAAAACTGTAGGCCTATATCTCTGACATCGATCTGTAGCAGAATTTTAGAACATGATTTTAGCTCGCTCATCATGTCACTTCTGGAAACCCAGAATCTACTCTGTAGGAATCAACACGGATTCCGGAAACAGCGATCGTATGAGACCCAACTCGCTTTATTTGTTCATGAGACCTTGAAAATATTAGAGACAGGCTCCCAACTAGATGCCATTTTCCTTGACTTCCGGAAGACGTTCGATACAGTTCCGCACTGTCGCCTGATAAACAGAGTAAGAGCCTACGGAATATCAGACCAGCTGTGTGGCTGAATTAAGAGTTTTTTGCAAACAGAACACAGTATGTTGTTCTAAATAGAGTGACGTCTACAGACGTTAAAGTAACCTCTGGCGTGCCACAGGGGAGTGTTATGGGACAATTGCTTTTTACAATATATATAAATGACCTAGCAGATAGTGTCGGAAGTTCCATGCTGCTTTTCGCGGATGATGCTGTAGTATACAGAGAAGTTGCGGCATTAGAAAATTGCAGCGAAATGCAGGAAGATGTGCAGCGGATAGGCATTTGGTGCAGGGAGTGGCAGCTGACCCTTAACATAGACAAATGTAATGTATTGACAATACATAGAAAGAAGGATCATTTATTGTATGATTATATGATAGCGGAACAAACGCTGGTAGCAGTTACTTCTGTAAAAGATCTGGGAGTATGCGTACGGTACGATTTGAAGTGGAATGATCATATAAAATTAATTGTTGGTAAGGCGGGTACCAGGTTGAGATTCATTGGGAGAGTCCTTAGAAAATGCAGTCCATCAGCAAAGGATGTGGCTTACAAAACACTCGTTCAACCTATACTTGAGTATTGCTCATTAGTGTGGGATCGGTACCAGCGCGGGTTGACAGAAGAGATAGAGAGGATCCAAAGAAGAGCGGCGGATTTCGTCACAGGGTTTTTTGGAAAGCGTGACAGCGTTACGGAGATGTTTAGCAGATTCATGTGGCAGACTCTGCAAGAGAGGCGCTCTGCATCGCGGTGTATCTTGCAGTCCAGGTTTCGAGAGGGTGCGTTTCTGGATGAGGTATCGAAAATGTTGCTTCCCCCTACTTATACCTCCCGACGAGATCACGAATGTAAAATTAGAGAGATTCGAGCGCGCACGGAGGCTTTCCGGCAGTCGTTCTTCCCGCGAACCAAACGCGACTGGAACAGGAAAGGGAGGTAATGACTGGCACGTAAAGTGCCCTCCGCCACACAGCGTTGGGTGGCTTGCGGAGTATAAATGTAAGTGTAGATGTAGAACGTGCTGCTACCTAGCATTATACTGTCTGTGATTTTGTGTCACTGTTTCTACAGTGCGGAAGGAGCCCAAACTCTTCTTCTAAGTCAAGTTCTGTCCGCCTTATACCTACGAAAAGCCATTAGCTACGCTGTACACTGCTTTGATAAACCAATTTCTAAAGTTTCTTAAAATAGGCTGCTTCACCTGAGGGGTTGTCCATATGCATCCAATTTTGGTAGACAGGTGTAGCGAGAGCAGCTTCTCGTGTGGTGTAAACACCACAACAGGTTTGTTATTCCAGGGGAGAGAGGCTATAACCCCCTTATGGTAAACCTCATTCAGAATTCGTTGCTCATTCCAGTCTCTTTAATGTCAACGGTGCTTTAAGCTACAACCTTCGTTCCTTCCCTTGTACGTGATCGAAATGAGAAGAAATTTCCGCACAAGCTTTGTCGGTTTGACTGCCTACTTGAATCGTTCGTTAGCAGAAAAAGAGGTATGGTGTAGCTGAAATCCACTGGTGTGTCAAGGCACAGAGTTACCAGATTACTGCCATAAATATTTTAATTAAGTCATTGCTTGTCCACCCAGTAAAAACTTAAATATATATTTACTTATGGCACATCATTTGTTGTAGGTTGCATCTTTACATTGGCAGGTAGTTGTAAACAAAGTACTAATCGCTATGATAGGTCTCCTCCTCCGCTTCACAGTCACAAAGGGGTGTGTCATCCCGATGTAAAGGATAGAGGGGTAGTGGTTAAATCAGAGGCGAAACATGACGACGAGGAACTTTCTATGGTATATTCCAAAGGAGAACTACGGTCGTGCAGGAATGTTCTGTACTATATTTGTGTAATGTCCTCCCCTATGTCTGTATGGTAAGTATCTTTTGTTGTTCCTGAAGGCTCTGACTTGCTGCCACGCATCTTGGAGTAGGTCTACTGTTATCTGGACAGCAAGTAGTTGTTGGTATTACTGTCTGAATGTTTCTGTCTGTCTGAATAATAACTGTCTCTTGAGTTACCTCATCACCTGTAATATTGCAGTGAGTCCCGGTGTAAGCACAGAGGCTTCCGATGGCAGTTGGAATTGGCTATTGTGAAGTGGATGAGAAATTACTTTTTTCTACGACGTTTTTAACAAGCCGAAAATCTCTGGCATTACCAAAATGAAGAAAATTCATCTTAGGGAAGCAACATTATAACCGTTTGATCTTAAGCTTTCCCAGCGAATCGTATACGCTCGACTCCTCCCAGTCCGCAGCTCGTGGTCATGCGGTAGCGTTCTCGCTTCCCACGCCCGGGTTCCCGGGTTCGATTCCCGGCGGGGTCAGGGATTTTCTCTGCCTCGTGATGAGTGGGTGTTGTGCGAAGTCCTTAGGTTAGTTAGGTTTAAGTAGATCTAAGTTGTAGGGGACTGATGACCATAGATGTTAAGTCCCATAGTGCTCAGAGCCAATCGACTCCTCCCTGTTGGACACCCTACAGCAACATGTAATACTGAATTACGCATTCGTCAGCGTACAAACGAAATATATGACATGGAAATATCACCGACTGCAGCGGCAGAAATTGAGAGTTGCAATTGTCTTCAGTGAATGTGAAGCCTGTGTATGGCCTGTCATAGTCTCTTGTTTACTTTTTGCAATCATCAATAGTGACGTACTACGCAAAACTAGCAATATAGGGCGCGGCCATTAAAAAGGAAAAGATCAGAGCTAATAAACGACAGACAGAAAGAAAGAAAAATAGACTAAAATGTGACTATCATGACAAATATAACTTGAGAGTTTCACTGAAGCCAGAGTCCGTTAGAGGTTTTTGCAGCACGTACTGCACACGCCGTCCACGCCTTATCGGAGTTTCACTTTTGTGGTCTGGTTCGTTACTTTCTGTATTTAAAATAACATTCGGAGACGTAATGAGAAACGTTTCTACTCGTAATTCATCTGTTTTGAACATGAAATTTATGGTGAATGTCTCGTCAAAATTGTGACAGTTTGTGGTATGTAATTCGTTTGCAGCAGGTATTGGGATATAAATGATAATGATTTATATTCGCAGAACATCTTGATTTCGTAGAATTATCGCTTTATTGTTTCTGGGCCTGTACATCGTTTTTCAGACGGCTCTCGTCGAAGCTAGGCTGAAGAGTGCATGACGAGTTTCCACAAGTACACATGCAATGATCCTCTGAAATGCATACTGAGTTTCTACAACATACCGTTTCTTATGAAACGAGTACTGTGTGTGACGATCAATTTAAACTTCTAAACTTGTACGGACGAAGACAGAAGTTACTTCCCCACTCTATGCCTGCAATGTCGTAAAAAAGCTTCTTGTCCCACACCAAGTGTGCTTGTTTGTAATCAATTTCTGAGCCTCCACCTAGTTTACACTGTCCGTTTTTTTTATTTTACACAATACTTCGACGAATATCTTAGTTGTTATATGCAGCTCCTACGAGTCTATCAGACTTCCTGTTTCTTCTGACGAAGACCACTAACGCAATTGCTAAAGTATTGTGTCAATAATTATATCTGCAACGCTGCTGCGCCTATCGAGCGAGTTGGAGCACCGCTTAAACTACATAAGCTGTAAGTGAGAAGCGTGGGGCTAAAGGAAAAAAGTTTTCCGTGGTTCTCGTAAACTGCTTAAAGACTGACGCTGGGACGGATTCATTAAAACACCAAGACTGATTTCGACTCCAATTAATGTACGATCCAAGTCGGGAAGAAGAGAAGATGTGGCATATTTCTCAGATTAACATACACGTCTCTGTAGTTACAACTAAAGGACTCTAACTGATTCCACACTTCTAATCACATCATTATGCTTTGTGTCTGATATGTTTCAAGCTTGTTTCAATTTCGCTAGTTTTAATGGCCGCGTATCAATTTTAGGGCTCACAGACACGACGATATATGTGGGTCAATTTATAAGCAGAGAGTGTGAAGTATCATTTCTGGTAAACGAGGCTAATGATTGTTGTATATGATGTCATAGTAAGGAAAGGAGCACTTCATTTTTAGTGTCGTTAGCCACAAGACAGGTGGGATATGGGGTATCATTGCATATCATTTAATTTTCCAAGCTCCTAGAATACGAGACAGTGGTCACAAAGCAGACCTTTTGCAGCAGACACGTGTAAAGGTTCTTTATTTACGTGACCATTACGGCACTCCAATCCCAGTTCTCGATACCAGTAATATTGTACTACTTTACTGCGAAGTAACAGATATATTTTTGTGACAATATTCACATTTGGTTTTATTATTGTACAGGTACTCCGATGTATCGATGTATTACAATGATATGGTTCTTGTGCGTATTCATTTCTGTGAGACTGTCAAAATCTTTGACTTACTTGTAACCGTTTCGGCGCGAATGCGCACAGAGCAGTCTTTGTTTCACTTTGCAGAAGTTAAGTTGTTATTTCGCTTTGTAAAAGAACAGTCAAGTCTTGTGTTTGGTTAAAGTGGTAATTAAATATATGAAGATTGATACAAAACTGTTTTCTTGATGATGTGACAATTAAGAAGAAGTATATGTGAATTTACAAGAAGTTTAATAAAAATGAGGATCGGGAACACCAAGTCAAAAATTATTTCTACCATACCATTGTTCTGATCTGGGATTGTTTGATAATTAAGTATTTCCTGAAAAACGCATTTGTTAGGTCTTCAAATATTGCTAATATACAAATCTGGGCCTTCTAGCAGTCAAAGTGGAATCACCTTAGAATCAACAAGATGAGCCATAACAACTTCGACGAAATCTACGTGGGAATCCACTCAAGATAAGTGCCAAAATTAATGACTTTTCTACAATGACTTCATTATTTCCATCCTGACGATACCATCCACAGTCAATAATTTTGTTGTTGCCCGATAAAGCGAACATATGCTGCGTGAGCAACAATATTAATCTGATTTCTAACGTATTTCGGAAGTGGTGGTATTGTTAGACACGGATATTCCAAATCAGGAGTATGCAGGCCATACGTGCGATTACAGGAAAATGTAAGGTGCGTTATGTCCTATGCAGCTCATAAACTAAAGTCTATCTTTTATCAACGTAGCTTGCTGCAAAATGAAATAATTATCAAAAACGGCAAAAGAATCTGAAGGCCAGTTGAACGGAATGGACAGCGTCTTGCAAGAAGCTCATCAGATGAATGTCAAAAACAAGAGTAAAGAAATGCAGTCCAATTGGAACGAGAAGTAAAGGTAATAGACCGATTTTTGGTATTTGGACAGCATAATAACTGGAGTTTGTCGAAGAGAGAAGATATGAAAAGGAGATGGGCAATAATCTGAAATGTGTCACTGAAAAAGAGTAATTTGTCAACATCGAATATAAATTAGTATGTCAGGAAGTTTTACTGAAGATATTTGATGGACAGTAGACACGTACAGAAGTGAAAGTTGGACAATAAATAATTCAGACAAGAAAAGAATAGAAGCTTTAGAAATGCGTCGCCACAGAGGAATACTGAAAATTAGGAGAGAAGGGAGTGTATCGAGTTGGGGAGAAAAAAGTTATTGAAAACGTTAACTAAAAGATCAGAAGGTTGACAGGACACACCCTAAGGCAAGAAGAAATCGTCAATTTGAGTTGATGTTTGTGCAGGATGAAATATCGCGGAGAGCTGCTTCAAAGCAGTTTTCGGACCGAAGGCCCACAACAACAAAAGAGCAGTCGGTGGTGAAATTAATGGTGCCATACGTTTTAAATTACACAGAAATGGCAGCGTGTGAAGAGGAGCTGGATATGGCACAGAATTAGAGCGAACACTGTGCGTTGCGAGCGTCATGGTTGTGCAACGGCGTGTTGCGCCAGGTGCCTTTCGCCAGTGTGGCAGCACCCGCATCGGGAGGCCAGCGCGCCTGTTTCCCCTATAGCTACGTCACAAATGTACACGAGGAAGCACTGAATCGTCGTCCTCAGAAAATAATTCCAACAGAGAGCCAGAGAAGTTCTATCTAAATCCTTTTTTAAAATAAATAAATAAATAAATAAATAAATAAAAAGCGCCATTCAGTCTAAAAAACGGCTGCTGACGATTTTGGAACGTATACTGTTCGAACATTATGAATTACCTCGAAGAAAACGAGCTGTTGACACATAGCACGGATTCAGAGAATATAGTTTTTGTTAAACAGAACTAGCTCTTTATTCACACGAAGTAATGTGTACTATAGAAAGGAGATATCGTGTTGGTTCTATATTTCTAGATGTACAGGATGCTTTTGACGCCATTCCTCACAAGCGATTTGTAATCAACTTCCGTGCCTTGGGGGAATTGTCTTAACTGTGCACCTGAATTCGTCACTTCCTCTCAGAAAGGTCACAGTTCTTAGTAATTTACGGAACGTCATTGAGCAAATCAGAAGTGTTGTAGGCCCTCTGCTGTTCTTTATCTACGTAAACGATTTAGGAGTTCTTTACCTACGTAAACGATTTAGGAGACAATCTCTGCAGCCCTCCTAGATGGTTTGCAGATGATGCTGTCTACCGTCTAGTAAATTCATTAGAAGATCACCCGCAAAATGATATAGACAGGATATCACTATGGTGTGAATAGTGATAACTGATTGAGTAATAAAAAATGCGAGGCCATCCACATGAGCACTAAAAGAAATCCCTTATAATTCGGTTACACAATGAATCACCCAAGCTAAAAGCTGTCAGTTCAACTAAATCGCAGGAGATTACAATTACGGACAACTAAACGTAGAACAATCCCACGGAAAATGTTATAGGAATGGTGAACCAAAGATAGAACACTTAGAAGATGGAACAGATCTACTAAGGACAGTTACTACACTACGCTTGTCCGTCCCCTTCTGGAGTAATTCTGCGCGATATGGGGTCCTTACCAGACAGGACTGACGGAGGGCATAGAAAAATTTCAAGGAAGGGAGCTCGTTTTGTAATCTATTGAAATAGGGGAGAGAGTGTCACGGATATGATTCGCGATTTGGAGTGGAAATCATTAAAACAAAGGTGTTTTTCGTTGCGGCGAGATCTTTTCACAAAATTTCTATCACCAGCTTTCTCCTACAAACACGAAATTGTTTTTAACGCTCGCCTACAGAGGGAGAAACGATCATCGTAATAAAATAAGACATATCAGAGCTGGCACGGAAAGATTTCAGTGTTCGTTTCTTCCGCGGGCTGTTCATGAGTGGAAATACAGAGAAATAGTGAAGGTGCTTCAATGAAACATCAGTTAGGCACGTAAGTGTGAATTACAGAGTAGTCATATGGGTTTAGATGTAGAAGAATCTACATCTGCACCTATACTCTGCAGACAACTATGAAGTGCGGACAAAGGGTACGTCCTACTGTACCAGTTATTAGAGCTTCTTGTAGTTCTGTTCATGTATGGAGCGCAGGAAGAATGATTGCTTAAACGCCTCTGTGAGCTCTGTAATTAGTCTAATCTTGTCTTCGCGATCCAGATCGGAGCGATTCGTAGCGGATTTGTAGTATATTCGTAGATTCATCGCTTAAAGTTGGTTCTAGAAACTTTCTAACTAGGCTTTCACGAGATAGTTTCCGACCATCTTCAATCCACTGCCAGTTTAGTTGTTTCGGCGTCTTCGTGATACTCTCCCATAGATAAAATAAAACTATTACCATTCATGGAAAAATTTTGGAAATTTGTGGTAAGATCTTGCTGAGGTCATCGGTCTCTAAGCTTACACACTATTTAATCCAACGTAAATTATTTTACGCTAAGGACAACATACACGCCCGTGCCCGAAGGAGGACTCGAACCTCCGAAGGGGGGAGCCCCGCGAACCGTGAGAAGGTGCCTGAGACTGCTCGGCTACCCCGTTCGGCTCACCATTCGTGCCACCTTTCTTTGTATCCGTTCAGTATTCCCTGTTAGTCCTATTAGGTACGAGTTCCACACACTTGAGTAGTATTCTGGGATGGGTCGCGCTATTGTTTTATATGCAACCCCTTTTGTAGGCTGATTGCTTTTCCATAGTATACTACCAATAAACCGCAATTTGTCACCTGCCTTACCAACAACTGAGACTGTGCGATATCTCCACTTCACACCTCTACAAAGTGTTACACCCAGGTATTTTTATGCGTTGATTGATTCTAACTGTAGCTCCTCGCTATTGTAGTCATAGGATACTACGTTCTTTCATGTTGTGAAATGAACAATGTTGCCTTTATGAACATTTAGAGCAAGTTGCCAGTCTTTGAACCACTCTGAAATCTTATCAGTATTGAACTGCCTGTGCAGCTTTTTTCAGGTGGTACTTGATTACAGATAACTGCATCATCTGCGAGAAGTCTGGGGATACTATTAATATTGCCCGGAAGTTCATTGATATACAACAGGAACAGCTGGGGTCCCAATAAAATTTCCTTGGGGCGTACCCGAAGTTATTTCTTCAGTTGACGGTGACTCACCATCCAAGATAAATTGCTGTGTCCTCCCCAACAAAAAAGCCTCACTCAGTCACAAACATCGCTTGATAACCTGTATTATCGTGCTTTGGATAATAAACATATGTGTAATACGGATTCACATGCCATTCGGAAGACAAACAACACTGCATTTGTCTGACTGTCTTGATCCATGGCTTTCCGGATGCCTTGTGAGAAAAGCGCGAGACGGTGTCGCGTGACCAGTATTTTCGGAATCCATTTTATTTGACATGGATGAGGTCATTCTGCTCTAGGTACCTCATTACATTTGAGCTCAGAATATGTTCTAAGATTCTACAATAAATGGATGTCTAGGATATTGGACGTTAGTTCTGTGGATCACTTCAGCTGCCCTTCTTGTAGGTGGATGTGACTTACGCTTTCTTCCGACCACTGTGCACTGTTTATTTTTCGAGGGATCTACGATACGTTATACTTAAAAGAGAGACTAACTCAGTTACAAATTCTGTATAGAATCTGATAGGGATTCTGTTGGGCCCTGGCGCATTGTTCAGTTTTAACGATTTCGGCTGTTGCTCAACGACACTACCACTAACATCAATTTCATTAATCTTTGAAGTGGTATAAGAATGAAATTGAGGGTTTTCCTTTGAAAAGAAACATATGAAAATACTGTTAGGACTGCTTTACTATGTACGGATTAAATTTTCTGCAATGAGGAGGCAATGATTTTCTTTTCACTTCTTACAAAAACCGGAAAAGAGGAGAATTAAAGCATTTGAGCTGTGATGTTATCTAAGGAGGAGGTTATCCACAGAATCAACGAATAAAGGAACATACCTTATTATTGACTACAAGAAGAAACTGGAGTTGGGTTAGGACAATATACGACAGCTCCCATGGTACTGGAGGGAGAAATTGAGGGCAAAAACTGCAGGGGAAGATAGAGAGTAGAACATACATAAAAATAACTGAGGATGTCGGAAGATTAAGAGATTAGCGTAACAGCGGAAATTGTGACTTACTCGGAAAGAAAAAAAATTCCTGCCAAGAACACTTTACTGCACTACTCCACTGTAAGCAGAGCTGTTCCTATAGACATGTTACTCAACGAAGTAGCACTGTGGCATTCAGGGACAGCGATTCAAATCGCCGTCCAGTCATCCAGATTTATGTTTTCTGTGCTCTACCTAACTTGCTGAAGATGGTTTCTTTGAAAAATACGAGGGTTATTCGGAAAGTAAGGAACGATCGCTCGCGAAACGGAAACCACAGTGAAAATCCGATTAAGTTTTGTACAGGTGTGTTGGGCAGTGTCTCTCGTATGACCGTCGATCGCGATACGTCGTTCATTTTAGTTCTGAGCACACAGGGAACACATAAAGATACCTAGAACAATAGTGTCTCCCGCCAAGTACGAGGCATCGTGAGAAATTTCGCCTGAAGCTATGCAGACAACATTACATAACTGCCGTGCGTTTTCTTCTTCAAGACAATTCTCAGCTGCATTCTGCAGGGGCAATGGAGATGTTCGTGCATCTCTTTCAATTGGAAATGTTTGATTACCCACAACACAGCCCGTGATTGTCTCCCTCTGAGTTTCATCTCTGCTCACATGAACTGCTGGCTATGAAGACAATATTCTGACACAGACAACGAGCTGTAGGCCATTGTAGAGAATTGATGAAAAGCACTGGCGGCTGCCTTCTATAACGAGGGTATTGGGAAGTTGGTATGGCGCTACGACAAACGTCAAAGTCGGATTTGCTACAGTGGAGATAAGTAGATGGAAAGTTGCAAATAAAACAATTTTGATTTTCACTGTGGTTTCCCATTTCGCTACCTATCGTTCCTTACTTCCCGAAGAGCCCTTGTACATTGCCGATTTTCTTTGCGCTCATTGTCTTATCGGAGCTTTTGCTCCGTCTCTAATGACATCGTCGTCGACGACAGGTTAAACGCTCATTTTCCTTCCATCGTTCCTAGACATATTTACCGTCTGTGACTCGTGACCCAGCAGAAGTACATGAAGAAGATAAGATTACTTCTATCACAATCCGTGCCGCAATTTCAACGTTATTGCTTTGTTTGTTTCATATTACAATCTCCTAGTCAATATTTTACAGCAGATTTCTGCTCTTATTTTAATTCTGTTTCTGCATTTATTTTAGGTTAAATGCCTCCACTGATGTAACATTGAAGCCCATATTACTATTACTTTTAATATGAACAAAAACTACTGCTACGGTTACAACGTTTACTACTCACTAACAGTACAAGTTTTATTACCAGTGTTGTAAGCCGCAAATCAGTATCGTCGATCGCTACCGTTGAAATCCATTCGCTTTTAGATTTTATAAATAGTTTGTTGCGACAGAGATTTCTAACAATAACTCAATTGTATCCCAGACTGCAGATGCACCTTGATGCCACTGTTTCCGTAGCCACTGCTGAAGACGTTGAAATGCACTCTGCTACAAAGTCTGATCAGTCACAGAATTAAAGCCACAGCAAAAATCCGATGAAACTTGGTGCAAATCTCTAGTATTCCCTTCGATCGTGTCACGTCGCTTTTCAGTTGTGAGCGCACAGAGAACACGAAAGGTGCCTAGAACAATCAAGACCCCGGTCAAGTGTAAAGTGAATGCTATCATTCGTTTCCTTCATGCTGAGTGGTTTCGCCTGATTTTATGTAGCTCACATAACGCACCTGTCATACAGAAGAGCGAAGTGCGACAATGGTGCAGGAATTTGAAGCAGCACGTACAGACGTTCATGATGCAGATGTCCATGGATGGAAGCGAGTGTCAGCCTATGATTTTATTAAGCGAGTGTATCAGGCAATTCGAGAAAATCGTCCACGAAGGGCCATTCAGAACAAGGGAAGAGAATGACGACATCAGGCATTGTCTTTTTTCATGACAATGTTCGGCCACAGAACAAAGACGCTACTGCAGCATTTTCGACTGGGAGAGTTTGATCAACCACCATACAGCCCGGACTTTGCTCGTATTGATTTCCATCTCTTTGCTCACATAAACCGCTGGCTAGGTTCACAGCATTTTGGCACAGATAACGAGCTGGAGACCAGCGTAGAGAATTGACGGGAAGCAAAGGTGGCTGTAGAAAGTTAGTACCATACCAGGACAGGATGTTGTCTCAGCTGGAGCGGCGACTATGTAGAGAAGTAGCTGGAAGGTATAGCTAAATGTTGTAAATAAAACGTTTTTGGTTGTCATTGTAGTTTCTATTTCTCGACCGATGAGACCATATGTGTTGTACACATAACAATCTTTAACTGCACCTTATTTTTCCCGGGATCCCTAGTCGTGGAAGGTATGGCCTGCTTAGAAAGCTCGTAATTTTATCTGACATTAAATGTTTCATGATCACACTCATCATTGACGTCTCTCGGATTCCTTGGGTACACGGGCCAATACTTCAGCAGCGTTGCCGTTACAATATGGCCTGGCGGTGTGTCGCAGAGGATGCTTCTGGCACCACTAACTGATCCCCCCTTCCTTATTCCACTCACGAATGGCCCGTGGGAAGGATGATCGTCGGTAAGCCTCTCTCCTGGCTCTAATTTCTTGAATTTTCTCATCCCAGTCATTTCACGAGTTGTATGTGGGAGGAAATAATATGTTCGCCGACTATTCCTGGAAAGTGCTCTCTCGCGCGGTTTGAGGCGCCATGTCACGGATTGCGCGACGCCTCCCGCCGGAGGTTCGAGTCTTCCCTCGGCCATGGACGTGTGTGTTGTTCTTAGCATAAGTTAGTTTAAGTAGTGTGTAAGTCTAGGGACCGATGACATCAGCAATTTGGTCCGTTAGGAATTCACACACATTTGAACAAAGTGCTCTCTCGAAATTTCAAAAGTAAACTTTTCCGCTATGCACAACGCCTCTTCTGTAGCATCTACCACTAAAATTTGTTGAACTTGTCTGTAACACGCGCCGACCAAACGATCTCGTGAGGGAAAGCTACTTCCTAAGTTGGATCTTCTCTATCTCTTCTTTCAGTCCTACCTCGTAAGGACCCAAGACTGATGAACAATGCTCGAGAATCGGTCGAACAAGTCACTTATTTCGTGGATAAGCTACAATTCCTTAAGAACCTTCCTATGAATATCATTCTAGCATCTGCTGTTTCTGTTATATGTTTTATTTGGTCATTCTACTTAAGGTCGCTCTAGATAGCTCCTCCTAGATGTTTTACTATAGATGCTGTTTACAGCAATTTGTCACCAATAGTGCAGTTGTACAGCTGTAACCGTGTCTCTTACACTCTTCTGAACATTACTGTTGTAGTACTGGGCGACTCATGGTACCAAATTTTGTTTTTGTCGGATGTTTTATATCGAAAAATTTGTTGTCGCTCAGCGTCAGCTGCTTGCACACAAGAAGTGTGCTCTGAAGTTCTTTCGTATATGCAAGCACACTGATTAATTTCTTTTCTTATGGCTTTATACAATGATGTTGAACGTCGACCATGACCCGTAGACATTATTTCGGCACATTTAGGAAGTCCACGTGTCATGAACCAAGCCTTTGCGTAATGTTTGGCAATAAATTGTGAAATGCTCCTCTCCCATTTCCTCTCGTCAAATCGAAAATGATACATCTTCTCTTTTCATACAGTAGCCAACTTATAACAAATCGTTGGCGTAAATATACTTGAAGATCACGTTTTGAGTCTGAGCTATTTTTCATACTGTCTGCTAAGAGTCATCACTTGCTGCTTCTGCTAAACTGCTGTTATGTTACCTTCTTTTTACACATGCACTTCTCAGGTTTCCGTTACTGTTTTTGTGAGACTGCTTGTAAGATAAAAGTATATTACCTGATTTAAAATTTGTAATATCTGATAGTATGTGAAAACATATTAATTTCTGCTTCAGTTTACTTTTGTTGCTGTTTGCCGTGGTTCTCACGTTACACAGCAAAATAACTGTTTACATATGGTGCATTGCTATGAAGTGCGCTGTGCACTCATCTGTTTCCACAATCTGAGTCTTTCGAACTGTGTTGTGACACAAGAGTTTGTAATTGTTTGTAGGTGTGTGTGAGTGTCTGTGTGTGCCCGATCGCACAAGTGGCAGAGTTGTAGGTGGTTACTGGCTGAAAAGTCTGCCTACCTTGCGTGAAACTCATTCAAGCCTCAACAAACGGTCCCCTTACGGTATTTCTCCGCACTTGCAAACCTGAAACGCAATTCTACCAATAACAGCGGACAACAAAATGATTCTGAGCACTATGGGACTTAACATCTATGGTCATCAGTCCCCTAGAACTTAGAACTGCTTAAACCTAACTAACCTACGGACAGCAGACAACACCCTGCCATCACGAGGCAGAGAAAATCCCTGACCCCGCCGGGAATCGAACCCGGGAACCCGGGCGTAGGAAGCGAGAACGTTACCGCACGACCACGAGATGCGGGCTGCGGACAACAACTTTCGTCTGCAGAAAATGTAAAACAGAGAAAAATGACCATTTCTTTTGCGCGTCTCAGAGTAGACCACAGTAGTCCACAAGGTCAACGATCGACTCCTCAAGTTTGCATGCAGTGCACAGCAGAGCTCCAGTAAATTATTGAATGTTATTGAATATTAGCTCTTTAAGCTAGTCAGCACTATGGTTATAAATTTATTGGCGCCTGACTGAGTAATGGGAATTCCCCTTCTGTTGCCTCGTCAATCAGTTCAACTCATCTGCATCGTGCTATCTCCCTCCCGGTGGTTACTTCTTCTTATCGTTTTGGTGATCTGAGTACCGCATTAATTTGGCTAAGATTGTTTCATGTGGTCTTTAACTTTGTTCAGTATTCTTTAATTCCCATACATTGCGAACTTCTTCTCTGTGCTGCCCATGATAATTTTGCTCTGTGTTTAATTATATCCCGGAAATCTACGACAGTCTTTTTTATTTGAAAGTTACCTTGTTGCAGATCTCTGTTTCCTGTATTCATTACTATTACTTTGACCGTAACTTTTCACGAAGATTTGCACTCATATATTGAGAAACCTTCGTACACCGAGGTTAGCCCAGAAGCTGTGGTAGAAGTTCTGAGCGTGCATTGAGAAGTTTCCCAAAGGTCAACTCTCGAATTAGGAACGACACCTCAGTGCTAATGTGCAATGACAAAGAAAAACATCCCTGTCCATGCAGTGTTGGCTGTATCTTACGCAGAAATTTATCGAATGCCTGACGCTTGTCTCACTGACAAGTTGTTCCCTAATCTCACGCTGAGCATAAATAATAAGCCTTCTTGTGTATAATCCCAGAACGTTCAGAACTTGATTAGTCTCTTAAGTCATCTAATACATAACTATTTTGTTCTGTGTTTGTAGATGCCGTGGACATCTTGAGTGTCACCTGCACTGTTTTGTGCCGAAACCACATAGGAAAACCGGGAAGGGCTTCTAATTTTTTTTATGTCGATGTTATTGATAGCAGACCGTGCGTTCAAACATTTGCACCATACCGCACGTAAATTAAAACGCTCACATTATTATATCTTATTTTAGTGGTATTTATCAGCGTGTTTGATCAGGCATATTACTCTGTTTGTCACTTTTCTGTCCCTCTTATTTATTTATTTATTTCGGCGAACGCTGTAAGTTTATCGCGTGTCTAGAAAACCATATATGGTGGCTAAGCCACATGAGGTTTTCGTTTTAGAGGATATGTTGTTAAGTGAGTCTCTTAACAAGTGGCTTTCCAGCAAAATGGGTGTGGTTGTTTGGGACAATACTGATAACTCTACTCCATAGCACAAATCCTACACTGTTGGAGAAACTATGTTACAATTATTTTCTATGTTTTTTTTCAGTTCTCCCTTTCACAAGAACCCTGAATCATCAACGTATAACACGACCTTTCTTAAGGCTGTATCTGACATTATGGGCAGAAAGGCGACAGATTATTGAAGGCAGCCATTGGTGATATTTCAGGTTAAATATTTCCGTAAATGACCTCTTTTTTCTTCCAACACCCTTTGATACTGCTGTATGCTGCCTGAGGACAATTTTATCCCAGGGTGATCGTAAAGTGGTTGTTACGAGGGCGTACAGATTGACTCAACAACATGTGCGATTATGGCCGCTAGATATTTGCATGGGCTGTTTCTAACTGACATTAGGCACTTGTTTAAAGAACCCTACGATGACTTTATTATAAACAGTCTGAATTTGTCAATTACAGCTTGTTGTATAGTAATTAAGTTTAATTGTTATACTGTCTCGTATATTGGCTGGTTGTCCTGACCATCGCTTCATTATATTCTATGAAGTTTATTTCTATTACCACTATTATTAATTTCTCTCGTGCTGTACATATTTCTTAACCTTTCCAGTTACTTTTCTTAGCAGACTGTAATAATTTTTGAAGCCAGCAAGTAATTTGCGATTTTGCCCTTGTGCTGTCAGTTGCACAGTTTCTGACTACTCTTTTATGTCTTTAGAAGGGAACACCCTAAGGCACTGACGAGTATCAACCACTTTAGAATTCACTGTGTACGTAAAGACGAGAAATCCTAAACTGAACAAACAGCTGAATGAAAGACGTTTCACGCACCAGATCTCAAGCAATATCCTGTCCACACGTTATGATCTGTTTGAGCAGACGTGATGCTGACAGACCTTTGCGCATACAGATTCTTGCGTGTGGGCCAGCATTTTATCCCGCAAGGTGTTCATGAGAACTTCTGTGATCCTTTGGATGTAGGAGGGCGGGTCGTGAGTCGTGCGTGGATAGCTCAGTCGCTAAAAGCATTGCGCAAAAAGGCAAAGTCGCAGGATTGAGCCCCAGTGCCGAACATAGTTTTGATCTGTTAGGAAGTTTTAGACTCCCAAATACTGCCCAAAGCTCTTTGATACGGGTGTCTATCCCTCCTACTTCGCAATTACACCCAATGCCCACCGTCCGCTGCATCAGATTCTGCCTTGGTATTATTTGACTTCGATATGGAACCGCGTATGGTTACTGCGTATGGTTACCCGTTCCTTAATGCAAGCTTTTGGAAATCAGAGCCGCTACTTATTCAAGTATATTCTTCGTTGTTTTTGCGAGGTCCAATACGTTCCATCCCACTAATCATCATCAGTAGCAGCAGCCATTTTTGTCGTTACGCGATTTGGTCTCTCCAGGTTCGTCTGTAACTACTCCCATGTACAACGTTCTTTGGCGATATTCAGCATGTTAACTCCAGCAGTCTTCCGCAGGTGTTTCTCCCACAGTTCTGGTGGTCGTCTTCGTGGTCTGTCTCTGTTTCTTGGACTCCATTCCAGCAACCGCTTTGTCCATCAGTCATCATTTCGTCTGGCAACACGGCTGGCCCACTGCCATTTCATAACAGCTGTTCTCTCTGGGATGTCTTTGATGTTGGTAGTTAGTCAGAAGTCTTCAGCCATTTTTTGTCTTTTCTTGCAGATACCAGCATAGACAGTTCTAAGTTTCCGTCTTGTATATTTATGAAGTGTACAGCTCTCACAGCCGTAAGTCAACAGGGGGAGGACACGACGATAAAAAACGTTTTACTGTTTTACTGCCATGTTTGATCTGAAGGTAGTTGAATGTCTTCCAAATGCTTGCCATACTAGATTGATACGTCAAAACATTTCAGACGCTATGTCTCCAGTCATATTAACTTCCTTTGCCGGCCGAAGTGTCCGTGCGGTTCTAGGCGCTGCAGTCTGGAACCGCGAGACCACTACGGTCGTAGGTTCGAATCCTGCCTCAGGCATGGATGTGTGTGATGTCGTTAGGTTAGTTAGGTTTAACTAGTGGTACGTTCTAGGGGACTAATGACCTCAGAATTTGAGTCCCATAGTGCTCAGAGCCATTTGAACCAACCATTAACTATCGATAATTTGAAATAGGCCAATGTTTCTAGTTATGATGAGTTATCTGCTGTTATTCTGAAGTTTTCTGGCGAGGAAACTTAAGAGCAATTTTCAAAAATTTTTACATTGTCCATTAATCGTACGTCCATCCCAGCCTCTGGAGAAAAACATTGATAATACTGTTCCACAAGAAAGGGAGCATTCTCGATATAAAAACTGTCGTCCCGTAAGCCTAATCTGCGTCTTGCATAAAGTTTTGCCAGAATATTGTTAAATTTTTTTCAGTCTCATCCTTGACGCAGTTCAAGCAGTTGAGCAGACTGAATTCCGCAGCAGCATTCGCAAACTAAAGTTTTTTTCCGGGAAATGATTAGGAGAGCAACCGAATACTGGCTGCCTCTATGTATAGCTTTTGTAGAGCTTGAAAAGTCTTTTGATTAAGTAAGCCATCCTGCTATAGTGCAAGCCATGGCTGAGCAAGGACTTGAGGTGACCTATATTGAAAAACCTGCACCGTATACATGGAATTTCTATAGCTTTTGTTGGTGTCAGGGAACCGCTCAGGACTTTCCAGTTCACAGAGGAGTGAAACAAGGCGGTCTCATCTCTCCCAAGCTGTCCTCTGCCGTGCTGGAAATGGGAAATGCCAAAAGTGAACTAGGAAAAAGAAGGAATTAGACTCAGCAGTAAGAAACTTAACAACCTGAGATTTGCAGATGATGTTGTGCTATTGACAAATGATTCTGAAGAGCTACAGACGCTGATATCGAATCTCGTCTCGGAATGTCACGCAAAGGACCTGAACATATAACTTACAAGACCCCATTTCAGTACTCACACCAAAGGATAATTTTTGGCACTCCCACGAATCCAGCTCAGGTAAATGACATGGAAGTCAGATAGGCTGACCACTCGGCTATGGAATCAGTCTAATGAGGATGAAGCATCGTAATTTTATTTGCGCTCTTGATCATACCCACACGCTTCGTCTTATATGAATAGTATTTAATATTGTTTCTTCAACGAGTACTGGACCACTTATACAGCTCTGCTTAGCTACGCTCATCCAGAAACAAACTGAAACAAAAAACATAGGTAAGGTAGTAATAGTATTGTTATCTAACGGTACCATAAAAAATGTGACTCTTCATTCATTCGCTACTATCAAGTTCCTAAGGATTCCATACCTCTGTCGGTAAAATCGGAAACCTAGTAGGATCGCTTTTATTGTCGATCTGTCTGTCGGTTTGTTAAGACCTATTTTTCTCAGGAACGGCTAGATGTATCAAGTTTAAATTTTTGTCAAATACGAAGGTCTACAGTTCCCTGGCGGTGTAAAATGTTTAAGCTTTGACTAGACAGGCACGAATACACCTCCCCGTAATCCCTGTTCATAATAACATATCCCACTGTCTAGACTCTCCTAGTGAAGTATTCATCTGTCTGCATGCAGCAGTCTGATTGACGCATGTTGTTTTCTTTTGTTACAGGCCAGCTGACAGGGACAGCGAAAGCACCAACGAGGACAGAAGCGTCAGCTAGTGGGCCTGGTGATAACGTCCAGGTAACCATTTCACAACATGCATTCGGCACACAAACATCGATCGGAGGCGCCATCCATAAGACGGCGATGCAGTCTTCCGAGTTTCAAGGTCGACTCTACGAGGAGATAGCCAACGACGTAGAGAGTGGCCCAGATGGACGCTCGATGACGACTCGCGCAGTGGGCCAAGTGCCCGGCTCCTCCGGGACAGTCGTCCACACTGTCAAGGAGATAGATCTCGAAGGTCTCGACGTCCCATCCAATGATGTGGCCGTGAGTGCCGAGAGCAGCGACACGACCAGCCGGAACTACTACCAACACATCCAGCCGACGCGCACGCAGGAGTCGAGCGGAGAGGCGCACGCGGCGCTGAGCTCGACGGCTGAGCCGCAGCCGGGGGAAGCCCCGGGGGCTCCCAGGGGGAGGTCGCTGCCCCTGCTGGAGCCCCGCCAGGCTTCTGCAGCCGGCCCAGCGACTGCTAGCGGCGACCAGAGGAAGACCAACCCCGACATCCAGGACATCATTACCGGCATCGTCAAACTACTCAACGGAAACGTCAAGGTAACACATTGGCTCACTTACAGCAGAAAGAGTAAACGTTAAATGTAGAAGTGATTTGGGAGTATACAGGGAGAAAAGCTTAATACGCAGAACTGCCAGCCTCGTCAGCAACAATGATTCTAATCCGGTTGGGCATCAAGTCGAACTGAGCTTGGACGACAGATACGAGTACGTTGTTCCATGCATCGTAAACTCTATACCAGAGTTCATTAATCGTACTATTCATAAGTAGTAGTGTGCCAGATCTGGAGGATCATATTTTTCTCAATCCTGGATATTATTTTCCACAATTCTTCACATTCTGTACACAGGGTGTTACAAAAAGGTACGGCCAAACTTTCAGGAAACATTCCTCACACACAAATAATGTTAGAGCTCATTTTAGTTTCGTTCTCCCACCTACGCTCAATGGAGCACGTTATCATGATTTCATACGGGATACTCTACCTGTGCTGCTAGAACATATGCCTTTACAAATACGACACAGCATGTGGTTCATGCACAATGGAGCTCCTGCACATTTCAGTCGAAGTGTTCGTACGCTTCTCAACAACAGATTCGGTGACCGATGGATTGGTAGAGGCGGACCAATTCCATGGCCTCCACGCTCTAATGACCTCAACCCTCTTGACTTTCATTTATGGGGGCACTTGAAAGCTCGTGTCTACGCAACCCCGGTACCAAATGTAGAGACTCTTCGTGCTCGTATTGTGGACGGTTGTGATACAATACGCCATTCTCGAGGGCTGCATCAGCGCATCAGGGATTCCATGCGACGGGGGGATGCATGTATCCTCGCTAACGGAGGACATTTTGAACATTTCCTGTAACAAAGTGTTTGAAGTCACGCTGGTACGTTCTGTTGCTGTGTGTTTCCATTCCATCATTAATGCGAAATGAAGAGAAGTAATAAAATGAGCTCTAACATGGAAAGTAAGCGTTTCCAGACACATGTCCACATAACATACTTTCTTTCTTTGTGTGTGAGGAATGTTTCCTGAAACTTTGGCCGTACCTTTTTGTAACACCTTGTATAAAGAAAGATTATGGAATGGGTTTCTAATTCATAAATCGCATTTGAATGTTTATTTGTGAGAACATAAGGTTATGCCTCATATAAGATGTATTACCGTCCACCAGTATGTGTCGGAATTCTACAGTGATAGGATCGTGACCTATCGAGACTGCAGTTATCATAGCATAATATTACTACCCGCATTTGTCGAGATCCCAAAACTCAGTGGTCTGACGCGACTAGCGCCCGAGAGGACCGTGCAGAATTGTACAGCCACGATATGTACCTTTTGTCAGGAAATAGACTTTTTTTTACAGCAATACTAGTGTCCACATGGACAACGATAATGTCTGTAGCACCACGACCTTTCTGCTCTGCTTGGCCGCCCGGGGTAGCAGCGTGGTCTTTGGCACCTCGTCACCGTCCGCGCTGCTCTCTCCGTAGGAGAGTCCTCCCTCGGGCATGGGTGTGTGTGTTGTCCTTAGCGTAAGTTCGGAATCTTACGACGATACGTTTTCACTGGATGAGAAGTATGGGGAACGTACTGGTCAGGCAACAGTCGAACACCCTCTCTGTATCAAGTTACTTTAGGGTAGCATCTTCAAAAGGTGGTCTTGCATTTTCTTGTTGAAAGATAACGTCACTGACACCTCGAAGATAGGGTATTACCACCGACCTTGGCACGTCAGAAATATAACGTCCGCTGTCCAGATTACCGAATGTTCAAATCAGCGATGATAGTACTGTGTACCCAGTGGTATTCAGGCCAGGTTTAAGGCTCCAGCGACACAACCCGCCGCTTGCGATGCCAAGCTGTGAGGGGCGTTCAAGTGCAAGGTTTGTAAACAGTGTGTAATCAATTAGTAACGAAAACTGGTATGATTAGAAGTGTACAATGGGAAAGGGGGGAAGGGGCGCCAAATAGCAAGCCGTTTGTGTGAAAAATATTCTCGAACCTGCTCTGCTGGTACCCAACAGAATCATGCCCGATGCTTTAACTGAATGACGAAGACGAATGCAAGATGGCAACGTTCGTTCTCCGCGAAGCCTCACCATATGTTTATGTCAATCGTGATGCTCTATACTGAAATTTGGATTTGAAAAGATGACATGGATCTCTCCCTTCGTCCAATTTTCCCATTGCACAAAACATTTTGTGTGTCTCTCTTTGCTGCCGCTTCGAGAGAAGCCACAACAATGATCGCAGAGCAGACAGTTAGAAAGTTGTGGTAAGTAAGATCTAATGGGACCAAAATGCTGAGGTTATCGGTCCCTAAGCTTACACACTACTTAACTTAAACGAACTTACGCTAAAGAGGACTCTAACCTCCGACAGAGGGGGCCGCGTGAACCATGACAAGGCGCCAGGACCACGCGGCATCCCCGCGCGGCCAAGCAGAGCAGAAAGGCCGTGGTGCTACAGACATTATCGTTGTCCAGGTGGACACTTGTACTGCTGTAAAAAAAAGTCTCTTTCCTGACAAAAGGTACATATCGTGGCTGTGCAATCCTGCACAGGCGAGCAGTCTGTCCTCTAGGGCGCTAGTCGCATCAGACCACTGAGTTGTGGGATCTCGACAAATGCGGGCACTAATATTATGCAATGATAACTGCAGTCTCGATATGTCACGATCCTGTCGCTGTAGAATCGCGACATATACTGATGGATCTTATATGAGGCATAACTTTATCATCTCACAAATAAACATTCAAATGCGATTTATGAATAAGAAACCCATTCCATAATCTTTCTTTATATACAGAATGTGAATAATCGTGGAAAATAATATCCAGGATTGAGAAAAATATGATTATCTAGATTTAATATAACACTTCTTTATAATACTTGTATAGTCTTTGTTGGAGTCTGTGATAACAGTCGCCACGTACTTTACAGCTAAATAATTAAACTGTAGGCAGGCAGAAAATATTTTATAATCTTTTCCAATTTCTTACTGTCCAGAAGTTTTACTTGCACACCAATCAACTTTCGTGTGTTCTTACTGCCCCAGTAGACAAATTGGAGAACACTATTAAGTACAACGCAGTAGCTGTTTTGTAAGGTACCTCGTAATTTACACCACATAGGCATGATTCACACAGAGTACAATGGAGCCTCTTACAAATACTCTTTGTTGGCATTTAAGACATTTAGAGAGTCTTACAGAGGGTAAAACACATAGTCCATTGTGTAGTTATGAATCGTAGCTTTGAAGTACTATCTTCTTTAACCGCGGAACATGTAAAAGTTTCTCGTAGACTCACATCTGGGTACTTTCTAAAGTCTATAATATGATTACCAATAACTTTGTTCACTTCTGGACTTGTGATATGACTTTTAAGTTTGTTATATACACTCCTGGAAATGGAAAAAAGAACACATTGACACCGGTGTGTCAGACCCACCATACTTGCTCCGGACACTGCGAGAGGGCTGTACAAGCAATGATCACACGCACGGCACAGCGGACACACCAGGAACGCGGTGTTGGCCGTCGAATGGCGCTAGCTGCGCAGCATTTGTGCACCGCCGCCGTCAGTGTCAGCCAGTTTGCCGTGGCATACGGAGCTCCATCGCAGTCTTTAACACTGGTAGCATGCCGCGACAGCGTGGACGTGAACCGTATGTGCAGTTGACGGACTTTGAGCGAGGGCGTATAGTGGGCATGCGGGAGCCCGGGTGGACGTACCGCCAAATTGCTCAAAACGCGGGGCGTGAGGTCTCCACAGTACATCGATGTTGTCGCCAGTGGTCGGCGGAAGGTGCACGTGCCCGTCGACCTGGGACCGGACCGCAGCGACGCACGGATGCACGCCAAGACCGTAGGATCCTACGCAGTGCCGTAGGGGACCGCACCGCCACTTCCCAGCAAATTAGGGACACTGTTGCTCCTGGGGTATCGGCGAGGACCATTCCTAACCTTCTCCATGAAGCTGGGCTACGGTCCCGCACACCGTTACGCCGTCTTCCGCTCACGCCCCAACATCGTGCAGCCCGCCTCCAGTGGTGTCGCGACAGGCGTGAATGGAGGGACGAATGGAGACGTGTCGTCTTCAGCGATGAGAGTCGCTTCTGTCTTGGTGCCAATGATGGTCGTATGCGTGTTTGGCGCCGTGCAGGTGAGCGCCACAATCAGGACTGCATACGACCGAGGCACACAGGGCCAACACCCGGCATCATGGTGTGGGGAGCGATCTCCTACACTGGCCGTACACTTCTGGTGATCGTCGAGGGGACACTGAATAGCGCACAGTACATCCAAACCGTCATCGAACCCATCGTTCTACCATTCCTAGACCGGCAAGGGAACTTGCTGTTCCAACAGGACAATGCACGTCTGCATGTATCCCGTGCCACCCAACGTGCTTTAGAAGGTGTAAGTCAACTACCCTGGCCAGCAAGATCTCTGGATCTGTCCCCCATTGAGCATGTTTGGGACTGGATGAAGCGTCGTCTCACGCGGTCTGCACGTCCAGCACGAACGCTGGTCCAACTGAGGCGCCAGGTGGAAATGGCATGGCAAGCCGTTCCACAGGACTACATCCAGCACCTCTACGGTCGTCTCCATGGGAGAATAGCAGCCTGCATTGCTGCGAAAGGTGGATATACACTGTACTAGTGCCGACATTGTGCATGCTCTGTTGCCTGTGTCTATGTGCCTGTGGTTCTGTCAGTGTGATCATGTGATGCATCTGACCCCAGGAATGTGTCAATAAAGTTTCCCCTTCCTGGGACAATGAATTCACGGTGTTCTTATTTCAATTTCCAGGAGTGTATTTTCCTTCTGCAATTGGACCTCATCTGCATTAAACAAATCTTATCGTTACATTCAATAATATTACTGTTTCCCCAGTAGTCTTCTTCCTGTAGACAGAGATCGTAGTTTGGTTTGAAGTTACATAATAATACATCTCAATTTTGTTAAAAAATCCCAGAAAAATATTATGTTAAATCCATATCCTTAAAGAAATTGTCGTCTACACAAAGCCGTGGCAATAGTCCAGGCAGCTGAACCATTGCAACATTTATATCAACGCCAGCTAATCCCACTTTATATGGTGGATTTTTATATGCCCTTGAAATGGTTTCCAGTGATTCCATGCCATTTTTATCCAATATGCCTCTTACTGCTTGATAATTGCTCCCATTTATACTGCTTTTGGTTAAGGGTATCTGTAAATCAGTATAATATTACTTAAGTGATAGATGAAAGAATTCTGACATGTGGGTGCAGGCAGCGAACTATAACTGTTACGTAAAGAAGGGTTTATGTGGTAATGGAATCAAACCTTCTCCATCATGAACTTCTTACTGCTGCCTATAGTCGTAACTAGGTTATTGGAGTATGCAAGTTGCCACTTTCTTATATGTTTCAATCAGATTCTGAATTGTGTACTATTCCCACATCGAAAAGCACTTGTTAACAGATGATACGAATCTGTGCAGTACAGGCCTAAATGTCTTAGCAATAGTATTCTGTGGAGGGTAAAATATAACATTGTGGAAGATCGTCTACGTCAACAAACGGCTGTAATCATAGGTGTCATATTGAGAGTTGACCTATCTAGGTATTTTACTTCTCAATATAGAACACTGATGTGCGGTTGTTGTTGTTGTTGTGGTCTTCAGTCCTGAGACTGGTTTAATGCAGCTTGCCATGCTACTCTATCCTGTGCATGCTTCTTTATCTCCCACTACCTACTGCAGCCTACATCCTTCTGAATCTGCTTAGTGTTTTCATCTCTTGGTCTCCCTCTACGATTGTTACCCTCCACGCTGCCCTCCATTACCAAATTGGTGATCCCTTGATGCCTCAGAACGTGTTCTATCAACCGATCCCTTCTTCTAGTCAAGTTATGCCACAAACTCCTCTTCTCCCCAATTCTATTCAATACTTCCTCATTAGTTATGTGATCTACCCATCTAATCTTCAGCGATCTTCTGTAGCACCACATTTCGAAAGCTTCTATTCTCTTCTTGTCTAAACTATTTACCGTCCATGTTTCACTTCCATACATGGCTACACTCCATACAAATACGTTCAGAAACGGCTTCCTGACACTTAAATCAATACTCGATGTTAACAAGTTTCTCTTCTTCAGAAACGCACCTTATTGTAATATACACTGGGCAAAAAAATTTAAGTATCACGTTTTAGAAACCCCGTATTGTCTTCCACTTCCTACTGTTTGAAATTTGGATCCAAGGAGCCTACAATCTTCCTCTGCAATGGCGCAAAAACGTGGCACCCTGCGACGTCAGCCTTGGGCTACATCTACATCTACGTGATTACTCTGCTATTCGCAATAAAGTGCCTGGCAGAGGGTTTAATAAACCACGTTCATGCTGTCTCTGTACCGTTCCACTCTCGAAAAGCACGCGGGAAAAACGAGCACTTAAATTTTTCTGTGCGAGCCCCGATTTCTCTTATTTTATCGTGATGATCATTTCTCCCTATGTAGGTGGCTGCCAACAGAATGTTTTTGTAATCGGAGGAGAAAACTCGTGATTGAAATTTTATGAGAAGATCCCGTCGCAACGAAAAACGCCTTTGTTTTAATGATTGCCACTCCAGTTCACGTATCATGTCTGTGGCACTATCTCCCCTATTTCGCGATATTACAAAACGAGCTGCCCTTCTTTGTACTTTTTCGATGTCATCCGTCAGTCCCACCTGATGCGGATCCCACACCGCACAGCAGTACTCCAGAATAGGACGGACAAACTTGGTGTAAGCACTATCTTTAGTAGACCTGTTGCACCTTCTAAGTGTTCTGCCAATGAATCGCAGTCTCTGGTTTGTTCTACCCACAACATTATCTATGGGATCGTTCCAATTTAGGATATTTATAACTGTAATCCCTAAGTATTTAGTTGAATTTACAGTCTTCAGATTTGTGTGAATTATCGCGTAGTCGAAATTTAGTGGATTTCTTTTAGTACTCATGTGAATAACTTCACACTTTTCTTTATTCCGCGTCAATTGCCACTTTTCACAACATACAGATATCTTATCTAAATCATTTTACAATTCGTTTTGGTCATCAGATGACTTTACAAGACGGTAAATGACAGCATAATCTGCAAACAATCGAAGACGGCTACTAAGATTGTCTCCTATACCGTTAATATAGATCAGGAATAATAGAGAGCCTATAACACTTCCTTGGGGAACACCGGATATTACTTCTGTTTGACTCTATGACTTTCCGTCTGTTACTACGAACTGTGACCTTTCTGACAGGAAATCACGAATCCAGTCGCACAACTGAGGCGATACTCCGTAGGCACGCAGTTTGATTAGAAGACGCTTGTGAGGAACGGTGTCGAAAGCCTTCTGGAAATCTAAAAATATGGGACTAATTTGACATCCCCTGTCGATAGCACTTATTACTTCATGAGTATAAAGAGCTAGTTGTGTTTCACAAGAACGATATTTTCTTAATCCGTGCTGACTATATGTCAATAAACCGTTTTCTTCAAGGTACTTCATAATGTTCGAATACAGTATATGTTCTAAGACCCTACTGCAAATCGACGTTAGTGATATAGGCCTATAATTCAGCGTATTACTCCTACTTCCCTTTTTGGGTATTGGTGTGACTTGAGCAATTTTCCAGTCTTTAGGTACGTATCTTTCTGTGAGCGAGTGGTTGTATATAATTGCTAAATATGGAACTTTTTTATCAGCATATTCTGAGAGGAACCTGACTGGTATACAATCTGGACCGGAGGCCTTGCCTTTATCAAGTGATTTAACTTGCTTTGTTACACCGAGGATATCCACTTCTATGTTTCTCATCTCGGCAGTTGTTCTTGATTGGAATTCAGGAATATTTACTTCGTCTTCTTTGGTGAAGGAGTTTCGGAAAACCGTGTTTAATAACTCTGCTTTAGCGGCACTGTCATCAGTGACTTCGCCGTTGTTATCGCGCAGTGAAGGTATTGATTGTGTCTTGCCACTGGTGTGCTTTATGTACGACCAGAATCTCTTCGGGTTTTCTGCCGGATTTCGAAACAGAATTTCGTTGTGGAAATTATTAAAGGCATCTCGCATTGAAGTACATGCCATATTTCAAACTTCTGTAAAACTTTGCCAATCTTGGGGATTTTGGGTTCTTTTAAATTTGGCATGCTTTTTTCGTTGCTTCTGCAACAACTATCTGACCCGTTTTGTATACCATGGGGGATCAGTACCATCAGTTATTAATTTATGTGGTATGTATCTCTCAGTTGCTGTTGGTACTATCTCTTTGAAAACATTCCACAACAGCGAAGCTTCAAACAGCAAGTTGTCGGCAGATGCGAAAAAAGACCACAGTTTAGAAGTTGATGTGACCTTTAAGGTAGGTTAATGATGTCACATTGGCACCAAATGTCACCTAAATTCTGCCCGAAGGAACCGTGGACGTGGCACACAATGGGAAGGAGGTCACACCTCCTTTCATCCACATTAGACCCCTTCTTAGGACACTTCTGCGGTGGAGGCCTGAACCGCGACACCCAGCGTAGAAATCACGTGGTTCTCTTACCTCTGGCCGAGGCAACATTTCAGACGCACCACCGCTCAGAATCGATGCGGAAAGGCCTCAGGGAATGGCATAAAGAGAGTCAATGAAACCACTCCTTCCTTTGGGGCGTTAGTTCACACACATTTCGCTGTCGAAAACGAAGTTTACAATTATATGATCAACGACGTTCTTGACAATGTTCGACACTGCTACCAACCCCTGGGCGTTTCAACCCTACTCTAAAGACAACGTGGGACTGCAACACCATTGAAAGTGATCTGAGATTCTGAAGTATGTTTGCGACAGCAATTTTAGCTCTGGTATAAGGTTGGCACCACTAGGGACCGCTCAAAACTATCCACTGTATAGTGACTTGCGGGGTATGTGTTTAGATGTAGATGTCGGCTGTTTTCAGAGAATGCTATTGTCTACTGGAGGGTTGCAACACCCGTAGGCTGTTGCGAAATGCAGGAGGAACTGCGTAGGATAGACGATTCGTCCAGGGACTGGCTGTTGATCCCGAAAGTAAATAATTGTGGCTATTGCACATAAATAGGTGAAGAGGTCCATTACTGTTCGACTACCGTAATGGCAATAATCCAGCAATAAACAGTAACAACCATATAATACCCAGGAGTTACAGTCTGGACTGTATTCTGGAGAATGCAATTTGTAGGAAAATCAGATGCCATGCTGAGGTTTGTTGGAAGAATCTTCAGGAAATATAGCTCATCCACAAAATAAGTGGTTTATAAAACGGTTGTACGACCGATTCTTTTTGAGTGTTTATTATCACTCTAGGAACTTTTATCAGTTTGGATTAACAAAAGAGTTGGAGAAGATCCAACGACGAGCGGCAAGTGTCCACACAGGATCGTTCCGGAAATGCTCAGCTAACTCCAGTGGTAGACACTAAAAGAGAGGCGATTTATTTTTCCCATTGTAATATCACGCTTTATCGTCAGTGACAGGCTGTGGACTCGAGACAGCTTTATATCTAAAGGGCTGGTGCTCTTACGTCGTGATAGGATTCCAAGAAAATACACACTTTTCTCTTTGTGATGCCTGTCTACATAGCCAGTGATATGTTGGAGGTGAAGATATATTTCTATCTAAAGGATAGGTACTGTTACATCGTGTCTGGATTCGGAAAGAATTACCTACAATATAACGCCACCCTATATCGGAACGAAACGCTTTTCCCGTTGTCATAGTTGGCTCTGAGCACTATGCGACTTAATTTCTGAGGTCATCAGTCGCCTAGAACTTAGAACTAATTAAACCTAAGTAACCTAAGGACATCACACACATCCATACCCGAGGCAGGATTCGAACCTGCGACCGTAGCGGTCGCTCGGCTCCAGACTGTAGCGCCTAGAACCGAACGGCCGCTTCGGCCGGCTGTCATCGTTGTCTACATAGCTAATGTTGGGGTGGAAATGACTTTCTATCTAATGGAATTGTACTCTCACATTGTGATGGAATTCGAAGAGAATCAACAGGAATATTACTCTACACTACATCGAAAAACAAAACACTTAAAATGCACGTAATACCAGTTATAAAGGCGAGATGAGAAACCAGCCTGGGAATTGTAAATGCAGATATTAGAACTTAGCCAAAACAGGACTCTCAGGCCAACCTTTGTACTAAATCGTCATAAGTCCGCGCACACAGGAAATGGGTTTGTTTACAAAATAACTTTTTTTTCCATTATCAGTAGTGGCTTTCTTTTTTAAATGAGGATGACATAGTGATGGCAGGTGCATTATACATCAAATTAAATGCTGCATAGGTCAAAAAACGATGTAAGCATATTCTGTCGAATAAGCCTACACTATAATTTACAAGCAATTCCTTAGGTGATAGAAACTGTGTTATATTCTCTTTTGGAGCACGTCGTGTAGGATGCTGCATTGAAATATGGAGGCAAAAAATATGCCTCCTTTGGTCGGGGATGCTGGGGTTGAAGTTTGTGAGATAAGACGGACTTGGCGCTGGCGTTGTCTGGGTGCCGTAAATGCGAGGCGGCCCGAGCACGTCACGGGAGGAATGCACGGTTGGCTGGTTGCTCTGGGGCGGCGGACAGCTCGCTTCGTCTGGCAGCATCCGCCTGCCATCTGTGTGCACTGTAACAACGTATTTTGAAATTTGGAAACGCTCTTTTAAATATTTGCAGGTTAAATTAAGCACCCCCACACCTCCACAGCGTAACTGACATGTAGCATTGACGTAGGATGTACATACACCTTAAAAGTTGTGTTCTGTTACCTTGTCCCAAAACGTTCCGAGATGTTTTAAATGAATATTGCACGCAACATACAACTGTTAAACAAGTTATCACACTTGGTACTTTTAAGTAAATAGGCCATGCAATATGAAAGATAAGTTAGGTGGATCCTTCTTTGTAATTACGCTGTGCTAGGTCTACTATAACGTCGTTTCACAGTTCACGGAGGCAGCCATGTTTGATAGTGACGCAATGGTTCCGCCATCTTGGGCGCCATATTTCATCATAAATTATACTAACTGGGTAATAAATATCAATGGCCGGCCAGTGTGGCCGTGCGGTTCTCGGCGCTTCAGTCTGGAACTGCGTGACCGCTACGGTCGCAGGTTCGAATCCTGCCTCGGCCATGGATGTGTGTGATGTCCTAAGATTAGTTAGGTTTAAGTAGTTCTAAGTTTTAGGGGAATTATGACCACAGATGTTAAGTCCCATAGTGCTCAGAGCCATTTGAACCAAATATCAATGAGGAAATACAGAAAGATGATATGGGGGGATATAATACTGCGAGAAGAATTTGACAGTGCTCTGAATGACCTATGTCGAAACAAGGTCCCTAGAGTAGACAACAGTCCTTCGAACAACTGATATCCTTAAGAGAGCCAGCCAAGACAAAACAATTTCACCTGGTGCGCAAGATGAGTGAGACAGGCGAAATGCCCCCAGACTTCAAGAACAACATAAGAATCCTTATTCCAAAGACAGCAAGTGCTCACAGGTGAGAATATTACCAAGTTATCAATTTAATAGGGCATGGTTGCAAAATAAATACATTAATTTTTTACTTAAGAATCGATAAACTGGTTGAAGGCGGCCTCGAGGGAAATCAGTTTGAATTTCAGAGAAATGGAGCAACACACAAGGCAGTACTGACTTTTCTTAGAAGGTAGTTTAAGGAAAGGTAAAGCTACGTTTACAGAATTTTTAAACTTCTATGTCTACATCTACATCTAAATGACCACTCTGCAATTTAAAAGTAATTGCCTGGCAGAGAGTTCATCGAACCACCTTGAAGCTATTTCTGCACCGCTGCACTCTCAAACAGCGCGCTGGAGAAACTAACACTTAAATCTTCCCACCTGAGCTCTGATTTCTCTTTATTACACTGGTCATGTCTGCCTATGTAGGTGGGAGCCAACAGTATATTTTTGCATTCACTGGACTTAGAGAAACCTTTTGACAATGTTGATTGGAATACTCTCTTCGAAATTCTGAAGGCAACAGGCTAAAATATAGGGTGCGGAAGGTTTCTTGTACAGAAACCAGAGTGCTGTTATAACAGTCGAATGACATGAAAGGCAAGCAATGGTTAAGAAGCGAGTGAGAAAGGTTTGTAGCCTATCCCCGATGTTATTCAATATGTGCATTGAGCAACCACTAAGGGAAACCTACGAGAATTTCGACGTTTGCCGATAACCATGTAATTCTGTCGGAGATAGGATATAACTTGGAAGTGCAGCTGAACGGAATAGAGCGTGTCTTGATAGAGGATATTAGTTGAAATATAACAAAAGCAAAACAAGATCGGATTAAATCAGTCAATACCAATAGAATTAGATTATGAAATAAGAAAATAAAAGTAATAAATGAGTTTTGCTATTTGGGCAGTAAAATAATTGAGGCGGGCCGAAGTAGAGAAGATACGAAACGTAGATTGGCAATGCCAAGAAAAGAGTTTCTGAAGAAGAGAAATTTGTTAACATCGGATATAAATTTAAGTGTTAGAATGTTTTTTTCTGAACGTATTAGCCTGGAGTGCAGCCTTGGACGGAAGTGAAACGTGAACGATAAGCAGTTCAGAAAAGAAGAGAATAGAAGCTTCTGAAATATGGTGCTACAGAAGAATGCTGAAGATTGCATTAGATTAGGATAACTGGTGTAGCCAATGAGCAGTCACCGAATGGAACTGAGCAGAAAAGAAGTTTCTGACACAACTTGACTAAAAGAAGGGATCGGTTGACAGGGCACATTCGGAAACATCAAGGAGCTATCAATTTAGTACTGGAGGGGAGTCTGGGTGGTAAAAATTGTAGCGGGAGACCAAGCAATGAGTACAGCCAGCAGAGTCAGATGGAAGTAGGTTGCAGTAGTTATTAAGAGGTGAGAGGCTTGCACAAGGTAAAGTATCGTGGAGAGGTGCATCAAACCAATCCTCGGACTGAAAGTCAAACTAACAACATCTCTCGCTCCCTTTACCCGTGACAGCGATGTACAAAATTCAGGTATGTTGTGCGTAAGTGCCCATTGCGTAAGAAATAATTTTCTATTCAAACTGGGAATATACTCACTTAGCATAGTATCTAATCAAAGGTCTATCATCTGGCGCTTGGTACAACATTGGAGATTCAGTGTTTAATACCATGAAATGTAATTCTTCTACTACATCTAAAATGCAATCCCAGATTGTCATCATAGTCGCACTCCAAAATCAAATACGCACATTAAAATCTTTCAAAATGTATGAGATGCTTCCAGCTGCGACATGAGTGCACACCATTTTTCTGTGTCTACATCTGAAACAACATGACTATTCTACAGTTCACAGTTAAGTGCTTGGCAGAGGGTTCTTCGAACTACCTTCACAGACTATTTATTTACCGTTTTACTCTCTAACAGTGCTTGGGAAAAATGAACACTTAAATCTCTCTGCAAGAGCTTTGATTTGTCTTGTTTTATTACTACAGTCATCTCTCCCTATGCAGGTTCGCGATAATAAAATATTTTGGCACCAGACGAAAAAGTTGGTGGTCCAAACGCCTTTGTTTCAATGATTGCCATCCCAACTTGCTTTTCATATGCGTAATACTCTCTCCTCTATTTCGCGATAGTACAAAACGAGCTGTACTCTTTGGACTTTTTCGACGTCCTCCGTCAAACCTGTCTGGTAAAGATCCCATACCGCATAGTGATGCTCTAACAGACGAGGGACAAGCGTAGTGTAGCAGTCCCTTTAGCAGATATGCTGCATCTTCTAAGTATTCTGCCAATAAAGCGCAGTTTTTTGTGTGCCTCCCTCACAACATTATCTGTGTGATCGTTCGAGTTTAAGTTATTTGTAATGGTAATTCCGAGGTATTTAGTTGAACTGACAGCCTTTAAATTTGTGTGGTTTACCGTGTAACTGAAGTTTAACATATTTCTTTTCGTGCTCATATGGACGACCTAACACTTTTCCTTATGCATGGACAATTGCCACTTTTCACACCAAATAGATATAATGTCTAAGTCATTTTGTAATTGCTTTTGATATTCTATTGACTTTATTAGGCGGTAAATGAAAGCATCATCTGAAAAAAAAATCATAAAAAATCTAAGAGGACTGTTCAGATTGTCTCCTAAATCGTTTATATAGATTACAAACAGCAGGGCCCATGTCACTTCTTAGGGGAACGTTGAATCTCACTTCTGCTTGACGCGAAGATATTCAGTCGATTGCTACGTACCGTGAGTTTTATGACAGGAAATCACGAATCCAATCGCACAGCTGAAGTGATACTCCATAGGTACGCTATCTGATTACCAGTCTCGTGAGGAACGCTATGAAAAGCCTCTTGGAAATCTAGAAATGTATAGTCGATTTCAGATCACATATCGATAACACTTATTACGTCGTGCGTATAATATAACGACATTTTGTGTATCCATGCTGACTATATGTCAACAGACCGTTCTCTTCCAGGTAACTCATAATGTTCGAACACAGTACATGTTTCAAAATCCTACTGCAAATCGACGTCATGGTTTGAGTCTGTACTTCATCGGATTACTCCTTCTTCCATTCTTGAGTATTTGTTGCAGAACTCTCCAGTCCTTTGGAACGGATATTTCGTTGACTGTTTATGACTGCTAAGAATGTGGCTATTGAATCAGCATACACTGAGAGCAACCTAATTGGTCTTCTGTCTCAACCGGAAGACTTGCCTTTATGAAGTGATTTAAGCTTCTTCACTACACCGAGGATATCTACTTCTAAGTTACTGATGATGGCAGTTGTTCTTGATTCGAATTCTGGAATATTTACTGTCTTCTTTGGTGAAAAACTGTTTAACAACTCTGCTCTATCGGCGCTAAACCGGTTTTACTACCACTGGTGTCGCGCAGCAAAGGTATTGGTTGTGTGTTGCCACTGGTGTACTTTACGTATGACCAGAATCGCTTTGGATTTTAAGATTTCGAGACAGAGTTTCTTTGTGAAAGCTACTAGAAGCATCTCACATTGACGTCCGCGCCGACCGTGGTGGCAGAGCGGTTCTAGGCGCTACAGTCTGGAACTGCGCGACCGCTACGGTCGCAGGTTCGAATCCTGCCGTATGCACGGTTGTGTGTGATGTCCTTTGGTTAGTTAGGTTTAAGTAGTTCTAAGTTTTAGAGGGCTGATGACCTCAGAAGTCATTTGAACCATTTTTGACGTCCGCACTTAGTTTCCACCTTCAGTAAAACATCACCATTCTTGGAGTTTTTGTTTTCTAAATTTAGCATACTTTTTTCGTTGCTCCTGCAACAGTGTTCTGACCTGTTTTGTGTATTATGAGGTATCAATAAGCTCTTTCATTAAATTATGTAATATAAATCTCTCAGTTGCCTTAGATACTGTTTCTCTGAATTGTTTCCCTTACATAGTTACGAGTGGAGGATGTCTCTTAAGATGTCAACCGAATTTTTATCTGATTTTTTTGAATAGATATATTTTTTATTTATTTTTGGTGTATTTGTATGTTGTGGCGTTCAGTTCGCTACAATGACCTTGTGGTCACTAATCCCTGTATCCATCATGGTGCTCCCAATTTGGTCAGGATCAGTTGTTTCTAAGAGGCCAAGTACGTTTTCGCGACCACTTACACTTCGAATGGGTTCCTGAACTAACTGCTCAAAACACTGTTCGGAGAAAGTTTTTAGCACTATTATTGACGAAGTTTTATACCTACCACCGGATGTGAACATATATAATGGGCGATCAAAAAGTTTGCGTTGTAAGGCCGTACAGTCCAGAATCGGTATGCGAGTCAGGCAAAATCACCGTGAACGTTGAGGCAATCATCTTACCGAATCACCAGGTTGAAGATACCAGTTTGGTAAGATACAGTGTCCTGCAGAGTGACGAAGTCTGTAACTGCCCGCTGCACATTTTTGTCTGACATGAATCGTCGACCCTTCGAGCCTCTTTTAAGGGACCACAGGCGTGATAATAGTGTGGTGAGGGATCAGGACTGTAGTGCGGGTGCTCGAGTGTCTCACAATTGAGTTGGCGTAAATTGTGCGTTACGATATTTGCAATATGGAGACGTTAGTTATCATGAAGCAGCTGCAATGACCTTAGCGCACCATTCTGTGGTTTCGACAGACATTATCCTCCACACACGTTCTTCACTCTCCGATGGATGTCTACCGGTGTTTGTGCCGCGCGGGGTAGCCGCGAGGTCCAAGGTGCCTTGCCACGGTTGGCGCTGCTGCCCCCGTCTGAGGTTCGAGTCCTCCCTCGGGCCTGAGTGTGTGTGTTGTCCTTAGTGTAAGTTAGTTTAAGTTAAATTACGTAGTGTGTATGCCTAGGAATCGATGACCTCAGTAGTTTGGTCCCACAGGAACTTACTACAAATTTCCAAAATTTCCGATGTTTGTCGTTCGTCAACCAAGAAAAGAACAAGAGCACGTTGGCCTTGTTTGGGTGCCTTTGCTGATAACGTAGCCATAGTTTATGTTTCCGTATTTACTGCACGTCGGAAAGGCACGGATGGCACACTAATCCTTGCCGATATGTCGGTACATATATATCCGCATCGGAGTCGCGTTACGTTGCTTAAACACAGCAGCAGCGCCCTCAAACTGAAACTTTTTGAGCGCTCCTTATATTTTCGCCAACATATCGAGCGTAGATCGAAGTCACTATAAACTATAGTTGTATGAGTGAAGTACCTATTTGAGACGACAATCAAGATTTCTTTGAACTGTTCGGCAACTGAATTACCTGAGTCGGGGAGGGGAAGGGGGAGCCGATTATTAATTTAGTCCGGTTTTCAAGTATAACCTCTACACATACTAACTCACAGGAACGATCTATTTCAATTTCGCTACAATCTGTATTTAATCTAGCCTATCTGAACACGATTAGGTCCTTTGTAAAAATTGCTGTGGAACTTATCAGCGGCTTTAGCCACCTTTGGGCACGTATAAGGAATTGAGCTTCACTGCTTACTATTAGTGCATGTGGTTCTGGTACTTTCCCAACACAGCTACGACTGTTTACAATTTCAGTACTAATTGTTGCCATGTCGATCCCCTTCTTGTGTTCGTCCCGCACCCTTTGAGACTGAAGCCCTTTTTGCACTTTCGCGAGATCCCGTAACCTAAAAAATAGCCCAATTCTTTCCTCACAGCCCCCGCTACCCACCTCCTGTATGCAGTGAAACCCTTCGAAAATAATAGTTTTTTTTTTCGTGGACAACATATGGCTGCACTTGCTATGTACCAGGTTGGTAATATTATTCTGACTGTTAACAATGCAAAAGTCCGAATATATGTGTAGTCCATGATTTTGTGCTGCGTCACGTCACTGACATTTCATTCACATCAGTTATATAATTAACGCGGTAAGATCTAAAATTAATGGCAGTAACGCGCTTAGTCTTGGACATAGCGGCAACTGCTATATTCCTCGCTCACAATTCGTTCTCGCCCATCAGTACATTGTATCATTTAGTGGATGCTACCGGTTAGTAATTTCTGCGGATGTTATTTGAGCGTATCTAAATACCATCATATTTTCTTGAATTTTTATTTGCAAGCGTAGATTTCTGCAGCCGTCGTTATCTTTCGTAAAACTTTATCAGGTATATGACTTCGATGTCATGCTACTATAAATACATTACTCTGGTGAATATCGCTTGCAGCAGCGACCGAAAAAGATGGTTCAAATGGCTCTAAGCACTATGGGACTCAACATCTGAGGTCATCAGTCCCCTAGACTTAGAAGTACTTAAATCTAACTAACCTAAGGACATCACACACATCCATTCCTGAGACAGGATTCGAACCTGTGACCGTAGCAGCAGCGCGGTTCTGGACTGAAGCACCTCGAACCGTTCAGCCACAGTGGCTGGCGCAGCGGCCGGAACGTCGGTCTATTAAATAATATGACGGAGAAGTCATACAGCCGGAAAAGCCTTATTCAGATACGGTATACTGAACCCAGTTGTTGTTATTGTTGTCAATGTGGTAGCATCGCGTCATTGTTGTAGTACCGTGTCCATAAGACACTTGATACAAATTTTCATCCTAGTCTATCTAGTTACAGTTCTTTCATACCTGCGTAACTACTGCTCACTACTTCTGTTTACAGTGGGGGGGAAAGTCACTCTAGAGCGATGTGCACATATACAGATGGCGGTAGTATCGCGTACACAACTTATAAGAGGGCAGTGCCTTGGCGGCCACGCGGATCCTGTACGATCTCATTCCATTCCCCCACCTCCTCCTTTTCCTTGAGAGGATACGGATCCAGTACACCTCCCGCAAACTCGATCCTCCTCACCCGCTTGTCTCGCCCATCCTCTCCCGCCCCCGCCCGCTGCCGCGCCTGTATTCCCACGTCCCACCCGGTCTCCATCTCTCTACCCTCCTTACCCTCTCCCAAGGTGGCTTCCACCAGCTCCCCCTCCCTGATGATGTTCTCCTTCCCTCCATATACCCCTCCTACCAACTATGATCCTCCTTCCCTCTTCCTGTCTCTGTTCCTTTGGGCACCCTCCCTCCCTTATCCCTTTCTCCCCACTCCTCCCCTGGGCTTCTCCTCCCCTGTCCCTCTACTCCTCCTCCCATCTCCTCAGCCATTGGCGTCTTTGTTCTCTCCCTCTCCACCCCCCCCCCCCCCCCGCCCTTCTTCCCCTCTTGGCAGGTCCCCGGACTCGCACACGCTACGTGGACTTTCGCGCGCCGGAGATCATCGCCATCAGTGTCTCGTGTGTGCCGTCGTGTTTAGTGTTCAGTGTTCACCGTCGCACTCCATCGTTCACCTATGCCATCGCCGTCTTCTGTGTTTGTGCATCGTGTCAACAGTTTCAAGTGTGGACTATCGTCGAGTGTGAATGGCTCCGTGTTTGCCTTTCTGTGTCAACCGTTTTCTTGCCCACCGTTCTGTAACCTATGTGTAATCTTTCTGTTTTTTTCTCATTTTGTATCCTGTGGCTGAAGAGCAGCATAGAACGCTGCTGACAGCCTGCCTGTTGTACAGGTTTTAAAATTAAAATAAAGAAAAAAAAGCGGAGCTGTCGTTTCTACTCAGGTGATTCACGTGAAAACATTTCCGACGTGATTATGGCCACATGACGAGAGTTAACATACTTTGAAAGGGTAACGGTACTTTGGGCTAGATGAGTGGGATATTCCATTTGGAAATCTTTAGGGAACTCAATATTTCCAGATCCACAGTGTCAAGAGTGTGGCGAGAATACTAAAATTCAGGTATTACCCCTCAGATTGGAAAACACAGGGGCCTTCACCGAGAGCAGCGGCGTTTGTGTAGATTAGTCAGTGCTAGCAGGCAGCAACACTGCGTGAAATAATCTCAGAAATCAATGTGGGACGTACGACGAACGGATCTGTGAGGAAAATGCGGCAAAATTTGGCGTTAGTGGGCTGTGGCAGCAGACGACCGACGCGAGTACTTTTGCTAATAGTACGACATCGCCTACAGCCCCTCTCCTGGGCTCGTGAGCATAGCGATTGGACTCTAGAAGACTGAATAACAGTGGATGCTCGGGTAAGTCCCGATTTCAGTTGGTAAGAGCTGATGGTAGGGTTCGAATGTGGCACAAACCCCACGAAGCCATGGACCCAAGTTCTCAACGAGGCACTGTGCAAGCTGCGGCTCCATAATTGTGAGGGCTGAGTTTGCATGGCGTGGCCTAGGTCCTCTCATCTAACTGAACCGATTATTGACTGTAAATGCTGATTTTCGGCTACTTGAGACCATTTTCAGCCATTCATGGGCTTTATGCTCCCAAAAACTATGGAATTTTATTGGTTGTCAATGCGTCATGTCGGAACATCCTGGATAATTCGAGCGAATGATTTGGCCACCCAGATGGCCCGACACGAATCCCATCGAACATTTATGGGACATAATCGAGTACTTTAGTTCCACTACATTCCGGTACCCTTGTTTTACTTTCATTGATGTTTGATCTTACAGTCTCCTATTAAGATGCTGCGCATCCCATTTAAATGCTCGTTCTATCCTTTGCCATCTGCGCCAGAATGACAATGTAATGGATAAACCTCGAAGTTTTTATTTGTTCTTCCCGAACTTTAATGCCATTTCTAAATTTCATAATAATTGACTATTTGTTCAATGTACATACTGAATAACATCGGGGGTAGGCTATAACCCTGTCTCACTCCCTTCTCAGCTATAGCTTCCCTTTCATGTCATTCGACTCGCATAACTGCAATCTAGTTTCTGTATTAGCTGTAACATTTCACTTCATGTCTTCAGAATTCCAAATAATATGTATGTGAACAATTTAAAACAAACTTAGTTGAGAGAATTAATAACTAAAACAAATTTCTAAGCACCTATCTTGAAAAACAGCTCATAAAACTGTAATAGACGCATTGGCAGTGTGTGCTTCTGCAGTATCCTGCATGGAATGACCGTAGTTCACTCTGATAGCTGTTAGTTTTCTGAAATAAGGTTGCTGTATAACACTCAGACACCTATGAGAGGTTATCGTTTGGTAGAAAAAGAAAGGTCCAATAATTCTTGTTGCGCTAACTGCAAATAACACTTGTGCTTTCACATAATGCGGGTGCGCTCTCTCTCTCTCTCTCTCTCTCTCTCTCTCTCTCTCTCTCTCTCTCTCTCTCTCACACACACACACACAAATACACACACAAATACACACACACACACACACACACACACACACACACACACAGCCCCCCCCCCCCATACACTCCACCCTACCTGTCGGGTAAAACCTATACAACTACCTCACTGTCCTAGAATCGGACTGGATACTTCGAGTATAGCGCTTGCGTCGCACGTGAAACACCCTGCACACACTGCATGACCAAATTAATCCAGACACCCCTATGTAATGAAGAGTTGAACACTAGATGTCACGAACCGTGGACCCGCCATTGTGAAAGAAGGCGAGGAACATTGTGTTGTTAGTACAGAGGCAGTAACAGCAGAACGGGTCCGTAAGGAGAGTTCAGTGACTTTGAACGTGGATTATTCATTACCCAAATCGGCTGTTGGTGATGTGATTGTGAAGTGGAAACGTGAAGGAACAAATACAGGCAACCCAAAACCAGGCAGATCTCATATACTGCCGGACAGGGAAGTCGAAGAATGCAGAGGCTTGGCGTAAAACGTCGCATGAAATCAGTAGAAGAAACCACTCGTGAGTTCCAACGTGCTATCAGCAGATGAACGAACACAATGACTGTGCATACGGAGTTAAAAATAATGGGATACAATGGTCGAGCAGCTCCTCTTAAGCCACACATATTTGTAGTCAGCGCTAAGCGATACTTGAGATTGTGTAAGGAGAGACACCTCTGGACGTTGGATGACTGGAGACGAGTTTTGAGGTTTGGCGAATGCTTGGAGAACGTTACCTGCCATCACGTGTAACGCCAACAATGAAGTCAGTGGGGAAGTTGTTACTATGTGGGGATATTTTTCTTGGCTAGTGAATTGTCTCCTTATTACACTTCGAAAAGCGCTAAATACAGAAGGAAATGAACACACTTTACAGCATTGTGTACTGCGTAAAGTACAGGAACATTTCAGTAACGACGAGTGCTTGTACCAGCATGACAATGCGTCCTGTCATAAAAGGGCATCTCTGAGACAATGATTTATGGACAGTAATGTTCATGAAATGGACTGGCCTACCCAGAGTCAGAAATGAACCCAATGGAACACCTTTGGGATGACTTAGAACGTCGACTTTGCTCCAGACCCCAGCGTCTCAGGTTTCGGCTTTTGAGGAAGAATCGTCTGCCATTCCGCCATAGACATTCAGTCATTTCACCCACAGCATCTCCAACAGGGTTCAACCCGCCATAAAGATGAAGGGTGGACATACCCCATAATATTGTTCGCTAGTAGGTGTTCGGATGCTTTTGATTAGGTAGTGTACATTCTGTGTTAAATATCATCCTCAAGGGCTGAGTTTGATGCTGACAGTGAAATGAATGTGTATGGGTTCGGCGGTAATCGTAGCTTTGGTTTCTGGGAGGAATAAACAGAATGCTAAACTCTCCACCAGATGGGGATAAGTTGCTGGTGAATTCGACGTTGTGGTGCAAGCTAGTCAGTGCTCGTAGGCCATGGTAGTTGCGATGCGCGCTGCCGGGCTGTGGGAACCTGCTGACGAACGAAGTGGCGTCTGGTGCTGTAGGGAATGTAATGGGTAGCAGTTCACGCAGTTTCCAAACGTTTGCGGTTCTCATTCGAAAGTCAAGTCCTTTCGCATGCAGATAGAGTAGCCGTGCAGAATCAATTATTATTATAGGTCCCTACCTTACACCTCGCTGTTGCAAACGGACGTTACACCACGACACAGTCTTAAATTTGAATAAAACGGGCAGCGAAAATAAATAAATAAATTTGGCACGTAGACGGCTTGAACACCATAACGACACAATGAAGCCATTTGCCTTGTCGGCTGCTCTATATGGCATTTTCGTTCTTAGACTGTTCACTGTTCCTATTTTGCTTTTTTTCACAGTTCTGTACACCTTCTTCCTGTTTTCATGCTTGATCTGTAGTCAGTTTTTGACGGGCTGTCCAATGGCTGGGCCCTCTTACTGATCGGGGAGGGGGGTTGCGATGACGAGTTTCACTTGTTAATACTGCCTGCTCACAGCTGACTGGTCGAATGCGTATCTATTGTTTACGGTTGTCGGTTTAAGCTGCCATAGTAGTTACTGCGCTGACGTCACTTACACGACAGGAATAAAATCAGGAACGTACACTGGACGCAGACCCGAGGAAAGCAGCAATCACTAGAAACCACCTGAAGATGGCAACGAGTCTGCCGAGAATTTCCAACGTGACACGGGCGGCAACTCGAGAATTCTAAATATGGCCTCTTACATTTCGCGCATTATACAGTACAATTAACTACTGTGGTGTCTGAAGCTAGAATTTTGCTGTTTGTCAAATAAGAAACTCCCTTGAAGCCTCGTTAATTTACGTTCGTAGTCCTATAAATTCTCGCGCCCTTACCATTCACACCTTCTTTTACAAGCTGACGCGTTACTTTATGTTTATGGCGCACCGAAAGTGATGCTACTACAGCGCTACTGAGGAGACAGTTGTGTTCGGCGTTGCTTTCGCATTGTAGTCTGCGCTTGACCGTACTGATTCATTTCATTTCAATCATCTATCAGCAAGAGACGTATGTCGATGCATGCGAAGGCTCAGATTGGTGCAAACTTTCGATTATTCGATTGTGTACCTTGTCCAACTGTCACGTCCCTGATATTCACCGCAGCCATGTATCATACCAGACATGATGGGATATTAATTAATTAATTACCAAATATCCTCATACCACAAGTAATACTGATATCGAGATTTCAAAACTGCCGCCCCACACCCTAGCGCAGTGCGATTCAGTGAGGGAAACTTTCACCGGTGCTGATCTTCTCCTTAACGTTTACCCTTCACCGACTATAGTATGACTGGACGTCACTTCCTGAAACGTATTAGTAAGGGAATATTTTATACATTCTTACAGAAACACATGATGCATTTTCTTATGTCTGGTTTACAGTTTGTCTCTATTTAACGTACAAAGAACAAAAAATTCAAGAAGGGCTACCGATTTTTGCTGTGATTTCACGTTTCGTTGACATCATATTTATTAAAAATGTATTCGCTGCTCAGTACTGACAAGGACAGGCAAAGAGGTCTTTCCTTCGAAAAAAACATAAATTTCATGGTGTCTAGGTAGCTGTTTTGGAGGCATAGAGTATATTTGAAGTAACACTCTGTATTACCGATTCATTTCTCATTTCCTCCCAACTTTCAGAAATTTTCGGCACTTCTGATAACACCAATGAATAAAATATAACATTGTCAGAAATGTAGGAAGCAACATTCAAGCATAAGTTTAATTTGCAAGTGACACTGACTTACACAAATGTAGCGCGCTGCACATAGACAGGCGTCGGATTACATTTGTGTTAGGCTGGACTATTTACGATCAATCATCGGATACAGTCACAACCGTAAAATAACTTAAGTTGGCACGCAACGAATAAAAGCGGAATGGAAAAAAAGAAAACAGCAACGAGTTGCAGGAAAGAGAGATGCCGAACTGAGAATAATTGGGAACAATCCAAGGATATGTAATTCACACACGGAGAGGCTACCTATTGTATTGTATGGAGCTGGGGACCTAGAAACGACGGAGAAGCTTCGTCCCCGACGTAGAACTATTCGAAAATTACCTATAGCAATTAAACAGAGAACCGACTCGTGGAGATAACATCTTAGACCTACTGATAACAAACAGACCTGAACTTTTCGACTCTGTATGTGCAGAACAGAGAATCAGTGATCATAAGGCCGTTGCAGTATCCCTGAATATGCAAGTTTTTAGGAATATAAAAAAAGGGAGGAAGGTTTGTCTGTTTAGCAAGAGTAATAGAAGGCAGATTTCAGACTACCTAACCGATCAAAACGAAAATTTCTAATCCGACACTGACAATGTTGAGTGTTTATGGAAAAAGTTCAATGCAATCGTAAAATGCGTTTTAGACAGCTACGTGCCGAGTAAAACTCTGAGGGACGGGAAAAACCCACCGTGGTACAACAACAAAGTTAGGAAACTACTGCGAAAGCAAATAAAGCTTCACTCCAAGTTTAAACACAGCCAAAACCTCTCAGACAAACAGAAGCTAAACGACGTCAAAGTCAGCGTAAGGAGGGCTATGCGTGAAGCGTTCAGTGAATTCGAAAGTAAAATTCTATGTACCGACTTGACAGAAAATCCTAGGAAGTTCTGGTCTTACGTTAAATCAGTAAGTGGCTCGAAACAGCATATCCAGACACTCCGGGAAGATGATGGCATTGAAGCAGAGGATGACACCCGTAAAGCTACTAAATACCTTTTTCCAAAGCTGTTTCGCAGAGGAAGACCGCACTGCAGTTCCTTCTCTAAATCCTCGCACAAACGAAAAAATTACTGACATCGAAATAAGTGTCCAAGGAATAGGAAAGCAACTGCAATCACTCAAAAAGTCCACTGGACCTGACTGGATACCAATTCGATTCTACACTAAGTACGCGAAAGAAATTGCCCCCTTACTAACAGCCGTGTACCGCAAGTCTCTAGGGGAACGGAAGGTTCCAAATGATTGGAATAGAACACAGGTAGTCCCAGTCTTCAAGAAGGGTCGTCGAGCAGATGCGCAAAACTATAGACCTATATCTCTGACGTCGATCTGTTGTAGAATTTTAGAACATGTTTTTTGCTCGAGTATCATGTCGTTTTTGGAAACATGGAACCTACTCTAATGGAATCAGCATGGATTCCGGAAACAGCGATCGTATGAGACCCAACTCGCTTTATTTGTTCATGAGACCCAGAAAATATTAGATACAGGTTCCCAGGTAGATGCTATTTTCCTTGACTTCCGGAAGGCGTTCGGTACAGTTCCGCACTGTCGCCTGATAAACAAAGTAAGAGCCTACGAAATACCAGACCAGCTGTGTGGCTGGATTGAAGAGTTTTTATCAAACAGAACACAGCATGTTGTTCTCAATGGAGAGACGTCTACAGACGTTAAAGTAACCTCTGGCGTGCCACAGGGGAGTGTTTTGGGACCATTGCTTTTCACAATATATATAAATGACCTAGTAGATAGTGTCGGAAGTTCCATGCGGCTTTTCGCGGATGATGCTGTAGTGTACAGAGAAGTTGCACCATTAGAAAATTGTAGCGAAATGCAGGAAGATCTGCAGCGGATAGGAACTTGGTTTAGGGAGTGGCAACTGACCCGTAACATAGCAAATGTAATGTATTGCGAATACACAGAAAGAAGGATCCTTTATTGTATGATTATATGATAGCGGAACAAACACTGGTAGCAGTTACTTCTGTAAATTATCTGGGAGTATGCGTACGGAACGATTTGAAGTGGAATGATCATATAAAATTAATTGTTGGTAAGGCGGGTACCAGGTTGAGATTCATTGGGAGAGTCCTTAGAAAATGTAGTCCATCAACAAAGGTAGTGGCTTACAAAACACTCGTTCGACCTATACTTGAATATTGCTCATCAATGTGGGATCCGTACCAGATTGGGTTGACGGAGGAGATAGAGAAGATCCAAAGAAGAGCGGTGCGTTTCGTCACACGGTTATTTGGTAACCGTGATAGCGTTACAGAGGTGTTTAGCAAACTCAAGTGGCAGACTCTGCAAGAGAGGCGCTCTGCATCGCGGTGTAGCTTGCTCGCCAGGTTTCGAGAGGGTGCGTTTCTGGATGAGGTATCGAATATATTGCTTCCCCCTACTTATACCTCCCGAGGAGATCACGAATGTAAAATTAGAGAGATTAGAGCGCGCACGGAGGCTTTCAGGCAGTCGTTCTTCCCGCGAACCATACGTGACTGGAACAGGAAAGGGAGGTAATGACAGTGGCACGTAAAGTGCCCTCCGCCACACCGCGTCGGGTGGCTTGCGGAGTATAAATGTAGATGTAGATGTAGCCCTCAGTGATTCACAACCCCACAACAGGTTACAGCAGTCCACTCATCCCACCGCCTCCCCAAGCCGAACCCAGGGTTATTGTGCGGTTCGGCCCTCAGTGGACCCCACCAGGAACGTTTCACACCAGACGGGTGTAACTCCAATGTTTGCGTGGTAGAGTAATGATGGTGTACGCGTACGTGGAGAAAGTGTTTGGTCAGCGATCGCCGACATAGTGTAACTGAGGCGGAATAAGGGGAACCAACCCGCATTCGCCGAGGCAGATGAAAAACCGCCTTAAAAACCATCTACAGACAGGCTGGCAGAGCGAGCCTCGACATTAATCCGCCGGTCGGATTCGTGTCGCGGACCGGCACGCCTTCCCGCCCGCAAAGCAGTGCGTTAGACCGAGCGGCTAACCGGGCGGTTAAGGCTAGCTAACTAATCCGTCCTCCTAACAGCACTAATCTTCTGTTTGGGACCGTTAGCAGGTATGATTAATGGTGGAAACAAAGAAGAGCAGCGCTTCCAGTCATGAGTTCATTCAGTAAGCACGGGAACAATCTAAGTACGGGAACGTCGGATATATGCTCAATCAACTGCAGTGGCGGATGTTACAAGTTCAAATGCTTCAAATGGCTCTGAGCACTATGGGACTTAGCTTCTGAGGTCATCAGTTCCCTAGAACTTAGAACTACTTAAACCTAACTAACTTAAGGACATTACACACATCTATGCCTGAGGCATGATTCGAGCCTGCGACCGTAGCGGTCGCGCGGTTCCAGACTGAAGCGCCTAGAACAGCTCATCCACACCGGCTGGCGATGTTACAAGTCTGGATTTATGTTTTTTGGGGAGATTTACTGTTAAAAATCTGCGAACCTGCGCTGTAAGAAGAGAGAAGCAACATATTAAGAAATGTTGATGCTTGTTACGGCTGCACCTCTCTACCGTCGTTTAAAATGTCTGCCAGCAGTAGAAAATAGTTAGATAGAATGAATCCATCTTAACAATATTTTTGAATTACAGTTTCCACATCCTTAATGCTATTTAATTTAAACTGTCGGTTTTTTACAAAGAAGCAGTGCTGTAGATTACATTGCTTCTCTTTCGAGTGCTTTCAGCACACTCTTTCTCGATAGGAGTCGAAAGCTTTTTGGAAATTAATAAATGTCAGAAATATTGAAAGTCATATCCATCGCGTGTTTCAGTAGACTCACACGTAACTTGCTGTTGGATTATCGGGCTGCATGTACGTCTAAAACTGATTTTCCTACCATTACTGACGTTTCTGACGTTGTCTGGATGGTTAGAGTGAACCTTGGAAAAATGTTTTTGGTGTAAATCAGTTGTGCATTAACGCATTAGAATATATACTAAGTTTCGCTGCCATACGATAATTACAGCGCACACTAGGTCTCTGTGAGTATCTGCACATCAGTTATAGCAACCCGATATTTCTTCTGAAATATTTCAAGCACAGTATTTAATGATTTATTTGATTATTTAATTCTGATAGTATTGAATAGCTGTGGCGGTGATACAGGGTCATAGAAATGCCGTAAAATACCCGGAAATTATTCAAATAAAACCAAACAGAGTAATAAAAATTGGGACTGTGAAGTAGCAGAATAAAAATAAAATTGAAACCAGCAATAACAGTAAGAAACTATTGTATAAGAATTTACATTATTTTAAAACCAGATTAATGCGCAAGGTAAAAGGAAAGTGTCGGCCATGGTACATATGCAGGTGCCATCCTGGAAGCAGGGAGTATCACGATGCATTTTAGTGATACTGGTAACGACACTATCTAGGAAGCCGGACTTACTTATTTATCAACAGTATTTTCTAATACTTCATTCGTTTCAATAAACTGCATCTTTATAACATAATAAAATGGATCGAAACTAATCCTTCTTGGAAGCAGCATGTATGGATTGAAACACTGATCGAAGTGGTGCAATGGTTGAGACATTAGGCTCACATAGCCCTGTGACAGGGTTTCATATCCCTGTCACAACTTGCAGATTTAGGTTCCACACAATTTCCTCAAAGCGATTTTGACAATTCCTGCAATGGCTCTTTTAACACTTCCTGTTTCATTCCCCATCTTTTTTCAACCAGAGCTAGTGCTTCATGTCTAATCTGCGCGCCGTTGACTGAACGTTGAACACTAATCTTCCTTCTTCGAGTTGAAAACTTGTATCTGGTCACTAAAAGTCTGCAACCCTTGTGGACGCCTATCAAACCTGTATACTGCAAGCTCTGGATTCTAGCCACGGTCGTGACTGCAAATAAAGATCGTTTCTTAGTGTTGAGTTCATTGAGTCCTTTTATACAAGTTTTTGTTGTCAACTACAAACCACATAAACGAACATCTGTATTGAGGCGTCAGTGAGACGTCATTGAGGTGACAGAAGTCATGGGGTAGCGATATGCTTTTGTACAGATGGCGGTTGTATCGCGTACTCAAGATATGAATGGGCAGTGCATTGGTGGAGCTGTCATTTTTACTCAGGTGATTCAAGTGGAATGGTTCCCGACTCGATTATGGCGGCAAGACGGGAATTAACAGACTCTGAACGCGGATAGTTGGAGATAGACGCATGGAACATTCCATTAGGGGAATCATTAGGAAAATCATTATTCCGAGATCCACAGGGTCAAGGGTATGCTGAGAGTGCCACATTTCAGGCGTTATCTCGCATCACGGATAAGGCTATAGCAGACGACCTTCATTGAACAACAGAGAGCAGCACCGTTTGTGCAGACAAACTACACTACGTAAAGTAACTGCAGAAATCAATGGAGGCCGTACGATGAACATACTCGTTAGGACAGTACGGGAAAATTTGGCGTTAACGGGCTATGACAGCAGGCGACCGACGCGAGTGCCTTTGTTGACAGCACATCACCTGCTGCGCCTCTGCAAGGCTCGTGACCATATCGGTTGGACCATAGACGACTGGAAAACCGTGAGCTCGTCAGATGAGTTCCGATTTCGGTTGGTAAGAGCCGGTGGAAGGGTCTGAGTGTGGCGCAGACCCCACCCTGGTTGTCGATAAGGCACTGTGCACACGGGTAGTGGCTCCATAATGGTGTGGGCTGTGTTTACATGGAACGGACTGGGTCCTCGGTGCAACTGAACCGGCCATTGACTGGAAATGGTTGTGTTCGGCTACTTGGACACCAGTTGCAGCCATTCAGACGTTATGTTACCAAACAACGATGGAATTTTTATGAATGACAATGTGCCATGTCGCCGGGCTACACTCACTTACAGCTGGTTTGGAGAACATTCTGGACAGTTCGTGTGAGCCGGCCGCGGTGGTCTCGCGGTTCTAGGCGCGCAATCCGGAACCGTGCGACTGCTACGGTCGCAGGTTCGAATCCTGCCTCGGGCATGGATGTGTGTGATGTCCTTAGGTTAGTTAGGTTTAAGTAGTTCTAAGTTCTAGGGGACTGATGAACACAGCAGTTGAGTCCCATAGTGCTCAGAGCCATTTGAACAGTTCGTGTGAATCATTTGGCCACCCAGATCGTCTGACATGAATCCCATCAAACACTTATGGGACATAATCAAGAGACGTGCACAAAACCCTCTATCGGCAACACTATCGCAGTTATGGTCGATTGTAAAGGCAGCATGGCTCACCATTTTTGTAGGGAACTGCGAACGAATTGTTGAGTCCATGCCACGTCGAACTGCTGCAGTATGCCGGAGAAAAGGTGGTCCGACACGATAGTATGAAGTAGTCCATGATTTTTGCCATCTCAGTGTAAATCACAGCTACTTAAATAAACTGCTCATAACAAGTTTTACACTATCTATGGACTGTGCTTCAATGAATGGAATGAAAGAATAAGGCCTACAAAATTTAAAAGAAAATCGCTTTACTGTAAAATAAAAACAAAACAATAACCAACATAAGGGCAGTCTGTTCGAAAGGACACAGCTTTGCACATTCTTAAAATCACGCCAAACAGATCGTGCGGAGATACTAGCATAGTGTTTGGATCGACGCAGCATTCACAGTTGCCTCCAGAAAGAAAGGACGTAGTTTTGTTGTATTGTCCTCGGTCTACATACGACCCATAGTTTGTAGGTATCAGCCTGTATCTGATGTAGTTGGTCCCAGAGACCGCTACGAGTCAGATCTTCAATGTCTTGTGTCTGAGGTGTCTAGTTGCCACCACCCTTCACAAACTATGGGCATTCTTCGAAGTTGGTTGGCGCACCAGGCACATTTGTGTCTGATGGAGACAGCCTTACAAAGCGGCTGGAACATCTACAGTCTGTGTTCAAAGATAATTGATATTTTTCCAATTATATCAACATAGTTTTAAGAAGGAAGGAACGCGACCACTATCAAGATCAAGAAGAGAAGCAACTGTTCAAGACCAAGGAGTTCCTCCTGCATGTCGACAATTTTACGTCGAAATTGAACAGAATCTTATAGAAACATTATGTTAACGTCATCTCCCGGCTCCCTACAAACACCTGTGCTCGGTTCGGTGAAGGATGATTTGGGATTACGGGAAGCTGGAATATCATGCTACTGTGTCACAGCCTACATTGGCCAGACAACGCGCACAGTACGTGAAAGGTGCACTGAACACCATCACCACACTTGCGTTTCTGTGCCCAGTAAGTCAGCCATAGCCGAGCATTGTAGCTCCACAGGACATTCTATGGATTATTCTGCCACGGAAATTTAGGCTGCGACGAGATCCTTCTGGAATTCAATTATTAAGGAATCTGTAGAAATACGTTTGTTGAAAGTTCTTATTAATCGTGATGGCAGCTTTCAGATGGGTAAGGCGTGGAACCCGATGATTTCTTTAATATCTTCTGAAAGAAAATATTTTACTCCTTATGACACCTCTAGCGATAATTAATTTTACTGTATTGACACTTGAGTTTTAACTCTGCCGGCTGGCATTCCGAGAAAAGGCGTGCGTGTAATATTACCATTACGCATGCGCCAGCGTGCCTCAGATGGAGCAATATCTGAGGGTACTAAATTCGGTAGAGGGTGCTCATGTTTGCGTAACATGTGCGTATGCGCCTCCACGCCAATTTTTGGTATAAACTTAGCTATGTGTACAAGCAATCTCCAATACAGGTGAGCCAGTTGAAAACGTCTGACTGTTTCGAAACAAATGAAACACCACACCATGTTTCGAAATAATGACACAGCTTGTGTTTTGTGACAGTTTAGGCCTAACTACCGTATCGTCTTCGATGAACACGAACGGGTTAGATTTACTTATTCGAAGCCTCACGTCCTGATATGCCATTTTAATAAATTATATTTCAAAATACGTGTTTTCACGAGTGAAGATTATCATTCGTAGGAACTCTTAGAACTTGAATACAGGAAAACAAGAGTTATGGAGTACAGAGAACTGTGCTGTATCCAACACACTGGACACAAACTGCAACCAGAAGCCAATTGAAATTCAGGAAAGCCACGAGGCGTGAGAGCAGTGTCCATATCGCAGAAAGTAAGAAACTTTTGGTCAGGTCTCATGGTTGTTTCGTATTTGCTGCACTAACTGCGCTGCTTTAGCGTCATGTGATTTTACTGATTTCTAATTAGCTGAGGACACACGTTTGTATGACTGAAGTCGCAGGTGAAGTCGCTGCAACTATACATTTTGCTTTTCTTAATTCTAGAGCCCAATGTTGATAGGTTTTATGTGTAGTCGTCTGTACGTGCTCTTGAAAAGGCGAAGTATGAGATATGATGTCTTGAGATAGCATTTTGGGAAGCTGGTTGCTAAATTAAGGAATTACACAAACGGGCGATTGCAGTACTTTATCATTAATTTAGTGAACAGATGGTAATATATCAGTAGGGAGAACTTGTTTGCACCTTATCTGACAACATGAATTATAGGTAAAAATCTGCTTTTAAAAATTGTTCCTTTTGACAGAAGCCAGAACATACTTTTGTAAAATTGAAATTAATGTCAAACAACTGCAAAATTTTGGAATCAGTCCGGTTGCGATGACTCACGTTTGTTGTACAGAATAATAATATGAACCAGAGCTGCAAATATACACGGTATAAATTGACTGTTAAAGGTGCAGTCTTGCAGAAATAATTTTATGGAGTATAAAATGCTTCCCTCCATGTACGTATATGAAAGATTTATCTTAAAAGTAAATATTATGCTTATGTTATACAAAGAAGTTCACAATTATCATACAAGAGACAAAAATAATTGTTACACTGAAGCGCCAAACAAACTGGTATAGGCATACATATTCAATTACAGAGATATGTAAATAGGCAGAATACGGCGCTGCGGTTGGAAACTCCCATATAAGACAACGAGTGTCTGGCGCAGTTGTTACATCGGTAGCTGCTACAATGGCAGGTATCAAGATTTAAGTGAGTTTGGGCGTGGTGTTATAGTCGGCGCAAGAGCGATGGGACACATCTCCGGGGTAGCGATGAAGTGGGGATTTTCCAGTACGACCATTTCACTAGTTTACCGTGAATATCAGGAATCCGGTAAAACATCAAGTCTTCGACATCGCTGCTGTCGGAAAAAAATTCTGCAAGAACGGGACCAACGACGACTGAAGAGAATCGTTTAACGTGACAGAAGTGCAGCCCTTCCGCAAATTGCTGCAGATTTCAATGCTGGGCCATCAAAAAGTGTCAGTGTGCGAACCATTCAACAAAGTATCATCGATATGGGCTTTCGGAGCCGACGGCCAACTCGTGTACCATTAATCACTGCACGAGACAAATCTTTACGCCTCGCTTGGGCACGTCAACACCTACATTGGACTGTTGATGATTGGAAACCTGCTTCCTGGACGGACGTTTCTCGTTTCAAATTGTATCGAGCTGATGGACGTGTAGGGGTACGGAGACAACCTCATGAATCCATGTACCCTCCATGTCAGCGGGGAACTGTTCAAGCTGGTGGAGTCTCTGTAACTGTGTGGGGCGTGTGCAGTTGGAGTGATATGAAACCCCAGATACGTGTAGATACGACTCTGACAGGTGACACGTACGTAAGCATCCTGTCTGATCACCTGCATCCTTTCACATTCATCGTGCATTCCGACGGACTTCGGCAATCACAGCAGGGCAATGCGATCCCCCACATGTCCAGAATTGCTACAGAGTGGCTCCAGGAACATTCTTCCAAGTTTAAAGACTTCCGCTGGCCACCAAGCTCCACAGACATGAACATTATTGAGCATATCTTGGATGCCGTGCAACGTGTTGTTCAGACTCTCCACCCTGTCGTACTCTTACGGATTTATGGACAGCTCTGCAGGATTCATGGTGTCAGTTCCCTCCAGCACTACTTCAAACATTAGTACCGTCCATGCCACGTCGTGTCGCGGCACTTCCGCGTGCTCGCTGGGGCCCTGCACGATACTACGTAAGTGTATCAGCTTTTTGGCCTTCAGTGTATATCAACGTGACAAGACACAAACTTGCTGATAAATATTCTGCAAAGTTATTATGCTTATTATTCAACAGTGGCTGAGAGTATAAAATGTTCAAATGTGTGTGAAATCTTATGGGACTTAACTGCTAAGGTCATCAGTCCCTAAGCTTACACCTACTTAACCTAAATTATCCTAAGGACAAACACAGACGCCCATGCCCGAGGGAGGACTCGAACCTCCACCGGGACCAGAGAGTATAAAATACATGGAAGCATTACCAGTCTTCAAAACAAAAATTAGGGAGAACTTGCGCACAGTATGTTTGTACAGTGTGAAGGAATACTTGAAACCCAGTACCAAAGAACTAGAACAATAATTGTGGCTCTAAACCAGTTCAAGTAATATTTTTATTTATATTGTATCATCAAGCTGTTTGCTTGCCTTTTTTCTTTGGCTAAGAAACTTTTCTAGTGCTTATTTGGCATACTTGCACTTGTGAATTACAGTGGCAGGTGTATTTAACCATTATTTTGTATATGAAAATTCATGTACCGTTAGGTTGATGCGTAAGTTCGTAGCGTTTTTCCGTAAGTTTAATAAATATCTACAAATACAAATAACAGAAACTTTAGTTATTAATTATATATTCTCATTCACTTTTTCCAACTGTCCACCGTTGGCTCGGGTAACTTTTCGGTCTCGTAACTGTAGAAATCCGTGGTTTTCGTGCGAAGTACTCGTCGAGCCATGTTTGGAGTGCATTTTCATCCGGAAAGGAAGTTCCTTGAGGGCTGCTCGTTAGAGGGCAGAAAAGATGAAAATCGGAGGTGCAAGATCAGGTGAATGAAGTTGGAGCGGAATGACTTCCCAACCCAAGTACCGTACAGTGTTTTTGTCAGTCTATCAGAATGCGGGTGTACGTCATCGTGGGTTAGCATCACTTCACGCTATCTTCATGGTCGTTGTTCTTGGACTGGGTCTGCAAGACGTTTCAGTTGTTGACAGTAATTGTCAACAGTGGTAGTTACACATCGGAGAAGCAATTCATAGTACACCACGCCGTCACTGTTCCACCAGATGAATAACTTTATCTTTTGTGGATGCGCGCAGGCCTTGATGCGGGGGAGTTGTTGCTTTGTTTGGGCTCAACCATTCCTTTCTTTTTCTTATGTTAGCATAAAGACACCATTCCTCGTCACCAACAGCGATACCGGATACGATGGTCGATGTAGTTCATGAGCCAATTGATGACGAGCAAGCAGAGATGGACGATGGCCACCCACCCGCTGTTTTTTTGTTATTTTGGCTCAGAGCATACACTACCCATTCCCATTGCATTCAAATGTCGCACGATGCTGGAATGATCACAGTGCATTCCATTTGCCAGTTCTCGAGTACAGTGATGTGGATCATTGTGGATTAATACGTAAACAATCTTCATTAAACCCCGAAAGTCTTCCTGTCTGTGGAGTCACTAATGTCAAAAAGATCCTCCTTAAAAGGAGAAAGCCATTTTCTTTCCGCTTTCTGCCCAATGGAATTATCCCCGTACACAGTTCAAATGTTTCTGGTTGCCTCCGCTGCTGTCACCCCTCTACTGAACTCAAACAGAATAATATACCGGAAAAGTTTTGATTTCTCCATTTTCTAGCGTCCACAACTCCGTTCAGCATCTCCAGATGACAAAAATGACAATATGTAGACCAGACAGCAATAATGACCTACAAATAAAGAGTGACAATCGATAAATAAACCCACAGCAAACGGAATACCAATACGCAAAACAAAAACGCTATGAATTTAGACAAAAACCTAATAGGTGGCGTGTGCTATGTGTGTGTGTGTGTGTGTGTTTGTCTATTACTACTGATTAAAAGCTTGTAGATTTTGTACAAAGCTTATGTTTATTAGATTTTAATGTAAAAAGCTGTAGAACTTGCCAAGTGCATAAGCTGTAGATTCTGCGGTGTAAAGCACTCAGCTGGAGACGGCTGAAGGGTAGCCAGCCGAAATATCGTGGCAAGATATCATTCGACTGTAGCCCCGAAACCTCGTGGAGAACTGCATCACGTGCGGAAAGTCTGGGGTTACTACTAGGGCGCGCTTCAAGTAATGCCTCCGAATTTATTAAGTGAAAGTTTTTAAAGTTTTTCAATAAAACAAACATTATACATCTTTCTTCTTCACATCTACACATTTATTTTCCAGAATAGTTGCCCTAGCGAAGAGACCAACGAGAGACCAGTTAGTCGATACCGTCTCTGAAGAATGTTTGACTTCGTTGGAGCCATAACCTCACATCTGTTTCCACCGCTTCAGCGCTGTCAAAGTGAAGTCCTTGAAGGTGTTTTTAAGTTCTGGAAACAGATTGAAATCTAAAGGGGCGAAGTCGGATTTGTATGGAGGATGATCGATGACAGTGAATCCAGATGTCGCAGCGCTCGTGTCTGGTCAGACATTGTCGTGCTGGAGCAGAGGGTGCTCCGTGTGTGGACGAACTCTTCGCATTCGAAACTCAATTACAGTACGCTGTTTCTCACGCACCGACATAGTTACGTCACACACTTATCATGTTACACGCTACAGTTCAGAGACCTCTAGCGGCAGAGGACTGAAAATATGCAGACATGAGAATAAAGATGTAGAATATTAATAAAGTTTATTTTATTTAGAAAGCTTTAAGAATTTCACATTAAAAATTCGGAGGCAGTACTATTCAACACGCACTCGTATTAATATTGTCTGCAAACTCATTAATATACAACATGAATAGCAAGGATCCCATTACACCTCCTTGGGGCACATTTGATATTACTTGTGCATATGTCGATGACTCTCCATCCAAGATAGCATGCTGTGTTCTCCCTAACAAAAAATCCTCAATCCAGTTGCAAACTTTTCTTGATACCATGTGTGATCATACTTTTGATAATGGACGGAGATGTGGTACTGAGTCAAATGCCTTTAGAAAATCGAGAAATACTGCATCTACTTGACTGCATTGATCCATGGCTTTAGGACGTAATGTGAAAAAAGTGCGAGTAGGGTTTCACATGATCGATGTTCTCGGAATCGATGGCGCTTGGCATTCTGTTCTAGATACCTCGTTACGCTGAAACTCAGAATAGGTTTCGTCCCTAAGGATCTTGACGTCGACGGGACGTTAAACCCTAATCATTCTTCCTCTGTTTTCTTCTCAGAATGTATTGTAAGATTCTACAACAAATGAATGTGAAGAATATTGGACGGTAGTATTGTGGATCTCTTCTGCCACCCTTCTTTTAGACGGGTATGAACTGTGATTTCTTCCATATCATTCAGTACGGATTTCTGTTCGAAGGATCTACGATAGCTTGCTGTTAAAAGAGGTGCTAACTCAACCCCAAATTCTGTACAGAATTTGACAAGGAATCCACCGAGTCCTGGAGCGTTGTTCAGTTTTAGCGATTTCAGTTGTTTTTCAACACCACTGACTGTAATATCTATACGATGTCCCAGGTAGAATAGTCAGGATTCAGGGATATGGCAGGAACGATATATCGAAGCAAAAAGACTGGTAAACAAGGGCTTTAAAATGCATACATCAAGCGCTATGGGCACTTCATCTTCGCTACACGTCTCCCCTACTGCGTCCTCTTGGGACCTGTCTATCACTCATTTCTGCAGTAGTGCCGTTTTGGCAATATCCCTGGATTTTCCTTTTTTTTCTTATTGAATTTCGATTCCCCCCGAAGGGGGCAGGCTGGCAGCAGCTTATTACGCTGCTCTGCAGCCCACAGACTTTTTAAAACGTAAGAAGTAGATAAGAAACAATAAAATCAGATGATAAAACGATGACTTAAATTGTAAAACGGCGGAAAATTGGGGAAAGTTAAAACTGAAAATCAAAGGGTTTGCAAAGCTAATAAAATACACAGGAAGCAGACAAGTAACATAGTAGACAGACAATTAAAAAAAACATGGCGACAGTCTGGTTTCTCGTAACTTATAAAGGAATATTTGAATACGGAATTCAGCGTTTCTGTTATTGCTTTGTTACCGTCAGTTTCAGTCACTGTATAGTCCACGAGTGTGCTGACAAAAACTTCGATATCACTAACAGTCTTTACATTCAGTGTGTCCAGCAAAGGAGTCCTGATTTCAGAATTAAATATCTCGTGAAGAACGATAGATAAGTGCAACAAAAGGTATGTTTATTGTGCAGCCAGTAAGAAGTTTACACGAAATAGTTCACAACTCTGCTAACAGATGGCGCTGTTCACTGTGCACCTCGTAACTTATCAGCGTGCATAATTCAACTCGTCCTTTGCAAACAGTTCCACATCACAATCTTTTCGAAATGTCCACCACTCGCTGTAGGCGGTGTCTCAGCGGAAATGAATTCAGATGCCACACAATCGCCGATTGAAGCTCGTCCAGCATGTCGGAATGGTTCCCGTAGTTAGTGTTTTTCAATGTGCCACTCAAACTGTTGTCACAAGGAGTCAGTTCTGTCGAATATGATCGACACCACTACTTTTCCCAATTGATTTTTGGATGTTTGAAGTCTCCTCAGATGATGACAGTAGCGAACTTACGTACTAGTGAACTTAGGTATTCTCTAAAGCTTTCAGTTACATATGGTGTTCGATAAAAGGATCAGATTATAAGTTTCTGCCCACTCTTGATTCTGAGTCTTTTCCGAACAACTTCGTATGCAGTTTCAATTTCTGTGTTGATGGATTTGAGTTTCTTGACTACTGTGACAAATGCATTACCTCAGTTTACCATTACCCTAGCCTTTCAATATACGCTTCAGTTTTCAACAAAAATCTCACTGCTGTCAATTTTGAGCTTCCTGTACCTAATTATATGTGAGCTTCACTGCTTTTTAGGAGTGTTTGATCGGTTTTAGGGACAATACTGCAAATAGTGAGCTTCGTAGAAACTCCCAGAACAAAGGCTAGTCTTCTTAACTTTCTCTGCAAATTATTGGAATAATCCAAGTACCACCTTGGAGCTCAGACAAAAGGCATCGTTTGTTCCAACATGCGCTACAGACTGGAGTCAGCTGCAACTTGTTTTCACACTGACTGCCGGAATAGCCTCTTCAACATGTCGAATAAATCATCCAGGCATACACGCTTAGCGCCCGTTTTGTTTCTTGCCATGCCTTGGTGCCGTTTCCCTAAGGGGTACGAGAGTCTCCATACGTTTGAGATGCTGACGGTTAATAGACCCTCACCATTTTACATTTACCTCCTCTTAACACAGGACACAGTAGGTTTACCATTTATCCCAGAAATCTAATGTCTTTTGCTACAGTAAGCGTGCCACCAATGAAGGAATGGTAGATGTCAGCACGCACAGACCTTTGTAGTATGCAGAGTCTTAAGGAAAACTTTGGGCACGCTTCGTTTGGCCATCATGTTCGTAGTGCTGTAGGCAGGACCAGTTTGAGAACGCTTTTGCACAAAAGCGACATATTACGAGGGCTATCCAGAAAGTAAGTTCCGATCGGCTGCGAAATGGGAACTACTGTCAAAATCAAAAAATGTTTTATTTGCAACAGCTAGCCACAACTCCCAGCTAATTATCTAAATAATCACCGCTCCAACTTAGACATTTGTCGTATCGTTGTACCAATTTTCAAAACCCTGTCATAGAAGGCAGCCGCCAGTGCTTTCCGCTAATTCTCTACACATTTCTATAGCTCGTTGTCTGTGCCAAAATGTTGTCTTCATAGTCAGCGGTTCGTACGAGCAGAGATGAAACTCAGGGGGCCAATTGCGGTCTGTGTTGTAGGTGATGAAACACTTCCCACTGAAAACGCTGCAGGAGGATCTTCATTGCCCCTGCTGAGTGCAGCTGAGAATTGTCATGAAGAAGGAACGGCGTGACAGTTACGTTACGTGGGCTGCATCGCTTCAGGCGAAATTTCTCACTAGGCTCTCGTACTTGGCGGGAGACACTATTTTCTAGGTACATTTACGTGCTCATTGTGCGCTCAGAACTGAAAAGAGCGATGTGACGCGATCGACGGGCGTTCTACAGACACTGCCCAACACATGTGCAAAGCTTCATCGAATTTTTACAGTGGTTTCCATTTCGAGACCGATCGGAACTTAATTTCTGGATAGCCCTCGTATTTGGCGCTCCCCCCTCGCCTTCCCTCTCTCCTTCATACGTTTAGCCCCTCTGTTCTACCGCCGTTGTCAGACATTGTTTCTCCTTGGGGCTCTTTGTAAAAACCTGAAAATATATCTAGACATTGTTTCTCCTTGGGCTCTTTGTAAAAACCTGAAAATATATCTAACTCCAGTTTTGTGGAAGTTGATTGTTTTTCTTTTAAAAGAATTTCTACATAAACATTTTTTGTAATATAAATAAACTTCTAAATGTTAATCAACTGCTAAATGTTGTAAGAGGAAATAACTCAGTTCCATTTAAAGCAAGTTCTGAAATCTGTGAAATCTTTATTGGAAGCACAAACAACCAGACCTATTCTATTGTTCTTGCATTATTCTTAGAGTTATTCAGTATATATACAGGCAATTTTTACCTTTGGTAGCAACATTATAATCATATTTTTCTAGCCTTTTACGTAGAAATATTTTTTAAAAATAGAATCTGAAGGTACTGACTTCAAAGGTATCGATTTTAATGGTTAAAGCTGACAGCCCACACAATCGTCTTTGACAATGTATTGGCCTACAGTGTGGCTTTATAAACTTCAGTTTTGAAAAACTCCTTTCACCCAGATCCATAAATTAGATGAAAACGTAAGCGAAAACTGTACATTTCGAAAATATTTACACTGATTATGACAACATTTGATACTGAAGTCAGTGGCGGCTTGTAACCACACATTCGCAGTTATCTCACAAATGGCTGGTTTACGCAGCTATTTTTACTGGAAAGTTTCTGCTTCCACGGGGGATTTATTTTTTCAAGGTCTTATCGGCTGCAAAATTAAAATCACAGTGAAAATCTGATGAAGCTTTGTGCAGATGCGTTGCGCAGTGTTCTACTATGCCCGTCGGTCTCGTCACGTCGCACTTTTCAGTTCCGAGCCTACAGTGAGCTTGTAAAGATGCCTAGAACAGTAGTCTCCCACCATGTGCAAAATGCGCTGTCATTCGATTTCAGGGGTTCCGCCTGATTTCAGGCAGCCCACGTAACATAAGTCTCACACAGGGCAGCAAAGTGCGATAATGGGGCACGAACTTTGAAGCAGGACGTACAAACATTCATGATGCAAGCTGTCAGGGAAGGTAACGAGTGTCAACCGAGGAGCTTTTTCAGCGATCCGAGAAAATCGTCTGCAAAGGGCAGATTTTCATCTCTTTGCACACATGAACCGCTGGCTGGGACAGCATTTTGGTAAGACATCGAAATGCATACCGGCGTAGAGCGGAAAGCACAAGTGGCTGCCTTCTGTTATAAGGATATCGCAAAGTTAGTGAAACGTTGCGACTATAAGGGGCAGCCAAATGAAAGCCGAACATCCGCCACAACGGCAATATGGAATGGTTCCATTCAAAAACAATTACCCCATGCATTAAGACATTTATCCCACTGGGAAACGAAACAATCAGTGCCACCATTTGTAGCCCGAGGGCAAACGGCAAAACCAACAGTGGAAATATCCAACATCTCCTCCACCAGAGAAATCCACATCTGTATACACAGGTTCTAGTAAGGTCACCTTCGACTGCAGGGCACTCTGCTCGTCGAGTTCGAAGAGAGAGGAACTACAATCAATGCGCAGCACTATGAAGCCACTTTGCAGAAACTGCGAAGCACCATAAAGTCAAAACGCCCAGGAATTCTGTCGGACAGAATCATCATGTCGCACGATAATTCCCACCCCCCACACAACCAGTCGGATGAAAGCAACGCTTCAGTGGTTTGGTTGGGAAACACCACAACATCCTCCGGTTCGTCCATCGTGTGATTTTCGCATCTTTGTCGACCTGTAAAAGACATGCGTGAACGGCGTTTTCAGTCGCACGAGGAAGTCCAAGAGTGGGTGCAGCTGTGGATCCGTCAGCGGCCGACCGCGTTCAACGAAACAGGAATTGATTGTCTCGTCCCCCAATGGGATAAATGTTTTAATGCATGTGGCGATTACTTGTGCATCGAACCATTCCATGGTCCTGTTGCGGCAGATGTTCGGATTTCATTTCACTGCCTCTCAAATAGTAGCTGGAAGATTTACCTACATTTAGCAAATAAAACATTTTTGATTCTCACTATTGTTTCGCCACCGATCAGACCATGAAAAAAAGTAACCCTCGTATTATCGTGTACTTCAACTCGTGTCGTTTTTCGCTTCTAATTATGACTCTCCTTCTATACAAATTCGACATTTGGGCTCTCCTCTCAGCTTGGCACCCCAAGCAACCGCTTATGTCGCTTGGGACTTAAACCGCCCCTGACTGGAACCATCACATATCCTTATTCACGGGGTGTAGCTCGCTGTCTCCCTCACGGTCTCGTTGCTGTGTTCCAGGTGCAGGTGGGCGGAGCGCCGACGGCGCCTCTGGTGGCGCGCCCGGGCCGGCCTACCAGAATCAACAACCGCGGGCCGCCGCGCATCACAGACGTGCCGCTGCCGCCGCCGCCCCCGCCGCCCGCCATGATGCCGCCTCCGCCACCGCCTCCGCCACCCACCAGAGGACAGCACCCTTACCCTTTCCACCGGCCACACCTCTCCCATCAAGGTAAAAGCCCTACCTTCTCCTGCAGGTCAACTATGTTCCACCAATCCAGGGTTGCCAAGTATTCCGATTTAGGCGGGATTGTCCCGAATTATCCGTTTAAAATCCGGCTCCCTATTAAATCCTCTCGGGACATGAAAAAATCCCGATCACACGAAAATGGACAATATTTCATTTAACATTATGATCTGTACTTTAAATATTTATTATAGGTTTAAAATTGAGGAGCAGTCTTGTAAAAGTTACTGAAAAGTTGGCAAGCCTGATTCAATGACTGCTGTTCTCGAGTACCGAGTCAGAAGTCGATGGTAGTGCTCAGACATTCCCTGCAGGAAGAACTAGATTTTATGTTGTGCAGTTTCCTTCGTGGAAAATTTCAACAAATATGGATTCGTCATCAGAGAGCGAAACTAAAAGTGCCAGTGCCGAAAAAGAAACAAAAAGTCCAAAACTAAGCTCGAGATTGGATGGTGTAAAGTTCACTCGTAGCTTCGAAAAGGTGAAGATGATCATGATGCTCACTGTACTGCGTGCCTCTCATATTTCAGTGTTTCTCATGGCGGAAAAAATTACTAAAAAATACGCATTTAACATTGCAGCACACAGAACTATTCAAAAGCTGGCCTCGAAAACGCAAATGAAAGTCATTTCTTTTTTAGGCCCATATGTGTTTTGTCTAGGTTTCGTAAGACTCCCGATTTTGTTTAGAAAAATCCTGCACCAATGTTGACTCTTAACAAGTACAAAACTGTTTCTGAACATTGCTACATCATGAAGGAGTCGTCAGAATCCAATGAAACGAAGTCCTTGTAAGAACCGTGGTAACAGTGAGACGCTATTACATTTACGGATCAATAAAACAGTACGAGAGCTCTAAACCAGTACCGCACTCGTGCGATGCGACTACGCAATGCAGTTAGAGTCGCTACTGCGCATCGTAGCATCGTAGCATCGTTGCTGGAAGTATGCACGCGACGGGAATGCAGTACCCTACTAGACGAGCCATTCAAAAACATTTTTGTGGCTGCAGTCAGAACAACGTTTTAACCGATTGACTTGATAAGATCTGAGCGCCGTAAATACACTGCTAGATAAAGCAACGTGACATAATACACGAGGCCTTTTCCAAAGCTTAGGTCCAGTGACAATTATGGCGGGCATGGACCAAGTTTCGCGCGTGCAGCGCTGTCTACCGACCCTTTTGAAAACTACTGCAGGGTAGGTTTGATTTAGTAGTCGTTTTCCAGTCGATAAGAGCGAGTCGTAATGACCGAGACATCGTATGGCCCGCCAGTTCTGAATTGCGCGGTGTGATTAGATTTTTACTGGCAAAAGGATATTCCGCCGCTGAATTCCATCGTGAGTCATGACTAGTGTAGGAGCCTGTAATAATGAGTGACAAACAAGTTCCAAAATGGTGTCGAGAATTTCAAAATGGCTGGACAGTAGTTGACGATGAACAGCGTTTTGGGCACACCCAGTATTTGGACCGACGACATCGTTGATCAAGTGAACCAAAACTTCGAAGTGATTGGCAATTGACGATTGATGAATTCCAAAATATTGCTCGAACCTCAGTTTACAGGATTGTCACTGAACAGCTTGGATATATGCGAGATGGGATCCAAAACTACTCACTGATCAGCAAAAAGTGCAAAAAATGTGTAGTGTACAACAGTTTTTGGAGCGCTATGGATAAGATGGAGATGATTTGTTTTCCCATATAGCTATGGGCTATGAGACGTGGATATCGTACATCAATGCAGAATCGAAACAGTCAATGCAGTCGCGCCATTCGAGTTCACCCAGACCAAAGACGTTTAAGCAGTCTCCGTTCTCCAATCGAAAAATGTTGACTACCTTTTTTTGGGATGAAAAGGGCATACTTTTTATTGATTTCATGGACTGTTGGTCAGCAGCTGCAGCTGACGTGTACTGTGAAATGCTAACCAAACAGAGACGTGCGATTTAAAGTCGATACCACAGGAAACTACCGTCTGGTGTAATCCTTGTTCACGACAACGCACGCCCTCACACTGCTGCCAAAACCAAGGATTAGTTTCACGATTTCCATTAGGAACGTTTTGAGCACTCTCTGTACAGTCCCGACCTTGCACCAAGCGACTATTTCCTCTTCTTGCATTTTAAAAAGTGGCTATGTGGAGAACAATTTCATAACGACGATGACCTGAAGATTGACACTACCATCTGGTTCAATTCCCAGGCCGCAAACTTCTCTGCAGAGAGGATAAAGAAGCTGGTGCAGCGTTACAGAAAGTGTATAAATGTGAATGGCCATAATTTGGAAAAATAAAGTAGATATGAAGTAAATTATTACTGTCAACATAACCTTTTTCTCATGAGCCTATTTTTTAATGATCAAATGGACCTTAGTTTTGAAATGTGCCTCGTTTTAACAACTCGGTGGAAATGAATGAAAGTGAGGTAGCGTTTTTCCAAAAGTCTCCCAGGCATAATGCACCGTGAGGTCAGCTGACTATAGCGACAAATGTGGCAGGCCCCTCACTCAAGGCCGCTAAAGAAACGGGAGAAGACATTATGTATCAATGAGCAAGCAGTTACGGTGCATTGTACTGCTGTTCTTTATTACAACAAGTCCCAGAGACAACATTTGAATGATTTCACATGAAGAAGATCCGAAAGGAAATTTGAAGAAGGATGACGTGTGACGAGTGTAGCCCAGGAGTTCCGGTGTTGCTCACAGCGTTGTTTCATATGCATGGTGAGCGTCTCGAATTACAGGCACTGCTGTCCGAAGGAGAAGACGCGGTCGACCACTGTCAACTACAGCAGCAGATGGTCGCTACATTGTGCAACAGGCAAGAAGGGACTCAATCAAACAGCGTATGCAGTTGCAACTACATTTAATAGGATTGCAAGTCATGCAATGTCACGTTCCATATTGGCACGACGTCTGCATGGAGATGGTCTCTTTGCTCGTCGACCAGTACCTTGTGTTTCGCTGATGCAGGCACGTCGGTGGCACAGTTTGCAGTGGTACCAAGAGTGTAGTGACTGGAGAACCAAGTAGTGGGGTCACATGTACTTCTTGAATGACAACAAATTCAGTTTGATTAGTGGTTTTGAATGTAAGCTCATATGGCGAGGAGTGGGAACATGTAATGCACACAGGAACATTGTCAAATATGGTCGTTTTGGTGGCCCAGATGTTACGATCTGGGGAGGCATAATGTTACATGGCCGTAATGACCACCAAACTTTAGAAGACAGTACACTCATTGGTCAACGTTGTTGTTTTTTCAGGAATACATTCGGCCCTGTCTTCATTTTTTACGGATGGCAATGCGCGAGTGCCTCGAACAGCGCTACTGTCTTTCAATAAAAATATCATTTCTATTCGCCTCATCGTGTATTTTTTTCAGGTACCTTCGACAATATACTGTATCAGTTATTTTTATATGAGGCTATCAGCGCAATGGTGGCCTAACCCACAGTACACTGGTTTGTGGGAATGGCCACTGTAAGATACTGACGTTTGCAGAATTGATGCGTAAGTTAGTGATTGCAGCATATAGCAATGATTATGGTATACATAACGCGGTATAGTGTCCGGTAATCAGCTATATGTGGAGTTAACCGTAATAGTGTTTTTAGACCATTTTTGTGTGGGTTAGGCAACTATTGTTTCAGAGCAATTGGCCGTAATACACGAAACATGTCGAATAGGCCGTTATAGCTTCACACACTGTTGTCAAACATTGGAAACGATACACGTGATGCGTTATGATCCGTATCATCATTTACAGGGATGGTGTTGCCACACGACTGTGCAGATGTCTTCCAATTACGGTAGTAACCATAGTACACCATGGGTTCGAATTGCAGCAAGGTCATTAAATCGGTCTTTTTCAACGCACTAATAGTGTTTCCATTGGGATATAGGAAGTCCAGAGTCTGAATTACTTTCGACTCTCGTTTAGCAAAACCGAAGTCTGCAAACGGGATATCTGGTTCATTGGAGTACTTATAAAACATGATATGGGGAGAGGATGCTTTATACTGAATCTAATGAATATTGAACCATTGCACCCTGATATTTTGTGTCGACACTTTATGGTTACGTATGTATCTCTCTAAACATACTGTGGACATGAAATCATTCCTTGTCATCAGTATAGCGGTGAAGGGTTGTTGTTTTCGTGCAGTGATAATGACGTTCATCCCGTCAGAGGGCGTGTATATAGTCGGGTGAAATTTCCTGTTCTTCCCGATGACACCAAAGTTCTGGTCACATGGTAGGTATGAATGCCCACTGGCTAGGAATTTATGGTGGATTACTTCCGGTGAGAAGTCTGCATGCAGAACCAAGAATTGACACTGTAAGGCCATTTTTATATTCCGATTTTGTCCGCCACATTGATCTGAATATATAATCAGACGCTTTGTTTGGACGTTATGTTTAATGTAATGTATGAGACACGATCTCCCGCATCTTGTGGTCGTGCGGTAGCGTTCTCGCTTCCCACGCCCAGGTTCCCGGGTTCGATTCCCGGTGGGGTCAGGGATTTTCTCTGCCTCATGATGGCTGGGTGTTGTGTGATGTCCTTAGGTTAGATAGGTTTAAGTAGTTGTAAGTTCTAGAGGACCAATGACCATATATGTTAAGTCCAATAGTGCTCAGAGCCATTTGAACCATTTTTGAGACATGATCCAATTTCTTGCGGTCCTTGGGATGCTTTGCCCTCACCCAATACATACATGGTAGCTTTCTTGGTACATAGGTCGTGTAATCCAAGGCAGTATGTCCACAATTGCCACTTGCAGTAACAGATACCTGTCGTAAGTACGAGTGTCAGCAAAGTCCTCATAAAATCAAAGACAATCATGGTTGTACCATTGTGCTGATGCTTCTGTGCTGCAGCATCGCGATGCATTCCTGTCTGCACGGTCTCGGCCTTTCATTGATGTAACTCTCTTTGATGTTCCCATTCACCCTTCTCTTCCACAATGTTGGCTGCAGCATGTTTGATGTTATAGAGGTTACATTTACGGCAAGAATCACGTATGAGTCCAACAATGGAACATAATACCAGCCTGCAAGCTGAAACTGAATCCAATTAATTGAATTAATTAAGTGGACTTCAAAACTGTAAACTTTGAAAAATGTTGGAATTAAATAGACTGACTGAACGTAGTCCTTCACACATCTGAGAAAAACGTAGTTCATTATTTTGTATCACACGGATGGATTCTTGACCATAGGTACTGTCCACTACATTATCTTCAGTAGTTTCATAGCCTCCTGTGATCTTCTGTACAGAGTGGTTACAATTAAACTTTCACTACTTGAGAGAGATTCCATGAAAAATGAGTGATCATAGGACAATGAAACTTCATGCAAACATCTGTAAGGACATGCAGAAGTGAAATAATGAATAAACTTTTGAAAGAAACACATTGTACTTTACACATGAGAGGGTAATATTTCTTAGTTGTGCACAGTGTTTACATTCCAGATTACAGACATTGTCTAGTGTGACTACCATCTGCACCCATGACTGCCTGGAACCACACAAGAGATACCATTCCACAACTGTTCACAGCACTTTTCGAACGGTGGACCTTGGAATGTTCAGCTGCCGTGACGAAGCTCACCCGCTGCTTGAAGATCACACACTGCATCTAGCATTCTCAGTTATGGTGGCAGCAACTTCTTCAACAATTTTTTTTACAACTGGCCATCGTCTTCTCCCAGGACAGATTTCCAGATCATCAATTAATGCAAACTTTTGAGACTATGATCATCCCTTCCATAATACTTTAATTCATTGCACCAGCACTATTGATGTTATTTTGATAACCAGTCTCCTTGTCCAGACTCATGTTGACTGCCTGCAACTGTAATGCACACTGCTGCTTGTGTTTCAAATCTATATTGCCATACTGGTACCAACACCTATCAGCAAGTCATCATGCTAACACTACTAACAATGCAAATCTTGCAGTGCCCAGTATGAACATCATTCCCATAAAGTTGGGTACCCATATGGTAAATAGTTTTCCATCTACACTGGCTCAAGAAGGGAAAGTTTAATTAAAACCTCCTTGTATTTCATCACTTCCTCCTGAAAGTTCACTGAAATTTTCCATCATCAATCTTTTCCTTTGTTGTCCTCAATATTCCTGGTACATTTTCGCTTGTCATGTAGTGGGATGAAATGGTCCTTTGCACTATATAAGCATGAATATAGTGATAAAGGTTATTCTCTAGACAGTCGTGTGCAGTCTTCTGCACAGAGGATCATGAAAGGTTGGTGCATCTACATGAAGTTATCTCAGCCATACAGAAACTTCCATTACATTCCAGACTGTTGGAGTCCATTCCCTAATGTTTGTTACATCTTAATCTTTGTAAGCTACATTAAGACAATTTCATAAAGATAGCAGTTCTTCTTTGGTCTGCAGTTCAGTGTATATCTTGACATCTCCACTGTGAGAGCTCCTTCGTGCTAGTAACAGTGAGCACTAGAGAGATGGCTGCTGTTCGTCTTGCATACATACCATGTACATGAAGCATTCTTCACATGTTACTTTGTATCATCTTTCCAGTGCCAGCGACAAGGGCAGAATGTCAAGCCTATTTCTCTGTTTCACAGAATCTTCAGGTTGCCTAGCCTATAGTTAGAAACTGTTGTCAGTTTTTAAATAACATATACACTAATATTTAGTTATATGGTCAGCTATCTCTTATTTTGTATGCTGCTAAACTGACAACAATATTTTGCTGCTGGTTGTCCAATAATATGTAAATTTGCTCCAATGCAATCTTAGCGAGCATCAGTTCTAATACCTAAAAGCAAAATCTTCTGTCCTACTCTCAAAAATACAGTTATCTACTCTGCAGGTACACCAGTGCTTTGCATATAATAGTTCTAAACAACACTACCCTTGTAACAACAGACTAAACTTTTGTGCTGTTTCTAGATGTTTCTCTGAGGTTTTGGTGTCTTTTGTCATTCCTTCATTTAGGAATTTATAAAACAATAACTGATTAGAAGGAGAAGACATCTCTTCATGACATACATGTTATAGGGTAATAATTTGTCTGTATCAATGAGAGTTACTTACAACAGCAGTGATAGTGAAATACACCTGAGATATTATGGAGGTGAATGCTATCACCCTGTGTGCATCTTCCATCCTCATACTACATTAGTGTAAAATGAAAAATATTCACATCTATCCCTAGTAATGTACACTTGTGCCACTCTAAGCCACATCCACCCCCCTCCCCCAACATTGGACAGATCTGCATATACAGTTAACATATCCACAAATTATTCTCTCTTCCTGTTTTGTAAATGTGTGATTTTTTCTCATGTGATCTAGCCAGCTTTCCAAGGCCTCTGGAAATTCTTAATGGCAGTATTGTAATATCAGCTGTAATGCCTAGATAGAGCTGCTGTCCAACCAGTGAAATGGTTGACTGTACCCTGATGTGGTACTAGAAGATCTCCTCTCATAATGGCATCATAACCTCTTCCCATGCAACAAAATATTTCCATCTGTACCTGAAACCTGCATGCCTCATGATATGCTTATCAAAACACTGTTTTGCATTTAATAGTTAAATATCTATGGCATGTCATCAATCAGGAAGGAATTCAACCAGACCTCAACTACTAGAAGTAGTACATGTAAATCTTGATTCCCTCTACCGATGACCAGAGAAAGAGATTCATGGTTGACTTTGCAAAATCACTGTTGCATGTGCTAAGGAAAGGCATTAAATTCCACTAGATGACAGAGGGCTAGAATGTAGTCTTACAGTACAAAGATCTTCAGATGTTAACCAGACCCTCGTGTACCTCGACTGTCAAAAGATATTCAACTTGTCACACCTTCTTTTTCCTGGCCTCTGTCTACATCTACATGACTACTCTGCAGTTCACACTCAAATATCTGGTAGAGGGTTCATTGAGCCACTTTGACTTTGTTTCACTACCATTCCACTCTCTAACAGAGCGGTGGAAAAATGAGAATGAAAAAATGAGAACTTAAATCTTTCTGCGCGTCTGATTTCTTTTATCTCATTACAGTGATTATTTCTCCTTGTGTGGGTGGGTGTCAACAAAATATTTTTAGATTTGGAAGGGAACATAGGAGATTGAAATTTCATGAAGCGATCTTGCTGCAATGAAAAGTACCTTTGTTTTGATGATTGCCACCCGAACTCACATACATATTGCTGACTCTCTCCCCCGTTTTCCGATAATACAAAACGAGCTGCCCTTTGTTGAACTTTTCCAATGTGCTCTGCCTTATCCTGTATTATCATAATGTTGGTATATTAACTTGGATTTGGCAATATTAGTAGTAAAGGGGGGATGGATGCCCATTCTGTCGTCACCATTCATCCCGCCCACTTCCCTCCAGATGGAATTTTTGTACCCCATCTGCCTATATCCAATACTATCTTATGTGAAAGTGTGAGAACATTTTAAGTATGTTTACAGATCTTGTACCTGAGATGTGACATGGATAATAGCTTGGTATTAACCTAGTCTGATGTGGGAAACCACCTAAAAATCACATCCAAGCTGGCTAGCACACCAGACCTCATTGTTATTTCTCTGAGTAGATTCTATCCAGTGCCAGTGCACCTCCCCAAATGCTAATGAATGTGACTATCCAGGCAGATATTCATGCTGTTGTGTGACAAGCAATTATGCTCTGAGTTGTGTGGTAAGCTAAGAGGTGGATGTAAGAGAATATCCAGTAGGCTACAGGCACTGGCGGGTAAATGAAGACAAGCACAACAATTGCATTTCTGCCACCAGGTTGTAACAGCCCAGATGGCTGCCAATGTAATTAGAACTGCCGGCTGACCTCAACCAGGTAGGTGCTGATGGGTTAAATCAACAGCCCCCGAGTCCGTGGCAGTTGCATGTTGAAGCTGCAGAGGAATGGCATACGGATGGCAGTACTGACAATCAAACTCCAGGCAGATTCAAAAAATACATTTATTGATAGATGTATGTAGATTAGAAGGCAGTGTTCCTCACAATCAGCTCTTGTCGGCAGCTCTAAGGGGATGGTGTTAGGTCTAGAGTTGTTCTAAGGACTTGGTTCTTTGAAGTCAAGCCACTGCAATGAATAGACATTACTTACAGTTTTCTCGATCAGGGAAGACTGGCATTTTTATGGGTCACATGCTGCTATGTGACCAACTTCTCAGTGACTCATAACCAATTCTTCAAACATGATTCTGTAAGATTTTCTTGAATTGACACCACAAATAATTTGTATTAAATGCTTTTGTGCTCAGAAAACTTTAGCTACTTTTATAATCTTCCCAACGGAAGTTATTTACGAGTATAGATTACCACGGAAGATAATATGCTTCTACCTCACCAGTTTCCATCACATCAAGATGTATCCCGTAGATAGAATGCTTGTTTACACATTGGAATGCACCTTCTATAACTCTTATTTGTATGACAGAAACCATTTCTTTCCTGACCTAATCATTCATAAGATACAGGCCTGTCATTTGTAAGTGGCTTTTCGCCAGACATGTCAACTATTCAGCATGTCTTACACTTAGTCTGCACTTATGAAATTAATTCTGTAGCCAGTCAGTCTGAACTCCAAACATGGTAAAAATGCTGATATTTATTTGAAACCAAAATAATTACCATTAATAATTGTTACTAAAATTTCTGATATTTTTCAACCCTTCCCCTTCATTGTTTTCTTTTCCTCTCTTGTCTGTTTACTATTCATGCAGTTGTCATTCCTTTTGTAGATATATTAATGGTAATCATCTATCACATAAATAAGGTGAGGTATTGAGCAGTTGACATGCATTTATATAAGGCTGAAAGTGATGCTGAGCATTCAGAAAATGTTTTCTTCAGAATTAACTAATACAAAAACACACACACACACACACACACACACACAAACACACACACACACAGGCCTGCAGAGTCCTGGCATTGCCACTTGACTGGGGTGAACGTCCGCACTCTCATGGTGAGAGGTTAGTTTTACCGTACTCCTTCCTTTACTTGTATTTCACTCAGTACTTTCCCATATCACTGTCATAATTCCTTTATTATTAAATGTGCTTAAACCTTTCTTTTACATTCCTTTTATGTTTGCATATGCCTTCTCACTTCTCCACCATAGCCCCTAAGCTAATTATTGCTCTGTTCCCATCATATTTCTTTTGCACATTGTCACACCAGTACAGCATTTCTGATATCACAGCCGTTGTACTTAACTTCTTACAAATCTTCAGGATATCACAATAAGACCAATTAATAACAATTATCTCTCTTTTGTGATGTTCCTTGTAGTATATCAGCAGATGGAGGAGTGAGAATATATTCTTCTGTAATAAATGTCATTTTATAGTCTTGTGTCATCATTTTTATGAAAAACATGGTTTTACTTACCCGCCAATGTGCAATTTTTATTATAAACATGCTGCTTGAAATATTATTGAATAACCATTGTTTTCAATAAGGGAAAAGCTTATTTGATAGGAGTTTTTTTAATTTATATATATTTTTGTTGATGAGTTTATATTGCATTGCAGGGAATGGCAGTATACCAATGGTGAGTCCCCCCTATGTGACAGGTGTACCTCTCCCAGAACAAGTTGTGCCTGTAACTAGTGCCATCACCAGCTGGGGTATGCGGCCTCCACCTCCAGACCACACTTCTGTTTGGCCAGGTAAGCTAATCACAATTTAGTTAGGCATTTCCATATGCAAATAACAATCTCGGCCAGTAGCAGAGGGTTTTTCTTTGGATGGAGATTCATTAATTACATTTGTCATGGCAAATAAGTAAGACATTATAACAGTTATGTCAGACAAGAAAGAAGATAGCTCATTCGTACAGACTTCAGTACTGCTTTCTGATGTGTGCCCATCAGGATAGAAAAGCAATCTTGGTAACAGCTACATAAGAAAGTGGTTTCTGGAACTCTGGAATGCTGCTTCATGGTACAGGGAAAATACAGCAGAGAAACAAAAATACTTTAAGGTGACATAAGTAGTAACATCTCACTAAAAACCTAGCATAAAAAACTTTTTTAATCATCTGGAACAAACTGGCTAGATTTGCAGAGGATTCCTGTGCAAATTGTATGGAAAATGATCAGAAAGTGAAGGAAGAAAATTACAACACCCTAAAGGAGTTACAAGTTAAAATTGTATTTGCACATCAGGTATGTTCCATTAAAATGCTGAGGTGATTATACTGAAATTATTATTTGCCAAGTGGCTATGTTCTAACTGACTGTCCAAAATTAAGGTAGAAACAGTAAGTTTGTAGTAAGGTATAAAGCCATAAACACAGAATCCCAGATTGCAAGAGAGCTTTTAGAACCATATGATGCCTCGCTGCAGATAGGGTGTGCATTAGAGACAATGAATTGGCTTGGTATGTTGTGACTAGTTGATTTCTACTTCCATCAGACTGCCACATGTTTGTAACAAGCTACCAATAAATAAACTCATGCAGATGTGAATCCTGTTTCAATTACCGATTTCACATTAACATTATGGCACTAGAACACACAGCTCCTGACTGAAAAAGAAACAAGATCCCACTGCTACATAACATCATGAAAGGGAAACAAAGTCCCACTGCTGCATAATGTAATGAATCATTCAGTGACTCACTGCAGTGGTGGAATGTGGTTACAAGTCACATGGTGGCAATCAATAATAATCATTACAGTCCCCTAGAAAAAAACTAACCTGGTCTTTATTCACTAATCCTTTTATGGTCAGCTTCTCCAATTGTAGTGGGGTCTCCAATATAAGACAGTGGAAAGCTAACTGCAAAATGCTATCTTTGAAAAAGCAACTTGAGGAACCATAGTAAATGCAGATGTTCAAAGATTTACAAGTATATCTTTCCAACCATATTTCGCAGACCACTGTGATGTGCACAATAGAGGGTGCCTCCCAATTCCACATCTGCATCTACATACATACTCCACAAGTCACCATATGGTGCTTGGCATAGTGTACCTTGTATCACTACTACTCATTTCCTTTTCTGTTTTACTCACAAATAGAAGAAGGGAAAAATAACTGTCTACATGCCTCCATATGAGTCCTAATTTCGCTTTGTCTTCATGGTCCTCACACAAAATGTGCATTGGTGACAGTAGAATCATTCTGCAATCAGTGTCTAAATTTTCTCAATAGTGTTCCATGAAAATAATGTAATCTTCCCTTAAGGGATTCCCACTTATGCCATGAAGCATCTCCGTAATATTCATGTGTTGATCAAATCTACCTGTAGTATGTCTAGAAGCCTGTCTATGAATTTATTCGATCTCTTCCTTTAATCTGACCTGGTGGGGATTCCAAACACTTGAGCAGTACTCAAGAATGAGTTGCACTAGTGTTCGGAATGAGCTCTCGTTCACAGATAAACCACTCTTTCCTAAAATTCTCATAATAATCTGAAGTTGACAATTTGCCTTCCTATTTGCCTTTCTGAAACTGAAATGATATTCCATCCAGACCTGGTGATTTACTTTTTTCAACTCATTCAGTTACTTCCTAATGTCAGGGATGCCTATTACTATGTCCTTCATAAGGGAATAGGTACGGAGGTCGAACAACAGTATGTTGTATCATTCTCCTGCATGAATGGTTTCTCAACTTCAGCTTTTCTTTTTCTGTTGTTTATTGCACACCAGATTAGTCAGTGAGTGACTGGATGAAAGCCTTTGACCTGCTTTGCAATTTTACATAGGATCAGAATTTTCTCAGGCTCACATCAAGATCTTTTACCAAGTTATGATGGTGGTAATCGTGGTAGGCTTTGCACACAAATCTTTTTACAGCCACATGACTGTCTAGTAACTTTTGCCTGTCATCATTTCCACGTTCTTTTTTGAACTGAGAGTGCAACAGTCTCTGATTTTCCAAATTTTCTTATTAAACCATGGTGGTTTTTTTTTTCCATCCTCCATCCACTTTCTCTTCATACACTTCTCCAGGGCAGGATTTACAGTCTGTTTAAACATTGCCCTTAATTCATCTATGTCATTGGTTTTTTTTTTTTGGTCTACTGACTGGTTTGATGCGGCCCGCCATGAATTCCTTTCCTGTGCCAACCTCTTCATCTCAGAGTAGCCTCAATTATTTGCTTCACGTATTCCAATCTCTGTCATCCTCTACAGTTTTTGCCCTCTACAGCTCCCTCTAGTACCATGGAAGTCATTCCCTCATGTCTTAGCAGATGTCCTGTCATCCTGTCCCTTCTCCTTATCAGTGTTTTCCACATATTCCTTTCCTCTCCGATTCTGCGTAGAATCTCCTCATTCCTTACCTTATCAGTCCACCTAATTTTCAACATTTGTCTATAGCACCACATCTCAAATGCTTCGATTCTCTTCTGTTCTGGTTTTCCCACAGTCCATGTTTCACTACCATACAATGCTGTACTCCAGACGTACATTCTCAGAAATTTCTTCCTCAAATTAAGGCCGGTATTTGATATTAGTAGACTTCTCTTGGCCAGAAATGCCTTTTTTGCCATAGCGAGTCTGCTTTTGATGTCCTCCTTGCTCCATCTATCATTGGTTATTTTACTGCCTAGGTAGCAGAATTCCTTAACTTCATTGACTTCATGACCATCAATCCTGATGTTAAGTTTCTCGCTGTTCTCATTTCTACTACTTCTCATTACCTTCGCCTTTCTCCGATTTACTCTCAAACCATACTGTGTACTCATTAGACTGTTCATTCCGTTCAGCAGATCATTTAATTCTTCTTCACTTTCACTCGGGATAGCAATGTCATCAGCGAATCATATCATTGATATCCATTCAACTTGTATTTAAATTCCACTCCTGAACCTTTCTTTTATTTCAATCATTGCTTCCTCGATGTACAGATTGAAGAGTAGGGGCGAAAGGCTACAGCCTTGTCTTACACCCTTCTTAATGCGAGCACTTCGTTCTTGATCGTCCACTCTTATTATTTCCTGTTGGTTGTTGTACATATTGTATATGACCCGTCTCTCCCTGTAGCTTACCCCTACTTTTTTCAGAATCTCAAACAGCTTGCACCATTTTATATTGTCGAACGCTTTTTCCAGGTCGACAAATCCTATGAACGTGTCTTGATTTTTCTTTAGCCTCGCTTCCATTATTAGCCGTAACATCAGAATTGCCTCTCTCATGCCTTTACTTTTCCTAAAGCCAAACTGATCATCACCTAGTGCATTCTCAATTTTCTTTTCCATTCTTCTGTATATTATTCTTGTAAGCAGATTTGATGCATGAGCTGTTAAGCTGATTGTGCGATAATTCTCGCACTTGTCAGCTCTTGCCGTCTTCGGAATTGTGTGAATGATGCTTTTCCATAAGTCAGATGGTATATCGCCAGACTCATATATTCTACACACCAACGTGAATAGTCGTTTTGTTGCCACTTCCCCTAATGGTTTTAGAAATTCTGATGGAATGTTATCTATCCCTTCTGCCTTATTTAACTGTAAGTCCTCCAAAGCTCTTTTAAATTCCGATTGTAATACTTGATACCCTATCTCTTCTAAATCGACTCCTGTTTCTTCTTCTATCACATCAGACAAATTTTCACCCTCATGTATTCTTTCCACCTATCTGCTCTCTCCTCTGCATTTAACAGTGGAATTCCCGTTGCACTCTTAATGTTACCACCGTTGCTTTTAATGTCACCAAAGGTTGTTTTGCCTTTCTCGTATGCTAAGTCTGTCCTTCCGACAATAATATCTTTTTCAATGTCTTCACATTTTTCCTGCAGCCATTTCATCTTAGCTTCCCTGCACTTCCTATTTATTTCATTCCTCAGCTACTTGTATTTCTGTATTCCTGATTTTCCCGGAAATTGTTTGTACTTCCTCCTTTCATCAATAAACTGAAGTATTTCTTCTGTTACCCATGGTTTCTTTGCAGCTACCTTCTTTGTACCTATGTTTTCCTTCCCAACTTCTGTGATGGCCCTTTTTAGAGATGTCCATTCCTGTTCAACTGTGCTGCCTACTGTGCTATTCCTTATTGCTGTATCTATAGCGTTAGAGAACTTCAAACGTATCTCGTCATTCCTTAGAACTTCCGTATCCCACTTCTTTGCGTATTGATTCTTCCTGACTAATGTCTTGAACTTCAGCCTACTCTTCATCACTACTATATTGTGATCTGAGTCTATATCTGCTCCTGGGTACGCCTTACAATCCAGTATCTGATTTCAGAATCTCTGTCTGACCATGATGTAATCTAATTGAAATCTTCCCGTATCTCCCAGCCTTTTCCAAGTATACCTCCTCCTCTTGTGATTCTTGAACAGGGTATTCGCTATTACTAGCTGAAACTTGTTACAGAACTCAATTAGTCTTTCTCCTCTTTCATTCCTTGTCCCAAGCCCATATTCTCCTGTAACCTTTTCTTCTACTCCTTCCCCTACAACTGCATTCCAGTCACCCATGACTATTAGATTTTCGTCCCCCTTTACATACTGCATTACCCTTTCAATATCCTCATACACTTTCTCTATCTGTTCATCTTCAGCTTGCGACGTCGGCATGTATACCTGAACTATCGTTGTCGGTGTGGGTCTGCTGTCGATTGTGATTAGAATAACCCGGTCACTGAACTGTTCACAGTAACACACCCTCTGCCCTACCTTCCTATTCATAATGAATCCTACACCAGTTATACCATTTTCTGCTGCTGTTGATATTACCCGATACTCATCTGACCAGAAATCCTTGTCTTCCTTCCACTTCGCTTCACTGACCCCCTACTATATCTAGATTGAGCCTTTGCATTTCTCTTTTCAGATTTTCTAGTTTCCCTACCACGTTCAAGCTTCTGACATTCCACGCCCCGACTCGTAGAACATTATCCTTTCGTTGATTATTCAATCTTTTTCTCATGGTAACCTCCCCCTTGGCAGTCCCCTCCCGGAGATACGAATGGGGGACTATTCCGGAATCTTTTGCCAATGGAGAGATCATCATGACACTTCTTCAACTACAGGCCACATGTCCTGTGGATACACGTTACGTGTCTTTAATGCAGTGGTTTCCATTGCCTTCTGCATCCTCATGTCGTTGATCATTGCTGATTCTTCCGCCTTTAGGGACAATTTCCCACCCCTAGGACAAGAGAGTGCCCTGAACCTCTATCTGCTCCTCCACCCTCTTTGACAAGGCCGTTGGCAGAATGAGGCTGACTTCTTATGCCGGAAGTCTTCAGCCACCAATGCTGATTATTTCTCAAAATTTAGGCAGTGGCGGGGATCGAACCTGGGACCGAAGAAGTTTTGATTATGAATCGAAGACGCTACCCCTAGTGCATCATATTGGATCTAAATTATGTCCATTCATTTTCTAAATTGAATCCTAACAATTACTTATCTGCTCTTTCTATCAAAAATTCTCTCGTAGCCTTCTTGATGGATTTATTAACTTTAGTAACTGACATCACTGTAATGGCATTATGATCGTAATCCTTGTCTCTGCATCAGAAATGACAAAAGTTACAAGTACTTATCTGCTCTTTCTATCAAAAATTCTCTCGTAGCCTTCTTGATGGATTTATTAACTTTAGTAACTGACATCACTGTAATGGCATTATGATCATAATCCCTGTCTCTGTATCAGCACTGACAAAAGTTTAGGTCTATTTGAAGCTACAATGTCTAAAATATGTCCATTGCTTGTGGGCTGTTAAACTAGCTGCTCAAGACACTTTCCAGAAAACAAGTTCAAAACTGCTTCATAAGACTATCTATTGGTACCACCTGCAGTGAATCCATGGAAGTATCAGTCTATATTAGTAGGTTAAACTCACCTCCAACTAACATTGCAATATAAAATTATTTCTATAAAAATAGTCTTAATCAAGTGTAAGTGTGAGCAGTGGGCTTTATGCCTCTCCAGAGCAGCCTGCTCCATGCCACTATCTCATGCTATCACCATGGAATAAAACGGTCTGATGATGATCCTATAAAAGATCAAAACTAGTCACTGAATAAGTAAATAACTTACAAGTGGTCAAGACTGCTTTTATGGAGATAGTTTTATTAAAGTTTTAGTGATCACAGATTTTTGCATGAACAATGTTCCAAACAGTTCTTAATATTGCATGGTCTGCATATTTTAACACTACTGAGTGTAGAGTTTGTTTGAATTATTTTAAGACTGTCATGGCGGAATTGATTGGCTGGTAAGGACATCTCATAATTAACTTGAGTTCATCTAAACCTGTTGCATGCATACAGATAACTTACAGTCACTCTTACTCCTATTTGGTATGAATCCCACACACCTGAGCAATATTCTAGGATAGGTTATATGAGTGTTATGTAAACACTGTTCCTTATAAACTGTCTGCATTTCCAAGTATCTTACCAATGAACCCATGTCTGCCTCCTGCTTGGTCTACAACTGAACCTGTGTGATTACTCAGCTCCAAATACTCACAAATTATTACAACCAGGTATTTGTATAAGTTAACTGATTACACCTGTGATTCACCAATATTTTAGTAGTAGGATATTATGCTTCTGCATTTAGGAAAATTCATACTTTTACATTCCTGAACGTTTAAAGCAAGTTGCCAGTGTTTGCACCACTCTAAAATCTTATCAAAATCTTCATGCAGCTTTTTTAGACAGTACTTCATTGTAGATAATTGCGTCACTTGTAAAAATTCTGGAGTTAGTATTAATGTTCTTTGCAGGTCATTTGAGTATCCTATATAAGGTTACCTTGGAGCTAGATCCCAAGAAATTTAGTATTAGCTACACTTGTAATATATGTCTCTGATAATTGAATTTTTATATCCTCTTCACTATTTCTCCTGACAATATACAAATTTAATGCTATTGTTCTACTTTTATTTATCATTAGTTTGTTTTGCCTGAACCAGTTTACAACAGTAGTTAATGTCTCAGAAGTGTTGTCTGCAACATTTCTGCTCTCTTCCCACTGACTAAAATGCTCATGTCATCTGCAACCTGGATAGTGCTATGACACTGTTTTGCTGGACCCAGTACTGTGGACTCTAGTACATGATGCTTTACTTACTTGTAATCAAAATAGTGTCTGGTTGGTTTATTATCTTCTTAAGGCTGTATTTCTACTACTTGCTTGTGGCCAGTAACATATGATATAAGCCAGTTGTTAGGTGTGCCTCTGATACGAATACTATCAAGTATCTGCAGCAATAGGATGTGATGTATGATGTCAATGGCCTTAGGCAGATCAAGGCATATGCCAGTCACTTTTCCTCCATTGTCAAGTTTTTGGAGCACTTCACTTAGAAATTCAAATATTGCTGTTTCTGTTGATCAGCCTTTCCAGAAACCACATTGAGCACTGGATACTATATTGCACTTTTCTAGACAATCTAACAACCTGCTACAAACAATTTTTTCTAGTGTTTTCTAAAATACAAATAGCAAAGCAACAGTTCTATAACTGGTTATGCTTCCTTTCTTGCCCATTTTGAACAGTGGCTTGAGTTTCACTATCCTTAAGCAGGAAGGAAAGATTCAAGTTGTGAATGAACTGTTGAAAAGGTGGTCTGATGTTAGTGAAATAAGGCCACATGGATTTTTAATGACATAATCCAGAATTTCATCCATACAAATTTTGTTCTTGACTTCCTAATTGCTAGTACAATTTCTTTAAGGTTAGTTGGGGAAAGAAATAGGTGGTCAGGGTTTCTGTTTAGCTTTGCTAGTGATTTGGTAGAATTTTTATTGGAAGATTTTATACCACAGATAATTGTTCTCTAATATTTGGAAAGTATGTATTAAAAGCTTGTTTGCTGTCTTGGTCTAGCTCGAGGTTTACATATAAATTTTTATTTATTTATTATTGGGGAGGGGTCATTGATATTCAACTGTCTCCCACATTCTTTTATGACTTCATGAAGCACTCTTATAATCCTTGAAAGACACCAGAAATTCTTCAGTAACATTTTATGTTTTTGAAATTTCATAAAGTCTTCTCTTTTTAGCTCAAGATATTTTAATACTTCTTGTTAGACAGGAAACATTTCTTTTACTAGTTTTGAACCTTTGGTTTTTAACTGGAAAAGAAATACTGAAATCATGTGAGAATATTTCCATGTATATGTCAGATTTTTTACATGTTTTTTACTTACAACATACACACAACCATTAACTCCCATACTAGAGTCATACAACTGTATATATCATTCCAAGTTTCTGTTTTCAGTTAGTGCCTGAGGGATTCTAAGTTTTGCTTGTGGGAGTTCAATAAATTGTGCTTAATGATCACCGAAACCTGTATTTATATTTTAATTTTGTATAAATATGTGTTTTTATTGGTACCTGATCTATAGTACTGCTCGATGACTCTAGTAGGGGAGTTAATGGTTGTGTGTATGTTGTAAATTTCTCATAAGGATGCAATGTTTAATCTGTCCTTTTAGTTCTACTTGAAATCTATGTTAAAGTCAACACACATGATAGTTGTTTTACTAAACACTTTTATACTGTTAAATGCCTACTCAAGAATTTTGAGGAAAGTAGTTATGTTTCCATCTGGGCTTCTATATATACAAATAACAATTTCATTTAAATTAGTCAATTCTGTAGTAAAAATTTGGAAGTAATGCTCTTTCCTCCAGCTGATCAGTGAACTTTAAGCAACAGTGTTTGATGTCTTCTTTAATATACATGTAGGTTTCTCCAAGAGTTTTTTTTTTTTAAGGGAGGGAAGTGCAGAGCACTCTATCCTTGTAAGTGACATACTTTCTGTTAACTATTGTTCACTAATATAACTGACACTTCTTTTAATTCATATGGTAACAGTATTTCCATCTCATAAACTTTATTTGATAGGGCCTGCACATTTTGGCAAAGGAGCCTAAATTTTGATAATCGCTTACTTACTTGGTTCCTTATGCCTACCTTGTGTTTAACAGTTGCTCATGAAATACCATTCATTACACTTTACTGTTGTGGTTTTCTTTCCAGAGTGATATTTTACAGGGTAAATTTAACATTTCTCAGGAATCACTCTCCAGAAAGCTGGCTAAAGCCTGAAATAAGTTCTGCAGAAATTTTTACGAAGTCTCAGACGGTGTTCAGGAAAGATAGATTAGGCAGAATTGGTGGTGGAGTGTTTGTGTCTGTCAGTGGTGGTTTATCTTGTAGTGAAGTCGAAGTAGATACTCCGTGCGAATTGGTATGGGTGGAGGTTATACTTAACAGCCTAATTAAGTTAATAATTGGCTCCTTCTACCGACCCCCAGACTCCGATGATACAGTTGCGGAACAGTTCAGAGAAAGGTTGAGTCTCGTAGCAAATAAATACCCCACTCATACGATTATAGTTGGTGGGGACTTTAACCTACCCTCGGTATGTTGGCAAAAATACTTGTTCAAAACCAGTGGTAGGCAGGAACGTCTTCCGAGATTGTCCTAAATGCTTTCTCCGAAAATTATTTCGAGCAGTTAGTCCCCAAACCCATGCGAATAGTAAATGGTTGCGAAAACATACTTGACCTCTTAGCTACAAACAATCCAGAGCTGATAGAGAGCATCATGACTGATACAGGGATTAGTGATCACAAGGTCGTTGTAGCTAGGCTCAATACCATTTCTTCCAAATCCATCAGAAACAAACGCAAAACAATTTTATTTAAAAAAGCGGATGAAGTGTCACTAGAAGCCTTCCTAAAAGACAATTTCCATTCCTTCCGAACTGACTATGCGAATGTAGATGAGATGTGGCTCAAATTCAAAGATATAGTAGCAACAGCAATTGAGATATTCATAGCTCATAAATTGGTAAGAGATGGAACGGATTCCCCGTGGTACACAAAAAAGGTCCGAACGCTGTTGCAGAGGCAACGGAAAAAGCATGCGAAGTTCAGAAGAACGCGAAATCCCGAAGATGGGCTAAAATTTACAGACGCGCGAAATTTGGCACGTACTTCGATGCGAGATGCCTTTAATAGGTTCCACAACGAAACATTGTCTCGAAATTTGGTAGAAAATCCGAAGAAATTCTGGTCGTACGTAAAGTACAGAAGCGGCAAGATGCAGTCAATACCTTCGCTGCGCAGTGCCGATGGTACTGTTACCGACGACTGTGCCGCTAAAGCGGAGTTATTGAACGCAGTTTTCCAAAATTCCTTCACCAGGGAAGACGAATGGAATATTCCAGAATTTGAAACACGAACATCTGCTAGCATGAGTTTCTTAGAAGTAGATACCTTAGGAGTTGCAAAGCAACTCAAATCGCTTGATATGGGCAAGTCTTCAGGTCCAGATTGTATACCGATTAGGTTCCTTTCAGATTACGCTGATACTATAGCTCCCTACTTAGCACTCATATACAGCCGCTCGCTCACCGTTAGATCTGTACCAACATATTGGAAAATTGCAGTGTTTAAGAAGGGTAGTACGAGTAATCCATCTAACTACAGACCTATATCATTGACGTCGGTTTGCAGTAGGGTTTTGGAGCATATACTGTATTCAAACATTATGAATCACCTCGAAGGGAACGATCTATTGATACGTAATCAGCATGGCTTCAGAAAACATCGCTCTTGTGCAACGCAGCTAACTCCTTATTCACACGAAGTAATGGCCGCTATCGACAGGGGATCTCAAGTTGATCCGTATTTCTAGATTTCCGGAAAGCTTTTGACAACGTTCCTCACAAGCGACTTCTAATCAAGCTGCGGAGCTATGGGGTATCGTCTCAGTTGTGTGACTGGATTCGTGATTTCCTGTCAGGAAGGTCGCAGTTCGTAGTAATAGACGGCAAATCATCGAGTAAAACTGAAGTGATATCAGGTGTTCCCCAGGGAAGCGTCCTGGGACCTCTGCTCTTCCTGATCTATATAAATGACCTGGGTGACAATCTGAGCAGTTCTCTTAGATTGTTCGCAGATGATTCTGTAATTTACCGTCTAGTAAGGTCATCCGAAGACCAGTATCAGTTGCAAATCGATTTAGAAAAGATTGCTGTATGGTGTGTCAGGTGGCAGTTGACGCTAAATAACGAAAAGTGTGAGATGATCCACATGAGTTCCAAAAGAAATCCGTTGGAATTCGATTACTCGATAAATAGTACAATTCTCAAGGCTGTCAATTCAACTAAGTACCTGGGTGTTAAAATTACGAACAACTTCAGTTGGAAGGACCACATAGATAATATTGTCGGGAAGGCGAGCCAAAGGTTGCGTTTCATTGGCAGGACACTTAGAAGATGCAACAAGTCCACTAAAGAGACAACTTACACTACACTCGTTCGTCCTCTGTTAGAATATTGCTGCGCGGTGTGGGATCATTACCAGGTGGGATTGACGGAGGTCATCGAAAGGGTGCAAAAAAGGGCAGCTCGTTTTGAATTATCACGTTATAGGGGAGAGAGTGTGGCAGATATGATACACAAGTTGGGATGGAATCAATTAAAGCATAGACGTTTTTCGTCGCAGCAAGACCTTTTTACGAAATTTCAGTCACCAACTTTCTCTTCCGAATGCGAAAATATTTTGTTGAGCCCAACCTACATAGGTAGGAATGATCATCAAAATAAAATAAGAGAAACAGAAAGGTTTAGGTGTTCGTTTTTCCCGCTCGCTGTTCGGGAGTGGAATAGTAGAGAGATATTATGATTGTGGTTCGATGAACCCTCTGCCAAGCACTTAAATGTGAATTGCAGAGTAGTCATGTAGATGTAGATGTAAAAAACATTGTGGTTCTTTCTTGTTGTGTGTGGGGTGAGATGAAGTGAAATGACTAGACATTTCAGCTGTGATTTTTGAATTTGTATCTTTGGGCACTGCAACTAAACTTGATGGAGATCCTCTCCTTGTTGCTTCAGCTTTGTTTGGAATCATTGGAGTATTTGGTTCTTCAGTTGAAATTGTCATGGTTTAGCATCTGTAATTTCCTTTGTCTCATATGATATGCCTTATAGAATGTCTCATGGAAGTATTACAGTGTGTGTGTGTGTGTGTGTGTGTGTGTGTGTGTGTGTGTGTGTGTGAGCGCATGCTCGTGCATATGCATGGCTGTGTCTGATATGGAGAAGAAACAACTCTATAACAAGTGGCTGTACATGTGTGACATCAAGTATGTAAAACAGGTGAAGACTGGAGAATGAAACTAAAAATAAATATAAGTAATGGAAGGAGAATAGCAGAGAATGCATGACAGATAGAAGAAGAGTATGTAATACCATATAATGATAGAGATGTTTCGCTGATGTTCATTTGTGTTGTAAGTAAAAACTCTCTTAGGAGAAAGAGTGTCTTTTGTAACATGTTTGCTAATGTCATAATGCCAAAATTAGCATATTTTGATGTTATTCATGCTTCTTATTGGCAGAATCTGTTTCATGAAGGATCTGATCAATTTTAGCAAAGGTGAAGTAGCTAAATTTAATTTCTGCGAAGAGATTAGGCTATTAAATTAAACTGAATAATGTGTCAATAAAATTACACAAAATTTTGTGAATTGTAGTTCTGACCTGCATGAATGTTTTGTAATAAAGTCTGGCTTACAGTATGAATTATACTAAGTGACACATTTGTGTATATACAATTTTGTGTTTTATACCAATGTTTCCATAGTGGACAGTGTTGCATTAAAAATAGAAAATACAGAATAAAAACAAACGAATTATATAACTTTGTATTACATTTTCTAATTATTACAAATTTCATTTCAGATATGGAACCTCCTAAAGAGCAAATATATTCCACAGATTTCTCTGACAGTTATGGTGACTCAGAACTGTCACATTCTCCACCAGTCACAGTGATGACAACAGCAAGTTTCTCTACCTCTGTCAAAGAGATTACCGACATTAAATCACCAAGTAAAAATGACAGTGTGGATGCATCAGGAGCTGAAACAGATCCTGGAAATGTATTACATGAACATAAAAGTGGGAGTTCACAGAAGAATGAAAAGGAAACGGTACAAACAGAAACAGCTTCATCAGCAAATAACAACTCACTTGCTCCATCAAATACCTCCCTCAAACATGAAACTGATCCCACATCAGCTATAGCAGATGCTGAAAAACCATCACTGCATACTACTTCAGCAGTTGAAACAGTAAATGAGACAACAACTACAACTGTTTCCACTAAAGCAACAACACCTAAGATTGTTGTTGATAAAGTATCTACACCAAAAGCACCACCAACAAAATCAACAACCATGAAACCCACTACACCAAAGCAGAGCACACCAAAGACCACTCTGCCAAAAACAACATCAACAGAAAAAATTACTGTTCCAAGACGAACTTCAGTGACACTTCCAGAAACAACAACAGCTATCTCTCCAACAGAAGCACTTGGCATTGGAGTAGCTGAGCCAGTTCTAGAATCATCAATGCATGAATGGCCAATACATCAGATTCACACAGCGAAACTTCCTGATTCAGCAACAAATTTCCATACTGCATCACAGTCAACAGGTCAGTATGCTTGTTGTATATCATATTAATGTTGTATTGTATCATTTGTGGTCACAGTGCTCTTGATACATTGAAGTAATTTTCATCACAGTCCTTCCTAGTAATGTGTTTACATTTACATGTTGTTTATATAAATGTTTCCTTGAAATATAAGTATAGCTTTAGATATATTTAAAAAAATGTTAACTGGCATAGAATTCTTACTGGCTATTGACTTACTCACAAACTTTGAATATTGTGGTTTTGTGTTTCAAAGTATGTGTGTAGTGTGATTAGGGCTGTAAAAATCGTTATGTAATTTTGTGTCTGTTGAACTGTCACAACTCATTCTGCTCTTAAGTTCCCTTTAACTTACTTTTTTATATGTACCTAATGTGATAAATTACCTTTTAATTTCATGTTAAATTTCAGTTCATGTGACTTATTAGTGTCTATGACAAACATCTTAATAGTAGAAAAAAATATAGTCCTTCTCACCTCTCCAATGTAATTGTCAGATTATTTCTTTATCTGCAATTTGCTTGTTGTGTCACATTGCAGATGCATTTTATATGGAAAAATATACTAAATATTTGAGGAAATACTTACCTAAACTTCCAAACTTCTTGCAATATTAGAACATAACCAAATGCTTGCATCTGTTGAAGTATTGTGGGTGTATTTTAAAATGAAGACCAATAACGATAGTGTAGAAATTGTTTCTGAACTAAGTTACAACTTGAAGTCAGTAATACTAAAATTCAGTAACTAATATGTAATGACTTTTTAAAAAGTGTTAGAATTCAGTCTTCTGTCTGAACAACTAAACACTTTCCAAGCACATTACACTTCTCATTATTATTCTGGCAATGGAATTAATCATGTTAATTCTTTACTTACTATTTGAATAATTTTCAGAATGTAGCCTACTGTATTTTGTTCAGTTATGCACCAAAGTTCAGCTGTTCTATTAACTTTCTAATCTCAGTTAATATATTACTAATGCCATTGCAATTGTTTAACACATATAAGTAACTTGACCTCAGATTTACAAAATGTATTCAAAGTTTTCAAAGAAACTTGGCCTGATAACAATGGAACCATTTATAGAAACTGTATCTAGCAAATGAATTGGACTATAAGTATGAGATTAGTTTCAAAAGACATCAAGATTTCTACAGTGGAAAGGATAAAAAGTTGAATATATATATACACATTTTTATGTGTATGAAAAATCCAATGACACATATAATGCTGAAAGGAACTGAAAAATTATGTACTGCAAATAGAAGCCAGGAGGTCTTCTGTATCGCCAATTGTACCAGCACCTACTGGCTGCCTGTTCTGGTCACAGACAGTTTCCAAAGAACTTTCCTTTAAACAAAAAACTTTGACAGCAATCGTTGACTAAACCACTGGGCAAATGACAAAAAAAGAAGAGAAGTTAATACAATATAACTATTGGACAGAGGACACAAAGAAGCATGGTATTATGAGGGTGTGTTACTGAAAAACTACATTAGGAGAAATTAACAATTGATGACACAGAAAAGGGGTACCAAGAAAGGAAACAATGAGATTGCAGGTATAAATGTGAAAAATGTTACACTAAAAATATTGATCCAGCACTAGTATAATAATATGTTTGCGCTGCAGTGGGAGAGATCATAATGATCACAACTATAAATATAATAAGAATTACAGTAGCAAACCAGATAAAACACCTACAGAATGAAGTCTCCAACTAGACAGAAAATCATAAGTGATGGGCCTATAAATTGAAAAGTATGCAGTATAGTAGTGTAGTAATAATGATCAGAACTGTATGAATGCCAAACCGTCATTGGTTGATTAACACAAAAAACAAAGAAATAAAAATGTGTCAGTCACAATAATGAAAGAATGAATAAGTGGGCTTTAGCACAAAGAGCTGCTCTAAAAAATAAGGAAGTCATTATAAATCTTGGCCAGGCCTCTAAAACCTATTTGTCATGCATTCTAATGTTTGTCATGCATTCTAATGCCCTACATTATCATTTTTCTAGATTGGCCAAAGTGAAAAAAGGAAGAGAAAGATGGAGTTTGATGGAACTACACAAAAAACGAAAGTCTAGGAAGAGAGGTCAAAACAGTGGGAGAGTGTTGAAAAGGGGGAAGGCAGGATGGCAGACAGAAAATAGTAAATGTTTAGAAATGCCAATATGAACCTGTGGTGGATAAGTTGGGCTAGGAAGATAGGTAAATAAAACAAGCTTGGAGATGCTGAAAAAGTTAAAACAGGAATGATAAGTAAGATAAAGCATATTTTGATAAATGGTATGCATGGTGATGTTACAAACTTTTATAGATGATGGAGAAGGGTAAATGTATCAGTTAGTGGTAAAGGACCCCAGTCTGGAGATGACCAAGTCAAAAGTTATAAGCGAAACTCATTCTCATAACTCTGACAGTGGACCTCTTTAACGCAAGCTCTTTGTTTTCCATATTTTGGGAGGAGATAATATGAGCCAAAACTAGAAAAAAAGTCCAGTAGACATGGGCTCTAAAGTACATATCTTACAATTTGGTCATCTGAGATACAGGGAAACACATGTCTTCCACTGAACAAATGTTCATAGCTCTTAATGTACGCACTTTAGAGCCCATGTTTACTGAACTTTTTTCTTGTTTTTGTCCATACTACCTTCTCCCAAAATATGGAAAACAAATAGCTTGCTGTAGAAGTGATCCACTGTCAGCGGTATCACAATAATTCTCATTAATAACTTCAGACTCAGTCATTTCCAGACCAGGTCCCCTTATGTCAAATTAATACATTTCCCCTTCCTCATAATCCCTGAAAGTCCGTAACATCATTGTGAAGTCAGCCTGTATAAGCCAGTGGTGAGTTATCATAAGACAAGTCATAATGGGGTGGCAACAGAGGGGTTGGGGGGGGGGGGGGGATGTTGTTTGCAACTTTTCACCATCAGAGTTCAGACACACATATACCAATGTTTGTATACAACTCCTGTTCACTCTAAATAACTCTCACTGATTTCTCTTGTAGCATTGCAATCATTACCTTTTATTTCCTATTTTTTGCATATTAACTTATTTGTGCTATTTGTCTCTTAGCTGGAGTGCCAACCAGACTGCAGTATTTTCATTCCATTTAATGTTGTTGCTAGGACTTGATTATCTTTACCCATTCCCAGGTTTAGGACATTTTTTCTTCGTGTGTCTATTTATTTGGGTGCCTTTTGTACTCAAAATTCTTGCAATTGAGAGCTGAGTATTGTCATCTTTTTCTTTTTGCTGATCACATATTTTTATTTTTGGTCCGATACAATTAATTTCTGTGTTTTTGAAAACTGTTTCTACTATATACACTGATCAGCCAGAACATTATCACCAACTACCTAAAAACCAGTATCTCCACCTCTGGCATCATGGCATGGAAGCAGTGAGGCCTTGGTAGGTTGCTGGAGTGAGCTGGCACTGCATCTTCATACACAAGTCACCTAATTCCCATGAATTCTGGGGAGGGGGCAATGAGCTCTGGCACTATGTTACATCACATCCCAGATGTGTTCGATTGGGTTCAGATCTGGCAAATTGGGGGGCCACCACATTAATTGCAACTAACCATTGTGTTCTTCAAACCACTCTCTCACACTTGGGGCCTTGTGACATGGCACATTGTTTTGTTGAAAAGTGCCGCTGCCATCAGGAAACGTGATCGTCTTGAAGGGGTGTACATGGTCTGCAACCAGAGTACAATACTCCTTGGCCATCATAGTGCTTTACACAAACTCCACTGGATGCATAGATGCCAATTTAAATGTTCCCTAGAGCATAATGGAGCCACTGCCAGCTTATTTCCATTCCACAGGACAGGTGTCAAGGAGCTGTTCCCCGGTAAGATAACAGATTCATGCCCGCCCATTAGCATAATGAAGAAGACATCAGGATTCATCAGACCATATGACACTCTGCCACTGCACGAATTTCTGGTGCCAATGGTCACATGCCCATTACAGTCAAAGTTGCCGATGTCACAGTGTTAACATTGGCACATGGATGGGTCACTGGCTGTGGAGGAACATCGTTAGGAGAGTTTGGTGCACTGTGTGTTCAGAAACACTTATACTCTGCCCAGCAAAAACGCTGATCTTAGTTCTGACACAGTTTGCCACCTGCCCAGCCTGCAACGTCCGACATCTGTAATGAGGGGTGGCCACCCAACCCCACAACATGTGGACGTGGTTTCACCTTGGTTTTGACTTGGAGACACTCACCATAGCATTCCTCGATGTCCCAACAAGTTGTGCAGCTTCTGAAATGCGAGCCTTCAGGCCATCACAATCTGCCCTCGGTCAGACTCAGATAGATTGTGCGGCTTCCCCTTTCTACACATAGACAGCTTTCTCACTGATACTACATGCACCGTCTGTGTGTCTGACTAGCAGTCATTCTTCACCAGGCAACGCTGCTAATGCCTGGATGGCAATAGGTCCTGGTGGTCATAATGTGCGCGCGCGGACACACACAAGCGCGCGCGCACACGCACACACACACACACACACACACACACACACACACACACACACACACACACAAAATATAAAAAATATATATATTACACTTTTTCTGCTGCTGGCTGCTGTTTATTTTTATAGTATTACCTTTACCACAGAGATATTGTAATTTTCTCTTTATAGGTTTGCAATCAGTATGAATCCACATTTTCTGAATCTTAACTACTATTCTATATGTCTGTTGCTAGCTCCAATAGAATCCAGTGTGGTCACAAAACCATTTTTTGGCATATTATTGATTTTGATCTCCTTCTGTGTATATTCTCATTTTCTTTGCTATTATTCATTTTGAACATGTATTACTTTTTCTTAGAAATTTTTGGAATGGCAGTAATGTTTACATACATTGTTTGTGTTCCTGCTGAAGATGATATTATGATTTTTTCTTCAGGTACAGACCTTACATATAACGTTTACAGGCCAAGACCAGGTATAGTTCTTGATGACACAGAATACAAACCCACTAAGCCAACTATTGCAGCTGGGGAGATATTTGACGTTACAGTTACTGCAATACAGGGTCCTGGAGGAAGTGTGAACAGTGATGGAAGACCTCACAGGCATCCAGGTTAGTAGTTCCTATGCTTAAGTAGTGTATCAACATTACATTCTGATTTCTTTGGGATATAATGGTTGCACATTTGTGAAAAAGGAGAAGGAGGACTTCAGGCAGAGGTTCCACATGAATGAAGTTTTGTGCACGTACTATATGGGTTGCACTATATGACCACAGTTGCAGAGTCATATACGCATGAATTTATGGTCTTCAGTACCAATTTCAGAATCTTGTGTCACCTCCACTATGTACATTGCTATCCTGTAACTGTGCACAGAGATAATTATGAGACATTATTATGGGAGATTATGTTCCAAGTCAAATCACCTGTTGTACCAACTGTATAAGGTCTGTTGTCAACACTACAGACCAAATCACATCTCACAAATGATTGGTACATAGGGTGACATGAAGAGTGTGTGCACACTCATTTTCTATCAGTAGGAGTACATTCTTCTGATGTTACTAGAATGTCGACAGAAATAGTTGAACAATCCAATGAGTATCCTGGTATGTTCATTGTTCCCAACAAATACCTGAGATTTATGGTAATATTAGGTTGTTCTTTCCAACACCATGGTGCACTGGGATGCTACAAATATTGTCAAGTATTACACTTGTATTATTGCCCCACTACGTAGGTCAGTGCCTTCATTACAGACAACCACTGCTGCCAAGGCAAAGTTATTGTGGAACACAATTCTTGTCTACTGGCTAAAATTCTGTTAGACTTTTTTCTAATGTTTTTTCATATTAACTGGGTAAACAGGTGATTTGATTTATTTATTATTCCAGGGATCACCTCAAAATGATATAGGTTTTGTCATCATAATACAATAAAAATAAATGGCTCAAAACATACATACACATAAAATAAATAAGTATATTTTCACTAGGATATGACAGGTGATCAGTTGTGGCCGTGCTGAAGGAACCACTGTGGCATTTGCTTGAAATGATGTAGGAAAACCACAGAAAACATAAACCAGGATGGTCTGTTAGAGTAAACTATATCTTCTTAAAAATGATGCCAGTGTCTCTCCTCATCCATTTTTACAATATTCTTTGATTTACACACAGTTTTCACTAGATAACTTACTCTGAGATGGCAAAAGTCATGGGGTACCTCCTAATATCAATTTGGACCTCCTTTTGCCAGGCATAATGCAGCAACTCAACATGACATGGACTCTTCAAGTCATTGGAAGTCCTCTGCAGTAATACTGAACCCTACTGCCTCTATAGCCATCCATATTTGTGGAACTGTGGCCAGCACAGGATGTTGTGCATGAAGTGACCTCTCTATGATGTCCTATAAATGTTGATGGGATTCATACTGGGCGATCTCGGTGGCCAGATAATTCACTTGAACTGTCCAGAATGTTCTTCAAACCCACCACAAACAATTGTGACCCAGTGACATCCAGGAATGGCTGTAAATGATCTCCAAGAAGCTGAGCATAACCATTTCCAGTCAATGATGGGTTCAGCTGGACCAGAGGATGCAGTCCAGTTCGTGTGAACACAGCCCACACCATTATGGAGCCACTGACAGATTGAATAGTGCCTTGTTGACATTTTGGGTCCATGGCTTTGTGGGGCCTCTACCACACTCAAACCCCACCATCAGCTCTCACCAACTGAAACTGCGACCCATCTAAGATTCAACCAATATGATCACAAGCCTAGGAAAGGTGCTCCAGGTGATGACATGTTCTTAGCAAAGGCACTTGTGTCAGTTATCTGCTGCCATAGCCCATTAACACTGGATTTCACCACACTATCCTACCAGATATGTTTGTCGTACATCCCACATTGATATCTGCTGTTATTTCATGCAGTGTTGCTTGTCTGTTAACACTGACAACTCTACACATTGTGTTGTCTGTGGGGACGTTAATGCCTGAAATTAAGTATCCTCAGTACATTCTTGACACTGTGGATCTTGGAATATGGAATTCGCTAATGTTTTCCAAACTGGAATGTCCCATGCATCAAGCTCCAACTACCATTTCACATTCAAAGTCTGTTAATTCTCTTGTCAGAAATCTTTTCACATAAATCAGCTGATTACAAATGACACCTCTGCCAATGCACTGCCCTTTTATACCTTGAGTATGCAATACCACCACCATCTGTATATGTTTATGTCATTGTCCAAAGACTTTTTGCCACCTCAGTGTATAGTTTAAAACAGAGTTTTGCACTGCATCACTTCACTCACTAAGGACACCTGTTTGTGACTCCTGGACCATGAGCATGTTGCTGTGGCCTTTACACTTCCTACAGTCTGTTTGGAAAACTGACTCCAGGCCCATAAACATGCAACTATACCCCATGCATATCTTGATGCCTTCCCCTCAATCCTATGATAAGTGAGATTCTGAGCTCATGGAGAATGACAAGACACTACTGTCATGCACTATAAATGTTAGTATATGATTTTCTTATAAAAGCATTACATTGAGATCATTGGTTGCAGGTGACAGTTTGTTGTAGTTGTCCCCTTTCATTACTAACCACTGCACTGAATCCTCTAAATAATCTTTAATTGTGCAGCATGCATTAATTATGAAAGAGGTTTCAGCTGCATTTTTAGACAGATGTATTTTAGTAATATTTTTGACCTCCTGGGTCAGTTTATTATATAATGTACTATTTACCGAGTAATCGAATTCCAACGGATTTCTTTTGGAACTCATGTGGATCACCTCACACTTTTCGTTATTTAGCGTCAACTGCCACCTGCCACACCATACAGCAATCTTTTCTAAATCGCTTTGCAACTGATACTGGTCTTCGGATGACCTTACTAGATGGTAAATTACAGCGTCATCTGCGAACAACCTAAGAGAACTGCTCAGATTGTCACCCAGGTCATTTATATAGATCAGGAACAGCAGAGGTCTCAGGACACTTCCCTGGGGAACACCTGATATCACTTCAGTTTTACTCAATGATTTGTCTGTTACTACGAACTGCGACCTTCCTGACAGGAAATCATCAATCCAGTCACACAACTAAGACAATACCCCATAGGCCCACAGCTTGATTAGAAGTCTCTTGTGCGGAGCGGTGTCAAAAGCTTTCCGGAAATCTAGAAATATGGAATCAACTTGAGATCCCTTGTCGATAGCGGCCATTACTTCGTGTGAATAAGGAGTTAGCTGCGTTGCACAAGAGCGATGTTTTCTGAAGCCATGCTGATTACGTATCAATAGATCGGTCCCTTCGAGGTGATTCATAATGTTTGAATACAGTATATGCTCCAAAACCCTACTGCAAACCGACGTCAATGATATAGGTCTGTAGTTAGATGGATTACTCGTACTACCCTTCTTAAACACTGCAATTTTCCAATATGTTGGTACAGATCTAACGGTGAGCGAGCGGCTGTATATGAGTGCTAAGTAGGGAGCTATAGTATCAGCGTAATCTGAAAGGAACCTAATCGGTATACAATCTGGACCTGAAGACTTGCCCATATCAAGCGATTTGAGTTGCTTTGCAACTCCTAAGGTATCTACTTCTAAGAAACTCATGCTAGCAGATGTTCGTGTTTCAAATTCTGGAATATTCCATTCGTCTTCCCTGGTGAAGGAATTTCGGAAAACTGCGTTCAATAACTCCGCTTTAGCGGCACAGTCGTCGGTAACAGTACCATCGGCACTGCGCAGCGAAGGTATTGACTGCGTCTTGCCGCTTGTGTACTTTATATACGACCTGAATTTCTTTGGATTTTCTACCAAATTTCGAGAGAATGTTTCGTTGTGGAACCTATTAAAGGCATCTCGCATCAAAGTCCGTGCCAAATTTCGCGCGTCTGTAAATTTTAGCCAATCTTTGGGAATTCATTCTTCTGAACTTTGCATGCTTTTTCTGTTGCCTCTGCAACAGTGTTCCGACCTTTTTTGTGTACCACGGGGGATCCGTTCCATCTCTTACCAATTTAAGAGGTATGAATCTCTCAATTGCTGTTGCTACTATATCTTTGAATTTGAGCCACATCTCGTCTACATTTGCATAGTCAGTTCGGAAGGAATGGAGATTGTCTTTTAGGAAGGCTTCTAGTGACACTTTATCCACTTTTTTAAATAAAATTATTTTGCGTTTGTTTCTGATGGATTTGGAAGAAATGGTGTTGAACCTAGCTACAACGACCTTGTGATCACTAATCCCTGTATCAGTCATGATGCTCTCTATCAGCTCTGGATTGTTTGTGGCTAAGAGGTCAAGTGTGTTTTCCGCAACCATTTACAATTCGCATGGGTTCGTGGACTAACTGCTCGAAATAATTTTCGGAGAAAGCATTTAGGACAATCTCGGAAGTTTTTTTCTGCCTACCACCGGTTTTGAACAAGTATTTTTGCCAACATATCGAGGGAAGGTTGAAGTCCCCACCATCTATAACTGTATGAGTGGGGTATTTATTTTCTACGAGACTCAACCTTTCTCTGAACTGTTCCGCAACTGTATCATCGGAGTCTGGGGGTCGGTAGAAGGAGCCAATTATTAATTAGTTCAGCTGTTAAGTATAACCTCTACCCATACCAATTCGCACAGAGTATCTACTTCAACTTCACTAGAAGATAAACCACTACTGACAGACACAAACACTCCACCACCAATTCTGCCTAATATATCTTTCCTGAACACTGTCTGAGACTTCGTAAAAATTTCTGCAGAACTTATGTCAGGCTTTAGCCAGCTTTCTGTACCTATAATGATATCGGCTTCTGTGCTTTCTATTAGCGCTTGAAGCTCAGGGACTTTTCCAGCACAACTACAACAATTTACAACTATAATTCCGACTGTTCCTTGATCCAAGCACGTCCTGTATTTGCCATGCACCCTTTGACATTGCAGCCCACCCCGTACTTTCCCGAGGCCTTCTAACCTAAAAAACCGCCCAGTCCACGCCACACAGCCTCCACTACCCTTGTAGCCGCCAGCTGAGTGTAGTGAACTCCTGAACTATTCAGCGGAACCCGAAACCCCACCACCCTATGGCGCAAGTCAAGGAATCTGCAGCCAACATGGTTGCAAAACCGTCTGAGCCTCTGATTCAGACTCTCCACCCGGCTCTGCACCAAAGGTCCGCAGTCGGTTCTGTCGACGATGCTGCAGATGGTGAGCTCTGCTTTCATCTCGTAAGCAAGACCGGCAGCCTTCACCAAATCAGATAGCCGCTGGAATCCAGAGAGAATTTCCTCAGATCCAAAGCGACACACGTCATTAGTGCCGACATGTGCCACCACCTGCAGCTGGCTGCACCCTGTGCTCTTCATGGCATCCAGAAGGACCCTTTCCACTGACTCCTCCTGGAATGCACACGGAGTGCACAATGGATTTCTTCCCCTCCTTAGCCGCCATATCCCTAAGGGGCCCCATTACGCGCCTAACATTGGAGCTCCCAACTACCAATAAGCCCACCCTCTGCGATTGCCCAGACCTTGAAGGTTGAGAGTGATCCTCTGAAACACGGCAGGCAGCTGCATCTGGCTCAGCCAGAGACAGTGCCTGAAACCTGTTTGTCAGACGCACTGGGGAGGCTTTCTGTTCAGCCTCTGGGGACGTCTTTTGCTGCCTGCCACACCTTGGAACGACCTCCCAATCAACCACAGGCGAGGGCTCAGCCTCACTGCGGGCAGCAACTGGGGCAACCACAGCAGCAGACCGATCTGGGGACAGACGGGATGAGGTTGATATCCCCGTGATACTCAAGTCCGGCTCCCCACAGTGGTGCCCATTGGCAACAGCCTCAAGCTGCGCGACCGAAGTCAGCGCCGCTTGCAGCTGTGAGCAAAGGGATGCCAACTCAGCTCTCATCAGAACACAGCAATCGCAGTCCTTGTCCATTCTAATCAATGTTGAACAACAGTTACTGAAACACGAGTCCGTGCCTAGATAACGCAAGCGAAACATGCAAAGAACGTATCAACTAGCCTGTACAAATGCCTAACGACTGCGCTACAATCTGCCTGAATTTACGATTACAGTAACTAAAACTCGAAATTACACCTCCTATACAAAACTCACACGCAATTTAAGTAAGAATCTACCAAGTAAACACTAAAGCACAATGCTACAACTCTCAAATACTATAATACGCCTGAAATATATGAATTAAACAATGCAAGTACCCAAAAACACACAAAGAAATTAAGAATTAAACTATGTAACAAATAAGTAAGCTAGGGGTATACGACTTGCTGCTGCAGCTGCTTATCCAAAGGCGGCAGGGAGCACACTGGCTGTGACCAACCGACATTGGCCGTTCAAAACAAAAACACAGGAGACAGACGACTACGCGAATTTACACTATTCAGGTACTAAGGCATGATGCTACAACTCTCAAATACTATAATATGCCCGAAATATATGAATTAAACAATGCAAGTACCCAAAAACATGCAAAGAAATTAAGAATTAAACTATGTAACAAATAAGTTAGCTAGGGGTATACGACTTGCTGCGGCAGCTGCTTATCCAACGGCGGCAGGGCGTGATGGCGCTTGTGGAGATGACTATTGACCTAGTTTAGCATAAATGTGGTTCACCCAAAGAGCCAACATGTTTCCATTGATTGAAGGTCAAATCCTGATGGTTCCATACCCTCTGCAATTGCAATTGATGAAGTCGTTGGGTCAACATGTGAATTCATAGGGGTGGCTTGGCTGTGGAGCTCCATGTTCAACAGTGTATGATGAACAGTGTGCTCTGAAACATTTGTGTGTGCATCAGCATTGTGTTCATTCAGAAGAGATGCCACAGATCACCATCTATCGTTTTTTACAGAGCAGACATGCCTTCGAACACCACATTCTGTGAAGAGTCGTCGACGTCCAACCATTTAACTCCTGATGGTAGTTTAATTGTCAATCAACCTCTTTCTATAGATGCTTGTGACAGTAGCATGTGGACATACTCATCCACAGTCTTTGCTAGGGTGGTCCCCCATCCATCTCTGCTGCACATATGTACTTTTTGTAGCATGTTACATGCCCACATCGTCACCAGACGGAATCGAACTGTGCGGTGGACATTGGTCATAATGTTCTGTCTTATCTGCTCTAACGCTGAAGCCATTGGGTAAAACAAGATTGGAATGTTATGAACATGCTCTTAAGTATGACATAGGAGAAGTCTGTAATACATTGGTTGAAATAACTGGACGGAATGGTTGCACATGAAGTTCGGAGATGGGCAAACCTTAGCCGTGATTTTTGATTTCTTTGTTCTGTGGTGATATACTGTGATACACTACACCACATCATTTTTACAGCAAAAGCACACAAAGTGCACTGAATGACAGTTACTAAGGGAGAAATTGAACTTGCTTCGGAACAACAGTCACTTACTACAGAAGAGCTAACTCTCAACCAGTGATAGTAAATGGAAATGTAGAGGCTAGGACATGTTAACTACAGCAAAGCCTGTGTATGAATGCTCTGTATGCATTTGACAGTTCATGCAGTACAGTGTTTGATGAAGGTGGTTGTTGTAACGCGTAGTGCAACATTCTGTTTGGTATGGCAACATGTCTGCAAGACATCCTTTGAGTACTTATGATAGTGAACAAGCAGTTGGATGCTCAAAGATGGTCAAGGTGTCACTACTGTTGCCACAGTAGTGGGTGTGTCCAAAAGTGTCATCTCCCAATCAAAAAAGGCTGCTGAAGGTGGAAAATGTTATGGGAAAGCATGCTGGTGGTTGTAGATCGATAAAAACACTGCGAGATGATTTATACATAGCCTTAGTGGCAAAAAGGAATACACATCTCGTTCCTAGGCAGATTGCTGCAGACCTTGTAACCACTAACTGTACACCTGTCTCTACTAGAACTGTTTTTCAGCAATTAAATCAGGCTAACATGTATGCTTGGGACCCTCACTACAAACACACCGCTGATGAGAAAGAGTTTATTGGTGTTGGGAGCATGTTGGTTGTGTTCAATGACAGCGGTCCAGAGTGCTGTTCTCTAACAAATATCACTTTACTGTGGCAAGGGAAACTGGCTACCAGTTGCTGTGGAGAGAGAGGGGAGCATGTTATACAGCACATTATGTTCATAACTGTCATTGGTATGGCAAAGGCATTATGGTGTGGCCAGGCATTATGCACGATGGTGGAACACCGTTACATATCTTTGCACAAGGTACTATTACAACACAGCAGTATTGTAGGGAGATTATTCTGGATCATACCCATCAGTTTAGGGGTGTGGTATGTCTCAAATTTCCGTTTGTGGATGACAGTGCCCACTCATACAGGAGTGCTGAAGTGTCCAACAAATTGAAGAGTGAATATATTGAATGTTCGGAATGGCCTGTACACTCACCAGACTTAAACGCTATAGACATATAGCATAGCTGGGATGCTCTTGGCAGCAGTGTTTCTCAATTGATATCCCTCCACGAACTGTGCAATAACTGAAAACCACCTTGAAAGAAGAGTGTGTATCAAACACTAATATTAATTACACCTACTATCCTGCATTCCCATGTGATGAAATCTGACTATTTTTCATTATAAATACACCACTCCACCTCTGTTGTTTATGTCCTGTGTTGTCAATCATTGCCTGTGATCATTCCTGTCCAAGCATATCCCTGTTTCTTAGCAATTGTCAAGCACTGCATTACCACAGATATATTGAAAACTATTGCCTTGCTCAGAAAGACAACAGAGTTTTTCACAAACTGTACGGAGGACTTCAAATTCTGAGCTTAACCACTATTTGCTAAGGAACTGGCAACTCAACTCAGTATAGAAAACCCAGTAGATGGTACAATGCAGAAACAAAAGAGACTGAAGAGGAGACATGTCCAGTATGAGGGACAAGATGAAAAAATTCAAGATCCACAAATGCAGTGCAAAACAGATGTTTATATTAAAGTATTTGATATTATAATATGTGCACTCAGTGGAAGCTTTCAACTTCTCATAAGTCACAGTGATATTTTTGAGTGGCATGTCACTTGAAATTGTAAGTGAGAATTGTTTCAAACTGTTCTGCAGTTTTAATCATGAACAGGCTATGAACATCAGTCTTATCAGTTTTAAAGATGGACTTAAATTGGTCTCACTGTTAGTAAAGCCTGGTAGCACACCAAGTAAAACTGTGAATCTCATATGTGAGTGTAGTTTTGTGCCCAATATAGATGTAACTGTATGAATTTTGTTAACACAACCAGTGACAGTGGCAAATGGAAAAAGAAGTTTTTCGAAGCTTAAACTGGTTAAAACAAACCTGAGGTTGACAATGGGTCAGGCACAACTGTGGGGGCTGGCAATGGTGTCAATTGAACATGAGAGCTAGCTGAATGTTTGGATTTGAACAAAGTCATACAGGAGTTTGCTGATACCAAAGCAAGGAAAATATCTGTAATATAAGGCAAGCACAAAAACATGTATTCATAATTAATTTTAGTTTTGATTTACTTATGTATGTCATGCATTTTAATTCATTTACTTAGTAAAGATTTGTTGCAGGTAAGCCTACAATTGTTTTGTCTAACAATGAAATAAGTTGCCAAATGTCACCTGCCTGTGCAAACCCAATGTTGGAGGTGCTATTTCACATACTATAGTATGTTTACTTTTCATTGTTTGCTGAGACCCATAGTTCTGATGACATAGTTTGAAACGTTTTGTGCCTGTTGCAATTTTGCCATCATACGCAACCTGCAGCTGTTCAGCACTGCAGTGAACAGTTGTTCAGTGTGCAGTGAACAAGTGTGTATTTCTTTCTTTGTCTTTGTGCTGTGCTATGAATATATAGTACATTTGAAGATAAATGTGTATACATGTGAAGATAAATCTGCATATAAATACAGGGTGTTTCAAAATTTACCGGTATATAGAAATACACCATTTGTTGCAATATGCTTTGGACAACAGTACATTTTCAGGCAGACAAACTTTCGAAATTACAGTAGTTACAATTGTCAACAACAGATGGCGCTGCGGTCTGGGAAACTCTATAGTACGATATTTTCCACATATCCATCATGCGTAGCAATAATATGGCGTAGTCTCTGAATGAAATTACCCGAAAACCTTTGACAACGTGTCTGACGGAATGGCTTCACATGCAGATGAGATGTACTGCTTCAGCTGTTCAATTGTTTCTGGATTCTGGCGGTACACCTGGTCTTTCAAGTGTTCCCACAGAAAGAAGTCACAGGGGTTCATGTCTGGCTAATAGGGAGGTCAATCCACGCCGCTGTCGTCTAAGGCAGTTTGTACCGCCACAAATTCACGAAGAATGTCCAGATAGCGTGATGCAGTAATCGTTTCGGATCTGAAAAATGGGCCAATGATTCCTTTGGAAGAAATAGCGGCCCAGACCAGTACTTTTTGAGGATGCAGGGACAATGGGACTGCAACATGGGGCTTTTCGGTTCCCCATATGCGCCAGTTCTGTTTATTGACGAAGCCGTCCAGGTAAAAATAAGCTTTGTCAGTAAACCAAATGCTGCCCACATGCATATCACCGTCATCAATCCTGTGCACTATATCGTTAGCGAATGTCTCTCGTGCAGCAATGGTAGCGGCGCTGAGGGGTTGACGCGTTTGAATTTTGTATGGATAGAGGTGTAAACTCTGGCGCACGAGACGATACGCGGACGTTGGCATCATTTGGACCGCAGCTGCAACACGGCGAACGTAAACCCGAAGCCGCTGTTGGATCACCTGCTGCACTAGCTGCGCGTTGCCCTCTGTGGTTGCCGTATGCGGTCGCCCTACCTTTCCAGCACGTTCCCAGTCTGTTGAAATTTTTCAAACAGATCCTTTATTGTATCGCTTTTTGGTCCTTTGGTTACATTAAACCTCTATTGAAAACTTCGTCTTGTTGCAACAACACTGTGTTCTAGGCGGTGGAATTCAAACACCAGAAAAATCCTCTGTTCTAAGGAATAAACCATGTTGTCCACAGCACACTTGCACGTTGTGAACAGCACACGCGTACAGCAGAAAGACGACGTACAGAATGGCGCACCCACAGACTGCGTTGTCTTCTATATCTTTCACATCACTTGCAGCACCATCTGTAGTTGAAAATTGTAACTACTGTAATTTCGAAAGTTTGTCTGCCTGAAAATGTACTGTTGTCCCAAGCATATTGCAACAAACTATGTATTTCTATGGCTGCTCGTTTAGTTTTTATTGCCGTTTCAAATATACCGGTCATTTTTGAAACACCCTGTATGTGCTTTCACAAAACCTGTCTTACACTAGTACTGTGAGAACTCTACTCACCTACACTCTCCTCGGCAATTATGGTGCTCATCCCTCTTCACTGCATGCTTCTCTTTGTTCAGGGAATGAGAAAAAGCAAACAGATTTTAGTTATATACTCCGAGAGTGATATAACTGAATTCTGGTTGATGTAATCAATTTTTGAGTTGCAATTGAAGATATTATACACTATAAACATTTCGTTTCTGCTTCACTGACTGGTACCCCATACCTGGCTCTGGCCTTAAATACTCATTCACATCAAACATGTGTATGAGTAAGTGTGATGCATGAAAGTAAGACATCATAGATGAATGACATTGTGAGAAATGTTGACCATGTCTGAATATGCAAGGTGGGGGGCAGTGGTGGCACTTGAAATTTCTGCACAGGGTGGCAAAATCCCAGAGCCAGCCCTGTTCATTGTTTCTGTGGCATACTTATTTGTTATGATAAATGAATCATTATAATAGTTTACAAAGAACAACCTTAAATGAATGGTAAGTCAATATAAAAGAATCAGTCGGTCTTATTTTGAAGAGTTTTAAAGTGAAGATGTCATTCTATTTTTCTTGGAAAAAGAGAAATACTTTGATTTGTATTTTTTGGACCTCAACTGCTCTTGTAAGACAGAGATCATTATTTGACATTTAGAGACCAGAACCTAATAAGTAATGTTTATCTGATCTGATACTCAATAGATTAAATATGACAGCATCATACAATCATCAAAAATATGAAATAAACCCCTATGTATTAAAAATATTAACTCGAATACTAACTGATAACTGAATATTTGTAATGCCATTCCTTAAAGATAGTTTATGTACAAAAAGTGTTTGAAGAATCCATCATTTTATAGCAACAAGTGAAAAACAAGTCATAATACTATGCATCACTAAGATGTAATCAGATGGCGGAAAAAAAAATACAGTTTGTGTGATGTACTCTGTGACTGAATGATTCTATCTTTTTGTTCCAGCAGTTGGATTAGTTTTTTTATTGGTCTCACTTATTCTTTTCTGGTAATTTATTAATGTGTGTACTTCCAATCCAAAATTTCAATAATTTCTTTTATTTTTATTACTTTGTCAGTTATTAATTACATTCTTTTTCTCTATGATCAGAAACTGGCGATGTCTCAGTTATAACTATGCCACAAGAAGGACAACACTTTGTGTCAATAGATGGAAAGCGTACATACATAAACTTGTTTGGTAGCACTACAGATTCTCACAGTGTTGCACCTAGCAGAGTCCATCAATTCCCTGGGTAAGTGTGCAGTACTACGTATCTAGCAACATTAATCTTATTATAGTCACCATAAATGTAACATTTCCCATATAACAAATTAGAATACAATTGTAACTTGTCAAACAGATTAGCTTTATATTTTCGATCAGCTTCCCATTTTTTTTCCTTAATGAACCATTAAACTAAATTTACTGCATACGGGACTGTGGCAGGAATTTCCTGGCCGGTTGACAGATCTCTTCCTACAAAAAGTAGCACATATACAGTGCTCCCAGGAGCAATGGTCAATATTCAGATACATGACAGGAACAACTATTTGAAACAAAAAGCTTCCTATGAACATATGCCCTACTCTGCATAGTTCCTGAGATAGAATGCATTTAATGTACATTGTTATTTATTTTCTGTGTTATTCAACACATTGTCAGGTTCACACATGTACACATGTACAACTGTTAGTTATGATTACAACATGCACTTCACAAAGTATCAATTGAAAAAATACATATTTTTAACACATTCACCTCTAAGCGTTATTGTACATGTCACATTACACCTGTTGTACAGTTCACAATAAATGTTCTAATTTCCTGTCATCAACTTCAGTGCATTTGCGCGCTCTTGGGAGAATGTGTTGTGTTGTTTGTCTGAGTGCCTCTGCGCATTCCCTAATGAGGGAACCAGTGTCCATGATGAGATGAAGCAGTTCATCTTGCATTTTCATCTTTTGTTTGTACACCTCACAAGGGGAGGGTCTGACATGTGTTCACCGGTTTTCCATGTTTTGCAAAGATATTCTGTATTTAATATAAAGAGACACATTGTTTGGTTGTATACTAGACACTCCCTAGTTTTTGAAAAAATCTTGGTCAAAGTTGATGACAAGAAATCATATTTTCAATGCTATACATCAAAAGACCATCTGAATACAACCCTTTTTTATATAATGTGGAGTCCAAAGTTAACTATGTTCATGTTGTTAACATTTTTGTGTTTTCATGCTGTAGCTTGGGTATCTGTCATTCAGTGTGTCCAGCAGAGTGAGATTGGTTGTTGAGAGGTCAAAGCACTACACTATCAAACTGCTAGTCCATGTTTTATTCACCATCATGGCATTTTCTTCACTTGATATTATTTTGGTGTGTCTGATAACATTTTGATAACTGGAATACTTGTCTTTGTCTTTTTTGAAGCAAAACATGAGGAGGTGTGATTTGCAATCAAATAAATGTTTATTACAGTGGACTCATAGTTGCTTTCATCATGATACATTGTACAAAAATATGCCTAAAATATATTATTGCAAAATTCTAACTGATCGTCTATTTGTGAACTGTCTCACAATCAGTGGGGTGAAACTTACAATAGAAACAGGGAAAACATAAATATTTCTCACAGCATTTGTAACACATGAACAAAATCTTACTTCATTGACATGTTTTCCAGTACATTGTTTATGGGAAACATATCAGATTCATGTTGCTAAAAAAAGATTAATCAGATATCAGTCTTGATACATACCAAAATTATAAAAGCATATCTTGAAATACAGAAGTGGACATCTGGTTATGGACCAATGGATGACTTTTGATAGCATCCACCCTGTCTTGTAATTCTCTGCTCTGTTATGATGTCACATGATTTTGAAGTCATGTGATGAAATTCTGTACCTGTTGAATAAGTAAATGTCACATGGTTAACATAGAGAGATACATTGTGGTAGTATTACTTTCACAGTGAAGGTTGGTCGAGCATCACCATTTATGAAGATCCTTACTGTGCATCGTGTGTCATGATGACAAGAATGGTCAACACATTATATATACTTATTTGATTATTAATCACACATCCCTATATTGCACTTCAAAGAAAGGAAGGAAGGGTTCCCATTATCAGAATGTTATCAAATACACTGAAAAAACATCTAATAAAGAAAGAAGCCACCATCAAGAATCAAACATGGACCAGCAGTCTGGTAGACTAATGCCTTCAATGGTTAACTGCTGTCCTTGTGCTCTTAGACACAATGAATGATGTGTATCCAAGCTATAGTGTGAAAACACAAAAATCTTAATAACTTAAACATTGTTAACATTGGATCCCATATTATATTAATAAAAAGTGTTTGTTTTTTAGATGATCTTTTGCTGTATAACATTGAAAGCATGATTTTACATCATCAACTTTTTTAGAAAAATTAGAGAGTGTTTAGCAAAAAGCCAAAATGTGTTTCTTTATTTAAAATGTACAACATATTTGCAAAACTTGATAAAAATTGGTGACCCACATGTCAAACCCTCCCATTGTCAGATTTCATCAAACCTCGTAAACAAAAATCTAAGGGCATAAGGTCTGGTGATCTTGGTGGCCAGTTAATTGAACTATCATAACCAATCTAGCAGTTAGGCTAAGTGCAGTTGAGGTGTGACCTCAGAAGTATAGTAAAATGTGGAGGAGCTCCATCATGCTGGAAGTACATTGCAGTTCATGTGGCCAAGGGAACATCCTTGTGATGTTCAACAAACAAATTTTCCAAAAATGGAAGTAGTTCTATCTGGTCATTTGCTCTTCTAAAATGACTGGACCTATCAACTTGTTACTGTTCATGCTGAACCAACCACTGATCAAAAAATGAATTTGGAAATTGGTTTCCACTGTAATGTGCGGATTTTCCTGCTACCATAAATGATTATTACATGTGTTATTGATTCCATACATTGTAAATATGGTTCTATTAGTGAATAGTGTTAATGGAATCAAATTACAATTTTCATTTAGCCAGCAACAAAATGCAAGTTATGTGGCACTGTAGCCAATGTGAAGATTGTGGATATGTTGTATGAGAAATGGGTACAAGTTTTTTGTGTGCAATATTTGCCATGCATTCATGGGACATTAATACTTGCATAAAGTCCACACACACACACACACACACACACACACACACACACACACACACATGCATGGCCACATTGTCATGGCTGTTGTACTGGCACTACAGCTCAGCTGGGGTGAGGGGTTGTATTAGGTGGAATGAGTGGAGTAGAAAGGAGTTGGGGGAGAAGTTTTGCAGGAGAGGTGGGTGATGGTCAGGAGGAAGATGAAGCAAGCATACACAATTGGAGTATGGCATTAGTAAGCTTGCTGTGGCATAAGCAGGTGTAGTTACGTGTAGCACCTAATTATGTGGAGGAGTGGACTAGGAGTGGGAGATAAAACAGAGGAGAGGGGAGAATTTCACGACTGAAGAAAGTGTTGAAGGACTGTTCCCATTGATATAGTTAAGAGAAGATGGTGATGATGTGAACAAATGACATGGTTTGTGAAACAGCCACTTAAGTCAAGTATGATGTGACCAGCTGTATGTTCTGCTACTGGGTGGTCAGCTGAGCACTTGGCTACAGTTTGGTGGTGACTACTCATTTGGGTGGGCAGTTGCTTGGTACTCGCATCTACATAAAAGGCTGTGTAGAAGTTACAGCAGAGCTGGTACGTGATATACAAACATTCAATAATCACACATCCAAATGGCATTACTTATGGTATTTATTTATGTCTAAATGTAAATTATCATGAAAAAATAATAACATTGAGAAACATCATTTGTTTTAGATTTGCTGTACCTGAAGATCAACCAACAACACCTTCACATCAAGTCCCAAGCAGACGTCCATTTACAAGACGACCTACTCAGACTCCAGTGAGGTGAGAAACTTTTCATCAGCTACTCCATAAAGCAAAACTCTTGTACTCTCTGTAGTTTATAGATTTTTCCTGTTCCTTCACTCACATGTGATCAACTATGAGATTAATTTTCTGCTACGTTAGAATACAGGGTGTTCCTGGAGGAATGGTCAGTATTTAGGGATATGACATGAATAATTATTTGAAGCAAAACATTCCCATAAACTTGTGCTAAAAAATGCATACCTTAAGAGGTGTGAACATTTCTTCATCTTTGACAAATCTCCTATACTGTAAGCTCTTTGCTTTCCTTATTTTGAGAGAGGGTAGTATGGACCAAAACAAAGAAAAATGCCTGACAATCAGGCTCTCTAAAAGCACATACCTTAAGAGCTTTGAGCACCTGTTCATCCCCACTACTGTGAAACATATCTCTTCTATTGAACAAGTGCTTATAGGTCTTAAGGTATGCATTTTAGATCCCATGTTCATGAAACAATTTTTTCTTGTTTTGGTCCATACTAACTCCTCCCCAAATTTGGAAAGCAGAGAGCTTGCAATAGAAGAGATTTGTTTCACAGTATTGAATATGTAGATGTGCTCATAGCTCTTAATGTATGGTATGCATTTTAGAGCACATGTTTACTATGCTTTTTTGCTTCGAATGATGGTTTCTCTCATATTCATTGGTCTTGACCATTACTTTTGTGATACTGTGTAGGAAGTAAACCTCATGCTGCTTTAATAGTCTCTTCTGTCTCTTCTGAAAGTCTATAAAATTCCTAAAAGAAACTAAGAAACTAGTTGGATTTAGTATATGCTGAAATGATCAGTAAAGCAGTGGTTAAACAATAGTTTCACAAAAAAATAATAAATGAAATAGAATTGCACCTATGAGCTATTTAAAGAGTGTGATCAATTCTGTATCTATGTGAACAATTTTTTTTAGTTTATCGAAATTACAGGTAGGAGTCTTATGTTCGGTATAATTTCAAGTCTATATCTGGATCACATAACAAAGTTATTGTCAGTTAGACACAGAAAGGTGCAGTCCTGGTGGTTTGCAGTTATCTCTATATTAATATGGCTGTGGCAGCAACAGCAGTGCATTTCAGTTCAGTATTTTTGCTGTTAACCTGTGGTACCGAGTTTGCCTTATCACTTTGATACTCACTTTTGCTATTAGCTACAGGCATCCTTTTCTATATTATAAAAATCAGCACAAAGAAACAAAGCATATGATGAAAATGAATCACAGCAGTAATGTAGCAGTCATAATTGTTATCTGCAGAATGATATGACAACAGCAAAGAAAATGGAAGGCATGAGCTAGTTTCTTCTCTGGTTGGTTGTTAGTGTGTGAGCTCTTCTGTCAACAGCCAGCATTCAGTCAAGTGCATTATTACACTTGTCCAAATATAGAGATGTAGGTCTGTGTACCATTTTCTTATGCATGTACATGACTGATAGCTGCATAAATACATTTTATCTTTGGATAGTATCTTATTTAACAGAAAGAATAGGTCATGAGCGATTGCAACAAAGTAAACTTTTAGTTATGTAGCATGCGTGATTCAACTTAATGATACAGCTACCTTGTTTAGCATGCCCTCTCTTTTCATACTTGATTGTTTGTCTTATGTTCCATTGATGCATTTGTATTATATAACTGACTGGAGCATTGCAAGATAGGAACACGTCTTTGGAGAAGACTGTATTGATTTCCGAGTTCACATGCCCCATGATGTTAGAGTTCAAAGCTTCCCCATAACCACTCCAGATGCCTATCCTTCCAGCATGTGTCAAAACACAATGCCCAGCATTTTTCAACACCTTGCCACATTGATTAAATTATACCTATGTATCTAACAATATTCTTACTTTCAGTAGAGTACTAAACCATAATATAAAAATTAGAAAAAAGGAGTGGGAATTATTTTAATTGCTATGAAATCAAAAGCCTGGAAGAGGCTATTTCTGAAGTGGTGTATATGATGTTTATACAAGCACATTTTCATATTGTCTGCTTATTCTGACATTATAATCCAAAAATTTTTAATGTGGATTTCTGTCATTTTCTTGAGAACGTTGAACAACATCATAATCAAAAGTTTGTTCTTACATGGCTATTTCTTTTACTTTGTGTAGGATTGACACATGCATTGTTGGAGATGATTCAACTTGTGATGCTGCACAGAATGAGATCTGTCGAACAGAACAAGGTGTATCATCATGCCACTGTCGACCAGGATTCAGCCGACGCAAACATCGTGAACCATGTAGAAGTGAGTTATTGTGTAAAGCTATGGTTGTTTACTACTGATTTTTTTTCAGATGTTGAGATCTAAGTCCTTGTTAACAGCTGTATCAGATATATGGTGATTGTAAGGATAATTAACCAGAAGAAATTTAGAACTGAATTATTTGTTACCTAGCTGACTATATATTAAAGTTTGAAGATTGGTTTGATGCAGTTTCCCACAATAGTCTATTCTGTATAAGTCTCTTCATCTCTACATAACTATTGTAACCTACATCCATTTGAACATGTTTAATATAGTGAAACTGTAGCCTTCCACTAGAATTCTTACTCCCTATACTTTCCTAAATTAACAAGTTAATGAGTCCCTCATGCCTCAGGATGAGCCTAATTAACAGATTCATAGTTTCAGTCAAGTTGTGCCACAAATTTCTTTTCTCCCTCATATGATATCAAGTTTTGTACCACTTATCTCCCGAAATTAAGCAATAAACATGCTTGATCAGTCAAGTAGATCTGCAGCAACTGTCTATCAAAATTTCAATCTTTGCCTTGCAGAGTACTCTTTGTTCTCAAAACATTTACTGTGGCTAGTGGGCTAATGTGAATAAATGTCCCTCATTCCATATAGATCAGCTTATTAATATTGTTAATTTTATGGCTGGCCATTCCACTATTTCACTATGGCATCAACAGCGATTCCATTTTAAGCTTATATGAACAAGGGAACAATTATCCATTGATATTGTTTTATTATTATCAAGTAAGGAAAATGTACACGTGACTACACATGCAATGTAATAACTTAACTGTTTCTATTTACATTCTCTGAACTCTACAATGTCCAGGGTAGTCAGGGTGCTCTACAGGAGATCTTTCTCTGTGAAAGATGGTAAGCACAGCACCAACTGAAGCATGTGTCTTTTTGTTTGTTTTGTCTGCAGTCACAGTTCACATACCTGTGTTCAAGCAACATTGCGTTACGATCTCCTTGAATCTTACTACATCTGAATATAGTGTGTGGTGCACCTCCCACACCAGTCAGCTTTCATTGTATCCAGTGAGATTAGGGAAGAGAGAGAGAGAGAGAAACACACACACACACACACACACACACACACACACACACACACACACACACACACATTCATGCACACACGCACATACAGTGCCATTGCTGATGTACAAATTGGCTGTGGGTGTGTGTGACCTTAAGTGCAGGTTTGTAAACAAGATTGTTTTGAGTACAGATTTTCATTTTTCTACAGATAGAGTGTTTCTACCAAGCATTATGCGTAGGTACTTTGAAATGTATTATTATTATTTTGTTGGTTTTCTGACCATTCTATACAGAAGTCACATTATGTTCTTCTGTTCCATAGATGAAAGGCAAAGACGTATGCCATTGAATGGTGAGATGTTAGTCTGTTCCTGTTAAAATGACTTGAAGTGTTTCTAAGGGCAGTTACTGAATTTCTGTTCACACATTCAAAGTTTGTGCTCTGGGCAGTTAAGGCTAGGTCATCTGCATACAAGAAGCTTCTTGTTTTTGGATTCCACAGTGTGTATGTTGAAGAAAATTTTAACTGAAAATCTTTCCTGTGGCTGGCAATTTTTCTATATTCTCTTAGAACTGTGCTGTCATTAATTTTGTAAAGATGACCTAGACTCAAAGCTAACAGAGACCCCACTCAGGTTTATTCAACAAATTGGGATATATTTCAGAAGACACTCTAGAGCAGATGAAATTATCTTAGACCAACCAGAGTAAAGTTTACACAATGGCAGAGTCCGGCCAGTCACTAAAGAGTGAACTTGGTTTGGCCATGGTGAGAACTAAACCAATAGATTAAACAGCCTGCACTGCTACTGTCTCAGCACTGCAGTAGAATTACAATTTGCTCAGATTGGCCTGGGCTGATTTACCTGCAGGAGTCTGGAAAGTGTGGCCTTGTCAGAGGGTGTTCCTGGTGGCAAGCACTACCTTGGGTATTGGTGCCACAGAAGCTGACAATAATGTTACACCAGCTACTCAATTTCCATAGTGACTATGTTTTGAACAATTACAGAAAGTCAACACAAAATTTGTGTATTTGAAGAAGATTGCTGATAAGTTTGATTAAAGTCCTCAATTAGATATAATGAAGCTAAACAACTTAATCTGATTGATTTTGATCTCATCCTTTAAAACTGCCAAATTAAGAATTATAATCCACAGCATTTTCTAGATTGAAAATAATTATAGGGTCAATGGAAGTATAAGTCTATTCAGAGTGATATGTTTAAGCATTACAGTAGGCCTCATGCCTTATCACACAATTTCAGAATTTCAAGTGGGAACATGGGAAGCAAATTAGTACCATTTAAAAAACCTCACAAAACAGAAAATTTTTACTTTCTCCTGGTTTGGTCACATCACTTAAAAACTGTTCCTGGCCACATGAAATTCCATGCCATGTCATGCCATGCCTCTTAACCGGCCTGAGTGGAAACTGTTGACACTTAATAACGGCACTTACATCCTTCACCAGTACTGCCAGTACTCAAGTCTGATAAGTTGCATTTGTGCAGTACATTGTTAAAGGTTTCTGGTGTGGTCTTCAATTTTTTTATGTTATTCTTTCAGTAATAGCAGATTGTAGTGAAGAGGAGTTTGATATGCTTATGGTTTTTGGAGAATTATCTAAAACAGAGATGGTTTATGCAGAGAGATATCAATATCATTGCCACAGGTCATGACATTTCCAATAACTGTAGACACAGATTCACAATAGCACCAAGAGCATTTGACCCACATTCATAACAAACAAGTCAGAAGACATTTTAGAGATGAAAAAATTTCAGATATTTCTGCTGTAATATATTTCAACCCATATTTGTGAATGTGAATAACAGCTGTAGAATTCTACATGATAGGTTTTATGTCTGTATCACATCCAAATTCATAATTCATTAACCAAAGATGATTCCAGATGATTACTGAAATAACTTTGAACACAACAAAAGACAAGGTCATGAGAAACCAACAACTATTTATTATGTCACAGCATGACAGTAATACAATACTGTTTTATGACGTGTACAAAATTAAGTGAAGAGTATTGACTGCCAGTCAGAGCCAGTGCACTGCAATATCAAAAAACATTTGCCCACCCAGGGCAGCTGGCTCTCACCAGTGGGTGATTGAGGCACTCTCACCAGTAGGTGATTGAGGCACTGGATTACAATTGGTATCCAATAGTAGGATCCTGGAGCAGCCAAACTGTGCACTACTCAAACAGTGATTTATACCATGTTAGTGTCAGCAATGTGTAGTAATGTATGATTTACTATGCCCCTACTCTCTTGGGGGGGAAGACCAACCAGATGAATGTTCCTCCCTGTTGTGCTGGTGGGTGGCACATCCGTAGTGTTGAAAGTAGTTGCCCTGGGAGTGCACAGTTTAGGGTCTGTGTGGGCCCCCTCCTGTGAAGTAGGCAGGTGACCCTGGCAACTTAGAGGCAGGACCATGGGAATGTCGGAGTAGTCATTAGGTGCTGTATGCTGGGGAGCAGTAGTGTCTGGTGGGAGGGTAGTTGTTGCCAGAAGGAAGCGGCAGGTTTACATGTCTATGTGACAGGTGCCTGCATTGGTGCAGGAGGTGCCTGGATCAGTATGAGAGGCAGCAGCAACAGTGCGGGAGGTGCATGCATTAAGGTAGGACGCACTCACATTAGTGTTAGAGGCACCAGGAGGTGCCTGCAGCAGAATACGAAATGCCCAAGGCAGGTTAAGAGGTGTCTGTGTCAGTACTGGAGGTGCCTGTGTCTGGGTAGAAGGCACCCACATTGGTGCATGAGGCACACATGTCAATGTGGGAGGTACCCATGTTGGTGCAGGAGGTGCCTTTGGCATTGTAGGAGGTACCAACATCAGTGCAGAAAGTGACAGCAGCTGGGTAGGACACGCCTGCATTGGTGTAGAAGGTGTGTAAGTAGGAGGCACCCGTCTCAGTGCTATATCTGTCAAGCGGCCAAACTGCATTGTCTGTGTAGGGGTGATCCCCCAGCAGAAAGATGGCAGGCATGGCTGGGGCAGTGTGCTGCCACAGTGAACTGAGATGCTGGAGGAATGCCACTGTGGAAGCAAAAATCATAAAAAGGGATGAATCAAAAAAACCATAGTGCAAGGAAGGGCAAGCTGTGGCGGCAGTAAATTGACTAATTAGAGGAATATGCTTTTTATTGTACCTTATCAGATGGTGTTTGATGGGAACCAACTGTTGGGGAGCCCAGCTGTGCATATGTTTGAGAGCTGAGGAGTGAAACAGCTCTCTCATCTTGCACAAAGCTTCCCCAGGGAAGCGTCCTTGGACCTCTGCTGTTCCTGATCTATATAAATGACCTGGGTGACAATCTGAGCAGTTCTCTTAGGTTGTTCGCAGATGATGCTGTAATTTACCATCTAGTAAGGTCATCCGAAGACCAGTATCAGTTGCAAAGCAATTTAGAAAAGATTGCTGTATGGTGTGGCAGGTGGCAGTTGACGCTAAATAACGAAAAGTGTGAGGTGATCCACATGAGTTCCAAAAGAAATCTGTTGGAGTTCAAATACTCAACAAATAGTACAATTCTCAAGGCTATCAATTCAACTAAATACCTGGGTGTTAAAATTACAAACAACTTCAGTTGGAAAGACCACATAGATAATATTGTGGGGAAGGCAAGCCAAAGGTTGCATTTCATTGGCAGGACACTTACAAGATGCAACAAGTCCACTAAAGAGACAGCTTACACTACACTCATTCATCCTCTGTTAGAATATTGCTGCATGGTGTGGGATCCTTACCAGATGGGATTGACGGAGGACATTGAAAGGGTGTAAAAAAGGGCAGCTCGTTTTGGATTATCACATAATAGGGGAGAGAGTGTGGCAGATATGATATGCGAATTGGGATGGAAGTCATTAAAGCAAAGACGTTTTTCGTCGCGGCGAGATCTATTTACGAAATTTCAGTCTCCAATTATCTCTTCCGAATGCGAAAATATTTTGTTGAGCACAACCTACATAGGTAGGAATGATCATCAAAATAAAATAAGAGAGATCAGAGCTCGAACAGAAAGGTTTAGGTGTTCATATTTCCCACACGCTGTTCGCGGGTGGAATGGTAGAGAGATAGTATGATTGTGGTTCGATGAACCCTCTGCCAAGCACTTAAATGTGAATTGCAGAGTAGTCATGTAGATGTAGATGTAGATGTAGGGGCCAGCAGAAGTGCCACATGGTGCACTGGTTGCCTGTTGTGGTGAGGTGTGAACTGCAGTGACTTTCTCTTCACAAGGCAGGCTTTTTGCTATGTGTCAATGTGGTGTACGAACAATGATGGTGTATTGGAATGTGTGGAAAACAGCATTCAGCAGCAGTAGAGGGAACACTGTTGAACCACTTTGTTTGGCACTAGGTGGAGGATTGCTTTCCTGACCATGAAGGCTGCATAGGAAGTGGGAGAGGTTGTAGGCAGTAATGTCATAGAGCCTGATGTGGCTGCTTGCAGCACTAGGAAGAACTTGATGCAAGTGACAAGGGTGTGGATGTGCACAAACACCACAAAGCAGCAGTGAAGAGGGAAGCCAGTACACTATCAATAACTCAGATGGGAAACCAATCATAAGCAAAAAAGGGAAAGCTGAAAGGTGAAAGGAGTATACAGAGGCTCTATACAAGGAAGATGAACTTCAAGGCAATATTGTAGGAATAGATGATGATAGAGGTAGATGGGAGACATGATACTGTAAGAAGAATTTGACAGAGCACTGAAATATCTAAGTCAAACAAGGCCCCAGGAGTAGATAACTTTCTGTCACAACTAGTGATCGCCAGCCATAACAAAACTCTTCTGGCATACAAGATGTACGAGATGGGCAAAATATGCGCACACATCAAGAAGACTGTAATAATTCCAATTCCAAAGAAAGTAGGTGCTGACAGGTGTGAATATTATGGAACTGTCAGTTTAATAAGTGATGACTGCAAAATACTAACACAAATTATTTACAGAACAATGGAAAAATTGGAAGAAGCCAACCTTGATGATGATCAGTTTGGATTTCAGGGAAATGTAGGAACATGTGAGGCAATACTGACCCTACGACTTATCTTAGAAGATAAGTTATGGAAAGACAAAACTATATTTGTAGCCTTTGAGAAACATTTTGACAGTGTTGGATGGAATACTCTCTTTTAAATTGTGAAGGTAGCAGTGCTAAAATACAGGGAGCAATAAGCTATTTACAACATGTACAGAAATCGGATGGCAGTCACAAGACTTGAGGGGCATGAAAGGGAAGCAGTGGTTGAGAAGGGACTGGGGCAGGGTTGTAACCTATCCCTCGAAGTTATTCTGTCTATACATTGAGCAAGCAGTAAAGGAAACCAAAGAAAATTTTGGAGTATGGATTAAAGTTCAGTGAGAAGAATTGAGGTTTGTCAATAACATTGTAATTCTGTCAGAGACAGCAAAGGACTTAGAAGAGCAATTGAGTGGAATGGACAATGTCTGGCAAGAAGGATATCAGATGGGCATCAACAAAAGCAAAACAAAAATAATGGGATTAAGTTGATTTAAAACAGGTGATGTTGAGGGAATTAGATCAGCAAATGAGACACTTCAAAGCAGTAGATAAGGTTTGCTATTTGGGCAGCAAAATAACTGATGATGGAAGAAGTAGAGAGGATATAAAATATAGGCTGGCAATGGTAAGAAAAGTGTTTCTGAAGAAGAGAAATTTGTTAAAATTGAATATAGATGTGAATGTTAGGAAATCTTTTGTGAAATTATCATATTTGTGTGGAGTGTAGCCATGTATGGATGTGAAACATGTAAGACAAACAGTTTAGACAAAAAGAGAAGAGAAGCTTTTGTAATGTGATGCTTCAGATGAATGCTGAAGATTAGATGGGTAGGTGATATAACTAATGAGGAGATACTGAATAGGAGACCAAGAGATGAATACAAGAAGGAGATTCAGAATGGTATAAGTTGCAGTAGTTATTTGGAGATGAAGAGGCTTAAGCTGATGGCAATAACAACAGTATCACCACTGTTATTAGTCACCAGTTACCAGTTGTCTTTTCCTGACATCTCAAATAGGTTAGGGAATGCAGTTAGGTAATGTCATCAACAAACATCGATATTTCAGCATTTGTGCCTTGAAAATGAGGTTTTCACCTGTTGAAATTTTGTCAGTTGTTGAGGATGTTAAGTGGATGCATTCCTTTAAGTTATCTGAACACTATTTATATGTATTGATTTCAGAAATTAGTGAGTATCCTGATGCTGGAAACCACATTCTGAGGTTTGTATATTGAAGTGATTCGATAGCCTTTGATTTATAGTTATGACAGCAATTTGCCATCTGTCTTAAAAATGTTGCAATATACCTATTCTGTTGAACAAAGATGGCCCTTTTGCATTTGTGGTGGATCCTTTGGTGCTGCGTCTTTTATCTTCACTGAAATATCAGTTGTCATCCTGAAAGTGATCCAGATGATGTTTCTGGCCTCTGGTGTGAAAGGCTTAACTAGCATTACTGCCATTGATTTGGAGTGCCCAATTGCTCCATAGATTCACATTCCCAAGTGCGTTGCACTTTTTGAGGGAACACCTTTCTTAAATGCATTAGAGTACACCCACAGTACTGAGGGTCATACATATTCTCCTTAGATATTAATTATTTTGATGAACAACTCCTCGTTTTATAAGTTTGAGACTGTATTACTTTTTCTTTGTTTTATTTGTTCTTTTATGTATTGTAAAGTATCATTTATCTGACTGGTTTTACAGGAATTGTGTCTATGGTCTTGTCCCTGAGAGTTGACCGCATGTATGATAAGCGAATTACATGGAATGATGATCTGAGAGACAAAAATTCTGATGAATATCAGCAGTTGCAGTGGGAAGCTAGCCAAGCTGTGAGTAGATTGTGTTGTTTATCACTTGGTATGCAGTTCTGAAACACAGCTAAAATGTGGTATGTGAACATGGATTTTGGCAGAGTGGTAGAAATTTATTCTTAATTTCTGTATATACTATACAGTTTTTGCTGTGTTTCAAATAACTTTAATACTCAATCATAAAGTATTACATTTCTTTGTAGTCTTTAAAACATTGAATTTACTCTGAAGTTTCAGAGTAATGTTGCATTATTAAATGGTATGGCCCTCCATGGGCACATGACATTCACTTCATGAACAATGAAAATGATCAATTAATTTTAAAATAATTGTATGATTTAGTGAGGCATTCATCAATGGATTCAACAATATGGACTGAATGTAGTTTGAATAAATAAACCAATTACAGGTAGAAATATAATAATGGAAAATCCTATTTTGGTTTGGTTATGTGGAGTAAAAGTAACAACCCACTGAATAATAGAGGTGTTGAGTCATCATAAGGCTTATAAATGTGATTGGAATAAATAAATAAAACCATCCCTCCCACACATATGCACTTGTACAGTATAGACATACATGTGTGTGTGTGTGTGTGTGTGTGTGTGTGTGTGTGTGTTTGTGTGTGTGTGTGTGTGTGTGTGTGTGTGTGTGTGTGTGTACACTTTAACTCAAAAAAGGATGTGTCTGAAAGCTGTCAAAGTTTTCAGTCATTTGATGACTCATTTCCTCACACCTCATTGAACTGTTTATCTTAACTCCTTAAATTATTTAATAATAGCAGGCAGACAGTTTTTAACCACTAACTCATTCGCTTGTATCCCGTAAGGCATTACATTGATTGAGATGAACATTTTCTGCCTATCAGCTGAGGTAGCACTGTTGCAAAGTGACAGTTTCTTATTGGAAAAAACTGAAACTATGCCATGATTTAAATTTTTCTATGTTGCTTTCAAATCATTCCAATTATGTGGTGGCATAACTTAATCTGTCATGTGAGGTCACTGAAATTGTTTTGTCACTGGCATCTATTATGAGTTAGTGTGCTTCCTTCAATAAGGACGTAATTTAGGCATGATTTATTTAATTTTCTTAACATTATTGTCATGTTATACTGCAGAGTATCATTAGGTGTGGACATTTGAAATTATTGCATGCTCTTTAATTGACAGCAGATAATGTCACTCACACTTTGAAAGATATGAGCAAGCCTTTTTTATTGGTTTGTCCGAGGAATTACTCCACACTACCGCTTTATAGTACAACTGTAATGAAAACTACAATGTACTTTCAATAATAACAAAAATCATACTTTTGCACATCAAATACTTTTTTATCTGTCCAAAAGCAACAGATATGCACAAATTGAGACTGTGTTTTGGTCTAACGATCTCATTATCAAGATTATATTAACCTTTAATCTTTCTTCCTTTTCTTGCTAATGTAATTCCTATCGAAATAATGGTCTCTTGTATAAAGTACCAACCCATAGCTTTTTGTATGGTATTTCCCTGTAGATAAAGTATTGTGATATTGTAAAGGAGTTTTTTCATTTGGTTGCAGTATTTTGAGCAATAGTGTAGTCATCAACATAAACTTACTAAGTATGCTTGGAATACTAATTTTGTATAGCCATTCCAAGACTTTTTGGCTTTAGTTCCACAGTTATTTTGAACACCTCTTTTCTGCAGAACCCTGAAGCTAATTTAAATTATTGTTTCTTCCCCTCTTTTTTGTATTCTGTTGTTAACATTTGCCAATGATGAGTAATGGTATGTAGTCTTTAGAATAAGTGCCTTTACAGTTCTTACTCAACATATTGATTGAAAATATACTTTCAGACTATTTTCTTGAGAAGGAATCAGTATGAATATCCCAATTCCATTTGTCTGTAATAATTTCACCCAGAAAATTTAATACTTTGCTTCTTTTTCAAAATTTCACTGACTGTGTATAGTTCCATGCCATTGTCACCAGTCATTCAGAAGTTGAATATTCCATGATAGATGTGTTGCTAATGCTTACACTGTGATGGGCTTCATTGAAATACTGCATTATTTCATTTGTAACTTTGTTAATATATCTCTATTTCCTTATAGACATTATGTTCATAAACAGTAAACATATAATTTGAATACAAAATTATTTTAAGTAATATTTTGTGTTGTGAAGATAAATAAGATACAAGAGTGGCTCAATTTTGTGTGTGTATGTTGGGGGGGGGGGGGGCATTACAATTGAAATATTTTTTTGTATAAAGCATTACACAAAGGTAATTTGAAATCTATGTTTTCAGATCAACTCTGCTATGTCAATGACACCTTTCTCAGATGATGTCATGGGAGTAAATGTCAATGGACTGTACACAGTGGGTGGGTATGGTCCAGTGTTTGCCAATGTGACATTGCAATTGGAAGAGACTGCAGAAACCTTGAGACCAGCTGTGAGGCATGATATCCGACGTCATCTGCTGGGAGCAATTCAGCGGAGGGGTAACAATGTGGGCGCCAGTGCATTGTGGGTGGATAGTCTGCCAGGAGCAGTAACTGATGTGCTTGATTTGGATGAGTGTAGTCATCCAGCATTACACGACTGCCATTCTTTGGCAGAATGTAGCAATGTGTTTGGCACATTTCGTTGCGTGTGTCCTAATGGGCTGCGAGACCCCTGGGCAGGTGATATGCATCATAGTGGACGAAAATGTGAAGCATGCCCACAGCAACATTGTAGTGGGCATGGGGAGTGCCGATTTGAAGGGAACCAGCAGGTTTGCCAGTAAGTACTGCATCAGTGACTTCAAAGTCAATATATAATAATAATAATAATAACAATAATAACAATAATAATAACATATCTAAAAACAAAGATGATGTGACTTACCAAACAAAAGCGCTGGCAGGTCGATAGACACACAAACAAACACAAACATACACACAAAATTCAAGCTTTTGCAACAAACCGTTGCTTCATCAGGAAAGAGGGAAGGAGAGGGAAAGACAAAAGGATGTGGGTTTTAAGAGTGAGGGTAAGGAGTCATTCCAATCCCGGGAGCGGAAAGACTTACCTTAGGGGGAAAAAAGGACAGGTATACACTCGTACACTCACACACACACACATATCCATCTGCACATACACAGACACAAGGAGACATTTGTAAAGGCAAAGAGTTTGGGCAGAGATGTCAGTCGAGGTGGAAGTACAGAGGCAAAGATGTTGTTGAAAGACAGGTGAAGTATGAGCAGCGGCAACTTGAAATTAGCGGAGGTTGAGGCCTGGCGGATAACAAGAAGAGAGGATATACTGAAGGGCAAGTTCCCATCTCCGGAGTTCTGACAGGTTGGTGTTAGTGGGAAGTATCCAGATGACCCGGACGGTGTAAACACTGTGCCAAGATGTGCTGGCCGTTCACCAATGCATGTTTAGCCACAGGGTGATAATAATAATAACAATTACAATAATTATGGTGATTAATAATAATAAATAATAATAAACTTGTTCACATATGTGAGAAGGAGGAAATATTATAGAAATTATTTTATGAGTTATTTGTAACAACTCATGTGTGTCATCTATCTTGTAAGAAAATCAACTTTTCATGTAAGTTTCTTACACATCAGTGAAGCAATAAATAATAATGACTTAGTTTCACACATTATTTTCCATTTCATGAAACTGAATATTTATTTCTCTTCTGAAAGCTTATTTAGGTTAATACTTGAATATATTTCCACAGGACTATATTTACTCTTTTCTAGACCAGTATTTCTCTGAGGCATTTGTTTCCCTAATATAAATCTGGTTTCTTACTATTTGTTTTACCACAACTTTTCTTTTTAGTCTAATGACTAAATAAATCTGCCACCATACCTGAGGTCATGAAGACTTGTTAGTGTGACGTTGCTTGGCTGGGAAGTAGCCCCTTTAGCTCCTGCTGCTGGAATTAATTTTCATCACCAGTAACTGGTCAACAAATGGAGAAGAGCTGATGACACACAGTGTTGGATCACCAGACTGTGTTAAAAAAAGGAAGATTAGAGTTTAACATCTCATTGACAACAAGGTCATCAGAGATGGAGCACAATCTCAGACTAGGGAAGGATGGGGAAAAATCAACCATGTCCTTTTAAAGAAAACATCCTGACAGTTGCCTTATATGATTTAGGGAACTCGTGGAAAACTCAATTCTGGAGGTCTTAATGGGGATTTTAACCTTCATCTTCCCAAATGTGTGTTTAGTGTGCTAACCACTGTTCCACTTCGCTTGGTAGACTATGTTATAATATTATAGTTTATATTTCAAACATCTACTCTACATTTCATGCAGTGCGGACTTATAACACTACTGTTGATGATCCACCTCTGAAAGGGGGTATTAATCTTTGCAGATTGACAGATGCTATTAAGAAGTATTTGGTTGTCTGGAAGAAGCTGATTCACAGTTTGCTTTGCTTTCGATCCAAAATAATCTGTAACAACAAAAAAATAACATATCATAGCATTGTACACACACTCATCAGTATTATCTTTACAATACAGATACACTAACATCATAACAACTTGAGAGAATGTAATAGAAAACCATCTCCATAAGGTTCTTATCCTTTGAAGCAGTGCAAGCTGCCTGCATAGTCCATACTGTTCATTGACACAGAATGAAGAGGGAAAACTCTTTACTCTCAGCTTATCCATTGTATTCATAACACTCTACATTGTGGATATAAGGATTACCTGACAAGGAAAACTGAATTACTGATCAGGGTGGCAGAACTATCTTGTTTGCACTAAAGAAGAGAGAGAAGTAGCAACAGCGTACTCCTGGTATTCGTATAGGCTGAGTGCTGGTAGATGCTTGACATCAGTCCACACTGAAATATTGATCAGCACTTTAGTTCGACTTTCATCACACACACTGTAACTTTGACAGGATTTATTCATAGCAATATGATGTGAATCCACATCTTGCCTAAATAAACTGGCGATCTTTTGAATTCTGATGCCTCATTTTGCATAAAAACTTAATATACTGTTCATTTTTTGAAACTTCTTTAAATTTCTCCATTATCATAGAAGAATGCCCCTGTTTGACAAACACTGTGACATTTTATAGAGTTCATATCTCATTACATTCTTCACGGTATCTTAGAAACTGCTGCCTGATAGCACCCATATACAAATCATGAAGGTAATATTTACTGTGATCATTTTATTTCTTTGTCTTTCAGACAGATATACCAATTCCACTTCACTTGACTTTATGTCCCACCATCTATAAATTCTATATGATTTATTTGCTCAGCTACAGGATACAATATTTTGCACATATGCTTTGTCACTTTCTCTGTTGACATGGGCATTTTTCTCATTATCAGTTATTTTAGCGATTTTAATAGCAAGATTTTGTTGTAATCACTTTGAAAAGGAAATACAGTTAGGAATACAGTTTGTTTTGCTGGTGAATAAATAACTTGCATAATTTATTTCCAGCTCCAAAGACTAACTTAGTTTCCAGATTAAATTCCTTCCTTGTCTTTCCAGTCATATTCTGTACACTTGATTTTAATTTATTTTTTCTATATGTGTGAGCAATGTGTTTTCTGTAATATTTTTTCAATATTCGCCATAAGATAAGTGATCCAGTTCTTCTGTCAGTTCAGAAATTGTTGTGTTTCCAGGTATTTCACTGATGTATGTTTACTTTTATGTCACTTATTCATATATATGTAATTTTGCTTTACAGCTGTACAGGGAACTTCTATGGATCTCAGTGTGAGATAGACGGAGAAGTCCTCGGAGTTGCAGTTGGAGCATCTTTAGCAGCACTTGTAATAATAGTTCTCACCTTAGTATTCCTTTGCATGTGGAGGTTAGTGAATATATTTATATGCTTAATATAATTGACATATTGATTTTTAGTTTGCTCCACAGTTATACTTTTGAACTGAGAAAAGTCTGAACATTACAAATGAAAAATAATAACACCAAAGAGATAAAATAGCTGCCAGCCTTCAGAAATGGCTGTCAGCAATCACATGGCAAATATGGAAGTGGCCTTGGAAAATTTTAGGAGATGGGATCTTAGTGTTTAATGCCCCATCAACATCAAATTCATTTAGAGATGGATTGTGTCAAGGATGGGGAAGGTAAATGGCCATGCCCTTTCAAGGGAACCATCCTAGCATTTTCTGGGAGTGGTTTAGACAGAAAATTTTAAAAATTAGAATTGTGTTTCAGGCCTTTAAACACTCAGACACTTTCTGGCCCTAAATAAAGTGGATTTTCCAGCAATTGAAATAATTGTAAAAGAAAGTTCAGATTAAGTGCAAAAAGCTAAAAAATCAGTTTAATAAACATAAAGGTGCTTTAGAAACATTTCTGTAATTTACAAATGCTACAAAATCAACTCATTTATAGGTCTCAAATTATTAATTAGAAGGAAAGTAAAACAAGTAAACAAAATCCACATGCATCATGAAACGAGAGGCCTGTCTTCAGTGTTTTATACAAAAACATTTACAAGTCTTTCTCATCCACTGCCTCTTCTTCCTGGATCTGTCTCTACTTGTACAATACAGAAACTTCAATTCTGACTGATGATAATATCTCTTTAGTGACAATCTTGTTGCGCTCTTCACAGTCAGACTCTGAACCTTTGAAAAATTATTTTGGTAACATGCTCTTCCTTAAGATAAATGTTTCATTTAACTGATGATAAAGGCAGTCAATGTTCCTGTATTCATACTAGATCAAAATTCAGTACTGTTTTTCCTAACAGTATTATAAACTCTCTCACAGGCAGCATTACTGTGAAGCATAAGCAGTAATGCAAGCACAAGTTTGCTCATTGATGGATACTTTTTAATTCCTGGTGCATTAAACATAGCAGATATCTTGTACCAAGTCTTTCTCATCCACTGCCTCTTCTTCCTGGATCTGTCTCTACTTGTACAATACAGAAACTTCAATTCTGACTGATGATAATATCTCTTTAGTGACAATCTTGTTGCGCTCTTCACAGTCAGACTCTGAACCTTTGAAAAATTATTTTGGTAACATGCTCTTCCTTAAGATAAATGTTTCATTTAACTGATGATAAAGGCAGTCAATGTTCCTGTATTCATACTAGATCAAAATTCAGTACTGTTTTTCCTAACAGTATTATAAACTCTCTCACAGGCAGCATTACTGTGAAGCATAAGCAGTAATGCAAGCACAAGTTTGCTCAGTGATGGATACTTTTTAATTCCTGGTGCATTAAACATAGCAGATATCTTGTACCAAGAAGTATTAGCTCTCTCTTCTTCCACTATTCCAAAGTCAACAAACTGGTATCTCAAAAACTCTTAATTCTAATGTGTTTCATTTCACAATCACTCAGAACACAAGGAAATAGCTCATTCAGCTTTACAATTGACAACAAAAGTTTTCTTTTCCTGGATCCAATGTCTATAACTTCTAAGTTTTTAGTGAGTCATAATATTGTGGAAATTTTTCTTTGACACAACTACATGAGGCGATGAAAAATCTTCTGACATCATCATAAAATTTTGTGAATACAGATTTTTCAAGCTTGGTAGGATGAATGAAGCTTCTAGAGTCTATGCCAATGACTATATCTTTGCACTTTGTGTTATTTACTTTTTTGAAATTTTAGTTCCAGCAGACTGCAACATGTAGGTACTGCAGAAAGATTGATGAATCTAACCATCAGACCTGTAAATAAGTTATTTAGGATGCTATGAAGTCTGTGAATTACTGGCTCTTCTTTCTGAAAGGCTATTACATAAGGAAAGAAGAAATAACTTAGTTATAGATCTTTTAGAATAGGGTGCACTCTAGATATGTAAGAGGTGTTTACATTTTTTTTAGGCTTCCTCATTCAAACATTTTACAAGAGGTTCCCACTGTTCCATTATTCTTTCTATTCATAGGAACAGAGAGAGCCAACTTTTACAAACATACTTCAGTATTTTATGGGGTTTAGTCCCATATATATCTTGACAAAGTTTAAAATTAGTATCTCTTTATGAACTTTTTTGGAGAAAGGAGAAAATGTCCATTATAAGTTCTTCAGTATTAAATATTGTAGGTTTTTCACACATTTTGTGCAGCTAAATGAAGCAGGTGACAGGAACAAGATTGAATTCTTCTGTGTGGTAGAACTTTCTGTAAAAAAAAACGGCCACTCCTTTTATATATCCCACCATTGTATTTGAATTATCACATGCAAAGGAAATGCAATTTTTTCTGGGAATTCCTTTTCTTACTAGTTCAGCACTCCAGATATTAAAAATTCCTTCGCCAGTATTTAAACTCAATTCCAGCAAGGATTATGGTGAATATCTTTCCCTGGTTAACATCAAAGAAAGTAATGACAATTGGATACTGTTTCATGTCCTTTAACGTCTGTGCTATCTTCAGCTGCAAGGGAAAGGGGGTTTTCTTTTAAAGTATTCTATTCTACTATATCACTCTGTGTTCCAGATGACAAAGAATTTATAACTGCAACTGTTTTGGTTCCTCTACAACTGTATTTTAGCAGCTGTGAAGTATGATCTGCACAAGAAATTGACAGGCCATGTTCAACATTAAATGAACTAAAATGCATTTCAGCACTGGCAATAGAGTCTTACACATCAGGTGTTATTCTAAATGATTACAATGATGCATTTGAAGGCTTAAGGTTTGTTAGGTCTACATGTACTTTAGACAGAACATGACAACAGCAATCATCACAACCAGCATGCTTTATAGAAATGTCTCATGAACACACTGTACAAGACACATGTTGGTCTGATTTATTTGATTCTACCAATTATGACCATTCGTTACTATACTGTTTCTGAAATCTCTGTTCAGTTTTACATTTTTTCATTATAGTGTTATCCACTGTACAAAGTTTGGCTTTACACAATATTACTGTCTGAATTTGCTCTGTACTTTTCTCTCTTTCACTTGGGATTCTTTTGCAATTTTACATTATTATTTTTGTCACTCTTTTCTTTACAGACACTTTTAACAGTTGGTGAAGAAACAAAAAAATCTTAATTCCTTGCATTTGTGACAAACAACTAAAACTTTCCTTAGCAGCTAACACAGTGTTTTTGAATTCTAAATGGAACAACATTACCACCGAACTCAGTGTAAGAATTACCGAAAATATCAGTGGTCTATACACAAAGCACATGGCATAGTCCTGGTAGGTTTCCATGCATGCATGCTAGATGGAAATACCCTGATTAGTGGAAATACCATGCGATACTCAAAGTGGACTGTCTGATTTTATTTATTTATTTATTTATTTATTTTAGCATTATTCATTTGAATTAAGAATTTCAGAGAGCTCAGGTTTCCTAGCTATTAAATATTTTTATTATTATTTATTACATAATTTTTGTTCTCTTATGTAAATATCATGGAACTATTTTCTGGACTCAAGCAGATGTTACTGCTGCGTAGTACACATGCACAGATTCACAGGTGGTTACAACTTCCACATGCGGATCACGTGTCTATAGTTTTCTTAGTTCCACAAGAGCTACACTTGTATGTTGAAATCATTCGTAAACAGATTTACTACATCCTCAATGAAATCAATGATGTCCATTTCTGTAATTTCTTAGTACCTCTCCGTAACTCCATAATGAAGGTGATAAATCCATAATAATTACAGACAATCCATAATAGTTGGCTGCTATGTAATAAGTTTAGGCAGACATCTTTTTTTCAAGTACACCACAGTTACTTCACTACATTCTTTGTCTTCCTAAATTAACTGGTATTTGAGTATATTGACACTAATTTAAATTGTTGTGTATTTGAGATATATCATCAGGGTGTATACACTTTGGAACAACCAGGGAATCTAGGATTTTTTATCCAGGAGAAAACCAGGAAAAACCTGTAATTTTTTTAGAATTCCAGGAATTTTTCATTGTTTTAGTCTTGAGTTAAATTTTTAGAATTTTGACTGCTAAGAACTGATAGTCAAACAAAGAATTTTACTGTATTCCACTACTGCTGAATAATACTGCAGCAATAATACATAAATGGCAGATAAAATCAAAATAAAACTTAAGTTGCAAAGGAAATGTGCCATTTACATAAAAAAAAACACAGTGTACACAAAAGTGCCTGCCTAAAGCAAAATCTGTCAAAGGCCTTAGGATGAACACAATAGAATACTTCATAACAGCAAACCATTTCTGATAATTTCAAGTGCACATTTTCATCTTCTGGCACATATGGCATTATGCCATAATAAAGAACCAAACATGAGACAATACAGTACTAGTACTCCAAGAAAATTTCCATTCCAAAAAGTGCAGAGAAAAGCTTAATATCAGGTTGGGGCCTACTTCATTGGAAATCTGGACACATGAGTGTGTCCTTTGAGCCGAATTATCCATTTTAGTATGGTTTATGAAATTCCTATGATCTTGGAGTATCCTCTGATGTCCTATTTCTTTTATAACATCATGTAAGAACTCGTATAGCTATATGTGTATGAACATAGGGGTTCCTACATCTTCATAGCTGCCCATTCACAGCCTGTTTTCTGGCACTCTCTGAGAACTGCCAAAACGAACTCATGTCAAAGGGTGTCATGGGAAAATATTGTGAATGTTTCTTTGAAAAACATTATTTTCAAAGAAAATTTCCTTTTAGAGAGAAAACTGAATTATGTTATGTTCAAAAATGTGCAGTGAATTTCTTAAATCACAGAGCATTTGACATCTCATAACACTCTGAGTACCAACCACTTGGAATAATTTTGAGCCCAGTCATTAATGTCAATGTTTAAAATTTTTCTGGCACATTTGTGTGATCTATCTTTAAGTATAACAATGCTAAAAAAACCAATATTATATGTAGAAACTTAGTTTTGCTTGTAGCTATACTATGTACATTAATTTAAACCATTAAGTTTCCCTATTTGTGTGTTTACACTACATAGCAGTGATGTTGCTATTGCCCGACTACATCACATGTCCTATGCTCTGAATATCAGCTGTCATTTGCTGGTGAGACCATGTGACATGAGCTATGATTGGCTTTCAAAAGCACATTGCAATCTCTATTTCATTGCTTTGGAAATTAAAGTGCTGTGTTTGGTGGAATTCAAATTAATACTTTCGTAATATGAAAATATGCAGTGTATTGTAATATGAAATTATGCACCATACATGTTGCTGCACATCAAACATCTTTCAAAAAGGCATTTCTTTTCTTTTTTCTTTTTCGCGTGCCAAGTTTCTAAAATGACAGGAAGTTCTACGCTGGTATTATAAAACCTTTACCATTCAAAGGATTGATGTTTTTACTGTTATGAGGGAAATTAAACTGTCACTTATCATGGAAAAAGTGTGTTTTCACCGTGGAAAAAGTATATATTCATGTGAGAAAAAGTGCATTTTGAACCAGGAGATCCAGGAAAAATCCAGTTTTTTTTTTCCTTGTCCGCGTACACACGCTGATCATGTTAGTACAAATCTCATAAATGCAGATCTGTGACTTATTAACATTTGAATTTCACACAAATAATACAGCTTATAGTGCATACAAGTAGTGAGAAATTTCCCAGATTTTATATTACTGTAGTCATCACTTTTTTCTGATGGTACTCAAATAGAAAGCAGTACTGGCTCCTTTTTTTTAATGTTTTAAAAAGTGTTCAATTTCTTTAGAGCAAAATTCATTATAAATATCATGGTAGATGTCACTGTCTATACGAAATATATTTCCAGTCTTATTCCTTACATGTTAGTATCAGAATTGGTCGGTTGCGCTCAGTTCACTTGCTGCATTGGAGTTTCTTGTGCTGTGGTATTTTCGCTGCTACAAGCACATGTTTGGGAACTGTTCACGTTAGTTTTGAGTCAATCTAGTTTAAATCAGTCCAAATCATTCTTCAAAATGAGTAAAGGAAGTAGTTTGTTTATGCCAATTAATAAATAAAAAGAAGGCTGAAGAAGTGGAAATTGTTGAACCTACACTTGTACAAGATATTAAAGATTCTCATCATGACTGGTCTGAATATTGGACAATGCTGCAGAAAAAAAGACTTTTGCAAGAGAGATAAAATCTTTTGGGTTATAAATTGTGCTGTGATGAGGGAAGTAGAGCCATTGATAAATGGGTGGGAATGAAAATGTCAGTGGAGGGGACAGGAGAGTGTATGGCACAAAGCATGCCAAAAAATAATATCTGAAGAAAAAAATTATATACCAAAGAAAGTTTTCTTGAGTACTTCATCTCACAACAAACAAGCAACAGAAAATATACTTCGAACCTCTTATAAAGTTGTGATGAGAAATCAGTCATTTAACAACTTTGAAGACAAAATAAATTTACATGTCCTTAATGGTGTCGACATGGAATATATTTACTCTACAAATGTGTGCATTAACATTGTGAGCCACATTACAAATGAAATGAGAAAAATGTTAATGCACAGTGTAGTACAGCACAAGGACAAAGTGCAATTACTTACTCATGAATCAACAACTGTGAGTAACAGATTCACACTCATGGGTGTTACTCATGTAGTTTTTCCTAAACTTTCTGTTCTAGTCAGTCTTTTCCTCAATCTAATAGGATTATCATATGCAGCTGCAGTAGAATAAGGAGGCTTATACAAGAGAAGTTTCCTTGTATTGTTTTCTGGCATTGTAGTAACCATCTCCTTGAGTTGTCTGTTAGTGATGCAATGAAGAGAGTGACAGGAGTAAACTGCTTCAAGGGTTTTATGGACAAACTTCATGTAACTCATCATGCTTCAACTAAGAATGCTAGAGATTTACAGACCTGTGTAATGACTCCTGAGCTCCAGATTTTTTTCAAAATCGGCAGAATTTGAAGCACTCACTGGGTTGCATCTACACTCATACTCATAAATTAAGGATAATTGCTGAATGTCGTTCCACACAACATGGCATTACACAAAACTGGCACTAATAGCATAGACACATAGGGAACACACACACAACACAGATCTGTAAGTCCACAGTATTGGTGATAAGTTGAGGAAACCATTCCGAAACACGTGTGCTACAAAACGCCACTGTTTCCTGTGCATGTACCCCGACATCAATATGGGATATGATCACCATACACACGTACGCAGACCGCACAATAGATTGGCATACTCTGGATCAGATGGTCGAGAAGCTGCTGGGTTATAGCCTCCCAATCTTGCACCAGTGCCTGTCGGAGCTCCAGAAGTGTCCTAGGAGTTTGAAGACGTGCAGCGATACGTCAACCGAGAGCATCCCAGATGTGCTCGATGGGGTTTAGGTCTGGAGAACAGGCAGGTCCCTCCATTCACCTGATGTCTTCTATTTCAGTGTACTCCACCATGATGGCAGCTCAGTGGGGTCAAGCGTTATCAACCATCAGGACGAAGGTGGGACCCACTGCACCCCTGAAAAGGCAGAGATACTGGTGCAAAATGACATCCCGATACACATGACCTGTTACAGTTCCTCTGTCAAAGACATGCAGGGGTGTACACACACCAATCTACATCTACATCTACATCTACATCTACATCTACATCTACATCCATACTCCGCAAGCCACCTGACGGTGTGTGGCGGAGGGTACCCTGAGTACCTCTATCGGTTCTCCCTTCTATTCCAGTCTCATATTGTACGTGGAAAGAAGGATTGTCGGTATGCTTCTGTGTGGGCTCTAATCTCTCTGATTTTATCCTCATGGTCTCTTCGCGAGATATACGTAGGAGGGAGCAATATACTGCTTGACTCTTCGGTGAAGGTATGTTCTCGAAACTTTAACAAAAGCCCGTACCGAGCTACTGAGCGTCTCTCCTGCAGAGTCTTCCACTGGAGTTTATCTATCATCTCCGTAACGCTTTCGCAATTACTAAATGATCCTGTAACGAAGCGCGCTGCTCTCCGTTGGATCTTCTCTATCTCTTCTATCAACCCTACCTGGTGCGGATCCCACACTGCTGAGCAGTATTCAAGCATTGGGCGAACAAGCATACTGTAACCTACTTCCTTTGTTGTCGGATTGCATTTCCTTAAGATTCTTCCAATGAATCTCAGTCTGGCATCTGCTTTACCGACGATCAACTTTATATGATCATTCCATTTTAAATCACTCCTAATGAGTACTCCCAGATAATTTATGGAATTAACTACTTCCAGTTGCTGACCTGCTATTTTGTAGCTAAATGATAAGGGACCTATCTTTCTATGTATTCGCATCACATTACACTTGTCTACATTGAGATTCAATTGCCATTCCGTGCACCATGCGTCAATTCGCTGCAGATCCTCCTGAATTTCAGTACAATTTTCCATTGTTGCAACCTCTCGATACACCACAGCATCATCTGCAAAAAGCCTCAGTGAACTTCCGATGTCATCCACCAGGTCATTTATGTATATTGTGAATAGCAACGGTCCTATGACACTCCCCTGTGGCACACCTGAAATCACTCTTACTTCGAAGACTTCTCTCCATTGAGAATGACATGCTGCGTTCTGTTATCTAGGAACTCCTCAATCCAATCACACAATTGATCTGATAGTCCGTATGCTCTTACTTTGTTCATTAAACGACTGTGGGGAACTGTGTCAAACGCCTTGCGTAAGTCAAGAAACACGGCATCTACCTGTGAACCCGTGTCTAAGGCCCTCTGAGTCTCGTGGACGAATAGCGAGAGCTGGGTTTCACACGACCGTCTTTTTCGAAACCCATGCTGATTCCTACAGAGTAGATTTCTAGTCTCCAGAAAAGACATTATACTCGAACATAATACGTGTTCCAAAATTCTACAACTGATTGACGTTAGAGATATAGGTCTATAGTTCTGCACATCTGTTTGACGTCCCTTCTTGAAAACGGGGATGACCTGTGCCCTTTTCCAATCCTTTGGAACGCTTCGCTCTTCTAGAGACCTACGGTACACCGCTGCAAGAAGGGGGGCAAGTTCCTTCGCGTACTCTGTGTAAAATCGATCTGGTATTCCATCAGGACCAGCGGCCTTTCCTCTTTTGAGCGATTTTAATTGTTTCTCTATCCCTCTGTCGTCTATTTCGATATCTACCATTTTGTCAACTGTGCGACAATCTAGAGAAGGAACTACAGTGCAGTCTTCCTCTGTGAAACAGCTTTGGAAGAAGACATTTAGTAATTCGGCCTTTAGTCTGTCATCCTCTATTTCAGTACCATTTTGGTCACAGAGTGTCTGGACATTTTGTTTTGATCCACCTACCGCTTTGACATAGGACCAAAATTTCTTAGGATTTTCTGCCAAGTCAGTACATAGAACTTTACTTTCGAATTCATTGAAAGCCTCTCGCATAGCCCTCCTCACACTGCATTTCGCTTCGCGTAATTTTTGTTTGTCTGCAAGGCTTTGGCTATGTTTATGTTTGCTGTGAAGTTCCCTTTGCTTCCGCAGCAGCAATCATAATCCAACCCCACACCATCAAACCATGACCTCCATATGGCTCCCTTTCAAGGACATTAAGGGGTTGGTATCTGGTTCCTGGTTCATGCCAGATGAAAACCTGGTGAGAATCACTGTTCACCCTGTACCTGGACTCGTCTGTGAAAATAACCTCTGGCCACTGTTCCAATAACCATGTACTGTGTTCTCGACACCAAGCTTTAAGGGCTCTCCTGAGCCCAGGAGTCAGTGGAATGCACCTTCCAGGTCTCCGGGTGAATGAACCATGTTCAGTCGTCTGTAGACTGTGTGGCTGGAGAAAACTGTTCCAGTGGCTGTGGTAAGGTACCGAGCAAGGCTACCTGCAGTACTCCGTGGCCATCTGCGGACACTGATGGTGAGATATCGGTCTTCTTGTGATGTTGTATACTGTGGACGTCCTGTACTGTAGTGCCTGAACACATTTCCTGTCTACTGGAATCATTGCAATAATTTGAGATCACACATTGTGGCACACAGAGGGCCCATGCTATGACCTGCTGTGTTTGACCAGCTTCCAGTTGTCCTATTATTCTACCCCTCATAACATCATCAATATGTGTTCTTTGAGCCATTTTCAACACACAGTCATCATTAGCACATCTGAAAACGTCTGCACGCTTACTTTCTGCACCATACTCTGACATGCAGCAACACACCTCTGTGTATGTGGACTACTGCCAGTGCCCCCGTGCAATGACTGGAGGTCAAATGCACTGCATGGTCATAACCCGAGGTGATTTAACCCTGCAAACCACCAACCAGAGTGATGTTTCACCACGTATCAGCATTATCCTTAATTTATGAGCATGAGTGTAGCTTTCACACTGTTTCTGCAGTATGGCAAGACTGTGAAGCCCTCACCCACCTCATTCAGGAGGTAAAAGAAGAATGTATAAGAAGCAGAACAGCTTGTTACCTTTAAGAGGGTATTTTGAAAAAAAAGAAGACATAATGCCAGTTTGTTCTTCATTTGGACCTTGTGCATGATACTTTCCAAGAATGTAGTCTAAATCTGCAAGAGAGATATATTGACTTGTATAAAGCACACAGGAGGATAATGAATTCAGTCCAGATTTTTGAAGAAATAATTGAGAATTCTGGTCAATACTACAGTACCAGTAAGGAGACTATGAAACTCAAAAGGACCGAACTCTGCAATAATGAAACACTGTTCTGCAATTAATTCATCTGATTTTTATAAAAGTCTGAAAGAAGCTGTAGGTAAAGTGTGATTCAAGGGGATGATGTTGATTTTTCTGAAAGCACCAAGATTTTAAATTAGTGACCAGAAAACCCTGGCAAGTATCTTACATTTGGTGAAGTCGAGATTAGGAGATTAGCCCACAAGATTCACTTAAATAAAAGAGAAACATTTCATGGTTTTTGTGAATATCTTCAAGAAAATAAATTCCCAAATCTACTACTTCCTCTGAAGCACTCTTTGGGTACAACTGCAATGTTTTCCAGTGATTGTGAGAGAAAATGTCAAATGAATCTTATAGTTACTTCATCTAGCTCATCTATACTTGCACAGACAACTTCTGCACTCCTGTTCATCAGGATGATAGGGCCTCCTCTCAATCAGTTGAAACCTAACAAACATGGAGATTCATGGCTGCACCACTTTCATTATTCTGCAGTTGATAGCAAAACTAAGAAATGCTCTATAAACAATGAGTGTACGTTGAAGAATATGTTAAAGTTATGGAAGCTGTTGGAATAACACCTCCTTTGTGAGTACCAGCACCTTTTTTTTCCAGAAAAATTCACTGGTTGTTATAGCTGAACTCTATTTCTGCTAATCTCTTCATGTATGTTGCGTTTGTTCGAGAAACTTCTCAGTTTATTATAATAAAAACTACTTTTTTGCCCAATGCATTAATGTAACAATCCAAAAACCATTTATACTTCATTAGATAAATTGCAGATACTTAGTTTAAGATATTCTCAGAACACTCAGCTAGAAATTATCACACTGTACAGCTACAGTGATATCAGAACAACAGCATTTAAATTTATCTCCGTAACTATTGCTTATTCCATACATAAAATGGAAAGATGATAGCATAAGCATATCAATATGAACTACTATGATAGTTTAGAAATGTTTCCATTTACATCTTAATATTTGCATTTATAGAGAGCAATTATTTCAACCTTTCTCTAACAAATTATCTTGATGCCTGCACTGAGTAATTTGGATCAATCATGAAACACTTATTAATGATCAGCACAGAATTTGAACCTTCCCCCTGCTGAAAATGAGTCCAGTGTCTTAAACAATAAAGCCCCTCATTGTATTACATGTTTGATTCAGCCCAAAACTGCATATCTGGTGGGATTTCATGAAATACGAGGCCTGTTCAAAGAATTGTGGAACATTCATAATTTTGCGCCAGTGGCGTGTTAGTGCGAAATGTAGTTGGCATCCTGTACTTGCCTGTATTTAATGTGTAATTGCCAGAAGTTTTATTGTTGTATGTCTGTTAGTTATTGTTCAGTGGTGTACTAAGTATAACATTGTGTCACACAGTTTGCGGATTTCGAGATGGCAGAGTTAGAGCAGCAAGACATCTGCCTTAAATTTTGTATGAAACTCAAGAAAACCTTTATAGAGACATACAAAATGATGCAGGAAGCATAAAATAATGAGTGCTTAAGCTGTGCCCAGTGTTGTGACTGGTTCTCAAGGTTTAAAAATGGCTGGATTGAAGTTAAACATGACACTCAAGCAATACGCTCTCCGACGTTTACCAATGACACTCATGTCAGGAATGTCAACAAAGTCCTCTGTGCCTAACAAAGACTGACTCTATGAGAGATTTCAGAAGAATGTAGCATTTCAGTTGGATCATGTTGTAATCCTGACACTGCATTGTGTTGTGACCGAGTTCATCCTGTGGCTCATGAGTCAAGACCAGAAAGACCTTTGACTCACAATCTGTGAAGAGCTTTTGGTTCATGCAAAGAAGAATAACATGTTTCTTAAGAGAATAGGGACTGGTGATGAGACATGGGTCTATTGTTATGATGTTGAGACCAAGGTTCAGTCTTCAAAATGGGTCAGCAAAGGTTCTCAAAGATCAAAAAAATGCTTGTCAGGTCAGGTCAAATGTCAAAGCCATGATGATAGTTTTCTTTGACTTTGAAGGATTACTTCTTCATGAATTTGTACCTCAGGGACAAATAGTTAATTGATGATACTATCAGGATGTGTTGTGAGGCTTGCGAGAAAATGTGAGAAGGAAAGGGCCTGAAATTTGGCAAGACAATTCATGGCACTTGCATCATGATAACACACCTGCACCATTCATCCCTTTTGGTGCATGCAAACAAAATTACTGCACTGCCTCATTCTCTGTACTCTCTAGATCTGACCCCTGTGGATATTTTTTATTTCCAAAGTTGAAAACCTTGTTGAAAGGGAAACAATAGATGAAATAAAAGAAAATTCGCAGGAAGTACTTCACGTGAACCAGCAAGAGGCGTACTAAGACTGCTTTCAGAAGTGAGAACAGCATTGGGAGTGGTGTATCAATTGTGGAGGAGAGTATTTCAGAGGAGACCATGCTCAATAAGTAAAAGGTAACCATAGAAAAATTTTGTGGATAAAGTTCCGGAATTTTTTATACAAGCTTCGTACTGGATTATTGGGCAGTTCTTCCTTGCATTAAAAATTACGATGAACACTGTAGGCCTACATATTAAAACATTGAGGTATTACCAGAATGAGATTTTCACTCTGCAGCGGAGTGTGCACTGATATGAAATCTCATTCTGGAAACATCCCCCAGGCTGTGGCTAAGCCATGTCTCCGCTATATCCTTTCTTTCAGGAGTGCTAGTTCTGCAAGGTTCGCAGAAGAGCTTCTGTAAAGTTTGGAAGGTAGGAGACGAGATACTGGCAGAAGTAAAGCTGTGAGTACCGGGCATGAGTCGTGCTTCGGTAGCTCAGATGGTAGAGCACTTGCCCGCGAAAGGCAAAGGTCCCGAGTTCGAGTCTCGGTCGGCCACACAGTTTTAATCTGCCAGGATGTTTCATATTGAAGTATTAGTTGGCAGCCCATGACAGAAAAGTTCAACTTTTTTTACTCTAGATGGGGTTTTAATATGTTGTTAATAACATAAGAAACAAAAGCCTATCATAAAAAAGTTTGGAATCTGGGACATGTGACGCCCATGCACTTTTAAACATGTCATAAAATGAATGTTTGGAAACTACTTTATACTACCCAAAACTTTTTTATGCATTATTCACAATATAATACATTAACAGAAAAGTTAGCAAGCAACTAATTGTGACTAATGCCCTCAGCAATGTTTCCGAGGTGTCATAAAATGTATATGGTGCATGTTGTTTGCTTTGTTTTTCATCATATTATTAGAAAAAAGCAATGCTGAAAGGGAAAATACATGCACAGTGTGCCACACCTAAGTTTTACTGTTTTCTTATTGTAAGTTTTTATTTATATAACACTTTTTTTCAAGTTTGATTGTTAAAATATTAATGATAGTCAACAAATATATGTATAAGTAACACAAGTTTTTTAAAAATTTTTACAGTGCAATATCACTATTGTGAATAACATTCCTATTGAAAAGCCTACAGCAACGTATATTGCTAATAATGAATAAAAAAGTTTGTTTGTATAAGGTTGTTTCTGGACATTACATTTTACACGTTTGAAACTGATTGTGCATCAGATGTCCCAGAATCCAAACTTCCTGATAATAAAGTTTTGCTTACAAGGTCGACAGTAACAATGTATTAGAACATCAAATACACAGTATAAATAGTCGCACTATTTTTGGCAAAGTGAAACATCTTTTTATATGACTAGAGAGGGACCAGAGAGGGACTTATATCCTGCTGCTCCTGAGCCCAAGTCCAGGAAAGCAAAATACAATTTTCTGGCCACCAGATTTCCTGGACAAAGCTCTGCTGAAATGGTTTTTATTGGTTTATTTTGCCATTATGTGCTTGCTGTGATGATAAGTAACGTGTTACAAATTAAAAGTTGCTTACATACTTAACATTTTTCATTCCAAAATTATTTATAATAGTCATTTTTCCACAAATATTTCCCTATAAAGAAGAGTGTATATTTATTTAACATATTTTTGCATTTTAAATAATTTCATTAGCAATTTCACCTAAATGACTTCGGGTTAGTTTTTATTTTTCCAGTTTTTAAAGATAACATGATATGTAATGAAATTTTTCTCCAGTCGTCGCTGGAGTAAGGAGCAGAAGACAGTAACTGGAGTAGGGTCACCTGTCTTTGATTATATGGGAGCTGCAGGCAGTGCTGTGAAAACTCCATCAGTTGGTGCTCCACCTTACCAAGTGACTCTTGAAGACAGGCTGCGATGGGCTCAGTTAGCAGGTGCAATGGCACAAGCCAACCATTACACCGTAAGTACCCTTCTTTTACTTTAAAATGTTGTTTAAAATAAAATATATTGTCTTATATGTGAATTCATCTCAGAAGATCCATTGCACAAAAACATCTATATTGCGAACACCATTGCCTTGTCAAAGAATTATCATCTAACATTCTTTTTACGACAGAAAACACTGACAAGGGATATTCCTAAGTGTAAATAAATACATATATTTTCGTTTGTCCCAATGTCACTTTTAAAGGGTTTAACATACCCAAGAGGTAACTTGGCATATTAGATGTAGAGGGAATATCTTAAAAATGGTTATATATGAAAAATGTTTTTTATATTCAAACTGATGAGTAATTAACATTCTTGAAAACTGCAAAATCAACTTTTGCAATAACCTGAATTTTTGAAAAGTACTGTACCACCTTTAATTAATTTTGAAATATGAAAACTCATGTTGCAACATAAATAAAAGAAACTTTCAAGTCACATGCATCCATGTGTAACAACGTTGGTTTCTGAAGTACCATTATGAAAAATAAGCTGTACACAATGTGGTGTCAGAGTATTTTCTACATACTTAATTAAAATATCTAAACATTCATTATTATTGTAATTCTTTTTTTACTTATATTTGTTGGATATTTTAAATTGATTGTTATTTTATGTTTTACATTTATGTTTTTTAGGTTACTACTTCACATACATGTATTTTGTTAACTGAAAATAATTAGTAACACTTTATTATTATACAAAATCATTACAGTAATGATAATATGTAAAAAATGCTTTAAACATATGTTTTTTACATCTTGTATATAAAATGAACAAAATTCCATCACATAATATATGTGTTGGAGAACACAATGTAAAACAAAATTCAGCAGCATTCCTAATTGTCTATATAACCTGCTTTGTATTAGCCATATTTCAGTACATTGGTAAGTCTTGGTGAAGAGGATTGATTATATAATAGTGACTGCAGGTTGATTATATTGTTTCTCATGTGAAGATCGACATTATGACCATTCAACAGGACTATATCTGAAAATCTACTCACAAAGTTCTTCCAACATTGAATACCATATATGTCCAATGGCTTTACCTGTGCCATTGAGCCTTTTGGGATCTTGTACTTGGATATTATGCTCAAAGTGTTTTTTCACACTGATCCTTGTGACAGCATCAAAATCTGGTAAATAAATTTCTGACCAGCTCAAAAGGAGTGTGAAATGTCCAGAATGAGATTTTCACTCTGCAGCGGAGTGTGCACTGATATGAAACTTCCTGGCAGATTAAAACTGTGTGCCCGACTGAGACTCAAACTCGGAACCTTTGCCTTTCGTGGCCAAGTGCTCTACCATCTGAGCTACCGAAGCACTGTGTATGAAAAAACTGTGTGCCCGACCGAGACTCGAACTCAGGACCTTTGCCTTTCGCGGGCAAGTGCGGTAGCTCAGATGGTAGAGCACTTGCCCGCGAAAGGCAAAGGTCCCGAGTTCGAGTCTCGGTCAGGCACACAGTTTTAATCTGCCAGGAAGTTTCAGTGTGAAATATGTTTTCTTTTTCAGTGAGGGAGAAAAATCTGTATTATTGTTAGATTCTTGGGTTAGTGAATGTGGGTAAAAAAAGAGCATCATACCTGAGGACAATGAACTTGTTCATCTGGTGATCACAAAGGGCTTGACAACACAAGTACAGCTGTGTGATGTACATGACTTTCAATGTTGGAAGAACTTCGTGATATTTTCAGATGGAATTCTCTTGCATCATTATGATGTCAGTGTCCACTTGAGAAACAATGTAATCAAGCTGCAGTCACTAGTACATAATTATTATTCTCTCCACCAAGACTTACCAATGTACTGAAATATGCCTGATACAAATCAATTTATTTAGAAGATCACCCATAACAATTTGAAATCCTGCTAAATTTTTTTTTGTGTCCTATTGTCCATGTTCATTTTATGTGCATGGCATAAAAAAAGGTTATGTTTTAAGTATTTATTTTGGATTATCATTACTGTAATGATTTTGTATCATAATAATGATTTACTTATTACTTTCAATTAATGAAAGGCATGTATGTGAAACAGCAAACGAAGAAACAAACTAAAAAACATGTGTGTAAAACAAAAAGTAACAATTTATGACACAAAACACGTATAAGAAAAATAAATAATTAGAATAATAATGGCTGTTTAGACATTTCATTGAAGTATGTTGAAGATATTTCGACAGTACATTGTGCACAGCTTAAGTTTCAAAATTTGTATTACAGAAAGCAACTTTAATACACGGGATGTATGTGGCTTAAAAACTTCTTTAATTCATGTTGTAACAAAAGTAATTTTTTAAAAATTTATTAAAGGTGGTGGGATATTTTTCAAAATTTTGGGTTGTTGTAGACATGTATTGCACAGTTTTCACTAATGCTGATTACAAATCAACTTTTGTTTGAAAAACATTTTTTTATGTATCATCATTTCATAAATATTCCCTCTAAAATTAACATGCCACATTACCTTTTTGGATGAGCTTTACCCTTAAAAAGTGAAGTTGGGCACAAACAAAAAACACATATTGCATTGTTTTGCTTCTTCTACACACCTGCCAAGTTTCATCAAGATTGTTTATTTACAATTGTGAATGTTCCCTTATGATGAGTGTATGGAAGAAGATAATCACTCAGTATACAGAGGAAAGGTTGAACAATAGACATGAAACAAGGAAGTGACACACACACACACACACACACACACACACACACACACACACATGCGGAACACACACACACACACACACACACACACACACACACACACACACACACACACACACACACACACACACACACATATGCGGAACTAGTGAATACCCTACTTTGGGGTGCAAGAGCTGTTCGCTCTAGAAAGGCTGCAAAGGCTGAGTGCATGAACCATCACTAAAGTAATTATTCATTTCCACTCAAAGTTTCTGTATTAGTTACTTAATTTTACATATAAACATGGACACCAGATTGGTATGGTATTAGTGAAAGGATACTAAACACTTATTACTCACATGTTTACTTAGGATCTCCCTTAAGCAGAAATGAAATTAGTTACTGAGTCAAGGATCTTATGAATAATACATTTTTATCAAAGAATTTTTGGTATTTTTAAAACTAGATGACTAGTTTAGTTGGAATCTCCTTTAAGTTACACTATAATTAGTATCATTGTCAAGGATTTTATGAATAATAGGTTTTTCTCTAAATATTTTTGATACTTTTGAAACTGAATGACTAGTTATAGGATTGTGTTTTGTGTCTGATAATGGTTAAAGATTGTACAAAATGAGTTTGTGTGAATCCTAAAACGAAATTCATACACCATTTCATTGTCAAATGCTAGGATTGTAATTGGCTAGTCAGCCTAACTGCAGCATGAGCTCGGGATGCCAAGGTAGTGCTTGACCCCTGGTAATGGGTAGGCTAGGGCCATCCTTGTGAATAAAGATACATCCTCTCAATATTGCAGTTCAAGTAGGTCTTCAAGGACTGGGAGAATGTGTTGCAATTCAAATTTTACCACCGTGTCATATCTTTGGTGCATATAAATGTAACTATGCACACCTTTTCAAGTCAGTTGTTGGTAGTTCTATGTCACTCTTTGTGCAGTGCGTTAACAATGAAGTTGTGTTGGAGTTACATATCATGCTTGTATTGTCAAACCTTATCTCAACGGCTTATGAATGCAGGTTACTCATTTCTAAAAAGTGGTATTTTTTGATTAGACAGAAACCTAAATTTGTAAGCTTAAAAGTATAGAAATAAAGAAATTATTAGCACAATAAATATGCACATATACCTTCTCCACAAAGAGTTTGACTGAAATGATGTCATGTGATAATTATGATCCATGAAGAATGTAAGTTGAAGCACTACACGTCAAAAAGACACTTGGGGATATATATCTGGAGACATACCACAGCCAGTGTTGTAATTTAATGTTACCCAGAAGAAAAACTCCATAAGATTTTTCTTTTTTAAAAAAACTGTTGGGGGTGGAGCAACCACTGGCATCACCCTGTTGCAGCTTATCATGGGTATTGTAGTCCTCTGTTGTACATGAGTTTGGTCATGGAGGACAGTAAATGAATTAAAATATACAGTAAATAGACACAACGTTTTATTCAGCTCTGAGAGAACACTTATCTTTAGTAGCTTTCGAATCTCCTGTGACTGTAGTTGACAAGCCTGGGATTAGATAACTCTTGAATTGTCACAATTACATAAAGAAGCAGCCATAAACACTGTACTGTGTGATATTGAAAATCTGTAGTTCTTGAACTCTGAATGTACTACATACCTTATTACTTAACACTCATTTGTAGGACAACAAATCAGTGCTTAATAATCTGACATGACCTCAGCAAAATGAGTACTTGATAACTTCAGATACAAGTAACTAAAAACAGAGTAGAGCTAGACTAGAACTGAACTGTCCAGCTTGTCTCTTGCAGCTTTATTTCATAGCAGGCTGTGCAGTTGTGGCATCTAGCAACTTCAGGAAGCATATTGCTGCAGGAGGAAGTGACTGCACTTGTACTGGCAGTTGCTGCAAGCCCTGGTGATGAACTGGATCTGTGAACAGAAAGGGGGCAGCAGTATGTCAAGAAACAACAGGCCTAAGGTGGTTTTGATGACACTGGTGCAGCTCCATCACAGTTTACATGATGTACATGGACTGCAAAAGCACTTCAGAAACTACACCACATTCTCTATTGTCACCCTTGCCAAAGGCCCTGTAAAAATCTGGTTGCTGAGGACAAAACTTAAAGATGTAGGTTGTGTAACGTGAGTTTTCTGTGGTGGACAGCGGTGGAGGAGCAACGTGTGATGATGGTGACCATGAAGGAGTTCTGCTGATGACTTAGTATCACTTATTAAGGAGTGATATGATGATAAAACACTTTAGGGTCTAGTCCCATTGGACTGAACTTATCTATTGAAGGTTCCAAATACTCTGTTTCGCCATTTGATTGAGGATGGAAGGGTGCCATGAGGGTATGATGTTTTCCATTGTCCCTGCAAAATTGTCCAAACTGTTGTGACACAAACTGTAGCTCATTATCAGAAGCAATAACTTCCATCAAACCTTCAGGACAATAAATTGAAGTCAGGGCTGACACAGTACTCACAGACATGGTGAAGTTTGTGGGAAGGATGAAAGAGAACTTGCTGTAACCATACACCACCAATAACCATGTAGTATTCCAAAAGGGACAAACAAATGAAACACCATTGCAGTGCAAGCAGTTCAATGGAGCTGCAGTCTGTGCAGCACTGTGTGTATGAAATGAATGTAATGTGGTAATTTTCCCGTTACTGCTTGTAGTTACGTTAAATTTGTGAGGGCAGGAAGTCTCAAAACACACACAAATGAGACTAAGATAGTTGAAAGCCTTGCACATTAATAATATGACCATGATACACATTAATAATATGACCAAGATACTCTGTCGCTGTGTTAAAAAAGGTACACTTTGAGAGGTTACCCTGTAAGCCTGCCTCTGACAACACTCTGAACAAACAATGTAGCCTTTCACGACCGGTATTATCTTCACTTAAAACTTCTGGGCTGATACACAGTGGTCGATGTATAAAACTCTCCCCTGATGTTTCATCTCTGACTGCAGGGGACGTCCTCCAAGGTAAAGCTTTACCTCAAAGGATGTCTCCCGCAGTCGGAGACAAAACGTCAGTGGAGAGTTTTATTCATCGACCACGGCCTGTCAGCCCAGAAGTTTTAAGTGAAGACTCTGAACAAGTTTTTCAAACGTTCAGCTGGTGTATGGCCAGAAATGACTGTCATCCAAGTAGTCAGCACAAGGTAGCAGTTTTGAAGTAAGCTGTTCTAAGAATCTTGGAAAAATTGGTGGAGCTGATGCAGTACCAAACAGTAACCTCTGAAACTGAAACGACCCCTTATGGGTATTGATCACAAAAGATTTTGTTATGACTGATCCAAAAGCAAGTGCAGATGTGGCTCCCATAAGTCAATTTAAAAAAAAAGTAAATAAATAAACAAAAGAATTTTAAAAAATGGTTCAAATGGCTCTGAGCACTATGGGACTCAACTACTGTGGTCATTAGTCTCCTAGAACTTAGAACTACTTAAACCTAACTAACCTAAGGACATCACACACATCCATGCTCCAGGCAGGATTCGAACCTGCGACCGTAGCAGTCGCACGGTTCCGGACTGCGCGCCTAGAACTGCGAGACCACTGCGGCCGGCAAAGAATTAAAACACTGAACTAGTTTGTTCATTAATTCTTTCAGGTAGGCAAGAGGAAATAATCAACAACAGTTTGCGGAGTGATGGAAGCTAGGTAACTTTGAAATCTGCACATAATCTTAGCCCGCCTGATGCCTTCAAAAGAATGACCAGAGGGGATGCTCATTGGCTCACTAACACAGTTTTAAACACTTCACAGTCGTGCCATCACTGGAATTCTTGTGTCACATGGTCCAATAAGCTGTGTTTTGTCCTTCAGAATGACATGGACCTTGAAGCCCGACACTTTTACCTAAACCATCACTGAACAAGGAATTGTACTTGGCACACAGTGCACTGATACTAGTTGGCAATGTAGCTGAACTAGCTTGCAAGACATTTCCTTGAATTGGCAACTGCAGTATGGCTCCCGCAGGTCAATTTTTGAAAGGGGAAAAAAGAAAAGAAAAGAAAAGAAAAGAAAAGAAAAGAAAAGAAAAGAAAAGAAAAGAAAAGAAAAGAAAAGAAAAGAAAAGAAAAGAAAAGAAAAGAAAAGAAAAGAAAAGAAAAGAAAAGAAAAGAAAAGAAAAGAAAAGAAAAGAAAAGAAAAGAAAAGAAAAGAAAAGAAAAGAAAAGAAAAGAAAAGAAAAGAAAAGAAAAGAAAAGAAAAGAAAAGAAAAGAAAAGAAAAGAAAAGAAAAGAAAAGAAAAGAAAAGAAAAGAAAAGAAAAGAAAAGAAAAGAAAAGAAAAGAAAAGAAAAGAAAAGAAAAGAAAAGAAAAGAAAAGAAAAGAAAAGAAAAGAAAAGAAAAGAAAAGAAAAGAAAAGAAAAGAAAAGAAAAGAAAAGAAAAGAAAAGAAAAGAAAAGAAAAGAAAAGAAAAGAAAAGAAAAGAAAAGAAAAGAAAAGAAAAGAAAAGAAAAGAAAAGAAAAGAAAAGAAAAGAAAAGACAGAAAGAGACCCTGACCTAGTTTATTCATTAATTCGTCCAGGAGTGGTAAGAGGAAAAAAATCAACAACAGTTTGTGGACTGATGGTAGCTTTGAAATCTGCACATATTCAGTCCATCTGATGGCTTCGAAAGAATGACCAGAGGGATGCCCATTGGCTCAATGCAGAGGTTTAAACACTTCACAATCCTGCCATCATTGCAATTTATGTGCTACTTGGTTACATAAAGCATGTGGAACAGGCTGTCCACTATCCTTCAAAGTGATAAGGAACTGTACTTATCACACAATGCGTTGAACTTGTTAGCAGCATAACTGAATTTACTTGCAACACATTCCCTCGAATTGACAATCCAAATAAATCAAAACTGTCCAGTACAAAAATTTTGGTACTGCCTCGTAAACCTAACATATGTGTTTTTTTCGGAAAGTAGTGGGCGAACTGCACACACCTAACACAGGGATATCCTGTCCAGTAACTATTGATAGTGTGAAAGTTGGCTGCTGGAGATGGGTGATACATAAACATTTGTGCATTGTGCATTTCAGCAGCGTAACCGATGCTCCAGTGTCTAACTAAAACTTTATGTACTGATTCACGACATGCAAATGTACAAACAGTTTGTTAGCCTGCTAGGTTGATAACTGTGGACAATTTGTTCTGGTAAACAGATTGAGCCACTAACTTTTCTGTGTCCACAGACATGGCTAAAACAACATTCAATTCCATTGGGACAGAATTTGGCTTCGACTTTGAAAGCTGCTCATCACCACATTGTTGTAGATTCACTGTTTGGATGTAGCCATGCTACATGTGAAACACATTGATTTCTGGATGGGCACTGTACCCAGTCACATGCACAAAAACATCATGCTCAGAACTCCCATGTTTGCATATACTGTGTCATGCACTGACAGTGGGATTTGCTAGCACAAAACATAGACCTCAGGCTATGCAAAACATGTACAGGGAAGGGGAATGACCTCTGATGTTGCTCACTCTTACCTACAGAAGTGGGCAGAGCTTTCATGTCAAGTTCAGAGATGTCTACAATGTCCTGAGATTCGGTGATCAACAACACTGCATTGGACATGCAGCATGTCTGAGGTGGATGACTGCTGGTGTGAAGTTGTCAATAGTCAACAACACCACAGGGGGTGAGGGCAGAGTGGCAGGCTAGTGGGGCCCAATAATAGACTGGTGGTCAAGAAAAACACTTTATTACTTTCCAGTTACATATTTCTCCATTGTTAATGTGAGGCATACACGCCCCACACCAGCATGGCTGGCTGGCGATGGTCAGCAAGTGCCTGGCTTCTGGTCAGTGGGATGGTACTTGTGTCAGTGCCCATGATGTTGATGTCAGACTGAACAGCAAGCTGGAAGTCCATCAGTAGGCCAAGGCCCTGACATCAGCACTGCACTTCTTCTTCCTGTGTCTGCCTTCTGTTGTTGACTCCTGTGCCCAGTTGTCTGAGGTGCAGCTTGCAAATTCTGCAGTGATGAGGGAAGACTGCCATGCATGGGATGCAGCTTGCTGCCTCCTGGCAGGAGCCTAGTATTGACAGATGCAGGCAGCAAGTCTACTGAGCTGTGGCACCAAGTCCCACATGGTGGAATTAGTGCATGAGGCGGTTGCCCCAGCCAGTTCTCAGACTCATGGCTGCAGTCAGTGGTGCCCAGTTGTCTCATTGTCTGGCATAACCCTGGTGTGCTGGTAGTATTGCTGGTTCTGAATGAATCTGTTTCAAAATTCACAGTTATTTATGTTGCTCTGGGATACATATGTTGCACTATCACCAAGCACCCAGTCACGTAGCTCATAACATGCGTCTAGCCCTGGTGTGGCAACACCATCCCCCCCTTACTGCTGTGCGGTACAGGTTTTGGAGAGCATAGCTAGACCATCTTGCAATGCTTTTGATACATTTTGCTATAACGTACACGTCACCACACTGTGCTTGCTGGCCGGCAATGCTCCACCACACTTTCTTATGACTAGGTAACAACACTACTAAACCCATAAAGAAACCCCAAAACCCAATAAAACCTCAGTACATTTGATAATGAAAATGTAATTAACATACAAAATGTTACATAGTTAGCTTTACACAAATTAGAAAGAGTCAACATATTTATTGAAGGCAACTGTTTACTGTCATGTGAATTTATTTAATTAATATTATGTTTTAATTTTTTTGCAATATAAGGAACACAATTAAATAACATTTACACTTCTAGAAAAACTTCAACTTCATGTAGAATCATAATGACTGTAAAGTACAATTTAGTCTGTTTTGGGAGCATCCAGAAATGTGAGGATCTTCATAGAAATGTGAGGATCTTCATTAATTTCTCAGTTCTTATCTCTCCTAAATTATATCTTAATCTTGATGAAACAAACCCATAGGCGGAGAGGATTCTCCCAATGGTTGCTGTGCTACCAAGACAAGAAATTAGGCTTTTCAATAAATTACTATGTATTATTCAATGTTTTGAGCTCCATAATCTTCCACAGTTTGTTTGTAGATCTACATCTATGTGAATACTCTGCAGTCAACCTCATGGAATATAGTGGAGGATATCCCATACCACTACTAATAATTTCCTTTTTTGTTACACTTGCAAATAGAACAAGGGCAAAATGACACTATATATGCCTTTCTATGAGCCATAATTTCTTGTATATTGTCTTCATAATCCCTACACGGAATGTACATTGTGGGAAACAGAATCATTCAGCTGTCAGTTTCAGATGCAATTTCTCTAAATGTTCTCAATATAGTTCTTGAAAAGAACATCACCTTGCTTCCAGGGATTTCCATTTGAGTTCCTGAAGCATCTCCGTAACACTTGCATGTTGTCTGAATCTGCCAGTAACAAATCTAGCAGCTCGCCTCTTAATTGCTTTTATGTCTTCTTTTAATCCAACCTGCTATGGATCCTAAATACTTACTCAGTACTCAGGAATAGGTCACAGTAGTGTACTATGTGCAATCTCCTTTGGAGATGAACCACACTTTCCTAGAATTCTCCCAATAAACTAAAGTGAACCATTTGCCTTTCCTGCCATAATCCTCACATGCTCATTCCCCTTCATATCGCTTTGCAATGTTACACCCAGATATTTAAATGGTGTGGCTGTGTCAAGCAGGTCACTACTAATGCTGTACCTGAACATTATGGGTTTGTTTTTCCCACTCATTCACATTAACTTCCGTTTTCCTACATTTAGAGCTAGCTGCCATTCATCACACCAACCAGAACTTTTGTCTAGGTCACCTTTTGTCCTTCTACAGTTTGCTAAACTTCAGCACCTTACCTTACACCATAGCATCATCAGCAAATAGCCACAGATTGGTGTCAGCCAAATCATTTATGTATATAGAGAATAATAACAGCCCTATCACATTTCCCTGGGGCATGACCTGTGTTACGATTGCATCAGAAAACATAATGGCAGAAAAGTAACCAGAATAAGCAATCCTAAAAGACAAAACACATGCAGTCCTCTTCATTTGTCTCTCTATGAGTCAGTTTTCTGCACTTTCTTCTTTTTCAGCAGTTAATATTCTCCTCTGGATTTTGGATCTAACATACTAGGAAGATGGTGAAAGATCTCTAGATCTTTTTTTGTTACATTCTGATGGGGACCCTTATGAGGACTTTCTAAAAGATCATTTCATAGTTCAACAACTGTGCAATATTTGTACTGTTTGCTTGAAAAGGGCCAGGACTATACAAATCTCTGACAGTTGGCAAATAAGATAATTGGCATCTTCATAAGTTATAACATTGTCCAAGATTTTGCTAATGTTAGCATGGACTTATTCAGAGTTATCTGTTACAACCATGTACTTAAACAAAGGATTCTGATAATTGCGCAAGTTGCTGGTTGCCAGCATAAGAACTTAATTATTTAATTTTTAATACATTAAAAAAACAATAAAATTGCAGTTTAACCCACTGGGTTGAGGTTTTTTTAATAGCTGAGTATTTCTCAACTGTGATAGAAACCTGCAGATAGAAAAGCAAAAGCAGATTCTCTTTTATCCATCAATCCCACTGAGCTGAAACAAGTAAAGAACTGCACTACATAATGTCAGTTATGGCTTAAAGTTGAATTGACCTTTGCACCCAAAGGACCTGCTTACAAATCAATGCTGCTGAAGCACCTCATGCTTCACAAAATGCAATCTAGTGACTATGTGACACAACATCTTACTGAATTATTTGATGCTGTGGAAAGTTACAAGAAATGTATGTTGACATAAATGGTGATTTATAGTCAATAATGCTGTTCTACAGTCTTCCAAATAGCTATGACAGTTTTAAATGTGCTACTGAACCCCATGACAATCTACCAGATGTCAAGACTCTAAAAGTAACAATCTTTGAGGAACACCATGCAAGGATTCAGAAAGACAGCTATGGTGCAAGTGGCATGATGTTTGTTAAACTGGGCACTTGTAGCGGGGCGGGTTAAAAAAATCGTTCATCGTATTGTTCAAAATAAAAGGTCACTTGCCTCAGTAAGGCTTCTGTTTGATGTCCATTCACTCTGTAAGCATAGACTTACTAGACAACGAAGAAGCAGCATTGAAGAAAACACTGCCTAATATCTGTCTTGTAAAGTCCGCATAAACTCTAGTAGTATTTCAGTTCCTGCAATCTCAGATATATATAGATTTCGGGTAGGGATATGGTGCATTTTTTCTCACAGTAAATATTCAAAAAAATTGTAGATAAGCCTTTTTATTGCTTCTAGGGCACATGAAAATGGGCTATCAAGTCTGCATTTACCTAACTAACATATCTATAGTTCTCTGTTCACAGTTTATACAACCAATTTCACATGCAAAGCAGCCAGAAATTTACACAAGTCTGACCTGATTGATGACATGATCTCACAGTCACAAATCTGCTACTATAAACTGAGTTTCACATTCAGTCCTTTTCTGTAGGTTTCTTTAAAAGAAACTGCTCACCAAATACTCCGTAACTGAATACAGAATACGCCACATGGAATTTTCATAAAGGCCAAAAGTTCACATGTGACTAATTTTTCAACAAAACATTCCTGAAACTCCAAACTTTCATCAAACTGTTTGTAACTACATCAGCATTAGTCACAACATGTATTAAATGTGAGGAACTGAATATTCCATCATTTTACACATAATGAGAATCATCACATTTAACATGTTCTTCCGCGTCCGAAGCTGGAGAGCGACTCTCCTGATGCTGCCTCACTCACAGCATACCTAACTAGCTGTGGGTGGGAACTACTTAATTCTGATTGGCTGATCAGTCTGACAGACAAACCAGAATGGTCCTTCAAGATCATTCTCGCGGCAAAATTCGCCTAAGCCAATCACTGTTCAGAAAGTAATTTACGTCATCCCAAAATGCAAATACTAACACAATGTTTAATTAAGAAAATGAAATAAAATTAATCTTGAAAATATTTTGGAAAATGATTGCACTTTAAACTGATATTCTGGCTGCCTTCTTACAAAAGCAATTGCCCCTAGACATACGTCATCAGCAATATGGGTAAATTACAACTTTCCCATGTTCCAATTACGTAATGTTGTACATAATATAATACACCCTCTCACTCATTCTCATTTATTCACACAACAACATAATAAGCAGATACTAATGTCTTCTGAACTTTTATACTACGAAATGAAGAATAATTAAAGTTTTAAAAATAAAAATCCAAACTAATTGATTTAATGTATTGAGAACTCTGTGAATGATTTCAAACGGTAACAAAAGACAAACTGTAATCATTTCTAACTGAATTTTTCACCCTGAGTGTCAGTTTGGTGGGTTTTAGGTAATTTTCTCAATCTCCAAAACTATTGTAAGTACAGCTTTGAAATTTGGAGGAGATCTTCCGGATAACAAAAAAATAGTATACCAAGTTTGAAAATAATTGGTTAATATTTAATATGTCTTATTTATATTCATAGTGGGTATGAATAAATGATCGTTCTAAGTTCATAGAAGCCTGTCTAGGTATCTTACTGCAATAAATGTTATCCCATAATAACTTGCAATGTCACATACTGGTAATCATTTTGTGAGCAATCTGGAAAGTACTATGAGTGACAGAGACAAATGATAACAAAAATCAAAACAGAAACAAAAAAAAGGAAAATCAGCATACAAATGCACCTTTTGTAACAAGAAGGGGCAGAAAGAACATGTGTGTTTTTTCAAGAAGAAATTAAATATGCAAGCTTGTCCCAAAGTTTTGTGACTCCAACATTTTTTGGTGCATAGACAGTCACTGCACATTACACATGAACAATGATCCAAAATTGTGCACACATCTGACAAAATGCAAGTAACAGCTAAAGGAGACATATGCAACACAACCACACCCATTTGTGCCAACTCCATAATGCTGAAAAACACTTTGTACATGACAAAACTCAGAACCAGACTCATTTCAGTCGCAAAAGTTGTGGACAACAACCACACATTGATATTTGAGAAAACCCATACAGTTATATGAGATGTTAATGGTAAAATCAAAGTGACTGCAAACAAAGTTGGTAACTTGTTTTGTTTACAAGAAAATAGTCCAAAGACGTGTTTTTGCTGACCCAAAAATTATGAAAGGAGAAGTTGTTAATGAAGTTTTTGAATTCAAAAACCTAGTTGAAAATCAGATTGATTGTGATATTAAATTTTTTGTCAGACGATGGTGTGGAGAAATGCAATGAAAGAATGGACTCGTCAGAAAGGCAGGAATACAGTGGTGCCCAAGAGTCCCATAAACAATGCAGCAGAATGGTGTTGTTGAACGAAAGAGCCATTCATTATAACAGAGGTCGAAAATACTACTTCAGTTGTAAGGATTTTTTGATTTTTTTATTTGCTTAGACCATGATCGGTTTCAGACTATTGCATGAGCATCATCGGGTGTGATAATTTTGTGATGCAACTCCAAGTACGATGATGTGGAAGATAGGGTGTGGTATACCACCAGCAAGGACAGAGCATGGATTCTCTGTGCTCTGTGCTTGCTGCTGGAACACCATGTCCTATACTCTCCATCGTGGCACTCTTAGTCACAGCACAAAATTATCACTCCTGATGACGGGCATGTAATAGCCCAAAACAGGTCTTGGTCTAAGCACTAAAACATGAAAAAACTCCTTGCAACTAAAGCAGTATCTTCAACCTCTACAGTAATGCTCAGTTGCAGATGTTCTTCTGGCAGGATTGTTTGAACCATTCATTGTTTGAGTCAGGGCTACATCATTTTGTGCCAAAGCCATTAACACAGCTAATGATATACAAAATCATTGCTTAACTAATTGACTGTTTGGTGGAACTTCATGTGAGAATTGACTGCAGAGAAAAACCTGACCAATGTCATATTTGTAGATTTGGTCAGAAGATTAGTCATCCTGAATAAATTACCAAATAAAGGAAAGTTTGACCCTATAGTCAAAGAGAGGATTTTTGTAGGCTATTCTGACTATTGGAAAGCCTGTTGTGTGTGGGTACCAGGAGATCATAGCATCATGTGAAGAGATGTAAAGTTCTTTGATCTTTACAGTTTTTAGACCAAACAAACGTACATGGATTTCTGTGAAGATGAACCAGATTGTCACCAAAGAGGAGGGATCAACATGAATTTCTTTGGAGGAAATTTCAGTGATGATACACTGAATCAGTGCTATTGTCAGATAATGAAGCATTCAATGACTTTGAAGAAGACAGGCTTCCAATCACTGCAGGGCAAGAATTCAATCTCAACAATGACTTATCATGAGATGAAGACAATAATTCTTCAAGCATCACATCTGCTCAACAGTATGTGCAGGTGTAGATCAATCAGATATTTCAGTTGATGATACTAACCTAATTTAAATGCAACAGAGATCAGTGTCAATAATGCATTATCTTCTCCATCATTGAGAGTAGTTTGAGGCTGTAAATGATAAAAATCAGGTCACTAATGAAAAATGATACCTAGGACATTGCAGTAAATGGAAGGGTATTAGATTGTAGAACTGTTTTGAGAAATAAATACAGAAGTGATGGATCTTTGCTGTGGAGACAAGCAAGCATAGTTGCATGAGGATTCAAGCAATGGCCTGGAGTTGACTATGTGCAAACATTCCCTCTAGTTGACAGATTGAAAACATTTGTATTGCTCATGGCTCGGTCAGTCAAACTTGACTTCCACATCTCACATTTGAATATCACCACTGCATTTCTCAGTGGTGAAATTGACACAGAAATATTCATGGAACAGCTGGATTTGCTTGTCAAATTCCTACAAAATATCAAAGATGTGGAGGAAAATAAACATATTGTCAACAAGGCAAGATCGTAAGAGATGAAAAAGAGCCACCGTGGTACAACAACCGAGTTAGAAAACTGCTGCGGAAGCAAAGGGAACTTCACAGGAAACACAAACATAGCCAAAGCCTTGCAGACAAACAAAAATTACGTGAAGCAAAATGTAGTGTGAGGAGGGCTATGCGAGAGGGGTTCAAAGAATTCGAAAGTAAAGTTCTATGTACTGACTTGGCAGAAAATCCTAGGAAATTTTGGTCTTATGTCAAAACAGTAGGTGGATCAAAACAAAATGTCCAGACACTCTGTGACCGAAATGGTACTGAAACAGAGGATGACCAAACAGACAAGAGAGGGATAGAGAAACAATTAAAATCGCTCAAAAGAGGAAAGGCCACAGGACCTGATGGGATACCAGTTCGATTTTACACAGAGTATGTGAAGGAACTTGCCCCCTTCTTGCAGTGGTGTACCATAGGTCTCTAGAAGAGCGTAGTGTTCCAAAGGATTGAAAAAGGGCACAGGTCATCCCCATTTTCAAGAAGGGACATCGAACAGATGTGCAGAACTATAGACCTATATCTCTAACGTCGATCAGTTGTAGAATTTTGGAACATGTATTATGTTCGAGTATAATGACTTTTCTGGAGACTAGAAATCTACTCTGTAGGAATCAGCATGGGTTTCAAAAAAGACGGTCGTGTGAAACCCAGCTCACGCCATTCATCCACGAGACTCAGAGGGCCATAGACACGGGTTCACAGGTAGATGTCTGTTTCTTGACTTCCGCAAGGCGTTCGATGCAGTTCCCCACAGTCGTTTAATGAACAAAGTAAGAGCATATGGACTATCAGACCAATTGTGTGATTGAATTGAAGAGTTCCTAGATAACAGAATGCAACATGTCATTCTCAATGGAGAGAAGTCTTCCAAAGTAAGAGTGATTTGAGGTGTGCCGCAGGGGAGTGTCATAGGACCGTTGCTATTCACAATATACATAAATGACCTTGTGGATGACATCGGAAGTTCACTGAGGCTTTTTGCAGATGATGCTGTGGTGTATTGAGAGGTTGTAACAATGGTAAATTGTACTGAAATTCAGGAGGATCTGCATCGAATTGACGCATGGTGCAGGGATTGGCAATTGAATCTCCATGTAGACAAGTGTAATGTGCTGTGAATACATAGAAAGATAGATCCCTTATCAATTAGCTACAAAATAGCAGGTCAGCAACTGGAAGCAGTTAATTCTATAAATTATCTGGGAGTATGCATTAGGAGAGATTTAAAATGGAATTATCATATAAAGTTGAGCATCAGTAAAGCAGATGCCAGACTGAGATTCATTGGAAGAATCCTAAGGAAATGCAATCCGAAAACAAAGGAAGTAGGTTACAGTACTCTTGTTCACCCACTGCTTGAATACTGCTCAGCAGTGTGGGATCTGTACCAGATAGGGTTGATAGAAGAGGTAGAGAAGATCTAACGGAGAGCAGCGCACTTCATTACAGGATCATTTAGTAATCGCGAAAGCATTACAGAGATGATAGATAAACTCCAGTGGAAGACTCTGCAGGAGAGATGCTCAGTAGCTCTGTACGGGCTTTTGTTAAAGTTTCAAGAACATACCTTCACCGAAGAGTCAAGCAGTATATTGCTCCCTCCTATGTATATCTCGCGAAGAGACCATGAGGATAAAATCAGAGAGATTAGAGCCCACACAGAAGCATACCGACAATCCTTCTTTCCACGAACATTATGAGACTGGAATAGAAGCGAGCACCGACAGAGGTACTCAGCGTACCCTCCGCCACACACTGTCTGGTGGCTTGTGGAGTATGGATGTAGATGTAGATGTCATGCTCCAAACATTGAAATCTAGTGATGAAGTATAGAAGCCATTTATGGGCTGGAGCAGGCTGTTCAGCAATGGTACGCCAAGTTGAATGCAACTCTAACATCACTTGGATCACAACTCACAAACTGAGATCCATGTTTCTTTGTAGACAGTGAAGGACAACACCTCATCTTCCTTCTTATTTATGTAGATGACATTATAATCACTTCATCAGACCCAGAAAGGAAAAAAAAACAATCAAGGACTATTTATCAAATTTGAAGTCAGGAATCTTGGTGCCATAAGGTACTGTCTGGGCATCAAAGTGAATCAATCTGTTGACAAAATTGCATTATGCTAAAAGGGCTACATCAGAGAAGTTTTACACCAACTCCGAATGGATGACTGCAAGTCAGTAAGGATTCTATTGGCAACTGGGAGCAATTTTTTATGCAACGGATAGCAGAATGTAAGATGGTACTTACACTGAAGTGCCAAAGAAACTGGTATAGGCATGCATATTCAAATAGAGAGATATGTAAATAGGCAGAATACAGCACTGTGGTCGGCAATGCCTATATAAGGCAACAAGTGTCTTTTGCAGTTGTTAGATCAGTTACTGCTGCAATGGCAGCTTAGCAAGGTTTAAGTGAGTTTGAAAGTGGTGTTACAGTTGGCACACGAACAATGGGACACATCATGAAGTAGAGATTTTCCCATACAACCATTTCACAAGTGTCCCATGAGTATCAGGAATTCGGTAAAACATAAAATTTCCGACATCACTGTGGCCGGAAAAGGATTCTGCAGCAATGGGGCCAATGATGACTGAAGAGAATCACTCAACATGACATAAGTGCAACCCTTCCGCAAATTGCTGCAGACTTCAATGCTGGGTCATCAGCAAGAGTCAGCGTGTGAGCCATTTAATGAAACATCATTGATATGGGCTTTTGGATCCAAAGGCCCACTTGTGTACTCTAGATAACTGGCTCACCTAGCCCCATCAACACTGACACTGGACTGTTGATGGCTGGAAACATCTTGCCTGGTCAGATGAGTCTCATTTCAAATTGTATCGAGTGTATAGACATGTACGGCTAAGGAGACAACCTCATGAATTCATGGACCCTGCATGTCAGCAGGGAACTATTCAAGCTTGTGGAGGCTCTGTAATGGTGTGGAGTGTGTTCAGTTGGAGTAATAATGAACCACTGATACATCTAGATATGACTGTGACAGGTGACATGTATCCTGTCAGATCGCCTGCATTCGTTCATTTCCATTGTGCGTTCCGATGGACTTGGGCAATTCCAGCAGGGCAATATGACACATCACATGTCCCGAATTGCTACAGAGTGACTCCAGGAACACTCTCCTGAGTTTAAACATTTCTGCTGACTGCCAGTCTCTCGAGATATGAACATGTTTCAGCATATCTGGGATGTCTTGTGACATAATGTTCAGAAGAGATCACCACACCCTCACACTCTTATGGATTTATGGACAGGCCTGTAAGATTCATGGTGTCACTTCCCTCCAGCGCTACTTCAGCCATTAGTCGAGTCCCTGCCACAACGTGCCGCAGCACTTCTCCATGCTCACAGGAACCCAACACAACATTATGTAGGTGTATCAGTTTCTTTGACTCTTCAGTGTGTCATTCACTCAGAGAGCTGGTTGGAGCATTGATGTACATGAGCACTGGTACTCAAACTGACATACTTGTGTGATGATACCAAATGGATTTAAATCCTATTATTATTTTTTCATTGTCTTTTTTCACCACTCTTGTCTGTATTTATTACAAGGAAAGACACTGATGACCTCGCTGTTTATCAGCCTAAACCACCAACCACTGATACAACATATGCTATACAGTCAATAAGTGAAGCCAGTAAAATAACAATCATACTTTTACTTACTGAAAAGTGCTAAACAAATTCTTACATGCAACAAAGGAACCATAGACAAGAAACTGCCCTGCATCAAGAATAAGGAAAGAACCTTTTGCTACATGCGTTCTGGTTGAGGAAGTTACAACACTGATAGGAAGTCATATACAGATTACAGTTTAACCTTATCCAGATCATCAATCTCATAGTGTTCATGCAAGCAGTGAGCCATTGCTCTTCCAACAACTCAGTACATCAGCTGCATTGAACCAGCTAAGGAAGTGATTCACCTGTCACCACTTATGAAGGAGTTAAGTTTATGAAAACTGTCATACATCACCCTGTTCAGAGACAGTCAACCAGATGGAAAGTTAGCACATTACTCAAGTTCTCACCTCAAAGACTAGGCACATTCACATAAAATAACACTTAATACATCAGGCTCTGAAAGGGTATCTACTAAAACTGGACTATCAACCAACAGAAGTTATAATAATGGCAGATGTACTGACAAAGACTCTTCCAGTACCAAAGCATGAGAAATCTGTTGAAGGACTTGGACTTCCTAGAACCACAAATGCAAACCTCAGTTCTTAATTTATAGCTGGCTGTAAAAGTTTAGAGGATGTGTTGAGATTCAAATTTTACTGCCATGTAATATCTTTGAGGTCAATAGATGCCATTAAATGAATGTTTTCAAGTCAGCTGTTAGTAGTTCTGTGTTTTTCTACATGCTGTGAGTGATAAATGAAGTTGTGGTAGAGTGTATGGCTCAACAGGTAAATGCCAGACTGACAATCCAAAGGTCTGGGGTTTGATCAAGTACTTCTCTTTCCTCCTCAAGGAAATGGTTTAAAGCCAACTCACTGACATTAAACTTCGAAAAGACTCACTATACGAAATTCAGAACCTGTAAGAGGTTTCCACCCATCATATGCATAAAGTACGAAGAAGAGCAGATAGAAGAGGTTGACAGTCTTAAATTCCTGGGATTACAACTTGATAATAAATTCAGTTGGGAGGAGCACACCACAGAACTGCAGAAATGCCTTAACAAATCTGTATTTGCAATTAGAGTGTTAGCTGACATAGGCTACATAAAAATGAAAAAGCTTGCATACTTTGCCTACTTTCATTCCACAATGTCATATGGTATAATATTTTGGGGTAACTCTTCAAGTCAAACAAAACCTTTCAGAGTCTAAAAGCATGTAATACGTATTATTTGTGGAGTAAATTCACGGACATCATGTAGAAACCTCTTAAAAGAACTGGGTATACTAACAACTGCCTCTCAGTATATTTAATCCTTAATGAAATTTGTCCTAAATAATACAACTTTTTTTCCAACAAACAGCTCAGTTCATACATACAATACCAGGAACAAAAATGATCTGCACAAGGACTTAAAAGCACTTACATTAGTTCAAAAAGGGGTACACTACTCAGGAACACTCATCTTCAATAATTTGCTAGCAAACATAAAAAATTTAGTTACAAATAAAGATCAGTTTAAAAGGAGCCTGAAAGACTTACTAGTGGCCAATTCCTTCAACTCCATTGACGAATTTTTTAATAGAAACAAATGATGTATTGTATATATCCATACTATTAGTATTGTTATTTCAGGTTAAAAGAAAAAATGTTCCACATCCACAAGGATCTTGTCAGCACGGATCTATGGAAGAAATAACTAATCTAATCTAATCTCTAAACTAGAGCTAACCTTTCTGATAGCTTCAATAGTTTTAATGTGTATGTTAGCAGTATTTGAAATTTTGCCTCCTGTAAGTTATGTTGGATAGTCAATATGTCATTATTTTCATAAGTTAATTTTCAGTCTGGTATATACTGTAAGATATAATGATCGCTACAGTAAGAAGTCCTTTCTCTTTTTCTTTTTTTGAGTACATATGTCATTTTCTCCCAGCAGCTTGACGCAATGAATGCACCTACACGACCATCATCTGCTGTGTTTGGTTATCCAAACCGTGCACCTTCCATACAGCAGTGTCAAACTTCTGCTGCATCACGTGCTATGAGCCTCAAAGGAACACACACTGCAGATTCTAGCAGCAGTGAAGAAGAAGACCAAGTTGATTTACTAGGGAGAAACTTCCATGTGCCAAGACCAAAAAGCAGATCATCTATAGCTGTAAGTTCTAGTTTAACAATAAACCATATATTTATTAAGTGATTGATATGCATACAGTGCATAGCTACAACAATATTTCAAGGGCAAGATAGTAAGTTCGTGTTTTGGAACTGATGGATGATTTATAGATAAATAATTCATTTACCAATCAATGATGTCCTCATGTAGTCTAGTATCATTTTTCCAACTTTTTCCTCAATTCCATTTCATTTGTGAAATGAAGGATTGACATTCTGTCGCACTGACCACTTTTTTTTATATATAAAAACATTTATTATAAAAACAGTGTTACACATTCCATATACATACTAAGTTCATGTACTAACCATGGACACTTGTTATACATGAAGTTATTTAAACAAAAACAGTCTGATCATTTCAGTTATGCTGATCCACTCACCTACCGGGTGCGGACCATTAAAAAGAATGAAAAATATCCATATACAGCTTCCATAACCTCTTCATCTGGTTAAAAATGTTTTGCATCCTTGATAATCTTTGTATGTGAAAATATAATGCCTAACATAAAGAGTGAAGCATCCAGAAGACATATCAATGTAAATTCATAAATGCAATGTCAGTGCCGTGAATGTAAATTATTTGAGTTGCTGTTTCATGCGATTGATAGAACAGCCTCCAGACAGCATTAGTGTTGCTTGTGTTTAGTGTTGTTATCAGGTCTGGAAGGAAATGTAATTGGCGTGAACAGCTCAGGTGTTGGGTGATCACTGTAAAGGGCACAGGAATTCCACCTACTTATGTGAGGTACTATTATCAGCATGTGACAGATTTTAAAATGGGTGTCATTATGGGTCTCCAGCAATTGTCAGCTTGAATTGTACAATATCTGAATCTGTGGGATATTCAGATGTGGCAGTGGCCCAATGTAGGATTGCATGGGATTGTGAGGGCAGGCATATTCATTGTCAAAGTTCCAGTTAACCACATCTGACCACCCAAAGAAGGAGCGCCATATTGTGCACCCAGCACACTGTAACCCCTTCATATCTGTGCCTGGCATCCAAGAACAAGCAATGGACTCCCTGCAACATTCCGTGTCATACTGCAACATTGTTTGGAGACTAGCAGTGGCTCGACTAGGGACTAACCATCTGGTGCATAGACTGTCATTAACACCACAACATAAATTATTGTATTTGGAGTGGTGCCATGATCGGGAAGTGTAGACTCATGATGAATGACATCACATCATGTTTAGTAGTGAATCAAGGTTCTGGATTACACAGAATGACCATCATTTGTGAGTGTGGCCAATGTCTTGGAGAGACACAGACATGTTACTCTGGGTGTCATCGTGTAGGGAGCCTTTGGGTATGAGTTCAGATCATGGTTGATAGTGACTGAGGGAATTCTGACAGCAAGTGGTACATCATGTACATCCTGTATCCTTAGGTGTTTTGTCTCATGTGGCCATTTTTCAACAAGATAATGCTTGTCTGCACATGGCATGTGTCTCAATGATCTGTTTGGGTGATGTTGACATACTCTTGTGACCAGCAAGATCCCCAGATCTGTCCCTGACAGAACATATGTGGGACAGCTTGGCTTGGACATCAACTCCATCCCAGTGTCAGTATCCAGGATATCAAGGATCATTTACAACAGCTTTGTGACACACTTCCCAAATGAATCATGGCATGCATCTAGACCAATCACACTTAAGCATAAATGGGTAAAAAAACTTGAATAGAAATTTCAAAAAATATACACAGATCAGTTTTCTCTCAGTTTCATAAACCTCTCCTGAAACACAAAAACACACTATGTCTTCTTATAGCCTTCCAGGCAGTATTTACAAATACCTGAAGTATGTATCCTGTTGTAGACCATCTGTCCTCTGATCTTCTCCACTTAGGATGAAACTAACATGGAACAAAATTTGAATTTTCTTTCCTATGAACAGGTTCCTTTAGTATAGGATGTACATGAAGTCCAGGAACACTTTCAATTATTTATTGCACAAGAACTAAACATTGTACACATGTATATTGTATTTTGAAGAGATGCTCTGAAAGTTTTTTTACAAACATTCGGTATGCAAACCACGAGTGACTAGGCAGACATCAATACGGTAATCAAATTCTTGCCATACCCGTCCCAGCATGGCATTGTTGGCTGGCAGTTGCTTCCCATATTCTCTCCCAGAGCTCTGCTACGTCACGTGGTAGAGGTGGTACATACACCAGATCTTTAATGTGTCCCCACAGACAAAAGTGAGATCTGGTGATCGGGGAGGCCACTTCATGAAATAGTTGTCCCCTTCTGTACCATGGCCAATCCATCAATGCGACAGCTCCGTGTTTCCAACTAGGGCTGACTACCGGCAAATTACTAGAATGACATATGTATGATATCTGCACAATGTTCAGTTCTTGAGCAATAAATAATTGAAAGTGTTCCTGGACTTAATGTACATGCTGCATATCAAAGAACCCACTTCAAACATCTTTCTGGTTGAAACTTCCTGGCAGATTAAAACTGTGTGCCCGACCGAGACTCGAACTCGAGACCTTTGCCTTTCACGGGCAAGTGCTCTACCATCTGAGCTACCGAAGCACGACTCACGCCCGGTACTCACAGCTTTACTTCTGCCAGTATCTCGTCTCCATCTTTACTAGAATTGAGTTCCATCGGCATCTTTAAAGATTTGCGATCTTTCATATTGAACCTCTTCACAAAGTTTTGGAGGCAAGTGAACTGACTAAGCAAGTTTCCTGTTTCTTCTTGGTATATCATTCCCAAGGAGGGTTCTGGATCACTGAGTTCTCTTATCCAAAATTTTGTTTTTAATTTATCCTAAACATCCATTTGTTTGATTTTGCAATATCAGCACACAGAATATCATCTACATGAAGTTTCAGATAAATATTCAAGCAATAAAAGCTTAGAACATAGAGGCATCTATCAACTTCAGATTGCTGAAAACTAATTTATTTCATTATATTATTAAGTCTACATTCAAGTTCTTCTACACAATTTACACATTTTATATACATTTATATAAAATATCTGTGTAGGAATGTACTTAAGGCATGTGTTCATCACACTCAGAAAAGTGTACAACCTTTGATAAATAAATATTTCTGGATGCATCTCACTGCACTCTGAGTATTCATTTGCTTGAAGTAATGTGTAAGTGCATGTCCAGTTAGATACAAGACACTCTAATTTATCTCACTCTGGAAACCAGTTTGTCTAATTCTTCTTTAGTTGCCTTTCTCCATTCTCCTCACCATGTCAAATTTCTAAATTAATCTTCTCCACACCTTTGTGCATTCAAACGCAATGCAGCATAGATCTCCAGGTATCTAAGTTTGATTATTATCTGTTACTTTATCACAGAGATTCTTTTTAATTGATTTATTTTGAAGTCATGTGCTCTAGTTTTCCTTTATCAGCCTGCTGAGTTTCCTTGAGATTGTTTTATTTTGATGTCCTTGATTTTCTACTTTGTTGTTCATTATCTCATCCATTTGAGCAGTCTCTATGACTCAGTCATCTTTAGGTCATCCATCAAATAAAAATTTCGCCTTCTGCATAAATAGCTTATCTTCAAAGAACAATTTTATGTTGTTCCTTACATGAGAGTCTGTAACCATCAGGGTGATAACTGGTTATGAAACACTTAATGACTTGATTTAAAATTTGTGAGTCAATAATAACTTTGGAATGCTGTTCATTGCATCCAAATATGTAGTTTTTCAGAATTTGACCTCCATCCATACCATCCTATTGCTAAAATTTCTTCTTCATGTAAAGCATAAATAGGATTAGGAATAATGATAAAAATGACAGTCATTATGGCATCTGACCATAATTGATTTCCACATTTACCTCCAAGAATCATGCTGTGAGATTTTTCAATGATCGTATGATGTAATCTTTCAGCCTCTTGATTTTCATGAGAAACCAAATTGCTGCCCTTTTGTTTGAAGTATTTCTTCATCCCATTTTGAATGTCTTGACCAGTACAATATCTAAGTGTGCCAATTTTCATATTAAAATAAGTAGTAGCTATTCCATAAAATACTTTAAAATAATGAAAATATTTCAACTTTTATTGAAGAATGTAAATTAAAGTACTGTAAGATGAGTGCGAGTATTAATGAAAGTAACTATATATTTTATTCCATTAAAAGACTCATGTATTACAGGACCAAGCACCTCACTGTCAGTCAGTTAAAGTGATCATCTTGCTGGTAAATGAGAATGAGTATGCTGTACCTTCCATGCAGCTCACATATTTGTTTTTAGATTTTGAAGACTTTGCTTTTTGTAGTACATTGCTTGAGTGTATGCGTTTCAGATCCTGTTTTGCTTATCTCATTTATAATTTTATTACAATTTAGAACTTAGTTGACTGAGTTTTCATAGCCAATGTGATAACGAGCCATTTTTAATTTATTTACTTCAAGAACATATTTTATTTTTATTCAGAATTTCTTTCTGCAAACACCACTTTCAACATTGATTTCTCTAACTTTTTGCACTAACATAAACACACCTGCTTTAGCAATTTTATTTCTTCTTGGATCTTCCCTTAGTTTACTTAAACAAATAATTCGTCAACTACATGTTCAAATGTTCAGTTATTCAGTAACTACTCTCCTTAGTCATCTAAATAACTCCCAGTATCATTTGATAAAGAAAAATTGTTTTCACTTCCATTTCTTTTTGAGAAATTTGTGACTTACATTCCCTGTCATGAAAAGATGTCCTCAATATTATATTTGAATTAACAACAGAAATCCCTTTTTGTTAGGGTCTTCCTTTTCAGGAAATGTTTTCAAAAATATATTAGTAATTAATTGTGAGTAACTTTGCATGTAACTTGCAGATTTTATTTGTTATTATGTTTTGTTTCTCTCTGTAAAAATTGCAAATTTTCCTTGTTTCAGAACCAAAGTGGAATATATTATGATGTTGAATATGAACCAGAAGACATCTACAGCACAAAACATCCTCCTACTTCTATTCCTCTGAGCACATACAGAATGGGTCATCTGCCTTATTATCAGAAATAGCTGATGTAAGGGAAAGGAAACAAACCTGATATCAACATGCTGTTCCAGCCATCATATGCTGCTATGTGTAGAGTTTAATCTGCACTATAAGCTATGGAACATTATTCGTCAGTCTACAGACTGATACTGTCCTTCAGTATTATTGTACATTCACTTTTGTAAAAATATTTCATTTCTATGTGTAATGATGTAATAGATGTTGAAAACTGTCTATTATAATGTTATGGTGTTAATGAGACTGTGTAAGTTGTATAATGAAATTATATATGTAAGTTAATAAATCTGTATTTAACAATACAAACACTATGATCAAGACCTTGGTAACAGTAAAGAATCAATGCCTTTCTGCTCCATCTTCTGAGTATTGATTAAATGAATGCATGTTTCCAGTGAAAAGAGCTATAAATATTGGAGTGGGGAGGCTTTTGATTCTGTCGCATTTAAGTGCAAACATGTTCATAGCCGTAAAACAGGTCTCAGAAAGGCTGTAGAAAATATATTATTGGTAAAATGAAGTTATCTGCACTGAAAATTTTGTTTCTGGTGCATATTGTTCTAGTTCAAAAACAATTTTGCTGTGTTTCAGTCAGCTGTTTCCTGTTATAATGTACTTCCCAGTGAAGATATTTCCTTCTGATTTTTGAATGGTCATGTTGTATTATGATTCATATACCAGATACAATCTGCACATTATTTACCATATCATTACCACATGTTCAAAGTTTTCCATCTGTAGTCAACAAGAGCCTCAGTAGATTTTTGTAATTGGTTACTTTATAATATTGTGTTCATTTTATAATTTTTGGGACATACCATCTATTTATAGCTAATGAGCAATCCAACTGTCATCATTGTCATCATTCTCACAGTCATCTTCAGCAGAAGTTAAGCCTAATTTGGTCTGTAGTTATACAATGAACAAACCCGTAGGGGTCACTTAATTCTGGAGAATGGTTTAAAGACACTATCAAGTGCAGCTGAGTGTTGGAGAAGTGTGATATATTTGATAATATTGTATGCTTGAAGTTACAAATGTCTGATGTATTATATATATTATAGCTGAATGTTCGTGTATGTGTACAAACATGTGAGTGAAACTGAGTAAACTTATTTGTATTTAAAAAATAAACTGAGTAACATTATTTCCTTAATTATCATCCATAAACCTTGCTTTAAGCTTTCAGTATTAAATTTTTGTCTATGATGTTTATTTCCAAATCTTTTATCCAATAAAACTGTGTTAAAGGTTATAAGAATGTGCACAGTTTCCCACAATGCAACCATATAGGCCATATAGTGTTTTTGAGCGTGGAAGTTATAAACTAAGCATGTGATTATGGGGTTGTATTATAATGGTTATGAGTTTACACAAGGAGAGCATAGTATTCATTTACAGATCTCCACCACAGACACATTACTTAAGAACATGTACATTACTGAGAAGTATATATAAGTGAAGTAAGCATGACCAAAACTGTTTCTTATGTAAATCTTGGTCACATTTCCCATTTAAGCCTAATTTAAATGATGTAATGCTACTACTGAGAAAAAGATTTGATGTACACACATGCAGAGATAAAGTGAGGCATGTAAGGGACAGTACCTCTATGGACAGAGAAATAATTACATAGCAGCGAAGAATGTTGCATGTGAAGTTACAAAACTTAAAAGTTGTTTCAGATCAGTGTTAGCTCAAAACAACAAAAATGATGTAATCTTGATCAAACATTGTAGCATTACCATAAATGTATACTCAACAGCAACTCAGGCAACAAAGGCAATGGAACTTTTGAAACTTTAATATATCAGCAGTATGTGTGTGTCCATCAACACTTGTAAACACAAGTGCTGTTATACACAAATTTATATAAGATGGTTTAGGAAATATGCTAAATTTAAAGGAATAAACTATGTTATCAGTTAGTAACAACAATTTTATAAAAATGAACTGGCTGGAACTACCTATTACTTTAAAATGTCTCAAAATACTTAGCTGAACACAGAGTAACTGTCATGGATGTTTGACAGAGGTATGATCTAAACAGTCCTCTCATATTTAATAAAAATATTCACCAAGTCAACAGACATTACAAAACAATAAAATTATGAGTCATTCCTTTATCCAGTTTCTATTCTAACGGACAATAAGAGAGGCATCACTTCATTAGGCATGGGATGCATTTTAGGAGAATAGAAAGATGCTGCATAAGCCAAAATTTTTCTGCATCACTGGGAGTATTTGATTCAAGAGGTCAGTCAAAAGAAATGGTTGACATAGGACTTACTGTGAGAAAGACAATGTTGACAGTGACCTGCTTGCCTCCACAGATGATGTGAGAAAATGAACTGCTGCTGCTTTGAATTCAAACAAATATGCAGTTGGTGAAGGCTGGTCGAGGAGGAAGAAGAAGAAGAAGAAGAAGAAGAAGAAGAAGAAGAAGAAGAAGAAGAAATTCAGTGTTTGTTGAAGCTGAAAACTGTGTAAAAAAACATTTCTGAGTATGTGAACTACCAACATAAATTCATTTGCTGTGGATGCTATACTTTGTCTTATTTATGATTAATATCACAGAAAGGAGTATATGATGCTCAGCGAATTATTGGTTACCCTTAAGGAAAAAGGCCTTTTGCAATATAGTCGCACCTCATTATCACTGTTCTGCACAACATGAATGCACACTGTGGTCATTTCTGTGTCCACAAGCTGTTGGTGGAGAGAGAATGTGGTGACTCCAATTATTCAGGCATATCTATGATACTGACGATTTGGTTTGTCTTGATGCAACATAGGTCAACGCTTGCTATGTTCACAAGTAGTGCTCTTTGGACGACAAAACCAAAAGGGGCAAGAGAGGCAGACTTATTATTCTACATGCAGGCACATCACAATGTTTTCCCCAAACTATCTCCTGCTCTTTAAATTAAAGAATACAAAGAATTACCTTGAGAAATGAATCATGGTGTTTCCTAAGTTGTTAAAAACTCACTAATACTGAATCTTGGCAAGCCATCAACAACTGTTTTTGATCATGCTCCTTATCATTCTGTTCTTACACTATCATGGCAAAGCAAGAGAAGGAGATGATCAGCTTCAGAATTTCAAGATTGAAGGTAGTTAAATATCTCTCCATAAATAATGGTTCACCAAATACAATATCAAAGAACAGGCAAAGACATTTGGGCATACACTCATCATGCTGTGACTTTGTCACTGCCATTTCAAAATAGCATAATTCGTATGGGCATAAATTACAGGTTATGCTTGAAAATTTCACCCCATCTGCAGTGAATGCGGCCAGCCGTAGTGGCCGAGTGGTTCTAGGCGCTTCAGTCTGGAACCGCGCCACAGCTACGGTCGCAGGTTCGAATCCTGCCTCGGGCATGGATGTGTATGATGTCCTTAGGTTAGTTAGGTTTAAGTAGTTCTAAGTTCTAGGGGACTTATGACCTCAGATGTTAAGTTTCATAGTGCTCAGAGCCATTTGAACCATTTGCAGTGAATGCAATCACAAATGTAGCTATTAGGAAAGTCACATCTGAAGACAGGAAGAAAGCTGTCAATCATGTGCAGTACATTATAGAAGAAGAGTGACACCATGAAGCTCTTTTGGAAAATCAAGAGGAAGATATGACTATTTTACTAAATAGTGACAGTAACAGTGACTTTTCACAAATCTATGATATTGAGTGGAATTTTTCTTGTCACCACAGAAATGACTGGATTTTAATAAGGCCATTATCAGCCACTGTTTTTTGTAACGCTGTTCTTATTACTCCTAATACAAGAAGGCTAACAGTAAAGGAAAGAATTCTTAGCTAAATCAACTTTTTTTTTTTTTACTTAGAAATAAATAGCCTTATCAGAAAATGTAGTAATAGATTAATTTTAAATGTAGAAATGACTTTCTCACAACAAAAATGAAAAGGCCATTGCTTAGTTCTTGATATGTGAGTGAAGCATAATGTGTCACATATAACATAAATTGTTTATAATGTTAGAAGTCTCTTGACAGAGCTCCTAGCACTTCACACTTTTTTAAAAAAGATGAAGTTAGCTTCTGATTATTGATTGTGATGAGACAGTAAAAAAATTGTCAAAACAGAAAGGAAGGAAAGCTACATAAATATATTTACATTTTTATTCAACCTAATTTTATAATTTTTGTTCAAACTGCTGATATAACTTCTTTGACACTAACACACTCCTATAGCTTTCACATAGAAAGGAGGAGGTTGTGGACAGATTACATAAAAGCAGATGTAGTTAAGCAAGTTTACTTGCTCGTTATGGGAATATTCAACTTACATAGAATCATGTTGGTATCCCATCAGTCTGAGCTGTCTTTCCTGTGTTGTGTTTACATTTATCACATGGTCAGTTTTTTTGATATGAACTTTTGATATTCATCCAATGATTGGAAGGAGGAACCGAAATAAAATCTGCAGTCATTTTTAGAAAATTCAGTTTTGTATTTCAGTCTTTTCTTGGCCATCCTGTGTTTTGGTACCATTATCATCATGAAGTGGCTGGTAGATTGCTTTTATTTACTTACTGTCTGCCCCCTTAGCTGACTGATCAGCACGTCTGACTGCCATGCAGTGGGTTCAGGTACAATTCGCTGCTGGGTCAGAGATTTCCTCAGCTCGGGAAATCAATGTTGTGTTGTCCTCATTATTCTTTTTATCATTATCAATGCACACAAGTTGCTCAATGTGGCATCAACTGAAAACACTTGCAACTCAGTGGCTGAACTTGCCCAGGTGGAAACTCCCAGCTATCAATGTCATATGATCATTTCGTTTAAGTAATTACTGACTCATTGTAAGTCCAAAACTTCATGGGATTTTTTGTCCAACTGGTAGTTAGAATTTTACTTTTGAATTAATTTAAAGGTTCATGCATAGCTTTCTGTGTACCTGTTTTGGATTTGTCCAGTTTTTATTTGTCAACCAAACTTTGGATTTGTTTATGCTCTGCTGAAGTTCCCTTTATTTTTGGAGCAATATGGCTGTTGAACTAAGGTGGGTCTTTACAATCCATCACCAGTTTGCTTGGCATAATCTGTCTGTGGTCATCAAACTTCTTTGTTCAAGGGCCAATACTGATACTGTGAGGAGGCACCATGGGACACAGATATACTGGTCTCATTATTAAAATGTTGCTTTTCATATTTCTCATAGTGTGATGGCGATCATATTCAAACACCCGAGGCTACTATTTTAATACATTGACCTCATACTAAGGCAATTACAAATTGTGTGATATCTCATTTGGTCAGAAAGATCTCTCTTTGAAGGGTCACAGAAAATAATTATATTCACAGCTGTCCATTGTGCCTGGCTGATAGGTATGCACATAATATATAGTTGTTTTGCTGGTGGCATAATTTGAAGGCGATTAAGGCTGAACGATTTGCTGTTCAATCTCATTTGCCATTCACAAGAATCATGTTAGCGGCAGCTCTATTATAGACTAAAAATGGACTTTCATGCTACTTTCAAAGTAAAGAGTTCAACATGAGCATGTACTTCCCTGCATGAGTGTACTGGTGTTCAAAACCATTAGTGAGAAGAGTTGCCAAAGAGATAATGAACAGACATTTTGACAGAACATCAAAATTGAGTGTATTTACTGTATTTGCAGCTATTTGTTGTATTCTCTTCATACTGGTTCATACGAAACGATGAAGTTACTTTCTTTTACCTCCAACAGGCTCCCTGCCAATAGACTATTTGCTTCTATGACTTCGTATTGGAAGCTTTACGAAACTCAATGATGTTTGTTCATCTCTACAATCAGTGGCATCAAATAATAAAATCCATGAATTCATCAGTACTGCAGTATGCAGAATGCCTCCGTAACGTTAATGTTGACTGGATACATATTATGGATCAGAGCACTGTTTGACACATTTTTTTATGACTGATAATGTAATTTATATTTGTATGTGACAACAGTGACAAATTTGTGGATTTTAGTATTTAACACAGTTCATTTTATAATGCCCAGTATGATGTAATTGTTTTAATAACCTGATGATGTTCCTTGGACCGAAACTGGTTGTTCAATAAAGAATATTTATCACTAGTTTTTGGTGGTAGAGGATCACATTTTTCAAACTGTGTGGTGTGCTGGATTTGGCTGTGATAAATGTTCTCTATACTGTTCACAGTAGCCTAACCACAATCGCATTTCCTTATTTATTCTTAGACTAGTTGCCATAATATTACTCCTGTTGCTAACAGACCAGAGGTGCTTGGTTGAATTACTGATGTATTTCACTACATGTAATGCAACCTTTCCATGCTCAATTGAAACAGTCACTGAGCATGTGATGATACTCATGGAAGGTGTTACACTTGTTTCGATCTTCTTTGAATGCGTTTTTCTTAAAATGTAATTTGTACACAGTTGTTATGTATTGATCCATGAGGTTCTGTGAATGCAACCAAATCACTTCCCCTCATGTGATGTTTTGGCTGTGATCGTCTAGCCATCTTCAGACTGAACCCACACGCACGCACACACATACAAATACACACAAACACAGACACACAGATACATTGATTGTTATCAGACCGAATTTTTACTCTGTAGTGGAGTGTGCGCTGATTAAACTTATTGGCAGATAAAGACTGTAAGAAAGGATCAGATAAGTCTTTTACAGTTGTAGAAGATGCTCGGAGGATGTGATTCCTTGTATAGACTCTTACAAGGTTACCAAGTTTTGCCTGCTGAGGTCACGGGATGTTGGAGGCCGAAGTATAGGTTCTGCTTGACCTATGCATCTTGGAATTCTATTGGTGCGTTTGACGTTCTCTTACATCAGTACAAACACGTGTCGGCTCCCTATTATGCATGTAACAGTAGTCCTCAAACTTATTTTCTCAAGATCCAATACTAACATTGCAGAGTGGTATCTCAAACCGCAAATTTATCAAAGTTATTATTAATTAGTAACCCACATGAATTACTAGATACATAATTGTTATTATCCCCCAATAGACTAGCTTAGCTGCTGCCCCCCCCCCCCTTTCCAAGTACTGATAATTAAAAATCGGTTCCATTCAGAGCATATAACTGCTGTAATGTAATATTTGCGGCAGTTCCCAAAAGATGTTGCTTGACGATATTTACTCTAATTTTAAATCACCAAGAACACACACCACTTTGCCTGCTTAAGACTTCTTTAGTGACTTCTTACTTAGCAGCTATCCAAGAATCATCACATCATTGCTACCAAAGAATAAACAAAAAATAAATAAGATTTTTAAAATATTACATCATGTTATCAGTAATGAACTATAACTTTTAACAGTCTTCGCAACTTCATAAAATATAAAAATTCCATTTAGATTCATCACTGTTGCCTTTACACTACCCCCCCCCCCCCCCACCAGTAACATGGTTACGAATTAATACATGGTGATGAAGGAATTTTCTAATAATAATAATAATAATAATAATAAAACGCACAACATTAACATAAAACAATTAAAAATGTATTGGAATGACAAAAGATACAATACAAAATAATTACAAAAACTTTTTACGATGTCTGGTATGGTATTTGATTAATTCTCCACAGAGACAACTGCTCCAACAATCAAGGTGGGAACCTTATAATCCGTCCTGACTTTGACACTCTGATATTTGGAGATGGTTCCTTTGTGTGATGTTGTGGTTCAGTGTCCTTGGAAAAGTTTGGAAGTTTCTTTTCTGATTCTCATTTTTCTTGCAGGAGGTAAGCTGGTTTAAGTCAGTCCACTGACACATTTATGTCTTGAAATGACAGGAAAGGGACCATCATATGTAGGTTCTAATGGTTTTCTAACCCTGTCACATCTCACGAAGACATGGGAACAGGTTTGCAGATTTTTGGAACAAATACTGATCTTGATTTGCTTTGTGTAGGCCTACTAGGTTTCAGATGAAGCATTTGTTTTTGCAAATTAGATGCAAATGAATAAAGGCCAATCTGTAGTGGGCTCTACAAAAAATTCTTATAGTTTTTCCTTATACCATCTGTGCAATGGAATGGTTCGATGTTTCTCAGAACTGGTATGGGCTTTGATTGCAGACTTCAGAGTTCTATGTAGTCGCTCAATTTTACCATTGCATTGAGTATGATATGGCATTGTGTGCTGAATTTTCATTCCACATACTATGCTCAAATTATTAAAGAACTGTGATCTAAACTGTGTTCCTTGGTCAGTGATTACCTGCAATGGTACACCAAATCTTGCAATCCAGTGCTGGTAGAAGGCAGTTGCCACTTTTTCAGCTGAAATATCTTCAAGTGGTATGACTTCCATCCAAGATGTAAAACGGTCAATACAAGTTAAACAATAAGTGGTGCCATTAGAAGGAGGTAAAGGTCCGATCAGGTCAATGTGTACAACACTGAAACGTTCATCAGGTTCTTCAAACTTCTCTAGCGGTGATTTTATGTGGCGAGTGATCTTGGTTTTCTGACAACTGACACAGGATTGAGTCCACTGTCGCACATCACTTTTGATGTTAGACCAAACGGCTCTGCTACCCAACAGTTTCACTGTTGGGTTTATGTCAGGATGAGCTAAACCATGAAAATGAAGAAATATTTGATAATGAAAAGGTTGAGGAATATAAGGTCTGATATTTGCAGTGGATGTGTCACACCACAATGTTTTCCCTGATGGAAGTTGATGTGACTTGGAGTTTAAGGAGTTGTTCCCCGTTCAGACGTGCTGTAGTTCTTAATCTTGTTGCTGGTTTTTGGCAATTTCATCATAGTCCAGTATTACTACTTCAGAACTCTGGATAGGGCCACTTTGCCTGCTTAAGACTTCTTTATTGACTTCTTACTTAGCAGCTATCCCAGAATCATCACATCTTTGCTACCAAGGACTAAACAAAAAATAAACAAAATTTGAAAGATATTACATAATGTTATCAGTAATGAAGTATAACTATTAACGGTCTTGGGAACGTCATAAAATATAAAAATTCCACTTAGATTCATCACTGTTGCCTTTACAAGCACTTCGTGTCAGCTGTTCTCTGCTTTAGATTGGTGCAATGCTCTGCGACCGTAGCTGTGACACTGTAAGTACCTGACGATGTGTTGATGAGTAGTCTGTGTGAGCGGATGATTGATTAATAATAGTAACTATACTTATATTTAAATACATTATGCAATAGGAGACACGATCACAAATATTTACTAAATGTTTTTGAGTGACATTCGGCTTCTACCAGCTGCTTTGTACTACGCAGCCTTAATTTAATTTCATATTCGTTGCTACAAATATGACCGTGTTTAATGATGACCGTCTCTGTAATACACACTCACGGATCCATATTAATTCCGTTCGGAACTCATACCTTAGCAGCTGATCAGTTCGAGGCACACGCGCCCGTGTGTTGTCAGCACTGAAAGACAAACAAGAAAACCTTCCCCCTATGAAACCCTTTCACCCTGCAACGACAAATCCATCTGCCCCTGTACCCAGCTTCGTCCCTGAGGAGCCCGGCAAACTTTTCTCACTCCTGCTATATTTCCTGCAGTATATTTTTGATTCGACCACTGAGTCACGTACAGCAAACAATTGCAAGTGGTAAGTACTACAGCAGTGGTAATACTGATTCCCATCAGATCACTGAAGTTATCTAGGGCTGGGCTAGCACTTGAGTGGGTGACCATCCGGTCTGCCGCGCGCTCTTGGCAAGCGGGGTGTGAGACAAACTGAGGAGATACTTGATTGAGTAAGTAGCGGCTCCGGACTCGGAAACAGACATACGGCCGGGAGAGCAGTGTGCTCACCACATGCCCCTCCATATCCGCATCCTGTGACGCCTGTGGGCTGAGGATGACACGGCGGCCAGTCAGTACCTTTGGGACTTCATAGCCTGTGCTGGAGAAGTTTAGTTTAGTTTTAAGTACTATTCTTTAACGGTAAATTTAAGAATTAAAATTATGTAATTAATGTGCCTTGCGATGATTTTTTTTAGCTTTCTCGTCCATATTTGCATCTATTCAAATGCGTACTATCTATATTACGTCTTCTAAATGCAGAATCTTTGACTATCATGCGAGACAGGAGTCTCATTATAGTGGGATAGACTGTTGGCGATAAAAAAAAAAAAAAGAAAAAATTACCAGCTAACCAACGAAAGGCACGCAGTGCATTGGCACCTGCAGCGGTGCACCGATAGTTTTAATAGAGCGCATGCCGGTCGGATGGCAACTATGCAGAGTTCGTATGTTACACTACAAGATGGGATTGGCCCAGTCAGATATCGGCAACATGAGCTCTTAACTGTCAAGTGCGATATAATATTAATCGCACTGCAGTTGCAATTAACATCTACAACGCTTCGGGTAATTTATGTCCGTGCTAAGCCATTTACGCGATGGTAAATGTATCGAGAAAATTTGAAATAAAACGTCGTCCTCACAAGTCTCTGTAATTTGAAGAGCGGAAATTGCACTTCTGTAATTATTGGTCTCTTTTGTTACTGACAGTATTATTCTACAGTAGACACGCGAGTAGCTGACTGGCAGGTCCAAAGTACTGATCGCTACTTGTCGGTACTATTCTGAACATTTCTTGTCTATTGTGATCTATTTTAGATTGCTGCCAGTCTGAGCAGTCGAACAGTTGTGACACTATCGTCACGCGGTGAAGTGGTGTTGGTTTCACTATGTGTGCGGATGACTTGGACTAATAAAAATATCTGTATTTATAAAGTTTGATAAACGAAATGCTAGTTGTGACTACGAAGGCTTTCCCGGCGTAATAATTGATAATATTCTTCTCGGGTAAGCAGCCGGATCATAACGTCTTCATGACACAATATTTCCGCGGTCCAACTGGCCGCCATCTTCAGGTGAGAGTGCTGGTGCACGATCTCGCCGGAACTGACTTCCCAGCGCAAGCGGCGGCCCCTATATAGGCCGCAGAAGACCCACAACGCGTGCGCGAGAAGGTGCCGTAACCGCCCTCTAGCGCAGTGATGGAAACAGGCGAAATCGAGAGATCGCTGTCAAAAATTAAAAAATAAAAATAAATAAAAATTTTATTCCGACGATAGAACCACAGACCGTTGTTTTTTAATGTCAGATAACACTGGGTCCCAAGTCTTACTTAAAAGAAAACCCTTGTCTCTATTAATAAGACTGTCAGATAACCGAATCTCTATGGATTCTTTTATTGTGTCATGAAGACGTTATGATCCGGCTGCATACCCGAGAAGAATATTATCGAAATGCTAGTTTTCTTCTATTCACTGCATTGTATTACAACAGCCTTAAATAATTTGTGGTTATTTGCTACAGAATAAGTGCCGCATTTGAAGATGGCTGTGTAACGCACATTAACTAATCCGTGTTACGTCCGTGTCAAAATTTATACAATAGTAGCTGGTCGGTACGAGCCGCGCACGCCCGCCCGTGAGTTATAAGACTAACAGTACAACATTCCCTGTCTCACATCACGTAATCCCGCAGTGACCATGCGAGTGACTCATCTGCCTCCGAGGAAGGCGACCAATTTTACTTAGCCGAATTCACCAGCGTCAAGCCGGCCGGCAAGGTAGCTTAGCGTGTTCGGTCAGAGAGGCGGTGGCCCTCTGTAATTAAAATAAATAAATAAATAAAAACTGAGTAAAGGAATCAACGGTCAATCTGAACGGATCTCTTGTGACGTCCGCCCAGAGCAAACGCAACGAACAAAATAATAAAATAAAAAAAAGTGGTCAGCGCGACAGAATGTCAATCCTTAAAAGCCCGGGTTCGATTCCCGGCTGGGGTCGGAGATTTTCTCTGCGCAGGGGCTGGGTGTTGTGTTGTTATAATCATCATCTTTTCATCCCCATCGACGCGCAAGTCGCCGAAATGGCGTCAGATCGAAAAACTTGCACTCGGCGAACGGTCTATCCGACGGGAGGCCCTAGCCACACGACCAGCGTGAATTAAAATTAGGCCGAAGCACGTCTTAAAATATTACTATCTCTGTAAGTATTTTTGTTAGTGAGCAGGAAGACTGCAGTCTTTAGAAGCTCTTAACGTTAGTTATGTTTTTTTGGATTCGGATGTTAGTTGCTAAATACATATTGTTATAAAATACGGCTGAGAACGCGGTCCGCACGAATACTTAATTCAGGCTGCATGCGGCCCGCGGGTCGCAGTTTGACGACTACCGATCTAAGGCTTTCATACAGTTCTATTGAATTTTGTTCATTTGTTCTCATTACTCAACATTCTTACTCAGAGAGATGAATGTCTGATGCGGCAGCTCGCGTAATCTGAAATTGTTTCTTGACACATTTACATATCATTCCTAACATTCCTATTAACACCCAGTGTTAGCAATGCTATAAAGTCCTTATGATCTCTGATACCTTCCTCTACATTAACTAAATCGACATTTTTGGTCTATTTGTAACCAGGAGATCTAAGAAATTACCATCACGGTCTATTTCAGTGACTAATTGCTCAAGGTAAATTTTAGCATTTAGAACAATATGACACTACTCTCTATATCTACTACCCACCCTAATCACTTCCATTCAGTAGCTGTTAAGTTGAAATCTCTCACTAATACTGTAACACGATCAAGAAATAAAAATGCAACCTTTTCCAAATTTAAGTTTTTGAGGACAGCCACAAGTCACACACTCAGTACTTTCATTGTCCAGTTTCACTCGCAAGGGGAGGCCACGACGCTGGTATCAGATTTATTTTAAACTTTGTACACCTTTAGTAGGCCATTAAAACAACAAAATGTGCAAGTTGAAAGGTGCACTACTCTGGCAATTCCGTGAAAATCGGGAGAGAAGTTTCACGTGTCTATTATGTGGCTTATGTACAGGGTGTCCAGAAAAGGACTCCCTGATTTCAAAATTAAATATCTCGAAAACAAAAATCGATAGACGAATGCAGTAAACGTTATGTTTATCGTGAAAGCTGTAAGAAGTTTATACAGCAGTTTGAAATATGCCATTGTAAAACCATTGCATAAAAAGGGGGATACGTCGGATGTCAACAACTATCGCGCGCTCTCTCTTCTGACAGCTCTATCAAAAATTTTTGAGAAAGTAATGTACTCAAGAGTAGTCTCCCATATTTGTAAAAATAAAGTACTAACAAAATGTCAGTTTGGTTTTCAGAAAGGCTTTTCAACAGAAAATGCTATATACGCTTTCACTGATTAAATATTAAATGCTCTGAATAACTGGACATCACCCACTGGTATTTTTTGTGATCTCTCAAAGGCCTTTGATTGTGTAAATCATGGAATTCTTTTAGATAAGCTAAATCATTATGGTTTGAGGGGGGCAGTGCACAAATGGTTTAATTCATACTTAACTGGAAGAATGCAGAAAGTTGAAATAAGTGATTAATGTAATGTTAAAACAACAGCTGATTCCTCAAACTGCGGGGCTATCAAGTACGGGGTCCACAGGGTTTGGTCTTTGGTCCTTTACTGTTCTTCATATACATTAATGACTTACCATTCCATATTGATGAAGATGCAAAGTTAATTCTTTTTGCTGATGATACAAGTATAGTAATAACATCCAAAAACCAAGAACTAAGTGATGTAATTGTAAATGATGTTTTTTCACAAAATTATTAAGTGGTTCTCAGCAAACGGACTCTCTTTAAATTTTGATAAAACACAGTATATACAGTTCCGTTCAGTAAATGGCACAACTCCAGTAATAAATATAGACTTTGAACAGAAGTCTGTAGCAAAGGTAGAATTTTCAAAATTTTTAGGTGTGTCCATTGATGAGAGGTTAAACTGGAAGCAACACATTGATGGTCTGCTGAAACGTCTGAGTTCAGCTGCGTATGCTATTAGGGTTATTGCAAATTTTGGTGATAAGAATCTCAGTAAATTAGCTTACTATGCCTACTTTCATTCACTGCTTTCGTATGGCATCATATTCTCGGGTAATTCATCGTTGAGTAGAAAAGTATTCATTGCTCAAAAACGTATAATCAGAATAATTGCTGGAGCCCACCCACAGTCATCCTGCAGACATCTATTTAAGGATCTAGGGATCCTCACAGTAACCTCACAGTATATATATTCACTTATGAAATTTGTTGTTAATAATCCAACCCAGTTCAAAAGTAATAGCAGTGTGCATAGCTATAACACCAGGAGAAAGGATGATCTTCCCTATGCAGCGTTAAATCTGACTTTGGCACAGAAAGGGGTAAATTGTGGTGCCACAAAAGTCTTTGGTTACCTACCAAACAGCATCAAAAGCCTGACAGATAGTCAACCAACATTTAAAAATAAATTAAAAGAATTTCTAGATGACAACTTCTTCTACTCATTGGCTGAATTTTTGGATATAAATTGAGGGAGGGGAAAAAAACTAACTTAAACATTAGTGTCATCCAATATTTTGTGTAATGTAATATCGTGTACAGACATCTTTCATTAACCTGACACGTTCCACATCATTACAAGGTGTCGTATTCAAGATCTATGGAACAAGTATTAATCTAATCTAATCTTACAAAAGCTGCTAACAGATGGCGCTGTAATCGCCATACGTAATGCCTTGTATAAACAGTGATCCGAAGCCCTGAGCGATCAGTTCCACTATTGAAACGTGAAAGGAGGTTAGCGTACCGAAGGAAGAGATTAAAACCATGTACTCCATTGAACAACGCGTTTTTCTGGTGCTAGAGTACCACAGGTTAGAAGAGAGTCCTACGACAACAAGGCGAAGTTTTCAAGCACGATTTAATGTTCCAAAAGGACCTGATGCGAAAACCATTCGTACGCTCTTCGCAAAATTTCAACGAACAGGCAGCGTAACTGATGATCTAGTGGGGCACGTTGGCTGCAAGCAAACCGCAGTTACGCCTGAAAATGTCGCCACAGTTTCTGGAATTTTTCAGTGAAATCCAATGTCATCCGTCCGTAGAAATGCATCTGAGACTGACTGGAAGCGATCCAGCACGCAGAAAAAACTGAGAAAGAGCCTACACATGTTTCCATTCAAAATTCAAACGCACCAGGCCATACCCATACGAGCTGTGCAACAAATGGTTGTCTCTGCTAATCACAATGATTGATAGTGAAGGATTTGATCTGGTTTACAGATGAAGCACACTTACATGAATGGATACGTGAAGAAGCAGAACTGACGATTTTGGGGTTCCGAAAAGCCATATTGGTGTGAAGCGAAACCCCTGTATTCTCCTAAAGTTACTGTGTGGGCTGCAGTATGCAGCAGAGGCATTATTGGCCCTTTTTTCATTCGAGAAACGGTCACTGGTGCACGTTACGTTGCAATTTTGGAACAATTTGTCGCCACACAGCAAGCGTTAGAGGATCGACCAGGTACTGAATAGTTTATGCAAGATGGAGCCCGACAACATCGGACCGAACAAGTGTTTCGCTTTCTTGAGGAATACTTCGGGAATCGAGTCATTGCTTTGGAATATCCCAAATTTACTGGTGCAGGCATAGATTGGCCTCCATATTCGCCGGATTTGATTCTCTGTGACTTTTTTTTGTGGGGCACAGTGAAAGACATGGTCTACCCGAAGCATCCCGCCACGCTGGACGAGCTTGAATCGCCGATCTCTGTGGCATGTGAATCCATTTCGGTTGAGACACTACGAAATGTGATGGCGAATTTCGTTCTTCGTTTGCGCCACCTCTCTAGTGCCAATGGTGAACATTTTGAAAACATTGTGATGTGATTGTTTGCAAAGATTGTTTTCATGCGATTATTTCACTTATGTATACTGATATGAGCTGTACAGCGTACAGCACCATCTGTTAGCAGCTTTTGCAACTATTATTTCAAACTGCTGTATAAACTTCTTACAGCTTTCACCATAAACATACCGTTTACTGCATTCCTCTATCTATCTTTGTATTCGAGATATTTAATTTTGAAATCAGGGAGCCCTTTTCTGGATACCCTGTATCTCTGAGTAGGTGACTGACATCGTCAGGAGATGACATCTAAATAGTCCAAGGAACGGCAGCTCGTTTTATATTATCGCGAAATAGGGGAGATAGTGCCACAAACATGATACGTGAATTGGTGTGGCAATCATTAAAACAAAGGCGTCTTTCGTTGCGAGGAGATCTTCTCACGAAATTCCAATCACAAGTTTTCTCCTCCGATTGCGAATACATTCTGTTGGCACACAGCTACGCAGGGAGAAATGATCATCACGATAAAATAAGAGAAACCAGGGCTCGCACAGAAAACCTTAAGAGCTCGTTTTGCCCACGCGCCGTTCGAGAGTGGAACGGTAGAGAGACAGAGGTGGTTCACTGAACCCTCTGCCAGGCACTCTATTGTGAATAGCAGAGTTATCACTTAAACGCAGACATAGGCGGTAGAGTTCATGATGGTTAAGTGGAAGCCGGCACAGTAGTTCAGCGAGTTCGGTCAGAGGATCAGCTGCAGTCCGTAATAAAAATCTGAGTGAAGGAATCAACAATGAGCTAATTTTTAATCTATAATGTCGGCAGAGAGAGAAATTTTTCAAAATGTCATCGAGGTGTGTTTTCCTTTGGAAACGAACATTCTCTATAAATGCCGCAAAACCGTATTCATTCGATGTAGTAGATGTCGTTCCAATTTATGTCTTCCATGTCTGTATGACGTATACCATCCTGAAACGTTTGATGTCGAGAGCACATCCGACGAGTAATTGTACGTTACTCTTGAGGTCGGCAGTGTGATTTACTATATTACTGAACAACGTCATTCACATAATTATTTGTCGAGGTTTTACTTGAGTTTTTCAAGCCTGTCCCTCGTCCTTAAAAAATTAATTAAAAATAGTAAGTAGACAAATAACATGAAATTCACTTAAACTTCATGAAAATGTACGTTTTTTTCATTATCTCCATCTACATGGATACTCTGTAAATTACATTTAAATGCCTGGCACTTACCCCTTCAATGTCATATAAATTAAATAATGTGACCAGTGATGAAAAAATACACTCCTGGAAATGGAAAAAAGAACACATTGACACCGGTGTGTCAGACCCACCATACTTGCTCCGGACACTGCGAGAGGACTGTACAAGCAATGATCACACGCACGGCACAGCGGACACACCAGGAACCGCGGTGTTGGCCGTCGAATGGCGCTAGCTGCGCAGCATTTGTGCACCGCCGCCGTCAGTGTCAGCCAATTTGCCGTGGCATACGGAGCTCCATCGCAGTCTTTAACACTGGTAGCATGCCGTGACAGCGTGGACGTGAACCGTATGTGCATTTGACTGACTTTGAGCGAGGGCGTATAGTGGGCATGCGGGTGGCCGGGTGGACGTACCGCCGAATTGCTCAACACGTGGGGCGTGAGGTCTGCACAGTGCATCGATGTTGTCGCCAGTGAACGGCGGAAGGTGCACGTGCCCGTCGACCTGGGACCGGACCGCAGCGACGCACGGATGCACGCCAAGACCGTAGGATCCTATGCAGTGCCGTAGGGGACCGCACCGCCACTTCCCAACGAATTAGGGACACCGTTGCTCCTGGGGTATCGGCGAGGACCATTCGCAACCGTCTCCATGAAGCTGGGCTACGGTCCCGCACACCGTTAGGCCGTCTTCCGCTCACGCCCCAACATCGTGCAGCCCGCCTCCAGTGGTGTCGCGACAGGCGTGAATGGAGGGACGAATGGAGACGTGTCGTCTTCAGCGATGAGAGTCGCTTCTGCCTTGGTGCCAATTATGGTCGTATGCGTGTTTGGCTTCGTGCAGGTGAGCGCCACAATCAGGACTGCATACGACCGAGGCACACAGGGCCAACACCCGGCATCATGGTGTGGGGAGCGATCTCCTACACTGGCCGTACACCTCTGGTGATCGTCGAGGGGACACTGAATAGTGCACGGTACATCCAAACCGTCATCGAACCCATCGTTCTACCATTCCTAGACCGGCAAGGGAACTTGCTGTTCCAACAGGACAATGCACGTCCGCATGTATCCCGTGCCACCCAACGTGCTCTAGAAGGTGTAAGTCAACTACCCTGGCCAGCAAGATCTCCGGATCTGTCCCCCATTGAGCATGTTTGGGACTGGATGAAGCGTCGTCTCACGCGGTCTGCACGTCGAGCACGAACGCTGGTCCAACTGAGGCGCCAGGTGGAAATGGCATTGCAAGCCGTTCCACAGGACTACATCCAGCATCTCTACGATCGTCTCCATGATAGAATAGCAGCCTGCATTGCTGCGAAAGGTGGTTATACACTGTACTAGTGCCGACATTGTGCATGCTCTGTTGCCTGTGTCTATGTGCCTGTGGTTCTGTCAGTGTGATCATGTGATGTATCTGACCCCAGGAATGTGTCAATAAAGTTTCCCCTTCCTGGGACAATGAATTCACGGTGTTCTTATTTCAATTTCCAGGAGTGTATATGTTAGCAAGAGTCTAACCGTCGCCTCATCCACGACCCTCTTCCTATGTGCAATCGCTAACCGCCTTTTTTTTCGTTGACCTATGTTCCTAATCACCAAAAATAACACAAGCAAAAATCAGTTCTGCCCTTACTTGGCTCCGCCACTTAAACTCTAAAAAAAAATTAACTATCCCTCTTCTGGCGTTGCCCGTTCTATTCAACTACTCACAAAAACAACTTTACCACAATGACTTCTTACAGCCTGCATCGTCGCACAGATACATCAGTTACATAATAGGCGTGTAAAACTTCTCCTGTGATTTTCTCGAAATTGGCGTAGTAGTGCACTTTACTACTTGCACTTCATGTTGTTTTAATGGCCTACTAGGTGTACAAAGTTGGACATAAATCCGTGATCTCAACGTCGTGGCCTCTCCTTGTCAGTTTAATCAGCCATCTACTTTGAACTGTACACTCCACAGTTTCTGTTGATGCTCTTGTTAAACTGAGTGTAACCGGTCGATAAAAAGTACTCAGTGCAACTTGTGGCTGTCCTGAAAAACTTAATCTCAACAGTCACTAATTCCCCTGCAGGCAATGCTTGTTCTCAATAAATTTTCCAAGTTTTCCTTGAAATATTTAGTCTCTACATTTCTGGAGGTAGGGAGTCTATAGGAGTAACCTATTACCATATTTGATCCATCTTTAAATACTTATCTTCAGTCAAATTATATTGCATACACAGTCTGTACTAATTACACGCAAGATGGCGCCGATAGGAAAGTGTAGTGATCTTTCGCTCTCTTTTAAAAGGCAAAAAATTAACAATTCTTCGTGTAGGGAATGTGAAAAGTGAGTGATGGAAGGTGTTTTGTGCGTTAAGTGCGACTTATTGTTACTCGAAGAATGCGCGAAAGTTAATACGAAGTTTATCAGTGATGATTTTTCCCTGGACATGCCACGGCTGTTTACTTGACGAAACGGCCTATCTTTTAAAGTGCAGTGGACTCAAAAAACGAAATTATAAATCTACAACAAAGTGACATTGAAACAACTAAAACAGATAAATTGACTATAAAGAAAGAAAATGATCGATTAATGGGTAAAAAGCAGTCCTATGTGTGCGAAATAAATCAAACGGAAAAGCAAGACCGGGAAAATACATGTGCGGCTGCGAACCCTACAAACAACACAACCAGCGTTTCCGATGTCACGATAAACTGAGCAAGCCAAAAACTTGTAGATAAATATAAAAGGAGGATGAAGGCCTACAATAAAAGAAAAGGCTGCAGCTATGCAAGGGGACGTAAATGAGTTTCTAATAATTTGCGATTCGTTGCTGAATTAGAATGCAACAACTTGGCAAATATTTTAAAAATATGGTATATTCAAAACAAACGAATCCAAAACCAGATTCTGAAACCAAGAGTATTTACAGTGCTGTCTTTATAAACGTTGGAACAAATTCTTTAAGAAGCAGCAGCGAAGAAAAAATAATTAACGAAACACGAAATATGATTCGCTCGGCAAGAAGTGTCTATGAGAGACTCCGTCGGTACTTAGCGGAATCATTAAAAGGTCAGTGAGTGCAAATATACCTCTAAAATAAATTATGCTGTCAAAGAACAGTGTTTTCATCTTGGGGCAGTTTTCATAGACCCAAACAAATTTCTATGTGAAAACTGCCTGGGGAAGGATGGCATGCGTTTTAACAGACTAGGATCTGTAACAGTCATTAAAATGTTTACAGATGCAAATTAATCAGAAGCAAGGGAAACTTAATATGGCCTGATGGGGATGAAAAATCAATTGCTGCAGCTGAAAAAAAATATAAGCACCACACAAAAAAGGAGGCTCTGCAGAATATGCTCTCAGAACGCAGCCCAGAACACGTAAGACAGAAAAAGAGAAGTTGCATAAAATATATTGGTGACAAGAAACTGGAAGTAGAAATAGTCCTAGGTGATATACAACCAGTCATACTATGTATCAGTGAACATGGTCTAACTGAAGGTCAGATCTGTAGATCTAAACATGAAGGTGATGGAGTTTACATTTCTATTAAAAGAGGAAAGTTACTAAAAACTGGAAACAGTAAAGGTGTGGGATTACTCACAGCTAGAGAAAAAGACTTTGAAATTACTGGTGTAGTGATGTTGTGACTGATGATTCTAGATTGTTTTGTGTGTACAGATCACCAAGTGTCAGAATTAACATATTTCTGAAAAAATTGAAAACTTACTAAGAAAGAATATGAAGAAACACATTGTTATATGTGGAGACTTCAAAACCGATATGGGGAAAAAAATTGAAACCAAGACAAGATTTTGAAGAACTGTGAATACAATACATTATTAAGACGCCAATATCCGCACCAACAAGAGTGACTTCTCAAAGTCAGACAGTTATTGACAACATCATTACTAATATCAGTAGGTGTAGCTATGAGATATATGTAGTACAAACAGAAATATCTGTTCGTCATGGACAGCTGATCTGCTTCCACATCAATAAAGACATTAAATCAGAACCAAAACAAAAAACCAAAGAAATCAGGAACATCAGTGAGCAAAATATTAATATATTTAGAACAATATTAAGCAGGGAAACCTGGAATGAAACCATACAGGCACAGAATGCAAATGAAAAGTATGATTCATTCGCTAAATTTTATGTAGCATTCGCCAAAGTAAAGAGACGAGAAAAGATGCAGGATCAGACAAAGCGGATAACCAGTGACGTAACAGAATTGCAAAAAAAGCTGCAGGATCTGAGATGGAGGGGTGAAGCTGAAAATTACAAAATGCTACGAATAAAGTATAGAAAAATAGTGAGAGACGTAAAAGCAAGAGCAGTTAATGATACCATAATGAACTCAAAAAACAGGCAGCTTGGAATTAATGGTGAACGAAATGAAAAAGCTTGATCGAGAAAATGAAAGAGATATCAGGTCAATGAATGTAGACAACATAGTGGTTACAGGCGGTAGAGAAATAGCTAACATACGCAATGATAAGTATATAAATGTGATAGAGAACTTAAAATTTGAATGAAATAGTCCACTAAAGAAGATTAGTTATCAAAAAAGCAAACAGAACCATGTTCTTGAAACCAGTCACAGAAGATGAAGTGAAGAAAAGCACACAAAACCTGAAGTCTAAGGAATCAGCTCGTCATGACGAAATATCGAATCATAGAATAAAGCAATTAAGTGAGGAAATAATCTCACCAATGCTGGATATGGCAAACAGGTCTTTTAGAGATGGAATATTTCCAGAAAAACTGAACATAAGCAGCGTGGTACCAGTGTACAAAAAAGGGGATAAGAATGATCCCAACAACTATAGGTCAGTTTAAATGATATTAGGTTCCCCAGAAATCCTGGATATACTTATGTATAACAGATTAGTTGATTATCTGGACAAATACAACATTCTTATGCCATCACAGAATGGTTTTAGGAAGAGTAAATCTACAGAATCAGCGATTGCTAGACTGACAGAATATATTATAGAGTCCTTAGACGAAAAACAAGTAGTATCTGCAATGTTTCTGGATCTCTCCTGAAATACTGATAAGAAATTTGGAAAACTATGGCATCCGAAGGCAAGCAGGCGAGTGGGTACAATTATACTCTTGCAATAGGAAACAATATATACCAATAGGGAATGCATATCAGTCAGAAACCAAAGCCATCAAATATGGGTTACCGCAAAGATCCCCAATCGGGCCATTTCTCTTTAATCTGCTTGTTAATGACATAGGTGTTGAAGAGAGAGAGAATGAAATATTGTATGCAGATGACATGGCAATACTGACCAGTGATCAAAATGTGGTACAGCTTGAGAGAAGAGCACACTTGTCGGCAAACACCACAGCTCAGTGGCTCCTGGAAAATGGACTTGTTATAAACCTAAAAAAAGATTATGTATGCAGTGTTCAGAAATAAAGAGAAGGCCGTGCACATGGGTTACAGGTGAATAAATGAGTCTGGAAGAAGCTTAATACACTAGACCCTTAGGTATTGTTGTGGATAACGAACTGAAGTGGAAACAACATATTAATTGTGGCTGTAATAAACTCAGCTTCGTCATATTCATAATGAGGCAGCTATCACAGTATGCAAACAGCTTTTGTGCAGTATACCAAGGACTCTTCGAACCATACCTTAGTATGGAGTGATAGTGTTGAGAAAATTAAACATTCAAGAAATAAAAAGGTGTTCACATTACCAAAAAAAAGCAATCAGGATCATATTAAGAAGAAAATGTCCAACGTAGCTTTGGACGAAACGTCAGGAATAGGAGAACTCCATGGACCATGGCCACACAACCCGGTAGAATTCTCGGCAGTTGGTTCTTATATTCAGTGGTGTTACAATGTAAGAAAAATGATTAGGAAGTATGTGATAATAAATGTCTTCTATTTTTGACCTGTCATGTATTACATGTACACTCACTGTTCGCTATGTAATCCTATCAAATAAAGTTCAGTTCAATTCAATTCAAGATTATTACACTAGATACTGACATATTATTAACATCTATAAACATCCCTCCACCACCTGGATCAAACCAATTTTTGTAATTTACACTCCAGTCAGAAATAAAAATTTCAGTGCTATTTACTTCCAGTTTAGCCCAGCTTTCTATTCCTAGTCTAGCATTACGAATATTAGACTTTATAAGCAAGATTTTCCTGAGACCTCTCCATGAACTCTCCTGCAAGTATCCGATTCTCTCATCTTAAATAATGTTGTAGTAAATGGGGTGAACTGCTCTCCTATTCAAAACAAGTAACTAATTTTTTATTGGGGCTGAGGAGTGGTTACTCTTTCACAAGAATCCAGATGCGTACACCATACATATTTGGCTACCATTGTAACCACTTCCTGTATTTAGAGTGAATCTAAGCTGTTGGGGGAACGGAGGTTCTGTAGTTCTCCATTTTATAGTGGACGTTGAGAAATCCTCATCTAAGGCAGTAAAGAATCATCTGACCTCTTACTTAAGCCCTGCACTGAGCTGCAAACCAGACGACCATGATCAGTTTTAGAAGCAATGCTGCCTAGTGCTAATTCAGCTTACAATTCACATGCAAAATGCAAAGTTATCTCATTTTACCAATTCAGCCTGCTACTTGTAAGAATCAAGAATGACCTCCGATTCCAGATGTTGGGCATTATTCGTGCCAGTGTGAGCCATGATTTGCAGTCAGCTGCACCCTGTACATTCAGCCTTCTCCAGATCTTAGATAACACTCCCCCACCACCAATAAATATATCAAGTAGGCAACTGCCTTTCTTCGAGGTCTGTCTGCTATTTCCCTGAGGAATTCGATCACACACCTAATGCTGAAGGTCTCAGTGACTAGCAACCATACCTCTTTTTTGTCCAGAGCTTCCTCAGTCCCAACGCTCAAATGTATTCTCAGCAGTAGGTTTGACTTCAAATTTGGTTTTAAGGCGTAAGGGAATAGCTATGCAGCCAGGACCCACTTTCACTTTCTACCCAGAGATTCTCAATACTGTCACTTTTCATCATTCACATTGATTCATAGCAATGACCAGTCCTATCCCACTATCATACGTTTTCAAGATACTACGCCCCACTAAAAAGCAGAGAAATATATTAAATCGAAAGGGAACTAGCATTGTTTGTGTGAGATCAACAAACTTCTGAAAATACATGAGTCATAATGGATATACAACAAGAATGATGCACCCAAAAGGAATTGATGGATTATTGTTTAGTTATGAAAGGGATTTGAGTGAAAAATGGTCAGCTGTAAGATTTCAACTGTTAGATAGCTATTCTAGCATAAGAGCTTTTCTTGTATGGGCACAAAGATTATATGTGGGAAAATGAAATATTGGAGGAAGTGTGCTAAACAGTTCACTATATCAGCACTATTACTTCTTAAATTTTCAGTCAACTCGTGTTATGACTACTTGTAATAGAATCTAACTATCCAATACTTGATATTACATTTAGCCCTTCAGCTCTGACTAATATTTCTCTTTATGGCAGCGGCAGAAGAGAGATTACTAAAAGCATCTTCAGAGGTATGAGACACATTTAGGTTATTTGAAGGGTTGAACACCGTGTGTTGAAACTTAAATGTGGGTTTATCTCTCTATCTGTCAGAAAAGTCACTGCTCGGAGTAACTGATGGAAAGTCATCGAGTAAAACAAGTAATGTCTGGTGTTCGTCAGTGAAGTGCTATATGCCCTCTGCTGCTCGTGATCTACATACATGACATAGGAGACAATCTATACTGCCTACTTGGATTGTTTGCGGATGATGCTGTCGTTCGCCATATTTTAAAATTGTTAGATCAATAAAAACAATCGCAAAATGATTTAGAGAAGATATCGGTATGGGCGAAAAGTGGAAATTGACTCTAAATAATGAAAACTGTGAAGTTGTCCACATGAGTACTGAAAGACATCTACTAAATTTCGGTTACGTGATAACTTACACAAATCCAAAGATTCTAAACTCAACTAAGTACCTCAGGATTACGATTGCAAATAGCTTTAGCTGGAATGATCACCTAGATAATGTTTTAGGTAAGCAGACCGAAGACTGCGAGTTACTGACAGAACACTTTGAAAAAGCAACATATCTACTAAGAAGACTGCATACACTACGCTTGTCCGCCCTCTGCTGGAGCATTATCACTGCGCGGTGTGGGACCCGCATGAGATGAGGCTGATGGAGAACATCGAAACAGTTCAAAGAAGGGCAGTTCGTTTCGTATTATCACGAAATAGGGGAAGGGTGCCAAGGACATGATACGTGAACTGGGGTGGCAATCATTAAAATAACGGCGTTTTTCATTACGACAGGATCTTAATGTGAAATTTCAGTCAGCAACTTTCTCCTCCGATTGCGAAAGTTGCTCTCACCCATGTAGGGAGAAATGATTATCATGATAAAATAAGATAAATCAGTGCTCGCATGGAAAGCTCGTTTTCTCCTGCTCTCCGTTCAAGTGTGGAACGGTAGAGAAATACCTCAAAGCTGGTTCAGTGAACCCTTTGAAGGGAATTTAATTGTGAATTACAGAATAATCAAGTAGATATTATGTGGATCTGGCATATGCTTTTAGTTTACTACAGTATGTCATTATCAGTGTGAATTCATGCAGAGCTTACCTTGTACTTGCAGTTTACTTCACTTCTATTTAGAATCAAATAACAGTTGCAAATTAGTTTTTTCCTCTTTATTTCAGTCAACTTGAGCCATTTTGTGTGTACAAATGGAAGAAAATAGTAAGCTTAAAAAATCTTAAAGCACTAGCGTTGGGGGAGTTCTCAGTCATGCTATGAAACACTACTGTATGCTGACAGCTTGCCAACAAGCTTCAAAACAATGCAAACATCCAATCATTTTCATTTTATACATCACTGGAGTTTTCTGGTTTATAAATGTCCAGAGCAATTGCTGTAAAATACTTACACAAATAGTCTTAATCTTTAAGCCATATTTACTGCATAACACAGTTTCTGAATGTGAAGTGTCCATTACTTGCTGTTTTTATATACAGCTTAGAGACATTTGTTTTTATAGTAATTTTTGAAGAAGTCTTTCATGATTATACTTGCAAAGATGATAGAAAACCACAGTACAACATTGTCTACTTATTGAATAATGCGACTAGATTACAGATAAAAGTAAATGCAACTACTACATTTGAAATACATACACATCATTCACAAACATTTTTATAGAAATAGTGAAGTATTTAGAAAATTCTAATATATATTTGATAGGTGTCTCATGTATAGTTAAGTATCAGAGAGCCATTGTAGGATGACTGATGCTATTCAAATGCCATATGAAAATCGTTTTGTGATCCAATGGAGTCATTATCAGAGTTTCAACTTTCATGTCCAGTGATTGGGAAAATCTTATATTTGCCGATGCTAAACAATATTTGACATTCAAGCATGAGAATAAACTTACGGTGCTGGATATAATAATAAGTATTAGTCTTAGTGTGATATAGTTATTCACACAACTGTCAATTTTTCAAATTATAATTTCTGTAAAAAAATAAATAAATATTCATATCCAATAAAGTGTAATAAAGGCTGAGTCCAGTATACCTGGCTGTCAGCACTATTCATTTAAATGAATGATGTTATATTGTCTGAAGTCATTGGCTACATATTAATGGATAAGCCATTTCATTATCTAATACAATAATTTTTTCCAGACCTCTTCTCCAGCAGCTGATATACTATTCTCTAAGGGGTAACACTGAAAGAAACAAATTTTGAAATAGAAAATACTTTCACCTGATGATTATGTTTAAAGTAGCATTTAAAGTATACGTTATAATGATAAGAAATAATTGCTTCTATACGATGAGGTAGGTTGGTCACAAAAGTACTGTATGTAATATAAAAAGCAAGGAGACAATCCTATAGTTATATCTGTAATGCAGTGTGATGAAGAGCTTTCCACATAGACGCAGAATCCTTTAATGCAAATCAGTACTGGTCCAATGTTACTGGATACAAAATGCGAGAAACAGAAGATCAGGCCAGGTGCTAAATGATTTATGAATGTGAGAAAACTAGAACTCATATGAGGTCATAGTTTTCAAATTTGAATGGTGTATATGTATGGAAGAAACTGGAAACTGACTGCAAACTGTACCTAATTGAAAGTAAAGGTTATAAAATAACAGATAGTATGCACCAAATTATTGGTATTCATTCTTGACAAATACACTGATCAGCCAAAACATAATGACCACTGCTCACCGCGACGTTGGATGCCACCTGGTGGCGCTACGGGCACATGACTTGGTAACAGAATTGGAGCAGACACGAAGTTAGATCACCCTAGCGAAGATATGGGCTGCAAATCTGAAAATCGACTGCATAAGCGACTTTTACAAAGGCAGATTGCTGTTACGCTGATACTGTGAACTAGTATCTCGAAAACAGTGAAGTTGGTCGGATGTTCACATGCTACTGCCATGAGCATCTATGGAAAGAGGTAGGAGGACAGCGAAGCTACCAGTAGGCGCTAAATAGTTGGACGTTCACGACTCTTCGCAGAATGTAGGATAAATGGCGATCTGTGGTATCTTTGCCGAAAGAGCACAATGCTGGTACACGCACAAGTGTTTCGGAGCACACCGGTGATCGTACATTGTTGATTATGGAGCTAAGCAATGGTCCACCTCTACATGTTCACATTTTGGCCAAACAACATCGTCAATTACGATTGCACTGGGGACAGGACCATCGGGATTCGACGTCGATCAATGGAAAGGTGGCGGCTCTTCAAGTGAATCATATTTTTGCTACACTAGGTCGCAGGTCGTCTCCACAATCGCCGTCATCAAGGAGAACGGTGGCCCGTAGCTTGCAGCGCGCCAAGGATGTAGACTGGTGGGAGCAGTATTACGCTATGAGAGACATTATCCTGGGCTTGCATGGGACATGTGGGTGGTAGTCGAAGACACGCCGATAGGTGCAAACTACCTGTATCTCTTCATGCTTTATGTCTTCCGCGACGACGAGATCAGCTTGCAGCAGTATAATTGTGCGTATCTGGGAGTCAGAACCATGCTACAGCGATTTAAGGAGCATTATAGTAAACTCACTTTGATGTCTCCGCCACCAAATTCGCTTGATGTAAATCCTATAGAACCCATTTGGGTCTATATCGGGCACCATCCTCACGTACGTAAATCAGCGGAACGTTATTTACGAGAATTACGTGACCTGTGGGTAGATATCTAGCGCCATATACCAACACAAGCCTACCGAAAAATCATCGAATCCCTAGTACGCAGATTCTGTGATGTATTTCGTTCCAAAGACTTTCAAACAAACTATTTCGCAGGTGGTCATAATGTTTTGGCTCATCAGCGTATGTTCTTCCACTCTTGTAACAATATTGCAACATATTTTGGCACCATAGCAGTTATGTAGAACATTATCAATTCTTCTAACGAATTTTATGTGGAAACATTCATTCACATACTTTTAAAAACGTCAATGACATACTTCTTCTTACAATCCAAATTCAATATTACATAAATAGTTAAACACATAATAAAATATTAATGGAGGAACTGTTTCACCAGAGCATGAGTCTAAGTGGCAACTTGTAAAGAATACAGTATCAAAAAATAAGAGCCAGATACATGTTGTTTGTATATGACAAACATATTTTGACTGCAGACTGCCTGAGTTAGTAACGTAATTTCACTGTTATACATTATCTAAAACAATGGATACTAGGGAAACCATTGTACTAATGGTAAAGAATTTGACTGACAGAAAAAGTAAAAGATCAAGAAAGGTATCATTCCAGTATGAAATCAGTGAATATGAGCTTGGAATGATATTTTGTAAGTCATTCAAGAGTAGATTATGAACTTTTCGTGTTTAACAGACGACTTAACTTCACTATACTTCTCAATTATTCCCTTTATTGGCGTAGGGGTATCATTTTATTATGCATATGCAGTAGAGATCAAAGTACTCAACCTTTCAGTTTCAAACATTCTATAAAATCACACTTTTTAGTGCAAAGTATTAGGCTACGGTAAATTTTGTAACTGGTCTACAGTTAGCAACACCTTTACGTGCTTATACCATGCTCATCATCTCTTCCATTTGGCAAGCGGTTATCCTTTCACATGACATTGTCTGGACTGTAAAGAGATTTCCATTACGGTATGTGACAAAAAATATATGTGCCATAAATGTCACATACAACTCGGAACTACTATGTCTGAATTTGAATAAACTGTACTTTTGAATGGTTATTTACGAAATTGCCTGGATTTTTCTAATATCGGGTGCGTGATAAATCAGATAAAGAATGAAAACATGCTGTTAACACTTTGACTGTGTCACTTTCATGGTACTCACTAAATGGTGATAACTGGTAGGAAGTCCTTATGTACAATATGTTGAGCATTTTTATTTCTCATAGTTGATTGTCTTGAGGGTGCTGTGGTAAGGTTTATGATTTATACTTAATTAGAATTATAGTGCAAGAACCACACTAGGTTTAAGGTTCATTCGATAAAGTCAATTAAGCTGCAAAAAAAAAAAAAAAAAAAAAAAAAAAAAAAAAAAAAAAAAAAAAAAAAAAAAAAAAGAAATTCTGTTACCCGAGTACGTGGACTCATTTATTGGAAACTTCTTGTCATTTTAGCCAAAGCCATTATCGTGCCTCCACTATCAGTTTATGATCTAATTGAAAGTAAGCTCATGACCAGACATTTTCTCTAATCATGAAACTCATACAAATCAAACATGTACCATTTCGGATTACAGCACTATGTGCAAGGATACACTAGTTCAGTAGAACACAAGAAATTCGAAACTTCCAAGAAGATTAAGATCACATATGGATTCAAGGTTCAAACCTGCACCTTTCAAATAGCTGGGTTCAATGTCCAATCTGGCACACAGTGTTAAAACTGTTAGGAAGTTTCACAACTAAGTACACGCCTAGGCAGATTGAAAGTTTCATTCTTTAGACAAGGAATGCATATGACACACAGGTGCTCATTTACAGTCTAGCATTAGTATGAATGAAGGTAATAGCGCTCATAAAGAAGCCTTTCCTGATGGGCTTTATCAGTTTCAAGAATATAACGAAGCTATTGATGTAATAATTACTGGTAGATCAAACAGACAAGTAAAATTTTAAACAAATAGTGTTACATTTATGAAAGCACTTGGTCGTACATAACTAACAATGCTGAAATACTCTGTTGGACACATTTAGCTATAACATTGTTTTGGTCCGTATGATATCCAAATGTTGAGAAACGTGAATAAGAAATCGGAGATGTGAACTGCTGAATAGAGAAACAGACAGTAGAGAACAACACTGAATCTCGACATAGTCATCTAAAATTTCTTCAATTAACTAGCTGTGATATGGTGTTCCTGTGAAGATGTAGAGTTATAATGAGAGTAGGCAAGAGTGTACCCTGGACCTAGGAATCTGAGCTGGAAGGAGGGGGGGGGGGGGGGGAGGGTAGCAACTCATATTAGTGAATTCCAAAATAGTTTTGATCTTTCACAACAAATAGTTCTGGGTGCATTTGCTACTATCCCTTTCCACTACATGGTGCTCTTTCTTCAAATTGATCTCAATTACGAAAGAAATGTCAGACATTTAGCTGCAGTGGGGCACTGGGCGAATTCTAGTGCGGCAGATGAAAATTTGTGTCTGATCGGGAGTACAACCCGGATTTCCCGCTTTACACGAGCGGTCGCTTCAACCACGTCGGTTACCCGAGTGTGTTCTCCGTTGCCGCACACTACCGAATGACACCACCTATCCATTGCTCCACTTGCTCGTAGCCCAGCTGTATTCCTGCAAGGCTTCAGATAGTCGTGTACATGTGCACTGAAACACCGCAACGCCGTCTGGTGTACATATTATATATGAATGGTGTGTGTTCTTTCATCTGCTCAAAAATGTTCAAATGTGTGTGAAATCTTATGGGACTTAACTGCTAAGGTCATCAGTCCCTAAGCTTACACACTACTTAACCTAAATTATCCTAATGATAAACACACACGCCCATGCCCGAGGGAGGACTCGAACCTCCGCCGGGACCAGCCGCACAGTCCATGACTGCAGCGCCGTAGGCCGCACATCTGCTCATGTAGCTGCACTGAAATATTGCAACGCCGTCTGGCGTGTACTTTATCTGTGGTCGGTGTCTGTTTTTCGAACATGCATGTCCGCAGCAACAGACATCATTGACATATAATATATATGCTAGACGATGTTTCGATATTTCAGCGGAGATGCACAACAGTATCCGAATCCTTGCGGGAATACAGATAAGCTGCGGGCGAGTGGAATAGTGTAGCGTGTGGCAAATGGAGATCTGTATCGGACGAGATACGTGCTCGGATAGCTGAGGCGGTTAAGGCAACCACTCGTATAAAGCGGGAAATCCTGGTTACACTCCTGGGATGGCAGAAATTTTCATGTGTCGCGTTAAGTTTACTCAGTGGCCCACTGCAGCTAAATGTCTGAAATTTCTATCGTAATTCAGTACCAGTTTGAAGAAAGGTGGAGCATGTAGTGGAGAAAGATAGTAGAAAGTGCACCCAGAACTATTTGCTGTGAAATCTCAAAAGTATTTTGCCATTCACCAATGTAAGTTGCCACCCGCCGCCCCTCCTTCCACCTCAAATTCTCAGGTCCTGAGAACACTCTTGACCATTCTCATTGTAACACTACAATTTCACAGGAAAGCCAGATCGTGGATACTTGCCTGAAGAAATTTTGGGTGACTATGTCGAGGTTGCCTTCTTCTCCGATGGTGGGGTGGCTTGCGTGCCTCTGCGATACAAATTGTCGTACCGTAGGTACAACAACAGCGGAGGAATATCTATTGAGAGGCCAGACATACATGTGGCTCATGAAGAAGTGTAGCGGCCTTTTCAGTAGTTGCAGGGACAAAAGTCTGGATGACTGACTGATCTGTGCAGGTACTGCGAAGAAATGAAAGCAAGTGGAAACTACAGCCGTAATTTTTCCCGTGGACATGCAGCTCTGTTGTATGGTTAAATTATGGTGGTATCCTCTTGGGTAAAATATTCCGGAGGTGCAATAGGTCCACATTCGGATCTCTGGGCGGGGACAGCTCAGGAGGATGTCGTCATCAGGAGAAACAAAACTGACATTCTACGGATCGGAGCGTGGAATGTTAGATCGTTTAACCGGGCAGGTAGGTTAGAAAATTTAAACAGGGAAATGGACAGACTGGAGATAAACATAATGGGGATTAGTAAAGTTCGGTGGCAGGTGGAACACGACTTCTGCCCAGAAGAATACGGGGTAACAAATACAAAATTCAGGTAGAATAAAGCAGGAGCCGGGAAATGCGGGTAAGCTGCTATGAACAGCATAGTAAACGCATTATCGTACCCAAGATAAACACGAAGCCCACGCCTACCACAGTAGCGCAAGTTTACATGCCAACTAGCTTCGCAGGTGGTGAAGAGATTGAAGAAATGTATGATGAGATAAAAGAAATTATTGAGAGAGTTAAAGGAGACGAAATTTAATAGTGATAGGGGACTGGAATTCGACAGTAGAAAAAGGAAAAAAAGTAGAGGAATTTTGCACAGAACATAATTTAATCACCGTTGACACTTGGTTTAAGAATAATAAAAGCAAGCTGTATACGTGGAAGAGACCTGCAGATGCCGGAAGTTTCAAACTGATTATAAAACAGTTAGACTTAGGAACCAGATTTTAAACTATAATATATTTCCAGGGGCAGATGTGGACTCCGGCCACAATTTATTGGTTATGAACTGTAGAGTAAAATTGAAGAAATTGGAAAAAGGTAGGAAATTAAGGAGGTGGGATAGGATGAGTTTTAAGATTCAGAGCTTGCAGAGAGCTTCAGAGAGAGCAGTAGACAATGGCTGATTAGAACAGGGGAAAGGAAACCAGTAAAAGACGACTGGGTAGCTTTAAGACATAAATAGTGAAGGTAGCAGAGTATGAAATAGGTAAAAAGACAAAGACTAATAGAAATCCTTGGATAACACAGGAGATATTGAATATAATTGACGAAAGGTGAAAATTTGAAAATGCAGCAAAAGAAGCAGGCGAAAGGGAATACAAACGTTTACAAGATGCGACTGACAGGAAGTGCAAAATTTCTAAGCAGGTATCGCTAGAGGACAACTATAAGGAATTAGAAGAATATTTCACTAGGTGAAAAATAGATACTGCTTTCACGAAAATTAAACAGGCCTTTGGGGAAAAGAGAAACAGCTATATTAATATCAAGAGCACAGATGGTAAATCTGTACTACGCAAAGAAGGGAAAGCTGATAGCTAGTAGGAGTATACTGACTCTCTATGCAAGGGAGATGAACTTAAAAGTAATATTATAGAAAGAAGTGGACGTAGATGAAGATGGGGAGGAGGATCTGTCAAAGTTCTGAAAAATCTAAGTCCAATCAAAGCCCTGGGAGTAGATGATATTCCGTCATAACTGCTGGTATCCTTACAAGAGCCGGCCATGACAAAACTCTTCTTTCAAGAAGAATGCAGTAATTCCAATTACAAGGAAATCAGTTGATGAAAGGTGTGAAAATGACCGGACTACCAGTTTAATAAGTCTTTGGTTGCAAAATACTAACAAGAATCCTTTACAGAGGAATGGGGAAACTGATAGAGCCAGACCTCGGGGAAGATCAATTTGGATTCCGGAGAAATATATGAGCAAGCGAGTAAATACTGGCCCTACGAATTATCTTAGAAGAGAGTTTAAGGAAAGGCAAACCTACAGTTACAGCATTTGTAAACTTAGAGAAAGCTTTTGACAATGTTGGCTTGCATACTCTTTTTGAAATTCTGAAGGTAGCATGGGTAAAATACAGGGAGTGAAAGGCTATTTATAGCTTATAAAGAAATGAGACGGCAGCTGCAAGAGTCGAGGGGCATGAAAGCGAGGCAGTGATTGAAAATGTAGTGAAACAGGATTGTAGCCTATCCCCGATATTATTTAATATGTACACTGAACAAGTAGCAAAGGAAACCAAAGAAAAATTTCTAGTAGGAATTAAAGTTTAGGGAAAAGAAATAAAACTTTTGTAATTCTGTCAGAGACAGCAAAGGAAGAACAATTGAACGGAATGGACAGTGTCTTGAAAGGACAATATAAGATGAACATCAACAAAACCAAAAAGAAAGGATAATGGAATGTAGTCGAATTAACTGAAGTGGTGCGAAGGGGCCCAGATTAGGAAACGAGACACTTAACGTAGTAGTTGAGGTTTGCTATCTGGGCAGCAAAACACCAGGTGATGGACGAAGTAGAGTATATAAAATGCAGACTAGCAACTGCAAGAAAAGCATTTCTGAGGAAGACAAATTTGTTAACGCCGATTATAGATTTAAGTGTTAGGAAGTCTTTTCCCGTGGGTATTTGTCTGAAGTGTAGCTACGTATGGAAGTGAAACAAGGACGATAAACAGTTTAAATAAGAAGATAATAGAGCTTCCGAAATGGGGTGTTACAGAAGAATGCTGAAGATTATATGTGTCGATAACGTAACTAATAAAGAAGTACTGAACAGAATTGCGGAGGCATGAAATTTGTGGCACAACTTGATCAAATGAAAGGATTGTTTGATAGGACACATTCTGAGACATCAAGGGATCACAAATTCAGTATTGGGGGGAAATGTGGGAGCTAAACGTCGTAGAGGGAGATCAAGAGATGAATATAGTGAGCAGATTCAGAGAAAGATGTAGTTTGCAAAAAAAAAAAAAAAGAAAAAAAAAGTTCTGATGACTCTCAGCACTATGGGACTATGGGACTTAACATCTGAGGTGATCAGTCCCCTAAAACTTAGAAGTACTTAAACCTAACTAACCTAAGGACATCACACACAGCCATGCCCGAAGCAGGATTAGAACCTGCGACCGTAGCGGTTCCAGACTGTAGCGCCTAGAACCGCTTGGCCACACCAGCCGGCTGTATTTTGCAGAAGTTATTCGAAGGTGAAGAGGTTAGCACAGGATATAGTAACATGGTGAGCTGCATCATAACAGTCTTCGCACTGAAGACCAGAACAACACATGTCGAGGTTCAGTGATGTTCTGTACTGCCTGCTTCTCTATCCAGCAGTGCCCATCTCCGACTTTTTATTCACCTTTCTAAACACATTGACATCGTATGAGTCAAAACAATGCTATAATTAAATGTGTCGAACAGAGCTTTTCGGCCCATTCTTAGTTATGTACGACTAAGTGCTTTCATAAATGTAACACTATTTTAGTTGTTTGATCTACCAATGATTATCATATCAATAATTTCATTATGTTCTTGGAACTGGATATTTAGGGAATACGCTTCGAAAACAGTCTGGTTTGAATGAACCACTGTGAACGTGAGCGTAGGCCTAGAAGCGTCGGCTGGTCCAGTTTTTTGAACACAATGGCAGCGAAGAGGCTAGGAGCACACTGCTGCCATCTACAAACGAGACGGCGGACGTGTGCTACTCTCGCACAGTCAGTAAGGACGATTTTCACTCAGTACGTTTATAGGAAGACGAGGAGCGCTGGAGAGCTGGGCGTTCCGAGACTATAGCCTCGTCTCGGCCTCGAGCAGAGGCTAGGCGCGCTCCTGCGGCTGCTGCAGCGGCGGCGCGCGCCACAGGTCGGCTCCGGCGGCGCCCCAGCCGCGCGGCGTGTCGTACTGCTCCAGGGAGCTGAACGTGCTCACGTTCACCGCCTTCTTCTTGGCGGGCGGCCGCAGCGTCTCGTAGCGGCCGGGCCGGAACGACTGTCCTCCGAACTGCTGCTGCAGCTGCTCCGCGAACAGGAACGGAGTGGGCGTCGGCGTCGCCGTCGCCGAGGGCTGCGCGCCCGCCGCGGCGGGGTCCTCGAGGCGCTCCGGCGCCTTCTGCTGGGGGCCCATCAGTTTGATCGGCACGGTGACGGCGGCCGACGCCAGCTCGTAATCGGCGACGGCGTCCGCGACGACGGCGGTGTCGGGCTGCGCGACGGGCGGGGCGCGCGAGGCCAGCGGCCGCTCGGCGTCGGCGTCGGCGGCGTCGGCGTCGCGGCGCGGCTGCGGGCTGCCCGCCGCCTCCTTGGCGGGGTTGGAGGAGCAGACGTCGGGCGCCGCGGCGGCGCCGGCCCCGGAGGCGGCGGCGGGCAGCAGCAGCGGCCGCTTGGCGTACAGGCCGCGCGGGCTCGTCCACAGGTTGCGCACCAGCCGCTCGGCGCCGGGCACCGCGGCGCTCACCATCTCCTCCACGGACGGGAAGCGGCGCAGGTAGGCCGTCACCGACAGCAGCGCCGCCAGCTCCGACATCAGGAAGGACGCGCACGCCACGAAGAACGACCAGCCGTAGCGGTAGTCGAACAGCGCCGCCTGCTGCGTGCCGCGGGGGCGCTCCAGGTAGGCGTCGCTCAGCACCGACGCGAACACCACCAGGCCCCCGCCCAGCGACAGACCTGGACACCGAGAGATTCTGTGTCCTCTTCCAAAGGAAACGTTTCTCTTATAACGGGAGACGATTAGGTTTGTTTATAAATAAATAAATCTTCTGCTACCAGTCACGATTTTTTCTTTATTTTACTATTCGCACGACGCGTTTCGAGAAATAATTCCCCTTTTTCAAGTGCGTTTTTTGGTGTGTATTAAGCCATTTCTTTTGATGTTGTCAGTGTGTGTGAATCTGCTTCACTTCGTTGACTTTTACTCTGATACATAAAAACATGCGATTTTTAGTTGGGTATCAATTCTTTTTGCTCTGATGAGTGACACAGGGAATTGTATCTATGCTTTATAGATCTAGAAAAGGCATATGACCGGGTTCCTAGGAGGAAGTTATTGTCTGTTCTACGAGATTATGGAATAGGAAGCAAACTTTTGCAAGCAATTAAAGGTCTTTACATGGATAGTCAGGCAGCAGTTAGAGTTGACGGTAAATTGAGTTCATGGTTCAGAGTAATTTCAGGGGTGAGACAAGGCTGCAAACTGTCTCCACTGTTGTTCATATTATTTATGGATCATATGTTGAAAACAATAGACTGGCTGGGTGAGATTAAGATATGTGAACACAAAATAAGCAGTCTTGCATATGCGGATAACTTAGTTGTGATGGCAGATTCGATTGAAAGTTTGCAAAGTAATATTTCAGAGCTAGATCAGAAATTTAAGGACTATGGTATGAAGATTAGCATCTCCAAAACGAAAGTAATGTCAGTGGGAAAGAGATATAAACGGATTGAGTGCCAAATACGAGGAACAAAGTTAGAACAGGTGGACGGTTTCAAGTACTTAGGATGCATATTCTCACAGGATGGCAACATAGCGAAAGAACTGGAAGCGAATTGTAGCCTACTCTCTTCTGCAAGAAGGAAATCAGCACCAAGACCAAGTTATCTGTGCACCGTTCAATCTTTCGACCAACTTTGTTGTATGGGAGCGAAATCTGGGTGGATTCAGGTTACCTTATCAATAAGGTTGAAGTTACGGATATGAAAGTAGCTAGAATGATTGCAGGTACTAGTAGATGGGAAGAATGGCAGGAGGGTGTTCACAATGAGGAAATCAAAGAAAAACTGGGAATGAACTCTATAGATGTACCAGTCAGGGCGAACAGGCTTAGATGGTGGGGTCATGTTGCACGCATGGGAGAAGCAAGGTTACCCAAGAGACTCATGGGTTCAGCAGTAGAGGGTAGGGGGAGTCGAGGCAGACCAAGGAGAAGGTACCTGGATTCGGTTAAGAATGATTGTGAAGTAATAGGCTTAACATCAGAAGAGGCACCAATATTAGCACTGAACAGTGGATCATGGAGAAAATATATAAGGGGGACTATGCTCCAGACTGAACGCTGAAAGGCATAATCAGTCTTAAATGATGATGATGATCAATTCTTTTTGTGATGTTAGTGCTTAAAATTTAGAACAATTTGTACTTACAGTTTTCTAATGGTCACACACACTTACCATCACACACAACTTGTTGTACAATTTACACGTCGAAAATAAACAAAACAGTTACAAAGATCTTCTTACAGGTACAATTAAAGAACATACATGTCCTGTTGACAGAAACTGAAAAGAAATACCTTACATGTATGAATCCAAAAGCACCACGCCTAAGAGCGCAGCCAAAATTTAAACTGTGGACTACCTGTAAGAAGATCTTTGTAACTGTTTTGTTTATATAAGATATTTTCGATGAGTAAAGTGTACAACAAGTTGTGTGTGATGTTAAGTGTGTGGGAGACTATACAAATGGACCATTAGAAAACTATAAATACAAATTCTTCTAAATTTTAGCCACTAACCTCACTAAAAGAATTGATACGCAACTAAAAATCGCGTGTTTCTTATGCATTACAGTAAAAGTACAAAAAATGAAGCAGACTCACACACACTGACATCAAAAGAAATGGCTTAATACACACCAAAAAACGTACTTGAAAATGTGAATTATTTCTCGAAACGAGTCGTACGAATAGTAAAATAAAGAAAAAATCGCGACTGGTATCAGAAGATTTATTTATTTATAAACAAACCTAATGCATCTACAGTCACAGGCTTCAAAAACCATTTATAATGGATCAAATCAGCGAGACGATTAGGCCGTGCTTGTCTGCGGGCTTAGGGAACAACGAGAATTAGTAAACGCAGACATCACCCGCAGGGGACACAGTGGACGTTGTAATTAAAGTACAGAACGCACCACAGGTCGCGTATTATTTGGTTTACTTTGTCCGTTTTGCTCGCCACACGCGAAAATCTTCAGATATTCACTGAGATAGTGGCAATATGTTACAAGTTAAAAGCACCACTTTGTATCTGGTGAAATGGGTTCTGCCTGAAACCAAATACACTACTGGCCATTAAAATTGCTACACAAAGAAGAAATGCAGGTGATAAACGGGTATTCATTGGACAAATATATTATACAAGAACTGACATGAGATTACATTTTCACGCAGTTTGGGTGCATAGATCCTGACAAATCAGTACCCAGGATAACCACCTCTGGCCGTAATAACGTCCTTCATACGCCTGGGCATTGAGTCAAACAGAACTTGGATGGCGTGTACAGGTACAGCTGCCCATGCAGCTTCAACACGATACCACAGTTCATCAAGAGTAGTGACTCGCGTATTGTGACGAGCCAGTTGCTCGGCCACCATTGACCAGACGTTTTCAATTGGTGAGAGATCTGGAGAATGTGCTGGCCGGGGCAGCAGTCGAACATTTTCTGTATCCAGAAAGGCCCGTACAGGACCAGAAACATGCGGTCGTGCATTATCCTGTTGAAATGTAGGGGTTCGCAGGGATCGAATGAAGAGTAGAGCCACGGGTCTTAACACATCTGAAATGTAACGTCCACTTTTCAAAGTGACGTCAATGCGAACAAGAGGTGACCGAGACGTGTAATCAATGGCACCCCATACCATCACGCCGGGTGATACGCCAGTATGGAGATGACCAATACACGCTTCCAATGTGCGTTCACCGCGATGTCGCCAAACACGGATGCGACCATCACGATGCTGTAAACAGAACCTCGATTCATCCGAAAAAATGACGTTTTGCCATTCGTGCACCCAGGTTCGTCGTTGAATAGACCATCGCAGGCGCCCCTGTCTGTGATGCAGCGTCAAGGGTAACCGCAGCCGTGGTTTCCTAGCTGATAGTCCATGCTGCTGCAAACGTCGTCCAACTGTTCGCGCAGATGGTTTTTGTATTGCAAACGTCCCCATCTGTTGACTCGGGGATCGAGACGTGACTGCACGATCCGTTACAGCCATGCGGATAAGATGCCTGTCATCTCGACTGCTAGTGATACGAGGCCGTTGGGATCCAGCACGGCGTTCCGTATTACCCTCCTGAACCCACCGATTCCATATTCTGCTAACAGTCATTGGATTTGGACCAACGCGAGCAGCAATGTCGTGATACGATGAACCGCAATCGCGATAGGCTACAATCCGACGTGCATCAAAGTCGGAAACATGATGGCACGCATATCTCCTCCTTACACGAGGCATCACAACAAAGTTTCACCAGGCAACGCCGGTCAACTGCTGTTTGTGTATGAGAAATCGGTTGGAAACTTTCCTCCACTCAGCACGTTGTACGTGTCGCCCCTGGCGCCAGCCTTGTGTGAATGCTCTGAAAAGCTAATCATTTGCATCTCACAGCATCTTCTTCCTGTGGGTTAAATTTCGCGTCTGTATCACGTCATCTTCGTGGTGTAGCAATTTTAATGGCCAGTAGTGTAAAATAATAAAAAAAAACACCACTCGGTAGTCGTCAACATAAAGTAGGGGGAATGCCGGTGTCTGACGAGGGAAACCAGACAAAATAAATGAAATAATACGTGACCTGTTAGTGTGTCCTGTACATTAAAGAGAAATTATTTGATTTTACGAGAGTTATTTAGAATGTTAGGTCCGATCGGTCGCGAAATGGAAACCACAGTGAAAATACGATGAATCTTTGCATAGATGGATTGGATAGTGCCTCCAGTATGCCTGTCGATCGCGTCAAGTCGCTCTTTTCATTTCTGACATCAGAGTGAGCACATACAAATGCCTAGAAAATAGCGTCTCCCATTAAGTGTGAGTGCCTATGAGAGATTTCGCCTGATTTCATGCATTCCACACAACGTAACTGCCGTGCATTTCCTTCTTCGTGACAATTCCCTACCGCACTCTGAAGGGGCAATGTGAACGCTCCTGCAGCGTTTTCTACATCTACATCTACATTTATACTCCGCAAGCCGCCCAACGGTGTGTGGCAGAGGGCACTTTACGTGCTACTGTCATTACCTCCCTTTCCTGTTCCAGTCGCGTATGGTTCGCAGGAAGAACAACTGCTGGAAAGCCTCCGTGCGCGCTCGAATCTCTCTAATTTTACATTCGTGATCTCCTCTGGAGGTATAAGTAGGGGGATATTCGATACCTCGTCCAGAAACGCACCCTCTCGAAACTTGGACAGCAAGCTACACCGCGATGCAGAGCGCCTCTCTTGCAGAGTCTGCCACTTGAGTTTGCTAAACATCTCCGTAAAGGTATCACGCTTACTAAATAACTCTGGCGAAACGCGCCGCTCTTCTTTGGATCTTCTCTATCTCCTCTATCAACCCGACCTGGTACAGATCCCATACTGATGAGCATTACTCAAGTATAGGTCGAACGAGTATTTCGTAAGCCACCTCCTTTGTTGATGGACTACATTTTCTAAGGGCTCTCCCAATGAATCTCAACCTCACACACGCCTTACCAACAATTAATTTTATATGATCATTCTACTTCAAACCGTTCCGTGCACATACTCCCAGATATTTTACAGAAGTAACTGCTACCAGTGTTTGTTCTGCTATCATATAATCATGCATTTCGATGGGAAATGTTTGATCACCCACCATACAGCCCGGACTTGGCTCCCTCTGATTTTCATCTCTGGCCACATGAACTACTGGCTATGAAGGCAACATTTTAACACAGACAAAAAGCTGCATATCAGCCTAGAGAATTGGCAGAAAGCACAGGCGGCTGCCTTCTATGATAAGGGTAGTGGGAAGTCGGTACAATGCTAAGACAATTGCCTCAGTCGGAGCGGTGACTATGTAGAAAAGTAGAGAAGCAGCTGGAAGGTGTAGCCAACTGTTGTAAATACAACATTTCTGATTTTCACTGTAGTTTCCATTTCGTGACCGATCGGGTCTTGCTTTCCGTATAGCTCTTGTAGTTTATTTATAAACTGGTTATTTTAAATGGTATAAAAGCAAAAATCAAAACGAAAAATTAGTTCAAATGGTTCAAATGGCTCTTAGCACTATGTTACTTAACATCTGAGGTCATCAGTCCCCTAGTCTTAGAACTACTTAAACCTGACTAACCTAAGGACACCAAACACATCCATGTCCGACGCAGGATTCGAACTTGCGACCGTAGCAACAGCGCGGTTCCGGACTGAAGCGCCTAGAACCGCTCGGCCACAACGCCCGGCGAAAAATTATTAATATGAGCAGCGTAAGTAATGTGAAACTGTTTCCACAAAACATACGATTCCTTTTTAAGGGGGGTAGGACGTCAAACGGGACGACTTGGAGTAGGAGAGACACCACAGTAATTTTTAATTTACACTGTCTATCCTTTTAAAAATAAATTCATAAAATTTTGTTACAATGACCAGAAAGGATTCAGGATTTACACTCATAGTGGTGGAAATTCAAAGATATAAGAAAATAATTTACTTTTTACATTTGTATTTCGCCTTTTTTTCACTTACCATTGACTGCATTTGTTGCAATAGGTACACTTTTCTTCATAAGTAAGGGAGATTCTTCGCGGAATTTTGTACAGCATACAAACCATACATACAGGTGTATGAAAATCTAGAATTTTCCAAATCTAATAAAAACTGCGGTAAAAATTGAGACAATTAACTATAAAATGAGTTTTTTCTAAACATGAAGTTTAAAATGAAACAGTACATTCATTGTTTCATAAATTAAATAATTTCTAGAGTTTAATACACCTGTAAGTATGGTTTGTACGCTGTACAAAATTCATCGAAGAATCTCTCTTACATATGAAAAAACGTGTGTCTCTAGCAACAAACTCAGCCAACAGAAGTGAAAAAAATGATGAACTTCCACCTGTAAAAAAAATTTTTTTTTTGAACTTACATTGGTATGATTGTGATTCCTTAATCCTTCCTGGTCATGCTGACAAAGTTTTATGAATTTATTCGTAAAATATAGACAGTGGAAATTAAAATGTCCTGTGGTGTCTCTCCTGCTCCAAGACGGCCCGTTTGACGTCCTACCCCCCTTAATGATAATAGTTGACGAAACATTGATAATACGTAGAACTGCTGTGGGTGGTGCTTGGGTAAGAGCTATGAGCAGTACTTCACCTTCGAAAAAAGAAAAGGAAGGAAGATTAGTGTTTAAAGTCCAGTCGACATCGAGGTTATTAGAGACGGAGCTGAGGCTCGAATTGATTCAAGGATGAAGCCGTCCTGGAATTCGCCTGGAGCGATTTTGGAAACCACTATAAACCTAAATCAGGGTGGCCGGACGCGCGTTTGAACAGTCGTCCTCTCAAATGAGAGTCTAGTGTGTTACCTACCGCGGCACCTCATTGGCCTCTTCATCTTTGATACTGTGAAATAAATTTTTTCTTTTGGAATCCCTTCGCTTTCCATATTTTGAGAGGTGGTTGTATGGACCAAAAAAGAACAAAATTTCCAGTGAATATGGGGTCTAAAGTGAATTCCTTAAGAGCTGTGAGCACTTGTTCACCTTCGCTACCGTGAAACACATCTTTTCTACTGAACAGGTGCTCATCGGTCTTTAGGTATGCATTTGAGACCCCCCTTTTTACTAGACGATTGTTTCTTGTATACTTGACTATCTTGGATCGAATGATGGTTCCTGTCACATCTCCGAAGATTGATCTTTCCTCCTGGGACATCCTATATAGTATAGTGGAAAGAATACACGATAAAATTTGTATGTGATTTGGCAGAACAGGACGTTCGAAATGTAGTGCACTGTGCAGCCATCTGGCCTTGGATCGAGTCAAACTGAACTTCAGTGACAGATGCGTGTGCATCATTCCGTGCTGCTTCAACTCTATACCAGAATTCATCAGGGTGAGGACAGCACATGCAACGTACAATTTTGTGTGGTCTTGTTGAAAGATAATGTCACTGAGATGTAGAAGATAACGCACAGCCATCGGCCTTTACACTCAGGAAATGTAACGCCGCTGTCCAAATTACTGGTTAATGAGACCTGGTCAAGCAGCGCTCCGCGAGCGAGAGACTCCGTCTGCACTCCTGCTTAGTGCTCCGAGAACAGCGGAGAGAGGAGCTGAGGTATTACGAGGAACAGGGAAAAGAAGGTTGCAGCCAGAAGCGACTAAAGCATATCACTCGCCTTGTCACTTGCCAAGCAGTTCGCTAACAGTACTACTTGTGTTAAATCAAATTAACCTTCTACATTTGCAATACTACAGTGTCTACGCCCTTGTCTACGAAAGATAAAGTAGAGAAGCCCCATCGTTAAGCTCCGAATGGGAATTGCCTTACTTTCTGCATAGTTTAAAGGCCATGCAAAGTACTTAATATACCATTATGAGCTTGAGAAACACTTCTTGCAAGATCATTACAACACCAGCCACAAAGGCGATATGATGCAACTTGTCTTCTGACGAACGACAGTAAATGTTGGCTGAACTGAAGACGGCCATTAGGAAAAAAACTGGGTGAAGAGAAAGCAGAGTGGTGACAAAATCCCTTATGGTCGACATCATCAGTTATTCGTACTCATGGAGAATCATTTGGTAACAGACATTGCAGACAAGATTGATGCTGTCAAATAAAAAAGTAATCCTATGGAAAAATCAGCTTCGAGTTCGTGATGTGGAACGTTTCCCGTAACTCAAGGCAGTCATTTGTGGACCATACATGAGTGACTACGTTTCAGGAATTGAAACATTTCATCATGAATGCTCAAAGGGATGCCAAGACATTGCACGACTGAAGACCGATTTTGATTTATTTGTCAGACCGTTCTCGCTTTTGGCTGCAAATGAACTTCATTACCTCCAACTTGAGCTGATAGCCGTACAGTGTAGCGACCAACTCAACGATCTGTTTGTCCAATCCAGGAATTTATAAGACTTTTATAAAATGTTACGCCAAGAGCAACATCAGTGAGTTCAGCTCACTGTACTAGCCCCATATAATGTACCTATTTAATCAAGTAATAAAAGTTATTTCTTTAGCCAAAAAATAAAAAATTGAAAATAAAAATACATGAAAAAATCCTGCTTGTAAAAGTACGCTGCAATAATCGCCTCTCATAAGTAGTTCCACTATGTTTTCAAAGACGTCTTGAAAAGCTTCTGGCGCGTGCAGCCTTCACAAATACCCGTCTTACTTACACACCTGATCGGAATAGCGCAGTGGTAGGCGAAGCAGGAGTGCTGAGCACACTCGGCTGCGATCGCAGAGTGCGAGCGCAATTCTAGGCCAGGCATGATCTAAGCGAACTAGAGGCTTAGTGTACTCATACCGTCACGCCTGGTGCTGGATCCGCACGACGGTGACGAAGGAAATGTGTCAACGTTCGTTTTCCACGGAACCTCCACACATGGGGGTGTCCTTCGTGATTCTGTATGCCGAACTGGGACTTGTCCGAAAATACGACGTAATATCACAGAGACTCACAGTCCGCGGTGCTCCAGTTGTCGTTATATTATCCTCGTGGGAAGGAGACCTGTATTTAACACCCAGTCGACAATGAGATCATTAGAGATGGATCGCAACCTCGGATTAGTGAAGGAATGGAAAGGATATCAGCCGCCTCTTTCAATGTAACTATCCCCCCGAATTTGCCTTAAGCAATTTTGGGAAATTAAGCAAAAAGCAAAATCTCGACGGCAGGGCTGGGATTTGAATGGTTGTCCTTCCGAACGCGGGTACTGTGCGCTATCTACTACGCCACCTCTCTCGGTATATCAGAATGGATGTCTTGTGCAAACAGGTCCATTTCCTGATCCAAAGTACAGGTCATGATTGTGAGATCCTGAATAGCCGAGCGAATAATATGTCTGTCCTCTCGGGCGTTAGTTGCACAAGGCCACTGCGATCCTGCATGACTGAGTACGTACCTCCTGTAATTTACCATTTCATCATACTCACATGACAGTCGTGTGACCCCGACCATCGCGAGCAGCAATATCGTGGAATGATACACTGCAGTTTCGATAGACCTCGTTGCTACCTCCGTCGAACTCCGACGCGTGCTTATAACACGATTTTCTCACAGAAAAACAACATTCAAATGGTATTTATGAATGAGAAACTCGTCGAGTAATTTTTTTTTTACACACAGAACATAATGGCGTTACTCCTATGTACTTTGTGAAGTTGAGGTGAAATGCTAATCATTTGTATGTCGTCTTCAGTGCATTATAATTTTTATGACCTGCAATGTAGTTTCTGTCCAATGGATGAACTGAATGTGAGCAAGAATGAAAGTAATCGAAAGGGGTCATTTTTCTGACCAGATTATCTCTAAAAAGTGGGACCATTACTTGCGAAACCTTTGAGAACAGTAGTCTAAAATTCGAACTTTAATTTTAGATTATAACGTAGATTCCAAAATCCCGTACATTACGTTTATATCACATGTGAAAAGGACTACAGCTTGTTCGTAAGTGGAGGAATGAGAAGAATTTTAAGGGGCAGTCAAATGAAAACGATACAGCTGTAAAAAACGTAAGTACAGTGTTTATTATTTCAAAAGTATTCGCCTAACTGTTAACATATTTATCCCATTGTGAGACAAGACAGTGAGTGCCTTCACGGAAAAATGTTTGTGGTTTTTTATGGAATCACGACTGCGCCAAGGCGTACAGTTCTTCGCCCGAAACAAATCGATGGCCACGAATGTCTTTCTTCAGAGCTGGAAAAATATGGAAATCGCATGGGGAGAGATCGGGAGTGTATGGAGGATGTGTAAGGGCTTCCCAGCGAAACTCCGATAGCGTGGGCGTATCCACATGTTGCCAAGGTTGTTTTGACTAGGCTGCACAAGTTTCGCTGGCAAGCCCTTACACATCGTGTATACAGTGCTTATCTCTCCTCGATTTCCGTATTTTTCGAGCCCTGAAGAAAGACTTCCGTGGGTACCAATTTGCTTTGGACGAAGAGGTGCACACCTGGGTACAACCATGGTTCCTTGCGCTGGGTAGGCGCGCGGTCTCGGGCGCCTTGCCACGGTTCCAGTTCGACGTCGGAGGTTAGAGTCCTCCCTCGGGCATGGGTTTGTGTGTTGTCTTTAGCGTGTGTTAGTTTAAGTTAGATTAAGTAGTATGTAAGCCCACGGACCGATGACCTCAGCAGTTTAGTCCCATAGGAACTTACCACAAATTTTCAAATTTCCATGATTTCGTAGGCAACCAGAAACATTTTTCCATGGAGACACTGACAGTCTTGTCTCACAGTGCGATAAATGTGTTAAAAACTATGGAGATTACTTTTGAAATAATGGACAGTTTACTTACTTCATTTCCATCTGTCTCGTTTTGATTTGACTGCTCCCTATAATTAACAATGATACACACGTGAGGGGCCTAGTTCATGAATCGTTCATGGCCCTATACTGACTATAAATGGCAATCGGACGACCTGAATAAGGAACATGGGCTTCTTTGGCGACATATTAAATTGTTACATACCTCCGAGGATGTAGAGTCCACATGCGATGAGCATCTTGTGGTCACAGCTGCAGTGTCCCATCACGGCGAACAACGTGGCGATTAGGATGAGTAGCAGACCCACAGCTTCAAACGGCATTGAAAGCCTGAAGAAAGTGAAAGAGAAAGTGTGTATAGAGAGCCATGTCACAAAAGACTGCTTTAATTTATCTGCAAACTAGTGGTGGTGCTCCTTAACTATAAGTTGGAAATACCTCAGTGTAACAATTTTCCACTACCATTGAATTCCACACGACGAATCTTCTGAGACGATTCTTATACAACGTGAGTACAAACAGCTAGGTAAATTTCCGTGTTGCTTTTATCTTAATTGAAATTCGTAAAATTATGACTTGGGATGTTACTTTATCTGCTATCTGTTTGCGAACTGTGTAAATTTCAATACAACCCGAGTAAAAACACCAATAACTTTGAAAATTCAGCGTAAACAATATTTTGCCTAGGTATCGACAGAAAATAGCAGCAGCGAATCGTTTTTTAAAATAATCTTGTTCTTTCGTTCAAGGACTGGACCCTTGACCGTTTCGAGTAAAGAAAAGAATAATGTACACTCCTGGAAATTGAAATAAGAACATCGTGAATCCATTGTCCCAGGAAGGGGAAACTTTATTGACACATTCCTGGGGTCAGATACATCACATGATCACACTGACAGAACCACAGGCACATAGACACAGGCAAAAGAGCATGCACAATGTCGGCACTAGTACAGTGTATATCCACCTTTCGCAGCAATGCAGGCTGCTATTCTCCCATGGAGACGATCGTAGAGATGCTGGATGTAGTCCTGTGGAACGGCTTGCCATGCCATTTCCACCTGGCGCCTCAGTTGGACCAGCGTTCGTGCTGGACGTGCAGACCACGTGAGACGACGCTTCATCCAGTCCCAAACATGCTCAATGGGGGACAGATCCGGAGATCTTACTGGCCAGGGTAGTTGACTTACACCTTCTAGAGCACGTTGGGTGGCACGGGGTACATGCGGACGTGCATTGTCCTGTTGGAACAGCAAGTTCCCTTGCCGGTCTAGGAATGGTGGAACGATGGGTTCGACGACGGTTTGGATGTACCGTGCACTATTCAGTGTCCCCTCGACGATCACCAGAGGTGTACGGCCAGTGTAGGAGATCGCTCCCCACACCATGATGCCGGGTGTTGGCCCTATGTGCCTCGGTCGTATGCAGTCCTGATTGTGGCGCTCACCTGCACGGCGCCAAACACGCATACGACCATCATTGGCACCAAGGCAGAAGCGACTCTCATCGCTGAAGACGACACGTCTCCATTCGTCCCTCCATTCACGCCTGTCGCGACACCACTGGAGGCGGGCTGCACGATGTTGGGGCGTGAGCGGAAGACGGCCTAACGGTGTGCGGGACCGTAGCCCAGCTTCATGGAGACGGTTGCGAATGGTCCTCGCCGATACCCCAGGAGCAACAGTGTCCCTAATTTGCTGGGAAGTGGCGGTGCGGTCCCCTACGGCACTGCGTAGGATCCTACGGTCTTGGCGTGCATCCGTGCGTCGCTGCGGTCCGGTCCCAGGTCGACGGGCACGTGCACCTTCCGCCGACCACTGGCGACAACATCGATGTACTGTGGAGACCTCACGCCCCACGTGTTGAGCAACTCGGCGGTACGTCCACCCGGCCTCCCGCATGCCCACTATACGCCCTCGCTCAAAGTCCGTCAACTGCACATATCGTTCACGTCCACGCTGTCGCGGCATGCTACCAGTGTTAAAGACTGCGATGGAGCTCCGTATGCCACGGCAAACTGGCTGACACTGACGGCGTCGGTGCACAAATGCTGCGCAGCTAGTGTCATTCGACGGCCAACACCGCGGTTCCTGGTGTGTCCGCTGTGCCGTGCGTGTGATCATTGCTTGTACAGCCCTCTCGCAGTGTCCGGAGCAAGTATGGTGGGTCTGACACACCGGTGTCAATGTGTTCTTTTTTCCATTTCCAGGAGTGTATATTACCTGAATTTACTCTAGCAGCAGCCAAGTCCTCTGTTTCCATTGTTTCATATTTAATCCAACTTGATATATTATGTGACATTTATTAGAATATACAGGTGTGGACGAAAATATTAAAACACAAGACCCACGACACATTACCATGCCTAATACGGTGCAGAAAAGCCGTTGGCATTGAAAACAATTTCCAGTCGTCGTCGAATTGATAAATACAAGTCCTGTATGGCTTTCAAGGGAATCTTATACCATTCTTCCAGAAAAGAGAGACAAGTTCAGGCAACGATGATGGATGAGGAGGAGGGGGAGATTAGTGTTTAATGTCCCGTCGACAACGAGATCAATGGAGATGGAGCACAAGCTCGGGTTAGAGAAAGATTGGGAAGGAAATCAGCCGTGCTCTTTCAAAGGAACCATTCTGGAATTTGCCTGAATCTATTTAGGGAAATCACGGAAAACCTAAACCAGGATGGCCGAACGATGATGGAGGTGAATAGCGATCATACACCCATCTCTCCAAAGTAGACCAAAAAGGCTCAATAATATTGTAATCTGGCGACTGTGGTGAACAGGGAAAATGCGATACTTAATCCTCTCTGAAGCCGTCTAGAACGAAATTAGAATTAATTTAATACCTTAATCTGCTGACGGGTGTTGATATATATCAACAGGAACAGGTGAAAATGATGCCCCGACCGAGACTCGAACCCGGGATCTCCTGCTTACATGGCAGACGCTCTCAATATCTGAGCCACCGAGGGCACAGAGGATAGTACGACTCGCGTAAGCCTCCTACGAAACCCACATTCTCATCTAGTATGTCCACACACTACATTCGTAGTGTCCCACCCCAACACATTCATTACTCGTGGAAGAAATTTTTAACAAGTCCCGTAAGAGTTTGGGAAATATGTGTGAATCCGCACTGAAGAAGAAGGTCATGGCCGGTAGTGCCAGAACTATATATTTGTGTAGATATGATGTCTGTTCTTTCGGACATGTCCGAAAGAACAGACACCATTGATGACCTGCAGCTGTCAGCCGGCATGGTAGCTCAGCGTGTCCGATCAGAGGGTCTGTAATAAAAAAAAACTGAGTGAATGGATCAACAAATGGTTCAAATGGGTCTGAGCACTATGGGAGTTAACATCTTAGGTCATCAGTCCGCCGGCAGGTGTGGCCGTGCAGTTCTAGGCGCTTCAGACTGGAACCGCGTGACCGCTACGGTCGCAGGTTCGAATCCTGCCTCGGGCGTGGATGTGTGTGATGTCCTTAGGTTAGTTAGGTTTGAGAAGTTCTAAGTTCTAGGGGACTGATGACCTCAGATGTTAAGTCCCACAGTGCTCAGAGCCATCGTCATCAGTCCCCTAGACCTTAGAACTACTTAAACCTAACTAACCTAAGGACATCACACACATCCATGCCAGAGGCACCATTCGAACCTGCGACCGTAGCAGTACCGCGGTTCCGGACTGCAGCGCCTAGAACCGCACGGCCACCACGGCCGGCTAATGGATCAACACTAAACTTGAACAAGTGTCACAGGACGTCCGTCCCGAACAAATACAACGATCAATTACGAACAAAATAAGACAAAAAAAGTAAGAGGGAGATGGATAGAGCGTCTGCCATGTAAACAGGAGATCCCGGGTTCGAGTCCCGGTCGGGGCACACATTTTCATCTGTCCCCGTTGATATACATCAACGCCCGTCAGCAGCTGAAGGTTTTAAATTAATTCTAATTTCGTCTGACACGATCTTTCAACACACTCTTACGTCCGCGTTGTGAGTTAGCAGATGATGTATTTCCGCTTTCGCTGTATGCGGTATAAACCTTCGATATGGTACCTCTTGATCACCGTATATTTCGGTTACCTTGTTTACATAAGCACCAATCATACGAGTACCAACAGTTCGCTCACGTTCGATTTCACTTAGCTCCGACATAATGCACTCACAACTACACAGAACACTTTTATGACTACGGATGACAGTTACAAATTACTGAGGACATTGCACATGTGCTGTTCGTGGCCAAATACAATAGCGCAACATGAATGCTCTGCTAGCGTTTGCATTTATGTCGAAGCATACATTTCTCGCTTATTTTCCATATATTTGTCCAAAACCTGTAAGTTAATCATGAGAATGTTACGAACTTCGAAAATGATTGTTTGCTTAGCAATATTCTACGGGAAACTTATTTAAATCACTGTCTGTTTGACCTACTACAAGCTGAAACGATGAAGTACCGTGAATGGAATGTTTCTGAAATAGTAAAGCAGGCTTCGTAGAGAAACTAAAACAATCAAAACAAATACCGGAAAAGCTTCAAGGAAGATTTCCTGTTCACATTACAAATAAATATTTCTAAAGGGCACTTACATCTTCGTTCTTTTGCCTGCGACAAATTATCGTGTGTTTTACGTAAAACGAACTAGTTTAAGTAAAGAAAATCACATAGCTCTCCAAAGTCGTAACTTTTGCAGAACTCGTCTTAAGATTCCGCAAGTTAACTTCGTCGAATCCAAAATGACGCTGAAGTCAGGTTAGCGAGGTGCTTTCAGCTAGTGCTGTGAGGAATACTTTTGTCAGTTAAACGAATCAGGTCATGTAAAATTTCAGGGATCGATGCGTTCCCTCGGTCTCAGTTTAATTAGCTGACAGTCTTTTGGGTTGATTCTTTGCGTCTAGGTTATCATCAGAAGATAAAGTAAATCACTAACAAGCTATTCTGATTTGACAATAGCACTGAGGGGGGGGGGGATGAATATGGGGGAGGAAAGAGCTTCATTATCCTTCACAGATCCGCCTCCCGCTCTGGAGGTACTTGATTGTACCATTGAGGCGCTCTTTAACTGGTGATTCGTTACGATGAAGAGTGTAGCAGATACAAAACCACCGTTCAAGAGGAAGCTAATTTTGTTCTCCTTCTTCCTCCCCGCTAGTGATTTTAACTACAAGTAATTTGCAAAGTGCAATGACAACGGAATACAGCAACATTTATCATGTCTTATGAGATCCACGTATTATTTTATGTTCTTAAATATACGTGACTAGCAGTACATTCGTGTCTACATATGATAAGATTTTGAGAAAACTTATATGATCCACATCTTCACGTCCCCCGTGGCTGGAAAAAGTGTACAGGTCGCTCGAGTTTTTAAGCAGGATCTGACAGATAATATTTCAGAGTCAAGCGACATGCAAGGATTGGACAAAAATATGGAAAAACCGCGAGAAATGCATGCTTGAAAGTAAATGCAGATGCTAGCCAGTCCCGCAAGTTCTGCTGTTGCATTTGACATTCAACGACACCCATACAATGTCCTCAATGGATTACAAGTGTCAGTATTGTGTAATTGTGAGTGCATTGTGTCGGAACTAAGTTAATTCGAGCGTGGTCAAATTGCTGGTCGCAGGTTCGAATCCTGCCTCGGGCATGGATGTGTGTGTTGTCCTTAGGTTAGTTAGGTTTAAGTAGTTCTAAGTTCTAGGGGACTGATGACTTCCGATGTTAAGTCCCACAGTGCTCAGAGCCATTTGAGCCAAACGTTTGCGCCTTGTATGGGGACAATGCTATTGGACAGAGCACGGCTAGACAATGGTTTTCTCGTTTTAAGGAGGATAGTTTTGACATTAGTGACTCTCCAAGTTCAGAAAGACCTTCCGGGTTTGACGAAGATCGTTTAAAAGGCATCAATCGTTTAAAAGGCATCAACCCACAATGATTCACGCCATTGTACTCGAGAACTGACAAATGTGATGAACTGTGATCATTCCACCATCGTGTGACATTTGCATGGAATGGGAAAGGTTCAAAAATCGGGTGTGTGGGTACAAAAAATCTGCGGGTGGCCATATGTGCATCTCTGCTCGCTCGTCATCAGGTGGCTCGTAAACAAAACCGGATATTCCTATCTTGTATCGTTAATAATGTCGAGAAATGGCGTCTTTATGCTAACATAAGGAAAAGAAGGGACTGGATGAGCCCAGACAAAGCATCAACTCCCCATACAAAGACCTGCACAAATCCACAGAGATAATGTTATGCATGGGGTGGTGGAGCAGCGACGGTGTCGTATACTGCGAACTGCCTCTCCGAAGTGTAGCCATCCCTGCCGACATTCATTGTCAACAACTGAAAAGTCATATAGACGCAGTCCGAGAACGACTACAGGGAAGAGTGCGTGACGTGATGCTACTCCACGATAACGCTCACCCGGACCCTTCTAGATTGACAAAAAACACTATACAGGAGTTGGGTTAGGCAGTCATTCCGCACCCACCTTATTCACCAGATCCGGGGCCCTCAGATTTTCATCTTTTCTGCTGCCTATCGAACAACTTTTAATGAACTTCCTTTCCCGATGAAAATGCGCTCTGAAAATGGGTCGACGAGTTCTTTGCCTCAAAAGTACTTGATTTCCATACCAACGGAATCGAAGTTATCCCAGAGTTGTCAGACTGTTGTAAATAGTGACGGAGACTAAAGTTTCTATTACGTGTATCTGTTGCCTTTATTAAACATAAGGAAAAATACTATGAACCTGTGCATCAATCCAACAACCTCGGGTGTACCTCAGGGAAGTGTGTTGTGACTCTTGCTGTTCATACTGCGTATTAATAACTCTGCAGACAACTTCAGCTGTAACCTCTGTCTTTTCACACATGATGCAATTATCTATAATGAAGTACTGTCTGAAAGAAGCTGTACAAATATTCAGTCAGATCTTGATACGATTTAAATGTGGTGCAAAGATTGGTAACTTATTTTAAACCAATCCACTCACACAAATACCTGAGTGTAAAAAATTGTAGGAATATGAAATGGAACGATCATATAGTCTCAATCGTAGCAGCTGGCACACTGCGATTCATTGGCAGAATACAAGGGAAAATCAATTAGTCTACAGAGGAAACTGGATACAAAACACTTGTGCGTCCCATCCCTGTACCAAATAGGACTAACAGAGGTACAAAGAAGGGCGGCACGAATGGTCGTAGGTTTGTTCGATCGATGGGAGACTGTCACAAAGATGCTGAAAGAAGTAAAATAGCAGACGCTTGAAGACAGACGCAAATTAGCCAGTGAAATTCAACTTAGAAAATTTCTGGAACTAACTTTAGGTGATGAATCTAAGAATACGCTGCAAGCCCCTAACTATCTCACTCACAGAGACAGCGAAGACCAAATTAAACTAATTACAGCGCTCTCAGAGGATTTAAGCAACGATTCTCCCCGCGCTAAATACGTGAATGGAGCGGGGAAAAGCCATAATAAATGGCACAGTGGGAAGTACCCTCTGCCACGCACTTCACAGTGGTTTACAGAGTGCGGGTGTGAATGTCGATGTTGATGTAGATGTACAACTGCACATGACCAACTGCAGTGCGGGTAGCTGTTCTCGAACGAAAAAAGATAACTGAAAACCGAATGTTGTTTGATTACATTAGCAGCAATCAATCACAGAAGTCAGCACAGCAGTTAGATACACCCAAGCTCATAAATTAAGGATAATGCTGGTACATGGTGAAACAACTCTCTGTTGGGCGGTTTGCGGGTTTAAATCCCCTCGAGGTATGACCAAGCGGTGCATTTGACCTGCGGTCGTGGCACGGTGGCGCTGGCAGCAGTCCACATACGCTGAGGTGTATTGGTGAATATCAGTGTACGGTGCAGTAAGTGTGCAGACGTTTTCATACGTGCTAATGGTGACTGTGTGTTGAAAATAACTCAAAGAACTCATATTGATGACGTTATGACGGGTAGAATACTAGGGTGACTGGAGGCTGGGCAAACACAGCCAGTCGTAAGACGGGCCCTCCGTGTGCCACAAAGTGTGATCTCAAGACTATGGCAACGATTCCAGCAGACAGGCGACGTGTCCAGGCGCTACAGTACGCCACGTCCACCGATATCTCACCATCAGTGCCGGCAGACGGCCACGGAATACTGCATGTAGCCTTGCTCGGGACCTTACCACGGCCATTGGAACAGTTGTCTCCAGACACACAGTCTACAGACTACTGAACAGACATGGTTTATTCACCCGGAGACCGGCAAGGTGCATTCCACTGAACCATGGTCACGGGAGAGAACGTAAAGCCTTGTGTCAAGAACACAGTACATGGTCATTGGAGCAGTGGTCCTAGGTTATGTTCACGGAGGAGTCCAGGTACAGTTTGAACAGTGATTCTCGCCGGGTTTGCGTCTGGTGTGTAGCAGGAACCAGATACCAACCCCTTAATGTCCTTGAAAGGGACCTGTATGGGGTTCGTGGTTTGATGGTGTGGGGTTGGATTATGATTAGTGCACATACAACCCTGCATATCTTTGACAGAGAAACAGTAACAGGTCAGGTATATCGGGACGTCGTTTTGCAACAGTATGTCCACCTATTCAGGGGTGGAGTGGGTCTCACATTCTTCCCGATGGATGATAACGCACGCCCCCACCGAGATGCCATCGTGGAGAAGTACCTTAAACAGAAAATATCAGGCGAATGGAGTGGCCTGCCTGTTCTCCAGACCTAAACCACATCGAGCACGTCTGGGATGCTCTCGGTCGACGTATCGCTGCACGTCTTCAAACCCCTAGGACGCTTCAGGAGCTCCGACAGGCACTGGTGCAAGAATAGAAGGCTATACCCCAGCAGCTGCTCGACCACCTGATCCAGAGTATGCCAACCCGTTGTGCGGCCTGTGTGCGTGTGCATGGTGATAATATCCCAATTGTTGTCGGGGTACATGCGCAGGAAACAGTGGCGTTTTGTAGCACGTGTGTTTTGGGACGGTTTTCTCAACTTCTCACCAATACCGTGGACTTGCAGATCTGTGTCGTGTGTGTTCCCTATGTGCCTATGCTATTAGCGCCAGTTTCGTGTAGTGCCACGTTGTGTGGCACCGCATTCTGCAATTATCTTTAATTTGTGAGAATGAGTGTAGATAAAGGTACCCACGCAGAGAGATTTAGAGGTAAACGGCCTTATATACAAATCAAAAATGTTTTGCATCAAGCGGGTTCCCAGAACTCCTGAAAATAGACGTTGACTGTGGATATTGTATCACAGACACAGTCACTCTGACTTTTAAGAGTTGTTACTAAACCCGCCCAAAGATGTAAACAACCATACATGAGCAGCGCCTATTAGACGGAGGGAGTCCGACAACTGATCAGTTCCAGTTATTCCACCAGGAAGGAGGTACACGGCTCGTGTTATCTGTAGTTCAACCATGCCTAGACGGTCGATGCCGCGGTTCGCTCGTGTCCGCATTGTTACTTAGTGCCAGGAAGGGCTCTCAACAAGAGAAGTGTCCAGGCGTCTCCGAGTGAACCAAAGCGATGTTGTTCGGACATGGAGGACATACATGGTCGCAGGTTCGAATCCTGCCTCGGGCATGGATGTGTGTGATGCCCTTATGTTAGTTAGGTTTAATTAGTTCTAAGTTCTAGGGGACTGATGACCACAGCAGTTGAGTCCCATAGTGCTCAGAGCCATTTGAACCATTTTTTTGGAGGACATACAAAGAGACATGAACTGTCGATGACATGCCTCGAGCAGGCCGCCCAAGGGCTACTACTGCAGTGGATGACCGCTGCCTACGGCTTATGGCTCGGAGGAACCCTCACAGCAACGCCACCATGTTGAATAATGCTTTTTGTGCAGCCACAGAAAGTCGTGTTACGACTCAAACTGTGCGCAATCGGCTGCAGGATGCGCAACTTCACTCTCGACGTCCATGGCGAGATCATTCTTTGCAACCATGACACCATGCAGCGCGGTACAGATGGGCCCAACAACATGCCGAATGGACCGCCCAGAATTGGCATCACGTTCTCTTCACCGATGAGTGTAGCATATGCCTTCAACCAGACAATTGTCGGAGACGTGTCTGGGGGCAACCCGGTCAGGCTGAACGCCTTAGACACACTGTCCAGCTAGTGCAGCAAGGTGCTGCTGTTTTGCGGTGGCATTATGTGGGGCCGACGTACGCCGCTGGTGGTCATGGAAGGATCTGTAACGGCTGTACGTTATGTGAATACCGTCCTTCGACCGATAGTGCAGCCATATCGGTAGCATATTGGTGAGGCATTCATCTTCATGGGTGACAATACGGGCCCGCATCCTGCACATCTTGTGAATGACTTCCTTCAGGATAACGACATCGGTCGACTAGAGTGGCCAGCATGTTCTCCATACATGAACCCTGTAGAATATGCCTGGGATAGATTGAAAAGGGGTATTTATGGACTACATGACCCACCAACCACTCTGAGGGATCTACGCTGAATCGCCGTTGAGGAGTGGGACAATCTGGACCAACAGTGCTTTGATGAACTTGTGGATAGGATGCCACGACGAATACAGGCATGGATCAATGCGAGGGGACGTGCTACTTGGTATTATAGGTACCGGTGTGTACAGCAAAATCTGGACCACCACCTCTGAGGTTCTCGCTATATGGTGCCACAACATGCAATGTGTGGTTTTCATGAGCAATAAAAAGGACGTAAATGATGTTTATATTGATATCTATTCCAATTTTCTGTAGAGATTCTGAAACTCCCGGAACCGAGGTGATGCGTAACTTTTTCTAATGTGTGTACATGGCGAATCATCTAAAGGTTGCTCCCCCAATATTGCGGAAACGCTAAGTGCTATCGATGTCCTGTTTTCACAGAACGGATTGGTAGTCAGGGGGCTCGTATTATTAGCCAATAAAGAGAGTGTAATAATACTTAGAAAGTTTATTTTTTGTGCAAACATACGCTTTTTTTAATGAACAATGCCTATTGACATTAACAAACTAAAAGAAAGGTAAATTAGAATGTCAGTGGTGTTTGTTGCAGGACTCTAGTGGGAGTCGTTTACGAGATATCGTATTTTGAAAAGTTTCCACACTGATATTTGTTTGTGGCATTCAACCTGCGTCGTTGCTAGACACGCTGTTATGTTAGCTTCCAGTGTATTTGTGTGTTCCTCGAGTGCACTGCGACTTGCTGGACATTTAGTGTGCGACAGTCCAAGCAGCAGGTCTTGAGTCGAAGATGGGATTTACCAATGCAGAAAAAGTCGATGTGCTCGTGATGTATGGAGAGCGTGGGAAGAATGTAGTTCGTTTTTGTACGGTGTATGCGGCAAGATATCCCAGTAGACGTCACTCATGACGGCAATTATTCGTCAACATTTTCAACTAGTTACATGAAAGTGGTAGTGTAACACCAGATAACGTAACATAAGGAAACAAGTGACGACAGAATAGGGGGAAACTAATGCTCTTGCTGCTGTTGAAGTTGATCCAAAATTTAGCTTTCGCGCTATCGCACGAGGAAGTGAGAAGTGTCAGGCAAGCCTCCTATGCATTCTCCTTAGGCACAGATTCCGTCCCTGTCACATCTCTCTCCATCAAGAGCTGCATGGAAATTATATTGGGAACCGTGTTAACTTTTGTACATGGGCGTTAAGACAGGATACTCCAGATATATAACGTGTCTTGTTTAGTTATGAAGCCACATTTACCAATCATGGTCAGGTAAAAAGCCGAAACAGGCATTATTGGTCTGTTGACATACCCCGCTGGCTTCGTCAGATGGAACGTTAACGTTCATGGAGTGTAAACGTGTGGTGTGGGATAGTGAACCATTAAATAATAGGGCCGTTTTTCATAGACGGCACACTGAACGCTCACAAGTATCGCAGCCTCCTAACAGATTACCTTCCACGGATGCTAGAAGACGATCCTCTGCAGACTAGGAGGAACCTGTGGACCAACATGATGGCTATCCAGTCCATAGTGCACGAGGTACTGCGGCATGTCTTCACGAATTCTTTACAAGTCGTTGGATTGGACGCTAAGGAGCTGTATCTGGGCCGGCCAGTTCCCCGGATTTGGCGCTTGTAGACTTTTTTCTATGTAGAGAATTGAAAGACGCTATCTACAAGGACACACCAACAACATCCGATGATATGCAACGACGTATTACTGCAACCTACTCGAACATCTCGCTGAAATGCTAGCACGTGTTAAGCAGTCGTTCCATACTAGACTGGTAATGTGTATTGCCTCTGCCGGTGGTCATTCTGAACACAACCTGTGATGGCCAGTTATCTCGTTGCTGGTCGGAATCCAAATAAGTAGTGTATGCACTTGCATTGTTCTTTAGTGTGTGCTACCGCAGGTATTGTAAAAGTGTCGGTGTGGGAAATTTTCAAAATATGATATCATGTAAACGACTCTCACTAGAATCCTTGACATCTAATTTACCTGACTTTTAATATGGTAATTTCAAGAGTCATTTTTACATTTTAAAAAGTGTGTATATGCACAAAAAATAGACTTGGTAAGTACTATTATAATCTGTTGAAGGCACACAATACGAGCCTTTGATTACCAGCAGTGCCAGCGCTACGCGAAAACTGAACGTCGGCAACGAATCAGCTTTGCGAGGCCCCTTTCACTTTGCAACCAGAAAGAAAATTTTAAGTTAAATGAGCTGAAATATACACTAGCAATAATTATACACAAATTTTATTATTGTAATATACAAGGACTATACACGAATTATTGCGATGACGAAGTTACAGTAAACACACACACATTAAAATAAACGAAACTTCCGCCTCTTCGCCACACTGAGTTTTTTTTTTTTAGGATTACGTCGTAGTTAATACCAGCCGCTATTTTCGTTTCAATTGATACTTCTGACAACGCAGAAAGTCTTTCTTGGCTCATCGTGCTCCTCAAGTATATCTTAATCAATTTTAACTTCGAGAAACTTCTCTCGGCAGAAGCTTTACTGACCATAACTGTGAGCAATATTCTGATTGTTATGTAAAGATTTGGATTTACTTCTTTCAAATCGTTTTCTAATACGTACTGAGTAAGTTGTTTTGCGTCTTTAATTGAGTCCTGTCGTCTGGATTTTAAAAAACTGGAGTTCCTCATAAAGTTAGAAATACTGTATGTCGCTATTTTTGCCTTCTGGAAGTATTGTGCCTAAATCATTACAATGTTTGTGAATGTCTTCCTTGGATAATGATTTCAAATAATTAATATAGTAAATAAAATCAAATCGTTCAAAATATTCGTTGAGCACTTTAAATCGACATTCAGTGTCGGCTGTTATAGCGTCTATCATTGTGTTAGAAAAGCTAACTCTGTACTGCATTTCAGCAGATTGTATAGGTTCATCAATTTGTTCATAACCGAACACTCGTTTTTCCTGTGCTATTCTTTTATTTAAAATTGAGACTGAGTTTCGTAGCTACTTCTTCTACAAACAACCGAACTTCTGCAACGCTTGTTTCAAATCCTGTGTTACTGAATTCTTGTATCCAGTCGCGAAATAAACGTGAAGTTCACTTGAACCGATTGACATAGTTTACTTATATTGTTGACACGTACTAAAATCTCATACCACAGGTTTATTGCAACAATAAACTCAGAAATTAACATTTCTTTCATGACTGCTTCACAGTCGCTAAGAGTTTCGGAATCATCAGTTCCACTTTTCAGGTCACTCACACTTTCGATGGCATCAGTGGGATTGCAGAGATATCGGTTGTACAGCTCAGATTCTACTTTCCCATCGTGTTTCAAACAGAAGTTCCTATGCAAATTTCAATTTAGTTTTAATACGGTTCCAACGCTTGCTTGATTTTGTAAAAAGCACAAACTTTATTGACGAAGCCGAAAAAACATTTTAGCTGTTGTAGAAGTGTTAGCTGCATCTAGCAAAAGCAAATTCCAACAATGGCATCCGCACGACGTGAACAAAGCTAGTGGATTAATATTGAATATTCCTGTTCTAACACCTTTTGTTAATGTCAACCGTATTGGCACCGTTATCATATCCCTGTTCTCGACAGTTTTGGATGCCTAGGCCACTGTTTGCTAGTTCCTTTAAAATAGCAATTGCTAAATACTCTACCGTTGTTTCTGCGACGGCAGTAAACCCAACGAAATGTTCCTGAATCTCTCCAGTTGAGGAATTACAGCTGTCCGGAGTGGTCGTGCGGTTCTAGGCGCTACAGTCTGGAGCCGAGCGACCGCTACGGTCGCAGGTTCGAATCCTGCCTCGGGCATGGATGTGTGTGGTGTCCTTAGGTTAGTTAGGTTTAATTAGTTCTATGTTCTAGGCGGCTGATGACCTCAGAAGTTAAGTCGCGTAGTGCTCAGAGCCATTTGAACCATTTGAGGAATTACAAAATCTTAATATTATTGACATTTGTTCCAAACGGCTCGAATCCCTGGTACACTCGAGTATGAAGGCATAATATTTTGCTTGTTTGACTTTGTTTATAATTTCGTTGATAACAGATTTGGACATTAATGTAATTAGTTCATTTTGTGTGTCGTGGCTCAGATAAGGCTGACAGAGTTGCATTTCGTTAATACGTTGCAAGTGCTGTTTTAGTGTTGGATCGTATTTGGATAACAATTCAAATAGGTCCATAAAATTGCCACTGTTTCCGCTATAGTTCAGATCAAGGGTATTTCGATGCCTTCTAAACCCCAGTGTGTGTGAAGTTAAGTATTTTAAAATATCAATGAACCTTTCAAACAAGTTACGCCAGTACTTTTGTCATTCCCTAATCAATCTCTCATTTAAGCCGGCCGCTGTGGTTGAGCGGTTCAAGGCGCTTCAGTCCGGAACCACGCGGCTGGCACGGTCGCAGGTTCGAATCCTGCCTCGGGCATGGATGTGTGTGATGTCCTCAGGTTGGTTAGGTTTAAATAGTTATATGTCTAGGGGACTCATGACCTCAGATGTTAAGCCCCATAGTGCTTAGATCCATTTGAACCATCTCTCGTTTTCCTTAACTATTGTTGTTCTGTATTTGATTCTTCTACAGAATTCCATCCATGTAATCATGCACTGCATGTGTCCTTATCTTTGTTCATCCCTTTTCAATATCCTGCTCAGAACTTTCCAGTCTTTTACCATCTGTGTCTGCAAATGGAAAGCAATAAACGTGTCTGCAAATGGAAAGCAATAAACGTTATCTTGAGATATGTAGTAAGCTAACCATCTGCGATGTTGCTTTTCACCGTTACTCAATTTTCTAGTAAAATGAAATTTAGTAAAATGTATTTTATTTGCGTCTTTGCGGTAACTTTTAGCAGGTTTCTCTAGTGTTTGTTGGGGACCATTTTGAATTAAATCATGACGCAGCGAATCTGTTACTTGAAGTGCTCACTTTCCCGGATCTAATCCTATGAATTACTCTCTTTTGAAGTCTTTCTTTGGCTCACAATCTCGGATCACAGCAGATTCACCAAACTCTGATACTGTATCAGAAATGGTAACAGATTCATTCGACCCTCAAGCTGGTCCTGTTTTATAAACTAAAGACACTTGGATAAGAGCTTCATAGGAGGCCTCTGGAACAATTACTCCTGAAGTTTTCTTGCGAAATTTCATCATACCCGAACTCGTAGCTTGGTTGATATAATCGTCTCGGCCTTTTTTTACCTTTTTGATTCACAGGATTCCCATTTTCGCCCTACGTCTCTAATTCTTTAGGGCCCTCCAGACATAATGATCTAAAAAACATGTTGTGCTAAGTACGTTGAAAAGTACAGTAGGGTACTTAAAGTACTCAGTGTCGTACAGACCGAATAGGCTGTGCGAATACCACACATGGCAGAATATTTTTTTTATTCTGTCATGTATGAGAGGAGCCAAATAAATACGCCAAGAAATGTATTTGTATACTGACTTGCCATAGAATGCGGTTCTTTTTAGTACATATAGGGCTGAAATTGGTACAAGCACACCTTCAGAGATAAAAGACTTGTTCACTTGTTCCAGTTCAATAACTTGAAAAAAGAGTGAAGTGTCACTTGGTATGATTGGTTTCAGAGGCAATGGCCACGACAACGCTCCTGCCTGTGTTCTCTCTTCCACACACTATTGTTGCATTTACTTGTTGATGGATCGAAGTGACAATTTGTAAAACTGTGCACACCAAGCGGGCTGTGAATATGGTATAAGAAACCCAAGTGTTTTTTTTCAGTTTAACATGCATATTTATTTAATATGGCGATCAGCTTCCTCTCTAAGTATATAATTGAATAATTTATTTTGTAAAATGTTTTTGGTTTATATGAACGACTTTGCAACAAAATAGTCTCCTTCGAGTTCCATGCGTTACTGCAGTCTAGTGCAGATGCACTGATTCGCGACAGGTATATCCAGTGCGAATCGTTTATTGCAATAGGCCAACCAGAACCAGCCTGCAGTCCCAAACTTGTACGATTGGAGCGCTGCCGCAGAGGTGTGCGCCTTAGATGCATCATGTAAAGGTGCTTGATAAATAATACATTCGTACGGAAATAGAGACGCACAACTAAGAACCTAAAATTTTAACAGCTTCAACAACTTCTTTTGCGAGGCCTCCACAGGCGCGAGGCGGTTAGCGGTCGCCGACGTTGGCGATTTCTAATGCCGCCACTGACTACCAATATATCTGTGAATACCGCACATCAATAGCATTTTACATTGCCGAAATATCTGCGGTGCAAGTCTTAGGTAATTCATCTCGTATATCTACACTCCTGAAAATTGAAATAAGAACACCGTGAATTCATTGTCCCAGGAAGGGGAAACTTTATTGACACATTCCTGGGGTCAGATACATCACATGATCACACTGACAGAACCACAGGCACATAGACACAGGCAACAGAGCATGCACAATGTCGGCACTAGTACAGTGTATATCCACCTTTCGCAGCAATGCAGGCTGCTATTCTCCCATGGAGACGATCGTAGAGATGCTGGATGTAGTCCTGTGGAACGGCTTGCCATGCCATTTCCATCTGGCGCCTCAGTTGAACCAGCGTTCGTGCTGGACGTGCAGACCGCGTGAGACGACGCTTCATCCAGTCCCAACACATGCTCAATGGGGGACAGATCCGGAGATCTTGCTGGCCAGGGTAGTTGACTTACACCTTCTAGAGCACGTTGGGTGGCACGGGATACATGCGGACGTGCATTGTCCTATTGGAACAGCAAGTTCCTTTGCCGGTCTAGGAATGGTAGAACGATGGGTTCGATGATGGTTTGGATGTACCGTGCACTATTCAGTGTCCCCTCGACGATCACCAGAGGTGTACGGCCAGTGTAGGAGATCGCTCCCCACACCATGATGCCGGGTGTTGGCCCTGTGTGCCTCGGTCGTATGCAGTCCTGACTGTGGCGCTCACCTGCACGGCGCTAAACACGCATACGACCATCATTGGCACCAAGGTAGAAGCGACTCTCATCGCTGAAGACGACACGTCTCCATTCGTCCCTCCATTCACGCCTGTCGCGACACCACTAGAGGCGGGCTGCACGATGTTGGGGCGTGAGCGGAAGACGGCCTAACGGTGTGCGGGACCGTAGCCCAGCTTCATGGAGACGGTTGCGAATGGTCCTCGCCGATACCCCAGGAGCAACAGTGTCCCTAATTTGCTGGGAAGTGGCGGTGCAGTCCCCTACGGCACTGCGTAGGATCCTACGGTCTTGGCGTGCATCCGTGCGTCGCTGCGGTCCGGTCCCAGGTCGACGGGCACGTGCACCTTACGCCGACCACTGGCGATAACATCGATGTACTGTGGAGACCTCACGCCCCACGTGTTGAGCAATTCGGCGGTACGTCCACCCGGCCTCCCACATGTCCACTAGACGCCCTCGCTCAAAGTCCGTCAACTGCATATACGGTTCACGTCCACGCTGTCGCGGCATGCTACCAGTGTTAAAGACTGCGATGGAGCTCCGTATGCCACGGCAAACTGGCTGACACTGACGGCGGCGGTGCACAAATGCTGCGCAGCTAGCGCCATTCGACGGCCAACACCGCGGTTCCTGGTGTGTCCGCTGTGCCGTGCGTGTGATCATTGCTTGTACAGCCCTCTCGCAGTGTCCGGAGCAAGTATGGTGGGTCTGACACACCGGTGTCAATGTGTTCTTTTTCCCATTTCCAGGAGTGTAGTTGCAGGGAAGGCAGATGTCGGGAAGAGCATTACGGAAATGTTTTTCAACCACGACGGAAACCACGTCAGATTATTCGCCCGTGCGACATTTGAGCACTGGTCATCAATGTGTGACCTTTACAAAGTTGGCTTATGTAAATAGATAAAAGAAAATTTAAATCAAAAGAAAAAAAGAACTGGACGATTTGGCCACAGATTGTTGAGGTAAACGTGAGAGCTTGAAAGAATACTCAACAATCTCCAGTGGGAGACGCTATTAGTGAAGACGTTGTGCATCACTTTATGGCATACTCTTGAAATACCTAAAGTGGGCGTTCCACGAGGAGTCAAGAAACGCACTGCTTCGGGCCAAATAATTTCACTAAACCTTCACGACATTAAAAATTTGAGAAATGCAGATTTACACGGAAATGTATCAACTGTCTGTCTTCTCGCACTCTATCAACAAAGGTGTATAAAATAATACTAGTATACTGTGTATGTTTCGTTACACTCCGTATGGTGGCTTGCGGAGTACAGATTTTCGTAGCTCGTGTACGTTATCTTTGCAACAAGGGGAAAGAAACGTGTAACCTCAATCGCTACTTCCGTTGAAATGAGAGCAAGAACTCAACGAGGCCGCAGTAACTGGGAACGCTATTGGTATATTTAAATTAAGGTAAGTGCAGTGACTAGATAGTGTCATAAAGCAATTTCGATAGCATATACGAAAATAAGGTGTTCATGCCTTTATTATTTGCATCAGGGCAATAAGAAAAAGCCAAAAAGCTGTGCGAGGCAACGAAGACTTCACCGACTTTCGACAATTATATAGTTGAGCGTGCAGTTATTACGTAATCAACTACCAAAAATCCTTTGTCATCGAGAAACATAATTAGTAATACATCTGAAATTTTCTATTTTTTCTCATCAATATAGTTGTAACGATAATGATTAAAGAACAAAAACTCTTGTATCTCATAGGGTATACACTACTGTTACGGAGGAGAGCATTTACAGACTCTTGGCTTGCTGACGAGTAATCATAATACAGTAAAACGAAACCGATAATCTTCGATAGGCTCTAAACTATGTTTCTAATAACAGTTTGGAGTTAGAAACCATGTTCGGAAACAGTGTCCGACGAGGCTGCAGGGCGTCTAATTTACAGTGGCCAACTGCTACCCCTTTAGTGGCGAAATTTGCGTAAGTTCGGCATTGGTGTTTTGACAGGCGTGGACGTGTTCGACGCCATTTAACGCACTGAATGCTGTCAGGCACTTTGTGAGAAGTTCCGTTTGCAATACCTCAGAGTACTACCTCACGTTTACTGTCGAAGTTGTAGTCTAATGGCAGGCACTGGTCCCAAACTTCGACTCCCGTTGCTGTCTTTGGATGACGTTACCGGACATAGGTTCCTACCACAATTTGCTGGGCAAGACGCCATCTACTAACCCTCGAAGCTTTTTTTGGGAGTTTTTTTGTTGCATCTTGTATATTTCTAATAGTGGCTAGACATCACTCGATCTTTCCTTCAGGTAAAACAGACAGAAAGACACAGTACAAAATTGCAGAACAATAATTGGAAGCAGTTATTTCCGTAAATTATCCAAGAGTACGTGTAGGAAGCGATGTTAAGTGGAACGACAACACAAAATTAATAGCGAGTAAGGCAGATGCCAGACAGACTCATTGAAAGAATCCTCAGGAAATGTAGTCAATGAACAAAGAAAGTAGCTTACAAAACATTCGTTCGACCAATCCTTGAATATTGCTCGCCAGTATGGGATCCGTACCAGATAGGACTGTTAGAGGAAATGGAGAAGATCCAAAGAAGAGCAGCACGTTTCTTTACAGATTCATTTAAAGATATGCTCAGCCAACTCCAGTGGCAGACGCTGCAAGAGAAGTGATTTGCATCACGTTGTGGTCTATCGTTAAAGTTCCGAGAGCGTGCATTCCTAGAAGAGTCAACTCCTCAGCGAAAAGACCATGAACATAAATTAGGAAGATTCGAGACCACACGGAGACTAGACAGCAATCGATCTTCTCGCGAAACACACGCGAATGTCACAGGAAAAGTGGGGGAAGTGAAACTGGTACACAAAGGACCCTCCGTCTCACTCCATAAAGTGGCTTGCAGAGTATAGTTGTATTAAGGGTGTCCATGAAGTCGTGTAGTCATTTAAAAAATAATCACTTGCAAAGTATTCGAGGTTGAGCATCAAAGTTTGCTGTAAAACGTTTACTAGGTCTCAAAGTTTTTATCTGTTATGCGACAATTTTAATGTGTGAATTACTAGTCGCTCGTGGAGCATCAAGGCGATATTCGAGTTCTGTCTACTTACAGATCATCATTGCAGCATCAACAGTTCTGATTCCTTCAGTCATTCGTGTAAGAAGGCTAGCATTGTCATTGTACTGTGTACACGCGATACTTGACATAATCCACAAAAAGAAGTGTAATGGCTTGACACAGGGAGCCATGCGCTGCGACTGTCACGCCCCTTCTACCTCTCAGGAAATGTGTCATTCAGCACATCACGCACGTTTCAAACTCCAGTGTGGGGTACATCATCATCCTGTACGATGCACCGTAACAGATCTTTCATCTGTGGGAGCAGGAACTGTTCGAGCATGTCTAAGGAACATTTCCTGTTACGACTTTCTTAACAACGAAATTGTACCTATAAGCCTATAATGCATTATACTACCTAAGCGCCGGCCGCGGTGGTCTAACGGTTCTAGGCGCGCCGTCCGGAACCGCGCGACTGCTACCGTCGCAGGTTCGAATCCTGCATCGGGCATGAATGTGTGTGATGTCCTTAGGTTAGTTAAGCTTAAGTAGTTCTAAGTTCTAGGGGACTGATGACAAATTCGCAATGTAGCTTAAATAAAAATATCGAAACTTTTACTTTATCCTTCAGCCTACTCATCTAAGGAAATAAGCGGAATGTTGGAGAGGACATAAGTCAACTGTAAGCTCGGAGAAAGGGAAACCAAGGGTAAATATGCCGATTATATTGGGTAAACGAGAAATTCAGAAAAGCCAAACTAAATCATTTCTATGAATTCATGGCGTCTATTCTTTCGGACACAACACATTCATGTAATCGACTCGCCCCGATGGACAATAAATCCACAACTTTCAGTGCAGTTGCCCATTTACATCTGACCTCCTGAGGGCATCTAAAATTAGCGAGCTTGGAGGACATGGACAGGGACTGCGAACAGATGGCGCTGGATGAGAATGTGGGTCGGCTGGGGGGCGTAGCCAAATAGTCTGCACATTTGCGCTAAACACTGTGTTCGGATGGGGCAGTAGTAAACACAGCTGCCTAGTAAACAGGATACCCCGTGTGCCAGCCCCAGTCTGGCACACATTGTCACTCCTCGTCGCTAATTCCGCCTAAAGTCCTGATGCAGCTGATATCATGATTCACCTACCTTGGACCCACCACTGATCGTCACCTCATCTGGATCCCTCATCTGTGCTCTATCCAATCCAAAGCCCACAACCGCCTCCATCTCTTTAAACTTCTCTCTGGATGGACATGGAGGTTGAACCCCTCTACCATCCTCCACACCTACAAATCTTTAATCTGTCCCATCCTCTGTTGCCAGCAGAGTATTTTGACCTTGTCTTATTAACGTTTTTTGATTTTAACGTTTTGCTGGACTGTGGTATACGCTTAGATGACTCGGCTACGATTTGGCCCTGTGTTTGTTAGTAATTCACCTCGTGATCTCCACTGTCAGTCACCACTGGAACCACCTCTTTCGTTCCGCCGGTTTCCTCGTCACCATCAGTGCGAGTAATCATGAACTGTTCAAAATGGTTCAAATGGCTCTGAGTACTATGGGACTTAACTGCTGTGGTCATCAGTCCCCTAGAACTTAGAACTACTTAAACCTAACTAACCTAAGGACATCACACACATCCATGCCCGAGGCAGGATTCGAGCCTGCGACCGGAGCGGTAACGCGGTTCCAGACTGAAGCGCCTAGACCGCACGGCCACATCGGCCGGCTGATAGCGTCGCAGCTTCAGAATTTTGCGCCTGGTGTTCGAAACCCGATTATTATTTTCACTGTTGTTTTTCGTTTATCTACCCATGTACGTAGAAGATTACTACACACGTTTCCAGTGTATGCTGAAATAATGTTGCCCCTATTTCTCTACTAACTGTGTGTCTGGTGAATGAATTAAAATAATAAATACATTAATATAAAATTATTTGAAATTGTTTTCGATGAAATTCTTGCAGTGTACCTTTCATTCATAATCAGCTGCAAGCACCAGTTTTCTGTAAATTGATCCGTTATCTGTGGTTTGTGGCGAAATTATTGTCAACTCATGAAATCATCAGCACTGTTAACGACGTTTCTTTCCTGGATGAGATTCATACGAAGAAATATCACTGTGGCAAACCTACCCTCATGCGATGCTCCTGGTGATCGGAATTTCTATGTTTCGAATGTTTTTACGATCTATATTGTCTAAGGGAATGCATCAAATCTTCCTGAAGAATAAACATCAGAACAAAATGTAAGAAGTAATATAAGAATTGACATAAGAATGAAATATAAGAATATGAGAATTTAAAAAGATTGTGAACTCTGAAAACTCTTATATAAAAAACTCTTATAGAAAAAATGTGGGACAGTTAATGTGAAACCCAGTTCTAATCTTACAATTAATAAGACGCTCTTCTACCCCCTAACCTGAGAACAAACGTTCGGGTACTAGCCTCCTAGAGACAAGGGTAGGTAAATGAAATACAAATAATAAATAAAAACAATAATCGGGTTTCGAACACATGGCGCAATACTGCGAAGCCCCGACGGCAGCCACTGTGCCATCATCTCGGCTTAGCGTATTGTGCGATAAAAGGCAGATAAAGTGTACCTCGAAAATTTTGACCGTTGTTTTCTCAGAAACGGTAGAGTATGCACGGATAAGCCGAGACAAGTGTTCGCTTATTTTGCTTCTCCTTCCACTGACCGAAGTTCTTGGGAACTATGGCACTTGCCGCCCTCTCCTTGTGAGATATTCGCGGGCACGATACCACAACCCAACAGACTGCAAAAGTAGACGAAATGAAGGCTCTTGTTTCTTTCCACACCGTCAATAGCGAGACACAGGAAAAGATGGAGGTAACTCCGGCTCCTTAACCCTCTTCGGAACAGTTACAGGGTGCACACCAGAAAGCGCCGGTTGAAGTGGAAAGCACTCCGAGTGAGTTTCCGGAAGAAATGGAGGCCTCTTTACCTCCACCGCTCTCACCGGAAAAGGTTCCGGTGGACAACAAAAAATCGTGCAGGAGGAGGAGCAGAGGTAATAGTAGCAAAGAGCAGAACACGGATACTTTGCCGAGCATCCCTGTACCGGAAAGCAGAAGTGAAAGATAAAGTCAATCTTCGTGTGTTACGCATGACGAGAGCGTGATCCGTGAACAAAACGAACACTTAAACATTCATCTTAACACGGTAGAAGTGCAGGCTACGCCGCCCGATAAGCGGAGAAACGAAGAGACTGGCGAGTAGCTGTACAGCGCACACGTGTATATTCGACAAAGACAGTGACGCGCTCCACCCCTAGCGGCGGCCAGGCGGAAGCAGCCACTCGAGCGACGCGACAGGGGACTGTGGTGGGCAGGAGAGCGCATCAGCACGTTACGTCGGCCGTGGTGCCAGCACGAGGAGGAAAACATGCCGTGGCGTTCCCCTGCCCCGTCGTCGTCTGTCGCGGAAGAAATGTCTTAAAGTTCACACAAAGGCCCAGTAATAAAGTAGTGACATGATTTCAGTATTCGTACAGTGTCTGTTAGTTTTCAAATTCAAATGGCTCTGAGCACTATGGGACTTAACATCTGAGGTCATCAGTCCCCTACAACTTAGAACTACTTAAACCTAACTAACCTAAGGTCATAACACACACCCATGTCCAAGGCAGGATTCGAACCTGCGACCGTAGCGGTCGCGCGGTTCCAGACTGGAGCGCCTAGAACCGCTCGGCCACACCCGCCTGCTCTGTTAGTTTTGCCAACCAGTGTATCATGTGAGTTTTCTAAAAGGTAATAATTTTAACCTAGTTTTTAATTTTTCTCCAGTTTTGTTTTCTAAGCCGGTTTTACTTACAGATGCAAATGATTGTTTCTTTACGCCATATACTGAGTGCACAACGTTAAATGCCTTTAATAACATACAGTTCGAAGTGTTTTCCACTTACAGAAGTATTCAGTTTTGCTTTATTACTTGACTGTGAATTATTATAGATTTGTGAAGAGCTGTAAGAAGCCTTCTTTCAGCTTGTCTGATACTCCACCATTGTCTGCCCTCTTAAACACCAAAATTCACTGTACCAGCATTTTCTCCACATCCGGCCCTTTGCTGACGCCCTTGAACCTGGCTCGCCTGTACCGGTTGCTGTGGCTTGCCCAGCAGCAGCGCTTTTGCTGGAGCGGCCACGCCGCTCACTAAACACCGCCCCCCCCCCCCCCCACCCACCCACAATAAAACTCAAAGTGGACAAATCCTCGTCTACATAGGCGTAACGTTACAGCGTTCGATAAGTAATGCAGCACATTTCTTTTCTTGGCCAGTTTCGGTTGAAAAAATGCGGAATTTTTCTGGGGAATAGTGGAAAATTCCTGTTTGAGTCCCTATGGCTTTATGAAGTTCCGATAGGTGGCCTTGCTATGCTTAACCTTCAAAATGTCGCCTGCAAACAGAGCTGCGTTCCAGCCAAAGAGCTGTCATTGAGTTTATTTTGGCGGAAAGCCAGATCATCCCAGATATTCGTAAGTGCTTAAAGACTGTCTACGGAGACGTGGCAGTTATCAAAAGCACGGTGAGTCGTTGAGTGTGGTATCTGTCGCCATCGCAACAAGGTCGCGCAAACCTGCACGATCTCCCGCATGCCGGCCGTCCAAACACAGCTATGACTGCAGCAGTGTTGGAACCTGCGACCACTCTTATTCGAGATGATGGACAAATCACAATTTAATGCCTCGGAGCTTATCTGGAGGTTGGTAGTACCTACAGAACTACATTGGACTGTTCTTCCTCATCCACTCTACAGCCCGGATCTCGCAACTTCCAAGTACCATCCGTTTGACCCAATGAAGGACGCACTCTGAGGGAAGCAGTACGTCGACCATGGGGAGGTTATTGATGCAAGGAGACGTTGGCTCCGACGCCGATTAGTGGAGTGGTACCATGCGGGCCTACAAGCCCTCGAGTAAGGTGACGTATGGCAGTCGTACTGAAAGGAGATTATGTTGAAAAATAAGGTTTTGTGGCCAACACAGTGGAGAACAATATGTTGAATAAATCCTGAAAGAAACCAACCTGCTTTCAGAAAAAAATGTGCTGCATTAATTTATAGGACGCCTCTCATACAATCTGGTAGCCCCATAATTCGAAGTTTTGGCATCAGGATTATCTCGCTGTTGCCATACGTTCTGCTTACTCGTACATTGAGGAATGTCGCTGCCAGAGATACTTGTACCAGAAATGTACGTTCTATATCCAGTTTTAATCAACAAGTTATTTTCTTTCCTAAAAACAAACTGTATCTGCGGTAACAAGGTGTGTTTTTTCTAACCACCATTCTAAACGTAGTTTTACAAATCTTCAAACGTCTGACAGATTTAGGACGACAGAGAGATGGTTAGCGAAGAACAGACCTTGCAAGGATCCTTTCCTGGTTTCAGAATAGGAATTACTGAAAGTGTTCACTACTCTGTCGGAAATGTACTGTTACACCACACTACACAACAAATTACTATGAGCGTTTTCTTAAGAGAGTTCAGGAGTCTAGAAATCATTGAATAGGTTATGTAGTCGAATACTGCTGCATTAGTCCTTAACTTCATCGCCAGTTCCAACTCAGCTGTCGCAAATGGTCTCTCCAATATCGGTACTGGATTTCCGCGGGTGTTGGAGGGCCGAAATGTAGGAGGCCTCTTATAGACGGCCATTGCAGGCGCGGCGCGACTCTGTCCGCGAATACCTCAATCCAACATCTTTGAGAACGATGTTTATTTGGTTTCTTCTTCGGATAAAACGTCTGACAAAGCAGTGTCTTTATTGATATTTTGACAAAAATCGTGCCAACTACGCTAACAGGAGAAAAATTAGTACATCCTTTTAGACGTTTCCAGTTAACTCAAGATTTATTGTTGCAACAGTGCATATGGAGTACACGAAATTATTACATTTACGGTTCAATAGCACAAGTGGTCCTGAAGTACCAGATATCGACACATGCAAAGCCCTCATATTAATACGTGGCATAACATCTGCGGGCGGCAATGCAGTTCATCAAGAGTAGTGACTGGCGTATTGTGACGAGCCAGTTGCTCGGCCACCATTGACCAGACGTTTTCAGTTGGTGAGAGATCTGGAGAATGTGCTGCCCAGGGCAGCAGTCGAACATTTTCTGTATCCAGAAAGGCCCGTACAGGGCCTGCAACATGCGGTCGTGCATTATCCTGCTGAAACGTAGGGTTTCGCAGGGACCGAATGAAAGATAGAGCCATGGTTCGTGACACATCTGAAATGTGACGTCCACAGTTCAAAGTGCCATCAGTGCGAACAAGTGGTGACTGAGACGTGTAACCAACGGCACCCCATACCATCACGCCGGGTGATACGCCAATATGGCGATTACGAATACACGTTTCCATGTGCGTTAACCGCGATGTCGCCAAACACGGATGCGACCATCATGATGCTGTAAACAGAACCTCGATTCATCCGAAAAAATGACGTTTTCCCAGTCGTGCACCCACGTTCGTCGTTGAATACACCATCGCAGGCGCTCCTGTCTGTGATGCAGCGTCAAGGGTAACAGCAGCCATGGTCTCCGAACTGATAGTCCATGCTGCTGCAAATGTCGTCGAACTGTTCGTACAGATGGTTGTTGTCTTGCAAACGTCCCCATCTGTCGACTCAGGGATCGAGACGTGGCTGCACGATCCGTTAGAGCCATGCGGATAAGATGCCTGTCATCTCGACTGCTAGTGATACGAGGCCGTTGGGATCCAGCAAGGCGTTCCATATTACCCTTCTGAACCCACCGATTCCGTATTCTGCTAACAGTCATTGGATCTCGACCAATGCGAGCAGCAATGTTGCGATACGATAAACCGCAATCGCGATAGGCTACAATTCGACCTTTATCAACGTCGGAAATGTGATGGTACGCATTTCTCCTCCTTACAAGAGGCTTCACAACAACGTTTCACCAGGCAACGCCGGTCCACTGCTGTTTGTGTATGAGAAATCGGTTGGAAACTTTCCTCATGTCAGCACGTTGTAGGTGTCGCCACCTGCGCCAATCTTGTGTGAATGCTCTGAAAAGATAATCATTTGCATATCACAGCATCTTCTTCCTGTGGGTTAAATTTCGCGTCTGTAGCACGTCATCTTAGTGGCGTAGCAATTTTAATGGCCAGTAGTGTATTATCCCCCAGGTGGCATATGCTGCCATCGAATAAAAATCAACGTCGTCTCTTCAGATGTAGTAATCTTTTTTACGTCAGTGTATATGGCTTAAGTTATATCAATGTGCGTTCCGATTGAAACCGTATCTTTTTAAACATTTGGTGAAATTATCTAAAGTAGATGTCTCTTTAAACATTTGAAAGGTTTCTTTCCGTTTCGTAATAACTGAGACGCAATCTTTATTTCAACAAAGTTTCGATGGTCCTCTCAATGAGTTGATTGGATTAGTTGCAGAAAATGACGCAATCGCTGCGTCACTGATAATACAATACTAAAAAATTTCGTAGTAACTTTCTAATGGTGACGATGTCGATTTTAGCCTCTTAATTCGTTCCTCTAGTATTCCTTAACATTTCTCCCATTACAGTTTGTTAACTTTCCACTTAATTGATGCATTAGTGGGCATCCGAGGATAATCTCGAGTTGTTCATGTTTCTATTGTACAGTGATGTGATTCCATGGGACAGTCGAGGATATTCTGCAGGAGATCTGTAGCAATGTTTGGTGAGCACATAGCTACGTCGGTAGCGGGCAGGCGTCTTCCTGGTTTCGAAATCAATCATTCAAAACATCTCTAATCTATGAAGACCGAAGTCATCTTCAATTTTAAGTAAAGCTGCTCCATAACTTTCCTGATAGTGACATCACCGAGCATGACTGCGGGCATTAAAATCTCAGCACATAATTCATAGTGATTTTATGTATCTCATGAAATTGTGCAATTTCTTTCTTGGATAACTGGTCTCATTGGGCAACACAAGGACACTGTCATTATTTCTTTGTCATTTATTCTGGACCTAACGGCCACATCCCTTAGATCACTAATTTTCGAGAAATCCATTTTTATTTCATCAAAAGTAAAATGTGAATACAATACTATAATTACTCCTCTTCTTGCATTTTCCCGATCACATCTAAACAAACTGCCTATTGGCTTTTGTCTCGGGTTTTTCAACCGACGTTCATCTAATGATTTTACTGACGTTTCGCCAGCACGAGTGGCTGGCATTGTCAAAGCTTCACCCTCCACTGCCGGTGGTGAACTGGAGCCGAGCCTTCGGGCGCAGACTATGTGTACCTTGAGCACCAACGTCCGAGGGCTTCTCCGAGGTCATTTCCGGTGCGGTTCTTCTCTTGCTACCTGCGATGTGTCACACACAGTGGTCAATCTCACTTAACGGCACTTCAACGAAGAGGAAGTGTCTGTTCTTCAAAAAGGAGGGAATTTCGCTATCACCCCGAGAACTATACCTATGGAGGACATCATTCCCAACACCGAAGCAGCCATTCGGACCCTTCCTTGTGAAAGGGCACAGGAAATACGCACTGAAACTGCCAGGATACTCTGCCGAGCAAAACCACCAGCCTGCAACCTGAAGAAAGAGGAGGTACAAGCCATTAAGAATCTCAACGCCGACAAGAGTATATTGGTACTGCCTGCCGATAAGGGGAATGCAACCGTCGTAATGAAGACCGAAGATTATGAGCAAAAGATCCGACGACGTACCGAAAACTAAGCGCAGATCCGACGCAGCGTATCACACGGAATACGAATTGATTAATCAAGGCATCTTCTCTGCCGGCGGACATACAGAGAAACCTGCGCAACACAGAAGCCCTACTACCTCGGCTGTATGGATTACCCAAGATGCACAAGAACAACGTTACACTGAGACCAATTGTTAGCGCTCCTGGCTCATCGACGTATAAACTGGCGAAACACTTGGTCTCTTTGCTCCAGCCACACGTGGGGAAGACCGACACATACATTAAGGACTCAGGATATTTCATTGAGAAGCTGAAGAAACTGAAACATGCACCAAACGATATCCTGATCAGCTTTGATGTTGTTTCGTTGTTTACGAAAGTGTCGCTCAGTGACGCTCTGGAGCACATCGGTCCCATTTTCCCGCAAGACATCCAAAAGCTCTTCCATGCAAGTCTGACCACGAGCTATTTCACGTGGAATGGCGATTTCAGCGAACAGCTGGAAGGCGTCGCCATGGGCAGTCCTCTTAGTCCAGTGGCGGCCAACTTCTTCATGGAACAATTAGAAGCACAGGCAATAGAATTGGCGACTTGCAAACTTAAGGTGTGGTACAGATACGTCGATGATACTTTCGTGGTGTTGAGCCATGGTGAACAACAGCTCGTTGACTACCTAAGATACTTGAACAGCCTCCATTCCAACATAAAAATTACCATGGCAGTAGAAAAGGACAAGAAACTACTATTTCTAGATGTGTTGGTCACAAGGGACTGCGAAAACGTGGGCCACAGCGTGTATAGAAAACCGACACACACGGACCGGTACCTGCACAAACTATCAAACCACCACCCGAGCCAGAAAAGAGACATGATTAATACGCTCGTAACGCGAACAAGACGTTTATTGAGCCGCAGCACCTCAAACGAGAAATGCAACACCTGGGAAGTGTTCTGAGGAGCAATGGGTACTCCACAAATTATGTTGGAAGTGTAACAGAGCCAAACACTCGGCGAAGTAAGGAATCGCAAAAAGAAATGTCGGGTACGGCCTTTCTGCCATACATTTCCAGAGTGAAGGAAAGAATTGGCCGTATATTGCGCAAACATGGCGTAAATACGATTTTCATACCAACAAGGAAGATCAAAGAGTGTCTTAGATCGGCAAAGGAGAAAAGGGAGCCACTTGAAATGTCGGGAATATACCGTATATCATGCGCATGCGCAAAAGTTTATGTCAGAATGACTGGACGATCAATTAACACCAGGATCAAAGAACATAAGTGACATTGCAGGTTGGGGCAGGTGGAGAAATCGGCCGTGGCAGAGCACGCACTGAGTGAGACCGACCACGTCATAAAATTCGTCGACACGGGAGTTCTAGCTGTAGAGAAACACTATCACACGCGCTTGTTCAGAGAAGCTGTAGAAACACAAAAACACGCGAACAGTTTCAACAAGAAAGAGGAAAGCCTTAAGGTAAACGGATCCTGGCTTCCCGTACTGCAGCGAACGACCGTTGCAGGCAGCAAGAGCAGAACCGTACCGGAAATGACCTCGGAGAAGCCCTCGGACGTTGGCGCGCCAGGTACATAAAATCTGCGACCGCGAGCTCGGCTCCAGTTCACCACCGGCAATGGAGGGTGAAGCTTTGACAATGCCAGCCACTCGTGCTGGCGAAACGTCAGTAAAATCATTAGATGAACGTCGGCTGAAGAACACGAGACAGAAGCCAATAGGTAGTTTGTCAACAAGTGGCCACGAAAGCCTCAACAATTTTACATCTAAATACATAAAACGAACATTCCACTGTAGATTGTGTTTTTCATACCTAATATGTTACATTGTAATTTTTAGATCGACTGTAGATAAATGGCACCTCATGGCACGAACTTAGCTTCTTCAGTTATGTTTATTATAAATTCAATTATTTTTTCTATTATTAGCCGGCTCCCACTTATTGAGATCGTGAGACTAAGAGGTTGTGGTTGGTACGGGTTATGTAAGTTCAAATGGTTCAAATGGCTCTGGGCACTATGGGACTTAACTGCTGTGGTCATCAGTCCCCTAGAACTTAGAACTACTTAAACCTAACTAACCTAAGGACATCACACACATCCATGCCCGAGGCAGGATTCGAACCTGCGACCGTAGCAGTCGCACGGTTCCGGACTGCGCGCCTAGAGCCGCGAGACCACCACGGCCGGCTGCTAAGAACAACACACACACACACACACACACACACACACACACACACTTGCCCGAGGGAGACTCGAATCTCCGGCGGGAGGGGTCGCGCAATCCCTGACATGGCGCCTCTAACCGCCGTCTAATTTTCATAAATTACAACTTTGCGCGTAATTTTTCTAATACAACAACTTCAGCTTGTTCTTCATGCTTTATTTTAACTTCAGTGGTAAGTTTGCCTTATGGAGGTTCGAATGTATTTTATGGCTTTAAGTAAAAAAAAAAAAAAAGTATATAGTAATGCGATAGAACTTGTGGCCTAAATGCAATCTTGCAGACCGAGATCGGCACATTCCTTTCTATGTTTATATCAACTTTCCGCGTAACGCCAATAAATAGATATTCATTCCCTATTTCCGTTTCATTTCTTTGTCTGTTAGATTTCTATCAACATCATGTATGATCTCGTGTTTAAGTGCCAGAAATTAGGGATATCCTCATTCAGTTTTTTAAAAAAATATGGATAGCTATAGTAGAGTATTCGCAGTCATAGCTGACTTCACTCTGTTCTTGCGTGTCGGACTCATGTTATATATATATATAATTGGATGCTGTACGAATACATCACTTTGCCAATGGATAAGGGATATGCATGTCCAGTACTTTTGTCTAGGCTTTCAATGAACACAATGAAAGGCCGCATGCCCGTTCTACTGTACTTGCTGTTATTACTCCTACGTTCTTGCATATTTTACACTGGAGGAGATTGCTGGCTCCTCATCTGATTACTGACTTCTTGAACTGATACTGTTAACGAGCTACTTTCAACAGAAGGTATCTACTGTCTTTACTGTGTCAAAATATGCATTATATTCTATGTGGAATTCAGTACAAACGGCCGGCCGGTGTGGCCGAGCGGTTCTAGGCGCTTCAGTGTGGAAACGCGCGACCGCTACGGTTGCAGGCTCGAATCCTGCCTCGGGCATGGATGTGTGTGATATCATTATGTTAGTTAGGTTTAAGTAGTTTTAAGTTTTAGAGGAGTGATGACCTCAGATGTTAAGTCCCATAGTGCTCAGAGCCATTTCAGTACAAACGCATTTATGTTGTGATTCAGTACGTTCTTGGATTATAGCAGTTGCACCTGCATTCGACATTAAGCTTATGCTTAAGGTTTTCTGAACTAATCTGTTGTTACATTAAAATCATCTGATTTTTTGCTACAGGTTGTGTTGTTGCCCTTGTAGTACAAACTAGCGTTGCTCATGTCACTGTTACAACAGTTTGTGCTGATGTAGCTCCTGTTGTTACTGTTATAGAATCTGCTGTTGCCGGCACTGTCAACGTTGTTTCCCGTGATGGTGTGTAGAGTGTGCTTTGGAGATTTTTGTTCCTGTTGTAACACTACCGCTGGCTGCAGTGTACGGTGTTGTACAGGAGTCTGGTAAAAGGCTTCTGTCGCTGCCTGTATAACCTGACCCGTGTCCGGTGGAACCACCACGTCTTCTGTATATAACACACTGTTGGGCACACTTCAATAAAACTGAATGACGCACTCGCTTGCTGAAAGAAAGTAATTCTCTATGGAGCGCACTGAATAACACGTCCTTAAAATGCGCCAGAGTTTGCTTATTGGCGGGCAGTTTGCGGAACTCCAGGCAGTGGGCCTTATGGCAATGAGTACGTTGTATGGTGTCCATTGGGTTTACGTCTGTCACAACACTTTAGAGAGTACAAGATTACGGTAATTGCTGAAGGGACGGCATAGTGCAGACGTTTGCCTCTGTAATTTCAACACTCTGTAGCGCCATTTGATGACTTTGCCGGACATGGGTTCCTATCTTCAGTTTGTTCCTCATAACACGTTCTATAACCCCTGAAAGTTTGCCGTTATCGGTTCGTTTCACTCTAAAACGTAAAGCATCGATTATCGGCTTGGGACGCAGCCATGAACTGATCCTTGAGGTTGGATAACGTATAACTAGAAATTGTGGCTACAGTCTGTAATAACAGAACAACGAATATTTAAGCATCTAGAAACCTTAGAGTTGAGCTACCTAAAATCTCCCCTTATTATGAACGTTTACGCAGCCTGTGGAGGTTATGTTTTAGTGAAGAACCAATATGTCCCTTAATGAATCCCGCTATTGACTCCCGACTTAAGTAAAGATAATGGGATAAAGATAACCCTGTACTGGAGTATTTTCGGGGCCTAAAGAATTCCGTTACAGGAGAAGCTTATGTTAAGAAGTTCCAGTTTTTTATGCCAATATCCGTTTTTGTGCTTGATCCACAGCGGATTCAAATATTTTTAGATAATTTTTGTTGCTTGAGGGTGTTTTTTACTTGAAACAAAAATTTTATTTCGTTGGGGATTAGCTAATTCCATTTCTTTAGGTATTAGCAAGCAACATCTACATTTAAATGTTTTGTTTATTTATTTTTATTTCATTTATTTATTGAGTTATTTAAGCTGGCAAGATTAGTGACATCAGGCTCTCTCTTACATCTAACCAGGGATTGTACTTATTTTACTTTCATATGTTTTAGTAGGCATGTTAAACTACATCTAGTACAAAAAGTGAAATAAACAATTACAACGGTACACTTGGAAAAATACATACACATACAGTTTATATTCCTAGGTGATAAGTACTGTTATAATTAGACATTATGACAGAGACACATTTTAGATAGGAGCACTAGCAACAGGGAGTATGAGGGAAACTGATGGTGACGGGAGGAGAATAGGAATATGATGAAACATAGTTAGGGAAATATAAAGGAAAAGAAGATTGCGTGGCTAATGGAGATAGATGAGGAGGAAGAAGAGAAAGGAGCAAGATAGAAGACACTTGCTTTGCTATTTGAGAGAGGGGAGGATTGACCTTGTACATTAATTTTGTGGAGAACTTCTTCTTAAAAGTAGCAGGAGATAGAATTGTGATCAAGGTAAGGAGCAGTTTGTTCCAGAGGCGGACAGCGGCAACAGAGGAGTTTACAAATGTTTTTGTTTTGTGAGTGGGCACAGTTAGGAAACCAAATAACAGTGACTTCGTGTTTCGATTATGGTGGCAGGAAAGGTTTTTAATCTCTGAAGCAAGGTACTGGGGTGCTTGCGCGACGAGGAGCCGGCGAAGTAGACACAGAGTGTGGTAGTCACGTAATTTGTCTGGCCACAGCCACCCTAGCTGAGAGTATGAAGCACGAACATGATCATATCGGCGAATGTTGCAGGTGTAACACACACACGCATTCATTGTTAGTTCCAACCGTCTTTTGTTTTCACTACTAAAAAAAAAGGTTCAAATGGCTCTGAGCACTATGGTACTTAACTTCTGAGGTCATCAGTCCCCTAGAACTTAGAACTACTTAAACCTACCTAACCTAAGGACATCACACACATCCATGCCCGAGGCAGCATTCCAACCTGCGACTGTAGCGGTCACGCGGTTCCAGACTGTAGCGCCTAGAACCGCTCGGCCACCCCAGCCGGCTTTTCACTACTCATGCCTTGCTAAATTACATCACAATAGTGGAGGTGCGGTAGAACGAGTGCTCGCACGAGCTGGCGTTTCTCGTCCTGTGGAAATGCGTTCCGAAACTTTTTGAGATCAAAAAGGTAAGCGGACATCTTCCGGCACACTGCGACTGTATTCTCTGCCCAGTTGAGATGCTCATCCAAAGTTACTCCCAAGTTCTCAAGTGTTTTCTGGTGTGGTATTAGAAAACCGTCGAGAAGAATAAAAGCCAGCCGATCGCGTTAATCGGAACTTATTAATTTCTGATAAGCTATTAAGATTACCTGTGTCTTTTTTCCGTTCAGTTTAAGCCCTAGGTTTTTCGACAATGTCACCACTGAAGACAGATCATCATTTATCTGAGCGATTGCAGTGTTTATATCTTCAGGTCTGACGCTTAGGTAAAGCTGGAGGTCATCGGCATAGAAATGATATTTACAGGAGGACAGAACCAACGAAATATCATTGACATATAAGGAAAACATAAGTGGTCCTAAGACTGATCCTTGTGGCACTCTTGAGGAGACATGTTTCCAGGAAGATTGTTCATTTATACAGACAACACATTGCTGTCTGTCTTTTAAATAGCTTTCAAATCACCTCATTACACTATCTGAGAAAGTAAGCTGTCGCATTTTTCTGAGCAATATGTCGAAGTTAACAGTGTCAAAAGCCTTGCTGAAGTCTAGTAGCGTCAATATTGTTGCCTTTCGGCTGTCAATGGCATATTTCAGGTCATCAGTCATTTTAATTAGAGCAGTCTTTGTGCTGTGGTGTTTGCGGAAACCGGATTGAAATTTGTCATATAGGTTGAAATCATTCAGGTATTCAGTGATTTGATGATGAACAATATATTTAAGTGCTTTAAAAAACAGCAGGCAGTACGCTAATTGGTCGGTAATCACTAGGCAGTTAAGGGTTTTCGATCTAGGGATGGGTCGAATTATGCTTCTTTTCCATGCAGTGGGGTATATTCCGTTCAAGAGGGAAAAATTAAATATGTCAGTTAAGCAGGTACTAAGATACCAGCAACATTAAAAAAATGGCTCTAAGCACTATGGGACTCAACTGCTGTGGTCATCAGTCCCCTAGAACTTAGAACTACTTAAACCTAACTAACCTAAGGACATCACACACATCCATGCCCGAGGTAGGATTCGAACCTGCGACCGTAGCAGTCGCACGGTTCCGGACTGCGCGCCTAGAACCGCGAGACCACCACGGTCGGCCTAGTCCTAAGTTCTAGGGGACTGATGACCTCAGCAGTTAAGTCCCATATTGCTCAGAGCCATTTAAACCATTTTTTGAAAGAAGAAAGCTATGTCCTCTTGGAAGAGAACGAGAAATCTTTGACAATGATCAATGTGAGCATGGACAGATAACCTTTGATACCCTATCCGGACGAAATGCGCCTAACCAGCGAACATTTTGCTTTCTAGGGAGAGTAATTCCACCAAAAAGTAGAAATCTTCGGACTGTAATAACCGTTCAAAATACATTCTGTTATTTCGGCCGGTTCATTGTAATCACTGCTTTCTTCTATAACAGCCGTGCTGCCTGCTTTCTCTCGCCTATGTTCAGAGCGGTTGGCTTCCAGTCTAGTACTGCTGATCGTTCATCGCTGCGATGTCGCCGTCTGTGTACTGAACGATTTCTGACGCTGCGAGCTCGATGGGAGCACGCGCGTTTGTTACTCGCTCGTGTGTATCGGGCCATACGGAGGCTTCCGTAGCACATGTGAGACATTTATTGCCGCCAGTGGAATGAACTTTTGGAAGCTTCAGCACTAAGCGGGATGCAGTGAAAATGTCCCCTTTTGTGTAACCGAGTCTGCCACGTTTCCGTCAGATTCGTGCACGGTCAAGTTAAAGTTTGGTGACTGTTAAGTCGCATTAGTATTCAGCTTTGTGGTCGTTCTGGCAGAAGAGCGAGCAGGGGCGCAGTAAGGTGTTAACAGAGACTGCGACCAAAGAACTTGTTGACTCGGCGGTGGGGCGGTCGGGTCGGGCTGACAGAGGCGTGGGGAATCCGTGCAAGAACCCGCAGCCGCAGCCCGGCGCATTCCCTGCAACGCGCCGTTATTGATCTTGCATCCGGCGCAGCACTCACCACAGCCTGTTTACTTCGACAGTCCCGGCTCTTCCCGTCTTCCCGCTGCCCGACTGCTACTTTCACAAGCGGTCCATCCAAAGTGAAACAGTGTGGCGCACTTCGGGGACTGTGTTGAATTGGTGACTATAAGGTTCGATTTTCTTCCAGTGAACTACTACTTGGAACCAGTTAAAACCCTTTAATGTCATCATATTCATAAAGGCTTAAAATATACAAGAAAAATACAGACGAAGAGAAGAAAAATGGAATTTATTAAGTAGGCTTAACACAGAATCAAGTCACTACGGTCGCAGGTTCGAATCCTGCCTCGGGCATGGATGTGTGTGTTGTCCTTAGGTTAGTTAGGTTTAAGTAGTTCTAAGTTCTACGGGACTGATGACCTCAGATGTTAAGTCCCATAGTGCTCAGAGCCATTTTTGAGCAGAATCAAGTTCTGACAATTCTGCCTCATTTCGACTGGAGCTTTTACAACATCGCCTTCATTCACGCACAGTGGCAACAATAATTACTGGTACGGACACCTTTTCGCATGTAATAAAAAATATATAAATACTAGGAACATCATTGTATACCATTAACTCTAATTCAGTATAGGAAATAATTTGTATATTAAAATATTTTCCTAACACAACAGAAACACGTGTAATTAATTTTTCTCATACTGAAAAAGCTTTGGAACACTGTACGACGTTTGTTATTGTGCTTGACACACAGAGCCGCACGTACCAGATTTGTGCGACTGGAGTCGATAAACAGTTCAGTGGCTTGCCTGATGGCCATTGTAAGGGACATTCACTAGTCACGATGAGTCCGTAGGGGAAGCGGCATTCCGTGTCGTTCCGCAAGAAGGCAGTTTTATTGCATTCGCAGGTTAAAAGTTACTGTGAGATAGGTAAAGAACTTTCTTAAGACACAAAACAGTTATAGACATTAGCTGCGAGTGAGCATTGACTTAAATAAATGAGGAAAGTTGAAAAATTGTGCCGGACCGATATTCGAACTCAGGTATGCGGTTCACTAGACAGATACTCTGAATAACTTTTTTGGTTTTGTTTTTACTTTTCCATTTTGTCCGTTATTGTTCGTTGCGTTTGGCTTGGGCAGACGTCACATCACAGCCTTCAAGTCCACCGTTGATTCCTTTGCCCAGTTTTTTTTTTTTTTTTAATCAGAGAGCAGCAAGCCCCCAGACCGAACACGCTGAGCTACCGTGCCGGCTAGCCGTTTGGACACAGTGCTCATCGCACCTGCACGGGCTACCATAGCACACCTCCACCTCCGGTCAGACCCAAATTTTCAACTTATGCACAGACTACAGTTGTAGTGCCCCTTGCCAATTATCCTCGTTACTCGCTGCATTTCGCCGATTCTCGTAAGAGGTTTTCTTCCGCATTGAAGAGATCATTGGTCGTCCTCGTCTTAATTTTGTATATGCGATGTACGTTCTATCGGACATGTCGGAAAGAACAGACAACATATATGTGAAGAACTTCCTGTTAATTATACGCCAGTGCGGGTAATCATCAGGAAGTTTGAAGAGACTGGTACAACACACAATAAACGCAGATGCGGACGTCCAAAAGTGCTTAAATATAGGGAGCGTAGAAGGATATTTCGTCTTACACAAAAAGGGCCCATTAAAAGTGCAGTCGACGTTCAGCAACGGGTCAGTGCTCAGATTATTAGGAATGTTTTGGACGCAGCTGATATACAAAGCAGATCTTCCAGAAATAAATTATTTATTTCGGTAGTTAACCAAAGAAAACGCTTGCATTTGGACAAACATTACGTCAATAAATCGACGGAATTTTGGAAAACTCTGCTATTTCTGACAAGTCCAAGTTTAACTTGTTTCGGTCTGATGGAAAGAGAAAGGTGAGGCGCAAACCAAATACAGAATTCCAATTACAACATATCCAACCTACAGTAAAACATGGGGGAGGAAGCATAATGTTTTGGAGTTGCATGGCAGCTTCTGGTACCGGTGACCTGGCAATTATTGAATGGATTGGGAGGCCAATTACGTAGTAGTCCACAGAAAGTGAGTCTTGATGCCGTCTTTTACTTTCAACAAGACAACGACTGTAAACATACGGCTCTAAGAACTCGGGAGTGGTTATTATATAATGCTCCTGGATTAAACCGTCGTCCTCCCGAATGCGAGTCCAGTGTGCTAATCACTGCGTCACCTCGCTCGGTCTAGAATTTGAGTTACATAAATTAGGGAGAGACTAACTTAATTTTTAAGTTGCCTTTTTTTTTTTTGGCATCAGTCTACTGACTGGTTTGATGCGGCCCGCCAAGAATTCCTTTCCTGTGCTAACCTCTTCATCTCAGAGTAGCACTTGCAACCTACGTTCTCAATTATTTGCTTGACGTATTCCAATCTCTGTCTTCCTCTACAGTTTTTGCCCTCTACAGCTCCCTCTAGTACCATGGAAGTCATTCTCTCATGTCTTAGCAGATGTCCTATCATCCTGTCCCTTCTCCTTATCAGTGTTTTCCACATATTCCTTTCCTCTCCGATTCTGCGTAGAACCTCCTCATTCCTTACCTTATCAGTCCACCTAATTTTCAACATTCGTCTATAGCACCACATCTCAAATGCTTCGATTCTCTTCTGTTCCGGTTTTCCCCACAGTCCATGTTTCACTACCATACAATGCTGTACTCCAGACGTACATCCTCAGAAATATCTTCCTCAAATTAAGGCCGGTATTTGATATTAGTAGACTTCTCTCGGCCAGAAATGCCTTTTTTGCCATAGCGAGTCTGCTTTTGATGTCCTCCTTGCTCCGTCCGTCATTCGTTATTTTACTGCCTAGGTAGCAGAATTCCTTAACTTCATTGACTTCGTGACCATCAATCCTGATGTTAAGTTTCTCGCTGTTCACATTTCTACTACTTCTCATTACCTTCGTCTTTCTCCCATTTACTCGCAAACCATACTGTGTACTCATTAGACTGTTCATTCCGTTCAGCAGATCATTTAATTCTTCTTCACTTTCACTCAGGATAGCAATGTCATCAGCGAATCGTATCATTGATATCCTTTCACCTTGTATTTTAATTCCACTCCTGAACCTTTCTTTTATTTCCATCATTCTTCCTCGATGTGCAGATTGAAGAGTAGGAGCGAAATGCTACAGCCTTGTCTTACTCCCTTCTTAATACGAGCACTTCGTTCTTGATCGTACCAACACCTATTGATGAGTAGAGCAACAGATTTCATTTTGTAAACTAATATTTTTGTTGTGAAAAACCAATTATGCTAGAAGAATCTTGTGTTTACTACTGTACATTTAAATAAATATAACATCGTCTTGGCACCACCTTTATTTGTTTGTAATGTATGCACTTATATAATAGTAGGTGTAACAATACTTTGTGGTGCCGCTTTAAGCCTGTAGTGTCCCTATATCTCCAATCGTACTTAGTTTTCTATTTTCTGTTTGTCGTGGGAAAGCTCTTATGAAGGAAACATTTAGTTGCAAGATAGCAGTCTCTCTGTCCTCTTCACACACTAAATGGAAATGCCGTGTGGCTGGGGCCTCCCGTCGGGTAGACCGTTCGCCTGGTGCAAGTCTTTCAAGTTGGCTCCACTTTGGCGACCTTCGTGTCGATGGGGATGGGATGAAAGGATGATGATAAGGACAACACAACACCCAGTGCCTGAGCGGAGAAAATCTCCGACCCAGCCGGGAATCGAACGCTGACCGTTAGATATGACATTCCGTCGCGCTGATCACTCAGCTACCAGAGCGGACCTCATACACTCATTAAGGGCCATCAAAACAGCCTATCTTGCATTTCTGAAATATGAATTTGCATATATGCAAGTTAATGTCATTTCGCTACCGTATTACATTGTCGTGCAAAGTAGGTACTCGGATGCTATGTACCGGGATAAACATGATTGGGAGTAGGATGCATGCATGTCGTAATTCTGTTTATTTCACGTAGGAGATGAGCGGGAACTTTTTGGGGTGGGAGGAGGCCAACTGCTCACAATATCAGAACCAATATAAATAATTGCAGTTACTCTAGGATAATTACAAAAGTATGTTTAATTTAATTATCGATTTTTTATGCAGGGTAATTCATAAGGGTAGTTTTAGAAGTACGTGGTGACGGGTAGCATGGGATGTCCGATTTCGTTAATGATAAATGCTACTTTAAGTTAGTTCTAAAAGGGTGCCACCCATCCATTCACTTCTAAGTCCTTTACTTGCGCAAGTTAGTAATTGATACACTATTTATAGCAAACCATAGGATAAAGTTGCATATCTTGTTCATTGTTAGTGATCTATGAGTATAGAAATTAGATTACCATTGTCTAATGTTAGGGTGTTCCTTTTTGCATCTACAAGAGTGAGAAACACTGAAGTCCACAGAACTTTCATTCACTTGCACATATTTTTAAGGGTTGTGGACAATGCAGTGTTGTACAGTAATCCACAATGTAGCTCGAGAAGCGACGACGAGCGGCACGTTTCGCGAGTGGTCGACAGAGGTGAGCTGGAGGGAGAGAATAGATCAGCAGCTGACTGATGTGCAGAGCCAGACCGGAGACATTCCCCGAGAGATCAAGGTGACATAATCCCCGGCCACAACAACTTCCGCTGTAGGCGAGAAGGTGTAGTGGACATGGGCGTGAGATTGTTCACAGAGACAGGTCGCGTCAGACACGGTAGCGCCACAGACCGCCAAGTGGGGCTGGCACGCGCCACTGCTTCGAGACAGCTGATCTCCGCAGGGGAGGCGGACAAGAAGGGGCTGATGCGACACGCGCAGGTGTAGGCAGCCTGTAGCAGCCAAAGCACCACGCCCGCCTGTTGACACTGGCCTGGAACTGCCATCTGGCTCATGGGAGAGGACTGAACTTCTACATCTAGATGGATACTCTGCAAATCACATTTAAGTGCCTGGCAGCCAAAGCACCACATCTAGATGGATACTCTGCAAATCACATTTAAGTGCCTGGCAGCCAAAGCACCACGCCCGCCTGTTGACACTGGCCTGGAACTGCCATCTGGCTCATGGGAGAGGACTGAACTTCTACATCTAGATGGATACTCTGCAAATCACATTTAAGTGCCTGGCAGAGGGTTCATCGAACCACTTTCACAATTCTCTATTATTCCAATCTCGTATAGTGCGAGGAAAGAACGAACACCTATATCTTTCCGTACGAGCTCTGATTTCCCTTATTTTATAGTGGTGATCGTTTCTCCCTACGTAGGTCGGTGTCAACAAAATATTTTCGCATTCGCAGGAGAAAGTTGGTGATTGGAATTTGGTGAGAAGATTCCGTAGCACCGAATAACGCCTTTCTTTTAATGTGTGTGTGTGTGTGTGTGTGTGTGTGTGTGTGTGTGTGTGTGTGTGTGTGGTTTGAGGTTTTCGGGCGCTAAACAGCTTGGTCATCAGCGTACAAACGCATGCGGTGAAGGGACGAAGACGGACAGCGAACAAGGAGAACGGCTAAAAGACATAGACCTCCCGCAGTTCCAAATTCTCACACACAGAGGCAAAACGAGAGGAGAAGAAACGCACTAAAAAAGGAAAGGAAACACAAGGAAAAGTGAACAAAAATCGAAGTGAAACAAGTAGGTAATCGTGACTGGCGGACCTCTTACCTAAATCCTGGGTGAGCCAGTTACCCAGCAGCACATTAAAATCCTCTCCCTAAAATCCGAGGCAACAAATTGGACATGACACAAAACCGTAAGACCTTAACCACAGTCGTTGCGTCGTCTTGCAAAATAGAGGGAAAATCCGATGGCAAGGAAATCACCGCCCTCTGGTCAGAGAATAAGTGAGAGAGGGAACATGCATCTTTGGCAGCCACATCCGCCAGCTCGTTTCCCCAATACTGACGTGGCCCGGCACCCAGCAGAAAAGAAACCTCCTTCCCCTGCCGTTGCAAGTAGAGTAGGGCATCGTGGATGTTCTGGACGACCGTATCCGCTGGGTACAAGTGTTGCATGGTCTGAAGGGCACTCAGGGAGTCAGAACAGATGAGAAACTTAAGACTGGGAACAAATATCATCTGCTCCAATGCCCGCAAGATCGCAAACAATTCGGCATCAAAGATGGTAAACGCCGCAGGAAGCCCTAACTTGACGACTCCAGTCCAAATCCTGTATCATGCAGTAGAGTCGGCCAAGGTATGCCTTGCTACCCAACTCTTTCACATGGCTAATAGGTTAATAGTGTACCACATTGGGAACGCACACGGCGTCATGTGGTGCAGCAGTAGTGGGCAACTGGTTCCGCAGTATCTCGCCATCAAAGAGCTATCCAATGGACGCCTGATGAGAGTCTGTGCAGTTGACAGCTGCATTGCTCCAAATGCTCTCCAGCGGTCGTGGTACATGTGACCACACCATTTGCAGTCATCTCTTCCTCTCTCGCCACACGCTCAACATGGTTCCACTCACCTTTTACTTGGACACACCACGCTAAATTGTAGACACTGCGTGTGACAAATGTTTTGTATTGACATGTGCACGTGGAACTTTCTTTACATTACAGTCGTTATCGCTGTTTGATTGGTTGTTGTTGTTGTTGTTGTTGTGGTCTTCAGTCCTGAGACTGGTTTGATGCAGCTCTCCATTCTGTGCAAGCTTCTTCAGCTCCCAGTACCTACTGCAGCCTACATCCTTCTGAATCTGCTTAGTGTATTCATCTCTTGGTCTCCCTCTAAGATTTTTACCCTCCATGCTGCCCTCCAGTACTGAATTGGTTATCCCTTGAAGCCGCAGAACATGTCCTACTAACCGATCCCTTCTTCTAGTCAAGTTGTGCCACAAACTAATCTTCTCCCCAATTCTATTCAATACCTCCTCATTAGTTATGTGATCTGCCCATCTAATCTTCAGCATTCTTCTGTAGCACCACATCTCGAAAGCTTCTATTCTTTTATTTTCCAAACTATTTATCGTCCAGTTTCACTTCCATACATGGCTACACTCCATACAAATACTTTCAGAAACGACTTCCTGACATTTAAATCTATACTCGATGTTAACAAATTTTTCTTCTTCAGAAACGCTCTGCTTGCCATTGCCAGTCTGCATTTTATATCCTACCTACTTCGACTATCATCAGTTATTTTGCTCCCCAAATAGCAAAACTCTAAGTATGTTATCCTCTGTTCACTAAGAGCTACGTTGCTTTCGACAATTTTGCATTTCATTATCTTACATAGCCCTACTTTTGTGATGTGGATATATGGGATTTGACTCTTGCTCTACACGTGTTTTTTAAATGCATGAACATGATTGGACATTAGGTCAACTTTAATGGATTATGTACTAAACATTTGTTGTCCTGGGACACATGTTTGTGTGTGGTACTTTCATTAGTTGGTCTCCATACTTTTTCTTTGCGGATGTCTTTGGTGATTTCTTAATGATACATGTAGACATTTTGATTATTGTAGTTTGTTATTTGTACACATTAATTGTAATGACCTTGGTCCAATCTGGCACATTCTCTTCAAATATATTGGGTAGCAGCCTGGTGTTTGGTTCTCTGATTGTGTGTGGTAACAGTCTCGAACCGCGCGACCGCTACGGTCGCAGGTTCGAATCCTGCCTGGGGCATGGATTTGTGTGATGTCCTTAGGTTAGTTAGGTTTAAGTATTTTTTAAGTTCTGGGGGACTGATGATCTCAGATCTTAAGTCCCATAGTGCTCAGAACCATTTGAACCATTTTGTGTGTGGTAAACAGAGAGTAAGTGTGGTGCTCCAGAGGACGCCTCTGTGTTCTCTGTCTTTATTGTGATGAATGGATACAGGGTTGGCAATTCTTAACCTCTGTTTCTCCATCGAAACCTTTGGTTCCTTTTGAAATGCTGTGAAACATTCGAGTTAGGTGTGATTTTTTCTTGGTGTTGTGCCACACTATCCCCGATTTTGAAGTGACAAACAAACACACACACACACACACACACACACACACACACACACACACACACAAAGCAAAAAAATCTAATGTGAGTGGCGGAGTAATGCAGTATGGCAGGCTTTCTGGCCTCTTCGTACACTTATTGTGGGCCATTAAACCAACCTATCTTGAATTTGTGAAATCTGAATTTCCGAACGCGCATGTCGCTACCGTATTCCACTGTCACGCAACGCAGGTATCGGTTGCTATGTATCGGCATGTACATAATCGGGGGTAGAATGCATGCGTATCGCAATTCTGTTCATTTCACGTAGGAGATCAGCGGGAACTTTCGGGCCCTGAGGAGGCCAACCGTTCACAAAAGCAGGACGTGGGGGGACATCCGACCCTGGCTGGCGGCTTCCTCTGTTGATGTCAGGTCACAGGAGCCAGAGCGACTGATGCTCGCTATTTTTACAATTGCTGGGGGCAGTTTTCTTGTGAAGACTTTTGATTTGTGCAGCTCGGCACCACAGCTGTGCCATTATTTTGGACATTTCGGAGAAATGGTCGCCGAGCTCCACGGGATAGCTGACAGAACGGCGCCACACGTAACACCCAAATTATAATCCGTCGTCACCGATTGCCGGTAAGCTTTCCGTGCAAAATGCTGGCGGAGGATATCATAGGCTGCTAGAATGTTACGTCAGCACACGTTTGCAGTCACCATCGTGATTTGCTGGGAAGGAATGGTATTGCCGGCCTGAGTGGCCGTGCTGTTCTAGGCGCTACAGTCTGGAACCGAGCGACCGCTACGGTCGCAGGTTCGAATCCTGCCTCGGGCATGGATGTGTGTGATGTCCTTAGGTTAGTTAGGTTTAATTAATTCTAAGTTCTAGGCAACTGATGACCTCAGAAGTTAAGTCGCATAGTGCTCAGAGCCATTTGAGCCAAGGAATGGTATTGGCCCCTAGCTTGATGGATAAGGGCAGAGGGAGTCTAGACGAATTTGTTCTAAGGCAATAATTGGTGAATGCTTCGTTTATCGGTTACGATTGGCCGAGTTCTGGCACGGAGGATAGGTCGCTCTGTGGGCTCGGTGAGATAAATAATTTTGAGAAGAGTTGGTTCCTGCTTGCCGCAGGTGCTGGTCGCGTACTTTTCCGTCCTTGCTGCATAGTAATTTCATTCGCAATTTCACTTGTCCGCCCACCCGGACAAACACTTAGTCTTCTCGCGCTTTGATCGGTCTCCAAGGTGGTGCCCATCTTCAAGCAGCGGCACCGACCACGAGGAGCAACTGTCATCAGCACGCCTCCTTGCGCCATATTGCGGATTTCAGTTGATTTTTCAGCTGCCCAAAATTCGAAGTGTGGTTTTTCAGCGATGGTATCTGTAGAATCACTTTGCCTCCTTACGTCATATCGTGGTGCTGGATCCGATTACCCACTTGTTTATCGTTATTAACCTTTTCACCTATTCTCTTCGCTCATCCTTCTCGTAGTAGAGAAGCACAGCATATTCAATGCAGTGTCGTTTGTACTTGGTTATTCCCAACACCTCTGTCAAGTGAAGACTACATACGTGTTTGATTTACGTTAAAATAAATGACTGTTCCTTCTACAAATTCATGATCAGTTTTGTGTAAGATTTAAAGAAAATGGCAACGGCCTTGCTGCAGGGGCAACACCGGTTCCCGTGAGATCACCGACGTTAAGCGCTGTCGGGCGTAGTCGGCACTTGGATGGGTGGCCATCCAGGCCGCCATGCGCTGTTGCCATTTTTGGGGATGCACTCAGCCTCGTGATGCCAATTGAGGAGCTACTCGACCGAATAGTAGCGGCTTCGGTCAAGAATACCATCATGACGACCGGGAGAGCGGTGTGCTGACCCCATGCCCCTCCTATCCGCATCCTCCTCGGAGGATGACACGGTGGTCGGATGGTTCCGGTGGACCATTTGTGGCCTGTAGACGGAGTGGTTTTTTTAAAGGAAAATAAATTTGTAGGACTGCGTTTATCTATCAAACACTTACACTCACCAGAATCCTCGACCATCATCATTTTTGGAGGAGAGCTTTGATCAGATAATGTAATGAAAAAATTTCATGAGAGGCTAGCCACCCGAAGCAACGTTTATATCAGGGCCATTATAATATTGAGTTACACACGTTGTGCAGATTCAGTGTAAACCCACTTGGGTGCGATTTGCATAATATTGTCATTCTGCCCGCAACTTGCATATCGCACTATAGCAAGCATGCAGCTAGTTTCCATTGTTTGTTTATTTTTACAATCCACACATTCTCGTTCGTGCGATGGCTACCACAAGCTGATCATCGTACTCAGGAGACGAAAGGTAGTCTGTATATAAATTCCAAAATTGTCATCTAATTATTATTGCAGTAGCAAAGAACAAAAACTGTCATGAAAGCATTATAACAAATATCGTTTTACTTAAGATTCCTCATTTTTGTTTCCAGCGTTACAGACTGAATGCAAATAAAGAGGATAGGATAAGCATACAAGTAATTCCATTGCTGAACATATCATTGTGGCATTATCACAATTCAAGATAAGTGGGGAGATTTCCGAGCTCATGCCTCCCAAAAATCGATCACAGTGTCTCGATCTCTATGGCCGAGCAAGGCTACGCAGCGGCTATATTACGAGGCTCACATCTGCAGGACTGTGGCTGAGATTCCTATCTTACAACACAGATACAGGTTTTAAGCCGATTTCGTAAAGTACTGCATGGTGGCTGCTGCAGTGGTTGCAACGTCATATCTGCGTTCTTGTTTACTAGAAGAATACTTGTTTGACATCAACAGGAGCATCATTTTAAATAACTTGAATTTGTTCACAATTTAAGCAAAATGGCTCTGAGCACTACGGGACTTAACTTCTGAGGTCATCAGTCCCCGAGAACTTAGAACTACTTAAACCTAACTAAACCTAAAGACATCACACACATCCGTTCCCGAGGCAGGATTCGAACCTGCGACCGTAGCGGTCGCGCGGTTCCAGACTGTAGCGCCTAGAACCGCTCGGCCACCCCGGCCGTCAATTTAAGCAAAATATGATCTCAAGTAGCGCTTTATTTCTTAATGTGGATTTTAACCGATGTAAGGAAATAGTTATTGTTCGTTTCTTAACTATATTATTATGATCACGCTTTTTATATTCTATGCGCTATGGTAGGACGAATACGTTTGAAGACGCTGTGTGTGCCTGGTAGAAATGGACAGACCTGTTCATCTCTGGGAACTAGTTCACAGGTAATAGTTCCTTTTTCGGAAACGTTCATTGTTACTCGTTCACTGTTTCCTTTTTGTCTAATTATGTGTTATATTGATTTTAGATAAACTTCACGAAAAATACCAAGTATTACTTCTACAAAATTTCATTGATTATCTAATGCAGATAGGTTTTTATTTCGATTTCCTTGGCTGAATGTGTTCTCAGAACGCATCACAGAAGTCGGGTGATGTAACGGGCCAGTGGCCACAAGCCACGCAAAGTTTACCCAGAGCAAGCTGAACGGAACTTGTTTACGACCCAACGCGGACAAACTTAATCGTCATCCACTTTCGAGGGAAGCATGTTGCCCTAGCAAGTACAATGTCTTGGTTTTCAGTTCGTCTAAAGGAAACTGTAGATAGTTGTGTGAGCATTACTAGCATGAAATAACTGGATGTAAACCATCAGCAGTCACATCATCATTAATAGTTTTCTTTTACAATTTGCGGATGTGTAAATTAACTATTCGTCAAAGTGTCATACTGTGTGAGTAGTGAAAACTTATGCGGAAAAATTAACGACTTCCTACACTGAAACTGAGACACTGCATGCTAAAATTAGAAGGGTTGTATCAGTAACGGCAGCAACTACATAAATATACTGGTGGATCGTCGAAATTTAACATGTGAAAAGACGTTTTTTTTTTCAAAACCTTGAAGAATTAGCACACGTAATTGCTTCAAAGATCTTTACAATTGGATAAGACAGCCAGTTTTTTTCGGTCAGCAGTTGATGAGTGACCTAAGGAACAAATATGGAATCAGTCAACAGTTATTTGAGAAAAAGAGCTTCTTAGCTAGCGCAGGCAGCTGTTAACAGGCGAGGATGAAACTAGTATGAAAATCCACAAATCATTGAATTACATATTAATGTGATTAAGAAAAATTATACACACAAACGTATCTGAAAACAAAAGAAAAATCCACTACAATTTGAATGTTGCTAATTTTACGCATAATTCGGTCGTTTAACTTACTACGGAAAAGGACAGGAGAAAGGTGCCCGTGAAACCCGCATCTGCTGCACTGAATGGTTTTTCTGTTGTGCCATTAATCCTTGTCACAACGGCATAAAATACGACCCCTTTTAGAGATGCGTGTGTTTCGGCTGAAAACGTTATGCAAAAGAATCTCTTGTATTGCACTTGTAGTCATAAGATATATGAGGCGATTATATTGATAGTTCCGAATTAAGCACGAATTCTCTGCTCGAAGAGCCATCTCAGAGAGTATCTTTCCGTGCTCCAAAGGGATACATCGTGCACTATGGATGGCGAAAACCATTCAAGTATTGAAAAGTCTTGTTACATGCTGAAGCTGAATTGCGACCACAAGAATAGAATGCTGCTGCTTCTGTTGGTATTTTCGTTATCACTGTGTATGTTGAAGCGTGATCCGGTGCCGCTTCAGAATCCAAAGCCCCATATTTGGATTTCAGAATTGATTCAAAAAGCCGGCCCGGGTGGCCGAGCGGTTCTAGACGCTACAGTCTGGAACCGCGCGACAGTTACGGTCGCAGGTTCGAATCCTGCCCCGGGCATGGATGTGTGTGACGTCCTTAGGTTAGTTAGGTTTAAGTAGTTCTACGTTCTAGGGAACTGATGACCTCAGCAGTTAAGTCCCATAGTGCTCAGAGTCATTTGAACCATTTTTTTCTTTCAAAAATTCTCATGTATATTTCAAGTTGTCGATAGGGATATCCTGAGTGTCGTCGTAACTGCCGTCCGCTTCACATCTTCTGTGCAGCAAGCTATGTAAATTTAAGTATTAACTGTGTTTTTCTTACTTGTCACTTCTTTTTCCGTGTGTTTTCACTTTTAGGAAGCTTTAATTTTCGAGTACTTGTAATAGTGTTCCATAGATTTCGCGTTTGTTTTAAATACAGTCTAGAGACAGTTAGTAGTTATTTTGATTGTTTCCAACAAGAAGTGTCTAGTAACCACAGTTCTGTCAGCTATCAGCCGCCTTTAGTGAATTAGCAGTCTAGTTAAAAGTTCATTACTTAATTCTCTACAGTAAATTGTTGATTTCTTAGGATGGATAGGATGTAAGACTGCTATGTACGGACGCAGGAGGAGCTGGCAACAGTTCGCGAACAGCTGAACGTGTTGAGGGCGGCAGTCAGCCGTCTTCAGGATGCTGCCTCGGAGTGTAGCGGCAGTGAGGAAGGAGTCTGGTGCGTCGCATTGTACACCCCAGGTCCATGTTGTCGAGACATCTTCGCGGGTACTGGGCGCTGTTGGGCCACCCTCTCCCCAAGGGGAGTGGGGGGTTCAACGGTGTTCGCGTCGCACGAGGTGGAGGGTCAATGTGGAGGCTGGACGTGTGGCATCGCCCGCTCTGCCTGTGAGTGGACATGTGGCCGCTCCTTCAGCAAGAACCGAGCATGCACACGGGGGGAGGGGTTTATTAGTGATTGGGAGCTCCAATGTTAAGTGGGTGATGGAGACCGTTAGGGAAATAGCGGAAAGTTCGGGGAAGAAGGCCAGTGTTCAATCTGTCTGCTTGCTGGGGGTCTCATCCGAAATGTTGAGGAGGCCTCGTCGGCGGCGATAGAGAGCACTGGGTGCACCCGACTGCAAATTGTTGCTCATGTCGGCACCAATGACTCCTGCCGTCTGGGTCCAGAGGTCATCCTCAGTTCATACAGGCGGTTGGCGGAGTTGGTGAAGGCGGAAACCCCGTTCGTGGGGTGGAATCTGAGGTAACTATTTGTAGTGTCGTTCCCAGAACCGATCGCGGTCCTCTGGTTTGGAGCCGAGTAGAAGGCTTACACCAGAGGCTCAGACGATTCTGCGGAGATCTGGGTTACAAATTTCTCGACCTTCGCTATCGGGTGGAGAAATGTAGGGTCCCCTTGAATAGGTCAGGCGTGCACTAGACGCAGGAAGCAGCTACAAGGGTAGCGAAGTACGTGTAGAGTGCACATGTGGGTGTTTTAGATTAGAGAATTCCCTCCCTAGGCCCGACAAGACGCCTCCTGAGACGGAGCAAAGTAGCAGTAGGCAAAACGCAACAGGGAATGACAATATTAATGTGGTAATAGTAAACTGCAGGGGCGTCTATAGAAAGGTCTCATAACTGCTTTCATTAATAAACGGTCAGAATGCCCACATAGTACTAGGGACGGAAAGTTGGCTGAAACCAAATGTAAACAGCAATGAAATTCTAAGCTCAGATTGGAATGTATACCGCAGAGACCGCTGGACAGTGAAGGAGAAGGCGTGTTTATAGCGATACAAAGTGCAATATTATCGAAGGAAATTGACGGAGATCCGAAATGTGAAATAATTTGGGTGAAGGTCTCAGTTAAAGCAGGCTCAAACATGGTAATTAGATGACTCTATAGCCCCCTGGCTCAGCAGCTGTTGTGGCAGTACACCTGAAGGAAAATGTGGAGCCGGCTGGAGTGGTCGAGAGGTTATCGGCACTACAGTCCAGAACCGCGCGACCGCTACGGTCGCAAGTTCGAATCCTGCCTCGGGCATGGTTGTGTGTGATGTCTTTAGGTTAGTTAGGTTTAAGTAGTTCTACGTTCTAGGGGACTGATGATATCAGAAGTTAAGTCCCATAGTGCTCAGAGCCATTTGAACCATTTTTGAAAATTTGAAAAATATTTCGAGTAGATTTCTCGACCATGTTATAGTTTTGGGTGGAGATTTTAATTTACCATATATAGAGGGGGGGGGGGGGGACTCAAACGTTTATAACGGGTGGCAGGGACAAAGAATCCAGTGAAATTGTTTTTAGTGCATTATCAGAAAACTACCTCGAGCAGTGAAACACAGAACCGACTCGTGGCGATAAAAAAGACTTTCTGCTGACAAACAGACCCGAACTATTTGAAACAGTTGACGCAGAACAGGGAATCAGCGATCATAAAGTGGTTACAGAATCGGTGATTTCAGCCGTAAATAGAAATATTAAAAAAGGTAGATGCCGTGTTTCTTGACTTCCGCAAGGCGTTAGACACAGTTCCCCACAGTCGTTTAATGAAGAAAGTTGGGCATATGGACTATCAGACCAATTCTGTGATTGGATTGAAGAGTTCCTAGATAACAGAGCGCAGCATGTCATTCTCAATGGAGAGAAGTCTTCCGAAGTAAGAGTGATTTCAGGTGTGCCGTAGGGGAGTGTCGTAGGACTGTCGCTATTCACAATATATGTAAATGAGCTTGCGGATAACATCAGAAGTTCACTGAGGCCTTTGTGGATGATGCTGTAGTATGTCGAGAGGTTGTAACAATGGAAAATTGTACCGAAATGCAGGAGGATCTGCAACGAATTGACGCATGGTGCAGGGAATGGAATTGAATCTCAATGTAGACAAGCGTAATGTGCTGCGAATACACAGAAAGGTAGATCCCTTATCATTTAGCTAGAATATAGCAGGTCAGCAACTGGAAGCAGTTAATTCCATAAATTATCTTGGAGTGGTTTAAAATGGAATGACCATGTAAAATATATCGTCGGTAAAGCAGATGCCAGACTGAGATTCATTAGAGGAATCCTAAGGAAATTCAATCCGAAAACAAATGAAGTAGGTTACAGTACACTTGTTAGCTCACGGCTTGAATACTGCTCACTGGTGTGAGATCCGTACCAGATAGGGTTGATAGAAGAGATAGAGAAGATCCAACGGAGAGCAGAGCGCTTCGTTACAGGATCATTTAGTAATCGCGAAAGCATTACGGAGATGACAGAGCAACTCCAGTGGAAGACTCTGCAAGAGAGACGCTCAGTAGCTCGGTACGGGCTTTTGTTGAAGTTGTTCACCGAGGAGTCAAGTAGTATATTGCTCTCTCTTACGTATTTCTCGCGATGAGACCACGAGGACAAAATCGGAAAGATTAGAACCCACACAGAGGCATACCGACAATCTTTCTGTTCACGAACAATATGGCACCGGAATAGAAGGGAGAACCGATAGAGGTACTAAAGGTACCCTCCGCCACACACCGTTAGGTCGCTTGCGAAGTATGGATGTAGATGTAGAGCCTGTATGTGGTTTTACTCAAACAGAAAAATCATTTATGATACCTGTACATTATCGGGTTACCTTAAGTTAGGAAAGTGGGTGCACTCAGCTATTGTTATGTGTTTTGTAAATGATAGAGCGCAGCAATCAATCGTTCCTTTTTTTTTCTTTGCAGGTTTTACTACGCAGATCCAGATTTCGCTTAGTGCCTAGCCATTATCAAGGCTAAAAATACAAGAAGTACATGGTCAGGTGATACAATAAAAAGTTACACCTCATGGCATAACCTACGTAGCTTATATATTAGATTACATACCACTATTTTTTGAAGTCGATGCATGTTAATTCCCTGTTGTTCGGACGTCAGTCACAGTTCTTTGAATACTTCTGTATAAAGAAGGTAGGCTGTGTGCAGAACACATCTATTGGTTGTATGGCGCCCTCTATATGAACTACGTATATAACATTTAAAGGAATGTAAACAGCTTCAAATTTGCATGGGAATGACATAAATAAAACATAAGTAATATTTTTTACATTGCTGTCCGACTTATTTCGCGTATGCCAGTAAACATAGAAAATATAAGAAAGTTTTCAGGTTCACTCCTTGTGAGTCAGTTGTTTTATTCTTTAAACACATATGTAACGTCAGATGCCTAAAACCTTTTTTTAAATTTTATTTATAAGACACAAGGAGGCACATGCCATGTGAAACTATTAGAATTGATCTGATTTAAATGTTTGTATCTTTGTATTATTTTTTCTTTATTTAAACATCATGACGGATATGTTGTTCCTCATATTTTACTGAATAGTTCATTGATGGCGCCAAATGTCAGCCAGATGGATGGTTGGTGTGACTTGGCATTTCATTACAGATGTAGAGAGTACTAGTCTCTGTGTCACTTCAAAGAGATTTTACTTATAAATACAGTAAAACCAATACACTGAATTGCTGTTATTAACAATAAGCTAAGGTACCATGGAGAAACTTCTGTAGGTTCTATATTATAACCATCGTACTTGTACAGTATTGTGCTAATGGCTGCTACATATTGGCAAGATGGCTGGACTTTCTCTCCGAACCGCCTCCTCCCCCCCCCCCTCCCTCAAATTCTATAAGTCCCTCCAGATCCTCAAGCGCCATGCCCTCTGCCTCGCCTTCCATATGGGCCTCCCGTCCCCCACGCGGATCCTCTAAGACCTGATTCCTTTCCCCCATCTGTTCCTATTCCTTGAACATATCTCCATACTCTACACCTCCCGCCACCTTGATCCCCCTCATCATCTGGTGGCTCCTCTCCAATCCCTGCCCTCTGCCATGCCTTCACTGTTGTGTCCCCCCTACTCTCCATCTCTACACCCTTCATCTTCTTTCTCAAGGTGGCTTCTGTTACCTCCTCCTCCTGGATGATGCCCTCTCTCCCTCCATTTATCCCTCCTATCAACTCAGATCCTCACCTCCCCCTCCTTTCCTCTGTCCTTTCCCCAGGCTCCCTCTTCCTTCCCCCCTACCATCCTGTTTTTTCCCCATCTACCCTCTCTCTGCTTCCCTTATCTCCCCCCCCCCCCCCCGAGTCCTTTTGCGTTTAATTCCTCTCCTTTCCCCATTCCCTCTCACGTTTACTCTGCACCCCCTTCTGAGTCCTCTCCCTCCGTCGGTTCCACCCACCCTTTCGTTTTTCTCTCCTCCCCCTTTTCCTCCTCATCTGTCCAGGTCCCCCACCCCTCCCCCCCCCCCAATCTGCCCTTGCCTGTGGTATGTCATCTTCGTGCCGACTTTTTAGTGCAGTGTTTCCAGTGATTGTTAAGTGTTGTGCATCTTTTCCGAAGTGTTGCAAACAGACGTCATATTGTAGCTGGGTGTGATTTTTATATCTCTTGCGAACAGAAACCAGACTGTCACATTATTTTCTAATTGTCTGTCTACTATTTTCCCTGTCTGCTTCCTGTGTATGTTATCATAATCACCCACCATTTGTTTTATCTTTTAACTTTCCACAATTTTCCGCCATTTTACAATTTACATCTCCGTTTTATCGCGTGCTTTTATTGTTTCTTATCTTCTTATGTTTTAAAAATTCTGTAGGCTGAAGAGCAGCGTACTAAGCTGCTGCTAGCCCGCCCCCTTCGGGGGGAATCGAAATCCAATAAAGGAAAAAGAAGGACCTGCTCCATTTTCCGTGAGTGAAACCTTACATTGTTTCCTAGCAACACGTTTTCATACAATTCCCAGAATAGCGTATTTTTCGTAACGGCTTGATCATTAATCAGGTTGTTGTCGGCATTCTTGTGATAGTAGAAAATCTCCAGCTCTTCTAGGAGGTCGAGGAATTTGCCCTTCTCGCATTATGCAGCAACCTCACATTAGGTGTCAAAGTCGGCACTTTATGTTTCGTCGTAAGTAAGAGAGCAGCCATACGCGAATTTTCCTTGTTATCTCTTCTGACTAACACGACGTGTTCCCCATACGTAATTTCCACCCTCTTTCCTGCTTGGCCATCATAACAGACCCTACAGTGTGGGCAATCAATTTTATAAACTCCACATGCATGAAATATGTGCTTTACATCTACAGAGTATTGCAAAATACATCCTAAGTTATTTTTGGTTCCAAAAGACACTGTTACATTGTACTTTCTAAAGATTGTTGCTATCCTTGTACTCATTTTTATAAGCATGTACATTGTTAATAAAAGCAATTCAGTGTATTGGTTTTATTGTATTTATAAGTAAAATCTGTTTGAAATGACACAGAGACTAGTGCTCTCTTCATCTGTAACGGAATGCCAAGTCACACCAACCATCCATCTTGCTGTAAATGGCTCTGAGCACTATGGGACTTAACTTCTGAGGTCATCAGTCCCCTAGTACTTAGAACTACTTAAACCTGACTAACCTAAGGACATCACACACATCCATGCCCGAGGCAGGATTCGAACCTGCGACCGTAGCAGTCACGCAGTTCCGGACTGAGCGCCTAGAACCGCGAGACCACCGCGGCCGGCTCATCTTGCTGACATTTGGCGCCATCAATGAACTATTTAGTGAAATAAAAGGAACAAAATATCCGTCATGATGTTTAAATAAAGAAAAAATAATACAAAAATAAAAACATTTAAATCAGATCAATTCTAATAGTTGCATATGGCATGTGCGTCCTTGTGTCTTATAAATAAAATTAAAAAATGGTTTTAGCCATCTGGCGTTATTTGTGTTTAAAGAATAAAACAACTGATTCACAAGGAGTGAACCTGAAAATTTTCTTAAATTTTCTATGTTTACTGACAAATGTGAAATAAGTCGGACAGCAATGTAAAGGATTTTACTTATGTTTTATTTTATGTAATTCCTATGCAAATTTGAAGCTGTTTACTTTCCTTTAATGATTATATACGTAGTTAATATAAGGGGCGCCATACATCCAATCGATGTGTTCTCCACACAGCTTACCTTCTTTATACAGAAGTATTCAAAGAACAGTGACTGACGCCCGAACAACACGGAATTAACATGCGTCGACTTCAAAAAATAGTGGTATGTAATCTAATATATAAGCTACGTAGGTTATGCCATGAGGTGTAACTTTTTATTATATCACCTGACCATGTACTTCTTGTATTTTTAGCATTGATAATGGCTAGGCACAAGCCGAAATCTGAATCTGCGTAACAAAACATGCAAAAAAAAAAAAAAAAAAGACGACTGATTGCTGCGCTCTATCATTTTATAAACCTGTACATTATTCTGTCATCTTAATCTTCTGAATCAAACATTAAAAGTCCTTACACTGAATCGTGAAGCAGAACCAACAGACAAAGATACATAAAGATTGAAGTACGAATCGGTGCCAAATTAAAAAATAATGACTCTGGGGACTGAACTGCTCGTTTCTAATAAAATAATGGTGTATTTAAACAATTTGATCTGAGCGACAATTTCCTTAAGACAGATTCTTCACAGACAGTGACGTGTAAACGAAGATGTCAACGCTCTACATCTAGTTATCCGACGGAGACAGGCATAAGTTCTATGGAACACAGTAATAAATAAATTAAAAAAAAGAAAAACGAGGAATAAAAGCTAGATATACTTCTGGTTGTGTCTGCTTATCCGCTTAAGGGTAAAAAGAGACACTTCATTGAAGAATAAGTTTTTTTTAAAAAAATATGTGGTTTTCTCATCATATCCGCCTCACACTCTTAGGAAAATGCAAGTTTATTGGTAATATTATTAAAGTCAGTGCAGCAGTATTGCACTAATTATTAAGTGAAAGATAATAAAGTTACGTCCGAACAATATTTTTTTAAAATAAAAAGTAAAACCATTTTATATCATTCTGCGACTTTTCAAATTAGAAGGCATCTCTTCCTCTTTTCCTGCGAATCCGAAATAACGAACAATTCATTTTTTGTGGAAAGATACCAAACTGGAGCAGCATGGGAAAACAAGTAAACTTGAAAATAAAGAGGCACCAGTAGTCTGATGTTTTATTTTTGGAAGAAATGTGAAAATAGCAAGTTTTAAGTAAACTTTCTTACTCTACAATCAAATAAATGATATAAAGTTATCTTGAAAACTAGTCGTTAAATCAAGCAGATGAAACCTAAGAAATCGACAAATAACAAAAAGTAAGAAGAAACAACAACTTGCCTTGTGATAAATATGTGTTCTACAGTTGATCTAAACGACGAAGAGATAGTAGGGACATCCTGTACATAGATTTGGGGAATCTTTATTAAAACGGCATTACAGATTCACAATGCGTTTTTATTGAGGAGAAACATCGTCGTTTAACACTAGATAATGCTTTACGTTACATTTTTGTCAGACACTGGTTGCGCACACTGACATACACTACGTTACAGTCATTACAGATTTCCAGACGTTTTTGTCTATCACTGTAAATTCTTCACCGAACTTACCTATAATGTTTACGCTCTTGACGTGTGATACGAAGAACAAAGATTTTTAACGTTCCTATTATTTTATGTGTCCATTTGTTATTGTCGTGGGACGATCGGGAAGACAATGTGGTTCATTAAACATCCATCTTTTAGAGAAATTCTTTGGATTCTGACATCGTTTCAGAAACGTGTCAACTGAAGATTATTCTGGATAGTAAACTAGGAGATCACATTTCACTGAACAGTAAGGTCATTATTCGGCGAAGTATGAACTTCTGCAAAAGCAGTCAGCTGTGTTATAAACAACGCAGGCTTCTTGATGTAACTAACACAAAAGTGACTCAGTTCTTATCTTAGGAACTTGTTTTAGCTGTTTTAATTAGGTGCTAGGTCCAATTTTGCTTAAGCAGTACTTTCCGTTAGATAACTTTTTGTTGTAGGGCATCAACACGCTAAGGAGCATTCTTCACAACGACAGTTAGTTAACATCGCTTGTATTAAATAAGCTATATATAAATTTAAACGTAAACAGTCGGCTGATTATGAACCTGTCGGTTCGAAACCGAAAAGAAAGCAAGCCCTCTTTCTGGTGGGAAACAATAAACATACTAGTTCAAATGCAGAACAGGTCTGTGTATGTTGAAAATTTTGAGAACTGGATTCAAATTATGTATGTGATCTCCAGACACATAATCGCCGAGTTGACTATAACTGTGATGTGTGTAAATTTAAGTATTATTAATGTATCCAAAAGCTGTAAAGGAACCTTACCACAAATGTACACTCCTGGAAATGGGAAAAAGAACACATTGACACCGGTGTGTCAGACCCACCATACTTGCTCCGGACACTGCGAGAGGGCTGTACAAGCAATGATCACACGCACGGCACAGCGGACACACCAGGAACCGCGGTGTTGGCCGTCGAATGGCGCTAGCTGCGCAGCATTTGTGCACCGCCGCCGTCAGTGTCAGCAAGTTTGCCGTGGCATACGGAGCTCCATCGCAGTCTTTAACACTGATAGCATGCCGCGACAGCGTGGACGTGAACCGTATGTGGAGTTGACGGACTTTGAGCGAGGGCGTATAGTGGGCATGCGGGAGGCCGGGTGGACGTACCGCCGAATTGCTCAACACGTGGGGCGTGAGGTCTCCACAGTACATCGATGTTGTCACCAGTGGTCGGCGGAAGGTGCACGTGCCCGTCGGACCGCAGCGACGCACGGATGCACGCCAAGACCGTAGGATCCTACGCAGTGCCATAGGGGACCGCACCGCCACTTCCCAGCAAATTAGGGACACTGTTGCTCCTGGGGTATCGGCGAGGACCATTCGCAACCGTCTCCATGAAGCTGGGCTACGGTCCCGCACACCGTTAGGCCGTCTTCCGCTCACGGCCCAACATCGTGCAGCCCGCCTCCAGTGGTGTCGCGACAGGCGTGAATGGAGGGAAGAATGGAGACGTGTCGTCTTCAGCGATGAGAGTCGCTTCTGCCTTGGTGCCAATGATGGTCGTATGCGTGTTTGGCGCCGTGCAGGTGAGCGCCACAATCAGGACTGCATACGACCGAGGCACACAGGCCCAACACCCGGCATCATGGTGTGGGGAGCGATCTCCTACACTGGCCGTACACCTCTGGTGATCGTCGAGGGGACACTGAATAGTGCACGGTACATCCAAACCGTCATCGAACCCATCGTTCTACCATTCCTAGACCGGCAAGGGAACTTGCTGTTCCAACAGGACAATGCACATCCGCATGTATCCCGTGCCACCCAACGTGCTCTAGAAGGTGTAAGTCAACTACCCTGGCCAGCAAGATCTCCGGATCTGTCCCCCATTGAGCATGTTTGGGACTGGATGAAGCGTCGTCTCACGCTGTCTGCACGTCCAGCACGAACGCTGGTCCAACTGAGGCGCCAGGTGGAAATGGCATGGCAAGGCGTTCCACAGGACTACATCCAGCATCTCTACGATCGTCTCCGTGGGAGAATAGCAGCCTGCATTGCTGCGAAAGGTGAATATACACTGTACTAGTGCCGACATTGTGCATGCTCTGTTGCCTGTGTCTATGTGCCTGTGGTTCTGTCAGTGTGATCATGTGATGTATCTGACCCCAGGAATGTGTCAATAAAGTTTCCCCTTCCTGGGACAATGAATTCACGGTGTTCTTATTTCAATTTCCAGGAGTGTATTCGTTAAACGTTGGAAGTTAAACTTTCCCCTACTTGGAAAAAAAGTTTATTTCATTTACTGCATGAGGGTTTTGAAGTGGACAGTTGCTTTCCTTCTCTCGAAGAGTATTCCAGCCTTGCATTTGTGCTTGCATTCAACCAGACGTGCTTTCTAAAACGTAGTGTTACTACATCCTCCTCCTTCCTGTTTGTCAATCAGGATAAAAACTCTGTGTAATAAGAATGACATCACGACTGCTTATTGAAATGTTTGTTATGTGGTAATAACACAGAGTTGCTAGCACAAAAGCTAAAGAAAGGAGGAAAGAAGTAATTTTAAGTATTTCGGCTCACCTCATGCGCGTGACGAAGATGGGCGTGAAGTGTAGCGGCGCCCACAAGCCCAGGTCGGAGTGCTTCACCTCGTCCCAAGACGAATACTTAACGAGCGAGCACGCCGGCGACGCCACCGCTGCAATCAAAACACACCCATACATTAACAGCAGCCATATCTTAATTATACACATAGCTATTTAAAGACCATATCTGACCAGATTCAAGAATTTAAATCGCGTTCTTGGATAATATAAACGCAGTTTGGTATTGTTTTTACATGTTCGAATAATTAGAGACAGTGGAAACGTGAAACTGGATCTATGTCCCTATAAAAATATTTTAACACAGAAGTATTATTCAATCCCTTTTGCATCCAGATGTATAACTGAGAGTGTACCATTGCAAATAATAAAATACATTTTGCAGTACAGAGCCTATACAACGTTTTCTACACGATGACAAAATAGCCTGCCAATGTTTACTTCTCATTCCCAATGCTTTACACCAGTTTGGGAAATACAGATGTGTAGACAACGAGATCTAAAGAGCCGTACCGAGCGAGGTGGCGCAGTGGCTAGCACACTGGATTCGCATTCGGGAGGACGACGGTTCAATCACGTCTCCAGCCATCCTGATTTAGGTTTTCCGTGATTTCCCTAAATCGTTTCAGGCAAATGTCGGGATGGTTCCTTTGAAAGGGCACCGCCGATTTCCTTCCCAATCCTTCCCTAACCCGAGCTTGCGCTCCGTCTCTAATGACCTTGTTGTCGACGGGGCGTTAAACACTAACCACCACCACCACCACCGCTGTAGAGCAGTGTTTTAAATTAATTTGAAGAAACCTATCTTCACCAATGCTGTTAATTGCTAGGTTTAAAGATTTATTAAGTTTTATGTGACTAAATACACGGTAAGTGCACACAGTCGAGTGTTTTGGCGTTTGACAAATTTTAGCTGTGATTCTCGAAATTAAAAAAAAAATAATATGAGCTAACCTGTTTTGAGGATATAATTTCGACAGCATTCTAATTGTTGATAAAATTTCAGTACTAATTTATTACAGATAATATGTTGGATTTGCTTCTTCCTGGGTGACGATATTGAGATGCACTAATGTAAAGGGTATTTTAATATGTGAAACACATATATATGGCGAATTAGAACTTCACCAACTTTTCAGAGGTTGTTCGAGGACGTTTTCGAAGTGTTTTGGTATGAGGAACCTGGGATGTCGAAAATCTCGTTACAGAGTTATTGCCTTTCTTTTAATTCCTATTTCCATTTATCTTTATATGTGTATAGCACTGAAAATAACTGCACGAGCCGGCCGCTGTGACCGAGTTGTTCCAGGTGCTTCAGTCCGCAACCGCACTGCTGCTACGGTCCCAGGTTCGAATCCTGCTTCGGGCAAGGATGTGTGTGATGTCCTTAGGTTAGTCAGATTTAAGTAGTTCTGAGTCTAGGGGACTGATGACCTCAGATGATCCCATAGTGCTTAGAGCCATTTGTTTGAACTGCGCGAGAGTAGATGTCGACACAATACAGGCTGTCTTATTTATAAACAAACTTGATTCAGCCACTCACGGTACTATTCATCCACGTTGCTATTGCACTTGGGCGTTATCGGAAACAGGCTGTGATATTACAGCAAACAAGCACAGTGGTGACTAACGGAAACGCATCGCACTGTGAATGCTTTCCAGTGCTTATACGAAGGCTATACAGAAAGTAAGGTCCCATCGGTCACGAAGTGGAAACCACAACGAAAACCAAAAATTTTTCATTTGCATCAGTGAGCTATACATTCCAGCTACTTCTCTAGATAGTGGCCTCTCCGACTGAGGCATTTGTCCTAGCGTTGTGCCAACTGTCAATGTCCAAGTAAATGGACGTTCATACCACCTTTGTGACCTTCGTTGATCTTCAAAGACCTTACTGTTACACATCATTGAATTCGTCTCGATAGCCGCTATCAGAAAATAGGTACCAAACTATAGCATCCCATTTTAAAAAAACAACAAAGCTGACCTTCATATTTCTGAAGCGACCCCACCTAGCAACAAAATACCAATGTATATTACCGCCCCCATTGTCCCACAAACTTTTCAGCATTTCAGAGCTATTCTTGGTGGCAATATTTAGTGACTCACCCTGTATATTACGAATTTCATTGGCGAATATATGAATTGTGGTGGTACAGATAAAATACCTAACTCCTTGAAGAGGCACGTACATGACGACTGAGAGTAACAACCATTGTCGTAGCGGCCCCTTATCAGTTATAAAGCCTGCACAACAGACAAGCAAGGTGGGCTGCTGACCTACCTACAGGAGCTCATATCATAACATCACCAGTGAATGTAAACATCAACAGACCATCCGCATAAACATGGCACTACTGTGTTGTAACTTTTATCTGGCTTTAGCCTGTCGGATGACATACTCACACGTCTTGTAGGTTCAACATTTTTTGCCAAAATTTATTTGCTCGTTGCTTATTTGTAGCTGCCGTTGGATGAGGAATTGCAGCAGATCGAAGTGATCAATACCCCATGCGTTCTTTTCCGGTACAACCGCTTCCCATTTGGCATTGCCAGCGTCCCCACCACTTTCCAATGTTATTTAGAGCACCTCACAAGTCAGGTGCCCAGTGCGGCAAATTATCTGGACGATGTCATCATTGGTGTCTTGTCCGCGGTGGACCTCACGGACAAGTTGGTTAGGCTGTTTCAGGTTTTTTCCAAGGGCAACCTGCATTGCTGGAAAGAAAAGAGTGACTTTTTTTGCGAGTGAGCTCAGTTTACTTGGGTTCACAATTGATGCTCGCGGTGTCCACACCTCTAAGGAGTATATCGAGGTGATTCAAAACCTGCCTCCTCCCACCAACATTGAGCAACTGCAATCCATCCTCGGTCAAATTAACTATAATCGGTGTTTAATACCCCACACCGCCGAGAATTTGGCTCCCCTGACTGGGTTGTTGCACAAGGATGTGGATTGGGTTTGGATGTGATGCGTGAGCAAGCTTTGACAAGTCTCAAGTCAGCTCTCTCCTCATCTCCTTGTCTGGGCTGCTTACGACCCTGGGTGTGGTCTCCTCGCATGTGGTCAATGGCATTGGGAGGCCGGTGTCCTTCGAATCCAAAAAAATGATCGATGCTCAAACCAAATATAGTTAAACTGAAAAGGAAGCTTTGGCGCTGTTCTCCACACTAACAAATTTCTGCGATTTCGTGTGTGGTCGCCATTTCACTCTGTAGACTGACCACAACCTTTAGTTTCTTTGTTTCACTCGGGTGCTGCAGCGCTCACCTGGACAATGTGCCCCCTCCGGTGTTGGACACTCTTCCTGGCGACATTCGACTTTCATATTGTCTATCACACCTCTGAAAGGCATGAAAACGCCGATTTCCTTTCCTGGCTGCCTGTCAGAGCGGACCATGAGCTTGACATCTCCCCCTTCGTTTGTTCCAATGTGGAACCGAACATGGACGCAACTCTGGACAGGCTTCCATTGAATGCTGATGCAGTCTGGTGGGCCACCACTCAGGATCAGACACTGCAAGCTCCCTGCCATCATATATCACTGTGGGTTGGCTGAACAGCCTTCACGGAGTCCATGATGCAAAAGTCCAGCGTTTTTGGGATCATCATCACAGTCTCTTTTTAGCAGTGGCGTCATCCTTTTAATTAATGATCCAGACATTCTCCAGGTGGTCATACCACATGCACTGAATCGCCGTCTCCTTGACTTTCTCCACACTGGCCATTGGGGAATCGTCCTCACCAAACAGCTGGTCAGCCAACACCTTCATTGGTACAGATTGGATAAAGACATTGCCTCCCTCATGTCAGCCTGCACCACATGCCAAACATGTCAGGCAACAACTCCCATGCCAGTAATTTTTGCGGCCAGATGCAGCTGCTCCATGGTAATGCCCCCACCTGGATTTTGCAGGGACATTTTATGGATCCCATTGGCTCATCCTGATTGACTCCCCATCAGGACTCCCTTACGTATCCCGCATGATGAGACTGACACTGCTGAGACTATCAAAATTCTCCAGTGCTTCTTTGCTGTCGAGGGATTCCCCAAAACAATCGTTACAGATAATGGTACAGTTTACTTTGATTGAGTTTAGGCAATTCTGCGCTGCCAATGGTATTTCCCTTGTCCACTCCACCCCATTTCACCCTGCGTCAAATGGCCAGGCAGAATGTTTTGTGCAGATGATCAAGACCCAACTTGGTAAGCTGCTGAGTCATTTCCCGCCGCAGGAGGTCCTGCTTCTTTTTTTGGCTACATATTGCACTGGCCTGCATGCTGGTAAAAGTCCAGCAGAGATCCTTTATGGTCGACCATTCCACTATCCCTTATCTTCCTTATTCCCAAGACTTCTCATCCTCCAACGAGCACTCCAGTGCACACATTCCGCATTGGACAGGAGGTCTGGGCATGGATATTCTCTCATCCACGGGTGTGCTGGGTGCCTGCAATCACCACAAAGCTCTGTGGCCAGGCAATGGAATCTCTCTTGGGGGCTGATGCTTATGCTACCTGCCGGCACCTCAGCCAGCTCCACCCCATCTGGTTGACCAACACATCCCATGGGAGCTGCCAGAGCCTGTTGACGGTGGTCCTGTGATGGAACATCCATTTCCACCTCTGCCTCAGCCGCTGCCTCTGCCACCAGCTGCCCCTGCTGCATTGTCGCTTCCAGCCCCCGATGGCCACAAACCTATGGATGTCGACCAGGATTTCCCTAGTCCTATGGACGTTTGTGGTGGTGTGCATTCTTCTTGCAGGGGGAGAAATGTCGTAGTGGCCCCTTATCTGTTAGGGGGCCCGCACAACAGACAAGCAAGGTTTGCTGCCGACCTCCCTTCAAGAGCTCATATCAAAACATCCCCAGTGAATGTAAACATTAACAGACCTTCCACATAAACATAGCACTACTTCGTGGAAGGCCATGTGACAGAGATCCATCAACTGGAACTAATGTTACCAAGTTTAGTACACCGCAGAATCGATATTATAAGCATGTCATGAGAGTAAGACCGGCAAAGTGTACCTACAGCTAGGACAGCGCCGGCCAATACCTACACTGGCTCTAAACCAGCAGACACTTGCATTAATCTTCTGTAGAAATTTGAATTTTGTTGGGTGTAACGCCACTTTGGAATAGTGTAGTGTAGTATTTTGGTTGTTATAATTTCTCTTCATTGTGTCTTAACTTTTATCTGGATTTTGTCACCACAAGAAGTATTATGTATCTTGTTATTCTTGAGTTTGGAAATCAGTGCACGCCAAGAAGGCGTTTTAGATACATAGCATGTGTTCAAATTTGATCGTTATTTCTTTCCTGCCAACCGCCGGACACCATAGAAATGGCTTATAAGGCGCTCGCTCTACTGATTCATGGGTATTGTTCATTAGTATGGAATCCTTACCAGATAGGACTGATAGAAGAGATAGAGAAGATCCAACGAAGAGCGGCGCGTTCCGTCACGGGATCATTTAGTCGGGTGACAGCGCTACAAAGATGCTCAACAAACTCCAGTAGCAGACGTTACAAGAGAGGCGTTATGATAGAAGAAGAGGTTTATTATTTAAATTACGAGTGAGAACTTTTATGGAAAATTCGGACAATATATTACTTCTTCAAGCTTACATGTCGGAAAATGACCACGATGAGAAAATTCAAAAAATTAGAATTAATACAGAAATTTACCGGCGCAAATTCTTCCCACGCGCCATGTGCATGTGGAACAGGAAAGCAGGGATTAGTTAGTGATATAAGAAGTACCCTCTGCCCCACACCGTTAGGTGGCTTGCGGAGTATTATGATGATGTAAATGTAGTTGTAGATGTAATGAGGAAACCAAGACACTCTTGTATCACGACTTGCAGTATATACTAGAGTTTTTGTGATGTTATGCTTCGATTTGAAACTACAGCATTTACCCTACACATACGAGGAAGAACATTTTATACTACTACACCGAGGATGCACTGAAAATGTCTGTTAGCTGGTCCATATGTCGCCGTCGCCAAGTGTGACCAAGGGTAAAAATTGGTGGAAAAGACAAAAAAGCAATAGTAAAGAGAATTGGTTGAACTGGCTACCTGATATAAGGTAACACATCTCTTTTTGAGTGATTGTATGCCTGCCTTTAACGCCATTTGGGACGTGCAACCACTATAACGTGCTCTGGAAAGAAATAAAAAATTTTACTACCCACCAAAGAGTCAATGTGTTGCCTGTAATCACGACAAAGCATCAAAACAGTCCTTCTTTTGTGTACTCGCTTAGAAAAGTGATACCTGTAGCAGAGGAGAGTGCCATGTATCTACATCACGATTCGCAAAGTCGCGTGGCGCTCCCTCCAAATCCATAGGAAACGCGTTGTCGGTGTAATGACCACTTCTCGCTCGCCAAAACTGCTAGCTGTGTAGCTGGGCTACCCATTGTAGACGACCCTTCAGATGGGTAAGAAAAATTATCATCACCCCCCCCCCCCCCTCGGAATCCCGGAATAACGCGCGTCCTGCACCCATGTTTATGTCAGCACCGCAGCTCGACACGTTCCTGTAAATTAACATAGACTGTACAGAACTAGGATGTCACGCTGCCGGCAGCTCTACACTGAGCGCATTTCGCAAGACGTTGTCCTCCTCACGCCTGTCTCAAATCGCCAGACAACACGTGCGCAGAGATCTCACTAGCCTTGACGATGCTTGTCAGATACCATCTCGACGCACTGCACTCTTGTTCCCGTTTCGCGATAATCAAATCACATGAACTTTAAGTATTGGGACATTCACATGAGAATTAAGTCCATTACTCCAATCGGAAAGTTTTTTACACGCACGTGTAGTACAGAATAGTAGTTCGTAGTACGCTGTTGTGATGGCTTATTGATGGTAACTTGCCAGTCGCCCGCTGATTGAAGTCTGCCATCTCCTCACGAGATCTCTTTCAATGGAAAGTATAGCCAAGACCGACAATCTATCTTGGCTCAGGGTAAGAATGATTTTATTCTTACCTTCAGCAGTTTAGAGCATTTAGTGAACGTCTTCTGTAGGTTCTTGATTATCATAAACTTTGCTAGACTAACAGCACCAGACATTGATTCAAGTTCTTGCGCTAGGTGGATAGAAGATAGTTCACGACATAGTTTCACCTTATCCAAAAACTTATACACTGAACACACTTCCTTTGAGGTATCTTCAGTAAAATTAGAACAGTACAAGTGCAACTTTTTTGGAAGAAAATATGATCACAATACAAGACGACCTGAGAAACTCCTTTCCTTCTCTTTTCCACTCAGCCTTGTCCAACCTCCTTTTCTTCAATGAGCAGTCAGCAGGTTCATTAGCACCGGTGATGTCAGTTTCTTCTCGGATCTCGATAATATTTATTTTAAATGCTGATATGGCATTATGAGCAGAACACGCAATACTACCGCTACTTCAGAGGGCTCCAATGACATACGAGTGATTATAGCACAATGAAACTTTTTGGAAACGTTTGTAAGTACACGAGGAAGCGAGATAACAAATAAAGCACTGACAGCAACACATTTTAACTTCCAATTAAGAGTGAAACCTTTGCTAACTGGGTGCCATGTTTACGTTCCAGGTACCAACTGTTGTCAATGTGACGATCATCTGCTTCCATAACACTCTGGAACTCCACCAGAGGTTGCTGTAGTGCTGCCCGAAACAATGGTGGGCCATGGGGTTTTAGTTGTCGTGACAGAGCTCGTGCACTGCTTAGAGATCGCACATTGCGTTCAGCATTCCCAGACACGGCAACAGTTGCTTCTTCAACAATTTGTAGCGTATCAACCGTCGGCCTCTCACAGGTGCAATTCCCAAATCTCCAGTTAATTCGAACTTCCCAGTCATGTTCTTCAACTTCGGTGACGGAAGAGGGCCTCACCGTATTCCTTTGACGCGTCGATACTAGCGAAGAGCAGCAGCGCTGCTGCTGTAGTTTTAGTAAGGCAACTTTACGAGTAAACCCCTGATCACCGGTCCAGACGCATGTTGACTACCTGCAACTATAGTGCACACAGACGCCGATGTTTCCGACCTACGTCGCCGTACCAGTACCGGTGCCTAACAGCAAGTCGTGACGCTAACACTACTAACAACGCAAATCCTGCAGCGCACAGTCTGAACATCATTTCTATGAAGATGAGCACACATACGGTAAACAGTTTTCCGTCTACAGTGGCTAATGTAACGGAAGTATAATCATAACCACAATGAACTCCATTTTTTTTCCGTTTCTTAAAAATGGTTCAAATGGCTCTGAACACTATGGGACTTAACATCTATGGTCACCAGACCCCTAGAACTTAGAACTACTTAAACCTAACTAACCTAAGGACATCACACAACACCCAGTCATCACGAGGCAGACAAAATCCCTGACCCCGCCGGGAATCGAACCCGGGTACCCGGGCGCGGGAAGCGAGAATGCTACCGCATGACCACGAGCTGCGGACTCTGTTTCTTACACACGTCCTATAAAGGAAACATATAAACTGCAACTGTAAAAAGAAGTTACTACTGCAAATACACAAGCAAGATTTGCGTATTGGAGTAACACTAGAACAGCGGAAAGTGTCAAAATGACCCCTATCATAATAATTTCTTAAATGTCAGATACATTTTAAAACATGTGACTTTCTATTTCCTTCTCTTATTTAATATTATGTATTATGATTTACAAAACATTAGGCCGGCCGAGGTGGTCGAACGGTTCTAGGCGCCACAGTCTGGAACCGCGCGACCGCTACGGTCGCAGGTTCGAATCCTGCCTCGGGCACTGATGTGTGTGAGGTCCTTAGGTTAGTTATGTGGTGTCACCGCCAGACACCACGCTTGCTAGGTGGTAGCCTTTAAATCGGCCGCGATCCGTTACTATACGTCGGACCCGCGTGTCGCCACTATCAGTGATTGCAGACCGAGCAGCGCCACACGGTAGGTCTAGAGACACTTCCTATCACTCGCCCCAGTTGTACAGCCGACTTTGCTAGCGATGGTTCACTGACTTCTACGCTCTCATTTGCCGAGACGATAGTTAGCATAGCTTTCAGCTACGTTATTTGGTACGACCTAGCAAGGCGCCATTATCTGTACTATTGATATTGTGAAATATGTACCGTCCAGACCGACGTTAATCATTAATGAATTAAAGTTAAGTATTCCACCATCTACGTCCGTTTTTCTCCATTCTAATTCCCTTGTCATGTTCCAGACCTCACGCCAGCCTGCGTGAGCTGAAACGCGTGCATTTCGGCCTCCTTTAGAAATACGGTGTTGGCTCTCCTGCCAACCACAACATTGGCGACGAAAGTAAAAGTACTCTTATCTAAATTGCCCTGATTTTCTTGTGTAATGGCTTCGCCACAATCTCCAGATGCACTGTCCGAATTTTATCGCTTACGGAATCAGCAGACGCAGGGCTTACTGGATGTCCTTGGACAGCTCGTCCAGGGTCAACGTCCAATGCAAAACGATGCGGCAGCAGCCGCTTCACCGCAAACGCAGCACCAACACGCTGTTGCACCTACTTTTCGACCTTTTGATGCTGCACTGGAAAGCTGGACGGAGTGGCCACGCCAATTTGGATTCCATCTCGCCGCCTCCAGAATTCAAGGTAACGAGCGGCAGCCTTTTCTCCTTTCATCCGTCGGCGTGAATACGTACCGTGTGATAGTCAAATTATTTTCCCGATGTAGCAACTCTGTCCTACGAGGAAATTTTGTCTGCATTAGATGCATACTTCAAAGAATCAGTCAATGCAGTTGCGAAAAGGTATAACTTCTTTCGTACAAAACGTACGGCAGGTCAGACTAATCGGGAGTGGGTTGCAACCTTGCAAGGCCTTACTAGGGATTGTACTTTTGAGTGTCAATGTGGACTCCCTTATTCAGATACTATGGTACGTGATGCAATTGCACAGAACGTTTCTGATGTTCGTATATGGGAACAGATTTTGAAACTGGTAAATCCCTCCCTTCAACAAGTGATGGACATATTGGATAGGCAGGACACACTTTGCTCAGGAATCATTTGAAACTTCGCCAGCAGTGTGTCAGGTTAACCGGCCCGCCGGACGAGCTGCACGGAGCAGTAAACAGCCCTCGCGCCCGGCCGCGCCGCTGCCGCCAGGCTCTCAGCCACGTGTGCCGCGCAGGCAAGCCAGTGCAGTGATCAAATCATGCCCGCGGTGTGCTACTAAACATTCGCGTGAGAATTGCCCGTCACGCCAAGCTATTTGCTTTTATTGTAATAAATAAGGACATGTTCAGAGTGTTTGCCAGAAAAAGCTTCGATCGGAAGCTCAAACCCGTTCCAGGCCCTTTGCTTCGAGCCGGAATCGGAATCGAACCAAGGATACTCAGGCTCGCGATACTTCGCCCATGGAAATTCATGTAGTTCATTCCACTCCGCGCAGTGCCACTCTCTCTAACAATGACTGTGTTCGTCCCAAAAATAGTGTGCGTCGACATGGCCGGAACTCCCGTCAAGTCGCAAGTGATTCTGTACCAGTGTCATTTCACGTTGCACGAGACAGTCGCTCTTGTCGTCAGCAGGACAATAAACGTTTTCTTGACGTGGACATTAACGGCAAAGTGATACCATTCCAGCTCGATACCGGAGCTGCAGTTTCACTGATCAATCAAGACACTTACTAACTGCTGGGCACACCTCCGTTGCGTGCCGCAAATGTTAAGTTACGTTGTTATTCAGGTCAAGGTATCCCTGTGTTAGGACAGTGCAGCCTTCTTGCAACATAGAAAGGACAAACAAAACTTGTGTCATTTTACGTCCTTCGTTCTTCTGCAGTGAACTTGTTTGGTTTCGATTTATTTCAGTTGTTTAACTTGTCTATAGTAAATAAGGTCCTATCAGTGAACCAGGCTGTGCCTTCAGACAGTGTTTCTCGTCTATTTGAAGGATTTGCAGACATTTTTGCACCGGGCCTCGGTTGAGCTAAGAACTATAAAGCACATTTGGAACTGAAAGTAAACGCTCAACCGAAATTTTTCAGAGCGCGCAATGTTCCCCACGCATTGCGTGATGAGGTCGCAAAAACTTTACACGATTTGGAATCACAAGGTGTAATTGAGCGTGGGCAGGCTTCTCTCTGGGCAACACCCTTGGTAATTTTGCCAAAACCTTCCGGAAAATTGAGACTTTGTGTGGACTTCAAGGCTACAGTGAATCCACAACTAGTGATTGCAACTTTTCCTTTACCTCGCCCGGAAGATCTTTTTGAGAAACTGTGCCCGGCTAAATATTTTTCCAAGTTGGACCTCGCAGATGCGTACTTGCAAATACCGGTGGACGAAGAATCCCAGGGCGTTTTGGTGGTTAACACGCACCTTGGGTTGTATCAATTCAAACGACTGCCATTTGGGTGTGCATCCGCCCCTGCATTGTTTCAGCAATATCTACAAACTGTTTGTGCGTCGGTCCCTACTGCAGCAAATTATCTGGACGATATTGTGATCTCTGGAAAGACGGAAGAAGAACATTTGGCCAATCTCAGAACATTATTTCAGGTCTTGCGACAAAATGGTCTTCGCTTGCGGAAGGACAAATGTGTGTTTTTTGCTCGGGACTTGCCATACTTGGGACATGTACTCAATGCCCAAGGCATACATCCCAGTCCGACGCACCTCCGTGCCATACAAGACTTGCCGTCGCCGCAGAATTTGAAGTAGCTACAGAGTGTGCTGGGAAAAATTACGTATTATAACAGGTATATTCCGCATGCCTCTTCCATTTCAGCTCCGCTTCATCGCTTACGCCGTAAGGGTGTTCCGTCCGTCTGGACGACGGAATGCGACTGCGCCTTTCGCCAGTTGAAATCGGCGTTGCTTTCCAATACTTGCCTTACGCCATTCGATCCCCAGAAGCCCCTCTTGTTGATGGTGGATGCATCGGATTTCGGAATCGGTGCTGTGCTTGCGCACAAAGATGGATCGCACGATCGCCCTATTGCCTTTGCGTCCAAATTGCTCTCGTCTGCTCAAAGAAATTATTCGCAGATCGAGAAAGAAGCATTGGCTCTCGTATTTGGTGTTACAAAGTTTCATGGTTTCTTGTATGGTCGTCTCTTTACCATAATCACAGACCACAAACCTTTGACATCGCTTTTTCATCCGACCAAGCCTGTACCTCCACGTACTGCGCAGAAATTCATTCGCTGGTCTATTTTCCTCTCGCAGTACCGCTACGATATCTTGTATCGGTCCACTGCTAAGCACGGAAACGCCTATGCGTTGTCCCGCTTGTCTGTTGCTGAGGATAGGGCACTCGATTCCTCCTCACTTGCTTGCATGTTCATTGATGCGGAAACCGATGACGTGGTCGAATCGTTTCCGATTGACTTTCGTCGTGTAGCTACAGCCACAGCTGCCGACCCTGTCCTTGCTCCCGTTCTGCGTTTTGTTGCTACGCAATGGCCCTTGTCAAAGTCACGGATCGGGGACCCGTTGGTTCGCCGATTTTTTGCTCACAAGGACAGACTTTTTGTACGAGGTGGTGTTTTGCTGTTGCGTTCTGATAATGAACAGTCCAGGGTCGTGGTACCACGTTCGTTACAGTCCACTGTCTTACAGCTTCTCCACCAAGGACATTGGGGTATAGCGAGAACGAAACAACTTGCTCGTCAGCAGTGTACTTGGTTCGGTATCAATGCCGCGATTACGAATATGTGCTCTTCTTGCATGGTGTGTGCCGAACAACAATCAGCACCACCGCGGAAATTCTTTTCATGGCCAAAAGCCACTTCCCCTTGGCAACGCTTACACATAGATTTTGCTGGTCCATTCTGGTATGCTCTATGGTTGGTTGTGGTAGATTCGTTCAGTAATTTTCCTTTTGTTGTCCGGATGTCTTCCACAACGTCCTCTGCCACCATCCAAGTGTTATCCGCTATTTTTTGCATTGAAGGTCTTCCACAGACTATTGTTTCCGACAATGGCCCACAATTCATGTCCGCGGAATTTCAGTCATTCTGTAAGGCCAATGGTATTCAACATCTGACGTCCGCGCTGTTTTCGCCACAGTCAATCGGTGCCGCTGAACGATTGGTCAGGACTTTCAAGTCACAGATGTTGAAACTGAAAGAGTCGCATTCTCGGGAGGACGCATTATTGCTCTTTTTGTCCTCGTATCGCTCTCAGCCCCAAGATGGTCGCTCGCCGGCTGAGTTGCTCCACGGTCGTCATCATCGAACCTTAATGTTTCGCTACATCCGCCGCGTCAGGTTCCTGGGCAGCGGCAGACACCTGCTTTTGCTCCAGGCGACGCTGTCTACTATCGCCACTATCGAGGTTCACGGCGTTGGCTCGAACGGCGCATTCTTGGCTGCCTCGGACGCGCTATGTATCTGGTTTTGGGGGCCTCTGGTGAGGTGCGCCGGCATCTCAATCACCTGCGCCTCTGTCGTCGCACGGGATCTGCAGCTACCCGTCTGTTTTCAGCGACGTTGCCGTCCGGTCAGCGCCCCGGGGACCCATCCACTGGCTCGCCTCAGCCCCAGGTGTGACCGACGCTGCCTTCCATTTTGCCCCATGGTGACGCGCCGCCGCCGCCACCGCCGCCGCCGCCGCCTGTTCTCCCGCCGGCGACGCCCGCAGTCGACGCCTCGCTGCAACCGCCGGGCGCCTCCCTGGGTCACGCGCCGCCGATCGCTTCCCGTGACCAGTTGTCCTCCGACATGGAGCTCTTGCCCGCTCCGGACCATATGTCACCTTCGCCCGTCGGGTGCCCCGGTCCGATGGAGGTCGACCCTTCGGCCCCTCCTGTCTCTCTACGGGCGCATACACCGCATGTTGGCGTGCACCCTGGAGCAGGTTTTCAGGCGTTTCCTAGCTCCCCGCGGTCCGAATGGCAGGGTGCGGGTGGCACAGCCTCGCCTGTTGTTAGGCTCCACACCTCGTCGCGTACGTCAACATGGGGTCCTCCACACGGCGGGTGGAAGCCTTATGCCACAACCCTACGCCGATTTGCGGGGGAGGAATGAGGTGTCACCGCCAGACACCACACTTACTAGGTGGTAGCCTTTAAATCGGCCGCGGTCCGGTAGTATCCGTCGGACCCGCGTGTCGCCACTATCAGTGATTGCAGACCGAGCGGCGCCACACGGTAGGTCTAGAGAGACTTCCTAGCACTCGCCCCAGTTGTACAGCCGACTTTGCTAGCGATGGTTCACTGACTTCTACGCTCTCATTTGCCGAGACGATAGTTAGCATAGCCTTCAGCTACGTTATTTGCTACGACCTAGCAAGGCGCCACTGTCCGTACTATTGATATTGTGAAATATGTACCGTCCAGACCGACTTTAATCATTAATGGATTAAAGTTAAGTATTCCACCAGCTACGTCCGTTTTTCTCAATTCTAATTCCCTTGTCATGTTCCAGACCTCACGCCAGCCTGCGTGAGCTGAAACGCGTGCATTTCGGCCTCCTTTAGCAATACGATGTTGGCTCTCCTGCCAACCACAACAAGTTAGGTTTAAGTAGTTCTAAGTTCTAGGGGACTGATGACCTCAGAACTTCAGTCCCATAATGCTCAGAGCCGTTTGAACCAAAACATTATGTTTTCTTCCACATTTCACTCAGTATTCCTAGAACGGCGGAAGAAACCAGTTTTACATCGCTGTAATTAGTCTTCTGAAAATAAGTAGATAATCCAACAATGAAGTGACAACAGTCAGCTATCATGCAGAGTTGTTGCTGCTAATTGTTACATCTTGGCGCGTGCACAGTCCAGTCTGCCACAGTTTTTATTGTGTCATTCAGATAATATCCTTGGTCCATGGAAGACATTTCTGAACATGTATCGTCAGAGTCTGATGAAGAACTGTTACGTCTCTTGGAGAATTCTGACGTTGAATCGGAAACTGACTTGGATTTTTTCCAGAGCCAAATGAATATCTAGATGAAGACATAAATGATAAGGGGTTAGTGAAGGATGCTGACCTATGCCAATCTTTACCTCATCCATCACTACAGACCTAGGTGAGTGCCTTTACAAAGATGGTCCCAAGGGATGGAATCGAAGTGGATATTGCCAGTTTTTCATGTTCTCGAAGAATATCGGCTGTGAACGTTCTAAAGGAGAGAGGTGGTCCTACTACTTAACGCTTGTCAACGATAGACGACTCTGCCATCAGTTCTTTCCATCTTGTTTTTCACGAACCAGTTCCACGTCTCATCAAGAAACACACACAATCAAATGCTGGGAAAGTATTAAAAAACAATGATTGGAACGCGCTGCTTGATAGCTATCATGTACACTTGGAGTGTCATGTGTACAGAAGGTATGTCTGCGGATGATCTCTGGTCGCATTCTTGGGGATTTACTTTCATGAACGACATTATGACAAAGGACAAATTTCAGCAGCTTCTCAGATTTCTCAGTCTCGATGAAAAATCAACTCGAGTTGAGCGCATGCCAGCCAAGACATTCACTCTTGTATCCGAAATTTGGGGAAGTTAATTCAAAACAATATTCGTTCTTACCGCCCTCGAGAAAATGCAACCATAGACGAGAAATTATTACCAAGCAAAGCAAGTTGCAGGTTGACTCAGTTCATACTAGACGAAGCAGACAAATGGGCTCTCAAATTCTCGATTGCTGTCGAAGTATCGACAAAGTATAAATGTAATGCTTTTCCACACGTCGGAAAAGGGACACACACAGAGAGAAGAAATCACTCAGACTATGTCGTTCTGTGTCTCATGGGATGGTGTCTGAATCAAGGAAGAAACGTGACGAAGGAAACTTCTTCATGTCTCTTCAACTTGCTAAGAAGCTGAAAGAAAATTTACAAAAAATCGTTAGCTGGTACGATGTACAAGATCTGTCGTGAAAACCCTAATGAGGCAAAGAAGCCAAATGGTGAATTACAGTCCACAACCATCCCATGCCAGACTTGCAACACAGACTGCTCTATGTCATTATAGCAAAGAAAGAAGAATAGAAATGTCAGTTTTCTAAGTACGCGGCATGCTGAAGTATCAATAAGAAGGAAAGAAGAAACCTGAAACCATAACATTTTACAGTGCAGTAGTATATGGGGTGGACGTGACTGATCAAACAGCCCGAAAATATGTTACAGATGTTGCATGTCTTCAAAAACATCTTGGACATGGTGTCAATAAATGCACTAGACATCTACAAAATAATAACAACCTGAAAGTTAGAAAGGAAAATTTTCATACTACAGGTGGCGAATGAGCTCAAGGGAACGAAAGAGCAAGAAGAAGGAAGGAAAAAGTACGAGGATACTGGTCCAGAATCATCTGCAAAGCGGAAGAAGTGCCTGATCAGCCGCTGCAAAGGCAACGAGGCCAGCGACAACTGTGAAGCGTCATGAAGCCATGTGCGGAAAATGCGCGCGTAAAACGGAAATCACCTATGGTAAGTACGCCTAGCTGTGTCTAATGACTTGATTAAAAAGTGGAACAAAGCCACGGGAAGAACATTTGAGTGTAATATGTACCATACAACAAGTGTGTCTAGAACGTTCTACAAATAGTTAATATTTGGGAAACTTGTTAGTATTACCAATAATAAATTTTAAGATTTTGTTTCAGAAATAAATAATACATTAATTACCAAGTTAAATAATTATTCTTATAACTCGAAAAAAGGTAGGGATTAACAAAAACTAAACTAAAGTATATGTTTGAGTCAAATATGAAAATATTTTATGTGGAGTCAATGTCAGAAACTTTTTTCACTCTACTGTTAAATAGGATATGGAGAACTTTGCTTCCGCACCTCGAAACGCCATCAAGCAATCATACTGTTTGTCGGATCCAACCTTTCAACGGCGCGGATATGCATAATTTCAGTAACTGGAATCACGCAGCGGTGTTCGCGTTATTTAAAGTGCAGCGTATGCAGTATTGACAGCTTCCTGGAAGTGAGCCTGGGGATAGTCCGCCATTGATATACATGCTAAACAGGTCACATGCACTCTGACCAGGCGGCGCAGAACATGGAGTCTAGCGTAAAGAGTAGACGTTCCAGATGGGTTGGGTACATTAGTTCCATGTTAAATTAGTGTCATTTTGTTCACTGGAATATAGCAGCAGGCTGCCATGAACCGGTTCCGCTTCCAGTATCGTATGACCATGTAGAACTTGATGATAACAATTTTTACAAACAAATTACCGTTAAAATCTATTATTCCGTCGGTTTTAAACTCTGCAAACGATTTTTGTGTTGCTAGGTGTGTAACATTCAGTTCGCATTTAGATGTAATGTAATCATCTGTTTTAAGCAGATACAGATTTGAATGGAGATTTATAAACAGCTCTTTCGCGCATCCCTTAATGCAATAAATGGTGTGGGTTCTAACGTTTTCAACCAGGACCCCAACGTATGGCTTCTTACTACTGCTGTTTACAGTAAATCATATATTTCCCAGCTGTAAACACAAAAATTTGGAAATTTGTGGTAAGGTCTTATGGGACCAAACTGCTGAGGTAGTCGGTCCCTAAGCTTACACACCACTTAATCTAACTTAAATTAACTTACGCTAAGGACGAAACGCACACCCACGCTCGAGGGAGGACTCGAACCTCTGACGGGGGAAGCCGCACGGGCCGTGACAAGACGCCTCAGACCGCTCGGCTACCCCGCGCGGCTGTAGTCACATTTCTCCATATTTAAAGCGATATGTAAACTTTGTTTGCGCGTTTGAAACAGCTTCTTTTTGCAGTTGCAGCTTATATTCTTCCTTTGTGATATTTGTCCAAGCCATATACACCAATTTTTCGTTTCTTGGCTTTTATGTCCTCCTTTCCAGTTTTCTTTATCATACGCCTAGCACATAAACCGTGCTTAGGAGCATATTACCAAAGTAGACCAACTGCACAACACTGTTAACCACACACCAGCTGTTCCATAACTTATTTCTTAATTGATACTACATGGAAATGACTGGCACAGGTTACGATGAAGAATGTGGAAAATACTGTTTGTTGGCCTTTGCTCATGGTCAAACACATTATCTACTCTTTTCCCAACTATAGGGTGGCACTCAAAAACCAGCCCCGAGTACTGGACTGCTCATTCTTTCCCGCCAATGGTCACGGAATGTTTCGAAGCTGTTGCGACTATGTTTTGTATTGTCAGTACAATCATCTAATTATTACATGTTTGTCTATTTGTTGTTGTATCTGCTCATGGGGGCAACAATTAGTGCGTAACTGGCGAGCAGTTTGTACTCTAGACCGGTTTTTCGTGTAGCATCCTGTAGAACTTCAGCGTAAAGTGGGAGGCATCCATTTATTTGCTAATTCGCTACTTCCATGCCTAGGACTAGGTGTGAGTCATTTAGAAAGCCACAGTTAGATGCAATGTAACCATATCGTTTTAAGCAGATCAGTATCCGAATGACGCATTGTAAACAGATTTTTCGTGTGTCACTTAATGCAGTAAACAGTTACTCTTTTGACATTTACGACCAGTACTCCAACATATAACTATTTTTTGTTATTATGGCTGAAAAAACCACGACCCTCCCACGGGTTTTCCTTTTTAGGCTTAACAGTGACGACAAAATCTACTAAGAGTCATTGTCTCCATCACAGTCATTACTGGAATGCGAAGAATAGCCATACACCTCTACAGACCCTGACTTAGCACATTACCTATTAAGAGCTTGGATTAATAGATGTGGGGTATAATTATCATAGGAAAAAAGTGATGGACGCCTATTTTACCGTGGAGATGGTAAACCAGTCCCAGTGATTACATGTACATATAACTGAAGAGCTGTCAGACTGAAACGCTAGCTAATCCTGCACACATTTCGCATTTGTGGTTTATATAGGTTGTGATGCAGCATATCACGAATTAGTGTTCAGCATTAGCTGCACTTGTCTAAGGCTTTCCAATTCGAGAATTGGATTTAGTTCTCATATAAATATCCCAATACTTACAGTTAATGTGATTTATCTGACATAATTAGTGCCGATGGTTGTCACCGAAATACGTATGATAAGCCGTACTTTCAAGTGATGATCCACAGAATTCTTAAAATAGTTCAAATGGCTCTAAGCAGTATAGGATTTAACATCTGAGGTCATCAGCCCCTAGACTTATAACTACTTAAACCTAACTAACCTAAGGACATCACACACATCCATGCCGAGGCAGGATTCTAACCTGCGACCGTAGCAGCAGCGCGGCTGCGGGCTGAAGCGCGTAGGACCGCTCGGTCACAGCAGCCGGCCACAGAATTCTCAAACTACCGTTGAAAATAAACCGAAATTGAAAGCGCTATTAATACACCAAAACCAATAGCAAAAATCAACAATTTTAAAACTGAAACCGTAGATTCATTATTGATGGACTTACAGGAAACATATCTTAATACCAAACATAATGAGTGAAATACAGAAGTATAATGTACAGGCTGTAGGTATCATAAAAAGTACCGCTAAGTAGATTATGCAAAAACACAGATTTCACTGGCCTTTACTGTTGACAGTATTTTACAGAATGAACTAAAACACACAATAAAGCAATGTCATAACATATATTTGAAATCTGAAGTTCATGAAGTAATATACAATACTTGAGACAAACAATACGTCGAGTAAACAAGACAACTCCAGCATGAGATTTCGTGAACACAAAGTAGGTACAGCTAGCAGCAAATCGTAATTTGGACAGCTTGTAATGCAGAACAAACGCTTTCACGGATCTACTGAAGTTAATCTCCAAATTTTGCACATTGCCCCTGAAGTTCTATAACGAAGAAATTTAAATTTTCATGCAGAACAAAAATGTCGGTAGCTATTGCTCAATAAACAAACAGATCTCAAAGAAAGATATTTTTTGATCTGTTTGATGACCTCTTGTAGGAAAAAATGCTTGCGCCTTTTATATTTTGCTATATACTGAAGATCACGTATTACGTGGAATAAGATGAATTTTGGCATATACATTAAGCAATCTCCTATATACACTCCTGGAAATTGAAATAAGAACACCGTGAATTCATTGTCCCAGGAAGGGGAAACTTTATTGACACATTCCTGGGGTCAGATACATCACATGATCACACTGACAGAACCACAGGCACATAGACACAGGCAACAGAGCATGCACAATGTCGGCACTAGTACAGTGTGTATCCATCTTTCGCAGCAATGCAGGCTGCTATTCTCCCATGGAGACGATCGTAGAGATGCTGGATGTAGTCCTGTGGAACGCCTTGCCATGCCATTTCCACCTGGCGCCTCAGTTGGACCAGCGTTCGTGCTGGACGTGCAGACAGCATGAGACGACGCTTCATCCAGTCCCAAACATGCTCAATGGGGGACAGATCCGGATATCTTGCTGGCCAGGGTAGTTGACTTACACCTTCTAGAGCACGTTGGGTGGCACGGGATACATGCGGACGTGCATTGTCCTGTTGGATCAGCAAGTTCCCTTGTCGGTCTAGGAATGGTACAACGATGGGTTCGATGACGGTTTGGATGTACCGTGCACTATTCAGTGTCCCCTCGACGATCACCAGAGGTGTACGGCCAGTGTAGGAGATCGCTCCCCACACCATGATGCCGGGTGTCGGCCCTGTGTGCCTCGGTCGTATGCAGTCCTGATAGTGGCGCTCACCTGCACGGCGCCAAACACGCATACGACCATCATTGGCACCAAGGCAGAAGCGACTCTGATCGCTGAAGACGACACGTCTCCATTCGTCCCTCCATTCACGCCTGTCGCGACACCACTGGAGGCGGGCTGCACGATGTTGGGGCGTGAGCGGAAGACGGCCTAACGGTGTGCGGGACCGTAGCCCAGCTTCATGGAGACGGTTGCGAATGGTCCTCGCCGATACCCCAGGAGCAACAGTGTCCCTAATTTGCTGGGAAGTGGCGGTGCGGTCCCCAACGGCACTGCGTAGGATCCTACGGTCTTGGCGTGCATCCGTGCGTCGCTGCGGTCCGGTCCCAGGTCGACGGGCACGTGCACGTGCCGCCGACCACTGGCGACAACATCGATGTACTGTGGAGACCTCACGCCCCACGTGTTGAGCAATTCGGCGGTACGTCCACCCGGCCTCCCGCATGCCCACTATACGCCCTCGCTCAAAGTCCGTCAACTGCACATACGGTTCACGTCCACGCTGTCGCGGCATGCTACCAGTGTTAAAGACTGCGATGGAGCTCCGTATGCCACGGCAAACTGGCTGACACTGACGGCGGCGGTGCACAAATGCTGCACAGCTAGCGCCATTCGACGGCCAACACCGCGGTTCCTGGTGTGTCCGCTGTGCCGTGCGTGTGATCATTGCTTGTACAGCCCTCTCACAGTGTTCGGAGCAAGTATGGTGGGTCTGACACACCGGTGTCAATGTGTTCTTTTTTCCATTTCCAGGAGTGTATTTTAACTTCAATCCAAAAAACTTTTCAAACAGCTATTTGTAATTAAGTTCAAGATAGCGACTACACAGCGCTTTGTATGTATTATAAAGGTGTATACATTACAGGTAATGCTGGACAATAGTTACATATGTTTTCTACAGGTTCTAACACGTCAAGCAACTAGCAATGTTAACACTCAGCGCTGAAGGACGACTTGTAGCTAATGCGAATATGACGACCATTCGACGCCAAACCGAAAGCTGTACAGTAGCGGCATAGAATCTATGATCACTGCCGATAAGCCGCTCATGTCACTCGGTAACCAGCGGCGTCCTGCAGCCTATTTTGGTGTACACAAAATCCTCCAGAGAGCAGTCGATTAAGGTGTTAACTGATTCCATTGGCTGGTCTATTACACTTTTAAACAGTATGACATGTATATAGTTATTTAGAGATAACTTACGATAGTACCAAACATTTCCTAAGGTTTATATTCATACTGTCTGACAAGTATAGCATATGTTATATTCTTCTGGCTGAAGATGTAGGGTGACAGGCAAAGGCTAGAGCATCTTCTGTTGAGCTCCATGAGACCGCCACAAAGTGGTCAATATCAGCGGGTGGTATCCACAGTTCCTGCTCTGTGGCGCCATCTCCACACGACCTCACTGGATATAACGTCAGAAGAGTCAGAGGCATGAGCGATAGTGGTGGTGAGCTCAGTGGAAACAGTAATGACAATAAAGAATGATTTTCTTTAACTCCGGCACATGAAGTGTCGCAGTTAAGAGAGAGAATGCGCCTCCATGTGATGACTCTGGCCAGAGCTGATATGTGGGTACTGGCTCCTGCCCTGGTTGCTGAGATGGGACTGACGGCATACCTGTGGTAGTCCAGCATCCTTCAGAGGCCATGGCCTTTGATGTCAGTGCTGTATTATTTCTCTCACCAGCATGGAGTCATGGCGTCACCATGGCAGTGTGGGGCATGAATCACTGCCCTCTGACAGGAGTCAGATGGAGGTTGCTGCTGAGGAACCAAGTCCGGCTAGGAATTCAGTATCTGCAGAAGCAGGCAAGAACGGCAGGTCGGTAGGCTGTGGCACCAAGTCCCATGACGAACTTAGTGCTGGTGGCAGGTGCAGTCCTGTCTCGAACTCATGGCTGCTGCTGGTGGTGCCCAGTTGTCTCGCTTTTCGATGTAGCTCTGGCATTGTGGTGGTGCTGCTGGTCTACGACGACGATAAGTGATCCCTGTCTCAAAATTCTGACTTATTTATATGCCTCTGGCACGTATTTGTTTCTGTAAAACCCAGCACTTAGTGAAGTCACCTATAACAAGATACTTAGCCTGGTGTAGTGACATCACCCTGTTTGCTATGCAGCTACCGCCGCACTGTGCAGTTTACTGCTGCACTCTGCTATCCTTGCCTCAAAATTCACTTTGTGTGCCATTGTGACCCACATGATGCCACACTGGCACCTACTGGTCAGCAGCTGCTACTGTAATGCTGGCTTTCTCCCTAGATCTTATTACCTTTGTTGAAGACTTGTAGCTTTTGTTCAAAGACTGTGTAGCAACACTCAACTGCCTCCCTCAATAGAGAAGACCCAGTCCCTCGGCTCTTGCTGTGGTCCAGTACTCTACTGTAATCACCTTTACCCATAATCTGTAAAATAAGTACGAGGGCTATTCGGAAAGTAAGGAGCGATAGGTCGCAAAATGGAAACCACAGTGAAAATCAAAACTGTTTTATTTGCAACGGTTAGCTACACCTTCCAGCTACTTCTCTACACAGTCGCCGCTCAGACGTAGACACCTGTCGTAGCGTTGTACCAGCTTTTCAATTCCCTCTATATAGAAGAGAGCCGCCAATGCTCTTCGACAATTTTCTACTCTGGACTGCAGCTCGTTATCTGTGTCAAAATATCGTCTTCATAACCAGTGGCTCATCTGAGCAGAGATGAACCTCAGGGGTAGACAATTACGGGCTTTATTGTGGGTGATAACACACTTCCCATCGAAGTGCGGCCGAGAATTGTCATGTATAACGAACCGCATGGCAGTTATCTCGATTTCATAGCTTCAGGCAAATTCTTTTGCCATGCCATCATACTTGGCGGGAAACACTAATTTCTAGCCATTTTACGTTCTCACTGTGAGCTCAGAACTGAAAAGAGCGACATGAAGCGAACGACGGGTGTACACAGTTTTAACGCATCTGCGCAAAGCTTCATCAGATTTTCACTGTATTTTACATTTCGTGACTACATAATACTAAATCGGCTACTCATAACTACTTACCAATTACTATATTAATCTGCAATTTCATAAATATATCTTTCATTCCTCGCTTGGCGGGTCAAGTCTATGGGAAACTGGATTACCCCTGGATGAGGGCTAGACAAGACAAACTCCCCCTTCCTGTCTCTCTTTTGTCTACTCATGTTGAATGACGACAGCATCTTCTTCCAATACACATCCTCGAATGGCGACAACCCTGTGCTAGTATGTACTTTGGAGTTGTAAACTCTCACTATGAACGATAGATACGTGTCCCAGCCTTAATGGTGTGCATTAATGTAATAACTAAGCATATTTACAGTTGTTTGATGAACTCTTTCCGTCCTTCCGTTAAGCTTGTGGGTGAAGTGGGCTAGTTCGTTAGCTGTTACTGTCAACAGCCGACACAAATCTTTCATCGGGTCTGATTAAGTTCGTCCCTTGGTCCGTAAGTATTGTCTCCAGCATCTCGAACTTCAGTATCCACCTAGTAACTAACGCCTGTGCGAACTGCTTGTTGGACTGGCATCGGCACCATTTCTGTGTAATGACAAAAATGATCTATTATGGTCAGCACAAAACTATTTCCTGTTGGTGTTCAGTTGAGTTGTCCTATGACACGTCTACCGTAATGAAACTTAATTGTTCCGTTGCTTCTGGCAGTCACTGTAACAGTACCTGCCTCTAATTTGAATCCACTTGCTGTGCAGAATCCAAGCAATTTGTGACATACTGATCGACATCATTCTTCCTCCCCTTCCACCAGTCCTTTTCTACCTCTCTCCGATTCGTCGGCCTGCGTCCTTCATGGTCCGTAAAACAAAATGGTTCAAATGGTTCTGAGCACTATGGGACTTAACTTCTGAGGTCATCAGTCCCCTAGAACGTAGAACCACTTAAACCTAACTAACCTAAGGACTTCACACATCCATGCCCGAGACGGGATTCGAACCTGCGACCGCAGCGGTCACGCAGTTCCAGACTGTAGCGCCTAGAATCGCTCGGCCACGGTAAAACATGATCATGCATTTCACGTAGTACTTCTCACTTCAAATCGGCTGGTAGCACAACTCATGGTCCTAATTTCTTTTTTCTACACAAGAATCAGTCATGCATACTACAACACTGTTGGTTGCTATAATCTCTACACTCTTCGTTGGCGCTCTGAGCTGCTTGCCCCTCCCCAAGGTCCTGACCTAGTGCTTGTATTGCTGCTATTTTTCTGCTTAACCCGTCTGCATTTCCGTGCTTCTACCCTGGTTTGTAGATTACTTCGTACCAAAATCCACTAAGTTTTAATGCGAATCTCGTCAATCTACTGGATGGGTCCTTCAAACCTAGTAATCCCGTCAAAGCAACATAGTCTGTCACTTCCTTGAACTTACTTCCATACAGATAACACCGGAAGAATGTTATCCCGTACCCCAAGTTAAGCATTTACCTCTCCGTCACAGAATAATTCCTCTCTATTGCATTCAACTGTCTTGATGGAAATGTAACAGTGTGTTCCTGACCATCGACCTCGTAGCTCAACTCGAACCCAAGAGCGTTGCTCGATGCATCAGATAACAGTATGAACTCTTTCTGAAAGTCTGAAAACCCCATCACCAGACTCAACGTTAAAACCTTTTTCAGTTCCACAAATGCTCCCCGACATTCCTCCAATGACACAAGCTTAACCCCTTTCTTCAGCAACTGCGTAAGCGGTCTTGCAGTATCTGAAAACCTCTTCATGAAGTTCCTATAATAACTTGCAAGACCCAGAAAAGATTGTAACTTATTTGGTCGTTCCTGGTATTGGAAAATCTTACACCACTTGCACTAACACAGTATAGGATCAGTTCTTACACCATCCTTACTAATCACGTGCCCTAAATAGTTGACTTCTTCTAGAACAAAATGGCATTTCTCCATAGTTAGTGTTAAACGAGCTGCTCGTAATCTCCTAAATACTTCCCTCAGTCGCTGTTTATGCTCGTGCATATTCTTTGAAAAGACTATTATGTCATCGAGATACATCAGTCACTGACGCAGTTTTACTCCTTTCAGCATTCAATCCAGTAAACGCTGCATTTTTATCCCAAAAGGCATCCTTATCTAGAGATAGTGTTCTCAAGGTGCTCCAAATGCCGTTTCCGGTCTATCATTCGGAGCGAAATCCTAACTGATGGTTCATTGTCGAGAAATACTGGCGTTGCCCTAGATTACCTGTCGTTTCTATGAAGTTCGGAACTGGGAAGGCATCTATTGCAGCTCCCTGTCAGAATCCTGTGCTGTGTTACTGGTGTAACAAGTAATGGGCCTTATGGAAAAAAAAACAGATCCTGAAATTCTAGCAACAGGTCCTCCACCTGTGTCTTTTCTGTTCCCTTCAAATTTTCCAGTTTAACACAAAATGCAAATGTATCCTCTGGTAGCCTGTGTGGCAATCCTCCTCATCTGGATTCTCGAATGTAGCCAACAATGTTCTCTTCAACAATTTAATCTCCACGGTACTAATTTTCCTCCATCCCTCTCTTTTACGCGTACTATACTACATTTCACCGAACAACATGCTGCAACCAATACCTCACTACCCTCCACCGGTCTCACGACACGAAACATTTCACTTGGTAAGATAGGATCCACATTCACACCTAGAGACTTTCTGGTGCCATTTAACACATAGATATGCGAATTAAGCCTTAAAGCCATTGTTCACGGTCTAACTGTATTGTTATGCACAGTAAACGCTCTTCGTAACAGATCAACATTGACAACAACTTCCTCTAGCCGCAATGCCTTGCCACTAAGCTCCATTATACATCGTCAGAAGTCAATTATGGCATAATGTTGAAGCAGAAAATCTGACGCTATGATCATGCTGTAGCCCTCGCTAAACTGAGACACTATTTCCACACATTGCTTTATCTTGTGAGCAGTGCAACTTACATGTAGGTGGGAGGGGGCGGGGTGCTGATGGTCCCGTCTGAGGTGGCGTCGACACGTAGCACTTTCTCCATTTTGCCCCGTTGGTCGTCGTGGCCTCCCTCTTCCGTGCGGTCCAATTGACGTTTTTGCGAGAGCTGCAGTACTTTTGTTGTAGGTGCATCGATAGGTGGAACATGTTGGTGTGTGTCTGCATTAGGTGATGCGATGAATCATTTCTATCACTTCACTGATGGGTGAATGAAGAGAATCTGTATCCACTGGGACACAGTGCGGCTGGTTTTGCAAAGTTCGTGTAGCAGGAAAGCTGCAATTGCCACTTTCCATGGTGGAGATCGCAGCGTAGCAAACATTTTAGCGATTTGGCAGAGACTATGGAAGTATATCAAATACCGGTACGAGTTATCACAGTTTACACTGATTGAGTACTAGCCAGGCAGGAAGTGTTTACACCGTCGTAGCGCACTGATGTTCTCTCTTACGCGACTCGGAGCGAACTGAATGAGCAAGGTTTTGGATAGGCTTATGTCCTCACTGGGCTCGTTCAGAGCCAACATTGCGGGTCAATTTTGTGGCGTCTCATTCTGATCGCCTTGTCACTACATTGTGAATTAAGATAACTAATCTCTACCACGTCCGGTCTTTCTCGATAATCACTTTCGTTTCTTCTTTCATAGTTCTTGTAAGTCAGTGGCGAACTACTTTGCTGCGACTGTTTATTCCACCTGGCAGCGTTTTGCCTCAGAGAATTCGTGGCTCCTAAGTTGTAATTATCAGCTTCTTGCCTTTCCGGCAGACAATTATTGTGCACAGAATGCACTAGTTGCAATGGCTCTGCATACCGACCGTAGCCCAATTCCTGCAACAAACCCTGAAAGGTTTTCACATCTTGCATGCTCCTTCCTGCTATTGTAATCTCACGATACAGCCAATACGGTAATATCATAAGGCAAATTCGTACAAGCTGCAGTCAATCGTATTGCACATCCAACAAACGATTGCGATGGACCATCGTCTTAAAATATTGTATAAGATTCTAATACCTGGCATTACCATACGTTTCTATCGTATGTGTAATTTCAGTTGATCTTGGGTTGCTTTTGACCAATATTTGGCCAGAAAAGCTCAACTGAATTCGTCACAGGTCTTAAATTCTCCCATAATTATACCCATGTCTGCTACGGCTTCTTCACACAGATGACACCATACAAAATTAATTTTTGGAGCATCCAACCATGGTGTCTGCAATGAGTTATGTAATTAACAGATCCATATCTTTGGACGCAAATAGTTTGATGGGTCTGGAAAGAGTAAGAACTTTTGAAATGAAACAAAATGCATGTGGCCCTCATCGTAATCATTATAATATACACACACGTAAGCGGACGGCTACAACGGCCCCTAAAAATGCGGCATAGCCTGTCACTCAGGTCGCATAATTCTCTCTCTTCTTTTCTCCGCTTCACTAGTACTAGATCCCACATTTTCGCATTGTTATCAAAATTATCACTGCGCTTCATGTCTTGTTGTAGGTGGAGGGACGTCTCCTAATTCCTTCTACTAATGTTTACCTGAGCTTCATCGAATTGGAGTAATTCTTTAATTTCTTCATATTCTTTTATATCAGTCAGAACTGTATGATCATACCCAGTGATTTTTTTTTTTCTTATTTCGTTAGTGGTTCCTCTGATCTCTTTGACAAACGTTACTAATTTTTGATTAAATTCTCGCGCCTGGTGGTTAGTTCTCTTTGTCAAATTATCGTGCATCTGTTTGCTTTAAACATCTATTTTCATGCCTATACTCACGAATTGTTCTTCACTTCTTTCGCTTAGGTTCCGGAATTGCTCACTATTCTTTTTGCTTAGGTTTTGGGATAGCTCCACATCATATGTAATAACAATGAAGTGGGTGCAGGAGGAGTCGACTCGTTACCCACGGTGCTACGCGCAATCTCCCACAGCTACTTTGGGTCCTGACATTAGTACTGAGATAACCTTCGTTCTGGGGCGTTTCGATAGCGCAGGTTCCATAGATTCAGGGGAAAACTTGATTGATTTATAACCAGCTACTCTACCCTTGACCTATTGTTCTGCTATGTGGTTTATTTCCTTCAGGGGATAATCTGTCCTTCTGAGAACACTCCTCTCTCCCCCCCCCCCCCCCCCCCGCACACAGCCCCTCCCCTCAACCTACCCCCCCCCCCCCCCCTGGGAGCTCCCCTTCCCGATACAAGCACACCTTTGATATCAGATTAATTGACTAATTAATTAAATTGATAAATTAACTTACCCCTACCCCTCTGGTAAGTCCCCCCAGCGTTCCCCTCCCAACCCCCTCCCCTCTCTTCCTCTCCCCAACTGGAAATTGGTGGGAAAAGGACTCTGTACAAGAGAGGAATGATCTCACGACAGGAAATTCAATTACGCAGCGGAGGATACACTGTTTATTTATAAAATGCAATTTGCAGGGGTTGGAACTCTCTTGCTAATTATTCTCTGCTGTTTGGGAAGATGCAGGTTTCGTGAAATACATCAAAAACAACTAATTAAATAGATGGCTTTTTGTCCGATCGCGCAAAGAATACCGTAACGAAATCAACATCAACATAACTCACTGCACGAAATAAAGCTTTCACGCTGACCGCAGGGTACGGCGCGCCCATGCCCTGACGACTTCGCCAGGCTACACGTCATACTGGTGTCCAAGAGACCGCACAATGTCCGCTCGGGCCCAGCGACAATTGTCGGCTGTCGTACCGCCAGCCAGCTCATGCAGCACACAGACCAGAAGTCACGCTAATCCTCACACAGAGCGTTAGGTTCTGGCAACCCTTTAATACTGATACCTGAGAAATTCAAGTCAAAACACTCCCTCTTCCTCTCTCAGGTGGCTACTTAACTCCCAGCGGGCGTCTGTCATGTGCCACATGAACCACTCCTTTTTCCTGAAAAAAAAAAAAAAATGGTTCAAATGGCTCTGAGCACTATGGGACTTAACTTCTGAGGTCATCAGTCCCCTAGAACTTAGAACTACTTAAACCTAACTAACCTAAGGACATCAAACACATCCATGCCCGAGGCAGGATTCGAACCTGCGGCCGTAGAGGTCGCGCTGTTCCAGACTGTAGTGCTTAGAACCGCTCGGCCACTCAGCCCGGCTTTTCCCTGAATAAAGTACGGGATATCTGGCAAATTCCCGGTCATGGCTGTCTTGGAACTATTCCCTATCTCTGTCAAACTGACTGATTAATTAATTAAATCGATATCCGTTGTGTGTGGGCGGTTTTTCCTCGCATCCTGTTGATGGATACTATGACTGATATATGTAGATAGATTTGATCCTGCAACTGCCTGGTTTCAACACCCTCACAGATTTTTTCTTTTTTTCCCCCTGTCCTCATGCTCGCGGATAATGGCATAAATAGTTCATCTGGAAGGAGGTTCATCACGTTGGAGGTTACTGAGAATTTCAAATTTCAGCTCAATTGCATGCTATGTCCCTAAACAATCTGTGGAGCGGTCAGATTGATGTGTGTGCTCTCAGCACCACTGCTGGAAACAATAAATTGACCAATCGGGTATTTGATACCTAGATTGGAAGCGGTGTTGTATAAAACGATAGTTTTAGTTTCAAATTCCATCATTTATTTATACGGTCATGGTTGTGGAATTCCCAACCACTGAAGATCTGCAAATTGTATTTTATAAAGCAATGCAGAATTTCTAAGTTCATTCTCTCAGCTACAGCAGGACGAAGAACGAGGAGGAAAGGGTTTACTACATGATAGGATAGTAACAACAACAAATACCACTACAAGAGAGAGAGCAAAGCAATGTATTGAGAAGTACTAAACCACATAGTTGCCAATACCCTTTTCAATTTCGTTCAATTTCTGTATGTCAGGAAGGATTCGGTATGTTTGAATGTGCTGCCTCAGTTTTCAAAATAACTTTATGCTATTGTTGTTGAATCATGTCAGGTTTTTAATATCTCTCAGTACTTTCCAGGGCACAATCGTATATAGAATATAACCTTTAATATTTTTGAATCTGTGTCATAGATTGTTCGCGTTATTCTCGCCAGAAGGAGCGACTGCATTCATCTGCTGAGGTGGTTTCTAACATCTTTTTGTAGCCATTGTTATGTAGGAATAGCTGAAGTGATCCACGCCGAGTTCTGTGCGGAAAAATTAACATCCAAGTAGACACTCAACAACAAGTTTATTATTAATAACATAAATTCATTCTTCTTCGTTTTGGAACATAAATCCATAAGAACACTAAAAATGCGAGGGTAGGCTGAAAAGTAATGCATACATGCACAAGGCGACCTAAATTACACACACACACACACACACACACACACACACACACACACACACACACACACACGCCAGGTGGCATGTGGACGATTATTTCCCCCTCTACAAGCATGCGCAGTTTGTACGCGTTGCGTTAGTCCAGTGCACTTTGAGTAGCGAAAGTATGGATACGTGGTGTAACACTATGTCAACACGAGTTAAGCAGAATGATGTTACCGAATTTTAGCTGCTGTAAAAGTGACTATTATTGAGGTTCATCGTCGTTTGAAAGGTCTGTGACGGGGCCACGGGAAATCGATGGCACGGGATAGCACAGAACGTTGAGCAAGTCCGTTACTTGTTCTTGGACGGGAGGCACAGATGTGAAGGGGTTAAGGTGTGCTTGGTAAATAGTACGGCGATCCTCCAATGTGGGTGTCAGATGCGTTGATCTGAACCTTGACGACGATCCTACTAGCCCCCACGTTCCCACGGAGTCCAACATCGGAACTCTGTCACATCGTAATTGTCCAAAAACGTGGATGTTGCACGATTGGACTAGTTGGCAGAATAGAGACCCCCAATGACGCCCTTTAAAACTCCATTAGGTGGCAGTTAGTCTACAACATGGCATGTCTCTACACCCAGTAAACTTCTATGTTAAGAAACTAAAGTTAGGTAACCCGTTATACTGGAATGATGTTTCAGCTAACTGAGTAGTTCATGTTTATTAAGCTATTAGTGTTTATCACAGATGACACATGAAGCTAATTTCCATATATTTCTGCTACTTCATCCGTGGAAAAGTGAACTGCGACCTTTGACTTAGTACCAGGAATCGTAGATAGAGACTAATTTCGAAGATCGAAATCGTTTCACATCTGCTGGTGAATCAAGACAGTATAGTGGCAACGAAACACTCTTAGCAAAGTTCATGAAGTAAAATATCCTTGGCATCTCCCCAGAATCTGGTGTTCCCAAGTTGTAGCTGTCCAGAAGAAGTCTACGTTGTGAGGTCTGATATGAGAAAATATCCGACAAGAACTGAATTTTAAAGCGCAAAAGCTTTTGTTACGTTTTTAGTTGCTGGCTTGAACAGCAGTTAGCATGTCTGGACTTCAGCCATCATTATATTTCTACCATCGTTCTGTCTACCCCTTCAGGTGTTTTTTTTCTCACTATAAAATTCAAATGACGTAGATCTGTGCACAAATATTCTGCCTGAAGCTACCGTTTCTCACCTGTTCTGCTAATGTTGCTACGAACAGTGGCTTACAATAGCTATGGTTTATGCACTGATTCGTCGGCGACTGGAAGTTATTCTCATTTGCTGGGTGCCGGAAATAATTTGATATCCAAAGTTGTATCATTTAGGATGAAGAATAGTTCAAATGGCTCTAAGCACTATGGGACTTAACAGCTGTGGTCATCAGTCCCCTAGACTTAGAACTACTTAAACCTAACTAACCTAAGGGCATCACACACATCCATGCACGAGGCAAGATTCGAACCTGCGACCGGAGCAGCAGCGCGGTTCCGGACAAGCGCCTAGAACCTCTCGGCCACAGCAGCCGGTCAGGATGAAGAACATATTGAACTGGCTGTTATTCTTATATAGTGGAAAATATAGAAACTTTTACTACCGACACACATAATTTTTAATTTTTAAATGATTTGTTGGATGCATGTCAAGTTCTTTAAACTGTTGTTGCTAATGTAGATATGATATCAAGAACATTCCTAGGGCCTAAAACAGCATTTGCAGCTATTATAACACAGTGTGGTGCACAGTCGGCTACGATGCGACATCTGTTTTGCTAGATAAAACCTTTCGTGCAACTTCACTGTTAAAAGTCTGCAACCTTGCTGTCTACATAAAAATTCTAAACAAAATAAATCATGCAAGTTGTTTTTACCACCATTAATTCATTTTCAATACTTTCGCAACAAAGAACTGTTGGTTCCACTAAATTTACGACTTTCGACTAATGTAACTGTCGCTGTTACCTACAGGATTACTGACTACTGAACGCAGACAACGAAATGACGCTTAAAGTGTTGGTTTATTAGGAGTAGTGGCCGTTACAGCCTGAATGTATAAGTGATGTAATATACACACAGGCTAGGGCCGTGTAGTGGACGTCCAATCGATCACAGTCCATCAGACGGAAATGCGACATTATGTAGCTACATCTATAAAGCGGCAGCAAATCAGCGACAAGTGAACCAAAGTGAATGAGTTTAAGCTAGCTTGTCCCAGGTAATTCCTGCTACGCTAAAGAGCGCAATTACAGGTTAAACAGCTTACGCTGAGTGTTCAAACTGTACAGTCAAATGCTGGAAAATTACAGTACACAGCTGGTTTCGTTAAAAAGGTCAAGCTTCGCGGATGGTTCACAGTTGTCAGCGTATCTTCGAATACTTCCACAGGTCCCATGTAACGCAGGAGAATGTCTCCCACAGCATAATACTGCTTTCACCAGCCAGTATCCGTGGCGCGCTGCACGTTTCGAGCCGACATTCACCTCGATAATGGTGTTTGTGGGGAGGACCATCAACATAATGTAGCAAAAATGTGTTTCACCTGAAGAGCCGACACGTTTCCATTGATCAACAGTCGAATCTCGATGTTCTCGTGCTCACTGCAATCTTATTTGACGATGTCGTTGGATCAATAACTGAACGCTTAGGGGTGGTCTGCTGCGGAGCTCCATGTTCAACAACGTACGATAAATGGTGCGGTGTGCTCTGGAACACTTCTGCGTGCACCACTAGTGTGCTCTTTCGGCAAAGAGCTACAGATCATAATCTAAAAAAACATCTACATCTACATTTATACACCGCAAGCCACCCAACGGTGTATGGCGGAGAGCACTTTACGTCCCACTGTCATTACCTCCCTTTTCTGTTCCAGTCGCGTTTGGTTCGCGGGAAGAACGACTGCCGGAAAGCCTCCGTGCGCGCTCGAATCTATCTGATTTTACATTCGTGATCTCCTCGGGAGGTATAACTAGGGGGAAGCAATATATTCGATACCTCATCCAGAAACGCACCCTCTCGATACCTGGACAGCAAGCTACACCGCGATGTAGAGCGCCTCTCTTGCAGAATCTGCCACTTGAGTTTGCTAAACATCTCCGTAACGCTATCATGCTTACCAAATAGCCCTGTGACGAAACGCGCCGCTCTCCTTTGGATCTTCTCTATCTCCTTTGTCAACTCGACCTGGTACGGATCCCACACTGATGAGCAATACTCAAGTATGGGTCGAACGAGTGTTATGTAAGCCACGTCCTTTGTTGATGGACTTCATTTTCTAAGGACTCTCCGAATGAATGTCAACCTGGCACCCGCATTACCAACAATTAATTTTATATGATCATTCCACTTCAAATCGTTCCGCACGCATACTCCCAGATATTTTACAGAAGTAACTGCTACCAGTGTTTGTTCCGCTATCATATAATCATACAATAAAGGATCTTTCTTTCTATGTATTCGCAATACATTACATGTTCAAATGCGTGTTAAATCTTATGGGACTTAACTGCTACGGTCATCAGTCCCTAAGCGTACACACTACTTAACCTAAATTATCCTAAGGGCAAACACACGCACACCCATGCTCGAGGGAGGACTCGAACCCCCGCCGGGACCAGCTGCAAAGTCCATGACTGCAGCGTCTTAGTCCGCTCGGGTAATCCCGCGCGGCATCATCATCTATCCTACTTTACAGGGCAGACAAGCCTTCGAACCCCGCGTCCTGTGAAGACTCGTGGACGTCCAAACATGTAACGCCTAGTGGTAGTTTCACTGCCTTCTACCACTTTCTGCAGATGATCACGCCAGTAGCGCGTGAACATTCGAGCAGCTTCATCCTTTTCGAGATACTCGTTCACAGGCTCTGCGAAATAATAATCCGCTCTTTTACAAAGTCGCTTATCGCAATGGATTTCCCCATTTGCAGCCCATACCTTAGCTAAGGTGATCCCCTGTCCACGTCTGCTCCGCTTACATACTGTTGTTACCGCGTAGCGTGCCCGAACGCCACAAGACTGTACCCAACGTCGCGGTGGGCAGTGGTCATAATGTATTGGCTTATCAGTCTGGTCACTCGATGTCAACTGAGTAACAAATCCATCAGAACATTTCAAACCTTCCACAGCTGCCCAAGTAGACTCTTGGGGAAGTAACTGGCAAGTGGAATCGCGAAGTAACGGTCAGAGCTAAATCAGGACGAGGCAGACCTCATGTACTCATGGACAGGGACCGACGGGCATTACTGAGGGTCTTTGTAAGAAATCGTGCGAAATTAGGGAAAGGAAACGCTCTAGAGTTCCAGATTCCTACCAGCAGTCCAGTTAGTACAATGATGTGCGCAGTGAGTTACACTACTGGCCATTAAAATTGCTACACCAAGAAGAAATGCAGATGATAAACGGATATTCATTGGACAAATATATTATACTAGAACTGACATGTGATTACATTCTCAAGCAATTTGGATGCGTACATCCTGAGAAATCCGTACCCGTAACAACCACCTCAGGCCGTAATAACGGCCTTGAGACGCCTGGGCATTGAGTCAAACAGAGCGTGGATGGCACGTACAGGTACAGCTACCCATATAGCTTCAACACGATACCACAGTTCATCAAGAGTAGTGATTGGCCTATTGTAATGAGACAGTTGCTCGGCCACCATTGACCAGACGTTTTCAGTCAGTAAGAGATTTGAAGATTGAGTAGCTTCAGTCTGGCCAAGGCAAAAGTCGAACATTTTCTGTATCCAGAAAGGCCCATACAGGACCTGCAACATGCGGTCGTGCAATATCCTGCTGAAATGTAGGGTTTCGCAGGGATCGAATGAAGGGTAGAGCCACGGGTCGTAACGCATCTGAAATGAAGCTTTCACTGTTCAAAGCGTCGTCAATGCGAACGAGAGGTGACCGAGACGTGTAACCAATGACACCCCATACCATCACGCCGGGTGATACGCCAGTATGGCGATGACGAATACACGCTTCCGATGTGCGTGCAGCGCGATGTCGCCAAACACGGATGCGACCATCATGATGCTGTAAACAGAAGCTGGATTCATCCAAAAACATGAAGTTTTGCCATTCGTGCACCCAGGTTCGCCGTTGCGCTCCTGTCTGTGATGCAGCGTCAAGGGTAACCGCAGCCATGGTCTCCGAGCTGATAGTCCATGCTACTGCAAACGTCGTCGAACTGTTCGCGCAGATGTTATTTTGCGAACATCCCCATCCGTTGACTCAGGGGTCGAGACGTGGCTGCACGATCCGTTACAGCCATGCGGATAAGATGCCTGTCATCTCAACTGCTAGTGATACGAATCCGTTGGGGTCCCGCACGGCGTTCCGTATTTCCATCCTGAACCCACCGATTCTATATTCTGCTAACAGTCATTGGATCTCGACCAGCAATGTCGCGATACGATAAACCGCAATCGCGATAGGCTACAATCCGACCTTTATCAAAATCGGAAACGTGATGGTACGCATTTCTCCTCCTTACACGGGGCATCACAACAACGTTTCACCAGGCAACGCCGGTCAACCGCTGATTGTGTATGAGAAATCGGTTGGAAACTTTCCTCATGTCAGCACGTTGTAGGTGTCGCCACCGATGTCAACCTTGTGTGAATGGTCTGAAAAGCTAATGATTTGCATATCACAGCATCTTCTTTCTGTCGGTTAAATTTCGCCACGCCATCTTTGTGGTGTAGCAATTTTAATGGCCAGTAGTGTATATCGCTTGAGGTACCTTGGTTCAATACTTCTCAATAATCCACAAATTTCTATGGTCAATGCCAAGCGATGTTTCTGATGGTCTAAACTGTCACTGGACAGCCGATTAACGGAACCAAGCGATCTGGAGTGACGCATGTCGCCATATTTTGTGACAATCCAATGAAAGCGTTTGGGTTTGCGAATCTCAGGAGAACGTTTCCTGCCATCATGTGTTGTGCCAGCAGTGGAGTATGGAGGACATGGTGCTATGGTTAGAAGGTGTTTTCCGTGCTTAGGCTGTGATGCCCCTAATGCGCTCAAAAACCACTAAATGCGGAAGGGTATAAACACATTTCAGAGCATTGTGTAATGCATGCAGCAGAGGACTATAATCCTTTCAGCATTTCGCTCTTTCACAAAGCAGCATCTGTGAGGCGATGAGCCGGCTTCTGTCGGCGAGCGGTTCTAGTATCTTCAGTCTGGAACCGTGCTGCTGCTACGGTCGCAGGTTAGAATCCTGCCTCGGGCATGGAAGTGTGTGTGTCCTTAGATTAGTTAGGTTTAAGTAGTTCTAAGTCTAGGGGACTGATGACCTCAGATGTTAAGTTCCATAGTGCTTAGAGCCATTCGAACTATTTTTTTTTATATATATAGTGAGGCGATGGTTCGTATACTGCGACATTCCTGGCATGGACTGGGCTGTTCTGCTGCCTGACCTGAGCCTATTGGAGGACTTTCAGAACGTGTTACAACATCGACTTCGCTCAAAACGTCAGCATCCAATATCACTGTCTTCTCTGGTTTGGGTTTTCGAAGAAAGAGGGCTGCTTCCATTTCTCCAGAGACATGAAAGAATTTAAAGATGTGGTGGACAATGAAAGAGCGAAAAATTGCAACGACGACAGATGGGATTCACTGCTCTGTACAACAAGAAGCACTTCGTGCTAAACTGCAGGCATGGAGCACGTGCAGACATTGGTGGTACGAATAGTAACATTTTTGAAGTCGTACGCATTATTCCATCGTCAGTTTTCAACGGAAATGAACAAAGCGTTGGAGACTGCATATATTACTGTGAAGTACATTGGTTAAGCCAAGGGACATGTTTGGAACGATTTTTCGATTTAGACACATAATCGAAAGTGTCCCCAGAATGGCTCAGGCCTTCACAAAGGCTAAAGGTGGATGTACCCAATATTAAAGGCCAGTAATTGGCGTCCATATACTTTTGATAAGACAGCAGATACGACCGCATCTTCGTCAGGACCTTAAACCCTGATCTTCCTTCCTTTGTATAAATTACATTGGTAGATAATAAAGAAGACCAGTAGAGTCTGTTGCTAGTAATATTTATAGTATCGAATACACTAAAGCAGGGCCGGCCATCGCATGCTAAATTTCATACGTGCAGCGTGCGCGGGCCGCGTGTGGGGCAAAGCCTGGCCTGTTACACGGCTTTGTTCGATCCTCCTCGGAAGTATCCGGAATAGCGTCAAATTTAATTTAGCGTTGCAGTACGGCATTTTTCTGTCGCCGCAACTCTTTGAATTCTGCAGAACAGCGCTGTTTACCCTTCGCTATTTATTTATGATACGAAGGACGTTCACGGGTCTAGTAGCTGTTTGCTCAAAAACAAGCAATACAGCGATCTATCGTCTCAATCTTTTGAAATGAATGGGAATGACGGAAGGGAGGGATAAGATTCTCAGTTCGTATTAGCGATGGGTACTGCACATTTGCTATGAAACGACATTAAAGTCCAATGCAGAAAGAATTTAAAGATGTAGTGGATAATGAAAGAGCAAAAAATTTCAACGACGACAGATGGGATTCATTGTTCTGTAGAACAAGAAGCACTTCGTGCTAAATTGCAAGCATGGAGCACGTAAAGAAACTGGTGGTACGAACGGTAAAATTTTTGAAGTCGTACGCATTATTCCATCGTCAGTTGCAACAGTTTTCAATGGAACTGAACAAAGAGTTGGAGACTGCATACTTTACTACGAAGTTCAATGGTTAAGTCAAGGGACATGTTTGGAACGATTTTTAGATTTAGAGCACGCTATTGTTCAAATTATGAAGGGAAAAGGAATGCAGGAACGAAAAGTAGAAAATCCGGAATGGATTGTAGATTTCACATTGTAAGTGGCCTTGACGGCACTTTGCTCACAGTAAGACTTTTCAAAGCAACATCTTTCTGATTTGATGGGGATCTACTTAAAAAGGAACCCGCGTTTATAAGGGACACATTCCAATTCCCAGAGCCCACTGGCGTTAAAAAAACACGAGGTCCGAAGAATTCATTTTGGCCTATAAATAATTACTAGACTACTTCTCTAAATGTTCTGAGAACACTGCCAGTCTTACATGTTTTCGAAACCGTTTGCCATTTCAGTTGAAAACGCCCCTGTGCATATGCAGATGTAACTGATTGACATTCAAGGTAACTCCGGTTTTAATGACAAATTTTTAATTTAAAATTGTCTAGGACATGTACATTGCTTTCCTCGGGCAGAGTTTCCAAGTGTCCGTAATGAGGCTAAGGAAGTGCTATAATATTTCGACCGAATAATTATGTCACATTATGTGGCAACGTGAGTGCGAAACTCTGAAACTGTCTGCGTCTGTCCGTCTATGAACAGTTTGTACCAGATAAAAATTATATTATGCCTTTAGCACCCCGAAAATAATTAAGTAATGAAAATTTGTTTTGTGATCTATGTTGTTGAGTAACGTGAACTATGAAACCAAGTTGTACGCAATGCGACTGCACTGCCATTTGAATGGGGCGCTATCGTAGTTTCCCCTCTCCCCCCTTCCAGCGTGGTGTGGTGGTGGGGAAATGTGCAACAAGGCTGAGCGCTTAGGCACTCGGGCATGGGCGTGGCACCCAAGCCGAAACCTTAAGCAGCGCCTGCACAAGAGGCAAAATCCATCGAGTGAGGGGATACAGGGACTTCGTAGACATATTCAGGCTGTTGTAAGCAGTTATTGACTGTGCAATAGTTTGTTCTTAGCCAACCCAGATTGTGTAGTTCTCGCTGCTAGAGACTATTTTATAGATGTGTTTATCACTCACATTATTAATGGCTCGTGAACATAAAAATCCTAAAGCACTGATCAGCATAATATTTATTCTCATTGTAAAGCAGTTCAAAGAGGTTTAAATGGCTCTAAGCGCTATGGGGTTATCAGTCCCCAAGACTTAGAACTACTTAAACCTAACTAACCTAAGGACATTACACACATCCACGCCCGAGGCAGGATTCGAACCTGTGACCGCAGCAGTAGCGCAGTTCCGGACTGAAGCGCCTAGAACCGCTCGGCGACAGTGGCCGGCTGTAAAGCAGTCTTTTCATGTTTAAACTTACACTGTGAAACAATTATTTTTCCTGTGTAGTGGATCGGGGGGGGGGGGGGGGTATCAGGGCGACATACCTAAAGCTGCCGTTTCCGACAGATGGTTATGGATGCCAACAACATCGTGCGTGTAGGGCACAGGCTAACTGTAGTGTGACGGGAATGCAGCTGCGTATCACTGTTTATTGTTTCTCCGCGTTTAAACCAACAAATACTAGGTAACAGCTAAGCTGATGAGTTCTTAATGATGCACAGATATTTACAAGTTCTTACGAGCATATGAATAAAGCACAAGAGGCAAATGCTAGGCGTGTTGAGCATAGTGGCTACTTTGCAGTGTATGTTCCCATCCGCGGTTTCCATGTGGTGGACGTATTGTGCTAGTTACGGAAAGTGGCATCGCAACCCGTTTCGCGGGAGAGATGCCACTGTTTTGTTGGTGTAAGATGACGAATTTTATTCCTTTATATAGACATTATTTTCGTATGAAATTCCTCAAATGTACGTAAGAATATCAAATAAGGGTCAGTGGTCTGAAGAACTCTGGCTAAAATGGTTCAAATGGCTCTGAGCACTATGGGACCTAACTTCTGAGGTCATCAGTCCCCTAGAACTTAGAACTACTGAAACCTAACTAACATAAGGACATCACTCATATCCATGCCCGACGCAGGATTCGAACCTGCGACGGTAGCGGTCCCGCAGATCCAGACTGTAGCGCCTAGAACCGTACGGTCACTCCGGCCGGCTCTGAAGAACTATTACAAATAGCTATGGAGCATGTAAGGACTAGTGGAATGAATTGTTTTAGAGATTCCTAAGAATATGGCATCCCATACCGAATTCTGAAACAATGTTTGATGAAGAACGATGAAAAGAAAATGAAATTCTCACAGAACTAGTCTAACTGAAGAGGTGAGAGCTAGGTCACAGCAAAATGAGTATAACAGCAATCTAGGATCAGCGAAACAGGTAGGCCACAAAATTACAATGATTATTGCGCTCATCGTGCCATGAATTACTACGATAAGAGTGGACCACATGTAGACCTATTCAGCATCTCATGTGCAAAAAGGGTTGCATTAAATCTATACAGAAGAAGAAAAAATGTGCAATAACTGTGCAAGGAAACTGATTTAATGTGGAAACAGTTATGTTATTTGCTGGTTTCTTAAATCCATTTATATGTTTATTTTACATTTTCTTCTTTTTAATCTATAAACCTTGGTTTCTGAATTACGTAGTTTTGCTACATTGTGTCTTAAATACACAAAACCAGAGCTGGAGTCTGCTTCTGATATAATTGCCATCTCATCCCGGTGCTCAAGGTGAGATGTCTAAAATACACTATTCATTAAAAAAAATCAAAATGCATTTAATTTGTAATGGTAGCATAATATCCGTTGAGCTCTGCGCAGAAAAGGCCCTTCTGTGAACATCAATTTATTGTCCAATCTAAACTCGCAATTCTTAGTAAGGTTTTGATCCTCCAAACCTTAAGTTGGGCATCTTGCCCCTATCTACGCTAAGTGTTTCATTCATGAACTGTGAGAATGGAACGATGTCAGGTTATAACGTTTCTGGTGGAAATGCATTATCTTAAGATTTTACTAAATTATGGTTCCACGTTCCTCTTCTTTTGTCTGCATGTGAAAGCTAATCTCAGGAATTAATGAAGGAATTTTGATACGGTTCTCTCTCGTATAAGGAGCAATGATATTAAAAAGAGACAGATGGAAGAAAGGTAAGGAAACTCTTTATTTTTTCAAAAGTAATTCCTGTAACTGTTAATACATTTATTCCGGGGTGAGGCAAGTCGGCCAGTGCCTTCATGGAAAGATGTTCGGGGTTTCCAAAGAACCATGCTTGTACACAGGCTGCAGCTTTCCGTCCGAAGCAAATCGACGGCCATGGATGTCTTTCTGCAGGGCTCCAAAAATATGGAAATCGCATGGGGAGACATCGGGGCTATATGGAGGATATGCCAGGACGTCTCAGAGATCCTTCTGCATCACAGTTGAGCTAACCTTGGCAACATGTGGGACGGCATTATCCTGCAACAGAATGATGCCGTCCATCAACGTTCCTAGGCGTTTGACTTTAATGGCGCCCTTGAGTTTTTGCAAAGTGTCTACCCACCGCTGTGGAATAATTGTGGCACCGTGTTCCAGAGAGCCAATGAGCAGCGTTCACTTGCAGTCAAAGAAAATGGTCGTAAGGACTTTCGCGGAGCTGGCGTGCCTGTTTCGACTACGCTGCAGAATTGCCGCTGGGAAGCCCATACACATCATTCATACAACCCCAGTCTCTCCCCACGCGATTTCCATGTTTTTGTTGCCTTGAAGAAAGACATTCGTGGCCGTTGAATTGCTTCGGATTAAGAAGTGCACACGTGGATGCAATGATGGCTTCGAAGGTAACCGCAAACATTTTTCCATGAAGGCTCTGACCGTCTTGACTCACAGTGGGACAAATGTATTAACAGTTATGGTGATTACATTTGAAATAATGAACGGTTTATTAAATTTCTTTCTGTGTGCCTTTTTCATTTTACTGCCCTTCGTAGACAGCCTAAATCATGATGAAAGTGTGTGTACATAATCTGTAAATATTTCGTGCAAATTAACTGAACTGTGATAAAATAATATTCCCATCGCTTTTCCTGTCTGTATGTGAAGACTATAGTGGGATAAATGCGTTAACGATTACGGCGATTGCTTTTGAAATAATGAATACTTCTCTTACTTTTCTTCAAATCAAATGGCTCTAAGGACTATGAGACTTAACTTCTGAGGTGATCAGTCCCCTAGAACTAAGAACTACTTAAACCTAAACTAACCTAAGGACACCACACACACCCATGCCCGAGGCTGGATTCGAACCTGCGACCGTAATGGTCACGGGGTTCCAGACTGTAGCGCCTAGAACCGCTCGGCCACTCCGGCCGGCTTACTGTTCTTCCATCTGTCTCGTTTTCGTATTAATGCCCCTTTTACTAGTGAAAACAGTATCTGAATTACTGTAGGGCTTTTCAGACGGTTTTTATTAATACACTGACTCACGAAGAAGTTTTGCGTATGTAGGGTGTCTCAAGAGGAATGATGAGAATTCAGGGAGATGACAGGAACGATCATTCGAATCAAAAAAATCTATTAAACATGGCCTCTAAAATGCATAACTTTATGGGCTATGAGCACTTCATCTTCAATAGAGTGGAACAAATACCTTTTACTGCAAGCTTTTTGCTTCCCATGTTTCGAGACGTGGTAATATGGATCAAAACAAGAAAAAATGTCGAATGAACATTGGCTGTAATGTGGATATGTTAAGAGCTACGAGCCCTTCATCTTCGTTACTGTGAAACAGCTCTTCTACTTAAGAGGTGCCCATAGCTCTTAAGGCAAGCATTTTAGAGCCCCTGTTTGACACATCCCTGAATACTGACCATTTCTGTTGAGACATCTTTCTAATGTATTACCACTGCGCCATAAAGTCATCCGGCCGAACATACAGGATACTTAAAAATAAACTTTCGCTACTTGAGAGGGCTCCCATGACAAACTTGTTGTTGTAGCAGAATGAAACTCTGTTGAAACATTTGTAAGGACACGAGGAAGACAGATAAGGAATAAAACACTGACCGACATTTTACTTTCTACATAAGAGGGAAACAATAATTGTTAATTGAGTATCATTTTTACGTTCCAGGATACAAAAGTTGCTCAATGTGTCGACCATCTACATCCATGACAGCCTAGAACAGTATTAGAGATTTCTCTAATACTGCCCGAAGCAGTAGTGGACCAAGGAATGTTCAGTTGTTGTGACTGAGCTCGCGCACAACTTTAAGATCGTACATTGTTTCCAGCACTTCAGCCATGGCAACAGTAAAACTCTCCAACAACTCGAACAATTGGCCGTCGGCTTCACACAGGAGCAATTCGCAAACGACCAGTTTGTTTGAACTTCCGAATCATGTTAAACAACGGTAGGGAAAGATGAACTTACCGTATTCTTTTAATGCGTCGATATTAGCGAAGAACAGCAGCACTATTGCTGTTTTATCAGATCAGCTTTACGAGTAAAGACCTGCTCACCTTTTCGAGATCCATGACGACTGTCTGCAACCGTAATTCACATTCGTGCTTGTTTCAACCCTATGTTGCCGTACCAGTACCGATGCTTAACACCAAAACATGACAATATCCTGTAGCATATAGGCTGAACATAATGTCTATTGAGCTGGGTACTCACACTGTAAACAGTTTTCCGCCTACATTGGTTCAAATAGCGAAAGTTTAATTATAACCACTCTGTACTTGGTTCTACCCGAGCGAAGCCGGGGTGGGTTGCTACTTACGTGATGGAAGGCACATGGGTAAATGGGATGATGCATTGAGTCGGATCTTTTGTTAGCAACGTAGAGCTGTTGAACCAGCATCACCTCGGCAGGATGTCAGCGATATTCTCACGGGTGATGCAGATAGTGGTAGCTGATAACCACGACTTTGTGCGACTGGCTCATCCAACGGCACGTGCAGGTGCGATTGAGGCTGCGCAGTTGCACGAATGTCACTCAGCATCCTTTACTTTACGCTGGATTATCATTGAGGTAAGTGCTTTCTCGACATGAACGCATACTAAATAACTCGCAAATACTTTCTTAACAATGCCTCGGCGGAGCGCACGCATCGTCGAACGATACTAGACGATCGTCCCGCTCAGCTTTGGATAAAGGCTTAACTCCTTGTGCTTCGCCTACGGTTTTTTGTGTAATTTTCCCATTTATATACACTACTGGCCATTAAAATTGCTACACCACTAAGATGACGAGCTACAGACGCGAAATTTAACCGACAGGAAGAAGATGCTGTGATATGCAAATGATTAGCATTTCAGAGCATTCACACAACTTTCCCAATGAATCTCAACCTGGTACCCGCCTTACCAACAATTAATTTTATATGATCATTCCACTTCAAATCGTTCCGTACGCTTACTCCCAGATATTTTACAGAAGTAACTGCTACCAGTGTTTGTTCCGCTATCATATAATCATACAATAAAGGAACCTTCTTTCTATGTTTTCGCAATATATTACATTTGTCTATGTTAAGGGTCAGTTGCCACTCCCTGCTGCAGATAGCCTGTAACACAAAATTAACACATGCAAACGACAAACTTGGCGTTTCTCGTCTCTACGATAGGCGATGTCACAGCTACCATGTGTAACGTAAAGAAAGGAAGCTACCTCGCTAGAAGAAATTAAGAGAAAGACTTATGTTAACGCCAAATCAAAAAAGTAAGAGGATCGGATCAGGGTAAAACGTTACCAAACTACGAAAAAAGCAACTGACGATACGCAGTAATGGTAAAACGTCAAGCCTTTCATAGTAAAGGCACTGTCATTACAAATTAACACTCTGACTTGCGGTGGAAAGCGCAAAAATGCTCGCTGTGTAGAAATTACTTTACTGTGTGATCACACACAAGAAAAGGTACACATACATTAAAATACAAAAACAGTTCATATAGTGGGAAGTGTATTATTTCTTCTAATGGTAGAGCCGAAGTTGAATAAAGCAGGCACGGAGACGGGGGGACACGAGAATATTTAAGGCGTAGGTTATACACCGGCCACTGGAAGTGGGGTTAGTAAGGTCAAGTGCCAAACAAGACTTCAAGTTGGACAGAGGTCGCTGACACACCGCTCCGATGGGACTTCTTTCTAGGAGAATGCATTTGAGTGTCTGCGTTAGGCGTGTGACAAATCTCTGGCACATATATAATGAACAGTTCATTCACAAATGGTTAAATGGAAACTGTCGAACTCGTTGAACGTATGGGATTCTAATTCAGTAGTGTTAGTGGACTGCAGCGGTGAACAACTCAATTACATCTACATCTACATTCTACATTTATACTCCGCAAGCCACCCAACGGTGTGTGGAGGAGGGCAATTTACGTGCCACTGTCATTACCTCCCTTTCCTGTTCCAATCGCGTATGGTTCGCGGGAAGGAACGACTGCCGGAAAGCCCCCGTGCGCGCTCGAATATCTCTAATTTTACATTTGTGATCTCCTCGGGAGGTATAAGTTGGGGGAAGCAATATATTTGATATTTCATCCAGAAACGCACCCTCTAGGAACCTGGACAGCAAGGTACACAGCGATGCAGAGCGCCTCTCTTGAAGAGTCTGCCACTTGAGTTTGCTATACATCTCCGTAAGGAAGTAGGTTATAGTACACTTGTTCGCCCACTGCTTGAATATTGCTCACCATTGTGGGATCCGTACCAGATAGGGTTGATAGAAGAGATAGAGAAGATCCAACGGAGAGCAGCGCGCTTCGTTACAGGATCATTTAGTAATCGCGAAAGCGTTACGGAGATGATAGATAAACTCCAGTGGAAGACTTTGCAAGAGAGACGCTCAGTAGCTCGGTACGGGGTTTTGTTGAAGTTTCGAGAACATACCTTCACCGAGGAGTCAAGCAGTATACTGCTCCCTCCTACGTATATCTCGCGAAGAGACCATGAGGATAAAATCAGAGAGATTAGAGCCCACACATAGGCATACCGACAACTTCCTTTTCCACGAACAATACGAGACTGGAATAGAAGGGAGAACCGATAGAGGTACTCCGCCACACACCGTCAGGTGGCTTGCGGAGTATGGATGTAGATGTAGATGTAACGCTATCGCGCTTACCAAATAACTCTGTGACGAAACGCGCCGCTCTTCTTTGGATCCTCTGTATCTCCTCGTCAACCCGACCTGGTACGGATCCCACACTGATGAACAATACTCAAGTATAGGCCGAACGAGTGTTTTGTATGCCATCCCCCTTGTTGATGGACTACATTTTCTAAGGACTCTCCCAGTGAATCTCAATCTGGCACCCGCCTTACCAATAATTAATTTTATATGATCATTCCTCTTCAAATCGTTCCGCACGCATACTCCCAGATATTTTACAGAAGTAACTGCTACCAGTGTTTGTTCAGCTATCATATAATCATACAATAAAGGATCTTTCTCTCTATGTATTTACAATACATTACATTTGTCTATGTTAAGGGTCTGTTGCCACTCTCTGCACCAAGTGCCTATCAGCTGCAGATCTTCCTGCATTTCGCTGCAATTTTCTAATGCTGCAACTTCTCTGTATACTACAGCATCATCCGCGAAAAGCCGCATGGAACTTCCGACATTATCTACTAGGTCATTTATATATATTGTGAAATTAGAGATAGCTGCCATATTTCAGAATGATCTTTTCCACCACCTCGTCCCAAGAATGTCACGACAGTGTTTTCTGGATGAGTGATAATCGAGCAATTAATGAGTAAGGCACCCGGCCGGACAGCAGACCGCGTTAAGTCGCCGCTACCGGGACACGGGGAGAAGAGCCTGACCCGAATCGAATCCGCGTCTCTGATTAAGGACGAGGGCTGGTGAGCTCTCCAAACTGGATTTGTTTTCCATGCGATTTCCCGCATTCCAATAGGTAAATGCCGGGCTGGTACCCACATCCAGCCCCTAAGACACGTCATACAAACATTTAGGAAACGTTCTCACACTTTCAAAGTGGATTTACTGCAGGTGCAGGCAGATGGGGTACACAGATTCGGTACCGGAGGTGAATAAAAGACTGGTGACCGTAGAGGTTTAGTCTCTTTAAATCCATAAATCCATTAATCAGGAACGCAACATCCCAGTTAAAAAAATGTTTCAAATGGCTCTGAGCACTATGGGACTTAACTTCTGAGGTCATCAGTCCCCTAGAGCTTAGAACTAATTATACCTAACTAACTTAAGGACATCACACACATCCATTCCCGAGGCAGGATTCGAACCTGCAACCGTAGCGGGCGCGCGGTTCCAGACTATAGCGCCTAGAACCGCTCGGCTACCCCGGCCGGCAACATCCCAGTCATATAATGTTATATCCATGAGATTTCTCCTTTTTGAAGTCCGTGTAAAAAATCAATACCAAGTACCTTAGTTTGGGTTAAACTGCTGTTCTAGCATTAACTGTCGTCGTCAAAGATGTGCGGAAGAGAAATGTCGCTACTTACAAGCTCGGTTTGCTGGAGCAGGTCCCTCCGTAATTCTGTGCTAGACTGAAACAACATCCAGAGACTACCACGATTCGTTAATGCGCTTTGTGTTAAAGGAGCCACTGTTAAAAGTTAAGTATCTTTAAAAATTCTTACGTTACGTGGTCCAGCGATTACAATGAGCACAAGAGTACCGTCACCGATTTAGGTCATGTGAATTAATCATTCGTTCTACATATCGACCCACGGCGATTCAGAAGTATGATTTCGTTGCGAAACAAGATATGTTTACTAGGTGTAAAATGAGGCTTCTATTATGAGATGGTACGCAACCTACAGCTTTTGCTATCATCCGTCGCGCTTTTTTTCTATAATGGTCTACTGAAAGATCAAGAGAATCTGACTGTTGTTGACTTGTACGCTAAACAAATAATCACACCCTGGCTTCCGAAACACAGTCAGTGTAATTAGATTACCACTTCGCGAACGTACGGGAATTTGTCTCGCCCTCGGGATCACATATCTTCAGCCCTGTTGATTACGTAAAGGGGCTGGCAAGATCTAGGGGAGGTGGGGGGGGGGGAAGAGGGCGGGGGAGGGGGAGGAAATTATAAATCATCAACCTTTGTTGCTGTAGGATCGCTAACAGAAGTAAGTTGCCAATGAATCAAATACCAGATGCAGACTACAAGTTAGGTGAACATGCAGGTTAAGGGACAGTTATATGCATCATTCTTCGCAGAAGTCTTGCACTGCACATTCATCCCAATATGTAGCCGAGGATAGTAGTAAACTAAAAACTAACAGCTACATATTTGATTTAAATTAAAGAAAACGATACTATAATTTGAAGGGAGGATAAAGCACTTCACCTTTCTCAATGCCGTTGCTCAGAAAATTTTGAATGGTTGTTCCAAATTCAGTCTCACAAGTCACCAGCGAACGCTGGGCAGGTGTTGAAGCCTTTCTCCTAATTATTATAGATCTCAGGTGAAACGCAGTTTCCATGAAACACTCCAGAAATTCCCCATCTGTTAGGAAACAAGAACACATGAATACCAAATGTGGTGTCCCTCGAAGCTATACCGTACCTGTAGAGCTGATATAACGCTGTTCACCGTGTCTTTACAAAATCCCCAATCCCTAAAGTAGTCAGGCAGTTTAGGGAGTGGAATTATATCGTGTGGCCATACGACAAAGAAGAAAGTGAGGGACTCCTGCGGAACACTTTCTCCGGACACTTCTTCCCGATGGCGACGCTGTTAGAGGCAATGTAAACGATACTCGCTTTCGAAAAGAAATGCACAGTGCCTAAATTAACAATGTGGTTGTACTTCCTTTTACAGACGAGGAAAGATCCTCTGTCACCTACAAGATGAGGAAAGGAAAAGCTTCACGTCTTGACAACATTTCTCCAGACATCTTGCAGCAATCAGCTGCACAGATAATGCCTTCTTTAACATATATTCTTACTGACTTACTCTTACTATGTTGCATTCCATAAATCTAGGAAACAACAACACCAATAATTATTAAAAAAACTGAAGCGATGAAGAGTCATTAAATCGGAAGAGCTATAGAATACTACAATTGAAGTCCAGGAAAGGCTCCACTGTGACCGTTTTCAGGCACACAGAGATTCACGGGATACACACAGAGTTAGTTTGAATCTAGAAAATGAAACTCTATTGCTGACATATGAGGCGCTAAAAGGACTGTACGCTTGGTGTGTGGCATCACTTGGAAATAATAGAGTGGCTACTATTGTGGACATGGCAGGCACCTTTGATAATCTGCAGTTTTTGTTCGGCTAACATATTTCCAATCCCAGAAACGCCTTTATATTGTACAAGGGACTGATGGAAGGACTTTTGAACGGCAAGCTGGATAGGTGAAGGTTATTAAATTCATTACTAAACACTGCCTACGGTGTTCCATCTGCTGGGCGCTTTATTGGAACTTAGTCGACGAGCCCTTGCTAGCCAGGTTATATAGAGAGGATGTCGCAGACAATGTCATCTCATACGCAGACGACGTTCAAGCAGATGTTTCTGAATATTCGAGGTGAAAGCTGCAGGCAAAAACAATGTTTTTTATTTGATGCATCAATGGTGTGAAAAGAATACTCAAAATCAGTCCACAAGACAACCTTTTTACTGATGAGAGATAGATTCTCCCTAACTAGAAATCCTAACATCAAATAATAAGGAATTTCCATTCAGTGGAGTCAGATGTGCAGTTATTTAAGCTAATACTTGCAAGGAAAACGAAATTCTTCAGCTCACAGCAGTGGAATCACTCAAAAGGTAGCTCGAGTTGAAACTTTGACCCACAAAGCACTATTACCTAAATACAAATTTAATTAATTGTTCGCACATTAATTTGTAGTCAAAACGTTATTACGTTAGATAGAGAAGGTCCAACGAAGAGCGGCGCGTTTCGTTCCGGCATCGTCTAGCTGGCGAGAGAGCGTTACAGAGATGCTAAACGAACTCCACTGGCAGACGTTACAAGAGAGACGTTGTGCATCACGGAGAGATTTACTATTGAAATTTAGGGCAGCACTTTTCAGGAGGAGTCGGTCAACATATTACTTCCCCCCACATACATCTCACGTGTTCACCACGAGGAGAAAAATCGAAAAATTACAACCATAAGGAGGCTTACCGACAATCGTTCTTCCCACGCACTATTCGTGAGTGGAACAGGGCTGGAGGGATCAGATAGTGGCACCGAAAGTACCCACCGAGACACGCCATTATGTGGCTTGCGGAGTATGATGTAGATGTTGTTGTACACTTAAAGGATAGCCAGTCTCATGATAAACTTCACGACAGACTGGCTTCGCATTCGGTTGCATGCCATCACATTCCATCAGATAGTGGTACCGAAAGTACCCAACGACACACGCCATTATGTGGCTTGCGGAGTATGATGTAGATGTTGTTGTACACTTAAAGGATAGCCAGTCTCATGATAAACTTCACGACAGACTGGCTTCGCATTCGGTTGCATGCCATCACATTCCATCAGTTCTCATCACCCTGTTACACCAATATGATTCTACATGTAATTCTTAAGAGTGGATACCTAGCTGAACGTCCAGCTCGGTTTGCAATTCTCGAGGATTTCGCCTCCTATATTGATGGTGCGAACCTTTGTGATCACTATGGCGCGCCATTTCTCATTTGTTGTTCAAGGTTAAAGTTAATGGATTGTTTTAAACATCTCTTGAATATCGACAATGTCCATTTTGTGAGCTGTAATACATACATCCCACAGAAGATTGATATCTGCACCTCCCGGGCACTCATTTTCTGCCATGGTACACATGGTGAGTCTTTACCAGCTATTTTTCCTGTAGTAATTATTAACACAACACTTTCAAATGAGCCTTACTAAAGACTGAACTTGCGACCTCACACTCAAGGGGTTCCCTGTTAGATTACAATTTCCTGTGGTTGAACTGGGTGTACACCTAATTGAAAAGCCACTATGAAAGTAGGCCGCACTTCGCTGTGGAAAAGGGGACGCGCCGTAGTGGTCATTAAACCGTCAGAGAACCAACCCCTAGCAGAATTCGCCAAACTCCTACTTGCACATGTGCGAAGGACCACACTATACAGACGGGTCAGACTGTACTTTGAAGAAAAGTCGCCTTGGTGCCAACCGACCAGCCATAATGCAGATCATATCTCCAGGATGTGTGTGTGTGTGTGTGTGGGGGGGGGGGGGGTGAGATGGTGGTGGTGGTGGTGGTGGTGGGGGGGGGGGGGGGGTCAACAGACTATTTTTTGCGATCTCTGTGTGGTCGAGGGATGCATGCAGTGTTTGGCAGAGACCTGAAATATCTGCTATTGTGGGGTGCACCAAAGACAGAATTCGCCGGAAACCTTGGGCTGTTAAGATAATATAGTTGAAAGCAGAACTGGCACAGAAAATTTTAAGGCTACTTTGAGGATGGGGGACCCGACACCGTGCTGAGATTCTGCCAACGGCGAATGTTTTAGGAAATTGTAAAAAGAGCTACAATTGATTCACACGAATAATGTAGAAGGGGGTGGGGGGGAGGAGGAGGAGTACGGCTGTGCTTACAGAGATCCGATCTTACTGGCCAGCATTCAAACATAGAAGGAAGGGATGAGCAGGGCACAGATTTTAGCGCCAAGTATAAAGAATTTTGTAACTGGTCAACTACCAGAAATGAGGGACACCAGCATGTCTTTAGTCAACTTCTTATTGGTCGGCACTCCCAGAATTTATCATTCAGTCAGTCAAAATTACGCGACACCAGAAAAAAAACAACGCAGAGAACAGTTTTCTTTGTTGGAAGCGCACTGCAGAAAGTTGCTTCGTACTTCAGTCTCTTGATGGGCAGACTTAACTTCTAGACGACTTCTCCAGGGTCTTCTGCGACGAGAGGCTCGCATCCGGCCGTGTTGGACTTCAACGCAAGTTTTTTGCACACAGCCGATGACTGACTTTGGAGCTACTTTACCCGCCATGTGCAGAATATGAGTATGTTCAGACCCAGACGCAACAGAGAGGCGAACTGTAGGAAAAACCTAATCAATTTTAACGATGTGCAGTAATTTCAATCTTCATTCTGAAGACGTAATTACAGTTAGAGGTTTAACATGCTTTTAACTCCGGCAATAGATGTAGAAGCGTATCCTTCTGTAGCATTTTATATCTCTGTGCACTAACATTCGGGAACCACGGCATGACTTACGCGAATATAAATGTTTTATTCAAATACGGAATCTTTCGCTTCACATTACAAACCCTTGTCCAGATTTGCAAAGGTATTACGTTATTACAGTTATTATTTTCTATGACTGTTGCATTATTCCTTTTCATTTTACATGTAATAAGGTAAGTTAATTGAGATCCATGTTTAATTTCGCAGTCAGGTGATTTCCTTTATCAGTGTTTAGGTGGGTGGTGATTTGCTTACGTTATATATACAGGGTCAGATTAAAATATTCGGTTAAATATTCAATTAAAGCCCCCCACCACAGTCTACTCACAGCAGCATCAGCAACAACAACAAAACAACAACAACAACAACAATTGACAAGTTACATCCCCTTTTCCCTACCTCCATCACACTTTACTTGCCGTCCCTTGGACTTTGGTGACACCTTCAAATTGTAATTCTAACGAATAAATGGGTTGTTATCGCTATTAATTATGACTGACCCTGTGTACACATTTTATACCCCTTCAGATTGGGCCCCGGGAGGCTGCTAGTGTGGCTAGGGTCTTAAACCAGCCCTGCACAGATAGTCACTGCCCAAGGCACCACTTACACTGAAGTGACAAAAGTCTTAGGCTAGCGATATGCACATACACAGATGGCTGTAGTATCGCGTATACAAAGTGCAGAAGGGCAGTGTATTGGCGGAGCTGTCATTTGCACTCAAGTGATTCATATGAAGAGGTTTCCGATGAGATTATGGCCGCACGACAGGAATTAACGGACCTTGAACGCGGAATGATATTGGGAGCTACACCTTTGGGACATTCCATTGCGAAAATCGTTAGGGAATCCAGTATTCCAAGATATACTGTGTCAAGAGTGTGCCCACAATACACATTTCAGGCATTAGCTCTCACCACGGCCCTCACTTAAAGACAGAGAGCAGCGGCGTTTGTGTAGAGTTGTTAATCCTAACGAATAAACAACACTCCGTGAAATAACCGCAGAAATCAATATAGGACGTACGACGAATGTATCCATTAGGACAGTGTGGCTAAATTTGGCATTGATGGGATTTGGCAGCAGACGTCCGAGTGAGTGCCTTCGCTAACAGCACAACACTGCCTGCAGCGCGTCTCCTGAGCTCGTGACCGTACCGTTTCGACTCTAGCCGACTGGAAAACCTTGGCCTGGTTAGATGAGTCTCGATTTAAGTTGGTAAGGGCTGATGGTAGGGTTCGAGTGTGACGCAGACCGAATGAAGTCATGTACGGAAGTTGTCATCGAGGCACTGACCAAGTTGGTGGTGGCCCTATAATGGTGTGGGCCGTGTTTGCGTGGATATGACTGGGTTCTGATTATGTTCAGCTACTTTGAGACCATTTCCAGCCGCCACTCATTGACTTCATGTTCCCGAACAATGATGGAATTTTTATGGCTTGCAATGCTCCGTATCACAGGGTTCAAATGGCTCAAATGGCTCTGAGCAGTATGGGACTTAACATCTGAGGTCATCAGTCCCCTAGAACTTAGAACTACTTAAACCTAACTAACTTAAGGACATCACACACATCCATGCCCAAGGCAGGATTCGAACCTGCGACCGTAGCGGTCGCGCGGTTCCGGACTGAAAAAATGGCTCCGAGCACTATGGGACTTAACTGCTGAGGTCATCAGTCCCCTAGAACTTAGAACTACTTACACCTAACTAACCTAAGGACATCACATTCATCCATGCCCGAGGCAGGATTCGAACCTGCGACCGTAGCGGTTCAAGACTGTAGCGCCTATGACCGGCCAAGACTAAAGCGCCTAGAACTGCTCGGCCACCGCGGCAGGCTGTCACAGGGCCACAGCTTTTCGCGATTTGTTTGAAGAACACTCTGGAGAATTCGAGCGAATGATTTGTCCATCCAGATCGCCCGAAATAAAACCCGTCGAGCATTTGCAAAACATAATCGAGAAGTCAGTTCGTGAAAAAAAATCTGCGCTGGTAACACCTTGGTAATTATGGACAGCTGTACAGGCAATATGGCACAATATTTCTGCATGGGTCTGTAACACGCCCGGGGGTACAAATGGCTGGGGTGCCTTTAACTGGTTCTCGCTTCTCGTTTTTTGACCGTTCGCCCTGTCCACACCACATACCTGATAATCCTGCGGCGCTCCTACTGTTCTGCTCCGCACTGCTTCGGGCTTGCCTGAAATTATGTATCTAAATATGCAAGCGGATTTATGGGAGCCACTCAATATTAAACACAACACTGTCCTACGTCTGGTATGAACAACTATATTCTGAGGCAATAAGAGGCGATAAGAAAGTCGTAGGTTGCACTGTTTACATTATAATTCATAAGTGTTTATCCCAATTAGCATTCTTGGTGGTTATCTGTCTACAATATCACTTGGATGAGCTTACGCGTAACCGGTGATTGTTGAAGATGCGGTGACCGAATGATCGAACGCAAGTTCTTACGCTCGTCACGCTTACACAGATATTTAGTACCATTCCTCATGGACAACAGTAATGATCTAACACTGTTCATAAAGTGAATTTTTCTCAGTTCTCACTTGTACGAGCGTGCGCGTAACCGTCGCGACGCGGATGATTGTTGATGATGGGGTACGCAATGACCGAAGGCACATTCTCACGCTCACTACAAGACACTGGCACTTGAAGGCTTTCTTTCGTGGTAAACTATTTTGCTGATCGACGTTAGTTCATTCTGAGAGGCCGAACACGGCGCGGATGATTGATGTACGGTGCGACACGCAACGAGAGGATACACAAATACGTTATCGACGGCACTGCTCATTTTTAATTACATCATTACGCAGGTTCCTCTGAATCACTTCCATATTTCATCACTTTACTCTTTTAGCATTTGTAGCAACACTCGAACTTCCATAATAACAGTGCCTCTCACATGCAGAACTACCCACAACACAGCATAACAATTCCGTGTACCGTGCTCAACTCTGCAAACGCGTTGCCCGCAAAGATACTCCGCAACTAAACCAGCGATATGACAATATGCTTACAGGTCTTGCAACGACTTGTTGAGTCCGTACCACGTTGAGTTGCTTCACTACACTGGGCAAAAGAAGGGTCGACATGATATGAGGAGGTATTCTATGACATTTGTCACCTCAGTATAAAGAAGCTCTTCAGTAGGCTAAACACAGACACTTGACAGTAGCTAACTGGAGGGGGTCCAGTGCGATCCGACAATTTCCGCTGCTGCCAATGAGGTGTTTACCCGCAGTGTGAGGACCGTGTGGTTCACGTCAGAGGCGGTCCTGTAATGTTTTGAGGGCGTTTTTGTACAATGACAAGAACCCATTCATTCAAGTTACAATGAGCGTGAACCACAATTTTTATTTCGACATCACCTTTAACCAAGTGTTGGACTTTCTGCTACATCTTTATGAGTATGCTGTGGACACTCCCGTCTTCCAAGATGATAGCTGGGTGTGGAGGGCTGCACCGGTACGTTCCTGGTGACGAAACGTCAGACCTCCCCATGGCGAGAAATCCGGGAACACCGTGAGAAATGCATACACGAACAGAAATGCAGACGATAACGAAGCCTGCAGGTTACGCCGTTGTATTCGACAGCGAACGGCACCTGATCTATGTCCTCAATGTGTTACAGGAGTCACTCCAGTTCAGAGTACTTTGCGTAGTTGCGAGGACATTATGTTGGAGCTAATTGAATTCGAACGCAGTGTGTGCATACGTAACAAGGCAGCCGAAGTATTCGGTGGTTAACAGGCACCTTATCGAAGATCTATACCGCACACAGAGAAAGCGGAAAACCCCTATCCGAAAAGTCACCAAGCCGGACGAACCTGCGTGCTGAGTGATCGTGACAGACGGTCATTTAAGGGGATTGTGACGAGAAGTGATAAAATAACACCTTTAAAAGTCACTGCAGAACTGAGCGTCCCGCTCGAAAACCCTGTCAGTATCAAAAGACGAAGGGAGCTCGCTCGGTAAGCTAGGAATGCGGCGAGGTGGAATTCCAGAGCCACCCACCAATGATGCAAATGTCCGTAACGGAAAAATTTGGTGCCGAAGCTATAAAACCTAGACTGTGGAGCAATGGAAGATTGTCATTTGGACATGGAAGTCTTGTTTCGCACTTATCAAATTCTGGACGAGGTTACGTTCCAGGAGTGAAACATAGCGGGTGTTCGGTGATGATTTGGGCAGCCATATCATGGTATTCCATTGGACACACAGTTACCCCGCAAGGTAGCATTACCGCCAAGGATTTGTGACCGTTTTGGTGTTCTGTCCTCTGCTGAGGAGTGATGAAACACAAGTTTACTACAACTGTTTATTATAGTAACTAAACAAAAATCTTAACTTGATAAATGGAACTGTCTATCCTGGACAATATCTCGAGGAACAAGGGGGAGACGATAGCACGGTTGTATAAGCTCTGAAGACAGCACAACTCGGTGGGCAGCGGGGACGGCAGCGGTCACGACAGGAGAGGTCCGTTGCGGAGGCTTTAAGCAAATCCTGATCCGCCAGAGTCCGGGACTTGTCTGACCAGCTCTGGGCTCAGAACAAACCTACGACGGCTGCTGGGGAAGTAAGGAACGATAGGTCGCGAAATGGAAACCACAGTGAAAATACGAGGAATCTCTGCACGCATATCTTGGGCATTGTCTCTAGTATGTCCGTAGATAGCGTCGCCGAGTGTGCAGTCCGGACGAAGATTTTCGCCTGATTTCATGCAACCCACATAACCTAATTGTCATGAGTTTTGTTTTTCATGACCATTCTCGGCCGTATAATGCAGGTGCAACGAAGACTGTCCTACTCCGTTTTACATGGGAAGTGTTTGAGCTACCTCTGATTTTTTTTCTCTGCTCAAATGAACCAATGGCTATGAAGACAAAATCTTGGCACAGACAACGAGCTGCAGTTCAGCATAAAATATTGTCGGAAAGCAGAGGAAACTGCCTTCTACGACGAGGGCATTGGAAAGATGGTACAAAGCTACGACAGAAGTCTAAGTCGGTGCGGTGACTACGTAGAGAGCGTGTAACTAACTGTTGCAAATAAAACATTTGATTTTCCATATACACTACTGGCCATTAAAATTGCTACACTACGAAGATGACGCGCTACAGACGCGAAATTTAACCGACAGGAAGAAGATGCTGTGATATGCAAATGATTAGCTTTTCAGAGCATTCACACAAGGTTGGCGCTGTTGGCAACACTTACAACGCGCTGACATGAGGAACGTTTCCAACCGATTTCTCATACACAATCAGCGGTTGACCGGCGTTGCCTGGTGAAACGTTGTTGTGATGCCTCGTGTAAGGAGGCGAAATGCGTACCATCACGTTTCCGACTTTGATAAAGGTCGGATTGTAGCCTATCGCGATTGCGGTTTATCGTATCGCGACACTGCTGCTCGCGTTGGTCGAGATCCAATGACTGTTAGCAGAATATAGAATCGGTGGGTTCAGGATGGAAATACGGAACGCCGTGCGGGACCCCAACGGATTCGTATCACTAGCAGTTGAGATGACAGGCATCTTATCCGCATGGCTGTAACGGATCGTGCAGCCACGTCTCGATCCCTGAGTCAACGGATGGGGATGTTCGCAAGATAACAAACATCTGCGTGAACAGTTCGACGACGTTTGCAGTAGCATGGACTATCAGCTCGGAGACCATGGCTGCGGTTACCCTTGACGCTGCATCACAGACAGGAGCGCAACGGCGAACTTGGGTGCACGAATGGCAAAACTTCATGTTTTTGGATGAATCCAGCTTCTGTTTACAGCATCATGATGGTCGCATCCGTGTTTGGCGACATCGCGCTGCACGCACATCGGAAGCGTGTATTCGTCATCGCCATACTGGCGTATCACCCGGCGTGATGGTATGGGGTGCCATTGGTTACACGTCTCGGTCACCTCTCGTTCGCATTGACGACGCTTTGAACAGTGGAAGCTTCATTTCAGATGTGTTACGACCCGTGGCTCTACCCTTCATTCGATCGCTGCGAAACCCTACATTTCAGCAGGATAATGCACGACCGCATGTTGCAGGTCCAGTACGGGCCTTTTTGGATACAGAAAGTGTTCGACTGCTGCCCTGGTCTGCACATTCTCCAGATCTCTCACCAATTGAAAACGACTGGTCAATGGTGGCCGAGCAACTGGCTCAACATAATACGCCAATCACTAATCTTGACGAACTGTGGTATCGTGTTGAAGCTGCATGGGAAGCTGTACCTGTACACGCCATCCAAACTTTCTTTGACTCAATGCCCAGGCGTATGAAGGCCATTATTACGGTCAGAGGTGGTTGTCCTGGGTACTGATTTCTCACGATATATGCACCCAAATTGCGTGAAAATGTAATCACATGTCAGTTCTAGTATAATATATTTGTCCAGTGAATACCGGTTTATCATCTGCATTTCTTCTTGGTGTAGCAGCTTTAATGACCAGTAGTGCAGCTTTTATTTTCCGACCGATCGTTGCTTCCTCTCCAAGTATGCCTCGTATGTAGTCATGGACGTCGGGAGTGAAGTTGCGCATCATGTAGCCTATTGCGCACAGTTTGAGTCGTAACACGACGTCCTGTGGCTGCACGAAAAGCATTATTCAACATGGTGGCGTTGCTGTCAGGGTTCCTCCGAGCCATAATCCGTAGGTAGCGGTCATCCACTGCAGTAGTAGTCCTTTAGCGGCCTGAGCGAGGCTTGTCATCGACTGTTCCTGTCTCTCCGTGTCTCCTCCGTGTCCGAATAACATCGATTTGGTTCAATCTGAGACGCCTGGAGCCTTCCCTTGTTGAGAGCCCTTCCTGGCACAAAGTAACAATGCGGACGCGATCGAACCGCGTTACTGACCGTCTAGGCATGGTTGAACTACAGACAACACATGCTGTTTACCTCCTTCCTGGTGGTATGGTTGGAACTGATCGGCTGTCGGACCCTCTCCATCTAATAGGGGTTGCTCATGCATGGTTCTTTACATCTTTGGGCGGGTTTAGTGATATCTCTGAACACTTAATGGGAGTGTGCCTGTGATACAATATCCACAGTCAACGTCTATCTTCAGGAGTTCTGGGAACCGGGATGATGCAAAACTTTTTTTTGATATGTGTATATAGAACCTGTATATCCACTGCGAGATGAAGCTCTTTTGAATGCCAACTGGTTTCCTACGCAGTATTAGTTATGGTAATGTGTTTTTCGTGTTTCCATATTTTTGTGCAACTCCTGTAGCCAGACCCGCTAAATCATCCTATTTGATCCCACATAAAATGAATGCGAGTATTTGCAGCAACATCACAGCAGTCTGGTACTTCCACGAGATCTAAACGTCAAAGAATGGCTTCAGCTGGGTATAGCATTCCTGAAGGACTTTCTTCCTCGTCAAATAGAGGCCATTATCGAGGATAGAGGCGGTGGTAAATAGTGTTTGCGTGATATATCCTGGAGATGACTAATTTTTGGTCCGGTGTGGTTAGTGTTAGAGGTGTGCTGAGAGACAATCAATTTTCCAGTATGTGTAATGCTTCTGAGGTAGTATTTACTATGATTTATTGGACACACATGTCGTTACTAACTTTTAAAAGAGAATTCCATTGAAAGGCAGCTTACACAATCTATCTCGCCATTTGTTGATTACCGTGTTTCAAAACGCATAGTTGTGGATAGTGGGAGTATTGTACTGTATTGTATGGAACTGGGGACCTAGAAACGACAGGGAGGCTCCGACCCGTCGTAGCCCTCAGTAGTTCACAACCCACAACAGGATACAGCAGTCCACTCACCCCACTGCCGCCCCACACCGAACCCAGGGTTACTGTGCGGTTCGGCCCCCAGTGGAACCCCTCCCCCCAGCCCCCTCCCCCCCGGGAACGTCTCATACGTGGTAGAGTAATTATGAGGTACGCGTACATGGAGACAGTGTTTGCGCTGTAATTGTCGACATAGTGTAACTGAGGCGGAATAAGGGGAACCAGGCCACATTCGCCGAGGCAGATGGAAAATCGCCTTAGAAACCATCCACAAACTGGCAGGCACACCGGACCTCAACACTAACCCGCCGGGCGGATACGTCCCGGTGACCGGCACGCCTTCCCGCCCGGAAAGCAGTGTGTTAGAGCGCACGGCTAACCGGGTGTGCGGATGGTACTTACTCAAATATCATCCAGTAAATCCGGAGAACATTTTCAAACCTGTAATGTTATGTATGCATCTAGATTGATTGCCGAAGCTCCCAGTGGTGAGGGTAGCTGTAAGTGCTGATCGGAAGATGCACCAGAAAATGCTGATCTTGATATTTTCGATATTCTGTCTTATAGTTCGATGTGGTTTCTGGTTATGGATTCGTATCCTTAACTTATTCTCCTAGACACCCTAAGGAAATACTGTAGAGGCACTAAGACCACTCCAAATACACTCCTGGAAATTGAAATAAGAACACCGTGCATTCATTGTCCCAGGAAGGGGAAACTTTATTGACACATTCCTGGGGTCAGATACATCACATGATCACACTGACAGAACCACACGCACATAGACACAGGCAACAGAGCATGCACAATGTCGGCACTAGTACAGTGTATATCCACCTTTCGCAGCAATGCAGGCTGCTATTCTCCCATGGAGACGATCGCAGAGATGCTGGATGTAGTCCTGTGGAACGGCTTGCCATGCCATTTCCACCTGGCGCCTCAGTTGGACCAGCGTTCGTGCTGCACGTGCAGACCGCGTGAGACGACGCTTCATCCAGTCCCAAACATGCTCAATGGGGGACAGATCCGGAGATCTTGCTGGCCAGGGTAGTTGACTTACACCTTCTAGAGCACGTTGGGTGGCACGGGATACTTGCGAACGTGCATTGTCCTGTTGGAACAGCAAGTTCCCTTGCCGGTCTAGGAATGGTAGAACGATGGGTTCGATGACGGTTTGGATGTACTGTGCACTATTCAGTGTCCCCTCGACGATCACCAGAGGTGTACGGCCAGTGTAGGAGATCGCTCCCCACACCATGATGCCGGGTGTTGGCCCTGTGTGCCTCTGTCGTATGCAGTCCTGGCTGTGGCGCTCACCTGCACGGCGCCAAACACGCTTACGACTATCGCTGGCAGCAAGGCAGAAGCGACTCTCATCGCTGAAGAAGACACGTCTCCATTCGTCCCTCCATTCACGCCTGTCGCGACACCACTGGAGGCGGGCTGCACGACGTTGGGGCGTGAGCGGAAGACGGCCTAACGGTGTGCGGGACCGTAGCCCAGCTTCATGGAGACGGTTGCGAATGGTCATCGCCGATACCCCAGGAGCAACAGTGTCCCCAATTTGCTGGGAAGTGGCGGTGTGGTCCCCTACGGCACTGCGTAGGACCCTACGGTCTTGGCGTGCATCCGTGCGTCGCTGCGGTCCGGTCCCAGGTCGACGGGCACGTGCACCTTCCGCCGACCACTGGCGACAACATCGATGTACTGTGGAGACCTCACGCCCCACGTGTTGAGCAATTCGGCGGTACGTCCACCCGGCCTCCCGCATGCCCACTATACGTCCTCGCTCAAAGTCCGTCAACTGCACATACGGTTCACGTCCACGCTGTCGCGGCATGCTACCATTGTTAAAGACTGCGATGGAGCTCCGTATGCCACGGCAAACTGGCTGACACTGACGGCGGCGGTGCACAAATGCTGCGCAGCTAGCGCCATTCGACGGCCAACACCGCGGTTACTGGTGTGTCCGCTGTGCCGTGCGTGTGATCATTGCTTGTACAGCTCTCTCGCAGTGTCCGGAGCAAGTATGGTGGGTCTGTCACGCCGGTGTCAATGTGTTCTTTTTTCCATTTCCAGGAGTGTACATCCAGAACAAATAATATATCAACGTAGCGTTGGTAAGTTATATGGGACGTGTGTTGAGTTTTGTGACGTCTGCAACTACCCCATTGATATACCGACACTGGTTATTTTAAAACCATCCCAAGAGTGGAGTGCAAAACGTAAGGAGGAAAGTAATTTTCTTATGATGTGTCACTGCCAACAAAGATCGTCGAAACTTGGAGCAGACATACAAAAAACTGCTGATTGTAGCACAGAAGGTATCAAAGAACCACACAATGAGACGAACAGAAATGACACTGTCATCCAAAGACAATAATTACGCTGAAGCCACCGTGCTCCCATGCTGGCCACAAGGTTGCTAAGAAGTCCTTGTGGTAGATCGTTCCATCCTTCCATCAGCGAGGTTGACAACTGCTGGATGATCGATGCTGTAAGTTGACTTGTTGCAATAGTCTCCATAAGGCATTCCAAATGTGCTGGAATTGAACGCCCTACCACAAGAGGTTCTTACTAACCTTGTAGTCAGCAAGACAGTGCTTTGTAGAGCATACATTGCCGTCCGTGGTGATCACAACCTCTATTAAGAACCATGTCACGCCTTTTGTAATTTCCAGGGGACCAATATTAATCGCGTTGAGTTTAATGAAGTAATTGTCTTTGGATGAAAGTGTAATTTCTTTTCATCTCATTACGCATTTTATAGTTACCTTCTGTATTATACTGCAGCAGTTTTTTCTTGTATGGTCCAAGTTGTACCGAGTTATGTTACTTGGCTGTGACATCATGAGAACGTTATTTTCGTCTTTAACTTCTGTTCACCTGGCATTTACTTTTCCAAGATATATTTGGGGTGGGTTGTTTTAATTGCCTCACACTAATCGCTAATACACCCTTTTCGGTTTGTGAATGGGTAACCTGGGTCGATTTTAACGCTTTCAAACGCAATGGGCGCTGGATTCCAGATTGGTCTTGGTGTGACAGAACTACCGTAACTTGAGGCACACGTTACGAGAGCTAGGATTTTCCCTGGGGAAAATGTGACGAGACAAGGGGCTTAACGAACTTGTTTAGGCTTCTGAAAGTTTTGCCCCAATTTACGGGCCATATCGACGCCACGTCTTTCTTCTGATTCTTTAAAATTCATCACTTTTTAAGGTTTCACGTCAATTCAGCCGTTTGTATTCTCAGTATGCTGTCACATATTTATGCCCATATCAAAAAGGCGTTGAGATAATGTCATGGAACGCTGCTGTAACATTTTGAAAATCTATGAAAATATCAAAATGTCGATGTGGATATTTGTAGAGGCCAGAAGGATTGTTCAACAAAAGGAATTTTTGAGCTACTTCGTCTAAGAGTAACTGGAGATAGGCGTGCGGTAGTTCTGACCTAGAGACACATTTACTACCATACCTTGGAATTCACAGCTTTAAAGTCACCACATACGCAGAGAGACACAATGGATTTCCTTACCACAACCTATGGAGAAGTCCAAGAACGTCTATGAAAGGCACCATTATGTTTTGCTGCTGCAATACTACTGAGTTCTTCTTTAACGGACTCTCTCAACACAAGTGGGATCGGGATCTTCTTTATATACATGTGTGTCTTTCGGGTAACCTATCCCTTACGAGAAAAAAATCAGCGAATGAGTCAAAGAGACTGTCTATTGGTTTTTCTGCTGGGATTCGATCATCACCACCGAGTAAATGTTCTATTTTTGTCGCTTAGGGAGGTGATCCTAACATCAGATAGATATTCCAGTTAAGCAAGGAAGCTCACGCACCTGTGTCCACTTGGCAAGTAACCCTGTACTAACCTGCTAGAAACTATTAACAGCTGCTGTGGAGAGCGTGTAACTATTCCACAGAGTTATTATCTCATTTAAATGCTAATCTTCCGGTGCCTTTGCCTTTTTAGATCGGCAAACACTGTTTCCTCATACTCCGCATTGAAAAAAAGTTCTCTAGAAACATTCGGTGGACCTGTTGTTAGCACACTCGACTCTCATTCGGGAGAACGACGGTTCAAACCCGCGTCCGCCCATCCTGATTTAGGTTTTCCCTGATGTCACTAAATCGTTTCAGGTAAATGCCGGCATGGTACCTTTGAAAGGGCACGGCCTACTTCCTTCCCAACCCTTCCCTAATACGATGGGACCGATGACCTCACTGTTTGGTCCTCTTCCTCAAATCAAGAAACCAATCCAAAAATGCGCTGCAAACGTGTTTTTGAGAACAGTGAAAGATATGAGGAGAATCTAGACACTTTCTGTTGTGAAAGTGACTGACAATGAAGAATAATCGTAAAGCTTTGTTCTCACTGAACACTGCCAGAGCGAAGTCCATTCTTGCTGCTCGTCACGTAATTTCCGCAGTCGGAGCTGGCTCGTAGTAAGAGAAAATTCGAGACACATACACGTATTTCAACTGACATATTCAGTTTGAAAATAAGTCACTCAAAACACATGTTGCGTCACGAGAATTTGCGTTGTTGCCCGTCAAACATGAATAATGAAGACCACTGTGTTTGAATGTGAAAGCATCAAGAACAAAATTAATGTTATTCATTGGAGAAAGATGAAAACAAATGCTCCGCGTGGTCATTCCCAGGCAACTCACCTGTAAATCAACATACTATGTATTTTGATAAAAACATCCAAGCCATCTGACGAATGTGTGATTTTGAAACGATTAAACTTTTTGTATAGAGAGAGAGAGAGAGAGAGAGAGAGAGAGAGAGAGAGAGAGAGAACCGAATTGCAGCTGGCTTCTGCTATGCCCTATAAACATTCAGTAGTCTAGAACATTCACTTTCGTCTTCTTTAATATCCTGCTTAATCTTACCGAAATATCGGCACGTGCAAGAGAGAAAATGATATTTGTAGAAATGGTTCTCGGGCGAGACGTCGTATGTTGTGCAATTACCTCAATATTCATCGGCGCAGCTGATGGTTATCTGCAGGTGCCGCAAACACACTCCTGAGCTGTGACTGAAGTCTCGTTTGCGTGGCATATGCAGGAAGCTTCCGTGACAGCTCAGAAGTGTGTTCGTCGCACTTGAGCTATCGATCAGTTACATCGATGAAATATTATATGAAATTCACAACATTGGACGTCTCGCCCGAGGACCCTTCCTACAACTAGTCCGTTCGGAATGCCTCATGCAATCCAAGTTGATATTTGTACTAAAATTCCGTGAACAGGCCGAGAACGCCACTCAATTCCGGTTAACCGACGTGTCGTGCTGTGCCTATGGTGTCAGTAGACGTTAGTATGGAGTTGCACGTAGTCATAACATTGTACATCTGCTTCAAGTAGCACCTTAGCTGTACTCATGGGGTTGAGATATGTCCCTCCAGTACTCCCACAAAGTAAAACACGTACAAGGCAGTGCCAAAAATCTTAGACGGATGCACTCTGCGGTAGTCAGACAAGCTGACTGCTCGGCTGTCGAAGGAATTATAATCATAATCATCATCATCATCATCATCATCATCATCATCAGTATTAGTATTGCCGAACAAAGAGTAGGAGAGCATCTCCGATGAGTGTATAGCCGACAGAAGCCTGCCTTCTGTGTATAAGCGACATGGCACGTGCTTCGTTGCCTACTATAAAATTCGCTGGTTGGTTATAAAAGTTGTCACATAGAAGGGAAATACGAGTATACATGTAATTTACTCACCTTACATCGCCAGGGACGTTGCGACAGGAATTATTCGCCAGGATTAAAATATCACTATACTCCCCGAGTATACGCTGTAACTAACTTAAAACAGGTTAATGACTTTGCGTCACGTAGTAACTCAAACATAGAGCGTTTAAAAAGTAAATATCTGGATTCGAGTTAGGTCCAGTACACAATTTTTATCTTTCAGGGAGTTCCATGAATTACACTGATGGCAAAATATATCAACAGTAAAAAGTAATGTCCAGTAATGAAATTTCATGAATAGATTAGTCTAGGAAACATATTTAAGTTACTAACATTGCAAGATCGCAGGTTAATGCAAACGAGAGAGCCATTGCAAATGTGGAGTGATGGTACGTCAATAAACGATGTAATCGCCGGAATTTTTAATGCAAGCATGCAGACGTACATGCATTGTGTTGTACAGCTGCCGGTGGTCAGTTTAAGGGATGGAGTTCCATGACTGTTGCATTTGGTCGGTCAATACAGGGACGGTTAATGCTGTTTGTGGATGACGCTGGAGTTGTCTCCCGATACAGTCCCGTATGTTCTCGATTGGAGGCACATCTGATGATCTAACAGACCAAGACATGTCGACACTCTTAACTTACCAGTTAAGTCCCATAAGATTTCACACACATTTGAACTTTTTTTTTTTTTTTTTTTTTGCACACGTCAAGAAATTTGCTTAGTGGTAGCTTATGATGGAAGCACCGTTAAGTGAGATCACCGAACAAAAAAATAAGTCATCCTTTTAAAAGAGAGGGCTGGTCACTTTGGGGCACTGTAAACGGCGTAAGACGGGTAGTGGGTGGTAATGTGACGCTCCACCGCTGACGTAAATGGCTCTGAGCACTATGGGACTTAACATCTGTGGTCATCAGTCCCCTAGAACTTATAACTACTTGCACCTAACTAACCTAAGGACAACACACATCCGCACCCGAGGCAGTATTCGAACCTGCGACCGTAGCAGTCGCACGCTTCCGTACTAAAGCGCCTAGAACCGCTCGGCCACCGCAGCCGGCCGCTGATGTAAGTCATTATCAATGAAGTGGTGCGTTTAGGCCAGTGGCTTGTATGGACTCAGCGCAGTAAGAAAGGCTGATGTGGAGACTTGACAGTGACCGATATGAACTATGTCATTTGGACGTGCCTATGACCACACCATGAATCAAGTTGCCCAATTTACTGCTGCACCAACGAGGACTATCCAACAAGCAAGGTGTGTACAAGGAATGGTGTACCAATCGCAGTCGTGTAAAGTGGCGTGAAAACAATTGTGATTAGATCCTAAACGCCAGAGACTGGAAACTAGTGTCACTGTTCGTTTCAAACACAACAGCAATTGCCGTGAATGCAGGTGTTCCTCAACCAGTTTCCGAGCGAATATTACGAATAGACCTGTACGTAATGGATACTTCACAGAAGGCCATTTCTCACAGAGTGACATGAAGGTGCACGTCATCAATGGACCAAGAAAAGTTAAACAATTGCTAACAGGAGGCGTGTAATATGGTCCGACCAAACCATTTTGTCTCTATACACGGAGGGACGGCCCAGTGAGACTTTTAGGCTGCGATGTACGTAGGCTGTAGACCGGACTGGAAGTAATTCCGTGATGTTTTGAGGACGTTTTCCTTCCCATGACCTGGAATACACTCATATTACCACGAACGTGAATCTGGATGATTATTTCATCACTCTTTGTGACCAAGTGCTGCACTTTGTTTTACACTTCTTGACGAGTATGCTGTGGACACTCCAGTCTTCCTAGGTGAAAACATCCGTGTTTTCACAACTAGACACTTGACGATACCCTGTCGCACCTAGCCTGACCTACTAAATCGCCCTGTCTTAATCTCATAGAAAATGTCCAGCGTTATTTGGAACAGCGGACAAAGCATAGCTATCATCATATTCCCAAATTTGCTGTCTCTACAGCGACTTCTGGTAAATGTAACATACTTACAGAAATTTCTCGTGTGATCCTCGCCAAATTGAAACCATTCTCAAGGCTAGACTTTACACTGCGATGTCTCCTGGACGTGCCAGTGTTTTATCTTTTATTTCATTTTTTATTTTTTCCTGTTGTGCTTAGGCAAATTTGCTTAACTGGACTCTTTCGGATGTCCTACCACACTTTCTTGCATGTGTCAAAAATTATCTTATTTAGTTATTTGCGGCAAATAATGTAAGTAAAAGTTGAAACATTCCGTCAATTTATCCTTCTTTCTTTCCTGACGATATTAACTGAGTGAGATGGCGTAATACTGAAGATAGTAGATTAGCATTCTATAAGGGACGTTCGAAAAGAAACGAACCGGAGGCGTAATTACAGAAACCAATACCTCTACGTTAAAAGTATTTGCCCTGGCTGTTAAGACCCTTGTCCCACTGTGACACAAGCTGGTGAATTGCTGTATCATAAAATGCCTGGGGCTGCGATGTTAACCAGTTCTGCACGTACAACTGGACATCGCCGTCCACACGAGTGCAGGAAGGGTTATGCTGACATTCTTCTTTGACCAAGATGGCACTCTTCTGATTCACTCCCTGCAGCACGGGACAACAGTGAACGTCCGGCGTTACAGGCAAACCTTGACCACCCTTCGCCAAGCCATCAAACCAAAGCGACCAGGCAATCTCATCCGTAGGGTCATTCTGCTCCACGACAATGCAAAGCCATGACGGCCAACACAGTCGAAAAACCCATGCAGAAATTCAAATGGGAGGTTCTCGGACACCCTCCATACAGTCTGGACCTCTCTCCCTGTAATTACGCCATTTTTGGTCCCCTTAAAAAGGCTCTGAGGGGCAAACGATTCGCCTCGGACGTTGACGTCCAGCTGTACGAGCGGAACTGTTCAACATCGCAGCCCCGGGAATTCTACGAGACAGCCATTCACCGCCTTGTGTCACAATGGGACAAGTGTCTCAACAGCCAGGGTCAATACTTCTAATATACAGGTACTGGTTTCTGTAATTATGCTTCCGGCTCGTTTCTTTTGGAACGCCTCTTATAGAATAACGGCGTTCAAATCCCTATGAAGTCCGTTGGATGTTTATTTTTTGTTATTTCTATAGATTACTTCAAGGTAATGCTAGAAATGTTCTTTTCCACATGTTTCACACGGTTTTCTCTCCATTATTCTCCGAGAAAGCCGCTGTTTTCTTTACAGCTCGACATCTACAGAGCGTTACACCCTACTCTTCCTTTGTTCCTGTCACAACGTCATCATCTGCCTGTCAGCGAGAGATTTAAACCGTTTCATGTTTGTTGATGTTTTCAATATTTTGTGAGAGTATTTTTGATGTGGTGACATATCGAGCTTCACACTTGTAAAGCAACTTTGGAACATTTACAAGTTCATCAGTTAAGCTTGACAGTGCCAGACCACACAGTAGCGCTAAGAGAGCTGCAACAATACGACGCCTTGAGTACACTGTCATACATCATCTTCCATCCGATTTTCATCTGTTTCCAAAACTTGAAGAATACTTTCGAGGAATTCGCTTTGATAGTGATGAAGAGTACAAGCAGAGGTGAGGTTGTGGCTTCGTGAACAAACTAAAATATTCTACACTGACAGTATAAACAAACGGGGCTCTCGTTCAGAGAAATTTGTTCGTGGCCAAGGTGCATATGTTGAGAAGTAAAAATATAGTAAAAAGAATAAAATGTAGAATGTCAATACTATATATAGTTAAAGGCTATCCGGACATTGACCTTATTCTGTGCGAATACGCGCGCTTTGCCCGAACTCTTACGGGACTCGTCGCCTTAGTCTGACGCGAGTAATGAGTGAATGGGCAAATATCTATCAGGAACACTACGAATGTGATTTGTGGACAGTTGGGAATGTGGGTCTCACGGGAAGCGTGCAAGGGATAAGTCCTTAAGTCCCTGCAGCCGCACTTTCCTCTGTGCCCTTGGTGGCCCAGATGGATAAGAGCGTCTGCCATGTAAGCAGGAGATCCCGGGTTCGAGTCCCGGTCGGGACGCACATTTTCAGCTGCCCCCATTGATGTATACCAACAACACCTGTCGGCAGCTAAGGGTTTCGATTTAATTATCATTTCATTTTAGAGAAGCTGCACGGTCATCAATGGTATCTGTTCTTTCGGAAACAGATACCATCTTCACATCAATAACATTCGTTTTATTTAAAAAGGATTAACAGTTTTCAAGTAAAAACTTCAGAAGCATTACTGTTCAGCACGCCACCTTAGTTTCCATTATCGAATGCGTTTTTAGTGAGCTATGAAATTTTTAGGAGTTACGTTTGTGATGTACGAGCTCCCAAAAAATGGTTCAAATGGCTCTGAGTAGTATGGGACTTAACTTCTGAGGTCAACAGTCCCCTAGAACTTAGAACTACTTAAACCTAACTAACCTATGGACATCACACACATCCATGTCCGAGGCAGAATTCGAACCTGCGACCGTAGCGGTCGCTCGGCTCCAGACTGTAGCGCCTAGAATTGCACTGCCACTCCGGGTGGCGCGAACTGCCACATTATTCTGATAACTGTAATGTGAAAATGTGTAATTTATAATTAGTGATGTAGATAATGACGAATTTGGAAACAGCTCTTACTTACGAATTTCTTGTTGATGTGTTATGTAGAAAGTCACATTATAAATCATTTACATAATTCAGAGCCTACAGGCACAAAAAAGGACACATACATAAACGATTGCAAAGATATGTTACATATTGTTGCTCCGGACACTGCGAGAGGGCTGTACAAGCAATGATCACACGCACGGCACAGCGGACACACCAGGAACTGCGGTGTTGGCCGTCGAATAGCGCTAGCTGCGCAGCATTTGTGCACCGCCGCCGTCAGTGTCAGCCAGTTTGCCGTGGCATACGGAGCTCCATCGCAGTCTTTAACACTGGTAGCATGCCGCGACAGCGTGGACGTGAACCGTATGTGCAGTTGACGGACTTTGAGCGAGGGCGTATAGTGGGCATGCGGGAGGCCGGGTGGACGTACCGCCGAATTGCTCAACACGTGGGGCGTGAGGTCTCCACAGTACATCGATGTTGTCGCCAGTGGTCGGCGGAACGTGCACGTGCCCGTCGACCTGGGACCGGACCGCAGCGACGCACGGATGCACGCCAAGACCGCAGGATCCTACGCAGTGCCGTAGGGGATCGCACCGCCACTTCCCAGCAAATTAGGGACACTGTTGCTCCTGGGGTATCGGCGAGGACCATTCGCAACCGTCTCCATGAAGCTGGGCTACGGTCCCGCACACCGTTAGGCCGTCTTCCGCTCACGCCCCAACATCGTGCAGCCCGCCTCCAGTGGTGTCGCGACAGGCGTGAATGGAGGGACGAATGGAGACGTGTCGTCTTCAGCGATGAGAGTCGCTTCTGCCTTGGTGCCAATGATGGTCGTATGCGTGTTTGGTGCCGTGCAGGTGAGCGCCACAATCAGGACTGCATACGACTGAGGCACACAGGGCCAACACCCGGCATCATGGTGTGGGGAGCGATCTCCTACACTGGCCGTACACCTCTGGTGATCGTCGAGGGGACACTGAATAGTGCACGGTACATCCAGACCATCATCGAACCCATCGTTCTACCATTCCTAGACCGGCAAGGGAACTTGCTGTTCCAACAGGACAATGCACGTCCGCATGTATCTCGTGCCACCCAACGTGCTCTAGAAGTTGTAAGTCAACTACCCTGGCCAGCAAGATCTCCGGATCTGTCCCCCATTGAGCATGTTTGGGACTGGATGAAGCGTCGTCTCACGCGGTCTGCACGTCCAGCACGAACGCTGGTACAACTGAGGCGCCAGGTGGAAATGGCATGGCAAGCCGTTCCACAGGACTACATCCAGCATCTCTACGATCGTCTCCATGGGAGAATAGCAGCCTGCATTCCTGCGAAAGGTGGATATACACTGTACGAGTGCCGACATTGTGCATGCTCTGTTGCCTGTGTCTATGTGCCTGTGGTTCTGTCATTGTGATCATGTGATGTAACTGACCCCAGGAAAGTTGTCAATAAAGTTTCCCCTTCCCGGGACAATGAATTCACGGTGTTCTTATTTCAATTTCCAGGAGTGTAGTATGTTACAGATCGTCCACAGAGAATGCATGATATCCTTTAGTGTACAAGACATTTTGGGTATAAAATCTAAAACCACAATATCCTTACATATCAGCCACAAGGATGCTTAGTTTTAAGTATTACTGTTTTATTTTGCTTATTGTATAGGTAGGAATAAATGGCCTTGTAGTTGATGTACAAATACTTAAGAAAATGCTGCCTGCACTAAGGAATAGCATAAATTATCTGCAAAGCATCTTTAACATCGTATCTCTTGACAATATGCAACGTCTCTTTATTGCTTTTTGTTTTTACTGGGTGGTCAGAACGTGTTCTAGGGTAGGCTGTGCCGAGAAATAATTGTTGGGAAAAAATTCGACACGTTGCGCCGTTTCAGAGTTCATTAGCATTGAAGATGGGCAATCAGGCAGACGTGCGAGCCAATTCAAGAGGCCTGCCAGATACAATAACTGTCCGTTGTTCTCATGTTGTCGATGATACAGCAGGAGACAGCTCATCCTCTGGGTCGGGTTCGGTTTATTTCCAGTTTTTGTACTATTTTATCGTTCGGTTTTAGAAGCCGGAAGAAAAACGCTTTTGGCTATACCGTCTCTGGCTGACCGCTTGAGTTTTCGCATGCAGCGGCCTGATTGGCTAACTTCAACGCTAATTAACTCGTAAATGGCGCCGCGGCACCATCAGAAGCTTTTCGGGCTGTTTCTGACCGCCCAGTGTAGGCGTGTTTTTAATCTGTACTATGGATGAGCTGACCTGTGTAAGTACTATATAAAAAAATCTGGACTTGTTAGTAACAGACCATCAAGAAATCCGTAAGCAGAAGCTGATTTCGAATTATCCGGTAGCTTTTCGAAAGGCTGCATCAGCAATTATGAAATCCCGCCTGTTTACCTTACAGTAAAGTCACCAGAATAAAGTAGCAGCTCACACATCGAAATATTGTGCTTAAAAGTGTCATAGCATACGCAGCATACGCCTTCGATAATGGGAAATATTTACCGAAACGCATCGTGCAGCAGCACTAAAAGTTACTGTATAAGAAACAAAAACATTGCCTCCAGTCACAGACGCTAAGCAACCGTTTCTTCTTCTTTCATCACGGTATAGCCCTTACATACGTTCCATCTCCTTTTTTTTTTAGTCTGCCTAAGGATCCTTTACTTGAAGGCCTGAAATTTAAGGTACGTTTTGGTAGTATCGAACCACATTCTTCGTAGATGTTATAGTCAGATTTTTCGATTAAACTTTATCTTATTTATAGAATGTATCCAGTGTTTTCATTTCCTTGTCTATATAATCTTGCATAGCCCTTCACTTCTCTTAGAAATGTCATTTCAGCCGTTTGGATTCTCCTTTCTTGCTTTTTAGTAGTTGCCCAAGACTCATTTGGAAATTACCACATAAAACTTTATCTTTATGCGTTTCCTAACTTTATTCCTCCATGTTCTACTGACTGTTCCGCATATCGTTTAATACCTCCGCCGTCTGTTGTCAACCTAGAGTTAATTCAGATAGTTTATAATACACCAGGCAACTAAAGAGACCAACAAGTGCCATTGTTTTGTTTCCTATTATGATATTAGTTCTCAGCAATTTCGTCCCCTTGAAAAACATCACTTTTGTTTTTGTAATGGATATTTTCATATTAGCCGGCCGGTGTGGCCGAGCGGTTCTAGGTGCTACAGTCTGGAACCGCGCGACCGTTACGGTCGCAGGTTCGACTCTTGCCTCGGGCATGGATGTGTGTGATGTTCTTAGGTTAGTTAGGTTTAAGTAGTTCTAAGTTCTAGGAGACTGATGACCTCAGAAGTTAAGTCCCATAGTGCTCAGACCCATTTTAACCATTTCTGATATTTTCGTATTACGTTCTTTAGAAATTGGGGAAGTATGTAGATGGATGTATTTGCAGCGAAGTTTCGCTATCCTGTACGATTGCAAGGTCGTCTGTAAAAAGCACTGTATTTGCAATTTCTCATGCGATAATCTTACTTCAGGATCTATTTAACGAACTTCGATTCCGTAACGAACCGTTGTGCACAGCGACTGTAGATTAAGGAAGAATAGGAACAGCAATCAGTCGTAATCCCACTGGTGTTTTATTATTGTTGCATATATAGATTTCAGCTATAGCCATCTTCAGTGCTAAAATACAAGAAAATTGATTCCTGTGTTCCTGTCCTTCCTGGATCAATTTGTTGTTTCCATGTCTCAGTCATATCGTCAACGAAAATGAAATGACGTGTGCCTATGGCGTCCCGTCGTGTAGACCGTTCGCCTGGTGCAAGTCTTTCGATTTGACGCCACTTCGGCGACTTGCGCGTCGATGGGGATGAAATGATGATGATTAGGACAACACAACACCCAGCCCTGAGCGGAGAAAATCTCTGGCCCAGCTGGGAATCGAACCCGGACCCTTAGGATTGTCAGTCTGTCGCGCTGACCACTTTTTTTATTAAAAAATAAAATAAAAATAAAAACTCGGTTTCTCCGCTTTATGGTCAAACAACGCGACCACATTTTTTTAAAATCTTTTTTCGTACAATTGTGCTGTCCTAGGGATAAGAAAAGTATCGAGACAGTAAAATCAATTTGGAAACCATAAAATCAACGGAAAGGCCGCCCTCTTTTTTTTTGTAACATGAATAAAGTAAATGACAATCCAGTCACGGGCGGGAGTGAAAATGAAGTCATCATCTGTATCCCAATCCCTGCAGCACGTGGTATCGCATCATAAATCTTACAGAAAGCCATATAATCTTGATCATTTCTGCCATTATGGACGGCATGTATTTCTCCTGCTCGACCATTCGAAGCACCATTATCTGAGGCGGTTTCGGTGTTTACCATCGTTATGAGTTTTTTTTTCACGTTAACATAATCCAGTCATAACTGGCGCCAACAGGTAAAGGGCGAGCTTTCTTCTCAGTGTGCTATATGTTCCTGGGTTCGATTCCTGGCGGGGTCCGGGATTTTCTCTGCCTCGTGATGACTGGGTGTTGTGTGATGTCCTTAGGTTAGTTAGGTTTAAGTAGTTCTAAGTTCCAGGGGACTGGTGACCATAGATGTTAAGTCCCATAGTGCTCAGAGCCATTTGAACCATTTTTTTTGGTGCTATATGCCAATATAATTGAACCGCGCAGTATTGTATCTAGTCGTTCTACTGCAGGAGTCTTCTCATTTCTGGGACTACCACTCAACTACTGGGGGCGGACATGTCGTCAATGTATACGTTAGAAAGTGTGAGTGCTAAACGACGACCTTGGCGGGTCCCTTGGATTATAAACATGTTTCCTGATACAGCGTGATTAGTCTCTATTGTCTTTGTACCACTTCATTGTTGACAAAAAGGTTCAACATTCAAGGTGAGGGTCATTCTCTATCAGCGTATCTTTCAGACTCGCAGACGAGTATCCAACTACTTTAATCGTAAGGATAAGAATAAGGCATGGCAGGCACTCACGCTGCGAGGAGTTGTCGCGCCAGACAGTGGGGCAGACGTGCCAGAGGCCGATGCGGAAGGTGACGGTGGCCGTGGCGGCCGAGTTGAGCGGCTCCCAGGTCCAGAGCCAGCCGCTGGTGACGAAGGCGGTGAGCACCGTGGCCAGCGCCAGCAGGCCCCAGGCCACCGCCAGCCGCGACACCGCCGCCGTGCTGCCGCTCGAGCACGTCATTGTCCTGCGCACACGTACACACACACCGTTCTGCTACTACTGGCGACATCGTTGTGGGGGCAAAGGGAAAGGCAACGGCGTACACGTACATCTTAATGGAGATTTACAGCGTATTTCAAAAAGAATGTTCCGATCTAAAAACTCCATATTTATTGTCATACTGTAAACATGGAATGAATTGCAAAACACTGAAACACTCTTAAAGTTTTACCTGTGCTGTTACAAATGCTCTATTGTCCAACAGCAGCAGCGCGAACAACGTCTAGATGACAGCTAAATACGTCAAACTTTACACACTGTATCTGCGTTTACAGAAGTTACGGCGGCTGTTATTCTGTTCTTCACTACTTCACGAAACGAAGTAAAGGGGAGATGAACCCTTTCCTTCACATATACCCACAAGGAAAAAATGGCACAGGGTCATGTCTGGCGGTATTGGAGGACAAGAATGTAGGGATGTGTCACGGGGTTCCTTGTGTCCTGTCCAGCGTTGAGCTATCATCAAATGCTGCAGAATTGTCTTTTTCGACAACTTTAGGAGAACTCCGATGACTTCATTTTCTAACATGGCTGAACTCCACCACACTGGCACAACAAAGTACATCAGTTTTTCAGTGAAACTCTGCCCTACCGCTGGTAGGGCGCACGGGACACTGAGGCACTGCCCTGTGTTCTTCGCCTCCAGGATCACCGGGCGTAACACACCGCGATTTTTTCTTGTGGTGATATGCGAAGGAAAGTTGTTCATCTCCCCTCTAGCCCGTGACACTGAAGCGAAGAACAGAATAACAGCCGCCATAACTTCTGTAAAAGTAGATGCACTGTGTAAATTTTGGTGAATTTAGCTTTCGTCTAGATGTTGTTAGTGCTGCTGCTAGGCACACAGCATTTGTAATAGCATAACTAAAACCAATATTTCTTGAGTATTTTGTAATGTATCCGATGTCTGTGATATGTTTTTATCAATAAATATGGAGATTTGCTATCAGGTCGTTCTTTTTGAAAAATTCTTTATTTTCGTTGCGTCGGAACGCCTTTGACAATAACGTAAGTGGAATATATTCTTGATCTGAGGAATAGTTTTGTTTATACGGATTTTTTAAAACAAAAGTTGAGATTTGGCATGTAGTCATTTTAGAGGCATGCGACAATATTATATATATGGGCCTTTATTATACACTGTTATGATCTCTGGAGGAAAATGTAGTCCCTTTATATTCAGCAATTCAAATTTATTGAAGCGTTTTGAGTTAAGTCACTTTCAAAATATCAACGGGGATAGGGAGTTTCATACACAGGTATAGCGTCACACACAAATCCAACAGCATAGTACAATCAGTTGAAACCTGATGTTAGTACTTGAAGATGACGCCATACCGTGTGAATGCAGCTCCCTGCCTCCTGAAGATAAGTTTACTCGAAATGCGTCAATAAAGTTGAGTTGCTGAACATCAAGTGTCAATTTTTCTCCAGAAACCATAATAGCACCGTATAGAAAAGCTCAATTTTTTGAAAAAATAGTGCTGTTTAATCTTTTCTCAACCGATAGCATATTTCATCCTCTTTAGGACGTGCATCCGAACAGCATTCGTTCCTCTTCCGACGTTTCTTTTAACAACTATATAGTCAATCTGTGACAGAAGTAAAAGCACTTTTACACAAAACTGTGGTGTAGACTTGTGCGTGCCAGAGGTAACACCATAGCCCACTGGCCAAGACGGCAGCTCTCCTAGGATTTGTGAAAGATGATCTGATTTTACGAAAGTGCGTATTTGTGAAATTCCTTTTCAGTGTGGTAAAAGTCTCTCAGCACATACAATACGCACTGTACAAGAAAGGTGCACCGAACACCAACGACAAACTCCCTTTCTACAGCACAACTAAACTGCAGTGGCTCAACATTGTACATCCATTTGAGAATCCATGGGTTACGAGCAAGTCAAGTTTTTCGTTACAGCCTCATTTTATTGGGACCCTGTGGTCAAGGAAGAAGTGGAAATATAATTATCAGCCAACCCGCTCAAACAAGACCTGGGTTTCCAGCTTGACGAATCGTGGAAAGCACCCTTTCAATTCTACGCTCTCAAAGAAACTGTTGCTCCGAGTCTTAACATCCCAACACGTACTATCCACTTTAATAATTAACTACATAATTCGTAGCCACTGCGAATTCACTGACTTTGCGTCTGCGTTGTTTTATTCTTAAAAGCATGATTTTTAACTGTGACTGTCGCTCATGTCAACAACTGTCTTATCTTTGACACACGAGCGTTTACTTGACAGCATTGTATAAAGCGGTTTTTATTCTGCTACTGATTCACGTTGGAGGTGAGTTATCAGGCTAAATATCCAAAGCAGAAACACGAGAGCTGTTTTCCTTTTCTTTTCGTTTCTTTTTTTTAAACATCTGATCGATCGCGAAATGGAAAGCTCAGTAAAAATCAAAATTGTTTTATTATTTGCAAGATTTACCTACACATTCCAGCTACTTCTCTACATAGTAGCCGCTCCGACTTATTTGTCGTTGCGTGGTACCAACCTTCCAATACCCTCCTCATAGAAGGCAGCTGCTTGTTATTTCCGACAATTTCCTATGCTAATCTGTAGCTCTTTGTGCTAAAATGCTGTCGTCAAGTGAGCGTTTCATGTGAGTGAAGAGATGAAATTCAGTGGGAGACAAGGCCAGGCTGTATGGTGGGTGATCATACAATTCCCGTCGAAAATTCTGTAGGAACGTCTTTGTTAAAGCTGCAATGTGTGGTCGACCGTTTTAATGGAAAGGAACAATTCCTGATGACAACATTCCTCTTCATTTCTTCTGGATGGCCCTTCGTAGACGATTTTATCAAATCGCCTGATCCACTCACTGAATAATATCATCGGTTGACACTCGCTTCCTTCCCTGACTATCTGCATTATGAACATCTGTATGTCCTGCCTCAAATTCCTGCACCATTTGTAAGTAGACTGTTTGTATGTTTGTATCTTGGCAGCGCTATAGGCTATATTAATATCGCTGACAGCGCTCTGCACCCTCGGCAAGAGATTCTGAGGTTTGCTGGACTAGCAGTTAGCGAGCAGACAGAGAAGGTTTCAGACATGTTTTCTTAGTGGAAACTCAGTGTTGGTAGGACACGCATTGTAAAATGAGGATGGCTGCAGTTGGTAATATTTGGGTAGTGGAATTATTGACAACTATATAATTTTTGGAACTGGATGTCACATGAATAAGCTGGTTGTAGTTGCTGCTTACGGTAATTACTGTAGTTTGTGTTATGAAGATTTTCTGTGAGGTGAGTGACTTATGAAATAGTGTGGGTTATTGTTACGATTGCTTGCAATTCAGGGTCATTGTTTTGTGTTAATTAATTGAAGTCATGTTGTCATTGTATAGCAGTCAGATTGCGTTGGGCTTGTATATTGTGGGTAACAAATGAATAGGTTAAGTTTGAGTTGTCTTTGTCAGGGAAAATTCCGTAGATCTACGTTAAAGAGACAGTAGTTTCACATAGTTGCACTTTTCTGTCACGCATGACAGGTGTGTTATGTGGGCTGCATGAAATCAGGCGAAAACCCTGAGGTGGACTTAATACTTGGCAGGAGACACTATTTTCTAGGCTTCTTTACGTCCTCACTGTGCTCTTAGAACTGAAATAAGCTATGTGACACGATGGATGGGCATACTAGATGCAATGCGCAACACATCTGCGCAAAGATTCACTAGATTCTCACTGTGGTTTTAATATAGAGACCGATCGGAGGTTGAAAAAAATAGCACTCTTAATGCTTCACTGGACGCACACCTGAAAGATGATGGAATAGTGTTGTTTGTACAACGAGTATATCATCGTTTTCAGTGATTAAGAAATGATCAGCTGAGCTGATATGTAGATGTACAGACAGTAAGTTACAAATGCCGTACATGCGTATAGAGGTTTTGGGTTTCCTGTAGACAGTTCTGCTGCGGTAGAGCTAACAGGTGCATCACAGTGTGGGAGTGGAATGGCACAGTAGTTATAAACGTACACCAAAGTTGAATTACGCTGGACTATGCGTTTCTTGTGTGCAGACAGTCTGAATTGCACACAGACTCACTGTGGAATTCAGTTGGGATATGGTCCAAATGCACTGTCACATGCAGCCGTAGAGAAATAATGTGGAAAATTTTACGAAGGCCGCACGGACGTGAGTGATGTTTATCGAAAAAGAAGGCAATCGACATCTACTACTGACAATAAAGTCCAGACAGCCAGGGAACTGATTCGCTACAGTCTCACATTCTCCAACGCTGAGGACATTCATCCAGCTTTTCTCGAATGACTCCGTGACCAAGGAGAGGATTTATATTATCGAGGAACTCAACGATTGGTAAAACGTTCCGGACTTTATGTATAGAGACCTGCCGACTGTGTTGAAAAAAGTTGTGTCGTATCTGTGTCACTTTGAAGTGTGGTGTAGCATTCAGCAAAAGTAACTTGGCTTGCCACAATAATGTGTATCTTACTTTTTGAAGTCCCCTCGTGCTTCCCAGATGGTTCGCGTAGCGGCATCTCGAAATTGCCACTACAGCTGAAAATATAGAAAAGTGCAGAATATGGTGTCAGATCATTCGAGACAGCTGATCCGATAGGTATATCATAAGAGGAGTTAGCAATCGTCGCATTCTTGGCATTCAATAAGCCACACATATGAGATGGCGATCACCTCAGGGAACATCTTAATTGTACACCGGTTTTGAGAGCTCCGGGTCCTGAGCTAAGGACAAATGAGTGCTGTCAGTCTCCTATTACCGTATACTCTGGACATGCTTATGGTGTGTTTACATCTATGCAACTTTCTGGTCGCACTAAGTGCATGCAGTGGTTGCACGAAGACACAAAGGGACCATTGCAACGGTGCAAGGTCACACACGCCTCTAACCTGTGCGCAAGGACAACTGTGCACAACAGCCGAAGTGTTCCCATCCCAGTCGAGAAGACGCATGCAATAGTTGTGCGCGGTTCTTTTCGTTTGGTTCTTTGTTTTACTACGTCTCACTGTTGAAAGATTCAGATTTTCGAACACAATCAAATTTGCCTTTTTATTAGAACTTTGACCGGGTGATCTGACGAGCAGCACACAGAATTTGAGGGAATTATCGTGCTTTTCCTTGTTTATGGCTAGTTAATTCTGCAAATTGTACGGACAGAGAGAAGCGAAATGACTCAACAAATAAGAAGAAAGACAAACCTGGACAAAATAAAAAGCCTGCGTTCACACTTTCGACGATTACATGTTGAGGAAGATGACTGATTCTGGGGCCCTTAATGTGCCGAAGCCGTTCTCGTTCCTTTACGAGCCGCTTTGTTTCACGTGAGGAAAATGAAAACGAGACAGCTGGAAAAAAGTAACTGTTTATTATTTTAAAAGTAATAAGCATACTTTAAAATCAGGGCAGCCTAACCATGAATATATCAATTTGAACAGGTAAGACCGCTTTAGCTGTAAGTGTTTTATTTATATGAACCACCGATTTCGCAGTATTCCAGCTAGGTGTTATCTGTACAAACTGATGGACAAAGGCTCATTAAGGCAACAAAACCTAATAAAAATGATATGTCTTTACGGAATGAGCATACAAAATCAATTCATTTTCCAATTGAGAAAAGAGAATTGGATGACCCAGCGCTCATCGTCAGCAATTTTTCGCTAAGTAGCAGACGTTAAACACAAAATAACATAGGACGCACCCGTGATACCTAGAAAGGATGGAAACTGATAAAAATAAAACCCTAATAAGTTACTTTCAGTTAAGTAAAATACCAATAAATTCCAATGACCACGAATTGCAGTATCTGGTGAGCTAGCCTGATCCCCATATACCAAAATAGTGCTCAAAGCACGGACCGTATATGACCTATGGGATAATGTGAAATTTGAGCAGCTAACGGGCCCTAATTTGCCTAAAATGGAATGAAAAACATACTGGTGAGGACTCAGTTATCTTAAATTGTAGTTAATCCTCCAAAAAATTCCAGTATAAAACTATTTTCAAGTTTAGCAAGAAATTGCGTAAGTTAAAGGGGACTGAATGCCGTATTGTACCTGGACAACTCAACTGGCAGAAAACAACACATTTGGAAGCCAGATGACAAAAGGCTCATCTTACCAAAAACAAGCGCGCGCACTGGATTGTGTATTAACAGGGGGCGTGTCAATGGGCAATTACAAAAGCGTCATATAGCGACATGGAGTGATGGGTCATGCAGAACGCGCATGGGCATACTCGGATATAAGTAGCAAAGAGAATGACAGCTGAACTGATGTGAAGACTGGATATTCCCTCATAACGTGTTAAAACCAATATTAATTCCAAAAACTTATTAGTGCCAATGTTGTCCACAGAAAAATAGCACTTTAATGCCTACTAACTATTAGAAGTTCTAAACTATGGCATGCGACGATAATTTATAAAAAGGGATAGTAAAATCCAGGATCCAGACTTTACAGTTATCGTGTTGGTGCTACTTCCAAAATTTTTTGTAATTACCTTACTTTGTTGGTGAGTTTTTCAACCTTTTTAGTTAATTTTAAATTGAGCGCGATGGTTGTTTGGGTGTATCTGCACGTTCCCTGTTGGAGTTCGGACACTTGCGAACGTGGATATTTGTGACCCCCTAAAATCTGCGGTTTTACCTGTTCCCAACCGAAGGGTTGGATGCCCTTGTCTTCTCCTAGTCCTCCTCCTCCTCCTCCACCACCACCCTGCCCTGGAATTCCCCTGGACGGTGTCCAGATACTTGCGGTTTTACGTGCTCCAGAGGGATAACGCCACACTGGTCGAAACTTAAGTCTTTCTTCTCACTTTGCTTCCGAAGTTCCTAGTATGACCTTCAGTATTGAAATTATTACAGCGACCAACAACAGGCCTTTTGCTCATTAATGGTTACGCCTATCGCAAAGTGAAGGAATCAAAACAAGATGGTGTTACGGAGGTGTGCTTACACCAAAAATATGACCACGCCATGGAAGGACAATAGCAGAACGGAGAAGTGTTTGACGTCATCAGAACATCTGTTGACACCTGATGCAGTTCTGGAAGTTAAGAAGCAGGTGGAGAATGCGAAGAGGAGGGCTCGAGATGAAAGTGCGCAGCTATCCGAGAGATACGTGGATGGAATGGGAAATCTTCATAATAAATGTCATGACTTTGTTACAGTGATGCCTAACTCAGAATTTATGAATCGGACCTTGGGTCGTCAACGGAGTCAAGGGCGGAGAAACCATGAAGAGCTTAAGAGCTCTTACGAACTTTATCTCCATGAAGATCTCTTAAAATAGGATATAGTAGTAGTTTTCTTCTAGAAGACGATAGATTAGAGGAGAGGACACTCATTTTGGTGGAAACAAAGAAAAATAAAGCTTAAACACGTCTTCCCATTTTTTATGGATGGAAAATTTAAGAGCTGCAGCAAGCAGTTTGCACAAATGAGTACCGTACACACAACTTAGGAGGCCCGGGTGGCGAAACAAACTATCTCCCTGCTGTATTTGCGCAGCTCCCTAATAAAAAGAAAGACAAATTTGTTCGCCTGTTTAGTCTAAGTGAACAAGCAGTTTCTTAGGGGTGTCCTAGAGAAGTGAACGTCGATTTTGAGGCAACTGCGATATCGGCCCTTCGTTAAGTTTCCTACTCAAGTAAAACAACTGAATAAATGGATGTTTTTTCATATGAAGAAGGGTTTATGGAAAAAGACGTTAATATCTCTTTCTAACTGAGGATTTCGCCAGAACGAAGATTTAAGGCTTCTCATCAGCATATGCACAGCGCTGGCATTTGTAAAGCCGGAGGACCTAAGTAAATGATGTGGTGAGATTAATGTAAAACCCCTTGATAACGAATGGGTCTCTCAATTTTTTGAATACTTTAAGGGTATCTAGCTACAGCGTGAGGATATCCCCATGGCAACTCATCAAATACAGTGGAATGTCAGGTCTTAAATGGCTACACAGGCAACTGAAATGGCCTGGGAGTCGGGACAGGTTCCATCAGACTGGACAAAAGCAGTAATCACACCAATCTTTAAACATGGAAACAGAAAAGATTGTAACAACTACAGAGGTATCTCTTTAATCTTCTCAGGTATTGTTGAAAGGAAAGTGCGAGTATTAGTTGAGGACCAATTGGATGAAAATCAATGTGGGTTTAGGCCTCTTAGAGGTTGTCAGGACCAGATCTTTAGCTTACGGCAAATAATGGAGAAGTGTTTTGAATGGAACACGGAATTGTATCTATGCTTTATAGATCTAGAAAAGGCATATTACAAGCAAAGCTAATGCAGTGAGCGCTCATCTGCGATCTACTCTCTTCTGCAAGAAGGCAGTCAGTACCAAGACTAAGTTATCTATGCACCGTTCAATCTTTCGACCAACTTTGTCGTATGAGAGCGAAAGCTGGGTGGATTCAGGTTACCTTATCAACAAGGTTGAGGTTACGGATATGAAAGTAGCTAGGATGATTGCAGGTACTAGTAGATGGGAACAATGGCAGGAGGGTGTCCACAATGAGGAAATCAAAGAAAAACTGGGAATGAACTCTATAGATGTAACAGTCAGGGCGAACAGGCTTAGATGGTGGGTCATGTTACATGCATGGGAGAAGCAAGGTTACCCAAGAGACGCATGGGTTCAGCAGTAGAGGGTAGGAGGAGTCGTGGCAGACCAAGGAGAAGGTACCTGGATTCGGTTAAGAATGATTTTGAAGTAATAGGTTTAACATCAGAAGAGGCACCAATGTTAGCACTGAATAGGGGATCATGGAGGAATTTTATAAGGGGGTTATGCTCCAGACTAAACGCTGAAAGGCATAATCAGTCTTAAATGATGATGATGATGATGATGGTAACCTTCAACCTAGAATCACTTATTTGGTCGAGTGCCTCAAGGAGGAAGCGTGACTCACTAACTTCATGGGCATGAGGTTAGAGATGAATCTTAAACGAAAGAAATAGACGAAGGAATACTTTTAACTGGGTGACTGGATAAAGAGAACCATAAAAAATTATGAAGAGACTGGCAACATTAGGTCCTGCTTGGAAGCTATTCCCAATATTCAGGAACTGGAGTAAACTATATTAGAAGTGAAACTCCCTGGCAGATTAAAACTCTGTGCCGGACCGAGACTGGAGACCTTTGCCTTTCGCGGGCAAGTGCTCTACTATCTGAGCTACCCAAGCACGACTCACGCCCCGTCCTCACAGCTTCACTTCTGCCAGTATCTCGTCTCCTACCTTCCAAACTTTACAGAAGCTCTCCTGCGAATCTTAGAAGTTTGAAAGGTAGGAGACGAGGTCTCGAGTTCGAGTCTTGGTCCGGCACACACTTTTAGTCTACCAGGAAGTTTCATATCAGCGCACACTCCGCTGCAGAGTGAAAATTTCATTCTGGATATATTAGAAGTAATGCATTAGAAAGCTATGAAGACCACTGCGTTCTCGCAGATTATTTAGTTAAAGTTACTAAGTATACTAAAGTAACATTATCGACACAAATATTTAGTTATAGTTATTAATACAGTGTATAATGTAGTTCTGGCATAAAAAAGATTAAGCCTATTTACACTTATGTTAAACCCGCCAGAATGGTAAATGATCATTTATCACATAGTCAGTCAAAAGGCTGTGTCTAGAGTGATGAGAATCAGCCTTTATTGCTTGCCTCGAAACAGTATCCCTAAACAGCTTATTGATGAAAGTAGCTGGTCGCAGCTTGGTTCACTAGAGTTTAATCAGTAACCAGTGGGATTTGGCTTAGCTAAACAAACATTAAATATCACTCAAATGATTCCTCTCACCATAAATTACAGTTGCATCTAACTTATTTTCGCTCTTTCTTTGTACGTTGTCTCACCGAACATTAAAGAATTTTCGGCCGCAAGGGATATCGAATTTTACCTAGTAAATTAACATGGAGTACGTCCTTTTAAACCATTCACATACCCATTTCTTCGTTCGTTGTTGTTTTTGGACTATCAGCCATAGCAATTAAAATAAACAAAAACATTGTGATCAAATTGATTAGCGAACATTCTCTTTCCTTTTACATCGTTTCTTTCCTGCTCCTCCTATAGCGATGGGCTATTTCTATCAGTAAGTCTGGAAAGAAGCTATTATGCAGACGGAAGGAGGATGGGGTTATATTATGCTTGGAAGAAATAATTATATATTGACATGGTATTGCTTTCGTTTTCCGAAAGTTTTAAATATTTCGATATTCCAGTATTGAAAAAAAGCGCTACATTTCGGTACAATGGATCGTTGACTGGAAATATGTTAGTGTTAGATGAAAAACTATATCTAAAATCCTGAAACTGCTTGTTCACTTAGATTAAACAGGCTAACATATGTGTCTTTCTTCTTATTAGAGAGCTATGCAAATACAGCAGGAAGAAAGTTTGCTTCGCCACTCGGGCCTCCTAAGTGAGCGTGTACGGTACTCATTTGTGCAAACTCCTTGCTGCAGCTCTTAAATTTTCCATCCATAATAAATGGGAAGAAGTTTTTATGCTTAATTTTTCTTTGTTTCCACCAAAATGAGTATCCCTCCTCTAGTCTATCGTCTTCTAGAAGAAAACTACTACTATATCCTGTTTTTAAGAGATCTTCATGAAAATAAATTTCGTATGAGTTCTTAAGCTCTTGTTGGTTTCCCCGCCCTTTACCCCGCTGACGACCCTAGGTCCTATTCCCAGATTCTGAGTTAAGCATCACTGTAACAAAGTCATGACATTTATTATGAAGATTTCCCATTCCACCCACATATCTCTCGGATAGCTGTAACAAAGTCATATATGCAGTGGGACACTATGAATAATTATAACACTATTTTGATTAGCAACGTGATTTCCAGAAACCAAGGTGTCTAAGAAGAAGGTCCCTTACGCACTGTGTCTCGGGAAAGATGCGGAGACGGCGGCCTGGAAGCGAACATTACATCGACATCTACATTTATACTCCGCAAGCCACACAACGGTGTGTGGCGGAGGGCATTTTACGTGCCACTGTCATTACCTCCCTTTTCTGTTCCAGTCGCGTATGATTCGCGGGAAGAACGACTGTCTGAAAGCCTCCGTGCGCGCTGGAATCTCTCTAATTTAAAGTTTCTGATCTCCTCGGGAGGTATAAGTAGGGGGAAGCAATACATTCGATACCTCATCCAGAAACGCACTCTCTCGAAACCTGAACAGCAAGCTACACCGCGATGCACAGTGCCTCTCTTGCAGAGTCTGCCACTTGAGTTTGCTAAACATCTCCGTAACGCTATCAAGCTTACCAAATAACCTTATGACGAAACGTACCGCTCTTCTTTGGATCTTCTCCATTTCCTCTGTCCACCCGACCTGGTACGGATCCCACCCTGATGAGCAATACTCAAGTGTTTTGCAAGCCACCTCCTTTGTTGATGGACTACATTTTCTAAGGACTCTCCCAATGAATCTCAACCTGGCACCCGCCTTACCAACAATTAATTTTATATGATCATTCCACTTCAAATCGTTCCGCACGCATACTCCCAGATATTTTACAGAAGTAGCTGCTACCAGTGTTTGTTCCGCTATCATATAATCATACAACAAAGGATCCGTCTTTCTATGTATTCGCAATACATAACATTTGTCTATGTTAAGGGTCAGTTGCCGCTCCCTAAACCAAGTGCCTATCCGCTGCAGATCTTCCTGCATTTCGCTACAATTTTCTTATTCTGCAACTTCTCTGTATACTACAACATCATCTGCGAAAATCTGCAAGGAAATTCCGACACTATCTACTAGGTCATTCATATATATTGTGAAAAGCAATGGTCCCATAACACTCCCCTGTGGCACGCCACAGGTTACTTTAAGGTCTGTAAACGTCTCTCCATTGAGAACAACATGCTGTGTTCTGTTCGCTAAAAACTCTTAATTCAGCCACACAGCTGGTCTGATATTCCGTAGGCTCTTACTTTGTTTATCAGACGACAGTGCGAAACTGTATCGAACGCTTTCCGGAAGTCAAGGAAAATGGCATCTACCTGGGAGATTGTATCTAATATTTTCTGGGTCTCATGAACAAATAAAGCGAGTTGGGTCTCACAAGATCGCTGTTTCCGGAATCCATGTTGATTCCTACAGAGTAGATTCTGGGTTTCCAGAAATGACATGATACTCGAGCAAAAAACGTGTTCTAAAATTCTGCAACGGATCGATGTCAGAGATATAGGTCTATAGTTTTGCGCATCTGCTCGACGACCGTTCTTGAAGACTGGGAATACCTGTGCTCTTTTCCAATCATTTGGAACCTTCCGTTCCTCTAGAGACTTGCGGTGCACGGCTGTTAGAAGGGGGGTATGTTCTTTAATGTACTCTGTGTAGGATCGAATTGGTATCCCGTCAGGTCCAGTGGACTTTACTCTGTTGAGTGATTTCAGTTGCTTTTCTATTCCTTGGACACTTATTTCGATGTCAGCCATTTTCCATTTTTTCGTTTGTGCGAGAAATTAGAGAAGGAACTGCAGTGCGGTCTTCCTCTGTGAAACAGCTTATGAAAAAGGTGTTTAGTATTTCAGCCTTACGCTTGTCTCCTCTGTTTCAATGCCATCATCATCCCGGAGTGTCTGAATATGCTGTTTCGATCCACTTACTGATTTAACGTAAGACCAGGACTTCCTAGGATTTTCTGTCAAGTCGGTACATAGAATTTTACTTTCGAATTCACTGAACGCTTCACGCATAGCCCTCCTTACGCTAACTTTGACATCGTTTAGCTTCTGTTTGTCTGAGAGTTTTTGGCTGCGTTTAAACTTGCAGTGAAGCTCTCTTTGCTTTCGCAGTAGTTTCCTAACTTAGTTGTTGAACCACGGTGGGTTTTTCCCGTCCCTCACAGTTTTACTCGGCAAGTACCTGTCTAGAACGCATTTTACGACTGCCTTGAACTTTTTCAATAAACACTCAACATTGTCAGTGTCGGAACAGAAATTTTCGTTTTGATCTGTTAGGTAGTCTGAAATCTGCCTTCTTACCAAACATTTAAACCTTCTTTCCTTTTTTATATTCCTATTTACTTCCATACGATTACGAGGCTTCCCTTGGCTGAGGGATCGCTGTTCAAACTACCTGGTGAATGGCGTAGCCGCCAGTGTCCGGCAAACCCTGCCGACTGCAAATACCCGCGATCACAACTGGCTGGTGTTCTCCCTAATGAGGGCAGCGGCGTCCATGATGCGACCAAACAGTTCATCTCGTGTATTCATCTTTCGTTTCTACACCTAAGGCTTCCAACAGCCCCATAAATATCTTGTGGCGTGAGATCTGGCGATCTTGTGGCCAGTTAATTGTACCACCACCACCAATAAAGCGAGTAGGGTATGTGGCATTGTGATCTTCCCTCACGCGTCTGGTAAAACATGGAGAGGCTCCGTCGTACTGGAAGCTAATGCAGTCTGCGTGACCGAAGGAACGTCCTCAAGATATTCAACAAACGAAATTTAAAAAATGCAAATAATTCTGTAAATCAAACTCGCGTGCGGGCCACTAACGACCAAAAACAAATGTACATTAAATGTGTCCTATTCCCGAAACCATTCGAAATAGGGAATATGACCATCTGAAGTTTTGAGCTTAAAAGGCGTTCCTGTCATATTCCTGAATATTGACCATGCGTTCTCGGAGCTCCCCCCCCCCCCCCCCCTCCCCAATTTAACACTTTTAGAGATACTGACGAAATTATTTGCAGCTATTTAATTATTGTTTCCACAGCTAAATAGTCTATTTTACTAATTGTAAGAATTTTGATTACTCTCGTCCCAATACTTTAACAAATGGGCGTTGATGAACTCGCTTTGTTTCGACCCAAATTAAGGAATTCACAATCACATTAGGAGAAATACCACTCACATTTTATATCATGAATTAACTACGAGAACATTTTATACAAGGCAGATCTGCATTTGTTGAATTATAATCACAGGCTAGTGCGCAAAAATTTTTCGACAATTTCAATGACATACTGACTGAAACAGCAATAAAAGCAGGAGGTGGAATCCGGTAGGCTCGCTGCAAAGACTACGAACTCGCTTTCATCTGCACGAAAGGTTAAAGGATGTTTCTTCTTGGATCTCGTTAATCACTACTATGAAGAGGGTAAAAAAACTGGGATATACTGACGATGTTTTCTGCACCTCAGTGAAAGAATAACTATGAAGTGGGCTGGATTGCAAAAGAAGAAATTAAAGGTAAAGCCTTATTCGGTAATGGGAAAAGAGAGAACTCAAGAATCAATCACGGAACATACACTATCTGATCAAAAGTGTCCGGACGCCTCTATGGTGTCTATTTGTTGGAAGGGTCTGAGTTTTGTGAATGCCAGGAGAACGTGACCTACCTTCTACATCTACATCTACATTTATACTCCGCAAGCCACACAACGGTGTGTGGCGGAGGGCATTTTACGTGCCACTGTCATTACCTCCCTTTTCTGTTCCAGTCGCGTATGATTCGCGGGAAGAACGACTGTCTGAAAGCCTCCGTGCGCGCTCGAATCTCTCTAATTTAAAGTTCCTGATCTCCTCGGGAGGTATAAGTAGGGGGAAGCAATATATTCGATATCTCATCCAGAAACGCACCCTCTCGAAACCTGGACAGCAAGCTACACCGCGATGCAGAGCGCCTCTCTTGCAGAGTCTGCCACTTGAGTTTGCTAAACATCTCCGTAACACTATCACGCTTACCAAATAACCCTGTGACGAAACGCGCCGCTCTTCTTTGGATCTCCTCTATCTCCTCCGCCAACCCGACCTGGTACGGATCCCAACGGCGAAGTAAGAAGCAGCTGGTGTTATGATACGGGTGTGTTTCTCGTGGCTACGGCGTGATTCCCTTACGGAAACGCTAAATGTGGAATGATGCGAACATCTTTTTCAGCCCTGTGTACTACGTACATCAGAGGAGCAGTTCGGAGACGATAACTGTATCAGCATGACAGTACGCCCTGTCAAAGCAGGGGTAGGGGTTTGTGGACAGTAACATTGCTTAAAGGAAATGGACTGCTCACATACTTGGCGTAAACCCACTGGAACACCTTCGGGGTGAGTTAGTACTGGCTTTGCTCCAGACTCCAGTATCTGACATCACTATGTTCTCTAGTTTTGGATCTTGAAGGAGAATAGGCTGTCGTTCCTTCACAGATATTCACACACCTTACTGAAAGTGTACGTAGCACAGTTTCAGCTGTCATAAAGGCTAAAGGTGGATGTAATCCGTATAAATGTACACTAAAATGGGTCTGGATGCTTTTAATTAGATACTTCGATCTTCTTCACTTGATTCCTATAACATTTGACGTCCACTTGGTCTTGCATGAAAATAAAACTGTGGTAGCGTTACGAGGCCAATAAAGAGCTTATGACACACGTTAAAGGTTATTTTCAGACCTAAAACAGCGCCTCAGTGATGAAATTTACTTAATGAAGGAGTTGGATGAAATGTCCTGCCATAAATGTGAGCGATGACGAAAAATAAGTACAACTTAAAACCAAATCTCATTTTTTCAATGCCAGGCCAAGAAAGTTTTAACCTCGCTCTCGTGTGCAGAAATTACAATAGTTAAACAACACCTTGGGACTCAACAAATAACAAAACCGCACGAAATGTGTAATATACTGCAAATTAATTTAAGGAATCAAGCAACGTGTATATATGCAATCTGTCCCCATAAATGAGGTCATATAACCTGGCAGAGGTATGTTTTTTGAATCCTGATGGTGAAAGGAATTTTCATCTCGAGTATTTTGGCACACAAATAAGGACACATGTTTTCAGATAATCAGAATGTTGGGGAATGTTCTGTGTACTTTTAGAAATCTCTCGACAGTATTTGAACGATGCTATGGCCTGTGAAACTTCGTGTTGCTTCGTCTCCTGTGGGGGTGTTAATCTCAGCGACAATCTTAGTGCCATTTAAGAGGAGTAGGGTATCTTCAGCCGCTGGGCTTGATTATCCCACCCCGTTCGCTTTGATTTCCATGATGGTGTATGTTGACAACGTTAAATATTGTAACATCCAAAAATAAACGAAAAATATACCCATTCAAAAAACGCAGATAAGAATTCACTTGACGCCTTTCTGAGAGACAATCCTCACTCCTTCCAAATTAACAATATAAGTGTAGACCAAATGTGGCTTGAATTCAAAAAAATAATATCGGCAGCAGTTGAGAGCTTTATACCAAATAAATTAACAAATCACGGAGATGATCCTACATGCTTCTCAAAACGGGTCAGAACACTGTTGCAGAAACAAAGAGAAAAACATGACAAATTTGAAATCACGAAAAATCTCTAAGATTGGCGATCTTTTACAGAAGCTCTAAACTCAGCGCAGACTTCAGTGCGAGATGCTTATAATAGTTTCCACAACGGATCTTTGTCTTGAAACCTGGCAGAAAATCCAAAGAGATTTTGGTCATATGTGCAGTATGCCAGCGGCAAGACACAGTCAATTCCTTCTCTGCGTGATAACAATGGAAATACTCTCGACGACAGTGCTGCCAAAGCCGAATTACTAAACACAGCCTTCCGAAGTTCCTTCACCAAAGAAAACGAAGTAAATATTCCAGGATTCGAATCAAGAACAGCTGCCAACATGAGTAACGTAGAAGTAGATATCCTCCGAGTAGTGAAGCAACTTAAATCACTTTACAAAAGCAAGTCCAGACTGTATACCAGTTACGTTCTTTTCAGAGTGTGCCGATACAATAGCTCCATACTTAAGAATCATATACAACCGTTCGTTCGACGAAAGATCCCTACCCAGAGACTGGGAAATTGCACAGGTCACACCAATATTCAAGAAAGCTAGGAGTAATTTACTAAATTACAGGACCATATCATTAACGTCGATATGCAGCAGGATTTTGGAACATATATTGTGTTCAAACATTGTGGTGGATTACCTCGAAGAGAACGGTCTATTAACAAACAGTCAATACGGATTTAGAAAGCATCGTTCTTGTGAAACACAATTGGTTCATTTCTCGCACGAAGTGTTGATTGCTATTGATAAGGGATTTCAAATTGATTCCGTATTTCTTGATTTCCAGGTGGCTTTTGATACTGTACCACACAAACGGCTACTAGTGAAATTGTGTGCTTATGGAATATCGTTTCAGTTATGTGACTGAATTCGTTTTTTCCTGTCAGAGAGGTCACAGTTCGTAGTAATTCACGGAAAGTCATCGAGTAAAACAGAAGTGATTTCTGGTGTTCCCCAAAGTAGTGTTATAGGTCCTTTGCTGTTCCTCAGCTACCTAAACAATTTACGAGACAATCTGAGCAGCCGTCTCTGGTTGTTTGCAGACGACGCTGTCGTTTTTCGACTAGTAAAGTCATCAGAAGATAAAAAAAATTGTAAAACGTTTTAGAGAGAGATCTCAATGGCACGAAAATTGGCATTTGACCGTAGATGATGAAAAGGTGAGCTCATGAGTGCTGATAGGAATTCGTTAAACTTCGGTTACACGATAAATCAGTCAAATCTAAAGGCCATAAATTCAGCTAAAAACCTAGGGATTACAATTACGAACAACTAAAAATGTAAATGTCGTGTGACTAGGGCCTCCCGTCGGGTAGACCGTACGCCGGGTGCAATTCTTTCGATTTGACGCCACTTTGGCGACGTGCGCGTCGGTGGGGATGAAATGATGATGGTTAGGACAACACAACACCCACTCCCTGAGCGGAGAAAATCTCCGACCCAGCTGGGAATCGAAGCCGCCCTTAGGATTGACATACTGTCTCGATGACCACTTCTTTTGTTGATCTTAATTTCTTCTATACTGTTCGTTGAATTTGTTCGTGTCGGACGTCCAATGACACTCGTTCAGGTAGTTCGTAGGCCCCTTCACTCAGTTTTTTTTTTTTAATTAGAGAATGTAGATAAACCCTCTGAGCTACATTGCCGGCGTAGGGGAGAGAGTGTCACTGAAATTATACAGGATTTGGGGTGGACATTATTAAAACAAAGACTTTTTCGTTGCGGTGGAGTCTTCTCACGAAATTTCAATCGCCATCTTTCTCCTGCGAATGCGAAAATATTTTTTTGACGCCGATCTCTGTATGGAGAAACGATCACCATAATGAAATAAGGCAAATCAGAGCTCGCACCGAAAGATATAGGTATTCATTTTTTCCGCCCGCTGTACCAGATTGGAATAATACAGAATTATTGTGGAGGTGGTTCGATGAACCGTCTGTCAGGCACTTAAATGTGATTTGCAGAGTATCCATGTAGATGTAGAACACAGCATCAGCTTCACATTGTACGAACTTTTATCACAGTCACGTACCGAGTAGTTTTAAACTTGGCACAATTCGCACAAGAAAGCAACAGCACATCACGTCTTTTTTCCTCCTTTATTTCCTGTGAACATCCATAAAATAGTGTTTCGAAGTTCGTTGTCAAACTATGTCTAGGTATGTAAGACATAAAGCTAATAATGACTAAACATATTAAGTTTTCTGATTGACAGTGTGCTGAATAATTTCTAGACTGTCGTGTGTCAGGGTATTTTTGAAATCTACCTTTACGAAGCACGTTAAGTGTCACACTTTCAGGTTAATTTAAAAAATTCCATCCTATATTGCGTTCAGGGGGAAGACTGCATGGTGATACACGATCCTGTCAAAAGCATGAATAACCATCTTTTGTAAGCCGGCCGATGTGACCGAGAGGTTCTAGGCGCTTCAGTCCGGAACCACGCAACTCCTTCGGCAGCAGGTTCTAATCGTGCCTCGGGCATGGATGTGTGTGATGTCCTTAGGTTAGTTAGGTTTACGTAGTTCTAAGTCTATGGAATTGATGACCTCAGATGTTAAATCCCATAGTTCGTAGAGCCATTTGAGCCATTTGAACCATCTTTTGTAGCGCAGACGTGCTTGAAGAGAGTCAGTGGAGTTCTGGAAAGTACTATCAGGGTTATGGAGCAACACTGGCTCCAATGTCATGGCCAGCTGCGCTACGTTTCTAGGTTGAGGATCCATAGCGCGAACTGCCTGACCGAGGAGGTTCCACAGATTCTTAGCTGGGTCTAAATCTGGCGAGCTTGGTGGCCAGGAGAGTATAGTAAACTCATCCGGGTGCTCGTCGAACAACGCACATACACAGCGAGCTGCATGACACTTTGCATCGTCCTCGTGGTAAATGCCATCGTGCCGAGGAAAATCGAACTCCATATAGTGGAGGACATGGTCCCCAAAGATAGATAAATAGTTGCATCGATCCATTGTGCCTACCAGCATGACGAGATCACCCAGGGAATGACAAGAAAACATTTCCCAGAGCATAACTCTGTTTTCTCGAGCCTCGACACTTACGAAGATTGTTACAGGACCGCACGAGCCAACGGCCACCAGCGCAATGGGGCATGAAACGTGATTCATCTGAAGCAGCCACCTGTCCCAAATCAGTTGACGTGCAGTTCAAATGCCAGACTTTGTAGCCAATGAACAGCAGTTAGCACGGGTCCATGAAGCAAGCACCTGCTGCAGAGGCACATATGCAGCAACGTTCGCTGAACGGTCGTGGAGGGGACATTGTTGATAACCTCATGGTTCATCTGGGCAGTCAGTCGCTCAATAGTTGTATGTCGATTCGCCCTTACACTATCCGAAGCCGTCGTTCACCCCTGTCATATATGGCCGGTCGAGGTGGTCGAGCGGTTCTAGGTGCTACAGTCTGGAACTGCGAGACCGCTACGGTCGCAGGTTCGAATCCTGCCTCGGGCATGGATGTGTGTGATGTTCTTAGTTAGTTTCAAGTAGTTCTAAGTTCTAGGGGACTGATGACCTCAGAAGTTAAGTCCTATAGTGCTCAGAGCCATTTGAACCATTTTGTCATCTATGGCCCGTAGTGCACATAGTTGCCTAGGCACCGGTTTTGGATAGGGCCATTTTGTCATTCACAGTATACTCCTACCACGGCGGCACACAAACAGTTTAAAAATTTGTCTTGGCTCGAAAGTCAATCATCATGCCCTTTTGTACGTCAGATAAATCGCTCCGTTTCCGCATTACGATAACCATTGCAGTGTTTTCCACGTCCCTCACCCTCCTCCACGCTTTATACAGGGTGTTACAAAAAGGTACGGCCAAACTTTCAGGAAACATTCCTCACACATAAAGAAAGAAAATATGTTATGTGCATATGTGTCCGGAAACGCTTACTTTCCATGTTAGAGCTCATTTTATTACTTCTCTTCAAATCATACTAATCGTGGAATGGATACACACAGCAACAGAACATACCACCGTGACTTCAAACACTTGGTTACAGGAAATGTTCAAAATGGATACATGCATCCACCCTCCGTCGCATGGAATCCCTAATGCGCTGATGCAGCCCTGGAAAATGGGTATTGTAGCACAGCCGTCCACAATACGAGCTCGAAGAGTCTCTACATTTGGTACCGGGGTTGCGTAGACAAGAGCTTACAAATGCCCCCATAAATGAAAGTCAAGAGTATTGAGGTCAGGAGAGCGTGGAGGCCATTTAATTGGTCCGCCTCTACCAATCCATCGGTCACCGAATCTGTTGTTGAGAAGCGTACGAACACTTCGACTGAAATGTGCAGGAGCTCCATCGTGCATGAACCACATGTTGTGTCGTACTTGTAAAGGCACATGTTCTAGCAGCACAGGTAGAGTATCCTGTATGAAATCATGATAACGTGCTCCATTGAGCGTAGGTGGAAGAACGAAACTAAAATGAGCTCTAACATGGAAATTAAGCGTTTCCGGATACATGCCCACATAACATCTTCTCTTTATTTGTGTGAGAGGAATGTTTCCTGAAAGTTTGGCCGTACCTTTTAGCAACACCCTGTATACCGTCCACTGCTAGTGGTGCCTACTGCCACCTGTGAGTAGTTATTGCACATTGACGTCGAACATAGGCGGCGGTCACAACAATGTGAGTGAACCGTTTATTTCCCTCAGCTGTTGTGTTTCGTTCATTACTGTCCAAGCCACGTGGGATTAGCCGAGCGGTCTAAGGCGCTGCAGTCATGGATGTGCGGCTGGTCCTGGCGGAGGTTCGAGTCCTCCCTCGGGCATGGGTGTGTGTGTTTGTCCTTAGGATAATTTTGGTTAAGTAGTGTATAAGCTTAGGGACTGATGACCTTAGCAGTTAAGTCCCATAAGATTTCACACACACACACACACACACACACACATTACTGTGAGAAATATTGCGATAAGTACACCTAATTGTAGTGTGATGTTTGTATTTCTGAAGAACTGAAAGTAATGGGGATAATGAACCATGTTTTTGGGATGTAACCCACACTATTTAGGCAACAGTCTGTCCATCAGTTTTTCAGATCCTCATACAATGTACGAAGCATTGTCAAGCATACCGTACGTCCTTTCGTATGGAAAGAGGTCCGAAGCTCTGTCCAAGTAAAACAGTGAAGGATAAATGTGGGCGAAAAGTGGTCGTAGGCGAGATAGTATACAGAATAATGGATCGACATAACTGGACTCGCATTCGGAAGGACAACGGTTCGTATTCCCGTCTGGCCATCCAGATTTAGGTTTGCTGTTATTTCCCTAAATCGCTTAAGGAAAATGTCGGGCCGATTCGTTTCAAAAGGGCACAGCCGATTTACTTACCCATCCCTCCCTAATCCATGCTTTTACTCCGTCTGTAATGATATCGTAGCCGACGCGACGTAACTCTAATCGTCCTCTTTTGGGCTGACGTAACAAAATAAACGATAAATACATAAACTTCTTCGACATTTCAAAACAATATCTGACGGGGATAAATGTAATCCAGTCTCGTAATCATGTACAAAATTTGACTTCTGTGCATGAAAACTTCGTTATGGAGTAAAGAAAATATCCTTAATGTTAATTGTATGTCTATGTTGAAAGGAAGAGAGGAGAAAGGTGACTGATGGATAGCAACGATAGGAAGGTAAGTAAAAGAGAAGTATACTAAATGCTATTATACACAAATGGTAACGAAAAACGGTAAGGTTTTGTTGTTGTTGTTGTTGTGGTCTTCAATCCTGAGACTGGTTTGATGCAGCTCTCCATCCTACTCTATCGTGTGCAAGCTTCTTCATCACCCAGTACCTACTGCAACCTACATCCTTCTGATCTGCTTAGTGTATTCATCTCTTGGTCTCCCTCTACGATTCTTACCCTCCACGTTGCCCTCCAATACTAAATTGGTGATCCCTTGATGCCTCAGAACATGTCCTACCAACCGATCCCTTCTTCTAGTGAAGTTGTGCCACAAACTTCTCTTAGCCCCAATTATATTCAATACTTCATTAGCGATGTGATCTACCCATTAATCTTCAGCATTCTTCTGTAGCACCACATTTCGAAAGCTTCTATTCTCTTCCTGTCCAAACTATTTATCGCCCATGTTTCACTTCCATACATGGCTACACTCCATACAAATACTTTCAGAAACGACTTCCTGGCTCTTAAATCTATACTCGATGTTAACAAATTTCTCTTCTTCAGAAACGCTTACCTTGCCATTGCCAGTCTACATTTTATATCCTCTCTACATCGACCATCATCAGTTACTTTGCTCCCCAAATAGCAAAACTCCTTTACTACTTTAAGTGTCTCAATTCCTAATCTAGTTCCCTCAGCATCATCCGACTTAATTCGACTACATTCCATTATCCTCGTTTTGCTTTTGTTGATGTTCATCTTATATCCTCCTTTCAAGACACTGTCCATTCCGTTCAACTGCTCTTCCAAGTCCTTTGCTGTCTCTGATAGAATTACAATGTCATCGGCGAACCTCAAAGTTTTTATTTCTTCTCCGTGAATTTTAATACCTACTACGAATTTTTCTTTTGTGTCCTTTACAGCTTGCTCAATATAGAGATAGAATCACATCTTGGATAGGCTACAACACTGTCTCACTCCCTTCCCAACCACGGCTTCCCTTTCATGCCCATCGACTCTTATAACAGCCATCTGGTTTCTGTACAAATTGTAAATAGCCTTTCACTCCCTGTGTTTTACCCCTGCCACATTTAGAATTTGAAAGAGAGTATTCCAGTCATCATTGTCATAGGCTTTCTCTAAGTCTACAAATGCTAGGTACATATGTTTGCCTTTCCTTAATCTTTCTTCTAAGTTAAGTCTTAGGGTCAGCTTTGCCTCACGTGTGCAAATATTTCTACCGAATCCAAACTGATCTTCCCCGAGGTCCGCTTCTACCAGTTTTTCCATTCGTCTGTAAAGAATTCGCGTTAGTATTTTGCAGCTGTGACTTATTAAACTGATAGTTCGGTAATTGTCAGATCTGTCAACACCTGCTTTCTTTGGGATTGGAATTATTATATTCTTCTTGAAGTCTGAGGGTATTTCGCCTATCTCATACATCTTGCTCACCAGATGGTAGAGTTTTGTCAGGACTGGCTCTTCCAAGGCTGTCGGTAGTTCTAATGGAATGTTGTCTACTCCAGGGGCTTTGTTTCGACTCAGGTCTTTCAGTGCTGTGTCAAACTCTTTACGCAGTATCATATCTCCGATTTCATCTTCATCTACATTCTCTTCAATTTCCATTATATTGTCCTCAAGTACATCGCCCTGGTATAGATCCTCTATATAGTCCTTCCACCTTCCTGCTTTCCGTTCTTTGCTTAGAACTGGGTTACCATCTGAGCTCTTGATATTCATGCAAGTGGTCCTTTTTTCTCCAGAGGTCTCTTTAATTTTCCTGCAGGCAGTATCTATCTTACCCCTAGTGAGATAAGCCTCTACATCCTTACATTTGCCCTCTAGCCATCCCTGCTTAGCCATTTTGCACTTCCTGTCGATCTCATTTTTGAGACGTTTGTATTCCTTTTTGGCTGCTTCATTTACTACATTTTTATATTTTCTCATTTCATCAATTAAATTTAATATTTCTTCTGTTACTTAAGGATTTCTACTACCCCTTGTCTTTTTACCTACTTGATCCTCTGCTGCCTTCACTACTTTATCCCTCAAAGCTACCCATTCTTCTCCTACTGTGTTTCTTTCCCCCATTCCTGTCAATTGTTCTCTTATGCTCTACCTGAAACTCTGTATAACCTCTGGTTTAGTCAGTTTATCCAGGTCCCATCTCCTTAAATTCCCACCTTTTTGCAGTTTCTTCAGTTTTGATCTACAGTTCATAACCAATAGATTGTGGTCAGAGTCCACATCTGACCCCGGAAATGTCTTACAATTTAAAACCTGGTTCCTAAATCTCTGTGTTACCGTTATATAATCTGTCTGATACCTTCTAGCATCTCCAGGGTTCTTCCAAATATACAATCTTCTTTCATGATTCTTGAACCAAGTGTTAGCTATGATTAAGTTGTGCTCTGTGCAAAATTCTACCAGGCGGCTTCCTCTTTCATTTCTTAACCCCATTCCATATTCACCTACTATTTTTCCTTCTCTCCCTTTTCCTACTATCGAATTCCAGTCACTCATGACTATTAAATTTTGGTCTCCCTTCACTACCTGAATAATTTCTTTTATCTCATATATTCCATCAATTTCTTCGTCATCTGCAGAGCTAGTTGGCATATAAACTTGTACTACTGTAGTAGGCGTGTGCTCCGTGTCTATCTTGGACGCAAATAAACAAATTTAACGAACGATTGACGTCTTCGAATGCACAATTTCGCTGTTTGCTAACTACCTTGTCCTAAACAGAAATACTTCCCACCATACAACACGTTTTTGTAACCTTGATAATAATGTCATTGTTGCATATGGTTAATTGTTATCAGATGATTGATGTGAAAAACTAGAATTATGTTCCAGATTTACTGTAAGTCACTGCTATCCTTCGAGGTGAGTAATGACCGACACAGAGACATCAAAAGGAAATTGATTCTTTAATTCTTTCAGTAGCCATCGCTTGTTTAAATTAGGGTATGCAATATTCAGATCTGAGACGCTTATCGATATTTCATTTTATGACTTTACAAAAAACCTGTAATCTCTTTGGTATACGTGAGTGGATACGAAACAATTGAGTAATTACAAAAATACATATTGAATTAAGCCCACTCAGTAGAAATTAGTGATTAAAATTCAGTTTCAGAATTACTTCATAGATATGAATAGTATTAGTTGAAAACAGTCTTGGTTGCAATTTTAATTTTTTATTTATCAACTCCGCGTTTCACCTTAATTAGGCATCTTCAGGCTGATTTATATTTCAGCCTGAAGATGCCTGAATAAGATAAACGTGTTGTTGATAAATAAAAGAACTAAAATTGCAACCAGGAATGTTTCCAGCTAATACTATTAAACACTGGTTTGTTGAGTCAAGCCACAGATGGATTGGAATAATTTCGATAAATATAAATCATGCTTCTAAATGCACCTTAAGGATGAATTCTAACGAATCTGTCCTAATGTAATCCCAGCGCACAGAGTACTGAAGTTGTGAGCTTGGAACCGCGCCCTGTAGTCATTCGATGCCAGTATTTACTTTACTGTGGTGTCTAATATATTTTATCACCGCAGTAGTATAAAAACCAGCTCGCAGAGAACAAGCATTGAATCCACAAAACTAAAAATAACATGAGCAGTTTGTTCATATATTGTCAAGAAAGCATCTCAGACTGGCTCAGAAAAGAAAGACACTGCCGCGCTGTAAGCAATTCGTAAAACTATACGACATTCCCTTAGCTGTTTTCCAATTGTTGTCATATCGTAGCTTTGAAGATTAAGTATTCGTGCACAGTTTGCAACTGTTATGAACAATTTTAGTGGCCACATTTGATTTAAAAAAGTTAGTGAAGCATCTAAGCGTCGTAACGGATGCGATGCCAGGCGGTACGCGTTGCTAGCGCACACTTACTTTGCGCGTGACTCATTGCTTCAGAGCGGCGCTTGGTTCTGCAACTGGACGCGAGGAGTCAGCACCGCGTCTGCGATTGTACGCAGTAGCAGCTCGCCGGCTGGCGGACTCGCATACAGCTGTGCACCAGACACCGCTCGCCGCTCTCGTACCCCCTTCCGCTAGCGGACCTCTCGGGAAAGGAAAATAATAACGCGTCAATAACAAAAAACGTGAGAGCGCGGACCCGCAAGAGGCTGCGTGGCTGCTACATGGCTGCGCCCGGGAAACTGCCCCGCCCAGGCTGGTGGCCGCGATGCGGGATGCTGCGCCTGCGCACGCCGCCGGCATTGACCGACGCGGCCGCAGCGCCCTCTGTGGGGGAGTGCACCCTGTTAACACCGTAAAAACCCACCCCATTGTGCTCGGCGTGGCTCTGACACGAAAGGCCAGCCATTGGCCCGTGACATGACGTCCCAATAGGGCAGATCCGCCTGAGTAGCACAGGTCGCAGAGTCAAGCGCCCGAGCTGAGCGCATACTAAACGGAAATGGAACTGGCGGAGGGCGTCAGCTCCTTTTGGGCTTCTCACATCCGAATTACTTTTCTACATATCTCCGACGTCTTCAAACACAGTTGTCCCAATAACTGAGGCTACGTCACGCGTACTGTTTGACATATTATGCTCCACATTTATCCTGCATTGGGGACGAACTACAGATTATTCACAAGCACAGTCTCCGCAAGGGGGATCAAGATGGGTCAGTTCTCCCCTCATAGAACCTGCAGGTTGATTTCTTATTCATTAGCGAATTCTCACACATTTCAAGCAATAATTGTTTGTGAGATCACGAAACTACAGATTCTGAACTGCAAAGAGTAGTGGGCAATAATTTGGCTTTAGCAGTTACTGTATAATTTGTATTTGTTTAGTTGAGACCTTGTTCACACGATATTACGCCTTTGGCACAGCATCCATTTCGGCACCGTCCTGTAGTTAGCCCTTTGGCTCCCAAAAATATGAAAAAATATATAATTTTAAAATTTTTCACAAAATTAACCTCACTTATCGTAGTAAGCAACGAATACAAGAAGAAATTGACAAAAAGGGAACCATCAGTGACTTTAAGGAGGTGGTTTCACTTTCTTGCTACTGGGTCATACAGTTTTCAACCACCGATCCTTTAATGTGATATTTGCAAGCAAATTAACATTTTCCTACACAAAATCCCTCAGCTCGTAACTTCGATGAACTTACAGCGCCTAAATTAAGTTACAGGACTCAAGAAAAAGCAAACATAACCCTAAAAGCTAATAAATGTTGTATCAGAACTACATAGGGCCGCAGTGGTTTCATTTCGAAACTACCAACAAAAGCAGTACTACAAACTAAAATATACGTTACAATAATATTTGATATACTTTCGCTGTCAATGATCTCAATATGGCCACTATACTAAAAAAAAAAAAAAAAACCGCATCTCACAGTCTATGGCCGGCCGCTGTGACCGAGCAGTTCTAGGCGCGATTGCCACATCGCAGGTTCGAATCCTGCCTCGGGTATGGGTAATATCCTTAGGTTGGTTAGGTTTAAGTAGTTCTAAGTTCTAGGGGACTGTTAACCTGAGATGTTAAATCCCATAGTGCTCAGAGCCACAGTCTACGTGTCGGCTGTTGATTTTAACTCTTTATGTGATTGCTACAATGTCTTACATTCGTAGAAGTACCTCAGTGTACCACTAGATGCCTGTCTTCCAATAGCATCGGTGCTTTCATGCTAAAAGCACTGCTTCTTCAAAAAAAAATTAATAAAGTAGTGGTTCCAGGCAGAAATCACTGGTACTCGGAGGGTTAAGGTGAATGTGAATCTTTACGGCACAGAACCGAAGTAAAGACCCCAACCTTCTCTCTATTGCTTCTACGCACACCCTTTATCGAGATGTGGAAAAGAAATGGCCCAACACCTTGATGAGTGGACTAGATGGCAGCTCCCAGACATTTTCATCAATGCTCCCGTTTGACTGTCTAACATCCGTCCCGAATCCCACAAGGACGCTCCCTTCCTTTTGCTGCACCAAGTAAACAACACAGTAGTTTCCCATTTCTCTGTGGGCAAAGAAGACACGCGACAGCTTTCTGACTTTACATTCTATTTTACACCGCACAGCTACAACGTTTTGCCCCGAAGAACACTTCCACACTGTTCATCCACGGATTCAAATGTATAAGTGGAGGAGAGACGAAAAAATTGCGAAATCACAAGTTCGAAAATCTCCAGGAATCGGTATGTTAACACTATGGGGAGGGGGGGGGGGAGGGGTTCAACATTGCCCAACATCCATCATAGAGTTGCTAACCATGCAGCGCCGTTGGTGTGGATCTACGATAAACCGCGTAAACGATAACGGCTTTAGTTCAATCCTACACTGCTAATTATAGCCCGTCAATTTCGGGTAGTTTTGGGAGATTTCCCATATTTATGTACTTTAATATTCATTCTGGGTTATGCTTTATTCAATCAACGCAAAAAATGTATCGAAAACATTTTATTCTACTTTCTTTATCCTAGCTAACATTAAATAGTAAGAAGCATTAAAATTCATTTAAATGGCCACATGTTATGTTTTCAAAGTAAACAAATTATGAGGGGCAGTAAAAAGAAAAAAAGAAGGCGAAAGTAAGTAAACTCTGTTATTTCAAAAGTAATCGCCCTAACTTTATACATAACTGTGACGCGACGGTTAATGCCTTCATGGAAAACTGCGGTTGCATGCGGAACCATGATAGTTCTCAGGTGTGCACCTCTCCCTTCGAAACAAATCGACGGCCTGAAATGTCTCCAAGAATTTGTAAATTGCACAGAGAGATCGGGACGGTATGTAGAGTGTGTTAGGACTACCCAGCTAAACATTACAACACAGTGTAAACAACTGACAACAAATTGACCGCTCACTTGTTACTAAGGTTGTTTCGACTATGCTGCAAAAGTTTCGCTGGGTAGCCCTTAAACATTCTCCACACAGTACCGATCTTTTCCCATGCGATTTCCATAGCTCTGGAGACCTGGAGAAAGGCATTCGTAGCTGTCGACTTGATTCGGACGAAGAGATGCAAGCCCGGGTACAATCATTGTTCCGTGGACAACCGCAAACATGTTCTCATGAAGGCATTAACCGTCTTTTCTCACAGTGCGATAGATGTATTAACAATTATGGCGATTGCCGGCCGCGGTGGTCTCGCGGTTCCAGGCGCGCTGTCCGGAACCGTGCGACTGCTACGGTCGCAGGTTCGAATCCTGCTTCGGGCATGGATGTGCGTGATGTCCTTAGGTTAGTTAGGTTTAAGTAGTTCTAAGTTCTAGGGGACTAATGACCACAGCAGTTGAGTCCCATAGTGCTCAGAGTCAATTGAACCAAATTATGGCGATTACTTTTGAAAAAATAGTTTACATTCTTTTTTTCCATCTGTCTCTCTTTCACGCGACTGCCCCTTACCTTATAATGTAGTTGTCATCACAGTTGAACACATGTTTTTTAAAGTTTATTTCCTTTCTCTGCGCTTCGAAGAGATTTAATGGTGTATTTTGTGCAGATTACTTTTGGTGCTGTCCAAAAGAACTTTCTCAGTCATATCTATTTTGTCCTGTTTTGGATTTTTAATTTTCGGAGTATACATGACGTCGCTGGTGTATAAATAAATAAAAATTGTTGTAAGTCGGGTACCCTGGGTTTAATCATAAGAGAGATGTAATTTCACACCATTGAACTTAGCATATACCAATGAAATATGTATACCTTTTAGATTTCAAAGCAATCCAACCTAAAACATTGAGATAAAACAAGTTTTGTGAAATCATGCCAAAATTCTTTCTTGGGGCGCGATACGTTCTCACAATCGCAAAATAGTTTATATAAAAATTAACAATTTTACTTTCTTACCCCCTTTTAAATTTCTGAGGACGCCCATACTCACACGGGGGACAGCAGAACTGGCTATCTGCATCTACACCTACATCTAAACGCCGCAAGTGGTCTGCTGGTTGGTACTTTTGGCACCACTATCATTTGCGCTATCCATATTTCATTCGCGAATGGTGCGTGAAGTCGAATGTCGATAAACCTCCGCGTGAGCTCTAATCTCTCTGATTTTCTTGTCGTAATCGTTTTTAGAGAAGTATGTCGGAGTGAGTAAAGGGAGAAATATGTTGCTTGAGCCTTCTTGGAAAACAGGCTTTCGGAATTTCGACAGCGACTTCTCCGTGATTTTCAGTGCCCCTCTTGTAGCGTCTGCCAGTAGTTTTTTTTTTTTTTTTTTTTTTTTTTTTTTTACGAAACGAGTCACTTTTGGAGGGATATTCTACATTTCTTTTCCTAACTCCACCTCGTATGGTTCACAGATTGACACGCAGTACTCAAGAACCGATCGAACAAATGTTCTGTACTCCATTTCTTTCGTGGATAAATTACCTGTTCGCGGACTTCTGTCTCTGTTTTTTCACCTAGCAAACACCTCCAAATCATGGTGGAGATTTGCCACAAACGACACATGTTTCGGATTCCATGTTCTGCTGTACATCGTACTTTCCCAGTCGGATAACTGGGTAGCGAGACTGAAGTCGCTGAAGTGACGTCCAATTGAAAGAGTTGCATCGGGACATTGAGCCACACGAAATAATTATAATTACAAAAATTTATACAAATATACGTATATTCTCCTCGTATACATACCATACATTTAAAGTCCCCCTAGTTGCTATATACATCTCTTACCTCTTCTGCATGTATCAGTTGAAGGTCAATACTCGCTTCTGTGTGCTGGATAATCTCAGGAACTACTGTAGGGATGCTGCTATTCGCTGCGGACCGGCGCGACCACCCGCCGACAAAGCGAGTGGCAGCGGAGGAACAGCGCCTTTGATCTACGGCTCGCATAGTTAGCAGGTTGCGGTAGGGCAGTCCGCTAACGCCTTTAGGCAGTGCCGAAGGCCGACAAGTGGTGTTTATTGTTTAAGGCATTTAATATACACTGAAGCGCCAAAGAAACTGGTATAGGCAAGCGTATTCAAATAAAGAGCTACGTGAACAGGCAGAATACGGAGCTGCGGTCGGAAACGCCTATATAAGTGCTCAGCTGGCGGCTACACGGGTAGTGGAGGCTGTGTGGCGTGGACTGGGCGGTTTTTTAGGTTAAAATGCCTCGGGAAAGTACGGGGTGGGCTGCAATCTCAAAGGGTGCATGGCAAATACAGGACGTGCTTGGATCAAGGAACAGTCGGAATTATAGTTGTAAATTGTTGTAGTTCTGCTGGAAAAGTCCCTGAGCTTCAAGCGCTAATAGAAAGCACAGAAGCTGATATCGTTATAGGTACAGAAAGCTGGCTTTAGCCTGAAATAAGTTCAGCAGAAATTTTTACGAAGTCTGAGACGGTGTTCAGGAAAGATAGATTAGGCAGAATTGGTGGTGGAGAGTTTGTGTCTGTCAGTAGTGGTTTATCTTGTAGTGAAGTGGAAGTAGATACTCCGTGCGAATTGGTTATACTTAACAGCCGAACTAAGTTAATAATTGGCTCCCTCTACCCACCCCCAGACTCCGATGATACAGTTGCGGAACAGTTCAGAGAAAGTTTGAGTCTCGTAGCAAATAAATACCCCACTCATACGGTTATAGTTGGTGGGGACTTCAAACTTCCCTCGATATGTTGGCAAAAATACTTGTTCAAAACCGGTGGTAGGCAGATAACATCTTCCGAGATTGTCCTAAATGCTTTCTCCGAAAATTATTTCGAGCATTTAGTCCACGAACCCACGCGAATTGTAAATGGTTGCAAAAACACACTTGACCTCTTAGCCACAAACAATCCAGAGCTGATAGAGAGCATCATGACTGATACAGAGATTAGTGATCACAAGGTCGTTGTAGCTAGGTTCAATACCGTTTCTTCCAAATCCATCAGAAACAAACGCAAAATAATTTTATTTAATAAAGCGGATAAAGTGTCACTAGAAGCCTTCCTAAGAGACAATCTCCATTCCTTCCGAACTGACTATGCAAATGTAGACGAGATGTGGTTCAAATTCAAAGATATAGTAGCAACAGCAATTGAGAGATTCATACCTCATAAATTGGTAAGAGATGGAACGGATCCCCCGTGATACACAAAACAGGTCCGAACGCTGTTGAAGAGGCAACGGAAAAAGCATGCGTAGTTCAGAAGAACGCGAAATCCCGAAGATTGGCTAAAATTTACAGACGCGCGAAATTTGGCACGGACTCAATGCGAGATGCCTTTAATAGGTTCCACAACGAAACATTGTCTCGAAATTTGGTAGAAAATCCGAAGAAATTCTGGTCGTATGTAAAGTACACAAGCGGCAAGACGCAGTCAATACCTTCGCTGCGCAGTGCCGATGGTACTGTCACCTACGACTGTGCCGCTAAAGCGGAGTTATTGAACGCAGTTTTCCAAAATTCCTTCACCAGGGAAGACGAATGGAATATTCCAGAATTTGAAACACGAATATCTGCTAGCATGAGTTTCTTAGAAGTAGCTTGATACGGGCAAGTCTTCAGGTCCAGATTGTATACCGATTAGGTTCCTTTCAGATTACGCTGATACAATAGCTCCCTACATAGCACTCATATACAGCCGCTCGCTCACCGATAGATCTGTACCTACAGATTGGAAAATTGCGCAGGTCGCACCAGTGTTTAAGAAGGGTAGTAGGAGTAATACATCTAACTACAGACCTATATCATTGACGTCGGTTTGCAATGGGGTTTTGGAGCATGTACTGTATTCAAACATTATGAATAACCTCGAAGTGAACAATCTATTGATACGTAATCATCATGGCTTCAGAAAACATCGTTCTTGTACAACGCAGCTAGCTCTTTATTCGCACGAACTAATGGCCGCTATCGACAGGGGATCTCAAGTTGATTCCGTATTTCTAGATTTCCGGAAAGCTTTTGACACTGTTCCTCACAAGCGACTTCTAATCAAGCTGAGGGCCTATGGGGTATCGTCTCAGTTGTGTGACTGGATTCGTGATTTCCTGTCAGGAAGGTCGCAGTTCGTAGTAATAGGCGGCAAATCATCGAGTAAAACTGAAGTGATATCAGGTGTTACCCAGGGAAGCGTCCTGGAACCTCTGCTGTTCCTGATCTATATAAATGACCTGGGTGACAATCTGAGCAGTTCTCTTAGGTTGTTCGCAGATGATGCTGTAATTTACCGTCTAGTAAGGTCATCCGAAGACCAGTATCAGTTGCAAAGCGACTTAGAAAAGATTGCTGTATGGTGTGGCAGGTGGCAGTTGACGCTAAATAACGAATGGTGTGAGCTGATCCACCTGAGTTCCAAAAGAAATCCGTAGGAATTCGATTACTCGATAAATAGTACAATTCTCAAGGCTGTCAATCCAACTAAGTACCTGGGTGTTAAAATTACGAACAACTTCAGTTGGAAGGACTACATAGATAATATTGTGGGGAAGGCGAGCCAAAGGTTGCGTTTCATTGGCAGGACACTTAGAAGATGCAACAAGTCCACTAAAGAGACAGCTTACACTACACTCGTTCGTCCTCTGTTAGAATATTGCTGCGCGGTGTGGGATCCTTACCAGGTGGGATTGACGGAGGACATCGAAAGGGTGCAAAAAAAGGGCAGCTCGTTTTGTATTATTACGTAATAGGGGAGAGAGTGTGGCAGATATGATATGCGAATTCGAATGGAAGTCATTACAGCAAAGACGTTTTTCGTCGCGGCGAGATCTTTTTACGAAATTTCAGTCACCAACTTTCTCTTCCGAATGCGAAAATATTTTGTTGAGCCCAACCTACATAGGTAGGAAAGATCATCTAAATAGAATAAGAGAAATCAGAGCTCGAACAGAAAGGTTTAGGTGTTCGTTTTTCCCACGCGCTGTTCGGGAGTGGAATAGTGGAGAGATAGTATGATTGTGGTTAGATGAACCTTCTGCCAAGCACTTAAATGTGAATTGCAGAGTAGTCATGTAAATGTAGATAAGAAAGTAAGTGTCTGGTACAGTTGTTGGATCGGTTAATGCTACTACAATGGATGGTAATCAAGATTTAAGTGAGTTTTAACGTCGGCGCACGAGCGATGGGACACAGCATCTCCGAGGTAGCGATGAAGTGGGGATTTTCCCGTACGACCATTTCACGAGTGTACCGTGAAAATCAAGAACCCGGTAAAACATCTAATCTCCGACATCGCTGCGACAGAAAAAGATTCTGCAAGAACGGGACCAACGATGACTGAAGAGAATCGTTCAACGTGACAGAAGTGCAGCCCTTCCACAAATTTCTGCAGATTTAAATGCTGGGCCACCAACAAGTGTCAGCGTTCTAACCATTCAACGGAACATCATCGATATGGGTTTTCGGAGCCGAAGGCCCACTCTTGTACCCTTGATGACTGCACGACACAGAGCTTTACGCCTCACCTAGGCCCGTCGACACCAACATTGGACTGTTGATGACTGCAGGGGACTGTTCAAGCTGATGGAGGCACTATAATGGAGTGGGACGTGTGCAGTTGGAGTGATACGTGATCCCTGATACGTCTAGATACGACTCTGACAGATGACACGTACGTAAGCATCCTGTCTGATCACCTGCGTCCATTCATGTCCATTGAGCATTCTGACGGACTTGGGCAATTCCAACAGGACAATGCGACACCCCACACGTCCAGAATTGCTACAGAGTGCCTCCAGGAACGCTCTTCTTTGTTGAAACACTTGCGCTGTCCACCAAACTCCCCAGATATGAACATTATTGAGCATATCTGGGATGCCTCGCAACGTGCTGTTCAGAGGAGATCTCCACCCCCTAGTACCCTTACGGATTTATGGACAGCCCTGCAGGATTCATGGTGTCAGTTCCCTCCAGGATTACTTCAGACATTAGTCAAGTCCATGTAGCGTCGTGTTGTGGCACTTCTGCGTGCTCGCTGGGGCCCCACACAATACTAAGCATGTGTACAAGTTTCTGTGGCTCTTCAATGTATAAAATGAACTTTATAATATTCAGTTATCTAACGTTCCCCTCCGATTTTCAATCTTAACACTACGCATTGACCTGCAAAAATAATTAAGGCTACGCTTGACAAGTCTTATTGTAGTAGATAATTAGTGCTACTTGCGCAAAGCCGAGGCGGGTCGCTAGTATTATATACTCATACATAAGGCTGAGAACCGCTAGCAGCACGAATACCTAGTTCGAGCAGTCATTTACATCTGTCGGTCTTGTTCAGTTGGGAACGACTTGTTGAGCTCTGTCTGAAAGGAAGTGCTGAATACAGTGACAAACCTGGTTCAATAATCGGTAAGATCACATTTTTTAAAACTAAACTACAGCTACATTAACCTGAACTCAGGTACTAGAGGGAGAAACTGTCTCCCCTTGCTACGGCAAGAGGTATCGTTTGGTATGTAAGGTATTACGAGATTTTGAGTTCCTTCGGTATTGATTTACAAGACAGTTTTCTAGAAAACATTACGAGTACGTACAGACAAAACTGTAAAACATTTGAAAAGTTCTCAGTGCTATAGTGAAGACGAATTACACTTCTTTGTGGCTAATTGAAATATATGAAACTAAATATAGTTTTCGTCGGTCATAGATATTACTTAAAAAATTGTTTGCACAAAAATTTTCATAAATAACGAACAAGAGATGACAAAAGGAAGGAAGGGAGGAAAATTAATGTTTAACGTCCCGTAGGTGATGAGGGACGCTGTCGCTACTTTGTTGTGGCCGTCGGTTAAATGACAGCCGCGGAGGGCATCGAGTGTCATACCTGTCAATCGCTCTTCTGTACATAGCAGACTTACCACGGTTCCCAAGGATTTGGCGTCCATTCCGAGAAGACTAATGCAAATTCCACAATGTGGTTACGGGCTATCTGTAAGCGACAGTGAAATGAAAACAAGACAGACGAGGAAAAATTAAGTAAATTTTGTATCATTTCAAAAGTAATTTCCCTCTGTGAAAGTACGGCCAATGCCTTCATGGAAAAATGTTTGCGGTTGCCTACGGAACCATGATTGTACCCAGGCGTGAACCTCTATGCCCGAGGCTAATCTACGGGTACCGTTACCCGCCCTAGAACCATGAATTCAATGGCTCCTCAGCGCCTATCCAATTTAGGAGACTGGGAAGTTATTACTGCAGTGATTTCTTGCTTAGAAAAAGTACGTAACGAATGGAAGGGTGAAGACAACCATTTACTTGTTTTATATCTACCTTAACGGAACCAATTACAAGTAACTGAACATGCTCTTTTTAACAGTGCAAATATGTGTAGCGATGTGTATATATTAGTCTTAATGGATTATATAGTCAAGCTATCATCGGCCATTAAACATCCACGACTGGATGAAGATCTCCTCTAGGCTCTTCCATGAATCATGGGTCTTTAACGAGTCGGTACCATGTCGCTCCTGGATGTTTCTGCGAAGTCTCCACGTTCCATTAGGTCGTCATATCCGTCTTCTATTATGTCTTAAAAGAAACATTTTCCTTGTCCCACTTCCAGCTTTTCACCTGGCTGCATGTCCCACACCTTTTATTTTCATCAACTATAGCAACGTTCCCCACAGTCTCTTTCCTGATCTATTGGTTTCTCTTCCTGTCTCCTAGTCACTCCCACCATGGCTTCTAACAAATCCTCAGTTTTAAAATGATTTTCAAATGTCAAGTTATTGGTACGCTGCCATTAGTCAAAAATGGCAGTAAACTGTCCTTGCCACATGCCTTTTAGAACCATTCATTGACACACACACTGGCTTCTTGAAAACCCTACATAGTTTCCCAAAAATAGTGCAGATCATTTTTACTCTTCTGCTTATTTCCTTTCCTTTTGATGCAGAATTTGCCTTCATGTTGTGTGCTCAAGAACATCGGTACAAAGCCACACAGAGAGGGCGCCACACAGCAAGGCCCACTGGAGAGCCTAGAGACGTGACAGTTATTACCAGACACCAGGAGGGCGCACGTAGCAGACTTATGATTCCACGTGACGTCACCCAAACATTTCCCAGGTGAACATCCATCCATGTTTATTTGGTGAAAACAACATGAAACTTCAGCTCCCCTAAATACAAAACCTCAACTGGTTCTGCCGGCCGTAGTGGCCGAGCAGTTTTAGGCGCTACAGTCTGGAACTGCGCGACCACTACGGTCGCAGGTTCGAGGGCATGGATGAGTGTGATATCCTTAGGTTAGTTAGGTTTACGTAGTTCTAAGTTCTAGTGGACTGATGACCTCAGAAGTTAAGTCCTATAGTGCTCAGAGCCATTTGAGCCTCAACTGGTTCTAAGACTTCATTGTTTGTACAATTTTTTCCCATAATGCTGGTAATACATTTTTAGTTTAATTATAATTCAATATGAAGTCTTTCTTAAAACTTTCTCTATCAAGTTCTTTCATTTGTTATTGAATTTTATCTCCAATAGAGGTAAATGCAGCAAGGTTGTCAGAAAAATGATAGTGGTCCAGACAATTTTATTTAACACGTATTCCTCACTCGTTTTCTAAATTTCAGGATGTGTAAGCTACCTCTATATCTCAAAAATGTTCGCACGTGCGTGAATTGCTAAGGGACCAAACTGCTGAGGTCATCGGTCCCTAGACATATACACTACTTAAACTAACTTATGCTAAGAACAACACACACATCCATATCCGAGGGAGGACTCGAACCACCGACGGGAGGGGCGCGCAGTCAGTAACGTGGCGCCTCTAACCGCGTGGCCACTCTACATCAATTTGAAAATAGTTTTCCAGATATGGACTCTCGTTACCTGGCCACAGTTTCAAATTCTCCAATGTTCTGACGAAGGTTGAATCGATGCCTTGCTTCAAGGACTTTCCGTAAAGAACTTTTTAACAGTGAGAAGAAACGTTCTCAGAATCTATAATTTACGGAGTGAACATTCCTACTAACTGCTCTGTTCAGTAATTTCGTTCATGGTCCATCGTGCTAAATCAACTTCCATACCATGGTTGTTCATTTGTCTGATTAAAATCTAACGTTTCTTCTACGCCATTTCTGATAATGTTGTTGATATACATTAAGAAGATGAGGCTGACAGGTCGAATTCTTTATGCCTCTTCTGTTCCTTATCGTGTGTCCGCTTGCTTAGCTGGGTGGTAATGTGGTCGCCTCCCGTGCAAGCGTGCCCGGGTTCAATTCCCGGCGGGGTTGGAGATTTCCTCCGCTCGGGGTGTGGCTGTTGTGTTGTCCTGTTAATCAGCACAGTCACGCAAGGCGCCCAGTGTGGCGTCGAATGAGGTAAGACTTGCACTTGGCGGCCGAAGTTCACCGCATGGGACCTCCCGGCCAACGATGCCGTACGCTCATTTAATATCATTGCCTATTCTTGAGAAGCAGAAAAATTACACCGTTGTTCCACTTTCTGGGAATTATCTTCTTCCACAAATACAGTTTAGTTAATATTTGTAAGTTCGTTTGGTATGACAGTTCCTTCCTCTTTAAAATATACTCGTAAGTCAAAGCATTATGAACAGTACTCACCGCGAGATTTAATGCTCCTGGTGGCGCTGGGGGCACTTGATGCGGTAATGAAAGTATATACACGGAGCAGAGAAAATTTGCGACGCAAGTGGGCAAGTTCAGTGACACACACGATCTTGACAAAGAGTAGATGTTTACGGTCAGGCAGCTGATAGCAAGCATCTCTGAAATAGCGAAACTGGTCTGTCGTTCGCGTGCTGTCTTGGGAGTCTTTGGAAATGGGCTGAAGGCAGTGAAATCACGAGTAGGCGACATAGTGATAGATGTCCACGCTTCAACGCAGAGCGTTGAGGTCGGAGACTTGCCCACTCGGTAAAGCGGGATAAGCTGCGATCTGTGGCATATCTGACGGCGGAGTATAATGCTGGAAAAGGCACAAGTGTTTTGGAGCACACCATACAGCGCACATTGTCGAAAACGGGGCTCTCAGAAGTCGACCTCCGTGTTCCCAAGTTGACTGTAATATGTAATGGCAGTGTACCCAGAACTATCGAGATTGGACTGTGGACCAATGAAATGTGTCACCTGGTCGAACTAAGACATGGCAGTGATATGCTAACTGCCTGTCCACTTTCATTTCCGGATATAACATTACGTAATCTCTTGAGGTGAGAAAAAGCGTAACTCGTATTCAAACAGAGCGTAAAATATATTCTGTGTATTTTACGATTTTCTGATGCAGTCTGCATCTAAATCCGATGTTTGGTTCAAAAGTTGTGAGTTTTAAGCCAGTAGCACATCAGAATTCGGGGAGGCTAGTAGCACCCATGTTTTAGTGGAGAGACTCCCCTGGCTTGAAGAACGGGATGAACAAAATAGTCGTTCTGTAAAAATAAACTTTGTGGAAGATAGATCAACAAAGAAATAATTACAAGTAGGGTTCTGAGTGAGTTCATGCGTGTGTTAAAAGTGTAGGGCATCAAACTAGATGGATCATGAATATTGGCACAAGCAGAGTGTTTTACATCACAGGCGACAAAAAGGTTACAAATAGAGGTAGTGTCTCCTTGTTCTACATAGATAGCAAAGGGTGTTGGCCGATGTCAGACCATGTAGCTAGTAACTGCTCAACTTCAGCGGTGCAATAGGCTTCATTGTTAGTTCATCTCACATTTGCGAAGTATAACTATGTAGGGTCACGTAGGAAGTGGCTTTGATTCTTGTTCAAAAGATGAATTTTTAATTTGACAGTAAGTACAGTTTTAGCGGTGGTGAAACCAGAAGAACAAAGCTTATGTGGTGCTATTATCACACGTCTAGCACTGTTAGTGGTAAGTAGTATTGCGCTTAGTATCTTACTCTGTATATACTCTGTTATGGTAGATAGTCGCAGATAGCCTTCAGGTTGCAATTGAATGAGGAACTTTAAAACTATGCGGAGAATCTCTTAGGTCGAGCTGTTAAGCAATACCAGAACAACCTTCGAGCATCTCTTACAAAGTTCCGGTGTCGCAGCACCTTTTGTTTGATATCCCACTGAAGTCATTCTACGTATGTTGGCAACATGATTATTTTGATTTAGTGGCTTCCGCAACAGCTCCGTTAATTCTGATGTGGCGCACATTTATCTTTGATTTGCAACTGCTACTGATGTACACCGACTTCATTGGAGGAGACAAGAGTCAACAATATAGTCTGTTTTTGCCAGACGCATTTGGTATGTTCTTGCTGGCCAACCAAGCTCTTCCCAGGTTCGTCATTTAATCCAATGATTGCATTTGTGCTGTAAGGTGGAGCGCTACGTCAGAACGATTGCAGACCAGATAAGACAGGTGAGACTGAACAGGTTGCAGCGGTGTGGATAGGGACTGAGTTTCATAAACCATCATGTGGATCGACTGTAGCGCTAGATGGTACACGTCTGTTATTACTCCTGTTGTGGGGTCTTTTCATCACAGACGGTGCATGTTTTTGTTGTTTTCGCCTATTTTGTGAAAGTCGATGCATAAACTTTAATAGAAAAGGTGAATTAAGTTACAGGATGAATCACGTTTCCTGTTACATTGGCCGATAGTCGTGTTCGGATACGCCATCATCCAGGCCAATGGCTACTCGAAACTTATTTCGCACCACGGACACAGGCTGGTGGGGGCGTTACTACGATATATGGAACATTCACTTAGTCTTCTATGAGGCCTGTGGCAGGCACAGTGATAGCTGTGGACAATTGTCCCTGTCTCAAACTCAGAATCGAGTTACAATGGTGTCTCGGACACGAATTTTGCCTGATCTGAACCTGATGGAACACGTCTGGAACGCTACTGGGTGCCAACGCCTCTCTCACAAACTACCCGTCTGTAATTTACGGTAATTGTGTGGCCTGTAAATAGACATCTGGTGCCACATACCTCCGGAAACCTTTCAATTGTTTGTCGAATCGCTGCTGTATTGTTGACTGAGGTACGTGAACGACACGTGCAAGCGTGCCCGGGTTCAATTCCCGGCGGGGTTGGAGATTTCCTCCGCTCGGGGTGTGGCTGTTGTGTTGTCCTGTTAATCAGCACAGTCACGCAAGGCGCCCAGTGTGGCGTCGAATGAGGTAAGACTTGCACTTGGCGGCCGAAGTTCACCGCATGGGACCTCCCGGCCAACGATGCCGTACGCTCATTTAATATCATTGCCTATTCTTGAGAAGCAGAAAAATTACACCGTTGTTCCACTTTCTGGGAATTATCTTCTTCCACAAATACAGTTTAGTTAATATTTGTAAGTTCGTTTGGTATGACAGTTCCTTCCTCTTTAAAATATACTCGTAAGTCAAAGCATTATGAACAGTACTCACCGCGAGATTTAATGCTCCTGGTGGCGCTGGGGGCACTTGATGCGGTAATGAAAGTATATACACGGAGCAGAGAAAATTTGCGACGCAAGTGGGCAAGTTCAGTGACACACACGATCTTGACAAAGAGTAGATGTTTACGGTCAGGCAGCTGATAGCAAGCATCTCTGAAATAGCGAAACTGGTCTGTCGTTCGCGTGCTGTCTTGGGAGTCTTTGGAAATGGGCTGAAGGCAGTGAAATCACGAGTAGGCGACATAGTGATAGATGTCCACGCTTCAACGCAGAGCGTTGAGGTCGGAGACTTGCCCACTCGGTAAAGCGGGATAAGCTGCGATCTGTGGCATATCTGACGGCGGAGTATAATGCTGGAAAAGGCACAAGTGTTTTGGAGCACACCATACAGCGCACATTGTCGAAAACGGGGCTCTCAGAAGTCGACCTCCGTGTTCCCAAGTTGACTGTAATATGTAATGGCAGTGTACCCAGAACTATCGAGATTGGACTGTGGACCAATGAAATGTGTCACCTGGTCGAACTAAGACATGGCAGTGATATGCTAACTGCCTGTCCACTTTCATTTCCGGATATAACATTACGTAATCTCTTGAGGTGAGAAAAAGCGTAACTCGTATTCAAACAGAGCGTAAAATATATTCTGTGTATTTTACGATTTTCTGATGCAGTCTGCATCTAAATCCGATGTTTGGTTCAAAAGTTGTGAGTTTTAAGCCAGTAGCACATCAGAATTCGGGGAGGCTAGTAGCACCCATGTTTTAGTGGAGAGACTCCCCTGGCTTGAAGAACGGGATGAACAAAATAGTCGTTCTGTAAAAATAAACTTTGTGGAAGATAGATCAACAAAGAAATAATTACAAGTAGGGTTCTGAGTGAGTTCATGCGTGTGTTAAAAGTGTAGGGCATCAAACTAGATGGATCATGAATATTGGCACAAGCAGAGTGTTTTACATCACAGGCGACAAAAAGGTTACAAATAGAGGTAGTGTCTCCTTGTTCTACATAGATAGCAAAGGGTGTTGGCCGATGTCAGACCATGTAGCTAGTAACTGCTCAACTTCAGCGGTGCAATAGGCTTCATTGTTAGTTCATCTCACATTTGCGAAGTATAACTATGTAGGGTCACGTAGGAAGTGGCTTTGATTCTTGTTCAAAAGATGAATTTTTAATTTGACAGTAAGTACAGTTTTAGCGGTGGTGAAACCAGAAGAACAAAGCTTATGTGGTGCTATTATCACACGTCTAGCACTGTTAGTGGTAAGTAGTATTGCGCTTAGTATCTTACTCTGTATATACTCTGTTATGGTAGATAGTCGCAGATAGCCTTCAGGTTGCAATTGAATGAGGAACTTTAAAACTATGCGGAGAATCTCTTAGGTCGAGCTGTTAAGCAATACCAGAACAACCTTCGAGCATCTCTTACAAAGTTCCGGTGTCGCAGCACCTTTTGTTTGATATCCCACTGAAGTCATTCTACGTATGTTGGCAACATGATTATTTTGATTTAGTGGCTTCCGCAACAGCTCCGTTAATTCTGATGTGGCGCACATTTATCTTTGATTTGCAACTGCTACTGATGTACACCGACTTCATTGGAGGAGACAAGAGTCAACAATATAGTCTGTTTTTGCCAGACGCATTTGGTATGTTCTTGCTGGCCAACCAAGCTCTTCCCAGGTTCGTCATTTAATCCAATGATTGCATTTGTGCTGTAAGGTGGAGCGCTACGTCAGAACGATTGCAGACCAGATAAGACAGGTGAGACTGAACAGGTTGCAGCGGTGTGGATAGGGACTGAGTTTCATAAACCATCATGTGGATCGACTGTAGCGCTAGATGGTACACGTCTGTTATTACTCCTGTTGTGGGGTCTTTTCATCACAGACGGTGCATGTTTTTGTTGTTTTCGCCTATTTTGTGAAAGTCGATGCATAAACTTTAATAGAAAAGGTGAATTAAGTTACAGGATGAATCACGTTTCCTGTTACATTGGCCGATAGTCGTGTTCGGATACGCCATCATCCAGGCCAATGGCTACTCGAAACTTATTTCGCACCACGGACACAGGCTGGTGGGGGCGTTACTACGATATATGGAACATTCACTTAGTCTTCTATGAGGCCTGTGGCAGGCACAGTGATAGCTGTGGACAATTGTCCCTGTCTCAAACTCAGAATCGAGTTACAATGGTGTCTCGGACACGAATTTTGCCTGATCTGAACCTGATGGAACACGTCTGGAACGCTACTGGGTGCCAACGCCTCTCTCACAAACTACCCGTCTGTAATTTACGGTAATTGTGTGGCCTGTAAATAGACATCTGGTGCCACATACCTCCGGAAACCTTTCAATTGTTTGTCGAATCGCTGCTGTATTGTTGACTGAGGTACGTGAACGACACGTTCGTCATATGGCCGCGTGGGAAATAGAACTTAGCAAAGATTAGCACCCCAACTGTTTGCATAAAAACACGCTTTTCGCGCTAGAAATTGAAAATAACGGCGCTATTCCCTTTCTGAATGTAGAAGCGTACAGGACATTTAGCAACAAGCTAGGACACAAAGTTTGCAGGAAACAACATATCTGCATGTGGAGTCGCACTACTATGCAAAACAAAAGAACGCTGTGCTACGCACGATTAGAGGCCGAGTTCATCGGACTGACGACACTGATAATCTACAACAAAAATTAAACAAGATCCGGACAGTATTCCAAGCAAACGGATATAGGAGCAACAAATAACGAGCTGTATGGTATGGTGACGAATAATCAGAAAAAGGAACAGGCGAACTTCATCCTGTTGCTCTCTTACTTTGTGTGAGAAGCGACAGCGTCCTTGTAGGCGAGTTACTCCGCCGCAGTAGGAATTAAACCAATATTCCAGAGCGGCCACAAGACCCGAGGTCTTTTGAGCTACACAAAGGAATCCGTAGATGCTCTCCATGCTGCAGGGTTCTAAGAACTTCGATTTGACCTCTGCGAAGCCTGTGTTTATGAAACCGAGATACCGATTAGAACTTGCGTTGGAAGACTATTACTTGAAATTGGTGACTTCCATGAAGCCTTCGTGAATTCTGATATGACACAGATCCATCATCAATTTACAGTTGTTACTCAGCTACACCAACTTACTGGAGGACACAGGGCCTCGACAGTATTGTCTGTAGCGAATGGGACAACATAACAAATCAGCTATAGCTGAACGCCGCTAGGGTTGTGGGTGATCATGCGTTTGCTCGGCAGCTGTGGATGTATCAGCTAAAAATTAGGAGAGGCTATCGAAATAATTTAACGCCCTAACGTCTTGTTAAGGAAACACTACTCGTGGGTACAAGTTACTGATTCACTGTTGCCTTCCAGTCACCTGCAGAGTAGCACAGGAAATAGTCTACAGTACAGCTACTCCAACACAGCAATATTTACCTCTAATTGTCCAGTTGCATCCCAGAATGTGAAGCCAGTAGTAACCTAATAGAAAGAAGACAGTATACAGGAGAAGACCATAGCCTAAATCCCCTGAACAGGACCGACCCAAAGACGGTCGAAACATCGGTATTTTGGTTGGTTTTAGTGTTTCGTATTGACGCGTCCTAGTACCCACAATGACTTAAATTTACACTGATCATAGAAGACTTAGAACTTATGTTGGCGGTCAAAGTTTTGGTTAATCAGTGCATATCGTCCGTTGTAATCTATATTTGTGTTGTTTTTTTTTTTCAATTTTGGTTCTAATGTCCTCGTCAAGACAATCGTTCCATATAACTTCAGTTATATCGAAGTAAATAAAGGTATATTTGTGAGAATTTTCGGAATTTAGAATGGTGTGTGTATTTAACACTAGTAAATCGACGTTTGTGGGCTACAATTACGCATTCTACGAATTGCAGCAGCATTATCTGGTCTGAAAAACCGTTTCTCCTTAATCACAGCTTAGTTATTTACGTAATTAGTTCAACATTTTCACCTCTTTTCCACTCGTTGACTAGTTCGTTCTACGGCAGTTTTTGAAAGTGTAGGATCGCGACGTAGTAAATACAGCTCTCTAATTCGAGTGCTGTGGTATAATAGTGTGTTCTGCGCATATTTTAACGATCGTATCATGTTTCATTTGGTTACCGATTTCAACAAAACAAGGGCGCACATACGATAGTTTTATGGAGAGCGGGGAGGGGGGGAGGAGAGCTAGACCTGGAGTAAAGAGTATTATTAATATTTTGGAATACGAATGGCGGCTTTAAGTGCCCATGAGAAAGTTCCAGTTCAGACCCTGTTAGAAATCCTCGTAATACCCACTTTTAAATCATTTGCTTGAAAGGAAACAAACCTTGTAAGGTGTCAGTCAAATCCAACACCTTCCATGAAAACCCTGACATGATAAGCAAATCCAGTAGTATGTCACATAGCTCCTAATAAATTGTGATGATAAATTAACCAATGTAATGCAAGTAACGAGTGAGCAAATGGAATACCACAGACTAACACAAGAATGCCTAAATGCATGTCGTAAATTCCCACCGTGAGATAGACGCAGTTCCGAGGTGAGAAACGAGAACAGAAGCCGAGACCAGAACCGTGTTAAGCTGGAAGGCCCTACGATAAGGGACGGACACCCACGTCGCCAGCTAACCGCTAGGACCACCCCCAGCCCATGTTAAAAGCTATCCTCCAGAAGAACAGTATAGACCTTACGATGACACAAAATGGACCACCCCAGCCGCAAGTTTTAGCGTGAGACTTTTTCGCGTGTCTGTTACATCAGGACCACCCCCAGCCCATGTTAAAAGACAGAGCCCTCCAGGAGAACAGTATAGAGCGATAACACTGAAAGGACCACACCAGCTGCAAGTCTCAGCGAGAGACTTTTTCGCGTCTCTGTTACGTTGCAAACTTTAAAAACATTGCCCCACCACGAAAAGTATAACGTTTTTCATTGGATAGACAGAATTTTTGTAGGCGGAGCTTAAGGTTAACATTGAGACCCTGATTGGTCAGATGAAAACACAGCCAGATAGTTTTTTTAAACCAACTTCGGTAAATTGTAGTAAGGAGAAGTTAGGAGAGAGTTGCTTCCGAGACGGCGAGATGTGAGGAGCTGCGCCGCCCTGACGCTGCCTAAACACCGACAAGGTAATGAACGCACGCGATGTCGCATTTTTGGGCGCATAGGGCTTCACTCAGAACTGCAGAAGTCTCATCTGGTACATCCCCGTTTTGCGTAATACTAGTGTCGATCGTCAATTAAAGCTCATGATTTCACATTTGCTACGTAAGTTAAAATCTGAAATGCGATGATTTTTCTGTTATATAATTATTGAGAAGCCGCATCAGCCAATGTAATTTGCGACAAGTTAGATAAGTAATTAAAGATAATTGAGGGTCACTGTAGACCATTTTGCTAGTTTTCTCTTTTGTGAAACTTAATTTAAACGTAGATTATAGCTGTGATATGGCATAGGTCATCCTTCGATCTATTGTAGAACTCGGAAACCCATCAGGGAATATTCTTTCACATTTTTGTTGAACGCAGTTGGTTTTTACCATCCTGTATTAAAACATTTCTTTTTATCAATAGTGCAATTTACAAACAATGTTTTGTGAGTAGAATAAAATTTCCAATGGTAAACTTAACTGCTGTTTCGACGTTATTTTACCAGCTAACTAAAAATAGGAAAGCCTTGAACCCCTTCCACTAAATTTAGTTAGTATTAAGATTCTTTTACAGGGAGTGCAGTGGAGCTGACGCTGAAATTATTAAGTATTTGGTAATATCATAGCTAGTCTCACTGAACTCTTCTGAACTTTACATGTCATGTGTGGTCTGACGTCTCCTCACCAGCAACAGGTCCCAGGTTAAAACTAGTCAATTCCCTAAAAAACGCGCTCAGAGCGTCGTTGCGCGAAAGTGGTAGGGAGACACGATGTAGAACAAACAGACACCACTCAGAATGTTAGAACTATACCGTCTTACTTTTACTTTACGTGATAACTAGGAGGGGGCCGTGCCGTTCCCCCCTCTCCCCACTCCTCCCTCCCTCTTACCCGTGAGTATGGTCGTCCTTGCAACAGCAGCATATATTGTTTGCATTTGTCATAAATTTCCACTATTTTAGATTTTATTACGTGCATTCTTTAGCGAGCATGACCATATATTTTATGAGACAGCAATGTTAACGTCAGGTGCTGTTTTTTTGTTCAAAACAGACCTGCGGGCGAATGCTGGGGTGGATTTTCGGCTAGTCAGGCTGGCTGGTGAAGACTCTATAGCCCTTTGTGAACAGAATGCGTTTACACCGACAGGACGGCTCCAAACGTAACCGTTGACCGTTCGGGGCTAGCAGTCAGTGGTCCAGCCGGCGTTAGTCGCCTAAAAAATACTGGAGTTCGCCAAACTCGGAGCCAAAGTAAATCAATTTATTCCCGTTGAAGTGTGTGAGTTGCAGTAACAGTAGTGTTATCCTGCCTTAGCTTTGTTTGTTCTGAGTTCGGAACCTGGTGGCAACCTTCCCATTTGAAGGTAAAGATATAGGTGGAGGTCAGTTGGGCTTCAGCTGTACAAGTCAGATCTCGATCCACAGAGTTCCCAAAGTTATGGATCAGCTTTTAAAACCCCTAATAATGCCGTGTGGTTATGGCCTCTCGTCGGGCAGGCCGTTCGCCTGGTGCCCGTCTTTCGAGTTGGCGCCACTTCGGCTACTTGCGTGTCGATGGGGATGAAATGGTGATGATAAAGACAACACAACACCCAGTCTACATCTACATCTACATCTACATGACTACTCTGCAATTCACATTTAAGTGCTTGGCAGAGGGTTCATCGAACCACAATCATACTATCTCTCTACTATTCCACTCCCGAACAGCGAGCGGGAAAAACGAACACCTAAACCAGTCCCTGAGTGGAGAAAATCTCCGACCCAGCTGGGCATCGAACCCCGCCGTTAGGCACGACATTCTGTCGCGCTAACCACTCAGCTACCAGGGGCGGACAAAACCCCTAATGACACAAAAATTCGTATCATCCCATCATCGAATAATTTTTTGACACTGTGATGGACTGAAATATTACTCAGAGACAACAACCTCTAACAGTTCCAAGAATGTAACTCCCAAGAAAGTCTTCCATCTTTACACAATCTTTATTCCCCCCTTTCCCCTCCTCCTCCCCCCCCCCCCCCTACAATACCCCACCGTCTATCGAATAGAGAACGGATGACATCCTATCTGTGGTCTTTGAACAAGAGAATGGTATTCGTCAAGGTAGTGTTTTTATTGTGACTGTCTCTGTTATTACAAGTGACAAATGTTTCTGTCCAAGATTATTTATGCAAGATTTCTGTCTTTTGTTCTTTCTCTAGCCTTGGAATATCGTTCTATCAGCTGAAAATGACAGTAGGAGATAGGATGGATGGAGAAGAAACTCTGTCCTTTTTATCTGTGTTCTGTTTATAAATTTCCTGAATTCAAAACGATTTTAAGCTTATCTGGTTTCCAGAATTTAGAAACTTGAAAACACTGAACCAAAATCTTTGAATATTTAAAGTGTGATAGTTCATGGAGGGTAGACAGCGTTTACATAGCATTAGTACAATCTCCCCTTGATTATCCTTACATGGCCTACGAGTCTACATCCAAACTCCGCAAGCCATCTTATGATGTATGTGATGGAAGGTATTTGCGTCGTTTCCTGTTACTCACGAAAGCTGCGTGAAGCACTAATGTTGGTAAGCCTGCATATGGTCTCGAATCTCTCAAATTTTACTTTCACGGTGTTTTGGTGAGCTATATTATCTAAAGTATTTCGATACCTAATACCTATTAGAGGAAATTAAACTGGGGTGCATCCATCCTTTGCCATTATGACGGCCCGGACCCTGCAGGGGACATTTTCAGTGAGGCGTCTGCACTTTTGTGGCGGAACGTCAGCCATTCTTCATCAAGAGCCGATATCAGAGACTGCGGCCTAGACGACGTTCTAACTCATCCGAAAGGCGTTCTATTGAATTCATGCTGGAAATCTGGTCAGTCCAGTCCATTTCAGGAATGTTATTGTCTACAAACCGTTGCTTCAGAAATGCTGCTTTATGGTAGGGTGCATTGTCTGCTGGTGGAACAAGAGGATGGCTCTAAGCACTATGGGATTTAACATCTGAGGTCATCAGTCCCCTAGAACTTAGGACTACTTAAACCTAAGTGACCTAAGGACATCACACACATCCATGCCCGAGGCAGGATTCGAACCTGCGACCGTGGCGGTCGCGCGGTTCCAGACTGAAGCGCCTAGAACCGCTCGGCCACTCCGGCCGGCCGAACAGGAGAGGTAATGGCATGTAGTGGTAAAGGGTACCCTCCGCCACGCACCGTACGGAGCGTTGCGGAGTATCTATTTAGATGTAGATGATACAGTCAGTCATCGTCTCCAGTGTTTTTGTAAGCGCAATAAGCGGACCACACATTATCCACGAAAAACACCACCATACCGTAACCTCCTCCGTACTTTACAGTTGGCACTACATTTAAAAGCAGGTAACGTTCTCCAAGCATTCAACAAACCCAAACCCTTCCATCGGATTGCCACAGGGTACAGCGTGATTCATCACTCTAAATCACTCGTTTCAATTCATCCACTGTCCAATTACATCGCTCTTTACGCCACCTCAAGCATGGCTTAGCAATGACCGCAGAAACATTTGGCTTATGAGGATCTGCTCGACTGTTGCACCTCATTCTTTTTAACTTCCTACTCTAATCCACTGTGCTCTCTGGGCAGATGGTTGCACTCTGGAACTCACGAGCGGTTCATTCCGCTAATTTCATACGATTTTTTTACATCTGCCCTCTGCAATGCTCGACTGTTACTTGTGTGTCAACATACAAGTTCTGCCTAGTCACAGTTTAGCTTTCGTTGTTTTTGCTCCGTGTTTCCACTTCATAATCACATCAACAGTCCACTTGAACAGATTTAGAAGGCTGAAATGTCTCTGATCTGAAACTTCCTGGTAGATTAAAACTGTGTGCCGGACCGAGACTCGAACTCGGGATCCGAGTCTCGGTCCGGCACACAGTTTTAATCTGCTAGGAAGTTTCATATCAGCGCACAGTACGCCGCAGAGTGAAAATCTCATTCTGGAAACATCCCCGAGGCTGTGGCTAAGCCATGTCTCCGCAATATCCCTTCTTTCAGGAGTGCTAGTTCTGCAAGGTTCGCAGGAGAGTTTCTGTAAAGTTTGGAAGGTAGAAGACGAGGTACTGGCAGAAGTAAAGCTGTGAGGACGGGGCGTGAGTCATGCTTGGGTTGCTCAGATGGACAGTCGTGTTCAGGCACTCGGCCAGTGCACATCGCGTGGTGACGGGCGGTAGCGCGGGCCAGTGTTTACGTCGCGAGCAGTGCTGAGGTGGAGAGCTGAGCAGCGTGTGCGAGCGCTGTTAAAGTTTATTTTGTATAACTGTTGTAAGTACGATGTCGACAATTAACAGAGCGAACAGCGTTCAGTGTGTTTCCGATCGCGCTGCATTGCGACCGACGGCGTTTGAAATTCACGAGTGGATATTTGAGGATTTGAAATTGCCTGAAGATATAGTCGACACGTTCCAGTTGGACTTTGTGCATTACTCGTTATTTGTCAAATTTATTTCGACTGACACTTATGAGAAATTCGTTGAGGAGCATGCTGGCGTGAGACCATTTCGTCATAATTATGGCAGTATTAGTAATGTCCAAATCGTGCCTTCAGAATGTGGAGTGAGAACCGTCAGGGTATTTAATGGTTCAAATGGCTCTGAGCACTATGGGACTTAACATCTATGGTCATCAGTCCCCTAGAACATAGAACTACTTAAACCTAAAAAACCTAAGGATATCACACAACACCCAATCATCACGATGCAGAGAAAACAGGGTATTTAATGTGCCACCTGAGTGCCCTAATGATCTGATTGCACGTTCTCTATCACTGTACGGTGCTGTTTTGTCAGTTACCAATGAAAAATGGTCGAATGCATATCGCTAGCAAGTTAACAGCGGCGTGCGTACGTTTAGACTTAAAAAAACATATACCTTCAAAAATGGCTCTGAGCACTATGAGACTTAACTTCTGAGGTCATCAGTCCCCTAGAACTTAGAACTACTTAAACCTAACTAACCCAAGGACATCACACACATCCATGCTCGAGGCAGGATTCGAACATGCGACCGTAGCGCCTAGAAGCGCATATACCTTCGTATGTTGTCATTGGCGGCTGTCGCGCACAGGTAACTTACATTGGACAACCCCCTACCTGTTCGATCTGCCATTCAACAGAACATCTGTTGATGAACTGCACACGTCGACGTCCATTTCAGCTTCCACAGGAACGGGAAGCCTAGTGAAAGACTTGTTCCATTATTGAGTGAGGTAGTCGCGGGGACTGTACCACAACCCCGGCAGCCGGAACATGTTTACGAGGCGGATATGCCAGTTCAGTTGGAATGCAGTGCCAAAGACATTCACGGTAGGACGGACGTCGATTTGGCCCCGTCATCCTCGCCGGGACATTTACCGCTGGATACCAACGATGCGCCAGACACCTCTGAAACTAAGCCGCGTGAGACACAGGAGCGGGTGCAGATCAGTTTGCCTGAACCACCCCTATCGGCAGAGGCTGCAGCAGAAACGCAGAAAGGCCGCCGAAGGAGAAGCAAAGGGAATAATAGCAAAGAGGAAAAGTCGGACGATTTGAGACCAGTACACATGTCAGAAAGTGGCAGCGAGACTGAATCTCAATCTTCTTGCTCAGTGCGTTGCGAGAACACCGCGAGGCAAGAACGCAATCGTGGACAAACCTAACACCTGAAGGCACTACTAAGCGCCGAGAGGGAACAGAGCACCGTACCGGCTAAGAGCGAGCAGAGCAGCGAGCGGCTGCAGCAGCGCTCCCTCAGGGTACTCGCTGACGTCAGTTGCAGCCCCGTGTGGTGGCCAGGCGGATGCGACCACGTTGACAGACTCAGCCGGCGGTGGCGCCAGGGCGGCGCGCACACCACGTAGCACCCCGACAGCAATGAGCCGTGGTGGCAGCAGGACGAGGAGATGCAGCAGTAGCAGCTCTCACGCATGACCATCGCGCTGCGACCTTTTCCACTCCCTGACCCATTATGGCTTTGACGTTTCGCCTCATAGTCCAGACGTTACCAACGAGCTCGGTTCAAAGACGTAGAGAAGGATGATCCCAACACTCAGAGCTCGTCCTCTGAGCCATCATGTGCGACAGCTAAACCTACAATATTACCACACTTAACGTCAATAAGGGGTCAAAGTGCAGTGAAACTCCGTTAGCTAACTGATTTCTTGTATGGTACCAGCGTTGACATTGCCCTCCTACAGGAGGTAGTCACAGCCTGAGAAGTGCCCGGTTACGTTCTTATTGATAACATCAATGTCCAAGATGCTGTAGGCACTGCCATACTTCTGCTCGACGGTATACCCTTTACGGACGTGCAGCGGCTGCCTAGTGGTCGTGGCATTTCTCTTCGAGTGAATGGTGTGCAAATTGTTAACGTGTACGCCCCCTCAGGTAGCACTCATAAGAGAGATCGTTCACATTTTTATGAAAACGAGGTTTCCATTCTTCTTAGCGCTTATCGTGCACATCTCATCCTTGGTGGTGACTTCAATTGTGTGCTCAACGACAGAGACCAAACTCCTAACACGAACGGATGTATCGAACTTGAACATTTAATTCATGGCATGCGTCTTCACGATACATGGGAACAACTGCACGGTGAACGGGTGGCGTACACCTTCGTAACCAATTAATCTGCCAGTCGGCTGTATAGGATCTGTGTGTCCGATGCCCTCCATCGGCACACTGTGAACTGTGACATAGCTCCTGTCAACATCTCCGAACATTGCGTATATCAGTGTTACCTTAACCTACAACGCCAGCAAATTTACCGTGGGAAAGGCTACTGGAAATTGAATGTCAGCCTTCTGGAGGATGGCCAACTTGAAGAGGAGGTAAACATAACATAGCAACAGCTCCAGCGGCTCCGACGTCGTTACGCTAGCGTTCTACAGTGGAGGATTCTGTGTGCCACGCCTAAATTACGCCTCACCCTCATGAGCTACGCCCGACAAAAAAGCTTTTCGCAGAAACAGACTATTGAATTTTATTATCGCTGTTTGAGAGAACTGTACAGTCGCACTACCAATCCTTTTCGTGATATCGATGTAAAGATCAAACGATATAAAGCGAAAATCACGTCGATAAAACACAAACGATTGCGAGGCATCATCGTGCGAACCCACCCCAAAGACGCTGCCGCCAAAGAACGGGCCTCTCTGTACCACATTCTGAGAATGACGAAACGGCGCAAAGCCATGTTGATTGAAGCCGTCGTTGATGACGCCGAGAATGCCATCACGAAGCAACGTGACATCATCTCGCACGTCTACGACTATTATAGTCAACTTTACAAGAAGCAATCCTTTGATGAACACTCGTGCGACGATTTTCTTAGGACCTTGAGCTGCCGCTTGTCACAACAGGATAATGCAAATCTGGAATCTGTTTCCAGAGAGGACGAAATCCGACTGGCGGTCCACAGTGCAAAGAAAGGGAAATCACCAGGACCCGACGGTCTCAGTGCAGTCAACGACTGTCGGTGATAAACCGGACGACGCCCAGTGGTGTAGACCTTTTAGAGATCATTCAGTCGCAAAAACTGAGATATCCACTAGCAAAAAACAACGGTGCAACTTGGATCACACAGCATCGTTTATTAAGGAGAATAGGTATGCTACTTTCCTAGCCTATTATTCTTACATAGAAACTAAACACTTTAAAGTGAGCCAACATTGTGACTACAGGAGGATATTTGGAAATACACTCCTGGAAATGGAAAAAAGAACACATTGACACCGGTGTGTCAGACCCACCATACTTGCTCCGGACACTGCGAGAGGGCTGTACAAGCAATGATCACACGCACGGCACAACGGACACACCAGGAACCGCGGTGTTGGCCTTCGAATGGCGCTAGCTGCGCAGCATTTGTGCACCGCCGCCGTCAGTGTCAGCCAGTTTGCCGTGGCATACGGAGCTCCATCGCAGTCTTTAACACTGGTAGCATGCCGCGACAGCGTGGACGTGAACCGTATGTGCAGTTGACGGACTTTGAGCGAGGGCGTATAGTGGGCATGAGGGAGGCCGGGTGGACTAGTTCTACTGATAATGAGATGGAAGAAATGTATGATGAGATAAAAGAATTATGCAGATAGTTAACGGAGGCAAAAATTTAATTGTGATGAATGACTGGAATTCGGTTGTAGGAAGAGAAGGAAAAGTAACACGAGAATGTGGATTGGGGGAAAGCAATAAAAGAGGAACTCATTTGGTACGATTCTGCATAGAGCATAATGTAATCATCGACAATAAACGGTTTAAGCATCATGAAAGTAGTTTTCATACGTGGAAGAGACCTGGAAACACTGGAAGCTTTCGGATTGGTGATACAGGGTAATTCAGCTGCATCCATCGGTTTTATGCAGCCTACAACACTTTCAGAAACGATGTGCGGGGCTTTCATATTCTGTCACTACGTGCAAAGTATAATTCCTACAGAAAAAAAATGAACAGGACCTTTTTATAGAAACTTTAACTTTCTTAAATATCGTACAAAAAGATCCTATTCATTTCTTCTGTAGGGCTATTAGTTTTGCATGTAGCAAGTGACATAATTTGAAAACCTCGCGCATGGTATTTGAAGATGCTGCATGTTGCATAAAACCCATAGGTGAGGGCAACTGAATAGCCCTGCATAATGGGAAGATAGATTTCGAAACCAGTTTTTGAACTGTAAGATATTTCTGGGACAGATGTAGACCGAATTTTAATACGCTGAAGAAAAAACTCAAAAATGTGGGAAATTAATAAGATGGAACCTTGGTAAGTTTAATGAATCAGAAGTTGCTGAGCGTTTCAGAAGTATCAGACAACGATTGGCTAATAGGGGAAGGAATACAGTAAATGACGAATAGATAACTTTGACAGGTGAAATAGTGAAGACAGTAGAGAATCAAATAAGTAAAAGGACAAGGCGTAGTAGAAACCCTGGCTATTGCAGGAGATGCTGAATTTAATTGATGAAAGACTACAAAAATACAGCAAATGAAACAGAGGGAAGTGAATTCAAATGCCTAAAACAATGAGAGACAAACAACTGCAAAAGGGATAAGAAGGAGGGGCTAGAGGACAAAGATAAGTTCATAGAAGCATGCATAACTAAACGAAAGATAGATAGATACCGATGACAGGGATACTAAAGAGGCCTTTTGAGAAAAGAGAAAAAGCTGTATGAATATCAAGAGCTCAGATGGGAAAACATTACTAAGCAAGGAAGGGAAAGCTGAAAGGTAGAAGGAATGTACAGTATACAGGAGCTATGTAAGGAAAATGAACTTTAAGGCAATATTACAGAAAAGGAAAAGGAAGTAGAAGAAATTGGAGATACAACGCGGTCAGAATTTGACAGAGTACTGAAACAAGGCCGCAAGAGTAGACGACATTCCGTCGGAACTACTGATATCCTTGAGACAGCCAGACATGACCTTACTATTCCACCTGGTGTGCAAGATATATGAGACAGGCGAAATACCCTCAGACTTGAAGGCGGATAAAATGGTTTCTGTTCCAAATAAACCAGGTGCTGAGAAGATTGAGTACTACCGAACATCTGTTTAATAAGGTATCGTTGCAAAATACTAACATTATTCTTGACAGAAGAACGAAGAAACTGGTAGAATCCAACCTCTGGGAAGATCAGTTTGGGTTCCGGAGAAAGTTAGTAACACACGAGGCAATACTGACGCTACGACTTATCTTGAAAGACAGATGAAGGAAAGGCAAACCTACATTTATAACATTTGTAGTCTTAGAGAAAGCTTTTGTCAATGTTATCTAGAATACTCTCTTTTGAAATTCTGAAGGTAGCAGGCGTAAAACACAGGGAGCGGAAGGCAATCTACAACTTGTACAGAAACCAGATTGCAGCTATACTAGCCGTGGGGCATGAAATGGAAGCATTGGTTGAGGAGAGAGTGAAGCGGCTGTAGGCTATCCACGACATTATTCAGTTTGTATGCTGAGCAAGTAGTAAAGGAAACCAAAGAGTATTTAGAGAAGGAATTCATGTTCAGGGAGAAGAAATAGAAACCGGGGTTTCCCGATGACTTTGTAATTCTGTCAGAGACAGCAAAGCAGTTGAATGGAGTAGACAGTGTCTTGCAAGGTTCAAATGGTTCAAATGGCTCTGAGCACTATAGGACTTAACATCTGTGGTCATCAGTCCCCTAGAACTTAGAACGACTTAAACCTAACTAACCTGAGGACACCACACACATCCATGCCCGAGGCAAGATTCGAACCTGCTACCGTAGCGGTCACGCGGTTCCAGACTGAAACGCCTAGAACCGCACGGCCATACCGGCCGGCTGTTTTGCAAGGAGGATAAAAGATTATCAAAAGCAAAACAAGGGTTAATGGAATGTAGTATAATTAAATCAGGCGATTCTGAGGGAATTACATTAGCAGACGGGACACGGAGCAGTAGATTAGTATCATATTTGAGGAGCAAGGTAGCTGGTGTTAGACGAAGTACAGAGAATGTAATACAGTATATAGGCTGGCAATAGTAAGAATGCGTTGCTGAAGAAGAAATTTGTTAACATTTAGTACCGATTAAAGTGTTTTTAAGTCTTTTCTGAAGGTACTGTATTTGTCTGGAGTGTAGTATTGTATGGAAGTGAAACGTGGACGATAAACAGTTTAGACTAGAAGAGAATATAAGCTTTTGAAATGTGACACTACAGAGGAATTAAGGTTAAATAGGGTAGCGCAATTAACTAATGAGTAGGTACTGAATGAAACTGGGGAGAGAACTTTGTGCCGCACCTTGTCTAAAAGAAGGGATCGTTTGAAAGGACAGGTTCTGAGAGATCAGTTTAGTGTTGGAGGGAGGTATGGGGAGTAAAACTTGTAGAGGGAGACCAGGAGATGAATAAGTTAAGCAGGTTCAGTAGGGTGTAGATGGCAGTAGTTATTCGATGAAGAAGAACAACAACAACAACGATTGAATAGTGATAGATACTTTGAAGTCGCCAGGCATCAGTATTGAGTCGTTAGGCGTTTTATTACCATGGGTGTCGCCCATTGTCTAGATGCAGTAGGTATTACATCCCGTGAAGTTTACACGATCGAGTTCTACTTTAGCAATTTCCTTCATACCAAAAGGCACAGATCTAGCAATGAAAGAAACAATTAGCATTACGTTTTAATGCTGCGTGCTTTCTAAATGTTCAGATGTGTGTGAATTCCTAAGGGACCAAACCGCTTAGGTCATCGGTCCCTGGACTTACACGATACTTAAACTAACTTATGCTAAGATCAACACACACACCCATGCCTGAGGGAAGACTCTAACCTCCGGCGGATGGGCCGCGCAATCCGTGACATGGTGCCTCAAACCACGCGGCCACTCCGCGCGGCTGCGTGCTTTCAGTTTTGTGTCTAACTATACATAAAGCGTCAAAAATACTAACGGAATATTATTAGCCGTGATGTTAACTGAATACTGTATTTGAAAATCTAAGCCGGTAAAGGCGCCTAGTTCAAAAATGTATGTTGCCCCTAGTGGAGACACTACAAAAAATGACTTTCTTAGCCACAGATGGAGTGTTTGTAATCCCCAACAATTCGGACTGAACGAAGACATCGAAGGAATTCAGATGCGCACTGCAAGGTCTGTACCGGTAGGTTCGATGGACACGTGATTATTACGGAAATGCTTCGTGATCTCAAATGGGAATCCCTTGATGGCAGACGACGTTTTTTCCGCAAAACACTTGAGGTAATTTAGAAAACCGGCATTTGTCATAGACTGTAGAAACGTTCTACTGCCGCCAGCGTACCGCGAAGACGATAAAAATTTGGGCTCGTATGAAGGCAGTTACGAGGGCTGGAGCTTAAATAGTGGCAACTATTTATTCATAACCGATACAAAAGAGTTACATGTTTGTACCTGTTACTGTCCTTCAAAGTAGTCACCAGCGTTGTGTAGAACCCGTTGCTAGCCATGTTTAAGGTTCAAATGGCTCTGAGCACTATGGGACTTAACATCTGAGGTTATCAGTCACCTAGAACTTAGAACTACTTAAACCTAACTAACCTAAGAACATCACACACATCCGTGCCCGAGGCAGGATTCGAACCTGCGACCGTAGCGGTCGCGCGGTTCCAGACTGTAGCGCCTAGGACCGCTCGGCCACCCCGGCCGGCTCATGTTGAATGCGTAGTATACAGTTAGCAGAGCCTGTTCTGTAGATGATGGGAATGGAGCGGTCTACTGCCTGTCTAATCTCTGGAACAGTTCTGAAGCGAATGCCACGAAGTGGTTCCTTCACCTTCGGAATCAAATCAAATTCACAAGGACTTAAGTCCTGGAAGTACGGTGGATGGTACAGTACTTCCCAGTCCCATCGAGCGAACAGACCAGCCACAGCTTGCTCTGTATGCGCTCGCGCGTTGTCATGCAAACTGATGGTTGGGTTGCGCAGAAAGTGTTGCCGCTTCTTTCGCAAAGCTGGTCGTAGGTGACGCTCCAAAAACGAACAGTAATACAACGTAAGTCCTTGTACTGATTTGATTCCGTAGATGAAGGAACCACTTAGTGGCATTCGCTTCAAAACTGTTCCAGAGATTAGACAGGCAGTAGACCGCTCCATTCGCTCCATCAACAGAACAGGCTCTGCTAACGGTATACTACGTCTTCCACATCGCTGGCAACGGGTTCTTCACAACGCTGGTGACTATTCTGAAGGACATTAACAGGTGAAAACATGTAACTCTTTTGTATCGGTTGTGAATAAATATTTGCCACTATTTAAGTTCTAACCCTCGTATATACAGTTGTTTTTTCCTCGCTCTATCTGCGCGTGGAACAGGAAAGGAAAGAACTAGTAATGGTACAGGGTACCCTTCGTCACGCACCGCACGGTGGCTTGTGGAGTTTGGATGTTGATGTAGATAACGGAGAGGAGTGAGGACAGAGCCTTCGGGCACTTCTGCCGAAGGGTGAAAGGTACAGAAATTCGTAATGTCAACAGTGACAAAGGTTGGACTATTAGATAGCGAGGATGCATTAAGGCGAACACAGTTAACTGTAGGTCTATTCGCCTGAACTTGAAAAAGGAGTTTGAAAAGGAGACTGTAATGCCAACTAGGGTAGTAGGCTTTCTCTATGTCGAGGGAGACAAAAAAAGCGCATTTGCGAGTGTTCAGCTGGTTGGATAAGAGATGGGTGTGGTGCAAGCGCTGGTCATCTGAGGAGAAACTGGGACGAAGCCACGCAGGTTGTCGGGAAGGAGGAGGAGGAGTGGTGGTGCAGGTGTTTATGAATGCGTCCCTAAAGGATTGATTCGAAGATCTTATTAGATAATAAGGTGCGGCAAATGGAGGCGACATGTGGAGGTATCATTAAGAGGTTAGTGAGGTTTGAGGTAAAGCGGGATGTTGAAGGTTGTAGCATTCTTTGAGGCGTTTATAGATCATGCAGTCGCCACCAGGGGATGTGTTGTTGTTTTTGTAGTTCTTTTTTGGGGGAGGGGAGGTACACTATGTGATCCAAACTATCCGGACACCTAGCTAAAAATGACTTACAAGTTCGGGGCGCGCTCCATCGGTAATGCTGGAATTCAATATGGTGTTGGTCCACCCTTAGCCTTGATGACATCTTCCACTCTCACAGGCATACGTTCCTCAGTTACTGGAAGATTTCTTGGGGAATGCCAGCCCATTCTTCACCGAGTGCTGCACTGAGGAGAGGTATCGATGTCGGTCGGTGAGGCCTGGCACAAAGTAAGCTTTCCAAAACCTCCCAAAGGTATTCTAGAGGATTCAGGTCAGGATTCTATGCAGGCCATTCCATTACAGGGATCTTATTGTCCTGTAACCACTCCGCCACAGGCCGTGCATTATGAAAAGGTGCTCGATCGTGACGAAAGATTCAATCGCCATCCCCGAATTGCTCTTCAACTGCGGGAAGCAAGAAGGTGCTTAAAACATTAATATAGGCCTGTGCTGTGATAGTGACACGCAAAATAACAAGGGGTGCAAGCCACCTCCATGTAAAACACGACCACACCATAACCCCACCGCCTCCGAATTTTACTGTTGGCACTACACACTTTGGCAGATGACATTGTGTTCCGTGATTCGTCACTCCACACAACGTTTTACCACTATTCAATCATCCAGTGTTTACTCTCCTTACATCAAGGGAGGCGTCGTTTGGCATTTACCCCCGTGATGTGTGGATGAGCAGCAGCTCGACCATAAAAAAGTTTTCTCACCTCCCGCCTAACTGTCATAGTACTTCCAGTGGATCCTGATGCAGTTTGGAATTCCTGGTGATGGCCTGGATAGATGTCTGCTTATTTCACATTGCGACCCTCTTCAACTATCGGCGGTCAGTGTCAGTCTGGGTCTGTGCGCTTTTGTGCTGTACGTGTCCCTTCACGTTTAGACTTCACTACCGCATCGGTAACAGTGGGATGTTTAGGAGTGTGGAAATCTCGCACACAAGTGACACCGAATCACCTGGCAACGTTCGAAGTCTGTGAGTTCCGCGGAGCACGCCATTCTGCTCTCTCACGATGTCTGATGACTACTGAGGTCGCTGATATGGAGTACCTGGCAGTAGGTGGCAGCGCAATGCACCTAATATGAAAAACGTATGTTTCTGGGGGTGTCCGGATACTTTTGATCACATAGTGTATCTATCGCAGACGGTTGGTTTTAATACGACATATTTGTGAAACTTTATTGGGCCTAGAACATATTGGGCTAGACATAACACAAAGGAAGACTGTAGGAAAGAAGATGTTTATGGGCTGTCCGACTTTTCAGTGATTAGTGACTGACAATCAGCGGTTGGCTTCCGGTGGGCTTGTTTTCTTCCTGCTGTGACCGGCAATGTACTGCCAGTTCCTCTATTGCAGTTTGATTACGCTTTCGAATCCGTGCCCGTGAGTCCTGCGACCGCTTTCCGTTTGACTGGGTAGCCGGCATCCAGGACGCTCGAAGTTTATAAAAAAATGGTTCAAATGGCTCTGAGCACTATGGGACTCAACTTCTGAGGTCATTAGTCCCCTAGAACTTAGAACTAGTTAATTCCAACTAACCTAAGGGCATCACACACATCCATGCCCGAGACAGGATTCGAACCTGCGACCGTAGCGGCCTCGCGGTTCCAGACTGCAGCGCCTAGAACCGCACGGCCACTTCGGCCGGCGGAAGTGTATAGCGATCCTCTATTGACGTACGTCTACTTAATAATTTCAATCATTTCTCGCATTTTTCGTTGGTGTGTCCATGACTGTTTCGCCAGCACACGTGCTTTCTGGAACATAAGTTGTCCAGTGACAGTGGTGTTCCGCTATCGCAGACATATGCTCGAAACGTCGGTTTTACGGTTTATAATTACAGCATTTTATGCAGTAAAGCGATACAATGTCAAGAAAAATTTTAATCATCTTGACACCGGCCGCGGAAGTCTACGTAGTTATGATTACTGTATGTTATCTAAGGACGTTTAGTTACCTTCAAAGACTGTGAGCCTATACGCCGCTGTGTTTGAACATTAATTAGCGGTACAGATGCTCTTGGTATCCACTTGAAGATCCACATCCGCATTGTTGCTGACCAGTGAGATCATCAGTTTGAATGTGTTCTAGCATTAGTACATGGCACGGACGTGGTGCTATGCAGTTTTGTGCCACACTGTGGCGTACACCGTGGGCGTCACAGACAGCGGCCACATTCCCACAGTTGTTGCGAGCGAAACAGGTAGCGTCGCTCCGAGCAATTGAGGTGGCTGTAACTGCGTAAACCATTCGTGGAGGAATTTACTGTTTCGTTACACTTTGGGAAGAAAACACCTCATACCTTCAGCGAGAAAGGCTGCCTTCCCCCAATTGTATCTCGCAGTCTCCCTGCGATGAGCATCCCGAATGTTCTTCAATTCCCTAGCCCAGTTCCTTTTGATCAACTCTGTTTCCGTTTTCCCGGGAAGCGAATTATTATTATTCCATAAATTAGCGACAGGCGAGTTAAGCGGATATGTTAACAACCCAAGGACTTATCAAGTTACATTGAAAATTATCGTGTTAATTAACGCCGACTTCAAATTTCGATATTTTTTCAGCAAAGGAAGAGTGCGTATAATACGGGAAAGTAGTGAGCAAGGATACGCCGTTGCCGAAACAAAACCTGTGAACGCAGACATAAATATCTGAGCATTATCGCTCATCAGTTCCCTAGGCGACCCAGAGCGAGAGACAGCCTCTTCAAGACACTGAAGAGTCGCCTCTGTGGTTATTCCCCGGATATGAAACAGCCAGACAATACAACTAAAGGCGTCCACGACCACTAAGACATAGGGGCCTACCTATTCCTCTTTGGGTATGGGGCAATGTTCGTAAATCTACAAATTATTTGTCCATATGACCACAGTCTCGACTCGAACTGCGTAAACCCTTACGGATGTTTGGGTTTGGCTTAGCATTCTCACAGTCCACACACTTGGCGGCCAACTTCCTAATATCTGAAAACAAAGTCGGCCGTGTTAGATGTTCTTTGGCCTTCTCAATAATTTTATACTTCCTCAGGTGCCCTCCACATAAGGACCTGTGAAAATAATGAAAAACAGCTGGCAGCAACTGCTTGGGGAGGCAAACATTAGGTATTCCATCATTACGGGTATGGTAACATAATACCCTTTTACTTAAATGGCATCCGCTTAGAGACTTACCTTATCCGTCTCCTGATTTTCACCCAGCGTTCGTCCTCTTCCTTCTTCTGAGGCAAATACTCGAAGATCAGGGACCTCTCAAGTCAATGACATCCACGAAGGCCTCCTCATGATTTTCCTAAGCCTCGGGCTCAATTCTCAACTTCGAACATCCGGCACAACATACTCGCCACTGCGCTGCCTGATCATTTAATGTATGACAAAACTGGAATGCTGAGATGTTCATGGCCCAGGGCAATTCGGCCAGTTTTCCGTGGCCTCTGAAGAGCTCAACTCAGACCTTGGTTGTCAGCCTTTACTTTAAAATTTAATGCTCAAGGCCAAAACGAAACTTTTTCGAGCCGTACAATACCGCAAGGGCTTCAAGTTCATAATTGTCAAACACCTAGAGGCGTAATCAATGGGCTGACGCCCTCATTCCTGTTCTTGTAACAGTACTGCCCTATTCCAAAATTAGAAGTGTCAGACTGGAGGATAAACTACAAGTACTTTTCGAAATCCGGAATCCCTAGAACTGCAGTGTTAAAGCCTCTTTGAGGGCATCAAACGCCGTCTGCTCTGTGTCTGTCCAGTTAAAGATCTGGCCTTTCCTGTGGAGTTAATTTAGAGATGCTGGACAACTCAGCAAAACTGAGAACGTATCTCCTAAAAAAAAGTTAACATTCCTACGAAACGTGCAACTCCCCTATTACCCTTGGGCGATTTGTAGTCTCTAATAGTCTTAGTTTTTTCCTGGTCGATCTTCACACGCCGAGCCGAAATCGAGTGCCCCAAGGAAGATTTCGGAATGCGCTAGATTGACTTTAGTTGGATTCACAGATCAACGCCTTTCAAATACTGCAGCACTTAGCCAAAAATCTACAACGCTTGTCTCAGGTAATCGAGAAGTTCCGAAAAGGTTTTACTGTACACAACGAGATCGTCCAAATAATTGTACACAAACTGAAACTTTAATCCTCCAAAACTGACATCTAACAAGTAAGACAGAAGGGGAACTCAAATTACATTTGCGTCTACATAGATACTCCGCAAGCCACAGTACGGTGCGTGGCGGAGGGTACACTGTACCACTACTAGTCATTTCCTTTCCTGTTGACACGCCTTTAGAGTGAGGGAAAAACAAATGTCTACATCCCTCCGTCTGAGCCCTAATTTCTCGTATCTTATATTAGTGGTCATCGTGCGCCATGTATGTCGGCGGCAGTAGAGTCGTTCGGCAGTCAGCTTCAAATACCGGTTCTATAAATTTTCGCGATAGTATTTCTTGAAAAGAACGTCGCCTTCCCACCAGGGATTGCGATTTGAGTTCCCTAATCATCTCCGTAAAACTTGCGTGTTGTCGAACTTACCGTTAACAAATCTAGCAGTCAGCCTCTGAATTGTTTCGATGTCTTCCTTCAATCCGACCTGGTCCAGATCCCATAACAGTACTCAAGAATAGATCGCACCATCTTCCTAGGTCTCCTTTACAGGTGAACCACACTTCCACAAAATTCTCCCAATAAACCGAAATCAACCATTCGCCTTCCCTAACACTGTTCTCACATGCTCGTTCCATTTGATATAGCTTTGCAACGTTATGCCCAGATATTTAAACGACGTTACTGTATCAAGCAAGACACTAGTAATACAGTATCCGAACCATAGAGGTATGTTCTTTCTACTCATCCTCATTAACTTACATTTTTGCACATGTAGAACTAGCTGCCATTCATCACACCAAGTAGAAATTTTGTTTACATTGTCTTGTATCTCCCTACAGTCACTCAACTTCGAGACCTTACCGTACACCGTACCACCATCGGCAAACAACCGCTGGTAGCTGCCCACCCTATCCGCCAAATTATCTACGTATATAAAGAACGACAGCGGTCCTGTAACTCTTCCCTGGAGCACTCTGGACGACACCCTTGTGTTTGATGAACACAGCCATCGAGGACATCTTATTGGGTTCTATACTTAAGAAATCTTCGAGCCACTCACATATCTGAACGTACTCCATAACATTCGTTAACAGTCTGCAATGTGGTACCTTGTCAAATGCCTTTCAGAAATCGAGATATATGGAATCTGACTGTTGCTCTTCATCCGTAGTTCGCAATGTGTCACGTGAGAAGAGGGAAAGCTGAGTTTCGCACGAGCCATGCTTTCTAAAACCATGCTGATTCGTGGACAGAAGCTTCTCAGTCTGAAGAAATTTTATTACATTCGAACTGAGAATAAGCTTAAGGATTCTGCAGCAAACTGAAGTTAAGCAAAATGGTTTATAATTTTGTAGGGTCTTTCTTCTACCATTCTTATGTACTGGAGTCACCTGCGCTTTTCTCCAGTCCCTTGGAACTTTGTGCAGGTTAGGTAAGGGGCTTATGCCATAGAGTATTCTTTTTAAAAGCAAATTGGGATTCCATCCGGACCTGGTGATTGTTTGCTTTCAAATCTTCCAGTTGTTCTCTACACCAGGGATGCTTATTACTATGTCGTCCACACGGGAATCTGTCCGATGGTTAAGTGATGGTATGCTTGCACGATTCTCATGTGTGAACGATTTCTCGAACGTGGAATTTAAAACCTGGGCTTTCGTTTTGCTATCTTCAACTGCCACACCAGACTGGTCAACAATAGAAGCCTTAGACTCACACAGGTTCCAGTCGATGCCGAAAGCCATAATAGATTTATATCTTTCTGATAAAGACATCTGATAATACGCCTGATTAAAGCCGAATATAGGAAAGCAACAAGCTCCAGGAAACCATGGAAAACAAGTATGGAGGTACGATAAGGGTACTGAATCTAACAACCTCACGATTTAATGCTTGATCATCAGCTAAGAGTCGTTAACCCTCACCTCCCTGTTAGGAGCCAGGAAAATTTGTTCCGCATACGGCGACGTGGAGTGTTTCAAATGGTTCAAATGGCTCTGAGCACTGTGGGACATAACATCTGAGGTCATTAGTCGCCTAGAACTTAGAAATAATTAAACCTAACTAACCTAAGGACATCACACACATCCATGCCCGAGGCAGGATTCGAACCTGCGACCGTAGCGGTCGCTCGGATCCAGATTGTAGCGCCTAGAACCGCACGGCCACACCGGCCGGCCGTGGAGGGCTTAACCAGGCCAGCCTCCAACTCAGTAATATTTTCTAGCTGACGCGTCTTGGGCGGGTATAGTCGGTAAGGCGATTGCCGCACTGGAACCTGATACGTCAGCTGAATATCATACTATATGTTATTAGTAATCCCCAACTGCTCTGTCAGTACATCAGGAAACACAAATTCAAAATGTACTGTGCCGCGACGGCTCCCAGATGATCTAACGGAAATTGTTTCTCATATCCAACAACCGCATTGACATGCTGACCTGAACTGTGTTCACACAAATCATATTTAAGTTCAGGGTGGAACGTGAGAAAAAATTTTTACAGCGTAATCCAACACTCACTGTGACTTAGTTATAAAATCGCACCCTAAAAATCAAGTTCGTTGAAAGACCCTTAGCTACTAGCAATTTCAGTGGCCAATTAAAATGAAACATTAGTGTAACTCGTACCTTCTTCACCAGTGATAGATTCTCTGCATTAACAGCGCGGCACTACTTTTCCACCGGCTGCAAATGTAGAAACTTACAAATGTTTATGCCGTTGCCACTACTGGTAACTTAGAGAACAGTTGCTCTCAGAATCTAATAAGCTGCACACCCATTCTCGGTTAATGGCGGCGCAAATGAAAGGAAGAGCACTCTTCACACCCCTTACCTTATTACAATCTTTAGGGGCCCGCTTCCGCTCCCCCCCGCCAACATCGTCAGCTACTCTTACCGGCGGGGTAGGGACGGGTTCCGGAGTTTCTCAGAAAGTGCCCCGGCTGGTTGCAGCAGAAACAGTTCTCTGATCAAACAAACCCCTGACTGCTGGACCCTTGCTTCTTCCTAACAGAACCCGTGCCTCCTTGACAATCATGAGTCACTCAGTTTTCATCAAGAAACTGAAAATCTTTCATATTTGTGACTAATGCATGTAGTTCCTTGAAATACTTCGGCTTATCGGTGAAAACCAGCTTCGAACGGTCCTTCCAAACAATCAATCCTTTCCATCCAACGGAGAGCAGTGCGGTTCGTTACAGGATCATTTAGTAATCGTGAAAGCGTTACGGAGATGACAGATAAACTGCAGTGGAAGATTCTGCTGGAGAGACGCTCAGTAGCTCGGTACGGGCTTTTGTTGAAGTTTCGAGAACATACCTTCACCGAAGAGTCAAGCAGTACATTGCTCCCTCCTACGTACATCTCGTGAAGAGACCATGAGGATAAAATCAGAGAGATTAGAGCCCACACAGAAGAATACCGACAATACGAACAATACGAGACTGGAATAGAAGGGAGAACCGATAGAGGTACTCAAGGTACCCTCCGCCACACACCGTCAGGTGGCTTGCGGAGTATGGATGTAGATGTAGGTGTAGATGTAGTCCACTCGAAACAAAGAGCTAACCTTGCGTTACGTTACAAAATTCTCATTTCAACGTTGCACCCTAAAGTAATGCTGCCTCAACTCATTTGTATTTCTGTTTGACACATTTCCAGAAATAATCATTTTACTCAAGCTCTGTAGTGAACGTTGCTCACTAATGGTCCGAATCACCAAACCACGGCAAGAGGTCGCCTGCTTTATCATAAGTATATCTCAAAGTGATGCTAAATATTGTTATCTTTACATATAGAAAAGTATTATCTTCTCAACAATCTTCAAATCGTGAGCTACACCCTTAATTTTTATATATGAAATTAGTGACTTTACTCATGGCACTTTTGTTGCCTTAGTCTGCAGTCACTTTCAGAACTCTAATCATTTAATTAACTAATTTAGTACGATTGCACACCGAGTTGCTGGTGTATCAATGTAGTATCACAATAAAATAAAAACAGTGAATGGCTGGCGGAGTATGAATGAGGACATTGGCGTATTTAAGTTTATAAAAATAATGAAAAGTTTTTATTCATCCTTTTATAACTACAATCAAGCCGATAAGTCTTACATAAAATGATAAACATAAATCAGGAAAGGAATGGTGCTTGATTGGCAAAGCATTCATTGGGGTGGAAACTATACAATTTCTAACCTGAATTAATCCCTTTTACAACGCAATCGGACTGTGTTTACCTGACTCCACTGTGAGGTAAAATTCTATTCAAATGGAAGGAACCACGATCAGGTACACGATAAACTATATACTTATATGGATATGGTGTTTGTTCTTTCGGACCTGTCCGAAAGAACAGAAACCATATCCATATAAGTATATAGTTCTGGCAATACCGGCCATGACCTGCTTCTTCTATGCGAATGCACACATATTACCCGCGAACTCTTACAGGACGAGTAATGAGTGTGTTGGGTAGGGACACTACGAATGTAGTGTGTGGACATATAAGGTGAGAATGTGGGTCTCACGGGAGGCGTGCACGAGATAGTCCCTGCAGTCGCACTATCCTCTGTCCCTCGGTGGCTCAGACGGATACAACGTCTGTCATTTAAGCAGGAGATCCCTTGTTCGAGACCCGGCCGGGGCACAAATTTTCACCTGTCCCCGTTGATATCTATCAACCCCCGTCAGCAGCTGAATGTATTAATATATAATTCTAACCACAAACTATAGTTCACGGAGAACAGGGAGCTGTGAATATCATTAAACAACCCTACGCCGGTGCAGCAACACTTTACCCTTTCACTCCGATTCAGGTGGCAGCAGAAAAAGACACGCCGTGGGCGAGGGGCAGAGCGTGGCGGCAGCTGTAATGTTCTCACTCGTCCACGGAAACTTACAAACTACGTGGACTGGCGTTTTAACTATAAGACTGCGGAAGCTTCCTTATCAGAGCCCTGAAATTTCTGCAGATTTCAGTGTGAGGTGCACCTGTTCGCTGGTCTGGCCAACCAGTTTGACTCACAGGCATGACAGCGCTTGTTGGAATTGTCAAACGTCAGAAGGCCGACTCAGGGAGAGTAAGTCCACCCTCGTTACACACGATATGTCCGAGATGGCATGCAGTTCTATTGTCGGTACAGTTGGAAACAGCCCCTGGCTCTTAGCCCATCACAAACTGTATACCACAAGTCTCATTCACTAGGAAAAGACCTGAAGTTCTCCAGAAGGGGAGGACCAGAAGACGAAGAAGGCAAATAATCACATGACTTTCCACCAAACCACGTACAGTAGCCCAATTAACATAAAAATCTCGCCTCCACGTTGTGCAAACCAATTGAAGTATCATCTACTCATTGAATCTCCCCTCTTGACTGTTCTACTGACCTAGTGTACCTACGCTGGGGAAGCAAGCCTCTGCTTTGCCTATCCTGTGGGGAGCCAATGAGCTAATAAATATCTCTCTTGTCTTAAAAAAGAAGATTCTAGACTAGGGAGGCCATGTTTCAGCAAAAAACGTCTACCTAGATGGGACCACATTCCCTCATTTAAGAAGAGATCTAATCTTTCCACGCTGACATTACCAGTTTCTGAAAGAAGGCTGTTAAGCTTCTTAAACAGTCGAGCCTGTGAAATATATGTTTTTTTCGCTCGCTAAAAGAACCTGGCGACTTCCTGGTGTCATGGAGGTTACAGTATTGCCTCCAATGAACATGTACACCAGCCGCTCTGATCATATCGTCCCAGATTATAACATGGGAATGCTTATAGTTTTATGACCGTCCCGCCATTTGCACAAAAGCTCACATTACAGCAGTGTCTCTTAAATGACTTCCTACACCCGCTTTCCGCCGTCTTGCCGCCCTCAGAATAGAATGTTGCCACCTTTTGTAAGACGTTTTGCGAACTGGCGCCATAAGTGGGAAGAGTGGCGTGCCACGGCCCGAGGTCCCTCTGCAGGTTCAATTAACAGAGCGCTGCTCTCCCGAATCACTGGCACAGCCAGGTTGCTGGACACAAGATTTATGGCCCACAATCCATCTTTCTCTCTGTCCTACGTCGCCTGCACTACAGCCCCCCAGCTAAAAGTTCTCGGCAGGCTACATGTGCAGTTATAAGAACATTCTGTTCACAATTTCCTCATACAAAAAAGTCATAAACCAGACATACCAAACTTAGTGTTCGGGAACACGGAGATCATGACCTAAAATACGAATATTAATCTCACCGACAGAGTAGTTAAATTGAGAAAGTGTCTTTCCACCTTTCAACACTCAGTCTACCTTTTGTCATAGGATAAATAATCTGATGTGCCAGCAAATGGGAGCTACGAAGAATATCAATTTGTCATTTTAACTTAACCGATAATCACTACCTACCTCGACTTAACCGACAACGAGTCTGTGCACATTTAGTGGTCTAGCTACTGGATTAAGAAACTTACTGAACTAAGCCCACACCACTTCATCACCACTGCTTCGCTCGTGGCTGTGCTGAGACGTAAGATTCACTCCGTCATCCGAACCATCTTGCACAAGCAAGCCATCACTTAAAGTTTGCAGTTGGGTTGCATTATCCCATAGCCCGTCAAGAGTTGGAGTGTTCTCTTATTCACATTACTTAAACACAAATCCTAGATCCTATTGGTCAAATAACTATAGGCCGAGCCTTAATAAGCATTATTTGCTTATGGGTGGGACAAATATCTTCCATCAATATTGGCTTAAACTGAACACCTAATGATTTAAAATCTGACAAAGTTAGATACATCTTTTGGTACACCCAAGTTTTGTGATTTGAATAACTTTTAAAAAGAAAACAATGTAAGACAACTTCTACAAGATAGGATGCAAGCTGCTTTTCGCCAGTACCACATCAATCGTCGTGTCTCAGTTCAAAGGTACAACAGCTTTGTAAGGTGGGAGCTTGAATGAATATCAATTTCGCACCTTACATGAGATTTTATACGTTGTAACAAGTAGATGGATAAGTCACGTGACATACTTTGGCGATAGTGAGCAGATTTGCCTAACAAAATGTACATTACGTAATCCAAAGAGATGGCACTCGTTTCGATGGTATTAACACACAGAACCCAAATCCTGCATGTCAATGAGCAAAAGGTGAAAAAAGCTCCTGGAAGAAACGTTTTAGTTTGGGGGCAGACGCAAGTTGCGTCATCACGGCCCGCATACAACAAAAGCAGCAACAGGAGGTTGGTGACCCGTGGCGAGATGGACAACGAACGCGCTGGGCGATATATCGAGGGGAGCAGGTAGTGGCCCAGCGATGCTTTCAACAGAGAAATTTTTTATAAAACTGCGTTGGGGAATTTCCACATGGATACCAACAAACGAGCAATGCAGTTGATCATGTGAAAGTCCCGTGGTAGGCTCATGATGTACGCGTCTAGCTTTTAGGCGTCAGGAGCGGGCACAAAATGTCTGATTGCCTGAAATTTGGTGGTAATTTCCTGTCGGACCAAACTGCTAAGGTCATCGCTCCCTAGGCTTACACACTACTTATTATAACTTAAACTAACTTACACTAGGGACAACACACACACCCATGCCCGAGGGAGGACTCGAACCTCAAACAGGGGGAGCTGCGTGAACCGAGGTAAGGTTGGCTGAAATACACCCGGAAGGAGAAAAAGGGGCGATGTTGCGACGCAGTTTAAAGGTAGTCTGTAGTCTGTAGTTTCCACAAGAGGAAAGGAACATTCCTATTGGTCTGAAAAAGCCATGACGTGAAGCACGAAAGGACACAGGTGGGGGACTGCTTACTACAAAAGACACAACACCGAAAACTTCAGGGACTCTCCTCTGAACCAGCGACAAGTGTAGAACAGGACGCATCACGCTCTGTACGACGCCAAAAGAGGAATTTTGGGTGAATACTGCGTTCACTTTGGCTGACATTCAGCTAGAAATTAGATGAAGAGTCGTTGAGCTCCGATAGCGGAGAAACGAAACAGCCACGTTATTCATTGTTCTTGCGAGAACTATGAGGGCATTGAAGAATACATGCTGCTCCATCTATGCACGTGTATATAGCCATATTTTCCAGACTAGGGACGAGTGCATGTTTTCTCGCCTAACGAAAAACATAGGACAGTTTCAACTAACAATATCAGTAAAGATTTTGATTAGCGCTTTATAGAATTTTCAGAGGGCGAGAGCAGCCATGCAGTCAACAGCACGTCTCAGCTAGAGGTAAATACCTCTCTCAGAAGTGTAAAATTGTTGGATCACCTGCTTATGCCCACTGTGGACTCAAGCAACCTTGAGTAATCTTTTGCTCATCTTGTTACAAAAAGTAACCATCCTCCATAGAGTTGATTGTCATGCTAAACCGAACTTAGAACTGGAATCGGATGATTTGTCATAATATTGGCCAACTTTACTGTCTAGAAGTAAGAAAACTCTTGTAGAACACCTATTTAAATCGTATATTGTTGTATTCAGTGTTATTTCTGCTAAACAGGACATAATGTGCTATATCGACATTTGTCCTGAAATTGTTATGTCACAATCCATGTAAACTCGTGGTCTTCTTTAAAACCAAAATAGAAATTAAACCAGATTTACAGCTAAACACCGATGTGCTCTGTCATAGAATAAAGGTCCACTCCTAACCTCAATCAGCTTTTCTGCTAACGCCAACTCACTCACAAGGTGTTTTTGCTGATGACGAACCTGAAAAGGAGTGGAGTATCAGAGCTTGATGGCGATAAAGGCGTGAACGGTTCTTGTAACTACCACACACCAAAACTCCAATTATACACCCTCAGCAAAGCAATTAAAGATAACTTTCAACAAAACTTTAAATAGGTATTTCGGAACTGGTAAGTACTATTAAGCAGAAATCCGTCAAAACCGGAAAACGTTGTTCAACCGATCGTAGCCAGCTGCCAAACAAATATGAGTTTAGCGTCCATAGACACAGCTTAAGTTTGCTTCAATTTAACCAGAAATCCGAACGGCTCACTGACACACAGTGCACATCAGCAAACGCTAACACCAGTAGGTATGTTACAATAATGCAAGCACGACAAGGAGTTAACTAGGAATCACCAGCCAACACCGTTATAAGCTATACATATGTTTTTGGATAGGGTCCGCCTTTAGCAAAACACAGTTTTGTTTTATAACCCAAACATGTTTCACTGCAGCTGCAGCATCCTCAGTGGGGTTTTATTTTCCATCTGTTAAAGATAAAGAACGTTCTTTGTTGTTTTGTATGCATGTAGCTATTAGTTTAAAAAAATGTAATTACAGATATTTGAAAAAAAAACACATAAATTACCACACCATATGGTAAAAAGGTATGAATTTTCATAATTTATGTGTTTTTTCAAATATCTGTAATTACATTTTTTTAAAACTAATAGCTACATGTATGTAAAACAACAAAGAACGTTCTTTATCTTTAATAGATGGAAAATAAAAGCCCACTGAGGATGCTGCAACTGCAGTGAAACATGTTTGGGTTATAAAACAAAACTGTGTTTTGCTAAAGGCGGACCCTATCCAAAAATATATGTATTGTTAAAGCAAACACGAAAAAAAAGAGCTTCAGTACCAAGATGATTATACCGTTATAAGCTTCAAACAGAAATCCTCACCAAAAGTAATAGCCGTGGTGCAGTTCCACCAGTGCTGTCCCAGCCCTGTCGTTTCACAATGCCCTTATACAAGCTAAAGGATGGGCTCAAAGACCCTCAGGTGCATCTTCCTCAGAAAATTCCCTTTACATAGCTTCACAGCCAAATTACTGCCTCCACACTAAGCGATCACTGGCCATCCATTCGTAGCATTCTGGCGTAACATCAAGTGTCGGCACGTCAGCCTGGAACGCAACAGCAGAGAAGGCTGTGAGACGAAGTCAGCCGATAGCACTCTGAATAGGACCGCTCGACGACAGGAGCGGCCCCTATACGAAGAGAATATAAGGGCCGCTCCAGCTAGCCTCGGCCGTTTTAGAAGAGCCGCACTAGTAGACGAGCCGTGACCCAACGATTTAGCCGTGACTTGTGATCTTTATTAACTGCTTGCATGGAAATTGTAGGTATCGAAGGATATTGATTATTTGCAGGTCGCCGGCCGGAGTGGCCGAGCGATTCTAGGCGCTACAGTCTGGAACCGCGCGACCCCTACGGTCGCAGGTTCGAATCCTGCCTCGGGCATGGCTGTGTGTGATGTCCTTAGGTTAGGAAAGGCCTATTGCTTTCGCATCAAAAATGTTGTCCAAAGCTCAGTGTAACTACTCACAAATTGAGAAAGATGCTTTGACTGTTGTGTATGGTGTCACCAAATTCCACCACTATTTGTATAGCAAATGGTTCAAATGGCTCTGAGAACTATCGGACTTAACTGCTGTGGTCATCAGTACCCTGTAACTTAGAACTACTTATACCTAACTAACCTAGTGACATCACACACATCCATGCCCGAGGCAGGATTCGAACCTGCGACCGCAGCAGACGCGCGGTTCCGGACTGAGCGCCTTAACCGCTAGACCACCGCGGCCGGCATTTGTATAGCAGAAAATTCTACTTAGTAACGAATCACAAGCATTTGCAGTGCTTATTTTATGCGACGAAACTGATTCCTATACGAAGTGCCCAAAAATTTCAAAAGTGGGCTTTGTTGTTGTCTCAATACCATTACGAGAGTGTGCAACGTCCGACAGCTCAGTATGATAATAAGGACGCACTTTCACGTCTTCCGATTGGCCCTGACACAGACTTTGACGCTTGTGATGCATCTTGTTATCACATCGATGCTCAGGATTCTGAATTGCTTCAATCTTTTCCGCTGAACTATAGGAAAATTGCACAGGTAATGGAAGATGATTCAGATTTGAACATTTTGCTAACATACATTCGCACTTCTTGGCCTCGTTCCTTGCGTAGCATAAAGAACTCTGTAGTGCGGTGATACTTTGCACCTCGGCATAGCCTTGTTATACAGAGAGATGTGATTCTTGTTCAAAATGACAGTCACGTGTATTGATCCGCAAAGCTTAGCAGAAAGAAGTGTTGCAGTTACTTCACCAAGGACACTGAGGGATTGTTCGTAAGAAACAGTTAGCGCGTCGACACTGTACTGGGCAGGGTATGGACACCCAAATAGAACAGATGACGTCACAGTGTCACGCATGTGCGGAAAATCAGTCCGCTCCGCCATAAAAATTCTCTGCATGGCCTAAATCGCAATGACCATGGCAACTTGTGCACATAGGCTTTGTAGGTCCTTTTTGGAACACTCGTTGGTTGATTGTGTTTGATTCGTATAGCAAGTTTCCTTTGCTGTGCCAATGAACTCGACAATGTCACGTAGCACAATTCAGATGTTGTCCTCTTTTTTTGCCTCGAAGGTTTACCTGAAGTCACAGTGTCAGACAATGGGCCTCAGTTCACGTCAAATGAATTTGAAACATTCTGTGAACGCATCTGCATACAGCATCTAACTAGTGCACCGTCCCATCCACAGTCAAACGGCGAAGTGGAACGTTTTGTCAGAAACTTCAAGCAGCAGATGGCCAAACTTCGCTCCGCACACACACCAGGGATCAAGCATTGCAACTGTTTCTCTCCTCCTATCGTTCGCATCAATGAAATGGACCATCGCCGGCGGAGCTGCTTCACGGCCGCCACCATCGGACACTTCTCCACCTGCTCCATCCTCCTCAGCATCCGGCGCCGAAGGAAGGCCGCAAGTATCGCTTTTACCGGGTTTTTAGAGGCAGTGGGCTCGAATCGAGTTCGTCAGTCGACTTGGAACTTCTATGTATCTCATTATAGGTCCAGACGTGGTGCAGCGCCGATATCACAATCAGCTTCGCCCCTGTCATGTGCACGGTGACCTTTCTATGTCTGTTCCCCCAGATTCACGGATCCCAAGGACAGTGTGGCCACAGCCGCCGCCAGTCGACTTGGAACTTCTATGTATCTCATTGTAGGTCCAGACGTGGTGCAGCGCCGATATCACAATCAGCTTCGCCCCTGTCATGTGCACGGTGACCTTTCTATGTCTGTTCCACCAGATTCACGGATCCCAAGGACAGTGTGGCCACAGCCGCCGCCAGTCGACTTAGAACTTCTATGTATCTCATTATAGGTCCAGACGTGGTGCAGCGCCGATATCACAATCAGCTTCGCCCCTGTCATGTGCACGGTGACCTTTCTATGTCTGTTCCCCCAGATTCACGGATCCCAAGGACAGTGTGGCCACAGCCGCCGCCAGTCGACTTAGAACTTCTATGTATCTCATTATAGGTCCAGACGTGGTGCAGCGCCGATATCACAATCAGCTTCGCCCCTGTCATGTGCACGGTGACCTTTCAATGTCTGTTCCACCAGATTCACGGATCCCAAGGACAGTGTGGCCACAGCCGCCGCCAGTCGACTTAGAACTTCTATGTATCTCATTATAGGTTCAGACGTGGTGCAGCGCCGATATCACAATCAGCTTCGCCCCTGTCATGTGCACAGTGACCTTTCTATGTCTGTTCCCCCAGATTCACGGATCCCAAGGACGTTGTGGCCACAGCCGCCGCCAGTCGACTTAGAACTTCTATGTATCTCATTATAGGTCCAGACGTGGTGCAGCGCCGATATCACAATCAGCTTCGCCCCTGTCATGTGCACGGTGATCTTTCTATGTCTGTTCCCCCAGATTCACGGATCCCAAGGACAGCGTGGCCACAGCCGCCGCCAGAGGGTGTCATCACGACACCGCGGGACGACCCCATGGAGAGGAGCCTCCGCCTCTTCTTGTCCTACTCATGGAGCTGGATCCGCCCACACCACAGCATCCGACCCCTTCCCCATCTGGTTACTGGCCTACGGAGGTGGTCGCGTACCCTTCTGGTCGCGTTCCGGGAGACGTTTCCGCCAGACCGAAGGTCCCTGCAGCGACAGCTTCCGGTCCAGCGCAGCGTACATCCTCCGGCCTCTCCCGCCGTTGTCGCGCTGCCAACACGACGACGGTCCTCGCTTTGGGAGGGGGTGAGGGGGCTGTGGGGAGTGGGGAGTGGGGGAGGAATGTTATGGGGTAACTTCAAGCGCCGGCACGTCGGCATGGAACGTAACACCATAGAAGGCTGTGAGTCGACGTAGCCAATAGTACGCTGACTAGGACCGCACCACGACAGGAGCGGCCCGTATACGAAGGGAATATTAGACATCTTCGATGTTAAAAGTCGATTCGAGCCTACCACGGCTCACTGCCATTGCAGTAAATACTACTGAAATCACCACCCCCAGATCTTCTAAGTTTTATTTTTACTTGGGCCAACGCTGAAAGGGAAATTCTAATTGCATTCCTAATCGGTTTACTTGCACCTTTGGATGGTGGTGCTGCTGAATCCACAGCCGATACCATTGCTCAGTCGTCAGTTGACTTTAGGGAATAATTTGGTCTAGGACACACTTTTGCTAAGTTGGTTGCACGTTGTGTAACTGATGCAGTTTCAAATTATTGAGCGATGTGAAGAAACTTACTTAAACTGGAGTCATACAAATGCGCTAAAGTAAACTTTCTGGTTGGGAACTAATACACAATCACATTACCTCCCCCCCCCCCCCCCCCCCCCCATGAACCATGGACCTTGCCGTTGGTAGGAAGGCCGTACTGTAGGTGCAACCACAACGGAAGGGTATCTGTTTTGAGGTCAGACAAACATGTGGTTTCGTGAAGAGAGGCAGCAGCCTTTACAGTAGCTGCAGGGGCAACAGTCTGCATTCTTAACTGATCTGGCCTTGTAACATAAACAATAACGGCCTTGCTGTGCTGGTACTGCGAACGGCTAAAAGCAAGGGGAGACTACAGCCGTAATTTTTCCCGAGGGCATGTAGCTTCACTGTATGGTTAATGATGATGGCATTCTCTTGGATACAATATTCCGGAGATAAAATAGTTTCCCATTCGGATCTATGGGCGGAGACCAATCAGGAGGACGTCTTTATCAGGAGAAACAAAACTGGCGTTCTACGGATCGGAGTGTGGAATGTCAGATCCCTTAATCGGGTAGGTAGGTTAGAACATTTAGAAAGGGAAATGAATAGGTTAAAGTTAGATATAGCAGGAATTAGTGAAGTTCGGTGGCAGGAGGAACAAGACTTTTGGTCAAGTGCATACAGGCGTATAAACACAAAATGAAATAGCGGTAATACAGGACTAGGTTTAATAATGAATAAAAAATAGGAGCGCTGGTAAGCTACGACGAACAGCATAGTGAACGCATTATTGTAGCCAAGATATACATGAAGCCCACGCCTACCACAGTTGTACAAGTAGCTCCGTAAATGACGAAGAGATTGAAGAAATGTATGATGATATAAAACAAATTATTCAGACAATGAAGGGAGACTAAAATTTAATAGTCATGGAGGACGGGAATTCAATAGTAGGAAAAGGAAGAAAAGGAAAAGTAACAGGTGAATATGCAATGGGGGTAAGGAATGGAAGAGGAAGTCACTTGTTAAACTTTTGCACAGAGCATAACTTAATCATACCTAACACTTGGTTTAAGAATCATGAAAGAAGGTGTGTACGTGGAAGAGACCTGGAGACACTGGAGGGTTTCAGATAGATTTTATAATGGTGAGACAGAGATTTAGGAACCATGTTTTAAATTGTAAGACCTTTCCACGGGCAGATGTGGACTCTGACTACAATCTATTATTTATGTACTGCAGATTGAAATTGAAGAAACTGCAAAAAAATAGGAATTTAAGGAGATGGATCTGGATAAACTGAAAGAAACACAGGTTTTAGAGAATTTCAAGAGGGAGCATTAGGGAACGATTGAGAAGAATAGAGCAAAGAAACACCGTAGAAGAAGAATGGGTATCTTTGAGAGATTGAACAGTGAAGGCACCAGAGGATCAAATAGGTAAAAAGACGAGGGCTAGAAGAAATCCTTCGGTAATGGAATATATATTGAATTTAATTGATGAAAGGAGAAAATATAAAGATGCAGTGAATGAAGTAGGCGAAAAGCGAAAAGGAATATAAAGGTCTCAAAAATGAAATCGACACTAAGTGCAAAATGGCTAAGCAAGGATGGCTAGAGGACAAATATTAGGATGTAGAGACATATATCACTAGTGGTAAGATAGATGCTGCCTACAGGGAAATTAGAGCGACCTTTGAAGAAAAGAGAGCCACCTTTATGAATATCAAGAGCTCAGATGGAAAGCCAGTCTTACGCAATGGAGAGAAAACAAAAAAGTCGGAGGAGAATATAGAGGATCAGTACAAGGGCGATGTACTCGAGGACAATATTATGGAAGGGGAAGAGGACGTCAGTGAAGATGAAATAGGAGATATGATACTGACTGAACAATTTGACAGCGCACTGAAGGACCTTATTCAAAACAAGTTTCCGGGAGTAAACAACATTCAATTAGAACTACTGATGGCGTTGAGAGAGCCAGCCCTGATAAAACTCTTCCATCTGGTGAGCAAGATGTATGAGACAGGCAAAATACCCTCAGACTTCAAGAAGAATATAATAATTCCAATCCCAAAGAAAGCAGGTGTTGACAAGTGCGAAAGTTACCTAACTATCATTTTAATAAGTCACGGCTGCAAAATACTGCCATGAATTCTATACAGACGAATGGAAAAACTGCTAGAAGCCGACCTCGATGAAGATCAGTTTGGATTCCTTAGAAATGTTGGAAGACGAGAGGCAATACTGACCCTACGACTTATCTTAGAAGCTAGATTAAGGAAGGGCAAACCTACTTTTCTAGCATTTGTAAAGTTAGAGAAAGCTTTTAACAATGTTGACTGTAATACTCTCTTTCAAATTCTAAATGTGGCATATCCCCGAAAAGTTGGAGTAGGAATTAAAATCCGTGAAGAAGAAATGAAATTTTTTAAGAGACAGCAAGGGACTTGGAAGAGCAGTTGAACAGCAAAGACTGTGTCTTGAAAGGAGGATATAAGATGAACATCAACAAAATCAAAACGAGGCTAATGGAATGTAGTGTAATTAATTCAGGAGATGCTAAGGGAATTAGATTAGGAAATGAAACACTGAAAGTAGTAGATGAATTTTGATATTTAGAGAGCAAACTGATGATGGTCGAAGTGGAGAGGATGGCAAGGAAAACGTTTCCTAAAAAGAGAAATTTATTAACATGGAGTATACCGCTACGGTCGCACGTTCGAATCCTGCCTCGGGCATGGATGTGCGTGATGTCCTTAGATTAATTAGGTTTAAGTAGTTCTAAGTTGTAGGGGATTGATGACCTCAGATGTGTAGTTCCATAGTGCTCAGAGCCATTTGAACCATGGAGTATATAAGTGTCAGGAAGTCTTTTAGAAAAGTATTTGTAAGGAGTGTAGCCATGTATGGATGTGAAACGTGTACGATAAATAGTTTACATAAATAGTTTAGACAAGAAGAGAATAGAAACTTTTGAAATGTGGTGCTACAGAAGAATACTGAAGATTAGATGGGTAGATCACATAAGTAATGAACAGAATTGGGAAGGAGTTTGTGGCACAACTTGACTAAGAGAAGGGATGTTGGTAGCATATGTTCTGAGGCATCAAGGGATCATCAAGTTGGTTCTGGAGGGCAGCGTGTAGGGTAAAAATCGTAGAGGGAGACCAAGACATGAATACACTAAGCAGATTCAGAAGTATGTAGGGTGCAGTAGTTACTTGGATATGAAGAAGCTTGCACAGGATAGAGTTGCATGGAGAGTTGCATCGAACCAGTCTCTGGACTTAAGATCACAACACTAACAACAATATATTAGTCAGTGAGCACAGAAATTAGGACTGTTGACTAAGATCCTGTAGGTCGTCCATCTGGGATGGATAGCATTATTTTTTATTTCTCGCAAAATCACTTTTTTATGATACAATCATAGCCGGTTCGTCTTTCAAAGACCATCTTCAGATGCTACCGGCATCATTTGATTAACTAGGAACAAGTGTTCGTGCGTTGCCTTTGAATGCCGAAACCGGTTATCATTGTATCATAGAAAAGTGATCGAGTCAAAAATTAAAATAAATAATGCCTCACAATAAGTAAGTCGCCGTCTACGCAACCAAAATGTCGTTATTTCCAAAACAGGATGTATACGAGTAGTTCACTTTCTCCCGGCACTGACTGGAACTTATTCCGGCAGCCACTACATTCGTCTGCGTATCCAATAAATGAACAACAAACTACGCAAAACATCGAACGAAAACCTACTAGGTACGGCGAAAGATTGTAATTTACGCTGCAGCACGTATATGTTACTGCTAGAAAATAATAAGAAATCAGAATTAGTATTATGAATATTATAAGCGTTGCAAAACAGCAAAATATATTCCACGTTTCCATTAAATCATCAAATGCCGGAAAGTTAGGCACAGGCAACGCTGGAGCGTACGAGCAAGGATATTGTTCAAGTACTTTCAAGTACTGATAATTTATAAAGAACTGTACGAATCCAGAATGAGATTTTCATGCTGCAGCGGAGTTTGGAAGGCAGGAGACTAGGTACTGGCAGAAGGAAAGCTGTGAGGACGGGGCGTGAGTCGTGCTTGTGTAGCTCAGATGCCGGCCCGGTAGCTCAGCGTGTTCGGTCAGAGGGCTGTGAGCTCTCTGTAATAAAAAAAATTGAGTCAAAGAATCAACGATCAACTTGAACAGATGTCTTGTAACGTCCGCCCAGACCAAACGCAACGAACTATATCGAACAAGATAAGAAAAAAAGATGGTAGAGCACTTGCTCGCGAAAGGCAAAGGTCGCGAGTTCGAGACTCGGTCAAGCACACGGTTTTAATCTGCCAGGAAGTTTCAACTGTACAAATTTTTAACGCATTGTAATTAAATTTAATTTACTATCAATAATTACAATTTTATTTAACTGGGAGATCAAATTCTGATTAAAATTGTATGATATGCATTTCGTCCCCTGGAATACGATACAGAGGGCTACCAAGCAGTTTGTGATCGGGAAGAATGAAGTGCAATTTGTTCCACTGAATACTAAAATATTCTAAAAGCTCTAACGACGTCCACCTTTGACAGGATTCAGTCGAATTACTTAAACAAAACATGCTATGCACTGTCAAATGACAGACATAAACAGCAACGTGCGACTGCACCAGTTTAAAACCAACCAGCCAAATGATAAAATGGACCATCGTGAGATATTAACAATGTCGTGGTTTAAAGGGACTGACTTGAGGGCTAATTAAAAATAAGTATCATTACTGTAGTAGCGTTAACGCCTATTTACTTGGACTTATTTTTAAATGTGTTTCGTAATGACGCACATTGTGATACAGTTTCATAGTATTCTGTTTAAATGTAATGTTTTATCAAGGAATAGACAGTAATATATTCAGATGAATGTTTACCATAAGGTGAAAATTTCTCGATCCATCACAAAGTTGATACCAACGCTTTACTTTTTCTTGTGTGGGTTCGACAATAAACGCAATTCACTTCTCAATTCGATTAGCCGAACAGTGTTTGTCAGATGATTTGTAAAGGGAGAGAATTGTGTTACGTTAAAAGGGTTACAGGAAGACCGTGTCGTTATAGAATTCTTTGTTTTGTACGTTTGATTACCAACCGAAATTAATCCAAAGTTGGTAAAAATTTTAAGGAGTGCCAGCGTCAATTTTCAGCAATTAATGAATGAATGACTAAATTTAAGCTCAGCGGCACTTCTTTCGTAGTTGAAGCACCTAATGATGTTCCAGAAAAGCAGCTGCACAGGAAAATGTGAAAAAGTACGCAGTAACCTGGGAGCCGGCAGGATAGCCGACAGCGCTAACGCGCTGCTTCCTGGATTCGGGTAGGCTCGCCGGCCCCGGATCGAAGACGAGGGCCAGTGTGCCGGCCAGCCTGCATGTGGTTTTTAGGCTGTTTTCCACTAGGTGAATACCAGACTGGTCCCCACCTTCCACCTCAGTTACACGGCTCACAGACATCTGAACACATTCGCACTATACCATGAAGTACACTAGACGCAGACAGTTGGGGTACACTAATTCCTTCCCAGGGGGTACGGGGTGGCGGCAGGAAGAGCATCTGGCCATCCCTTAAAAATTTACATGCCACATCCAGTTAACCAGGAGACCCCACATGTCGGGATTAATGCTTGAAAAGGGAGAGACTCAGTAACCTGGTGGAAGCTATGTTACAGCAGGCGCCTCTGGTGTATCAGAAGAAAGAATATGATTCATTCAACAAGAAGAATTTAATATAAGGAAGCTTCATTTGTAAAGATACCTCCTTTTTTGAACGTTCATCATAACTGGTTGCTAGAATGAATATCTTAGCAATGTTTAAAGAAATAATCCAGCTCATTCTGTGCCCCTATTTGATACTATGAATGAGACGTGAGTTCATCACTTCACGCGAGAACTAAAATGGGAGTCGAAGCACTGGGTGAAAGCTGAAGAGCCTGCACCAAATACGACAAAGTAGAGTCCGTATACCGAAAGGTTATGGGAAATGTTTTCCCGAATGGAAAAGAGAGTCTCTTTATCGTTTATCTTGTAAAAACTAAAATAACAACTGTTGAATACTAAGTAACACGTCTGACCCAAGTGTATGAAGAAATATGTCTGAAGAATTCTGTTTTGCAAAGGAAAAGGAATCGTTTTCCATCAGGAACATGCATTGTCTCACAATGGTGGCTTGGCAATGTGGAAAGTGGAGGATCTGAAGTATGAACTCTTGGAATATTCACCACACTCACCAGGTTTGGCACCGTTTGACTTTCACCACCCGTTTCAACATCCAAAGAAAAGCTCGGCTAAGAAACTGTTTGAGAAAAATGAATAGTGTGAAATGCATTCGCACATTCGCAATTTGCGAAAATGATAGTACAACGGCCATACGATTTACTAGAAACATTAAATAACTTGTGCCGGACCGCGACTGGTATCCGGATTTCCTGCTTTACGAGACCACTGCCTTAACCGTCTGTTTTTTGTTTTTTTGTGCATAACTTCAGCTCAAGAAATACGATTTTAAGAAATAGGTATCAAGGGATCTCGAAGTCACGACTTCATATGTACAGTGTGCGACATTTATCACTTTTTTTTACAACATTTCAGTTCTAGCCAGACACTTTATCGCTTTGTTTTACTCCGCATAGTAATCAGACACGTTTTTTTATAAACACTAATGCTTTCTCTGCTAGAAATTAATAAATCTTCTTCGATTTTTAAAGCTCTTCGTCAAAAAACTGCAGCTCTACCCCGAAAGCATTGAAGCTCCCCTACCACGTTTCCACTTTTTTTCCACTACCATCTGCCAGTAATGTAATTCAAGTCGTCTTGTTTTTATGCAGTTGTGCAACAAGTCATCCCATCAAAAACCTCCACCACTCACGTCCGACCAAGCCAGTGTCCTGCCGGTAAAACTGAAGCGTGAGCATGTTGGCAAAAAGAGTCCTGAAAGCGGGTCAATTACCAGCTACACCAGTATGCACATAGAATGTACTGGTGAAAACCCAGGGGATCGTCTCTCCCATCACCAGCGACCAGTAAGTACACAAAATGACCAAGCAAACAGACTGTCGTATTGTTTTAGTTTTCGGAAGAAAAGAGTCTATCTGAGGGATAGCACGGTCCGGCTTCATTCGTTATTTACGCCTGCCGTATGGCAAGCTATCCTCCGCCGACAGCGAGGTAGCAGGATCGTTCACCACATCCACGTCAATAATTGCCGGCTCTGAATCGGAAGCTGTCCGCGCAGGAGGAACGTATAGTGAAAGCGACCGACCCACGTCAACGGGACAATCAGACGGCAGGCCGAGCGGCACGGGAGACAAATCATGTGAAACTATCCCCGAGTGTGGCTTCTCCAAGTACAAGGAAATGCAGTCACCGTCGGAAGTAATAGACAAGAGAGCGGGAGGGTGCTGGAACGAACGGAACAGGCGACAAGGAAATCGACACAAAGTGATCCGACCTCTGTAGAGGTTCAGAGAAAACATCCGCGCAAAAGTGGATGGAGCACCAGAACCCACAATCTCAACTTTCGGCTCAATAGTCCTGACTCCATCCCTACCATCCTGAGAATCAGCAAATGCACTAGGTTGAAGGGGATGCACCTCTTAGCTTGGATCACTTGACAGTACGGGCAACGGGCAGTCACATCTGCACCCATCTTCTGTCGTAACGCTGGACAATCACTGACAGCAACATTCAAAACCGTCAGTTCGGCGCCATTAACATAAGATTGCCTAGCCCCTGATTTAGATCCATTGGCGACGAGGTCCGCCACTGTTAACTTACGCTGCTGTTCAAGGGAATACCGCAAAACAAAAAACCCTTCTTGGACAACCGGTACGAAGATGACCACTCTCGTTACACAAAAAGCACGTCCCCACCTGGCCACTGTATGTAACGTGTATATGGTAACCACATACTTGTAAATGAGACGGGATATTCCATTTCACGTGCATTTCTATGAAACAAATCCACCTGTAACACTGAAGTCTGTGCTGGCTGGACCACTGTTCTGGATGAGTTATTTTTACCTTCTCCACATTTAAGCCAATCATCTTTAAGGTAAACATTATCTACCTCTGCAGGCACGTTGAACATACGAACATTCGTGCACTCAACGTCAGCGTTCGCAAAGAGGATTGTACTAACTGAGCCACCTCTGTGTCGGAAATAATCGTGGAAATCTGTTTTTAAGGGAGTCACAATTTAACAAAGAGAACATGAAGTTCTGCGTTAAAATACTCTACTGGCGATTAAAATTGCTACACCATGAAGATGACGTGTTACAGACGCGAAATTTAATCGAGAGGAAGAAGATGCTGTGCTATGCAAATGATTAGCTTTTCGGAGCATTCACACAAGGTTGGTGCCGGTGGCGACACCTACAACGTGCTGACATGAGGAAACTTTCCAACCGATTTCTCATACACAAACAGCAGTTGACCGGCGTTGAGTGGTGAAACGTTGTTGTGATGCCTCGTGTAAGGATGAGAAATGCGTACCCTCAAGTTTTCGACTTTGATAAAGGTCGGATTGTAGCCTTTCGCGATTGCGGTTTATCGTATCGCGACATTGCTGCTCGCGTTGGTCGAGATACAATAACTGTTAGCAACACATGTAATCGGTTGGTTCAGGAGGGTAATATGGAACGCCGTGCTGGATCCCAACGGCCTTGTATCACTAGCACTCGAGATGACAGGCATCTTATCCGCATAGCTGAGGAGACCATGGCTGAGGTTATCCTTGACGCTGCATCACAGACAGGAGCGCCTGCGATGGTGTACTCAACGACGAACCTGGGTGCACGAATGGCAAAACGACATTTTTTGGGATGAATCCAAATTCTGTTTAATTCATCATGATGGTCGCATCCGTGTTCGGCGACATCGCGGTGAACGCACACTGGAAGCGTGTATTCGTCATCGCCATACTGGCGTATCACCCTGCGTGATGGTATGGGGTGCCATTGGTTACACTTCTCGGTCACCTCGTGTTCGCATTGGCGGCACTTTGAACAGTGGACGCTACATTTCAGATGTGTTACGACCCGTGGCTCTGCCCTTCATTCGATCCCTGTAAAACCCTACATTTGAGCAGGATAATGCACGACCGCATGTTGCAGGTTTCTGGATACAGAAAATGTTCGATTGCTGCCCTGGCCATCTGCATTTCTTCTTGGTGTAGCAATTTGAATGGTCAGTAGTGTATGTTGTGAGTGCCTGATCTGTAAAACCGAAAGTATCTATCAACCAAGCGTGGATCTGTAGAGAACTTGCTGCACATCAGACGGGTCGACTGACCAGAAGAAAAATTCGCTGTAACTGTACGTAGAAAAGGCCTAAACGCCATGGAAACAAAAGAATCAGCCAACGCCGCTACCGAGGACATACTTGAACTAACACAAAGACGAATTCAACGTAGGGTATGCACTCACACAGCGCAAAAAAACGAGGTAAATGGCAAACTACCAACACTGGTAGCGCTGTCACTGAGAGGAAGTAAACAAAATCCTACCCACATGGCGTGGCAAGCCGAACTGTTGTCGTTCGAGCACGCCTTCAGAACCGTCCCAAATTTTCGTATGTCTTATTGTCTATGTCCCACAGTGCTCGCATACAAGTCGTGAGGTTCCCGCACAGGAAGGACATGGTTTCGCTCGTCAGAGTGCCTTGGTTTTGCAGAAGTACAGTAGGGCAGTGTCTGTATTTTACAGTGTCTTTTATATTTCGATGCATTGTCCTTTCGAAAATGGTACTGTAGAGATGTTTTAAAATACAGATACTGCCCTACTATAGCATGAAAAGGGTATGGCACCATTGATGAGTATTTTATAGTCATTTCTAGAATGTTAATTCGTGGATGTGATTTACCGATCGGTAAAACGTTGATCGAAGTTGGTTGATGTAAAGGGATTAAGCAAAAACGAATTTCTAATTTAAAACTTTTTTGCCCCCAGACCGAGGAATTTTCTTCTTTCTCTTGTATTTTTTGCAACTCTCTTCAGATTACAGCTGATTTAATCGCTTATATCCTACTCTCTCGTCCATGTTGTGAAACTTATTATACGATAGAAAGGAGCATTCCGTTATGATTTACACCTTTAAAACTTCCATAGCGACTTGAAATATTGAAATATACTATATACAAATTTTGGTAATTTTTCTCTCTTTTATTACTGGCGGGAAGCTATAATTTTTAGAAACGAATCTTTTTTAAATTCATGAACCCGCCTACAGTTTGTCCATTAAACAGAGAGAGATAGAGAAGTAAATCGAATGTGTTCTTGAAAGAATCACAGCGTTCTTCAACTAAAGAAGTTTATAAAGATCACGGGAAACCCAAATCAGACGAGTGGAAAAGAATTTGGACTGTCTCCTGTGACTCATGAGTGCAATACTTTTTGAGGTGTGCAATTCTGTTCAACACGCAAATTCTCAAATCTCCGTCAGTAGACTGTTTGATATTCTATATGTACTTGTCTCACTTTTCTCCGATGTAAATAAATCCGTAACACTCTTAAAAATACTATTATCTTTTCAAGTTGTAGTAATACATAAAACTGGGTTTCGTAATCAAATTTCTAAGAAAACTGACTCAGTGAAAAAAGCGAACCTGCTCTCCATCAGAAAATAGTTCAGGTGTCTACAGAAAACTGGTAGACAGGCTAATTTCACGTACACTAGATGAGGAAATAGGGCCATTATGTAGGCAGAGGACCAGAATGCGCTCTGGAACAATGTAAACAAACCAGTCACTTGTCCTAGCTCCCATATGTAAACAAACCATTAATTTATGACCTTAATGTAAACAAATTGCTGACTTGTGCTTTTAGTTTTGTTTATTTAGGACCTAATTAATGGGCAAATGCTTTTAGCCTAACCTTAATGACCATAATTTATTATCCAAGTTGGACATCAACCAGTCCACTTGCATTTTTATGTTTATGCGAGTCTGATTTACGAAGAAATGATTTTGGCCTAATCTTAATTACCATAATTTATGATCCAAAGTGGCTGTCTCACCTTCCCCACTCCTGTAATGCTTTCCTTTGGTGCCCCTCCTCACTTGCTCCCCCACTCCCGACCACCACCACTCTACATCGTATCCATGGGGTGAACTTAGCGTTTGTGCTCTGTACATTGGTTGATCAACACCATAAAGCGTTGGCAATAGCTCCAAAGAGCAGCCACCTCCCGCATGGCGAATAAAAAGGAGACTGTCACATTTGAATATAAGTGTTGTTCCTTCCTTATCTCAGTGTACAATATTATTGTTATTGTTATTATATCTGTTTTCAATTTTTTATTATTTCTCCCACAATGCAGTGGACCACTGTTGTAGCAGTCATCCTACCAGATTTATGGAAACCATTCAAGTGGCAGTAGCACCTACATGATTTATAAGACGTCACTCTTTCACCACCTGATTTATCATCCAACTCTGAGTCTCATCCACAGCAGCACCAGTTCACTGGCTATATACCACAGCAGCAGCAGAATCGTTAACACGTAGAAGAACTTTTCTCCAAGGACTTTAAGTTCTCACTATCATCACATCAGCCTCACTGGTTGGGCAGTTACAATGGCATAAGTATTAAAGTTAAGCAGTTCACAGTAACATACAATCATAATGTTAGTGGGAGTAAGCATGTGGCTGTGGTACATCTTCTAGTGAAGCGTTCAACACAGTGATAATGTTTGGAAATTCCCAATTTAGCGGCATGAAGGCTGTATTTTCCTCTAAAGAGTGGTGATAGTTATATCAGAAATTTTCAAAGATATTCTCACTGTTCAGCGCTCAAACTGACACTGTGTTACTGGACTGCCATACAATATGTGTTGGGCACTATTAAAAAACAATTAAAATGTACAACACCAAGAATAATGTAGAGTGCATTAATTTTCAGTAATGAACTTTCAGAAATTTTATGTGTGTTATCTGCCAACAGTGTGCTGTGAATTACCATAACGGATGGTGGGAGTATGTGTATGGATTTTCTGGGAAGCTATGCTATGAAAAAACTTCAGAGGAAGTTTTTGCTATTAATTTCAATAGATGTTGTGATTCTGGGTGCACTGTGTATGGATGTTCATATACCCTAGAATGTTATCTGATATTAATAATGAAAATAAATGCTAGAGTTTTACCTCTAAGACTTTCATTTCAGATAGACCATCCGTAGTACGTAAGTTGCACAGTCACTGTAGTTCACTCAGTAAGACACCACTATTAAAAAACAGTTTCTCAATTACCAACTGGCTAAGTTACAATGCCTGTCCAATTTATATGCAGTGGAACTGTCAATATCATTCGGATCTTTTGTAAATAAGAAAAACAAGAGGGATATAAGAATGTCCAGGAGGAAAGGTCAATATTCTTGGATATGACAAGAACGATCATTCGAAGCAGAAAAGCACACACACACACACACACACACACACAAACGCACACACACACACAAACACACACACACACACGCGCGCGCGCGCACCTATTTATACTGTGTCATGTTTCCAATGGCTTAAAACTGTTCCGTATACAGTCACACACTTTACAAACAAATACAGCTACTCCTTCCCTATCACCCAAGTTAATAGTGTGAGTATAGGAAGGTCTAGATCCCATCCTCAACAATAATCAGTTTGTCATCATAATGCAACAGTTCAATTTTCGGTTGCGATAAAGTGTGTAACACATGGTGTCGCCACGATCGAATGTTTACTTGCCGCACCATATTCGGCGGTGGACACAGAGCACCACCAGTGCCACTGAGCAGGCGTTCCTCGTGATCATTAATGGTGGGACCCACTGAACACAACACACATCTCTCACCCGCCTTTGAATGGCACCTGTATCTGTACAGTGTGCATGCATTTTCGACCTAAGAACCTGAAACTCCACAATCTGCGACTCATTAGCCTTGTCTTTTGTTAAGGCGATAACATTTGTGTTAGTTGGCTTCGTACCATAAAGACTATCGGCCGCAGATCCAGATGTATCGAATGTGTTGGAGTGGTCCCTTATTACTTCATACTGATCACAGACCTTCACCCAATAGATGAAGCTGTCCATATCCATACAAACCAACTTTCGATCTCCAGAATGAGCTTTTGCATACCTACTGTAAAACAGATCCCTATGGAGTTTGGATAGGTCCAACATATATGACCCACACAGACAAGTTTCAAGAAGACTGCGGAAGTCTTAACTGTCTCCAAAGCAACTAATCCTTGATTAAAGATTGTAGCCCATTTAAAATGTGGACTTCTGATGTAATCTTGTGCATCATAACTCCTCTCCTAGCAATAAACAACATGAATTTTGTGATAGCTCCTCAAATATTGCATTATTTTTCAGGGCATAATGTTATTTATCAATATAAAAAATATTTTTTTCAAAATCACACGTAATGAGAGTTGTCTGCTCAATATTAACATCAATATTCTCCTTCAGTCGGAGTAGCTACTTGAAGGAGATAGCACAGGTGATGCTAATCAGTTTCACCCCGAAACTGAGACACAGCTGGAGATTTCAATAATGAATAATGTACCGCTGTGTACCACTCCCACTAGTGTCGTGATAAGCTTGAGGAAAGAACCCATGCACAGGCCTAAGTACTCTGGACATAGCGACAAATCATTGTGCGTGTCATGCAGACTGTAAGAATATGCCAGATCTGCCTCCATGGCTTACCCCACACCAGAATTTGCTGTCACATCCGTAAATTTATCTAACTTGATGAATTCACTATTGGACAGCTTTCTAAATCCTCCAACAGGCAAAAATTTCTGTGTAATTCGTCAGCATCCGTGTACATGATGTAACTCACATCATTAGATGAGTTGAACTGTGCACGCATGCATTTGTTATTTGCCTCAGTGTGACTGTGGACACATTGGAAAAGTCTCCTACGAATCCCACATTCAGAAAAGAGCAGCATTTCAACATCAGTCAATAGTTCAATATTGCAGCGTTGCACCCCACGAAATCTCTTGCACAGTGTAATCGAAGACAGGGTCCAGCATGTATGTGGTCAGGCATATACTTTGGAATTTCTCAAAAGCATCCAAAATCAGGCATAAATCTGTGTCCATGTATACTTTTATAGCTTTGCATAGTCGCCTAAATTAGAGATTTTGAATTCCTGCCAGACATTCACCACATGCTCATACTCAGCATCCATTATGGCGCTGCGTTTGAGGTTGCTGGTGAATGCGGCAATGTCAGGCAATGTGGTTTTGATAAGTCTCCATTGAATTCAAATACTCTTATAGGAAGACCCCTTTCTTCTTCACAAGCTGAAATTTTGCATCATCGGGATGTGCAGCTCTAGTGAGGTGCATGTTCTACTGATGCCGTGGTTCAGCATGTTTCGGAATCATTGCACAGGTAAATCAAAACGTATCCAGAAAGTACACTGTAGTGTTTTTGATAAGAATGAAATGCATATAGCATACAGCTATAAGCATTTTTTTTTATAAGCATACAGCTTTATACGTTGCTGCATATGGCACGTACTGCTCTGTGAAGGTTTAATGGGAGGCAATGGGCTCACCCTCACAGCATTCCGTGTAAATCAGTGTGCAATACAAGGGGCCAATGCTCCTGGCGGTTGAAATTCTTAAACTTTCAAGACTTGCTTTCCTCTGTGGGCATTTCGACATGTACCAGTCTATCAGATGCTTTGCTAAAGGTTCAATCTTAGTAAACGAGTTGAGACATCTCTGACAAACGTCCCATGCACAGACTCACAGTTTTTTTACTCAGTAAAACCATAGGTGTTTGGTGGACATTGCTTTAACTACAAATGCCGCAACACGTTACCCTATACTGATGTCCCTTCTTCCAAATATTTGCTTGTTTGTATCACGGAAAATTCGAACTGCAGCATTACATTCTACCAAATATTTATTTGCAGCCTATGCTAAATCATGTTCCTTACAGGACCTGTCGAGCAGATTAATCCACTTATCATCACATACTAACTGCTTCTCCATCTTCGTTCCAAGCCTACAATAGTTATACCGAAGGATGTATAATTCAACAGGCAGCTTGTCAAGAATACTACCAGTACCATGTACATTGCACAGCCTATGGGATACATTATGCTAATCCATACTTAATGGGTTTGCACACCTTACTACGTACCATATACTTACCATCTACCAAGGTGATGTGCAGTGATAGGTAGCTGCATCAATTAACCAAGATGTTACTCCCACATTGTCATATGACATGCACTATGAGAAACACATCAGGTTTTGAGCTTCTCTGTAATTCTTCTGTGTAGAAACTCCCAATAATATCGGCGTCCTCACCATCCTTTAAGATCTAACTGTTAAACTCTGGAAACTGTAAGTATCTCGTTTGACCAGTTTAGTAGGTAAGATTTCTCAAATGCAGTCTTGCGTTTTGAAATATGTACCAAATTACCTGTATGAAATTTCTGCTTGAATGCATCCACCATTTTAATATGACTGTATAATAGATTTAAGAGCTCATCATCATGAACATTGCTAATTTTCCTTTTTACTGTATGATATTTAGTTCGATTATACTGCCCATTTAATTGTGGGAGGATGTCCAGTCACTTGTATGATCCTTGAAGATTAAAACATAGCCAAATTTGCATTCTGTCCGAACCCAAGGTCGGTTTTAAGGTTTATAGGACATCAACACATCCCCATCTGCAGCAGTTGTCTGAAAAACATGGAACTTTCTTCCCAGTCTTTGCTTTAACAGGAGGGAACCAAGAGAATTTTGAATATGTATAAATGACCATTGAAATATAGTTTATCCGCCCATGAATACTGCCTTATATCTGTGAGATCTTCCTGCTATAAAGCATCTAAACCTTGAACTATAACATAGGTATGTTAGAAGGGTTTGGGTTGATGTTTGTGGAGTTCTCGAACTACCATCTCCGTAACTATCATTCAAGAATGCATCTTTCTCAAAGGTGTGAAATGATTGATATGATTTCGGTCATCTGCTATAGCTGATGCTGAGAGGAATTGTATCCATTCTGTTATTTCGATGGGGATGGCATAATGTGACGGCCACACCCTAGGGTCACGAATTCAATGAGGGTCAAGGTCAGACAGGTGATGTGGTGATTTTACCAGTGTCAGAGGCCGAGCTCTGAGGGCTGGTGAGTGTTTCAGTCTTGTGCCAGAAGCCATCAGTGAAACAGCGATATCTGTAATAACATTTTATTAACATCATTGCTGCAATGAATATTGCCTTCTCTGACATGCATGAAATGGGATCAGGTGCTTGATCAGATTCTGGCGAGGAATTCTAGATGCAGCAGTCTTACAATCAGTCCCTCTTCAAAAAATTCACTCCCACTATTGGGTTGGTGTCACCCTAGAACAGTTTCACATACATTAGGTATACATACAATGGTCTACATTTAGCAATTATTATTTAACTACTCAGAGTGGGTTCTACTACTCATTATCACTATGTTCCTTAAATTTTGGTTTCAGTCTCTAATTACTGTAATCCAATAAGAAGTTTTATGACAAGTAACTCTAGATCTTATTGGTTATGTGTGGTATCAAAGTACTGTGTGGGTATCTGAAGTGACTGTCAGTTCTAACGACTGGCAGCTTCATGCCTCAAGTGTAGATAGAGCATTAAGTTGCTATAAGAAACATGGCTATTCTAGTAGTGGAAACACACAAATAACATTCTGACAATGTTTTTAGATGCCTGAACATCTGATCCATAGTAATACATCCATCTCCATCTGCAATTAGCTCACTGAGAGACGATAGAAGGTCTGGATTCAAGATGCAGTTAAAAAAGGCTAGGTTCTGGGTACGTATGTAGGATACTCAAAGGTCTGTGTGGCCAGTACAATATTGTTGTTGACAACTTAATCACAGTGATACTGGAACTGCTTGCAGGTAAACGATAGTTACCTCCTGATATATCACATGTTATGCCATTAATCAAGATGTCACTGTTGTGTGATTCCATCCCCTCCATAATACTACGTTTCCATCCTTGTAGCAATTGATGATTACAGTTTCTGGTGAATAGACTGAGTTAATCAAGTGCGTTTCTATTTTCTGAAAATGTATTAGGTTCAATACTTCTCCTTGACGCTGTGTGGCCTCAAGTTCATCTCTCAACAGTTGCACCTCGCATGAACGTGTATCCATTCATACCATACTAGTTGGAAGAATACTGCCAATCCCTGTTTTGCCCTCCTGCAAATCCTTTATTGTGATGAGAGTATATGCATCACCTCATTCTCTAATTATTAATACTGCATTGTCCCGTAGTTGCACTCTGTGAGTTAAGGAGCAGTGTGATTTCATTTAAATATATGGCCAAAAGAGTCAGCCTATAGGAATTGTGAAACGACCGTGTGCCACAAAGGACGCAGATTCACCACGAGATGGGGAAATTCACAGACGCCTATTGTCTCTTGAGGCCTAAGCGCTGTAGTGTGCGAGTGAGAGACGAGAACCTATGTCATAAGGAAACCTAGTAGAAGGAATTTTTGGCCAAGGAGACGTTGCTGTGTTAAATATGGCGGACCTAAGATTGGCCACAAAGGGAAACATTTATGAAAACTATTTAATTCTGTAGTAATGCAGGTAATTACGCCACAGTTATTTGAATCTATCATCCTTCATAAATTTTCATGGTGATCCCAAAAGAACTTGAAATTGATCATATCTATAATAGTTTAGGATTTACTGTTTAAGTGAAATTAACAAAATCTGAACGCTCTGGTCGATCTTAACGATCGACATTTCATATAGAAGTGCATCATTAAAATGACAAAAGCTGTAAATATCAACTCTGTAACATTATTTGTTTAGATGATACAGTAAATTTAAATTATCAGTATTTACAGTTAAGCATCGGATCATCATTTCCTCTACACAAAACACATTGAACGATGACAGCATGACGCCTTATTGAACTATTAGACAATAGAATATTTGTTGTAAAGTTTAGTGCATAATAGTTACTTGTGTTCTTTATTTATTTATCAAAAAGTACAATGATGGGAGGCTACTGGCCGTGGCATTCAAAGCTAAGAAGGAAATTGTATTGGTTTTATGTAAAAGAATTTAAAGCTTATTATGTAATGGATATTATTGTAACTGTATTTAGAACGTGAAAGTGATCAAGCTTCGATTATTTAAATATGTTAAAATGTAAAATAATATAGAATAACCAGTAGCCAATCAGATGGGCGGCTTCAGGAAAGGGAACTGCCCTAGCCAGTTGAGCGAGGATATTCGGCGCATGGGAAACGCGGTCGGGGAAGGCAGAGGGAGTGATGGTGCAGACGCGAAAGCAGAGAGTTCAGATTCAGACAGGAAAGCGGACAAAAAAAAAATGGTTCAAATGGCTCTGAGCACTATGGGACTTAACTGCTGTGGTCGTCAGTCCCCTAGAACTTAGAACTACTTAAACCTAACTAACCTAAGAACATCACACATATCCATGACCGAGGCAGGATTCGAACCTGCGACCGTAATGGTTTCGTGGTTCCAGACTGTAGCGCCTAGAACCGCTCGGCCACTCCGGCCGGCTCGAAAGCGGACAGACGGTCTTTAAGCAGCTAGGAAGTGAAACAACTTAGAAAATTTCGTGTTGTGTGGTTAATGACGGGACTTAGTCTCTGAGCGGTGAGCAGCCAAGCGCCTAGTGTGGACTCTTAAATTTTCGCGTACATAACTTGGATTCCGCGATGAGATTGTAAATGATCGAACCGTGTCAAATGGATATGCGATCGAGTGTAACAGTAATTCTAAATACGACCACTTTCGCTATTAGTTTGCTTTCTGAATAAACGTTATTCTGGCCAAATCACAACTGTGTGGCCTACATCACTGATGGGTCGTTAATTTAGTTCCCAATATTATTTTTACTGTTATTATAGGCCACGTTAACGTATATGCTATATTAAGGTATTTTGCAAACTTGGCATCAGTCAGCCAGTTTAACCACGGGCTCACAAGTGTCTAATTTAGGACGTGTAATGCGACACGTGCGGTTCAACCCCTACACGAGCTTGAGCGAAGATATTTCGACGAAGAGGAACCGCATGTGTGCCAGAACATCTTTGGGATGTTAGCTCGCAACTCATTTACTTATGGTTTCCCACTGTATCGGGTACAGATGAATGATATATCGTTGATAACGTGCGTTTCGATTTGCTGCTGGAAACAGAACTGATGTGAGTAATGTCGCTTCATCTGTTGTGACCTTGATGGCACCTACGGTATAAAATATGACTAAATTCCATTGTGTCTCTCCGACTACCTGTGCTGTAAAATCTCTCTGTATTTGATGCAATTCGTCCAAAAATTGTTGCGACAGCAACTACGCCAATCTAAATTGCTCAAGTATTACTTGATGTAGCTCTTCTTACATTCCTACAAATTGAAGACTTGCTTCTTTAATACTGCCTGCCATTTTTTGTAACAGTCTTCTTATCTGAGATAGTCAGTCGTTTCTGAGTGACTACCAGGTTATTATTGGCTGTTGCTACTGTACTGTACACATGTTATGCGAGTTCTTCAGCTACCTCTTTTATGTCCAGTAGCTTCTTTAAGGAAGCATTATTCCTTACTGCTTTGATTTTCAGTACATGAAGAAAGTTTCCAACCGATTTCTCATACACAAACAGCAGTTGACCGGCGTTGCCTGGTGAAACGATGCTGTGATGCCTCGTTTAAGGAGGAGAAATGCGTACCATCACGTTTCCGACTTTGATAAAGGTCGGATTGTAGCCTATCGCGATTGCGGTTTATCGTATCGTGACATTGCTGCTCGCGTTGGTCGAGATTCAAAGACTGTTAGCAGAATATGGAATCGGTGGGTTCAGGAGGGTAATACGGAACGCCGTGCTGGATCCCAACAGCCTCGTATCACTAGCAGTCGAGATGACAGGCATCTTATCCGTATGATTGTAACGGATCTTGCAGCCACGTCTCGATCCCTGCGTCAACAGATGGGGACGTTTGCAAGACAACAACCATCTGCAGGAACAGTTCGACACCGTTTGCAGCAGCATGGACTATCAGCTCGGAGACCATGGCTGCGGTTACCCTTGACGCTGCACCACAGACAGGAGCGTCAGCGATGGTGTACTCAAAGACAAACCTGGGTGCACGAATAGCAAAACGTTACTTTCTGGATGAACCCAGGTTCTGTTTACAGCATCATGATGGTCGCATCCATGTTTGGCGACATCGCGGTGAACGCACATTGCAAACCTGTATTCGTCATCGCCATACTGGCGTATCACCCTGCGTGATGGTATGGGGTACCATTGGTTACACGTCTCGGTCACCTCTTGTTCCCAATGACGGCACTTTGAACAGTGGACGTTATAATTCAGATGTGTTACGACCCGTGTCTCTACCCTTCATTCGATCGCTGCGAAACGCTCCATTTCAGCAGAATAATGCACGACCGTATGTTGCAGGTCCTGTACGGGCCTTTCTGGATACAGAAAATGTTCGACTGCTGCCCTGGCCAGCACATTCTCCAGATCTCTCACCAATTGAAAACGTCTGGTCAATGGTGGCCGAGCAACTGACTCGTCACAATACGCCAGTCACTATTCTTGATGAATTGTGGTATCGTGTTGAAGCTGCATGGGCAGCTGTACCTGTACACGCCATCCAAGCTCTATTTGGCTTAATGCCCAGGCGTATCAAGGCCGTTATTACGGCCAGAGGTGGTTGTTCTAGGTACTGATTTCTCAGCATTTATGCGCACAAATTGCGTGAAGATGTAATCATATGTCAGTTCTAGTATAATATAATTGTCCACTGAATACACATCTATCATCTACATTTCTTGTTGGTGTAACAATTTTAATGGCCAGTAGTGTACTTAGATCAAAAGGAATATATGGCACCTGGATCTAGTCTAATTTGAATAATTGTACGCATTTTTCAGATCGTGGCTAAACACGTCAGTCACAACACAATATGAGAAACGCTGTTAACTACATAACACATGAAATTGTAAGCACTATTATTCCTATACAAGTAATGTTTGAACCGTTTACTTCAGTTATCCATTTTTAGTAACAACGTGGAGTATTTCAAAACTTATGCTCACTAAATATTTATGTAGTTTACAACTTCTCAAAGTTTGTTAACTTTTGTTAAGGAAAATAATTGCTTTTCAGTTCTATAAAACAGGATGCTCGTATTCATCGTAGTACTTGGGGTAGGATCCTGTCTACGTAAATGACTAATGATAAAATACGGTAGCTCAAAAAAGTTCAGAGAACAGAAAATTATTACTGAAAACGAAACCACAAATCTGGTCCATGCAATGATTCAGTAATCAAGCAATACTATGGGCTGAAGGTGGTGGCAGCGTCTATCTCCTGTCTTATTCAAGAAAGGCAGCAAAAGTATCTATGGCTCTCCCTGTGCAACAGGCTCTGAAATTTCTCTTGTTAGCGTCGGATTTTCAAATACAGAGCTAACCAAAGTATGCCATGACTAATGAGCTGCATTACTTCCAAATCTTTTTATAGAATCTTGCAGGTCTTCCCGCCTCCTTTAGGTCACAAGATGTGCACTCTTTGCTTGCTAGTCACCGACTGACTCATGTCACAAAGGAGCTTCGCAGATCGACCGCCAGATCCACCTTTTCTATTGCTGCCTATTCCCCGTTCTATTGCGGAGGGGCTTCCCTCCAAGTTTTTCATTATTACAAACCTACTTTCCCTATGCATGAACCAGTATTACAATTTTAGTATTAACTTTTGCATTCTTTTACAGCAATTTACTTCTGAAATTACATCCACACATTAATGACAGTCACATAAATTATCACAAATACTGAATAAAATATTCACATCGATGTTACATCAAAGAACATGTTTATACAGGAGTCACATTAAGTAAAAACAGAGAAATCAGTTAGAAAAGACCAGTATAGGTAATATGGATAGTAGTGTTACAGGCGGGACTCCAGAGAATTTTAAATCCTTTTGACTTTTTAACAAATTCTGGAATGGCCTTGTCTGCCCTGTCCTTGGCAAGTCACCAGCTGTGATGGTCTTTGGAAAAGACGCCTGGCCTGCTGGCGTCGACACACGTCTTTGTTTACGGTACATCAAGGACTGTAGAGCTGAACAGTCGACGCCAGCGTGGACTCCGTATAGAATGCCTCACAGGGCAAGGAACAGCCCGCAAAGAGCGACAAGGCTCAGAAGCTAGATCGCCCAGACAGAAACCACGGACCCCAAGTACGTAGTTTGTAGTGAGTGGTAGGTAGACGATAAGAGGTCCTCCGGCTGGAAGGCACGAAGTTAGCAGAATATGGAATTAGGTGAAGCTGGAAGACCCGCAGTTAGTGAAGACAGCGTTTGGCGGCAACAGGTTGCGACCCATTTGTGGATAACAGCTGGTGTAGACCCCTCTTTGTGGCTGGCTGCAGGCGGTGACTGACAGTATTAATATGAAATCAACTGTGTTTATGTCTGAAACGGCGTCATCTCTCCACTGAATCACAACAGAACTGAGGTGCGAAGCGTGGTTGTTTGGTAATGAAAACATCATTGCTTCGATTTCCCAGTCTTCCCGTTGCGTCAGCGATGTCACAGCTCTGGTTGTGCCAGTGAGTGTAGCAACTTTATCTTCCAGGAAGCCTGACGACAGTTCTGCGATGTCAGCATAACACTATACTGGCCATTAAAATTGCTACGCCAAGAAGAAATGCAGATGATAAACGGGTATTCATTGAACAAATATCGGGTGATCAGAAAGTCAGTATAAATTTGAAAACTTAATAAACCACGGAATAATGTAGATAGAGAGGTAAAAATTGACAAACATGCTTGGAATGACATGAGGTTTTATTAGGACAAAAAAAAAAGATATTGCTAGACGCGTGAAAGATCTCTTGCGGGCGCGTTTGGTGATGATCGTGTGCTCAGCAGCCACTTCCTTCATGCTTGACTTCCCAGGTAACCAGGTCCCCAGACCACAGTCCGTGCGATTATTAGCTTTGGGGTTACCTCAAGTCGCAAGTGTATTGTGATCGACCGACATCTCTAGGGATCCTGAAAGACAACATCCGACGCCAATGCCTCACCATAACTGCGGACATGCTTAACAGTGCTGTCCACAACATTATTCCTCAACTACAGCTATTGTTGAGGAATGATGGTGGACATATTGAGCATTTCCTGTAAAGAACATCATCTTTTCTTTGTCTTACTTTGTTATGCTAATTATTGCTATTCTGATCAGATGAAGCGCCATCTGTCGGACATTTTTTGAACGTTTGTATTTTTGTGGTTCTAATAAAACCCCATGTCATTCCAAGCATGTGTGTCAATTTGTACCTCTCTATCTACATTATTCCGTGATATATTCAGTTTTCAAATGTATACTGACTTTTTGATCACCCAGCATATTATACTAGAACTGACAAGTGATTACATTTTCACGCAATTTGGGTGCATAGATCCTCAGAAATCAGTACCCAGAACGACCACCTCTGGTCGTAATAACGGCCTTGATACGCCTGGGCGTTGAGTCAAATAGAGCTTGTATGGCGTGTACAGGTACAGCCGCCCATGCAGCTTCAACACGATACCACAGTTCACCATGAGTAGTGACTGGCCTGTTGTGATGAGCCAGTTGCTCGGCCATTGGCCAACCGTTTTCAATTGGTGAGAGATCTGGAGAATGTGCTGGCCAGCGCAGCAGTCGAACATTTTCTGTATCCAGAAACGCCCGTACAGGACCTGCAACATGCAGTCGCGCATTATCCTGCTGAAATGTAGGGTTTCTCAGGGATCGAATGAGGGGCAGAGCCACGGGTCGTAGCACATCTGAAATGTAACGTCCACTGTTCAAAGTGCCGTCAATGCGAACAAGAGGTGACCCGGACGTGTAACAAATGGCACCCATACCATCACGCCGGGTGATACGCCAGTATGGCGATGACGGATACACACTTCCAATGTGCGTTCACCGCGATGTCGCCAAACACGGATGCGACGATCATAATGCTGTAAACAGAACCTGGGTTCATCCGAAAAAATGACGTTATGCCATTCGTGCATCCAGGTTCGTCATAGAGTACACCATCGCAGGCGCTCCTGTCTGTGATGCAGCGTCAAGAGTAACTGCAGCCATTGTCTCTGAGCTGATCGTCCATGCTGCTGCAAACGTCATCGACCTGTTCCTGCAGATGGTTGTTGTTTCGCAAACGTCCCCATCTGTTGACGCAGGGATCGAGACTTGGCTACTCGATCCGTTACAGCCATGTGGATAAGATGCCTGTCAACTCGACTGCTAATGATACGAGGCCGTTGGGATCCAGCACGGCGTTCCTTATTACCCTCCTGAACCCACCGATTCCATATTCTGCTAACAGTCATTGGATCTCAACCAACGCGAGCAACAATGTCGCGATACGATAAACCGCAATCGCGATAGGCTTTATCAAAGTCGGAAACGTGATGGTACGAATTCCTCCTACTTACACGAGGCATCACAACATTTCGCCATGCAAAGCCAGTCAACTGCTGTTTGTGTATGAGAAATCGATTGGAAACTTTCCTCATGTCAGCACGTTGTAGGTGTCGCCACCGGCGCCAACCTTGTGTGAATGCTCTGGAAAGCTAATCATTTGCATATCACAGCATCTTCTTCCTGTCAGTTAAATTTGGCGTCTGTAGCACGTCATCTTCGTGGTGCAGCAATTTTAATGGCCAGTAGTGTATTCATGTGGCGTCTTACCCAGGAACACCTAGAATTGGTTTCTACCTGTCTTTCTGTCCATAAGTATTTAATTGCAGTTAGTTGTTTGCAACCATGACTTATTAAGATGGTCGTACAGCATTTTTCACTCCTGTCAACACAAGTGTTCTTTGGAATTGGAAGTATTACATTCTTCTTTTAGTCCGATAATACAATCCTGGAAATGGAAAAAAGAACACATTGACACCGGTGTGTCAAACCCACCATACTTGCTCCGGACACTGCGAGAGGGCTGTACAAGCAATGATCACACGCACGGCACAGCGGACACACCAGGAACCGCGGTGTTGGCCGTCGAATGGCGCTAGCTGCTTAGCATTTGTGCACCGCCGCCGTCAGTGTCAGCCAGTTTGCCGTGGCATACGGAGTTCCATCGCAGTCTTTAACACTGGTAGCATGCCGCGACAGCGTGGACGTGAACCGTATGTGCAGTTGACGGACTTTGAGCGAGGGCGTATAGTGGGCATGCGGGAGGCCGGGCGGACGTACCGCCGAATTGCTCAACACGTGGGGCGTGAGGTCTCCACAGTACATCGATGTTGTCGCCAGTGGTCGGCGGAAGGTGCACGTGCCCGTCGACCTGGGACCGGGCCGCAGCGACGCACGGATGCACGCCAAGACCGTAGGATCCTACGCAGTGCCGTAGGGGACCGCACCGCCACTTCCCAGCAAATTAGGGACACTGTTGCTCCTGGGGTATCGGCGAGGACCATTCGCAACCGTCTCCATGAAGCTGGGCTACTGTCCCGCACACCGTTAGGCCGTCTTCCGCTCACGCCCCAACTTCGTGCAGCCGGCCTCCAGTGGTGTCGCGACAGGCGTGAATGGAGGGACGAATGGAGACGTGTCGTCTTCAGCGATGAGAGTCGCTTCTGTCTTGGTGCCAATGATGGTCGTAAGCGTGTTTGGCGCCGTGCAGGTGAGCGCCACAATCAGGACTGCATACGACCGAGGCACACAGGGCCAACACCCGGCATCAAGGTGTGGGGAGCGATCTCCTATACTGGCCGTACACCTCTGGTGATCGTCGAGGGGACACTGAATAGTGCACGGTACATCCAAACCGTCATCGAACCCATCGTTCTACCATTCCTAGACCGGCAAGGGAACTTGCTGTTCCAACAGGACAATGCACGTCCGCATGTATCCCGTGCCACCCAACGTGCTCTAGAAGGTGTAAGTCAACTACCCTGGCCAGCAAGATCTCCGGATCTGTCGCCCATTGAGAATGTTTGGGACTGGATGAAGCGTCGTCTCATGCGGTCTGCACGTCCATCACGAACGCTGGTCCAACTGAGGCGCCAGATGGAAATGGCATGGCAAGCCGTTCCACAGGACTACATCCAGCATCTCTACGATCGTCTCCATGGGAGAATAGCAGCGTGCATTGCTGCGAAAGGTGGATATACACTGTACTAGTGCCGACATTGTGCATGCTCTGTTACCTGTGTCTATGTGCCTGTGGTTCTGTCAGTGTGATCATGTGATGTATCTGACCCCAAGAATGTGTCAATGAAGTTTCCCCTTCCTGGGACAATGAATTCACGGTGTTCTTATTTCAATTTCCAGGAGTGTATTTCGCCTATCTCATACATCTTCGACAACAGGCGGAATTATTTTGCCATACGTGGTACGCCCAGGGATCTCAATAAACCTAGGGCAATGCCGCATAATCCAGGGGCCTTGATTTAACTCTCAGTATCTGATCTCCCGTCTCATCTTTATCTACTTCCTCTTCTCTTTCCATAATATTGGCTTGAAGTTAGTTTCATTTGTATACAATACTTCCTTCCACCTTTTTAAACCTTCCTTTCCTTGCTTAGTACTTGCCTGTCGTCTGAGTCGACCGTTTTTAGCTACTGCCCACTTTTGTATCTGCGTCAGTGGTAAAATTTTTTAATTGCTGACCAATTCCATAATAATCGTGATTTATAATGTAACTTTACTTTATAAAATTTATAAATCAGAGTTACAGCAAGTTAAAGCATACAACAATAATTACTTCCGAAATACTTTAGTAATTTTTTTTTTAAACACCTACCACCAATCGACTACCTTGAAAGCTACTACGCCCGCTTGTGGGCAGTAAGGACCAGGTTGACTACTACCGCTCTATACATTCCTTCCACATTTAAACCTTCCTTTCTCTGCTCATTATTTGACTGCCATCTGAATTTTTAATATTCATACAGGCACGGTACGTCGTCAAAGAAGGGTAGACAGTATAGCAGGGTTCGAAGCGCCAGACAAGGACGGCACTTACATGTGACCACTGATTTTTACGTGTTAAGTAATTAATAACCTGAAGAATAAGCGAAAATCAGCCATAACCGATATCCAGGCATCTGAGTTCGTCCCCAAGTGCCATGGGTGGTGCAGCGCTTCGGATACGGAGTTACGCATTGCAGTCAAAAGATTACCGTCCATTGTGTGCCAGAAGCATTATAACAGCATCATGAAAAACTGATTAACTAGTTGAATTTTAATTCTCTTAATTATTTTAACTTAATTTCCAAGTTTTATTATTGTAGCAGTTATGTAGTTCCTTGTTTCATCTGTCTCCCCACTCTCACTCATTTTACCGAGCCACAGCGTTCGTAGGGAGTGGCGCACAAATCGCCGTCTCCCCATGTACATTTTAGTATTCCGTGGCTGATTTTGTTCAAAGGGATGCGGCCAAGTCCCACCCCATACTTGTCCTGCATGAGTCTGTACTCTGTCTTAATTACCTCACATTCGATGAGGTATTAAAACACAATTTTCTTTTCTTCTCTAGCTTCACTTTTGTTTTTATCCTATCCTCTCTTTTCCTTTTTTTCTTCACTTTTAATTAGTAAACTCTAGTTTTAAGATTTTGAGCTAAGCAGTTATGAAATATATCTTTATATGCTCTAATTATTTGGAAAGTATGCGTTCTATAATCAGCGAGACCACAGACTGGCCTTTAGCATACAGGTCATTGTAGGACTTTCTGTCACTAATGTCGCAGCTCACTTCAAACTTGTTCCAGAACTTCAGAATGAGGAACGCAGTGACCATTGTGATATCTGCACTGTTCTGCCCTAAAGAAATGGCAAGGCGGAAGGACTTGTTCGGTCCTTCCTACAGAAAATACAGACTGACATGGTAGACTACTCTACGGAGGTGGGGCTATCCATTTCCATGAAGATATGCAGTCGATGGTAGGCTGAGCGCCCCTCGAATGACGGCACAGACGATCCTCTCTGTGCTGCCGCCAACGTCAACGGTAGCATGGAAGCTATACTCAGCCCAGGAGGGCAAAGAGCCCCTATGTCAGCTCGTACATTTGGGCGAAGTTACAGGTGTCCTCGGAATACCGTCTTTTCCGAAAGTAAAATCACCTGTACGACATCGCTATAGCAGCGAAATATCACCAGAAACAGATGAGTCCGTGCCTTATGGCAAAGATACTGGGACATTCTCTTATTCAGATACGCGTTTTACTGCTACAACCCACTGGAACAGAGGCTCCATTCTGTACAGAACCGCAGAACAAACCAGCGATTCATAACTCGTAGGTACTACCCGCAACATCGCTGGAAACACACGGTGCACCGATGTCGCCCACACTGCCACAACCACTACTAGTCTACAAGGCACACAGACATCCTCAGGGGACGTTTCCAGGGCGTTCGCAGAGGATCGCAATCTGTTCCACTCGTTGCCGATGAATTTCACCCTCGTCATAGGAAACATGTAGTCGGATAGTTCGAGACCTATGTGCAGACAAGAAAGAGGAAGGCTCTGGTATCCATGGGATTTCAATAAGCTGCCTCTGGCCTCCATGTAGCGTTCAGCGTAGAGATTGGTCCCGTAGACAGAGAATTATCTCTTCTCTGTATCCTTAGTGGAGGCTTTTATATGGTGTGGTACACATTATGCTTTACAAGTACCATTACAGGCTCCTAAGGGTTGTAGAGGGGACTTATCAGATAAAGTTTTTCTGGTACCGCGCCAGACGTCATAGACGTCGAAGACTCCTAGAGGGGAGCCGTAAGCTGTGGCGGCGCGCACGTCCTGGGCCGCTTTTAGTGTGAGGGCGCCACAGTGGAACACGTGGTTCCAGCGGCCAATAGCGGCACCCCCGATAGAGTACTTAAAAGCGCCTGCCTCTCGCTCAGCCAGCTAGGCAAAACCACCCCTTCCTTCCGCCTCCTTGATTTCTATCTCACCGTCTATGGCCGTCCTATCGCCCTCACCCCCACCCTCAAGTACCTTGGCGGCACCCTCGACCGTCGACTCTCCTGGACCACACATCTCTGGACAATCCAAGCCAAGGCACGCTCCCGACTCCGTCTCCTCAAGCTCCTTTCCGGCCGTACGTGGGGTCTGAACCCCTCCACCGTACTCCACACCTATAAATCCCTCATCCGCCCTATCCTTTGTTACGCCCATCTGGCCTGGATCTCTGCCCCTCCTACCTTTTACAAATCCCTCCAAATATTTGAACGCCATGCTCTCCGCCTCGCCTATCACATCCTTCTCCCCTCCCACACGTGGATCCTGTACGTTCTCATTCCATTTCCCCACCTCCTCCTTTTCCTTGAGAGGATACGGATCCTGTACACTTCCCGCAAACTCGATCATCCTCACCCGCTTGTCTCGCCCATCGTCTCCCACCCCCGCCCGCTGCCGCGCCTGTATTCCCATGTCCCACCTGGTCTCCATCTCTCCACCCTCCTTACCCTCTCCCAAGGCGGCTTCCGCCATCTCCTTCTCCCTGATGATGTCCTCCTCCCCTCCATATACCCCTCCTACCAACTTTGATCCCCTTTCCCTCTTCCTGTGTCTGTTCCTTTGGACACCCTCCCTCCCTCCCCCCTTTCTCCCCACTCCTCCCCCGGGCTTCCCCTCCCCTGTCCCTCTACTCCTCCTTCCATCTCCTCAGCCATTGGCGTCTTTGTTCTCCCCTCTCCCCCCCCCCCCCCCGCCCTTCTTCCCCTCTTGGCAGGTCCCCAGACTCGCACACGCTACGTGAACTTTGGCGCGCTGGAGATCATCGCCATCAGTGTCTGGTGTGTGCCGTCGTGTTTAGTGTTCAGTGTTCACCATCGCACTCCATCGTTCACCTGTGCCATCGCCGTCTTCAGTGTTTGTGCGTTGTGTCAACAGTTTCAAGTGAGGATTATCGTCGAGTGTGAACGGCTCCGTGTTTGTCTTTCTGTGTCAACTGTTTTCTTGCCCACCGTTCTGTAACCTATGTGTAATCTTTCTGTATTTCCTCATTGTGTATCCTCTGGCTGAAGAGCAGCATAGAACGCTGCTGACAGCCTGCCTGTTGTACAGGCTTTAAAATAACAATAAAGAAAAAAAAAAGCTCAGCCAGCCAGTCTAATCTCGCGTACGTCTGTGGGCACATCGCCTCACGTTAGACAGATTACTTAATTTCTTGTTCTGTGTACGAGTGGACATATTTGTCAGGTTTCCTTGTGACTCCGTTGTTCGATCTTGTTGTTGTTCGTTCTGACCTTCGTTGGTCGAGTCTGTCCTCTCCCGTTGTGTTCGCGGGCCTCTCTGCGGGTCCCACCACGCTTTCCGTGATTCAACCCTGCGACCGTCCCGGTCGCAGTTACAACAGTTTTGATAATTTACGGTATGGTAGGCCCACTTCCGTAGAGTTTTCTACCTTGTCAGTCAGTATTTGCTGTTGGAAGGACCGAACAACTCCTTCCGTTTTGCTATTTATTTCGGGACAAAACAATGCAGTTATCACAATATTCATTCTGTTCCACGTTCTAAAGTCCTGGAACAAGTTTGAAATGAACTGCGACAATAGTGACCCGAAGTCCTACAATGGCCCGTATGCTAAAGGGCAGTGTGTCGCCTCTCTGATTACAGAACGCATACTTTCAACATAGTAAGGGTATCTAAAGATTTATTTCATAACGAGACAATATGGAAATATATTTTCCTGCGAAGACTGTTTACTGCATAGCTCCAAATGGAAACTGGAAATGTACTGTTTGAATGTAAAATAAGTCTGAAGATCAGATCACTTTCAAATTGGCCGCTTCATGGTACGCACACAAACTGAGAAGAGGGCGTCGAAGTCACTTCCTGTTGTAATTATGACATTACATACCACTTTCGTCCGTCTATATTAATGTTCCAACCTTTCACAGACCATCATCCCTGAGTGCAATGAAATACATTATGTGATCAAAAGTATCTGGACATCTCGCTGAAAATGTATTACGAGTTCGGGGCGCCCTCCATCGGTAATGCTGAAATTCAGTATGGTGTTGGCCCCCACCCTTAGCCTTGATGACAGCTTCTACTTTCGCAGGCATACGTTCCATCAGATGCTGGGAGGTTTCTTGGGGAATAGCAGCCCTTTCTTCACGGAATGCTGCACAGAGGAGAGGTATCGATGTCGGTCGGTGAGGCCTGGCACGAAGTCGGCCTTTGAAAACATCCCAGAGGTGTTCTATAGGATTCAGGTTAGGACTCTGTGCAGGCCAGTCCATTACAGGAATGTTATTGTCGTGTAACGAATCCGCCACAAGCCGTGCATTATGAACAGGTGCTCGATAGTGCAGAAAGATGCAATCGCCATCCCCCAATTTTTCTTCAGCAGTGGGAAGCAAGAAGGTGCTTAAAACATCAGTGTAGGCCTGTGCTGTGATAGCGCCACGCAAAACAACAAGGGGTGCAAGGCCCCTCCATGAAAAAAAAACACGACAACACCATAACACCAGCGCCTCCGAATTTTAGTGTTGGAACTACACATGCTGGCAGATGACGTTCACTGGGCATTCGCCATACCCACACCCTGGCATCGGATCGCCACATTGTGTACCGTGATTCATCACTCCACATGTTTTTCCACGGTTCTATCGTCCAATGTTTACGCTCTTTACACCAAGCGAGGCGTCGTTTGGCGTTACCGGCGTGATGTGTGGCTGACGAGCAGCCGTTCGACCATGAAATCCAAGTTCTCACTTCCCGCGTAGCTGTCACAGTACTTGCAGTGGATCCTGATGCAGTTTGTAATTCCTGTATGATGGTCTGGATAGATGTCTACCTATTACACATTAACCCTCTTCAACTGTCGGCGGTCTCAGTCAGTCAACAGACGAGGTCGGCCAGTACGCTTTTGTGCTGTACGTGTCGCTTCACGTTCCCACTTCATTATCACATCGGAAACAGTGGACCTAGGGATGTTTAGGAGTGTGGAAACTCTTGTACAGACGTATGACGCAAGTGACACCCAATCACCTGACAACGTTCGAAGTCCGTTAGTTCCGCGGAGGGCCCCATTCTGCTCTCTCACGATGTCTAATGACTACTGAGGTCGCTGATACGGAGTGCCTGGCAGTAGGTGGCAGCAAAATGCACCTAATACGAAAAATGTATATTTTTGGGGATGTCCGGATACTTTCGATCACAGTGTATTAGCTATTACCCCGCCCCGCTCTCCCCCACTATCATCAACGTTAGAACCTAACCAAACTAAAGAATGCTCAAAAATGTCCTTTGAACACCTGGATTTTTAAAATTACGAAAGTTTTATGGTGTTTAGTTTTTGTAGATATTTTATTAAATCACGAAAGCGTCGAGAAAATTTGTACTACCTACTTCCAACAACCTTTTTGTATAGAATGATGAAGCAATTCTCAGTGACTCGCGAGAGCTACCTCCAACTCTTTCTCAGAAAAAAAGTTAACTATCCACGTAGACAGTAGATATTTGTTACAAATCATGCTTCCTCTGCACCATTCCTAACCACAGCGACAGTTGCTTCACCCACACCCCTGAACCCCCATGTGAAATCAAGCAAGCTAATATCCGTGCGCTACACTTACTGGTTGTAAATCACTTGAGTGCGGGACTCCTTACTTGTGAACTGGTGGAAACTGGAAGATTTTAGGGTGTCAGTGTATTGGGTCTGACCATTGCCACTAATAAAAATAATTGTAATAATGATACTGTGTAGACAATGTGGTAGCCATCACTTAGTTACTGTTGTGTTGTGCTGTCAGTTACTTTAGTTATCTGTTGGGAAGTGAATAATGAGGCAGTTTGTAGTTCACTGCGAGAGCTACTTACAACGAGGATAAGGAATTTTCGTGAGATATTTATGCATACTCAGTATGTCTCAGTATCTGTCATTGATGCGCGGTACACAGTATGAAATGTGTGTGTGGTGGGTGTATTATATGAAGAACAAGGAATACATTATTCGTACATTCGTTTGTAACTTCTGCAGTCAGTAGTACAGCCTTCATAAATATTGTTGATAGTAACGATCATTTGAAAATTATTCAATTTCGTGACCAAAACACAATCGAACCCTTTTTTCTTTTACCTATCAGGTAATTTAATTTTACCCCTCAGGGAATAAGACCCACCAGGTTGCGAACCACTGCACAGCAACAATGACTGCGAGAAACGTAATTTCTCACGAAGTAATGAGTGCCATCGACAGGGGACGTAATATGCATTCCATATTTTTACATTTCTAGAAGGCTTTTCACACCGTTACTCACATGCGGCTCCTAATCAAATTGCGTGCCTATGAAGTATCGTCTCAATCGTGTAACAGTATTCGTGATTCCCTCTCAGAAAGGTCAGCTATCATAATAACTGACGGAAAGCCATCGAGTAAAACACAAGGAATATCTGGCGTTCCCCAAGGAAACCTTATAGGTTCTCTGCGGTTCCTTAACTACACTGGGGTGATAAAAGTCATCCTTTTGCCCGGCGTAGAGTAGCAACTAGACGTGGCGTGGACTCAGCAAGTCGTTGGAAATCTCCTGCAGAAGCACCGAGTCTTGCTCCCTCTATAGTGTTCCATAATCGCGAAAGTGTTGCCGGTGCATGATTTTGAGCACGAACTGACCTCTCGATTACGCCCCATAAATTTTCTATGAGATTTATGTCGGGCGATCTGGGTGGTCAAATCATTCGCTCGAATTTTCCAGAATGTTCTTCAAACCAATCACTAACAAATGTGGCCCTAAGAAAGGCTAATTGTCATCCATAAGAATTCAACTGTTGAATGACTGCAGATGGTCTCAAAGTAGGCGAATATAATCATTTCCAGTCAATGATCGGCTCAGCTGGGCCAAGGGACGCATTCCATTCCACATAAACACAGCCCACAACATTATGGAGCCACCACTAGCATGCACAGTTCCTTGTTTATAACTTGGGTCCATAGCTTCGTGGATCCTGCTCTACACTCAAACCATACCAACAGCTCTTACCAACTCAAATCTAGACTCATCTGACCAGGCCATGGTTTTCCAGTCGTCTAGAGTGCAGGCAGTATGGTCACAAGGCCAGGAGAGGCGCTGAAGGCGATGTCGTGCTGACAGCAAAGGATCTGGGGTCGGTCGTCTGCTGCCATCACTCATTAACGCCAGATTTCACCGCACTGTTCTAACGGATACATTCGTCGCACGTCTCACATTGATTCGTACGGTTATTCCAGGCAGTGTTGCTTGTCTGTTAGCACTGACAACTCCACGTGAACGCCACTGCAGTATCAGTCGTTAAGTGGAGGCCGTCGGCCACTGCATTGTCCATGATGAGAGGTAATGCTTGAAACGTGGTATTCTCGGCACACTCTTGGCGCTTTGGATTTCGAATATTGAATTCACTGACAACGTCCGAAATGGTGTGCTCCATGCTTGTAGCTCCAACTACCAAACCACGTTCAAAGTCTTTAATTCCCGTCATGGGGTCATAATCACGTCGAAAACCTTTTCACATGGATCATGTGAGTACAAATGACAACTTCACCAATGCTCTGCCATTTTATATCTTGCTCAGGCGATACTATCGCCACCTGTGTGTGTGCATATCGCTGTCCCATGACTTTCGCCACCTGAGTGAGCAGCCATCTTAGAATGTCTGCAAAGGATGCTGTCATTTAGCGTTTTTTAAAGTCGTCAGATTAACAAAATAAATTACAAAATGATTTAGACAAGATATCTGTACAGTGAAAAAAGTGAAAATTGACTCTAAATAATAAAAAGTGTGAAGTCATACATATGAGTACTATAAGGAATCAACTACATAATAAATCACTAATCTAATGGCTGTTAACTTAACAAAACACTCAGGCATTACAGTAACGCACAACTTAAATTAGAACAATCACGTAACTAATTTTGTGGGGAAAGCAAACCAAAGACTACGATTTTTTTGAAGAACCCTTAGAAAGTGCAACAGGTCCACTAAAGAGACTGTTTTACACTTTGCCAGTCCGCCCTCTTCTAGAGTGTTGCTGTGATGCGTGGGATCCGCATCATGTAAGATTGAGTGATGGCAACAAAAAGTTCAAAGAAGAGTGTCACGGCGTAACATCAAGCGCTAGCTAGTCGGCCTGGAACGTTACAGCAGAGAGAGCTGTGAGACGATGTCAGCCAATAGTACGCTGACAAGGTCGACACCACGACAGGGGCGACCCCTGTACGAAGAGAATATAAGCGCTGCTCCGCCTACTATTTTATATGCTCCATGAATCGCCAACTGCGTCTTTCAACATTGTCAACTGTTTTAACTGTCCCACAATGAATGTCTCTTTGTCAGTGTATATTTTTACCCCCATTGTCTCCTTTGTCTCCACTTATTCTGTTTTTATGTCACCCTTTTTATCGCCTTTATATGTATAGTTTTCTCCCTTTACTGCTGCCATGTCACTCGCCTGAAGAGCGGCGGATTGTGCCATTGCCAGCCCTCTCCTGCCCATATGGGGCAGGGGGATGAAATCACAACAAAGCAAAAAAATAGCCACGGTGGCACTAGAAGACGAGCCGTGATATAAACACTTTAGCCGAGACTTGTGAACTGTATTATTTGCTTGTAAGGAAAATACACTCCTGGAAATGGAAAAAAGAACACATTGACACCGGTGTGTCAGACCCACCATACTTGCTCTGGACACTGCGAGAGGGCTGTACAAGCAATGATCACACGCACGGCACAGCGGACACACCAGGAACCGCGGTGTTGGCCGTCGAATGGCGCTAGCTGCGCAGCATTTGTGCACCGCCGCCGTCAGTGTCAGCCAGTTTGCCGTGGCATACGGAGCTCCATCGCAGTCTTTAACACTGGTAGCATGCCGCGACAGCGTGGACGTGAACCGTATGTGCAGTTGACGGACTTTGAGCGAGGGCGTATAGTGGGCATGCGGGAGGCCGGGTGGACGTACCGCCGAATTGCTCAACACGTGGGGCGTGAGGTCTCCACAGTACATCGATGTTGTCGCCAGTGGTCGGCGGAAGGTGCACGTGCCCGTCGACCTGGGACCGGACCGCAGCGACGCACGGATGCACGTCAAGACCGTAGGATCCTACGCAGTGCCGTAGGGGACCGCACCGCCACTTCCCAGCAAATTAGGGACACGGTTGCTCCTGGGGTATCGGCGAGGACCATTCGCAACCGTCTCCATGAAGCTGGGCTACGGTCCCCCACACCGTTAGGCCGTCTTCCGCTCACGCCCCAACATCGTGCAGCCCGCCTCCAGTGGTGTCGCGACAGGCGTGAATGGAGGGACGAATGGAGACGTGTCGTCTTCAGCGATGAGAGTCGCTTCTGCCTTGGTGCCAATGATGGTCGTATGCGTGTTTGGCGCCGTGCAGGTGAGCGCCACAATCAGGACTGCATACGACCGAGGCACACATGGCCAACACCCAGCATCATGGTGTGGGGAGCGATCTCCTACACTGGCCCTACACCTCTGGTGACCGTCGAGGGGACACTGAATAGTGCACGGTACATCCAAACCGTCATCGAACCCATCGTTCTACCATTCCTAGACCGGCAAGGGAACTTGCTGTTCCAACAGGACAATGCACGTCCGCATGCATCCCGTGCCACCCAACGTGCTCTAGAAGGTGTAAGTCAACTACCCTGGCCAGCAAGATCTCCGGATCTGTGCCCCATTGAGCATGTTTGGGACTGGATGAAGCGTCGTCTCACGCGGTCTGCACGTCCAGCACGAACGCTGGTCCAACTGAGGCGCCAGGTGGAAATGGCATGGCAAGCCGTTCCACAGGACTACATCCAGCATCTCTACGATTGTCTCCATGGGAGAATAGCAGCCTGCATTGCTGCGAAAGGTGGATATACACTGTACTAGTGCCGACATTGTGCATGCTCTGTTGCCTGTGTCTATGTGCCTGTGGTTCTGTCAGTGTGATCATATGATGTATCTGACCGCAGGAATGTGTCAATAAAGTTTCCCCTTCCTGGGACAATGAATTCACGGTGTTCTTATTTCAATTTCCAGGAGTGTATACACACATCGAAAAAGTTTTGAATGACCTCGGTTCGGGGAGTGCCGGAATCTGTACAGAAAATCTGAATAGAGATCACATAAACATCATCTGTGCAATTTTTATTGCACATGAAATCACACATTGTATGTTGTACCACCATACAGTGAGACGTTCAGAGGTGGTGGTCCAGATTGCTGTACACATCAGTACCTCTAATACCCAGTAGCACGTCCTCTCGCATTCATGCATGCCTGTATTCGTCGTGGCATACTATCCACAAGGTCATCAAGGCACTGTTGGTCCAGATTGTCCCACTCGTCAACTGCGATTCCGCGTAGATCCCTCAGAGTGGTTGATAGGTCACGTCGTCCATAAACAGCCCTTTTCAATCTATCCCAGGGCTTTTCGATAGGGTTCATGTCTGGAGAACATGCTGGCCACTCTAGTCGAGCGATGTCGTTATCCTGAAGGAAGTCATTCACAAGATGAGTACGATGGAGGTGCAAATTTTCGTCATGAAGACGAATGCCTTGCCAATATGCTGCTGATATGGTTGCATTATCGGTCGGAAGATGGCATTCATATATCGAACAGCCATTATGACGCCTTCCATGGCCACCAGTGGCGTACATAAGCCCCCCATAATGCCACACCAAAGCAGCAGGGAATCTCCACCTTGCTGCACTCGCTGGACAGTATGTCTGAGGCGTTCAGCCTCACCGGGTTGCCTCCAAACACATCTCCGACAATTGTCTGGTTGAAGGCATACGTGACACTCATCGGTGAAGAGAACGTGATGCTAATCCTGAAAGGTTCATTCGGTATGTTGTTGGGCCCATCTGCACTGCGTTGCATGGTGTCGTGGCTGCAAAGATGGACCTCACCATGGCCGTCGGGAGTGAAGTTGCGCATCATGCAGCCTATTGCGCACAGTTTGAGTCATAACACGGCGTCCTGTGGCTGTACGAAAAGCATTATTCAACATGGTGGCGTTGTGGTCAGGGTTACTCCGAGCCATAATCCGTAGGCAGCGGTCATCTACTGATGTAGTAGCCCTTGGGTGGCCTGAGCGAGCATTTCATCGACAGTTCCTGTCTCTCTGTATCTCCTCCATGTCCGAACAACATCGCTTTGGTTCACTCCGAGACGCCTGGACACTTCCCTTGTTGTGAGACCTTCCAGGCACAAAGTAACAATGCAGACGCGATCTAACCGCGGTATTGACCGTCTAGGCATGATTGCGAGCCCTATACCTCCTTCCTGGTGGTATGACTGGAACTGATTGGCTGTCGTACCCTCTCCATCTAATAGGAGCTGCTCATGCATGGTTGTTTACATCTTTTGGCGGGTTTAGTGACATCTCTGAACAGTCAAAGTTACTGTGTCTGTGATACAATATCCACTGTCAACGTCTATCTTCAGGAGTTCTGGAAACTGGGCTGATGCAAAACTTTTTTTGATGTGTGTATATATCGAAGGACATTGATTATTTGCATGTCACCATTTGCTACCAACCCATGTTTGTAAATACGTAAAGTTAATTATTTTCTATTTAATTCACTGTAATAAACTCTATTAATAAGATTTGCTTGAATTGTTGTCTAGCTATACGAGAAAACAGCTTCCTAGGCACCCTATATTAGATGAGTTGGAAGGACATAACAAAGAGTAGCTCGTTTTGCATTATATCTACATCTACATCTACGTGATTACTCTGCTATTCACAGTAAAGTGCCAGGCAGAGGGTTCAATGAACCACCTTCAAGCTGTCTCTCTACCATTCCATTATCACGAAATTGGAGAGCGAGTACCACTAATATGATACACGAATTCAGGTGGCAGTCATTAAAACAAAGGCGTCTATCATTGCGGCAGGACTTTCTCATAAATTTTCACTCACCATCGTTCTCCTGAGAGTGTGAAAATATTTTGTTGGCTATCATCTATACGGGGAGAACCATCACAATAAAATAACAAAAGTCAGAGCTCTCGCGGAAGGATTTAAGTATTCGTTTTTTCCGGGCGTTGTTCGAGAGGGGAGCGGTAGAGAACTAGCTTCGAGGTGATTCGATGAACCCTTTCCCAGTCACTTAATTGTGATTTGCACAGTAATCATGTAGCTGTAGGTGCTGACGTACTAGGAAGCTTAACTGTGGTGTTCAACGTATACGCTACACTCTCGACTATGAAGAGGACGTGCTTCGTGACGTGGGAACGAACCCAACATCAGTACTCGAAATATTGCACATACCGTGGGCTCCGGTTGTGCACTCGGTGACAGCGCATTGTCTCCACTCTGTGCATGCAGTGAAAGGGAGATTTTAAAGTGTTCCGGTTTTCAAACATATTTTACATCGAAATGGCACATTTTCGGATATGGGTTCCTTGCCAGGTTAAATAAATAAATAAATAAAAAATTATCAAACCTTTACGTACAACTGTCCTCTTCAACCCCTAGGACCTTGTATTGGTAATTGTAAAACCATCAGCGTAAGTTCACACAGCCCTCTCTCCTTGTCTGTGGGACGGAAAGAAGGAACTTCACTGTTTAACTTCCTGTCTACGACGAGGTGAATAAGATGTAGCACGAGCTCGAGTTGGTCAAAGATTGGGAAGGAAATCAGCCGTATCCTTCGAAGAAACCATCCCTGAAGTCGCCTTAAGCGATTCAAATGATCCACAGAAAACCTAAACCTAGATGGAATGCAAGTCCATGGCCTTAATTACTGCCTACCATTAGCCACGGAATGATTGTATACTACTCGTGAACTGCTAGCAGGTATGTTATGTACTATATGGGTATTGTAGTGTTGGTCTAGGTAATCAGCTCTATGATCTCTGTTTATAACCTTCGAAAGTTGATTGGTACGATCTAAGTGGGTACTTGGGCAATGATGTTCAGCCATGTGTTGATAAAACTGCATATAAACAGAGCTTGCACAGTGGAGTGAGCCGATATCATTTGATATCTTGTTTCCCAATAGCTTTTTTCAAATAAAGGGAAAGATGAGTAAATAAAAAGTACAATTTTCAGCCAAGAATCGTTGATAGATGTTGCGTGCTCTCGTTGTAAGGGTCAAGTATTCTTGGTCGTGATCAGATGTCTGAAAATTGTCACATGGCCACAGATATTAATTTTGTGCAGAAACAGAATTTCTGGGTAACCCGCCGGTATAACCGCCCGGCAGGTTAACGACGAGGGTCGGTTGCCATTCAGCCTGGATGTGGTTTTCAGGTGGTACCCCAAGTCCCGCCTCAGTTACACGACTCGCAAATATTTCCAAAATTTCCCTCATGAATAATACTACACGCAGGCGGTTGTGGTACACATATTTGTACCCGGGGGGTCATGGGGTGGCGACAGGAGGGGCATCCGACCACCGCTTACATTAACCATACCAAATCCATTAACAGCCTTGCCGACCCTGCGGAACAAAGGCACAAGAAAATGAACAGGATATTCGACTTGCTGATTATATTTTGTTGTCACGTGTTTCTTATAAATTATACAATGCTTTGTGATAACCATATTTAATGGGATGACATTTCTCTACTCTTCAGCGACATATACTCTGTTACGAACATTTGTGACAATTTTAAATTGTTTACTTAAGCAGAATTTGTACCCAGATCCTTAAGTTTCACGTGCAGTGTGCTTCCAACCACACGTAGTAACTCTGAAGGTCCTTCTGGGATTTCCAAGTATTTCACAACTGGCACCATACTGCTAGCAGAAAGCAGACATCTGAGTTCGCATCCTGCTCTCTCAGAAAATTTTGATTTGCTATGTCGTTCACAGCAGTACAAACTCAGTTAAAACGTCAAAAATGTCATATTTCACTTACATTTCTGATGTTATGCTTAAGTCAAACAGTACACTATTTAGAATTATCTTTAGTTATTCGAACAATAGCAGCTCCCCATTTTATTTGATAGAGTTAATAGTCTCACGCCAATCTTAGTATAGCGTATTTAAATTACATTCGTTAAAAGAATATTATTGTGCCACAAGCTGTCTCGATCAAGTTTCCTATGATTTTACTTCGATTTCATCTGTTAAAGTAAAATTATATATTTTTGGTGACACAATACTAATAAAGCCATCATTACCTAATAATACAAATACAATCTCTTAAAGTCACCATTACCTAATAATCGAGTCTGTTATTCAAGTCCAATTGACTGAGTGATCAAACAGTTGTGATAATAATGCCATGTTATAACACCGCCATGTAGCCTTTTTTGCAGTAAAACATCATGCAACGTTCTAACGTCCTAGCGCTGCAAGGGTTGCAGCTGGAGGGTCCACTTGCGAGCATCCGAGCATTCATTAATCCTGGGGGGGGGGGAGCCACTGTTGCATACATAACGTTGGCACGTGCGCCAGGGAGCAAGAGGATACGTGATGGCCGGGGAACTTTGTAGCAGGCCATGTTTAACGGAACGGAACAGTTAACACCAGAGCAAAAATGAAAACGTTTTATTATTAAGGTATTGAAACATGAATTTCTTTTTATTAAGTTATTTTACTGACTCAAACAAAAAAATCTACTTCTTTTCTATGTATCGTGAGGGAAGCTCTTTTGTATTAACAACATACAAATTCATCGTGCTGTGCAGAATCGGCCACAAATGAGACAAATATTTCGTTCATAGTGTAACACACGGAAATAAAAACACAGAATTTTCCCCTTATTCCGATGCACAGAAATTGTCAATGGAATCGAGTTTCACACAGTCGAGAAACGTGAAGAAAGCTTTTGAATGTTTCTCTGCTCATATTTTCCTTTATTGTTACTTCATACACCTCGCTCCATACGGGAGAGTGGTGGGCAGTCAGCAGTATAATACTCCGCTCTTCAGCCAAGAGCGTTTTCAAAAACATAACAAGACAAGGGAAAAATATGAGCGCTGTTTTTCATTTTGAAATTAAAAAGGTTAAAAACTGACAGCTAAAAGGACGAAAAATATATAGAATTAGAAAAACACAATTTCTGTTGGTGATACCCTTCTATGAAAAAGCACTGGAACACAATATTTTCACTTAAGATCTGAAAGACCTGCATTGGATGAAAAGTGTTACTGCAGGGGACTGCCCATGTGGTGAGCGTCGTAACAGTGTATGACGGGACGTAGATTATCATGCAAGGGATGCGGCATTGGGGGATGGTCTCTGCAACTAAATGTGAGGAAAGGTGTTCTCCACGTCAGTATCTTTTCCATCTTCAAATGGTGCTGCGGCAAGTTGGCATGAATTAAGAAGGAATAGTTGTTAGCACAGGGAATTGAGGCGGTCTCCGTTTGGTGGCGCTGCAGTTGTCTTGCACCGGCCGCGCAATTTATTTTCATTTCGGTATTTGGTACTACATACAAAATAGTCGTAATTTTTAGCACTAAACTTCTACGGACCTCCATTCAATTATCAAAATTATCGAATAAAATGTATTTGCTAGAAAAATCTGAATATATATATATATATATATATATATATATATATATATATATATATATATATATAATCACGCGCTCTTAGTGACTACGTAAGTAATATACATAGGCTGGAAAGAATGCAAGTATTGTGACTGATTAACAACGTCGAATAGTACATTTTTTGAGGGCTTGGATCGTTCGTAAGTGATCTGGGCCGCTAAATATATTTTATAGAGAGACACTCAGACGGTGTTCAGGAAAGATAGATTAGGCAGAATTGGTGGTGGACTGTTTGTGTCTGTCAGTAGTGGTCTATCTTGTAGTGAAGTCGAAGTAGATACTCCTTGCGATTTGGTATGGAGTTTATACTTAACAGCCGAACTAAGTTAATAATTGGCTCCTTCTACAGACCCCCAGACTCCGATGATATAGTTGCTGAACAGTTCAGAGAAAATTTGTGTCTCGTAACAAATAAATAACCCACTCATACGGTTATAGTTGGTGGGGACTTCAACCTTCCATAGATATACTTGTTCAAAACCGGTGGTAGGCAGAAAAAAAACGGTTCAAATGGCTCTGAGCACTATGGGACTTAACATCTGTGGTCATCAGTCCCCTAGAACTTAGAACTACTTAAACCTAAGGACATCACACACATACATGCCCGATGCAGGATTCTAACCTGCGACCGTAGCAGTCGCGCGGTTCCGGACTGAGCGCCTAGAACCGCTAGACCACCGCGGCCGGCGGTAGGCAGAAAACATCTTCCGAGATTGTACTAAATGTTTTCTCCGAAAATTATTTCGAGCAGTTAGTCCACGAACCCACGCGAATTGTAAATGGTTGTTAAAACAGACTTGACCTCTTAACTACAAACAATCCAGAGCTGATAGAGAGCATCATGACTGATACAGGGATTAGTGATCACAAGGTCGTTGCAGCTAGGTTCAATACCGTTTCTTCCAAATCCACCAGAAACACACGCAAAATAATTTTATTTAAAAAAAGCGGATAAAGTGTCACTAGAAGCCATCCTAAGAGACAATCTCCATTTCTTCCGAACTGACTATGCAAATGTAGATGAGATGTGGCTCAAATTCAAAGTTATAGTAGCAACAGCAATTGAGAGATTCATACCCCATAAATTGGTAAGAGATGGAACTGATCCCCCATGGTACACAAAACAGGTCCGAACGCTGTTGCAGAGGCAACGGAAATAGAATGCGAAGTTCAGAAGAACGCGAAATCCCGAAGATTGGCTAAAATTTACAGACGCGCGAAATTTGGCACGGACTACAATGCGAGATGCCTTTAATAGCTTCCGCAACGAAACATTGTCTCGAAATTTCGTAGAAAATCCGAAGAAATTCTGGTCGTATGTAAAGTACACAAGCGGCAAGACGCAGTCAAACCTTCGCTGCGCAGTGCCGATGGTACTGTTACCGACGACTGTGCCGCTAAAGCGGAGTTATTGAAAGCAGTTTTCCGAAATTCCTTCACCAGGGAAGACGAATGGAATATTCCAGAATTTGAAACACGAACATCTGCTAGCATGAGTTTCTTAGAAGTAGATACCTTAGGGGTTGCGAAGCAACTCAAATCGCTTGATACGGGCGAGTCTTCAGGTCCAGATTGTATACCGATTAGGTTCCTTTCAGATTACGCTGATACAATAGCCCTACTTAGCAATCATATACAACCGCTCGCTCACCGATAGATCTGTATCTAGAGATTGGAAAATTTCGCAAGGTCGCACCAGTGTTTAAGAAGGGTAGTAGGAGTAATCCAGCGAACTAATGACCTAAATCATTGACATCGGTTTGCAGTAGGGTTTTGGAGCATATAATGTATTCAAACATTATGAATCACCTCGAGGGGAACGATCTATTGGTACGTAATCAGCATGGTTTCAGAAAACATCGCTCTTGTGCAACGCAGCTAGCTCTTTATTCGCACGAACTAATGGCCGCTATCGACAGGGGATCTCAAGTTGATTCCGTATTTCTAGATTTCTGGAAAGCTTTTGACACCGTTCCTCACAAGCGACTTCTAATCAAGCTGCGGAGCTATGGGGTATCGTCTCAGTTGTGCGACTGGATTCGTGATTTCCTGTCAGAAAGGTCGCAGTTCTTAGTAATAGACGGCAAATCATCGAGTAAAACTGAAGTGATATCAAGTGTTCCCCAGGGAAGCGTCCTGGGACCTCTGCTTTTCGTGATCTATATAAATGACCTGGGTGACAATCTGAGCAGTTCTCTTAGGTTGTTCGCAGATGATGCTGTAATTTACCGTCTAGTAAGGTCATCCGAAGACCAGTATCAGTTGCAAAGGGATTTAGAAAAGATTGCTGTATGGTGTGGCAGGTGGCAGTTGACGCTAAATAACGAAAGGTGTGAGCTGATCCACCTGAGTTTCAAAAGAAATCCGTAGGAATTCGAATACTCGACAAATAGTACAATTCTCAAGGCTGTCAATTCGACTAAGTACTTGGGTGTTAAAATTACGAACAGCTTCAGTTGGAAAGACCACATAGATAATATTATGGGGAAGGCGAGCCAAAGGTTGCGTTTCATTGGCAAGACACTTAGAAGATGCAACAAGTCCACTAAAGAGACAGCTTACACTACACTCGTTCGTCCTCTGTTAGAATACTGCTGCGCGGTGTGGGTCCCTTACCAGGTGGGATTGACGGAGGACACCGAAAGGGTGCAAAAAAAGGGCAGCTCGTTTTGTATTATCACGTAAAAGGGGAGAGAGTGTGGCAGATATGATACGCGAATTGGGATGGAAGTCATTATAGCAAAGACGTTTTTCGTCGCCACGAAATCTATTTACGAAATTTCAGTCACCAACCTTCTCTTCCGGATGCGAAAATATTTTGCTGAGCCCAACCTACATAGGTAAGAGAAATCAGAGCTCGAACAGAAAGGTTTAGGTGTTCGTTTTTCCCGCGCGCTGTTCGGGAGTGGAATGGTAGAGAGATAGTATGATTGTGGTCCGATGAACCCTCTGCCAAGCACTTAAATGTGAATTGCAGAGTAATTATGTAGATGTAGATGTATGAAAGTTTGTTTGGGTTTCAAATCAAACGCCAAAACGAGGAATCCGTTTCCCTTGCAATCTTGCGAATCATGGTTTCCTGAACCCCTCTACCTGCCCTACTCTTAATTGGCTTTAGAGAACCATGTTAATACAGTTGACAAAAAAAGTAAATTAAGAAGTAACTGTATTAAAGGGCAATCTTTTTTGTTGTATTTGTTACTGTTAAGTAGCGGCTCCAAGGTCTTGTCAGCTGACAACGGCCGGGAGACCAAAGTCTGACCATATGGTCCCCCATACCACATCCTAATGACGCCATATGACAGAGGATGACACCATGGCCAATCGGCATCTCATGGTCCTCAGCGTGGAGTTGGAGTAGAGTTTTGAGAGTTGTTTTTTCTGGAGTTTGTTTTAAGGAATTAGTACAAAGTACCACATAGTAAGTACGAACACTTATGCAAACGTTTACGATACTAGTATGAAAGTCGAAAATAACACATGAGCACAAGACTTTTAACAGTATAAGCGTTGTTCAGTGTGACTGCTGTGTTGTATATGGCAAACTTCGATTCTCCAATAAGTATCTCTTGCACGCGATCTACCACACTCCATCCCATAACTTTATTTCACAGACACATTGTGTCCTTGGTAAATTAGTAGTTTATGGTGGTCCCTGGAAAAGAAATCTGGTGATGTAGCTGCCCATGATACTGGTTTTTTGCGAGAACTTAAAGTTGAAGGCAATGAATTGTCAAATTGTGGCGCAGAAACGAGCGAGAACCCCATCAAGAACGTCATCCCTTAACATTTCCGGGCTGAGATGCCGTGGTCCATACATAAAACTCTCCGGTGACGTTTCGCCTTCGACTGCGTAAGGCATCCTCCTAGGACAATGGGCGAATGGCAACGGCAGAGCAAGTGAGCACCGTATATAAAAGCCATCCAGAGGGCGGCGCTGTCAATCACGTGACGTCGGCTGTGCTGTGATCTCTATTATTGTCAACTTTCTCAATTGAAAGTAATCGATTGTCACGCTGTTGGTGCAATGTCGACATCCATATCTTATCCAGCTTAATGCCTGTTCTTGTTGTGGTCCTCAGTCCTGAGACTGGTTTGATGCAGCTCTCCATGCTACTCTATCCTGTGCAAGCTTCTTCATCTCCCAGTACTCATTGCAACCTACATCCTTCTGAATCTGCTTAGTGTAGTCATCTCTTGGTCTCCCTCTACGATTTTTACCCTCCACGCTGCCCTCCAATACTAAATTGGTGATCCCTTGATGCCTCAGAACATGTCCTACCAACCGAACCCTTCTTCTGGTCAAATTGTGCCACAAACTTCTCTTCTCCCCAATCTGATTCAATACTTCCTCATTAGTTATGTGATCTACCCTTCTAATCTTCAGCATTCTTCTGTAGCACCACAATTCTAAAGCTTCTATTCTCTTCTTGTCCAAACTATTTATCGTCCATGATTCACTTCCATACATGGCTACACTCCATACAAATACTTTCAGAAATGTCTTCCTGACACTTAAATCTATACCCGATGTTAACAAATTTCTCTTCTTCAGAAACGCTTTCCTTGCCATTGCCAGTCTACATTTTATATCCTCTCTACTTCGACCATCATCAGTTATTTTACTTCCTAAATAGCAAAACTCCTTTACTACTTTTAAGTGTCTGATTTCCTAATCTAATTCCCTCAGCATCACCCGATTTAATTCGACTACATTCCATTATCCTCGTTTTGCTTTTCTTCTTTCAAGACACTATCCATTCCGTTCAACTGCTCTTCCAAGTCCTTTGCTGTCTCTGACAGAATTACAATGACATCGGCGAACCTCAAAGTTTTTATTTCTGCTCCATGGACTTTAATACCTACTCCGAATTTTTCTTTTGTTTCCTTCACTGCTTGCTCAATATACAGACTGAATAACATCGGGGAGAGACTACAGCCCTGTCTCACTCCCTTCCCAACCGCTGCTTCCCTTTCATATCCCTCGACTCTTATAACTGCCATCTGGTTTCTGTACAAATTGTAAACAGCCTTTCGCTCCCTGTATTTTACCCCTGCCACCTTCAGAATTTGAAAGTGAGTATTCCAGTCAACATTGTCAAAAGCTTTCTCTAAGTCTACAAATGCTAGAGACGTAGGTTTGCCCTTCCTTGATCTAGCTTCTAAGATAAGTCGTAGGGTCAGTATTGCCTCACGTGTTCCAACATTTCTATGGAATCCAAACTGATCTTCCCCGAGGTCGGCTTCTACTAGTTTTTCCATTCGTCTGTAAAGAATTCGCGTTAGTATTTTGCAGCTGTGACTTATTAGACTGATAGTTCGGTAATTTTCACATCTGTGAACACCTGCTTTCTTTGGGATTGGAATTATTATATTCTTCTTGAAGTCTGAGGGTATTTCGCCTGTCTCATACATCTTGCTCACCAGATGGTAGAGTTTTGTCAGGACTGGCTCTCCCAAGGCCGTCAGTAATTCCAATGGAATGTTGTCTACTCCGGGGGCCTTGTTTCGACTCAGGTCTTTCAGTGCTTTGTCAAACTCTTCACGCAGTATTGTATCTCCCATTTCACCTTCACCTAAATCCTCTTCCATTTCCATAATATTGTCCTCAAGTACATCGCCCTTGTATAGACCCTCTATATACTCCTTCCACCTTTCAGCTTTCCCTTCTTTGCTTAGAACTGGGTGTCCATCTGAGCTCTTGATGTTCATACAAGTGGTTCTCTTATCTCCAAAGGTCTCTTTAATTTTCCTGTAGGCAGTATCTATCTTACCCCTAGTGAGATAAGCCTTTACATCCTTACATTTGTCCTCTAGCCATCCCTGCTTAGCCATTTTGCACTTTCTGTCGATCTCATTTTTGAGACGTTTGTATTCCTTTTTGCCTGCTTCATTTACTGCATTTTTATATTTTCTCCTTTCATCAGTTAAATTAAATATTTCTTCTGTTACCCAAGGATTTCTACTAGCCCTCGTCTTTTTACCTACTTGATCCTCTGCTGCCTTCACTACTTCATCCCTCAAAGCTACCCATTCTTCTTCTATTGTATTTCTTTCCCCCATTCCTGTCAATTGCTCCCTTACGCTCTCCTTGAAACTCTGTACAACCTCTGGTTCTTTTAGTTTATCCAGGTCCCATCTCCTTAAATTCCCACCTTTTTGCAGTTTTAAACTACAGGTCATAACCAATAGATTGTGGTCAGAGTCCACATCTGCCCCTGGAAATGTCTTACAATTTAAAACCTGGTTCCTAAATCTCTGTCGTACCATTATATAACCTATCTGAAACCTGTCAGTATTTCCAGGCTTCTTCCATGTATACAGCCTTCTTTTATGATTCTGAAACCAAGTGTTAGCTATGACTAAGTTGTGCTCAGTGCAAAATTCTACCAGGCGGCTTCCTCTTTCATTTCTATTCCCCAGTCCATATTCACCTACTACGTTTCCTTCTCTCCCTTTTCCTACTACCGAATTCCAGTCACCCATGACTATTAAATTTTCGTCTCCCTTCACTATTTGAATAATTTCTTTTATTTGATCATACATTTCTTCAATTTCTTCGTCATCTGCAGAGCTAGTTGGCATGTAAACTTGTACTACTGCAGTAGGTGTGGGCTTCGTATCTATCTTGGCCACAATAATGCGTTCACTATGTTGTTTGTAGTAGCTTACCCGCATTCCTATTTTCCTATTCATTATTAGACCTACTCCTGCATTACCCCTATTTGATTTTGTGTTTATAACCCTGTAGTCACCTGACCAGAAGTCTTGTTCCTCCTGCCACCGAACTTCACTAATTCCCACTATATCTAACTTTAACCTATCCATTTCCCTTTTTAAATTTTCTAACCTACCTGGCCAATTAAGGGATCTGACATTCCACGCTCCGATCCGTAGAACGCCAGTTTTCTTTCTCCTGATAACGACATCCTCCTGAGTAGTCCCCGCCCGGAGATCCGAATGGGGGACTATTTTACCTCCGGAAAATTTTAACCGTACGACGCCATCATCATTTAATCATACAGGAAAGCTGCATGCCCTCGGGAAAAATTACGGCTGTAGTTTCCCCTTGCTTTCAGCCGTTCGCAGTACGAGCACAGCAAGGCTGTTTTTGTTATTGTTACAAGGCCAGATCAGTCAATCATCCAGACTGTTGCCCCTGCAACTACTGAAAAGGCTGCTGCCCCTCTTCAGGAACCACACGTTTGTCTGGCCTCTCAACAGATACCCCTCCGTTGTGGTTGCACCTACGGTACGGCTATCTGTATCGTTGAGGCACGCAAGCCTCCCCACCAACGGCAAGGTCCATGGTTCATGGGGGGAGGGCTTAATGCCTATCTTTTCTATTAAAATTATTACTGTGTTTGGCAATCTCAATAGCCTCTCTGTACATCCGCGCATAACAATGCAACGTCTTTGCTATGACGGTCGTCTCACTAAACTTTGTTTCATGGTCACCTTCCTGAAACCATGTTCCGCTACAGCCGATTTATCAATATGTCCGAGGTGGCAGTTCCTTTTATGTTCACCCAGACGGGTGTTGACGCTTCTTTTTATTGTGCCTATATAGACCTTTCCACAACTGCACTGAATTTTATAGGATGTCATTTATTCTTTTCTGAACTTAAACATTCTTTTATTCTCGTGGTGGGTCTGAAAACAGTTTCCACATCGTACTTGCTTAAAAAAATTTCCAAAGCGATCAGTGACCTTACTGATAAATGCTAAGAACACTTTCCTCTTGGGTTGGTGTCGATCCTCGTACGTCCTGGTTGTCAGTCTAGAGCGTAGTGCACCATCTATCTCTCTGTTGGAATACCCATTCTTCTTGAAGAATGGCTCTAAGGTGTTCAGTCTCATCATCTAACTAAGCCCATCAAGAACGTCTCACATGTGCACACAATGGGCTTGACTCACTTCTTCCAATAATTCTGGTACATTAGCTACCAGGAAACGCAGATATTCTTCTCTTGTCATCCCATGTGGTTACGTTGGTGGCACACACCGCATATTGACACCGTATTTTGTTGCTGTCCTCGTAAGCGTGTGCTCTCAAATGGTCCAAATGACTGAGCACTATGGGACTCAACTTCTGAGGTCATCAGTCCCCTAGAACTTAGAACTACTTAAACCTAACCAACCTAAGGACGTCACACACATACATGCCCGAGGCAGGATTCGAACCTGCGACCGTAGCCGTCGCGCGGTTCCACATGTGTGCTCTGATTACACTTCCATCCGTTCGTGCGTATTACGATACTTCTCTTGCGAAGTAGGCTTCATCAACGAGAAAGAATGTTCTTCAAAGTTGCTGATCCTTCATTTCTTCGCCCATAATGAAGTCGCAGCCTCTGTTGATAATCTCTCGCGTCTACATGCACATCTACACCTACAAACACGTAAATACTTCGTAAGCATCCATATGGTGTGTGTGGGAATGTACCCTGTACTATTCATTTCCTTTCCTCTTCCACTCGCAAATAGTACTAGGGAGAAACGACTATCTATATGTCTCGGTATCAGCCGTAATTTCTCGTATGCTATCTTTGGGGTTCCTACGAGAAATGTATACTGGCAGCAGTATGTTCTGCAGTCAGCTTCAGTTGCCGATACTCTAAGTTTTCTCAGTAGTATTCCTCGATAGGTACGGCACCTTCCCTCCACGAATTCTCATTTGAGTTCTCGAAGCATCTCAGCAATAATTGCGTCTTGTTCGACGCTACTGGTAACAAATCTAGCCGCCCGTCTCTGAATTGCTTCAATGTATTCATTTAATCCGACCTGGTACGGATCCCAAACACCTCAGCAGTACTCAAGAACATGCCACACTAGCGTCCTATGTGCGGTCAGCTTTAAAGATGAACCGCACTTTCCCAAAATTCTCACAATAAACTGAAGACGACTATTCGCCTCCCGTACGAGAATCCTCACATGCTCGTTCCATTCATAGCAATTTGCAACGTCATGCCGATATTTAAACGACGTGGCTGTGTCAAGCAGGACACTACTAACGCTGTACCTGATTTTTCCTACTCATGCGCATTAACTCACATTTTTCAACATTTAGAGCAAGCTGCCCTGCATCACATCAACTAGAAATGTTGTTTGAATCGTCTTGTATCATCCAACAGTCACTCAACTTCGACACCTCCTCGTACACTACAACATCATCAGTAAACAACCGCAGATGGCTGCTCACCCTATCCACCGTATAGAAAATAACAGCGGTCCTGTCACACTTCCGCTGCATATCGCCGACGATACGCTTCCCTCTGATTAACTCTCGTCATCGAGGAGAACGTAGTGGGTTTGGGTTCTATTATTTAACAAGTCTTCGAGCCACTCACATACCTGGGAACCTATTCCATATGCTCGCACCTCCCTTAACAGACTGTGTCAAATGATTTTCGGAAATTTAGAAATGTGGTATCTGGCTGTTGCCCTCCATACATATTCAGCATTATATCATGTTAGAAAAGGGTAAGCTGAGTTTTGCACGAGCGATTTTTTCTAAACGCCTGCTGGCTCGTGGGCATACGTTTTACGGTCTCAATAAAATTTATTATATTCGAATTCAGAAAATGTACAAGAATCTTGGAGCGAACCAATGTTAAGGATATTGGTCTGTAATTTTGCGGGTCCTGTTCTTTCGTCCTTATATACAGGAATCGCATGCGCTGCAGTCAGGGATAATGGTCTCAGAAAGTTTGGAAACCACTGTTGTAGTCGGACGAAAATGGTATGTGATGCCATAGTTACAACAGGCCCTGATAATGGCGCCCTCTTCTCAGTTTGTGTGCGTATCGTGAAACGGAAAATTTGAAATTTACCCGATCTTCAAACATACTTATATCCACACGTATATTTACAGGCATAGATTAATGGGTTCCTCATCACAACTATGTTCCCTCTGCAACCCCTAGAACGCTATAATGGTAACTGTGAAACACCGTGTGTACTATGCCAAATAAAAGGCACCGCCAAGCATACAGAACGACGATAATGTCTTTGCCGATAGAGCCACTCTGTATTTCGAACGGGAGATGGAGTCCAGAGGTAGCTTATTCAAATCCCGTGGCTACCGGAGCCTTCCTCCATCTAGTCTGCACAGAGAACTATCCGACCTAATGTTTCCTATGTCTAGGATGAAATTCATCAGAAATGAATGGAACACATTGCGATCCCATGGCGGACGCCCTGGAAACCTACCTTGACGTCTGTGTCCCCTGTAGTGGTTTTAGCAGTGTGGGCGCCATCGGTACTTGTAGTGTTTCGAACAATGGGCCGGGGAGTACCTAAGAGCAACCGACTGCTGGTTCGTTCTGCTGTTATGGACAGGATGCGGCACCTGGGGTAGGTGGTAGCAGTAAAGGCCGTATCTGTGTGAGAGGACCATCCAGTTAGAGATGGGTCGTTCGCGAACAAATGGGTCCAAAGGAACGGTTCATCAAAATGAACGGCACGAGCGATGAACGAATTCCAAGGAACGGTCTTTCATAGTTCACTTCGGTCGCGGCTTTCTACTTTAGTTCTCGGGAACGGGAAACGGTCGGTCTCGTTCCCGCTACGGCACGTCGGCCGTTCTCGTTCCAGCCTCGGTCCCGTTCCCATCTGTTTCGGTATGGCGCGGCCGGATTAGTCCTCCTTCGAATAGCCACTCGCCGCAGTTCCATTGCCGACTGTTCATATTTATTTCAGTTTAGAGTTGTTCGTTTCGTTCGCTGCGCACGCCCATTCTAGATTTGGTTCAAACCTTTTTTGAACTCTGAACTTCTGGTTCTTTTCGTATTCTAGTCAGCGTCCATGAACGGTAATTAAAATGTATTTTATAATTACGTAAATTACATAAAATTACGTTGTATGTAATACATACATCTTTTCATATAACAAGCCGGCCGCGGTGGTCTCGCGGTTCTAGGCGCGCAGTCCGGAACCGTAGGACTGCTACGGTCGCAGGTTCGAATTCTGCCTCGGGCATGGATGTGTGTGATGTCCTTAGGTTAGTTAGGTTTAAGTAGTTCTAAGTTCTAGGGGACTAATGACCACAGCAGTTGAGTCCCATGGTGCTCAGAGCCATTGAACCATTTTTTTTTTCATGTAACAGAACGACATATCAGCTGACTTCACTATTTCGATAAAAAGCAGAAAAGGCAAGATTTTTGTCATTACACATGCAAAGGAAACCGGCACGATACACACGTGTGACCATTTTCCATCTTTTTTTGACCCAAGGTAAAAGAGCATATTCATTGTTATGGAAGGCAGACCGACTGTAGTCCGCGTTCCATAATCGAGGGTCTGGTGTCGCATTTTGTCAAGAGAATATGATAACTTCTACAATATTATTTCAGTGATACAGGGTGGCGCACGAAAAATCGGCCCCGAGTATTAGACTGCTCATTGTCGCCCACCAATAGTCATCTATTGTTTCGAAGTTGTTGTTTGCATTAGCTTATTTGTTATTTCTTCATTGCCTAATTATTACATGTTTATGTATTCTGCTCGTAGCGGTCAACAAATCCTGCGTAATTGGCGAGTAGTCTGTACTCGGGGCTGGTTTTTTGAATGTCACCTTATATTATTTCACCGCGATCAGCTACATAACGCCAAAGTTGGCTAAACGAGAGGTTTTGCAGAATCACGAGAATTATAAGTGTGTGAGAGTTCTGTTATGAATAAAAACTCTGTACTCCAGGGCGGAGGCAAGTACCCCCTCTTGACGCCTTCCGTCTTGAGTCACCTATGCTACTAATTTTCAGTTTTTCATAAGAACCGTATACCAAGTACAAATGGACGTTGAACGATTAAAAATGAACGATTTCCAAAAAAGAGCGATCACTAGTGAACTACTTCCCAAGGATGAACTAGTTTGCCTATCTCTAGTCCCAGTATCTTTACCGGGAAGCAGGGGCGCATCTGGTTCTGATGGTGTTTCTGCTTACCTACTGCTGTGGTGGTCATACACGTCATCTCACTTTCGGATAAGTCGGTATTCTGAGGTCACCTGGAACTCAGTCTAAATGTATATGCCGAGATGGAGCGAGCTGAATGTGTCTTCCATACTGATTTTGTGACTCTTTCACGGAGTGACACTTGTACTGAGAGGGAATGTACTGACATTTACACGGAGCCCAGGACACTGTAGGTAGTGGACAGGGTGTTCCAGGAATAGGATATACCACCCTGTCCGCCAATGCCTGCGACATATTCCGGGGAAGGCCAAAGCCCAATCCCTGCGCAAAGTTCCCTGTCCCAGCAACAGTTCGTAGTGAGTGTGGCTTTCTCCTAGAGTTCGGTTGAGCAGTTGATCTCTGACTGGCAAGTAGTGTTCCTGTTTTGGAGCTGAGATGAGTTCACCGAGATCACTAAAGGGAAGCCTTTACCGATTTACAACGGACAATAGTATTTGGTGTAATATACAAACAAACGAGAAATGATTTAATAGCATTGTGTTAACTCTGAAAAGAATAAATGCAAAGGGAGGCTATCCACAAAAAATAAAAGTTTTAGGGGAAAGCAGCCACGTTTGTACTCCAGATGAAGCAGTGGATGAACTGTGAAAACATTTTGTTAACGCAAAGAAGCGAGCAAAAGAAACAGACGCTACAGTTTCATCAGCTTACGTTGAAGAAATAGGGCAGCTCTCCAATCGAGGCTACGACTTAGTAGCATCGTTACCAACACACGGAAGCGCGAAACAATGGTTACACTGCATTAGACGAAAATATATGGGAACTACACAAAATCCCACCGATTCTGGAGGATTATTCGTCCAAGAAAATAACTTACTGATGAATGATAGTAGCAATTTTTTACTTGCAGATGATAACAGGGGACCGAATGATAGAATACTGGTGTTTTCCATCGAAAGTGAAAAGCGTGTTTATCAAACTTCGAATCATTCTTTCTGGACAGAACGTTCAAGAGCTCGAGCAAGCAGATTGGACAGTTGTCTATACTCCTCCCTGACCTCGGTAGTTCTAGAGGAGAATGAAACACCATTCCAGATGTTTGCGCTTTGCTGTCAAATAAAAAGCGAGAAATATATGAATATTTCTTAAAGCTATTAAAATGAATGTGGTATCGATAGCTATGATGACAAGCCGTAGGTACAAGTTCTTAGGTTGGCCCTACGTCACGGACACCGACGACAGCGCCCTCTAGACGGCGCTGTGCAGCTCTATGAGCGCCGCTCCAGATTCAGCCCATTTGATCACGAGTCGACGACCAACCAACATTGTTTCATTTTCATAGTGGGCGAGCCACTACAGATTTTGTCTGTGTTAGCTTTGATACATCCGGCTTCGCAACTACGTGTTCGTCTGTACGCAAAGTTAAGTAATATTATAATTTGTATATGTTCATACACCAGTAAAAGAGCTTTAACCTATAGTCAGTACCGAAGTACTTCACCTTTTCCTGTTCCTATTGGCGTCCTTCACTCTCGGCCTATTTTGCAGAAGCAGTTCACAAGAGCAGATCCACGCGCACCCTATCCACGCGGGATACAAAACCGAACATGCCTGGATGGAATCCTGCATCTCTGATGATGGACATCGAAATTGCTATCTCTCAAGCAGCTAAGAGTTTGTTTTCTGGAAGAGAGACTGCTGGCTGCAGTTATTTTAATCAATGTTTGTGGAAACAAGTTCAGAGTTGCGGCCTCGCTCCAGCCTATAAGGAAAACGGGGAAATACTCACTCACATAAGAATGCTTTCTGCTCTAGCACATCTTCCCTGGAAATGCTAGCGATGATTGGTTGTGTATTCAGGACAGTACGTCTGAAAACCAAAAGCTTTAGGATTTTTATGGCGATTTTTTGGAGTAGACATGTGAAACTGCAGTGAAGCCGCCATCGCACTAATAACGTCTCAGAAGGATGCAACCGAAGAATAAATATGTTCAAAGTTCTTCCCACAGTTTGCTCATTAGTGAAAAATCTTCCTGAGGATGCAGAATACCACAGGCAAGAGTTTTACCGACTAATTTTAAACTTAGATGGGAAAAGAAGAAAAAAGTCAGCAAAAAAGACTGACAGACGGTCGCAAAAGCTTTCAAACAAAACTCCAAACTGATGGAAGCTTAAAATCATTTCTGACTTGTGTGGCTGAAGCACAGAAGTTACAATGACGAAGGAAACGTCAGATTCATTGAAAAACTAGTAAATTTTGAGCAGTAGTTTAAAGTAATTATTGGCAATCTTGTAAATATTGTAAATAAATTTAATGTGGAACTGAAAGAAACTACCTCTTTGTGCTGTTCCCTGGAAAGGCACAAAGTCGGCTAAATGTCTCGAAATTTGTAAAATATTTCCTAACGAAGACAAACAAGACTATCTCAAAGGCCAAGCCTTTACTACGAAAGCAGCGTTCGCCTTGAGAGGTTCCTAGAATGAAAAGGGTGAATACAAAATCTTTGCAGTGGAAGCGCAGACAAATGACATGCAATTAAATCCATACTTCTCCCTCCGTTAGAAAATGAGCAAACCAGCATGAAATCGGCAAAGACAAAATAAATTATCATAACAAATGAATGGTCGCAGTTTTGCAACCGTTCAGCAGATGTTAAAACTAATTTCTAGTGACACGTGTCGTTGACTACAGCAGGCCTGTTGAGGATGCGGCTAGGCGACCAAGAGCGCTGACACTCACTCGCTGCTCGCTGTAAAACAGGACGATCAGAAGCCCTTACGACTGGTAGCGCATAAGTGCAAACCATATACTCCCTTCAGAGGAATGACCACAAGTAGGTGGCGAGTAATTGGCGAGTAGTCTGTACTCGGGGCTGGTTTTTCGAATGTCACCTTATATTCAAGGTGGCTGATAACAGCAACTTGGTATTAACCGCAACAGTTGCATATACCACAATTGCACTGCGTGCTCATGCGGAAGAGAAGCGGGGGAAGAAATGAAACGTACCTGGGTGAAGCCATGGGTTTTACGACGACACGATAAAAGCATTCAACAAAACTTGTGACGTGAGCTTATAGTGGAGGACGTCAAGTCGTACATCAATTACTTAAGAATGGATGAGCATACATTTCTGTATGTGCTCAGTGAAGTGTATCTTCATGTCACAAAGCACAATACTCACACAGGCCCACTGTAGCACTCCGATTCCTTGCTACAGGAGAGAGTTAGGTTAGGTTTGGTCTCCAATCTTCTTAATCTATTTTTGTATTCAGGGTGCCTCACGTTATAAAGCGCCTCATCAGCTTCATACATCTCTATTAATTTTGTAGTTGTCGGTACACACCAATTGTATTTACCGGCAATGTTTATAAAAACACTATAGATGACAGAACGCTGCAGCGATGCTTGCGCCCCAAGTGGAAACATGTCACATTGCAGTGAACAGAAGACTAGCGACTTCTTTGATCAACTCTACAGCGAGGCCCTAGATTTGATCAAATATTTGACGATATTTGACAAAGTTCCCTATTACACCATCAAATATCTTTGACAAAGATATTGGAGAAAGAAATTTTATAGTGTAATACAGGCCTAAGGGGAGACTCCATCAAAACATTTAACTTTTCTACTACTTTGCCGATACCAACCAAATTTTAAAATCGTGTCTGTTACGTAAAGATGTAGCAATACCCAAGTTTTGAAGTCAACAACTTCACTGGATTTCGAGTTTTGAATTTTCATACGCAGTTCAATCGTTCTGTGTATTCATTTTATGAGAAATATTAATAATTTGTTTGCAGTGTTTATTTAATATTTCAAGTTTAAATTTTCTTTGATTATCGTTACTTTAATGTGATTATAAAAGAAACAAATTCCATTTTCGATAATATTAACCCTCAAACTGACGCATCGGTCTGAGAGACCGTCAGTGTTTTTTAAATGTGTACTGTGGCAACGCTGCTCTGTTCTCCGGTTTCCCCTTCAGAGTAGCTTCACATTGTTAAATCATATACGTAGCAAAGGCACTGTAGTTCAGTTTAAGGCCTGTAACTATCAGCTACGCTGTAATTTCGTGAACCCTACGGGTCTGTCAGGCCGCGTATATCGAATTAGGTGTGAAATCTATCGTTCTGTTGGATCTGATGATGTATCGTATTGTGTGTGATATGTTTCTTCGACTATTTCTTACTTTCGTGATGTGTCCTTTTTCGTGTGTTTTAGAAGACTCCATGATGGCTAGTACTTCGGCGTGTGTTAGTAAATATACTAGAGGCCCAAGAAATGAGAGAATTTCCGAGTGGCTACAGGAAAGCAGTGATGTATCAGAGGTGGAAATTGAATATTACCGACGAGAGAGAAGATTATCAGAGAAGAAAAACTAAAAGGCAGTAGGCTGCATTAAGTGAGAGTAGCGATGATGACGACGATGACGTAAACGATTGTGAAGATGTACTTGAAGACGCCCAAGATTTTTTTACGGACAATATACACGGAGAACAAAGCAACATGCCAGATTCTTTTCTTGGAAAATGGAACAAAAAAGATTGCGTACGCAATAGACTGAAACCAAAACGAGCAGTCAGAACACCAAGTCATAACATTTGAGACAATTACCTAGACTGACTAGGAAAGCTACTAACTTATGTAATCCTGATATTCGTGCAATTTGGGAGTGTGTTTGACCAAGCTATGACAGTGTCGCTTTTCACACAAATAGGACATTTTTTTCAGTGAAGAACAACTTGAAAGACACTACAAACCAATCTAACTACAGCAAAACTGATTCTGTAGAAATTCATGCCTTCATTGGTTTGCTAATGTTCGCATCCATTTTCAAATCTGCCCATGAAAATAGCATCTCACCAAGGACTTAACTGGAAGACCAATATTTAGAACAAAGATGTCTGTCAAACGGTTTGAAATACTGATCAACTGCCTACGGTTTGATGATTACACAACACGTGAGGTGAGGAAACAATGTGACCGTGCGGCTGGCATCTCTGAAATATTCAACAGGTTCATATATAATTCCCCGCGGATGTATTGCATTAGTGAGAATGTGACGGTTGACGAAATGGTTGTTCCTTTCAGAGGGAGGTCTGGATTTCGCATTTATACAGGGTGTTACAAAAAGGTACAGCCAAACTTTCAGGAAACATTCCTCACACACAAATAAAGAAAAGATGTTATGTGGACATGTGTCCGGAAACGCTTAATTTCCATGTTAGAGCTCATTTTAGTTTCGTTCTTCCACCTACGCTCAATGGAGCACATTATCATGATTTCATACGGGATACTCTACCTGTGCTGTTAGAACATGTACCTTTACAAGTATGATACAACACGTGGTTCATGCACGATGGAGCTCCTGCACATTTCAGTCGAAGTGTTCGTACGCTTCTCAACAACAGATTCGGTGACCGATGGATTGGTAGAGGCGGACCAATTCCATGGCCTCCACACTCTCCTGACCTCAATACTCTTGACTTTCATTTATGGGGGCATTTGAAAGCTCTTGTCTACGAAACCCCGGTACCAAATGTAGCGACTCTTTGTGCTCCTATTGTGGACGGCTGTGATACAATACGCCATTCTCGAGGGCTGCATCAGCGCATCAGGGATTCCATGCGACGGAGGGTGGATGTATGTATCCTCGCTAACGGAGGACATTTTGACATTTCCTGTAACAAAATGTTTGAAGTCACGCTGATACGTTCTGTTGCTGTGTGTTTCCATTCCATGATTAATGTGATTTGAAGAGAAGTAATAAAATGAGCTCTAACATGGAAAGTAAGCGTTTCCAGACACATGTCCACATAACATATTTTCTTTCTTTGTGTGTGAGGAATGTTCCCTGATAGTTTGGCCGTACCTTTTTGTAACACCCTGTATACCAAAGAAACCCGCCAAGTATGGCATCAAGACACAGCATGGCTGACTCGTTTACTTCATACCCTTTCAATTCTTACATTTACACTAGAAGGCCAGCCGTTGTGGACGAGCGGTTCTAGGCGCTTCAGTCTGGAACCGCGGGACCGCTACGGTCGCAGGTTCGAATCCTACCTCAGACATGGATGTGTGTGATGTCCTTAGGTTACTTAGGTTTAAGTAGTTCTAGGTTCTAGTGGACTGATGACCTCAGATGTTAAGTCCCATAGTGCTCAGAGCCTTTGAACCATACTGGAAGGGACAATGATGGCATTGGACTAAGTGAAGAAGAAAAGAAACTTTCTAAACCTACGCAATCAACAATACGCCTATGCAATCCATTTGAAGGTTCAAACAGAAACGTCACTGCAAATAATTGGTTTTCATCCATGGAACTGGAAGAAGAACTGAGAAAAAGGTCACTGACATTTGTTGGAACCATGAAAAAAATCAAACTGTTATTCCACTAGAATTCAAGTCTGATATATCTAGACCAGTTGGATCAGTTTTCTAAGGTTTTGCAAATGATTTATTTGTTACTTTGTTGTCTGTTGTTCCTAGGAAGAACAAAGCAGTTGTTCTCATATCTTTAATGCACCACCGCATCGGAACGGACCTTGTCAAGAAAAAGCCAGAAACTATTTGCTGCTGGCCGCTGTTGTCGAACGGTTCTAGGCGCTTCAGTCCGGAACCGCGCTTCTGCTACCATCGCAGATTAGAATCCTGCCTCGGGCATGGGTGTGTGTGATGTCCTTAGTTAGGTCTAAGTAGTTCTAAGTCTAGCGGACTGATGACTTCAGATTTTAAAACCCATAGTGCTTAGAGCCATTTGAACCATTTGAAATTATCTGCTATTATAATAAGACAAAAGGTGGAGTAGACCTTCTGGACCTGAAATGTCACTTATATTCTTCCAATAGGTTTATCAACACATTGGCCCACTCTGAGATAGAACAACACATCAGACGACGGCTCACCAGTCCGAATCTGCCTCGTGATATGAAGGACCTCATATGGCAAGAGCTGCTTGAAGAGGAATCTGTTGCGGGAGGAGACAGTCAAGTTCCAAGCGATAAACTTCAGAAGAGTAAAACCTACCGTAAGTGTCCAGCTTCCAAAGATCGAAAGACTTCCTACAAGTGTGTTCAGAATAACAAGCCAAAATGTCTGGAGTGTAGCAGGAAATTGTGTATCACATATGTAATCAAAAATGAATAAATGTTGGTTTTCATAAACAGTTACAATATTATTTTCTCAGTAACAGTTTATGTAGTAACTTTGTTATTCTGAAGAAATAAAAGTAAAAAATAACTTAGTTCAATGTTTGATATAAAATATGGTCCTAAACCCAAAAATAAACTATTTAAAATGTTAAATGGTTGAAATGGCTCTGAGCACTATGGGACTTAACTTCTGAGGTCATCAGTCCCCTATAACTTAGAACTACTTAAACCTAACTGACCTAAGGACAACACACACATCCATGCCTCAGACAGGATCCGAACCTGCGACCGTAGCGGTCACGTGGTTCCAGACTGTAGCGCCTAGAACCGCTCTGCACTCCGGCTGGCTAAAATGTTAGACTATCAAAAATATGGAACAGGAAAAATCAGGTCTCTCACCCGGGTGTTTCTAATTATGTATCATCAGCCTATGTTTCTGTTTAACGGTTAATGCACAGAAGTATGCAAACACATCAAGATAACTTCCTGCAATATAACATTTTTGGTAAGAGTTGGCACTGAACTTAGTAAAACAAACTTATGGTTAAATGGATTTTAACATTTTATCAAAAACAATGTCACTATAAGAAACATACCCATTAATGTTCACTGGCACCATAATGTGTTTCCTTCCTACTTCTATGAGGATTCTTCTTGTAATTTCAAGAGCAAGGTAGCCTTTTTGTTTTGTTGAATTTTCTGAATAAAAGTCTACCCTCAGACTTGTTGAGGAGTTGAAGCGATAGGGATAGCTGCTTGTAAGCCAACCCCTGTTTCTCTGGAGCCTGTTGGCTGTACTGTAAAGGACTTCAGTATATACTCTAAATTAATATTTGCACAGTCAACAGACAAAGCAATTGTTTTCCAAATACTGGCTGCCAATTGTTTCGCTTGAGTTTTCCTGGAAATCTGGCAACTTATTTTGTACAGTTTGAGTTTATGCCAAGTTCGGAGTACAGGTGGTTCTGTTAGATGGTGATAGAAATAAAACTTATCTTTGGTATCTTTCGGTGTGCCACTGTCCCTTACGCAATCCGTATTTCAAACATTTCTTAGGCGTACTTGTAATAGGAACACAGCCAAATCGTTTTGGGATCCAAGAGTAAACACACTACAGATGTGAACCAGCCATATTTTTAAATTGAAGTTTTGGAGTGGAGTCTCCCCTTAAAATGGACGGCAAGTGTTTTGAAAGGGATTAAAAGTACCATGATGATCGGGTTAGAGGCTTCAGAGTGGTCATACACATCAATAGCAATGTATCAGTGTTGGATACCTAGGCTATATGTTTATTTTATGTGATTGTGTCTTGATACGCTTAGTGTTCTATTAATGTGCTTCAAAACTTTGTACACAACGAAAAAATTCAGTTTTCAACAACATTACAGTAGATTACAAAAAAAGATTATGGTCGCTTGGAAGATGAACAGCGAGAAGCCGACCTGGGGGGAAAAAAAGGACAACGTTTTTAAGCGATATGACTAAGGAAAGAATTCTTCATAAGGGAGCAGAAAAATGAACGTCTCAATAATTTTCCCAACATTTTCACTACGAAAATGTATTTTTGTTTCCAAGACGAACACCCAACGAATGAATATGCAATTAGCGCAAGTTACCATATTGCTTTTCAGCTTCCAAAAGGTTCCACAGTTTCAGTGATTTCTAGTTGTTGCTGACACTGTGGAAACTCGGCTACAGCTTGAACTCTACACTTACTGTGTGAAGTTTACGAGAACTGTTTCATAGCAGAATTAGTTCAAATGGCTCTGAGCACTATGGGACTTAACTTCTGAGGTCATCAGTCCCCTTGAACTTAGAACTACTTAAACCTAACTAACCTAAGGACATCACACACATTCATGGCCGAAGGCAGGATTCGAACCTGCGACCTTAGCGGTCGCGCGGTTCCAGATTGTAGCGCAGAATTAGTCTCGCTGACTGTTCAGACTACTGCTTCCGTAAATTTTCACGACTTTACATGTCTGCAGCTACGATTATGTTGACGTTAGGACTTACATGTACATGCTGCGTTTTTTCACAATGAAGAGAACCAAATCCGCCTGCAGAGGCTGAGTGAAAGACTTAAACTTAAGAGCTTGTCTTCGAATTAGCACTAATCGAAAAGTGGTACCAGACATTGATCCTTTAGCGAAAAGGGTAAGTAACATACATCGGAATTCCGTGTTTTTATGTTTAACGCTTAAATAAAATGGTAACGAAATATAAATTTGTCAACTGAAGTTTCGTCTTAAAACTGCAATTATCATTAGGCTGCAACAGTCATAAGAAATACCATGTTTCTTACTTAGCTGCCCCCGTTCCTTGCAACACCAAATTATTAAAAGAGATATTGAATTCCATTGTCAGTTCTCATTATGTTGAATTTCATTGCCAGTTCTGATTTACACAACAGTGGTAAAAATAAATTTGCCGTGAATGGGCCACCATGCAGCGATACGTGACTGCTCACTGCCGTGGTGTGTGCGCGAGCCAGCTCGCATAAGCAGCAGTGCTGAACTGCTAGACTTCTGGGTGTGCCTGTACCTGTGAAAAGCCAATTAGCGCAGCAACAGCTCCAGGCTCCGTGTGTCACTCCGTGGAAATGTCACTCCGTTCAAGTATTCCAGACCCTTCTAAGCTACCGGAGCGCGTTGGCTGCAACAGAGAAGGGATCGTTCTTCACGCCACGAGCCACCGATCGCAGATACTCGTCAAAATGGAGTAGTGCACTGTATCTGTTATGTATTTGCTTTTGAAAATACCAAACGAGTCGTTCCACCTTGCCTTTCGGGATGCAACAGTGCAGGTATTGAAATGATTAATCCGTTCCTCGTTATTAAGTCCTGGAACAACTGTGACGTGACCCGTGACAACAGTGATCGGAAGTTCTTCAGTGGTCTTTATGCTAAATGTCAGAAAGTGACTTCACGGTAACAGAGCGCATACTTTTTACATCGTAATGGTTTCTGAAGATATGTTTAATAACGAGACAATACAAAATATACTTTCGTTCGAAGATTGTTAACTGTTAGCTCCAAATCCTAAAAGTAGAGTTCACTAATCAAAAGTGAAGAAAAGAAAGTGAGAGGGAGTAGAGGAGTAAAACAAAAGTGAAAGTAGAGATGGAAGGAAATTTGTTGTTCAGCACATCATCGACAATGAAGTAATTGAAGGCAGAGAACAAATTCGCATAGGACAGTTGTGGGGAGGGAACTACGCCAGATCCTTTTGAAAATGATAATCCAAGCATTCGTTTTATTCAGTTTAGGGAAACCACAGAATACCAAAATGTGGGTTTCCAAACGACGATTTGAACGCGGCTCCTTATGAATGCAATGGCAGTGACTCAATAACATGTCAAATAAGAGTGAGAATGGTGAGATAGATGGAACAAGGGACTGCTTAACTACTACAGTAATAAAACCATCAAATAAAACTAAAATAATTAAGAAAATTAAATTTAGAATGGTTAATTTGTCTGTCATGTTGCTGTTATAATAGCATTTGCACGGAACGGATGGTAATCCAGTAACTGTAATCCGCAAATCTGTATCCAAAGCGCTGCAACACCACTGGCTCTTGAGGACGAACTCAGAAGCTTTCCTCTCCTTTGTTCTGCCACACTGCCGCATCATTCTTTAGGTCGTTTCTTACTTAACACGTAAATATCATTCATCAGATTGAGCTGGATCGACGTGTACATACTATTTGTTCACCATGTCCATCATTCGACCTGATCGAGTAATTTGTTTATAACGTTTCCAACTCTGTTTGCTCTGTGTTGATCGGTTCGGTCTTTCAATGTTCTTAACTGCTGACTAGTCTTCCTATTGGCTGATAATATTATTCTGCTAAGGCCTTAACGGTATGAGCGTGTTTCAAACTGTTCCACCAATACTGATTGGTTCGACAACGTCCGTCGTCTCTCCCGAAGAAATTTTTTATCCTAGCAAGTTCTTGTTTAATAGGACTAACAGGTATTAACTGCGTAACTTTGGTAACTAAATCTGCTCCTAATCTCAAGCAGTAACGTATTTTTTGCAGCTCAGCTTGCAGTTGTCACCATCCGTTGCTAAGACAACAAGAGATATTATCAGATGCAACTCATTACTCATGATATCAGTTATGTAACACATATCTATGCGCAAACGTTCCGTCAGTGTCAAAAATTACGGCACCTTTTGACTTTTAAAACCTGTAGATCACTCAAAGAGCATATAATAGCCTTTGAAAATCGATCGTGAATGTTAATACTGCCTCCAAAATCCAAAGACACTTCACCAAACTCATCATTCTCGAAGATAGTCCACTTCCCTTTTTCTAAGCCTCAGTCAATTAATGATTCTGTTTCTGTTCAATAACATCATCTGTATAAGATATAACACGATGGGCATCTATCGTAAACAATCTTGCAACAAATATCTTCTGAACGCAAGCTTTTAAATTTCCATGAATAACATATTCTTTTCTGTTTCGATTCGCTCTTCATAGTACGTCTGTATCATCGATGTAATAACGGAAATTCGGGTTTCTCACACGTATGAGTGCGACTTAATGCTATAAAGACAACCAGGCAACAACTGATACATGAATCACTTTCATACAAAGCTTTTCGTCTCTTTTTTTATACAAAACAATACAATATCTTTTTAAATAATAATCAAAGGCCGCTGTCCCAAAGACGACGCCTTTCGGCTTGGCACGACCGTCGGATTCGCGAGTGTGGTGACCAGTTTTCAACGGCTCCGTACCTTGTTTATATTTTCAGAGTTCTTGCCACAAACCATGCTTTGAAATTCGTCACTTAAGGAGGGTAGTGCTGGCCAGGAAGTACTATATTCTCTCATGAATATCAGCACAAGATGTATTTGTGGTTCTTTACGTTCTCTGGCGCTTCAGACCCTTCTATATTGTCTACCCTTCTCCTGTTGGCAACGTACAATTCTTGTATGACTAACAACTCAACCGGAAGCAAGTATTAAGCACGGAAAGGAAGGTTTAAACGTGGAAGGAAGGTATAGAGGATCTGTTCAAAGGAAACGAACTTGAAGACTATATTATAGAACGAGAAGTGGAAGTAGATGAAGATGAAATGGGAAATCTGATATTGCGAGAATAATTTGAGAGCTCTGAAATGCCTGAGTCGAATCAAAGCCCTTGGAGTACCCGATGTTCTCTCAGAATTATTGAGCTCCCTGGATGTGCCAGCCACGACAAAACTATTCCGCCTGTTTAAAATATATGAGACGAGCAGAATATCCTCAGACTTGAAGAAGAATGTAATAATCCCTATTCCAAAGAAGCCAAATTCATAGCTCACCAGACGGTTTGAAAAATCTACACCTCTACCGTTGATGTAGCAGACAGCGTATGCGCAAAGTGGTGCACACTTTTCCTTGATTGACGGCTCGTCATTTACCAGATAACATGGCACAAAGCGATCGTGAGTTGCAAAGCGAATTTCAGTTTCCATTAATAGTTTCACTGACACATTTGATCACATTTACTATTGGCTCAAATTTCCAACGCGTTTAATATCCGTAATAATTAGCAGTTGCCTTTGCGGTATCGCTAATTCTTAACAGTGGAGATAAAACTGAACTAGCTTTCTTTGTGTTTTCTTCATATATGCTTGCTAATAGCATCTGTCTTTCGTTAGGTTCCACAGTTTTGCTTTAATGTTGTATTCAGATAACGTTCTCTGCCTTGCAAAGAAAAGTCAAGAAGAACGTGTATGCGACTGAAATCATCTACTTCTTTTGAAGACCCACATATGTATTATTTATTAGTTAATTTCTTCGAAGTTCATTCGAAAGATGTCGACATTACATTAGAAATTGTGGGAACATTACAAGGAAGAGGAAGTAACTCCAACGATTCCGTGGATTGTGGTTCTAACAATGATTGTTGTGCTAATTAAAGTTCAGAGCAAAAATACAATACCTTCCTAGCCCAAAGATATCATGAAAAGCAGTAGCTTTCAGTGACAAAGAAAAGTCAGTAAATTTCATGGTTAAACGCAGAAGGGAGAAAACGCTTAAAATTTAGCGTCTGAGAATCTGGTTTCTTTTCGTAAAATCTGAACGTGTGTTGTGGAAAACGAGGTAAAAAATATGCGACAAAATGAAACTCGTAGTACTGTGTAAGAAAAACTATTCGAAAGATTTGGAATTGCTCGTGAGAGTCAATGCACCGTTACCGAGGGAAATCTACTGGAGTAGGAGCTCTGAATTGCAGGTGAGATGAACATTACTGATTTCCAGGCTTCTTCGACCTTGTTAAACAGATTCAGAAAACTATACGGAAGAGAAAGCCGCAAAATTACTAAGTTTACTTCAAGTAAGCGTGTAGAGGTGATGTCATTAGTAGGTAACACTATAGACGAATTTGTAGCTTCTTGTATCCCCTAAAACGCTGTGTATGAAGCCAATCAGTAGTTTTCGTGCAAGAACTGCCTATAAAACTACACTTTAGAAGCGAAAAAAAGACATAGTCGCTTGTGCAGTCAGTAAACGCTAAGACACATTTGCATACAATAATGCCAGTGATAAATATCAGTGGATTATTATTTCCGCAACCCCCCCCCCCCCGTATTCGGGAACCTCGAGTCAATTAAGGCCAAAAATTAAAAGTAAAGACTGTAGTCGATGTACTAAAATCTAGAAAAATGGGAGAGAATAATCTTCAATACTACATCGGAAACGTCTTCTTAACAGTTGGAGAAAATAATTCAGTGTTTTTGTTGGACTATTGGTGTGGACATAACAACACCTCCGTCTCTAGGAGGACGAAAAGACCGTTAACATATTTGGATTCAACCCGGAACTAATAATATGGCATTTTTCAGAAAACTGTAGGACAATGTAATTTCCGATAGCTCTTTCTCATTTCAGGTTTATCAGCGGCATACTACTGTTAAACTTCAGTCATTTCTGCATTGTCAGTGTGCATCACCATATTTTACGAATCTTTTCAGGAATCCGCCCCTCCCCTCCCCTCCCAAATGAACCATGGACCTTGCCGCTTTTGGGGAGGCTAGCGCGCCTCAGTGATACAGATAGCCGTATCATAGGTGCAACCACAATGGAGGTGTATCTGTTGGGATGCCAGACACACGTGTGGTTCCTGAGGAGGGGCAGTAGCCTATTCAGTAGTTGCAGGGGCAACAGTCTGGATGACTGAGCTGGCTTGTAACATAAGCCAACATGGTCTCCCTGTGCTGACACTGTGAACAGCTGAAAGCAAGGGGAAACTTCAGCCTTAATGTTTCCCGAGGGCATGCATCTCTACTGTATGGTTAAATGACGATGGAATCCTCTTGGATAAAATATTCCGGAGGTAAAATAGTCCCCCATTCGGATCTCCAGTAAGGGATTTCTCAGGAGGATGTAGTTTTCAGGATAAACAAAACTGTCGTTCTATGGATTGGAGAGTGGAATGTCAGCTCCCTTAATCGGGCAGATAGGTTAGAAAATTTTAAAAATGGAAATGGATGGGTTAAACTTAGACATAGTGGTAATTAGTTAAGTTCTGTGGCAGGAGGAGTAGGACTTCTGGTCAGGTCAATACAAGGCTATAAATACAAAATCAAATCGTGGTAATGCAAGTGTAGGTTTAATAGTGAATAAGAAAAAAGGAATGGGAATAAGTACAATTAACACTACACTTAACGCATGATTGAAGCGAAGATAGACACGAAGCCCATACCCACCAGTGTAGTACATGCCAACTGTAGTTCGCTTCATGTAGGAAGACGGTCTAATTATCAGCCTCGTTGCGCATCCTCCTCCATTGACTGCAAGCAGCCAGTAAGATTCGTTCTCACTGCGAACTGCTAGCCGCGATTTACAACTGGACTGCGAGAATCACTCTAGCGCATGCTGTGCTGTGGCCGTACTTCGGACAAGCAGTTTCATTCACAGAGCGACCGAATTAGTCATTCAGTTGTCGATGTTACTTTCTTGTACCGGCATGGCTTTGAATGTGTCTCTGTAAATGCTTTAGAGTAACTGCCAAATAAATATGTCAAATGACGTCAATTAACGTGAAGAGCCGGCCGTGGTGGCCGAGCGGTTCTAGGCGCTACAGTCTGGAATCGCACGACCGCTACGGTCGCAGGTTCGAATCTGTCTCGGGCATGGATGTGTGTGATGGTTAGTTAGGTTTAAGTAGTTCCAAGTTCTAGGGGACTGATGACCTCAGAAGTTAAGTCCCATAGTGCTCAGAGCCATTTTTGAACGCGAGGAGCTTCACAAATAGGCGAGTAGGTTTATTTACAACATTCAAAAAGTTTTCAAACGTGGATCTGAAAGCGGAACTCCAAATTTTGACATTTTGGAGATACAAGAGTGAACCGCAGAGGCACGTGTCGGCAAGAGAACTATACAGAACTGTACAGAATAGTAAACGGAAGTGTTGGCACTGTAGAAATGTCAGGAAAATTTGGTTTTGTGTGGCCCGGAAAGCATCGAAATCGCAGGAAACCTAACACAAATGAATGGTTTTGACAATGATATTTTGAAGCACTCTATGTTTTAAATGTATGTAAGTAGTGAATATCCGACATCACAAAATCTTGTTACAATTATGCAATAGAAAATTGGCAGCAAAGCTAGCACTTCGTCAACGCAAATAATTTTAAAAGACATTGATTTCAAATATGTTAAGAAGACACTTTCTGACTGAAAGAAGTGACTTAGTTGCAGCACGAACCACATCCCCTACAAAGATGTACGATGCAAGAGAAAGGGATAGTTCAAAATGTATTACCTTGATGAAATGCGGGTGATTTAGAATCATTCCATGAGTATCTACTGGAAAATGAGTGATGGTACTGGCGATTTTAAAGTTCCCATAGGAACAGGTTCACGGATAATTATTCTGCATGACGCTCTTCTTCTGGATTTGTTCCTGACTTCAAGTAAGCGTGTAGAGGTGATGTCATTAGTAGGTAACACTATAGACGAATTTGTAGCTTCTTGTATCCCCTAAAACGCTGTGTATGAAGCCAATCAGTAGTTTTCGTGCAAGAACTGCCTATAAAACTACACTTTAGAAGCGAAAAAAAGACATAGTCGCTTGTGCAGTCAGTAAACGCTAAGACACATTTGCATACAATAATGCCAGTGATAAATATCAGTGGATTATTATTTCCGCAACCCCCCCCCCCCCCGTATTCGGGAACCTCGAGTCAATTAAGGCCAAAAATTAAAAGTAAAGACTGTAGTCGATGTACTAAAATCTAGAAAAATGGGAGAGAATAATCTTCAATACTACATCGGAAACGTCTTCTTAACAGTTGGAGAAAATAATTCAGTGTTTTTGTTGGACTATTGGTGTGGACATAACAACACCTCCGTCTCTAGGAGGACGAAAAGACCGTTAACATATTTGGATTCAACCCGGAACTAATAATATGGCATTTTTCAGAAAACTGTAGGACAATGTAATTTCCGATAGCTCTTTCTCATTTCAGGTTTATCAGCGGCATACTACTGTTAAACTTCAGTCATTTCTGCATTGTCAGTGTGCATCACCATATTTTACGAATCTTTTCAGGAATCCGCCCCTCCCCTCCCCTCCCAAATGAACCATGGACCTTGCCGCTTTTGGGGAGGCTAGCGCGCCTCAGTGATACAGATAGCCGTATCATAGGTGCAACCACAATGGAGGGGTATCTGTTGGGATGCCAGACACACGTGTGGTTCCTGAGGAGGGGCAGTAGCCTATTCAGTAGTTGCAGGGGCAACAGTCTGGATGACTGAGCTGGCTTGTAACATAAGCCAACATGGTCTCCCTGTGCTGACACTGTGAACAGCTGAAAGCAAGGGGAAACTTCAGCCTTAATGTTTCCCGAGGGCATGCATCTCTACTGTATGGTTAAATGACGATGGAATCCTCTTGGATAAAATATTCCGGAGGTAAAATAGTCCCCCATTCGGATCTCCAGTAAGGGATTTCTCAGGAGGATGTAGTTTTCAGGATAAACAAAACTGTCGTTCTATGGATTGGAGAGTGGAATGTCAGCTCCCTTAATCGGGCAGATAGGTTAGAAAATTTTAAAAATGGAAATGGATGGGTTAAACTTAGACATAGTGGTAATTAGTTAAGTTCTGTGGCAGGAGGAGTAGGACTTCTGGTCAGGTCAATACAAGGCTATAAATACAAAATCAAATCGTGGTAATGCAAGTGTAGGTTTAATAGTGAATAAGAAAAAAGGAATGGGAATAAGTACAATTAACACTACACTTAACGCATGATTGAAGCGAAGATAGACACGAAGCCCATACCCACCAGTGTAGTACATGCCAACTGTAGTTCGCTTCATGTAGGAAGACGGTCTAATTATCAGCCTCGTTGCGCATCCTCCTCCATTGACTGCAAGCAGCCAGTAAGATTCGTTCTCACTGCGAACTGCTAGCCGCGATTTACAACTGGACTGCGAGAATCACTCTAGCGCATGCTGTGCTGTGGCCGTACTTCGGACAAGCAGTTTCATTCACAGAGCGACCGAATTAGTCATTCAGTTGTCGATGTTACTTTCTTGTACCGGCATGGCTTTGAATGTGTCTCTGTAAATGCTTTAGAGTAACTGCCAAATAAATATGTCAAATGACGTCAATTAACGTGAAGAGCCGGCCGTGGTGGCCGAGCGGTTCTAGGCGCTACAGTCTGGAATCGCACGACCGCTACGGTCGCAGGTTCGAATCTGTCTCGGGCATGGATGTGTGTGATGGTTAGTTAGGTTTAAGTAGTTCCAAGTTCTAGGGGACTGATGACCTCAGAAGTTAAGTCCCATAGTGCTCAGAGCCATTTTTGAACGCGAGGAGCTTCACAAATAGGCGAGTAGGTTTATTTACAACATTCAAAAAGTTTTCAAACGTGGATCTGAAAGCGGAACTCCAAATTTTGACATTTTGGAGATACAAGAGTGAACCGCAGAGGCACGTGTCGGCAAGAGAACTATACAGAACTGTACAGAATAGTAAACGGAAGTGTTGGCACTGTAGAAATGTCAGGAAAATTTGGTTTTGTGTGGCCCGGAAAGCATCGAAATCGCAGGAAACCTAACACAAATGAATGGTTTTGACAATGATATTTTGAAGCACTCTATGTTTTAAATGTATGTAAGTAGTGAATATCCGACATCACAAAATCTTGTTACAATTATGCAATAGAAAATTGGCAGCAAAGCTAGCACTTCGTCAACGCAAATAATTTTAAAAGACATTGATTTCAAATATGTTAAGAAGACACTTTCTGACTGAAAGAAGTGACTTAGTTGCAGCACGAACCACATCCCCTACAAAGATGTACGATGCAAGAGAAAGGGATAGTTCAAAATGTATTACCTTGATGAAATGCGGGTGATTTAGAATCATTCCATGAGTATCTACTGGAAAATGAGTGATGGTACTGGCGATTTTAAAGTTCCCATAGGAACAGGTTCACGGATAATTATTCTGCATGACGCTCTTCTTCTGGATTTGTTCCTGACAGTAAAGTAGTATGTAGGTGTAAAAACAACAGCAACATTCGGAAATGAACACTGTCAGTTTCAAGAAGTGGTCCACTGAACAATTCTTCCCATACCTTACTTCGAAGTCGCTCATTGTGATTACCATTCCCAGTTATCATTCACCTGTTACAGAGAAAGCACTACATCTACATCTACATTTATAATCCGCAAGCCACCCAACGGTGTGTGGCGGAGGGCACTTTACGTGCCACTGTCATTACCTCCCTTTCCTGTTCCAGTCGCATATGGTTCGCAGGAAGAACGACTGCCGGAAACCCTCTGTGCGCGCTCGAATCTCTCTACTTTAAATTCATGATCTCCTCGGAAGGTATAAGTAGGGGGAAGCAATATATTCGATACCTCATCCAGAAACGCACCCTCTCGAAACCTGGACAGCAAGCTACACCGTGACGCAGAGCGCCTCTCTTGTTGAGTTTGCTAAACATCTTCGTGATGCTGTCACGCTTAGCAAATAACCCTAAGTACAAACACCATAAAAGCGGACACAGTGCTCTGATTTGAATAAAAGTATTCCGCAAATTATAAAGCAGGCTCGTGCCGCAGCTTGTTAACTGATGCATGCCGGGCGACAGATCGTACAAATTCTACTTTCGTGCACGTGAATGTGGCCACAAAGTTGTACGTTTACCCGCACATCACTGTAAGTATAATCCGACCGAATTAAATTGGGCACAGGTAAAAAGATATGTTTGGGAAAAACAAAACATTCATCATAACAGACACTGAATTGATTGTGCATGAAGCAATAGATAACACCCCATTTCAGCGTGGGCACACTGTGTGCGGTAAGCTGAAAAGCATCAGAAAGAAGACTTTGACAGGGAGGTGAAGATGGATATAAGCCTTCAACCTATCATCCTAAACTTGCACTCATGTGGTTCAAACACAGACTCAGACAGCAGTGACGATTGTATTAAGATGTAGACTTTGGAACAAAGTAAAGTAATAGTACTTCTTAGAAGGAAATTTTCACTCTACAGCGGAGTGTGGACTTACATGAAACTTCCTGGCAGATTAAAACTGTGTGCCGGACCGTGACTCGAAGTCGGGACCTTTTGCTTTCGCGGGCAAGTGCTCTACCAACTGAGCTACCCAAGCACGACTCACGCTCCATCCTCACAGCTTCACTTCTACCAGTACCTCGTCTCCTACCTTCAAAACTTTACAGAAGCTCTCCTGCGAACCTTGCAGAACTAGCACTCCTGAAAGAAAGGATATTGCGGAGACATGGCTTAGCCACAGCCTGGGGGATGTTTCTAGAATGAAATTTTCACTCTACAGCGGAGTGTGGGCTTATATGAAACTTCCTGGCAGATTAAAACTGCGTTCCGGACCGCAACTCGAACTCGAGACCTTTGCCTTTCGCGGGCAAGTGCTCTACCAACTGAGCTACCCAACCGCGACTCACTCCCCGTCCTCACAGCTTCGCTCCTCCCAGTACCTCGTCTCCTACCTTCCAGACTTTACAGAGGCTTCTTTCAGGAGTGCTAGTTCTGCAAGGTTCGCAGGAGAGCTTCTGTAAAGTTTGGAAGGTAGGAGACGAGGTACTGGCAGAAGTGAAGCTGTGAGGACGGGGCGTGAGTCGTGCTTGGGTAGCTCTGTTGGTAGAGCACTTGCCCGCGAAAGGCAAAGGAGTCTCAGTCAGGCATACAGTTTTAATCTGCCAGGAAGTTTCAATACTATTTCTTGATTTAAAAGAGACATGGTTTGAAAAAGCTATTTGTCAACACGTCAGTTGCATACATGGTATATAGGAACTTCCTAGCCTTTATTGATTAGGAATTTGTATCTCATGAAGAATGCAGACTATAATGTTCCAAGGAGAAGTTAAGCTTCGCCCAACGTGTCGTATGCTCTAACTTCTCTCGAGAATGCGGCTGGATAAATCCGTCGAAACCTCTGATACTGCGACGAACAAACCTATGATTTTCAAGACTAGAGTTATTCATAGAAGGTGGTTAATTGTTTGCCTGTTCAATGGACCATAAATGCGCTCTCTCGCTGTAATGTCGAACGAGTTAGTTTACACTCATAATGCCTGTTGACAGCGAAAAATATAACAACATACTCGCAGTTTTTATGAAAGTCTTTTACTCTAGTCTTTGCTACCAGTAATTCTTTTTTACTCACAGTAATTTACATTTAACTATAGTCAGAGACACACACATACACGAATTATACAAATTAAAAAAAGGGTATATGGAGTAGAAATAGTTTTCAAGCATATACAATGATTTCGCTTTGAGTTTGATGTTAATTTTCTTATGTATTACATTTTTAGTTATGACACAGTCCAAATCGCAATAAATGACAATTGCCGCAACCAGTCATTATCAGAAAAGATGCACTTGACATCTTAAAAAGACTGCATCAGCTGTTATTCCCTTCTAACGTCTCGCAGACTTATGCTTTGGAGCAATGGACACAACATCAAGGTGTGAAGTAAGATTTCTCTCATGTGGATAACTGATCGAATTCGGTTTTAAAACGTATTATCCTCATCATAGATTTGAACATATAATACGATGTACCACAGGGAAATGAAGCCGGCTGTTAACTGCAGCAACACGGATCGGCAAGGCGGACGTAACGTTTGTCCGCTCTCTGACACCACGCATGTGCAGACTTCGTCCCCTCCACACTTGCCTATCGCTCCACATCTGTTCGCGGAAGCGTCGTCCTTCACGATACGGGCTATAGCTCCGCAGATGATGAAGAGATTGAAGAAATTTATGATGAGATAAAACAAATTATTCAGGTAGTTATGGGAGACGAAAATTTAATAGTGATGGGGGACAGGAATTCGATAGTAAAAAAGGAAGAGAATGAAAAGTAGTAGATGAATGTGGACTGCAGAAAAGGAATGGAACAGGACGCCAGCTGGTAGAATTTTGCATAGAGCACAGTTTAATTATCGTTAACATTTGGTTTAAGAATCATGAGATGAACTCGTATACGTGGAAGAGACCTACAGACATCAGAAATTTTCAGATTGCTTACATAATGATAAGACAGAAACACTGGAACCAAATTTTAAATTGTAAGACATTTCCAGGGGCTGATGTGGACTCCAGCCACAATAAATTTGTTGTGAACTGCAGTTAAAACGGAAGACATTGCAAAGAGGTAGGATATTAAGGAGATGGAACCTGAGTAAACTGATAGAACCGGAGATTGTTGAGAGTCTCAGACGGAGCATCGGAGATCGATTTGCGGCGGCGCGGTTCCTTCCGTCCCTTTACGACGAACCTGCAACTACCTGTGAACATTGTCTCAGCATATAATCAGTAGGGAAGCCGAGAGAAACCTACTGTACTTCGACGTGAACCAGGCTGTAATTAAAGTCACTACTCTACGTTTCGGGAGAAAGTTTTCACACAAAATGAAAGGTTGGAAATTTTGTCCTTAATTAATATATTCTGAAACTTAGGTGAACAAGCATCACTGACAAGCCCGTGCTAGTCTTAACACTCACAATCCTTTTCACTCACGTTAGCAAGTTTATGGTGTTTCATTTCCCGAAAACGTAATAGCTACAAAAATACGAATTGTTTTTTATTGAGAATCGTCGCCAAATATTAAGTCTGTCGGTACCTAATGCAGTCACAGTTTTTAGCCACCGACCTGCTCAATAGGCCACGCAGAATTTGTGTGTTTTCTCGTCACAAAATTCACTTAAAAATTCGGAAATTTCTACACACCCATCGGAATAATTATGCCGTCACTTTACAACACTTTTAATGTATGAAACACTGCCAGATGCGGCAACTTATTTCCATCGGAACTACTACTACACACGTCACCGAGCGAGGTGGCGCAGTGGTTAGCACACTGGACTCGCATTCGGGAGGACGACGGTTCAATCCCGTCTCCAGCCATCCTGATTTAGGTTTTCCGTGATTTCCCTAAATCGCTTGATACAAATGCCGGGATGGTTCCTTTGAAAGGGCACGGCCGACTTCCTTCCCCATCCTTCCCTCACCCGAGCTTGCGCTCCGTCTCTAATGACCTCGTTGTCGACGGGATGTTAAACACTATTCCCCTCCTACACTACACACGTCCGAACTGTTTCATGGCTAGGCTCCGACTCTTCTCTAGAAAACTGTGTCTTCTCTACCAGCAGAGAAAGGCCGCGAAGAATATTGCTTTACCATTGGTCAGTTTACTCAACAACCAATAGCAAAACAATTTTCTCCCGCGTCAGTCCGCGCTTTTCATCAATAACAATCGCAAAATAGTAAACCTAACGACTGCGCTTTTTACCGACGTAATTATCTAATATGCTGAAGTTCTGTTTATGCATAAAGTTATTAACTATTGTTATTTATACCTGAATTAACTTTCCCAGCAAATCACTATGTTTACTGCAAACATGTGCTGAGGTAACATTCGAGCAGCCTATGATATCCTCCGCCAGCACCTTGCACGGAAAGCTTACCGGCAGTTGGTGCCGACGGATTATACACTCCTGGAAATTGAAATAAGAACACCGTGAATTCATTGTCCCAGGAAGGGGAAACTTTATTGGCACATTCCTGGGGTCAGATACATCACATGATCACACTGACAGAACCACAGGCACAGAGACACAGGCAACAGAGCATGCACAATGTCGGCACTAGTACAGTATATATCCACCTTTCGCAGCAATGCAGGCTGCTATTCTCCCATGGAGACGATCGTAGAGAGGCTGGATGTAGTCCTGTGGAACGGCTTGCCATGCCATTTCCACCTAGCGCCTCAGTTGGACCAGCGTTCGTGCTGGACGTGCAGACCGCGTGAGACGACGCTTCATCCAGTCCCAAGCATGCTCAATGGGGGACAGATCCGGAGATCTTGCTGGCCAGGGTAGTTGACTTAACCTTCTAGAGCACGTTGGGTGGCACGGGATACATGCGGACGTGCATTGTCCTGTTGGAACAGCAAGTTCCCTTGCCGGTCTAGGAATGGTAGAACGATGGGTTCGATGACGGTTTGGATGTACCATGCACTATTCAGTGTCCCCTCGACGATCACCAGAGGTGTACGGCCAGTGTAGGAGATCGCTCCCCACACCATGATGCCGGGTGTTGGCCCTGTGTGCCTCGGTCGTATGCAGTCCTGATTGTGGCGCTCACCTGCACGGCACCAAACACGCATACAACCATCATTGGCACCAAGGCAGAAGCGACTCTCATCACTGAAGACGACACGTCTCCATTCTTCCCTCCATTCACGCCTGTCGCGACACCACTGGAGGCGGGCTGCACGATGTTGGGGCGTGAGCGGAAGACGGCCTAACGGTGTGCGGGACCGTAGCCCAGCTTCATGGAGACGGTTGCGAATGGTCCTCGCCGATACCCCAGGAGCAACAGTGTCCCTAATTTGCTGGGAAGTGGCGGTGCGGTCCCCTACGGCACTGCGTAGGATCCTACGGTCTTGGCGTGGATCCGTGCGTCGCTGCGGTCCGGTTCCAGGTCGACGGGCACGTGCACCTTCCGCCGACCACTGGCGACAACATCGATGTACTGTGGAGACCTCACGCCGCACGTGTTGAGCAATTCGGCGGTACGTCCACCCGGCCTCCCGCATGCCCACTATACGCCCTCGCTCAAAGTCCGTCAACTGCACATACGGTTCACGTCCACGCTACCAGTGTTAAAGACTGCGATGGAGCTCCGTATGCCACGGCAAACTGGCTGACACTGACGGCGGCGGTGCACAAATGCTGCGCAGCTAGCGCCATTCGACGGCCAACACCGCGGTTCCTGGTGTGTCCGCTGTGCCGTGCGTGTGATCATTGCTTGTACAGCCCTCTCGCAGTGTCCGGAGCAAGTATGGTGGGTCTGACACAACGGTGTCAATGTGTTCTTTTTTCTATTTCCTGGAGTGTAATTTGGGTGTTACGTGTGGCGCCGTTCTGTAAGCTATCCCGTGGAGCTCGGCGACCATTTCTCCGAAATGTCCAAAATAATACCACAGCTGTGGTGCCGAGCTGCATAAATCAAAAATCCACAACATTTAGAAAATGATTATTAAAAATATTTTCAACTTCTGACTTTTTGTTCGTAAAGTTTTCATTCAATTTGATGGTTATACTGTCTTCCTGTGCTCTTGGTTGGCCTGTTTCTCTATTAATAATATTCCAAATTGTTTTAATTTTGTTATCAGAGTTGCTGATTTCGGTCATGATGCTCATACTTCTGGATTTTTTAATAACTTTTCTTAATATAACACATTAGTTTTTATAATGTTTGATAGTTTCTGGGTCACTACTCTTTCTTGCTGTCAGATACATTCCCCTTTTCCGGTTACAAGATATTTTTATACCCATAGTAAGCCATGGTTTGTTTCATGGTTTCTTACGAGTATATTTAACTATTTTCTTGGGGAAGCAGTTTTCAAATGCATTTACAAAAGTGTCAAGAAATAAATTACACCTCATCCCAGTCTAACTGCTGTAGGCTTTCCCTGAAATTTGCAATTGTTAAATCGTTGACTGAACGTACTACTTTGCAGGACTGTTTAGTACTGCTGAATGGAGCTATGTCATATATTGTAACTAGCTGTGCACCATGATCAGAAAGACCATTCTCAACAGGCTGAGCATTTATCTGGTTAAACTTATATTGGTCTATAAAGACGTTATCTATCAGTGAGCTACTATCCTTTACCACCCGAGTAGGAAAATCAATACCAGGTGTCAAATTGAAAGAACCGAGTAATACTTCAAGGTCATTTTTCCTATTACCCTCTTTCAGAGAATCTACATTGAAGACCCCACAAATAATAATTTGCTTCCCACTGTGTGACAGATAGCGTAACAAGGAGTCCAAATTTTTCAGAAATAGATGAAAATTTCCCGATGGGGACCTATATACAGTTACAATTATAAATGTGCCTTTTTTTTTAATTTAAGCTCACAGGCACATGCTTCTATATGTTTCTCTACACAAAAATTTTTGTTTCTATACTTTTTGCACAATGATAAGTTTTGACATATATGGCAACTCCTCCTTTCTCCATATATTGTCTAATTACATGTGCACAGAGCTTATATCCACTTACATTTTCCTTATCCATATCAGTAACAATGTGATGCTCTGACAGGCATAGTATATCTATTTCATCCTCAGCTTCTAAATCTTCTAAACAAACCAGAAGCTCAACTATTTTATTCTTTAAACTCCCAATATTTTGATGAAATATACTTATATTAAAACTGAAGAAACTGCAAAAAGGTGGGAACTTAAGGAGATGGGACCTGGATAAACTAACAGAACCAGAGGTTGTACAGAGTTTCAGGGAAAGCATAAGGGAACAATTGACAGGAATGGGGGAAAGAAATAAAGAAGAAGAATGGGTAGCTTTGAGGGATGAAATAGTGAAGGCAGCAGAGGATCAAATACGAAAAAAACGAGGGCTAGTAGAAACCCTTGGGTAACAGAAGAAATACGGAATTTAATTGATGAAAGGAGAAAACATAAAAATGCAGCAAATGAAGCAGGCAAAAAGGAATACGAACATCTCAAAAATGATGTCAACAGGAAGTGCAAAATGGCTAAGCAGGGATGGCTAGAGGACAAATGTAAGGATGTAGAGGCTTATCTCACTAGGAGTAAGATAGATACTGCCTACAGGAAAATTAAAGAGACCTTTGGAGAAAAGAGAGCCACTTGTATGAATATCAAGAGCTCAGATGGAAACCCAGTTCTAAGCAAAGAAGGGAAAGCAGAAAGGCGGAAGGAGTATATAGAGGGTGTATACAAGGGCGATGTACTTGAGGACAATATTATGGAAATGGAAGAGGCTGTAGATGAAGATGAAATGGGAGATACGATACTGCGTGAAGAGTTTGACAAAGCACTGAAAGACCTGAGTCGAAACAAGGCCCCCGGAGTAGACAACATTCGATTAGAACTACTGACGGCCTTGGGAGAGCCAATCCTGACAAAACTCTACCATCTGGTGAGCAAGATGTATGAGAACGGCGAAGTACCCTCAGACTTCAAGAAGAATATAATAATTCCAATCCCAGAGAAAGCAGGTCTTGACAGATGTGAAAATTACCGAACAATCAGTTTAATAAGCCACAGCTGCAAAATACTAACACGAATTCTTTACAGACGAATGGAAAAACTGGTAGAAGCCGACCTCGGGGAAGATCAGTTTGGATTCCGTAGAAATACTGGAACACTTGAGGCAATACTGACCTTACGACTTATCTTAGAAAATAGATTAAGGAAAGGCAAACCTACTCTTCTAGCATTTGTAGACGTAGAGAAAGCTTTTGACAATGTTGACTGGAATTCTCTCTTTCAAATTTTAAAGGTGGCAGGGGTAAAATACAGGGAGCGAAAGGCTATTTACAATTTGTACAGAAACCAGATGGCAGTTATAAGAGTCGATGGATATGAAAGGGAAGCAGCGGTTGGGAAGGGAGTGAGACAGGGTTGTAGCCTGTCCCCGATGTTATTCAATTTGTATATTGAGCAAGCAGTAAAGGAAACAAAAGAAAAGTTCGGAGTAGGTATGAAAATCCATGGAGAAGAAATAAAAACTTTGAGGTTCGCTGATGACATTGTAATTCTGTCAGAGACTGCAAAGGACTTGGAAGAGCAGTTGAATGGAATGGATAGCGTCTTGAAAGGAGGATATAAGATGAACATGAACAAAAACAAAACGAGGATAATAGAATGTAGTCGAATTAAGTCGGGTGATGCCGAGGGAATTAGATTAGGAAATGAGACACTTAAAGTAGTGAAGGAGTTTTGCTATTTGGGGAGCAAAATAACTGATGATGGTCGAAGTAGAGAGGATATCAAATGTAGACTGGCAATGGCAAGGAAAGCATTTCTGAAGAAGAGAAATTTGTTAACATCGAGTATAGATTTAAGTGTGAGGAAGTTATTTCTGAAAGTATTTGTATGGAGTGTAGCCATGTATGGAAGTGAAACATGGACGATAATTAGTTTGGACAAGAAGAGAATAGAAGCTTTCGAAATGGGGTGCTACAGAAGAATGCTGAAGATTAGATGGGTAGATCACATAACTAATGAGGAAGTATTGCATAGGATTGGGGAGAAGAGTAGTTTGTGGCACAACTTGACCAGAAGAAGGGATCGGTTGGTAGGACGTGTTCTGAGGCATCAAGGGATCACCAATTTAGTATTGGACGGCAGTGTGGAGGGTAAAAATCGTAGAGTGAGACCAATAAATGAATACACTAAGCAGATTCAGAAGGATGTAGGCTGCAGTAGGTACTGGGAGATGAAGAAGCTTGCACAGGATAGAGTAGCATGGAGAGCTGCATTAAACCAGTCTCAGGACTGAAGACCACAACAACAACATTTTTAATTATACTTTTATGAGAACCTTTCCTTATTCTAACATTTCCAGTACTCTCCTCTCTGGGTTTCTCATTTTGGTTAGGCCTAGTTGCTATACCAGTGGTCACATGGTGTTCAGAGAGGCAGATTATGTCAACTGGGTTGGGTGACTAATTCATCAATGCAATTACCTAGGACTGCGATACAACTTGGTGGAGATAAAATTTCTGGTGACTGGTGAAAATTTATAATTGGCAGCTGTGATTGGTGATCCAGTGTGCTACAATTGTGCTGTTTAATTTCTTTCCTAAACTGAAGATTTGTTTCAATCCTGACCTCTAGTAGAACTTGACATCTTTCTGTCTTACCTATCCAATAAAAGGTGCTGCTCCAACACCTGTAACCACTGGTATTTTACCATTGATGGCAGTGTCTGCCCCCCTTAACTTTCCTAGTATTACCCCAGCCAGTTTACCCTTCCCTTTCCTGTTGAGATGTAGGCCGTGCCTGGTATAGTCCCACCTACTGACAGAATCAACAGGAACCACACCAATATGAGCTCCCGCACCCGACCCAAGCAGCCGTTCCTACTCCAAATCAACTCTCCCAACAGAAGAGTTCAAATGAGGCCGGTCATGGCGTCTCAGGACAGATACAAATTCAACATTGGTGTGTCTCGATGCCGACGCAATCTTTACCAGGTCACACTCTATACTGTACACAGGATCTCTGTCGATACTGTTCCCTGGCCCTCCCACAATAACCACGGTGTCTTCCCTAGTAAATTCTTTACAGAGTGAACCTAAATCCTCTGTCACCTGATCCAGATTAGCACTTGGTTTGAAAAAATTTGTGACCTGGTATTCTGGTCCTAATTCCTCCTGCAGCAGTTGGCCTACACCTCTGGCATGAGAAATGCCTAACAACAAAACTTTCTTCCTTTTCGATGACTTCCCTACATTCTTTTTCAATTTCCTATTGAAACTTTGTTGTGTCCTGTCTACACCTGCCTCTGCTTGAGGCTCACCAGTCGTGTACGGCGCTACGCCTCAGATTGACAACAACAGGGGAAAGAAATACAGTAGAAGAAGAATGGGTAGCTTTGAGAGACGAAATAGTAAAGGCACTAGAGGTCAAATAGATAAAAAGATAAAGCTTTGTAGAAACCCTTGGGTAACACAAAATATATTCAATTTATTTAATGAAAGGAGAAAGCATAAAAATCCAGCAAATGAAGCAGGCGAAATGGAATACAAACGTCTAGAAAATGAAATTGACAGGGAGTGCAAAATGGCGAAGCAGAAATGACTAGACGACGAATGTAAGGATTTAGAAACATATAAAAGTAGGAGAAAGATAGATGCAGCCTACAGGAAAATTAATGATGCCTTTGGAGGAAAGAAGACTACCTGTATGAAGATCAAGAGCTGAGATGGAAACCCAGTACTAAGCAAAAAAGGGAAGGCTGCAAAATGGATGAATTACATAAAGGATCTATACAAAGGAGATATATTTGAGGGCAGCATTATAGGAATGGAAGATGATGTAGACGAAGATGAGAGGGGAGATACGCCATTGCGTGAAGAATTTGACAGAGCACTGAAACAATGTCCTGGGAGTAGACGACATTCTGCAGGAAGTATCGATAGCCTTGGAAGAGCCAACCATGAGAAAACTCATTCATCTCGCGAGCAAGATGTATGAAACAGGCGAATTCCTCCAAGTTAAAAAATAATAACAATAATTCCAATTCCAAAGAAAGTGGGTGCAGACAGGTGTGAATATTACCTACTTATTATTTTAATAAATAATGGTTACAATACGCTTACACGAATTCTTTCCAGAAGAATGGAAAAACTGATAGAAGCCGACTTCGGAGAAGATCAGTTTAGATATAGGAACACGTGAGGCAAGACAGACTCTACGATTTCTTATAGACGATAGGCTACGAAAACGCAAACCTACGTTTGAAAGCTTTCTACAGTGTTGACTGGAATACCCTCTTTGAAACTTTGAACGTAACAGGGGTAAAATACAGGGAGTCAAAGTCTATTTACAACTTTTACAGAAAGCAGACGGCAGCTATGACAGTCGAGGGGCATGAAAGGAAAGCAGTGGTTGTGAAGGGAGTGAGACAGGGTTGTAACCTATCCCCGATGCTATTTAATCTGTACATTGAGCATGCAACTAAAGGAAACAAAAGAAAAATCTAGATTAGGAATTAAAGTCCAGGGAGAAGAAATAAAAACTTTGGGATTTTTCGATAACGAAGTAATTCTCTGAGAGATAACAAAGAACGTGGAAGCGCAGTTGCACGGAATGGGCAGGGTCATTAAAGGAGGATGTAAGATGAACATCAACAAAAACAAAAGCAAACAAGGATAATGGAATGTAGTAGAATTAAATCAGGTGATGTTGAGGGAATTAGACAAGGAAACGAGAGAAAGTAGTAGATGAGATTTGCTATTTGGGCAGCAATATAACTGATGATGGTCGAAGCAGGGAGGATATGAAATGTAGACTGACAATGGCATGAAAAGCGTTTCTGAAGGAAATAAATTTGCTAACGTCAAGTACGGATTTCGTTGCTGGGAAGCCTTTTCTGAAAGTATTTGTATGGGGTGTAACCATGTATGCAAGTGAAACATTAACGATACACAGCTTAGACAAGAACAGAATAGAAGCTTTTGAAATGTGATGATACAGAAGAATCCTGCAGATTAAATTGGTAGATCACGTAACTAATGAGGACGTACTGAACAGAATTGTGGAGTTAAGACGTTTATGACACAGCCTGACAAGAAGAAGGAATCGGTTGATAGGACATATTCTGAAACATCAAGGGATCACCAATGTAGTACTGGAGGGAAGAGTGGGGGCGTAAAAATCGTAGAGGGAGACCAAGAGAAGAATGCAGCACGCAGATTGAGAAGGATGTATTGTGCAGTAGTTACTCGGAGATAAAGAGGCCTGCACAGACAGAGTAGAATAGAAAGTTGCGTCAGACCAGTCTTCGGAGTTTAGACCACAACAGCCGGCCGGCAGTTACCTTGTCTGTCCTCCAGATTTGGTGCGAGCGTTTCAGATGACGCAAGACAAGGCGATCCCATCACTTGATAGCAAGTCAAAAGGGTTTTTAAATTCCTGTAGTCCCGCCCTACAATCTTTAAGATGCAGAGGAATGCAGGCGAGAAGATACAACCAGAGATCATTAGGAGAATCAGAAAGATAAAGAAAGTTGAATTTTTATCGAACAGTCAGATAACAATGAAAAGAACTATTACTCCAAACAAAAGTAGAAAATCGGAAGGTATATCTCAGGTATCACGTGGGAACAGATGTTTGGGCTTTCCACACAAACTTGCAACAAACAATCTTCGACCACCCACTGTATTATTATTCTTGAGGCGATCTAATGGCACGATGACGACAGACGGGGAGACGTCAGTGCAATACCTACTGATAAGGTTGCCGCCGGACTCTTAGTTAATCGAGCGACATGTGAATGATAGAACTGTGATTCCGTTTGCCCAGTAGGAAGTGAGACTGTTAATACTGAAGTTAAAAAACGGAAGCAACTCGACTGAATATAATTGTGGCAAAAGTATTGTATTAGTCAGTAAACCATATTGTTCTGTATCTAATAATATTATTAAACAAATGTCTTCTGCAAGGATAGTCGACCGGGACCACGAAAATCTGGAATACCTTTATACTAAAAAAGTAGGAAGACAAATATCCATGAGAACTGAATTTTTATAGGTCAATTTGTTTGGTAAATGCTCTAGGCGAAGCACAGGAAAAATTTCTGTACCACGACCTGAAGAATCACAGACAGCAAATGAGATGAGCCCCGTCCAGTATGATTTCAGGAAAGGGAAATCTACCGAGGATGCGGTAAATCACGCAATGCATATTGCGAACACGTCAGACGATAAGTACTTTATAGGCATAATGACTGATATAGCTGGGGCATTCGGTAATTTATGATGACTGCAATGTTCAAATGACAGAAGAAGATGAACTGTCCCATGTGTCTCCATAACAATTATTGCACATAGAAGCAGATGAAATAGGAATTTCCCCGAAAGAACATTCTGAAGAACAGTACCTACGGCCGCCCCCAGTGCTCTATCTGTGATCCAGAGTTCTTAAATGTTGGCACAGAGCCATTACTGAACCAGCTATAGACTATGAAAAACACTAGAGTCTGTATTATGCAATACATTTTTCCCAACTGTCACATAACTGTTGTCAAACCTGAACGAAGAAGTGAGATGAAATGGGAGTAAAATAATGTCTAATGGCAAAAAATGGTTCAAATGGCTATAAGCACTATGGGACTTAACATCTGAGGTCATCAGTCCCCTAAACTTAGAACTACTAAAACCTAACTAACCTATGGACAGCACACACATCCATGCCCGAGGTAGGATTCGAACCTGCGACCGCAGCAGCAGCGCAGTTCCGGACTGAAGCGCCTAGAACCACTCGGCCACAGCGGTCGGCCTCTAATGGCAAATAGAATGTGAATCAGGACCAGTGATTGCCAGTATGTAACTGTACAGAATACAATCTCTAGTGTTGAACTCCATGAACTAATAAACAAGGAGGTTCAAAAAATGGCTCTGAGCACTATGGGACTTAACATCTTAGGTCATCAGTCACCTAGAACTTAGAACTACTTAAACCTAACTAACCTAAGGACATCACACAACAACCAGCCATCAGGAGGCAGAGAAAATCCCTGACCCCGCCGGGAATCGAACCCGGGAACCCAAGCGTGGGAAGCAAGAACGCTACCGCACGACCACGAGATGCGGGCCAAGGAGGTTCTATGAAAGCAAGTTGCACTTGGCTGTAGATGCGGGGCGCACTGTGGTTCATAAAACGGGCTGGGGAAACTGACCCCAGTAGAATTCACAGAAGGCACGCTCGCACACGAGTACGCCGTCCCCACAAGTGCAGAAAAAGATATGCTGACGTTCTTCTTTGACCAAAATGCTCCTCTTTTGATTCACTTCTGCAGCACGGGACAGCAGTGAATTCCCAGCGTTACTGGCAAACCTGGACCACCCTCCACCAAGCTATCAAATCAAAACAATCAGGCAATTTCACCCGTGGGGTCATTCTGCTCCACGACAATGCAAACCCTCATACGTCCAACACAGTCGCGGCGCTGGTGCAGAAATTCGAATAGGAGGTTCTCGGCCACCCTCGGTACGGTCCTGGCCTCTCTCCCTGTGATTACGCCATTTTTGGTCCCCTTAAAAAGGCCCTGAGGGGCAAACGATTCACCTCGGACGACGACGTCCAGCTGTTCGTGCGGAACTGGGAATTTTATGAGGCAGCCATTCACCGCCTTGTGTCACAGTGGGACAAGTGTCTCAACAGACAGGGTCAATACTTCTAACATACAGGTACAAGTTTTAGTAACTATGTTGGTAATATTTCCGGTCATATATGTATATTGACTGTGTTTTTAGAAGCTTCAACCTATTGGAGAAAATATCATCTATATAAAAATTTACACTAACATTCTAACAGACGATTGACTTGCATCGCAGATGATGCCGGGAATGAGTAGTTTATAGATGGCCGAGTGTAGCATGTCGAATTATCAGAGGAAAATGCAGTACACTTTTGTACAAAGAAGTGTTTCTCGATAGCCACAACTAGACGGAGTTTGGAAGAAGCGAAGTAGCAAGTCACAAGTAGTCCAAGACCGGACTTGAACGAATAGACGGATCAGTCACGAGTATGTTGTGAATCGGTGGAGGGTGTAATTAAATTGTGAACTATTTTGTTTTAAACTTTATCTCAATAATGTTAGGGTCAAGTTCCTGAACAATTCATTTTAAAGTAGTAATAAACAGGCGGCTTGCTACTCAAACATACGATCAAGCAGTCGTTCTTGTAAAAATTGAAAACTTGTGTTCACAATAATGACCTCATGCAGCCTGTCTCACATCTACTGAAATCAGTTAAAACTCATTTACTGTGTGGACGGCCAGGAAACAGTACGCTGGAGCACCGCTATGTACGCACATCAAAAAAAAGTTTTTCATCACGTCGGTTCCGAGATTTCTGTAACCTGTACAGAAAATTGGAATAGAGATCAACATAAACATCACTTCCGCCATTTTTATTGCTCATGAAAATCACACATTGCATGTTGTACCGTCATACAGCGAGACCTTCAGAGGTGGTGGTCCAGATTGCTGTTCACACCGGTACCACTGATACCCAGTAGCACGTCTTCTTGCATCGATGCATGCCTGTATTCGTCGTGGCATGCTATCCACAAGTTCATCAAAGCACTGTTGGTCCAGCTTGTCCCACTCCTCAATGGCGATGCGGCGTAGATCTCCCAGAGTGGTTGATGGGTCACGTCGTCCATAAACACCCCTTTTCAATCTATCCCAGGCATGTTCGGCAGGGTTCATGTCTGGAGAACATGCTGGCCACTCTAGTCGAGCGATGTCATTATCGTAAAGGAAGTCAGTCACAAGACGTGCATGATGGGGACGAGAATTGTAGTCCATGAAGACGAATGCCTCGCCAATATGCTGCCCGTATGGTTGCACTATCGGCTGGAGGATAGCATTCACGTATCGTACAGCCATTACGGCACCTTCTGTGACGAACAGCGGCATATGTCTGCCCCACATAAAGCCAACCCAAAACAGCAGGGAACCCCCACTTTGCTGCACTCGCTGGACAATGTGCCTAAGGCATTCAGCCCGAGTGGGTTGCTTGCAAACACGTCTCCGACGATTGTCTGGTTGAAGGCATATGCGAAAATCGGTGAAGAGAACGTGATGCCAATCCAGAGCGGCCTATTCGGCAGGTTGTTGGGCCCATTTGAACTGCGTTGCATGGTGTCGTGGTTGCAAAGATGAACCTCGCCATGGGCGTCGGGAGTAAAGTTGCGCATCATGCAGCCTATTGTGCACAGTTTGAGTCGTAACACAACGTCCTGCGGTTGCACGAAAAGCATTATTCAACATTGCTGTCAGGATTCCTCCGACCCATAATCCGTACGTGGCGGTCATCCATTGCAGTAGTAGCCCTAGAGTAGCCTGAGCGAGGTATGTCACTGACAGTTCCTGTGTCTCTGTATCTCCATGTCCAAACGACATCGCTTTGGTTCACTCCGAGGCGCCTGGACACTTTCCTTGTTGAGAGCCCTTCCTGGCACAAAGTAACATTGTGGATGCAATCAAACCATGTTATTGATCATCTAGGCATGATTGAACTACAGACAACACGAGCCGTGTACCTCTTTCCTGGTGGAATGATTGGAACTGATCTGCTGTCGGACACCCTCCGTCTAGTAGGCGCTGCTCATGCATGGTTGTTTACATCTTTGGCCGGGTTGAGTGATATCTCTGAACAGTCAGAGGGACTGTGTCTGTGATACAATATCCACAGTCAACGTCTGTCTTCAGGAGTTCTGGAAACTGGGATGATGCAAAACTTTTTTTGATGTGTGTGTTATTGTATTTCAGCTTGGTCATTTTATTAGCAAAATAGACATCACCATCTTTCAGGATGCCAGAGACAATATCATCGCATCGACAGCAGGGAGTATCCACCGTATTGCAGTCCATCTCGAAGTAGGAGCATCTATGACACAGTGAACAGCTGTCAGCCCTCGTCTCATGCTGTGTCGCACAGAAACAAAATTTTGATAGTATGATTAGTAAATATCCACGACGATGTTAATTTACCTAAACTTATGAATTGAATGGTAGAGGCTGTTGTGAAACAGCAACTGTGCGCTGCATTCTGCTGAGAGATGCTTTAAATTGGTACCTTATAAGGAAGTATTGTTATAAAACATTTGCATTTAAGGACTACAAGATTACGAAGTATCTAACTCACACTACAGTTCAAATTGTTACATACTTCTGATACATAAATTATTTAACATGTGTTATAGCGATCAATCTTAACTTGTACTACACCAAACTGTCTACACACAGCAGTATAGCTATTCTGCTCGTTTACTCTGGGCATCATATCTACATAAAGGTTTTGAATTATCCACCCATACACTATGTCCTGTAGCTAACAGTTTACTGAGAACAATCATCAATACAGAAGTGCCTAATAGTACGTGTGTCTTTTATCTATTTATGTGCTTCGTTGCGTACATTGTTTTGTTAGAGTAATTGTGAATATGTCTGTGTCCTGAACTGACCATTGGCTACAAGCAGATTTCATAGTTGCGTCCGTTCAATTTTGGATACAGATTTCAATAAGGGGCTTGTTGCATCCAGTTTATTCTCTCAGCGAATTGTTGTAGTGGCTTGTTTTTGTACTGAGGTACCAGGTATTCAAGACAGCATAGTGCCTTCTTGCAGTCAGAAGTTTAAGTGTAAAGTGAGGAGGATATTGTTTTTCCATTACTTTTTAAATGCAATGGGTTCTACTACGGGGCAGATCAACTATTTACAGGCTCCGAAAAACTGTCATAAAACTGTCTTAACCTATACAGATACAGTCGTGGGAATTAATGGTCAGAGTTGAAGTATTTCTTGATTGAGAAGTAGCGGTTCCGGTCTCGTAAACTGACATACGGCTGGGAGGGTGGCGTGCTGACCACATGACCCTCCATATGCGCATCCAGTGACGCCTATGGGCGGATGGTACCGTTGGCCTTCCAAGGCCTGTTCCGACGGAGTTAGGTGAAGTAGTTAGGACCGTTTTAGGTGGCGACCGTCTGGCTGACTGATGTTATTGTCGTATCTAATAGCAGCTGTTTAGACCAGTATGACAGTCTTTAGGTAAGAAGTATAGATTAGGTGACTGTCTTTGCTTATTCGAGCCCAGGTGAGACTGAAAGCTATCAAGATGGCGTCTATTGACGAAACGATTGAACAAGTTGTACGAAGTAGCACTGTAGGTTACAAGTTGAGGAGAGGCCAGCAGGAACAAGAGGATCAGAAGTTCAACCAGTGGCTACTAATATAACAGCACAAGAAAACCCAGTAGGAGACATAAGTACTAATCTGGTTTAGGCATTTCTTCAATATTATGAAGGAAATTTCAACGAAAATGGAGGCAGGTCAAAATAAAAATGAAAATACGGGTGGTCCAGCCTGCGATGAACACAAGGCAAACCAAGCTTGAAGGAGCCATGGCGAAGGGGAATTGAAATTGAAGGATCGACTCAAAATGGTACAAAAACAGGTTGACAAGAAAATCGAGGACATAACGGAACAGGCGAAGAGAACAACTGAAAGAGAATTGTGCAGCTCATCGAACAGGTCGAAACAAAGATTACTCATGAAGTGAAACTTGTAGGAAGTAGAGTACGAGAGTTTATTGAAAAGTATGAGGGGTCCAGAGGCATAGTAGAGACCGTACAACAACGAACTACAGCGGTAGAGAAACGAATAAGTAGAACAGATTAGCAATTACAAGTAGGATCAAGGAATGTTGTCATGTAAGCTACATTCTAGAACTTTGATTGTCACTGCGAAAAGGCTAAATCCAATAATTTTGAATTTAAATAAGGAGGCTTAGTACATCCCCAAGAATTTGTGGATGGTTTTAGGAGGAAAATAAAATGGTTCAAATGGCGCTGAGGACTATGGCACTTAACTTCTGAGGTCATCAGTCCCCTAGAACTTAGAACTACTTAAACATAACTAACCTAAGGACATCAAACACATCCATACCCGAGGCAGGATTCGAACCTGCGACCGTAGCGGTTGCGCGGTTCCAGACTGTAGCGCCTAGAACCGCTCGGCCACCCCGGCTGGCAGAGGAAAATACCGGCACATTGGAATGAGGATAAGAAAGTCGATGCTGCATGTAGTTTAATGAAAGATAATGCTCTCTATTGGGCGCACAATATACGTAATCAATGTCACAAGCTTGAGGAATTTATGCAGAAGTTTGTGGAAAAGTATCGGTCACCAGGATTTCAATCTAATGTAGTAATGGAGTTCTTGTGGGGTTTGTGACATAGTAGTGGAAGAGTGTATGGGAGTAGTGATTAGATACTTAGAAAACCAGTTTGTGGATGATGAACAAAAGTATACGGCGCTATGGAAGAAGTTGTCGAAAGCAGTTCAGGAAGAATTGGGAGGAGGCCCTTGGAAAGATGAAGAGTTTCCTAAGGCAAGTACAATGGGCTAAATCGCGCTTTAATATTCATAGACCACTCGAACAGCGCTTGAATTACATGAATGGGTCGAACAGGAACAACGATAAGGCGCTACGAGTTAGGAGAGGAAGATACGAGCGAGAAAAATTTTACTACGAATGCAACTAGGGAAGAGCCGGAGAGGGAGAAGAGAGAGGGAGAGGGAGAGATGAGAACAAAACTGACAGTAAAAAGTAGGAAACGCCTGTGTGACAGTCCGTACACACTTGAAATGTCGGTCTGGGTCAACTATTTGGTATAGGCAGCAAAGATCAGGCAATGCTTCTTACAATTCTAAAAACAGATGTGGGTACGAAGACTGGAAGGTACAAAGAGGAAATTGTCAGCAGTTAACACCGAGCGTGATAAGTAGTAAAGAAGGCGGCAACGGTGAATACCAGCTGAGCGAAGGACGGCCGGGAAGAGGGGAGTGAAGCAGAGAACAGAGGGGCCGCCGTTTCAGCGTAATTGACGTCGCGCGCACGTGTAACAGATGGAGCTGACACCGAGGAAGGGACAGTTGCCAGCCGAAGTGACATCGCTCAAGTCTACATGGAAGAAAATAAAGCACGGACGGAGCCTGGTAGATGCGACGATGAAAGATGTGACCGTTAGGAGGCAAGATCGTTACAAACACAGGTTTTAGTCAGCGCCGTTGCTAGGTGTTTTGCCGGCCTAGGAGAGAATTGTAAAACGACGCCCTCTCTTTTTACTATCATTGGACTCCCATATATCACCGCCCCCCTCCACCACCACCAACGTCCAACGGCATATTAATGCAAATTTCTTATTACACTTTTAGTCAAATGGTTCAAATGGCTCTGAGCACTATGGGACTTAACATCTTCAACTAATTAACTACTTAACTACTTAAACCTACCTAACCTAAGGACATCACACACATCCATGCCCGAGGCAGGATTCGAACCTGCGACCGTAGCGGTCGCACGGTTCCAGACTGAAGCGCCGAGAACCGCACGGCCACACCGGCCGGCACTTTTTGTCATTAAACTATGGTTACCAGACGTCCTTATTTTCTGGGGACAGTTCTCAATTTTCGTACTTTGCCCTCAACTCCTTTAAAACTGATTGAGGACAACTAACGTCCGCAGTTTCTTATTTTTTGACCTCAATTTTTGAAATTTCCCAAAATGATTGAAATAGGAAGAATGCGCTGAACATATTACTCACCTGAATATAGGAGTGCAGACAAAGTTGTCATCAATTACTTATTTTATTTAAGTGGAAAAAAATAGACTAATAAAAGTGTGGAACTATTTTCTGGTGCGGATTAATTTTTCTTTGAATTTAGAAATTATGCCCCCGAAATGTACGAATCATGCAAGAGGGGGCCGGGAGCGGCTATTGCCACCCAGGGCAGCCGAAGGTGATAACTTTTCGAAATATCAATACGGTTTTCTTACATTTTAGAGCATTTTAAAGTTCTAATTGTTCGATGAAAACAGGTATTCCATCAGACCTCGGGGTTTACGCAACTAAGAATTCTTGCATTTTCTAATAATCCTATAACCCTGGTAATAGTTAAATTAAAACTGTACTGTAAATTGTAATTTAATGACTGAATTATTAAAAAGAAGTGGTTTCTATGATGTTATCACACCTGATGAATTTTATTGCAGGCTCGCTAATCAATCAACAGCTTCGTCAAATTTTTGAATGACACGGAAAACTCACTTACAGACTGCCAGAAAAATAATTAGTACACCTGGAAAGACGTCGATTTTGATCCGATGACGGTATATGGCATCTACAGGATAGATGATATACTGATAATAGTTTCAGCGTCGTCTGCCTACAGATAGCGTAGTGGCATAGCTACCAGAGTACCATCTGTGTCTACCCTATAATACGGAATGCTGACAGACAAAGCCCTAGCGTGTTGCAAACGTGTGAAGCAACCAGGCAACCATGCTGCTGAGATGCACTCGGGCTTCCTGCATGCAACTGAGCGAGCTTGAAAGGGTTGAAACTGTGGCCTTCCGAGTGGCGGAATGGGCCTGTCGAAGCACTGCCAGTGAAGCCGGACATGCTGCTTCAGTTGTGCAACGATTCTGGTTTTAGTGGTCACATGAACATTCTCACATCCGTAAACGAGACTCTGGACGTACACGCAGCACAGACGCCCACGAGGATCGTCGTATTGGAATGGCAGCGGACACAGACCACACAGCTACTACAGCACAGATAGCAGGGCTTGTGAGCCAAGACCTGTCAACACGAACTGTTGCGAACGAGTTGTTAGCTGCGGGACGACGGGCACGCACACCTCTAGCCCGTCTTCCACTCACGTCAGAGCGTCGACTTCCACTGCTCGACTGATGCCACCAGAGGATCACCTGGAAGATGGAATTACGCGCTGAGGTCTTCAGCGATGAAAGCAGATTTTGCCTGCACGCAAGTTATGGTCGTTTGTGCGTTCGACGTGGACCTAGTGAGCTTTGTTTCGTAGAGTGCATTCGTCCAAAATACACTGGTCCCATCCCGGGCACTATGGTCGGGAGTGCGATAAGTTACAACTCTCGTTCAATTTTAGTGTTCCTGGAGAGGACGCTAATCAGCGCTCGGTACGTGCAGAATGTTGTTAGATCCGATCTTGCAACAAGAAGGTCGTGTGTTGTTCCAACGGGATAATGCTCATCCACACACAAGACTTCCGGACTTCTCTCCAATCGAGCATGTGTGGGATTTCATGGGAAGAGAAGCGACTCGTGCGACTCTTCCAGAACTACGTGAACAAATCAGGCAGGCGTGGCATAACGTATCCCAGGACGGCATTCGTCATTTGTACATCGAATGACTGCCAGAATCAGCGCCTGCATTGCCGCCCATGGAGGATTCACCGAGCCTACCGCTGTGGCCGAGCGGTTCTAGGCTCTTCAGTCCGGAACCGCGCTGCTGCCTAGGTCGCAGGTTCGAATCCTGCCTCAGGCATGGATGTTTGTGATGTCCTTAGGTTAGTTAGGTTTAAGTAGTTCTAAGTCTAGGCGACTGATGACCTCAGATGTTAAGTCCTATAGTGTTTAGAGCCATTTGAATCATTTTTTGAGGATTCACCGGGCATTAATACGGGTATTTCAGCAAACACCGATATGTGGTACCTCAGAACCGCTTGTGGTATTGGTCTGTAATGTAATCATTTCATGTATTGCATAGTCACTGTTGCAACAATAAATCTTGAGTGAATTGGAAACCTCAATAAGGGTGTAGTAACTTTTACCGGCAGTATAACTTTATCATGAAACACATCAGTGTTATTAATAATACCTGCTCCAATGTACGAATGCTTCTAAGATTTTTTGTCCGAACAGTCCACGAAGCCTAGCCTCTGTTCACTTTAAAGCAGAAAATTTCATTTCACACGTTACTTGTGTAAACGCAACCGTTAGCAAAGTGATTGCAGTGTGTGTGTGTGTGTGTGTGTGTGTGTGTGTGTGTGTGTGTGTGTTTTGACTCTACGGGCACTCAAAGGCGAGGTTATTAGCGCCCTGACACATTTTAAAAGGAACAAATGTGGTCGCAAAGTCGCTAAATTTGTTGCTCACAGTGAACAACACCCGCATACTCACTCCTACATCACTCGCATACACTCACACAATCACTCTATCTCACTTGCCTTAAGACAACGGGGAAAATACGAAAGGTGATATAGTGGCGATTAGAACACAAGCAAACCGACAGAAGAGATTGCAGTATGCATTAATGCGTAAATTATACACAGACAACAGCTTGCAATCACATGTACACTACTTTTACAGGTATTTCCAGTCGATAAACAAATCATGACACTCTTCTTGTTTCTTATTTGCGTATGAGTCAAATTTTAAGAAAACGACAGCTAATTTGTTTGAGATAAGACAGTGGAGTTTTTTCCTCATACTGCGTGTTTCACTCAAACACACAGACAGATACCAACACATTTTTATGGATGGGTATAATAATTGCACATATCTTTTACTTCTTTCAGATATGTTCAAAAATAAGTACGAAACCTAGCTTGTGAATACGTAATCGATAATTCACAGGAAATATTAGTATAACTAAATTCATCAATAGAACCACCCAACACAACTGACTCTTGACAAATGATCTGCAGAGACAGACTGAGGGAGGTATGATATCAAGTCAGAACATGATCACAAGCCAGCGCACATGCTCCACTCCAGAGATAAATTAAGGTCATATTTGTTTCCGTTTCGTAGACAGTAGCGGCTGCTGTTGTTTTGAGGTTGGTAGAGGCAATGCGTTTGCGTCGGTCAAAGTAAGTACTTATTAAGTAACTAATGTAAGAATGTAGAGCATGGTTCAGAAAAATTACTTCGGATAAAATTTGACGAAACATTTGTCGTAGCTCACACAAACGGCTTCTGGGATTTTTAATTAAAGAAGCAAAAAATGGTTCAAATGGCTCTGAGCACTATGGGACTCAACTGCTGTGGTTATCAGTCCCCTAGAACTTAGAACTACCTAAACCTAACTAACCTAAAGACATCACACACACCCATGCCCGAGGCAGGATTCGAACCTGCGACCGTAGTAGTCACGCGGTTCCGGACTGAGCGCCTAGAACCGCTAGGACACCGCGGTGCACGGTTCAAGAAAATCGAAACAACGTTAAAGAAAAAAGAGGAAATTGATGTGCAGTTGAATAAAATAAACAAACGATCTCAAAAAGTGAGGAAAAGGGAGACAATTTAAAAAAAAATCTATATAGGAAAGAATTTAAAAATCTAAAAGGTAAGATAGGTTAACAAGCGGTGGCTATAAACAAGAAACGCAGTGATCATGTAAAGAAGCGCAAGGAACATACAAAGTCATAAAAATCAAAATGACTGAAGGTCAGGTTATGGAAGCAAAAAAACAGTTCAAGAAGAAGGCAGACCAACAGGCACAGTCCTTTAATACGAAAGAAGACAGGAGACTGATACTGATACGCAGAACTGTGATTCATAGAAGAATACACTACTGGCCATTAAAACTGCAACACCAAGAAGAAATGCAGGCGATAAACGGGGATTCATTGGACAAATATATTATAGTAGAACTGACATGTGAGTACATTTTCACGCAGTTTGGGTGCATAGATCCTGAGAAATCAGTACCCAGAACAACAACCTCTGGCCGTAATAACGGCCTTGATACGCCTGGGCATTGAGTCAAACAGAGCTTGGATGGCGTGTAGAGGCACAGCTGCCCATGCAGCTTCAACACGATACCACAGTTCATCAAGAGTAGTGACTGGATTATTGTGACGAGCCAGTTGCTCGTCCACCATTGACCAGAAGTTTTCAGTTGGTGAGAGATCTGGAGAATGTGCTGGGCAAGGCAGCAGTCGAACATTTTCTGTATCCAGAAAGGCCCGTACAGGAACTGCAACATGCGGTCGTGGAGTATCCTGCTGAAATGTAGGGTTTCGCAGAGATCGAATGAAGGATAGAGCCACGGGTCGTAACACATCTGACATGTAACGTCCACTGTTCAAAGTGCCGTCAATGCGAACAAGAGGTGACCGAAACATGTAACCAATGGCACCCCATACCATCACAACAGGTGGTACGCCAGTATGGCGATGACGAACACACTCTGCCAATGTACGTTCACCGCTATGTCACCAAACACGGATGCGACCATCATGATGCTGTAAACAGAACCTGGATTCATCCGAAAAAATTACGTTTTACCATTCGTGCATCAAGATTCTTCGTTGAGTACACCACCGCTGGCGCTCCAGCCATAGTCACCGAGCTGATAATCCATGCTGTTGCAAACGTCGTCGAACTGTTCGTGCAGATGGTTGTTTTGCAAACGTCCCCATCTGTTGACTCAGGGATCGAGACGTGGCTCCACGATCCGTTACAGCCATGCGGATAAGATGCCTGTCATCTCGACTGCTAGTGATACGAGGCCGTTCGGATCCAGCACGGCCTTCCGTATTACCCTCCTGAACCCACCGATTCCATATTCTGGATCTCGACCAACGCGAGCAGCAATGTCGCGATACGATAAACCGCAATCGCGATAGGCTACAATGCGACCTTTATCAAAGTCGGAAACGTGACGGTACGCATTTTTCCTCCTTACACGAGGCATCACAACAAAGTTTCACCAAGCAACGCCGGTCAACTGCCGTTTATGTAAGAGAAATCGGTTGGAAACTTTCCTCATGTCAGCACGTTGTAGGTGTCGCCACCGGCGACAACCTTGTGTGAATGCTCTGGAAAGCTAATCGTTGGCATATCACAGCATCTTCTTCCTGTAGGTTAAATTTCGCGTCTGTAGCACGTCATCTTCATGGTGTAGCAATTTTAATGGCCAGTTGTGTATTTTAGGAAAAGTAATTGAACGAGTCAAAGTATTAACCACCGTCGTCGAGCGATTGTTTACACGACCATATCAGATAGGACAGCCCCGGCTAGATTATGTGAAAATGGAGATATTAGGGATTTGGTACAGTTGAAAGACATCCAGATTAACATTAAGTGAAAGAATAGAGAAACGTTGGATGTGCTTATAATAGAGAAGGGGAGCAGTAGAAACTCAGGCAGTAAAGAAAGGGAAAAAGTGAGGAACCAAAGGAAGGAAGAAAAAATCGAGAGGGAAGATAACTAAGAAAGCTTACAGACAGATTATGTCGCATCAACGGAGTGTCGGCACCACTGGTAATCACCATTGTAACCAGATACATCTTTTCGTGCGATCTAGATGAAGAAATCAGGGAACATTTTGTATCTCTGCAAAACTTTTCATTGTTTCTGGATGCATGAAACCGCTTATACCCAATGAATTGAGCAGTTCCGACAGCCTTTACCTAGATTGTGGCCACATCTTTTGAAGATTAACTTTGTATACAAACACTTTAAAGATAAGGTAGCAGTGAGAATGACAGTGATTCCAATAATTCAAACAAGCTTTCCTTCATGATTACCACCCCAAGGCAAAACAAGACCAATTTAAACGGGGGATACTGATCATGGAACACTGCGCAGATTCGAGGTGGCAGGACCCCATACAATATTTCAAGGAGATGGTCGATAGAAACCAATATTATTTTGAGATGTAACTTACGAGCTGGCAGAACTAATACGAATTTGTTTGACGGAACTTCCGTGTCAAATACAGAGAGACATTATAATCGCTAGTAGGAACATGCATGATGTACGTGGATTTCAATACTTATTGCAAGAGTTAGGTTACAGTCGAGATTTTCCACCTGAAAATCAGTAAGCGAATAACCAAAAATGGAGAGTGAGACACCCACCGTGAGAAAGTGGAGACGGACCGGATAGGCGAAATGTACACAGACGATGGGAACCTCATTATCACCCCGAGGATAGGAGAAGTAACTGGAGACATGACGATAGGCAAGATAACTGGAGCCACGACGATCGTCAAGAAAGAAGAGTCGAAATTGTGGAAGATCGTGAACCTGGGCCCTGGCATAACCATAAGTATGAAAAATGGGGGAACGCACCTGGAAGCGGACTACCAGAAGAGGCTCCAGCATCACAGTTACTTACCGCCAGCCTACCAGTAGCACTACTGATAAATCGCAACGAATTCAAGCAGTGGGAATCGACGAATTTGACAACAGTACAGAGGACAGAGCATATCCGATCATAAGTGAGAACATGGAAGAAAACGTAGTGCAGCGTAACTCGATTCAGGTATGCAATTGTCAGTGTTGGACAAGGAACTCTATGAGTTATGTGATAGGAAGAAGAAGTGGCAGTTATTGAAGATACAGGGTATGAGAATACAAGATGCAGTAAACGGAAAATGTGCAGAGGTTGTGGAGCATGTGACAGCAGATTTTGAGTGCAAGTCACGTGCATGTAGTGCAAATTTTTTGATTGTGAACATTTTGACGGTGAAAGCCATACGAGGACTCTGAAGTATTGTCGTCTCGTAGTACATTTGAAGGGGAGGCTTGCACTGGTGAATTTGAATGACGAGAACATTAAATTAAAATCCGCAGACAATGCAAAAACATCGGTAGAAGGAAGTTATTCGTTAGGCCTCGTTGTCACTGAAAAAGAAGAGAGAATGATGTTAGGGGAAGAAGAGGAAGAACTGGGAGAGGCAGAAGATGAAGTTGACCAGGAGATTGTTTACGCGACCATATCAGATAGAAAGTAGTGAAATAGATGATTTAGAAGATGATGGAGAATGTGAAGACGCGTGGGCTAGCGGATCAATAGAGGAGGAGTCAGAGTACATAGGATGCAACGCAATAAAAGAAGATTATCCAGTTTTTAACTTGAGAGGATTTGCTGGCAGTTTTTTACCTGCGTAATACAGAGTGTCGCGAATTTTCATCATGCTGTGCTGTGCTAATAACTGGAAGTTCAATTGTTTTTTAACGTCAACGCCGGTAGGTGCTGATTAATCACGAATCTAGCAACGCTTCTGATAAGTGCTGCATTCTCCTGAGTGTTTCGGGTACTCTAAAGTACCACGATTTTTTACTTTTATCTATCATCTTGAAATTTATTTACCTATTAAAGAGTTAAGCGCACCAGAAGATGAAGTGGACATGAGAGAGAATGCGGACGTTTTAGATGCTGGAAAATGCTCCAATGTGCAACTGCTAGGAACAGAGACGAAACGGAAGAACAGCTAAGAGGTAGCATATAGTGAGTGCAAAGGTGATCTGTGGGGTAACCTGTTCGACGGAAATAATTACAAAGGAATTTCAGGAAGATGAAAACACTAGTGAGGTCACTGTAAACGAAAATTGTGTAGTGGGATGTGAGATAGATAACAAAGATTACAAGGAATTGTAGACGACCCCTTTGTTGGACGTGAACGCTCCCCGGAAATTGTAAAATCAGCTCTAGAGAGGATAAGCACAAGAGTAGAGAAGAGGAAGGAAAATTAGAGAGAACTGATACGAGAGATGAAACTTACTGTGGGCGACAATGCTTCATTACGATCACAGAAACGATCAGAGAAGAGCAGATTCTAAGCAGAAAATTCTTTTGTGTATTTTGTGGACCTTACCGTGAATGGAAAATTATTCACCAAAACATTATAGAATTAGGAACTCTGCGAAGCTGCAAATTAATTGGAAATCGCCGCATTTCACATGCCATGTTGTTTAGGGAATGAAAAGTTTTGAAGAAATGAGCAGAGACACGACAGACTGTCTAAGGTCTGATTTAAGAATATTTAGTAATAATATGAAGTAATCCCATGTAAAAGTAAAAGAGTCATGAGGTCGTAAAAGAGAGATTTTTCATGGAACAAGTTTATCAGGAGAAGTCAGGAAGATGGTGTAGGAGATACTGAGAACAGAAGCATTAAACGGATCATTGCCTGTAATTACCCGTTGATGAAGACGCTGTTATTGGTGAGGTTTTTTGTATGTTCGCCACATGCGAAAGAGTGCTAAGCAAGAAGCTTGATAATTTGAGTTTATGTGAGTGATGTTAGGTAGTATTGAGATGACGAGTGTTTGAGTACAGCAGATGTGAAGAAACACTGTGCTGTGAGGGTTTTGGAGATGTGAATGAATGCTACACTATGACGGAATAGTCAATGAATAACACAATGCGTCGAATTACGTGAATATTTGTTAATTTTATTAGAGTGTGATGTGATAATTTTTGTGTATCTCCATATACTGTTGACAGGATAGACAACAACTTTTGGGGGAAAGCCATGATGAAAGCAAAAGAATAAAACACTATGAAAGAGTGAACTTACCGTGACCCAGATTGGAGGAACGAGTAAGTTAGTTTACAACTATAATAAGAGACAGACAGACCACGAACCATTGGAAAAGTGAAATATAGTAACTATTAGGATTAAACAAATAACATATAAAGCAATATTTTTTTATTTTCTAGTATAGCTAAATAACCATATTATATTTGTGTTTATGTTTCAAGTAGAGACACCCACAATTTAGTCAACCCACAGTATGACAGATAAAACTAATGCATAAGACGAAAGGTGATGGATATTTGGAAGACCCAGTTTATTAGATGAAAAGTAGTGAATGAAGTGAACAGAATATAGGTAATACGGTCAGATAGTAAACATACGTAGGGTTGCTACAGTAGATTTGGGCAAGCACGTAAGTAATTGTGAGTCATCTGCTAGGTATCGGTAGACCTCTCCTGGTTATTTATTACTGCATGCGAACAATAAATAACAGCATGAAAACTGCTAACTACTAAAACCTTACCTGAGCTCCCAACCGAAATATGAATTGAGAAAACTGTCATTATGTAAAAAATGAGTTTGAATATTTTGAGTATGAGAATTGTGATTACAACTGAACTGTCATGATGTAAATTAAATGTATGAAGATAAATAATAAGAACTGAAATCAATTTAAAGATTAACAATTATGAATAATAAAAATTTCGAACAGACTGAGAAGCTTCATTTGTGATGTTATTAAATTAGAAATGAATTTAAAATGTTTTATTATTGAACGAAATGTTGTCGGAGCTGAATATGTTTGTGTGTTATTAGGTCTGTGATAGTAATATATGTATTGTAAACTGTTTGTGGTCACACCAGTCAAACTTTGGAAGAAGGCATGTGAGAGATACAGATGGTGGATGGGTCGAGATAGCAGGAGTGAGTAACTGCGGCGTCTTGGCCCCAACAGCTGGTCTGCCACTCTACCAATCGCACAAGAAACCATTGCAGCAGGTTGCCAGCTGAGATATGTGCCATGGCACGGTCACTACCCGTCAATTCAGATAAGCTTCTGTGAGAACAATACGCTTGCTAACTACCTGCCTGCAGCTGTATGAACCTATCTCGACAACTGAAGCCCTAGAGGATTCTTAGGAACTCATCACCCTCTCGTCGCAAGTAAACGCTCAGTTCGACGTTCTGAGACTTGACTACTACAAGATGCGCATGCTCCAGCGTGCCCGTTTACATCTGTAAAATAATTATGTCATGTGCACGTTGCTACTACCAACGAAACACTACATGTTGCCCATGGGGTAAATGTAGCGTGTTTTTATACGTAATGAACAGTGAGACAATCACAACCATTCTCACGATTCCCATGGTGATGTGCATAAAGGATATATACTTTTAATTTTAATGTGTAATCTTGTGGCTTGAATGGAACGTTGTGTCAAGTGAGAGGAGGTCGCTAACTGCTTCTCAGGTGAACAATAATCACGATTCACGGTGTTGGGCGAGTAACAGGACACTAACTACACAATTTTAATACATCTTGTGACACTATAAAGGAAGGAAGAGACAGTATTACGACTTTGTTACTACACCTGTGCCCAAAAACAAATGTGATCATATAGGAGACTTGAACTTTATGTAAGATAGACTGCGATCACCAATACTGTGAAGACTCGAACTTGTGACTTCATATATGTGTGCAGAAGAGACAGTTCGTCTTCTCATACTACAATCAGTACAGCACAACAAACTGTACTCGTTATCACGAACCTTGAACACAGAAGCTATTTCTATATCTCTCATACTAACAGTGACTATGCCAATTTCGTGTGACTAATTAGTTTTGTGCCTCAAACTGACACAGTATTTTGTGTTTTTCTAGTGCGCCGCTTGCTTCCGTGCTTACCAAATCATATGTTGGAGATCAAGGTCGCCAGATGGGCAGCGCCCTTCAACCAGCTCGGAATTTTGACGATCTAACGCGCCTTTGAGACGAAATTTGACACTACATTCCTCAGGTAGGCATCGAAAAACTGTCACTCATTGCCAAGCCGAATATTGCTTGCATAATGGCCAGAGGTGGACCAACGCGTTATTGACTTGCTCAAATGGTTCAAATGGCTCTGAGTACTGTGGGACTTAACTTCTGAGGTCATCAGTCCCTTAGAACTTAAAACTACTTAAACCTAACTAACCTAAGGACATCTCATACATCCATGCCCGAGGCAGGATTCGAATCTGCGACCGTAGCGGGCGCGCGGTTCCAGGCCGTAGCGCCTAGAACCGCTCGGTCACCCCGGCCGACTGAATTGCTCAATTTGTGAAGCTCTTACTCTTGAATGAATCATCCAATTTTTCTGAAGTTGTAATCGTTTGCTTTCCTGTACATGTAGGCCTAAGTCACATCTACTGACTTCCAGCCTATTCGGATAACTCCCTTGTGGTGCGTCATTTTCTTTGTCTTAGAGTGTACGTCACACAGCGCCTCCCTTCTCGCTCCCGTCGTGAATCGATTTGCTCCAGCGTCATATTAAATCTAGATGGCGGTACCTCTCCACACCTTAGTACATCATGCTGTCTGGTGCCTCTCAGTCTATTACTACGGCATCCTCCTAAATTGTGGTTACTACTCACCAACGAGTCTAGTTGATCGACTGACTGCACAGTGGAACCGACGTTAATTTTTTTTTCATTCCAGTTTACTTCTCCTGAACTGGTACAGGTAACTCAATCATTATTGTTGGGATTAGTTTCGACTCCTTAAGCAGTTCGTCCAAATACACATTCTTCTGTAAATAGACTTGGAAAACTCTTCGTAAATTTTACACCTGATAGAGTCAGTGGAACGCACGCTACACGGCGTCTGGCTCGGAGCTGTCCTTGAAGTAACCGCTTTGTAACAGTTCGCTTTGTCACTGTGGTGCCAAGTGTTGCTAAAATTACTGCTGCGCCATTGCCATACGTCGAACACGATGGTCTTCCCTCTCGGTAGTGCCATGTGGCCGGCCGGAGCCGAGTATTCTTGCGATCTTACATTCTCGTGACAACCGCTGCCAGTAATCATGTACAGTGGCTCCATTCCTGCCAAGACTTTCTGCAATATTGCGGAAGGTGCATCCAGCTTCTCGTAGCCCTATTAGACGACCTCGGTCAAACTCAGTGAGGTGTTGATAATCGTGTCTTTAAAGGCAGTCTGCCGGCCTGAGTGACCGAGCGGTTCTAGTCGCTACAGTCTGAAACCGCGCGGCCATTACGGTCGCAGGTTCGAATTCTGCCTCGGGCATGGATGTGTGTGATTTCCTTAGGTTAGTTAGATTTAAGTAGTTCTAAGTTCTAGGGGACTGATGACCTCAGAAGTTAAGTCCCATAGTGCTCAGAGCCATTTGAACTAAAGGCAGTCTTGACTAACATCAACTTACCGCTTCAGACCGCAAAGGTAACTAACGCTCACGACCGTCACAGTGTGTATTTGAAGCTAACCTGATTTACATCTTCACAGTGGCCAATCTTACGCGACTGGCGCGAAATTTGAATAAACATCATCTTTCAGGTATAGAAACACGCCTACCAACTTAAGTTTATGGCGTAGGGCTCCTTCTTGGTGTTGCGATTACTTGCCCGTCTCATCACGCAATTCTGAGCGCTGCTCGACCAATATCGATTCATAACACCAATTCTGAACTGAACGTATGTATCGCATTGCAGTCCAGTTCACATTCCCCAGTATAATACGTTACCTCCCGGTCTACTAATTATGGACCGCATCTTCTTATCATCGCACTATCCCGGAAATATTCCTTCAAATTTTTGTTTGAATGCCAGTGGGTGATGCTACCCTTAGCAGAGGAAATGTGAAACTTACATACACGCAAGTATTTATCGTCAGACATAACATAACTCTTGTTTTTATCTTTCGGTTTCTCCATCTCGTCCCACCTTTCAAGTCTCTGCTTTATTTCTATTTCCATCTGAATAGCAGTCGGGATATTGCATCTAATTTTGCCTCGAGCCTCTTTTCAACTTTTCGCGAACGTCTTCCAGTTCTGAGTTACATCATTACATGATTTTTTAAATTCATTTCCTCTAGAACTCGAATCAACATTAATGTTTTTATCTTGCTGTTCTGTTACTTATGAACTAGTTCACAAATCTTATTAGTTTCTTTTAGATCATTTGTTATTTGCACAACATTAGAATCTAAGAACGTCATCTTAGGTTCCTGAGCTTCAGACAACTTTTTACTCTTCAATACTGCCTCTGATAGGGCCTCTATTACTAGCTTTGGCCTCTCTTCATATTTATTAATCAAGGCTCAGGTTTCTAGGCGTATTTCATCTTTTATTTTGCCAATTTTAGTGTTTGTTAATTTAATGGGGACAGACCAGGGTAGTAATTTTTTATCCTTATTTGTTATTGGCTTAAAATGTTCCATAGAGGGTCTATTTTTAAGATTCATTCATACAAAGCATGCCATAAATGTTAAAACATGTTAAAACCACAATTTACTACATAAGGATCTGGCGCATCCGAGCGCTCGAATGAAACCGATATAACACTGTAATAGTTACCGACAGAACAGGTGTCATATTAGATTCGGATAGTATCACAGAGGGCATCAGCATCAATTAAAATACTTTTCTCAACAAGATTTCTCTTCGTAACATTTTCGTTTACGTAAACGTTCTGAAAGCCCATGCTTATGTCGCGTCTGCTGAACTTGTCGTTTCGCTTGTTATTTACATGAAGTAAAACGTGAGTGCCTGAAAATGAGACACAAACGTAATTATATGGATAAAAAAGGTTCAAAAAGTAATTCCAGCCGTACAAAAAGCCCTTCAATTGATAAGCGGAAGCCAGTTAATCGATATAATTTCGCCGAAAAGGGAGTGTTTCAACGCCGGCGGAAAAAAGCCAACTGTATGGCGATGGTATTGCCGATTAATGGTTTGTTCAATTTCAATACTAAAAAAGAACACAAGTAGAAACTTCAAACGCCAGTTTCTTTCAAAACAGCATTTTTCAGATTGGGTCGAGCTAATGAAATATACATGCAATTACATTATATCTTTTTATAACTTGTGAGTCGGTCTTTTTGCTATTTTAGTACGACTTTTTGTGCACACTTTTTGTCGAAAAAACTGACTTTTATTTGAAAGTGCAGCCATTTTGCTCAACATCATATTGTTTAATATTCGCACGTACTTCGTTAGTCATTATCGTCAGGTTCAAAACAGTTTTGGAAATTTTGTTATGCGTTGAAAGTTGCTGCGTTCAGACGGCGCACTCCACGAAGGGCTTTCGTTGATGTCGTTTAATGTCCTCTTTACATAATACAGTCTTAGAGGTGTACAATAAAGGTCTAGGGTCAGTTATATAATTTGTTTGTTATTCTATTGACAAAAAATAGATGAATTTCGTTTCCAAACTCGAGCATCACTCTGGTCTACCACTCCTTTTTCCTTATTTGTTGTTTAAATGCTTGTTTATACTCCTTAATAGCATTTACAATTTTTTATAGACTGCTGATTTAACGTTGCTTGAATGTGTGTCTGACCTTTACTGTCTATTTTGTGAGTCAACTCCCTGTGAACCCTCATTACCTCATCCCTCAGTACATCATCCCTCATTACATCAACTTTATTATCAGTAACATTAACTTCAGTACTTTCACTGGAGAATTCGACATTACTGTCGACAGATATAGTATCTGCCGATTCAGTGTTGTGAGTTGCATTCCATTCATTCATATCAGACCCATGGTCTTCAGAGATTACTCGAGCAATGTGTACTTCATGAGTGACTTCCATCGCCTCTGACCTGTTTTGCACATCTAAATCATTTTTTTGACGAACTAACGTCATGTAACATATGTTATTTTTTTGTTTTTTTGGTATCTCGCTACATATGTAGGCAATATATCCAGCAAACTTAACGCTTTCCTAAAGAAGACCATAGCTGGATTTGCATACCGCACTGCACACAACCTAAAGACACAAATTAACTCCAGAAATACGAAACTACCAGTGCATTCATACCCTGGCGTACACAAAATTAACTGTAATGACTGCCAAAAATTCTATATAGGCCAAACATGCAGAAATTTTGAAATTAGGTACCCATAACATACCAGAAAAAGTGACACAAACCCATCTACATTGTTTAACCATGTAAAAACTGAAAATCACATCATAGACCAGATTGCAAATTCGATGCAAATTCTCCACATAACACCAAAAGGCCCAATATAGAATTTTTTGGAAGAGATAGAAATCTATATACACACCCGCAAATACCCAGAAAAAATTATAAACGAACAACCCGATTTAAAACATAAAAACTACTTTGATATTTTATTGAAGTTATTGACCACGGATAATTTCATAAAACGAACAACAATATACAGCTGCAAAGATTTTACTATCACGCAACTCCACAGATTTATAAAAACAAATCTGGAACCATGTACCATCGCTGACATAACTCGAAGCTATCAAACTCACAAAATGTTAACAAGATCTTAACGCTACTGGCCAACAAAGAAAAATTCCACTGCTCAGACATTACTTAGCGAGTCATTTGTAATTTAGCCTGTGCTTTGCTTAAAAACGCACCAAGTAAGATATCTGACAGCAAGAGCGTCAGCGACGTAATATGGAAATAAGTCTTACTCCAAATGTACAAAATAATTACTTATGAGGAAAACTCACAGATGTATGACCTAAATACCGTTCTATATGTTGCAGAGTGCTTGAAAATGGCCTTTTAGCCGAAATAGGCCGATAGCCAATGAAAATAAAGTCACAATAATAACAACTGCTACACAAAGCAGCGTTTTGGCTTAATGTACACATAATATCCTTGCAAGACACATAACACTGCAAGCCCAGAAGAATTTAAAATGATTTCTTATAGTTCAAATAAAAAAAAAATTAGTTCCTGGCTGCTGTATGCGCACGTCTACACAAATGTTGTGGTGTGTTCTGCTGTGCGTTGGACTGTGCTACCATAGATTTGCACGACGCTATTCAGCTGCGCCTACAGCGATAAGAGCTGACAACCTTACCGTGTTTCCTAAAGGCTGCGTATGCGGCTGGTAAGGTCAACGCTCTCCAGCTGCCACGTGAATGGCCACCCGCCACATTGCATCGTTGTCGCCCGCCGAAACTGCCCGAATACGATAAACTGTTTTTGTTTATTACCGTGTTCACGAAAGTGACGTCTGTCTCAATCGCATAGTTTACTACGTTTAGTTTAGTAACTAGGTGTAGAAAGCTGACATCATCAGTAACATGTCACTTTGAAGAACCTGCCTTAAGGTTAAAAAAATGGCTCTGAGCACTATGGGACTCAACTGCTGTGATCATCAGTCCCCAAGAACTTAGAAGTACTTAAACCTAACTAACCTAAGGACACCACACACATCCATGCCCGAGGCAGGATTCGAACCTGCGAACATAGCAGTCGCACTGCCTTAAGGAACTTGCCAAAACAAATTGTTTTTATTTTCTTAGAAACGAGCAGTTCAGTCTCATTAGTCATAATTTCTGGGATTTATTGACTCCTCCTTCAGCCCTTCTGTATCTTCGTCTGTTGGTTCTGCTTCAGGATTCAGTGTAGTGGCTGCTTTTTGGTTCAGGATATTAAGGTGACAGAACAGTGGACAGGAACCACAAATATACCTTTCTTTTTGTAAAGCCACACGAAGGATATTACTATCGACAACCTGATATACATAAATTAAGTTTTGATAGAATTCTGAAATGATTTCTGAAGCGCCACAGGATCATACTTCGACATACGTAGTGGTAAGGAAAAGACGAATAGGACAAACTGCGATCTGTTCTTGTAGTCGCAATCCATGTTCCTCAAGAAACAAAACGTTTTCAACTCATAAATAGTTCATTTTATCAACCTGGCATGACGGATCTCCTTGGGGTATGGAAAAATACTCCATGAGATGGTTTTTTAAAAAGAGAATTCGCGGTTAATTAAAAAGCTATAAAACTAATCGTCATACGTATATAATGCCTGTAAGGCAAATAGAGATTTTTTTTCAAAATGTTTTCAATCAAAACACACGCACTTCTAAAATGGGTCGTATTAGACGCTATTGTGGCAGAGACTACTGATACAACAGAAAAGTCATTTAGTGCGAGTTTCATGGACAACTTTTTCTTGCCATTTATCGCACCAAGTTAAACGGCCGCAACATGCGTAAAATATGCAGTGTTGAACTAGTAGTGGATTTTTCTTTTGATTCATTTTGAAACAAATTTGTGTGTAAAATTTATCTTTTAAGTATATTAATAAGTAATTTACTGATTTGTTGATTTTGATATTCGTTTCACTCTCGTCTATTAATGGCTACATGGCTCGCATTTCTGTTTCCTAAATAACTGATAATTGGTTCCATGCTTGTACCTTAGGGTGTTCTTTAAATGCTGATTGATGAAAAACTGGTCATGTTTTTCGATTGTAAATATAGTCAAACTAATGAGTGTGCTAATTCGTCAAAGTTTTGAAAAAATGTCTTATTCCTTTTCACTTGTTATGAGAAGACGATCTCCTAGCTTATTTATGTGGTAGCTGCCACTGCCGATAAAAACTTTCTAATTTTAGTATGCAGTCTCTCACACCCAAACCTCCAGATGTCAGACAGTCAGACATGTGCCAAACGTTGCTGTCGATAGGGTATCAACCAAAACTCAGATATAGTTTGTGATATGTGCTGTTTCCCAGGAGTACGTGGGTAAACGTTGAGTAATAAGTAACATCTGACGTGCAGAGGACATGAAAAGCTTAACTGTGAGCCTCTGCCATGTAGCAATCCCGCATGGAAGTCGGTAGAGCATTAGTTTGTCGTACCAATGGATCCCAGGTTCTAACGCTGATCATGCCATTCTGTTTATACTGTGATAGGTTTGAAACTGTTATATGGGACAATACAAGGTGTCCCTCTCAAACCTCCCCGATTTCAAAGACCCAGAAAAGAAAACACAGTAGATACGACAATGAAAAACGCACCACATTGTAGAGCATCACAAATAATTTATTTATTTATCATCAATACACCTCTACATGTGAACCATTTGTAGAACGAAGAATATCGAGTCTATATTCAATTTCTTGCCAAGTTCTTTGTAATATTTCCTCTGTTATTGTTGCAATCGCATTAGCGATACGATGTCTTAACGTAGGAATATCGTGCACTTTGGTTGCATACACGTGGTCCTTCACGAATCCTCACACGAAGAAATCAAGCGGCGTAATGTCGGATGAACGTGGTGGCCAGGCAATGGGTCCCCCACGTTTGATCCAACTATTGGGAAATTTCCTATCTAGGAACTTGCATACAGCCGTTGACCAATGCGGCGGAGCTCTATCTTGTTGAAAAATGATGTTGGGTTGCAAGTCTTTGTATCTGAGGGTACACAAACTGCTCCAACATGTACAGGTACACTGACCCATTCACTGTTGGTTCCACAAAGAGGAACAGTCCAACAATCCTGTCGTGTATTAGTCCTGCCCAGAAGTTTAGTCTAGGGCTATCACGAAAATGTTCAATGACAACGTGCGGATTTTGCGAACCCCAAATCCGAACATTATGCCTATTAACCCTTCCTGATGGGTGAAAGGTTGCCTCATCTGAGAAGTAACATCTTTCCAGGAAGCTGGCATCCATATCAGTACACTGCAGCATATCCGCAGCAAATTGTTGTTGGTGTGGTTTGTCGTTCGGCGTCAGATGTTGCAGAATTTGCACTTTGCAAGCACACATACGAAGACACTGCTGAACTACACGATGCAATGTTGATCGAGGTACATGAAGTTGCCTAGACGCTTGACGAATTGACTTACGTGGGCTCCTGAGAAACGTTTGTCTGATGTCGTCCATTGGCTCTTCTGAAACTACATGACATGCACTGCCAGAATGTTTCAGAACACTTCATGTTGCCAGAAACTTCCTATACCATTCCTTAATTTTTTCACATCAGGTGGTATACATTCACACACGACGATAGTTTCTTTGCACAGTAATCGGCGATTTTGTTTCTGAAAACCACACTACTGCTTGCACACACTGCTGTCGAGTCGCCATTTTCATTTCTTGCGACCATACTGCACTCTGGCGACGATACTTGGCACTTCTGACGCGAGAATATAAATTTTTTGAGATGCTCTACAATGTGGTGCATTTTCACTGTCGTATCCACTGGGTTTTTCTCTCCTGCGTCCTTGAAAACAGGGAGGTTTGAGGGTGCACCATGTATGTTCCTGTCGTGTACAAGGAGTGCTCGAATTTTGGTATAAAACGGACTGCAAATAGAACATTGATAAAATGGTCTATTTCAGTGCGCTTTCGTTCCTTTCTTTTATTTGAAAGCAGCAACCTATAGAGTGGATTTGTAGTTTCACAGAATAAACATAAATGATCTGAACAGAAGAATAAAGAAGCAATTATGTTTCTTCTGTAAACAACAGATGTACTCTATAGGTTTACTGCTTCCAAATAAACGAAGCGAAACCAGGCTGCCAATAGAACGTCGCTATACACTCCGAACATTCCTTTTATATGTCATAAGCATCTGGCCCCATATAACAGTAAAGAATACAAAACCTGCTGTGATTAGGGCCCGAATCTGGGATCTTTGGTATGACAAACTAACGCTCAACCGACTTCCCCACGAGAGCTCTACACGACAGACGCTCACAGTTATGCTTTTTCTGAGCTACGTAGGTTAGGTGTTACTAATGTTTACGCCCTTTCTCCTGGACGACAGCACATACCACGAACTATATCGGAGGTTTGATTGATACTCATTCGATAAACAACGTTTGGTACCGATCTGAGTGTCTGTCAACTGGAGGTTTGGGTGTCAGCACCTATGTCGGAAATCGTTAATTTTCCAAATAAATCTTTACTTCCCACACAGTGTGACATTTTGATGCGTATTTAATTTACACGCCCGCAAATTGTGAAATAAACTGTTAATCCTGTTTCAAACGGTTCAACTGGCTCTGATCACTATGAGACTTAACATCTGAGGTCATAAGTCCCCTAGAACTTAGAGCTACTTAAACCTAACACATCCATAACCGAGGCAGGATTCGAACGTGCTACGTAGCAGCCGCGCGGTTCCGGACTGAAGCGCGTAGAGCTGCTCGGCCACCGCGGCCGGAAATCCTGTTTCAACAGATTATAGTTTACTTTCAGTTACTTTATGCTAGTAATGCCCACAGAAATATATATAATATTCTATCAAAGACCTGTAAACCTTGATACTGTACTTGCTACGACAACAAGCTTCCCTCGAAAGTGGGCAACGATTTGGGTTGTTAGCCCTGGGTCGTAAACAGCTTGCTCTGGGCTATCTCTGCCTGGCATGCGGTCCCTAGCGTGTCACATCACCTGAGTCCTTTGATGGGTCCTGAGAACACCTTCAGTTAAGGTAACTGAAGTAAACTTCCTGCCTACATTAGGTAATCAATGAATTGTCATGCAGAAGTAATACTTGTGCGCACCTGATTCTTTTTTCGGGAAATTTATCTTAAATCCACATACAACATAACTGGATGAAAAGGGAACGGTGAACAAGTAAAAATGAACAGTTCCAAAAAAAGGAACTATCATCTGTGGACTAGTTCCCAAAGATGAACGAGTTATCCCATCTCTAGCGTATGGCTGATATCTCTTGGAATGGACTGAATGTAGTCTCTGACACGATGCCCATCAACGCAAGTAAACTTACTCGCAACAGATCTCTTTCTCTCATTTATGTAGAGTGTATTTCCCATTTTCTAGGCCGGCCGGTGTGGCCGTGCGGTTCTAGGCGCTGCAGCCTAGAACCGCGTGACCGCTACGGTCGCAGGTTCGTATCCTGCCTCGGGCATGGATGTGTGTGATGTCCTAAGGTTAGTTAGGTTTAATTAGTTCTAAGTTCTAGACGACTGATGACCTCAGAAGCTAAGTCGCATAGTGCTCAGAGCCATTTGGACCATTTTGAACCCATTTTCTCCTTTCTTCCAACAGCTTCATTTGCTTTCTTTCCTACTGGAAAAACATCCAGACTTTGGTTTTTTGCGTATAGAATGCACATTGTCTCGACCATCAGAAAAGCTGTAGGTTATTGTTGCTTGTCTACGACTAGCAACTGCTTTGTCATTATGTGCCATGTCACCTCCTTCTTACATTAACAATAAGCATCAACTGCATGATTTAATTTTTCTGGGTAGTTATCTTCTACTGGAAGAACTCATCTCTTGTGCCTGCTGCTAGTTCCTTACACTGGAAGCGGCATCTGCATATGTTCTAAAATAAGAATAAATTAACATTCCGGATGTATTGTTATTGTTATTTTTAAAGTTTTGCTGTTGTTATAAAAACCACAGTCAAAATCATTATTTTTGAGAAACGCATACAGCTGCATTTATATTGAATGGAAAGCTAACGTCTGCAGATGTACTTGAGGTCTCACGAAGTGTCTGCTTCTTCCGTGTCAGTTATGACTTCCCTGCTTTTTTTAATTTGCTTTGTTCAGAAATAAATGAACCGGAACCTTTAGGTCTTTCAGAGGATCTCGCGAAGCTTGTAGCTTCCGACATAATTATGTTTAACAGTTTTAATAATTGATAGTAAATACCGCAAAACTACAAACTGACATGAATACCAAATCACTAAACAGAACATTCAACACAACGGCACGTACCCGCTTTCAAACTACCCATGGACTATGGACATCTACACATTCTGGTGTGAACTGCTTACAAGTCTCATAGCACTTGGCCTTATTGATAGTAATATTCATCAGTGCTTTGCACCTATCTATGTCAAAATATATGTTATCGTCCAAAATGGCACTTAGCCCATTTGATATTTCAATGGTTCATTTTATCAACTTTGCTAAAAACTCGGCATATCGCAGTAACAGAAAAAGGACTATACCACGGTAAATAATTAAGGGTAAATCAGAGTTCACGACACAAATTTAAAAATGTAAAAATTATGAGTTGAGGCTTTGTCAAAATTCTGGTCCATACATGTAAATTTAAACTTAGCATTTGCTTTGCCTTAAGCTGGTTGCAATGGCGCTCTTCTGTGGCGTCAGAACAAAGCCGTATTGTGCAGTCGTGTCACATGATGTAATATGTACCGTAAAAAAGCTTCTTGGAGTCGGAATTTCACGTTCCAAAGCAAACCAGTACATGCACGATGTAACAACAAATAATAATCGAAATCCAAGGCATATTTCTTTCACTTTTACCGCGTTCCCTGTCTCACTGAGCACTAGGGAAGTTGGCTCGTTGGATGCTGCCCACAGACTGCCTCTGTCATAAAAACTTCTCGCGCTACTTCACGCCAAAAGCCCTTTTACACTCCTGCCTAAGAATAATCATTGCAAAGGAACTTCCTTCCAGCTTTTACATCATATACAATCCTACAATCCTTAAGCATGAACTAGTTACGCATATAATTACATGTTTCTGGTTACACAAAGTTACAGAATAAGAAGAATTATTTTCATAAGTTTGAAGACAAATAATTTTCATTACACAGATATTACAGTCCCTATAGAAACATAGAGGTTACATAAAGGTGCCTATGTCGTTACCAGACATAGCTGTTACGGTAAGACACGTCAAGCTTCGTATTGCTGGATACCAGTAGTGTTTGCATACTGTGTTGAGGTTATGCTCTACTGTTTGAATTGTGTACTTCAGCAAGTACACTTGTAGTAGCAGATACTGATTCCGACAACACTCTCCCGTATCTATTTCAGATAGTAACCTACTATGCAATTTTCTTTTCCGTAGCTACAATGAAATTAAAAAGACAGGCAAATGATGCATCTTTCACGTTTCTTTGACTTGTTTTCTTCACTGCAAAATCTCAGATATTTTTCTTATTCATTTATACGGTGCAATTTCTTTCGGACCAGACGAACAATTTAAGAAGGATTTTAGTTGCAAACATCTCTGGGTCATGGTCTGCGGAGTCACAATTTCTGCCATTACCTATTAGCGTTGTGTGTCTGACGCACTAGAATTTTAAATACTTAATGAGTCTTGTGCACAGGACCGTATGTTAAGAGGACATGACACTGAATCTCATCTAATCTGGTTGTACAGCCACCTTCAAGATCAACATAAATGACACCGTCTTCTGAAACTTACAGGTAGACTTCTACATAATATTTTTCACTTGTGTCACACGATCAGCTAACCACTTTCCTTTAGTTACCTGATATCCATACGAATTTTATCTTTGGACATCGAAAATTCTTTGTTGCAGTTAGGAGTATGGTGCAACCTTCTAGTAATACCAAGTTCTCCGAGTTGTTTTCCATTTTGAAGTAATGGTGTCTAACTGGAAGCTGAAGTCTCTGTTACCTCGGCCCTGATTCTTTCCGCTAACTTCAGAGTTTTTCCTGTATCATTAAACACATTTTGACTATTACTCCATAACTACTCTGGCATTAAGGGGTCTCAAATCAATGGATTCTTTTCAAATAAAATGGGAAAGTGTCATAATATTTGTCACACGAGCGTCTAGTCACGTACGAGGTACCTTAAGGATCAGGAATGGGATGTGCGCGTTCAAACAATTCTCTTTGCTAATGGTACAACGTTAAAGTAGCAGAAACTAAAGATATCCAACATTTAGTTACTGTGTTACAAGCGAACTCAGTAAATGGTCAACATTAAATCAGCTCATAATAAACAACAGCAAAACAGTATCAATAAATTTCTATAGCTACCAGCATGATATCTTGCATCACCATCAACAATCAAAGCGTTTGATATAAAGAAGCAACAATGTTTCTTGGTATTCCTGACCACTAGCTGTTGGGCTCCAACTCCCACCGTACAGGCCATTCACCTCCGAAGTAAGAACACGAAAGACAAAATTTAGCCTAAAACTTATCTTAGAATTTAGAATTAAGAAAAACATATCTATGTTTATAGCTTTTGTTGATTTACAGAAAGTATTCGATAATGTTGGCTGGAATTCAAAACTCGGAGGGAGCACGAATAAAATACAGGGAACGACAGCTTATGTACCACTTGTACAGAAACAGACCGCCAGAATCCAACTATAAAGCTGAAGAACATAAAGAGGAGGCAAAACTTCGGTAAAACCAGTTAGACAGGGTTTTAGCCTAAGAAAGCCGAGTAAAAATTTGGAAAGTGACTGAAGTTCAAAGAGAAGGAATAGAACTTGGAGATTTACCGATTACAGTGATTCTAATAGTGACACAAGGTATTTGGAAGAAGAGTTGAACGGAATGGCTAACGTCTAGAAAAGAGGTTATTAGCTGAATACCAACAAACAAGGTAATTCGATGCAGTGAATTAAATTACGTGAATGTGAGGAATTTATTTTATGAAACGAGCCACTCAAAGTAGTCGATGAGTTTTGCTGCTTCGTAAGGAAGGAAGGAAAATTGTGTTTAGCGTCCCGCTGATGTCGAGGGCATTAGACACGGAACACAAGCTCGGGTTGCGTCAAGGATGGGGAATGAAATCGTCCATGCCCTCTGAAAGGAACCGTTCCGGCATTTGCCTGTAGTGATTTAGAGAAATCACATGAAACCTAAATCTGGATAGCCGGACGAGGGTTTGAAGATCGTCCTCCCGAATGCGAGTCCAGTGTACTAACCACTGCGCCACCTTGGTCGGTTGCTGTTTCGACAGCTGAATATCTGTCGGTGTCACCTTGAAGTACTGCTAGCGCTACCACTACCATGCAAGTATTTTATTTACACAATAATGCATAGCAAAAAATCATTTGCAACTACAGTAGCATGTGAAAAAACTGTAACATACACAATCATAATAAAAGAAACTTAACGTCATGAATAACTTGATTAGCGGCTACCAAACTGACTCTCCAATATATACATACACGCGGGATATGTTAATTAAATTTTCATCCCTATGGGACTTTATTTTCAGTACAGAAAAAGGTATTCCTACAGATGAGGCATGATACGAGTGGCTCTGAGCACAATGGGACTTAACTTCTGAGGTCATCAGTCCCCTAGAGCTTAGAACCACTAAAACCTAACTAACCTAAGGACATCACACACATCCATGCCCGAGGGAGGTTCAAATGGCTCTGAGCACTATGGGACTTAACTGCTGTGGTCATCAGCCCCCTAGAACTTAGAACTACTTAAACCTAACTAACCTAAGGACATTACACGCATCCATGCCCGAGGCAGGATTCGAACCTGCGACCGCAGCGGTCGCGTGGTTCCAGACTGTAGCGCCTAGAAACGCTCGGCCACTCCAGCCGGGCCGGCCGCGGTGGTCTCGCGGTTCTAGGCGCTCAGTCCGGAACCGCGCGACTGCTACGGTCGCAGGTTCGAATCCTGCCTTGGGCATGGATGTGTGTGATGTCCTTAGGTTAGTTAGTTTTAAGTAGTTCTAAGTTCTAGGGAATTGATGACCGCAGATGTTAAGTCCCATAGTGCTCAGAGCCATTTGAACCATTTGAACCACTCCAGCCGGCCATGATATGAGTGGTATGAGAAGGTAGCTATTGGGAGTTTCTAATGATACTGGAAGTTTCCACTTGAAGAACGCAACTCAAAATTCTCATAAGACATAGATGTGCAGTTATCGCGTTTTCGAACGTTCAGAAAGGCCCAATCATCGACACAAGGGACTTGTGAGTAGGATACCTACAGATGGCACATGCAACTGGCTATAGTGCAATGTCTTCGCAACAAATGGAGACGATACAAACAGTTAACACTGTGACAAGAAGACTACACACGGATTTCTCCAGAATCGCTATACCAAAAGAGGATCGTAGGGTTGTTCGACCGCTTCTGATGAATATATGTATCGCAACAACTGAAATGCGGGCAGTGGTTAGGGGCAGAATGTTAACCATCAACCGTAGGGAACAAATTACTGGAAACTGTGTTGAGATCTCGAGTTGATCAGCGTCGTTAACCGCTGATACAATGCCACGGGCGACAGAGACTTGCATGGTACAGACTAGATTCAGTTGGAACGCTGAGTGGGATTCCACAGTGTTCAGCGATGAATTTCTCCTCTGTGTGTGTCGTTCACATCGGCGCTAATGTGCCCGTGTGGCCTGGTGGAAGACTACTGCAAGCGACGATTCTACAGGCCATGCCTCTGCAACTCCCGTAATCACGGTGTGGGAAGCAGTTGGATACGACAACAGGACTGATTTAACAATTCACTGAAGGGTGAATGCTCCATAGTATGAGGACCCTAGTGGTAAACCTTGTTAACCTCGTTGTTATACCCTTCATCACCATCTTAATATTGGAGAGAAGTGTGGAGGTAAAAGTGATAAAAGAAGACCAAGAGATGAGTACAGTAAGCAGATTCAGAAGGCTATAGGTTGCACATGTCAGTGCAACAATGCAAAATCGTACACATACACCCATTTGTGACAGATTGTTGTGTACATAGTTCCGCGTAGTCAGCGCGTACACGACTTTCCCACTAGAGCGTGCCCCGCTAAGCACAACAGCGCAGGCGCAGCGCTCGTCCGTCTTCGCACTACGAGATGGCGCTGCCTTAAGGACGGACCAAATTCTGCTTCCGCCGATCCGCGTATTAATATGTAACGCAGCCAATGAGATTGCTGCTAACGTAGAATCTTTTCTCCTCGCGGATCACACTCGCGCAGTGATACCTGAACGCTCGAGGTATTATAACGAGTGTACAGACCTCCGATTAGTCAGTCTGCATTTGTCTGCACCTGTCTGTACCAGTCTACATAAGTCTGTACCAGTCTATAGTCAAGTTTCAGTCTGCGCCTAATAAGATTACCATATTCCTGTACATAGCCATGAAGATAAATGAATAGACACTTTGTCAAGTATCAGAGATATGTGAGAATAAGATTAACGTACCAAGACCAAATGAACTTCAGATTGTCAATTGTAAACAGCATCCAGAATCAAGTTACGTAATATCTATGCTTGTTATTATTTTAATAAATGTGTGTGAAAATTAATCAAGCTTTGTTTAAAGTTGGTCACCGTCAATCTGCTACTCTAAGCGTGCAAGTGGCATTTCTATCGTCTGACCTGACGGCAGAAGATAAACACGTCACGATAAGACCACAAGACATATTGCTGACACTCGCCTACTTCGTTAGAGCGACAAGTCAAATAATCTGATGGTGTGTGTACCGAAGGTCTTACAGTACGCACACCACACAGATAGAACCGTCAGCAAGCTACATTATCTTTATGCGCGCTTAGTGTGCTTACCAGGCCTGGTAGGGTTCATGAGGAGCGTGAACAGCATCATATGTTGATTGGTCACCGTGGAGGACATAGAGATGCTGCGACGTAATATGAGACAGCATTATCGACACGTTAGTTTAAAAGTGGTCTTTATCTGGCCAGCTGGTCCAATCATATAGGCCCTTTGCTGTTCCTTATCTATATAAACGATTTTGGAGACAATATGAGTAGCCGTCTTCGGTTGTTTGCAGATGACGCTGTTGTTTATCGACTAATAAAGTCATCAGAAGATCAAAACAAACTGCAAAACGATTTAGAAAAGATATCTGAATGGTGCGAAACGTGACAGTTGACCCTAAATAACGAAAAGTATGAGGTCACCCACATGAGTGCTAAAAGGAACTCGTTAAATTTCGGTTACACGATAAATCAGTCTAATCTAAAAGCCGTAAATTCAACTAAATACCCAGGTATTAGAATTACGAACAACTTAAATTGGAAGTAACACATAGAAAATGTTGTGGGGAAGGCTAACCAAAGACTGGGTTTAATTGGCAGGGTACTTAGAAAATGTAACAGACCTACTAAGGAGACGGCCTACACTACGCTTGTCTGTCCTCTTTAAGAATACTGCTGCGTAGGTTTGGGATCTTTAGCAGATAGGACTGACTGAGTACATCGAAAAAGTTCAAAGAACGGCAGCACGTTTTGTATTATCGCGAAATATGGAAGAGAGTGTCACAGAAATGATACAGGATATGGGCCGGACATCATTAAAAGAAAGGCAGTTTTCGTTGCGACGGAGTCTTCTCACGAAATTCCAGTCACCAACTTTCTCCTGCGAATGCGAAAATATTTTGTTGACACCGACGTACATAGGGAGGAACGATCACCAAGATAAAATAAGGGATATCAGAGTTCGTACGGAAAGATATAGGTGTTCATTCTTTCCGTGAGCTATACGAGATTGGAATAATAGAGTATTGTGAAGGTAGTTCTATGAACCCTCTACCAGGCACTTAAATGTGATTTGCAGAGTATCTCTGTAGATGTAGATGTAGAATCATGCACTCTCCAGATTAGTGATGCATTCGACTGTAACTGTGGCCTGATGTTGGACGACATGGAAATGTGAGGGCAGGCATATTCTCCGTCGAGGTTGTGGTTGGGTACACCTGACCACCACAAGGAACGATCACCCTACTGTGCACCAAGCCCGTTGTAACCCTACCACATCTACGCCTGCTTTCTGAAAACAATTAATGGACACCCTGCAACATTCTGTGTAATCCCATGCCATTGGTTAGTGTGCTTTCCACCACTATTAAATCTCCGGACCGAGCAGCGGCACGCTCCATTACGCGCTGCCGAGAAATGCATCGTTGGCCGCACGTCTCCGTGCGTGGCCCGCTGCTATCATCGCTTCAAAACACAGCGATAGCCACCTGTAACACTAAGCGATTCGCTGTCCAGAATATACAGAAACCCCATCCAGCGGGTCTATTAACTATGGAGCCTTATTTAACAACGCTCCAGACAGTTCGCATCGTGCTATGTTTCTACTCCACAACTCGGAACTGTTACGCTGCGGTGGGCCTGCTGTTTGATGTTGATTCGGCTGCGCTCTGGACTTGGAATCCGAATGCTACACTGGAATTTGGACTTCAACGTTCACTGAGCTTAGTAGGCCAACAGACTTGAGATTTCCGCCGGAATTCTGCAATTCACTTCCACTTCCTGGACATTCGTATAACCACCACCAGTTATAAATTTTTCGTAAACTGAAACTTCCTGGCAGATTAAAACTGTGTGCCCGACCGAGACTCGAACTCGGGACCTTTGCCTTTCGCGAGCAAATGCTCTACCAACTGAGCTACCGAAGCACGACTCACGCCCGGTACTCACAGCTTTACTTCTGCCAGTATCCGTCTCCTACCTTCCAAACTTTACAGAAGCTCTTCTGGCAAACATGCAGAACTAGCACTCCTGAAAGAAAGGATACTGTGGAGACATGGCTTAGCCACAGCCTGTGGCTAAGCCATTTGCCCGCGAAAGGCAAAGGTCCCGAGTTCGAGTCTCGGTCGGGCACACAGTTTTAATCTGCCAGGAAGTTTCATATCAGCGCACACTCCGCTGCAGAGTGAAAATCTCATTCTGGAAACATCCCCCAGGCTGTGGCTAAGCCATGTCTCCACAGTATCCTTTCTTTCAGGAGTGCTAGTTCTGCATGTTTGCCAGAAGAGCTTCTGTAAAGTTTGGAAGGTAGGAGACGGATACTGGCAGAAGTAAAGCTGTGAGTACCGGGCGTGAGTCGTGCTTCGGTAGCTCAGTTGGTAGAGCATTTGCCCGCGAAAGGCAAAGGTCCCGAGTTCGAGTCTCGGTCGGGCACACAGTTTTAATCTGCCAGGAAGTTTCATATCAGCGCACACTCCGCTGCAGAGTGAAAATCTCATTCTGGTTTTCGTAAACTGTTCATCTACAACTTGATGCTTGGCAACAGAATTATTTTTATCAGTTTTGTGTCAATAAACAGAAAACGGTGATATATTTATTGTGTTATCCCTAGTTATAACATAATAAAAATGGCGATGAGCCATCTACATTCGAAGCTCCACTCAAGCAACTTATTCATCAGCAGGACGAAAACCAGAAGCTGTTACTGAACACTCTCCAACCACTTCTTCAAAGCATACTGCAGACGCAAGTAATACAGCAAGTGCCGGCTTTTCCTAACTCTGAAGAGGCTTTAAAGGGTTGGGAAACCTACGAATCAAGATTACTGAAAGCATTTCCACGCATTCAAGGTAACTGACGCCAGCCTCATGAAACTTAGTTTTTGTCACGGGTCAAAACCTGAGATTTATCGGCTACTGTGTAAATTGGCCCCCTTATCTAAGGATTCAGAGTTCACCTTTTCAAATATTCGTTCGTTGCTGACTATATATTACCAGCGGCATACCCATGTTATTTCCTCCCAGGTAACATTTTACCATTTTTTTTTTACTTATTCTGGGTGTTAACTGTAATTTATAAAGATAATCCATGTACCGAAACTGTTTTGTCACACTAATGTAACCTAATCCGTTATTTTTATCAGGTTCGTGACCGGCGCTTTCATATATAGGATGTAGAAAGAGTACATCAGCACACGATGCTAAGACTGGAAAATTAATTACAGCATCTCTTGACCGTCCAAGGAAAGGTTAGTTGGGTGTTTACTGAGTTTGTGTAAGGATATATAATTATTGAATGAATCTGTTGCTCTTATGACTTATACGGTAAGAGAATGGCAATTAATATATTTGTTATAGGTGCAGTACCATCGCTCTAGAGAACCTCCTGAGGAACGAAGACAACGTTTTGAAAACGCTTACATCAATTCTGCTCTAAAGGAAAGTTTGACTAGTCATGAAGAACATATGAATTCAATATAATTCTCTTCTCTTAACGACCTGTATGATGAAATTAATACTTGTGATTTGAGTGAGTGGGTCCGTGTTTAAAAAATGAATAGTGTATATTTACTTTTAATTAATGACGTGCCATTTCTCAAAGTTCTGTGTCATGTCAGTTACAGCAAACTTAAGCCTCACTGTTCACGTAAATGGTCTGCAGATTGGTCAAATAGAGAACTTCAAGTCTCCAGTAACTGTAAGTAATTCGACACAGTAAACCAATATGCACAGTATTGTGAACTTAAAATTTGGGAAGAGAGAAGATCAGAATACTACTGAGAGTATCGATTTTATAGTAACTGTTCTGAATAATTTATATGAAAAGTTGCCAGATAAGCAAGAAATTAACACGTTTTTGAAAGAACATGTTTCATTGCTAAAACATAAAAACAATAGGACGAGATATTCATGGGATATATTAGTTGAATGGTCATTAGTTCATTCCATTTCTTTTTCACCGTTATGAGTTTTTAAGAAAGAGTGAAATAATAATGACGCCTAGCCCTGTTACTCTGACTGCAATCGGTGGCGGATTTTCTAGTAACCATGTTCTTGAACAAGTTTCTGCACATTTTCTGGGATACATAGCTAAGAAAGTGTTATTTTTAACTGAACAAGACTGAGCAGTTCTCCTTTTCATGGACTAAATCCATTTAAAGTCACAAATGAATTGGAGAGGGGGAGAATGTTGTGGGTTAGGCCTATAATGATGGGGCATATGCATCTACACCCTATGTAGTTGTGGTGCGTAGTTTGTACACACAGTACACTGACGTAGCTCATATTTTGTCCATGAAAGTCATGCAAGCCCCTGCTCTTTCACATTCCTTAAAGATATTGTATTGAACTTAAGAGCATAGGGTTTGCAGTCGTTGGTATTGTGTCTGCTGATAATGCCATTAATAAGAAAGCTATCATACTTCAGCGATCCATGTGAACTTAAAATTAAATACCTACACCCTTCTCCAGCTGCTGGATGCCTTTATATTTTCTGTTTGATAGCATATGCACGTACTGAAATGTATACGTAACAATTGCCTATGACCGAAAAAAGAGATTATAAAGTTTCCAGATTTTGGCAATGATGCTAATGGTGGTTTCGCATCTTTCAGTAGTTTCAAATCTCCTCATTCGCTTGAAAACGTAAATTTATTAAATCTCCCAACAAACTGTGTCTTAAATCACTATATCCATCAGCCATAGAAAGGCAGAATGTAAAACTTGCTCTTCATATTTTTGATCGTATAACAGCTATTTCTGTCAAAGAATTACGTTCTAGAAACCATATTGAATACTGGAATGATACTGAAAATTTCATTCAGATAACCTGCAAGCGGTGGACTGCAGTTAATGAAACTTCCTGGCAGATTAAAACTGTGTGCCGGACCGAGACTCAAACTCGGGACCTTTGCCTTTCGCAGTCAAGTGTCCTACCAACTGAGCTACCCAAGCACGACTCACGCCCCGTCCTCACAGCTTTACTTCTGCCAGTACCTCGCCTCCTACCTTCAAAATTTACAGAAGCTCCCGCAGGCTGTGACTAAGACACGTCTCCGCCATATCCTTTCTTTGAGGAGTGCTAGTTCTGCAAGGTTCGCAGGAGAGCTTCTGTAAAGTTTGGAATGTAGGAGGCGAGGTACTGGCAGAAGTAAAGGTGTGAGGAAGGGGCGTGAGTCGTGCTTGGGTAGCTCAGTGGGTAGACCACTTGCCCGCGACAGGCAAAGGTCCCGAGTTCGAGTCTCGGTCCGGCACACACTTTTAATCTGCCAGGAAATTTCATATCAGCGCACACTCCGCTGCAGAGTGAAAATCTCATTCTGAAAACATCCCGCAGGCTGTGGCTAAGCCATGTCTCCGCAATATCCTTTCTTTCAGGAGTGCTAGTTCTGCAAGGTTCAGAGGAGAGCTTCTGTAAAGTTTGGATGGTAGGAGGCAAGGTACTGGCAGAAGTAAAGGTGTGAGGACGGGGCGTGAGATGTGCTTGGGTAGCTCAGTTGGTAGAGCACTTGCCCGCGACAGACAATGGTCCCGAATTAGAGTCTCGGGCCGGCAACAGTTTTAATTTGCCAGGAAGTTTCATATCAGCGCACACTCTGCTGCAGAGTGAAAATCTCATTCTGACTGCAGTTAATGTTTGAATTTCGTTAAAAGGAAAGGCCATAGGTTATTAAACGGGTTCAAGATCCAGTAACCAGGAATTCTAAACACATACAAGAGTTCCTCCATCAGTTTGCAAATTGGTTAATAATGGTAAATTCTGACGGTAGGCCTATAACTGGTCTTAGCAGACAAACTCACTTAGCTCTTAGACGTAGCTTTCTTGCCTCGGTGAATCTGGCTGGATACTGTATCGATGAGAAAGGGAGATAGTACTTACTACCAGGTAAGGTTCAAACTGATGAGCTCGAAAGCAGATTTGGGAAGTACCGTCAGTTGAGTGGTGGCATTTAGCATGCCTCAATCAGACGTATTTTTGAGATGGTAAATAAATTCAGAATACAAAACTATGTGTCATTAATATTAAAATCACAAAAATCAATGATGTTATTTCCAAGGATTATATTTTGTCTCATAAATCAGATATAAATTACCTTTCACAAGCGGCATTTAAAGAAGAGTTAAATTTAGTAGTAGATGATGCTGACATAAAGGACTTAAATGACGATTTGAGGCCTGTACTTCATTACATAAGTGGCTACAGCTCATATCGAATCATTAAGAAAAAATGTAATTATTGCAATACGTATCTAACAGCAGATGATGAGGATGTGAAAGATGTCCAAAATTATTTAACAGCTGTTATCAGTAGTCAGGAGGTTGTAAGATTTGTAGCATTTGTATACGAGAGTTGTTCAAAAAATTCCGGAACTTTGTCAACAAATTTTTCTACGCTTACCTTTTACTTCTTGTGCATGCTGTCCTTCGAAATAACCTCCTCCACGATTGATACACCGCTCCCAACGCCGTTTTCACTTCCGGAAGCAGTCTTGGTACGCCTCCTGCTGGATTGCGTGAGGCGCCGTCTACGAATTTTCTATTATCTCGTCTATCGTTGCAAATCGTCCTTTCAACGGGGTTTCCAACTGTGGAAATAAAAAGAAGTCCGCAGGGGCCAGGTCTGTAGTGTACGGAGGATGAAGCAGCACAGTGCTATCGTTTTATGTGCAATAGTCACTCACCAACACGGATGCACGTGCGAATGTGTTATCGTGTTGGAAGACCCATGAATTGTTTTGCCACATTTCAGGCCGTTTCCATCTCACATTTTCTCGCGGGTGTCGCAACACGTCCCAATAATACCAGCGATTAACAGTTTGTCCCTGTGACACGAATTCATGATGAACTAATCCTTCAAAGTCAAAGAAAACTATCAGTATGGCTTTGACAATTGACTTGACCCATTGTGAAGATTGAACCTCGGTTTTAACATAACCGTAGACCCCTCGTCTCATCACCAGTTATGATTCTCTTAAGGAACATATCGTTCTGATTTGCGCGATCCAATAGCTCTTCACAGAATACGGGGCAAAGGTCTTTATGGTCTTGACTCATGACTGAAATTATAAATTTTATAAATTTTTGTGTTAGCAGAAGAGCCAACACCGTGTTACCAGTGGAGGCCGAAATGTACGCGTTTTAGCACACGCGGGCTGGCGTGAAGAGGGAAGAACTATACTGACGTGAGGTCTGGAACATGACGAGGAATGAGAATTCAGAAAGCGGACGTAATTAGTTTGATACTTAACTATAATCCATTAATGATAAAAGTCGCTCTTGACTGTACATGATTCAAAATATTATCTGTTCAGAATGCATTCTTGAAGTAATTATAGTAACTGAATATGGCGCCTTGCTAGGCAATAGCAAAAGACGTAGCGGAAGGCTATGCTAAACTGTCGTCTCTGCAAATAATAGCGTATGTAGACAGAGAACCATCCCTAGCAAAGTCGGTTGTACAACTGGGGCGAGTGCTAGGAAGTCTCTCTAGACCTGCCGTGTGGCGGCGCTCGGTCTGCAGTCACTGATGGTGGCGACACGCGGGTCCGACGTATACTAACGGACCGCGGCCGATTTAAAGGCTACCACCTATCAAGTGAGGTGTCTGGCGGTGACACCACATAAATGTTTAGGAATTTCTTGAACATATCTCGTATGTTAATGCACAGAAATTGCTTAATGAAAAAGAAGAGTTGTTTCTTGTGGAAAGGTGCCAAAGAAATGTATTGTTTTGTGTTAGTCGTAGTAACTTGCCTGATGATACCGGTGTCCCACAAACATGTGTAGCAATTTCGCTAAAATTTCACCGTGTAATTTGTGACGTTTGGCATGGTAATACTGCACTCTGTAACGTCGTTAGACGCAACAGTGTATTTCAGCGCGTCGCTGTGGATAGAGCTCAGTGTTCAGTGTTTAGTGACAATGTATCATTATTCTTTCGCAGAGATCGTACTTCTTGTGAATCAATACTGAGTTACTGGTTCCATTAAGACATGTCAGCGAATGTTTGTTGAACGGTAGGGTGACCATATATACCGTCTGATTGCTACTGAACAAGATGTAGAGGAGGGGAACGGTGTTGGCTCTTCATAGCGGGGGAAGGCCGTCATTATCAGAAGAAAAAATGACTGACGTGAAACATCGATTATTGGCCTCTTCTGTAAAGTCTGTTCAACGTTTATCTCATGAATGTGGAATGTCATTGAGCACATGGCAGAGGTCTGCTGGGTTGGTCATAGTTTGATAATTGCGGGGTATAACATGTACGAAAAGATCTAATTCACCTATGGTAACGCCAAGTCCAGAATGTTAGGTCACACAGTGGTTCAGAATCTGCATTAAACACATTATCCCTTCACTACCAACAGCGTCAGAGCCTGTTTAAATGGCGCCATAACAAAGGCGGCAGTCACAATTCAGGTCGTTCGGATACTTTTGCGCATGATACTGCATCACGGAGAGATTTACTATTGAAATTTCGAGAGAGCACTTTGCGGGAAGAGGCGAAAAACATATTACTTCGACCCACATACTTTTCTCGTAGTGACCTTGAGGAGAAAATTCGAGAAATTAGAGCCAATACAGAGGCTTACCGACAATGATTTCCCCACACGCTATTCGTGAGTGGAACTGGGTTTGCGGGCTAAGTTAGTGGTACAAAAAGTACCCTCCGTCACACACCATGAAGTGGCATGCGGAGTATGATGAAAATGTAGATACAACGCGTTTCATTGCTATATATGTACACACAAATTTCATTGCGTAGTGGCAGAACAGAATTTTGAAGAAAAGCTTCCTCCTGAAAGCCTTAAATTCGACCTCTATTGAATTCTGTCCAATAGGTGGTATAACGTACGTAGGAATTTCTTCAGTGAACTCAGCCTCTACAGAGTTGATAGGTTCTACACCCAAAGACTTCGGTTCTGGGGGAATACACTTATTGATACATTGCCCTAATTGGTACATAGTTGCGCTAATTTGTCTAAAATAGTAACAAATTCATAGTACAGGCGCCAGCGGCACAGTCTATTGTGGCTATCGACAACGCACAATACAGATCATCTGAAATCACAATACTTGAATGTTTTGGATGTATATTCATTGCCCATGAACTTAATTCTAGCATTTCCTCACTGTACGTACCAACTATGGAGACTTTACGTTCTAACATTTGAACATCTATAGGAGTATCGGATGAATCATATTCAGTCGTCATCTAATTCTTTGTATATCCCATCATGCTGCAAAGATATTTCCACTCATGCCATGAATACCGCACGCATCAATGCACTGAGCGTTTTAAACTTCGGTCACTAAGTCAGGTGATAGGTCCACATTTACGAATTTAGTTCGACTTGCAATCACATTGAAAGTGTTTATGAACAGCAGTAATCTTGAGGGACTTGCACGTAGCTCGGTGAGCTGTGATACCTGTATTTCCAATAGCTGCAGCCACTGCTGCTTTTTCTACGGCTATGCCAGTACAGTATAGTCAAACGACAGCATATCCAATAAATCAGGAAGAACACCGGTGAGCTGCTGTGTGAATGTGAACAATAGTGTGTGAGTGTCTGCGTCCAGCAGTTCAGCTACTACAGGATCAGGGGCTTACTGACCTGCTGGAAGAAATGACAAACCATAAGTATAAAAGAATATATTTACTAATAACAATATTAATAATTACGTTATTATTCTTAGTACACTGACCAACCAGAACATTATGACCACCTACCTAATAGCTGGTATGTCCAGCTTTGGCGTGGATAACATCGTCGTCGTTTTATGGCATCAAAGCAATGAGGGCTTGGTAGGTCTCTGGAGGGAGTTGGCACCAAATCTGCACACACAAGTTACCTAACTTCCTTAAATTTCGGGGAGGGGAGCGATGATCTCTGACGCCACATTCAGTCACATCCCACATGTGTTCGATCGGTCAGAATCTGGTGAGTTTGGGGGACAACACATTAACAGGAACTCCCCAGCGTATTCCTTCTGATGTGGTGCATTATCTTGGTGAAAAATGCCACTGTATCAGGAAAAATGATCGTCATGAAGGGGTGTACGTGGTCTGAAACCAGTGCACGATACTTTTTCGCCGCCATGGTGCATTGCACGAGTTCCATCAGACCCATGGATGCCCACGTGAATCTTCCCCAGAACATAATGGAGCCGCCACCAGATTGTCTCTGTCCAGCAGTACAGGTGGCAAGTAGCCGTTCCCCTGGAAGACGAGGGATTCGTGCCCTCCGATTGGCATTATGAATAAGGTATTGAGATTCATCAGATCATGCAACTCTGTCACTGCGCCAAAGTCCAGTGCCGATGGTCATCTAACCATTTCAGTCTTAGTTCCCAATGTCTTGGTGTTACCATTGGCACATGCACGGCTCGTTGTCTGCGGAGGCCCATCGTTACCAATGTTCGGTGTATTGTATGCTCAGACACAATTGTACTCTACCCACCATTAAAGTCTGATGTTAGTTCCGCCACAGTTCGCCACCTGTCCTGATTTACCAGTTTGCCCAGCCTACGACGCCCGACATCTGTAATGAGGCGTGGCCACCCAACTCCACAACGTCTGGACGTGGTTGCATCTTGGTTTCGCCTCGTGTTGAAGACACTCTCTACAGCACTCCTCGAGCAGTGGCAAGTCATGCAGTTTCTGCAGTTCTCGTGTCGAGCCTTCGGCCATTACAATCTGCGCTCGGTCAAACTCAGACAGATCCCATTCCTACCCCATTCTACACACATACGAACTCTCACTGATACTACATGCACAGAGCGTGTGTATGACTAGGAGTTGATGCTCGGCAGGTGACGCTGCTATCACCTGGATGAGTTTATATCGATAACAGGTTGAGGTCATAATGTTCTGGCTGATCAGTGTAGATACTTACTTTCAAATCTGACAGTGTCATTTTTCTTATGCCTGGGGGTGCAGCCTGCTACCTGCTGGCACATCATCCTTTTAGCATTTAGACCATACCTGAAATGAGGGGGCTCAGGCAGCTGGATTAATATAATAAAGGGGAAAGGAGAAGGGGAGAGGGTGGCGGTTCCCCTGGGTGACCTTGATCAGTTCCTGGTGATTTCCTGGGGGGTGGGGAGGGGGGAAGAGGGATGGAGTGGGGGTGATCTTGAATATAACTAGTACAATTGGGTAACCTGCCAATGGAAGTCCTCATTAGTGGTCTTGAGAAGAGATCGTTGTCTTTGCTCATACATACACTGCCATCCTAGTAATTACATATGAGCAATCTTTAAAAATAAATTAATTAATTAATCCAGTCTGAATTTCGCTAAGTGTAGTCTACATACGAAGAAGGTAGCTTAAAACACCTTCATTCAGCCAATGAATGAGTATTGTTCATCAGTTTGGGCCATTTACCGTATATGATTGATTGACGGCATAAATACAGAAGATACGAAGAAGAGCAGAACGTTTCGTCACAGGATCGTTCAGTAAGTGCGGCAGTGTAACAGGGATGCTCACCCAACTCCAGTGGTGGATGTCGCAAGAGGGGCGCTCTTCATCACAGTGTGGCTATCGTTAAAATACTGAGAACGTATGTTCATAGAAGACTCAGTCAGTAGATTGCTTCTTCCAACATACATCTCTCGAAAAGACCATAAATGCAAAAAAGAGAGATTCGAGCTCTCACAGTGGTTTCGCAACAACCGGTCTTCCCGCACACCATTTGCGAGTAGAACAGGAAAAGGAGTTAAAAAATGTTCAAATGTGTGTGAAATCTAATTGGACTTTACTGCTAAAGTCATTAGTCCCTAAGCTTACACGCTACTTAACCTAAATTATCTTAAGGACAAACACACACACACACACACATGCTCGAGGGAGGACTCGAACCTCCGCCGGGACCAGCTGCACAGTCCACGACTTCAGCGCCATAGACCGCTCGGCTAATCGCGCGCGACGGAAAAGGAGTACTTTCCGTTACAGAGCATGATGTGCCTTGATGAGTGTAGATGTGGACTTGGATTCCGGAGGATTGTAATCACGATTTGGTTTTTGAATCTGGTGTTAGCATACACCCGAATCTCTGAGAACGTGTTTGTTACAGTTAGTAGGTTCCATTAATGTAGTCACTGGAAGCTAGGGAATTTCGGTATGCATGAGAAGGCCTAATACAACCCAGACGTAACAGGTACTCCAAAGTTTGCTCCCTGAAGTGATGAATGATTCGTCTTAACACCCATTCATATTTTCGATAATACCGATAAAAGCATAGCTCAGACACAATTGGCTGAGATCTAATAAGCCAAGTCTATTTTAATAGGCGTTTTAGTTCCTTATACAGTAAATGAGATGACACAAATGGCTAGATATCATCGTTAATCAAGGTTAGCTCACAAATGAAAGACGTAATTGGGTTAGAATCAACGATTACTATGTCGCAAGCGATGTGGACTAGAAATATTTCACACATTTAGGATGCTTGGCTGTTCTTACGGTACCTTTTAAAGGCACGGTTCCTTCTGTTAGAGATTAAATGAGGAAGTGAGAATATTCGAACGGAAGAGAAATTAGAGTTTAACGTCCCGCCGACAATGAGATCAATAGAGAAGGAGCACAAGCTCGGACTGGGAAACACTGAGAAAGAAAGTCGGCCATGTCATTTCCAAGGAACCGCCCCGGCATTGGCCTTAAATATTTAGTGAAATCGCGGAAGCTTTAAATCTGGATGATCAGACGGGGATTTAAACCACCGGCCTCCGTAGTACGAGTCCAGTGTTATTATCATTGGACTGCATCGCTCAGTTAGGGTACACTAAATCGAATATTTACGCAATTTGAGAAGGTCTTGAGGTAATACAGGCGGAGAGCAAAGGTATCGTGAGTAAATAATTGATTATACAGAATTACAAATTTAGATCTGCGAACAGCAGGGAAGTCTTAACGACATTTTCCAATGATACTGACGTATGAACTTTTACCTGCAGTAACGAGGATACAAGTCCGGAGAATTTGACTGAAAATCTGTGAGTGCTTACAATAATAGCCTGCAAAAGGCAGATGGTACAGTAAATGCACTCCACTAGTCACATTTTTTTAAAAATAGCCCAGAGAGAGCATGTTAGCAGCAGAGTGGAAAAATTACTAAAGAATCTATCGAAATAGCGTTTTGTAAGCTACCACTTCCGTGGGTGAATTCACTTCCTTAAGATTGAGCCATTCAATGCATGAAGTATATGTTTCTGGACAGATTTCTGGGTCAGAAAGTGAAAAATGATTAAATTTACCTTGTCACAAGATGTAGAGCGTGTGGAGGTGCAGAAAACAAGGTATGTGCTGATAGAGTCGTAGCAGTGGTAGTGGCCCGAATTGGATTTTGCTGATTCCGTTCATACGTTATGTATGATTTCTGGAGATGTTCTAGCAGTTTTGAGTAAGACTGGAAAACAAGTAGCTGGTAAAGAACGCACGTAGGGAAAGGTGACCAGATGCGAAATGCAAGGCAGAGAGCATAACGTTCAAGGAGTAGTAGGAAGTCGTAAAATTTGAAAGATTCGATAACGCAAGAATCGCTGGCAGACTGAAGGATGGATCAAATAAGGCTTTTGTAGGTGCGGATCACGGGAAATGATGTATTCCTCACAGAATGAATTTTCACCCTGGGGTGGAGTGTATGGTGATTTGACACACAGTGGCAGATTAAAACTGTGTGGCGGACCCAGACTCGAACCTGGGAGCTTAGCTTTTCGCGGGTAAGTGCTGTACCGACTGCGCTATTCAAGGATGACTACTGGCTCGTGCTGAACAGCTGACCCGACAGAGCACTTGCTTGTAAAAATCAAAGGTTTTCAGGTTCTAGTCTTGGCCCACGACACAGATTTAAACTGTATTCCTCATGCTTGACTTGTTCAAATGGTTCTAAGCACTATAGGACTTACCATCTGAGGTCATCAGTCTTGACTTAGAACTACTTAAACCTAACTAACCTAAGGATATCATACACATCCATGCTCTCGAGGCAGGATTCGAACCTGCGACCGTAGCAGCAGCGCGGTTCCGGGCTGAAGCGCCTAGAACCGCTCGGCGACAGCGGCCTGCTGGACTTGTTCGTATTACTCTGTTGTGAGCTAATTTTGAGATGTAGTAAATGGGGTGTCGAGGTTAATTTGTTCTATGAGCTGCCATTGACCAAGGCATGAATAAGTTCCATGGGATATTGTGAATGTGATCGCTACTGTGAACCGCTGCCCTGAAGAAAGGAGAAAAAGCGAGCTGATGGAACAAGTAGTCCGTGATGTAATATTTGGGCACAGACTTAGTGAAAGCTTGCTGGCGTTAGTAATGTTATCAGTCTATGTCGCTGTGGGCTCCGCTTGACTCACAACGCGGAAGTTTTGCTAGCGTTTGCCTCGATGACGCATAGGGACAGCTCGAAGCTTCGACAGGCAACTAGTCACCCTTATTATTCATCGCAGGCTTACTGAGACCTGTCACAGCCATCATCTCTCTCATTTAATTTTCTGCCAGCTGTTTGGAAATCATGTGAGCATGGCATAATGAGTCACTGTCTAATTATATTTGCATATAGGTCCCCAGATTTTTAGGGAAAGACTAGAAAAAGGGTTGATCAGGACTTTATGTGAAGTACTTTCATAGCTGTTATCTCATCAAATCTGTATCAGGATTATATTACAGTTAAATCTGTATCAGGATGACATTACAGTTAAGATGGCACTGAGTACTATGGGACTTAACATCTGAGGTCATCAGTCCCCTAGAACTTAGAACTACTTAAATCTAACTAACCTAAGGACATCACACACATCCATGCCCGAGGCAGGATTCGAACCTACGACCGTAGCAGTCGCGCGGTTCCGGACACAGTTAAGATCGCCCAGAGTTAGGATCTAATTTTTCCCATCCAAATTCTCGATTACTGGCTCACAACTCTAGGAGAAATAACTAATCACAGCGAGAGTATAACAACTAAGATAATAATGATTAACAAGCAGTCTTGTCATTCGATCTTTATGCCCTTTCCTGCCGGCCGCGGTGGTCTCGCGGTTCTAGGCGCGCAGTCCGGAACCGTGCGAATGCTACGATCGCAGGTTCGAATCCTGCCTCGGGCGTGGATGTGTGCGATGTCCTTAGGTTACTTAGGTTTAAGTAGTTCTAAGTTCTAGGGGACTGATGACCCCAGCAGTTGAGTCCCATAGTGCTCAGAGCCATTTGAACCATTTTTTTGCCCTTTCTATTTTACAGAAACTGAATAATCTCTCGTTATAAAACACAGGCCCCCATCCTTGAGTACAGTGTCGCGAAACACTATCCGTATACGAAAAGTACGCGCGATAGTACTGGCTAAACACGGAGAACGACCATGAACTAGAAAACTGTGTGAATGAGAGAGGATTTATCACAACAGTCAATAAAACGTATAATTGCAGTCGTTAAAATATTACTAGTTATAATTTCTACCACCTTTAACGCTCATTGTGATACCGGAACTCTTCTGTTTGTAAGTTACAAGTTCAAAACTGTTTTCTTAGGCCGAATTCTTTACTTTCGTTATTTTCGGACTGGTTTGAGGAGCCCACTCGCCTCGACTTCCTTTCCCACGACAACTTCTTCATCTCTGAGTAGCACTTACATCCGACATTCTCAATTATTGGTTGGGTTTATTCCAGTCTTTGCCAGGCCGTACAGATTTTGCCCTCTTCAGGTACCTCCAGCACTATGTAAGTTGTTCCATTTCTTGTCTTATCAGTGCACTTAATTTTTAGCATCCTTCTGTAACACATCTCAGACACAACTATTCTCTTCTTTTCTACATTTCCCACAGTCCATGATCCACTTTCAATACAATGTTGTACTGCAGCCGTACATCTCAGAAATTTCTTCCTCAAATTAAAGCCTATGTTTGATACTAGGAGAGTTCTTTTAGTGAGGAATGCCTCTGCTAATCTGTTTTTTATACCCTCCTTGCTTCGTCCAACCCGTGTTATATCGCGTCCAAGGTACCAGAAATTTCTAAACCTCGTCTGCTTTATGGTTCCCAACTCTGATCTTAAGTTTACATGTCAACTACTTTCATCTTTCTTCGGTTTACTCTTAACCCATAGAGCTTGTTCATGAGACTTTTCATTCCATTCCAAAGGTACTGCAGTTCTTCCTCATTTTCACTGACCATAGTAATGTCACCAGCTAATCTTACGATTTCCGTTCTTCCATCCTGAATATAAAAACCACTCCTGGACCTTTATTTTACTCCTGTCAGTGATTCTTTGATGTACAGGAAGAAAAGTAGGGGGAAGAAACTATATCTCGACCTTACACCCTTCTTCATTCGAGCACTTGTTTCTTGATCTTTCTATTCTTACTGTTCCCGTCTTGGTTCTCGTAGATATTGAATTGCACAAATCTTTTATAATAACTTATAGACTCCTTATGCGATGTTACCTTACTGTTTTCTGCTGCTGACTAGTTGCTCTTAAAACAGCATCCCATACGAGAAAAAAATGGTTCAAGTGGCTCTAAGCACTATGGGACTTAACATCTGAGGTCATCAGTCCACTAGACATAGAACTACTTAAACCTAACTAACCTAAGGACATCACACACATCCATGCCTGAGGCAGGATTCGAACCTGCGACCGCAGCAGCAGCGCTGTTCCGGACTGAAGCGCCTAGAAGCGCTCGGCCACAGCGGCCGGCCCATACGAGAAAAGTAGTTGCTTCTTTACCTAATGCTGATCGAATCTTAGGTAACTGGGCTATGCCCGCCTCTGTTTGAAAGGAATAGCTCAATGTAGGCATATGGTCGAGCCGTACAACTCGCTGCAAATAATAATCTGTAGCTGTGATCCTGCAGTGAAATAGTCTATGCATTGACAAACTGCCTGTTGGCTTCTTTCTAGGGTTCTTCGGCCGACGTTCGTCTGATGATTTTTCTGACGTTTCGCCAGCACTAGTGGCTGGCATTGTCAAAGTTTTACCCTGGTGGTGAACTGAAGCCGAGCTCCGGCCGCAGACTATATGTACCTGGCGCGCCAATATCCGAGGGCTTTACCGCGGTCATTTCCGGAGCGGTTCTCTTGCTAGCTGCGACGGTCGTTCGCTGCAGCACAGGAAACCAGGATCCGTTTACCTTGAGACTTACTTCTGTCTTGTTGAAGCTATTCCCGTGTTTGTGTTTTTCTATGGCTTCTCTGAACAAGCGGGTGTGACAGTTCTTCTCTACAGCCAAAACTTCGGTGTCTGCGAATTTTAGTACGTGATCTGCCACAGCCCATTTGTCCACCAGCCCCAGCCTGCAATGTCGCCTCTGTTCCGCGATCCTGGTGTTGATTGATCATCCAGTCATTCCAACATAAACTTTTTCCGAATTTGCATGGTACGCGGTATGTCCGACATTGCAAGTGGGTTCCTTCTCTCCTTTGCCGAACTGAGACACTCTTTGTTCTTCTTTTGTAGGTTTGTAAATAGTCTTTAAGCCATATTTGGGCAATATACGGCCGATTCTGACCGTCACTCTGGGAATGTATGGCAGAAAGGTCGAACCTGACATTTCTTTTTCTGATTTGTCACTTCGCCGAATGTTTGGCTCCGTTATACTTCTAATGTCACTTGTGGAGTACTCATTGCTCCTCAGGACACTTTCCAAGTGTATTTCGCCTCTGAGGTGCTGCGGCTCACATATTCGTCTTGTTTGTGTTACAAACGTATTAATCATGCCTCTTTTCTGGCTCGGGTGGTGATTTGATAGTTTGAGCTGGTAACAAAAATGGTTCAATTGGCTTTGAGCACTATGCGGCTTAACTTCTGAGGTCATCAGTCGCCTAGAACTTAGAGCTAATTAAACCGAACTAACCTAAGGACATCACACACATCCATGCCCGAGGCAGGATTCGAACCTGTGACCGTAGCGGTCGCTCGGTTCCAGACTGTAGCGCCTAGAACCGCACGGCCACTTCGGCCGGCTAGCTTGTATCGGTCCGTGTGTGTCGGTTTTCGATACACGATGTGTCCCAGGTTTTCACCATTCCTTGTGACCAGCACTTCTAGAAATGTTAGTTTTTTTGTCCTTTTCTACTTCCATGATAAATTTTATGTTGGCCTGGAGGCTGTTCATGTGTGTTAGGAGGTCACCGAGCTGTTCTTCACCATGGCTCCACACAACGAAGGTATCATCGACTGAGTTCAACATGATGATTTACAAATTAACACACACGACGTAACGAGTAGAAACTCACACCCTTTCTATTCTCAGTTCTGTAATACAATCGGAAAAAGGTGAAGTATTGTAGCGGCCGTTCACTACCCAGAATCAGTCACCTATACAACCGAATCGTGCACGTCACCAAAGGCAGGTCTGGATTCTTCCAGAACGAACATCTGAGTGTTTTGATAGTTAAAGCCTTATAGCGGCCGTTCGTCACCCAGAATCAGTCTCCAACACAACTGAAATAGCACACAATACGACAGGCAGGTCGAGCGTCTTCAAGAACTCTCGTAAAAGTTTCATCTTCAAGATCTAAACGAAAGGTGCCCAGAATCGCTCCCTTGAGAGCATCACTCGAAAAAAAGTCTGTCTTCACTTGACTCCACCACTGCCTGTTTTTCCAGTGGCTGAAGACCATCCCCATGAAAAATAAGTTGTACCTAAGTTCTACAGACATGATTTGACTCAACTGGACCACTTCTCAGACTGAACTAATATATTATAACGATATTCAAATAAAGAAATGTTATAAACATTCGGTCACACCCAGACGATGCACAAATAAATACGTATACCAGTAACCTTGCACAAGTTCAAATTCAAATGGCTCTAAACACTATGGGACTTACCATCTGAGGTCATCGGTCCCCTAGACTTAGAACTACTTAAACCTAAATAACCTAAGGATATCAAACACATCCTGCCCGAGGCAGGATTCGAACCTGCGACCATATCAGCAGCGCGTTCCTGGACTGAAGCGCCCAGAACCGCTCGGCCACAACGGCCGGCCCTTGAACAAGTGTGCTCACGTTAAATGACAACAGATTTTCATTAAATGTTGTTAGAGTAATTATTTAGGTGTGCTTGACAGAAAGGTCTTTTGACCGTGCTTTCAGAGGAGAGTTAAGCTAATACGTGACTGACCAATTCTTAAATTGCACTCAAACAATAATACTGAGTGCCTTACGTTTCCCAAATCGACATCTGTTTCGTCTTGTAGTTCGCTAGCGAACATTTGCTCCCTATGGGTGAAGTCCTCAACGAAGGCACTCTTTCCACGTATGCGCTGCCTACTCGGTGAGTAATAGTGGAGTTCTTTTTTGACATTTAATTTTGACAATTTTGCTTTTACATTCTCTGAAACTTATTTTCCCTTTCCTGTGAGTTTGCGCTTCTAATGCACATTTTATTTTCGATTTCTTCACATTTTACGTGCCTCCATTTCAACTTAGCTTCACTGCAATTCCTAATGATTCCATTTATGAATGTCTTATTTTGTTGTATTTCTTTCTTTTCTCGAATTTCTTTGCAGTTCTTCCTTTTGTGATCAGTTGAAGCATTTGCGCCGTAACACAAGATTTCTTTGCAGTTGCCGTCTTGTACCTACATTTTCCTGTGCAGCTTCTGTGAGTGCAATTTTTTGGGATGTCCCTTCCTTTTCAACTGAAGTTCATAACCACAGTATTTCGAAATATACATTCCGCAGCCATCTTGATCGGAGACATGTACAAAATAAGCCTTACTGTGAATGTGTTGGAGCAACATTACGAGCTATAAATCACATTTTCTTCGAATGTACACAGTATGTAAACCAACAAATGGATTTCTTACAACTGTTAATGAGCTATCATCAATTGTGATTCGTTTCTTTTCCTGAATATTTTTGTACTGTGTTCCTTCTGCTACTCACAGATCTCTCGCAGCTATATTTGTCTGTCCAATATCTCTGATTTTCCATTTTCGAGATGTACAATCATCTTCAATAAAACTTGTACTGTGGTATTTATTAGCACTTTACCGACAGCCTCGGACAACTTCTAACGCACATTAACATTCCTCAGTTTTTCATTAATCCGTTTCTTTACACATGGTTCTTCCTGACTGTTCTCTTAAACTTCAGCCTTGTCTTCTTCGTCGTTAAATTGTGAGTCTACATCTGCTGCCGGGCACGTCTTACAATTCAATATCTGACTACGGAACCTGTGTTTCACCATAGCGTAATGTAACTGGTATATTACCGTTCATCCAGGCCTCTTCCAAGTTCGAAAGTCCCCAAAAACTTAACGACAGGTCGACCAAGTGTGAGTGCTTAGCGTATTCAGTGTAATGCAATCGCTTTCATCATCTTCCCTTTGAAAAGAAGGAAAGAGAGAAAATTAAGGTTTAACGTCCCGTTGACAACGCAGTCATTAGACCAGTGCTGAGTATGTTAAGCCCCAGCGGTCAAACGTGTAAAATGTTTATCACAACTGCTGCGTAAAATTCTCAATACCGATAAATGAGACAGTTGTAAAATGGCTTCACAACAGACGTCATTACAGATGAGAGACAAGCTCAGGTTGAGGAAGGATAGGAAAAGAAATTGGTTGTGACCTTTTTAAAGGAACTACTCCGGAATTTGACTTGAGTCGTTTAGGGAATTTTGTTTACTTTGTCGTTATTTCATTCCCCTCGCCCCGTATGGGTGGAGGGTGTGCTATCAGAGGACACAATTCACCGCTCCTCAGCCATGAGAGAGTAAAAATTTAAAAACAGTAAAAAATTAGACATCGCGATTGACAAAAATGAGTGTCTTACACAATAAAGAGACAGGTTGTGAGTTGCATAAGTTAAAATATGAAAGATTCATTTGTTGATTGATTGTAATGTAGATACAGATGAATGGATTGGTCGGTTGATTGGTTGATTTGGGTGAGGGCACCAAACAGCGAGGTCTTCCGTCCCATCCGATTAGATAAAGAAAGGAAAGGAAGTCGGCCGTGCCCTTTCAAAGGAACCATCTCGGCATTTTCCTGGAGTGATATAGGGAAATCACGGAAAACCTAAATCAGGATGGCCGGACGCGGGTGTGACCCATCGTCCTCCCGAATACGAGTCCAGTGTCTTAAGATAAATGGAAAATGAATGTTTCACACGGATATATAAGACAAATGGACAATTGCATGAGTTAAAAGGTGAAAGGCGGATGTGTTGATTGGTTAAAAAAGATACATACAGTACATGAGAGAAATGATGAGTGAATGTGGACTGCCAGGGCTAAGGGTATCATGGGAATGTAGCATTCTAGTGCAACGCGTAGGAGGGTGTTCGTGTGGCCGGATGTTTGGTGGAGGGATTTGGGAAAAGTGAAGAGTGTTGTGGATCCAAAAAAAAAAATGGTTCAAATGGCTCTGAACACTATGGGACTTAACATCTGAGGTCATCAGTCCCCTAGAACTTAGAACTACTTAACCCTATCTAATCTAAGGACATCGCACAAATCCATGGCCGAGACAGGATTCGGACCTGCGACCGTAGCAGCGTCGAGGTTCCGGGCTGTAGCGCCTAGAACCGCTCGATCACAGCGGCCGGCAAGAGGGAAGAGTTGGGCGGGGAGTTTTATAATTTGGTGGAGGATGCAGGTGGGAAAGGGTAAGCGGATCCGAAAGGCTGAGGCATAGCGTTTGGGGACCTGTAGGGTGTGATAAAAGGAGGGAGGAGCAGAAGTCTATGTCACATTTGCCTAGCAGAGGATGGGTAGTGTTAGTTTAGGGAAATCACAGAATAGATAAATATAGACCACCAGACGAGGATGTTACGAGAAGTATTGTAGCGTATCCGTTAGCTTTTCTGGCTGGCATGCTGTGGGCCACCAGTTCAAACCCGATCACACGTAGTTATTTATCATTTAGTATTTAACGGTTCTGAAAGATACTCTACATTTACTATGTTTCCATAGTCTGAAATATTACACAGTCCAGTCACATTAATGTGATCACCGCCAGTGTTCGACGTCAGTGTGGAATAACCACTAACAGGCGACATGTGGCAGCACTAGCGTGTCGGGAGGACGCGAAAAACAGCGCAGTCATCGTCGTAATGCGGAGACAGGACGGTTTATCTAACGTCCAAAAGGGCATTCGCTTTTGGGCCAAGGGTGGAAGCATTTCCAGAATGGTTAAGTTTGTGAACTGTTCGTGTGCCGCTGCAAGTACAGTATCATGTGCATGGAAAAATGGTGCTATCGAAAACCAGCGCAGAGGCAACTCTCGTGCGCCACGGGCCAGAGGTGACAGGAGTGAATGACGATTGCGGAGATGAGTACGGACGAATAGACGTGCACTGTTGAGCAACTGAGCACCCAGGTGAAGTAAGGGGCTGCCAACCGTGTCTCCTCAATGACTGTTCAGCAAACGTTGCTGCATATAGGCTTCCACAGCAGACACTTGGTTCATGCCCGCATTCTGACTGCTGTTCATAGGCGACGAGGGCTGGAATTTGCACGCCAATACCACTACTGGACGTCCACTGAGTGGCGACAGGTGGCCTTTTCAGATGAATCACGTTTTAAGCTCCAGCGGACAGACGGTCGTTCTAATGTGTGTGGTGAAACGTCTGAAAGCAAACACCCTGCAACAATCGTCAGAAGGTCCAGGGCGGAAGAGGGAGTGTTATGGGTTGTGGAATGTTTTCGAGGCATTCACTGTGTGATCTCAGCAATCTAGTATGCACAGTGCATCAACACAAGTATACATCGTCGTTAGGGACTATGTCTACTACCCTTATATGCTGTTTGTTTTTCCTTGGCAGGATGGCATCAACCAGCACGACAGTGCAACATGTCACACGGCTCACAGTGTACGTGCGTGGTTTTTAAGAGCACCAGGATGAGTTTGCGTATTCCTCTGTCCATCAAATTTAACCAGATTTAAACCCAGCCGAGAGTCTGTGGGGCCACCTCCATCGGGCTGTTCACGGCGTGGATCCTCACTCGAAAAACCCAGCACTGCTCTCCACAGCACTGGAATCTGGATTGATCCATATCACTGTCGGTACCTTCCAGAACCTCACTGTCTCTCTTCATGCAAGTGTCGCAGCGATTTGTACTGCAAAATATGGTTATTCAGGCTTTTGACAGGTGATCACATCGATGTGACTGGACAGTGTACAAGGTGCGTTCCATAAGTAATGCGACCAAATTCAGAAAAAAATCATTTATTGAATATATTCGTACAAATAATCAAAAATTTTCAAAATAGCACCCTCTTGCGTCGATACAGTTCTGGAGGTGGTTTTTCCATGCATGGAAGGCATCCTGGAATGCCTTTCCCGGAATGTCCTTTCGAGCTGATGTAACATGCGCCTGGGTGCTTTCAATCGTGTCCCAATGTTTTCCTTTCACGAGTCCTGTCAACCAAGGAAACAAAAAAAGTCAGTGGGAGCCAGGTCATGACTGTAGGGAGGCTGGGGAATCAGTGGGGTCTTGGTCCTGGCTAGGAAGTCGTTGACAATAAAGGCGCTATGAGTCGGCGCGTTGTCGTGGTGAACTTTCCACGTGTCCTTGATATCGCTTCGGCAGCGCGAAATCCTCCTTTTCAGTCTTTTGAGCACTTCCGAGTAGAAAGCTGAGTTCTCTGTACTCCCAGTAGGTACGAATTCGTGGTAAACAATGCCTCTGACGTCAAAGAAGACAATGAGCATGGTTTTGATCCACGATTTGCTCATGAGTGCCTTCTTGGGATGGGGCGACGATGAAATGTGCCACTTTGAACTCTGCCTTTTTGTCTCAGGGTCGTACTCAAAAATCCACGACTCGTCACCAGTGATAACTGCGTTTAAAAAATAAGGATCTTTTTCACACATTTGCAACACTTCTCGGCACTGAAGCACTCGCATGTGCTTGTGTTCGTCGGTCAACACTTTTGGGACGAGTTTGGCACACACTCATGTTCAAATCTTCGGCCACAATGCGGAAACCGGTTGTTTTTGACGTGTTTAGAGTTTTTGCTATCAATTGAAAGGTCAGCCGTCTGTCAGAGTTCAAACAATCTCTCACACGCGTCACATTTTCGTCGACTCGTGCGATTGATCCACTGCGAGGTTCGTCGGTGATCTCCTCTCGGCCGTCCATGAACGACTTGTGCCATCGGTAAACTTGTGATTTGGACAAGCAATCAGTCCCAAAGGCATGCTGAAGTAATGGAAAAGTTTCGGCGGCGGACTTCCCAAGTTTAAAGCAAAATTTGATAGCGTACCGTTGCTCTACAAAATGATCCATTGTGCCGTGTTACATAAACTCAAAACGGGGTTGACGGAAACGCACGTCTTGACTCTCCGGCAGCTCGCAGCCGAATGAGACAAAGAGCGTTTTGAAGCTAATACCCACCTCCACTTAGCACAGACGGTTACAACATGCTGTGGTGTACCGTTGCGTCACAAAAAAAATTGGTCGCATTACTTATGTAACGCTCTCTGTATATGTTTGTATAAATAGCTGCATTCTCCTTCCAAGGGTTCACCTGTGTTCTGACTGTACGCTGGTGTTCGTAATAAACGTGCTTTCAGTGTCAAGTGTTTAACTCCATTAACGACCCTACTTTCGGATTTGGACTTCCTTGTTACTCATGACATTACACACCACCGTCCCCCTCGGATGAGCTACCCACCGAGTTAAATATTTTTGCAGCATTCTTTGTTAGAATATGTGCAAAACTCGTGTTACCATTTATATAATTCACCATGCTTATACAGATGAGCTCCTTATACACTAATCAGCCAGAACATTATGACTTACGACTTACTATCGATATAAACCCTTCCAGGCAATAGCAGCGTCACCTGGCGAGGAATGACTGTTAGTCAGTCACACGCACGGCGCGTGTAGTATCAGTGAGTGTGCTGTCCGTATATATAATGGGGAAGGCGCGCGATCAATCTGCGTTTGACCGAGGGCAGATTGTGATGGCCCAAAGGCTCGTCACAACCATTTCGGAAACTGCACGACTTGTTGGGTGTTCGAGAAGTGCTGTGGGAAGTGTCTTCAACACGTGGGGAAACCAAGGTGAAACCATGTCCAGACGTCGTGGGGTTGGGTAGCCACCCGAAGTAGACTGGCCACACTGGTAAAACAGGACAGGCGGCGAATTTTTGCGGAAATAACATCAGACTGTAATGCTAGGCAGAGTTCAAGTGTCCCTGGACACACAGTGCACTGAATGCTCCTAACGATGATCCTCCACAGTCGACAACCCATGCATGTGCCAATGTACGAGGATGAGTCAAATGAAAACCTTAAATTCTTTTTTAAATATTATTTATTGTGCAGAAGTGGTACAAAGCTGTATCACTTTTCAACATAATCTCCTCCACGCTCAATGCAAGTCCTCCAGCGCTTACAAAGAGCATAAATTCCTTTAGAAAAAAATTATTTTGGTAGTCCGCGCAACCACTCATGCACCGCATGACGTACCTCTTCATCAGAACGGAACTTCTTTCCTCCCACTGCGTCTGTGAGTGGTCCAAACGTATGGAAATTGCTTGGAGCAAGGTCTGGTGAGTATGGTGGATGAGGGACACACTCAAAATGCAGGTTTGTGATTGTTGCAACTGTTGTACGGGCAGTGTGGGGTCTTGCATTGCCATGTTGCTAAAGGACACCTGCTGACAACAATCCACGTCGCTTTGATTTGATTGCAGGCCGCAGATGATTTTTTTTAGGAGATCTGTATATGATGCACTGGTGATAGAGGTCCCTCTTGGCATGTAATGCTCCAAGATGACGCCTTTTTCGTCCCAAAAGAGGGTCGGGATAACCTTTCCTGCTGATGGTTCTGTTCGAAACTTCTTTGTTTTTGGTGAAGAGGAATGGCGCCATTCCTTGGTCGCTCTCTTCGTTTCCGGTTGGTGGCAGTGAACCCAGGTTTCGTTCCCAGTAACGATTCTTGCAAGGAAGCCATCACCTTCTCGTTCAAAGCGCCGTAGAAGTTCTTGACAAGCAACAATACGTCGTTCTCTCACTTCAGGAGTCAGCTGCCGTGGCACACATCTTGCAGACACTTTGTGAAACTGGAGCACATCACGCACAAAGTGGTCTGCTGACCCATGGCTAATCTGTAAACACGCTGCAATGTCATTCAGTGTCACTCGGCTGTTTTCCTTCACTATGGCTTCAAGTGCTGCAATGTTCTGTGGAGTCACAACTAGTTGTGCCTGACCTGGACGAGGAGCACCTTCCACTGAAGCCACACCGTTTGCGAACTTCCTACTCCATTCGTAGACTTGCTGCTGTGTCAAACATGCATCACCGTACTGAACCTTAATTCGTCGATGAATGTCAATAGGTTTCACACCTTCACTACGCAAAAACCGAATAACAGAACTCTGTTCTTCCCTGGTGAGAGTCGCAATTTGGGCGGCCGTCTTTATACTGATACTGCGACGATATGTGTGCATCTGCACTATGCTGCCACCTACAGGCCATTCTGCACGCTGTATGTAGCACCCTTACCAACTTACAGGAAACGGCGCGAAATTTCGATTTGTTATTACAAATTTAAGGTCTTCATTTGACTCACCCTCGTATAACACCACAACATCGGCAATTACGACTGAAATGAGCACATGACTCTCGGCACCGGACGTTGCCACCGTGGCACAGCGTTGCACGGTCTGATGAATCCAGGTACCTTCTTCATCAAGCCGATGAGAGGGCGCGAATCCGCCATCTTGCAGGCGCACAGCTCCTTAACACCGGAACTGTGGGAAAGAGACAAGCTGGCGGCGGCTCCATTATGCTCTGGGGTGGAGCTCGTGCAAGGCAGCTCGATGGCCAAGGAGTATCGTACGCTGGTTGTAATTCATGTACACTCCTTCATGACGATCATGTTTCCTGATGCAGTGGCATTTTTCAACAAGATAAAACGCCATGTCAGAAGGCCAGGAGTGTGATGGAGTGGTTCGAGGAGCACAGAGGCGATGATGGAGTGGTTCGAGGAACGCAGTTGCGAGTTCCAATTGATGTGCTGGCCTCCAAACTCGCCAGATCTGAACCCGATGGAACACATCTGGGATGTGATGGCACGTGGCGTCAGAAATCATGGCTCCCCTCCCCGGAATTTACGATGGTTCAAATGGCTCTGAGCACTATGAGACTTAAATACTGTGGTCATCAGTTCCCTAGAACTTAGAACTACTTAAACCTAACTAACTTAAGGACATCACACACATCCATGCCCGTGGCAGGATTCGAACCTGCGACCGTAGTGGTCACGCGGTTCCAGATTGTAGCGCCTGGAATCGCACGGCCACTCCAGCCGGCCCGAAATTTACGAGCATGAGGTGATTTGTGTGTGCAGATGTGGTGCCAACTTCCTCCAGTGGCCTACTAAGGCCTCATTGCTTTCATGCCGCTATGCGTCGCCGTTGTCATCTGCGACAAAAGTGGACATAAATTGAAGTGTGTTAGTTTAAGCTAAAAATTGCTCTGACTACTGCAGAATATACATGCACAAATGACTGGCTAATATTAATTATACCAGCACACTGAAGTAATACGAAAATAGTAGTACATCTGACTGGTAACTAAATACTGCATCTGAATCAGATTTGATTATTTCAGCGCAACAGAAAACAATTTATCCACCTAGAAATTAGTCAGTTAGGACCACTAAAAGTGTACGGAAGAAAAAAATTATTACTCTCGGCAGAATTAATTAATTATTATTTAAACAACAGCGCGTACCAGGTAACGTTTCTGGCTGCACAAACACAGCTCTTACTATCTAGTATACTAGTTGGTACCTAACCACATCAGGAGCATCCTAGCAGCTTTTGGATTTAGTGGAGAAGTTGCTTTGAGATAAGTATACACATGTTCATCCCATCTGTCTATTTTGTACTGATAACAAAGTTATAAAGCCATCGTGTCTGTTTGTCTGTCTGAACATGGAATCTCGAAAACTACAAAACCAATTTTATGCGATTTTCACAGTTAAGTTTCTTGTCATGTTCTTTAGTGTGAATTTACATGCTGTTACTGGGCCCGTTAAAGTTCTCCAGGAAAATTCCGGGACGATTCCATCGAAACAGGGCTCGGTCGATTTCCTACCTCATACTTTCGCAATCAGAGCTTGCGCTCCATTTCTAATTAACTCGCTGTCGACAGTAAGTAAACTGTAATCTTCCTTCCTTTCTTCCTTGGATGTTGTACTAGCTGGGGAATTTTTATGAGGTTTTCACAGTTAAGTTTCTTGTCAAGTTCTTTAGTGTGAATTTACATGCTGTTACTGGGCCCGCTAAATCGCTCTAGGAAAATGCCGGGAGGGTTCCTTTGAAACATGGCTCGGTCGATTTCCTTCCTCATTCTTTCGTAATCCGAGCTTGTGCTAAATTTCTAATTAACTCGCTGTCGACAGTAAGTTAAACTGTAATCTTCCTTCCGTTCTTCGTTGCTTGTGGGATTAGCTGAGGAACCCGTCACTTCCCGGGTATTTATTTATTGCCGTGCCCAAGACTTCCTAAGCATGAAATTTATTTTTTACTTAAAATGCTTCTTTGTATACAACGTTTGAAGTAGTACGATTGCGGATATGAACGAAGAGCTTATTTGCTTCACTAATATGAGAAAGAGCTATGCAGAGTTGGCAGTGCAAAAGCAAATAACACTGAGTTCCACGCCCACAAGACGCAGCATCTGGTCTTGTGCTTTGTTTATGGTCATGGCATAACATAAGCTCATTGGATATTGTACACGTTTAAAACAAAATGTTAAATTGTTAAGGGTAAGCGGCATCCTGGGTATAAAAACTCACTCGCCTATGCCACTTCCTGTCAAAATTTCCGCTTCTATGGAGAGAAGTAACTTTAAAACTCTGCGAAGGAAGGGTTCTGAGGAGCGAGATAACGCATGACGCTCTTCACCAAAGTTACGTGATGCCTCACATTTGAAAGGAGTTTCCAGCGTGCGAGTTAATGCCTGATGTTCTCAGGCTGCAGCAAGTCTTGCCTTACGATCACCATGGGGTCTTGAAACGTCATATTCCTCAGTCTTTTAGCTGGTCTAGGACGTACAGAAAGATTCTTAGCATTTTCTAGGCATTGGAAATGCAATGTCTAAAGTTGAAAATCTGTGCCGGGACTCGAACACGGATTTATCACTTGAAATAAGCATGAAACGAAAAAACTACAAAGAACGAAACTTGCCTAGCTTGAAGGGGGAAACCAGATAGCACTATGGTTGGCCCGATAGATGGCCCTGCCATAGCTCAAACGGACATCAACTGCGTTTTTTAAAATAGGAACCCCCATTTTGTATTACATGTTCGTGTAGTACATAAAGAAATATAAATCTTTTAGTTGAACCACTTTTTTCGCTTTGTGATAGATGGTGCTGTAACAGTCACGAACATATGGTTCACAATTTTAGACGAACATTTGGTAACAGGTAGGTTTTTTAAATTAAAATACAGAACGTAGGTATGTTTGAACCTTTTATTTCGGTTGTTCCAATGTGATACATGTACCTTAGTGAACTTAGCATTTCTGAGAACGTATGCTGTTACAGCGTGATTACCTGTAAATACCACGTTAATGCAATAAATGCTCATAATGATGTCCGGCAACCTCAGTGCATTTGGCAATACGTGTAAAGGCATTCCTCACAACAGCGAGTAGTTCGCCTTCCGTAATGTTCGCACATGCATTGACAATGCACTAACGCATGTTTTCAGGCGTTGTCGGATCACAATAGCAGATATCCTTCAACTTTCCCCACAGAAAGAAATCCGGGGACGCCAGATCCGGTGAACGTGCGGGCCATGGTATGGTGCTTCGACGACCAATCCACCTGTCATGAAATATGCTATTCAATACCACCACAACCGTACGCGAGCTATGTACCGGACATCCATCATGTTGGAAGTACATCGCCATTCTGTCATGGAGTGAAACATCTTGTAGTAACATCGGTAGAACATTACGTAGGAAATCAGCATACATTGCACCATTTAGATTGCCATCGATAAAATGGGGGTCAATTATCCTTCCTCCCATAATGTCGCATCATACATTAACCCGCCAAGGTCGCTGATGTTCCACTTGTCGCAGCCATCGTGGATTTTCCGTTGTCCATAGTGCATATTATGCCGATTTACGTCACCGCTGCTGGTGAATGACGCTTCGTCGCTAAATGGAACGCGTTCAAAAAATCTATCATCGTCCCGTAATTTCTCTTGTGCCCAGTGTTAGAACTGTACACGACGTTCAAAGTCGTCGCCATGCAATTCCTGATGCATAGAAATATGATACGGGTGCAATCGATGTTGATGTAGCATTCTCAACACCGACGTTTTCGAGATTCCCGATTCTCGCGCAATTTGTCTGCTACTGACGTGCTGATTAGCCGCGGCAGCAGCTAAAACACCTACTTGGGCATCATCATTTGTTGCAGGTCGTGGTTGACGTTTCACATGTGACTGAACACTTCCTGTTTCCTTAAATAACGTAACTATCCGACGAACGGTCCGGACACTTGGATGATGTCGTCCTGAATACCGAGCAGCATACATAGCACACGTCCGTTGGACATTTTGATCACAATAGCCATATATCAACACCATATCAACCTTTCCCGCAATTGATAAACGGTCCATTTTAACGCGGGTAATGTATCACGAAGCAAATACCGTCTGCACTGGCGGAATGTTATGTTATACCAAGTACTTGTACGTTCGTGACTGTTACAGCGCCATCCATCACAAAGCGAAAAAAGTGGTCCTACTAAAACATTCATATTTCTTTATGTACTACACGATTACGTAATAAAAATGGGGGTTCCTATTTTTTTAAAAACGGAGGTAATATCCGTTTGACATATGGCAGCGCCATCTAGTGGGCCAACCATAGCGCCATCTGGTTTCGCCCTTCAAGCTAGACGAGTTTCGTTCTTTGTAGTTTTTTCGTTTGATGCTTATTTCGTCAGATATTTGGCCCGGTCACTATCAATGGACCACCCTGTGTGTGTGTGTGTGTGTGTGTGTGTGTGTGTGTGTGTGTGTGTGTATGTGTGTGTGTGTGCGCATGTATTTTTCTGTGATAGCATGACGGCCCCATGACAATTGCTTCAGTGCGGATACACTAATATCGTCTGATCTCCCAAGGAAATCAATAAGGGTTAATGGACGAGAGACACTGTATTGCAGCGTGCGTTAAGTTGGAAATCTGAGTCGATCAGGACTGTGTCCGAATGGACGAACGGAGTCTGGCTTGGCGGCCTCTCGGAACGGACACGCCGTACTTCCGCCTGCGGAGCGTGTGAGCTCGTGTTTGTTTGCATTTCGACTTAGCCTGGGCGCGGGCTTGGTGCCACTGAGATCATAACAAGTAAGTTCAGAAAATCGACATTACCTTTCAAATTTTGCCCGGAATTTGCACGACGGAAAGCCTTAGATGTGGAACGTTTCCTCCGTGAAGTGGCGAAGATCCCGTCAACGGAGCGCTTCTAGTGGGCCAACCATAGCGCAATCTGGTTTCGCCCTTCAAACTAGACGAGTTTCGTTCTTTGTAGTTTTTTCGTTTGATGCTTATTTCGTCAGATATTTGGCCCGGTCACTATCAATGGACCACCCTCTCGATTCTCAGCAACACCGTTTGCATTAAAATGATCACTTATGCTGAATGCGAGCGCGTTTTGAACGCAACCAAACAGGGTCTCCGTTTCCGTCACGCTGACGGTAACGTCGGCGTGGTCACAGTCGAACATGTGGGATTAGGCGTTAGAACTATTCTCGTGTTCCAACTGCAATTTGTGGTACCTGTAGAGGACGTCAAAGCGGCTTTCCGGCCATAGGGTACTGTTTATGATCATAAGGCAGAACGCAGGGCCCACTTCCGCGCACGCCCTCTTCTTAAAGAGGTGCGCCAGATCACAATCGATCTGTGCACCCATGTTCCATCTTATCCGACGACCATCAGCGGATGTCGTGCCGTAATCATGTACGACCTACGGCAGCGCACTTGCTCTGGGTGTAGAAAAGTGGGACACATCATATCTGATGTCTGCAGCGACGGATAACGCAGCTACCAACTGGGGGAGTGGTACTTCCCTCGTCGTCTACGGTACTTCCCGTCACCTACGCGACAGCGCTTAAGTCGCCGCCTGCTGCCCGGCTCTCGGAATCACGTGACCAGTTGATGGATGGTGTTCAGCTTTTTCCTGAAATGGTTCCGGACGAGGTGACTGACGATCTGACTTCAGCCATCTTCATAGTTCCGGTGCCTACTCCGACCACGCCTGTCGCCGACGCTAATGTCCAGTGTGACTACTTGGTAGACTCTCTGGTTGTCCCGACGGCGGCGTTTCTGCCTGGCCGGCGCGACTTCCTCCCATCTTCGGACACGGGAGGACGACTGTGCAAACAACGCTCCTCTAAACGATGCAAACGGAGGAGCCGTACGACGTCGGAACGGGACTTTTCACCCTGTCCAAATGATACACTACCTGTTGAGGAAATCAACTTTTCAGGGTCTGAGACCGTGGACGACGGCGTAGTCAGTGCGTCTTTGGAGCAGCGGCCCTCAGTGGCTCTCATATCGACGGAACGGAATGTTCCTGCCCCTACCGAAGAAGGAATGATACCAGCCGATCTGACAGTGTCGGCAGCAGTTGAACATATGGGTACTACGGCGACGGATTCACCGCAGCGTGGAGCAAGGAGTTTGAAGAAACAGCAGATCTCGTACAGGAGTCTCCACTGTTAGGGGCAACGACCTACTGATGTCAACTTTTGCGCCGTACGAGGGGTGCCAGCAGCTCCTGCTGCCGAGTACCCCCGCATCTTCACAGCAGTGACCTGCAACCCTCCACTGTGGCAGGGCACAGCTCCACACATACCATATTGCGACACTGATGTCAGCGGCATCCGCGCACCGATCAAGATCTAGCTTCTGAAAGAAATGATATGGGCTTCGGAACTAGACATTGCACTGTTACAGGAGGTGCATTTAGTAGCACTCCCCCGGATAACAGGATACGACTTCTATGTCTGTCGTGGAGATCACATTGGCCGTGGGGTGGCGGTGTGATTAACGATATCATATACCTCCCATATTCCAAGAGTTTGGTTTTTACGATTCACTCCACGCGTGCATTAATGTCTATGCGTCTTCTGGTATTGGACATCAGCGTAAAAGAGCACTATTTTATGAGGAGGAGATTGCTCCACTGTTCTTAGGTCGACATGAACATCTTCTCTTTAGAGTGGACTCTGACAGCGTACTTGGCCGGAAAGGTCAGTATACGAATTTTACATCGTGCCAGGAGCTGCATCTCATTGTTCGTAATCTATCCATACGGGATTCCTGGGAGGTATGGCGTACGTTTCACACGCGTAAAACTGAAATACTAAACACCTTTTTCCAAAGCTGTTTCACAGAGGAAGACCGCACTGCAGTTTCTTCTCTAAATCCTCGCACGAACGAAAAAATGGCTGACATCGAAAGAAGTGTCCAAGGAATAGAAAAGCAACTGAAATCACTCAACAGAAGAAAGTCCACTGGACCTGACGGGATAATAATTCGATTCTACACAGAGTATGCGAAAGAACTTGCCCCCTTCTAACAGCCGTGAACCGCAAGTCACGAGAGGAACGGAAGGTTCCAAATGATTGGAAAAGAGCACAGGTAGTTCCAGTTTTCAAGAAGGGTCGTCGAGCACATGCGCAAAACTATAGGCTTATATCTCTGACATCGATATGTTGTAGAATTTTAGAACATGTCTTTTGCTCGTGTATCATGTTATTTCTGGAAATCCAGAATCTACTCTGTAGGAATCAACATGGATTCCGGAAACAGCGATCGTGTGAGCCCCAACTCGCTTTATTTGTTCATGAGACCCAGAAAATATTAGATACAGGCTCCCAGGAAGATTTTCCTTGATGTCTGGAAGGCGTTCGATACAGTTCCGCACCGTCGCCTGATAAACAAAGTAAGAGCCTATGGAATATCAGACCAGCCGTGTGGCTAGATTGAAGAGTTTTTAGCAAATAGAACACAGCATGTTGTTCTCACTGGAGAGGCGTCTACAGACGTTAGAGTAACCTCTGGCGTGCTACAGCGGAGTGTTATGGGACCATCGCTTCTCACAATATATATAAATGACCTAGTAGATAGTGTTGGAAGATCCATGCGGCTTTTCGCGGATGATGCTGTAGTATATAGAGAAGTGGCAGCATTAGGAAATTGCAGCGAAATGCAGGAATACCTGCAGCGGATAGGCACTTGGTGCAGGAAGTGGCAACTGATCCTTAATATAGAAAAATATAATTTATTGCGAATACATAGAAAGAAGGATCCTTTATTGTATGATTATATGATAACGGAACAAACGCTGGTAGCAGTTACTTCTGTAAAATATCTGGGAGTATGCGAACGGAACGATTTGAAGTGGAATGATCATATAAAATTAATTGTTGGTAAGGCGGGTGCCAGGTTGAGATTAATTGGGAGAGTCCTTAGAAAATGTAGTCCATCAACAAAGGAGGTGGCTTACAAAACTTTCGTTCGACGTATACTTGAGTATTGCTCATCCGTGTGGTATCCATACCAGGTCGGGTTGACGGAGGAGATAGAGAAAATCCAAAGAAGAGTGGCACGTTTCGTCACACGGCTGTTCAGTAAGCGTGATAGAGTTACGGAGATGTTTAGCAAACTCAAGTGGCAGACTCTCCAAGAGAGGCGCTCTGCATCGCGGTGTAGCTTGCTGTCCAGGTTTCGAGAGGGTGCGTTTCTGGATGAGGTATCGAATATATTGATTCCCCCATCTTATACGTCCCGAGGAGTTCACGAATGTAAAATTAGAGAGATTCGAGCGCGCACGGAGGCCATCCGGCAGTCGTTCTTCCCGCGAACCATACGCGACTGGAACAGGAAAGAGAGGTAATGACAGTGGCACGTGAAGTGCCCTCCGCCACACACCATTGGGTGGCTTGCGGAGTTTAAATGTAGATGTAGATGTAGCCATTCGGCTAGTCGGTCAGACCTCATTTATGTCTTCTGCAGTCTGGTTGATGCGGTCCTCGATGTAGAGCGCTGGCCTTTGGTGTTCGCTGAGCACTGCGCATACACGTGCACTGTGCTCCTTCCCTACCAGGCGGTTTGGAGGAGTCGAGCACCATGGAAACTCAACACTCAACATCTGCTGGATCCTGATTGTCGCCACGTATCACTGAGACGCGGACAAGATGCGAACGGCGTCTCCGATTCTATGCGTCGGTCGTGGACTGGTGGCTGAAACATGGCAAACCGATGCTCCGGCGCACGTCATAGTTTACATCAGGGACATGGCCGTTTGGCACAGGCACACTACAGATTTCTACTTCAGCACCTTCCGCGACCTCGATGGGCAACCACCTTCGCCGGAAGTGCTAACCGAACGCAGCGTGATTAAAGCGAATCTACTAGCGATTACTTGCCAGAAACTACAGTGGTGCGTGCCTGCAGACCTGATATGGTGTGGTGGGAGAATCCCTCCATGCATCATACTGTGCACGATCGTAGGCACCTCAGATAGAACTTAGTCACCGAACTCATAGATCATCGTACGCAGCGGGTCACCTGCCAAGCAGACATAGTCGATAGCTTTGTCGAACATTGTCGCCGAGTCTACCGTGCAGATAATGAGGTTGTCCTGGACTACAATCCTATCCCCGTGGAGGTTCCGCCCATCCTCACACATGAATGGGGGTTACATTAGTGGAACCTTTCAAAAAATGGTTCAAATGGCTCTGACCACTATGGGACTTAACTTCTGAGGTCATCAGTCCCCTAGATCTTAGAACTACTTAAACCTAACGTAAGGACATCACACACCTCCATTAGTCCAGTGAAACTGTCAGAAAAAAAGCTTGTACCTTGTAAAAGGTGGGGTAGAAAATTTTATTTTTGTAACTCGTTCATATTCTTGGAAAGGTTAGAAAACAAAGTTTTACCAAAAAAATTTCTCTTGGGAAAACTTTCTGAAGTCAAAAAACTTCGAAAATTTCGGACTTTTTCAGTTTTTTCAAAATATCTCAGTTTTATTTGCTCCTATCGCTTTGACGTCTAGTTTCTTTTTTAAAGAGCACAAAATTTTCTACAAATTTGATTTATACCATTTTTTTGTACTCCCAATATCATAGCTGCTACAGTGCGTCAAAAAATAACAATTTTTCACATTTCGAGCAAAGTGGCAAATTACCTAATTTTTGAACACTGTTATTTCAGTTTCTATTTGTGTAGTATAAACATATTATTCATCATATTATTAATTGGAATTTACCATCTCACTCTGCTGCAGGGCCAGGACAAACAGCATCATATTCAGTAACTACGAACACATTCACGTCGGATTGCATGAAGTTTATTTGTGTTACAATATGTAATACGATTGCATGCAGGTGTCGCTTCCATTCAGTATATGTTGTGGTGCTGAAAATGAGTATGTTTGACATGAATTTGTGTTTCATTTGCGAAAAAACTGAGGTGAGTGGTGGATGCAATGTGAAAAAGAAAGGACTGAGCACACTTACCGATTGTATTGCTAAACGAAGGGAGTGTGCTCACACCTGTTTTTTGAAAACGCTCAGTGAAGTGATGGTGCATGTAGCATGCTACAAGAAGTACATTAATGAGAGAATGATAGCAGCTAGCCTTCGACATCCTCAGGAACCAACAGGCATGCTATGTCTATCGCAGGAAAAAGGTCAGTTCAAGTTCAAAGAGAAATGCTTCTTATGTGCAAAAGGGAATTCTGACGACTTTTTAACCACGCAGTTAAGACTGCCATATGCCAAACGAAATTTTGATGGAGAGTACCTTATCCACAAAGTGACTTCGACTCGAAATGTTTGGTTCAAGTCAATAGCCCAAAGCTATGTTTCTTACCTGCAACGTCAATTTGTATCTCAACTTGCTATTGTATTTGATGGGTATCCATGCGAGGGAGACAAATGTAGCACAAAGAGTGCTGAGAGGATTCGTAGGTCCAAAACCATTCTTCGGTTGACGTTGTGGTTGAATCAGAGATGGTGAACCAAGTCCCTCAGGACAAGTTCTTGTACAATGAACGAAACAAGATACGTTTGATCACACTTCTTAAAAAGGAATTTCTGGAGTGTAGCGTTGAAGTGCACCAGGCACAAGAAGATGCTGACGTTATGATTGTAACATCTGCCATTTCAAGAACCAAATATTTTGGGAGTGTTGTCATTACAGGAGAAGATGTTGACCTGCTTATGCTCAAGACCGGTTTGGGACAATGCATTGAAAACTTATTTTTCTTAAAGCCAGGAAGAGGAAATGCAGAAGACAAGTGGTTTTCCACTGCATCTTACAAGTCTGACAGTGAATATATTCTGTTCACTCACGCCTTTAGCGGATGTGATACAACATCCGCTGTTTTTGGTCAAGGAAAAATTAAGTGCTGCAATACTGTTACGAGAAATTAACACCCAACCTCAGCGATTTGTATGTTCAATAAACCACATGCTACCCGTGAAGAAATAATAACAGCAACAGAACAGGTTACTATCGCATTGTATAGTGGAGGCGTCAGCAGTTCCCACACACTAGACCATTTCCGGTATCAGCTATTCGCCAAGCCTGCCACAAAAAGCAAACTGAATCTCCCACGGTTGCCACCTACACTAGATGCTGTACATCATTCGTTGCGGACTTACCAACAAGTCCAAAGTTGCATGGGGAACTGGAAACCTCCTGAGAAATGGGGCTGGAATCACAGTGACCACGGTCCAATACCCGTTATAATGAGCCAAGATCCAGCACCTGAAGCACTTCACATTGTTTCATGCTCATGCAAGCTGAGCTGTGGCGGAGCGTGCTCCTGCAGAAAAGCGGGTTTGAAATGTTTTTCAATTTGCAAGAAATGTATTGGGGTCAACTGTGAAAACGTACCAAAATTTTTATACGAAGACAGTGAAGAAGATGTTATGGAGGATGTTGAGGAAACCGCTGACGAAATCAATGAACTTGCTGAGGCTGACTCGCTGTTTAAAGAAGAGGCCAATCTGGGATCAACCCCATGTGCAGGCCCTGAATCCGTAACTCAAGGTATTTCTGGTGACACTGAGGAACCTGGCCCATCAAAACGTCGGAAGTGATGCTCATATCTGTCTCAAGTGCGCTAATGTGCGATATTACAAGTATTGCACACCCAGAACTGTCAACATTAGTTAGTAACTGACAATGCACTGTAATTGTAATAAAGCAACTTATTTTTAATGTCAACTGTGTGGCTTTTACACACAAGAATAATTACCTACCTAATTAGGTTGCTTATTGCAGCTAATAATAGTTCAGTTTCCTGAGACAATTTATTTTGTGTGTGTGTGTGTGTGTGTGTGGTGTGTGTGTGTGTGTGTGTGTGTGTGTGTGTGTGTGTGTGTGTGTGTGTGTGTCTGTTAATTTTACAAATACCAGGGCTGAGGTGGCCCATGGTGAACTTCAGGTAGTGATGTAAGAATCACAACAGCAATCCTCATGTTGCATACAGAGAAATTGAATACTTGAAAGTGAGGTGGTAAATTCCAACATATAACATGATGTATAATGTATTTATACTACACAAACAGAAACTGAAAAAAAGTGTTCAAAAATAAGGTATCTTGCCACTATGCTCAAAATTTGAAAATTTGGTATTTTTTGAGGCGCTGTAGTGCCTTTGATGTTGGGAGTAGAAAAAAATGGCAAGAATCAAATTTGTAGAGAATTTTGTGCTCTTTAAAAACTAAAATAGACGTTAAAGCGATAGGAGCAAATGAAACTGAGATATTTTGAAAAAACAGAATAAATGCCGAAATTTTCCAAGTTTTTTGACTGCAGAAAGTTTTCCCAAGAGAAATTTTGTTGGCAAAACTCGGTTTTCTAATATTTCCAACCATATGAACGAGTTGAAAAAATAAACTCTTCTACCCCACCTTTTGCAAGGTATTTCTGCAATTTGACTGGACTACATGCCCGAGGCAGGATTCGAATCTGCGACTGTTGCGGTCGCGCGGTTCCAGACTGTAGCGCCTAGAAACGCACGGCCGACTCCGAGGAAGTCACTAACGCTATCCTCAAGGGTGCACTTGCAAGACATCAGGTATCGACGGATTCCCTATTGAACTTTATCGTACGTTCTGTTGTCTCTTGTCTAGATGACTGACGGAGATGTATAATGAACTGATCACGTCTGCAGCTGCGATTCCGCCAGCTTTGTCGAGGGCATTAATGTTTTCGTTCATAAATCGACGCCTGCAATTACTACGGGCCACTACCACCCTATCATCTTATTAAATACTGATTACAAGATTTTTGCACGGTTAGTGGCGGCGTGCTGTAGACCCCTCTTATCATGTGTCCTCTCCACCGCGCAAACTACTGCATGTGGCACAGCTAACGTCCAGACGGCAACTGGAGACAGCCGTGACGTGATTGCGTTTGCAGAGGTGTTGCAGACTTCGTGCGGCGATTGTTGCCGTAGATTTTGACAGCACCTTTGACAGAGTACGCCATGTCTTCCTAAACTTAGAATGTGCTTCCCTGCCCGTTTCATCAGTGTCCTTCGGCGGCTCTTCAACAGCGCACGTTCGTTGGTCCAGGTCAACGGGCGTGGGGCCGGTCCAATACCGATTCAACGGTCGGTCCGACAAAGCTACCCCCTGTCCATGCATCTTTATGTGGTGCCCCTGGACCCGCTCATTAGCCTTCTGACGTCGCAGTTGTCTGGACTCTACCCGGTTACACAGTCCGATGTCGTGCAACCGCACGAATCTTCCACGCCATCACGCCTCATGGGAGAGCAGCTGGAAGTGTGATGAATGTGCGCAAATCAGCGGCGCTGGCTGTCGGTTGGTCGCGAGCTACCTCCGGGAGATCTAGCGCCTATGCCCTGTGTCCAACACCTCCGCTATCTTGGGATCACCATTGCGTCGCCAACGCGCCTTACAGCGGTGGTCATCTTTAGTCAAGTTTTGAGAATTACCCGCATGATGATCCTTTGCACCGTGTTGCCTACCTGAATGCCTATGTAGCATCCAGAATGGTTCATATTGCGCAGATTCTACCTCTGCCGATTAAGATAAATAAATAAGAAAAATTAGTATGAACAGTGTGATGGTGCAGCACGGTGGCGGGAAGAGGGAGGCATTGTGGTCAGGTGTCGGGGTTCGACCCCTTGCCACCTTGTCTCCTCCAATATGTAGCTGACTGCGGCCGTAACAAACTGAAAATACAAAAAATAAATTAATAAATAAAAATTAAAAAGAAAAAAATAGTCTAAAAAGCGAAAAAAGCAAAGAAAAAAGAAAAAACGCACTTAAGGCAACTGCTCGCGAGAAGTGGTAAATCCGGCTTCGAGTCTCGGTCCAGCACAAATTTTCAAATAAAAAAAAAAGGTTCAAATGGCTCTAAGCAGTATGGGACTTAACGTATGAGGTCATCAGTCCCCTAGATTTTGAACTACTTAAACCTAACTAATCTAAGGACATCACACACATCCATGTCCGAGGCAGGATTCGAACCTGCGACCGTAGCAGGCGTGCGGTTCCGGACTGAAGCGCCTAAAACCGCTCGGCCACAGCGTCCGGCTTTCAAATATCGACATTGCATTTCTACAACGCCCTGTGTGGCTCGAAGACACTAGTTTACTATCTACTCTTTCTCTGTCTTGTCCAACCCTACACTTCAGATACAATCTATACACTCACTGCGTTGCTATGAGTGGTACCTGTTCTGTCGGACACGTCCGACAGCCGGCCGATATAGCCGTGCGGTTCTAGACGCTTCAGTCTGGAACCGCGTGATCGCTACGGTCGAGGGTTCGCATCCTGTCTCGGGCATGGATGTGTGTGATGTCCTCAGGTTATTTAGGTTTAAGTAGTTCTAAGTTCTAGGGGACTGATGACCACAGAGTTAAGTCCTATAGTGGTCATAGCCATTTGAACCCCACCCGACAGAACAGTCACTACTGGTATACGCCGGCCGCGGTGGTCTCGCGGTTCTAGGCGCGCAGTCCGGAACCGTGCGACTGTTACGGTCGCAGGCTCGAATCCTGCCTCGGGCATGGATGTGTGTGATGTCCTTAGGTTAGTTAGGTTTAAGTAGTTCTAAGTTCTAGGGGACTAATGACCACAGCAGTTGAGTCCCAAAGTGCTCAGAGCCATTTGAACCATTTGAACTGGTATACATGTATTCCTTTCTCCTAAAAAATAATATAAATAAAACCTATCGAAAGAAGCAGAATGAACAACATAGCTAGAATATGGAAGAGGGAGGAAATGTTCCTTTTAATAGAGCTAATCAAGTAACTTTACACCCATCCAATTTTGTGAACGAACTGTACGATTTGCCAGGCAGATACAGTCCACAACTGCCGCTTGATATGGCCGAGAACAGAAAAAAAACGCTAAACAGCACGTCACATGTGATGAAGGCTTTGTGTTTCGTGTGGTTGGTTTCAGCATCCGTGTCCATTTCGATGTGAGCAGCCTCATTCCATGTGAGAACAGCATAAGTCCTTTGTATTTACCATTCTGTTTTCCTTCATAAAATGGAGCACTATATAGGGTTCTCAGAAAAGTCTGAAAAGCTTTTGAGGACACTACAGGAAAGGTTGTACTACAAACTATTTTACCAGAAGATACTAATGTAAGGCCATATTTATATGCAGATGAAGCAAATTTTCGTCCTGTAAATGCTGCGTTGAAGGACCTTATTAGCAATGTGAATCTGATAAAAAAGTACACCATTTTGGTTTAATAATAACTTTTAAATAAAAAAACAAAATACGAAGTTCAGTGTATAGAAACTTCCAATTTAGGCTAAATTAATGTTTTTTTTAAGTATTACGTACACTTGAGAGCAAACAAATACGTAATTTTAATGTTGGACCAGTGACACTTGTGTTGTCAAGAATCATATATCTACTAAAGAGCCTAATGGCCTGCAACACTTTACCATGTGAAAGAAGAAACATTTTGCCTTTTTCAGTCTCAGTTAAGGTATGGATTAATACCCCAGAGAAACAGCAAAAAATTCAAATGGTTTCAGAGTAATCACAATAGTACATAATAGAATACACTGTTAAGCCCCTGTTCATTAAATATAAGGATTTTAATTACATACTCTCTAAACTACCTAACATAACTGAAATAAATCAAAGGCAGAGGTATAATACGATAACTTGTACCTATCTATTCTCACTATGGGACAGGTTCACAATATCTTAACAACAGCCATGTTTATACTGTCTGAAAAGCTTGTAAGGCTGTTGCAGGGTACGTTGTGCTGAGCAACATTTGTTAACAAAAAAAATTCGATGCGTTGCACTGTTTCACAAAAGCACTAGTCATGGATTACGTTTATTTTTCTACGCCCGATTCCCAACCATTTCCAAAACGTTTATCAAAGGTTATTCACATTTCTACACATGTGCCGCCTCCGTAAGGGCCTATGTTTTTATATCCAGTCAATCGGTGAATGGTACTTTCAGCGTTCCGTCCCGGCTCGTCTTCAGCTGAGGTACTGTTTACTTTGTACTTGTCCCCACCATCCTCTCTCTTTCCAGTGCGTTTTATGATCTTTTCTTTCGTCCCATTTTTTCATAGGTTCTAAATTTATGCTGCATTTTTAAATCCATAACCATCACTTTTTGCAAAATTTCCCAAATTTTAAAGAAAGGTTTGGGATTGCACTGTAAAAGGGGCCTGACGACGTAATGAAAGTGTTCGGTCTTCTGGAAACTTGTTGTCATTTTCATATGTTTTTTGTGTCAGATTGCTTGCGGTCTCTTTCTTCTTTTAATTCGGATTTGTACAGGATGCTGTAATTTAAAGTTGAGAACCCGATCGTGTCTGTAGTAAATGATTTACAACAGCTGCTGCGGTTTGTATTCAGCATGCAAAAATTTGCCTTTGGATTCCCATCTAGTAATCTGTTGACTTCAGGTCATCTCTTACATTTAACCAGCCAGGGTAGCAGTACAGAAGTAATCAAATGTGAAGAAGACGACAGGTCAAAAGCAGTGCTATAAATAATAGACTCAGATTAGCAGATGAGACGATTCATACCTGATAAGGAAATAACAGTGCTTACTGACCTGGCTATTAGACTCAACGAATTGCCATCACTAAGTAAGTGGAACTTAACAAGAATGAAGCACATATGGAATATCATTTTATATACTCAGAGAAAACTAAAACTTCTGAAACTGCAGATAGAAAATGTTTCCATAATGATTTCTTTAACCCACAGATGACTCGATGACATGTTTCTGCCGAAACACGCTATTGCAGAGATTTAGCCATTTCGTTTTTATAAGTAATATTAGGAAACTGGGGTTGCCTAGGTATGTATTTATTCCAATTCTATTTGTCCAATCACCTTCCCTCTCTCTATGTCCATTTCTCTCTCTCTCTCTCTCTCCCCAAATCCTCCACCCCCTACTCTCTGTCCATCTCCTGCTCCGCTCTCTGTGCATCTTCTTTCTCCACCTCCCAATGCCTCTCTCCACCTCGTCTCTGTCTGCCTCCACTTGTCTCTATCTGTCATCTCCTCCTCCTGTGCCAATGTCCTCCTTTCTCCTCTCTGTCTGTCCATCACTTCCTCTCTTCTCTCTCCACGTTATCACCCCCTCGCCAGTTGGAGGCTGCTACTTCTTACCCCACACAAAGCAAACAACATGTGTCCGAAGTTTGAGTGCAATCAATACAGGAGTTTAGGAGGAGAATTTCACCCAAGGCTTTGGCCGAATACTCATGTGTTATACACATTTCACATAGATTTAATAAATTTAACATATACTTCTACACATATTTCACATGTATCTCTATCGAAATTAGCCCTGCAGTTTCACAATGATATATTTTTGTAGGCACACTCAGAGATACAAGTGGATATTTCCTGCGAAATGTGTCACGAATACAGTTAATAGCAAAGAAGTAATAAATTAAAACGTCATGCCTAATGTGACAATTTTCTGTACAAACAGCGAAAATGCAGTAAGTGACAAACTTCTTTCCTTTCATCATTTTGTTGAGGTTTGTCAATTAAAGGTTTGAGAATATGTATCAAGTTTGTTACAAGTCACTAAGTGCTCTCATCCTCCAACAGTGAATGAATCAAATCTGGGTATTTGTGCACTTTGGACTATACTTCTTTTTCACCCCACCCCACCATTTTGATAGCTAGGAGGTTCTTACCCCAACAACGATTCTTTCCAGATAGTAAGTGATATGTGTAGCAAATTTGCTTGAAATTAGTCCAGTGGTTTGGAGGGGATGTGGAACATATGTACATGCTATTACACATACATACCTGGTGGTTATAATTAAAATGCAGCTACTAACAGAAGTCAAGTGAGGGCTGAAATTATCGTATGGCAGCGGAACTTGGTAGATACTCTAGAGCGTTAATGCTGAACCGATTAACATCGGAAAAAATTAGTTCCAATTTTGGCCATACAGTGAAAACCCAGTGTTGTAAATGCAAGCAATGGATGAGCAATAGCATATGGGCAGAAAAGGTGAAACAAGTGAGAAAAGCATAGTGTTGATATTGTTATTAACTGCCTCTTACAAAACTTGTTCAATGTGAGCACTGGAGACATCGACGAGATGCTGTACAGCACCAGGTTTGTACCTCGTGGCCGAAACTGAAACAGCATAAATCGGTTCTGCATTTACGCATTAGAATATGTCCATGTTTCACTGTTGTATGATAATTACAGCCCACATTGGACCTCTGTGAGTAGCTACACTTCAATTATAACAACCCGGTATACACAGCCATGTTTATAGTGTTTGTGGATATCGATATCAGTAACAGCAAAAGCCTTACTTGAATTAGACATCGTTAAAACAGTCGCTACATGCCAACCCATGGAACGTTTTATTTTGTAAGTCACTTCCATTACTGCTGTTGTTGTGCTATAGTGATTCTGGAAGCCTGATTGGTATCTATCAAGGAAAGCATAAAATTTGGGAATGGCTATCTATCGTTCATGGACAATGTGCTCCGAGGCTTTAGACAGTCTGTGTAATATGCTGACCCGTCTGTAGTTACTTGGTGATTTTGTATGATCAGTCTTGCTTTGCTTCCACACGATAGGATAAGTATGACTAACAGAAAAGAGTTTGAAAATATTTATTTGAATTGGAATAATAATATCAGCAACATCATTAATCATTCCTATGCCCACAGCAGAAGTATATTGTGGTTATTGGCGTATCTAGTGCATTTGACCAATTTTAAACAAATCGAGAAAGAATGATGAAATTTCAAGGGAAAAAATATGTTATCAAAAAGGAGGACAATATATGCATAAGAGAAAAAAGAATTTTCACTGTTTTTAACTTACTTTTGGCGAGAATTTCATAGAATTTTATTATACATGAGACTGGCATGAATTGACAATATTCCATATTGTTTGAGTCCACACCTGGCTACACTTCTACCACTTTCACATTTAACTTTCTAGTACATCTTGCTATAACAAGATACACAATCTGTACATACATTATGATACATATCTTTTCGAAATCTGTCGTTATGAATTTCTCCAAGATTTTTTTAAATCCATATGCCAGCTGCACTGTTTGCCATGGTCCATCTAAAGTAAAAAAATTTCTAACAGAAAAGTGCAAGACAAGCGCTACAATATCCCACACCATTTTTCTAATCTCTTACTAAAATTTGTTCCTCAGTAAATAATATGGAAAATGGACCTGTCACAGCAGCTGAACTTCTTGAGTATAAATTTTAGAGAGTACAGTTGACTAAGAAAATATGAAGTGGTCAATTTTGTTGCTAAACGTAAAAATGTTTGCAGGAATATTCGAAAAAAATGGAGAGTGTTTCTCTCTCAAAAATTTGAAATGTTAATGAAATCTACAAAAGTGATAAACCCAGGACTTTGAAAGAAATCTCTCCATTTTCTAACAACTTTTATGGGGGACAAGGACACAGAACAATGGTCAATCAATATCCTGTTCACAAAGCATTTCTGACAGGCTACAGATTATACATTTCGTAAACATCTCTAACTTCCTTGATTCAAACTTCTTCTTGAATGCATTGAGACCAAAGTTATGAAAACTGTGAAAGATTATCTAAAAATTCGTCATCAATTGAAGGTCAGTTTTATCTCCATTTGTGACTGCAAAATGTGGACAACTGAAAGTGTCATAGAATTTAGGTTTCAAACACAGAGCTATAGGATCACAAATGAAAGAATTTTGACTAAACTCTATAATGGAGGAAAGAGAGAGATTATGTAAAAAAATGCCTGAGTCTCAAACCTTTGGATCAGGTTGGATATTAAACACAATTATTCACCTGTAACTGTCAATTAATACTTATGCTCCACTAATAGGCTCACCATGCAATGAACTACCACAAAAATAAGAGATATGAAAGTTTGTATCAGTGTTAAAATTAATGATAAAAACGCTTCCTATGACCTATAAAATCTGCTTACTTTCCTGTAAAGAAAGATCGACAAACAGTAAGTACAAAAACGTCTGTCTTGACATTGATGAAAAACTTGAAAATTTTGAATTTATAATCCTGAAATTGATGCAATTCCTAAATTTCAGGAAATAAGTAATGTCGCCATCAACGTTTACTTGTGTGAAGAAAAAGTCAATAACAGCTGAAGAAGTCACCCCATAGCGCTTAGAATGAATCAGACATCATCTAAGTATATCCACTAAAAATAACAAATTGCAAGAAAGAAAGAAATGTCAAGTTACTATATTTTAAAGAAGATGGGAGCTCCCACTGTTACTGGATATAATAGCTGACTCAGCCTTGCAGGCTTTCAAATAAGAAAAGATGAATTGATGTCATGTGGCCCTCAACTATGTACCGTCTGACTCTTCTCTAGAGGCTGGGATACATAGTTGCCGCATTACAGGCCAAATACTGCTGAGTATACAGTATACAATATTAATCTACACATGAATCGAATGGTCGAAAGTTCCTATCACTTGGAAACTGAGAATGTAACGTAGAAATTTATAAATAAAAGATTTCAGTTAAATAAAATCTGCAGGTACTACCTTAACGACTTTAAATGATGAGTACGATAGTAGAAGTATATTTCTGCAAAACACTTGTTGGTGTCGATGGTCCAGCAAATAAATAAAATATTAAGTTGGATAACAGGCCAACAATAGATTCCTAATGCACATAATTAGCTATCAACAACAAGACAGCTCGCAAGATATTCACTTCTGAACACATGCTACGTCTTCACTGTAGAAGCCATGGAAATCTTACAAGTGCACAAGTCGGCACTCCAAATTATTTCTATCTGCCACAACCACTCGCAAACTGCTCCACACTCTCCAAGTCTCTCTCCTGACCGTGTGTCCTTCACGCTGTCGCGTCCAGTACATGCTGTGTCCTGTGCCGTACTATCCAGTACTTTTCTCTCGCTTCCTTCCAGTCTCCCCATTCATGAGCGCTATGAATGTCTAGAGAGCTCCCACCATGTCTTGAAGCCAATGCACCCTCACAGATGTAATGAAATACATTCGAAATACTGGAATTCCATTTCAATAACTTCAAATTAAATAAATATTCTTACAGCTGGATCATAAACACGCTCTAACACACATTATTAGATATATAAAAAAATAGAATAAACATATACCAAAGGAGTAGAACAAAGGTAGGCCAGTAACCTAATGCCTCTGTGCTTTCTAAAACACAGTACATATTTAACCAATTTCTTCATGAATGGTGTACATCGGGTATTAACAAAGACATAGATGAATAAATATATTTATAAGCATGCTGCTACCTTTTTTTCCTGTCATTGTGGAGTACTTATGGCCTGACATGATTAGTAGTAATCGGCCACTTAGAACACCAGTAACTCATGTACTATTCAAGTTACATGCCTGTAATACATAAAAATTTAGGTTTACACTAGTAGGTTTCTAAAGACACATCTATCGACGAAATCGGATGAATCGTTAGACTTTGGAAATTCGTTGTTGGGTGTTACTTGTATCATTTACAGTCAGATACTAAACTTTAAACTAATAAAGATATTGAAAATCTGATTACACCATCAGAATTGTCATGCAAATAATGGTAATGTACATATTTCTATTTGAGGTATCGTGATTCATCTGACTGCTATTAATTACTATATGAACTGTGAAATGTCTGCCATTAAGGTTTCACAAAGTCCGCCATCTTTGGCACTAGTGGCGTTTCTCCTTCATTCACACAGCGTCACCATGGAGTTCCCAGCCACACAGCTGGACCACACGCTGGGCCACCCCTCATGCTCAGCTAACTTTTGGCACCACGTGGTTTTGCTGCGCGCCAAGAGGCCCCCACGTGGCCACATCAACTCCGAACATAGAATATTTCCAGTATGCCACATCTGCCTCATTGTTTCAAAAACCTCTACTCAGTTTCAACCAGAAGTAAAAATTTGATAATCATACAAAAAGTCGGTTAGTTAATAAGCCCTTAAAGGTTGAACTAAAAGAAAAAGGCACATATATAACTTTTAAAAATTATCGACATGCAGTGAAGGTTCCATTCGTTATTTATGTCGATTTTGAGAGTTGGCTTCAAAAGCTGGACAACTGTCATCAAACCTCAGAAGCTACATATAAAGTGAAATATCAAAAACACAAACCAAGTGTTGTTTGTTACTACATCAAGCATATCAGTGGACAGTACAAAGACCCAGTCGTGTATAGAGAATCAAACCGTCATAAGAAAACTCATCGAATGTATGAAACAAAAGGTTGAAGAAATTGGAGGAATTTCTTCTGAAATTCAAGAAATAAGACCATTAATACTTGAAGTAGGAACAAGACATTACAGATCTGAAATACATTCATTGTGTGGATTTTGATCTTCACATAAAAACAGAAAAGTTCGTTACCATGACCATCCAAATGGAAAATATTTAAATCCACTACACAACTGGTGTAACTTAAAACTAAAAATTCTTATTTTTGTACCAATTTATCTACATAATTTGTCAGGATATGATTCGGATTTGTTCCTGAAAGAACATGAGTATGACACAGAAATATAGATTTGATATGCAATAATGAAGACAGATATATGATTTTTTGCAAGAAGACAGACAATCTGTAAATGAGCTTTGCTGACACATTTAGGTGGCTCTAACAGAGTCAAGAAATGTGTCATAAAAAGTAAAATTGTCTATATGACTACAAGGATTCTCTGTTCGACAACATGAAAGGTACAGGACTATGAACTTAACACAAAGTGTTAAACATGAAATTTACTGTGCCAAGATCAGTGAAAAGGCTTTGAATTCCCATGACAATGAAAGATGTATCATGGTAAATACAACAAACTCGCTTCCATATGAACACTATCCACTTAAACAATTTTGTCTTTGTTTACCCAGATATTGTGAGAATTATCAAGATCTATCCACTTAATATATACTTGGTTGCCTTTCTTTCTCAACATTTTCTCAACATGGTGTGCACCAGGATAGTTAGTTTTCCAAGTTCATAAAAATTTACTTTCACTTCTTCACCATCCAAAGTTCTTAACTTGTATGTAACTGGATTAGAAAGAATAATACCTCCAGCTTCGAAAATTTCTGTTAAAACAGTTGACCATATAGCCTTTTTCAAAATTTCCTTAAGTTTGCTGATTCTAAACTTATCACCTACTTTTTATTTGGATGGATCATCTTCAACATCTGTCACATAAACTATCTTCGGCAAGTTTTCTTTGGTTGCATGTTTTGGCCTCATCTTTACTATCGAATGTTTTGTATTGTACTAACTGACCAAATTTTCGACTGGTTCAGCTCATTTATAATTGCCAAAGGGCAAACCTCTCCACATTTTTTCCATCTATGTTCTGTGAAATCTTTCAACAATAGACGCTTTCAACATTGTAAATGTTGAGTCATGTTTGATGTTGTGTTTCTTTATCAGTTCTTGAAATTCTTTGTTGCGGAATTCTTTGCCACTGTCTGTTTGTAGATTTCTTGGAGTATCACAAGCAGAATGCAGGGATAAGTCTACTAAGTACACCTTTGGTGTATAATTTTTTCAAAGGCTTTTGAAACATTTTCGGCTGTTTTGTTTTTAACTGCTATGACCCATGCAAATTTAGAAAATAAATCAATAACACTGAATAAACGCTTATGCCACTTGCTTACTTTTGAGATGCCTTTCAAGTTCCCACTGTTGATGTCTATTAGATCTGCTTGCCATAGAATATCAATACAAAGTGAGACAACACTCCTTCCAAATTATTTCTTGTCAGTTTGTGTAGTTCGTTAATAATTTCTTCAAGTGTAGTTACAAGAATTTTGTTAATAAACATGCTCTATTTAGTTTCACTTTCTGTGCAAACACCTGCAAACGTCTGTCTCCCACTTTTAGTTGTTGTATGTTGGGGATGATGGTTCTGAGTAATCTTTTTACACTCCACACACCAGATGCGGTTGGGGTTGTCCATTTATATAGATTAAATTTCACCAACAAAAATTAATTTTTCATCTCCTGGCACATCAATGTTTTACTTTCTGTTTTTTATCTTACATCTAGTTTATCATTATGGAAAAATGGAAATGAGCATATGGCATTGTGGGATTAGCCATCTCTAATGAAACTGTCTGATTCTCTGATTCATATGGTAATGTGACCACAAAATCGTTAAACTTGAGTCTTATTTTCATTTCTTCCTATGAGAATGATTTTTAAGTCGTATATCATAGTTAAGATTATGTAATATCACACCCTTTTTAGTCCCTAAAGAAAACTGATACACTTGTTTGTGGCATGAGGTATCTTGTCATCTGTCTATCTGATGTAAATATGGGACCAAATATGTCTTTGTGTGGTTATCTGAGACCAGTCCTTCTACTTCCTTCTTTGTATAGTAGTTATCAAGTTGTGTTAGAATACTCGTAGACATCTTCGAGTATTTGGCCTTTGTAGCAAGATTTTTTGCTCCTTTTTTCTAGATATTGTTTAATAACACAGTTGTTGAAGTGTTTGGAACACTTGAACACTTAGCCTCTGTAGCAAGGTATTTTACTACTTCTTCTAAATATTGTTTAGTAATATAGGTGTTGATGTGTGTTGACATATTTACATATTCAGCATTTGAAGCAAAATTTTTAAATTATTTTTCTAACTATTGTCTGGTGACTGCAACTTAATGAGCCTACTTACACTGAGGTGACAAAAGTATAGGATAGTGACATACACGTATACAGATGGCTGTAGTATCCCAAACATAAGGTATGAAAGGGCAGTGCATTGGCAGAGCTGTCATTTATACTCAGGTGATGCATGTGAAAAAGTTTCCAACGTAACTATGACCACACAACAGGAATTAAAAGACCAACAGTAGTTGGAGCTAGACACATGGGACATTTCATTTTGGAAACCATTAGTGAACTCAGTATTCCCTGACCCAGTGTCAAGGGTGTGCCAATAACCCCAGATTTCAGATATAATCTCTCATCACAGACAACACACTGATCGAAGGCTTTTACTTAACGACTGAGAGCAGCAATGAATGCTTAGAACTGTCAGTGCTAACAGACAAGCATCACCACGCGAAATAACCGCAGATATCAATGTGGGACTATGACGAACGTATTCTTCAGGATAGTACGGCAAAATTTGGCATTAATGGCTTTGGCAGTAGGTGAGTGACGCGAGTGTGTTTGTCAACAGCATGATATCGCCTGCAACTCCTCTTCTGGTCTGGTGACCATACAGATTGGATCCTAGACGACTGGAAGGCTGTGGCCTTGTCAGACGAATCTGAGTCCCAATTTCAGTTGGTTATAGCTGATGGTAGGGTTGGAGTATGGCGCAGACTGTACGAAGTCATTGACCCAAGTTATCAACATGGCACTGTACAAGATGGTGATGGTTCCAGAAAGGTGTTGGCTGTGTTTACATGGAATGGACTGGGTCCTCTGGCCCAGCTGAACCGATCGTTGAGTGGAAATGGTTACGTTTGGCTACCTGGAGGCCATTTATAACCATACATGGACTTTGTGTTCCGAAACAACGATGGAATTTTTATGCATTAAAATGCGCTGTGTAACTGGGCCACAACTGTTTGTGATTAGTTTGAAGAATATTCATGACAATTCGAACAAATGATCTGGCCACCTATAGGACATTTATGGGACATAATAGAGACATCAGTTTGTGCACAAAATTCTGCACCGGCAACACTTTCGCAATTATGGATGGCTACAGAGGCGCCATGGCTCAGTATCTCTGCAGGGGAATTCCAGTGACTTGTTGAGTCAATGCCACTTTGATTTGCTGCACTATGGTGGGCAAAAGAGGTCTGACACAATATTTGGAGGTATTCCATAACTTTTGGCACTGTAGTGTAGTTGTACTAGTCTTCTACATTTTAAGGAAATCCTACCCACAATTGTTTTAAAAACGTTACTCAGTTCTTTTCCAAATGTGTTTGTCCACATACCTCTTATCAGCTAGATCACTTACATCAACTAGTTTTCTCTGTTAAATGTATTATCTAATTCCTTGCACGCCTATTTAACACATTTTCAATTTTTGGGTCTACCTTTTCTTGTAACGAGCACAGGTCTTCGATTTTTGATCGAAAATCTTCATCTTTTGACTGAAAATCTTCGGTTTTTGTGTGTAGTGCTTTAATTTCTATAAGAACCTTACCTAGCTCTTATTAAAGTTTCCAATTTTTGGATATACTGATGATCGAAAATCTTCATTTTTTAATTTAAAATATTTTCTTTTACACAAAGATCTTCTATTATTGATTGAAAAATATTCAGTTTTTAACTCTAACACCTCATTGTTATTAAAAGCATTACCTAAATCATCGTTACAATTTTCTATCTTTGGGCCTGATTTTATGAATCTTTTAAGGGCATTGGCTACCTCATTGTTAAGATGTTTAGCTAAATTATTGAGTCTTTTTAATATCGGATTGAAAAATTCCATTTTTAACTGAAAATCATGGATTTTTTAAGCCAATTCTTTCTCAATTTTTGTTTCAAATAACTGAAAATTTTCGATTTTTGAGTGAAAATCTTCAATTTTTTATTCAATATCTTTAATTTTTAATTCCAATTATTTCGGTGTTGGTTTCATTTATGTAGTTCTTTGGACTGTAATCAACCTTTGCTTAACATCTTATTTCCAAAAATGTCTATTTATTAGATTCAGAATTCCATTAAACTTATGACAATCTGACAACAGCTTTATGACAAATATTCAAAAGTATCAAAGTGTTGTATTCTTTCAGTGTTGTCATGTAGTTCATTTTCATCTGAATAGTTAAGCAGTGGTTTTCTTATGCTACCAATGAATAGCACCATATCCATTTTGTGCCATCATTGTCAGAAATATTTAAATTTACTACTCACATTCAAAACTGTTTGTTTCTTAGGCAGTTCATCAGTCATGTACACACTATACAAGTCTTTAATTTTCAACTGTTTAGCCAGATTTTCTTCGAAATTTTTTTATTGCTTTTCCTTTCTCCTCCTTTAGAAGGCTATGTCTCTTTTGTTCTGCTAATTATTCGTTTACTTTCTTCTTGTTTATGACTGCATTTACAACAGTAGCTGCCCTACTGAACAATGAACCAACAGTTGCCAAATGTGGCGATGTGGTCAATAATAATAGAAGAGATCAACCTGCGTATTTTGCTAGAACTGAACCTTCCTCACTTTTCATAAGATATATAACTATCTTCCTCACAACAGATATGCCCCATATTACCCACCAGTTTTTACATCTCTACTTCTCTTTTAAGCATCTGTTAAAAATTGTTGAATTTAATTTTAATTGCTTTTGGTTTAGTTTAGCAAGCAGGTAACAAATTCTAGTCAATAGTAAAATTGTTCATTTATATGGAACGAGAAAGAATGAAATATTGCTAAATCCCAACCATTTTCATCCAGGCCCATACCTAGTTTTCATTTTCCATACATTATTCCTCTAACAACTGTTGCAGCCAATTTTCTCCAATTGAGGCATAAGAAGTGGCATTTTTTTTTTTTTTGCAAATTGTTGAGGTTCTTTGTCAGCTTTGTGTCTTTTTTTTAATGTTTATGATCTCTATAGACAATGTCACGTTTTACATGCTTAATCCATTGGATTTATCCTTGCTCTCCTCTGGCCATTCCTTTACTAAATTTTATTCCAGAATCACAACAGCTCTAACCTGTTGGATGAATTTTGAATGGAAGTTTCTTGATTGAAATGTCTAATAGACCTTCCCCATACTTTCCACTTTCTACAGAATGTGTGAGGAAGATTGGTGAGACATCTTATCAAATATATTATTCACTTAGGACTATTTTTCATGAAGTCACTAAATTTATTCATGGATATCTGTGTTATTCCAACTTGTTTGTGGTAATTAATTTATTTGCTGGCCATTTCTTCTTCATGAGTAAGTGTTGATATGTTGACTAGTTAACTGCATGTTTTATCCAAACATACTCAAATGTTTTTTCTGTATACTTTATTATCAAGCCTTCACCTGAGTATTTTGGGATCAATACTTCAGTACATTCTCATCTACACTTGAGTCTAAATCCACTGCCATCTTGGGAAATAGACTTCAACAATCTCCTTTGTCAAATTATCATACTCCATGCCCCTACTCGCTTTTATCTTATTTCGGTTTTTCTCAGATTATAACGGCCCTGAATTGAACAAAATACCTGTAAAGTTTGATAGGTTAACAGCATCAGATTTTGTGTTCAAATCGTCCATAGTAATTTGATTTGTAGTTAAAAAATTGATCAGTTTGTCTGATCATTCAGACATCCTTTCATCAACAGTTAAGATGTCTTCTTCAAATTTTACTGGCAAATTATCAACAAATGTATATGTACCCAAAGGTATTAGTCCAAAAACTTGATCTTCAATTTGATTGATATACTTCATCATTCTTTCACTTGTAATTGTTCTTTTGATGTCTTGGACGAAGTTCCCATTTTGTTCTTTATCACCCTGAAGGGCCCTTGGAGCTTCCTTCCTACTATTTTTAAACTCTTCTCCATATTTCTTCAACAAAACCTGTAGTTCAGATTCACTTAATATGTAATCCAACTGTGGACTTTCGTGACATTTTGTCAGTGGTATGTGATTAAATTCTTCTAAATAGTGATGATGATGATAGGAAATCATCTGTTTTTCAGCCTCTCTGTTTTGTTGAATGGCCTTCAAAACATCATGACCGGCACCTTTGTTTCCCTCTTTAACTTGTACGATTGCATCAACAACAGGTTGATCTTCTTCTTTATACTTTTCATACTCAGTTCTCGATTGTTTGTTCCATGTTCGAAAAGTTTCCTTTAAATCTTCCTTGTTGTTTCTACTTCGTTTAGCTTTTTAACGCCCTCGGGGTTGTACACATGTATACTACTTCCCTTCAGATGATCATACTTTGTAGTCACCCCTTGGGATGATCGTACTTTGCTAACATTTAATAAGGATAAAGAAACATAAAATTTATATTTAACATTTTCATTAAATGTTTAAGGTCTATATTCATCAAAATTAACATTTTATGTTCATGTTGTTAACAAAAGTAATTTTGTCTCTATGGGTCTCCATGTAATGTCTGTTGTTAAACTACCAAACTTGTCGTCTTTTCAACACTTACCACACATTCCTTTAACTTCGTTAAAATTTAGATTCCCACCACCCAACTCACAGTAGATGTGGTCTAAATTTGTGTTCTCTTACCTAAAAATAATTTAAAAACTTAGATTATCTCTCAGTAGTTGCTTTGGCATCTTCAGTATGTTTGAGTCAAATAAAAACAATGTATCCCCTTATGTTGTCATCCTCTAATAAAATACTCTCTGACTATGTCCCAGTTTTCTAGAATAAATTCATCAAATAAAAAACTGAGTTTTCTTTACATCATCCAATCGTATGCTTTCATCACTATTTTTAATAACTGTGGCAACAAAAAATTGTCATATTTTTGTCTTGAACTGTTTTGCAGATTTTCATAAATTCTTCATACTTTGGTTGACTTAAACTTTTAGGGTAAACATATAAATGATTAATTTTGTCTCAGTTAAACCAACCTTGACATCAGATATAGTAGTTGATCATTAATGTTGTTTTCCCACATCTGCTCAGTCCTATCATTGCAGATCAAATGGAGTTGGGCAAAAGTTTGCTTCATTTCTTTTTTTCATTTTTCTTGGTAATTATTATCATTAGTTCTCAGTATGTCGTCATTTAATTGGTAATAACTATTCAGTAATAAATGAGTATATTGGTTCACCTGATTTGTAAGTCATCAATACTTAAGAAAAGACTGACTGCATGAACAGAAGACAGTTACAAGCATGTTGCACTGGATGGTTTCATACAACGTTTTTTACTCAAAACAATACATCAAAGAATAGTTTTGGAAGCAGATGAATGTGTTAGTAGAGTCACTGTGGAGAGTGATGTTAGGTTGCACATGAATATAACAAAAAGTTCTGCCAGTGAAAAAAACCATCACTTATGGCCTTTCAAAAATTATAACGTGTTAGTTAATAAATGTAAATTTTAATCTTGATGATGGAATGTATTTCAAACATAATGAAAACACTCATCAAGAAACTAACACTATTGCATCATTTAAGTCCACCTTCAAGTTTGGTTCACCAATAATTTAGGAGCCACATATCTTTTTTGTTCCAATCCATGACAAAATTCAGATCTTAGAAGTGATTAATTAAAATTTAATGGCACGTGACGAGACCACCCATCGAGTAGACCGCTCGTCTGATGCAATTCTTTGATTTGACGCCATTTTGCCGACTTGCGCGTCGATGGGGATGAAATGATGATGATTAGGACAACACAACACCCAGTCTCTGAACGGCGAAAATCTCCGACCCAGCCAGGAATCGAACCTGGGCCCCTAGGATTGACAGTCTGTCGCCCTGACCATTCAGCTTCGGGGGCGGACATCTTAGAACTAACCTTAACTGATGAAAATGATGATTTGATTGACTTCACTGGTGCCAGTGTGACTGTTGTTTTGGAAACGAACTAACGAAACATTTTCCTTAATAAATGAACAAGATGAAAACCTACCAGCTTTACTCATTCCCTGTGAATGAAAACACAATAAATAACCTAAATATTCTTGACAAGGGTACAGAAATTAACATTCGTGCCAGTGATGGTTGGGTTGACCCTAGCCATGCCCAATTGTACTTGACTTTTAGTACTGTTGAAGTTGATGGAACAGATTGTCCAACACGTTATGGAAAAATACAATAGAAATGATTGATAACTATGTCGCAAAGTATTTTGACCCAGTAACAAAAATGAAAGGACATAATTTTTTGTCCAGATTGGAGCATCCTTCCATTGCTTCATTAGTTTTGTTTCATTTGACTTTGTCTTTTGCTGATGAGTTAAGTATGGAACGTCATAAACCTGACAATGGGAAGATAAAAAGCATGAAAAATGAAGTGTTCTTTTCTGTGAACAAGCTTAGTGGATTATTTAAAGATTATATACAAGTTACAAGGGACAGTGATCGAACTATAAATTTAAATGGAGTTTAAGTGCAAGTACCATTTTTTGATGGACTCACCACAATAATGAAGGAGTTTTAATGAAAGATACACTTCCAGAAGAACGTAAAGTTGCTGTAGAAAATATGGATATTCTCTGTCTGTTATTAAATATGCAGCAAAACATGTGAACTAGAACAATAAAGGCTTAAAAATCTGAAAATAACAATATCTTTCTTTGAAGCACAAATACGGTGATGGAAGGATTGAGTGGCAAGAGATATTTTGAGTTAGATGTCATAAATTACTATAATTTTGCCATGTTTGACATGCCCTATTTTATCTTCATCAACTTTCAGGCAAATCGTAAAAATAACCAGCTGGTTGGCTCTTCGTTGTCTGATCACTTAAACTGAAGAATATGTACCCGAAAATCGGGAGAAATGAAGTTTCTTTACCAAAAAACGTGGAATATAATTCAACCAACCAACTTTCTGATGGCTTACGATGCTTTTCGTGATTTTCAATCTGTTACACAACAGAAAGGTGATGTTCATGTAAATCTTTTCAGTTTCATTATACTATCTTCCTGATCAACATGTCATCAGAAAGAAGTCTTAGCAACACAAAACACTACAATGAAACTGTATTCCATGTTCAGTGATAAAATTCCAAAAGCTACAATTGCTTACATAGTCATGTATGGCAAGAAAAATCTCTCAAATGACACACAATAGAGAATACTGACTGAAATTTTTTAAAAAGATATATGCCAGAGACTGGACACAGTGCATACTGAAGTAGTCTTAGGTATATGTCCAGACCATACAAAAATTTCGTGGAACATCATTTTTCTCATATTTCTGTTAATTTTGCTTGTTTGGCCATTACTACATGTTATTTAAGACAAGGTCGAGGTACTTCTGTTTCAGAGGTACACATCACTTTATTTTTCCCAAATTATCAGTAACAAATTTGCATCTACTTGTACACTTGTCCCTAGATGCAGGATTTGGGTGAAAACAACCAGAATATCTTCTCACTTGATATTTTTTTTGTTTTTTTCTTCATGCCCAATTTCCTCATTATTTTTCATATATGATAACAGTTCTGTATCTTAGCCATTCGAGACTAATTTTAAACATTTCTTGTAGTGTATACATAAACCAGATTTTTACATACACATAGCACTCTATTATTGATAAGGTGCCTACTTTTTGATATCTTATAACACATTCTTTGCATGTCTGTTGATGACTGTCCTTCATGTGCTTGTGCAAGTAACACTCTTCAAAAGACTTCTGTAGCACAATTTCCATTTATTTAGAAATATTTTTATGAATTTTTTCCGTATAAGTGGAGACTCTATTGAAGAAACTTGTCAATGCAGGCAATACTTGATCATTTAAAAAATCAGAGAACAAGAAGTAAACATTGTACATAAATTTTAGGATGTGTGTAACACTGTGCTGTCTGTAATAACAATATTTTATTTCACTATGGGTTTTGGTAATGAACCACCATCAATCGCAGGAAAATTATCACAGATGCATCATATGTGCTTTAACATAAATTACCACAGGAAAACATAACTGTCAAGATAAAATAAAATAAAAAATTGTAACGAGATTAAATTATGATGGCACATTGAAACAAGGATAAAAAGTGATTGCTTGTTGTGCTTGAATCAATGTGTCATAAAATCTTGCCATATTGTTTCATTTTATTGTATTTTGTGATTATGCTTTCCTGAGGTAATTTAAGTTAAAGCATTTATGACATGTGATACAGCTGTAATAACTTTCCTGCTATTGATGATGGTGCAGAACCAAAGCTAGTAGCAGAATAAAATAACGTTATTACAGACAGCACAGTGTCATGCATTTTCTAAAATTGGAACATGCTGTTGACCATCGTGTGAGCAAGACGTTCATTGTATACAACACCCTTGGCTGTTATTACTTCAACACTAGATATGGGAAGACGTTTGTATGGAACTCAACAATGAATTTAAAATTATTTTGATAGCCAGAAACTTGAAACTGATCAGTGGGTTCAATTTTCAGTATTTTGTAGATGGACAGGTTAAACTAAAATACACAGGGATGAGGCGACATACAAAATATCATGGCATGGTCTTCTTGATACAATTCCGAGTTTTTTGTTCATTTTCAATTTGATTAAATTTTTTTCTGTATAATCTTCGCATCATGCATTAGATTTGATACATTTGTAAGATTTGACACATTCATTAGCATTTCCTTCATAAAATTTTATTCTTTGTCGTCCTGGTCATCACCATAATCTCTGTATTCATTTCTTCTTCTTTTTCCATCAAATATGTTAAACCATTTCAACCTTTTAAAATATGCTATCATATCATTTCTAATATATTCTTTTCATTTTTTGCATTTTTCCCATTCAGAAATGGAAATTTTTTCTTGCTCTTCAGTCTCACCGAGCAACGTGGCACAGTGGTTAGCATGCTGGACTCACATTTGGAGAATTATGATTCAAACCGACATCTGGCCATCCTGATTTAGGTTTTCCGTGATTTCCCTAAATTGCTTCAAGCAAATTTCGAGATAGTTCCTTTGAATGGGTACCGCCAGTTTCCTTCCCCTTCCTTCCCTATTCTGAGCTTACTCTCCATCACTAATGACCTTATTATCGACCGGACGTGAAACACTAATCTCCTCCTCCTCCTCCTTCAGTGTCAAAACTAGTAAAAATTTCTTCATCTTTACCTTCTTGATTGCGTCCACATATTGAAAGTACTAGAAATGCTTCAAAAATTCTTCTAATTCTTCCATATAATTCTGTGTTTATTCTTCTGGCTGTCTTCGTGTGTGTGTCCACATATAAGCAATAGAATTTTGAGGATATATAAATAAATGCTTGGAGAAAAAATGGTTATTTTCACTTATTTCCCTTCACTTTTGTTCATTTTCCCTCCTGAGCCATGAAAATTACGTTTTTTATTGTTTTTGGATATGTCTTACTTATACCTTGAATTTTCGTTATTTTTCCTTCATTTTTTCTCAGTTTGTTTAAAATTGGTTGACTGTGCTAGATGTACCAATAATTATATGTCTACTACTCATTCCATAACCAAGTATTTCTCAGAAGAGAATCTTTTCATCTCTTGTGTATAGAAATATGATTTTTTTAAAAGAATCATCTGTTGATATGGTGCCATCTTGCTATCTTGTGTCCATGGATTCACTTAAGTCTCATACTTAATGAGGGTCATACGCTCTCCACTCAGACACCTCTAGGATTTCTCATTTATAATCCAAGTAGAGAGCTGTATGACACAAAATTCTAGTTACCTTAAATAGGCACATGATCATCCCAGGATCGACAGAGGCAGAGGGAAAGCTTTATTACGTTAACCTTCTACACCTACAGTATGGTGTCTGATCCAACTGCCAGTATTGGAGCTGATGTATCTGTTAGTAGTTAATCAGACCTTTCTGTGAAGTTGTTTGGACTGGTGTTTGTTTTCGTGAGTGCTGGGAGGGCCTCGTGGACGAATGCATTCGAAGTTCATGAGCAGTTCCTGCTACTGCTTGGCCTCAACCACTGTGGCTGTGTGCAGTACACTCATAGATCTTAGTACCACTCCAGTCTGTTCGTTGGGATACGCTAGGTCAGTTTATGTGTGCATTTATTTGTTTCACTAGAACATGTCTGGTAATTGGCATCGGAGTCCTTCCTCAGCCCACGTTGCGGCATCCGCTGTGCTGTGTGTTGTAGCCTGTGCTCGTTCCTGAGGCCGACCAGCTGCTCTTCCTGATTTTTGGCATGCTAACACCTGGGTTATGGTTGCTGTAGAAGTGCCAGAAATTCTCTTAATGTAGAGAAAGTTCGACAGCTTGTAAATCATCATGAGCTACGTAATGTCTGGTATCTACCATCATCTCTGGCCAAAGGAGAAAGCCCTGATGAGGGAGGTTACATGGTAATTACATGTATATTGCCACAGGATCTGGGCTCACTATTTTGTGTGTAGAATGTTGAATAATATCTGTGGTCTGTGCCTGCAAAAGTTTTGGCTGAGGCTGTGGTTACTGATGGGTGAAAGAGCATAGCCAAGAAGCTGGCCAGAACATCACCATATGGGAATTCCACCATGGCCTTGCGCATTTGAGTTTTAAAATTTCTGATCATTCGCTCCATCTATGAATTAGACACGGATGGAATGGGGTGGTGGTAAGATTATCAATACAATTTTTGTCACAGAACTGGTTAAATGTGAGGATAACGGATTGGAGACCACTGTTGGGAAGGAGAGTGGATGATGGGGAAGGAATCCGGCCATCCTCTTTCAAAGGAAACATCCTGGCGTTTGCCTGAAGCGATTAGGGAAATCACAGAAAACCGAAATCAGTATGGCCAGATGTGGGTTTGAACCGTCATCCTTCTGAATGGGAATGCAGTGTGCTAACCACTGTGCAGTCATGCTCAGTATAGGGAGAAACAAAAATATCTACCAGTTGTGACATCTGATATATAAAGGTGGGCTGCAGACAATGGAACAAAGTAAGTATTATTGTGGCTTTACAGAGTCTGAATAATCAATTGCAGTGACCATCTATCTACATTTACTGCAAAAGAAAATGTTAAAGTAACCACAGACTATCTATAATCTCATATCTTTTTGAATTTATTTGGTTTAGGAGCCATTTTTTTCCTCTCAGAAATATCTCAAAATATCCTAAAGGAGACTTATACCAACAGGTCATGTCTATTCATGAATCTGATTTGTAGTTTTTATTATTGCTACCTCAAAACCGTTTTCACTGCTTTGGAGAGTAGTATTTACCGTATTTGAGACTTCTGTTATTATCAGCTGTGTATATAGCTACTCATCCATTGTATTCACCAAGTCTGATCAATGCTGTACACTAAGTGAATTGTTACAAACCATGACGAACGTTTCTAATGGACTGCCCAAATTCTGTTCAGGCAGCTGCTGTATATTAAAATTTTTAGGAAGGGAACATTTCTTTCAGCTCTGAATTATTTTAAAAATAAGAATGAAATTTTCACTCTGCTGTGGCATGCACACTGATATGAAACTTCCTGGCAGATTAAAACTGTATGTCATATCAAGACACAAACATCTTTTTTAACAATATGTATTTTATTTATAATTTATAACAAAATTACAGTTCCAAAGTTAAAAAAGTAGAATATCATAATTTTTGTATGGTGTGACGTATGCAGCATTACTCCCATTTTCCTTAATATGTTCTCATTTGTGCATTTTTTTCGTACTATGCGGTATTTCATATTGTCCATATGTTCTCTTCCATTTTCGTAGTCATTTTCGTTATGTTGTGAAATAAACAGTACACAGCATGCAGTAAACATTTATTTGTTTTTTTTTTGACATGAGTGTTCATGAGATGCCAAAAAAGTATTTTATGTGTAGTGAGCAGAGGTAGATCTGTATTTCAAGAAAATTACATGATTTTAACACATGTGTAATTTTGCGGACATGATGTGGTTTTCTCTAGTGCTTCTTGCTTGCACAAAGATCTGTGTGATATTACTATGATATAATAGTATAACTACAGCACTACAAAACAGAGGAGGATGAACTTGTAAGTGAGAATTTTCTTTTGCACTTAATTTAGAGAGGTAAAGAAGACAACGAAATATATAACTTAAAAAACAGAGGATTAGGAGAACTTATGCAATTTATAGTTGGTTTTGATATACAGCTCAGTACATGTATGAATTTGGATTCCTTGCTTATGACCTTAGCCTTTCACAGGCAAGTGCCCTACTGACTTGTTTATGCCAATTGAAACATGATTAACAAGGTGAATGACCGTGCTGAATGCAACTAGCAACATTTAGCTATCAAAACTGCTGACTAAGTAGCGTTAAGACACACAAACGCGATTTATCTGTAATTTCAATGGAGTATTATCACATCTGCTGATATTATAAAAACTGTTTCCGAATTTCGAAATTCTTAAAGTAAGGACTCGTACTTGTTGCCCAATTATATCATTAAAAAGACAGTACACTCAATGCCTACACCATTATCTATTATTTTTAACAAATGTTTAGAATTTTGAGTATTTTCAAACTGACTTAGGGTATCGAAAGTTACCTCAGGTTCTAAAGAGGGGGACAAACAACTTCCGCAAAGCTACAGAGAGGTCTCACTTGCGCCAATATTTTCAAAGGTATTTGAGACTAAAACACAGTCTCCTATGTAACAATCAGTTTGGTTTTCGCAAGGGGAGATGCACAACAGCAGCCATCTAGGAAATTGTGGACCAAACTTTAACAGCTCTTGAAGAAAAAAACTTGATATCACAGCTATTATGTGCCAATCCTGTTGACATACTAAAAAGGAACCTGGATTTTTATGGGGTGCGTTGGAGCACATTAGCTGTGATTCATCCTTGTTTAAGCAACAGAAAACACTTTGCCTCAGTCAGAAACGTAAATGCCCTCTTAATGGAAATCAGCGCAGGTGTTCCACAAGGACCCTTATTTAAGATGGAAAAGCACAGAAATCTACAACAAGGTGTTTACAACTTTAAAATAATCCACCAGAATGTACAGGGCTTGAGCAAGTAATATGAACAATGAGATGTGTTTGTAAATGAAACTCTGCCTGATGTGCTTGCTATTAGTAAACGCTGGTTATCTGATGCCAAATTAGAAATTTTTAATCCTCTAAACATGGTACTAGCTAATAAGTTTTGCAGATCTTCTATCAGAGGTGGGGGTGTGTCAACGTATGTAAAAAGCACATTTGATTTTAATTCTGCAAATGTAAGTCAATATTCATTACAAGAGACGATTGAATTATGTGGAGTATGTATAAAGATACCAAATGATGAAATTTATGTGTTTATATGCACTGCCAAGTGGAAACTTCGAAGTTTTCTTAACAAAGTTTTGTGACATGATAGAGAATGTTTTTATATCACACCTGAACAAGTTAGTAATTATAGGAGATTTCAACATAAATGTATTAGCAGATAAGTTACACACTAGACTATTCAAGTATGCTCTGCTTGAATATAGTGTAAGATACGTGATAAAGACTGCAAACAGGGAGACTGAAACATGCCAGTCTGCAATAGATAACATAATCACTGGTATTCTCCTTTATGATTTTACACCTTCTGTTATTATAAGTGGTTTGTCAGACCACCATGCAGTAGAACTAAGTGTAGACATAAAAAAGGTTCCTATACATAGTTGCTATAGATATATTAGGATGAATACAGATCAAAATATAACTCATTTGAATAATATACTAAGGGATGTGGATTGGAACAGTATTCTAATGCCACATTATACTTATGGCAACTTCTCAAGTGAACTATACTACATTCTCAACCAAGCCCACCCATTAATAAAAATAAGACTTCAGTCATATACTGTAACCCAAAACTGGATATCAAATTGAGTCACTGACGTTAGAGAAAAACTAAGATGGTATGAGTATTCTACGTTGAATGACTTGAGCAATAAAAAATTAAAAGAAGAGATCAAAAAGTATCAGAAATACTATGTAGACCTACTAAAACAGAAACATTTTGAAAGTGTCATTCAAAACTCAAATAATATTTCCAAAACATCATGATCACTAGTAAATAGAGAAACAGGTAAGTCTAGGAAACATACAACTGAAAATCACTTAATGATAAATGGCACATTAGAAACTGATCAGAATAAGACAGCAGATTTATTTAACAATTACTTTGCTTCTGTTGGCTCCAGTATAAACAATCATATTAAAAGTCATAAATACAAATTCAGAGGAACACCAGTGTCAGGAAGCATATCTTTGACACCAACAAGTAAAGAAGAAATAATTAAAATAGTGAGTAGCTTAAGGAATTTCGGTGCAGCAGGATATGATATTCTTAGTCTGGACACTCTTACGAAATGTATACATAAAATTACATTAGCTTTATCAACAGTTATCAACTTTCATATGGAAGATGGTCTATTTCCAGATGAGTTGAAAACTGCTTGAGTTGTGCCTATTTTTAAAAAAGGAAACAGAAATCTAGTAGAAAACTTTCGACCCATTTCTGATCTTCCAATAATATTCAAAATCTTTGAGAAAGTAATATACATAAGAATCTGGAACTTCCAGGTATGCAAAAAAGTGATTTATAAGGGGCAGTTTGGGTTTGTCAAGGGGTCATCCACCATTACAGCAGCATTCAACTTAATCGAAGGTGTCACTCAGGCAATAGATAATAAAGAAAATGTATGTGGCATCTTTCTAGACTTACAAAAAGCATTTGACTGTGTTGATATGACCATATTGCTGGGCAAACTGTGGAACTATGGCATTCGAGGCACAGTCCATAATCTGATGAGGTCCTACTTCACAAATAGGAAGCAGTTTGTGTCTATTAGTAGTACACAGGGAGCATACAAATCAAACACAGCTGACAGAAATTTTGGTATTTCGCAGGGGTCAATATTAGGACCACTTATTTTTATTATTTATGTTAATGATATTCAGTCCATAACAAACCATGCTACAGCTATCTTATATGTAGATGATACCACGTTAATATGCAGCAACCCAAGTTATTTGTAGCTCGAAGTGGAATCCAATACTGCAGCAGGCTTAATTCTGCAGTATTTTAATGAAAGCAAACTAAAATTAAACACAAATAAATCACTCTATATTGAATTTGATTTGGGGGGACAAAAACTCATGAAAACAAAATTTTAAGGGGAGACAAATACATTAAAAAACAATACTCGACCAAATTTCTTGGCCTGACATTTGATTCAGAGTTAAAGTGGTCTGATCATGTAAAAGAAATTTGCAAAAAGCTATGTACTACCATATATGTCCTAAGAAAACTGACACCTTTTTGTACCATTACCACTCTGAGGCAAATATATTTTGCACTATTTTAATCCCATCTAAGGTATGGGATAGAGGTATGGGGATCCAGCAGTAAAAGTAATATGAAAAGGATATTTATCTTGCAAATGAAGGCACTTAGAATTATGGGAAAGAAATGTGCCAGGGAGTCCTGCAGAAATTTGTTTAAAGAATTTAAAACACTAACTGTTCATAATTTGTATGTGCTGAAGATAATCATTATAGCAGTAAACAGTAACAAAACACTTAATAAAGAAATACATTATCATGACAGTAGAGGTAGAGAGAGTCTCCTCATCATCTCTCATAGAACACCACTTTATGAGAAAAGCCTTCGCTATGCAAGCATAAAACTACTGAATTGCTTCCATCCTAATACCTCCAAATTGTCCATTCCAAAACTAAAAAAGAAATTAAAATTATGGATCCTAAAAAAATCCTGTATATTCAATAGATGATTTCCTAGATTTAGTACACTCGTATGATGGAAGAACATCTATCCATCTATCTAAAAATATATGCAATCTCAGAGCTGTGTCACAAACTGTAAATATTTGAATCCCAGATCTGAATACTATGTCACAAACTGTAGATTCCTTAATCTATATATTGCAATAATAAATTGTTTTTGTCTATAGTCCGTATATGTTACATTGTTCTCTGAACTAAATTTAGAAAAAGTTGTGTAGATAAAAATGCCAGGCAATAATATGTAATTCAAGTAAGTAAGGCTCTGACTTATCCAGAAGACTGGAACAAAAAAATTGTAATCAGTTGATGTTGGATCAAAATAAATAAATAAATCATTGCAGTAATCAATGACTTGTCTAATAACATAACTCATTCTGTTATGTGTTATGCAGATGATACAACGCTACTTACCACACATTGGAGACTCTCATATCTACACAGGAAAACGAAAGAAACTCTTGATACAGCCTTGGAATGTGTTGCAGCTAAGAAGCACCTGTGTAATCCCATTAAAACATAGCTACTTCTAATTTCAATGTCTAATGAAATAGAAAATAAATCAGTAAAACTTTCATGTATTTGTATTGATTCTGAACTCCACTGACAGGAAGATGTCAATCACGTATGCGAAAAAATATCTAGAGTGTCATACCTCAATCTGAAGGTAAAGAGATTTAGTGAGCTTGGATTACGTTAGGATGAGATACTTTGGACTATTCGAGTCACATATGTCAAATGGTCTGTTTGTATGGGGACGCTCGCCTCACCTCAAGAACATTCTAAAAATACAAAAAAGTCCTACATGTAATACGTAAAACAGGACACGTAGAACATCCTCGTTCTTGTTTTCCAGCCTCAAAATACAATTATAAATTTATACTTAAATGTGTCTGTGCTGTATGTTAAAAATAATATCATGAACACAACACCAGAGCTAGGGGTAATTTAAAGGTACTAAGGAACGGGTGAACGAGAACTGAAAATTCTCACAAAGTGAACCCACTTAAAATTTTTACCAAATTAACAATTATGTTCGATCTATGGATCACATAATTTTTAAAACTGAATGGTGCAGCTGACTATAAGATTACTCATTTTACCATTTTAAAGAATTTTTTCGGAGACCTGAGGAGGATATTAGCATTTAGCAAATTTTACTATACTGTGCTGTATCATTATCTGGTTTGTTTATGTTTTGTAAAATTAAGCTTATATGTTTTGTATAACTATGTCGTTTATACTCTATCCAGTTATTACTGCACAGTGTTTGTACCGTACTACATCATACTATAACGTATGGTCACTAGCCCTTAGAACTATTCCTGTAGCGTATTTTATTATTGTGGTGTTTAATGTGTAGACTACAGTTAACTGACATTATTTTATTATTATATACCCACATGTATTACTACATCCCATATTATGCAACAATGACGAAGCCTATTTCATTTTAATATCATCAATGGCGAATAAAAATTCTTAATATTGATAAAATGTGAGAAAACGTTCGCACCGACATTTCTTGGTCAATAATATCGATGTATCGAAATACGACGGATATTTGTAGTTTATGCACTGCGATAAGACTGCGTTCGCTGTTGACAGTACTGCGCCGATTAGTTACAGAAGTATTGGCTGCTCGTAGGTGAAGTGGTGGAGGTGTTTGACGTTTCTTTCGAAAGTAAAATGTGACTTACTCAGAGAGCAAGTCGACAGGAACTGTTCATCGCGTTGACTTTTCGTGTTTCGTGTTAGCTGTGCAATGTACATTAAATATATTCCAGTATTTTAATGAAGGAGATTTAATGATGTCGATAAATGTCATTATGACGTCTTTTGAGAAAGTATTTGTTGTTGTATTATTGGTAGCGTGTTTTGACAGTGTGTTATGTGAAGGTAAAATAATTTTTCTGCCCTCGTTTTGTGTACATTTCCAACAATGATAATGTGTTTATTAAACTTAATGGGTGTAATGTAAAAGACAATAGAAGAGAGAGATATTGCTTCTACAATTGTTTCTCGCAATCGCATAAGAAAAAGTCCAATTCTTTTTATGTTTTTAAACCAACAACCGTAATTTTCAGGAAAAACTTGTGATGTGCACATTCTTTTCGAGTGTGAGCCGAATGAAATGTGTGCACAGACAGACAACGGTACAGCCGAAGGCATTTGCATTTGCAGAACTGGATTTCAGCTTAATGAAAACATGTCTTGCACGTTGATACCAGAACTAGAACATCCCAATATTTCTAGTTCCGAAGCACCCTACATTCGAACCGATCAGAAGTATTCTGGAGCTACAGGTCAGAATAAAATATTTTTGCCATTTTTTTTTCCTTTTTGCTTGTAATAAACGGACGTTTACAATTCGCTTTTGGCTGCTTTGCTGCCTTATAATTACCCGTTTACTCAAAATGTCTTTAGTGTCATCTTATCTGTGTGATGTTAAATTATTGATTTTGTTCTGCTCAGTTTGAATAGTCAACTAAGTCTGTAAACATGAAGTTTACTGCTATTTGAGTATGCCAGTCAGTCTTTCAACAAGATTTAGCACTTGATCTTTGTGGACAGTCGAGTATATAACATTTAGAGCCTTGCTGCAGGCAGTTTTTGATGGAGTTTCTCAACATTTCATACCAGTTGGAAGTGGAATCAACCTTGAGGGGCAGCTCTAGTTAAATTATTTTATGTTGTCTTCAATATGAATATTCCAGATCTGTTTTTTCTTTCGTCAAGCACATTAAAAAATGAAATCAAAATGAGAATAAGCTGTGCAGATACATGTCATTTTAGTGACTTAGGACAGCTGACAATCACTTACAGAGAAATCTCCTCCATTAAATATGACTTCTCCCTTTTTATATTTTAGGTTGGATAGCATTGGTGATCAAAATACCACTCCACAGAAATCACTCCAGTGGTTTGACCAGTAAAATAGATGAGAAATGGCATGTGTGTGGTAAATGAGGGCAGTTTGTTGGGACTGAGAGGGTAATTTCACATCTGTAGAAATTATCCTGTCAGTATCCATATCAGGATGGTCTTTAATTTAGTTTACTTGGATTCCCATGTGAGTCTGACACAAATGGATGACTGAAAGTTAGTACTTCTGCACTCTATCCTTATACGTTCGGAACTGTAATGGTGTATGGTATGGTGTACTGATATTTTTACTTTTTCTGGTGATAGCTTTGTCTGAAGTACATTAATGTATAACTTATGGTTAATTTGAATTAAAAGTGTGATCCATATGGAATCTTGTAATTGTTTTCGCACATTTTTTTTTTTCCCTGGTTTTGGGGCTAAAATAAAGGAAGCAGGTTGTGATTGGTCTCTATGTGGGTGTATAAATATGAACTGAATAAATTGCTTTAAACAAAGAATAGCTGTGCTGTTTGGAAGGGGCAAGTTGTTTGAAAACTACACTTTTTTTTCCTACTTGTGAGGGAAGAAAAGGGTATTTTGTATTTTAGTTACTTAACCTGGGACCATTCAGGAGGACTGTACCGGGTATGTTGTATACGGTACAGAATTAATGAATATGTACATGAAACATAACAAAGTAGGATAAGATTAGCTGAGGGTAGGGCAGGGACTCAGCTTATGCTTAATCTGTGGAACTATCTCAGCATTCACCTTAGCAACTTGGAAAAACTCATGTTAGGATGGCCAGATGACACAAGCCCCACTTCTGCTGAGTGCAAGTCCAGTGCATTCTCATTGGCTTAACCATATCACTCAGCTTATGATGAGAAACAACTAGATATACCTAAGAACCTTCCTGGCAGATTAAAACTGTGTGCCGGAACGAGACTCAAACTCGGGACCTTCGCCTTTTGCGGGCAAGTGCTCTACTAACTGAGCCACCCAAGCACTACTCATGCCCCGTCCTCGCAGCTTTACTTCTGCCAGTACCTCGTCTCCTACCTTCCAAATTTTACGTAAGTTCTGCATGGTTTGCAGGAGAGCTTCTGTAAAGTTTAGAAGGTAGGAGATGAGGTATTGGCGGAAGTAAAGCTGTGAGGACAGTGCGTGAGTCATGCTTGAGTGGCTCAGTTGGTAGTGCACTTTCCCGCAAAAGGCAAAGGTCCCGAGTTAGTCTCGGTCCGGCACACAGTTTTAATCTGCCAGGAAGTTCCATATTAGCGCACATTCCGCTGTGGAGTGAAAATCTCATTCGAGATATACCTAGTCTACAAAGAGATTAAAACATGCAAAGGAAGGAGAAACAATGATACAGCTAGAACATGGTGGGTTGTTACGTTACACTTCTGAGAAAATTAAACATGAACACATTAAATAACACTGCTGAAAAGTATAACATGTGAACACAACAATATGTGCTGACACTACAATTGATCTTGAATCAGGTGCCTTCTCTGAGATGTTTTGTACTTCATTTGGAACATAGAACACAGAAAATGAACAGCAGAAACATTCCTTTGGAAAGACACACAGTGTAGTTGGTACATCAGTTAAGTGATAAAATGGATTTCTGTTGACAGTGCTTTATAAAGAATGACACCAAAGTGGTTCACATGTTTTTTGAGTGTCAGTTGTTGTTTGTTTTACACGAAGCGACCTATAGTTGCAAGTGTTTAGTGAAGTGTGCGGGTCACAAAGCTTAGCTCTTGACATAAACAGCTATATATGTACGAGGAGGGTATGGTAAGTTCACCCAACTCTTTAAGTGGGGTCGTATTGTGAGCCCTAACAGAGCTATAGGACGAGATTCGAATAGCCCATTCCTGTAATTTAAAAGTTTTCTCATCAACTGTTGGTTTTACTCCGTAAAAATTATTTCATAGACTGCAGGGGGGGGGGCTGAAAGTTGTCAAAATGAGCCATTCTAACACCTGAGGAGCAAACTTTAGAAATGGTTCTTGTGGCGAAACCGAGGCTGTGGGAGAGATTAGTTTGTATGGCCTTTCCAGTTTCTTCATCAACATACCTTTCTAAAAGTTTTGTGGATAATATCATTTCAAACTCATTCCCCCACCAGTATTAGTTGGTCATTTGTTTTGATACATTTTCCAAATTGAATAGTATTTGTTTTGTTAGCATTAAGGGTCAGCCTCTTGGCATTGAATCATGAATGCAAGGAATTTAGGACTTGATCAGTTCTTGTTGAAGACAATCCATAACATTGCTCACTATTAAACTGTCATCTGCCAACAATACGAACTTAGCTGCAGTTTCTATGGTCACAATATCTGTATGATTAAAGAAGAGAACGGGGCATAGCACACTGCCCTATTTTTACTGATGTTGCATCAGATACTAATCTCATTTTGCAAGTAAAATGAGGTGATGAGTTCCACAATCCATGATCTATTTTGCAAATATAATTGAAACCACTAGATTTCTATCACATTTTCCTTATTGCTTCCACCTTACCTAAAGAATTTGACTTAACAGGTCTAAATTAAATCCTACAACCCTGTTATTTTTATCCAGGTTTCTAAATGATCTGTGTAATCCATTATTGCTGTTTCCTTACTTTTACCTGTTCAAAAGTGGTGGTGATTATTGTTAAGTAGGGTATATGCATTTCATGAATGTCTCGATTACTTTAGGCAATGCTGAGAGGAGTGATGTGGGTTGATATTTTGAATTTGAGGCTTTTAATCACCTTTAGTATTTCGTGTTCACTAATTGAAACTAACCTCGTGCTGTAGGCATGTGTAACATATTTGACTTTATCGTGATATGGGAAATTAAAGCTGTTTCGGAAGCATTTATAAAATAATCATACATGTAGTTTGGAAGGGTTTTTGCTGATATTAATATTATCAGTATTTTTTTTATTTATTTGTCCATATAAATCTTTTTTTCAGTATATCTATTGTACACAGGATATTGGACAGAAAACCTATTGGTTTTTCAAACGTCAAACATACACGATTCCAATTTTTATGACAAATTAGATCTATACAGTTAATAATTACAAATTTCTGAAATACTGTATATTTATGACTTATTTCTACAATTAAAGATACAAATTACATTTTTTCTTGCGTAAGATACTGTGAGATTGAGTAGTAGCAGTTTTTCAGAAGGTAGGCTGTCAGACTTTTTAAAATCTTTGTAGTTCAGGAAGAGATTTTGTGTGTCTTGGTAATCTGTTGTAAAGTTCCAGAATGGGATTTTCACTCTGCAGCGGAGTGTGCGCTGATATGAAACTTCCTGGCAGATTAAAACTGTGTGCCTGACCGAGACTAACTTGGGACCTTTGCCTTTCGCGGGCAAGTGCTCTACCATCTGAGCTACCGAAGCACGACTCACGCCCGGTACTCACAGCTTTACTTCTGCCAGTATCCGTCTCCTACCTAGCTCAGATGGTAGAGCACTTGCCCGCGAAAGGCAAAGGTCCCGAGTTCGAGTCTCGGTCGGGCACACAGTTTTAATCTGCCAGGAAGTTTCATATCAGCGCACACTCCGCTGCAGAGTGAAAATCTCATTCTGGAAACGTCCCCCAGGCTGTGACTAAGCCATGTCTCCGCAATATCCTTTCTTTCAGGAGTGCTAGTTCTGCATGGTTCGCAGGAGAGCTTCTGTAAAGTTTGGAAGGTAGGAGACGGATACCGGCAGAAGTAAAGCTGTTGTAAAGTTTTCTTCCAGCATGATATAAACCTTTTTGGCATAATGTTGTGTTACAATGATTAACATGTATGTCACTGTTTGACCTGGTACTGTAATCATAGACACTTCTGTTTTGAGGAAAAAGGTTTTTTTCTCAGTAAGCTTTTTTTTGACATGCATAGCTACTTCCAGTATATAATTGCAGGGAGGGGGTATGATCTTTAGATCTTTAAAAAAAGGTTTGCATGGTTTCTGCTGCTCACTCATTCATTATTCTTATAATAGCCTTTTGTTTCCAGAAAACTGTTATGGCCTTGTGTACATTTCCCCAGAAAATAATGTACTTAAATACTGAATGTACAGGAGCAAAGTATCCAGCCGTAACTGTTACTGCAACAGTATTGTTGCAGAGAATTCTTACTACATAGCTCATTTTTGCTAGTTTTGAATTTAGGGACGTGATAAGTGCTCCAAGAAATTTAGTTTCATTGGCAGCACTAATGTTTTGGTTATCTATCCATATTACAGGTTGTGCCGGATTTTTATTTAGATCAGTGTGTAAATTCATAAGTATTGTTTTTTCAGGACTAACTAATAGCCTGTTTCTGGTAAACCATTCAGACACCCTTTTTGTAATATCTTTTGCAGATGCAGTAAGATTCTTCTTTATTCCCTTCAATCAATAGACTGGTGTCCTCTGCAAACAGTACTGGTACAGAATATCTAGCGAGAGATGGGAAATAACTAATGTAGACCAAAAAATGAAGGGACCTAAAATATAGCCCTGTGGAATGCCTTGGCTTAGTTCACATGGTTCTGAAAGGTGTCCCTGGAGTTGATTTCCTTCTGTGTACTTAATTTCAGTTACCTGAGAGTAGTATTCCAAATCTGATTCAATCCACTGATTTGGCACACCTTTTACACCATACCATTCAAGCTTCCTCAGGACTATAGAATGGTGAATCACATCAAAAGCTTTTGTTAGGTCCAAGAATAAACCTGAGATATTTCTGTGGTTGTCCACTGCATTTAAGACATTGGTTTATCAGACTGAAAGTGGCTGTTTCAATTGATCGCTGAGGCCTGAAGCCATGTTGACATACATAAATATTATTCTTGTCAAAGAATGTAATTAGTTTTGAAAGGAACACTTTTTAAAAACACCCTGACAAGAGACACAAGCCTATAGTTACCCATGCATTGACAATCACCTTTTCTATATAGGGGTATTACTTTTGCCATTTTTAGTTGCTGAGGGAAGACACCACATAAGGATGAATTGCGTATGTCCAATAAAGGTGAAAGTATTCGTCTTGCTGTTATTTTTATAACATAATCTGGACTATCATCAATACCAATTCAATACTTACTCTTCAGTGAATTAATGGTATTTAGGAGCTCTGTTTGGCTTTCTGGACTGAGGAATGTGCATATATTATATATTCCTGTAGATGAAAGTTCTTTACATGTTGTATTAGGTGGATTTCCAAATTTTTCCTTCACTAATTTTCCTGCAACAGTTGCATAATAAGAGTTGAAACTGTTTGCAACTGCCCTAGGGTCAGTGACATTCTTGCCATCATGTGATATCACAATATTTTTGAGAGTTGTCTTCTTCCTCATAAGATCCTGCACAGCTCTCCACATGGACTTAGTTTTATTGGATTAATATCTTTGTCATTTTCCTTAATTTTTGCCTCTTTTATGACCCGTTTCGAAATTAACTTGTATTTTTTTAAATAATTGATAAGTTCTGGCTTGCTGTGAGTTTTTGACTGCTGAAAAAGTTCCCACTTCCTTTTACAAGATACTGTAATGCCTGATGTAATCCAGTTTTTGAATTTCTGTGCTTTTGGAAATCACTTTCCTTTGTAGAAAGGCTATGTCAGTTATGCTTGAAAATGTTCAAAAATTTTCCATCTTTTCGTTGGTACTAGAGGTATCATATACTTCTCTCCTAGATTGTTCGCTGATTAGGTACTGGAAGTGTTCAGTATTTTTCCTACTTTAAGTTCTTTTATGGATGACATTTTCTGTGCTGGTTGAAATGTGATTTATAGGTATGGTCAGTGATTGTGAAAGGTGGTCACTATAGCCAGTATCAAAGTGTTCTGATGTACACTTGTCCATGTTTACACATACCTAATCAAGGAGAGTGATACTAGTTTTTGTTACATGGGTTGGGAGCTAACAGTCAAAGATTGTAGGCTTTTATAATATTTAAAAATGTTTCCTTTTGAGGGATATGGCTCAGAAAGTCAACATTAAAATCATAACTAGTACCTCTGTTTTCCCAGTTGTCTTAATTTTGCCTAAAGCAAGGTCCAATTTTTTGGAAGAAAAAAAACACTTATGTTGCTAACGGGAGATCTATACACACATAAAATAAGTTTTTTCAAACATTAACTCAACAGCTGAGATTCCAAAGTTTCTTTAACAACCAGGTCTGCAAACAGATGCCATACTCTTATAATCTACATTTTCTCTTACATATATACAAGTTCCCCCATGTTTTGATTCCATGCTACAAAAGCAGTTTGCAAGGTTAAAATGCATTATTTTTAAGTACTGAAAATAATCATTTTGTAGCCAATGCTCACAAAAACATAACACTGAAACATCTTTCCATTCACTATTGAGGAATATATTTATTTAATCAAGTTTGTTTGTTAATGACTGTACACTCTGGTGTGCAATCTTGAGTGTGTATTTGAAATTTAATTCTGCATCACAATATTTTGATAGTCTAGTTCCCTAAAGTCTTTTGCCATTTTTCTTTATAACCCATTTGTCCAAAGTACTTTGGACTGCTTCTATATTATGCCTATTTTGACTTATATTTGCTAGAAGACTGATTTCTTCAACCAAAAATTCTTTCCCTCTCAGATTTAAATGAAGGCCATGGCTGGTGTGCATGGACCTGCCTAACGTGCTTACATTTATTAAGTTCACATACAGAAACTTTTTGCATACAACATCTATCTCTTTGTAAGTGTAGTTTCATGCTCTCCTTTTATATTCCCTATTTTACTTTTTAGTATGCCCCATATGGACTTAGATTTATTGCCCAGCAGTCTGCTGCTGTTTCCAAGTAGTTTCGCATTTGCAGTTCCTTTCAGTATGCTTTCTTACAAGTCTTTACATGTTCTATGATTGAGACCTAAGACTTTTTAAAGTCCTACAGGAAATCTTAATGCCTGATTTAAACCAGGAACTAGAGTGCTGATTTTTTCAGGAGCGTGCGCTGGACAGTCCATTTACTTGACCACTGTAACTTCCATCTTCAGATATTAAGCATATTATGCAGCAGTTTACTTACTCGATTGAGCTAATGGCTCTATTATGAAGAGATAAGTCTTCATTCTGATTTGCACTGTAGTTATTCACAAGATGTTTTAATTTATCCACATATTTCTGTTCTTCCTGTTACAGTTCCCAGTTAAGCAAATGCATTTAATATCAGTTGTGCTTGATGCCAGATGTGGGTTATATAATTGTCAGTAATGAGGCCTTGTGGTTGTTAAGTGTCCTAGAAAAATTATGGTTGTTCATTCAGTTCATCAGTCTCTGATGGGAAATCATTATGTAGAAATAAACAGAAGTTGTAAAATTGAAGTGTAGAGTGATTCTGACAGCAATTTATTGAAATGCTATCTAGAAGGAAAATTAATGAGGCATGAGCAGCAGGACATGGAAAGTTGAAAAAAAAGGTGCAGCAACAGCAGTTTGTGAGTAAAGAAAAAATTGTATTCAAATTAAATTTAATAAAATTAATACACAACTAACACCTCCAGAATAATTTTAAAGTAAATGGTAAAGGGTATTTTTAATTGTACATTTTATTTAATTTAGTATGATTGTTGCCAACTTGCAGAATATGTGCCAGTAAATACCAGAAATGCATATTGCATTATGACAAGAATAAAATTCATTTCATAGTTTGATTAAATGAAGGGATAACATAGTAGGACATGCCCTTTGACATAAGGGAATAGCCAGTTTGCTGTTGGAAAGGGAGAGGGATAAACCTTGTATTAGGGGTGATCAAAAAGTTTATTGGAGTGTGTTCCTGCAGCTTTTATGCACCATAGTTTGATTCCAATGCATGTATTTAAGCACAGGCATGTAGGCAAATAAGTGTGGCATTCATATATTTCCAAAGTGCATGCAGAAATGTGAGCTATGGCAACATTATTACCAAATACATAGAAACAGGACCAACATGTTGTTATTGTTTTCTTGGCTGCTAAATGACAAACACCAGTAGACATTCATTTAAGAACAAAGAAAGTATATGGGGCAGCATGTTCATAAAAACCATCGTTTTGGAATTGTGCAGGAAAAGTTGCTGCTTTTTCATAATGGTTTGCATCCCCATGTCAAAAATCTCACTGTGCAGAAGTTAATGCAAACTCAGGTGGGAGACACTCGGGCACCCACCCTGTAATCCTGGTCTCTCCCCATATTATTTTCACACCTTAGATCCCTTAAAAAGGCCTTAAATGGTTGAAACATTCTTAGAGATAAGGTTGTGGAGCAGGTAGTTATGGACTTCCTCATGCAGCATGATGTGGTGTTTTAGCAGACGGATGTCCTCAGTCTAGTGCATCAGTGTGATGATTCTCTCTGTGCTCGCATCTGTTTTGCCTGATTGACATACTCATTCTACACTGTGTAGCCCTCAAACAGGAACTTTTTGATCTCCTGTCATTCATTTTCATGTCTGGTCAGCATTGCCTAAAAATAGCAGCTGCAATAGCTGTCATTTGTGGTAAGCATCTTGTATTGTGCACAGGTTATCTAGGAGGGGCATAAAAGTAGGTGGCTTGGATCTTCTTCAGCCCCACAGTCGCAAAAGATATCAACACGTGCTGGAAGGATTCCCTATTTCTTCAGGTTGGTTTTGCATTGGGGACTCCTACCCTTAGGTGGTTGAGGGATTTCTATACAGGGTAGTGAAGGTTTTTGTCAGAAGCTAGTTCTTCTTTTGGTGAGACATCTATGGGCAGTGAGCTCTTTCATGTTGCAAGATGAACTGTCTCTGATGCCCCCTCCAGTGGTGCAGTCCTAGCAAGGAAACTCTTGCAGGATTTAGGGCAGAATCTTGCTGCCTGATAACCATACAGAGGAAGTCGGTGGTCATTCTCCTTTGTTTTCTCATTGTCTGCAGCAATGGCCCTCAGATGCTGAGTGAGGCCATTCCAACAATCGGATACAATTTCTGCACTGGTGTTGGCTTAAAGCATCTTGAAACGATCCTTGCAGTATTGTTGACCACAATATTGACTTGCTTAGCATGAGCTGAAGCATTCCACAGAGGAGCAGCATAAGCAAGTGCAGAAGTCCTTATGGGGTGTGGATTGGTTTCCCCACTTCTGCCAGTCAGCTTCTCAAGTATCCCATTGTGAGCAATGACTTTGTTTCACATTTAGACATTGCTGCTTGTATCCATTCAAATTTATCTCCTGTTACAGGAGGTAACAAATGTTTGGCTCTAGTAAGAAGGTCCAAATTTGTGTAGGTTTCAGTAGTTAGAGAGATGAAGAGGCTTGTGCAGGGTAGATTGGTGTGCAGACTGGCCTCAAAATAGTCTTAGACTAAAGACCACTGGAAGCCAAAACTGAAGATGCTAATTCAGATAGTGGCTTTCATGTATATATGCAGAGTGAAAAAACAAATAAAAATTTCTATGAAGGGCAGGATTTGAGCCTAGGTCTCCTGCTCACTACCCAGGTGTGCTAACCACCACACCCCTATGGCTTACTGGCTTTGCGCAACCCCACAGAGTACCGTAGCATGTGTCCCTCATAAATACAAATTCCCAAGTGACACTTCAGCCAGCTTGTAGTCCATGGGTTAGTGCATGTGCTTAGTGATCAGGAGATCCGGAGTAGAAAACACACACACACACACACACACACACACACACACACACACACACACACACACACACACACACACACACACACACACACACACAGAGAGAGAGAGAGAGAGAGAGAGAGAGAGAGAGAGAGAGAGAGAGAGAGAGAGAGAGAGAGCGCTAATGTTTCTAGTGCTGGTGTCAATGGAGATGTTAAAGCAGGTACATTTTCTTTTTAAGGGACTATATTTTATAACTGCATTCAGTAGCTCTTGAGAAGGCAATTAGTGATTCAGTGTTCTTTAATGTCGACATTGAAAGCTGTCATGGAAAAAATTGAGAAATACCCCAGATTTGAGAGCACAGTGGCTGTAATCTGCATTAGTAGTGCAAACACTGCCAAGCAGAGCTGTCATGCTATAGTGTGTCAAAATGTCAACACATTTGCCTGTTTACTTGTCCGAACTGCAGGCTGCCATTTAGACTTCAACATTCGTTGCTTGCAGATGTGTACACCAGTGGGGGAAAAGTTGGATATACTACTTCAATGTGGTGTGCGTAATGGAAATACTGTAAATACAGCACAGGTAGTATAGAACTATCTGTCAGGAGTGTCATTGTCTGATGTGCCAGGCAGTTACACGGATTATTAAAAAACTAGTGTGGACAGGCTGCTTGAATATTAGAGGACAAGAAAGAAGATTGCATCTGACAGAACATGAAGAAACTGTTCTGGCTACATCTGACGAATTCACACAGTGATAGACATATTCCCAAGGAATATGCGATCAGCCAGAAGTGTCATTTGCATCCTGCATTGGCAGAATTTCCATCCGTATCATCTGTTACATGAGGCACTTGATGACCACGATTTTTAATGTCTTACAGAATTTTGTCAGTTCGCCCTTCAGCAACTGAAAGACAACCGTATGTTTTTCTAATGTGTGCTCTGAAGTGATAAAGCCAAGTTTACTAACAACGGTAATGTAAATTTGCGTAACATGCTTTACTAGATTGCCAAAACTCCACACTGGATTAGTCAAGTGCAACATAGAGCATAAACTTACAGTGCAGCATCATAGGAAATTTCATTGTGGTACCGTACTTTCTCAGGCTTTCTAAATGGACATTCATACACACAGTTTCAGAGAAATATTCTGCCACTTCTAGAAGAGATACCACTAGATATTCATCAGTGTACTTGGCTGTAATACGGCAGGTGTCCAGCTCACTTGTCCCATGTTACAATGCAAATGCTGAATATGAACTTTCCTGGATGTTCGATAGGATGAAATTCTGTTGTCAAATGGCCTCCTATTAGACTTTTCTAGGTTTGTCCTTGGAATCTCTCAAAAATGTAGTTTATGATGAATCCCCAGTTATGCCAGACAATGTGTCATCAAATCACCTGTGCTTGCTCTGCCATATGATCCACTGTAATGACACCTGTTTATCGTTGTTTTGAATAGTGATTGCAAATGTGTTATTCAGTTCATGGTCAACAGTTTGAACACATGCTTCAATGAAGGATAAAGCAAATCCTTTTGGAAGACAAAATTTATGGTATGTGATTTGGGTGGTTACGGAACATTGTTAGTAAATTGTTTATTTAATTTACATGTGTATGAAATAGTATTGCAGTGTCAAATAAATCAACCACATGTTTTGCACATAGCTGATGACACTGTCATTATGTGCTTAATTTCAGCCTGAAACGACGTTTTGTTGAGAAAAATATTTATTTTGGTGTGTATAGGTGCTCACCAAAGTAATTTAATAAAATGTTTAGTGCAGTAAGCATATCCTATATGGCGCAAGTTAGCCGTGTAGGTAGACAGTTGTCGGACAGCATGTATTTCGATGCTAAGAAGCGCACAGCTATATACAGGAAAAGGCAGGTCAAATATTATTTCTAACATCTACATATTTGATACAATAGTTTCTTTTTGCAGTGTAAGAGATTTCTTTGTTTTTGAAGAATGAATAGTTCATTTCCCTGTTTCAGCACACGTAAATCTGGGAGGATACACAAATATGAAATAGTTCTCCTAAGCCCTTCACTCTAGATTCTAGCCATTCTTGTATTTACATATACAGCATTTGTAGGTCAACATGTATCTACCTTGTAAATTGGCTCAAGGAGAAATAAAGCTTTATTCTCATTGTGCAGCCTGGTCTGAGATGTCTGCTTGGCAGTCCTTCCACAAAAATTGCCATTTCCGGCCACTGTGCTCACACATTCTGGGACATTACTCAAATTTTTGTATGACAGGTTTCAACGTTAAGAAATGTTATGATTTTGTAATTCTCTTCTCGAGAGGTATTGAATGCAGTTATAAGAAGCAAACAGTTCAGTTTTAAAAAAGTGCTTGCTTCAATATTGCCATTGATACCAGACTAAAATCATTAACCAAACATCTACATCTAAATCTACATGATTACTCTGCAATTCACATTTAAGTGCTTGGCAGAGGGTTCCTTGAACCACAATCATACTATCACTCTACCATTCCACTCCTGAACAGCGCGCAGGAAAAACGAACACCTAAACCTTTCTGTTCGAGCTCTGATTTCTCTTATTTTATTTTGATGATCATTCCTACCTATGTAGGTTGGGCTCAACAAAATATTTTCACAATTGGAAGAGAAAGTTGGTGACTGAAATTTCGTAAATAGATCTCGCCGCGACGAAAAACGTCTTTGCTTTAATTACTTCCATCCCAACTCGGTGTATCATATCTGCCACCCTCTCTCCCCTGTTACGTGATAATACAAAACGAGCTGCCCTTTTTTTTTTGCACCCTTTCGATGTCCTCCGTCAATCCCACCTGGTAAGGATCCCACATCACGCAGCAATATTCTAACAGAGGACGAACGAGTGTATTTAGGTATTAAGAGAGGAAAAAACTCCAGTACCTCATTAATGAAATCTGAAGACAAGAATGTTGGGTACGTTTTGTAGCTCTTCATACAGACATGATAGTACCCCGAAGTAAAATTGTTTTGGTAGAAAGGTAGATAATAGGGGGCCTAGTTCTACTTCTGTCCAAAATGTGATAAAATATCATAGGATTGTGAAACACATACGAAAATTGTCTTACATGAGGCACAGTTAAGAGTAATGTTGTATTGTGTAATCTCAATGACTCCTCGATTTGGAGGAGGCCTATGACACCTGTTGAAGAACTGTTATCCTCCGTACTCTTTACACGTGGGGGTTCTGTGGGCGTCTGCCCTGTATTTTTCAGGCATTTTTACAAGACAGTTTTTTAGGTGCATGTGAGTTCTGCCTTGTCGGACAAGTTTATCCAGGATAATGGTGTGCCCTCAGGGTTCCATCCTGAACATTGTCCTCTTTGCTATTGTCACTAACCCTGTAATGACCTGTCTCTCACCGGGCATTTCCGGCTCTTTGTGTAGAAGATTTTGCCATCTATTGCAGTTCTCCTCTGATCTCTCACTGAGCGGCATCTTTAGCGCTGTCCTGAGTGCCGTTACTCCTGAAGCATCGACAATGGCTTTCAATTTTCCCATGAAAAAAGTCTGTATGAATTTCTGGTGGCACAAATGGTTTCTCCCACTACCTCTACATCTTGGGCCTGTTGCCCTTGCGTTCGTTGAAACTATGAAATTGCTCGGGCTCTTGCTCGATAGGAAACATTCTAGGTCCTCCCATGTGTCTTACCTGGCAACCCACTGTACACAGTCCCTCAATCTCCTACGTGTCCTCAATGGTACTTCCTGGGGTGTCAATCGAACCACACTCCTTTGTTTGTACCAGTCCCTTGTCCATTCGAAACTCGACTATGGGTGCTTTGTTTATGTGTCTGCACGCCCATCCCTCTTAGCTGTCTCAACACTATCCACCATCATGGCATCTGTTTGGCCACGGATGCCTTTTACACCAGCCTGGTTGAGAGGCTATATGCTTAAGCTCTTGAACTACCACTGTCCTACCATCGTGACTTTCTCCTCGGCAGGTATGCGTGCCATTTGTCTATTTCTCCTTTGATGATTCCTGTGATTGTCAGTATGGAGCTTGTCCCTCTTCTGTTGCCTCATGGAGTCCACTTCCGCCACTTGCTACGGTGGCTTAATTTCACACTACCTGCTATTTTCCCGGTGGGTGTGAACCCTTCACCACCTTGGCTTCGTGAAGCAGTCCATGTTAACCTTTGCCTTCATTCGCTTCCTAAGGACACCACTCCAGCCTTGGTCTATTGCCTCCAGTTTCACGACCTTGCGATAGTATCTTTGTCTACACTGAGGGCTCTCGGCTGACCATGGAATTGGGTGTGCCTTCATCAGTGACACCTGTGTGTTTTGATATTGGCTTCTGGCACACTCCTCAGTATTTAAAGCTGAGCTCTTCACGTTGTATCAGGCCACGGAGTACATCTGGTGACACAGCCTTTCCAATTGTCCTCTGCTTAGACTCACTCAGTGCCCTCCAAAGTATGTGTGCACTGTACACTGCTCATCCCTTAGTGCAGCAAGTCTAGGAAAACTGTCACTTGCTCACTCATTGTGGAGCCAGTATCATGTTTCTGTGGGTCCCTGGTCATGTCGGTCTGCCAGGAAATGAGGCTTGTGACGCTGTTGCCAATGCTGCAGTCCTCATACCTCAGCTCACGAGTACCTATCTTCCCTCCGATCTGTAGAAAGCCATCTGTCAGATGGTGGTGTCCCTTTGGCATCACTAATAGTCCTCCCTTCATGGGAATAAACTTTGGCTCATTAAGCCTCTCCCAGTGCCTTGCATGACCTCCTCTCGCCCCTACTGCCGGGAGGAGATTATTTTAAAGTGACCTAATATTGGGCGCTGCCTTTTTTCCATCGTCATTTGCTAAGTGTCTGCCACTTCCTGCTGGAATGCCCTTTTTTTTTTAACAATTTACTTTACAACTTGGCTTTCAATCTGATCTATCAATCGCATTTTACTTTTTATCTGCCGAAGCAATATCGTGAAGGTCATTTAATTTTTAGATTTGGACCTAAATTTCTGCATGGTGTTTTTAGCTCTTTTTGAACATGCCTGTATTTAGCTGTGTTATATTCTGTCCTTTGGGACTAACTTATAGTCGTTTAACTCCTTTGTGTGTTCGTGTTCCATAGTTTTGACTTGGGCAATTATGACCCCCCCCAGTTGTTTCTTGCACTGTAAAGCAAAACAAAGCCAATCAATGACTCCTCTTATTCCTGTTCCTCTAACAGGTCAGCATTGTTATATGGGTTTTGGCAATGTTAGTGATAGTTGGTGGCTGGATGACCTTACTAAGACCATCATTCCCATGGGATGGGATCTCTGTACCCCATCTGCTTGTGTCTAGAGTAAATCTCATGTTTAAGTGTGAGAAAGCTTTCTAAATGTTTGTGGAGTGTGTATCTGAGGTAAGATAGTGGGTATCAGTCCAGTGTTCACCTAGTTGGGTGTGAGGAATCCAATTGTCACATCCAGTCTGCCCAGGTCACCAGGCCTTCTTGTTAATCTGAGAGGTTGATTCAATCCAGGGAAAGCTCGCTTCCCCAAATCCTGGAAGCAGAATGTTAGCACACTCAACTAAGTAGGTGGGTATGTGTATTCTCCGTGAATGATGAACATAAATGATAATGCCATATTATTGCTCTGTCTCAGACCAAGTAATCAGCTTAAATGGCTGAAGGAAGTTGCTGACATATGAACATTTATTCCTAATTGCATTTGCCAAATGGCAGTTTTTCCTCGCCCTATTTCTGAATCTGTAACATAGTTATTATTGCAGACTTTTTAATGTTAAAGTTGTACTTTGTTAGTGTTGGTTGCAGTTCAGTAAATGAACTATCTGTATCACACATTATTGCTCAGTCCCCAAAATTACTATACTTCCTCAGCACCACATGCTAGTTATGTTATGAAAATGTGAAACAATCTCATGGTGTAAATGCAACTTTTGTGCCATTTTGTATTTATTACTTCCACATTGTCAGTATGGTTGTAACATGAGAATTATGTAAGTGGTCATATTGACTTTGATGAAATCTTATCAACAGAGCTGCAGCATCGTGTTGTTGCAATGTGATGCCACAACTTTGCAGATAACCTGAGAAGGTTTCATCAGTCAAATTGGCCGATAAAAGCCTGCGATCTCACATGGGTCAAATTGACTGTCTTGATTTTTTCTGTATATGACAATATTTTTTTCCCTAGACTGTAGAAATCAGACCTATAGCTATGCTTTTTACTTTGTTTCACGGGTACTTAGAACCATGGCAGTGGTGATTTTGATACCTTAACATTTTTTATGAACCTATGTTGGAGTACTGCAAATGCTCGGCTGCCTTGCCCATGACTATATGATGCTGTAATGTATGTGTGGTTATGTATAAGTCATGATATAGATACAAAAATTGTTCATAAGGTTGTCAGAGCAGGAAGTAATGGAATACTTTGAACTTCTGCAAGGAGTTTAGTAAGAGTCTGAAGGTTGTGAAATTGAAAGACAAGTAGAAACTAAACATTAATGGATAAAGTGAAATTAGTGGTCTTATGAGAAGTGAAACCAATGTTGGTTACCACAAGAAGACACGTTTCTGTCAAACAAGGTTGTTGTTCAGGGGGAAACATGGAGGAAGAGGTAGATGCCAGTTGCCCGCACATACTATGTAGACCATTCAGAAAAGTCTAAACATAATGAGAGACCTAGGTTCACATCTTGAATGCACCTAGAAGACTACAAAAGCAAAATATTTCATGACAATAATGGGATCAACACCTCTTGTGAAGCGAAACATCAAAATTCACACCATTGCTAGTTCTGGTCAGCTGTTCGTAGATGACTCAGTGCTGAAACATATAAAACTTTGCAAAGAGACAGAATCCCATAGGCAACTTGGAAACAGTGATAGGAGTATTTCTCCTTCTGATCTAGGTGCATTCATTGCAGTTTTGTACTCCCATGGCTTTTTGTGTGCTATAGGAATGAAAATTGATGGGTTGTGGTCCGAAAACTGGGGATCACAGCCCTTACATATCACAATGTCAAGAGAGATTAACAAACTTAGGACAGTGTTTCACATCACTACTGTGGAACAAAGGACAATAAGACTAAAGCTGTAAAAGTTTGCATTAGTGTCGAAAGTTCATGCTCATCACACAGAAAATTTTATAGTCCAGGAGGAACCATAAAAATTGATGAAAAAGTTTTTGCCACTAAAGTAGGTGCAAATTGATGCGAAACATAGCACCAGATACATTTGGTGTCAAATTTTTGCTAAGAGCTGATGTAGACATCAAATTTCTTAAACGCATATTCATGGCAGGAAAAGAGTGATGTCAGCCAGAGAATGAAACCCTTCCTAAATACATTGCCAGGAACCTTATTGGAACATCCTTAAAAGTGGAAGGAATATGACTACACACAAATATTTACACATTTTTTGCATCTAGCCAAAATATTGAAGAGTACACTATTGGGTACAGTGTACTGTTACTCCATCGGGGTCTGAGGGATAATCAGGTTGCACTGCTACCATAATCTTGGCCTTCGAGGGTGACAAATTGCTGAGAAGGTCAATGTGATGGTCTATCACTGTGATGTAAAGCCATATATCCCTCCCCCTGTGTGGTGCTTTAAGTGCTGGAAGTTCAGCCATATGTCTTCCCGCTGTACTTCCAGCGTCACACCTTGATATTGTGGATATCCATCACATTGCAATACTCAGTGTCAGCTGCCGAGAGCATCATTGCCCTTGCTCGCCAGACTGCAGCATTTTACAGTGTGAAAGGAAAAGCATGGAATACAAGACCCTGGACCAACAGACCTACACTGAGGTTAATTCTCTACATCCTGTGGCTATGACCTCATCCTACACTGCCACTATGAGAACTGTTTTAGCCCCATCTGTTCCGCGAATTCCGGTCAGCTTTCCTAGCCAGAAGACTAAACCTGCCACCTTGATGATGGGGGCACTTCTCTCCCTGTTGCTCCCACACCATCTATCTTCTATCTACCTCTGGAGTACTGCCCCCTTCCCCCCTCCCCCCCCCCTCCCCCAAAGCATTAGGGACACCAGTTCCCACTTCTCAGCTGGAGAAGCGTAAGTCTTCTTTGGCGTCTCTCGCTAGGAAGGAGTTCCTTAAGTCACTCCCTTCCCAGGTTTCTCCTGTGAGAAAGATGGGGTGCAGGTTGCTCTATGCTGCTGCAGCTCTACAGAGCCCTTGTTCAATCCTGCCTTGATTATGGGAGTGTGGTTTACAGTTCGGCAGTTTCCTCAGCATTGTGTTTACTCAACCCAGTGCACCACTGTGGCATTCGCCTAATGACAGGTTCTTTTAGAACGAGTCCGGTGACCAGTGTCCTGGTGGAGGCTGGGGTTGCTCCAGTGAAGGTTGGGTGTGCACAACTTCTCGTCAGTTACATTGCACACTTTCATAGTTCTCCTGTGCATCCGAATTACCATCTCCTTTTCCCAACTGCAGCAGTTCATCTCCCACATTGGTGGCCCATGTCAGGGCTTAGCATTGCAGTTCGCATCCGGTCACTTCCATCTGAACTGGAGTCCTTCATGTTAAATCTCCTCGAGGTCCATTCACATACACCTCCATGGTGTACCCCTAGGTTGCAGATTCTTCTGGACCTTTTGCATGGTTCTAAGGACTCTGTTAACCCCAGCACTGTCTGCTTATCACTTACTCTCGATTCTTGATGTGTACCGGGGCTCTGAAGTTGTTCACACCAACAGCTCGATGGCTGATGGTAATGTTGACTTTGTCTATGTGCACAGAGGCCATATTAAACAGCATCCCTCGCTCGCTGGCTGCAGTGAATTCATTGCAGAGCTTGTGGCCATATCTTGTGCTCTTTAGTACATCCGTTCCTGTTCTGGTGAGTCATTTCTTCTCTGTTCTGACTCCCTGAGCAGCTTAAAAGCTATCAACCATTGCTACCTTCGCCATCCTTCTGTAGCAAACATCTAGGAGTCAATCTGTGCTCTGGAATGGTACAGTCATTCAGTGGTGTTTGTGTGGACCCCAGGACACGTCAGAATCCCAGGCAACGAACTTGACAGGCTGGCCAAACAAGCTACATGGAAACATCTCCTGGAAATGGGCACCTCTGAAACTGATATGAGTTATGTCTTACACCACAAAGTTTTTCAGCTTTGGGAGACGGAGTTACATGACAGTATGCACAACAAACTGCGTGTCACTAAGGAGACTACAAATGTGTGGAAGTCTGTCCTGCAGGCTTCTCACAGGGAATCATTTGTCCCTTGTTGGCTCTGCATTGGCCATACATGGCCCACACATGGTTACCTCCTGCATCACGAAGACCCACTTCAGTGTCGCTGTGGCTCCTAAATGAGTCTTCCACCTGTTGCTGGAATGCCCATTTTAACTTACTCAGCACCCTACCTTCGGTGTTGGGGGGACAGTGCCTCAACAGCAGCTTTAATTTTGTTTTTTTCATGAGGGTGGCTTTTATCATTTGATCTGAGGTTTAGTGCATGCCCTTTGTCCCTCTGTGTCCTCTACCCTAGGGCTTTTAGGGTGGAAGTTTTAATATGTTGCAGAGTGACTGGCTTCTCCTTTTTTTATTCTCAAGGTTAGCCAGCCATTGTCATCTGCTTTCTTGCTTTTAATCTCTTCTCCCTCTTTCTTGCCTCTCTCTGGTTTTGGTGTCCTGTTTCATCCACTGTAGTGTGTGTTGTCCTTCTGAGGTCTTCTGGTTCTTCCTTTCTCCTGTTATTGTGCCGTACGTCTTTGATTTCTTCTTTCCCTTAGGTAATTGTTAAACTGGGAACAGAGGACCAATGACAAAATCCTCCCGAAGTGTGGATCATGCAGGGAAGGGCACCCAATGCAGTGTATGCTCCATTTTTGTACCTTTCCATCTTTGTATGATTTCCTTTAATAAAGTAATATACCCAGTACCCGGCATGGTAGCCATCTGGTCATGCGTGATAGTGTACAGGGAATCCAAATGTGAATTACTGGCCATGTAGCTGCTGATGCTGGGTGATACCCATGGGGAGAGTCCTGTTCAGAGGGGATTGCACCATGCTAGATGATCAGCAAATGAAGTGGATGAAGTTACCTCCTGCAGTTGGCCATATGACTCCAGCAGTCTGTGTGGAAAGAAAGCCCTCTTTGAATGCAGAAAAATGCAGCCCTAAAATGTTCCCTTCCCTGGCTATGCCATGGGAGGAACATAGGGCATAGCAGCAAGCAGAAAAATACTCCCCCCTCCTAATATTTGGTTTGCAGAAGGACCAATGGGTATTCCTTTTTGGGCACAAAGCCTGTAATCTTCATGGAGAACTTCGAAGACAAGTTTGAGGCATTGGCAGGCACCTCTACAATGAAAAGTGGGTCAGTTTTGATTAAAACAGCATCCCCTGCCCAGTCACAGGTGCTACTTGCTTATAACTAGCTGGTTGACACACCAGTGACTCTAACACCCCCATAATAATCTAAATATGGTTCAGGGCATCATTTTCCACCAAGAACTGCTCTTGCAATTTGATGATGAGCTACACACCGACTTGGACTGATTGGGCATACACTTTGTCATGTAAGTAGGGGTCAAAAGGAAATAGGGTCACCACAGATGCATTCATCTTGGCCTTTGAGGGCAGTTCTTTCCCTGGAGAGGTGAAGGTGATGGTGTACTGATGTGATGTGAAACTGTACACCCACTCCTCCATGTGATGCTTCAAATGTTTGAAATTTGGGCACATATCTTTGTGATGCAGTTCTAGCCCCATCTGTGGAAGTTGTGGATGAGTGCTGCATGCAAACACTCATTGTGCCCCTCACTTCATCTGTCAGCTGTGGAATGCTCACCTGCTCGCACCAATTTCCAGAGAGAAGAAAGTACAAGACTGGACACTTACAAAAGGCCAAAAAGAAGTACATATGGTTACACCCAGCATGTAAATGTCATATGCTACAGCTGTGATGATGTTGCCGCCTTTGGTGACAGTACTCCACCTGTTACACCACCTCCAGTGGGCCCTCGGGACTGCTTAACTATGCTAGCCCCTCTGATGTTTGGGGGCTCCCCTACTGCTTCCTCCATACCTACTTAGAATTAGATGTCTTCCCACTCACTAGGGACATTGGTCCCCACCTCCCAGTCATAGATAAATCACGTTCCTCTGGCTTCTCATGCCAGGAAAGGGTCCCTCGGAACACTTCCTTCCAAAGTTTCTGGTGGTCTGCAACTGGACACCAGCCACTGCCTGAAGGAGCCAAAGATTGTTAGCAGGGCTTCACGATCATCGTCTTTACCTGAAATAGATTCAGAGCAGCTCTGTCATTGAAATCCTGTTAGGAGAGGAAAGACAAGAAAGTCATCCAAGGAGAAAGATATTCCAGAAGCCCCCATGCCACCAGATCCCTCTTGACCGACATCTCTGCCTCGGGCACAGGAGTGGAACGTCTGAGGCCCTGGGTTGCACCACCCAACAGAACCCGGAGCCTATTTCTGTTGATGCCTTAACCCCTCAACCATTGTCAGCAGGCGACTGTAGGACATAACACTTCCTTCGTCCCTTCATGGCCTCACAGTACATAGACAACATTATTCTCCAGTGGAATTGCAGCGGTTTTTTGCACCTCCTGGCTAAAACACATTTTAAGCACTTCACCTGCCTTGTGCATTGCCCTTCAGGAGAATTGGTTTTCAGCAGCATGGACCCCAGGCTTTCTTGAATACCAATGATATTGTAAGAATCGTGCTACCTATGACAGTGTGTCAGGTGGAGTTCATGCATATGCTCTGTACACTATATAGCGAGCTTATGCCTTTTAATACACCTTTGGAGGCCGTGGCTGTTCAGGTAAGGGCATTTCTGGATATTACAATCTGCAATGTTTACCTCACTCCCAATGGTGAAGTGTCTCAGAACATATTGTTTGCAATGGTTTCCCAACTCCCCATCTTTCCTAATCATGGGTTATTTCAATGCCCATAACCCATTGTGTGGTGGAACAATGATCACTGGTCGTGGTAGAGACTTCAAAAACTTACCGGCACAACTTGTCTTTGTCCTGTTGAATACTGGTGCCCCAACACTTTTCAGTATGGTGCACGGTACTTTCTAGGCCATTGACCTTTCCATCTGCAGTACTTGTTTTCTCCCATCCATACACTGGAGAGTACAAGATGATCTGTGTTGTAGTGATCAGTTCTCGATCTTCCTGTCCATCCTTCAGCAACTCTCTCCTGGAAACCTACCCAGATAGGCTCTCAATAGTGTTGACTGGTGCGCTTCCACCTCTGCTGTCACTATTGTGCCCCCCCCCCCCCCCCCACCCCACCCCCCACCCCGCTGTATGGAGATATCGGCAAGGCAGTCCAGAATACAAATACAGCCATTATTTTGACAGCTGATTTAGTGATTGCTTGTTCTTCGGGTTTACCTTGACAGTAGACAGTACCTTGATGGATGTCAGAAGTCACAGAGGCCATTATAGATTATAGGTGGGCTCTCCAACACCATAAGCGGCACCCATCAATGGAGCACCTCAATACCTTTAAGTGGTTCTGTGCCTAGTTCCACCACCTAACAAAACAATGGAAGTGAGAATGCTGAAAATAATGTTTCAGCCATTGGACCATAGACCTCTCCTTCCCAGGTTTGGGCAAAGATCATGCATCTCTGTGGATGCCAAACACCTTCAGGTGTACCTGGTATTACCTGGAATGGCATTGTCTACACTGACCCACACGCTGTCTTCAAACATTTTGGTTTCCATTTCACTCAAGCCCCCTTCATCTGAAAATTAAACTTGTTTTTGTGTTGTAAAACAGTAGGAGGAGTGGAAGCAATTATCTTTCCCTACATGCCTCTTGGACCCATATAATGTTCCATTCAGTGAGTGGCAATTCATCACTGTCCTAGCCCACTGTCCTCATACAGCTGCAGGGTCAGACCACACCCACAGCCGAACGATCAAGCATGTACCAGTGGATTGTCAGTGTCATATCTATGCCATCTTTCTCCACATCTGGAGAGAGGGCAAGTTTCCATCGCAATGACAAGAATTCATCATTGTTCCAGTACTGAAACTGGGCAAGCATGCTTTAAAGAGGGATATTTATTGCCCAGTTAGTCTCACCAATGTTCTCTGTGAGTTACTTGAATGCATGTTGAGCCAGCAGCTGTGCGGACTCATTGATTCTCTGTCTTCTGGATCTGTCATAGGGTGGTTTCACCAAGGCCGGTCCACTACTAATAATCTGATTTACCTGGAGTCTGCCAGCTGAACAGCTTTTGCCCGCTGTCAGCACCTTACAGCTGTCGTGTTAGACTGCAAATGGCTTATGACACCATATCCTTGCTACGTTACACAAGTGGGTTCTCCATGGTTCCTCCCTCAGCTACATCTTTGCCTTGACATATCACACAGTCCAAAAGACTTCGTCCCTCGAGGTCCTCCGCCACCAATTTGTTTGCGTTCTTGGTGCAACTTGGGGTTTAGATGTATTCTATACCGATGGCTTGATGGTTGCTAGTCACATGGGCATTCCTTATACTCACATGGTACATAATGAACTGCACTCCTTTCCAGAAGGCTGTTTTTGTTTTCATTGTGGAGTTGGTTGGCATCTCTTGTGCTCTTAAGTATATCTGTTTGTGCACCAGTGGGTCCTTCCTCATCTGCAGAGACTCCTTGAGCAGTTTGGAAGCTCTCAGCCATTTTACCTTCACCATCCCTTTATAATCTCAATGTGGATGCTCAGTGACCTCTGTCAGGACCTCGGGCCACGTTGGGATCGTGGGCAATGAACTCGCTGATAATATGGACAAACTGGCTACCATGGCTACTGATACTTGAGCTCTGTATTCTGGAAACAGACCCCAGAATGGTATTATGCCATCAAGTTTTAGGACTCTGAAATACGGAATGGCTCACTCTAATGTCACCAAAGAGTCTGTGGGTGATAAAGGAGACTAAAAATCTGTGGAGGTGCTCCATGCAGGCAACTCTCAAGGACTCTGCATGGACCACACTGGACTGACTTGGGGTCATCTCCATCACAAGGACCCACCCAACTGTCATTGTGGTTCTCACTGGATGGTGTAGTGCATTTTGCTGGACTCCCCCAACTTAGCTGCCCTGTGGCAGACTCTTCAATCACCCTGACTGGCTACCCCTGGTATTAGGAGATGATGCCTCAGCAGATGATTCAGTTCTACATTTTATTCTTGAAGGGAGCTGTTATCACTCTTCAAGAAAGGGCCACTTAACCTTATTGGCCCAGTGAGGGGTTGGCAGAACACACGGTTGGCTTTTCTGCTCACAATGGTCTGAGGTTGTCTGGGCTTGGTGGTCTTACCTGATCCTCACCCTACCTGCTCTTTCACACTTCTTCCTCCCTTTCACGTGGTCTGTTAGACTTTCATTTTTTCTCTCTGTGCTTCTCTTGCCCTGTCTGTGTTGCTTGTCTTTCGTAGGCAGTTTCTGAATGGAGTACCTCAGGTGAGGATTGGGGGACGTATGTCCCCTCATTGCACTCCACTTTTGGGGGCTTCCGGCTGCTCCGTAGATGGGACACCTTCCCTGCCTTTTTTCCTCTGTCTGCCCTTCTTTTTGTCCTTTACCTTGCCTTCATTGACCATTCATAGGCCTTGGGTTTATATTCACCTGAGTTTTCTGTGGCAGGCTCTCTGATCTACAGTTCTAAACCTGTCTATTCGAGGAAAAACGGACTGATACCCTATTAGTTTGGTCCCTTTACTCATCCAGCTAACAGTTTGTTCAATTGAATGCTGATTATTTTAGTAGTAACACTGAACAGAGTGACTGTTGTATGCCCTCCTCCAGAGGATCCACAACTCTTTCGTGGATAAGTGCGTGGCAAGCACGAGGCCCCGAGCTAGTGCAGTTCTCCTTCCTTTCCAGGCTGCCCTATCCCTCCTTCCCCATCCCTCATCATCCCCAATCCTTCTCCCTCCCCCCTTTACCTCTCCTTCACACTCCCTCTTCATGGGAGTAATGTATCGAGCCTTCGTCTGGAGATCGACGTTTGAAAACTACAGGATCCTGTTTCCTTTGTTTCTCTCCATCCTCATGCTTTTTTCCTCTATTGGTCTTTCCCTACATTCACTCTTCTCTCTTTCATGCCCTTACTTCTATCTCTGCTCATTCTCCTTGCCCTATTCTCCCTGTCTTCTTTTCAGTGTCTCATTCTCCGCTTCGACATTTGAGATTCTTTCTTCTATCCCTCTCTCTCTTTCCTCTCTTCTTTCCTTCTTGTGTGTGTCTGAAGGTCAACCCACACGGCATGCTTAGCCGGTGGTGGGGTAACACGCAATTCCCCGTCCTGGGTAGACAAGTAAGGCACGCACGTACCCCCTGTTAAAGGCCAGGCCCATGGAGGAGTGATTGCCTGAGCTGTTACCTCCCAAATGTGCCGATTGGTCCCTCCATCTGTTTCTCGGGAAGTGTGACCTGAGGTGTGGACAATCACCTAAGGCGGGAGTGGCCTCTGAAGGGGGGCCCCCATAAGGAAGGAGCGCACCATTGGAGACGCTGGCAATCGTGGGGGATTCATCCACAATGGATTTCTCTTCTTCTTCCCTGTCTTCTGCCCAAAAAAGAAAGCTAGATGAAAATCCTGTTCTGAAAATTCTACCACCAGCACCGAACTTTATTGTTGTCACAAGATCTGACGGTCACGATTTCTCAACTCTTAAGTCATTCAGAAGGGTGTAGATGCGATTGCAGGACCAGTGATATCTTGTACTCGGTTGCACAGTGGTACCTTGCTGTTGAAGACAGAGCACCTTCCAGGCCCAAAAATTACTTTGAGCCACACTTTTACACACATTTCCTGTATGGGTGGAGGCTCACTGCACCTTGAATTCATCGCGTGGTGTGGCATGGTGTATACCAGGTCACTCGACAGACTAACTGGTGAGGAGATTCTGTCTTTCCTCTCTGATCAGGGAGTGACTGCCATCCATCGGGTCGTGAAAAGGGTTGACAAGGACCTCATACCAACTCGAACCATATTCCTGACATTCAACAATGTACAATTGCCTTCACAAATTAAAGTGGGTTATGAGATCATTTCTGTTTGTCCGTATGTACCCAGCCTTACAAGGTATTACCAATGTCAGCGGTTTAACAATACTGCCGTGTATGGTTAAAGTGCGGCTAAATGCATTACCTGTGGCAGGGATGCCCATGAGGGTGACTGTCCACCTCCGTCCCCTCGTTGCATCAATTGTATGGGCGACCATGCTGAGTCTGGTTCGGGGTGATGTCTACTATGATCCACTCACATTGCACATAGATCTGCAGGCAGTTGCTGTCCAAATTACTCTCCCCACTTTCACATTTTTCCATTTGTATTGTTTACACTCCATCGTCTGCCTTTACTAGGGCAGACATGATAAGACTGATTGCTCAGCTTCCTACACCATTTTTGTTGATTGGAGACTTTAATGCCCACCATCCCCTTTGGGGCTCTCCAGCATCCTGCCCGAGAGGCTCCCTCTTGGCAGACCTTTTTAAACACCTCAGTCTAGTCTGCTTAAATACCGGTACACATACCTTCCTTTCGGACGCAACGCATACCTATTCCCACTTGGACCTCTCAATATGCACTATCCAACTTGCAAGTCAGTTCAAGTGGTATGCTCTGTCTGACACATACTCGAGTGACCATTTCCCCTGCATAATCCATCTCCTGCATCACACCCCTTCCCACGTTCCACTAGCTGGAACATCTCCAAAGCCGACTGGGGGCTTTTGACCTCCCTGGCGACCTTCCATGATCAAAACTTTTCCAACTGCGATAGTCAGGCGCATACCTCACAGACGTTATTCTCACTGCTGCTGAATATTCTATCCCTTGTACTTCCTTTTCTCCACGTAGAGTCCCAGTCCCCTGGTGGACTACAGCATGCAGTGATGCTATTTGTGCTTCGCGACATGTTTTATGCACCTTCCAATGCCACCCTACGATGGCGAACTGTATCAGTTACAAATGACTCCATGCACAATGTCGTTGTTCTCAAAGAAAGCAAAAAGACTTGCTGGATGGCTTTCACCAGCTCATTCAACAGTTTTACTCCTCCTTCAGTTATATGGGGTGGCCTGTGCCGGCTATCTGGCACCAAGGTCCACTCTCCGATTTCTGGCCTGACTGCAGTGAATGAAGTCCTTGTGGAGCCTGAGGATGTCTGAAATGCCTTTGGCTGCTTTTTTGTGGAGGTTTCGAGATCTGCCCATTACCACCCTGCCGCCCCCCCCCCCCCCCCTCCCAAACAAGCAGAATGGGCACGGCCACCTTCTTTCCAGTCTTTGAATCCTGAAAGTTACAATGCCACCTTCACCATGTGGGAACTTGAAAGTGCACTCACCCGGTCCTGATCCTCTGCTCTGGGGCCCAATGGTATCCATATTGAGATGCTGAAAAACCTTTCTCCTGCAGGTAAAGGCTTTCTTCTTCACGCCTGTAATCACATCTGGACTGAAGGTCATGTTCCCATACCCAAACCAGGGATGGACAAACACCTTCCTTCCAGTTATTGCCCCATCTCCCTTACCAGCTGCGTCTGCAAGGTGCTGGAGCGCATGGTATATTCTTGATTGGTTTGGCTCCTTGAACCTTGACGCCTCCTTACCAATTTCCAATGTGGCTTTCGTTGGCGCCACTCTGCTGTTGACCACCTAGTTACCTTGTCGACCTTAATTATGAAATTTTTTTTTTTTTTTGCATTAGTGCCAGACAGTGGCTGTGTTCTTCGATTTGGAGAAGGCTTCCGATACCTGTTGGAGGGTGGGCATTCTCCGCACCATGCGCACTTGGGGCCTTCGCGGTCGCCTCCCTATTTTCATTAATGCATTTTTAATGGATCGAATGTTCAGGGTATGTGTGGGTTCCGTTTTGTCAGATGTCTTTCGCCAGGAGAATAGGGTGCCCCAGGGCTCTGTTTTGAGCGTGACCCTTTCTGCCATAGCTATCAATCCAATAATGGATTGCCTTCCAGCTGACGATTCAGGCTCCCTTTTTTTCATGGACGACTTTACGATCTACTGCAGCACTCAGAGAACATGTCTCCTGGAGTGCTGTCTTCAGCGTTGTCTAGACCGTCTATATTCCTCTAGTGTCGCTAACGGTTTCCGTTTTTCTGGTAAGAAAATGGGCTGTATGAACTTCTGGTGTTAGTTTCTTCCACCATCCTTACGTCTCGGTCCAGTTGCTCTCCCATTTGTGCAGCCAAAATTTTTAGGTTCTACATTTGACAGGAAACTTTTCTGGTCTCCAGATGTGTCTTACTTAGTTGCTCGGTGTACCCATTCCCTAAATGTCCTCTGTGTTCTCAGTGGTACGTCATGGGGAGCAGATCGAATTGTCCTGCTTCGCTTATCAGTCCATTGTCCGATCAAAGCTGGATAATGGGAGCTTTGTCTACTCTTCTGCCCAGCTGTCCATCTTATGCCGTCTAAACTCTATCCACCATCGGGGTTTACATCTGGTGACTGGAGCATTCTACACCAGCCCTGTTGAGAGTCTGTATGCAGAAGCTGCCGAATTACCGCTAAACTACCAGTGCAATATGTTGCTATGTCGGAACACCTGCCGACTGATGTCAATGCCCGACCACCCGTCATATTTCTCTTCCTTGACAACTCTCTTGACTGCCAATACGGGCTGTATGTCTCTGCCCTGCTACCTCCTGGAGTTCACTTTCGTCATCTGCTTCAGCAACTTTATTTTACCCTCCGTACGACTTTTTGAGTGGGTGAGAGCCCAACACCACCTTGGCTCCAGGCTCAGGTTCACGTTCACCTTGAACTCGGCTTGCTCCCAAAGGAGAGGACTGCGGATTCAATATACAGCTCAGGGTTTGTCGAACTTCATTAGAGGCTCACTAATAACATCTTTATTTACACAGATGTCTCAAAGACTACCGCTGGTGTCTGATGTGCCTTTGTCGCTGGAGATGATACCTTTCAATACTGGCTCCAGTGTTAAAGCTTTACAGCTGAGCTTTTTGCTCTCTATCAGGCTGTTCAGTATATCCACTGCCATTGTCATTCTCCCTATACCATCTGCTCTGATTCTTTGAGCACCATTCAGTGTGTCCATGGCCCATATTCAGACCACCCTCTCGTGCAACGAATTCAGCAGTCCCTTCAGTTGCTAACTGATACCGGTGCTCGTGTCCTTTTTGTGGATTCCTGGCACACGTTGATGTGCCTGGGAACGAAGCTGCTGATGCTGCGGCCAAGGCTGCTGTCCTCCTGCTTCGGACAGCTTCCTTTTGTATCCTATCAACTGATGTTAGTGGGGTTCTTTGTGTGTTTCCTCATTGTGGCATGAGGCTTGCTCCTCTCTCCATGAAAATAAGCTTAGGGCCATCAAACCGATCCCGACGGCTTGGATGACCACCTCATGCCCTTCCCGCCGAGAGGTCATTTTGGCCAGGTTGCGGATTGGGCATTGCCAACTTAACCAACACTATCTCTTGTCTGGTGACTCCACCCCGCAGTGCCCCTGTAGTCATCCATTGACGGTGCACCATGTTTCATTGTCCTGTCCCCGTTTTATTAACTCTCGTGTTGTCCTGTCTCTGCCGTCTACCTTACAGGAACTTTCAGCTGATGACGCTCGAGCAGCTGCTCATGTCCTTAGTTTTATTACACTGACGGACTTCTCCAAAAAGATGTAACTCTTTTATTTTATCTGTGTCTTTGTCAGTACTTTCTGATGTCGCCCACTTGCGTTTTTCTATGCTCTTAGTGCACCAACATTTGTGACTGGGTGCTAATGACCTTAGTAGTTGAGTGCCCTAAAAACTGTTGTATGCCAGTTTAGATATGCATCTTGATATTTTCATGTTGTAATGATGCATTCATTAAATTTCAGGGGTGCATCCATATATGCTCTTCTTTTTCTACTAGTGTTCTGGCCACCTTCAGAGTGAGCTGACGGCACTGGAACTTCAATGGCTCATTCTGTAGGTGTCCATTAGATACACGACTGAAATATTGCAAAAGGAAACAATAAGGAATGAGATTATTTCACTCTGCAGTGGAGTGTGCACTAATATGAAACTTCCTGGCAGATTAAAAATGTGTGTTGGAGCGAGACTCGAACTTGGGACCTTTACCTTTCGCGGGCAAGAGCTTTATTACTAACAGCACTTGACTGCGAAAGGCAAAAGTCCCAAGTTCAAGTTTTGATCTGGCACACAGTTTTTATCTGCCAGGAAGTTTGTAAAAAAATAAGGTTTATGCAGCTGCACTCCAGAAATATAACTGATGTATTAATAATGTATTACTGTAACTTTTTCAAGGAATGTTAAATGTTTGGAGTTCTAATAAAGTAGTAAATTCATTTTTGGTTATTGATTTTTTCAGCTTCTACAATAACTGCTGGTGTACTGATACCATTGTCAGTGCTAGTGGTCTCAGGTTTGATGTATGTTGCTCATCGATATAAGTGGCTGCAGCGCCTGCAGCAGTTTCGGATGCGACGTTACGATGAGGTTCACATTGGTCAAGATGACGACGATGATGATGATCCTCCACTTCAGTGATTGTGTACATGCCGAGTTTGCTTTAGTGCTTCTTTGAGACTGGTAATAAAATTTTTGAATATTTAGTCAACACTATTGCCCTTATATGTACATCATTGTAACATTTTGATAGGATCTGTGAATGTCACCTTTTTTTTCCAGCTTGCAGCTGCCTTTAACCAAATACACTGGAAATGTGTGAAACATCTTCATCAGTGCAAGCTATGTATGCTGAAGAGACATTTTGTTCAATTTTGACAGCGAAGACATCGCATGGTGGTATTATGCATTAGTAACTTTGTGAAGGTGATGAACATGTGGAAGGAATTTTGCAGTTCATATTGTTGCGAAGTGAAGGTAGAAGTAAAGACAGATGCTTAATGGAACAGCAGAATTTGTACTGCTAGTTTGTGCAATTTGCAGTTTTACTTTCTATTATAATTTCAAGAAGTGAATGAATGAAAATGACACAGGGATAACCAAAGAATTGTAAAGTAATGATTCAGAGATGATTGGACAGCATGATGTGTTTTTGATGTCATTCTGAAGCACAATAAAGTATTATACACAGGTTTGACAGTTTGATTTACTAACCTTTTAAATTTCTACAGATATAAAATAGCAAAAAAGCAGATGTTTCCTTTTCTCTGTGTTGCTGGTTCTTTGCCCAGTTTTGGAAGAAGAAGAAAAAATTATCCATAATGTCTTTTTCACTGCCATGCCCCTCTTATGTTTCTCTCCTATATCCTCAATTATTCAGATAAGGATGATACTGCTCCCATGTTGTTCATGCAAGATCACAATTTTGTGAAATGTTCTCTATGTAGGACTGTGATCATTAAGATATTTGTTATGTGAAGGGTGTTTTAAGTGCTAAATTGGCTGTGATTCCTTTGAAAAGATAACAGATGATTTCCATCCCCATCCTTCTGCTCAATTTCTAATGAACTCATCATCGAGACACTAGACTTGTTGCCCTTCCTTCCATTGAAAATACATTCTTATTTTGAGCTCTTTCTTTGGTCTAGATGATCTGCTCAATCATGTATGTCCTCATTGTTTCTGTTTGTTGTATCTGTTAAAAGTTGCTCAGTTTGTTTAGATTTACCTTCTTGCATTCTGAGAATCAGGAATGGTGCTACAATTTTCTGATAATGAAATGGTGCTGTAACTTGCTGATAATGGTGAATCAGAGCTTATATTTTAGTAACTGTTGTCAGGAGAACGAATTATCACCATTTGCGACTTTTCGCACTAAAAAATTAGATGCCATTACATACTTCTGGTAAACTAAATAGTTTACAGAAGTAAGCTTCCAGTGCATCTGAAAGTTTGTAAACTGCGTGCATTACCAATTTAAACCTCTGGAGCTAAGATATGGACTTATAGTGCAAAAATCATTCAGAAATTGAGGCTTCTGTAAGAAGCACTGGAGATACACTTCAGTTTATTTCTTTATCATTGATCTAACATGTAAGTTGTAATTAGTATGGCAATAGAAAATTAAGATGGACAGTACATGTAATTGCCCCAGGTGGCTTAAAGGTTGACCAAAGAAGTTCCTTGTCTTAATCTCTGCCTTCCAAGAAACTAGCAGTTACATAATGGGAGATGAAATAAATGAATGCAGAAAACATGGAGGGGAAGATTTTGTGTGTTACTGAAAACTCTGATGGTATGCTGTATTATACTATTGCACAGAGTGGGCATGTGAATATTTAGTCCAGTGTATGATTGTGGAAGAGTGAGGTTACCTTTCAGATATGGTCTGCAGTATTTTTCACATAGATTATGCAGATTTAAGTACTATAAACTACACTGAAGACTGTCACCAACTATTCATTGTAGTTGAGTTCACAGTTCACTGTAAATCACCAATGGACTAAAATTCTTCAGTCTGATGTGATACGCCACACAAATAATTTGGAGTTCTCTGCCACTGAACAGAGTTTTTACGAAGTCTAAAATTTGTTCTTCTGCACCAAATTGTGTAAAAAAACAGTCATGCAGTACTCCAGCTGACCAGAATCTAAATCTACATGGTTAATCTGCAATTCACACTTAAGTGCATGGCAGAGGGTTCATCGAACCATTTTCGTACTACTTCTTTACCATTCCTCTCGAAGGTGCGTGGGAAAAAGGAACACCTAAATCTTTCCGTGCGAGCTCTTATTTCTCTTATATTGTTATGATGGTCATTTCTCCATACGTAAGTGGATGTCAATAACATATTTTTGCATTCAGAAGAGAAAGTTTGTGATTGAAATTTCATTAATAGATCTCGCCGCAAAGAAAACCGCCTTTGTTTCGATGACTGCTACCCCAACTCGCGTATCATATCAGTGACACTCTCACCCCTATTGCGTGATAACACGAAATAAGCTGCCCTTCTTTGCATTTTTTCGATATCCTCCGTCAATCCTTTCTGGTACGGATGCCGCACTGCACAGCAATATTCTAGCAGAGGACGGACAAGTGTAATGTAGGCTCTTTTTAGTGGGTTTGTCGCATCTTCCAAGTGTTCTGCCAACAAAGCAGTCTTTGTTTCGCCTTCCCCACAATATTATCTATGTGGTCTTTCAATTTAAATTGCTCACAATTGTGATTACTAAGTATGTAGTTGAATTGACAGCCCTTACATTTGTGCAATTTATTGTATACCCAAAATTTATTGTATTTTTATTAGTACCCATGTGGATGACCTCATACCTTTCTTGGTTTAGTACCAATTGCCACTTTTCTCACCATACAGAAATTCTCTCTAGGTCATTTTGTAATTTGAATTGATTGTCTGATTTTACTAGATGGTAAATTATAATATAATCTGCAATCAATCTAAGGGAGCTACTCAGATTATCACCTAGATCATTTACGTAAATCAGGAACAGCAGAGGGCCTATGACACTACCTTTTGGGACACCAGATATCACTTCTGTTCTACTTGATTTACCATCTAGCACTAAGAACTGTGACCTCTCTGAGAGGAAATCACGAATTCAGTCGCACAACTGAGACGATACTCCATATGAACGAAATTTTATTAATAGTCACTTGTGAGGAACGGTATCAAAAGCCTTCTCGAAATCTAGGAATTTTGAATTGATCTGAGATCCCTTGTCTACAGCACTAACTACTTCATGGGAATAAAGAGCTAGCTGCGTTGCACAAAAGATATATTCTGTATCCGTTACTTCAAGGTGAGTCATAATATTAGAGTACAGTATATGCTCAAAAATCATACTGCAAATTGAGGTCAGTGATATGGGTCTACTTTAATGGGTTATTCCTATTTCTTTCTTCACAACTTCCATTAAACTTTGAGTCATTGAACACGCAAATTCCTTTGAAGTAAAACCTGGTTCACGTTGAAATCTCAAATGTTTGATAAAAATTGCCATGTAACCTACATTAAAGCTACTGGCACCACAGTGTGCTGCTTCCTATGCTGCACCCATGGACACCAAACATGGCAGTGTCTGCACTTGTTGTTTCAGCAATCATTTATTAAATTTCTCACATCATAAGTTACCAATGCTTCCATTAATTTAAAAGATATTATTACAATGAAGCATGAGCCCATTAATTTCCAAAGGATTTTCCAAATCTTTCCACTGGTGACCATTTGTCCTTAGCTTCAGTAGTCCTCAGTGAATATTCAGATTAATCATATCAAAGACTTAAAATCTAATTCTATGAAACAAGCATTTTTTTATACACCATTGTTAAAATTACTATTCTGTACAACACACTATAATTTCCTTTTGTGATTTGTTTTTAATTTACTATGCAATCAGTTGTTTAACTATTACAGTTACACCAAATAAATGGGTGACTTTTGTACATTAATCAAACTTTCCATACATGACTCACTGCTGTGTGAGACATAATTGAGTGACATTTTGATTATAATTACATATTTTCTACAGAAGTTAATAATTTCCAAAGTAAGTGTTAAAATTCATCTTTACTTCAGTAATGATTGTCATTTATCATCCAGTGAAAATGCTCCTTTTAAAAAAATTGTATTTTTTTCTAGGTCAGCTATGGAATACTATATACAGTGTTGAAGTTATCGCAGCTGTAGGTTGCCAAGAAAGTGAAATTCCTGCATCTGTGGCAGCACTAGGTAGCAGTCATCATGTGTAGTGTTTGACAGTAAACTTACAGGAATTGCATCAGATGCACTGTTAAGTCACGTGCTTGTCAGTACTGGCTCACATGCTTTGGATCTGTAGCCAACAATATTGATGTTTGCTGTCACCTCAGTGGGGTAGTCGGACACACCCGTCTTTCTCACAAGCTCGCCTGTCACTAAATCAGAATTCTCATCATTATATGGTACCCCAGTTGTGAACTGGTGAGCGCTCTATAAGCATGTACATCGTTCTTCACTAACAAGTGGAAGTACACAATTAAAGATTAGATATGTGCACTTCCTGAAATTGAGTCAAGCCACGCCATGCGGAGTGGCTGTGTGGTTTGAGGTGTCGTCATGGACTGCATGTCCCCTCCCGCCGGAGGTTAGTCCTCCCGTGTGTGTGTGTGTGTGTGTGTGTGTGTGTGTGTGTGTGTTCTTAGCATAAGTTAGTTTAAGTAGTGTGTAGGTCTAGGGGCCGATGACCTCAGAAGTGTGGTTCCTTAGGAATTTACACACACATTGAGTGAAGCCACATTTGCTGTGTGTCATTTCCTGCTGCCAGCAAGCTGTCAAAGACGGAATATTTGCTCTTTCAAACTCCTGTCCAGCTATCCAAATTTTATGTTCCCACATAGTCTCCGTAAGTCAATTAATGTGAATGTGGGGATGGTGTTCCTAAAAAGGAGAGAGCTAATTTCCACCCATTCCAAACTTGTTCACCATATCCAATGACCTCATTAACATCATCATTTTAGATTCTAATCTTATTGTTGCCCTTGCTGATGGAGAAACGTGTCTAGATCAGCTTCCTGGCATTGTATGACATTGCTAAGTACACCACATGACAGCTGAGAAAATTATACCAATAAGCATGTGTAACATGTAAATTTTTCAGTAGGACTAAAATGGCCCAGGAAAATAACAAGTTACAGCAAAATTGTTGTTTAATGTTCGTGTGGTTGAAACACTATTTTCCACCAATACTGCATCTGGTACTCTGCATAACCAAAAGTGCATTTTTTGGTTGTGTATTTTAGGCACTGGATAGCATAGTTTTTCATATTGTTTAATAGGAGGTACCCTTTTCGCTGAGGGTCACATATGTAACTCCTTGAACTTTACACACAATTAAAATGGTTATTTATTTCTATTATCAGTCCCTTAAATCTTGTAATGTGACTGGCGCACATGGAGCATATTGAATACCTCAAATTTCAGCACTGCACTCGTCTTCCTCAAATCCACTAACCAGCTTATTGGGGATAGGTACGGCTGAAATGTGTGGTTTGTGGGGTGTCATTTGCAGAGTGAGGTGCAAAAGCAAGGTTAATACCTTACAATGCAGACATGAGTAGAAAAGAAGAAGAGAAAGAGAGAAAAAAAAAACTAGTTGCTGCAGGCCGCATCAATGAATAAGTGACAATAGTGTGGGCATGCCAAGAAACGTTGGACTACACCACCACATCAGATCTTCTCTTAACAGCGGAGCACAGTACCACTCAACCTAGTCCACAATCGTGGACTAAGGTGACAGTATTGTTTTCTAGTAGGGCAGGTGTGTGGTCCATATATTAGGCAGAACTCAGTGTGGAAGTTACTGTTAACTGTACTCTGAGTGAGACTTGTTTTGTCTGTACCAAGTGATACATTAATGTTCAGAGAGTTGTAAATACTCATTGAATTCCTGTAGAAATGGGTTGTCAAAGTTAAATAATTCTCCTTATCTGTGTCGTAATAAAGTGAACGAATATTTTACATGCAAAGTACTCGGTGTCCTTCTGGAGCAAAACGAAAGAACCCACCAATGTACTGATGAGTGAATTTTCGTTTGTGCAGCTATCAATGGATAGAAAGTTCTAGGGTTGGTGTCACTACTGAAACTAGGATTTTTCCTTCAGTTAGTGATTTGCAATTTAGCATTTCCTCTCCTATACATACATTTTTGAGATCTAATAATCACTTCAAATGTAAGAAGAAATTTCATGAACAATCAAAATTGAACTCCATACACTTGGTTAATTATACTGCTATTGAGCTTCTAAATTTCCAAGCAACACACTTAACTGAAAGGAACTCGTGATCAATTAAATTGGGGACTTACCTAGTAGTGTGCAGCATGCCCTTTTGTCCTGATAGCAACAGTGATATGTCATGGCAGATACTCCGTGAGACATCAAACATGTTGGGTTGCTGTCCTGTTATATCAAAACTCAATTACTACCCATAGCTCATAAAGATTGATTGGAAATAGGTCTTAGGTGCGCAAATTTTGCAGTGGCATTCCATATGTGCTGGATAGAAATGAGTTCAGATGGGCAGGAAGGGATGGGCACACAAGCTGTACAGTGTTCCTCAAACCATTCTGGCATAATTTGGGAGCAATATGCTTGTATATTTTCTCCTGGGGTGCTGTAGACAAGGCGAAAAGTTCAAATGTCTAGTTCCTGTGTTATTCACTGGTTTCTAAGGGTGACAGATCTGTGTTTATTAGAATCTTAGAATAAATTCTGAAATCACTTGATAATGAGTAACACATTACATACAGTGAAACCTCCAAATAATGTTTTTAACCCTCTGGAATCCATGTAAATTGTAGCTGCAGTGGAGCCTGTGTAGTGGTAAATCGGCAGTATCATGAAATCTTCATTTTTCTGTATTCACAATGCAATATTTTATATCTGGTTGGACGAAAGCATAACAATGTTTGAAGAACACTCTAATGTAGACAAATACTGTATATAGAACTCCAAAATAATATTACCTTCAGATTTGAAGTAAAGGAAAAATGCATTCAACATTTGGCTTAGCATACAAATTAAGAATGTGCACATGTTAAAACGAGAACTGAGACACGTAAAACTAGACAAAAGTTTCTTGTTGAGCTTGAAATTGAGGTTTTTTTGTGTAAAACACAAACATAATCTTAAGTTATCTTTTAAAATACACACAACTCAAAATAATTGTGTAGAATATATTCCAGTGCTCATTCTCTCCTCAGTCTTGAGTTTCTTCATCTCCTCAGCATCTTCTGCAAGTCACTGATAGTTTGCTGTGTGTTTTGCAAACTTTGTGTGAGCCTTTATCACAGGCAAGGTTTGTTCTGTAATTTTTATGGGATCCTCATAAGTAGCAACTTCTATGAACAACTGAGGTGGCATTAGGTGGAATGACTGTTTCTTGCACTATATATATATATATATATATATATATATATATATATATATATATATATATATATATATATATATATATATATATATATATATATATATAACATTATTTATTTTATAAATTTTGTATGGCTAGATTCCAAAAAAATTTATTTGCTTGAAGGAAACCACCATAGGTCATCTTCTTTTCCTAGGTGTGCTCAATGTGGAATGTATCTGATTCTCTTGAGTACACACCCCCTTTTGTAATACTATAATAAAGTAGTATTAGAGGCTTAGATGATTCCAGCTCAGTTTCAGCAGTTTGGTGCCAAGTTGACAAGACAATTATGGCTGTAGACATCTTAATTACGAAAGTCACCAAGGATGTGTTACACTGGTCCCAGAACTGCTCTCATTAATAAACGGTCACAACGCCCATATAGTACTAGGAACAGAAAGTTGGCTGAAACCAGACGTAAACAGTAATGAAATCCTAAACTCTGATTGGAATGTATACCGCAGAGATAGGCTGGACAGTGAAGGGGGAGGCGTGTTTATAGCGATAAGAAGTGCAATAGTATCGAAGGAAATTGACGGAGATTCGAATTGTGAAATGATTTGGGTGAAGGTCACGGTTAAAGCAGGCTCAGACATGGTAATTGGATGTCTCTATAGGCCCCCGGGCTCAGCAGCTGTTGTGGCTCAGCACCTGAAGAATAATTTGGAAAATATTTCGAGTAGATTTCCCCACCATGTTATAGTTCTGGGTGGAGATTTTAATTTGCCGGATATAGACTGGGAGACTCAAACGTTCATAACGGGTGGCAGGGACAAAGAATCCAGTGAAATATTTTTAAGTGCTTTATCTGAAAACTACCTTGAGCAGTTAAACAGAAAACCGACTCGTGGCGATAATATATTAGACCTTCTGGTGACAAACAGACCCGAACTATTTGAATCAGTTAATGCAGAACAGGGAATCAGCGATCATAAAGCGGTTACTGCGTCGATGATTTCAGCCGTAAATAGAAATATTAAAAAAGGTAGGAAGATTTTTCTGTTTAGCAAAAGTGACAAAAAGCAGATTACAGAGTACCTGACGGCTCAACACAAAAGTTTTGTCTCAAGTGCAGATAGTGTTGAGGATCAGTGGACAAAGTTCAAAACCATGGTACAATATGCGTTAGATGAGTATGTGCCAAGCAAGATCGTAAGAGATGGAAAAGAGCCACCGTGGTACAACAACCGAGTTAGAAAACTGCTGCGGAAGCAAAGGGAACTTCACAGCAAACATAAACATAGCCAAAGCCTTGCAGACAAACAAAAATTACGCGAAGCGAAATGTAGTGTGAGGAGGGCTATGCGAGAGGCTTTCAATGAATTCGAAAGTAACGTTCTATGTACTGACTTGGCAGAAAATCCTAAGAAATTTTGGTCCTATGTCAAAGCGGTAGGTGGATCAAAACAAAATGTCCAGACACTCTGTGACCAAAATGGTACTGAAACAGAGGATGACAGACTAAAGGCCGAATTACTAAATGTCTTCTTCCAAAGCTGTTTCACAGAGGAAGACTGCACTGTGCTTCCTTCTCTAGATTGTCGCACAGTTGACAAAATGGTAGATATCGAAGTAGACGACAGAGGGATAGAGAAACAATTAAAATCGCTCAAAAGAGGAAAGGCCGCTGGTCCTGATGGGATACCAGTTCGATTTTACACAGAGTACGCGAAGGAACTTGCCCCCCTTCTTGCAGCGGTGTACCGTAGGTCTCTAGAAGAGCGAAGCGTTCCAAAGGATTGGAAAAGGGCACAGGTCATCCCCGTTCTCAAGAAGGGACGTCGAACAGATGTGCAGAACTATAGACCTATATCTCTAACGTCGATCAGTTGTAGAATTTTGGAACACGTATTATGTTCGAGTATAATGTCTTTTCTGGAGACTAGAAATCTACTCTGTAGGAATCAGCATGGGTTTCGAAAAAGACGATCGTGTGAAACCCAGCTCGCGCTATTCGTCCACGAGACTCAGAGGGCCTTACACACGGGTTCACAGGTAGATGCCGTGTTTCTTGACTTCCGCAAGGCGTTTGACACAGTTCCCCATAGTCGTTTAATGAACAAAGTAAGAGCATACGGACTATCAGATCAATTGTGTGATTGGATTGAGGAGTTCCTAGATAACAGAACGCAGCACGTCATTCTCAATGGAGAGAAGTCTTCCGAAGTAAGAGTGATTTCAGGTGTGCCGCAGGGGAGTGTCATAGGACCGTTGCTATTCACAATATACATAAATGACCTGGTGGATGACATCGGAAGTTCACTGAGGCTTTTTGCAGATGATGCTGTGGTGTATCGAGAGGTTGCAACAATGGAAAATTGTACTGAAATGCAGGAGGATCTGCAGCGAATTGACGCATGGTGCACGGAATGGCAATTGAATCTCAATGTAGCGAAGTGTAATGTGATGCGAATACATAGAAAGATAGGTCCCTTATCATTTAGCTACAAAATAGGTCAGCAACTGGAAGCAGTTAATTCCATAAATTATCTGGGAGTACGCATTAGGAGTTATTTAAAATGGAATGATCATATAAAGTTGATCGTCGGTAAAGCAGATGCCAGACTGAGATTCATTGGAAGAATCCTAAGGAAATGCAATCCGACAACAAAGGAAGTAGGTTACAGTACGCTTGTTCGCCCAATGCTTGAATACTGCTCAGCAGTGTGGGATCCGCACCAGGTAGGGTTGATAGAAGAGATAGAGAAGATCCAACGGAGAGCAGCGCGCTTCGTTACAGGATCATTTAGTAATTGCGAAAGCGTTACGGAGATGATAGATAAACTCCAGTGGAAGACTCTGCAGGAGAGACGCTCAGTAGCTCGGTACGGGCTTTTGTTGAAGTTTCAAGAACATACCTTCACCGAAGAGTCAAGCAGTATATTGCTCCCTCCTACGTATATCTCGCGAAGAGACCATGAGGATAAAATCAGAGAGATTAGAGCCCACACAGAAGCATACCGACAATCCTTCTTTCCACGTACAATACGAGACTGGAATAGAAGGGAGAACCGATAGAGGTACTCAGGGTACCCTCCGCCACACACCGTCAGGTGGCTTGCGGAGTACGGATGTAGATGTAGATGTAGAAAACATACTGATCCTACCTTTAGAGAAAGATTATTTACAAATTCTACAGTTTTTTTGAGCATTGTTAGGAATGTCATTCTGCTTTCCAGTAAATATTATGTTGCAATTGTCCGTGGTCAGGTTACAGGTAGACATTGTTATTGGTTCAGTCAACTGTTTCACAATGTCAAGGGGCTTCTTCAAATGACCGAAATGGGGGCCCTCGGGCTGTTTCCTGAAATATATTTCAATGGCGTGAGTGTGAAATGTCTTTCTCCCACAATCTAATAGATTTTGATGTTATATTTCATGGGCTTTTGAGGAATAAATTGGGTTAAACAGCATGTGCCATGAAGGGCAACAAGCATTTCATCTACAGTTGTAAGCAAACCCAGACAGTAATCATTTTGGCAGTTTTTGAGGAGTTGATAGTGGAAGTCATGAATAAGAGCCAATTTCTCAGTGTGATGCCTCACAGCTCTGATATGGCTTCAAAATGAAAGTATCGCAATGGAAGCAAAATTCTATTGAAACTGAAATTTGATCTGAGCATTAGCAATCCTGTCTCACTGATTTGGCACATTTCCCTCATGTTATCATGATTTGACTTTTTAGAGGCAATCATAAACAGAGTGCAGTTAAGTGCCACAATTCCTTTGCGATTTGTTTACCTGAATTCCCTGTCACACCTGTACACTTTCCTCTGTTCCTCCCATTGCAGACATCTGTTTTGATGAATGTTTGTTACAGAAATATTTGTATTTCACAAGTTCCATCATCTGTTAGGATAGTTAGGATTGGTAGAAATGCAGCTAGAGAGGTTTTGGCATCTGTGGCAACTCCTTTGTCCAGTCAAAACCTTAATGGTACTTTCAACTCCTATTTTTTACGAAATTTGGGTAAAGTATTTAGTCATTTATGCATAATGCATCATTGGCTCTGAAAAATAAAAATGTAATTGAGCAGGATTGTCACCCCTCAAGTACCATTTCTTCAACTGACTCGTTGTTGTCTTCCCCTTCTTGTAACAACTGGTCAGCTCTCTCTCTCTCTCTCTCTCTCTCTCTCTCTCTCTCTCTCTCTCTCTCTCTCTCTCTCTCTCTCTCTCTCTCTGTCCTACTGCTCTATATACCTGCACTTCTGATCATCTCTTCCTTCACTCTTCATACCCTTCCTCCTCAGCTTCAGACAGTTAACATAAATGGTGACATATCTCCTCTTTGGTAAGAAGTCTGCAATCCCTAAAATAGAAGCAGAAATCTCTCAAAGCTGAAGATAAATTAGGTTCATTGAGTGATAATTTTCAATCATTTGTTCCTCACCATACCACCATACAACCATACTGGCTAGCTCTGTATATGGAACAAATGTGACTTGCAGGACAGTGACTAAAGGAATAAATACTAAAATCCTTGAGAAAGCTATGCATTTGTATATATTAGTTATACCATTCACTCCCCACTCACATTAGAAACTCACAATAACATGAGAACACAAAGAAAAATAAATTGATGTTTCTTACAGGACAGCTTCCTCACTCCAGTTTCAGAAAGATTAGGAACTGTTTGGTGGCTGTCTGGCCACTCGTGTCTTTCACACTCAACTGGTGCTGTATCAGCAGTTCCTACAGAATAACTGTAGTGGCTCCAAATGCCAAAGAGATGAGCTTCAGCATAGCTGACAGCTTTCTTTGCCATGAGTTAATCTGACTACCTTTTTATGGAAGTAACTAAATTTGTGACCATTGTGCTGTACACATGTGTTCCAGAGGGTTAAGGGACCACGAATTGAGATCACTGTGCAGTGGAAAACACTATAAAGGGGAAGACTTCCATCTGATGACTATAAACACTAGTCAAATTTTCCTGAGGTCACAGAAAAACGCAGTAAATTGTACAAATTAAAAAAGAATTAGCTGCAAAAGTACTTTAATGATTTAATTTTACAGTAAAACTGTACTCAAATGTTAACAAAAATCTATGCATTGACATAATTCAAACATCACATACCTAGGGTTTCTTGAAGTTGTCAGGAAAACATGTTGGCTTTTATTTCTCCTGGCTTGTGTCAGAACCATTTCTTGCTCCAAATTAGAAAGTTGTGCTGTTGTGTGCTCTAGTATATGGCCCAACATAAACCTTCTGGATGTTTCATATCCTTCAGCTGCCTTGAGATATGAGGGCATGGGGTTGGGTTCTGCCTAACACTTCGATTTTTCCATGTTTCTCTCGGCAGTCAGTTACTCAACACTCAACACTCAGTGCTTCCATGGTTGCCACATTTTCGTCTATGGTCAAATTCCTCAAAAGTGGCAGAACTATTGCCTACTAATTCACAGAACTCTTGCACTTCATATCAAACTTATTACACTGGAGCAACCATTTTGATCTCGTGGAATCTTTCTTTCTTGAAACAGGTTCTGATAGTTTCAGCACTCACCTCTCTCCATGAATAGATAATAAAATTCATAGTTTGTAAAATATTTACCTTGGACTGTGAATTGTACTGGGTTCCTGTCTTTTTTTAGTCTGCGGCATTAAAGGCATTCCTTACCAGATCTGTTCTGTATATAACCTCAGACACATGTCGTGTCCACAGGTTGCAGATGGCTGGTGCAATTGGGTGGCAAGAAAACCAGGTTTACAAGGGGTACCCATAAGAAACTTCTTTTACTTATTCACATTATAAGCACAAACCTTCCATCCCATTCAAAGTACCCTCTTGTTTCACTGACACACTTCTCTAACCTTTATAAATGCAGAAAATGCAAGCAATTACATGTTCTTAAACATCGGTAATGTACAAGCTTAGTCTGTCTAATCTGTTATTCCATTTTTTCAAAACCTTGTTTAAACTCATTTGTGATGCTTGACAGCCTCCGTATTTTATTTCTTCACATCTGCAACATCAGCAAAATGTTCTCCTTTCATGTCTTCTTTTCATTCTAGGAAACAATAAATAAATTCACACAGGGCAATGTCAGATGAATATGGGCGTTGAGGTACAGGGGTCGCACCATTTTTTTAAAGAACTGTCATACAGAGAAGGATGTGTGAGCATGGTCATTGTCACTCAAAAGCCAAAAATCAGGGCACCACTGTTGCACAATCTTTCCAAAACATCCAGGTAGGGACCCTGGTTAACTGACCTTGCAGAACAAACTTTGAATGGACAATTCATCTCACATTGAATAAACAAAGCAGCATTGCCATAATGTTTGATTTCATCTGATGAGCTTTGTTGGGGTGAGGCGAACTTGAAGTCTTATACTGTCTTGATTGTTGCCTTGAATCAGGATTGTAAGCATAGTGCCACATTTTATCTTCAGTGAAAATTTTTGAAAAAACTTTTTGTTATTTCAGGGCTCTGCTTTCAAAGCACAATGTGCTTCCATTTTGACTGTTTTTGTTCAGCAGTCATGCCATGTATTTGGGAGCCACCCCCTTTTCATTTCCAGATCTTCTGTCACAATTCAGTGCACTGAACTTGGTGACTCCTAACAGCTCCACAATTTCTTCAGTGGTCTGCTGTTGATCTTGGTTGGTGAATGCATGAATTTTTCAACATTTTCATTTGTTCAGGCCATGGATCGACGACTTGAAATGAGGTTTGTCATCAAATGACATTTCACCATTCTTGAAATGGGAAAACCACTCTTAACACTTGTTTCTCCATAGCATCATCCTTGTATGCCGTTTTTAATGTTTCAAGAATTTCCGTTCCACTTTCTCTCTGCTGCAGACTGTACAAGAAAATTAGCCACTGCCAGAATGACAATCGCACAAAACAGTAGTTGCTATACACTTTGCCATCTCTGAAGGTCAGGACTAGTTTTGGCACTCAGCTTACTGACTTTGGAATGTTTGTTCTGTGCATCCTTGTGACAAAACATGGCACTACAAAAGCTCTGTCCACCAAAAAATTTGTTCAGTTTCTTAACGGTATCTCCTCGTACATTTCTCAGAAATGAAATATCTGGTGGATTTTCTGCACATCTATCCACTAATAGAAATCTCCCTACAATACTCTCCATTTTGGCATTGATTTCACTAAGAACATTTAAACATATTTTGCTACTCATCTATGCTTTAGCATCGTTTGTGTGCTTGAATGGTAAGGTAGAAATGGGTTTGAAGCACCTTGGCTTTTTAGTCTTCCTAGTGACCAAAAGCTTTAGTTTCTCACTGGCATCTGCATTCACGCATGACAAAACGATAAGGCACACCTGCTTTGTTACTGCTGAGGCAATTTTCACTGTGAAAAGTATCATCTGGCATTAAACTGAAGAACATGCCGGTTTTGTTGGCATTAAAAATGTGACGTAGTTTGGAGAGGAGAGGAGAGGAGCGGAGGGGGGGGGGGGGGGGGGGGGGGAAGAGAGAGAGAGAGAGAGAGAGAGACTCTCCATCTATTCAGCTAGTGTGCTGGTCAATACTTTCATTCTTCCCAGATTCTTCTTTATACACACCAACGTGCGACACTCGAAATTTGTCAGTCCAACTATTGGAAGCCTCGAGATTTTTACCGCAAACTGCAAAGCTATTTTAGCCCCATTTTTCTTCAAAATGGTTCCACTTGTGCGAATATTTGCAGCATGTGCTTGTTCAAACAAGGTTATTAAAAGTTGCTCCATTTCACCATAGATCGAAGGCTTCATTCACATTCGCTTTGAATTTCAAGAGTTGATGAGGCCAGTGCAAATTGTTTAGTTAGCTCCACCCAACTCATAAGTGCATTGACCTCTACTTAATAATCGAAGCTTTTTCTTAAATAGAAATCTTCCAATTCTCAGTGATGTCCATTGTTAAGTGAAACCTGTTCCAAAGATGTTATATTGCCAACGTAGACTTTCCTTCAATTTACTGTACAGCAATGCATCCACCATTGTTTTCACTAGAGATGTTCATAGTTTCCTCAGAATAAAAACAATAAAATAATACCAATAAGACATATGGCAAGCATGATCTGCATCATATCTCGTGTGACCCGGGTGCTGACTCATGCTGAGCACGGTCTTTCGGACCTTGGACAAATCCACAGAATGGGAAATACATGAATGGCTTAAATGTTGTAAAAATGGAAGTAATTGATTAGGGTGCCAAAAATGCAAGGGCTATATGAAGGAAATCATTGTTTAGAGTAAATGTGATACAGAGGAAAATTAGCATTGTGTATAAGGGCATTTAGTCCAGGTAAAATTGGACATAACACAGAGGAAAATATTATATACAGAAACATTATCAAGAGATTTCATTGTATTAGCAATTTTGATTTAGTTTTCCATGGTTTCCAAGGTATTTTCTGAAGTACATTGACTGTGTTCTTAGGGGCACCAACCACTGGCTACATTCATTTTCTCTTGGCATACTTTACCAACTGAAATGATCCGTCTGTTAAATGTAAGTTAATCTGTAACCAGGAAAACCCTTCTCTGTGTTGTATACTGTAGTGTTGAAAAGCTGTAATGTTGGAAAATTGTTATACAAAATATGACTTGTGAGATGGCATATGATGTCTATTGGGTTACATTTCCATATTCAGAACATATTTGAGAAGCTTCTGCTAATAATAACTGCTATGTATAGCCTTATAGATGTCATTTTTATTTTAAGTGAATGATGCTAATGAAAATCTGTGACCTCTGCAGTTTACGTTGCATTGATCTGGATGAGGTTTTCAGTGAAATGACAACTGTCTGAAATAGAGAATACAAGGTAGTTTCATTGCTTCACGTCTTGTCCTCAAGTGCTAACTTAGATTTGCAGAGATCAACCAACACTATTCCTTAGTGTTTGTAGGCACTGCATACAGAACATATTGCTGCACAATGTTTTTTTTTTTTCTCTGGCAGTTTAGAGTTTAACCAGGAGAAGTGATGCAGATTACTTGTTGCTACTCCATGCTGCTTTTGTCCTCATTGGAAAAATGATTGACAATGCAGGTGTCTAATTTGCCTTCAAATGTGGGAGACTGTCGCTAACATTTGATCTGGCGTAAAACAAGGATTGTCATGAATGACTCTGTTCATGAGGTACAATTTTGAGAGAGGTTAGAATAACTGAATGTTGACTTAAGTTGAAGAGGCTCTTCCATGAGAAACGTAGACAAACATAGGAAAAGTGAATGGGATTATTCTTCCGCTTACAGGCACTTGACATGTTGAACCATAATAACTGTGAAATTGAGTGTCAAAACTATGCTCATAATATTTTGTCATTTGTTTTTGACTTGTCCTCAATGATTTAATGTCCAAAAGGCAAACTGCCATTGGAAAGCTGTACAAAGGCATGATAGATTCCCTCCCCAAGAATCAGATACATGCAACCTGTGATGCAAAGAGTGGTTTCTTGTAAAGTAAGTGTTCTCAAATGTGTTGCAAGGACTTCTCAAATTAAGAAAAATGTGAATTGATAAGAGGAGAAATTGATAGAGAGAAAATTTAAAAAAAGGGTAAACCCATACATGCTTTTATATTTAACTAGTACAGGAACTTTCCAGAACGATTTTGTATGCTGTGAAAAAGCAACAAATTACTGCGCCTGAGATACTAGTGTCATCCAAATATTACTCAGGTGTCCCGTCTGACCATGGATTATTATCTAAAAGATTTCTGCTTGTCATCCTTGGCAAACAGTTTAGTACAAAAACTGAAGGTATCCCCACAGCAGTCTCAAGCTAGAAATCTGTATTTCCCAGAGTCATGATATTGTAAAAAGATAGTGAAAAATATCGCATCAGCCTACCCTCAGCAATGAGTTATAAACAGATTATTCCAGTCAATATGCACTAAAAAACCATTACGTTAAAGAACTGGATCTCGTATTTGAAGAGCACTGTCTGTCAGCACCTGTTTAACAACTCACTTATTTTTTCATGGCATACAGGTCATCTGCATGACTGTCTCCATTTCAACTGTTTCCACCCACCAACATACAAGATAAACACTGATAATACTGGACAATTTGACTGACAGAGGTAGCTTTGTGGTTAAAGTACAGGCTTCACTTTTAGAAGTGAGCTTCAAACACCCATCCAGTTTTAGGTTTTTTTGTAGTTTCACTAAATGAATTAAGCAAATACTGGAACACTTCCTTTGAAAGGTGCATAGAACTTTGTCTTAATCATTGCCTACTGTAACCTCTAATGATGTCACTGATGTCTTAAAACAGACGAGGGAGCAGGGGAAGCAGCATTGAGCATTGTAACTGTCATGTAACATGTTCCAAACATCCACTTCTCACTAATTTTCACATGATTCATAACACTCAGTATAAATTTATGGAGTGGGCAATGCCAAAACTTATCTGGGCAGTCAGAATATACACAAAGTTGCTAATTGTACTGCACGTCTCTAGATAGTAGGCTTAATACTGAATTTAAAAGGAAAATAAGTGACCTTACACTGCAGTACTACCTTGCTGAAAGTGCTTTCTCGTTTGAGGGAAGTACAGGAAACAAAGTTATGTTCCTCCATCTAAAACTTAGTTTGAATGAAGGACATTTTTGAAGGTGATCATTGTATTGTACCTAACTTTCACAAAAAGTATACACTTACCTTCCTGCAACAACTGTTCTAAAGTTATTTGGATGACTCAGTGTCACAGGTGCTTCAACTGGAACATTAAAAACCTTAGAGATAATTGTGCTAGCTAGTGTGGACAGTCTTAATGCTGGGAATGTCTAAAAGTCTGCAGGGCACTGTGTGATGTAGTGACAACAGAGCAGTTCTGTAGCTATTACAGAATGGCTTGTCTCAGTGCAGCGAAGATGCCTAATACATGCAAAACATATGCAACTTAAATGCTAAATGTTGGGTGTTAGGCAAGAGATTGCTGACAAGTTGGATGTTCCATCACTTAGAAGTCACACTACTGGCCATTAAAATTGCTGCACCACGAAGATGACGTACTACAGATGCGAAATTTAACCGAGAGGAAGAAGATGCTGTCCTATGCAAATGATTAGCTTCTCAGAGCATTCACACAAGGTTGGCGCTGGTGGCGACACGTACAATGCGCTGACATGAGGAAACTTTCCAACAGATTTCTCATACACAAACAGCAATTGACCAGTGTTGCCTGGTGAAACGTTGTGATGCCTTGTGTAAGGAGGAGAAATGCGTACTATCATGTTTCCGAATTTGATAAAGGTTAGATTGTAGCCTATCGCAATTGCGGTTTATCGTATCGTGACATTGCTTCTCGCATTGGTAAAGATCCAAAGACTGTTAGCAGAATATGGAATCCGTGGGGTCAGGAGGGTAATACAGAATGCCGTGTTGGATCCCAATGGCCTCGTATCACTAGCAGTTGAGATGACAGGCATCTTATCCACATGGCTGTAACAGATCGTGCTGCCACATCTCTATCCCTCGGTCAACAGATGGTAACGTTTGCAAGACGACCACCATCTGCATGAACAGTTTGACGATGTTTGCAGCAGCATGGACTATCAGCTCAGAGACCATGGCTGTGGTTGCCCTTGACGCCGCATCACAGACAGGAGCGCCTGCGATGGTGTACTCAGACGAACCTGGGTGCACGAATGGCAAAACGTCATTTTTTCAGATGAATCCAGGTTCTGTTTACAGCATCATGTTGGTCACATCCATGTTTGGCGACATCGCGGTGAACGCACATTGGAAGCGTGTATTCGTCATCGCCATGCTGGCATATCACCCAGTGTTACGGTATGGGGTGCTATTGGTTACACGTCTCGGTCACCTCTTGTTCGCATTGACGGCACTTTGAACAGTGGATGTTACATTTCAGATGTGGTACGACCTGTGGCTCTACCCTTCATTCAATCCCTGCAAAACCCTACATTTCAGCAGGATAATGCATGACCGCATGTTGCAGGTCCTGTACGGGTCTTTCTGGATACAGGAAATGTTCGATTGCTGCCCTGGCCAGCACAGTCTCCAGATCTCTCACCAATTGAAAACGTCTGGTCAGTGGTGGCTGAGCAACTGGCTCGTCACAATACGTGTCACTACTCTTGATGAACTGTGGTATCGTGTTGAAGTTGCATGGGCAGCTGTATCTGTACACGCCATCCAAGCTCTGTTTGACTCAATGCCCAGGCGTATCAAGGCCGTTATTATGGCCAGAGGTGCTTGTTCTGGGTACTAATTTCTCAGGATCTATGCACCCAAACTGCGTGAAAATTTAATTACATGTCGTTCTAGTATAATTTATTTGTCCAGTGAATACTCGTTTATCACCTGCATTTCTTCTTGGTGTAGCAATTTTAATGGCCAGTAGTGTAAATCTCAAAAAGAGTAGTCAGAACTTCGCAGAATGTTCTGTGAAAATTGTGTGTATGTGCTGTAAAAACTAGTCTGTAACCAGCTCAATTGACAAATAGGACAGGCATGTTCAGCAACTAACAGCTGTATTGATGATTCAGATGCAGACAGGTATTGTGAGCTATCAGAGGAGAGCATTTCTTTATAGGAAGAAATAATTCCTCATAAAACAAAAAACAGAGGTCCAAATGAATTGTTCAGATAGATAATGTGAGAAAACTGAAGCCTCAGAGGGGGTAAGTTCACATTCTTAGGTGGTAAACTTGTTTTAGCTAAGTTGTACTCGTGAGAGCCCTGTGCTTATGCTAAGCGGTATAATCACAAAAAAAATCAGGAAAGACCAGAGCAAATATCTACAAACTACTACTACAAAGTTGATAATGAAATGAACCATATGTAATCGGGGTATGCATTATGGTAACAATTGAGGTAAATATGTGCCACATAACAAATCTGTTCTACATAAGTGAAAGACGTTAAACATTTGTGACTCTCCTGTTTAGTTGTAACTTACATTAACAGGTGCAATGTCGAGATAGTGTTCACACCTCAGAAATTTGTATGGTCTGTACAAAAATTTTCAAGACTGGTTTTATTCATGGAGTATAATCAATGTCGGTGCAGTAATGATAGTGGCAGGTTGCCCTAGAAACTGCAAATGACAGATGCGCATTCAACCAGTCAGTTGTGACCAGTCAGTGTTAAGTAGTGGACGAGCGGCCATAGTGTGCCAGTATTGTTCTGTCATAATTTGCAGTAGAGGTACATCTCAATCAAGTGCTCAACATTCTCCAGAATGTTTCAAAGAAGAGAAGTGTGTTCAAATTTTTCCTGCGCACCTTAACTCCAGAAAAAAATGACACTGTGTGGACACCTGCATTGGCTTGATTAAAAGGCAAACTGTGAACAGTTATTTTATGAAAGAAAATAGTGATGAGACTTGTTGCCATCAATACAAATCTACATGTGAATTTCTACACTGTCATTTTGTGGTAGAGTCAACAATTTGACAATATAAGACATTCTAGCCAATATGGGAATAGAGTCCCAAATGAGAAATTTTCTAACAGTGTCATGTGGTCGTACAAACATTCTCTCTTGTACTGAAGTGGGGGAGACCATGAAGAACACCTGAAACATTAAAGCCACCATCTTAACTTTTCTCTTTGTTTATAAATGCAGTCTTGAAACTTTTTGCACTGAAAGAGAATACACTCCAGGATATGTTTGTGATTAAGAAATAAAGATGGTGGTAATGGAAGAATGATTATAATTTGCAGAGTCCACATTAACTTCAGACAACCACACTTAAATTAATTTTCACTGTCACCACTTGTCACTTGCTCCATCAATACTGGTGGTCTTTCACAGCTGTGTGGAGAAAAAAAAGAGCCAATTAGATGAGGCAGGCAAATGAAGAATTGAAAAATTGTTCATTTTGTAGTTTCTGCACTAATTTTGGGGGACCATTACCAAATAAATATTTGACATTGACAAATGCCATTCACTCTACCTATACTGGTGGATGATTGCATCTGTGTGTGAGAAAATTATCTGAAGTTAATCAGCCAATCTGGAGTTAAAGACAAATAAAAATAACAACAAAAAGTTCTGTTTGTGCATACTGCACTACGTTTGGTGAGCAGCAATTTAATAAATTTATTTATTTATGTGCTGCTGTGCAACTGCTGCTACAGTTGCAGAAATAAAAAGAAAAAAATCAAGAAATAAATGATAGCTGTTAAGTACTGATTGTTACTGGAGCTTCAAATTAATCTAATTCGAAATGAAAGCTATCATTTGACTTGGGTACTGGGAGACAGAATGTTAATTTTACCAAAACACAGTCAGATACTCTGGTTCTCCACAATACATGCTCCTAATTCCCAGATGTGCTACCTCTCATTAAATATCATCTATCTTCTTTTCTGTATAACTACTACTACTACTACTACTACTACTACTACTACTTTATTGCTTTCAGTTGTTGAGGTGCGTTATATATTACAATGGTTACCTAGCACATTATATGGACTATAATCTCTTGGTATTATCTAATGTTGCCAGCTCTATTCACCATCACAAGTCTGTCTGCAGAAATTTATACAAGCAGGGACAAAATTCCAAAAGTTCAATTTTTGAACTAACCAATTAGTTGAGTTTAGAACATGCCCACATAGCAAAGCAATTGTGACAGGAAATACAAAGACTATTGTATCTTTAATGTTTGTTAGCCTGGAGATAAGGTAACTGATAAATATTGAGAGATAAATTGTCAGATGAAATCAGTTTGTTGCTACCTAAACACAAGAGGGCAAGTACGCAAATTTAGATCTTCATATGACTCCTCAACATATTTTGGAGTTCAGTTATGCACAGTTCTATTAAGCCCTTCTGGAAGCATAAATTAGTCCTTGGCTAGCCAGTTGAATGAACAGTCTTTGAATAGTTTACAAAAGCACATAAATAAATTATAGATTATTAAATAAAATGAATAAAAAGAACTGATCCCTCAGGATAATGATGTAACATAACTGCAGAATTAAAGTTCACTATCTGTTTATGAGTATTCAGATTAACTTTGAATGATGGCCTTACAAGGGAACTGTTCATATACAATGAAGAAAATTAGATATGAAATAATTGACCTAACAGATTATTCATAGGCACCAATTCACTCAATATGAATAAAATTCCTGACTCTCAAGATTATACACAACAACCAGTTCACCATAGCAAATTTCAGTTGCTGATAGCTACTCTAGTATTAACTGTTAAAATGTTCGGAATCCCAAACTGATGCACTGAAAATACTGAGTCCTGAATAGGTGTACATCAAAATATTCCTAGCACTGAGCTGTTATCTTTTAACACATTGTCTGCCACAAGCCCAGAGGTGACCACAGCAGAGCCTTGCACCCAATGCTGTCTGACCACCACTGGGCACAGCAGAGCCTCATTCCTGGCTGCTTGGCTTGGCCTGGCCTCGTGGTGAAATATCCATCACTATGTGTGCAGAAGTCAGCTTGTTAGACACTTGTGGCTCACTCACTTTTCAGGCCTTATCAGAAGTATGCAACTATGCACATACAAACATCAAAAGACCAAGAAACATGCTTGCCTATTTATCACTTCCATCACATGATGTAGTAATAGAGTGAAGTGAGTATATTGAAAGTAGACCGTATTTTTACTTGACACTGCCAATTTGCAGAGAAATATTACTTAATCACATGTTAAACATGTAGAACAATCAGTTTTAATCTATATTTTACACATCGCACAAGCAGAATAGTAAGCATTAGTCAAATATGCAATTTAATTCAACATGCTGCTTGTGCACTATGTAACTCAAATATCCTTATTACAGATATTGTCATATAAAATTCTTATTATACAAATATAAACTACTTGAATTAATAGGTCAGATCATTCATGATGCTAATCTATTGTGCATCTCTTGAGAACTCTTTGGTTTGCCACTCAACTTATAACTGTGTTAACATAAACATGTACATTTTATAGCTGACCTATTTGCTGTATAAATATGCTAATAATTTTATTGAACTGGTCTCTTCATAGTGATTTCATTACTGTCCTCAGATATTAGGTAGATTGTCTGGAACTGATTTTATTATTTTTGGTGCATACTTGAAGCTTTAGTTTTAGCACAGTTAGTCTCGCCATACTGCTTAGTGTCCATAACTATGCAGAGATTCATTTCACTCTTTTCACTGCAGGAATCACAGGCTGCTTTCACCCAGTGACCCACTGGACATCACCTCACCGTCTTGTATGGTTACTTCGGTGACTTGGAGCTCTCCCTAGCACTTGTATGCCTACCTGTTCTAGTCACCTTCCAGCATATTGACGGCTACATGATGTTGAATCAAACCATGCATTGAATAAAATCTCAGTTTTCAAGCCGCATCAATTCGAATAAAATTCTCAAGTTTTCGATGGCCATCTCCGCCATTGGCATCAGGGGTAAAAGCACTAACTGCCAGGGCTGGTGTGGTTTTCCACTTATATAGTCACAATTGTGGCCGAAACAATGTGTGGATGGGAGGTGACTGGCAGCTCATAGCAGTTTTGACCCACTGCAGGACTAAGTGAAGTTAGGTGTCATAGGGGCTGGCGCCACATTTGACACTGTCATTCCCACCTACCTACAAGCATCAAATGTTCATTGTTGCCTCCTTTTGACATCCAAAGCCCGCCCCCATGTCCTACTGAGTGTGTACCCCCTGGTCTCTGTTTAAATTCTTGCTATTAATTCTAGTCTCAGCTGCCTCTTTTATAATGGAGTCCAAGTATGTTGACAGATGAGCCAAGACTCTCGTGTTCTCAAGCGTTATTTTGTCTGTTTTCCAAGCAATGCTCAGTTATGGCCAACATGTCAAGTTCTCTTTGGTTTAATATGTCATTTGTGCTTGGTACAACATGCTGCAACTGTGCATATTGTCTGACCTACATAGATGCTGCTGCATTCACAAGGGACGCTATGCATACTGGGTACACGAAGAGCTATGTCATCTTTAGCAGCATATCTAATACCTTGGGTCTCAGTCCGTGTGTCTGCAGCACACACCCTAAGTTGTTGTTCAGTGCCCCACAGTATGGAAGGGAAGCAGCTGGTTTGGCCTTTCAGCTGATTCACAAGGCATCCTCCTTCATTGGCACCTGCAAGCATTTGCTATTCTCTCTTGCTATGACCACTCCCTCTGAGCATGTGTCTCAATTGCTGCAATTTTTACTGTAGGTGGTCATCGACAGAAATAATTTTTGCTCTGTGTATTAACATGTTCAGGGCTGCTTTCTTGTGTACAGGCTAGAGAAAACTATTGGTGTTCAAATATTGATCAGTTTGTGTTGGTTTCCTGTACACTGAATGACTAATCCGGCCACACATGGTGGAGGTGGCCATTGAAAGCTCAAGAACTTTATTCAAATTGATGTGGCTTTAAAACCACAGTGATTTTATTCAGACAAGTCACTGTAAAAGATTCCAGGGACATATATCTTTCCTCTATAGTGAGGACATAATGTGCAGTGTGAGTCTGCTGGAAAAACTGTAGAAAAAGAAATCACATTTTGCTTAATTCTTTAGCATTTGTGCAATGCTGCCAGGACATGGACCTAATTCCTTGCTTTGCTGCAGTTAAGCACTACGTCCGAACTGCTGCAGTGGACAGAATTTTGAAAAGGATTAGCCAAATATTTAAGAAAGACTTTTCTGCTCAAAAACATGCTCACCCGCAATCACCTTGTAGATGTCTGTTTAATGAGTTTGGCATTCTGACTGCTGCTTCACAGTATATTTATTCCTTCATGGAGTTTGTTGTAAATAAACTGTTGCATTTCAAAAGGAACAATGATGTACATAACTAAAACACCTGAAGGAAAAATGATATTTATTACTCCACTTAAGATTGTCTTTAGCACAAAATGGGATGCACAATGTCGAAATTAAAATTTTTAGTAATTTGCCAAGTGATGTAAAATGACTGACAGACAGCAAAGTAAAACTTGAAAACAAGCAGAAGAAATTTCTCCTTTGACTACTACTTCTTTTCCATACAAGAATTTCTATTATTGTAATGTGTAAAGGGTGATGGGTTGGAATTACTCACACATCTGTATATTTCGTTACAATCATAAAACCATGAAACTTACATGAGGGCTGTTCTGTATGTAAGGTGGAATCAGTTGTGACACAAAAACCACAGTGAAAATAAAATTTTTTTTATTCACAACAGATCCCTGCTCAGACTTAGACGTGTCATGGCATTGTACAAACTTTCCAGTACCCTCATCACAGAAAGCAGCCACCTGTGCTTTCCACCCATTCTCTACACTGGTCTGCCTTCTATTGTTTGTGCCAAAATGTTGTCTTCATAGTCAGCAGTTCACGTGAGCAGAGATGAACAACAAAGGGAACCTGTATTGTGGGTGATCAAACACTTCCCATCAAAAATGCTGCAGGAGCATCTTCATTGTCCCTGCAGAATATGGCTAAAAATTGTCTCCAAGAAAGAAACCCGTGACATTTATGTTATGTGGGCCGCATAGTTTCACACGAAATCTCTCACCAGATCCATATAATTGGTGGGAGACACTAGTTATAGGCATTTCTACTTGATTACTTTGTGCTCTGAACTGAAAAAGAGTGATGTGAAGCGATTGTCAGGCACATTAAAGACACTGCCCAACACATCTGTGCAAAGTTCCATCAGATTTTCACAGTCATTTCCATTTCATGCCTAATCGGACCTTACTTTCGGAATACACCTCATAACGTTCAGTATGTAGCCATATTTACAAATTAATTTGTGATGTGAGTGTAAAATGACTTGTTCCACATCATTACCACTTATTGGCAAATGATCCATGGAACATGAAATAAAGTAACTAACTAACTAATTAACTAACTGCATGACTGTACTGGCTCATTGCATTTCCAGTTCATGCATTTGTTCCTTTTGTCTATCAAATTTAAGAGATAAGTGTAAGGCCCTATATCTCATATTATCAGTCAGGACTCATTACAACAATTGTATGTGTAGTGAATGGTTTAGCCACCCAAGACGTTAGATGAGACCTTAATTTGATAGCTAAGCAAAACAATTTCCCCATTGCACTCAACAGTCAAAGCTGAGAACATTGTGCAGTTAAATTAAAAGACAAAAGAACAGTATCCCCCTCTTTCAAACTTACAAAGTGTAGTGTGCAATTAGGGAGAAATGTGAGCTTAATTTAAATTCATGATCATAAACCCACAAATAATCAGCACAATTGACAGATTTACAATTACATTATTTCCCGTACTAAATAGCCACCACGTAACTATTGCACATATTTTGGCACAGTAAGTAAACATATTAAGAAATTGGTAAGTATGAACTGGTGGATTGGTGCTACTTTGTGCCACATTTAGCAGGGGTTAACATTATTCCAATATGACACTGTTAAATGAAAATATGGAAAATCTGTCAACTTACTGGTTTATGTCTCACAAAGATTTCAATAATTCTAAGTGTAAAAGTGGCTGAATGGAAGTTTCTTTAGAGGAGTTCTAAAACATGCATTTTACCAGTTTAAATTCTCATCAACATGGAGACCTAATAATTTTGAAGTTTGCACGCAATTTATTATTTCCACATTGGTGTATTGCCTCTTCGATGTGCAGAACTGAATGTTTTGTCTTTTTAAAATTGAGGGTGAGACCATTCACAGAAAACCAGTCAGATTAAGATTCTTGTTTACCAGTTCTGTTGATGTATGTATGTGTAATTTGATTACATTACTTGTGCCAACTGCAAGAACAATTAATTCTGCTTCTTGTATATTAGATGGAAGATCATTTACATAAATGAACTAACAATAGCAGACCTAAGATTGAGCCTTGGGAAACACCATATGGGAAGCTCATTTCCAAAAGGTACCAAATCTGTAAAATCTAATTTGACAGGAGAGACAAAAGACATTTTACAACCACAGTACCGTCAGAATACGTTTTGTAGCTTTGTTGTAATATTCAGACATATTGAGACACATTATGCCACATATCTCTGTTAAATGTTTATTTGTTGAATTGTTACTGCATAGATAAAAAAGAATATGGTATCTTCTGGCAGAGAATTATGTTAAGTTTTATAATTGTTATTCTGGAGTTACATTATACTACCATAAGCTGTAAAATGTAGTTGACTGTTTCATTTGCAGTGTTTTGGGGCTGCAGTTTATAATCTTCATAGGTTATTTTGAATTACTAACTCACGGGTTTACAAATATTAAAAGGAAATTAGTGATAATATTTTTATTTCACAAAATATTTCGCTCATTATTTCCACTTTCACACAATCTGGACAATGAACAAAATTGTATTGCCTGTTACGTGCTGCAGTACTGTCATCAGCATGCAGAACAATATTAAAGGTCTACTGTAGAATAAAGACTACAGGTGAGAAAGAGGTATTCCATGAACTGTATCATCCATAAGGAGATTGATATTATAATAATATCCTTTTCTGGATGTATAGTACATGTATGATCCTGTATAAATTAAAAAAATATATTAATATTATTAATGTAAAAATAAGTATGCTTCAAAACAAAGACCAGCAGTACGTTGCCACAGATTGTCCTCATTAATTACTTCATCATCACTAACATCATTGAAGGATTTTGTACTGTTATGTTCATTCAGTACTCTATTATAAAAGGACAAATACCATACTGAATATCTCATATCTCCAAGAAGTTTAGTTATGTCATTCTTTTTTGCAGGTTGTGCATGGCTTCCAGCATTAAGTTTCCTAATCCTTGCCATAAAGTGCTCATATTTTACCAATTTTTTTTTTTTTAGAATTTTGTGTTCACAATGAGGTGTTTCCACATAGAATGGGTGTAGACCAACCAGTCGTGTTTGTGGCTACAAAGTAATCCTCTTCACTTTGCTTATCTTTATGCTTTTTGAAGATAGCATACAGAGTTCACAGATTTAGCCAGTTGACTTAATTAAAATCAACACCTTACACATGCTATTTTACAGTATCTCTGAAAAGGATATCATACTCTTCTGGCAAAAGGATACAACTTTTTCTTTGTCTTTTTTTCACTCAGCCCAAAAGTACTATCTGCAGGCATGTAGGAATGACCTATAATGGGTAAGAACCTCTCTACTAGCAAATTGATTTGATGTGCAATAACTGACAACATAGTTTTTGTTATGTGATGAACAGCTGTCACAAAATACTGCATCAATTGCTTATTTCTTTAGGTCCCTTACTTTCTCATACTCTAACCATCTGTAGAAGTGTGTTGTCTTCTCATTAACAGTTTTATCTTTCTACACAATCACAGTACCAAGAATGTAATACCACAGCTGCCTCTAGTAATAGGGCTGCCCAATGGTAGTCTTAGGCAGAGTTTGATTTTACATCAAATCAAAATTTACAGCTAGTGGAACTTTCAGCCAACTAACTGAGGTTCTAGAAGAATACCTCTACCCCATATTTATGAACAATGTGTTGAATAACTATCACCGTCTTCTGTTCCATAGATGCGAGCTGATTAAAACTGTATAATACATTTCAGAGATTTGCTTCAAGTGTCCTGTTTCATGCTTTCAAAACTTAGGTTGAATCTGGTAACAAATATCGGTAAAAAAAATCTGGTGTAATGATTAAAAATTTACATTTGAAGTAAATTATTAAAAAATTTCAGAGAATCATAAGAATTTCCACTACAGAAATACAAGTGCATGGCAATAAATATGAGAGCATGCTTTCTTGTAACGCTCATTACAAAATTGTTTTTCAGTTTTCAACCAAAGTACATGATATAAACAATAATCAAAATGACTTAGAATTTTCCTAACCTTTAAATTTACAATGTCATAGAATTTAAGTAATATTAAATGAGAGAAGACAGCAAATTAACATGTAACACAAAGTGTAGGTGCAGGAAGAAGATACCCCAGAAGTTCCAAATTGTTTGAAACATAACATCCTAATTTTTTTAACATTCAGGTCTACAGGATGATATTTCCTCTCTGCTGCTCCACCTCCACCGTAATGCTTTTCTCTGCATTTGAATGACTGAATATGGGATGAAATCTCTTATTGAAGTCTAGTCATTTCAGTTGTCAATCTAGACCCATCTCTCTTCTCTGGACCAATAACACTTGTCCCGTATTCTGTTTTTGCAACATTTTCAATCACTTGCCTACCAATGTTCAATGCACTTAGAAATGTATCTCAACATATATTTACCACTGCAATCTGAGATTTTACTTTATATTTGACCACTTTTGTGATTGGGTCTGCACCTCTCTGATAAAATCACATCAGTGTAAGCTGAAATGAACTTCGATTGTGAAACAGAATGTTTATTCTCATAGAAACTGTCATGGAACTCTTGAATTTCAGTTGATGATAAACATGCAGCACTGCATAAACCACTATCATGTTCACAACTAATTTGAGGTGTAAAACTAGCCTTTTTTGCATGATTATTTTCTTTTGTGACTTTTTCTTTCACTCTTCTGGTCTACATACACGTTCCCATGTATTTTTAGTTTCTGTTGACGATTCACCGTATTCATCCTATATATCAGACTCCATAATTCAATTAAAAACTAACAAAAAAGAAAGCCAGGCACATCTTTACAAGATACAATGTCATGTAAACTGATGTCAGCCATGTTGTGTGTGATGTCATTACCAAGAAGAGCAACCTGCATTCTTTTGGTTACATATGGCATTATCCATTGGTTGACCATACTGTTAATCCCATAAAGCTCTCACTTTATTTTGGAAAATACTGTGATTCACACAGTCAAATGCCTTAGGTAGGTCACAGAAAATACCAACCAGTCCTACTTTGTTATTTAATGCCTGTAAAATTTGATGAGTGAATATGTGACACCCTCAGTGGAGCAATGTTTCTGAAATCCAAACTGTGACTTTCTGAGGATATTATTGCTGTTCTGTGAGATACTGTTCTAGAACACATTGCATTCCCAAAATTTTTGGAAAATGATTTCAGTAGTGAAACAACTTGATATTAATTGACATCTCTCCGATTGGAAATGCCGTGTGGCTAGGGTCTCCCGTCGAGTGGACCGTTCGCCTGGTGCAAGTCTTTCGAGTTGATGCCACTTCAGCGACTTGTGTGTCGATGTGGATGAAATGATGATCATAAGGACAACACAATACCCAGTCCCTGAGCAGAGAAAATCTCCAACCCAGCCGGTAATCGAACCCGGGCCGTTAGGTATGACATTTCGTCGCACTGACCACTCAGCTACCAGGGGCAGACATCTCTCCTAGTGCGTTACTTAAAGAGGGAATCAATGGCATATTTCATTTTGTCTCTGAAAATGCCCTGAGCTGGTGATGCATTATGTGTTTCAGATAAGATATTCCTTATTATCTGGGAACAAATGTTTAGCAGTTTATTGGAGACACCGTGACATAGAAATGAGCTTTTATTTTTGAGAGACTATATAATTTTCTTCATTTCAGAAGGAAAAGTTAGTGATGTATTCATATTACTGACTTTTTGTGTGAGTTACTTTTTTATCATACTGCTCTGTTGAACTGTTTGAACTTGTACTTTTTATTGTACTTAAGAAATGATTATTAAACATATTTGCTACCTGTGAATCATCATTTATGCCCTTCCATTCATATCAACAGTGACATTATCCTATTCTATGGCTGGTTTCCCTGTCTCTCAAATTATTGACTGCTGACATATACATGTTCCTCGATTTTTTAATAACTTTCCTTAGTAATTTTGAGTAGTTTTTGTAGTATACAACAGCTGCAGGATCTGTACTTGTTCTTCGCAACAGACACATTTCCCATTTTATTTGACAATATACTTTGCTTCCTCTTCTGATCCATGGTTTTTTACATGACTGTTTAGTAGCCTTACTGATAAGCTTACGCAGAAAGATAATTTCAAATAACAGTATGAATTTATCAAGGAATACATAATATTTAATGTCAGCATTTGGTTCATTGTGAATTTCATCCCAGGTCATCTCTTGTAAATTATTCTTAAAAAAACATTTGTCCTGGAGTCATCAATTATTCTGATTTCCACTGATGAGTGTCAGTACTATCTTACTTATTCTAACCAACCATGCATCATGATTAGTAAGAGCATTCGTTATTGGGTAAACATTTACTTTCTTGCTTTGAGCTTCACCAAAGAAAACATTATCAATTAGGTGCCTACTGTCTTCATCCACCTATGTTGGAAAGTTAATTACTGTGACTAAATTGAAGAATCCAAACTAGGTTTCCAGATAATTTTTCCTATCAGAATCTTTCGAAAATCTGCAGCGAAGTCAGCACAGGCTTTTAACTGCTTGCTGCTCTTTGATACAGCATAGTAAGGGAATCAAATTCCTCATAAGTAATTCAAAATTCCCATTGGTGATCAATACATAGTTAAAATTAAAAGTGAAGTACTTCTAAGTATTAATTTGCAAACACACACTTCTGTGTGCTGATCACAATAAAATCCATTTGTCTCTATGTTTTTAAACCTGTGTTCTGTCTTAACACACTGTCCAGGTATACTAATGTGTCCACCAGAGAAAAGACTGCTTTAAGCAATGTACACTGCTGTAAGACATGCAGGAAGAGTGTCAGTGAGCTTGTGGAAGGTACCAACAGGGATGTGGGGCCACGCCAACTCCAGTGTAGTGGTCAGCTGTGCTATGTTTCATGGTTGAGGATTCATGGTGCAAACATTCCAATCCAAGTGGTACCATATATTCTTATTTGGTTTTATATCTGGGATGTTTGGTGGCCGGGTGAGTATAGTAAACTCATCCTGATGCTCTTTGAACCACACATGTACAATGTGAGTTGTGTGACATGTTGCATTTTCTTCCTGGTAGATGCCATCATGCCAAAGAAAAACAAACTGCATTTAGCGGTGGACATTATCCCCAAGGATAGATGGATACTTGTGTTGATCCATTGTGCCTTCCAAAAGACGACCGAGCGAGGTGGCGCAGTGGTTGGACACTGGACTTGCATTCGGAAGGACGACAGTTCAATCCCGCGTCCGGCCATCCTGATTTAGGTTTCACGTGATTTCCCTAAATCACTCTAGGCAAATGCCGGGATGGTTCCTCTGAAAGGGCACGGCCGACTTCTTTCCCCACCCTTCCCTAATCCGATGAGACCGATGACCGCGTTGTCTGGTCTCCTTCCCCAAACAAACCAACTTCCAAAAGACGAGATCATAATGCTCCCACTTCTGGCTTCTGTGTTTTCGTTCAGATATTTCACACCATACAGGCCAATAACTGTCTGTCCAATGAAGCATAAAATGTGATTCATCTGAAATGGCCACATGCCGCCACTCGATGGATGTCCAGTTTCAGTATTGTTGTGTAAATTCCAGCCCTTGTCAGAGATGAAAAGCAGGGAGCATGGATGGTAGAACCAGGCACCTGTTACAGAGGTCCATATACAGCAATGTTCACTAACTGGTAATTGAGTAGGCACTGTTGGAAGCTCTTTGGTTTATCTGGCCAGTCAGTTGATCAACAGTAGCATGTCTGTTTGTCTGTACTTATCTCCACACCTGTCATGTATGGTCTGTGGTGCTCCACAGTTGCCTTGGCGCTGGTTTTGGATGACACCATTTTTGCCATGCACGGTATAGTTTAACAATGGTGGCATGTGAACAGTTTACAAACTTAGCGATTTGTAATATTGCACATATGTAAACAAGCAGTTCATTAGCAATATCTATTTAACTATAGGGACTAATATTTCACAGTGAATAAACATTTTCACAATGAACCTCCAAATTAACAATTTTTAAATGCTTCGTGCGATATCTCAGATGATAGCATTGCTCTAAAGCTATTACCTCTGAAAGCTGCATGTCTTTATCTATTTTATTTCTTGATTTATTACGTTTCTTTATCTTTTCACTATTCAAATGTTTGTTAGAACATCATATCCTCCACAGTTACAGTGCAAATCAATGCAGCGTGAATAAATCTCATATTGTCGTAGTTGTGTATTTACATTGAAGCGCCAAAGAAATTGATATCAGCCTGTTTACTATAATACAGATATATGTAAACAGGCAGAAGACGGCGCTGCAGTCGGCAATATATATAACACAAAAAGCGCCTGGTGCAGTTGTTAGCTCGGTTACTTCTGCTACAGTGGCAGGTTATCAAGATTTAAGTGAGTTTGAACGTGATGTTATAATCGGCACATGAGCAATGGGACACAGCATCTCTGAGGTAGCGATGAAACGAGGATTTTCCTGTCCTACCGTTTCATGAATATACCGTAAATGTCAGGAATCTGGTAAAACATCAATTCTCCGACATTGCTGTGGCCAGAAAAAGATCCTGTAAGAATGGGACCAATGATGACTGAAGACAATCGTTCAATGTGACACATGTGCAACCCTTCCGCAAATTGCTGCAGATTTCATTGCTGGGTGATCAACAAGTGTCAGCATACAAACCATTTAACGAAGCATCGTCGATATGGGCTTTTGAAGCTGAAGGCCCACTTGTGTACCCTTGATGACTGCACGATACAAAGCTCTACGCATCGCTTGTGCCCATCAACACTGAATTGGATTGTTGATGACTGGCAACATGTTGCCTGCTTGGACGAATCTCATTTCAAATTATATTGAGCAGATAGTTGTGTACAGGTATGGAGACAACCTCATGAATCCATGGACCCAGCACGTCAGCAGGGAACTCTTCAAGCTGGTGGAAGCTCTGTGATGGAGTGAGGCATGTGTAATTGGAGTGGTACAGGACACCTGCAGTTAAGAAGAGATCTCTCCCCTCGTACTCTTAAGGATTTCTGGACAGCACTGCAGGATCCATGGTGTCAATTCCCTCCAGCACTACTTCAGACATTAGTCGAGTCCATGCCACGTCATGTTGTGGCACTTGTGTGTGCTCGCCGGGTCCTACACGAATTAGGCAGGTGTACCAGTTTCTTTGGCTCTTTAGTGTGTTTAATGAACAGTTAACAGTTTTGCCAGTAACTTTACTTAAATTTTATTGCAAGTGCTATTAAAAAAACTGTGCTACTTTAATAGCAGGCAATCACATGTGTTAGCTGACACCACATTTTGTAAAAGAGTGCCAAAAGATGTTTCTGACGAGCACGCCTAAATAATTGTTTAAACAATATTTAGTGATGATCCGTTGTCATGTATAGTAAGCACACTTGTGCAAGAATACATTCTTATTTATTTGTGAGCAGACCTTTAGTTACACTCCTGGAAATGGAAAAAAGAACACATTGACATCGGTGTGTCAGACCCACCATACTTGCTCCGGACACTGCGAGAGGGCTGTACAAGCAATGATCACACGCACGGCACAGCGGACACACCAGGAACCGCGGTGTTGGCCGTCGAATGGCGCTAGCTGCGCAGCATTTGTGCACCGCCGCCGTCAGTGTCAGCCAGTTTGCCGTGGCATACGGAGCTCCATCGCAGTCTTTAACACTGGTAGCATGCCGCGACAGCGTGGACGTGAACCGTATGTGCAGTTGACGGACTTTGAGCGAGGGCGTATAGTGGGCATGCGGGAGGCCGGGTGGACGTACCGCCGAATTGCTCAACACGTGGGGCGTGAGGTCTCCACAGTACATCGATGTTGTCGCCAGTGGTCGGCGGAAGGTGCACGTGCCCGTCGACCTGGGACCGGACCGCAGCGACGCACGGATGCACGCCAAGACCGTAGGATCCTACGCAGTGCCGTAGGGGACCGCACCGCCACTTCCCAGCAAATTAGGGACACTGTTGCTCCTGGGGTATCGGCGAGGACCATTCGCAACCGTCTCCATGAAGCTGGGCTACGGTCCCGCACACCGTTAGGCCGTCTTCCGCTCACGCCCCAACATCGTGCAGCCCGCCTCCAGTGGTGTCGCGACAGGCGTGAATGGAGGGACGAATGGAGTCGTGTCGTCTTCAGCGATGAGAGTCGCTTCTGCCTTGGTGCCAGTGATGGTCGTATGCTTGTTTGGCGCCGTGCAGGTGAGCGGCACAATCGGGACTGCATACGACCGAGGCACACAGGGCCAACACCCGGCATCATGGTGTGGGGAGCGATTTCCTACACTGGCCGTACACCTCTGATGATCGTCGAGGGGACACTGAATAGTGCACGGTACATCCAAACCGTCATCGAACCCATCGTTCTACCATTCCTAGACCGGCAAGGGAACTTGCTGTTCCAACAGGACAATGCACGTCCGCATGTATCCGGTGCCACCCAACGTGCTCTAGAAGGTGTAAGTCAACTACCCTGGCCAGCAAGATCTCCGGATCTGTCCCCCATTGAGCATGTTTGGGACTGGATGAAGCGTCGTCTCACGCGGTCTGCACGTCCAGCACGAACGCTGGTCCAACTGAGGCGCCAGGTGGAAATGGCATGGCAAGCCTTTCCACAGGACTACATCCAGCATCTCTACGATCGTCTCCATGGGAGAATAGCAGCCTGCATTGCTGCGAAAGGTGGATATACACTGTACTAGTGCCGACATTGTGCATGCTCTGTTGCCTGTGTCTATGTGCCTGTGGTTCTGTCAGTGTGATCATGTGATGTATCTGACCCCAGGAATGTGTCAATAAAGTTTCCCCTTCCTGGGACAATGAATTCACGGTGTTCTTATTTCAATTTCCAGGAGTGTATATTTATTGTTAATGATCTGAGTGTGACGGAATCGTTATAACATTTCTTTATGTAAATATTGTGGTAATATATGTTTAGTTCGGGAAGTGGTCAAGTTGAGTCAAATTACGTCTGTAGAACACGGCCTTCAGCCAATAGAAAAGCAGACTGTAGCGGAAAACTGCTGGAGTGAAGTAGAGACTTAGATTTTTCGAGTGCAGACACTTTACGTCGAGTGCTTAAAGAAGGTAACGTGCGTAATTCAGTCATATATCTGACTGATTCTGGGTAGTGAACGACTGCTACAATATTCTAACTTCCGAAGGAACATTATTCTTCGATAAGTCTAGGTGTGCTCCAGAGGAAGATTCTAAATTTTTCCAGTTGTACTACGGAACTGAGAATAGGCAGAGTATGAGCTACTATCCTTTGTATTGCGTGTGTTGATTCATAAATCGTAATGTTGAACTCTGAACTGTTTTGAGCTGTTGAATATTTCATGTGTTGTGATTACGAAATGGACTTAGTTTTCGTGTACCTTCAGTTAAATTTAGTTGGTTGATTGGCTTGGGGATTTGGCTGCCATGCTTGTAATGCTCTCAACATAGCTGTACTGCATTTGCTTAGGGGATTTTTTGGCCATTATTTTAATTGAATGTCGTAGGACCACTGCCCGTTTATTTGAGATGTCCTTTCTTGAATAAACAGTGTTTGACGTAATTCTCTGTCATCTGCATCAATTACAGACTTCAGAACAGAGCCGTTGTTAATAAATTATTCATTTAATTTTGATATGTATTTCTGTGTATTTTATTAACTTGCAATTCTAGCAAATGCATAGACTGTTTGACTGCAGAATCACAGCTACAGGTTATTATTTGCAGCGAATTAGCTGTGGGACATGAATGTAGACGTGCACATCTCGACCCTATGACTACATTGAGCTATCGGTTTAAACAGAGACGTGCATAACCCAAGTACCTAAAATATGAGTAACCATAGGTAAAGGTGCAACTGGTTTTCTCGTATGGGATGATGTTTAGAAGAGCAACTCAGCATCAAAAGACCGTTGTGTATCTTCACAATTGGTGTTTTCTCATCCGCAATACGAATCTAATCCCTTTAGAATCACATCTGTAATTCTAACACTTTACCATATTCTGTGATCTTGGTCACGAATCTATTGCATGATGGGGAGTTTCCTTGGGGGCTCTGAGCATAAGGGTTTGCTGCAGTTACGCGCGTGAGAATCGATAGCAAAAGTTAGGTATGGGGAAGTTAGGCACGCAACTTCAAGAAAGAAGAGGGCTAACAGAGGCGTGCTGGGTTCGAGTCTGCAGCGGCCAGTAGCAGTGGAAACTGGCAGTGGCAACGGCAAGGGGGACACCAGCGCTGACTTGGTTCATCAGCGTCGGAATCGGAAGCATCTACATATTCGGTAGCAGCAATACAGATGAAGCAGCCAGCATGACCGACAAGTTAAATATTTTCGCCGGTTGTGTTAATAGTGTCAATCCGCTGAGTTATTCTCAGTGACTAAGCTTCCGAAGATTAACCAAACACCCAGCATTTGTAGTTCAGATAATGTCAGTGGGCCAGTGAGTCCAAGATCGGTACGTGGTGGTACTGCTAGGGGCAATATTCACTGACAGGGCAGATAGTTCAAAATCAGATAAGGTAAGTAAGCTTTCAGAAGATACATCGTCACAACTAATGCGAATTTTACTGGAAATGCAATCTAGTATGGGAGCAATGCAGTCGGGAATAGGTGCTTTTGGGTACAGACACAAGTTATGTGAAAACAGAGCTAGGTTCGAAAACTGAAAATGTAGACATGAGTGCAGCGTAAAATGTAAAGGTGAGGTGGAAGAAATTAGATTTAATATAGAAAGAATCCCCCCATGAACCATGGACCTTGCCATTGGTTGGGAGGCTTGCGTGCCTCAACGATACAGGTAGCAGTACCATAGGTGCAACCACAACGGAGGGGTATCTGTTGAGAGGCCATACAAATGTGTGGTTCCTGAAGAGGGGCAGCAGCCTTTTCAGTAGTTGCAGGAGCAACAGTCTGGATGATTGACTGATCTGCCCTTGTAACACTAACCAAAATGGCCTTGCTGTTCTGGTACTGCGAACGGCTGAAAGCAAGGGAAAAACTACAGCCATAATTTTTCCCGAGGGCATGCAGCTTTACTGTATGATTAAATGATGATGGCGTCCTATTGGGTAAAATATTCCGAAGGTAAAATAGTCCCCCATTCGGATCTCCGTGCGGGGACGTCGTTATCAGGAGGAAGAAAACTGGCGTTCTACGGACCAGAGCGTGGAATGTCAGATCCCTTAATCGGGCAGGTAGGGTAGAACATTTAAAAAGGGAAATGGATAGGTTAAAGTTAGATATAGTGGGGATTAGTGAAGTTCAGTGGCAGGAGGAACAAGACTTTTGGTCAGGTGAATACAGGGTTATAAATACAAAAGCAAATATGGGTAATGCAGGTGCAGGTTTAGTAATGAATAAAAAAATAGGAGTGCGGGTAAGCTACTAAAAGCAGCATAGTGAACGCGTTATTGTGGTCTAGATAGACACAAAGCCCACGCCTACTACAGTAGTACAAGTTTATATGCTAACTAGCTCTGCAGATGACGAAGAAATTGATGAAATGTATGATGAGGTAAAAGAAATTATTCAGGTAGTGAAGGGAGACGAAAATTTAATAGTCATTGGTGACTGGAATTGGTCAGTAGGAAAAGGGAGAGAAGAAAAACATAGTAGGTGAATATGGATTGGGGCTAAGAAATGAAAGAGGAAGCCGCCTGGTAGAATTTTCCACAGAGCATAACTTAATCATAACACTTGGTTCAAGCATCATGAAAGAAGGTTGTATACATGGAAGAACCCTGGAGATATTAAAAGATATCAGATAGATTATATAATGGTAAGACAGAGATTTAGGAACCCGGTTTTAAATTCCAGGGGCAGATGTTGACTCTGACCACAATCTGTTGGTTATGACCTGTAACTTAAAACTGAAGAAACTGCAAAAAGGTGGGAATTTAAGGAGATGGGACCTGGATAAACTGAAAGAACCAGAGGTACAGAGTTTCAGGGAGAACATAAGAAATACAGTAGAAGAAGAATTTGTAGCTTTGAGGGATGAAATAGTGAAATAGTGAAGGCAGCAGCGGATCAAATAGGTAAAAAGACGAGGGCTAGTACAAACCCTTGGGTAACAAAAGAAATATTCAATTTAATTGATGAAAGGAGAAAATATAAAAATGCATTAAATGAAGCAGGCAGAAAAGAATACAAACGTCTCAAAAATGAGATCGACAGGAAGTGCAAAATGGCTAACCAGGGATGGCTAGAGGAGAAATGTAAGGATGTAGAGGCTTATCTCACTAGGGGTAAAATAGATACTGCTTACAGGAAAATTAAAGACACCTTTGGAGAAAAGAGAGCCACTTGCATGAACATCAAGAGCTCAGATGGAAACCCAGTTCTAACCAAAGAAGGGAAAGCAAAATGGTGGAAGGAGTATATAGAGAGTCTATACAAGGGCGACGTACTTGAGGACAATATTATGGAAATGGAAGAGGATGTAGTTGAAGATGAAATGGGAGATATGATACTGACTGAAGAAAGGAGGGTATAAGATGAACATCAACAAAAGCGAAACGAGGATAATGGAATGCAGTCGAATTAAGTCGGGTGATGCTGAGGGAATTAGATTAGGAAATGAGACACTTAAAGCAGTAAAGGAGTTTTGCTATTTGGGGAGCAAAATAACTGACGATGGTCGAAGTAGAGAGGATATAAAATGTAGACTGGCAATGGCAAGGAAAGCGTTTCTGAAGAAGAAAAATTTGTTAACATCAATTATAGATTTAAATGTCAGGAAGTCTTTTCTGAAAGTAATTGTATGGAGTGTAGCCATGTATGGAAGTGAAAAGTGAACGATAAATCGTTTAGACAAGAAGAGAATAGATGCTTTCGAAATGTGATGCTACAGAAGAAAGCTGAAGATTAGATGGGTAGATCACATAACTAACGATAAGGTATTGAATAAAACTGGGGAGAAGAGGAGCTTGTGGCACAACTTGACTAGAAGAAGGGATCGATTAGTAGCACATGTTCTGAGACATCGAGGGATCACCAATTTAGCATTGGAGGGCAGCGTGGAGGGTAAAAATCGTAGAGGGAGACCAAGAGATGAATACACTAAGCAGATTCAGAAGGATGTAGGCTGCAGTAGGTACTGGGAGATGAAGAAGCTTGCACAGGATAGAGTAGCATGGGGAGCTGCATCAAACCAGTCTCAGGACGGAAGACCACAACAACAACAACATAGAAAGAATGTTTGAATCAAAATTAGAAGGTATACGGGCGCATGTGGGTATGATTTTTGAGGAGACAGACCTAGTTAACACCAGAGTCGATACAGCAGAAAATGATTTCGGAAAAAAGGTTGTAAGAGCTACCGGATAAGCTAGGTGGCGATGTTAAAAACTGTGTGCTGGGGCAAAATGCTCTTGAGGAAGTTACCACAAAATCCGTTAACAATTTGTCAGGTAGAGTAATACAATGTGAGAAAGAGATGCCTGTGAAGCGGAATCATTTTGAATATGTATTAATTAAGGAGGCAGTTTAAAGACATGAGGGTAGAATTAAATTCTTTAACAGCAAATCAAGCCACTACTATAATAGCTTAATTCAGGAACGACAAGTTTTGCAAGTGATGGAAAATACCATCTAGTTGGTTTTCTTGCTTCATGTAGAGATGATTTTATAATAAGAATGTCAGAAGAGGCAAAAATTAAGTTCGCTAAAAGACATATGGAGGGCAATTCACAATCATGGGCAAGTTTAATGAGGGTTTTATTTATTACCTATGAAGGGTTTGAGAGTTGTTTTCTGGACAAATTCTGGAGGAAGAGAAATGAACGCAACTTCAGAATGAGTTACTAAATGGACCAAGTTACAGATATGGAAGTGGGTCGATGTGGGATTTTTGTGTGCGTGAATTGACTTAAGTTGATGCTTATAAATCATATGCTGAGAGTGTTAATGGAGATTACGGTCCTCAAGAGACGAATATTGGAATTTTTGCAATGGAATATTGTCCACAGTCCTACAAATTCCACTGACAAGTTTAGATTTTCTTGAGGAATTTTAACGGGCGTTGAAATTCAAGCCACATAACTGGAACAGTAGACACGTAAATGGGTAACAGAATGGGAACAACGGTAATGTCTACAATAATCATAATAATCAACCAAAGAATTACCACCACAATGGTAACAATAAGATTCAAAGAGGAAATGGGAATAGGAACTCTCACAACAGAAATCATAACCGGAAACGAAGATCTGAGGAACAGGAGCCTCACGAAATGCGTTGCCAGAATACGAGGTCGGGAAATTAGAGATCGCTGCATCTCAGCCCCGGAATGTGGCGAAATAAACAGGCGCTGAAAAGGACACATTATTTGGCAAATTCAATGGCTCTCGGAAATTCTCCAAAGAAGCCACAATGTTTGGGACAGAGGGATGAAAGTTATAAGAAATAAAAATAAATATGGGAATAATTTTATGCATCACAACCATAAAGAGGGTGCAAGAAATATGGTAAAATGTGTTGAGAGATTCGATAATGAAGGTGTGGGGCTGAAAAATTAATTTTCTGAAAGCGAAGCTTATGTCAACGGAAGTATGTAAGGATATCTGCGAAGGCTGCGAAGCCGTAGTCTCGTCAGCTGGAGATGAATTTTGTGGTGTATCGACGGAGGTATGTGAAGGTATTTGTGAAGGGGGCATGGCACGAGTCTCGCCAGCTGGTGATAGGTTTTATTATGTATCGGCCAAGGTGGGTGATTTACTGTTAAAGGGAAATAAATGTTACGTGTTAGATGCTGAAGTTGTGAAGGTGGAAGCTACTGCTTTAGATATCTCAGAGGAAGGAATTTGCGCATTTTTGTATTGACTGAAGTGAGCTGATAGCTCTTAATGAAAGCATAACTATGTGTGGATGTGGAAGGATGAATGTGAAAACGTGTTACACGTATTTTGAAGCATAATGTGGCGGAGGCGGCTGATAGTAGAGAAAATGTGATGGAGACAGAGGTAAATCCGAGTTTCGCGCAACTCGAATGTACTGTGACTTCTGACCTGGAACGATGCAGTAGGCAGTTTATGTGGTGTATCGGCGGAGGATGACGGAGTTATTGGTGGTGATTTTTATAATCTATTCACGGATGTAATGGCTGTTTCAAGTAAAGAAGGTTATAAGTTATCGACGAATATTAACGAAATTATTTGTGGTAAAGTTAGTGATAGGTCGAAGGGAGTAAATACATTTTGCGTAAGGGAGGCGAAGTTTTTTAAGTTGTGTGATTAGTTGTGAAAATGTTGCAGATACTGACATCATTACTTCAGTGGAAGGGAAGAGTATATTTGATGCTCACGAGGATGATAAGACGAAGGATTTTGACGGTGATTTAAAGCCTACAGATGATTTAAGTGTCGGTCGGGAGAATATAGAAATGGATAATGGGGAAAGTATTTGTTTAGGGGATGATGTTAGTACTGAATGGTACAGCAAGGAAGAAAGTGACAACTTTATAAATGGTTGGAAATGGTCAGGTAAAAGTTTAAAGTCTTAACTATCTCATTGATGGGTACACAATAAATACCAATAGCTCTTGAAGGGAGGGAAGACGAAACTTGGGTGAACGAAGTGTTAAATAAATTGTTTGATGATGATAATGAAACTGAAGGTTGGTCTGATGTTGTAATGTGCCCAAGTGAAATGGATGAGAAAGGAAGAGATATTTAAAATGATCTTTTGAGGGAGCAGTGTTTAGCGAAGAATTCATCAGTACCTATGTTAGAAATCGAGAGTCCCGTAGTTTATATGTTGACCATATGAGAACAACTTGTAAATAGAATAAGAAATTTATAATTGTTCTGATCAACAGTGTTAAGATTAAGACTACAGTTGATGGGCTGAGTAGACTCATAAAACCCTAAATGTATTTAGGGTTTAAGTGTAGTGGTTGCTGTTTTAGTATTAAATGTTTTATAGCAAATAATGTGATTAAAGATGTCGTATTGGGTACGGATTTTTTGCATAAATATAAGATTTCTTTGAACTGTGTTGAGAAATATCTTGAATTTTAACTGGAGAGTAAGAGAAGAAAGTAAAATCCAAAAATTTGTTAACTAGAGACCCACGAATTGCTCATACATTAATTACCGAAGGTTAGGAATGATTACTGAGTGTGATTACTGTAATCCGGTTGTAACTGTTAAAAAGAGAGATACCTCAGTTAGATTAGTTTTAGACGCTCGAAAATTGAATAAGGTTATAGTAGGAGAACTCGATCAGTCATACAACACTGAAGAAGTCTTACAGAATTTTCGCAATATTAAACTGAGGTCGAGAGTCCATTTGATATCTGGATTTTGCCAAATCCCTCATCGCTTCAAAGTGGTCCCATTCAGATTAAAAATATAAGTTGCGGTTTCCGTGAGAGGGCTGTCACGTACTGGCAGATCGATTAATGTGAAAATTTATTGCCTACGTGGACGATATTTTGATCGTCACGAAATCTTGGCGTGAATATTGCGCGTTGTTGGAGAAGTGCTCTTGGCTTTAAGAAAGGGAGGAATGACCGTTAACACCCTTTAAGTGTGAATTTGTTACAGTAGAAATATAGTTTTTAGGTCATAAACTCTCATCTGAAGGAGTTGGCCTAGCAGTCAGAAACTTAAAGCAATTTCAGAGTGCAAGAGGCCAACTACCAGAAAACAACTAAAATCACACTTAGGATTATGAAGTTTTTACCGAAAATTTCTGGGTAATGGTGGGATAAATACTTCAAAATTGTGCAAACTACTAAAGAACTCGATATGGATATGGAGCTAACTTATGCAATAGTAAAATGTTAAACTACACCATGTCACTGCCATTCTGTCTAGATACGGATAATTCCCATTACATCATCGGATGTGCGGTGTTCCAGGAAAAGTTGGTAGGAGAAGAGGTGGAACACAAGAGTGTAGCCTTTGTCAGCCATATGTTAGATACACTGCTGGCCATTAAAATTGCTACAACAAGAAGAAATGCAAGTGATAAACGGGTATTCACTGGACAAACTGCCATGTGATTACATTTTCATGCAAACAACCACCTCTGGGCGTGTTAACGGCCTTGATACACCTGGGCATTGAGTCAAACAGATCTTGGATGGCGTGTACAGGTACAGCTGCCCATGCAGCTTCAACACCATTCCACAGTTCATCAAGAGTAGTGACTGGCGTACTGTGACGAGCCAGTCGCTCTGCCACTATTGACCAGACGTTTTCAGTTGGTGAGGGATCTGCAGAATGTGCTGGCCAGGGCAGCAGTCGAACATTTTCTTTATCCATAAATGCATGTACAGGACCTGCAACATGCGGTCGTGCATTATCTTGCTGAAATGTAGGGTTTCGCAGGGATTGAATGAAGGGTAGAGCCACGGGTTGTAACACATCTGAAATGTAACGTCCACTGTTCAAAGTGCCGTCAATGCGAACAAGAGGTGACCAGCAGGGGGACAAAGGGGGCTGCATTGTTGCCAAATTTATTCAAGATGGCGGCGATGACGTCATCCAAGATGGCGGCTTTTGACAGGAAAATAGGTCAATTGTGCTACGTCCACTAACCTAACCTCAAGAAAAAATGGTGACAATTTTGAATTTTGGCGGGAAAATAGCCCAATTGTGCTATGTCCACTAACCTAAGCCTCCAGAAGAAAAAAATGGCGGGAAGTTTGAATTCCAACAGGATATTGCATGCAAACACTGTACTTGTTTTTATTATTATTATTGATTATCATTCATTAACATTCATTGTCATTCATTATCATTCATTGTCATTCATTATAATTCATTATCATTTATTATTATTTATTATTATTGACCTACCTCCACTAGAAAATTCCCTCCAAATTCAAATTCCAACATGATAATGGCTGCAAAACCTTACTTTTGTTTATTATTCATTACCATTTATTAACATTCATTATCATTTATTATCATTCATTATCATAAATTATCATTCATTATAATTCATTATCGTTTATTCAAATTCCAACACGATATTCTCTCGAAAACTGTACTTCTATGTATTATTATCATTTATTATTTATTCAAGATGTCCGATTTTCTCGGTGAGAAAGCCATTCACCTTACATCCATAATAAAAATCTATCACAAGTTCAAATCCCCAAAACAATAATTGATCACATGTACGAGCTTTCTCCGTCACTTATCTTTTTTCACTGGTAGCCTATCATAATCGCGTCAAATAATAAACTGCACTTATAGTAACGTAATTCACGTCCTTCGGTTTTGCAGGGGAGAAGGGACTGAAGACTTTATTTCATGCAGTACAGTCATCACTTGTTCTCCACCACAGTCAGCACACACAACTTTGATACCACAGTGCAGTCACCACGACGTCCGCGCCCCCAACTGAATTAGTTCAAATCCTCGCCACCACCTCGCCAGCATGCGGAGACACTGCCTACGCGTGTCACGTGAGGCGGCCGGCCACTGGCGTGGGGGGCGATCCCAGCGATCGCTCCCACGTCGTAAACATGTTTTCGCTGGACACGCTGGAACTTGTCGAGATTGACGTCACAGAGGCCCCTTGTCCGCTGACCACTTGTATTCGTCAACTCCGCACGTTTCCCGCCAAAATTGTCTGCCTTGGAGCTGAATCACACAACGGTCAACCGTTCCCTGAGCAAGTCCGAACCTGCAGATACCGACCTCACACAGCCGTTCGCCACGTGTCCTTGTGCGATCGAGAACGCAGTGCTACACTGTTGGCGGCAAAGTTTGCTCGACAGTGGAATCCGCCATGACCATATAACATCACGTTTGGATCGCACTAGAATGCCCGCTAATTGACTCGCCTTCTGTAAATACCTGCTGCTCGCCCAGCCTCCATGGACAGCGCGCCAGGTAGACAGCGGCGAGCGGAGCCACAAACGGTCGGCCGCCGCCCACGAGCACTTAACACCGGACACGATGTTTCCTGTCGACCGCGTGCCGTACAAAGGATACGTTTGGCGCCAGAGTTTGACCGACAGTGGAATCCACCATGACCATAAAACAGCGTGAAAACTGATTAGCGCATAGATATAAACTAACCTAATACACACCGAAATGCGGTGAAAATGAGAACGTACTTGCTTATTTTCTGGTTCGCAGAGGGGAATTTGTACATGGAATCAAGTATGTTGCAACAAGAGGAATGCAGGAAAACGACGACATCGAAGGGAGCAGACTAAGGAAGGTGGTCAATTTTTTCACGTTGAGTTCGTATTATAGTGTATGTCTACTGAGGTAGCAGTGATACACGCGAGTTGAATACTGTATTTGATGCTTTTGAGGAGGACCGAGAATCATTCACGTCTAAACTTACTCACCTCTGTGTTAAAGGATAACAGAGAGTGTATGGGATGATCGATTGAGACAGAGCTGTAACTAGGTAGGACTCATCTACAACTGTATCATTAGGACATGTAAATAAATGTCGGATAATCTAAATTGAGGTCTTTTTTTTCTTTTTAATCATATGTATGACTTCTGCTTGGAGTTATGTTTGTCTATTTGTTCTAAAAGAATACTCATATTTGCTTAGAAAGTGAGTTTTGACAGAATTGTCGCCGCAACGTGAATGACGACGGGTTTGCTGGCTGGGGGAGACACTGTTTACATGTCGAGTTGGAGATGTAGAGGAGGATAGAGATCTGTGCTATTCAGGAATCCGCCGGTGCAGTGTATGTTGATAGACAATAGCTGGAGAGCAGGTATAGATGGTGGTGGTTAGTATTGGTTAGTGTTTAACGTCCCGTCGACAACGAGGTCATTAGAGACGGAGCAGAAGCTCGGGTTAGAGAAGGATTGGAAAAGAAATCGGCCGTGTCCTTTCAAAGGAACCATCCTGGCACTTGCCTGAAACGATTTAGGGAAATCACGGAAAACCTAAATCAGGATGGCTGGAGACAGGATTGAACCGTCGTCCTCCCGAATGCGAGTCCAGTGTGCTAACCACTGCGCCACTTCGCTCGGTAGCAGGTATAGAGAGAGAGCCCACTACGGCATGCTGGTCCTGGGGCTTAGTGGACGGCTGTTTAGATGGACAGATATTTGGCTTTGATATGCCGCCGGCGGCACTTGCATTTCAGGTGAATGGTAAAGACAAGGTCCTGTTGCAGTAACTGAGGTCATTCTGCTTGTAGGCAGGCTGCAGAAGGTAACTGATATGTCTTTCTCTGACTTAATTGCATATATCAGATGCGCCAAGATCTGGAAATGGGATCAGTTGATCGATGTGTAGGGTGTGACTAAAGCCAAGTTAGAATTTTAATGTAGCATGCAGGTTCGGAAAAGGCGACACGTCTCGCACTGGGTGCAGCCGTCTTGAATAATGGTAATTGCGTAATCAACTGACGTGATGACAGAGCGCTCTGGTGGTTATCATAGGAGCTTAACACAGTTGAACTTGGAGCCATTTTTGTCAGGTAACATGATACAAATAATAATAAATCATAAATCATAATAAATAATAATAAATGATCATAAATGATAATAAATAAATGGAACAGCTGTCTGAATGCAGATACCTGTTGGGGTGTATGCATCTGTAAGAGCGAACTTTGATGTCCTCTAGACGACCGAATAGCGAAGTAATATTATGTGTTGGGCGGCTTTGGTGATCAAGTCAGAATTTGAGAAGATGATTGATTTGGGTTGGAATGTTATTAGATGGGATGTAGATTGTTCCGTTGACTACTTCTGCACATTTGCTTCCTTTATTTAGCTGAGTGAAGATCGATTGTGGTGTGTGTGGATACATGCTTGTCTGTTCTCTAGACCTGGGACAGACCTTAGTTTATGTGTAAATTATAGCCAAGATCTCGAAAATGTTACATGACTGAGACCGGTATTCGAGAGTGGAAATATCATTTTGCGTATGTTTGTTTGTAGTTAGTCAGTGGTTTATAGCATGCTGCACATAGATAAAGTTCGGCGTTTGTAGAGAATTAATTTGAAGTATGTATCTTGGGAATTACGACGAGCTAGTGATCGGTAGGGTGTGGCATAGTGCATGATATTGAGAAGTACAGCTAAAATGGTGTAATATTATGGAGAAAGTACATGTGTTCTTGCAGTCTATGAGTCTGAGGATGTTTGAAGAAAAGCGAACAGATAAGGAAGGAGAGACAGTAAGGCGTTTGTGCTGAGGAGGGGACGATACCGAATTTGTAAAAAAGAGTTCTGAGAGTGACTTAGGTCCGCTGATGTAAGAGGGAAGATTAGCTCTGAGTGTCGGGTCTGTAGAGAGAACAGGTTGACGGTGCTTTCCTAGGATTGGGGAGCATTGCTGTATATAGACGCTGTAGGGATAGGATTTTTTTTTCGCATGCTGTAGAGATATACTGGATAAGTGCACTGTTTTGTGTCAAATGTGTATATACTGTATTATGAAGTTAATGTGGTTTACATTGTGTAGCGTTTGTATATACTGCACTGTAAAGTTAATATTGATTATGTTATGTGATGAGTAGAGAGGAAGTCGTAAGGACGGTAGAGATATTTCCAGAGTAACAGCGGTCAAGAGAGTGTATTTCCGGTATTTAGCACATTGTGGAATGCCAATCAAATGAGACCGCGATCGTAAGATTTAACTGTATAAGTATTATGAGATCAACGACTTCAGTATTCGAGAGTACGAATATAATTTTTTGGTCTGTTTGTTTCTAGTTATTGAGTGATTTAAAGGATGCTGTACTTAGAAAAAAATTGGTATGTTCTTGTAGTATATGAGTCTGGATAAGTTTTTAGAAAAAAATCGAGCAGGCAAGGAAGAAGAAGAGAGAGTAACGCATTTGTGTTGAGGGGAAGCGATCGCCGAATTTGTGGAACAGTTCTGAGAGGGACTTCTGTCCGTTGATGCAGAAGGGCTGATTACCGCTGAGTGTGGCGTGTGTAGAAAAAAAGAGCAGATTCACAGTTGTAAGGTGTCAGACAAATCCAACACCTTCCATGAAAACCCTGACATGATAAGCAAATCCAGTAGTATGTCATATAGCTCCGAATAAATCGTGACATTAAATTAACCAAAGTAATACGAGTAACGAGTGAGCAAATGGAATACCACAGACTAACACAAGAATGCCTAAATGCATGTCGTACCTTCCCACCGTGAGACCGACGCAGTTCCGAGGGGAGAAACGAGAACAGAAGCCGAGAGCAGAACCGTGTTAAGCTAGAAGGCCCTACGATAAGGGACGGACTGGACACCCATGTCGCCATCTAACCACTAGAGCCACACAACCCGCACGTTTTAGCGTGAGACTTTTTCGCGTCTCTGTTACGTCAAGGACCACCCCTGAGCCCATGTTAAAAGCTAGAGCCCTCCAGAAAAACAGTATAGATCTTATGATAACACAAAAAGGGCCACTACCACCCGCATGTTTTAGCGTGAGCCCTTTCGCGTGTCTGTTACATTAGGACCACTCCCCAGCCCTCCGGGAGAACAGTATAGATCTTATGATAATGCTAAAAGGACCACACCAGCTGCAGGTTTTAGCGTGCGACTTTTTCGCGTCTCTGTTACGTTGCAAACTTTAAAAACATTGCCCCACCACGAAAAGTATAACGTTTCTCATTGGATAGACAGAATTTTTGTAGGCGGAGCTTAAGGTTAACATTGAGACCCTGATTGGTCAGATGAAAACACAGCCAGATAATTTTTTTAAAACCAACTTCGGTAAATCGTAGTAAGGAGAAGTTAGTGGAGAGTTGCTTCCGAGATGGCGAGGTGAGCGGAGCTGTGCTGCCCGCCGCTGCCCTGACGCTGCCTGAACACCGACAAGGTGATGAACGCACGCGATGCCGCATTTTTGAGCGCATAAGGCTTCACTCAGAACTGCAGAAGTCTCATCTGTTACATCCCCTTTTTTGCGTAACACTAGTGTCGATCGTTAATTAAAACTCATGGTGTTCACATTTGCCACTTGAAGAACAGATCTAAAACGCGATGATTTTTCTTTTATATAGTTATTGAGAAGCTACATCAGCCACTGTAATTTACGACAAGTTAGATATGTAATTAAAGATAATTGAGGGTCACTGTAGACCATTTTGATAGTTTTTTTTCTTTTGTGAAACTTAAATTAAACCTAGATTATAGATGTGATATGGCATAGGTCATCCTTTGATCGATTGTAGAACTTGGAAACCCATTCAGGGAATATTCGTTCACATTTTTGTTGAACGCAGTTGGTTTTTACCATCCTGTATTAAAACATTTCCTTTTATCAATAGTGCAATTGTAAACAATGTTTTGTGAGTAAAATAAAATTTCCAATGGTAAACTTAACTGCTTTTTCGACGTTATTTTACCAGCTAACTAAAAATAGGAAAACCTTGAACCCCTTCCACTAAATTTAGTTAGTATTAAGATTCTTTTACAGGGAGTGCAGTGGTGCTGACGCTGAGATCATTTAGTATTTGGTTATATCATCGCTAGTCTCACTGAACTCTTCTGAATTCTACATGTCGTGTGGTCTGGCGTCTCCTTACCAGCAACAGGTCCCAGGTTCAAACTAGTCAATTCCCTAAAAAACACGCTCAGAGCATCGTTGCGCGAAAGTGGTAGGGAGACACGATATAGAACAAACAGACACCACCATGAATGTTTAGACAGTGCTTCCTTAGGAATTGAGAGAATTGGGGCATGTAGTGGGTATTGTAAAGTTAATGTGGTTTACGTTGCGTAGGATTTGTATATAATGGATTGTAAAGTTACTAATGCTTATGTTATGGGGTGAGTAGAGAGGATGACCGTATGTGTGTGTGTGTGTGTGTGTGTGTGTGTGTGTGTGTGTGTGTGTAGATTGAGGGGGGCTGTGGAGGTAATTTAGCGATCTCTATAAAAGTGAGCACAGGAAGCATCAGAAAGAAAAGCAGGATGGTACTTTGATAATGGGTCCTTAGGAAATTAGACCAGTAAATTCGATAAGAAGGAATAAAAATGATTAATCGGTTGTGCTGGGATATAGGAGGGTTGAGAACATTTGCATATGTTGAGAGATTGAAAGGTAGGAGGTGGGGAGCGCATTCAGTATTTTTTGGTGAACAAGTTATGTTAGGGTAAGAACTTGAATTTACAAATAAGCTTAGAAAACACGAAAGCGAGCGTTAACTATTTTTGGGCGCACTATACAATTTCAGAGAGGTTGACTGGGCTCTTATTTTTTTTTTAAATTTCAAATGATCGTTTTAGATTGAGAGGGGGGAGAAGCGCTGGGATGTGTGCGGACGGCGTGTGTGTGAACTCGCTCTCGGCTATTCTGACAACAGACTTGAAGGTGGAGATGTGTCGTATACAGGCCGGCGAGCAATTGAATGCGGCCTTAACATGTGTGTTGGACCGCACTGAGTTAGGACGGTGACAGACGACTCGCGTGGCCTGGCTTGGATAGTCATGTTCGGCGTGTAGGTGATATGAATTTCTCAGGTGTTCGGTGTGAATGCGGCTGTCATCACGTCATGTTTGAAGGGTCGAACAGATGCCTTTGAGCGGATTGAGAGCTGTCGGACGTGTGACTGAATGTGGGATAGGTTGATTGCGCTCGTCTGTTGAGTTAATTTGCTGTGCATTATTTGGACAGGTTACGAGTATTGATGGTGTTTACAGTTATGTGTACTGCATTATTTAGGAGCGGTTTGATATTGTGCACTGACATTAGGAGCTGTTTGCGTGTCTGCCGACTGTGCAACATGACACCAGATACATAACGACGAGTGTTTTTTGTATGAAGGTGATAGGCATACTCGATGCATAAATAAAATGTACGTTAAGTATTTGTGGGATGATATAGAATATGAGAGAGTCCAAGTTGGTTGTTATTTTTTCTACTTGGAGGGTTTGTTAGATTGAATTGCTGAGATGAGTAGCTACGAGAGCGCGAGGGATGTGATTCCAGCATATCTCCGTCTCTCAGCGGTTAACTAAAGACGGGGTGAGCAATGTTCTCAGCTTAGGTACTGGGGGTGTGCTCTGGCCATGTGCTAGACCGTGTGGATTGAGCAACAGTATTAGGGTCATAGTTTAGCTAGAATATTTATACAGGAGTATGTCCGACGCTAGTATAAAGGTCCAGACTGTGATGTGGGCGGTCTCGCGCTCGTGGTGTGTGAGAGAGGCAAAGCAAACGATTTTGAGTCATCGCAGGTGACTTAGGTTAGTGGCTTCGTTTGCCACAATTTGCTTGTGTTTCGTAGCGAAACATGAACTGACCATCAGAATTGAAGCTTGGCTTATTTGTATAGACAGAATGTGATATAAGTTAATGTGGGTTAGTACACGTCTGTGCACGTTAGTAAATGGAAGCAAGCATTAGTACATGTTAGCTAACGAACATGAGTCGGTAAAAGGACGTGATGGTCGGTAGGGTGGTTGTGGCAGTGGCGAAAATTGATTCCAAGTCTAGGTAGACGTGGCAGTTTTCCGCATCAGAGAGGTTAATTAATTGATCAGAATAATTAAATAGTCATGTGGACTTTGTTACATTCACTTGCGGAGGTACTAAGCTAGGTGCGTGCGATGGCTCATGTGTACGGACGTGTGTTTTCGCCAAGATCCTGGATTAGGTAATCGAAGCATGTGGGCTGAATAATGAGAATCAGGTGATCAGTTAACTTAGTGAGAGCATTCTTTGTCTGACAGAGCCACGTGGTCGATCGCGCGTTGTAACGTCAAGGAAGTTTCCAACTCGGTAGAAAAAGCATTCCGTTTACTAGAAACGTGTTAGAAGAGGTTGAGTGCTGGTGGCTTAGTTTGAAACAATTTTCTTAGGTTGTTGGCGGAAGCTCAAGTAAGCTTTGTTTACTGGCAGATTTCAAACTTGGCTCTGGTTCCTAGGAGGAGGAGGTGGCGTTCTGGTCCTCGAAAAGTAGTTGATATTAGGGAGTTGAACACGTTTGAATATGTATATGAAATTGTAAATGGCATTATTTAATATAGCTGGGTGGTTAGAGTGAATTAGCGAGAGCTCTCACGACGAGCAAACGCTCTGTTATATGGTCATGGTGGATTCCACTGTCGGTCAAACTCTGGCGTCAAACGTATCCTTTGTACGGCACGCGGTCGACAGGAAACATCGTGTCCAGTGTTAAGTGCTCGCGGGCGCGGCCGACTGTTTGTGGCACCGCTCGTCGCTGGCTACCTGGCGCGCTGCCCGTGGGGGCTGGGCGGGCACAGTAAACCGCTTGACGTCAGCCGGCCAGGGAGCGGGCTCAGCCGGCCGCGCGTACGTCAGCTGCGCTCTGGAGTTTCGCTTTGCGAGCATGCAGAAGTCAGTTGGAATACACCTTAATGGCCTTAATGTCTGAAATAAAGAGTCATTTTCCTGGTATGGAGGGTGTGTGACGTAAGCGGGGCAGTGGTGCAGCGATTGTACGGTTATTACTCGCGAGAGCGAGTCAATTAGCAGGCGTTCTATTGCAGTCCAAACGTGATGTTATATAGTCATGGTGGATTCCACTGTCGAGCAAACTTTGCCGCCAACAGTGTAGTACTGCGTTCTCGATCGCACAAGGACACGTGGCGAACGGCTGTGTGAGGTCGGTATCTGCAGGTTCGGACTTGCTCAGGGAACGGTTGACCGTTGTGTGACCCAGCTCCAAGGCAGACAATTTTGGCGGGAAAGGTGCGGAGTTGACGAATACATGTGGTCAGCGGACAAGGGGCCGCTGTGACATCAATCTCGACAAGTTCCAGCGTGTCCAGCGAAAACATGTTTACGACGTGGGAGCGATCGCTGGGATCGCCCCCCACGCTAGTGGCCGGCCGCCTCACGTGACACGCGTAGGTACTGTCTCCGCATGCTGTTCACGTGGTGGTGAGGATTTGAACTAAATCAGTTGGAGCGCGGACGTCGTGGTGAGTGCACTGCGATATCAAAGTTGTGTGTACTGACTGTGTTGGAGAACAAGTGATGACTGCACTGCATGAAATAAAGTCTTCAGTCCCTTCCCCCCTGCAAAATCAAAGGACGTTTTTGAGAGAATATCATGTTGGAATTTGAATTTGGCACAATTTTCTAGTGGAGATAGGCCTATAATAATAAATGATAATGAATGATGATAAACGATAATGGATGATAATGGATGATAATGAATGATAATGAAAGATAATAAATGATAATAGATGATAATGAATGATAATAAATGATAATGGATGACAATGAATAATAATGAATGTTAATAAATGATAATGAATAATAAATAAAAGTCAGGTTTTGCAACCATTATCATATTGGAATTTGAATTTGGAGGGAATTTTCTAGTGGAGGTAGGTCAATAATAATAAATAATATTAAATGATAATGAATGATAATAAATGATAATGAATGATAATAAATGATAATGAATGACAATAAACGATAATGAATAAAAATGAATGACAATGAATGGTAATGAATGTTAATAAACGATAATGAATGATAATGAATGGTAATGAATAATAATCAATAATAATAATAAAGACAAGTACGGTCTTTGCATGCATTATCCTGTTGGAATTCAAACTTCCCACCATTTTTTTTCTTCTGGAGGCTTAGGTTAGTGAACGTAGCACAACTGGGCTATTTTCCCATCAAAATTCAAAGTTGTCATCATTTTTTCTTGAGGTTAGGTTAGTGGACATAGCACAATTGACCTATTTTCCCACCCAAATCCGCCATCTTGGATAACGTCATGCGATGTTGCCAAGTCTACATGCCGCCATCTTGGATGACGTCATCACCGCCATCTTGAATAAATTTGGCAACATTGCAGCGTTGTCCCCCTACTGTGACCGAGACATGTAGCCAATGGCACCCCATACCGTCACGCCGGGTGATACGCCAGTGTGGCGATGACGAATACACGCTTCCAATGTGCGTTCACCGCGATGTCGCCAAACACGGATGCGACCATCATGATGCTGTAAACAGAACCTGGAATCATCCGAAAAAATTACGTTTTGCCATTCGTGCACCCAGGTTCGTCATTGAGTACACTTTCGCAGGCGCTCCTGTCTGTGATGCAGACATGGTCTCTGAGCTGAAAGTCCATGCTGCTGCAAACATCGTCGAACTGTTCGTGCAGATGGTTGTTGTCTTGCAAACGTCCCCATCTGTTGACTCAGTGATCGATACTGCTAGTGATAAGAGGCCGTTGGGATCCAGCACGGCGTTCCGTATTACCCTCCTGATCCCACCGATTCCATATTCTGCTAACAGTCATTGGATCTCGACCAACGCGAGCACCAATGTCGCGATACGATAAACCGCAATCGCGATAGGCTGCAATCCGAAAGTCGGAAACGTGATAGTACGCATTTCTCCTCCTTACACAAGGCATCACAACAACGTTTCACCAGGCAACCCCGGTCAGCTGCTGTTTGTGTATGAGAGATCGGTTGGAAACCTTCCTCATGTCAGCACGTTGTAGGTGTCTCCACAGGCGCCATCCATGTGTGAATGCTCTGAAAAGCTAATCATTAGCATATCACAGCATCCTCTCCCTGTCGGTTAAATTTGGTGCCTGTAGCACGTCATCTTCGTGGTGTAGCAATTTTAATGGCCAGTAGTGTAAATATGAGCACGGTTATAGCATTTCTGAACAAGATTTAATCGTTACTGCGTAGAGGCTGAAAAAGTTTCTACTGCAGGGCGGGGGGGGGGGGGGGGGGGTTGCGAGGTGGCCATGCTATCTGATCATAAAGCTCTCAGGTTTCTGCAGGATAGTGGATTGCCAAACGATTGTCAAAAAAATGGTTCAAATGTCTCTGAGCACTATGGGACTTAACTGCTGTGGTCATTAGTCCCCTAGAACTTAGAACTACTTAAACCTAACTAACCTAAGGACGTCACACACATCCATGCCCGAGGCAGGATTCGAACCTGCGACCGTAGCAGTCGCACGGTTCCGGACTGCGCGCCTAGAGCCGCGAGACCACCGCGGCCGGCAAACGATGGTCAACTGTAGTATAAGATACATAAAAGCAACCGAAAAATGCATAGATGATGCTTTGTTATGGCTGCCTGTTGGGAAAGAGGACATTTATGAGGAAGAAGTAAGTGAAGAGATTTGACTCTTATACATGAAAGGAGTAGAACGGGAAGAGAGGTTAGTGCTGTCTGCAAGGTCATAAGATGAGTGCAAAATGACGACCCTGAACTGAAAAAAAAAGTTTTAGCAGTGAGGGTTACGAAGGGATACCCCGATTCCACATAATTCATGAAGGTGTTTTGTTTCGTATGAAAGACGGGAAAACGGGGCTGTAGAGACTGTGCTTTCTATAAAAGTGTGATGAGCAACTGATAAACTATGTCCACTTAAGTTACCGGGCACAAACGTATGTAGAAATCATTGAGTAGCATGTGCACGTAAACAATGAAGCCAGACGGATGTGCGCTCAGTTGGCCACTTGTGACAAATGCCTGCGGGTGAAATACTACACTACCTCACACAAAGGGAAAATGCGAAGTATCATTCCTAGCAAAGTTGGTGAGCTATTGGCTGTAGACAATTTCAGGTCACTGTCAAGTCGTGGTGATGGTGTGAAAGATATTTTTGTGATTGTTGGTATGTTTACAAAGTTGACCAGACTGTATCCGATAAAGAAAGCAAATAGCAAAACTCTGATCATAAAACTGGAAAAGGACTTCTTTATTAAGTAACCAGAGAGGTTGTCGCCTGACAACAGGCCACAATTTACATCTAAAAAGGGGATGATTTCATGAATAAGCAAGGCATTAAACACATAAAGATATCAGTGTACCTATCACAGGCGCCGACTCCATGGGGCCTGAGGGGGCCGTGCGAATTTAAGAAATTTTTTTTATTATGCTTTGTAAAATCACAAAATTATGTTGGAATTTTTTATTTTCCTTGTTTGACGATAGTTACCATTTGAAGTACATTCAGTAATGAGATAAAAAAAATTATTATGGTGGTTCGCATGTTAACTGAAAACGAGTGGTGTGAATCATGAATTTGTACCAGTGCGCGAACCTTCGGGTAAAGTCTGGCGCCGGCAGGCTAGCACTGTGGCACTGGTGACATCAAAAGGGCTGGAACAGAAGCACCTGGAACTCTCTGCCTCGCGTCGCCTTGACGCTTCAAGACATTACGACGCCGCGGCTATATAAAGCCTACCCTGCTGTCGCAGTCATTCAGTGTGGATAGTTGCATTCAGTGCATGCTGCAGACGTGTTTAATGTTCCGACTTCAGTGTCTAGTGGACTATTTTATATAACTATATTTTATTCGTTTACTTTAGTCTCTTAGTATATTGTGAATTAAGTTTGTAATGGATAAATTTGTTACCAAAACGGCGAGCTAGGAAGTTGATGATAATGCAAATCAACCTTCAATAGTTATTGTGTCGTCAATTGCTTCGTCGTCTTCAGGCGAGAACCGTTCACAGCCGAAATCTGGACAATCCCGTAAGGGAAGATCATTTCAGAAGTCTTGGATGATCAAATATACATGGCTAGAATATGAAGCATCTACCGAAAAAGTTTTTTTGCAAAACCTGCAAAGAGGGAGGTGCTAAAAATCTATTACAGTTTTCTTCAAAAAAAGAAGATGCATTTACTTCCACAGGGTCTTCTAACTGAAAAAAGGCTTTGGAAAAATTCTGTCTTCATGAAAATACGTTTACGCATAAAGAAGGTATTCTGAAACTAAATTACATCACTAACTGAAGTGTGACCTCCCAGTTGAATGAACAGTTAGATAGTGATATGAAGAAAGGCCGTTTAGCTCTTGAGACCGTTTTTACTACCGTGAAATTTCTATGACGACAAGGACTAGCAATAAGAGGGCACGAAGATGTAAACTCAAATATTTTTCAATTGTTGGACCTCCGAAAGAATGACATACCTGAGTTTAAAGATTGGTTAGGGCGTTCGGGGTATAAGTGGACGTCCCACGATTTTCAAAACGAGATCATTGACCTACTAGGAAAGTCTGTGTTGAAAACGGTATTGGATTCAATCGAGAAGACTGAACATTTTTCTATTATGGTTGACGAAACAAGTGATTCTTCGATTCACGAACAAGTGTCATTTTGTATTCGTGCTGTCAATGATTCCTTAATCATCAACGAAGACTTTATTGCCTTATACGAGACCCCCAACACTGAATCACAAACTCTGTTTAGCATTTTAAAAGATGTTTTTGCACGTCTTCATTTGTCAATGGATAACATAAGAGGACAGTGCTATGATGGTGCCTCTAATATGAGAGGTAAATTCAAAAGTTAGTTTTGGATATACAACCAAAAGCACGTTATGTGCTCTGCACTGCTCACAGTTTAGACTAGGCAGATGTAGATAGTCTCCGGCATCTTACGTCTATGAGGGATATTATGGCTTTAGCCAAGGTCGTAACAAACGCTGTAAGGGAATTCAGCAAAAGGATGGGACTTTTCAGAAGCAACGACCAAGCTGGTCTACGACCCCTTTCCTCGACTCGATGGGCTATGCGAGCTTCTAGTATCTTCAGAATACTGAAAAACTTTGAAGAACTTCTAGAGTTTTTTGAAACATTTTCTGCAGAGGACAAAACAGAGGCAGGTTTAAAATGTGCAGGCTACCTTGAGTCAATGTTACAATCCAAGATTTATTTCTTTTTACGTCTTTATTGCTATGCAATGAACCCAGTAGAAGATGTCAATGAAAAAATTCAGTTCCCTCAACTAAGCGATGCTGATTTGGGAAAAAAAATATATGAGGGCTTGATTTGTATATTGAATGGAAGGCGTGACAGTTTTGAACACTTTTGGGAATAGTGTTTAAAAGGAATACCTTCACAAGTCGATGATCTTTCGCTTCCTGGATATCGAAGTATACCAAAAAAGTATGAAAACAACGAAGCCAGCGCACCGCACACTTTCGAAACCCCAAAGGAATACTACAAGCTATTTACATTGAAAATTGTGAAACAGTGCAATCTTGCATTACTGAGCAGTTTGCTTCAATTGGACTCACATAGGTTATTGCAGTTGAACAAGAATGCTTTATTTTAGTAAACAGAGGCTAAGCAAATTTGGAAATGCCAAATGAGTTTTAAAAAAATGTCCTACACATTGAGAGACTGCGCTTGCATTTGAATATGTTAGCTGATCTTGCTAATAAAAAACAACTGGTTTTAAAAAACATGTGAGATGTAAGAAAGTACATTACACAAGAGCCTGCAGTTGGCGAAATGTTATGTGAAGTAGTAAAGTGTATTAAGCTTCTCCAAACAGTTCTAATCACGACCAACAATGGGACAGATGTGCTTGAACAGCTTGGCTGTTCCTCATGCTCGCCGAGATGTTTTCGATGAGTTGGATATTCGACCAGTCACCGACTTCATATTCAGTAATCCATTCAGAGGGTCGATATTTGCACCTTTCTAAAGACACTCTAGCCCTAGAAACGGCATTTAGAGAAATATTAAAAATCTTTATAAAATACAGAAATAAATACATACATAATATTAAATTTTCAGTTTCGAAATATTAGTACTAGTTTAGTACTGTATTATTATATTATTATAATACTGTATTAGTTATTTTCAAATACTTAAATATTTTATGGTGTAAGACACAATTAAAACCTGCTATTTACATACTTTTTGATTGAAAGTATTAGGCATACAGTATTAACTTTATTAACTGTATTAAAGCACTAACTTTCAGATACTGTTTTTATTTAATGAACCCAGAGCCTTATTCAAAGTGAGCTTAAATTAGCAATTTCACTTATTAAGCAAAGTGCTAGTACGGCGCGACAGCAATATTTTATGTTTTATTCTTATAATTATAGTTTAGGATTTATTTAAATACAATTTCAGTCTTTCCAGAGATATATATTCACTGCTCTGTAATAGTCTATAAGCATGATTATTACTGTAAATTAAATTAGCTTTTTACGAAAATACCGTGCTTGTTTATGTTTTGTTTATTTTTTCAAAGCCAAAAAATGTGTCAGGCTTGTCAAGTTTCCTGGAGTGTCGAGTTATCGAGAGTCCAGTTTTCGGTGTTCTAATGTTGATCATATGACTCTAAAATACTTAAAACTTTTAAAACTCACTATTTTTCATCTAAAATTTAGAAAATTTCCCGGGGCAAGACCGTCGGTATGGACCTCCCCAATATATTTTATAAGTTGGCGCCCCTAATATTCATACCTATGTGAACGCAATATGCGAGAAATTGGCTGCCTGTGTAGAATACATGCAAGAAACATACATTATAATTGGATGGAGTTTATGAAATCATTCGAAGACATATCAAATAAAGTTAAGAGTAACGCTACAGGGTACTCATCATCAGAAGGAATGAAAGGAAGCAAGCTCAAGTTTTTACTTACTGAGGTCGTGGATTTTCCACGAAGTAAACTAGTAACTGCTGCTGAAAGAGAGGAGGCGGTAAAGGTTCATTTGGAGAAGATGGCAAATGAAAGAAAAAAGCTATGTGATGGGCGTTATAAGACAATGAAGTACAAGATTGTGGAGAGTCAAAGAAAAATCTAGTGAAGTAGATGGATAAATAAAAAAGCTCTTAAATCTGTACTATGGATAATTTGTTGTAGTTGAATGTCCACACCCCAGTGCGTACAGGCTCAAGTATCCTGAATAAGGAAAATTAGTGGGACCATGAAACGTGACAGAGCTGCGATTATACACAGAAAGAAGAATGCAGTAGATGTGTACTTCTGTGTGTGTATATACAGGGTGTTACAAAAAGGTACGGCCAAACTTTCAGGATACATTCCTCACACACAAAGAAAGAAAATATGTTATGTGGACATGTGTCCGGAAACGCTTACTTTCCATGTTAGAGCTCATTTTATTACTTCTCTTCAAATCACATTAATCATGGAATGGAAACACACAGCAACAGAACGTACCAGCGTGACTTCAAACACATTGTTACAGGAAATGTTCAAAATGTCCTCCGTTAGCGAGGATACATGCATCCACCCTCCGTCGCATGGAATCCCTGATGCGCTGATGCAGCCCTGGAGAATGGCGTATTGTATCACAGCCGTCCACAATACGAGCACGAAGAGTCTCTACATTTGGTACTGGGGTTGCGTAGACAAGAGCTCTCAAACGCCCCCATAAATTAAAGTCAAGAGGATTGAGGTTAGGAGAGCGTGGAGGCCATGGAATTGGTCCGCCTCTACCAATCCATCGGTCACCGAATATGTTGTTGAGAAGCGTACGAACACTTCGATTGAAATGTGCAGGCGCTCCATCGTGCATGAACCACATGTTGTGTCGTACTTGTAAAGGTACATGTTCTAGCAGCACAGGTAGAGTATACCGTATGAAATCATGATAACGTTCTCCATTGAGCGTAGGTGGAAGAAGATGGGGCCCAATCAAGACATCACCAACAATGCCTGCCCAAACGTTCACAGAAAATCTGTGTTGATGACGTGATTGCACAATTGCGTGCGGATTCTCGTCAGCCGACACATGTTGATTGTGAAAATTTACAATTTGATCACGTTGGAATGAAGCCTCATCCGTAAAGAGAACATTTGCACTGAAACGAGGATTGACACATTGTTGGATGAACCATTCGCAGGAGTGTGCCCGTGGAGGCCAATCAGCTGCAGATAGTGCCTGCACACGCTGTACATGGTACGGAAACAACTGGTTCTCCCTTAGCACTCTCCATTCAGTGACGTGGTCAACGGTACCTTGTACAGCAGCAACGTCTCTGACGCTGACATTAGGGTTATCGTCAACTGCACGAAGAATTGCCTCGTCCATTGCAGGTGTCCATTCTAGGTCTTCCCCAGTCGCGAGTCATAGGCTGGAATTTTCCGTGCTCCCTAAAACGTCGATCAATTGCTTCGAACGTCTTCCTGTCGGGACACCTTCGTTCTGGAAATCTGTCTCGATACAAACGCCAGGTCTATTGCCCCGTGCTAATCCATGCATCAAATAGGCATCTGTCAACTCCGCATTTGTAAACATTGCACTGACTGCGAAACCACGTTCGTGATGAACACTAACCTGTTGATGCTACGTACTGATGTGCTTGATGCTACTAGTACTGTAGAGCAATGAGTCGCATGTCAACACAAGCACCGAAGTCAACATTACCTTCCTTAAGTTGGGCCAACTGGCGGTGAATCCAAGAAGTACAGTACATACTGACGAAACTAAAATAAGGTCTAACATGGAAATTAAGCGTTTCCGGACACACATCCACATAACATCTTTTATTTATTTGTGTGTGAGGAATGTTTCCTGAAAGTTTGGCCGTACCTTTTTGTAACACCCTGTATATGTGTAATTTTCATAGTTTATAAGAATTTTGGGTGGTATTTCTCTTTGGTATATAGAATAAATAAATTTTGTGCATTTAAGATGTATGGCGGCACAATTTAGGGCAAGGAGAGTGTCGATATTGGCCTCACAACTTTTGTGTACGGACGTCGGCAGAACATAATGAATTCCTTTATCTGGAATTGTACTGTATGTAAGACTTGGGGGGAAATTTCAACAGGTTATTTAAATGTGTTACTTTTGGTATTGGAGGAAAATATCAACAGGTTATTTAAATGTGTTACTTTTAGTATTTTGGATGGGTTTATTTTATTTGGAGTTATTGTTTGCATAAAATTTCCTGTGTGGAGGTTATCAGACCTCTTTGAAATCTCAACTGCTTGTGGGAGTAAAACAGGTATTTACGTGCAAGGCATAAGCTAACTTTTGTGGGTATATTATTTTGAAATAGTTTTGAATATATTTTTATGTGAGTTTTCGGTATAAGGCTGTAATATGTTTAAGAGAACAAGTCTAGGGATAATTGCTTTATCATACTAATAAAATACTGATGAATTGTGATCCTGTTATGTGCAGGGGAAAATGAAAGCTAAATAGGTAATTTCCGCGCAGGGTAGAATTGGTTTTAATGTTTCTAATTAGATGCAGCAAAACTGTAGAGAAATGATAAATTGTTACTTGATTTATGGTGTCGAACAAATTTCACATTGATTTCTAGTGGGAACAGTGACAGAACGTTTGAAATGTCGAGCTGCATCATGTGTTTCGCCCAGGCCATCAATCGGTTGTTGATTCCTTTCCTGTTTGTGAACGTATCGACTCCAGTAGGGAGGGCTTCTAGTGCCTGATTTATGGGGATTCAGGAAGTCATATGATTAGTGGTAACTACACCACAGTCGTATTTCGATAGCTATCGTCCTTCAGCACTGAAGGTGACGGCGGATTGGTACACTTTCGTCGCAGTTCGTGGCCAAGGGGGTCATGAAATTCTGCAGAGGTGGCTGGACTGCCAACGCTCTGAACTTCAATGGGATCTGAACTTCAATGTCAGAACACCGACTATGTGTTGTGTTCGTGTTAGTGAAGTGCTACACAGAAATCTTCGAAGAAAATCTGGTTTCGAATGAGCAAAAGTCGAGTTGGCTCAAAATTTTAATTAATTTATACCTTTGTGTTTATATGAGTATTTAATTCACATGCCATAAGTTTTATGATTTGTATTAGGTATAGTAAATTAATGCTGATAACTGATATTATGAGATATCCTTGGGAGTGCATGATATTTTATACATCACTACAAAGATACTTACACGATTGTTCTGATATGCAAGTAAGGTATTCTATTTATTTATGTTGTGTATTTGTTTATGATGTCAGTATGTAAAATTTGGTGTGGCCTAATGTGCCAAGTTGAGGAGCTAACATGCCACATGAAGTGGAGATCTGTAACGTTATATATATGTAGGCGAGCGATTTGGCCATCTGGATTTGGTATGAGGTGAGAGCAATTTGTTTGTGCAGATGAGGACTAGTTGTGTGGGCACACGGCCGAGAGTACGTTGCGGCCTCCCTGGCTGGCTGAGGCAGGTACAAATACGAGCAGCGTGGCCACATGCGGGTGAATCCCAGTACGAGGAATTTTGACGGCTGTTGTTTGCATGGAGTTTGTGGAGAAGATTCACCAAAAACGGCGAAAAGTTGCACATGCTTAAAGATGGCTTCTTACAGCTCTTCAGTAATCTACAATAATTCCCAGTTAAGTATTAAAGCAAACCTAAATACATCTGCAATCTCAGCAAAATGAGTCGCAACCAATGACACAACATTATTTCAATATCTTTGAAAATACAGAAGTTAATATTTCACAGTGAAAGAATATTTTCACAATGAACCTCTGTATTAATAACTAAAATGCTTCATGCGATTTCAGCATATGATACCTCAGATGATAGCATAGCACTACAGCTATCATCTCTGAAGGCTGCGTATGTGTATCGATACAATTTCTTAATTTTTTTACGTTTTTTTATATCGTTTCATCATGAAAATGTTGGTCAGAACATGATAGCCTCAACAAGTATACAGCAAATGAATATAGCATGATTATCTCTCGTATTGTCGTAGTTATTTAATGAACAATTTACTATTTTGCTAGTAGATTTATTTAAATTTTGATTGCAAATGCTGTTAAAAAAGTTTACTAGCTTAAAAGTGGGAAATCACATCTGCGAAAAGACGTTCCTGACAAGAAGAACTAAATAATTGTGTAAACAATATCTAATAACAATCTCTTATCATTTTCTGTGAGCGCACTTGCAGAAGAATACTGGCTTATTTATTTATGGACAAATCTTTATTTATGTTTCTTGTGAGTAGTCTGGATGTGATTAGTTGTTTACAACATTTCTTTATTTAAACATTGTTGTAATATATTAGTTTAGTCTGGAAAGTGATCAAGTTGAGTTAAATAATGTCTGTAGAAATTAAGAAAGATATGTGTTTGGTGGGGATGGCCTGCAGCCAATGGAAAAGGAGACAGTATTGGAACACTACGGAAGTTAAGTAGAGACGGGAGCTTCACAAGTGAAGAGCTCAGGGAAACAGTCCTGGATATTTATATCAAGTTCTGGAAGAAGGTAACATGCTTGATCTAGTCGTATAGGTGACTGATTCTGGGCAGTGATCGACCGCTACAATATTTTAACTTTTGAAGAGTCTTATGTTTCGATAAGTCTGAATGTGCTCCAGAGCAGGATTCTAACTTTTCCCGCTTGTATCACGGAACGGAGGGTAGACAGACTATGAGTTACTATTCTTTGTATTGCGTGTGTTAATTTGTAAATTATTATGTTGAACTCTGAATTGTTTTGAGCTGCTGAATTTTTCGTGTATTGTGATTACGAAATGGACTTTGATTGCGATTTAGTTTGCTATGATGGTCGCAATGCTCTCAACATAACTTTACTGGATTTTCTAAGACTATTTTCTGTCAGTATTTTAACCGAGTATTTTAGAACTACATCCCGTTTATTTGTGATGTCCTTTCTTGAATAAATATATGCAATTTAATTTTCTGTCGTCTACAACAATTACAGACGTTAGAATAGAACCTTATTATTAAATTGTAATTTAACTTTTATTTTATGTTTTTGGTGTGTTATTAACACACAATTCTAGCCAATGCATAGGCTATTTGACTGCAGGATCGCAGCTACAGCTTATTATTTGCAGTGGTTAGTTGTGGAGCATGAAAGCAGATGCGTGCGACTCAACCCTATCACTACACCGGCCTTTTTAAAAACAGCAGTCCATATCACAAGTACCTAAAGTACGAATAACGACAGGTAAAGCCGCAACTGGTTTGCTGTTTAGAAGAGCGATTCAGTAGCAGAAAAATGTTTGGTGCCATTGCAGGTTTCAGAAAGAAAATCTCCCACCTTTGGCCCGAAAGCCAATTATCATGCTCTTTTGAACGTCAGATAAATTCTTGCGTTTCTGCATTACGACAGCGACTGCACTGTTTTCGACTTACATGCTTTATATACCCTCCACTTCTAGCGTTGGCCCCTGCCGTCTGTCAGCGGTTATTGCAAGTTGATGTCGAATACAAGTGGTAGTCACATGAATGTGACATGATTGTGTAAATGTAACAGCTCCTAGTTCTACCTTATTAGTTCTGATGAGTAAAAAGTTAGAGAGTAATCTTTTGTATGTAACTTACCTGGTGCTCAGGTAGGCAGAGGATGTCTGTCTTTTCAGAGTTCTCTTAATTCCAAACAGGCAAGGGGCTCTTTTACCTTATTTCTCAGTCGTCTATTATCTTGATGAAATAGGCTAACCTTTCTTTTCTGTGAAATCTTAAGCATTTTGTTGGGTTCTTCTGTTATTCTGACATCTTTCAAAACAGGGTGCCTGAATCCTGATTCTAACCTAAGCAAATTACCTCTCTGTCACCAATATCGACAGGGATCTTCCCTTGGGTGATGGTGTCCCTCCTCCCCTCCTATACGTTTTCTGCACGAAGCTCAGCCGAACTGTTCATCACCATCTCCCAATTATAGCAACAGGCATTGCCCTCATATGATATTTCATTTCAGTCAGCAGCAGCCTATGCAACTCAGTGTTCATATGGCTCACAGGAGTGCTAACTCAGGGCTGGTAATGGTACTGTAGAACCATCACAAAACCCACACTCGTGTGTGTAGTTGCAACTCGTGTTTCATCCAGGTCACCCCTAACGCCGTAATTACTGTCCTTGATTCTCTTTGTCGAAATCTTTGCATAATTTCGCTACGTCCAGTGTCACCTTGCTAAGGCTAGCACTTGGCTTCACAATACTTGTGACCTGGTACCCTGTTCGTAATTTGCCCTTTAGCATCTGGCCTACACCATTCCTATGGCTAATACCTAGCAGCAAGACTCATTTCTTCCTACCCTATTTTGGTATGGATCTACATGTAGTTTCTTTGCTAGAAATTTGCTGCACCCTACTGCGATCTACAACTGGATGAGGCTCGTAACAAGTCAAATGTATTCGATACTGTAAGGTAAAATGTAGATTAAGAAGTTGAAGAGATGGGTCCCTTTCACTCATTGCTTGTTACCTTTACACAGCTTCTGCTATACTTTTCCCTTTTCAACTTATCTAATTCAAGTTTCACATGCTCTAATTCAGCCTGAAGGGAATAAACCTTTGCCGCTCTTCTGTGATTCTCTTGTCCTTTTTGCAGAGCCTACAGTTCCCTGGGAGAGCCTCACTGAGTATCCCATTCAGTTCCCAACTAGTCACCCAAGTGCAACTCCAACCTACAATCTACACAAAACATATACTACTTCCTCTCTGAATAACCTACAGGAACATCCACACTTATCACACATTGAAACACACATTACACTCTTAAAATAGAATTAATCACGTAACTCACTTTACACTACAAGAATTTTCTAGCCACAAAAATTAGGCCTACAAGTTCAGGCAAATGATATAAAGGAAAAGATTAGTTATTTCCGCTTACAGAGAGAACTTGAGACTCACTTAAGTGCAGTGTTTGTTATTTAACTTACAATAGATTCTAACTTTTACTGTAACTTTAATGTACGCAAATTGTGCTGCATGTACACAGACGACTAGTGCAAAAGTACCTAAATCAAACAACTTAAGAAATTCACTAATATCGAGAAATATGAACTTAATAAAGATTGGACACACTGTACTTGAATTCACAGAACTGTTAAATGGGATTCTTTGTTTACTGTGCCAAACATAAACAAAAATACAACCACAACCAAACTTTATGATCTTTCCGCTGTTTCTGGTATACACTACATAAAGAAAACTGAAATCTTTAATAGTAATCTTACAAAACACAGTGATACACGTATTTAATGAGTAATCTGTACTAAACTAACTGCTATTACTATCTCAGTCATGACATTTCTCTTTGTGTACCTTTATTTAAGCATAACAAAAAAAAAAAAGGTTCAAATGACTCTGAGCACTATGGGACTTCTGAGGTCATCAATCCCATAGAATTTAGAACTACTTAAACTTAACTAACCCAAGGACATCACACACATCCATGCTCGAGGCAGGATTCGAACCTGCGACCGTAGAGGTCGCGCGGTTCCAGACTGTAGCGCCTAGAACCGCTCGGCCACTTCGGCCGGCTAAGTGTAACAACCAGAAACGGTTGTATACTCTGCGGTGGAGGGGGTATGGAATGGACCAACATGACAATTTGTACTCTGTTGCCCAACTGTTTATTACAGGAATTCGATTATGGAGGATACATACAAGTAACACGCACACTACAAAAGCTAGACACAAATGACATCCACTTTTCAAGTTTATTTACTTGGTTTTGTGTTGAAGTTTGTTGCGGGCACGTGTGGAATTGAAATCTCATAAGCTTAAATTACTTTTTTTTCTTATAATATATGTGTAATAAACAACACCACCACTCAGTGGTCTGTCTACACTGTCAATTTATGTTGTCATTACACACCAATTTACAGACCACTGGATTCACTCTCAGCATGACAGTATTAATATTCCACTATCAGAAGTTCAGTATATAGTGTTATTTACCTAAATTGATTAAGATGATTGTCGGGATGCTCCCTTTGTAAAGGCACAGCCGATTTCCTTCCTTCTTCTTACTTAATCTGTGCTTGTGCCCTGGGCCTCTGTCAATGGGATTAATATCCCATTATTCCTTTCTTCCTTCCTTACTTCTATCAGTATTTAGTGACAGTGAGCCCAGTTGTCTTTCAAATAACAGTTCATCAAAATTAATACAGCACATCAGCCTCGATTAGACAAACATGTCCTGTTACTCACAGTAGAAGACTTAATAAGACACTAGCCACATGCTGGCTGTAAGCAACATTATTGTACACAAAGAGCCACTAATTTTCAATAATCCAAATACCATGAAACTGTTAGTGTGATCATAATTGTAAGTGCACTTTCGTAGAGATGATAGCAGTAAATTGACTTTTTATACACAATGACAGAGAAAAGATCACAACATCAAGAAGGAGTAAGGCTCCAGAGAGCTGTGTGGCACTACCGAAAGGGAAGATCGTACTATTCGGCATATGGTCCTGGCGCATTGCACTACTGCTGCAGCAATTTGAGCAGCAGTCGGCACCACAGTGACACAACTAACTTTTACAAATCGGTTATTTCAAGGACAGCTCCGAGCGAGGCACTGTACATTCCACTGACTCCAAATCACCGTCATTTGCGATTTCAGTGGTGACGAGCGAGACCTCATTGGAGAGCAGGGTGGATGTCTGCTGTGTTTTCTGATGAAAGCTGGTTCTGCCTCATTGCCAGTGTTGGTTAGAAAGAGGCCAGTTATAGGCCTGCAACCAACCTGTCTCCTTACGAAGCTATGTCCTGGATTGCGATTTCATGTCACAATAGAAGCACTCTAGTGGTTTTCCGTGCGCCCTAAGTGCAGGTTGACATATCAGTCTGGTGATTCGACCTGTTGCGTTGCCATTTATGAACAGCATTCCAGTCCGCCCCTGATAGCCGAGTGGTCAGCTTGACGGAATGTCATACCTAACGGCCCGGGTTCGATTCCCAGCTGGGTCGGAGATTTTCTCCGCTCAGGGACAGAGTGTTGTATTGTCCGTATCATCATCATTTCACCCCCATCGACACGCAAGTCACCGAAGTGACGTCAAACCGAAAGACTTGCACCAGGCGAACGGTCTACCTGACGGGAGGCCTTAGCCACACGGCATTTCCATTTCCAACAGCATTCCAGGGGCTGTTTTCCAATAGGATAACATTTGCCCACACACCGATGTTGTAACCCAACATGCTCTACAGAGCGTCAACAGGTTGTCTTGGCCTGCTCAATCACCAGATTTGTCTCCATTCGAGCACATATGAGACATCATCAGAAGACAATCCAGTGTCATCCACAAACAGCATTAACCATCCCTGTATTAACCCAACAAGTGCAACGTGCATGGAACTCCATCCCAGAAACTGACATCCAGCACCTAGGTAACACGACGCATGCATGTTTGTAAGCTTGCACTCAACATTATGGTGGTTACATCGGTTATTTATGTACCAGCATTTCACATTTGCAGTGGCTTATCTCGCACTTACATTAATCCGTGATCTTGCACTGTTAATCAAGTAAAATGTTACCTAGACAAATGTATTCCCGACATTTCATTGCGCTATATTAATTACTTCTTGATGTTGCGCATTTATTTTCCATCAGTGTTGATTTAAACTAAGTGTTTGATCGATTTAGACAATATTCATGTAATGTTACTTACGTGCTTTGAGGGCATGGGCAGAACTGCTACCAAAGAGATTCTCGAAGATGCAACATGATGTTTGCACAGTGATGTTAGTGACATATTACTTCGACCAAAGACTGAAGATTGTTGTGCTGGAAATGATACTTATAAACAGGCGTAATTATATTTTATGATCTTTAGAACTGTATTACAGACTGTAAAAGTGTGGGCTTCAAATTTACTAGAGCAGGTGCTCTAAAAGTTTCAGCAAGAACTTGCTTTAAAATTTGTTAGTTGACAAAGTAAAAAAGAAATATTCTCTAACTACTTTGTATTGCTCCATTCTGGATTTCATATTTACACATAAAGTTGCCATGTTGGAAATTATATTAATTTAGTCAGTTCCTTAACTAAGGGCTTAACCAAATAATGAAGGTTGGCATCTGGTTCGAAAAATTTAGGACAACGAAAATATAAAATCAGTTCCTTTAATATGAGGGGCATAGTGGCTCAAATGGCAAAAATAATTCTTGGTGTGACTAATCTTTAGTTACAGTAGGTTACTGAAAACACTGAAATGCTGGCTTTCTAATAAGTGGTGTCAATACTCCTAAATTTGCTAATATGATCATACTACTTTTACCATTACACACAGTAGTGAGAGTTTCAGTTGTCAGTTACTGTTCATTAACATCGTTTTCAGTGAAATTACATATACTGTTGGAGTCAGTGGATTGAAAACTACCACCTGAATGTGATGTGTTTGTGTGAAAACTGTTTGATGCGGAGGGAAAAAACAATCAATGCACTGATCTGTGTACACATTTAGGCACCACATATAAAAATCTCTGCACTTATTCGTGTTTCACCTTGTATACGTTAGGTTATGTGAGGTTAGGTTATATCTATCTATCTATCTATCTATATTCGAATCCCGCTCCAGCTACTGCTGGGTCTGGGTGCTGACGAGTCCTCCCCATTTGGCTCGGTCCTCCCACCACTTTTCTTCCTCCACTTGCTGCCAGGTCACACCTCTCCTTTCAACAGATATTCTCACTCCCATTTTCCACCGTGTTCTTGGGCGCCCTCTAGGTCTTTTCCCATCCATCTTAGTTCTTCCATAATTTTGGGGAGTCTCTGCCCATGCATCCTCTTAACATGCCCATACCATCTTAATCTCTTTCTTTCAATTTCTTCTCTCATACTTTCTTGTTTGAGGTCCTTTCTAATCTCTACATTCCTTATTCTGTCCATTCTTCCCCTAACTGCTCTCAGAAATTTCATTTCCCCTGCTTGCAGTCTGCTCCAGTCCCTTTCTGTCATTGTCCATGTTTCTCCAACATAGGTGACAATAGGGATGTAATAATTCTTATACATCAGGAGTTTTGCTCTTTCTGAAACCTCATTATTCCAAATCAGATGTTTTATTGTTTGGTAGAAATTGCCTCCCTTCTGTAACCTCCTATTAATTTCGTTAGTTATTCTTCCATCCCTAGATATTTCACTCCCTAAATAAGTGAAACTTTCTACCACTTCGAGGGGTTCTCCATTCAAGGTAATATTTCCATTGATTCCTTTCTCTCTTCCAAATACCATTACTTCTCTCTTCTATCTTTCCACTTATTAGATTTAGTAAACTTCTTTCAAAAATCTTGGCTGTATAACTCATGAGGGTTATTCCTCTGTAGTTTTTACAAAGTCTTTTATTGCCTTTCTTGAAGATGGGAACACTGTCTCCTATTTTCCAGTCGTCAGGTATTTTACTATTTCTCCACACGCTTGATAGTACTCTATACAGCCACTGCATTCCCACTGGACCTGGTGCTCTTATCATGTCCAGTGATACTTCATCAGATCCTGGGGCTTTCCCCCCATTCATCTTCTTCACAGCTTTTTCCGTTTCTTCCCCTTGTAATTTGTCCTAATTCTGCTTCCCAACTTCTCTCAATTTCTCCATTATTTGTTGTTTCCTCATGTACCTGCTCCTCAGCGTTTAACAGCTTCTTAAAATGTTCTTTCCAGAGATCTTTTATATTCCCTGTATCTTCAGTAATGGTACCGTCCTCTGTTTCCATCTTTACTTGTACTTCAGAAGCCTTCCTTTTATTTTTCATAATTTTATAGAACATTTTCTTATTGCTCTTCACATCTTCTTCAAGTTTTTTTGTAAACTCTTCCCATGACTTTTTCTTTGCTGTTTCCACTATTTCTTTGCACTTCTTCTTTTCCTCTATATATCTTTTATGGTCTTCGTAATTTTTAGTTTTCCACCATTTTCTCCATGCTCCATTTTTTCTTCTAACTGCTTGGATTGTGGTATCATCCCACCAACTTGTCTGTCTTATTTTTTCCTTTCCAGATGTTCTGCCACATATTTTTTATGCTGCTACTACTAAAGTGTCTTTGAATAAACTCCATTCTTTTCCTACATCGCAGAAAACTTCTTTTGGAAATTTTTATGTTATTAATTCTCTGTACTTCTCAGCACATTCACTCTCCTTCAATTTCCAATCCCGTATCCTCATCACTTTCTTCTGTTTTCTATTTTTCACACTCTGATTCATTTTCCATTGTCCCACCAGTGATCTATGGTCTCCATCTGCACTCACACTTGGAATTACCTTTAAATTTGTTACTTTCTCTCCCCATTCCCTATCTACTAGAATATAATCAATTACAATCTTCGTTCTTCCATCCCAACTGTATCTGGTGATAACATGACTTTCTCTCTTCAAAAACCAGCTGTTTGCTATTTTCATTCCATTCCTCTGGCACAAATCCAGGAGTCTTTCCCCTTCTTCATTTCTGACTCCATATCCAAAACATCCCAATACTTGCTCAAATCCCTTTCTGTCTTTGCCTACCTGTGCATTAAAATCTCCCATCACTATATTAGCACACTCTATATGGTTTTCTAACACATTTTCAAAGTCCATCTTCTCTTCTTCGCTACATCCCACTTGAGGTGCATAAATCTGGATTACCTTTAGTGTTTCTTTTTGGAATCTCAGGTTTAAGATTATGATCCTGTCTGATATATATCTCACATTGTCAATACAGCTTTGTACATTCTTATTCACCATCACTGCCACACCATTTCTTCCACCGAGCGAGGTGGCGCAGTGGTTAGCACACTGGACTGGCTTTCGGGAGGACGACGGTTCAATCCCGTCTCCAGCCATCCTGATTTAGGTTTTCCGTGATTTCCCTAAATCGTTTCAGGCAAATGCCGGGATGGTTCCTTTGAAAGGGCACGGCCGATTTCCTTCCCAATCCTTCCCTAACCCGAGCTTGCGCTCCGTCTCTAATGACCTCATTGTCGACGGGACGTTAAACACTAACCACCATACCACCATTTCTTCCAGACCAGGTTAGGTTATAAATCGGTCAAATTAAGCAAATGGGAGTCACTTTTGAATTCAAATATTTTTGAAATTATATAAAATTACTGAAATTCTCTATTTTTTATTTATCCAAAAATTGTAGCTTATATGAAACGTCCTGACAGATTAAAACTGTGTTGCGGACCGAGACTCGAACTCGGGACTTTTGCCTTTCGCGGGAAGGTGCTCTGTCAACTGAGCTACTCAAGCACGACTCACGCCCCCTCCTCACAGCTCTTCTGCAAACGAAGGTTCACAGAAGAGCTTCTTTGAAGTTTGGAAGGTAGGAGACGAGGTACTGGCAAAATTGAAGCTGTGAGGACAGCGCGTGAGTTGTTCTTGGGTGCTCAGCTGGTAGAGCACTTGCCCACGAAAGGCAAAGGTCCTGAGTTCGAGTCTCGGTCCGGCACACAGTTTTAATCTGTCAGGAATTTTCATATCAGCGCACACTCAACTGCAGAATGAAAATTTCATTCTGGATTGTAACTTGTTCATTGCAGTCATATCTTTCATATATTTTTCTCACTTGTTGCATCTGATTAATTATGAGATTATTACTTGATATTATTAGTACAGAAACCTAGATACACAGAAGTCACACTGTTAATGAAGTAAGTATTATATTATTCTGAAAATAGAATATACTGCAGTACATATTTGATAAGCTGTTAGCAGGTCAGCAACTGGAAGCAGTTAATTCCATAAATTATCTTGGAGTACGCATTAGGAGTGATTTAAAATGGAATGACCATGTAAAATATATCGTCGGTAAAGCAGATGCCAGACTGATATTCATTGGAGGAATCCTAAGAAAATGTAATCCGAAAACAAATGAAGTAGGTTACAGTACACTTGTTCGCCCACGGCTTGAATACTGCCCACTGGTGTGGGGTCCGTACCAGATAGGGTTGATAGAAGAGATAGAGAAGATCCAACGGAGAGCAGCGCGCTTCGTTACAGGATCATTCAGTATCGCGAAAGCGTTACGGAGATCATAGATAAACTCCTGTGGAACACTCTGCAGGAGAGACGCTCAGTAGCTCGGTACGGGCTTTTGTTAAAGTTTCGGGAACATACCTTCACCGAAGAGTCAAGCAGTATATGGCTCCATCCTACGTATATCTCGCGAAGAGGCCATGAGGATAAAATTAGAGAGATTAGAGTCCACACAGAAGCATACCGACAATCCTTCTTTCCACGAACAATACGAGACTGGAATAGAAGGGAGAACCGATAGAGGTACTCAGGGTACCCTCCGCCACACACCGTCAGGTGGCTTGCGGAGTATGGATGTAGATGTAGAAATAAGTTAGGATTTTATTTGTCCTTTCACTTCCAGTCCCATAAATGACATATGCACTGCTCAAATGTTGCCACCAATCATGTAGGCATCTTTTCACATCAGAAAAGATAGTTGCCTGTACATAGTTATATTTTGTTAATAATATCTGCTATATCACCAAATCTTTCCTTACAACCTTGTTAACTGTGGAAGTACATTTTCTGAATTAAACTGCCACAGAGACAAAGTCCCTTACCATAGCTCTTCCAAATAATAATCTCCACAGTTACTATATTTTGTCATTTCACACACCCCATCACATTCTAACGATTCAATAATCGATTATTTCATGTCATCACTTCAACATATGCTTCAGTATTCCAGTAATTACTTTATCATTCATAATCACATATTTATTTTGTGTATCTCATTACATTTTGTCATTTCATCATGCATAGTTGTTTCATTACATAATCATTAAACATCAGAACTCCTGCTTTGCTTTCCTTATGCAAATGACTTTAAAGAATGACACCTCACAGCAACGAACAACAACAAGACTTTACCTTTGTTCACGTAACACACAAAACATTATTTATTGCAAATATTTCTTTACTGTAAACAACATTTTCTCTTTACACGAGCCTGAAGTGCCATACAAAAACAAAACTTTAATTCCGCAAGCCTTACAGTAGGCACTGTAACTTGTTTCTGATTCAGCTTTCTCTATTTTAGTCTGAAGGGCAACAAGGCTGCACATTATTACTGGACAACCACTTTAATTTAAGCAATTAAACCTACCTGAGACCTGTCCTTCACTGCTGTTGCAAAAATCTGTATACTTACAAGTTTCTCTGTATTCTTTCACAGTCATATCTTATTTCAACATTTCTCTACTGAAAGAGATTCCTTGTTACTTACAGAAATTTCATGATTACTTAATCCAGACTCTCTGTCCTCTCATATGCTAGGAGACAGTCACTAAAACTCAGTCACTGAAATAGAAAATTTTTAGATCATTCTTAGAATATACATAGTGATTCATGAAAAGATGATTGACATCCCTCAGTTGAGGAAGGTGAAGAGTGTGTTCACTGAAGATCAATGGACCTATTTATTTTATTTTTGTCCACATTTATTTCGATCCTGTTTGCAAATGAAATGGCTCCCAATGTTATAAAAGGTTCAGGGTCAAATGACTGCATTTTCATATTTTTTGCTCACAGAATTGTGGTTTAAAATCAGTTATGTTTTGTTTTAGTACTTCCACCAATTATTCTCTTTGCATGGATGAGATGCTATCAATATTTTGAATATTTTATTTTATTTCTATCTCCATTTTGTCCTTATTATCTTTATTTATTTCATTTTCTTTGGCTAAGTATCTCAATGGAAAAATGACTTCACATGTCCCTTTATGCCCATTTTTTCAAGAAAAGTAACTTCAGTTAAATTTTTATTACACACAAAATTAAATTTCCAAACAGCAAAAGCTAACTTGACAGTCAAACTACACAAAAATTTTGTTCATAAAACTACGTCTATGTTATAGTCAGGAATTAATAAAAATTTGGATTACAGTTGTTGACCCCCTAACTGAGCAGACAACAAAACCTCTTGTGTAATGCTTTTGGATAGCTTTCCAGCAGCCCCAATAATATCGATTCATTATACTTACATTACTTCTAAACTATCTCTATCCTCAATTGTCTCAGAAAATATTTGTGATATCATAGTTAAATCACTCCCACTGTCCAATTAACACTTAATAAGGTTTCTAGAATGGTTGCCTTAATCACAGACTTCCATATTTCCTTATTATTTAAAATGAGTCTTATTCACCGAATGAATCCTCATTAATACTTTCCATGAAAAAACTATCATCTGGATTGCCAAGCTTAATTTCTCATTTCATAGTTGAGCGATAATATAATACTCTACCTCCCTCCTCTTCTAATTCATCATTATTATTACCCTGATCATTTGCTTTCTCTGTCCTTTGTTTCCATAGTTTATTTCCTTCGTTATCAGAAATGCATTAAAGTATTTGATCTTCACATCTACACTACTACCTAAAGAGTCACTATTCTCATGACTACTGTGATTACGGCCTGTGTCACTTCCACTGTCTCCTAATTCCTGGCTGACCAGTTATTCTTCATTTTCACAATTTAAATTGTTTTCTGTAATTGTTTACACTTTTTGTGGAATCATGGTAATAATTTTTTCTAGATTTTTTGCATTGAACTCTTGGTAATTTTTCTATTTTATCTATTTGCGTTTTTCTTACCTTTTGTAATTTATAAGAATTCTTCTCACTGAAATCAACTTTATTTAGAGTTACACATGATTTGGGTTTTTCCACTTACTTTCTGTTCCTGACAATATGATTATGTTATAGCGAAGCCTTATAAGTATTACCCCCCAAGTCTCTATTACTGGAATCCTTCTACTATCTGCCCGTTCTCTAGCATCCTTTGTTACCCATATTGCCCTGGGGTCCCCATTATATCTCCTGGAGCATGCCATATGCATGCAGTTTAACTGATAATCTTTTCTTGGTACATACCTTACATGAGAAGTTTTCGCATTCTTGTGTATTGTTGACCACTTGTCCCACATAATTCAGACGTCACTGATATTATTTTTAGGGACCAGTAAGACTAAGTAATAGAAACTTTGGGGTAATTAATTCTCCAGTCCCATTATAATTGCTTCAATCCCTAAAAAGAATTTCACTTATAATTTTTTGCTGTTTGTTCTTAGACCAATATTTTTCTACAATTTTTTTTTTACATTCTGCCTAAGAATTACATGTATATGTTACTTTGGCAGTCCATCAAAACCCATCTTCTTTTAAATAACTCCAACAAAAGACACCTTTTCCTTGTCAGTCCAACTTCTAGGCAAAGTATCAAATTCGTCAATAGAAACACATCTGTGAACATTACCATACGTTTCACAGCTGTTAAGTCTCTCAGAGTTAACAAAGCTAACTTCATTTGCTACAGTAAGTACGTTTTGTACTCTGCTAACCTTGCCTTCAGTTTCATTCTCATTAACTTTTTTCATTCTCTTGTCAATAGTAATTAAATAAAAAGCTGTTTTCTACTTCCTGTCCTACTGTTTCTATTTTATTACAAAAATCTAGCTTCATTTTTTAATTTGTGATTTTAATTCATCCCTATTTTCATTAAATATTTTCTGAAAGGAATTACGAGGAACAACGGCTTCTACCCTCTTACAACAATATTCTAAAATTTTATTTTCCTAAGTTTCACGTTCTTTACTGACAACATATGTGACATTAAATCTTTTATTCGGTTTTCTAAGCTATTTTTCAGATGAACTTTAACTATTCCACTTTATCATCTAAATCTGTGATACCTTTCCGCAAATCTGAATTTAAATCACTAATTTCATAGTTAAATTCCTTTTTAATGTGACTAGTACTCGTGTCCAATTTCAATTTCATTCCTTTATTGCTATTTTCTTGTTGCTCCATTTTTTAAATTTTCGACTGCCTAGTTTCATTCGTTTCCATCCCCCTTCCCATCCCCAAAATACGCATATAGATGCTCATTTCTTCGATAAATTTCATTATCTTATTGTCGCTAACATTCTTCTTTGCTAGAATATCACTTTTATCGTTTTTGTCCATTCAAAAGCTTCATAGGTGATGTCTTAGATATTTCCTCTTCATCGTAAAATGTTGATTCTCCTAACTTTACTGCACTGTCATCCTCAAATTCAATATTAACTATTTTGTGTTTTTCATCATCAATGCCTAGTTCTTGTTTCTCATTCTCAGACTTACTATCTTTGTAAGGCTCCCTTTGGAATAGTACTCTTTCTCAGTTAATTTATAACCCTTGTCCATCATCACCAGTCACATTGTCTTTTATTGTGTTGTGACTCATCTTAGTAAAGATAATAGATGACACTTGTTAACAAATATACGCTATCGTATATTTTTCTTCAATATTAGATGCTGCTATCTCACTATTCTCACCAATTCCTTTGTAGTTCCCTCTCATGGTGATCTGTTCATATCTTGACTACAAGCTGTTTCCTCATTGGCTGAAATCCCTGAAATATAAAATAGATTTTTTGTGCCCTACCATTGGTCTGTCCTGTTTGAAAAATATGGCGTCCGCTTTCTTCACTTTTCATGTGTTGTTTTCCAATCTGCTGCCATCTCTGCTGTGTTGTCTGCATAGCATCATAATTAATTTCGTGCCTTTTATTGGTACTCTGTACACTATCCACTTCTCCAAATAATAATAGTCTATACACTCCAATATTTTCAGCTGAATTGCAAGTTCAGTATTTTACTGTCACTATGCATTCACTATTTGCTACCAGTGGATTCCAGTTTTTGTCAATCGTAAGTTCTTTTTACTAGTCTCGAGGTGCGACTAGTCATCTCCTGAGGCACATGTGTATGTTTACTTATTTGTTTGTGGATGGAAGCTCCTCAGGGGCACATGCAGTGTTGAAGTCTTATTTTCTGAAAATACATTTGCTGGTAATCACACCATTCAGTTAAGACCACATGTTTGAATTAAACTTCACATTTATTCAAATTAAGTATTTTCATTTGGAGTGACGTCCAATCTCTATCAGTTAAAAGTTCTTTGTATATTATGTCTCTGGTAAATTTAGCAGAAGCTCTCATGCTAATTCCCATGCAAAGCAATGTTCATAAGCAACCAAGTAACGTTTTGTTACTTCTTGACATCATCAACAATATTACTCAGTTTGTGTACACAATCTATTCATGTTGTTGTTAAACAGTTCACTGTACCTAACACTACGTTATAGTCCAGTGGATTCATTCTCAATACAGCAATGTTAATAATTCACTAACTGAAGTTCACTATGTAGTGTAGTGCCCTCAGCGCAGAGATGGGTGGCTGTGAGCCAGGATGGTGTGAGTGCGTATCAGACGTGAGTTGGAATCCCAGGATGCTCCATAGAGAGATACTTGCAAATGTAACAAGTTCATTATTAATGCATCTGCGCTATGTGATGCACTTGGTCAGTGGCCGGCTGGTTGCTGAATTATGCTGGACTGACTGCCTGTGCACCCTGTGGTGCTGATATGGAGTGTCCAACAAGTGCCGGCAGCCTCAGTACATAAGCTAGCCATGTAGTTTCCATCCCATGGTCCCTTGGCGACACCTCTGCTGCGTCATTGTGGTGGACGCCCACCGTGATGAGATGCCTGTCCTGCAATGGAAGTAGACAGCCGGTGTGCAGAGGGAGTGTGCAGCTCCCTGGGGAGAAGTTGGCTGTGCCGCTTGTGTTGACTTGGGATGGACAGTTGCACCACGGCACAAAGTCCAGAGGAGACTTAGTGCATAGTGCTATTGCCCTACCATGACCTCAGACCGGCGACGTCCGCTGGCACATCCATATGGTGGCCACATCTCCCTCAGCTCCATCGTCCTGGTAGGGTTGTGAGAGTGAGAACAGTTTCCTTACGAAATTGTTCAGTATATACAGATCTCCCTCAGCTCCAACGTCCTGGTAGGGTTGTGAGAGTGAGAACAAATTCCTTACGAAATTGTTCAGTATATACAGTTGGCAGAGCTCACTTGTTGTGCATATGTGCCACTACCAATCGCATATCCTAAAGCACCACTGCCATTGTCAGTATGGCCGTTGCTGCATTAGTCAATGCAGTACAGCTGGGTTCACTGTTTTAGCAAGCTAACCTTAGTTGTGACATTGCAGCGGCCTTGTTGAATTATTACAGTGACAATATGACGCGCTCGTCCGCTGTCAGTGGTGTTCTAGGCTGCTTCACGCTCACTCTAATATTATATAAATGCGTGGTGTCTGTTCTTTTGAGATATGTCCATAAAAAAAGCAGATACCATGCGGAATTGCAGCTGTGATACATATAATGTAATTGGTCATCGCGAAAGGGAGAAGAAAAGAAAGGGAAGGGAAGGAACTAATGATATTAGTTGCTTTGGAATTTTTTTGCGAAATCAGCGGTGACGAGTGAAATTTTGTGTCGGGCTGGAACTATAAGCTGGGATTTCCTGCTTACTAGGCAATAACAGTAACCACTGCACCATCCAGACAGTGTTTACCGCGAATGTGCAGACTATTTCGGCATGTTCGCCAGCCATCTCACATTCCCACCCAGTGCCACCTATCTGCTCTCCCCGCTCATGTCGTCCATGCTCTCTTATTTTAGATTCCCACTGGAGGTCGAATGAAATGTGCATCTGTACTGAAGTTTGTGGATTCATTGCTCATCGGGGTGAACCAATTATATGAATGCGTGTCGTGCGTTCTTTCGGAAATGTCTGAACGAACAGAAACCACACGGAGTCTGCAGCTGTGATACATATTATATAATGGTGGAGTGAGGGGGGGGGGGGAGAGAAAAGAAAAAGGAACTAATATCAACCGCATCGGGCCTTGTTGTGAAATCAGTGGCAACGATTGAAAATTTGTGCCGGACCAGGACTCAAATCTGGGATTTCGTACTAACCAGAAATCTGCGTTAACGACGGAGCCATCCTGACACAGTGATTACCATAAATATGCGGACTATCTGGGCACGCTCCCCAGCCATTGCTCATTCCCACTTAGCGCCTCCTCTCCACAGTCCCTGTGCATGTCCTCCATGCTTGCTATTTTAGACTCCCACTAGAGGTGGAACGAAGGGTGCATCTGCAATGAAGATTGTCGAGTCATTGCCCATCGAGGCAAATTAATTATACGAATGTGTTTGGTATCCAACAGGAATCTAAAATTACCGAGTATGGAGGATATAGATGGGGAGGGAGGGTAAGTGGCGCTAGGTGGGAATGTGAGACGATTGGGGATTGTGCCGATATAGACCGCTCATTTACAGTAAGCACTGTGTCTGGATGTTGCAGTGGTTAGTTCAACTTCCTAGTAAGCAAGAGATCCCGGGTTCGAGCCCCAGTCCAGCACACATTTTCACTCGTCGCCGCTGACTCCGCAAACAGTCCCGATGCAGCTAATATCACTAGTTCCTTCATTTCCTTTCCTCCTTCCCCTCGACAATCAATCACATCAACTAATATGTCCATATATGGTTGGTACACTACATTACCCCTCTCTATGAACAACGCCCAGTCCCTCAGGTCGAGCTTAAAATCAGTTTCATATTACACTCCTGGAAATGGAAAAAAGAACACATTGACACCGGTGTGTCAGACCCACCATACTTGCTCCGGACACTGCGAGAGGGCTGTACAAGCAATGATCACACGCACGGCACAGCGGACACACCAGGAACCGCGGTGTTGGCCGTCGAATGGCGCTAGCTGCGCAGCATTTGTGCACCGCCGCCGTCAGTGTCAGCCAGTTTGCCGTGGCATACGGAGCTCCATCGCAGTCTTTAACACTGGTAGCATGCCGCGACAGCGTGGACGTGAACCGTATGTGCAGTTGACGGACTTTGAGCGAGGGCGTATAGTGGGCATGCGGGAGGCCGGGTGGACGTACCGCCGAATTGCTTAACACGTGGGGCGTGAGGTCTCCACAGTACATCGATGTTGTCGCCAGTGGTCGGCGGAAGGTGCACGTGCCCGTCGACCTGGGACCGGACCGCAGCGACGCACGGATGCACGCCAAGACAGTAGGATCCTACGCAGTGCCGTAGGGGACCGCACCGCCACTTTCCAGCAAATTAGGGACACTATTGCTCCTGGGGTATCGGCGAGGACCATTCGCAACCGTCTCTATGAAGCTGGGCTACGGTCCCGCACACCGTTAGGCCGTCTTCCGCTCACGCCCCAACATCGTGCAGCCCGCCTCCAGTGGTGTCGCGACAGGCGTGAATGGAGGGACGAATGGAGACGTGTCGTCTTCAGCGATGAGAGTCGCTTCTGCCTTGGTGCCAATGATGGTCGTATGCGTGTTTGGCGCCGTGCAGGTGAGCGCCACAATCAGGACTGCATACGACCTAGGCACACAGGGCCAACACCCGGCATCATGGTGTGGGGAGCGATCTCCTACACTGGCCGTACACCTCTGGTGATCGTCGAGGGGACACTAAATAGTGCACGGTACATCCAAACCGTCATCGAACCCATCGTTCTACCATTCCTAGACCAGCAAGGGAACTTGCTGTTCCAACAGGACAATGCACGTCCGCATGTATCCCGTGCCACCCAACGTGCTCTAGAAGGTGTAAGTCAACTACCCTGGCCAGCAAGATCTCCGGATCTGTCCCCCATTGAGCATGTTTGGGACTGGATGAAGCGTCTTCTCACGCGGTCTGCACGTCCAGCACGAACGCTGGTCCAACTGAGGGGCGAGGTGGAAATGGCATGGCAAGCCGTTCCACAGGACTACCTCCAGCATCTCTACGATCGTCTCCATGGGAGAATAGCAGCCTGTATTGCTGCGAAAGGTGGATATACACTGTACTAGTGCCGACATTGTGCATGCTCTGTTGCCTGTGTCTATGTGCCTGTGGTTCTGTCAGTGTGATCATGTGATGTATCTGACCCCATGAATGTGTCAATAAAGTTTCCCCTTCCTGGGACAATGAATTCACGGTGTTCTTATTTCAATTTCCAGAAGTGTATATTAAGTGTTCGTAAATAATGCAGAGAAACTGATATCTAAAACAACTGGCGGCATGCCCACATGGATTAGATACTGCAGACAGTCTTAATGACTATGCTGCTTACTGCTATCTGTTACGGGTCTCTTCATCTCACCTCCTTTGTGCTTCTAGCAATTTAACGTTCTTGGCTTGTCCTGTTGCTTCGTTTCCTCTTAACCCTAAATTTACATCTTTTTCACAGTCTCACCCTCTCTTATGCTCTAGGGATGCAGTCTACTGGAATCTGAACTACTGGTATTTTATGCTGATGGTCGGCTCTCTTTCTCAAAAAAGTAACAGCTGTGCACAGTAGAGTTAGAGCCACACTAGCACTTCGTATTGTGGCACTTAAAATCACTGTTATGCGTTGTTATCCTTCTCTGAACTGCTCTACGTGCTATATTTACCTACTCGACTGAGACGCTCCCTTTCTCAACGATAGTGAATCAGTCCAGGGAATGGATTAGGTCACGTTCTAGAGTTTGACTTCAGAATGTTACAATGAGGGGACAAAAGTCACGGGGTATCCCTTAATATCGTGCTGGACCTCCTTTTGACTGGCGCAGTGCAGCAACTCACCATGGCACAGGCTCAATAAGTGTTTGGAAGTCCCCTGAAGAAATATTGAGCCTTTGAACCATGCTGCCTCTATAGCTGTCCATGACTGCAAAGGTGTTGCTAGTGAAGAATTTTTTCCGCTAACTGACCTTTCGATTATGTCCCACAAATGTTCGATGGGATACACGTTGAGCGATATGGGTGGCAAAATTATTTGTTTGAATTGTCCAGAATGTTCTGCAGACCAATCATGAACAATTGTGGCCTGGTGATATGACGCATTGTCATCCACAAAAATTCCATCTTTGTTTGGGACATGAAATCCATAAATAGCTGCAAATTTCTTCAAGTATCCGAATGCAACCAGGTTCAGTCCATTTCATGTAAACACAGCCCACCCTATTATGGAGCCACCACAGCTTACACAGTGACTTGTTGACAACTTGTATCCATGGCATTGTAGGGTCTGCACCCACTCGAACACTACCATCGGCTCTTACCAACTGAAATCGGGACTCATGTGACCAGGCTACAGTTTTCCGGTCGTCTGGGGTCTAATCGATATGGTCACCAGCCAAGGAGAGGAGCTACAGGCGATTTCGTGCTGGTAGCAAGGGCTCTCAAGTCGCTAGTCTGCTGGCGAGGCCCATTAATGCAAAATTTCGCCCCACTGTCCTAATGGACACATTATTTGTATGTTCTACATTGTTTTATGCGGTTATTTAACGCAGTTTTTTTTGTCTGTTAGTACTGACAACTATATACAAACGAAGCTGCTATCGGTCGTTAAGTGAAGTCCGACGCCCACTGCTTTGTCCGTGGTGAGAGGTATTGCCTGGAATTTGGTAACCTCAGCACACTCTTTACACTGAGGATCTTGGAATACTGAATTTCCTAATGATTTCTGAAATGGAATGTCCCACGCATTTTGCTCCAACTATCATTCTGCGTTCAAAGTCTGTTAATTCCGGTCGTGCGGCCATAATAACGTCGGATATCTTTTCACATGAATAACCTGAGTAGGAATGACAGCTCTGCCAATGCACTGTCCTTTTATATCTTGTGTACGCGATACTACTGTCATCTGTTTATGTGCATATTGCGGCCCCATGACTTTTATCATTTCAGTGTATTTTCGCTGCTGGCAATAATTCCAGGTTTACGTCTGGCGAACAGAACTGTGGTTGTGAGATTTTCACTTGTGTGAGTCCAGTGATCATGTCTGGTAGATGAGACATTGGTCCTGTTATGCACATGTGTTCGCATTGCTTATTAACCCACTTCCCGTAATCTCAGTTCATCTGATCTCCGTGCCGTGAACTTCTCCTGCTCATAACAAACCGCTAATATTACCATGTCATCATAATTGGAGTAACTCCAAGAAAATTTGCTTTTTGGAAATGCAGTCTGTGTTCTAATATCCCATGGACGATCTAGTCCCTTCTGTCTGGGTAAGTACAGTTATACCGTGGATATGGCCTGGCTGGTTTGTATTACCCTTGTCGGGCACATCATGACCTTACCCCTTCGTTAATGTGGCAACTTCTCCTCTGTCATTATTGCATGCCTGCTATCATCTTCCACAATTACTAATGTCCCACGGATCCTCACCTTCACGAATTTTCCAGGAACTTCCTATCTCAGTGGATATGTGTAAATGGCGTAACACTTCAGCTGTGCACATCTTCCTGGCACTGGGAATCGAATTAGAATATACAATAGCGCTCAATCAGTTTTCACTTCTACTGTTGCTATGTGGTAATAAGATATATAGGTTTTTTCAGCTGTATTCCATAATTAGACTTATCACAGGCGGTAGCTCTCTCCATGATTTCTGTAACCGCGATTAGGACTGTCTAGGCGACAAAAGATTAGCAATCGGTTGTCCATGCAACCCGTGATGGATGGTTTTTTGCGAGATTGACAATACCCTCATGCTGAAAATGGCTCTGAGCACTATGGGACTCAACTGCTGTGGTCATTAGTCCCCTAGAACTTAGAACTTCTTAAACCTAACTAACCTAAGGACATCACACACATCCATGCCCGAGGCAGGATTCGAACCTGCGACCGTAGCAGTCGCACGATTCCGGACTGCGCGCCTAGAACTGCGAGACCACCGCGGCCGGCTACCCTCATGCGTCCCAAACGCTATCCGCTGATGCTTTTAACAGCCTTATCACAAAAATTCCATTGTCCAGTACTTCTACCCGTGCTTGCAGCAGTCCCAGGTCGTGATTCGTCCCGTCCTCCAATGCCCTAGTGCAATGCATTACTCTGTCCGTTAGTTGCCGTAACAACCACGTGTCGTTAAGCACTTCTCTCTCAAAATTCGCGCCAGTCTTCTGCTGATTTACTTCGCTCTGTCAACTTTTTTACTGCTTATACAGTTTCGTTGAATGCTCTAATCTCACCCTCACCTGCCATTTCAAACACTGTTTTCAAACTTCCTGGCAGATTAAATCTGTGTGCCCGGCCGAGACTCGATCTCAGGACCTTTGCCTTTCGCGGGCAAGTGCTGAACCATCTGAGCCACCGAAACACGACTAACGGCCGGTCCTCACAGCTTTACTTCTGAGAGTATCTCGTCTCTTACCTTCCAAATTTTACAGAAGCTCTCCTGCGAACCTTGCAGAACTAGCTCTCCTGAAAGAAAGGATACTGTGGAGACATGGCTTAGCCACAGCCTGGGGGTGTTTCCAGAATGAGATTTTCACTCTGCAGCGGAGTGTGCGCTGATATGAAACTTTCTGGCAGATTAAAACTGTGTGCCCGACCTAGATACGAACTCGGGACCTTTGCCTTTCGCGGGCAAGTGCTCAACAATCTGAGCCACCGAAGCACGACTAACGCCCGGTCCTCACAGGACTCAGGCTCAGATGGTTGAGCACTTGCCCGCGAAAGGCAAAGATCCCGAGTTCGTGTCTCGGTCGGGCATACAGTTTTAATCTGCCAGGAAGTTTCATATCAGCGCACACTCCGCTGCAGAGTGAAAATCTCATTCTGGAAACTGTTTTCAAAATTTTTCCTGCAGCATACAGCCAGCCTCTCTTCCGCTGTGTACGTGAAACAACTTCCACTACCTGTCTCATTTGTTCTCATAGTTGGTCGTGGGTTCCATGCAGTTTGTCACACTCCCTGACACTTTCTCGAGTACCTCCATGCTTTTGGCACTTTACCGAAGTTCGTCGAATGCTTCTTCCAACCTCTTCATCTCACTGCCCATTTCTCATGCCTTAATAACCACCTCCAGTGCCCTCTGATGGCTGGCAAATGTTGCTTTGAGAGTAGCACTTCTCTTTCCAGGTGCTGGTTTTGCAACACTTCCGTCCCGACCCAGCGACGAAATACAGTACTCCTATGATTCGTATTCCTTACGTTCTTCTCCTCGACGTATCACAACCCGAGGATAGGGACAAATATCACACTTCCTCTCTCCTCAGAAGTCTGCTGCCACTAGTAAGCCCATTCACAAACAACAACAATGGCAGGAACAGAGAAACAAAGAAATCCTCGACAAACGCCTCCCGTCTTCTTGATCTAAATGCATATGGTACTTCATGCACAGGCTCAGCCAGATCTTCTTGTCTCTTCCACTTATTCCTTTTCCTCATGTTCTTCTTCACCACCTATGAAACTTCTAGAATCGACTATGGATTACCACAATAAGATCGTAGACGCCCAACGTGTACTGTTTGCATTCTTGTTAGCAACTGATGCTTCACTTTGATTGGCGAAGTAGTCTCTACCACCTGATAAGGTCCTTGATACTTTATGATGAACGTCTTTGTCTTTCCTTTCGGTGTGTAAGGACTGGATAACATCACTGATTATCTTACTTTACACTGCGGTAAACATTCTGAATATTTCACTGATTCCTCCTGCTGCTTTAACTCTTATGCATTCCCGTTCTGTACTCGTTTTCATACATCACATACTGTTTTTCACAAACTCACATACTAGTTCCCCAGCTTTACCATTCTCTACCTATGTTAAATAGTATCGTGATGGCATTTATCAACTGTAAATCACCTCATACGAGGACAACCCTGTGTTTGTGAATATGTTTCAATTATACGCTGATATGACATACCTTAGATATGTATTCCAGTCACTATGATGTGCATTCACATAGTAACTTAACATTTTCCCAATTGTTCTGTATACCCGTCCCGTTCTACCATTGGCCTGTGGATGAAGAAGAATAGTTCTTAACTTCTTCATATGGAATAACTGACACAGCTCCTTCATTAAGTCTGATATGAAATTCGTACCGTGGTCTGTAATTGTCGTACTTGGCATTTCAACATCCAGTTTTTAACCATTGCTTGTGCAACTGTCTCTGCCTGGTGGGTTGGCATAGCATCCATCTTCATGTACCTACAGAAGTGATCCATTATTGTTCATACAAACCAGTCTCCTGCTGGCATACAACTGAACGCTCCTAATACATCAGTCCTGAACATTTCAAATGGTTTTGATACTTCCGGTAGCCTCTGCAATAGTATTCGCTTATGATTCATGTCATCTTGCTGTGCACACTGTATGCAATACCTCATGTATTGATTCACATCCGATTTGTTTCCTCTTCGCCAGTATCTCTCGGTCACTTTCCAGTTTGTTGCTCTGCACCCTCTGTGACCAGACAAGACTTGATCACGTGCTTTCTTTGTCTCCTCTTTAAACTTTGCTGGTACTACTACCCACAGCCCTAGCCTCGTATTCTTGTGCAACAGTCTGTCACGTGTGCTAAATTGCAATTGCGTCTTCTACTGTTTTACAGTCACTGTCAGCACTTTACACCGCCTGTCACTCCACAAGATCCATGACCCAGAGCTTCCAACACTCCTACTTTTCTGTTTAATGTGTCTTCATTCCTGTGCTTCTTCTGTAGCTTGTGTACTACTTCGTAGTGTAATTCATTAAGTCTCAGGGTCTATATTGTCAGCCTGCCAGATGGGTCCTTCAGGCTCAATAGCCACTTCGGAGCATCGTGGTCGGTCACTCCTCGAAATTTGTTCCTCTACATATAACATCCAAAATACGTGACACCTTATCTTCACTGTTCATCTCTTGGCTTAAGAGACATCCCAAAGCTGATTAGATGTCTCACACGAAAGGATAAACTCGTTCTGAAAGTTTGGAAATAGTAGAACTGGGCTGGATGTCAAACTCCTCTTTAATTTTTCAAATGCACCCTCTTCTGTTCATATGATTTTCACACCTTTGCTTAGGAACTGTGTGACTGGCTGTGTTATGTCAGCAAACCCTTTCATGTATTTTCTGTAGTAATATGAGATCCTCAGAAAATACGGTAGTTTCTTAATTGACGTAGGCCGTGGGAACTCTCATACAGCTTGCAATAGCGTCGGGTCTGTCCTTACTCTGCCTTTACTGATGGCATGGCCTAAGTATTCTAACTCTTTCAATGCAAAATGCCACTTTCTTGCACTCAACATTAAACATACAGCCCTCAATCTCATAGACATTTCCTTCAGACATTGTTTGTGCTGCTCCATGTCTTTTGAGAATATGACGATATCGGCTAAGTGAACTAGACAAGACAGTGGCATGGTTTCAGATTGGAATACGTCGTGCAATAACCTCTGCAGGTGCATTTCTCAATCCAAACGGAATTATCTTGAATAGATAGTACCCCCCTCCCCCCCCCCCCATCCCGTGGTATCGAAAATGTTGTCTTCAGGAACAACTTCCTGCTGATAGGAACTACTCCTCAAATCACAAATCACGGTCAAAATGTTCCGACATTGACCCAAGTTACTGATGGTCTCATTAATGTTGGAGGCTGGATATGGTCTCATTAATGTTGGAGGCTGGATATGCACCGATTAAGGTCGTGCTGTTCAGGTGACAGTAATCACAGCGGAATTCGTACTGTCTTTTTTGGTTCGACCATGATTACTGTACCCTATTATCCCATCAGATATCTGCTGGTTAATAAAATCTTCCATAACTGGCTGCAATACCTAATCATGCAACATGGTTCCTGATCACCAGTGCTTTGTTCCGTCTTGGTATTCAGTATTGAGCCACATGTGTTGCAGGCAATGGACCCTAAGGAAAAAATAAACCCTCAAATTCGAACAATAATTTTTCCATCCGCTCTCTCTCCATTCACTTTAGGTGCTCCACTTTCCCATGCAATGCAGTCTTAACAGCAGCTTGCAGTTGCTTGTGGTTCACACTTTTCCTGCACCACTCATCCTCATCCAGAATGTCTGAACTTGCTGTTAACATTCCCTTCCTTTACTTCACCTCTTCAGCAACATATTTATATCTACGGGTACCACTCTCCCACCATTCTTCTCTTGTGCACATACCACACTTCACTTAATAAAACAACTTGCTCGATCCAGTACATCGTTCTTTTCCAGAGGCTGTACAACACACAACTGACCCACAGGTAGATCTGGCTCTACATTGACCCAAAGCTATTTCCTATTGCCACCTGGTATACAAGCACGTGAATCATCACACCTTATTACAATTGTACACAGCTGAGCTGGTTTTTCCAGTTTGCTAGATGCCCCTCACGACAATTCTACATTGGCAACAGCTATCCCTAGCTGGAATGTGATTCCACTAAGTTCTATTGTGTGTTAGTGAAGATCAATTTTAGCACAATGTTGATACAAAAAGACTGACCCCACGAACGTGCTGTAGCCTTCACTTACGTGTGCTCTACATACTGCTTCAATCGAAAAACCCCTATACGGAAATATGTGTCCGGCAACCCTAACAACCTCAAATAATCATCCCTGACTTTGCGTAAGCTACAGTGTCACAGGTTCCATTGCCTTCAACCCACGATGTATTTGTTGCCAACAGACATACGTGCCCCTGTTTCCAACAAAAACTTGTATTCTATACCTCTTACAACACTCACAACACTCATTGCTGCACACTCCACCTCTACGTACATATTCGTTGCATCCAATTTAAATGGGAACGCCTTCAGGTGGACTTTAGGTTCCACCTTGCGTTTAACGGCTGCTTACCACGTTCTCGTCCACGCCTACATCAATTACCAAATTCTGCTGCTGATACCTTCCATTTACTAGATTTCCCTGTGACTCTCCACAGTGCCTCTGTACATGAACCTCCTGTCCACACCTGTACCACTTAACGTTGGCATAAAACACACCACACCTACTTCGAACCACTGTTGATATGTTAATTTCTTTGCATTCCATCACTAACATGACCCTAGAATGCAGATCCTTTCGTGCAGCTGTACATTCCCTTCTTGATATGTCCATTCACAATCCCCTTAACAAACAATTAAGCGCCCTCTATCAAAAACCACTTAGACTCTTACACTGCCTTATAATGTGACCATCCCAACAACATGTATAACCAGTTAGAGGCACTGACTTCATGTATGGTGCAACATGCAAAAGTAAATTACATTGCGTACACCTTAGAGACACCAAATACTGATCTCTACAATTACGATTAAAGTCAGATAAGTCAGTCAACTTCTCCAGCCTAGACAAGGTAACCTTTAAGTTATGACGAAAGACACGCCTCACTTCCAAAACGTAGCCAAATTGTTCATCAGCCACCATACTGTAATGACGTCATAGGTCATGGTGCAGACCCTGTGTTGAGTGAAGATGCAGATGGAAATTCTGACAGCAAACTATAGTTCAACCAGTGCAAGGAGGGGCAGCTATGAAGCAGATTGGTGGAAGTGAGTGGTGATGGGAAGTGGGAGCCCAGAAGGCTCCACAGAAAGGCAGTTGTAAATTTGACACACTCTTTATTGGCGCATCTTCGCTGCTCGATTCATCTAGTCAGTGGCCACGTGACCGCGAATTCTGCTGGACTGGCTGCCTGTATGTCCTGTGATACTGACACCGCTTCTCCGCCGAGTGCCAACAGCCTCTTGACATAAGCTGGCCATGTTGTTTGCGCTCCAGCATTGTGTATACGCGATAATGCTGTCTCTGCTACTGCACTGGGTGTCGCCTCAGCTGCATCATGGCAGTGGACACTAACCACGTGAGACCCCCATCCTCCAATGGCAGTAGCTGTTTGGTGTACACAAGGAGCGACCCACTACCATCTGCGCAGAAGCCTGCCGAGCTGCTGGTGTTGACCTGGGATGCCCAGTTGTGCATTATCGCTAAAAAGGGAACATTCCCAGGCGTAACTAAACGATCCTGATGGAACTTTTTGGGTATGTAGAGGGCCAAAATAATACAATATGTATGTTTTCAGTTTTGCCCACTTTCACTTTTAAGGGATAAAGCACATCCTGAAAGGTAATTTGAAATATTGGGTTTACAGGGAATATCGTCGAAACCACGATAGGCCTATATAAAAAACGGATTTCGTGTGAAGGTTGAAATGTAATTAACGTTCTTGTAAACTATATAACCAACTTTTGTAATAATATGAAGTTTTGGAAAATACTCCACCACCATTAATTGATGTTGAAAAATAAAAACATTTGTTACGACATAAATTAAAGAAGCTTTCATGCCACGTCCATCTCTGTGTAATAAAGCTGGTTTCTATAACACCATTTTTGGAAAGTAAGCTGTACACAATAGGCTATCGGAGTATTTTCAACGTACCTGAACGAAATATCTAAATGTTTATTACTATTCGAATTATTTGCTTCACTTATTGTTGTTTTGAGTTTTAAATTGTTATTTTAGTTTTTCATTCACATTTGTGTGTTTTGTTAATTGAGAATGATAAGTAACTCATTATTATGATATAAATTCATTAAAATAATGATTATCTGTAATTATATATTTCAAACATAACTTTTTTTACACAATGCACAGGAAATGAACGAAATTACTCACGTAATACACATGATGGGGAACGCAATATAAAACTCAGCAGAGTCTTCAAATTGTGGTGGGCTGTCCTCTAAACATCGTGGTTTTGCGCCAAGCATATTTCAGCTCGTTGGAAAACCTTGGTGAGGAGAACTCAAAATGGTTCAAATGGCTCTGAGCACTATGGGACTTAACATCTGAGGTTATCAGTCCCTTAGAACTTAGAACTACTTAAACCTAACTTACCTAAGGACATCACACACATCCATGCCCGAGGCAGGATTCGAACCTGCGACCGTAGCGGTCGCGCGGCGAGGAGAGCTGATTATGTACTAGTGACTGCAGCCGGGAATTGAGCCCGGTCCATTAGGATTGACGTACTGTATCGATGACCACGCAGCTACCGTGGGCGGACCTATTCGCGCCAAAGTCGTATTTTCTCCCCTCCCCCCCCCCCCCCATCTCCCCCTTCTGTTCCACTCGCGAATCGCGCGAGGGAAAAACGACTGTCTGAACGCCTCAGTACGAGCTGTAATTTTCTTATCTTTGAATGGTGATATTTGCGCGATTTGAAAGTTGGTGGAAATAATATATGCTCTACATCCTCGGCGAAGATCGGATTTTAGAATTTATTGAGCAGCCCCTTCCGTTTTGCGCGTCGTCTATCTGCAAGTGTGTCCCACTTCAAACTTTCTATGAGATTTGTAACGCTCTCGCGATGACTAAATGTACCAGTCACGAATCTTGCAGCTCTTGTTTGGACCTTCTCACTCTATTGAATCAGACCCAACTGGTAAGGGTCCCATACAGACGAACAATACTCTGATACTGGACGAACTAAAGTATTGTAAGCAACTTCATTTGTTAAAGGACTGCATTGCTTCAGGATTCTACAAATAAACCGCAATCTAGAGTTCGCCTTACTTGTTACTTGTGTAATCTGATCGTTCCATTTGAGATCATTTCAAATAGTCGCATCCTGATACATTTCGGATGTTACCGCTTCCAATGACTGGGCATTTATTTTTTACTCATACATTAATGGGGATTTTCACTTTGTTATACGCAGTGGGTTACACTTACTAATATTGAGAGATAACTGCCAGTCATTACACAGCAGGACGATATCTCAAAATCTTCTCACAAAGTTCTTACAACATCGTGAGCTCAGTTGATCGTTTTGGGGTCACCAGATGAACAACTATGCAGCATCATAAATTTGAACAGCTTCTCGTTCGGTGACATTTGAGAGAAATGACAATTTTAAGTTATGTTCTCTGTAGATATTAACTGTCTTCTGTAACTCATTCTGAAGATTTTGTACAATCTTAGAACACATCATCTTCATTCTACTCCAGATTTCAACACAGTCTGATCCTTTTTCTTCCTGAGGATTTTTTTTGTCTTCTGAGTCAGATGATTCTTCAAAAAATCTCTTGCAGTCAACTTGAAATTTCCGTTTTCGATTCCCAGCAGCTGAAGGAGGTGAAACTGATTCTGAATCATGGATCTACATTAGTTTCTGATAAGCTAGATTCTTGTGAACTGATAAAGCTGTCTGAAGCTCAGTTAAAAACATTGCAAGAGTGTCATACATTTAACAGATGTAGAAATATCTACATCCTCAGCTTACAGTTTTTTCATTGCTTCATCAAACTGTTGCAGAATGAAGTCTATGTGTTGTCACCGCCAGACACCACACTTGCTAGGTGGTAGCCTTTAAATCGGCCGCGGTCCGGTAGTATACGTAGGACCCGCGTGTCGCCACTATCAGTGATTGCAGACCGAGCGCCGTCACACGGCAGGTCTAGAGAGAGATTTCCTAGCACTCGCCCAGTTGTACAGCCGACTTTGCTAGCGATGGTTCACTGACTTCTACGCTCTCATTTGCACGATAGTTAGCATAGCCTTCAGCTACGTTATTTGCTGCGACCTAGCAAGGCGCCAGTATCCGTACTATTGATATTGTGAACCATGTACCATAAAGAGCGACGTTCTCCATTAATGGATTAAAGTTAAGTATTCCACCAGCTACGTCCGTTTTTCTCAATTCTAATTCCCTTGTCATGTTCCAGACCTCATGCCAGCCTGCGTGAGCTAAAACGCGTGCATTTCGGCCTCCTCTAATAAAACGGTGTTGGCTCTCCTGTCAACCACAACATTGGCAACGAGAGTAAAGTGTTCTTATCTAAATTGCCCTGATTTACTTGTGTAATGGCTTCACCACAATCTCCAGATATACTGTCCGAATTTTATCGCTTACAGAATCAGGAGACGCAGGCCTTATTGGATGCCCTTGGACAGCTCGTCCAGGGTCACCGTGCGATGCAAAACGATGCGGCAGCAGCCGCTTCACCGCTAACGCAGCCACAACAGGCTGTTGCACCAACTTTGCGACCTTTTGATGCTGCACTGGAAAGCTGGACGGAGTGGTCCCGCCAATTTGGATTCCATCTCGCCGCCTACAGAATTCAAGGTAACGAGCGGCAGCCTTTTTTGTTGTCTTCAGTAGGTGTGACCACGTACCGTGTGACAGTCAAATTATTTCCCCGACGCGACGTAACAACTCTGTCCTACGAATAAATTTTGTCTGCATTAGATGCATATTTCAAAGAATCAGTCAATGTAGTTGCGAAAAGGTATGCCTTCTTTCGTACAAAACGTACGGCAGGTCAGACTAATCGGGAGTGGGTTGCAACCTTGCAAGGCCTTACTAGGGATTGTGCGTTTGAGTGTCAATGTGGACTCCCTTATTCAGATACTATGGTACGTGATGCAATTGCACAGAACGTTTCTGATGTTCGTATAAGGGAACAGATTTTGAAACTAGTAAACCCCCCCCCCCCCCCCTTCAACAAGTGATGGACATATTGGATCGGCAGGACATACTTGACTTTGCTCAGGAATCATTTGAAACTTCGCCAGCAGTGTGTCAGGTTAACCGGCCCGCCGGGCGAGCTGCACGGACCAGTAAACAGCCCTCGCGCCCGGCCTCGCCGCTGCCGCCAGGCTCTCAGCCACGTGTGCCGCGCCGGCAAGCAAATGCAGTGATCAAATCATGCGCGCTATGTGCTACTAAACAATCGCGTGAGAATTGCCCGTCACGCCAAGCTATTTGCTTTTACTGTAATAAAAAAGGACATGTTCAGAGTGTTTGCCAGAAAAAGGTCAGATCGGAAGCTCAAAACCGTTCCAGGCCCTTTGCTTCGCGCCGGAATCGGAATCGAACAAAGGATACTCAGGCTCGCGAAACTTCGCCCATGGAAATTCATGTAGTTCATTCCACTCCGCCCAGTGCCACTCTATCTAACAGTGACTGTGTTCGTCCCAAACATAGTGTTCGTCGACGTCGCCGGAACTCCCGTTGAGTCGCAAGTGATTATGTACCAGTGTCAGTTCACGTTGCACGAGACAATCGCTCTTGTCGTCAGCAGGACAATAAACTTTTAGTGGACTTGGACATTAACGGCAAAGTGATACCATTCCAGCTCGATACCGGAGCTGCAGTTTCACTGATCAATCGAGCCACTTACAAACTGCTAGGCACACCTCCGTTGCGTGCCGCAAATGTTAAGTTAAGTAGTTCTTCAGGTCAACGTATCCCTTGTGTTAGGATAGTGCAGCCTTCTTGCAACATACAAAGGACAAACAAAACTTGTGTCATTTTACGTCCTTCGTTCTTCTTCTGCAGTGAACTTGTTTGGTTTCGATTTATTTCAGTTGTTTAACTTGGCTATAGTAAATCAGGTCGTCTCAGTGAACCAGACTGTGCCTTCAGACAGTGTTTCTCTTCTATGTGAAGAATTTGCAGACACTTTTGTACCGGGCCTCGGTTGCGCTAAGAACTATAAAGTACATATGGAACTCAAAGTAAACACACAACCGAAATTTTTCAGAGTGCGCAATATTCCCCACGCATTGCGTGATGAGGTCGCAAAAACATTACACGATTTGGAATCACAAGGTGTAATTCAACGTGTGCAGGCTTCTCTCTGGGCGTCACCCTTAGTAATTTTGGCAAAACCTTCGGGAAAGTTGAGACTTTGTGTGGACTTCAAGGCAACAATGAATCCACAACTAGTGATTGCAACTTCCTTTACCCCGCCCGGAAGATCTTTTTGACAAACTGTGCCCGGGTAAATATTTTTCGAAGTTGGACCTCGCAGATGCGTACTTGCAAATACCGGTGGACGAAGAATCCCAGCGCGTTTTGGTGGTTAACACGCATCTTGGTTTGTATCGATTCAAACGACTGCCATTCGGGGGTGCATCCGCCCCTGCATTGTTTGAGCAATATCTACAAACTGTTTGTGCGTCGGTCCCTATTGCAGCAAATTATCTGGACGATATTGTGATCTCTGGAAAGACGGAAGAAGAACATTTGGCCAATCTCGGAACATTATTTCAGGTCTTGCGACAACATGGACTTCGCTTGCGGAAGGACAAATGCGTGTTTTTTGCTCGGGACTTGCCATATTTGGGACATGTACTCCATGCCCAAGGCATACACCCCAGTCCAACGCACCATCATACATTTCATCAATCTCTTCGTCATCTGCGGAGCTAGTTGGCATATAGACTTGCAGTACTGTGGTGGACGTGGGCTTCGTGTCTACCTTGGCTACAATAACGCGTACACTATGCTGTTCGTAGTAGCTTACCTGCACTCCTGTTTTTTATTCATTATTAAACCTACTCTTGCATTACCCCTATGTCATTTTCTATTTATAACCCTGTATTCACCTGAGCAGAAGTCGCATTCCTCTTGCCACCGAAATTCACTAATTCTCGCCATATCTAACTTTAATCTATTCATTTCCTTTTTTAAAATTTCTAACCTACCTGCCCGATTAAGGGATCTGACATTCCAAGCTCCGATCCTCAGAACGCCACTTTTGTTTCTCCTGATAACGTCGCCATCCTGTGTAGTCCCCGCTCGGAGATCCAAAAGCGGGAATATTTTACCTCCGGAATATTTTACCCAAGAGGACGCCCTCATCATTTAACCATGCAGCAAAGCTGCAAGCCATTGGGAAACATTACGGCTGTAGTTTCCCCTTGAGTTCAGCCTTTCGCAGTACCAGCACAGCAAGGCCGTTTTGGTTAATGTTACAAGGCCAGGTCAGTAAGTTATCCAGATGAAAGATAAAAAAAAAATTGTGGTTCTTTACAGGTACCCGAAACACTCAGGAGAATGCAGTACTTGTCATGAAGAATTAGCATCTACCAGCAGTAGCATTCAAAAACAATTAACCTTCCAGTTATTAGCATAGCAGTGGCACGATACGAATACGTGACACTCAGGACTAAGGGTTTAAGGAAGTGTAACTCATCCACGGAGGAAGTGGCTTATAAAAGGCACATGATCGACCGATTCTTGCTTGTTGTTCATCAAGATAGAGAAGATCCAACGAAGAGCGGCGCGTTTCTTCATGGGATCATTTGGTCGGTGTGAGAGCGTTACAGAGATGCTCAGCAAACTACAGGAGAAGCATTGTGCGTCACGTGGAGGTTTACTATTGAAATTTCGAGGGAGTACTTTTCGGAAAGAGTCGGACAACTCGTTACTTCCTCCCAAATACACTTCGCGAGATGACCACGGCGTGAAAATTCAAGAAATTGGAGCTAATATAGAAGCTTACCGACAATGACTCATCTAGCAGAGCAATCTTAAGTCATGGAAAATGCAAGCCAAGGCCATTGTGCAGTACACTGAATCAATCAAACTGAATAAAATTCAAAAGTATATACAATAAGCAATTCATCATAGGAAGGTTCAATCACTGATAGCTATACCAGTGCTGGCTTTTGAAGTGTTTTCTGAGTACCAGACTGATACACTGAAAATTGAAACATGCTCTGCATGCCAAATTAATACTCCAATAATGTGATCGACTGTTAGTCAAGTAAGTATACTTATCTCAGATCACGGTTCTATTTAACACAAGTTTTACAATTTTTAAGTACTTCACATATATTTCCAGACTGATATTATTTCATGATGTGTTCAAGTTTAATTTATATTTTATAAAAATGGCTCTGAGCACTATGGGACTCAACTTCTGAGGTCATCAGTCCCCTAGAACTTAGAACTACTTAAACCTAACTAACCTAGGGACATCACACATATCCATGCCCGAGGCAGGATCCGAACCTGCGACCGCAGCGGTCTCGCGATTCCAGACTGTAGCGCCTAGAACCGCTCTGCCACTCCGGCCGGCTATATTTTATAAATCACACTAAAAAGGAATGGCAAACGCTAGTCAAATACTGTAACTGTATTCAGCTTGTTTCTCCTACAATACGTTTCTAAAACACACTGACTTATAAAAATTCATGTTAAACAAACGTAAACAAGTGTAACCGTAGGCTTCTGTGGCCATTGCCACAGGCAATAAAATTCTTCTGGATATGTGACTGCATTGTCAATGTGTAAAACTTTCTAACGTTTCGGCCGTTTATGCTAATGGCCTTCCTCAGGGTGTTTTTGCTAAATGTTGAATTAGAAATATTTGGTTCTTATATACTGGCACGCCTCAACCAACACTATGCAGGAAGTAACCGCGCTATGTTGCACCTTCCGCTAGTTTCTCCTTTACCTGTTTCCACCAGTGGCAAGCAATTAAGCAAAGTTCAATGAGTAAAACCTATTCCTATCAGTGAAAATAAATAATGCATACACCAATAAAGGACGTCTAACATACTTCTCCTCATCCTCAATACCCTACAAGATTACGATAACAGCCTCTTCCACCATATAATTTTGAGAAGTCGGCGTACTTGCGAAATAGCGTCTTACATTTAGGAGGAAGATTACAGAGGCGACAGAAAAAGCTAAGCGACCCGCTAACACGGATACAGAAGACGGGTACAGACATCCGGCGTCTTGGCTGCCAGCAGTAACAGCGCTACGGAATGGCAGCTCATGTGAAGCAATACACACAGGCGCGCGGAAGACCACAGCGGCCGCAGGTACACAGAGTACTGGTACGCCTCAATCGGCACTAGGAAGCAAGTAAACATCATTATGTCGTAAGTGTCGCCCATGTCTCATTTGCCTTTTTCCACCAGCGCCAAGCAGTTCACAAACACTAATCAAGAACGTCAGTTTCCACCAATGAAAAGAAATAATGCAAACACCAATAAAGGATGTCTAACACCCTTTCACTTCATCCTCAATACTCTCTAAGCTTACGACAACATTCTCTTACGCCAGTATACGGGGTATAAGTACAGATATTTTTATTGGTGACTGAGGACGGTTTACATTACATCAGTATCTATATCATGTGCAGATTAATAGTTATGGCCATTACAAATCGCATGTTTTTAGGTTGCTTGGTACCATGTACGAAAGAACAGATACCACACATTCAGATAACTGATTCTTCTCCAAGGGCAATGAATACACAACCTTCAGTGCGGATGCACATTTACGTTCGACTTCCAGCGGGAATATAAAATTAGCGAGCATAAAGGACATAGATGGGGATTGCGGATAGGTGGCCCTAGGTGGGAGTGCGCCTCAGCTGGTTAGGGTGCGTTGAACACCGTGTCCAGGTGGCGCATTGGTTAACGCAACTAAGTAGTAAGTAGGAGATGCTGGGTTCGAGTCCCGATCCAGCACACGTTTTTCCTCATCCCCGCTGATTTCACATAAATTCCCGATGCAGCTGATATCAATAAATTTTCTTGTGAACCCTTCCATTTGGTCCGTGTTTGCATAGAAAAGCAACAATATGGGAATTGCGAGTTCACCCTGATGCAAAAATTACTCCGTCTTCAGGCCTCGAGTGGCCCAGCGTGACCATCCGACCGCCGTGTCATCCTCAGGGGCGGATGCGGCTAGGAGGGGCGTGGGGTCAGCACACCGCTCCCCCGGTCGTTGACCGAAGCCGCTACTATTCGGTCGAGTAGCTCCTCAATTGGCATCACGAGGCTGAGTGCACCCCGAAAAATGGCAACAGCGCATGGCGGATTGGATGGTCCCCCGTCCAAGTGCCGACCACGGCCGACAGCGCTTAACTTCGGTGATCTCACGGGAACCGGTGTAACCACTGCGGCAAGACCGTTGCCACCCTGATGCAAAACACCTTGTTATTTGTTTACTTATTTATTCCTCAAACTAGTTTCGGCAACAAATATCACCATCATCAATGGGTTCATTGAATCTTATTTATTGTACGTTATGGCGACAATAATTCTTAAAAGCATGCCATAACATACAATGAATAAGATTTAAAGAACCCATTGATGATGGCGATACTTGCCGCTGAAATTAGTTTGGAGAATAAATAAGTAAACATATAACAAGGTGTTTTGCATCAAGGCGGACTCACAATTCCCATATTGTTGTTACAGCTTATATCATTAGTTCCTTCCTTTACTTTACTTTCTTTCCCCCGTATCCTTCCACCTTCAACTTACATACCACCTTTTTGTTGCTATGTTAATTCGAAGTGAATTGCTGAAGTATTTTGCCTCAAATATATTTTGATATGTCGAAGATAAAATCTGTTTTCTTCTTGACGAGCAGTTGCACGCAGTTCATAATAGGAATTAACCATGTGTTTATAAATAGATCTGTTCTATTTAGCTCGGGAATACTAGTTCTTGTTCAGATATCATATCCTGTAGGTTCGAAGTTGTGATCGATCTTACGACTTGCAGAATTCTGTCGACTACTCATCGAGAGGAAAATTGATTGTCAGTAACTTTGACGAACTTAAAAGATATCTGAGGTGAGTACGTATAGTCCTTTAGTCATAGGATAGAAATGATGTGCCATTTGGTGTCGATTTTCTCATATGAGGTGGTTAGAATTGTGGAAACATTTGTCAAGACACGAATAGTTTCTGTAAAATCGTCTGAGGAAGATGAAGAACACTGCTGGACCTTGGCTGGCAGGCTAGCCAATAATCGCTGCGTGCACCTGAAGATATATCTGTGTTGGACAGCGCGGTGGATCACCACTCAGATTATTGGTTCTTTTTTGTCCTTACACTTACTCTTGGCGCTGCCAGAATTCTAGGCTGCATCAGCACAACGGTCCGGTGGACTTCACCCGACCCCGTCTCATGTCTGTAGCAACAACTGGAAGCTCTCCCCAGTGCATGCGTACCGATCTGACCTAACCACTTTGTATCAAATTGGCAGCTCCGTGGTGTTCCACCAAGTCTTCTGTTCTTTTAATCATTTGCACATAGCAGACACTCTGATTGTAATCTGACAAGTTATCCAGTCAATATCTCTTTGAAGGTACACTACTGCTACACATTTGAGCCGACTGGCTACAAATTTTTGTATCTGCCACACAGCCGATCATATGAAGTAAGCCTGTACTGCACCCCCTACAGAGACTTGTGGGTACACTGGGCCCTGAGATTGGAGAGACACAAGCAGCGACGGACAATTGAGTGGGTCCCGGCAGCGTAGTGCACTGAGAGCAAGATTGTGGCTTGCGAAGAGGAGATCTATATTTAAAAGGAGCGAGTCGATGCTGTTGGAGGTTGGGGCTTCAAGCCGTCTATCTACAATGAAATTTTTTGCGAGAGAACACAAGAGTGAACAGCATGGCTTGTGGCGGTTGTATAAGCGATGTGGGGAATGTTATGTGTTCATCAGTAGTGAGTTATAAGATACCGTATTGCGACTGCACTCTGGTTTGGTGTGTACTGTGATATAATTATAGCATTTCGAATGGGGGATGTCGACTGAAGTTGAATATGGTTGGCCGTGTTGGTTTGACTTCCCTTATCTTATCGCCCCTTTTGGAATATACAGTAGGCAGTGATTTAGACATCGTCCTTACACTGTGTTGCAAATGCAAAGTGAATTGCTGGTATGTCGTTTTAGTTTAGGTAATGCATGCCTTAATTGATCGTACTATTACATGAACACATGGCCGTCGTATTGGGTGACAATGAACGGGTGTGGGGCTATTTAGCAAAGAAGGAAGCCCATAGAGTAATTTTAGCTGAACTGATATATGTTTCATTAAAAAAATATTGTTTTAACTCAATTTAATTGATAAGTTGTTAACGTATCACATGAGTTGTGTATATCGCAAGTTGCTTCCTGTTGTGGTTAAGGTTATGACAGTCTAATATTAACAGGAGTTCTGTTGCAGATTCCATCTAAGGTTAATTTGGCTTGTTTTGGGTTAAGACAGACATCAAATGGGCTATACCTTGAGGGAGGGGGTGATTGGAAACTGTTTAAATGGGTAATTTTGAGCCAGTATCTGAGACGCAAACTCAATCTGATAAACTTTATCTTAGTATAGTTATTTATTTTTTGTAAAAAATAGTCCTCTGGTAAAATTACCTGAGTTGTTATTTGATCAAAATAGTCTGTTTGTAAGAATATTGAATTCAAAAGAAATTTTGGTTTTAGAAAGGGCTTTTTTATGCATAATAAATGTGAATATAAAATATGGCATTGTGATTTTGATAAACAAATAATATAATCTCAATCTATGTATGAATTGAGCCAGCTAACGACGTTACCTCTTTTTGTGCCCTGTATTCTCTTTTGAGGTCAAGTGATGTAACGTAAAGTTAAATCTTAACGGTAATCATATTTTTTAGTATAACCAGAGCACCTCTTTTTATATTGTTGACATGAATACGGATGTAGTAAACCTTCGAAAACAATCGTCAAACTGGTCAGTATAAGCAACTCTTAACATCCTGGAATTCAACGAAAATGGCCATCTGTCTGATTTAGCTCATAATATGTACACATAGCAACTGTACTACAGAACTCATAACTCTATGGCCGGATGTTGTGCTGAGTTGTTCCCATTAATTTTGATAACCACATGGTTTAAGAAGATCAGAACACCTTTTCGACCATGATATTTCATCATAAATCCTCTATTATAATGTAGAAATTTTTACTTTTTCTGAATTGGACCCACAGATGAAGTAAAGGGGTATACACCTACAGTACGAGTGTATTCTTCATACTGTTCTACAATTCCTCAACCATGTAAAACTGACTGAAGTCTCAGCAAGCTTTGACAGGCAAATGCAAACTTACTATTGAGCTTCAGAAGTGCTCTAGCAAATGGGTCACTCTTGAGAGAACTGGGTGCAAGAATTGGGCAGGTGTAATGCAGTGATATTGATGCTGTGCTACGTATTGTAACTGTTTGTTTCTGTAGATGATAAAGGCTTGTACAAGGAAACGACAGAGAAAAGATCAAGCACTCTGTTTCTGCAATGTTCAATAAAAATTCAGATTTCAAAATACCTACAACGACAAGAAAACGTTATTTTTTTCCATGCATAACTTGAGAACCAAACAATACAGCATGTTCTGAAGGCACTGAGTTACCCCTTGAATGCGGTTGAGTAGTGTCAGAGACGTTCGTTCCTAAAAGTACGTGAGAATTTTGAAATTAATAAAGAGTCTTCCATAGAATCCTATAGACCAACTGCCTTCTCTAGCCTTTGCCCTCCCTCCTGTCCCCCATTGTGGATGCCGATTTGCTCACAGGTCTTTCTGATTCCCACAACTTCTCGCATCTCCAAAACAAACTTCACAGAACTCTCATGTCTCCCACTCATAACAGAAACGTGTTGGGTGGAGGAAACTGCATTGTCCTACAATGAGTTCTCCGTTCATCCGTATCCATTCAAGCTTTGAATATCATGCCAACTACTGCACATACATTACACTCCAAGAAAAAAAAAGAGAAAAAAGACGACGCACCACGAAGAATTTGGACGTATGTGACGAAAATCGGTAGATGTGATGTGCATGTATGGACAAGCAAATGATTACAATCAAGAGAAAGAGCTTAACAAACTGAGTTAGTCAATAATGCGTTGGTCCACCTCTGGCCCTTACGCAAGAATTTATTCGGTTTGGTTCTGATTGAAAAACTTGTTGGATGTCCTTCTGAGAGACATCGTGCCAAATTCTGTCCAACCGTCACGTTAGAAGGTCAAAATCTCGAGCTAGTTGGAGGACCCTGCCCATAATACTCCAAACATTCTCAATTTTCGAGGGATTCAGGGACATTACTTGTCAAGGCAGGGTTTGGCAAGCACGAACAAAAGCAGTAGAAACTCTCTCCATGTGTGGTGGGACATTATATTGCTTAAATGTGAGCCCAGGGTGGCTTGGCATGGAGAGCAACAAAACGGGGCTTAGAATATCGTCGATGTACTGCACTGGAAGGGTGCCGTGGATGACAACCAAAGGGGTCGTGCAATAAAAGCAAATGGCAACCCAGAGCTTCGCTCCTGGTTGTCAGTATGCATGGGGGACGACAGTCAGCTTGGTAATCCACTGCTGTATTTTTCCTTATGTCATGAAATGTAAGGTTGCTTATACGTTTGGTAGGGAATGGGAGAATTCAAAGAGAATTTATGAAATCTATTGGGCATTAGAAACGTCTTCGAAGAAAAGTATTTCTTATACCCTTTTTTTATTACTATTTTGATTCGTATATTATGGTATCTTTGTACAAAATTTTCTGTGTAATTTGATTATTTTTATTATGTGTCAATTTGTATCTTTCTCACTAGGAATTTCAGACATTTAACCTTCACTTTTGAAATCTTATATGTGTATGTGTGAAATGAATAATATTTTTTATTCATGATATACTGTCCTGTTCGATTTAATATGAATATTGTTTGATATATTTTATACTATTTTCTGTTTATGTAAATCCACACTCTTAAGGCCAGAAGGTAAGATAAACATTGTATGTAAATGTACCAGTAACACACCATAATATGGAAATGAAGTCCCATGCTTCTTGACACAGCGTAGGGGAATGATGCGGTAAACTCACACCGCCGTACTAGGCAAGGGCCTAATGAAGGTGGTTTGCCGTTGCCTTGCTCCTACCGTAATGGGGATGAATGATGATGAACACGACACAACACCCAGTCATCTCGGGGCAGATGAAAATCCCTGACCCTGCCAGGAATCGAAGCCGGGACCCCTTGTTTGCGAAGCGAGAACGCTACCGTGAGACAGACAGTACCTATATTTTCTAATTATCTACTGGGGAATGAAACAAAAGTTCATGGTTATTTAAATAATTTTCTGATCAGCTGATAACATATTTTGTGCTGAATATTTCACTTGGGCCATTTGTCTGTACTCAAGTGAACTAAAAGAACTACATTCACCGCATGACATTATAAACATTGTCTTTTCAGGAGGAATTAATTTTACAGGTATATGTATGTTGTATACTGCGTTTCATCAAACAGATGATTCCTTCATATTCAAAACTGATTTCCATGCTACAGTCATCATTCTCAAATGACATTATATTTCTCAAATTTTCTTGATAACTTATGTAAAACAACGTGATATTTCAAACTAACATATCCTCAAATTTTATGATATTATTATTATTATAATTAAACAGTCTTTCAAAATCAAAGACTTTAAAATTGTTCAACTTCTGTTAAAGTTTTTTCTTAAAAAACAACTAATATTTATTTAGAATGCCTAAAGTCACAACATACTGTACAAATTCTATGTCCATTGTTGTGTGAGTGGGATATTGTAATAAATCCAGAATGGGAACTTCTACATGCTCCAATTCAAAACATTTGCTCAGTCCCCACTACAAGGCGTAGAAGTTTATAAGGGGTATTTTAGAGCACTCTATGGGTGTTATAAAAAGGTACGGCCAAACTTTCAGGAAACATACCACACACACAAAGAAAGAAAATACGTTATGTGGACATGTGTCCGGAAACACTTACTTTCCATGTTAGAGCTCATTGTATCACAGCCGTCCACAATACGAGCACGAAGAGTCTCTACATTTGGCACCGGGGTTGCGAAGACAAGAGCTTTCAAACGCCCCCATAAATGAAGGTCAAGAGCGTTGAGGTCAGGAGAGCGTGGAGGCCATGGAATTGGTCCGCCTCTACCAATCCATCGGTCACCGAATCCGTTGTTGAGAAGCGTACGAACACTTCGACTGAAATGTGCAGGAGCTCCATCGTGCATGAACCACATGTTGTGTCGTACTTGTAAAGGCACATGTTCTAGCAGCACAGGTAGAGTATCCCGTATGAAATCATGATAACGTGCTCCATTGAGCAAGAACATGGGGCCCAATCAAGACACCACCAACAATACCTGCCCAAACGTTCACAGAAAATCTGTGTTGATGACGTGATTGCACAATTGCGTGCGGATTCTCGTCAGCCCACACATGTTGATTGTAAAAATTTACAATTTGATCACGTTGGAATGAAGCCTCATCCGTAAAGAGAACATTTGCACTGAAATGAGGATTGACACATTGTTGGATGAACCATTCGTAGAAGTGTACCCGTGGAGGCCAATCAGCTGCTGATAGTGCCTGCACACGCTGTAAATGGTACGGAAAAAACTGTTCTCCCGTAGCACTCTCCACACAGTGACGTGTTCAACGTTACCTTGTACAGCAGCAACTTCTCTGACGCTGACATTAGGGTTATCGTCAACTGCACGAAGAATTTCCTCGTCCATTGCATGTCTCCTCGTCGTTCTAGGTCTTCCCCAGTCGCGAGTCATAGGCTGGAATTTTCCGTGTTCCCTAAGACGCCGATCAATTGCTTCGAACGTCTTCCTGTCGGGACACCTTCGTTCTGGAAATCTGTCTCGATATAAACGTACCGCGTCAAAGCTATTGCCCCGTGCTAATCCATACATCAAATGGGCATTTGCCAACTCCGCATTAGTAAACATTGCACTGAGTGCAAAACCACGCTAGTGATGAACGCTAACCTGCTGATGCTACGTACTGATGTGCTTGATGCTAGTACTGCAGGGCAATGAGTCGCATGTCAACACAAGCACCGAAATCAACATTACCTTCCATCAATTGGGCCAACTGGCGGTGAATCGATGAAGTACAGTACATACTGACGAAACTAAAATGAGCTCTAACATGGAAATTAAGCACTTCCGGACACATGTTCACATAACATCTTTTCTTTATTTGTGTGTGAGGAATGTTTCCTAAAAGTTTGGCCGTACCTTTTTGTAACACTCTGTATATACTCCATCCTAAATGTAAACTAAGCAAAAATATACACATATTCCAGGCCACTGAAGAAGCCTTGCAAAGAACAAAGGCAAAACGTGTATACTGTCTTTTATTCCGTTCTGATAGGACGGCCCAAACTAAGAATTATCAATATAGCGTACTATTATTTTTCTGCTAAATTCGTCTGTCTAGATGTAGGCTACTGCTCCTATGATCTCAGCTTCTTGGCTCAGTACACAACTAAGTGCGTGGTTGGGCGCATCACATGGAAGAATAAACTTCTTTTTGAAATCTGGAAACGTCAAAACTTGACTTGCGATCAAAACTTCTTTTAATTTCTCAAATACATGCTGATAATCCCCCATCCACATTAACTTTGAACCTTTCTTCAATAACTGAGTTAGTGATTTGGCAATATTCTGAAAATCCAATCATGAACCTCCTATAGTAATTTGCGACTTCAAGAAACGACTATCGTTCCTACACCGATTCAGATACAGAAATTTCATGTAAGGTTTTCACTAACCTTGGGTCCGTATGAATCCCATATTTACTAATTAAGTAGCCAAGACACGTCAACTCTTCTAACACAAAATTTCATTTCTCTGTACTCAGTGTCAAATGTGTGGCCCTCAACTTCAAGAATACCTTCCTTGTGCAGTGCCTGTGTTGCTCCATGTTACTCGCAAAAACAATTATATCATCTAGACATATCATACACTGATGTGGTTTTAAACCTCTCAAAACTCGGTCTAACCAACTCTGAAACGTCGGAGGTGCGTTGTTTAATCCAAAAGGCACCAACAGGGTGAAGATAACGCTGTCTTTGGCTGGTCTTCTAGAGCTGCTTCTAGAGAATGGTAACCACTTTTCAGGTCCATGGTCAAAAAATATTTGCACAGGCCAGATAGTCTACAGTTTCCCTATGGTTTGGCAGAGGGTAGGCATCTGTTACAGTCTTGTCATTCAGATATCGATAATCGCAACAAAACCTCTATTTTCGTGATCCATTCGTTGATCTTTTGGCACAACAACAATTCCTGCGCCCAATGGAATATTACTTTCCTCAAGAATCCCATCCTTCAGCTGCTGATTAATGAACTCCTCGACAATCAGCTGTAAGTACCTCGGTATTCTATATGGTTTGCAGTTCACTCGTGATTCAGTCCCCTGCGGAATCTGGTGCTGCATAATGAGCGTCACTCGCCATGGCTCCCTTGGAAAAAACAAACCTTTTGGAGCAGTAACTCCTCCATCTGCTTCTTATCATTCCCCTTCAAATGTTCCACTTTTTCTCGTAATGTGGTTTCACTGGCGTCTGGCGACGGCCCGTGGCTCACTTGTCGCGTCCTACTATTCCTCATCCAGGATATCCACGCTAGGGATTAGCTACACCTAATTAACTTCAAATCCGCAGGGCTAAAATTATCTATGTTTACAGATACCACTTTCTCTCCATTCACCTCTTGCATACATACAATACTTCTTTTCATAAAACAACCTGCTGGATCCAGAATTTGATTTGCTTCTAACAGTTCCACCACACACAGCATCACTATAGGTAGTTTAGAATCTACATTAATCCAAAGCTGTTTTCCAGTACCATTGAGTACACAATCGTGGGAACTGAACCTTAGTGCAATTGTTCACTGTTTAATTGTTTCGTCACACATGATAAACTCACCTCATGGCAGTCCTACACTGGCCACTGCTTCGCTTATCTGAAACACCATTCCATCAAGCTACATTGTGCGTTGCCTGAGATCGATTTTGGTACAATGCTGATGCAAGAAATTGAAAAATCTAATCCCAGAATCATTTCATAGCCCTCATTTACGTGTGGTACAGTTTCTATACACTGACTGAACCGAATCATACCCAAACATACTGTAAATCTACGTCCACTGAGTCCGAAAGCATGGTATTACTATCCCCCACTTGAGGTAACCTATACCATAGTGGGTTCCATTGTTTGCAATTTACCAGGCCCCTACTGGGAACCAACAAATGCACCCATGTGTCCAATAACAACCTGAAATTCTTCTCTCCTACTACTCCTTCCACTGCACAGTCCACCTCTCACCTTAGCATCTAATTTTGCTGGGAACGTCCGTTGCTGCACTTCGGGTTCACTCTGGAATTTAACACCTGTTTGTTCCCTCGCCCACTGCCCCTGAAAGTACTGCTATCATTATATTCACCTCTGCCTGTACGTCCACTGTTTCGTGGCTGGTAACAGTACCTATGCACATGTCCCATCTTCTCACCTTAACAGCTGAAAATATTCCCAATCTGTCTTACAATCTGGTCGACAGATGAATCTCCTCACATTCTACTGCCAACCTAACAGCTGTGTGCAAATCAACTGGAACTCCTGCTCTTACTCTCCTTTGTTGTTGTTGTTGTTGTTGTTGTTGTTGTTGTGGTCTTCAGTTCTGAGACTGGTTTGATGCAGCTCTCCATGCTACTCTATCCATTGCAAGCTTCTTCATCTCCCAGTACCTACTGCAGCCTACATCCTTCTGAATCTGCTTAGTGTATTCATCTCTTGGTCTCCCTCTACGATTTTTACCCTCCACGCTGCCCTCCAACACTAAACTGGTGATCCCTTGACGCCTCAGAACGTGTCCTACCAACCGATCTCTTCTTCTAGTCAACTTGTGCCACAAACTCCTCCCCAATTCTATTCAATACCTCCTCATTAGTTATGTGATCTACCCATCTAATCTTCAGCATTCTTCTGTTGCACCACATTTCGAAAGCTTCTATTTTCTACTTGTCTAAACTATTTATCGTCCACGTTTCACTTCCATACACGGCTAAACTCCATACAAATACTTTCAGAAACGACTTCCTAAACACTTAAATAAACACTCGATGTTAACAAATTTCTCTTCTTCGGAAACGCTGTCCTTGCCATTGCCAGTCTACATTTTGTATCCTCTCTACTTCGACCATCATAAGTTATTTTGCTCCCCAAATAGCAAAACTCATTTACTACTGTAAGTGTCTCATTTATCTAATCTAATTCCCTCAGCATCACCAAAGTTAATTTGACTACATTCCATTATCCTTGTTTTGCTTTTGTTGATGTTCATCTTATACCCTCCTTTCAAGACACTGTCCATTCCGTTCAACTACTCTTCCAAGCCCTTTGCTGTTTCTGACAGAATTACAATGTCAAAGTTTTTATTTCTTCAACATGGATTTTAATACCTACTCCGAACTTTTCTTTTGTTTCCTTTACTGCTTACTCAATATACAGATTGAATACCATCGGGGAGAGGCTACAACCCTGTCTCACACCCTTCCCAACCACTGCTTCCTTTTCATGTCCCTCGACTCTTATAACTGCCATCTGGTTTCTGTACAAATGGTAAATAGCCTTCCGCTCCCAGTATTTTCCCCCTGCCACCTTAAGAATTTGAAAGAGAGTATTCCAGTCAACATTGTATTATAGTATTTGAGAGTTGTAGCATCGCGTTTTAGTACCTGAATAGTGTAAAATCGCGTAGTCTCTTTCCTCCGCCGAGCAGTGTGTCAGCAGTGCGCAAGTAGCAGCATTACTGCATTTACTAGCAATCTTGTATTTTAATAACCGTTAAAATTTTGTGTCGAATTGTTTGTGCTCTTTGTAGATTAGTTCAGACGTTCTTTGCACAACAGTTCTTAGCATGGACTGCAAGTGCTGTGTTCGGATGCAGGCTGAGTTGGCATCCCTTCGCTCCCAGCTTCAGGAAGTGTTGGCTTCGGTCACACAGCTTGAGGCTGTTGCCAATGGGCATCACTGTGAGGGTCTGGATGGGGGTTTGTCAGGGACGGCCAGCTCGTCCCACGCATCCCTCGATCGGACTACGACTGTGATTCCCGGGATACTGCCCACATTGAGGCTGATCCTTCACCTGTGGTAGAGTGGGAGGGCGTCTCGAGGTGTGGCAGGGGGCGAAAGACATTCCGGAGGGCTGAACGGAAGGCCTCTCCAGTTGGTCTGAAGAACCGGTTTCAGGCTCTGTCTCAGGCTGATACTGATCTTCAGCCGGACATGGCTGCTTGTTCTGTTCCAGAGGTTGCCCCTCAGTCTGCATGATCCGGGCAGTCGCAGAGGTTGGGCTTACTGCTAGTTGGGAGCTCCAACGTCTGGCGCGTAATGAGGCCCCTTAGGGATATGGCAGCAAGAGAGAGGAAGATAACCAATGTTCACTCTGTGTGCATACCGGGGGGAGTCATTCCAGATGTGGAAAGGGTCCTTCAGGATGTCATGAAGGGTACAGGGTGCACCCATCTGCAGGTAGTCGCTCATGTTGGCACCAATGATGTGTGTCACTATGGATCGGAGGAAATCCACTCTGGTTTCCGGCGGCTAGTTGATTTGGTGAAGACTGCCAGTCTTGCTAGCGGGATGAAAGCAGAGCTCACCATCTGCAGCATCGTCGACAAGACTGACTGCAGACCTTTGGTTCAGAGCAGAGTGGAGGGTCTGAATCAGAGGTTGAGACGGTTCTGCGACCGTGTTGGCTGCAGATTCCTCGACTTGCGCCATAGGGTGGTGGGGTTTCGGGTTCCGCTGGATAGGTCAGGAGTCCACTACACGCAGCAAGCGGCTACACGGGTAGCAGGGGTTGTGTGGCGAGGGCTGGGCGGTGTTTTAGGTTAGATGGAATCGGGCAAGTACAGAAAGGGCAGCAGCCTCAAAGGGTGCGGGGCAAAGTCAGGACATTCGGGGGCCAAGCAGCAATCAGTATTGTAATTTTAAACTGTCGAGGCTGCATTGGTAAAGTACCGGAACTTCAAGCGCTGATAGAAAGCACCGAAGCTGAAATCGTTATAGGTACAGAAAGCTGGCTGAAGCCAGAGATAAATTCTGGCGAAATTTTTACAAAGGCACAGACGGTGTTTAGAAAGGATATGTAAGTAGGCTGTTTAGGTTTTTTTATTGGTAACGCCGCCGCCACGTAGCGCTCTGTATAAAAATCACTGGCTGTGCCGAGTGCAGTCTGTGGCTGGTTTGCATTGTTGTCTGCCATTGTAGTCTTGGGCAGCGGCAGCTGGATGCTAACAGCGCGTAGCGTTGCGCAGTTGGAGGTGAGCCGCCAGCAGTGGTGGACGTGGGGAGAGAGATGGCGGAGTTTTGAAATTTGTAAGAATTGATGTCATGGACTGATATATATTATTAAGGTAAATACATTGTTTGTTCTCTATTAAAATCTTTCATTTGCTAACTGTGCCTATCAGTAGTTAGTGCCTTCCGTAGTTTGAATCTTTTATTTAGCTGGCAGTAGTGGTGCTCGCTGTATTGCAGTAGTTCGAGTAACGAAGATTTTTTGTGAGGTAAGTGATTTGTGAAAGGTATAGGTTAATGTTAGTCAGGGCCATTCTTTTGTAGGGATTATTGAAAGTCAGATTGCGTTGCGCTAAAAATATTGTGTCAGTTTAAGCACAGTCTTGTAATATTTTTCTAAGGGGACGTTTCATATGTCGACCCTTAGCCAAGGATACCTCACTGGAATCTCCTGATTTTTTCTTGTAGTTTGTGTAGTTAGTGTAGCCTTTGTTTATTGCTAGCGCGTAATCATAGAGAGAATTTCCTTTGTAGTTGCAGTCTTTCATTGTTGTACAGTAAAACAGTTGTGGCATGCATGTAGATTTGCACCAAGTATTTCACAGCTTTGCTTGCAATTACCTAGATATTATTTTCAGTGCTACGTTAATGTGTTTTCTTCTTATTGCTCTTCAAATTGTGCTTTTGTGTGTTATCGTGTGAAATATTGTGACAATAATGGTGTGTGAAAAACGTAACACTAGGCTCCAAAGTAAACTGAGAAATAATAGTGACGACGAGCGTCGCTTATCAGCACCACTGTGTAGTGAATTAACAGACATTCGAAGTAGTAATTTGGTAATTGTGCATAGGTAAATGAAGCGGGCGGCAAATAATGGTGTAGACAATGAAACAAGTAGTGAACAGGGAACAATAATCGATCGATCAGTCGGCAACAGCTCGCCTCAGGAATCCGAAATGACACAATATTGCAAATACTGTAGACTTAGGTTATGGGTCCTCAAGACACATTTTCTGCCTGTCAAAATGTAAAAGTTGCCGGTGAAAATGCACTGCCAAAGGCATAGAAAAACCGATTCCAGACACTAATACATTATTATTGCAATTAATGCAACAAATGGAACAAAATCAGAAACAAATGCGACAAAAGCTTCAAAAGTTAGACACAATGGAACAAAATCTTCAAAAGTTAGACACAATGGAACAAAATCAGAGACAAACACAGCAAAAGCTTCAAAAGTTAGACACAATGGAACAAAATCAGAGACAAACACAGCAAAAGCTTCAAAAGTTAGACGCAATGGAGCAAAAGCTTCAAAAGTTAGACTCAGTGGAACATACGCTTGAACAAACACGTGAAGATTTAACTACTGAATTACATAAAATCGAATCTAAATGTCAAAAAGTCTGTAATGACGTAAAAACACAAATTTGTGAGCATTTCCAACCTATTTTTTCGCGGCATGAAAATGTATTACAGAATCACGAAGTAGCCATAAAAGAACTGCAAACAATTGTTCATGAAAATCATGAGACCTTGCAAGCTAAAATTGACGCAGTTGCATCTACCGATTCGGTTACGCAACTTGCAAAAACTCAAGAAAACTTAAAGGACACAGTAGATACTCTGAAAATTGGTTCAGAAAGACACATGGAGGACATTAGTTCATTATCAGAGAAAGTAGTTGAACTTTCGGATCAGCTAAATAATTTATCTACGAAGGTAGATGATGATCTGAATGACACAAAACAGGTAGTCTTTAATGACACAGAAGAGTTCGAACAAATTAGGAAATTCAAACAAAATCAAAATCAAATTAATACGCAACACCAAAGAGAAATCCGGGAAGTACAAGATCAGCTGACACAGGTAATACAAGAATTACGTATTTCAGAGGACTCTCGCACACCAATACGGGAAGAGGGACATAAAAATACGGACCTGCCACAAAATAATAACACAGGGCACTTTGGAGAATATGAAAGAAATTGGCAAAGTACACCGAATTTTGAGATGGAACCGCCGAAACGACGTAACAATGACCGACATGCGCCCCGCCGACACGATGATTTTGACTATAAGCTGTTCATTACTACACGTAAATTCAAAACATTTAAGAATTCTGGCAACGACATTCATCCACAAGCGTGGCTTCATCAATTCTCTCATTGTTCCCCCCCCCCCCCCCCCCTCCAACTGGTCATTTGAGCACAGATTAGAATTTATGTGTGGCTATTTAGAGAATGAACCAGCTGTAAGAATGCGATCGGTCATTCACGATTGCCACAGTGAAGGAGAATTTTACCATTCCTTCCTCTCAGCATATTGGTCTCAAGCCACCCAAGACCGAGTAAAAAATGGCATCATAATGATGAAAAATTTCGAACAATCTGAATTTTCAAGTCTTGTGAAATATTTTGAAGACATGTTACATAAGAATCAGTATCTTTCAAACCCATACAGCCCGTCAGAACTCATCCGCATTTGCTTAATCAAATTGCCTGAACATTTACGACATATTATTTTGGCAGGACGCTGCAAAGATGACATTGAAGCTTTTCAGGGACTGTTACAAGAACTGGAAATTGTCACTGAAAATCGCGGAAAGCGAAAACAGGGACACTACAATTACAGGTCACATCCGTCACAATTCCGCGATGACAGAAATAATAACTGAACACGACAAGGCTATTCTTACAACGCAAACCGTGAACAAAACAGACACCACCCATATGACAACCACTGGCAGAGTAATAGTTACAGAGAAAGATCGCATTTCTGTAGTAATGAATATGACAGAGACAATCATAGAAACAGACAATATGGCAACCAGAACTATTATTATCAGGGGAGGCAGAATAATTTCAGACGCAAGGGTCCACTTCGCTGTGATAATTCAGGGAGAAATTCTCCACCACTCAACCGACAAGAAAGAAACTACAGGAACTACCGACATGACGACAGACGATATAATCATAACGAAAGACCGGAATTTCGTCGGAACTGGCGGGATTCAAACAGAGCTGGGCCCTCTCGGCAAAGTGAATTTGTAGAAGTTAGGTCTCCTAATCCCAATAACGACGCACGCCAACAAAGAGATAACAGACAATGACTCGCACCGCAGGCAGCCACGTGCGCCGACTGGCTCAGAGAAAAATAACATGGGCGTTAACCTTGAGAAAAACTCCAATATTCTTTACCGACGTATTTCACATGATAAGTGCGTTGAAGTTGAAACTGTGCGTACTAGGAAGAGTAAAAGTTTACACCACATTTCACATGTAAAACCGTTTATTGAAATATAATCTGCTTTTTAACTTAGTCTTTGCCATAAAATTTTTCACTTCACGCTGCTAGTACAATTTGCACACTGAGAAACTGTTAACATGGAACAATGTTTGAAGTTAAATACCCAGTCAAGAACCAAGAGAACTTATTTTAACAGAAATTACGAATGCATTGTTATAGTGAACAGACGTTACAGTGTTATTGTGTGTGTACATTTTTGCTTGTTAGTTGCACGATTACGTAACGACTATAAGGCTTACATACTTAGAACATATACTGTTAATGAGGTTTTAATGCAACATTTTGGTTTAGTTGAAAAGACATTATTTATTTGAAGTACTTTCTGTGAAATTAATGATGTCTTAGCATTTGGTTTCTTTGATAGCTACACGATTATATCACGATGCTACTAATGTGTGACAAAATTTACATTGTGCTTTTGCGGTTTATCTGTTTTATATCTGCACAGTTTTTCTGAATTCTTCTGGAAAGGAAAACATGTTTTAGTAGTAACTTTTGTGGTATAGCTACAATGAGACAGCCTTTATCGTAGCACAACAATACGTTACATTACAGTACTTTCTTGATCACGGTAAGGTACGTAATAACTACGATATCTATACAGAAAGCATTTCACTTTCGTTTATGATGAGGTAAGTACATTGACTTCTGCAGAACTTGGCTTTCGGAGGACGATAACTACGACAGTTCCACAGAATTATCTTACAGCAAAACGCACATTTAGAACTACAGGGCACGCATTTGAGTGATTAATTTTGTACTTAAAACATTTATTTTTAAAGATATTTGAAGTACAATGATACAAAGGTTTTCCGTGATACATTTCATTCCATTGCTGTAATCTGTAACACCTGAGGATATAATTACATTAATCCTCAGGGGGGTACACGCTTACTTTGTGTACCATGTGTATGGCAAGCACAAGGAGCCCTAGCTAATATGGTATTTGCTTATACAACTTTACACATCGGTACCATATTTCTCTAACACATAAATTACACAGCTATCTGATCATTTAACTGAGAGAAACAAACATTTATTACGCTACATCAGTGACAGATGTTTACGTAATTACACAGTTGGATAACTTCACACTTACGAAATTGTATTTTGTCTGTACTTTGTGAACTGTTCACACATTTTCGGAACCATTGTGATACTATGAGAGCTTTGAATGACATAATTGGGTATGAGATCATGATTTTTAAGTACGGTTGAGGTATATGATACTTTTGACATGAGCAGAGAATTTTTTTTAGGTTTTGAAATTATTGGAAGAAGCTACGACGATTTTGAGATTTGGCTGAGGTTTTATGATGTTATGATGACGATGTGTATTACGCTGTTGCGGTATGTTTATGATCAATAAGCTGATGCTATATGAGTTATTTGATTATGCTACTTATCTGTTATGATGGAATATTGAAGAAGTGTCGACGAATAAAGTAAGAAATAATGAGTAGAGGTTAGGGACTCTGGTCTGAGAAAAAGGTTGTTGGAAACCAAGAATCTTACTTTAAGAGTTATGAAATGTATGTAAATGCGTGAATGTATTACAATGCAGACGAAAATTTTTGGACACTGTTATATCAATAGGATTTTGTTTCTACTGATGTGTAACGCAAATTCTTGAACTGTGAATTTTTTTTTTATATGAGACTGCCACTGTAGCGGAACCAGGTATCGTAAATATTTCGATAAGACAGTTAAGTGACCACCTGCACATAATGCGTCGTGGGCACCCAGCTGCGCGACAACCACCTGACAAAAAGAAAGCCATTAGTGTGTGCCTTTCAGAGACACAGGTAAAAAAAAAAAAGAGGCCTTTATCCTCGCTATTGACATTCATTCCTTTGTAGAAAGCATCGCAAATACGACACGCTCAAACTTGAAAACATATGATTATACTGTGGAGCTCTTAATTTCTGATATTTACTAAAATGCCTAATGAAACGATGAGAAACATTACACGGCTATTGTCTTGCTAGTTGAGAGAAATGCCATATGGATTGCTTTATATATTTATTTACTCATTTTGTTTAATATCTAGTTTCTATCTGCACTGCAGCATTGGTTAAAATACAGTTTAATAGATGTTCTAATATAGTTATTTTATGCCTACAGATGCAGTAAATAATAACTTCACGATGTACTTAAAAAAACGAAGGAGCACAAAAAGACTTCCCTTCACAGGAACTGCATACATAATTTTCTTTTCAAGTACTTGGTAATTTTTATGGTAGGATAACTTCTTGTGGTGCACCACTTTAATGACATAGATATTAATATGTGAATAGACATTTCCCTTTTCTGCATTGTTGTCTTTACTGTAATATTTTTTCTGCTTGAGCTTTGTCATGTTTAGTTATAAGCTATTGCATTTGCTGCTGCTGTGTGCCAGGCGTAATGTTACTGAATTTGACTTTGTATTACTCTGTTAAGCCAGTTTTACTAGGGATTTGTTTTTCTTGTTTGCTGCACAGCGCCTTATATTAGTTGTAATATTGCAATTGCTTTACCAGTTTCCATTTTTTTGGTACATTGCTGTTTGTATTAATTTGTTTTGTGCTGCTGCTTTGCCTCGTCCCTTAGTTTAGCATCTGAGCTCAGTAGATTTAAGTTAGCTTAAGAGGGGGTGGACTATATAAGAATCTAATTATGACGAATTGGAAGAAAAGCATTGAGAAGCTATAAGAAAATGGTTTGGCCAAAAAAGTAGTGTACAGTGGAGAAAAACTATTTTTGAAAGAGGATGTGAACAGAATACAGAAAGCATGCTTGGATAGGATTTTTTTGGAGGAAACAAATGTTGAGATACGACGAAAGATCTACAGAATGAAGTTTTGGGTTGAACTGCAGTACCAAATGTTACCCTGAAAACGAACCCTGTCCTTTCCTTTTGTGTATCCCACTATATGTTTGTGTTCCCTGTGTATTTGTTTTCTTCCTGTCTCTGTGTACTGTTTCATAGAATTTTTTCTCTTCTAATACTAAGCTACATACACTATGATGAGGAATACTGTTATCCTCAAATATAATTTGCATTAATAACATGTTATTTACTTTGTAAAGATGTTTACACATTATTTATTCTGTTTTGTTCTAATGCTCATGTGTGAAGTTGATGTTTCAAAAGTTATTCTGATCTTTTATGTATGTACTTATAATTTTTGTAACACTGATGTATTTGCTATTTCGATTCTTTTGTGAAGCCTGTACTACTGCAGATGTTATCTGTATTGTTATGTTCTTTAAAGATGTATTTTGTACCTTTGTTATTTTATTCTTATGTTATAAAATTGTAATTGACACCAGTTCATCAAATTAAGTAACTTGTAAATTACATTTCACTGCACACGTTTCTGTTGGTCATAGTATATCGCCAATATGTGAGAAGTAGGGACTGATAGTGTTTTCACGTGTGTTAATAATTCAGTAAGGGACTGGATAACAGCATTGCTGGTTCTAAGCACATTTCAAAAACAATTTTTGTGAGTGCACAAGTGGTGGTTATGGACTTGCTATATTATCTGCAAGACTCTTCAATGGTGATTGTGCGCCTGCACAGTCAAACAGATGGCTGCTGGCCATCTCTACATGGACTACAGGGGGTCTACACCTTTGATGACCCACCAATACCATTATTTCTACAAGGTCTACAGTGGGTCTGCATCTCTGGTGGCCCACCAATACTGTAATCTCTACCAGGACTACAAGGGGTCTACTCTGTGATGACCTACCAACCAATATTTTTCAAAACTTCGACTGACTCTGCTGTGGATTTGCTCTGTTATGGCCCATTACCTGTCAGCATGTCAAGAGTCAGCACTGTCTTTCCGTTGGAAGGACAACACTACCTCTTCAAGACTGCATGGAAATCCACTACTTCCGTGTGCATTTTCTTTTACTACTCAGACTTTGAGAAAAACACTGCAATTTTACTTTGATGAATGATCAGGACTGTCTTTATGGACTGTGAGAAAATTTTAGCTTTTGACCAACATTGTATCGATAAGTGTGTGCATTTCATTTCTTTGTCATTGTAATTATGAAAAAAATTTTCAAATCTGTATTGGCCACTGCCCAAAACAATTTGTAAATTTTTTTGTGGGGAGCATGGGGGCTATGTAAGTAGGCTGTTTAGGTTTTTTTTATTGGTAACGCCGCCGCCACGTAGCGCTCTGTATAAAAATCACTGGCTGTGCCGAGTGCAGTCTGTGGCTGGTTTGCATTGTTGTCTGCCATTGTAGTCTTGGGCAGCGGCAGCTGGATGCTAACAGCGCGTAGCGTTGCGCAGTTGGAGGTGAGCCGCCAGCAGTGGTGGACGTGGGGAGAGAGATGGCGGAGTTTTGAAATTTGTAAGAATTGATGTCATGGACTGATATATATTATTAAGGTAAATACATTGTTTGTTCTCTATTAAAATCTTTCATTTGCTAACTGTGCCTATCAGTAGTTAGTGCCTTCCGTAGTTTGAATCTTTTATTTAGCTGGCAGTAGTGGTGCTCGCTGTATTGCAGTAGTTCGAGTAACGAAGATTTTTTGTGAGGTAAGTGATTTATGAAAGGTATAGGTTAATGTTAGTCAGGGCCATTCTTTTGTAGGGATTATTGAAAGTCAGACTGCGTTGCGCTAAAGATATTGTGTCAGTTTAAGCACAGTCGTGTATAATTTTTCAGATAGATTGCATGCAACCGGTGGTGGCGTGTTTGTCGCTGTTAGTAGTAGTTTATCCTGTAGTGAAGTAGAAGTGGATAGTCCCCGTTAATTATTATGGGTAGAGGTTACACTCAACAACCAAGCTAGGTTAATAGTTGGCTCCTTTTACCGACCTCCCGACTTATCAGCGTTAGTGGCAGAACAACTGAGAGAAAATTTGGAATACATTTCACATACATTTTCTCAGCATGTTATAGTCTTAGGTGGGTATTTTAATTTACCAGATATAGTCTGGGACACTCAGATGTTTAGGATGGGTGGTAGGGACAGAGCATCGAGTGACATTATACTGAGTGCACTATCCGAAAATTACCTCGAGCAATTAAACAAAGAACCGACTCGTGGAGATAACATCTTGGACCTGCTGATAACAAACAGACCCGAACTTTTCGACTCTGTAAGTGCAGAATAGGGAATCAGTGATCATAAGGCTGTTGCAGCATCCTTAAATATGGAAGTTAATAGGAATATAAAAAAAGAGAGGAAGGTTTATCTCTTTAGCAAGAGTAATAGAAGGCAGATTTCAGGAATAGAAAAGCAACTGGAATCACTCAACAGAGGAAAGTCCACTGGACCTGACGGGATACCAATTCGATTCTACACAGAGTACGAGAAAAAACTTGCCCCCCTTCTAACAGCCGTGTACCGCAAGTCTCTAGAGGAACGGAAGGTTCCAAATGATTGGAAAAGAGCACAGGTAGTCCCAGTCTTCAAAAAGGGTCGTCGAGCAGATGCGCAAAACTAGAGATCTATATCTCTGACGTCGATCTGTTGTAGAATTTTAGAACATGTTTTTTGCTCGCGTATCATGTTGTTTTTGGAAACCCAGAATCTACTCTGTAGGAATCAACATGGATTCCGGAAACAGCGATCGTGTGAGACCTAACCCGCTTTATTTGTTCATGAGACCCAGAAAATATTAGATACAGGCTCCCAGGTAGATGCTATTTTCCTTGACTTCCGGAAGGCGTTCGATACAGTTCCGCACTGTCGCCTGATAAACAAAGTAAGAGCCTACGGAATATCAGACCAGAAGTGTGGCTGGATTGAAGAGTTTTTAGCAAACAGAGCACAGCATGTTGTTATCAATGGAGAGACGTCTACAGACGTTAAAGTAACCTCTGGCGTGCCACAGAGGACCATTGCTTTTCACAATATGTATATAAATGACTTAGTAGATAGTGTCGGAAGTTCCATGCGGCTTTTCGCGGATGATGCTGTAGTATACAGAAAAGTTTCAGCATTAGAAAATTGTAGCGAAATGCAGAAAGATTTGCAGCGGATAGGCACTTGGTGCAGGGAGTGGCAACTGACCCTTAACATAGACAAATGTAAAAAACTGTGTGGCGGACCGAGACTCGAGCACTTGCCCGCGAAAGGCAAAGGTCCCGAGTTCGAGTCTCGGTCTGGTACACAGTGTTAATCTGCCAGGAAGTTTCGTATCAGCGCACACTCCGCTGCAGCGTGAAAATTTCATTCCGGAAACATCCCCTAGGCTGTGGCTAAGCCATGTCTCTGCAATATCCTTTCTTTCAGGAGCGCTAATTCTGCAAGTTTCGCAGGAGAGCTTCTGTACAGTTTGGAAGGTAGGAGGCGAGGTACTGGCGGAAGTAAAGATGTGAGGACGGGGCGTGAGTCGTGCTTGATTAGCTCAGTTGGTTAGCCGGCACAGTAGCTCAGCGTGTTCGGTCAGAGGGTTAGGGGCCCTCTGTAATAAAAAAAAAAACTGAGTTAATCGATCAATAACGAACTTAAAAACGAATGTCTTACGACGTCCGCCCTGAGCAGATGAAGCGAACATGCAACGAACGAAAGCGAACAAAAATGAGATTTAAAAAAAAAAAATGTTGGTAGAGTACTTGCCCGCAAAGGCAAAGGTCCCGAGTTCAAGTCTCGGTCCGACACACAATTTTAATCTGCCAGGAAGTTTCAGGACGATAACTGTTTACTAACTTTGTCTTAGTCTCATCATTATGTGTAGCACAATTTTACATCATGATCCACGTATAAGTTTTTGACTTTTCATTTATTGTCCTTATGTGAATTTACCGATAGATATTGTAATAAAATGTAGTGAAAGCCATATGGGCTATATTTTTGCAGACAATAAACCATTTCGATATCGAAAAATTACGTTCTTCTACGAACGGTCGATGGGTTCTTTATCATTTCTAGAATTCTTTGCGTGTATCGTTGGGACTTCCCTGCCTGTATTAAGAGCGCCGACTACTGACACCGCTTGTGGGACAGTCGGTAGCTGGGTATAGTTGGATGGACACAAGGCAGCGCCTGATGTACAGTCTGCAAATACTCAATTCTCTATTACTGCATCTTGCTGCAGCCCAGTACAGGATGGTTGCGACTTGGCTCAAGAAATCCGTTGCCTGGTTATGCTGTTGACACGCAGGATTGCTGGCGGAGTGCAGCGTCAGCTGGCCGTGGCCTTCGTAAGGAAACCTCCTCTGCCAGCGGCGCTTCTTCGTGCTCAGTGGCCTGTGCAAGGCACCTGGTGAAGCGGCGCCATGATTCTCGCCCTGCCTCCCTGCAGTGTAAGAAGGCTGCTGACCGGTGACGTAGCAGACAGTGACTTATTGCCCCTGTGCTGGTTTTCACTGCTGCTACCCTGGGCTGGCATTGGCCCATTGTAGCAGCAGCTCCGACATCGACCACCTTCAGGGCGGTTTGCCCTGGCGGAGATGAGAACTGAAGTCCTCGATCAGCATCCCATACAGTGGCCAGACGACACAGTCCCTATGGTGAAGACCTGTGGTGCTGCCAGAAGTGATTTTAGTACAAATGGCTTGGGTATATACACTCTTCCGAGCTCTGCATGTTAGGCCTGTGATACGCCTTTTGGTTCGTACATTAAACACTTCAGCGGTTACTGGTGTGGAGAAGCTAGTGACACCTTGCTCCTTGAGTACTGCTTCGACAACTATTTCCACACAGTACCAGGCTGGCCCATCTCAACATTGCGATGGCTGTGCCACATTTCGTAAAGCACAACACCTACGCTTGTCTTTGGCTGGTCCTATAGCAGTCCTCGTTCTAACTTCACACATTTATAACTACATATAGTCGGTATACTACACATGATATGAAAAACTCAGTGAATCGTAGGACATCTTGAGATTAACCGCAGATATATTTGATATGTTATTGTAGGAGTAATGCAGTCGGATTCTTGGGGTAGGTATCATCTGTAATTGAAAGGAGCACATAAATTTTAGTTTCTTTCGCTTCTTGGTGGACGCTTACATACTTACATTATGTGATCAAAAGTATGCGGACACCTGGCTGAAAATAACTTACAACTTCGTGGGGCCCTTCATCGGTAATGCTGGAATCCAATATGGTGGTGGCCCACCCTTAGCCTTGATGACAGCTTCCACTTTCGCAGGCATACGTTCAATCAGGTGCTGGAAGGTTTCTTGGGGAATGCCAGCCCATTCTTCACTGAGTGCTGCATTGATGAGAGGTATCGATGTCGTTCGGTGAGGCCTGGCACGAAGTCGGCGTTCCAAAACATCCCAAAGGTGTTCTATAGGATTCAGGCCAGGTCTCTGTGCAGACCAGTCCATTACAGGGATGTTATTGTCGTGTAACCACTCCGCCACAGGCAATGCATTATAAACAGGTGCTCGATCGCGTTGAAAGATGCAATCGCCATCCCCGAATTTCTCTTCAACAGTGGGAAGCAAGAACGTTCGTAAAACATCAATGTAGGCCTGTGCTGTGATAGTGCCACACAAAACAACAAGGGGTGCAAGCCCCCTCCATGGAAAACACGACCACACCATAACACTACCGCATCCGAATTTTGCTGTTGTCACTACACTCGCTGGCAGATGCGTTCACCGGGCATTCGCCATACCCACTCCCTGCCATCGGATCGCCACATTGTGTACCGTGATTCGCCACTCCACACAACGTTTTTCCACTGTTCGATCATCCAATGTTTACGCTCCTTACACTAAGCGAGGCGTCGTTTGTCATTCACCGGCGTGATGTGTGGCTTATGAGCAGCCGCTCGACTAAGACATCCAAGTTTTCTCACTTCCCTTCTAACTTTCATAGTACTTGCAGTGGATCATGATGCAGTTTGTAATTCATGTGTGATGGTCTGGATAGATGTCTGCCTATTACACATGACAACCCTCTTCAACTGTCGGCAGTCTCTGTCAGTCAACAAACGAGGTCAGCCAATAAGCTTTTGTGCTGTACAAGTCCCTTCACTTTTCCACTTCACTATCACATCAGAAATAGTGGATTTTTAGGAGTGTGTAAATCTCGCGTACAGACTTATGACACTAGTGGCACCCAGTCACCTGACTACGTTCGAAGTCCGTGAGTTCCGCGGAGCACCCCATTCTGGTCTCTCACGATGTTTAATGAGTACTGAGGTCGCTGATATGGAGTACCAGACAGTAGGTGCGTAAACAATGCAACTAATGTGAAAAACACCAGACAGTAGGTGCGTAAACAATGCAACTAATGTGAAAAACGTATGTTTTGTGGGGTGTCCGGATACTTTTGATCACATAGTGTACCTGCTCCCGACTCTGCTGGTCGCATCGTTCCGGCTGCAACCGCCAGTGAGGAAATATGTTACTATTTCCGTCAATAGTGTGAAAATTACCACGTTTAATAAACTACCACCACAGAATGTCTCCAGAAGTCGGCTAGTCTGATCACATCTTTCACGTCAGTTTACTCTAGAAATTCTCTGATGTCAGTAGGTGGTGGGCGAACGAGAGCGTTGTTTATACACATCTGAATTTCCAGAAGCCTAACCAATGCGACAGGAATTTGGCGTGGCTTCTCTTCCCACCTCGCAGGCCCAGACATACCAAGACTTGTGATTTCTCACCATAAATTATAAGGTGACAGTCAGCACTTGAGACTACCCCGTCAGTCTTCTACAGAGCTGAAACATGCCGAATAACGCGATCTTCGTCTTGGCTTCGTTGACAGAGGACTTTCGTGAGACCTGCAAGGTAACTCATTGACACGTGTAAGCCGGAACAAAACCTCTGAATGCAGGGTGATCTTCGGTGTCGCTCTTTGAGTTCTGTGCGAACTGACCAGTTGTCAGGACTTCTTAAAGTGGAACTAAAAGCCTCGACCGACAACCATTGCAGTTTTATAAAATTCATTCCCCAATATTGTCATGAGACATTTAGCATGATGAAAGTAAAATGTCCTGTATGTCGCCAGTCGTGACAAGGAGCAGATGAATTTAGCACGTAAATGGAGTGAGGTAAGCCAAACGACTTCTATTTTTCACACAGGTTACAAAAGTTATGGAATCGCGCTATACACAGATACAGATGACGGTAGTATCGCGTACACAGCGTATAAAAGGGCAGTGCAATGGCGGAGCTGATATTCGCTCTCAGATGATTAATGTGAAAAGGTTTTCGACGTGATTATGGCTGCATGTCGGGAATTAACAGACTTTAAACGCGGGAAGAGCCAGACAAATGAGATATTACATTTCGGAAACCATTAGGGAAGTCAATATCCCGAGATCCACAGTGTTAAGATGTGCCGAGAATATCAAATTTCAGCCATTTGCCCACACCACGAACAACGCACTGGCCGACAGCCTTCACTTAATGAGCGGCTTTTGCGTAGAGCTTTCATTGCTAATAGACGAGTAACACTGCGCGAAATAACAGCAGAACTCAATGTGGGCCGTATGATGAACGTATCCGTTACGACAATGATTCGAAATTTCGCGTTAATGGGCTGTGGCAGCAGACGACTGACGCGAGTGCCTTTGCTATTTGCACGACATCGCCTGCGGTGCCTGTCCTGGGCTTGTGACCGTATCGGTTGGACGCTAGACTACTGGAAAACCGTAGCCAGATTTCATTTGGAAAGAGCCGATGGCAGGATTCGTATGTGCCGCAGTAGCCACGAAGCCAAGGACCCAAGTTGTCAACAATACTCTGTCCAGTCTGGTGGTGGCTTCATAACGACGTGGGCTGTGGTTACATGAAATGTTCTACGTTTTCTGGTCCACCTGAACCGATCATTGGCTGGAAATGGTTATGCTGGGATACCTGGAGAGCATTTTCAGCCATTCGTGTACTTCATTTCCTCAAACAACGATAGAATTGTTATGGATGGCAATGCGCCGTTTCACTAGGCGTCAATTGTTCGCGATTGGTTTGAAGAATATTCTGGACAGTTCGGGGGAGTGAACTAACCTCACAGATCGTTCGACATGAACGCTATGAAACATTTATGGGACATAACCGAGTCGGCCGCTGGGGCCGAGCGGTTCTAGGTGCTTCAGTCCGGAACCGCGTTGCTGCTACGGTCGCAGCTTCGAATCCTGCATCCATGGATGTGTCTGATGTCCTTATGTTCATTAGGTTTAATTAGTTCTAAGTCTAGGGGACTTATGACCTCAGATGTGAAGTCCCATAGTGCTTAGAGCCATTTGAACCATTTGACACAACCGAGAGGTCAGTTCGTGCACAAAATCCTACACCGGCCAAACATTCGCAATTATGGACGGCTATGGACCCAGCATGGTTCAGTGTTTCTGCAGGGGACTTCCAACGACTTGATACATGCCACGTCAAATTGCTGCATCACACCGGACAAAAGGAGGTCCGATATGATATTAGGAGGTATCCGACGAATTTTGTCATCTCAGAGTACGTTTTCTTGATCTTCCGTTATGCGGGATCACCGTTGTCTCAACCAGCCCAAAAAACGATTTGTCAAGATGCAAAATAAAAAAAAGAACTCAAGCAAATTTTAATTAGCTATCAGGGGGATATTAACCAGCAGGATTACCTTTTTCATAACTTTGTTTCTTAGGAAGATGCGAACGACAGTTGCTCCTTTTTCAATGGCACTTTGTATTTTTTATTCGGTGATCCAGTTCCTTTTCTCAACACTTGTTCAAAAATTGCCATTGTATTTTTAACGTAAACAAGACGTCATTAGAAAAGTTACAAAATAATAAGTGACGCGAGTTCGCAACTGAAGACGGATGACTGAATCGTCAGTGTGCATTGTCCTTGTGTTTTAATTTATTTTCTGTCGACTCTGGCAAGTGGACAACTCACGTTACTCAGGATACCCGCGCTATGTGCTAGTACAAGACAGTTTATTTTATGTCATATTTTAATAACATAATGTTTACATTAATGGTACACTCTCATAAGTGCCGGCCGCGGTGGCCACGCGGTTTTAGGCGCTGCAGTCCGGAACCGCGGGACTGCTACGGTCGCAGGTTCGAATCCTGCCTCGGGGATGGATGTGTGTGATGTCCGTAGGTTAGTTAGGTTTAAGTAGTTCTAAGTTCTATGGGACTGATGACATAAGATGTTAAGTCCTAAGATGTTAAGTCCCATAGTGCTCAGAGCCATTTGAACCATTTTGAACCACTCTCATAAGTTTTTGAACAGATCATGACGAGACGAAGTGATTGCCGAATAATATATACAGAGTGGTATTTAAAAACGACGTACTGTAGTTTTCGTCCTCTTAACAAACAAAGTTACAAGAAAGGCAATCATACTGATTGATGATGATACTTTGTTTATTTTGATTAGTATCAAAAAATTATTAGGACTGGTCCAGATAAATGGGACATGCTGTCAGCAGTAGGGAATCTTGCAGTTTTTTATATTACGAGTATGCAGTATCCTCATATCCTGAAAAACAAAAGAAGTGATTGAAAAGAATTTTATATATCTCTATAAATAAGTCCTCAAAATCTGTTGCGATATCAGATATGGACAACAGGATATCAAATAGCTATGTTTGATGCCCGTTTGACACTGTTTGAAAAATGAGGACGTCTCTACATTTACCAGGAAGTGTTTGTATATTTCGCTGTTGTTACTGTCTCGAGCTTTCCAAAGCCTGAGCGAGATTTTGGAGAATTTTTTTTTTTTTTTTTTTTTTTTTTTTTTTTTTTTTTTTCTCAGGCCCACTTACCTCTTTCGTGCTCCGCTATCACCAAAGACAACATAAGAGAGGAAGCTGTTATCGAAAGACCAATGGATGTGGCCTAGCCGAGGAACACCGCCAGTGATTAATAACCATTCTACGTAAATTTTCAGATACTTTCAAATACGGGGTGTCGAAAAGAAAGGGCAAGCAGCCGATGATGATAAAACACCAGTTCAGCACTAGAAATCATCCACTAATTAGCCAGTTCTCTTGTAGCGTATTTAATGTCCACCTCTCTTTTGTTCTAATTTAAAATTAAACTTTAATTTAGAACTGTATTTATAAACTTTATTATGCGTGGCTTTGTTTCACTATGGCAAGTTAACCGTGCGTGTTCTAAGACAACTGGACTAATAAGACAGAAAGGAAGTCACCGCAAATGACAAAAACTGCAGTTACAGTACACAAACGATCACAGTTACTAATGATAAAATAAACGGTCGCCAGCAGTGTGCAACCAAAATTGATCTTCAAAAACACTCAAGAAAGTCATGAGTTATGTGCTACTACCCGTAATAATTGTAAAAGTCGCCATTAATTCCAGTAGCACTATCGTCACAAAAGAAGATTTACTCCGAGTATTGCAAAAGGTCTCGCCATAACAGATGTATATGCAACAATCACCACTAAACAATTTCACTACCCTGATCATATAAACAGTTAAGGGCCTGTTGATTTGACAACAATAAATCTACAATTGGCAGGATGTGTAACATTTGCTAAACCGATTGTCAAGTGTGTCATTTGTTTCAGAAACATTTACATCGAGATAAACTTGTCTTGAAATTTACGGCATTAACAACATGACTTTGACATATTACAGTTTGGAAAGTGGGTGTAGTTCTTGTCTGTGTAAAATCAGTAATAGTCTTGAATGAATTCACTTTAGTACCCAATCTACCTCAAATTAAAGTACTCGTAACTTGCACTTATTTGACTTCCACATTTTGCTGCTTTCCAGATGGACAATGGTTGTTCTACTTAGATAAAATTCCAGGAGCTTTCTTTAGCAACACTTCCGTATCACAAAATAACATTTGCTCCATTAAATACTCATGAAGACCTGAAATAGGTCTGTATTAGTGAAATGTTATCACAGTTACCAGGATACACTTTTCACAATCATCATTCATTACACATTTATTTAATATTATTGTGAGAGAGAAGAATGAATTACATTTACCGTTCGAAACCTTTCTTTACTAACTTTTGAGAAAGTCCATGGGAGGTAGAATAGAAGAATAGTGCATTTATGTCAGGCAAGCTACATAATATGGTTGTGTCTTTTTACTTGTGTGAATGTTGCCTAGATATGTGGTTTCTCCAGTTCTTCACGACCACAGCTCAACTTAACCCTTTGACTGTCCTAGACGTGTTAACGTGTGCCACTGCTACTGTTCGCAGGTGCTCTGGACGCATTTATATGCGCCTTTGATCCCACTGGCAGGTGCTCTAGAAGTGTATAAGTGTGCCCCCTAGCCGACGCCTTTGTGTCCTCGACGTGTCGGTACGGCCGGCCGCTGAGGTCTCTTGTGTGCACCGAACGCATAACGTGCACGGCAGTCAGTGGCCAGGTATGACTGCTTGGTACCTGCATTTCCATTCTGAGTGTTTAGCACCTTTCCATCGTTCGGTCTGTGTGTGTTTGTTGCTGTGAACATGTGTTGTTGTTTTTACAAAGGCAAATCAGAAAGTTTTTGCCTCTATTTTTATTAACCAAAGTAAGATACCTTCAGGTAATGACAAATATACATCGTATTCTACGTGCTACAATATTTTCCCGAATAGTCCCTACGTCTGTTCAAATATTTGTCCTATCGCAGCACTATGTTTGAGATGTCGCTGCAGTAGAATTCGTCTGGCTAACTATGGAAGCACTGTCATCATTACTTGTGAATCGCTGTCCTGCCAGAAACTTCTGCAGCAGCCCGGAAACGTGGAATCACTTGGGGCGAGTTATGGACTGTATGGTGGATAGTCCAGAATCTCACAGTGAATTTCTCGGCGCTTTTTGGCAGTTCAGTTTGCCACGTGTGGTCTCGCATTGTCGTGGAGCAGAATCACGTTGTTAACATCGAGAATCACTCGACGCCTTCTCCTCAGACGTGACTGTGTGGAACAATAACGCCAGCTTTTATGGTTGCACCTTCTGGCATGAAATCCAGCAGGAGCGGTCCATGGCTATCCCAGAATGCCGTTAATATGTTTCCCAACACACGCGCTGAACGGAACTTTTTGTCACAGGCGAACCCGGATGTTTCCACACTATGCTCTGCTGCTTGGATTCTGGCGTGAAACGCAGTATCCACGTTTCATGACCAGTAACAATGCTGTCCTGGAAACCCTCATTTGCAGATGATTCAGTGAAGACATCATTCGCTTGCCTTTCATGATGTCATCCAATTACTTAGACACCCACCGACATGAAACCTTCCAGCACCCTAAGGCCACGTGAACGATGTTGTACGCACTGCCATACGATATGCCAAGCTCCCTGGAAATGGCCGTGATGTGCACACGCCAATCTGATTTCAACATTGCATCCACGCGGGAAATCTCTTCAGTCAACGGCAAATGCTGCCTCCCCGACCAGACAGTCTTATGCAAGACTTCATGGACTTAGTCGAACTCACAACATCCACATATGTGGGCTGCATTTCCCTGCAGGTCTCTATTGGCGTTCGTCCATTGCTCCATAGAAAACTAATTAGACTTCATTGCTCTAACGCCATGGACGTGTGAAGCCCAGCTGCTATCTGTAACAACTGACAGCACCGCCGTGCTGCGGAGCTACCAGCAGATAAGGCCAGCACGAACAAATAAAGATTCAATGCTGGGAATGGTTATTTACAGCCGTAATTTGGCTAGAAATAGAGGGGCAAAGACTTTCTGATTTGCCCTCGTATTTTAGTTTTTGATGGAGAAACTGACACACTGTTGTGGTTGTACAGACGAAAAAACTATGCAGATGGTGTCAGGCACTGGTACTTGGCATCGTAGGATAAAAGAAACTGAAGTAGACCATCAGATGCCTCCATATAAAGCCTTTCTCAGTAGTGTTGCTACAGAGATTAGTTGGAAGGTGCTATCATTATACGTTGCTGTAATCCATTCTCAAGGTTGTAAATGTTTCGTTATGCTCTGTCCCCTTGCCAGCGCTGACACACAGTCATTAACATCGAGCAGTGGCTTCCTGGCGAGCATTGCACCTGAACGTAGCAATCTCCAAGTAGCACATGCAAATGTCCAGTCTCTGCCAGCTTATTTCAAGACAGACATCCATGTAACGCTTCTACCAGAGACCTCGCTCAAATCAAATATTCCCACTAGTTCGGTAAGACCGCAACATCTTTCTAAGACTCGACAGATGTAACAGAGAAGGGGAGTCGAGTACGGGCAAACATAAGCTCTGATTTATCATCTACTGTTCTACACACATCCAAATGTAATGGAGATAAACAAGCGGAATATATGCTTGTAGAGATAAAAGCGCTTAACAGAAAGTGCGTGGTATGTCACCTCTACAAACCTCCTAAAATAGACGGGTTTCCCCGCGAAAACTGCTCCTTCAAGTCCCTTGTTGACATACGAGCTGGTGACACTACCATTAATTTTCTATACAATAGTCATTTCAATGTGAAATTTAAGAGGATGCTTTCTTTTTCAAACGTGTCACTACTTCAGCTTACTCCTAAGCATCACACACATAGTAGTCACACCCTCATAGGTATACTTGAAACGAGATCCCCAGAGTAATTCGTAGCTGTCAAACATCTACACTTTGAATGTATGTCCACCACATACTTTTCGTGACGTACTCGCCAGAATGTCGCAAAAAGGAACGACAACTGACTACGTTCCGAAGATTGAAACGTATTAATTTACCTGTACTTGTAACTGAGATGCAAGAAACAGTTTTGGGGACGTCTTTTATTCCCTTCTCGGACATAACAGAAGATCTTCATGGATTCACTAACAAACTTAATCATTTATGTTCAAAATGGTTCAAATGGCTCTGAGCACTATGGGACCTAACATCTGTGGTCATCAGTCCCCTAGAACTACTTAAACCTAACTAAGCTAAGGACATCACACACATCCATGCCCGAGGCAGGATTTTAACCTGCGACCGTAGCGGTCTACATCTACATGACTACTCTGCAATTCACATTTAAGTGCTTGGCAGAGGGTTCATCGAACCACAATCATACTATCTCTCTACTATTCCACTCCCGAACAGCGAGCGGGAAAAACGAACACCTAAACCTTTCTGTTCGAGCTCTGATTTCTCTTATTTTATTTTGATAATCATTTCTACCTATGTAGGTTAGGCTCAACAAAATATTTTCGCATTCGGAAGACAAAGTTGGTGACTGAAATTTCGTAAAAAGGTCTCGCCGCGACGAAAAACGTCTATGCTGTACTGACTTCCATCCGAACTCGTGTATAATATCTGGCACACTCTCTCCCCTATAACGTGATAATACAAAACGAGCTGCCCTTTTTTGCACCCTTTCGATGTCCTCCGTCAATCCCACCTGGTAAGGATCCCACACCGCGCAGCAATATTCTAACAGAGGACGAACGAGTGTAGTGTAAGCTGTCTCTTTAGTGGACTTGTTGCATCTTTTAAGTGCCCTGCCAATGAAACGAAACCTTTGGCTCGCCTTCCCGACAATATTATCTATGTGGTCCTTCCAACTGAAGTTGTTCGCAATTTTAACACCCAGGTACTTAGTTGAATTGACAGCCTTGAGAATTGTACTATTTATCGAGTAATCGAATTCCAACGGATTTCTTTTGGAACTCATGTGGATCATCTCACACTTTTCGTTATTTAGCGTCAACTGCCACCTGACACACCATACAGCAATCTTTTCTAAATCGCTTTGCAACTGATACTGGTCTTCGGATGACCTTACTAGACGGTAAATTACAGCATCATCTGCGAACAGTCTAAGAGAACTGCTCAGATTGTCACCTAGGTCATTTATATAGATCAGGAACAGTAGAGGTCCCAGGACGCTTCCCTGGGGAACACCTGATATCACTTCAGTTTTACGCGATGATTTGCCGTCTATTACCACGAATTGCGACCTTCCTGACAGGAAATCACGAATCCAGTCGCACAACTGAGACGATACCCCATAGCTCCGCAGCTTGATTAGAAGTCGCTTATGAGGAACGGTGTCAAAAGCTTTCCGGAAATCTAGAAATACGGAATCAACTTGAGATCCCCTGTCGATAGCGGCCATTACTTCGTGCGAATAAAGAGACTGAAACGCCTAGAACCGCACGGCCACACAGGCCGGCCAACCATTTATGTGACAGTTATGCTCCGCTCAAGGCCGAAAGCTGGCCGGGGTGGCCGAGCTGTTCTAAGCGCTACAGTCTGGAACCGCGAGCCCGCTACGGTCACCGGTTCGAATCCTGCCTCGGGCATGGATGTGTTTGATGTCCTTCGGTTTGTTAGGTTTAAGTAGTTCTAAGTTCTAGGGGAATGATGACCTCAGAAGTTAAGTCCCATAGAGCTCAGAGCCATCTGAACCATTTCAAGGTCGAAAAGTAAGAGGGAAACCTACAATATGGCTAACTCAAGAACTAAAACAACACATGAATTTCAGAGACGCTGCACATTGGTCCACACACCTGAAAATCGTATTGCTTACAAGCAGAAGCGGTACAAAGTCAGTGGAGCTGTGAATATTACAAAACTCAGGCATGCCCATTAATTAACCAACAACAGAAATAGACCAGCTGTTCTATAGAGAAACCTGCGTGGTCTTCGTATAGGCAAAGTAAAAGCTGCAGCTGATCAAAATTTCCCAGCCGAGAAACTAAACCGGTACTTCACATTATGTACAACCACAATTGAACTACAAACGAAACAGAGACTCACTGATCACTTCATGGGTCTAAACGACGGTAACCACGAAAAATTCTATTTAAAACATGTTGCGTGCAGTACCGTCAAAAACACCGTCAAGTATTTAATATCAGCACCTGCTGGATATGATGGCATCACAGTCCAAGTTATGAAGCTTATTATTGACCCTCTGCTACTCATTACTACAGATAACTTCAACCAAATCTTAAACATAAGCGTTTTCTCTAAGGCCTGGAAACAAGAACTAGTTAAGCCACTATCTAAAAAGGATATTGCCACAGGACCATCTGATTAGCGACCTATCTTCATTCTTCCCACACTCTCTAAGGCCTTAGACTATGTAGTACACTATCAGCTAACAAATTAGCTAACCACAAACAACGTACTAGACGAATACCAGTCAGGTTTCGGTAAACATTGCAGCACAACATCTGAATTGATATAGGTAACAGATGTCCTGAAGCTTGCAATGGATGCAGAAGAGGCGGCTATCAAGTGCTTCTTAGAATTCAGCAAAGCCTTTAACACTGTCGGCTTCGACATTTTACTTGTTAAACTTCCTAGCCTAAATTTCTCACCGTATGCAGAGTAATGGTTTCGCTCATACTTGATGTGTCGCCAGCAATGTGTCATATCTGACACCATAAAGTCAAGTCACTGGAAGCAAGTAGTATACGGCGCCGCCCAGGGTTCGGTATTAGGTTCTGTACTCTTTTCATTGTGTGTCAATGATATGTTGTCAGTTTTATCCTACTTCAAATACCACATGTACGATGATGAGCTCCAGTTGTATCTAAGTGCAAAACCAAACCAAAGCAAAACCAAACCAATGTAGCAGCAGCCGTCGAGCCGAGAGGACGCACAGCAGCGCAGCCAGCAGCAACAGCAGTTGTCTAATAAACAGAAAATTAATTTAGTCTTTGTTTTCTTCATGTGCTTCTGCAAAGAAGTGAACTATAGGTATGTATTTTACTGTGTAGACTAGCCTTGCCACAGTGGTACCGTTCAGCCTTCATAGCCTTTCGGGAGCAGTTTTAGTTTTAGCCTAGGGGTTAGAAGATTAATCGTAGTTTTTGTTCTTGCGTAAGTCCTGTGAATATCCATGTGTAGAACGGCTTCCTGGTGTAAATGTCCCTGTCGCCAGAAACGCCGTCACGCCACTAAGTTTTAATTTTGTGCTAGTAGACAGCATACAATCTAGAGCAGTGCATTCTTGTTTGAATATTTATCTCGTGCAGTAACTTTTCGGTAAACAGGGTTTCTTATAACATGTATCTGTAAACATATCAATTTCAATAGAGATATTTATTTCTGTTTAATAGCTTGCGGTCTCAGAGTACAGTGAGAAACCTGCCCTGAACGGTGTAGTGTTTCTTTATTCTCCTTTGGTATATTTTGTATACATTTCAAACTCAGTAGCGCTATTTGAAACCTTATATCTATTTTATACACATTACGATATGGCTAAGGACTGTGCTTATTGTGGGCAAACACAAGTAGGGTTGGCTGCTGTCCGTAAACAACTGGAAGCTGCGTTGGCTACCGTCGACAGACTTCTAGCTAATGCTCAAAGTTGCGGTGTCGTCGTGGCGCCAGTGACGAGACCTGCGACACTTTTGGTGCCACTGGAAACCGCTGGTGACCCGGACGTTTCACCGATCTGTCCTCACTCCAGAGTGCATGGCAGACAGTGGTGGGTTCGCGTCTCACTGGACGGAGGACGAAAGAGGAAGCAGGCCGTGCGGTTGACTCCCTACGTCTTAGTAACAGGTACTAGATGCTACCCAGTGTTTATGAAAACTCTGAGTCAGCACGGGATGCCTCTCTTGTTGGGCCAGTTGTCGATTTTCCTGCCAGTCCCGTCAAGTACAGAGGGTGGGTGTGTTTGTCATTCGGAGCTCCAATGTTAGGCGCATGATGGAGCCCCTCAGGGAGATAGAAGTCAAGGCAGGAAAGAATTCCAGTGTTCATTCGGTATGTTTGCCGTTAGGTCTCATCCCTGATGTGGAAGAGGCCCTGCCAGCGGCTATCGAGCGCACTGGGTGCAACCGGCTGCGTGTGGCACATGCCAGCACGAATGAGGCCAGCCGCTTGGGTTATGAGGCCATACTCGGCTCCTTTCGGCGGCTAGCTGATTTGGTGAAGGCAACTAGAAGCGCACACGAGGTGAAGGCTAAGCTGTTTATTTGTATCATCGTACCCAGGGTTGATCGCGGTACGCTGGTTTGGAGCAGAGTGGGAGATTTAAACCAGAGGCTCAGGCGACTCTGCGACACTATCGGATATGAATTTCTCGACCTCCGCTATCGGGTGCAGAACTGTAGGGTTCCCCTTAATAGGTCAATAGAGATATTTATTTCTGTTTAATAGCTTGCGGTCTCAGAGTACAGTGAGAAACCTGCACTAAACTGTGTAGTGTTTCTTTATTCTCCTTTGGTATATTTTGTATAACAAACTCAGTAGCGCTATTTGAAACCTTATATCTCTTTTATACACATTACGATATGGCTAAGGACTGTGCTTGTTGTGGGCGAACACAAGTAGGGTTGCGGAGTACGTGTGGCGTAAGCATGGGGCTTCTTTATGTTAGAGAATCTCTCCGTTGAGATCAAAGACGATTTGCCTGTTAAGTCAGCCACAGTGACCTCAGAGAATCTTCGTCCTCGCAGATCGGAGATAGAAAAGAGAAATATGATTTTACTAAACTGCAGGAGCATCCAAGAAAAGGTCCCAGAATTAGTATCGCTAACTGAAGTTTTTAATGCACAGATATAGCATTGGAAACAGAAAACTGGTTGAAACCAGACGTCAATGACAACGAAATCCTAAGATCAGGTTGGAATGTTTACCGTGAGAATAAGTTAGTCGCCAGTGGTGGCGGCGTGTATATTGCAGTAAAAATTCGATAAAATCTAGCGAGGTTATCACTGATTTCGAATGTGAATAAATCTGGGTGAAACTGAGTAGCAAAGAACGGTCAAAAATGGTGGTCGGGTGCTTTTATAGACCACCTGTGTCAGGGTCTGTAGTTGTAGAGCGTTTCAGACAGAACTTGCAGAATATCATTGATAATATTCCTGATCATGCCGTTGAATTAGGTGGTAATTTCAACCTGCCAGGTATAGATTAGGAGTGTTTTTCCATCAAAACTGGTGCCAGAGACAGGGATTTGTGTGGCATTGTTATGGATATCTTGTCCGCAAATTACCTTGAGCAGATAGAGAACCAACTCGCGAGGGTAACGTCTTCGACCTCCTGGCAACAAACAGACCTGAGCTTATCGAATCAGTTAACGTAGAGGAAGGTACCAGTGATCATAAGGCTGTGGCAGCATTTATGATGGCGCGGCCTACAAGGAATGTTAAGAAAGGTAGAAAGATATATTTTCTCAGCAAGGATGACAGAATACAAATTTCAGCACACCTCAACAGTCAGCATCAAATATTCAGTGATAAGGACGAAGATGTGGAGGACAAATGGAAAAAATTAAAAAGCATCGTTCAATATGCCCTAGGCAAGTGTTTTCCGAGTAAAGTTTTAAGGGGTGGGAAGGATCCAACTTGGTTTAATAGCCGTGTTATAAAAGCGCTATGTAAACACAGGGCATTTCATCTCGGTTTCAAGAGAAGAAAATCCTAACTGACAAACAAAAGCTGAACGAAGCGAAAATGAGCGTAAGGAGAGCAATGAGAGAAGCGTTCAATGATTTTGAAAGTAAGACGTTGTCAACCGACTTGTGTAAAAACCCTAAGAGATTTTGGTCGTACGTGAAATCAGTAAGAGGGTCAAAATCATCTATTCATTCTCTCAGAGACCACACTGGCACCGAAACGGAAGGTAACAGAGAGAAGACCGAAACACTGAATTCAGTCTTCCGAAGTTGTTTCACAGCGGAAGATCGTTACCTACAGCTCCTCACAAAATAAAATTAACTATTCACATTGAGAGTAGAAACTTGTTACAAAACATGCTTCCTATGCTCCACTTGTCCACATTTAAAACCAACCGAGTTAAAATGTGTGCACTAGGGTATATGGTTTATAAATCACTTGATTGCTAGACTCCTTACTTCTGAACTGGCAGAAACTGGAAACTTCAGCCTGCCAAAACCTTATGTCTGACCACTGCCATTGATAATAATAATAATAATAATAATAATAACAACAATACTGCGGAGCCACAAAAGCAAAATAGTAGCCATTATATAGTTAGTATTGTGTTGTGTTGTTAGTTAGTTCGTTTATTTGTTGCGAAGTAAATAATGAGCAATTTCTGGCCCATTGTGGGAACTACCTACAACTCGAAGTAGGCATTATCGTGAGATATTTATGCATATATAAAGTATATCTCTCAATTATACTGTCATAGACGCATGGTGCAAAGCAGAAAGTATGTTTGTAGTGGACAGACTCTGTGACGCAGAAGGTGTTTATACATTCATTTCACAAGCTGTAAACTCCATTACTTTGTGTCATTCACTAACACTAGTATTTAAAAAGAAGTGTAATTATGGCTAACTTGTGTATCGGTATTACACTCCTAGAAATAGTAATATTAGTAATGATCTTTTAGGAATAATAATTATTAAACCATTTTGTTTTTACTCATCATAAAATTGTATTTTATTCCTCAGGGGGTAATGACCATCAAATTTGGGAACCTCTGTATCAGAGCGAAGTTATTACTGTCTTGAATATGTGTAGGACAGTAGTTTCATGGAAGAGTAACTACACTCCTGGAAATTGAAATAAGAACACCGTGAATTCATTGTCCCAGGAAGGGGAAACTTTATTGACACATTCCTGGGGTCAGATACATCACATGATCACACTGACAGAACCACAGGCACATAGACACAGGCAACAGAGCATGCACAATGGCGGCACTAGTACAGTGTATATCCACCTTTCGCAGCAATGCAGGCTGCTATTCTCCCATGGAGACGATCGTAGAGATGCTGGATGTAGTCCTGTGGAACGGCTTGCCATGCCATTTCCACCTGGCGCCTCAGTTGGACCAGCGTTCGTGCTGGACGTGCAGACCGCGTGAGACGACGATTCATCCAGTCCCAAACATGCTCAATGGGGGACAGATCCGGAGATCTTGCTGGCCAGGGTAGTTGACTTACACCTTCTAGAGCACGTTGGGTGGCACGGGATACATGCGGACGTGCATTGTCCTGTTGGAAGAGCAAGTTCCCTTGCCGGTCTAGGAATGGTAGAACGATGGGTTCGATGACGGTTTGGATGTACCGTGCACTATTCAGTGTCCCCTCGACGATCACCAGAGGTGTACGTCCAGTGTCGGAGATCGCTCCCCACACCATGATGCCAGGTGTTGGCCCTGTGTGCCTCGGTCGTATGCAGTCCTGATTGTGGCGCTCACCTGCACGGCGCCAAACACGCATACGACCATCATTGGCACCAAGGCAGAAGCAACTCTCATCGCTGAAGACGACACGCCTCCATTCGTCCCTCCATTCACGCCTGTCGCGACACCACTGGAGGCGGGCTGCCCGATGTTGGGGCGTGAGCGGAAGACGGCCTAACGGTGTGCGGGACCGTAGCCCAGCTTCATGGAGACGGTTGCGAATGGTCCTCGCCGATACCCCAGGAGCAACAGTGTCCCTAATTTGCTGGGAAGTGGCGGTGCGGTCCCCTACGGCACTGCGTAGGATCTTACGATGTTGGCGTGCATCCGTGCGTCGCTGCGGTCCGGTCCCAGGTCGACGGGCACGTGCACCTTCCGCCGACCACTGGCGACAACATCGATGTACTGTGGAGACCTCACGCCCCACGTGTTGAGCAATTCGTTGGTACGTCCACCCGGCCTCCCGCATGCCCACTATACGCCCTCGCTCAAAGTCCGTCAACTGCACATACGGTTCACGTCCACGCTGTCGCGGCATGCTACCAGTGTTAAAGACTGCGATGGAGCTCCGTATGCCACGGCAAACTGGCTGACACTGACAGCGGCGGTGCACAAATGCTGCGCAGCTAGCGCCATTCGACGGCCAACACCGCGGTTCCTGGTGTGTCCGCTGTGCCGTGCGTGTGATCATTGCTTGTACAGCCCTCTCGCAGTGTCCGGAGCAAGTATGGTGGGTCTGACACACCGGTGTCAATGTGTACTTTTTTCCATTTCCAGGAGTGTATGAAAGAACACTGTGTTACTGAGCTGAGCTTCTAACATCCTATTAAAATCTTCAGAAAAAATAAAATTCTTATGCGTGAAACAATACTTACATATCTGCGTTTTTATCTACACAATGAGTCATTTATAAGAGGAGTTTTAACTTGAAAAACTTAAGCTGTTAGAGGAAATGTTTGTATTTTGTATCAGGGGTGGTGAAATCCACAGCACCAGACGAAATTGTCAATCCTAACGTTTCATGAATATTTTGCACAAGTGAGGCGGACCGTGCCGTAAAACCGATACACAGGTAGCGGCCGGAACGCAGTCTCTCAGCGCAGACAGCAGTAGAGGGCGACAACAAAGCGGTGCTCATCACAGAATGAATTGAACATACGTAACACAGCTTCCATATATTGCCATTTTTATAACGTCGTCTTCCAACAGCAGTTAAAGTCACAATATTCTCCCAGTTAGTGCTCAATACAGTTTTATATTTTGCCACATTTATCTTTCATAAGCACATACTTATGAACATGTCACTTCGTCTCTCCAGTTCTAGAAATACCTCTTATCATTACTCCAACAAGCCACTAACACATTTACATGATTATATTCATACTTAAAACTCTGTCTCACAAATTACAGTTGATGTATACATATTCATACAATGAATATGGACATTATTTTCAAATTTGACATCTTGGTTTTTGTTATTCAGAAGAAGGTCTCTACAAAACTTCAAATTTTAATTTCGTTTTGTTTTATTAAACATTGTGTAAGTATTTGCATTTTGGAAGGTGTAAATGCTATTTTGAATAGTGATTGGCTTAGGCGAGTTTGGCCGCGAGAACGATCTCCAAACATATTACCATTCATCATCATAAAACACATTAAAAACAATCTCTACAAATGCAGTACTTCTCAATAGCATATCTTTGAGAAGGCTTACTATTTCATGTGGTACCACTTAACGCATACTGCCACCTAGTGGTGGTTAGTTGTAAACAAAAACGTAATCATACTCTTTGGATACCAGATGGCCTGAAAGTGTGCCTGCTGTCACTAGTGCACCTGTTACCACCTTTTGCATACAACTGAATATTGACTAGTGCAGAGCACAAATCACATGGAAATACAGTTGCAGTAGCCTACTTAATGAAATGTAACCACTTGTGACATCTGAATAACAAATAATACAGGATGAACCTGGAGAAAATGCTGCAAGATGAAATCAATGAATCTGTAGAGTCGTTGGTTTTCCCCTGTAGTACTTATAAAGAAGCAGGATGGTATATGGCGTTTTTGTGTTGACTGCTGACAACTGAACAAAATAATGAAGGAAGACGTATATACAATGCTCAGTGTTGACTCTTTGAAATGAACAAAGTATTTCTCAACTATTGACTTGTGGCTAGACTACTGGCAAATTTAGCTTTACATGGTTGACTGGAAAAAACTGCCTTCATAACTTCTGACAGTCTCTATGAGTTCAAAGTTATGCTGTGAGGACTCTGTAACACTCCAGCTACCTTTAAACATATAATAGAGAACTTGCTTTTATACCTTAAATTAGTGACATGTCTTTGCTTGAATGACACTGCCAATTATTCAAAGAAATCTGAAGAATATCTAATTCTTTTTCGAGCAAGGCATAAGAAAAATCGTACCTTATCCATAATGAGAGGATAAAATTTTCTCCAGTCCTAACACTGTATGATGAGAATGCCAAGGCAGAGCTTCACACTGCCACTAGTGGTTTTGGAATAGGCGCCGTTTTAGTACACACTCAGACTGCTGCTGAGAAGATGACACCTTTTGCTTTTAGCATACTCTCCTAGTCCGAAAGGAACTACCGTACAGCTGTTGTTTGGGCCATCAACAAGTTCCAAGCATATTTATTTGGCAAACCATTCGTTGTTGTAACGGAACACCACACTTTGTGCTGGCTGACTAGCATGAAGGATCCGCTAGGTTGACTAACGAGATGACCACTGAAGCTTCATGAGTACGAAATCGTAATGGTATACAAAAACGGATGCGAACGCAATGACGCTGGCTGTCTTTCAAGGATTCCTTTGGCGATACACAACAGCGCGGAAGAAATTTCAGTCATCACTGCATTAAATGACATCACTGCTGAAAAGTGGAAAGATGCGACATTTCTGAAAACCATAGAAGCCGTGAAGGCAAAAGGAGGATTCCAGTTAATAAACGGAACATTGTATAGGAGGAGCCATGATTCCATGGCGCAGAAATGGTTGCTCATCATCCCAGGTGGCAACTGATCCTGAAATATTTCCACGACGCTCCAACGTCTGGTTACATGGAATTCGTGAAGACCTAATGAGACGCAGTGTAACGTAGCAAATTATTCCGAGTTTTTCCACCTTGCAGTGAAGTAATCTGTCTTGAAGTGTGTACAGTCTTGTAGCCAGCGTTGTCATCTCGATGACACAGCTTAGGGCTAAAAGTGAACCTTACAGTCGCTAGAAAAGCGGCAACTCTGAAAGTGCAAGCGCTAAAAAAGGCGTCAGAATATTTTACAATAATATTCATGTTGAAGAAAACAAAATGTAATTTATTAATGTCTCTGAGATGAGTGTTATATTAACAGGTAATGGAAAACTCTGTCCATTGTAAACAATTTGGACACATTTGAATTGCATATGAATTGTAAATATATGTGTGTGGTTTCATAATACGCAATTGTTGAACAGTGTAGTAATTTTTATGTAGAGGATGCACAACTTATTCACATTCTGCATAACACCTATCTAATAGGCAAAGAATTTTTGTGTACTTTGGTCGTTCCCATCTCGACCGAAGTTCAGAGCGCCCTTACTATTTCAGAGCAGAGTGAGTTAACATCACTAACTTCTGTCGTGTGACGCCAACAAACTAAAATTCTCTTACAAGAATGAGGACGATGTTTTTAAAAATTTAATATATAATATACAAATTAAACAGAGTGAACTGAAATGTATTAAGAAGCAGTCTACATTACATTAGTGTCACATACAAATAAAATCAGAAAGTAAGCGAAAAGAATGACGGAACGTCGACGGTACATCTTCTGCCTAGCTTTGTATTTTATTCAATCCTTTGCCCGATGATTGATGGAGAAGTTTCTTAATTATCAAAAATGTTCTTCCTGAATTTGTTTCGTTTTCCTAAATGTTAAGTTTCACAGATTACTGCAAAAATTATTTTGTAAGAAGCCAGGCGCCCAATCCTTTACGCAAGTGCACTCGAGAACTGCGACTAGATTCATATGTCATGAACTGATTGCTACTGTTTTCAACTCGTACACTTGTCTTACCACAGTAAGCGTAAAATAATTTTCGGAATGGTATAAGTGCAAATACTTCCAGAATTTGTACAGCACGAGAGTTAGCTAGCCACTCAGAGAACGATAGCAAAGTGTGTCGAGAAACAAAATTGCTTGAGTGCAGTTTTAAAAAGCAATGTAGCTCGTCTGGTTGGATCCGCTTTGTAGCCCTCGAACTGTTTAACAGCTGCTTCCACCTCTCCTACGACAGATTTGATATATATTAAATACACTCTGTTTTTCTCAGCAGCGTACATTCAATGTAGAAGATCAGCAGTGCAGCAGTTGTGTTCGTATTATTAGATATTTACTACTGTACACATCTAAATAACATCGTTCACTGTAGCAAGAGTGTAGAACAGCAACAAACAGTACACAAAAAATTAACATCAAATACCTCCTGAACTAGCTGAGTTAATTAATTTGTTACACTAACATCCCTATGATACTGTGTTATAAACAGAGTTCAATGAGGTATTCAACAAAACATAAGACAGAGTTTAAATGTCATCCGAATAAATTCTGTTGCTCTTTCTGCGGCGAGACTTCACCTTGCTTCCATTTAGACGAGGGTGCGCGAGCACACACACACACACACACACACACACACACACACACATACACACAGCCTCATATAACAAGCGCTTAGGTTATTTGCCTCACAAATGCTGTTAAACCCTAGCATCGTTCAACTTTTAGTTCATCTTTAACAATTCGTTAAGAAGAGGCGTGTTAATCGGCACAAGAAAGTCCGGCCTTCAGGCTTGCTTCATGTTTCATCTCTGGAAGTCTAACATAGTTTTTCAGTTCGTGATCTTTGCACTATTTGACATTGTTATTTTTTTACATTACCATTCAATTGACACTCACCTACTCGCAGTCAGAAAATGTTCCTATTTCATCTTCTTCTACTGTGGCACAGATTGAAGACTGGTTGCTTTTGAAGTTATGTGCAACATTAGAAGCAATTTTTTTCACCAAATCTTTTGGAAGTGCGTAATCGTAGCAATTTTTGTTCCCTCTTTTTAACCCATACCTTACTGTCGCCATGGCATTTAATGCGTCAGTCCCCATTCGATTCCGCAATTTGATTTTCAGTATGTTCATTGCACTGAACACCCTTTCCACTTCGGCATTATTATGAGGTAAAGATAAGACTGCCAGAGCCAGATTACAAAAGTCTTCATATGAATTTAAATCTGATGCATCTCGGAACTGTAATACTTCAGCTCAAAATGCCACTGTAACTCCTTTTTTGTTCGAGGTTTGGTGAGAGATATTTCTCCACAGGTCCACGATTCTGTCAATTTCACCTGGTTGAAACCCATAAACATCTGCCATTTCTGTAATTTTCATGCTTTTGTGTACTTTCAGTGTTTCTTGGACATTTTTTTGAGACGTTAACTCCAGCGTTTTCATACTATCAGGAAGACGCCGCTATACAGTTTGGCAAGTTTAACAATAAAATCTGTACACCTTTTCCTTAATCGTCCTTCCCCTTCTGTACCGAGATTCAGTTCCTTTATTTCCTTTTTAAAGTTGTGTCCAAGATATTGTGAAGGATCGAGGTGTCCACCAATATCACAGTTAGTAATATCTATACTTGATCCAGGCATCAGTACTTTGTTGCATATAGCACGTTGTTGAATATCAGAAGGTTTAACAGAGTTGCAGGGAGTCTGGTTGGATCCGCTTTGTAGCCCTCGAACTGTTTAACAGCTACTTCCACCTCTCCTACGACAGATTTGATATATATTAAATACTCTCTGTTTTTCTCAGCAGCGTACATTCAATGTAGAAGATCAGCAGTGCAGCAGTTGTGGTTTGACTCTGCGAGCGAGAATGGCAGCTTAAGTTCAGCCCATTGTTGTAATATCCTAGTCACAGCAGGTTCGATTGAAAGCCATCTTGTTGCACACAATTGTAGAACCTCAAGTTTTGTGGAGAGACTGTATGATGGACATACGTAAAATGCGGACATTTAGTTTTATTTAAAACCACGTGAAATGTATGCATGGGAAAGCTTTTGTCGAAACATGAATCATGCGACGTATGTCCTAATGTGCATGATTTTGTGTAAAAGCGGCCAGAAGAAATATTATGTGTTAAATCAATTAGTATTTCATTTCTGGGATTAATTCGTATTTTACTTTATTTAAATTAACTTTGGTTCCGTAAATTCAGGACTTCTCTTATGAACTGCTTTCTGTGATTCTGTTGGACGACTTAGAAATTACCGCAGCTCATCTGATTGGCTGCCTAAATCATCAATCAATAGGATTTAAGCATTTTCCACCCTTTGTGTAGTGTTTTGTGCTGCAGTTCATTATATCTGGGACCGGTAGTCACTCGGGAACCATATTACGGTACACATCAATGCTAAACCCCGATACACGAATCAGTACCAAGATGAAGGAAATCTCTCATTTTGTCTGTTCTCGTGCCATAATAATAAAGGGATTATAGTATTTAACATTTTAATGGATGATCAGACGCTTTAGTTGATTTGTTTGGAAGTTAATGGCAAGTGAACGTTTTTGTAGTACATAAAACTTCACGTGGCATATTCCGGGAACATCTTGGAACATTTGGGGGAACATTTCTTTTTAAGAAGCCCAGTGAACGACTTGGTATAGTAACTCACAAATAGCTGTAAGTCAGTGAGTGTATAGGAAGGGAAAATTATTCGGACCAGACTGGCGAATATCTGGTTGCTTTCGTGCGACAAAATTGTAGAAAAAAACCTGTAATCAATTTGCACCAATAATATTTTAACAATAAATACGGACTTGATAACCATTTGCTACTTGTTTTAGAGGCAATAAAGCCTAGTCAGTTGAAATTTAATCATTTCCAAACAAGTTATGTAGTATCCCTAACGGCCGACATTTTTGATAGCTTTCAAATGTTGCCTCTAAGCTCAAATTATGCGGCCTTTGCTTAATAATTATGTAGTCGAATTTTGTTCAACACTACTTTTATCGGTTGAACCAGTGCAGTGTCAAGGGGCAGGCAACAAAAAGCCTGTCGATGTAGGTGGGTTGAACTGTTAGGGATGAAATGTTATAACCCTCCTAGCCACATATGGTGCATTTAGTGTCCGGGAAATGTGAAGTTCAACTGAGTGTGAACTTTAAAAGGAGCAGCGTAAAAACCCAAAAAGAAAGACCCACACGTGTACAGACAGACTTTCGAGGCAGAAGAAGGCCTGATAATTGGTGGAGATACAGTGTGCGGAGGACAATATTATCGACGTGTCACGATTCAGCGAATTACGGCAAGAACGACGGAAGCAGCTTGCAACGGAAAGGTGTAGCAGACTAGCAACATGTGTAGTTGGCGGCCCTGCATAGCGTGTAGACCCATAAACAATATCAAAGTGGGCAGTGCTTGGAGGACGGGCTCGCAGTGTCGTCTCGCCGTGCTGACAAGAAGAAGAAAAAGTGAAATGCTGTTTTACTTCATTTGATGTGTGAGTGTGGAAAGAAATCAGCAAACATGGAGAAAAATGATGTCTGTACTAAGTATTAGGAGGAGGGAGTAAAATTGTATGAGTCGGTACTTGAAGATGATAGTGTGAGAGGTGAATTTAGTTTTGAAGTATCACAAATTAATCATAGAGGCTATCCAAATTCATTGCCTGCTAATTATGGGTCATATAATGAGCAAAATACATTGGAAGCTCACGTTAAGTTTGCACTATTTCTTGTGAATGACGTAAATGGGAGTCAGGTTTTGAAGCTCAGTTAAAAATATACCAAATCTTATTCGAGAAATAAATGGTTGATAAGCATTTGACTATAATGTAAAAATGGTACCATTTACTGTTACCAAAATAAAAAGAGATCCAGCATTTTATAAAACATAAGAATAGTGTCAAAGTGCTAATTTGTCAAGGAATGCAGGAATTTAATGATATGATTATAACAGTGAAAGAGCAGTGTAATGGTGGCCATACAATTTTGGGAAATCCAATTTAAGAAAAAGGTAAGTATGGGTTGTTTGGTATTCAAGTCAATGCTGGGGTGACTGATTTGGAAACTAACCTGACAGAATTCAGTAGAGTTTTAAGTGGTAACTTGCACAAGCATCATAGTAGACTAAAAAGAGTAGAACAAAATGTAACTAATGGCAGTAATCATGTGATATGTAGTGGTGTTGGACAAACATGTGAAATTGCATATGTTGCCCAGAGACAATTTCTGAGATTTAACCACAGTAAAGATTTGCAACCCAAGGAATTCAGGAGCGACTTTGCGAATTGATTGCCTAGGTCATGGAATGTCAAATAGAAGATAGGTTTCGTTGTGTCTAATGTTGTGGGGAAGCTTGTGTTTGGGAAAACCTAGCAGTAGATAAATATAACAGTTATTTAGTTAGTTAGTCACTTTCACATTCTATGGATCATTCTGCATGATGAATCGTCATGATGTGGAACGAGTCATTTTACATTCATAATTCAAATTAATTTGTACATTTATTTGTACTCTAAACATCAGCATATAATTTTTTCCCGAAATGAAAACAAGATATACAGATTGAGTTAGCATTTCCTACCCACCACCTTTTACACATTACAAACATGGAAATTCTATGTTTGTAAGAAGGAGTTGTCAAGCAGAAACTTTTCCACTTTATTTTCAAGTTTTACCTTGCTCTCTAACAGACATTTTATATCACTGGATAAGTGGTCAAAAGTCTTTCTTGCAGCGTTGTGCACCACTTTCTGTGCTAAAAACAACCTTAATGTTGAGTAATGAATGTCATTTTTCCTTCTAGTATTGTAATTATGTACCTCATTGCTCCTTTTGAACTGTAGTGGATTATTTACAACCAACTTCATGAGGGAATAAATATACTGTGAAGCAGTAGTCAGAATGGCCAACTCCTTAAACAGATGTCTACAAGATGATCACAGGTAAGTACCATATATTATTCTCACAGCACGCTCTTGGGCACTGACGACGTCCTTTCTTAAAGATGAGTTACCCCAGAACATTATTTCACATGACATTACTGAATGAAAATAGCATAATATGTCAACTTACTGATTTCTCTCTTCCCAAAATTTGCTGTGATTATAACTGAAAATGTGGTTGAACTAAATTGTTTTAGGAGTTCCAAAATGTGTTTCTTCCAATTTAAATTCTTATCAATACGGACACCTAAGAATTCTGAAGTTTCCACACTATGTATTATTTCATCACCATGTGTTACTCTTATCACTGGGACAGTACCCCTGGAAGTGAGAACTGAATATGTGTCTTTATGAAATTCAGGGTGAGACCATTCGTAGAGAACTAGTGAATGATACTTTTGAGAACTTTATTCACCATTTCTTCCGTGTCATCTGCAAAAAGAACTAATTCTGCTTGTTGTAGATCATTTACGTATTTGAGAAACGGTAGTGAACCTAAGTATGGAACAGGCTTTCTTTGAGGAGTATTGGGGAAAAAAGAAAACAAATGGAAGTGCTGAATAGATTTTGATCAGGTTAAAATTACAATCCTAAGAAAGGTACTACTAATAGATTTGTGCGTAAGCGGATGAGAATTCTTATATGAGTTTTAAATTAGAAACTGAACAGCTGTATTTATACTGGAGAAATAAAGTAATTTCTGTACCCAAAGAAGACATTAACAAATTTATTCTTTATCTAGAGAGAGTGGAGCATCTAATGAAGGCGGAAGAGAATACAAATAGAGATTATAGGGCTCTTGTTAGACAAGATGAGAACGGGGTAGAAACACATGTAAACAGAATAGGAGTATAGAGATCCAATAATTTCGGAGAAAGGAACATAGGATGAGGGGGTTTCACTGGAAGTAGGTATTTTGACAGGACAATTACGCACATCAGCAGTTAGCTGAATTGACAGAGAAACAACATAGACAGCCAGTAGAACTTAATGCCAGAGTTAATGACAGAGTGGGCGATGAGGAAAACTAATAGCAGTCTGTAAGGGTGCTAGCGATTGAAGACTGCCAAAACGTATGCTAAACTCCCAAGCAAAACGCTTTGTAAGCCAAAAACCAACGAAACATCGTAAAAATGGTACAGTTAGAACAGATTGTGGCGACGCAAGTTATTACGCGATAACATTCAGTGCAACATAGCCCGCTGTACTGGAGCTTAGGAAGCTGCAAACTTGTGTCTTAGCCATGGCTCACGAGCACAGCTGTCGCTGTTAGTCACCGTGAGAACGGCTCCTGTGACACTTCCGAGCCGCTGTATATTCATACCTCCTACGAATCTAAATAAAACACATTCAATATGGACAGATTATTTTCAAATTTGATATACTAGTTTTTGTTATTCAGAAGAAGGTCTCCACAAAATTTCAAATTTTTATTCCGTTTTGTTTTATTAAACATTGTGTAATTATTTGCATTTTGGAAGATGCAAATGCTTTTCTGAATAGTGATTGGCTTAGGCGAGTTTTGCCGTGGGAATGATCTAGAAGGATAATTTTGATTGGCCTGTCAGACTGATCAGCCAATCAGAATTAAGTACTTACCATGCACAACTAGTTAGATATACTGGGAGAGAGGCAGTCTGAAGAAGAGTCGCTCGTCAGCTTCTGTCGCGGAAGGACATGTTAAATGTGCTGTTTCTCATTATGTGTAAGATGAAGAAATATTGTGTTCCGTGGGTTTAAAACTAGTTACAAGGAAAGCCGTTGCAATTACGAACAGTTTGATGAAAGTTGGAAGTTTTGGAACTGCTTTGCTGGAAAGTTACGAGCATGTGAACTTTCAGCCTTTGTGAACATTTCCGTGTGGCATGTTCCCTGTTCATATATGGAGTATTTCGGCGAGCATTTTTTCTTAAAGAAAACCACTGTAAAGGGCCGAATGTGAAACGCACTATTAGAAGCGAACTGTGACTGTGAGATCGTGTAGTCTATCTGGTCGGTCTTATTTGTATTTCTGGCTGCTTTGGATGTGAAGTTGTTGTATGAACTGAGAACTGAGAGTTGTAGATTCGTTAGTTAAGTAAATGTGGACTTGATGGCCGGTTTACATGTGTGCTTAAGGAAATAAAAAAAAGACTTGCTTTCGAATTTTGAATAATTTCTAATGACATAAGCACCAACATTACCACCCGATATGTATTATGAGAAGGTCCGCAGCTCGTGCTCGTGCGGTAGCGTTCTCGCTTCCCGCGCCCGGGTTTCCGGGTTCGATTCCCGGCGGAGTCAGGGATTTTCTCTGCCTCGTGATGACTGGGTGTTGTGTGATGTCCTTAGGTGAGTTAGGTTTAAGTAGTTCTAAGTTCTAGGGGACTGATGACCTTAGAAGTTAAGTCCCATAGTGCTCAGAGCCATTTGAACCATTTTGTATTATGAGATAATTGCAGCAGGCCGGAGTGGCCGAGCGGTTCTAGGCGACAGTCTGGAACCGTGCGACCACTACGGTCGCAGGTTCGAATCCTGCCCTGTCATGGATGTGTGTGATGTCCTTAGGTTAGTTAGGTTTAAGTAGTGCTAAGTTCTAGGGAACTGATGACCTCAGACGTTAAGTCCCATAGTGCTTAGAGCCATTTCAACAATTTTTTAAACTACCCCCGCCAACAACAACCGCAGCATTCCATGTTTGCGACAGTGTTTCGCTGTTTGTCTGAAACATGGTCGTTTCAGGAAGCAGGAAATCATGAAGGATGTACCCGAAATGTTCGGACACCATACTTGGAGGAAAACTGAAGGCTATACTCACATATATTGTAAATATTAAATGGATACGTTCCATGTCCACACCTGCATAATGACCACTGGAAAAGATCTATCGGCTTTGCTTTCGTTAGTATCTAAAGACAATTCCACTGAAAATACAGCAGAAGTAGTGATTTATTTTACCTGACTTGTTGGTTATTTATAGCTTTCAGAAAAGCGTCATGAGTTGTGAATTTTGAATCATCTATAGATTTCTCTTGTTTCCATGCTGAAATTTGCTTCTTTTGCCAAAGCAAGCAGAGCTTACGCAGTGCCACCTCACTAACATGTTGTGCAGATGCAGCTGCGAGAGAATTCCGAACTGGTGATTTATGAAATTTAGTTAGTGAGGTATTGAGGAAAAGCAAGGACAATATTTTATGAAAAAGCACATTCTCGATACAAACATAAACGTATAATGTCTTAAGTTATGTTGTTCCAAATCCCATAACATTTCTCGTTTCACCTAAATGTCATATGGCAACATATTATGTAATATTGACCAAATGAAAAATCATTAAGATCCCTATTTTTGAAATTACCTGGCAGATTGAAACCGTGTGCCGGACCGAGACTCGAACTCGAGACCTTTGCTTTTCGCGGGCAAGTGCTCTACGAACTGAGCTACCCAAGCACGACCCACGCCCCGTCCTCACAAATATACTTCTGCCAGTACCTCGTCTCGTACCTTCCAAACTTTACAGAAGCTTTCCTGCGAACCTTGGAGAACTAGCACTCCTGAAAGAAAGGATATTGCGGAGACATGGCTTAGCCACAGCCTGGGGGATGTTTCCAGAATGAGACTTTCACTCTGAAGCGGAGTGTGCACTGATATGTAACTCAGTTGGAAGAGCACTTGCCCGCGAAAGGCAAAGGTCCCGAGTTCGAGTCTCGGTCGGGCACACAGTTTTAATCTGCCAGGAAGTTTCATATCAGCGCACAGTCCGCTGCAGAGTGAAAATCTCATTCTGGAAACATTCCCCAGGCTGTGGCTAAGCCATGTCTCCGCTATATCCTTTCTTTCAGGAGTGCTAGTTCTGCAAGGTTCGCAGAAGAGCTTCTGTAAAGTTTGGAAGGTAGGAGACGAAGTACTGGCAGAAGTAAATCTGTGAGGACGGGGCGTGAGTCGTGCTTGGGTAGCTCAGTTCAGTCCGCCCCCGGCAGTGCTGCGAAGCGGTCACGCGCCAGAGCGCTGCGGGCGAGGTGCGCACGGTGTGTTAGTGTTTACTTCGGCCGCTGTAAGTGCCGTTTTCCCTTCTAGACCACCATGGCGCACAACAATCGGAAGAAGACATTACGTTTCAACTTTTGTTCCGACTTCGCCCGACCCAATCCCCTGGAGGTAGAACGATTTTTTCGGGATGAAGTTAAAATACCACCAACGGATCTAATTGGTATACACTTGTCCATAGTTAGTAGTACCGTCTACGTCAAAATGATCAACGATGCGGCGTGCGACAAGGTGCTGCAAGAGGCAAAACGCGGACTGCGCTTCTGTCATTCCGACGGCAACGTCGGACCCGTTACCGTCGATCACGTAGGTCTCGGCACACGGACGATAAGGATTTTCGAACTGCCGTTCGAACTACCTGTAGACGTCGTTATCGAGGCGCTCCGTTCCTATGGCAAAGTTATGGAACATGTTGTCGAAAGATGGGTACAATTTCAAACCTATGCCGTTTTAAACGGTGTCAGACAGGTACGCATCGAGTAGCAGAAACACGTGCCTTCCTATCTGCGTATCGGAGGCTGCCGTGCAATTATAATGTACGACGGCCAACCTCGGACCTGTTCCGGATGCGGGAAAGAAGGTCATCTACGGTCTGAATGCATTCAACGACGTGTCGCGTAGCTGCCGTTGTCGGAATCGTCCGTCACACCCACGATGACCGCCCTACCGGTCACTTACGCAGCGGCTCTTGCCACGTCTACAGTTTCGTCCAGTCCGTCGCCCGGTCCCTCCGATCGTGCCGCCGAACAGGCTCCCGCATCGGACGCTGAGGAGAACAGTACTTCTTCACAACACCTGTTTGACAATTTCATTGTACCCACCGACGCCTTCGAACCAGGTAGACGCTCGTCCTTGCCGTCGTCCGACACTGAGGAACAACGCTCGCCACGTAGGCGCAAACGCCGTCGCCGTTCACCCACAGGCTCTCAAAGCGTCGCGACCCGCGACGACGAAGACGACACCCAACCAGCCGACATTTCCACGCAGAGGTCGGCGGACAACTTTGACGAATAACAAGACGTTTCGCAGGACGGGACCACCATGGAGGTCGCCAGGCACGATGTAACGATCGGTGCGCAGGTTGAGACGCCTGTCTCCCCGCCGACAACTCCAGATCTCTCTCACCACGACGCAGTTCCCATGGACATTGGACAGACCCACGACACAGAAGCATGGGCCGACGACATTAAGGAAGATAGGCCCCCTCCTCCAGATGAATTGCCTCCGCCGGACAAGACTGCCTGTTAACATCAAAAGCGAGGCACTGCAGCTGATAGGATGGGACTTCCTGTCGGTGCCCTCTTCATACTTCCCTTGGTGATGATAGATGCGCGTCCAACACCACTGAAACAAACGTACCGGTTCGCCACACTGAACATCAACATGGTCGGCACTGCACCCAAGCTGCAACTCCTATGTGACATGCTTCGGGCCTCTGACGTCAACGTCGCCCTTCTTCAGGAAGTACGCGTTGCCACACTACCACCAGTCTACGGCTACGACTCATACACGTCCACATGTGATTAGTCAGGGCGTGGAGTGGCTTTCTACATACGCGAAGGAATCCCACTCAAGGACACGACAATCCTTCCCTGTGGAAGGGGCATGGCTGTTACCATCTTCGACACGCGCGTCATCAATATCTACGCTCCGTCTGGCTCCACGAACAGTCAGAAGCGGTCCACTTTCTTCGGACATGACGTGGCGCCCCTGTTTTCTGGAAGCTATGATCGCCTTATCATGGGAGGCGATTTCAACTGTGTCCTCCATCCGCAGGACCAAATGCCTGGTTATTCGCCATGCCCGGCGCTGCTCACCTTAATCGAAGATTTTCATCTAGTGGACGTTTGGGAGAAAATCCGTGGCAATACCCCGGTTTTACCCATTATACAGCACATTCTGCGAGCAGACTGGACCTATTTTATGTCTCTGCCCACCTTGGCAATGAAGTCACCCATGCTGAACGATGGCCCCTTGCATTTTCGGACCACTGCACCTTCATTTGCTGCCTGGCTCTGCCACCTCAGTCAGTGTGGCGTAGCATAGATTACTGGAAGCTTAATACCTCCCTCCTTAATGATCCACACTGCCGACAATGTATTGCCACTACATGGGCGTCTTGTGAAAGACGCCTCCCGCAGGACGCATCCACGTTCCATTGGTGGCTCAAATGTGCCAAACCTGCGATCAGAAAGGTCTTCATGCAATGTGGCAAGGAAGCAGCAGCATGGCATCGAGACACCACAAATTTTCACTACGCTGTCCTCTGTGAGCTCGATGCGCTCCCTCCATCACCTGACACCCATAGGGAACGACAGCGTACTAAAGCTCGTCTCCTCTCTCTCCAATGTGCACGACTGCATGGTGTCGTGGAGCGTTCCCGAGGAAAAGACCTCCTCCATGACGAAACCCCAGCCACAATCCATGCCGCATCCGACCATAGTCGTCGACGTCGACTTTTCGTCCCCAACATCACGACCTCCGATGGTGTTCACTACACAACACAGGCGGCAGTGGTGTCTGCCTTTGCTGAACATTATCGCCAATTTTATGATGATGAACCGATGGCAACACCAATTCCTGATGATCTCCGTCCTTCCCCTGATCGGACCCTCACCGTAGCGGAGTCAACGTCCACGATGTCTGCAATCACCGCAGAACAGGTGGTAGATGCGATCAACAAAGGGGCCAAGAACAAATCACCAGGACCAGATGGCCTCCCAGTGGAGTTTTACCGGGCGTTCACCACGTTAATGCTTCCTCGCTGGACGGAAATGCTTCAGGAACTCTTTACTCCGACCTTACCAATTCCACCTGAATTCGTCACTGGCATTCTTCTACCTGTGTCAAACCCGAAGGGAGGGTATCATGTCTGTGCATATCGCGCCCTTACACTACTGAATGCAGACTATAAAATCTATGCACGCCTCTTAGCAGCGCATACGTACCGTCTTACCTACTGTCCTTTCACTGGAGCAGACTGCACGTGCTTGTAGGGCCACCTTACAAACAGCCCTAGGAGAATGCGTCGGTTTGTCGCCTTCGTGCACCATAGTATCCGTCGATTTCACGAGTGCCTTTGATCGCGTTCGACACCCATTCCTCCTCATGATGGCGACATGTATGGGGTTCCCATTAGTTTTTGTCGATGCCATTCGTCGGTTACTACTTCCCGCGGTCTCGATGGTACAAGTCAATGGAAGGCCTGTAGGACCGATTCCTATACACCGCTCTGTGCGTTAAGGATGCCCTATGTCTACTTTATTATATGCCATTGCACTTGAGCCCCTCAACACTGGTCTTACCTCTAGACTGCAGGGTCTCACTCTGCGTGACTACACCTTTCACTGCAGGTCTTATGCGGACGACCTCCTCTTTCTCACCTGCTCCTCCACAGAACTCAATGACACCATCCAATGGATCCACCAGTATGGACGTCTTTCTGGTAGCATTCTTAATGTCCGTGAATCGACTATGATGCACATTGGGCGCGGCCTCCCGGCTATGGTGCCGAACCCACTCCCAGTCAGTGCCACCCTTCGTTACTTGGGTATCGAATTTACGAGTTCCACACACCGCACAGTGGCCCTGGCATACCGGCGGCTTTTGCAGTCGATTCGGCATCATGTCCGCGGTCAAGTGCGCCTTAACTGAAACCAACTCCAAAGTGTGTCCTATGTCAACATGTATGTCGCCCCTAAACTGGTACACGTCGCTCAGATCCTCCCAATTCCGTTACTCCTTGGCCGCCGCATCCAATCAGCCTTTGGATATTTCGTGTCAGCAGGGGCACTTTTGAAAGTCCGCTACAATACTCTAGCACTGCCTCCTGCAAAAGGTGGCCTCGGACTCGTCAACGTGCGGGCACGATCTTCTGCACTCTTTGTCCACACTCTGTTGCGGCACTGGCAGGGGCCGGTCCCGTCCTTAACACGCAGTCCCTTAGATATCCTCCGACCAGCTTCTCTCGATTCACCGATCAATGTGGCACCTATTTCTCCATTATTGTACCACGTCGCCAATTGTTTCATAGAACTCAGCTACGTTCGGGCCGATCTTCCAGTCACTCGTCCTCCCCGTACTAAAGATTATTATAGTTTGTTTATGCTGTCCAACCCTTTCGACCCCATGGTGCTACAGCATCCTGACATTAACTGGCGAAAGGTTTGGGTGTGTGCATGCACCCTTTATACCGTCGTCTGTGTCTGCACTCTGGTACGTTTTAGTCTATGGCAAATTCCCGACTAATAGTCGACTTTACGTCATAGGACTGGCTACCTCCCCACTGTGCCCTGACTGTCAGCTCGAAGACACCGACGATCACCGTCTTACGTGCCCCGTGAAACAAAACGTATGGCTTCTCATCCAACGAATCGTGGGCTTTTACATCCGTGCCCCGCCAATGACGGTAACCCCGGATTTCCTGTTGTTGCCACAGACATTTCACTACCCTCTTACTAAGCACTATACCCTAATCTGTTTTCGAGGACAGGCTTTAGAGTACTTCTTTCAGAGTGGTCCGCATACAGTCCTCGACTTCTGGTGCAAAGTTGTGACCGCGCATAGCACCCTCACCCGAAAACCATCTTACTGAAAAACTTTTGCCGGTTATCTCCGCAGCGTCTTCCTTGACCCCCCTCAAAGTTGGGGTGTGCTATGCCTACCTGTCACATGATGCAACACCCTTATCCACGTTCTCATGCTTCGACAAAAAAAAGGAAAAAGACGGAATATGTTATATTTTGTTGTATTTAATGTTTTTTAAATATTTTTTTGTTTAACTAAGTCATTTGTATATGTTTAAATGGTACCTTGAAGAACTCTTGCATAGTAAATATATATGTACTTTTAGTTTGTTCAATACAGATTATTAAAAAAATCTGCGCACACTCCGCTGCAGAGTGAAAACCTCATTCTGGATCCCTATTTTTCACTGTAAACTTTTTCAAATTTCTCACAGTGTCTCACTTACATGCAAATATCACAATAACTATGGCCGTTAACGAAATGATGGCACATCATCATAAAGCTGACATATAAAGCTATAAGTAACTGAAAAATTAAATTTTTTATCTAATAGATTATGTAAAATAGTTGGAGAAAAATTGCAGGGCGTTGCGCTTCGATTCTGCAGACTGGCTGAAAGGGGGCAAACACTGTCGGCCCCCTTCCCGGTTCCGAACAAGCGAATGAGCTCGCCCAGCGCTTGTGACGAAAACTGGTCACTGCACACTGCCCACCATATCTTCTAACCTCAGGGGGTGCGTGAGCTTTGGTTTTTGGCACACTCCAGGATCCCGAGTTGCTGGCAATATTATTTCGTTTTCGTTTTGTATTGTCAACCTACCTTTCCGTCATTCAGAACTTTTGCTACCATCTTTCACTCTTCCCCCGTAAATAGTGTGCCTAGTATTTCTAAAAAAGAAACAGTTATTGGGAATTTGTTTTGAAAGTCTATAAAATCCAAAAAACGGTTCTTATAAGGAAAGTAAAAATTTCGTAAAGTCAACACTAAAAATATACTTCACTGCTAACGAGTGGAATAGTCTTGGGAGTGAGTGGTTTGACTTATGGAAGAGCTGGTGGTTTGTGATGTCTAATGTAAATATGAAGTAATACCCTACTGCCCAGGCATGTGTAAGTTTTAGAACATAGGCAATGATGTTATGAATATCAGTGTATGTATAGAGAATTCATACAGAAAAGAAGGTAAAAAGGTTATGTATTCCATGGTTACTGTAGATTGAAGTAGTTATTGTAGATATTTTCAATACTTTGCATTCATTACGGATTTGTGCGTGTTATATAAAGTTTGTGCAACAGAAATAGAACTTTCAAGATTTAAAATTCTTTTCTGAAGTTAGTAATGTGTTGACTAGCTCCGAAAGAGAAGTTGAAAAAAAAAAGTGTGAGAAGCAGATTACTGGCATAACAAGAATGCTTTCAGCATAAGTTGCTAAAGAATAATTTGTAACTATTATTTTTTAAACATTTTTCCTCTATAGAATCTGAATCAGGTTGTAATAGTGCCAATTAGAGTACTACTTTCCTTTTATTAATGACTACTAGTTCAGTAGTTTTACTGGGTATGTAAACTTAAGAAAAACTATATGGTTGTCTTTATGAGAACGTACCATTACAGTGGAACAGAAAAATGTATGTACTTGTAAGGCACATGTATAATCTTTCTTCTTTGCAGTATTGTGTTTGTATGGCTTAAATATGCTATATTTTGCAGGTACCCCTATTATGTAAACCAGGCACGACCTTCCCAGGTATCTGACTGAGGACAGATGACTGGTCGCTGCAACAAATAAAATGTCTTTGGTGCAAACGACGTGTAAGTGTGAAAAAGAGAGAAGATCCCCATTCTGTTTCATCATAAAGTACGCTTTGAAATGTTGTAATGTTTTTTATAGACACCAGCCTAAGCGAATGATGTGAAGTGTTCGAGCTTAGGAAAGTGAATAAGAATAGTTGTGAAAGAAATGAAATGGCTTCCATATTATCACTTTGTAAAATAGATGTAAACATCTATTTTTAATGAATGTTTACCGTAGCAATATTGTGAAACGTTAATTAATAGAAAGATTGTGTTTGGTACAGTGAGAGATGTCAACCATTGTGCTTATTCCTATTGTTGGTTAGGTGATGTTTTCTTATGAACACCCAACATAACTATTTCATAGTGCAGCTCACGTGAATACAGAAGTATAACTTGCTGTCATAAAACAAAAGAAAAGTTCTCATTGTGATCTATACTTTCAAATGGACCTCAGATATCAGTCAAACGAATTAAAAATGGCAATTTTGTAAAGAAAATTTTTTTCCTAACAACTCTGTAAAATTAATTCGATGTATTTTTATCAAGTCCAAGATAGCAAAAATTTTGAGATAATGCTGTAGAAGAATTTAATGTTTCGTTTTTGTTACATTTACGAACAAGTTTTTTGGTATCTAAAATTTTTTTAAGGATGCATGGTTAATAATATTTGTTTTGTTCAGTTAGGAGAGGTGTTACGTAATAATGTTGCCACACACGAACCTCAAATGTATTAGAAGTAATTTCCTGTAGATAGGGGATGTATAACGTGGCAAATTCTTCCAAGTCTTTATTCCTTTGCAGTGAAGTAAGAGCTTTTCAAGTGTGTCTTGCCATGTAGCCGGGAAGAGAGCAATTCTTGTGCTCTCTCATCAGCCAAGCTGTCGCTGGCCACTGGGGCAGCTTGAGCTGACATCCCATGTCTATACGATTCGTTATTCACACTCCCTATGAATCTGAATAAATAGTATTACATTATATTCGAGTTTTTCAAACTCCATATACAGATTTCTATGTATAATTCGATTATACTATAAAAATATCAGTTCAGAAACTCCAATACTTTGCGAGATATAAATATCTACCTAAAACACATGACAACTTTTCTGGAATTACAAAACTGAGATAGGGACCATACTGCATTTGTTTATAATCTAATTTGAAATTACAACCAAAAAGAACAGATCATATAATTTGTTTTTCTAGAATTTTCTTTGTGTTTGTGTATGTAAGTGTTGTGGAGAGACTAAGAGAGTGTATGCAGGACATCCGTAAAGTTTGCATATTTTATTTATTGAAAACTATGTAATATGTTTGGGAAAGTTCTTGTGCAATCATGAATCATGTGACGTATGTCCTAATAAGAATGATTTGGAGCAAAAGCAGCCAGAAAAAATGTTAGAGGTTAAATCAGTTAGAGTGACATTTCTGGGAATAATTCGTATTTTACTTTATGTAAATTAGCTTCAGTTTCCCAAATTCAAGATTTATTTTACAAATTGTTTTCTATGATTCTACACTCCTGGAAATTAAAATAAGAACACCGTGAATTCATTGTCCCAGGAAGGGGAAACTTTATTGACACATTCCTGGGGTCAGATACATCACATGATCACACTGACAGAACCACAGGCACATAGACACAGGCAACAGAGCATGCACAATGTCGGCACTAGTACAGTGTATATCCACCTTTCGCAGCAATGCAGTCTGCTATTCTCCCATGGAGACGATCGTAGAGATGCTGGATGTAGTCCTGTGGAACGGCTTGCCATGCCATTTCCACCTGGCGCCTCAGTTGGACCAGCGTTCGTGCTGGACGTGCAGACCGCGTGAGACGACGATTCATCCAGTCCCAAACATGCTCAATGGGGGACAGATCCGCAGATCTTGCTGGCCAGGGTAGCTGACTTACACCTTCTAGAGCACGTTGGGTGGCACGGGATACATGCGGACGTGCATTGTCCTGTTGGAACAGCAACTTCCCTTACCGGTCTAGGAATGGTAGAACGATGGCTTCGATGACGGTTTGGATGTACCGTGCACTATTCAGTGTCCCCTCGACGATCACCAGAGGTGTACGGCCAGTGTAGGAGATCGCTCCCCACACCATGATGCCGGGTGTTGGCCCTGTGTGCCTCGGTTGTATGCAGTCCTGATTGTGGCGCTCACCTGCACGGCGCCAAACACGCATACGACCATCATTGGCACCAAGGCAGAAGCGACTCTCATCGCTGAAGACGACACGTCTCCATTCGTCCCTCCATTCACGCCTGTCGCGACACCACTGGAGGCGGGCTGCCCGATGTTGGGGCGTGAGCGGAAGACGGCCTAACGGTGTGCGGGACCGTAGCCCAGTTCATGGAGACGGTTGCGAATGGTCCTCGCCGATACCCCAGGAGCAACAGTGTCCCTAATTTGCTGGGAAGTGGCGGTGCGGTCCCCTACGGCACTGCGTAGGACCCTACGGTCTTGGCGTGCATCCGTGCGTAGTTGCGGTCCGGTCCCAGGTCGACGGGCACGTGCACCTTCCGCCGACCACTGGCGACAACATCGATGTATTGTGGTGACCTCACGCCCCACGTGTTGAGCAATTCGGCGGTACGTCCACCCGGCCTCCCGCATGCCCACTATACGCCCTCGCTCAAAGTCCGTCAACTGCACATACGGTTCACGTCCACGCTGTCGCGGCATGCTACCAGTGTTAAAGACTGCGATGGAGCTCCGTATGCCACGGCAAACTGGCTAACACTGACGGCGGCGGTGCACAAATGCTGCGCAGCTAGCGCCATTCGACGGCCAACACCGCGGTTCCTGGAGTGTCCGCTGTGCCGTGCGTGTGATCATTGCTTGTACAGCCCTCTCGCAGTGTCCGGAGCAAGTATGGTGGGTCTGACACACCGGTGTCAATGTGTTCTTTTTTCCATTTCCAGGAGTGTATTTTATCACTTAGCAACGGGAGTGTTCGTGATTTTCTGATTGGCTGCCTAAATCATCAGCCAATAGAATTTAGGCGTTTCCCCCGCCTCGTGCAGTGTTTTGTGCCGCAGTTTCGTGACTCTGGGAGTCGCTCGGGAACCGTATTGTGGTACACATCATTGTTAAAGCGCGGTAAACAAATTTTTGCCAAGATGTACGCAATCTTGCATTTTCTCGGTTCCCATATCATAATTATAAAGCGACTACAATATTTAACATTTTAGTGCAAGTTTAGACATTTTAACTTGGTTTGTTTGGAAGTTAGTGGCATGTGAATGAACTTCCGTGTCGTGCATAGAACTTCGCGGAACATCTGGACGAGCACGGTTGCAAGGCGGAAATGACAATGGATATACTGTTCTTTTCCTGCCAGATGATACTCAGGATGACTACGTGAAAGACCCAGTCACCAGGACCAAAGAAGCAAGGCAGCCACACCCTGGACTCCTAGAAGAAAGAACGAGAGTGCTACAAAGCCAAACATCAGCCTGTGAGATACACCAGGGAGACTTGCTATGGATTTTTACACCGTCCACCAGCAACAACTTGTTCGTATTGATCATTTCTGGAAAGTTCTCGAAATATCATATGTCTGTAATGTTTTTATATTTGGAACATTCAATGGTTGCGTTAATACTGGAATTCTGGAATATACTGAGGACACGAAAGTCATGGGGTAGCGATATATACATACACAGATGGCGGTAGTATCGTGTATACAAGGCACACAAGGGTATTGCATTGTCAGAGCTGTCGTTCAGGTATTTCATATGAAAAGGCTTCCGATGGGAATTTACAGACTTTGAAAGCGAAATGGTAGTTATAGCTCGAAACATGGTACATTCCATTTCTGAAATAGTGAGGGAAGTCAGTAGTTCGCGATCCACAGGGCCAATAGTGTGCCGAGAACACTATATGTCAGGTATTACCTCTTGCCACAGATAAACCAGTGTCCGACGGCCTTGATTTGACGACCAAGAGCAGCTTCGTTCGTATAGAGTTGTCATTGCTAACAGACAAGCACCATTGCGTAAAATAACCACAGAAATCAATGTGGGACGTACGACGAACGTATCCGTGAGGATAATGCAGCGAAATATAATGTTAATGGACTTTGGCAGCAGATGACCGACGCGAGTGCCTTTGCTAACAGCATGACATCGCCTGCAGCACCTCTTCTGAGCTCGTGACCACATCGGTTGAACCCTAGACGGTTATAAAACTGTGGCCAGTTCAGATGAGCTCATGGGATGGTTCGAGTATGGCACAGACGTCAGGAAGTCATGGACCCGAGTTGTCAACAAGGCACTATGGGAGCTGGTGGTGGCTCCATAATGGTGTGGGCTGTGTTTACATGGAGTATACTGGGTTCTCTGGTCCAACTGAACAGATCATTATCTGGAAATGGCTATGTTCGGGTACTTAAAGATCATTTGGAGCCATTCATGGATTTCATATTACGAAACAATGATGGAATTTTGATGGATGACAATGCGCCATGTCACCGGGCCACGACTGTTCGCAATTGGTTTGAAGAACATTCTGGACAATTCGGGCGAATGTTTTGGCCGCCCATGTCGCCCGATATGAATGCCATCGAACGTTTATGGGACATAATCCAGAGGTCGTTCGTACACAAAATTTTGCTGCTGTAACACTTTCGCAGTTATGGACGGCTATAGATGCAGCATGGCCCAATATTCCTGCAGGGGACTTCCAACGAGTTGTTGAATCCATGCCACGTGGAATTGCTACCCTGCACTGGGTCCGACAAGACATTAGGAAGTATCCTAAAACTTTTGTCTCCTCACTGTGTTCGACGTTTGTGTACTTAACTGCACTCATCGTTCACTAGATCAGTTCTGTGTGGCTGTACATCAGTGTTCAGAACAAACTTGATTTCATTTGTAAGTGTTACACTTCATTAACGACTCATCTTTTAGATTAGGACGTAGGAGTTCTGACAAAGTGACAATATGTCCTCCAGCAATGTATCCTGTTACTGTGAGCAGTACACTGTCTAATCAAGGGAAGCTGGATACCCATCAGTGGAATTTATGGTGTTTTGAGCGTTGGTGGGTACACTTTCAATTAACGGTCAGCATATCCATTGAGGAACGGCAGCCCATTCTTCCTCAAGATCCAAAACCGGAGATGGCAGTGATGTTGGACGCTGGGATACAGAGAGAACTCCATGTTTTAACTCATCCCAAAGCTGTTCCACTGGGTAAGACTGCGGGCGGTACAGTCCGTTTCAGGAATGTTGTTCTCCAGAGACCAACACTATGGAACTTAACTTCTGAGGTCATTAGTCCCCTAGAACTTAGAACTACTTGAACCTAACTAACCTAAGGACATCACATACATCCATGCCCGAGGCAGGATTCGAACCTGCGGCCGTAGCGGTTCCAAAATGAAGCGCCTAGAACCGCTCGGCCACTCCGGCTGGCCAAATGCCTCACAAAAGCTCCTCTGACACAATGCATTGTCAACAAGCAATCATAGTCTCCAAACTTTTCCTCTACTGTATGCGGTACATAATGCTGTCAGATGTGTTTACATCCCTCTGCATTGAGCAACTTCTTTAGTGCAATAAGGGGACCACACTCTAACCACGAGAAACAATTCCATACCGTAGCACCAGGTACTCTGTTCATCACTGTTGGCACTATACTTGACGACAGGTAACGTCCTTTAGGCATATAGCAAATCCTAACCCTTCCATCGGATTGTCGTGGTGGAGCGTGTGATTTATCCTTCAAATTTCCTCTTTCCGATCATCCACTGTCCAGTGGTGCCGCTGTGTACACAACTTCAAGCGTTGGCTAGCACTCACTACAGAAATGTGTGGCTTACGAGGAGATGCTCTGTCTCTGTACCCCATTCTTTTGAACTTACTGCACACTCTGATTGAGCTGCTGGTAGCACTTTCAAATTCACGACTGATTCCTTCAGCTGAATCATCCTACTTTAACTACAACCCCCCGCAATGGTCGCTGTCCGTCAATACATAAGATTTGTCGGCTCTTAATTTGGCTGCAGTTGTTCCTTCGCATTTCTACTTCACAATCACATCACCCACTGTCGATTCGGGGCGCTTCAGAAGGGCTGAAATGTCCGTGACGGATTTGTCACTCAGATGCCGTACTACAACTATTACACTTTGGTACTCACTGAGCTCTCCTGACGTGTCCATTCTGCGTTTGCTACTCTTCTACTAAGAACGCAATGTTCCCTGCCTCCTTTTATTCTGGAGGGATTCACCTCTCGTGGCACCTAGCACTCAGTGCTGCAGTATATAGGGGTTTCCAGATACTTTTGATTCTATAGTGTATGCACTGTGTTAATGATACAAGAAGTTCTCTATCTTTCAACTCACACCCCGGAGCACATCTAGCTAGCAGTTTGAGGCTTTCAGTACTTGAGATGCATATCATCAGTCCGGCCCGCACGGCACAGTCGACGCAGGCAGTTTAGACCCGAAACGTTACGGTGAATTACATTTTTGGAGACAAGATGGTGGCCATCTGGAGTTTTGACCGTATTGCGTGGTCCAATAGCAGCGTATTGCGAGGTCCAATAATAGCACTTACGTCTGTACGGTCCTTCTCTGTACGCTGGACCCGTACTAACGTGTCCCGTACGTGTCCTCCGCTCACGATGATTCCTTTCCACACATTGTCTTACAGTTCTCTTATCAGGGACAACGCCTGATCATAATAGCCAACTTTCCTCAAATTTATAGTATACGCAGGTCTTGCCATGGAAAACAAAAGCAGTTTCGTGCCCGGGTCAGGTGCAGCATGTGCAGCTGAAAGAGCAGGGAGGCCGGTCGTTGTGGCCGGGCGGTTCTAGGCGCTTCAGTCCGGAACCGCGCTGCTGCTACGGTCGCAGGTTGGAATCCTGCCTCGGGCATGGCTGTGTGTGCTGCCCTTCGGTTAGTTAGGTTTAAGTAGTTCTAAGTCTAGGAGACTGGTGACTTCAGATGTTAAGTCCCATAGTGCTCAGAACCATTTGAAACAGCACGGAACGCTAACCTGAAGATCCTGGAGTCGGGTCCAGATGTGAAAAATTCTTTTTTTCTTTTCCATTTTTACTTTAGTTACTCGGCAGATAAACCCAAATAATTGTCCTTATGTTTTATTTACTAATTTTTCATACAAGTCATGAAAAAGAAAAGCAAATGAAAATTTGGAATTGCAGATAAATTTCCAGGAAGGGATTGTAAGATGCACAGCAGACGTTCGTATATAAAATTAGATACTTTAATTATTATTTACACGTGCTGGGCGATATTCCTCGTAAAACAGGAGAAGCAGTAATTTTCTCAGCATCTTCACTAGTTACAAACTCTGTTACAGTTGTATGGTTGTTTTTAAAGTTTCTGTAGAAAAACGAACTTTGTTTGTACTCATGAAAGGTTCTTTCTCATCGGACAGTTTGGCAGGAAACCGCGCTTGACCCATAATTTCGCTAGACATTTGGGAGGATACCTGGTGATGTACAGTGAAATGCACCCATCGAAAAAAAATCGCATCACCAAAAGGAGTCGTGCGACATAAACGAAAGTTGTTAGGCGTGTTTCTACATCTGGAAGATGATATCTGTTCATATTTAGCGCCAGTCGCAAAACAGTGGCGCTAGTAGAGCCACTATGATGATGCAAATCAGGTTTGGTTTAATACACGTCTTCACGGTCGTGAGCGTTAGTTACCTTTGGCACTGGACGGGGTGAGTTGATATTAGTCAGGAATGCCTTTAAGGCGACAAAGACACCATTATCAACACCTCACCAGAAACGCTTTTCTTGCCATTGCCAGTCTACATATTATATCCTCTTTACTTCGACCATCATTAGTTATTTTGCTCCCTAAATAGCAAAACTCCTTTACTACTTTAAGTGTCTCATTTCCTAATCTAACACCCTCAACATCACCCAAGTTACCTCGACTACATTCCATTATCCTCGTTTTACTTTTGTTGATGTTCATCTTATATTCTCCTTTCAAGACACTGTCCATTCCGTTCAGCTGCTCTTCCAATTCCTTTGCTGTCTCTGACAGAATTACAATGTCATCAGTGAACCTTAAAGTTTTTATTTCTTTTCCATGGATTTTAAAAGCTACTCCGAATTTTTTGTTTGTTTCCTTTACTGCTTGCCAATATACAGATTGAAGAACATCGGGGAGAGGCTACAACCCTGTGTCACTCCCTTCCCAACCATTGCAACCCTTTCATGTCCCTCGATTCTTATAACTGCCATCTGGTTTCTGTACAAATTGTAAATAGCCTTTCGCTCCCTGTATTTTACCCTGCCACCTTCAGAATTTGAAAGAGAGTATTCCAGTCAACATTGTCAAAAGCTTTATCTAAGTCTACAAATGTTAGAAACGAAGATTTGCCTTTTCCTAATCTAGCTTTTAAAATAAGTCGTAGAGTCAGTATTGCCTCACGTGTTCCCATATTTCTACGGAATCCAAACTGATCTTCCCCGAGGTCGGCTTCTACCAGTTTTTCCATTCGACTGTAAAGAATTCGCGGTCCGTTAGTATCCGTCGGACCCGCGTGTCGCCAATATCTGTGATTGCAGACCGAGCGCCGCCACACGGCAGGTCTAGAGAGACTTCCTAGCACTCGCCCCAGTTGTACAGCCGACTTTGCTAGCGATGGTTCACTGACAAAATACGCTCTCATTTGCCGAGACGATAGTTAGCATAGCCTTCAGCTACGTTATTTGCTACGACCTAGCAAGGCACCATTATCGGTTATTATTGATATTGAATCATGTACCATAAAGAGCGACGTTCTCCATTAATGAATTAAAGTTAAGTATTCCACCAGCTACGTCCGTTTCTCTCAATTCTAATTCCATTGTCATGTTCCAGACCTCACGCCAGCCTGCGTGAGCTAAAACGCGTGCATTTCCTATCCATTTCCCTTTTTAAATTTTCTAACCTACCTGCCCGATTAAGGGATCTGACATTCCACGCTCCGATCCGTAGAACGCCAGTTTTCTTTCTACTGGTAACAACGTACTCCTGAGTAGTCCCCGCCCGGAGTTCCGAATGGGGGACTATTTTACCTCCGGAACATTTTACCCAAGAGGACGCCATCATCATTTACCATACAGTAAAGTTGCATGCCCTGGGGTAAAATTACGGCTGTAGTTTCCTCTTGTTTTCAACTGTTCGCAGTTCCAGCACAGCAAGGCCGTTTTGGTTAGTGTTACAAGGCCAGATCAGTCAATCATCCAGACTGTTGCCCCTGCAACTACTGAAAATGCTGCTTCCCCTCTTCAGGAACAATACGTTTGTTCAAATAGATTTCGGGCTTGCAGCCGGTCGTCGTAAACTTCATCGCACGATATTTCGGCTGGACAACTGCCAGCCATCTTCAGGTGATCCGAACGAGGACTGACGAAGACGTTCTCCGTTCCGTCTTATATAGTGCGCTGATAGTACTGCCGCGCATGCGATGCAGTCGCGGAGACAGAAGAACCACACCGCCCAGCAACAGCGCCCTCGCTGGTGGAACTGCGAAACTCAGGTGCCGTCGGTATTGTCGCTGGCCTCAGGTATTGATGTCTTCTGGCGTCTTCGTCTCGAGAAAATTTCTGTGATGACGGGATTCCATGCATTATTCAATTGGTAACCACTGTCCTGGCTCAATAAATTTCCAGCACTGCGTATTTCAACGGATTCTATTAATAATGGAGTCCCAAAAAGTTGTTGCTGTGGCCAATATCGAAGTTTTGTCGTACTCCATTGAATGTCCGTTAGAAATACAATGTTCCGCAACTGCAGATTTACTGGGTTGCTTTAGACGGGTGCAACGTTGATGTTCTGTACAACGCTCTTCCACAGTACGTGTTGTCTGTCCTATATAGGCCATACCACATTGACACGGTATTTTGTAAATTCCCGCCTTCCGCAGCAACAGATCATTCTTCACCGAACCCAGCAAATCTGAAATCTTAGAAGGCTGACGAAAAACAACTTTCACATGAAAAGTATTTAGAACCCTTGCTATTTTAAAAGAGATATTACCAACGAAGGGAAGAAAGGCTAGAGACTTGGTTGGCGCACTCTCTTCTTTATCCACTTCCCGGTTCCTGGCTCTAGTTGCGAAGGCCCTGTTAATTTGCCGGGTCGAGTAACCATTGTCCCTGAACACCGTTCTTAAATGTCCAAGTTCCTTAGGCAAATTTTCTTCATCCGACACCGTGTGTGCCCTGTGCACAAGGGTTTTAAGTACACTCATGGTTTGGGATGGGTGATGGCAACTGGAAGAATGCAGGTACAAATCAGTGTGAGTCGGCTTACGGTAAACAGAGTGTCCCAACGAGCCGTCACTCTTCCGTTTAACCAGAACATCCAGGAATGGAAGGACACCATCTTTCTCTAGTTCCATGGTAAATCGAATATTCTGATGGATGGAGTTAAGATTATGAAAAAACTCCATTAACTTTTCTTCTCCGTGGGGCCAGACTATGAAATTATCATCGACGTACCTCCAGAAAACAGTTGGTTTACAAACCGCTGATTCAAGTGCTCTCTCTTCAAAATCCTCCATGAAAAGGTTAGCCACCAGAGGGGACAGAGGGCTGCCCATGGCGACACCGTCAGACTGTTCAAAAAATTCCTGGTTAAACATAAAATAAGTTGAGGAAAAAGCATGTCGAAACAAAGCAGTGATGTCCGATTCAAACTGTTGACCAATTAGAAACAAGGAATCCCCAAGAGGTACTTTTGTGAAAAGGGAAACTACATCAAAACTCACTAGAAGATCCGAACTACTTAAGTGGAGAGACCCCAGTCTATCGATAAAATCAGCAGAGTTCCTTATATGATGTGAACATTTGCCCACAAATGGTCTCAGCAAGGAAGCTAGATGTTTGGCTAAATCATACGTGGGTGCATCAATATTACTCACTATAGGTCGTAAAGGCAGACCCAACAGCACGTGTGCAACGGAGGACATGTGCACTTTTAAACTCTTCGTCGTTAGCTCCAGAGACCATCAAGCGGTTAAGACCACATGGCAGCGTACCATCGAGACTGTATGGTCTTCCTAAAGTGCATAAAGAAGGTCTGCCTTCAGCGTCGAATTAAACATAAACGACAATGGTAATAAGTCTGTATCAGGAAGCATTCACTGACATTGTGCTAAATATGCTGGACTGCAAAAGAGCAATGTGGACGAAAACCAGTGAAAAGTAATGAAGAGACATGGAAAAATGTGCGTCAGCAGAAACACAGATGTTGGTGACCAGCAAGGAACTTTGACAGTAAATAACTCAGTTAAAGTCATTAGCCTAGAAAACGAGCACTTTTATATCTCCAGCAGGTAAAGCTTAATACGGAAATGATATGCTAAAGTCTCTGCTCTTGAGACTTTATTGTCTAAGACATGTTTATTGTACGTTAGTATATGTATATGTGATGTTTGTTTCATGAATGAGCTGAAACTAGCGGTTCCTGATTAACTGATTTTCATATCTTAGTTCGCTGTGATTTTCTCTGGTGAAGATATAGGGCGTCTGCCAAGGTCAGATGATTTATATTGTACTTCAAAATCATACTACGGTATGTAGAACTTGAGTCAAATTTCCTGCTGCTCATCCGTATGTCTACACTGATTCATTGGTTTTTAGTGTGCAACACCTTTATATTCACGACGTTAATGATAACCACACGGAGAGTTGACTTACCTCAAGCATGTTCTCATCCATTATAAGAAGATGCGTGTTTGTTTTCGGCAAAAGCGACGTGAGAGTGTCTGATATGGCTGAAAAAGACAATGATTATCGTTGTCATTCCATGCTTAAGGTTTGAGACAGATAACAGCAATAAATAAAGTTTATTGACCGAACAGTCGTTTGCAACAGTGCAGCTGGCAGTTTTTAAATACGACTGACGAGCAGATACGGAAAGCGCCATATCCCGATTTCCCAGAAACTTTACTCAGTGGAAGAGGAACCAAAGTAAGCGAACACGTGTCTCGGCTTATCCGTAGATGATAGATCGTTTGTGAGAAAGCGACCGTCAAAGTTTTCGAGGTTGTTTAGATGCCTTTTAGGAGACAATAAACTAAGCCAAACTGATGGTGTCGCGCCTAGTGTCACCGCCTGCTGCTTTTTGCATCCCGTATTCGGGATTATTTGTTTTATGTTTTCATTTACCTACCCATGTATGTAGAAGGTTACTACATGACTGTTTCTTCTCAGATTAAGGGATAAAATAGCGTTATATTAATTATAAAATTACAAATAAATTTCACAATAAGTGTCATGCATTTATATAATATGTGTGTATGGTATTTTCAGCGGTTGAAATCTTTTTAAAATTTCATTTCTTTTTAAAATTTCATATTCTTATATTTCATTCATATATGAATTTCCAATTCTTATATTGTTTTTTCAGGCAGCTTTGGTACATTTCATTGGATGATATCGATCGTAGAAACATTCGAAACAGATATTCCTAACACCACGAGCCTCATGAGAAGGCAGGTTTGCCACAGCAACATTTCTTCGAATGAATGTAACTCAGGAAAGAAATGTCGTTCACATTGCGGAGGATTTCGTGCATTGACAATAATTTCGCGGTAAACCACGCATAAAAATCTCTTTTCCGAAAACTGGCGCTTGCAGTTGATTATGAATCAAGGTACACCACAGAAATTTCAACGAAACCTATTTCAAAAAATTTTTCCTTTCATTTATTGTTTTTTCTTTTACCTCTTTTTTTTTTAAAAAAATCTGCACCAGACATTGAATTAGCAGGGGAATGAGGACAACGTACAACAAAATACATCGGAAAACATTCACGTAATAATCGGACATTGGTAGGTGAATGAAAAGCAAAAATAAAAAAATAAAAATAATAGTTTCGAACACGAGGCGCAAAAGTGCGAAGCCCCGACGAAAGCCGCAGTCCACCGCTTTGGCTGCATTTTTAGCTTGATAAGAGGCACATAAATTACCTCGAAACCTTGACAATCGTTTTCTCAGAAACGCTAGCGTTTCTACAAATAAGCCGACACATGTGTTTGCTTATTCCAACCCCTCTTCCACTGAACGACGTTTCTGGGGAATCGGGTTATGTCGCTAGTCGTATTTTCCGCGTGAGTCATAATGTGTTGAACATTATTTGCGCGCGAGTCTCCCATCAGTAGTGGGATATTAAGAATGGCTATTCAGTTAAACATGGTTGTCCACACACAACGCAAGTTTTGATTGCGGTAAATTTTATTTTTGAAGTTTTCTCTTGACTACAATAATAAGGCTGCGTTTTCTAAGGCTGCTTTTAGACACCTAGGGCCCGACGTCTAATATATTTTGTGCTGGCGTGGCTCTTGTCAGTCGACTTAGCCGGTACCCGAGGCAGCTGAGGCCACAGACACCGTTGCCCATGAAGCACCACGTGAAGGGGGGGGGGGGGGGGGGGCTGCCTGGAGATCTTTTGTGTTTTTTTGGTATAAGATACAGTTGTAACTACTTCTTAAATTATGATACACGAAATTCTGAAATGGGAAATTATAAAAACTTCAATTTTCAGGGAAAGATTAAAATGAAGCTAGCAAAAATTAGTGGTAGAAACAGTTGTCGCTTCACCGGCGCTGCCCTGGGAGATGGTATCGGAATATATCCTGGAGCCTGCCGTCCCTGAACAGTGCCTTCCACTGTTAATTTAATACACGAGACTATCCACGTCTAGGATGTCACGAGTCGATTCTTTTCCTACATAGCCGTCATAATGACTAACTTTTGTTACAGTTTTTATACTGTATGTGTGTCGATTAGCTAGATTACTGGTGTTGTAGTTATTCTGTGGTAATTTAGTCTAATAACAGGCTTAACGGGGCGCCTGGCGCAATAACCGACCACGAACTATCCTTACTCTGTGAACAGGTTTCTGTTCTGAATTGCCTGTGTGTTACTATTTCATCATTTAGTATCGCATCTGCTGTGTACATGCTATGTACATATAGGGTGTAATGGATGTTGGCGCAGATATTTCTATTGCTGAGAGACGATGTTGTACTGAACAACAATAAATCGATATTTACGTAATTTGTAGACCAATAATTACAGTTTTTACAAGTCATATGTTTGTAGGTTGGGTAGTACCTCCAAGTACATGTGGCAAGAGCAGGCCATTACAGCTTATTTCCCCCTGGGCAGCAGGTCAAGCATTGAAGCGTCGACACGTCTACGCAAAATGGTTAGTCTATACCAGTCTCACCCAAACTGTACCACCGGGGCGCTGGCCACGGGCGAATTCGTATGTTGTCGCAGTGGCCGGGCCGTGTCGCTTAGCTGACCGTGCGGACCGCCCGCCGAGCCTCGCCATGCCGCTGTACGCGCCAAAAGCGACACAAAGCCGTTAGTCAACAGACGTAAGGCTACAGTGGTTCGAGATGGCTGGTCAACAGCAGTACTCAGAAAGAAAGAGTAGCGGCGAGTCCACACTATTTAAACCCGAGTGGAAAATTATTTTCCTTTGTACTGCTGTCGAAAATTCTGCAAAATGTTTAGTATGGCATCGGAGCCTCATGTATTTAAAAAAGTACTTGACTGAACGGCACTTTAATACCTGTCACAAATATCAGTTCGAAAATTTGTCGCAAGAGGAACGCCAGTCAAAGCTAGAAGAACTGAAAGAAAATTTCAAACAGCATCACAGTGAAGTATGTGTTTCCTATCGTATGCCTCTTTATAATTTATACAGATGGCAAATAAAAGTATATTTTATAACCTGTCACTTAGCAATGTGCCAGTTATCGAATATTAGCTTGTCAGCAACAAGGAACATTTCTTTTCGGTTAATTTTTATATTTGGGTTGCATTAAATCGCGTCGCACATACATAAGATAAGGTTTCAGGTGCATTATTTTTTGCCACTTTCTGAAAAGCCGTCACAAATGCTCTCTCGGGCAGCAAAGTGTCATTAAGAGTCATTTTTTGTTTTTGTATATTTGTGTTTTTATGGATGGGAAAACATATGCTGTAGTTTGATCTATATCGTAAATTAATTAAAACCCAGATATTCCAATAGAAGAAAATTTATTTTGAGAACACATTTCGAGGTCCTGGATAGCATCTAAGGCCGCTTTTCGGAGGAAGTGGGGAAAAACGCACCTAAAACCAATCTTTCATTGTTAGTATTTTAATCGAGTTTCGATGAATGAAACAATTGTTAAAATGATAAAAGTATTTTAAAAAACAGGATTGTACAAAATTAATTGTATGTTCTTCTTTTTGGCCGTGGTAGGAGCAGGAAACAGGTGGACAAAGTTTGCGCGCAAGTTACAAATGCTCGCTGAGAGTTGCGAAAGCAGGGAAACCCTTTTCGGCTGGGAATCTCATCAAGGATTGCCTGGTCGACTCGACTTGTATTTGTCCAGCAGACCTCACGGAAAAATTTGAAAAAAATAGCTCTTTCGCCTCAAACTGTGGCTCGCCGAGTCGAAGATATGGCCTCAGATATGAAACAGCAATTAATGGAGAGAGCGGCAAACTTAATTTCATTTTATATCGTTCTTGACGAGTCCGCGGACGTTGCGGACATATCTCAGCTCGTTATATCCATTTATAGGTGTCGACGACAATCTGCGTGCCACAAAAGAATTTCTCGGCCGTATATCACTAAAAGACACAACCACGGGTTTGGATATTTTTCTAGCCGCGGAAAACGTGTTAGAGTCAGTGGGTTTAAAATGGGAACGCCTGACCACTGTAACAACGGATGGAGCCCCTGCGCTACGAGGGATACGCACTGGATTCCTGTCGTACGTCAGGTCAAAAATGGCTGAAGTCGGCTGTTCCTTATTCGCGGCAGTCCATTGTCTGATACACCAGGAGGCACTTTGTGCTAAGATTGTCAACATAAAATATGTTATGGACACTGTTCTTCGAACGGTTAATTATCTTCGATCGCATCGACTCACACATACCCAATTTAAAGAATTTCTGGCTGATATCGAAGTGGAATACCCCGACATCCACTACGACGCCGAAGTAAGATAGCTGAGCAGAGGAAAGGTGTTTCATCGGCTTTTCTCCTTGAGACGCGAAATAAATACCTTTTTGGAAATGAAAGGACGTCCAGAAGAATTACTTTGTGATCCTATGTGGATGGCGAATTTGGCTTTTTGAGTGATCTTAGTGGTCACTTAAATACTTTGAACATTTCACTCCAAGGCGAAAATCACTCTGTTGTTGATTTAGTGCAGACGATTTAAAAAAAATCTTATTTTGTGGGAAAACTGGTTGTGCGAGAAGAATTGTTGTTACTTTACTGCGTTATACAGCGTGAAAGAAGATGTGGATTTTTCAGATTATGTTCAAATCATTTTCGAATGACAAGAAGGTTTGAAAACAGATTTTTGGAGATAAGTGAGCTTCTGCCGGGCTTAGATATTTTTGTTCGCCCGTTTTCCCTTCGGGCAGAGGACGTCTTACAAGTGATTCAACTAGAGCTGATTGACCTGCAGTGCGATATCCGCCTGAAGGACCGCTTTCTTATGTGTAAAACTCTGGATGACTTTTACAGTTGTCTTCCACGAGAGAAATATCCTCTTTTGCACAAGCACGCGGCCAAAGTTCTGTCAATGTTTCGTTCCACATATATTTGTGAGCGCTTTTTCTCTTTGTTAAAGCTTGCTAAAACCAAGAACCTTTCATTACTTGGCGATGAAAATTTGACTAATTCTTTGAGGTTAGCGGTCTCACGGAATATGGTACCAAACCTAGACAAAATCGTTTCTTCGAAAAAGAAAAATGTTAATTGTCTTCTTTAACAATGTTGACTGTAGGAATTAAAGAGCTTTATAACGTTAATTCTATTTTTTAATAAGTTTTCAAACTTGGTCAGTTAAAATTAATACTTACAAAACAGCAAACTAAGCATCCGATTTCTAAACTTTGAAAAGGGATACAAAAAGCTGTAGCACGACGTACAACAAAAAATATTTACTTGGAACTACTAACAGTAGGGATGAGACTCTATATCCCTTACATAAAATTATTTCTAAAATAGAATATTTATGACTCTAGTTCATTTAAGAAACTGATGTATCTTTCAGAAGACGCCTATTGTACATACGACGAGTGCGCATGTGCAGTACTAGTAGAATCAACCTGTGGGTCATAAAACTACTAAATTGTTCTTTGATTCTTGTTTTGGATATTGTTTTCTAAAGCTTTGCGCACTAATTCTGCCACACGAACACTAGCTGTTATCTCAACAGTAAATGGTTTGCTTGTTTTACCGCTCATGGACCACTTTTACAGAGCTGCGCTTCCTCTGTTATTTTATTTACGGTGGATCTGACCGCGGGACATTCCAGCGCAGAGCAGTGCTGTGCGGTCTCACTCGCTCCGCAGCTCTCTGTCTCTCTCTGTCTCTCTCTCTCTCTCTCTCTCTCTCTCTCTCTCTCCCCTATGCTGACACTAGCGAAACACGGTCGCGGACGGGGCGCTGAACTACACTGCCTTGCGGCCGCGGGGCGCGGGCGTAATTCTTGGATGAGCCTGGTCTATACTGACAGACGCAGTCCACTTAGTGGTGCAATTACGTGTGTGCAGGAAGCATCAGATAGTAAATTATGTGATGTGACTGTGGAAAGAATATTCGATCCAGATAAAAATCAACCAACACGCTGATGTGTGTACATATTAAGATATAACATATAAAAAATATCTGCACTTATGCCCATTACTCCGTGTGGTATTCTTCGTTTGCCTCGTCGTTGGTGTTAGTGTCAGAGGACACTGTTGTGCTGATCTAACCCTTTCTTCTCGCCATTGTCTAAATCGACACCGATGTGATCTTATTTGATCGTAAATAGTGTGTTCAATTGTGAAAATTTGATGCGTACATTTGTTTAATAGTTCTCGTTTTTCTGCGTCCCAAAGTGTTTATTATAGTGTCTCTATGGTAGTTCCCGGTCTGTTTCCACGTATGTGGCTGTATCGCTCACAGCACAGAACCACATTCCCTAAATTAACAGTCTTTACTCTTAGCATGTGAAACGCGCTGCAAATGCTATGGATAAGGGCTATGCCTAGTTAGGAAGTGAACCTTTCTACGCCTCAGACTGTTATGGTCTCTTCATAACTATTCCCTTGTGTAAGAGGAAATGGTGCACAGCCTGCGACCCTTCTGACTTTGGTCCAACTCTCGTTGCCAGGCGTCCACCAGCCAAGAATTTAGTTACCAAATCTGTTAAATAGCTTCTTCTGTTATTTCCCTGAGCTAATCAGGTCTTTCCATCTTCAGGCAGAAAATTGCAGCTCGATATTCGATAGTTATCTCGATTGGAAAGACAGTCAGATCGCAGACAGTATCTGTATTGAAGTTGTGCTGAATGCCCCTGATAGCCTCAGGAGAAGACTTATGTCTGTGCCTCACACTTATCCTGTACATCGCATGGACGAACTTATGTGCCTACACACTTGCCTCACAAACATACTACTGATTGATAGAGAGCGCAGTGGTATGCTCTGATGTTCATGATTGTGTGTTGTTTAAACGTGCTAATTGTGCAAAAAAGTTTTTAGACTTATTTGTAGTTAGTTTCATGTGTTGATGGAAGTTATATTTGTCATCAGCATGTACCCCCAAGTATCGTGTGACAGTCTCTCTTTTGACGTTTGTGTTGTTTATTTCCATCGATGAGTAACTTTTTAGCACACCTTCCGTTAGCATTTAAGCTATTTTGTGTGTCGCGGTTGTCAATCATGCGACTGCTGATACAACTACCAACAGGTCATCGGCATAAGCTGCAACCCCGTCAGAGAGCTCGTGTCCATCAGTAAGATGTAGAAGGGGCTCGAATGTGATATCCCAGAAGTTGGGTCCGCAAATCGAGCCGTGGCGGTATCCCTTTGTAATTCTTGTGACTACTCTGCTGGTGCCTGCCTGACAATCTGCTACTCCGTTTTTACAATAGTAGAGAAAACTATTGTAGCATACCGGGGTACAGGGAAGTGGGTACTTGAAGTTCATGGAATCACGAAAACAATGCAGGCCGCCAGAGATTGTCGAAGGTGCCTACAACGTCAATAAAAACTCTATTGCATATTAACGTAGGGTGTGCCTTGTGTTTTGGAAAACTTCCTTCAATCATTGATTGATTTACCTGCTCTGAATCCGCATTCAAGTGGTCTAAAGCCGTAGACTTTTCAATGTACCTGTAGGCGTTTGCACAGGAACCGTTCCTGCACCTTAGCTAGAGAATTTTTAAAAGCGTATTGATCTGTAGGATTATTGTTATGAATGGTCATTATCGGCTTATCTTTTAATTATTACGGTACTCAGTTACCCTTTCCAGCCGCAGAGCAACATTTAATAAATCTGTTAAGTATGGTATTTGTATTGTTTCTGAGTGTATTTGATCTGGGCCGTGAGCTTACTTGTTCTTTAGTCTGGGTATAGCTAACGTGCCCTCCTCTTACGCTAATGGATGGATGAAGGTTTCAGTTATATACTTCATGCTTAATTCGTCTCTTAGTCTATTTGTGTCAGTGTATCTGTTGACAGGTCATCATCTGACAACAGTGTGTCCAGCAGGAACAGCGCTTTATTTCTACATCTTTGTTTCATTGTACCGCTACTCTGCTTCACTGTTGACAGAACTAAAGGGACTTAATTTTTTCGGGGTTTATTATGTTGGTTTCTTGGTTTGCAACTGTGTTGAGACATGTTCCTCCCAGTGCTGTTTCCTTGTCTACATCTACATGACTACTCTGCAGTTCACATTTAAGTGCTTGGCAGAGGGTTCATCGAACCACAATCATACTATCTCTCTACTATTCCACTCCCTAACAGCGCGCGGGAAAAACGAATACCTAAACCTTTCTGTTCGAGCTCTGATTTGTCTTATTTTATTTTGATAATCATTCCTACCTATGTAGGTTGGGCTCAACAAAATATTTTCGCATTTGGAAGAGAATGTTGGTGACTTAAATTTCGTAAAAAGATCTCGCTGCGACGAAAAACGTCTTTGCTGTAATTACTTCCATCCCAATTCGCGTATCATATCTGCCACACTCTCTCCCCTATTACGTGATAATACAAAACGAGCTGCCCTTTTTTGCACACTTTCGAAGTCCTCCGTCAATTCCACCTGGTAAGGATCCCACACCGCGCAGCAGTATTCTAATAGAGGACGAACGAGTGTAGTGTAAGCTGTCTCTTTAGTGGACTTGTTGCATCTTCTAAGTGTCTTGCCAATGAAACGCAACCTTTGGCTCGCCTTCCCCACAATATTATCTATATGGTCTTTCCAACTGAAGTTGTCCGTAATTTTGACACCCAGGTACTTAGTTGAATTGACAGCCTTGAGAATTGTACTATTTATCGAGTAATCGAATTTCAACGGATTTCTTTTGGAACTCATGTGGATCACCTCACACTTTTCGTTATTTAGCGTCAACTGCCACCTGCCACACCATAGAGCAATCTTTTCTAAATCGCTTTGCAACTGATACTGGTCTTCGGATGACCTTACTAAATGGTAAATTACAGCATCATCTGCGAACAACCTAAGAGAACTGCTCAGTCACCCAGGTCATTTATATAGATCAGGAACAGCAGAGGTCCCAGGACGCTTCCCTGGGGAACACCTGATATCACTTCAGTTTTACTCGAAGATTTGCCGTCTGTTACTACAAACTGCGACCTTCCTGACAGGACATCACGAATCCAGTCGCACAACTGAGACGATACCCCATAGGCCCGCAGCTTGATTAGAAGTCGCTTGTGAGGAACAGTGTCAAAAGCTTTCCGGAAATCTAGAAATACGGAATCAACTTGAGATCTCCTGTCGATAGCGGGCATTACTTCGTGCGAGAGCGATGTTTTCTGAAGCCATGCTGATTACGTATCAATAGATCGTTCCCTTCGAGGTGATTCATAATGTTTGAATACAGTATATGCTCCAAAACACTACTGCAAACCGACGTCAATGATATAGGTCTGTGGTTCGATGGATTACTCCTACTACCCTTCTTAAACACTGGTGCGACCTGCGCAATTTTCCAATCTGTAGGTACAGATCTATCGGTGAGCGAGCGGTTGTATATGAGTGCTAAGTAGGGAGCTATTGAATCAGCGTAATCTGAAAGGAATCGGTATACAATATGGACCTGAAGACTTGCCCGTACCAAGCGATCTGAGTTGCTTCGCAACCCCTAAGGTATCTACTTCTAAGAAACTCATGTTAGCAGATGTTCGTGTTTCAAATTCTGGAATATTCAATTCGTCTTCCCTGGTGAAGGAATATCGGAAAACTGCGTTCAATAACTCCGCTTTAGCGGAACAGTCGTCGGTAACACTGCGCAGCGAAGGCATTGACTGCGTCTTGCCGCTTGTGTACTTTACATACGACCAGAATTTCTTCGGATTTTCTACCAAATTTCGAGACAATGTTTCGTTGTGGAACCTATTAAAGGCATCTCTCATCGAAGTCCGTGCCAAATTTCGCGCGTCTGTTAATTTTAGCCAATCTTCGGGATTTCGCGTTCTTCTGAACTTTGCATGCTTTTTCCGTTGCCTCTGCAACAGCGTTCGGACCTGTTTTGTGTACCACGGGGGATCCGTTCCATCTCTTACCAATTTAAGAGAAATGAATCTCTCAATTGCTGTTACTACTATGTCTTTGAATTTGAGCCACATCTCGTCTACATTTGCATAGTCAGTTCGGAAGAAATGGAGATTGTCTTTTAGGAAGGCTTCTAGTGACACTTTATCCTCTTTTTTAAATAAAATTATTTTGCGTTTGTTTCTGGTGGATTTGGAAGGAACAGTATTGAGCCTACCTACAACTACCTTGTGATCACTAATCCCTGTATCAGTCATGATGCTCTCTATCAGCTCTGGATTGTTTGTGGCTAAGAGGTCAAGTGTGTTTTTGCAACCATTTACAATTCGCGTGGGTTCGTGGACTAACTGCTAGACATAATTTTCGGAGAAAGCATTTAGGATAATCTTGGAAGATGTTTTCTGCCTACCACCGGTTTGGAACAAGTATTTTTGCCAACATATCGAGGGAAGGTTGAAGTCGCCACCAACTATAACCGTATGAGTGGGGTATTTATTTGCTACGAGACTCAAACTTTCTCTGAACTGTTCCGCAACTGTATCATCGTTGTCTGGGGGTCGGTAGAAGGAGCCAATTATTAACTTAGTTCGGCTGTTAAGTATAACCAATTCGCACGGAGTATCTACTTCAACTTCACTACGAGATAAACCACTACTGACAGACACAAGCACTCCACCACCAATTCTGCCTAATCTATCTTTCCTGAACACCGTCTGAGACTTCGTAAAAATTTCTGCAGAACTCATTTCAGGCTTTAGCCAGCTTTCTGTACCTATAACGATATCAGCTTCTGTGCTTTCTATTAGCGCTTGAAGCTCAGGGACTTTTCCAGCACAACTACAACAATTCAAAACTATAATTTCGACTGTTCTTTGATCTAAGCACGTCCTGTATTTGCCATGCACCCTTTGACATTGCAGCCCACCCCGTACTTTCCCGAGGCCTTCTAACCTAAAAAAAAAGAAAAACCGCCCAGTCCACGCCACACAGCCTCCGCTACCCGTGTAGCCGCCAGCTGTGTGTAGTGAACTCCTGACCTATTCAGCGGAACCCGAAACCCCACCATCCTATGGCGCAAGTCAAGGAATCTGCAGCCAACACGGTCGCAAAACCGTCTGAGCCTCTGATTCAGACCCTCCACCCGGCTCTGCACCAAAGGTCCGTGTCGGTTCTGTCGACGATGTTGCAGATGGTGAGCTCTGCCTTCATCTCGTAAGCAAGACCGGCAGCCTTCACCAAATCAGATAGCCGCTGGAATCCAGAAAGAATTTCCTCAGATCCAAAGCGACACACGTCATTAGTGTCGACATGGGCCACCACCTGCCTGCTGGCTGCACCCTGTGCTCTTCATGGCATCCGGAAGTACCCTTTCCACATCAGGAATGACTCCTCCCGGAATGCACACGGAGTGCACACTGGATTTCTTCCCCTCCTTAGCCGCCATATCCCTAAGGGGCCCCATTACGCGCCTAACATTGGAGCTCCCAACTACCAATAAGCCCACCCTCTGCGATTGCCCGGACCTTGAAGGCTGAGAATGATCCTCTGAAACAGGGCAGGCAGCTGCATCTGGCTCAGCCAGAGACAGTGCCTGAAACCTGTTTGTCAGACGCATCGGGGAGGCTTTCTGATCAGCCTCCGGGGACGTCTTTCGCTGCCTGCCACGCCTTGGAACGACCTCTCAATCAACCACAGGCGAGGGCTCAGCCCCACTGCGGGCAGCAACCGGGGCAACCACAGCGGCGGTCCGATCTGGGGACAGACGGGACGAGGTTGACATCCCCGTAATACCCAAGTCCGGCTCCCCACAGTGGTGCCCATTGGCAACAGCCTCAAGCTGCGCGACCGAAGTCAGCGCCGCCTGCAGCTGTGAGCGAAGGGATGCCAACTCAGACCTAATCCGAACACAGCAATCGCAGTCCCTGTCCATTCTAATCGATGTTGAAGAACAGTTACTGAAACACGAGTCCGTGCCTAGATAACGCTAGCGAAACACGCAAAGAATGTATCAACTAACCTGTACAAATGCCTAACAACTGCGCTACAATCTGCCTGAATTTACGATTACAATAACTAAAACTCGAAATTACACCTCCTATACGAAACTCACACGCAATATAAGAAAGAATATACCAAGTAAACACTAAAGCGCGATGCTACAACTCTAATACTATAATACGCCCGAAATATATGAATTAAACAATGCAAGTACCCAAAAGCACGCAAAGAAATTAAGAATTAAACTATGTAACAAATAAGTAAGCTAGGGGTATACGCCAGCCGCGGTGGTCTCGCGGTTATAGGCGCGCAGTCGGGAACCGTGCGACTGCTACGGTCACAGGTTCGAATCCTGCCTCGGGCATGGATGTGTGTGATGTCCTTAGGTTAGTTAGGTTTAAGTAGTTCTAAGTTCTAGGGGACTAATGACCACAGCAGTTGAGTCCCATAGTGCTCAGAGCCATTTGAACCATTTTTTAGGTGTATACGACTTGCTGCTGCAGCTTCTTATCCAACGGCGGTAGGGAACACACTGTCGTCTGTATTACACTCTTAAATAGCTCCACGGCATTTCTGTAGTCCTGTAATTTTATTTGTCTCTCTCCGATTGTAACTGGTGTTTGATACAGTTTTCTCTTTTGTCTTATGTCGTATGTAAGTCTGGTTAGGGCAGTGTTCCAGGAACCATTATACTGCGTCTGTTTGGTATTCGTGGTATAGCAATGTTTTGTAAATTCTGTAATATTTCAGTTTATTTGTGATTCCTGTAATCAATTCTGCCGGTTATGTTATTGTTCAGTTCCTGTTGCGCGTACATTCTCAGTTTTTTCTAATCCGCCTTGCTGATAATGGTTCGATTGTCTGTTGCTTGCTATGCAACATTGTCATGAATGTCTGTAATAATGATGTTAAGGTGATATTCGTGTTTATACTTTTGGCATTGGTTAAAGTTATGCCAGTAATCGTCATCGCACCTGCCTGTCCCAGATAAGTGGATGGCTGGTCTTCCTTGTTTAATACGAATAGATTATTCTCTTGACTTACCTCATTACCAGCTTGTCCTCGGTCGTCGGTTCTACCTGCATTTCAGAGTGATGACTTGGAAGTAATGTCTACAGATAGCAATAACTTTGTACCTCTGGCAAAATGTGCTAAATTTTCGGTCTTATCTGTGTAGGGATTCATTTTGTGTGATTACTGGTCGTATAGTGATGCTATCAACCAGACTTGTCTGTTACTGTTTTTCTCAATCGTTACTTCATGATTATCGCTATGCTGAAATTGCTTGGTGATACTTAGGTTTCTCTTAAGAAAACGATTGCCGCCATGGGGTTACGAACTCCACTGATCATCATGGTGTGTGGCAGAACACAAGTTAATTGTCCACACAGAATGTCTGGTTTACAGTAATCTATGAGTCTGGGTTATTCCACGGCCAGTACAGTACTTATTCAGCTATAAGTGCCCCAAGGCAGCTTCTTGTAGACGAAGCATATTTTATCTGTTTTTTGTGGGTCAAGAACTCTCTACCATGGGCTCTAACCATGTCTTTGCAAATTTTCTCTATGTCTAGGTCCTCCGTCTTTCACGTACAAGGGTGCTGAAGCACGATGTGGCGTTCAAGTGAGCCTGTTGGCAGCTTTTATATACGCATTTTCATTTGATCTCCGTCGTTGGGAGAGAAATTGAGACCCGATTCGGATGGGACTGACGGATAAAAAGACTTTGCGAGGTCTGAAATATATCTCTACGCTCCATTCTACTTAATTGTAGGTTAGTTCGAGTTGGAGTTCCTCCTGTATTGTTGGTTCGGATGTAATGTACGTATTTACATCATAATAGTTTAAATGTTGCATCTTGTTGGTTCCCCCAGTGTGTTAATCTTCTTCACAGTCGTGTTGCTTACCGCATCCATCGGTATAAATCGGGTTTTAACTGCCGTGCTACACCTGCAAAGCACAAATCTTCAGTGCAGTCTGTAACGTTAAGGAAGCTCGACTGAACCACCTCATTGTGAACTAGTGAGATAATTATGTCACTGTCACCATTTAGTCGTTCCAGAAAGACACCATTCTGTCGGAGCCAGTAGATGGATCGTTCTTGTGGGAGTCTATTTGTGTTTCTTCCAACTGTGTCTTGTGTAGCTCTTTGAGTTGGGATCAAGACTTCGGTAATCAAGGACTGTTTTTGGATTATTTATAGAACTAGCAGTCTTTGCCGTTGCCATAGTGTCCTGCCTAAAGTATCCTGTAGGTCTGAAAGTCCACCCAACCGCTTTTATTACGTGATTTTCCTCTGTCTCTACGAGTGCAAGGCATGCACCCAATGGTGTTTTTGTGCTGCTGGCTCTCGGTCTTTTTGCGTCCCTCTCCTCTGCATTTGGCACAGACTACTTCTTTTCGCATGGAATGTTTTGTTGTATGGTCTAGGTCGCAGCACTTAAAGCAGTAGAGTACGGCCACGAAGACTTAAACTTCCAATGACTGTAAATCCATAAATATCCGGCGTTGACTGAGACGTAGATTCCTCACACGAGGAAGCTTCAAGTACCTTGTTTGAGGAAACTTTTCCCTTTGGGATTATGTTAAATCTAAGTTTAATTCATTATGCGAAATTTTTTTTGTTATGTACTCTGGCAAGTTTAACTCATATGTCTCTTCCAGTTGCACCTGTTTCGTGTTTATGTCAGGAAGGTAAAGAACAGCCATAAGTGACAGGCGTTTTGTTTATGTTGCCTCACACTTCATGTCTTTAATATGACTAGCTCTCCCTTGAACTTTTCGGGACTCTCCCTGTTTTTTCTGTTTCAGTGATTACAACAGTTCGGGTAGTGCCCACTGCTCTAATTTTCAGCTTCACGTGGATTAATTTGGGATGTCAGAATTTCCCTGCCTGTTATGGATCCTGATTGCTGGAGATTTAACAGAAAAAGTTGTTGCTTGCTCTGCTTTGAAATTTTCTATTTTTGTTTCACTTTCGCAGTCGTCATAATGTGGAAACGGAGCGATTTGTTTGACGTCCAGATGGGCATGAGCATTGACTTTCGGGCCAAGGATGGAAGCATTTCCGAAACGGCTAACTTTGTAAACTGCGCCGCCGTGGCGCTATCCAAAAACGGCGTCGGAACAGCTGTGGTGCATTGCAAACCATAGACGACGGGGCTCAAAGGCGACTGCCGAAATGTATGTGTACAGGATACTAGATGTGCAGTTGTTGAGCTATTGGCTGCCCAGGTGAACCAAGAGACTACCAACAGCTTCGTGTCAACGACTGTTAAGCGACAGTTGCTGCGTATGGGCCTCCGCAGCAGGTTCCTGGTTCATGCATACTTGCTGACTGCTGTCTTTTGCATGTCAATAGCGCAACTGGACTTCCACTGAGTAGTGACACATGAATTCTTCAGATGAATCACGTTTTATGCTCCATGGGAAATATGGCTATTGGCGTGTACGGTCCTGCTAGAATCATTGGTAGGGGCAAGGGCAGAGGAAGGAGCATTCCTGTCTGGGGAATGTTTTCGTGACACTTCCTGGGCGATCTCTTCGTTCTCGAGGGCACGATGGATCAACACGAGCATGCATCTGTCCTTGAGGACCATATCCACCTCTTCATGCAGTTTGTTTTTCTCTTCTCACGACGGCATCTACTAGCACGACAACGCAACAGGCCACACAGCTCGCAGTGTACGTGCGTGGTTCGAAGAGCACCAGGACGAATTTACCGTACTCCCTTGGCCACTGCACTTCCCAGATTGAAAACCAATCGAGGGTATGTGGGACTGTCTCGGTCGGGTTGTTCGCCCATGGATCCTCAAGTGAGAATCCTAGTACAGCTGGCCATGGTTCTTGGGTCGAAATAGTTCCACATCCCTGTCGGTACCTTCCAGAACTTCGCTTCTCTAACAATTGGTACAACTGACAAAATTTCTCTTAACCATCTCATTACTCAATGAAGCAGTAAGACTGTGCAAGCGCCGTACCTACTAGCGACCTGTCTCTCCAGTGCCTCGCAAGAAAATGGTGCCCAACCAACGAGCGGCTGTTGTGCAGATGGCGTACTCACAAACGTCCAGAAACACTACCGTGTAGCGCATTTGCGAGCCTAACACGTTTCAAGCTCTAGTCGTGTTCGCTATATGTAAGAGGACTGGAATATAATATCTGCAGTTTAAACGAACTCAACGGTAAACTTTTCCTAAAAAGCCAAGTGTTATGATACTTGTGAAAGGCGAGATCAGGGGCATGAAGATACTAAAATAGTACGAATGAAACAATATCCTTCAAAGTACCATGTGATTAACGACAATGGAGTGTATCACAGATTCTCTATTCGTAATTATTACGGTACGTTGGAACAGAACAATGCTGGACACCTTGTTGCGTTGCACCACCTTTTACAATGTATTCATTCATTTTTCGTATTTTATTGCCTTCAAGTGTTTTTTAGTTTAACGCAAACAGCAATTTAAGTCGTCTACGCTAGGTAAATTTCGGTATCTCAGTTCGAAATTGTGTTCGTGGTACGAGCTGTTTTACTCTTGACCTGCTGTTAATTCCACTCTAAATAGTTCTCATTACGTTGTATTATATTTTGTATGTGCTTGAAAATGGCTTGAGCCCAAAACTGCAATCTTAAAATAAAATTCTAAAAGCTGAAATCAATATGAAATCCTTAAAAAATTATAGAAGCTATGGACTCATACAACAAGAAAATAACGAAAGCGAGATGAGTTTCGCAAGCTCTCCAATTGAGGAATCCGTGCTGATATGTATACAGGAGTCTCTAAATACTTGATAAACATTGAGCATAAAGCTTGTTCCATAATTCTGCAACAAGATGATATCAGCGTTACTGCTAGAAGGGGAGAAAGTTTTCCGCAGAGTCTGTGTAGACCCTCACAAGCATCTCATCCGGTCGAGATACCTTTCCACTTTCCACTTTTAAGCGATTTTGGTTTATTTTCAAATCTGCGATCACTTATGTCAATATCTGCCATTCCAGCGTTCTTTCGAGGATTAAAGGGATAAACGATATAACGATCTTCCGCGGCGAGACAGTTAGGGAAGATCGAAATCAATATTTCGGCCTTATCTTCATCATCTTCCATTTCATTTTCAGTGATGATTTCAATCCAGTTACTGAGTTTTCGTGAGGCCAAAACTTCTTAGGATTTTTAGTCAGATCCATTTGGTACAATTTTCACTTTTTTTTCAACTAGTTTTTGCCTTTGCCCAGATGTGTTATGAAAATCTCTTTGAGCTCTTACTAACTTTCTGACACGGCCACTTTATCATTTGATGTGGTTTGCGAATTATATCCAGCGGCAACGTTAGGTGACTCACACTATATATATTCAATGCCTCACCCACTGCCCAGGGGAAAGAAGCGTTAATGGCTTGCACATGCCATGTCTACTTGCAGGCACTAACCAACCGAGAAACATCTAACTGCTAATGACGATAATTACTAGTCTTCGAATGTAGTAAATACATATATAATGTTGTTCAGTACACTGTCCTCAGTCTGCACTTATACCCCTACCCTGTGTGTGTGTGTGTGTGTGTGTGTGTGTGTGTGTGTGTGTGTGTGTGTGTATGTGCAGAATTATTTAATTAATATAATACTATTTAAACATAAATACTAGTGGTATAATTGTAAATATATTTAAATGAAGTTGTTTAAGGAGATATGTGTATTATTTACTAAATACAATTTGCTGTATATTATAAAATTTTATGCTAACCTATGAATTATAATATTTAATACAATTATTTAATTGTTGTTAATTAACAATAAAAAGAAATATTAAATAATACAAATGTAGTATATTTATAGGGATGCTAGTTTTGCATTTATCCATATTATATGTACTACCAGAAAAAGAACGCAGCACCATGAAGGAGCTATGCAACATAAAATAAAGTTGTTAGGCATGATTATACTTCTGAAGGATGATGTCTATTTGGATTTTATGCCAGGTGCATAAGAGTGGTACTAGTAGCACTACCATGAGGATGCAAATCAGGATTGCTTTAAATACACGCTGTAATGGTCTTGAGCATCATTTACCTTTGAGACTGGACAGGAGTAGTTCATGATAATCAAGAACCCTTTTAAGGTGACAACACGCAATTATCAGCACCTCACTAAGTTTGAAGGAGGTTGTGTAAGACGGCTGTGAGAAGCTTGATGTTGCATCTGCGATACTGCAGAAACACTTGGCAGAAATATAGCCACTGTACATGACTGCTGGCAGTGGTGGTCACAGCAATGTACGTTTGCGGGAAAACTGGGCTCTGGAAAGCCAGGTGGTACTACTAAGAAGGAAGACCTTCGTGTTTGGTGTATGGCTATGGCATGTCATACTGCATCTGCAGCAGCATTTTGAGGATCAGTTGGCACCAGGGTGACACAATGATCAGTTACAAACTGTTTACTTCAAGGACAACTCTGAACCAAACGTCCTCTGCTGTGTTTCCCAATATTCCACTGCCCTTGAACCACTCTGAAGATTACCTCTCGGTTGAGCTCCAGTACACCCTCCCCCCACCCTCCCACCCCCTGGTGGGTGCTCACTGGAGAGGAAGGTGAAAGTTTGTTGTGTTTTCTGATGAAAGTTAATTTTGTTTCATTGCCAGTAATGGGTGTGAATTGGTAAGAAGGACCTGCAACCAACTTGTCAGTGTGCTAGACACATTGTACCTACACCTAACCTTACTATCTGGGATGTCAATTTATATGACAGCAGGAGCACTCTCGTGTTTATCCCACACAAAAATGGTTCAAATGGCTCTGAGCATTATGGGACATAACATCTGTGGTCATCAGTCCCCTAGAACTTAGAACTACTTAAACCTAACTAACCTAAGGACATCACACAACACCCAGTCATCACGAGGCAGAACCCAAGAACCCAGGCACGGGAAGCGAGAACGCTACCGCACGACCACGAGCTGCGGACTATCCCACACACCCTGACTGCAAATTTGTATGTGAATCTAGTGATTCGACCTTTTGTGCTGCCATTCAGGAACAGCATTCCAGAGGTGTTTTCCAACAGGATAACGATAGGCAACATACCGCTGTTGTGACCTAAGATGCTCTACTGAGCATGCTTGATCACCAGGTCTGTCTCCAATCATGCACATATGCGACATCAGTGGATAACAACTCCAGCATCATATATAACCAGCAATAACTATCCATTTACTGACTGAGCAAATGCAACAGGTGTGGAACACCGTCCCACAAACTGACATCTATCACCTACAGAATTCAGTGCATGTCCTTTTTGCATGCTTACTTTCAACAGTCCGGTCGTTACACCAGTACTTAATGTGCCAGCATATCACATTTGCAGTGGCTTGTCTCGCCTTACCTTAACCTGTGACCTTGGAATTTTAATCATTTAAATACAATACCTAGACAAATATAGTCCTGAAATTTCAGTACTATGCATTAATTATTATCTGGTGTTGCTGTTTCCTTCGGTCAGTATATAAAAGAAAAGTAATAGCTGTCATGTGGAGTCTATGGTCTATTTATTATTATTTTACTTTTTTGCTAAATTATTTATGCTTTTGTAAATTAATTAATTAAAAGTTACAGTTGAGAGTTTAACTACTTATCCAAAAGTTACATACTTTTTTATATTTTCAGTATCTGTCTGTATTAAATTAAAGATTTGTTAAATGTTTTCCAGTAACTTGATTTTATTATGAAGTGATTTTTATATTAGCAATTGTTGCTGTATCAGCACTATCCATGCTAGCAATCACAGTTATACAATTGATAGTGGTGAATATTATTGGCTAAAAGAGTTAAGTATGATTAAGGGCTTTAATTATGGATTTGTAAGGTAATATTTAAAATTTTTGTTGCTCTTTTTATGAATCTGTGAAACCTAAATAAGAAGCAGGGATTAGGCATCCTGTTATTAGGTGACAAATTTACCAGATAAGTATTAGTTAAGGCCTTTAAACCAAAAGCAGTTGGCGGCATGTCATTTCATTCAGAGGAACATATCCTTTGGATCAAAATACATGACTCACTATACTTAAGTTTTTCTTTGTACATCCTAATTAACAGAAAACCTTTTCAGAGTAACAGTTTTCTTGATGTATAATGATAATGTATTTTGGGTAGAGATGCAGCTTATGATTAAGGGAAGATGGATTATAGCAGATTTGATGGTGAAACCCTGTTAATTAAGGTAGATTTGACAGTAATTTAATGTGGTTAATTTAACTGATATTGAAGCTGAGGTGTGTTCACATTGTGCATTATTTATATTTTTAATAAAGTTTCACATTATATAAGTCAAAACATAACACATAAACCTGATAGTCTATCCATGAAATGATTCAACAAGAACGTAATAGTAAAATGTCTCACTTACCCTGAAAACTGTTCACTGCAAATCGTAATATCTTGCTTATTGATTATGTTATATTTGTTTCTTTTTGTTTTATTAATTGATAGTAGGAATGTTGTTGAACTTACTTTTCATAGTTATTTTTTAGAAATGATTTTTACTTTAGTTCATTAGAAATTTAAGATAGATTGTTTAAGTTTGATAAAGCAAATTATACTTACTGTAGCATTTGTATCAGAGTTTGGCAATATTAGTTACTACTTACCTAAATTTAGACTAATTTAGATGTAATTCATACTTAATGGACCATATTTATTTATAAATAAACTGTGCACATCAAATGTTAATTGTTTTCTAAGGTATCTAGTTTCCTGAGAAATAAATTATTTTTTTAGATAACTTTGATAATGTTCCAATTTTTAGGTAAGCATACTATCTTATTTATTCTTAGAGTATAAGCTCTGGAGGTGATAATAAATAATCTAATAATCCTTACTGTTACAGCGAGCTTTAAATCAGCTTTTACTAACATTACATTTTTATCAATATTTTTAATATTGGTTTACAATAATAATTGGTTTTTATTAAGTTACTATATCAAATTTTTGTCCAAATGATGAAATTATTATGTTTATTTAGTTTATAATTCCTCTTATTGTTAACTTATTGTAAGGAACTAGAAAAATTTGAATTGTGCTTTTTTTTATCAAAAACATTTCATCTTGATAATATTGTGAGATCTGGGATGTTCACAGACAGAGTTTCAAAACACTATAGTATTTTGATCAGGTAAAGTTGCCATAATCATTAATCTCTGATGTGGGGGCTAGAATGAATGGCTTAATGAGAAATCAGCTGTCTCTTATTAAATTCTGGAAATTATATTTTGGGTCAGAGTGCTTAAAAGTTTTCTTTACCACAAGAAGACCCTATAGGGCTTGAAATTTTATTTTTTATATTGCTTTTAATAGTCTTTTTATGTACAGTGGTAATGATTTGTTGTGGTGTTGTGAAGAATAAATAATATCTTCGCTATTACATCATTAATCCTGATCTATAATTTATCATAATATATTTTTTTAGAGCTCATATCAACAAAGCATATTCTGACCTTGATGTGGGATTAAGAAAAATGTGGGTGCAGTAGCCTAGTAATTAGGGCTATTCCTATGTTTAAATTGTTGTATTTAATAATGTGAGTTCAGACTGATGTGAGCCAGGCTAGTTTCTATCATAAGTTTTAGATATTCACATTAGTACAAAATGACCATGTGGTAAAATATTTTTATATTGCTGATTAAAATTAATTACTGTAAAACTATGCAATATTGTGAGTTAGGTATTAATTTGAGATGATGAAATGCTCCTGCTTTTTATTCTTAAATACTGTGACCTGGATCAACATTCAATATACAGCTCCACTGTAGAGTATTCTTCAGTAATGCTGTCATCGGTGATAGATGCATAGCGCTTGAGCTAATAACAAAGTAATATTGTTGCCATGTGGAAAAACAACTTTGAAGAGCTGACTAACTGAAGATAAGTTGATATAAAAAAGTTTTATGTGAAGATCATTCTGTATAAGAGATAAAATTTACGAAAATTTTCTTCAGTGATTGAAAACCAAAACCAGCAATTTATGTAATTACAGATGTTTTTTTATAACAGCAGACATAACATCAGAAACAAGTGCAACATCTGACGTTGTTGAAAACAAGTCTCATTAACGAAATTACAAACATCAGTTGATGGTTTACTAAAAGAGACAAAGTTTTACTTTCCATTAAATGTTTGTATCTATGTATAAAATTAACTATTTAAGGTTTCACAATTTGCTTTTGCTCATACCACTGAATTTGGCAGTATCTATCTAATAGTTTGAACAAATTTCCTTGTTTGGACGATGTGTTTTTAATTGTAAGTGTTGTGACCTGTTCCTTTCTCATACAGTTCCACAGAACAGGTTTGTCAATAAGGGTGTAAAATTACGTTTCTTAATTACACTTAGTTTTTATTTTCATCATAATTTTGTTTCAGTGAGGACAGGACAATAATTATTTGGCTTCTAAGAAAATTTGAAAAAAATCTCATGAAATTGGCACACTTTATGGTCAATCTTTTTCTGTGTGTGTACAAAGCAAAATTTATAAAATCCATAACATTCTAACTATGTGTCATAGAGAAACATTAGGTCCATCCAGATTGGTTACAAATCAATTTAACTCTACATTTCCTGTCTTGGGTTCATGTCAGAATGTTTTCTTGAACTGCGAGGTAACATTGTGACAATTGATACCTCATCATACACAAAAACTTTACTGCTGTCAGAATTAAAGGATGAATGGTATGAACTTCCATATATGTCGAAATTAACTGTTGCAGTACATATCTTTACAGGGTATGTTACAGAAGCCCTAAAAGTGTTACAAAGTGCCCAGTTTTGCAGTAGTAGATTAATCGGTTGAATGTAGGATTGATTTATGTAGATTTTTCAACAAATAGAGTTGATATATTACGATTTATTTATATTTGTTTTTAATTTTGTTCTTATCGTTATTAGTATTTTAGTAATTGTACATTTTTAACAGCATTAGAGGAAAAAGTTTCAGGTTGATTCAGATTTGTGGGAATCGTATTTAGGGAAGGTTTTGTTTATAAATGCCTTAAAATTATTGTACATGTTTGTGACCATTATCACTGTTTCTATACTTGTCTGTCTCGATAGCTATTTATACTTTTTTTAACAGACCTTTATGCATTTTAGCTACTGCCATAACTAGAATTACTTTTCAAAACTTGATACACTGTATCTCGTTGAGTCACATGTACGTCATGCAAGGGTAGATGTGAATCAGCTAGACACATTGTATCGAGGCTTTAAATGTGATTCTGCTGATGTTCTGTACATTGTACAAATGTAGATGTGAGTTTTAAGTGTTACTCTGATTGTAGCTGTGGCAAAAATGTTTCAAGGAGTACAATTTTAAAAATAAAATGTAAACATCAATCAAGATGTACAATTATATTGACTGAGAAGGTTTGGTTGGTATTCCTCAGCTTTGTAGAGATGCAATTTAATTTATTTATAAGCAACAAAATGTTTATATTTTGTCAGTTACTTGCTTTGTTATTTTACCCCTGTTTGAAATTTAATAATTTCCCCCTGTTTTTAATTTTTGTGCAGTTTCTCTTTGTTGTTGAGGTCTTCAGTCCTGAGACTGGTTTGATGCAGCTCTCCATGCTACTCTACCTTGTGCAAGCTTCTTCATCTCCCAGTACCTACTGCAACCTACATCCTTCTGAATCTGCTTAGTGTAGTCATCTCTTGGTCTCCCTCTACGATTTTTACCCTCGACGCTGCCCTCTAATACTAAATTGGGGATCCCTTGATGACTCAAAACATGTCCTACCAACCGATCTCTTCTTCAGGTCAAGTTGTGCCACAAACTTCTCCTCTCCCCAATCCTATTCAATACTTCCGCATTAGTTATGTGATCTACCCATCTAATCTTCAGCATTCTTCTGTAGCACCACATTTCGAAAGCTTCTATTCTCTTCTTGTCCAAACTAGTTATTGTCCATGTTTTACTTCCATACATGGCAACACTCCATACTTTCAGAAATTACTTCCTGGCACTTAAATCTATACTCGATGTTAACAAATTTCTCTTCTTCAGAAACGATTTCCTTGCCATTGCCAGTCTACATTTTATATCCTCTCTACGTCGACCATCATCAGTTATTTTGCTCCCCAAATAGCAAAACTTCTTTAGTACTGTAAGTGTCTCATTTCCTAATCTAATTCTCTCAGCATCACCCGACTTAATTCGACTACATTCCATTATCCTCGTTTTGCTTTTGTTGATGTTCATCTTATACCCTCCTTTCAAGACACTATCCATTCCGTTCAACTGCTCTTCCAAGTCCTTTGCTGTCTCTGACAGAATTACGATGTCATCGGTGAACCTTAGAGTTTTTATTTCTTCTCCATGGATTTTAATACCTACTCCGAATTTTTCTTTTGTTTCCTTCACTGCTTGCTCAATATACAGACTGAATAACATCGGGGAGAGACTACAACACTCTCTCACTCCCTTCACTGCTTCACTTTCATGTCCCTCGACTCTTATGACTGCCATCTGGTTTCTGTACAAATTGTAAATAGCCTTTCGGTCCCTGTATTTTACCCCTGCTACCTTCAGAATTTGAAAGAGAGTATTCCAATCAGCATTGTCAAAAGCTTTCTCTAAGTCTACAAATGCCAGAAACGTAGGTTTGCCCTTCCTTAATCTAGCTTCTAAGATAAGTGTATGGACAGTATTGCCTCACGTGTTCCAACATTTCTACGGAATCCAAACTGATCTTCCCCGAGGTTGGCTTCTACTAGTTTTTCCATTGGTCTGTAAAGAATTCGCGTTAGTATTTTGCAGCTGTGACTTATTAAACTGATAGTTCGGTAATTTTCACATCTGTCAACACCTGCTTTCTTTGGGATTGGAATTATTATATTCTTCTTGAAGTCTGAGGGTATTTCGCCTTTCTCATACATCTTGCTCACCAGATGGTAGAGTTTTGTCAGGACTGGCTCTCCCAAGGCAGTCAGTAGTTCCAATGGAATGTTGTCTACTCCGGGGTCCTTGTTTTGAGTCAGGTCTTTCAGTGCTCTGTCAAACTCTTCACGCAGTATCGTATCTCCCATTTCATCTTCATCTATATCCTCTTCCATTTCCATAATATTGTCCTCAAGTACATCGCCGTTGTATAGACCCTCTATATGCTCCTTCCACCTTTCTGCTTTCCCTTCTTTGCTTAGAACTGGGCTTCCATCTGAGCTCTTGACGTTCATACAAGTGGTTCTCTTATCTCCAAAGGTCTCTTTAATTTCCCTATAGGCAGTATCTATCTTGCCCCGAGTGAGATAAGCCTCTACATCCTTACATTTGTTCTCTAGCCATGGCTGCTTAGCCATTTTGCACTTTCTGTCTATTTCATTTTTGAGATGTCTGTATTCCTTTTTGCTTGCTTCATTTACTGCATTTTTATATTTTCTCCTCTCATCAATTAAATTCAATATTTCTTCTTTTACCCAAGGATTTTTACTAGCCTTCGTCTTTTTACCTACTTGATCCTCTGCTGCCTTCACTACTTCATCCCTCAAAGCTACCCATTCTTCTTCTACCGTATTTCTTTCCCCCATTCCTGTCAATTGCTCCCTTATGCTCTCCCTGAAACTCTGTACAACCTCTGGTTCTTTCAGTTTATCCAGGTCCCATCTCCTTAAATTCCCACCCTTTTGGAGTTTCTTTAATTTTAATCTACAGGCCATAACCAGTAGATTGTGGTCAGAGTCCACATCTGCCCCTGGAAATGTTTTACAATTTAAAACCTGGTTCCTAAATCTCTCTCTTACCATTATATAATCTATCTGAAACCTGTCTGTATCTCCAGCCTTCTTCCTTATTTGAATTAAATATGCCCTTTTACTTGTTATATTTTATTGTTTTATATTATACTGAATTACTTGTTTGTACAGTGATTACTGCTGGTTGATCATAAACTTCAGCAACGGTTTATTAGGTTCTTTTTGTCAGGTGCTCAGACCATGTCATATGACAATAGTTTGGTTTTAATTTTTTTGCCTAATTATTTTAATAGGTAGATTTCAGATGTTTGATTTCATGAATTATTGCCTTTATTGGTGATTTGTTATGGTTTATTTCCTTTGACTTTACCTTCACTTGCTTCATATTTAGCTGAAACACATCATACTCTTTTTGACTGAACTGAGGGAGAACATGAATTAGTTTAAAGGTTTAATAATCATTATGGTGCTGGTGGTTTTTAACTGCATTTTTGGGCAAAATATACCACAATTGTTTATTAAAGTATGCTCACAGCATTAATTTTTTGATTAGTTTTCTTTTTTAGATTTTTTATGCAGTTTGCTGTTGTTTCACTAAGATAAGTTAATAATTTTCGTCGGAAAGAGTATTTTACCTCCATCTAAAATTTTTTTTAGGTTTAAGATTTTACTTATTTGATTTATTTTGCTACATTTTTTAAAAACTATACTTTTATGTTCTCAAAATACATAATTTCCATAAGGTAAATAACTATATTAAAATTTACACCATCATTAGTTTGCATCATGTACTGTTTCCAGAAATGTTAATTAGGAAACAGGCAAAATAAATGATTTTTAAAACTTGTTCTGTTATAATATAACGTTCTTATACTGGTAATTTTCCAATAAAGTTATTAAGCATGTAACTACTACAACTCAATATGAAATTTGTTTAATGCTATGACACTGGGTATCTTGAAATCGTGTTTTGTTATAAAATCAGAAGATAATTAATAGTATGATTGAAAAACTTGAAGCAATAATACCTCCTAGTTCCTTGGGAATTGTTCATTACATTGCATTCGGAGATACCATGTGTCATTGTGGTTAAAGATGTACTTCTGTTAGCAGAGGATTTGCTGATACAAATTTATAAGAATTATCAGGACTTGGTAGAAGATGAGGATTGATAACAAAAAGTATAATTAATAGTAATATAACAGAAATACAGAAGTATAATTGAATCCTTAAATGTGAAGCAGTTGTGAAATGGGATTTTTTCAATGTCTCCATTAAGTCCCAAAGGTTCATTCGATCCTGCTTTGTGTAAAAAGAATAAATGAACTGTCGGTGTAGATACAATGAAGAAACATGATAGGAAATTGCATGTGATAGATCAGTTAAAAGTAGCATCATCTGCAGTAAATTCCTTTAAAACCCACTGAATTAATTCTGTTCCTAAATATCGAATTGTTGATAATAGGTTTGCAATTAGTTTTACACTTCAAAAAGATGTTTCACCTCAAGGCAGATCATGTCATATAAATGAATTTGCTATAAATAAAAGCAGTATAGCTGTTACAGGTATTCAGATATTTGCATGTGTATGTATGTTGACCATAATAAGTACCTCATTCTAAATTTAAATAACGATAAATAAAAATATAGAGGCTGGATTTGAGTATGTAATTCAGATGATTAAAAGTTTGTTTACATTCTGACAAATGTGAACTACTCTTGTAAGTGCTGTTTCCGATGGGATGTGTAATGTTTTGCTAAAAATAATCCAGTTAAAATTTGAATCACCACTTATAATTCTAATAATGAGCCAAAATTTCATCAAAATGAAATATTTGTTGGTGCTGGAAATTCACTAAAGAGTTAGTAAGAGCTCAAATTAAAGGTTGTCATCATAAACACATATTCGTTAGTATAAATATCTTGTTTTACTGACCAGTCTTTGTTAATATCATTAATATTAACTACTGATAATAATTCCAGAGCAGATAAATTATTATTGGTATTACTCTAACAATATATCTTGAGTTATTATGTAATTTTCCTAGTGATAATGTTGATTATTAGAATTACCTTATTATTATTTATAGTTTCTGTAGTTTCAGAACAGATAAATTATTATTGGTATTACTCTAACAATATATCTTGAGTTATTATGTAATTTTCCTAGTGATAATGTTGATTATGAGAATTACCTTATTATTATTTATAGTTTCTGTAGTTTGATTCATTTTGTGAAAGTGAAAATTGTAGTAACTGAGTTTGGTGGAAATATTTTATTGGACACTATTATGTAATTTAAATTAATACAACTTATGTACCTTTAAGAAATGTCAAAAATAAAATATATGATAATCAGAATCGTTCTACTGTGGTTCAGGTTCATATCAGGCATATTTTATTACCAAGATATCAATGTGAGTTCATCATTATTATTTTTAGAACACTGATCACTTTAGCATGACTCTGGGCTATTGACATGGACAGGAATCCTGGTGGAAGATGACAACACTTCGAGGGAATAAATCTAGCTCAAAGAGATGCAGATAGTCCACAATAATGGTCAGAGCTATTGTGGTGCCTTTGAATGCTCCTCTGGTGTGCTAAACTTAAGGACAAAAGGAACTTGTACATGATGTACCTCTGTCAAGTAAGCAACATAGCTTGATAAAACTTGGACTATACACACATAAAAGAACTGTTGAAACTAGAGGGTATTCAGCGAATGGACTGACCTGCCAATTTCCCCAATTTAAATTCAGTTTAGCAGGTATGGGCTGCATTGGAGGGCTGTATTATGGCACAGCCACATGCACCTACAACAAACCAGCAGTTATTAACTGCGCTGATAGAGGAATGGAACATCCTATCACAAGAACTCCTTATCACCCCTGTGGTCAACATGGAAGCATGTTGCAGAAAATCCATTGCTGTGTATTGCAATCACACACAGTTTTGGGAAAGTTAAGTCATATGACATGAATGACTGTGAGATCAAGAGTAGCAGATTCAGCCAGCTAATTGGAAAGGTTTTCTCTATCCCTCATGCTTGTACGCACCTTCCGTTCATAAAGTGTGTGACCTGTTTGCATAAGCGCAACTGTTAAGTGTAGGTGACTGTAAATAAGTGTGTGTTGTGTAATGTCATATCATGTTTGTGTAGGAGACAACGAGGGGAGATGGTGAAACCCTGTGCTAGCACATATCCTTCTCCTTTCAAAGAGCACAAAGGAGCTGCCTAGCTTAAAATCCCAACCCAATGGATGAATCACCATCAATATTGTCGAGTGGACTCACTACATGAGACGCTGCCGAGGTTTGGAATTTAATCCGGTACATTGTCTCGGAGACTGTTTATAAGGGACTTCACACAACCACCCTTCCTCTCCCCTCTGTTGTAAGGGCAAAGGGAAAACTGCACACAGCATACCCAGATCATCACCAGTCCATGAACTCACCATGCATGATGATGCTTAACTTTGGTGATCAGATTGGAACCAGTGTATCCACCTCGGCATGGCCGTTGATACAGACCCAAGAACCATGAGCTGCCTATTGTAATGTCTAGGGATCCATCATGAATCACAGTGACTTCATTGTAAATTGTCTCTAAATAAATGTGGAATTTCTATTCTTCTCACTTAGTATTTCTTGCAGTTATATTTCATACTATACTATAGTCAAAGTTCCATCGAGCTGTGTTACTTGTCAGTGACACATTATGCGAAAGTTACTTAATTCCTCACGTTTTGCACACCAGTTTACTATAGGTCCAATGGAATTGTAGCTAAATGTCTCTCATGGCATAATACTGCCCCTAACAGCCTGCATCCATCATGTTGCGGTGTATAAGTAGACGTTTGCCTGGTTAACAATGTCGACACCATTATCGACCTGGAGAAGCAGGAAAGGTGATTCATCCAATTAGGCAGCATGTGTCCATTGATCCTCGGTCCAATCTCGATCATCCCGTGCCCACCGCAGTCGTAAATGACGAAGTAGTTGGTTTAAGACGGGAACTCTTAGGGGTCATCTGCTGTGACACCCCACATTCAGCTATGTGCATTGAAGAGTGTGCTCTGAAACACTTGTAGCTGTACTAGAATTGTGGACCGTCATCATATCTGCTTTAGTCCGCCCCTGGTAGCTGAGTGGCCAGCGTGACAGCAGGTCAATCCTACGGGCCCGGTATCGATTCCCAGCTGGGTTGGAGATTTTTTCCACTCAGGGACTGGGTGTTGTGTTGTCCTAATCATCATCATTTCATCCCCATCGACGCGCAAGTTGCCGAAGTGGCGTCAAATCGAAAGACTTACACCCAGCGAACGGTATACCCGACGCGAGGCCCTAGTCACACGACATTTATTTATATCTGCTTCAGATCGCAGCGTATTCTGTTTTAGAGAGCGAGCACGCCTCCTACCTCCACGTTCCGTGTTGCATTGACTGTCACGACAGCAGCACGCAAACTGCTGACAAGCATAGCGCCGTGTCTGAGTTTCTCTTTTCCAGACACCGGGCCATAGCAAGTGGCCCTTTGTGAAAGTTATTTATGTCAATAGATTTTCCCGTTGGTGACTTGTTTCTACTTTACTTGTCGTGAGACTCAGTTGCGACGCCAGGAGGTGGCAATCTCGGAGTGGGCAGTAGTCACAATGTTTCGGCTAGTCAGTACATAATGCACTCTGAAGGATTTCGTTGCCATTCCCGTCCAGTTGCAACCAACTTTCTGTTCTTAATACTATGCGAGCACAATTACATTTAATAAACAATACTAATTATCGGACGTTACTATGGATTCTGCTGTTGTTTACTATCATAATATTAACACTTTCTCTTTACGATCTGCGAGGACGAATCTTTTTCAGAGGGTAATGTAGCTCATCTACCATTGATTTCGGTGGTAAATCATCCCTGATCTCGAGGAGAGGGCCCTCAAAACTAAAAAAATGTCACCATGTACACGCCACATGTATTCAGCCACCCAACTAGGCTCTTCCTTTGTGTAGTGCACGTCTAACCTATTGATGGGGGCCTTGCAGTTCTCCACCTCATAGCGAATGTCGAGAAATTCACGGCAGAGATCGTCACAGAATAATTTGAGTCTCTAATTGTGATTTTCCTCTCGGCTCCAAACCAGAGGATCACGATCGATCCAGAGTACGACGCTATTAATTGCAAACTGTGTGTGATGTTATCTGTCTTCATCAGTCCAGCCAACCGCCTGAAGGAACGGAGGGTGGCCTCAGAATCCAATGGCGATTGTCATTAGTGCCGACACGAGCTACGATGTGCAGGCAAATGCACCCTCCCTCTGCGCCACTGACGCAACAGGCAAGGCATCCCATACCGGCTCAGGTGTGTTACGAGCACTGGGCTGCTCCTTGCACCTGTTGCTAAGGTGCAAGTGGGCAGTCTTACGGCCAGATCCCACTTTCGCTGTGCCTGTTTCTTGTATACCTGGCTTCTTCTGGTTTTGATCAACTTCTCTTTTATTATTTTCTTTATCACTTATTTAAATTTTCAGTCTTCAATCTAGATAGTATTAGCACTAGTTTCGGTCTCCTCTGTTCAGAATGTATTTGTAGTAATTTTTCTAAATAAGCTAGAGGATCTGTATGTGCAACATGTAACTTCATCAATCATGCCAGTATATAGGATGAATGTTTCTTTTATGTGGTAACTGAAGGTGTGTTTGCGTACAAATTTTTGTTTATGGCAAAGACTGAAGCTCACATTTCACCAAATAATTCTGCCCAGTTTATTTGGAACATAATTCTTGTAACATGTTTTTGAATATACTGACAAATTATAGCAACGAATTTGCAGAACAGAAACAAACTGATACACAAGAAATCTTAGTCCTACAGTATGAATCCACAAAGACGACATTTTAATTATTTTTTTGGTTAATCATAGCGCCCTGTCTACCCAACTCCTAGCCACACACCTTGGACGATCACTCGGTCTGGCCGCGCGGGATTAGCCGAGCGGTCTCCGGCGCTGCAGTCATTGACTGCGCAGCTGGTCCCGGCGGAGGTTCGAGTCCTCCCTCGGGCATGGGTGTGTGTTTGTCCTTAGGATAATTTAGGTTAAGTAATATGTAAGCTTAGGGACTGATGACCTTAGCAGTTAAGTCCCATAAGATTTCACAAACATTTTAACATTTTGAACACTCAGTCTCCATGACAAGCAGAAATAAGGGCATTGCGAAGTATCTTCAGCCTGTGGCGTCGGAGCTGTAAGAGAGCGGAATTAATAAAGAATACAGTAGTATCACATGCTTGCTGTTGCTGACTTTGCCGAACAGGACTTATTTTCCACTATTATGACACTTTATGCGTAGAAAGACGAACAACGCTTCAGAAGCGACAGAATACCCCGAACAGCAGCCAGAGTGCTTATTCCAGGTTTATTTAGTGCAGGTTACTTATTACGTCGATCATTGTTTCACTAACACTCAAAAATTTCATTTATTAACTTATATAACCAATATACTGTTTAGGAGTTGGACATAAAAGTATGAGCACCATAATGTGAACATATTATTTCCACAGTTTGTTTTCTAACTTACCTGTAACATACTAATGCTGTTTTTGTTCCTCCTTGTATTCCAACACCTTTGATAATGTTCCAAAAAGCCTATTATCATTGTAGAGGTGTGTTGTGTCAGTGTACCGTCGTGTCGTACCTTATCGACTTGGAATGCTGGCAAGTTATTGCAGGTGGGCACTTAGTGCAGGCTTAAATAGTGCTTATAACTGTTGCGTAACGAATACATAGTTATTTCTGTTAACCAAAATATTGGAAGAAAAATTGTACTTGTTGATAAGGGCAACAGGTTGCTAAGAACACCACTGCATTGACAATTTTTGCAGTGTTTAATATTCGTCTAGATGAGACAGTGTCAACGAGAAACATTAAGATCAGATATGCGTGGCGGAGCTGTTATTGCCAAAGCACAGATTAATACAAAGAAGACCTTTCATTCGCGCAAGGAGCACAAAAGTTTAGCTCCTGGTCATGCGAAACACGTAACAGTGTCCACGGGACATGTTTACTGATGCAAAACACCAAAGGAAACTTATAGTCCACACTGTCTTCTTCTGACTGTGAAACACACCAGAGGTTCTCTAATGGCTTCCGACGTTCTTATCGTTATTACACAGACGTAAAGATAGCTATTAAAGCTTATGAAACCATTTTAAGTCAAAATGTTCACACGCTCATTCAGTGGCACAGACAGTGTTACAAGTGGTGCATTGTATCGCTTAAGATAAACAAGCACTCACTTTCACAGCTGAAAATATTTCGATTGGCTCGATGAGCGTCAGATATAGTATTATCGAATCTACACTGATCGAAAAAAATCGTAGAACAAAAAAAAAAATAAATTAATGTAGATTAAAATTTTTTTCAATGTATATGTCGAGGTAATGTATTCAAGTGATTAACATTGCAAGATCACAGGTTAATGTAAGCACGAGATAAGCCACTGCAAATGTGAAATGCTAGTACACTATGTGATCAAATGTTTCTGAGCATCTGGTTGAAAATGACTTAGAAGTTCGTGGCGCCTCCATCGCTAATGCTGGAATTCAATATGGTGTTTGCCCACCATTAGCCTTGATGACACCTTTCAGTCTGGCTGGAATACGTTCAATCAGGTGCTGGAAGGTTTCTTGGGGAATGGCAGCCCATTCTTCACGGAGTGCTGCACTGAGGAGAGGAATCGATGTCGCTCGGTGAAGCCTGGCTCGAAGCGGCGTTCCAAAACATCACAAAGGTGTTCTATAGGATTCAGGTCAGGACTCTGTGCAGGCCAGTCCATTACAGAGATATTATGTCGTGTAATCACTCCGCCACAGGCCGTGCATTATGAACAGGTGCGTTCGATCGTATTGAAAGATACGATCGCTATCCCCGAATTGCTCTTCATCAATGGGAAGCAAAAAGGTGCTTAAAACATCATTGTATGCTTATGCTGTGATAGTGCCACACAAAACAACAAGGGATGCAAGCCCACTCCATGAGAAACACGACCACACGATAGCACCACCGCCTCCGAATTTTACTGTTGGTACTACATACGCTGTCAGATGAGGTTCATCGGGCATTCACCATACCCACACCCTGCCATCTGATCGCCACATTGTGTACCGCGATTCGTCACTCCACGCAATGTTCTTCCACTGTTCAGTCGTCCAGTGTTTACGATCCGTGCTCCAAGCGAGCCGTCGTTTGGCATTTACCGGCATGATGTCTAGCTTATGAGCAGCCGCTCGACCATGAAATCAAATTTTTCTCACCTCCCGCCTAACTGTCATATACTTGCAGTGGATCATGACGCGGTTTGGAATTCCTGTGTGATGGTCTGTTAGATGTCTGCCTATTACACATTACGACCCTCTTCAACTGCCCGTGGTCTCTGTCAGTCAACAGACGAGGTCGGCCAGTACGCTTTTGTGCTGTACTTTTCCCTTGATGTTTCCAATTCACTATTACATCGGAAACAGTGGAACTAGGGATATTTAGGAACGCGGATATTTCGCGTACAGACGTATGACACAAGTGACACCCAATCACCTGTCCACGTTAGAAGGCGGTGAGTTCCGCAGAGCCCCACATTCTGCCCTCTCACAATGTCTAATGACTACTGAGGTCGCTGATACGGAGTACTTTGCAGTAGGTGTCAGAGAAATGCATCTAATAAGAATAACGTATGTTTTTGGGGGTGTGCGGATATTGTTGATCACATTGTGCACATTAAGTACAGATGTAACCGCCAGAATGTAGAATGCATGAGCGCATAAGTGCATGCATTGTTATGTATAGGTGACGGACGTCAGTTTGGGAGACGGAGCTCCTTGCTTGTTCCACTTGGCGGTCAATACAGAGACAGTTATTGCTGATTGTGGACGATGCTGGAGTTGTCGTCTGATGATTTCCCATATGTGCTCGACTGGAGACAGATCTGATGATCGAGCAGGTCAAGGAAACCTGACAACACTCAGTAGAGCATGCTGGGTGTGGTGTCACCGCCAAACACCACACTTGCTAGGTGGTAGCCTTTAAATCGGCCGCGGTCCGGTAGTATAAATCGGACCCGCGTGTCGCCACTATCAATGATTGCAGACCAAGCACCGCCACACGGCGGGTCTAGAGAGACTTCCTAGCACTCGCCCCAGTTGTACAGCCGACTTTGCTAGCGATGGTTCACTGACTTCTACGCTTTCATTTGCACGATAGTTAGCATAGCCTTCAGCTACGTTATTTGCTACGACCTAGCAAGGCGCCAGTATCCGTACTATTGATATTGTGAATCATGTACCATAAAGAGCGACGTTCCCCATTAATGGATTAAAGTTAAGTATTCCACCAGCTACGTCCGTTTTTCTCAATTCTAATTCCCTTGTCATGTTCCAGACCTCATGCTAGCCTGCGTGAGCTAAAACGCGTGCATTTCGGCCTCCTCTAATAAAACGGTGTTTGCTCTCCTGTCAACCACAACATTGGCGACGAGAGTGAAAGTGTTCTTATCTAATTTGCCCTGATTTACTTGTGTAATGGCTTCGCCACAATCTCCAGATGCACTGTACGAATTTTATCGCTTACAGAATCAACAGACGCAGGCCATACTGGATGCCCTTGGACAGCACGTCCAGGGTCAACGTGCGATGCAAAACGATGCGGCAGCAGCCGCTTCACCGCTAACGCAGCCACAACACGCTGTTGCACCCACTTTTCGACCTTTTGATGCTGCACTGGAAAGCTGGACGGAGTGGTCGCGCCAATTTGGATTCCATCTCGCCGCCTACAGAATTCATGGTAACTACCGGCAGCCTTTTCTTCTTTCATCCGTCGGGGTTCAAACGTACCGTGTGACAGTCAAATTATTTCCCCGACGCGACGTAGCAACTCTGTCCTACGAAGAAATTTTGTCTGTATTAGATGCATATTTCAAAGAATCAGTCAATGTAGTTGCCAAACGGTATACCTTCTTTGGTACCAAACGTACGGCAGGTCAGACTAATAGGGAATGGGTTGCAACCTTGCAAGGCCTTACTAGGGATTGTGCTTTTGAGTGTCAATGTGGACTCCCTTATTCAGATACTATGGTACGTGATGCAACTGCACAGAACGTTTCTGATGTTCGTATAAGGGAACAGATTTTGAAACTAGTCAGTCCCTCCCTTCAAAAAGTGATGGACATATTGGATCGGCAGGACACACTTGACTTTTCTCAGGAATCATTTGAAACTTCGCCAGCAGTGTGTCAGGTTAACCGGCCCGCCGGGCGAGCTGCACGGACCAGTAAACAGCCCTCGCGCCCGGCCGCGCCGCTGCCGCCAGGCCCTCAGCCACGTGTACCGCGCCGGCAAGCAAATGCTGCGATCAAATCATGCCCGCGGTGTGCTACTAAACATTCGCGTGTGAATTGCCCGTCACGCCAAGCTATTTGCTTTTATTGTAATAAAAAAGGACATGTTCAGAGTGTTTGCCAGAAAAAGCTCAGATCGGAAGCTCAAAACCGTTCCAGGCCCTTTACTTCGCTCCGGAATCGGAATCGAACCAAGGATACTCAGGCTCGCGAAACTTCGCCCATGGAAATCCATGTAGTACATTCCACTCCGAGCAGTGTCACTCTCTCTAACAGTGACTGTGTTTGTCCCAAAAATGGTGTGCGTCGACATCGCCGGAACTCCCGTCAAATCGCAAGTGATTATGTACCAGTGTCAGTTCACGTTGTACGAGACAGTCGCTCTTGTCGTCAGCAGGACAATAAACTTTTTGTAGACGTGGACATTAACTAAAAAGTGATACCATTCCAGCTCGATACCGGAGCTGCAGTTTCACTGATCAATCAAGACACTTACAAACTGCTGGGCACACCTCCGTTGCGTGCCGCAAATGTTAAATTATCTAGCTATTCCGGTCAAGATATCCCTGTGTTAGGACAGTACAGCCTTCTTGCAACATACAAAGGACAAACAAAACTTGTGTCATTTTACGTCCTTCGTTCTTCTTCTGCAGTGAACTTGTTTGGTTTCGATTTATTTCAGTTGTTTAACTTGTCTATAGTAAATCGGTTCCTATCAGTGAATCAGACGGTGCCTTCAGACAGTGTTTCTCGTCTATGTGAAGAATTTGCAGCCATTTTTGCACCGGGCCTCGGTTGCGCTAAGAACTATAAAGCACATTTGGACCTGAAAGTAAACGCGCAACCGAAATTTTTCAGAGCGCGCAATGTTCCCCACGCATTGCGTGATGAGGTCGCAAAAACATTACACGATTTGCAATCACAAGGTGTAACGGAACGTGTGCAGGCTTCTCTCTGGGCATCACCCTTAGTAATTTTGCCAAAACCTTCCGGCAAATTGAGACTTTGTGTGGACTTCAAGGCAACGGTGAATCCAAAACTAGTGATTGCAACTTTTCCTTTACCCCGCCCGGAAGATCTTTTTGACAAACTGTGCCCAGGTAAATATTTTTCGAAGTTGGACCTAGCAGATGCGTACTTGCAAATACCGGTGGACGAAGAATCCGAGCGCGTTTTGGTGGTTAACACGCATCTTTGTTTGTATCGATTCAAACGACTGCCATTCGGGTGTGCATCCGCCCCTGCATTGTTTCAGCACTATCTACAAACTGTTTGTGCGTCGGTCCCTACTGCAGCAAATTATCTGGAGGATATTGTGATCTCCGGAAAGACGGAAGAAGAACAAATGGCCAATCTCAGAACATTATTTCAGGTCTTGCGACAGAATGGTCTTCGCTTGCGGAAGGACAAATGTGTGTTTTTTGCTCGGGACTTGCCATATTTGGGACATGTACTCAATGCCCAAGGCATACATCCATGTCCATCGCACCTCAGTGCCATACAAGACTTGCCGTCGCCGCAGAATTTGAAGCAGCTACAGAGTGTGCTGGGAAAAATAAATTATTACCATCGCTATGTGCCGCATGCCTCTTCCATTTCAGCTCCGCTTCATCGCTTACGCCGTAAGGGTGTTCCGTTCGTCTGGACGACGGAATGCGAACGCGCCTTTCGCCAGTTGAAGGTGGCGTTGCTTTCCAATACTTGCCTTACGCCATTCGATCCCCGGAAGCCTTTTTGTTGATGGTTGATGCATCTGATTTCGGGATCGGTGCTGTGCTTGCTCACAAAGATGTATCGCACGATCGCCCTATTGCCTTTGCATCCAAATTGCTCTCGTCTGCGCAAAGAAATTATTCACAGATCGAGAAAGAAGCATTGGCTCTCGTATTTGGTGTTACAAAGTTTCATGATTTCTTGTATGGTCGTCACTTTACCATAATCACAGACCACAAACCTGTGACATCGCTTTTTCATCCGACCAAGCCTGTACCGCCACGTACAGTGCAGAAATTTATTCGCTGGTCTATTTTCCTCTCGCAGTACCGCTACGATATCTTGTATCGGTCCACTGCTAAGCACGGAAACGCCGATGCGTTGTACCGCTTGCCTGTTGCTGAGGATAGGGCATTCGATTCCTCCGAACTTGCTTGCATGTTCATTGATGCGGAAACCGATGACGTGGTCGAATCGTTTCATTTTGATTTTCGTCGTGTAGCTACAGCCACAGCTGCCGACCCTGTCCTTGCTCCCGTTTTGCGTTTTGTTGCTACGCAATGGCCCTTGTTGGTTCACCGATTTTTTTGCTCACAAGGAGAGACTTTTTGTACGACGTGGTGTTTTGCTGTTGCGCTCTGATAATGATCAGTCCAGGGTCGTGGTCCCACGTTCGTTAGAGTCCACTGTCTTACAGCTTCTCCACCAAGGACATTGGGGTATAGCGAGAATGAAACAACATGCTCGTCAGCACTGTACTTGGTTCGGAATCGATGCCGCGATTACGCATATGTGCTCTTCTTGCATGGTGTGTGCCGTACAACAATCAGCACCACCGCGGAAATTCTTTGCATGGCCAAAAGCCACTTCCCCTTGGCAACGCTTACACATCGATTTTGCTGGTCCATTCTGGAATGCTCGATGTTTGGTTGTGGTAGATTCATTCAGTAATTTTCCTTTTGTTGTCCGGATGTCTTCCACGACGCCATCTGCCACCATCCAAGCGTTATCCGCTATCTTTTGCATTGAAGGTCTTCCACAGACTATTGTTTCCGACAATGGCCCACAATTCATGTCCGCAGAATTTCAGTCATTCTGCAAGGCCAATGGTATTCAACATCTGACGTCCGCGCCGTTTTCGCCACAGTCAAACGGTGCAGCTGAACGCTTGGTCAGGACTTTCAAGTCACAGATGTTGAAGCATTCTCGGGAGGACGCGTTATTGCTCTTTTTGTCCTCGTATCGCTCTCAGCCCCGATATGGTCGCTCGCCGGCTGAGTTGCTCCACGGTCGTCATCACCGAACCTTGATGTCTTTGCTACATCCGCCGCAACAGGTTCCTGTGCAGCGGCAGAAACCTACTTTTGCTCCAGGCGACGTTGTCTACTATCGGCACTATTGAGGTTCACGGCGTTGGCTCGAAGGGCGCATTCTTCGCTGCCTCGGACGCGTTATGTATCTGGTCTTGGGGGCCTCTGGTGAGGTTCTTCGGCATCTCAATTAGCTGCGCCTCTGTCATCGCACGGGATCTGCCGCTCGCCGTCTGCTTTCAGCGACGGTGCCGTCCCGTGAGCGCCCTGGGGACTCATCTACTGGCTCGCCTCAGCCCCAGGTGTTACCGACGCTGCCTTCCATCTTGCCCCATGGCGACGAGCCGTCGCAACCGCCGCCGCCGCCGCCGCCGCCGCCGCCACCTGTTCTCCCGCCGGCGACGCCCGCAGTGGACGCGTCGCTGCAACCGCCGGGCGACTCCCTGGGTCACGCGCCGCCGATCGCTTCCCGTGACCAGTTGTCCTCCGACATGGAACTCTTGCCCGCTCCCGACCATATGTCGTCTTCGCCCGTCGGCTGCCCCGGCCCGATGGAGGTCGACCCTTCGGCCCCTCCTGTCTCTCTACGGGCGCAGACACCGCATGTTGGCGTGCACCCTGGAGCAGGTTTTCAGGCGTTTCCTAGCTCCCCGCGGTTCGAATGGCAGGGTGCGGGTGGCACAGCCTCGCCTGTTGTTAGGGTCCCCACATCGTCGCATACATCAACATGCGGTCCTCCCCACGTCGGGCGGAAGCCTTATGCCACAACCGTACGCCGAATTGCGGGGGAGGAATGTGTCACCGCCAGACACCACACTTGCTAGGCCTTTAAATTGGCCGCGGTCCGGTAGTATACGTCGGACCGCGTGTCGCCACTATCAATTGATTGCAGACCAAGCACCGCCACACGGGAGGTCTAGAGAGACTTCCTAGAACTCGCCCCAGTTGTACAGCCGACTTTGCTAGCGATGGATCACTGACTTCTACGCTCTTATTTGCGGAGACGATAGTTAGCATAGCCTTCAGCTACGTTATTTGCTACGACCTAGCAAGGCGCCAGTATCCGTACTATTGATATTGTGAATCATGTACCATAAAGAACGACGTTCTCCATTAATGGATTAAAGTTAAGTATTCCACCAGCTACGTCCGTTTTTCTCAATTCTAATTCCCTTGTCATGTTCCAGACCTCACGCCAGCCTGCGTGAGCTAAAACGCGTGCATTCGGCCTTCCTTTAGGTATACGGGTTGGCTCTCCTGCCAACCACAACAGTGGGTTACAACAGTGGTATTTGGCAATCGTTATCCTGCTGGAATACTGTTCATGAATGGCAGCACAACAGGTCGAATCACCATATTGACGTACCATTTCGCAGTCAGGGGGCGTGGGATAACCACTAAAGTGCTCCTGCTGTTATACGAAATCGCACCACTAACCATAACTCCTGGTGTAGGCCAGCGTATCTAGCATGCAGACAGAGTGGTTTCAGGCCTCAACTAGCCTCCTTCTAGCAAACACACGGTCATCACTGGCACTGATGCGGAACCAAATTTTATCAGAAAACACAACAATCCTCCACTCCGCCTTTCAATGAGCTCTTGTTTGACACCACTGAAGTAGGAAATGGTGGTGGTTTGGGGTCAGCGGAATACACGTTACACGGCGTCTGGCGCGGAGCTGTTCTTGAAGTAACCGGTTTGTGACAGGTCGCTGTGTCACCGTGGTGCCAACTGCTGCTCAAAGTGTTGCTGGAGATGCAGTACCATGCGCCAGTATCATACGCCGAACACGATGGTCTTCCTTATCGGTAGTACCATGTGGCTGTCCAGAGCCCGGTCTACTAGCGACCGTACATTCCCGTGAGCACCACTGCCAGCAATCATCTACATTGGCTACATTCCTGCCAAATCTTCCTGTAGTATCGTAGAATGAATATCCAGCTTCTCGTAACCCTATTACATGACCTCGTTCAGACTCAGTGAGGTGTTGATAGAGACGTCTTTGTCGCTTTAATGGCGTTCTTGACTAACATCACCTCACCATATTCAATCCGAAACGTAACTGACGCTCACGACCGTTACAGTGTGTACTGAAAGCAAACCTGATTTTGATTCTCTTAGTGGCGCTACTTGCGCAACTCTTATGCGACTGGCGTGAAATTTGAATAGACATCATGTTTCAGATGTAGAAACACATTTATTAACTTTCGTTTATGTCGCACACCACCTTCTTGGAGTTGTGATTTTTCTCCACCAGTGTATGTGGTCTATATTACAAAAAGTAAAGGATCAGTTATTCTTCTGTTGTATTACTCAAGGAAACTGAATTATTTCATTGCGAGAAGTGGTTATTACGTTGCATTGCCTATAATTCAGGGTCTGTTTCCCTCGATACTCTGGAGGATGCATTCTGTTCTGAGTGTAAAGGTTATTAGTAGAATGTTCACGTTTCCAGAATGAGATTTTCACTCTGCAGCGAAGTGTGCGCTGATATGAAACTTCCTGGCAGATTAAAACTGTGTGCCGCACCGAGACTCGAACTCGGGACCTTTGCCTTTCGCGGGCAAGTGCTCTACCAACTAAGCTACTGGTAGAGCACTTGCCCGCGAAAGGCAAAGATCCCGGGTTCCAGTCTCGGTCCGGCACACAGTTTTCATCTGCCAGGTAATTTCAAAGTTCACGTTGTTTTACCCCTGTATCGTTGAGAGGCGGCAGCCATTCGCGACAGGCATTTTTCATTTTAATTTTTTTTCGCGAGGTTGTCAGACAGGCTGAATTTCGTTTAGATCTCTAATTCGTTCTATATATCAACTAGATTGACCACAGGATGAATGTAATTGGATTTTAGACTAACGAATTCTTATTTTTCTTTCTCCGTATTCGACCAGACTTATTACAGTCATTACATTCATATTACTCACGAGTAACTCGGCTCTGGGGAAGCAAATTCGGGACAGAGTTCCGCTGGCAAACTTCTTGGGAAGTACTTACGTGCTCACTGCTATGCTAACAAGGGGAGCTATCTTTTGAAGTGGTCAACGTTAATCCTCTGACAATGTTCTGCCTGCTCCAAGAGCACATCAGCGCCTTACCACCTGAGGGCCAACACAGTTCGACAACTGGACGTTCTGTTAGCCACGAACTGTTTCTGTTGCGCTGAGAAGCGGGTTTCTGAGAAATGCGATAGGATATTTCGGTATATTTCTTGAAACCCACAACCCAACATTTCTGTTTGCTACTTGCTGTTTTAGCTCACTTGGGACATTCAGTAGCATGTGAGAAGTTTCATGGCTTTTTCCACTCGTACCAATCTGGCGATTGGCCGGCTCGGATTTTACAGACTTTATGGGAGCCAAAGATTATTATTATAATTCTGTTATACCCTTGGAAAAGTCAACATTCCTTGGTCTGGAACCGGCGCCGTACTTGCACTGGTTGAGAGTTATGGGACTTGGCCGATGGATCGTGGAGACAGTGCACATTAGCCTTTCTGCCGTAAACTGCAGGTCCATGGTAGGAATAGCGGGAAACATTCTAATAGCTTGGTTGGGTCAAGCGGCAAACTTCACACTGTCTATCATCAGATGTTATATAAGAGACAGAGGCGTCACTCACAGAAGCTTTCATATTTATCTTTCGCTGTGTAATTACTCAGGTAGTCATTCACGCTGTCGCGTGATTTAAATGCAACTTGCAATCTTTTAATTATGTTTCGTAAAAATAACACAAAATTTTGAACTGAATTCTGTATCAACCGTTGTTTTCAATGACAATTCCTTTTGACTCCACGTCAATAAACTAATATTTTACCAGGTCAATCTCTGTTATGTAGTATCTAGACGTTTCACCTTCGCAAATGCTAGTAACAAGTCATCTAAACCAAAAGCTTATGTTTTATAGCCACAGTAAATGTAGCAGCGTAGGGGTATTATCCAATGCGCAAACAGTCGCAGTAATTATCAGCTTCGTGGGGTCGCTCTGCTTCTATAAAAAGATCTGGGGTCACAGGGCTTAGCACAAATTACCTTGTCCGTCCGTTAGCTACCTCGTAGGGAAGCTGACGAGTGCTAGGTTTCAGCTTGTATTTGACGTAATTGACTTCATTCATTTACGCAATCACACACACACACACGCACACACACACACACGCACACACACACACACACACACACACACACACACACACACACACACACACCACCCGGCTTCTCTTATTGTATGTATTTTCTCCCCTGTGCCACCATGCTTACATTTCTAGACGATATCTTGATACACCGAAGCCATATCGTATCATTGTGCTTAACTTTTCGTAATAGATATCAGTATGATCTTTTCTGTTTCTACATAAATAAAATTAAACAGATGTGACTGAATGCTTTATACTCACGTGCAGCTAATCCACTGATCTCGAACGCTGTCGATATTCGTTCATGATGTGCGTCTTTGTGGCAATGATAAACACTGAACAGAACACAAATATTTATTTGCACATTTAATATGTATTACAAGTTTACACTGATTTAAAAGACAGTTCTTGTAGTCAGGAAAAAGTCAGTAATTAAGAAGAGTGCACACGAATACCAGTAAAAGTCGTGAAGTGTTATGCACTACAACTGGAGCTCACTGTCAACGAACTGGCTTAGGTTGCCTTTGTTCCTTATTATACACACGTTGTACACATACAGAGGGGTCACATTTATTCAGGAGTGTTTGGGAGTTGGGCATAAATTTATCATGTCGTCAGTTCCATAAAAAATTAGCAACGTTCTGGATACCTCTTCTTATAGCATAATTTCATTACGGTGTTTATTCTCTTTTCTGTAAATCTACGTATGGTCCAAACAACGAGCCATCCTCTGTAATTATAATGTGTTCAGTCTTAGAGTCTTAAAATCGTTCGGATAGAGAAAAATCGTGACATTTGTACACTTTGCGTATCACACTACAACGACATTTTCTTCGGAATGGACACGTTGTTTCTTTGTTATTTTTTGAACATATGGGAAGTCCAGTGAAGAACGTTCACTATACCTTCGAATGCTAAAACTGTAATTGATATAAAAAAACAAAAAAGCATTTCTTGACGGAAATGTATCTTTTTGATTTTACCATGGTCCTGGTGCCCAACCAGAAGAAGTCAAATTTTATTAGCGCTATTTTAGTAGAAAATATACAGTTTTATTCTGAATTTAAAAAATTCTCATTTTAATTTGCATTAAAATAGAAGTACAATGCAGTATGTGCTTCCACGTAAATTTCGTTTTTGTCCCAGTAGGGGAATTCTTAGAGGGCAGCACGTACGTTATTTAAAAAATCCTAAATATGCATTGTGCGAAAAACATGAATGAAATCAAGGTACTGTAGAGATTTTAATGTTTAATGTTAATTGCACACGATAAAAATAAGGAACAGATCGTATCCCTAAACCATAATCCTTCGACGTACTACAGGAAGTGCATAAAGAAATTTAAGAGGCTATTATACATTAATAACAAGTCACAGAATCGATTTCGATTTAAAACACTTGTTTCACTATGAGTGGAGCACCAAGATTTTCGGTCTTTAACATCGATGCAGAAAACTTCCGTTGAAGATTACAGGTGTCTCAATATGTTTCTCAGAAAACATCATTCCAAGAAGCCACATGTAAAAGTCTGGCATTTGTAATGCTACAGATCTTCTATTGGTGATAACACAAAATTTGATTCAAATTCGTACTCCAAGTTACAGCACAATGGCATATGTCTGTAACAAATTCTTCCACTTGTTGATGTAACTGTCGAAACTCAGCGAAATGCATTCCGTTATTTTACGTATAACTTCTTTCGTCTGTCGAAGTAGAAATTTCACATCGTTTTCCAAGCAGAAGATTTCGTCGGATACCTTTTCTTCTTCTTCTTACTGTCTGTATTTTTCAGCGTAATTTACGAATGGACTGACTTTTTCGATAATTGTTTTGGATTGTGCACACCTGGCTAATTGCGACTGTCTGAGATGTAAAGATATCATCAATGGACTGAGAGCTTTAACGTAGCCTACATTAAGTTAGAATGTAACCGGCAGAGTCAGAGCCCTAATTAGTCATGTGACACGGTGACAAGGGTTGCTGGCACCATTCATTTGCTCGAGTTTTGATGCTTTGTCCTGAAAGAGCGCCTGTAAAATGCGAAGTCTAAATGGAATGACTCTATGGACGATAGAGGATTTGAGAAAATTATATAGACAATAACTGCTTTACGGTAGGGGCGAATCATCCAGTTTTAACGACATATCAGTTGACAAGAGGTTAAAATTTAAACAATCCATTTTGTTACATTAATAAGTCGCATCAGCAAACCTAAATTAGTAGCAAACCTTTCTTCACGAAATATTCTACTGAGAAGATTGACAAAATTAACCTGCTTATCATGGAGAATACGATGAATATTTCAGACGATAATGGGCGTCAGAAATACCTTAATTGTCACATCAAAAAGAGACGAAAAACACAGCAACATATTACTCGTTTTCCACTTTGTAACTTAGTTGCACACAGACGTCAAATTGGGTCAGTTTCAAACTCTGTCTCATGCTCTTCTTTGGTACATAAATATACTGTAGAAACATTTTAATACACTTAAATATTTCGTGTACGAAATTACACACTACAGTCGTATAGATCAGTTCAGGGATGCAAAGTGTAAAAATAATGCTAAATATCATTTCTCACACTTTCTTCGTGATTGCGGACCTGACACTAGCTTTCGCAAATTAGTTATTTATTTGCGTACTTCTTTCTAAAACATTGTAAGAAAATTTCGCACGAAGTTTTAAATTGTCCTGCAATAATATACATAGTTACAACTTATTATCACGTCAGCATGACAATAAAATGGAAACGTCCATATTTATGTTGGCCGTCTGAAATTAAATTTTACTTAGTTTTCATGTATTTTCAGTGACCTGTGAAAGTGTGTGTAGCATCCACAACATGGAAACTTTTAACAACAATAAAAATGTTTCAGCATAAAATGTCACCTAGGCAGGAAGAAAGGCTCCTGAATTTGAATTCAACCTTTTTCCTTTACGACGCAGATGGTATTAGCACAAAAAGACCAACGAAGGGGGAAGGGGGGTTATTGGTAGTACGATAGGTAGGACATTGATGTTTCGTAGATTTATAAATTAATCCAGTCCACATCTCAGTGAGCCGCCACTGGCTTACGGAAAGGCTACAAATGTAATTAATACTTACTCCGATGAACTTTTACGCCAACACCTAGGAAGAGCCAGGAGAGTTTCAAACTATGGCAATGTCAACGAACAAATAAATAAATGGTAAGAAGTGGCGTTTCTTCTGGAGCACGTAAATCACGACGAGAAACGTTTTCCTCTGATCTAACTAAAAAAAAGATAACAAAAGCATAATGAGCATAACGTAATGTAGTGGAATGGAATCAGGTGAAGCTTGGGAAATTAAATTAGGAAAGGAGATACTAAAAGTAGTAAATTAGTTTCGTTTTTAGAGCGGCAAATTAAGTGACAATGATCAATGTGGAGAGTATATAAAATGCAAATTGGCAATAGCAGGAAAAAGCATTTATTAAAAGATAAATTTGTTAGCATGGAATACAAATTTAAATATTACGAAATCTTTTGTGAAGGTATTTGTCTGGAGAGTAGCCCAGTATGGAAGCTAAACTTGGACGGTAAACAATTCACACAAGAAGAGAAAAGAAGCTTTTGAAAAGTGATGCTGCAGGGGAAAGCTGAAGATTAGGTGGCTAGATCGGATTACTAATGAGGAGTTACTAAACAGACTCGGGAAGAAAAGAAATTTGTGGCAGAACTTGACTAAAATAAGAGATCGGGTGGTAGGATAGCTCCTGAGGCATCATGGAATCGTCAGCTCGACAATGGAGGAAGCGTACGGGTTAAAAATTTTATAGGAAGACTGAGGCTTGAATAGAGCACGCAGATTCAAATGCTTGTTGGTTGCAGTAGTTTGGCAGAGATGAAAAGGGTTGCACAGGATGGACTTGTGTGGAGAGCTGCATCAAATTATTTTTCAGAATGAAGACCACAATTCAAGGCAACATTTAAAGGAAGCAATACTTGCAGTTCTTCCTCATAATCTCTCTGTGCGTCAAGGAACGGATTTGCTTTGTAGGGTCTCTCCTTCCTTCCATCACTCCCGCTATTTCTAAGATGAATTAAAATCTTCAGTAGTCAAGTATGTGGAATGAGAGACAATACAATCTTACAGAAAGTTAGACTCTAGGAAAACAACAAAGTATGTGATATAATTTATTTCCAGCCTCGTGTCTGCTTATGAAGCTCCGTTACGTTCAGTCTCTAATTGTGTGTAATCTCATCCGTCTGCCTGAGCAAGGTGGGTTTTCATCCCGATGAGTGTAATCCCGATTTTACTAATCGCTTTTAAACTGGGTAGTCTCAGTGAAGTTTTGTGTGAGTCATTCCAATTGTCTGCGTTGTTACAGCGACTTGATGACAGAAGGGTGACAACACGACCATTGAGAAGCGAAAACTAGAGGCTGTATTGCATGGCAGCACGATCTAGTGACCTGGTCTCCTGATAACAGTCCACAAGAATAGTTTGTTATGAGTAGACAACGTTATTAAATTCGGGATAAGAATTTTAGTTTTAAGTTAGTTGTTTTTAATACTTGAAATATACGTAAGAGTGTAGTTTTACAAATTATGCTCCCAACCGGTGTTGCATCCGTATGAAGTTTCTCGTTTGATCGAAATAGAAACAGGATGCCCCGCGATTTTCTTCTCAACACTTGTCTGTTAAATAGCTCAGGAATACGTGTAGTACTTATGATATTTTCCCAATTTGCACGAGAACTTGTACGCAATCTAATGAACAGCGCTTTAAGAGGGAAACAATGCAAAGGGTAGAGAGGCGTGCCAGAAAACGTAAAATAGACTCTGGAAAGGGTCCCACCGTAATAAACTTCAGAGGTATTTCAGATGTCTTGGACACATCACAAAAATTGTAGAACATATACAATGTTGTGCTTTTCGTTTACACATACGATTTGTCTGTTTATTACAAATTCTTGTTATGAAATCTGGGTTTCAATCTGATAAGTTGAGGAGCGCATTTATGGCGTAGTACCACACAGTACAAGATGATAAAATCAGTTCCTTCCTCCCCTCTCCCCCCCCCCCCCCCCATATATACATATTTCAGGTCAACAGAGCACTGTATACAGTTCTCTATTCTTTCCTTTTTCTGAGTAGTGTTCGATGCGCTGTCTGCTGTAAGGAAACTTGAGTTTCGTTTGATGTTGTTTGTGTTTATAGTCCACATAACGTCGCAAGGCGGTCCACTTTTGAACAGTTCCGTGCCTCTCCCCTCTATTAATCCCGACAGCCAATGCGATACGGTCTACGTCAGGCAATCATGCCGCGAGTCACACTGCATGAAGATAAATGCTCGCCTCAAGAGTGAGACGTAGCTATACATGAGTGGCAATGCAACCTTATTCGTCGTTGTCCTCGTCAGAACTCGGTAAGACCTCTATCTGTCTCCCCGCGTAAGCAGTCACACCCCCTCCACGCTTCCTGTCGCTGTCTCTCTCTCTACATAGCGCGCCTTCCGACGTGACGCGCACTATAGTGGCACACCCGTGATCCACAGTTTGTAAGATCGAGCTTAACATGCGTAACACGTACAGTCTTCGCAACAGCGTAATATTGATAGTTTTGCTCGAGGGCGCACATTGTGAAAGTTTGTAAATTGTGATCCAAGCAGAACATATGAAAGTCTGTGAAACAGTCGTAAAAACCCGCAAAATACTCGGAACGAAAGGAAAATTCCTATGACTCTAGAGGTGGAAAGTGTTTTCTAATCAAAATAATCCGGTGTATTCCATTCAGCAGCCAACAAATTGCACGGAAATAAGGTAGCACTTACGAGCATTAAACTCGCGCGAGATAGCCGTCCCTGTAAAATTAATCGAAGGAACGGGCGTCGTCGCTAGCGGGGCGCGGTAATTAACAGGAAGTACGATTCGATTATGACGTTAATTCCAGTAAGAGCATTCGCGACGAATCTGAGCGAGGAAACGGTGTTTCCGGTGGGGAAGGAGAAGAGGCGGCACGACTCAGTTGCCACCGGGCAGCGGTGGCTGTGGCGCTACTCAGAGGCGCGCCCTGGCGGCGGCGGCGAGCCACAGCAGCGCGGGCGCGGCCAGCGCCCTGTGCATGCTGGGCCCGCTGCCCGAGGCGGGGCCGGAGCCGTGTCCGTGTCCGGGCCCCGACGCGTCCGCCTGCACGCTGCTCGCCAGGAAGACGACGCTGGCGCCGGCGCGATCGCGCTCCCGCTCGCGGTCGCAGGCGCCGGGCGGGCCATCCGCGTCGTGCGCGCCGCCGCCGGCGCTGGCGTTGGTGCAGCGCGACGCGTAGCGGCCCAGGCAGGCGGCCCAGGCGACGGCGTGCGGCACGTACGTCTGGTCGACGCTGCCCGCGAAGAGGCGCGTGGCGAGCGGGCCCGCCGCGTACACGGGCACGTCCTCCCCCGCGTGCGTCGCCCACTGGCGCGGCACGGCCGAGCTGTGCACGGCGTTGCGGTCGCCGCTGCTGTTGGCCGGCGCCAGGCGCGGCGACGCGTACCCCGGCCCGTTGCCGTACAGCAGCACCGAGTACTCCAGCGAGTCCACGTCGGACACCTTGCCGTCCACACCTACACCCACACAAACACTCTGCATACTGAAATGTTTTCGATGGTGCTGATGTCATAATGTACACTACTGGCCATTAAAATTGCTACACCAAGAAGCAGTGCAGATGATAAACGAGTATTCATTGGACAAATATATTATACTACAACTGACATATGGTTACATTTTCACGCAAATCGGGTGCATAGATCCTGAGAAATCAGTACCCAGAACAACCACCTCTGGCCATAATAACGGCCTTGATACTCCTGGGCATTGAGTCAAACAGAGCTTGGATGGCGTGTACAGGCACAGCTGGCCATGGAGCTTCAACACAATACCACAGTTCATCAAGAGTAGAGACTGGCGTATTGTGACGTGCCAGTTGCTCGGCCACCACCGACCAGACGTTTTCAATTGGTGAGAGATCTGGAGAACGTGCTGGCCGCGGCAGCAGTCGAACATTTTCTGTATCCAAAAAGGCCCGTAGAAGACCTGCAACACGCGGTCGTGCATTATCCTGCTGAAATGTAGGGATTTGCAGGAATCGAGCCACGGGTCGTAACACAACTGAAATGTAACAGGACCTGCAACACGCGGTTGTGCATTATCCTGCTGAAATGTAGGGTTTTGCAGGGATCGAGCCATGGGTCGTAACACAACTGAAATGTAACGTCCACTGTTGAAAGTGCCGTCAATGCGATCAAGAGGTGACCGAGACGTGTAATCAATGGCACCCCATACCATCACGCCGGGTGATACGCCAGTATGGCGATGACGAATACGCACTTCCAATGTGCGTTCACCTCGATGTCGGCAAACACGAATGCGACCATCATGATGCTGTAAAGAGAACCTGGATTCACCCGAAAAAACGACGTTTTGCCATTCGTGCACCCAGGTTCGTCGTTGAGTACACCATCGCAGGCACTCCTGTCTGCGATGCAGCGTCAAGGGTAACTGCATCCATCGTCTCCGAGCTGATAGTCCATGCTGCGGCAAAAGTCGTCGAACTGTTCGTGCAGATGGTTGTTGTCTTGCAAACGTCCCCATCTGTTGACTCAGGGATCGATACGCGGCTGCACGATCCGTTCCAGCCATGCGGATAAGATGCCTGTCATCTCGACTGGTAGTGATACGAGGCCGTTGGGATCCAGCAAGGCGTTCCGTATTAACCTCCTGAATCCACCGATTCCATATTCTGCTACGAGTCATTGGATCTCGACCAACGCGAGCAACAATTACGCGATACAATAAACCGCAATCGCGATAGGCTACAATCCGACCTTTATCAAAGTCGGAAACGTGATGGTACGCAATTCTCCTCCTTACACGAGGCATCACAACAACGTTTCACCAGGGAACGCCGGTCAACAGCTGTTTGTGTATGAGAAATCGGTTGGAAACTTTCATCATGTCAGCAACTTGTAGGTGTCGCCACCGGCGCCAACCTTGTGTGACTGCTCTGAAAAGCTAATCATTTGCATATCACAGCATCTTCTTCTTGTAGGTTAAAGTTCGCGTCTGTAGAACGTCATCTTCGTGGTGTAGCAATTTTAATGGACAGTAGTGTATTTTTTGAAAGAGTACACTGTCAACTGTGTGTATATTTCTGTAAACGTCATGCGTAACATCTGAATTTCGGCTTTCACGCCATTATCGAGTACAATGACTTCAGACCATTAACTTATTTTGCTGTGTGCTGTGCAGGATGACAAATACACGGTTCAACACATTTGCTTAACATGATATAAATGGTACAAAATTAACCATTGTCCGAATTTTTGTAGTCAAACGAAGAGTGGGAAATGCAGAAATGGGACATAAAAAAATTGCTTGAAAGTAAACAGAATAATACAAGGAAAAGTAGTTACTGATTTGATGGAAAAATGAAAGACACTGTAAGGCAACAAAAACGACGCACCTCGAAGGAATTACCCGAACAGGACGCAAATCGCTAGATTTGACGTATAAGTGCAGACAAACAAATGATTAAAATTTCAGAAAATTGGATGGTTTATTTAAGGGGAAGAGCCGGCCGCTGTGGACGAGCGGTCTAGGCGCATCAGTCTGGGACCGCACCACCGCTACGGTCGCAGGTTCGAATCCTGCCTTGGGCATGGATGTGTGTGATGTCCTTAGGTTAGTTAGGTTTAAGTAGTTCTAAGTTCTAGGGGACTGATGACCTCAGATGTTCAGTCCCAAAGTGCTCAGAGCCATTCGAGCCAAGGGGAAGAGCGTCACTAGTTGTGCAAGTCAATATCACTTTGATCCACCTCTGGCCCTTATGCAAACGATTACTAGGCTTGGCATCGATTGACAGAGCTGTTAGATGTTCTCCTGAGGGATATCGAGCAAACCTCTGTATAACTGACGTGTCACATTGTCAAGATCCCGAACTGGTTGGAGGGCTCTGTCCATAATGCTCCAAAAATTCTCATTTGGAGAGAGCTCTGGGGATAGGATTTGGCAAGCACGAAGAAAAGCAGCAGAAGCTCTCGCCGTGTGCAGGCGGGCCGCATCTTGCTGAAATCTAAGTCCAGGATGGCTTGCCATGAAGGGGAAGAAACGGGACATAGAGTATCGTCTACTCACCGCTGTGCAATAAGTCTCTCACGGATAACAACGGAAGGTGTCCTGCTATGAAATGAAATGTTTTAACTCCTGGTTGTCGGGACGTACGGCTGGCGAAAGTCAGGATGGTATCGCGCAACTTTCCGGGTCGTCTGTAGACACATTTCCGATGGTCACGGGGTCATGGAATTTCATTGACTGGAGTAGAATTGTCTTCAGTGACGAGTCCCGCTTCGAGCTGAGCCCCGATGACCAGCGAAAACCTGTCTGCAGACGCCCCAGACAGCCTGACTGTCAACTGCCATACGGCTCGACAACCAGTACTGATGGTCTGGGATGCCACTTTATTTCATAGCAGGATCCCTGTAGTTGTCATCCGCGGCACCCTTACACCACAGCGGTTCGTCGACGATATTCTACGCCCTGTTTTGTTGCCCTTCATGCCAAGCCATGCTGGGCTTACGTTTCAGCAAGATAATGTTCGCCAGCACGAGGTGAGAGTTTCTACTGCCTTTGTGCACGCTCGTCAAACTCTGCCTCGTCCAGAAAGGTCGCTGGATCTCTCTCCAAGTGAAACTTTTTAGAGCGTTATGGGCAGACACCTCCAACCAGCTCGGGGTCTTGACGATGTAACACGTTAGTTATACGTAATCTTGCACGATATCGCCCAAGTGAACATCCAACAACCCCGTCAAACGATGCCAAGCCTAGTAACTGCTTGCATAAGGGCTGGAGGTAGACAAACGCGTTACTGGCTTGATTGCCTTACTCGATTTCTGAAGCTCTTTTCCTTGAATAAATCATCCAGCTTTTCAGAAATTTTAATCGTTTGTTTCTCTGTGCATGTACGTCAAATGTACCGATTTGTGTCCCATTCGGATAATTCCTTCGTGGTGCATCTTTTTTGTTGTCTTAGGGTGCCTTTCATTTTTCCATTGAATCAGCAATTAAATTTTTCTTGTATTATTCTGGTTACTGTCAAACAATTGCACTTTTTTATGTCCCATTTTTGCATTTCCTTCTATGAAAATTCGGACAAAAGTCCATTTTGTATTCTGTCTTTTGCGACTGTAATGGAAGTCTAAATAAGACTTTTATCACAGACACAAATGACGCAATATAACGTATATTAAATTATCGGGACTACGGAAAAAGGAGGCCTAAATACAAAAAAGACAAATTGTATCTATTTTTTAATTCATATTGTATCTTGTTTTCGCTCCGCTCAAGCATTTCACTAATTAAGCTTATGTGCTATGGGTGTTCTAGAACCCGTGACTGTATACTGAATTTATATACAGCAAACTGCAACTATTCACTTATCTAAATATTTGTTTATTCCCATAAATTGATTGTTGAGCTTTTTTAGGCTGATTGGCAGATGGGGCTCATGGAAATGCCATATTTATTTACGTAGCGTGATGCTGAGTACTGACTATATGAAATGAAGGTAGATAAAAATTTTGGAACAATTTACGGGAATCTTCAACAAAGCCGATATTTTAACAGACGAACAGCCCCTTATTTTCAAGGCAGGAATACAATGAGAGAGCGCAGTCGATGGAAATTTAAATTAACAACGTCTTATCAAGTCTCTTTGTGTCTCTTTGTTGTTTCTACATCCACACATATACTGGGATGGCCGATCGGTTCTAGGCGCTAGAGTCTGGAAGCGCGCGACCGCTACGGTCGCAGGTTCGAATCCTGCCTCGGGCATGGATGTGTGTGATGTCCTTAGGTTAGTTAAGTTTAAGTAGTTCTAAGTTCTAGGGGACTGATGACCTCAGAAGTAAAGTCCCATAGTGCTCAGAGCCATTTGAACCACTTTTTGAACCACATACATACTCCGCAAGCGACCCTACTGTGCATTGCGGAGGATACCTTGTACCGCTACTAGTCATTCCCTTCCCTGTTCCACTCGCTAACAGAGCGAGGGAAAAAATGACTATCTGTATGCCTCCGTACGAGCCCTAATTTCTCGTGTATTACCTATTAGGTGCTTACATGAACTGTATGTTGACGGCAGTAGAATCGTTCTGCAGTCAGCTTCAAATGCCGATTATTTACATTTTCTCAGTAGTGTTCTTCGAAAAGAACATCATGTCCCCTCCAGGGATTCTCATTTTAGTTCCCGGTGCATCTCCGTAATACTTGCGTGTTGTCGAACCTACCTGTAACAAATCGAGCATTCCGCCTCTGAACTGCTTCGATGTCTTCCTATAGCGCGACCTGTTGCGGATTCCAAAGACTCTAGTAGTACTAAAAACAGGTCGCACTAGCATCCCATTTTCGGTCTCCTTTACAGATGAACAACACTTTCCTTAAATTCTCCCAATGAATCGAAGTCGACCATTCGCCTTCCCTACTACCATCCAGAAGTGCTCGTCCCAGTTCATATCGCTTTGCAACGTTACCCAGGTATTTAAAAAACGTGACTGACGTTAAGTGGTACATTGCTACCTGCTCACGAGTTTGTAATTTATAATCACTGTCATTAACTACTGATGTTGGTCATCTTTGGTTGCGTGGTGCGAGACCGCGCACGTGTGTATGTGTGTGTGTGTGTGTGTGGGTGTGTGTGTGTTTTGTATTTATGCATATGCAGTATTACGGTTCTTGTTCAGCATTGCCCCACATACCGAGGGTTTAAATCTCCTTGCACAGCGCTCTCTCAGTGTACTGGTGCTTGAAAATGACGGGTTATTATCTGTGGAAATATGGGGTCTTGTCTAAAACGTTATCAACCTGCATTCCCGTAAATTGTTAGGATATTGTATACGGCGGAAGAAGCTCAAGTCTCGTGTATATAAAAATACTGTAATGTATTGCCATGACTGATAGTTGTAGGGGGAGTTGTGTCGAAAAAATGTTTTACTTAGAGCGCCAGTATGGGTGGCATTGAAGTTAGTTTCCATCCGGCACCTTCTGCTTTAATCACATATTCGGAACAGAAAATCGGTTTTAACTACAATTATAAATACTGATTTTCACCATAGTACCGCCGGCATCCAGCATGCACTGCACGGTTGACGCATATTACACAGATCTACACTGACAGATGTAACATACACTATCTGATCAAAAGTATCCGGACACTCCTATGTAATTCGGAACTGGCTACTAGATGTAGCGAGAGGCGAGCCCGTCATTATAAAAGGAGGCGGGGAATATTGTGTTGTCAGTAGAGAACCAGTAAAGCAGAAAAGATCGGTCAGCAGGGCTCCGTGATTTTGAATGTGGACTAGTCATTGGATGTCCCCTAACTAACAGATCAATTAGGGATATTTCAACCTTCCAAAACTGCTCGAGTCCACCGTTGGTGATTATGAAGTGGAAATGCGGAGGAACGATCATAGATAAACGAAGATCAGGCAGCCGTCGCGTACTGACGGACGAGGACCATCGAGCATTGTGCAGAGTTGCTGTAAAATATCGCTTGCAATCAGCGGAACGAATCATTCGTGACTTCTAAAGTGCTACCAGCAGTCCAGTTGGCACAATGACTTTGCGTAAGGAGTTAAAAAGAATTGAGTGTAATGGTCGAGCAGCTCATTGTAAGCCACACATTTCTGTATTCAGTGCTAAGCTACGCTTGAGGTGGCGTAAAAACTGACACCACTGGACAGTGGATGACTGGAAACGAGTTAATTGCAGAGATCAATCACCATATACCATGTGGCAATCCGACGGAAGAGTTTGGATTGTCGAATTCATGGAGAATGTTACCTACGGTCATGTGTAGTGCCAACAGTACAGAATGAAGAAAGTATAGGAGTGTTTCTCGTGTTTAGGTAATGGTCGCCTGATTTCACTTAAGCACATGTTAAGTGGAGAAGCATATGAACACATTTTACAGAATTTTGTACTGTGTATAGTAGACCATAAGTTCGGAGATAATGATTATTATATTAGCATGACAATGCACCCTTTCATGAAGCAGTACCAGTGTGGGAATGCTTTGAGGACATAAACATTCCAGAAGTGGACTAGGCTGCCTAGGGTACTGACCTGATCCCAATGGAACAACTCTGGGATGGGTTAGAACTATCACTAACTTATCTCACTTCGGGTCTTGAGGAAGAATGGGCTGCCATTTCTCCACACACATTCAGGCACTTCACAGGAAGTGTCCCCAGAAGAATTCAAACCGTCATAAACGCGAAGGTTGGACGTAACCCATATTAACGTCCTCTAATAGGTGTCCAGTTGCATTTGATCAGTTAGTATAGCTCTTATTCAACCTGCAGTGTATTGGTTGGACTTTCTGTAATCTGTATAAAGTGGGTTGTGGTCGGAACCTACTAGAAGGGCTATGTGTTTACTGAAATGCCAATTAAGGAACGTGTTTCCTAGCAACTGTTGCAAATAAACTTGCGATAATACCTAGCAGGAAGTAAGACATTTCTAAAGAGTGCTGTTACTAGGAGGAGAAAATGAGTCGTGGGACTACTTGTATTCTGCTCCTGAGACTGACTGGTTCAAAGATCTAAATACAAAAATAACATTGTGGACCAGCTGAGGGGCTCGTGAAATCGCGAAGACGGGTTGCATTCCTCACTGGTGGCGAAGGTGAGTCGTGTGCCGTCTGCGATGGAACTGATGTTTTGAAGTGTATAACTTTTCTTAAATCAGGAATTAATACTCCTTCAACATCAACAAAGTTGCTTTACTAATACGGATAACCTACAAGAATTCGAAAATGTATTACATTACGCAGGGATGGAATTATGATTACACAGTGATCGTTTTTTTAGGACACCGTCGAGATTTGGTGATTGTGCACAAATTCAGCTGGAAGATGGTTCAAATGGCTGTGAGCACTATGGGACTTAACATCTGAGATCATCAGTCTCATAGAACTTAGAATTACTTCAACCTAACTAACCTAAGGACATCACACACATCCGTAGCAGTCGTGCGGCTCCAGACTGAAGCTCGTAGAACCGCTCGGCCACACCGGCCGGCTGAGCTCGAAGAACCTCATAGTTTCAGAGTGTGGAATCATCAGCCACCTGGAGTTGCTGATTAATGAAAGAGGTATCTGTGGCGGAGTCTAATTGTATCCAATAAATAACGTTTGTTTCTACTGAAATTCAAAGAGTAGTATTCTAATCGAAATTTTTAACTGGCTTTGAACTGTTATTCTCTTATGTCTTTGTGGAGATTATCGCCGAAAGTTGTCGGAACTGACTATTAGCGGTGTACATTTCGCAATGCGAATGGTGGATTCGGAATGTCGCTGAATGCAGCTGTTTAGCTACAGCGCATTAATTATTGCTTTTGGAGCAGTGACAGGGTCTCTACTGTCTGTTGACTGACAGAGATCGAATATTGTTGAAAAGGGTCGTAAGCTGTAATAGGTAGACACATATCCAGACCATCACACAGGAATTCCATACTGCATATGGATCCACTGCAAGTATATGACAGTTAGGCGGGAGGTGAGAAAACTTGGGTTTCATAGTCAAGTGGTTGCTCGCAAGCCTCACATCACGCCGGTAACTGCCAAACGACGCCTCGCTTGGTGTAAGAAGCGTAAACATTGGACGATTGAACAGTGGAAAAACGTTGTGTGGAGTGACGAATCACGGTACACACGGTGGCGATCCGATAGCAGCGTGTGGCTATGGTGAATGCCCAGTGAACGTCATCTGCCAGCATGTGTAGTGCCAACTGTAAAATTCGGGCGCGGTGGTGTTATGGTGTGGTCGTGTTTTTGATGGGGGGTGCTTGCAGTCGCGTGGTTCCAGACTGTAGAACCGCTCGGCCACATCGGCCGTCTGTGTAGTTTTGGAACGCCGAGTTCGTGCCAGGCCTCACCGACCGACATCGTCACCTCTCCTCAGTGCAGCAGTCAGTGAAGAATGGGCAGCCATTCCCCAGGAAACCTTCCAACACATGATTGAACGTATGCCTCCGAGAGTGAAAACTGTCGTCAAGGCTAAGGGTGGGCCAACACCATATTGAATTCCAGCATTACCGATGGAGTGTGCCACGAACTTTAAGTCATTTTCAGCCAGGTCTCCGGGTACTTTTGATCACATAGTGTATATTCGATCTTGATGTCCTACCTACCTCTTTCCACAATGACGCCTACTTCGCATTTAACCATTTCCACACAAGATTGAATGCCATCGCCAGCTCTCCACTACCGTACTGGACAATTAAGCCTTTAAATTAGTTTTCGTTAGTTCCACAGCATTGATAAATCGTAGAAATGACATGTTGTAAAACCTGAAGAAGTTGTATAATTGACTTTTAATTGTATGATCCATTTCCGTCAGAGACCATTTTCCACTACAAATTGTTGTTAATAGCCGGATTTACACATATATCATTACAAATATCAAATTATTATTTGCAAATATATTTTGACGTTTCAAATAACTTGCGGGAATTCAGCTAGGTAACACTTTCAGCGACCGCCGATATTTCGGCGGGAGAACACCCCGCCATTTTCAAGGCAAACTGCAACGGACAGGTGGCGTACATGCAAATTTAAAACCTCGGTTCTCGGACTGAAGCAGCAAAAAGATAACACACACACTGAACACTAGTGCCACAAAAGATGACCAAAGTCAGAGCTATCGAGAGTGAGACTATGAGTTCGCAGGTGAGGTAGCATTGACTCTGTCCCTCTATTTTTTGACAAGGGAGAGAGCCGGATTCCAAACTGAGTTCAAACAGAAACCTCCATCCCTGTTAACGAGGTTGCTCGCTAATTTAATCTCAACTGCCTCCCTAATAACACTGTCCCAATAGCTGGACGTGCATGCCAATATATCGGTGTTATTATATAACATGGGGTGACCAGTATCCAAGCAATGTTCGGCAATAGCAGATCTATTTGGCTGCCGTAATCGTGTGTGCCGTTTATGCTCAGTACATCGGTCCTCCACGGTCCTGATAGTTTGACCAATATATGCCATGCCTCAGCTACAGGGAATACGATATACACCCGCCTTACGCAATCCAAGATCATCCTTAACGGAACTCAAAAGGGCTCTAATTTTAGATGGAGGTCGGAAAACACATTTCACATCGTACTTCCGTAAAATACGACTGATCTTGTTGGGCGTGTTTCCTACGTAAGGCAAAAAGGCAGTAGACTTAGGTGTTGACTCAGAATTATCATCAATCAACCGATGTACAGTTGGTCGCACGTTCAATCTGTCTATCACTATAACCATTTTGACGAAATGTAACTTCAAGATGGGACAGCTCAGCTGGCAAAGTCTCAGCGTCAGAAACGACATGTGCCCTGTGTACCAAGGTACGAAGTACCCCTTCACGCTGAGCCGGATGGTGACAACTATTAGCCTGTAAGTACAAGTCGGTGTGAATACGTTTCCTGTAGACTGCATGTCCCAATGATCCATCATCCTTCCTCCTAACCAACACGTCAAGAAAGGGAAGGCAACCATCCTCTTCCACCTCTATCGTAAAACGAATGTTCGGGTGCATCAAGTTCAGATGTTCTAGAAAGACATTCAAATTCTCCCTACCATGTGGCCAAACAACGAAGGTATCGTCGACGTATTTAAAGAAACAGGCGGGTTTCAAAGGCACCGACTCGAATGCACGTTCCTCGTAGTCTTCCATGAACAAATTTGCGATCACAGGAGACTGTTTAAACTCTGTTTGGAATCCGGCTCTCTCCCTTGTCAAAAAACCGAGGGACAGAGTCAATGCTACCTCACCTGCGAATTCAGTGTCTCACTATCGATAACTCTGACTTTGGTCATCTTCTGTGGCACTAGTGTTCAGTGTGTGTCTTATCTTTGCTGCTTCAGTCCGAGAACCGAGGTTTTAAATTTGCATGTACGCCGCCTGTCCGTTGCAGTTTGCCTTGAAAATGGCGGGGTGTTCTCCCGCCGAAATATCGGCGGTCGCTGAAAGTGTTACCTGTCTGAATTCCCGGAAGTTATTTGAAAGTTGTATACCCCAGGAGAAACTCAGGTCTCATATTTCGACGTTGTTTTTCTCGACATAAATCCTGTAACTACGTCGTAAATGAACTTTTCCTTCTATAACCTACACCATGCCAACAGCTCTTTTCTTACTGCACAAAACAGAATAACAGATGATAATGTAAAGAACATTCTAATTTGGGCACAAACTGTTCGATATAGTTCTCGAACGTTGTTGCACATGCCACTGCAAATATTCTACTCTGCATTTCTTTCCACTACTATTTCCTCATCGATCTACTACTTGGTCAATTATATTATCGCTACCTAATTCATAAATGGATAGGCACTGCGATTGCTGTGTACAGATGAGAGCTGAGTTGGCGGCTCTTCGCTCACAGCTCCAGGCAGTGATGGTTTCTGTCACACAGCTTGAGACTGCTGCCATGGGGCATCACTGTGGGGAGTCGGACGTGGGGATGCTAGGGACGTCGAGCATGACCCATGTGTACCCCGATCGAGCTACTGCTTTGGCTGCCCCGGGTACTGCCTGCACTCAGGCTTACACCTCACCCGTGGTCGAGTGGGAGATCATTCCAAAGTCTGGCAGGCAGCGAAAGACTCTCCGAGGGGCCGATCGTAGGGCCTCCCCAGTTCATTTGACGAACAGGTTTTGGGCGTTATATGTGACTATCGAAGTCTCTCAGCCGGATGCAGTCGTCCACCCTGTTCTATAGGAAGCTTTTCGGCCCCCATGGTCTGGACATTTACAGAGGGTGGGTTTGCTCGTAGTTGGAAGCTCCAACGTTAGGCCCGTAATGGGGCTCCTTAGGAACATGGCTGCCAAGGAGGGGAAGGAAGCCAGTGTGCGCTCTGTGTGTATACTGGGGGGAGTCATTCCAGATGCGAAAGGGTGCTTCCGGATGCCATGAAGAGTACAGGGTGCAGCCAGCTGCAGATGGTGGCCCATGTCGGTACCAATGACGTGTGTCGCTTTGGATCGGAGGAGATTCTCTCTGGTTTCAGGTGGCTAGCGGAAATGGTAAAGGCTGACAGTCTTGCTTCCGAGATTAAAGCGGAGCTCACCATCTGCAGCATCGTCGACAGAACCGACTGCGGTCCATTGGTGCAGAGCCGAGTGGAGGGTCTGAATCAGAGGCTCAGGCGGTTCTTTGACAGTGTAGGCTGCACATTCCTTGACTTGTGCCATTGGGTGGTGGGTTTCCGGGTTCCGCTTAATAGTTCAGGAGTCCACTACACACAGGAAGTGGCTACACGGGTAGCGGGAGCTGTCTGGAAGGGTCTGGGCGGTATTTTAGGTTAGAGGGTCTCACGAAACCTCAGAAAGGGCGCCCGTCTAAAAGGGGGCAGGTAAAACACAGTAAAGTAATTGTAGAAACGCTCGGTATTGTAGTTGTAAAACGTCGTGGCTGTGTTCGGAAAGAACGAGAGCTCCAAGCCCTAATAGATAGCACTGAAGCTCAAACAGTTATAGGTACAGAAAGCAGGCTAAATCCGGAAATAAGTTCAGCGGAATTTTTTTCAAACGGTCTAACAGTGTTCAGAAAGGATAGATTAAATACAGTGGTGGAGTATTTATTGCTGTCAGAAGTAGTTTCCCTTGTTGTGAAATTGAAGTAGTATGGATAGAGGTTACACTTGACAATCGGACAAAACTATTAATTGGAGCCGGCCGTGGTGGCCGAGCGGTTCTAGGAGCTTCAGTCTGGAACCGCACGACCGCTACGGTCGCAGGTTCGAATCCTGCTTCGGGCATGGATGTGTGTGATGTCCTTAGGTTAGTTAGGTTTAAGTAGTTCTAAGTTCTAGGGGACTGATGACCTCAGATGTTAAGTCCCATAGTGCTCAGAGCCATTTATTAATTGGATCGTTTTATCGACCCCCAACTAAGAAGATATAGTTTGATGAACAGTTCAAAGAAAACCTGAGTCTCATTTCAAATAGGTACCCCACTCATACAATTATAGTCGGTGGCGACTTCAATCTGTCCTCGATATGCTGGAAAAATTATACGTTTAAAGACGGTGGCAGGCATAAAACGTCATCCGAAATTGTACTGATGCTTCCTCAGAAAATTATTTTGAACAATTAGTTCATCAGCCTGCTCGAAGCGTAAATGGTTGCATAATCCTGGACAAATAGGGAGTATCATGACCAATACAGGGATTAGTGACCAAAAGGCAGTTGCTGCTAGGCTGAATACCGCAACACCCACAACCATCAAAAAGAAACGTAAAGTACATGCATTTAAAAAAGCTGATAAAAATGCTCTTAATGCATTTTTAAGAGAGAGTCTCCACTCCTTCCGATTTGATCATGTAAGCGTAGAAAAGATGTGGAATGGTTTCAAAGAGATAGAATCGACGGCAATTGAGAGATATATACCACATAGATTAATAAGCGATGGCACTGATCCCTCATGGTACACAAAACGGGTCAGATCACTGTTGCAGAAGCAACGAAAAAAGCATGCCAAATTTAAAAGAATGCAAAATCCCGAAGACTGGCAAAGTTTTGCAGAAGTTCGAAGTATAGCGAATGCCTCAATGCGAGATGCTTTTAATAATTTCCAGAACGAAACTCTGTCTCTGAATCTGGCAGAAAACTCAAAGAGATTCTGGTCATCTATAAAGCACACCACTAGCTAGACACACTCAATACCTTCACTGCGCGAAAACAACGGTGAATTCACTGATGACAGTGCTACCAAAGCAGAGTTATTAAACACGGTTTTCAGAAATTCCTTCACCAAAGAAGACGAAGTAAATATTCACGAATTCCACTCAAGAACAACTGCGAAGATGAGAAACATAGAAGTGTAGCAAAGCAGCTAAAATCACTTAATAAAGGCAAGGCTTCCGGTCCAGATAGTATTCCAGTCAGGTTCCTTTCAGAGTATGCAGGTGGATAGCTCCATATTTAGTAATTAAATACAACCGCTCGCTCGCAGAATGTTCCGTATCCAAAGACTGAAAAGTTGCTCAAGTCACACCAATACCCAAAAAGGGAACTAGGAGTAATCCGCTGAATTACAGGCCCATATCACTAACGTCGATTTGCAGTAGGGTTTTGGAACATATACTGTATTCGAACATTATGAAGTACCTCGAAGAAAACGATTTACTGACACATAGTCAGCACTGATTCAGAAAATATCGTTCTTGCGGAACACCTAACTCTTTATACTCATAACGTAATGAGTGCTGTCGTCAGGGGATGTCAAATTGACTCCATATTTTTAGATTTTCAGAAGGATTTCGACTTTCCCAAGGAAGTGTTATAGGCCCTCTATTGTTCCTGATCTGTATTAACGACATAGGAGACAATCTGAGTAGCCGTCTTAGATTGTTTGTAGATAATGCTGTCATTTACCGTCTTGTAAAGTCATCAGATGACCAAAACGAATTGCAAAATGATTTAGATAACATAACTGTGTGGTGAGAAAAGTGGCAGTTGACCCTGAATAAAGAAAAGTATGAGTACTAAAAGAAATTCCGCTAAATTTCGATTACGCGGTAAGTCTCACAAATCTGAAGGCTGTAAATTCAACTAAATACTTACGGATTACAATTACAAATAACCTAAACTAGAACGATCACATAGATGATGTTGTGGATAGAACAAACCAAAGACTGGGATTCATTGGCATAACACTTAGAAGGTGCAACAGATCTACTATAGAGACTGCTTACACTGCACTTGACCGCCGTATTCTGGAGTATTGCTGTACGGTGTGGGATCCGTATCAGGTGGGACTGACGGACGATATTGAAAAAGTTCAAAGAAGGGCGGCTCGTTCTGTATTATCGTGAAATAGGGGAGAGAGTGCCACAGACATGATACGTGAACTGGAGTGGCAATCATTAAAACAAAGGTGTTTTTCGTTGCGACGGGATCTTCTCATGAAATTTCAATCACCAATTTTCTCCTGCGATTGCGAAAACATTCTGTTGGCATCCACCTACATAGGGGGAAATGATCATCACGATAAAATAAGAGAAATCAGGACTCGCACAGAAAAGTGTAAGTGCTCGTTTTTCCCGTGCGCTTTTCGAGAGTGTAACGATAGAGAGACAGCTTGAAGGTGGTTCATTGAACCCTCTCCCAGGCACTTAATTGTGAATAGCAGAGTAATCACGTAGATGTAGATGTAGATGTACTTTACCACCTACTACCAGTAAAGAGCAGATTTTCAATTTGGTTTCAGATTATTGACGACCTGAAAATCGTATAATTTTCATCCTACAGCATACTCTTCTCAAAAGTTATATCCACTCCTCATGTTTTCCTTGTGTCCTACAATGGCATTGAGCCCATCAATACGGAAGTCCTCGATCCTGCTGGAAGCCATCAACTTCTTCTCTTAGTCACTACACAGTATACAGAAACCCACACCGGTACCCTGACTCCTGCATCATATATAAAAGTACTTCATGTAGTAAGGACAGATTTCATATACACGAAGAAAAATATAGAAATTCTTCCAGTGGTGTAAATAATGTTAACGTTTCTCTTCCCTGCTACAGCGCTCTCTAATAAAGACAGCCCACGTGTACGTCACGCAAATTGAACGATGCAGATGTATCTTAATCCACCTGTCGATGATGGTATGACCACTGAAACGCATAGCGATCTTAAAAATAAATGTAAGTGAAGCAGAATACCAATAATCTTTTGGGTATTACCCAGTCAGTCGGTGACCCCGATGAGCTGTTCATTGTGGACGACATATAAGTTTAAAACTGCCACTACAACGCTAATGACAAATGTCTTGTAAAAATTTTCTTTCTGAATTATTCCGAGATCTGGCCACTGAACTGGACACGACGACCGAAAACAGCCAACACACTGTTAAAGTGTAGCAGTCTCATTATGAGAATCCTATTAATGAAACTTCCTGGCAGATTAAAACTGTGTGCCCGACCGAGACTCGAACTCGGGACCTTTGCCTTTCGCGGGCAAGTGCTCTACCAACTGAGCTACCGAAGCACGACTCACGTCCGGTACTCACAGCTTTACTTCTGCCAGTATCCGTCTCCTACCTTCCAAACTTTACAGAAGCTCTTCTGCGAAACTTGCAGAACTAGCACTCCTGAAAGAAAGGATATTGCGGAGACATGGCTTAGCCACAAGTTTGGAAGGTAGGAGACGGATACTGGCAGAAGTAAAGCTGTGAGTACCGGCCGTGAGTCGTGCTTCGGTAGCTCAGTTGGTAGAGCACTTGCCCGCGAAAGGCAAAGGTCCCGAGTTCGAGTCTCGGTCGGGCACACAGTTTTAATCTGCCAGGAAGTTTCATATCAGCGCACACTCCGCTGCAGAGTGAAAATCTCATTCTGGAATCCTATTAATGTTAAATTCCATCCTTAAAAACAGGGTATTACCATTCTAATGATTCCTGACGAAAGATCACAGTAATCTGAGTCGTTTAATTTAACGATATTATGTGTAACGAAAAATGTATTTCGATAATTAATTTAATATGAGTGTAAGACACGCCTCAAGGCAAAGAAGGGTGCAGGGAAGACTATTTTGTATTTGTCTTAAGCAGGGTGATATAATGCAAAGTACAAAGTAAGAGGATCACTCTTGAAGTGGGGAGTGGGGGGGGGGGGGGGGGGGCGAGAGACAAGACAGACAGGGTGTGACCGGAAGGCGAGTACGTAGAAGGACTATAAGAGCTTCGAGAATGGTCTAGAACATTCCGAGTAGGTCTCCATCCAGTGTACAGAAGTGTAAAAGGCTCAGTAAACCTGTGAAAACACCTCTTAGCCAAGTAAATATACTCGTCCTCTGACTTAGAGGTAGATGAAAAACAGTGCACTAGAAAAATTTCTGACCGTTAAAATGAAATTAATTTTGTGATAATTTCTTATGGACCCTGACATTTGAAGAAGACGTTAGAAACATCTGACGTGGTATCAGACGTGATAATAAGGAAGTACAGTATGAAAAATGTAGCACATAGATAACCCGGGAGAGATTTGGAGATGGTGGTGGACACACTCGGGCAGAGGCTCAGTGGTGGGCAATGGGCTGAGAAGTTCATCTTGGGAGCTCGGCGAGGGACTTCGCAGATTACGCAATAGTTGGTTAGCGTGTGCGTCCTGCAAATGCCGAATTGAAAGACCGAATAGCTGTTATCTTTACGTTCAGTTCATGTGCTCATTTTTGTTTAAAATGAGTTGAATCTGTGGATAATGTGGTTAAAAAAGGTGCTCCATGTCGAAGACTCCGTGTCTCTCCTGACGAAATAAGTGCGCTTACGATTTGTGCTTTGTCTTGAGTCGTTTCGTTCCTCCGTGTCAGTGTCTTAATCACAGATGATCCAATAGTTCCCGTATAATGTGCTCAGTGAATGCGTAATACTTTTCATGTTGTCAAGGTATGCAGTAAAGCGTGTAGAGATAGGTGTGGTGTTTCTATTACTTTATTCCAAAAATCACGTGGTAAAGTGTTACTAGTACAAGTAAGAATAAGTTCGCATTCTCTGCAAAGATGATGTTTCCCCGGGCTCTGTAATTTCATGCTGAATACGCAGGAAGGGTGTATTCTGAATCTATGATTTTCCATGAGGGCTCTCTGCGTTATTGAGCCAGACACCGCGTACTCCTATGTGTCTAATATCATACGTCAAGAAAAACGTTCGGAGGCCACCACGTCTCCATAACAAATTGTCAACAACAGCATTTGATTCTGTTTTTGCTTATAGGCTTAACAATGCCCTTCCTTGAGCAAATTTCATTTTAGAGGTTTGACGTGAGGTGACTATGTGAATCAGACAGACAGATTATCTGAGAGTGTTCCTGTGAGAAGGTAGATTTGCAGAATGGCGAACAGCAGAACGGCGGCTATCAGCTGTAAAGTCAACGGGCACCAAAAGTACACACAGGCAAGCAATAACCAAGTAATCATAATAAATGTCAAAGCAAAGCTTCGTGAGAGGTTCCACGTTTCATAAAACTTCCACCGTTATCTACACGATACGAGAACAGCGTAACAGTTTAAAGCTAGATGATTTAAATTCACATAAAAAATTTTCCACAAAAAAATACCGTTTATTAATTTTAAGTGATCTTCACCAAGTCCGTCTGTGCCATTAAACACCCTCTCCAGCTAGTAAATTGTTTCATATTTTTACACGAAACCTGTTCCGATTAAGACGCAGCACTCGCCTATAAGATCAGAAATAATTCCATGACCGCGAGTGGAAATGCACCTAAGAATTCTTTCAAGTTGTCAGAATAACTTCATGGATCACAGATGATCTGAAACTTCCGACTAGAAATATGCAACACCTTCAAACATCAACTTCTGTCCATAGCGACCGCGACTTCCCTCGTACATCCAGACTCACAGACATTGTGATCCCCTTGCTCTATCGAAAGTATTTAAACATTCAGACCTTTGCGCAAATCATGCCTCCGGAGAAAAATAGTACACTGCTAGTAGAATATCCAAAGTCAACTAACACTTTCTCGAGCCTAGTGGGTTCCGATCTCAACATCCAGCACTTATGTGCCATATCCTTTAGTGTCGTCCTGGCATGGCTGTCTGTCGAGCTAGATTAAAAAAAGAAACGAAAATCTCTGCTTCATTAAAATCCGACTCAAATAATAACTTCCCAAAACACTCAATCCTTCAGACTGTGAAATGGTATGTGAAATTGTGCCTTGCCCACCTCTACAACTTGTCCTGCTGGTAATCTGAAGCCAAGAGCATCCTTTCAAATTCCGGTAAGGAAAATCTCTTCCACAACAAAAGAAGCTGTTACTAGGGGATATGGTTACCCCTAACAGCCACACACGCTGCACAGCGACGAGGCACGCTCTCTACGAGATGGTTTAAGAGCTCTCTTGACAGTCGATCCCATTCGTCAACAAGAGCAGTGCTGAGGTCTGGAAGTGTCCCTGGCAGAAATTACAATGAAATGAACACCCTTAACTTCTTACAGGCGGTGACATACGTCAACGGGGACAGATGAAAATGTGTGCCCCGATCGGGACTCGAACCCGGGATCTACAGCTTACATGGCAGACGCTCTATCCATCTGAGCCACCGAGGACACAGAGGATGGCGCGACTGCAGGGATTTACCTCTGGCAAACCTCCCACGAAACCCACATTCTCAACGTATTGTCCCGCACTACATTCGTAGTGCCCCCGCCCATTATACTCATTACTCGCGGCACGTTGCCGATTCCCATAAGAGTTCGGGTACTGTTTGTGCATTCGCACAGAAGAAGAAGAAGATGGTCAAGTGACCGGTGAGCCTTAACTATATATATACTGAGATGGTATCTGTTCTTTCGGACATGTCCAAAAGAACAGATACCATCTTAGTATATATATATCCCTAGCAGAGGCTGACGGGTTGCAGTTCGCCTCCCTAATGCATTCCAGTCGTGTTCTATAGAATTAAAATCCGGGGACCTCACTGACCAGTCCACGCGGCGGCTGTCTTCACCATCAAGAAATTCATCCATCACAGCAGCTCCATGCGGACGAGTGTGACCGTCCATGAAGAGCAATTCTGGACCAACTGCACTTCTGGAAAGGCAAACGTGTGGTAGCAGTATCTCATCTCTGTACTCTGTATGTTTACAGTATTCCTCCGACTACCAACGAAAATGTGCAACTTCATACGGCCATTTAACATGATGCCGACCCACACCATAGGGCCTTCAAACCAAATCGGTCTTTTTCCACGATGTTCAAATGGTTCAAATGGCTCTAAGCACTATGGCACTTAACATCTGAGATCATCAGACCCCTAGACTTAGAACTAGTTAAACCAAACTAACCTAAGGACAGCACACACATCCATGCCCGAGGCAGGATTCTAACCTGCGACTGGAGCAGCCGAGCACGGTTCCGGACTGAAGCGCCTAGAACCGCTCGGTCACAGCGGCCGGCACGATGTTCCTGGGGCTGTATCGGCTACCAGGTTCTCTCCAGAGCAATGTGCGACGAGAATCATTTTGCAAACTAAAGTGGGATTCATCTGCGAAGAGCACCAGCCTGCAGTCATTCATGGTCCAATTTTGATGTTGCCGACTCCACAATACACGGGCCCGTCTCTGTATTGGTGTGAGCGGGATGCACACTGCCGGACGTCTGGCAAACAGCTTTGCTGTGCTGAGCCTCTATACAGAGTTTATCGGGAAACAGCAGCTCCTAAAGCAGCTGCAAGCTCTGCTGCCAATTGTCTTCAGTTGTACTCCGATTTCGTCGGGCAATTACGGGCAGATATCGGTTCTGCTGTGGGGTGGTTATTCTCGGTCGACTTTGTACTGCCCTGCGACGAACATCTTCTGTGTCTCTAAACCATCGCCAAAGCGTAGAAGTTACGCTTCGTGGCACATCCAAAGATAATGAGACTTCCAGGAAGCCGAATATTTCACTCTCCAAAACAGGGTCCTAATGGCGTCTTTGTGGCATTACGTTGTCAGCTTCACCAAGACTACACTCGGCGTAGCATGAGCGAATAAACAAGACTGATAAGGGAATGGTCCAATCCGGCATTTCGAAATCGGCCCTGAAACTTATTATAAAGGAAGAATACACCGAAAAAACACAACGTCAGAACTTTAGCCTCTAAGACACACTGCAAGTATTTCTTAAAAAAAGCCTGAAAATTTCCAAATTCGTAGCTCGCCAGGCGACTCGAAAGACGTACACGCCTATCGTAGTGGTAGCAGACAGCGGTCGTGCAACACGGTAGCAAATAACCTTGGTTGTCGACACATCGGTAGACAGATAACGTGGCTCGATGCGATCATAATTTGTAAACCGAATTGAAGTTTTTGTTGATAGTTTCTCTGTCACAATTGTTCACATTTACTATTCACTAGACTTTGCAACACAATTAATATCCATAATAATTAGCAGTTGCCTTTGCGGTATCGCTATGTTAATGATGGACATGAAACGGAATTATTTTTTGGTGTTTTCTTCTTATATGATTACTAATAGCTTCTGTGTTTGTGCAGCTTCCAGAGTTTCACAATAATGTGGAATCCAATAACGTTTCAACCTTGCGAAGATGAAATACGAAGAACGTCGTATGCAATTGAAACGATCTACTTTTTCTGAAGGTATTTACTAGTTAATTTCTTGGAAATTCGTTCGAATGATATCGACATTAGGATTTGTTTAAGCATTAGAACTAAATTAAACTCCGCCCGAACAGGTAATGAAGGCCCAACGTTACCGACCTGCCGCCGTGGCATCTTCAGCCCACAGGCGTCACTGCATGCGGATACGGAGGGACACACTGCTCTCCCAGCTGTTTTGCCAGTTTACAAGACCGGAGCCGCTAGTTCTCAATCAAGTGGCTCCTCAGTTTGCCTCACAAGGGTTGAGTGCACACCGCTTGCCAACAGCGCTCGGCTGACCGGATGGCCACCCACACAAGTGGTAGTCCAGCCCGACAGCGCTTAATTTCGGTGATCTGACGGAAACCGGCTTACCATTGCGGCAATGCCTTTGGCGTAAGCATGAGAAGAAGCAGGAAATAACTCTGACAGTCCCGCGAATTGTGGTTCGAACGATGATTTTTGTGTTAATTAAAGCACAGAGCAGAAATACAATACCTTCAAAGCCCAAAGAAGACATGTAAAGTAATAGCTCTCAGTGACAAAAAACTGCAAATTTTTCATTTAAACGAAGGAAAGAGAAAGCGCTTAAAGTTGAGCAATTTGCAAAGCCGGGTTCGTTTTGTAAAACCTGAATGTAAGTTGTTTAAAAGGAAGAAAGGTTTACCAGAAGTACGAAATATGCGCCAAAATAAAACTCGCAAAAATGTGGAAGAAAAATTATTGGAAACATGCTTGTGAGACTCAGTTCACAGTTACCAAGGGAGATCCACGAGACTGGGTCCTCTGGTTACGCAGATTCAGGAAATTATGCGATAACGGAAGGCGCAAAATTACAAAGTTCACAAAAGTAAACGTGCAGAGATGTCATTAATAGGTAATAATGTAGAGAAATTCGTAGCTGACGTCAAAACAAAGTTTCTTGCTAACCCTTCAAACGTTGTGTATAAACTCTATCAGTCAGGTTTCGTGCAAGAACTGCGTGCAAACCACAGTTTATCATTTCGAGTGAAAAAAAAGGCAAAGTCGCTTTTGCAGTCGATCAGTCGATGAATGCCATGATACGTTCGTATAGAACAATGCCTATGGTAAGTGTGAGTGGATTAATGTTTCCACAGTCGAGGGAAATTAGGACCAAAAATATAAAAAAGGGACTGTTTAATTGCAAAAATCTTGTAACAGACGTAGCAATATCTGGAAAAGTAGGACAGAATAATTTTCAATGTTAGAACCGAAACGTCTTATTATCAGTCACGGAAATTAATTCATTGCGATTTATTTTGCTAAGAAGAACGATGCAGTGTTAGTTTGGACAAGCATGCATGTCCGAATGAACATTGCTCAGTTCTTCGTAACACAGGCAGTGCAATATCATATTTATCCGTCGATACTAGGTAGCCACTTTCAATAAAAAAAATGTCTTCCCGCTGTACGGGAATTACATAATGTGTACAAGTGCAGGTTGTTACAGATGAACGACGACACACAGAAGTTTCGGTATGGCCGTGGATCGTGCCCCAATAGCCAACGCTGTTACGGCGCCAGCTCTCGTAAAGCGAGAAATACGGATTCGAGTCCTGGTGCTACACAAATCTTTATTGTCGTTATTTCCTTATACAGCTGATGGTTGTCCACATTCCCAATTGCGAATACGTTTCATGTATTAATTAAATGCTTTTGTTGGACTCTTTACTTCGACATAACGACGCAACTGTCTTTAGGTGGACGAAGAAAAGACTGTCAATATAATTTGGATTCCACTCGGAACTAATAATGTGACTCACACTGTCGATACAGAAATGTTTCCACATTGTAAACCCTTTTTTTGAAAATTCTCGAACAGTATAATTTTCGGTAATATTGTCAAACGTCAGTCATTTGCACATTTTCAGTTTGCATCATCACGTTTTATCAATTTATCACGTTTTATCAATTTGACCAAGTATGCCTGGTAAGCAGCACTATTTCTTACTCCATCAGAATTTTGTCTAAATAAAACTAATAATTACACTGAAGTGCCTGAATGCATTTATTTTTATTATCAGTTGTGTCTGATGTAAGGAACACTTCGCATTTTTCCAGGGAAAAAACAAGGTACTGCATCATTTTTTGATAAAATGTATTATTCAAAACTTATCATAAGATCTGTGCTGCAGGAGTTGTTAGAAGTATTTCACGTCAAAAAATTAAAGTTCAATTGATGGAAGTCGTTTATAATGTTAACACCGTACACTGATTTAATTTTTTTCCCTCTGCTAGTCACTTCTGTAACAATTACATCTCTGCAACAGTTTAACTGTCGATATGAACTGCAGGCCAGTCAATAAATTAATTATTTCAGACATTTTTTATATGGGGTTAAGTGCTTAAAATTCGCGTGTGTTCTCTTTGGGCCTCGTGCTACGCTGCGCTACATTCTCTTGTCAGAGCTTTGTCTATTTATCAGACGATTCGCGCGCTAAGCGGGAAGGGCTGTACAAATTGCTGTTATAAGCGGTTCTTCGTGTGGCAAAAATGTGCAACTTCTACATTAAAAAAAAAATACTTGCAGTGCTCCCTAGGAGCTAAAATTTTGGCAGTACATTTCTTTCCGGGTATTCATCCTGGGAGAAAACATTTAGGACACGTTTAGATGTGTCGGTCTGGATCATTTCCTTGTGAGACATGAGTGTTTTCCTGTATTGTTTCAACTTACCTTTTGGTTGTACTGTAATTCATTGCAGCCGGCCGGTGTGGCCGAGCGGTTCTAGGCGCTTCAGTCTGGATCGCGCGACCGCTACGGTCGCAGGTTCGAATCCTGCCTCGGGCATGGATGTGTGTGCTGTCCTTAGGTTAGTTAGGTTTAAGTAGTTCTCAGTTCTAGGAGACTGATGACCTCAGATACTAAGTCCGAGAGTGCTCAGAGTCATTTGAACCATTTTTTTTTAATTCACTGCACGGAGTACTCCTCTCCTATACAGAGCGAACAAGTAGTGTTCGTAAGCAAATATTTACGGTGGTATTAGGCGATTGCTCGCCTTGTCACTTTTTTCGTGTTTTCGTGATTATGCTCAGCTTTTGGACACTAGTGTATAATGACAGTAGTAATGGTTATCGGTGCGACTGCAGAAGTACGTAATCATTTTATTTACCTTTTATTTTGTCTAGATAAGGAAAATATTTTGGGTAGAGAGTTTAATAGGAATACGCCATACGGAGAAAAGGCCAAAACTACTTTTTTTCTCTTGTGAGTCAAGCGAGTCGACTGGTCAGTTGACTGGTGGGCCTGTAGAAACAGGTGTGCTTTTAGCTAACCTGAGCCCGTCGGAAGGAACCCGCCTAGTGAGACGGGAGGCCGACATTTCTGGAGCGCCACAGACGGTGTCGTCAGGAAGGCCACTTCTTCCTCAAGTGGCGCCGAACGTCAGCAGTTACGCCAGGCCTGCGCCTGGATACGCTGGCTCGGCTTTCAGGCTCCGCTACTCGCCTCCGTTCCTGTCGTCTCCTCGCCTTACCTCGTTCGTAGGTAACAAAATACCGTTCACGCAGTATATGAAATACATCTTGAATAACAGTGAATCATCGTGAATAACTGTTTAGCATCCACTGGTAGATGCAGGCTCTTCCAGCTGACTAAACATGTTTCGGATCTTCAGTTTCAATCATCTAACTGCAGCGCTTTAGTGTCCCGCTTATGGCTGTGTATTTAAGCAAACCGGACAAAAAATACTCAGCCGGCCGCCGTGGCCGAGAGGTTCTGGGCGCTTCAGTCCGGAACCGCGCTGCTGCTACGGTCGCAGATTCGAATCCTGCCTTGGACATGAATGTGTGTGATGTCCTTAGGTTAGTTAGGTTTAAGTAGTTCTAAGTCCAGGGGACTGATGACCTGAGATGTTAAGTCCCATAGTGCTTATAGACATTTGACCCATTTTTGAAAAAAATACTCACTCCCAGGCGACGTCACGCTATTACCGTCTAAAACCAGCTGTAGCTTCGATAACAGCCTCAGTTCGGAGGGTAAGAGTGACCACAAGTTTCTTCAGGCGTGCCGAATCCAGCTGACTCACTGACGATTAGATCCGGTACAGCTACTTGATTGCATGGTGGTGACTGCTTCGTTTTACCCGTTGCTCCAAATGTTCCCAGCCATTTTCTGTGGGATTAAAGGTGGATGACTTAGCGAGCCAACACCGAGCAGCGATGGAGTGCCTGCGCGTTCGTCAAACTAGTAGCGTATGCATGCAGCCCTGCGAACACGGTTATTGTCATCCTGCAAGCTGGGAGTGTCCATGGCATAATAATGAAGAAGATACAGAAGAAAGGGCAATAGTTGCTCACGATAATGTAGAAGTGAAATTTATTCCAAGTCATTGTAATAAAATTTGTAACGGCGAGAAAAACATGCTTAAGACATCACAGAACCATCTCTGCTCCGGACTGAAACATTCACATACTGCGGTTTAAAAGCCTCAGTGGACGTTCGCTGCGCTCGACATGTTGCATCATGTGATTAATATTTTAAAAAACCGTCCCAAGTAGCACAATATCTTTTGCTGGTTAAAAAGCGATACGTTTCACCCGCGTAGGGCTTTATCAGTAAAGTATGAAATGAACATAATAAATAGCTAGGTGTGGTTCTATCCTAAACTACTATAGTCAAAAGTGAAAACCAAACTGTAAATGTATAAGACGAAAACGATAGGATAGCACATATAAGTTGTTATAATTACTGCTAAAAAGCGGTCGTTAAATAACCCTAAAATGTCCGGCAACCTAATGTGAAGAACGCCCTGGAAGAGGGTATAAAAACCGCCAGAATAAATCTACAGAAGGATACTTAAAATGTGTAATTGTCGATTAACCCCGTGATATGTGAGTCATCAGTCACAGCAGTATAAAATAAGACCACGCTCATTAACTGTAAACAAGGCCTCGGAACAAAATGGAGGAGCCGATCCGCACTCACATACTGTATACACAGTAATGATGGAATGAGAAGCGACTCGTGGTGTTAGTGAAGATAATAAGCACATTTAAGTCACTCCGCATAAATGCTACTGACAAGTATCCCCGCCTGTATACCTTCTAACTCGAGCTCTAAGCCTGCCATTGTGGCCGAGCGGTTCTAGGCACTACAGTCTGGAACCGCGCGACCGCTACGGTTGCAGATTCGAATCCTGCCTCGGGCATGGAGGTGTGTGATGTCCTTAGGTTAGTTAGGTTTAAGTAGTTCTACGTTCTAGGGGACTGATGAGCTCAGAAGTTAAATCCCATAGTGCTCAGAGCCATTTGAACCATTTCGTGCTCTACGTAGCACTATGGGACTTAACATCTGTGGTCATCAGTCCCCTAGAACTTAGAACTACTTAAACCTAACTAACCTAAGGACATCACACACATCCATGCCCGAGGCAGGATTCGAACCTGCGACCGTAGCAGTCGCGCCTTAACCTCTAGACCACCGCGGCCGGCAATTAGGAAGGTCTCTGTTTGGACGTTGTATTGTATAATTCTTTTTGCGTCTTATCGTATGTTAGCTCTGTTCTGGGACAGCATTCTGTAATAATATTTGTACGTTTTATCTAACATTTTTACGTGTATGTAGCTCGCTTAAGAGAATTTCTTTCTGTCTGCTATAATCGTTTTTTTATTGATGGCTTTGTACTTGCACTTGGCGCCACGTAGTGCTTACTATATAATGTAGACACAGGCAGCAGATCAGCAGTTTTCTATTTTTATTGTATACTATGAATGAATTGTTGTTAAGTTTTGAAGTTATTATTGTTACCGCAATTTCCTTTCCTTATTATTTCATAGAAATGGTAGACAAATAGTTAATCTTTGAAAGCAAATCAAGCATTTTACTTCCCTGCATGTGTCACTTCGTAAAAAATATTTGCAGACTAGGAATGGTGCTGTTCTGCAATACAACGGGTATTCGGCGACGACAGCGGAAACTACCGTATAGACCAGGTGGGGGCAAGTCTTGCACACAGCTCGTACACGCCTACCTTGAAGGGTTGCGGTTGATGTGGGGAGCAGACCAAACTGAAAGATAATCGGTCTCATCGGATTAGGGAAGTGTGGGAAAGGAAGTCGGCCGTGCCCTTTCAAAGGAATCATCCCGGCATTTGCGTGAAGCGATTTAGGGAAATCACGGGAAATCTAAATCAGGGTGACCGGACGCTGGATTTAACCGTCGTCCTCCAGAATGCGAGTCCAGTGTGCTAACCACTGCGCCACCTCGCTCGGTGCGTGTCACTGAGCCACGACACACGGTGACAGGGACATTATGGTCTTAGAAATGCTGTACTAATTCTTATGCCATGTGTTTGTTGCTCGTTTCTGTCACCACTGTTATTAAAAAGAACAGTGATCATTTGTACCATTTTATAATAACGCAATATTTCAAACCTACGTAAATTTTACGAATAAAAATTACTCCTTTTTTAGAAAAGATTTACTTAAAAACTAAAAAGTTTAGCCCTGCTGCTATAGCCAATTGATATTTCGGTGTTTACTTGGTTATTAATAAAAAAGAAAAAAAATCTGTTATAGCCGAGACCAAACAAATGCCGAAAAATACTGGTTATTCAGAACTAAAATATCTGTATCGGTTTTAAACGGACGGGTATTCTCATTCCTACCTGAAAAAGGAAGGCATCCTACAACGGTTGAACTCATTGACGAGGTTGCTGTTACAACCGACGACGCAGCATGTTCCACGAGTGCTTAGTGCTCCTGCAGTGTTAAGATAATAACAGTAAGTTCTGCGGTCTATTTTACACTGGTACCCGTACAAGACCCAGATGGTGCAGCAAATGAAACCTCATATTGACAGCTCTTCGGTTTACGGCACGAATCGAAACTGATGCCACATGGCCAGGTAATACTCAATGGAGTGACGGGACACTTTTTGCATTATAGGGTGCAGCGTGTTCACAAAACTTCCGAATTTTGGGTACTGTTAAACCGCGTGTTGTGCACGAAGAGCCATTGCACTCGCCCTATGTGAGTGTGTAGTGTGAATTCATAAGCGTCTTTATTCTCGCTCCGTCCTTCTTTGAAGAGAATACACCCAGAGAGCCTGTAAGGTGTACCGTGACGTCTGCTCCTTTTCCAAGACCTGCTTGTACAGCATTTGATTCCTGCTTTGGAAGAGAGCTACTGTTTGAAAACCACTATTTTCGAGCAGAATGGGGCAAAACCTCATGTCTCTCGGCCAGTGAAAGATCTGCTTAATGAAACCTTCCACGAACATGTTGCCTCCAGAGGTTTTCCTGATCAGATTCCACCGGAAGGGCTGCTGATCACGTCTTTTTACGAATGCAGTACCTCGTCGACGTCTCCGGTGATCACATTGAACGAATTGAATAATCGGCAATTAAAGATGAAATCAACAGGTAGTAAATCCGCTTTATAAAAAGGAAGAAAGGGATAATGTAGATAATTTTAGACCTATTTCTATACCATCAGTGTTTGCTAAAGTTATTGAAAAGGCTGTGTATGTAAGGATAATTGATCATTTTATATTACTCGATTTGCTATCAAATGCCGAGTTCGGCATTTGGAAGTCATTTAACAACTGAAAATACCATATTCTCTTTTCTCTATGAGGTACTGGGTGGGTTAAACAAAAGATTTCGAACGCTTTGCATATTTTTTGATTTAACTAAGACGTTTGATTGTGTTGATCACAAAATATTTCTGCAGGAATTGGACCATTACGGAATACGGGGAATAGCTCACAATTGGTTGACCTCTTACTTTGGCAACAGACTGCATCTACATCGACATCTACATCTATATACATACTCCGCAATCCACCATACGGTGCGTGGCGGAGGTTACCTCGTACCACAACTAGCATCTTCTCTCCCTTTTCCACTCCCAAACAGAACGAGGGAAAAATTACTGCCTTTATGCCTCTGTACGAGCCCTAATCACTCTTATCTTATCTTTGTGGTCTTTCCGCAAAATATAAGTTGGTGGGAGTAAAATTTTACTGCAGTCAGCCTCAAATGCTGGTTCTCTAAATATCCTCAGTAGCGATTCACGAAAAGAACGCCTTCTTTCCTCTAGAGCCTCCCACCCGAGTTCCTGAAGCATTTCCTTAACACTCTCGTGATGATCAAACCTACCAGTAACAAATCTAGCAGCCTGCCTCTGAATTGCTTCTATGTCCTCCCTCAATCCTACCTGATAGGGATCCCAAACGCTCGAGCAGTACTCAAGAATAGGTCGTATTATTGTTTTATAAGTGGTCTCCTTTACAGATGAACCACATCTTCCCAAAATTCTACCAATGAACCGAAGACGACTATCCGCCTTCCCCACAACTGCCATTACATGCTTGTCCCACTTCATATCGCTCTTCAATGTTACGCCTAAATATGTAATCGACGTGACTGTGTCAAGCGCTACACTACTAATGGAGTATTCAAACATTACGGGATTCTTTTTCCTATTCATCTACATTAATTTACATTTATCTATATTTAGAGTTAGCTGCCATTCTTTACACCAATCACAAATCCTGTCCAACTCATCTAGTATCCTCCTACAGTCACTCAACGACACACCTTCCCGTACACCACAGCATCATCAGTAAACAGCCGCACATTGCTATCCATCCTATACAAAAGATCATTTATGTAAATAGAAAACAACAGCGGACCTACCACACTTCCCTGGGGCACTCTAGATGATACCTTCACCTCCGATGAACACTCACCAACGAGGACCACATACTGGATTCTATTACTTCAGATGTCTTCGAGCCACTCACATATTTGGGAACCAATCCAATATGCTGGTACCTTAGTTAGGAGTCTGCAGTGGGGCACCGAGTCAAACGCTTTCCGGAAGTCAAGGAATATTGCATCCGTTTGATACCCTTCATCCATGGTTCGCAAGATATCATGTGAAAAAAGGGCGAGTTGCGTTTCGCAGGAGCGATGCTTTCTAAAGCCGTGCTCATGTATGGACAGCAACTTCTTTGCCTCAAGGAAATTCATTATATTCTAACTGAGAATATGTTCGGGAATCCTGCAACAAACCGATGTTAAGGATATTGGTCTGTAATTTTGAGGATTCGTCCTTCTACCCTTCGTATATACAGTAGTCACCTGCGCATTTTTCCAGTCGCTCGGGACTTCACGTTGGGCAAGAGCTTCGCGATAAATGCAAGCTAAGTAAGGAGCCAATGCAGTAGAGTACTCTCTGTAAAACCGAATTGGAATCCCATCAGGACCTGGCGATTTATTTATTTTCAACCCATTCAGTTGCTTCACAAGTCCAGGGATGTCTATCACTATATCCTCTATACGGGAATCTGTACGAGACTCAAACGACGGTATGTTTGTACTATCCTCCTGCGTGAAAGATTTCTCAAATGCTAAATCTAAAATTTCAGCTTTCGTTTTGCTGTCTTCCGTTGCCAAGCCAGACTGATCAGTGAGTGACTGAATGGAAGCCTTCGACCCGCTTACCGATTTTACGTAAGACCAGAATTTTCTTGGATTTTCAGCAAGATTTTTTGCTAAGGTATGACGGTGGTAGTGGTTGTATGCTTCACGTATCGCTCTTTTTACAGCAGCACGAATCTTCACTAACTTTTGCCTGTCCTCTTCTACCGATCTTTCATGTACCGCGAGTGCAAATGTCTTTGCTTCCTGAGCATTCTCCGATTTGCTCTGTTGAACCACGGTGGGTCTTTTCCGTCCGTAACCCACTTTTTCGGCACATACTTGTCCAATGCATGATTTACAATGTGTTTAAAATTTGCCCATAATTCTTCCACGTCCATCGTCCCGGAAGTAAATAAAGTCGATTCATTTACTAAGTGGGATGCTAACAACTGCGTATCTGCTCTTTCTAGTAAGAATCCTCTCCTAGCCTTCTTGACCGACTTTTTAATTTTCGCAACCATATTCGTAATTAAAACATCATGATTACTAATCCCTGTCTCAACACTGACACCATCGATGAGGTCTGGTCTGTTCGTGGCAACCAGATCTAAAATACTTCCATTACGCGTTGGCTGTCGATTTAGGTGCTCAAGGCAGTTTTCGGATAATGTGTTCAAAAGTAATTCACACGACGGCTTGTCTGTACCACCTGTAATGAATCCATAGAAATCCCAGTCTATACTAGGTAGGTTGAAGTCGCCTCCGACTAATATAACATGATCCGGGTACTTCTGCAACACAGAGTGTCGACACCTTTTGAATGACTCTAGAACTGTCACGGTGGAACCTGGTGGCCGGTAATAACACCCAACAAGTAACTTTATTTCTCCTACCCCTGTTAAACGTGTCCAGATAACTTCACAATCACACTCTACTTCGACCTCAGTAGCCACAATATTTTTGTCAACTGCAATGAAGACACCGCCTCCTACGGTGTCCAATCTGTCTTTCCGATACACATTCCAACCGTCACTAGATATTTCAGACATTTCTATCTCAGGGTTCAGCCAGGTCTCAGTCCCGAGAATAATTTGTGCGCCACACGCTTTCTGGAGGGCAGTAAATTCAGGAACTTTATTCCGAACACTCTGAAAATTTACTGCCAATATCTTGATAGCTGAAGTGTCTTTACACTGAGCGCGTCCTGATTTCCTTGCCTGCACATCGACTGGTGAGTGTTCATCAGGACCTCGCACTACTGCCTAGCATAAAAAACCCCCATGTGCACGCCACAAGTACTCTGCTACCCGAGTAGCCACTTCCTTTGTGTAGTGCACAGCAGAAGATCATTATTCACAATGTTGAGAATGGCTGTGATGTGGGGTCTGAGTGGGGAATGGTCAAGTGAGGGGTGCCACAGGGATCAGTGTTGGGGACACTCCTGTTCCCTGCTTGTATAGATGATATGCCCTCTAGTATTAAGGGTAACTCTAAAATATTTCTGTTTGCTGATGACTCTAGCTTTGTTGTAAAGGATGTTGTGTGCAACATTGGTTCGCTTTCAAATAGTGCAGTTCATGACCTAAGTTTATGGCTTGCAGAAAATAAACTAATGCTAAATCACACTAAGACTCAGTTTTTGCAGTTTCTAACACACAATTCAACAAAACCTGACGTTTTAATTTCACAGGATGGACATATGATTAGTGATACTGAACAGTTAAAATTTCTAGGTGTTCAGACTGATAGTAAACTGTAGTGGAAAGACCAGGTTCAGGATCTTGAACAAAGACTTAATGCTGCCATTTACACTATACGAAAGGTACCTGACGTGAGTGATAGTTCAACAAGAAAATTAGTCTACTTTGCTTATTTTCATTCGCTTATGGCGTATGGTATTATATGTTGGGGCAAATCTTCCCGTTCTAAGAGGATATTTTTGTGTCAGAAACGGGCGGTTCGGGCAATAAGTGGTGTAAGTTCACGAACCTCTTGTCGATCACTGTTCACGAGACTGAGTATTTTGACATTGGCCACTCAATATACTTATTCCTTACTGTCATTTACACCGAGCGAGGTCGCGCAGTGGCTAGCACACTGGACTCGCATTCGGGAGGACGACGGTTCAATCCCGTCTCCAGCCATCCTGATTTAGGTTTTCCGTGATTTCCCTAAATCGTTTCAGGCAAATGCCGGGATGGTTCCTTTGAAAGGGCACGGCCGATTTCCTTCCCAATCCTTCCCTAATCTGAGCTTGCGCTCCGTCTCTAATGACCACATTGTCGACGGGACGTTAACCACTGACAACCACCACTACCTACTGTCATTTCTTGTTAACAATATTAGCTTATTTCCAAGAATAGGCAGCTTACACTCACTTAATAATCGGCAGAAATCAAACCTGCATTTGAATCGAAGTTCCTTAACTCTTCTGCAGAAAGTTATGCAGTATACTGCTGCATCCATTTTCACTAAGCTACCACTCGAATTCGAAAATCTTAGCAGTAATCCACGCGCTTTCAAATCTAAGCTGAAGAGTTTCCTCATGGCCCAGATCTTCTATTCTGTCGAGGATTTCCTTGAAAAATTAAGCTGGTACTTGTTATATTGTTTATTGTGTTTACTTTAACTTATGGACTGACATTTTCGGGTTCATAAACATTTTATTTTTATCTGTTATTACATTTATGTTGTAATTTCATATACAGACACGTTCCATGACCTTGGAAATTTCCTCCTCAATTTGGTCGTTCGGAACTTGGTGTGTAAATAAAGAAATAAATAAATCAACATTATGACTTACGCACTTGTTTGACCTTTTCTGCCCACGTTTAGGTCCGAATCCGTTACATATGGATAAAATTCTATACGTCTTTCTTGTAGTCACAGCACCAGATTTGCACCGTGTGGGCAAAGTTGGAGCTATTTTTTCCAGTGTTAATCAGTTCCACATCATTACATTAGGATATATCTCAAGTTTAGCTGCTATACGATAATAACAGTTCACACTGGACTTCTGTGAGTAGCTGCCCTTCAATTGTAGCCACGTGGTACTAGAAAATCGACAATTTCATTTAAGATGTGATCAGGGGCACCTCCAAACATAATAGCTCCTTTCTGCCAGTTTGTCACCTCTGAATGTCCACGCAAATTTCATACAACCGACTGTCACATACAGACTGCTTTACTGCCATGAGTTACATCAGCTGTGGACGGTCACGTGAGCGCCTGGTACACCTACATTACCTGCAGCACTCCAAAGTCACCAGTGTGCTCTTCTATGAGAGTCACTAATATTTTCTGCGGTGAGCTTATCATCCACAAGGTCATCGGCTACGTGATTTTCCATCAGTAAAATTACAGGAAACATTTTTCTCATCCGATTTTCTCTCTGTTCATGTTGCATGCTCCACCCATGTCAGTTTCAATATCATCAGCCGTCATCCCCTCCTCAGTCCTTGTCTTTTTTTGTTTATATTTCCAAATCAGTTCTATTATTACTGTTGGTTCCACTGACATTTTCATTCGGCGTTTTATAGTGCTGATTTACTTTGCTTTAATAAGTTCTCGATATAGTACGCCTTTTCGTATGCCTTGAATTTTTGACGTGGAGGTCCAACTGAACGTTCTCCGCTGCTCAACTCTCGATTTTTAGAAATGCTGTGCCTTTTATGTCCATTTTTGACGGGGCGTACTGAGACTAATAGTACCCACAAGCTACACACTATCGTTCTAAACAGCGGGGGTGTTTAGTTTTAATACAACGTTACTTCGCCTAAATGAACACCAAGTCTGTTTTATTCGCCTGTTGATTTCATTCAGTGTCAATACGCCCCTCGTTTCTAAACTCTAAGCAGACAAATTCATCAAAAGACTCAATAACATCATTTTTGGTATTCAGTTTCTTCCTTGCAGCACAACGACAAAACATCTGTTTAGCCCAACGGTATTTAACAACCTGGACGTATTACACACTAGAGAAGAAATATTTAATCCATAAGCGTTCTGTACTCCAAAGAGTGCAGTCCAAAAGGAACGCTAATATACTACGGACTGCTTCAAAAACAGGGCTTAATAGCGTGTAGGATTCGCAATGTGAAATTGTTGAATGGTTGAATATGCATGCCAAACGAGAATGATAACACGGATTTTTGCCTTCCATGGACAATGTTCTTACAGACTGCGCTATCTAGGCATGGCTCACGGTCCGTCTACCCACATCTCTATCCTAACCCAAGAATGACAGCCAAGTAAGGACACCGTCTGTGAAATTTGGCAAATGGGAGAGAGGCAGTGACGTACTCAAACTGTAAGGCGGATTATGACCAGTGTCAGAAAAGAAAAAAAAAATCCGTTTCAATGTTTAATCTGTCAAGGATTTCACAACATCGAAAATTCCAATATATACAAAGAGTTTCGTTCCCTTCTGCTGTCTTCGTCAGAATCATGTTTCTTAAGAGAACTTTATTTTCCACAGCGCTAATTTCATTCCCCAAACTTGTATTCAGATCTATAAAACAGGGTGTAATTTTTTTAAGACAACTACTTAAAAATTCACTATTCTGTTATCACATGATGATACAGTTATTCTGATTATGCTTCTACGTTCTCCTGGATAGGAAGGACTGTCTATAACTAGTGTAGCACGGCGTCCCAGTATTTGGTCAGAAAATTATTAGTCTTTAACAAAAGTTAGCGCCATTGAGCGTTGCGTTAACCTCCACGGGTCGATAGCCGCCACTGTGGAGCCATGTGGGCTGCTGTAACAGACACGGCAGTGGGACTGCGAAGCGAGGATGGCCCATCTCGGCGGTAAACTGCGCTGCACACCCGTAACCGTGTAATCAGGTAGGGCGATGTCACCAAATCACGGCAAGTTTGTTGTTTTCGTAACGGGGGTTTAGTGAAACTGGGTTTTGGTGAAACAAATGGGCACTGGAAGCACATAAATAAGTCTGGATTTTAAGGCAGGGATCACTCGTCAGCAGTACCACCACGACGCCAGGGTGGCACCAGACATTTAGATGAGTGGGCTTCGCCAGCTGCAGCCGTGGGTGTCGAGACCGGGCTGCACCTGCCGCCTGCGCTAACAATAAGTCCTTCAGGGGACTCGGTGTCTCAGCCCTGCCAATCTGCCGGCCGGGCCTGCCGACTCCGACGATGAGTTCCTAGCGGCACTCGGCGCTACAATGCAAGCTGCCGGTCGACTTCTATCCGAGGGCAGTGGGTTGAATCCCACGCACAGTAGACTCCTGACGCCACCACTATGCCTGGCTGAAGAACCGAGGGGTGGTTGCCCGATAGGGACGCCATCACGGCACAGCGCGACACGCAGCTGACGTCAACGACCCTGGCCTACAAAGGCTGCCGGCTTCAGAAGCGCAAGTCGCCGGCTCAGCAGCAGAGCCAGGCGTGTCTGCCTCGCTATGTCATGTATAAAAAACAGTCAAGTTCTTAATAACTGTTAACAGTGTTTGCTCTGTGGCCCTCGGCCTTCCATCACCAGTCACTCACTCCCGCGCCGGCCGCGGTGGTCTCGCGGTTCTAGGCGCGCAGTCCGGAACCGTGCGACTGCTACGGTCGCAGGTTCGAATCCTGCCTCGGGCATGGATGTGTGTGATGTCCTTAGGTTAGTTAGGTTTAAGTAGTTCTAAGTTCTAGGGGACTAATAACCACAGCAGTTGAGTCCCATAGTGCTCAGAGCCATTTGAACCATTTGAACTCACTCCCGCCCCCGCCCCCACCCCACCCCCAGCGTGTCTGGCACGTTACACATCTAAGAAATTCTAGAGAGATCAAAAGCACATTTTCATTATAATGAATAATGGTGTCTTCCATCAGGTGATTGATGACAATTCTGAGTCAACACCTAAGTCTACTGCCTTTTTGCCTTACGTAGGAGACACGTCCAACAAGATCAGTCGTATTTTACGGAAATACAATGTGAAATGTGTTTTCCGACCTCCATCTAAAATTAGAGCACTTTTGAGTTCCGGTAAGGATGATCTTGGACTGCGTAAAGCGGGTGTATATCGTATTCCTTGTAGCTGCGGCATGACATTTATTGGTCAAACTATCAGGACCGTGGAGGACCGATGTACTGTGCATAAACGGCACACACGATTACAGCAGCCAAATAGATCTGCTATTGCCGAACATTGCTTGGATACTGGTCACCCCGTGTTATATAATAACATAGAGATATTGGCATGCACGTCCAGCTACTGGGACAATGTTATTAGGGAGGCAGTTGAAATTAAATTAGCGAGCAACCTCGTTAACAGCGATGGAGGTTTCTGTTTAAACTCTTTGGAATCCGGCTCTCTCCCTTGTCAAAAAACTGAGGGACAGAGTCAATGCTACCTCACATGCGAACTCATAGTTTCACTATCGATAGCTCTGACTTTGGTCATCTTTGGTGGCACTAATGTTCAGTGTGTGTGTTATCTTTCCTACTTCAGTCCGAGAACCGAGGTTTTAAATTTGCATGTACGCCGCCTCTCCGTTGCAGTTTGCCTTGAAAATGGCGGGGTGTTCTCCCGCCGAAATATCGGCGGTCGCTGGAAGTGTTACCGGTCTGAATTCCCGGAAGTTATTTGAAAATATATATTCCTTACTGTCATTCCTTGTTCATATATTAGCTTATTCCCAAGAATAAGCAGCTTTCACTCAGTTAATATACGGCAGAAATCAGACCTCCATTGTCAATAAGCTATCACTCGAATTCAAAAATCTTAGCAAACCACGCGCATTCAAATCGAAGCTGAAGAGTTTCCTCATGGCCCACTCCTATTCTGTCGAGGAGTTCCTTGAAAAATTAAGCTGATTCTTGTTGTATTTTTGATTTCGTTTACTTAAACTTATGGATTGACTTTTTTCGGATTCATAAACATTTTATTTCTATATGCTACTACTTACATGTTGTAATTTCATGTACTGACACGTTCCATGACGTTCCTACTGAACTTGATGTGTAAGTAAATAAATAAATAAACAGCGGAAAATTCAAACATAGGAATATCACAGATACGGTTTTTCTTGGCAGAACCACTAACATCAATGGGGCAATCCATAATGTTGTTAACACTGTCTGACAAAACGAGTGAAGCACTCATAAAACATGGTCGGACGTCAATGGAACTTCGTACATGTGCACACCATGGGCGGCTATGTAAACTGTTAAGAGTTGTAAGTGTCTGTGACAATGTAAGACGGCCAATAGAGTGGATTAGTGCCGTTCGTGTTTAGTGTCATTTCCAGGCCTGGCTGGATACGTGATGGGCGTGAACAGCGTCAGATTTTGAATTATCACTGTTAAGGTAAGGATATGGAGATAACAGTTACTCCTGTGAGACAACGTTATCAGCACATGACAGAGTTTGAAAGGGGCTTCAGTGTAGGTCTCCATTTGGTTGACTGGTCGAATCGTACAATATCCAGATTTTTGCGGCATTCAGATGCGACAGTGACCAGACGTTGAATGGCGTGGGGACGTGATGTCAGGTATATTGGTCGTCAAGTATGTCTTTAGCTCGTGGTCTAGTGGCTAGCGTTGCTGCCTCTGGATCACGGAGTCCTGGGTTCGATTCCCGGCCGGGTTGCGGATTTTCTATGCCTGGGGACTGGGTATTTGTGTTCTCCTCATCATTTCATCATCGTAATCATCTTTCGTGATAGTGGCTACATTAGGTTGTGTAAAAATTGGGTCTTTGTACAGGCGCCGATGACCGCGCAGTTGAGCGCCCCACAAACCAAACATCAAGATCATCATCGTCGTCGTCAAATATCCGGTTGACCACGTCTGAACACCAGGTAATGGTGTCCCTGCAACATTTTGTGTCATTCTACACCACTGGTCGGAGATTAGCAGCAGGACTAGAGAATTACCGTCCCATGCGCCGGCTACCGTGAACGCCACAACACCAACGGCTGCGTTTGGAGAAGTGCCGTGACCGGGAAGCAAGGACCGCTGATGAATAGCATGTGTTCAACAACAATTCTCGGTTCTGCACAATCCCGGATAACAATCGTTGACGAGTATGGAGGCGACCTGGGAAGACGTCCCATTCTTCCAATATTTTAGAGAGGCATTATGATGTGGGTAACCATCGAGTACGATTTCAGGTCACAGCTGGTATTAATTGATAGAATTCCTGCGGCATAATGGTAAGTCACGGACGTTCTGCGTCTCATGTTTCACCTCTCATGCGACAGTATATTGGCGCCATTTTCTCTATAGGGCAAAACTCATTCACACATGGCACGTATCTCTGTGAACTGTCTGCTTGATGTTGAGATACTCCTGAAACAGATTTGATCACCCGATCTGTCTCTGATCAAGGACTAGTTACAATAGTTGTAAGCTAGCTTGCTTCAAGAGAGGATGCGGCGGTCTTATGACATCCTTCCCAACTGAATCAGTGCATGCATCCCGGCCGGAGGTGGTGCAACTTCATAGTGGTAAGTGGGCTCATACTGGCAAGTTCTTAATAAATTCAACTACAGTTTGTAATAATTGAAATAACACCACATATCCTCTCTGGCCGTGAAGTTTCATTTAATTTTGTCCTCCCCATCTGAGTGCTTCACTTGTTTTGCCACGCAGTGTATTTGGAGCTTTTCTTCCCCATTTGCCACTTCAATGAAATTTATCATGTAGACTGGAACAAATGTTCTTCATCTTTTGCAACTGACTGTTTATTTTGTCTTTAACCAAAGATGTGACACCCATTCATAATACGTAATATGTTACAGCTGTCAATTTCAAACATGCATTATCTTTCTTCGTGCACACTGAACATGATCTTGCAGTAACGTTTACTTAGGGATCGTAGGAGCTATAGAGGGTGGAAGTGAACTGGAAACTGGAATGTTGGCGATGGGAAGGAGAGAGGGAGGCAATATGGTGACTTGCGCACGTGCGTACATGTTTTTTTGTGTGTGTGTGTGTGTGTGTGTGTGTGTGTGTGTGTGTGTGTGTGTATTTAATCTTTTTATTTTATCTTCTTCTTCGTATTTACTATTTAAATATTCTTTTCATTTTTCATTTTATTTTATGGTAACCTGTGAATTGGTTTGAAATAGTTAAATGTGTGATTATGACATACTATAAATTAGAAATCTGTACTGTGCTCATGTAATGCCTACACGAGAACCAGCGGACGCACGACAGTATTAGTAAATATACACTGAAGAGCCAAAGAAACTGGCGCTCCTGCTTAATATCGTGTAAGGCCCCCGCGAGCTAGCAAAAGTGCCGCAACACGACGTGGCATCGACTCGACTAATGTCTGAAGTTGTGCTGGAGGAAATTGACACCATTAATCTATTCTGAACAGCACGTTGCAAGGCATCCCAGATATGCTCTATACTGTTCATATCTGGGCACTTTGGTGACTAGCGGAAGTGTTTAAACTTATAAGAGTGTTACTGGAGCCACTCTAGCAATTCCGGACGTGTGAGGTGTCACATGGTCCTGGAGAACTGCCCAGTTCCGTTGGAATGCACAATGAACATCAATAGGTGCCAGTGATCAGACAGGATGCTTACGTACGTGTCACCAGTTAGAGTCGTATCTAGACGTATCAGGGGTCCCATATCACTCCAACTGCACACGCCCCATACCATTACAGACCCTCCACCAGCTTGACCAGTTCCCTGCTGACATGCAGAGTCCATGGATTCATGAGGTTATCTCCATACTCGTACACGTCCACCCGCTCGATACAATTTGAAATGAGACTCGTCCGACCAGGCAACATGTTTCCAGTCATCAACAGTCCAATGTCGGTGTTGACGGGCCCAGGCGAGGCGTAAGGCTTTGTATCGTGCAGTCATCAAAAGTACACGATTGAGCCTTCGGCTCATTAAACCCATTTCGATGATGTTTCGTTGAATGGTTCGCGCGCTGAGACTTGTTGGTGGCGCATCATTGAAGTCTGCAGCAATTTGCGGAAGGGTTGCACTTCTGTCACGTTGAACGGTTCTCTTCAGTCGGCGATGGTCCCGTCGTATTTCCGGCCGCAGCGATGTCGGAGATTTGTTGTTTAACGGATTCCTGATACTGACGGTACACTCGTGAAATGGTCGAATGAGAAAATCTCCACTTCATCGCTACTTTGGAGGTTCTGGGTCCCATTGCTCCTACGCCGACTATAACAACACGTCCAAACACACTTAAATCTTGTTGACCTGTCATTGTAGCAGAAGTAACGATCTAACAACTGTGCCAGACACTTATTGTCTTATACAGGCGTTGCCGACCGCAGCGTTGTATTCTGCCTGTTTGCATACCTCTGTATTTGAATACGCAAGCCTTACTAGTTTCTTTGGCGCTTCAGTGTAAAAGTAAGTGATTACTCACAGCTCTAAAAGTGTAAATAGTAAGATAACTTAAATGTACTGCCAGGAAACGCTGCATGTCTCAAAGCAAAATGGGTACATGTGGAAAATAGATACAGTTAGCAAATTATTTGTTATTTTCTAGACGACTTGTGAGACCTACTACGAACAGATGAAACATCTTCGTTATACAACAAAATAAACACTCAGTTGCAAAATATTTGTTACTGTTTACATGATGAAAATCAATAGCTTCTTATGAAACGTAAGCAGTTTACATAAATGTACCTGACATGCATTGCTGTTTGAAGACCTTGCACCGCCGAAAATATACTGTGCTTTTCCGGTGATTGGTTCGTAATCTCAAAATAACTCTGTTTAGAATTGTTTATCTGTGTATAATTTTGACCCTACCTTATAACCAATAATAAAGTATCAGAATTAATTTTCACGCTACAGCGGAGTGTGTGCATATTTACAACTTCCTGACAGATTAAAACTGTATGCCGGACCGGTGCTCCACGTTCCGACGTTTGCATTTCACGGCAACTGAGCTTTATAAGCAAATGTTCTAGTCACGAATCCCGGTCTGGTGCACAGTTTTAATCTACCAGGAAGTTTAGGTAATAAAGTGCTTTACACAATATATGAATTCTGCTGAAAACCAATTATTGATCTCCATCCTTAGAGTATCTAAATTCAGAGATTTCAGATTAGATTTTTCGTTGCTCTATTCAAGGTGAATTTTCGTGTGGTTCTCTCTCAACGCTAACCTCTGATGTGTTTCTTGTATTTTCGGTTTCAGTAATTCGGCGGATTATGTCTATCTCGAGGGAACTTCTCGTAGATGCTGCAGACGCAGGTATCAGCCGGCGATATAGCTATATAATAAAGAATGAAATAAAAATTATGTAGATAAATATATGATGCGACTCACTGTGTTGTGTTTGGATGTAGAACACTCAAATTTGAAGGGACCATTGAAATTTATTTGCAAGAGTGAGCCAAAAAGTTTCATAATATTTCTTCTCAGGATGTTAAAGCAACAATAACTGGCATAAAATAAATGCTTCCCAATTAGAAATAACACAACAAAACTCGAGAATTTAATATCAGACCAATGTGGTTGGCTGGTAACTAGTGTAAAAATCGAGAAAACGAGAGCCACTCTCAAATTTGTTAAAACGTTCAAGTGTGCATCCGCACACACTCACACACACACACACACACACACACACACACACACACACGACTGCGCTCGCGTGCCACCTGTCACGTTTCATAAACCTATATATGTCGTGCCATAAAACAGTTATCAGTTAAAAGTGGACAGTAAAATAAGAGTACTTATAACAGTTTTTCAGTTGTTCGTAGCTGGCTGACCTCTGATATAAAACAGCAAAAAACAAGCCACTCTGATACGCGTTAATATCAACGCTTTATCTAATTAGGGACGAATTATGACACTACACAAATTTTTTAAACTCACACTAAATCTGCCCAGTTGTCACTTAAAACGGAGAGCAAGCCCGTATCTGATCGCAGGAATGAAATTCTGTCGTTAAACGAAATACAAGAACTAAAATATGGTGTGTCGGCAGTGGTACCAAATGTACACAGTATAGTGGTGGGTCCGCTCGACGTACGTAGATAAAACTCACGTGTTAACGGGGACCATCCTATGCGAAGTCTCTGATGAGAACAGCTTCATCACATTTATTCGGAGAGTCAGAAGTACGTCAAAGCTCTGTTGTTGATATGAAAGACGACAGTTTTCGCCATTTTTCTAATCTTCCATGGACCCATAACACATGTCATGTCATCAACAGCTGTATCATACTGTGTTGGGTTTGGTAGAGTGAGTTACAGAACTTAGCCCACATGCATCATTGATTGCGTTATCTACAAGATCACTGAACCCGATTGTCACTTGACCTTGTACCAAGTAAAAATACCACAACATTCATCTTTTCCTGCGTTCTGGACGCTTTGGGCTGGTTTTCTTCCGAGTTAATTTGCTGGATCACTTGAAAAGCACTCAGGCAATCGAAGTAGAAGAGGAATTTTCGAGTCTGATTACATGTCAAGAACAACAGCCACGTCAAGATTGCGTGAAGTTCGCCTTCGAACTGTATATTCATTTGGCAGGCGTATCCTAAATGAGCAGTTGAAATAAATAGAACTGCCATTCTCTCCCCCTGTTTGAAAACGTCAGTGTTCACTACCTTTAAATTGCTATACTTGGTTAAAATAACGTAAAGTTGTGTCTTAAAAGGCAGTCTGGTGTACATGAGTTTTTATCTCTGTCAGGTCTAAAGTAAACCTAAACCTAATCAATAACCGTAGTGGAAATTTGTTCCAATCTTATGTCAGGACAGTCATGCTTGTAAGCATGTGATCGATCAAATCAGATTTTCCCACACTCCAAACGGACTCATCGTTCGTGGGTAACAGGTATACATCCACCCATACTGTCATGGTCGGTAGTAGCGAAAGCATCTGAGTCGAGCATTTGAAGCATTGAATGTAGCGACCAAGCTGTAATCCAAGCGGCGGCTAACTGAACCTCTGTAAAGTTGAGAGTAATTATGCATTTTTCACCCCTTGCTTCTCACACCTTTTAATTCCTCCTATAGAAACTTCTTAGAACATTCAGAGTTTTGATTGCGATTGCCTTTAAGCCTTTCGGGTGAGGCCTAGGATTCTCCCGGACTCCATAAAACACTGAATGGTATCCCTCAATTGTAGCTGTCATAGGCTGGACAACAGGACGACCATTGGAAAAGAAAGCCACAGGTTTTCCGGATTAAAAGTTAAAACCCTTGTCAAATGTAATTAATAGGCTATTGTGAGACTAAAGAGAATAAACACACCAGCTCTACCCCGAACAGACCGAAGGCCCAGCAGTAGCGACAGAACGCCGTGCAATCCTCTACCCATAGGCGTCGCTGGATGCGGATACGGAGAGGCATGTGGTCAGCACATCGCTCTCCCGGACGATGTCAGTTTTCGAGATTTGGGTCGCTACGTGACAGTCAAGTAGCTCCTCAACTGGCCTCACAAGGGTTGAGTGGACGCCGCTTGCTAACAGCGCTCGGTAGACCCGGACAATCACTCACATGCTAGTCGAGACCGACAGCGCTTTAACTTCGGAGATCTGACGGGAACCGTTGCTAGCGCTGCCGCAAGGCCATTGATCTAAATAGTAAGCAGTATATTGACAAGTCGTCTGCAAACATGGAATGCTGTAAATGACTTTTGACTGTGGAGTAGATCTGTTTATTTACTCTCTTATATCTGACCAGGAGCAACACATACCAAACATATTACAAAACCTGCTCAATAACAATAATAGTAGTAATAATAACAAAACTGATAATGACTTTAATAACAATAACTATTATAGTAATTTTAGTAAAAAGCATTTAGAATGATATGATTGCCTTAGTACATCTGAGCCGGCCGCTGTGGCCGAGCAGTTCTAAAAAAATGGCTCTGAGCACTATGGGACTCAACTGCTGTGGTCATTAGTCCCCTAGAACTTAGAACTACTTAAACCTAACTGACCTAAGGACATCACACACATCCATGCCCGAGGCAGGATTCGAACCTGTGACCGTAGCAGTCGCACGGTTCCGGACTGCGCGCCTAGAACCGCGAGACCACCGCGGCCGGCGAGCAGTTCTAGGCGCTTCAGTCCGGAACCGCGCTGCTGCTACGGTCGCAGGTTCGAATTCTGACTCGGACATGGTTGTGTGTCATGTCCCTAGGTTAGTTAGGTTTAAGTAGTTCTAAGTCTAGGGGGCTGTTGATCTCAGATGTTAAGTTCCATAGTGCTTAGGGCCATTTGAACCATTTCTTAGTACATCTGAACCCATGTTTAGTGTTATCAGAAGCGGAATGGAAAAAGAAAGAGGAGAAGATTGAAATTCTGTGACAGTGCCTGTTACGAAAGACCAAAATATAAAAGTGGTTCAAATGGCTCTGAGCACTATGGGACTTAACATCTAAGGTCATCAGTCCCCTAGACTGAGAACTACTTAAACCTAACTAACCTAGGGACATCACACACAACCATGCCAGAGGCAGGATTCGAACCTGCGACCGTAGCAGTAGCGCGGTTCCGGACTGAAGCGCCTAGAACCGCTCGGCCACAGCGGCCGGCACCAAAATACACGTAGAAAACTCTGTCGACCAGGGGTTGGGAGACGTTGTGGGGGAGGAGGACTGACGAGAATGTGCCGCACAGACTGTAGGACAGGTGGCTGTGGTGATAGGAGGGAACCATTAGCAGTCTTTTGAAGTTCTGAACGTATTTAATTTTTATGATAATCTGAGGAAGATTACAGCAAAGACGGGTTCTTGAATACAGAAAATGATTTAGAAAACATGGCAGTGCTGTGTAATGGTAGAGAGAGAAGTTTGCTGTATTGGGAACGAGTATCTCTACTCTCCTGTTCAGATCGTTGAGTAAGAGTTGATGACAGATAAGACGGAGCAGAATGACTGAGAATATGGAAGAGCAAACATAGAGTACGATAGTCTCTACGCCTATCGGCACGTAGCCATGATAATTGTTTGTAGGATGGTGTGATATGGTCGAAAAAGCGTACGTCACAAATGTATAGCACACAAGGATTCATCGCCAGTTCCAGCCTGCACGATTCTCGTAAGAGAGTCCTTGGCGAATGGCATCACCATAGTCAAGTATGTGGAGAATCAGCCTCCAGCTTATTTTTAAGCTCCAAAGGAAAAACTTTTTTTGTGTATCTGTACCGAGCGAAGCGACGCTGGCAAATTTGTACAGATTGCAGATGCAAGAAAAGGTTATTTCTGTGGCGTTTAGGATTAATACAGGAAGATATTCTCTGAACTGAGGGATAATATATCTTTTGTGAGCGACTAAGGTTGTTTGCGTTTTAGATGGGTTAAGTTTCAAATATATGCTGTGGCTATAGCAAACAGAGTGGTGCTTAAAAAAACATCTCCGAGAGAACGAAGAACCTTGTCTGAGAGTTGATTCCTTACTCTATAACTAAAATAGCACAGATTCATAATGAGCTCACTAAACTGGTGTTGTGACTACAGATTCCAACTCATTCAACCATAGCGTGATAAGGTACCTCCAAACCGCGTCATATGCGTTGTAAAGATCTAAAAGGAACCCTATAGGGTGCTATTTGCGCAGAAACGCATCCTTTATATGTCCCCAGTAGCTCTAGAATTTGGAGAGTAGATGTTCTGCCTCCGTGAGCCAGATTAGTGCATTGTTTACCAGGCATTCTATGGACGTTTCGAGGCAACTCGTGGGGGTTGTATTACCCTCACACGAAATTGTGTTAAGAAAAGTAAGGGGAGTTTCCTTGCACGCTGAACTTAGCTGTTTTTACGTTCTGTAAAGTATCATATCTGCTTTTTGATGTTGTCGTGGCAGACAGCTAATGCACTACGAAGTTCCCACATGCGGATAGGATGATTGTAGACTTCATCCATTTCAGAGAGAAAAATGGACTTGTTTTTCCGCATTCTTTGGCGTCATGTTCGGAAACCCAAGCCCTGACTCTGGGAATATGATATTTTGTCGATATATTACAGCTTCGTGTGGGACGTTTCGTATCGTGTCATTGTGAGTGAAACTGTTTGTGGTGTTCAGGAACTATATGTATAAGCTCTTTTTGCTCTTCTTGTTTATCCTTTGGACGTTAGTTTCGCAACCCAGAGACCCTGTGCTCTTCTGTACTGGACTGTTGTTGAACCCTCTCAGCGCTACCTACTTGTCTCTTGTTATAAAGTCGGCCTACTTAGCTGGGTGGTAACGCGCTTCCCATATACCCGGCCCGGGTTAGTTTCCCGGCGGGGTTGAAGATTTCTCCGCCCGTAGACTGGCTGTTGTGTTGGCCTCATCATCATTTCACCCTCATCACAGGCACGCAAGTCACCCAATGTGGGGTCGACTGAAATAAGACTTACACTCGGCGGCTGAACTTCCCAAGATGGGGCATCCCGGCCGACAATGCCGTACGCCCATTTCCAATTTTTTTGTTTTGTTTGTTATAAAGCGGCAGTGACTATTCCACAAAGCGGCAGGTCTTTTTTTAAGGCGTTCGGAAGATTTCTGTGTCATCGTCCCAGCAACTTTGAGCAGTAGTACTATCTGCTTGACTCTGAAAGACTGTCCTCATTAATCCAAAAGAATAAACGAAATTCATTTGTGGGATGGATATCTGCTTCAAGGTTCACGGAGATGTGAAAAATGTCCGAAGAAAATCATCTCAGATGTAAAGCCGCAAGAGTTGAGCTAAATCACTAAGATTTCATCAACTGTTATCATCGATATCAATGTCAGCAGCTAAACTTCTGACTGTTGGTATTACTATTGTGTTGAACTTGAAAAGATTAGTGACTTTACCCAAACCCTCGATTGTACGGTGGTTATTGAATATATTAGGACAGGTTCTCTACATCTCAAGGTACGGCTATACATCACAGATCCAAGGAGGCGTTACAAATTTCTGAAGTTTTGTCACACAACACAAGGGTGCAATTGCTAGGCAACGTATGGCATGGTTGGCGAAGCGGATGACACAAATGGTACCACCGTATGGTGGGTGACAGGTTGGTATCCCACCGCTCTCTGGAGCGTCTCCAGACAAGCATTCGCTAGTCATCAGGACTCAGCTCGAACCAGGACTCATCACGTAAGGGTATTCTACTCCAGTCAATGAGATTCCCAGCCAAAGACGAGTTTGGAGACGTACCAGACGGTTGTGGGACACCAACCTGGCAGTCGCTGGCCATACGGCTCTACAACCAGGAGTGATGGTCTGGGTAGCCATTTCTTTTCATACTAGGACCCGTTTGGTTGTCATCTGAGGCACCCTAAAAACACAGCGAATCATCGGCGATATTCGACGCCTCGTTTTCTTGCCCTTAACGGAAAGCCATCGTGAACTTACATTTCAGCCAGATAACGCCCTCCCTGCACACAACGAGAGTTTCTATTACTTGTTTTTGTGCTTGCCGATCCCTATCTTGCCAGCAACGTCACCGGATCTGTCCCAATTGATAATGTTTGAGACATTATGGGCAGGGCCCTCCAATCAGCTTGAGATTTTGACGATCTAACTCGCCAGTTGTACCTAGTTTGGCACGATATCCCTCAGGAAGACATCCAATAACTCCGTCAATCAAGGCGAAACCAAATAACTGCTTGCATAAGGGCCAGAGGTGGATCAACGAGTTATTGCTTGGTTTAACTTGTGAAGCTGTTTCTCTTGAAACTTTCTGGCAGATTAAAACCGTGTGCCGGACCGAGACACGAACTCGGGACCTTTGCCTTTCGCGGGCAAGTGCTCTACTATCTGAGCTACCCAAGCACGACACACGCCCCGTCCTCACAGCTCACAGCTCAGATGGTAGAGCACTTTCCCCCGAAAGGCAAAGGTCCCGAGTTCGAGTCTCGGTCCGCCACACAGTTTTAACCTGTCAGGAAGTTTTATATCAGCGCACACTCCGCTGCAGAGTGAAAATCTCATCCTGTTTCTCTTGAATAAATCATCCAATTTTTCAGAAATTGTAATCATTTGTTTGTCTGTACATGCACACCACATCTACTGATTCTCGTCCCATTCTAATAATTCCTTCGTGGAGGGTCGTTTTTTGGCTTACAGTGTGCCTTTTCACGGATTCAAGTTCAATGCCGATCACGGCTAATTTTACAATCCAGAAACACATGAGTTCCCGCAATGTTAATATGTACTGAGGTAACCAAATAAATGCACAAATATGACAAGAAAACTGTATCTACCCCACAAAGACTAGTAACACATTAGTTTAGACAGTGAATCTGCTGATGTGGTATGTATGAGTCAGTATATGTGACGCAAAGTGATTTGTCCAGCAAAGAAACTGCAAGTGGACGATTCTTTAGCGCGAATACTGCTTCAGCAACCAAATGCAAATGAGAAAATAATTATGCGTACCAACAGACGAGGCCGGCACCTGTGGCCGAGCGGTTCTAGGCGTTTCAGTCTGGAATCAAGCGACCGCTACGGCCGCAGGTTCGAATCCTGCCTCGTGCATGGTTGTGTGTCATGTCCTTAGGTTAGTTAGGTTTAAAGTAGTTCTAAGTTCTAGGGGACTGATGACCTCAGATGTTAATTCCTATAGTGCTCAGAGCCATTTTTGAACCAACAGACGAAACAGAAAGAAAGCCTGATGTTCTGGACCGTAATAAAACTGAGGTTGACGTAATATAGCAAGTAAACTGCCGAACGTTTATGTTACCAGCAAGGACTGGAAGGTATGGGCTTCATAAAACCTGGTGCTCGCATGCACCAACTTATAAAGAAATTGTATGTGTGGTGTGTTCTTTCGGATGTGAGAATAATGGGCGGTGTAGGCTACACTTGTAGTGTGTGAGAAGTTGAGAGTTTGGATTGGAGAGTAAGCATGTTCGGATGACCGAGGCGGTGCATAATTGTACGAATAAATATATTTTATTTAATCTGCCTTCCTGCTTAAAAAAAAGGAGTGAGTTGTCGAGGGACGGGAAGGAGGAGGGATCGTAGCCAGGTCTACCTACTATGTGTCCACTGGCCTGAAGATGACAACTCTACTTCCTCGAAAAAAAAGGCAAAAATAAATAAAAATATTAAGGCGACCGGTCGCAAAAAGCGGAAGAAACCACAAGAAAGGCAGCTAAGCGGAATATCCGGGTTCGAGTCCCTGGCCAGCATAAATTTTCACTTGGCGCCTTTGAATTTAATTGAATGCCAAGTTTCGCCTGAGACCCACATTTCTCTTAAATAATATTTAGATAGAAATATAGTATGTCAGAAAATTGATACTTCCAATACTTCGTGAAGCGAATGACGTTTACAGGAACAAACCGAAAAAGTCAGTTGAAACTATGAGACTTACGGTGAGTAAAGTAAAAAAGAAAATAACCATCTTGACAGGAGCGATCTAATAGATTACTCTCGTGTAAAAGGAACAGAATTTCTTCTGACAATCACGTTAAGTTTATAGTGGCTAGGGGAAAGTTCACAGGGTATAATGACTTCACCGTATTATGTATTTAGTTCGTGAATAAGAAACTCCACTCTGCAGAAGCCAACGATGCGTTATAGCTAAGCAATTACCTGTGGTATTCATCTTCCAGGAGTGCTAAGCTTGTGTTATTAATGGCAGTGGTTTGATACAATTAGAATAATAAGCTTGATTTTTGTCAAGGCCTACTGGATTTGAGTTTCCATGTGGCACACAGTTTTAATATGCCACGAACTTTCTTGTAGGTGTTCTTTATTTTTTACCTTAGCGACCAGTGAGAAAATTTTCTGTAGCGTACACATTGTTTGATGAAACAGAGACTTTAATTAAAGATGATAAAATAAGTAATGCTCTCAGGAGAATTTATGTACTAGTCGCCTTTTTATATAATGCCCTTGCAGTACTGTGGGCTCTCTCTTTCGTAACGATATCGAAAGCAGATGTCGGAGAGAGAGAGAGAGAGAGAGAGAGAGAGAGAGAGAGAGAGAGAGAGAGAGAGAGAGTCGAATAAACTGTTCAAAAAAATGGTTCAAATGGCTCTGAGCACTATGGGACTCAACTACTGTGGTCATTAGTCCCCTAGAACTTAGAACTACTTAAACCTAACTAACCTAAGGACATCACACACATCCATGCCCGAGGCAGGATTCGAACCTGCGACCGTAGCAGTCGCACGGTTCCGGACTGCGCGCCTAGAACCGCCAGACCACCGCGGCCGGCCGAATAAACTGTTCCAAACATTGATAGAACCTTCACTTTACCCTTCTAGTGCTGTATTTTTTCAAATGCATATGGTGGTAGACACACAAGAAAATGTAAAGATGTAAAGCCAGGCGCTTAGGGATCAGGGTTCACATACTAATCATATCAAGATTTTTTCTCTGGATCTTAATATGATATTCGCCTGACGTAAAAACCGGATGCGCTGTCATTACAGTTGCATGTCAAACTTTAGCCTCCCGCTAAAATCAGTTCAATGCACTCGTTGCTGCAAGGAGAGAAGAGGCACGTAATCTCCAGTAGGGGCAAGCCTAGCAGAGCGCCGTGACGTGCAAACTAACCTTCGGATTAATGAATGCTTTACTTACTTTATGTGTAAGTCACAAATATAGATATGCATTTTCTCTCTGATCTAAGAATATCTTAGCGTCCTTGCATTTATTGCGCGACAGTTTATATGGTGCACGTCTTTGTTTCTCAGAGTTGCGGTGGTCCGTGGTTTCTGCTGAGTGCTGCAGGTGGTGGAGTGGGCAGCCCAGCGTATTGTTCGATTCCTTTAGCATAGCGCAAGTACACGCTGCATTAAAAACGTTCTTGTTCCTTTGTCTGCAAATTGCGCGACGAAAATAATTTGTCTGGAGCCAAGAAGCAGTAGGTCCGCAAGCGACCAACAGCGCACTGAAGGAAAAATCAATACCACTAGGCGACCGCGCCTCTCTGTCATGGCGTTCCCGGGAAATGGATTCACGGGGTTATTCGCACCCCGTTACTGCTCCAGAATAAATTAACCTTTAAATGTGCACCTACACACTGAAAAAACAGATTGTTATCCTTCTTTCACACACAGAATGGATGTTGCACTGTGACGCTCTGTTTCTCCACTTAGATACTTTTTTAAACCCTTTCTGCGCACGCATAGTCGTACTTACCCTGAAGTGGCTCGTAATCGTCGAAGATTTTTATATGTCGTAAGAAAAATCAATTCTGATTCAGTCTCTCCAGTTACTGTTGCCGTAATCCCGATCGATATCATATGAAAGATCATCGTCAAGCTAAGTCAATCAGTAAAAAAAACTCTTCTGTCGTGGATGTGAGAATCCCTGAATCGTTCGATCGAATCTGTGTGCGTGTAATCGAGAAACTCGTTGATTTAAGAGTGTAGCTCAGCAGGAAAGACGCTGTCTTCTCGCAAATGGGATTACGGAAACGGCCAGACTCGTTACCATCAATCTAAGTTGAAAAAGCAACAGTATAACCATTAGTAGGCAACATAGCGAAGTTTGCCCAGGAGCCTTGCCACCTAAGTTTAGTCTCCTCCGTAACTCGGAATACAGGGTGTTACATAAAGGTACGGCCAAACTTTCAGGAAACATTCCTCGCACACAAATAAAGAAAAGATGTTATGTGGACATGTGTCTGGAAACGCTTAATTTCCATGTTAGAGCTCATTTTAGTTTCGTCCACCTACGCTCAATGGAGCACGTTATCATGATTTCATACGGGATACTCTACCTGTGCTGCTAGAATATGTGCCTTTACAAGTACGACACAACATGTGGTTCATGCACGATGGAGCTTCTGCACATTTCAGTCGAAGGGTTCGTACGCTTCTCAACAACAGATTCGGTGACCGATGGATTGGTAGATGCGGACCAATTCCATGGCCTCCACGCTCTCCTGACCTCAACCCTCTTGACTTTCATTTATGGGGGCATTTGAAAGCTCTTGTCTACGCAACCCCGGTGCCAAATGTAGAGACTCTTCGTGCTCATATTGTGGACGGCTGTGATACAATACGCCATTCTCCAGGGCTGCATCAGCGCATCAGGGATTCGATGCGACGGAGGGTGGATGCATGTATCCTCGCTAAAGGAGGACATTTTGAACATTTCCTGTAACAAAGTGTTTGAAGTCACGCTGGTACGTTCTGTTGCTGTGTGTTTCCATTCCATGATTAATGTGATCTGAAGAGAAGTAATAAAATGAGCTCTAACATGGGAAGTAAGCGTTTCCGGACACATGTCCACATAACATATTTTCTTTCTTTATGTATGAGGAATGTTTCCTGAAAGTTTGGCTGTACCTTTTTGTAACACCCTGTGTATGGAAATGTGAGGTTTTGTGAACATTGTATGGCCATACGTCACCGAGGTGTTTATCGACCACACTTAAGATTTTTTTGACACTAACGCTCCTAAAAGTGTCAAAAAGCTAAAAGATTCATCTGATAATTAAAATACAAGATTTACTAACGTATGCCCATAAACAAATTAAAGAAACATGTTGTCATTTCCAAAACTTGTGATTCTTGTTCTCTCGGGACGCCCTGTCACAGCCACTGCTCCAGACACACTGAATCGTGCGGATGACATTATTCGTGCCGGCTGGCGCATCACAACTCGACAATTGGCTCTACAGTTGTCGGTCGGCAGGAAAGTCTGCTATGATCGAATTCTAGGATACTCAAAGAGGTGCAGCGATGGATTCCAGTAATGCTCACAGAGGACCACAAGATTCAAAGTCCAGACCTGGAACACTCGGACTTCCATCTCTTTGGGCCGTTTAAAGATTCTCTACGGGGAACACACTTTGAAGATGACGAGAGTGTCAGTTTATAGTGAAAACGTGGCTACGCCTACAGGACAAGAGACAAAATTGTGGGGCATTACTTATTGAACGACCCTCGTAATACCAGGGGGTACAGAAAAATAATGCCTGCGAATTTTTACGTCAAATTTCTTAAAGTTTTTTAAATAAAGGAAACGTTATTATCCTTGTAAATCTTTATTGTTCAGGTCTACCTATTTATTTATCGGCATAGTCACCCTGGCGACGAACACATTTCTCCCACCGAGAGACCAGTTTGTTTATACTGTCACTGTAGAATGTTTGATTTGTTGACGGCGGCACAACCTCACCTCTGCTTGCACCGCTTCACCACTATCAAAGTGAAGTCCACGAAGACGTATGTCAAGCTTTGGAAACAAATGAAAATCGGATGATCCAAGTCGGGGCTGTAAGGAGGATGATCGATGACAGTGAACCCAAGGCATCGGATTGTTGCAGATGTAGCAGTGCTCTTGCGAGGTCCGGTATTGTCATGCTGAAGGAGAGGATTCTCCATGTGTGGACGAACTCTTCGAATTAGAAATTCAGTTACAGCGCGCCGGTTCTCATGCACTGGCATAGTTACGTTCGGCACCGCCACATTTCATGTTACAATTCCGAGCCCTCTAGCGGCAGTGTGCTGCAAATATATAGACGTGAAGAATAAAGATGTTTGTTTTATTTAAAAAGTTTTAACAATTTTCACTTAAAAAACTCGGACGCATTACTTTTTAGCGCGCCCTCGTACAACAGGGAAACGTGGTTGACTAATCACCGGACATTACACGAAATTGTGAATGTTTTATCACATCCATCTCACCGTTACCTTTGATCGAGGTAAGATCTTCCCTTTCGTTAGTTGTGCCCACTCGTCAAAATATAAACGTCACTCTGTTTAAACAGGGCGTTCAGTGATACATACATCAAATGCATTAAAGTATGAGGGATCGTCCCAGTGGAATATGAAGGCATGCGTAAAAGCAAAGTGCCAAATAGGGGCCGCGCGGGGTTGCCGCGCGGTCTGTGGCCCCTTGCACGGTCCGCGCGGCTATTTCCCCGTCGGAGGTTCGAGTCCACCCTCGGGCATGGGTGTGTGTGTCGTCCTTAGCGTAAGTTAGTTTAAGTTAGATTAGGGACCGATGACCTTAGCAGTTAAGTCCCTTAAGTCCTTACCACAAATTACCAGATGTTTAAATGTGTGTGAAATCTTACGAGACTTAACTGCTAAGCTCAGTCCCTAAGCTTACACACTACTTAACCTAAATTATCCTAAGGACAAACACACACCCCGATGCCCGAGGGAGGACTCGAACCTACGCCGGGACCACAAATTACCAAATTACCAATTATTGCCAAACAGAGAGTTGGAGAATGAGTCACGTAAGAGGTAACACCTTTTATTTCCTTAAATCTAAAGGAGGTTTTCCGTAATTGATAGTATGCTAAGGGACAAATTATGTTTTATAGAGATAATGCTCTGAACTCTGGTATTAACCGCGATACCGAAAAAAAAAGAGTTTTTTAATGGAACCATACTCTATTAATAACTGTATTTAATACCTCTCGGAAAGACAATTACAGGGATATAGCGCTTGTTAGAATTGACGTTGAAACCTTTCGCAAAAAAAGTCCGAGAAACGCACTAAAATCGGAAAACAATACGGCCAGAGTGGGGTATTACGTTGTGAACACCGCCAAGCAGAGCCCTCATGCGAGACTTCGTCGTTATATGCAGCAAGACAGGCCTACGCTTCTATGATAAAATCTCATTTTCTATACGACATACGTAAAGGATCAGCTGTAAGTTTTGCATGTGGAACTGCAGCATATGTTAGCTTCTGACGCATCAGATCGGGCTTAGAAAAGCTATTTCAAATGTGCGCACGCTTCGAGGTTTTTGTGGAAACAATTGCAGTTTCTTCAGGCAGTTCTCCATTACCACTTAGACAGCATTTGTTCGAAATTGTCTGCATGAAAATAGCATGTCTAATTGCTTTTCATTGTTCTACATGTCTGTATGCAGGAAGTGGTAAAGCAAGTATGACTTGCCGACAGACGACACAAAAAAATGGCTCTGAGCACTATGGGACGTAACATCTGAGGTCATCAGTCCCCTAGAACTTAGCACTACTTAAACCTAACTAACCGAGGGACATTACACACATCCATGCCCGAGGCAGGATTCGAACCTGCGACCGTAGCGGTAGCGCGGTTCCAGACTGAAGCGCCTAGAACCGCACGGCCACACTAGCCGGCACAGACGACACAGTTCTGACAGCTCTTTAGTGCAGACCAATAAACCGTCGAAACACTTGATACAACGATGAAACCTGTTTACAATGCAATAGCCGATTTCAGCCGACTTGCTTCTGAATTTTAGAAAAGTTATCGGATCATTCTGCGAAAAGCTCCAGTCTCAAAATTAACGAACATTACATCTCTGTATCCGTCTTTCCAAGGCCTTTCGAATGTCGTTAGCTTCATTATCTCTACCGACACAAAAGTTGAGTGTCCGTATAGCATAAAAAAGTACGTACCCATTAGTGTACAGCCGGTAACAGTGGCCGAGCGGTTCTAGGCGCTTCCGTCTGGAACCGCGCGACCGCTACGGTCGCAGGTTCGAATCCTGCCTCGGGCATGGATGTGTGTGATGTCCTTAGGTTAGTTAGGTTTAAGTAGTTCTTCGTTCTAGGGGACTGATGACCTTAGATGTTAAGTCCCATAGCGCTCAGAGCCATTTGAATCATTAGCGTCCAGTCATTTGCCGAAAAAGTCGTTGGGATATCTGGATTTGTAAGCCACTGTCCCTTGGGTGGCGGAGGATACATTGCACCAATATTGTCTTTCCTATTCCATTCACACACTGAGGGAAGGAAAAAAGTACTGCCTCTCAGGGTGTGAACAACTATATGGAAACACCAAAAACACAGTACATTATCTTGCTAATATGTGTAGAAAAGCCGCCAACTTTGAAAATAGCTGCCAGTCGTCTCGGATTCGATAAGCACAGGTCCTGTATGGGTGTAAAGAGAATCTGATACCGTTCTTCCTGCAAAATAGTACCAAGTTCAGGTAAGGAAAATGGAACTGGACAGCGATCACATACACTTCTCTCCAAAGTAGACCACGAAGCATCAATAATATTCAGATCTTGTGACTGTGGTGATAAAAGGAGATGCGAAAATTTGTCCTCGGCGTCACAAAACCAGTTCTGGACTATGCGAGGTGGAATACGGCATCACCATTGGGGGTCAATCATTCTAACATTGGATGGGTCTCATCAGCAAAAATGGTCACATAATCTTTGACAGTTATACGACCTCGCACAGTAACCACTGGGCCTATGGAATACCACGATATGGCTGCTCAGTCAAGGAAGCCCCGTCATATTTGAATCTTGGGACATAAACTCGGGTAGCAAAAATGGTTCAAATGGCTCTGAGCACTATGGGACTTAACATCTGTGGTCATCAGTCCCCTAGAACTTAGAACTACTTATACCAAACTAACCTACGGACATCACAGACATCCATGCCCGAGGCAGGAATCGAACCTGCGCCCGTAGCGGTCGCGCCGTTCCACACTGAAGCGCCTAGAACAGCTCGGCCACTTCGGTCGGCCTCGGGTAGCAGTTGTAAACAGTGTGAAACAAGACTCAGCCGACAAAATGACATTCTTCCATTGCACCTTAGTCCAGTTTTTATGGTTTTGGCACCACATTTTTCTGTTAAGTGCCTTTGCACCACTGATGAGTGCTTTTTGAATTGCAGCTCGCCCTGCAATTCGGAGATTATGCCACGGATAAAGTTTCTCCGCTTTTCCTGTATGTGGTATAAATCTTTGATACGCTACCTCTTGTAACACCAAGCACTTCGGCTGCTTTGGTTACGGAGGCAACCACCATACGAGAACCAACCATTGTCCGACGTTGGAGTGCTCTGAGATCCGACATAATGCACTCTCAACTTTCCAGATCATTGTTCTGAGCACGACTGACATTTGCAACGTACTGAAATTCTACAGGTGTTTTCGTGCTAAAATACGAGCACAGTGCTCTCTGCAGGCTTTAATAGAATCTGATTTTATGTTGAAGCATGCATTTCTCGCGGAGTTTTCAGATTTTTGTCCGATCTTTGCTTGTATTTGGATGTGTCCTAATCAGTATTCTCTTTTTCACATCATCCCTACGCGATATACAGGATGTTACAAAAAGGTACGGCCAAACTTTCAGGAAACATTCCTCAGACACAAAGAAAGAAAATATGTTATTTGGACATGTGTCCAGAAATGCTTACTGTCCATGTTAGAGCTCATTTTATTACTTCTCTTCAAATCACATTAATCATGGAATGGAAACACACAGCAACAGAACGTACCAGCGTGACTTCAAACACTTTGTTACAGGAAATGTTCAAAATGTCCTCCTTTAGCGAGGATACATGTGTCCACCCTCCGTCGCATGGAATCCCTGATGCGCTGATGCAGCCCTGGAGAATGGCATATTGTATCACAGCCGTCCACAATACGAGTACGAAGAGTCCCCACTAGAAGGCGTAGAAGTTTATAAGGGGTATTTTAGAGCACCCTATACAGGGTGTTACAAAAAGGTATGGCCAAACTTTCAGGAAACATGCCACACACACAAAGAAAGAAAATATGGTATGTGGGCATGTGACCGTAAACGCTTACTTTCCATGTTAGAGCTCATTGTATCACACCCGTCCACAATACGAGCATGAAGAGTCTCTACATTTGGCACCGGGGTTGCGTAGACAAGAGTTTTCAAATGCCCCCATAAATGAAAGTCAAGAGGGTTGAGGTCAGGAGAGCGTGGAGGCTATGGAATTGGTCCGCATCTACCAATTCTACCAATCCATCGGTCACCGAATCTGTTGTTGAGAAGCTTACGAACCCTTCTACTGAAATGTGCAGAAGCTCTATCGTGCATGAACCACATGTTGTGTCGTATTTGTAAAGGAACATATTCTAGCAGCACAGGTAGAGTATCCCGTATGAAACCATGATAACGTGCTCCATTGAGCGTAGGTGGAAAAACGTGGAGTCCAATCAAGACATCACCAACAATGCCTGCCCAAACGTTCACAGAAAATCTCTGCTGATGACGTGATTGCACAACTGCGTGCGGATTCTCGTCAGCCCACACATGTTGATTGTGATAATTTACAATTTGATCGCGTTGGAGTACATACTGCCGAAACTAAAATGAGCTCTAACATGGAAATTAAGCGTTTCCGGACACATGTCCACATAACAAAACGAGCTGCGGACTGCCCACATAACATCTTTTCTTTATTTGTGTGTGAGGAATGTTTCCTGAAAGTTTGGCCGTACCTTTTTGTAACACCCTGTATACGGCTATGGCAGCATAATGTTCCTTCGATTACAGTTTCTCTAAATTTGCCCAGCAGCGTTTCGCGAGAAATACGTCGACTTCCTACTTAGGAGTTCCCGAGCATTTCTGTTACATTTTTGTATGGGATGTTACGAACTATTACGATCCTAGCAGAACATCTCTGAATTCGTTTGATGTCGGTTGCCAATACCATAGAATTGGTCGCAGTAGCGTCTTATATGCGATTTCCTATACAGACGCACTGTATTTTCCCAGAATCCTTCGAACAGATCTACTTTTACGACATTGCAGTTCTTGTTTTGTTAAGAAGAACGATGAATGTTCCTTTGGACCTACACTAATGAGCCAAAACGTTATGACCGCCTGCTTTATAGCTTCCTTGCCCGTTTTGGAAAAGAAATATATTACTTATTCTGCGTATCAGGGATCCGACAGTTCAAAAAATGGTTCAAATGGCTCTGAGCACTATGGGACTCAACTGTTGTGGTCATTAGTCTCCTAGAACTCCTAGCAGTCGCACGGTTCCGGACTGCGCGCCTAGAACCGCGAGACCACCGCGGCCGGCGATCCGACAGTTCGTTGGTAGGTTTGTGGAGGTACGTGGCATTAAATATCTACGCACTAATTTGCGGAAATAACTGGCCACTGATTTGCGTACGTGGTAGTGGTGCTCGATAGCGAACCACGAGGCAAATTTAGTCACCGAGACATCAACGTGAGTTCACTATAATGCTCCTCAAACCACGGTAGCGCCGTTCTGGGTCCGAGAACGGAGAATTATACTATTGAAAGATGAAATCACTATAGGGGAAGAGATCAAGCACGAATGGATGCTGGTGGTTCGAAACTGTCAGTGAGTCTTCCATTACTGGAACAGGTCCCATAGAAGCGCAGGGGAATGCCTACCATCCCCCTGGCGCGTAGTACGTTTCGAACCGCCGTTCATATCGATGACGGCGTTTGTGTAGACGACCATCTACGTAGTGTAGCAAAAATGTGATTTACACGAAGAGTTGACACGTTTCCATTGATCGATGGTCGAATCCCGATGGACCCGTGCTAACTGCCGTCATAATTGACGGTGTCGTTGGGTCAGCATGTGAACACGTAGAGGTGGTCTAGTGTGGAACTCCATGTTCAACAATGTACGATGAAAGGTGTGCCCCGAAATACTTGTGCGTGCTCCAGCACTGTACTCTTTCGGAAGAGATGCCACAAATCACCATCTGTCCTACTTTACAGAGCAGACAAGCCTCCGAACCCCACGTTCTTTGAAGGGCTGTAGACATCCAACCATGTAGCGCCTAATGGCAGTTTTACTGTTCTACCTTTTCTGTAGCTGCTCACGAGAGTAGCGCGTGGACATTCGACCAGATTCGCCTTCTTCGAGATACTAGTTCACAGGCTCTGTGTAATAATAATCTATCCTTTGTCAAAGTCGATTACCTCATTGCATTCCCCCATTTGCAGTCCATATCATAGCTAGAGAGATCCCGCGTCAGTGTCATTTCTGTTAACATACTTTTATTACCATGCCACGTGCCCGCAACACCAATAGGTGACATCCAGTGTCGTGGTGGGCAGTGGTCATAATGTTTTGGCTTATCACTGTACCTGAATGTCCAAAGGAACAGGCACTCCAGCGACTACAACCGTTATCAAATACATGAAATGCATTCGCACTTGCGAGCACGAGGAACCATGAGCTGTTTAAGGGAATGAAAATGGAAATTTGTGCCGGACTGGTAGTAGAACCCGGATTTCCCGCTTTACTCGGTCGATCACCTTACCTGAAGTGGTTCTCCATACACGACTCACATCCATAGGCAAGTTTCCATATGATGTCATGCCTGCATCAAACTCGTAACGGATAGCCAAAGCGGTTATTGTGACCGCTCACCTAAAGAGGGGAACCCGGTTCGAGTCGCGGTCCGGCACAAATTTTCATTGCAATTATTCCCTTATAAAGCTGATTGTTGTTCGTATTCGTAGCTGCGAATACATTTCATATAAATCTATGTCTTCCATTCACCTTCTCTAATGTTAATATTACATGATCGCCCCATTTCGTATCACTTCATAGTATTACTCCTTAATAATTATATGATGTGACGTGTTTAAGATGTTCATTGCTTATCTTGTAACCATACACTATTCGATTCTTTCTATTTCTTACAGGCATTATCATACACTTACCCACATTTAAAGACGGCTACCATTCACTCCATCAAGTGAAAATTTGCCCAAAGCCATGTCTAATTTCTTAAAATCATCTTTCCTCATTAAAATGTAAAAAATCTTTATCCAAAAACCTTAATTGCCTAGACTGCTTACATGCAATAAAAATTAAAATATGATTACTAGACTAGTTTCAAGTGCCAATACAATCATCTTCGTATTAGATGCAGGTTAAATAAAACCTGGATATATCACCACCAAGCATATCATGCAACAACAGGTTGCATCAGAGGTAAGTTAAATAAGAAATTTAGTGGTAACAGCAACAACAAAAATACCATGCTCGTATGAGACGCGGGCTGAACAAAAACTGGATGTAACAGTAAAACTACATCAGTTAGGAGCTAGTTTCAGTCCCTGCAACATCAGATCAGAGAGCAGCGTTTCGTTTATGAGTTTTTATGAGCTTCTGATAAATATAAGCAATTTACTTTTATTTATTGTGCTCATTTTGGTTTAAATTCTTTAATTATTTGTGTTTTTCTATGTCTAGTACCGACAGTTCCGCGTTTTAATGACTGTGTAGTGTACCTTTCGGACGTTTGTTTCGCGAAAGGCTTTTGCTTTCGTGCCAACAGACAGTTACCGTTGTAGAACTCGTTAGCTGAGTGGCAGGTCTCATCTCTGCAGCAGCAGCTTTTTAGTACACACAGCTCAGTGCTTCAATACCTATCTAGCCTATAGTTCCGCCATCTTTAATATGGATAGGGACTGTGATTGCTGCGTACAGATACGAGCTGAATTGGTGGCCCTTCGATGGCAGCTCCAGGCGGTGCTGCCTTACGTCTCACCGCTTGAAGTTGTTGGCAATGGGGATCACCGTGTGGAACCGGAATGGGGATACATGGACCGTCCATCAAGTCCCGCGTGTTTCCACTGCAGTGACCACCCCATTTACTGCCCTCACTGTGTGTGTCCACTCCTCTGTGGTCGAGTGGGAGGTCTTCTAGGTGTGGCAGGCAGCGAAACGCCTGATCGAAAGTCCTTCCGAGTACGTCTGAAAAACAGCTTTTGGGCGCTATCTGTGGCTGGTAAAGATCCTGAGATAGATGGAGTTGCTTGCCCAGTTCCAGAGGAGGATTCTCATCCTCCAAGAGCTGACTATTGACAAAGGTTGGTATTACTGATATTTGAGAGCTCCAACGTTAGGCGCGTAAGGGGCTGTCAAAGAGGGCAAAAATCCAGTGTGCATTCTGTGTGCAGCAAGGAGCAGTCATTCCAGATGTGGAACGGATGTTTTCGGATGCCGTGAAGAGCGCAGCGGTGGCTGCTATCGGTACTAACAATACGTATCACTTCGGGGGAGAAGAGATTCTCTCGTGTTTCCGACCGGTAGCTGAAGTTGTAATGAATGTCATTCTTGCTTGTGAGATGCAGGCACAGCTCACCACTTTAGCATCGTCACAGGCCCGACTGCAGAACGGACGGTTCTTTGACTGTATAGGCTGCAGTTTTCTTCACTTGCGCCATGGGGTAGTGTGGTTTCGGGTTTTGCTTAATAGATCAGGGTTCTGCTACTCACAGGAGCCGTCTACACAGGAATCGATGGCTGTGTGGTATGGAGTAGGCAGTTCAAATGGTTCAAATGGCTCTGAGCTCTATGGGACTTCAGAGGTCATCAGTCTCCTGGAACTTAGAACTACTTAAACCTAACTAACCTAAGGACATCACACACATCCATGCCTGAGGCAGGATTCGAACCTGCAACAGTAGCGGTCACGCGGTTCCAGACTGAAGCGCCTAAAACAGCTCGGCCACCCTGGCCGGCGGACTAGGCACTATTTTAGGTTAGAGGGTCACGGGAAAGTACAGAAGGGCTTAAGTATCCCAGAACAAGGGTAGACATAGCAACAGTCAGTACTGTAGTTGTTCATTGTTGTAGCCGTGTTGGGAAAAAACCATAGTTCCAAGCGCTAATAGAAAGCACTGAAGCTCAAATTGTTACAGGTACCGAAAGGTAGCTACATCCGGAGACAAGTTCAACCGAAATTTTTACAAAGAAACTAACAGTATTCAGAAGGGATAGATTAAATACAGTTGGCGGTGGCGTGTTTGTTGCTGTTGGAAGTAATTTATTTTGTAGTGAAATTGAAGTATATAGTTCCTGCGAGTATGGTTAGGGGTTATACTAGACAACTGGAAGAAATTAATAATTGGTATGTTTTACAGATCCCGGGCTCACAGAATTTTGTTGCTGAACAGTTCAAAGAAAACTTGAGTATTATATCAAATAAGTACCACACTCATACAATTATAGTTGGTGGTGGCTTCAATCTACCCTCGATATGTTGGCAAAAATACATGTTCAAAGCCGGTGGTGGGTATAAAACATCGTCAGAAATTTTACTAAACGCTTTCTCCGAAAATTGTTTTAGACGATATGGTTAAGAGCCCTCTCGAAGTGTAAATCGTAGCGATAACATATTTAAACTCTTTGCAACAAAAAATCCTGAGCAAATAGGGAGCATCTTGTCGGATACAGGGATTACTGACCACAAGGTCGTTGTAGCGAGACTGACCACAGTAAAATGCAGATCTGCCAAAAAGAGACCAAAAATTGCTCTTTTTTTTAGAAAAAAAACAGATAAAAATTTGCTTGACACCTCCCTAAACGACAGTCTCCAGTCCTTCCAAACTAGCTATCTACGTGTACACCAGATTGGCTTAAATTCAGAGAAATAGAATCAGTCGCAATTGAGAGATTTATACAGAGTATATTAATAAAAGGTGGTACTAATTTCCACCCCTCCTCCACCTCCCGCCTCCCATCCCCTCCCATGCGCACGAAACAGGTATACAGTCACTTGCTTGGTGGAAGATCCTTACCTAAAGACTGGAAAGTTGCATAGGTCATAGCAATACTCAAGAAAGGAAACAGACGTAATGCTATGAATTACAGACTCATATCACTTCACGGAGATTTGGATTAGGATTTTGGAACATATACTGTGATATAACATTTTGAATTATCTTGAAGTAAACAGTCTATTGACACACAGACGGATTCAGAAAATTGTTCTTCTTGTGAAACACAACTAGCTCTTTATTCGCACAAAGTACTGAGTGCTATTGACAGGAGATCTAAAATTAATTCTATATTTACAAATTTCCAGAACGGTTGTGACACTGTTCGTCACAATGGACTTGTAATCAAATTGCGTGCCTATGGAGCATCGTTTCAGTTGTGCAACTGGATTCGTGATTTCCTGTCAGAAAGGTCACAGTACGTAGTAACTGACGGAAAGATATCGAGTAAAACGTAAGCGATATATGGCATTCCTCAAGTAAGTGTTATGGGCTCTCTGCTGCCCCTAATCTTTATAATAGATTCAGGAGACAATCTGCGATGCCCTTTTGATTGTTTGCAGACAGTGCTTTCATTTACCGTCTGCTAAACTCAGCAGAGGATGAAACCATATGTAAAATGTTTTAGACACGATATATGTGTGATGCGAAAAGTTTCACTTGACTCTGAATAAGGAAAAGTGTGAGGTCACCTACATGAATACTGAAATAAATCCATTAAGTTTCGGTTACACGATAAATAGATCAAATCTAAAGAATGTCAGTACAGCTAAATGCCTAGGAATTATAATTACGAACAACTATAATTGGAACGACGATATGGGTAGTGAGAAGGCAAACCAAAGACTGCGGTTTATTAGCAGAAAACCTTAAGCGGCAAGAGGTTTACTAAAGATACTGCCTACACTACGCTTGTCCGACCTCTGCTAGACTATTGCTGTGCGGTACGGGATCCTTACCAGACAGGATTGACGGAGGGCATCGGAAAAGTCCAAAGAAGGGCAGCTCGTTTCGTTTTATCGCGAAACAGGACAGATAGTGTCATGGATATGATAAACGATTTGGGGTGGCAGTTACTAAAAACAAGGCGATTTTCGTTCTGGCGAAATCTTTTCACTAAATTTCAATAGCAAATTTTCTCCTCTGAACACGAAAATATTTTATTGTCCTTAATCTACATAGCGACAAATGATCGTCGTAATAGAACAGGAGAAATCAGAGCTCATACAGAGAGATTGAAGTGCTCATTTTTCTCATGTCCTCTTAGGGAGTGGAACGATAGAGAAATAGTCTGAATGTACGGTACTGCAGTGACTGCGTTATTCCTAATTACGATGCAATGTACCTTTGTACATGCATGCATGTGCAAAGGTACATTGCATAGTAATTCGGAATAACACAGGCACTGAAATATCGTATTCATCCGCCGACACAGGGCAAGCGATGTGTGTGTGTGTGTGTGTGTGTGTGTGTGTGTGAATTCCTAAGGGACCAAACTGCTGAGGTCATCGGTCACTAGACCTACACACTACTTAAACTAACTTATACTAAGAACAATACACATACCCATGCTCTTGGGAGGACTCGAACCTCCGGCGGGAGGGGGCGCCCAATCCGTGACATGGCACCTTAAACCACGCGGTCACCCAGCGCCACTACAGGGCAACCGATTTTCAAGTAAAATTTCTCGCATGTACGTGATGTACGAGTACAGGTTGTAGACACATGGTTAACGACTTATGGAGATGTGGGTGTGGCCGTGAGTCGTGCAGGGATAGCCAAATGACATTTCGCCGTAAGTGGTCAAGCAGTGCGGACGGAGCTATTTACGTCCTCGCTACGGCGTGTGCCACACGGTTGTTTACTTCACATCGGTATTCACGCGTGTTACGATCACCGACAGAATGATCAAGTCTTACCATCAAACTACATCGAAGTTCACCTTTCCGAACGATTATGCACTACTAAAAGCACTTGCCGTCGAACAGTTCGTACGTGACGATCTAAGGATCCCCCGTGAGAATGTGATCGGAATACACCTGTCAATCGTTAGCAGCGTAGTTATGTCATACTGACAGATTACGCAGCTTGCAAACAAGATCTTACAACGGACGAAAGATGGCCTCAGATTCCGTCACTCGGACGGCCACATCGGCCCAGTAATTGTTGGCATACCGGCCTGAGATTATGCACAATCCGTGTTTTTGAACTTTCGTTCGAAATGCCGGAAGAAGACGTGATGGCGGTACTGCGCCCTTACACGCAGTTTTAAACGGGTTGCGGCAAGTCCGTCTTGAGCTAAAGGAACGTGTCTTGTCCTACCTCTCATTGGCGGTTGCCGGACCATAATCATATAGTAAGGGCAGCCAAAGACCTATTCTGAATGTTGAAAAGAAGGACATGTGCGCAAAGAATGCCTCCAACGCAGAATACGCAGTTGTGGACCGACGGAGCTTCTCCCTTTCCGACGACATCTCTTCCACACACCTACGTGGCGGCAATGAGACCCGATGCCCTCCAGACACCTGCACAGCAACTTCCACACGATCTTTCACAATCTGCAGAGACCGGGCTAGACAAGGCCGACGGTCTACAGCAGCGACCGGCCTCTCCCCCGGAGATTCTTGCGCCGGATGCAGATATTGACAGACGTGAGGGTGATATGGCTCTCGATGCCACGGTTGTGCCTCTCGCCGCCTTGGTTCCCGAACGTCGAGAGTCCATACCGTTGTCCGCCTATGAACCACATCCGCACAGACAAAGGTCATCAAAACGACGCAGGAAGATGCCATCGAGGGCAGAGTCGGCGTCGTGCTTCCAGGATGAAACTTTCAGACGATCACCAGATGATTCTCAGGAGGAGGTCCCATTCGAAATTGCCGACAACTACCCCCATCACGGGCACAACAATTTACTGAGTGACTTCATAACACAACAATGCCCTGAAGACTATAACGGGATCAGACTATTGGATGTCTATGCGCCATCTGGTACAGACCAACACTCACAATTTTATTCTGAAACAACCACTCCACTTTTTCTGGGAAGACATTGGCACATAATTATTGGCAGAGATTTCAACTGTGTTCCCATGAGGAAGGACCAGTATCAAACTTTTACCACCTGTCCCAAACTCTGTATGTCGACTCAATCTTGTAGACACCTGATAGGTGGTACATGTCGATCTCCTGGGATGGTACATACGTCATGATCCACTCGGCCAGTCGATTGGATTGAATCTACGTCACGTACCCTCTGCTGCGGACGGTCTGAACGCGGAAAGGTGGCCTTAGACCTTCCCAGATCATAGTGTTTATTTTTCCACGATCACCCTCCAACGACAGACAATATGGCGCAGTCGGGATCCGTCAGAACTTAACGTTGCCTACTTACAGGAACCTGAATGTCGACGAAGGGTCACGTCCACGTGGGGTCCTGCGAAAGACGAATTACACAATTCTCGCCCATACTTCTATGGTGGGTATAATGTGTAAAGTCAGCCCTACGCCGCGCGCTGCTCCATTACGGCAAGGAACGAATGCAGTGACACAGAGACATGATATAATTGTATTACATGATCCCCCCAAGACCTTATAAAGCACCCGCCATACTCTGACCGCCAGGTCGAGGTTCAGCACGTCAGCGCTGCGATACAGGACATTGCTCGGCTCCACTTGGAAGGTGTAGTTGTCCGGGCACGATGCTGAGACAGCATCACCAAAGAAACGCCCTCACTGCATCATGTTGTCGCAGATCTCAGACGCCGCTGACAAGAGCTGATCCGTTCTTTAGATTTGCGTGACGGCCGACGATTTGTATCACAGGTGGACATTGCAACAGCCTTCGAAGCTCACTATCGTCACTTCAGTCGCGACGAAGGCCCTAACGTTAAGACATTTACGGACATGCTTCAGACGGTCCATCTTACCATTGATGGCCAGAAGGCGGACTGTCTTTTAGCAAACATCTCCAGTGAAGAAATCACTGATACGTCATGGGGGTTCTCAACCGATCGCCGGGACCAGACGGCTTGCCGTTAGAATTTTATTTTGTTTGGTTGCCGTTAGATTTTTCTATATTAATTTATTTGTTCCGTAGGCTATTTATAGTCCTTGTTTTCTGAATATGTTTCCCATGCTGTGCGCCATTTTGTTGTTGCGAGAGGATACCATTCACTTGTTACTGTGGGCGTTTCTTCTTCATGTGTGCTTGTGTGTTCTGTGTGTTTGTGTTCTGTGTGTCTAGGTGCTCCCTGTATTTCTGTTTTAATTTTGTAATTCAGTTTCTTTATAAAATTTGTGGCATATCCGTTCTTTACAGATAGTTGTTTGATTATCTGTAATTCACTTTTGTAGTTTTTTAACTGAGTGGGGTTTTTTGTTCAGTCCGTGCTACATGTCTTAGAAACTGGGTAGTTTGTGCCCAGTCAGATGATTCGAATATTTGTGTATGGCTGTGCTGGTGGGGCTGACTTCCTTGAATAAGGAGAATCTGTGTTGTTTGTAGTGTAGCACAGGGTAATCTATTAGCATCGCTGCGTAGATGACATCATATGGTTTCTATGAGAAACACGCAGTCGCATCCGAGACCTCCACAACGACATAAACACAGTTCACCCAAAACTAAAATTCACTACATAAACAGAAAATGACAAAATGTTAAATTCCCTTGACCTCACAGTACACAGACACAACAACGAACACCGATCCTCCATATTCAGGAAAGTCACCACCACCAGAACAGCCAAACACAAATGCTCGAATCATATGACTGCGCACAAATTAGCCGGTTTCCAATATATGCTGTACATACTAAACAAAACTCCATTCAGACAACTACAAAAACGAGTAACATGTAATCAAACAAATAGCTGTAAAGAATGGATATGAAACACTATTTAGTCACAAAAGGATGGAAGAACTGGCAGAAGAAGACAGAGCTTGGTGATGATCTCTTTGGGTTCCAGAGAAATGTAGGAACACGCGAGGCAATACTGACCCGTCTAGTTATCTTAGAAGACAGGTCAATGAAAGGCAAACTTATGTATATAGCATCTGTAGACTGAGAGAAAGCCTTTGATAGTCTAAACTGGAATCTGAAGGTGACAGTAGTAAAATACAGGGAGCAAAAACTTATATACAGCATGTATAGAAGTCTGACTACTGCTCTAAGAGGTGTAGCACACGAAAAGGGAGCCGTGAGTGAGAAGGGAGTGCGGCAGAGCTACAGTCTGTCCTCTATGTTATTCAATCTGTATAGTGAGCAAGCAGTAGCGGAAACCAAAGAAAAATTTGGAGAAGGAATTAAAGTTCGCGTAAAAGATATAAAAACTTTGAGGTTCGTCCATGACACTGTAATTCTGTCAGAGACAGAAAGGGCTTGGAAGAGTAGCTGAATGGAATGGATAGTGTCTTCAAAAATTGTTATAAGATGAACATCAAGAAACATACACCAGGGGTAATGGAATGTAATCGAATTAAACAAACGATCTGAGGAAATTAAACTGGGAAATGGGACACTAAAAGGAGCAGATGAGGGTATCTATTTGGGCAGCAAAATAACAGATGATGGACTAAGTGAAGAGGATAGAAAATTGGACTATCAATAGCAAGAAAAGCATTTATGAAAAAGAGGAATTTGCTGAACTCTAATAAGCTCACTGGACAAAATACAGCCACACCTAGATAAACCACTACAAGCATCATTTAATACCGTGTTATTCCGCCTCTCGACTTGATAACCGCCTAGATTCGGTTGGGTTAAGCCACTCACAGAGGACTTGCTCACGCAGATCTATCAAATTTCGGGGATGCTTATGCCGGTGTTTTACTCGCTGTTCCAACATGTCCCACAGATTTTCTGTGCTGCTATTGTTAGGGGATTGTGCAGACCAATCGAGATGTAATGGGGGGGGGGGTAGTGTTCAGAAAACGTGCCATATATTCTTCAAGCCCGATGAACTTTATTGTTGTCGTCGTCTTCAAAAATAGCAGTGTCAATAACACACTCATCATTCAGATGTTGACTGGAATGCGAGCTGAATTCATGATATGAAAAACACACTCAAAACATCACAGACTCACGTCTGGATTGCACCTGACCTTTCACACAGTCAGGGTGAAATGCATCATTTGGCCTTCGGTACATTGGACGATGTACGTCGTTGAATATAATCACACGTGTAATTCGTCAGATCACAGTGCTGTCAACATTCGATGATTTCTAACTCGCTGAAGACGCGCAGTTTTATGTGCCTGTGCGCCGTCTCTAAATGTTCATTGCATGCAGTTCCGGTCTCAATGTTCTCTCGCCAACAGATTGGGCTGGACCTTCATTCACTGACTGCAGCAATCCCTGTCGCGTTTAGAAGCGATTTTGATTCACGAGCCGTGAAACGAGCCTCCGGTCCCTCTCAGTCAGAATCTGTTTCCGATCACAATTCTGACGTCATGTTTCGTGGCCATGTGTATTATATCATTGCTCGTAGACACGTTGAACAGTCTGCCGCGAAACACGAACAAATCCGGCAACTTCATACAAGGTACGGCCATGCGCACGGCCAAACATGATTGCCCCTTTCTGTCACTGTGTCACGTCCGTACACATACCCATGTTTACGTATAATGTCTGCTTGAAACACAAATGTCTCGCTGATCGCTATTGCCTTATAATGACGTAGAGATAGTGAACACGCGGTTGAGCACGTGACTAGATCGTTGCACCATCTGTAAAGGCTTCACGATTCATCTGTGCGTGCGCACTGGGGTGACTAACTTTTTGTCCGGCAAGCTTAAAAATTGAAGTGTTACCAAACTGTTTCGTGAAGCCACCCGGATGACCGCACTCATCAGTACGCTGCCTCTGGGATTTGGGGAGATTCATATGCTCCAGAACGAATCTGACATGAGTTAATGCTGGACACATACAGATGTGGCACACTAACTCCGGCGAACGGAAGTACATCCGGCCACAGTCTACCGTTTACGTTGCCGAATCCTAAAAACAACATGCTGATCGTGTGAAGACACGGGATAAAACCAGGAAAGAAAAGAAGACGCAAGAGGAGGAAGTATTTTGGTAATGTATTTGTATAGAGTGTAGGCTTATATGGAAGTGAAATGTGGACAATATATAGTTCACACAAGAATAGCATAGAAGCCCTTGGAACGTGGGGTTAATGGCTCTGAGCACTATGAGACTTAACATCTGTGGTCATCAGTCCCCAAGAACTTAGAACTACTTAAGCCTAACTAACCTAAGTACATCACACACGTCCATGCCCGAGGCAGGATTCGAACCGGCGACCGAAGCAGTTGCGCGGTTCCCGACTGAAACGCCTAGAACCGCTTGGCCATCGCGGCCGGCGAACGTGGGGTTACAGAGTAATCTTGAAAATTAGATATGTACATCGAATAATTAAGGAGGAGGTACTGAATCGGACTGGGGAGAACAGAAATTTGTAGAACAACTTGACTAAAATAATGAGTCTGTTGATATGACACATCTTGAAGCATCAAGGAACAGTCAGTTTGATAATGGAGGGAAGTGTGGGGGATGAAATTTGTAGAGGAAGACTAAGGCAGGAATACAGTTCAAATGGATATAGGCTGCAATAGTTATTTAGAGGAGAAGAAGCTTGCGTAGGATAGACTAGTATGGAGAGCTACATCAAATCCGTCTTCGGACTGCAGACCTCAACAACGCCAATCCTTGGAAGTTATACTAACGAACTCGAGTTCTCTTCGATTACATGATTAAGTGCAAACTGTATTTCGCTACGTTTTGTATTCGGTAAGCTCTAATGTATAAACACCGTTGTAATTAAAAACAGAGCAACCAATGCAAAGACTGTCGGTAATTCGAGGTTGCTAAAAGATGGATTAACTGAAGATGTGACTTAGGGAGTTTCTTCATAGTGAAGACAAGGAGCGAAGTGGAACACAGAATAAAGGGAACGAGGAGGTGACAAGAACGCCTAAATTGCTGAAAAAGAAAGGAACTAATGATATGCTGGTACTGCGAACGGCTAGGAAAGGGGAAACTACAGCTATAATTTTTTCCCCGAGGGCTTGCAGCTCTACTGTATGGTTAAATGATGATGGTATTCTCTTGGGTAAACTATTACGGAGGTAAAATAGTTCCCCAATCGGATCTTCGGGCGGAAAATACTCAGGAGAATGCCATTAGTAGGGGAAACAAAGCTGGTGTTCTAAGGATCAGAGCGTGGTATGTCAGACCCTTTAATCGGGCAGGTAGTTTAGAAAATTTAAAAAGGGAAATGACTAAGTTAAAGTTAGATATAGTGGGAATTAGAAAAACTTCGGTGGCAGGAGGAACATGACTTCTGTGCAGGTAATACAGTGTTATAAATACAAAATCAAATAGGGGTTATGCAGGCAATAGGGAAATAAGAATGTAGATAAGCTACAATGAGCAGCATAGTCAACGCATTATTGTAGCCAAGATAGACACGAAACCCACACTCCCACAGTACTACGAGTTTATATGGCAACAAGCTCCGCAGATGATGAAAAGATTGAAGGCATGCATGCTGAGATAAAAGAAATTATTCATACAGTTAAAGGAGACGAAAGTTTAATAGTGACGGGGGACTGGAATCCGAATGCAGGAAAAGAAAGAGGAGAAGAACAATAGGTGAATATAGGCTAGGGGAATCGAATGAAGAGCAAGCTGCTTGGTAGAATTCTGCACAGAACATAATTTAATCATCGCTAACACTTGGTTTAATAATCATGAAAGAAGGTTGTGTACGTGGAAGAGACCTGGAGGCAATGGAAGGTTTCAGATTGATTGTGTAATGATAAGTCAGAGATTTCGGAACGAGATTTTAAATTGTAAGATATTTCCAGTGGCAGATGTGGACTCTGGCCACTATTTACTGGTTATGGCCGGCCGAAGTGGCCGAGTGGTTCTAGGCGCTTCGGTCTGGAACCGCAAGACCGCTACTGTCACAGGTTCGAATCCTGCCTCGGGCATGGATGTGTGTGATGTCCTTAGGTTAGTTAGGTTTAAGTAGTTCTAAGTCTAGGGCACTGAAGACCTCAGATGTTAAGTCCCATAGTGCTCAGAGCCATTTGAACCATTTTACTGGTTATGAACTGTAGATTAAAACTGAATAAACTGCACAAAGGTAGGTAATTAAGGAGGTGGGACCTGTATAAAGTGGAAGGACCAGAGGTTATTGAGAGTTTCAGAGGGAGCATTACGGAACGATTAACAAGAACAGGGAAATGAATACAGTAGAAGAAGAATGGGTAGCTTTGAGAGATGAAATAGTGAAGGCAACAGAGGATCAAATAGGTAAAACGACGAGGCCTAGTAGAAATCTTTGAGTAATACTAGATATATTGGATATAGCTAGTGAAAGGCGAAAATATAAAAATACAGAAAATGAAGCTGGCGAAATGAAGAACAAACGGCTAAAATATGAGATTGGCAGGAAGTGTAAAATGGATAAGCAGGAATGGCTAGAGGAGAGATGTAAGGATTTAGAAGCATATATCACGAAGGGACAGAATGATACAGCCTGCAGGAAGATTAAAGAATGCTTTGCAGAAAAGAGAACTACCTGTATGAATATCAAGAGCTCAGATGGGAAACCAGTCCTAAACAACGAAGGGAAAGCTGAAAGGTTCAAGGAGTACCTAGAGGGTCTACACAAAGGAGATGCACTTGAAGGTAGTATTAAAGAAATGGGGGAAGGATGTTGATGAAGATGAGATGGGAGAAATGATGCTTCGAGAAAAAAATCAACGCAGCAGTGAAAGGACGAAGTCGAAACAAGGCCTTGGGAGTAGACTACATTCCATTAGAACTATTTATAGCCGTGAGAGAGCCAGCAATGAGAACACTGTTTCATGTCGTGAGCAAGATGCATGAGACACGCGAAATACGCTCAGATTTCAAAAAGAATATAATAATTTCAATTCCAAAGAAAGCAGGTGCTGACAGGCCTGGATATTACCGAATTATTAGTTTAATATGTCATGGTTGCGAAATGCCAATACGAATTCGTTACAGAAGAATGGAAAAACTGATAGAAACCTACCTCGGGAAAGATCAGTTTGCATTCCGGAGAAATATAAGAATTTCAAGGCAAAACTGACTCTACGATTTCTCATAGAAGATAGGTTATGAAAACGCAAACCTATGTCTATAACATTTGTTGACTGAGACAACTTTGACAATGTTGACAGGAATACTCTGAAATTCTGAGAATATCAGGGATATAAAGTACAGGGAATGAAGGACAATTTACAACTTGTACAGAAACCAGACGGCAGTTACAGGAGTCGAGAGACATGAAAGGGAAGCAATGGTTGAGAAGGGAGTGAGTGGGTTGTATCCTTTCCCCGATATTATTCAATCTGTACATTGAGCAAGCAGTAAAGGAAACAAAAGAAAAAATTGGGGTCGGAATAAAAGAAATAAAAACTTTGAGGTTTGTCGATGACGTTGTGATTCTCTGAGACAGCAAAGGATTTGGAAGAGCAGTTGAGCGGAATGGGGAATGACTTAAAAGGTGGACATAAGATGAAAATCAACAAAATCAAAATAAGGATAACAGAATGTAGTTGAATTAAGTCAGGTGATGCTGAGGGAATTAGATTAGGTAATGAGATACTTAAAGTTGTACATGAGCTTTGCTATTTGGGCAGGAAAATAACTGATGATGGCCGAAGTAGAGAGGATATAAAATGTAGACTGGCAATGGCTAGAAAAGCGTTTCTGAAGAAATATGTTAATTCATGTCCAGATGTAAGTAGCAGGACGTCGTTTCTGAAAGAATTTGTATGGTGTGTAGCCATGTTTGGAAGAGAAGCATAAACATGGACGATAAACGGTTTAGACAAGAAGAGAATACGTAGATGCGTGTGAAATGTGGTGCTACAGAAGAACGCTGAAGATTAGATGGGTAGTTCATGAAACTAATGAGTCAGTACTGAATAGAGTTGGGGAGCAAAGAAATTTGTCACACAACCTGACTAGAAGAAGAGTTCGGTTGGTAGGACATATTCTGAGCCATCAAGGGATCACCAATTTAGTACTGGAGGGAAGTGCAGTGGGTAAAAAACTGTAGAGGGAGACAAAGAGCTAAATACAGTAACCATATTCAGAAGGATGTATGTTGCAGTAGTTACTCGGAGATGTAGAGGCATGCACAGAATGGAGTAGCATGGAGAGCTACATCAAACCAACCATCGGACTTAAGACCATAGCAAGAGAATGTTTTTTAAAGGAATTTGTCGTACGAAGGACTGGCAGATATTAAATAGGTGTCCTTGTTTTAAAGGTCGATTCGCACGGAATGAAACGTCAAAATGACCTCACTTCGCTTAGGCCAGTACCGAACGATGAAAGTGAGGTTATGAGATATCACTTGTGATACAAAAAGTAGGAGTGTACGAAGGGGTATGGTGATGTTGTATTTATCATCCGGAAATCATTACGCTGTGTGTAATGAAATTTTGTCAGTGCTCTCATTGGACCCTCAGCGCATGATGTTAAAAATGTTAGTTAACTGTATCAATTACTTTTACAGGGTGTCACCGAAGTGACTGAGGCGTAAGATGGACAAATTTGAGGTTCGTAGTGTGGTAAAACCGGCCGGGGTGGCCGAGCGGTTCTAGGTGCTACAGTCTGGAACGGCGCGACCGCTATAGTCGCAGGTTCGAATCCTGCCTCGAGCATAGATGTGTGTGATGTCCTTAGGTTAGTTAGGTGTAAGTAGTTCTAAGTTCTAGGGGACTGATGACCTCAGCAGTTAAGTCACATAGTGCTCAGAGCCATTTGAACCATTTAGTGTGGTAAAGTTCCTGCATTTGAGGGTTAAAAGCGCCCTGGAAATTCATGATGAGATGCCGGATGTTTACGAAAATGATTACACCTGTTATTACACTATTGTGAGGTGGAAAGGAATTTCCGAACTGGTCACATGCCGCTGATAGACGAAGCAAACGCAAAAGTCAGCTGAGTACGCAATGCTTTCAGTTCCTTGAGACTTTCAGGGAGTCATCCTCGCAGACTTCCTTGCCAAGAGTCAAACAATTATTTTCAGATACTACAGCAATCATCTGGACAAGCTACGCAAAGCTTCGGCTAGAAAACGCTGCACTACACTCTTTATAGGCATTCGTGCTTTGGCTGAAACTGCACCAGCTGATTCATTCCAAGTTGCAACTGACAAAACGAGAGCTTGTGTCGTTGACATTTTGCAACATTCGCCTTCTTCTCCCGATCTCTCACTAAATTCCCACAAATGAAGTATCCGTTGGGTGATTGCGGACTTGACAACACAGATGAACGTCAGTACTGAAGTGGAAGAGTGGTTTAAGGCAAAATCTGCAGACTACTGCAATCAAGGCAATCGGGGGTCAAGAAACTAGCGGAGAAATGTGCATATCTTGATGGTGACTACGTAGAGTAGGTTTAACAACAGTTCTTCCAGAACTGAGGAACTAACAACGATGAGTATGAGTAATGGTCAAAGGAAACACACAATGGATGTTCTAGATAAAGTTTTGCATGATAATCTATTGAGGAGTGAAACAAAAGTGAAGTATCTACAGAATCTTTCAAAACACCGACACTTATCTTGTAGCGAAAATATGTACAGTCATGCTCAAAAGTATCCGAACGATATGAATTACATTTCGCCTGATTCGCGTGCAACCCACATAACGCAGCTGTCTAGCAGGTCCTCTATTTGCTCCTTGGTACAGTCGTTTGACTATTGAAAATGTTTCCATCAAGTCACCACTAGAAAAAACTACTCTGTATAGCAATAACTCAAGATGTAAAGTAATACTACGATATTACAAATATCAGCGATCACCATATCACAGGTAAGACTGTCCTTCAGGCTTGTAAGCTCACATTTATTACAATAAACGACATACCTGAAATGTTAACACTCTCATTATTACGTCAGATAGGTAATGCACGTAGTAAGTTCGTCGTATTCATGATTTCATCTTCAAAGTAACACACCGTACTTATTATTTAACACAAAATGACATTAAAAATTTACAACTAGTTGAGAATATGTATGAACTTCAAATGACACGGCGAACCGTCTTGTTCTGCATATGGATTAAAACCAAGGTCATGCAGACTAAGCAAAGATTTCGTGACTGACGGAAACTAACAGTCATCCCTGATTAGGCATACAGAGAGTTATATACCTCCATTTTAGACAGTATCAATTAGCAAATACTAACTTTAAATTACATAACGCAAACATTATTAACGGACGCGAATTCCGACCCAGCACGTATTGTCCCTATTAACGAACTACGAGAGATATTAAATATTGACAAGTAACTTACTTGAAATTCCGTGAGGTAACCCTTTGTGTTGGACAGGGATTCGAACCCAGAAACTAATAAGATAGATATCTAAGCACAAACAAGTGTGACATATCGCATTTTCTCGGCAGTAGCTAGATGTTTTAACTGAAATGACGAGACGAAACATTAATTTCTTCCTTCCCAGGACTCCTACCCGGCACCTATCGCTGTTATGTTCTAGAGAAAACGAACGTTAAATGTGGGTTTGTTGCACCAGCAGCGACATGTGACCATGTTTGAACTAGAATTAATATGACGAAGAGTTCAGTGCTCACTGCGAATTGAGCCCCACAGATATCGTTGTTGACTACACACAAAGAGACGTCAGCTACCGAATTTTTCTCCACCAGCAGCTCGGAATAACATCTTGAAAAACAGTGATCTCGCAAATAGTTCTGTGTCTCATTGGGGGTCAAAACCGTCAAATATCGTTAGTGTTGACAACGAATGATAATACATTAAACATCGAAATTATTATCCACCAGCAGATAGGTGTTCTCATGGTAGACCTTGATAATACATAATGAAATCTTTAGTGCGGGGCCAGGATTCGAACCAATTCACGTGCAATATGTGGAGACGTTGACGAATCTGCGGTTTAGAACAAACAACAAATTGTAGTCAAGCTGTATTGTCACAATGGGATCAAATTCAGCGTTAAGGGCTGTCTGAGTTGCATTCCCAGTTCAGAACCAATTTTATCGACATACAGAAGCTCAGATAAAAGATGGAATAAGTGTCCTAGGAGCCTACATAGCGTTTGTTTCGTCACTAGAAATAAATAACTAGTATAAGAAAGGTTAGTGGTGATAGAGTTTCTACATGTCGCCACTCCAGACTTTATTGTGGCTTAACCTAACGTATACTTGGTAGAGGAGGAATATCATTTTTAAAGTGAATTTCAGACCACAATGCCATTATATCTTACTCACTTGGTGTAGCCAGAAGAGAATGGAATCTGTCTCTCCTTATCTAAAATCACTGACCGAAATAAGAATCGAACCCAGACCATAGATATATGAACCTATCATCAGCCCAACAGACCACCAAATTCTCTTCTCAGTGGCTCATTTTTCTATCATAACGCCGTTGTGCCACACTGGCTGAGAATTCTGACACATATGCTCCCTGTATCAATTTGCAGCATGTTCAGTAAATTCATTTACTTGGTTGACCGAATCACCATGAACTAGCAGCCTCGGCTACGCAGTGCATACATTCAACTTTATTTTGTAATCACCGAAATAAAATCACGAAACTGTCACCTACACAGAATTGCAAACAGAGTAGGCTGGACAAATTTAAATAGGAAGTGTTGAAACGTCCCCTTAGAACAATTATTGAATAACTGTGCTTATAAATCCCTTACGTTATTTGATTTTCAAACAGCTGAGCAGAAGTAAACGTACTCAGACATTTCTCTTTTTACCTATTTTGATCATACTAAACTGACACACAATATTTTTAGCGCAACGCAGTCTGACTTTCAATAATCCCTACAAAAGAATGGCCCTGACTAACATTAACCAATACCTTTCACAAATCGCTTACCTCGCAAAAATCTTCGTTACTCGAACTACTGCAATACAGCGAGCGCCACTACTGCCAGCTAAATAAAAGATTCAAACTACTGAAGGCACTAACTACTGATGGGCATAGTTAGCAAATGAAAGATTTTGATAGAGAACAAACTATGTTCACTCCTGGAAATTGAAATAAGAACACCGTGAATTCATTGTCCCAGGAAGGGGAAACTTTATTGACACATTCCTGGGGTCAGATACATCACATGATCACACTGACAGAACCACAGGCACATAGACACAGGCAACAGAGCATGCACAATGTCGGCACTAGTACAGTGTATATCCACCTTTCGCAGCAATGCAGGCTGCTATTCTCAGATGGAGACGATCGTAGAGATGCTGGATGTAGTCCTGTGGAACGCCTTGCCATGCCATTTCCACCTGGCGCCTCAGTTGGACCAGCGTTCGCGCTGGACGTGCAGACCGCGTGAGACGACGCTCCATCCAGTCCCAAACATGCTCAATGGGGGACAGATCCGGAGATCTTGCTGGCCAGGGTAGTTGACTTACACCTTCTAGAGCACGTTGGGTGGCACGGGATACATGCGGACGTGCATTGTCCTGTTGGAACAGCAAGTTCCCTTGCCGGTCTAGGAATGGTAGAACGATGGGTTCGATGACGGTTTGGATGTACCGTGCACTATTCAGTGTCCCCTCGACGATCACCAGAGGTGTACGGCCAGTGTAGGAGATCGCTCCCCACACCATGATGCCGGGTGTTGGCCCTGTGTGCCTCGGTCGTATGCAGTCCTGATTGTGGCGCTCACCTGCACGGCGCCAAACACGCATACGACCATCATTGGCACCAAGGCAGAAGCGACTCTCATCGCTGAAGACGACACGTCTCCATTCGTCCCTCCATTCACGCCTGTCGCGACACCACTGGAGGCGGGCTGCCCGATGTTGGGGCGTGAGCGGAAGACGGCCTAACGGTGTGCGGGACCGTAGCCCAGCTTCATGGAGACGGTTGCGAATGGTCCTCGCCGATACCCCAGGAGCAACAGTGTCCCTAATTTGCTGGGAAGTGGCGGTGCGGTCCCCTACGGCATTGCGTAGGATCCTACGGTCTTGGCGTGCATCCGTGCGTCGCTGCGGTCCGGTCCCAGGTCGACGGGCACGTGCACCTTCCGCCGACCACTGGCGATGTACTGTGGAGACCTCACGCCCCACGTGTTGAGCAATTCGGCGGTACGTCCACCCGGCCTCCCGCATGCCCACTATACGCCCTCGCTCAAAGTCCGTCAACTGCACATACGGTTCACGTCCACGCTGTCGCGGCATGCTACCAGTGTTAAAGACTGCGATGGAGCTCCGTATGCCACGGCAAACTGGCTGACACTGACGGCGGCGGTGCACAAATGCTGCGCAGCTAGCGCCATTCGACGGCCAACACCGCGGTTCCTGGTGTACCCGCTGTGCCGTGCGTGTGATAATTGCTTGTACAGCCCTCTCGTAGTGTCCGGAGCAAGTATGGTGGGTCTGACACACCGGTGTCAATGTGTTCTTTTTTCCATTTCCAGGAGTGTATTTACCTTAATAGCGTTCAAAAGTCATAATATATATAGCACTTCATGACATCCATTCTTACAAATGTACTGTTTCTGATGGACACACGTCCAGATCATCCGCTCTCAAAATCCGCCACCTCACTTCCCCACATCCACCACTGCTGGCGGGGCGGCTCACCTCCAACTGTGCAACGCTACGCGCTGTTAACAGCCAACAGCCCAACACTACAATAGCGAATATTACAACAATGCCACCCAGCCACAGACTGCACACAGCACAGCCAGTGATTTTCATATAGAGCGCTACATGGCGTTACCAACATAAAAACCTAAACAGCCTAATTACAGTGTTCCTTTCCACTTGAGCTACTCTATTGCGCTATCTGTTTGTTGAAAACGTCGTGCAGTGCAAAAGAAAAGGTATAACTGTTTGTCTCTCATGGTACTGACCTGGCCACAGCGCTGTGGAATGCAGCAGTTCTGGAGGAATTGTTGTCGACTTCTGGAGCTGTTTTAGCTATGTGTCAGCTAGAAGCGTAATGCTAAATATCGCGCGCGGTAGATAAGATGTCTCGAATTCGAGTGCATTCGCTGCTATATTTTTTAACACGCAATACTGCTGTCTGCTAAAGTTATCAATCTAATGGAACTTGTAACATAATTCCCTTCACTTCTCAACCCAAAATAGTCGTATCTGTAAAAAGATCTAACTTCTGCGACATTTTGTTCATTTCAGGTTTAACAGACAGCCAGACAGTAGATGCATCCCGAAACTTTTGTATTATGTATGGGGAGAGCGCATCGTGCCAAAATACGTCGGAAAAGTATTTTCTACATTCGCTGTCGTCTGGTAGTGGCATTTTATTCTTCTTCAAACCCTTTGTGACAGCTTTACCTCAGAACAAGTTTTCTACATGCATGTAATCAATAAACTGCATGTGCATTGTCAGGCTGTTATAGATAACATCAGAGAATTATATCGTTGATGATTAATTTCTCTCTCATGTTTACTATTGTTTTAACAACATTGAAGGAAACCTTACGAAAATTGTGAACTGTATTATAAAAAATGAAATAAAACTACCCACGATAACCTTACGACGAAAGTTTATTTTAATAAAACTGCGTGTCTGTACATTAGCGTGCCTCTATCGTCACGAATTGGTAAAATACTACTCACTTAGATTTTAATTGGGGCTGTGTTTAATTGGTATGCTGTGTCATACTCAAGAGGTATGCAAATGTGGCATTTCATGAATAAAGTTATGTATTCCTAGAAACCCAAAATTTGCTTGTCAGCATCGGAAAGAGGCATTATCTGTTTTGCAGCATTGTAAGTTTTTCACCATTGCACTGTGAGCCGAAAGTATTTTCCTGCGATTTCCTTATCGGTGTGAGATCCGATGGTTTGTAGTTCTTTCACACAGGGGATAAAAAACGCTACACTCATTGAGACTGGCACTGCGAACCATAACAGACGCTTTTTCACAGGTCAGCACATTACCACAGAGCTGGCGGAGAAGCATGTTCCTTAGCTTCCTCTTACCAGTAGTGGCTAGAACCCGTAAACCGCTATTTGAAGGACGAGATTAGTTGCGATTTCCACGTGGAACGTTTTTCCTGGGCTGAAAACCGTAAATTTACAATCTAGTGTTACACCCCAAGCGATAATAGCTCAGATTATTCAATGGCAATGACAAGTAAAATCAAGTGAACTTTGAGGCTTAATTCCGTGCACACCTGGAAGTAACTCGTCGATCACAGAGTTGCCAAACATACATTACCTTGTTGCCAAATCTCAGTTACAATACCAACAGGAAGAAGACGAACCGATGTGATCTTACAGCGGGCTGGGAAGTGACCATAGCTGGTCTCTCCAAGTCGCGGCTGCTACGGCCTTGAATACGTAATACGTCAGATTCGCATTTTTGTAACTAGGTTTAGGGACTGGAGCGTAGTTACTAATAATACTCAGAACTGACTGCAAACAAAGCATCATAGATCAGTAACTCTTATAGTTGTTTTTATATTTCTTTGGTAAGTATGCTCAAAACTAAGAAACTCATTCACAGACTTTTCGTGCCTCGCCGATAGTCGAGCATAACAAACAAATAAAAATAAAAAAAAAGAATATGTGTGTGTGTGTATGTGTGTGTGTGTGTGTGTGTGTGTGACAGAGAGAGAGAGAGAGAGAGAGAGAGAGAGAGAGAGAGAGAGAGAGAGAGAGTAAAAAATTGTAAAGAAATTCAGTCTTGGTATGTAAAGAAATCATTCATTAAAATGACACGTTCCACATCATTACGAAATATCGTATTCATGATCCATGAAACAAGAATTAATCTAATGTAACCTAATCATATCATATTGATGACTAGCGATGAAGAGTCATGAATTGCCGAAATTCTCCCCGTACATAATACAAAAGATTCGAGATGCGTCTGCTGCCTGGTTGTCTATTAAACTTGAAAAGAATAAAATTTCGCAGAAGTTAGCCCTTTTCCCACATGCGACTATTTTGGGTTGAGAAGTGAAGAGAATTTAGTTACAAGTTCCATTAAATTGGTAACTTTAGCAGACAGCAGTATTGCGTTTTAAAAAATATAGCAGTGAATGCACTCCATCTCGAGACATCTTATCTACCACGCGCGATACTTAGCATTACACTACTAACTGACACGTAGCTGAAACAGCTCCAGAAGTCAACAACGATTCCTCCAGTACTGCTGCATTCCACAGCGCTGTGGGATAATGCATATGGCCAGGTCAATACTTATAAGAGACAAACAGTTATACCTTTTCTTTTCCACTGCACGACGTTTTCAACAAACAGATAGCACAATAGAGTAGCTCAAGTGGAAAGGAACACTTCCTATTTAAATTTTTCCATCCTACTCTGTTGGCAATTCTGTGTAGGTGACAGTTTCGTGATTTTATTTCGGTGATTACAAAATAAAGTTGAATGTATGTACTGCGTAGCCGAGGCAGCTAGTTCATGGTGATTCGGTCAACCAAGTAAATGAATTTACTGAACATGCTGCAAATTGATACAGGGAGCCTATGTGTCAGAATTCTCAACCAGTGTGGCACAACGGCGTTATGATAGAAAACTGAGCCACTGAGAAGAGAATTTGGTGGTCTGTTGGGCTGATGATAGGTTCATATATCTATGGTCTGGGTTTGATTCTAACTTCGGTCAGTGATTTTAGATAAGGAGAGACAGATTCCATTCTCTTCTGGCTACACCAAGTGAGTAAAATATAATGGCATTGTGGTCTGAAATTCACTTTAAAAATGATATTCCTCCTCTACCAAGTATACGTTAGGTTAAGCCACAATAAAGTCTGGAGTGGCGACATGTAGAAACTCTATCACCACTAATCTTTCTTATACTTGTTATTTATTTCTAGTGACGAAACAAACGCTATGTAGGCTTCCAGGACACTTATTCCATCCTTTATCTGAGCTTCTGTATGTCGATAAAATTGGTTCTGAACTGGGAATGCAACTCAGACCGCCCTTAACGCTGAATTTGATCCCTTCGTGACAATACAGCTGGGCTACAATTTGTTGTTTGTTCTAAACTGCAGATTCGTCAACATCTCTACATATTGCGAGTGAATGGTTTGGAATCCTGGCCCGCCACTAAAGATTTCATTATGTATTATCAAGCTCTAGCATGAGAATTTTGATTTTTAATGCATTATCATTCGTTGACGTTTTTGAGTCCCAGTGAGACACAGAACAGTTTGCGAAATCATTGCAAATTCAAGGATGTTATTCCGAGCTGCTGATGGAGACAAATTCGGTAGCTGACGTCTGTTTGTGTGCACTCAACAAAGATATGTGTGGGGCTCTATTCCTAGTCAGCACTGAACTCTTTGTCATATTATTTCTAGTTCGAACATGCTCACATGTAGCTGCTGGTGCAACAAACCCACATTTAACGTTCGTTTTCTGCAGAATAAAACAGCGATAGGTGCTGGGTTGGAGTCCTGGGAAGGAAAAAAAAATGTTTCGTTTCGACATTTCAGTTAAAACATCTAGCTACTGCCGATAAAATGCGATATTTCACAGTTGGTTGTGCTTAGATATCTATCCGATTTGGCTCTGGGTTCGAATCCCTGTCCAACACAAAGGTTAAACTCACGAAATTTCAAGTAAGTTACTTGTTAAGAAGCAATATTTAATATCTCTCGTAGTTCGTTAACGGGGACAATACGTGCTGGGTAGGAATTCGCGTCCGTTAAAATTGTTTGCGTTATGTAGTTGAAAGTCGATATTTGCTAACTGATACTGTCTAAAATCGAGGTATATTACTCTCTGTATGCCTAATCAGGAATGACTGTTAGTTTCCGTCAGTCATGAAATCTTTGCTTAGTCTACATGACCTGGGTTTAAATCCATATGCAGAACGAGACGGTGCGTCGTGTCATTTGAAGTTCATACATATTCTCAACTAGTTGTAAATTTTTAATGTCATTTTGTGTTAAATTATAAGTACGGTATGTTACTTTGAAGAGGAAATCATGAATACGACGAACTTAATACGTGCATTACCTATCTGACGTAATAATGAGAGTGGTAACATTTCAGGTATGTCATTTATTGTAATAAATGTGAGCTTACAAGCCTTAAGGACAGTCTTATCTGTGATAAGTTGTTCCCTGATATTTGTAGTAGCGTAGTATTACTTTACATCTTGAGTTATTGCGATACAGAGTAGTGTTTTCTCGTGATGACTTGTTGGAATCATTTTCAATAATCAAACAACTGTAACAAGGAGCGATTAGAGGACCTGCTAGACGGCTGCGTTATGTGAGTTGCATGCGAATCAGGCGAAATGCAATTCAGGTCGTTCGGATACTTTTGAGCACGACTGTACATAGAAACAACAATATTTGCAATGTAATAAATAGAGTCTGTTTACCTTATCCGTTTCGTTTTTATTTAAATTTTTCTAAGTATCAAATAACGTCAACTCTCTCACTAGTCTTGGCATTTTAGTTATACATAGCGTTGGCTTGTTCGTTGTCCACTTATTGTAAAACCTAAATCTTTCTTCGCTTTCAGACAGCTCGCCTCTCATGTGGAAGAACACGAAACACGTAGGCGCCCCGCAAGCCACCCTTTTTCATACTTTCATATATTGCGCTCAAGCACGCCCAGAGCGAGTCGCATGTTTACAGAGCATCTTATGCCTTGCAAGTCGGAACGGCCAGCAGCTCTTTGCGCTACATATCCTAACATATCTTTGTCACTTCAGGGGCTGTGACCGACGCGAGCCAATGAGAGAACAGATAGCCAATATTTAGTTGTAGTGGCTGGCTAAGAGAGAGTAGGCTCCGCTTCGGGTTCAGGATCTGACATTGGTGTGTCATAGACATTTTGGTGGTCAGTGATCCCTGTTTATGTGTTTCAGCATGCTGTTTGGTACAAATGGGTGAAACCGATGCCAACTGTAAAGTTTAACTGTGTATTGCATTTGCGTTACAGTTACGGTTCTTGTAGATCAAATATATTTTAAAGTCGTATTCTTTCAGAATAGCTTCTCGCGCACATATTTGTTCTATTTGTAGCGGGACTTCAATATTATTTGGTGATCCATTCGAATCCACGTCCACAAGTTGTTGTAGTATTGATTTATATTTATTCTATCCGTGAATATAAATGACTTGCATTCTCTCTCTATCTCTCTCTCTCTCTCTCTCTCTCTCTCTCTCTCTCTCTTCTCTCTGTCGCATACCTCGTTTTGAAAGGAAAGCGCCTATTCACTTCACAATACATATACCCACTACCTTTTATAAGTTGGTAGGGGATGCAGGTGGGAGAGGTAAGCGGATCCGAAAGGCTAAGCGGAATGCATGGCGTTCGAGAATCTGCAGGGCGCGATAAAAGGAAGGAGCGGAAGTTCGTGTCACATTTGCATGGTGGAAGATGGGTCGGATCAGGGATTTGTCGGTGTTGAGGTTTGTGGAAGGTTGCAGTCCCCGTGTTCGGTCGGTTGATAGTTTTGGTAATTTTAGTCTATTGTGGGCTTTCTGTTGACTATTTAGTAGATGGTGATTCCATGCTAGTCAGTGATCAAGTGTTAATCGGAGGTATTTTAGTGAGTTGGTCGTCTGGATACGACAGCCGTATATTGTAAGGTAAAAGAAGCGGGGGCGGAAGCTGCGGGTAGTTATCACCTGGGGTTTTACCACTGGTCCTTGTCTAAGGAATATAAGGGCACAACGTGTCCTTTTATTTCCTCATAGGTAGACACGCTGTTTAGAGAAAGGCGGAAATCTGCACCACCCAGTGTTTCAAAAATACTTAATGAAATCCCGAAGCATTTATGTATGAGTAACGATAATTGATTTTGTTAGTTACGTTATTCTTATTAATTTAAATTTCATTATGTAATGCATTTATTCAGAATAATGATAGACACACAATACTGTGGTCACATGTCTATATGATTGTAGCTCCATGTATCGTTACACTTTCACTCTCTGCAAAATATCAGATCTAAGCATGTTCTTTGGGAGCTACTAGGGCTATTCGGAAAGTAAGTTCCGATTGATCACGAAATGGTAACCACTTCGAAAATCAGAAATATTTTATGTGCAACAGTTAGCTAAAGCTTCCAGCCACTGCTCTAATAGTCACCACTCCGCGTCAGACATTTGTCGTAACGTTTCACCAACTTCCCAATACCATCGTCATAAAAGGCAGCCGCCTGTGCTTCCCGCCAATTCTCTATTCTCATCTGTAGCTCGTTGTCTCTGCGAAAATGTTGTCTTCGTAGCCAGTAGTTAATATGAGCAGAGATGAAACTGAGAGGGAGGCAATTATGGGCTGTAGAGCTGGTGATCAAACACTTCCCATCGAAAACGCTGTAGGAGCATGTTCATTGCCCCAGCAGATTGCGAGCGAGAATTGTCACAAAGTAGGAACCGTATGACAGTTCTGTAATGTGTGCTGCATAACACCAGGAGAAATCTCTCACCAGGACCTCATACTTGGCGGGAGACACTATTTTCTACCCATCTTTATGTGCTCACCATGCGCACAGAACTGAAAAGAGCGAAGTGATGTAACCGACAGGCATATTAGAGATACTGTCGTAGACATATGTGCAAAGCTTTATTAGATTTTCACAGTGGTTTCCATTTCTTGACCGATCGGTACTTATTTTCCGAATATCCCTCGTACATGTTACCGAGTTTTTCTAAGCACTGTGTTTATGGACGAGGAGGCAAAAGGACAAGTCACCGACGCTATGTAAGTTATATCGCAACATTTTTAATATGACAAACATAACCACTTATTGATTGGTGACTCCTTGGAGTGCTGTGTACACAACGGCTTGGGTTGTTTGGGAGAAGAGACCAAACAGCGAGGTCATCGGTCTCATCGGATTAGGGAAGGACGGGGAAGGAAGTCGGCCGTGCCCTTTCAAAGGAACCAACCCGGCATTAGCCTGGAGCCATTAAGGGAAATCACGGAAAACCTAAATCAGGATGGCCGGACGCGGGATTGAACCGTCGTCCTCCCGAATTTGAGTCCAGTGTGCTAACCACAGCGCCACCTCGCTCGGTTGTGTACACAACTACCATATATGTTAAATTAAAAGGAAGGTCAGCGTTGGCCGTAATATTGATGTTTTATTGATAGCAGAATCGATTTTCGATGACATAGTGATCATCTTCAGTGCTGTACAAACTAAACTCAGACAATATTGCGATCGCTTCTCAGTTTTGATTATTGATAACAAGACACCAGTGTGTGAGTTTAATTTGTACAGCACTGAAGATGATCGCTATCTCATCAAAAATCGATTCTGCTATCAATAAAACATCAATATTACGGCCAACGCTGGCCTTCCTTTTAATTTAATCATAACGACGTCTACTAAAGTGTCTTACCTTTTTGCTGTGTTTGGTATTGTAACTGCAGATATTTGAAAATGGCCGCAAGCCAAAACTGGCCAGCAATGTCACATGCAGGTTGGTTAGAAACAGTATCAGAAGCTTGTAAGAGCATTTCAGGGTAGATTGGTTTGAGGAATAATTGTTAGGAAGAAAAAAAATTGATATGTTGCTCTGTTTACGAGTTAATTAGTGTTGAAAGTAGCCAATCAGGCCGTTGCTAGAGCAAATTTAAGCTACCTGCAACAGATGACGTCACCAAACGTATACTTCGTTTGGTTTACTAAAACCGAACGAGAGAGTGATACAAAAACTGGACATGGGACGGTAGTAAGAGTCGAACCCAAGCCAAAAGCTGAGCAGTCTCTTGCGTTGTCATCTGTTGTACGCCGTGAGAATAAGCAACATTTACTGTATCCGGTGGGCCGCTTGCATTTACACGCGCAAAGGCCTGATTGGCTAACTTCAATGGTAATTAACTCGGAAACGGTGCAACTTACCTAATTTTTTGCTTGACATTTAATTCTCAGCACAACCCATCCTGAAAGACTCTTACAAGCCTTTCAGACTGTTTCTGATCGTCCTGTGGTGGAATAAAGGCATCTTAAATTATAAAAATTTGCAGCCTATGGTGGTTTTTAAAATGATTTCATAACTCAGAAAGGATTGGGAAATGTTTTGACGTTCTTCGGCGTTCAGCTCCGTCTCGTTACGCTATGTAAAGTATGAATCGTCCTTAATTTTCAGAGAATGTTCACACTTTCAGAAAGAGAAGTTCCTTTCTGTGGACTAGAAAGGAATAGGCTTTCTTCCTCCTTATTTGCAGTGTCTAAAGTGTATTAATACAAAGCAAAATGGATGACGAAATTCTTTAAATTCGGGTCAGAGAAATTCAGCAAAAAATCAGTAGTGTATTCGATCAGCTAATAATTCTAGGAACGGCTTTGTACGATCACTGAAATGCTGGAGAGCAGACGCCGAATGGGAGGGCTGGGAATAGAGCGCGGTGTGCCTACCGCAGAGCCGTGCGCGGCCGACTGCGTGCGGTAATAGCATTGGCTCTCCAGAGGCCAGGCGTCTCGTGGGGCGGTGCGCCGGCACACCGCACCTCACCTGCTGCCTGCCAAGGGCTGCTAAACGCTGCCCGTGTTTTACGCGCGTTTCTCCTGGGAACTGCTCCGTTGCACGTTTCACGCCTTGTTTCTGTGTCACAAGGCGAGACGGCAAAACCACTGGAAACTGTCTCTCTGGTATAGCTCACAATTATCCCCTTTCATATATTTAGACAAGTGGTACGCGCAGAAAACAACGATCGACGAAACGTTCAGTACATCACTTCTTTATTTTCACGAAAGTTACCTTACATGGTGTACGTAACACTGTTGCAGTAAATTGTCGAAAAGTTTTGACACAACTGTGACATTTCGTTAACGCATACGTCTACATCTACGTGATTACTCTACTATTCACAATAAAGTGCCTGGCAGAGGTTCCAATGAACCACCTTCAAGCTGTCTCTCTACCGTTCCACTCTCGAATGGCAAGAGGGAAAAACGAGCACTTAAATTCTTCCGTGCGAGCCCTGGTTCTCTTATTTTATCGTGATGATCATTTTTTCCTATGTAGGTGAGTGGCAACAGAATGTTTTCGCAATCGGAGGAGAAAACTAGTGATCGAAATTTCATGAGAAGATCCCGCCGCAACGAAAAACGCCTTTGTTTTAATGATTGCCACTCCGATTCACGTATCATATCTGTGACACTATCTCCCCTATTTCGTGTTAATACAAACCGAGCTGCCCTTCTTTGTACTTTTTCGATGTCATCCGTCAGTCCCACCTGATGCCGAGCCCACACCGCACAGCAATACTCCAGAATAGGGCAGACAAGCATGGTGTAAACAGTCTCTTTAGTAGACCTGTTGCACCTTCTAAGTGTTCTACCAATGAATCGCAATCTTTGGTTTGCTCTACCCACAATATTATCTATGTGATCGTTCCAATTTAGGTTATTTGTAATTATAATCCCTAAATATTTAACTGAATTTACAGCCTTAAGATTTGTGTGACTTATCGCGTAATCGAAATTTAGGTGATTTCTTTTAATACTCATGTGAATAACTTCACACTTTTCTTTATTCCGGGTCAATTGGCACTTTTCTCACCATACAGATATCTTATCTGAACCATTTTGCAAGTCGTTTTGATCCTGTGAAGACTTTACAAGACGGTAAATGACAGCATCATCTGCAAACAATCTAAGACGACTACTCAGATAGTCTCCTACGTCGTTAATATAGATCAGGAACAATAGAGGGCCTATAACACTTCCTTGTGGAACACCGGATATTTCTTCTGTTTTGCTCGGTGACTTTCCGTCTACGAACTGTGACCTTTCAGACAGGAAATCACGAATGCAGTCTCCCAACTGAGGCGATACTCCGTAGGCACGCAGTTTGGTTAGAAGACGCTTGTGAGGAACAGTGTCGAAAGCCTTCTTCAAATCTAACAATATGGAATCAATTTGACATCCCCTGTCGATATCACTTATTACTTCATTGGCTGCTGAAACAGAGTACCGAAGGGAATCCATCTTTGGTGACACCGTTTTCATGATTTCCTCTCTCCTTCGCTTAAAACATATAGCACGAAGTGTGTAGGCCGCGTGGGATTAGCCAAGCGGTCTAGGGCGCTGCAGTGTGTAAGCTTAGGGACTGATGACCTTAGCAGTTAAGTCCCATAAGATTTCACATACATTTGAACATTTTTGAAGTGTGGAGGTTCAAAAAAAATGTTCAAATGTGTGTGAAATCTTATGGGACTTAACTGCTAAGGTCATCAGTTCCTAAGCTTACATACTACTTAACCTAAATTATTCTAAGGACAAACACACGCATCCATGACCGAGGGAGAACTCTAACCTCCGCAGGGACCAGCCGCACAGTCCATGACTGCAGTTCGTCAGACCGCTCGGCTAATCCCGCGCGCCAGTGTGTAGATTATATTTTGTGCAAAAAAAACTCTGAAATCGAGTGGTAAGGCATCAAGAACACACTAGGTTTGGGATCCCAAACAGCTCATATTGCAGGGAGGTCTCGAAGCAATGAAGATGTGTGTAGCTACATTTGTTGACGGTGGTTTTGATCAACGTGCGGGTATTACGGAAATGCTACGTCAACTCGAATAGAAATCACTGCAGGGAAGAAAACGCTCTTTTGCGAAACGTTATTGGGAAAGTTTAGAGAGCCGCTATTTGCGATAGGCTGCAGAACGAACCTACTGCTACCAACATACAGTGGCGGAGTGTTCTCTGTTGTCACTGGAGAACGTGTTGGGTTGGTCAGGAGAGCCCATCGACTTCGAACGCGGATTAGTCATTGGATGTCACCTAAGTAACAAATCCATCACGGACGTTTCGGTCCTTCTAAAGCTGCTCACGTAGACTGTTGGTGACGTGAACAGTCGCAGTTAAACTAAGACTAGGCAGACCTCATGTACTGACGGATACGGACCGTGAAAGTACTACCAGTAGAAGCTAAAAAAATGAGTACAGTGGTCAAGCAGCACCTCATAAGCCAAACATTTCTGTAGTCAATGCCAATCGATGCTTGGGGTGGTATAAAGAGCGACGTCTCGGGACACTGGCTGACTGAAAGCGAGTGATATGGAGTGATGATTCACGGTACAGCCAGTCACAGAATGCGATGGAATTTGGCGAATGCCTGGAGAATGGTTCATGCCATCTAGTGTAATGCCAACAATGAAGTACAGAGAAGGTTGTGTTACGGTAAGGGCGGTTGGCCGTGTGGTTTAACGCACAGCTTTCCGGGCGGGAAGGAGCGCCTGGTCTCCGGCACGAATCCGCCAGGCGGATTTGTGACGAGGTCCGGTGACCCGGCCAGTCTATGTATCGTTTTTAGGCGGTTTTCCATCTGCCTCGGCAAATGTGGGCTGGTTCCCCTTATTCCGCCTCAGTTACACCATGTCGGCGATCGCTGCGCAAACAAGTTCTCCACGTACGCGTACACCACCCTTACTCTACCACGCAAACATAGAGGTTACACTCGGCTGGTGTGAGACGTTCCCTGGGGGTCTACCAGAGGCCAAGCGGCACAATAACCCTGGGTTCGGCGTGGAGCGGCGGAGGGGTGATGTGGACTACGGTAGTCGGCGTGGGGTTGTGGACCACTGCGGCTGCGGCAGGGACGGAGCCTCTCCGTCGTTTCTAGGTCCCCGATTAACATACCATACAATACGGTAAGGGGCTGTTTTTCGTGGCCAGGGTATTATCCATTTCTCCGCTTAGGGAAACGGTAAATGCTGAAGGATATCAGCACATTTTACAGCCCTGTGTACTACGTGTAATAGAGGAACAGTTCGAAGACGATGACTGTTTGAATCAGCGTGATAATGCACCTTGTCACTGGGAAACACTGATAGTGGACAGTACTATTCCTGAAAAGGACTGGCTTTCCCAGAGTCCCGATGTGGACCCAATGGCACACCTTAGTTATGAGTTCCAGACTACAGAACCTTGTCTGGTTTCGGCTTCTGAGAAAAGACGGACTGCCATTCCTCCACAGACATTCAGACACGTCATACAAAGTTTACCTCACGGAGTCCAGTTCGTCGTAAAGACAAAGGGTGGAGATATACCATATTATTGTCCGCTAACGGGTTTCTGGACACTTCTGATCAGCGTAAGGACCACGTAAACAAGATAAATCTGAGCACGTACGGAAGCATATGAACAGTCGTTTTCCACTCGCTCCATTTACTGGTGGAACGGGAAAGGGAATGACTAGCAGTAGTACAAGGTACCCCCCGCCATGCACTGTATGGTGGCTTCAGAGTATGTTTGTTGATGAAGATGTAGATGTATAGAGTCATTAAAACCTACATTTATTTGCCGGCCGTTGTTCTGGATGATTATAGCTTGCATGAAAGAAAGCCATTAAATTTTCTAAAATAATTTAATTCACGACCATCATCGTTATTATAGTAAAGTATTAAGTTTCAAATTGAGAAGCAGAACTAATTTGGATAAAACACAGCGCAATTGGACAAATACTACAAGTAATTAAGCAACAATTTTTGTTGTTGCTATAACAATATAACGTAGTCGCAGACACAGATTTCACAAATACGATTATGTTTAAACTCTGAAATTATCTAGAAATAAATTATTTGCTTCCTCTCCGCTGTGGCCGAGCGGCTCTAGGCGCATCAGTCTGGAGCCACACGGCTGCTACGGTCGCAGGTTCGAATCCTGCTTCGGGCATGGATGTGTGTGATGTCCTTAGGTTAGTTAGGTTTGAGTAGTTATAAGTCGAGGGGACTGATGATCTCAGTTGTTAAGTCCCATAGTGCTTAGAGCCATTTGAACCTACATTGATCAGCCAGAACGTTATGACCACCGACTTACTATCGATAGATACAAACCCGTCGAAGCGATAGCAGCGTCACCTGGCGATGAATGAGTGCTAGTCAAACACACGCACGGTGCATGTAGTGTCAGTGAGCGTGTCGTCCGTGTGTAGAATGGGAAAGGCGCGCGATCCATCTGAGTCTGACCGAGGGCAGATTGTGACAGCCTGGAGGCTTGGCACGAGCATTTCGGAAACAGTGTGACTTGTCGGATGTTCGAAAAGTGCTGTTGTGAGGGTATTATAGACGTCGGACGTCGGAGGCTGGGCAGACTGGTAAAACAGGACAGGCGGCGAACTGTGGCGGAACTAACATCAGACTTTAAGGCTGGACAGAGTAAGAGTGCGTCTGAACACAATGTGCACCTAACACCCCCAACGACGGGCCTCCGCAGGCGACGACCCTTGCTTGTGCAATGTTAACATCACGACATCGGCAAATACGACTGAAATGGGCACGTGACCATCGGCACTGGACGTAGACGCAATGGGAGAGCGTTGCTTGGACTGATGAATCCCGACACCTCCTTCATCATACCGATGGCAGAGTACGAATCCGTCATATTCCACGGGACAGGCCCTTGACTCCTGTACTGCGGGACGGAGACAAGCTGGCGGCGGCTCCATTATGATCTTGGGAACATTTATGTGAGCATCCAGTGGAGCTCGTGCAAGGCACCATGACGGCCATGGAGTATCGTGCACTGGTTGCAGACCACGTATAATCTTTCGTGATGACATGTTTTCCGACAGCAGTGGCATTTTTCAACAAGATAATGCGTCATGTCACAAGGTCACGAGTGTTATGTAGTGGTTCGAGGAACACAGTGGCGAATTGCAGTTGATGTGACGCGTCGCCGTTTCTATCCGTGCCAGAGGTAGACATACCGGCTACTAGGTACGTGGTCATAATGTTCTGGATGATTATAGCTTGCATGAAAGAAAGCCATTAAATTTTCTAAAATAATTTAATTCACGACCATCATCGTTATTATAGTAAAGTATTAAGTTTCAAATTGAGAAGCAGAACTAATTTGGATAAAACACAACGCAATTGGACAAATACTACAAGTAATTACGCAACACTTTTTTTTTTTTATAACCGATCTTAGTTCCGTTGTAAGTTTCATGTTGTACTACGTTCATCACCCAGAATTTCAAATATCTTAAAACTTCTAACGGAATTTCAGTCATAGGAGCCATTCTGAGGAACTCATGTCCATGACTAGCCCGTGATGCTGGGATTATGTCTCAGAAATGCACAGTGAACAGTAAATATGAGTTTTAGTGACGGGTTACGAAACGTTTGGTTGCTATAACAATTTAACGTAGTCGCAGACACAGATTTCACAAATACGATTATGTTTAAACTCTGAAATTATCTAGAAATAAATTATTTGCTTCTTCTAAGTATTTATTATTACCAATTTTAATCCGGTCGCTGTGGCCGAGCGGTTCTAGGCGTTTCAGTCTGGAACCACGCTGCTGCTACGGTCGCAGGTTCGAATCTTGTCTCGAGCATGGATGTAAGTGATGTCCTTAGGTTAGTTAGGTTTAAGTAGTTCTACGTCTAGAGGACTGATGACCTCAGCTGTTAAGTCCCATAGTGCTTAGAGCCATTTGAACCATTTGAACCAATTTGAAAGTCGGTGGTCGTAAATATTCATTATCAATAAGGACCTGCTTACGGCTGGTTTTGAGTCATGGCTTACAGTAACCTTACAACATACTGCTATAGTCCGTGTGAAGGATATGGGATCTACGACTAACAACGGATTTTTGTAATGTTGTGGTGTATTCAGAAATCAGTCACTACTAGTTTGTAAATTTGGATCTTTCACATGCATATTTTTAACACTTGTATCACGATCATCTTTGTGGCTACAATCTAAGTAAAACAGATTCTGATGTTTTGTAATTGACTCACCCAAACAGGAATCTATATCCCAAATCAGGACTTCTAAGTGTGTGTGTTCATCCTGCCGCTTTCACTATGTGCTGGTTGTACTTCTTGTCATTTCTCTGTGCTGCGCGGTCTACATCACTCACTTGCGGCAGAAGGCGGTGTAGTGGAAAAAGCCCACCAGAAAGGAGTAAACCCCCCTATTCAGAGGACCCAACAGTGCTTTTACTGAATAGGGGAGCTACAATCAACGTAACAGCTGATCTGAGTTGTACTTTACCTGAGGATGAGACGGATTGCTGAAAAGTTTTAAAATTTTTGTAACATCTGACGTCCCTAAATTGTAAATAAGAAAATAATTAATGTGTTTTGGGGTGCCGTACTCATCTATTTATTTCGCAAGCAGTTTTTCTTGAATGATTATTTTCGACTTTGTTCGATGCTTGTAACTGACATTACCGGTTCTCTTTAAAACAAGTATTTGTTACTACTTTACGTTTCTCACATTTGAGTATCAATTAGGGGTGAATGTTCAACGTCACTAGGAGGGAGCGATAGCTATTGTAAAATATTTCTTATCGGTTTGCAGTTGAGACACAGTGCTTGCTAAAAAAGAAAAGAACCCTGGCTAGGAATTATATAGAAATGAAGCAAGCAGAGTGTCCAAAGGTGGCATTTGTAAGCATAACGTAGTATTGCTGCCCACCTCTGAATCTATAGTTACCTCTTTCGAAAAAGCGGAATGTAACTTAGAGGGTCGTGCGTTAGTTTTTGGTGTGGGCGGCATGAGTATTGCCAGAAGCGTGGCCCACAAAAACGCCAACTGTTTGTGTTGCCAAGAACGGTTAAAACCTACACCATTGAAGTTGTACGTTTTATGTCAGTTTTCACCGGTAAAATTGTTTGTAAATTATTATGAAAAGTGTACTTTCTGTAGCCGTGTGTCGTGTCGTCGAGGTAACGATCAGCTGTGCCGCAACGGTTACGAAATCAACTAGCGTGAACGTGACCGCAATTCAGTGAACATTCTAAATCAGAGAGAGAGAGAGAGAGAGAGAGAGAGAGAGATCTGTAAGCTGCGTGCAGTTAATATTCAGGATTTTAGATATAGTGCACGCAAAATGCCGTGGCCTCTAGATGCGCAGTCGGCTGGGGAAGTCTGGGCCGAGTTGCAGTGAGGAGGGGGAGGGGGGGGGGGGGGGGCGCTCAGAGCGCTGTAGCGGAAATACCGAGGGCTTGAGGGGTTCAAAGTGGTTCAGATGGCTCTGAGCACTATGGCACTTAACTTCTGAGGTCTTCAGTCCCCTAGAACTTAGAACTAGTTAAACCTAACTAACCCAAGGAAATCGCACCCATCCACGCCCGAGGCAGGACTGGAACCTGCGACGGTAGCGGTCGCGCGGTTCCAGACTGTAGCGCCTAGAACCGCTCGGCCACTCAAGCCGGCGGCTTGAGGGGAAGTGCCGTTCTAAACTTAAGCCTAAACTCACGTTTTTTGTAAATATTAAGTGAAGCCTCTCCTTGCCAACACTTGCATGGTGACTATTCAAAAAGATCTACTGTCACCTCTGCTTTCGTTAGTTCCTAAAAAGAATTCCGCTGAAAATTCAGTGATTTATTTTCGCCTGGCCTGTTAACCATTTCTAACTATCAGAGAAGCGTCATGAGTGACAAATTTTGAGTAAAATCTACACATTTCTCTGGCTGCCATGTCGAAATTTGCTTCTTTTGCCAAAACGAAGCGGAGTTTACACTGTCTCACCTCATTAACATGTTGAGCAGATGCAGTTGCGAGGGAATTCTGAAAAAGTGGTTTATTAAATGTGGAACCGAGGAAAAATAGTCAGTAGCTTATGAAAACGCGCATCGTTGGTACAAAAATTGTGTAATGTCTTCATATATGTTGTTCCAAAACCGATAGCATTTTCGTTTTACCAGCTAGCGATGGCCCTTAAAAATTACATTCTTTCACCAAAAAAGTCTGCAGTTTATGGAATAACACAGTAGATAATGAAGTTTTATATAATAATGATATGGTGAAATACTGTCCTCCTTGTATGACATCATTTGCCCTAATCCCATTTCGATATCTGAAACTTTGTCTGAAATATGAGGAATGATTTAGATATTTCGCTCTGGCTTTATCGCTGGCGCGATGCGATCGCAAATGAGCGTGCTACATCAGATCAATTTTCTCGAGATGGGTGACAGATAGAGACCTCTACCCAAGCCTAAAGAAAAGTTCAATATGTTAACTAAACTGCATATGAAGCAACATATTATGTAATATACACCACACATAAAATCATTGCGACCTCTAGTTTTCATTACACAGTTTTCTGATTTTCGCGTAGTGCCTCACTTTCATGTAAATATCACAATAACTGTGACCATTTACGACATGATGGGCGCATCATCATGAGCCTGATATATAAATCTATAAGGCATAAATGATTTTTTTTACCGAATAAAAAAATGGTTCAAATGGCTCTGAGCACTATGGGACTCAACAGCTGTGGTCATCAGTCGCCTAGAACGTAGAACTACTTAAACCTAACTAACCTAAGGACATCACACACATCCATGCCCGAGGCAGGATTCGAACCTGCGACCGTAGCAGTCGCACGGTTCCGGACTGCGCGCCTAGAACCGCGAGACCACCGCGGCCGGCTTTACAGAATAGTTTCCGTAAAATCTTTAAGGGTGCGCACATCGATTCTGTCATCGCTGATCGGCCGAAAGGCGGAAAACACATATCGGCCTCCCCTTTCAAATAAACCAAAGAAGTCGCCCAGCGCTTTGGACGAAAACTAGTGACCGCGCATCGGCCACCATATCCTGCGCGAGCTATACTTTCGTTCGCATATCGTGCTGCGAGATCAACAGCAAGTTGCGTCGCGGAACTGTTATGTGCGCGCTAGTAAATGTCTACAGTACCATCGTTAGTATGAACTAACGATCTTCTCCTTCTTCTTCTGAGGGCCTTATCCAGTGTCTACATGGAGTCAGTATGTTGTTTCGGATTTGGCAGTTAGTGGTAGTGAGTGGTCAGATGCCCTTCCTAGCACCATCACATTCTTTAGCGACGGAGTTCGAGTACCCCATCTGTCTTCGTCTAGTGTTATCCCATGTGTAAGTGAGAACGCGTTTTTTTTTCTAAATCTTTGCGAATAGGGTAACTGAGGCAGGACGTGGGTACCAGCCCAGCGTTCATCTAGTACGATGTTGGAAACCTCCTGTAAACCACATCCAGGCTGGTTGGCACACCGCTGGGATTCCGGGACCTGGGTAAGAGTGAAGGAAGTGGCATGGCGTGCCTCCCCGAGGGGGTTTTAACGCGCTCGGCTATCTAGGTGGCTTTAAGATTAATGTTAAATACGAGAAACTGTGGCGACTATCAAAAGTAGAACCAAGTATATGAACAGTGAATTCTAATTAATTGAGGCGCTAGTAAACGAACAGTGCGACAACACGTTTGTGTACTACAAGTAGACCTCTGAAGATGAAGTATTAGTTACAATTTACGTTTATTGTGCGGCAAAAACAATCTGTGAATGGTGCAACCTACATTAATGTGTTTTAGTGGTACAATGTACGTAGATCTTTACCAGGTATTTGTAGTCCTCATTATGTGTATACTTCCCCAACCTGCAGCTAACTGAATAATTAATTATAGGATAAAATATTAGTTGGTGGTTGCAGCATGGAGAAGATAAGCGCCCAGGTGAAATATGTCGTTGCGATACATGCTCACGGTCATTAAATGTTCCGATCCATCTGTATGTAATCTGTAGTATTACCTCTTGTGAGTGATCCTCGTATTTAAGGAAAACTGATCAACAGGTTACACCACACTTTATATGTTCTATATCCCTGTGCCACTTTTTCAGTAACTCATCCATTTGTACGTGACCTGTACGCCAATGAGATGTTAAAATTCAACCTTTTTTGTATAGTGCTATATAGAGGGTAGTAACTACGTCACAAGATTTGAAACTAGAACGACTTTGGAACGATTCTGTGCCTGTGTTACTGTCGTGCTTGTGGAGGGAAAATCAGTGAGCGGCCAAGATACCTCACTGATGTATTCCGCAGAAATATTAACAACTTACTGTATTCCAAGGCTGGCCGCGGTGGTCCGCGGTTCTAGGCGCGCAGGCTGGAACCGTGCGACTGCTACGGTCGCAGGTTCGAATCCTGCCTCGGGCATGGATGTGTGTGATGTCCTTAGGTTAGTTAGGTTCAAGTAGTTCTTAGTTCTAGGGGACTGATGACCACAGCAGTTGAGTCCCATAGTGCTCAGAGGCATTTGAACCATTTTGTATTCCAAGGTAGCTGGACTGTTGGATTATGTGAGGCCGAATGGAAATTTTGTTTACTGTGGTGGCACTAGGACTTCTGTGGCCGACCTGTGCTACGGTGCTGAGAGCAGAGAATACAGGAGAGGAGACATACTTCATAGGCAGCTTCTGGTATACCTTCAAAATACACCACGCGGGAGCATCGTCTCTTTGTTACACATGCGCGAATGTAACCAACGGTGACGTCACAAAATTTACGAAGTAGAGGCGTCAATGAAGCCTGAATAATTATCTGCACCGCTCTATATCCTCTTGATATCGTAAGATAATCATCGTCGTTTGGAGAAGGAAGGAAGGAGAATTTTAGGTTCAACGCACCGCCTACAAAAATATCCTAGAGGTGGACTAGACGCTCTGGTAGGACAAGGAGAATAAAGGAATAAGCAGCGTCTTTTCCGAAGGAACCATCGAAGCATTTGATTTGCCTGACATGATTTAGGCAAACAATGGAGTGTCTAAACTCTCGTGACAGCTCAGAGATTTGAACCTCCAATCTCCAGAACAAGGGGTCAGTGGCTTAATTACTGCACCGTCTTGCGTGGGAGTTTAATAGGGAGCGGACTGCTTAGATGACTGGGAATTTGTGACAGGCCGTCTTTAACGGCGAATTAAGATATTTTTTAAACAACATATCTTAGTATGGACGCTCAACGATGAATACGACAGTTCAAGGACAACAACGTCCACCGACGACCAATATTTGGAGTTATGCGCAGATTTTAAGAAGAAGGTAGGATCAAATGCGTCACTGAAGTGTACGCTGCTAACTGGTCGCCGCTGGAAGGAGCGTTTGCAATGTGCTTGCCAACGCGTACACCGGAATACGGATTGATGGATACTGGTTCTCTTCAGGGATGAATTCTTAGTTTATCATACAACGTGAAAGCAGTTTTTTTAATTGACATGAAGCATTACAAACATCAGTGAAACGGACGATTTCGGAAGAAGTAGTGTACTATGGTATACGAGTATTATCACTAGCTCCATTGTTTTCATTTCTATAAGAGTGCATAAAAGTATACGAGTAATACAGTCGTCAGATAATCAGCTTCAGCTCTTTGATACTCAGTCTAAGAATACTGCTGTTTCATCTGACCAATAATTGCTCAGAGTAAAACATTTGACACGCATCTCAATCAAGCAATATGTCTTATCACAATGTGTATTCGTCCCACAAACACGCAATGGCTACGGATTTTTAATGATGTTACACCATCATCCATAAGAAGATCACAGTTATTGCAGAAACTGTAGTCAAGAGTATAAAACAACACATAATTACCAGTTCATTCAGAAATGTCATTATCAGAGCCCCAGCGACTGAGCAGCTGTAAATGATCTTGGTGCACAGCAATCAGCCTGCAGGACAGTCATTTCAATATGCAAGGTGTCTGGAACAATCGATGGCAGGAGAAAACTTCATTGAAGCATCATCAACTAATTAGACTTCCCTGGGAGGGACCAGAGAATTATCATCTACCCCGTTGACACTGGTGCATACAGACCTGGGCCACATGTGTGGAGCATTGACGCACCAATGAGGATGAAGTCCTCCAATAAATGTGACCGTGGCTAAGAGCAGAAAACATCTGAATCTTCCTTTAGAGGATTCAGAGGGACAATGGAAGACCTTCACAGCTTGTCTGCGGAATTCTTTTGCTAGATTTCAAAGTTGGACTTAGAGGTATTGTAACGTCGCGAGTCAACACGCGATAACTTTATTGCAGTAAGCTACTTTGCAGAACAGCCCGTAGCGTTGGAGCTGTTGACTGTGAAGTTGTGTCTTAGCAATGACTCATTCGCACCTGATGCTATACTAGCCGTGGGAAGCGGTATCTGTGTCACTTCGAGCGACTGAATATTCCAACCCCTAAGAATCTAAATAAAATATTATTTAATATTGTTTAAAGTCGATACACTGCCTTTTGTTAATCAAAAGAATATGGTATAAAAATTTCAGCCTTCTGTCTGTCATAGTTTCAGAGTTAGAGGAAATTACCTAAAACACCCCAAACCGACACTTAAACTAAAAAACCCATTTAGGAATAATAACAGTTTGTCTTTTAGTATCATTTGAAATCATCACTGGATTTCAAAATTTGTCAGGTCAATTCAATTGGACTTTCATATTAAAAACGTTAACTTCTTTTCAGTTTCGTAATACAGACTCCAGAGAAGATATTATTTAATTAATATCTATTTATTTTGTTGTTGTGGAATGAATGAGAATGAGTCACAGTGTGTAAGTGGGACATACGTAGAAATTCAATATTGTATATTGTACCACATTACGTAACTGTGTAGTGGGAAAGTTATGTTTTTCCCTCATTGCTAATGACGTATGTCCAAGAGCACTTGCTTATGTAAGAAGGCAGTCAGAATAGCGTTTGCAGACTAATAATTTTCTAAATAAATTCCCAGATTAGTTTTCCTTTCGTTTGGTTACGTTAAAAATTATACTAATATTTGCAACAAAAAAAAGGTTGAAATGGCTCTAAGCCCTATGGGACTTAACATCTGAGGTCATCAGTCCCCTAGAACTTAGAACTACTTAAACCTAACTAACCTAAGGACATCACACACATCCATGCCCGAGGCAGGATTCGAATCTGCGTCCGTAGCGGTCGCGCGGTTCCAGACTGAAGCACCTAGAACCGCTCGGCCAGTAATATTTGCATACTGAAATGACGTAAATACAACTAGGAATAGTGATTGGCGTAGGACAGTTTTGGCTCGAGAATGATCTGGAACGATTGTTCTGATTGGCAGGTCATTTTGATCAACCAATCAGAGTTTAGCAGTTCCCGCGCACTGCCAGGTAGTTATAGGCTGTGAAAGGAGCAACATTCAGGAGTCACTGGGTAGTTATTGAACGTGCATAATGTGTAAAATAAAGAAGTTATTGGAATTTCGCGTCCAGATTGTGTTGCCATAGAAGGAGTTGCATTTACGTACAGTTTTGCGAAGCTTGGCAGTTCTAGAATTGTTTTGTTGGAAAGATAAACGGGTGTGAACTTTCGGCCTTTGTAAAATTCCGCGTGGCATGTTTCGTATCCCTATATGGAATATTTGGTGAGCAATTTATTTAACTGAAATCCACTGAAAAGGACTGAATGTGAAACTCAGATATAGTAGCGGAGTATTGACTGTGAAATCGCGTAATTCTTCGGGTTGCTCTTAAGTACATTTCTGGCTGCCTTGCGTGTGTACTGGGCTGCATCAACAGTGAACTGAGAACAGTGATGTTGTTCGCTAATTACATGTGGGCTGATGGCAGTTTTTTCTTTTTTTTAACTGAAATGGAATAAAAGACTCGTTTCAGAATTTTGACATTTAACTGAGAGAACGAAGCAACCATTTTCCGCCCGAAAAGTATTATAAGAATTTACAGGATATCTTCCTACCAGAGTTTACGCGGACTTTGCAACGTAAGTACTGACGGCGTTTTCTTCAACGCTGCTTTTACGTCGTTAGCGCAGTACATACGTATGCAGAGAAACGGGCTGGTGATGTGCCGCTGTACGGAGGTAGGTGGAACTTCTGCAGTGAACAGTACGACGAACGAGCCAAACTTTTTTATAACCCGCCATGCCGCAGTATGAACCCATTACGAACTTGAGGTTGTGTATATCCTTGTAGAAGTGTATATATTTGTAGTAAATAGTTTTCAGGTATTTTCTCCTGCGACTATACGATAAATAACCAATAAATAATTCTATAACTGAGTCGCAGGACAACGATATACGATACATACACACTACGAAATAGGTTTTAATTTTCGTCTGGTCCGAAGTGACAAGAAAGAAGATTAGGGACTAGAGTCTCATTGACAGTATGGACAAAGCAGAAGGAGCACAAGCTCAGACTAGCGAAGTATGAGGGTCTTTAAGGCAGCCATTCCGGTATACACCTTTAGTGATTGAAGGAAATTACAGAGAACCTAAATGTGAATGGCTGGCGTGCGATTCGAACCCAATCCTCCAGGATGTGAATTAAGTGTCTTTCTACAGCGACATGTCGCTCAGTGTTTAGAAATAAAATCTGGGGGGAAAAATCCTCTAGTTTGTGTAAGACAAACCTGTATTTTTTCTAATGTCATACCGTTTCTATACATTTCTGTGACATATTCTAAAAGATGAAAATTGCCTGACCGATTCTTTAATCCGGATCTTTGGATCACCTGCATTTGTCGTAACTAGTGTCCACAAAAGTATTCCTCTGATCTGAGCTTCAGCGACGCTGTTAGGTCATTTTACTGTGTTAGGAGATCGTTAATAAGTATACTTAGCAATACATGATTAAAAAATGGTAAGATTTTTGTTAGAAAGGCGAGATCATTAGAAACCGAGCATAAACCGAGTTTTGACTCGCATGATCGAAGAATAGACTCTGTTCTTCTCGAAGAAACTGTAATGACATTTGTCTCTAGTCTGCCTCCGCAGCTATATTGACACTCTGCAAGTAATTGTGAATTGCATGGCAGAGGGTACTTCCAATTGTACCGGCTATTACCGTTTTTTCCTGTCCATGCATGGTGCGCGGGAAACACCAATGTGCAGACGCCTCTGTGCGTGCTGTTACAAGTCTAATCTTGCACTCACAGTCCCTACGGGGTTTTAGCATCTTCCTTGAGTCATTAATCAAAGCTTGTTCTTGCAACTTCTTAAATAGGCTTTCTCGCGACAGTCAGAATAGTTCGTGTCTGTCTTCAAGGGTTTGCCAGTTCAGGTTCCTCAGTGTCTCCATGACACTGTCTCCGGATCAGACAACCCTGTGAACATTCGTGCTACCCTTCCCTGTAGACGTTCAATATCCCCTGTGAGTCCCACTTGTTATGGGCCCAAACACTTGAGAAGTATTGTAGGACTGACAGCACGAGTGTTCTGTCAGCGATCTCCTGTGTAGATTGATTGCGTTCTTCTAGAATTCTGCCAATAAACAGAACTCTGCAATCTGTTTTACCTGCCAGTGAGCCTATGTGATCGTTCTATTTCGTATCTGCAGAAAGAGAGAGAGAGAGAGAGAGAGAGAGAGAGAGAGAGAGAGAGAGAGAGACAGTATCCTGAATTAGGTTATACCCTAATATCATCCATAATTCCTTTTACTAAAGGATGTAAATTAGTTCTTTTGAAAAGAGTATAACTATGCTCTAAAACAAAAGTAGAATACCTATTGTTAACTTCTTCAATCATCATCGAGGCTCACCAAGATATCATGCAACATAGAAATTATTTTCGAGACAGTTATGGGACAACGTGAATGTATGAAACAGGATGTAACGAGGTGATAAAAGAATAAATAACACAACCTGTTTACATGTGCGTGGCATATGAAATGCACTCTTCATAAGCTCTTTCGGACGTGTCTGAAAGACATAGTTTAAGACAACTGAAACTTCTCGCAGAGGATAATTACAATGTATTAGTAACACATTTCAACTAACTTGAAATTTTAGCGTCAGGTAACAACAGTTGCTTAGTAAATACAAGGTTTTCTTCCTTTCTCTCAAACGATAGTTCACTTTGCCGACTCGAAGTGAACCTTGCCTAGCGCGGAAGGCTCTGACAAACGAATATTGGCGGTATAACTGCCAGTTGGTGCAAAGAAAATACTGTACCACTCCTTATTGAAACGGAAACAATGACGGGAAGATAAAGTAGCAATACCTTCACCTACTCTGGGTTAGTATCTCATTCAGAGACGTTAGAGATACTTGCAGTACCCAAACATCGGACAGATTACGTTTCGTAAAGAAGTAAGTAAAATCCCAGAGAAATAATATAATACACACATAAAATTTCAAACAAAGGAAATAATACATAGTAGGTCATTTTATTAGTCGAATTATCAGACTTCAAGAAATACCTTGTACTGCTCTGTGACTGAACTTATGTAATCCCTCACGATACAGGATACAATAAATGCTACGATAATTATAAAATAGTGTTATAACAATGATCTGAGTTCCTCCAAATCCTGTGTATGCACAGTCCACCGCCTCCCTGCACGTTCGTCTGTCTGAAAGGACCCTTGATCCCACAAACGCCCAAAAAGGGTGATGTGGTTGGTGTCTGTGAGGCTACTTGTGTTTCTATAGCCTTGGTTCCTTTAGAACGTTTCCATCTGCTTGGCAGAGCACGTTCCCGACATGAGTACCTGATCGTTCTGCTGCTTACAGTACGCTGCGTCAGTCACACAGCCTCCAACACACAAGGAACACGGCACGTGGTCAGAGGAACTGCCATTCTTCAGCGACATCTATGATGCATTTCCGGATACATGATCACAGGTCTTTCCTCCCTCCATTTCCAGTCAGGAATCCGTTCCTGCAGTTTGCCAGTTTTACTATTCTTCACCCCGTACAACAACACATAAATGATTGAGGTGGTAGAGGGTGGAATTCGGTATAAAAGGAGTCTGCTCTGTGGGGTGCTGTGTACGTAAACCACGACTGCGGAAATGCCTTGTGGGAAACGGTTATCATGTGATGAAAAAACAAAAATCGGTACGTACAACGAGATGGGACACTCTAATCGTCAAGTTGCTAGGAAGTTGAACTGTACAGCTACGGTGATTGATAGTCTCGTTAGACTGGACGCACAGTGTGAGCAGAACGGAAAATATGGGAAAGTGGAAAATTATCTGAGGCATAGAAAGGGTTACTTTTGCTCAAAGCAAGGGCCACAAACGGTTATCCTTCTCAACTTGGTGCTTATTTACAGTTGCCAGTTATTACCAGACGTGTACGACAAATTTTGTCACATGAATGACTGCAGAAAGCCACTCTGACACCCAAATATAAACAGGCTAGATTGGAGTTTGCTGAGAAACGTACGTCCTGGATTTCAAAATGAGATAAAGTGAGCTTAGTGATGAGAGGAAGTTTAATTTAGATGAGCAGGATAGATTTCAATATTATTAGCATAATCTGAAACTAGAGCAGCAGGTAGGAATGAGAAGAAATTTTGATGGTAGAAGTCTTTGGGTTTGGGCAGCCTTCTGCGCTAAAAGTAAGCGACGCATTGTTTGGCTGAACACAAGAATGAAATCTAACGTGCACATTGAGATGCTATGGACAAAATTAATTAGATGGTTCAAATGGCTCTATGCACTACGGGACGTAACATCTGAGGTCATCAGTCCCCTAGACTTAGAACTACGTAAACCTAACTAACCCAAGGGCATCACACACATCCATGCTCAAGGCAGGATTCGAACCAGCGACCGCAGCAGCAGCGCGGCTCCGGACTGAAGGGCCTAGAACCACTCGGCAATAGCGGCCGGCTAATTAATTAGAATGTATGAGGACATTGGGAACGAAAGTCTAATATTTCAACGAGATAATGCATCTCCGTATGTTTCTGCTACAACAAAAAATGGTTTGAAGATAAAGATATCAATGTCTTAACCTTTCTGCGAGTAGCCCCGATTAGAACCTCATACAAAACCTTCGAGGAATGCTTTCAAGGCATGTTTATCGCAATGGAATGAGATTTGAGGCCGTATGTGTGCTAGGAAGAGAGATGCGAGAACAATGGGAGACAATTAAACTTCAAGTACTACAGACCCCTAACAAAATCAGTGCCGAAGAGGATTTTTGAAGTAATTAGGGAGAACAAATGTTGGACAAAGTACTAACAATGCATCAACACAGCGGTATAGTGACTGCATTTATACCAACATCTATCCAGGAAATGTAAACACCTTATTTTGTCGCTTGTGTTATGAAAGAAACATGTAATACCGTCATGTCGTTTATGTCTTATGTATGTATATTACTTCCATAGTAAAGTCGCTACGTGTGTGGTTCAGACATTGTACTATTACCTTCGTGGAACCTTGCCTTATACTGATCTCTATTAAATATTTATGGCTTTAATATCAAGAGCTCAGATGGAAACCCAATTCTAAGCAAAGAAGGGAAAGCAGATAGGTGGAAGGAGTATGTAGAGGGTCTATACAAGGGCGATGTACTTGAGGACAATATTATGGAAATGGAGTAGGATGTAGATGAAGACGAAATGGGAGATACGATACTGCGTGAAGAGTTTGACAGAGCACTGAAAGACGTGAGTCGAAACAAGGCCCCGGGAGTACACAACATTCCATTAGAACTACTGACAGCCTTGGGAGAGCCAGGCCTAACAAAACTCTACCATCTGGTGAGAAAGATGTATGAGACAGGCAAAATTCCCTCAGACTTCAAGAAGAATATAGTGGTTCCAATCCCAAAGAAAGCAGGTGTTGACAGATGTGAAAATTACCGAACTATCAGTTTAATAAGTCACAGCTGCAAAATACTAACGCGAATTCTTTACAGACGAATAGAAAAACTGGTAGATTCCGACCTCGGGGAAGATCAGTTTGGATTCCGTAGACATGTTGGAACATGTGAGGCAATACTGACCTTACGACTTATCTTAGAAGAAAAATTAAGGAAAGGCAAACCTACGTTTCTAGCATTTGTAGACTTAGAGAAAGCTTTTGACAATGTTGACTGGAATACTCTCTTCCAAATTCTAAAGGTGGCAGGGGTAAAATACAGGGAGCGAAAGGCTATTTACAATTTTTACAGAAGGCAGTTATAATAGTCGATGGGCACGAAAGGGAAGCAGTGGTTGGGAAGGGAGTGAGAGAGGGTTGTAGCATCTCCCCGATGTTATTCAATCTGTATATTGAGCAAGCAGTAAAGGAAAAACAAAAGAAAAATTCGGAGTAGGTATTAAAATCAATGGAGAAGAAATAAAAACTTTGAGGTTCGCCGATGACATTGTAATTCTGTCAGAGACAGCGAAGGACCTGGAAGAGCAGTTGAACGGAATGGACAGTGTCCTGAAAGGAGGATATAAGATGAACATCAACAAAAGCAAAACGAGGATAATGGAATGTAGTCGAATTAAGTCGGGTGATGGTGAGGGAATTAGATTAGGAAATGAGACAATTAAAGTAGTAAAGGAGATTTGCTATTTGGGGAGCAAAATAACTGATGATGGACGAAGTAAAGAGGATATAAAATGTAGACTGGCAATGGCAAGGAAAGCGTTTCTGAAGAAGAGAAATTTGTTAACATCGAGTATAGATTTAATGGTCAGGAAGTCATTTCTGAAAGTATTTGTATGGAGTGTAGCCATGTATGGAAGTGAAACATGGACGATAAATAGTTTGGACAAGAAGAGAATAGAAGCTTTAGAAAGAAGAATGCTGAAGATTAGATGGGTAGATCACATAACTAATGAGGAGGTATTGAATAGAATTGGGTAGAAGAGGATTTTGTGGCACAGCTTGACAAGAAGAAGAGACCGGTTGGTAGGACATGTTCTGAGGCATCAGGGGATCACAAATTTAACATTTGAGGGCAGCATGGAGAGTAAAAATCGTAGACGGAGACCAAGAGATAAATACACTAAGCACATTCAGAAGGATGTAGGTTGCCGTAAGTACAGGGAGATGAAGAAGCTTACACAGGATAGAGTAGCATGGACAGCTGCATCAAACCAGTCTGAGGACTGAAGACCATAATAACGCCGGCCGAGCATCTGTAGGTGCTTCAGTCCGGAGCCACGCGACTGCTACGGTCGCAGGTTCGAATCCTGCGTCGGGCATGGATGTGTGTGATGCCCTTAGGTTAGTTAGGTTTAAGTAGTTGTAAGTTCTAGGGGACTGATGACCTCCGATGTTAAGTCCCATAGTGCTCAGATCAATTTTTTTGAACCACAACAACAACAACCACAATAACATTCATTGTAATGATGCAGTCAAGCTAATGTACTTTTAGACTAAGTGTTCCGTCTTTTTCGCTTATCTTTCTAAAAACTGGTTATGTTCTGCGTTTTAAATTTTATAATGAAGTGTAACAAACGTCGTGTTTGTACAATTGTGTGACATAACCGTATCTGGGCAAATGAGATTCTCCTGCAACCAATAAAAACGAAAATTGAAAACTTGACCTTTCCTTCTCTATTGTCTGCCCTCTCTGCGAAGTCCTGTATGTTTTCATTCCAATTTTGACAAACGTTTGTGACTCATCAGTTGTATATGAGGTTTCCAAATTTCAGGATTTTCAGAGATTTTTTCATTAAAGCTGTAAATGTGAGTGTCTTCTACTTGTTCCTTTCGGTCTTTGATACCGGCACAACTAATTGAAGAAATCGCTTCGATCCCGTACAAACCTGCTGGTGACACAACAGTCCTATATTTAACGGTCAATGACACACCTATGCTGAAGCATAAATAAAACATAATAATTACTGCATTTTAGAGTAGGGGGACGTCAAGAAACTACAAGTAGAAGGTTTACTTTAAAAACTGGTGCGTAGCATCTGCTGATTTAAAAAAAACCTAGCTTTCTTTTGAAATGGGTGAATTTTTGGTTTTGGAAATATCTGATGTGCGAAAATTTCATGGTGTAACTTTCTATACTGCAAGAAAAAATGTGCAAGGTAAATTTGGACTGCAGCTTTTATTGCTGGGAAATTCATACCGCCTAATGCTGCTTTTCTCTGCCACAGGGAAAATATATGCCCTTTATTGGCGGTTTTCCCAAGGATATGCACGTGTTATCCGAGAGGAGAACGCGAACTCTGCTTGTACTTAGAGTATCGACGGAGCGCAGCGATGTGGGTGTTTTGAAAATTTGCTCAGGCAACACCAGTGATGTTTGAATTATATATCAGCAATTTACATTTTCAGCTGTGTTAGTACACATCTCATATGAAGTCAAAATCTGTTATATTTGCTGTAAATAGCTGCCAGCATCGCTTAAAAATTTTATTGCGTGCAAACAAGTTAGTTTTAAATTAAACGTTATGTCCTGTCGACGTAGAGCGTTTTTTGGCTGAAGACCAACCGAATTAAATAGTAATAATAGAAAGAATGACTACATAGATGAAACTGTAAAAATGCAGGCGAATAGAACAGCAATGTGAACTTCACTCTCGGAGAGCGACCAACCACTGTAGTAGTTCGTGAATCAAAAATACATACGGAAATGATAAATTATATTTCTTATTTATTTACAAATACCTGTTTGTAAATTTTTTTACGGCTGGCAGAATTTACAGTCAGTACGCGGAATTAGTACTGTGCGTGGAGACTCTTGGAATTTTCCTGGAATAATAAGATACCATTCATCTTCTTCACAGTGAATTATGTCAACTACGCATCTGTGCCGCGTACATAACTATGATGAGTACGTAAACAGAGCGGAATTTCACCTGCGTCGTTACGGTCGATTATAGAAATGTGATTGAAAGAGAGGGTGACAAGTGATGCCACTTCATAAACTGCTGCTCTAGGACACCACCAAGGGGAATACCGAGCGTAAAATCCTCATCCGACGGATTTTTCAAGATCAACATTGACGCATGTTTCCCTTCATGGCAAAGTAAGGGGAGGTTTAGGATTTAAAGCAAAGCAATGGTACACAATCTACTGTTCGGGGACTGTACGTCATCGCATTTTCTGGTCTCTGTGGCAAAATACTTAGGAGAAAATTTATTTTGTCATTAGGTTTCCAACTAATACCCTTAGGTCAAGCGCCGTGGCAATACTATGTCTTAAGTTTCCCGACTATGGAGACACGAAGCTAGAAATTGGTGTTACAGAAGACTTGGTTTCTGGTGACATCTGTTGTCGTGACAAGATGTCTGAAATGATACGTAGCCGATAGAAACCTCAACAACTACAGTCGAGCACACAATAAAGCTCCTTTATTTTCTATCCAGTTTCACAGTTTCAGCTCTTTGCCATTTGTTTAATTCAGACAGTACTTTCGAATGCTATCTGAAATACGACCAAGAAACAGTAATTTTTGTTGTATCATGTGCTCATCTATGGGCCAGAAAGATAAATGTTGACGCATTACATACGAATGTTATTTGGGATCGAACATTTTAGCCGAATTTTCCATAGACCGTTACATATTTTCGGAAGCAAAATGAAACACAGTTTGTGTTCAGTATTCCAAAATACATTCTATCAATATTCTGGATGACATTAATAACATGTATTTTTCGAAATATGTCGAGATCCTTTACTCTTCGAGACGATGCAGTGGGAAAGGTGTAGAGGTTTTGAATTCCACAGAATGTGTTGTCCCTGTTAAAGTATATACTACGCTAGTATTTGGAGTGTACTATGTCACGGTCATTAGCAGTCGATGTGCAACACGGTTTCACACCATGATCATAAGCTAGTAGAAATGATAGGACGAAATACAACAGTTTAAGCCTGGAGAAACAGTATTTAATTTTTTGTGTACCAAACAGTGAAAATACGGTTAGCATTCTTACGAGAACATGTTTTATCACATTTTACGGATAAATCGGAGATTGTCAGACACGTATTTCGTAGCCAATGTAACGGTAATCCAAAGTTGTAGTAAAAAATGTAAACGATTTGGCATTTCCGGTACTAGTCGTTAATTTCGAAAAGTTCAATTAACACTATCCATTAAATCCGGGCTCTTGTTCCACAGAAAGCTGTGCGTATAAACGATGTTCCGGAAACCACACTGACATAAAAACAACGTTGTAGCGTTACAGCAAAACTCTAGATAGGTAATTGTGAATACTGTGGCTCGAATCCTGATTCGGCCGTCCTAAATCGCTTCAAGCATTGCCGTTTGTGACTCTTGGAAAAAGCAACGGTATTTTGTTTTGCAGCTTCCAGTTTTCGTTGTTACGTCCCTACTCCCCACAAAGCAAGGGTTCATAACTGGAGAACTATCCGCTCAGTTATGGCGTAGATGTAAAAGGCACAGGCCACGAATTTCTTCAAAAATATGTGAGGTACCCATGATCAGTATTGAGCTTGCCAGTTTTAATTGACTTCGTTGGCAGTTCCTGTACAACGACGTATCCAACCATCCCACTGCGTCTAGGAGATAGTACCTAGTGTAGCAATAAATATAGTATACAACTTATTCATTCGAGGAATGGCATGCGGGAAAGTAGTTGCTTCTGTTCCTCTGTTTTCGTTGATATTCAACTATTTTTATGCTATGGATTGTTACGAAGTACGAATGCAGTTTAAAGTAATATAATCCTTGAGTCCTCTCGAGAGGTGTGGAGCTCTTGGAATATTAAGAGCGATATCTTTCGTAGTGCACAACGTCTCTCACTGGATTTCATGGAATTTTTCAGCAACTCAGTCCGTTTGATAAAGCAGACCCGTGACAAATGCGCATTTGTCCAGCGAACCTATGCTTTTGAGTTATGTCCTCAGCTAACGCTGCTTTTTTAAAGTATCCAGACAGAGGTGCCGGATGGTTATAATTACAGTACAGCTGCTCACGGAAGTCCATTGTGGGCCCTAAGTTGGTAGATATGCTAACGCGTTACTGCGGAACCGATTCAAAGACCGCGCGCTGTTAGTGAAACCGTTTTATGTGAACAGCAGCAATTACAGTGCTGCGTTAAGAGAGTATCATCGTCTGAATGGTCTGAGCAGAGGACTGCTGTTATTAAATGGTTTAAAGAAGATAGTAACGAAATTCGAAATCACGGGTGAACTTCGTGTGGCAACTGGAAGAAGAGGTCGTCCTGTGTAAGTAGGATGTTTAGGTTTTATTATTGGTAACGCCAACGCCACGTAGTGCTCTGTAAGAAAATCACTGGCTGTGCTGTGTGCAGTCTGTGGCTGGTTTGCATTGTTGTCCGCCATTGTAGTGTTGGGCAGGGGCAGCTGGATGTTAACAGCGCGTAGCGTTGCGCAGTTGGAGGTGAGCCGCCAGTAGTGGTGGACGTGGGGAGAGACATGGCGGAGTTTTGAAATTTGTAAGAATTGGTGTCACGAACTGATATATATATATTATGACTATTAAGGTAAATACATTGTTTGTTCTGTATTAAAATCTTTCATTTGCTAACTATGCTTATCAGTAGTTAGTGCCTTCAGTAGTTTGAATCTTTTATTTAGCTGGCAGTAGTGGCGCTCGCTGTATTGCAGTAGCTTGAGTAACGAAGATTTTTGTGAGGTAAGTGATTTGTGAAACGTATAGGTTATTGTTAGTCAGGGCCATTCCTTCGTAGGGATTTTTGAAAGTCAGATTCCGTTGCGCTAAAAATATTGTGTGTCAGTTTAAGCACATTCGTGTATAATTGTTCAAAGAGGACGTTTCACATAGACCAGTCGTGTACAATTTTTCTAAGGGGACGTTTCACATTGCTAGAATGTTATGGTTTACGAACCATTTTTGCTTTGTGGCATGGTGCATTGTCATTGTAATAGAAACATTCGTCGTCTTAGAGCTGTTCCTCTACTATACATAGTACACAGTGCTGAAAAATACTTTCACATTCTTCCGCATTTAGTGTTTTCTTTTGTACAGTAAAGGTAACACACCGTAACCACGAGAAACATCCCATACCGTAACACCACCTCCTCCGTACTTTACAACTGGCACTACACATAATGACAGTACCTTTCTTCAGGAATTCGCCAAACCGAAAACCTTCCATCGGACTACTACAGAATATAGAATGATTCATCACTTTAAACCACCCGTTTGCAATATCCACTGTGTAGCTTTTGACACCACCTCAAGCGTCGCTTAGCACTAACTATAGAAAAGTGTTTCTTGTGAGCAGCCGCTCCACCATTTTACCCAACTATTTCCAACTCACTAAGAGCAGTCGTTGTGCTAGCTGGACTGCTGGTAGCACTTTGGAACTCAGGAGTGACCCTATGACTGTCCCTGACAGTGGTTTAAATGCCTCTGAGCACTATGGGACTTACCATCTATAGTCATCAGTCCCCTAGAACTTAGAACTACTTAAACCTAACTAACCTAAGGACATCACACAACACCCAGCCATCACGAGGCAGAGAAAATCCCCGACCCCGCCGGGAATCGAACCCGAGAACCCGGGTGCGGGAAGCGAGAACGCTACCGCACGACCACGAGATGCGGGCACTTAATTTCGTTTCGATGTTCAACACAGTTATTATGTAGCATTAAATGTCATATAAAATTTACTATATAACAATATCTCATTTAATTAAGTACCACATAAGTGTCGTATGTAACAAAAGTTCTATTTACACTGGGAACGTTTGGATTTATTTTAAAGCACTTCAATCAATCAAAAGGAAGTAGACAAAACACATTAAACAAAACTGTGGACTTACAAAAACGTTAGGACTTGAATATACCGTCTATCAGTGAAGTGCTCTGAGCTATGTCAAATATAATTTTTGTGTGTGGCACACACAAACGACATTTATTTGCTAAAACACTGATCAGCCAACACAAACGTTGAATACTGTGTTACCGCAGCACAAAACTACGAAAGGTGACATGGCATTGGAGGAGACAAAATACTGTCCACTGAAGATGCTTCAAAAGAGAGAAACAGTTGCAGAAGAGGAATATACACTCCTGGAAATGGAAAAAAGAACACATTGACACCGGGGTGTCAGACCCACCATACTTGCTCCGGACACTGCGAGAGGGCTGTACAAGCAATGATCACACGCACGGCACAGCGGACACACCAGGAACCGCGGTGTTGGCCGTCGAATGGCGCTAGCTGCGCAGCATTTGTGCACCGCCGCCGTCAGTGTCAGCCAGTTTGCCGTGGCATACGGAGCTCCATCGCAGTCTTTAACACTGGTAGCATGCCGCGACAGCGTGGACGTGAACCGTATGTGCAGTTGACGGACTTTGAGCGAGGGCGTATAGTGGGCATGCGGGAGGCCGGGTGGACGTACCGCCGAATTGCTCAACACGTGGGGCGTGAGGTCTCCACAGTACATCGATGTTGTCGCCAGTGGTCGGCGGAAGGTGCACGTGCCCGTCGACCTGGGACCGGACCGCAGCGACGCACGGATGCACGCCAAGACCGTAGGATACTACGCAGTGCCATAGGGGACCGCACCGCCACTTCCCAGCAAATTAGGGACACTGTTGCTCCTGGGGTATCGGCGAGGACCATTCGCAACCGTCTCCATGAAGCTGGGCTACGGTCCCGCACACCGTTAGGCCGTCTTCCGCTCACGCCCCAACATCGTGCAGCCCGCCTCCAGTGGTGTCGCGACAGGCGTGAATGGAGGGACGAATGGAGACGTGTCGTCTTCAGCGATGAGAGTCGCTTCTGCCTTGGTGCCAATGATGGTCGTATGCGTGTTTGGCGCCGTGCAGGTGAGCGCCACAATCAGGACTTCATACGACCGAGGCACACAGGGGCAACACCCGGCATCATGGTGTGGGGAGCGATCTCCTACACTGGCCGTACACCTCTGGTGATCGTCGAGTGGACACTGAATAGTGCACGGTACATCCAAACCGTCATCGAACCCATCGTTCTACCATTCCTAGACCGGCAAGGGAACTTGCTGTTCCAACAGGACAATGCACGTCCGCATGTATCCCGTGCCACCCAACGTGCTCTAGAAGGTGTAAGTCAACTACCCTGGCCAGCAAGATCTCCGGATCTGTCCCCCATTGAGCATGTTTGGGACTGGATGAAGCGTCGTCTCACGTGATCTGCACGTTCAGCACGAACGCTGGTCAAACTGAGGCGCCAGGTGGAAATGGCATGGCAAGCCGTTCCACAGGACTACATCCAGCATCTCTACGATCGTCTCCATGGGAGAATAGCAGCCTGCATTGCTGCGAAAGGTGGATATACACTGTACTAGTGCCGACATTGTGCATGCTCTGTTGCCTGTGTCTATGTGCCTGTGGTTCTGTCAGTGTGATCATGTGATGTATCTGACCCCAGGAATGTGTCAATAAAGTTTCCCCTTCCTGGGACAATGAATTCACGGTGTTCTTATTTCAATTTCCAGGAGTGTATTTCAATACCGTTGGTAAAACTGCGACTGTGGAACAAAAACAAGAAAGAGAACATTAGTACCATTGTGTATGTGCCATGCCTTTCATTGATTGAAGTGCTTTAAAATAAATCCAAACGCGTCCGGTGTAAATAAAACTTTTATTACAGTTGCGAAAGACGGAATATTTCTCAATATTACATACGACACCTATGTGGTACTTAAATTAAATGAGATTTTGTTATACAGTAAATTTTATATGAAATTTAGGTATCTTGTCCACATTTCATTCTCAACATTGTGGCACCTAAAATCGACCATACGGAAGGTATACGCTATGGACTTTTACCTTTGTAAACTCTTCAAAATTTCGTTCAATGGTTTACTGCATTTAATGCTGCATAATAACTGCGTTGAACATCGAAACAAAATTAAGTCGTTTATGGTGGGAAGGTATCAGTCAAGAAGACGTGTAAAAATGAAATTTTTGGGCCAAATAGTTTTTGTGAAATCGAATGATTCGTGTGTCAAAGTAGTGGGAACACCATGTGTCTGCACAGGCGAGCAGTGCAGTGATGACAAAATCGCGCACAGCGCGGAATGCTGGGAGCACGTGTTTGCTGCAGGAAAAGGGTTAATGAAGAGACAAAGCACTAGAAATTTCAAAAAAATTGCATTCATTCGTGAAGAAAGGCACTTTGATATTGTTTTGAAATAATGGAAATATTAAGCAGCAGACAAGATTCGAACTTATAACCTATTGCATACAAACCCAACACCTTAACCGTTACTCTAACACAGTTCGTCTGATTACATAACGCCATAAGATGGTTAACACGTCATGCAAAATACTGACACACACACACACACACACACACACACATACACACACACACACACACACACTGTTGGTATGACTACGAATTACTCACTGTTTGTCGAAGTACAATAGGAAATAAACAATTACCACTGTTCTTTATTGCGAAAAAGCGGTTCGTGAGATTGATACAAACACCTTTCCTTGCTATCGCCTGAATTAGGAGTCTTATTGCTTGTTTGGTTTAATTAATTAATAGAATATGAAGCATTTGGTATAAAGAATGCTTTTTCCAAACTTTCTATAAAAGAAACTCTGCTATCAAGACATTGCTTTTGTTCTGTTACTTTATTTATGAATGAACGTTTCTAAAACTGAAGACACTCGTCCATGCTCTGCACTGCAGTCGAGATCTGGCAACGTCGTTTTCTGATCATTGGCTGACTGTGTTTTGTGACGTCAGATGCGCATAACGAACCTAAACTCGGCCGCCAACATAAATGACGCGCACTATAGTAACGGCGTGAAGGTAGAAGGCACTACATTTATTTTATTATGTCATCTTCGGAGCTATCTACTGACAACACAATATGTCACGCCCGCTTTCGTACTAGCATGTCCACCTCTCGTGACATCTAGTGGTCTGTTCCGCATTACGTAGTGCTTTTCGGATAATTTTTGCCCGATAGAGCAGCAGTAGATAGAGCATCTTTCCAACTTTTCAATTACATTATAGGTGCTGAATAAGGGTACGGTTTGGGACGCTGCTAACGTCAGGGCGTTCGTGAAATTCTTTAAAATCTCTGACACTTATTGCCCGAGAAAGTGTAACAGCAACACACTTTGGAAATCTGTTCTTTGGGTTGCCTAACTGCCAGCATGACCGTATTTGATGCGATAGTACTAAGCGAATGATTTGTCTACAGGTTCTGACACGCCTGCTGCTTGTGGGAGCATGTCACATCACGTATTACGAATCGAAACTTGTAACGATGCTCTATGCACAGATATGTGGCTTTTTCTCCATGTCTTGTTTTCTCATAATCTTCTTCTGAAACAATGGACGTGCTTATAAATAACCTTGATTTATGTATCACAGATACTCTTGAACTATAATTAGCACCTTTCATACTATCTAGCAGTTCCATTTTAGCCCTCATTCTCAATTTCTCACACAATTCTGCTATATATACTTCCACGTTTCTGAGTTGTTAATTGTCGTTAACTGTGCCAAAAAGCAACGTGTTTTGATGACTGGTCGTAAGAAAGATTTAATTCAAATTTTTTTAGAAAAATGTGAAGAATTCTCCTGGATGTGGTTCTTTGGTATGCGGTAGGCCACGTCTACTTGTCATCGCAGATTCGGGTGCAAAGTGAGTTTTCTCTGGCAGGCACCATACCTGGTTGCAGAGAAAGTTAAGGCATTACTGTCACATATTGCTGCGCAACATTTGATTTATTCTTGCCATCATTTCGTGGTTGATTTTATTTAGAGTATACTGGGCATATGTGATAGGAAGAAAGCTTTGCGTTTTTCTCACTAGGAAGATGTTCGCCCTGTGTAGTCTGTGGGTCCTCTTTGACTGCAAGAGTTGGTCAGTGAATTTCGTTAGCATGGGCGAAGTTCCCGTAGGAGATGGGCAGTTTTCACAGAAGTAAGGCTTTGGCCTGTTTCGTGCTTTTGTCGGCAGAGCCGGTGTCTCTCCTAACACCATGCCGTCACTGTCATCCCCAGAGGATAAGCGAGCACGACATTTTCGCCTATTCTGTTCAGACATCAAAGGATGAGACGCCGAAACACTGTTCGACCAGCATGCGAAGGCCCGTTGCTTTGGCTCCAAAATTTGGTGCACCCATTCGAATTAAGTCGCCCCACCACAGTGCTTGGCTCAAATAAGCCTATCAAACGCTGGGACACTGCTCCAATCCAGTACCAACCTCTCATTTGTTAACGTGTATTCTGCACACCAAGAGTGAGAAGTCTTGGCAGTATTCCCCCATTTTATCATGAAATACGACGATATTCTCTTTCATCACACTGACAACAGCGTTGAGTCGCTACCTCCATATAGAGTTTTTTGAAAGTAGATAGTAGTGGAGGGAGATACATATTTCATGGTCATTCGATCACAGCCTGTCATGAGGGTCACCTATCTCTGAGCCCCTGTTTTGTGGTGATGACTACATGGTTTACTGATTTTAAGGAAATGTAAGTGTAACAATTACGACAGTGCGATCCATATTCAGAGCAGCTCGCTACTTGCCTACTTTACCACGCAACTTGTGTTGCTTAATTTGGTTATAATTTTTATCGCCGTGTTGTTTCATGACCTTTTGATTCCGCAAGCTGCCCAGGTGACCAGATCTTGTTGCGCTTTCTCCATACAGTCTTCTGCACTTTTTGGTACATCTCCAGAGTTGTAGAACAATTTTGTAATTTGATTTGAGGTTTTGAGAAATCCTTTCTCTGTAAATATTTATGTCAGTCATTACAGGAAATAAATATCATTTAATCTCAGTCTTGACTTCGATTTGAAAATCCTTTACATTTTCCTACAACTTTTTCATCGTTAGGAGACTCGCTAATTATCAATATAAACTGGTTCACGTCTAAGCTTGTTGCTGTCACAGTGAAGGTAATATCATTGTACACAGTGACCAAACTCAATGATCAGTTATACTAAGAATTTAGAGAAAGGAACAAGCATTGCAGTCTCTCGTCGTACTGATCAAAGGTTTGCTTTATAACAAGCACTGCACTTTCGCTCCTCGACTGTGATCCCGAACTGGGACCTAATTTTCAAAAATATGCTATATTAAAATGCCAAGATGAGCAGCCAAGACAGGCCACCTCAAATCCCAAGAGTAGGCATTGCCCAGAACGAATAAATCCACTCTAAGAAAAAAAGAAAAGAAAAACGACGCACCACGAAGGAATTATCCGAATGGGTTGGAAATAGCTGGATGTGATGTACATGTACGGACAAATAAATGATTACAGTTTCAGAAAAATTGGATGATTTATTGAAGAGAAAGTACTTCAGAAATTGAGCAAGTCAAAACACGATGGTCCATCTCTGGCCCTTACGCAAGCAGTTATTCGGCTTGGTATTGATTGATAGAGTTGTTGGATGTCCTTCTGAGAGATATCGTGCCAGATTGTGTCCGACTGACTGGTTGTACCATCATGTTACCAAGCTGGTTCGAGGGCACTGCTACAAACTTCCTGAACTGGGGAGAGATTCGTCGACTTTTGTGGCCGAGATAGGGTTTGGAAAGCACAAAGACAAGCAGCAGAATCTCTCGCCGTATGTAGGCGGGAATTATCTAGCTGAAATGTATGCCCAGGAAGGCTTGACATGGTGAACAACAAAAGGGCGTATAGAATATCGTCGACGTACTGCTGTGCTGTGAGAGTGCCATGGATACCAAACAAAGGGTTCTTGGTACGAAAATAAAAGATACCCCAGACCATCACTCCTGCTTGTCGCGCCGTATGGCGGGCGAAAATCTGGTTTAGTAAACCACTGCTGTCTGGGGAATCTCCAGACCCGTCTTCACTGGTCATAAGGGCTCAATTCGAAGCGGGAGTCATCACTGTAGACAACGCTAATCCAGTCAATGAGATTCTATGCCGAAGACGAGTCTAGAGACGCCCCGTACAGCACTGGGAAACGAACGTGGCTGTTACCCACCATACGGCCTGAAACCAGGAATAATGGTGCCATTAGTTTTCCATAGCAGGACTCCTTTGATTGTCATCCGCGGAACTCTTACGGCAAATCAGTACGTCGGCGATATTCTATGCTACGTTTTGTTACCATTCATGGCACGCCGTCCTGGGCTTACATTTCATCAAGATAATGCCCGCCCGCACATGGCGAGAGTTTTTACTACTTGTCTTCTTGCTTGCGAAACTCTACCATGACCAGCATGCTCACCCAATCCCTCCCTAACTGAGAATGTTTCAAGCATTATGGGTAGGGCCCTAAAGCCAGTAATGATTTATTTGTATGTAAACAGAATATGTTGAAGAGACTAGAGATAGGACGTCCATATTCACGGCACATGAACATTAGTATATTCTGCAGAAATGATTAGCACTTCTGTCACCTCTGTTCGGCATGTGTCCTGTTGCCTTGTAATAAATGGGTCCACCATGAGCCCTGATAACTTGTTCCATGCGTGATGGCATCGACGCGTATAAGGAGCGAATGGCGTGCTAGGGTATAACCATCCATACTACATTCACCTGGTTCCAAAGTTCATCTGTGGTGGTTGGCATTGGATCACAGTTCTGCATCCTTCACCCGTTTTCGACTGGCAACAAACGTGGCGATCTCCCGGGCCAGGGCAATAGGCTGACATCATGTGATACCAAGAAGGCACGTCTTCGTGCAGCAACATGTGGTCGTGCATTGTCTTGCTGAAAATGGCGTCCGTTGTGTCGTGCGAAAGCGTATGGCTACGGAACGCAGAATGTCACCCATGTAGGTCACACTGGTCACAGTGCTCTAGAGGCGCACCAACTGTGATATGTGATTGTACCCAATAGCAACCCACACCATAAGACGTTGAGTTGGTGCTGCATGTCTTGGGCGACTGCAGTCAAGTGACGCAACTCCCCCTGTCTGTGCCGAACCAAATGTGGCCATCATTTTCAAACAAACAGAGCCTGACGTCATCCCTGTCCCCAGTGATGTCGTTCTATACTCCATAGCTGTCTAGCATGTTTGTCCACGTTCGTCAAAGGTAGGCGGAGATGGTTAGAATGGCTCTGAGCACTATGGGACTTAGCATCTGAGTTCATCACTCCCCTAGAGCTTAGAACTACTCAAACCTAACTAACCTAAGGACATCACACATATCCATGCCCGAGGCAGGAGTTGAACCTGCGACCGTAGGAGTCGCGCGGTTCTTGACTGAAGCACCTAGAACCTCTCGGCCACACCGGCCAGCAAAGGTAGGCGGAGAAGTGAACGACGCGCACGTAACCCATGCCGTAATAAATGTGTGTCACCCCTGATAGTGTACTATGTGTTCCACTGTTCTACTGTTACGCCAGAGCCGAGGAGGACGCAGATCTGTCCTGGAATGCCATTCGTATGAGGTATCAATCTTTTCGGGGCATGGTCTGCATGATCCGACCTGACCCATCTGGTCGTGTTCTACGGCCTTCTGTGAACCATTCTGCACACATCCGCTGCACTGCCGAAACACTTTGCCCTACACGAGCAGCAATTTCGCAGATGAGTGCATCGCATTCTCTGATGCCAATAATGTGCCCCTATTCCAGACTCACTGATTTTACGGTGTGGTTCGCGCATACGTTTGTGAGGCATCCTGCACGTCTGCTCATGTCACACTGATCCATTACCTTCGGTTCACAGCGACAACGAGAGCCGTAGGCACATTTTACCTGTAGGTGGTGTTGCGCCACGATATGGATGATGACCGTGAACCCGCCGGCTAACATGGTTCAAATACTAATCATTTCTGCAGAACATACTGATGTACATGTTTCGTCAATATCAACGTCCTGTCTCTCATCGTTCAAGGAATTCCAGTGTAGATCACATCTGACGATTTTCGTCCCATTCGGACAATTCCTTCGTGGTGCGTCGTTCCTTTTTTGTGTTTCGGAGTACATCGAGGTACAGTTTTCACTACGTTAATTTCTGACGTCGTTAGTAATTTTTAACGTTCAAAGCGGCCTGATTATGACATCGACTTCAGTCTTAGTGAAAGTATATACTTTTTCATGTGGCGTCAGGAGAAGAGGTTCCACAGAACTCTGCCCTAGTCTACCAAATATATACAAACACATACACTACTGGCCATTAAAATTGCTACACCACGAAGATGACGGGCTACAGACGCGAAATTTAACCGACAGGGAGAAGATGCTGTGATATGCAAATGATTAGCTTATCAGAGCATTCACACAAGGTTGGCGCCGGTGGCGACGACTACAACGTGTTGACATGAGGAAAGTTTCCAACGGATTTCTCATACAAAAACAGCAATTGATCGGCGTTGCCTTGTGAAACGTTATTGTGACGCATCGTGTAAGGAGGAGAAATGCTTACCATAACGTTACCGATTTTGATGAAGGTCGGATTGTAGCCTATCGCTATTGCTTTTTATCGTATCGCGACGTTGCTGCTCGCGTTGGTCGAGATCCAATGACTGTTAGCAGAATGTGGATTCAGTGGCTTCAGGAGGGTAATACGGAACGCCGTGCTGGATCCCAACGGCGATGTATTACTAACAGACGAGATGACAGGCATCTTATCCGCATGGCTGTAACGGATCGTGCAGCCACGTCTCGATCCCTGAGTCAAAAGATGGGGACCTTTGCAAGACAACAACCATCTGCACGAACAATTCGACAATGTTTGCAGCAGCACGGACTGACTATCAGCTAAGAGAGCATGGCTACGGTTACCCTTGACGCTGCATCACAGACAGGAGCGCCTGCGATGGTATACTCAACGACGAACCTGGCTGCACGAATGGCAAAACGTAATTTTTTCTGATGAATCCAGGTTCTGATGAACTGTGGTATGGTGTAGAAGCTGCATGGGCAGCTGTACCTGTACACGCCATCTGTTTGACTCAATGCCTAGGCGTATCAAGGCCGTTATTGTGGCCAGAGGTGGTTGTTCTGGGTACTGATTTCTCAGGATCTATGCACCCAATTTGCGTGAAAATGTAATCTCATGTCAGTTCTAGTATTATATGTTTGTCCAATGAATACCCGTTTATCATCTACATTTCTTCTTCGGGTAGCAATTTTAATGGCCAGTACTGTAACTCGGGTACGGTTAGTGTACTGCATAGCCACAGGATGTGGGATTGTTTCCTGTAAGATTTTTCACTTTGCAGCGTAGTCTGTGCTGCTTTGAAACTTCCTGGTAGGTAAATACTGTTTGCTTCACCAGGACTCGAACCCGAACCCTTGCCTTTCATGGACAGTGCTCTAACCGAGTGAGCTTCGTTTTTTGCCCTTTCTCCGCTTCGTACTGTTATTTTTCGTCCCTGCTTACGTGTGAATGTCGCATGACACATATCAGACATCATCGATGCACGCTTAATTCAGATTCTTTATTACAGAGCGTGGCCAGTCCACCTGGCCGAAAACGTTGAGCGACCGTGCCACTGCTATCCAGGCACCTCTCACGACCCGACATGACGGCTTTAACTCCACCGTGCCCGTGTAGCTCATCAGTAGAAACATTGTCCACGTAACGGGAAGTTTAGAGTACGAGTGTCCAATTGACAAACGGCTTACATCTGCCAGGAATTTTTCAAAAATGGCTCGGAGCACTACGGGACTTAACTTCTGAGGTCATCAGTCAACTAGAACTTGTTGTTGTTGTTGTGGTCTTCAGTCCTGAGACTGGTTTGATGCCGCTCTCCATGCTACTCTATCCTGTGCAAGCTTCTTCATCTCCCAGTACCTACTGCAACCTACATCCTTCTGAATCTGCTTAGTGTAGTCATCTCTTGGTCTTCCTCTACGATTTTACCCTCCACGCTGCCCTCCAGTACCAAATTGGTGATGCCTTGATGCCTCAGAACATGTCCTACCAACCGATCCCTTCTTCTGGTCAAGTTGTTGCACAAACTTCTCTTCTCCCCAATCCTATTCAATACTTCCTCATTAGTTATGTGATCTACCCATCTATTCTTCAGCACTCTTCTGTAGCACCACATGTCGAAAGCTTCTATTCTCTTCTTGTCCAAACTATTTATCGTCCATGATTCACTTCCATACATGGCTACACTCCATACAAATACTTTCAGAAATGACTTCTTGACACTTAAATCTATACTCGATGTTAACAAATTTCTCTTCTTCAGAAACGCTTTCCTTGCCATTGCCAGTCTACATTTTGTATCCTCTCTACTTCGACCATCATCAGTTATTTTGCTCCCCAAATAGCAAAACTCCTTTACTACTTTAAGTGTCTCTTTTCCTAATCTAATTCCCTCACCATCACCCGACTTAATTCGACTACATTCCATTATCCTCGTTGTGCTTTTGTTGATGTTCATCTTATATCCTCCTTTCAAGACACTATCCATTCCGTTCAACTGCTCTTCCAAGTCCTTTGCTGTCTCTGACAGAATTACGATGTCATCCGCGAACCTCAAAGTTTTTATTTCTTCTCCATTGATTTTAATATCTACTCCGAATTTTTGTTTTGTTTCCTTCACTGCTTGCTCAATATACAGATTGAATAACATCGGGGAGAGACTACAACGCTGTCTCACTCCCTTCCCAACCACTGCTTCCCTTTCATGTCCGTCGACTCTTATAACTGCCATCTGGTTTCTGTACAAATTGTAAATAGCCGTTCGCTCCCTGTATTTTACCCCTGCCACCTTCAGAATTTGGAAGAGAGTATTCCAGTCAACATTGTCAAAAGCTTTCTCTAAGTCTACAAATGGTAGAAACGTAGCTTTGCCCTTCCTTAATCTAGCTCCTAAGATAAGTCGTAGGGTCAGTATTGCCTCACGTGTTCCAACATTTCTACGGAATCCTAACTGATATTCCCCGAGGTCAGCTTCTACTAGTTTTTCCATTAGTCTGTAAAGAATTCGCGTTAGTATTTTGCAGCTGTGACTTATTAAACTGATAGTTCGGTAATTTTCATATCTGTCAACACCTGCTTTTTTTGGGATTGGAATTATTGAATTCTTCTTGAAGTCTGAGGGTATTTAGAACCACTTAAACCTAACTAAGTTAAGGACGTCACACACATTCATGCCCGAGGCACGATTCGAACCTGCGACCGTAACGGTCGTGCGGTTCCAGACTGTAGCGCCTAGAACCGCCGGCCACCCCGGCCGGTGGATTTTTTCAGGTCGGCTCACACTCTGCTGGGGAGTGAGAGTTTCATTCTGGATTACCCTTTTCCCCCATTCCCAAACTGTGTCAGGACTCACCGAGTATGGGGTTGCCGCGCGGCGCGTTGAGAGCGCCCATGGTGAGCACGTGCGAGTGGTCGGCTGTGACGACGACGAGCGTGTCGCGCAGGTCCACCAGCGGCAGGATGGCGGACAGCGCCGCGTCCAGCGCCAGCGTCTCGTCCAGCGCGCGGTACGCGTTGTTGTAGTGGTGGGCGTGGTCGATGCGCCCGCCTGCACACAGCGCAGTCACACTCGTGTCATCAGACAGGAAATGATGTTGCTGGATGGGGAACTAATCATTTAAATAAAAATAAATTAATAACACCTTATTAAATCAGACCAAAAAGTATAAAATACACTCCTGGAAATGGAAAAAATAACACATTGACACCGGTGTGTCGACCCACCATACTTGCTCCGGACACTGCGAGAGGACTGTACAAGCAATGATCACACGCACGGCACAGCGGACACACCAGGAACCGCGGTGTTGGCCGTCGAATGGCGCTAGCTGCGCAGCATTTGTGCACTGCCGCCGTCAGTGTCAGCCATTTTGCCGTGGCATACGGAGCTCCATCGCAGTCTTTAACACTGGTAGCATGCCGCGACAGCGTGGACGTGAACCGTATGTGCAGTTGACGGACTTTGAGCGAGGGCGTACAGTGGGCATGCGGGAGGCCGGGTGGACGTACCGCCGAATTGCTCAACACGTGGGGCGTGAGGTCTCCACAGTACATCGATGTTGTCGCCAGTGGTCGGCGGAAGGTGCACGTGCCCGTCGACCTGGGGCCGGACTGCAGCGACGCACGGATGCACGCCAAAACCGTAGGATCCTACGCAGTGCCGTAGGGGACCGCACCGCCACTTCCCAGTAAATTAGGGACACTGTTGCTCCTGGGGTATCGGCGAAGACCATTCACAACCGTCTCCACGAAGCTGGGCTACGGTCCCACACACCGTTAGGCCGTCTTCCGCTCACGCCGCAACATCGTACAGCCCGCCTCCATGGTGTCGCGACAGGCGTGAATGGAGGGACGAATGGAGACGTGTCGTCTTCCGCGATGAGAGTCGCTTCTGCCTTGGTGCCAATGATGTGTTCTTATTTCAATTTCCAGGAGTGTAATTTATCCTATCCCATACAGATTCCTACCCCCGTGCAGGTTAACCTAAAAATTTGTGCTTGTCAATTTTTGATAGCTATGTAACGAAAAACGTTGGGTACAGGCAAAATGATAATAGTTAGAAGGTGAACTTGTAGCGTTGCAAGTTGTTCCGAGCGAATGTTTGTATTAGGATAGCTTGTTGTATGTAACTTCAGGGTCGGACATCTAGTGGCCCACCTGGGAGACATATGTGCATCTGTCTGCCTACTGTGGGAAAGCTATTCAAAGTCTCTTACTGAACGCTTACATTCAGCACCTACAAGAATCTAAATAAAGGATAGTAATTTTTGCCTAATCGCTTTCAAAATTTGTATATTGCACTTTGTTATTAATAGAAAGGGGGTGTGAAAACCTCTGATTTCTAGCGGGCATATTTTCGGAGATAGAAAAAATTAGTTTTAAGTTAGAAAAACTACACTTAGAAAGGAAATTCTTCTGGGAACATTTGTGAATTGTTTTTGGTTGTCAGTTATAATACTCACCTTAAGTATCAGGGTATAGAATTATTTAATTGAAATTTAATTTAAAATTTCAAATACCTTACAATTTCCGTAGTTTGAAATCTAGAATAACCTCAGAAATAACTATTAAAATCAACATTTATTTTATTATGTGTTATTTGAGCCTGTGAGTAAATGATAGTGTGTGTGTGGGGCATTCGTCAAATTTCAGTATTGCGTTATATACCGTCTTAAGTGATATGCAAGAGTTACACAAGCCTGTCGTGGGAAAATGATCCTAGGGGATTTACCCATTTTGCTGATGTCGTATGTCTAGGTGTGATTGCTATTATAACAGAGCAGCCAGAAAGTCAGCTGGAGTAAAATCGGTATCTAAAGAATATTTCAAGAATTATTGTCTTTTCGTTTTCGTTTATTAAACATCACTATAATATTTGTATGTCAGACTGACGCAAATTCGTTTGTGTATAAGGATTGGTGCTGACCAGTTTTGTCGCGACTATGATCACGAGCGAGTATTCTGATTGGCAATCAGTATGGTCAGCCAATCAGAATTGAGACGGTTCCCACTCGTTACCTGATAGTTATACTGGGAGTGAGGCTGGAAGAAGGAAGTCACTCGCTAGCTTTGAACGCGGACGGTCATGTTACTGTCGCCAGTAAAAATAATGTGTTACATGAAGAATTACTTAGTGTTTGAGTTATTGGTGAGCTTAGTCGATAGCAGTTGTTGTTGGGGACTGCTTGGCGAGATTTCAGAGGTTTTGACTGAATCTGTTGACACATATTCGCGTGTGAAATATTGGCCTTCATAGAATCTGCGTGGCATGTTTCAGTATTCAACTACTGAGCATTTTTGGCCAGCAGTTTCTTTTTTAGAAGTTCACAAGAAGGACCGAATGTAATAACCCATATTAGTGGTGAAATTAATGACTGTGAAAAGGTTGATTAATTTCGGTCGGGTTTGGACAGATTTCTGATTGCTGTGTGTGTGATATGTGTGTATGAATCGTGAACTGGAAGGAAATAGGCAATAGTTTGAATGTGGATTGAATAGTACCTTTTCTTTGGTTGTCAAGGACAAAATTAACATTATTGTGTGGAAATTTCGGACATTATTTTACAGCAGCCAATCCCTTTTCTTACTGCGCGATAAAATTGCTTGACAGTGTTTCTACAGAACTTTCTTTCATAACTAGAGTTGTGCAGCCTCAGTAATTGTAGATATCAGGTGGTGTTTTTTTTTTATCGACGGCGCTTTTACATCATCTTGTAAGTATATACGTTGCCGAGTGAAGGGACCTAGAGCAGACGCCGTTTTGAGGTAGGTGAATTTCAATTTGCAGCCTGCACAGTGAAAACGACGTATAGACACGAGAAATTAAACCCCGACCCGCCATGGACTGTTCGTAAATCAGTTATGTAAAGCACGTAACCAACAAAGTATTGCCATACCTTTTAAAAATTCACAAGCATAAATGTTCAGAGCTATTTGTACAGGGTTAGGAATCTGTATGGGGCTAGAAGAACCTATTTTACGGTTTCTAGTCTGACTTAAAAAAGTGTTATATTAAAAATTTATTTTTAATTAAATAATTATTTCTGCGTTTTACTCTTCTGTGTATGAAATTACAAAAATCTATTGTCTAATTTTACATGCATAGAAGTAAAAAGCAGAAAATAATTAATTAAAAATAAATTTTTAAATTACACTTTTAAGTCCAACTAAGAAGTGCAAAATAATTCCTCCTATCCCCTTACAGACTCCTGAACCCGTACAGATAGCACACACTAAAGAGCAACATAAGTGCATAAACTACACTCCTGGAAATGGAAAAAAGAACACATTGACACCGGTGTGTCAGACCCACCATACTTGCTCCGGACACTGCGAGAGGGCTGTACAAGCAATGATCACACGCACGGCACAGCGGACACACCAGGAACCGCGGTGTTGGCCGTCGAATGGCGCTAGCTGCGCAGCATTTGTGCACTGCCGCCGTCAGTGTCAGCCAGTTTGCCGTGGCATACGGAGCTCCATCGCAGTCTTTAACACTGGTAGCATGCCGCGACAGCGTGGACGTGAACCGTATGTGCAGTTGACGGACTTTGAGCGAGGGCGTATAGTGGGCACACGGGTGCCGGGTGGACGTACCGCCGAATTGCTCAACACGTGGGGCGTGAGGTCTCCACAGTACATCGATGTAGTCGCCAGTGGTCGGCGGAAGGTGCACGTGCCCGTCGACCTGGGGCCGGACCGCAGCGACGCACGGATGCACGCCAAGACCGTAGGATCCTACGCAGTGCCGTAGGGGACCGCACCGCCACTTCCCAGCAAATTAGGGACACTGTTGCTCCTGGGGTATCGGCGAGGACCATTCGCAACCGTCTCCATTAAGCTGGGCTACGGTCCCGCACACCGTTAGGCCGTCTTCCGCTCACGCCCCAACATCGTGCAGCCCGCCTCCAGTGGTATCGCGACAGGCGTGAATGGAGGGACGAATGGAGACATGTCGTCTTCAGCGATGAGAGTCGCTTCTGCCTTGGTGCCAATGATGGTCGTATGCGTGTTTGGCGCCGTGCAGGTGAGCGCCACAATCAGGACTGCATACGACCGAGGCACACAGGGCCAACACCCGGCATCATGGTGTGGGGAGCGATCTCCTACACTGGCCGTACACCTCTGGTGATCGTCGAGGGGACACTGAATAGTGCACGGTACATCCAAACCGTCATCGAACCCATCGTTCTACCATTCCTAGACCGGCAAGGGAACTTGCTGTTCCAACAGGACAATGCACGTCCGCATGTATCCCGTGCCACCCAACGTGCTCTAGAAGGTGTAAGTCAAGTACCCTGGCCAGCAAGATCTCCGGATCTGTCCCCCATTGAGCATGTTTGGGACTGGATGAAGCGTCGTCTCACGTGGTCTGCACGTCCAGCACGAACGCTGGTCCAACTAGGCGCCAGGTGGAAGTGGCATGGCAAGCCGTTCCACAGGACTACATCCAGCATCTCTACGATCGTCTCCATGGGAGAATAGCAGCCTGCATTGCTGTGAAAGGTGGATATACACTGTACTAGTGCCGACATTGTGCATGCTCTGTTGCCTGTGTCTATGTGCCTGTGGTTCTGTCAGTGTGATCATGTGATGTATCTAACCCCTGGAATGTGTCAATAAAGTTTCCCCTTCCTGGGACAATGAATTCACGGTGTTCTTATTTCAATTTCCAGGAGTGTAGTTATGTGGATTATGACCAGTAATGATACAACTGACAGTTGTGTTCACAATGACTACCGTCAGCTGAAATATGCGCTTCCAGTCTGGTATAGAACGACTGATGCACACATACTAGAATTTCAGCCGAGATGCCCGAGCAATGGGCAGTAATACGTCGTTGCATATCATCGGGTGTAGTTAGTATGTCCTTGTAGACGGCGTCTTTCAGCTTTTCCCAGAGTAAAAAATCTACAATCGTCAAAGACGGGGAACGGGCCGGCCAAGGTACAGGTCCTCAGAGTCCAGTCCAACGATTTCGGAACAATTTGTGAGAACATACTAAGGTATTTCGTGCACTATGGACTGGACAGCTATCATGTTGCTAGCACAGGTTCATCCCAGTCTGCAGAGAAACGCCTTCTAATATCTCCGGAAAATGGTCTGTAAGGAGGTTGCGATATCTGTGCGCGTTCAGTGTTCCGTCTATGAAAAACGGACCCATGAGGTACTTGGACGCTGACGCTCCACCTGAAGAAGCCGGCGGGGACTGTCAACACACCAAGAACATTAATTTCTCCCTCTTCTGTCGTCAGTTGTTTCCTTCTGTTGCGTTCTCTAGGTGTTATACTACCTATTTCACCTAACTGGTTGAAGAGGTTGATAAGTAACTGGTGAGATGGTTGACGTCTATTGAGATATCTTGCCGCATGCACTATACAAGAACAAACTGCAGTCTACCTACACTTTCCATACACCATGAGCATGTCGGCTTTTTCTGCATTGGTATCTCCCATGGTTCACTCACGACCAGCTACCTGGACTGTCACACAGTAACTGACTAGCATATCACAGTGCAATCAAGCAACACGCAAGCACACTGCAAGCAAACATAACAACATAGTAAGCACAAAGGAAGTACAGACATTGGCTGCTCGTGGGCATTGATTTAAATCAATGGGGGAAGTTGAAAATCTGTGCCGGACTGGGATTCGAGCCTGGATCTCTCGCTTACTACGCATACGCTTTGACCGCTAAGCCATCCGGACACAATGGTCATCGCATCTGCACAGACTATACTAACTCGCCTCCTCACAGACCCAAATTCTGAACTTATACACACAATACTTACATAGCGTCCCTTGCCCATTATCCTCGTCACTCACAGCATTTCGCCGATTTGCCGAAGAGTTTAAGTGTGGTCTGCATCCTAACTGAGGCGATAAATTGGATTTTTTTTCCTTCACTGTAATTTTGATACCTGTACAAACAACAGGTAGGCTGGCATCAGCATTCTACGCCGCTCTTTAGCCTTAGAGTATACAATGAGAAAAAAAGAAAGAATACTCATAACTGACATAATGGCGGGTAAAAAACAGTAGACATAGAATATGAAACATGGAGCCGTTCACACTCGACGATAAACCACACTACAAACTGTTGACATGGCGCACAAACACAGATGATTTCGTTGGCACATGTGAGCGATGGAGCGTGACGGTAAACACTAAACACAAAACACGACGGCACACACGAGAAACGGCTGACGATGATCTCCAGGGCGCGAATGTCCACGTAACGTGTGCAAGTCCGGGGACTTGCCAAGAGGGGAAGAAGGGGGAGGGGGAGGAAGAGGGGAGAGCAAAGATGCCAATGGCAGAGGAGATGGGAGGAGGAGTGGAGGGACAGGGGTAGGGGAAGCCCGGGGGAGGTGTGGGAAGAAAGGGAGGAGGGAGGGAAGGGGGAGAGAAGGGAGAGAGAGCGCCAAAAGGAACAAACACAGGAAGAGGGAGGGAGGACCAAAGTTGGTAGGAGGGGTAGATGGAGGGGAGGAGGGAATCATCAGGGAGGGGGAGCTGGCGGAAGCCACCTTGGCAGAGGGTTTTGAGAGTGGAGAGATGGAGAGCAGGTGGGACATGTAAGTACAGGTGTGGCAGCAGACGGGGGCGGGAGAGGATGGGAGAGACCAGCGGGTGAGGAGGATCGAGTTTCCGGGAGGTGTAGAGGATACGTATTCGTTCGAGGAAAAGGAGGAGATGGGGGAAGAAGGGAATTAGGTGGTACTGGATCAGTGTGGGGGAAGGTGAGACAGATGTGATAGGCCAGGCGAAGAGCATGGCGTTCTAGGATCTGAAGGGATTTGTGAAAGGAAGGGGAAGCGGAGATCCAGGCAGGGTGGGCGTAGCAAAGGATAGGGCGAATGAGGGATTTATAGGTATGGAGGATGGTGGAGGGGTCCAGACCCCAAGTTCGGCGGAAAAGAAGTTTGAGAAGACAGAGGTGGGAGCGTGTCTTGGCTTGGATCGTCTGGAGGTGAGGGATCCAGGAGAGGCAACGGTCGAGGGTGACGCCAAGGTACTTAAGGGTGAGGGTGAGGGCGATAGGACGGCCATAGATGGTGATGTAGAAACCGAGGAGGCGGAAGGAAGGGGTGGTTTTGCCTACTATGATCGCCTGGGTTTTGGCAGAGATAAATTGGATGGCCTCACCTTAATTATATATAAAACAACATTGTACCTAATATCTACACACGTTGAATGGTACAAAGAAATTTCGATGTGGAAACTTTTCAATATACGACGTCCTTATCTCCACAACATTAGCGATTCAAGTGTTAGGTGATTCACCCTATGAAGATTAATAAAACCGACAAACAGCAGGGACAAATTCCTGAATGGACATGGGGATAAGAGATCCTATGAACATCATCACAATCACGGGAGATGGCGCTGACCACGTGCCGTGTGTGTGTTGCTGGCTGTGTAATTCATGCACCGTACTGTAAGCAGCATAATTGTCCAGTATTCATGTCGGGAACAAGCCAAGAAGGTGTTTGTTTACGGCCAAGCAGATGGAAATGATCTGGAGACAGCAAGGCTATACCAAAACAAGTACCCTCACAAGCATTAACCACGTCGCATGATACTTCAAGCCCTCTTTGGGGGCTTGTGTGGTAATACACTCCTGGAAATTGAAATAAGAACACCGTGAATTCATTGTCCCAGGAAGGGGAAACTTTATTGACACATTCCTGGGGTCAGATAAATCACATGATCACACTGACAGAACCACAGGCACATAGACACAGGCAACAGAGCATGCACAATGTCGGCACTAGTACAGTGCATATCCACCTTTCGCAGCAATGCAGGCTGCTATTCTCCCATGGAGACGATCGTAGAGATGCTGGATGTAGTCCTGTGGAACGGCTTGCCATGCCATTTCCACCTGGCGCCTCAGTTGGACCAGCGTTCGTGCTGGACGTGCAGACCACGTGAGACGACGCTTCATCCAGTCCCAAACATGCTCAATGGGGGACAGATCCGGAGATCTTGCTGGCCAGGGTACTTGACTTACACCTTCTAGAGCACGTTGGGTGGCACGGGATACATGTGGACGTGCGTTGTCCTGTTGGAACAGCAAGTTCCCTTGCCGGTCTAGGAATGGTAGAACGATGGGTTCGATGACGGTTTGGATGTACCGTGCACTATTCAGTGTCCCCTCGACGATCACCAGAGGTGTACGGCCAGTGTAGGAGATCGCTCCCCACACCATGATGCCGGGTGTTGGCCATGTGTGCCTCAGTCGTATGCAGTCCTGATTGTGGCGCTCACCTGCACGGCGCCAAACACGCATACGACCATCATTGGCACCAAGGCAGAAGCGACTCTCATCGCTGAAGACGACATGTCTCCATTCGTCCCTCCATTCACGCCTGTCGCGACACCACTGGAGGCCGGCTGCACGATGTTGGGGCGTGAGCGGAAGACGGCCTAACGGTGTGCGGGACCGTAGCCCAGCTTCATGGAGACGGTTGCGAATGGTCCTCGCCGATACCCCAGGAGCAACAGTGTCCCTAATTTGCTGGGAAGTGGCGGTGCGGTCCCCTACGGCACTGCGTAGGATCCTACGGCCTTGGCGTGAATCCGTGCGTCGCTGCGGTCCGGTGCCAGGTCGACGGGCACGTGCACCTTCCGCCGACCACTGGCGACAACATCGATGTACTGTGGAGACCTCACGCCCCACGTGTTGAGCAATTCGGCGGTACGTCCACCCGGCACCCGTGTGCCCACTATACGCCCTCGCTCAAAGTCCGTCAACTGCACATACGGTTCACGTCCACGCTGTCGCGGCATGCTACCAGTGTTAAAGACTGCGATGGAGCTCCGTATGCCACGGCAAACTGGCTGACACTGACGGCGGCGGTGCACAAATGCTGCGCAGCTAGCGCCATTCGACGGCCAACACCGCGGTTCCTGGTGTGTCCGCTGTGCCGTGCGTGTGATCATTGCTTGTACAGCCCTCTCGCAGTGTCCGGAGCAAGTATGGTGGGTCTGACACACCGGTGTCAATGTGTTCTTTTTTCCATTTCCAGGAGTGTAGGTCCTTTCAGACCGACGAACGTGCAGGAAGGCTGCGAACTGTGTGTAGACCAAATGTGGAAGACGGGGTTCTACAGGACATGGAGACGAATCCTAATACAAGCTCCAGGCAAGTGTGCCGCCAACATGGTGTAAGTTAAAGTACGATTACGCGTATCCTGCATGACAACTGCTGCTATTCCTTTCACATGCAAACCCATGAAGGCCACTTTGAATTTCTGTTGTGACGTGGATGCGATGCTGTGTTCCGGGACGAGCACCTCCATTTCGGGACACATGTCCATAGGACCTTTCTTCCTCCATTTCTAGTATCAGGAATCTGTCCCTACAGTTTGTCGGTTTTTAATATTCGCCCATATATATAAGACGCATTGTAAGAAAAAATTTTCTAGGTGAAAAGTTAATACAGATTAACCACCACTCTTTAAACCGTCAGTTTCTGCTGTAACAGCATAATAAAACTGTAATAACAGAATGCTCTAAAGTGCAGTGACGCGTTCGCTTTGTTTATTTACTCTATTTTAGTGGGAAGTGAATGTACCCGCCCGCCGTAGAATGGTACATAAAATATGACTTTCAGTTGACGTACTAACACATCTCCCCCCTTTCTTGTCTTTGTCTCACTTGTGAGTCAACAATCACCACTGGATCGGTTTCCAGTTGTGGCGAGAAGACTGTAATTGTCGCAGTGTATCTGGCGGGCTGTGCCGTGTTACGTGTTTTCCACTTGAAAAAGCTTTATTGACTAATATTTTACACTACCGTATTTAGTGCAGGTGTGTGTGATACAGTGACTTGATAAAATGTCTGAAAAACGTAAACGTGTTGTTTTAGGACTTAATCAAAAACTGGAAATTATAAAACGCTTAAGAAAGGGCGAAACTGCGACAAGTGTAGCGCTGATTTATGGTACTGGAAGAACAACAGTTAACGATATACAACGTTATGCTCATAAAATTGAACAACATGTGTCAACAATGCAGAGCATGGATGGAGATGTGCGAACAAAAAAGACAATGAAACCAGCAAAATATGATGAATTGGACACTGCAATGTACCCATGGTTTATACAAGAAAGAAGTCAGGGGATTGCACTTTCAGGGCCTATAATAATAGCCAAGGCTGTTAAAATGAACAACAAACTTGATGGTGACTCGTCTTTTAAAGCAAGTATCGGATGGCTCGACAAGTTTAAATTTCGTCATGGCATTCGCCAACTTGATATCAGTGGAGAAAATCTCAGCGCGGATAGCGGTGCAAGTGCTGAGTTCCGGAAACAATTTAAAGAAAAAATGGCTGAATTGAATCTTGTTAGGGAGCAAGTTTACAATTGTGATGAAACTGGGCTTCATTGGAAGGCTTTACCACAAAAGACATTAGCATCACTCTCTGAAAAAGCTGCTCCAGGTTTCAAATTACAAAACGATCGCATCACTGCTATGGTTTGCGCAAATGCGATCGGCATTCATAGGCTACCCCTACTTGTGATTCGGAAATCAAGAAAACCTCGTGCAGTCAAGAATTTGAATTTGAATGCTCTCCCTGCACTATACTACGCCCAGAAGAGTGCTTGGATGGATCAATCAATTTTTTCTGACTGGTTTCACAAACAATTTGTACCTCAAGTTAGAGCACATTTGGCTGAAAAGAAGTTGCCACAGAAAGCGCTATTGCTATTAGACAATGCCCCAACGCACCCTACTTGTGAAATGAAAAGTGATGACGGCAACATAACATGTCTTTTCCTTCGAGCAAACACAACTTCACTTATACAGCCAATGGATCAGGGAATCATCGAAAACATGAAACGTCGTTATAGAAATATATTTATCGAAAGTTTGCTCTCATCTGATGAATCAACATCTGTAAAACAGTTTTGGAAGTCTTACAGTATTAAAGACGCCATTTTCAATGTTGCCAGTGCATGGAGTGATTTGTCAGTGTCAAATCTCAAGAACGGCTGGAATAAACTTTGGCCTCAACCTAGAGGTGAAGAATCGGAGGAACCTGAGTGTGTGACAGTTGACGAGATGGTCAATTTGTGCAATAATTTACCAAATCAGCACAAATTTGACGTCAGAAGAAGTATCAGAGTGGTCAGAGTGTGACAAAGTGGACGGGGGTTTTCAGATTTTGAGTGATGACGAAATTGTTGCCAGCGTAAGTGCCACCAAAGAATAAGAATAAGGGGCTGATGAAGACGAGTGTTCAAACCATGAAGAAAAACATACTATTAGCCATTCAGAGGCCGAAACAATGCTGTCCAAGTGTATAGAATGGTTTGAAAGCCAAGAAGAGTCTAATGCAACGCAGGCACTACTGCTCCTAAAAATACGAAATATTGCCGCGGTGAAAGCTCGAACATCAAAAATGCAGAAGAAATTGACTGACTATTTCCAAGCTAGATAAACTATTTTACCTGTAAGTTTATAGTACAGTACAGTACTGTACATTACGTATTTTGCAACTTTTGTAGTTACTGTACGGATGTTTTTTTCATATAATAAATAGGTTTATTTGCTATTATAATCGTGTTTAATTGGTTTTCGCTCCGAAATATTATTATATTACTGTGAGAGTGATATGTGTCTATACATAAAATAACTGATTGAGGTTATGTTTTGGAGGAATACAGTGTTTCTGTTATCCGTCTATTCGCTCAACCGTCACGACCACTGTCCCGAAAATGAAGGTTAATCGAGTTTCCACTGTATTGGTAAATGGGACATCTGTCTGGGCTTCAACTGGTCACCGCCTAACCACACAGAGTAGGCGGCGTCAGTTTTGAATTTTCATATGGGAGCCGCCACCCCCCTTTTTATTACATATTCGGATTCTACACCAGAAATTAGTACAGTTCATTAAAACCATTAATTCCTGTTCGTGGTAGATGGTGTTGATGGCACTGTAATCGACAAATAACAAGGGTGCCCATTTTCGAAATTAAGACCAGACAAATCTGATTCTAAATTTCATTTGTGATGTAAATGTAAACCTTTGTGTTCTACTGATGATACTGATTTCAAACGTAACCTGAGTGTTGCAAATGTGATTGTATAGTACAAATAATCTGGTTATAGATTGAAATTTTTGACAAATAAGCTACTTATGTGGTAAAGTATTTTTCTGTTCCTGTGGTGTTCACTGTGGTAAGTTCTGAAACCATCGGAATGCTTGATCTCGGTGCCCATCCTAGAACCCCGCCAGCAGGGTGACTGACTTCCCTGTATGTTTGCGCCCAACGCGTCTACCAACGAAATACAAAGCACAACCATTGTAATAAGGTAAAATGCCCATTAAGTGATAGCATCGGGCTCACATGCCGTGGATACTCACCGAAACCAAGCTCCCCAATGGTGAGAGGCAAGGTGACTCGCCGAAGTCAAGTATCTCGATGAGAACAGAAAACTGTTACAGCCACGTCGTTGTTCCTGGATCACACTAAACGTAGTTTCTAACCAATGAAACGGCTTGCCATATTGAACTGTACAGTCAAATTTGCAACACTAAAGTAAAGCCGGCCGTGGTGGCCGAGCGGTTCTAGGCGCTTCAGTCCGGAACCGCGCGACTGCTACGGTCGCAGATTCGAATCCTGTCTCGGGCATGGATGTGTGTGATGTCCTTAGGTTAGTTAGATTTAAGTAGTTCTAAGTTCTAGGGGATTGATGATCTCTGATGTTAAGTCCCATAGTGCTCAGAGCCATTTTAACCATTTTTTTGAACTAAAGTAAATTTAGGACATAAATATCAACCTTAGAACTCAAAGGCTTACATTTGGGCTGAGGAGCCCCCTTAAGCACGTAGAAGTGCTCCAAACGACGTGGCATGGACTTGAATAATATCTGAAATAGTGCCTGAGGGAACTGACCCTATGAATCCTGCAGGGCTGCCCATAAATCCGTAAGACGACGAGGGGGTGGAGATCTCTTCTGAACAGCACGTTGCAAGACCTCTCAGATATACGCAATAATGTTCATGTCTGGGGAGTTTGGTGGCCAGCGGAAACTCAGAAGACTGTTCCTGGAGCAGCTCTATAGCAATTCTGGACGTGTGGGGTTCCGCATTGTCCTCCTGGAATTCCCAGATCCATCGGAATGCACAATGGAAATGAATGGATGTAGGTGATCAGACAGGTTGCTTATCTACGTGTCACCTGTCAAGTCGTATCTAGACGTATCAGGGGTCCCACATCACTCCAACTGCACACGCACTACACCATTACAGAGTCTTCACCAGCTTGAACAGTCCCCTCCTGGCATCCAGGATCCATGGATTCATGAGAATGTCTCCATACCCGTGCACGTCCATCAACTTGATACAATTTGAAACGAGACTCGTCCGAGCATGCAACATGTTTCCACTCATTAACAGTACAATGTCGGTGTTGACGGGCACAATTGAGGCGTAAAGCTTTTGCCGTGTAGTCATGAACGGTACATGAGTGGACCTTCAGCTCCGAAAGCCCATATCGATGATGTTTCGTTGAATGGTTGGAACGCTGACGCTTGTTCATGGCCCAACGTTAAAATCTGCAGCAATTTGCGGAAGGGTTGCACTTCCGTCACGTTGAACGATTCTCGTCAGTCATCGTTGGTCCCGTTGTTGCAGGATCTTTTTCCGACCGCAGCGATGTCGGAGATTTTTTGTTTTACCGGATTCATGATATTCACAGTACATCCGTGAAATGATCAAGAGGGAAAATTCCCACTTTATCCTACCTCAACACGTTCAAATTCACTTAAATCTTGATAAACTGGCACTGTAGCAGCAGTAACCGATCTAACAACTGCGCCAACACTTGTTGTCTTATACAGGCGTTGTCGACCGCAGCGCCGTTTTCTGCCCGTTTACAGCTCTCTGTATTTGAATTCACATGGTAAATGACATGTAGAATCAGATACGTGTGTTCTTAATTGCAAAACCTCGCACACAGGATATTTATAGGTTACAGCACCATCTGCCGCGTTCATAAAACAATGGTTTGAGTAAATCGTACGTATTTTCTGGCGTCGAATCCGAATACGCAATAAAATGGGTGGTTCCCATTTGAAAATACGAAGCTGACATCGTCCGCGCAGGAAGGGTGATTAGGAGCTAGCCAGTCGTAGCACAGACAGATGTCCGCTTTACTGTTATTAAGTTTTCAACTAGAACATTTTCTTAGAACGATCCGTCGTTTTCGAAATATTTAGTTGTCCCAAGTTGAGACTAACAAGCTTTTTATCATCAGCTTCGCCCGTGTATGCATTTGTTTCATGTGTTGGACACATCTCCTTCTCCCCCTCTTTCTTTCATTCTCTTTATTACACTCTATGCCCGTCTGCTCCATACCGCCTGAAACAAATTCCGATAATCCCCACACAACGTACGATTCATACAGGTCAGCCGAGATGTCAAGTGTTATAAACATTTTTCGCTCGCACCTCCCGCTCGTACCAAACGGACAGACAAGAAAGAGAGTCAGTATTACATTGTCATTCAGTTCTGAGCTATGTTTAAAATTTAAAGTGTCTCACTCATCGGGAGGTTAGTTTAAAACCAATTGCAAATTTTGTACCGAACAGACAGACAAGAAAGTGCGCTAGCGAAAATTCTTTAAAAAAGTAAAGTCAAATGTCATTATTGGCTGGGAGACCTCGAAGGGCGGGATGAGCCACATAATTTGAAATGTTTTCCTGTCCTTTACCCAGAATTGCACCGTTCCTTTGCGAAGTGTGAGAGTTGAGCATTTGAGATTCATTGGAAGAATCCTAAGGTGGTGCAGTCCGGAAACAAAGGAAGTAGGTTACAGTACACTTGCTCGCCCACTGCTTGAAACTGCTTACCGGTGTGGGATCCGTACAAGATAGGGTAGAGATAGAGAAGATCTAACGGAGAGCAGCGCGCTTCGTTACAGGATCATTTAGTAATCGCCAAAGTGTTAGACTCTGCAAGAGAGACGCTCAGTAGCTCTGTATGGGCTTTTGTTGAAGTTTCGAGAACATACCTTCAACGAGGAATCAAGCAGTATATTGCTCCCTCCTACGTATATCTCACGAAGAGACCATGAGGATAAAATCAAAGAAATTATAGCCCACACAGAGGCATACCGACAATCTTTCTTTCCACGAACAATACGAGACTGGAACAGAAGAGAGAACCGATAGAGGTACTCAAATTACCCTCCGCCACACACCGTCAGGTGGCTTGCGGAGTATGGATGTAGATGTAGAAGTGTATCTAATAAGTGTAGGTGACAGTAACCGGTGTGAGTAGTGTGGTGTCATGTTTGGCTGGATGACAGAAAGTAGGGGGAGCCGGCACATAGTCTAGTCCTCTTGAATTGCACCGACGAGCTAAATGTCCCCAGCCGACAGACGGATCACCGTCGGCGGTGTCATATGCTCTCACTTTATCAGGAAATTGAAATCGATATTTTAGTTTTGGGTTACGTTAAACACTCAAAGTTATACAACGTCCTACAGTGTGCGGTTGACTACGTGGAACCCGATGACGTGGGGCTTTTGGGTTGCATTCTGCGTCGTTAGTATACAGCGAATACATGGACGATCACGTGAAAGTGCACGCAGAAACAAGTTTCAGGTCTCTCATAGGCTGCTTTCAAGATTCACTTGCATGGAGATGAAGCAAATTCCCTGTGCAACTTGACGACACAGTCGGTAAAGAACAAAGTGGGGTATCAGAGACTCACGGATTCAGACTTAAACGATGCGGTGCTGTATAACATGTAGTGATTCTCATTTAAGTGTCAAGACTGAGTCTATACTGTCTATTAATCGTGTATCTGTTAATTTCGCGTGAAATTATTTCGATACGCTAGGTTGCCATGATGATTTAAATTTGTACCAAACATTGTGCAATGTTTGTGCTTAATAGAGATATGGTAGTATCCGATAACAATTGTGCACGTAATCACTACCAGTGTGGTGTCAAATACCGGGTTAAATCATTACAGTCATCAAACGACAGTGAACACACAAGAGTTACCTCTGATCTAAGGGACGAACAGCTTTACAAGATAAGTGGCAAAAGAACTGCGATGTGTATTGACACATCCACGTGCAACGTCCATGTGAACTGTCAGTTCGGTAAGAAACGCAACACATTATTTTCTCGGGTAGTTTCGGTTGCAAAAAATGCGGAATTTATGGTGTATTGGAATCACGAACAAAAGCAGCCTGCTACACCAAGAAGAAGTGTAGATGATAAACGGGTATTAATTGAACAAATATATTATACTAGCAGTGACATGTGCTTACATTTTCACGCAATTTGGGTGCATAGATTCTGAGATATCAGTACCTACATCAACCACCTCTGGCCGTAATAACGGCCTTGATACGTAACATATCTGAAATGTAACGTCCACTGTTCAAAGTGCTGTCAATGCGAACAAGAAGTGACCGAGACGTGTAACCAATCGCCGGGTGATACGCCAGGTGAGACGTGTAACAAATGGCACCCCATACCATCACGCCGGGTAATACGCCGACGAATACACGCTTCCAATGTGCGTTCACCGCGATGTCGCCAAACACGGATGCGACCATCATGATGCTGTAAACAAAACCTGGATTCATCCGAAAAATGACGTTTTGCCATTTGTGCACCCAGGTTCGTCGTTGATTACACCATCGCAAGCGCTCCTGTCTGTGATGTAGCGTCAAGGATAACCGCAGCCATGGTCTCGGAGCTGACAGTCCATTCTGCTGCAAGCGTCGTCGAACCGTTCGTGCAGATGGCTGTTGTCTTGCAAAGGTCCCCATCTGTTGGCTCAGGGATCGAGACGTGGCTGCACGATCCGTTACAGCTATGCGGAAGAGATGGCTGTCATCATGACTGCTAGTGATACGAGGCCGTTGGGTTCCAGCACGGCGTTCCGTATTACCCTCATGAACCCACCGATTCCATATTCTGCTAAGAGTCATTGGATCTCGACCAACCTTTATCAATGTTGGAAACGTGATGGTGCGCATTTCTCCTCCTTACACTAGGCATCACAACAACATTTCTCCAGGCAACGCCGGTCAACTGCTGTTTGTGTATGAGAAATCGGTTGGAAACTTTCCTCATGTCAGCAAGTTGTAGGTGTCGCCACCGGCATCAGCCTTGTGTGAATCCTCTGAAAAGCTAATCATTTGCATATCACAGCACTTCTTTCTCTCGGTTAAATTTCTCGTCTGTAGCACGTCATCTTCATGGTGCAGCAATTTTAATGGCCAGTAGTGTAGTTGATAATTGATAGGAAGCGGGTTGCACTGTTCCAGTCACCAATACACCAACGGGAACTAGGCACTGTCAGCTCTTACTTTGTTACAACTTCCACTGCACAAAGCAACGTGCTTACCAGTCCCCTATGAGCTTTTGTAGTAGGAAATTACGTGTACCGTTTAGTGGCATAAGGGGGCACAATGAACAGCTATACCATACGTGAATTTCGGAATGTTTACGTGATACTTGTAGTCGGTACATGTTTCGAATCTCATACTTGCTACAAGCTAAACATAGAAAACAGAAAAAAAATCTAAAGGGTATACATACCAGATTCAGCCACAAATTTCGAAAATTGAATCGCTGCACGAGATAATTTTGTATTCAAAGGAAAAATATATTTCATTCAGTCCACTAGTTTTCGCGATGTGACGTGATTAGTATGAAGGTATTTCACGGGCGAGAAAATTTCATATGTTTAAGAAATGAAAACAAAGTCTGTCCCCAATTACAGTTAAATTTAGTTTTTTTTAGATGCTTTGGAATACTATAATGACTTAACCACACGTGAATTTCAAACGTTTCACGTTGTCTTTCTAGGAGATAAAGACGATAAAGCGATTTTCTGTCGCCGTGAAAAGTGGTGCGCTGTGGCGGCTGCCTGCGTCTAGTACTTGTAGCGAGAACGTCGCAACTTGAGCCTTAAAGCCGGATTTTCCTAGGAAGAGGTGTTTTGTGCCGTGCGGACAGGACACGGCGTTTCACGTTGGCAGGGACGCAAAACTAAAATACATAACGCATTTGTGTTTTCACAGAAAATAAAACTGAAAGCCCACTGACTATCCAGTGCATACGTGCTGCCCGCAAAGTTCATTGTGTGAAATCATATTTCTTATAGCAGTTAGTAGCACTTATTTATTATTTTCAAGAAATTCAATGAAAAAATAAACATTTTACAAGTCTTTAACACACAACAGAAACCTCAGCTACACACAATCGCAAAGCAGCTTTCATAGCTTCCAGTGAGTTTTACACAGCAAGTGAAGTACGGAATTTTATACAAAACATTGTCTTTTTCGTGTTATTTGTTGTATTAGTACTGCTCATTTAACGAAAATACGAGCGCCTAACTGACAATGTCACTTGTTTGAGTTACTTCACTAACAGCTGTGCCAGTGGCTAATCTGAGGAGCGGTGCTGATGAGTGCTACGAGGACGAATGACTTTCATAGTAATTCACAGCAGCTGAACTAGAATCACATTGAAACATGATTTAACACTTCTCCCTCTATGACTATTTGGAAAATTCCGATTTTCGTCTGCTTAATGGGATTTGGCTAAAGTTTTTTCGCGATCATAGCCATGGGTTTGAAGAACATATCTTTTTCATCTTCGTGTTTTGGTGGATTCGACAGCTCTTCAAGTCAGTTTTTTAAGTGCGCTACGTATTTTACTTTTGCGTCCCTGCCGAAGCAAGACACTCTTCCCTTTTATACTGGGCATCATGTTTGTGCCTAGGAAAATCCGGCTTATACGCCAGATAATAGCTATTCAAAATTAGACTATAGCTTCTTGGGACAATTCAGTTCGTGGAAAACGCAGCATCTGCTCGAACCAACAAGGCGATGCCTTACATTTGGAGAAAGGGTCCACCCACTGCCTCCATGACAAGAGGTGTCACAGCAGCTTGTAGGAGTATCTGTTGACGCTGGCGCTACTGCCGGTAGAACCATCATTGGCCCACTTATCACGCTAACAATATGGAGATTTATGTAGCCGCAATGGCTTCGCTAGTCGTTTTGCGCATGTTCACAGAGAACTTTCCTCTATACATGTCCCCCTGACGACAGACTTCTCATGACGTGAACATAAATTTTTAAAACAGTTCCATACTCAGGAAATGGATATAAGCGAACAGAGGCAGAAATCCTGCATCGCCATTCAAGGCAAGATCCTAGTGAAGGTGGTTTGCGATTGCCTTCTGCTGACCTGTTATGAAAAGTCAGGTGTGTCTCTGTGCTGTATGGATGACAGCTTTGTACATTGTAGTGCTGGGTGTGTGTTTTTATGGATGACGGAATGGAAGAGGATGAAAATTGGTACCAGTTATTATGTGGCAGTTTATGCCCCAAACCGTCGTGTGTCCGATCTTATAATGTAATATGCTCATCCCAATAGTCAGTATAGTCGATTCTGTAGGGCTGCATAAAAACTATAGACAATATTCACTACTGCCAATGACTGCACAGCTAATTATTTTTCCTTCATATTTCCTTTTATTACAGTGAGGGACAGTTATTATTTTGCCTTGGAAGCTTTCTTTAGCTGAGTCGTGAAAGGGAGGCTACCTTAGAAGGATCAGACTGTCACAAGCCTGTTTGGGACTGAAAGCCGCCACTGAGCAGGTACGGAACAGGGAAGTTATAGAGTCCCAGATCTGCACAGCGGGCACATAGAGCATTCCACAGAACTGCATTGAGCGAGGTGCTAGAAGGAATCCTTTTGGCTGAAAACCAGGTGAAACACTCAGAACTTGAGACTATGGGACTGGCCGTTGTCCATAGCTGCGCCAAGCAGGAATGGTCGTTTACAACTGATTAATAGGAACTGTGATTGGCTCACAATAATGATTTCGGTAGAAGGCACACTTCCCCATATGTTTTTAATTGAAAAGAGTTTTGTTTAGCTGGTTTTGGAAATCTGTCAGGTAGTGGGAGGTATTTTTTCTTTCCTTCCTCTGCCACAACAACCACGACAAAATCTGTGAGAGCAGAAATTTGTTAAAATTGTCTATGAAATTATTATTGGTCGAAACTTGCAAGGTCTGTTGCGATTGGCCAGTGAGGTTCCTATGCTGGTAGAATCAGCTAAGTTTCTCTGACTAAGAACAGAGTGCAGATGTCGAGCTGAACTCAGAATTTCCAGTTACTACTGCAGTCCTCTCCTATATTCACACTATTTAAGAGTGGTAAGCATGAGCTGTTGATGCAGTCACCGAGGCCAGGAGAACATGAAGCTACTTAATATAGATCAGGGCTTAATTGCACAGTTTTATGTGTAGCCTGCTAACTGCACCCATTCTTGTGCTTTGGCAAATCTGTTGGTGTTCGTCCTTGCTTTTCCATGGATGTTTCTTCAAATTACTAACCATTTATGCAGTCATTGGCCATGTTTCACACTATGCTTTCATGTGACCTCTCACCTGCCCCAAGGCTACAGTTCATAATTAAATCTTTTGTCCATTTATAAAATGTTCCTGTGCTTGATTCAGTGGGCAAATCGTTTTATTTATTGTCTTACGGTAATAAACCAAACTGCTATAGTGACCACTACTTTCTTTCATGAATATATCCGTCCTGTACTGTGGTGCTTGGTTGGGGAACCCCTAATAATTTCCATTTAATAAGACATTATCTGTTGTATGCCATTGCTCTTCTTAAATTTGCATGGTGTTATGGGGAGCTTCCCCTCCGTGTAGGTCGCCAGGCATTGGACTTGTAGTATCTTAGGGGTATGCTAAACAGTTCAGCTGACACCTCACACAGTACATATCCTATTCCTCTCGAACAGCACCAAGGGGACCGCTGAGCTTCATGTATACAACCAATGGACAGATCACCATCTACAGAGCCACACGAATTCGTGAGTCACTGACGACAAACTGGAAATTTATTCCCGGACATTGGAGCAAAGGCTGGTGATCAGTCACTTTATGCCTGCTGCTCTACTTCCCTTGTCAGCTAAATATTGGCAGTGAAAATCTCCTGGGCGAACATACCAGGTTGCACATACGCCTAAAGGAGCACATTTTCTGGTGAAAATTAAGTAGTTAGTCAGCCAGTGATATTAACGTTGATGTATTCTGCAGAAAACTAAATTCGAAGTTATATATTACCCTCTGTAGTAATTTTCTTACGTCTGCAGCTGCTATAATTGAATGATTTTGTGGTAACTCAGTAGTGTTCCTGATTCCTGGGGTTCCCGTAGTACAGGCTTGTTACAAACATGTAAGCGAGTCCACAAGGCTATATCATCTACATGAATGAACACATAATTTTGGAATAAATTTTAACTTATACAACGAAACTAAAAGCTTTCTTCGGCATCAGTTATATGTTGGTACTTCCTGTGGTTGCCAGTAGGAGTCTTTCTTGTGCTGCTAGCTCGCTCCTTCGTTCATCACCCAGTGCTTGTCAAGCGATAACACTGCAACAAAAAAGCCTTTTGTGTTCTTTGGTTCAACAGGAGCAATTCAGTTACGTCTGTCTGGCGTATGCATCTTGCATTACACCATTTGCCACCAGGGTCACCTTATGTTATGGTATGTGATTTTTTTTGTGGTTGTTTGTGAAAGACCCCGTCTATATGCCTCCACTTCAATAAATTTAGATGAACTGGGATGCCTCATAACAAAACAGTGAGCTACACATATACCCTATAAGGTATGGGACAAGTTAGTCCCGGCCGCGGTGGCCGAGCGGCTCTAGGCGCTTCAGTTCGGAACCGCGTGACTGCTAGGGTCGCAGGTTCGAATCCTACCTCGGGCATGGATGTGTGTGATATCCTTAGGTTAGTTAAGGGGGATAGGACGAGAAACGGACTGACTTGGAGCAGGAGAGGCACCACAGGACATTTTAATTTACACTCTCTATACTTTTACAAATAAATTCATAAAGCTTTGTTAGCATGACCAGGAAGGATTCAGGATTCACACTCACAGCAGAGGAAGTTCAAAAACATAACAAAACATATTTTTTTACATGTGAAATATCATCATTTTTTCACTTGGCATTGGCTGCATTTGTTGCTGTAGGTACACTTTTCTTCATAAATAAGAGAGATTCTTTGATGAATTTTGCACAGCATACAAACCATACTTACAGGTGTATGAAACTCTAGAATTTCCCAAATTTTTGAAAAACTGTGGTAAAAATTGAGATAATTAACTACAAAATTCTAGTTTTCTCTGAACACGAAGTTTAAAACGTAACAGCCCATTCATTTTTCCATAGAATAAATAAATTCTAGAGTTTCATACACCTGTAAGTATGGTATGTAAGCTGTGCAAAATTCATCGAAGAATCTCTCTTACTTATGAAGAAAAGTGTACCTATAGCAACAAATGCAGTCAATAGTATGTGAAAAAATCATGAAATTTCACATTTAAAAAATATTATTTTTTTCGTGTTTTGAACTACCACTGCTATGAGTGTGAATCCTGAATCCTTCCTGGTCATGCTGACAAAGTTTTATGAATTTATTTGTAAAAGTATAGACAGTGCATTATTTGTAAAAGTATAGACAGTGCATATAAAATGTCCTGTGGTGCCTCTCATTCTCGAAGTCAGCCCGTTTGACGTCCTATCCCCCTTAAGTTTAAGTAGGTCTAAGTTCTAGGGGACTGATGACCTCAGATGTTAAGTCCTATAGTACTCAGAGCCATTTGCACCAACAAGTTAGTCCGTCATCTGGATGTTTGTCGTGTGCCATGAGGAGTGCACATTGAACAGTTGTGAAAGGTAAATGATATCTTTGTTCCTATAGGCAGTTGTAAAATGCCCCCTCCCACGTTCTACGTGTATGCGTGTAAAAGATATACACTAGTAAAATCTGATGGTTCTTTTGAAAATACAAACTTGTAGTTCCTACGTCTAACTTAAAATTTACCACAAGCTCCTATCATCCTTCACACAGAAGATGTAGTCTTTTTAAATCGGATGAATCTTCATCCAACATCGTGTAGTATTCCACGAATAAATAATATGGATTTTATTGATTACTCTTACCTTTCAGTCACTTTGTTACTTCAAACATTCAAATGGCTCTGAGCACTATGGGACTTAACAACTGAGGTCATCAGTCCCCTAGACTTAGAACAACATAAACCTAACTAACCTAAGGACATCACACTCATCCAAGCCCGAGGCAGGCTTCTAACGTGCGACCGTAGCAGCAGGGCGGTTCCGGACTGAAGCACATAGAACCGCTCGCCCACAGCGGTCGGCTTTGTTACTTCCTCTGCACTTAATGACGGTATTTATAAGGGACATTAAGTTTACTCCCCACTAGTGGGAGCCATTGCTTAATGTTGCCCATTAGTAGAACTGGCAAATTCATCGCGTCCCTACAACTGAGTCAGCCTGAAGTTCCGAGTAAATTTAATTTATCAAGAGTGAATTTAGTGTGTCAACCCGAAGACCGATCTACATGTCTCAGGCATAAATGTTCTTGGTGGCTGCAAGTGACTGCTATGCTCTAAACGAGTGACCGATCTGTGCCCTGGCTGGCTCGTGTTTCATAGTGCTCAGCCTGGCTGCACACTTCCCCCGCTGCCACACCATCCTGTCCGAGCATGAATAGGGGGAAGGCGGGGACGCAGCTAACGCACCATATTTAGATGGTAATGCAGTTATCCTGCAAACGATTTGCTTTCATATTTCTTAACAACATATATCACATTGTTGTTGTTGTTGTTGTGGTCTTCAGTCCTGAGACTGGTTTGATGGAGCTCTCCATGCTACTCTATCCTGTGCAAGCTTCTTCATCTCCCAATACTTACTGCAACCTACATCCTTCTGAATCTGCTTAGTGTATTCATATCTTGGTCTCCCTCTACGATTCTTACCCTCCACGCTGCCCTATAAATGCTAAATTTGTGATCCCTTGATGCCTCAGAACATGTCCTACCAACCGGTCCCTTCTTCTTGTCAAGCTGTGCCATAAACTCCTCTTCTCCCCAATTGTATTCAATACCTCATCATTAGTTATGTGATCTACCCATCTAATCTTCAGCATTCTTCTGTAGCACCATATTTCGAAAGCTTCTATTCTATTCTTGTCCAAATTATTTATCGTCCACGTTTCACTTCCATACATGGCTACACTCCATGCAAAGACTTTCAGAAACGACTTCCTCACACTTAAATCTATACTCGATGTTAACAAATTTCTCTTCTTCAGAAACGCTTTCCTTGCCATTGCCAGTCTACATTTTATATCCTCTCTACTTCGACCATCATCAGTTTTTTGCTCCCCAAATAGCAAAACTCCTTTACTACTTTAAATGTCTCATTTCATAATCTAATTCCCTCAGCATCACCCGACTTAATTCTACTACATTCCATTATTCTCGTTTGCTTTTGTTGATGTTCATCTTATATCCTCCTTTCAAGACACTGTCCAATCCATTCAACTGCTTTTCCAAGTCCTTTGCTGTCTCTGACATAATTACAATTTCATCGGCAAACCTCAAAGTTTTTATTTCTTCCCCATGGATTTTAATACCTACTCCGAATTTTTCTTTTGTTTCCTTTACTGCTTGATCAATATACAGATTGAATAACATCGGGGGGAGACTACAACGCTGTCTCACTCCCTTCCCAACCACTGCTTCCCTTTCATGTCCGTCGACTCTTATAACTGACATCTGGTTTCTGTACAAATTGTAAATAGCCTTTCGCTCCCTGTATTTTACCCCTGCCACATTCAGAATTTCAAACAGAGTTTTCCAGTCAACATTGTCAAAAGCTTTCTCTAAGTCTACAAATACTAGAAACGTAGGTTTGCCTTTACTTAATCTTTCTTCTAAGGTGAGTCGTGAGGTCAGTATTGCCTCACGTATTCCAATTTTTCTACGGAATCCAAACTGATCTTCCCAAAGGTCGGCTTCTACTAGTTTTTCCATTCGTCTGTAAAGAATTCGCGTTAGTATTTTGCAGCTGTGCTTTATTAAACTGATAGTTCGGTAATTTTCACATCTGTCAACACCTGCTTTCTTTGGGATTGGAATTATTATATTCTTCTTGAAGTCTGATTGTATTTCGCCTGTCTCATACATCTTGCTCACCAGATGGTAGAGTTTTGTCAGAACTGCCTCTCCCAAGGCCGTTAGTACTTCTAATGGAATGTTGTCTACTCCTGGGGCCTTATTTCGACTCAGGTCTTTCCTTGCTCTGTCAAACTCCTCACGCAGTATTGTATTTCCCATTTCGTCTTCATATACATCCTCTTCCATATCCAGAATATTGTCCACAAGTACGTCGCCCTTGTATAGACCCTCTATATACTCCTTCCAGCTTTCTGCTTTCCCTTCTTGGTTTCCATCTGAGCTCTTGATATTCATACAAGTGGTTCTCTTTTCTCCAAAGGTCTCTTTAATTTTCCTTTAAGCAGTATCTATCTTACCCCTAATGAGATAAGCCTCTACATCCTTACATATGTCCTCTACCCATGGCTGCTTAGCCATTTTGCACTTCCTGTCGATCTCATTTTTGAGACGTTTGTATCCCTTTTTGCCTGCTTCATTTACTGCATTTTTATATTTTCTCCTTTCATCAATTAAATTCAATATTTCTTCTGTTAGCCAAGGATTTTTACTATCCCTCATCTTTTACCTACTTGATCCTCTGCTGCCTTCCCTACTTCATCCCTCAGAGCTACCCATTCTTCTTCTACTGTATTTCTTTCCCCCATTCCTGTCAACTGTTCCCTTATGCTCTCCCTGAAACTCTCTACAACCTCTGGCTTAGTCAGTTTATGAATGTCCCATCTCCTTAAATTCTCACCTTTTTGCAGTTTCTTCAATTTTATTCTGTAGTTCATAACCAATAGATTGTGGTCAGAGTACACATCTGCCCCTGGAAATGTCTTACAATTTAAAACCTGGTTCCTAAATCTCTGTCTTACCATTATATAATCTATCTGATACCCTTTAGTATCTCCAGGGTTCTTTCATGTATACAACCTTCTTTCATGATTGTTGAACCATGTGTTAGCTATGATTAATTTATGCTCTGTGCAAAATTCTACCAGACGAATTCCTCTTTCATTTCTTAGCCCCAATCCATATTCACCTACTATGTTTCCTTCTCTCCATTTTCCTACCCTCGAATTCCAGTCACCCATGAGTATTAAATTTTCATCTCCCTTCACTACCTGAATAATTTCTTGTATCTCATTATACATTTCATCAATTTCTTCATCATCTGCAGAGCTAGTTGGCATATAAAATGGTACTACTGTAGTAGGCTTGGGCATCGTGTCTATCTTGGCCACAATAATACGTTCACTATGCTGCTTGTACTAACTTACGCGCTCTCCAATTTTTTTATTCATTATTAAACCTACTCCTGCATTACCCCTATTTCATTTTGTATTTATAACCCTGTATTCACCTGACCAAAAGTCTTGTTCCTCCTGCCACCGAACTTCACTAATTTCCACTATATCTAACTTTAACCTATCCATTTCCCGTTTTAAGTTTTCTAATCTACCTGCCCGATTAAGGGATCTGACATTCCAAGCTGCGATCCGCAGAACGCCAGTTTTCTTTCTCCTGATAACGACGTCCTCCTGAGCAGTCCCCGCCCGGAGATCCGAATGGGGGACTATTTTACCTGTGGAATATTTTACCCATTGTTAACCATACAGTAAATCTGCGTGCCCTCGGGAAAAATTACGGCTGTAGTTTCCCCTTGCTTTCAGCCGTTCGCAGTACCAGCACAGCAAGGCTGTTTTGGTTAGTGTTACAAGGCCAGAGCAGTCAATCATCCAGACTGCTGCCCCTGCCACTACTGAAAAGACTGCTGCTGCTCTTCAGGAACCATGCGTTTGTCTGGCCTCTCAACAGATACGCATCCATTGTGGTTGCACCTACGGTACGGCCATCTGTATCGCTGAGGCACGCAAGCCTCCCCACCAACGGCAAGGTCCATGGTTCATGGGGGGATATATCACAAACGAAACAAATTTTCAGTATTATTTCATTATTTTTGGCACATTGAATACATAATGTTTATCTGGAAAATTTCACAGATTTTCGCATTCAGTTGTCCATGCAATCATGACTTCAATAATGGAAAAGGTCTTTGACATACATATGTTGATCAAAATATTGTATCACTTTTGCAACCGCATTATGGATACCTGATAAATCTTCCTGAGGAAGACAATGTAGACGTCCTGCACAGTTTTAACGTAAAAGGATTTCTCTTTAAGACGGAGATTACATTACAGATCAATCAGTTCTACATAAAAATTTACTGGGATTCTTTCCACTAATGCGGCAAGCGGTCTCGAAAACAGCTGGGAAACAGATGTAAGACTGACAGTGTCTTCAAAACGTTAAGGAAAGTGTAACTGTAATTCTGTCAAGGCTACGTTTTCTTTGACGCCAGTGAGCTTAGAGAACGGGACTGCATTTTTTTGTCAGAATTTTTCGCTTCTACAACCCGATTTTCTTTTTAAATCCATCCCCATCAAATTAGAAACAAGTTGTTTCTCACATTGCAATGTCTAACTGAGAGCAGTGTTCACTGAGGGCAGTCCACTAATTTTCATTCGTGCACTCCTTTTTCCTTCATATACTTAACATTATAGTGTTTTAAATCTAAACGTCGTTCCAGGCATGCATCTTAACTTAGCGATGTACTTCGGAATAATATATAAAGTGCCTATACTTTTCGTTCAGTCCCACAGAGAATTGTTTCAGCTGACAGTGGAATAACGCGGGCGACTTCAAAAACTTTACTGTTTGTACCGCCAATTCCTTCACGTCCTCCATGCCTGCAAATTCACAAAAAGTATTTCTTTATGTACAGAACAATGAATCCTATTTGTCGATCGTTGTAATTTTTTGTTTTTTAATTGTCACCTAAATTTTTAAAGTCTTTCTGTATGCTGTTGTGAAGTCGTTTCACAGCAAATTTCCGGTATCCGTCGATTATGCGCCTGCTTAATAGACACTGAGGCTTCTCATCCCTCACTTATATTATTTCCATTCATTTTTAAAGGCTTATGATGATACATTGCTACACTGCCTCTTTCTGTGCAGAATGCCAGTGGACCTGTGAATGTCCTCCATATCACTAACAAATACTGAAGGGTAAACAGCACTGACACCACCATTCTGTCTAAGTGTAGTGTGTAGTGCCGATCGAAAAATGCTGCACCGCAATGCTAAATGAACTGTCGCGTTGTTACCGTCAGCCTCCTTAGCTGAGTGGTCAGCGTGTCTCACTTGTATGCTAATGGGCGCGAGTTCAATTCCCGGGCGGGTCGGAGATTTTCTTCGCTCGGGACTGCGTATGATGTTGTACTTATCATCATTTCATCGCCATCGATACGCAAGTCGCCCATGTGGCGCCGACTGAAAAGACTTGTAACTCGGCGGCCGAGATTCGCCAGGTGGGGACTCCCAGCTGTCAATGCCAAACGATCATTTCATTTTATTGGGTACGTGCGAGAAGATCCGAGCAGAGCAGAGACGGGCGGAGCCTCGGCACGCACATCGGTCTTGCTTGCGGTTTGGCACGCCGTATTCAGTCTTTCTTCAAAGTGACTCACTTCATTAATTTCCGGGGAATTTGCTATTTAAGCTGGAATTCCAACTGTGGTGCAGATTAGCTTTCTACACATATCCATAACATTTATCGAAGAGAGTAGTGTTAATTTCTAAGAAATTTAGAAATTATTGTTGAGCCTTGGTCAAGGAGCCTTAACGATTGGAAAATGTAGCCGGTGCTAAGGGCATGGAATAGAAAGGGCAGACCACTCTCAACAGGGCCATCTCAACTACAGTGTTATGGTTTTAAAACCAGCCACCAAGTTGTTGCATACTTTTAATGTATTACAGTCTGTTAGCTACAAGGACTGCAGAACAAATTGGTCTCTACCCTTTGCAACAGCAGAACACTGAAAATATACGAATGTAAGGCCAGAAAATTTGAGTAGGTTCCAAGGCAAAACAAATTCAAATATTCCGTTTACTTAGAAAATAGCCAAAGAAACCTCCAGGACGGAAAGATAACGTACATACAATAATACTCAAGGAAAACCAGTAATAACAGAACAAACGTCTCGTAGCCTTGGCAGATAACATTAAATCTAATACTCAGATAAAGCTAATGGAGCAGAAGTGTGAAAACATTTCAAGAGAAAGCCCTCCTACTGACACAAAAATTAAGGAACCTCTGGTGAAACCATCAGCCCTTCATGACACAAAGATGTTACAGTGGAACCTAACCAGTAGTGGGAAATGAGGCTTCGCAACAAATCATAAATTGCGTTCACAAGAGGCAAGCCTCATTAGGTACAGTCCAACAGAACACAGTACAAAGAAATACAAAAAATCAGAACCGCCAACAGAAAATAACCGGAGGAAAAATGCAAGATATGTGGTGGATGTTGCCAAGCTATTAGAGGAGCGGTGCGGTAGTAATCTCAAGAGTATCTAGATCGTGCCAAGCACTCACACACTGTCTTTGCAAACATTATAAGAAAAGTCTTAGAAACTGGAACTGTGGAGAATAAAATACACCAAGGAGAAAGAAGAGCAACTGATGAAAGAAATGAAACTAACATTTTACACCAGTAACACACACTGCATCTCGGAAGTATGAAAAGGATCAATGAAACAAGTGCTCTACGAACACTAAATTCAGTCACATTTTATCCTCTTCACACTTAGCTGCATCTACAGCTTCATGGCAATGAGTACCAAAAATGGTTACAGTTCTTCGAATGTTATCTACGAAAAGTGCAGAGTGATGCGACCTATCTATGCAAAATTTTGTTTGAAGACGGAGCATAATTTACAAGACATCGGCAAGTCAGTCTTTGCTATGTTCATTAATAGACGCTAAGTCAACGAAGAGGATAAAAATAAAGCTCTCGGTATATCAAAGTTTGGTACGTGTTTTTCAAGACCAGCACCATTGGTTTTTTTTATGGGGATCTGATTACATTCAATTATCTCGAGTTCCTATGCTGTGCTGCTATCACATGTATTGGAAGACATCCCACTCTACAAAGGCAATCAGAGTGGTACCAACATGACGGATATCTCTCCAACTGTGCACATGTAATGACACACCGTCTTTAGAGAACATCTGGAGAACCATGGAACGGTCGTTCAGGAAACTCATCAAGGATAACAAAAAAAATTGTTCAAATGGCTCTGAGTACTATGGGACTTAACATCTGAGGTCATCAGTCCCCTAGAACTTAGAACTACTTAAACCTAACTAACCTAAGAACACCACACACATCCATGCCCGAGGCAGGATTCGAACCTGCGACTGTAGCGGTGGCGCGGTTCCAGACTGAAGCGACTAGAACCGCTCAGCAACCACGGCCACCCAAGCTTAAGAGATCTATTAGGAAACATAGACGACCCCAGAAGGCATGAAATATCTTATAAAACGGGTCTATGCTGCCATTAACTTCATATGAAATTCGGCGTGCATGCAGTATTGTTTCTCCAGACCGATCTGGGTAGCTCAGTGGTCAGCACACTGGACTCGTATTCGGGAGGACGACGGTTCAAACCAGTCCCCGGCCATCTTGATTTAGGTCTCCCGTCATTTCCTTGAATCACTTAAATCAAATGCCGCCATGGTTCCTTGGAAAGGGCATGACCGATTTCCTTCTCCATCTTTCCCCAACGCGAGCTTCTGGTCTGTCTCAAATGACCTCTTTGTCGACAGAACGTTAAGCACTTATCTCCTGTTTTTTTCCTTCCTTGTTATTTTCATACCTTTACAATACAGGTAGACCGGCAGCGGCCTATCTACGCCGCTCTTCGGCCACAGTGAACACATACAGGAAACAGAAAGACAGAAAAATAAACAAACATGGTGGACAAAAACGGGACACAGACATAGTAAAAATAAATGAAGCCGTTCACGGGCATACGGATTGGATAAAAAACATTCATCACTGTACACAACGGCGAAGAACGAGTTTACACACGTGAACGGAGGAGCACAAACGGAGAGACACTGAAGCACTAACACGAAGACACACACGAGCACTGGCGACGACCTCCGAGGATGCACTGTTCACGCACAAAGCCGGGTACCTGCCAAAGGGAAGAGGTGGGGCTAGGAGGGGAGAGGGGGAGGGGGAGAGTGTTGATGCCAGTGGGAAAGGAGAAGGGAGGGGAGAGGGTGGGGGTGTATGACAGCCGTGATAACTGGTACACGAACCGCACCTGAGTTACGTGTTTGCTTACATTTGCTGTAATAGGGCGACGTTTGTGGAACGTCGTCTGTGACTGCAGGACAGTGGTTTGCGGTGCTATTATCTTGATACTATGTGATCTGTCATTTACATATTATGTAGTTGAAATGCTCTTAGAAGCTTGTTTCAAACGCAGCCAAAAAAATACATAGTTCTACTAGAAAAAAATAAAGGCGTTGTAGTGAGACGACTACAAACGATGAAAATCACTTGTGAACGTCAGGAAATTCGCCATGTTATATAACTTGGCCAAAAACGCACCTCACTATATTTATTTAATTCTGAATATGTTTGGGGTGGCCTGTCTTAGCTGTCATACTCTGTATACACAGACACACACACGCACACACACACACACACACACACACACACACACACACACACACACACACACACACCTTCCGAAAGCGAGGTGCGACGTAACTCTGATCGTGAGCGTCATACATTATCTCTCTATTCAGAACCCTCAGTAACAGAGACTTAAAGGTGCTTCTCTCCAAAATAAAATCATAGAACTGGAAATTTTGACGGGAAGTGGTAAAGGCGAGAGAGTTTTTATACCCCGAATCCCTCTTACCCCTAACAATTTACCATTTATCTTTAAACGTGTAAAATTCTTGGTGAGCTTATGTTATGCCATGACCATAAACGAAGTGCAATGCCTGACGCTACATGTTGCGGGCGTCGACCTTAGTGGTTGCTTTTCACGCGACCAGTTCTATGTGGTTGTCATCCATGTCAGAGGAGCAAACAATATCGTCATTCACCATTCACTTGCCCCATCATAGTACTTCAAACGTCGTGGACAAAGAAGCTTTATAAGCCCAAAATAAATTCCACATGTATGAAGTCTTGGTCAGAGCTATAAATAAATACCCGAGCAAGGCAGGGTTTGTCAGCTAATGTTAAATAAATCACGTAAGTTTCATAGTAATACTGTTTCGTCTACATGATGAACAACTATGTGGGACCTTCCAAAATGTTCTAATCTTTTTTATGTATGTGAGTTAAATCTCATTTTCTTTGGAAAAAAAGTTATATTTCTTATTCCGAGCCAGGAACGATTAGCAGAGAAAATGGTGAATAATATGTTCCTTCGTGAATGGCCCTAACTCTTTTCACTGGATGGACTTCTACTGAACATTCAGAAAATGCAGTGTAATCTGCTTCTTCCTGCAGAAGGAGTTACATTATTAATACAAGTAAGTCACTGTCGTGAAGAAGAGCTGATGATAAAATTTCTTTTTTGAACAAGTAGTTTCGTTCCACAGTCCATCATCAGGTTCTCACAAAAACATTTAAAACATCATACTAGTTGATAGAATCAGCAGCGTCAAAAAATAAAATTCACGAATTCGTCACTGTTGCGAAATGTCAAAAATTTACGTCGTCTATCTACAGTAATAATAAAACTGCAAAACCGTCGGATCTGCCAGTTTGTCTGTTTGAACACGATAAACTACTAGAAGAATTTTCATGGGGTTTTCACAGGTAACTTGGTAGCTTGGGACAACATGTAGGTTTTCTTTAATCAAAATCAGAACACGCAAAAAATATATCGTAATTTAAAGTTTTATCTAATAACATATGCTCAGCTTAGTATTTCGGATGTTTAATCACCAAGCTGTAGTACGCCAAAGCACCAATAGATAGCACTGTTAGTTTCATAATAGACCAAAAAGCCAGCAGATGACGCTGTTAGCCTTTCTTTTTTTTTAGGTTAGTGACAGGTGTAGTTTCGAAAGTTTACGTCAGTGACAGAATTGAGTGCTGTAATCTTTTGTTTGAAAATACAAACTCACAGTGAATATATGTGCCTAGGTATACCGATTTATTGATTTCGCTTTGTGTATTAAAAACTTAACGACATTGCTACGCGTCTTTCAGTAGGTTTTATTTATATTTGACATCTTTCCTACGATATTTTTTCCCACAGTAACAGAAGTATTGTCGGTGATAGAGGTAGCTATATTATCTTTACAAATAGAAACTACCACTGAATTTATCTGGCTAGGATGTATAGACTTACTGATTGCGCTTTATGTATTAAAAACTTAACGACATCACTTTGCTTCCTTCAGTGGGTTATATTTACATTCTTCGCTAGGGGAATCGAATTTATTTAGTTTGCTTTGTGATTTGTATACCACTCATAACATTTTGGTTTCATTTTTTTACGAATGAAACCATTGCAAATATATCAGAATGGCTATAAGATGAAGACTACACAGTCACAAGAATTCAATGAAAATCGTGAGGTGAGACTTGATCTGGCTAGAGAACATCAGGCGTTAACTCGTTCTTTAGAAACTCCTTCGGAAAGCAAGGCACGACATAACTCTGATCGAGAGCGGCATGCGTTATCTCGCTACTCAAAACCCTTCGCTGTCAGAGGCTCAGAGTTACTTCTCTCCTTCGTAACATCGTTGATGGGAAATGACATAGGCGATAGAGTTTTTATATCCCAAATCTCGCTTATTCCTAACAATTTACCAATTATTTTTACATTTGTACTGTTCCCGGTGAGCTTATGTAATGTCATGACCATAAAAAATGCACAAGGCCAGACGTCGCATGTTGCGAACGTGAACCTTAGTGTTACTTGCTTTTCGCACGACTGGCTCAACGTGGCTCTTGCCTATGTTAGTGAAGCAAACCAGATCTTCAGTCAGGTCCCCAATCATACTATTTTAAATGTTAAGTAGAAAGAAGCTTTATAAGTCAAAAATAAATTTCACACGTACGAAGTCTCGGACACTGCTACAAATAAATACCTGGGCGACGCCGGATTTCTCACAAAGTCAATCATAAAAATATGCAATGCAGTTCACTCACTTACGTTATATTAACAGTCAGCATTAGCATTACAAATGGACGCATTCTACATTAAAAGGCTTTCATTCGTAATCCTGACGCTGATTGTTAACAGACCTTCAATGAGTGCACGGCTCTGGACAATCTTATAATTAACGAAGTAACTTTTTACTATTTCACAAAAATGACGAATTCATGGAGGTTATTATTTGACACTAATAATTCTATCGCTTAGTGTGATGATATAAATGTCTTTATGTCGGAATCTGACGATGATCTGGGGATCTAATGTGGTTGTTCAGTGAAGGTGTTTTATCAGCAGCTCTTGGGGATACGTCATGTCGTTATTTTAATACTTAAGAGTTGTAAGGCATCACCTTTGTAAATTGTAAGTCACCAACATGAAAGTAAAGAATGCAGAGTGTTATAGGTTTTTAGAGACACATAGTGATTAGAAGTTTAATTTGATAAGCATCATAGACAGATATTAAAGGTAAAGCTATCACGAACCAAAAGGTTGGATCGAATACAACAGTTCTTTTAGACAGCATGGTGCTATTGGAGTTGGTACGCCGTTGCCTTCCTCCGACCTAAGACCTGATGTGCCCAGCCAATGTCAGGAGGACTTACAGTTTAACGAGCACTGTGTACCACGATATAACGAATAATTTTTCATATTATTGCCACAGGTTAAAGAAGTAATAAGTGACAAATAAAAATCCAAGCATTAACGGGGGAACGAAGCCGAGACTTCCGGATTCGCAGTCTGGCACTTCACAACTGAGCCTTACAAAACGTTAAAATTTTGAATGCTTGGTATGAGAATAATTGTAACGTGTAGACGTATGTAACCGATAAATTAACCACTTTCCATCATTCAATTCATATCATAAGTCGTAACGTATTAGGATATGTCGATGGTAATTCAGTAGAGGTATACTGCACAATTCAAATTCATTAATGAACAGTTTGATAATATACGTCTCGTACGCATCTGTTAAGTAATACAACCCAGACCGTTGTCACCGACTGATGGTGTTCAGCAGAGACAAGGGAGTGGCCCAAGGAAGTGTGATAGGACAGCTCTTGTTATCTAAGATGGTGTGCTGAAAAGTAATAGCTCCGAATTTTTAAAGTGGAAACTCTTAAAGCGTTGTAAATAAAACTAACGTCTTTATTCTTCACCTCTGTATACTTGCGCTAGAGGACTCCGAATTGTAACATCAAATATGGCGGTGCCTAATGTAACTATTACAGTGCATGAGAAACAGCGTGCTGTAACCGAGTTCCGAATTTCAAGAGTTTGTCCACACAGGGAGCACCCTGTCCTTCAGCACGACAATGCCTGACCACGCACGAGTGCTGGGGCTTATGCAGCAATCCTACGCCTTGGGTTCACTGTCATCGATCATCCTCCATACAGTTCCGACTTGATCTCATCCGATTTTCATCTGTCTCCAAAACTTAAAGAACACCTTCGAGGACTTCACTTTGATAGTGGTGAAGCGGTACGATCAGAGGTGAAGTTGTGCCGCCGTCAAGTCAAACATTCTACAGTGACAGTATCAACAAAGTGGACTCTCGCTAGGAGAAATGCGTTCGTCACCAGAGTGACGATGTTGAGAAATAAATACGTACACACGAAAGATGTACAATGCTAATAACGTTTGTTTTATTTAAGAAGCTTTAAGAATATTCATATAAAAAATTCGGAGGCATTACTTCTCTGCACGCCCTCGTATGTACATAAATGATCTGACGGATATGGTGAGCACCAGTATGTGACTGTTTGCTGATGCCATTGTAGTAAATGGTGAAGTATCGTCGATGAATGACTTTAGAAGGATACAGGATGACTTATACGGGATTTCAATTTAATCAGATGTATGGTAGTTTGTTGTAAATGCAAAAAATGTAAGTTAATATAGATGAGCAGGAAAAAGAAATGTGTAATGTTCGAGAAGAGCATTATTGGTGTGCTTACTGAGTCAATCGCATCGATCAAATATCTAGGCGTAACGTTGCAAAGCGATAGAAAATGAAACGACGGTAATAGAGTAGGTGAATGGTCAACTTCTGGTTACTGGGAGAATTTTATAAAATTACAGCTCATCCACAAAGGAGACGGCTTACAGAATAGTTATGTGACCCATTCGTGAGAACTGCTAGAGTGATTTGGATACGCACCAAGTCGGATTAAAGGAAGACATTGAAGAAATTCAGAGGTGTACTGCTAGATTTGTTACCGGTAGGTTCGATCGACACGCGAGTGTTGCGGAGATGCTTCTCGAGCTCAAATGGGAATCCCTAGAGGGAGATGTTCCTTTCGCAAAACACTGTTGAGTATGTTTAGAGAGCAGGCGTTTGTAGCGGACTGCCGAACGATTCTACTGTGGCAACGTATATTTCGCGTGAATACTGAGAAGACAGGATGAGAAAAATGAGGGCTCGTTCGGAGGCGTAGTCAGTCGTTGTTCCCTCGCTCCATTGGCGAGTGGAGGTGGAAAGGAAATGATTAGTAGTGGTACGTGCTACACTTAGCCATACGCCATACGGTAACTTGCGGAGTATCTACATCTACATCCATACTCCGCAAGTCACCTGACGGTGTGTGGCGGAGGGTACCCTGAGTACCTCTATCGGTTCTCCCTTCTATTCCAGTCTCGTATTGTTCGTGGAAAGAAGGATTGTCGGTATGCTTCTGTGTGGGCTCTAATCTCTCTGATTTTATCCTCATGGTCTCTTCGCGAGATATACGTAGGAGGGAGCAATATACTCCTTGACTCTTCGGTGAAGGGATGTTCTCGAACCTTTAACAAAAGCCCGTACCGAGCTACTGAGCGTCTCTCCTGCAGAGTCTCCCACTGGAGTTTATCTATCATCTCTGTAACGCTTTCGCGATTACTAAATGATCCTGTAACGAAGCGCGTTGCTCTCCGTTGGATCTTCTCTATCTCTTCTATCAACCCTATCTGGTACGGATCCCACACTGTTGAGCAGTATTCAAGCAGTGGGCGAACAAGCGTACTGTAACCTACTTCCTTTGTTTTCGGATTGCATTTCCTTAGGATTCTTCGAATGAATCTCAGTCTGGCATCTGCTTTACCGAAGATCAACTTTATATGATCATTCCATTTTAAATCACTCCTAATGCGTACTCCCAGATAATTTATGGAATTAACTGCTTCCAGTTGCTGACCTGCTATTTTGTAGCTAAATGATAAAGAATCTATCTTTCTATGTATTCGCAGCACATTACACTTGTCTACATTGAGATTCAATTGCCATTCACTGCACCATGCGTCAATTCGCTGCAGATCCTCCTGCATTTCAGTACAATTTTCCATTGTTGCAACCTCTCGATACACCACAGCATCATCTGCAAAAAGCCTCAGTGAACTTCCGATGTCATGTATGTACATGTAGAGGTAATAAAAAGAATGGGAAATAAAAATAAAAGTCTGGCACTACACTTTCTCTATGAAAACATTTGGTAGCAGTTAGAGAACAATAACGATTAATAAATTGATTTAGTGACTCTACGTTTGGCTGAGAAGGGAGTGAAGTGAATGGCTATAAAACTGTTTGATAAGTTTGGGGCCGTGACCTCGGGTTGCAGGGAGGGGGCGCCAGTCGTCCGGGTCTCCCGCGCCTCCTTCCGTACGCCAGGTCGTTGTCCGCTCCAGGGTGGCACCGAGCCAGCTATTGCCATTCACGAGCGACGAAAACGCTGTCTCATTTTTCCAATAGCTCGGCACAAATCAAATTAAATTTCACGTTCCTCTATTGTGGGCCGTCATGATGCAGAACGTTAGACTTCATTATACACAGTTACTATTAGCGCAGTATTCACTTCTAGTACTCAAAAGTTGGTCTGGATGTCTTCCTGCAATATGTTTTTATCATTTCACTTAATGTCGTTCTGTATCGATCCAATAACGCCAGGGAATCATATAAGTGACACTTTGTTTATTGAAGTCCCAACATTACTCTATTTTTCTTATTACTGTAAGTCTTATACAGTTAAATTTATTTATGATTAAGGCTAATGAAACAACAAGGGGAAATTCATTGTAAGGCCTTCTGGACTTCGTGTAAATCGTCCTACCTAGCCAGGTAGCGCGTTAATCAGCACACTGGTCTCATATTAGAGAGGACAACAGTTGAAATCCCCGCCCATCCGTCCAGTTCTAGGATTTCGGTGATTTCCGGAAATAGCTCCAGGGAAATGCCGGGCTGCTTCCTTTGACAAGGATACGGTAGACTTCCTTCCCCGTCCTTTCGTAATCCGACCTTGCGTTCCGTCTTCAATGACTGCGCTCTCCACGGGGTGTAAAACTCGTAATCTTCTTTCCTTTAATCGTACTGGCTGTTTCATATAGCAAGGTAGCACTGTCGTAATATTACCATTATATGTTTCTTTATAAGTTTATCTCAAACTTCATGCTACTTTCTTTGTAACAAACTTGTGACTGCAAGTCACGAAATACAGTTACGCAGCCGAAAAAGTATTGAGATATTTATGGTGGCGAATAGCTGAACAGCGTTGTACGTTAGTAATAGGTGCAGTCAATCTTTTTCGAAAAGTTTCGAGACAAGATTAATAACAAAAGTTAAAATTATAGTTTTGATTCTTCAGGTGATCGAAATAGTCTCCTTCCACTTGAGTACGACGCACAGAACCTTCATGCAACCACGTGAAATTGAAGGAATATTTCTTTGGGATGTTGTCCAACTCGAGCGTCATATTAGTCCGAATGTCGATTTTGTTGGGATTGTTTGGGGAAGGAGACCAGACAGCGAGCCGGCCGCTGTGGACGAGCAGTTATAGGCGCTTCTGTCCGGAACCGCGCAGCTGCTACGGTCACAGGTTCGAATCCTGCCTAGGGCATAGATGTGTGTGATGTCCTTAGGTTAGTTGGGTTTAAATAGTTTTTAAGTCTAGGGGACTAATGACCTTAGATGTGAAGTCCCATAGTGCTTAGAGCCATTTAAACCATTTTTGAACCAGACAGCGAGGTCATTGGTCTCATCGGATTAGGGAAGGACGGGGATGGAAGTCGGCCTTGCCCTTTCAAAGGAACCATCCCGGCACTTGCTTAGATTGATTTTGGGATATCACGGAAAACCTAAATCAGAATGGCCGGACGCGCGATTGAACCGTCGTCCTCCCGAATACGAGTCCAGAGTGCAGTATGCTAGCCACTACGCCACCTCGATCGGTGTCGATTCTGTCGTTAAAGGGTTGAGCATTGATGTGAATTTCTGTTCTTTGTCGTTTTGTAGCAGATTCGTATTGATAACAACATGTCTCGTCACCCGTGATGATTTTTTCCATAAAAGATTTGTCCGCGTTTTGTCACATCCCATAATTTTTTTCAGGGGAAGGTTTTTTTCGTGCAGAAAGTAGTTATGTTCGAATATAAAAAGTATCGAAGGATCCCACAGCTCAGAGATATCAGCGATATGAGTTTATAGTTCCTCAAAGTCTCGCGTTCTTGAGTGTCCTTTCCGGTATTGATTTGTACTTGTGCTTATTCTTCTGTGTTCAAGGGATTGCAGTAAGCAGTTAAGAAGTGTTTCCTTTTCGGGGAAGGTTACTGTGTTCGACCACAGAGAGAATACTCACGAGAATCGCACGATATATAGAAGCTAGTTACATTAGTAAATTTGTTACCTCTCGCGCTTAATTTTATAATTTCGCATGGATGGAAGTGAATTGTGCTTTTTCGCAGGCTTGGATGGCTTATTCAGTGTAAAAGAGCAAACCGAAATTTCAGCAGACGCTGACCTTTTAATTATAGTCTACTTCACATTTTTCATTTCAACATCTGAGCAGTAAATACTTATAAGTAACGTACTTCTATTCTACCCATGTAAAAAATCTTTAGAGATGTTTATCTTTTGTTTAAGATTTTACGACTCAACAGCTTCGAGGTGTTGAAGTAGTTTAGAAACTTAATCTAACATATGTTAGTCGACTCGCTGCTGCTAAAGAATGTCAGTTAAGGTGTTTAAAATTTCTTGCTGCGTTTATCTCGTAGTGATATTCCACGGCTCACACGAACGATGCGACTGTATAATTTCGTAAAATAGGTGTCTTGCATTACTGTTTGATTAACATTTCAAATTTATTTGTAGTGTCGTGAAGAATGTATTAGAATGGCTTAATTCAACATCTGACATACAGTTACGTCAGGGTTCCCTTGGTTTTTTACTGAGATACCTAATTAATGTCGGCGTATGTGGCCGAGCGGTTCTAGGCACTTCAGTCCGGTACCGCGCGCTTGCTATGGTCGCAGGTTCGAATCCTGCTTCGGGCATGGATGTGTGTGATGTCCTTAGGTTATTTAGGTTTAAGTAGTTCTAAGTTCTAGAGACGGATGACCTCAGGTGTTAAGTCCCATAGTGCTTAGAGCCATATGAACCATTTGATCTTGATTACTGAGATTTCTTAGCAACGGTTTAACCTTTCCACTCTGGAATACGTTTCCTTATTAATCGTACAATGCAGATTATTTTTCCTGGCGTGATTCTTCTACATGTTATTCCCTGGAATATAATAATTGTTTTAAGAAATAAACACTGTTTATCAATTCATTCATTCCTGAATGGGTGAAAAGACATTCAGACGCTTCGACAGCGTGTTTAGAAACACTTTCTTGAAGATTCTTGCAAAATTGTAACTCATCGCTAAGTCGAGCCTGATGGTTTAGTGATAGTTCGACAGATCGCAAGGTCGAACGGTGGGTCCATGGAAATTGTCCATCTGTATTTAATCTGGTTTTCTGCTCTCAGGGATGCGAAGAGTCACGACACGTCGTTCGGAATCCATGTCAACCTGTTGGCCCTCTACCCCTGTTAGATAACTCAGTAGATAGCGCCACACAAGTCACCGAAGTGGTGTCCGATTGAAAGACTTGCTCCCGCCCACTGAGCAACAGGAATAAATAAATTTATCGCTAAAGCATTATTTGCGTTCTATGAATCACGTAAGCAGTTACACGATCAATGCATGTTAATTTTTCCTCGTGCCACGTAATTAGTATCGATGCAAAGAAACAACACAATTCGCTTTGCTGTCATGTCTTGATAGCTCGCTAACGAGAAAGATACGTTATTACACTACTGGCCATTACAATTGCTACACCACGAAGATGACGTGCTAGAGACGCGAAATTTAACCGACCTGAAGAAGATGCTGTGATACGCAAACGATTGACTTTCCAGAGCATTCACGCAAGGTTGGCGCCGCTGGCGACACCTACAACGTGCTGACATGAGTAAAGATTCCAACCGATTTCTCATACACAAACAGCAGTTGACCGGCGTTGCCTGGTGAAACGTTGTGTGATGCCTCGTGTAAGGAGGAGAAATGCGTACCATCACGTTTCCGACTTTGATAAAGGTCGGATTGCAGACTATCGCGATTGCGGTTTATCGTATCGCGACATTGCTGTTCGCGTTGGTCGAGATCCAATGACTGTTAGCAGAGTATGGAATCGGTGGGTTCGGGAGGGTAATACGGAACGCCGTTCTGGATCCCAACGGCCGCGTATCACTAGCAGTCGAGATGACAGGCATCTTATCCGCATGGCTGTAACGCATCGTGCAGCAACGTCTCGATCCCTGAGTCAACAGGGATTGTAGCCTATCGTGATTGCAGTTTATCGTATCGCGACATTGCTGCTCGCGGTGGTCGAGATCCAAAGACTGTTAGCAGTCAACAGATGGGGACGTTTGCAAGACAACAATCATCTGCACGAACAGTTCGACGACGTTTGCAGGAGCATGGACTATCAGCTCGGAGACCATGGCTGTAGTTACCCTTGACGCTGCATAACAGACAGGGGCGCCGGCGATGGTGTACTCAGCGACGAACCTGGCTGCACGAATGGCATAACGTCATGTTTTCGGATGAGTCCAGATTCTGTTTACAGCGTCATGATGGTCGCATCCGTGTTTGGCGACATCTCAGTGAACGCACATTGGAAGCGTGTATTCGTCATCGCCATACTGGCGTATCACCCGGCGTGATGATATGGGGTGCCATTGGTTACAGGTCTCGGTCACCTCTTGTTCGCATTGACGGCACTTTGAACAGTGGACGTTACATTTCAGATGAGTTGCGACCCGTGGTTCTACCTTTCATTCGATCCCTGCGAAACCGTACATTCCAACAGGATAATGCACGACCGCATGTTGCAGGTCCTGTACGGGCCTTTCTGGATACAGAAAATGTTCGACTCATGCCCTGACCGGCACATTCTCCAGATCTCTCACCAACTGAAAACGTCTGGTCAATGGTGGCCAAGGAACTGGCAAGTCACAATACGCCAGTGACTAATCTTGATGAACTGTGGTATTGTGTTGAAGCTGCATGGGCAGCTGTACCTGTACACGCCATCCAAGCTCTGTTTGACTCAATGCTCAGGCGTATCAAGGTGGTTGTTCTGGGTACTGATTTCTCAGGATCCATGCACCCCAACTGCGTGCAAATGTAATCACTTGTCAGTTCTAGTATAATATGTTTGTCCAATGAATACCCGCTTATCATCTACATTTCTTCTTGGTGTAGCAATTTTAATGGACAGTAGTGTACGTCCGACGATATATGGACGGAAAATGTTTTCGCTTTGGAACTGCATGATGTTGAACTGTTGGAGGTAATGCTTTGAAACAATTATTCTTCTGAAATTATGAAGTAATATTTTCTGTCCTGATTCGAAAGCTTTTACTGTCAAGCATACGATTGTAGGTTTTCACCCGACCGTGTAAAATTGAATGTATAACCTTGGCTAAAATTACTGTTAGCATGAAACGTTGTATAAATCGTCGATATCAATTTCACCTGTCGAGTTTGGCCATAGAACTATTAATTCTTTTTTTTTAAATGAAAATTCTGTAACAACAAGATAAACGTGAAAACTACAGATTATGAGTACTTGGTATGTCATTTATGTACTTTTAGATCACAACGATATTATTTAGACAAAGAAGTTAAAAACTGTTTACAATTAGCAAGTAGTTGTTAATATACTACCGACAGAGTTGGCGCACCGGACTCGAATTCGGGAGGACGGAGATTCAAATCCCTCTCTGGCCATCTATATTTGTGTTTTCTGTGATTTTACTCAATAGATTAACGCAAATTCGTGGATGGTTACTGTGGAAAGGTACGTTACCCTTACCCCTTCTTCCCTCGTCCGAGCTTTGCTCCGCCTCTAATGACCTCGCTGTCAACAGGACATTAAACTTTAATATTCGTTCCTTTTTTTAATTATATTGAGCCATTAAACACAAGAGGGTACAAAGGGTTTGAATCTGCCAAAATGTATTATAGAGCGGATTTTTGTGTGGAAGCAAATGGTATCTCAGAAGCAATGCTGTCGCTATATCTCATCAGTTTGCAATTAAACGTCTGCAACATACGAGACTGCTCTCTCTCGTAATTAGGTGTGTTTCAGAAGTCACAAATGTTCGTAATTTATCGCTCTCGACTGTTACTAACGCGTGTGTAAATGCCTAAATTTCACGCCTCATATTGTCCGTGATTGTACTTTTTGTAACCATCACTGCATGGATCGTTCATATTCAAGGCCGTGAACGCCCTTTTGACACCACAAGTCAGCTCTCAGTGTTTTGCTGCAGTCAACATTCAGCCATCTTCGGTACCAGTCATGGAACAAGGATTTGAAGTGGAGCAAGTAAACTAATCTATACTATCTGATCACAAGTGTCCGGACGTCTATTTTTGTCCAGCCTTGGACTAACGGAAAAGTAATATTTATTGCGGGGGTCTAGAATGAAGTCGACGTTATAACTCATCCCAAAGCTGTTCCATTGTGTTCAGATCGGGACTCTGGGGTGCCAGTTCTTTTCAGGAATGTTATTGTCTACACATCATTTCCTCACAGATGCTGCTTTTTGGCAGGGTGCATTGTCATGCTGATACACTCATCCCCTCCGAACTGTTACTTTGCTCTGCACTGTGCACGATGCTGCAAAATGTGTTCATACCGTTCCACATTCAGCGTCTTCTTAAGCGCAATAAGAGGACAACGCCCTAACCACAAGAAACGCTCCCGTACCGTAACACTACCTCCTTTCTACTTCACTGTTCGGACTACACCTGATGGCAGGTGACCATTCCATCGGGCTGCCACAGGGTATAGCGTGATTTAACACTCCAAATTATCCGTTTCCAGACATCCACTGTACAGTGGCATCGCTTCTTACACCACCTCAAGCGTCGTTTGGTATTGAGCACAGAAAGTTCTGGCTTACGAGCAACTGCTCCATCACTCTATCCCATTTTTTGAACCGCCTATGCACAGTCATTGTGCTAGCAGGACTCTGGTAGCACTATGGAACTCACTAGTGACTCCCTCCTCTGATTTCATTCCATTTTTTACAACCACCCTCCACAACGCTCCATGGTCACTGTCCGTCAGTATATGTCGTCTGTTTGGTGTTGGTATCGCTGTGGTTGTCCCTTCGCGTTTCCACTTCAGAATCGCATCACCAGCAGTAAAATTGGGCAGCTTCAGAAGTACTGAAATAACGCTGATGGATTTGTTACTCAGGTGACTCCACGATCGAAGTCACTGAGCTCTCCAGATCTGTTGTTACTGTTTTCCTACTGACAACACAATACTCCCCCGCCTGCTTTTATGTCGACATGTCCGCCTCTCGTGTCATCTAGTGGTTAATTCCACATTAGATTGGGAAGTACAGATACTTATAGTCAGATAATTTATCTCATGGCTTAGCAGAGTGCCACGACGTATAGTGGCTATTACGAAGAATGCAGACAGAATACTGCTATCCTTAAAACATCAGCCCAGAAAATGCGAGGGACATAAAGGGAGGTACAGTCTGGAACCGCGCCCACGCCACGGTTGCAGGTTCGAATCCTGCCTCGGGCATGGATGTGTGTGATGTCCTTAGGATGGTTAGGTTTAAGTAGTTCTAAGTTCTAGGGGACTGATGACCTCATAAGTTAAGTCCCATGGTGCTCAGAGCCATTTTGAACCATAAAGGAAGGCAATATGCATTCAGTGTTCAAACCAAGGAACTATGAAGATATTATCTCAGCAGCAGTTGAAGGCACAATTGCGACCATGTGCAAATTAGAGCTCATGGAGCCTGTCACTTTGATTCTGAGGCCTTGTTTGCTTGCCTCCATAGATTCTCATAAAAAGGCTATGGAGTGTATTACACGCTAATGTAAGAGTCTATGTATGGAATTGCACACAATATTATTGTCAAAGAGTACGAAACTTTCCGTCCATTTAGGATATATGTTGCCCCAGGGACTCGAAAACGATCATATCAGATCCAAATAACGCCACAAATACGTGGAAATTTTGAGGTACTAGCTGCTCCCTGTGGTGATACTCGCGGTTAAACAGTTATTTATGAAAAAAATCCTGGGTATGTATTTAGTCCAATCTTCTATTAGTCCATCTCCTTCTTCCGCCTCTCTTTGTCTACCTCGTCCTTCCCACCTCTCTGCCCATCTTCTCCACCCCTTCTATCTGTTCATCTCCTGCACCCAACTCTCTGCCCATCTCCTCCTGCTCCCTGCCTCACTTCAGTCCCTCCTGTTTCCCTCTCATTGTCAATTTCTTCCTCCTCCCGCTGTCCATCCCCTACTTCTCCCCTCACACTGTCCATCACCTCCTCCCCACGTTTTTGTAAATCTCCTCCTTTCCCTCTCTGTCCATCACCTCATCCCCCCATCTGTCCTGACAATGTCGTCCCAAGACCAACAAGATACTTGCGATTCTTATTATCGAGTATTCCTTTCCATTCTAACTAAAATGTGTACCAAATATTGTTGAAATCGTTCCAGGGATTTCAGGCGAGAATTTTATCTATAGCTTAGCAAACGTATGCACAAGTCAAATATATTTCACGTGTGTTTAAAGTATTTCACATGTTCAAATAGTTCAAATGGCTCTGAGCACTATGGGACTTAACAACTGAGGTCATCAATCCCCAAGAACTTAGAATTACTTAAACCTAACTAACCTAAGGACATCACACACATCCATGCCCGAGGCAGGATTCGAACCCGCGACCGTAGGGGTCGCGCGGTTCCAGACTGAAGCGCCTAGAACCGCTCGGCCACAGCGGTCGGCTGTTGGGTGTGGTGGGGGTCTGGAATGAAGTCGACGTTCTAACTCATCCCAAAGCTATTTCAGTTCTAGGCGCGCAGTCCTGAACCGTGCGACTGCTACGGTCGGAGGTTCGAATCCTGCCTCGGGCATGGATGTGTGTGATGTCTTTAGGTTAGTTAGGTTTAAGTAGTTCTAAGTTCTAGGGGACTGATGACCATAGCAGTTGAGTCCCATAGTGCTCAGAGCCATTTGAACCATTTTTGAAAGCTATTTAACATGTATTTGTATGTGTATTTCACTTGCATTTCTAGCGAATTTCGACCTACAGTTTCATATTCACACAACTCAAATTTTATGACGTCTTATCTCCTGAACTATGTGTCGTATAATAGTATCCCTTTGCATGTACACTCTACAGCAAAAAAAAAAGGCCAACCCTAAATACACTACTGGCCATTAAAATTGCTACGTTATGAAGATGACGTGCTACAGACGCGACAGGAAGAACACGCTGTGATATGCAAATGATTAGATTTTCAGAGCATTCATACAAGGTTGGCGCCTGTGGCGCCACTACAACGTGCTGACATAAGGGAAGTTTCCAACAGATTTCTCATACACGAACAGCAGTTGACTGGCGTTGGCTGGTGAAACGTTGTTGTGACGCGTCGTGTAAGGACGAGAAATGCGTACCATCACGTTTCCGACTTTGATAAAGATCGGATTGTAGCCTATCGCGATTGCGGTTTATCGTATCGCGACATTGCTGTTCGCGTTGGTCGAGATCCAATGACTGTTAGCAGAATATGGAATCGGTAGGTTCAGGAGGGTAATACGGAACGCCGTGCTGGATCCCAAGTGCCTCGTATCACTAGCAGTCGAGATGACAGGCATCTTATCCGCATGGCTGTAACGGATCGTGCAGTTACGTCTCGATCCCTGAGTCAACAGATGGGGAAGTTTGCACGACTACAACCATCTGCACGAACAGTTCGACGACGTTTGCAGCAGCATGGACTATCAGCTCGGAGACGATGGATGCAGTTACCCTAGACGCTGCTTCACAGACAGGAGCGCCTGCGATGGTGTGCTCAACGACGAACCTGGGTGCACGAATGGCAAAACGTCACTTTTTCGGATGAATCTAGGTTCTGTTTACAGCATCATGATGGTCGCATCCGTGTTTGGCGACATCGCGGTGAACGCACATTGGAAGCGTGTATTCATCATCGCCATACTGGCGTATCACCCGGCGTGATGGTGTGGGGTGCCATTTGTTACACATATCGGTAACCTCTTGTTCGCATTGGTGGTACTTTGAACAGTGGACGTTACATTTCAGATGTGTTATGACCCGTGGCTCTCCCCTTCATTCGATCAGTGCGAAACCCTACATTTCAGCAGGATACTGCACGACCGCATGTTGCAGGTCCTGTATGGTCCTTTCTGTATTTAGAAACTGTTCGACTGCTGCCCTGGCCAGCACATTCTCCAGATCTCTCACCAATTGAAAACGACTGGTCAATGGTGACCGAGCAACTGGCTCGTCAGAATACGCCAGTCACTACTCTTGATGAACTGTGGTATCGTGTTGAAGCTGCATGGGCAGCTGTACCAGTACACGCCATCCAAGCTCTGTTTGACTCAATGCCCAGGCGTATCAAGGCCGTTATTAAGGCCAGAGGTGTCTGTTGTGGGTGCTGATTTCCCAGGATCTATGCACCTAAAATGCGTGAAAATGTAATGACATGCCAATTCGAGTATAATATATTTGTCCAATGAATACCTGTTTATCATCTGCATTTCTTCTTGGCCTAGCAATTTTACTGGCCAGTAGTGTACAATGTGTAGGCCGCTCCTGAATGTATGCAACCAGCATAGCACAGCTGTATCGCATTTCCTCTAAACCATCTGCACCACAATCGTTTGACTGTACAAATGTGTACAACTAGAGACTATTAGAGAACACTGCTGTTTATGGCAGTCATTCCAGATGTAAACTAATACTGTCACACAAAAGATATTATAAAACACGTCATAGAGATGAGACAGTCCTTAACGTTTGTAAGTTAAACCTCATTACGATAAGTAACACTGCAGAAGTTTCATCACACTCCTTAAATGACACGACGGGTTGTTGTTGGTGATCCGAATCTGGACCCACTGCTAACCGAGCAAAGCTCGCGTGTGTGATCGAGTGTCGATGAGGCATAAGGAGACGCAAAATACCGAAGTGTTCACCAGTGTCCATTTACAAGGCCAGAAATAAATGACGATACGTTTAGCACTGCACTGGGAACCCCATAAATCTTATATTGGTCGGGAGCAGTAACCACGAAAGGTATGTTCAAAAATGGCTCTCAGCACTATGGGACTCAACTGCTGTGGTCATCAGTCCCCTAGAACTTAGAACTACTTAAACCTAACTAACCTAAGGACATCACACACATCCATGCCAGAGGCAAGATTCGAACCTGAGACCGTAGCAGTCGCACGGCTCCGGACTCCGCTCCTAGAACCGCGAGACCTCCGCGGCCGGCGAAAGGTATGTAATAAGGTGTCCAATGCATAAGTGTGAAACACCATGGAGTAAAATTGTGGTGATGGATGAGGAGTAGAAGCTATATGAATTGTTAACTAAGCACAACCAGATGTCAGATTATAATGTGTTCACCAATAGCGTGATAGTTGAACCAGAAACAACGATACAATTCAGTTTTGCCTGAAGGGATTCGAACCCGGCACCTTTAGCTATTGTCTGGTAGCTATGAATAAACATGAAATATTTATTGTTTCTTCACCAGTAGGGAGATGTTACATGTTCGGCTAGAGGTAACGCGACAAATAGTTCTATGCTGCCTGGGACTCTAACCCCAGGCATATCGTCGTTGTTGACATCATACGAAGAGATGTCAACTATCAAATTCTCTTTCACCAGTAGTTAGGATCGCGCCATTCGTAGAGACATAGAGAAGTTTGGCATCGCAAGGAAACAACGAAATGATTGGACAGAATCGAAGGGTTCAAATTCAGAGAAAAATTGGAATCGGAGCTCGAATCTCAGTCCAGCGCCAATATTTTCAAAATCTCAAGCTCACTTAAAATAAAAAAAATGAAGGTCCTATGACCTTACATGATGATTGTTTCGTTTGATGATGATGATGATGTTTCGTTTGTGGGGCGTTCAACTGCACGGTCATCAGCGCCCGTACGAAGTCCCAATTTTTACATAGCCCAATATTTACGCAGTCCAGTCTTGCCACTGGCATGAATGATGATGGCAACACAACCACCCAGTCTCCGGGCAGAGAAAAACCCCAACCTGGACGGGAATCGAACCCGGGATCCCGTGTTCCAGAGGCAGCAACACTAGCCACTATACCACGAGCTGCGGACTGATTGGTTTGTGAACTGAAATAACATTGATAGTGTAAGAAACGTTATTATAGACAGCGTTTCTGCTAGTAGCGACTTCCACCTCTGACTGCCAAAACTAATCCAACTCTTTTCCAGTCAGTAGCGAATGGACATGTTTAAGGTTGATTTGGAACCATGGCACAGTCCTGCGTTCTTTATTTAGCGTTACTGGAGGTGAAGAAGCTATGTTTGTGGCTGTTAAAAACTGGTACTCCCAGCGAGAATCGAACCCACACCTTTGCCATTGCAAGCTAGACTCTGTGCAACCAACCACCCAATTTCACGTTTGTTAGCATCATGTTTATGTCATAATGGAATACGCAGCAAACGTCACGAGAAGTGTTGACTTCCACTTGAGCTGTTGTTGTGCATATCCTATTCGTGGTCTAGTAGTCAACGTCATGCAGTGCGAATGTAAACCAGTGGTATAAACTCCATCCTTTCCTTTCTTTTTTTAAGCCACATTCCATGTGTCTCCTAAGATCATCAGTCTGACAGAATGTCAGAGACAGTTTCGTTCACCTTACAACCAGACAGTAACAGAAAAATCTTGCTGAAACATGTTTGTGAAAGGCTCGTGGGTGTCTGTGGTGATAATACCAGTTTTAGTGTCATCAGCCACCGGTCGCCTGATACAGACCGGCGTCCGCCCTCGTGATCGCGTAGCATCGGGCATAGAGCCTATGATCTCTGAGCTCGAATTAGCAAGTATAACATTACGGAATGTTGGATTTGAAATGATACTATGGTTCAGTATGCTCCGGGGCGATTTTGTATCTGATGTTTCTAGAAGCGTATTCAAGTATGGTCTTATTTTGTTCAAGTTTGTAGTGCTATAACAATTTGAATATTTCTCATTTTTCTCGTTATGGGGAGCGTCGTTTATGCAGTAAAAAACGGAACCTAAAACTGAGTAAAATGTAACATTTGTGACATTTTGTTCCGTTTGTGTATGGAGTGAGTGTTGTCGAGAAAATCAAGTTGTATAGTTTCAAGAACGATCGTTTTGAGATAAATTAATCACCACATTCAGGAAGATAAACAGGCGTTGATGAAGGACGTGTCTGTGATTTACTACCATGGCCAATGTCAGTGTATCCGATGACTGAGAACTGTGACGACCAGTTAACCTTTTTGCGACACTTTCCTTCTTGCCTTTAGCAGTTATATCGAGGTTAAAAAGACGGAAGGAGGATTACGGTACAAAGTCTCATCGGAAACGAGATTATACCCAAAGTAGAATCTCGAACTGGGAAGGATGGGAAGGAAGTTGTCTCTGTCCTTTAAAAGAATTAATGGACCTACGTCCCGTAATAGAGTTAAGGAGGTCACCGTGAACCTAAATTAGTACGGCCTGATTGTGATTAGAAGTAACGTACGGTAACTTTATAAGGAGAAAATAGTGGACAAGCCATAACAAAATTATCTCAAATGATGGCCTATATACGTCAATAAAATTTACTGTTATCGATGTACATCTGGTGACACAATGAAGGTGCTTTGTGTTACGACCTACTTCACAGGGATGTGTCCTTCTCAGTTTAAATATGTTGCCAACAAATGAGATGCCTTGCAGTCACAGAGTAACAAATGCGACCTGGGAGACGGCACCAAGGAGGTTGGTTCGCAAACACTCCTCCCGAGCTTCTCGTAATGTAGCACCCTCATGTTTTTACCTTCCTCGGCCGTTATCCATCAGCCATCAAGGAAGTTAGTTGTTTTGTTTGTTTGATTGTTTGTTCTTGTTTGCTTTTTTGGCGACTGCATTTTAAAAGTGCCGTAACTCAGAATAAGCAAGTCGCTACATGCGTGGGATGGAAAAACTTCCTGGGCATCATTAGACAGTTTTCGAAAATTAGGTGGAATATATTGTTGGCAATTTCTCTCATATTTGAGTCTATTTTGATCAATAACCTAACGGGAAACATTATTAATATGTACTACGCTAGTACAACTGGTGTCTCGTCGAAATACCATACAACGAATGGCTGTCTTAATTCAACGTGAAGTCTTTTGTCATACTCAAGTAGCTTTACGGAACTACGACGTAAGTACGACAATGCGGCCAAATGTGGCTGTGAGAGTAGCTGCTGAATGAAATGCCGTTAACAGAGTACGATTTCACTAACAGATTTGTGTATTTTCAGAAGCAGTTATTCGGTGTTCCTTACCACTAAATTTACTGGTTACTGTACGTGGCGAGACGTCTTATGATGCCGAAATATCTAAAGATGTCATTCTGAGTCTGTCAGAGCTGTTTGTAGTTCTGTCACAGAGGAGGTAAAATATTACTCTTGTACAAGTCTGGAAGTGAGAGCAACTGCCTCTTACTCTTTACAATGTGTCGATATTTTCATGGTGCAAGCGATCAACTGCAACGTTTATCACCTCCTCATTGCCCTTGTGGTGGCTGATACAAATAATTCGCAGTTCAGACAGTGAGATTAGTTGCAGTTGCTGCGTAAAAGTAATCATCCGTGTCTGTAAACATATACGAGGGTTGGAACTTTAATAGTGGCAACTACACTCCTGGAAATGGAAAAAAGAACACATTGACACCGGTGTGTCAGACCCACCATACTTGCTCCGGACACTGCGAGAGGGCTGTACAAGCAATGATCACACGCACGGCACAGCGGACACACCAGGAACCGCGGTGTTGGCGGGCTAATGGCGCTAGCTGCGCAGCATTTGTGCACCGCCGCCGTCAGTGTCAGCCAGTTTGCCGTGGCATACGGAGCTCCATCGCAGTCTTTAACACTGCTAGCATGCCGCGACAGCGTGGACGTGAACCGTATGTGCAGTTGGCGGACTTTGAGCGAGGGCGTATAGTGGGCATGCGGGAGGCCGGGTGGACGTACCGCCGCATTGCTCAACACGTGGGGTGTGAGGTCTCCACAGTACATCGATGTTGTCGCCAGTGGTCGGCGGAAGGTGCACGTGCCCGTCGACCTGGGACCGGACCGCAGCGACGCACGGATGCACGCCAAGACCGTAGGATCCTACGCACTGCCGTAGGGGACCGCACTGCCACTTCCCAGCAAATTAGGGACACTGTTGCTCCTGGGGTATCGGCGAGGACCATTCGCAACCGTCTCCATGAAGCTGGGCTACGGTCCCGCACACCGTTAGGCCGTCTTCCGCTCACGCCCCAACATCGTGCAGCCCGCCTCCAGTGGTGTCGCGACAGGCGTGAATGGAGGGACGAATGGAGACGTGTCGTCTTCAGCGATGAGAGTCGCTTCTGCCTTGGTGCCAATGATGGTCGTATGCGTGTTTGGCGCCGTGCAGGTGTGCGCCACAATCAGGACTGCATACGACCGAGGCACACAGGGCCAACACCCGCCATCATGGTGTGAGAAGCGATCTCCTACATTGGCCGTACACCTCTGGTGATCGTCGAGGGGACACTGAATAGTGAACGGTACATCCAAACCGTCATCGAACCCATCGTTCTATCATTCCTAGACCGGCAAGGGAACTTGCTGTTCCAACAGGACAATGCACGTTCGCATGTATCCCGTGCCACCCAACGTGCTCTAGAAGGTGTAAGTCAACTACCCTGGCCAGCAAGATCTCCGGATCTGTCCCCCATTGAGCATGTTTGGGATTGGATGAAGTGTCGTCTCACGCGGTCTGCATGTCCAGCACGAACGCTGGTCCAGCTGAGGCGCCAGGTGGAAATGGCATGGCAAGCCGTTCCACAGGACTACATCCAGCATCTCTACGATCGTCTCCATGGGAGAATAGGAGCCTGCATCGCTGCGAAAGGTGGATATACACTGTACTAGTGCCGACATTGTGCATGCTCTGTTGCCTGTGTTTATGTGCCTGTGGTTCTGTCAGTGTGATCATGTGATGTATCTGACCCCAGGAATGTGTCAATAAAGTTTCCCCTTCCTGGGACAATGAATTCACGGTGTTCTTATTTCAATTTCCTGGAGTGTATTTATTTACAGCTCGTACAAAATAAGTACGTGTTTCAAAGTTTCACTGACCTTCAAAGCAGTCACCATCATTGTGTATAACCCGTTGCCAGCGATGTGGAAGTCGTAGGATACTCTTAGCAGTGCCAATTCTGTTGAGAGTTCGAGCGGGGAGGTCTATTGCCCGACGAATTTGTAGCAGTTCTGAAGCGAATGCCGTGAAGTGTTTCCTTCAGTTTAGAAATCGAGTTGAACTTACGATGGCTTAAGGCAGGGGAGTGAAGTAGGTGGTATAGCACTTAGCAGCCCCAGTCAAACAAATCATTAACACCTTGCAGTGTACGTGATTCAGCATTGTCCTGCAAAATAATGGTCAGGTCCTGCAGAAAGTGTCATCACTTCTGTCTCTAAGCTGGTCGTAGGTTGTGTTCCAAACATGAACAGCAAGTTCCAACCCTCGTATTTGATAAGTCGATGACGCACCGAAGTGGAATTCATTCAGAATCTTTGATTGGTATATCACGAATATATCAAGTGAATCTTGCAAGTTAATTCTCTATCATTCCAGGAAGTAACCAAACTATCACAGCGTCACCGGATATGTTCCACTATGTTGTCATGACCCTATCATAACCGTAGCAGGGCTATTATGTTCTTACGGGCAATGTTTTCCGTAAGTGAGATAATGATTTAGGAGCGCAGCTTGCGCATCATCGATGCAGCGGCTTCATTACTTTTCCTACGACGTCATGAGGAGTATTCTAGTATTTACGGTGAGGGAGAAGAATAGAAGGTTGCACAGACCACCGCAATATACAAAAAAGACCGATTTTATTGAAATCGAAATGTTGGCAGGACGTGAGAAAAAATGCCTTGTTCCAACGTTATGAGATAGTCCGAAATATATTACCTGTTGATATCAAACCAGCACGGATTTGGAAACCACCACTCTTGCGAGACACAGCTGGCACTTTATTCGCACGCAACACTTCGTACAGGGGCTCTCACATTGATTCTGTATTTATAGAGTTCCAAAAAGGCTTTGGATATTATTCCTCATAACCGGCTTAACTTAGAAGAAAGATTAAGAAAACGCAAACCTACGTTTCTAGCATTTGTAGACTTAGAGAAAGCTTTTGACAATGTTGACTGGAATACTCTCTTTCAAATTCTAAAAGTGGCAGGGGTAAAATACAGGGAGCGAAAGGCTATTTACAATTTGAACAGAAACCAGATGGCAGTCATAAGAGTCGAGGGGCATGAAAGGGAAGCAGTGGTTGGCAAAGGAGTGAGACAGGGTTGTAGCCTCTCCCCGATGTTATTCAATCTGTATATTGAGCAAGCAGTAAAGGAAACAAAAGAAAAATTTGGAGTAGGTATTAAAATTCATGGAGACGAAGTAAAAACTTTGAGGTTCGCCGATGACATTGTAATTCTGTCAGAGACAGCAAAGGACTTGGAAGAGCAGTTGAACGGAATGGACAGTGTCTTGAAAGGAGGATATAAGATGAACATCAACAAAAGCAAAACGAGGATAATGGAATGTAGTCAAATTAAATCGGGCGATGCTGAGGGAATTAGATTAGGAAATGAGACACTTAAAGTAGTAAAGGAGTTTTGCTATTTAGGAAGTAAAATAACTGATGATGGTCGAAGTAGAGAGGATTTAAAATGTAGACTGGCAATGGCAAGGAAAGCGTTTCTGAAGAAGAGAAATTTGTTAACATCGAATATAGATTTATGTATCAGGAAGTCGTTTCTGAAAGTATTTGTTTGGAGTGTAGCCATGTATGGAAGTGAAACATGGACGATAACTAGTTTGGACAAGAAGAGAATAGAAGCTTTCGAAATGTGGTGCTACAGAAGAATACTGAAGATAAGGTGGATAGATCACGTAACTAATGAGGAGGTATTGACTAGGATTGGGGAGTAGAGAAGTTTGTGGCACAGCTTGACTAGAAGAAGAGATCGGTTTGTAGGACATGTTTTGAGGCATCAAGGGATCACAAATTTAGCATTGGAGGGCAGCGTGATGGTAAAAATCGTAGAGGGAGACCAAGAGATGACTACACTAATCAGATTCAGAAGGATGTAAGTTGCAGTAGGTACTGGGAGATGAAGAAGCTTGCACAGGATAGAGTAGCATGGAGAGCTGCATCAAACCAGTCTCAGGACTGAAGACAACAACAACAACAACAACAACAACAACAACAACCGGCTTTCAACCATATTGCTTTCCTGTGGACTTTCGTCACAGTTATGTGACTGGATTCGCGATTTCCTGTCTGAAAGGGCACAGTCCGCAGTAATTGACGGGATATCTCCTAATGAAACGGACATGATGAGTGTGATTCCACAAGTAATGTGATGTAGACCTTCTGGTGTTTCTAATATATATGAACTATTTAGCAGACTGTCAGAACATTTCTCTTAGTTTTACAGTAGGTAATGGTGCCATCTAGTAAACTCCTCAGAAGATCAAAGCGAATCGTAAAATAATCTTAAAAAATTATATTCGCGGTGAAAAACGTGCAATTTACTCTAACAATAAAATGTGTGAGGTTCTCCACATGAATACCACAACAATTCCGTTAAAGTTCTCTTACAAGATAAATCAGTCACAATTAAAGGTTGACGATTGAACTAAATATCTAGGAGCTACGATCACAAACAACTTAAATTGGAACCGTCATATGGAAAATATTGTGGCGAAGGAAACCCAAAGACCGCGTTTTATTTGTAGAATACGTAGAAGAAGTAACAAATGAAATAAAATGTAAATATTGTGTGACTACGGACTCCCGTCGGGTAGACCGTTCGCCGTGTGTAAGCCCTTCGATTTGACGCCACTTCGGCGTCTTGCGCGTCGAGGGGGATGAAATGATGATGGTTAGGACAACACCGGTCCCTGAGCGAAGAAAATCTCCGACCCAGCCGGGAATAGAACCCGGGTTTTTAGGGTTGACATTCTATCGCGCTGACCGCTCAGCTACCGGGCGCGGACAACAAATCTAATAAAGTGACAATTGTCCGTTTGCTTAGTGAGTATTCCTGCCTGGTATGGGATTCCTACGAGGTAGGAGAGACGGAAGACATCGAAAAAGTTCAAAGAAGGGCAGTTCGTTTTTTATTATCACGAAATAGGAGAGATCGTGTAGCGGATATGATGAATGAACTAGAGTGGAAATCGTTGAATCGTAGACGTTTTACACTGCGGTGAGAGGTTTTCACTAAATTCCATTCTTCAACCTCCTCCGCTGAATGCCAGGATATTTTGTTTACCCCGACATATATAGGAGAGACGTGACCATTGTGATAAGAGACATCAGTGCTCGCACGACAATATTTAGTTGCTCATTATTACCACGCGCCTTCTGAGAGTGGAACGGTAGAGAAATAATGTGACAGTGTTTCAAAGAACCCTGCCAACCTCCTAATTGTGAACTGCAGAGTATTCAAGTAGATGTGGATGAAAATGTCAAGAGAGGAGTAGCAAGAAGGGGGCAGGGATCTAGTAATGGACAGGAGTGCAGAAGTTCTAAGTAAAAGAGTGAAAAGCTTGAAAAGTATTCCTTACTTAGACGTATGTCACAGTTCGTTTTATCTTAGGGCAGAACGGTTTCAGAACGGAGGACAGATTATAGCAAAAGGGGACATAAAAGAATACGGTTTCATAGGTTTCGAGAGGAATGGTAGACGACATAAAGAAAGCATAATTTAAAAAAGAACTTGTAGTTTCAATAGAAATCGCTAGTTTTGTTTGTAACGTTTTGGGGGAATGGAGTAGGACAACTGAGGTAAGACGCAAGAGAGAGTGAGAGAGAGAGAATGGAGGAGAAATTAACAATGAATAAATGTAAGACGACATCGTTTGCACAGTTTTTCGATGGCGCAGGGTGTACTAATGGATGGAGGGCAAGAGATATGTATTTGAAATCACACAAAATACTTTTAAAGCGTCCATCTAAACTGATTACTTTGTGAGTGTCTTGACAGGGTATAAATGAAATAAAAACAGAATATTTAACAAACTGTATACTCAAAAGAAACTCACTTCGCTTAAAAAGACAACCCAAAGGAAAGCTAACTAAAATTTTATTTTATCTGTCGCCACGCGACTTTCCACTAGCTCTAAATGAAGAAAAATGAATAAAAAACGACATAACAAAAAGTGTGAAGGACTCCAATATTTTATCTAGAATCCCCTGTTATTTTGTACTTCTGTCATGCATCTTGGCATAGAATCTATAAGCGGTCGGACGTAACAGCCTGAAAAAGCCACTTCCTCCCAGGCTTCAAGGACGCAGTCCCAAACAGCATCAGTTGTATTTGGTTGGCCAGTTCTCTGTCAGTGTTCTGGCGACCTCAGCCTACATGTTTTCCATAGAGTTCACATCAGCAGCCCGTGGCGGACAGTCCATGACGTTGAAGGCAATCGTAGAGAGCTGCTGCTGAAACGAATGCAGACTTGTAGACGGGAGAATGGTCCTTTTCCAATGTGAAGTCTCCTTCTCTGTACAGCATTCGCACTGACGGAAGCATCACATTTTCCAATACGTGGGAGTATTGCTCGCTGTCGAGAGTTCCTTATATCCTGTGAAGAAATCCTGCTCCTCTCGCAAAAATCCATCCCCAGCAGGAAACAGATAACCACTCACTTTTTCTCATCGTGGTCACATATTCGCGTCGATGGCGAGTCCCTTGCGGCCTGTAAACGACTCTTGAAGCGTCGTTACAGGTGGAAAACACCTTATCGTCAGTGAAAATGACTTTTTTCCAAGACGCACTGAGATGGAGCTCCGAAAATGCCAGCCGGTATAGAACACTGTCTTCGCTGAACTCTTACTTCACAGAGGATCGTCGTGAGAGCAGTTCAGCGTCCCTCAGCCTTTGGCAAATCATGTCGCCGGAGTCGAAGAAGTTGGTCTCCCACCGCAACTCCTTCGCATTCAGAAAGGGATTTTCTCTGCTCTTAGACACTACCTTCCTGCTGTGAGTTCACTCGCTTCCTGCCTGACCCAGGAGCTATATTGGTAGTGACTGTTTTGATGTAGTTTTTCCACCAGTCACGCGGAGTGGCCCCGCGGTTTGAGGTTTCATGTCACGAGTTGCACGGCCCCTCCCGCCGGAGGTTCGAGTCCTCCCTCGGGCATTGGTGTGTGTGTCGTTCTTAGCGTAAGTTAGTTTAAGTAGTGTGTAAGTCTAGGGACCGATGACCTCAGCAGTTTGGTCCCTTAGGAATTCACACATAACAATAGTTATTCCACCATCTTGTTGCAGTGGTATGTGGTACACCATGCCTTCTGTATTTCCGCTTGCTGCTCTTACACTGACGCCAGGAGGGGAAGTAAACATATTTATGTCAAAAGAAGCGGCAGAAGCAGAGCCGTGCGCTGCGGCCGTGCTGGCTCATCCCGCTCAGGGGGCTTGTTGGCCCACCACTGGCTGCTCACTCGCTTTTGTCTCGCCTCGGCACAAAGCTGTAGCCGGCCGGCCAGCCCGTCAGCCGTCCAGCTTGGCTGGCCCGTAGCTCGCCAGCTGCGGCTAGTACAGGCACAGGCCGCAAAGGCACGCTCACCCCTTGAAATATCAAACGTTTCATCTAGTCCTTAGCATAAGCGAACGAACCTAGAGCTATTTTGTTATAACATGGGCAGTCTCATCTTCTTTTGATGTTTCATTAAAATATTTGACGGAAAATAAGTTAAGGAATACACTCATGATAGACGTAGCCACAACAAAATACACTCCTGGAAATGGAAAAAAGAACACATTGACACCGGTGTGTCAGACCCACCACAATTGCTCCTGACACTGCGAGAGGGCTGTACAAGCAATGATCACACGCACGGCACAGCGGACACACCAGGAACCGCGGTGTTGGCCGTCGAATGGCGCTAGCTGCGCAGCATTTGTGCACCACCGCCGTCAGTGTCAGCCAGTTTGCCGTGGCATACGGAGCTCCATCGCAGTATTTAACACTGGTAGCATGCCGCGACAGCGTGGACGTGAACCGTATGTGCAGTTGACGGACTTTGAGCGAGGGCCTATAGTGGGCATGCGGGAGGCCGGGTGGACGTGCCGCCGAATTGCTCAACACGTGGGGCGTGAGGTCTCCATAGTACATCGATGTTGTCGCCAGTGGTCGGCGGAAGGTGCACGTGCCCGTCGACCTGGGACCGGACCGCAGCGACGCACGGATGCACGCCAAGACCGTAGGATCCTACGCAGTGCCGTAGAGGACCGCACCGCCACTTCCCAGCAAATTAGGGACACTGTTGCTCCTGGGGTATCGGCGAGGACCATTCGCAACCGTCTCCATGAAGCTGGGCTACGGTCCCGCACACCGTTAGGCCGTCTTCCGCTCACGCCCCAACATCGTGCAGCCCGCCTCCAGTGGTGTCGCGACAGGCGTGAATAGAGGGACAAATGGAGACGTGTCGTCTTCAGCGATGAGAGTCGCTTCTGCCTTGGTGCCAATGATGGTCGTATGCATGTTTGGCGCCGTGCAGGTGAGCTTCACAATCAGGACTGCATACGACCGAGGCACACAGGGCCAACACCCGGCATCATGGTGTGGGGAGCGATCTCCTACACTGGCCGTACACCTCTGGTGATCGTCGAGGGGACAATGAATAATGCACGGTACATCCAAACCGTCATCGAACCCATCATTCTACCATTCCTAGACTGGCAAGGGAACTTGCTGTTCCAACAGGACAATGCACGTCCGCATGTATCCCGTGCCACCCAACGTGCTCTAGAAGGTGTAAGTCAACTACCCTGGCCAGCAAGATCTCTGGATCAGTCCCCCATTCAGCATGTTTGGGACTGGATGAAGCGTCGTCTCACGCGGTCTGCACGTCCAGCACGAACGCTGGTCCAACTGAGGCGCCAGGTGGAAATGGCATGGCAAGCAATTCCACAGGACTACATCCAGCATCTCTACGATCGTCTCCATGGGAGAATAGCAGCCTGCTTTGTTTGAAAGGTGGATATACACTGTACTAGTGCCGACATTGTGCATGCTCTGTTGTCTGTGTCTATGTGCCTGTGGTTCTGTCAGTGTGATCATGTGATGTATCTGACCCCAGGAATGTGTCAGTAAAGTTTCCCCTTCCTGGGACAATGAATTCACGGTGTTCTTATTTCAATTTCCAGGAGTGTATTTAAACTTGATAGGAATTGCACGACGCAGCAAACCACTCTTTCTTGTAAGCGCTCTGCATTAGATCTCGCCTTAAGATAGTATGTATGTATTTACACAAAGACAAGTACACTGAAGGTCCAAAAAAACTGGTATAGGCATGCGTATTCAAATACGGAGATAAGTAAACAGGCAGAGGACGGCGCTGCGGTCGGCAAAGCCTATATAACACATCAAGTATCTAGCGCAGATGTTAGATCGGTTACTGCTGCCACTATGGCAGGTTATCGAGATTTAAGTGAGTCTCAACGTGGTGTTATAGTCGGCGCACGACCGATGGGACACAGCATTTCCGAGACAGCAATGAAATGGGGATTTTCCCGTACGACCACTTCACGGGTGTACCATGAATACCAGGAAACGGGTGAAACATCAAATCTCCGACATCGCTGCAGTCGAAAAAGATCCTACAAGAACGGGACCAACGAAGAGAATAGTTCAACGTGACAAAGTCCAAACCTTCCGCAAATTGCTGCAGATTTCAGTGCTGGGCCATCAACAAGTGCTAGCGTACTAACCATTCAATGAAACATCATCGATATGGGCTTTGGGAGTCGAAGGCCCACTCGTGTACCCTTGATGACTGCACATTAGAAAGCTTTACGCCTCGCCTGATCCTGTCAACACCGACATTGGACTCTGGTCGGACGAGTATCGTTTCAAATCGTATCGAGCGGATGGACTTGTACCGGTGTGGAGACAACCTCATGAATCCATGGACCCTACATGTCAGGAGGGGACTGTTCAAATTGGTGGAGGGTCTGTAATGGTGTGAGGCGTGTGCAGCTGGAGTGATATGGGATCCCTGATAAGTCTAGATCCGACGCTGACAGGTGGCACGCACGTCACCTGTCTAATCACCTGCATCCATTCATGTCCATTGTGCATTCCGACGGACTTGGGTAATTCCAGCAGGACAGTGCGACACTCCACTCGTCCAGAATTGTTACAGAGTGGCTCCAGGAACACTCTTCTGAGTTTAAATACTTCCGCTGCCCACCAACCTCCCAAGACATGACCATCATTGAGCATATCTGGGATGCCTTGCAACGTATTGTTCAGAAAACGTTTCCAACCGCTCGTACTCTTACGGATTTATGGACAGCCGTGCAGGATTCATGCTGTCAATTCCCTCCAGCACTGCTTCAGTCAAGTCCATGCCGCGTCTTGTTGTGGTCCTTCTGCATGGTCGCGGGGGACCTACACGATGTTAGGCAGGTGTATCAGTTTCTTTGCCTTTTCAGTGTATCTTTGAGTAAACAACTTGCTGTCAACGTCGAATTTCTACAACTATGAGATAGTAAAAAAAAACGTTCTGTAATATACGTACAATAGCAAATTATTGAATAGACGTAATACGTTGCTGAAAGTAATACTACAACCAACAACTACAGACAGCAATACTGGTTTACTCAAAATTGACATCTACATCTACAACGTCAGGACATGTACTGATGAAGGTAATAAAGCCGAAATAAGCTTACATACCAAAATAAAATACCTAGCAGCATGCTGGCATACTATTTCCCAATTCTATGCATAATGTCCTACTGTGACGTAATATATGCTGCAGGTCCCACGATCAAGAAACCCATAAGGTATTTGATACCGGCGCCCAGGTGTTTACCGTGTTCCTTTACTTTCAGAAGGCTTCGATATTATTCCGCATAGCTGCCCAGTAAAGACAGTACAGATTTCAGACCATCACTGTGATAGTATTGAAGAGTTTCTAGCAAACAATACACAGCATGTCATTGTCATCCGAGAGAAATCTTCAGACGTAAAAGTAACTTCGGGCGTACCCCGCGGGGGTGTTACGGAACCATTAATTGTCACAGTACATATACAGAGAGTGAACAAAACTATAGAAACACAGCGAGAAATGCCTGCTCGAGCATAAATACAGATGCTAGGCAAGCCTGTAGTTCGCACTGTTGTATCTGACCACGAAAGGCACCTTTGCAATATCCTCAACGTGTTGCAAGTATTCGTCGTCGCCAGAACGATGTTCTCCTCTTGTTGCGAATGCGTTATGTCGGAGCTCAGTGTAGTCGAAGTCGGCAAGTTGGTGCTAGTAAGGTTGGTGCTTCCATAACCATGGTAGCTGAAGATTTATACCCCATATGAGGAGAGCGGAAAAAAATATCCGTTAAGTCACAGCTCTAAGTCAGTGTTGAATCTTCGTGGCAGATGGACATTGATGAGGATTGTGGAAAAAGAACATAAGAAGACTACAGTTGCAGAAGTCACTGCAGAACTGAATGTTGCTCTCGCAAACCATGTCAGCACCAAAACAGCGCAAACGGAGCTCCAGGAGCAAGGAATTACAGGGAGAGCTGGAATTACAAAACCACTCGTCAGAGATGCTAACGCCGGTAATACGAAAACGTGGTGCCGAAGCCATAAAACCTGGACTATGGAGCAACGGACGTTTGATCGGATGAGGCTTCCTGCACACTGTTTCCAACTTCCTGCCGAGTTTACGTTTAAGGAATGAAACATGGCGGGGGTTCGGTGACGATTTGGGCGGCCACATCTTGGTATTCCAAGGGGCCAATGGTTACTGTGCAAGGACACATTACTGCCAGGATTTATGTGACAGGCCGGCCGCGGTGGCCGAGCGGTTCTAGAAGCTTCAGTCCGGAACCGCGCGAGTGCTACGGTCGCAGGTTCGAATCCTGCCTCGGGCATGGAAGAGTATAATGTCCTTAGATTAGCTAGGTTTAAGTAGTTCTAAGCTCTGGGGAACTGATGACCTCAGATGTTAAGTCTCATAGTGTTCAGAGCCATATGAATTATATGACGATTTTAGCTGACCACGTGCATGCCTTGGTACAATGTTCGTTCCCCAGTGGTGATTCTGAGTTCCAAGACGACAGAGCCCCTCTTGATACTGTTCGTCTCGTGCTGGATTGGTTTTGTGAGCACGAGGATGAACTGTGGCATCTCTCCTGGTGACCACAGTCACCAGATCTCAGTATTATTGATCGTTGGTGATCTGCTTTGGAAAGAAGGAAGCATGATAGCTATCCACCGCCGTCATCACCACTTTAACTTACTTCCATTTTGTAGGAAGAATGGTACAGATTCCCTTGAAAACCGTATCCATTCTGCGACAACTGGAAGCTGTTTTGGATGCCATCGGTTTAATTACACTGTATTAGACATAGCAATGTGTTGGTTTTTTGTTTGTTTCCATATTGGCGTCCAACCTCTGTAAACATCGTAAGTTAGTGAAGGCTTTTTGCGAATAATGCCATTGTGAACACAGAAGTCACGAAATAAGAAAATTGTAGAGAAATACAGGAAGACCTGCAGAGAATCGACGCTTGATTCGGCGACAAACAGTGAACCCTCGACAAAAACAAATGTAACGAATAGTGCATAAATAAGAAAAAAGACCCATTATTGTATAATTACACGATTTCAGAACAATCAGTGGATACAGTCTCATCTATAAGATATCTAGAAGCAAGCGTGCGGAAGGCTTTGAAGTGGAAGGACCACATAAAAGTAATCGCAGATACGCAGGTGCCAGATTAAGATTTTGTGGAAGAATGCTCGGGAAGTGTAGTCCATCTACAAAAGATTTAGCTTACAAAACCATCGTTCGACCAATACCTGTGTGTTGCTCGTCCGCCTGGGATCCGTGCCAGATAGGACTGATAGAAGAAATAGAGAACATTGACAGAAGAATAGCACGTTTCACTAGAGGTTCACGGAAATGCTCAGCTAACTTCAGCGGCAAGAGAGGCGTTCGTGCATCACAATGCAGTTTGCTTAAAAAAATATGACATTATACATTGCTAGAGGAGTCAGTCAATGTATTGCTCCTTCTCACGTACATCTTGTGAAAAGACTATGAAGGTAAAGTTGAAGTGTTTCGAGCTCACACGGAGGATTAGCAATCGTTCTTCCTGCGAACCATTCGCTATTGTCACAGAAAAGAGGCGGGGAGGGGTTAATTGACAGTGGTACACAACACACCGTTCGCTGGAGGAGGAAAGGACGAGGACGAGATTATTGTTTAATGTCCTGCCGACAGCGAGGTCATTAGAGACGCAGCACAAGCTCGGAACAGGGAAGGTTGGAAAGGAAAGCGGCCGTGACCTTTCGGGGGAACCATGCGACATTTGCCTTAAGAGATTTAGGGAAATCACGGAAAACCTAAATCAGGATGGCTGGACGCAGATTTGAACTGTCGTCCTTTCGAAGGCGAGTCGCCGTTAGGTGGCCTGGAGCGTATAAATTGTACGTTGTTTGTACCTAAATGTTTGTTTAGATATATATAGCTGTTGATAAGTTCTACATAAAATTGGCCTGATTAAAGATGCTCAGTTTACAAAGTGAATCAACCTCGAACAACTAATATTATTACGCAATCTGACTGCTCTTTAGATACTGTTCAATACAGATACATATACTCAACACAACGAATATTCTTAGACATCAAAAAAGGCTTACTATAACGGCACAAATTTCTCATCACTGAATCTAGCCTTGTATCCCATAAGCATCATCCAAATTACTACGAGTAAGAAAGAAGTCTATCATACCTCAATTATGGCTTATAAAACGTGACTGTTCTTCTGTTTGTATATGGCATCACAACGTTTCCACGAAACATTGCATCAGTATGGCGAAGCGACTGATGGTCTGGTACTCTTGAGACAGACTTACCTTCTGTAATCTCAAAACAAGTTATTAAAGCAATAGGAATCCTTTGAAGTGCCTGCAGTCGCACCTTCCTTATTATTACCAGGCACAACCTCTAGGTTACGTACTATCACCATCACGAAAAGTATATTTTATTTAATTAAACTAATGAAGTGTGCGATATTTAAACAAAGAAATGTGATCCTCTTTTGACTTGTGATTGATAAATCCCAAAAAGTACAAGTATTTTACATAGAAATAATAAGGTTAATATTACACGAGGCGCGTGGTACACATGCCACTATCATACAAAGACCTGCTCTTCAGGAGAGCCCTGAAAAATACAAGGAGCTAAAAGCTCTTTGCTGAATAAAATAATGGCTTGCTAAACTCGATTACGATCAAATATTTCATGTAACCGTATTAACCGTGACAACTAATACCACTTTCTTGTACATTCTTTTTTGGTAACTATACCTCGTATTCGAGCTTAGATACATGAAGAAATGTTCTATAGAATTCTGTGTATTCCTTCATGAATATAGGCTGCTTTCATATATCGCTCTCCTTCTTTCTGAGTTTAATTCAATGCAACTATGCTCATTAGCGCACCATATAATACACACAAGCAAAAGCACGCAAAACAGCTCAAATGGAACAGAAGGAAGAATAAGCCTTTGTTCCGCTCGAAACTCGAAAGCTATGCGGGCGGGACAGCGGCCTTAATCCTATCTAGCTAGGCTCGCTATGGTGGCGATGATCTTAGCCGAGATGAACTAGTATAGCAGAAGCAGCAGGGAGTATACGGATAGTCGATCAGTGGGCGCAGATATGATAGCACAGATTGATCTCGAGAAGTAAACACGTAAAACGTAATATACAGAAGTTGACAAGTTCCAAGGTGTAGATGTAGATGCATCCTAAAACTGAGATCCAGCCAACTAATTTAAGCTTCATTTTCGGGTTATTTGAGCCAAAACACCGTAAATTAATTATGTTTCACGAAGGATAACTCTGAATCGAATGATATGCGGGGCTGACCTTCTATGAAGAGGAAGAATCCGGCGGGGCTGCGGCGCAGTAGCTGCAGCGCGGCTAACGCCATCTCGGCGAGCGACGGGTCGCCCTCGGGACCTGTGTCGCGGTCCGCCTCGAAGTCCAGGTGCGAGTACGCGAACAGTCCTGCACGGAACAGAAACATCCACATCAAGTTGTAAGCAGAATTTATTTTCATAATCCTAACATGCCTACAAGGTTTACAGGAATATACACTAATGTAGACTGTTTTAAACATAGATATATTTGATAGGCTGTTCCTATAACTGTTTAATATATATATAAAAAACACATCGTAACCTCTCTTGTAGTTTTAAGGTTTTTTATTTATTTATGACGCATTTCGGAGATTTTGCTCGAATATCAGGCTGTAGTTCCGTTGTTTAGGTCTGGTGAACTGCGCACGGGAAAAATGACAATGTCTTAATGTGTAGGGTCATCCGCATCTCCACTGTGTAGTTTCCTCGAGAGCTTTGCGTTTAATATTTACTAATTCAAATCTCATGCAAATGTTAAATGCACAGCTCTTGTGGAGAGTAGACAACGAAGATGGAGAGAGCGGCAGTTATTTCGAGATAATTGGTTGAAAATGGTTCAAATGGCTCTACGCACTATGGGTCTTAACATCTGAGGTCATCAGTCCCCTAGACTTAGAACTACTTAAACCTAACTAACCTAAGGACATCGCACTCATCGATGCCCGAGGCAGGATTCGAACCTGCGACCGTAGCAGCAGTGCAGTTCCGGACTGAAGCGCCTGGAACCGCTCGCCACAGCGGCCGGCGAGATGATTGACCACTTGAATATGGAGAGACTGGTTACCTAGTATTTCTTATTTATACTATCAACTGAAGCTGCAGCTAGATGCAACTAATAAGTTAAGGAGAAATATTTATTCCCGTTAACAAAAAAATGGTACAAATGGCTCTGAGTACTATGGGACTTAACATCTGTGGTCATCAGTCCCGTAGAAGTTAGAACTACCTAAACCTAACTAACCTAAAGACATCACACACATCCATGCCCGAGGCAGGATTTGAACCTGCTGCCATAGCGGTCACGCGGTTCCAGACCGAAGCGCCTAGAACCGCACGGCCACACCGGCCGGCATTCCGGTTAACAGTTTAGAGTAATTCCTGGCTCACATTCAGGTGAGGGGCGATGAATTCATATATTATTATTGTTGTCACAATGTTTGCTATTATTATTATTAGAGGGCCGTTCTCAATAACTCAGTGGTCTGCGTGTCAGACTACTATGCAAAGGACCCAGGTTCGATTTCTGGTACAGGCAGGGTTGTTTCCTTTGGTGGGAGTACTTGAACGGGGTGCACTCAGCAGCGTGATGCCAAGTGAGGAGCTACCTGATTGAGACGCAGCTGCTCCTAGATCAAGAAAGCCTACTACGGCCAGGAGAATGTGTGCTGCCCCAGTGCCCTTCCACATCGCATCCAATGATGGCACTGGCAGATGATGGAACGACGGTTGGTCGATAGTGATTGACCCATCACGTCCAGATCGTTGAACTTTACTTCGCTTATAGCTTCTTGGTGACAGCATGACGGTGTCAGAATGTGGTAGAGAGTACAATATATTTAACGCCTTGAAAAGCATTTGTCTTTGCAAACTACTCCAAAATTGAAGCACATTTACGTATTGCATCATAGGCTCCTGTATTTCTACTTTTAATCATATTCCCAGAGAAATTAAGTTTTTCCACTTCAGATAAATTTTGAAACAGTAAGGATTATCACAGTAAGTTGGCGAAATATCGCCATGACAAATAAGTGTTGCCATGTTAGGTAATTATGTCCTCGAAATATGACCAAGCAGTTCGTGTAATACAGGATCAATATGTTCAAAGCAGAATAAATAACGAAAATGTATAGTAATCGCAAAAGAGATATAAAAGTGAAATTTGGTCTTTGTGCTGGTTCATAGAGTGCACTGAAATGGCAACTTCCCCGTTATCTTCTCAGTTACTGTGAATAAGCAGCTTAATATGTCAACACATTGAATAGCGGAGTCCCCGCCTATGAGGGTAACTACTTTATTATACACTCCTGGAAATGGAAAAAAGAACACATTGACACCGGTGTGTCAGACCCACCATACTTGCTCCGGACACTGCGAGAGGGCTGTACAAGCAATGATCACACGCACGGCACAGCGGACACACCAGGAACCGCGTAGTTGGCCGTCGAATGGGGCTAGCTGCGCAGCATTTGTGCACAGCCGCCGTCACTGTCAGCCAGCTTGCCGTGGCATACGGAGCTCCATCACTAGTAGCATGCCGCGACAGCGTGGACGTGTACCGTATGTGCAGTTGACGGACTTTGAGCGAGGGCGTATAGTGGGCATGTGGGAGGCCTGGTGGACGTACCGCCGAATTGCTCAACACGTGGGGCGTGAGGTCTCCACAGTGCATCGATGTTGTCGCCAGTGGTCGGCGGAAGGTGCACGTTCCCGTCGACCTGGGACCGGACCGCAGCGACGCACGGATGCACGCCAAGACCGTAGGATCCTACGCAGCGCCGTAGGGGACCGCACCGCCACTTCCCAGCAAATTAGGGACACTGTTGCTCCTGGGGTATCGGCGAGGACCATTCGCAACCGTCTCCATGAAGCTGGGCTACGGTCCCGCACACCGTTAGGCCGTCTTCCGCTCACGCCCCAACATAGTGCAGCCCGCCTCCAGTGATGTCGCGACAGGCGTGAATGGAGGGACGAATGGAGACGTGTCGTCTTCAGCGATGAGAGTCGCTTCTGCCTTGGTGCCAATGATGGTCGTATGCGTGTTTGGCGCCGTGCAGGTGAGCGCCACAATCAGGACTGAATACGACCGAGGCACACAGGACCAACACCCGGCATCATGGTGTGGGGAGCGATCTCCTACACTGGCCGTACACCTCTGGTGATCGTCGAGGGGACACTGAATAGTGCACGGTACATCCAAACCGTCATCGAACCCATCGTTCTACCATTCCTAGACCGGCAAGGGAACTTGCTGTTCCAACAGGACAATGCACGTCGGCATGTATCCCGTGCCACCCAACGTGCTCTAGAAGGTCTAAGTCAACTACCCTGGCCAGCAAGATCTCCGGATCTGTCCCCCATTGAGCATGTTTGGGACTGGATGAAGCGTCGTCTCACGCGGTCTGCACGTCCAGCACGAACGCTGGTCCAACTGAGGCGCCAGGTGGAAATGGCATGGCAAGCCGTTCCACAGGATTACATCCAGCATCTCTACGATCGTCTCCATGGGAGAATAGCAGCCTGCATTGCTGCGAAAGGTGGATATACACTGTACTAGTGCCGACATTGTCCATGCTCTGTTGCCTGTGTCTATGTGCCTGTGGTTCTGTCAGTGTGATCATGTGATGTATCTGACCCCAGGAATGTGTCAATAAAGTTTCCCCTTCCTGGGACAATGAATTCACGGTGTTCTTATTTCAATTTCCAGGAGTGTATTTAAGGCATAGATAATTCAGAATTCAAAGATCCAATTACTTAACCTGAGGCAAGTTCCTCTTCCAGAGTTAGCGTTGTAGCCAATAAGAAAACTCTGTGGCGCAAGCCGGTGACCGGGCTATTGGCCTGATTCGCCGCGGCACTAGTAGGAGACAGGTGGCGCGCTCAGCAAAGTGATCACGGTACTCATTTGATAGCAAGCAGAGGGGACCTGGGGCCGTCCTAGAGGGTCTGGAAAGGGGAAAAGTCCCCACCCCTATTTGGAATTGAAACAGGGACCTCCAAGGCCGGAGTATAGTGCTGTACTCGCTAGGCCATTAAGGCTGCAGAGCTACACTATGTGATCAAAAGTATCCGGACACCTGGCTGAAAATGACTTACAAGTTCGTGGCGCCCTCCATCGGTAATGCTGGAATTCAGCACGCTTCCACTCTCGCAGGCATACGTGCAATCAGGTGCTGGAAGATTTCTTGGGGAATGGCAGCCCATTTTTCACGGAGTGCTGCACTGAGGAGAGGTGTCGATGTCGGTCGGTGAGGCCTGGCACGAAATCGGCATTCCAAAACATTCCAGAGGCATTCTATAGGATTCGGGTCAGGACTCTGTGCAGGCCAGTCCATTACAGAGATGTTATTGTCGTGTAATCACTCCGCCACAGGCCATGCATTATGAACAGGTGTTCGATCGTGTTGAAAGATTTATTCGCCATCCCCGAATTGCTCTTCAACAGTGGGAAGCAAGAAGGTGCTTAAAACATCAATGTAGGCCTGTGCTGTGATAGTACTACAAAAAACAACAAGGGACGCAAGCCCCCTCCATGAAAAACACGAACACACAGTAACACCACCGCTTCCGAATTTACTACACACGCTAGCAGATGACGTTCACCAGGCATTCGCCATAACCACACCCTGCCATCGGATCGCCACATTGTGTACCGTGATTCGTCACTCCACACAACGTTTTTACACTGTTCAGTCGTCCAATGTATAAGCTCCTTACACCAAGCGAGGCGTCGTTTGGCATTTATCGACGTGATGTGTGGCTATGAGCACCCGCTCGACCATGAAATCCAAGTTTTCTCATCTTCCGCCTAACTGTCATACTACCTGCACTGGATCCTGATGCTGTTTGGAATTTCTGTGTGATGGTCTGGATAGATGTCTGCCTATTACACATTACGACCCTCTTCAACTATTGGCGGTCTCTGTCAGGTCGGCCTGTACGCTTTTGTGCTGTACATGTCCTTTCACGTTTCCACTTCATTATCACATCGGAAACAGTGGACCTAGGGATGTCTGGGAGTGTGGAAATCTTGATTACAGATTTATGACACAAGTGACACCCAATCATCTGACCACGTTCGCAGTCCGTGAGTTCCGCGGAGCACCCCATTTTGCTCTCTCACGATATCTACTGACTACTGAGGTCGCTGATACGGAGTACCTTGCAGTAGGTAGCACCTCAATGCACCTAATCTGAAAAACGTATGTTTCTGGGGGTGTCCGGATACTTTTGATCACAGAGTGTATGTATGTGAAACGTATGCATGTGAAACGTATGTAAAATTTTACAGAATGCGTTAAGGTAAGTAATGGGTTAAAAGTTAATGGAAGGTGTGCAGATTTTAGTCGCCAGTATTTCCTGTCTTTCCTCACTTTTTCCTTATTTCAGATCTAAAAAAAAAAGGTGTTTACATATGGAAATAAAGAGATACCTTTTAAGATGTTGTGCAGTAGATTTTAAACATTTTCTCTGACTAGAAAATTAAGTAAAATTTTATTTCAAAACATCGGCCGCTGTGGAACGCGCTGTCTCTACGGTCGCAGTTTCGAATCCAGCCTCGGGCATGGATGTGTGTGATGTACTTAGGTTAGTTACGGTTAAGTAGTTCTAAGTCTAGGGGACTGATGACCTCAGATGTTAAGTCCCATAGTGCTTAAAGCCATTTGACCCATATTTCAAAACGCACTCCAGTCACAGCAGTTAAATGATGACGATCTGCATAAAAATTGAGGAGCCTTACTTAAATAATGAGTAAAGGAACGTTTTGTTTATGCGTCACTGCTATACACTTTCTTTAACTGTTTTTAATAAGCAAACATTTTTTGGCGTTAACTGTGTAAACTCGCACTCCTATCTTGTCTTTCGTTACTTACCGCCGCATATTTAACGTCTAATATATTCCAGGTTGGAAAGCAACTGTGTCTTCAGGATTAGACGATGGACACCAGTCACAATCGGTGTTGTTACCACTGATAATATGTTAAGTAATAAATTATTTGTTTCTATGGAGCACTACAAATTTTCACTGGTATCTAAACAATAAAAATACATCGCGTATGATTAATGCAGTGGCCTCTGCCATTTCATTTCTTTTTATGTCTGATCCATTTGATGAGTGTGTAGACATGCATACGTTTTATCGACGTGGAAAGGAGCTTGAGTGTCACTGCTCTGTGGAGTTCAAATGTTGCTTTCTGCAGTGTTGCCCATCGTTACGTAACAAACCACACAACAGGCAGCCCTAAGAAACTGCATTTACTCAATTTTTCTTCATGCGTGCACACACAGCTACTCGAGAAAATTAAATGAATCAGCGTTCAACGAACAGGGAAGTGAACTAGATATAGATTGACTTCGTGCCTTATACTGGTGATAATTTATCTAACGCCCCACCGTTGTGGTTTGTGAATGGTTTTCCAGACCCGTTCAGGATAATTCCACTCTCATTCCGCCAATCCATTTCAGATACATAGTGTTCAGGCATTCGTAGTTTGAGTTATATGATGCAGACAGAGAGTGAAATTCACGGATTCTTTGTGAAGTTTAACTGTCTACAAATTTTTAACAACTGCTCTATCTCTTGAAGACCTATGAGAGAGCGTCAATGATATGCTGAAAACCCTGAACTATCAGATGGTGCTTGAAGATATAAGCCAATCATACCATGAAGGCCTGGTTACGAAGTTTTAGTAATCAGCTTAAAGTAAATAATCTGGGAATATACTAGAACCATTTATATATTGCTCCAACTAAGAACTGCAAAGACGATATTATACTAATTACAGAAAGCACAGATTTGTTTAAGCAGTCGTTGTTGCTAGTTTTATATGTGCGTGGAACAAGAAGAAACATTAAAATTCTCTGCTGTATACTTCACACTGGATTTCATACTATAGATGTAAATGTAGGTACAGAAGATTGTGTGCCTGTCCTTAGAGCGGTACGGTAAAACAGTCTCTGCGGAATTAACTGGTGTCACATTTATATTTACATTATGTAAGATAAACCTCATAAATACTGAAAAATTTAGACTAACTGAAAGCGACAGTGAGTATTGTTGTTAATTTATTAGCTGTTGTGGTATGTGATAGTTTAAGGCAATGGTCCTCAACCTGAACATGTACGAGTCTTTTAATATATAAGAATTACTGCAGAGCATTATTTAATCAAATACACGAATATCCCATGGTTTAATGTTTAACAATTACCGCAGTGAATTATTTAATGCAGGCAAGGCTGCCAAAGCTGTCTGCCTGTGTGCTGTGGTAGGGACAATGTTAGTAGCACAGCGATGGGCCTGAGGCTGTGGCACGGATTGCATGGGACCAGTGATGTGTAATGGGGCTCTAAGAAGTGCACCATGGCAAAGTTAGCAGCGACAGTGGCCTGTGGTGAGAGGCACTGCAGTACAATACGGCTCTCTTCGACGTGTGCAGGGGCAGGGTGGTATTTGTTTAAATAAAGACATTGCAGTTGCTTCTATCCTATCCCAGATCTGGTGGCAATTGATTAGACATTAAATATAGACATCAATAGTACTGATAATGTGGTCTGGTGTGAGTAAAAGTTCCTTACAGTAGCTACATTTTAAAGGAAGTTGCTGCTTCATTACTAAAATGTGCGTAATTGTATGACCTTCAAAAGTAGCCAAAACCAGTTAGCCAAAAGCATATCAACTCTCTACATGAAGAAGAAAGTGCAGTTTTCAGATGAGAATTGAATTCATTTCACAGAATACTTAAATTGGAGCTTACATACTATATGCTCAATTTTGTGAGTCAGTGGCAATGCATGAGGAATAATTGGCAGTAAATAGACAAAAAAGTAGAAACCTGCCGTGCAATGAATGAATTGCCCGTGTTTGTGTTCGCACTGCTGGTAGCCAGCGTGTAAACACTGTGGGAGCCTCAGTACGTGGGTGACCATTGTATCGTTGTCAAATGCGCGTCGGTGAAAGACAAGTGCAGTCGATCACGGTCATGTTGCTCTCACCAGCTGGAAGCAGCACTGCTGGCCACAGTGTGTCATCTGTTTTGCAAATGGCAATGTTTAAAAAAGAGGCAAGTGTGTATCACTCGCTATTTCCATCCTACTATTACATGCAAACATTATCTGTGTTTGAAGCTACATTAGAGAGATATATAATTTTTTAATTAGGGTAAATGCATTATTTTTATAGTTTCACTCATCTGGTGATTCTGTGATGTTCGCTTGACGTATTTTAACGTTATTGACATTGTTGAACAGTGAAAATATATCGCATTTGAAGTATTTTAACACAAAGATAATCTGAGAATGAGTTCCTTATGTTTCCCGAAAGTTAAGTAAGTGCAGCGCAAAGTATCTGTGAATTTTTTCAAAAGTCTGAATTGTACATTAAGCATTATGTTGGTAGATGCATGTTATACCACACATCCAGCATAGTGTCAAAGAGTCTGACATCATTTTTTGGATCATAAATTATAGTAATTAAGATAAGGATGAGGTATTTAAATAGGCAGCCATTTTGGATTATAAATTATAGTAATGAAGAATAGGCTAAACCCATACGCTGTTACAGTGTGTCATAAATTGTAGCCATTAAGATAACTGGATCACACATCAGACTTACATGAACATAAGATAAGAGCAAAAGTGAGCAGTTTGGAGATCTGACAACCATTCAGGCTGCTACAGCTGTTCTGACGAATAGGTTAATGCTCTTTTGAGTTTCCTTCCATTAATACCTCACCCAGTTAGCCTAGAAAAATGGGAGAGGGGGAGGAGGGAGAAGGGAAGGGGAAGGATATGGGGTGACGTACTGTGAGACACATGTTGTTTGTTTAAATGAGGAGTTCTGGCAACAATGCAGACTATGACAGAAAGTACCCTGCCCCTCTACCTCTGACAGTGGAATTTCTCAAACTGGTTGAGCGTCGATCACCCATTTGGCATTTGTTACTGTATGCACAAATTACCTAGTTTTAGTTATTTGTCTGATTAAAAATCTTGTTTATCTTCTTCACAACTCATACTGACTGGTTAAGAATGTCAAATATTTCAAAGATATGCTAAGCATTATATAATCTATAATTTAGATTTAAAAAAGCAAACTTAAAAAATTCCATTTCAGTAACTGAAGAGCAGTGTCTTGGATAGAAATAAATTAAATTTAGTTTAATGTAAAGTTACTGTATAAAAAAACTTTCCCATTTTCTCAGCTATGATTATAACAATACTTTGTACAAAGGAGGATTTGTGTACAAGGTAAACTTTGACTGCATTTTAGCTAGGAAGAGTTAAGGTGGTGATAGGTGAGAGGGGCTGAGGGCACTGTCCACTATTCCAAGGCAGTAAAGGGGAATGAGTTAAAAGAAGTTGAAAACCACTACGTTAAAGGCCTATCGAGCATGAATGTGATAGAGATAAATAATGAATCATTTATACGACACAAGGTACGAAGGCTTTGCTTATAGATGCATGCAAGGTACATGTCACAAAGATGTTTTTGAATAGGAATGGTGACGCAGAAATTTTTCACGATGAGAGGTACTATATCTGAGAAACCTGTATAATAAGCAAGTGGGTGAAAGAAGTCACAAGATTGCCAATTGGTTCTTAGCAATGTCGGTTGTAAAATTTTTCATGTGTTATTGACTGAGTGCGGACATTCGATTTAAAGCACTAGCGATCATGGGAAGGATTTTGGGAGAGTGGGGGGGGGGGGGGGGGTAGGGAATCAGGGAGCTCGATGTTTCGTAATCTATGTTGGTGCACACTGACGTCGTAACAAGTTAAACCACACCGGCACAAAACAGAGAGAAAACTGGTATAATGCTGTTATTATTTAAAATTAGTTAGTGGTGTGTTTCATACATGCAACAGCATACCTGAGATTCCGAATTTATCCATCCGAAATAGACAAATATGAAGTAGTCTGGAAAGTTAATGGAAGACGTTCAGATACTGGGAGATCTGTGAGGAAGTGTAACGAAATTTCAAAGAAAATAACCTAGCATCTGTGATATTATTGCGACCTATTCTTGAGTAATTCTACAGTGCACAGGAACCAAGCTACACGTGAGCAATATAGACACCAATAACACACTTGGTTTAAGAATCATGAAAGAAGGTTGTATACGTAGAAGAACCCTGGAGATACTAAAAGATATCAGATAGATTATATAATGGTAAGACAGAGATTTAGGAACCAGGTTTTAAGTTGTAAGACATTTCCAGGGGCAGATGTGGACTCTGACCACAATCTATTGGTTATGACCTGTAGATTAAAACTGAAGAAACTGCAAAAATGTGGGAAATTAAGGAGATGGGACCTGGATAAACTGAAAGAACCAGAGGTTGTACAGAGTTTCAGAGAGAGCATAAGGGAACAATTGACAGGAATAGGGGAAAGAAATACAGTAGAAGAAGAATGGGTAGCTCTGAGGGATGTAGTAGTGAAGGCAGCAGAGGATAAAGTAGGTACAAAGACGAGGGCTGCTAGAAATCCTTGGGTAACAGAAGAAATATTGAATTTAATTGATGAAAGGAGAAAATATAAAAATGCAGTAAATGAAGCAGGCAAAAAGGAATACAAACGTCTCAAAAATGAGATCGACAGGAAGTGCAAAATGGCTAAACAGGGATGGCTAGAGGACAAATGTAAGGATGTAGAAGCTTATCTCACTAGGGGTAAGATAGATACTGCCTACAGGAAAATTAAAGAGACCTTTGGAGAGAAGAGAACCACGTGTATGAATATCAAGAGCTCAGATGGCAGCCCAGTTCTAAGCAAAGAAGGGAAGGCAGAAAGGTGGAAGGAGTATATAGAAGGTTTATACAAGGGCGGTGTACTTGAGGACAATATTATGGAAATAGAAGAGGATGTAGATGAAGACGAAATGGGAGATACGATACTGCGTGAAGAGTTTGACAGAGCACTGAAAGACCTGAGTCGAAACAAGGCCCCCGGAGTAGACAACATTCCATTAGAACTACTGACGGCCTTGGGAGAGCCAGTCATGACAAAACTCTACCAGCTGGTGAGCAAGATGTATGAGACAGGCGAAATACCCCCAGACTTCAAGAAGAATATAATAATTCCAATCCCAAAGAAAGCAGGTGTTGACAGATGTGAAAATTACCGAACTATCAGTTTAATAAGCCACGGCTGCAAAATACTAACGCGAATTCTTTACAGACGAATGGAAAAACTGGTAGATGCAGACCTCGGGGAAGATCAGTTTGGATTCCATCGAAATGTTGGAACACGTGAGGCAATACTGACCTTACGACTTATCTTAGAAGAAAGATTAAGAAAAGGCAAACCTACGTTTCTAGCATTTGTAGACTTAGAGAAAGCTTTTGACAATGTTGACTGGAATACTCTTTTTCAAATTCTAAAGGTGGCAGGGGTAAAATACAGGGAGCGAAAGGCTATTTATAATTTGTACAGAAACCAGATGGCAGTAATAAGAGTCGAGGGGCATGAAAGGGCAGCAGTGGTTGGGAAAGGAGTGAGACAGGGTTGTAGCCTCTCCCCGATGTTATTCAATCTGTATATTGAGCAAGCAGTAAAGGAAACAAAAGAAAAATTTGGAGTAGGTATTAAAATTCATGGAGACGAAGTAAAAACTTTGAGGTTCGCCGATGACATTGTAATTCTGTCAGAGACGGCAAAGGACTTGGAAGAGCAGTTGAACGGAATGGACAGTGTCTTGAAGGAGGATATAAGATGAACATTAACAAAAGCAAAACGAGGATAATGGAATGTAGTCAAATTAAATCGGGTGATGCTGAGGGAATTAGATTAGGAAATGAGACGCTTAAAGTAGTAAAGGAGTTTTGCTATTTAGGAAGTAAAATAACTGATGATGGTCGAAGTAGAGAGGATATAAAATGTAGACTGGCAATGGCAAGGAAAGCGTTTCTGAAGAAGAGAAATTTGTTAACATCGAATATAGATTTATGTATCAGGAAGTCGTTTCTGAAAGTATTTGTTTGGAGTGTAGCCATGTATGGAAGTGAAACATGCACAATAACTAGTTTGGACAAGAAGAGAATAGAAGCTTTCGAAATGTGGTGCTACAGAAGAATACTGAAGATAAGGTGGATAGATCACGTAACTAATGAGGAGGTATTGAATAGGATTGGGGAGAAGAGAAGTTTGTGGCACAACTTGACTAGAAGAAGGGATCGGTTGGTAGGACATGTTTTGAGGCATCAAGGGATCACAAATTTAGCGTTGGAGGGCAGCGTGGAGGGTAAAAATCGTATAGGGAGACCGCGAGATGAGTACACTAAGCAGATTCAGAAGGATGTAGGTTGCAGTAGGTACTGGGAGATGAAGCAGCTTGCACAGGATAGAGTAGCATGGAGAGCTGCATCAAACCAGTCTCAGGACTGAAGACAACAACAACAACAACACACTCTTTGTGTACGTTCGAGAGTACTATACACGATACATGTAAGTGATCTGATTCATAACGTCGGAAACTCCGTGAAGCTACCTGGGAATGATGCTGTTGTATGTAGGACCCTTTTAACGTCAAAAAACTGTAGCGAAGTGCAGGCGGACCTGCAGAGGATCGATTCTCTTTACAAGGACTGGGTGTTGACCATTAACGTTTGCTTACAGATAGGTACAAGGTGTCCAGTGAAGGACACCTCGATTTCAAAATTAAATACCTCGAAAACTAACATCGATAGACGAGGGCAAGAAAGGTATTTTTATTGTGAAAGTTGTAAGTATTGTGATAACTGTAAGTATTTTATACGGAAGTTATACAAAAGTTTCGAAATAGTTCGAAAAGATGCTAACAGGTGGCACTGTAATCGCAATACTGACGTGTCTATAAATAGTGCGCCGCAGTCCACGAATGAAATGTGAAAGATCAGCGTACAGAAGGAAGAGATGTATTCCATTGAACAAAGTATTTTTTTGATAATGGAATACTGTAGGTTAGAACACAGTCTTACGGCAACAAGGCGCAGTTTTAAAACGCGATGTAATATTCAAAAACGACCCAAAGTGAAAACCATTGGCAAACTCTTCGCTAAATTCCGACGTACATTCAGCGTGGCTGATGATCTAACTGGGAATGCTGGCCCCAGGAAAACTGCAGTTCCTCCTGAAAATGTTGTGACATGTTTTGCATTTATTCAGCAAAATGCGAGGAAATCGTTCCGAAGAATTGCAGCAGAGTCCGTTATGAAGTGTTCCTTTACGCAGACAACACTGAGACAGGGCCTTACACATGTTGACATTCAAAATACGAGGGTTGGAACTTAAATAATGGCAACTATTTATTTACAGCTCGTACAAAATAGATACGTGTTTCAAAGTTTTACTGACCTTCAAAGTAGTCACCAGCATTGTGTATAACCCGTTGCCAGCGATGTGGAAGTCGTAGGATACTCTTAGAAGTGCCAGTTATGTTGACAGTTCGAGCGGCGAGGTCTATTGCCCAACGAATTTGTAGCAGTTCTGAAGGGAATGCCGTGAAGTGTTTCCTTCAGTTTAGAAATCGAGTTGAGCTCACGAGGGCTTAGGTCTATGGTGTGCAGTAGGTGGTGTAGCACTTAGGAGCCCCATCAGTCAAACAAATCTGTAACAGCTTGCACTGTACGTGCTTCAGCATTGTCCTGCAAAATGATGGTCAGGTCTTGCAGAAAGTGTCATTACTTCTGTCTCTGAGCTGGTCGTAGGTTGTGTTCCAAAAATGAACAGCATAAAGGCAGAAGTGATGCAGGACAATGCTCAAGGACGTACAGTGCAAGATGTTACTAATTTGTTTCACCGATGGGGTTGCTAAATGCTATACCACTTACAACACTCCCCTGACATAAGCCCTCGTGAATTCAACCCGATTTCTAAACTGGAGGAGACACTTCACGGCATTCACTTCAGAACTGCTACAAATTCGTCGGGCAAAAGACGGCGCCTCTCGAACTGTCAACACAACTGGCACACTTGAGAGTATCCTACGACTTCCACATCGCTGGCAACGGGTTATATACAATGCTGGTGACTACTATGAAGGTCAGTAAAACTTTGAACACGTGTCTATTTTGTACGAGCTGTAAATAAATAATTGCCACTATTACAATTCCAACCCTCATACAAAACCCCCAGGCCGTATCTGTACGAGCTGTTGCGAAAGACGGCTTATTTTGCCAACCAGATACACGCGAGGGTTTGATGCTGGCTGCATATGATTCACAGATGAAGCACACTAACACCTGAATGGAGTCGTGAATAAGCAAAACCGGCTATTTTGGGCTTTCGAAAATCCCCATTTGTGTGAAGCGCAACCACTGTTCTCTCAAAGTTACAATTTGGCCTGCGGTATGCAGAAGAGGCATTCATGGCCCTTTTTCCACGCGAGAAACGATCACTAGTCAACGTTACGTCCTAATTTTGGAGCAGTCTGTCGCTACACAGTTAGCGCTGGAGCAGCGACGAGGCACCTAGTGCTTCACGCGAAACGGGGCCAGACCGCATCGCAGCGAACAGATGTTCTGCTTTCTTGATGAATACTATGGGAATAGAATCATTACGTTAGAATATTGCAAATTTACTGACGCCGAGATGAACTGGCCTCCATATTCGCCCGATCTGACTCGTTGTGGCTCCTTTTGTGGGGCACATTGGAAGACACTGTAAGTACCGAAACCATCCCACTACGCTCGAGCAGCTTGAATCGGTTAACTGCGTCGTATCTGTGTTTCCCTCGAGCCACAACAGGATGCGATGACCAATTTCACTGTTCATTTGCGCCAATACCGTACTGATAATAATAGATATTTCAGAAACATTGTGATTTGGTTACAAAGACTGCTCACAGAGGTCGAGATCAGTTATGCGCATTGATACTGTACGAGCTGCACAGCGTATAGCGCCATCTGTTAGCAGCTTTTCGAACTATTTCAAAACTTCTGTATAACTTTTGTATAAAAGTCTTACAGCTTTCACAACGAACATACCTTTTTTGCAATTGCGTATCGATCTTAGTTTTGCAGGTATTTAATTTTGAAATCAGAGCCACCTATGCTGAAGACTTTGTACCATACGTAGACGGACTATTGTACGCTTACACTGTTGTCGACCAGTCACTGAAAACCGTAACAACCGCGGAATATCTAAGAGAACCGTCTCGAACGATCTAAAGAGGAACGATCACATAAAACTACTTGTACCAAACATTGCATGTCAAGCTGGGAGACGTTGGAAGAACCGTAAGGAAATATAACTCTTTCATGAATGGTTCAAATGGCTCTGAGCACTATGGGACTTAACATCTGAGGTCATCAGTCCCCTAGAACTTAGAACTACTTGAACCTAACTAACCTAAGGACATCACACACATCCATGCCCCAGGCAGAATTCGAACCTGCAACCGTAGCGGTCACGCGGTTCCAGACTGAAGCGCCTAGAACCGCACGGCTACACCGGCCGGCTTTCATGAATGAAGTGGTTCGTAAAAAGACTCGTTCGTCCGACGCTGGAGTACTGCTTGCCTGTCTAGGATCCTTCGTCGGTAGGCTTAATATAGGAAAACAGAGAAGATTCAAAGGAGAGCAGAGAGTTTCGTCAGGGGGTTGCGATAGCTTTGTGGAAATGACCAAACACCAGTAACAAGCGCAACGAGAGAAAGTAATTAAGAAAACTTCATTGTTTGACGTCTTATCGACGAAGTGGCGATTAGAGACGGAGCACAAACTCTGACTGCGTTAGAATAGGGAAGGAAATTAGCCATACCAGCATTTGCTTTAAAGGCAGTGGGGAAATAATAGACAACCTAAACTGGAAAGGCCAGAGTCCAGTGCCTTACCAGTGCGCTACCTGGGGTCTTGTTGAGAGAGAGTGAGAGAAACCTCTCCAACATACATCAGGAAACATATTAAGTTTGATTAGTGGAATGACGAGAAAATCAGAAAAATTGAAATCTTACGGGCAAATGTTCTTGATTCGTGTTATTCGCGAATGGGAGAAATGATTATGGAACCGGAAGTATCCTCCTCCACATACCGTAATATTGGTTGCGGTGTGCTATTTTAGATGTAGATGTACACTCAGCTCGGAGAATCAACCATAGCACACAAGGTTTAGAAGTTAAACTCAAATGCATTTGATTTTTCTTAGCGTTTTGAGCTTCTGTCATTAATCATATATTTTATAAAGCAGTGTGCTTGCCTTGAAGAGACTATAAGCTTGTCCATGTCTTCGTAGGCAATTTAATATTTTTTTAAAACTTCTACATCTACATCTACATCCATACTCCGCAAGCCACCTGACGGTGTGTGGCAGACGGTACCTTGAGTACCGCTATCGGTTCTCCCTTGTATTCCAGTCTCGTATTGTTCGTGGAAAGAAGGATTGTCGGTATGCTTCTGTGTGGGCTCTAATCTCTCTGATTTTATCCTCATGGTCTCTTCGTGAGATATACGTAGGAGGGAGCAATATACTGCTTGAATCCTCGGTGAAGGTATGTTCTCGAAACTTCAACAAAAACCCGTACCGAGCTACTGAGCGTCTCTCCTGCAGAGTCTTCCACTGGAGTTTATCTATCATTTCCGTAACACTTTCGCGATTACTAAATGATGCTGTAAAGAAGCGTGCTGCTTTCCGTTGGGTCTTCTCTATCTCTTCTATCAACCCTATCTGGTACGGTTCCCACACTGCTGAGCAGTATTCAAGCAGTGGACGAACAAGCGTACTGTAATCTACTTCCTTTGTTTTCGGATTGCATTTCCTTGAGATTCTTCCAATGAATCTCAGTTTGGCATCTGCTCTACCGACTATTAATTTTATATGGTCATTCCATTTTAAATCACTCCTAATGCCTACTCCCAGATAATTTACGGAATTAACTGCTTCCAGTTGCTGACCTGCTATATTGTAGCTAAATGACAAGGGATCTTTCTTTCTATGTATTCGCAGCACATTACACTTGTCTACATTGAGATTCAATTGCCATTCTCAGTACTATGCGTCAGATCCTCCTGCATTTCAGTACAATTTTCCATTGTTACAACCTCTCGATACACCACAGCATCATCTGCAAAAAGCCTCAGTGAACTTCCGATGTCATCCACAAGGTCATTTATGTATATTGTGAATAGTAACGATTCTATGACACTATCCTGCGGCACACCTGAAATCACTCTTACTCCGGAAGACTTCTCTCCATTGAGAATGACATGCTGCGTTCTGTTATCTAGGAACTCTTCAATCCAATCACACAATTGGTCTGATAGTCCATATGCTCTTACTTTGTTCATTAAACGACTGTGGGGAACTGTATCGAACGCCTTACGGAAGTCAAGAAACACGGCATCTACCTGTAAACCCGTGTCTATGGCCCTCTGAGTCTCGTGGACGAATAGCGCGAGCTGGGTTTCACACGACCGTCTTTTTCGAAACCCATGCTGATTATTACCGAGTAGATTTCTAGTCTCCAGAAAAGTCATTATACTCGAACATAATACGTGTTCCAAAATTCTACAACTGATCGACGTTAGAGATATAGGTCTATAGTTCTGCACATCTGTTCGACGTCCCTTCTTGAAAACGGGGATGACCTGTGCCATTTTCCACTCCTTTGGAACTCTACGCTCTTCTAGAGACGTACGGTACACCGCTGCAAGAAGGGGGGGCAAGTTCCTTCGCGTACTCTCTGTAAAATCGAACTGGTATCCCATAAGGTCCAGCGGCCTTTCCTGTTTTGAGCGATTTTAATTGTTTCTCTATCCCTCTGTCGCGTATTTCGGTATCTAACATTTTGTCATCCGTGCGACAATCTAGAGAGGGAAGTACAGTGCAGTCTTCCTCTGTGAAACAGCTTTGGAAGAAGACATTTAGTATTTCGGCCTTTAGTCTGTCATCCTCTGTTTCAGTACCATTTTGGTTACAGAGTATCTGGACATTTTGTTTTGATCCACCTACCGCTTTGACGTAAGACCAGAATTTCTTAGGATTTTCTGCCAAGTCAGTACATAGAACCTTACTTTCGAATTCATTGAACGCCTCTCGCATAGCTCTCCTCACACTACATTTAGCTTCGTGGAATTTTTGTTTGTCTGCAAGGCTTTGGCTATGTTTATTTTTGCTGTGAAGTTCCCTTTGCTTCCGCAGCAGTTTTCTAACTCGGTAGTTGTACCACGGTGGCTCTTTTCCATCTCTTACGATCTTGCTTGGCATATACTCATCTAACGCATATTGTACGATGGTTTTGAACTTTGTCCACTGATCCTCAACACTATCTGTACTTGAGACAAAACTTTTGTGTTGAAACGTCAGGTAATCGGCTTTTTGTTACTTTTGCTAAAAAGAAAAATCTTCCTACCTTTTTTTAGTATTTCTATTTACGGCTGAAATCATCGATGCAGTAACCGCTTTATGATCGCTGATGCCCTGTTCTGCGTTAACTGTTTCAAATAGTTCGGGTCTGTTTGTCACCAGAAGGTCTAATATGTTATCGCCACGAATCGGTTCTCGGTTTAACTGCTCAAGGTAGTTTTAAGATAAAGCACTTAAGAAAATTTCACTGGATAATTTGTCCCTGCCACCTGTTATGAACTTTTGAGTCTCCCAGTCTATATCCGGCAAATTAAAATCTCCACCCAGAACTATAACATGGTGGGGAAATCCTTCAAGTGCTCAGCCACAACAGCTGCTGAACCAGGGGGCCTACAGAGACATCCAATTACCATGTCTGAGCCTGCTTTAACCGTGACTTTCACCAAAATTATTTCACATTTCGGATCTCCGTCAATTTCCTTTGATACTATTGCACTTCTTATCGCTATAAACATGCCTCCCCCTTCACTGTCCAGCCTGTCTCTGCGGTATACATTCCAATCTGAGTTTAGGATTTCATTACTGTTTACGTCTGGTTCAACCAACTTTCTGTCCCTAGTACTATATGGGCATTGTGACCGTTTATTAATGAGAGCAGTCCTGGGACGTTTCTATAGACGCTCCTGCAGTTTACTATAGCACATTAATATTGTTATTCCCTGTTGCATTTTGCCTACTCCTACCTTGCCGCGTCTAAGGAGCCGTCTTGTCGGGCCTAGGGAAGGAATTCTCTAACCTAAAAAACCCACATGTGCACTCCACACGTACTCCGCTACCCTCGTAGCCTCTTCCGGCGTGTAGTGCACGCCTGATGTGTACAGGGGGACCCTACATTTCTCCACCCGATAGCGGAGGTCGAGAAATTTGCACCCCAGATCTCTGCAGAATCGTCTGAGACTCTGGTTTATTCCTTCTCTTGGGCTCCAAACCAGAGGACCGCTATCGGTTCTGGGAACGATATTACAAATAGTTAGCTCAGATTCCACCCCGCGAGCGAGGCTTTCCGCCTTCACCAATTCCGCAAACCACCTGTACGAACTAAGGATGAGCTCTGAATCCAGACGGCAGGAGTCATTGGTGCCGACATGAGTAACAATTTTCAGTCGGGTGCACCCGGTGCTCTCTATCGCCGCCGGCAGGGCCTCCTCCACATCTCGGATGAGACCACCCCGGCAAGCAGACAGAGTGAACACCGGCCTTCTTCCCCGACATTTCCGCTATTTCCCTAAGGGGCTCCATCACCCGCCTAACGTTGGAGCTCCCTATAACTAATAAACCCCTCCCCCCGTGTGCCTGCTCGGACCTTGCTGAAGGAGCGGCCACATGTCCACTCACAGGCACAGCGGGCGATGCCACACGGCCAGCCTCCATATTGACCCTCCGCCTCGTGCGCAGCGAACACCGCTGAACCAGCCACTCCCCTTGGGGAGTGGGTGGCCCAACCGCGCCCGGTACCCGCGAAGATGTCTCGACATCAGTGACAGTGGATGAAGCATGTAACATCTGGTGTGTACCATGCGACGCACCAGACTCTCCACTGCCGCTACACTCCGAGGCAGCAGTCTGAAGAGACGGCTGACCGCGGCCATCAACACGTTCAGCTGTTAGCGAACAGTGGCAAGCTCCTCCTGCGTCCGTACGCAGCAGTCACAGATCCTATGCATCCTAAGAAATCAATTTACTGTAGAGAGCTAATCAACTTTTAACTAGACAGTAAATTCACTGAAGGCGGCTGATTGTTGACTAAACTGTGGTTGCTAGACACTTCTTGTAGAAAACAATGAAAATAGCACTACCTGTCTCTGGACTGTATTGAAGACAAACACTAGCACTACTGGCACTATGGTTGACTAAAGGGACTCTCTCTGACTGTATTCAAAACAAACACGAAATCTATTGAACAATATTCCTAGCACTCGACAATTAAAGCTTCCTAAAAGCAAAAACACACGGAAGAAGAAATGACAAGTAAGAAAAATACAGTTAATACTTAAATTAACGTGGCTCACTGCACAGCAGACGTGAAGCAGACGGCAGATAAAAAAATATTCCGCCAAGCATTTCAGCGTCAAGTGCTGACGCGGTACTAGACGTTTGGGTTTTTGGAAATTCACAGATGGAAACCGGAATTTCTACCTTTCGCAGCCAGCGCTCGACAAATTCAGGCGTAGTAATTCCATTCACTTCCCTACCTTAAAACTGCAAATACTTCGGTAAATTTCTCTATTCATCAAAGGCGCCATCTTACATATCTGTGTGGTCTACCGTCCACGGGAGGGAGAATGAATATCTACAACTGCTCGAGCTTCATACGTGGAAAGCGAAGATCTATGTCCTCATTCCCATCCAGTAGAATGTTTTAATATTTCAGGAAGGCCATTTGAAGCACACTCCACAGCAAAGCGCATATTTCATTCTAGCATTTACATACAAATCGGAATTCTGTCCACCGTACAGTATTCACTAATTTAATAGAAAACTCTATACTAACTGTAATAGGATGGTCAGACGAGGATTTGAATTCCATTCATGTCCGATGTGGTAGAGACGGCGCCAATTTACTTGACCAAATGGTTCTTTTGTAAAAATTAATGAGGCCTCAGTTATTTAGACAGGCGTCTCTTTCATGTTTTTCGAGGAGAGCAGAGGCTTTACTTTTTATACATCGATATCAACCAAAGCACAGTACTGCACAAAATGGCCGCTCTCGCCATCCATTTACATTAACTCATTACCTATCATTTACAGGGCGGTATAAAGAATATGGTGCTAGGTCCATGTACCAATCTGTCTCTCCAGAGTCCAAGACTGTGCCCTAACACAAAATATCTGTATATGAGTAGCAGCTATTATAGATTAAGTGCTGTGGTGAAATACTTTTTTCCGTCTAAACGTGCTCTACACAGACAGGGTGTCTGCTGGTCTCTATTCCCTCTTCAAACTCATCATTCCTGCACCTGGCGACCTTTTATTTCTCGTATCCCCGTCTTTGTATTAACTGAACGGTGTTCAAACTTCTTTCATAGTTCTGCCTGTAGCCTGGCTAACAGAAGTGTGTTCGTGGAGCGACAACTGTGTATTTATTTGCTACCTGTGGCCCAGTGTACTCGTGGTTTCTTTTCCCCTTATTAATTTAAACAGTGGGCATAAAGTCTTTCCCTGTTCCTAAAAAACAAGTTGTGCGATTTGTTGACAGTGGTAGTTTAACTCATGAGGTTTTTTTGATGGATAAATTTCAGTATGTCCTCTCTGTCTCTCTCTCTTTCTGTCTTTTCTGACAGGCAGTGTAATTGAAGTGTTTTGCTGTCACAGTGGCTTGTATTGAGGAGAAAGAGCAATGTGTTTTGTGGTTCAGCTACTGTTGCAAAGTGCCTAGGGTCGAGATCCACCAGATGTGAAGAACATCAAAAGATGGTATGGAAAGTTCAAAGAGATTAGCAATGTTGGTGACAACGCAAAAAGCGGCAGACCTGAAGATAGAGAGAGAGAGAGAGAGAGAGAGAGAGAGAGAGAGAGAGAGAGAGGGTGGGGGGGGGGGGGGGAGAGAGACGGGGGTAGGGGTGTTGGGAAGACGACACTACTGATACCGTGGGTACAACATTTCAACGCAGGCTGCTTAATTTGACGCATCGTAGGATGATTTATATAAACCTGAACTATTTCAGTGGGTCGTGATTTCCCTCCGAAAGCTCGTATAGACGGAAAATTTGTTTAAATGTTCTCAGTTGCAGAATAACAAAGACCGCCCGTTGTTAACAAGTAGATTGTTGTTTCTGCGCATGGGATCCTTTGTCCGTTACAATGCAGCGCTTGCTCGGCTTGAGTTAGTTTGTTCGTAGACTCGTCGGTCGCAGTGTGTGAAATCTATTGGTGTGTGGTTCGGTCCGCGTGACAATGACGAGCAAATTAGTGATTCGTTCGCAGTCTTCAGCTGGCAGAAACATGCAATACGTATTTCGAGAGCGGGTTATTATAATGAAAACGTATTGGAAGACAGACTCATTGGTTACAACACAATGGGCATTCAGAGAGAATTCAATATGCACAAACCAAAGGCAACAATTTCATGGATTGTAATGAAACTGGAGACAACTGGTACACTACTCTGTGGCAGTGGTAAACATAGACAATCGTTACTTGCACAGGTTACTGATGGTGTTCGTTGGCGCTTTGAGAACTCTCCAAAGAAACTGTTGCGTCGACTGAGACAGGAGCCAGTCATTTCGTGTGACACATGTCAGAGAGCAGTGAGGCATGGTTCCATCCGTCAGGTTACATCAACACACAAAACAGGAGATACTGGGCTGGTGTAAACCCCCATATCATCCACGAAACACCACTGCGAAATGAAAAGTTTGGAGTGTGGTGCGTCGTGTGAGCTTCCAGGATTGCTGGCCCCATTTTGTTTGATACATCCGTAGACACTACACTTTATACGGTCATTTTCAATACATTCGTGGAGCAGCTGGATAACGCCGAACTTACAGAAGACCATTTCCAACTAGATGGAGCATCGTATCACACGTCTAGCGCTCCTATGTAACTTCTAACCAGTTTCTTTGGTGACCGAATAAACACAAAAAAATTGTCCCCCCTCCTCCCTCCCCTCCGCCCCCCGCGCCACCGATCATCTGACCTAACTCTCAGATTTTTTTCTTGTGGGGGTATTTTAAAAGCCGAGTGTACAAGTAGTGCACGGGCAACTGCAGAACTCCGTGGGGTCATTACATACGAAATAAGCAACACCGACGAGGATAAACTTCACAGAAGATCACGAAATATGGTGAAACTAGTACAGCTGTGCATCGACACTGGTGGAGGGCACTTTCAGTATTTGCTGTAAGGATTTTGTATGTATGTAATCTCTCAATTGTGCATTATCATCTCCCAAAATTGTAATTGTGTCCCATTATTGGTTCAAATGTAATGACTCATTAAAATAATTCAGGCTGTACAATGTGCAACTGCAGGAAGCTTTGCAGCCACCTGATAGGCTTAGAGGTGCTGAGTTTGCTAGGGACAAGCTGGAATCAGTGTATGAAGACAGTGACCTCCTTCATAATGTTTGTTTTAACGATGAATCGTCTTCAGGAAAGTAGACAGATTTAATTTCCTGATCGTGAAGGTGGGTGATGGGGGAAGGGGCGGGGGAAAGCAGAGAACCTACATACTGTGGTACAGCAGGTAAGTGAGAGCCCGAAAGTGAATGTGTTATGTCGCTTAATGGGACAGTTGGGTAATTCTCTTCAAAAATTAAAAAAAAAATGATTCTTTGGCTTGAGATGTGCTCTGGGACGTCTATGTTATTGTAGTGTTCACCCAAGGTTCGTCAGAAACGGGTTATCAAGTTACAATGCGACTTGTGAAAAAGTGTGTTCGAAAACCATTCCTTTCTCAGCCTATGTTGTAACATGTAATTTCAAATACGAGCTAACTGGCATAATGGAAATTACGAAATCGCTCAAACTTGAGATCAGGCCAGCCTGTTACAACTTATGCACGAAAGCGGACGAAAAGCACATGGAGCGAGCAGAGCAGCGGAAGCTGACAGAGGCCCGCAGTACCGCCATGATCACGCAGAAAATGGAGTAGGACCTCCTTTTGGGTCTGGAACGATTGCTGCATGGTCGATATCTCCCTGTCTACAGACAACTACAAAAATATAACCCAAAACATAAAACGCGTTTTTCTTGTAACCGTATGTTTCAAATTGGCAAACGATACATACGATTTTGATCGAAATTTGATCCTGAAATTCTAAACTGAATTCCCTATCACCGTATGGAGCAGTTTTGCGATATCTTAAAAAGTCTGTTTTCGGTTTACGCTTTTGTCTCGATTTTGTGGGCAAACAAAATGACTTTTTTTTTTCAACATATCAGTATATTGTCAGGACTTAATATTTATCGGCTATCCTATGTAAGCTGATGTAAAATATATTGAAAATGACTTGTAATTTTTTTTTGTTACAGGTCCGATATGAGGGATTCGGGAGTTCCCAACTATGAAAAGTGTTCCGTCTGCAAATAGTCCATCCACCTTGTGTAGGGGTTATAGGGAGCATCCAATGTGGACACAAAAATGATCCCTTAAGAAAAAAGTGTAAGTAATAAAACTATATCAGATTTAGCATTAATTTCTATTTTAGCTGAGAACCTTATAACTAAAATAACCTATCTTTCAGGCGTTCAAAGAGGAGTGTCCCCTTAGCGCCCAGCACAATTATTGGACCGTAGTTTTTCACTGGGTTAACCATTAGGGCTACAGATTCCATGGAAGTGTTGAAATTTTAACTTTCACCTCAGTTAAAGGAATTTAAACCATGAGTAATGTTTCAACATGATTGTGCATTGCAACTCTGAGGATTTATTTGTTCGCCAATTCTGGGATGAAATCTTTCCGCACAGATGAGTAAGAAGAGACGGCCCAACATCATGACTTCCATGTTCATCAGACACAACCCACCTCCCGCATCTCGTGGTCGTACGGTAGCGTTCTCGCTTCCCACGCCCGGGTTCCCGGGTTCGATTCCCGGCGGGGTCAGGGATTTTCTCTGCCTCGTGATGGCTGGGTGTTGTGTGATGTCCTTAGGTTAGTTAGATTTAAGTAGTTCTAAGTTCTAGGGGACTGATGACCATAGATGTTAAGTCCCATAGTGCTGAGAGCCATTTGAACCATTTGAACCACAATCCACCTTGACCTTCCTGGTGCGGTTACGTTAAGGATATAGTGAATTCAGTAGTTCGTGATGTGTAAATTCTTTACGACGCTAATACGGGATTCTGTAGCGGCAATGACGGAAGAAGGGAGGAATATTAGTGTTTAACGTTCCACCGACATCGAGGTCATTTGAGACGGGCACAAATAGGATTATTTCAACGATGGGGAAGGTAATCGACTGTGCTCTTTCAAAGGAATCCTCCCGCCATTCGCATGGAGCGAGTTAGGGAAATCACGGAAAACTCAAAGCACGACAGCGGACACAGATATGAACCGTCGTCCTCCCGAATACGAGTACAGTGTGCTAACTACTACGCTACCTCGCTCCGTGCGATAACGGAAGAGATGTTGGCAAAGGTATGAGGAGAAACTGAGCATTACCTATGCGATCTGCGAACAACAAAAGGAGCACATGTGGAAGTGTATCCACCAAAGAACTTAATTAGTTAAGCTACGATTTGCAACAAACTTAATCTGTATCTGGCATAGTTCTTTATAAATAAAACTTTGTTGTCAGGAAAAGACTTTATATTCACGCTGTATCTTTTTCTCTCAGAAAAAGGCATATTACCAGTTGTAAAAAGCTATATTTCGCGTTTCGTTTTCTGTTTTCTCTGAGGACACAAATGTCACACGGTTCCATCTGAAGCACAGAGCGGCACAGTGCTGCCCTCATCACAAAGCACACAATATCCTGGCGGACATATACAGGGTGTCAAGAATATAAGGTCAGATATTTTTATGTGATTGAGGAGAGTGTACTGAACAGCATTACATTAGTAGTTACTTCACTTGCTGACTTATAGTTCTAGTTATTAGAAGTATTATATTTTTAGATTGGTTAGTATCTCGAAGTACATGTGGCAAGAGCAAGCCATGAATGCTTATTTTTCTCTGGGCAGCAGGTCAGGTGTTGAAGCGTGGACACGTGGACGCAAAACGGTTAGTCTATTTGCCAGGAATAGTCCACTTAGTGGTGCAGTTACGACCATGTAGAAAACACTAGGTAATACACTACGAGGGCAATTTGTAAAGTATGGTCCGATCGGTCACGAAATGGAAATCGCCGTAAAAATGAGTAATGTTTTATTTGACACAGTTAGCTACACCTTCAAGGTACTTATCTACATAGTGGCCGCTCCGACTTCAACATTTGTCGTAGCGTTGCACGAACTTCACAAACCCCCATCACAGAAGGCAGCCGCCTTTGATTTCCAGCAGCTGGCTGCAGGAGCAGAGCAGAGTGTTGCCGAAAATTCTCATGAAGTAGAAAATGAACGACAGCTATGTTATTTAGGCTGCATCACTTCAGGCCCTCACACTTAGCGTGAGACACTCTTTTCTAGGCTTCTTTACATGCTCACAGAGCGCTTAGAACTGAAAAGAGCAACGTGAAGCGATAGACGGGCGTATTAGAAACATCGCCTAACACATATGTGCACAGATTCATCGGATTTCCCCTGTGGTTTCTATTTCGCACCCGATCGGGTCTCATTTTTCGAATAGCCCTCGTATGTGATGTGTTTGTTGGAAGACTGTAAGACGCAGAGAAGAAAGAGCTAACACACTGAAATGCGTACATATTAAGGTACCACTGATCGCAATATCTGCACTTACCTCTAACATCCTGTATATACCACTTCTAACAATGAAACTTCATGCATTTTGTCATATATAAATTTGTTCTGGCTATCTTTAGTATCCATAGAGAAATTTGTACATTTTGTATCAGAATCGCAATCTTGATATCTAATTCACCAGGCCCCTAAGTCGTTATTTTGCACATGGATCACAAACGAAATCCCTCCATACAACAAGCGTACAAAAATCCTTTCTAAATGTGGGTGAGCAAGGAGCTGATCGATATAAAAGTGGCATAGCTAAGAGTGTGTACAGCGTTTATCTTAATTAATTTGTTCAAATGGTTCAAATGGCTCTGAGCACTATGGGACTTAACATATGTGGTCATCAGTCCCCTAGAACTTAGAACTACTTAAACCTAACTAACCGAAGGACATCACATAACACCCAGTCATCACGAGGCAGAGAAAATCCCTGACCCCGCCGGGAATCGAACCCGGGAACCCGCTTAATTAATTATTAATAATGAAAACTGGCATATACTACAACATAAGCAAAAACGTTGGAACACGTTAGCTGAAATTTTGCCCGACTCGTTTCACAAGATGAGATACATTAAACATTAATTTGCTTAAATATAGCAGAATATGATAAATAATGGGAGAAAAGACTGGCAATTTAGGTTGAAGACATGTTTACCCCTCTCAGTTTCTTACTATTAATTGTAACAGTAGTTGTAACAGTTGGTTAGCAGCTTTCATAATCCCCCCTGTTTGCAAAGGACGTAAACTCGGTATCTTTGACTTTGTGAATAGAAGGGAGATCACTGAAAAGAGAGGTCAATCGGCTTTAGATACTGAAGTTGGCATTGGATCACCCGTCTTGTGGGATGTGCGTCTGGAGGAGAAAAGCACCACGAGAAAAAACGGACACACTTTTCTTGCGCCAGGTAGGAGCAAGAGTGTCTGCATTAGTTTTTTCTGCTGTGCTGTGAGTCACTGATGGAGTTTCGGGCTGTTGGAATCTTGAGATTAGTTGGGTGTAACTTATGATCTTCTAGTCTCCTCTGAGTTCAATTAGCGTAAATAGTGCTTCATGTTGTTTCCTATGTTTCGCGATTTTTAATCTCCTAAATTAGTCGACGTCTCTGTGTGATTTCGACCACATGTCGCTAAGCTGGCCCTTGTTATGTCTTTTGGTTTCAGAAAAGTTCTTACAGTGCTTCTTCTTCAACTTGTTGGCTTAAATAATGTATCTCGAGGTTTTCGATAACCCATGAACGTATTGTTCATATTGAAGCCAACCTTTCATTTTGTGTACTTGCACATGATACTAGACAGTGTTTAATATGACTCATGATGTGAAATAAATCCCCCCCCCCCCCCCCAATATGTTTTTGATCGATATAAAGCGTTACAATAACTTTTGTTGAGCATTGCCGAAAAGTTGCCACTGTAATTTTCATAATTAAGCCAACTTCTCCTTGTAATTGATTAAACCTGGTGCCATATAGTGTTCCTGATTAAAATACCCTGGTTGTTTTAATGGTCTGTAATTTCACTCGCGATCACTCGCGAGTAAAATTGACGCGAAACTGATGCTTGTGGCGTCCCCTTGTTTCTCTTTCATGTTGCCATTACTCTTGTAGTACAATAAAACCAATCATTTCTTCGCAGATTTGTTAGATGACTGGACATGCAACGTTCCCTTCTTTGTTCGTATCCTCCTGTCCCACACAAGAATAATTAGTTTGAGATATTGTAAAAATGTTGATTTTTTACTGTGTTAATGAATATAGGGCTTCGAACTCATAATTCTGTGAACAATAATATTGTGTGCATTATTGCCACGAATACATGTTGAGGTGACTTCAACTCTACTGCTTTACTGAAAACTTAACGATAACGTTCCCGTTTCTTAAATGATCCTAATGCATAAATTGAATACGCCTCTCCTTGTACGTCAGGACCTATAGTAATTTTTTTTTTTCAGTGACATTCAAGAATAATGGTCGAACAAACATATTTTTCTTGACTTTTCCACAAAATAGAGAAGTGTTCGCATTTCAATGAACAAACGAGCCTGTTGTAAGATAAATGCGGAAATGTATGGCACTGAAATCAGCATCAAGCGTTGTCCTATTTAGTTGAAAAGTATCCAAAATGTGAAATTTTAGATTAGGTCTTGCATTTCAAATAGATTTGCACTAACTAGGTAGTACGTCATACTGAAGTTACGGGTGGCTCACAACCATATGTGAACAATTACTTTGTTAACATTTCCTTTAGCGATCCATGTTTGCTGGAATGTTTTTCCTTCTACTTTCACATACTTAACCCTGTGTCTGTTATCGTTATTAAATATGATACCCTTCGTATTATCACGAGAAATTCTGCAACATTACAGATGGCGATTGATGTTACTCAACTTACAGGTTGAATGTAACCATTCATTCTAGGCGCTACAGTCTGGAACCGCGCGACCGCTACGGTCGCAGGTTCGAATCCTGCGTCGGGCATGGATGTGTGTGATGTCCTTAGGTTAGTTAGGTTTAAGTAGTTCTACGTTCTAGGGGACTGATGACCTCCGAATTTAAGTCCCATAGTGCTCAGAGCCATTTTTTTGTAACCATACAAGAATTTTTAGAAAAAAACCTAATCCCATCATGGTTGGCAGAATGTAGTCTTTCCAAATAATATAGGCGAATGATGATGCCTTGGCTATTTTTGATAGAAAAATATACATCGTAGAATTTCAGGAGACGTTTCCTCTCCTGCCTACGTTGCGATGTCCATTGAGGTTGAAAGTTGTCATGGATATCGCTCTTAGACTTACCGAACATTGCAGATGGGCTTGCCACTGGTTCGACAGTACTAGAAAAAATTTCACTGACCTTCTAAAATTAGAAATAATGTGCGTAATAGAGTCCCTATAATTAATCAACGTTATTATAAGTAAAGCTCGCCACAGCACTCGTTATGAATGAATCATTAGGTAAAACGTGTGCGAGTTGTACCTACTCGTTACACTGTACTCAACCAGTGTTGAACTTTGCATGTTGTGAAAGTTTGTCTCAGCGTTCTGCAGTCTAGCGGATCGTTTTCCTTACGTAATTACCTCCACATATAGTTTTGTTTCTCTAGTTTCAGGTCGTTACTTACAGGGATATAGCGTTAAGTCTTTGGGCGTTCCGTACATTAGCTTAATCCTGCTTCTCCTTAGCAGTAAAACTATATTGCTCGAAGCTGGATGACATTTACGTCACTCTTGAGGATTATGTTTCCCATCGGCTGCTTACAGTAAATGGGTGCGTATTCTTAGATTTAGGGATACTATAACTTGGAGTTCCATCGGCCCCTGTGTTCGTAATAACAAAAAAATGTTTGTGGAGTAGATTGGTTTCTTTTTATTTGTCGTGCCGCATGATAGAAGAGTATGCTCACCGGACAAAAAATTAGTCAGACCTAGAGAAATCATTACAAGCATCACTTAATACCGTGGAATTCCACCCCTTTGGTAACCCCCTGGATTTGGTCAGGAAGTGAGTCCACAAGGTTGTGCAGGTACGTTGCATCCAGCTTAAGCCACTCACCGAGGGTTCGATAGCTAAGTTCCAGGAAACTGCAGGGATGCTGGTGTCGGCGTTTTACACCCTGTTCAAACATGTTCCATAGATTTTCTATGGGGTTCACGTCAGGCGCTTTTGTAGGCCAATCGACATGTACTAGGGTGGGGGAGTGATAAGAAGACCTGTCACATATTTTCCTAGTACAATGCACTTCGCTGTTGTCGTATTGAAAAATAAGTGTATCGATAGTATACTCATAATGTAAAAGTTGACTGAAATGCAACACTTGATCATTCAGCATGTTTAAATAAATTTGCTGGTTCATATTATTGGTCACTTCTGCGAGTGGGCCCAATTCGCGGTAAGAAAAGCATCCGCAAAACGTCACAAACCCACGTCTGGCCTGTATCTGTCCTTGCGTTCATTTGGCATCAAATGCTTCATCTGGTATCCAGTGTATCCGAGCCGGCCGCGGTGGTCTCGCGGTTCTAGGCGCGCAGTCCGGAACCATGCGACTGTTACGGTCGCAGGTTCGAATCCTGCCTCGGGCATGGATGTGTGTGATGTCCTTAGGTTAGTTAGGTTTAAGTAGTTCTAAGTTCTATGGGACTGATGACCACAGCAGTTGAGTCCCATAGTGCTCAGAGCCAGCCAGTGTATCCGACGACTTGCATCATTCTAATACTAGCAGAAACGTTATTCGTTAGACGTACATTACGCTCCACCAGTCAGCTGCTGTCCACGTTAGATGATTTCTAGTTCATTGAAGATGAACGGCTTTATGTGCCTGTGTAAGCAATGGCCTTTTGCGAGGTGAAGACTCCAAATGTTCACTGCGTCACAATGTTCTCTCGCAAACAGATAGGGATGGACCTTCTTCCACTGCCAATAGTAATTCTTATCAGGTTTGGAAGCGATTTCTGTTCACAATCCATGAAATGCGTCTTCGGTCCCGCTGTCAGAATCTTTCTCCGACCACAGTTCTGACGTCATGTTGCGTGGCCATGAGTATTATACCACTGCTTGTAAACACGTTGAACAGTACACAGTGAAACACCAACAAATCCAGTAACTTCACATACCGTATGGCCATGGGCACGGCCAAACACGATTGCCCCTTTATGTCACTCTGTCACTTCCTTATATTTACCCATGTTCACTTACAAAGTCCACTTGAAACACAAAGTCTCACTTACAACTACTTCCTTATGCTCACGTAGAGGCAGTGGCGCGCAAGCGGTTGTGCACGTGACTCAATCGCTGCGTCATCTGCAAATATCTAACGATTCATCTGCACGTGCGCAATGGAATAACTGATTTTTTGTCCGGGAACATATATAAGCCCACTGGACAACAAATATGTCACTCACTGAAGACCTAATGCTAATACCGTGCACACACTGCCTTTAGCATTGATCGTAGTTCCGTTTAGGCGAGGAAGACAGTACACAAATTTCTTAATGTATGCCATACCCAGTTCAAGCCACTCATTGATGACTTGGATTGCTACAAAATTATTGGCGTATTTATTGGTGTGTTTCACCCTCTATTCCAAACAAGCGATCAAGGTGGCGCAGTAGTTCGCATACTGGACTCGTATTTGGGAGGACGGTGGTTCAGATCTGCGTCCGACCATCCAGATCTGGGTTTTTAGTGATTTCCCCAAATCGCTTCCGGCAAATTCCGGGATGATTCTTTTGAAAGGACACAGCAGATTTCCTTCCCCATACTGAGCTAAACGACAATGTTTCAAAATATCGTTCTGGGTTTCCTTTAATTTACGTCTATGGTCAGAATCTTTTCTGTTTAACAGATTACCGGTTTCGGTCTTTAATGACCATCATCAGATCTGCAGCAAGAACGGGAAAAAATATAAATACACTCGTAAACTGTATACAGCTTAAGAACAATACGTAGAGCATATTGAAAAGTAGAACTGACAAAATTTACATTTGTGCGCTAACAGAGGGCGCTGGTTTTGTGCAGAACTATATTTCCTTTCATTTGTGGCTCCTTTAGCGATTTGTTTTATGTTGTTTATTATTACCCGGTGCAATATCAACGGTGTTTAATATTTATGCCGTTGTCTAGAAAATTGGCATTAGAGCATATGTCAACCACTGTTTTTTTTAACTCTTCCTCTTTTTAACAATATTACTTTTGTCGTGCTCTTCTTTTTATTGCTTTTTATTACTGTAACACCTTTTATACTTTATAAGCTTAATACAAACTTTAACTATTGTATCCCCCTTTTATTTTCGCTGTTTCAATTAATTATTGAAAACTAGTGTATGCCGACATTAGCGATATCTGGTCAACTTACTACACAAACATCTTGTGGCTTCTGTACGGCAGCTTGTTTTAAACAGTAGTTTTACTGAAAACATGATTCGTGCATGTGATGTGATTTATATGTATTTGAGGATGCTGGTGCTAATTCCGCATTTAACATTTGACGATGCCACTATGGGTGCAGTACATTAGGACTTTGTTTTTATGAGACAGGTATGCCTCTTTATATCGAAAGCGCACAAATGTAAATTTTCTCAGTACTACTTTTCAATATGCTCTATGTATTGTTCTTAAGCTGTATACAGTTTGCGAGTGTATTTATATTTTTTCCCATTTTTGCTGCAGATCTGATGATGGTCATTAACGACCGAAACCAGCAATCTGTTAAACAGAAAAGATTGTGACCATAGAATTAAATTAAAGGAAACTTATAACATATACGGGTCACTGTGTTCGTTCGCAACGATGTCGCAGCTTGTGAAAATATCGTAGTGGTTTCTGTGAAATCAGATTTAATACATAGCAGCTAGTATGACTGTTTTGCGTATCAGCTAGTATGATTGCTGTGTATGGTAGACCTCAAAATAGACTTCTGATTTAGAGAAACACCATACCTTTCACACTGCCATGCACTTTCACTTATTTTTCGTCTGCGACTACAGCTCGGCTTTCGATGCGATTGTGTTGAACAATCCGACTTGTGCAGTTTCGTTAATGACCTGATTGTTGACAGTGCGTTGAACCCTAATCTTCTTTCATTCTGTTCCAAATGCTACCATATATAAGATCGGATGCATTATCAGACAAGTCTAGTTGCGGTAAGGTTCCTGAGTGTTCATTAAACCGGGAACGTTTGTGTGCAGCCCTGTGAACATGGATGTTGTCATCCTGGAAGATGGGGGCGCTCACAACTTACTCATCAAGAAGATGTGGAAGAAAGGCTGTTGAAATAAATATGTTGATTTATGTTCACGGTAACCTCAATAAGACGGCGCGTCATAGTGCGATAAATGCACAAAAAAACACACAGAACGCCCTCCAGCCTGATATACACCCTCTACAGATTATGGATTAAAAACACCTCATTGTATCATCGGTGCATTTGAAGCCTTTCACTATTTGATAATAGGCAATATTATGAGTCGTCTGAACTCAGCAGTGGGCTATTATCCAGACTCTGTGATCTTTGGACCGTTGAAGACGTGTAGCTTTATATACTGCTCAGGGGCAATGGCCTTTTGCGTGGTAACCATCTGCAAATATCCATTATTTGAAGTTCCCTTCGTAATGTTCGCTCAGAAACTGTTTAGGATGGCCCTGAGTTCCCAGACAGCAGCGTTTCATGTCGAGTTTGAAACGGTTTGCCATTGTTTTTTAAGTGAAATCAGGACTCCAGCGACTTGCAGGCACCATGACGAAGGTTGAAAATCTTCGCTGGACCGGGACTCGAAACCAGATTTCTTTTAAAATTGTGTTCTATACAGCTGCTGAACCACCAGTGGTGTTTGTGTAGCCGGACATGTCCGACAGACAAGACACCACGTATCTATAATTACGTGTATGAGGGAAGGCGGCTCTAGGTTCTTTCCGTGCGGAGGCGTGATATCTTCCGAACCCTTGCGGAACTTAGCGAATTCTAGTTGCAGTGGGGTTAATGGATGGGGCCGCTACTTGCGCGTGACAGGTTGAGAATTTGAGTCAGACGGGAAGCGTATCCGGATGGCCGAGGTGGCTAAGGAGACCATTTTAGAGAAGCGGGGCATCCAGGTTCGATCCCGGTTACATGGCTGCTAACAGTACTCTATTTCTTGTACACATGTTGGCCAGTCCTCGTTGATACATCAACGAATCTGTCAAATTCATTCAGGTCTGTGTCCTTACTTTCTGCGTACCAGAGCCACTCTTGGCGTTTAGTTCCGTAGATCATGTTACTCTCTCAGAAAAACTTAAGCTATAAGGAACTAACGGCTTTACAAACAATTGGTTCGTATCATACTTAAAAAACATAGTGCAAAAAGGGGTGCTGAATAATTCAAACGATGCTGAAAGGAGAGAAAATTTTAGTGACTGGGGAGAAATCACGATTCCTACTAGATTCACTTTTAGGTCTCCTGCTATTCCTTCTACATGTGAAAGATCTTCCAATTGACACTCATCAAGCAGAACTAGTACTTTTTCAGACGACTCCATTCGAGGGAAAGCAACAAAAGGGATTGTTAATTATGTTTTTCAAAGAATTGTTAAGTGGTTCTCTGAGAATGGTCTGTCCCTCAATTGTAAGAAAACACACTATACTCATATATGTACAACAAATAGAGACATACCAATAATTGATGTAGCATATGAACTGGGGTCTGTAAACATGATAGAATTCTCCAAATTTTTGGATGCACATATTGATGAAAATTTGAACTGGAAGAAGTATATTACTAAGCTGCGCAAACAAATATGTTCAGCTAATTTTGCTCTTCGTACAATTGCTACTCATGGAAACAAAAGCGAGAAGTAATAATACTATGTGTCGTTCACCCGCGGTAGTCATGCAGAAACCTCTTCATAGAGTTAGGCATTTTAACTGTACCATCACAACACACACATTTGGTAATGTAATTCTTCATAAATAATCTATCACACCTATAAACCTAGAGGAAAATTATCACCCTTATTACCCACTATTAAGCCCGTGAATGGCTCAAAAAGGTGTTCAAAACAGAGAAAAAATATGTTTTGATCACCTTAAAATGTCTAACAGGTAACAAAGTTGTAGATCTCAACTAAAATAATTTCTTACGGGTAAAGTTTTCATTTAATTTTCATTAAAAAACATATAGTCAGGACAAATAACTACCTCTAAGTGTAGTAGCACGATTACCCGTGTAAAGACTCAAAACGATCACCGTGGTCGTAACCAGGCCCAAACTAACAGAACAGGAAGAAGTTGTATGAGTAGGTCTAGAACTAGAAATTATATGTCCATTTGTGTTAACACTAATTACGTGTACATATGCTGTAAATTGACTCACTCCACATCTTGTGACATGTTGGGACACTATGGCTATGGATATCAAAAAACTCCAACAAGAAAGCGGATAAAGTGTCACTAGAAGCCTTCCTAAGAGACAATCTCCAGTCCTTCCGAACTGACTATGCAAATGTAGACGAGATGTGGCTGAAATTCAAAGATATAGTAGCAACAGCAATTGAGAGATTCATATCTCATAAATTGGTAAGAGATGGAACGGATCCCCAGTGGTACACACAAAAGGTCCGAACGCTGTTGCAGAGGCAACGGAAAAAGCATGCGAAGTTCATAAGAACGCGAAATCCTGAAGATGGGCTAAAATTTACAGACGCGCGAAATTTGGCACGTACTTCGATGCGATATGCCTTTAATAGGTTCCACAACGAAACATTGTCTCGAAATTTGGTAGAAAATCCGAAGAAATTCTGGTCGTATGTAAAGTACACAAGCGGCAAGACGCAGACAATACCTTCGCTGCGCAGTGCCGATGGTACTGTTATCGACGACTGTGACGCTAAAGCGGAGTTATTGAACACAGTTTACCGAAATTCCTTCACCAGGGAAGACGAATGGAATATACCAGAATTTGAAACACGAACAGCTGCTAGCATGAGTTTCTTAGAAGTAGATACCTTAGGGGTTGCGAAGCAACTCAAATCGCTTGATACGGGCAAGTCTTCAGGTCCAGATTGTATACCGATTAGGTTCCTTTCAGATTACGCTGATACTATAGCTCCCTACTTAGCAATCATATACAACCGCTCGCTCACCGATAGATCTGTAGCTACAGATAGTAAAATTGCGCAGGTCGCACCAGTAGGAGTAATTCATCGAACTACAGACCTATATCATTGACGTCGGTTTGCAGTAGGGTTTTGGAGGATATACTGTATTCAAACATTATGAATCACCTCGAAGTGAACGATCTATTGATACGTAATCAGCATGGTTTCAGAAAACATCTTTCTTGTGCAACGCAGTAATGGCCGCTATCGACATCGAGTAAAACTGAAGTGATATCGGGTGTCCCCCAGGGAAGCGTCCTGGGACCTCTGCTGTTCCTGATCTATATAAATGACCTGGGTGACAATCTGAGCAGTTCTCTTGGGTTGTTCGCAGATGATGCTGTAATTTACGGTCTAGTAAGGTCATCCGAAGACCAGTATCAGTTGCAAAGCGATTTAGAAAAGATTGCTGTATGGTGTGGCAGGAGGGAGTTGACGCAAAATAACGAAAAGTGTGAGGTGATCCACATGAGTTCTAAAAGAAATCCGTTGGAATTCGATTACTCGATAAATAGTACAATTCTCAAGGCTGTTATTTCAACTAAGTACCTGGGTGTTAAAATTACGAACAACTTCAGTTGGAAAGACCACATAGATAATATTTTGGGGAAGGCGAGCCAAAGGTTGCGTTTCATTGGCAGGACACTTACAAGATGCAACAAGTCCATTAAAGAGACAGCTTACACTACACTCGTTCGTCCTCTGTTAGAATATTGCTGCGCGGTGTGGGATCTTTACCCGGTGGGATTGACGGAGGACATCGAAAGGGTGCAAAAAAGGGCAGCTCGTTTTGTATTATCACGTAATAGGGGAGAGAGTGTGGCAGATATGATACGCGAGTTGGGATGGAAGTCATTAAAGCAAAGACGTTTTTCGTCGCGGCAAGATCTATTTACGAAATTTCAGTCACGAACGTTCTCTTCCGAATGCGAAAATATTTTGTTGATCCCAACCTACATAGGTAGGAATGACCAACAAAATAAAAGAAGAGAAATCAGAGCTCGAACAGAAAGGTTTAGGTGTTCGTTTTTCCCGCGCGCTGTTCGGGAGTGGAATGGTAAAGAGATAGTATGATTGTGGTTCGATGAACCCTCTGCCAAGCACATAAATGTAAAATTGCAGAGTAATCATGTAGATGTAGAACTGGAAAGCGGATTTGTCATTGAAGTACGGAATCTCCTGAAGAGGGTTGATGGTGAGCTCCAGTAGGCAGCATCACTTATCCTGACATTCTATTTACGGATGTTGCCTGAGTATATTCCGGCGGAATTTTTACACCTTAAAGTTAGAATATGGTTACCTAATCCTTTGAACTGCTTTGTGACACTATTTCGGCCACACCACTATGAGATGCAATGTGTGTGTGGAAGATGCGACTTTCCCGCCCACGAACTGAATATTCAGTGTACTGCCCCATCCATGTTTCAACTGCTCCCAACCCCACTCTGTCTGAAGCAAAGAGTGTACTGTCTCCGCAGATTTGAAGAAAATGTAGGAGATTAAAGTCACCAAACACATCCCTTAGCCTGAATATGGTTACCTAATCCTTTGAACTGCTTTGTGACACTATTTCGGCCACACCACTATGAGATGCAATGTGTGTGTGGAAGATGCGACTTTCCCGCCCACGAACTGAATATTCAGTGTACTGCCCCATCCATGTTTCAACTGCTCCCAACCCCACTCTGTCTGAAGCAAAGAGTGTACTGTCTCCGCAGATTTGAAGAAAATGTAGGAGATTAAAGTCACCAAACACATCCCTTAGCCTGACGCGAATAATGCCTCTAGAGTTGCAGAGACGACTTCTTTCGTGAATTAATTTGCCTCAGAATTGAAGCATTCTATGCAGAATACTGCAGTTACTGCAAGTACCCAGACTTTGACTGCTGAACAGAGCATATCAACCTAGCTCTGCAAATGGAGCTGCAAACTTGACCCGCTAGTCCCACAACCAAGCTTCCTTATTACTGAAATAATCCTGGCTGCACAACTTAATTTCAGAAAAGGAAACAGAACCCTCACAGCAGACTGAAGAAGAGACAAAAAAATATGTTCATGTTAAACTGCCGTTACCATCATCCACTACATAAAAAATATGGTTCAAATGGCTCTGAGCACTATGGGACTTAACGTCTGAGGTCATCTGTCCCCCAGACGTAGAACCACTTAAACCCAACTAACCTAAGAACATCTCCCACATCCATACCCGAGGTAGGATTCGAACCTGCAACCATAACGATCTCGCGGTTCCAGACTGAAGTACCTATAGCCGCTCGGCCACAAGGCCGGCCACAAAATCCAAGCTGGAGCCGAAAACCAACAGGCCTAAACCATGAGGTCCCAAGCCATCAGACCATGTGACCGTGGTCTCGCTTGATGATTAAGACGATGATCATATTATCGATGATGTGGACGTCGAGGTCTGTCTAATAGAACTGGCGAGTTTATGGGACCTTGAATGGGTTCAGGATATACACTGAGGTGACAAAAGCCACGGGATAAAGATATTCACATACACTACTGGGCATTAAAATTGCTACACCACGAAGATGACGTGCTACAGACGCGAAATTTAACCAACAAGACGAAGATGCTGTGATATGCAAATGGGTAGCTTTTCAGAGCATTCACACAAGGCTGGAGCCGCTGGCGACACCTACAACCTGCTGACATGACTGGAGTTTCCAACTGATTTCTCATACACAAACAGCAGTTGACCGGCCTTGCCTGATGAAACGTTGTCGTGATGCCTCGTATAAGGAGGAAAACGCGTACCATCATGTTTCCGACTTTGATAAAGGTCGTATTGTAGCCTATCGTGATTGCAGTTTATCGTATCGCGACATTGCTGCTCGCGTTGGTCGAGATCCAAAGACTGTTAGCAGTCAACAGATGGGGACGTTTGCAAGACAACAACCATCTGCACGAACAGTTCGACGACGTTTGCAACAGCGTGGACTATTAGCTCGGAGACCATGGCTGCGGTTACCCTTGACAGTGCATCACAGATAGGAACGCCTGCGATGGTGTACTCAACGACGAACCTGTGTGCACGAGTGGCCAAACGTCATTTTTCGTATGAATCCAGGTTCTGTTTACAGCATCACGATGATCGCATCCGTGTCTGGCGACATCGCGGTGAACGCACATTGGAAGTGTGTATTCGTCATCGCCATACTGGCGTATCACGCGGCGTGATGGTATGTGGTGCCATTGGTCCACGTCTCGGTCACCTCTTGTTCGCAGTGACGGTACTTTGAGCAGTGGACGTTACATTTCAGATGTGTTAAGACCCTTCATTCGATCTCTGCGAAACCCTACATTTCAGCAGGATAATGCACGACTGCATGTTGCAGGTCCTATACGGGCCTTTCTGGATACAGAAAATGTTCGACTACAGCCCTGGCCAGCACATTCTCCAGATCTCTCACCAATTGATAACATCTGGTCAAGGGTGGCCGAGCAACTGGCTCGTCACAATAAGCCAGTCACTACTCTTGATGAACTGTGGTATTGTGTTGAAGCTGCATGGGCAGCTGTACCTGTACACGCCATCCAAGCTCTGTTTACAATGCCCAGGCGTACCAAGGCCGTTATTACGGTCAGAGGTGGTTGTTCTGGGTACTGATTTCTCAGGATCTATGCACCCAAATTGTGTGAAAATGTAATCACATGTCAGTTCTAGTATAATATATTTGTCCAATGAATACCCGTTTTGCATCTTCATTTCTTCTTGGTGTAGCAATTTTAATGACCAGTAGAGTATAAAGATTGCGGTAGCACCGCTTACACAAGGTATAAAAGGGCAGTGCATTGGCACAGGTGTATTTTTTACTCAAGTGATTCATATGAAACGGTTTTCTACGTGATTATGGCAATACGACGGGAATTAACAAACTTTTGGGGCGGAATGATAACTGTAGCTAGAGGCATGGAATATTCCATTTTGCAAATCGGTAGGGAATTAAATATTCCGAGATCCACAGTGTCAAGAGTGTATCGAGAAAACCGAATTTATGGCGTTACCTCTCACCATGAACAACGCAAAGGCCGATGGCCTTCACTTAAAATCTAAAGCAGCGGCGTTTGCGTAGAGTTGCCAGTGCTAACAGACAAGCAACATGGCGTGAAATAAACGCAGAAATCAATTTGGGACGTACGACAAATGTATCCTTTAGGGCAGTGCGGTGAAATTTGGCGTTATTGGGCTATTGCAGCAGACGACCGAGGAGAGTGCCTTTGCTTGTGGCACAATATTGCGTCCAGGGCCTCTGCTAAGTCGTGACCGTATCGGTTGGACAGCTCCATAAAGGGAATTTTTAAGGGCGTCTTCCCGTCATTATAAGGCACTTCCTCTTGCCACTTTATTTCAGATATAGAATCGGCGAAGTGCTTTCTGCTACCTTTAAACAAGAGAACGGTGTCCCTCAAGGTAGTGCTTTAAGTGTTATTTTGTTTGCCATAGCTATTAATTGCATCACGCGAGTAGTTAAATGTCCTGATCATTGTTGTTTGTTGATAACTTCTGTGTCATTTGTTTCTCTTCGAGAGATGAAACTGACTCTTCGTTATTCGCGTGAATGGGTGGAGAAGACGGGCTTTAAATTCTTAACCGACAAGTCTGTGTGCGTTCTTTTAACAATTCCAGTTCTAAACATTTTCATGCTGATGATGTGGGACACTTCTCAACTTTAAAGATACGGCGTGGTTTCTGGGTCACACTGCTGGCTCTAAACTTACATGGTTACCACACATTAGGTAACTGAGAAAGGGCTCAGTATTTTAAAAGTCTTACTCATAGTTCATGGGGAGCAAACCGAAAGCGTCCACGACATTTTTACAGAGCAAACGTGTGGTCTCCGCTTGATTATTGGTGCACAGTTTGTGGTTCTCAAAGGCCCTCTTATTCAAAGGTGTTGGATGTGGTGCACCATGAAGGACTGAGACTGCCCACTGGGGCCCTTAGATCCAACGCCATATTGAACCTCTCTGCTGAGCCTGGGGAGCCACCACATCACATCAGACGACAAGTCCTCATGGTGCGACAGGCCTAATAACCAACAACCACGCAAATCATAATCGACAGCAAGAAACGAGCCCCTATGGGATTCATGCGAAAGATTACCTTTTGGCGCTGGATGTTGAAGCAGACTCTCACAGCGGTTCCTGCAGAATCCAAGAATTATTTAAGACTTGACGAACTATAAGTTAGATTGCACTCCAGATTTTCCGTCTCATTCTCCGTTTTTAACCTGTTGGATAGGCACCACAGTTTTAAAGTTGTGTACATTGATGGTTCTAGACAACAGGTTTCCACTGGCTGTTCAGTAGCGTTTCCTGATCATGTCTTCAGGATTCACCTTCCTCGTGGATGTACCACATTTACTATAGAGCTCCAGGTGATCATGAAGCCACTGCAGCAGATGAGGCGTCTTCAGGGCCTACCGTCGTTGCAGCACATGTACCCAATGAAGAAAATGGTCCATTTAGTACACAGCCAACCATGTGTCCTGCAGCAGAGGGGGAACCAGGTGTGATACTGCTGGGTACCAGGAAAAGTGGAAATTTGGGTCTATGAAGAAGCAGACAAAGCCACCAATGAGGCCTGTAGGGAACGTGATGTTACACAAGCTGCGTTCCCCTTGCAGGCTGTCATTTCACTGCTGAGTCGGGGTCCATGAAATTATGGGAGGAGGAGTGGCTGGTAGTGGCAGACAGTGAGCTGCAGTTGGTGAAGCTAACTATTTAGTCGTGTTGTTGCTCATGCGGTCAATTCGACTGGGTGAAATGGTCCTGATCAACCTTCAAATTGGGTACTGTCCCCTAACATATTGCTTTTTACCCCAGTGAGAGGATGTCCAAGTCTGTTATGTTTGAGGCTTGCAAATCACTGTACACCACATTATTGAGTGCATTTTATGTGGAGGTCATCAGTCATAAGCAGTTTCAGGTTGTGATCTGCCTTCTACTTTATCAGATGATGAAGCAATAATGATCAAGCTATTAACACTCTATGAACCCTAAACTTTTAATCTGGAGATTTTAATGTGTTGCCAGACGGCTAACTCATCTCTTTTATTCCAGCTATCAATCAGTTGCAGTTATCTGCTGTATTACCTTAATTCTTACCATCGGCTTTTCCCTTTTTGCTGTTAGTTTTAAACCTGACAACGTAATTGTTATTGTTATCGTGTGTGTGTGTGTGTGTGTGTGTGTGTGTGTGTGTGTGTGTGTGTGTGTGTGTGTGTGTGCCTAAATTCGAGTGTTACACGGAAAGCTTTGACAGAAACTGTACGGGTCCTGGTTCGCTGTTAACGACGTTATTGTGTAGTAGAAGCTTTAGAGAAACGATAAAGACGATCTTAAGCTAAGAAAAACTCATCAACTATTGCTCGAACAGTCCACGGGTATACTGCCGGTCCATAGTGTCCAACGGGCACAATATTTCGGCGATCAGACATTTCGCCATCGTCAGATGCGCTGACGAACTGAGCTCCTGAGAGCCGATTTAAATCCCCTTCCCCCGTAGACCACTCTCTCCACCGTCCGCGCCCGCGCGCCGACGGTCGCCAAGACCTGGGCGTCGGAATCTGTCGTAGCGTCGATATGCTTGCTACGTCCGCCCTGGTCGCCAGTTCGTACTTCTTGCTGAGAGTCTTCTTAATTACATTCAATGCCGGGTCCCAAGCCTTGCTGAGATAAGATCTTCCCTGATGCGAATTTCGATAGCCTCCCTTATAACGATGTCCCAATATTTACATGTCTGAGGCAGGACCTTGGTACGCTCGTAATCCATCTCGTGTTTCTCGGACAAACAGTGCTCTGCTACCGCCAGACAAACAGTACGCACCATCGTAGATCGTTGCCGAGAGCATAAAAGGCACACTCGACTGAAATATCCAAATAAGTCGGCGGTAGCAGAGCACTGTTTGTCCGAGAAACGCGAGATGGATTATGAGCGTACCAAGATCCTGCCTCAGACATCTAAATATTGGGACAGCGCTGTAAGGGAGGCTATCGAAATTCACATCAGGGAAGATCTTATCAACCGAGATTGCGGCTTCAGTCTCAGCAAGGCTTGGGACTCGGCCCTGAATGTAATTAAGAAGACTCTCAGCAAGAAGTACGAACTGACGAACTGGAGACCAGGGCGGACGTAGCTAGCACATAGACGCTAAGACAGATACCGACGCCCACGTCTTCGCGACCGCCGGCGCGTGGGCGTGGACAGCGAAGAGAGCGGCCCGCGGGGGGAGGGGCTCAGTTCGTCAGCGCACCTGACAATGGCGACATGTCTGATCGCCGGAATATTGTGCCCGTTGGGCACTATGAACCGGCAGTATACCCGTGGACTGTTCGAGCTAAAATACGCCGGGAGAAACTGAAGAATCACATCATAAATTACTACTTAAAATATATTCACAGACGCTTTTTATCGCGTTTTTATCAGCCAAAACTGTTGATCTGAGCTCAAACCAGAAGAGAAACAGCGTCAGGTCACTATCCCATCTTCAATAAGTATAAATCATAACACACTGTTCTGAGCAATTAGCCAAGCACGTGCCGTTCGTTATGTTGTGTCCACACCAGAGCCCCTGCTGGGTACTCTACCTTTCCATCATGTTGCTGTCAGCGTAGCTTAAATCTAGGTGAGGCTAAGAGTGGCGAGCAATTTTGCGGTTGTCCAGAGAGGTCACCTGCGGCTGCTGCACTATTTTGCCATGCCTCGTAACGTGCACCATTAGGACATGATGACTACAGAACTCAGCTTGGGCAGCCAACGAGCAGGAAGTGTGTTACTGCCAGAAGCCACAGCTAATCACACAGATCAGGTGTATCAATCCAAGTAGGTTTATATCTTGTGGCCCAGCGAGTCAGTGGCTATTCTTCACCGAGAGAGTTAATCGAGAGTTTAGCAGAGTTCATCATACAGTGGAGGCCATGCTTCGCCCTTAGCAGCAGTCTGTAGAGAGTACCCATACCATTCTGGACTCAGCCGTCTACAGTAAACAGAGCACGAGAATAGAGACCGCCGCTGTCATTAGTGCAGAGCTGTTGATCTCGGACTTAGTCTCTGGACAGGTGTTTAGTTCTGGAAGAGACTGTTTGTTACGAGACTTTGTTTTCAGGCAGGACATACTCGTATATGTTTGTAACCTGAACTGCATGTTATGGTTTACGTGCATGTGGCAATAAGTAAGTGTTCAGTTATTTTACATTAATTAATTTGTGCAGCCTTGCTCCAGAACGCACTCACGAGAGAGACAACTGCCCTTGTACAGTGGTAGAATTCGTTGGATAGCAAACCGCTATAAATCAGTGCGACAAAGTAAAGACAAGAGAACATACTTCAGTGGATGTCAAGTGGATCACACCTACGCAGCGTTTCATTTTCGACGGTGTGCGGTACAGTGTATTTTCTAAATCTTGCTGACCCACAGTGTTGCATTCAAGACAGTCAGAGCTCGTAGTGGACGTAGAGATCGTTTGATTCCGAACGCTGGAACGTTTCTATTTTCTTGTCGGATATTTTGGGGGTGGCTTTTCTCTTTATCTTATCAAATTTGACTGAGAACAGTAATTTGTCTGTAATCCACTCCTGGTGATGCAGAAAACTGTTCTTGCATTAAAAGTGTTGGGCCTATTGCAGTCCGTTAATGCTACCGAGGAAAAATTGTGGTAACAAATAGAGGATCGTGACCAACAGGAAGAGGAAGTTTGGTGGCGACGCTACTCCCATTCAAACGAGCAAAGGAAAAGTGGGCAGGCTACATAGCCATGCTGAAACAACAATTTGCACCAAAGAGATCGGCAGGTGTTGTAACTAAACGTGCTTTATTATCACCTAATATGGGTAATCATATCTAGGGGTTGGGGCAGCAGCTATTTCTGGATAAGGACCTGTGTGTGTTTGAACACATAGAAGTAAAGGACAAATTAACTGAATATGTTGAGAGTAAGATTCTAGTGACGGCGGCACGTCATAACCTTTATAGGACGTATAAGAAACCCGGACAATCACTTAAGAAATAGATTAACTCGTTTTAAGGTTTCACTTCGGCTTTTAGATTCAAGTGTGAAAAACGGGACTATAATCTTTCTTACGCCGATACAGCCGACAGGAAAAAGCTTATCGTTGATGCTCCGGACACAGGACTGCCTAATGATCTTCTTTATCTTCTTTGCTTGAGTAATCTCATGTTGGAACAGCATTTATTGGTTATTCAGGCCTTCAGTACTGAAATGACAAAGTTTTTTTCTGACACACAAGAAAGAAAGATACATCTACGGTGTCAGTGAGAAGATTCCACTGCTGCAGTGATGCAGCCAGGAGTTCTACTTTACGCTTTTGAAAAGCTAAATCTCTAATAAGATCACAGAGTTCACGCTGTGTGATTTTCTGTGGTTATTCATATGACAACGTTGGTGTAAATAGGGTCAGTGTCACTGGGGAATGGCTTCACTTCTTCGACTGTATACGTCATTTCAGTATCATTGCTATCACTACATGTTAATGGTACACGTAAGGGACCAGGAACTGGCAAACCTTCGTCATGAGCCACAAGACGAATGATAGGTAGGATGTCAGGGTATTGAACATTCGTCTTCCTCTTGGTATTGACTCCTTTCCTAAAGGGAAGTGACACACAAAAATAACAATCTGATGCATGATTTGAGGATTCATGCCAAATAGCACACCAAATTTTATGGAGACGTTTTTATTATGGATCCAGGCATTTAGTGCAGATGAACACAGAACACAAGGTGCAACTCAAGTGTGGAGTTCACGATTTATCATGGTCTCCAACTAAAGGCCCGATATACGTGGCATGTGCATTTAGTGTAGATGAACACAGAACACAAGGTGCATCACAAGTGTGGAGTTCACGATTTATCATGGTCTCCAACTACGCACGATATACGTGGCATGTGCTTGTTTCACTGCTTCAGTCGGCAGAGGAACCCTTCCCAATGCCTTTGCATGTACCTTCCATAATGTTCCATAAGTGTGACTGTTAAACGTAAGCACCTTATTTACCTGTAACTCAGAACTAGCAGTCAGTTTTAAATTTGGTAGACCGCTTCATCTCACAGTTGTTTATTATTCATCTCTCAATTAGCTCGTCGTCGATGGTATAAGGGTAACGTTATCGATGTGCATAATAACAATCGATATTAGCAGCTCATTTCCGGTGACAACGATATTGCTGATAATCTAGAAGTTTCTGGACGGCTTCCGTAGTAGGCTGGACGCAATTTGAAGCAGTGGAGAGAGACAAAGTGTAGCGAGAGTTCAGGCGAGACGACCCAGGTGCGCGGATGAAAAGTTAATGTTCAGAAAGGAATAGTTTTAAAGCAATAAGAATAATTATTTCGGGGCGAGGAGACAAAAGAAGATTCATGGATATTACTTCCGTGAAAATAATTCTGAAGAATCGTGAGTTATTGTCAACTGAAGAGCGTAGGGTGATTTGTGCGTCTTAGGCATTTATAGTACATGGAAAATCAAATTCTGTACAGGCGATCGTGTTTAAAACCTCATATATTGGAAAAAGTCGTAAACAAATTAAAGCGAAGCAATAAAATAATTAAAATTTTCCCCATGTGAACTTAATGGAAGAAACTGATTTATTTTGTCAAATTAGGGACCATAGAACTGATCTAAGTGAAATAAGAATTGTTTAAATTGAATAAATTTTATTATTACTAAACATTCGTTAAATATAGGAATTATAATAATGTAGAGCATAAGATGGTTGCAGGCACACGATTTTATAGGAAAACCACATGCGTATTTTATGTAACTAGTCGAATTGGCGTAGCTTGAATGTAAATTTAGAAACAGAATAAATATAAAAATTTAAAAAAAGAAATTTACGATGGGATTTAAGCTCTGATATTCCTTCCTTCCTTTTACGGCCATCGGTGCGCTTGGTTATTACACGCACTACAATTACTACACCTTAGTTGGTACCAAATATATTTTGATCTAGATGTGCTGTCTCATTACCACGATTTTTTGTCTCACTGTTGCCTACGAAGAACATAAAATCATAATAGGCCCTCATTTATAGCAGCACCGAACAAGAATTTAATCACGAATTAATTGCTGCTAACGGCTATAGCAAAAAAGGAGCAATACAAAACATGACCTTTACAGGCAGCAATAGTATAAATAAAACAGTCGGGTAACTCATTGATGAATCGCTAGCGGCAGTACTTGCGATAATGTAAGAGGTGACAAAGCTCTAGATGTTTCTGATTTGCACCTTCACCTTTTTGCAGCTATTTGAATTTATTTATGTGAACCTCAGCTACCGTACACTCCACGCACTCAACACAATTATTTGAACAATCTAATACGCATTCATGCACACAATTTTATCCCTCATTACCAAACACATACACGATACATGAGCTGTAATTCGTATAACTCTTTTGTGTCAATGTCGCCACGTGGCAGTCATATTGTTTTTATTTATTCGATTTTTTTCTGTGCAGCGTGAACAGCTGTGTACTTTCTATTGGATATCTATAGAAATAACGTTGAATAAAAATGGGGAGCCCAGACCACGCGGCTACCCCACACGGCTTGTAACACCATATCTCTAATGCTGTATGGATTTATTTTGCTTTTGTTTTATTTAATGTTACATCGTTGAGCTTCTGTAAATGTGTTTGAATTGATAACACAAAACTGTATACTCCTTTCTTTGTTAAAACTTTGGATGTTATGATTTGATTCTATGCAGTGTAGTATATCTGTCATTTAAATTCTTTGTCCTAGTTGGAGGGAGACAAAAGTTTATGTATATATTTGAAATTTGTTTCAATAATTTTGTTTAGAAATACTAATATGTGCAAATGTTCTGTTTCATTTAATGTGTTTGGTTGCTGTTATGTAAACTGCTGATCCTCACTTAGGGTTCTTAGTTATCTGTATGTAAAAGGTGTAGTGGTTCCCCTCGGGAATGGAACTGTGTAGCGCGCGCAAATTGTGGCTGGCCTAGGTAGAAAAGGTGGAACGAGAGTCAGTCGGGGACGAGCTACCAAACTGTGCTCTGCCATGTAAATGTTGCATATTGTGCTGGTTCCGAGAGAGGCTTTTTCTGCTACTTTCCAATGCCTCGAATGGATCGATAAATAGCTGGAACGGTTCTAGAATTGGTATACATCATCGCCACCAAGAAGGGACAGAGTCCAGCAATTCTGTCTGCAAATCCACGTACCAACATGCAGTTGCCACCACATTGCGCAATCACTGTAAGGGAGTACTATAATAGTGTACAGTGAAGGATCAGCTTATTGGGCGATTTAGTGTGCACAAATATAAGGTAACTTATAACTGAATTTATGCACCTACCTTGATTTTTTCCTATCACAACACCTCTCAGATTCCTCTCCATTTGAATTATGATTACCGAGTGTCCTATTTTGTGGCAAAAAGGAAAGCCTCGAAGTTAGACAGTTAATTACATAATGTAATGTGATCTTTGATGAGAAGGGCATATTCAGAATTACTGTGGATTTAGTGAAATTTTGGGAGGCAGAAATGTAGTTTTGTGAAGTTTCAAAGTCACCTATTTAATCATTTACTTGAAAGTAAAATTTGCTGTTCCTTTTATAAATTAAAGTTCTTAAAACTGAGGCTTATAAAGTTTTGCTTAGTTAATGATCATAGTGCTACCTGTAGTAAATTTTAAAAGGTGAGTCAGTTTCTTGCAATTTTGTCAACATTGTGTTTCACTGTAGTAAAAGTGGAAAACTGCAATAGTAGAAAATTATATGTTCATGATTCCTAAGTGTTTGTCTCTCTTGTGTATTGGAAGTGCATATTAATAGTATAACAGGATCCACAGTTTGTTTATTATGCTAATGCTAGGTTACAAGTAATGGGAAGACCACTACTTATGAAAACCATAATTTCTTTATTCAAAAGATAGTGAGAAACAACCTGTTAGTGGATTCCACTTAACTTCCATTTCAAATAGTAATGTATTTAACAGAGAGAGACTTAACCTATGTCCAATTTATGATCCTGCAGTGAGGGTTAATAGTAATGTTATAAAGACCATTCAGTTTGAACGAGTCCTGAAAGTAATAGAGTGTTATATTTTTGCAAATAATTTGTGCTGCTCTAGTTGCTAGCTTCAATCTTACCGTAAACATATGCATGTGTCAGAGTTCATTGCACTCACGTGTGGCCAAGTATAGGTTGTATTTATCCGTTAAAGTTACTCATACCTACTTTCTTAAACGAGAACGTTAATCTTTCAATTGCCTAATTAGGCTGGCGACCGTTTTCCTTATTCATTAAACAGTATAGCTACGCAAAAATATTGTTTGTTACTGTTCGAATATTTACGTAATTCTGACTTTCATATCCGATAAGCCATTTCCGTTAGGTACAACACGGTCAACCTAGCAAAATTCCTCTCAGAGTGTAACACTGCTCTGTTGCTGTATACCATAATTGTTTTAACTAGATAGTTTTACTTCACGACCTGCCTCCTGCTTTAAGATTGTGGTATAGCAGTAGCATACAGTAGTGTTATAGGCTTCTCGTAATGTGAATTTTTCTCCGTTGTCGGAAGGTTCCAATACTTTTTCTGCAGCTGGTAGAGACTGTTGACTTTGGATTATAGCGCTCTGCCATGATGAACGTTCGTACAGTGCCTCTCATAAGTTTTGAGACAAACATTGAGCACAGTATGTCTGGGTATGGAAGAAATTATGATGATTAATACGGAAATAAAGATGCACGTCTGCAAGTTGTACATGTAATTATGGGCGCTGTAAAGTGCAATCATGTATGTTTGCTTGTTTACAACAGAACAAGACCCATTTCTTACTGCGATATATGAAACTGTGCACTTCAAAAGTTTTGGGACAAATGTTAGCGACAGTGTCAATGTGTATAGCTCTGTTATTCGTTACTTCCTGTGATTTCAGTCATTACTTGTCGAGAGCTCGAAGGAAACACAAGTGTGTTTGTATACAATGATAAGCAGAGGTAAAATAGCACTTTTGACCCGCACGGAGTGGCCGCGTGGTTTGAGGCGCCATGTCACGGGTTGCGCCGCCCCTCCCGCCGGAGGTTCGAGTGCTCCCTCGGGCATGGGTGTGTGTATTGTTCTTACCATAAGTTAGTTCAAGTAGTGTGTAAGTCTAGGGACCGAAGACCTCAGTAGCTTGGTCCCTTAAGAATTCACACACATTTGCACATTCGAAGCACTTTTGAACAGAGGCAGTTAGTAATATTCCACCACTAAAAGGGGAGAACATGCCAAGAAATAGTAACGTTACTGAATATGAAGAAAAGTACTGTAGGGAACATCGTCCGTCGATATAAATATGAAGACAGGATAGAAAATCTGCCACAGCCAGGCTGTCAAAGGATATTTGTGAGGAGACAAGAGAGGACAATAGTACAAAAGCTCAAGAAAGATCCACGAATCAGAGCTACACAAATTGCCATTGAGGCTGAGGAAGAGTTTGAGAATAAGGCCAGTCCTAGCATCATCAGACGAGTACTGTACAGAGAAAATTACCATGATCGACCTGCAAGAGGAATCCTTACATCAGTCCTGCGAATAGGAAGAAGAGGATGCTATTCGAAAGGGAACACATGGAGTGGTGGAATCAAGTAACTTTTTGGGACGAATCAAAATTTAACACATCAGGACCGGATGGACGTATAACAGTCTGGCGTCAGCCTAACGAAGAGCTGAAAGAAAAAATATGCAAGCTACAGTGAAACATGGCACGGGCTGTGTTATAGTCTGGGGTTGTATGTCGGCCCAGGGAATGGTTGAGCTGGTCTTCATTGACGAAAGAACGGATAAAAATGTATATCTGCATATTGTAAGGAAAAGTTTGAAGAAGAGATAATATGGGGATTTGAGACTGTTCCAAATTTTATCAGGGCGACGATCCCAAACATACCGCCTATATTATACGGTTGTGGATTCTGTGGAACTGTCCAAAAGTTGTCAGTCCCCATCCAAAAAGTACGGACATAGAGAATTTATGGGATGTGTTAGGAAGAAATATTCGAAAAGTCCCCATACAATCCAAACAAGACGCCAGGAGACGACCGCAAGAAGAATGGGAAAATCTTAGTATTTAGTACTTACAGAAGCTTGTACAAAACATGTCAAAACGACTGACACAAGTGCTACAACGTCGCAGTAGAAGTGAAAAATGAAATGTCGTGTGGCGAAAGACTCCCGGCGGGGAAATCTGATCGCTTGGTGCAAAGTCTTTTGAGGTGACGCCACTTCGGCGACTTGTGCGTCGATGATGTTAGAGACCACACAAACACTCAGTCCCAACGCAGCAGGGAATCGAACCCGGGACTCCCGGCATGACAAGTCGTCTCTCTGTTCTCTGCTGTTCACTTTTTTTTTTTTTTTTTTTTTTTTTTTTTTTTTTTTTTTTGTTCCGACCGAACACGCTGAGCTACCGTGCCGGCACCACTCAGCTACGGTGAGGGATATGGTAGTAGCACAAAGTACTATTTCCTCACTATTTCCTAGTTTTTGGTTTATTCCTGCACTTTGTCCCATAACTTTTCCAAAGGAGAATCTATGTTATTTCACATAAATATGAAATTATCTGTATTTTGTGAGTCATTAAATAAAGTAAAATGTTCAACTTACTGCTCTGTGAATATCATTCTGTCTGTTGGAATAACAAACGTAATACGTTTTATTGTTTATGTGTTATTTCTCAAAGTAAATGCTAATATTCTGTTCGTCCCTGAACGTATGACAGGCACTGTAGTCCCTTGTCAGTGGATGAGTTTCAACATTGCAAAAGAAGATAACTGTATTTGAGCAATCTAATTCTGTTTCTCCTACACCGAACACTATCTACATCCACGTGCTCGGCAAAAATTGCTGTTGTAGTACTGTTTGAGAGTAAGTATGTGCCTTGTATCTAATTCTGGATATTTGTTGTAGTTGCGGCCAGTGTATAACGATCTTAGGATTGCACTGGCCCTCGGCCAGATATAAAGAGAGTGCCCAAATTCGTGAGAAGGTGCTCGTCGGAGTTTAGGTGTTGGCTCATCTTAATTTTAATGCTAAGTAGCATTATCTAGTCAACATTTGGCCGTAATTAACTGTACGTCTTAAGGTCATGTCTATGGATTTCATGATTGGTATTTAACGAAGTTTAAAAAAATTATTAAAAATATGTCATTGACAGTCTAGTGTTGTGTCATATCGAGCGGTTTAGCTGCACACAGCGGTATTTAATGTGATACATTACTCCCGAAATCAGCTGACGCCCCATTTAATGAAAACTCACTTAAAGAAATATTCTTTTTGAAGTTATTATTACTTCCAATTCAGCGCCGTGTCTGCTTTTGAAAATTTAACGGTGACTACCCATTATAAGTCATTGCTGGGTTTCTCGAAGTACTGTTTAACCGACCTTAAGGAAAATTTTATTAAAGTTATTATTGTCAATTTGCTGCTGTTATATTCCAGAGTTATATTTAACGGTGACTACTCATTAGTATTTAAGCTGATAAGTCACTACTGAGGTTGTTGAAGTACTATTTAATCGGCATCAAAGAAAATTTTATTAAAAGTTATTTGGTCATTTTGCTGCTATTTTGTATTCCACAGTTTAGTTTAATTGTGACTGCTCGCTACTATTTGAGCTGTAAGTCACTGCTGAGGTTGTTGGATTACTATTTAACTTGTCTTTAGCTAAATTTTGTTAAGAGCTATTTCGTTCATTTTGCTGCTGTGCTGTATTCCATAGTATAACTTAACGTTGACTACTCATTAGGATGTAATTCGATAAGTCACTGCTGAGAATGTTGAAAATTTTCTCAAAAGTTGTGATTGTCATGTCGAGCTTGTGCTACTTTCCAAAGTCAAACTGTAATAATTTATTATTTGTGTTCTTTTGGATTTTATTAATGTTTTGGAGCTAAGACCTTAATATGTAATTACAAGGCAATTATGAATAAGGTCTGACATTCCTGCTAAGTAAAAGATTATTCTTGGTATCTACCATTTCCCAGACAACCCCCCTCCTTATCAACCGACTACGTAACGTGGTTGCGAACATCGAAAATTTGATATATGTTCACATCAAATCTGTTGGAGGGGAGTGATCAGCATTTGTTAGTTCTATTTACTGTTCCGTTAATAAGAGAATATTTACGAATGGATCAGTTGCATGTCTTTAGAACTGGATGGGAATTTGTCGTTGGTATCAGCAAGAGATTGTTTTCTTTTTGCAGGCGTTATTTCCATGTTAGTGCGTTCCGCTCGTTTATAGGCAATTGGTCAGACTTGATATACTGTCGTTGAGGACCGCTGTATGAAAAACATTCTAACATTGTAGTCAAACTTAAAGGCCTCAAGCACCTTTATAGCCTCAAAAATCGTTTACTAAGAGTTTTTCCTTTCAAAGTGTAGTAATGAATTGAGTACGTATGAAATCTCAATAGTTTAGAGTTGACGATCAGGGTCCCAAAGCTGTCAACAGTTTAATGTAAAGAGAAGCACAGTTGGATCATATATAACATACTAGCTGACACAGATAATACTCCCAATGCCTCGATTTACCACGTGAGCGCGTTATTGTTAGAATTTGTGTTCGTCGTTTGAGTGACAGTGTTCAAGAGGAGAACACTGCATAGAGGATCGGCCATGCGTAGCCTGCCATCGTCGCCGTCATACACAGTGCTGAATTACGAGGTCCTCGTCATGTACTTTGGATTAGAGGATGGATGGATCACACTACTTCTTGGACGAATCACACTACACCTAAATCCTCATCTAGTTTCTACAGACCTCAGTGAGGTACGTCCAACTGTAGCAGTTATTGGAGCTTCTTCCCGTTCCATTTATCAACGCATCATAGGCAGAACGATTGCTTAAGCGCATCTGCGTGAGCTATAACTAGCCTAATCTTGTCTTCACCATCTCTGTGGGAGCGATACGTAAGTGGCAGTGGCATATTTCTATATGTCTCGCTTAAAGTTAGTTTCTTAAACTTCTTAAGTAGGGTTTCATGGAATAGTTCGCGTCAATATTCAACGTCTGCTATTTCAGGTTTTTCAGGATCTCCGTGACGCTCTCCCAGGGTCAAACAAAACTGGAAACATTCATGTTGCTCTTCTTTGTATACGTCAATATCCCATATTGGTCCTATCTGGTATTGTATTAGAGGGTGGATGGATCACACTACTTCTTGGACGGATCACACGACACCTAAATCCGCATATGCTTTCCACAGACCAGTGAGATTCGTCCAACTGTAGCAGTTATTGGAGATTCTTCTCGTCCCTTTTATCAACGCATCATAGGATAGTTTCAGGTAGCCAACGATAGCGAGAAATGACACTTGAGCAATATACTCGCTCGCCGTTGCCAAGCTAGCACAACAACTGTTCAGTTGTCTGACCTTCTTTCTGGATGTGTTTTGATTCCCAGTCCCGGATCCGGCCCTTTCATTTCGTATTTCGTCATACATGATACACAAAAAACAACACACACACACACACACACACACACACACACACACACACACACACACACAAACAAACAAACACACACGCAGACAGAAGCTACGCTTACGAAATACACACGTTTCATACACACTACTAACCAGACACTACTAGATCTTTCCGCACAAGGTGCGATTCAGCGTCATACGTACAGTTATAATCACTGAAATCGGCTTCATTTAGAAAGCGTTGCACGACATTGCGAGAAACTGAATTTTAGAAGTCTGAAATTCATACGACTGGGCCACCAGAGTCGTAAATATAACAATCATCTGCAACGCAGTGGCGTAGCGCAGTGGCTAGCGTAACTCAACGCGTAGAAGATCGTAGGTTCGAATCTCGTCAAACTTTTTTATTTCTAAATCTAATCAAAAGACTTTGATTACTATTTTTATTCAATTAATTGGTTCAAATATATATTTTTTTCTTTCTAACACTTTTCAGTATCATTTTCATCACTGTACTGGCTTTTTTTGTTTGCTCTTATTTTTCTTCCCATCGAACTATTTTCGTTTGGAATCTGTCTGTGTCGCCTACAATCTGCAACAAAGTGCCAACCAGCACTGCTCATCGGTTGGTAAAGCGGCAGCTCGTGTAGCCAGTGGGAGCTCTTAGCGCTGAAACAGAAATTTTTCTAAATTGATTTTGCTCGGGAAGGTTAGCTTTAATAGGTATGAGCAAAGAGATCGTGATATTAGTTCTGCCTCAGACTGTAGACCGCCGTTTTCTCGGATACACTGAACACCGCGAGGTTGTGGTTAGAAAAGGACATGAGTTTAAATTCAAGGCTACAAATCGGGTCGTCTGCCACAGTTCAGTTATTGGCCACTTAAAATTAGCTGTTGCCAGAGCGTATGGCGTTTCTGTTATACCTCGCGACGGCTGCTTCCAACATTACCATGCCTTACACATTAACATTATTTGTGAAGTGACCCGCTGTATTTCTGTGTCGCCTATAACCGAGTTGTAGCCGGCAGTCTATGTGGTAACAGAGTAGTGGCAAGTGACAGACGTCATCTGTCAAGTAAATTTAATCAAGCTATAGGAATGGTAGCACGAATGTTTTGTAAGAAATCTCCTTTGCAGACGGATTGCGTATTCCTACTGTCCTACCAATGAACCAAAGTCTGTCGCCTGTTTTATCTACAAGTGAGCCTATATGATCATTCTATTTCATATCCCCACAAGTTGTTTCACTCAGTTGTTTGTATGCGTTGATAGAATACAGTGGTGAGCCAGTGATATTGTAGCCATAGGCCATTACATTTTGTCGATACGCGAACCGCTCGACTTTACATTTATGAACATTTAAAGCTAGTTGCCGCTCTCTGTAAATATTTTAAATCTTATCAAAATCTAACTGAATGTTTGTCCCACTATTTTCAGACATTAGTTTATTATAGATAACTGGATCATCTGCAAGAAGCCTTAGATTACTATTAACAAGGCCTGGTAGGGTATTAGTATACAACATGAACAGCGAGGATCCCAAGACAGTTGCAATTTCTATGGAGAATCTGATCGGGCGCTGGAGTTTTGTTGAATTTTAGCGATTGAAGCTGTTTGTTCTCGTCACCACTGATAATAATACCTATACCACTCATCTTTGCAGCGGTGCGAAAATCAAGATGTGGTAGTACTGGATTTTGCTTTCAAATGGCTCTGAGCACTATGGGACTTAAGATCTATGGTCATCAGTCCCCAAAGAACTTAGAACTACTTAAACTTAACTAACCTAAGGACATCACACAACACCCAGCCATCACGAGGCAGAGAAAATCCCTGACCCCTCCGGGAATCGAACCCGGGAACCCGGGCGTGGGAAGCGAGAACGCTACAGCACGACCACGAGATGCGGGCTACTTTGCTTTATAGAGGAACATTTTAAAATGGCATTCAACGTTTCTGCGTTGGCTTTGACGCCCTCGATTTTAGCTCCTGTATTCCCCATGAGTATTTGGACACTAACTTTGGTGCCTCTAACAGCCTTTGCATATGACAGAATTTCTTTGGGTTTTTTTGAGAGGTTTCCCAATAATATTATGTTACGGCAATCGTTGAAAACTTCACGCAGTTGCTCTCTTGACAGCTTAATGCTTTTCATTCAGTATCTATCTACCTATAGCCCCATCCTTCGTTTGATTCATATTATGCAATAGTTTCTGTTTCTTTAGAAGTTTCTTTACAGGGACAGTATACCATGGATAGAGACTGTATACTACGGATATTCTTTCCCATCAGGAATTCTTTCAAACTTGAGCCATAGTTCTTCCTCTTGCTCCTGTCCTGAGCTAAAAGTTTCAGGTTCCTCATTGAGATGTGACTCTACTGCTTCTTTATCTAGTTTTCTAAACTCATCAATCTTTCTACTTTTCTTAGTTTCCCTTTTTACTTTGTTAATCATTGTTGCTACAACTACTTCATGGTCACTGATACTAGTTCCAACATAGACAACCTCAAAGGGGTCAGATCTATTTGTGGGTTTGAGTTTTTTGTCTACTGCAACAGATACACCACTTACATTTCCCATTAGCCTATTCTTTCGATATACATTTAAATTTTCCCGAAATATTTCACTGATATCAATTTCGTTATTTATCCACCTTTCTGTATCTAGTATTGTGTGGGCTCCATTCCTTTCTATGTTCTCTTCGAATTCTGACTCTTTAGAGGCAATGATTTGGCGGCTAATAACTAGGATTTTAATACTCTCGCCTGTGAATGGAATTTATTTTGATTACACTGGTACTGTGGGGTCACCTACAGCTATCGTTATCTGGGCCGGATGGAGAGTCGGCAAATCTAAAAACTCTTTGTGTGCACCCTACACACAGTCAGCTACCTGGATAGAAGCCTCTGATGTCTGGTGTACATCTGACCCATTTAGGAAGATCTTATAGTTCTCAACCCTAGTATAGGAAGTCACAGCCTAGTTTGACACAGAAACTTGAAGTATTTGGTTAAAGCCTTCTACTCGGCACGGAACCTGGGCGGCACGGTCATTTCTTGAGACAGTTCTGCAGGATGTGAGCTTCGATGAAATACTGTGAGCAAGACTTGTTTTCTAAATCTTCTCTGTCGGTCACTGGAATGATACAAGCATGACCTCTGAGTCTAGTCAACAGGCATCGTTTGTTCCAACGTGAGGCATCGTTCGTTCCAATGTGCACCACAATCTGTAATTGGCTCTCTCTGATCCCTCTTCGACATGTTGGATGAGGTCTCCAGGCAAACACACCAAGCGTACATGGTGTTTCTTTCTATCCCTTGTTGAAATTTTACTATTTTTCGCTACACGTTACAACTGCCGACGATGAATAGATCCTTAACATTTTGTGTTCGCCGACCTTGACTTGTCCCATAGATGAAGTTAGTTTGGCGTGGCTCAGTTTCATTGGAAGACAGCACCACGAATTTATTGGTTATGGGGGGATGGGTTCAACACTCTGAATTCACCTTGGGTCCTTACATGTTCAGAACTTCTAGATCTATCGGTGACACTTACAGTAAAGTGGTGACAGAGCCTGTACTTCCTGTAGAGTAACAGTATCTAGAGAAGATGATGGTAGTTGCGCTGTCTTTCGTATGTCTAGTAAATGCCTCTCGGTAGCACTTCCATCACACCCACTCAATGCAGTGTCTAATGACGTGACACTAGTCAGGGGGATTCTAGCTGTTTACGAACAGCAATTAACTCATCCCAAGCCCGAGAACAGCGTTCCCAATGAGGCTAAATTGTAGTTAGTGCAGTGTTTCATAGAACAATAGGCAAATAACTTTAAACTAAGATTTTCATCTGCAGGTTTGTTATGCTACAAGTATTACCAGTTTAATTCAACAACTGAAACGATTAGTTCAGTTATCACTAATAAATGTAGTGCAAATTATGGTCTGGCATAAGTAATATGACAGAAGGGAATAATCGACTTGTTATTTGACACGTGACTTTGAAACTGTTTGTACCAAGTCCTAAGGCCTTCCGAACCTATGAGTGTTTATTAAAGATGTAATGCACGTCCACCAGAGATAGGAATCTAAATTTTGGTATGCATATTACTGTGAAGTCAAAGGAAAGTAACGCAAAACGAACAATAATGTAGTCCTTTATTTTCCCGCTTCCTTACAGTGTCTGTCTTACAGACAGTACGCAGATGGACAATTATACGTTATTTCAGCAATGTTTATAGTTGATGGCAGTAGAGCATAGTCTTGCATGAACTCCAAATGTTCACCGGAATCGTTGTCTACCGCGCTCCATTGTGGCACCCATCACTCGGAGATTGTTCGTAATTTTGAACGTTGTACTGATTTCCGTACGCTGTACCACATATGTGTACTGTACGCAGTCCTGTACCTAGTGGGAATGCACGATGGAAGTGGACAAACTACAGCTTACTGCAATGCGTGTCATTTGGAGGCACTGGCTCTGGAACAATCATTTACCAAGACAACAAGCATTCACACATTGCAACCGTGTCAATGGTCTGCGTGGTTCATGGAGACGGACTCCAGACCGGTCGCCGATTTAAGAAATGTGTGTGCAACACCTTGGGCTTTAAAAACACATAGTAGATCCTCTAGATACTGACGTTCAGTTTCAAGGCGTGTATGACCCCAGTTATTTTTTGCACCCTAAAACAAAACAAACCAGTTTCAGTAGGTATGGATTAACGAGCCTCAGGAGCGGCCATAAGACCTTCGAAATGCACCAGTGGATGTAGTCAGTCCAGAATGATTATACTGATATGTCATCAGTCTTCTAACACTCCAACTTTAATATAATATCATAATCAATGGCATGTACTAACATGTCCTGAACACATGCATATTTATTACATTTACTCTACTCCTTCTGGCTGTTTAACTTCTTAATTGGTGGACAATTAGCTTTACAGAAGTCATGTCGTTTGTGATCTGCTTCTGACACAATGTTTATAGCACGTTTCCTCTATTTCCAGACTCATACTTACACTAGATTTTCAAGCATTAAAACTATTCATCTGTCACGTTATCAGCTTTTGTGTGTTCACATTTTCCCATTATGATTTTCCGCCGTCTGCCATTAACTCATCACCTGTCCTTTATCCTACCTTCTATTATTTGTTAGTATTCATCTTACCATCTGGTGTTTTAGGTAAACTTATTTCCGCTCGTTTCCTTGTATTTTTCCTCTTGAAGCGAGAGATAACGTTTTCGAGATGTATACGATATTCTGTCTTGAATATTTGTGTTTTATAGGGGAGCAGTTTATGGATATGGTTCGCCTTCGCTGCGGCGCCCACTTCGGGCATGAGATGGTCTATAACAGTGTAGCAGAACCCATTCAAACTCACAAAGGACGCAACTGCGGTATCATTTGGCTGCAATATCGGTTTTTTACACGTTTCACGGCATCCAACGAGTTCACATCTCCCGCAGGAAAACAGTAATGTTCTCTGCCGTAAACGATAATACGCCGTTTTATTAAATACCGAGTTTCAATGCTGGGCCCAGCGGTGAAACTAATCATATTCATCGTAAAACACGCTTTCATTTCGGCTGACGCAGTACCAAAACAATTTTGTTTCTAAATGATAACACGTCTGTTTGAGTACTGTGTTATTATTTTGTGCCAGCGAAATGCACTGAGAAAGTAAGGGGAAATGATGGCGGAGGTAATTTGTTTATGTTTAATGTGCAATACTGAAAACTGAAGGCATATACAAGAAGCTCCTACATGAACATGATCATCTACAAGACTAAGCGTGCACGCCATATTATTCAAGAAAATAATAATGTCTAAACCTGACGACTAAAATCATGAAACGGCTTCGTATATTACCTATACAGATAATACATGGGCATTTGAACGAACGAACGGAGTAATTAATTAGCATAATCAATTACAGCAATCTCGTAAGCAAAACATGACAGTGTTGTCTCTAAAAACCGTCTGCTGCAACTGTTTACTGAAAGTAATTTCACCTTATAAAAAACATAAATGAATACCTGTACAGGACCACAACCTTACCATCCCCGAGTCAACTTTAGGGAGCAATCTGACGGTAGTTTTTCGCGGCATGGCTGCTATAAGCAGCAGCTGCGTTACCGCTGGTACATGACAACAGAAGTTCTCAGAGAGCTCACGATATTGAAGTAGACTGCCAGGATATGGTTTATGATACATAATGAGTGGGCCAAGTAGGAAGAGGATGAACTCGTACTTGAAGAGACAGCAGTTGAAATCCCTGTCTGGCCATTCAGATTTAGGTGTTTCGTGATTTCCCCTAACCGCTTAAGACAATTTACCTGGATGGTACTTACCTGCAAGACCACTACTAGCGCTACTGGACCTAGATCATGATACGGTGCTTCGAGGTGCATGCCCACGAGCTGTGGTTGGTGTCCTGTGTCCCTACTTCCTTCGGTGTCAATTATGACTGTTGATATTTTAAAAATATCGGGAATACGATACATCAATATTGAAAAAAATATCATTATACGCCCTCGATATGTAAAAAAGGGGTATCGATATGCCGCTGAAAAAAAATATTGACGTACTGGCCTATAAAATTATCGTCTGCACATGGGAAAAATAAGATCGGTTTTCGAGCTGTATATTTGCGTATTGATTTATTATTAGATATTCTGTACACCAACAAGCTAGTAGCCCGCCTATTCCCCATAGAGCAAGAACTGAAAGGAACATTCACACTTGGCGATAATCACTTTGCTAACAATGGTAACTGGAATGAGATTTTCACTCTGCATCGGAGTGTGGCTGATATGAAACTTACTGGCAGATTAAAACTGTGTGCCGGATCGAGACTCGAACACGGGACCTTTGCCTTTCGCGGGCAAGTGCGGGTAGAGCACTTGCCCGCGAAAGGCAAAGGTCGCGAGATCGAGTCTCGGTCCGGCATACAGTTTTAATCTTCCAGGAAGTTTCAATAGTAACTGGATGATAAGAGGTGTCCATCTTCCGGTTTCGTCACATATCGGATTTGCCTAGAACACTTTATGACGACTTCCCTGTTTTTTCATTTCTGTCAACGCCATGGACACGCGGGGTAGCCATGCTGTCTTAGGCGCCTTGCCACGGTTCGCGTTGCTACCCCGTTCGGAGACTCGAGTTCTCCCTCGGTCATGGGTGTGTGTGTTGTCCTTAGCGTAAGTTAGTTTAAGTTAGATTAAGTAGTTTGTAAGCATAGGGACCGATAGCCTCAGCAGTTTGGTCCCATAGGAACTTACCACAAATCGAAAAATGTCAACGCCAGCGACCTAGCAGTTGTAGTATCAAAATGTCTTGGTGAAGTTAAACATGGCAGTTTCTGTTGCTAGCGCCGAGCGCCGATTACATCAGCATTTCCCCTCTCACGTGTCCGCCCATCGTAAAGATCAGTCTCGTCGCCTAGGCTTTTGTTAATCATTTTCAGCAACTGGTTTTGCAGAATATGTATGTGAAGAAATAGCACACTGTTTGCGTTAATACGGGTGTGCCATTTCTTCATATTGGGAATTTTGTTATTCCATTCACACCGTCCCCCCCCCCCCCCCCCCCCCCTACCACCAACTCTAGTGCAATCGCACTTCTTCTTTGTGCCATCTAAACTTGTTTCACACAGTCAAAGAGAAAGACTGCAAGTGATGAAAGCTCAAAAAGTAGTAAGACTCCTTCACACAGTGAAAGTAAAATTATGTTCTACTATAATTTCAAATATATACCGAAAATTTCGAAAAAAAATATAAAATAAAAATATCGGTGTTCGATATTGCCATTCCGATACCGATGTATCGATATATGGTGGAAGAAATACTGGCAGTATATACACTCCTGGAAATGGAAAAAAGAACACATTGACACTGGTGTGTCAGACCCACCATACTTGCTCCGGACACTGCGAGAGGGCTGTACAAGCAATGATCACACGCACGGCACAGCGGACACACCAGGAACCGCGGTGTTGGGCGTCGAATGGCGCTAGCTGCGCACCATTTGTGCACCGCCGCCGTCAGTGTCAGCCAGTTTGCTATGGCATACGGAGCTCCATCGCAGTCTTTAACACTGGTAGCATGCCGCGACAGCGTGGACGTTAACCGTATGTGCAGCTGACGGACTTTGAGCGAGGGCGTATAGTGGGCATGCCGGAGGCCGGGTGGACGTACCGCCGAATTGCTCAACACGTGGGGCGTGAGGTCTCCACAGTACATCGATGTTGTCGCCAGTGGTCGGCGGAAGGTGCACGTGCCCGTCGACCTGGGACCGGACCGCACCGACGCACGGATGCACGCCAAGACCGTAGGATCCTACGCAGTGCCGTAGGGGACCGCACCGCCACTTCCCAGCAAATTAGGGACACTGTTGCTCCTGGGGTATCGGCGAGGACCATTCGCAACCGTCTCCATGAAGCTGGGCTACGGTCCCGCACACCGTTAGGCCGTCTTCCGCTCACGCCCCAACATCGTGCAGCCCGCCTCCAGTGGTGTCGCGACAGGCGTGAATGGAGGGACGAATGAAGACGTGTCGTCTTCAGCGATGAGAGTCGCTTCTGCCTTGGTGCCAATGATGGTCGTATGCGTGTTTGGCGCCGTGCAGGTGAGCGCCACAATCAGGACTGCATACGACCGAGGCACACAGGGCCAACACCCGCCATCATGGTGTGGGGAGCGATCTCCTACACTGGCCGTACACCTCTGGTGATCGTCGAGGGGACACTGAATAGTGCACGGTACATCCAAACCGTCATCGAACCCATCGTTCTACTGTTCCTAGACCGGCAAGGGAACTTGCTGTTCCAACAGGACAATGCACGTCCGCAAGTATCCCGTGCCACTCAACGTGCTCTAGAAGGTGTAAGTCAACTACCCTGGCCAGCAAGATCTCCGGATCTGTCCCCCATTGAGCATGTTTGGGACTGGATGAAGCGTCGTCTCACGCGGTCTGCACGCCCAGCACTAACGCTGGTCCAACTGAGGCGCCAGGTGGAAATGGCATGGCAAGCCGTTCCACAGGACTACATCCAGCATCTCTACGATCGTCTCCATGGGAGAATAGCAGCCTGCATTGCTGCGAAAGGTGGATATACACTGTACTAGTGCCGACATTGTGCATGCTCTGTTGCCTGTGTCTATGTGCCTGTGGTTCTGTCAGTGTGATCATGTGATGTATCTGACCCCAGGAATGTGTCAATAAAGTTTCCCCTTCCTGGGACAATGAATTCACGGTGTTCTTATTTCAATTTCCAGGAGTGTATATAGGTACTTTTTGGAAAAATGTCGATATATCGGTATTTTATCGGCATACGATGAGCCAATCCTACTGAGCGTATCTGAGACTTCCTCAAACGTCAGCTTATAGATCACAAGAAAAGAAGCTGAAAAGTGTGGGATTCAGTGCCCTGTCGACAACGAGGCGAAAAGAGATGTAACACAAGACAGGTATATGATAAAGATGGGACGAAATCTGCCGTCATCTTTCCAAAGAACCAGTCCGATATTTGACGAAGCAGTTCAGGGAAACAAGGGAGTACTTAAATTTGGATGGCGGGATGAGTTCTGAACAGCTGCCCTACAGAGTACGAAACGAGTTTTCTGACATATATACTGGGTCTTAATGGTACAGGCACAGATATTATGATATCTGGTATCTTAACATGTCTGCACTTCAGTGTGTAAGTTGTATTTTGTCTGTGTCTAGCAGTCTTCCCGCAAACACATTACATAATTTACTATCTGATGTTTCTTACATTGCCATAACCGTGCTGCAAAGTGGACTACACCTGTCAGTATGGACTATCCGTTTCACGTCCATGCGTCCACACTTTCATACCTGAATTGCAGCCTAGGGCCGGCCGGTGTGGCCGTGCGGTTCTAGGCGCTTCAGTCTGGAATCGCGTGACCGCTACGGTCGCAGGTTCTAATCCTACCTCTGGCATGGATAGGTGTGATGTCCTTAGGGTAGTTAGGTTTAAGTAGTTCTGAGTTCTAGGGGACTGATCACCACAGATGTTAAGTCCAATAGTGCTCAGAGCCATTTGAACCATTTTTTTGCTGCCTAGGGAAAATAAACATTAATGCCATGCTTGTTCCACGTGTACTTGGAGGTACTAACAACCCTAAACACATACTACTCTTAATAGCTATATTACGTCTGTAATTGAAGTAAATACTGATTTAATGTCCAGTACACTATATTCTGTCATAATAGAAATATCTACACTTATAACCCATACACCGTGCATGTACAGGGTGTCCCTGAAATGTTGCCACAAACTTTGAGGGGTTGTAGAGGGTGGCCTGGGAAACAAATTGATGATACGAACACATGCCCGAAAACATCACATAACGACGCTACAGAGACGAGGTTATAGGCGTCGACTCCTGCCACTGATGCGATGGACCGTAGGTGAAACGTTTCGCATTGTTGTCTGCTATCCAGTGATCACGACTGATTGGCACGATCGCCTGTGGAGAAGATGGAGCTAGCTGCTGGGTAGACTGGCCTTGCCTCTTATGAATTTGATGCTCTATTGCCATGATGGATGACAGTTTCGGACACAGGTTTCAATCAGCAGTTTATTTTGCTCCTGTATATCTAAAATATTGGTGATTTTAGAGGTTTCCAGAACATAAATAAACTACGGATGAAAACCTATGTTCGAAACTGTCATCCACCAAGTCAACAGAATATCGCACTCGTAAGAGACGAGGTCTGTATACGCAGCAGCTCTCTCCACCTTCTGCCATGGCGATCGTGGCAACCAGCCGTGATCACTAAATAGCAAACAACAATGCAATACGTTTCGTCTACGGTTCGTCTGCGTAAAAAGTTGCGTTTGCGGCAGAAGGGGTGTTTTAGTAGCAGTCGCCGGCGCCTGTAACTTCGACTCCCTAGCGTCGCTGGACGACGTTTCCGGACACGGGTTCCTATCCTCGATTTGTTTCTAAAGACACCTTCTACAACCCCTTGAAGTTTGTCGCAATATTTCTGGGACATCCTGTATATATCATAATTAACCCTGTAATCCTTTTATTTGTTTATATCACGAATGTACGTATTCATTATTTCACTGCAGCCTTGTGGTGACAATCAGATTTTGTTTTCTTTGTGGAATGATCCATAAGATACGTTAAAGATCAGTGAGGATCATGGCATTACTAGGGTGTGTGGGGAAGTATTGTTATTGAGAAAAAAAGATTGCAGGAAAGTTGTACAAAAAATCAGTAACAAAACTTTAGTGACCAGAAAGTGACCAAATGCAAGGAGGTTCTACTGTCCGTTTCATAATGTGACCTAATCGTAGTGGTGATGTGTTCTATAAATATATACACCAACCAAATCAGAAAAATGCGACTGCTCTAGTAATTCTGGATGAAGAGGAGGCGACAGGGGATCGTACTCGTTCTGGAAGAAGAAAAACGTGGTGGCAAACCAACTCATCACTACACCTCACATCGCAACAGTTACATGCGTTCCAGTTAGCACTGTAAAAGTTTGCACTCCTTTACTTCAATTTGAAACTAATGAGAGATAGAAGTTCTCTTCAAATTGTAAGCTCTAGTATTGCATAAATAAATTTTTCCTCAGAGAAGAGTTACTAATTTTATCCCACTGCCACTTATACAATCGGACCTTATGAAAGTTGCATGCAATAAAAATGTTGTTGTTGTTTTTGTGGTTTTCCAAAGACTAGTTTGATGCAGCCATCCATGCTACTCTATTCTGTGCTGGCCTTTTCATCTCCGAGTAAGATGAGAGACCTACATCTTCTGAATCTGATTATTGTATTCATCTCTTGGTCTCCCTCTACGATTTTTACCCCGGTACCTCCCCTCCCCCCCCCCCCCCCCCAACCCTCCAATGCTTCCCACCAGTACTAAATTGGTGATTCTTTGATGCTTCAGAATGTGTCCAAGCAACCGATTCCTTCTTCTAGTCAGGTTGTGCCACAAATTTCTCTTCTCCCCAATTCTATTCAGTACCTCCTCATTAGGTACGCGATCTGCCCATATAATATTCAGCATTCTTCTGTAGCACGACATTTCAAGCGGTTCTATTCTCAGTTTGTCTAAACTGTTTATTGTTCGTGTGCCACTTCCACACACAGCTACACTCAGTACAAATACTTTCAGAAATGACTTTCTGACTCTTTAATCTATACCCTATGTTAACAAATTTCTCTTCTTCAGAAACGCTTTTCTTGCCATTGCCAGTGTTAAACTAACTCGTTCCTAATTAATTCGTTGCATTGCGCTACGAAAGGGTCGTTATTCTTTCCATCTGGTTGATTACAATTTATTTCAATACTAGTAAACCATTGGAGTGTCAATTGATAAATTACGTTCTTTGATAAGATTTTCTTGTAGAGTGTGAATGTGGATAGCAACTGCAGATGACCAGTTTTCATCTTTTATATGTGTGTATCTCTGTTTCTAATTCTTGTTTAGAAGAAAGAATCACAGTCTTAATTGTTTAATGCACTGTAAAATTTAAATATTCTTAAACGATATGGTTATTAGGAAAAATGTGAGGAATATGTATTTATGTATATTCGTTTATAAATTCAGTTAATGTTCACAGTTGCCCAATTTTTTAATAATTTTGCCTGCATGTTTCTAATAGTTAACCTTTAATCACTCGTGCCACTTTTCTGGGGGAAAACACATAGTATGAAGCGATAGAACAACGGTTCGTCGAAGACTGAACACGTTATTCATTTGCAGCTATCGAAATGAGGATTAAGCACTACACAGTGTTAAGTCTGGAAGTGTTTGACGGAAACCACGGCGTACCTATATCACTGGTCGTCCTGAAATGTGGATCTCATTGCTTCTGAACATGATTCCGGCCTCCTAAGTATAACATATAGCCATCCCAGCGGTATCAGAACCGACTGAGATAGGGGAGGCGATATTACGAATACTTGTGAGGTGCATAGTTCCGCTTTCGGCTACCTCGATTTCAGGGGTCGCGAAAAACACGCCACACGAAGGATAAATACATGGCCCAGTGAGATGATCGGTAGTTCGTATCTCGTCTATGAAGCCATCGTTGTGCTGATTCACGAGTAGGCCTGCAAATATTACCTCGCTTAATGGGTATGAACTCTGATTTGGAACTCTATTTGGTCCTGTATAGTTTTTTAAGAGGATCTTGGTTTAGTCCATTGAAACAGATTTGAGCTTACGTTACTTCCAACCCTAACTTTCGTCCACTATTGCATTTCAACCAATGATTAAGCGTCGATTTTGATTTCCACGCGCTATCTGATTAGGGACGGCGTGCTGCCTAATTTATGTCAGCGTACGACACAAAAGTAGAGACGTGTATGGGATAGGTTACTGTTTTGTCACCCAAGTCCTCCGACGGCATGAAGGAACTGAATGCATATGCTTCTTAAAGCAGTGACAGCAGCACAGCTGAATTATAACTAAATAGGACAGGGAACTACGGCTATTATTTACGGTATCCGAATAATCAGGTTTTCTTATATGGAACAAAATTCTACCTAGTCACGGACGCTAAGCTGCTAATAGAACGTTTTATCCCCTGCATTAACCTAACAGATAGTCGGCGCAACGATTACAGAGGCGGGCGCCATTAAAATTATGTAAGCCACTACCAGTCCAACACACTAACGCCGGCACCTTGTTTCATAAGCCAATGGGTCCTGATCACGAGTTACATAAGAAAGAGATTCTATGTTTCCAGCTTGATGAAAATATTAGTGTTACACTGGACGAATTCCTCGTGACGTCCCAAGACATGGCCTGACTAACAAATCAGAACCAGTCACTTCACAAAGCAGTACGTTATACGCATTTCGGTTGATCGGAACAGCTGCCCGAAGCTATGTAATTGACACTACGAATCTATTTTTTGATGCAACACAGACATAACGCTAATCATAGGGTACGTCTGCTGGTCACAGAAGAGTCCGAGTGCAAGGTTTCGACCCCAATCGTACTCTGACCTCACATCCTCAAGCTATTACATAATGCGCAATGGGGAGTATAGTGACTAGGAAATGACGCCGACATTGAACGCATGGTCCCTACCTGCCAAACATGTGTGTCAAACCAGTGGGGTCCGGCACAACATTTATCCCTATGTATCACTAAGTCACCCATCAAACCACGTGCACATAAACTTTGTCGGCTCCTGTACAGGGGCATGGTGTTACATGTTGTGGACTCCTTCTCTAAATTTCCATACACTGCTGGGATGTCATCAACGACATTAGCAACTATAATAAAGGCACTAGCTACGACCTTTAACACAGCCGTGCGTCACAAACCATAGTATCTGACAATGGGCCACAATTCATTACACGCGAGTTGCAACCCTTTTGCCAATTAAACGACATATCACATCTGAACCTTGCTCTTTTTCATTCGGCATCGAACTCTGTAGCCGAGTGGTTGGTCGGAACTTCTAAAGCCTAAATGAAAAAAAAAAAAATGACGGCGACAGCGACCACTGAGAAATCTCTGGCGTGCTTCCTCTCTTAATACAGACCTACCACGGCATATGTCTGCAGTTTAGCTGAGACGCTGCACGGGCGCAGGCAACATAATCATTTCGAGTTGCTATGCCAGAACCAGCGGGACCAGACCTCACAGACACGCCACTACTCCACGATATCAGTATTCCGAGCTCGCTCATTCGGTCACGTAGAGGGTGGATTTCAGGTGTCGTCATAAGTTATATGGAGCAGCAGTTGTCTGAAGTAGCGGTCGGACAAGACAGCTTCGCGAACCAACCCAATCGGTTCCGGTCGCGACAACTGAACGAAATCATGTCCATAACACAGCCTCGTCATGGTCCAAGTAGCGTCATGAGACTGTCACCGCTACCTATTAGACTTTCCAGCTGACCCAGGTCCCGGCTACCCTCACTCAGATTTCTACACTCTTCCTACTGAAGATCCTCGTCTCTCACTCCAGCGAGGCATGGGTATTATCTCTGCTGCTGTGAGTGCACACCGAGCTAAGGGCTCATAAGTCTCCGTGGCTCCAATGTCGACAATAACAGTAGCACAGTCATTGACAATGATTACCACCTCCCTTGCCCTCGTACATCGCCAGTCACGGTACTATGGGAACCATAACCTCTGTGGGGCTGTTACACGGGGGAAGAGGGGAAAACAGATCTAGTATCCCGTCACTCTAGCGATATGGGAGTATACTATAAAATCGGCAAACAGTTGCTTTCGGCGATCGTGACTAAATTGGCCGCGGAAAACACGTTCAACACGTCGGTGCCGTACACTCCACTCTGTTTCATAATTGCATTTATTCAGTGTACGACAGTGCAAAGTATCGCGTGTCTAGAGAGTATGACAGGCCAGCAGCAGACGCCTTAGAGCCGCATAATGCATCATATCTCCAGCAGTTCAGGAATTTTTACTGGCGCGAGTCAAGGAGAGCTTAGGCCGCCAAAATTTAATTGTACCGACATTTTTTGAAAGAGGAAACTCCACACTTGTTTTTGGATTCTATTTTGGTATGGTTTAGACGTTATGGCGGAAGGTAGTGAAGTTTCAGTGTTTCATCAACCTGTTAGACATAAATGGATAAGACTACTGTCTGCTGTAGGCTTTAGCCGTGCAATTCATCTGCATTGCATTCATGGATCTTGTGTTCCAAGTACATTTTCAAGTAATGTTTACCCAGAATAGCTTTTCATACTGCGCATTTGTTGATTCGCCGTGGAACTTCGATATTCGATTGTGACCCGTTCGAATCCACGTGTATATGTGGGAGACTGTTACCGTTTTAAATTATTTCATCCGTAAATATAAAGGACTTGCAACGCCCTCCCCCCCCCCCCTTCCCCACCTATCTGTCTCTCTCTATCTCTCTCTCTCTCTCTCTCTCTCTCTCTCTCTCTCTCTCTCTCTCTCTCTCTCTCGCCCGCTCTTAAAAGGCGAGGGAAACGCTTTTTTAGCTTTCATTATGAGGTTCATGAACTGATTATGTGATTTGCGAACTTGGGCCTCAATTTTATTGATGATATATATTGTCCAAGTAGTACTACCATTTCTACAATGTTATTTCGAGCATTATAAGATTCATTTCTCATCTTTTTCGGACACATATTTACTGCAGCTGAGAATTATCTTTGTCGAAATATGTATGCGCGTGGCGTTGTTTATTAATTGATATGAGGTGATCTCATGGAACCTACCCCCATTTTCCTGTTTGATTTGTTTTGAAAGAAAAGCACGTTTTCGCTTTGCTAATGCGCATGCCAGCTATCTATCACGGTATTTTCCAGAAATTAGACAAGGAAACCACGACGCTATTTCTGACATGCAGGTTGGAGTCGTAGTTTGATAATTTTGGGATCCACAACATCTCACTGTTTAGTAATTTTTCAAGTGATAACAGTAACAATGGCCAGCACATGTTCTCTGCACGAGCCGAGCCTACAAGGCAAAGTTCATTACACGTTTGGTCTTTTTTTAAGCACCGTGTACACGTAATGTTCAATCCTTGCAAGTTATGAATGCTTTACAAATCCACAGCAGCGCTTGCTAAAGTTCCACCATGTCAGTATTTAACTTCTCGAAACAGATTGCGCAAGAGGAAGTCGTAGGCTTTCAGCATCACATGAGGAAAGCAGTTGTTCGTCTACAGGAAGTAAATACCCAGCCCGGAGGGCGGATCGAAATTCATATACAGCCTCTGAAGCCTTCCTTACGCCAATCACGGATACAACTGTTAACTCACTTTCTGGAAATGGACTTTACTAGGAACTCTGTGGTACTGTATATTGCTGATAAGGATCCTGGCTTTGTTCATAGGTATTGACTTCACTCACGTTAAGTACGGTCTTAACGTTCGTTTTCTATTATGTTTTCGTCCATCGAGTTTGCGTCGATCTCGGTTTCGATATACTACGTGGTTCGAAGCAGTAACCTGTCTTGTTTGCGTTAGGGACGACTGAAAACCAAGCACTGCGGCTCCCAGTTCGGTAGAACTTTACATCATTATGTCAAGATGTCTGTTGCAGAGCCCCATTTTCGACAACATCGGATAAAAATCTTGACTCGCTGTTGCGTTCTGTTAATTTAACGTCTTATCTAAGATAATATAATTAATTTTAAGTTTACCGTAAAAAACCTCTACTACCGATCTCTTAACCGAAGCGAAATTGTTTCTCAGTTATTTTTATGGAGCTATGGGAAGTTTGTTTTCACCACGAATGAACACTCGGCTGACCATATATATGACCGAATAGTGTCCAAATAATGGTAAAACACTGATCCAAGGAGAAGCTATGAACGCTGCTTTGCTACTAAAGGGAGGACAAAGCGGCCTGCTGGCCATTGACCTGACTACAATAGGTCGCTCATTACAACCGGCAGCCGTGTTCCCGTGGCCTGAAGCTAAGCTTTCTGCTAGGAACAGGCCCCTCTGAGAGTGGTGCATTTAACAATAGAGCCCATCTGCCATTAGAAACGTGTACCGCTTCCTCTGAGTTTGCTGGATTGTAGCTCTGTTATTGTTACTCAGAATAGATGCTACGTTGCGGATCTCGGATCTCAGCCAAGCACTCTCGTAGACAATACAGAAAATTACCTATAAAATATATACACTAGAATGTACGTTGGTTGTCAGTCTCAACCGAACCATAAAATGGAACTGATAGACAAAGTGCTTTTCCGTAATAATAACAAAAGCTCGACTTGATTGTTTTTAATGATATGGCAATTATGATAAAAATTGCTGTGTCAGTTTTCGGATTAACACTCCAATGCGACTTCTGGAGAACAAACACTATTCAAGTTATTTTTATTACTAAGGGAGAAAATTCCGGTCTTAACCACAGAATTTTCATTCGTTAATCATAGATTTGATATAAATTAATCACATTTCTGAAGCTTTTTTAAGCACGTGATCCATCGACAGCTCCTGTTATACAAAATTCGGTAATGTTACTCAGTCTGTGAGTTCTTGCACTAACTTAGTTTTCTGTTATTTTTATGTACAGGTTCACCGTACATCCACATCAATACTATGAAATCCTCCTGACAGTATGTGGTAGAGGATATCTCAGTTTCCACTGTTGCTTCCCCATTGTGGCTTTCCATTCACGAATGGTGGATGGGGAGAACTTCTCTTGGTAAGCCTCCTTATGAGCTCAAATTGAGTTTACAGCCAGAGCATACAGGGTGATTATAGTTCAGTTTCAAAACGCTGTAAAACACGAACCACTGCTCAGAATAACGCCAAATTCAAATGGAATATTATCTCAGAGTAGCAGTTCTTACAACCTACGTCCTCAATTTTTTGCTGGAGGTATTTCAATCTCTGTCTTCTTGCCCGCTATAGACCTCTCTAATACCATGGAAGTTATTCCCTGGTGGCTTAACGGATGTACCATCAGGCTGTTTCACATACGATATTCCTTTGCTTTCCGATTCTGCGCAGAACCTCCTCATTCCTTACATTATCAGTCCACTTAATTTTCAACATTCGTTTGTAGCACCACATCTCAAATGCATCGATTTTCTTCTGTACTGCTTTTCCAACACTCCATGTTTCACATCCATACAACACTGTGCTGTAAACGTACATTCTCAGAAATTTCTTCCTCAAATCAAGGCCTATGTTTGATGCAAGTAGACTTCTCTTGGGCGGGATTGCCCTTTTTGCCAATGCTAGTCTGCTTTTGATGTCCTCCTTGCTCAGCCCGTCAGTGGTTATTTTGTTGCCTAGTTAGCAGAATTCCTTAACTTCATCTACTTCGTGAGCATCAGTCCTAATATTCAGTTTCTGGCTGTTCTCATTTCTGCTACTCCTTACTTCTTTCGTCTTTCTTTTACTTACTTTTAATCCATATTTCGTACTCATTAGACTGTTCATTCCATTCAGCAGATCCTGTAATTCTTCTTCACTTTCACTCAAGATAACAATGTCATCAGCGAATCGTATCATTGATAGCCTTTCACCCTGAATATTGATTACACTTCTGAACCTTTCTTTTATTTCCATCATTTCTTTTTCGATGTACAGGCTGAACAGTAGGGGTGAAAGGCAACGTCCCTGTCTTACACCCTTTTTAATACGAGCACTTCACCGAGCGAGGTGGCGCAGTGGCTAGCACATTGGACTCGCTTTCGGGAGGACGACGGTTCAATCCCGCTTCCGACCATCCTGATTTAGCTTTTCCGTCGTTTCCCTAAGTCGCTCCAGGCAAATGCCGGGATGGTTCCTTTGAAAGGGCACGGCCAACTTCCTTCCCTGTCCTTCCCTAATCCGATGAGACCAATCACCTTGGTGTCTGGTCTCTTCCCCCAAACATCCCAACAACCCAACCCCACTTCTACTGTCAAGCAACAAAAATCCGAGCACTTCGTTCTTGGTCGTCCACTCTTATTATTCGCTCTTGGTTCTTGTACATATTATGTATTACCCGTCGCTCCTATCGTTTACTCCTACTTTTCTCAGAATTTCGAACATCTTGCACCATTTTACATTGTCGAACGCTATTAACAGGTCGACAAATCCTATGAACTTGTCTTGAATTTTCTTTAGTCCTCCTTCCATTATCAACCACAACATCACAGTTGCCTCTCTGGTACCTTTACCTTTCCTAAAGCCAAACTGATAGTGATCTAACACACACGCAATTTTCTTTTCCATTCTTCTGTATATTATTCTTGTAAGCAACTGGGACGCATGAGCTGTTAAGCTGATGGGGCGATAATTCTCGCACTTGTTAGCTCTTGCAATCTTCGGAATTATGTGGGTTCCGAAAATCAAATGTTATGTCTCCATACTCGAGCATTCTACGCACCAACGTGAATAGTCGTTCTGTTGCAACTTTCCCTAATGATTTTACGATTTCTGATGGAATGTTATCTACCCCTTTTGCCTTATTTGATTTTAACTCCTCCAAAGCTCTCTTAAATTCTGACTCTAATACTAGATACCCTATCTCTTCTAAACCGACTCCTGTTTCTTCCTCGAGGTAACGTTGCGGAAAAAAGTAATGAAAATTTTACCACTAGATGACGATGTAAGCAGCAGAATATGTGAAACAAAAGACGCAGGTTACATGGCTGTTCCTTAGTTTGACGACCAGCCTGACTGTCTCAGTGCAGTACCGCACTGCTGGTAAAGCTCTTTAACAATAATGGGGACTGTGCACCTGTAGCTCTTCAGAAGTTCTGGACACGCAAGGGTACAGGGACATAGGACCATTGTCTATCTTCCAACAACAGATGGTTATAATTCAGAAAATGTTCAATAATGATTAATATCTTTTTATTCTTAAAACTCTTTAGTATTATTTGTTTGTAAATTTTTGGTGCTCCATTTTTAAATATTTTTACCTGTTTTATCCTTAATTGGAGTAGACCAAGCAGCTTTAGAAAAAAATATCAATTATAGTTAATAAATATTTATATTGCTTATTTAATTTTTATATTCCTTTTTATTTACCTGAATCCATTTTGACTAAATCAGCTTGCTATAAATCTTCTTTTCCAAGACAAATTACAATTTTTCCTTTAAAAATTTTTCACATTGGTCTATGTAATTATTTAATAATTTGTTCATGAATATTAAGTGCTAGTATTCCATTACCTACAAACTTTTTAACAATACACTCTTTTTAGTTCTACAAATTGAACAAATACATTAAATATCTTGTTTTCAAACTTTTGCTATTCCTCTTTGAGAATGATGCGTTTCAGTAAATATTTTATACTTCAAACAATAGATGTGATAGTTGTGAAGGATCAAACCATTGTCCATTTACATAGAATAAAAATTATTTAATTAATTTAAATTATTTCACCACACATAATTAACTTTACATCTGTAGAACCTTTTTAACACTAGCTTTTAATCTTATAGTTAAAAAATTAACGGTTAAAAATCGAGGTGGAAAAATTTGATTTAAAAGGAAATTTTAAATGGGAGACATAGTTAAAAAATCTTTTTAATTAATACAATACAAAATATTCAACAACAATAATGAAACCAAAACACGTAAAAATAATGAAAATGAAAACAAAACTATTGAAAATTGTTTAATGTAAAAAATTTATTTGATACTGATGCTAAATATAAAATAGGTGTCAAAGTAAGGAATTTTCGAAAAACGATATAAAGCCAATTGGTCAGCAGAAATGTTTGAAATTGAAGATCTTATTCATTCTAATCGAAACATGTATAAACTGGAAGATTTAAATGCTGAAGAAATGAAAGGAAATTTTTATGACTAAGAATTATTGAAAACGAACTTTCTAGATGTTTATCTTCTTGAAAAGTTTTACATCAGAAAGGTTATAAAGTGTATGTTAAATGGTTAAGTTTTGATAATTCACACAACTGTTGGATCGAGACAAATAAAATTATTTTATAAAAATTAAATTATTTTATATTTTTTAATATAAATGGAATTAGTTATTGAAAATTTAAACATGTACGGTATTGAATACAATGTTCATTATTCTCATTGTTTTATTAAAGAAGATAGAGTACATTTTGATAGTAAAATGAATGTTAGTAAGAGTGACCTTATGTCAGATTAATTTGAGAATTTTTAATTTGAATTAATTCAATCAGATTGTTTTTAAGGTTTCATTTTTTTAGATGTATATAATAATCGTTATAAATGTATTAATTTCGCATTTGATAAAAGTACTTGTAAATTTTCTAAGAAACGTTCTTAAGATTACATACATCAACATACAGGGTACAGTTCTTCTTTTGAATAATTATATACAGTATTGAAATATTTTCGATAACAAGTATCCTTAATTTTGTTTAGATCTTTTAAATGTGTTATATGGCTTTCATAGAGTTTTCTTACAGCAGCCTTTCACAAAAGGCATTTTGTTTTTCATAATGAAGGAATATAAATTGGGTTTATTAATAAATTTTGCATGAGACAGAATATTTTCAGGTAGTCCTGAAATAGAACCCTTCAAATCCCTACACAGGGTGTTTAGGGATGAAAGGTTAATATTTTAAACTGTGATAGTATAAGTAATTCTGAAAAAAAGTTATATGAATATAGGTCCGCAATTGCTTCGTTGAGGGAGGTATGGGTATCGAAAGAAACGTTATTCCGTAAAACTGATGTGCACAATGTGAACATATATGCAATACAACTAGACTGTAACGTGATATTCTTGCGAACAGTGCATGGGTACACGCCATGTTTAGTCAGTGCAACATACCACATATTATGGTCATGTGTCATGCGTAGTACATATCCCAATCACCCATTGTTTGTGCAGGTTTGCAGAGCAAGCCGCATTGTGTATTGTACCACCGACGGATTGGTAGCTATGTAGTGTATAGTGTTAACTGTGTTCGTACAAGTACTGCTAACAATGCCACACCTCTGCAGTATGTAGGAATTTGCAGATATGGTGTATGTTTGTGGCTTCTAGGGCGGTAGTGCTACAGCTGCAAGTGAAGAATACCACAGGCACTTTCCAACTCGATGCTTATCTGATCACAGGGTGTTAACCGAAGTGTTTATCCCTTTGCGTGCAACAGTCTCTCTTCCCAGTAGACATTTTTCACCCAAATATGCAAATCAACCAAGGTCTACAATTGCTTTCCTCAGTAAAATATTCCCTAAAATGTCAGCAGCATAATTTCCATAAAATCATAGACTACTTTATCCATCAAAAATTCTTGAAGCTTGTTGCTTCTTATATACAAGTTCATTATGTTTAATATCTACAAATGGTTCCATATATAATGACATTACATATATTTTATTTTTTTTATTTTTTCTTTATGGATGGATGGATAGTGAAAATAAAGTGATTTGTCCATTCTTTAATAAAAAATTCATCAAGCAATAAAAATCACAGTAAATAATACACCTTCAGAAATGGATAGTATTGACTGAATAAAAAAGAAATAACAAGTATACCAGCAAAATAAATAGGAAAATATCAAAGGACTTACCAATAACTGGAATAAAAAAAATTACTTGTGAAAATTGTAAGAAATAAATTAAAAATTATCCTAAATATTGTGACTCAAACTAACAGAATAAACTTTTGATAATCCAAAAAATAAACAAATGTATTTTCAAAAAGCTGAATGTGTTTGTGGAATATTTGTTTGTAAAAATTATATGAAAAAATTTCAAAAATAATATATATAATTTCAAAAATTATATATTTATATATACACTCCTGGAAATGGAAAAAAGAACACATTGATACCGGTGTGTCAGACCCACCATACTTGCTCCGGACACTGCGAGAGGGCTGTACAAGCAATGATCACACGCACAGCACAGCGGACACACCAGGAACCGCGGTGTTGGCCATCGAATGGCGCTAGCAGCGCAGCATTTGTGCACCGCCGCCGTCAGTGTCAGCCAGTTTGCCGTGCCATACGGAGCTCCATCGCAGTCTTTAACACTGGTAGCATGCCGCGAGAGCGTGGACGTGAACCGTATGTGCAGTTGACGGACTTTGAGCGAGGGCGTATAGTGGGCATGCGGGAGGCCGGGTGGACGTACCGCCAAATTGCTCAACACGTGGGGCGTGAGGTCTCCACAGTACATCGATGTTGTCGCCAGTGGTCGGCGGAAGGTGCACGTGCCCGTCGACCTGGGACCGGACTGCAGCGACGCACGGATGCACGCCAAGACCGTAGGATCCTACACAGTGCCGTAGGGGACCGCACCGCCACTTCCCAGCAAATTAGGGACACTGTTGCTCCTGGGGTATCGGCGAGGACCATTCGCAACCGTCTCCATGAAGCTGGGCTACGGTCCCGCACACCGTTAGGCCGTCTTCCGCTCACGCCCCAACATCGGGCAGCCCGCCTCCAGTGGTGTCGCGACAGGCGTGAATGGAGGGACGAATGGAGACGTGTCGTCTTCAGCGATGAGAGTCGCTTCTGCCTTGGTGCCAATGATGGTCGTGTGCGTGTTTGGCGCCGTGCAGGTGAGCGCCACAATCAGGACTGCATACGACTGAGGCACACAGGGCCAACACCCGGCATCATGGTGTGGGGAGCGATCTCCTACACTGGCCGTACACCTCTGGTGATCGTCGAGGGGACACTGAATAGTGCACGGTACATCCAAACCGTCATCGAACCCATCGTTCTACCATTCCAAGACCGGCAAGGGAACTTGCTGTTCCAACAGGACAATGCACGTCCGCATGTATCTCTTGCCACCCAACGTGCTCTAGAAGGTGTAAGTCAACTACCCTAGCCAGCAAGATCTCCGGATCTGTCCCCCATTGAGCATGTTTGGGACTGGATGAAGCTTCGTCTCACGCGGTCTGCACGTCCAGCACGAACGCTGGTCCAGCTGAGGCGCCAGGTGGAAATGGCATTGCAAGCCGTTCCACAGGACTACATCCAGCATCTCTACGATCGTCTCCATGGGAGAATAGCAGCCTGCATTGCTGCGAAAGGTGGATATACACTGTACTAGTGCCGACATTGTGCATGCTCTGTTGCCTGTGTCTATGTGCCTGTGGTTCTGTCAGTGTGATCATGTGATGTATCTGACCCCAGGAATGTGTCAATAAAGTTTCCCCTTCCTGGGACAATGAATTCACGGTGTTCTTATTTCAATTTCCAGGAGTGTAGTTATGTGGATTATGACCAGTAATGATACAACTGACAGTTGTGTTCACAATGACTACCGTCAGCTGAAATACGCGCTTCCAGTCTGGTATAGAACGACTGATGCACACATACTAGCATTTCAGCCGAGATGCCCGAGCAATGGGCAGTAATACGTCGTTGCATATCATCGGGTGTAGTTCGTATGTCCTTGTAGACGGCGTCTTTCAGCTGTTCCCAGAGTAAAAAATCTACAATCGTCAAAGACGGGGAACGGGCCGGCCAAGGTACAGGTCCTCAGAGTCCAGTCCAACGATTTCGGAACAATTTGTGAGAACATACTAAGGTATTTCGTGCACTATGGACTTGACAGCTATCATGTTGCTAGCACAGGTTCATCCCAGTCTGCAGAGAAACGCCTTCTAATATCTTCGGAAAATGGTCTGTAAGGAGGTTGCGATATCTGTGCGCGTTCAGTGTTCCGTCTATGAAAAACGGGCCCATGAGGTACTTGGACGCTGACGCTCCACCTGAAGAAGCCGGTGGGGACTGTCAACACACCAAGAACATTAATTTCTCCCTCTTCTGTCGTCAGTTGTTTCCTTCTGTTGCGTTCTCTAGGTGTTATACTACCTATTTCACCTAACTGGTTGAAGAGGTTGATAAGTAACTGGTGAGATGGTTGACGTCTATTGAGATATCTTGCCGCATGCACTATACAAGAACAAACTGCAGTCTACCTACACTTTCCATACACCATGAGCATGTCGGCTTTTTCTGCATTGGTAACTCCCATGGTTCACTCACGACCAGCTACCTGGACTGTCACACAGTAACTGACTAGCATATCACAGTGCACTCAAGCAACACGCAAGCACACTGCAAGCAAACATAACAACATAGTAAGCACAAAGGAAGTACAGACATTGGCTGCTCGTGGGCATTGATTTAAACTAGTGCCGACATTGTGCATGCTCTGTTGCCTGTGTCTATGTGCCTGTGGTTCTGTTAGTGTGAACATGTGATGTATCTGACCCCAGGAATGTGTCAATAAAGTTTCCCCTTCCTGGGACAATGAATTCACAGTGTTCTTATTTCAATTTCCAGGAGTATATATATATATATATATATATATATATATATATATATATATATATATATAAATTTACAAGATAAATATTAAGAAATTTAAAAAATTTAAATTTAAAAATTATATAGATATAAAGCTTTTTAAAATTTGTAATATATTACGAATTTTAAAAAACTTATATCTATATAATTTTTAATTTAAATTTTTTAAATTTCTTAATATTTATCTTTTAAATTTTTATATTTAGCTTTTATATTTTATAGTTTTCCAATGTTTAGATTTAATTTGTTTTTTTTATAATACTATATGATAATGTATTTATTCTGCCATTTCGAACAATATGTTTATCATCATCAGAATTTAAACCATTTTTATTGCATACTGTTGTACACAATTCATGTAGAGCTAATAAAATTCATTTCTCTACATTGTTTTATTTTGTTGTTTTAACTATATTTATAATCGTATAAAGTAATTTTACTTTCTATAAAAGTTGTTTCACTCCTTTAATATTTTATATTCTCGATTTTATACTTTACAAGCCTATATTTTCGATATGAAAGTAATGTGTTCTAACATAATTTTTCCACAATTTCCGTCTTTTAATGTTCCTAAAACTTTCATAGAAAATAATCTATCCACATAACATATATAAATGTTTTCACAATTTTTTCGTTTCATTACATTATGATAAAAACGCTACATTTCTAGTGCTGAAATATCTAGGGTACTCATTCCATTGTAAACTGGTTAACTCAGTTACACTATTGTTTTATTCAAATGTACTGCTACTAGATTTCCTGAAAATACAGTAGTATTTTCATAATTTTAATTTTAATGTATTTCACATATTGATTTGGATTTCTAATTATTTTAATATTCTGTCTATTTCTAATATTTTGTGTTGTTTTACCAAAAACAGTTATTCATTAGTTTATACAAATCTTTTTCAAATTTGTTAGTTGCATTTATCTCATTTCTGTATTACAATCAATATTTTCTCATCCAATGCGACTGATCAAATGCCAGGATTTTATGAATTTTCGTTATTTTTGTTCAAAGTTTTAAGAACTTTTTATGATTTCTATAATTTAGAATGAAGTTTTATTTATTTTATTGTCGCTAATAATTTATTGCTTCATTCTGGTGCTAATGGTAAATCCTTGTGTAAATCATCTAATTTTTTGGGTATTTTAAAATTCACCTCTGAAATGTAGCAATGTTTACTAGCATCTGGTATTTTAAGTATTTTTCAGAATTATAATATTTTGGTCTAATCCTTAGAAATTTTCAAATGCCAGAAACTCAGACATTGCCCACCCATATAATTTATTGGCCTCTAAATGTGTAATATAATTTTTTTCTTTTCTGGGTAAAATTTTTCAAATATTTATTATTTGATTAGCAAATCTGTTTATGCTTTTGAAATTATTCCTTGAATTTCTTTTTCAAGAAATAGAATTGTGGCATAATCATTTGATAAATCCAATTCAATTTTTGTCATTTTTAACATAGAATCCCCAGATAATCTTGGTGAACTATTTCGAATCTGGATCGATTTTATTACATGTAATACAAATGTCTCTAAATCTCCAAAAACTCTGCTAATATGAAAACATCATATTTATTACATAATACTGAATTTTTTCCAGACTACTTTTGTACGATTATAATCTTTAAAAAAATCTGGAATTATTAAGTACCACATAAACACATTCTTTTCTAAGTAATTTTGTTTTATTAATTTTTCTTCAGGCACCATATATTTGTAAGGATACACCCCAATTTTTAATTAATTAATCTAATTGTTCACCTTTAAAAATTTAGATGATTCTCTGCATTGGCTCTTTGTAAGATTATAAGATAATCTTCAGAGCTTTATGCCATAAATTTAAATCTATTAAAAAATTTTAATGGTGACCCAACTCCATCATTTTTACTGAAGGAAATATATTCTTGTTCATAATGTGGACCGGTGTTAAAACCTATAGTATCTGTTGTCTTGTCTTCAATAAGCAAATGATCATCAGAACTTGGTAAATTATCTATACAGACTGGAATAAAGTTAGGATTTTTAAACTTCAGATTACAGTTTTTTCTTGTGCAGCTCCTCGAAAATTTCCAATTACATGACAATGATCTTTTACTTTTTATTCTCCTGTACTAAAATCTCCTTCACAACTACAACAAACTTTTGAATGTTTGAATTTAATTTTATCTTCTTTAGTTATTATTCCCCCCAAAGAACCATGAAACTTTCCGTTGGTGGGGTGGCTTGCGTGCCTCAACGGTACGGATAGCCGTACCATAGGTGTAACCACAACGGAGGGGTATATGTTGAGATTCCAGACAAACGTGTGGTTCCTGAAGAGGGGTAGCAGCATTTTCAATAGTTGCAGGGGCAACAGTTTGGATGATTGACTGATCTGGCCTTGTAACACTAACCAAAACAGCCTTAATGTGCTGGTACTGTGAACGGCTGAAAGCAAGGGGAAACTACAGCTGTAATTTCTCCCGAGGGCATGCAGCTTTACTGTATGGTTAAATGATAATGGCGTCCTCTCGGGTAAAATATTCTGGAGGTAAAATTGTCCCCCATTCGGATCTCTGGGTGGGGACTACTCAGGAGGACGTCGTTATCAGGAGAAAGAAAACTGACGTTCTACGGATCAGAGTATAGACTGTCAGATCCCTTAATCAGGCAAAGAAAATTTAAAAATGGAAATGGATAGCTTAAAATTAGATATAGTGGGAATTAGTGAAGTTCGCTGGCAGGAGGAACAAGACTTCTGGTCAGGTGACTACAGGGTTATAAATACAAAATCAAATAGAGGTAATGCAGGAGTAGGTTTAATAATGAATAAAAAAAATAGGAGTGTGGGTAAGCTACTACAAACAGCATAGTGAACGCATTATTGTGGCCAAGATAGATACGAAGCCCACGCCTACTACATTAGTACAAGTTTATATGCCAACTATCTCTGCAGATGACGAAGAAATTGAAGAAATGTGTGATGAAATAAAAGAAATTATTCAGATAGTGATGGGAGATGAAAATTTAACAGTGATGGGTGACTGGAATTCGATAGTAGGAAAAGTGAGAGAAGGGATCGCAGTAGGTGAATATGGATTGGTGCTAAGAAATGAAAGAGGAAGCCGCCTGATAGAATTTTGCACAGAGCACAACTTAATCATAGCTAACACTTGGTTCAAGAATCATAAAAGAACGTTGTGTACATGGAAGAAGCCTGGAGACACTGACAGGTTTCAGATAGATTATATAATCATAAGACAGAGATTTTGGAACCAGGTTTTAAATTGTAAGACACTTCCAGGGGCAGATGTGGACTCTGACCACAATCTATTGGTTATGAACTGTAGATTAAAACTGAAGAAACTGCAAAAAGCTGGGAATTTAAGTAGATGGGATCTGGATAAACTGACTAAATCAGAGGTTGTAGAGAGTTTCAGGGAGAGCATAAGGAAACAATTGACAGGAATGGGGGAAAGAAATGCAGTAGAAGAAGAATGGGTATCTTTTGAGAGATGAAGTAGTGAAGGAAGGAGAGGATAAAGTAGGTAAAAAGATGAGGGCTAGTAGAAATTCTTGGGTAACAGAAGAAATATTGAATTTAATTGATGAAAGGAGAAAATATAAAAATGCAGTAAATTAAGCAGACAAAAAGGAATACAAACATCTGAAAAATGAGATCGACAGGAAGTGCAAAACGGCTAAGCAAGGATGGCTAGAGTACAAATGCAAGAATGTAGAGCCTTATCTCACTATGGATAAGACAGATACTGCCTAAAGGAAAATTAAAGAGGCCTTCGGAGAAAAGAGAACCACTTGTATTAATATCAACACCTCAGATGAAAACCCAGTCCTAAGCAAAGAAGGGAAAGCAGAAAGGTGGAAAGAGTATATAGAGGGTCTATACAAGGGCAATGCACTCAAGGACAATATTAGGGAAATGGAAGAGGATGTAGATGAAGATGAAATGGGAGATACGACACTGCGTGAAGAGTTTGACAGAGCACTGAAATACCTGAGTCGAAACAAGGCCCCCAGAGTAGAGAACATTCCATTGGAACTACTGACGGCCTTGGGAGAGCCAGTCCTGACAAAACACTACCATCTGGTGAGCAAGATGTATGAGACAGGCGAAATACCCTCAGACTTCAAGAAGAATATAATAATTCCAATCCCAAAGAAAGCAGGTGCTGACAGATGTGAAAATTACCGAACAATCAGTTTGATAAGTCACAGCTGCAAAATACTAACGCGAATTCTTTACAGACGAATGGAAAAACTAGTAAAATCCAACCTCGGGGAAGATCAGTTTGGATTCCGTAGAAATGTTGGATCACGTGAGGCAATACTGACCCTACCACTTATCTTAGATGCTAGATTAAGGAAGGGCAAACCTATGTTTCTAGCATTTGTAGACTTAGAGAAAGCTTTTGACAATGTTGATTGGAATACTCTCTTTTAAATTCTGAAGGTGGCAGACGTAAAATACAGGCATCGAAACGCTACTTACAATTTTTTCAGAAACCAGATGGCAGTTACAAGAGTCGGGGGGCATGAAAGGGAAGCAGTGGTTGGGAAGAGAGTGAGACAGGGTTGTAGCCTATTCCCAATGTTATTCAATCTGTATATTGAGCAAGCAGTGAAGAAAAAAAAAGAAAAATTCGGAGAAGGTGTTAAAATCAATGGAGAAGAAATAACAAAATTTGAGGTTCGTTGATGACATTGTAATTCTGTCAGAGACAGCAAAGGACTTGGAAGAGCAGTTGAACGGAATGGATAGTGTCTTGAAAGGAGGATATAAGATGAACATCAACAAAAGCAAAACAAGGATAATGAAATGTAGTCGAATTAAAGCGGGTAATGCTGAGGGAATTGGATTAGGAAATGAGACATTTAAAGTAATAAAGGAGTTTTGCTATTTGGGGAGCAAAATAACAGATGATGGTCGAAGTAGAGAGGATATAAAATGAAGATTGGCAATGGCAAGGAAAGCGTTTCTGAAGAAGAGAAATTTGTTAACATCGAGTATAAATTTAAGTGTGAGGAAGTCGTTTCTGAAAGTCTTTGTATGGAGTGTAGCCATGTATGGAAGTGAAACATGGATGATAACTAGTTTGGACAAGAAGAGAATATAAACTTTCAAAATGTTGTGCTACAGAACAATGCTGAAGATTAAATGGGTAGATCATATAACTAATGATGAGGGTATGAATAGGATTGGGGGGAAGAGAAGTTTGTGGCACAACTTGACTAGAGGAAGGAATCGGTTGGTAGGACATGTTCTGAGGCATCAAGGGATCACGAATTTAGTATTGGAGAGCAGCGTGGATGGTAGAAATCGTAGAGGGAGACCAAGAGGTGTATACACCAAACAGATGCAGAAGGATGTAATTTGCAGTAGTTACTGGGAGATGAAGAAGCTTGCACAGGATAGAGTAGCATGGAGAGCTGCATCTAACCAGTCTTAGGACTGAAGACCACAACAACAACATAGTCATTATTATTGGTACATTTTAATCATATATTTCTTTAATTTTTCGAGATTTTTCATTTAATCTTTCTCCAATTTTTTGTGCACAATCGTTACCAGTATACTCTACAGGTTATAACCAAAATTATAATATCTTATATAATAATGGAAAGATTCTGGTTAATGTTTCTGACATTTATTAATATAAGATTTTTCACTTTTTGGTTGACTAGTGTTAACAGCTCCCAAATGTTCAAAAATTACTAAATGTACTTATTATGATTGTTTATAATTTTCAAATTAATTTTTTCACCTTAATTTTACTTTATTTTCTTTATAATCATTATTTTGATTGTTTTATTTTTTTAACAAAGAATGTCTTAAACATCTATCGCAAGAATTATCCAACAACAATTATTATTATTTTCTTTTGAAATAAAAGAAGATTAGCATGTTATCCTTGTTTATTTTTGTATGATAACGAGTATATTCTATGAAATGTTCATCAGAAGCACAAACATTTATGGAAATATTTGATTCTTATCAGAGTTGGGATATCTGTTAATTGAACAGGAAAATTAATTTTCTCTTTTTCCAAATTTCATCTAGTTCCAGTCTAATATTTTCATAATTCCTAACTCTTTCAACATGACCATTTGCTGGATAGAAAGCTGATTTTATTGAAAAAACAAAATATTCTTGATCAGTATTCTTAATACTAATTACAGCTTTGTTCTTAATAAAAGTCTGTTACTTATTTTAAAATTAAATTCTTGTATTTTGTATTGATTTTTAAAATTACAATGAAGTTCCATGTTAGCTTTAAATTCTTGTTTTCGTATTACAATATTCTTTAATTTGGTGATTGCTTTAACTTCAATTTGCTTAAAAATTCATGTGGTTCAACAATATTATCATTAGTATTAATTTTATATGTTGTTATTCTCGATGTAAAAGCAGTTGCTTCTCTTTTAATTCATTTAGGTGATTTTAAAAAATAGTCATCATCATGAAAATTGTAACCTGCCAAATTTTTCTGATAGTTTTTTGTTTAATTTCTTAATTTTTATCTAATGGAACCATTTGAAACTAATTGTCATTGTTGAAATTATCCTCATATCTTTTGATTAGATCAACTAATCGTTGTTTTTAAAGCTTAGAACGATATTTTAAATTTCTCATTGTACAGATTTTACAAAGATCTAGTAAAGAATTTTTATTCTATTCATTGTCATTATTATTAATAGAGTGGACAGGATTGAAAAAATATCGATTAATTTTCCTTTATTAAATTTTGAATAATTTTTTAAGTTTGTTCTTTTACAAATTGTCGAAGTTCTGTAATAGCTTTATATCTGAATTCTCTCTTCTTTCAAAATGAAATATTTCATAAATGCTAAGAGATCTGGTTTATTAAAATTCGAATAACTTTTTTGGTTCAAATGGCTCTGACCACTATGGCACTTAACATCTATGGTCATCAGTCCCCTAGAACTTAGAACTACTTAAACCTAACTAACCTAAGGACATCACACAACACCCAGTCTTCACGAGGCAGAGAAAATCCCTGACCCTGCCGGGAATCGAACCCGGGAACCCGGGCTCAGGAAGCGAGAAAGCTACCACACAACCACGAGCTGCAAACTGAATAACCTTTTTCTTTACAATAATTTTCTAAATCTATATAACTAAATCCACAATTTTCTTTGCAATAATTTCTTAAATTCTGAAACTGCTCAGCTTTGAAGTACCTTTTTTTTATTATTTATTTATTTAAAAATTAATTTTTTATTTTAAAAACATTTACAGTTAAAATGTACCTTTAAGTCTTTACATGAAAATTTCCACCTTTTGTATGGATAACCAAGATCTGAGATAGTTTATTTATAAGGAATAAATTTGTTCGATTTTTAAGTAAATGAGGATTTCGTTTCTCAGTATAGATAAACACACTCTGGCAGATGTTATTTATAAAGAAAAAAATTATTATATTTTTAATATTTTGAACTGAATAAGTAATTTGTTTGTGGGTACAGATAAAATTTTGAATGGGTGTATGGAAGAATTGAAATTTTGGTTTCCATCATGTAAGTTTTAAATAAACATAAACAGTGATAATTAATTGATTAACTAATCATTTTAATTAATTTATTAAATTGATTAATTATTAAGGTATGCAGTCTTAAAAAAGTGCTTTGGTCCAGAATCGGCATATCTACCCTTGGCACACCTGTCATTTCTGTTGTAGGCATGGTTAGGGCCTTGGCATGCCTAATTGCCTTCTGTTCTTTCAAATTAGTTGCCCATTTGGAGATGAAGTTTTAAGACCCAACAGTGTGAATTATGTGCAACATCTGTGGGCAAAACTTCCTGTCATGCAAGACCTCTCAGCCATGTGTCCAGAAAGATGGTTTTAGCAATAATCCCATCAGATGTGAAAAAACCAAGGGAGTTGTAAAACTGAGTGGCTGCTTGAATAATGTGTCTCTTATTTGTCAGTTTGTCCCTTGGATCTGCTATCCTTTAATAGTCAGTGGAGATGGACTAATTTTCTGTATTCCTTTTGATTCACAAGATTTGTGTTGTAGGCATGGTTAGGGCCTTGGCATGCCATATTGCCTTCTGTTCTTTCGAATTAGTTCCCCATTTGAAGTGTGGAAGGTTTATTTACAGGAAGAGTACCGTCAGGTTCCTGGTAAACACTTGCAACGTCCTCGCTGTCTCTCACAATAACTACAAACTTGTCCATGAATGTAAAATTGTAAATTAAGGCTGAGGCCCGTGGATTTTAAACCCATTGAGTGTTGCTGGCTCCCTTATAGCAGCTGAAAAAAGGAATGGGCTTGGTACAATTCCAAATGGTAAACGTTTGAAGCAGTATGTCTTCACCTTGTCTGTGGTGGTGTGGGCACTGTCCTCAGTTTGTTCGATATGTGTCAGTACGTTTGGTCCTGTTTCGACGGCATCATTCGCAGATGGAGAGCCTGGTTCATGTGATGATGCATCAAACACAGTCCCGTATTTGTCGCTTCCATTGCTGCATTTCTTCACTATGTGTTGTGGCAGGTAAAACACGTTTCAAAGTGTGTACGCCTCAGGCATAACTTTTATCTGATTCCTTTTAATGTCATTTGACATGGTCTCATGATATATGAGCTTCAGTTCTTCATTCTTTTGTGAGGAGTAAAGACGAGCTTCAGATGTAGTGCAATTGCTGGAGAAAAATATATCCTACTTCCGAGGCAGGCATATAACTCTGTAGCCATTCTCCATACGGCTTGACTCTCGGAACTCATGCCAGACAGGGCAGTATGTGAGTTTCAATGCACGCTCTTGGTGCATACGACCCACTACTGTAGAAGGAATTCAGCACTTTAACTTCAGTTCACAGATTTATTCACAGTGTCCAGTACAGTTACCAGACACAATTATACACACACGCTGTGGAGGATCGACTATTGTTCTCCAACAAATGCTGAACTTTGTGTAGGCATGCACATTGCACTGTATGTTTCGTTTAATGTGCAACTCGTACCACAACCGTTGTATTGAGATTCGTTTGTCATTGTAGGTGAATCCATTTTCTGTAGGGAGCACATTGCGATCATGTGGGAGCGATCTAGATGCTTGTAAAACAATTAACTGGTAGCCAAGATCGCAGGAATATATTTATTCCATGATTACCGGTAGGGCGAAACTAAAGCCTAAGATGCGATGTGGCGGCTTTAAAAATTGTTCAAATGGCTCTGAGCACTATGGGACTTAACATCTGTTATCGTCAGTCCCCTATAACTTAGAACTACTTAAACCTAGCTAACCTAAGGACATCACACACATCCATGTCAGAGGCAGGATTCGAACCTACGACCAAAGCGGTCACGCGGGTGTCGGCTTTAATTTCGACGAAACCGACAATCATGGAATAAAAAGAATTCCTGCGATATTTGTTACCAGTTTATTGTTTTACAGGAATCCATTTTCATTATGACGCTTAGGGCCATCTAGTCGGAAAATTTTCGCAAATTTTTGTTTGTTTCAGGAACGTTTCCCCCTTCTTGATAATATTCCTTGCACTCTGAGGAGCGGATATTTTTTACATCCTTTTGAAACTGGAACTTTATAATTAAAGTTCCAGTTATTATCAATCACCCTGTAAATGTTAGAGGTAATTATTTGTTGATATACTCTTCTTCGAACTATATTGTCAAAATTTTCACAATAAATTTATTTGTGATCCATAATGCATCTCTTGCACCATATTTCTCTGATTGTCAAAATCACCTCTTGATACTTTCACAGACACAATGGCGGTGTATGTTCCTGCATTGTACTGCATGAGATAACTCTAGACCCTTTTCTTAGCTGAAGTCCTCTAAAAGAATTTGCAATATACCTCTTCGCATATCTACCAGAATTTATACTTTGGTGGAAAAAGTTTGGTCCAATGATGTGTGTTGCACTAATAGCACACGACACATCTGTATTCATATCGTGCAGAAACTCTTGATGTAACTAATGAGGATTTTCGAATCACCAACTCCAACAGTCTCAGTACTGAAGTGCAGCAACACTATCTGAATTGGCCAGTCGATGAACTACAGTGATTTTTTAAGTTTCCAGTTCGATTTATTCATAAACTCTTGCAGCAGCCACGTGTGCAGGTAAAATTACAGGAATTCAGGTTCTATTGCTTTGTATATATACTCAAATATGTTTCAACATTTTTGTGCCATCATAATTAGTATTTTTATTGAGATTTATAAAATATAAACAAGTTTTAAGTCATTATTAGTACAGATAAATTAGGCCTAAAACAGTTTTAGCCTAGTGTTGCCATTGCCTTAAATTCCTTAGCAGAAGTGCACAAACAAAGTGTTCCCATAAGGTGAATCATTAACTTGAGAAATACACTATGCTATCTGCTATCTCAGAGCCCAACACACACACACACACACACACACACACACACACACACACACATACACACACACTTTACTAAAGAAAATATAAATTTCTAAAACAATAGGAATATCGAAAACACAAAGGATTAATAGGCAGGATCAAGAACGTAGACATTTTAGTTTAATCAAGTCTGATATTATTGGACGTTATTTCGTTGCACACTTTCACTGCAATACACAAAACAGTCAACACACAAGGTCTAAAATAACAAGGGAACAAGCCAGACACATGCGTTGATGAAACAGCGACCCTACTCAGGACAATAACAGCTCAAAATTACTTTGTGTTCAACAAAGATTTTTATTCCCAACATGAATGCCTGCCAATGGTATCACTGATTAGTGACCTCTTAGCCAGCACATTCATGAGAAACAGAGAACAAGATCTTCGAGCACGTAATGAAACAAAAAAAAAAAAAAAACTTAGGTGCTGGTACCATTATGATGATGATATTATATGCCTGACAGATGACGCACATACGCACGTGAAAGACGTATGCAATAAAATAAGCAATTTACACCCAAAAATTCACTTCACATTAGAGATAGAAACAGATAATACACTGAATTTTCTGCATGTCACCGTACAAAGAATAAACCACACATATGATTTCACAATATACAGGAAACTCATTACCACAAACACCATTCAATATCAATCAAACCATCCATTGACACAGAAACAAGCAATGGCAAGATTCATACTTCACGGATTGAACCGAACACCTATAAACAAACAGAACCACTGCAAAGGAGTTGAATACAGTAAGATATAAAGCATTGGAGAAGCAATGGAGAATGGTTATAATACACATATGATAAAGAGACTAAATCAAAATATATGTAATTGCACAGAGAAGAACAAACTACATGTGTGCAAGACCTTGCACAACAACACAGAAAAACTCGACACACAGACAATGATCACACATAAGATAACAGAGCAAGAATCACCACACAAAGAAAAGCGGCACATACTCACCTACAATAGTAAAATAGTTCAGAGAAGAAGCAAAGCTTTTTTTTAAAAAAAGAAAAGGAAAACAAGGACTTGAAATAGCATAACGACCACACAACACAACACAGAAAAACCCAGAATTCGGGAAACACTCACAGCTAAATTGAATGATCAGGCCTACATGAGCCGCGCGGGGTAGCCGTGCAGTCTTACGCACGTTGCGACGGTTCACGCGGCTCCCCCCGTTGGAGGTTCGAGTCTTCCCTCCAGCATTGGTGTATGTGCCGTCCTTAGCGTAAGTTGGTTTCAGTTAGTTTAAATAGTGTTTAAGCTTTGGGACCGATGACCTCAGCAGTTTGGTCCCATAGAACTTTCCACAAATTTCCATTTTTTTCAGGCCTACATGAACTTGCATTCGATTTTTGTCAATCAGTCTGCCTATAGAAAACATCCAGGAACATCAAATCAAGATATTCCAAACACCTCAGAGGCTAAAAAGTAACACCTCTCATAGCACATTTGCTGGTCACTTAATAGCCTTCAGTCTGGAACTGCGCGACCGCTAAAGTCGCAGATTCGAATCCTGCCTCGGGCGTGGATGCGTGTGTTGTCCTTAGGTTAGTTAGGTTTAAGTAGTTCTAAGTTCTAGGGGACTGATGACCTCAGATCTTAAGTCCCATAGTGCACAGAGCCATTTTTGAACTTAATAGCCCACAACCATCACACGATTAAAATATAAACACATTTAAAATAATAAAATCCAGTCACAACCCATGACCAAATTAAAACAGAAGAAAAATTCCACGTACAAAAGACATTATCAGAAGTAAAACAGATCATAAACTATAACACTACGCTATGCAGCGGCACACTGTTTAGCACAAATTTGGAAATTTGTAGTAAGTTTCTATGGGACCAAACTGCTGAGGTCATCGTTCCGTGGACTTACACACTACTTAAACTACCTTAAACTAACTTACGCTGAGGGCAACACACACACACTTGCCCGAGGGAGGACTCGAACCTCCAGCGGCGGGAGCCGCACGAAACGTGACAAGACGCCCAAGACCGCGCAGCTACCCAGCGCGGCTGTTTAACACATTAAAGCAGCTGAACAGATTATGACACACACACACACACACACACACACACACACACGGACACACGCGCACGCACACAGACACACACGCACACACACGTGCGCATACGGGAAAAGAGAGAGAGGGGAGGGAGAAAGCAAATGAAGTACAAATTTGGCGCTTAACTTGATATGTACTGGCCGTGTGCCCTCTCTACCAGCAACCCCTCTCACATCAAAGTTACGTGAGTGGCCTAAACGGTAAAGCCACAAAGGCAACATCTCCAGACGACAGCCAAAATACCGCAGGCGTCGGGCCGACAGGTGGCAGCGTGAGCACCCCGAGGACCCTCTTGCTTCCGCAAACAGCCCCTCCTGTATCCTTCTGCCGCCAGGGTATTTAGCCTGGCACCGAGCTGCGCGAGGCAAATTCAGTCCTTTGAGTCCTGTGGGCCAGGCACCGACCACAGTAGTGGTCGACCAATCAGAACTTCCGCTAAGGAAATCATCAAAACCTCCGACCTTGTCCTACCCCGGTCTCTGCCGCAACGTGGAGCTGCCAGTGACGACCTCAGGTTTAGCCAGGGAATGGCATTTACACCGTCGCACTTACTGTGTGTAACTGTTCAACTCCAAAGTGAACTCAGACTTTATCATTAATTGGGGCCGTCTGCCCAATGAAGGACTTGTGTCGGTCAGGTGATAACCAAACATTTACCCCAATGGTTCTTGTAAAAACTCACCCCAAGAATGAACTTTGTGTTTGTGTGTTCATTAATAAGCTTGCTCTGCCTTGTTTACTCGGGCTGTGTTCTTACTGCGTCTCCACTGGCGCGGGGCATATCAAAGCTGATATTAGAACAAGGGAACGCCAGCCGGTGTGGCCGAGCGGTTCTAGGCGCTACAGTCTGGACCCGCCCGACCGCTACGATAGCAGGTTCGAATCCTGCCTCGGGCATGGGTGTGTGTGATGTCCTTAGGTTAGTTAGGTTTAAGTAGTTCTAAGTTCTGGGGGCTGATGACGTCAGAAGTTAAGTCCCATAGTGCTCAGAGCCATTTGAACCATTTTGAACAAGGGAACATCAGGAGGGACTGGACACACAGCACGCAGCAGCAACATAAACACTGTGTTTCATGAAGTGAGAAAATGTTACATGCGAGTGTAGTTCTGCAAAAACATGAATTGTGTTAGTGTGTGCATTTCAACAAGATCTGGGAATGCAAATTAGAAGGTATATTTTGAAACTAATTGTAAGTAATCGCAAAACAGTCGTGAAATAATTTCGAACAACTATATTACGTTTATAGATAAAGTGATTTGTCAACACGCTAACCAAACCTACAGTAAAATCACTTAATTGCACATTGTAAGCTACCAATATAAAGGGCAGCTATAAATGGTAAGTTACTATTCAAAATTCTATATTGTCCAAAGTATTCCATGTAGAAATATGATTGACGCATGAACAGAACCGTAAACTCACTGAGTTTGCATTGTGCCCACCAGTTGGCATCACGAGTGTAGTGCCTAGACAAAATGGCTACAAAGTGAAAAAAAGAGTCGTTTGTTGGAATGTGCGAGATTTTTATCTGTTACAACAGTGCAGCGTCTACTCAGATGAAATTATGGCAAAGAACCTCCGTAAAAACAGAGCATTTGTGCTTAGGTATCGAGAGCTAAGGACACTGGTTGTCTTCGTGAATAAAAAAGTACCGGTCGTCCAAGTGTGCCAGATACAATGCTGAAGAGAGTGAGAGAAAGTTTGGCAAGCAGTTTAAAAACTTTAACGGTGTTCTAAACCACGAACATGGAATAGATCAGCAAACTATGTAAAACATTTTAAGACTGCCATTAAATTTTAAAAACATACCGTCAGCATCTTGTGAAAGAATTAAAACCGGAATGTTATCAACGGTTCCTTCAGTTTTGCATCAGAATTCAGAAAGAACTTGAGCACGAAAATTTTGCCTCCAAACTGATATTCAGCGACGTAGTAACCTTACATTTATCAGGAAAGGTTAATCTCCAGACTGTGTAAGTGTGGGGCACCAAAAATCCTCATGAAATTCTGGCAGATGCACTAGATTCGACGAAGGTTAATATTCTCTGTTCAATGTCACAGGCGAATCCGTATGGACCGTTTTTCTACTGTGAGAAGAAAAAAATCTGGAAATTTGTGGTAAGGTCTTATCGGACCAAACTGCTGAGGTCATCGGTCCCTAAACTTACACACTACTTAATCTAACTTAAACTAACTTACGCTAAGGACGACACACACTCAACCATGCCCGAGGGAGGACTCGAACCTCCGACAGGGGGAGCCGCGCGGACCGTGACAAGATGCCCTAGGCCGCGCGGCTACTGTGAGGAGACTGTGACGGTACGTCTTATCCATATGTTGCAGTTGAGCATGTTCCCACAACTAACGGTTGATTCCGAGTTCAACAATACAGGATACCCACTAATTGGAGCATCGATGTTCGTGGCTACCTAAACAACGAACTTGGTGAAGAAGTGACACTCTTCCCTTGGCCTGCAGGCTCCTGACCTAACGACTTATGACTTTTTTCTTTGAGGGTGTATTAAGGTACCCCACTTCCAAGAGCACTGGAGCAACTCACAGAACGCACCAACGCTGCTGTGCTGACCACTAACAGGATGTTGCTACACAGAGTACGGAACGAACTTGTCTTCTGCTTGGTGTGAATAGGGCGACACTCATAGAACATTTTTAGGGTGCAAAATACAAACTTAGCGAGTTTTCAATTCTATTATCATATTTGTACATGTAACGCTTTGGAAAATATAGAGCTTTGAAATCGAAAGATTCATTTATAGCAGCCATTTGCTGTAATGTGCAGAAGGCCCTTCATAACCAAACAATGTATAAAAAATTACGATAATGATAACAGACAAAAAGTATTTTAGGTGGAATTTCGTTAGAATAATAATTACTTAAAACATATTTCCATTTTACCGAACTGCTTAAAGAGTACCCACTGACGACGATAGAGTTGCGGAAACGTGTTTGGGTGTATAGATATTTTGTAAATAATAGATTTCAGCTATCAGTCATCCTTTTTAAATTTTATTGGCAGATCTAGATTACACCTAGAAACTAGCCATTCTCAATGCACTATCATTTTTGATCAATGCATGTAATGCCTGTTGGTCGGGGTTCATCCACAGTTCATTGAATACTACTAGTATTCAATGCCTTACATGCATTGATAAAAAATGATAGTTCATTGAGAATGACTAGTTTGTAGCTGAAATCTAGATCTGCCAATATAATATAAAGAGGACTACTGATAGCTGAAATCTATTATTTACAAGTCCATATAACAGTCGCTGCGTGCAACAGCCTTCTGAATGGAAGGTAACCTGATGAGCAGTGGTTTTCATAACACATGGACCTTAAATCCAGAAATTTTCTGTTTAAGTTTTCGCAATGTAGATGTTACTGACACGCGCATTTCATGTGCTAAATTGCGCAACAATACTCAGGACTATAACAGCACAAAATTACTTCGTGTTCAACAAAGAATTCTATACTCAACACGAAGGACTACTAGTAGCATAATAATTTTCTTGAACTTCATTCCAACGCTGTTGCTAATACGTCACTTCGGCTAAAACCGATTCGCCACGTGCCAAAATCTTAGAAACATGTCAGAGCGTATGCGGCGATTGGAAGGTCCCTCACCGTACTGATTCCCTCGCAACACTGGACACAACGCTTACGGAATAACTGGAACACGCTGTACTTCTTGGTACTTTACGATTGCTGCTATTTGTAGCGAATGGTCGCCGAAAACGTAATTGAAAAAAATTTAACTTTTCGCCTATCAATATGCAACACATTGCAGTGATTTATACTGAGACTTAATTGCCAATCCTTGTACCAAGTATCTATTTTGTGGCGTTGCGACTTCCCTATATGTAACAGCAACGCCCGTAAGCAGCTTCGTGGAGCTTTCGACGACTGGTTGATTTTTAAGTCTCTTGAACAATAACGGTTCTATGACTTCATTTGGAGTTCGTCCGAGGCTACATCACACGTTACGCTCTTTCCCCATTAAGAACGAAGTACTGAATTCTGTCTGCTAGGAAGTCTTATATCCAATCACGAAGTTCAACTCATTTTCAGTAAGCTCGTATTTTTCTATAAACCGAACCGAATGCTTTACGAAAGTAAGGTAACTCCGTATGAATCTAAGTGATACCACCTATTGCCTTCAGAACAGAAAGAGATGAGCTTCACAATATCGTTTCTTACGGAATCCATGCTGATTCTTGCGGTATGGCTCTCCTGTTGCAAGAATGAACATAATAAGCGAGTATGAAACTTCATATGGTTCAAATGGCTCTGAGCACTATGGGACTCAACTGCTGTGGTCATCAGTCCCCTAGAACTTAGAACTACTTAAACCTAACTAAACTAAGGACATCACATACATCCATGCCCGAGGCAGGATTCGAACCTGCGACCGTAGCAGTCGCACGGTTCCGGACTGCGAGCCTAAGACCGCGACACCACCGCGGCCGGCTGTGAAACTTCTCCCATAATTCAACACAAGACTGGTTTTAGCATATAGCTCTATGCGGATCTGTTATATGACTCTTCTTGAAAATAGAAATTCCTGAGTCTCTTTCAAATATTTTTAGAACTCTTTGTTCTTCCAACGACGTACAGTAACTCCTGCTAGAGGGTAAGTTAGTTCTCATGCGGAAACTGTATGGAATCGAGCAGATATCCAATTAAGTCTAGTTATCTTTCCTCTGTTGAGAATTTTAATTTCTACATCGCGACATTTTATCTCACTATTTGTAACTTCGGAATTTGCACAACGGGCAGCAACGAGGAATCGTAGAACGAGCTCAACAAGAGAAACGATTTCGAACGAATTACTTCAGTAATTTAACTTTGTCTGTGTTATTCGCTTCTGTCGGTATAGGAACTGAACGAGTAAGTTAGATGATTTTGATCCATATCCTGGCTGAACTTAATAATACCAGTCTCGCTTCAATAACGATCCGAAATGCAGACGGGATTTAATTTCGAGTTCATTGAACGCTTTTCGTGTGCGAGCTCCTCAGTTTCACTTTATTCACACAATGTTGGAAATAGCAGATGCTGGTTAAGAGGCTGTTTCCGTTTTACTAGAGTTTCGAAAGGCATTTGACACAGAACTTCATTGTCGACTAATAACCAAACTTAACATCACTATAGATATAGCGCAACCTACTGGGAAATTTTAGAGAGTCGATATTCGAGTAACACCGTCCAATGTTTCGGCTGAATACATGGTACATCTAATGGAGAGAACAAGATAAGAGAGATTAGGACGTGTTTTGAGGCTTAGGGACAGCGTCACTAAAATTAGCTAGCAGCTCTCTCCGTCATACACTCACTGTACATTAACTTGCTAAATATCTTAGTAGACGTAGATTTTGTATTACTTACTATTTTGTCAATAAAGCACTGGCTTCGTTTAAATCTGTTATAATGCTGCACTTGCTTTTGTAGGAACTTTCTTACTCGTCTTTTGAATAACACTGGGTCTTCATCGTTTCTCGCATCTTTGTTCAATAAGTATCAGTCTAAAAAGTATTTTATGAGTCTTGAATTTTGTCAATTGATTCCGCGAATTTTAACTCTACCAATGAATATTTGGTGGTACCAGTTTAGATACCTGCAATATTTCTTGTCACGCTTGGTAATCACAACCTTTTTCATACTTTTTTTAACAGTGCTTACAACATCTGTAGCTATTGATGCTAGAAAGCCATATAGTGTCTTATTATCTTCTCTGCGCTAATAGAATCGTAAAGTTTAACTCTGTTAGTTACCATAAGATATGTGACGCCACCCTTACGAGACAGTTCACTAAGAAACTGTTAAAAGTAGTTTTCAGAAAGTGTGTTCAGAATTATCCCACATAAATCCCTGTCCGTAGCACTGTTCAAATCATCTGACTCTCCTAGTTTGTAGATAACAAGTTAAAATCTCCAGCATGAACAGGAAACTTCCCAACTGCAAAAAAAAAAAAAAAAAAAGGTTCAAATGGCTCTGAGCACTATGGGACTCAACTGCTGTGGTCATCAGTCCCCTAGAACTTAGAACTACTTAAACCTAACTAACCTAAGGACATCACACACATCCATGCCCGAGGCAGGATTCGAACCTGAGACCGTAGCAGTCGCACGGTTCCGGACTGCGCGCCTAGAACCGCGAGACCACCGCGGCCGGCTTCCCAACTGCATTCTCTATTTTTTTTCAGAAGTGTTCCGCCACTACAGCTCTTATGATAAGTCGTATATAAAATGATGCGATTATAACGTTTTGAGAACCTTTGGCTATTACCTTCACCTAGATTATTTCACAGTCAGAATTTGTAATAAGCTCTAGATATTACCAAGTTCGTTACAATAAAAAATTCATCTCCACTACTGACGTCCAGCCTATCCTTGCGATATAATTTCGAAACACAACTTAAAATTTCGTTGCTATGCACTTTTGATGTTAGACAATTATTTTTTCGTCGGGCCACAATGGCATTAACAGAAATAAGACGTGTAACTAATCTGTAAATAATCGCACTTCTGAACGGTAAGTACGGGTCAATTGCTTTCATCGAATATTTGAAGATGCAAATGCAAGTACAAAATTTCGAGCGACCTGCACAAGGGAGTGCTCAAAAGTAATTCCTCCGAATTTTTAAGTGAAAATTGTTAAAGCATTTTAAATAAAACAAACTTTGTTAACAACCCACAGCTTCATTATTCATGTCTACATATTTATTTCTCAACATAGTCACCCTGGCGAAGAAGATATTTCTCCCAACGAGAGACAAGTATGTTGATAGCGTCCATGAAGGACATGTGACTTTGTTGACGGAGCCACAACCTCACCTCTGCTTACTAAGCTTCATCACTATCAAAGTGAAGTCCTCTAAAGTGTTCTTTCAGTTCTGTAAGCAGATGACGAATGGGTAGGGCCAAGTCGCGACTGTATAGAAGATGACCGATGACAATTAACCCAAGGCGTCGGATTGCTTCAGATGTCGCAGCGCTTGTGTGTGGTCTGGCAATGTCATGCTGAAGGGGACGAACTCTTCGAATTTGTGCTCTCAGTTTTCTGAGGATTTCTCTCGCACCGAAATAGCTGCGTTACACACCGCTATATTGTGTTGTTGTTGTGGTCTTGAGTCCTGAGACAGGTTTGATGCAGCTCTCCATGCTACTCTATCCTGTGCAAGCTTCTTCATCTCTCAGTACCTACTGCAGCATACATCCTTCTGAATCTGTTTAGTGTATTCATCTCTTTGTCTCCCTCTACGATTTTTGCCCTCCACGCCGCCCTCCAGTACTAAATTGGCGATCCCTTGATGCCTCAGAACATGTCCTACCAACCGATCCCTTCTTCTAGTCATGTTGTCCCACAACTCCTCTTCTCCCCAATTCTATTCAATACCTCCTCATTAGTTATGTGATCTACCCATCTAATCTTCAGCATTCTTCTGTAGCACCACATTTCGAAAGCTTCTATTCTCTTCTTGTCCAAACTAGTTATTGTGCATGTTTCACTTCCATACATGGCTACACTCCATACAAATACTTTCAGAAACATTAAGCACTACAATTCTGAGCACTCTAATGGTAGAGGATTACAGCTTGAGCCACAAAGCGGGAAAGTCGAACGAGCAGTAGCATCGCATGTAATACCTTGACCGATATTGAGAACAAAATAAAATATTAGGCGGCATTGCTTTTCAGTACGATCTCGTATATTCGATAGAAAACGGTCTTACGGAAGCACAATTTAACATCACTATGTTAGATGCTATTCAGCATATAATAAAGCTGTATACTGTCTTCGTTAAGGCTGTGTATATTGCATTGTCTTTTTTCACTTTGAGAGAAATTTAATTTGCCTGACAGTATTTGCTGCATTTATTCCTTACTATGATGGTGATGTAGCATCATGTTGAATATTCTTGGAAATTTAAAAAAGAACCTGTTTTTGACAATAGCAAATTGATTTCTAGATAAAGGAGATATAAGAACAGAATTGTACTAATTTTATTATTCGGCATGCACATCTTAGATTCATTTTGCCTACTCTTCGACACCTGTGGGAGACGTTGCCAAAGTCTGCCTCGCGCCTTATAAAAGACCCTGAGAATAATCTCTATGTTAGCTGGGTCATTCTCGTTTGTCACTTCTTCGAAGCGGAAATATCATGGACGCGGGATACTTGCTTTTCCACTTCGGAAGATGCAGTAACAGAGACTGTTGTTTAAAATGGTGTAAGACGTCATAATTCAGATCAGATAACACAATGAGTATGAATGCAACAACGGCCACAAATAAACACCGAGTGTGAGAAAACGAGATGTGATTATCCTGCTTTACCCTCTACACGCGTCAGTATCGAGAACAAAGCGAAGTTGCACTGTGATTAGGACCTTGAACTTTTCAGGATGAGCGAAATTCCACTTCCTTAAATCACATTGGGTAATAACTTATCTAACAAATCCATCAGCTTTTTCTTCCTTCATCCCTGTCCTGTCATCTGATACGCTCCTCATTCAACTGCAACAAACATAGTCAATGGCTATCACATTAAATTTCCACACGCAATAAATCGACAAAAATTTCCATTTCTTAAGAACAATATGATCTGTAAAACTTAACTCCGAACTGTAATGGAACAGTAAGCCATTGCTGTTGTAAGTGACATGACAGTGTGTTTTGTTGCTCCTGCGACAATATGTCCATGATCAGGGCCGTGGATCATAGATACACAATAAATACCTTAAACCTTCGCTCGAGGAATATTACATTCTCCCCAACTCCACAACACACACTATGTTTCGATATTTAATTGTGCATGTAACAACACAACAGGTACATAAGCTTTTTCCTTTCAGAACAACATATTTAACAGATCTAAATGAGGGGGCCTGCATAGCGTTGCCATCCATCAGAAGTGTATCTTAGTAAAAGATACCTCTATTTTTCAGTACACCACGTGATCAGGTCACCGTACAGGCTGCTAACTATTCTCTGTGTGACGTAGACTACGCCTTCGGAAGAATACAAGTGCAGGCATAATTTGTCATCACCATTGACATGATTTCTGTCGCAGCATGTTAATGAAGAGGATAGAGTAACGCGCAGTGAGGTTTAACTGAGAGTTCTGACATTTCATCATAGAGATTTCGCGGGAGGTACAAGGTCCAGCTCCGGAGTAAGCGATTTTCTGTAGACGGAAACAGGAAAGCACTAACAAAAGCATCGTTCCGGTAGGCCTAACGAGTTAACTGTTAAGTACAACAGGCTTCCGAAACCTACTGTACGAACCAGTCGTCACAAATCGTTGCCAGCTCTTCCAAAAGACTTCCACTACTGCTTGCTCATTGATGTCAGTTACAGAAAGCTGCATAGATATCCGATATGCCTCGATTTTCATGATCGTGTTGTTGCCCGAAAGCAGCCCCGGATCTACGATATTCCCGAACCGGGGCAGAAACTTGATAGTGGCACCTCGCACCCCCCCCCCCCCCCCCCCCCCTCCTTGCGTTTGAGATAGGATGTCAAAAATTAAAAAAAAAGATTTTTCGAAAATATGGTCATTTTGTGACGCACATCTCTGGGAAGAGACATATAAAACCCATATGTTCGAGGAAATGTAAGATATGTTATTTGGTCTTGAGTCTGCCAAAGTGCAGTGCCAGGCCTATTCACAAAGCATTCTTCTATCGCACGTCACTGTATTTGGCTCTGTGGAATTCAAACGTATATATTTTGCAATAGAAGTCATAAAACCTACGTTCATGACAATGGAAATAAAAATGGTCAGTGGTGCCTCTCCTGCCCCCAGTCGTCTGGTCTGACATCCTATTTCCCTTAAAAAAAAACTCACCATTAATGCTGGGTGGGATTATTGGTGACCGGGAAAGTAAGAAAATTTGGAAAGTTGTGGTAAGGACTATGGAACCAAACTGCTGAGGTCACCGGTCCCTAGGCTTACACACTAATTAAACTAACTTACGGTAAGGACAACACACACACCCATGCCCGAGGGAGGACCCGAACCTCCGACGGGGAGAGCCGCACGAACCTTGACAAGACGCCTTCGACCGCACGGCTACCTCGCGTGGCGAAAAATAAGAACTCATCAAAAAATTTGCACTCTTTATTACCTATCAAATAATAACTTTATCTTTTGTGTGACACAAAATTAAATAAACGAAACATAAAACCAGTAAAGACAAGAGACAAGCAAGACAGTACATATTTCTTCAATCCTTAGGTCTCACACTTTTTTTCTCTCTAATCTTGCTACAGCTTTACACGACGTGATTTCCTTTCTTTGAAAGAATCTATTACCACATCGAAGTTCATCAAACGTTGTGCTACAAGAAAAATCAAAATGTCGCTGGCTAATACTGAAAAAAGTTGTCAATATAGATAGTACCCAAGACTGGTGTGGTTTCTCGATTTGATTTCGTCTATTTTGTCACTAACTGATAGATAAAACGAAATAGGTCTTTCTTATATTGCAGCACGCCAAATCAGTGAGACTGTTTCGGCACAAATGGTCATTTTTATAAATGTCATTTACGTAAATAACACGACAGAATATAATTCACGAAGTACCAATATCAAATGCCTATTAGGTCCACTATAAGCAAAAAGTTTTATGTTAGGAAACAGTCTCACATTTCATTCATACTCTTCACTTTCTCAAGCATGAGATCGAAAAGTAGTAGTACGAAAGTTTTATGTAAATTTGGATTCATCATATTCTTCCATATAATTTGTGTGATGTCCCCGTTTCTTTTCCTTTCTCGTTCCAACAAGAAAACTTGTGACCACTAATTCTGTATCTCTTACTGCCATTATCAAAACTTATTATCTGGTTAAGTTCACTAACCCTGTCAGCACCACCGGTTCAGTTATCACGCGTTTGTTCTCCGGTTAGGAGATATTACGTGTTCGTATAACGCTTTTACCACGCTATTCCGAGAATAGAACTTAAATGACTGCTATTCGGGGACTGTACAACTGCCCCTTAGTAGTGTAGCGTTCTGGCAAAAATTTTGTGTCAAAATTTCATTATCTTGGACAAAAAAATGGAAATTAGTGATAAGTTCCTATGGGACCAAACTATGAGGTCATCGGTCCCTAGGATTATGTACTACTTAATCCGACTTAAACTAACTTGCGCTAAGGACAACATACACACCCATGCCCAAGGGAGGACTCGAACCTCCGTTAGGGTGAGGCAAGCGAACCGTGGCAAGGCGTCTTGGACCACGCGGCTTTCATGGATACACCAAAAAGTAATATGTAATCTTTCTTACATGTTATTTCTGTTAATCGTTTATTACCACTGTGTTGTATGAATCTATGGATTTAGGTAATAATTAAAACAATGCTGATCATTTGTACACCCAATCACCCACAGCGATTGACATTCACCCGTTTGGGTTTGCTCCGTTCAGTTCGTATAGCAGAGTCCCCTTTTGTCTGACGGTAAGTTTTTTATTGGTAGAGAAATGACGAACACTATAATCAGCTTATGATTGGTTCTAAAATCAGCTTAGAATGAGTTCATAAATGTTCAAAAGCAAACTGGGATGCGTTTCAAAATCATATGAATAATCGATAGGCACTTTGCAAACAATTTTTTTTCTTCAAGAATATGAATTTGGCACCCCCTGAAGTTTCCACCTGGGATAGATAACCCATTCCCCCATCCTTTCCCCCTTAAGATCCAGGCTTGCCCGAAAGACTCATTACAAGAACGGAAGAGAGGCGTCGTCTATGAGTGCACGAGGTGTGTGAGAAAAGAACTGAGACTGACAACACTGTGAGCGATTTGGCAGCACTTTTGCTCTACTTGTGCAAACCGGTGTGTTCTACCATTCCAGATGCTCAGTCCGAGTTTCAGCTCCTTATAGCCATAATGTGACTTTTGAGAGCACCATCATTGAAGTTATGTTTTTGTTGTGTGTTGCGAAAATGGAACAACGGAATTTACAGCAACATCAAATTTTTTGTTAACCTTGGGGAATGCGCGAGTGTGACCTCTGAAAAGCTGAAACAGACCTGTGGGGAGCATTTCTTATCAGGAGTACAACCTCGATCAGGGAGACCTTCAACTTCAAAAACCAACGAACGTATTCGTGCTCTTGTGAGATCATACCGACATTCAGCGATAAGATGAGGAGTGACCTGTTAAACACTCTCTTCATACATCAAATTTTGACTGAAAGCTTTTTACATTGCAGATAAGTGGATGCCGCATCATGACAATCCCCATGTCACACAACCACTTCCATCAAACAATTTTTGACCTCAAAAGGCATTCATGTTGTTCCACAGCCCTCCTATCACCGGATCTCAGTCCTTAAGACTTCTTTTCTTTTCCCAAAACTGTAAAAGTCTTAAAAGGACGTCATTTTGAGACTCTGAAGAACATTCAAAAGAATGTGACCGACACGTTAAAGACCATACAATTTGAAGCATTTCAGCATTTCTGGCAAGACTGGGAAGAACAGCTCCGCCGGTGTACAGTAGCTGAAGGGAACTATTTCGAAGGGGACATTATTGTTGTTTGAAAAAATAAAAACTTTGGTTGATAAAAAATCAGGATAATTAATTTTCTCACACACCTCGTATCGGTACAAACAATTGCGTCATTGGGTTGCGGAGCGGCGGAACGTTTGAATGACGCTGAATGCTACAGCATTCCAACATGTGCGTGTTGCCTGAGTGGAATTGGGTGGAGTTGGTGGAACTATCATGGAGTCTTTTTTCTTAATTTGGAACTGGACCGTCACAAAACTAACGCATGTGTTCTTGGAAAAAATATAAGACCATGTCACATTTTCCACTGTGATAATAATTTAGAATTGCGCCTTGTACGTATCAACATGACGGTGTTCATGTTTATAAAGTGACATTAAATCGCGGTTGGCAGACAATCAGGTATATCTGGTAGACTATCGCGCTCAAAACTCTAAACTAGACAGAACAAAGCATATTTGATTTGATCTAGTATGTTGGATGGCTGTAGATTTGTCCAAATATCAAGCAAGAACTATGCTCCACGCTTAAAGAAGAACGTTAATTTGTTCCACCATTGGTCTATCAGAACAAAATGGAATCTACTTCTCGAAGATTAAATTCTTAATATCAGAAAAAGGCCTTCTAATCGTTATTAGTTACTGTGAAAAGAGGAGTTACTGGTACCCGAAAACGTTAGACTACGCAGTATACATTTATGAATGTTGTAAGCCGAAACGATGTTCAAGACCGGTGCTCGTTCAGGCAGCCGAGGGAAACGATCGATAATATAATTTTAGCGTCGCTGAGATGCTTGTTGGAGAGTCAAAAAAGCTGCTACGTTAGCGCGAAGCTGGGAAGCTCTTACGCGCATTTGCATGAATGTTTAAATCATGAAACATGTCCGCCCCGAGCTAGTCGAAGAAATCGTTCGTATGTGGTTTGTGCCTGGAGTTAAAGCTGATACCCCGTGCTGTACGTGCTGTACGTAGATGGAGGACGGTCTTCTCCTACAGGCACATATGATTGGCCATCTATACGCTATGGGTTTGCGAACTATCATTCATAAGTATAAAGATACAGTGTGATACAAGATACAATAATACTCGAAGTTAAAAAAAAGAAGTTGTAAAACTGTAATGAAGTCTTCAATGTATAATGCCATGTTATTTTAGCTCTGTACGTCAGGTTGCTGAGCATCATATTAATAATTCAAACATTTGGAGCCCAGCTCTTAATATATTGTTTTGATTATCGATGTGAACCACCTCTGGTAGTAATTTGCCTCTTTTGCATATTGCTAGGGTAAGCTGACTAAATTTCATGCACTAAATTTTGTATCCGACTCAATAGTGAGTAATGAGGTAATTAATTTTTGTTGCAAATAATATCTCTGTGTACAAGGAATATGATCTAAGTATGATGACCAGAAAATATAAATGGTACTGGTGCCTGTAGCTGACGTGGAACGAGTTTGAAGGAGGGTATTATTCGCTGACGTACATTAGTGGTCACAGTTTGCAAGGAAGGAATATCACACAGCTTGTAAAGACCGAGTGATTACCTTTGAATGCACAAAATGTGAGCAAAGTTGTGAATTTCAACGGTCTTCATATTGTGCAGCTGGTTCATCACAAGTGACACGCACCAAAATCTGAGGCGAATTCACATGGTATGGTAGCCGAAAAGCGACCAAGATGACTGTAGACACATGTGTGTATTCCAAACTGCATCTCTGCGAGGCAGCAGAGGTTGTAGGTTGTCATTCATAGCTTTTTAACACCTATTTACAAGTACTTCAAATGGACAATGCAGCGGAGTTGCTCCATCCTGTCCATAAAGTTGCCTGGTCAATATGGGTGAAACGTGACATTCAGTGATGTGAGAAGAATTGTAAACGTCTTATCTGGTCACACGAATTACTTTTATACTTGCGTGTGAGTAAGAAGTGGCACTGCATTCGTTATAGACCTCAGGAAGCATTCCTGAACGAGTGCCTAAAAGAGGTGGTGCAGCCTGGAGGAGACTATGTGGCACTGGTTGAAATGATAGGTATATTAAGTCAACTGAACAACCTGGACTAATGGCTTGCCCGTCTTCTTAACGTAGGCCATAACATTACCAGAGCTGTCCTTCAAGATCACTTTTATTCCGTCCATTGTGCTAAAAGTGTGGTATATGGTATGACGGAATCAGGCAGATTAATAGATCAAAACAAGTCCTCAGAATTTCACCCATGAAATCTTCTTCGCTGGTGAAACGAGTAACAATGGCGTTTTGAAGCAAGATTATGAAAATACCAACTCGTCATCTTCAGATCTGAAATTCACCGAGAAAGCTGCATTCTCACATTCCAACTTCTGATCCCTCGTAATATCGCTGAAACTGTTTAGACCGACATGCGGAACGCCATGCACGAAATCCGGCCGGCATGAGTGAATTTTTCTGGTAACTATGTTTCAGTATTGACAGATTCCACACCCACACTGCCTAACCAAAGAAGTTTAGCACCGAGAAGTGCAATAGGAATCGAAAAGAAACTTCACGGGCTGGAAGGGCACGTCATGTTAGTGTAGTGATTAAAATATCGAGACGAGTTTACATAGTTTACAAACTACATGGAAGTATGAGCTCACTGATCAGCATGACGTTGTAACCCCCCTGGCCTGGACGCACGCATTCATTCGATGTGGAAGGATGTCATAAAGCCATTGTATCCTTTCCTCAGGCAAGTTGACCCACAACTATTGCACCTCGTCCATGAAGTTCTGGATACTGGTATTCAGACATAGATGTCAACAATCTGGTCCCAAACATTTTCTATTAGTCAAGTCTGGGGATCTTGCTTGCCACGGCAGTACCTCAGCATTACGCAGACAGATCTTAGAGACACTTGTCGTATGTGGACGAGCGTAGCCTTGTTGAAAAGTGGTAGCACGATACTGTCGTATGACAGCTAAAACATATGGCACAAGATGTCCATAACGTATTGTTGTACCGTCAGAGTTCGCTCAGTTACTACCAACTGAGAGCCGAAATCATACCAGAAGACTGCCAAGACTTTGACACAAGGTGTAACACCGTTGTGAATCTCCAAACTTCGGAAGAATGGAACCTCTCTTCATGTCGTCGCCATGCTTGCTGTCGATGGTGATCCGGGTAGTGAACGCTATTCAACAGCACTACCTGCTTCCCGGTCACAGCGCCAATCCAGAAGCAATCATTTGTGGTGTGGTGTTAACGGCATCGAACGTATGGGTTGGTAATTCGCTAGTCCAGCTGCTGCTAGTGTCTGCTGAGTGTACACGATGAGACAGAATGTTGCAGAGGGTCTATTACGTGTTCTCAGATAACAATTACAGACTTAAACGGGTTACGATGTGCTTGGTGCACAATACGGCGATCATCCCTTTTGGTGATCAGACGTGATCTATCGGAACCTCGAGGACGAGTATTCCTGCCCTCACGTTTGTATGTAGTAGGGCACCGGCCTTTGTCACATCCGAGTGCACCACAACTCTGGATATTGCACAATTCAACCAGCCGGGAAAACGGAGACCCACTATGAAGCCCGTTTTACGCTATGTGTTGATAGTGCTGTCACACAAGTATACAGTATCTTCCTGTCCTTCGCAGTTCAAAATGGCTCTGAGCACTATGGGACTCAACTGCTGAGGTCATAAGTCCCCTAGAACTTAGAAGTAATTAAACCTATTTAACCTAAGGACCACACACACATCCATGCCCGAGGCAGGATTCGAACCTGCGACCGTAGCGGTCGCGCGGTTCCAGACTGTAGCGCCTATAAACGCTCGGCTGCAAGCGGCCGGCCCTTCGCAGTTATCAGTGAACTTCTGATACTACTCACTCCGTTTATATGCTCTACTAGGCCTTGTAACCACATTAATGCATTCTGATGGTCGTTGTGACCAATGCACGCATAGGAACTGATGGTTGTCTGAACAATGCTCTCTTTGATAATGTTTGTTACGTAATAAGGGGGCCACTGTCTTTATGATTTTGCAGTTTTATTTTGTGACCGGATGTTCTTTCAGTCGCCGCAGTAGTCTTCTCACCTAAGGCAGGGAAGTCGCGTGCGGCATCTGTATGCAAATGGTGTAAGTTTTATTCTTTGTGGTATCGTATTTCACCTATTTGAGTACCGTGTTTTATATGGAGGATGTCGGGGTTGAGCCAAGAAACTTTTCTTGTTATACCAGGTCAATGGAAGTGTCCGACTATGCATTTATTCAGGTGAACGGCTGCCCGAAAAATGCACCGCGCCTCAGACGGAGGCCAATGGGGCAGTATTATGCTACGGGGGACATCCACCTGAGTTTCCATGGGACTTGTGGCAGTATTGGAAGGGACTATGATACCTGCGGAGTACGTAAGCTTTCTCCCTCCATGCTTGATGTCTTCCCCGACGACAATAGCATCTTCGAGCAGCATAACTGTTGGTGTCACCAGGAAACAATTGCGCTACAGTGGCTTGAGGAGCATGATAGCAAACTCACATTGATGTCTTGGCTACCAAATTGACCTGATGTGATCTTTCCTCGCCCACAAACCAGTGGCCTCTAATTCACGAGAACTGCGTGAAATGTGAGGGGACATATGGCGTAAATTACCTCTGAAAACGTGTCACGGACGTTTGGAATCTATATCACGTTGTTGCATCGCGTTCCAAAGGTGAATCAACATGCTGTAAAGCAGGCGGTCATGATGTTTTGGCTCATCGGAGTACATCTGGAAACAAGTACTTGCTAAGATATTGACATATGGAAGATTATACCAGTTGACAGTTATGTCTGTTGACACTACAGAAGGTACGCAGTATGATTAAAACTCATTATTACATTTCCAGCTGTTCTTCTTCTCGATGAAGCATTATCTCGTACGAACATACCTGGCTGGCCTTGATTTGGTCTCCTGCGTGAGACACAGGCCCCTGTGCATGTTACAGGTGAGTGTGGAATACACGACAGTCTTTAAATATCCCCATATCCTAAAAACTAATAGAGTAAGGTTAGGTGACTGGGAAAGCCAAACTACTGGATCTCCTCGAGTAACTCATTGCTCATCAAACGCTTATGGAAGGAACGATACGTAGAAAACTGAATGGTGTCCCGTTGAGCAAAAATTACATTTGTTGTCTTTCTATATGTGTAATGTTCTGCCATAGCGCGGGTAATTTTTCGGGCAGAAATTGCGGATAAACAGCACTTTACAATTTTTCTGGTAAAGTGTGTAGTCTTATGAGGGTGTCAGCCACAATTCCTGCCCACTCACTGATATTAAAGCGAATTTGATGCTCTTCTTCCACGATCGCTCTATTATTTGCATCTGTTCACATGTAGTTGTGATAATCTGTTAACTCTGTGTACACGCTTCTTAAGGGAAAACACCTATTGTTGGACAACTGTGATTACAGATACTACTCTTAATTGTAATGAAATGGAATACGCAAGTCACTGAATTAACATTTTATTCGCAATAGTTTTTCCTTATCCGAACGTAGTTTTTGCTGCATTTATCCATGTATTCAAACACATTATCAATCTACCTGAAGTTCCATTTCAGTGGAATATACAAGTCTATGAACTAAACATTTTACTTTCAATGATTTGGTGACGACCAACCACCTGCATAATAAAAACCTTTCTTAGTAAAAAATATCTTCAAACATCACTTAAAAGCATATTCTCATACTATTTACCAGTACCTGCAAGGCACAACTGCAATCGTTTTTCGAGAAAAAGATGAGCAGATGAGAAATCAGTGAATAATATGGCGGCGCATACTGCGGTGATTCGTTGGCACATATCCTCTTGCATGTTGGGGATTATTGCAAAACGATAACTTCGAGAGCTCTCCATAGAAAGAAGTCAGGAATCAAGTCGTGTGACCTGGCAGGCCATTCTACTGCAGCATTCCATCCCATCTAACGACCTGGAAATAGTCCATAAAATATCTGCGTTGTAGAAGAGGAAGAGTGAGGTGGACACATTGTCACCTATCTGGTGGTATGTTCGTATGAAAGCGTTGGTTCGTACTTGTATTTAACACCCCTGGAGTGAAGTAAGGTCCCTCAACGAGATTTCCTACGATCCTGCTCTATTCGTTTGCGCTCCACGGCCGTACCTAACGAAGCCAGTGTGATTTATTTATTTTTGTTTGCTAGCCAGCAGTGTATGTTACAAAAATTTACATTACTGTTATCAGTAAACGTTACTTCATAGATAATCAACAAAAGTTTCAAGAACGTAGTACCCTCTCTCAGACGTTGCAAAGCAAATTGACAAAATTCTATACCGCACGCCTTTAGATATCACATTATACGAGTGCTTGATGTGCTGACAGACGAAACGGGTGGAATCTATGTTGATGCAAGATGTGAATCACTCTCGTCTGGCTGATCCCACATTCCTTGGCGATAAGCCATGGGTCACCATGCGGACTCACAAAAGTCGCGGCTGAAATCGCTTTTCTTGTGTGCTCTGCCTCTTGTAGTCCTGTACATCGGCCACTGTTTGACGTCCAAGCGGGGCTTTCGCAATAATGTTCCAATAATTCGTTCACCGTTTTCAGGTAAGATTTCTAAACTCTTCTCATTGATATAATTATCTGAGAGATATAAATGTTGAAGCGAAAATGAGCGGCTAGTAGTACTAGTTCTGTAGTGAAGACATGTATAAATGCTAGATTCACGCCAGCCGTTGTGGCCGAGCGTTTCTAGGCGCTTCAGTCCGGAACCGCGCGACCGCTATGCTCGCAGGTGTTTGTGATGTCCTTAGGTTAGTTAGGTTTAAGTAGTTCTCAGTTCTAGGAAACTGATGCCCTCCCATAGTGCTCAGAGCCATTTGAACCATTTTTTCTAGAGGAAGTGTATCGTTCTATTTAAAAAAAAAAAGACATAATTCCTTGAATATATCGATTGATACAAGAGCATTGCACATACAACTGAGTTACATCATCCTCTATAAATTATCGTTTGCTGCAAATCTTGATTCAATATGTTGAACCACGTTACTCTTATTCGACTCAGCTTCGTTGTTAATTTCTTGAGGTCACTGTGGTCACCACTCAAATATTCAAACACATACCGTAAGAAAGTGATTTATTTGTAATGAAAACTTGATCTACATCTACATACATTTACATTTATACTCCGCAAGCCACCCAACGATGTGTGGCGGAGGGCACTTTACGTGCCACTGTCATTACCTCCCTTTCCTGTTCTACTCGCGTATGGTTCGCGGGAAGAACCACTGCCGGAAAGCCTCCGTGCGCGCTCGAATCTCTCTAATTTTACATTCGTGATCTCCTCGGGAGGTATAAGTAGGGGGAAGCAATATATCCGATACCTCATCCATAAACGCATTCTCTCTAAACCTGGACAGTAAGCTACACCGCGATGGAGAGTGCCTCCCTTGCAGAGTCTGCCACTTGAGTTTGCTAAACATCTCCGTAACGCTATCACGCTTACCAAATAACTCTGTGACGAAACGCGCCGCTCTTCTTTGGATCTTCTCTGCCAACCCGACCTCATAATGATCCCACGCTGATGAGCAATACTCTAGTATAGGTCGAACGAGTGTTTTGTAAGCCACCTCCTTTGTTGATGGACTACATTTTCTAAGGACTCTCCCAATGAATCTGAAACTGGCACCCGCCTTACCAACAATTAATTTTGTATGATCATTCCACTTCAAATCGTTCCGTATGCATACTCCCAGATATTTGACAGAAGTAACTGCTACCAGTGTTTGTTCTGCTATAATATAATCATGTAATAAAGGACCCTTCTTTCTATGTATTCGCAATACATTACATTTGTCTATGTTAAGGGTCAGTTGCCACTCCCTGCACCAAGTGCCTTTGCGCTGCAGATCTTCCTGCATTTCGCTGCAATTTTCTAATGCTGCAACTTCTCTGTATACTACAGCATCATCCACGAAAAGCCGCATGTAACTTCCGACATTATCTACTAGGTCATTTATATATATTGTGAAAGTCAATGGTCCCGTAACACTCCCCTGTGGCATGCCAGAGGTTATTTTATCGTCTATAGACGTCTTTCCATTCAGAACAACATGCTATGTTCTGTTTGTTAAAAACTCTTCAATCCAGCCACACAGCTAGTCTGATATTCCGTAGGCTCTTACTTTGCTTATCAGGCGACAGTGCGAAACTGTATCGAACGCCTTCCGGAAGTCAAGGAAAATGGCATCTACCTGGGAGCCTGTATCTAATATTTTCTAGGTCTCATGAACAAATAAAGTGAATTTGGTCTCACACGATAGCTGTTTCCGGTATCCATGTTGATTCCTACAGAGTAGAGACTGGGTTTCCAGAAATGACATGATACTCGACCAAAAAACGTGTTCTAAAATTCTACAACAGATCGATGTCAGAGATACAGACCTATAGTTTTGCCCATCTGCTCGACGACCCTTCGTGAAAACTGGAACTATCTGTGCTCTTTTCCAATCATTTGGAACCTTCCGTTCCTCTAGAGACTTGCGTTAGACGGCTGTCAGAAGGGGGACAAGTTCTTTCGCGTACTCTGTGTAGAATCGAATTGGTATCCCGTCAGATCCAGTGGACTTTCCTCTGTTGAGTGATTTCAGTTGCTTTTCTATTCCTTGGACACTTATATTAATGTAATATTACCTGTCCGACAGGTCTGCACTTCAACGGGTCTCTGTTAACCACTTAGCTAAAATGATAATAGTAAAAAGGAAGAAAAGAACGAAGTAGGCCTAATTTTATGGTTGAAATTACCACTAAATGGAGCTCAAGACTGATTTGGATACAGACAGGGTACAAATTCGACTGTGGTCACGTCAAAGGAATTGTTCCGACATTGACGTTTTACGTCAGTTAAGGAGAACATAGAAAATCTACATCTGGTTAGCTAGACGGAGATTTGAATCTGTCTTCTGTGACTTAATCATTTTCCTATCTTGACTTGTAATAACATAAGGGATACAACAGGGTCTTTGTAGAGGATCTTTTCATTACGCTTGTCAAGGATCATGCAGATACACAGAGGTATCAAAATATGATTACAAACGTCGATACAGAAACACTACACCAGAAGTTTTAATCCCAAAATACGGTAACGTTTGTGAAAATTGTCATTAAGATAGATATATACGAGTACAACAAGAACGATGGTTATACTACGGATCAGGTACATCGGGAGCCACAAACTATTATCATTACTTAACTACACATGATGCTCATTCTAATTGTTACTAATGTTTTGAATTCTCCAGGTTGTACCAATAAGGGCCTCAGTACTTTGTAGCATTGTATCGAAAATGTCCTGGATATTTTCCTGAGGACTTTCCCTCCAAGCTGTTTGTATGGAAGAACACAAAGTATCAGTAGAGATTACTGGTGGACATGAGCAACAGGTTGCCCACCAACCATATCACATACATGTTCTGTAGAGAGTTAATTAAGCGAATGTTTAAATCAGATAAACTATGGTACAGCGGTACGCGTAGTTATTTGAAGAAGGCTTGGATTTTTCTCGTCACATGGGACTGGAGATTGTACTGCTGAATTATGGCACGTGGAATTGAAAAAGGGAAGAGTAGTGCCTCGGCCTCTAAATCCTCTTTGATAGAGCCGTTGCTGTTTAGGTTACGGTGAATACGTAGACGTCGATATCGCATGTTTAACTTCATGGCTCCCCAAAGTATCACTCTTGGAATACGTCCGTTATGACGCTTACCTTGAGATTGCAGTTTTCATGGCAGCGCCTAGCACGTATGCGGACGTCAGTGTGAGACATACTGAACTGCAACCCGTACGAAAACACTACATTTCACTACTCAGTACTCCAGCGGATACGTACATGTGTCTGTTGCAGTCTGAGGTGTTTGTGGTTTCTGGATAATTGGAGCCAGCTATACAATGGTCAAGCTCCCCGCTGATAACGTCGAACCATCGACGCACACAAGCCCCGGCTCGTTTCATTTTTCCACTGTCTGTAGAGGAGAGTGTAGCCTGCGTTATGGCCATCCAGCTAAGATGGCCGTCATCTCGTTCTCTGATCTCGTTCAACAGTTAAGTATGTGCTTGTCATTGCGTACGACCGTCTTTTGTCTACTGCTTCAGCAGAACCGTCACAGTGGTACCCTTGCCGTACACGAGACGAAATGTCACCCATTCCTGGAGATCGATCATTCCGCTGAACTCGAACTCATTCACACTTTGAAATTGTGCCCTTTGATGTCGACGAAGCGTTCTGGCACTTGCTTTAACATTTCCACTGCGTTTGACGGCTCTTCATTGAGTGAGGTCGACGTTACACTGACCTTTTCGGTAGTTCTACAGAGGCACTAGCTGGGCCTCCGTGTAGATCGAGAGAGATCAGCCCTCCCCCCCCCCCCCCCACCATACATTCAGATTAAAGGTTTTTGTGGTTTCCATAAACAGCTTAAGGCGAATGCCGGAATTGTTACTTAGAAAAAGAACACGGCAGATTTCTTTCCCCGTTTTTTCTTTCAATCCTAGGTTGTGCTCTATCTCTAATGATCTCACCATCGACGTGATTTTGCATCCTAATATCGCTTCCCTCCTATTTACGCATACGCCATCTCTCTGCTTCCTATATCACGTTCTGCTGGGGCACTTTCCCTTATATCTTCCGTGTTTGGATTCATTCGGACCGTCGTTTCTGTGCGTTATAATTTTCGTGAACATTTGTGCGATTTCCGACAGTCAGAACAGTGTCTTGTGTGGTGGTTAGCGAAGCAAAAGTTTCTTATTGTTATTTATACTCAGTTTCTTGAATATGAACATGAAGAAATCAGTGGAAGTGAAAATCAGTGACTTGAGTACAAATAGTGACCCATCAGAAAATAATATTAAAATTTAATGTACAAGCAGATGGGCCAAAGGAAATCTGTATTAATAACCACTGATGAGCCAAAACATTACGACCACTGGGCGCCGCGGCGTTGGCTGCCGCCTAGCAGCGTGACGCGTTAGCGAAAGTGTGTAAGAGGAGCAGGCACGGGTACGGGATCACCCTAAGTGAAGATATGGGAAGCAAATCGGGATACCCATTGAGATAAGCGACTCTGATATAAGGCAGATTAATATTAAGCACAGCCTGTAAACGAGTATCTTGAAAACGGCCAAGATGATCGGCACGTGAACACGTGCTAATGTCGTGTGCATCTACTTAAAGCGGTAGGACCACTAGGCGCTAAATGGTTGGATGTCCACGACTCTTCACAGAACATGGGATTCGGAGGCTGTGGAGTACGATAGATGATGAACTGTGGCATCTCTGCCGAAAGAGCACAATGCTGCTGGAAGCACAAGTGTTTCGAAGCGCACTGCCCCTCGTACAATGTTGAACAGGAAGCTCCGCAGCAGACCACCCCTACGTGTTCACATGTTGACCGAACGACTTCGTCAATTGCCTTAAAAAAGTTTTTGTTGCGTAATTGCAACTGTTCGTTAAGAATAAGACCGTCCTTCAGATATAGGTATTGTAAAAATTTCTCGCTCTTCTAAGATGTTAAGCCTACATCCTTTTTCTCTGAGTGCAAGATCTGGATGTCTTTTACATCTTCATGATTATGCCCTGTGATTAATAAGTGATAGGTGAATGAATATTGGTGCTATGAATATTGGTGCTTCTTTCCCCCAGAAGGTGTTACTTGAATCTTAAATAGCTCGTCCCGTTCACCCTATGTAATAGGTGCGACAACTGTCGCAAATAATTTTATAAACATCATAATTTTGCAAAGGAGAAAGCGTCTACTTCAAAGTAAGTATAACTGTAGAGTAGTCTTTTCCATTAATTGTTTGTTGGTTGGTTGTTTCGGGGATAGACACCAAACAGCGAGGTCATCGGTCTCATCGGATTAGGGAAGGACGGGGAAGGAAGTCGGCCGTGCCCTTTTAAAGGAACTATCCCGGCATTTGCCTGGAGCGATTTAGGGAAATCACGGAAAACCTAAATCAGGATGGCCGGACGCGGGATTGAACCGTCGTCCTCCCGAATGCGAGTCCAGTGTCTAACCACTGCGCCACCTCGCTCGGTCATTGATTGCTCTTTAAGAAATAACATCATATATAACTTGAAAATTGTGCTTTCCCCTTTGCAAAATTCTGGTGTTCATACAACTATTTGCGACAATTATCCCGCCTATTACACAGGACAAACAGGCTGAGCTATTTCGATAAGATTCAAGGAACACCTTCTAGGGAAAAAGGCACCTACGTTCATAATTCAACATTCGCTGATCATTTATTAATCACAGGGCATAATCCTAAACCCCTTCCCGCCGGAGATTCGAGCTCTCCCTCGGGCATGGGTGTGTATGTTCTTCTTAAGTTAGTGTAAGTCTAGGGACCGTTGACCTCAGCAGTTTGGTCCCTTAGGAATTCACACACAAGTGAACATAATCCTAAAGATGTAAAAGACGTTCAGATCTTGCATTCAGAAAAAAGGACGGTCTCACTCTTAACGAGCAGTTGCAATTACGCAACAAAAATTTTTTAAGGTATAGAGCCGCTAATTAAAACAGTCCGAATGGCGATACTCTCCTCAGTGTAGTCTCCTGAATATCGTTTTTCTTTCCATTCTTCTGTTTTATCTGGATATTACCTGAACTGTATTTTCTTTTGTAAAAAAGACTGATACGTTCTGTTGTAACTTTCATACACCGGTTGCTGTTTGTTACAAGTAATGTTTAAAATTGTCCTTGCAATGCCTGATTTGCTCTTAAGTTGTCTATATTCCGACTACTTCCTGCTAGATGGCGCGAGTCTGTCTTCATGTCCATCTACGTGGCTGTCTCGGTGTGTTAGCCGTTTAGTCTGACGGTAGCGGCTGTGTTATGCTGTTCGTGGTTCTAAGCGACCTTGCGGCTGTCTCTATATTCCATGGAGTATTTTATCTGATTGGCAGTCATGTTATACTTTTACAATTTAGTTTTTGTTCCTATGACATTTCTGTTTGAGAAAAGGACTTTTGCTCAGACGTTTTAACCCCTGGTATGATAACATGTAAGTACATTTTGTTTGTCTGTAATTTATGGAGGTAATCCTATAACTGCATATTATTTCAGTCCATGTCATTATATGTTTAGGTATTCAATGTAACTTTTTATTCTGATGAAGACTGCCCTAGTGCAATCGAACCCGAGGTCAATTGACAAAATTTTGTGCAACCGAAGTGGCTGTATATACATCTTGTGTTTAAATAGCGTAGGTTACTAGATCACAACCAATCAAATGTTTAAAATAATTTTGAGCAGCTTGAAATTGTACTGGAAGAATAATTTTATGAATCACTGATATTGGGAAAAAGTTCTTTTTTCGGAGTTGAAAAGTGATTTAACACGTATTGCAAGAATTAATACCAGATAACATGCTCTCCGGATTATTGAGATTACGCTTTCAGACCGCGTTAATTTTGAAGCTTCCTGGCAGATTAAAACTGTGTGCCGGACCGAGACTCGAACTCGGGACCTTTGCCTTTCGCGGGCAAGTGCTCTACCAACTGAGCTACCCAAGCACGACTCACACCCCGTCCTCACAGCTTTACTTCCGCCAGTACCTCGTCTCATTTCACAGAAGCTCTCCTGCGAACCTTGCAGAACTAGCACTCCTGGAAGAAAGGATGTAGAGACGTGGCTTAGCCACAGCCTGGGGGATGTTTCCAGAATGAGATTTTCACTCTGCAGTGGAGTTTGCGCTGATATGAAACTTTCTGGCAGATTAAAACTGTGTGCCGGACCGAGACTCGAACTCGGGACACGCAAAGTTTCGAGTCTCGGTCCGGCACACAGTTTTAATCTGCCAGGAAGTTTCATATGAGCGCACACTCCGCTGCAGAGTGAAAATCTCGTTCCTCGTTAATTTTACTTCACGTTAGATGAGTGGAAGTAATTTTTCGGAGATTTTTCCAAAGATAAACGAACTTAAAATTCCTTCTGTAATGAAGAAATATATAGTAAACGGTGAATTAAATACCGAAGCGGCAGTTAGTAAATAATCAGAGACATTCTTTGGGACTGAAGAGACTCTTTACCAGCAACAATACGGCTATAGTTGGACGTTATACATTACGGTAGTGTAATATTAATTTCGAATGTTATCGAACTCATGAAAGGACTGTGATAAATAGTATCTGAAAGCCAAAACATACCTTTATACTGATGGTGCAGATTTGTTGAATTTATAGTTGATGAATTAATAACACACTATTTCAAAACTGAATAAGAACGGACTAGAGATAATTAACGCTGCCGAATTCAAGTGAAGTTAATGCCTATGAGTTACTTCAACGAACTAAACAAGACAGTGAAAGGTGATTTTAATATTGAAATATTACAACTGATATTACTAATAAAAAGCTTAAGCTCTCGTCGATTGACCATCAAGACAGAATCTGCGGCCTAATTAGATGTTATCTTCGGAATTACACACTGAGCTGACAAAATGCAGAGGATACCTCCTAATGTCGTGACAGACCTCCTTCGAGCAGCACAGTGCGGCAACTTGACGCGGCGTGGACTAAACAAGTCGTTGGAAGTCGCCTGCAGAAATATTGTGCCATGCTGCCATGGTCTGGGGCAAAGAAATGAAAGAGGAAGCCGCCTGGTAGAATTTTGCACAGAGCACAACTTAATCATAAGTAATACCTGGTTCAAGAATCATAAAAGAAGGCTGTATACATGGAAGGAGCCTGGAGATACTAAAAGGTATCAGATAGGTTATATAATGGTAAGACAGAGATTTAGAAACCAGGTTTTAAATTGCAAGACATTTCCAGGGGCAGATGTGGACTCTGACCACAATCTATTGGTTATGGCCTGTAGGTTAAAACTGAAGAAACTGCAAAAAGGTGGAAATTTAAGGAGATGGGACATGGATAAACTAAAAGAACCAGAGGTTGTACAGAGTTTCAGAGAGAGAATAAGGGAGCAATTGACAGGAATGGGGGAAAGAAATACAGTAGAAGGAGAATGGGTACCTATGAGGGATGAAGTAGTGAAGGTAGCAGAGGACCAAGTAGGTAAAAAGACGAGGGCTAGTAGAAATCCTTGGGTAACAGAAGAAATATTGAATTTAAATGATGAAAGGAGAAAATATAAAAATGCAGTAAATGAAGCAGGCAAAAAGGAATACAAACGTCTCAAAAATGACATCTACAGGAAGTGCAAAATGGCTAAGCAGGGATCGCTACAGGACAAATGTAAGGATGTAGAGGCTTATCTCACTAGGGGTAAGATAGATACTGCCTACAGAAAAATTAAAGAGACCTTTAGAGAAAAGAGAACCACTTGTATTCATATCAAGAGGTCAGATAAAAACCCATTTATAAGGAAGGAAGGGAAGGTGAAAGGTGGAAGGAGTATATACATTGTCTATACAAGGGCGATGCACTTGAGGGCAATGTTATAGAGATCGAAGAAGATGTAGATGAAGATAAAATGGGAGATATGATACTGTGTGAAGAGTCTGATAGAGCACTGGAAGACCTAAGTCGAAACAAGGCCCCGGGAGTAGACAACATTCCATTAGAACTACTGACAGCCTTGGGAGATCCAGTCCTCGCAAAACTCTACCATCAGGTGAGCAAAATGAAAGAGACAGGCGAAATACCCTCAGACTTCAAGAAGAATATAACATTACCAATCCCAAAGAAAGCAGACTTTGACAGATGTGAAAATTACCGAACTATCAGTTTAGTAAGCCACGGCTGCAAAATACTAACGCGAATTCTTTACAGTCGAATGGAAAAACTGGTAGAAGCCGACCTCGGGGAAGATCAGTTTGGATTCCGTAGAAATATGGGAACACGTGAGGCAATACTGACCATACGACTTATTTTAGAAGCTAGATTAGGAAAAGGTAAATTTACGTTTCTAGCATTTGTAGACTTAGAGAAAGCTTTTGACAATGTTGACTGGAATACTCTCTTTCAAATTCTGAAGGTGGCAGGGTAACATACAGGGAGCGAAAGGCTATTTACAATTTGTACAGAAACCAGATGGCAGTTACAAGAGTCGAGGGACATGATAGGGTTGCAATGGTTGGGAAGGCAGTGACACAGGGTTGTAGCCTCTCCCAGACGTTCTTCAATCTGTATATTGGCAAGCAGTATAGGAAACAAACAAAAAATTCGGAGTAGCTATTAAAATCCATGGAAAAGAAATAAAAACTTTAAGGTTCACCGATGACATTGTAATTCTGTCAGAGACAGCAAAAGGAATTGGAAGAGCAGTTGAACGGAATGGACAGTGTCTTGAAAGGAGGATATAAGATGAACATCAACAAAAGCAAAACGAGGATAATGGAATGTAGTCGAGGTAACTCGGGTGATGCTGAGGGAATTAGATTAGGAAATGAGACACTTAAAGTAGTACAGGAGGTTTGCCATTTGAGCAGCAAAATAACTGATGATGGTCGAAGTAGAGAGGATATAAAATGTAGACTGGCAATGGCAAGGAAAGCGTTTCTGAAGAAGAGAAATTTGTTAACATCGAGTATAAATTTAAGTGTCAGGAGATCGTTTCTGAAAGTATTTGTAGGGAGTGTGGCCATGCACGGAAGTGAAACATGGACGATAAATAGTTTGGACAAGAAGAGGATAGAAGCTTTCGAAATGTGGTGCAACAGAAGAATGATGAAGGTTAGATGGGTAGATCACATAACTAATGAGGAGGTACCGAATAGGATTGGGGAGAAGAGAAGTTTGTGGCACAACTTGACCAGAAGAAGGGATCGGTTGGTAGGACATGTTGTGAGGCATCAAGGGATCACCAATTTAGTATTGGAGGGCAGCGTGAACGGTAAAAATCGTAGAGGGAGATCAAGAGATGAATACACTAAGCAGATTCAGAAGGATGTAGGTTGCAGTAGGTACTGGGAGATGAAGGAGCTTGCACAGGATAGAGTAGCATGGAGAGCTGCATCAAACCAGTCTCAGGACTGAAGACCACAATAACAACGCTGCCTCTATAGCCATTGACGGTGCAGGATTTTGTGCATCAACTGAGATCTCGATTATTTCCAATAAATGTTGGTTGAGATTCATGTGGGGCCATCTGGGAGGCCAAATCATTCGCTCGAACTTTGCAGGATGTTCTTCAAACCAATCGCGAATAATTATTGCCTGGTGAGATAGCGCACTGTCACCCATAAAAATTCCATCATTTTTTGGGAACATGAAGTCCATGAATGGCAGCAAACGGTCTCCAAATAGTAGAACCTTGCCGGTCAATGATCGATTCAGCTGTACCAGAGGACTTACTCCATTCCATGTTAACACAGCCCATACCGTTATGGAGCCACCAGCACCTTGCACAGTGCCCTGTTGACAACTTGGGCCAATGGCTTCGTGGGGTCTGTACCACACTCGAATCCTACTATCAACTCTTTCCAACTGAAATCGGAACTGTTGTAACCAGAACACAATTTTCCAGTTTTCTAGGGTCGAACACATATGGCCACGAGCCCAGTAAAAAAGCTGCATGTGATGTGCTGTTAGCAAAGGCACTCGCGTCGCTCTTCGTCTGCCATAGCCCATTAACGCCAAATTTTGCAGCACTGTCCTAATGGATACGTTCGTCAGACGTCGCATATTGATATCTGCCATTGTTTCACGCAGTTTTCATGTGTTAGCACTGATAACTCTACGCCAGTGCTCTCGGTCGTTAAGTGAAGGCCATCGGTCACTGCGTTGTCCATGCTGAGCGAAGCGCCTGAAACTTGGTATTTTCGGAGTACTCTTGACACTTTGGATCTCAGAATATTGGATTCCCTAACGATTTCCGAAACAGAACGTACCTGCATCTAGCTCGAGTTACCATTCGCGTTCATAGTCTGTTAATTCCCGTCGTACGGCCATAATCACATCGAAAACCTATCCACATGTATCACTTGAGTACAAAAGACAGCTCCGCTAATGCAATGCCCTTTTATACCTTGTGTAAGAGATACTACCGCTATCTATATATGTGATCATCGGTACTTTTGTCACCTCAGTGTACTGAGGTGTGTGCATGTGAGACGAATGAAACATTTCCGCAGAATCAGCTCGTAATTGACATGTGGCACATTCCGTTACGGTGTAAGGAGTACGAAGAAAGAAGAGGAAGCCATTTGGGGCCATAGATTTACCAGAAATAATTACACCGCTCACTGGATTGTGTACCCTCATTTTGAAGCCGCTATTTGTATGGCAACTCTGTGCTTGCAGTTAGTTAATGATGGCAAATATATGATAAAATGTTGCATACACAATGAGTTAACAGATAAAAATAACGTTCATAAAGATTGTGTGTCCTTGTTGTTGGAAAAAAGGTGTGAGAAAAGTGGCTAGTTCAATTTATATTGCAGTCTACAATTATTCAATTCCAAGCTAATTCAGTAAAAATATAATATAATATGGGAAGCATGATCGATAAAATTATACCACATAAAAATAAATACTAAAAAATAAATGAAAAAGTCAGAAGTAGGGAATGCACCGGAAACCATTAAAGAAGATAAAATTATCTCACATAAAAATGAAATAAATACTGAAAAATAAATGTAAAAGGCAGATGTAGGATATGCGCAAAGAAACATTAAACAAGTACCGAAAGTGAAAAGCTTAGTGAATAATCAACTAATCACACTATCTGCTACTTCATATGTTTTATGCAATTATCTTGAATAGAAAACTTGCATTTTCGCCCATGCTTGTAAGGAACAATCCCTAGATTCTTGAGTAGAAATTTATTACCTCTCGTCTATTGGTGGAGAAAACTAGGGAAGTACGGTCAGTTAGGACAGACTTGATGACCCAGTAGAAATTGTGATGTACATGTTCTTTTGTTTTTTTATTCGGTTTCCTTTCGTTGTCTCTCATAGCCTTTAAATCATAGGCCAGTATACATTTTCGTCCCTGCAAATGGCGGTCTTCAACTCGGGAACAGTTTCCTTACTTCTCTGCTACGACTCAGTAGGGACTTGTTTGCGGCACGGGTACAGGGTTCTACTCTGTCCAGGTGACGCTTTAGCACGAGTTTGGAGAAGCGCAGTCCTCCGGCTTCGCACGGCAGTCTGTCGCCACTTGCAGTACACCGGCTTCGCATTGCAGTAGCAGTCGGCGTTTGCAGTACACAGGCTTCGCATCAGAGGTGCAGCCCCAGCGATTGGTGCGACATCATAGAACCGGCGGCTCCATGTAGCGACATGGCACAGCAACGGCAGCCGCTACTTAATTACCAATATAACAGGTCTGGTGAGTCGAATCCAGTGACAATCGAATGTAAATTAGACTTGAGTGTTGGTGGAAGTGAAAGATCTGTGTGGTGAACAGAAGTTAATAGCAAGACTAAAAAGTGTTAAATAAACATACTCGTGACTGTATCTACATAAGGGAAATACTGACGCTTTGGACGTAGAGCACCATTCTTGTAGGCAAAAACTGAAGCCTTAAGTCTTAAAATAGATGAAATCTTACAGTTAATGAATAGTAAAACAACCGAACTGTCTGCTAAAATAGATAATAATAAAACTTGATTTTCTAAACAGATCAAAACTAATAAAAGACAAATAACTGAACTGTTTAATAAGATAGATAGTGATAATGAAGACTTAAAAAGTAGAAATAAAACAAGTGGCAGGTGATATCACTGAGGAATTAATGCAGAACATAGCAGCAGTACGAAATAAGACAGAAACGGTTTACCAAAGGTTACATAACCATAATGGCGAATCGAAAGAGGAGAAGGAACAAATCAAATTACAAATAGAAATGTTAATTATGGAACTCAGTAAAATACCAGCAAATAAACAGACGAGAAGATGGGGAACATACAACAACAACTAAATAATGTAATTAGTACTACGAGGGACAAAGTCTTGGAAGCTTTAAGTAAAATAACATCTGGTAATTCCAGATTGTCAGGAGAAGGGTTTAGAAAGGTAAAAGACGGTGCAGAGTTCTGATTGGATGAAGGAGAGGTTGTCAACGGGGAAAATGATCTACATATAGAGCGTTAGAAAATGTACGGTCAACGTGAAGCATGGGGGAACAATCACTTGAAAGCGTTGAATAAAGATGTAATACACAGGTAAATTTCCAGCGGTACGTACACTAGCAATGGGGGTGAGATTAAAGTAAGTAATAACAAACAAAACTTCAGTGAGGTGGCGAGGTGACGGAGTGGGGCGTACTTCATCAGAATGAATTTACAGATTGAGATTCCGCAGCCGGCCGGAGTGGCCGAGATGTTCTAGGCGCTACAGCCTGGAACCGCGCAACCGTTACGGTCGCAAGTTCGAATCCTGCCTCGGGCATGGATGTGTGTGATGTCCTTAGGTTAGTTAGGTTTAAGTAGTTCTAAGTACTAGGGGACTGATGATCACAGAAATTAAGTCCCATAATGCTCAGAGCCATTTGAACCATTTTTTTTTTGAGATTTCGCAAATTATTTTAAGCAAATTACTTGTCACAAGGAGAGCAGCAAAAACTCACTTCAAAAATGTTGGAGCCTAACACATATGATAGAAATGCGGTGATTTTCGTAAATACTTTGAATGGTATTTAAATAAAGTAAAGTTACTGGGTGAGCCAACAGGTGCAAGCCATTCAGTTAAAGTACTTATCAGCCAATTACCCACTCATGTACAGGGGAATGGGTAGGGAATGAACGAAAATAAGTGCAATATTGAGCTGTCCAGATCAAGTAGATATTTACGCGAATTAGTGTATTTGCTGTAAATGGTTTTTTAGGCCCTTTCCGTTGGAGAAAGGCTGGTCGTCAAAGTATGTTGCCTAATATCCTTTAGAAGCTATGACCTTAAATGCTGTAACCAGATGGCTAGAAAAGGACTAATTTGTAAAATATCAAATAGCATAAAGAATTTTATCAGTTAATGACAGTCAGTTTGTGAGCACGCTATGTAAACAATTCCTAGAAAACCATAGTATAAAGCATATTAAAATATCGAAATTTCACCCACAGAGAAATGCTTCTGCAAAGAATAATGAGAGAACTTTGATGACTTTGTGTAACCTAGTGTTGTGAATTTCAGGATGGAATAAGGTGGGCATCCAGGATGTTTTTTCTACACGTAAAATGACATATGCCAGGATTAAGGGAAAAAACGGGGTTTATTCCCAAGAATGACCACTAAGCAATACAATGTTCATGAAAACTAGCTACGGCCGAGGAGTGAACCGCACATGGTACGGAAAGCGCATTTTACCCTCAATAGGAAGGATCGGTGGTAAGGAAGATGACCGGCAAGAGAATGACCTGCTGTTGCGGCCGCTACCTCAACGACACTCTCACGTACCTCACGTGACGGCACCCGAGCCTCCCGCTGACAGATTTGTGGCAAGAATTTGAAACAATAATGAACTACTTACCACATTTGAGTATCGAGTAATAATACGAAAAAAAAATCGTGGGGGAGCCACTTTTGTCCATATTGAAGTTGCCACCTGCTTGTGCTATGGGGGAAATGCAGACTAATCAGCTAGTGAGGGAAAAGTTAATAATTAGCGCTGGCAAGAGTTTATGTAGGTATAGTAACAGGGAACAAACGCCACAATAAAAACGTTGCGGACCTAACAATGGCGAGAGCATATCAATGGAGCTGAAAGCTAAATAAAAAGGTGCACAAGTTCTAATAAAAATCTACTATAAGAATCCTGTGAACCGTGGATGAAGAGCAGCAGGCGGAATCCGTATTTTTATATTTCTGAAAAGTATTTGACATGGTGCCGTACTGTTGATTGTTAACGAAGATGCAAGCATACAGAATAGGTTGGCAGCTATGTGAGTGGCTCAAAGACTTCTCAAGTAACAGAACCAGTATGTTGCCCTCAACGGCGACTGTTCATCAAAGACAAGGGTATCACCAGGATTACCCCAAGGAAGTGTGGTAAGTCTACTTTTACTTTCTATTTACGTAAATGATCTGGTGGACAGGGTAAGCTGTTTGCTGATGTTGCTGTGGTGTATGGGAAAGTGACAGCGTTGAGTGACTGTAAGATAGAAGACGATTTAGACAAAATTTCTAGTTTTTTGTGATGAATGGCAGCTACCTTCTGATGTAAAAAAAAAAAATGTAAGTTAATGTAGATGAGTAGGAAAAAACCCCATAAGTTATAACACAGTATTAGTAATGAGCTGCTTGACACAATCACATCTATTAAATATCTAGGTTGAGTAGGGGTATGTAAAGATGGTAGTAGGGAAGGTGAATCGTTGACTTCTGTTTATTGAGGGAATTTTAGGAAAGTGTGGTTCATCTGTAAAGGAGACCGCATATAGGACGCTAATGCGACCCATTGTTGAATAATGTTAGAGTGTTTGGGATACGCACCAGGTCGGATGAAAGGAAGACATCGAAGCAATTCAGAAGTGAGCTACAGCTTTATTAATTGTGGAGTGGCTTCAGGAACTCAAATGGGAATCATTGGAAGGAAGGCGACGTTATTTTTGTGGAACACTGTCGAGAAAATTGAGAGAACTGGGATTTGAAGCTGACCGCAGAACGGTTCTACTGTCGCCAACGTACATATGGCGTAAGGACCATGAAGATGAGATTAGAGAGAATGAGGTTCATACGGAGGCACATAGACAATCGTTTCTTCCTTGCTCTATTTGCGAATGAAACAGAAAAGGAAATGACTAATAGTGGTAGAGGGCACCTTCCACCACGCATTATAGTATGGGTGTTTATAGTTAAGGTGCAGCTACTCGCGGGGTCCAGTGTGAGCAGTAATTATCGTATGGCACAGAAACTTGGTAGACATTATAATGTGTTAATGTGGAACCGATTTACAGTAAAAAAAGAATTAGTTCCAATTTAGGCTTCCAGGTGCAAATCTGGCGCTGTACACTGTTTGTATGACGGTATGACAACCACAGTTTCATTTGACAAGCCGTAACGGGAGTAAACAGTGTGGCTAACGAGAACACTGGTACCCATACTCGATCCAGACGATGCAACCGAAACTGCATTATCCGCAACAATTTTCTCAATTTGTTCTACGTTCTCTAGCATGGATCGAAGTTGGCCGGGCAATATTCAGTGGAGTAAAAAGGGGCATTTTACATTACAGGGTGCAGTGACTGCACAGAACTGCCGAATTTGGAGCACTGCTAAACCGCGTGCTGTAGACGAAGAGCTGCTACACTCTTTGTATGTGACTGTGTCGTGTGGAGTCACGAACGCCTTTATTCTCAGTCCATTCTTCCTTGAAGAGAGTACACGCAGAGGGCATGTCAGATGCACCGTGACGTCTGCTTTGAATTATTTTCGTGCAAGATGAGGCAACACCTCATGTCGCTCATCCAGTGAAAGATTTGTTTAAAGCAAGGTTCCACAAACGTGTTATCTCCAGAGGTTTTCCAGACGCATGGCGTGAAAAATCACCTGATCTGAATCCATGTGACTTTTGGTTCTCGGGATATCTAAAAGAACGCGTTTACCAGGGACACGTTCAGTCTCTACCTGATCTGAAGGGCACTGTGCAGGAGCACACTGCTCACATTCCATGGGAACTGCTGTGATCAGTGAGTCGTTTTATGGATGAAGCATCTCGTCCACATTGCCTGTGCTCATACTGAACAAACTGTGTAAGCGGCAGTTATAATAAAATAAACATTATGCCTTTCTCACTTGTTTGACGGTTTCTGCCTGTGTCCTCACCCTTATCCACTACATATGTAGAAATTACCATTAGACTTTCTTGCGGTTACATCACTAAATTTGCACATAATGGCCAAAATAGAAACTAATTTTTTCTAGCGTTAATCGGTTCCCGATGTTAGATGTGCTAATGCGTTAATCGGGAACGAATCATCTTGGGCTGTAGATTCAGTATAAGCTCTTTTTTTTCCTTAGGAGTTTGGCATAGCATTTGTGGAGAAGCTGGAGCTACTTGTAGGTCATATTCTTCACTTTCAATTTCGGGCTCAGGAGTTTCGTTTTCAAGTGATATGGAATCTTTATTGTCGACGTTCGGTATATTGTTGATCATAGATTGCATTCGAAGCCTATGATCCAAAAATTGCGTATGCTCACTCCGTAGCCACTTAAACACGTCTCGTTACACATTTTAAGCTTTTCGCGCACCTGGAATAACTGTCCCGCAAATTTTACCACTTTGTTTAGGCTGCATAACCTACAAAAAGTTAATTTACATTACATGATTATTATTCAATGATTGTATGGTTCAGGAAAAAGTGCGTAAAATGGTAACAGTAAATTTTAAAAAAATGGATGGCTGGAGTGAATATACAGATTTCTCAGTTTATCGTGGTACATTTGATATTTAGATATGTGGCTTTTTTTCAACCATTTCTTCCCTTTTATTTTATTTGTGTTACGGATAGTAATTTTCCGTATCTTTCCAGGTATTTGGCTACAGGCGACAGTCACCAGACCATCGCATTTTCTTTCCGCACAAGACGTTTAGGTATTTACATAATGGTGAGAGACGTTTGTGGAGAACTATGGGATGGGCCGATCTGTTTGCCTCCTCCCACGACACAGATGTGGAAAAAAGCCAAGGAAGGTTATTTCAACACTATGGGGTTCTCCGAACTGTATTGGAAGCGTGGATGGAAAACATATCAAGTTAAAATGTCCTTAGAAGAGCAGATCTGACTACTGTTGTTACAAAAATCGTTTTTAACTCGTTCTCTTGGCGGTAGTAGACACACTCTATTTGTTCACGGTAGCAGATACAGGAAGCTATCGACGACATGGCGGTAGTGCTATTTTTGACACTTCAGCTTTCTACCGACAGTATATTCATGGAAAAAGAATTCTACCTCCAAAGCCACTACTTGCCACTGATACCCCCATCCCTCATACATCAGACGTACCTAACGAGAGCGTATCCAAAAGCCGGAGGGAAAAAATGTTTCAACGCACAGCTCTCTCGAGCAAGTCGTGTCGTGGAAAGCGCTTTCGGTATGTTGGCTATGAAATCTTGTTATTTTTGAGAGCCATAAATACAGAGGAGTCGACTCCAGATTGCACAGTTAATGGAAGTTTCTGTTTCCATAACTTCATTATAATGCAGAATGACAGAGAATTTTTAGCTACTGATCAAAGTGAAGCAGTCATACAACCTGTGCAGGCTCTGTTGTCAACAGTTGCTAACAATCGAAGATCAACAAGTGATGGAACTGAAGTCTGTGAAAAGTTTTCTGACTATTTTGTCAGTAGTACATAACTTGACATTGTTTATAACACTTTTCTGAGGTACCCAATAATAAATAATAACTACCTAATAAAATAGTTTTGTGAAATGAAAACTTATTCGTTCTTACTAGTAATTTGCCCGCCCGGTTGGCCGTGCGGTCTAACGCACGGCTTTCCGGGCGGGAAGGAACGCCTGGTCCAGAGCACGAATCCACCCGTCAGATTTGTGCCGAGGTCCGGTGAACCGGCCAGTCTGTGGATGGTTTTTAGGCGGTTTTCCATCTGCCTCGGCGAAAGTGGGCATGTTCCCCTTATTCCGCCTCAGTTACACTATGTCGGCGATTGCTGCGCTAACAAGTTCTCCACGAGCGCGTGCGCCACCATTACTCTACCACGCAAACATAGGGGTTACACTCGTCTGGTGTGAGACGCTCCCTGGGGGGTCCACCGGGGACCGAACCGCACAATAACCCTGGGTTCGGTGTGGGACGGCGGAGGAGTGAAGTGGACTGCGACAGCCTTCGTGGGGTTGTGGACCACTGCGGCTGCGGCGAGGACGAAGCCTCGCCGTCGTTTCTAGGTTCCCGGTTAACATACAATACAATACAATACAATACTAGTAATTTTCACTTCTTCTTCGGTCACCATCCATGTTTCTGCCTTTTTGTGAAACTGGCGTGATGTGTTGTCCAAATACGAGTAGTTTCTTTCTGCCAGCAGTTCAGTTTCTTCTCCCATCTGAAAAAAAAAACTTCTCAACGAACTTGAGTAGATGACCTGGATCGCCGAAAAATTTTGTAATTTCGTGCAAGTGTATCCCCTGCCGCCGCGGTCAAAATTGTTTCGCTGCGACAGAACGTTTCATGTGTGACAAGACGATGCAGTGTTCCGTCATACAATCATATCTACGGATCGCAGCGTGCAGCGATCGCTCCCCACTGCGAGAGACCCCTTCCTGTACGCCAAAGCTTTAACCTGTATAAATACGAAGTTGCCTTTATGGCTTATTGGCTTATGATTAGAATCTGAATCTTCGGACACTGTGTAATTTTACTCTTTTGCAAATTAAAACGATGCCAAATTATGTCATTGAAGCTTTTATCCACATGGATAATGTAGCTGGAGAGGTGGCTCTCATACCAATGATTCCAACTCACTCAGTTTAAGCGAATCAAGGTTTCGTTTGCAGTAAAAATAAGGAAAGCTCTTGGCAGGAAGCTAAAACGCGTTGGAATTGATTTACGATCACAGCGTTTTTACCACGGACTACTGTGTGTTGCCCCTTCATGAACTAATAGTTCAGAAAACCAATTTACACTCTTTCCACACAGTATCCAAAAACCGGAACATTTTATACATTCTGAAATTTTGCAGTTGTATTGTGTATAAAACATTTTAAAATATCTTGAAAACAATAAAAACAAAAAACGAAAACAAAGGAATATTGTTTATTCATATTCTATACGTTATACTAAAATGTCGAGTTCCATTCCTTCAAAGCGGACGAATTCGTAACGAGGAGCCGCAGTTTGTGTCTTGACACAATTCCCAGGGATACTCCAGATTAGTACGTGTATCCAATTCCCACAAATCTCTATCAATTGCAAACCATTGCCTGGTTCACTAGTGTTATATAAAATATCTGATGTCTTGATTGGTTATTAGAGCACAAATCTCGAGAAGTACTTTAAAAGGCACATGAATGCTGCCGAATGTCCAACGCCGATTCTCATAATTAGTGGTACATATGTAATAACTAATGAGATTATCTAACAGCGTATTTAGTAGGGTATCTTAGTTTCCACCACCTGCTTTCATATGTTTGAAGATTTTCCAAATAGTTCTTCCAATATTTGTGAATACAGTTTCAGTTGCAAACGACTTTTTGTATTCGATGTTAATGGAGTTTGGAGTAAGCTGCTATATTCGGGAAAGGGATCTTGGCGATTCGGAGAAACAGCCATCATATTAATACACATGTCATTGCTAATAGGTAAGAAGTATTTGGTTTACAAGGTGAAATGAAAACACATAGGTGAATTACGTTAGTAATAATAGAAATCACTGACGGGCTTGATGTTTGTCCTATAACTTTGTTAGAGAACCTGCTAGCAGAAAGTATTTGACCTACTACGCAAATAGTTTTGAGAGGCGCCAGTTTTGGAACGGTATACTTCTCCATAGAAATTAGAAATTGAGCGATTGGATGGTGGAAGTTGTCTGGACGTTCCTTTCGTTGACATTTCATGAGCTGGACAGCCGATTAAGCACATGAAATCGTATACCATAAATCTTACCATTCTGCATTGTTTGTCGTCCTTATAATGTTTTTGTTCTCTATTTTATGATGGAAACAGAATTACTCTTGGGGGCATGACATGACTTAATACAAATATTTTAGCCTCAGATGGTCAGTATCTTCACTTCCACATTAGTGACAGATTCTTCATGAATGATACACTGAATATGATTGTATTTAAACATATTGACCCAGTCCAAAAAAGCCTTCTTCAGACTAACCGCACACAATAAATTAGAGTAACTTAAATATCTGTTGAGATTGAAGGGACAAGTAATAATGTAGTTGCAATTAAATGTTAGTTTGAAATTTTTGCGCATTCTCTGTTATGCCTCTCGGTGCCCTATTTGCTGAGTTATTTACGTATCCAGGATATTAAAACTTCTTCTACATATATTTTTCTTCAATAAAAGGGGGGTGGTATGAAATTATTAAAAAAGCACTCCACTGAATACGGCTTTCAAATTCGGCATACACCTGACGTTAATGAATAATTCATCTGCAGACAGAGGTCGACAGGGGGTTGGTCAATGGAAATATATTTTTTATTTCGCGTTGTTTTCCAATAATATTACGTCCCAAATAACACACATGAAAATATAAAAGTACATATGTTACTTTCACACCACTGTTAAGCAAGTAGATTTTTCCACATGAGGGAGGGCATATGCTCGACTAAATCTCAGAATTTTATCCGCCCTCTCAGAAAAAAAAAAAACTACAAGACAGACCGACTCATCCCTCTCATCCCTTAAGCTACACACACACACACACACACACACACACACACACACACACACAGACACACACAAGAAAAACAACAACAACAAAGCAGGACAGAGCAGTATGCACCATCTGTACATACATGGATAAATTTTAGGGTTTTAGAAAAAAGTGTATGGAGTACGACTCATTTTCAACATCCAGTATACTTAATGCATTGAGATACAGATAATATACACTTCTGGAAAAAAAATTAGTACATTTGGCAAGACGAAGCCGATTTTCATCCGATGACGGCATATGCCACCTGGGGGATGGAGGATGTAATGGTTTCAACATCTCTCGCCAACATACAGCATAGTGGCATAGCTACCGGAGCCAGTCCTTTAATAGGTAATGCTCACAGCTAGGAGGCTCAGTGTGGTGCAAACGTGTGAAGCACGCTTCCAACCATGCCATGGAGACGCACTCGTGCTTCCTAAAGCCAACTGACTTTCAAAGGGGTCAAATAGTGGCTTTCCGAGTGGCGGTATGGTACTTTCGGAGAATTGCCACACAAGTTGGACGTGCTGCGTCAGTTGAGCAACGCTGTTAATATTACTGGTGACGTGAACACTCCCACATCAGTAGACGAGGTTCTGGACGTCCACGCGGCACAGACGCCCACCGGGATCGTCGTACTGTAGGGGCAGCAGTGGCATATTCTACAGCTACCACAGCACAGATAAGACGGCTTGAGAGCCGGATGGGTCAACACGAACTGATGTGAGCCGGTTATTAGCAGTGGGACTACTGATGCCGTCAGAAGACCACGTGATCTCCAGCGATGAAAGCAGATTCTGTCTGCACGCAAATGATGGTCTTTTGAGCGTACGATGTAGACCTAGTGAGCGTCACCTCGTAGAGTGCGTTCGTCTGAGACACTTTGGCCTCACCCCAATCCTTACGGTCTAGGGTGCGACAAGCTACAACTGTCGTTCACTTTTGGTGTTTGTCGAGGAGATGCTAACCAGCGCTCGATACGTGCAGCATGTTGTTAAAAGCGTTCTTTTGTCGTTCTTGCAACAGGAAGGTGACGTGTTGTTCCAACAGGTTAATCCTCGCCCACCCACTGCCCGTGAAACTCAATGTGCTTTGCAAGAGGCGCAGCAACTTTACGGGCCAGCGCGATCTCTGGACTTGTCTCCAATCGAATTCGTGTGCAACTTGTCATCCAATAGCTCTTACAGAACTACGTGAGCAGGTCGTGCAGGTGTGACATAACGTATTACAGGAGAGTATTCTCCATCTGTATGATTGACTGGATACCAAAGTCGTCTGCATTGCCGTCCGTGGAGGCTACACCACGTGCTAATATGGATGTTTCAGCATGGATCGACATCTGGTTCCTCAGAAGCACTTGGGCTATCGATCTGTAAATGTAATCATTTCAAAAATGGTTCAAATGGCTCTGAGCACTATGGGACTTAACATCTATGGTCATCAGTCCCCTATAACTTAGAACTACTTAAACCTAACTAACCTAAGGACATCACACAACACCCAGCCATTACAAGGCAGAGAAAATCCCTGACCCCGCCGGGAATCGAACCCGGGAGCCCGGGCGTGGGAAGCGAGAACGCTACCGCACGACCACGAGATGCGGGCACTCATTTCTTATACTCCACATGCACTGTTGCAACAATAAATCTTGAGTGAATTGGAGGCCTCTAAAAGTCTGTACTAATTTTTTTCTGTCAGTGTATTTTCTAATAGGCAAATATACGTTTCAGTAAATAACTAATGGTACGTATAACATCACGCGCCGGAATTAGACAGAGGCAGGATTGTACCTATCGACACTGCTGTTCATCGTTACGTGTTATTGCCGCTCGTGTTGGTCGGGATTTCACGACTGCCATGTCAATATGGAATCGATGCTCGTAAGTAGCGCACGAGAGGACATACATCGTTCTCTGTGCCTGTCAGACGGTACAGTCTCTCCACGTGCACTGCGTCTGAAAATTAGCTTTTCTGCACCAGTAAAGGTAACCTCACGTATAATACGATGACATCTGAAACACCACAAACAGTCAGCACGGCTATCATTGTTGTAGCTTCACTTGAAGCGGCAGTTGATACAGGCGCACCGAGTGAGTGCGTCCAACGGCATCGCTGGGCACAGGAGTGGAACAGTTTTGCATACAGCCGCGTGATGGACATATCCGTGTGCGGACACTCCGAGGAGAAACAACGTTGCTACATCCCATTCGCCATCGTCATATACGGTGCTCACACCCTGACGTGATAGTTTACACAACAAAATCACCTCTCGTTCACATAGCCGATAACTTGGACAGTACTCATTACATTTCTGATCTGTTAAGGCTGGTAGCTCCGTCTTGTCTTCGAGTTCATCATAAAGCTATCTTTCAAAGAGATAAAGAAAGTTTGTTAGTTATCCATGATATTCTGAACTCCTTCTATACTGAGGTTGTTCAAGTGTTGCCTTGGCCAGCACTGTTTTCAGATCTCTCAACAACAGAAAACATCTTTTTATAGAAACTTCCTGGCAGATTAAAACTGTATGCCAGACCGAGTCTCCAACTCGTGACGTTTGCCTTCAGCCGGCAAGTGCTCTACCATCTGAGCTACCCAAGCACGACTCACGGCCCCTCTTCACAGCTTTACTTCCGCCAGTACCTCGTCTCCGGCTTTCCAAACTCCACAGAAGCTCTCCTGCGAACCTTGCAGAACTAGCACTCCTGGAAGAAAGGATATTGCGGAGACATGGCTTAGCCACAGCCTGGGGGATGTTTCCAGAAAGAGATTTTCACTCTGCAGCGGCGAGAGCACTGATATGAAACTTCCGGGCAGATTAAAACCGTGCACCGTACCGAGACTCGAACTCGGGACATTTGCCTTTCGCGGGCAAGTGCTCTACCATCTGAGCGGAAGTAAAGCTGTGAGGACGGGGCGTGACTCGTGCTTGGGTAGCTCAAATGGTAGAGCACTTGTCCGCGAAAGGCAAACGTCCTGAGTTCGAGTCTCGGTCCGGCACACAGTTTTAAACTACCAGGAAGTTTCATATCAGCGCACACTCCGCTGCAGAGTGAAAATCTCATTCTGGATCTGTTTATAGGTTTATGAGAGACAAGCATGCCACCACTTGTCTGCTACTACGGTTGATGAACTCTAGCGTAGAGTCGTGGCAGCATTTAATGACTTATACGTATCGGGCATCCAAGCTCAGATCGACTTGCTGCGTAGCCGGGTTGAGTCAGTTGCCTGAGGCCACATCTCTGCGTAGAAAATTTCACACTCTGGATAGCCCCAAGCACGTATTATTTCTATTATGCTGTGTATGCACAATAAGTAAGGTTTCTACCCTTCCAGGTGTTCTCGAAAAAGTAAATTCAGTGACGCACCACCTACGTGAGCACGACTGGTCGTTAAGCAGTAAAATGTATGGTTTTCCTGATTTGGGTTTTCCGTGATTTCCCTAAATCGCTTCAGGCAAGTGCCGGGATGGTTCCTTCGAAAGGGCAAGGCCGCTTTCCTTCGCCATCCTCCCCTAATCCTAGCTTGTGCTCCGTCTCTAATGACCTCGTTCAGCCGGTAAGCAACTGTCTCCACCTGATCAGTTAGGCCTCCCTTCTCCAGCACCGTGGAGCTCGATGAATGTGAGAAAGGGAACACCTGAAATGGATCATAGAACAACAGTGTTGGGTTATCTTCTCCAATGAGTGCAGTTTTGCCACCGCATTGGCCTGATGATCATACTAGAAGGATGATGATGTGGCTAGGCACCTAGGTACGTGTCAGTCATACAGTCGAATCCACAGAGCCCGAAGGTTTTCACGTCAATTGGGGACAAAATATTTCCGCCTAAATGTGATTTAGAAATTTTGTGGACATTGTTATCTGCTCATCATTTTCTCCTATTGGTTCCACGTCATTGTAATAAACATGCACGAGCTAATAGTATAACTGCAGTAAAACTTATTTTTAAATGTTAAGATTTTGCGTTAGCCTGTCATTCACGTTATTTTGTTTTGGGTCGTCGTGAAGCCCTGTTCTCTCAGTTGACTGTTTTCCTCCCACTAAACATTTTGTTTGGATAACAATTTCCACTTTTGCCCTATTTAATCGCTACCACTAACTTCACATTTAGTTTTGTGAAACATTCATTGTGCTCCCTGCTCATGCACAAACCATAAGATAATGTATCCATAAAACTGTAGAGTTACTTTCAACACCTAAAAGATTATGCTTTCTACAGGAAACGTGCGTGGTAGTTTTAGGTTAATAGTTTTGTGATAATATTACGTCCGTATATCAGACGAATCTCCATCGCCATCTAGGACAATCTGTGTAATTTGAGACAGTACCAGGACAGAATCCTCCAACCTCTTGCCCAGTCTACATTTAGGTGATCGATTCGGCTTACAATACGGCAATGCATGACACACCACAGCCATGAAAGTTACCATCTTCTTGCAGAAGGCATGAGTAAACCGAGTGAAATGGTGTACAGTATGTTTTGGAAACGTACGCTGTTGATTATGCTTGGAACCAGTTGAAACGTTAAGTCATAGCAGGAACAATCTTCGGACACAATTTGATAGCAGGATGGCCATCATCGAAGAGTAGAAAAAGTTTGAGCCCAACCACCTCGTTGGCAGCGTGGTAAGGACAAATCGTACATATTTCGGTGTACGAGATGGAGGAGCACGGTATTGAATTTGAAAGTTCAAATGTGTGTGAATTCCTAAGGGACCAAAGTGCTGAGGTCATCGGTCGCTAGACTTACACACTGCTTAAACTAACTTGTGCTAAGAACATACACAAACACACCCATGCCCGAGGGAGAACTCGAACCTCCGTCGGGAGCTGCCATGCAGTCAGTGACATGGCGCCTCTAACCTCGCGGCCACTACGCACGGCCATCCAAAAGCAGATTTTTAATTTACAGATACGCAATTTCAAACAGATTGTCTATATTTTGGGAACTGTTTTGTTTTTAGTTCATAGTAAAGTTAATTTTTGGTTTGTTAAGGCTTGTTCTTGCACATTATCCTCCCCTTGAAAGCAAGCCCACACAATTTCGCTGATATGCAGGTGGGATAAATCTTTCTCAGTAGTTTACATCGTACTCTCAGTTTTCTAAAAAAGTGTAGAGATGAAGAAGCCATACCGTTCAATGCGGAATGGGACTGAATGGCCGAACGTGGATTTGGACCGTCGTCCTCCAGAATGTGAGTCCAATGTTAGCAACTTCAGCTTGGGGCTCTTAGACCTACAGAACAACATCTGGTTCAAGGGCCTATGTTAACAATTCTGGAATGTGCAAGATCATTTATAAAGTACTGCCTCACAAATAGCTTTGATGAGCTACTAAAATTGTTTGACTGATAGGTTCAACTCATGCTTGTATACCTTTTTCTATTATAAAAATATAAAGTCCCACTAGCATACGAATTTAACAGAATTTGGCTTGCGTAACGGTATGTGTTTAGTTGTTTCAAGAAACACTGTTACATATACAATACATATTGTAAACGTCAAATGTGAATAAACTCGGCCTGACTTGAACTAATCCGTACTATTTTCATTAATACAGTTTGAAACTGTCATGAAACTGGATGTTTTTCTTGATAAATTTATTGAAAGCTCTAATTTTCACCAATGGAACAGCATAAGCAGTGGTTCTTGCAGCTGTGGTTGCAATAAATCCACATTGCAATCTATGTTTCGGACAGTTCTGTAGGAAATCTTACCAGAAAAGAGACTGCCGGTCCAAAATATTGTTTTTATATTTGAAGTGGACCAAATTCGAGTATAATCATTCCTCTGAAAGTCTTACGATCACCAAACCATCATCTCCATAGCATAAAATTTTTGCGGCAAACATGTGGATGTTACTGTAGGGCGGAAACAGGTAAGTTTCACACCAATACACCCACGTTATGCGCAAAAGAAAATAAACGCTACCCGCGAGGAAACGTTTTTCATAACGTAGTGTAAAGGTAAACGTGAATTGATCATATTTATCTGGTTGTTAAGATACAAGGACAAACTGCTGGGGTTGAGTACTGATGGACATTTATCGGCCAAATGTCAAGTATCGTATCCTAAGCATGCTCTTGAGGACAGACACGTCGTACTAACAAACAGATTTCAGTACAACGAAAAACCAGTCCAAAGCTGCAAATTTCACTTTTTTTTCACTCGGTGACTGGATACGGGCTGAGACACATTTCCAAATCATCGTAAAATAGTCAAAAATTGTTTTTGAATTGTCGGAAACACGGTTTTTGACAACGTTACGATGATTTGAAAATGAGTCCCGGCCTGAAACTTGTCATCGAGTGAATAAAAAATGTGAATAAAACTTCCTGGCAGATTAAAATTGTGTGTCGGACAGAGACTCTAACGCGGGACCTTTGCCTTTCGCGGGCAAGTGCTCTACCAGCTGAGCTACCCAAGCACGACTCACGCCCCGTTCTCACAGATTTACTTCTGCCAGTACCTCGTCTCCTACCTTCCAAACTTTACAGAAGCTCTCCTGCGAACCTTGCAGGACTAGCACTCCTGAAAGTAAGAAGCTAGTCTTTTGGACACTAGTGTACATGGTATAGTTCTAAGAACGTTATAACAGACGGAAATAGCATTACATAGGTGAAAAAAAAGTGTGTGAAATCTTATGGGACTTAACTGCTAAGGTCATCAGTCCCTACGCTTACACACTTTTTAACCTAAATTATCCTAAGGACAAACACACACACCCATGCCCGAGGGAGGACTCGAACCTCCGCCAGGATTACGTAGGTGACATGTCTATCAAGAAAAGAAAGCTCGTCGCACGAGACGGCCTGTCCATTAAGGCCAAGTACTGTATCTGCAGCAGGAAATTAATTTTGAGAAACAAGCTAGAGCGTTTTTGAGACTTGGAGCAACGTTACCTCTGGTGAAACACAGGAGCATCTGCACGGGCGTACAAAAGCAATTAGAAGTTAATTAAAGCCAAAGTTTTACGCGAACTAAATTCCCAGATAATTAACTTCCAGGCCTTATCCTTTGTTTGTGTTTGTTCTTTGAGGAAATTGTTTTTATCGTGCACTTCCGGGGGTTAAAGCACACACCCAGTCTTCATTGTTTGACCATGCGGGGTGCGGTGGTAGGTACACAAGATTATCAAAGATCACGCTTAAATAATAAATCCTAGGCATTAAACATAGCTTATTTTGTAATCATCCACTTGAATCTTATTTATCGTCTAGCTGTTTAACATCTCTGTTTAGCTACATTGTTAGTTTCCGTTAATGAAGTTCTGTTCCTTTCTTCTCTACTCTCCAGTTACGCCAAATTTGAGATTTTTGTGTTTATAGGCTTTTCAAAAGATTCATCACTCTTCTTCGATTCATAGTTCAAAATGACTGTTCTATGAACTTACTGAACTATTCATTGACAAGATTATTGGTAGCAACAGCGATGATCGTGCTGACAAATCCTTGCGGTTAATGATTCTAGAAGTAATCTCTTTCTTTCTTCCAATCTTGACATAGCGTATTAGATCGTTGATAGACACAGTTCTACCCTTAGCTATGCCTTTTCATGAAACTTTTTGTGAGATCAGTGACTCTGTAACAGAGATTTGTTTTCATTGAGAATAATACAGTTTTCTGATTTATAATCAGGAGCAAATACAGTTCTAGGGGCGATCAAAAAGTTTCCATTAGAGAGCGTTGATGCAGCATATATGCAACGCACGCGACTCCGATGCGGGTATTTAAGCGCCGACATCTAGACAATGGTTTAGCGTGGTATTCGAACGGAAATTATTTGTTGACCTCTAATATTATGAGTAAGAAACATATGCATTTGTTATAGCACAATAACGTGTTGGATTTGAGAATAGTATTTCGGAATACATTTTCTGCGGCAAAATAAAATATTATATCAGCTTATAAGTAAAGCTGCCGATTAAATTTCTTGCAAAATCATGCACACAAATAATATACAGGGTGTTTCAGAAGTGATGATCAAAATTCGGTGATTTGACAGGAATGATCATTCGAAACAAAGAAGTCAAGTAAACGTGGGCTCTAAAACGCATACCCTAAGAACTAAGAGCAATTCTTGATCTTCGATACTATGAAACAAATGTCTTCTACTGCAAGCTATTTGGCTTTCCGTATTTTGGTAAATGGTAGTATGGACCAAAATAAGAAAGGAAAATGCCTGCTAGACATGTGCTCTAAAATGCATACCTTAAGAGTGATGAGCACTTGTTAATCTTCCCTACTTTGAAAGACAATGCTTGCAATGAACAGGTGCTTATAACTTTTGAGGTATGCATTTTAGAGCACATGGTTACCGAACATTTTTTTCTTGTTTTGGTCCATACTAAAACTTCCCAAAATATGGAAAGCAAAGAACTTGCAGTAAGAGAAATTTATTTCACAGCATCGAAGATCAAGAATTGCTCATAGCTCTTAAGGTATGTGTTCTAGAGCCTATGTTTACTTGATTTTTTTATTTAGAATGACCATTCCTGACATATCCCTGAATATTGACCATCACTTCTGGAACACTCTGTATGGAGATCGGGAGTGCATCCTAATTACTGACATTAGAGCAAATATAGAGCGAAACAACTGAGTCTTATACAGGGGAAATCAAATAAATTCTGGACTCGTGAATAAAAAAAAAAAACGATTAGATAGGAATATTTTTTTGGGAGAGGCTCTAGCTCGTTAGAAAAAACGGGGAGGGACGGATTGGACTTTACATTACTGAAGGAGGTATCTAGACTTTGAGAAGGTTTAGAACAAAAACAAAATGCCTACATCGCTACCAGCGTACGAGTCAATGAGATGGTAAGTGTGTGAGTGTGTTTTTTATACTTAATACTTTGGTACTTATTCTGATGACTAGGGGAAGGAAGGGAATCAGACTGCAAGGTCCGAGAGGAGTTGTATGTAATCTTCCTCTCTCTTAGCATATTGAACACCCCGTTCTCATCCATCTCAAGTCTCAACGTTACGCCACAATCTTGCTGTCAGCGTTAGTCAGTGATGATATTATGCTATGTATCTTGGTCAGTTTTACGAGGTATCAGTTAAGATAATGTACAGTTCCCTTAAAGTTTTTTCATATACTTCAGTGTTTTGAAGGGAGTTGATCACACACAACTTTCAGACTAACATAAAAATGAATTTTATCCATAGTGGACATAAAAATCCTCTAAGAGATTGGAAAACACTTAAAGGCATTGTTCAGACTAGCTGGCAGTAGCCTTTAGTAGTCGAAATATAAACCAAATCCGATTGACTCTTAATGAGGGAAGTTTTGACTCAGTGTCGAGTAGGGTTTTTCTGGGTATCGAACTTCTAGCAATATTTCTCTATTAAATAAGACAGAGAAGAGGAACGGGTTGGCGGTTCGGGCCTTGCAACATATATCCGTGCCAGCACACACCCGTCGCGTTAACAAAGTCTCAGAAGTGGCACTGTCCCTTGTATCCTTTTCAGTGCACGGTTCACACATTTTTTTTTCTTCTGTATCGAATTTTACAGTCCTTAACTCATCTTTCAATAAGAAATAGCAAAACTGAGGCATATACAGTTGTCGACTGAGTATTTCTTCGCATTACTTTAGTAGCTGTAACTTACTGTATTAGTCGTAGACAGTAAGTATAAGGGGCGAATAATAAGTTTCCGTGCGAACGCCACACTAATACCTTGCCTACCTGTCGGTGCTTACATACGCGCATCGGAGTCGCTCTGGGTTGCGTATACGCTGCAGCAACGCTTTCAGACGGGAACTTTTGGATCACTCTTTTTACTTGTCTCATGGAATAGGGTTCAATGGCTCTGAGCCCTATGGGACTTAACATCTGAGGTCATCAGTCCCCTAGAACTTAGAACTACTAACTAACTAAGCTAAGAACATCAAAAACATCCATGCCCGAGGCAGGATTCGAACCTGCGACCGTAGCGGTCGAGCGGTTCCACACTGAAGCGCCTAGAACCGCTCGGCCACACCGGCCGGCATGGAATAGGGGAGCAACGTACTACAGCAATTAGGATCCTGGAATCATAATTAAGAGACATGGGATTCCAATCTACTTCCGACGGCTCTGATTTGGATTACGCGTAGTTTCACAACATTTCTTCGGGAGAATACAGTAATGGTTGCTTAAATAAGGCAACGGCGGATTTCCTTCCTTGTTCTTGTTCATAACAGCTAGCGTCTGTATCTAATGGCTTTGATATTGACAGAACGCTACCTCTAGCTTCCTTCCTTCCTTCCATCCCCTAGACAGAAAACCTGTCTCCAGCAGCACTAACGACGTGGAAAGTGAGATGTATCGGCACTGGAGACGCTGCTCCTGCCGGGAGTGATTTACGAGTAAAGAGGTAGCAGAATATACTGGCCAGTCACTGGCCAATTTCTTTTTCTGTTGTATAGGAAGATTCAGCTGCCCCCACCCTATAGGTTTAATGCAATGCGAAACGCCTTCAAAAACCATATGCAGAGTTTTCATTTTCTCTCGCTCGCTACGTGCAACCTATTGCACTTACAGAAAAAAAATGAACAGGACCCTTTGTAGGAAATTTTGTACTAGATTATGTTTTCGCTAGAGACCGTAGTTTTCGAATTATTCAAGAAAAACGCACAAAAGTGACCTTCAACTGCGTTTTTTCTCGAATGACTCGAAAAATGTGGGCTCCAACGAAAACGCGTCCTAATACAGTAACTACATTAGATATCCTACAAAAGGACCCACCTGTTTTCTATAGGACTAATAGCTTTCGCATAGTAAGCGACAAAGTGTGAAAATTTCGCGCGTGGTTTTTCAAGGCGTCGTGGGTTGCACAAAACCCGTAGGTAGGGGCAGCTGAATTGCCCTTTATAATGACCGAGCGTCTGTATGTCGACAAGAAAATGTTCGGAGGAGAGTTGTGCTGCAATAGTGTCAGTGTGCTCTGGATCTCGTGGAAAATACAGAGCAAAGAGGCAGAATATTGGTTTATGAAAATAATGCTCAAATGTTTCAAATGGCTCTGGGCACTATGGGACTTCACATCTGAGGTCATCAGTCCCCTGGAACGTAGAACTACTTAAACCTAACCAACCTAAGGACATCACGCATACCCATGCCCGAGGCGGGATTCGAACCTGTGACCGTAGCAGTAGCGTAAAACCTATCATATGTTAATGTGACCAAGTAAACAAAATTTAGCTGGAATATGTAAGCGCAGTTCACTAGTATTTAGTAGAGTGATATGGTATGAGTCTCATCATCAATTACTTTAGTTGACAAGTGAGGAAAGGACAAATCCTAACTGACATTTCCCTGTTCCGCAGCAACGACATTATTTTGTAGTATGTCGTGAGGTCAAGGAGTAATTAACTATGTGCGAGAAAAGAGGGTGCTTGCGAGCCCACAGGAGATATTAACTACTTCCCACCATCCTCTGTGCCCCAGGGTGAGAGATTGAGGACGGACACTTTAGTTTTAAAGGCAGTACTTAATAATGATGACGAACCTTAGTCAGAAATTAAATTGTTTTTGAGATATATTTAGAGCAAATATGGCGTAAGCGGCAATCTAAAGTTTCCATTCGAAGGCCACGCTAGTGGCGCGCTGAGTGACTGCGCGGATTAAGACGCCATATCACGGATTGCGCGGCCCCTCCCGCCGGATTTTCGAGTCCTTCCTCGGGCATGAGTGTGAGAGTTGTTCTTAGCATAAGTTAGCTGAAGTAGTGTATAGGGACCGATGCTGTTCATTTTGGAAAACAACCTACGACCAGCTTAGAGACAGAAGTGATGACACTTTCTGCAGGACCTGATCATCATTTTGCAGGACAATGCTCAAGCACGTACAGTGAAAGCTGTTACTGATTTGTTTGACTGTTGGGGCTGCTAAGTGCAGTCCCCTGACTTAAGCCCTCGTGAGTTCAACTCGATTTCTAAACTGAAGGAAACACTTCAAGGCATTCGCTTCAGAACTGCTACAAATTCGTCGGGCAATAGACCGCCCTGCTTGAACTGTCAACACAACTGGCACTGCTAAGTGTATCCTACGACTTCCTCATCGATGGCAACGGGTTATACACAATGCTGGAGACTAATTTGAAGGTCAGTAAAACTTTGAAACAGGTATCAATTTTTACGAGCTGCAAATAAATAGTCGCCACTATTAAAGTTTCAACCCACGTATTTATCGCGAGTGGTAGCGAGCGAACAGTTGTTGGTGGTACGACGCGGAGTCGCATGGAGAGAAGCCGCAACGGGAGAGGTCGCAGCCTGCTAGTACCACCGTCGTAGATTTTGGTATTAATCGAGGATTTTTGGTAATTTGCCTTTTTGCTGCACGTAGCTGTTGCTTGCTTGCACACTAGGGGATTTTGTCAGATTTGTGTATGCACACATTGAAAGTAATATTCATATCTTTGTTGTGAGCAGATAAGTGATTATTGATTACAGATGTTGTGGAATAATTAAAGTTTTTGCGAATCAGACTATCCAAGGGAAAGAAAAGTCTGAGTAAAGTTTGTCAGTGTATGAATCTCCAATTTCTAGAATATAGTACATTAAAAGTTTTATTGATTCCTTTCTTTCTTTACACTGCTCAAGCCTTGTTGACCGAACCCCTCATGATCATTTAATTTCTATAAGAATAAAACAAAGGAAGGGTTGCATCAGTATTTCTGACCAAGCATTGCACTGTGCATGGATCGCAGTATTCCTTTTGAATTATTTTAGCACTTTCTTGGATACAATATATTTATGGAGCTGCAGCGGCAAAACGAGGTAAGCTATCTGTTGCGTACAGGAGTATTGCTGTATAATTGTTAGGAGAGGTTAGAAAATATTTTTTAAAAATCGCAGTCAGATCCTAGAGAATTGATTTTTCGTGATTTATAGGACGAATAATTAATTTTATGTTTTGTTACCTATCAGAATACTGACATGTCGGAACAAGATTTACATTACATAAGCTGTACGGCTACACTTCAGATTTTATGATAACGACAGTAAAAATTGACATGATTGTCTTGCAACAACTTATAGAGAAAAAATAAAGGTAACGATAATATTGTCAGAGATAAAGCTTTACAGATTTCTTTACGTCTTTCACCAAGCTTATAATAATTGCAAGTTCAGCGTCAAGAATATCAGAGAGGAGGGGGTGCGGGTAGGGCGTTTGCCAGGTGCAGCCTACAGCATTACCCGACAGGAATCACTTTAACAAATTCATGGCAATGTGTTTCTGATTCCTGAAATATTGTGGTGTCTCAAGCTAAATTTCCTTTTTTGTGTGTTAAAACGTACCAATCTCAAAATTATTTCTATTGTCCAGAACAACCACAAGTAAAATGTCACGTTATTGGAATTTTTTAGATAATTCACTATGTGGGTATTGATACCGACGCATTAGTCTGCACATGTAAGGAAATCGGAAACTGAGTTTTAGGCTAATAAGCAGTTTTTACGCGGAGACATGTGACTGTGCTTAGTGTTGTAAAAATTGAATATACACAGAAAACAGGCGTACGGCCGATTGCTCTGCTTTGGAAACACTAAGAGGTGGTTAATCTTGGAAAATACACACGTTCTGAAAATTTGTATACAGGCACCATGTTTGACAGTAAAAACTTCCCATGTACGAAGGCAATTGACCAGGAGGATGTAGGACCACGTAAATAACTTAACTTTCGAAACTCCACTTGACTATTGGTTTGGCTTGTTCATCAGCATTTTTGCATCTAATCAAGGACAATAGAGCATATACGACAAACCATGATCCGTTACGAGTCTTTCGTGACCATATTGCTCGATGTTTTGAATTATTGCTGTAAAGCAAATCTGTATGGAAACAAAACATGAACTGGATCACTATATATACTAATAAGTTCTGTAACAAAGGTCACAAAGGTCTACAAGTTTTTATAGGGTGTTGTTTGCATTAATAACGTAATGCATTTGTATTTTAAATTTTTGTTTAGTTGCTTCTGTACACGTGATATTATAGTAATGGGAACGTAATGCATTGTTAACGGAGATATTTTAAATTTAAAAATTCGTTTTTTACTATCCCAGAGGCATTATAAGTCTAACATATCAACAGCAAATAGCTTGGTAAAATGTCATTGGCGATTATAAGTTTATTACGCCAAATGTCGCGCGGGATTAGCCGAGCGGTCTGAGGGGCGCCGCAGACATGGACTGTGCGGCTGGTCCCAGCGGAGGTTCGAGTCCTCCTTCGGGCATAGGTGTGTGTGTTTGTTCTAAGGATAATTTAGGTTAAGTAGTGTGAAAGCTTGTGACTGATGACCTTAGCAGTTAAGTCCCATAAGATTTGACACACATTTGAACATTTTTATTACGCCTAATGTTTCAGTAAATAGACCTGAATAAGCTGTGACAGCCTGTTGGAAGATTTAAATTTAACTTCTTGTAGACGCAATTTGTTATGATCCAGAACAGAAGAAACATGACGGCACGACCCCGGAAAATTGCTCTCCTTAAAATACCCTCGTTTTGAACCTCTAAGTCTGAAATTCCTCTTCAATTGACACTTGCGCCATCAGCAGCAAATTCTGTATTACTATATGCGACTGGCATATTAACCGGGACGCTACGCATATTTTGCGCGGGGTTCTTAGAAAGATTGCAAGTTTGTCTTCATTGTGAAGTCTATGCGCGGAAGTTGAGCCACGGAGTTTGAGACACATGTGTCGTAAACTTGGCCTCATCTGGAGTGCAGTATAATATCGTACCCTTGGCGAATATTCCTAAACCGCTGCGCGCTCGAGCGACACCGTGAGAATTTGTCTCGGAAATTAGGGCAGCATTGCACGGAAGAATTTGGGGAGGTACTTGCAGCTACGTCTCATCACATAGAGTTTACAGTATGTAGGAACAGGATTGTTTCAGAAAACGCGAATTACTTTCCCAGTAAGTTTGCAGATAGGAAATTCCCCGTATTACCACTTTCATTACATAAGTAAAAATATAAATCGAAATATATACTGTGGATAAAATAGACGTAGGTCACAAAACAGTCGCCTAGTTCATCTGTTGGGGAAGTGTTCAGACGCTTATAGACAAATGTGTTTGTCAGCTGAATTAAGCTCCTAAAAATTATTTAACAAGTTGAAGAACGTATTTTCGACTTTCCTTCCGGGTTAACGATTCCACTTTTATCCATATTTACTGGGCTAGATGTCATTTTGAGGAATCGGACTAGTGATTAAATATCCATGTAGAAATCTCCAAAATATATCTTCAATCAACAACGCAATAAAAACCCAGATATCATATAACAAAATGGCAGAAATGTGACTGTTTAGTATCTCGTCTCTGTGAACTAACTGGGATAACTACAAATTTCAAAATCTGTAGCACTTAGTTGTTAAGATAACGACAAGCATTTTAAGAAGAAAAGGGCATTGCGTCAGATAAAGAAAAATGAGCAAGAGATTACTTCTAATACACGGATATAATCGCAGACAGGAAAACATATGTGACATAAAAACATACGAATACTGAAGCTCACGTTTGTATGCAAAATTAAAAACAATTTACATTACTTATTTGCACGGTTCTTAGATACAATCAAATGGGAACCGAACACCCACAAAGCATTGACCAGGCTCTCTTCTCGACCGTTAATAGTAGATTGCAGCATCTATCATTTCAGCTACCTGGGATTCTATGCTGTCGAACACTGGGTGGCAGTTGTAGAGATATCCACATTCCATTCTTAATAATGGTGTCTTCAGTTTCATTAGCTTTGGAGAAAAAACTATGAAACTTCTTTTAATAGAATCTTATCCTTAAATATAATTATTACAGTCACGGTGTGAATAATTAACATTTATCACTTTGACTCCTGGGGGAAGGTGGGGTATGCGGCCTGACAACATCTGCGGCTCCTGCAGGAGTGCGAGATTCGTTCGTTGTGTCTCCACGAGTTTCTATAGTTCCGCCACCTGCAATACGCTTCATATTGTGTTTAGCTGCGAAAGCCTAATATCCTACAGGCACCTAGTTTACAAGATACAGCACAATAGATCCCGCATGTAGTCTTCTTGTACCCTGATGTAAGCCAGAACTAGGTCAATATATTTTTGAGGTCGGACTTTTCATCTCTTCTGGAGCATTTCTAACTCATTAGGTAACACAAATATCTCATTCATGTTCGAGTATAAGATAATTCGATGTGCGTTTTATTTTGTGGCGTATTATTGTATTCGTCATCTGGTTCAAAAAAATGACTCTGAACACTATGGGACTTAACGTCTGAGGTCCTCAGTCCCCTAGAACTTAGAACTACTTAAACCTAAGTAACCTAAGGACATCACACACATTCATGCCCGAGGCAGGATTCGAACCTGCGACCGAAGCGGTCGCGCGGTTCCAAACTGTAGCGCCTAGAACCGATCGGCCACCACAGCCGGCTCTTCATCTGGAACAGGAATTCCTGTCACAAGTCCTTTTGTTACCTGGAAAATCGGGGCGTTCTCCATTTTATTACGTTTCAGGTAGTAGAGCAAGGTGGTAAAAATTACAAGAGTTAGATCAGATCGTGAAGTTTCTTCACATTCGTTCAGTGGATGGACAATGATAATTAGTGCTTTCTTCTGAAATACGAGCACCCTGACGTGCGCGATATGCAGTTCTACACGACATGACATCAATGATCTACTTGCTGCGGTCTTCCTTTGCTCGAGCATCGAAAAAACCGTGAAAGTAGAACCAAACCGGAAAAAAGCCGTTCTACAGTGTGCTCACGACAAGGTCGTTAGTCATTGTGAACACGTCACGCTAACTTCCTCGAAAGAAAAACGTCGCGTCGTTGATTTTGCCACAGAGGTAATGGCGATGTTGCGAGAGAGTGTTCCCAATGAGGAATGTTTTGCAGTCACTCACTTATTTTCTAAATGATGGACATATGAATCGGTCGATGTCGATGTAAAAAACTATATATGTGCAATGAAAATGTTCTGATTATTAACTTTCCTCAGCAAATGAAATAATAACAGTTCCAAGTAGTTCGACATGGTGCTTAAATAAAACAGCGAGAAAGCTTAATAAAAATTTGAAGCTTTTTTATTTGACAAATATACGCCCTCTTGCTACTTTTAACCTACACATTATCTGTTTCTAAGGTCCACACAGCGTTTGTAACCTAATTTCGCACTTTCATTATATTTGACACTCATTATCGACATGATCACATTTTAATGTCTGTAGCTGCACTTGTTTTCTCGCTCATTGCAAATTCAAAATGCCAAGGTCAATACTAAAGTGATAATAAATGACTCAGTCAACAAGTGATTAAAAAGTATACGTCCAAAATACGTCTACATGACTATAACTACAATCGGATCTGTGACAAAATTTACCTATTCTTACAAGTGTACCCAGTTATATCGAAATGCTATTTACGATAGGACTTCAGAACGTAAGTTACACATTTTTATGACAAGCCAAGTAAAGTTTTTGAATGCTGCACTGCATTTCAAAGAGACACATATACGTGACAGTATTTTTCAACAAAGTCTCCGCAAGGAATGGTCGAAAGGAACTACCAATTGTTCAATTCCTCGACTATAGAAATCCGCTCCTTGATCACGGAGCCATTCGAGATCACTTGTGAGAACGTTCTCATCGTTGGAAAATTTCTTAGTCCAGATGTTCTTTCAGTCTGTTAAAATGGTTCAAATGGCTCTGAGTACTATGGGACTTAACATCTTAGGTCATCAGTCCCCTAGAACTTAGAACTACTTAAACCTAACTAACCTACGGACATCACACACATCCATGCCACCGCGGCCGGCCTTTCAGTCTGTCGAAAAGATGGAAGTCGGACGGTTCGACATCTTCCTTCCTTTCCGATCATCACCACTCACGTCTGTACGGCCTTGGTCAAATTGTTGGTACCATTTTACTACAGCTGAACACGGTATTGCACTTGATCTACATACCGCCTCAATTTCACGGTGAATCTGTGTGTAATTAAGCCTTTTTCCCCACAAGAATCGTATTGGCCCACGTATGTTAACATAAGAGTGCGTTTCCAGTTGCCGTGCAATTTCATTCGCACACTGCGATACACCTGCTACCCATACTGCAGCATAACTGTGTCTCTAGGAAATTCTGAACATGTTCTCTCTCCTTCCAATGTGCCACTCTTGTTGCGCAATTGTCTTAGCGTGGAACAACATACGTACCGTTGTTTATGAAATTCAAATGGTTCAAATGGCTCTGAGCACTATGGGACTTAACTTCTGAGGTCATCAGTCCCCTAGAACGTAGAACTACTTAAACCTAACTAACGTAAGGAGATCACACACATCCATGCTCGAGGCAGGATTCGAACCTACGACCGTAGTGGTCGCGCGGTTCCAGACTGTAGCGCTTAAATCCGCTCGGCCACCTCGGCTGGCAGTTTATGAAGTCCCAATGTATTTCTGCGGAGGAGGAAACGGTGATTAGCTTATAAAAGTCAATATTGTTTACGTACAATGGATGAAATCTACAAATGAACGACTAAAAGCCTTTGAAATGTGATACTGGGGGAAGATAATTGAAGAAAACAATGGATAGATCTAGTGCAAAATAAACACGTTCTGCAGCGATTCATTGAGAAAAATGCCTAATAAAGAAAATAATGAATCGAAAAGATAAAGTTTTGTCACATATTCTTACAAGACTGTTCAGCGAAAAGTATACTTTGAGGAATGATGGAAGCAAAGAATCGCAGCGGATGGCCTACATATGAGAAAAGAAGGCAGGGCCGCAGCAGTTGCGCTGAAATGAAGAGGAAAGCTGCCAAAGAATGGAGAGCTGCGTCAAATTAAGCTTAAGCTTGACATCTGAAAGAAAAAGAATACATCGGGCACTATAAACAAGAAACGTAGCTCTCGAACAGGTAGCAGTCATCTGACGCGGTTCCACGAAACTAGGCGGCTCTGTCCTTAGCAGACATATTATTCAGTCCTGCTGAGTTTGTGCGTTACGAGTTCGGGACTAAAATCTGGTAACTCCGGCAACTGCGTCTGAAAGGAAACCCCCTAGAAACCGCATTAACCGAGCACGCCGTACGCACACGAATCTTTCAACTTGTCCCCAGCGGACTCCCCCTCAAACAACACCTAGAGGCATGATGTATTGGAGAGTTCAACTTTATCACGGCTATAATGTTCATATCGAATTGAAATTTTGTCGTAGTAAAGATCTCAATGCAAGAATAAAAAGATACACAGGAAAATACAAGAATTACTGCAACTTTACAGTATGCCTTCCTGAAATATCTCCTTTTTGTCAGGGGGAAACATCATCGCTCTGAAGGAGCTACTAAAGAATTCCAGCCTCCCGACAAACGTATAAAGAATCTAACGCTACGGGAACCTAAGCCTTCCGTATTTTATGGCTTGTCAAAAATTCGTAAAGAAGACGTACCAGAGCGACCAATCGTTAGTCCGTCTGCTCTTTTACATATGTTACGTGTTTAATCAAATTATTGCATCCCGTGATCATGCACAGTGAACATCGTGTTGAGAACTCTCTGATTCTTGCGGAAACTAGAAATCAGACGATGACAGGACCAGATAAAGTCATGGAGATCCTCGATGCGGTCTCTCTGCTAACGAAAGTACCATTAAAAGACCTGTTAAAGCTATTGATCAGTTATTTCACCCGTGAAATTTTAAAAACAGTTTCACCACATCTAGACGTCCACGCATTTTTTGTTCAGTGGAAATTATTAGAAAAATTTTGAAATTTGTGGTAAGTTCTATGGGACCAAACTGCTGTGGTCATCGGTCCCTAGGCTTACACACTACTTAATCTAACTTAAACTAACTTACGCTAAGGACAGCACACACACCCATTCCCAAGGGAGGACTCTAACTTCCGACGGGGGAAGCCGCGCGAAACGTGATAAGGTGCCCCAGACCGCACGGCAACCCCGTGCGGCAATTATTAGGAAATGATTGACGGAAATTACTAGGGAATGATTGACGTGGAATGACTTGGCATAGCTGTTCAAAAGAAATGGGAACTCAGTCCGTGAGATTAATTCAGGTCTATCTAGGAAACCAGTCCATGATACCGTTCAACCAGGCCAAGAAGACCGACCTATTGTGCGGCTTTCATTCTGGGACGCAACAACGTGTAAAATAGGCAGAGTCAACAAACAAGGAGTCAGACCTGTTCTCTATTCGCCCAGAAAGATTAACGATAGGTAAAGAAAAATAGCCTTGGCCTGAGAGTTCCAGGAATTTAATACTGTAAAGGATGAGCCATACAGTAGGAGATTTTACTTTATTATATAAGCTTTCAAACGGTAACTTCACTGTTCCATTACGACCAAGCCACGGCCGGCAGTGTTAGCTGCCTGTAAATTCTTTCGTCCCACGGTCTAGTAACAGGAAGTCAGCACCGAGGAAGGGCACATTGGCCACGCACCTCTCTCATGTGCTTACGAGGTAACGCCGCCCCAGGCGTCGCTTAGCAGGCAACGCTCTGGAAAGTTCCATGCCGCCCGCACGGTTTGCTTGGTCCTGGCCAATCAGGGCGGAGGGAGCCGCGTGGAGCGTCGAATATACCCGCTCGCCCGCCGCCGGGCCCGCTCTCTTGTATTCTTGCTCACCCGCGAGCCGGATACGCGCCCTGTAGCAGTGTAGACCTTCTCGCTTCTCCCGGTGCTGCGGCACTGTGGACTTAGTTTTGGCAGACAACAACTTTCGGTAGCTTCGCGAACAATGTTTCGCCAAACTCTAAGCTCTGGCTCACTCTCACCTCCCTAGGCCTATGTAGCCCCTTCCAACATGCTTTAGCCAATAAATCGCCTTTCTCTAAAAATAATCCTTATCATTCCATAACGCCCACCGCCTGCCCATACGCCCATCCTGTACAATACGTTATGTGGGAGTGTGCCAACTATTACGTGGGCCAATCTATAAGGACAGTCTTTTATCGCTGTGCAAACACCATCGCCATTTCAAGTACAGATATTTCGAAAAAATTACAGTGGTAAAGAAAATTCTTATGAACAGTGAAAAGATTATGTATAACACACGAGAAATTAGGTTCCAACACTTAACGTCTTGCTATATGTGATTAGTGGTGCCGTGGAAACTAGACTCGTGTGACAGAAAGTTCAACAGAGATCGGTTATGAACGCATCAATGCATGGGAGATGGCTCAGAAAAATACATCACATAATTTACCAGTTGATATGAGTGGCGGTGATGTAAGCAAAACTGAACCGCGAGCGGAATGGTAATCTCTGGGCTCAGAGTGCGCCACCTTAGCATTCACGCGCCCTGTGACGTAAATATGACATAAGATAAACAATAAGATGCCGTCTTCTCTTATCTACCAGGCGTGGATCCCCATCCTCAAAACATCCAATAACTTGCTGGGACACTCTCAGGGTCATCTAATACGTTTTCATAAGTGGAACTATGTCATCACCAGTATTCGTAATTCGCCACCTCCAGCTTGGCCACAGCCCATTATCGCTTTCGTCCCCAACCATCGTCATCGCTCTGTGTGTCATCTGTCATCACTGAGCCTATCATCAATTTTGTCGACACTCACGACCTTCACTGGAAGTTATCTCTTTACCTGTCGTCGCTTACGGTGGCAGTCATTGCTTTACCTGTCATTGTTTCTGCCAGCAGTCGCATCCTTCGAGAGAAATTGTCCTCGTCTCGTCAACTGCTTTGTCTTTCTTTGAGCTGTCGTCATCACCAGCATCTTCAGTGTTATCTTTATCACCGCTCTTCACTTCGCCATTGATATCGATCGTACTACTGCAATTTGATCCCACTGTCTGTTTTCTCTTGATCAGTGGTGGATCGTCTTGTCACCATCACTGTAACATAGATATACACCGGTACACCACTCCTAGATCCACATATTCCTACAACCACAGCCCCACCCCACGTTCACTTTTCAAGTATTTTATCTTCTCATTTCTTTCCCAACCCGCTGCCAGAGCGGCTCGTTCAATTTATCTACCAACTCTTCTACAGCCATCAAACTTACCCAATATTTCCTTCATAAGTATGTGCAACTGCAACAACCACCAACCACAAACACAACAACCACGTTAGCACGACACATATCACTATCATTAGTAATATCACTTACAGAAGCATCAACACCTGCACCACCAGCACCAGGAGCACCACTGCACCATCGCCACCACCATCACAATAAAGAGTGCAAGCGTCTCTGACATCACCAGTCCCATTACTACCTCCATCACGAGTACCAGCGTCATTACACAACATTCAACCAACCCATTTCCTCTAATCTGCCAACCAACACATCTGCCCACTCTCCTCAGCGAGTGTCTCCTACGAAACCAATTTTTCTCCTTACAAAATCCTTCAGTTCCAACCTTTATTCACAAATACTCCAAGAACATCCCATTTTGGGACCCACGCCAACGTTACCCTCTTGTCTGTTCGTCGTCCCAAAAAACCATCTCCCACACACCATCCGCCGACCGTTATGTCTATTGTCAAAGGAGCTGATTCCGAGATCACAGCAGAGGACATCACACAGAAAGCAAATTAGAACCCTGGCCAGACAATCTGAACTTTGATCCGTATCCACAATAACCATGGATTTACTTACCTTATCATACATACAACTGCAGGAACCCACTTCACTGAAAGACCCAATGTCTCCATAGAGATTGCACCAACCTGAAACTGTCTTTCACCTGTAATACTTGCAATGAAGTCCATCAACCATATTTTCACAAGTGCAAAGCCAAACGATTCCCAACGACACCACAGTTCGCCGTCCCCATCCCGCGAGTAGCTGACTCTATTTATCTAAATAAACCACCTCTGTTCACTGGTTCAAATGGCTCTGAGCACTATGCGACTTAACTTCTGAGGTCATCAGTCACCTCGAACTTAGAACTAATTAAAAATAACTAACCTAAGGAAATCACACACATCCATGACGAGGCAGGATTCGAACCTGCAACCGTAGTATTCGCGCGGTTCCGGACTGAAGCGCCTAGAACCGCTCGGCCACAGTGGCCGGCATCTTAAATGGTTGGCTGTCCTTGAACACTCTGTATTTAGTCTTTAGTGCAAAGGACAAAGCAACTTTCTGATCGGTAAGATGGAAGAAAGACTGATTACCAGACTTACGCTTTATCACTACCGGCCAAGCTAATGGAAAGGAACTGGCAAACAGGAAAGTTATGGACTCTCTGCCACACAGCCAACATAGGCACATTTTCATTGATTATGTCATCTAGATACCGTTAGTAAATTCAACTGCTAAAGCTAGTTACAGTTGTTAAGAAGTATGACAGGTTTACAAAAGCTGTCAAAGAGGTAGCAGAAAGCCGGCCAGAGTGGCCGTGCGGTTCTAGGCGCTACAGTCTGGAACCGCGAGACCGTTACGGTCGCAGGTTCGAATCCTGCCTCGGGCATGGATGTGTGTGGTGTCCTTGGGTTGGTTAGGTTTAAGTAGTTCTAAGTTATAGGGGACTGATGACCTCAGTAGTAAAGTCCCATAGTGCTCAGAGCCATTTGAACCATTTTTGAGGTAGCAGAAAGAACGACAGCCAGAGGAAACAATACATCCCAGGATGGTCCTATGAGTGTGATGAGCTATACGAGGAATATCAACTTACTTCTTCAAATAAAACATCAGTCGAACTTCTTAAAGCACGGAATGACCATAGAAGAAGGAAGTGGCAAGAAGCTATAGAGAGCCCCGACTTCACCCATTCGAGTCGTAATGCGTGGCAGCGAATGACGAAATTGGGTGCAGATTCTGGGCCTTAGAGATGCCAGCACAACATCACACCAAACGAAGTCGCGACACGGTTACTACAGAACTCTGAAGCAGAAAGAAGAAGAACCGCACAAGGCTTGTGCTCTCAGCTAGTCCTCCATCCGGAGGTTCCAGGCGAGTTCACAACCGATGAGCTGGAGGAAGCTTAGGCAAGTGTGCGTACAAACAAAGCGGCTGGTTTCAAGGAAATATATCCGAGTTCCTGAAAAACGCTGGCCTGAAAACTAAGCAGTGGCTGTTACAACTATATAATATGATACTGATCACTGGAAAATTTCCAACAAAATTTAGGGCTGCAAAGGTAATGTTGTCAAAAAACCTGGTAAACATGGCAGTGAAGCAGCACATTACAGACCCATATCACGACTTAGTGTAGTTTATAAACTACTAGAAAGACTGTCGCTAAACCGTATTCAACTGCACTTCCATCACTATAATGAGAAGCAGCAGCAGTAAGAGAGTTCCAATTGCTATGAAATCAACTACAGAATGCTCCTGCCAGCAGACTCAAATCTAGAAAACCATCCTGGCCAACGTAAGATGCGCCTCTCGTGAACAGTGACAAAACTAGCGGCTGTATTTGAATCTAGCGTTGTTTAGTATTTTAAACATGCTACCAGTTTCGACACGACATGGTGTCATCTTCAGCTCTGCAAATGGAAACATACATAGCATGACGAAGGGTATGAGAGCACAGACAATATAAAACATAGTTTATGACTAAAAAAAGATATATCACATCATAAAATTATATAATGAAAATATGGTATTGTTATTCACACAAAAAATTGCATCTAACTTATCTGCAATTTTTTTGCACCAATCACGTAATGGACTTAAGGAGAATCCATACGTACAAAGAGCTACAGCAGCAAAGCGATCAGAGCCACATACATCCCTAACAGCAACTCTCAATACGTATCCATAGGGTTAAAGTGGCATACATAATATAAAGCACTCCGTCGTCAGGCCACGAGTGGCCTACCGGGACCATCCGACCGCGGTGTCATCATCAGTGGAGGATGTGGATAGGAGGGGCGTGGGGTCAGCACACCGCTCTCCCGGTCGTTATTGATGGTATTCTTGACCGAAGCAGCTACTGTTCGGTCGAGGAGCTCCTCAATTGGCATCACGAGGCTGAGTGCACCCCGAAAAATGGCAACAGCGCATGGCAGCCTGGATGGTCACCCATCCAAGTGCCGAGCACGCCCGACAACGCTTAACTTCGGTGATCTCACGGGAACCGGTGTATCCATTGGGGCAAGGCCGTTGCCCATACATAATATGCGTGGATAATTATTGCCGAGGAACAACTTACGTGGCAAAATCACTATTTACATGTAACAATAGCCTATAATTTGTAACATGGTAAAAGTCAATCAGTAAAACCAGTAGCCCCATATGTGCAACTACACATACTAGACCATATACTAAGAAAAACCCATATAGAAACCCAGCAGAATAAAACCAAGAACATGTGCATATTAGCACACAATTACATGACAAAGAACTCCAAAGATTCCACAATTATGAAAACCCAGGTAATAGCTTAGCAAACTTGACAAACGTCGAGGACATCCTAACACGTCCCAGACGAAACGCATAATGCATAACTTACATCTCTGCACACCTAAACCACACCATGGTAGCGGTACACCAGTGTAACCAAACTGTGCGCCATACGTTTTGTCTGGGACGTATAAGGATGCGCTCGACATTTGTCACGTTGGCTTAAGTTATTACCTGTGTTCCCATTATTATGGAATCTTTGGAGTTATTTGTCTTGTTATTATGTGTTAATACGCACATGTCCTTAATTTTATTCTGCTGGGTTTCCGTATGAGCGTTTCTTAGTTTATGGTAGCGTATGTGTAGTTACACATATTCTTCTGTCATGCTATGTATGTTTCCATATGCAGGCGCTTGAAGATAACACCAAGTAATGTCGAAACTGATATCAAATTTTAAAACGAATCAACGACGTTAGATTCAAATACAGCTGCTGGATTTGTCATTATTAAAGTACTACGTGTCTGGCTCCAGTCCCACATCATAAATTTCTAGATACTCTTGAGTATAATGTTTGTCAAGAGTGGAAAGAGGTTTTGCAGAAGTGTCCTCCGACTAATTGTCATCTCATAACTAACCTTAACAGAGGTGTGAATGGATTTGGTCTTCCCAGAGAACTATGGACACCCCTGGATCGATTCCGTTCAGGGCATGGAAGATGTGGCGCCTGTTTGTATAAATGGGGGTCCAAAGATGCACCGGTGTGTGATTGTGGTTATCCTGTGCAATCTATGCACCTGACTGAAGCGTGTGTACTACGAAAATTTCCTTGTGGACTCAGCGAGCTGCATTTGGTGACACAAAGAACTGTAGAGACCTAGATATTATGTTAAAATATTTTCTCTCGATTGTTTGTTTACTTGTTTATATTACGTATATTTTTGTGTTTTTTAACCTTTTACGCATGAAGTTCTTAAACAAGGCTTTAAAATGACCATGTTACCCATACGAATAGACAAAATAAATAAATCGTGAAAATAACATAGACTGCCAAGAGGCAGAGAAGTTATTTAGACTTCGTTGTATTAGGTATAGGACATCCAGTACCACCCATTAGACTGTAATCAAGTTAAGTATCATTTTGTAACACACTGTTAATAAATGTTACTGGTTATTCCTTATTGTGTTGCCACATTTCTGTATTAGTGTCACCACCTCCCCCACCCTCGCCACAAACCCACGTTCCCGTAGGCGATTTTCTCAAAAGAAAAGACTACGTTAAGATTAGGCAGGGCTGTATTCAGTGGTACCAGTGGTAATATGTGCATACTGATGGGTTTGTGGTTCACTCGTGACTGTCGTCGGCGATCAGGTGGCATTCAAGAGGCCTGACCGTGCGCCCTTTGTTTAGATTCTGCTGGTAGTAATAGAGCTGAGTTTAGAGAAGATCAGTGTTTGCAACATTCATTCCACGGTACAACCATACCGCGCCGACGAACAAGTTCAACTGTTTGCACGGGGTCACAATTTGGCCCTGCGGGAAGGTAGATGGACGAATCGGGATTACTGCACATGTTGGGCGCGTTGTATCGGTGACACGTTGCTGCTTTCACCAGGTGTCTATGGAACATTTCCCCACGTTTAGACCAGGTTCTCGACGTCCGTGTAGTACAGACGCACGTCAAAATCGTCGCGTTGTGCGTGCAGCTGTGTCATACCGACATCATCCAGCGAAGAAATCTGGTCACATGTTGCACCTGCTGTGTGAGGACCAATGAAAACTGTCTGCTAGCGGAAGGACTATGATCACGTGTGTCTGGGGCCAGGCTGCCACAGACACCATGACACCGCCAAGATCGACTACTCTGGTGTCGTGCAAAAGTCAACTGGAGAGTGGGATGGCGTTCTGTTGTCGTCAGCGATGAGAGTAGGTTCTGTATGTATGCGTGTTATGGACGTGCATGTGCACGTCATATCCCGGAGTGCATTCGCTCACAACAAACAGGTTACACCACAGGCATTTGGGGGCATCAGTTACAACTCGCGGTCACATTTGGTGTTCCTGCAGTGTAAATTAACCAGTACCCGCTACACTGCACAGGTTGTTATCCTTGTGCTACTCTCGTTTCTTGGAAGGGAAGGTGATACGCTTTTTGAGCAGGACAAATCACGCCCACATACCGCTGCAGCGGAGCAACGTGTTCTTCGTGATGTACAGAAACTCCCTTGGCGAGCAAGATCACCAGGTCTCTCACCCGTTCAAGATATATGGGACAAGACGAAGGAGAAGCTTACTCGTTCTCCAGAGCTTGCAAGAACTATTACTGAATCGCAACAGAAGGTGAAAGATTGAAGCGACAGTCTATCACAGGATGACATTCAGCAGCTTTGTGAACGTTTTCATGCGAGAATGCACGCTTGCGTTGACGCCAGAAGAGCGAGGGGGTACACTGTGTATTGACGCGCCTGTTTTGGCACCGTTCAGTGCGACTTATGTGTTTCCTTTGGTTTGAGTTTGTTATCATATACTCCGACAATGATGAACTACCTGTCTCACCACTGGTCAGTGAAATAACCTTGTCCTGGATGATGTTCATTTTTTCTGGCAGCGTAGTTAATCTTGTAATTTTTGATTTTATATGCATGCATCTAAAACAAAAAAAAATGGCATGTCATAAAGAAGATAAAACCTAAATCCAAATTGGCGTGGGTAACGAACTAATTGCGGAAGTTGACTTATTAACTTATTTAGAAGAAAGACCTACTGGCATGAACAGAGAAAAACAGATGTCAGAAATGGAACTACTCAAGCAAAAGGTGTCTTCAACAAGAAGAAGGAATCCTTGACTTCAAAACCTACCAGCCTTCAAATCACGAAAGGTTTCTCAAAGCCTATGTTTGGACTGTGGCATGCTATGGTTACGACACACGAGCTCTGGGGACTGAGGAAGAGAAGAAATGAAATCCGTTAGAAAGTTGGTGTTATAGACTCATACTCAAAATAAAATCGACTAACATGGTTGCGAACGAAGAGGACCCAATAACTTTGGGTGAGTAGAGAATCCTGCGGAAGTTAATTCTCAAAAGATGACTGTAACTGATTAATCATCTAATGAGACACGAAGGACTCCTGACCAGAGTAACATATGGGTATTTTAATTGGGGGATTTCTAGAGGAAGACTACTTTGAAGGTAAATAGATGTGTGGATGTAAGGGCGACGCAGAAATCAAGAGGAAATCAGAAGGTAGTGAGGAGTGGTGATATGCTGCCAACTTAACTGCTGCCAATCAATACCTGGACTGATTACTACAGAAGAAGCAGATACACGCAATTAACACTTTTCCGGCCGGCGACACCACAGTGGTGTCGTGAACATAGTATCGCGCAGTGGCTGGTGACAGCACTTAAGTATCTTTTTCATTCTGTTGGTGTTTTGTCTAGGTAACAATAAGTGACACACGCCAACAAGTTTTTTGTTTTTATAAATACTTGTGCACTTTTATTTTCGCAGACGAAAGAGAGGATGCCATTAATTACGATGAATGCGCGGACGTCTTGTCTGACGTTCCGGACGACTTGCCCAATTGGGAAGTAGATATTGGATATCAAAAGAAATGAAAGTGAAGCAGGATCGTCAGGAGATAGTGAAATACGTCAGAGAAGAATTCGGCGAACGTTACCGCTGCCAACTGATTCGGATGAGTCAGACGAAGAAGACAGACTGTGATTTACTGAGGACCAATAATAAGTTTGAAGGATCTCCGGGTCCACATATATTCCCCAAAGATACACAGGGCGTCATGTATATCATAGAATTGTATATTGGGAACGATCTATTTGAATATATGAGCAACGAAACTAACAAGTATTACAGTCAGTATTGCAATAGATGGAAATTGAATCAATAAAATGCCAAATTTGTCGACGTTACGGAACCCGAACTTAAAAAATGGTTTGGGCTTGCTATCCTTATGGGAATTGTAAAAAAAGCAAGGATCTATGATTATTAGTCAACGAATCTGTTGATAGACACCGATATTTCGCAAAACTATGTCCCGCAACTGATTCAGACGAATATTATCATTTTTACATTTTTCCGACAACAACAATAAGCCGGATAATGCCGACCGGTTTTTCAAAGTACAATTCGTAATTGATTATTTTTCGAAAAAGTTTAAAAAATGTTTAATCTTAGTCAAAACATCTCAACTGATGAAGGAATGATACCGTGGCATGGACAGTTAAATTTTACAATCCGTCTAAAATTACGAAACATGGCATACTCATTCGGATGCTGTGTGGTTCGAGTACGGGATAAATTTCCTGATTCAAGATGTATTCCGGCGCTGGACAACCTTGAGCAAAAACAGTGATGGAACTACTGACACCTTCTTAGGGAAAGTGGCATCACCTCTACATGGATAATTCTTATAACAGTGTAGAACTTGCAGAGAAGTTACTTGAAAAGAAAATTCGAGTTTGTGGAACGATACGGCAAAATAAAGGATTTCCGGAAAAATTAAAGCGCGCAAAGTCAATGTGTTTGAAGTATGTCATCAGCGGAAAGGTGACAAGCAGCCGGCAACAAGCCAAGTAATCCGAATTAGCGCTGCCGGCGCCAAGTGAATAAATTTGTACGAGACGTGCGGACGGCAAAGTGTTAACATTCCTTGATACTGAGCTAAATATGTTCGTAACTTGTAACAAATAATTTGTCATAAGTAAATAAATATCGTTACTTACAGTCTTACAAAACAAAGAATTTACTCATAATAGTCACAGAACGAATACACATCTACTATGGCCATATAAACTACCTTCGCCCCGCGGGATTATCCGAGCGGTCTCAGGCGCTGCAGTCGTGGACTGTGCGGCTGGTCCCGCCGGAGGTTCGAGTCCTCCCTCGGGCATGGGTGTGTGTGTTTGTCCTTAGGATAATTTAGGTTAAGTAGTGTGTAAGCTTAGGGACTGATGACCTTAGCAATTAAGTCCCATAATATTTCACACACATCTGAACATTTTTGAATAACCTTCAAACTGAAACTTCCTGGCAGATTAAAACTGTGTGCCAGACCGAGACTCGAACTCAGGACCTTTGCCTTTCGCGGGCAAGTGCTCTACCAATTGAGCTACCCAAGCACGACTCACGCCCCGTCTTCACAGCTTTACTTCTGCCAGTACCTCGTCTCCTACATTCTCCGGCACACAGTTTTAATCTGTCAGGAAGTTTCATATCAGCGCACACTCCGCTGCAGAGTGAAAATTTCATTCTGTAACCTTCAAACTGCTCATCAGCATCTGTTTGAACATTGAAACCGTCTCTCGTACGAACTAGTTCCAGTATTCATGATACTATGTTCCTGCATTTTGTTCAAAAATGGTTCAAATGGCTCTGAGCACTATGCGACTTAACTTCTGTGGTCATCAGTCGCCTAGAACTTAGAACTAATTAAACCCAACTAATCTAAGGACATCACACACATCCATGCCCGAGGCAGGATTCGAACTTGCGACCGTAGCGGTCGCCCGGCTCCAGACTGCAGAGCCTAGAACCGCACGGCCACTCCGGACGGCCCTGCATTTTGTGCTTGCTGCGTGTTTCTGAGTATAGTCGGGCTCAGTTCTTTCCTCGTCTCACAAGGAAACAGGTCACACGGGAGAATAGGAAGAGCGTAATGAACTTTCGTAAACTTAATGGATATTATAAGTGTTACTGAGCTGAGAAGGTGTAGACGTGCAGAGAATGGCGGAACCTGACCTATGAGGTGGTCCAGCGGAGTGCGCGCCAGCCGGTTGAGCTGCTGGCGGTTCCAGGCGTAGGCAGCGCGCAGGCCGCGCCGCTTCTTGTCGCGCAGCCAGTCCTCGATGAGGTTGCGGCCATCCAGCCGGCGGCCCTCCTCAGCGTCCAGCTCCGGATCGCGCGCCTCCCTCGGCAGCCAGTGTCGCCGCCCGCCGCCCAGCACCACCTGCCAAAATCATAACAAAGCTATGCGTACATCGACGAAAAGTATTCCAAAACCAAGAAATCACTAATGTAGAGTAATGAAATTACATAATACATTTATCTAGGTAATATACACTACTGGCCATTAAAAATGCTACACCAAGAAGAAATGCTGATGATAAACGGGTATTCATTGGACAAATATATTATACTAGAACTGACATGTGATTACATTTTCATGCAATTTGTGTGCATAGATCCTGAGAAATCAGTACACAGAACAACCACCTCTGGCCGTAATATCGGCCTTGATACGCCTGGGCATTGAGCCAAACAGAGCTTGGATGTCGTGGACATGTACAGCTGCCCATGCAGCTTCAACACGATACCACAGTTCATCAAGAGTAGTGACTGGCGTATTGTGATGAGCCAGTTGCTCGGCCATCATTGGCCAGACGTTATCAATTAGAGAGAGATCCGGAAAATGTGCTAGACAGGGCAGCAGTTGAAAATTTTCTGTATCCAGAAAGGCCCGTACAGGACCTGCAAAATGTGGTCGTGCATTATCCTGCTGAAATGTAGGGTTTCGCAGGGATCGAATGACGAATGAAAGGAAGAGCCCCGGGTCGTAACACATATGAAATGTAACGTTCACTGTTCAAAGTGCCGTCAAAGCGAACAAGAGGTGACCGAGACGTATAACCAATGGCACCCCATACCATCACGCCGGGTGATACGCCAGTATGGCGATGACGAATACACGCTTCCGATGTGCGTTCACCGCGATGTCGCCAAACACGGATGATACCATCATGATGCTGTAAACAGAACCTGGATTCATCCGAAAAAATGACGTTTTGCCATTCGTGCACCCAGGTTCGTCGTTGAGTACACCATCGCAGGCGCTCCTGTCTGTGATGCAGCGTCACGCTAACCGCAGCCACGGTCTCCGAGCTGATAGTCCATGCTGCTGCAAACGTCGTCGAACTGTTCGTGCAGGTAGTTGTTGTCTTGCAAACGTCCCCATGTGTTGACTCAGGGATCGAGACGTGGCTGCACGATCCGTTACAGCCATGCAGATAAGATGCCTGTCATCTCGACTGCTAGTGATACGAGGCCGTTGGGATCCAGGCAACGCCGGTCAACTGTCGTTTATGTATGAGAAATCGATTGGAAGCTTTCTTCATATCAGCACATTTTAGGTGTCGCCACCGGCGGCAATCTTGTGTGAATGCCCTGAAAAGCTAATCATTTGCATATCACAGCATCTTCTTCCTGTAGGTTAAATTTCGCGTTTGTAGCTCGTCATCTTCGTGGCTTAGCAATTTTAATGACCAGTAGTGTATTTAAGTGATTAGCGACACAACTTCACAGGTTAATGTAAACACGAAAAAAGTGAAAATGTGAAATACTGGTACATTTATAACAGGTGTAACCGCCAGTATGTCGGCACCAAGAATGCAAACGTGCGTGCATTGAATCGCACAGATGCCGGATGTCAGTTTGTGGGATGGAGTTCCATGCCTGTTGCACTTGGTGGATGAGTACAGGGACAATTAATGCTGGTTGTGAATGACTCTGGAGTTGTCATCCGATGATGCCTCATACGTGCTCGATCGGAGACAGATCTGGTGATCAAGCAGGCCGAGGCAACTTGTGGACACTCTGTAGAGAATGTTGGGTTATAACAGCAGTATGTGGGCGAGCGTTATCGTCTTAGAAGCCACTCCCTGGAATGCTGCTCACGAATGGCAACACAACTGGCCGAATTACCAGACTGCAAGCGAAAGCGTGGGACAACCACAAGAGTGCTACTGCCATCATACGAAATCGCACACCCGACCATAACTGTAGGCGAAGGTTCAATGTGTGTAGTGCGCAGACAGGTTGGTTGCAGGCCCTCATCTGGTCTCCATCTAAGCAACAAACGGCCACCACTGGCACCGAGGCCGAAATGGCTTTCATCAGAAGACACAACATATCTCCATTCCGCCCACCAATGGGCTCTTGCCGGACACCACTGAAGTCGCAAAAGACGGCGATTTGAGGTCGGCGGAATGTACGCTACGAGGCTTCTGAATCGGAGCTGCCCTTGAAATGACAGATTGGCAACAGTTCGATGTGTCAATACGACGAAGATAACGATGTTCCTCTCGGTAGTGCCACGTGTCCACCCGGAGCACCCGATCTTTTTGTGGTCGTACCTTCCCATGTCCACCGCTTCCAGCAAGCATGTGCAGTGGCTACATTCCTGCCAAATCTTTCTGCAGTATCGCGGAAGAAACATCCAGCTTCTTGTAGCCCTATAACACGACCTCTTTCAAACTCAGTGAGCTCTTGGTAATGGCGTCTTCATCGTCTTAGATACGTTCTTGAGTAAGATCAACTCATTATATCCAATCTCAGAGGTAACTAATAGTCACTACCGTTGCAGTGCATATTCAAAGCAGATCTTATTTACGTCCTCATAGTGGTGCTACTAGCGCCACTCTTATGCTACTGGCGCGAAATTTGAATGGACATCATGTTGCAGATGAAGAAACACGCCAATTTTCGTTTGTCTCGCACAACTGCTTCCTAGTGTTAGGATACTTTTCTCCATTGTTGTATTACTAGTTTTTCTGTCTGTATTTGAAAGTTAACCACAGGGACTGCTACAGGGAATTTGATACGGTTTCACTAACAGACAGACTGATTCACAAGGAAGATTCGTGTGTATACACTGCCTGACAAAAAGGTGAAGGACTCAGGAAGGAAGGGAGACAAACTGAAAATTCCCGGATTGAGGGTGTGTGTGATGTTATTTCAGAGGCTATAAAATCGAATCAGATTGACGAAGAACTGGTCAGTACGACGTTGCACCCCCCCACGCCTGAATACACGAACTGATTTGGTTGACAAGGGTGCCATAAAACCGGTGTGTCCTCTCCTGTGGAAAACAAGCCCACAGTTATTGTAACTAGTCCTTGATATTCTGTATTTTGGCAATAGGGCAGAGTTGACGTCCGAACTGGTGTCATACTTGTTCTATCGGAGACTTATATGATAATCTTGCTGGTGACAGGAATAACTCAAAATCATGCAGACAGCTCAAAGAGACACGTGAATGAGTTGACCAGGATTATCCTATTGAAAAATGGTGCTATGGTACTGTCGCGCGAGAGGTAACGCACGAGGACGCAGGACGTCTGTGACAAACCGTTATGGCATCAGACTCCCCTCAACCACTGTCAGGCTTGGTCTGAAGTCACACTTGATGGCTCTCCACACTAAGACATCAGGAGTAACTGCTGTGTTCGTTGGTGGCCGGATATCAGCCTACGCGTTTGACCCCAGGAGAGAAATATCTGAAGCAGCAAGATGTAAGGTTGAGCTTAAAACGACTGACTGACGTCTGACAGGACACAGATAAGGACAAGACCAGAACCACCTATGAAAACAACAAAGTGGAAAGCGGAAACTTTGACCACAACGATGTCAACAGGCCAAGAGAAAAAAAGAAACACAATCCGAATCGCAACCAGAGGAAAAGACTATGTGCCAAGATAAGTTGTAATTCAATAGTCCGTAGTACAGCGATGACAATATCACAGCCGAGCACAGAACTGTCTGACCGTTCGCTGGAGGGTTTTGTTTATATCAGCCATGAGGAACACTATTGCCTGACGTATTCACGCGTCAAGATGTGTTGCACGCTCCCACTGCGAGGGCAGAGCTGTGGTAAGACTGGCCATCTACGTCCGTTACGTGTGGCGAGCATCCAACTCCCGCGGAGCCGGATAAGCCAGAACAACACAGTTGTGCCTCTCCAAAACATAGGATGAGTGGGAACTCTCTACAGGTAACAGCCACAATCTCCAACGATGGTCATCCGAGGTATCGCAGAACCGCTATTCATCGCTGAACACGTTACAACCCCATATATCAGCAGTTCATTTTTCCTGGCCACAGCACCAAACATGGGATGGTAATTCCCTACTACGGTTGCTGCTGGTCTCCTACCAATTGTGAGGGATGATACACAATATTTCAGGGAGACCACTTATTGTTCTCGGAAGATGTGCAGATGTGAATGGGTTACAATGTGCTTTGTGCACGAAACTGCTATCTTACCTCGTGGTGGTAAGTCGTGGTCGACCAGAAACTTGAAGAAGAGTACGTCTGCCCTGACATACCTATGCAGTCCAACACTTAGCCACTGTCACATCTGAATGCTCCACAAATCTGAATATAGCACGATTCGAATAGCCGTCCAAAAGGATATCCTAAGTGAGACCCCTTTCCTACTCTGTCTTGTAGTGATAACGCTGTTTCATACGAGTTCGTAGCATCTCCGCGTTCTTTACAGTGATCACGCAACATGTGAAGACGATCACGTCCGATATATACACGAACAATAATAATGCAAGCTGGTGGCCATTCTTTCTGTCACAAAGGGATGCATCTCTTCTCATTTACATACTCGTCGATGGTGTGTACATGTACAAAGTTACATCGACATCTGTCTATGTCCTCTGGGTGCTCATTTTTTCTGTCAAACAGTGTAATTTAGCGCCTCTACACCAGAGAGGTCAGCTGGCCGTGGATACGTTGCGCTTCCCATGCGAAGCTGGGACGGGTCGCTAGTAAACACTGTAACATACCATCTCCGTGACGAATATGTGTGCTAGCCCTTTTCGTTTTGTAGTCGCATCGGCCAGTTCCAGCTGCAATGGGAAGGGATTTATTGTTCTGACAGAAAATGATGGGCAAGTCTTTCACTAATACCCCTGAATGGACGGTGGTCTGCGCCGACTAGCCTGATTTTAAGAGTGAGTAATTTTTCAAATACGTCCGGTAATTTCCAACATCCTATACAGACAAAGTTCTGGAACTCCTGCCAGGCAGATGCACCTTACAGAAGCTGTGTTAGAGGGGGTAGAAAATTTGACAATGAAAATGCCAATTGAATCGGACTGAACTGAAGGCCTGAATGCTAAATTATTTCACGGAGCGGTGTGGATCTCTTGAAATCGTGGAGTCGGCCTGCAGACCCCGAGGGGTGTTGAAACTGTGTCCCTTCTGGGGCGGAGAAGGTGTTTTATAGTGTACTTTCGAAGCTGGGAGAAAGTGAGCCTTCCGTGATCAACCGAGTTATCCTTAAATTACTTAAATCTGTGACAGACCGAATAGTGGTTTCCGTTTGAGCCATCCCAGTTATTCGCCTCCACTGTTACTTTTAAGTAAGAGTTCACGTGCCTGGTAAGCAGAGTCCTTAGGCCAGATCCTGGAGACATTAGCTTGTTCGACGTTAGTGCTTTAGTGGATGTGTTAGATTTGGCGTGGTCTAATACAGGTAAGTAAGTTGTATTTGTTTCAATAGAACACCGGTGGTGCATCGGCGGACCGTGATTGGTTTGAAACCGGCCTGCGCAAGAAATTCGTGACAGGGAAGGCGAGGTGCTCGTATTGCCCTCCACCCGGGATGCATTTTCGGATGTTCATGCTGACGCTCCGATCGCCATGTAAGTATTGCTTTATCGGCCGGAAAGTCTGTAACAGCTGTAGACAGCTCAGCTGTTATGGGATTGAGCAGTTTAGGCCATTTCATACAGTGCAAATTGTTGGATCTTGTCCACTCGTGTCGTATAGGATGCCTTAGGTGTGCAGCGTTCTCGGAATGATATACAACAATTCGAGCAAATAATGTTAGTAGTTTTATTTCTGTGAAGCAAATCGACAGTACTTGTATTTACAAATGTGTCGTAAGTAACATGCAAACACTAATATTCTTCGCTACAGACAAAGTTGCTGCAAGTTGACATACGTCACTGATAACTATCGACCGCTGTGTCGATCTGAGCGGCCAAAGCAGGTAAAAGCGGCGCTTATATTCACTTCTTGCAGTGGCTCTCCTGGCGCGTTTCGGTCCTTACCAGCGGGCTATTGCCTGACATTTCCTCACCGCCGTCTCTGATTTTCCGTTCTTCATCCTTCTTCCGGTTCTTGTGGTTACGCCAGAACACTAACAACATACGATACGAATCGTACACTCCAATGGTAGAAATGTCACACGGAAATTGACGCGCTCTCGCACATTACGTTTTAAAGACAAAACCTCAGTTTAATGACCGTTTGTCGGCGAGTATTGTCGTGTTATCAACACCAGAAATATCGATGAACAGTACTAATGCAGGCGAAATATTGTCGGTATTACCAGTATATACCGAGCGTGAGAAGGCGAGTATACAATTCATCATTCTGTTGTTAGCATTTTTTCAGTTTGGTTTCTGTATAATACAACCGACATATGCCAAGCTCAACCGATTTTTATCTTTTTGAAATGAACAAAAAATTATGGCTTAATTTGTGTCACAGAGACTACCTATGCCTATGCGATCAGTCATCGAAAGTTTTTTGGACAAATATCTTAAAAATGCTTGCAAATAGTGTCTGTGGATATTAACACAATAACTTTCAAACACCCCAACGACGTACCTGTGGGAAAAAATCGCAAAGCTACTCCTAATAGCTTGCCGACTACAGTTGCCTATCTCATTGCGGTATTTTGTTTTGCTATTCTTTCTGGTATTAATGTTAGCAAAAAATTATTGTTCGTTGTGGACGCACTAGAAGACGGCAACTGTCAAAACTGAAGGTAATTTGTAATAAATTAGCTTCAATTAATTACCTTTATAGGCTTTTCTTTTTGATGAAATTTTTAAAGATGCTTGGCATCCTATCTTAAAATGATTGAACTGATTTAGGTGTCGTGAACATTCTTTCGTTACTACCTACGTTGCGGAATTTTCTAACGAAAGTTTATAGCCGCGCGGGACTAGCCGAGCGGTCTGAGCGCTGCAGTTATGGACTGTGCCGCTGATCCCGGCGGAGGTTCGAGTCCTCCCTCGGGCATGTGTGTGTGTGTGTGTTTGTCCTTAGGATAATTTAGGTGAAGTAGTGTGTAAGCTTAGGGACTGATGACCTTAGCAGTTAAGTCCCATAAGATTTCACACACACACACACACACACACACACACACACACACACACACACAAAGTTTTTAAGACAGCTATTGTAAAACGTCGCAAGTAAACAAATAATGTTCACAAAGTGTAAATTAATGTAAAGATCTGGAGATGGGGTGAACGCAAACTGAATGTAGTAGCGAAAATGCGTGGTTTGAGGCATAATTTGTTGACGTGCAGTATCGGGAAGGTGGTGCTATTCATAATGGTGCTTTACACCATAAACATTAACGTCACGAGCGCTATAGTATTTAATTTATGCACTAGGAACGCTGCTGTCGGGAAACGAGGCGGCCCGCTAGCTGAAGTAAACTATGTGATCAAAAGTATCTGGACACCTGGCTGAAAATGACTTACAAGTTCGTGGCACCCTCCGTCGCCAATGCTGGAATTTAATATGGTGTTGGCCCACCCTTAGCCTTGATGACAGCTTCCACTCTTGCAGGCATACGTTCAATCAGGTGCTGGAAGGTTTTTTCGGGAATGGCAGCCGATTGTTCACAGTGTGCTGCACTGATGGTAGGCATCGACGTCGGTCGGTGAGGCCTGGCACGAAGTCGGCGTTCCAAAACATCCCGAAGGCGTTCTATAGGATTCAGGTGAGGACTGTGCAGGCCAGTCCATTACAGAGATGTTATTGTCGTGTAACCACTCCGACACAGGCCGGGCACTATGAACAGCTGCTCCATATTGTTGAAAGATGCAATCGCCATCACCGAATTGCTCTTCAACAGTGAGAAGCAAGAAGGTGCTTAAAACAACAGTGTAGGCCTAAGCTGTGATAGTGCCACGCAAAACAACAGGGGTGCAAGCCCTCTCCATGAAAAACACGACCACACCGTAACGCCATCGCCTCCGAATTTTATTGTTGGCACTACACACGCTGGCAGATGACGTTCACCGGCATTCGCCATATCCACGCCCTGCCATTGGATCACCACATTGTTTACCGTGATTCGTCATTCCACACAACGATTTTCCGCTGTGCAATCGTACAATATTTACGCTCCATACACGAAGCGTGGCGTCGTTTGGCATTTACCGGCGTGATGTGTGGCATGCGCTCGACCATGAAATCCAAGTTTCTCACCTCCCGCCTAACTGTCATAGTACTTGCAGTGGATCCTGATGCAATTTGGAATTCCTGTGTGATGGTCTGGATAGATGTCTGCCTATTAAACATTACTACCCTCTTCAACAGTTGGCGGTCTCTGACAGTCAACAGACGAGGTCGGCCTGTACGCTTTTCTGCTGTACATGTCCCTTCACATTTCCATTTCACTACCACGTCTGAAGCAGTGGACCCACGGATATTAAGGAGTGTGGAAATCTCGCGTACAGACGTATGGCACAAATCCAATCATCTGATCAGGTTTGAAGTCCGTGAGCTCCACGGAGCGACCCAGTCTGCTCTCTCACGATGTCTAACGACTACTGAGGTCACTGACAGCAGGTGTCAGCACAATGCACCTAATATGAGAAACGTATGTTTTGGGAGTGTCCGGATACTTTTGATCACATAGTGTATGTATGTGAATGAGGCTCGCGGGCCAAAAAAAGTTGCCCATGCCTCCGACAGAAATTTTTGGGTGGTGTTTGGTGTGCCTCGCTCCCCCCTGACCTTCAGCTAAATGCCTGTGTTGTGTCGTGGAAATTATCTGCGCGAGTTGTCAAACGTCAGTTGCCTGCGACGTGTGAACTGTTAGTGGTGAACGGTTTTCACTCCAGCGACCGTATCTCGGAATGTTTCTGATAGTAGTTGGCATTGCTACAGCGTTTTGCTTATTGGCATTGAAATAATGAGAATTCGACCCTGTCTCACGAGTCAAAGCTAGGCTGTCAACTCTTATTTAGACTGATTTCATAACGTTACAGAACGAAGAATTAATCTGGATACTCCAATAAACGTTTCCGACTACGTCTGCGGCGGAGTACGTCGCACAATTCGTCACGCACGCTCCACTTCGCTAAGGGCCAGTTAAATCTTTCGCGGCCGCGAACGTGACTTCGCGCGGCGCCACGGAAGCTCCAAAGTACTGACGAAAGGAACGTTTGAACACCAGGCAAATTTACAGCGTTCTCCATAAGGAGAGAACAAAGGCACCGAAATTGAATTTTCACTTGACGTGTTTCGATTCGACCCTTTGCGAACTTCCATTCTGTTAATAAATGGACATTGATTGCGGACCTACTGTTGTGTAAAGATGCATGCAACCGGTCGGTTCTTATAACAATGGTAGCATTGGAAATTCAAAAGGCCGTTAACTCCTATGTCTATCATTCAGTGACAATCATAACTGTAAATAGAATATACTATCGAGTACAACATAGTAGATACACTGTTCGCTTTGTAAACCCACAATAAGAATATGGTCGATGATGTGGAACGTGTCAAAAAATCAGAACAATTGATATGGTAATGTTCTTTCCACACATCCTACGGTACGACGGACGTGGAAGAATTACGAGCAAATTTTAAACACATTGTAAATCACGCATTGGACAAGTATGTGCCGAAAAAGTGGGTTACGGACGGAAAAGACCCACCGTGGTTTAACAGCGCAATTCGGAGAATGCTCAGGAAGCAAAGGCTGTTGCACTTGCAGTACAAGAAAGATCGGGAGAATGAGGACAGGCAAAAGTTAGTAGAGATTCGTGCTGCTGTAAGAAGAGCGATGCGCGAAGGCACCACTACCACCGTCATGCCTTAGCAAAAGATCTTGCTGAAAACCCAAGGAAATTCTGGTCATACGTAAAATTGGTAAGAGGGCCGAAGGTTTCCAACCAGTCACTCACTGATCAGTCTGGCCTGGCAACGGAAGACAGCAAAACGAAAGGTGAAATTTTAAATTTAGCGTTTGAGAAAACTTTCACGCAGGAGGATCGTACAAACATACCGCCGTTTGAGTCTCGTACAGATTCCCGTATGGAGGACATAGTGATAGACATACCTGGACTTGTGAAGCAGCTGAATGGGTTGAAAATAAATAAATCGCCAGGTCATGATGGGGTTCCAATTCGGTTTTACAGAGAGTACTCTACTGAATTGGCTCCTTACTTAGTTTGCATTTATCGCGAATCTCTTGCCCAACGTAAAGTGCCGAGCGTCTGGAAAAATGCGCAGGTGACGCCTGTATATAAGAAGGGTAGAAGGACGGATCCTCAAAAATACAGACCAATATCCTTCACATCGGTTTGTTGCGGGACCCTCGAACATATTCTCAGTTCGAATATAATGAATTTCCTTGAGACAGGGAAGTTGCTGTCCATGCATCAGCACGGCCTTGGAAAGCATCACTCCTGCGAAACGCAACTCACCCTTTTTTCACATGATATCTTGCGAACCATGGATGAAGGGTATCAGACGGATGCCATATTCCTTGACTTCCGGAAACGTTTGACTCGGTGCCCCACTGCAGACTTCTAACTAAGGTACGAGCATATGGGATTGGTTTCCAAGTATGTGAGTGGCTCGAAGACTTCTTAAGTGATAGAACCCAGTACGTTTTCCTCGATGGTGAGTGTTCATCGGAGGTGAGGGTATCATCTGGAGTGCCCCAGGGAAGTGTGGTAGGTCCGCTGTTGTTTTCTATCTACATAAATGATCTTTTGGAGAGGGTGGATAGCAATGTGCGGCTGTTTGCTAATGATGCTGTGGTGCACGGGAAGGTGTCGTCGTTGAGTGACTGTAGGAGGATACAAGATGATTTGGACAGGATTTGTGATTGGTGTAAAGAATGGCAGCTAACTCTAAATATAGATAAATGTAAATTAATGCAGATGAATAGGAAAAAGAATTCCGTAATGTTTGAATACTCCATTAGTAGTGTAGCGCTTGACACAGTCACGTCGATTAAATATTTGGGCGTAACATTGCAGAGCGATATGAAGTGGGACAAGCATGTAATGGCAGTTGTGGGGAAGGCGGATAGTCGTCTTCGGTTCATTGGTAGAATTTTAGGAAGATGTGGTTCATCTCTAAGGGAGACCGCTTATAAAACACTAATACGACCTATTCTTGTGTACTGCTCGAGCGTTTGGGATCCCTATCAGGTCGGTTTGAGGGAGGACATAGAAGCAATTCAGATGCGGGCTGCTAGATTTGTTACTGGTAGGTCTGATCATCAGGCGAGTGTTGCGGAAATGCTTCAGGAACTCGGGTTGGAGTTTCTGGAGGAAAGGAGGCGTTCTTTTCGTGAATCGCTACTGAGGAAATTTAGAGAACCAACATTTGAGGCTGACTGTAGTACAATTTTACTGCCGCCAACTTATATTTCGCAGAAAGACCACAAAGATAAGATAAGAGAGATAAGAGCTCGTACAGGGGCATATAGGCAGTCATTTTTCTCTCGTTCTGTTTTGGAGTGGAACAGGGAGACAAGATGCTAGTTGTGGTACGAGGTACCCTCCGCTACACACCATATGGTGGATTGCGAAGTACGTATGTAGATATAGATGAAGATGGCCATTCATGATGCGTAAAAAATAAAAAAATATCCTTGACACATTAATTAATCTCTGGTATCTTGTATCATACATAAATGTGCCAAAAAATTTGGACAGGTGCTTAATAGCGCGTTAGTCCACGCAACATAGCTGCATTTGTGTGTGTCACGCATTCGACAAGCCCTTAGCAGGTTTCCGGAAGTATATGTACCAGTTACCTTCAAAGAGGTCTTGTAATTTTTGTAAATTATAGCACGGTGGTTTGTGGGCGTGTCCCACATCTCTTCCAACTGGTTAAAAACAGGCAAATCTGGTAGCCCAGACATCAACGTGAGTTCACTATCACGCAGCTCAAGCCTCTGTAGCACCATTATGGCCTTGCGCTTCGGTTACTAATCATAGTAACAGAGGCCATCGCCGTTGGCAAAGACACCGAGCGTGGAAAAAAAAAATGGCTCTAAGCACTATGAGACTTAACATCTGAGGTCATCAGTCCCCTAGACGTAGAACTACTTAAACCTAACTAACCTAAGAACATCACACACATCCATGCCGGAGGCAGAATTCGAAACTGCGACCGTAGCAGCAGCGCGGTTCCGGACTGAAGGGCCTAGAACTGCTTGGCCACAGAAACCGGCAAGAGTGGAAAGACTTAGATGGCCCGCAATAATGTTAATGAAGCCCACGGACGTTATGGTGCCTTAGATTACTACCACAGATCTCACGGAAGCCCAGTTGAATATCGCCCATTGCATAATACAGGCACTAGCATGCATTCGTGGCGCGATGTATGTTTCGAGCAGTCGTTCGCCTAGAAGACGGCGTATCCGGACGCCACTGTCGACCTGGTGTAACAAGTAACGTGACTTATCCGACTATGTGACACGTTTACATTGATTCACTGTCCAATCTCACTGATCCCGTGCCCACTGCAGCCGCAACTGACAATGTATTTGAGTCAACATTAGAGCACATACGGCTCGTCTGCTGCGATGTCTCCTATCCAACAACGTAAGCGGAACGGTGTGCTCTGAAACACTGGCACCTGTGCCAGCAGTATAGTTCGTCGATAGATCTACTACAGGTCCAGCTTTACAGAGGGACCATACCTCCGACCTCACATCCTGTGAACAGGCATAGACGTCCAGTACTGTCACCAAATTGTGGATTCACCATCCTTCAATCACTTTCCGCAAATGCTCACGACGAGAGCACGCAAACATGTAGCAGCGAGAGCGACAGCAGCAGGCGACCGGCTCCGCCGTCTCCAAGGCGCTCCTTTCCAGGCGTTTGGCAGGAACAACCTGCCCTTTGTCAAAGTCGTTCACGTCAGTGAATTTCCCTGTTTGCGGCCCATATCTGCTCCTATTCTACATTTTCCCTGCCCGCCAGGCTAGCCGCGCAGTCTAACGCGCTGCTTCCCGAGACGGAAGGGGTGCCGATCCCCGGCACGAATCCGCCCGGCGGATTAGTGTCGATGTCCGGTGTGCCGGCCAGCCTGTGAATGGTTTTTAAGAAGGTTTTCCATCTGCCTTAGCGAATGCGGGCTGGCTCCCCTTATCCACCTCAGTTACACTATGTCGGCGATTGCTGCGCAAATACTGTCTCCATGTAGCGTTAGCGTAAACCATAATTACTTCACTTCACCACGCCTACATTTAGGGTTACACTCGTCTGGTAGAGAGACGTTCCCGGGGGGGAGGGGGGGGCTCCAATGGGGACCGAACCGCACAATAACCCTGGGTTTGATGTGGGGTGACGATGGGGTGAGTGTTTTTTTTTTCTTTATTGTTAATTTCACACCTGAGACAGGTAGGCCAGCAGCGGCATATTACGCCGCTCTTCGGCCTCAGATAAAACTAATGATACAAAAGAAGACAATCGCAGAACAGACAGGGTGAATATACAAACTTAGACATACAAAATTAAAACGTACGGAGCAGTTCACGGGCACAGGGTCCAAAATATAATTCACACAGAGATGACAGAAGGCACACGCGAACGTTGGAGCACAAAGAAATGAACACTGGAACACTTGAGTACGAACACGACGGCACACACAAACACTAGACGATGATCTCCGGCGCGCGAAAGTTCACTATACCTGTGCGAGTCTGGGGACCTGCCGAAAGGGAAAAAGGGGGGGAGGAGGGAGAGGAGAGTGTGTAGATGTCAGTGGCACAGGAGATGGGAGGGGGAAGAAAGAAGGTACAGGGGGTAGGGGAAGCCCAGGGGGAGGACGAATGGTGGAAGGGAGGAGGGAGAGAGAAGGGAGAGAGGGTGCCCTTGGGGAAAAACACAGGGTGTGGTAGAGGCGGATCGAAGTTGGTAGGAGGGGTAGATGGAGGGGCTGGGTGAGTGGACTGCTGTAGCCTTTTGTTCAGTTGTTAACCACGGAGGGTTACGGCAGGGACGAAGCCTCTCCCTCGTTCCTAGGTTCCCGGTTAAATACACATACACACACCTTTCCTTACCACGTCATGTCCCCGCAATACCAGCAGGTGACATTCAGTCACACGGTGTGCAGTGAAATAGTGAGTTTATAAGCGTATTTTAGTGGTGGTGGTGGTGGTGGTTAGTGTTTAACGTCCCGTCGACAACGAGGTCATTAGAGACGGAGCGCAAGCTCGGGTAAGGGAAGGATTGGGAAGGAAATCGGCCGTGCCCTTTCAAAGGAACCATCCCGGCATTTGCCTGAAGCGATTTAGGGAAATCACGGAAAACCTAAATCAGGATGGCCGGAGATGGGATTGAACCGTCGTCCTCCCGAATGCGAGTTCAGTGTGCTAAGCACTGCGCCACCTCGCTCGGTGCATATGTTAGTGAAGAATGTTAACTGTGGCCATCTTAATGTAATAACTGGTTTTAAAGAGTTTGATGAAGTGGCTATATGAAATAGTTGATAATTGCCATGCTTAATGTTTCTATAAATGCCTAGCACATTAAGTTTTTTATAACTATCTCTTAAGGGACTGTGTATTTAAGTACTGAGTACGTTGGGTTTCTAACTGTATTTGCAAATCTTTATCTAGTGGCTCGTCCACAATTTGTAATTCTCAAATTCCTTCAAAGGCGTAATATCAATAAACTGTCTTAATTATAAATTGTGACTACCAACCATGATTCCATCCTGCTTCCTCTTTAATGGTATCTAGGATATGGTTGGTAACGTGGCACGAGAAGGATCCACGTACAAAGAACTACGGAATTGTAACTACGGTAAGCACTTCTTTGAACAGTCTTCTGCAAAATGTTTTTGAATTCTCTTCAGAAACAAACTACGAACTTTTCAACTTCAGCATCTGTCGATGAATTACTCGAAAATTTAATACTGTATTACGGTGTGGAATGAAGGGTACGTAAAGTACACCACCTCTTTTTTTTTAATATTCCCTCTGTCTGATAATTTTCGCACGTTGAAAACAAAAATTCCCTTCAGAGCGGTTAGAATGTCATCGAAGAAGAAGAGACTTTAAAATCTACTAATTTTTAACAGATCAGAAAAGAAAGCAAAATTTCGCGATTTGAGTCTTTTATTAAACTACCGAGATGTGTAGTAGGAGGAAACAACAGTATTTTGTTGTCCCAGATACCGAAATTGGAGCGTAATAACTACACTGTTGAGTACGTTGTAAACAACATTCATCATCATCGTCGTCGTTATCTAAATGGTTCAAATGGCTCTGAGCACTGTGGGACTTAACTTCTTAGGTCATCTGTCCCCTGGAACTTAGGCCGACATTTTTGGCCGTGCGGTTCTAGGCGCTTCAGTCTGGAACCCTGTGACCACTAAGGTCGCAGGTTCGAATCTTGCCTCGGGCATGGATGTGTGTGATGCCCATTGGTTAGTTAGGTTTAAGTAGTTCTAAGCTCTAGGGGACTGATGACTACAGATGTTCAGTCCCATAGTGCTCAGAGCCATTTGAACCATTTTTTGAACCCTAGAAGTTAGAACTACTTAAACCTAACTAACCTAAGGACATCACACACATCCATGCCCGAGGTAGGCTTCGAACCGTAGAGGTCGCGCGGCTCCAAACTGTAGCGCCTAGAACCGCTCGGCCACCTCGGCCGGCTTACTTGTATAGCAGAAAATTTTTACTAGTCACAGACCACAAGCCTTTGACTGCACTGTTTCATCCGTCGAAATAAGTTCCCGAACAGATGGCGTAGAAGCTTCAACGTTGGCCGCTATTATTGTCAAATTACGAGTATGATCTTCCGTATTGTTCGACGGCGCAACGCGCAAACGCCAACACACTATCTCGTTTACCTATTGGCGCAGATGCCTTGTTTATATATTGATTCTTCTGATTTGCAAGCACTGGATTATTTTCCTATTGATTCATGGTGGACTACACGAGCCACGAAGCATGAGCAATCACTACGTTTGATGAAAAGTTACATTTGCAAAAGTTGGCTTCACTCTCAGAAATGGATCCCCGATCCCTTAGTGCGAAGATATTTTGTGCACTGCAACAGTTTATTTCTTCTGAAGGACGTGATTTTGCTTCGCACGCCTAACAAACACACAAGTCTGTTAAACCCCACCTCATTGCTCCACCAAGTGTTATATCTCCTATATAGTGGTCCCTGAGGAACAGTTCTCACTAAGCACCCGGCGCACCAACAGTGTACGTGGCTTGGTTTAGATAAGCAACTAGAACGTACGATGGCACACTGTCGCACATGCTCGGACCATCAGGCCACTCTACTCCAGGAATTTTTCTCCAGGCCACTCTCTGATACTCCATGGAAACGCCTCCTATAGACTTTGCTGGCCCTTTTTGGCAAACAAGTTAGTTGATGCGTACAGCAAATATCTTTTTGTTATACCAGTGCATCCGACGAATGCTACCAGCACTATCACAGTTCTCGCTTCTGTATTTTCTCTCGAAGAATTGCCACAAACAATTGTGTCTGAAACCGCGCGACTGCTACGGTCGCAGGTTCGAATCCTGCCTCGGGCATGGATGTGTATGATGTCCTTAGGTTAGTTAGGTTTAATTAGTTCTAAGTTCTAGGAGACTGATGACCTGAGACGTTAAGTCGCATAGTGCTCAGAGCCATTTGAACCAATTGTGTCTGAGCCGCGCCTGATTAGCCGAGCGGTCTCAGGCGCTGCACTCATGACCTGTGCGGCTGATCCCGGCGGAGGTTCGAGTCCTCCACTGGGCTTGGGTGTGTGTGTTTGTCCTTAGGATAATTTAGGCTAAGTAATGTGTAAGCTTAGGGACTGACGACCTTAGCAGTTAAATCCCATAAGATTTCACACACATTTGAACAATTGTGCCTGACAATGGACTTCCTTTTACTTCCAAGGAATTTGCCCAATTTTGCAAAAATAGTGGAATAAAGCATGTTATGACAGTACCATTCTGGCCACAGTCTAACGGTGGAGCCGAACATTTCGTTCGAACGTTCAAGACGCAAATATCAAAACTTCTAACTTCACAATCACTGATATTTTCGAGTTCATATCGTACTTTGCCTGCTCCTGACATTTTGCCGTTAGAACGTTTGTAGTGGAAGACGCCTTCAGATCTTACATCATTTGCTTAGTCCTTACCGCTCTGCTCCAGCTTCAGAATTCACCACTAAATTTCACCCGAACGTCAGAGTTCAATATGGAATGTATAACAAGCCACATCTATGGGAATACGGCGTTGTTCTCACATCAGCTGGCAGAGCGCAGTACACTATTTTCTGCAGCGCAAGTACTCATCAGCACTTCAAAAACCAGCTACGCCTCTGTGATTTCAGTGCTCCTGCCGTAGATCAAACTGTTTCAGATTTCTTCAATGTACGATTTCCAACAGTCGGAACGCACTCAGATGCGTCCGCCGCAGTGCACTCTCCCGTAGACATCGATGCCGTCACCGTCAGCTAGACGCCGGCATCCTCTCTATGCTCCTACCTGTGGCGTCGGAGAGTCCTGCGCATTGTTTTCTGTGGCAGTTTACCTTCCCCCAGCCAAGCAACGAGCCTCTTTACTATCCACGGCACAGGCCTCCCTTCCCCGTACCTTCCAATTTGGGCCGGGGAACGGTGCGGTATCGGCCGCTATCCGGTCGGCCGCACTTTCAAATACGTGTGCCGTCAGTTACGCTGCCACCGGGGCACGTGGGCGTTGCCACGAACGATTACCCCGCTGCCAATGAGATGCAAGCATCCCCTCCCAGGAGCTTCAGCGGTGGGTGTACGTAAGTTCGATCATTCATGCACTGTGCTAGTGATGGGCTAAACTGCGATTTTCCGATATCAGTGATTTCTGTGAATGCTACTTTTCAGTATCCGTTATTCTTAACTGTGATTTGCCACTGTTAAGAATCGCAGTTAACGAATCCAAGTCTTGTATCCTTCCGTACTCCAATACTGCTATTTCTGCTACTCCTTCGACTTCTGCGACTCCTGCGATTTCTGTGACTTATCAGCGTATGAAAAAGTTACACTTCTCCACACAGAAAGTAGCATCTCAAGAAAACTGTCATTAGTAAGTATGTTTTAGATTAGTTCGTCCGTTGGTTTTAACTTTGTATTAAAGACACAATTGGGAAAATATTAATAGTGTAATTAATACGAAAGTAGCCATACAGTACCGTAATAGTTCGTGTTTAGAAAACGAATTCTAACGTATTGTTATGTTCACAGGTACCTGAACTACGCTTCAGTCACTCAGTATAGCGATAATGCAAAATATCATTGTCAACAGATATGGAGAAATTGACACTGCGTCTTTAGACTGTCTTCGGCAGACGAGAGGTTAGTTTCTAAGTGTTCGATGAACTTAATTACCTAACTGAAATAGTCCTTGCAAATGTGAAACATCTCCCATTGAGTGGCTTTCCTTACAGGAAATATTAGCAATACTACTTTGTCGATTACATTGTTTGTAATCAGTAACAGCAAAAATGTTTAATAACCCTTGTGAGTTTGTATCTATCCATATCAAGGCTTTTGAGAGAAAATCGTGAAGATTCAGGACAACTCTTAGATGACTTGCAGCTTAAACGTGCCATGATTATGAATTAAGTGTGCAGAATTAGTGATTGAACTGTGTTTAATTGAAGATATTATGCGATATTAAAGCAATGTTAAATACAGTGAGTGAATAATGAAAATCTCATTTTCCCCATGTTAGGCAGTCCTATACTCGTAAATTGTCCGCCATTTTATTATCCGCAGTCATGTTGTGGTGACACTGACCTGTAACATAGCCTGAGGTCTAGAGTGTGAGTTTTAAGGCTGTTGATATGAAAGTGGGAAATACGGATCCTCCAGTTAAATCAGGAATAGTTTAAGTGCAGTACTTGAAGGTAACACAGGAAAAGCTTACTTGAGTAGGTTGTGGTCGTGCGGTAGCGTTCTCGCTTCCCGCGCCCGGGTTCCCGGGTTCAATTCCCGGGGATTTTCTGTGCCTCGTGATGACTGGGTGTTGTGTGCTGTCCTTACGTTATTTACGTTTAAGTAGTTCGAAGTTGTAGGGGACTGATGAGCAAAGATGTTAAGTCCCATATTGCTCAGAGCCATTTGAACCATTTTGTAGGTGGTTGTAGTGTCGACAAAAAGTTATTGTGGGTGCAGTTGCCATGTAGAACACTAAGTGTAAAATTTTTCTCCAGAGTCTTCAACTGTCTCGGAACGAAAGTGAGGCATTCATATGACTCAATAATTTGTTTTTCATTTCATTACACTTATACAGATGTGTGATTTCTGCTGTGTTAACAGTGCAAAGTCCTATAGGCACATGAAGTGTTAACCACAAATGTCATATTGGAAGCAGTGTAAGTAGGCTGTTTAGGTTTTTTTATTGGTATCGTCGCCGCCACGTAGCGCTCTGTATGAAAATCACTGGCTGTGCCGTGTGCAGTCTGTGGCTGGTTGGCATTGTTGTAATACTCGCCATTGTAGTGTTGGGCAGCGGCAGCTGGATGCTAACAGCGCGTAGCGTTGCGCAGTTGGAGGTGAGCCGCCAGCAGTGGTGGACGTGGGGAGAGAGATGGCGGAGTTTTGTAATTTGTAAGACTGGATGTCATGAACTATCATATATATTATGACTATTAAGGTAAATACATTGTCTGTTCTGTATTAAAATCTTTCATTTGCTAACTATACCTATCAGTAGTTAGTGCCTTCAGTAGTTTGAATCTTTTATTTAGCTGGCAGTAGTGGCGCTCGCTGTATTGCAGTAGCTTGAGTAACGAAGATTTTTGTGAGGTAAGTGATTTGTGAAACGTATAGGTTAATGTTAATCAGGGCCATTCTTTCGTAGGGAATTTTGGAAGTCAGATTGCGTTGCGCTAAAAATGTTGTGTGTCAGCTTAAGCACATTCGTGTAGAATTTTTCTAAGGGGACGTTTCAGCAGAATCAAACAGTTTTTTTAGTTTACTTGTCTCTTAATGATATTTTCAGGAGAAAAAAAGCAATGTTGCTTCTTATTGATATAATACATTCAGAGTCACAGCTGTGTTTGACCAACCATAACTAATGCTGATTGTGCATGTCGTCATATACTATGCACACACAATACATCCATCTCGTTAGATACAATATTCTTATAATGAAGTACGAACGTCGGTCAACAGATGGCACTCAGCAAAGAATGTTAATTGCCCTTTTCAATTGCTACCTGCGACTTCTAGTTGCGATTTGTCACAGAATTCGCAGCTGGACTCGATAGCGAATGGCAGAGAAAAAGTGTAGTACGAACTTTGGCCAACAGATGGCACACGGCGTTGACTGGTAACTGTGCTTTTTATTTGCTACAGGTTATTCCACAGCATGACACCAGGTTTACAGAAAGCATTACGAAATTTGGGCAACAGATGGCACACGGCGTTGAATGTGAAATCCTACTTGCAAATGCTAATTGTGACTGAAATTGCAGTTAGATTCTGTAAAGTTGTTATTGTGATATATGTGACATCTCAATCACTGTGATTTGTAACAGATAGACGATTTCCTGCCCACCACTACACTGAGCCCATTTTTTGTGTTTCACAGTAGTAACATTTACAGACTTTAATAGCGGCTGGAGCTCGTGATCTACTAAGTAGTTATTGTACTGAAAACCGACTGATTTGTGAATTTGCGGTATCCGTACACGTTTCAACATTCAAAGCTACTATTAGCAACTGACGCTGCAACTACAGCAAAACAGTTATGTATTATTTTTACTATTTGATATTAGGTGTAGAATAAATTAATATCTGAATTTTCTGTTCACGAGCGGTATATGCCCCTCGCTTCTGTATCCACTAAAGAACCACAAAGTGTGCAAAGGAAGTTATAATAGTTGTTTCATGAGCAATCTTGCGTCAGACACATGTAATTTTTCAAGAATTTTCTGAACATCAAATTTCTTTCTTTTTAGTAATGACATATTATACGCAAATACTAGATATTGAATCTTTATGTCTTGTTTTTCGAGTCTAGTCAGTTTCACACTATTCGTTTTTAGTTTATTTTTTTCTTCCGCATTTCTGTTATTTTCCAGCAATGAAGTTAAACGCAGTTGGTGGCAGGCAATTACCCAGTGAGACTTGCATCGAATCTTCACGTAATTTATCAGTGGAAGTATTTTATTTTTTACTTCAGTTACTATTAGTGACGTAATAAACTGAAGCTGCTACTGTGAAGTAACAGAGCTAACAAATTTCCAGTAGCTCCTGCAAAGTTGCAGCACTTCCTCCTGCTATTAATGAGGATAGCTCCGTGAGAGAAATCCATAGAATACACGGTGGGGAGGATCAACACTCACAGCATTCATGTTTAAGCAGCGTGTGATCTCGATGGGCCTTCTAATCCTCATCTTGACGGTAAGTGGGTCCTTTGAATTAACACGGATATTTCTAAAGCATATGGATCTGTCGTCCTTCTACTGGTCTTTCAGTTCATGAACTGTCGACAGCCAACAATAGAGAAGAACTGAATGGGCCCTAGAGCCTCAATAAATTTGAAGAAGAAGATTATTCCACCAGACTGTGCTCTAAATTATTTTATTTGCACTACTGGTTTACAGCACTACCTATTCTCAAGTGCATCTGTAGTAACAGATGTGTCCTAGTTTCGTCAAAAAATTACGTGGAATGCATATTTGTGCACAGCACAGTCGTCAACGATCCTCGTCTTGTAAAGTTTACTACAAATCACGCTATATAAACTTGCTCATGTGACTGATATATGTGCTTCAAAAGAAAAAAATGCATTTACTGCATTCACAAATAAAAGAATTGAACGTTGTCATCCACAAAGCTATCTTTCATTCATCCGAAGGAGTATGTAGACGTTTCCGTTATTTGATAATGGAAGGGTGACAGACCCAGTAGTGCATGTAGGGTTACAATGGTGAATCACCAGAAATAATCCTGAGAAAAGCTGCCAGCGAAATCAACTGACATGTCAATTTTCAATCTACGTTATTGCTCGTTTTGGAAACCAGAAGTATATTACAGTATTATTTTCAGATAGGTAAGACGGTAAGCTTCCAAAGTGTTGCCGACATCGTGTAGACAATGACGACTGAAGTTGTTGCGAACCCACAACGAGTGATGTAACCTGTGTTCAGGAGAGATGTGGTTCAAATCCACGTTCAACAATGTTCATTAAGTTTTTCTGTGGTTTGCTTAAATTAGTTGACGCAAATGAACAGAGGAGGGAGAGCTCGTTTTTTAAAAAAGAGTACATCAGACTTTATTCCCCATTCTTTCTAGCATTCCGTTTCTAATGGTCACAACGTCAAGGAAACTTTGAACCTTAGTTTACCTCTCCTCGAGTGACGAATACCTGTAACAACAGCATCATAGTCCCATACGTGGCTAAATCTGTAGGAGATTTAAAAGTATACAGGGAGCGAAATTTAGTACTCAAAACTGCCACGTCTAGCTGCAATAACAATTGCTCCCATTCAGCTAAGCATTGTGTCGAATAGGGATTAGATGACAGATACATAACAGTTATTCCATGTTGCTTCGGCTCTATACCAGAATTCATCAATTGTAGTGACTGGAGGGTGGTGGCTTTCCACTCTCCCTGTGAAGTGCGATCATGCGTTATTTTGTTGGAAAATAACGTCATGGTGATTTCGAAGATATGGCCCAGCCATCGGCCTTACCACATCAGAAACGTAACAGCTCTTATCCAAATTAACAGTTACACGAACCAGAGGTGATCGTGTCGTGTACTCTTTGGCGCCCCACACCATCACCATCCACACCATCACCATCCCGTATAACGATGACTAAAGTAAAGTGGAAACTTTCGTTCTGCCCAGAACCTCCACACGTCATGATGCTCTATGTAGAATTATCTTTTTCTTCTTCTTCTTGTGCTAGTGGACACAGTGTACACTGTGTATAAGGGGCGTTCAAAAAGAAACGAGCCAGAGTCTGGAATGCGCAAACTGGTGACAGGAGGGTAATATCGTGGCGTGTGTAACGAGGTGTGTTTCCGACCAGAACGTGGAAGTTCACAGCCTGTCGCCAGAGGGCACGCGTGCACGTCACGTGACTATACAGAGCTAGCAGCGGCATACATCTATCGTCCAACGCTGCCAGTCGCAGGTTATGCTGACGTTCTTCTTTGAACAACATGGCCCCCTTCTGATTCACTGCCTGCAGCACGGGATAACAGGGAATGCCCAGCGTTACTCCCAAACCTTGACCACCCTTCGCCAAGCGATCAAAGCAAATCGACCAGGCAATGTCACCAGTGGGATCAGTCTGCTCCACGACAATGGAAAGCCATGACGGCCAACACAGTCAAACAACTCATGCAGAAATTCAAATGGGAGGTTCTCGGACGCCCTCCATACAGTCCGGGCCTCTCTCCCTGTGATTACGTCATTTTTTATTCCCCTTGAAAAGGCTCTGAGGGGCAAACGATCCACCTCGGACGACGACGTCCAGCTGTACGTGCGTAGCTTGTTAACATCGCAGCCCCGGGAATTTTATGAGACAGCCATTCACCGCCTTGTGTCACACTGGGACAAGAGTCTCAATAGCCAGGGTCAATACTTCTACACTCATGCTCATAAATTAAGGATAATTGCAGAATGTGGTGCCACACAACGTGGCGCTACACACAACTGGCCCTAATAGCATAGGCATATAGGGAACACACACGACACAGATCTGTAGGTCCACAGTATTGGTGATAAGAAACCCGTCCCGTGCTACAGAACGCCACTGTTTCCTGAACATGTACCCCGGCACCAATATGGGATTGATCACCATGCACACGTACAGAGGCCGCACAACGGGTTGGCATACTCTGGATAAGGTCGAGTAGCTGCTGGGGTATAGCCTCCCATTCTAGCACCAGTGCCTGTCGGAGCTCCTGGAGTGTCCTAGGGGCTTGAAGGCGTGCAGCGATACGTCGACCGAGAGCATCCCAGACGTGCTCGATGAGGTTTAGGTCTGGAGAACGGGCAGGCCACTCCATTCGCCTGATATCTTCTGTTTCAAGGTACTCCTCCACGATGGCAGCTCGGTGGAACCGTGTATTAACATCTATCAGGAAGGTCGGACCCACTGCACCAATGAAAAGACGGACACGCTGGTGCAAAATGACGTCCCGATACACCTGGCCTGTTACAGCTCCTCTGTCAACGACATGCAGGGGTGTACGTGCACCAATCATAATCCCACCCCACACCATCAAACCACGACCTCAATACAGGTCTCTTTCAAGGACATTAAGGGGTTGATATCTGGTACCCGGCTCACGCCAGATGAAAATCCGGCGAGAATCACTGTACAGACTATACCTGGACTCGTTCGTGAACATAACCTGGGAACACTGTTCCAATGATCATGTACAGTGTTCTTGACACAGGCTTTCGGGCTCTTCTCTGACCAGGGGTCTGTGGAACGCACCTTGCAGATCTCCAGGCAAATAAACCATGTCTTTTCAATCATCTGTACTGTTCCAGTGGCTGCGGTAAGGTCCCGAGCAAGGCTACCTGCAGTACTCCGTGGCCGTCTGCGGCCACTGATGGTGATATATCGGTCTTCTTGTGGTGTTGTACACTGTGGACGTCTACATCTACATCTACATCTATACTCCGCAAGCCACATGACGGTGTGTGGCGGAGGGTACCTTGAGTACCTCTATCGGTTCTCCTTTCTATTCCAGTCTAGTATTGTTCGTGGAAAGAAAGATTGTCAGTATGCCTCTGTGTGGGCTCTAATCTCTCTGATTTTATCCTCATGGTCTCTTCGCGAGATATACGTAGGAGGGAGCAATATACTGCTTGACTCCTCGGTGAAGGTATATTCTCGAAACTTCAACAAAAGCCCATACCGAGCTACTGAGCGTCTCTCTTGCAGAGTCTTCCACTGGAGTCTATCTATGATCTCCGTAACGCTTTCGCCTTTCGCGATTACTAAATAATCCTGTAACGAAGCGCGGTGCTCTCCGTTGAATCTTCTCTATCTCTTCTATCAGCCCAATCTGGTTCGGATCCCAGACCGGTGAGCAGTATTCAAGCAGTGGGCGAACAAGTGTACTGTAACCTACTTCCTTTTTTTTCGGACTGCATTTCCTTGGGATTCTTCATATGAATCTGTAGCGCCTGGACACGTTTCCTGTCTGCTGGAATCGTTCCCATAATCTTGAAATCACACTTTATGGCACACGGAGTGACCGTGCTACGACCTGCTGTGTTTGACTATCTCCCAGTCGCCCTAGTATTCTACCACTCATAACGTCATCAATATGTGTTCTTTGAGCCATTTTCAACACACAGTCACCACTAGCACGTCTGAAAAGGACTGCACACTTACTCGCTGCACCGTACTCTGACATGCACCAACACACCTCTGCGTATGTGGACTGCTGCCAGCGCCACCGTGCAACGAGGTGATATAAACCCGCCAACCGCCCTCAAAAATAATGGACAGGGAATTCGTTAACCAAGGGATTAAAAAAGAGTCACAATTAATTCGACAATGGCACTGGTGCAGCGGTAACACTGGTTCCCGTCAGATCACCGCAGGTAAGAGCGATCGGGCTTGGCTAACACTTTGATGGGTTACCGTCTGGCTCTGAGTACAATGGGACTTAACATCTGAGGTCATCAGTCACCTAGAACTTAGAACTACTTAAACTTAACTAACCTAAGGACATCACCCACATCCATTCCTGAGGCAGGATTCGAGCCTGCGACCGTAGTGGCCGCGCGGTTCTAGACTGCAGCGCCTAGAACCTATCGACCACAAAGGCCGTCAACCGTTTTGGTCTGCCAAGTGCTGTCTACGGGTGAGGTGCACTCAGTTCTTTTCGGGCCAATTGAGGAGGTACTTGATTGAGAAGTAGCGACTCCGGTCACGAAAACTGACAACGGCCGGGAGAGTGGTGCATTGATCACATGTCCCTCTACATTCGTATTAAGAGACGCCTATCGTCTGAGGACGACAAGGTGATCGGTCGGTACCGTTGCGCCTACCGAGGCCTATTCGAGCGGAATTGGCTTAGTTACCACACTACTGGCCATTAAAATTGCTACACAATGCAGATGATAAAAGGGTATTCGTTGGACAAATATATTATACTAGAACTGACATGTGATTACATTTTCACGCAATTTGGGTGCATAGGTCCTGAGAAATCAGTACCCGGAACAACAACCTCTGGCCTTAATAACGGCGTTGATACGCCTGGGCATTGAGTCAAACAGAACTTGGATGGCGTACAGCTGCCCATGCAGCTTCAACACGATACAACAGTTCAACAAGAGTAGTGACAGGCATATTGTGACTGGCCAGTTGTTCGGCCACCATTGACCAGACGTTTTCAATTGGTGAGAGATCTGGAGAATGTGCTGGCCAGAGCAGCAATCGAACATTACCCAGAAAGGCCCGTACAGGACCTGCAACATGCGGTCGTGCATTTCCTGCTGAAATGTAGGGTTTCGAAGGGATCGAATGAAGAGTAGAGCCACGGGTCGTAACACATTTGAAATGTAACGTCCACTGTTCAAAGTGCCGTCAGTGCGAACAAGAGGTGATCGAGACGTGTAACCAATGGCACCCCATACCATCACGCCGGGTGATACGCCACTATGGCGATGACGAATACACGCTTCCAATGTGCGTTCACCGCGATGCCGCCAAACACAGATGCGACCATCATGATGCTGTAAACAGAACCTGGATTCATCCGAAAAAATGACGTTTTGCCATTCGTGCACCCATGTACGTCATTGAGTATACCATCGCAAGTGCTCCTGTCTGTGATGCAGCGTCAAGGGTAACCGCAGCCATGGTCTCCGAGCTGATAGTCCATGCTGCTGCAAACGTCATCGAACTGTTCGTGCAGATGGTTGTTGTCTTGCAAACGTCCCCATCTGTTCAAAAATGTTCAAATGTGTGTGAAATCTTATGGAACTTAACTGGTAAGGTCATCAGCTTACACGCTACTTAACCTAAATTGTCCTAAGGACAAACACACACAGCCATGCCCGAGGGAGGACAAGAACCTCCGCCGGGACCTGCCGCACAGTCCATGACTGCAGCGCCCCTGACCGCTCGCCTAATCCCGCACAGCCCTCATCTGTTGACTCAGGGATCGAGACGTGGCTGCACGATACGTTACAGGCATGCGGACAAGATGCCTGTCATCTCGACTGCTATTGATACGAGGCCGTTGGGATCCAGCACGGCGTTCCGTATTACCCTCCTGAACCCACCAATTCCATATTTTGCTAACAGTCATTGGATCTCGACCAACGCGAGCAACAATGTCGAGATACGATAAACCGCAATCGCGACAGGCTTCAATCCGACCTTTATCAGAGTCGGAAACGTGATGGTACGCATTTCTACTCCTTACACGAGGCATCACAACAACGTTTCACCAGGCAACGCCGGTCAACTGATGTTTGTATATGAGAAATCGGTTGGAAACTTTCCTTATGTCAGCATGGTGTAGGTGTCGCCACTGGCGCCAACCTCGTGTGAATGCTCTGAAAAGCTACTCGTTTGCATATCACATCATCCTCTTACTGTCGGTCAAATTTCGCGTTTGTAGCACGTCATCTTCGTGGTGTAGCAATGTTAATGGCCAGTAGTGTATTAATTCAGTTTATTACATTAAAGTGCGTATTAATTCATCTGACAACACCCACAATTTCAAACTATTACTTTTTCAAATCTGTGTAAAGGATCTGAGGTCAGAATCTAATAATCGTATCTCATTATAAAACATCTGCTGAACGTTAGTATTAAAAGACAGATAGTGCTATAATATGGTATGTGTTTGCACCTAGCAAGCATAATGATCGTGAAAATCTCCAAGGAAGTCTTCAGAATGAAGCTTCAAAATTACTGAAACAGTAGAAATGACTGACTGACCGTACGGTTAATCTAGCTGTAGCTGCTAGATCTCACCATGTTAATCCGCAGGTGGTGGCCAAAGTGGCTGCAAAATCAGTCAATGGTTTCGCATCAACTTGCATCTGCAGCCAACTTCATCCTGGCCTGAAATATTTCTAAGTCCCTTAGCTCATCTGCTCGAAGAGGCACCTGTCTGCAGACATGCTTGGCTGACGAGATGCGGAAAAAGACCCTGGCGGAGAAGTAATGATTTTGCTCCGTCTGCTTCCGAAAAGGAAGACACGAGGTTTCACGTTTTTCGTTCTTTGCGTCGGTTTGAATGGCTGAGCTATGGATATTACGAGCGTCGACCAATAGAAGGAGGCCTTAAAAGAAGCTGGTTCTCTCCCTTACTCTGACTTCAGGTGGTTAACCAGTAATACGTTCCCTAGCACTTAGTGCTGAAAACCTGTGTCCTGCTCCCGCTCCGTCTTTTTCCATAGCCAGTGAGGTGGGTCCTCTACAGCAGAACTATATTTATCGTTCTAAATCCTAATTTATTTACGTTAGCCATTCCTGGCGGCTCTTACATTGCGTTAAGCATTCGGTTTTTGTAGTGCCTGCACTCGGCGACATCCCATGCCCTCAAAGGTGACCTGACTACTACGAGTTCACACTCCACGTGTCGATCGTATCTCATGCGTGCTGTATATTTCGAAGAAGCCATGTTTTCTACGTTTAATTCACAAAAGCGTCCTTCCGAACATCACCAAAGATGACACCTCTCCTCTTTCAACCTTCAAATTGTAAAACAGACTTTGCTGGCGGCCCTACACTGCGAGAGATCGTATCTGTATTGGACTTCAGTGAGCGGCACAAAGCGGCGTCTCCTCAAGGAAAGGTCGGGTGACTAAGAAGCGTTGACTCGAGTCGCTGCCAGCTAGCACTTACCGGGAACTCTCCCGGTGGGAGTGGGGCCTCTCCCTATCATCCTACGTGACCTGACGCGTGCTCGTTCCCTTCCAGCTCACCTTAATGTGCTTCCAGAGAGACCTCTTTTTTTTAACTCTGGTGCTATGTTAGTAACGGGGCAGTTTTTGGAAAAATAGCTATATCACTTTTCTTATTCTAGAAACATCCACGCTCGTATGTTGAGTCCATATTGCTGACTTTCCAAGTCAAGATGTCCATTTTTTACCATGTATCTTTCCTTTAAAAATGTTCTGCAGCAGGTTGTACCTATTTTCATTCATCGTTACATGGATGTTGTAGTTTTCTGCATTTTACAGTGCTTAGTACCTCTTTTTATTTCTTCGTTTTTCAGAGAATGTCGCACACTTGTCATTCTCTCTTGCAGCCACATCTCAAATGCCTCGTATCGTTTGCCCGTCATCTGGGTCAAAGTTCATGCCTCAGTTACATAAGAAAGTATGTGAAGTACATAGCAATGAAGAAATTTTAAATTGGTTTCGATTAAAAGGTGATGGTTCTTGAAAAAATTAGAATATTTACAAAACGCGGCTTTGGTTTTCTCAGTCCAGACTTCAATTTCTTGCGAGTTCCCCCAGTAGCTGTTAATGTTAGTTATCAGATGTGTGTATTTGTTTACTTGGTCAGTATTTTTAGCATTAATGGTTCTTATGGCTCTGAGTACTATGGGACTTAACTTCTGAGGTCATCAGTCCCCTAGAACTTAGAACTACTTAAACCTAATTAACCTAAGGACGTCACACACATCCATGCCCGAGGCAGCATTCGAACCTGCGACCGTAGCGGTCACGCGGTTCCAGACTGAAGCGCCTAGAAACGCTCGGCCACAGCGGCCGGCTTTATCATTAATGACTAGATGTATGTTTGGCATGTCTTTCTTGCTGATGAGCATTAATTCTGTTTTACTTACTTTGATTTCTAGGTCATACTGCACACTACATTTGTTGATTCGGGATACATGATGTTGAAGACTGTTAACTTGTCAGCAGTTTTTACAGTGTCATTAGCATAGTGGATGTTGCTCAACATCTCTTCATTAAAGACGATTTTTTCCTCGACATTTTGAAGGGCTTCGTTGAAGATATATACTGATTATAGATTAAATATTATTAATTATACAGTTCCCTTAAAAAAGTTCGTGTCCTAATTCGGCACCTATGAAAACCAAAAGTTATTTGCGCATGTCAGATAATTCAACACAGGCCGTGCGGTTCTAGGCGCTACAGTCTGGAGCCGAGCGACCGCTACGGTCGCAGGTTCGAATCCTGCCTCGGGCATGGATGTGTGTGATGTCCTTAGGTTAGTTAGGTTTAAGTAGTTCTAAGTTCTAGGGGACTGATGACCTCAGCAGTTAAGTCCCATAGTGCTCAGAGCCATTTGAACCATTTAAATGACATCTCAATCTTCTGTTTGGAAATGCGTTTTTATATAGCCGTGCAGCCCCTAGCGTATTACCCTTCATGCGGGCGTACATTTAGAACGACCTATCCACGAAATCGGTGTCCTGTCATGGCTAAAAGAAACATTTAGCAGGTAACTCACTATTACTGTACACTTAAAACGTTCAACACGACAAATCTCACATGAGCATTAGTGTCAGATGCAGATGTAGCATACTATCGAGGATACAACGTGCTGTTCAGCAGGTTAACTGCTGTCGGCAGTATCACTCCAGAATGAAGTTTCACTCTACAGCGGGGTGTGCGTTGATTTGGAACTTCCTAGCAGATTAAAACTTTATGCTGGATCGTGATTCGAAACTTGGACCTTTACCTTTCGCAGGCAAGTGCTCTGCTTTAGAGGGAGGTAATGACAGTGGCACGTAAAGTGCCCTCCGCCACACACCGTTGGGTGGCTTGCTGAGTATGAATGTAGATGTAGATGTAGATGTACCTGCTGAGCTACCAAGCAGGACTGCAGGCCGCGGTGGTCTCGCGGTTCTAGGCGCGCAGTCCGGAACTGTGCGACTGCTACGGTCGCAGGTTCGAATCCTGCCTCGGGCATGGATGTGTGTGATGTCCTTAGGTTAGTTAGGTTTAAGTAGTTCTAAGTTCTAGGGGACTAATGACCACAGCAGTTGAGTCCTATAGTGCTCAGAGCCATTTGAACCATTTTAAACCAAGCACGACTCGCTGCCGGCTCTCCTACCTTCCAAACTCCATAGAAGCTCTCCTGCATAGCTTGCGATACCAGCAATACTGAAAGAAAGGATGTTGCGGAGATACCTCTTAACCACAGCCTAGGGGAATGTTGTCAGAACTAATTTTCACTCTGAAGAGGAGTGTGCGCTGACTTGAAACTTTCTGGTAGATTAACACTGTGTGCCGGACCGGGACTCGAACTTGGGACCTTTGCCTCCTGCAAGATATGCAGGAGAATTTCTGTGGAGTTGGAAGATAGGAGATGAAGTACTATTGGTTGTACAGCTGTGAGTAGGGAGGGGAAGGCCTTAATGAGTCGTGCTTGGATAGGTCAGTCGGCAGAGAACGTGTTCGCCGAAGTCTCAGCTTCGAGTCCCGGTCCGACAGACAGTTTTAATCTGCAACGAAGTTTCAAATCAGTGCACACTCCGCTGCAGAGTTGAAACTCATTCTGGAAACAATCCCATAGACAGTGACTAATCTATGTCTCAGTAATAGGCTCTCTTCCCGGAGTGCTAGTCCTGACAGGTATGTGGGAGAACTTCTGTCAGGCTTGGAAGGTAGGAGATGAGGCAATGGCGGAAGTAGATCTGTGGGGGGATCGATGGGCGGAAGGGGGAGTCGGAGTCACGGTCATGTACACATTTTTAACTTGCCAGGACGTTTAATCAGCAATCCGGCTTCTAACAAAATGAATATTAATTGTCAAATTTTACATCTTGAATTTTATTACGAAATGCATTAAATGTAAAAGAAAGGATTTTCGACATATGTTTACATGGAATTGTTTTTTGTTTTGGTTGGATAACACTGCTCTTGAAGTGTTGTATGGGATTGATACATACATGTCAGAGTTGTGTGATGTCCGCTACATTTTACATACAGTGTCATTCAGTTGCCCCTACCTATTGGTTTTATGCAACCCGCAACACCTTCGAAAACCACACACACGATTTTCATATTCCCTTGCTCACTACACACAAACAGTTACCCCTACAGAAAAAATGAACAGGACCTTTTTGTAGCAATTTAGCTGAATTTTGTAATGAGAGCTGGAGGCCATGGTTTTTGAGTTATTCAAGAAAAACGCTTTGGAATATCACTTATGTACGTTTTTCTTGAATGATTTGAAAACTATAGCACCTAGCGAAAATGTAGCATAGTACAAAATTTAACTACATAAAATTTGCTACAAAAAGGTCTTGTTAATTTCTGTTATAGGATTAATAGTTCTGCATATAGCAAGACAGAGAAGGGAGAGAATAGCAAAAACTTGCAAATGGTATTTGAAGGCGTAGCATTTTGCATGAAGCCCATCGGAAGGGTAGCTGAATCGCCCTGTCGCCTTGTATATTTCTTGACCTATGGATTGATTCCTACGATTATCGTAGCATAGACGTTTTAAGCATAGTCGTACTGGGTCACATATGGCTCTACTGACTACCTCTACCCGCGAATACAAACACACGCCAATGCATTTAATGTTGATGAATAAGTTTAAAATTTCTTACAGACTAAAACTTCTTTCTGCACAGCACGCTTTGAAAACCACTGCACCTTTAAAGTATTGTCTAAAGTTCCAATGAAGTCTATATTTTCCTCCTCAGCTATTGAGATTTCACATTTCCTGATTACTATTGGGATTAATATATATGTCTTCAATATGTTTCTTTGAAAACTTATTGCTCGGTAAAAGTCATGCTCTTTCACCTTTCGTTAGAGTGGTTTCTGTCAGTGGGAGACAAGTACACACTGTAATTTTATTCATTTACCCAAAGTCACTGGGCGGAATCTTCCCACATTTCTCCAGATGCTTCCAACATAAAGCGCGTGTGGATCTAAATCTGTATTTTTGTGTCTGTTGTGGGATGGTGGTTGTAGCTATTCTACTGACATTGACTTTGACACCTCCTCAGTGTCTGCTGTTTTCTTCTCCTCAGTCGTCATTTATCGGCTGTAGCGTCCTTGTATTTATTTATTCTGCTGAAACCTTTGTTGGAATTTTCAACAGACTTTTTTTCCCAGGTATCCTGTTCAATCGCCTGTCTTTGATGACGAATTATCTCTGATATTTGTCTCTAATCTATTAAGAATTTTCTCTGGCAATAGCATTCATAGAAGTGACTAACGCTAACGACGGTCTCCTCACGTCCTCAGCAGTTTCTGAATTTTGTTATGAAACCAATGTTGGTCTTTTCCTTCCTTAATCTACTTACTATGCACATATTTCTCCAGAGTGCAATTACAGTCCGTTTAAACTTTGCCCGTAATTTCTCCATCATATTGGAACTAAATGTTGTCCATCCATTCATTTTCTAAGTGGGATGCTAACAACTGCTTATCTGCTCTTTCTAGCAAAAATACTCTCCTAGTCTTCATGATTTGAACACAACTACCGTTCATTACACCAAGCGAAAATTTTGTCCATGCCTTCGTGCATTTCTTCCTGATCATTCAGTGACGGTACCTTGTTGTAAAGAACAGTATCGTCACCGAGAAATTTGACGGTGGTTTTGACCCTATCTGATAAAACGTTTATATATAGTAAGAACTTTAAAGGTCTTATTACACTTTGTTGAGCTCACCGATCTACTTTCGTTCCTGACGAATATTCGTCTTCCCTTATAATTTACTGGCCTCTCTTAGTTGATATATTCAGTCCCATATCTGTAAAGCTACATCGTACGACAGTATCTCGGTTATTCGTAGACGATTTACATGCTACAGCGGACTGAATCGAACTTTTCTGTGGCGTTTCCACTTTACAATAACAGCGCTAGTAACGGAACTGAGTACATTTACTTGTAGCTCCCGAGTAAACGCTCCAGCTTCTGGGCCGCCACATTCACGACGTGTGGAACATTCTCAATTCAATCCGCTGACTCATTCCGACATAGAACACGGCTATCTTACTGATACACTTAGCATTTACTTAACCTGATCAGTATGCTTTGACGTCACACGAAGCTTCTGGAGTGTGAGAGTACCTCTAATCACGTGAAATCTGGATACATTTTGTACAACATTTTCATTCTGATAGATGGTTTCTCGCAAACTAATGGCTATTGTATTGATAATATTCCTATTTAGTCTATTTTACTTTTGAACATACTGAGAATCACGTAGCTGAATTCAGTTTACATTTCATCTGTACAGATAGGAAAGGGTCGGTATTGCCGGCTACCCTGCAAGTGTGCATGGTTATATTACACATTAAAGGGCCGTACCGCCTCGCTGTCATTTTCGCCAGGAAATGTCAGAGCGGTAAACGGAAATCTGACATTTAGCTAGAGGGCGTGGAGCACAGAAAGCATGATGCGCTACCGGGTGTTCGTTTTCCGGTTACTTGTGGTGCCATCACTGGAGTGAAATAACAATTTTTGTGACACGAAATGTGCCACTAAAACAAATTGCCACACTGTGTCTAATGGGAAAGAGAAATTCGGCTATCCGTAACGTCTGAACTGAAATCTCGTTGAAGTACCACAATCAATCGCAGTGACACTGTCAAATATTTGACATGCCTGGAAGACAGAAAAGAAATAATCTATCAAATACCAAGGAAAAACGCTCTAGAATGAAAGAAATAAGAAAGAAGGAGTAGTCAAATTAGTGGGAAATTTTTCTAGTCACAAAATAAAAATAGGGAAATTACAAACAGACAGAGAATTGACTTGGAATTTCAATATTTAATGACGGTGCACCACTGAGACTAGTGAAGCGATTCATTATATAGCAGCACTTTGACCAAGGGTCAATATTGACCAAATAAACATATTAATTCGGAACTGTTGACAAACAGGTACAGACATTATTGGACTGTAGTCATTAAATAGCAGCGTGTAAATACGGTAAGCGGCTGGATAGCTTACAAAGGTGAAGATAACATTGAAATCATAAGATTTGAAGATGGTTAGGGTTGCGACGATAACAAAAGTGAAAGTATATAGAAAAGTATAGAGACAACGAGTACAGGTTAGCGAGAGCTCCTAAGTAAAAGTTAGCTAAAAGTCGCAAGAGGACAAGAGGGCCACATAAGCCACAACCACTCTTACGTCATCTGGGAAAATATAACCCTAATTCACTTTTACCAATTGAAGAGACAACATATAAGTGGACTGGACTCTAGGGAATGGCGACAGTGAGGTCTCTGAAGACAGAGAAACTTTTTCTGTTAAGAGAGTCGTGGACATCGCTCTTCATGTCATGACGGACGAAACGTGAGGTTCCCTTGGGCTTTACTCGAGACTGCTCTCGTGGACGTTCCCGTAAAGTGTAATTCGAGGCTCCAGAGAGCCCTGAAAGAGAATCCCCGAGGCGAACAACGCCAGCAATGTGGCACACCACGTGCAGGAGACGTGCGTTCCAGCTGATGGGAGGAGGCAGGCACCGTTGCAGGAGTGCGGGAAATGTGCTGCACGCCTGGGCCAGCCAGATAACGCTGTCGGCAGTGGAAGTCGTTAGCACGGGATACAATTTGAAACGCCGGAGCTGTTCAAACACGCCCCGCTGAATGATCACGCTGCACTATCCGCAGAGGCGAGTAATAACGCTTTGCGTTTTAGAAGGGATGATAACTTTACAATTCTTCCACATGGACGGGTCATTTAATTGGGCTGGTAATGATGAGGAGGGGAGTGGCAGAACCGAGAGAGGGAATCCACACCAACATCTGTACACCTTATCTCACCCTACAGCGTGTGGCGGAGGGTTCTTTGTGTACTACAATCACTTGCTCCCTTTCCTGTTCCAGTCGCGAAGGGGCTCCAGGAAGACCGATTATTGATAAGCCTCCAAATGGGCTCGAATCCCTAAAATGTCACGTTCATGGTCTTTTCGTGAAATGCAATTGGGAGGAATAAATACATTTACTCGTCTGGGAAAGTACGCTCTCTGAACCGTAATACAGAACTTTTTTCTAGCAGTGTCTGCCACTGGAGTTGGTTGAGCATCACTGTGACGCCCACGCGCTTACTATATGAACCTGTAACGAAACGCGCTGCTCTTCTTTGGATTTTCTCTATTTCCTTCACCACTCATATCTGGTTCCGGTTCCAACCTAACGAACAGTATCCAAGCATTGGTCGAACCAGGGTAGGGTTTTGTAAGCTGTAATTCCTGAGGATTCCCTCAATGCATGCGTCTGCCTCACCTGCTACTAGTTTTACGTGATTGATTCACATTAAATCGTTCCGTACACATACTCATAGATATGTAATGGATTTGGCTGCTTCCAGTAACTGTTATGCAGTGGTGTCATCATACTATAATGAGTCTTTCTGCCTATTTCTGTGCAATACTTTGTATTTGTTTATGTTGTGGGTCAGCTGCCAATCCCTGCACCGAGCGTCGAGTCTTCGCAAATCTTCCTACATTTTTCCACCGTTTCGGCTTTATATACGCAATATCATCGACTAAAAGCGTCTTTGGACTTCATTTGCAAATATTGTGAAAGTAACGACCCTGTAACACTACCTTGGGGTACACCCGAAGTTATATTTATGATTCAAAATTTCACTCCGTTTACTACAAACTCTCCAGTCCACTAATACAACGAGAAGTTGGTTCCCTAATGTGGGAACGTTTCGAATACTTTCCGCTGACTAGATTTCAATTCAGGGAATGGGTTACAAGCATTCCAGGCGTGTGACTCTCAAGCTTCGTGTGCCCGAAGATATGGAGTTCTTCCCTCCATAGGAATAGACCATTGCTCCCAAAATTTTACAAAATAACGCAAAACTGTGGATCAATGGCTAAAAGTGGGCTACTAGTCCACAGACCCACAGCTCATTCTTCTTTCAGTCATACGGTGTTCCTATCACTTTCATTTGTTTCACATCTGTCAATAACTTGTAAATACGAATATCCCGAGTCACGTCTTAGTTGAGAGTCGTTGCTAAACTCTTCAGCTGGCTAGTTAAAGACCGTAAGAAGGCACAAAAGTACCACCTTCTGCAGGACTGTGAATAGAGCAGCACTGTGATGTTGAAGTAAAACTTTGTGTTAAGGTGATCTTCACTGACGTAACTAAAACCTGATGTTCGATCTTTTAATGAAAGATTAAGAATCGTATAGTTAGTGATGCAGTTTGGTGGAGATTATCATATTACACTACAGATGTGGCGTGATGGTCTGGTACACGAGACTGAAGCAGAAATAATTTCCGAAGTTGTGGCCCACTGTTTTTACATTATGAAAATCGCGCTCGACCACGAAGGCGGGCACGAAATTAACTGAACAGAAATGAGATCGATGAACATATAAGTTATTAATGCAGAAAATTTAGTGTCTGTTTCAAATTCTAAATGGAGGAGGAAACGTTAACAAAATGGCTCTGAGCACTATGGGACTTAACACCTATGGTCATCAGTCCCCTAGAACTTGAGAACTACTTAAACCTAACTAACCGAAGGACATCACACAACACCCAGTCATCACGAGGCAGGAAACGTTAACCATAGAAGTCATTCATAATGACACTGCTTGACAATTATTAACACACCGTCAGTTATTATGTTTTTTTTTCTTTTTGTCGGGGTACCGGGATATCGAAGAACCATATAGGCAAATAGACAATGACTATCAGTATTTAGATGATGCAACTGGGATTCTCACATCATGGATGGACGCATGAAACTACAAGTAAAGCAATATACCCAAAAGTGGTATCGCATGATAAATTTGTCTTTATCCATGGAAGCCAGCATACCGGTAAGAATTACGCCTACGGGAGACTTCAATGTGCGATCTGAATATGTTTGGAAACACACTCTGAGAGGCTCCTCAGAAACTGTTTGTACATTGCAGCAGAATGGTTTGTTCGTATCAAATGTTACGAAGTGGTGCTTTCATCTGTAGGGCATATCTCCTGAGAGCGTCCCTCTAATGTTCCAAGTTATTCAAATTCTCATTCTCCAGTACCTCAACACAGGGTTGACATCTGTGATAATGGAGGCAGGAGGCACTACACCGTGGACAAGTCAAACATTTTTTCTTCTATCCCGATGCCATAACGTTCTCTTAGACCGACTGTATGCAAAGATACACACTATTAGCCGATCAGAGAATTACTGCAAATCCATTGTAATTGTTACGTAACAATTTGATTTGCTCATGTAAAAGTGTTCTTCGTTCTCTCTGCATCAAGCTGTGTTCATAATAGTTCGAAAAGGATTTTTTTGCAAATATCACTATGAACCACTGCCACTAGTCTCAATTACGATATTCAAAACATCACAGCAATCTATCAAGGTGATCATACTGGGGGGAGGGCGTGGAGCAGGTGAGATTTTGAAGCGGTAACAATATGTGAAGGAGTAGTAAATCTGATTCTTTTCACCGGCCGCGGTGGTCTCGCGGTTCTAGGCGCGCAGTCCGGAGCCGTGCGACTGCTACGGTCGCAGGTTCGAATCCTTCCTCGGACATGGATGTGTGTGATGTCCTTAGGTTAGTTAGGTTTAAGTACTTCTAAGTTCTAGGGGACTGATGACCTCAGAAGTTGTCCCATAGTGCTCAGAGCCATTTGAACCCTTTTTTGTTATTACATCATCCCCTACTTTCCCGCGCTAAAAGAATAACACTCTTTGCTAAAAATGTTCCTTTCTCTTAGAATTTCACTCTTAAGTAAAGATTAGTTAGTTTGAAACTCAGTGTCCCGTTGAGTTACAAATATTGTCAGGTTCCTTGGACTCAAATGTTCAAATGTGTGTGAATTTCTAAGGAACCAAACTGCTGAGGTCATCGGTCCCTAGACTTACATAGTACTTAAACTAACTCATGGTAAGAACAACACACACTCCCATGCCCGAGGGAGGACTCGAACCTCCGGCGGGAGGGGCCGCGCAGTCCGTGACATGGCGCCTCTAACCACGCGACCACTCTTCCTTGTACTCTGTTCAGTTGTGTATTACCGCACTGACCCAGGGCGAACTGTCAATGTCTGGGGAAACACATTCTCTCACTGTCTCCCGGCTGGACTTCGATATCCCCTCAAACAGCCACATTACAAATTGATGGCTTTCATGAGTTCAGAGTCTATCGACCAGCTGCAACAAATTTTTCTAATTGAGAGCAATGCAATAGCTCAGTCACTGGGACTGACAAATTGCTGGTGACCCGTACCAGTAACTCCACACGCACATACACACACAAATTTCTGCAGTGCAATGACAACTGTGGCCATCTCCTTGTTATCTAGCAACTGGCAAGCAGTGTACATTGATGAGCTGCCTTTCATCACTGAAATGCAGCACAGTGACAGTGTTGAATTGTAATCTCGTTTTGGTTCTTGTCTTTTGAACGTTAGTATTCACCGACACCAAAGCAAATTGACTTAAATCGTTAAACTTACAGAAAGGAGTTAAAGGAAGCTGTGGTAATGTCACAACAAATCATTCAATCCGGGCGGCCACTATTATGGAATTTAAAAATCCTAGCCCCAGTCGTACTGCTGTCAAAACGTCTTCCATTACAATGAACACCTAACTGCGAATTGCAAAAATCCACCAATATTCCCTCACTGAAAAGCCTCTCATTTCCTAAAAAAGTATTGCAAAAATTACCTCTTCCTCCCGCAACGAAACTCATTCACGAACAAAGCAGTGATAACGCCATAAAGAATGCACCAATATTTGTAGAGCGTTCTGTATGCGATAAGGAATATCATGACAACTTAGCATTTGTTCTCACAAAATTAGAATATAGTGATCATGACTTGCTTATATATGATGATTTGACAGTTATTTACATACTTCTTGGACAACCCTGCCTTATATGTGAATGAGACAGGCGTGACAGAGCCCTATACTGGATTCAAAACGAATAGCTTTCCAGAATGAACACAGAACCTTGAAGTAAAACATAATTCACAATAGCGCGATTGACCTGAAGAAACGTCTGTTGCTTCGACGTGACATTAAACTGAGATTAATAGACCATTTGTCGGGTTTTGCCAAAACGGAGGGAATGCTTTTAATATATATGAGAAAAATTTCTACCACTGTTAGTATCAATCTTGTGGGGAGGGCTTATTCTTGGCCCAGACATTCGGTAAGTTTTTCACGATAAAGGATTTTTAATAAAAATGGAAACAGTTCCTCAAGGGACGTGAATAGCTGCCAGAGAAGTTGTAAGGAAATTTCTTGGAAACTGTAAGGACTAACTATGAGTGCATAGTGGGAAACAGGTTGACAGAATTGAAAACACTAAGTTACTCAAGGAGTTTGAAAGTGCATTTCCATTCACATTTCAACTGTTTTCCCGAAAACCTTCGTGAAGTTATTGAGCAGAAGCGACAAAGGTGCTACCAGCGTCTCCAGGAGATGGAACGCAGATTCTTGTGCAAGTGAGACCTCAGCATGGTTTCTGCCTACCGCTGGATTTTGCATAGAGATCAGGAGCACATTTTTCACAGGAAAAGAACCATAAAAAGTCTTGATGACAAACGAAAAACAAAAGCCAGAGACTTCTTAAGGTACTCATACATTTCGATATTTTGTGTCTGAGTTTCGAATAACTCTTACGAATTACAACAAAATTATTTAACTTAAAAGCATCACATCAAACAATTTTAGAATCTGTTGAAATTTTTGAAAATCATTTAAATTCTGCAGGCCAGGGTTATCTGCAAGAGTGGAGAGCGTACTACCACTTCTTAATGCCATGAGGAGTTCAGAACACCTTGTTCTAAAATATCTGGGTGTTCGACCTCCATTCATATGCTGAAATAAACCACACTTTAACTCCTGAATATTAGAAAAAATGAAGTGTCATGCCTCTTGACAGAGAGTAGCGAAACAATGCGGGAGACCCGCACCGCCGTACTAGACAAGATCCTAATGGAGATGGATTGCCGTTGCCTTCCTCCGATCGGAATGGGGATGACTGATGATGATGATGATGACGACACAACAACACCCAGTCATCTCGGGGCAGGTGAAAATCCCTGAACCCGCCGGCACCCCGGGTTAGGGAAGCGAGGACGCTACCGCGAGACTACGAGTTGCGGACTCCTGAATATTACTTTTGTTAAATTTGTTTGGTGAAGTATTAGATATTGTTTGTGTACACGTATGCACAACTTTAAAAATTAATCCACACTGAATGAAAACAGTACGACGCTGAAGTGAGATGCAGGCGAAATAACACGTCTCTCTTTGAGAGTGTTGCTTTATTGTTGCAGACTGCGAAACAACAGTGAAGTGGTTAAATGTACGTTGAAATCAGAATTTGAGAATACATCATATTCGTACAGAACGCACCAATAAAGGTCAATATGGCAGAAAACGTAAGTACATCATATCCTTTACACTTACGCTTGGAACACGACTGCACAAATAATTACTTTTCGAGCAAATAAATTATTATTTATCGATAGTTTACGGATGACGTGTTCTCAGACAATGTATGCAATAGCATCTTTCGCTGTGAAAACCAAAAATGAAATAACGTGGTCTAAAACAATGTAATAGACGCAGGTACTACAGTTTTAAGACTAAAATTATAATATGTATATTTATGTGAGCCAGATGGGACAGATGTCCCCCTAACACCAGAGGAGAGAGCTTTCGTCCCGTAATACCACCCCAAGCAGGATGGCCCTTCTGAAAAACTGATCTGCAGTAAGCTTCCAATTTGTCAGGTGTTACAGATCCGACCCATGGCTTGTTGTTTTATTTTTATTTTACTCATCTAGCTCCGTAGGACCAAACTGAGGAGCAAATCTCCAAGGTCTTGGAACGTGTCAGTATTTGAAATTACAACATAAAAGTAATAACACATAAAATAAAATTCTTATGAACCCAAAACAATAACAAGCCATAAGTTTATGTAAACGCAATCAACAATATAACACAGGAATCAGCTTGATTTTTCAAGGAACTCCTCGACAGAGTAGAAGGAAAGACCCATGAGGATGCTCTTCAGCTTTGATATGAAACCGCGAGGGTTTTTGAATTCTTGTGGCTGCTTATTGTTAACGAATGCAACAGTATACGGTACGCCTTTCTCCACAAGAGTCAAAGAAGCTTCATCCAAATGCAGATTGGGTTTCTACTTAGCATTAACTGGGTGAAAGATCATAATTATTGAGAATAAACTGGTATTCTTAACAAGAAACGACACTAAAGAATATACAGGGTGTGTGGGGAGGAAATGTCAATATTCTACACAGTGATAGTATAATTAATTCTGAAAAAAATGTTATGTAAGCATAGGTCGGCAAATGCTTCGTTAGGGAGGTATGGGTATTGAAAGGAACTTGAATTCTGCAAACTTGATGTGCACAACGTGACTGTATATGCAATACAACTGGACCGTAACGCGATTTTCTTGAAAGCAATGTTACAGAGGAGTACAGTTAAGCTACACATTTTTTACAAAACGTTTATTTACTTTGCATTTAGTACATAATGCATTACAACATGCTTGTTACATGTATTCAGTTGAAAAAGACGTACCACGTCATTTACAAACGGCGTTAACACTTTTTGTAGAGATGTTGTACAGTTCACAGAACAAATACGAATATCCCACCATGAACGTCAATGCACTTTTGCGCTCCAGCGATAACATGTTGTGTTGCTTGTTCAGTTGCCTGTGGTTGGTTCCTAATGAATTCAGCAGGTTCCATGATGTGACGAAACAGTTCATCTCGTGTATTTACCTTCACTTTGTGCACCTCTGATTTTATCCAACCCCATTAACAGAAATCTAAAGGTGTAAGGTCAGGTGATTCTGGAGGCCAGTTAATAGCAACGCCACGGCCAACCCAGCGATTGAGATGGTCCTTCACACGTAAGGTAACATGTGGAGGGACAATGTCATGTTGAAAGTAGATTCCAGTTCGCTTGGCTGAAGGAATGTCTTCCAATAGTTCCACAAATGAATTTTCCAAAAAATGCAGTTACCTCTCTCCAGTCAATCGCTGATTGATAATAAATGGATCTATCAAAAGGTTACCGATCATGCCGCACCAAACAATTATGGAAAAACGAAGGTGGAAATTGCTATCCACTGAAGTGTGTGTATTTTCCCGTGACCATCGATTATTATTGCGTGTGTTGTTTATTCCATGTCGTGAAAAGTGGGCTTCATCAGTCAATAGTATGTATGGAAGCAAATGACTATCCTCAGTTACCCAGTGACAGAATTGGAGTCGTTGGGCATTGTCGCCAACGCGGAGATTTTGGACGCGCTGTATGTGAAATGGATACAGGTTTTCCGCATGTAATATTTCCCATACACGTGTCTGTAGGACATTCATACGCAGGGACATTTTACATATGTTCCTACTGGGACTTCGCTCAACTCTTGCGATAATTTCTTCCTGTTCTTACAAAGTTTGTTGACGTGTAAGCTCGGACGAAAAATGTCTACCTGGACGAGAGCCGCCGGGCGGGGTGACCGAGCGGTTCTAGGCGCTACAGTCTGGAACCGCGCGACTGCTACGGTTCGAATCCTGCCTCGGGCATGGATATGTGTGACGCCCTTAGGTTAGTTAGGTTTAAGTAGTTCTAAGTTCTAGGGGACTGATGATTTTTTTTAAAGAGAGCCTGTTGCACGCAAGGTCATAAACACTTTGGTAAACACACTGCGATCAGGTAATCGTCCAGGCGGAAAGCGTCTGTGGTATTTTTCTCTTGCAGCGGTAGCACTACCGTCGCAGAAGCCATAAACATAACACCATATCTGCCTTACTGTTCCTCCTTGTTGTAGACGTGAGGCATTGTTAGTAGTGCTTGTACGACCACAGTTAACACCATACACTACACAGCTAACCGATCCGTCGCCTGTACACTACACAATGCGGCTTACACGGCACAACTACGCAAACAACGGGTGATTGTACTACGTACGTCACATGACCATAATACGTGGTAGGTTTCATAGCGTAAATATGACATGTACTTGTGCATTGTTTGCAAGAAAATCACGTTACGGTCCAGTTGTATTGCGTATACATTCTCGATGTGCACATCAATTTTGCAGAATTAAAGTTCCTTACAATATCAATACCTCCCTAACGAAGCATTTGCGTACCTATGTACATACAACATTTTTTGCTCAGAATTACTTATACTATCACTATTTAAAATATTGATCGTTCCTCCCCAAACACCTTGTATATATTGAGAGGCCAATGTCAAAATATCCAGACTAATAAACAGGGGTCGACAAGAGGTTCGTGAACTTGCACCACTTATTGCCCGAACCGCCCGTTTCTGAGCCAACAATATCCTTTGAGAAAGGGAAGAGTTACCCCAAAATATAATATCATACGTCATAAGCGAATGAACTATCACTTACTTCAGATACCGTTCGAATAGTAAAAATGGCAGCATTAAGTCTTTGCACAAGATCCTGAATGTGACCTTTCCAAGACAGTTTTATATCTATCTGAACACCAAGAAATTTGAACTGTTCCGTATCACTAATCATATACCCATTCTGTGAAATTAAAACGTCGGTGATGTTGAATTGTGTGTTAGAAACCGTAAAAACTGAATCTTAATGTGATTTAGCATTAATTTATTTTCTACAAGCCATGAACAGATGTTATAAACTGCACTGTTTGAAACAGAGCCACTGTTGCACACAACATCCTTTACTACCAACCTAGTGTCATCAGCACAGAGAAATATTTTAGAATTACCTGTAATACTAGAGGGCATATTATTTATATAAATAAGGAACAGTAGTGGCCCCAGCACTGATCCCTAGGGCACCCCCCCCCTCCCCGTCATTTAACCATACCCCACTCAGACACCACATCATAACCATGCTCAACACTGTGGAGAATGACCTTGTGCTAACAAGTGGACCACAGTACTTTAATAATGTGCTAGGGGCTCCACCATATCCATGAGACTCCTTAGTCTTGTGTGATGTAACTATTGACTCCATCTCTCCCCTGTCAGTATCACAGAGGAATATTTCAGACATCAGTCTCGGATAGGCATTTTTCAAGAGCGTTATATGGTTCCCTGTTGAAACTAAGTATTTATTTAATTGATCAGTAATGCTTAGAAAGGGTTGTTAAATACGGTAAATATATCTGACTTATCAGTAACAGAAATATTTTCACCACGAACTGACTTTATATTGTCGACCTTGTGCTGCTGACCAGACACTTCTTTCACGACTGGCCATGTGGTTTTAATTTTATCTTGTGAATCAGATATTCTGTTTGTGTACCACATACTGTTCGCCTTCCTAATCACATTTTTAAGCACCTTACAATATTGTTTTTAATGGGCTACTGTAGCTCAATTGTGACTACTTCTAACATTTTGATGTAATTCCCACTTGTTCTACCTGATACCCTTATCCACTAGTCAACCATCTAGAATGCCATGAGGTCGTTCTAATGAGGAGCACCTTTCAAATAACATGAGAAGTGTGTTGTATGTTGCATGTTGACTTGCATGTTAACAAATGGTTCAAATGGCTCTGAGCACTATGGGAATTAACTGCTGAGGTCATCAGTCCCCTACAACTTAGAACAACTTAAACCTAACTAACCTAAGGACATCGCACACATCCATACCTGAGGCAGGGTTCGAACCTGGGACCGTAGAGATCGCGCGGTTCCAGACTGTAGTGCCTAGAACCGCTCGGCCACTCCAGCCGGCTGCATGTTAACATGTATGTTATCGGCACTATAAACATCCTGCCAGTCTTGTTCCTTAATAAGGTTTAAAAAACTCTCTACTGCCATTGGATTAGCTTTTCTGCATAGTTTGTAATTATATATAACATTTCTTTGAGTACAAAAACATTTCAGCATTAAGATTTGTGCGTCATGGTCTGAAAGGCCATTCATCCTTTTATTAACCGAGTGCCCATCTGGTAATGAAGAATGGATAAAAATATTGTCTATGGTTGCGCTTCTGTTCCCCTGCACACTGGTTGAGAAAAACGCAGTTGCATCAGATCACATGAATTTAGGAGATCTTCCAACATCCTCTTTTCTTGCACAATCACAAACAAAATTAATATTGAAATCACCACATATAACTAATTTTTGGTACTTCCTATAAAGTGAACCAAGAACCCTCTCTAGCCTAAGCAGAAATGCTCTGAAGTCAGAGTTAGTGGACCTATAAATAACAAGAATTATAAGTTTAGTTTCACTAAATTCAGCTGCCCCTGCACAACTTTCAAATACCTGTTCGGTGCAGTGCCGTAATATGTCTACGGACTCAAATGGAATGCTGTTTTTTACGTAGATGGCCACTACGGCACTTCGCAAAGAACTCCTTGAGTAACAGGCAGCTAATCTGTACCCTGGCCTCACATTTACGGATGATTTGTTGAATAAACATGTGTTCAATTATCTACAGAGTATTAGGCCCCAGTATAATCGCGTGAATTAGGAGTGAGTAATTTTCATCGGGTCTTATACATTGACTACGTTCGATCTGCTTTCACTAGCACATGATTGTTAGAGGTATCACTGGTGCATGGTTATCACAGATGACTTAGTTGTTTTAGTGGAGCAGTGGAATGCAGCTACACGTTACGGAAGACTTCGGCCACTATATATGATCGCAGTGAAGATATTGATGCTTGCATGTTGAACCACACTTTCCAAAAATTCTCCCAATAAACCGAACTTACATTTTCATACATTTGCGGCTAGATGGCATTCATGACATCAACTACAAATTCTGGTTAAGTCAGCTTGTATCCACTCAATGACGACACCTCTCCGTACAACAGAGCATCATCAACGAAAAGTGCTGCCTACCCTGTCCCCCCAGATCATATATGCATACAGAAAATAACAGCGGTCATGTCGCGCTCCTCACGATACCCTCGTCTCTGATAAACAATCACCCTCGACGTCTTCGAGCCACTCACATATCTGGGACTCTATTCCATATGCTAGTACCTTCGTTAACAGACCTCGGTGGTGTACCTTGTGAAAAGCTTTCCGGAAATCTATACATATGGAATCTTCCTGTTATCCTTCATACATAATTCACACGATATCATGTGAGAAAAGGGCAAACTGAATTTCACACGAGTTGTGCTTTCGAAATCCGTGCCAATTTGTCGACTGAAGGTTTTTCATCTCAAGGAAATTTATTCTATTTGAACTGAGAATATGTTCAATAGCCCTGCTGCAAAGAGATGATAAGGATATTGGTCTGTAATTTTCGGGAGCTGGTCTTTTACCGTTCCTATATATACAGGAGACACCTGCACATTTTTACAGTCACTTGGAACTTTGTGCTGAGCAAGAGATTCGTTTTAAATATAAGCTAAGTAAGGGGCCAGTGCTGTAGAGCACCCTTTGTAAAACCTAAATGGGTTTCCATCTGGACCTGGCGACTTATTTGCTTCCAACTTTTTCAGTTGTTCCTCTACGCCAGGGATGCTTATTACCACGTCGTCCATACGGGACTCTGTACGGTTTTCAAACGATGATATGTTTGTTTCATTCTCCTGTGTGAACGATTTCTGAAATGCGAAGATTCCCCGAAAGAGGAGGCCTACCGGTCCCCGGCGTATAAGCGTCGAGATCCGGTGTGCCATCGAGCCTGTAGACAGTTTTTAAGGCGGTTTTCCACCTACCTTGGTGATTGCGGGCTGGTGCCCCTTATTCCGCCTCAATTACATTTTGTCGGTGATTTCTGCTCAAAAAGTGGTTCAAATGACTCTGACCGGTATGGGACTTAACATCTATGGTCATCAGTCCCCTATAACTTAGAACTACTTAAACCTAACTAACCTAAGGACAGCACACAACACCCAGTCATCACGAGGCAGAGAAAATCCCTGACCCCGCCGGGAATCGAACCCGGGGACCCGGGAGTGGGAAGCGAGAACGCAAATGCTGTTTCCACGTACGCATTCATCAACATTTTTCTATCACGCAAACATTTCGGGTTACACTCGTCTGGTATGAGACGTTCCCAGGGGGATCCACTGGGAGCCGAACCGCACAATAACCTTGTAACCTTGGGATCGGTGTTGGGCGGCGGTGGGGTGGGTGGACTGCTGTGGCCTGTTGTGGGGTGGTGAACAACTGAGGGGTACGGCGGGACGAAGCCTCTCCGTCGTTTCTAGATCCCCGGTTTAATACATACATACATACATACATACATACAAGCTTTGCTTGTCGTCATTTGAGGGGCGTTCTCTTTTGAACTGAGAGTACAACAGCCATCGCTTCCTCAGAATTTTCCGAATTTCGTTGTTAAGCCATGGTGGGTCTCTCCCTTCCTTAACCCACTTACTAGACACATACTTCTCTAGAGCACGATTTACAGTCTGTTTAAACTTTGCCCATAATTCCTTTAAGTTCGTCGTATTGGAACTAAATGATGTCAGTTCCTTGTCTAGGTGAGATGCTAACATCCGCTTATCTGCTCGTATTACCAGAAACACCCTCTTACCTCTCTTGACTGATTTATTAACTTTCGTAACTATAATCTCTGTGATGACATATGATCATTAATCATCGTCTCTCTACTGGCACAGTCGACAAGGTCCGGCCCCGTTTGTAACTGGAAGGTTTAAGATATTTCCATTACATGTGAGCTGCCGAAATAACTGCTCAGGACAGTTTTCAAAAAACTTCACACGACTGTCTGTCTGTACACTCTGCAATAAATTTGTCGACATCCCAGTCTATACTCGGTAGGTAAAAGTCGTCTCGAACTAGTATTGCATGATCTGGATATTCATGCGCTACTGACCGTAGACTTCCCCTGAGTAACTCTACAACTGTCACAGCAGAATCGGGTTGCCGGTGAAAACATCCAGCAATTAACTTGGTGGGCCCTAGACCTTTTATACTCGACTAGATAACGAGCCGGCCGCTGTGGCCGAGCGGTTCTAGGCGCTTCAGTCTGGGACCGCGCGATCGCTACAGTCTCAGGTTCGAATCCTCCCTCGGGCATGGATGTGTGTGATATCCTTAGGTTAGTTAGGTTTAAGTAGTTCTCAGTTCTAGAAGACTGATGACCTCTGATGTTAAATCTCATAGTGCTTAGAGCCATTTGAACGAGATAACCTCACTGTCACACTCAACTTCGATCTCAATAGAAGGCAATATTTTTGTCAAATGCCGTGAAAAGTACCCCCCTCCCCCCTATGGCGTCCGATCTGCCTTTCCGATATACGTTCCTTGACTCGCTAAATACCTCAGAGCTTTCTACTTGGGGTTTCAGCCAGCTCTAGGTCTCGAGAATAATTTGAGCGCGAGAACATTCCTGGTGGACAGTAAATTCGGGAATTTTGTTTCGAATACGTCAAGAATTTAGTGAAAAAATTTTGACATTCGAAGCGTCTTTACTCAGAACGCGGTTTGATTTCGCTGTCTGCGTATCCACTGGCGAGTGTTCATAAGACTGTCTCTAACTACTGCCTACCGCAAAAAAAAAACCATGCGCATGCCGGAAGTACTCTGCTATTCTAGCAGCTGCTTCATTTGTGTAATACACTGCTGATCTACCAAGGACAATCCTAGATTTCCTCACCCGATAACGCAGGTCCAGAAACCTGGAGCCAAGAACATCACAGAGTCGATGAAGCCTTTGGCTGCAACTCTCCATTCATCTCTAAACTAAAGGACCCCAAAGTGAACCCTGTGTCCGGAAACAGCATGCAGACATCCTACCCGACCTACCAAGGCTAAATGAAGAAGTAATCTTGATATTCAACTTGCTACCCTCCTGGCGTGTCACCAATTCACGCAGATGCCTTAATGAGATATGTAGCTGGCTGTTCAGAAGAAATGAAAACTGCGCTACAAACAGCCTGAATTTAAACTTACAGTTAAAAACGCGAAATTAAACCTCTTAAACATAGAAACACAGACAAAATTTAAGAAATGAACTACTAAGAAAACACGAGTGAATCAAAATGTGAAACTTGCAGCTCTGGAAATGTGTAACAGGTGGCAGTTGGGGCTTGACTGATTAATAGAAGATACAGAGAAGATAAAAAAATGCTATGAGTTTGCTCACTGCATCATTTAGTGGGTATGAGAGCGTTGCTGAGATGCTGAACAAATGCCTGTGGCAGACGTTACAAGAGATGTGTGATGCAATACAGAGTGGCCTGATATCGAAATTCCAAGCGAGATCATTCCGGGACGAATTGGGAAACTTATTATTTCTTCTCAATTACATCTCGCACAAATGACCACAACGAGAAAATCAGAGAAATTAGAAGTGATACGTAGGTTTATCGACCATAATTCTTCCCGCTTGTGAATGGAACAGAGAGAGAGGGGACGTATTGGTACCAGAAACACCAATCGCCAAAACACCGTTATGTGGTTTGCGGAGTATAGATGAAGGTGTAGATACACCGTTGAATCCTTAGTGAGATGACAACTGAGAATGTAAAACATCACGGGAAAACAAAAGTTCGTAATACACGTTTACAAACGAACTGGAATGCTAATGTATCTTCCACACAGGTGAGACTGAGATTAACATATTAATTAGAAACGTAACTACAAACATTTAAATGCATACATATTAATGTACAAGCCACTAGCAATGTGTAAGACGTCTTCAGTGAATTGCATATATCGTTCCCTCGTTTGCTCACCTGAGATAAAAGGATGTAAATCATCACACACATCCACGGCTTTGATATTGGAGAATAATTTCTGATGGGTCAGTAAACTTTAAGCATATGACCGCAACGAACCGGGACAGGAGACCGTAAAAGATTCCCAAATAATGTTCCTTGCCTTTCCTGGGGTTGTCTCATTCCAAACGATATCTCAAGTAATAGACATTTACGAATGTAACTGAAGATATATCGCTGAAATGAATTTTTTTTTGGCTAATTATCTTGAAAGTTGGAAAACTTACATGGTCTCGTAGGCCGTGGAAGATTGCAAATCTTGTACACTCCTGGAAATGGAAAAAAGAACACATTGACACCGGTGCGTCAGACCCACCATACTTGCTCCGGACACTGCGAGAGAGCTGTACAAGCAATGATCACACGCACGGCACAGCGGACACACCAGGAACCGCGGTGTTGGCCGTCGAATGGCGCTAGCTGCGCAGCGTTTGTGCACCGCCGCCGTCAGTGTCAGCCAGTTTGCCGTGGCATACGGAGCTCCATCGCAGTCTTTAACACTGGTAGCATGCCGCGACAGCGTGGACGTGAACCGTATGTGCAGTTGACGGACTTTGAGCGAGGGCGTATAGTGGGCATGCGGGAGGCCGGGTGGACGTACCGCCGAATGGCTCAACACGTGGGGCGTGAGGTCTCCACAGTACATCGATGTTGTCGCCAGTGGTCGGCGGAAGGTGCACGTGCCCGTCGAACTGGGACCGGACCGCAGCGACGCACGGATGCACGCCAAGACCGTAGGATCCTACGCAGTGCCGTAGGGGACCGCACCGCCACTTCCCAGCAAATTAGGGACACTGTTGCTCCTGGGGTATCGGCGAGGACCATTCGCAACCGTCTCCATGAAGCTGGGCTACGGTCCCGCACACCGTTAGGCCGTCTTCCGCTCACGCCCCAACATCGTGCAGCCCGTCTCCAGTGGTGTCGCGACAGGCGTGAATGGAGGGACGAATGGAGACGTGTCGTCTTCAGCGATGAGAGTCGCTTCTGCCTTGGTGCCAATGATGGTCGTATGCGTGTTTGGCGCCGTGCAGGTGAGCGCCACAATCAGGACTGCATACGACCGAGGCACACAGGGCCAACACCCGGCATCATGGTGTGGGGAGCGATCTCCTACACTGGCCGTACACTTCTGGTGATCGTCGAGGGGACACTGAATAGTGTCGTTCTACCATTCCTAGACCGGCAAGGGAACTTGCTGTTCCAACAGGAAAATGTACGTCCGCATGTATCCCGTGCCACCCAACGTGCTCTAGAAGGTGTAAGTCAACTACCCTGGCCAGCAAGATCTCCAGATCTGTCCCCCATTGAGAATGTTTGGGACTGGATGAAGCGTCGTCTCACGCGGTGTGCACGTCCAGCACGAACGCTGGTCCAACTGAGGCGCCAGGTGGAAATGGCATGGCAAGCCGTTCCACAGGACTACATCCAGCATCTCTACGATCGTCTCCATGGGAGAATAGCAGCCTGCATTGCTGCGAAATGTGGATATACACTGTACTAGTGCCGACATTGTGCATGCTCTGTTGCCTGTGTCTATGTGCCTGTGGTTCTGTCAGTGTGATCATGTGATGTATCTGACCCCAGGAACGTGTCAATAAAGTTTCCCCTTCCTGGGACAATGAATTCACAGTGTTCTTATTTCAATTTCCAGGAGTGTAGAATCATTGTTGCGTGATTTTAATACGAGTGTTGTCCAGAATTTAATGAACGAATATTAAATTCTTGATGACACGAAACAGAAAGCAACAACGATTTTGCTTACACATTACAGAAGCGTCACAGTCCTGACGAGTCGTAATCCAGTTATTCAAAGGTATCGCATTTTCAGTATATTCTTGAACGGGGAACTTGTTATGACTGAATATGGAGACGTGTAACCAATTTCAGTAAGCGCTGAACTGCTTGTAATTGCTCCACAAACAACACTAAGGCTTTCGATAGCACAACGTAATAAGTATAGAAACAAAATCCAGGTGTTACAAGATCTACATCTACATCTACATCCATACTCCGCAAGCCACCTGACGGTGTGTGTCGGAGGGTACCCTGAGTACCTCTATCGGTTCTCCCTTCTATTCCAGTCTCGTATTGTACGTGGAAAGAAGGATTGTCGGTATGCTTCTGTGTGGGCTCTAATCTCTCTGATTTTATCCTCATGGTCTCTTCGCGAGATATACGTAGGAGGGAGCAATATACTGCTTGACTCTTCGGTGATCATTTTAAAACTGCAACTGCTACTTTTGCAGCTTCACGAATGATGTACAAGAGATCGAAAAACACGTAATAGCACACATATAACGCGTAAGGTCCCGGTCTTCTTCCTTTTACGGTTTCAGAATTCCTACTAAATTCGAAAGAAAGAGGAAAGGGACGAACGAACGGACAGAATTTAGGATTTAAAAGCTGTCAATACTGACATCACCAGAAAGACTGAGCTCAAATTCGGAAGAGGGATTGAAATTGGCCGTGGCTTGGTTTAAGGAACAGCCTCTGCATTCGTCACAAGCGATTCAGGGAAACTATAAAAAACCTAAATCAGGATGACCAGATGGCGATAAGAACCATAATCTCTCCAAATACCAACCCATTGTGCTAACCAATTCCGACTTCGCATGATAAACGAATTCATGTATACTATAAACCACAAGTGGACAGTCAGCAACACGGCCGCCGGATTGGCCTCCGATTGGTTTCAATCTGGTCTGCGGAAGAATTTCGTAGGAGAGAGATCGAGTCACTTGCATGTGCTCCGCCCGGTAGGAAAAAATGTTCAAATGGTTCAAATGGCTCTGAGCACTATGTGACTTAACTTCTGAGGTCATCAGTCGCCTAGAACTTAGAACTAATTAAACCTAACTAACCTAAGGACATCACACACATCCATGCCCGAGGCAGGATTCTAACTTGCGACCATAGCGGTCGCTCGGTACCAGACTGTAGCGCCTAGAACTGCACGGCCACTCCAGCCGGCTGTTCAAATGTTTTTGAATTCCTAAGGGATCAAACTGCTGCGCCCGTTCGTCCATAGACTTACACACTACTTAAACTAACTTATACTAAGTACAACACACACACACATGCCCGAGGGAAGACTCGAACCTCCGGCGGGAGGGGCTGCGCAGTCCGTGACATGGTACCTCTAACCGCGCGGTCATTCCGCGCAACTCCCGGTAGACTTTTTTTCGGATATTTCCGCCGACATTCTGCTCGCCTCGGATTTGCAGCTCATATCTCAGACCAATGAAACTTTTGCTTGCTCTGCCCATGCACAATGCCTTTTGGCCGCCTCTGGATTTGAACAACAAACTGTAAACGGTTTCCGTTCTGAGTGCTTAAATTATTTACTGTTACAGAAAAAACCCAAGACTATGCGATGAGTCATCAAAGATATTTGTGAACAAATATTTAAAAATTGCTTGTGAGCAATTTCATCAGTGTCTTTTATTGCTTGTACGATCGTCAGTCTGTACAGTTTCAAATGCAAACGGTTTCTCAACACTTGTGAAACAGTCGTATGTGAGATTTGCAGTTCACGAGATGCACGCCGAGTGGATTTGGTAAGCCTGTTGGTAAAACACTGTCTCACTCGCTCAACGATGTCGTTAGATGTGCTTCGACGACCTGATGATTTCTCATGTCTTACCGAGCACTCTGTTTCTACAAAACATTTGTGCCACAAACAGTAGGCCTACTAGGAGGATCTTTAGCATACCTGATGCGGAAATTACGCTGAACTGTTGTCACCGACTTCGATCCTTACTGTGCGATTCGGCACTAGCGAAATACGCGAGACAAAACTTGATGTATTTTCCTACAAATGGACACTACAATCGCGACTGTAGGTACTATTAATTAAATTATATGAATTTAAAAATTGTAAAGTCCATTTTGAAACACCCTATACAGTTGGTTTCCTGTTTATAACTACACTACTGGCCATTAAAATTGCTACACCAAGAAGAAATGCAGATGATAAACGGGTATACATTTGACAAATATATTATACTAGAACTGACATGTGATTACATTTTCACGCAATTTCGGTGCATACATCCAGAGAAATCAGTACCCAGAACAACCACCTCTGGCCGTAATAACGGCCTTGATACGCCTGGACATTGAGTCAAACAGAGCTTGGATGGCGCGTACAGGTACAGCTGCCCATGCAGCTTCAACACGATACCACAGTTCATCAGGAGTAGTGACTGGCGTATTGTGATGAGCCATTTGCTCGGCCACCATTGACCAGAGGTTTTCAATTGGTGAGAGATCTGGAGAATGTGCTGGCCAGGGCAGCAGTTGAATATTTTCTGTATCCAGAAAGGCCCATACAGGAGCTGCAACATGCGGTCGTGCATTATCCTGCTGAAATGTAGGGTTTCGAAGGGATCGATGAAGGGTAGAGCCACGGGTCGTAACACTACTGAAATGTAACGTCCACTGTTCAAAGTGCCGTCAATGTGAACAAGAGGTGACCGACAGATGTAACCAATGGCACCCCATGCCATCAAGCCGGGTGATACGCCAGTATGGCGATGACGAATACACGCTTCCAATGTGCGTTCACCGCGATGTCGCCAAACACGGATGCTGTAAACAGAACGTGGATTCATCCGAAAAAAATTACGTTTTGCCGTTCGTGCACCCATGTTCGTCGTTGAGTACACCATCGCAGGCGCTCCTGTCTGTGATGCTGCGTCAAGGGAAACCGCAACCATGGTCTCCGAGCTCATAGTCCATCCTGCTGCAATCGTCGTCGAACTGTTCGTGCAGATGGTTGTTGTCTTGCAAACGTCCCGATCTGTTGACGCAGGGATCGAGACGTGGCTGCACGATCCGTTACAGCCATGCGGATAAGATGCGTGTCATCTCGACTGCCAGTGATACGAGGCCATTGGGATCCAGCACGGCGTTCCGTATTACCCTCCTGAGCCCACCGATTCTATATTCTGCTAACAGTCATTAGATCTCGACCAACGCGAGCAGCAATGTCGCGATACGGTAAACCGCAATCGCGACAGGCTACAATCCGACCTTTATCAAAGTCGGAAACGTGATGGTACGCATTTCTCCTCCTTACACGATGCATCACAATAACGTTTCACCAGGCAACGCCTGCTACGGTCGCAGTTTCGAATCCTGCCTCGGGCATGGATGTGTGTGATCTCTTTACGTTAGTTAGGTTTAAGTAGTTCTAAGTTCTAGGGGGGTTGTGACCACAGCAGTTGAGTCCCATAGTGCTCAGAGCCATTTCAACCATTTTTTGAACCAGGCAACGCCGGTCAACTGCAGTTTGTGTATGAGAAATCGGTTGAAAACTTTACTCATGTCAGCACGTTGTAGGTGTCGCCACCGGCGCCAACCTTGTGTGAATGCTCTGAAAAGCTAATCATTTGTATATCACAGCATCTCCTTCGTGTGGTTATATTTCGCATCTGTAGCACCTCATTTACGTGGAGTAGCAATTTTAATGCCCAGTAGTGTATTTTTACTAACACATACTTACAGTACGCAGTTGAGAGCCAGCTCCTGGTTCCCAGTTGTTTTTGCGGCAGTTTATGGCCCAATGTTTTATTCGTTCGGAGTCACTTGGAAATCTAATATGTGGAAAGCGCTTTTATGTAAATTGAAGGTGGAGGGGGGAGGGAGGGGGAAGAAAGGAAAGGGAAGGAACCGATCATTCCACCAGTATCGGAACTTTATGCTGAATCAGCGGTAACGAGTGAAAATGTGTGCTGGACCGGGACACGAACACAGCAAATTCTGATTACCACGGAGTTGCGTTAACAACTGTACCATCCGGTCACAGTGTTTATCGCAAATGCCGGGACTGTCACGGCACGCTCCCCGGCCGACCTATACGCCAGCCTAGCACTACCTAACGGCAGTCCATGTTCATGTCCCCTATACTCGCTAATTTTAGATTCCCGCTATAGGACGAACGATATTGTCCATGTGCACTGAAGAGTGTGGACACTACGCATTCATATTATTGATTCGCCTCGATGGGCAAGGAATCCGCAACATTCAGAGCTGATGCACAACATCGTTCAGCCTCCTGTGGTAGTCTAAAATTAGCGAGCTTGGAGGATATTGAAGGAGACTGAGGATTGGTGGAACTAAGTGTGTGTGTGTGTGTGTGTGTGTGTGTGTGTGTGTGTGTGTGTTAGATAGTCCGTGCATTTGCGATACACACCGTGTCCGGATAACGCAGTGGTTAACGAATCTGTCTTAAGAGGTATCGGTTTGAGTCCCAGTATTGCACACATTTTTGCTTATCATCACCGATTCCGAATAAGGTCCCGATGCAATTAATATCATAACTGCTTTTCTTCCTTTTTCCCATCCCCCACCCACCTACAATTTACATAATACGTATCACAGCTGTGGATTCCACGTGGTGTCCCAAAGAACAGACACCACGCTTCATATAAAACCATTTTTGCAACGGTGAGTGCAGTTAATCGTTCAGCATCCACCCATATTTAGGACGAATTCTACAATACATTTAGTTAGAAATCTCCACTCGCATTGTGACTCACATGTAAACAAGTATGAATATTCTATACTTTGGGAAACACGTGACGAACAGTTCAGCTGAAGTTATAGTAGTTTTACCACAAACATGAATGTCACGAATGCTTTAGTTTTAACTTTTTGCTCTAGGAGTGGTGCTGTTGAGTCATGGCACGACGTTGCCCGAAATCGTGAGTAAGCCTGTGTATCAGGCCCGTGGGTCACCAAAAGCTGCTCACGCCTGCTATAAAGCATTTCATTGTTCAGGAAGTAGAATGACAATAACGAGGTAGGTAATGTCATTCTTAATTTCATAAAATCTGAAAACAATCAGCATTTGACCATGATATCGAAAGAAGTTTGAAAGATTTCTAGTATATGAAATATGTGGCACATTTGTCGTATTTAAAAAAATTTATAGTGGTCGACTCTTGAGAATTTACTACAGTCCAAATATAACCAGCATCTTGACCTGGCGTACGAGTATCACTACTATCTGCAGAAGTACTTCATGTAAATTATAAAAGAAAATCTAAAACTAGGAAATAAGTTATCAGAGAACAAGCAGTTTTGACAACTTACAAACTAAGCAAGCAAAAGTACTGTGATCGTGTTTACAAAATCATTATTGGCGTTTACAAGGGTCAGTTTCGGGAAAGCACGCAAACCCTGAATCAAGGCAACTGAATCGATACTCAATCCCAGTCCATCAAATTAACGCCAGAGCTTGTGAAATGATATCGACAGGTGCTTCTAGAGGCGCGCTGATCTGACAGGTGGCATGGGGCGTCGCGTGTCCACACACAGGCGAGCATAGCTCGCGAGGATTTAACGCCACAGCAGACGACACCCGAGCCTCTATTACTGGCGGAATATGTGCTCTCACGAAGTAAGCCGGCTGTCAGGTGGCCAGCGAGTGGCCTGATGGGGTTACTGTCAGTGGTGTTCTCCAGCCGAGTGGCTACTGTACGTCCGCGCATGAGGTAAGGCTGCAGCCATGGAGGAAAATCAGAGGCCGAAAGCTATTTCACAGCGGCCGCATAAGTAAAATCCATACTAATAAAAGTACAGAATGGGCAACAGCACCTAACGAAAGAGACAAACGAGGTGAGGAAGCATGTCTAAACACCAGTTCTGTAGATATAACTACTTTAGATATTGATGGAGGACGATATCAATTTATTTAATATATATATAAATTAACATTTTCCAAATACCTTCAGCTATCTTAACGAACAAAATGTCAACTGCTAATGCTCGAACAGTGCTACGGGGAAATAGCTATTAAAGTAGTAGTAGTAGTAGTTGTTGTTGTTGTAGTCTTGAGTCCTGAGAATGGTTTGATGCAGCTCTCCATGCTACCCTATCCAGCGCAAGCTTCTTCATCTCCCTGTACCTACTGCAACCTACATCCTTCTGAATCTGCTTAGTGTATTCATCTCTTGGTCTCCCTCTACGATTTTTACCTTCCACGATGCCCTACAATGCTAAATTTGTGATCCCCTAATGCCTCAGAACATGTCCAACCAACCGATACCTTCTTCTTGTCAAGTTGTACCATAAACTCATCTTCTCCCCAATTCTATTCAGTACCTCCACATTAGTTGTGTGATCTACCCATCGAATCTTCAGCATTCTTCTGTAGCACCACATTTCGAAAGCTTCTATTCTCTTCTTTTCCAAACTAGTTATCGTCCATGTTTGTCTTCCATACATGGCTACACTACATACAAATACTTTCAGAAACGACTTGCTGACACTTAAATCTATACTCGATGTTAACAAACTTCTCTTCTTCAGAAACGCTTTCCTTGCCATTGCCAGTCTACATTTTATATGCTCTCTACTTCGACCATCATCAGTTATTTTGCTCCACAAATAGCAAAATTCCTTTACTACTTTAAGTGTCTCATTTCCTAATCTAATTCCCGCAGCATCACCCGACGTAATTCGACTACATTCCATAATCCTCGTTTTGCTTTTGTTGATGCTCATCTTAAATCCTCCTTTCAAGACACTGTCCATTCCTTCCAAGTCCTTTCCTGTCTCTGAAAGAATTACAATTTCATCGGCGAACCTCGAAGTTTTTATTTCTTCTCCATGGATTTTAATACCTACTCCGAATTTTTCTTTTGTTTCCTTTACTGCTTGCTCAATATACAGATTGAATAACATCGGGGAGAAGCTACAATCCTGTCTCACTCCCTTCCCAACCACTGCTTCCCTTTCGTGTCCCTCGACTCTTATAATTGCCATCTGATTTCTGTACAAATTGTAAATAGCCTTTCGCTATCTGTATTTTACCCTTGTCACTTTTAGAATTTGAAAGATAGTATTCCAGTTAACATTGTCAAAGGCTTTCTCTAAGTCTACAAATGCTAGAAACGTAGGTTTGACTTTCCTTAATCTTTCTTCTAAGGTAAGTCGTAAGGTGAGTATGGCCTCACGTGTTCCAACATTTCTACGGAATCAAAACTGATCTTCCCCGAGGTCAGCTTCTACCAGTTTTTCCATTCGTCTGTAAAGAATTCGAGTTAGTATTTTGCAGCTGTGACTTATTAAACTGATAGTTCGGTAATTTTCACATCTGTCAACACCTGCTTTCTTTGGGATTGGAATTATTATATTCTTCTTGAAGTCTGAGGGTATTTCCCTTGTATCATACATCTTGCTCACCATATGGTAGAGTTTAGTCATGACTGTCTCTCCCAAGGCCGTCAGTAGTTCTAATGGAATGTTGTCTACTCCCGGGGCCTTGTTTCGACTCAGGTCTTTCAGTGCTCTGTCAGGTAGTACAACTTGAATAATCCACCGGGATGTAGATTCCGATCGTTAAGTAGCGTATTTTAATACAAAATAAATTGCTTCGCAGTTAGTGCAGCGGCAACACTATGTAATATAGCCTAGGTACTGCCATGAATATCTGTAGCGGTTTAATTCTCACTAGATTTAAAATAGGTAATAGTAAATATTTACTATTTCACTGAATAACATGAACATAGCGGAAAAAACTAAGGACCCCAGCCAAGGCCTAGTAACGCCACAGAGAAGTTGGTGTGTAATACTTAAAGCAGTGATAAGTTCAACGTAAATTTTTTTCGTCATAAGGTTCACGCGAAACTAACGAGAGACATTATGTTAGATTTACTTACAAAAAGATAGCCAGAAATTTTTAACACTTCAAAGGAATGAGTGCATAGGCGCGAGTCATATAAACTGTTTAGGTGCATAATTTTTGTACTAATACGTATAGTATGTATATTTTTATGAGTTTTTACAATAGAAGATTGAGGCTATAGGCTATCTGATCAAAATTAGCCGGACACCAATTAGTGAACATTAATATTAGCCATTATGAAGACCTGAGCTCTGCTGAGGGCACATTCAGTTAGGTGGCTGAATGTCTATGTAGGATTGGCAATTCAGTCTTCCTCAAGAGCCGAAAACGAAATCTGTAGTGTTGTCGAACGCTGGGTTCTAGAGTGCAGCTGACTTTTTCATTCGTCCCAGAGATGTTTCGTCTGGTTCTGGTCGTGACTCTGGGCAGGCCAGTCCTTTTCAGGAATGTTATTGTCCACAAAACATTGCTTCACAGATACTTCTTTATATCGGGTTGCATTGTCGTGCTGATACAATCATGGTCTCCGAACTGTTCCTCTAAAACACGCATTACACAATCCTGTATAATGTGTTAATATCAATTCGCATTTTGCGGTTTCTTAATTGTAATTAGGGAACCACACTTAAGTCAAGAAAAACACCCTCTCTATCGTAAAACAACATTCACCTCCTCCATACTTCTCGTTCTCAAGACAGCAGCCAATCCAAAATCCTTCCATCGGAATACCAGAGGGTATAGCGTGATTCATTACTATCAGCCATCAACTATCCACTAGCGTCTCTATTTACATCACCTCGAGCCTCCCTTAGCACTGACTAGAGAAATGTATGGCTTAAGAGTGGCTGTTCGACTATTGTACCATATTCTTAGTGACTCCCTACTTGCTAGATGCACTGCTAATAGCACTTTGGAGCTCATTAGTGATTCCTTCTACTGATTTCATGCGATGCTTTGCAATCACCGTCCACAATTCTCGATGCTCCCTGTCCTTCAGTTCTGGAGGTCTGTTTGGTCTTAGTTTAGCTGTGGTTGTTGTTGCGTGTTTCCATTCCACAGTCACATTACTAACAGTCGACTTAGAAGCTGTAGAAGGGTGGAAATGAGTCTATCGTATTTGTTACTCAAGCGACATCCACTGATTAGCCCGCGGTCGAAGTCACTGAACTCTCCTGACATTTCTATTCTGCTGTCAATTGTTCTCTACTGACAACGCAATACTCCCCACTTCCTTTTATGCTGGCAGCTCCAACTTTCGCGGCATCTCGAGTCCATTACACGTCACAAAAAGTTGTCTGGTTAGTTCTGATGACATATTGTGTAAGGGCAGCGCCCATGTTAGCCGTGGTCGGTGACTGATGAGTTGCGTTGATGAGAGGCGTGTCATCCGCAATTGAAGTGGTCGAAATTTTTTTGGCGACAAGTCTAGGGACTTCAGTTTATGCTGCACTTCAGGAACTTAGATAATTCAAAGAAATGAACAACAGGGACTTACATGCATCGAGAATAGAAAATAGCGCATTGAGAATGGCTAGCCACTAGCCGAAATCTAGATTTGCGTAATAAACTCTAAGGAAAGGACGACTGATTGCTGCACTCTATAATTTATAAGCCATTTAACGGTCACTGAGTGCAACCACTTTCCGAATGGAAGGTAACCTGAACTTTTCGGAAACTTAGATAATTTTTCGACAGTCGCGTTCGTGGACTCTAATTGAAAAGGGGCGTGGTACTGAAGACTTGTTAAATTTCTATATCGGCTTGTGATCTTTAACTCTGAACTACAGCGTTGTGTTTTAGGATCATACAATTTCTCCATAGGTTCTCTGACTATCAAAAGTTACCAACAACTGATTTCTCGAACTTCAATTTCGAACACCTGTTTTGTGACCCGGACTTGGAGCACTCTCGATGGAGCAAGCGAATCAATCTGACGTTGCACTTGCAGTAGTAGGCAAGGGTTCAATAGACATTTTAAGAGTTGATAAGCACCCAGTTTGTGTTAGGGCCATTTATTCATTTCGACAACCATAATCCTGGTTGCAATTTAATCAAGTCATAAGAAGTTAACAGAACAGTAGCAGGATAATGTGACAGGTGTATGTGCCTGTTCTTAGACACATACGAAGCCAAAAAACTACAAAAACCTATCAAGCAGTTAGTTCAATACTATTCCAGAAAGAGAGTGTATAAAGAAAGAAAAAAACAAAGTCAAATGATATTGTTCGCTGGGAAAAAAAGGTTCAAATGGCTCTGAGTACTATGGGACTTAACATCTATGGTCATCAGTCTCCTAGAACGTAGAACTACTTAAACCTAACTAACCTAAGGACATCACACAACACCCAGCCATCAAGAGGCAGAGAAAATTCCTGACCCCGCCGGGAATCGAACCCGGGCGTGGGAAGCGAGAACGCTACCGCACGACCACGAGATGCGGGCTGTTCGCTGGGAGGCCCGAAGGAGTAGGTTCAGCCACCTAGTTGGCAAATATTTTTTCCGCCGGGCATAATGGCCTCTTGCCTTGCAAATAAGTGAGAGTTGTCATTTGTGTATCTGCTGAGAGTGGGTGAGTGTAATGGATGTGTACATGGAGTTGTGCTATATTTGTGTTATGTTATGTTGATGAAAGAATGGAGAGTGTGAAAGCCGGTGCTGACACAAAGTCTAATCCATCAACAGTGCCAGCTGACCTCACTTCATAAGACGCCGCGGAGAGGTTTTTAGTTTTATCCACGACATTGGCGCAAATTTTGGCGACCAGGAACTTCACCTCACCACCTCTCTTCCCCTTGCTGGCCAAATACTGGCTGTAAAAATTCCATCCACTGCCTGGCCCTGAACCATCCCACCTTCAGTCGAGAACCATGGTATAGGTGTGCGTTAGCGAGCGTGGCTGTCGGCCGCTGTGGCCGAGCGGTTCTAGGGGCTTCAGTCCGGAACCGCGCTGCTGCTACGGTCGCAGGTTCAAATCCTGGCTGTGTGTGATGTGTGTGACGTCCTTAGGATAGTTAGGTTTAAGTAGTTCTAAGTCTAGTAGACTGATGACTTCAGATATTAAGTCCCTTAGTCCTTAGAGCTACTTTACGAGCGTGGCTGCAGAGCTACGTTGAAAAGGAAGATGTAATACGCCAAATATTTCTTCTCATCAGACTATGCGATCAAAGTATTTATTTTAATATTTTACTACACTGTCTTCGTTTGCGAGTGTGTGAGACCAGAGAGGGAGCAACTTCTGTATTAGCGTGTATGAGTTCAAACCGCAACATAAATAGTGCACTGACTGGTAGGAAGATAGCGTTTGAAGGTTTCTTGAAAAATCTGGGTTCTATGCGTGACTTTTTCTCATCTCCTTCTATTCCTAATTATGTCTAGGTGACTTAAATCTTTTGTCTTTCCTTGTTCTCATCTTTCCACTAGAAGAAACCATTGCGTCATCAGTAGACCAATCCAGGAAATAAACTGCTATCAGCCAATATACACAAAAAAATAAACTTCGATTAATGTAGCTTTAAGGTCTGTACAACTATTACGGATCTCGTACACAAAGATATGAGGCACCATAACTGCCATGCCTTGTAGCCTCACTGTGCAGCACTGAAACTTCCGAAACTTCCTCGACGCAAATACACTGCCTGACAGAAAAGAAGAAGCACCCAGAAATCGTTGTCGGATGTCTGAGTGATTTCGTACACGTACACACAATTGGCGCGTACGTAAATGATTAGAGTAGCATTTATCTGACTGGTAGAACGGCCACCAGACTACGTCAGTGTTGTTCGTGTTTAGTGTTGTTACAAGGCCTGGTAGGGTGTATAAGAGGCCTGAACAGCGTCAGATGTTGAGTGATCACTGTGAAGGACACGGGGGTGCCGCGTACTCGTATGAGAACGCGTTATCAGGACCTTAAAGTGTTTCAAAGGGGTCTCAATGTGGGTCCCCATTTGGCTGCTAGTCGAATAGTATGGGGTGGGGCGAATAAAAATGGCCCGGAGAACAGAGTTCCAGGGCACAAAGAAACACAGCAGAAGAAAGGAAATACAGTACTAAAATGACTATAGTAGATGTTGAAAGTGACCACCATTCATCTCTTGGCACTTTTGGGCCCTTGTCAGCAAGTTGCAAAGGCGGATCGGAGCTGGACTGCTGGAACTGCTGCAGTCTCATCTGAAATGTTCTGATGCGGTTCTTGAAGACTATGAGGTTGTTGCGATACACCTTAGACAGGAGTGCTCCGCTCACAAACTAATTGCACGCTGACAGATCAGGTGACCTGGGTGGCCAGCTAGGCCTGTGACCAGACTGACCTCTGCTAACAATTCCGTCAGACATGTAGATTGTGTAAATGTGCTTCAAGGTTCGGCCGGCTGTATGGACAGTTGCTCCATCCTGTTTAAAGTAACTTTAGATCTTTTCCTCCGCCGCTAATGCTGCCAAAAATGCACGTTCAGTCGTATCTGCTGATCTGGGCCACTTTTATTACTCCACGCTGTACAATATCTAGTTTTGTGGTGCATCCGGCTGTGACAAGTGCATGATGCTGGACTGCATGGGAGCGTGAAGGCAGGCATACGCGTCGTAAACGTTCCGGTGGACCGAATCTTATCACCAGAAAGAAGGATCGTCATACTGCGCACTAAGAACATCGCAACCATTCACATGTGCGACTGCCATCCGAGAATAAGTAATGAACTCCTTGTAAAATTCTATCATTCCTCCCCATTGGTCAAAGATTAACAACAGTAGCATGACTAGGGAATTACCGTCTCCTGCATAAGCCGCTGTAGCGTAGCATCTCTACCTAACTTATTAAAATAATTACAAAAAATTAGCTGAAAGTGAAAGCAACAGACTAGGCATCAGGAGAACAGCGCAATCAATAATCTTGAAAGAGGGGTTAAGAAACACGACGCCAGAAATCGGCCAGCTAGAGTATGGAAACTAACGAATGCATCTCCAGGACCATACATGTAAGTTAACAGCACTTGAAATCGTAACTAACGCCAAACGATAAGTTCACATTACGAACTTTGTGCTACCATAGTTGATTTCAACCTGAAAAACAAGAGAAAGACACGACAAAATGTAATATAGCAGCATATTATATCTACCACATAATACGTTTATTGTATGTAAAAAAAGGAAACATGTATTGCAGGCCACTCATGGTACTTCCCAAATAAATGAAGTGAAATGCGTATGGTAACAAACAAACTCCCTTCAATTAGTTGGATAGATTTGTACATACCTCGACGAATAAAGCAACTAAAGGAAAGACGGAAACAGAAAAAAACGACGAAACACAGCACATTTACTCTGATAACTACACTAAGCGCAAAAGAAACAGGTACAGGTATGTGTATATAAATACAGAGATATGTAAACAGGCAGAAGACGGCGCTGCGGTCGGCGACGCCTATATAAACAAGTGTCTGGAGCAGTTGTTATATTGCTTACCGCTGCTACAATAGCAAGTTATCAAGATTTAAGTGAATTTGAACGTGGTGTTATAGCCGGCGTACGAGCGATGGGACACAGTATCTCTGAGGCAGCGATGAAGTGGAGATTTTCCTGTACGACTTTTTCACGAGTGTACCGGTAATATTAGGAATCCGGTGAAACATCAAATCTCCGACATCGCTACAGCCGGAAAAAGATCCTATAAGAACGGGACCAACGACGACTGAAGAGAATCGTTCAACGTGACAGAAGTGCAAACCTTCGGAAAATTGCTGTAGATTTCAATTCTGGGCCACCAACACGTGTCAGAGTGCGAACCATTCAACGAAACATCATCGATATGGGCTTGATGACTGCACGACACGAAGGCTTACGCCTCACAAGGGCCCGCCAACACCGATATTGGACTGTTGATGACTGAAAACATGTTGCCTGGACGAACGAGTCTCGTTTCAAATTGTATCGAGCGGATGGCCGCGTACAGGTATGGAGACATCCTCATTCTTCCATGGAGCCCGCATGTAAGCAGGGCACTGTTAAAGCATGTGTGCGGCGTGTGCAGTTGGAGTGATATGGGACCCCTGATACGTCTATGCTACACCCCACACGTCCAGAATTGCTGCACAGTGACTCCAGGAACACTCTTCTGAGTTTAAACACTTCCGATGGCCACCAAACTCCCCAGACATGAACATTATTAAACATATCTGGGATGTCTCTCAATGTGCTGTTCAGAAGAGTGATGCACCCCCTGTTCCCTTTCGGTTTTATGGGCAGCCCTGCAGGATTCGTTGTATAATCCCCTCCAGCACTACTTCAGACGTTAGTCGAGTCGACGCCACGTCGTGTTGCGGCACTTCTACGTGCTCGCGGTGGCCCTGCACGATATTAGGAAGGTGTACCAGTTTCTTTGGCTCTTCAGAGTAAATTACAGCAGGGAACTTTAATTTTCTCAAAATATAACAGTCCTTGAGAAAACGGCAAGTACAATAAACTGATTTCCCAAAAACTTCACTCGATGGAAAAGAAGTCAGAATAAACGAATACGTGTCTCAGTTTATCCGTTGATACTCGACCGTTTCTGGGAAAACGACGGTCAAAATTTCGACGTAATTTAGATGCCTTTTAGCGCGCAACAGTGGCTAGCGTTGTGACCTCTCACTTTTGCGCCCCCATGTTCGAATGACGATGTTTTTATTTATTTTATTTATCTCCCCATTTCTGTAAAAGGTTACTACAGGAATTCTTTTTATCAAGTTAAGCAATTCAAGGATGTTACCTTAATTGTAAAATTACAACCGCGGTTCATAATTTATTATATAATGTATGTGTGTATGGTATTTTTCAGGGGTTACAACATTTTAAACTATCATATTTTTATATTTCCTTCCTTATCAGTTATTATGTCAGTTCTTATACTTTATTATTTTGTTTATTTTTCAGGAAGATTTAGTGCATTCCCTTGGATGATACCTATCGTAAAAACATTTGAAACACAGAAATTCTATAGATCACTAGCATCGGGTGTAGACAGATTTGCCACAGTGACATTTCTTCGCATGAAACTCACTCAGGAAAGAAACGTCTTTAACACTGCTGAAGATTTCACGCGTTGCCAATAATTCCAATAATTTCGCGGCAAACTACGCATAACGGATCACTCTACCGGAAACTGGCACTTGCTTTTGACTATGACGCAAGATACACTACAGGAATCCCAGGGCAAACGATTTCAAGTAACTCTCTCATTCATTTATTTAGTTTTCTTTTTTAATTCACTCACCAGGCACACATTTAGTAGACGAATAACGACAACGTTGCTTCACTATACACTGGAACACATTCGTGTAGTAATCTCCTACGGACATGAGTAGCTAGATGAAAAACAAAAAAAAAAGGCGCAAAAGTGTGATTCCGCGACGCTAGCCACTGTGCCACAGCTTCGGTTAAATTAGTTACTCGCTAAGAGGCACATAAAGTGCCTCGAGAACTTTGATCGTAGTTTTCTCAGAAAAGGTCGACTACCTGCGGATAAACCGAGACACGTGTTCGCTTATTTTCTCCCTTTTCCACTCAGCGAAGTTTCCGGGAAATCGGGTTTTGGCACTTGCTTTGTCCTCCTCGTTAGAGAAAGTCACTTGCTGATATGATAACACTAAAAAAAAAGAGTGGCGCGGTAGAAAAGCGTCCTTAGCTCTCACTCGCGCCAACAATAAACGCTCCGCGCAGCTTCCGCTTGAGTGTGGGCCACAGAAAAAACAGTAATTATCTCCTCGTCCTCGGAGTATTCATCAGCACAAACACGATTTATACTGACACGAGGCGCAGAATTTGTCGTTTCTCGTGGGATAAATGGCCAAGGCAAGGTCCAAAGTAACGGAACAGTTGTATCGATAGCGTACCAGCCGTGACGTGCGGGAGTTCGAGACTCGTTTAGTATCAATGTTTACACAAAAGCTTGCGGTACCGAGCGAACGCCTTGCGGCTCGAAGCACTGTTATACAAGGCGTGCTGAAAAGTAAGACCTCCAAGTTTTTTATTCTGTTCTCAATATCGGTTCAGGTATTACATGTCATGCATCTTAACCGTTGTGTAATTTTAAGATGGGTGGAGGAGGAAACTAAGGAAAGGAAAGGAACTACTTATGTCAGCTGCATCGAGACGTTACGCGGAATCAGCGGTGATCAGTGAAAATGTGTGCTGTACCGACATTCGAACAGGGGATCTCATATTTAGTAAGCAGTTTTGTTAATCACTGCGCCACCCAGGCATTGTGTAGTGCAGACTATCTCGGCACCCCTCCTGGCCGACCCACATTCCCACTTAACACCACATGTGCGCAGTCCCCGTCCATGCCCTCCATACTCGCTACTTTGAGATTCCCTCAGGAGGTCGAACGTAATTGTCCGTCCGCACTGAAGTTGGTGGATTCATTGCCCATCGAGGCGAATCAGTTATATGAATGCGTGATGTCTGTTCTTTTGGAGTCGGCCGCGGTGGCCGAGCGGTTCTAGGCTCTTCAATCTGGAACCACGCGGCTGCTGCGGTCGCAGTTTCGAATCCTGCCTTGGGCATGGCTGTGTGTGATGTTCTTAGATTAGTTAGGTTTAAATAGTTCTAAGTCTAGGCGTCTGATGACCTCAGATGTTAAGTCTCATAGTGCTTAGAGCCATTTGAAGCCTTTTTTCTGTTCTTTTGGACGTGCCCGAAAGACCACACACCACGCATTCAGATAACGCGTATTACTTCGTCGACTTTCCCTCTTCAATGACGCAAGTTGTAATCCTCTGCCGTTAGAGGGCTCCGAACTGTAGCGTGTAACATGGCGGTGTATAGTGTAAAGCCTAGTTTACACGACGACATTAGGTTGCCTCACTCGTTGCGTGGAATTAGTTGCACGCAAATGGTTTCATATTCGACTGTAGACACGGCGAAACCAGTATATACTTCAGTTTCGTCGTTTTGTGGTTTCCTGAGTCGTGTCTGAAATGAAAGTTTTCGCAGCTGCACGTCGTACGAGTTGTGATGGAGTTAAAAGCTTGTTGTGTGGAATCGATGCATAAGAAAAAAATAAGAAACGTGTTTCGATTCGTGACTGGATGAAGAAAAAACGTCAGCTCGGTTGCTCAGCATCCTTGATGAGATAATTTGTAATGGAAGACCCAAGAAGTTCTTTTAATTATCTTAGAATGTCACCAGAACTGTTAACGTTTCTTCTAAATAGAGTTAATTATGCGATAAGGAATAAAGATATTGTAATGCATAAAGCACTGTCGCCAGAACTGAAATAACATATCACAACGCATGCATTACAATCGAGAACACTTGGCATGCTATAAGATCCGGTTTCAGTGGGTGGGGACGCATTTTCATTAACACCAGTCATTATTAACAGTAATAATTATTAACATTAACAGCAGTAATTATTCGAAGCAGGCTGCATTGAGAAGAGAATGGTTTGCAAACTACTCTCTTGAAGATAGATCTGTAGAGTGGCAATATTTCAAAATAAAACATATGTGAAAGGGGAGCACTGCTGCGACGTTTTAAATAGGTGAATATTGAATAAAGAACGCAGCTTCTTTATTTGCGTTACCTTCCCTCCTGTCAACAATATTCCTTTAAAAAAAAAAAGGAATGGGGCAACTCGAACGATGGGATTTTAGTCTTGTACACAAGTGTATTTCCACAGCTAGAATTACATTTGCTCGTATTTTTCTTAATTCAGTTGTATATGTGTTCCTAATTCAATAAATTATGCCCTGCAGCTCAGATATTGTCAAACTATCTATGTTGTGATCGCACATGACGGTCTCAGGAGCAGCAATAAGTTGCTTATTTTTTGTAATCAGCATCACTGAAATCCCACAAACACCTATGCAAAGCATAGATATCCAAAAAGCGAACATTATTCTCCGTTCCCCACTTCATATTTCAATTTGTCTACATTCTCCGAACTCACATAACCTCAAAACTCATGCAACTAGTGTCGCCAAAGTTGGAACACGCCGAAACTGATTTGTTTCACCGACGAGTTACGCAAACGCGCGGCGCACATACGCAGTAGCCTGCGACCTAGTGTTGTCGTGGAAACTAGGCTCAAATACAGTGACGGGAAAAAATCGCAAAACCAAGAACGAGTTGTGTGACATAAACTAAAGTTGGTAGGCGTATTTCTACATCTGCAAGATTATGTCTATTCAAATGTCACGCCAGTTGCATAAGAGTGGCGCTAATAGCGCCGTATGAGGATGCAAATCACGTTTGCTTTAAACACACGCTGTAACGGTCATGAGCGTTAGTTACCTTGGAAATTGGGCGTGGTTTTATTTATTTATTTTACACGTCTAGTGCCGTAGGACCAAATTGACGAGCAAATCTCCGTGGTCATACAGAGTGTGAAAATTACAACACAAAAGTAATAACAAATAACATAAAATGTTTATGAACCACAAAAAAGCCATAAGTTTAAGTAAACGCAATCAACAATATAACTGGAGTCAGCTTAATTTTTCAACGAACTCCTCCATAGAATGGAAGGAGTGACCCATGAGGATACTCTTCAGTTTCGATCTGAAGGCGCGTGGATTACTGCTAAGATTTTTGAATCCTTATGGTAGCTTGTTGAAAATGGATGCAGCACTATGCTGCACACCCTTCTGCACAAGAATCAAGGAAGTGCGATCCAAATGCACATTGGATTTCTGCCTAGTATTAACTGAGTGAGAGCTGCTAATTCTTGGGAATAAGCAAATATTGTTAACAAGACATGACAGTAAAGCATATATATATATATATATATATATATATATATATATATATATATATATATATATATATATATATATATATATGAAGAGGCCAATGTCAGAATACCCAGACTAATGAACAGGGGTCGACGAGAGGTTCGCGAACTTACACCACTTATTGCCCGAACCGCCCGTTTCTGAGTCAAAACTATCCTCTGAAAATGGGAAGAGTTACCCCCAAAACATAATACCATACGTCATAAGCGAATGTAAATAAGGAAATAGACTAATTTTAGTGCCGAACTATCTCTCACTTCAGTTAACGCTCGAACAGTAAAAATGGTAGCATTAAGTCTTTGCAAAAGATCCTGAATGTAAGTTTCCACGACAGTTTACTATCTATTCAAACACCTAGAAATTTGAACTGTTCTGTTTCAAGAAACATATGCCCACTCAGAGAAATTAAAATGTCGGGTTTGGTTGAGTTGTGTGTTAGGAACCGAAAAAACTGAGCCTTACTATGATTTAAAGTTAGTTTATTTCCCACAAGCCATGAACTTATGTCATGAACTGCAGTATTTTAAACAGAGCCAATGTTGTACACAAAATCCTTTACTACCAGGCTAGTGTCATCAGCAAACAGAAATATGTTAAAATTACCTGTAATACTAAAGAGAATATCATTTATATAAATAAGGAACAGGAGAGGCCCCAGCACTGATCCCTGCGACACCCCCCACCCCACCCACTCCATTTGAACGTACCCCACTCCGGCCCCCCATCATAGAAATTCTCAACGCTGTGAATAATGACCTTTTACTAGTTGCTGAGCTGATGTTAGTCAAGAATGCCTTTAAGACTTCAGTGAAGCCGTTATAAACACCTCACTGAGTTCGAGCGAGATCGTGTAATAGGGCTACAAAAAGCTGGATGCCCCTTCTGCGATATTGCAGAGAGACTTGGTAGGAATGTAGCCACTGTACATGACTGCTGGCCGTGGTGGTCAAGAGAATGTACGGTCGCAAGAAGACCTGGCCGCAGATGGCCACGTACTATTGAGAGCGAAGACAGTTTTCTGTGTATGGGTCTTGTGCATCATACTACATTTGCAGCAGCAATTTGAGCAGCAGTTGGCACCACAGTAACACAACGAACTGTTACTACAAATCTGCTATTTCAAGGGGAGGTCCAAGCCAGACGCCCTGTAGCGTGCATTTTGGAAATTTGGAAACTTTTGATAAGTAATATTTGAATACTCCATTCGTAGTGTAGCGCTTGACACAGTCACGTCGATTAAATATTTGGGTGTAACATTGCAGAGGGATATGAAGTGGGACAAGCATGTAATGACAGTTGTGGGGATGGCGGATAGTCGTCTTCGGTTCATTGGTAGAATTTTGAGAAGATGTGGTTCATCTGTAAAGGAGACCGCTTATAAAACACTAATAAGACCTATTCTTGAGTACTGGTCGAGCTTTTGGGATTCCTATCAAGTCGGATCGAGGGAGGACATATAAGCAATTCAGAGGCGGGTTGCTAGTTTTTTTACTGGTAGGTTTGATCATCACGCGAGTGTTGCGGAAATGCTACAGGAACTCAGGTCGGAGTCTCTAGAGGAAAGGAGGCGTTCTTTTCGTGAATCGCTACTGAGGAAAGTTAGAGAACCAGCATTTGAGGCTGCTGCAGTACATTTTTACTGCCGCCATCTTACATTTCGCGGAAAGACCACAAAGATAAGATAAGAGAGATTAGGGCTCGTACAGAGGCAAATAGGCAGTCATTTTTCTCTCGTTCTGTTTGGGAGTGGAACAGGGAGAGAAGATGCTAGTTGTGGTACGAGGTACCCTCCGCCACGCACCGTATCGTGGATTGCGGAGTATGTATGCAGATGTAGATGTAGTTCCTATGGGACCAAACTGCTGAGGTCATCGGTCCCTAGGCTTACACACTACTTAATCTAATTTAAAGTAATTTACGCTAAGGACTAATGCACACCCATGACCGACGGGGCGAATCGTGCGAACCGGGGCAAGGTGCCTTAGCGCGCATTCTACTGACCCTAGCCACAGTTACTTGCAACTTCTGTTATGTGAAGAGCTAGCTCATTGTAGGGCACGGTGGAAGTCTGTTGCGTTTTATGATGAAAACTCGGTCTGCCGCAGTTGCAGTCATGACCGTGTATTGGTTAGGAGGATGTCAGTTGACGCTCTGCAACCAACCTGTGTGCGTGCTAGACACACTGGACCACTGGACCCACACCTGGAGTTATGGTCTGGGGTGCGTTTTCGCATGACAACAGGAGTACTCTCGTAGTTATTCCGTGCTTCCTGAGTGCAAATTTGTACGTTAGTCTGGTGATTCGACCTGATATGCTGCAATTCATGAAAAGGGGGTATTTACCACCAGGATAATGTTCGCGTTGCATACTTCTGTTGTAACCAACATGCTCTCATTTCAGCACGCCCTCGTATATTACGACAGCCGCCCTATATGTGGCTTTTTTGTGGGGGTAGGGGTAGGGGAGGAGGAACTAAAATGGTATTCCATGGAAGAAAGTCAAAGTAATTCTTGCGAAACTTTGGACTGTGCTGTAATTATACCTTCAACATCGTATACCTCGCATAGAGACTACAGGATAAAAATTAGGGCACGTGCAGAAAAACGCTACTCCGTTCCCACACCTAATGTGCAATATTAAACAAAATAAATTTTACACACCACGTGCCACATGCAATTTCGAGCTACAGAGAACACGATATAGCAGTTATCTAACCAACAGATTGGCAAAACACTATACACTGTTTAAACACAATATGGTCAATAGCATTTTATGCAAAATACTATGACAACCAACCTATGTGTGTTGCCTTTTACTTGAAATAAAATTACATTCTATGGAAGAAAGTCCCTGCGAACATCCTACATTTAAGAAAATACCCCGCAAGCCACTGTACAGCGCGTGGTCAAGGGTACATCGTACCACTGTTGCTAATAATCACAAATTCCCCTAAAGCACTTCCTGCAATTTGCTACTGACCCTTATTAGGTCAACGATGTTGTCATATCGTTGAATTAATCCAGTGACGACTATGTGAATCTGCCACAAGCCATTCTGTATATGCATTAATTGTACATGCTGGTGAGTGACAACGTCTCTAGGTTCTTCAATCCGGAACCGCGCTGCTGCTACGGTCGCAGGTTCGAATCCTGCCTCGGGCATGGATGTGAGTGATGTCCTTAGGTTAGTTAGGTTCAAGTAGTTCTAGGTCTAGGGGACTGATGACCTCAGATGTTAAGTCCCATAGTGCTCAGAGCTATATGAACTTTTTGCAGCGTCTCTGGCATTGACGCTGATAGACGTGAATATCTATATTTCCCACCAACATTAAAGCCAGCTCAGCTCGTATTCACTCGCGGGTATGATATGGTATCAGAGATCCTAAGTAAATGTTCGCAAGTGCTGACAGTCACTTGCATTAAGTCTCGGTTCGATTCTTCTCGGAAAAGTGTTAAGTTAATATCGGCGAACATAACAGCAGATTATCTGCCCGTTCAAATAGTATCCCATGCCTGGATGTGGCTTTCCGTTAATGGTGGTTAGTAAGGCTAGCAAAATATAGCACCTCAACCTAACATGGTGTCGAGAGTCCATGTTATAGCCAACTGTGCAGCAACATAGGCGTAAGTCAGGAGGAGAAGCAAAGTGTCCGAAGGACACACAAAAAATGGCTCTGAGCACTATGGAACTTCACATCTGTGGTCATCAGTCAACTAGAACTTAGAACTACTTAAACCTAACTAACCTAAGGACACCATACACAGCCATGACCGAGGCAGGATTCGAGCCTGCGACCGTAGCGGTCACGCGGTTCCAGACTGAAGCGCCTAGAACGGCAGTGCCTCACCGGCCGGCTGAAGGACACACAGATCGCATGGAAAGTATACAAATGGTGCCAAACATGGGCAGGTAAAACTGCGTAGGAAATTTCAGGGAAATGATTTCGTGGCCATCTTATAATAAAACATTGTTTTTATTATAAAAATCTTTTTTCTTGTGTAGTACGTGTGTGTCTTTAATACCTACTTGAAAGGGTGAACTTACCTCTATGTTAAGAACACGCACTATGTGCTAGGATCTCTCCAGCCCAATCACAAATTTAGTTTGGCAATTCTGTATTTTATTCACATTGTGACAGCATGGAACTCAATCAACACCAGTGTGTGTCTCGTGGACGAAGAGTGAGAAATGAAATCCATGCGACCAATATTTATGGAATACATACTGACACTCTGTCTCCAGAATGGGCATAAGCTGTGTACCAAATTCAAATAGCCGACTAACGCTAGCAATATAAACCTTCAGTTGTGTGCGTCAGCTCGGTGACAGCTCTCACAACACTCTCGAAATAGAGAATGGTACGACAGTGTAATGTGTTCGCCGTTTTTACATATAAATGAAACTACTTCACAGAGGACACATAATGTATGGAAGTATAAACTTGCTAAATTACCTTATCTGATGGCCAAGAGCATTGGTTAGAGCCCTTTCTCAAAGATTCAGATCATGTTAATTTGATGGCTAAAACATCTCTCAGAGTGTTCCTCGAACCACAATGGCTGATTCAGTAGGGTAGATTCAAACTATGGACTGCCATAGGTTCCCAAATTGCTGCAACGAAATAGATTCATAACCGTAGATTCCCAACCAGCCATAGTACAGTGAGCATAAACTCTTTTGATGGGTGGCGGTATTATTCTTTAACTAATACTGATTTTCATTACAGGTATGTCTTGGTGTGATGAAAACTTTGAACTCCAACCACTCCGCAGCTCGTGGTCGTGCGGTAGCGTTCTCGCTTCCCACTCCCGCGTTCCTGGGTTCGATTCCTGGCGGGGTCAGGGATTTTCTCTGCCTCGTGATGACTGAGTATTGTGTGATGTCCGTAGGTTAGTTAGGTTTAAGTAGTTCTAAGTTCTAGGGGACTGATGACCATAGATGTTTAGTCCCATAGTGCTCAGAGCCATTTGAACCTACGTACCACATACGAGGTATGTTCAAGAAGTAAGGTGACTTTTAGTTTTTATGAAAAAATATTTATTAATTCATCCATATTCTTGTTGCCCCCCTCAAAGTAATCCCCATCAGATACAGTATACTTTTGGCAACGCTTCTTCCAATCCTCGGAGCACTTTTCATAAGCAATTTTCATACAGCCTTGGGTACTTCCAGCGATGCAGTTTTTATTTCCTCAGTCGTTGTAAATCTTCGTCCTTTCATAGGTCTCTTCAGTTTAGGGAACAGGAAAAGTCGCAGAGGGCCAATTCCAGTAAATATGGTGGCTGAGGCATGATTGTCATGTTGTTTTTGGACAAAATGTCTTTCACAAGCAACGATGAATGAGCAGTTGCATTGAAGTGATGCAAAAGCCATGAATAGTTTTTCCACAGTTCTGGACTTTTTTGTGTACTGCTCCTCGCAGAAGACGTATAACGTCAAGGTAATACTCTTTATTCACCGTACGACCTTGAGGAAAAAATTCATGATTCATTACGCCACGACAACTGAAAAAAAAAACGAGCAAAACTTTCACATTTGATCGAACGTGGCGTGCTTTTTTCGCTCTTGGCTCTCTCCGATGCTTCCATTGGGACGATTGGACTATGGTTTCAATGTCATGACCGTAAACCCATATTTCGTCATCAGTTATGACCCTTTCCATCAAATCAGGATCATCATTGACGTCATTCAAAAGCTACTGAGCAATGCTCATGCGATGCTTCTTCTGATCAAAACTGAGAAGTTGGAACAAACTTTACTGATACACGTTTCATGCACAAAAAATCCGAAAAAATGCATAACACCAGCCGACCGATATGTCAACATCCTCAGAAACTTCTCTTACGGTAATTCGACGATTTTACAAAACGATTTTCTTCACAGCTACGACGTTATCCTCTGTTGTTGATGCGCTGGGGCGTCGAGAGCAAGTTTCGTCATTGGCATTTTCTCGCCCATCTTGGAAGAGCTTGTACTACTTGTAAACCTTTTTTTTACTTAGATCAGACTCACCGTATGCCATTGTCAACATTTGAAGTGCTTTAGAGCATTTGTTTCCATTTTTCACACAAAATTTGATGCAAATTCTTTGCTCTATTTTTTATAATAATCAAAATTGTCGAGCACACTAAAACACGTCTAACCTTTCCACCTGTCAAAAACAAACGAAGAATGCTGTACACATAAAACTGTGAACATATGTTCGGAACATGTGTACCAACATAACAAAAAAAAAAGATCGATAATGGTGTGTAAGCCCGCCGGTGTGGCCGAGCGGTTCTAGACGCTTCAGTCTGGAACCGTGCGACCGCTACGGTCGCAGGTTCGAATCCTGCCTCGGGCATGGATGAGTGTGATGTCCTTAGGTTATTTAGGTTTAAGTAGTTCTAAGTTCTAGGAGACTGATGACCTCAGATGTTAAGTCCTATAGTGCTCAGAGCCATTTGAACCATGTGAATCGAGTGTACGTTGCCCGTGCAATTTGAAGAGGCACTTCCCTATTTGAACAGCCCTCATACCTTATCTTAACTTCCACCTCAAACTCACTGTCTAATGAAATGCCGACATTTACACGCTGCGAACTACAGTTGGTCAAACAAAACGTTCTCGTGAACGTCAGCGTCACACTAACGATCAGGTGAACTGCAGGATTTATATATGTAGATGTAGACCCTTCTGTTATCCAACAAAAACTTCTGTACACCTCCCTAAAGTAATTCCCTGGCACCTTACGGTACTTTATCGCGTGAAACAAACCTTAGTGACTCTGGCTAGAATAGTTCTCCATGATGTAACATTTTTTGTATATGAAAGTAAACAGTGATTAATATAGTACTATGAGTTTAATTTGCAATACTATGTTCCCCGTGTTACTTTCATATATGAGTCGAAGCCCAAATTATTACAGTGCTCTGCGTGTGTTGTTTTCTATTTGACACATCGTATCATAGTTACTGGGAACATATAAATGCTGATTCAACATCAGTCCGATGTGGAGATGAACAAGTGTGTCGCTTCAACTTTTCTACAATATAATATTTTACTTGTAATATCCAAAAGGAAACACTTAATATAGTTACGTCTACTATCGATTGACTGGTTCTCGTATGTCTGACCTACCCATATCTGCATATACAAACATATCTACGTATTTACTTCGCGAACCATCCTACGGCTTGTGGCGGAGGGCACTTACTATACTACTGTCACTTTCCCCTTTTGCTATTCCACTCTCGAGTGCCGCGTGAGAGGAATGACTGTTGACAAGCCTTCGTATCGACTAGTCTCTCTCTAACTGTACCATCATGCTCATTTCGCAAGTCCTATGTATGTGCCGGATGTACAGAAGAGGACAAAAATATGATAACATCACAAAAGTAACACATTAGCAGGCCTAATATGGTGTAGGAAAACCGTCGGGATTCAAAACAGCTGCCAGTCGGAATGGATAAATACATGTCTTCCACGATATTCAAGGGAATCTTATACAATTTTTCCTGCAAAACAGAGACAAGTTCAGATAACGATGATAGATGTGGCCAGCAATCACGCACATTTCTGCCCCAAAGCAGACCACAAATGCTCATTAATACTGAGATCTAACGACTGTGGTGACCAAGGGAGATGCAACAATTCATTCTTCTGCTTACAAAACTAATCCTCGACGATGCGAATTGTGTGAACAGGGGCCATGTCGTTATGGTGATATGTGTGGTTCAGATCATGTACAAATACTTTGAAGTTGATTTATCAATAAATGATCTTGCCTTTAAAACTCATTATTTATTTTTTCACCTCCCCATAGATCTCATTTCATCATCATAAGTTAGTTGCTTATGCAATTCATCAAGAGTCAGATATATAATTTGGGACACTCTGTCTACACGATGATAAAAGTGGCCGCAGTCGACAGCATATAGTAACCAGAGGCCCATGAGAGCCTCTTCGCATATACTCTACTGGCCGTTAAAATTGCTACACCACGAAGATGACGTGCTACAGACACAAAATTTAAGCGACAGTAAGAAGATACTGTAATATGCAAATGATTATCTTTTCAGAGCATTCACAGAAGGTTGGCGCCGGTGGCGACAACTACAACGAGCAGACATGAGGAAAGTTTCCAACCGATTTCTCATACACAAACAGCAGTTGACCGGCGTTGCCTGGTGAAACGTTGTTGTGATGCCTCGTGTAAGGAGGAGAAATGCGTCCCATTGCGTTTCCGACATTGATAAAGGTCGGATTGTAGCATATCGCGATTGCGGTTTATCGTATCGCGATATTGCTGCTCGCGTTGGTCGAGATCTAATGACTGTTAGCAGAATATGGAATCTGTGGGTTCAGGAGGGTAATACGGAACGCCGTGCTGGATCCCAACGGCCTCGTATCACTAGCAGTCGAGATGACAGGCATCTTATCCGCATGGGTGTAAGGGATCGTGCAGCTACGTCTCGATCCCTGCGTCAACAGATGGGGACGTTTGCAAGACAACAACCGTCTGCACGAACAGTTAGACGACGTTATCAGCAGCATGGACTATCGCCTCGGAGACCATGGCTGCGGTTACCCTTGGCGCTGCATCACAGACAGGAGCACCTGCGATGGTGTACTCAACGACGAACCTGGGTGCACGAATGGCAAAACGTCATTTTATCGGATGAATCCAGATTCAGTTTACAGCATCATGATGGTCGCATCCGTGTTTGGCGACATCGCGGTGAACGCACATTGGAAGCGTGTATTCGTCATGGCCATACTGGCGTAACACCCGGCGTGATGGTATGGGATGCCATTGGTTACACGTCTAGGTCACCTCTTGTTCACATGACGGCACTTTGGACAGTGGACGTTACATTTCAGATGTGTTACAACCTGTGGCTCTACCCTTCATTCGATCCCTGCGAAACCCCAGATTTCAGCAGGATAATGCACGACCGCATGTTGCAGGTCCTGTACAGGTCTTTCTGGATACAGAAAATGTTCAACTGCTGCCCTGGCCAGCACATTCTCCAGATTTCTCACTAATTGAAAACGTCTGGTCAATGGTGGCCGAGCACTGGCTCGTCACAATACGTCAGTCACTACTCTTGATGAACTGTGGTATCGTGTTGAAGGTGTATGGGCAGTTGTACCTGTACACGCCATCCAAGCTCTGTTTGACTCAATGCCCAGGAGTATCAAGGCCGTTATTACAGCCAGAGGTGGTTGCTCTGGGTACTGATTTATCAGGATCTATACACCCAAATTGCGTGAAAATGTAATCACATGTCAGTTCTAGTAAAATGTATTTATCCAATGAATACCCATTTATCATCTGCATTTCTTCTTGGTGTAGCAATTTTAATGGCCAGTAGTGTATCTGTGGTTCAGAAATGTACAAATACTTTGAAGTTGATTGATCAATAAATGATCTTGCCTTTAAAATTCAAAGTTTATTTTTTCACCTCGCCATAGACCTGATTTCATCATCGTAAGTTAGTTGCTTATGCAATTCATCAAGGGTGAGATATATAATTTGGGATACTTTGTCTATACGATGCTGAAAGTGGCCGCAGTCGACAGCAGCTAGTACCCAGAGGCCCATGCGAGCCTCTTTGCATATATAAAACTGCCTGGTTACGCGCAGGAGCCGGTGAGCGCCGCTACGACCACGAGTCCAGCGTTACGCCCAGAGCCATGCACGCGTCTTTTGATATCGAAGCACTGCGAGTCGCCGCTGTCGAGTGGCTTCCCTGTAGAAACACAGGATCTACAAAATCGTTGCACTTTCGACACGTGCACATGAGGGTCGGTGATCACGCGCAGGCATGCTGATATACAGAAAGTCAGGGCTTGCATGCTGTCGCTAGTTGTAAATAAGCCGTGATGGGCAGTCTCTGTCCCATTTCAGTCCGACCATCGTAAAAAATGGATCAAATGGCTCTGATCACTATGGTACTCATCATCTGAGGTCATAAGTCACATAGAACTTAGAACTACTTAAACCTAACTAACCTAAGAACATCACACATATCCATGTCAGAGGCAGGATTCAAACCTGCGACCGTAGCGGTATCGCGGTTACAGTCGGAAGCACCTAGAACCGCTCGGCCACCCTGGCCGACGACCGTCGTCACTGACGGCTACTGTGTCGATACGAAACGTCACTCTGACACTTGTAATGGTAATGAAGGCGGTAAGCGCTCTCGTTTGAGTTACGAGGTGACCGCAAGCATACCATCATCCCTCTTCGACGATGAGGCCATACCCTTATTTATGAATTCAAAATGTCATGCTTAGGTCATCGGTCCCTAGACTTACACACTGCTTAAATTAATTTAAACTGACCTATGCTAAGAACAACACACAAACCCATGCCCGAGGGAGGACTACAACCTCCGGCGGGAGGGGACGACTCACGAATTATTCCCCAGGAATTTATATATTAATATCGATACAGCGCTTCCTGAAATGGCCGCGAGCAGAATCGCAGTTTGTGGTTGGGGGGATCTTCGTGCTTCGTTCCTATCTGAGCTAGGGACGTGTGGTAAAAAGTTTTTGGTTTAGTCCGGACCGTTGGCCGTTTGTATAGCCGTTCGAACATCTGTCTTATTACTGTAACTATGTTACAGTATGTTAAACAATATTTGAACGAAGAACTTGGGCTGGCGCCCAGGCAAATTGTGCGAATCCATTGATTTCTTTTGTAAAAGATTTTAACTGAGCTGAAATTAATGCTCAGCTAATGACACCATTTGTATGTGTACCTTTCGAATTTTACGTTTAAAAACATTCACCCTTAAATAACTCCGGACTGGCGTGAGATTGATGGTCCACCGGTGAATCGGATCTTGGTCTAAGATAAGTTTTAACTGTTTGAAAAAATGTTCCTTCGTTTGGATTAGTCGTGCAGAAAATACGCTTTCTGTGAAAGTTTTCAAGCGTGCCACTTCTATGTTTCACTCGTGACGAACTGGTTAAAATTTTGTAAGAACGTAGACAAATACACGTAATTCACAGTAGTCCTGTTGTTTTGTGAAAGCTTTGTCCGTTGCCACGATATAAGCAAAGACGGTTCGAAAGACAATTAAAAAAACCTATACCGGATCAGTCGTCGCCCGAGTCAACAAAATTCTACCTAGGTTGCCTAGCTATGGCTGTCTAATGTCAAAATTACGGTAGAGAAAAAGTTGGAAACCAGAATGAAAAATGCTCCTATCGTATCACAGAGACGAATATGTCCAGGGCAGAGTTAGGAATGTTAATGAAGGCAACTAAGTTTTCCACTTATCTGGCAGCTTCAGATACATTTAAATCAAAACATCTTCACATATTCGCGCTTTTTACCTGTTAATCCTACATCCCCAGCTCAGGGATCTCTCTTACACCCACCCTTGTTACATGTGTGATGTAAGATGTAAATGGCGTGTGACTGGGGCCTTCCGTCAGGTAGATAGTTCGCCGGGTGCAAGTCTTTCGATTTGACGGCACTGCGGCGACTTGCGCTTCGCTGGGGATGAAATGACGATGATTAAGACTACAAAACACCCAGTCCCTGAGCCGAGAAAATCTCCGACCCTGCCGGGAATCGAACCCGTGCCCTTAGGATTGACATTCTGTCACGCCGATCACTTTTTTTTTTCGTCTTCACTCATTGTATCTGATCGGTGCGGACGTCGTAAGACATCCTTTTAAGTTCGTTGTTGATCTATTAACTCAGTTTTTTTTTTTGTTACAGAGGGCAGCTAACCCTCTGACTGAACACGCTGACCTATCATGCCGGGACCACTCAGCTATCGGGGGTGGACTATGTGTGATGATGGGTCTAAAAACAAATAGATACAAATCTAGAGGTTGGGATACACATACAATAGGAAGTATTAGAGGGTGGGGTTGTTTCTATAATATGAAGCATCCTAGAATGATGATGCATGCACTCTAATATTTAATGACATGTTGTGTTACATTGCACGACATGACACGCGCCATGTCGGGTGACATGATGGCATGTGTCATGTTGTACAATATGACATCATGAATAATTTACGTTACTTGACACGATGCATTATATTACATAACATGGGTACAAATACTAACAATAAATAAAAAAGCGCGAGTAGTTCAAGATGATTTGATTAAAATGTCTTTGAAGCCACATAAGTCGAAAACCTAGTTCCCTGTCTTTACATTCCTATATCTGCCAAGGATATATTCGCCTTTTCTTGTACTACGATAGGAGAATTTTTCATTCTGGTATGTATTTGTGTGTGTGTTATGAACAATTATATACGCCTGCGAACAATGCTTATAAGATGCTTGTTCTTTCTTTCTAGGTGAATACTGTTGCGAGCAGGATAATAGAGTACCGACGCCACTCTTTCACAATCAAAGCATGGCTTTTCTAGTGAATGATTTGGGGGATTGTGTTGATCAGAATACTACGTGTGAGTTGTCCCAGCCATCAACCCGCAGCTCATGTCGTTTTGGTCCGATTTTAGATAATCAGGTACGAAAGTAATATTACTTCTTCTTCTTCTTCTATAGATAACAATTTTTACGCTTACATGCAATACTTATGATGCATGATTTTTTTGAACTAAATTCATTTATCGAGAACACAACCGTAGATGTGAATGGTGAATTGGACGAAAAAATATTAGAATACATGGACAATCTGAGAAAGGACGAGGATGATGTGTAGCCAAAATCACTTACTGGGCATACCAAGGTCGATGAACCTAAATGTAACTGCCACAAATTATTACTATTATTATCATTATTATTATCATCATTATAATTAATATATGCATATGTCTACACCTACGTTGTTTCAACGATTGCCACCCCACTCGCTTATGATATACGTGACACTGTTTCCCCTGTTTTGTGATAATACAAAACGAACTGTCCTTCTTTGGACTGTTTTGATGGCCTCTGTCAATTCTGTCTGGTAGGGTTCCGGTACAACACAGCACTAAGAACATGTGTAGTATAGGCAGTCCGTTTAACAGACCTGTTGCAGCCAATAAAATACAGTCTTTGGTTTGACTTACCCACAACATTATCTATGTGATCGTTCTAATTTAAATTGCCCGTAACTGTAACTCCTAGGTATTTAACTGAATTGACGGACATTATATGGAATACTCTCTTCCAGATTCTAAAGCTGGCGGCGGTAAAATACAGGGAGCCAACGACTATTTACAATTTGTTCAGAAACCGGATGGCAGTTACACTCCTGGAAATTGAAATAAGAACACCGCGAATTCATTGTCCCAGGAAGGGGAAACTTTATTGACACATTCCTGGGGTCAGATACATCACATGATCACACTGACAGAACCACAGGCACATAGACACAGGCAACAGAGCATGCACAATGTCGGCACTAGTACAGTGTATATCCACCTTTCGCAGCAATGCAGGCTGCTATTCTCCCATGGAGACGATCGTAGAGATGCTGGATGTAGTCCTGTGGAACGGCTTGCCATGCCATTTCCACCTAGCGCCTCAGTTGGACCAGAGTTCGTGCTGGACGTGCAGACCGCGTAAGACGACGCTTCATCCAGTCCCAAACATGCTCAATGGGGGACAGATCCGGAGATCTTGCTGGCCAGGGTGGTTGACTTACACCTTCTAGAGCACGTTGGGTGGCACGGGATACATGCGGACGTGCATTGTCCTGTTGGAACAGCAAGTTCCCTTGCCGATCTAGGAATGGTAGAACGATGGGTTCGATGACGGTTTGGATGTACCATGCACTATTCAGTGTCCCCTCGACGATCACCAGAGGTGTACGGCCAGTGTAGGAGATCGCTCCCCACACCATGATGCCGGGTGTTGGCCCTGTGTGCCTCGGTCGTATGCAGTCCTGATTGTGGCGCTCACCTGCACGGCGCCAAACACGCATACGACCATCATTGGCACCAAGGCAGAAGCGAGTCTCATCGCTGAAGACGACACGTCTCCATTCGTCCCTCCATTCACGCCTGTCGCGACTCCACTGGAGGCGGGCTGCACGATGTTGGGGCGTGAGCGGAAGACGGCCTAACGGTGTGCGGGACCGTAGCCCAGCTTCATGGAGACGGTTGCGAATGGTCCTTCCCGATACCCCAGGAGCAACAGTGTCCCTAATTTGCTGGGAAGTGGCGGTGCGGTCCCCTACGGCACTGCGTAGGATCCTACGGTCTTGGCGTGCATCCGTGCGTCGCTGCGGTCCGGTCCCAAGTCGACGGGCAGGTGCACCTTCCGCTGACCACTGGCGACAACATCGATGTACTGTGGAGACCTCACGCCCCACGTGTTGAGCAATTCGGCGGTACGTCCACCCGGCCTCCCGCATGCCCACTTAAGCCCTCGCTCAAAGTCCGTCAACTGCACATACGGTTCACGTCCACGCTGTCGCGACATGCTACCAGTGTTAAAGACTGCGATGGAGCTCCGTATGCCACGGCAAACTGGCTGACACTGATGGCGGCGGTGCACAAATGCTGCGCAGCTAGCGCCATTCGACGGCCAACACCGCGGTTCCTGGTGTGTCTGCTGTGGCGTGCGTGTGATCATTGCTTGTACAGCCCTCTCGCAGTGTCCGGAGTAAGTATGGTGGGTCTGACACACCGGTGTCAATGTGTTCTTTTTTCCATTTCCAGGAGTGTATATGAGTCATGAGGCATGAGAGGGAAGCAGTGGTTGAGTAAAGAGTGAGAGAGGGTTGTAGCCTATTGTTATTCGACCTCTATATTGAGCACGCAGTAAAGGAGACAAAAGAAGAATTTGTAGTAGGAATTGAAGAAATAATAACAATGGGTTTGCCGATTATATTTGACTTGGAAGAGCAGTTGAACACAATGGACAGTGTCTTGAAAGGAGGATATAAAACGAACATCAACAAAAGAGAAACGAGGATAATGGAATTTAGTCAAATTAAATCAGGTGATGCTGAGGGAATTACGTTACATAATGAGACACTTAAGGCAGCAGATGATTTTTTTCTGTTTGGACAGCAAAATAACTGATAATGGTCGAAGTAGGGAGGATATAAAATGTAGACTGGCAATGGCAAGAAAGGCATTTCTGAAGAAAAGGAATGTTTTAACATCGAGTATAGAGTCAAGTGTCAGAAGTCTTTTCTGAAAGTAATTCTCTAGACTGTAGCTATGTATGAAAGTGAAACATGGACAGTGAACTGTTTAGACAAGAAGAAAATACAGGCTTTTGAAATGTGGTGCTACAGAAGAATGCTGAAGATTAGATAAGAAGTACTGAACGGAATTAGAGAGAAACAAATTGTGTCACAACCTGACTAGGAGAAGGGATATGTTGACAGGACACGCTCCGAGACATCTCCAATTTAGTACTGGAATAAAGCGTGGAGGGTAAAAATCGTAGAGGGAGACCAAGAGATGAGTACAATAAGCAGATTCAGAAGGTTTCAGTAGTTACTCGGAGATGTAAATGCACAAGACAGAGTAGCATGGAGAGTTGCACCAAACCAGTCTTTGGCTGAAGACCATAACAACATAGTCCAACCGAAATTTAACGGATTTATTTTCGTACTCATCTGGATGAGCTGAGTCGATCTCACACTTTTTCGTATTCAGTGACTTTTCGCACCATGGAGATATCGTGTGTAGGTAATTTTGCAACTAGTTTCACCTACTGTGGCTTTACTTGATGGTAAATAAGAGCATTATCTGCAAACAATCTAAGAGGTCTGCTAAGATTGTCTCCTAAATCGTTTATATACAGGGTGTAAATTTTAAGTTGACAAACCAGAATAACTCTAAAAATAAGCTTCACACGAAAAAATGTGTAAAATCTACTGGAGCTAAAATTAGCCCGCCACACCAGCCCCCTGGGGGTGGTGCGGGAGGCAACTTAAAAATTTCAAATGGGAACCCCATTTTTTATTGCAGAATCAGGTTCTACATAAAAACTACATATATTTTCTCTTAAACATTTGTTTTGATTCTTGGTAGTTGGCGCTGTAATTCAAGAAAATCCATGTTCTCATTTTTGCGTGGAAAATGGTAACGGATAAATAAAACTCTCCTTCTCTCCCCATTCGATGGGGTTTGAGAGAGAAGAATTAGAGTTTTACAAATGTTGACCCGAATATTTGGGTAGAAAGGTGCAAAGTGCCAAATTTATAAACTGAAGTTTTACAAACAAACTGTCTGTAGTACACTGATTTAATGATTTATTCCTGACATTTTTCCTTGTTGCAAATGAGAGTATCTTATCATATTTTATTAATGCTTTCATGACACAGTTGGAATTGTTTGGTGCTGAAGTCAATTCAAACAGAAACATTTATGAAAGGTGCTAAGACCCATCAAATTATTCTAGGTACTATGTTCTTAGTCACTCTCCACAGATCTGCATATAATACCAGGTGATCAAAAAGTCAGTATAAATTTGAAAACTTAATAACCCACGGAATACTGTAGATAGAGAGGTAAAAATTGACACACATGCTTGGAATGACATGTGGTTTTATTAGAACAAAAAAAAAAACAAAGTTCACAAAATGTCCGACAGATGCGCGTAGTTTGGTGACGATCGTGTGCTCAGCCACCGCTTTCGTCATGCTTGGTCTCCCAGGTCCCCAGACCTCAGTCCGTGCGATTATTGGCTTTGGGGTTACCTGAAGTCGCAAGTGTATCGTGATCGACCGACATGTCCAGGGATGCTGAAAGACAACATCCGACGCCAATGCCTCACCATAACTCCGTCCGGAGTGCTTACAGTGCTGTTCACAACATTGTTCCTCGACTAGAGCTATTTTTGAGGAATTATGGTTGACATATTGAGCATTTCCTGTAAAGAACATTATCTTTGCTTTGTCTTACATTGTTATGCTAAGTACTGCTATTCTGATCAGATGAAGCGCCATCTTTCGGACATTTTTTGAACTTTTGCACCTTTTTGGTTCTAATAAAACCCCATGTCATTCCCAGCATGTGTGTCAATTTGAATCTCTCTATCTACATTATTCCGTGATTTATTCAGTTTTCAAATTTATACTGACTTTTTGTTCACCCGGTATTCTTTACGCTCATTCTTTTCCAGGTAAGGTATCATGGTCTTTAAATCTTCCTTCTTTTCATCTACAACTGAATGGATTGAGGAAATAGATTCAAAAGTAGCAGACTGAATGTTTCTTGCCTGGTTCCCTTTTTAGAGCACATTCATCTTACGTATCCTTTCCATGTCGGTGTCACATTCTTTTATTGCTACATGTACGACATCTGTTGAATCATATGTTATGCAGACACCTTTTGAAATGTTCAGCTTTTTTGTAGAGAGTATATCGTCTCCCACAGGTTGAATATTAAAAGAAATCGGAAGTATTCATCGACATTACTTTGAAAGGACTAACAACCTTTGCAACCATTTTGCATAGGTCGCTGGGCGCAAATGCCTTCGTCACCGACTTCCTTCTTTCTATCAAGGCAAACTCAGACGCAGGGGAGGAAGTTGTGCCCACCAACAAGAAACTATTGTTCTCTTCGTGTGAACTACCCATTTGCCACCAGAAAAAGAAAAAGAAATACCATCATTCTATTCTCCTTTTGTGCAGCACAGTTGTTACGCCAAACAATAAGGTTTTTGCTCGTTCTTATTCCGGGTGTTTAACACTTTCAGAATGCATGAGGCGATTTCATTTCGACCCCTACCAGCGATACTCTCAACCCATATGATCATGTAAGAGTGAAGAGTGTCACCTACATATACTGCCAAGTTGTAACAAGATAGCTGGCAGCAATAAAAGATCTCGGAGTGCGTTGGTGTGGGCACAAACATAACTTGCTGCATATCAATCGATACGCAGCAAATGTCACTGTCAAGGAACTGAGAAGAACTGATGTCAGTTTTCAGAAGGCTCTGTGCCATCTCGGCCTTCCTATGGTGAATCTCTAAAAGCACCAGCGACCGCGGTGAATCTGCTTTTGCTTCAGTGTTCAGTTGGTTACATGTCTTTCAGGTATCTTTCCTAGGTATGTGGAAGAAAATGTTGGGAAATTCTTTCACAAAGAATCCACGATAAAAACTGAAACTTACGGTGCCTTCAGAAAGCACCTTTTTAAAGTCGGAGTATTTTCTTGAAATATTCAGGTCAGGACTGAGGCATTCCTTGCTTGATGTTGCTTTACTGTAATGGCTAACTCCTCGGGGAAAGTCATTTATGTGCTGTTTTACACACATTTTGTTTTGTCCCTATATTGTGATATGCGTGTCTTGTTCTGCGGTCGGTAAATGTTGTCTCTTCAAGATTTTTCTTCTTAATAAGTATTTCCAGCCTTTTCCTTCCAACAGAAAAATATTCATAAAAGTGGTTTTGCAAACTGCAACAAGATCCCTTGTACCATTTGGAACAGAATACCGAACTGTTCCCTACCGGGAACTTTCAGCCGGATTATCGTAAGTTCCATGCCGACGACTCCGTACCGGGGCGACTCTAAGAAGACCCATCAGGAACGTTACTTGTGTTGAGTAGTCTTGCTTATAGAACTTAGAAAACAAATCTATTTTCAATGGGGGAGTCAGCTCACTGTAACTTAATCTATATTTGAATAGTACCTAAAGGAAAGAACAACAAAACATTGTTTTCTATAGAGGACACTGGAAATGGGCACACATTCAACAGTAATCGTTCCTTACGTAGTTTTTACAGCCAGTGAAAGCCTTAAAATCGTACCTGCGGTGAGGGACGGTTCATAGCTGGTACAACTGGTTTTTTTGTGTGTGTGTTTCATACGCTAAGCCTTTCGTCTTTAATTTCTTCTATTCATCTCTGAATGATCTACTACAACTCTTCATCCACCATAACCTAACATCCGAGTGGAGGTCCTGAATCAGAGGCTGAGACGGTTCTGCGACCATGTGGGCTGCAGATTCCTCGACTTGCGCCATAGGGTGGTGGGGTTTCGGGTTCCACTGGATAGGTCAGGAGTCCATTAGACGTAACAAGCGGCTACACGGGTAGCAGGGGTTGTGTGGCGTGGGCTGGGCGGTTTTTTAGGTTAGATGGCCTCGGACAAGTACAGAAAGGGCAACAGCCTCAACGGGTGCGGGACAAAGTCAGGACATGCGGGGACCAAGCAGAAATCGGTATTGTAATTGTAAACTATCGAAGCTGCGTTGGTAAAGTACCGGAACTTCAAGCGCTGATAGAAAGCACCGAAGCTGAAATCGTTATAGGTACAGAAAGCTGGCTGAAGCCAGAGATAAATTCTGCCGAAATTTTTACAAAGGTACAGAAGGTGTTTAGAAAGGATAGATTGCATGCAACCGGTGGTGGAGTGTTCGTCGCTATTAGTAGTAGTTTATCCTGTAGTAAAGTAGAAGTGGATAGTTCCAGTGAATTATTATGGGTGGAGGTTACACTCAGCAACCGAACTAGGTTAATAATTGGCTCCTTTTACCGACCTCCCGACTCAGCAGCATTAGTGGCAGAACAACTGAGAGAAAATATGGAATACATTTCACATAAATTTTCTCAGCATGTTATAATCTTAGGTGGAGATTTCAATTTACCAGATATAGACTGGGACACTCAGATGTTTAGGACGGGTGGTAGGGACAGAGCATCGAGTGACATTATACTGAGTGCACATCCGAAAATTACCTCGAGGAAGTAAACAGAGAACCGACTCGTGGAGATAACATCTTGGACCTACTGATAACAAACGGACCCGAACTTTTCGACTCTGTATGTGCAGAACAGGGAATCAGTGATCATAAGGCCGTTGCAGAATCCCTGAGTATGGAAATTAATAGGAATATAAAAAAAAGGGAGGAAGGTTTACCTGTTTAGCAAGAGTAATAGAAGGCAGATTTCAGACTACCTAACAGATCAAAACGAAAATTTCTGTTCCGACACTGACAATGTGGAGTGTTCATGGAAAAAGTTCAAGGCAATCGTAAAATGCGTTTTAGACAGATACGTGCCGAGTAAAACTGTGAGGGACGGGAAAAACTCACCGTGGTACAACAACAAAGTTAGGAAACTACTGCGAAAGCAAAGAGAGCTTCACTTCAAGTTTAAACGCAGCCAAAACCTCTCAGACAAACAGAAGCTAAACGATGTCAAAGTTAGCGTAAGGATGGCTATGCGTGAAGCGTTCAGAGAATTCGAAAGTAAAATTCTATGTACCGACTTGACAGAAAATCCTAGGAAGTTCTGATCTTACGTTAAATCAGTAAGTGGCTCGAAACAGCATATCCAGACACTCCGGGATGATGATGGCATTGAAACAAAGGATGACACGCGTAAAGCTGAAATACTAAATTCCTTTTCCCAAAGCTGTTTCACAGAGGAAGACCGCACTGCAGTTCCTTCTCTAAATCCTCACACAAACGAAAAAATGGCTGACATCGAAATACGTGTTCAAGGAATAGAGAAGCAACTGGAATCACTCAACAGAGGAAAGTCCACTGGACCTGACCGGATACCAGTTCGATTCTACACAGAGTACGCGAAAGAACTTGCCCCCCTTCCAACAGCCGTGTACCACAAGTCTTTAGAGGAACGGAAGGTTCCAAATGATTGGAAAAGAGCACAGGTAGTCCCAGTCTTCAAGAAGGGTCGTCGAGCAGATGCGCAAAACTATAGACCTATATCTTTAACGTCGATCTGTTATCAATGGAGAGACGTCTACAGACGTTAAAGTAACCTCTGGTGTGCCACAGGGGAGTGTTATGGGACCATTGCTTTTCACAATATATATAAATGACCTAGTAGATAGTGTCGGAAGTTCCGTGCGGCTTTTCGCGGATGATGCTGTAGTATACAGAGAAGTTGCAGCATTAGAAAATTGTAGCGAAATGCAGGAAGATCTGCAGCGGATAGGCACTTGGTTTAGGGAGTGGCAACTGACCCTTAACATAGACAAATGTAATGTATTGCGAATACATAGAAAGAAGGATCCTTTATTGTATGATTATATGATAGCGGAACAAACACTCGTAGCAGCTACTTCTGTAAAATATCTGGGAATATGCGTGCGGAACGATTTTAAGTGGAATGATCATATAAAATTAATTGTTGGTAAGGCGGGTACCAGGTTGAGATTCATTGGGGAGTCCTTAGAAAATGTAGTCCATCAACAAAGGAGGTGGCTTACAAAACACTCGTTCGACCTATACTTGAGTATTGCTCATCAGTGTGGGATCCGTACCAGATCGGGTTGACGGAGGAGACAGAGAAGATCCAAAGAAGAGCGGCGCGTTTCGTCACAGGGTTATTTGGTAACCGTGATAGCGTTACGGAGATGTTTAACAAACTCAAGTGGCAAACTGTGCAAGAGAGGCGCTCTGCATCGCGGTGTAGCCTGCTCGCCAGGTTTCGAGAGGGTGCGTTTCTGGATGAGGTATCGAATATATTGCTTCCCCCTACTTATGACTCCAGAGGAGATCACGAATGTAAAATTAGAGAGATTAGAGCGCCCACTGAGGCTTTCAGACAGTCGTTCTTCCCGCGAACCATACGAGACTGGAACAGGAAAGAGAGGTAATGACAGTGGCACGTTAAGTGCCCTCCGCCACATACCGTTGGGTGGCTTGCCGAGTATAAATGTAGATGTAGATGTAGATGGACATCACATATGTACAAAATGATTTAAAAACAACATGTCAGTACATAGTATGGTCCAAATGGTTCTAAACAATATCGAACTTAACATCTAAGGTCATCAGCCCCCTAGAACTTAGAACTACTTAAACCTAACTAACCTATGGACATCACACACATCCATGCCCGAGACAGGATTCGAACCTGAGACCGTAACACCCGCGTGGCTCCAGACTGAAGCGCCTAGAACCGCTCGAACACAGCAGCCGTCTAGGTACATAGTAATTCAGTTATATGACAATGTTACAGGACTGTATATGACCGTAATATCATGCGATGTTTATACACATACCTTATAAGCTGAAGAGCAGTGATTCACGAAAAAGGGCCAAATAAAAGTCTATGCATACACTTTTCACGGCAGCAAAGTGAAACAAACACAACCGAAGCGTACATAGCACCACCCTTATGAAATGAGCAGGCAAATTAGCACCATTTCCATCTAGTAGTGGCAAATGTAACCATTTGGAATTCGCGGTGGACATAGCACTTTTCATAATATGTAATCCACCTCAGTATCCTGCACCTTTCAAACGGCTTACCACATTTTTAATGAATTTGGCACCTAGCACCTTTCTAAAATAAAGTATCCAACTGCATCAGCTGTAATATGGCACTGGAAAAAAGTTCTGATGGATATTGAGTAAGCGTTTATACTCAGAATGGGCCCTGACCCCTACATCACTTTAAGGAAACTGAACTGTTTAACCTTTAAATCATTAAGGCCACAAAATCATGTTTTGATATCTTGGTGTATTACATAATAGACATACAATTTTTTTGTCAAAACTATGTGACCACGACAGCTTTGCAGACTGGAACGTTTCCAGTTGCATTCATACGATAAATCGAGGTAAAGAACGTTAGACGAAATTGTCGTAAGAGTTACGCAGTGCCACAGAAGGCCCATGGAAAGTCCCTTCTTCATATAGTAGGATATACCTGTTTTATGGTATAAGGTGTCTGAATACGTGAGGCAGTATCAGAGGTACACTATGTGGTCAAAAGTATCCGGATACCTGGCTGAAAATGACTTACAAGTTCGTGGCGCCCTCCATCCATAATGCAGTAAGGTACAGTGTTGGCCCACCCTTAGCCCTGATGACAGCTTCCACTCTCGCAGGCATACGTTCAAACAGATGCTGGAAGGATTCTTGGGCAATGGCAGCCCATTCTTCACGGAGTGCTGCACTGAGGAGAGGTATCGATGTCGCTCGGTGAAGCCTGGCACGAAGTCGGCGTTCCGAAAGATCCAAAGTGGTTCTATAGAATCAGGTCAGAACTCTGTGCAGGCCAGTCCATTAGAGGGGTGTTATTGGCGTGTAACCACTCCGCCACAGGCCGTGGGCTATGAACAGGTGCTCGATCGTGTGGAAAGATGCAATCGCCATCCCCGAATTGCTCCTCAACAGTGGGAAGCAAGAAGGTGCTTAAAACATAAATGTAGGCCTGTACTGTGATAGTGCCATGCAAAACAACGAGGGGTGCAAGTCCCCTCCATGAAAAGCACGACCACACCATAATACCACTGCCTCCGATTTTCACTGTTGGCACTAAACACGCTGGCAGTTGAAGTTCACCGGGTATTCGCCATACCAACACCGTGCCATCGGATCGCCACACTGTGTACTGTGATTCGTGACTCTACACAACGTTTTTCCACTGATCAATCGTCCAATGTTTACGCTCCTTACCCCATGCGAGGCGTCGTTTGGCATTTACCGGCGTGATGTGTGGCTTATGAGCAGCCGCTCGACCATTACATTCAAGTTTTCTCACCTCCCATATAACTGTCATACTACTTGCAGTGAATGCTGTTGCAGTTCGAATTCCTGTGTGATGATCTGGATAGATGTCTGCCTATTACACATTACGATCCTCTTCAACTGTCGACGGTCTCTGTCAGTCAACAGACGAGGTCGGCCTGTACACTTTTGTGCTGCATGTGTTCCTCCACGTTTCCATTTCACTATCACACCCTGAGTTACAGTGACGGGTCTTACGGGCAAAAACGTGAGTTTATTAATAGATTAATGAATTAAGTCATGAGCCCTATCATAAAGAATGAAAATTCGAAGGAGGAGATGAAATATCTTAGATGAGGTACCCACATGAAACGTACCCTTATTCGAGTTTTAGGGTTAATAATTTTGTAATTAGCAAAGTGCCCAAATCACAACTTATTCAGCACTGTTGAAAGCTCGAGATTATGTGGTATAGTCCAAATTTCATCTTCCTTGTCTTTCTTATATGTTATGACGAAACGAAGATTACATTCATGAGAATTTATTAACATTAAGAATACGTTTTTTCGGTTCATGTACAAGACGTATAAATGTACTGCAGTAACAAATTGCCTTTTAGTACGGGCGATTGTTGAATATTATGATATTCAAGAAACTAATCATTGATGAAAATTTACAAAAGTAGTATAAATTATCACGTCAATATTACCAAAAGGCATCTAGCAATAATCATGACAACAGTAACACCATAAATATGAAATAAGTGAAAATAATTAACAGAATGGAATCGAAATTAAATGCTTTTATTTAGGTTGTTGATTAGTTGCCCTTTTTTCAACTCACTCCATTAAATACACATGCTACGTAGTCTGCTGTTTTTAATTTCGAGATGATTTCCTCGTAAATGTCAAACAGTTGCTAAAAATCCATTGAATCTGAAATTTAGGAGTACCAAATTCATACCACAGCCCATTGTTGTCGTAGTTCGTGAGTCATATGTCTGACGGTGTTGTTGTTGTTGCTTTCATTCCGAAGTTTAGTTTCACGCAGCTATCTATTCTAATCTCTCCACTGAGCGAGGCGGAGAAGTGGTGAGTACACGGTACTCGCAATCGAGAGGACGACGGCTCAAATCGATATCCGGACATAGCGATTTACGTTTTCCGTGATTTCCTCAAAATGCTTAAGACAAATGCGGTAATGATTCATTTGAAAGAGCATGGCTAGTTTCGTACTCTTACCTCGTCCTATCCGAACTTGTGCTCCGTCTCTAATGACTTCGTTGTTCGCGACGTTAAACTCTAATCTTGCTTCCTTTTCTTCTTCGTCTCTTCACTACTGCAAAGCTACTATAACCTACATAAATTTCAACCTGCTTATTTATTGAAGCCTTGGTCCCCCTGGACAATTTTTACATATTTTTCTCCATTAATAAATTGACGATTGATTGATGTCTCATGATGTGATTATTAACGGAGGCGGTTATGGAATTAAACAGAAACAGGTTTTAAAGCGTAATGGGTTGCGATAGACATAAGTAATTACAATCAGTTATTATTTACACGCAATGGTGGAGTTAATTTCAAGGAATATACTAGGTCTGCTGAGAAACTTTACGGTGTGATTCTATGAAGAATATGATTTTAGAATTTTAGATTCTCACTTCCTATGCGAACACTAGGAGCTTATCGTTGACAACGATGTGACAACTTACATAATCTCATTACAAAGTTTTCACCGTAGTTCGACGCGCATAATGGTAAGAGAAGTTGCAGGACTGTAGCCCCACTCCGCACATCACAATATTGTAATCCACTGTTCGTACAACCCTGTAACCTTTGAAGCAACGTTCAGATCCCATATTCAACATTTCACAGTGAGATCCTGCACCTCGTTGTTACATCGCTCTTAAGCTTGCGTAACTACAACAGGAAATAGTTTTGTTCCCTGATCGTGGTAGCGTAAGCTTGTATGCACCGCAAACGGTACTACAGGTGTTTACCAGCATATTACGCAAGCGGCAACGCAAGCTAGCCGGGCATCTGCTTGCTGGCGCGTGTAAAGCTGAAATACCAATTCTAGCTGCCTCACACCGCGTTTCCGCAGAGCGTGCCGCTATTGCTAATCGAGTTACAGTATTAAGCTCAACAGCTGGGAGAGGTTACGTAATCAGCGTGTGCGGGGAAGTTTAACACGAAATAACTTTCATAACGAGTAAGAGGAAATTAATTTCAGTCGTTAGGAACATATCATCTAAGGTTATAACCCCACAATTTTCGAAACCTTGTAAGTGTAATAAGAAAGTGGACGGTGACGAACGGAATCTAAAACGGCACTTGCAGGAAAATGTTGTGTGAGATTTCATGGAAGAAGGTATGAGCTCTTAACGATCATGTTTAACCTGAAATACAGTAAATGCGTTTTTAATTTTTCAAGTCGTCATACAACTTCTAAGAGTAATAGCAATGTGGAAGTGCACCATCTTGGAAACATTTCAGAAAGACGCGAAAATCTAGTTTTATGATAAGGTATCATATTATTGAACAATTAATATTTATTTCTGTACTCTGAAAAGAAAAGAATTCCTCATAGAAGACAGAAGTTAGTGACACTAAAATTTCTTGACGGATAGGGAACATAAAATACAGGTTCGATACATGGTTTTAACCTGTCAAGAAGATTCTTTCTACCATACAATCCGCTGTGGAGCGGATACTGCAAATCCCTAACGTATGCAGCCTTTTTGCAAGAATCTTTTATGGAGCATGAGGTAAAATTGCAAACAGTTCTGCATTCAGGATTTGTTTCTACAGTGGCACGACTTTCAATCTTATTTATCATCTATCATTACATTTAATAACTATATTACAATAAGTCGTATTTTTCATGGAGGGGGCTTGCACCCCTTGTTGTTTTCAGTGGCACTATCACAGCATAGGGCTACACTCTTGTTTGAGCACCTTCTTGCTTCCCACTGTTGAAGAGCAATTCGGGCATGGCGACTGCATCTTTCCACACGATCGAGCACCTGTTCATAGCCCACGGCCTGTGGCGGAGTGGTTACACGACAATAACATCCCTGTAATTGACTGGCTTGCACAGAGTCCTGACCTGAATTCTATAGAACCCCTTGGTGATCTTTCGGAAGGCCGACTTCGTGCCAGGCTTCACTGACCGACATCGATACCTCTCGGCAGTGCAGCACTCCGTGAAGAATGGGTGACCATTCCCCAAGAAGCTTTTTCAATAAAACTAACTTTATTAACATTCTACATCTTTATTATTCTACCTATCTATCTATCGCTTGCGCCTTTGTCCCGCATTGCGCTCGGGCTTGGCGTGGTTAAATCTGATTTGACATGTTAGGTTTACGGGGTGGCCGGATGCCTTCCTGCCGCCACCCCGTACCCCCTGGAACGGAATCACAGTACCCCGTCTCTCTTCGTCTAGTGTAAATCGTGGAAAAGTGCGGATGCGTGTCAAATGTCTATGAGTCGTGTAACTGAGGCGGGACGTGGGGACCAGCCCGGTATTCACCTAGAGCGATGTGGAAAACTCCCTGAAAACCACATCCAGGCTGGCCGGCACACCGACCCTCGTCGTTAATCCGGAAGGCAGATTCGATCAGGGGCCGGCGCGCCTACCCGCGTCCAGGAAGCAGCGCATTAGCGCTCTCGGCTAACCTGGCGGGTCTCTACACCTTTATTATTCATGTCCGAGTATTTATTTCTCAACATAGTCAGCCTAGTGAAGAACATGTTTCTCCCAACGAGAGGCCAATTTGTTGATGACGTCACTGTAGAAGGTTTGTGTTTGTTGACGGTGTCACAACCTCACCTCTGCTTGTACCGATTCATCACTATGAAAGTGAAGTCTTCGAACGTGTTCTTCAGTTTTTGAAACAAATGAAAATCTGATGGACAAGTAGGGGCTGCATGGAGGATGATCAATAACAGTGATTCCAGAGCGTCGGAATGTTGCAGATGTTGCAGCGCTGGTGTGTGGTCTACATTTTCATCCTGAAAGAAAGAGTGCTCCATGTGCGGACGAACTTTCTGCGTTTAGAAACTCGATTACAGCTCGCTGTTTCTGACGCACCGCCATGTTACACGCTACAATTCGGAGCCCTGTACCAGCAGAGGGTTGCAACTTGCTTCACAGTGAAGCAGGAGTGATCTACAAGTGAATGAGTTTTTTTAATTTGTTGTACGCTTGAGGTAGAAAAACAAAACTGCTTTCGACAGCGACAGAAGAGGAGAATCGTTGTAATAATTTTCTCTGGCCTTTGTTATTGATATTCGTGCGTCTGGATATTATTTGATTATTTGTAGCTGCACATTAAACCTAAATCATAGTTAACAGAAATGTGGATAAAACGTACGGTCAGCGACACCGGAAATTCAATGGCAGCCATTTCAAGATTCACATCGCCTAAGCAAAAGTAGTCCGCCTGTCGCTTGTCTACTGGACAATTGGCTACATTGTAGATTACGTTTGGCAGCTATGCGACTGTCGATTTACTTCGTCGTTTGGTCCAATTTTCTGACTTATTCTCACTTAATAAGTGACACAGAGGTTGCAAATTTATGGTTCTGAGACCAGAAAGTTCGTTCAAACAGAAACTGCAGCTTACTTCATCATTTATTTTGCGTATCCCTTGTCTTAGGCATAGTTTTTTGGCGTAGTTTTATTCTAGCTGAATGATAATGTGTTCGCGCTCCAAGTGGAAGAGTGTGTTAATCTTCGGTTCTTATCTCGCTGCAGACAAGATTTTTTTCTTTTGTGTGAAAGAGCCACTAGCAGGCAGATCGACAATCAGTAGAGAAATCCGAAGACAGCTACAGTCCCGTAAGTTTTGTTACTACCGTGACTCCGCACCCTCTAGATATAAAAGTGAAAAACTTGCTGAATAGAACACTTGTGAGTGCCTACCTTTTCCGTTTCTGTCAGTTGTATTGACTTAATTGTGGCACTTAATGATTTGTTAATTGGATCTTGTCATGTATCTACTACTACTCCTATATTTTCATATTTTCATGCTACTCTTTTAACGCTACTTCAGTAAGACTGTGGACTGAACGAAGACACAGACCGTTTTTAAGCAGAAAGTGCGTATTATCCTGCTAATTCGTTAGAATCGTGGGTACTTAGCTTTTTATGACTGAATTTTTTTCTTAATTTTATCATAATAAGTTGTAATTCACTCGTGTTAGTACAGTCCATACTAAACAGCGTTTTTTCCTTAGTTTATTGGCCACAGCAAACAAACATAGGTGATAAATAAATCAGCAGAAATATAGTGTCACACATGATCTAAAACAGTCTCACAATGTTCGCGTAGAGTTTCAACATCATGCCTTGTCACAGTACATTGGCAGCACTTCGTCTCCTTGCATGTTATGCTGTGTTAACAGCAATTATACATAGGAGAAACGTGTACTGCATCAATACTACAAAGTAGACGCACGTTATGGTAGTGCAGTCGATTTCTTCTGAGGAAAAATTAAATTTTATTGAAAAGTGGTAATCCATGTTTCTATAGAAGGTTTCGCGGACACTCGACAGCTACACTTTGAAAGGTATCTGTTGGATTCCTTTCAAGTTAATTTCTGAAATCTGTTGTCATTTACGACATAAATTCCTCTTCTAAATTTACTGTGGTGTTTCTGACTATCTGGGAGGAGACTGAGCAGTGAAACGTGTTACTTTTACTCATAAACAAGAACGATCTGTCACACTACTACAGTTTAAAACACAGTTTATATGTAATGTAATTCATTTCACAGAGTCTCATACGGAACCTACATCCGCTTTCTTTTATATACTGTATATGATAAGATACTGTCATCCCCCTTCCCTTCTGTGTGAGAGGATGAATGAGCAAATGTATTTCTAGTTGCATGCTTGAGGGTAGCAGACAAGCCTGTCTGCTAGAGAACAGTAGGACCAACGTCGGAACAGGTAGCTACGCTTTCTAGAAGCAGAGAGGTTTTCCATTCTTAGTATGTTCCTGTCCGTCCCTTGTCATGTTGGTATAGAGAGCTGCCTCTCTGGTGACTTCCGTTTGTAATTGGGAAGCACGCTCGCTAGCAGCGCAGGTCAGTCGGTTCGTGGCGAGCGTCTGAAGTGGTAAGATCTCCGGCTAAGCGCGTGTCTGCTAAGTCCGTAGGACAATGGATTTCTTAAGTTCAGCCTAACTGAAAATTTAATCACCTTTATTTCAGGTTTAGCTCTAAAATATATAATGTTATCTTAAATTGCAACGCAGTGTGATTCGAGTGTACAGTTCAGAATATCTTCCGGTAGTTGCTTTGTCACTACTTTGTGAGTAAAGTGGAACCACGTGTTGATCAGTAACTCTAACTAAGATCATCAGTCTTAAATGCGAATGTGCGTGAGATTATAACGTCTCGTCTTGACAATATTTTTCTATATAGCATCTTTTCTTTATGTTCAACCCACGTGGGGTGTACTTTGTGAGACCTGTACCACGTGCTTATACAAATGTTTCACCCATCAGATTAATAGTAAGACGATAGTAACCAGTTCGAGGTTTTTCTTTTATAAATTGCTTTTAGATCTAATTTATTTTAATTATCAAAATTATTGTGGAGTTACACTCTTTGTGTAAATCAAGTTGACCACGTGAAGCATGTGGTGTAAGCATCAAAGCCCTCAGCTATTCTTTTCGGGAAGATTTCACAGAGAGTTAATATGAATTTAGTATACCACTGTGTGGTAATTACATGACAGACAGGATTGCGCTACGAACGTTACTTCTTTGGGTAAAAAAATTGAATCGGTTGGTTGTGGTTAATTTCCTCTTGCATATGTTTCAACGTTCTTCGTGTGTTATTTTCTAAATGTAGTGTTGTATACAGTCTCCCAATCTTGGCTCCATATTTGATGTGTTCCGTAAGATTACAAACTCACATTTTCACAATCCTAAATAAGGCAACAGCTTAGTTATGACTCAAGCTTAACAAGCTGAAACTTCAGTGATCAATGTTAAAATAAATTTCCAAATATAAACTGATTTATTTCTTTTTATTTAAATTCTCTTTTTATATATGTATCACCGGTTTTCGTATGACTATTAAAAGACTGTAATTAATGTTAGTCTGGTTGGAAATTTGGTAAGCTAGACTGGATACCTGGTGAAACAGTTGCTCAGTAATGCAAGGCTAACTTCCCCAGACAGCTCACAGCTTTTAACCCGCTTTTATTGTCTATCAGCACCGCTTTCACATCAAATTAATGCAACAACATTACAACTTTACCAGGAAAGACTTGGGATATCCTTCACTGTGAATTTCAGTTTATCATACGGAAAATATTATTACTGAAAAAGCACGGACTCCTTTGTGCGACTGTTCAATTATTGATACACGAGGAACTTTTCTGTATCTCATTGTCCTTGTTTTCCAGTGCTGTCGTTTACATAGCTGCAACGATTTTTGTTGTCTCCCAGTACAAGGGCAAGGCTAACATAAGAAGAGTAAACTACGCAGTAACGTTACATCCAATCTGAATGCTGGCCTTAACATCGCTATACCTTCCAGGGGATTTTCCTTTTGGAGTTGTTATTCACTTGTCTTACTCTTCTCTTACAACCAACACTTTCAGAAATTTGTAAAGTAGCGCACAGTTTAGCCTGGGATCTGAATCATGGTGCAACTCGATTCTTCTTACATGCACAGTCACTACAAACTCACGCTAAATACCATAAAAAGACATGAGACCAACAGGAAATCAAACCATGGACTCTGGATTTTCTCTCCTACAGCCCTACAAATACCAAATAACGCACTAATACGATACAATTATGGGAATAACGAAATAGAAATTACAGTTTCATGTTTTTGCTCCTTACGTACGACTCAGAATCTACACAGAACAAATTTTATAATTCTGGTAATACTCTAATGCAGGGGCCCGCATCTCGTGGTCGTGCGGTAGCGTTCTCGCTGCCCGGGTTCCCGGGTTCGATTCCCGGCGGGGTCAGGGATTTTCTCTGCCTCGTGATGGCTGGATTTTGTGTGATGTCCTTAGGTCATTTAGGTTTAAGTAGTTCTAAGTTCTAGGGGACTGATGACCATCGATGTTAAGTCCCATAGTGCTCAGAGCCATTTTTTGAACTCTAATGCAGGGCCGCAAAAACACGGAAAACCGCACGCGTGCAAAGCGAGGTGCACCGAGTGCCTGCACAGTGCATCGGTTCAACTCGGCATACTTCGCCTCAACTCGGCCTGATAGGTGAGGCCGACGCTGTGCGCTGCCGACTGCGCTGCCAGAAGGCTTAGTCAACATTGGAATACGTAAACGCAAGACAATTACCGGAATAATGGAACCATCTGCTCCAATAAAAGGGAAAATTGCCGAAAGTCAATTTAAACCGGAATGTAACTCTCCTACCTTTTTGTGTTTTGTGACGATAAAGCCAAATGTCTAATCTGCGGTACAATAATGACGTGTGTCAGAAAATCGTCTATTGAAAGGCACTACAGCAAATTGCATTCAGAAAAGTATAGTGATATAACCGGAGATGACAGAGAGGAAGAATTAAGGAAGTTGCAAACTCTTGCAGAAGTGAATTCTGTATCTATAAACGAGGTTTGTTGCAAGTACTTTAGCATGTATATTTTGGTTAAAGATCATGCGAAACGAAATAACATTTGTTTAGATTCCTTAGTGTTCGTTTTCGCATAAATTATTTCTAACATATCTTTTTTTCTCTACTTTAGGGTGAAGAAGATGAGGGGTGTTGCGAAAGGACACTCAGAGCTAGTTACAAAGTTGCTCTACGTTTATCAAGAGCTGGGAGGCCATTTATGGACGGGCCATTAATAAAAAACATTATATTGGACGTAGTGGAAACAATGAATCCCACATTAGCTCCCGCGTACAGCAGAATACCACTTTCCAGAATGACAATACGTCGGAGAATCAACGACATTGCTGAGAACTTGCGTGAACAACTGGCAGCCAAAATTGAAAACATCCTAGCGTACTCCATCGCATTTGATGCCTTGGGAAAAGCTGTTTTCCGTAACCACAGAGGGGCACCAGCAATGTGCGGTAAAGCAAAAGGGTTTATTGGCCTACTGCGGGAAAAACTTAACATGCTGAATTTACCTTCCGTTCATTGCTTTGCACACCAAGAGGCTCTTTGTGCGAAAGTTATCGGTCTTCAAGATGTGATGAAGGTAGTGGTGCGTATCGTGAACTACATTCGTTCTCATGGACTCACTCATCGTCAATTCAAAGAATTTTTGATTTCCTTTGAAGAGGAGTATCCAGATATTCCCTACCACGCTGAGGTGCGCTGGCTGAGCAAAGCGAATGTGATTTCCCGAATTTTTCGACTATGCCACACTGTGGCTCAGTTTCTGGAGAGCAAAGGACGTCCGGAGCCACTTTTTCATGACCCTGGATGGGTAGCTGATTTAGGATTTTTAGCAGACATTATGGCTCTCCTAAATGATTTAAGTATGAAACTCCCAAAGGAAAACAATCTCATCAACGATATGATCAGCTAAATAAACGCTTTCCAGTATAAACTGAAGCTCCTCAAAAACAACCTTTCAGACAAAAATACGCAACACTTTCCACAACTAGGTAAGCGAGATATAAATTGTACCTTTATTAAAACGGCCTGATTTTTATAACCGCTCTAATCAAAACGGTACTATGTTTTTGTTTGACAGCATCTGTGCAGAAAGCAGCGCGCTTTGAAAAATACGTCGAGGTGCTACAATCGCTTGAAAATGCGTTTAACGACCGATTCCAGGTAATGTGCCGGTATATGACATACATCTAAATAAAGGAGATTGCGTTACATATGCAAGTGTAACATTACATTAAAACCTATAGTACACATTACATGTTTATTAAAATCTATCGCATTTTAGTGCTTCGAAACAACGGCTTATATTACTTTCATTTATTAACATTGGCTTTGTTATTGTTTCAGGAAATTACCTACCTGCAGCCAATTCTCCATGTTTTTGTGAAACTTTTTTCGATGGATATTGAAAGTGAGCCTTCAGATTTACATTTCGAAGTAATTGATTTGCAAAGCCATGTTCACCGAAAGGATGTGTTTTACAATACAAAAGGTTTGCTTCATTCTACCCGAATTTGCCGAAGGAAGAATTTCCCAAGTTACACAGAGAAGCAGCGAAGATTATTTCAATGTTTGGTACACTTGTGTATGTGAAAGGTTTTTTTTCTGTTTTGTCTTGTACAAAAACTAGATTGCGTGCGAGTATTTCTAATTGTAATATAAAAAATTCTCTCAGAATTGCTGTCAGCCAATCTCTTGTTCCAGATCTTAGTAGCAAAATTTGCAAATAAAATAAAGAGCACATAGGAAGATACATTTGTGTTACCATTACAGTTATTATATAAATCTCTTTTGTACCGGTACACCAAACTAAGCTCTCCACCTAGTGTACATTAGTATTTGTCAATGACGAAGACAACAGGGTAAAAGCTTTGAAACAGGTCGAGACAGGCGGCGCGAGCGACACAAGCTAATGAAGTGAGAGGCAGAGCTGTTGCGCAAAGCCGAGGAGTGGGGGGTCTGCACTGTCGTCAACATAGCGCAGCCGCCTACTGTGCGATGCACCGGTGCATGGACCTCGTGCGGCCCTGCTCTAATGCTTCAGATGTTTTATATACGGTCACTGACATTAAAGCTCCATGAATATCTCTATTAACATCACCTGCGTCAAAAATAAATAAAACCAAAAATACTTCCAATAAACATGTCAGTAATAAATAAATCTCAGTCGACGACTACATAAATAAATTATAAAAACAAAACAAAAAGGTTCAAATAGTTCTGAGCACTATAGGACTTAACTTCTGAGGTCATCAGTCCCCTAGAACTTAGAACTACTTAAACCTAACTAACCTAAGGACATCACACACAGCCATGCTCGAGGCAGGGTTCGAACCTGCGACCGTAGCGGTTTTGCATTTTGTTCGTTATTAATAGTTGTGTTTGGTCGTTGCGGACGTCGCAAGACAGCCTGTTCAAGTTCGGTGGTTGATCCTTCCACTCAGTTTTTTTTTATTACAGAGGCCAACCGGCTCTCTGACCGAACACGCTGAGCTACCGTGCCGGCAGCCGCTCGGCCACTCAGGCCGGCGGGACTGAACCAGTATTCTGCTTATCGTCACAGGTTATTCACCATCTGAACAAAAGTATGCCTTGAATGTCTACCTGCTTCTTTGTCTTCTTTAAGAAGTATTTGGCAAGGCAAAAGGGGACGCACTAGGTGGGAAGAAATTCTGTTTTTGGTGTTCATAACCATAAATAGGCTGCCTACACAAAAGATCAGTGGAAATTTGAGCGATAATGCCGATTAACTCAGTTAAGAACTTCGACCACCTGCCTGGTTGTTCCATCGCTATTTTTTTCCAGCGAAAAGTTACGGTGATTGTACATTTATTTGACTTTTTTGCTCTTCGTTTGTTCTAGAAGAACGCTGAAGAGCGTCTAGGCTGGAGTCTGAGGGTGCGGTGCTCTTCTTTTATGGATGTCGAAAGGCTTCTGTATTCTGCGGCGACCATTAAGCCTTTGAATATGACGTTAAGGGTGTTGTGCTGCTCCCGGCAAGAGCACTCAAACATTCCATTGTGCCGGCCCGGCACACGGAACAGGAAAAGTTGCGCGCAGAGCACAGCCCGGAAAGTTTTATGCTACGCGTTTAACTCCACGATGTTTTCGCCACCCAGGTAAGAATATGTGCCATTGCTTAGGTGTAATTCGTGCAGGTATAGCTTGTTTTCCTTTGTCACAAGGATTCATTTTTCAATAGCTCTAAAGAAAATTAGAATAGTTTACCAAGTACTTTCAAGATCTTTCGTTTTCTCATCGGTCAAATTTGGCAACGTTAACTTAGCTCCATTTTATTTAGTATATGTTGTTATTCTCGTGTTCCACAGTACAGAGCTTAGTTAACGTGTTTGTCATTTAACTTTACCGCCGGTGCTTCTTATATTATCTGTACAGTTACCATTTTATCGAGTAACTCGTAAGGGTTAAACGCTTTTCATACCTTAATCATCTCCGCACTGAAATTGGTATATCAGTGACTATGAGGTAGTTGTAGCAATAATGTTTATTGAAGTAGAAATGACAGCTAAAACAAGTAGCAAGATTTACATGCTCAGTACAGTAGATAAAGGTGCTGAGTGCCGTCTATCTAGGGAGAACTCAAAACATTTCACTCTGTTGACGGATTGTGGCTCTGGCTCTGAGAACTATGGGACTCAACTGCTGTGGTCATTAGTCCCCTAGAACTTAGAACTACTTAAACCTAACTAACCTAAGGACATCACACACATCCATGCCCGAGGCAGGATTCGAACCTGCGACCGTAGCAGTCGCACGGTTCCGGACTGCGCGCCTAGAACCGCGAGACCACCGCGGCCGGCTGACGGATTGTGGCTCGAGAGTACTGAATCCTGGGTAGATATGGATCCGATAGAACTGTTCATGATAGGAGCAAACCTCGAAAGAATTACACTGACTGTGAAGAAACTTCCACAAACGGCGACTATTGCCAAATATGCATTAAACAAAGCAAAGAGCTATAGATAGACAGATTGTGAACGAAATGCGTTTGTCTGTCGTAAGGGCAATGCGTGAGGGCTTCCGTGACTCTTATCTAAAGAGCTTACACAAAACTCAAGACCTAACGAGGTGGTGCAGTGGTAAGCACACTGGACTCGCCTTCGGAAGAAAGACGGTTCAAACCCACGTCCGGCCACCCTGATTTAGGTTTTCCGTGATTTCCCTAAATTACTTCAGGCAAACGCCAGGATACGCGCTTCCCTAATCCGATGGGACCCATAACCTCGTTGTTTAGTCCCATCAGCCAACCAGCGAACCAACAAAACTCAAAAAAATTCTTGTCTTATGAAAAAGCTGTCATCAGCAAGTCGGTCACAAAGAAATGGTTCAAATGGCTCTGAGCACTATGGGACTTAACATCTGTGGTAATCAGTCCCCTAGAACTTAGAACTACCTAAACCTAACTAACCTAAGGACATCACACACATCCATGCCCGAGCCAGGATTCGAACCTGCGACCGTAGCAGTCGCGCGGTTCCGGACTGAGCGCCTGAACCGCTAGACCACCGCGGCCGGCAAGTCGGTCACAGATGGCTCAGAGACCTAAATTGAGGGTAGAAAAGAAAAAGCACAAATGCTGAACTCTGTTTTCCCATTTTCGACGATATAAACCTATGCAAAAACTGCGACTGCAGAAAAAAGAGGCAGTAAAACAATGGAGAAAATGTGAATATGTTGGGGCTGCAGCACATTCCTAGAGTCCTCACTAAATTGTGGCTCTTGTGAAATTGTACGTAAGTCTTCGCGAAATAGTTGCCGTCTATCTTCAGGCTTCTGCCAGTTAATGATTTTCTGCATTTCCGTAATGCTCTCTTATGGATCAAACAAACCTTTGACAATTCGTGTTGCCTTTCTTTATATACCTTCGATATCTTCTTTTAGTCCTATGTGCTGTGTGCTATAGACAATTGAGAATATTACAGGACTCGTCGCACTACAGTTTTTTTATGCAATCGCCGTTGTACTCAAACTGCATCTTCCAAGTGTCCTACCAGTGAACCAAAGCCTGTCACCTGTTTTACCTGTAACTGAGGGTATGCAATCATTCCACTCCATATCGACAAAAATTGTTACACCCATCTATTTGTGTGAGTTGAATGATTCCAGATGTGACTTATTGATGTTATGGTCATAGGATACTACGTTTCTGCGTTTTATTATGTGTACAATTTGACGTTTAAGAACATTTAAAGCAAGTTAGTAAGGAATGAAGTACTATCTGAAGAACTGCTCAAATATCCAGGCAGATCTCGATAAAATTTCAAAATGGTATACACCTTGAAAGCTGCTTTTGATCTACAGATACGTAAAATTGTGCATTTCAATATTAAATAAATTTAATTAAGTTATAGAAACATAATTTTCCGAAATGAATGGACTCAGTCTACTTACAAATTGTTAGTTTAGATGATTTGATTGTAATTGTAGCTCACTAAAGTAAACTGAAAATTGGAAGAACTGTTTATGTAAAGAGAATTCAGGCTTCTGTAACGGCTTCTATTTTTTCAGGGAAAAAGCCTCATGCTTTGCTTCAAAAAAATAGAATAAGTATAGGACAACAACCTAGGAGGAGAATGCACAGTCGAACGACCTGTTGCTGCTGCAAAGATGTTGATGATATAGGATAAAACACCCGACTGACTAAGTATCCTTGAGACAAATCCATATACTATGTGCAGTAGGAGGAGCAGTAAGTATCTTGAGGTGTCTACATGGACAAATCCACCCCACACAAAATACAATCAAATAAATAAGTACGTAACTTGCAGTAAATGCAAAAGACAGATTGTTTTTTTTTATTTACTTCTCTCTCGCGCTCAAAAGATACATCAGAAACGAGCAAGAGGAGCAAGAGGAAACAAATGACTGCGTCACACATCTATTGCTCAAAACTTAGGTGAATACTTTCCAAGTGTCCGAAATAAATTAACGAAAATTGCGCCACAGGAATAATGATTTTCTACCTTTGTTTGCATTAGCACGCATATACTTTGTCGCTCGCCTCGACGCTCTTTTGGCGCAAGCAGCCGCAAATCTGCCGCTCCTGCTTAGTTAGCTTCACTTTGTTAGCTTGCCTTTTCACCGATCACCAAACACAGATATAATATTTAATTGTGCTCAACAAGGTATCTTCTGAACCAGTGAACGTGATGGTCGTAAACAACAGCTCGTTTGAGGTGTACAGTCATATTTATTTGGCCTGTCATATCGCCAGGAGAATCAAATCTGGCGTTTTACGGATCGAAGCGTGGAATCTCAGATCCCTTAATCGGGCAGGTAGGTTATAAAATTTAAAAATGGAAATGGATACGTTAAAGTTAGATATAATAGGAATTAGTGAAGTTCGGGACAGGAGGAACAGGATTTTTCGTCAGATGAATACAGGTTTGAAAACACAAAATAAAACGGGGGTAATGGAGGAGTAGGTTTGACAACGAATAAAAAGAAAAAGGAATGCAGATAAGCTACTATGAACAGCATAGTGAACACACTATTGTAGCCAAGAGGGACACGAAGCCCATGCCCACCACAGTAGTACAAGTTTATATGCCAACTAGCTCCACATAGGAGGAGGAGATTGAGGAAAGGTATAGCCAGATAAAAGAAATTATTAAGATAGTTAAGGGAGAGGAAAATTTAATAGTCATTTGTGACTGGAATTCGATAGTAGGGAAAGGAAGGGAAGGAAAAGTAATAGGTGAATATGGACTGGGGAAAAGGAATGAAAGAGGAAACCGCCTAGTCGAATTTTGCATAGAGCATAATTTAATCATAGTTAACACTTGGTTTAAGAATCATGAAAGAAGGTTGTATACGTGGGAGAAACCTGCAGACACCTGAAGGTTTCAGACTGATTATATAATGTTAAGACAGAGATTTCGGAAACAGGTTTCAAACTGTAAGACATTTACAGGGGCACATGTGGACTCTGACCACCACTTATTGGTTATAAATTGCAGATTAAAATTGAAGAAACTGAAAAAAAAACGCAGGAATTTAAGGAGATAAAACCTGGATAAACCGAAAGAACCAGAGGTTGTGCAGAGTATCAGATTGAGCATTATGGCACTATTGACAAGAACTGGAGAAATGAATACAGTAGAAGAAGAATGGGTACTTCTGAGAGATGAAACTGTGAAGGCAGCAGAGGATCAAGTAGGTAATAAATTATGGAAATGGAAGAGGACGTAAATGTAGATGAAAAGTGAGATATGATACTGCATCAAGAATTTGACGATGTTCTGAAACATTTAAGACGAAACAGGGCACCGGGAGTGGAAGACATTTCGTTAGAGCTACTAATAGTCTTGGGAGAACCAGTCACGACAAAACTCTTCCATGTGGTGAGCAAGGTGTATGAGACAGGCGAAAAACATCTCAGTTGGAGAAGAATATAATAATTCCAATTCCAATTAAAGCAGGCAATGACAAGTGTGAAAATTACCGCTTAATAAATCACTAGTGCTGAATACTAACACGAATTTTCTACAGAAGAATGGAAAAACTGGTAGAAGCCAACCCTCTGAAATATCAGTTTGGATTCCGGCGAAATGAAGGACCACGTGATGCAAACTGACCCTACTTCTCCTAGAAGACAGGTTAAGGAAAGGAAAACCTGTGTTTATAGCATTCGTAGACTAAGAGAAAGCTTTTGACAATGTTGACTGGAATGCTCTCTTTCAAATTCTAAAGGTCGCCGGGGTAAAATACAATGAACGAAAGGCTATTTACAATTTGTACAGAAACCAGATAGCAGCTATAAGACTCGAGGGGGGCACGAAAGGGAAGCAGTGGTTGAGAAGGAAGTGAGACAGGGTTGTAGCCTAACCCTGATGTTATTCAATCTGTATATTCAGTACACATTAAAGGAAACAAAAGAAAAATTTGGAGTGGAGTAGGAATTGAAGTTCAGGGGGAAAAATAAGAACTTTGAGGTTATCCAACGACATTATAATTCTGTCAGAGACAGCAAAGGACTTGTAAGAACAGTTCAACGGAATGGACAGTGCCTTGAAAGGAGGATATAAGATGAACATCAACAAAAGCAAAACGAGGATTATGGAATGTAGTCGAATTACGTCGGGTGATGCTGCGAGAATTAGATTAGGAAATGAGACACTTAAAATAGTAGACGAGTTTTGCTATTTGGAAGCAAAATAACTGTTGATGGTCGAAGTAGAGAGGATATAAGATATAGACTGGCAACGGAAAGAGTAGCGTTTCTGAATAAGAGAAATTTGTTAACATCGAGTATAGATTTAAGTGTCAGGAAGTCTTTTCTAAAAGTATTTGTATGGAGTAAAGCCATGTATGGATGTGAAACATGGACGATAAACAGTTTAGACAAGAGGATAATATAAGCTTTTGAAATGTAGTGCTACAGAAGAATGCTAAAGACTAAAAGGGTAGATCACGTAACTAATGGGGAGGTACTGAATAGAATCTTGGGAAAAGAAATTTCTGGCACAACTTGACAAGAAGAAGGGATCTGTTGGCAGGACACATTCTGATCACCAATTTAGCACTGGAAGGAAGCGTGGGGGGTAAAAATCGTAGAGGGAGCCCAAGAGACGAGTACAGCAAGCAGATTCAGAACGATGTAGGTTGCAGTAGTTACTCGGAGATAAAGAGTCTTGCACAGGACAGAGTAGCATGGAGAGCTGGATCAAACCAGTCTCTGGACTGAAGACCACAACAATAATGACATCGCCACAAAAAAGGCTCTGTCGCCCTAAAAAGGCCTGTGTTGCACTGTAGCCACAGGAACATCTTTGATTAAGATGAAACACATATTTGACAGACGACTACGTGCACGGACTACATAACACGAACGCGTACTGGAAAGCAATGCCTCCGAATTTTTGGTGTGAAAAATGTTAATGCTCTTTAGATGAAACAAACATTATTAACATTCTACATCTTTGTCCTTCAAGTCTAAATATTTTTAGCGCTTGCCGCTAGAGGGCTCCGAATTTTAGGATGTAAATGGGGGTGTGTATCATAACTATATCGGTGCGTGAGAAACAGTGTGAGTCTGTTGAGTTCCGAACTTTAAAAAGTCGTCCATACATGGAGCACCCTCTGCTTCAGCACGATAATGCCAGACCACACACGAGTGTTGCGACATCTGCAACAATCCGACGGTTTGGGTTCACTGCCATACACCATCCTCCATACAGTCTCGATTTGCTCCCACCCAATTTTCATTTGTTTCCAAAACTTAAAGAACAGCTTAGAGGACTCCACTTTTATAGTGATGAAACGGTGGATGCAGAGATAAATGGTGGCTCTGCCAACAAAGTCAAACCTTCTGCAGTGACTGTATCAACAAATTGGTCTCTCCTTAAAAGACGTATGTTCGTCGTCAGGATGACTATGTTGGGAAATAAATATGTAGACATTAATAATAAAGATGTAGGATGTTAATGACGTTTGTTTCAATTGAACAGTTTTACGAGTCTTCGCATAAAAAGTCGGAGGCATTACTTTCTAGCTCGTCCTCGTAAGTTCTGGTGGAAGAAGAGTGTGAACCCGTAAATGTACTTCGAACAGTGAAACGAGGATTTTTGTCAGACAGTGGATCCACGTCACGATAGTTGCAGTTTGTGCGGCAGTGAAACCAGTATTGTTCACCATTCTTATGTGGCTATGCGTCGAAGCATAGGTATTTATTGTACAACCACATTATATTCAACGTACAGTGCCTTCCACTTCATCTGAAGTTCTTGGTTCGAATAAACTGAGGATATGGGTATACTGAGCACAGAACGAAGTTTCCTGAAATCATGCATAAATACTTTTAAATCTGGTCCTCTGTTATTAGGCAAGCGCTTCTGTAAAACAACATGTTTATGATTAACCTTTCGCTATTTGAGAAGGCCCCCATGAAAAATGAGAGATCGTAGGAAAATGGAACATTTTGGAAACATTTTTAAGGACATGCAGAATAGAAATAACGAATAAATCATTGTAGGAAACATATTTTAATTTTCACGTGAGGGAGTAGCATTTTTTAAATGCCCACGATGTATACGCTCCAGGTTACAAACGTTGCTCAGTGTGACAACCATCTACAACCACGACAGCCTGGATCCGCAGGAGGGATTACTCTACTGCTGCCGGAAACATCTCTGACGGGCTGGACCATGGATTCTCCAACTGTCGTGACACAGACTGTGCGCCCCTTGAAGATCGCCCATTACGTTCAGCATTCTCAGTCATGGCGACAGTAGGTTCGTTAACAATTTGTGGTGCAATCGCCAGTTAATTCGAACTTCCAAATCTTGTCCTTCAACTCCTGTGCGGAAAGAGGACCTTTCGTATTCCTTTAATTCGTCGATACTCACGAAGGGTAACAACACTATTGCTGTTTTGAAAAAAAACTACTTTACGAGTAAAGTCCTGTTCACCTGGTCCAGACCACGTTGACAGTCTGCAGCTGTAACGCACACCAACGCTTCTGTTTCAACCCTACGTCACCGTACTAGTACCGGCGCCTAACAGCAAGCCATGACACTAGCACTACCAACAACGCAAATCCTGTAATGCACAGTCTGTATATCTATCTCATAGAGTTGGGAACCCATCAGTAGCAGGGTAATTGATTAAGGAATTAATGTAGTTTCGTAGTAGTAGAAGCAGTTGTTATATAATTTATCACTATCCAAGGAAATGTGATTTGTAAGGCGTATTTTAGCATTTCAAATAATAGGCTCTAATTTTGAAGTCTAAATAAATATCCATACGGTAAATAGTTTTCCGTCTACACAGGCTCAAGCAGCGAAAGATTAATTATAATGACAATGTACTCATTACACGTGTATTTTGAGAGGTTGCATCAACAACTGTTTTATCATCAAACAGCATCATCATAAAACACGTAAAAAGATAGATTCCTGAGTGACACAACCAACAACGTATAACAGAATTATACATGCCAATCTTAATCATTTGAAATTCAGTACGCACAGAAAGTTAGGCATATGACAATATGAACACCTCTTACGACATCCCTAAGTTTACAAATCAGCTTTTTATTTTTATGTTGACAGTGTTTAGTAGTAGGCTATTTGTTACTGAGAAACACATGTTCGCTGACGTATTCCTCAATGTTCCAAGCAACGATGAAGATAATATGGTTTTTAATGATATCAAAACTGAAATGAATCATTTGTGTACCTAAGAAGTAGGTAGGCTCACTCTCTCTATGCAACAAACTGCATACCATAATGAACTGTCCTCATAAATTAAAACTATGTGCCGGAGAGGTACCACAATTCAATCCCGATGGTTTCCTTTCACGATCGTGTGGTAGCGTTCCATTATTCTGGGACTAAATGTTTCTATGAATGTCGGGAAATAATTTGACCAGTAGTAGTAGAAGCGTGTGACTCAAGTAACAAGCTTGTTTCAAACGGGGTGGATGAACATCAGGTTCTAAAAGATTTATCGACAATTCTAGCTAGTTGTTCAGTTCCAAAGATGAGAACATTAAATTTACAGTAGAACATGTACACAAACAGACTACAAACTTCCTCGATTTAAAAATAATATGCGTTGCTTTGATATACACAGGAAACACACGTTACTATAAAAAATATATCATGCCATCCCCATTCGTAAGTACTTGCTACTTTCGGATCAATGATACACAGAGTGGTCAGATTACAGTTTTCAGAGACTTAAAAGAAAAAGAAATAAACGCAAGACAACAAATTTCGGAAAAGAAGGAGTATCCTATATAAAATAGATTTCCTTTATCATACGCATTGCAAAAAACAATGAAATGGAACTTACATCACACACACCACTAACTACAACAAGACATTCCACCACAGACAGGAATTCTTCGGCAACCTCTCTTATGAAATAGTTAATACATTCAACCAACTGAATATAGATATTTCTTTTTGTACAAAAAAAAGTGTCATTCCTGATATTAAACATAACAAATAACTCAGAAAAACTGACACGTTGTGGCATATACAGGGTTTTTAAAAGCAAGGTGTCGAATATTTTGAGAGGTGGTAGTAATCATGGAAACAAGGAAAGTAAGTCTAATATATATGGATAAACAAACTCTCCGAAATAAACACGTCTTTATAGGAAGGGCTCCGCGATGCTTGGTTGCAGATATTAGCACAGTCGTTGCATTGGCGCTCCGTCAAATGTGTCGGCAGGATATAATAATGTCTTACTTACGGTACACTACCTACCATTAGGTGCTCTGAAGTCTGTTGTGTGGTTCGAGTCTTTCTGTTGGCTACGTTAGTTTTCGTCGTGTTTGTGTGCCTTATTGTACATAACTGTCGACCCTGGGTACGTATCATGGTGTTTTACGTTTTTCCAAACGCGGATTCAATTATGTGTTTACTGTTGTTGAGCTGGTTGTACGTACAAATGGTATAGTACATTTACGTTTTCTCTCTTCCACCACATATTAGCAATGGAAGCCTACTACTCTACAAGTGAAATGACGAATATGACACTGTACTATGGATTAGCATCTGGACATAGCCTGCGAGCCCGTGCCTTCAACGCTGAGAAATATTCACAGCGCAGTGTCCTCTGATAAGCTGTTCCGCAGACTTTTCCAGCGTCTGAGGGTCATACATACACTTGCACCTCGGAAGACTGACAGTGGGAGGCTCCGCAAAATCCGTACGCTTGGCATAGAGGAGCGTGTGCTACGTTCGGTGGAAGAAACCAATGGGACCGGTGTGCGACGATTAGCAGCAGCTGAAGGCGTGCCACGCTCTCTTATCTGGGAGGTACTTCATGAACAGTTTCTGTACTCGTATCATCTACAGCGCGTTCAGGTCCTAAGGTCACATGATCATCATGGCAGACGGCGGTTCTGTCAATGGCTGTTGCAGAAGTGTGCCGCAGATCCACTGTTCTCATCCGAGGTTTTATTTACCGATGAGGTTAGGTTCACAAGAGATCGTGTTGGGAATTTCTATGACCAGCATGTATGGGTCGACGTAAATCCTCAAGCAATTCAGGAAAAAGGGAATCAACACCGATTGTCAATCAGCGTATAGGCAGGCGTACTTGGCGACAGATTAATATGGCCATTCGTGCTACCACAAAGATTGACTGGGGAGCATTGTCTGGACTTTCTCACTAATGTATTGCCTACCATACTTGCTGGCCAGGGTGGCCGAGTGATTCTAGGCGCTACAGTCTGGAACCGCGCGACCGCTACGGTTGCAGGTTCGAATCCTGCCTTGGGCATGGATGTGTGTGATGTCCTTAGGTTGGTTAGGTTTAAGTAGTTCTAAGCTCTAGGGGACTGATGACATCAGAGGTTAAGTCCCATAGTGCTCAGAGCCATTTGAACCATTTTTGAACCTACCATACTTGGAGGCTCTGCCATTGCAGCAACGAATACAAAAGCGGTTTATGCATGATGGCGCTTCAGCACACTTCCGTCACGATGTGCCCGAATATCTTATGCATACATTTCAGAACCACTTGATCTGTCGGGGGCGGGAGGGAGAGAGGGGTGGGAGGGGAGGGCGCACGCCTTGGCCTGCTCGTTCCCCAGACCTGAATTACCTAAACTTTTGGTTATGGGGACCTTAAACGAACTGGTCTACGCCAATCAGCGATGTGTGGACACTACAGGGCCGCCTTCAATGCGTGCCCGCATGTACAACAACAAGTGGGTATACTTCAAATGGATGCTACGTTGAACATCTCCTGTAAACACGTGTTTATTGCAGAAAGTATGCATTCCCGGATCAGTGTTTATTGGACCTATCTCAGAAAGTATGCCTTTCTGGACCCATGTTTATTTGAGTTGCTTTTCTTCTTTCGATGAATACTACCACCTCTCAAAGTATTCGACACTTTTTAACAACCTGTAGACGACCAACTGCAAAAAATTGATCATTTCTATGTAGATCAAAGTGGCAAGAATTTTAGAGTGAGGTTTAAAGAACGCTGAAGGTTGCGTGCGTAGCTCGGGTAATTAATGAGGAGGTACTGAATCCATGTGGAGAGAAAAGAGCTTTAGGTATAACTTGCCTAAAATATATACAATATTCTGCGGAATCAATGAAGAGTTCACGTGGCAATATAGGGCCTTGTGGAGGGCAAAAATTTTAGAGGGTGGCCAAGGATTGAGTACAAGAAGAAGGTTCAAATGGATATAGGTTGTAATAGTTTCTTAGTAGAGTCGCTGCATCAAATCAATATTTAGACTTGAGAACATTGTAACAAATTTGAGGCGATCGGTTCGCGGAAAACACAAATTGTAATTGTAAACGTATTTGTAACTGTAAGAGAACTTAGACTGTTTTATCATCTAATCTGTTCATAGCGGGCACTAACTTCGCTGCACTAATAACTGGCGCTTGTCGTAGGTTACATGATGACACTTCAGAAACTATGAATATCAGGCACGTCAGAAAAACCATCAGTAGTTGAACACAAAACCATTCAAAAAGTAAGGATCATCAACTGAATTCTCAGCCACCATAATACTGATGTGAGCGAGTAGCTGATGTTGAAGCTTTAGTCGTATACAGAACACTGGAGTCGTGAAATGATGTACGCACAACTGTGGAGTCGAGAGATGCTGGGCGTCAAATTAATCTCTGTTACAATTTTGTGCAACTATGAAGGCATGTGGCAGAGAGAGTAGGGCAGCCTCAAGAGGGTGTATCACGCCTTGGCCAAGTACTTAGCAACGTTCTATTGATTCCGTCTTTCATCAGCACGGTGATGAATGTGAAAAACATTTCGTGCTTATTTTATTGTTCGTGCACGGCGACGATCATTTTGCCACTATTGTGTTCGTTATGGATAACGTAAAGAAAACTAACAAATGTCACACGAATAATCGAGAGCACTAGGCGCTCCTTGTAAGTCACGTTATCGAGAAAATGTCAGAAGCGAAAACAGTGTTCCGTGATGAAGTTTGCTCCGGCGTTGCCACTTTTCGAGAAGAGAGGACAGCTGCAGCATGTGGTGTGGGACGGAGATAGAGAGCACTCTAACGACACCGAAAAGTAATCTCTCTTTCTCTCTCTCTCTCTCTCTCTCTCTCTGTCTTTTCGCAGAACGCATCACTCACCCGTCTTCTTAGCTGCTCGCCACTCTAGAAGTGAGTAGGGTCAGCTCATGTGGCTTGCAGCAGAGAGTGCCAGATGTAAAGAGCCTCTCGACTGTTTCCACGCTTGAGGTCATTTCGATATCTGGTGCGTATATTATATCATTTGGTCATCATACAATTACGTCCTCTATCAGTCGATTAGGAAATAAATTTACTGTTAATACTGAAAGAAATTAACGTTAAGGTAAAGGATAACCTTGTCTACAGAAGCAAATATTATACTGTTATAAAGAAATTTTAAAACGCTGAGGAATGAGCGTCACTTCGCAAGCTCTATTGGCAAAGTCGACATATTTAATGTGCATGTTTAAAAATATTAGAACAAGCTGTTTGATATGAATCAATACTGGCCTAATAAATACTTACCCCCAAAGTGACTTTCCTAAAAAAAAAAAACAAATTATGGCTAACTATTTCTAAACAATGGCAGCATAACTAACAGCAGTAAAAATTGTGATAGATGTGGTTTTCTTATGAGTAGACTGGATTTCAGCATTTTTTGGAAAGTTTTGGCTGCATCAGCTTTAGGACACCTTACCCCAACATTTTGATGATGCTGACGTTAAATTTAATGGCACATAAAACTTGCTCAAACTACACTGACGGAAAAACAATCACAACACCAAGAAGGAGTTGTTCGACATGAAACAAAAAAAAAAAATGGTTGGCGTTTTCCTACATCTGAAATATCGTGTTTACTCAAATTTCGCGCCAGGCACACGAGAGTGGCGTTAGTAGCACCACTATGAGGATGCAAATCAGGTTTGCTTTAAATACTGGCTGTAACGGTCGTGACAGTTATCTTTGATAATGGACCTGGTGCGTTGGTATTACTCAAGAATGCCTCTTAGGCGACAAAGACGCCATTATCAACACCTCACAGAGTTTGAACGAGGTCGTGTAATAGGGCTACGAGAAGCTGGATGTTCCTTCCACGACACTGTAAAAACACTTGGCAGGAATGCAGCCACCGTTCATGACTGCTAGCAGCAGTAGTCAGGAGAATGTACGGTCGCAAGATGGATGGACTCCGGACGGCCACGTGGCACTTCCGAGAGGGAAGACAGTCGTTTTCGGCATAGGGCTCTGGACGCATTGTACTGCAGCTGCAGCAGCAATTTCAGTAGCAGTTGACACCACAGTGACACAACGAACTGTTACAGACCGGTTATTTCAGGGACATCTACGAGCCAGACGCCCTGTAACGTGCATTGTGCTGACCCCAAACCACCGCCATTTGCGACTTCAGTGGTGTCAAGCGAGAGCTCATTTGAGGACAGGGTGGAGGTCTGTTGCGTTTTCTGATGAAAACTCGTTCTGCCGCTGTTCCAGTGATTGTCGTGTATTGGTTAGGAAGTGGCTAGTTGAGGGCCTGCGACCAACCTGCCTGCGTGCTGGACACACTGGACGTACACCTGAAGGTGTGGTCGAGGGTGCGATTTCGTATAGCAGTACGAGCACTCTCGTGGTTATCCCACGCAGACTGATTGCATATTTGTACGTTAGTCTGGTGATTCAACCTGTTGTGCTACCATTCATGAACAGCATTCCAGCCAGTGCTGTCACTGAATCTCCTTTTCGCTAATAAGCACTAAGAGGGCTGCAGAACTGAGCGTAGCTATTTGATAGTCTGGCAAATGTCAATAGTATCACATGTTCTTACTCTCTGATACATTGCGGAGATGTTTGCGAATCAACATGGAGTACTACCACAGAGCCTAGTAACAGGTACATAGTATGCCACACATTAGTATCTCTTTGTCAGCGCCGGCCGCGGTGGTCTAGCGGTTCTAGGCGCTCAATCCGGAACCGCGCGACTGCTACGGTCGCAGGTTCGAATGCTGCCTCGGGCATGGATGTGTGTGATGTCCTTAGGTTAGTTAGGTTTAAGTAGTTCTAAGTTGTAGGGGACTGATGACCACAGATGTTAAGTCCCATAGTGCTCAGAGCCATCTTTGTCAGCCTGATGCCGGCAATGAGAATTTCTCCTATCATCAGTATTCGAATGGGCTATCTATGGAACGATAACCACACCATTTAGATCATGGAAAAGTAAAGGAAGAGTTTAATTTATTATCCCATCGACACCGATATCACAAATACGGAACATAAATTCGGACTCCATAAAGATGCTCAAGGAAACTGGTTGTGGCCGCTTCAACGGAAACATCCCGGCATTCGCCTTAAGCGATTTTAGGAAACCGTGGGAAAGCTAAACCTGTTGGCCAACTGTGGATTTGGAGACCGTTACACACAATTGCGACTATACATTGTCAGCTGTAGAATCGTGACATACTCTCTTTCATGTTGCACGCAGATAAATGAACTGGAGTGTAGTTGATACTTACCGTGATATTGCGACCTGGTGTGTCTTCGACGAGCTGTCTTGCGATGTCCTTGCAGATCTTTCGCGTGGCTGGCGACATCTTGGAGTCGTCCTCCCAGTAGCGGCTAGCCGAGTGGGCATACAGGGCAGCGGGCGTCGCGTGCGTCACACGTGTGTTCGTCACGATGCCTGTCGCCATGCCTGCGCACACCATACACCACCATACTGATCAGAGTCAGTACAACATGTTTGCACCGCCATACTGGTGACAGTCTGTACAACGTACCTGCACACACCACACACCCGAGCGGTTCTAGGTGCTTCAGTCCGGAACCGCGCTGCTGCTACGGTCGCAGGTTCGAATCCTGCCTCGGGCATGGATGTGTGTGACGTCCTTACGTTAGTTAGGTTTAAGTAATTCTAAGTTTAGGGGAATGATGCCCTCAGATGTTAAGTCCCATACTGCGTAGAGCCATTTGAACCACAACATACATCGCCATATCGACCAGAGGTGATACATGTATACACACATCATACATCACCATACTGACTAGAGACAGTATAACATGCCAGCGCACACTATCATCGTCGCACTGACCAGAGGTAGTACACACATAAAAATCATACTGTAGTAAAATATGCCTGTCTTAATCCCCAAATACACGATTAACAGATGAATGAATAATGGAAGCACTTTGTGTTACTGTTTTCTATGTGTGGTGTAGAGTACCCAATAAGCTCAGAAGATCGTGGACTGCGGGATTACACGAGGCAAAATCGTGACCACAATAACAGAGTAATTAACAAAAGATAAATTAAATTAGAAAAGTTTTTATGAAATTTCAGATTTATTTTTAATTTACTTCACGTTGGCATTACTTTACGTTACGAACCAAAAAAGTAGAAGGAATCTGTCAGATACTTCTCCATTCTCACAAATGGTTTAAAGAAATGCCCTCTTCTTAAAGCTGTATCCAAAACAGTTCTCTGACTTCGTGCTTCGTTCATCACCTTATGGTATTGTATTTTATGTTAACCGGGGACCTAGAAACGACGGAGAGTCTCCGTCCCCGCCGCAGCCGCAGTGGTCCACAACCCCACGACGACTACCGCAGTCCACTTTACCCCTCCGCCGCCCCACATCGAACCACTTTCGCAGGGTTATTGTGCAGTTCGGTCGCCCGTGCCCCCACCCCCCCCCCCCCCCCACCCCTCCCGAGAACGTCTCACACTAGACGACTGTAACCCCTATGTTTGCGTGGTAGAGTAATGGTGGTGTATGCGTACGTGGAGAACTTGTTTGCGCAGCAATCGCCGACATAGTGTAGCTGAGGCAAAATAAGGGGAACCAGCCCGCATTCGCCGAGGCAGATGGAAAACCGCCTAAAAACCATCCACACACTAGCCGGCTCACCGGACCTCGACACAAGTCCGCCAGGCGGATTCGTGCCGGGGACGAGGCGCTCCTTCCCACTCCGGAAAGCCGTGCGTTAGACCGATCGACTAACCGGGCGGGCTCGTTGACCATACTGAGTTCCTCAGTTGCATAACTCCACTAGCAGTTGTTTCTTTCGGCATAATGTCGCTCGATTTCATCCCTTGCTCTCTTCCACAATGGGCTAGTGGCCTCTATCTCAGTACCTGGTTCTGGACAATCAGTATTGCATTATTGTCGTTCGATCAGAAATGCAGCTTTTGACTGCCTACAACCTCAATTGTTTTATTTTGTTGTAACTAGTATATCCTAACATAATGAACTGCTGCATCAATACACAATCAGTATGTTTCAGAAGGCACTCACAACAATGCCAATGGTTAATTGCGGAAGAGATGTATACTTGCAAACCATGAGTATCCATGCTAGTGCAAAACTGAGTGGGTGAGAATAATGCAACGCCACGCGACAACAAACCATTCGAGATGCAGCTGCCTGTTGTGTTAACGGCTGCCTACGCATGGGGCGGAGATACAGTAACCTGGCATCTACTAGTCTCCAACTAACGGCGAGGGATAATACGGAGTGCTCTAGCCAGTCCATTACTTGTACCCGGATGGCAGCAGCACATGTGAAGGGGTTATGATGTGCTAACATTAATGACGCGCGTCATTCTCTCCACGGTCCCAATCAGTCCAAAGTCAGACTACTATTATATCCAAACCCCCACATGTCTAAATGTCGTACAGCCCTACCAGACGGTCACATGTCAAATTCTATCAGACGCTTGTATGATTGCCTGAAACCAGCAGACGGCATTTTTTTTTCGTTTGTCACGGTCCTTCACACTGCTTACTGATCACCTGACGCAGCGCACTCCCATCTTACAGGGCGCAAACTAAACGACACAGTCAAACTTCGGTGGATTGTAGTTGGTTTTTCGAGGAACAAATTCAGAATAGGAATCCCTGTTACATTCAGTGACGCTTCAGAGCATCGAAGTTGTAGTCACACGCTTGCGGCTAGGCCACCTCCTCAAGACAAGACCTACAACCCCTGGACGTTTGTCAGTACCGTTTCGTTATACTCTGTACACATTGTTAGGCTTGATAACATGGTCACAGGAAGAGACCACTAATGTACTCTGGTGCCTTGTCGTATCATCACACATCATTGCAAAAACTTATTTTTACAAAAACAGATCATTTCAAACACCAATCACCACTATACTCTCAACGCGTAGGTGATGCATGAAATGAAGCTCCCTATCAAGTTACCCACCTGGCATCGAGTCATATCTATGAGCAAATTATATAACATAGCACTGAAAATAATTTTTATTTTATGTTCGTTTGTTTTGAATAGGTTTTGAACACCATTCTGTTTTCCGATGTTCCTCCTAAGAGTCGTCAGGCGTATTTTCTCTATTGTTTCGGCAGATATTTGCCATTTCGTTTTTGAGAGCTATAACTCGAGTCGCCTGAAACAAAAACTGCTCATCGCGTCTTTCGTGCTATTCCTAATGTCAATGGAAAGCGTCGGTTTGTTCCCTGTTACGAACGATATGATATTTGAAACGGAATTTAAGTACCCATTCGATACATCTGTCGCAAAACAGTCTAGTATGATACTCGTCTCATCGATGTGCATTAACAGAGACAGTAAAATACGATGAATAATCAGTATTGGAGCAGTGCCAGTATCGCCATGGCCTGCGCCGACTGCAACGCTATGTAATCGTGCTGCTCACTCGCTGCTGGAGTACTTGTTTTTCTTCGTGATTTCCTGTCTCGTTAATTCATATAGATAAAACAAATATTGCATTAGACTAACTTTGTACTGCTGTATTGAAAGGGCACGTACAATTCCACAACAAAAAAGACTTTGTTCGTAACGGGACACAAACCGACGACTCCAGCGACATTGGACGTCGCATGAAAGATGTGATGAGCTGTATTTGTTGTGAGGTGACTCCAGCAACACGTTGCAAAAACAAACTTGCAAATATATACCGAAACACTAGCTAAAATGCACATGACGACTCTTAGGATTCAACCGACAAACGTCCAGGTGATTTTGAGGCATACCTACTTTTTATCTTCGTATAATGTACCCCCCTCCCCCCACGAACCATGGACCTTGCCGTTGGTGGGGAGGCTTGGGTGCCTCAGCGATACAGATGGCCGTACCGTAGGTGCAACCACAACGGAGGGGTATCTGTTGAGAGGCCAGACAAACGTGTGGTTCCTGAAGAGGGGCAGCAGCCTTTTCAGTAGTTGCAGGGGCAACAGTCTGGATGATTGACTGATCTGGCCTTGCAACATTAACCAAAACGGCCTTGCTGTGCTGGTACTGCGAACGGCTGAAAGAAAGGGGAAACTACAGCCGTAATTTTTCCCGAGGACATGCAGCTTTACTGTATGATTAAATGATGATGGCATCCTCTTGGGTAAAATATTCCGGAGGTAAAATAGTCCCAAATTCGGATCTCCGGGCGGGGACTACTCAGGAGGATGTCGTTATCAGGAGAAAGAAAACTGGCGTTCTACGGATCGGAGCGTGGAATGTCAGATCCCTTAATCGGGCAGGTAGGTTAGAAAATTTAAAAAGGGAAATGGATAGGTTAAAGTTAGATATAGTGGGAATTAGTGAAGTTCGGTGGCAGGAGGAACAAGACTTCTGGTCAGGTGGCTACAGGGTTATAAACTCAAAATCAAATAGGGGTAATGAAGGAGTAGGTTTAATAATGCATAGGAAAATAGGAATGCGGGTAAGCTACTACAAACAGCATAGTGAACGCATTATTGTGGCCAAGATAGATACGAAGCCCACACCTACTACAGTAGTACAAGTTTATATGCCAACTAGCTCTGCAGATGATGAAGAAATTGAAGAAATGTACGATGAAATAAAAGAAATTATTCAGATAGTGAAGGGAGACGAAAATTTAATAGTAATGGGTGACTGGAATTCGAGTGTAGGAAAAGGGAGAGAAGGAAACATAGTAGGTGAATATGGATTGGGGCTAAGAAATGAAAGAGGAAGCCGCCTAGTAGAATTTTGCACAGAGCACAACTTAATCATAGCTAACACTTGGTTTAAGAATCATGAAAGAAGGTTGTATACGTGGAAGAACCCTGGAGATACTAAAAGGTATCAGATAGATTATATAATGGTAAGACAGAGATTTAGGAACCAGGTTTTAAGCTGTAAGACATTTCCAGGGGCAGATGTGGACTCTGACCACAATCTATTGGTTATGACCTGTAGATTAAAACTGAAGAAACTGCAAAAATGTGGGAAATTAAGGAGATGGGACCTGGATAAACTGAAAGAACCAGAGGTTGTACAGAGTTTCAGGGAGAGCATAAGGGAACAATTGACAGGAATAGGGGAAAGAAATACAGTAGAAGAAGAATGGGTAGCTCTGAGGTATGTAGTAGTGAAGGCAGCAGAGGATAAAGTAGGTACAAAGAAGAGGGCTGCTAGAAACCCTTGGGTAACAGAAGAAATATTGAATTTAATTGATGAAAGGAGAAAATATAAAAATGCAGTAAATGAAGCAGGCAAAAAGGAATACAAACGTCTCAAAAATGAGATCGACAGGAAGTGCAAAATGGCTAAACAGGGATGGCTAGAGGACAAATGTAAGGATGTAGAAGCTTATCTCACTAGGGGTAAGATAGATACTGCCTACAGGAAAATTAAAGAGACCTTTGGAGAGAAGAGAACCACGTGTGTGAATATCAAGAGCTCAGATGGCAGCCCAGTTCTAAGCAAAGAAGGGAAGGCAGAAAGGTGGAAGGAGTATATAGAAGGTTTATACAAGGGCGATTTACTTGAGGACAATATTATGGAAATGGAAGAGGATGTAGATGAAGACGAAATGGGAGATACGATACTGCGTGAAGAGTTTGACAGAGCACTGAAAGACCTGAGTCGAAACAAGGCCCCCGGAGTAGACAACATTCCATTAGAACTACTGACGGCCTTGGGACAACCAGTCCTGACAAAACTCTACCAGCTGGTGAGCAAGATGTATGAGACAGGCGAAATACCCTCAGACTTCAAGAAGAATATAATAATTCCAATCCCAAAGAAAGCAGGTGCTGACAGATGTGAAAATTACCGAACTATCAGTTTAATAAGCCACGGCTGCAAAATACTAACGCGAATTCTTTACAGACGAATGGAAAAACTGGTAGATGCAGACCTCGGGGAGGATCAGTTTGGATTCCGTCGAAATGTTGGAACACGTGAGGCAATACTGACCTTACGACTTATCTTAGAAGAAAGATTAAGAAAAGGCAAACCTACGTTTCTAGCATTTGTAGACTTAGAGAAAGCTTTTGACAATGTTGACTGGAATACTCTTTTTCAAATTCTAAAGGTGGCAGGGGTAAAATACAGGGAGCGAAAGGCTATTTACAATTTGTACAGAAACCAGATGGCAGTAATAAGAGTCGAGGGGCATGAAAGGGAAGCAGTGGTTGGGAAAGGAGTGAGACAGGGTTGTAGCCTCTCCCCGATGTTATTCAATCTGTATATTGAGCAAGCAGTAAAGGAAACAAAAGAAAAATTTGGAGTAGGTATTAAAATTCATGGAGACGAAGTAAAAACTTTGAGGTTCGCCGATGACATTGTAATTCTGTCAGAGACGGCAAAGGACTTGGAAGAGCAGTTGAACGGAATGGACAGTGTCTTGAAAGGAGGATATAAGATGAACATTAACAAAAGCAAAACGAGGATAATGGAATGTAGTCAAATTAAATCGGGTGATGCTGAGGGAATTAGATTAGGAAATGAGACACTTCAAGTAGTAAAGGAGTTTTGCTATTTAGGAAGTAAAATAACTGATGATGGTCGAAGTAGAGAGGATATAAAATGTAGACTGGCAATGGCAAGGAAAGCGTTTCTGAAGAAGAGAAATTTTTTAACATCGAATATAGATTTATGTATCAGGAAGTCGTTTCTGAAAGTATTTGTTTGGAGTGTAGCCATGTAGGGAAGTGAAACATGGACGATAACTAGTTTGGACAAGAAGAGAATAGAAGCTTTCGAAATGTGGTGCTACAGAAGAATACTGAAGATAAGGTGGATAGATCACGTAACTAATGAGGAGGTATTGAATAGGATTGGGGAGAAGAGAAGTTTGTGGCACAACTTGACTAGAAGAAGGGATCGGTTGGTAGGACATGTTCTGAGGCATCAAGGGATCACAAATTTAGCATTGGAGGGCAGCGTGGAGGGTAAAAATCGTAGAGGGAGACCGAGAGATGAGTACACTAAGCAGATTCAGAAGGATGTAGGTTGCAGTAGGTACTGGGAGATGAAGCAGCTTGCACAGGATAGAGTAGCATGGAGAGCTGCATCAAACCAGTCTCAGGACTGAAGACAACAACAACAACAACAACATAATGTACCCGCGGTCTCCGGTGGGTCGTTACAGAGATACTGAATTTCGTTCGGTTTCTTGCTCCATTCACCTCCGTATCTGTGTTGCACTGAAAATAGTGCAAAACAGTTCAAATGTCGACGGTGTGTGCTGCGTGTCTTCTTTCCATTTGCTCACGATTCCTGCTGTTTAAAAGAGTAATGCCCTCTTTTAATATGTTGCTCTCAAATGTGCATTCAGCACTGCTCGGCTCTCTCTAGAGTTTTGTTTTCCGGAACTGATAGATGTGCGTTAACAGTGATACAAAGTAATACTAATACTTATTGATGAAGAGTTGGTCAATACAGGGTGCTTTTTTCCACCGTGTACACACTCTAGGGATTGATCGATGGGAGGATGAAGAACAAAAAAGGTCAAATGAACTTATGTACGGAATACATGGTTTCCAAGCTAGGAGTTGGGTTGTTTGGGGGAGGAGACCAGACAGCGAGGTCATCAGTCTCAGCGGATTAGGCAAGGATGGGGAAGGAAGTCGGTCGTGCCCTTTCAAAGGAACCATCCCGGCATTTGACTGGAGTGATTTAGGGAAATCACGGGAAACCTAAATCAGGATGGCCGGACGCGAGATTGAAGAGTCGTCCTCCCGAATGCGAGTCCAGTGTGCTAGTTTCCAAGATGGGGACCATTTATTCAGTCATACGTTGTTACAGAGGTTGCGGTCTAATACGCGCTGTACCATACAGCCACAGTTACAGTATGTGTTGAAAATGGTTTCCATGTGCCTCAATGCATGAGCGTACTTGCGGTAGCGTGTTCTGTATCTCACGTTCACATCGGCCAGGCTGTATCCGAACAGTGTCAAAGGCAGCATGAATACGCTGCTCCAGTGTCTCCACATATGGAATGGGCTCTCCATACACGATGCTTTTGAGATGGCCCAATAGCCAGAAATCGCACGGGTTGAGATCCGGTGAACGAGCAGGCCATGGGACTGGACCCCCTCGTCCGATCCATAGACCAAGGACGACATGATTGAGATTCGTCCGGCGAAGTGGAGTGTAGCACTATCGTGTAGCAGCTACATAACCCTTTGAATCATCAATGGCACTTCTTCCAGCAGGGGAGGCAAAGTCACCCGCAAGGAACGCCAATAGTTCCAGCCTGTTAGGCGACGTGAAAGGAAGACTGGTCACAAAATACGATCGCCAATTTTCCCGGTCCACACATTCCGGCTGCATCGATGCTGATGATTCGCTGTCACCATACCGTGGAGGTTCTGCATACTATTCCACAGATGACTGTTATTGAAGTTGAAGATACCACTCCGTTTAAAGGTGGCTTCCTCTGTGAGTAGGATGAATGATACATATCCAGGAGTCGTGATGACACGGCGAAGAAACCAGTGACAAAACTGCTGCCGATGCGGACAATCTGTCGGTGATAAGGGTAGTAACAATTGTCATGGGGAATGTTCCACACGGTCGTCTAGCTTACCCTGTACTGGCGAGCCAACTGACACGGCAGTCGCCTTCCACAGTGTTAATCATTTTCCTCCAAGTCTGGTGTCCGAACATTTCGGGCACGTCCTTCATGGTTTTCTACTTCCCGAAACAACCCTGCATCAGTGAAACAGCAAAACACTGTTGCAAACACTGAATGCTGTTAGAATGAAACATCCCCCAGGCTGTGGCTAAGCCATGTCTCCATAATATCCTTTCTTTCAGGAGTGCTAGTTCTGCAAGGTTCGCAGCAGAGCTTCTGTTAAGTTTGGAAGGTAGGAGACGAGGTACTGGCAGAAGTAAAGCTGTGAGGACGGGGCGTGAGTCGTGCTTGGGTAGCTCAGTTGGTAGAGCACTTGCCCGCGAAAGGCAAAGGACGCGAGTTCGAGTCTCGGTCCGACACACAGTTTTAATCTGCCAGGAAGTTTCACTGAATGCTGTTATTGTTGTTTGCGGGGATGGGTCTCCTGGTACAAGTTTGCACCCCACCGCACGTTACATTTTGCCTTTCCGTAACTAAACGCCATGTCGACAAGCTCTCGATTCGAATACTAAAGCGTTGTGTACAACGCTGTAACACATCCAGTACAAGGTGAGTCAGTAAGAGAACTGTCACAGACACAATATTACCAATTACTATGGCAAGAGAGGGCCCTAGATCATGACATATAAGAACAGTACCACTATCTAGGAGGAAAGCATGCATATTGAACAGTGACTGCATGGTACAGCGCGTATTAGACCGCAGTCTCTGTAACGAAATATGATTGAATAAATGGTCTCAAGGATCGAAACCACGAATTTGTGGACATAAGTTCAGTAGACCCTTTTTATTCTGGATCCTCTCATCGATCACGGTGAAAAAAATCACCGTGTATATAGCTGGTGTATGGATTCGCTGAATGCAAAGGAAGACCGGTACAACTATTTTACGCTGAGCTGCTCCCTCACCGATAGAAACAACATTGCTGTACTTCTGTATTTGGGAGTTTCGCAATACTCTGTGTTGTACATTATGGTTACCGCGTGTTACAGATTCATTCACTGTTGTCAAGGTCTTTTCACAGGAACAAGGGTGACTGCGGTAACAAACCGAATAAATAAAATTGCCTTATACTCAGTAACGACCCGCCAGACGGCTTGGATCCCTCTGAGAGCGTTCACCATGTACGAAGTGATTCAGCTGACCCTAGCGATGTCGTTTGATGGAAACCACAACGTTATATCTGGCCTTCAAAAATCACGGTCGAGGGTTTCACACTTTCTCGCTCTCTACGTGCAAACTATTAGTCCTACAGAAAAAATGAACAGCAAATTTTTGTGAGAAATTTTAAGTACCTAAATTTTGTACTGCGATACGTTTTCGCTAGAGGTCGTAGTTCACGAGTTATTCAAGAAAAATGTATAAAAGTGACCTTCAAACGCACTCATTGCCACACTCAGCGTCCACCGGTCAAGATTTCTGGTGTGTCTTCATGGCACTCCCACGTAACAGTGTACAAAAGTGTGCTACTGCACGAATTAAATCCCACATTATACCTTTTTTTTATCTTCAATGACAGGCCTTATTACGCCATCGGCTTAGCGGAGCACTTACGAATTGTAAAATTACCTTTTTTTTAATTTCACCTAAAATTTTTGTGAATTTTGACAGCATAAAATAAACAATAAAATCATTGTATTCGTCAGGCCCTCTGATACGAAACTACTGTGCTTGTGATAACGAACTTTGCATCGAATTGTCATCGTAATTCGTTTTGGTGCAACGTTTACAAAAGTCGTTTTTCATTCATTGCCCTCACGGGCACGTTTAAGTCAATAATGTTAACAAAATAGCCGGCTATACTGGCGACGTAATAGCCCAATAATTGGAGACCAGAAAAGGTCGAATATTAGGAATAATTTGTGTAATCGGAAATTTCTGTACAGTGGTGGGAGTGAGTGCTACGAACAACATACTAGAAATCACGACCGGTGAGGGATGAGTGTGAGAGTGGAAGTGGAAATGAGTTTGAGGGTCACTTTTCTGCGTTTTCTTGAATAATTCGAGAACAAAGGCCTGCAACGGAACTGTATCCTTGTATAAAATCTAACCACGTTAAATTTCCTACAGAAAGGTCCTGCTCATTTTCTCTGCAGGACTAAGAATTAGTGCGTAGCATGCGCGAGAATATGAAATGTTCGCACATATTTTTTGAAGGCCAGATATAGAGTTGCGAGTTGCATGAAACAACATTATTAGGGGTAGCTGTAACACTCTGCATATACCGGGTTCTCTCCTAAGTGGTCAGGCGGATTTTGGCTAATGTTTCCGCATATTATTTTCAATTTCGGTTTCGACAGAGTGTAGATGGACTCGGGCCAAACAAGTACCGCTTATCACATGTTTCATGCGTCGCCTAGCGTCAACGGAAAGCGCCAGTTTGTTTCCAATTACAAAGGGAAGTATTTTACAGCGGAATTTAGCGTGGCCATTCGATAGAAAGGTCGCAAGTTAGTTTATTGTGGTTTTCAGTTTAGAGATATGAAAACTCCTGGGGAAAAAATAGTGCACCATTTTTGAGCTTCCCAATTCACCCAGGATTTACTGCTGCAACAGTAAATATGGACTACAAAAAATGATTTCATTTACAGATCAATAGAACAAGCGGTTCTGAGGTTCCAGTTATCGACTCATGCTGAAATACCATATTAGTACATTGTGTAGCCTGACACTGGCATCCAACTGATCGTACAGATGACAAGTACTGTCCTGGGATACGTTACGGCAGGCCTGCTCGAGCTGTTCCCGTTGTTCTGTACGAGCTGTTGGCTGACGAGTCGCACGAGTCACTTCTTGTCTAATCATGTATCACACCTGCTCAATTGGAGCCAAGTCCGGAGATCGAGCTGGCCAGGGAATTTGTTGCACGTCTTACAGAGAACGTTGAGTTTCACAGGCAGTATGTGGGCGAGCATTACTCTGTTGTAACAACACATCAGCTTCCTGTTGCAAGAATGGCAAAAGAATGGGTCTAACAACTTTCTGCCCGTACTGAGCGCTGGTTAGCGCCCCTCCAGAAATACCAAAGGTGAACTAGAATTGTAGCTTATTGCATCCATGGAGTGGGACCAGTGTGTCTTGGAGGAATACACTCTACGAGATAGTGCTCACTAGGTCTACGTTCTAAGCGCAAACGACCATTACTTGCGTGCAGGCAGGATCTGCTATCATCACTGAAGACCACAGCGCGCCAAAGCATCTCCCAAGTGACCCTCTGACGGAATCAGTCGAGCCGTGCACGTCGATGCTATAGGATGGGGGGGGAGACAGGCTAGACGTGCGTGTGCTCTTAATCTTACTGATCGGGTCACAAGTCCTCATATCTGTGCCGTCGTGGCTGTACGATCTGCCACTGTTGCCCTTACAATAAGACGATCCTTGCGGGCGTCTGTCATGCGGGGACGTCCGGAACCTCGTCTACGTGTCTGAGAATGTTCACGTAACCACTGATACAAGCATCGTTGCACAACTGACGCAGCACCTCCAACTTGCGTGGCGATTCTCCGAAAGGATCATTCTGCCCCTCAGAAGACCACAATTTCACCCCTTTCAAACTCGCTCGGTTGGTTGTAGGAAGTACCAGTGCATCTCCGTGGCATGGTTGCCTGCTTGCTTCACAAGTTTGCATCACACAAAGCCATCTGGCTGTAAGCAATCCCTATGAAAAGGTTGATGGTGTTCTGGTAGCTATGCCACAACGCTATCTGCTGGTGGACGATGTTGAAACCATTATCAGTACGTCTACTATGCCCCAAGTGGCATATGCAGTCATTGGATCAAAATCGATGTCGCCTTCCCAGGAGTATTAAATACAATAAAACCTTTGTTAGCCACGTTTTTGCCCTACTTACCCGCGCTGTGTGCTACCTCTGTACAGCAGCACTACTCAATCGTACTGGTTATTTTTCAGACCTTATTATCCTTTTCAATACATATGGCTAGACCGTATGTCACAATACACTAATCTGGAACCGTTCTATCGAACAGACGCGTTAACTTCCACTTTAAAAATAATTTTGTTTGTGACTGGATACAAACCGAAGCTTCCTGTAGATACTGAGCGTCGTATGAAACATGTGATGAGTAATAACCGTTTGGGCCGACTCCATCTTCACACTGTAGAAATGAAATTGAAAATATGTGCTGAAACACCAGAGAAAATGCGCCTGACGTCTCTTAGGAGAGACACTCCATATGTCGCTCTTCATCATATAAATTGCCTAATAAAAAGCATCCGCACACCTATTAAATGTCATTAATAGGAGGTAAGTCCACCGTGCGCCTTTATGACGGCGTCAACTCTGATTGGGACACTTTCAATGATGTGTCTGAATGTCAATGGAGGAATGTCAGACCATTCTTCCTCAAGATCCGAAATCAGGGAACAGAGTGTTGTTGTACACTGGGGGTTTTGAGAGAAGTTGACGTTCTAACATATCCCAGTGATGCTGTGTTGGGTTGACGTCAGAATCCTGGGCAGCCCAAGCCAGTTAACTAATGTTTTTTTTCACACATCACTGCTTCACATATGCTGATTTATAATAGGGTGCATTGTCATGCTGAGACAAGCAAACATCATCTCCTACGTCACGCAGTACACAGTGTTGTAAAATGTGTTCGTATCCTGCCGCAATTGGCGTTTTCTTAAGCAGAATAATGGGAACATACCTTAACCATTAAAAACATCCCCACACCGTAGCACCACCTCCTCCGTACTTCACTGTTGGAACTACACATGACATCAGATAACGTTCTCCAAGCATTCGCCAAATCCAAACCCTTCCATCTGACTGCCGTGGGGTACCGCGCAATTCATAACTCAAACTCACTCGTTTCCAGTTATCCGTTGTCGACAGCCTCTTTTTACACCGCCTCAACCATCATTCACCATTGACTGCAGAGATGTGTGTCTTAGGAAGAGACACTCGACCATTGTACCCTTTTTTGTCTCCCTACGCACAGTAACAGCGATAGGTGGGGTGCTGGTAGCCATTTGAAACCCACGAGTGATTTCTTCCGTAGGTTTCATGCATTTTTTACAACCACTCCACGCAATATTCGACGCTCCATGTCTGTCAGGACTTGAGGTCTGCCTGGGTATGGTTGCTCCTTCGCGTTTCCATCTCACAGTCTCTTTACCAACTGTCGACTTGGGCACCTTCAAAAGGACTGTATTGTAATATCACTGATGTACCGGGTGATCAAAAAGTCAGTATAAAATTGAAAACTTCATAAACTACGGAATAATGTAGATAGAGAGGTAAAAACTGACACACATGCTTGGAATGACATGGGGTTTTATTAGAACAAAAAAAAAAAAAACAAAGTTCACAAAATGTCCAACAGATGGCGCTGGACAGTAAAACGTCAGTGACTGCGCATGACAATCGTGTATAAAAAGAGCTGTAATGAGAGAGAGGATCAGATGCGCCAGCAGTCGCAGCATGTTAACGTTACCTGAAAAGGCGCTTTTAGTGAAGCTGTATTATCAGAATTAGGAATGTGTTAGTTCAGCGTTACGATCCTATAGGAAGGGGATTGGAACGGGTAAAGGTCCGTTGACAAATGCAGCTGTGGCGAGAATGATTTCGAAGTTCGAAGCACGGGTTGTTTAGACGATAGACCCCGTAGTGGCCGACCCAGCACAAGGCTTAATGCTGCTGAGACAGTTCAGGAAGAAATTTAGGCTGTAGCTGGTTCGTCTATGCACGGGGAAGTCAGCGCTCTTGCAGTCGCACGTCGCACCGGCATTCCATACACTACTGTTTGGTTGGCACTGAGGCGTACCCTCCGATGCCATCCGTACAAAATCCATCGGCATCATGAACTGTTACTTGGCGATTTAGTGAAGCGGAGGGCATTTGCGATGTGGGCGTTTCAAAAAATGGCGGAAGATGACGATAGGTTGAGTAACGTGTTGTGGACCGACGAAGCTCATTTAATGATCCGAGGGTCTGTCAACGCCCACAACTGCAGAATTTGGGATACCGAAAGTCCTAGAACTGTCATGGAAACTCCATTGCACAACAAGACAGTCACGGTATGGGTTGGATTTACCACATCTACCGTTATCGGACCTTTTTTCTTCGAGGAAATGCGTGATTCTGGTTTTGTAACTGCTACCGTGACGGGTGAGAGGTACGCCAATATGTTACAGAATCGCATCGTCCCTAGCCTGGCTGATAAACACCTGCTGGAACGTACGATGTTTATGCAGGATGGCGCTCCACCCCATATTGTTAGACGCGTGAAAGATCTCTTGCGCGCGTCCACTTTTGTCATGCTTGGCCTCCCAGGTCCCCAGTCCACAGTCCGTGCGATTGTTATTGGCTTTGGGGTTACCTGAAGTCGCAACTGTATCGTGATTGACCGACATCTCTAGGGATGCTGAAAGACAACATCCGACGCCAATGCCTCACCATAACTCCGGACATGCTTTACAGTGCTGTTCGACCGAGCGAGGTGTCGCGGTGGTTAGCACACTGGACTCGCATTCGGGAGGACGACGGTTCAATCCCGTCTCCAGCCATCCTGATTTAGGTTTTCCGTGATTTCCCTAAATCTGGCGGACATTTTTTGAACTTTTATATTTTTTTGGTTCTAATAAAACCCCATGTCATTCCTAGCAAGCGGGATGACAGGGATACAGTCAAGTGGTGGGAGGGGGGGGGGGCGGGTTGCCAGTTCCTTATTAATACAAATGGTATGCCCTATAGTATTACGGGTAACTCTAAAATACACACCGGGAAATTGAAATAAGAACACCGTGAATTCATTGTCCCAGGAAGGGGAAACTTTATTGACACATTCCTGGGGGCAGATAAATCACATGATTACACTGACAGAACCACAGACACATAGACACAGGCAACAGAGCATGCACAATGTCGGCACTAGTACAGTGTATATCCACCTTTCGCACCAATGCAGGCTGCTATTCTCCCATGGAGACGATCGCAGAGATGCTGGATGTAGTCCTGTGGAACGGCTTGCCATGCCATTTCCACCTGGCGCCTCAGTTGGACCAGCGTTCGTGCTGGACGTGCAGACCGCGTGAGACGACGCTTCATCCAGTCCCAAACATGCTCAATGGGGGACAGATCCGGAGATCTTACTGGCCAGGGTAGTTGACTTACACCTTCTAGTGCACGTTGGGTGGCACAGGATACATGCGGACGTGCATTGTCCTGTTGGAACAGCAAGTTCCCTTGCCGGTCTAGGAATGGTAGAACGATGGGTTCGATGACGGTTTGGATGTACCGTGCACTATTCAGTGTCCCCTCGACGATCACCAGAGGTGTACGGCCAGTGTAGGAGATCGCTCCCCACACCATGATGCCGGGTGTTGGCCCTGTGTGCCTCGGTCGTATGCAGTCCTGATTGTGGCGCTCACCTGCACGGCGCCAAACACGCACACGACCATCATTGGCACCAAGGCAGAAGCGACTCTCATCGCTGAAGACGACACGTCTCCATTCGTCCCTCCATTCACGCCTGTCGCGACATCACTGGAGGCGGGCTGCACGATGTTGGGGCGTGAGCGGAAGACGGCCTAACGGTGTGTGGGACCGTAGCCCAGCTTCATGGAGACGGTTGCGAATGGTCCTCGCCGATACCCCAGGAGCAACAGTGTCCCTAATTTGCTGGGAAGTGGCGGTGCGGTCCCCTACGGCACTGCGTAGGATCCTACGGTCTTGGCGTGCATCCGTGCGTCGCTGCGGTCCGGTCCCAGGTCGACGGGCACGTGCACCTTCCGCCGACCACTGGCGACAACATCGATGTACTGTGGAGACCTCACGCCCCACGTGTTGAGCAATTCGGCGGTACGTCCACCCGGCCTCCCGCATGCCCACTATACACCCTCGCTCAAAGTCCGTCAACTGCACATACGGTTCACGTCCACGCTGTCGCGGCATGCTACCAGTGTCAAAGACTGCGATGGAGCTCCGTATGCCAGGGCAAACTGGCTGACACTGACGGCGGTGGTGTACAAATGCTGCGCAGCTAGCGCCATTCGACGGCCAACACCGCGGTTCCTGGTGTGTCCGCTGTGCCGTGCGTGTGATCATTGCTTGTACAGCCCTCTCGCAGTGTCCGGAGCAAGTATGGTGGGTCTGACACACCGGTGTCAATGTGTTCTTTTTTCCATTTCCAGGAGTGTATTTCTGTTTGCTGATGACACTAACTTGGTAGTAAGGGATGTTGTGTGCAGCATTGGCTCGGTTTCAAATAGTGCAGTTCATGAACTAAGTTCATGGTTTGTAGATAGTAACGTAAAGCTAAATCTCAGTAATACTCAGTTTTTACGGTTCCTAACATACAATTCAACAAAACCTGACGTTTTAATTTCGTGGAATGGGCATATGATTAGTGAAACTGAACAGTACGGGTTTTGTGTTCAAATAGATAGTAAACTTTGGAGTAAAGCCCACGTTTAAGATGTTGTTCAAAGACTTAATGTTGCCATTTTTACTATTCGAACTGTATCTGATGTGAGTGATCGTTCGCCACGAAAATTAGTCTACTTTGCATTCGCTTATGTCCTATGGTATTATATTTTGAGGTAAGTCTTCCCATTCTAAAAGGATATTTTTGGCTCAAAAACGGACGGTTCGGACAATAAGTGATGTAAGTTCACGAACCTCTTGACGACCTCTGTTCACGAGTCTGAGTATTTTGACAGTGGCCTCTCAATATATATACTCCTTACTGTAATTTCTTGTTAACAATATTATCTTATTCCCAAGAATAAGCAGCTTTCACTCAGTCAATACTGAGCAGAAATCAAACCTGCATTTTGATCTTGTGCAGAAAGGTGTGCAGTATTTTGCTGTATCCATTTTCAGTAAGTCACCACTCGAATTCAAAAATCTTAGCATTAACCCACACGCTTTCAATCGAAATTGAAGAGTTTCCTCATGGGTCACTCCCTCTATTCTGTCGAGGAATTCCTTGAAAAATTAAGCCGATTCTTGTTGTATTGTTGACTGCGTTTTCTTAAACTTATGGCTTGACTTTTTTCAGGTTCATAAAAATTTTATTTTTATCTGTTATTTCATGTACTGTCACTTTCCATGACCTTGGAGATTTGTTCCTCAGCCTGGTCCTATGGAACTTGACGTGAAAATAAATAAAATAAAAAATAAACATTCTACTGTTACTGCTTCTCTATTGGCAACACACCAGTCTCCGCCACCTTTTATACTGTCAAATCTACCTTTCGTGTCATCTAACGTACATACAAGCTCTGAATGGAGACCAATTCGGTTTTTTACTGTTCCTTGCAAAGAAATTTTTCCAATTCGTCGAGTCTTAAATATTTTTTCCATACGGTTCACAGTGGTTTGATAGATTTAATCCTATCTGTTGTAGAGGTGGGGAAAGATCTGTTATTTCACCTTCATTTTCGCGAGCCAAATCTTGGGTATTTATAGGCTCGCGAGCGGCAACACTATCGTAATGTAATGTGCAGCCCTTTCCTGGGCGTGATACCTTCATATGTCAATGAAATTTAGCCCTTAAAATTATTTAATAGGCTTTGCTACTTAGTTTTCATTTTAGCATTACCATTTTAGCATTACCATAGGAGGCATTGGAGGGGGGGATGAAATAAGGAATAATACTTGCTTGTTGCGTCCATGACATTCTATGAGCCTATGCAGTCTCCGGTGTCGTGCCAAATGACAAGCATCACAGGCAGGAGCGGCTCATGGTTTAAATACTGGAGAATCGATCGGAAATAACCTTGATCTCGGGGTACGTTACAGACAATCTGTCACCACGGCAAATTCATTCTGGAAACATCCTCCAGGCTGTGGCTAAGCCATGTCTCCGCAATATCCTTTCTTTCAGGAGTGCTAGTTCTGCAAGGTTCGCAGAAGAGCTTCTGTAAAGTTTGGAAGGTAGGAGCGAGATACTGGCAGAAGTAAAGCTGTGAGGTCCGGGCGTGAGTCGTGCTTCGGTAGCTCAGATGGTAGAGCACTTGCCCGCGAAAGGCAAATGTCCCGAGTTCGAGTCTCGGTCGGGCACACAGTTTTAATCTGCCAGGAAGTTTCATATCACTGCACACTCCGCTGCAGAGTGAAAATCTCATTCAGGAATAAAACTGGCGTTCTAAGGTTCAAATGGCTCTGAGCATTATGGGACTTAACTTCTGAGATTATCAGTCCCCTAGAGCTTAGAGCTACTTAAACCTAACTAACCTAAGGACATAACACACATCCATGACCGAGGCACGATTCGAAACTGTCATCCTTGTGGTCGCGCGGTTCCAGACTGTTGTGCCTAGAACCGCTGAGCCACCCTGGCCGGCGGCTCTCTAAGGATCGGAGCGTGGAATGTCAGATCCCAGAATCGGGCAAGTAGGTTGGATAATTTAAAAACAGAAATGGATAGGTTGAAGGCAGATATAGATGGAATTAGTCAAGGTCGGTGGCAGGAGGAACAATACTTATGGTCAGGCGAATGCAGGGTTATAAACACAAAATCAAATAACGGTAATGCAGGAGTAGGTTTAATAATAAATTTAAAAAATTGGAACGCGGATAAGCTACTACGAACAGCATAGTGAACGCATTAGTGTATCCAAGATAGACACGGAGCCCACCCCTACCACAGTACTACAAGTTTATATGACAACTAGCTCCGCAGATGATGAAGAGATTGAAGCAATGTATGATGCAATAAAGGAAACTACTCAGATAGTAAAGAGAGACGAAAATTTATTAGTCATGGGGGACTGGGATGTTACTGTAGGAAAGGGAAACGAGGGAAAAGTAATAGGTGAGTATGGAATGGGGGTCAGGAAAGAAAGGGGAAGACGCCTGACAGAATTTTGCACAAAGCCTGACTTCATCATAGCTAACAAGTGGTTTAAGAATCATTGAAGAAAGTTGTATACATGGAAAAGGCCTGGAGACACCGGAAGGTTTCAGATAGATTATATTATGGTAAAACAGAGATTTAGGAACCAGGTTCTTAATTGTATGACATCTCCAGGGACAGATGTGGACACAGAACACAATTTGTTGGTTATGAGTTGTAGCTTAAAACTGAAGAAATTGCAAAACGTTAGGAATTTAGGGAGATGGGACCTGGATAAACCGAAAGAATCAGAGAATGTTGAGGGTTTCAGAGAGAGAGCATTAGGGAACTATTGACAAGAACAGGGGAAAGAAATGCAGTAGAAGAAGAATGGGTAGCTTTGAGAGATGAAATAGTAAAGACAGCAGAGGATAGAGTGGGTGAAAGGACGAGGGCTAGTAGAAATCTTTGGGTAACAGAAGAGATATCGAATTTAATTGAAGAAAGGTGAAAATACAAAAATGCAGTAAATGAAGCAGAAAGGTGGAAGGAGTATATAGAGGGCCTATACATGGATGATGTACTTGAGGGCAATATTATGGAAATGGAAGACGACATAGATGAAGATGAAACGGGAGATACGATACTGCGTGAAGAATTTGAGAGACCACTGAAAAACCTAAGTCGAAACAAGGCTCCAGGAGTAGACAACGTTCCATTAGAACTACTGATAGCCTTGGGAGAGCCAGCCATGACAAAACTCTTCCATCAGGTGAGCAAGATTTATGAGACAGGGGAAATATCCTCAGACTTCAAGAAGAATATAGTAATTCCAATTCCAAAGAAAGCAGGTGCTGACAGGTGTGAAAATTACAGAGGTAAAATACTAACACGAATCCTGAACAGAAGAATGGAAAAAGTGGTAGAAGCCAACCTCAGGGAAGATCAGTTTGGATTCCGGAGAAATGTAGGAACACGTGAGGCAATACTGACATTACGACTTCTCATAGAAGACAGGTTTTGGGAAGGCAAATCTAAGTTCAGAGTATTCGTAGATTTGGAAAAAGTTACTGACAATGTTGACTGGAATACTCTCCTTGAAATTCTGGTGGCAGCAGGGGTACAATACAGGGAGTGAAAGCCTACTTACAATATGCAGAGAAACCAGATCGCAGTTATAAGTGTCGAGGGACAAGAAAGGGAAGCAGTGGTTGAGAAAGGAGTGAGACAGGGTTGAAACCTATCCCCGATGTTATTCAATCTGTATATTGAGTAAGCAGTAAAGGAAACAAAGAAAAATTTGGAGTAAGAATTAAAGTTCAGTGAGAAGAAATAAGATCTTTGTGGTTCGCCAGTAACACAGACAGCAAAGGACTTGGAGGAGCAGTTGAACGGAATGGACAGTGCTTGAAAGGAGGGTATAAGATGAACATCAGCAAAAGCATAACGAGGATAATGCAATCTAGTCGATTTAAATCAAGTGATACTGAGGTAATTAGATTAGGAAATGAGAAACTGGAAATGGAAGACTTGTTTTGCTATTTGGGAAGCAAAATAACTTACGATGGTCGAAGTAGAGAGAAGATATAGTATAGACTGGCAATGAAAAGATAAGCGTTTCTGAAGAAGAGCAGTTTGTTAACATCGAGTATAGATTTAAGTGCCAGGAAGTTGTAACACCATAGATTTAATGCTGTACTGATTTATTTTGCCTTTTGTTTGGTATTTAATGTCAAAACGTTAAGTTTCTGCAAATGTTTTAATTGCATTGATAGCACAAGAGTGTTCGATTTTTTTCTTTGTAAAAACTTTGATGTTTTGGTTTTATTCTGTGCAATGCAGTGTATCTATCATTTAAATTCTTTGTCTCATTTGGAGGGAACAAAACTTAATGTATATAATTGTAATTTTGTTTAAATTATTTTTTCTTTGTAGAAATGTCAATATGTGCAAAGGTTCTGTTTTATTTAATATGATAGGGTTCTTTGTTATTTTGTATGTGAAAGATGTTGTGGTTCCCCACGGGAACGGAAACATGTAGCGCCCGCAAAATGTGGTGGGCATGGATAGAAACGTGGAACCAAGAGTTAGTCGGGGACGAGCTACCAAACTGTCAACTGTTTATGTAAAAGTTGTGTATTGTGCTGGTGCCGAGAGAGGCTCTTGGTGCCGTTTCCTAAGGTGCTAATTCCTCGGATGGATGGATAAAGAGCTGGAACTATTCTGGAATTGGTATCTATCATCGCCACCAATAAATGACAGAGTCCAGCATTTCTACTTGCAAATCCACCTAGCAACATGTACTCTCCACCACATTGCGCAATCACTGTAATGGGACAGAAGAACTATAGTAATGTACAGTGAAGGATCAGCTCATAGGATGTTATACTGTACTCAAATATAAGGTAAATTTTAACTAAACTCCTGTACCTACCGTGATTTATCCTCAGTCATATATCCACTTAGGGTCCCTCCCACGCTAAAGTGATTACCGAGTGTCCTTTATTGAAAGTACAATAAAATTAATATGGCAATAGAGTGTGCTAAAATGAATATTGTTTGTTGAAAGGGTCTTACAAATATCTCAATTTCTGTGTTTCACTGCAGTAAAAGTTCAGAACTGCAGATGTTGTGGGTTATATGTTCATGCTTGCTAAGTGATTGTTTCACTAATGTGATGAAAGTACATTTATTTCTCTACTACAGTGGTCAAGATTAAGCTCCCCTCCCCCCTCCCCTCATTGAAAGTAGTCCTAATGCTCGAAGTTACTTAATTATAGAAAGCTGCAATTACTCTGTCTATTCCTGTCAAGTTCTGTACAATATTGGGTTCCTCTTGTATGTTAAAAGTGCATATTAATGATGTAACAGGATCCACAGTTTGTCTATTGTGCTCATGCTAGCTAACGATTAATAGAAAGACCAGTATCTATGAAAACAGTAACTTCTTTATTCAAAAGACAGTGAGAAGTAATTTGTTAGTGAACTTTATTCAATTTTCATTCTAAGTAGAAATGTGTTTGGTAAGAGATAATTAATCTATGCACAATAATTTTGCTGTGAACCATATCCATATTTCATGTCAGATAGGAATTTGTTTGAAAGTAATATTGAACCTATATCCAGTTTACGATTCTACAGTGAATATTAATAGTGACGTTGTTGAGACCATTCAGTTTGACTAAGTCCTCGAGGTAATAGTGTGTTTCCTTATCTGTATATTTATACAAATAGTTTGTTCTGCTCTAACTGTCAGCTCCAAAAGTTAACATATGCAGGCGCCACAGTGCATTGCACTCTCGTGTGGCAAAATATAGGTTGTGTTTGTCCTTTAAAGTTACTCATACCTACACTCCTGGAAATTGAAATAAGAATACCGTGAATTCAATGTCCCAGGAAGGGGAAACTTTATTGACACATTCCTGGGGTCGGATACATCACATGATCACACTGACAGAACCACAGGCACATAGACACAGGCAACAGAGCATGCACAATGTCGGCACTAGTACAGTGTATATCCACCTTTCGCACCAATGCAGGCTGCTATTCTCCCATGGAGACGATCGTAGAGATGCTGGATGTAGTCCTGTGGAACGGCTTGCCATGCCAGTTCCACCTGGTGCCTCAGTTGGACCAGCGTTCGTGCTGGACGTGCAGACCGCGTGAGACGACGCTTCATCCAGTCCCAAACATGCTCAATGGGGGACAGATCCGGAGATCTTGCTGGCCAGGGTAGTTGACTTACACCTTCTAGAGCACGTTGGGTGGCACGGGATACATGCGGACGTGCATTGTCCTGTTGGAACAGCAAGTTCCCTTGCCGGTCTAGGAATGGTAGAACGATGGGTTCGATGACGGTTTGGATGTAACGTGCACTATTCAGTGTCCCCTCGACGATCACCAGAGGTGTACGGCCAGTGTAGGAGATCGCTCCCCACACCATGATGCTGGGTGTTGGCTCTGTGTGCCTCGGTCGTATGCAGTCCTGATTGTGGCGCTCACCTGCACGGCGCCAAACACGCACACGACCATCATTGGCACCAAGGCAGAAGCGACTCTCATCGCTGAAGACGACACGTCTCCATTCGTCCCTCCATTCACGCCTGTCGCGACATCACTGGAGGCGGGCTGCACGATGTTGGGGCGTGAGCGGAAGACGGCCTAACGGTGTGCGGGACCGTAGCCCAGCTTCATGGAGACGTTTGCGAATGGTCCTCGCCGATACCCCAGGAGCAACAGTGTCCCTAATTTGCTGGGAAGTGGCGGTGCGGTCCCCTACGGCACTGCGTAGGATCCTACGGTCTTGGCGTGCATCCGTGCGTCGCTGCGGTCCGGTCCCAGGTCGACGGGCACGTGCACCTTCCGCCGACCACTGGCGACAACATCGATGTACTGTGGAGACCTCACGCCCCACGTGTTAAGCAATTCGGCGGTACGTCCACCCGGCCTCCCGCATGTGCACTATACGCCCTCGCTCGAAGTCCGTCAACTGCACATACGGTTCACGTCCACGCTGTCGCAGCATGCTACCAGTGTTAAAGACTGCGATGGAGCTCCGTATGCCACGGCAAACTGGCTGACACTGACGGCGGCGGTGCACAAATGCTGCGCAGCTAGCGCCATTCGACGGCCAACACCGCGGTTCCTGGTGTGTCCGCTGTGCCGTGCGTGTTATCATTGCTTGTACAGCCCTCTCGCAGTGTCCGGAGCAAGTATGGTGGGTCTGACACACCGGTGTCAATGTGTTCTTTTTTCTATTTCCAGGAGTGTATTTTCTTGAACAAGAATGTCAGTCATTCTCATGCCTAATTAGGCTGGTAACCGTTTCTTTATCCTTTGAACAGTGTGGATAGGTATAACATTATTTGCTACTGTTTAAATAATTATGTAATTCTGAATTTCACTTCCTATAAGTCACCTCCGTTTGGTACATCGCGGTCAACACAACAAAATTCCTTTCAGAGGGTAACACTGCTCTGTTGCTTTATACCATAATTGTTTTAACAAGATAGTTCCATTTTACGATCTGCCTCCAACTTTGAGGTTATGGTATAGCAGTAGCGGACGGTAGTGTAATAAAGTCTTTTCTGAAAGTATTTCTCTAGAGTGTAGTCATGTATGGAAGTGAAACATATACGATAAATAGTTTAGACAAGAAGAGAATGGAAGCTCTTGAAATGTAGTGCTACAGAAGAATGCTGAAGGTTAAACGGGTAGATCACGTGACTGATCAGAAGGTACTAAATAGAATTTGGGGAAAAGAAATTTCTGGCACAATCTGACAAGACGAAGGGATCTGTTTCTAGGACACATTCTGATTACCAATTTAGTACTGGAGGGAAGTGTGGGGGGTAAAAATCGTAGAGGGAGCCCAAGAGACGAGTACAGCAAGCCGATTCAGAAGGATGTTGGTCGCAGTAGTTACTCGGAGATAAGGAGACTTGCACAGGACAGAGTAGCATGGAGAGCTGCATCAAACCAGTCTCTGGACTGAAGACCATAACAACAACATTACAAAATATGAATTTTCAGTGACAAAGCGCACATGAGCACTCAGCTGGATTGTACATTGTTTTCTTAAAACTGGATTTTCACAGTTCCTTTTGTTGATTCATGTTTACACTTGGTCTGCGCGCACCAATTTCCTTTACTTTCATCCTAACCACATGCTCCAAAATTTTACCTGACAAATTGTTTTGGAAGTCGTGGTATGCCGCTGTTATTCACAAAAACGCAAAACTCAGTCAACTCATGGATAATATCCCTACAAAAAGAAACTTTTAATAACGCACTTTACCCGTAGTCAACAAGCTAGAAAACTAAAGTAACGGGAGCGTCTTCGCTCACGTACGTATTTCTACCACTTTTTACACTAATCATGTGTGAAACTCTCCCAAGGTGGTGATGCTTATGTGGCCGTAATCTAGTGCACACTGACAAACCTATTGCAACTGTCGATAGAATAGCCAATGGCAGAAACAAAAAACTTTCTAAAACACTGTAAGAACAATAATACTTAATCTTAATTAATGACGCAATTAAGCATATCAGAGATACATAGAAACAGGGATTTAATAACGAAGTTTCAGCAACTCTGTTCACTCCCTTTTGATGTAAGTAATGGAACGTGAAAATTGTGCGCAGGTTAGTGTGATACCCTCAGGCTGAACCGCCAGAGCCTTTGGGACGTCCATAAGAACTGTACACCAAGGAAGCCACGCCCCCAGACTCTGCTACATAGAACTAAGTGGCATTTCAAGACGCAGCTTTAAGACTTGCTAATACCTGTTCGAGAAACAAGGCTTGATATCACATATCAACAGTTCCAAAAGCACTGACCACCATTTATTAAATCCTTGTGGGAAATATACGAAATGCGTTCTGATAATTTAAATTCTGTAGTAAATTTTTGAGATATTTTTAAATACAGATTTTGGGGCAGATCCACCAGAGAGCCTTTAATTACGAGCCGCGCCTGACCGCTGGATAAATTTGGGTTTGAAGAAACTGGGTTCTCGAGTTGGGAGTTCGTCAGCGCCTCCCACCTACAACAACCGGAAACTATGCACATGCGCCGTTTGCCACTGTTTGGAACGACAGGGAATCATGAGCAATAGGGAACGGAGATCTTACCTTCATCACCCAGGTGCAACAAACCTCTACAAAAGAAACCTCAGCCTCAAACTGTGCTACATGTCGATGGAGTGGATACCAATTTAGTTAATATGTCGTTGCTAGTAACCTCTGAGCCACATGCCGCACCTCAGATGTAAAAGAGATGTTCGTGAATACGGGATGCTGCTTGAGTCAGATTGTACATCCCTCACTGCTCGTAGGAATTGCATGGAAGTCTACGATCAATCTTACACTCCCAGTAATATTAGTGGGACCCCGGAAGAGCTCGATAGGGAGATCTCTTCGTCAGCCTTAAAAAAAAATAAAAGCAGAATTTAATAACAGGGCACCATTTTGACATAATCAGTTTGTTGTTGCTGCTAAGAAAGAAGAAGCTAGTTGAGACAAGCTTACGCCCCCCCCCCCCTCCCCTAATCCATTCATCACTAAAAAAGAGCTAGCAGAGCTATGAAAAGTCTTCGTGATTGCACGGTGCTAGCAGACACCGCCACTGTCCAACAAGCAGCAAAAGTATTGAGTAAGAAGAAATCAGGAGGCTCGCCGATTGCCTGTGAACTTCACAACACATTCAACTCCAGCAGGTGTGTTGTGGAATGCCATGACATCGTGGACATCTGCGTTAAAAACGTGGAGGACCAATTGTCATAAATGAGAGCAATACGAATCAGAAACATAATGAAAGCAGTAGACTGCGTGCTGTAGAGACACCAGCGTTGATTTTACCTTAAAATGAAACAGCATTACACGAATATAGGCGTTTGAGTTCACAACTGTTCACTGCTATGGAATGTGTCAGATGTGGACAATAACCACATGATAAAGAATCGCCGTGTAGATTCTCATCGAAGTGCTTCAACTTTCAGTGCGACCGTCCTGTGTGGTTCAGTAAATACGATGTATGCACATCCGAGTGGAAAATTCAGAAACTGGAAGTAATTAGCTAAATCTCTTGCGGTGAACATGATGAGCGTTGAAGTCGATGCAGCTTCCAAGCCTAATGACTTCGTTTGCCATAGCACTGAAGAAACCTGTAACTAAACCTAATGCTTAAGGGGAGCCAGAACGATCCATCTCCTCCATGTTAATTTTAGCAAATAGAAGGAGCATTTTTTTCTAAAACCATTAAACATATTGATCTGAAATTTGGACTACTTGTTCAGTGAATATTTCTCTACAACGTTATAATGCCATGGTAAGAAATATTTATTGGTTTTTGTTTCACAATTTTGAATCTTGAATTATACAATATTTTTTTACAATTTGTTATAAAAATGAGGGAAAAGAAGTAAACAATATTATGTATAAATTTCATTGATATACTGTTAGCAGTTTTTGAGAAAATGTTCCTCAAAGATGAAAATTTTAAAGTTATGGGAAATGGCTTCCAATGCTTTTTTATACATTCCTGTCCCATATGATGGATTATCAGCATCCTCTTCTTTTTAGTGTTAGTTTCCTTTTCACTGGTCTTTTCTCCCATTTTGCTGCATGTTGTAGGCTTTTGTCTCTTCTTCCTGCACCTCTTAATCTTTCTTCATCAATTAGGCACATTGTCGAAATGGTGTTATGTCCTTGTTGGCAACCTAAGCGTTTCAGCACATCACATTTGATAAGGTTTCCTTCATTGTATGTTGCCACTGCATCATACACTCCAAAATTCAATGTTTTTATCTGTACAAACACTTTTTTGGGAATCCTAACCCAAATTAAATTATTTACACTTTCATTTGGATTCTGTGTTCTCCCATGTAAACTCTTTTCCAATAAACTTGGCTGTCATAAATCTTTGAATATGGGCTTAATTACACCAATTACAGCATTTGGCAAACTGTTTTCGTGGGCATATTCCTTTCCTGGTTGGTACTTACACCATGAGTTATCACCTGTGGCGCACAGTGCATTTGTGGGTGCTCATTTGTTGATGGAGTATGAAAAAATAATCCCATACTGCTCTCCTCATATATTCAATGCTACAGTTACGAGCAAAATAAGTCAAACACGCGAAACTGAACAGCTAAACAACACAAAGCAAACTCCACAAGTCAACACACACGATATAGCGTTTATCTCTGTGTAAGTGACTGTTCATATCGGTAAATGCTACTCCATTTAATCCTCAAATTAGTAGGTGAGTAAACCCGTCTGCTCACATTAGCCATACAACGTTGGAAAACAAAACACTGTCTAATTCCGCAAAGATACCCTGCTTGCAGCCAGCAAGCGGCGCCGTCAGAGGTGACACACCAAGTCGCTACAACCGTTTATGCTGAGCGTCAACTTTGCAGCGATAAAAACACACTTAGAATTCACTTAGAAGGGTGAAACTTGATTTGTTTTGTTCAGAAAACTCCAAATAATTTTATAACAAAAAAACAGAAAACGTTAATTTTGTCATTTTCATCGTTCCGGCTCCCCTTAAAAAAAAAAAAAAAACAGATTGTTCGAAACTTGCACTAATACCTGCACCCGTACATGCATTTACAACGGAACAAGTAGTACATTGCACGCATTTGCTTCTAAACTGACAGTTACAGCAAACGTTAGTCAGCGAGATATAGCTATAGCATCTCCGCAACATAGCGCAAATACAGCCCCTGCTACATCGGTAACACAACATGCAAGAGCTGAAGAACTATCACGGAAGGTCAATGGCAAAGGAAGACAGACACCGAAGCACCGTAAGAGGGCAGAGCACTCTCGTTCTAAGAACATGAAAACATCTTTGTAAATGTCAATGCTTTCAAGGAGAAGAAAAGAGTCCCCGCTGCTACCCCTAATGGCTGGCGCATCTCACCAGCGCCACGAGAATAGGTAAAGAAAATCCCCACCGATAACTGGCTCCCATCCATTAGTGCTACATGAAAGTTTTACGAATCCGCCTAGAAGAACTAAAGCTCTTAGCTAGGGGAATATCATTAGGCGTATGCCTACAAGAAAAGAGCGACAAAGATTCTGGCGCTCCTTTATTAAGAAACTATGCAGTCTATATTATCAGACGACCTTGGTGTTGAGAGAGCATAATGTGATGTTTCTGTGTTCGTCAGTATCACTCATATCAACCATAGTTGCTGTGGCTATTCGTGTGTCTCCTAAGATCTACATATACTCTGTATATCTATCACCGTATGGTCCGCTTGACAGAGCCCACAGGAAATGAAGGAACTTCCTAGTTTGTTCTTCTTCAGTGTCCACCCCACCGTACTGTTTGGCAAGGAACCCCTTGAGTGCGAGGTCGCAACAGGTCCGTGATGTTTGCGACAGTTGACGCCCCACATATTGTCTACCATGCAACCAAAATATTTGCTGCTAATGGCAACAGTGGGCAGGACTGCAGGTATCTGATGGTGAGGACGGAACGTTGTTGAACAGCTTGGTCGACGAGTAACTCACAGCAGTGCTACTGTGCTAGTGGTGTTCATACAAATCAGAGCAACGGCAACGGTAAAAAAGGAAATATTGCATTATATCTACAACAACAGTTGCAATACTTGACTTTTCGTCAGAATGGAACCCAAGGAATTTTGTAGAACGAGAAAAAAGTGGCAGATGAAATATTAGCATTTCTGTAAGATGAGTCAGTGGAATGTATGGTGTCGCATACCCTCGACTGTGGGGACAATGTACATGAGGAGTACAATAATAACGATACGTGCTATAGAAGTGAAAGTGATACTGATAGAGATGTCGTCCTGTAGTTCGTCATTCTTGTCACAGGGAGCCACAAAAACCGTCTTCAGTGAAACGTAGTAAAGGACAGTTGTTGTCCAAGTGGCGGGTACTAATCGTTATGTACATGGAAGGTCATGCGCAGAGTAGTAAAAAAAAAAAATTTAGAATAAGTCCCCAGCAATATGATCGCGTAACGTATAAGAAAAACTACGGATATTCAAGGTAGGACAAGGCGCACATGTTACAGAAACTGGTGTCTGCTCGTTTCAAGGATGCTCGATACAGTTTACAGGATGTGCAGTGACTCGCTACGTTATGCACATCAGATTGCGCGCCATGTACACTCATGCTCATAAATTAAGGATAATGCTGACACATGGTGAAACAACACTGCGGAGGGTTTAAATCACCTCGGGGTATGACCATGCGGTCGTCGCACGGTGGCACTGGCAGCAGTCCACATACGCAGAGGTGTGTTGCTGCATGTGAGATTACGGTGCGGCGAGTAAGTGTGCAGACGTTTTCAGACATGGTAATGATGACTGTGTGTTGGAAATGGCTCAAAGAACACGTATTGATGACGTTGTGAGGGGTAGAAACTAGAGCGACTGGAGGCTCGTCAAACACAGCAGGTCATAGCACGGGCCCTCGGTGTGCCACAAAGTGTGATCTCAAGATTATGGCAACGATTCCAGCAGACTGTAAACGTGTCCAGCCGCCACAGTACGGGACGTCCACAGTGTACAACACCACAAGAAAACCGATATCTCACCATCAGTGCCCGCAGACGGCCACGGAGTACTGCAGTTAGCCTTACTCGGGACCTCACTGCAGCCACTGGAACAGTTGTCTCCAGACACTTCAGGAGCTCCGACTGCGCGCCATGTACACTCATGCTCATAAATTAAGGATAATGCTGACACATGGTCAAACAACACTCCGTCGGATTTAAATCACCTCGGGGTATGACCATGCGGTGCATGGGAGGCTATAGCCCAACAGCTGCTCGACCAACTCATCCAGAGTATGCCAACTAATACAGAGTATGCCAACCCGTTGTGCGGCCTGTGTACGTGTGCATGGTGATCATATCCCATATTGATGTCGGGGTACATGCGCAGGAAACTGTAGTTTTGTAACACATGTGTTTCGGGACGGTTTTCTCAACTTATCACCAATACCGTGGACTTACAGATCTGTATCGTGTGTGTTCCCTATGTGCCTATGCTATTAGCGCCAGTTTTGTGTAGTGCCACATTCTGCAATTACCCTTAATTTATGAGCATGCTATTATCGCCAGTTTTGTGTAGTGCCACATTCTGCAATTACCCTTAATTTATGAGCATGAGTGTAGATCATAGTGATTTCAAGGGAAGCAGTGGATGTTTGCGAATATCAAACAGTGCTACAGAATTGGAAGACGCAGATAACGAAATTTCAAGCAAAGCGTCAACTTGACGATGCAAAAGCAAACTGCAGAATTTATTTCCAGCTCCGACTAACCGCGATCTGAAGAAGAAATACATATGAAAGGATCACTTGGATGTTAAAGGTACCAAGAGAACTGTATCAAGTTCAACTAAGGTCAATCCCTTAACTCATTCGCATACAATTATGTCGACTGTTAATCTGGATGGTGAATTGGCTGGAAAGTTATTTATTGTGTTGCGAGAAGCTGGAGGTGCTTTGTTCCCTACAATTCTTTCTCGTGTGCTTCATCTTGCAAGGGCAGTAGGGAATATTTACGTCACAGCAAGCAAGAGTGGAAAATCGGCGTAAGATAACTATAATTATGATATGAGAACTGGTTTTGCCCAGTAGCTGGTCTAAATAACTTGCTTTTGCTTGGTACCATGACTGCGTAAAAAAACCTGACTTCTTTAGAGCAAAGTATCATTCCTGGAAAGTGTGTGAGATTTCAGTTCATACCACCTGGAATCAATGGAAAAATTCAATCGTTGAATGTTTGTTTTTTTCCATCCTATAAAACATATTAACGCATTATCTGCAGCTACGTCATAAAGGACAGCCAGTTTCACGACAAGCACGATAGACTGTTTGGCATTCGGTTGCATGCCATCACATTCCACCAATTCTCATCGTCCCGTTACAGCAATATGACTCTATATGCATTCTTTAAGAGTGGATAACTAGCTGTACGTCCTGCTCGGTTCATAACTACCAAGGAGTTCGCCTTCGATGTAGATGGTGGAAACATTTGTGATCACTCCGGATCGCCATTTTTCATTCTGGGTTCATGGTACAAATTAATGGTTTGTTCTGAACATTTCTTGAAGTCGACGATGTCTATATTGTGAAGTGTAATACATACATCCCATACAATGTTGATCTTTGTATCGCCGGGATATTAATTTTGTGTTTCCCTTTTGATGCACATGTTGAGTCAGTAGCAGTTAATATTTTTCGAGTCGTAATCGTTGACACAACACTTTCAAATGAGCCTTTCTAAAGACTGAACTTGCGACCTCACTCTCAAGCGTTTCTTTATGAGACTTCAAAAACACGTCCCACGCACAGAGCACGAGAGTCTCACCTTAGCATGCATCATGAACGTAGACGAACCGTTACTCTCAGTTTGACAATCGCGGCCTTCTCTGCAACAGAGCTTTCCGTTTGTTTACCTGACCTTGCAGAACTGCTCATTGGGGTGTTAGAATAGATCTACGTTCGAGTGAACACTTCGCAGTCTGGTTACACCCACAGGAGTAGCAGTCCTGAAAAAAATTGGTTATAACAGTTATTCATCGGAGAAAGCTGGACTCTTTACAGTCGGTTGGCGATATTCGGGGACCGTGACAGAGTACATGACTGGACGGACAACGTCAGAAACATGAACCATCGCTCTGCTGATTAATTTGCCCTAAGGCCTAATGACAACATAAGAGGCAACCCACTCCCTAGTTGAATGGCAGATGTCGCTTTGTAATGAAATACGGGAAGGTGGCAATGCGAATTTTCAAGACCACAACATCATTTTAGAGCCTATAAGCGTTTCATATAACGGCCTCGGTGCAGTGGTAATGCCGGTTCCCGTCAGCTCACCGAAGTTAAGCGCTATCTGACTTGGCTAGCACTTGCATGGGTGACCATTTGGGTCCGCTGACTGCTGTCGGCAATTTGGTTGCACCCAGCGGTGCGGTCAATAGAGCAGCTACCTGTCTGAGAAGAAGCGGCTCCCGTTACGAAAACCGGCAACGACAGGGAGAGCGTATGCAGACCACATGCCGCTCCATATCCACATCCAATGACGCCTGTCGGCCGACAGTGACACGGTGGTCGGCTGACATCGTTGGCCCTTCCGAGACCTGTTCGGACGGAGACAGGGAGAAGCTATATTGTCATAGACAAACAAGAGCAACAATTCGGGGTCATGAGGAGTGCAAGAGCGCCTTTTCTCTCGCGTTGGTGAGAACTTTAAGTTGCATCGTCAGTGTCCGAAACTCGAAGTGGAAGATCATGAATGAGGGTACTAAAAATTAAGGAATGGTTTTTTCGCTCTCGACAAGTAGCAATTTAGAGTAGAGCGTGGAGGGCATTTTGGAGAGTGGGCGTGGAGAGTGAAGTATCCTCACATTTCTGATTGGAAAACCCCCATTATCTCGGTGAAAGGCTGATGGTGCAGATAGATGTCATAATTGGTGGACATACCAACCTGGTGACATCTGAAACGTTAAATCAATTGTCAGGGACATCCTCCATGAGAATCGAACTTCAGAATGTATTAAGAACTTCTATCAATAATGCCTGATTTGTCATTGATTCCCCAATTATTTTGACCAGTGCAACTACAGTAATCTAACCAGAGCTCCGTTGCTCAGCTATTCAAGATGGTAGAGAGCGATGACCTTGTACTGGAACGTGTTTAACGAGAGACCAGGCAGCCTTCCCGTCTGCTGATCTCCTGGGTTACAAAACAGCCCTTCCAAACCTCCTGTGTTCCCTTACACAGTCACTGCCCCAATAACGCCACTTAGTATGGTGGTGGTAATAATAATAATAATTACATCGCTGACTCGATAGTTCAGCTGTACATAGTAGATGACTACAATGAATGATTTTAGTATAGTCCCGTTTTAGTGTTGTCGTTGACAATATGGAAAATGGCAGAGGGCTGGAAGCGATGCTCAAGCACATTCCGTTCCTCTTAAAAATGGTTCAAATGGCTCTGAGCACTATGGGACTTAACATCAGAGGTCATCAGTCCCTTAGAACTTAGAACTACTTAAACCTAAGTAACCTAAGGACATCACACACATCCATGCTCGAGGCAGGATTCGAACCTGCGACCGTAGCGGCTAGAACCGCTCGGCCACACTGGCCAGAGTTCCTTTTAAACAACGGGGTGCCAGACTTAATGTCCTCATCGGAAGAACAGATCACCAAAAAGGTTATATGCCCTCACTTTACAAGACACTGCGATAATGTTTGCAATTTAGCTCAGGACATTGCTTATAAGATTCATAATTAAAACATTTTCGCCACCAGTTCTCCTTTCGTTACTGACCAAGTATTAGCGATGAAATTTTTTTTTCCACTTTCAGTATTCGACCCACCTACAGCAGCGCCGATCTCTACTGCATTAGGGTTCGTTAGCGACCTGGGCTACAGAGACGGGAATGCAGAGTGCTGAGAACAGTCTATTGTGACTTCGTGCTGGAATAACCATAGCACCTGTACAATCCACTCTGTATTTCAGAATCCCTTGGTTAATTAGCATATGGCGAATACATTAAGGGAATGTGCCAAAAATCCTCTACTTTGGAAACTCAACTGATAAGATTGCCTCACAGACTTTTTTCAGGTCATATACGTCTACTATTTTGGTGGAGCGTGGACGCGTTAGATCACCAATCTACGCGTGAAGTAGCCGTAGAAATATATTCAGTAATCTAGATGCACTAGATTTTTTTCAAATCCCTTTCAATTCTTTCCGTTAGAGTAATTTATTCTGTCCATTAATGTTAGTGACCCAAGAAAGCGACTTGTTGGCATGGCTGAAGTACACTCTAAAACAGAAAAAGCGACGCACCACGAAGGAATTACCCAAATCCAACGGAAATCGGTAGATGTGATGTACATGTATAGAAAAACAAACGATTACAATTTCAATAAAATTGGATGACTTATTCATGAGAAAGGGCTTCATAAATATTGAGCAAGCCAATAGTGCATTGATCCACCTCTCGCCCCTTTGCAAGCAGTTATTCGGTTTGGCACTGATTAATAGAATTGTTGGATGTCCACGTCAAGGATATCGTGCCAAATTCTGCCCAACTGGCGACTTAGATCGTCGAAATCCCGAGATGGTTGGAGAACCATACACATAATCTCCAAATGTTCTCAATTCGCTATAGACCCGGTGTCCTTGGTGGGCAAAGTAGGGTTTGGAAAGCACGAAAACAAGCAGTAGAAACTCTCACTGCTTGCGGGTGGGCATTATCTTCCTAAAAAGTAAACCCAGAGTGGGTTGATATGATGTGCAACAAAACGAGTCATAGAATATTGTCCACGCACGACTGTGCAGTAAGGACGCCGCAGATGACAACCAAAGGGGTCTTGCTATGAAAAGAAATGGTATCCCTGACCGCCACTCCTGGTTGTCTGGTTGTATGGATAGAGACATTCATGTTGGTACATACCACTGCCTGGGGAGTCTCCAGACACATCTTCGCCGTTCGTCAGGGCTAATTTCGTTTTGAAATCATAGAAGTCAAATGGTTCAAATGGCTCTGAGCACTATGGGACTCAACTGCTGTGGTCATCAGTCCCCTAGAACTTAGAACTACTTAAACCTAACTAACCTAAGGACATCACACACATCCATGCCCGAGGCAGGATTCGAACCTGCGACCGTAGCAGTCGACGGTTCCGGACTGCGCGCCTAAAACCGCGAGACCACCGCGGCCGGCCATAGAAGTCAGTTCTACTCCATTCAATGAGATTTCAGGACGAAGAGGTGTCTGGAGACGCCCTGAACTGTGGTGTCATACAAATCTGTCTGTCGCGCGTCATACGTCCCAACAACCAGAAGTGATGGTCTGGGGTGCCTTTTCTTTTCATAATAGGGCAGCTTTGGTTGTCATTCGCGGTACCCTTACAGTACAGCGGTACGTTGACGATATTCTACGCCTTGTTTTGTAATCCTTCATGGTAAACCATCCTGGGCTTACATTTCAGCAAGATAATGCCCAACCGCACACTGAGAGAGTTTGTTTACTTGTCTTCGTATTTGCCAAAAAGGTAGCCAGATATCTCTCCAGCTGAGAATGTTTGGAGCATTATGGGCAGGGCCCTCCAACCATCTTGGGATTTTGGCTATATAGCTCGCCAATTGAAAAGAATTTTACACGCTGATCCTCACGAGGACATCCAATAACTATGTCAATCAATATCTATCCGAATCACTGCTTGCGAAAGGACCAGTGGCAGACCAATGTGTTATTGATTTTCTCAGTTTACGGATTTCTTTCTCTTGAATACGTCATTCAGTTTTTCTGAAACTGTAGTCATTTGTTTGTCTGTGGATGTATATCACGCTACCGGTTTCAGTCCTATTTGGATGATTCCTTCGTGGTACGTCTTCTTTTTATGTCTTAGGGTGTGCGTGTACTTGTTTGTACACGATCATTATAGGAGCGGTAGCCATAAAGTTACAATTATCATATCGTAACAATAAAGTTGAATTATTAATATTTCGTTTTTTTACAGGTACGTGTCTGGAGTCCCGATAGACATTGGAATTCCCTTACCGCAACTCCTTAGCGCTCCGCTAGAGGAGTAAAAACCAAAAATGACGCAGCCCATTTCTAAAATGGTGCATTATACGGAAATTCGCTTTTTTACCTTTGAAGGGAAAAATGGCTCTGAGCACTATGGGACTTAACATCTGAGATCATCAGTCCCTTAGAACTTACAACTACTTAAACCTAACTAACCTAAGGACATCACACACATCCATGCCCGAGGCAGGATTCGAACCTGCGACCGTAGCAGCAGCATGGTTCCGCACTGGAGCGCCTAGAACTGCTCGGCCACAGCGGCTGGCTTTGAAAGGAAACAACACTGTAACAGTCCATGTTGAATTGATGGAAGTGTACGAATACAACGCACCATCATATTAGGTTGGTGCATAAGTTCGTAATGGTTAAGTTTTGCATGTTGGTATTCTTGTTGTTATGGTTTTATTTAGCAATTGTCATTTATTATTTGTAGTTCACAGTTGCTATTGGAGTATACATAGTGTTATTTTGTCATTGGTAGATAGCGAGTGGAGCTATGGGCGCTAGAAGATGCAGTGCAAACTGGAGAAATCGAGCATTTCGATTTATTCTTATTTTTGAGTTCAATAGAGGGGTGACAGCAGTCGAGATAGCCAGAATCATAGGCTTGTATGCCAGTGGACAGAGCACGTCTCGTTTGAAGAGGCATCGTTTTGACATTAGTGACACTCCACGTTCAGAAAGACCTTCGGGATTTGATGAACATAGATTAAACTCATTAATCCACAATGATCGACAATAGTGTACTCGACAGCTGGGAAATGTGATGAACTCTGATCATTCCACCATCGTGCGGTATTTGCATACAGTGGGGAAGATTCAAAAATCGTGTGTATATACACCACATGCTCTAAGACAAAATCACAAAGGTCATTGGGTGCACATATGTTCGCTTCTGCCTGTTCATCACCAATTGGCTGGTGAACAACACCGACCGTTCCTGTTCTGCATCGTTACTGGTGACGATTTGGTGTCTTTATGCTAACATAAGGGAAAGAGAGGAACGGTTGAGCCCAAACAAAGCAACAACTCCCCTTACACAGACCTGCGCGCATCCACAATAGATAATGTTATGGATGTGGCGGAACTTCGACGGTGTGTTGTACTACTAACTGCTGTCCCCTGGTGTAACCATCACAGCTGACATATATTGTCAACAACAGAGACGTCCTGTAGACTCAATCCAAGAACAACGACCAGGAAGACTATGTGAAGTGATGCTACTCCACGATGACGCCCGTCCGCATTCTGCTGGACTGATCAAATTACTACAGAGGAGTTGGGTTGGGAAATCGTTCCGCGTCCACCTTATTCATCTAATCTTGCACTCTCAGATTTTCAACTTTCCCTTTCTCTACCGAACAGCCTTCAAGCAACTTCACCGTTAAGAAGAATAAATTATTGATGACTAAAGCATGAGTCAAATGGTTCAAATGACTCTAATCACTATGGGGCTTAACATCTGAGGTCATCAGTCCCCTAGACTTAGAACTACTTACACCCAACTAACCTAAGGACATCACACACGTCCATGCCCGAGGCAGAATTCGAACTTGCGACCGCAACAGCAGCGCGGTTCCGCACAGAAGCGCCTAGAACTGCTCAGTCACAGCGGCCGGCAAAGCATGTGTCATGTGTGTCTGTCGTGTTTAATAAACTACTGGAAAAACGCTACAGAGCTATGTACCAACGCATTATAACATAGTAATTAGGTTGCTCAGACGCTTCCAGTGTTGTCAGAGAAGTCTCAATGACGACCAATGAAGTGACAGACCATCAAAGACGACGCGATAAACGAAAAAGTGAAAATTATCTAGGGATCAGTTTTCAGCACCTTGCACGACGTTTTAAACATGACAAACTTGGCCGGCCGCTAGGTTCCACGACTGCCCACACTCATTAAGTTCACCGAGCCAAGACAGGTGTGAAAATGTTGTAACAGTGCAGTCCAAACCAGACGACATTTTAGCCCCCTGATCACATTCGATGAGTGCTGAATTTATCAGTATGACCCAATAAAAAAAGAGCCTACACAAGTAGAGGGAGTATGTAGATTCATCACCGCCAAAAAATGCGAAGACCGCCACCATCATAAGGCAACTCTCGTATGGAGCAAACCACCACAGGAGATTCTACCGAAATATCTTGACGAGGTCCACTCCCATTCCTAACACATGTGAAAAACCTTCCACTTAACAGTCATAAAAAAGAATTGGTACCTTTTGCAGACAATGCTAGTGCCATAATAAATCTCAAAAGAGAGGAAACGGTGGAAAATATTATTAATGATGTTTTTCAAAGAATTATTAAGTGGTTGTGTCAAAAGACACTCACTCTCAATTTTGTGAAAACACACTATATTCAGCTCTGTATAACAGACAGATCTGTAACAATTGATGTAACACATAAACAGGAGTCGGTAAACCAGGTAGAATGTTAAAAATTTTAGAGTTAATGTACTGATGAAAACGTGAATTCAAAGAAGCATATTACTGACCTGCTCAAACAATTAAGTTCAACTGCTTCTGATCTTTGCATAATTGCTAGCTTTGGGAACAAACAAATCAGCCTCCTAACATATTTTGCACATTTTCATTGAGTAATATCTTTCGGAATAATTTTCTAGTGTTACTCATTACATAGAAAGTAAGCACTGACTGCAAAAAATGGAGCAATACGAATAATGTTTTGTGTTCACTTGTGATCATCTTGTATGCTCCACCTCAAGGAATGACGCATTTTAACTAAATGTACAGGGTGTAACGGGTATATGTGCAGATATTTTATATGTGGTACCTTAATATGTACACACATCAGTGAGTTGGTTGCTTTTTCTGTGCGTCGAGCAGTCATCCCATAAACACGTCGCAAATTTTACGATCTGATGTTTTCTCCACGGCCGTACCTAGGATGTAAACTGAACAGTTTCCTAGCACAGCATATACTTGGAAGCACTATCCATCCGAAAAATATACGACTTGTAATATCTATAATTAGTATTCCGCAAATGATGTAAATACTGATGTAATGTTGATCAGTACACCGTCCTCAGTCACCAGTAGAAGTACCTGCACTTACAGTAGTTACACCCTATACATATGAACCTCAGTTTGAGGAGAATACTGATGTCTGTACATACAACGCTAGATCAACAAATGTCCTACATTACTCATTGTTAATGCTACCAGTGACTCAGAAAGGAGTTGAATAAGAAACTTTTGCCCAATAACATAAAATATATAACGGAAAATCATTTCCTCTGAGCAACCAACCCCTTGTATTCGATATACGAAATTTTATTTAAAAACTGGTTACGCACAAAAAGAGTTTTAAGTGCAGGTGTATGAGAAGGACGGAAAACTGTTTCGATCATTAATATTAAATTTAAAAACTTATAAATGGCCAGCATGTATCCATCCACTGAAACTATTCATGTATACATATCCTGTAAAATGACTCGCCCCACATGTTTTGTATAAAAATATCTTTCAAATGGTCTATGGCACACTCCATTAACTAGCCTACTGTCATGAGGAAGTACCATGGGAAGCTCTCAAAGGACCGAAACTTCATAGCATATTAAAACTATATGCCCAACTAAGACTTGAATTAGGGACCATTGTCTTTCACAGGCAAGTGCGCTACGTTTGGCTTTTTGTCCCTTCCCTCAAAAGGGTAGTTTTGCTCCACGACAACGCTCCAACTCATTCCGCACAGAACGCTTCTTTCGGCTATAAAATTTTTCCTAGGTATTCTGATGATATGACACCTAGTGTTTTCTCAATATTTCCTCAAATGAAAAAAACCATTGCATAGCAGGCATTTCCAGAACGAGGAAGAGCTGATTTACTAGTTGGATCGTTTGCTGGACAGCCTAAATGCAGACACGTACACTGATCAGTCAGAACATTATGACCACTGACCTACTATCGATATAACCCGGCCACGCTATAGCATCGTCACCTGGCGAGGAATGACTGCTAGTCAGACACACACACGATGCATGTGATATCAGTGAGCTAGCTGTCCGTGAACAGAATGTCGCAAGATTACAATCTATCTGAGTCTGACCGAGGGCAGATTGTGATGTCCCAGAGGTTCGACACGAGCATTTGAGAAACTGGGCGAGTTGTCGCGTGTTCAAGGATGATGATTATGTTGGTTTGTGGGGCGCTCAACACAGTGGTCATCAAAGCCCGTACAAGTCCCCAATCTTTCCAGATCCAATCTCGTCACTTCACGAATGATGACGAGGTGATGAGGACAATATAAACACCCAGTCCGTGGGCGGAGAAAATCCCCGACCCGGTCGGGAATCGAACCTGGGATCCCGTGATCCAGAGGTTGGTGTTCGAGGAGTGCTGTTATGAGTGTTTTCTACACGTGGCAAAACCAAAGTGAAACGAGGTCCAGACGCCGTGGAGTTGGACGGCCACCCTTCATTACAGATGTCGGACGTCGTAGGCTGGCCAGACTGGTAAAACAGGACAGACGGTGAAATGTGGTGGAACTAACATCAGACTGTAATGCTGTGTCTGTGTCTGTACATCCAGTGCACCAAACACTACCAACGATGGAGCTCTGCAGCCGTCCACCCACTCATGTGTCAGTGTTAACGCCATGACATTGGCATGTGACAACCGGCACCGGACGTTGGCACAGTGTCAGAGCATTGCATGGTCTGATGAATTTCGATACATTCTTGAGCATGGAATTCGGAGGGAACGAATCCGTCGTCTTCCAGGGGAACAGCTGGCTGCAGCTGCATTCTGCCCCAGGGAACGTACACGTGGGCATCCATGGGTCCAGTAGAGTTCGTGCAAGTCACCATGACAGCCAAGGAATATAATACACTGGTTGCAGACCACGTATACCCCTTACTGACGATCATGTTCCCCGATGGCAATGGCATTTTTCAGCAAAAGGAGGTGGAGGAGATTAGAGTTTAACGTCAACAACGAGGTCATTAGAGATGGAACATAAGTTCGGATTAGAGAAGGCTGGGGAAGGAAATCGGCTGTGCCCTTTCACAAGAACCATCTCGGCATTTGACTGAAGTGGTTCAAGGAACACAGTGGTGAGTTCTGATTGGTATGCTGTTCTCCCAACTCGACAAAAAAAAATGGTTCAAATGGCTCTGAGCACTATGCGACTTAACTTCTGAGGTCATCAGTCGCCTAGAACTTAGAACTAATTAAACCTAACTAACCTAAGGACATCACACACATCTATGCCCAAGGCAGGATTCGAAGATTCGAACCTGCCACCGTAGCGGTCGCTCGGCTCCAGACTGTAGCGCCTACACCCGCACGGCCACTCCTGCCGGCTCCAACTCGCCAGATCTGAACCCAATCGAACACATCTGTGGTGTGACTGAACGTGACGTCGGAACGCATCGCCCCCCTCCCCGGAATTTATCGGATGTAGGTGATTTGTGTGTGCATATGTGGTGCCAGTTCCCTCCAGCGACCTACCAAGGCCTCATTGCTTCCATGCCGCGACGCGTCATCGCTGCTATCCGTGCCAAAGGTGGATATACCGGTTCTAGGCGCTCAGTCCGGAACCGCGGGACTGCTACGGTCGCAGGTTCGAATCCTGCCTCGGGCATGCATGTGTGTGATGTCCTTAGGTTACTTAGGTTTGAGTAGTTCTAAGTTCTAGGGGACTGATGACCACAGATGTTAAGTCCCATAGTGCTCAGAGCCATTTGAACCATTTTTGGATATACCGGGTATTAGATAGGTTGTAATCAAGACACGCTGATCAGTGTACATCCAAGTTCTCTGCCAAAGTCATTCATCGTTCAGAAAAATAGGTCACATTCAAGGATAAATATGCAGAGAAGGACTGACACCACAAGTTTCATGGTCGCTGACTGAAGGCGACTGAAGTGGTAAATAGAGCGTAATGAGCTAGTCATGAACGACGTTAACATATTATATTATTGGAATTGGCCAGCTGAATGCATGATATTAGCCTGACCTTTGTGTTGGGCCCAGTAGAGCAGCGACGGCACGCGCGACGTGTGGCTGGACGGGCAGTCCTCGAAGCGCGCGCGCGCGTCCAGCCCCACCGTCTCTCGGTTCGCCTTCACTCCGCACAGCAGCGCCGTCGCACACGCCGAAGACTCGCCCGTCTGCGCATCAGCGTTGTACGTCTGCAACGACAACACTGTCGCTAGTACTCTCCATGCCACGAAAACAGCACTCCTGTTACTATCTCCACATTAACATTCCTAGTTCGAAGTGACTATATGTAACGCTACATTCATTGTTTTATTTATCCTAGCAACTTTACGGCTATCGAGCAATTTCTTACATCTAACCAAATTATCCTGCATATTTTATTACTTTCAGTACAATAAGCATATTACAAATCACAACTAATATACATTATCATAAAATGTGCAGTAATTGCTAGAGTAAAGAAATAAAAAAACCTTCGTATATCCATAATTAAAAGGGACGACTTTGGGCGTCAGCTGGTATAATATATGTTAAAAAATGACGTAATTCCTCCAGTTGTATTAAGGTGTTGGTTTTATTGGCAACTAGTTTCGATGCTGTTACAACATCATCCTCCGGCCCATACTTGTTGACAGTAACGGTATATGTCTAACACGTACAGTTACTGTCAACAATTATGGACCTGAAGATGATGTTGTAACAACATCAAAACTAGTTGTGTCTAACACATATGGTTACTGTCAACATCTATGGGCCTGAAGATAATGTTGTAACAACATCGAAACTAGGTTAGTTAGGTTTAATTAGTTCTAAGTTCTAGGCGACTGAGGACCTCAGACGCCGGCCGCGGTGGTCTCGCGGTTCTAGGCGCGCAGTCCGGAACCGTGCGACTGCTACGGTCGCAGGTTCGAATCCTGCCTCGGGCATGGATGTGTGTGATGTCCTTAGGTTAGGTAGGTTTAAGGAGTTCTAAGTTCTAGGGGACTGATGAACACAGCAGTTGAGTCCCATAGTGCTCAGAGCCATTTGAACCATTTGAACAACGGACATGACAGAGGAAAGAAGCGAGGGGTGGGAGGGGGGGGGGGGGGGGAAGTGGGGAGAAAAAAAGGAACGTGCTGAAACACAATTAATGAAGATAGGGAAAAAGAAAGTTAACGTGAATGAAAAGAGAAAAAACGGTAAGTGAGAGAAGATGGGGGCATTTTCTTTACTATCTGACAGAGGGAAAAGCGGCCATAAAGTATGTCCAAAAAGTATTCGGCTAGCGGTATAATTTGTTTTTCAAAAATTAGATCTGTGGCATCCGAAAAGAAGGAAATATAAAACATGAAGACCCAGTCCTATAAAAAGTAGCACAGTAAATCACTTTTATTGTGAAACAGGGAAAACATACATTCATAGCGATAATAAGGTTAAAAAAGCAGAAAGCACCTTAAAAATGTTACTTTATAAAGTATTTGTCCACCATCTGAATATGCCTAAAATTCGCGCCTAGGGGTGAAACTTCAGTGCTCACTCACAGCATACTCTAGCGTCAACCGTCTGCAACAACGGTCTGCCACCTGTTGTTGTTTTGAGAGGAGTCGGGCCAGTGCAGTTTGTAACAACGGTCGTACTGTTAGTGAGACGGTCCTAACTGAGAGAACTTATTCTACGCTTGCATAATCAATAAAAATCCTCTTACGATGCAGTCTCATCTTGCTGTTACACCTTAAATTCTTATGAAGTGTTAGGACGACATGTAATGTAAGGGGGCATCACAAAAGTAATCGCCATAACTGTTAATACATTTATCCCACTTTGAGACAAGATGGTTAATGCCTTCCTGGAAAAATGTCTGTGGTTGCCTACGGAATCGCGATTGCAGCAGGCGCGCGCCTCTTCTTCCGAAGCAAATCATCGGACACGAAAGACGTTTTCAGAGCTCCAAAAATATCAAAACCGCATGAGGAGAGATCAGGACTGTATGGAGGATGTCTAAAGTGAAACTTCTATAGCCTAGTCGAAACAACCTAATAAAGACGTCATTATCCTGCAACAGAGTGATGGTGTCAGTCAATATTCCAGGGCGTTTCTACTTGATAGCGCGCTTCAGTTCTTGGAAAGTGTCTTTTAAAGTACGTTAAGTATCTTTAACCCTTGCCTGATGTTGTCAAAAAATGGTTCAAATGACTGGGAGTACTATGAAACCTAACTTCTGAGGTCATCAGTCCCCCAGAACTTAGAACTACTTAAACGTAACTAACCTAATGACATCACACACATCCATGCCCGAGGCAGGATTAGAACCTGCGACCGCAGCGGTCGCGCGGTTCCAGACTGTAGTGCCTAGAACCGCTCGGCCACATCTGCCGGCCGTCAGTAAGGGGTGTATGTTGTCTGCAACCAGTGTATTATACTCCTTGGCTGTCATGGTGACTTGCACGAGCTCTACTGAACCCATGGATGCCCACGTGTACGTTCCCTGGGGCAGAATGCAGCTGCAGCCAGCTGTTTCCCTGGAAGACGACGGATTCGTTCCCTCCGAATGGCATGCTCAAGAATGCAGGATTCGAACCTGCGACCGTAGTGTCTGATGTTTTCATTTCTTATTTCGTCTCTAACGCTATATCCAGCCGCTCGACTGAGGAACTTCATTTTTGCTGTTGCAATAGCTCTCTTCTTCTTCTTCTTCTTCTTCTTTAGAGCTTAATTCTCACCACCATACATGAAAGGCACTTTCATCACTGTATATAATTTCATTTGTGTGTCTTTTCTTGTTTTGTAGGTAATCATTGTGTTCAAAGTGTCACATATCAACTGGGAATTATCTAATATATTCCTCACATTCTCATCTTAATCATAAGCAATCAAACATTAGAAACAGATAAATTTCTGGCCTGTTGGATTATGTCATTATTAGTTACAATCTTATTACAGACTGGTTGCTTCCCATTGAATATCATTAGCTTTGAATTATTGAAAAGTAGCTTAAGCTGAAAAGTTGATGAGTGGGCAGCTGTACATCAGTCTCGTTGCCTGCATCTAGGATTTAACCGTCAGAACGTAACATAGTGTTACAAATGTCATGACAGTTCTAAAATGTTTATTGTTTTTAATGTTTGTTGTCATTGTTTTGCCAGTCGTTTATAGCTGAGTCTACATAGATATTCAAACAGTTCGGTGATAATGGGCATTGTTGTTTCAATACTCTGTTTACAATATCATCCGAGGATCCTCTCCCCTCGTCGTCAACACATATGATGTGTTCTGTTAGATTGTGTGGGTAGCCTTTGTCTTTCATTTACTTATCTTAACTCACTAATTCTTACAGCTGCAGTCTTGTTGCAACCCTTGTCCACAGTACGAGCAGCCCTTAGCGGCTCACCATCTGAAAAGTGTTCATGACGTCGGCTTTCTGGCTGAGATCTTTTTTAATATGTGACTTGTAAGTACTGCATCTTTTAGAGTCAGTACTAACTTTAATTCTATTAATGTACTATATACCTAATGGTTTAGTACAGTTAGTCTAATTCTGAAGACGACGCTCATAGTAGCGTCGAAACCAGGTCAATTTTTGATTTAACATTTGTGACCGAGGGCTTATTTGTTACAATATAATCTTACAGCGTAGGCTAGAGATGGAAGCGTTCCGCTAGTTAATTACTTAGTAGGATGGTTATTGGAATATCCCGAGGATAATATTTGCGGCAGTTCCCTATGATGTGGAATGTATCAGTGGGTTTACAGAGAAGATACTTTAAATACTTAAATCTGTGAGAGATGCCAGTCAGTCGTATCTTGATAGATCAGTCGGTTAAAGAAATGTCAGCGAAAGACGAAGTTCTGTGTTTAACGCGCGGTCTAGAAAACAGTTATAAGTAGCGCAAATTCCGCTGTAGAGTGAAATATTCGTTCCAGGTACTTTAACTTCGCGAAAAAATCTTTACATGCTGTCCATTAACGTAACGGGATTTTAATTTCAATTTACAATAAAATTTAATACGTACAACCTAACCATATACGGATAAATCCATTAAGAAAGTAATCTATAGAGTACACAGAAATGTCGAGAGTACATTATTTCATTTTATTTATAAAACTTCTGGTCTGGTGTCCCATGCTAGAGTGAATTATTGAATTATATGTGCTTTACAAGCCATTTCGGCGGATTAACGTAAGATAATGCAATATTGCACGTGGGTTGTTCGTAAAAATCACAGCCCTCGGCACGGAAATATTCCACGGGTAGGCTTCAAACTCGAGAAGACGCTTTCAGGGAATTCCATATGTAATTGAAAAGCAATCCGATTATTATTTCCGCGTCCTGTGGTGCAAGCAATGCGGAGCAGCCGTTAATGCCGCTGCCTGGCGCGCTGCAGGCGTCTCTTCAAACCCGGTCACAAGCAATTATTTGTTATTTAGTATTTATATTTATAAAAGGTTCTCGAAATTTCATACGACTGTAATGTTTATATATTCCGGAATATTTGATGTTTGTCTAAATAGCAGCAGTCGCCGTTCAGGACGCAGTTCAGTTATGTCTGCGCGTTGGTGTCCGTTATAAACATCCTTTTATTGCTACGTGTTGTATTTCATTGACTACCCTTCTTTCGGATTTTGACTCTATTGCTGTTACGGCGTGACAATATTGACACAAATCTGAACGCAATCAGACTTTACATTACGTAAACTATGTGATCTGGTTTTTTCGCAGCAACAGCGTAAAGCGGCACAGAATTTCAAGCAATAAACTTCTGCATACAGTTGGTAGACACATTTGTTATTATTGCGTCGCCTAGTAGACAAATGTTTTTCATACCAAAAGAAGTTCTACTCTGACTTGCTGAAAAACCTACAGGCACCTCTTTCAGGTTCCGCATAACTTTAATCAGTTACATCTAGGAGTTGACTGGCTGGTTCCATAGTAAAAGCAACGTATATCCTCCAGGCGGGCTAAGGCCAAATCCCTTCGGCCATGAATAATGTAGTGGATTATCAAGTGGTAGCAGAATAAGCCGACGGAACTTTGACGATGATTATACCTCAAAAATATGTGGATATATTCAAACTGACTTATAATGTAAGACAGGCATGCTGAGCATTGAATAATTACAAATACCGATAAAGAAAGGTAAATTATGATACAATCAAACACAAAAATGGACTCAATGTTTCTGAAACCTACCTGTCTAACTAAATAGTTACATCAAGATACCTTCCTCTGGTAACGTGGAATGCACTCAACGACTGTGATATGACTTTCAAAAGGATGTAACACAGCAATCTGTCGTACTTTCAAGCTTTATTAAAGCAAATCTAGATTTTGACTAGTAATTAGCCGTTATCGATGCAGTATTTCAGAGTTCTAATACACGTCCTAGTACGCCAGTCTTCAGTCGGGCTCCTGTCACATTTCATTCAAGTAGTCTTGAATGAACTGTCTCAATGGTCTTATTGCAGACGGGTGGAAACAGTAAACTACAATCCTTAAATCTTTCTTGGGAGCCGCCAGTAAGACATTCATACCTTCCATCTATTGTAGTTAACTTTGGTAACGTTTAATTGATAAAAGGAGAATTATAAATGCAGCTGATGAAGCAGGCGAAAGGGAATACAAACGTTTAAAAAATAAGATCGATAGGAACTGCAAAACTGCTAATCAGGAATGGAATGAGGACCAATGTAAGGATTTTCACAAGCGGAAAGATAGATACAGTCTACAGCGAAATTAAAGAGGCCTTCGGAGAAAGGAGAAGCAACTATATGAATGTCATGTGTTCAGATGGTAAACCAGTTCTAAGCAAAGGAGGGAAAGCTGAAATGTAGAATGAGTATATAGAGGTATATACAAGGGAGAGGAACTTGACACCAATATTATAGAAAGGAAAGTGGACGTAGATTGAAGATGATATGGGAGATATGATACTGTGAGAAGAATTTCACAAACCTCTCTGAGATATAAGTCGAAACAAGGCCCCGGGAGTCGATGATACTCCGTCAGAACTACTAATAGCCTTGGGGGAGCCAGCCATAACAAACCTCTTCCATCTGGTGTGCGGGATGTATGCGACAGGCGAAATACCCTCAGATTTCAAGAAGAATTAATAACTATGATTCCAAAGAAACCAGTTTGTGACAGGAGTGAAAATTACCGAAGAATCAGTTTAAGAAGTCATGGTTGCAAAATAATAAAACGAGTTCTTTGCAGAACAATGGAAAAACTGCTAGAACCAGACCTCTTGGAAGATCAGTTTGGATTCGAGAGAAATGTAGGAACACGTGAGGCAGTATTGACCCTACTAATTATCTTAGAGGATAGGTTATGGAAAGGCGAACCTAAGTTTATAGCATTTGTGGACTTAGAGAAAGCTTTTGACAATGGTGACTGGAATACTCTCTTTGAAATTCTGATGGTAGCCAAGGTAAAATACAGGGCGCGAAAGGCTATTTACAACTCATACAGAAACAAAAAGGTAGTTATAAGAGTCGAGGGGTATGACAGGGAAGGTTAAAATCTCAGGTCATCAGTCCCCTAGAACTTAAAAGTACTAAAACCTAACTAACTAAGGACATCCACACATCCATGCCCGAAGCAGGATTCGAACCTGCGACCGTAGCACCAGCGTGGTTGCGGACTGAAGCGCCTAGAGCCGCTCTGCCACAGCGGCCGGCCGCCGTTCTTCTGCCTACAGAATATTTAAAAATATTATGAGAAAATAATAAATAATAAAAGCAACCGCTAAAAAAGTGACTTTTTAAATTGTAAATAGGCGGAAATTTGTGGAAGTTAAAATATAAAACAAAGAGCTGGCGATGGTAATTAAGACTCACAAGAAGCAGACAGGTACAACAGTAGACAGACAATTAAAAAAAACACGATAACGTCTGGTTTCTGTCTGCAAGAGACAAGAAATCACACCTATCGACAGTATGGCTTCTGTTCGCAACACTTCAGAAAAGACGCACAACACTTATCACTCACTTAAAATAAGACACTAAAACGTTGGCACAGAGATGAGACACCACAGCCTAGAACAGAATGGGGGGAGGGGGCGGGGAAGAGGACCCGGACTGATGAGGGGAAGAAAGGGGGGGAGGATAAGAAAAAGCAAAGTGGGTGAGGAGCCGATGGAGGGAGAAGACTCATAATGGGGAACGGGGCAGGATTGATGCGAGAGGGAGTGGGGAAAGGCAGAGGAGGGGAATGCAAAAGTACTTGGGGGAGAGAAGGGAGTCAAAGAGAGGGTAGACAGGGAAGAGGGAAAAACAAGTTGGGAAGGGGAAGAGGGAGCCTGGGAAAAGGACACAGGTAGGGATGGGGAAGTGAGGCTCAGAGTCGATAGGAGAGACAAACGGAGGGAGAGAGGACATCATCCGGGGGGGGGGGGGGGGGGGAGCTGACAGAAGCAACCTCGAGAAAGGAGATGAAGTGTATACAGGTGGAGGGTAGGTGCAACACAATGGTGAAGACACAGCAGTGGGTGGGGGCTGGAGAGGAGAGGAGCAACCAGGGGATTGGGGGGGGGGGGGATCAAATTTGCTGGAGGTGTAGAGGATGTGGATTTGTTCAAGGAAAAGGAGCAGATGGGGAAAGGAATCAGGTCATAGAGGATCTGCGTGGGGGATGGGAGGTGTATACTGAAGGCAAGGCGGAGTGCATGGTGCACAAGGATCTGGAGGAATGTATAGAATTTCGAGGGGCAGAGGTCCAGGCAGGACTGGCATAGCAGAGGATGGGACGGATCAAGGATTTGTAGGTGTGGAGAATGGTAGAGGGGTTCAACCCCCTTGTCTGGCCAGAGAGGAGTTTAAAGAGAGGGAGGCGGTTGTGGGCTTTGTATGGGATAAAGTGGAGATGAGGGGTCCAGGTAAGGCTACAGTTAGGAGGGGGGAGAGGTGGACAGGAAGGGCACAGATGGTAAGGGAAAAATCAAGGAGCCAGAAGGAGGGAGTGGTATGACCTACGATGATTGCCTGGGTCTAGGAAGGATTGATTTTTAGGAGCCATCGGTTGCACCATGTGGCCGAAAGGTCAAGGTAACTCTGAAGAAGGCGTTGGGATCGTTAAAGGGTAGAAGAGAGGGCAAAGGAAGGCGATCTCATAGGCATACTGCAGGAGGTGGATTGGAAGGGGATATTGGGGCATATCTGCTGTGTACAAGAGGTAGAGAAGAGGGGAGAGGACAGAACCCTGGGGCACACCCGTGAAGGGGTAGAAAGTGCCGAAATCGGTGTTGTGGGCAGTGGCGTACGAGGGGCGGTGGGAGAGGAAGGAGGCAATCAGACTAAGCGATTGTATTGAAGTAGATCTTCTCATAGGTACAGTTTTTGTGATATCACAGAAATAGAACTGATCAACGGATCTACAATTATTTTATAAGTGCTGAGATGGCAAAGAACGGTAGTACAGATAAAATCATGTACGAAATTCCTGTAGATGTGGTGATGATAGGACGTCCCAGCTACCCGAATCGGATCTCAGCCTACAACCGACAGCTACAACCAGATCTCATCCCGGAACGCAACACTAGGCATTGATGGTGACTCAAGGAGAACATGTTACACAGATGACGTGTCGGAATAGTCGGAAGACAGTATCTGACATATTTCCTGAGTCAAAAAAATGGTTCAAAAAGCTCTGAGCACAATGAGACTTAACATCTATGGCCATCGGTCCCCTAGGACTTAGAACTACTTAAACCTAACGAACCTAAGGACATCACTCAACACTCAGTCATCACGAGGCAGAGAAAATCCCTGACCTCGCCGGGAATCGAATCTGGGAACCCGGGCGTGGGAAACGAGAAAGCTACCGCACGACCACGAGCTTTATTGAGTCAAAATGAGGTGTAGTTGTATAGTTTATGTTAAATACAGCAGTGAGTCTAGTAGAGGGGGTCAGTACCTCCGAAAGACGCTGTTTAATTTGAACTCCCATGCCAGTAAGTAAGCTGCTAGCATGAGTTTCTTAGAAGTAGATACCTTAGGGGTTGCGAAGCAACTCAAATCGCTTGATACGGGATAGTCTTCAGGTCCAGATTGTATACCGATTAGGTTCCTTTCAGATTACGCTGATACAATAGCTCCCTACTTAGCAATCATATGCAACCGCTCGCTCATCGATAGATCTGTACCTACAGATTGGAAAATTGCGCAGGTCGCACCATTGTTTAAGAAGGGTATTAGGAGTATTCCATCGAACTACAGACCATATCATTGACGTAGGTTTGCACTAGGGTTTTGTAGCATATACTGTATTTAAACATTATGAATCACCTCGAAGGGAACGATCTATTGATACGTAATCAGCATGGTTTCAGAAAACATCGTTCTTGTGCAACGCACCTAGCTCTTTATTCACACGAAGTAATGGTCGCTATCGACAGGGGATCTCGAGTTGATTCAGTATTTCTACATTTCCGGAAAGCTTTTGACACCGTTCCTCACAAGCGACTTCTAATCAAGCTGCGGGCCTATGGGGTATCGTCTCAGTTGTGCGACTGGATTCGTGACTTCCTGTCAGGAAGGTCGCAGTTCGTAGTAATAGACGGCAAGTCATCGAGTAAAACTGAAGTGATATCAGGTGTTCCCCAGGGAACCGTCCTGGGACCTCTGCTGTTCCTGATATATATAAATGATCTGGGTGACAATCTGAGCAGTTCTCTTAGGTTGTTCGCAGATGATGATGTAGTTTACCGTCTAGTAAGGTCATCCGAAGACCAGTATCAGTTGCAAAGCGATTTAGAAAAGATTGCTGTTTGGTGTGGCAGGTGGCAATTGACGCTAAATAACGAAAAGTGTGAGGTGATCCACATGAGTTCCAAAATAAATCCGTTGGAATTCGATTATTCAATAAATAGTTCAATTCTCAAGGCTGTCAATTCAACTAAGTACCTGGGTGTTAAAATTACGAACAACTTCAGTTGGAAAGACCACATAGATAATATTGTGGGGAAGGCGAGCCAAAGGTTTCGTTTCATTGGCAGGACACTTAGAAGATGCAACAAGTCCACTAAAGAGACAGCTTACACTACACTCGTTCGTCCTCTGTTAGAATATTGCTTCGCGGTGTGGGATCCTTACCAGGTGGGACTGACGAAGGACATCGAAAGGGTGCAAAAAAGGGCAGCTCGTTTTGTATTATCACGTAACAGGGGAGAAAGTGTGTCAGATATGATACGCGAGTTGGGATGGGATTCATTAAAGCAAAGTCGTTTTTCGTCGCGGCGAGATCTATTTACGAAATTTCAGTCACCAACTTTCTCTTCCGAATGCGAAAATATGTTGTTGAGCCCAACCTACATAGGTAGGAATGATCATCAAAATAAAATAAGAGAAATCAGAGCTCGAACAGAAAGGTTTAGCTGTTCGTTTTTCTCGCGCGCTGTTCGGGAGTTGAATGGTAGAGCGATAGTATGGGTGTGGTTCGATGAACCCTCTGCCAAGCACTTAAATGTTAATTGCATAGTAGTCATGTAGATGTAGATGTAGATGTAGATGTAGATGTAGATGTAAAGTGAAGCCTGTATAGTACAAGTTCTGTATAAGGTTTAGTCGAGAATTAGTTATGATGGAAAACTTGATAATTAAATTATTTAATAAGCTGCTAAGTAATACAATTATGACCATCTGAAAGCTAATTTTAGCAACAGTAATGAGAAAAGAGAAGCTGATAGTTTTTTAGTGTTAATTATAACTTTCTGTAATTTAGACAAGTATGTCCTATTATGGGTTCTAGGAAGCACGTGATTAAAGCAAATACAGCGATGTAATAGAAAGAGATGCTGTCTGCTGTAGACGTTAAATTCGGCTGCACCCTTCCATTCTTTCCAGAAGAAGTAAAATATTAGCCGACAGCCACCGCTTGCATTCATTCTTCAGTAATCCAAAGAACACAAACACTCATTCCTGTTAATGCACGACCCAGATGTACTTTTGAGACATCATTAGGAAGTTGAGGAAGACAAATGCAAAACATCTGCACTTGTGTATTGTGTACGGCAGCGGTGTGGAGCTTCCACTCTTTCCCTAATGCTCATTCAGCCAAGGTGTTTTCGTTCGCTCTCAAACATGAAAGTTACATCGACAGGAGCCTTACTCTCTCACTTTTTTATTAAAAGAACCACGTTTTGCTTTGTAATTTTTTTTGTTCTTACTCTCTGTGTAGTTCTAGGGCATAATGAAACATTGTGCTTTTCACTGCAGCATGTTCATTAGCAAAACAGGTGCGACTGGAATTATTTAGAAACTGAGGGGAATTGTTAATTCTTCTCCTGTTCTCTCTCTCTGTCTCTCTCTGTTTATCTCTTTCTATCTGTCCACCCCTCCTCCTCCGCATTGTGTGTGAGTGTTTTACACACATCCAGAACTCACTCTAACGAGTATATTACGAGACGCACCAAGAGATGGCGCAAGTATTCAGCCACTCTATACAATAGAGGCCATGGCGGTGTGCCGGAGAAACAGTGACGTACGATGTTTAGCAGCAGGAGCGCGAAACTCATACAGACACTTCCGGTAACACGATCTGGGTTCACTACCCGGCCTCTTGGAGCGCTGCATGTTTATCAATCCTTCGTCATCTCGTTTTCTTATCGGATGATTTGGAAATTGGAAATTTGTGGTAAGTTCTATGAGACCAAACTGGCAAGGTCATCGGTCCCTATGCTTACATACTACTTAATTTAACTTAAACTAACTTACCCTAAGGACAACACACACATACCCGTGTCGGGGGGAGGACTCTGACTGGGGTAGCAGCGGGTACCGTGGCAAGGCTGTCCCGCTTCGGATGATTTAAAGTCTTCTATATTACTTTTCGTTTCTTAGTAAACAGAAGGTGGTTTCATCATATTGTTTTATTGATAATGACTTCTTGTGTATTTCGCACTTTTTGAACTGCACTGTAGACATTTTGCTCGTATTCTGCTCGATATTTGCTCGCAGTCGTTAGACTGGGTGGAGGAAACCATTCCATATTTGTATCTGTTTCATGTAAAACAGAATCTGGCTTCCCCGCATGGTGTTCTGTGGACGCATGTGTATTTGTTCCTGACTACGAATCCTTGTCAGAATGTTTTGATTAATTTGCGTTGTAAGTATAGTGCTCCAATGGTACTCTATTTTTTTCTCATCCGTTTTTTGTACTTCCTAGAATTTAATGGAAAACTTCACGCTAGCAGCTTTTTAAAGAATTGGCATTCAACTCTATTACACTATGTGATCAAAAGTATCCGGACATCCCAAAAACATACGTTTTTCATATTAGGTTAATGTGCTGCCACCTACTGCCAGGTACTCCATATCAGCGACCTGAGTACTCATTAGACATCGTGACAGAGCAGAATGGGCCGCTCCGCGGAACTGAAATGAAATGTGTGTGGAATCTTATGGGACTTAACTGCCAAGGCCATCAGTCCCTAAGCTTACATACTACTTAACCTAAATTATCCTAAGGACAAACACACACACCCATGGCCGAGGGAGGACTCGAACCTCCGCCGGGACCAGCTGCACAGTCCACGACTGCAGCGCCTGAGACCGCTCAGCTAATCCCGCGCGGCAGTAACTCCGTTCAAAGGACAATTACATACTCAGCGTCTAATAAAGTTGAATATCAGTTCTGTCATCAGCTGCTAACATGGAATTCTCCATTAAAATGAGAAAGTATGTAAAATGGATGTGAACAAAAATGTAGCGGAACACGAGCAATGTACTTACTACACATTTAAATTGAGCAGTTCACATACTGATACGTAAGCAAGAACAAATATACGTGAGTCTATAGTTGACCTTGTGATGAAACCAGAATCTGTTTTATGTGAGACAAAGGCAAATATGGAACACTTTACTCCACCCAAAATGACAGATGTGAGCAAAAATCCATCAGAATACGGACAATATACTTACAACGCAGTTCAGAGAGTCCAATACTCTGACAAAGTCGTAATCTGGAGCAGAATGCGATAAAACCAGTTTCTGTTGGTTGATTGGTTGGCTGGTTTTGGGGGGAGGGGACCAAACAGCGAGGTCATCCGCCCTATCCGATTAGGGAAGGATGGGGAAGGGAGGCCGCCGTGCCCTTTCAAAGGGATCATCCCGTCATCTGCCTGGAACGATTTAGGGAAATCACGGAAAACCTGAATCAGGATGGCCGGACGCAGGTTCGAAATGTAGTCGTCCCAAACGCGAGTCCAGTGTGCTAACCACTGCGCCTCCTCGCTCGGTAAACTAGCTTCTGTTTCATGCCAGATGATTTTTAGATTTTGACATGTGGTAAAATGCAGTATTATCCACTTCATAAAAACCACATAGTCGAAATTGCAGTATTGGGTTTTACAAATAAATAATGCTGCATTCAAAATGCAACTACGATGTTATTTATAAAAAAAATTCATATCTGTAAACCCAGGATTAAACGAGGAGTTAATCTCAGTTTTTGATTACGATTTCTCGGATATATAACTTTGCAAGGTTAAAAAAAACTTTTCCAGTCACGCACTTAATCACTAGATTAGGAGGGCGACCCATAAATTATAAATAAAAAAGATACTGTCATCTAATACTCGTATCTCAAAACCAAGGAATACCGATTTTCGACCTACATTTTCCCATATTTTACGTTCAATAGCAGGCCACTAGGATTGCTACTGCCGTTTTCCGCTTTGGTATCATAAAATGGTTTCTGTACTACTTTTGGTGTTGTGTAGTTAGCAGGTCCATCATGCCCGTCCCATAGGACATGACGCGGAAGAGATTATTTAAAGGTACATTTTTAAAAATACGTTCGATTTGTTTAAAAGAATTATAAAAAGTAAACAAATTAAGAAAGACAGAAGAATGTAAAGCGTTTTCATTTTTCTGGGAACAACACGTGAACACAGGAAATATTATCCAAGGATACGCATTTAAAAAAAAATTATATAGTGTAGATGAGCCGTTATTCAAATCACATCGGTATAAGCAGTAGCTGTGCTCTGTTGCAAACCAATCGAAGAGAAACCAATTAGTCCTCTGTGTACGCCATTCAGATCTTTTAATGACGAATCGAATGGGGAAGCATTCCTTATTTCTCATTTTTTTGTAATTTCGTAAAGAAACTAACGAGAAGTGTTCGAACCCTCTTATCAGGTTAGTCCATACTATCAACTGCGCATTTTTCGTTTTTGAAATCAATTGTGATCACATATGCTGTTCTTTTCCTACGTACAGCTGCTATCCGTAAACAGTAACTTAATCTCAAACATTCGAGGAGTACCCCAGGTTAGGTTGAACCACTGTACCGTAAGTGATTTTCTTAATGCACAAGTTGCACCTTCCCAGTGTTCTACCAGCGTACCGAATCCATACCCTTCCGAAATATTCTAATTGTATGCATCACAGCGATTTTGTTGAATTTAGGAGACTAGCAATTAGTCAGTAACTGTACACTTTATTCATAGTAAAGTTAATGAAATCTTTTTGAAATGGCTGCTATCATTCAGGGTTCCTGTATTCATAACAGATTTTTGAAACGTAAAATTGGTAACTTCATACTTTACGTGTCGAGAAGAGTAATTTACGTGAAAAGTAGAGGCTGTACGTCAGAATGTCCTACTTTGACCCATGAAACTATGTTGCAACCTTTGAGTTACAACTATTAGCTTAGCGAGCACGTAACTTAAGCAACGAACAAAGTATACTGCTCTCAATACAGTATTTCGAGTAGATGTTACTGACTACGGCTTACTCTTTCTTACTTTTTTCGATGATTATTTTTTAATGTGACTTATTTTCAATCTCTAATTTGCCACGTTATTGCATCAAACATAGTATTAAAAACAATTGAGTGCTTTCCTCAAATGATTTAGGGAAACCAAGTTAAACGTATGCTAGTTTGACCGGGAACTGAGACACTCTTCCCTCCGAATACGGATCCAGTATCTTTGCTGCACCTGGTCTCTCTTTATCCCAGTAGCCGATTTCTCTTCCTAAAAATGTTTTACAATTATGAGGAACGAACTGTCCAGTTAATAAATCCCAGCAAATACTGCGCGTTTAATGATCGATGCCAAAAGATTTTGAATTATATCAAATATTCTGCTGATATTGACTTTTCTAACCAGGTAGCTTAAATTCGTACGACACTGAATCACAATTCAATCAGAACAATAGCACTCGTAACTGAAATGTTGAAGTTGTTGTTTGGGTACGTCGAATTATCATCGACCATATAAAATTATTGGAACAATACCGCACAAATGCTGAATAGGTCACTTAATAAAAGGTCATTAGCTTCTGAATGAATGGATGTTCTGATTCATCGATATTGGAGGTCTGGTTGCCCCGAAATACGTAATATGAATGTTACGCGTTTCGGGTTAATTCATCCACAGGTATCTGTGATGAATCGTATGATACATAGCCGTAACTAAAAGCATCACAGAAATATCCAGAGATTACAAGTAAAGGACACATACAAGACACCTCGAGCTATACAGTTGCACTGAAGCTATATGATACATACATAACTATCAAAGGCAGAATGGCGGATGCACAGAACCACGAAACAAAATTCTACAGGTGGGCGGCGATAGTGTCAAGTTACACACAACTGTCTATGTGACATAATTTTTTTAAAAAAAATTACGTAAAGTCACATACATAGAAACATTCAGCCGACAATTTAAAATATGTTGTTGTTGTGGTCTTCAGTCCTGAGACTGGTTTGATGCAGCTCTCCATGCTACTCTATCCTGTGCAAGCTTCTTCATGTCCCAGTACCTACTGCAACCTACATCCTTCTGAATCTGCTTAGTGTATTCATCTCTTGGTCTCTCTCTACGAGTTTTACCCTCCACGCTGCCCTCCAATACTAAATTGGTGATCCCTTGATGCCTCAGAACATGTCCTACCAACCGATCCCTTCTTCTGGTCAAGTTGTGCCACAAACTTCTCTTCTCTCCAATACTAGTCAATACCTCCTCATTAGTTACGTGATCTATCCACCTTATCTTCAGTATTCTTCTGTAGCACCACATTTCGAAAGCTTCTATTCTCTTCTTGTCCAAACTAGTTATCGTCCATGTTTCACTTCCATACATGGCTACACTCCAAACAAATACTTTCAGAAACGACTTCCTGATACATAAATCCATATTCGATGTTAACAAATTTCTCTTCTTCAGAAATGCTTTCCTTGCCATTGCCAGTCTACATTTTATATCCTCTCTACTTCGACCATCATCAGTTATTTTTCTCCCCAAATAGCAAAACTCCTTTACTACTTTAAGTGTCTCATTTCCTAATCTAATTCCCTCAGCATCACCCGAGTTAACTCGACAACATTCCATTATCGTCGTTTTGCTTTTGTTGATGTTCATCTTATATCCTCATTTCAAGACACTGTCCATTCCATTCAACTGCTCTTCCAAGTCCTTTGCTGTCTCTGACAGAATTACAATGTAATCGGCGAACCTCAAAGTTTTTATTTCTTCTTCATGGATTTTAATACCTACTCCGAATTTTTCTTTTGTTTCCTTTAATGCTCGCTCAGTATACAGATTGAATAACATCGGGGAGAGGCTACAACCCTGTCTCACTCCCTTCCCAACCACTGCTTCCCTTTCATGTCCCTCGACTCTTATAACTGACATCTGGTTTCTGTACAAATTGTAAATAGCCTTTCGCTCCCTGTAATTCACCCCTGCCACCTTTAGAATTTGACAGAGAGTATTCCAGTCAACATTGTCAAAAGCTTTCTCTAAGTCTACAAATGCTAGAAACGTAGGTTTGCCTTTCCTTAATCTTTCTTCTAAGATAAGTCGTAAGGTCAGTATTGCCTCACGCGTTCCAGTATTTCTATGGAATCCAAACTGATCTTCCCCGAGGTCAGCTTCTACCAGTTTTTCCATTCGTCTGTAAAGAATTCGCATTAGTATTTTGTAGCTGTGACTTACTAAACTGATTGTTCGGTAATTTTCACATCTGTCAACACCTGCTTTCTTTGGGATTGGAATTATTATATTCTTCTTGAAGCCTGAAGGTATTTCGCCTTTTTCATACACCTTGCTCACCAGATGGTAGAGTTTTATCATGACTGGCTCTCCCAAGGTCGTCAGCAGTTGCAATGGAATGTTGTTTACTGCGGGGGCCTTGTTTCGACTCAGGTCTTTCAGTGTTCTTTCAAACTCTTCACGCAGAATCAGATCTCCCATTTCATCTTCATCTACATCCTCTTCCATTTCCATAATATTGTCCTCATGTACATCGCCCTTGTATAAACCTTCTATATACTCCTTCCACCTTTCTGCCTTCCCTTCTTTGCTTAGAACTGGGTTGCCATCTGAGCTCTTGATATTCATACACGTGGTTCTCTTTTCTCCAAAGGTCTCTTTAATTTTCCTGTATTCAGTATCTATCTTACCCCTAGTGAGGTAAGCCTCTACATCCTTACATTTGTCCTCTAGCCATCCCTGCTTAGCCATTTTGCACTTCCTGTCGATCTCATTTTTGAGACGTTTGTATTCCTTTTTATCTGCTTCATTTACTGCATTTTTATATTTTCTCCTTTCATCAATTAAATTCAATATTTCTTCTGTTACCCAAGAATTTCTACTAGGCCTCGTCTTTTTACCTACTTGATCCTCTGCTGCCTTCACTACTTCATACCTCAAAGCTACCCATTTTTCTTCTACTGTACTTCTTTCCCCCATTCTTGTCAGTTGTTCCCTTACGCCCTCCCTGAAACTCTGTACAACCTCTGGTTCTTTCAGTTTATCCAGGTCCCATCTCCATAAATTCCCACCTTTCTGCACTTTCTTCAGTTTTAATCTACAGCACATAACCAATAGATTGTGGTCAGAATCCACATCTGCCCCTGGAAATGTCTCACAATTTAAAACCTGGTTCCTAAATCTCTGTCTTACCATTATATAATCTATCTGAAACCTTCTAGTATCTCCAGGGTTCTTCCATGTATACACCCTTTTTTCATGATTCATAAACCATGTGTTAGCTATGATTAAATAGTGCTCTGTTCAAAATTCTACCAGACGGCTTCCTCTTTCATTTCTCTCCCCCAAGCCATATTCACCTACTACGTTTCCTTCTCTCCCTTTTCCTACACTCGAATACCAGTCACCCATGACTATTAAATTTTCGTCTCCCTTCACTATCTGAATAATTTCTTTTATTTCATCATACATTTCTTCAATTTCTTCGTCATCTGCAGAACTAGTAGGCATATAAACTTGTAATACTGTAGTAGGTGTGGGCTTTGTATCTATCTTGGCCACAATAATGCGTTCACTATGCTGTTTGTAGTAGCTTACCCGCATTCCTGTTTTCATATTCATTATTAAACCTACTCCTGCATTACCCCTCTTTGATTTTGTGTTTATAACCCTGTATTCACCTGACCAAAAGTCTTGTTCCTCCTGCCAGCGAACTTCACTAATTCCCAATATATCTAACTTTAAACTATCCATTTCCCTTCTTAAATTTTCTAACCTACCTGCTCGATTAAGGGATCTGACATTCCAAGCTCCGATCCGTAGAACGCCAGTTTTCTTTCTCAAGGTAACGGCATCCTCATGAGTAGTCCCCTCCCGGAGATCCGAATGGGGGACTATTTTACCTCCGGAATATTTTACCTACGACGATGCCATTATCATTTAATCACACAATAAAGCTGCATGCCCTCGGGAAAAATTACGGCCGTAGTTTCCCCTTGCTTTCAGCCGTTCGCAGTACCATCACAGCAAGGCCGTTTTGGTTATTGTTACCAGGCCAGATCAGTCAATCATCCAGACTGTTGCCCTTGCAACTGCTGAAAAGGCTGCTGCCCCTCTTCAGGAACCACATGTTTGTCTGGCCTCTCAACAGATACCCCTCCGTTGTGGTTGTACCTACGGTACGGCTATCTGTATCGCTGAGGCACGCAAGCCTCCCCACCAACGGCAAGGTCCATGGTTCATGGGGGGAGAATTAAAAATATGCATTATTGAATTGGTGACTTACAGCCCTAACAGGTCAGAGAACGCTTGCTTTCTTCTTATGTTGTGTTTTTTAAAACTGAGTAATTCAGCGTATCTCAAGATGTTTGTCTTCAGGTTATCTGATGCACAGTTTTATTCTAGCAGCTGTCAACCTTTCCACAATCCAAATATTAGTGTACCAAAATAAGAGGTGCAAATACAATTGAAGCTCCAAAGAAACTGAAATTGGTATGAGTATTCAAATACAGAGATATGTAAACAGGTAGAATACGGCGCTGCGGTTGGCAACGTCTACAAAAGACAAGAACTGACGGGTGCAGTTGTTAGATCGGTTACTGCTCCTACAGTGACAAGCTATCAAGATTTAAGTAAGTTTGAACATGGTGTATTCGGCGCACGAGCAATGGGAAGCAGCATCTCTGAGGTGGCGATGAAGTGGGGATTTTCCCCTACCACCTTTTCACGAGTGTACCGTGAATAACAGGAATCTGGTAAAACATCAAATTTCCGACATCGCTGTGGCCGAAAAACGATCCTGCAAAACCGGCATCAACGTGACTTAAGTGTAACCCTTCCGCAAATTGCTATAAATTACAATGCTGAGCCATTAACAACTGTCAGCGTACGAACCATTCAAGGAAACATCATTAGTATAGGCTTTCGGAGCAGAAGGCCGACTCGTTTACCCTTGATGACTCCACGACATGAAGGTTTACGCCTCGCCTGGGAGCGTCAACATCGACATTGGGCTGTTGATGACGGGGAACTTGTTGTCTGGTCGGACGAATCTGGTTTCTAATTATATCGAACGGATGGACGTGTACGGATATGGAAACAATCTCATGAATCCATGGACCGTGCATGTCAGCAGGGGACTGTTCAAACCGCTGGAGGCTCTGTCATTGTGTGGGTCATGGGCAGTTGCAGTGATTTGGTATCTCTGATACCTTTAGATACGACTCTGACAGGTGACACGTACGTAAGCGTCCTGTCTGATCACCTGCATCTACTCATGCCCATTGTGCATTCCGAAGGACTTGAGCAATTCCAGGAGCACAATGCGACACACCGTACGTCCAGAATTGCTGCAGAGTGGCTCCAGGAACACTTTTCAGTTTAAACACTTCCTCTGGCCACCTAACTCACCAGACATGAACACTATTGAGCTTATCTGGGATGCCTTGCAACGTACTGTTCAGAAGAGATTTCCACTCCTCGAACTCATACGGATTTATGGACAGCCCTGCAGGATTCATGGTTTCAGTTCCCTCCAGCACTACATCAGACATTAGTCGAGTCCATGTCACGTTTTGATGCGGCACTTCTGCTTTCTCACGGGGGTCCTACACAATATTAGGCAGGTGTACCAGTTTGTTTGGCTCTCTAGAGTATTAAAGTGTGCTTTTATTTTTTATGCCCCATCTTTTTATAATGTCATATGTTAATTATTATCTTTGATATGACTGAATTTTTTTTTGTTTTGAAAAAGCAAAATTGATTATTTTTCTTGTTTAAAAAAATTTTTTTCATCTTGTATGTCTGTTGTGTTGACACTTTTAAGCCAACAGTAATTCTTTTGTTTGATTTCTTAAGTTGTTATCTGGATCACCAGTCACAGTTTTTGTCATCGTGGAGCGAGGACATTGTAAATATCTGTACAGATTCTAAACAAATGTTTCTTATTTTACCTATGTAAAACTAATCTAAAGATTTTTCTGCCCAGGAGGCGCTAAAAGTCACCAGTTCAGTTTCTAGTATATTTTATATTGTCGCCTGGATCTTCCTGTCGATATGTGTTTACGAAATTCAAAAAATTGTAGCACATAATAACTGTTTGTCGCTCGACGCTGTGTAGCGCTACTAAGGATATGCCACTTACCGGTAGAATTTGGCTGTGTGGTGGTGTTATCAATGTGCAACCGTCAATCTGCCCAGACAGTTATGTGCGTATCATATAACTTCAGTTCATCTGGACAACTCAATGTATTCCGTCTGTGTCCTTTACTTGTAGCCTGTGGATATTTTTGTGATGCGCCATGACAGCACTGTTGTTGTTACTTACGACTATGTATTCTCTGTTTCACGGATATTTGATGATGGATAACGCCAAACGCGTAATATTAAAATCATTGACTCACTAGCAGATGACGTTTTATTGCGTGACCTATTCGTATGATCGCATGGTTCCTGTAAGAGTTCTTGTCGCATCTCCAATATAAAATTCGTTCTGGACGAGTGAGAGATATCGACATTGACGCTCCTGGTATTGAAAAATATTAAGACTACTTAAATCTAATAAGGCCTGTAGCGGAAAATACGTTTAAGTTAGATTTTACACTCAATAAGCGCAGAATTATCTCTTGGTCAAGCTCATACGCATCGAAAATACCTTGCGCAGCCAACAGTCCCGTATGACTGGAAAAGAAGTCACCTCTATTTACAGAAATGGTAAAATATCTGAAGTAAAGAATTACTGACCAATATCACTTACGTCAATCAGTTGCAGAATGTAAGACCGTATTCTAATTCGAAACATTTTGACTTTCCTTGACGAAAACACGTTTCTCTGTGTAGCATGCCAACTGCTGAGTAATATGGATACATTTTGTAATCAGATTTTCTGACGAGAAATTATATTTTCGAAGTACAGAAATTATTATTATTGATCGGTTTGTATTTGGAGAACGCACGGCGCTGTTCAGAAAATATGCCTCGACGTTGTGAAAGGGTCGAGACGTTCACGTCTGCTTTCATGCCGATTAACTAAGACACCTGAAGTAAAAGTTCCAGATTTTGATTTTCCGGTCAGACAGCTAAAACACTGGCAAGTTAAACGAAATTTTAAATAAACACAAATTGAACATAAATGAATGATACTGAACGGCAAAAAATGTTATTATCTACTTATAATAAATTGATATAGATGACACCATAAGCCTATGTTGAATAAGGAGATAATTTATTCAATCAGTCACGTGAAAAATTATACTATGTGATCAAAAGTATCCGGACATCTGGCTGAAAATGACTTACAAGTTCGTGGTGCCCTCCATAAGTAACTCTGGAATTCAATATGGTGTTGGACCACCTTTGATGACAACTGCAATCAACATTTCCCCCCTGTGGCCTCTAATGTTTCTTTCCGATATACTTTCCACGACTGGCTAAATATCTCAGAGCTTTCCATTTCAGGTTTCAGCCTGCTTTCAGTCAAAAGAATGATTTGAATGCTAGAAAATTCCTGGCGGGCAGTAAGTTCCGGAACTTTATTACGAATACTTCGACAGCTTATTGATAAAATTTTGACAGTCGAAGTGTCTTTACTCTGAACGCTGTCTGACTTCCCTTGCTGCGTATTGACTGGCCAGTGTTCATCAGAGTACCTCAAACTACCGCCCAGCCTAGGAACTCCACAAGTACTCTGCTACCCTAGTAGCTGCTTCCATTCTGTAGTGCACCTATGACCTATCAAGAGGAGTCCTACAAATCTCCACACGATAACGCAGGTCTAGAAATTTTACTGTCAAGTGTCAACAAAGCCTTTTGTTGAGACCCTCCACTCGCCTCCAAACCAAAGGACCCCGATATACTCTGGGAACAATGCTGCAAATTGCGAGTCTGCTTGCACCCCGCGCGCGGGCCAGCAGTCTTCACCACCTCCACCAGCCGCCTGTGTGAACTGCGGACGGCCTCAGAACCCTTGAACGAGAGTCTTTGGTGCCAACGTGAGCCACAACTTGCAGACTACTGCACCATGCATGCTCGATAGCCGCAGGCAAGGCTGTCTCCACATCTCGGATGAAACCCGGCACCAGACATACCGGGTGCACACTGACTTTCTTTCCAGCCCTGAACGCTATCTAATGGGCTCCATAACGCACCTAAAGTTGGAGTTCCCGATAACTAGTAAACCCCTCTCTCCGTGTGCCCGCTCGGACCCTGCTGAAGGAGTGGCCATCTATCCACTCATAGGCTGCATGATCGAGGTCAAGTGACCAGTCTCCACATTGGCCCTCAGACTCGACCGACGCGAAAGAGTTACCACTCTCGACACATTGTGCAGTGAGGGCGGATTTACCGCGTTGGGTATACTAGGAGGTGCATCGGAAGCAGAGGCCGTGGGCAAAACAAGAGACACCTGAGGTGTCTCACGTGACGCGCCAGATTCTCCGGCACCGCTACAACCCGAGGTAATAGCCTGAACATGAATGACCCTAGCCAAGTCGCATTCAGCTGTTCGCCAACTGCGGCCAGCTCCTCCTGCATCCGCACACAGCATGCACACATTCTAACCAACCTAGAAAGACTAACTGAAGAAATAGACCATAAAAGCAGACAGAATCCTAAAAATGCAAATTGCTGCCCTCCTGATGTGTCATCAATGGACGCTAATGCGTTAATGAGCTATGTAGCTGGCTGTTCTGTGAGCAACTATTGCGGTGCAGATCAAATGAATTCACCCTTACAAAAACGCTAGATTGAACCTCTTAAACAGAAGAACACGCACGAAATTTAATAAATATACTTGGAGGAAAACAGGGGAAAAGATAAAAGGATTAATTTGTCGCCTTGTAGATTATATCGGCCGAGAGCTGCGGCATGAATGGCCAACATAAATTTTGGTTATGATTCAGCAACAATTAATTATTGAGATTGACATAACATGATCACGGATGGATACTCCTGAGAATTTCTGTTCTGCTTTCATTTGCTGTGTGTCTGTGAAGGATACCACGATGTGGCACATTTACATAATAAAAACACATAAACGTAATAAATAAAATATGGGCCAATGTGTAACTACCAAGGATGGTATCTAGAGTCTTGAATTATCATCCAATACTTCGTTTATAAGGATCACATAAAGTGCTCAGCAGTTACTAATTTGCAGTGACTATTGTAGATATATGTGTTAACTGTGTTCAACTAACTTCTACAGCTTTTATGATATTTATAATATGGAAGCCTTAATAATTAAGCCTCAGTGCCGCAAGAATGCTGATATGTTTCAATTCGGTGTTCTGTGAAACATCGAATTATCACAGAATTATGAAGCATTTCAAAATGGCCATCCTTCATTCTGCCATTCTACCGGACAAGCACTGTAGCGTGGATACAAGGTCCGCCCCCATTCCACCTACTAATGGGGAAAAACTTCTACTATTGTCCGCAGCTGGCCGGTCCTTTGTCGACGTAATTGAGTCATATGGGAAGTCCCTGCAGCCGTACAACGCTCTCATGACTCAGTTTAAAGCTTATATCTGGCTTATTACTCAAACATATGCATTATTTTAAATCTGACAGAACCAGCATAGATTCAGGCAAAACCACCCTTCTGAAACAAAGCCTGCTGATTCATACATGGCACCTCACAAACGTTAGATACAAGTGAATAAGTAGATAGTATCTTCCTACATTTCCGAAAGGAGTTCGACAAAACCACACTGTCGACTACTAATCAAGATACGCTGACCAGAAAAAAAATTTGTCACCCTAGTGCGCATGCACAAATGAATCGTTAAGCCTCTATAGCTGACACAGCGATCGAGTCACATGCTCAACCGCGCGCCACTCTCTCTACGTGAACACAAAGCAGTAGCAATCATCGAGACACATATGTTTCAAGCGGACAATGTACGTAAACAAAAGTAGATGCAAGAACGTGACAGAATGGCAAAAATGGGCAATTGTGAAAATTCGTGGCATTTTAAAACTGTGTTTTCTTTTCGGTTTTTTAGGGCCACAATCAGCTACAGTTTGGAGGAGACAAGGTGGGCAGGGGACGAAACCCGAGGCCTGGCCACGATGCCTCCCCCTTCCCCCGGCCGTTCTGCACTCTCACATTGCTATATTAATTTTACTTATTTATTTATTTCATTTTTTGTGCACACATATCCGACTGAGCTACCCAAGCACGACTCACGACCCGTCCTTACAGCTTTACTTCCACCAGTACCTCGTTCCCTACCTCTCAGACATCACAGAAGCTCTCTTGCGAACCTACCTTTATTGGTTATGAACTGCAGATAAAAACTGAAGACTTTGGAAAAAGGTAGAAAATTAAGGAGTTCGAGCCTGGAGAAACAGAAACACACACACACACACACACACACACAGAGAGAGAGAGAGAGAGAGAGAGAGAGGGAGAGAGAGAGAGAGAGAGAGCAGCGCACGCGCAAAATCTTAACGAGTACTCCAAAATACGGGAATTCCATTCTGTAAAATTGAATATGCAGATCTATGTGTAAAATTGAATATGCAGATCTATGTGACTAACTGATCACGCAGCACGTAGGATAAACCAACTGCCTTACGACAAATTAAGATAAGATCACCGGGCAAAAATTTAGTCACCCCTAGAGAAATTATTACAAGAATCATTTAATATCGTGAGATTCCGCCCTTGGAGTTGATAACCGACTGCATTCGGTAGGGAAGTGAGTTCACTTTTGTGCAGATACGTCACACCCATGTTAAGCCACTCGTTGAGGATATGATGGAGCAGTTCCGCCAGATTTCTGGGATGATGACGTCGGCGCTGTACCCGCTGTTCCAATATGTCTCACAGATTTTCTATGTGGTTCATGTCACGTGATTTTGCAGGCTTATCCAGATGTAATAGGTTGGGGTGAGTTTAGGAAACCAGTCACATATTCTTCCAGTCCGATATACTTTTCTGTCGTGGTCCTTATGTGCCCAAGTGAGTAATGGCCTTTTGCCAGGTAACCGACTCCAAATGTTCACTGTATGCAATTCCTGTCACAATATTCTCTGTTGGGGTTCACCGTCATTCACTGCCTGTCAGTTGCGGGAGTAATTTCGATTCACAACCCATGACACGCGCCTCAGGCCGTTTTTAGTCAGGATCTTTTTCCGCAGACAATTCTGAGGTCGTGTTTTGCGACTATGTATATTACACAAATGCCTGTAGACACGTTGAACAGTCCGCTGTGAGGCATCAACAAATCAGGCAACTTGACACACTATATGGCCATGGCCACAGCCAAACACGATTGCCCTTTCTGCCACTCTGTCACGTCCTTACATTTACCCTTGCTTACGACATTGGCCGCTTGAAACATAAATGTCTCACTGCTCACTACTGCCTTATGCTCACGTAGAGGCAGTAAGCGCGTGATTTAGCGAGTGACTCGATCACTGTGTAATCCGCAAAACCTTAACGATTCATCTGTGTGCGCACTGGAGTGACAAATTTAGTTGTCCGTTGAGCTTATCCTAACTAACATAACAGTAATATCCAGAATGAGATTTTCACTCTGCAGCGGAGTGTGCGCTGATATGAAACTTCCTGGCAGATTAAAACTGTGTTTCGGACCGAGACTTGAACTCGGGACCTTTGCCTTTCGCGGGCAAGTGCTCTACCAACTGAGCTACCCGAGCACGACTCATACCCCGTCCTCACAGCTGTGAGAACGTGCTTGGGTAGTTCAGTTGCAAGGTTCGCAGGAGAGCTTCTGGAAAGTTTGGAAGGTAGGAGGTGATGTACTGGCAGAAGTGAAGCTATGAGGACGGGGCGTGAGTCGTGCTCGGGTAGCTCAGTTGGTAGAGCACTTGCCCGAGAAAGGCAAAGGAGTCTCGGTCCGGTACACAGTTTTAACCTGCCAGGAAGTTTCATAACAGTAATATATTCAGAGGGTTTCTGAGGACACACAAAAGTTTCAAATGAGTCCTAGTTTAAACCAAGCGACATCCTTCTTTCAGCGTATAAAACATAACCAGTTAACGTATGTTTCACTGTAAGCTGTGTCTCACATATCACCGTACAAGCTATCCAGTAACTAGTGTTTGTATGTAGTCCATCCCCGAGGCAAAATTTTTACGTCCGCTACACTTAAGTACATCCAATCTCATGACTCTTAGATTATGTGCAAATATATGAAAACTTTGTAGATGAATGGTTTACTGGGTCGTATGCAGGTGACAACACGACGTAACGGTATGGCCAACTGCAAGGAACTGCCACTGGATTCATAATGGTGGCTCTCCATCGTCCGCGAGGCTCGTTCTGTTGGATCTAGTAGCCATCCTAATACCAACATGAGGATCTTCATTTATTACCTGCGTTTATGAAGATCTTGTCGAACCGTACATACTTCAAATGTAACAGACGCGAAATCTAACGAAGCTTCTGTAAACCTCTTCTGTCTGCCCACCCTCCAAGCCTGGTCACTGGGACATCTATATGTGCAGTGCTCTCGTCGCTCTTTCATTTAAGTCTCTCAGGTGTGGCAGTAAAGTAATTCTCTCATCAAATGTGAGGCCCAAAAAACTTATCAAATTCTTGAAATCGAATGGAGAGCTCGTCACTAGTAGTCCGGTATGCTATAATTAGAGCGAGAACATTTAAAACTGAATTAACATTTATTCTTACATAATTCACTGACGAAGGAGGGTCCATAGTAAGACAGCAGGACGTCCATGTCCACGCCAGTAATGTAGCTGACCTAAGATGACTACATTTTACGTAGTGTGGTTGATGATTCCTCGCCCGTTCCTCCACATCAGAGATTTTAAGGTCCACCATACTCTGTGGGGATATACAAAATCTGCTGTAGATGCCCAAGGGTCTAGAGTCTCGTTTTGTCAAAAGACACTTGCATCTTGTGAATGGTGGGCTTGCCGGCCGGAGTCGCCGTGCGGTTCTGGGCGCTACAGTCTGGAGCCGAGAGACCGCTACGGTCGCAGGTTCGAATCCTGCCTCGGGCATGGATGTGTGTAATGTCCTTAGGTTAGTTAGGTTCAATTAGTTCTAAGTTCTAGGCGACTGATGACCTCAGAAGTTAAGTTGCATAGTGCTCAGAGCCATTTGAACCGTTTGAGCCAATGGTGGGCTCCATGTGTGCGGCGACCGTGAACCACAAAATTACCAAATAAGAAGCAACCAGTCACAAAATCATGTTTTATTTACTCACTTTTGCAAATCGATTTCAACTGAATAACAGCCATCTTCGGTGCTTTCAACGAATACGTGCCCTGAGTAGAAAAACTGTCTTAAGCAGAGGTCAAGCATAAAGTGATCATTGAATGCTGAAATTGTAAATTGAATTATTGAATATGATTAAAATTGAAATGGAAATAATTACTTAGGTAACTGATAGGTTAGATGCGCTTTGGGAGTGTTAGCATATTTACAGAAAACTATGTCCGGAGTGTGTATGGAGGTGGCGGCCGAGGGTGTGTTACGTAAGCGGTCGGACGCCCACGGGCCGGTGGCGCGGCGCATGTCCATTTGTAACGTGCGCGCGAGAGAGAGCAGACGATCTCGTATCACGTGACGTCGCGGTGGTGTCCTCTGTTGTTGACGATATGAACTAAGTCAGTTGGACTATGGAGCTCGCGGAGAACACAGCAGGTACCGTCATCTTGTATAACGTTACTTGCATCATGATCTGAAGTCAGGAGAGCGCCCTCTGGTAGCACCGATATGAACTAAGCCAGTTGGAGGCCAGACTCAGTGGCGAACACACCTCTCTGAAATAGTTAACTAATAAAGACAAGTCTGTTTTTCCCGCCACTATTGTAGGTGTACCCCATTATCATGTTGCAATCTGAACTTCGCCCGATTTTTATTGGGGAGGAGGTTAGGTTAGTGAAAGTAGGCCAGGTGTCCAATCTTACACCACGTGGTAATACACTGGGTGCAGCCATCTTGATTGACGTCAAGGTCGCCATCTTGGAGGACGTCACGGTGGCGCTCTCTGGTGGCGATGATCTGAACTAAGTCAGTTGGAGTCCAGACTGAGTGGAGAACACCCATGCTTGAAATTGGTTACAGAATAAAGACAAACCCTTTTATCCTGACATTTTCTTTGCTTAGTCGAGAGAAGTGGGCTACGACTCATTATCATGTTGGAATTTGAACTTCGCGCCAGGGGGGCGTGGCACTTTCTCGCTAAAATTCAAACTTCTCGACAAAATCCGTCATCTTGGATGACGTCATCACCGCCATCTTGGATGACGTCATCGCCGCCATCTTGGATAACGGTACTTTGGCGTGATATATCCCTTGTCCAATACTATCAGCAATGAGACCCTCTAGCTCTCTCTGAAATGCGTTGAAGAGGAGACAAGACCTCATGAAAGCTACATATTTTGTAAATTGTTGTATTATAAGAACGAATCATTTACACCATATTTTTTGCACTCGTTCTAGGGGAATTTAAGTTTTGGCATAGTCTCCATCCTATGGTGCCGGACTGTTGCTGCCGCTTACGACATGTTATTGTGCCTACAACTGTGTAGATTTAGTAAAATCACCAGTGAATTACTCCTTAGCGGAGTATTCTATTGCTTATGGTACCGTAGAAGGACACCTGCAAATAAATTCATCAATCCAATAATCTTATTTGTACGAACTAATAACGTTTTTTGAGGCGGCCGATATGTTCTCTCCATACAGGCTCCTCTTAGAGCAGAGATGGAGAAGGGTCTTCGCAGAGGAAAGACAGCAGAAGTTACGTAACAGACAAGTGACTTTGTTCCACTATAATTTTGTCCCGTATGCAGCTGATTGACATGGCTCGCCGTGTTGGGGTTCTACTTCCATTGGGAAGCAACGGAGTTCCGATTCCCCCTAGTGACATGAATCACTTCAAAAATTGAAATTTTCCCGTCGCACAAGCCTATGCTCAATGTTTTACAAGTGAGCTAGTGCTCCATGTCCAAAAACTTCGACGTCGATGAGAAGTTAAACTGCAACACTTCTTTCTTCAAATTGCTGCTGTCGACCCAGAGACATTTCTAGTTTGAAAAATTAGGCTCTTGCAGCACATTCAGCTTTGACTGCGGTACTTTCAACCTTTTGTAATGTTCACAAAAAATTTAAGATTGATCAGAAAATATTTGATTCTTAGTATTTCCAATACAGCCCTAAAAATGACAACTGAACACAGATTTTGCTTCATTTTGTTTAGGGCGCTGTTTGTTATAGGAACATCGCATTGAGCTGTAGCTGTATCTTGCAGATGTGCAGTACATCAAAACATATTTTAAATGGGATAGGTACGATACGATGGAAGGCTTTTACATCTACGACTATCTATTCAATAACGTACACTTTCCCAAAACGAAACTGCCCTTGTATCTGAAACTTCTGTGGACCCACTAGCTGTAAGGGATTTCTTAAGTACCCAGGGTCTAAAAATCAGTAAAACTGTGATGAATATAGCTCATTTCACTGTATGCAGGGTGCAAACGATAAATGTTACCAGCGTACTACAATGGTGTAAGTGAAGTCGAGACGAAAAAATTGGTATGGGACACTTGTGGTCTATTAAGCCGGGAAACAGCCTGAAATTTTCCTTCAAGTGAAAACTAGGCTACAGCGTATGCGATTTTGGCTAAAATAGTCCTGGAATATTAAAAATCCTTGCTCTTCCGTTTACAAAATGTGACATTGACGTTTCTGTAAATTTTATCACAAAATATAGTTCATTTCATGATTTAATAATTAAATCGATTTGTTTGTCTCGCTTTTTTACTGCGAAACTACTGTGCTTGTAAGGGATAAGTTTACATCGAATTTTACAAGTAATTAATTTTTGCATAACGTTTACAAAAGTCTTTTTCCTTCCATTACCCTCACGGATAAGTTTAAATTAATAATGTGAACAAAATAGCCGACTAGGCCAATTAGAGAGAGTGCATATTGCAAATCTGTCAAAGTTCACGTACTCTATGGTTTGTTGTCTTTCGTAGGCCAATTTTAAATTGTTTCCTGCTTTATAGGCAACAAGTGTCCTCAAACTACTGCCGTACGCTCTAAACAGTTACCATTTACACCATGTATAAGGCTATACATTATAAGTTATGAAACAACTCCTTTTTAATAAGAAAACTAATGCGTATTACAGTTGATTTGGGTATACAGCTGTTTTCGAAAAAAAATACTTTTATCGATAAAAGTAAATTCAGTGTTTTTTGTGCTGATAGAATCTTGTTTGTTTTGTTTAATCCAAATAAATCGCAGGACTGCAGACGCGCTGCGTCAACACTGAAATGTGGCTGCTGGGCTTTTGTGATTCAAAATTCATGTGTTATTGACAGAATATTTATTGGTGGAGTTATATAAACATTTAGCTAAATAAATGTGTGACTTGTGCAAAAGCTTGTATTGTATGGAAAGAATAAACATCAAACATAAGTGCTGTAAGACCAAGCAACGACAAGTATGCCGCGTGTTTCACTAATTATGTTTTAATCACCAGTGTTGTCAATGAAAAAGAGCAGCTATATTTGGGAATAGCAATACTGTAAGAGATAAGAGCTACTCCCAACAAGCAGAGGGCAATATTGGAACAAGATACTACGATTTAATGCTCTGTAAATTTTTAAAATATCATAGCGCCCACAAACGCAAACTATATGTAAACTTCGTCCGTCCTTAATTTTACCAACCTGTGCTGGAAATGATTAAACTTTTTCTGCAGTCGGATCATATTACGTACATTTTCCAGGAAATCTGATGAAAAGTACCCTGTAAAACATAGCATAAACTGATAAAATACTCGAAAATTGCGTGGATGTGTGAATACATTTTGATTGCGTCCCGGAACGAAGTAACGTAAATTATCACAAAATTACTGTACATCAGCCTTAATTGAAACCTCCAGCATTCGCTGTCGCTTCCCCCAGCATTCGCTGTCGCTTAACCCCCTTCGCAACTCCGGAGAGATATGGCAGTACGGTTGAAGCTGACATTTTTCAGTGACCGTGCGTAAGCTTTTCTATGCTGCACTAATGATCAGGCGAGGCACATCTCGACCACGGGCTGCTGAGAGTGCTAGCAGCAGCGGCTCGTCCCTAATGGCCTCACTGTCGATGTGGGGGTGGAGGAGAGAGGGGGGGGAGCATTAACCCCCGGGCAAAAAGTAAAAATAAAAAGCGAAAAGTCCGAGAGGGACAGCTGGGCAGCGGACGGTATGCCGTTCCTCCAGACAGTTCTGTCCCGCCCGCCGTACGGTGACGCAAACACACACGACTATTCAGAACGGCTTTCCGGCGCTGCATCTATGGTGGGCTCCGCGGAAACCCGTCCCTTTTCCTCCTGTGCACGGACAGAGCCAGTGGGCTCATTAACAAGCCCGCTAACGTGTGGCTAATTGCCTCGCGGGTGCGACTCTGAGGAATAATGAGCGATGCCTCGCAGCCTCCCAGCGTCGCCTGGTATCACTCATGGCGGCACATGACCGTCGTGCTATTCTGCTCGTTCCACTACACCGGGAAGTTCGCTGACCACAGTAGCTCTTTCTGTATGGAAGGATTTTTAATCTCTTCTTGTAATTCATTTGCTGTGTTCCTCATCCCCAAAGTGTTTATTTCTCATTAGAAAATGTAACGAAGCGAAATTATTACTTCCCATGTCTGCACATCCATCTATAATCAGACATTCTAATGTTCCTCCCCAAAACGACTTTTTTTGTGATACGAATATGACCTCAGAGTACAACACCGGACAACTCAATTTGAGGCCTCGATTGTTGGTACTGATTACTCCTTAATACAGTTCTCCGCAGTAATCGGACATGTGCAGTGACGTACACTACTGGCCATTAAAATTGCGACTCCAAGAAGAAATGCAGATGGTAAACGGGTATCAATTGGACAAATATATTATACTAGAACTGACATGTCATTACATTTTCATGCAATCTGAGTGCATAGATCCTGAGAAATCAGTACTCAGAACAAAAACCTCTGGCCGTAATAATAGCCTGGGCATTGAGTCAAACAGAGCTTGGTTGGCGTGTACAGGTACAGCTGCCCACGCAGCTTCAACACGATACCACAGTTCATCAAGAGTAGTGACTGGCGTATTGTGACGAGTCAGTTGCTCGGCCACCATTGACCAGATGTTTTCAATTGGTGAGAGATCTGGAGAATGTGCTGGCCAGGGCAGCAGTCGGACATTTCCTGTATCTAGAAAGGCCCCTACATGACCTGCAACATGTGGTCGTGCATTATCCTGCTGAAATGTAGGGTTTCGCAGGTATCGAATGAAGGGTAGAAAAAAAAAGGTTCAAATGGCTCTGAGCACTATGGGACTCAACTGCTGTGGTCATCAGTCCCATAGAACTTAGATCTACTTAAACCTAACTGACCTAAGGACATCACACACATCCATGCCCGAGGCAGGATTCGAACCTGCGACCGTAGCAGTCGTACGGTTCCGCACTGCGCGCCTAGAACCGCGAGACCACTGCGGCCGGCAATGAAGGGTAGAGCCACCGGTCATAATACATCTGAAATGTAACGTCCACTGTTCAAAGTGGCGTCAATGCGAACACGAGGTGACCGAGACGTGTAACCAATGTCGCCCAATACCAACAATCCGGGTGATACGCCAGCATGGCAATGACGAATAAATGCTTCCAATGCGCGTACACCGTGATGTCGCCAAACACGGATGCGACCATCATGATGCTGTAAACAGAAACGGGATTCATCCGAAGAAATGACGTTTTGCCATTCGTGCACCCAGGTTCGTCGTTAAGTACACCATCGCAGGCGCTCCTGTGTGTGATGCAGCGTCAAGGGTAACCGCAACCGTGGTCGCCAAGCTGATAGTCCATGCTACTGCAAACGTCGTCGAACTGTTCGTGCAGATGGTTGTTGTCTTGCAAACGTCCCCATCTGTTGAGTCAGGGATCGAGATGTGGATGCACGATCCGTTACAGTCATGCGGATGAGATGCCTGTCATCTCGACTGCTGGTGATACGAGGCCGCTGGGAACCAGCACGGCGTTCCGTATTACCCTCCTGAACCCAGCGTTTCCATATTCTGCTAACAGTCGTTGAATCTCGACCAACGCAAGCAACAATGTCGCGATACAATAAACCGCAATCGCGATAGGTTACAATCCGACCTTTATCAAAGTCGGAAACGTGATGGTGCCCATTTCTCCTCCTTACACGAGGCACCACAACAAAGTTTCACCAGGCAACGCCGGTCAACTGCTGTTTGTGTATGAGAAATCGGTTGGAAACTTTCCTCATGTCAGCACGTCGTAGTTGTCGCTACCGTCGCCAACCTTGTGCGAATGCTCTGAAAAGCAAATCATTTGCATGTCACAGCATCTTCTTCCTGTCGGTTAAATTTCGCGTCTGTAGCACGTCATCTTCGTGGTGTAGCAATTTTAATGGCCAGTAGTGTATATGGTAATATGGTGTAAAATAATTCAAACCAATCTATCTACATCTGCTGATAGTTAATTTCTGTTCACGTACTAGCTACTAAAAAACTAACTCCATCCATGGAAGGCCCAACGGTACCGACCGGCCGCCGTGTCAACCTCAGCCCATAGGCTTCACTGGATGCGGATATGGAGGGGCATGTGGTCAGCACACCGCACTCCCGGCCGTATACCTCTTTACGAGACCGGAGCCGGTACTTCTCAATCAAGTAGCTCTTCAGTTTGCCTCACAAAGGCTGAGTGCACCCTACTTGCCGCCGGTTCTTGGCAGACAGAATGGTCACCCATCCAAGTGCTAGCCAAGCCCAACAGCGCTTAACTTCGGTGATCTGACGGGAACCGGTGTTATCACTGCGGCAAAGCCGTTGGCTACGTACTATCTAAATTTACTATAAAAATCAAAATCAACATGAGATTTCAACACTTGTAATGAATGTTACTGTAGTAAACAAGTGCCGATATTTGAGATCGGTTTGCACAATGTTTATCTTATTTCAGGCCGCTGTCGTTTCCTTGTAAGTGAATAGAACGTATGCTGATTACTTTCTAGTTCAAAAGAAAGTGAATAAATTACAGTGCTCTCCTCTCTGTCTTTGTGTATATACTAGCTTCGGAAAGATCCTCCTCCACTTCTTTGGGCAAAACGCTGAACAGTTCCTCTGTTTCATCTTCACAAGCATCCACTTCATCGATGTTTAGCATATTTTGACGTTGAGGTTTGTAATATCCGCATAATCCGAGCAGTAAAGCCAGTACTTCCGTTCCCTATGCGACAATTTTGCACCGTTGAATAGAACTACACGGTGTAGTCTCATTAATGAGACCACTGCCAATGTTGTAAACTATTCGCATTCGACCGTGTTTAAGGCACACCGCGCATGGCAAAATGGCGCTATTGGAAACCGGCGCCGAGACAGCTGGGGTCCACCACGGGCCATACATTACGGCGGTGAACGACAGCTACAGAGATGTGTATTGGTGAACAGACGTACAGCTATTGAGCATCGCTCTAGGTGAATTCCGGAGTGGTTCCTTTATAAAATGCAAGGCCATTTCCTTCCCCATCCATCTCTACCCAAAGCTTGTGCTCCATCTCATAATGACCTTATTGGTGGGTTATTGAACTCTAAATCTACCTTCCCTCTCCTGTTAGTCAAGACGTATTGGCCAAAACTACAGAGATTCCGCTAAAATTCTCTCTATTTTTCACTATCCAGTGGGAGCTCACAGCTTCAGGACCGCTCTGGATGGACGAGTATAGCCCTCTCAAGAATGGTTAATGACAGATTATATCATATGATTTGTACATCAACATTTCTGCTTACATTAACAAATAGAAAATATGTGCTGTAGTTCAGAAAGATCTGTTAGTTCCGTAACTGGACTTGCATTTCACTTGGTCACTGTATACTTGAATATCATGCATATGTATTAAGGGATAACTTCAGAATGAAGTGACAAACAAGCTAGGAGCATTATTTTTCTTTCACGGTCAGATTATTTACGAAATTAAAACAACAGCGAACATTCGATGAAGCTTTGTGCAGATGTGTTGCGCAGTATCTCTTAAGCATGCCCGTCGATCGCCTCAAGTCACACTTTTTAGTTCTGAGTGCACAGTGAGCCCTTAAACATTCCTAGAACAATATAGTCCCCCGCAAAGTGTGATGTGTGCGCTGTCATTAGATGTCTTCATGGTGAGGGGTTCCGCCTGATTTGATACAATCAACATAACGTAACTGTCATGTGTGACAGTAAAGTCTTTCTTCTTAAAAGTCCTTGGCCGCTCATTGCAGCTGCCTAAAAGACGCTCCTGCAGCGTTTTCGATGGAAGTTGTTTGATCACTCACCGTACAGCAAGGATTTGGTTCCTTCTGAGTTTCATCTACTTGTTCACATAAACTGCTGGCATTTTGGCTCAGACAAATGGCCCAGGACCAGCGCAGAGAACTGGCGGAAAGCACAGACCTTTACACTGAAGTCACAAAAGACATGGGGTAGCATTATGCACGTACGTAGATGGTGGTACTATCGTGTGCACAAGGTATAAAAGGGCCGTGCATTGGCGGAGCTGTCATTTGTACAAAGCTCATTCACGCGAAAAGGTTTCCGGCGTGATTATGGAAGCACGACGGGAACTAACAAACTTTAAACGCGGAATGGTAGTTGGAACTAGACACATAGGACATTCCATTTCGGAAATCGTTAGGGAATTAAGTATTCCGAGATACACAGTGTCGAGAGTGTGCCGAGAATACCAAATTTCAGGCATTACCTCTCATCACGGACAAAGCAGTGGCCGACGGCCTCCACTTGGCAACAGAGAGCAGCAGATCTGCATAGAGTTGTGAGTGCTAATAAACAACCAACACTCAATGAAATAACAGCAGAAATCAGTGCAAGACGTACGACAAACCTATCCGTTAGAACAGATATGTGATGTTAAAGGGCTGTGGCAGCAGACGACCAATGGGAGTGCCCTTTCTAACACCACGACGTCGCCTGCAGCGCCTGTCCTGGAGTTGTGACCATGTCGGTTGTATCCTAGAGAACTGGAAAACCGTTGCGTGGTCAGATGAGTCTCGATTTCACTACTTACGAGCCGATGGTTTGGTTCAAGCCTGGTGCAGAACCCACGGAACCATGAAACCAGTTTGTCAACAAGGCACTGTGCATGCTGTGGGGGGCTCCATTATGGTGCGGGGCCGTGTTTGCATGGAATTGACTGAGTCCTTTGGTCCAAGTGAATTGATCGTTGACTGGATATGATTATGTTTGGCTGCTGGAGACCATTTGCAACCATTCGTGGACTTCCTGTTCCCAAAAAGCAATGGAATTTTTATGGGTGTCAATGCACTATGTCAGCGGGCACAATTGAAGAGCATTCTGTACAGTTCGAGCGAATGATGTGTCCACCCAGATCGCTCGAACTGAATGCCATCGAACATTTAACGTGCGTAATCGAGGGGTCAGTTCGTGGACAAAATCCTGTATCTGCAACACTTTCACAATTATGGACAGCTCAGTAGTTCTGCGGGGGCTTCCAACCACTTGTTGAGTCCATGCCACGTCGAGTTGCTGCACTACGCCTGAAAAAAAGGAGGTCCGACACGATATTAGGAAGTCTCGCATGCCTTCTCTCGCCTCAGTGTGTGAAGAGGGTATTAGCAAGTTAGTACAACATGTCTAAGTCGAAGCGATGACTATGTAGAGTAGTAGCTGAAAAGTGTAGCTAAATGTTGCAAGTGAAACATCTTTGATTTTTGCTGAGGTCTTTATTTCATGACTGACTGGACTTTGAATATATATATATATATATATATATATATATATATATATATATATATATATATATATATATATATTGTATGCCAGGCTGACGGAAACTCAGGCTCTCACAGTGACGCCTACTGACACAGCACAGTCGTTCTCATCCAATACTGCTCGCAGTAGGAGGCGTCCGAAGCACGTCAAGTGGTGCCCTCAAATATGTCACGTGGGCAGTGTATACGAGCTGGCATCGGCAGTAGAAGCACACTTGGGTCATCAAGCAGCTGGTGCCGTCTCCTGAACTGATCGAAGAAACCTACCGTTGCCTGTGAAATTCGACGTTGTTTGTTGTTGTGGTCTTCAGTCCACTGACTGGTTTGATGCAGCTGTCCATGCTACTCTATCCTGAGCAAGCTTCCTCATCTCCCAGAACCTACTGCAACCTACATCCTTCTGAATCTGTTTAATGTATTCATCTCTTGGTCTCCCTCTACGATGTTTACCCTCCACGCTGCCCTCCAATACTACACTGGTGATCTCTTGATGCCTCAGAACATGTCCTACCAACCCATCCCTTCTTCTTGTCAAGTTGTGCCAGAAATTTATTTTCCCCAAATTCTATTCAATACCTCCTCATTAGTTACGCGATCTACCCATCTCATCTTCAGCATTCTTCTTTAGCACCAAATTTCGAAAGCTTCTATTCTCTTCTAGTCTAAACTATTTATCGACCACGTTTCACTTCCATGTATGGATACACTCCATACAAATACTTTCAGAAACGACTTCATGACACTTAAATCTATATTCGATGTTAACAAATTTCTCTTCTTCAGAAACGCTTTCCTTGCCATTGCCAGTCTAAATTTTATATCCTCTCTACTTTGACCATCATATTTGCTCCCCAAATAGCAAAACTCATTTACTACTTAAAGTGTCACATTTCCTAATCTAATTCCCGCAGTATCACCCGTTTTCATACGACAACATTCCATTATCCTCGTTTTGCTTTTGTTGATGCTCATCTTATATCCTCCTTTCAAGACCCTGTCCATTCCGTTCAGCTGCTCTTCCAGACAGAATTACAATGTCATCGGCGAACATCAAAGTTTTAATTTCTTCTCTAAGGATTTTAATTCCTACTTCGATTTTTTCTTTTGTTTCCTTTACTGCTTGCTCAATATACAGATTGAATAACATTGGGGATAGGCTACAACCCTGTCTCACTCCCTCCCCAACCAGTGCTTCCGTTTCATGCCCCCCGGCTCTTATAACTACCATTTGGTCTCTGTACAAATTTTAAATAGCCTTTTGCTCCCTGTATTTTACCCTTGCCATCTTCGGAATTTGAAAGAGAGTATTTCAGTCAACATTGTCAAAAGCTTTCTCTAAGTCTACAAATGCTAGAAACGTAGGTTTGCCTTTCCTTAATCTATTTTCTAAGATAAGTCGTAGGTCAATACTGCCTCACGTGTTACAACATTTCTACGGAATCTTCCCCGAGGTCGGCTTCTACCAGTTTTTCCATTCGTCTGTAAAGAAATCGTGTTAGTATTTTGCAGCCGTGGCTTATTAAACTGATAGTTCGGTAATTTTCACATCTGTCCACACCTGCTTTTTTGGGATTGGAATTATTATATTCTTCTTGAAGTCCGAGGGTATTTTCCTGTCTCATACATCTTGCTCACTGGACGGTGGAGTTTTGTTAGGCCTGGCTCTCCCAAGGCTGTCAGTAGTTCTAATGGAATGTTGTCTACTCCCGGGGCCTTGTTTTGACTTAGGTCTTTCAGTGCTCTGTCAAACTCTTCACGCAGTATCATATCACCTATTTCATCTTCATCTACATTCTCCTCCATTTCCTTAATATTGTCCTCAAGAACATCGCCCTTGTATAGACCCTCTATATACTCCTTCCACCTTTCTGCTTTCCCTTATTTGCTTAGAACTGGGTATCCATAAGAGCTCTTGATATTCATCCAAGTGGTTCTCTTTTCTCCAAAGATCCCTTTAATTTTCTTGTAGACTGTATCTTTCTTACTCCTAGTGAGATAAGCCTCCACATCCTTACATTTGTCCTCTAGCCATGCCTGCTTAGCCATTTTGCACTTCCTGTTGATCTCATTTTTGAGACGCTTGTATTCCTTTTTGCCTGCTTCATTTAATGCATTTTTATATTTCTATTTTCCTCAATTAAATTCAGTATCTCTTCTGTTCCCCAAGGATTTCTATTTGCTCTCGTCTTTTTACCTACTTGATCCTCTGTTACCTTCACTCTTTCATCTCTCAGAGCTACCTATTCTTCTTCTACTGTATTTCTTTCCCCCATTCTTGACAATCGTTCCCTAATGCTCTCCCTGAAGGTCTCTACAACCTCTGGTTCTGTCAGTTTATCCAGGTCCCATCTCTTCCAATTCCCACCTTTTTCCAGTTTCTTCAGTTTTAACCCACAGTTCATAACCAACAGATTGTTGTCAGAGTCCACATCTGCCCCTCGAAATGTCTTACAATATAAACCTGGTTCCTGAATCTCTGCCTTACCATTATGTAATCTATCTGAGACCTTCCAGGCGGCTTCCTCTTTCATTTCTTAGCCCCAATCCATAATCACCTACTACGTTTCCTTCTCTTCCTTTTCCTATTATCGGGTTCCAGTCACCAATGACTATTAAATTTTCGTCTCCCTTCACTATCTGAATGATTTCTTTCATCTCACCATGCATTTCATCAATCTCTTCGTCTTCTGCGAAGCTAGTTGGCATATAAACTGGTACTACTGTGGTAGGCGTGGGTTTCGTATCTAGCTTGGCCACTATAATGCGTTCACTATGCTGTTTGTAGTAGCTTACCCGCATTCCTATTTTTTTATTCATTGTTAAACCTACTCCTGCATTACCCCTATTTCATTTTGTATGCATAACCCTGTTTTCACCTGACCAGAAGTCTTGTTCCTCCTCTATATCTAACTTAAACCTATCCATTTCCCTTTTTAAATTTTCCAACCTACCTGCCCAATTAAGGGATCTGACATTCCACTCACCGACCCATAGAACGCCTGTTCTCTTTCTCCTGATAACAACGTCCCATTGAGTAGTTCCCGCCCGGAGTCCGAATGGGGGACTATTTTACCTCCGGAATATTTTACCCAAGAGGACGCCATCATCATTTAACCATACAGTAAATCTGCATGCCCTCGGGAAAAATTACGGCTGTAGTTTCCCCTTGCTTTCAGCCTTTCGCAGTACCGTCACAGCAAGGCCGTTTTGGTTAGTGTTACAAGGCCAGATCAGTCAATCATCCAGACTGTTGCCCCTGCAACTACTGAAATGGCTGCTGCCCCTCTTCAGGAACCACACGTTTGTCTGGCCTCTCAACAGATACCCCTCCGTTGTGTTTGCACCTACGGTACGGTTAGGTCCACGGTGAACGGCTAGGTCCATGGTGAACTTATTACAACTTTGGGGGACTTTGCTATTGCATACAAAGACATAGCTTTGGATCCTTGGACTTTTTGGTGAAAATTACAATGTTCTGTTTTGGGCTGTAGCGGATTTTGTCTATATACGGACATGTTACGAAATATTGCTCTTGTATTGTGACTGTATTGGACTAATCTGTGTATTAGTCAATTTACGTGTTGAATAATTCAAAGAGGATGGAAGGAAGATTAGAGTTTAACGTCCCGTTGACAGCGAGGTCATTAGAGACGTAGCACAAGCTCAGATTACGAAAGACTGGGAAGTCAATCGGCCGTGCCCTTTGCGAAGGAACTATCCCATCATTTGCCTGGGTCGATTTAGGGAAATCACGGAAAACCTAAATCAGGAAGACCGGTTGCTGATTTTAATCATCGTCCTCCTGAATGTGATCCCAGTGTGCTAACCGGTGCGCCATCTCGTTTGGTCGAATAATTGAGTACCTCCTTAAGTGAAACCATTGACTTCAGTGACAAAGGAGGTAATATTTATCTGAATTTTTAGACGGGAGGAAAACAGATTTCAGAAAAGTAAGAACTAAACAACTGACACTGCTATTAGGGAGTATTCTCTTACCTTATCTTTATATGTAAAATAGCGACACAGTTCAAATTATTTTGAAAAGAAAGCAGAGAACTCTATAAGTCTCTCCATAACGCAAAAGGCAATGTTCTGAAATTTGAAGTTATGCTAAATTCTTGCTACCACTTTTACAAGAATGAACCGCAGATTCTCGAGAGTAATGTACTACCTTTGTTGATTGGGAATTACGGTGGACCATGCGATGAAGTCATTGACCATGTAAAGGGTTAGCTGAGCGTAAAATAGTTTTTAGATATTTATGAACGATAACAGACCTTTCTAACACTTCCTGCACTTTTAAAAACTTCAGTGTCTACGGTACGTTACACCCACCCAAGCAAACAGAAAAGGAAAACAGCTGCAGCCTTCAGTTTATTTAACGGCACAGGCTCTCTTCTGCGCATTCACACCACTGCGCCTGACAACTCATCTGGAAGACGATAAGTGAGCTCCTTTCTCTCGGTCCGAGAGAAGCGGTCGTGACTCGCTTCGACTCTGTCGTAAGAACAGGAGCCCCATGAGGTTTTTTCGGACAGGTCTGAGAATTACGCACACTGTATATCATGGATTAAAAATGAAAGATAATTCGTGATGGGATGAAATGTCATAGTAGCAGGTAAAGTAATGTAGAGATTAATTTCAAATACGGAAAGACAAAAACCTTGTGGGATATATGTGTAGCAATTGTGAAACTTCTATGCTGGTATACATTTTACATGAGTTACGGGACAGTCGTGTTGGAACGCTTATGTTATGCACTGAGTTGTGAATAACAGTTGCGAGATAATCTGTAGTGGTGTACATTTGGCTGAACGTAGACAGATGACCAGTGTTCTGTGCTCCTCTTTTGATCGTCTATTGTGCTCACTAGATACCCTTGGAGTGAAACATAAATGTAGCTGGAAGAGAACTTCTCTCGACCGAAAGTATTTGCTGTTATGAGGTGGCTTGATTGCAATCAGAAACTATACAGCCTCGTCACAGGGCCAAATAGGTTTAGGCGAACGACAGCAGGCAACAAAAATTAGTAACAGTTTACAATATCAAAAAGCGTGCAACTTTGAAACTTAGGTATTACCTTGTGATGACAGAACGCTGTAACTTTTTATTCTGAAATACTGTAACTCGGATCGACATTCAACAAATAGTTTTGCTGCAGTGTGTTCTTGCATAGAACTGCTATTAGTGATGACAGGTACAAGTACACGCGTTACACTTGACCTGGTCACAAAAACAGTTTGTTTGCAGATGGAAAAACGTGTTCGTAGACTTCTTTGAAACTTTCTGCTACTGGCGACGGATTTGAAGAAATGAGTAACTGAAGATAAGTTGAGATAAGTAATTTATATGTGATGACCACACCATATAAGAGGTAATTTCTTAAAAAAGTTCTTCAACCTTTGAAAAGTGAAAAAATTTATTTCCTTAGATTATAGGAGTAACTTTGTTATAGCACAGATATCTGTAGAAACAAGTGTAGCAACTGAAATGGTAGAAAATAAGTCTCATTAATGAAATCAGATATTTCTGTGAAGGGTTTAGTGAAAAAGACGAAGTTTTATTTGGCTTTATAGCTTTGTTTCTAAATACAACATACACTTGATAAGAATAACATATTAAATGTGTCATGACTTTCTTTATCTCATGTCACGGAACTTCTAATTTTCTAAAAGTTTAAACTAATTATCTTTCTTAGAGGATATTGTGTTCAATGTAAGTGTTATCAGCTGCTTTGCCTCACACGGCTCCACCGAATGGCTGCATAAGTAAGTGTATAAACGTTTTGTTTAATTACTTTGCTTAATGCAGTTTAATTTTTTTATTCGTATTTTGTTTCAGTGAGGAGAGGGCTATAATTATTTGCTTGTAAGAAAAGTAGAAAATTTTATCTCAACAAATTTGTGACAAAAGTTTTTCTGAATATTGATGAAACAAAAGTCATAAAACCTAGCAGATTTCTGACAAAGCTATAATTGTGTGTTATAAAGAAACACTACGTCAGTTAATCTCTCTGACAGATGAAATTAGGTCTACTTTCCTCTCATAGACGTCATGAAACAATTTTGCCCTTAGCTAGGCGACGGGGGGGGGGGGGGGGGGGGGCTTACTTAGTGATAATTGATATTCCATATTGTTAATGCGTTATCACGTGTATAAACTGTATTGGTATCAAAATTAAAGGATAAATGTTATATATTCCATGTTCCGCATGTAGAAATTAAATGTCCCAATATATACACTCAATACAATATAAATGACGCACCACAAAGGAATTGTCTTCAGGTTTGCATCCATTAGGAACAGCGTGCTCCACGACCGAATTAACGAGATTTAAGATAATAAGAAGGGCAGCATTGGTCGCAAGTTTTTAATCTGTTTATTGCAGATCGATGGTCATTGGAGCTCGGTCCGAAGAGGAACTCATCATTGATGACTATTGTACTCCAGTCAATGAGATTTCAGGCCAAAGGTGTCTCTGGAGTCGACCCGGACAGCGGTGAGATACCATCCTGACTGTCCCCCCACATACGGCCCGACAACCAGGAATGACTGTGTTGGGTGCATTTCATATCACAGCAGGGCCGCTTTAGTTGTCATCCACGGCAACCTTATTTTTCATTGTAAAGTATATGAGGAGAAACATTGGGTTTTTATTCAGAATAACAAATTCGATTGGGAAACATTCAATTATTTTTATACATATAATAATTATAAACAAGAACCGCAGTGGTAATCATCGTAAAAACAAACAAAGCAATAATTTTTGCGACGTCTTCCGCAGCATATAAAAGCGGATTTTTTACAATAGGAGGGCGTTTGCAATAAATCTGTACAAAAACATGCCCCATTAACATTTACGAAAATGTTTTGAGTTTCTGATAATTTTGAGGCAAACCAGTCGTATTGAATCATGTCTCGGGATGTTGGTGACGACAATTGATGGTGAATTATAGAATGAATTTTTATAAAATCTTTCCGGGAATTAATTTTATGATTCTCCTGTAACAATGCGCTGCAATTTTGCAATCAACAGAAGGAAAAAAGTGTTGGAGGAGGAATCGAACCTGAGACCTCTGTCGTGACAGTCCGAGCGCTAACCATGTAGGCCAGACGGCGGCTCGGCAATGGACTAACATTTTATACTCATAAAGCACCTCAGAAACTTTGGACGGATTTTTCTCGGGATTTTTCGATTAGTGCGTCCTAATATTTTAAGCACGTGAGATGTTAGAGGTCCTCTTTCACCACACACAATTTCGGACAAATCCCCGACCCCACGGTCGTGCCGTCTCCTTGTTAGAGGTTATGTTACATAAAGTGCTCAAAGTGTCACGAAGTTGCCCATTTTTACGGTGCTTTACTAAGAGACAATATACATTTCGTAGTTTGAGTGGGAAAATGATGTATGTTAATGTTGTCAGAAGTTCAATTACACTGATCTAGCTTTGAATACTTGTGTAGTCCCAAATCCAGTGAATGTTGGGTAATATATTAAGTAATGCCTCCGTATTTTTTATTAAAATTCTTAAATCCTTTTTAATAAAACAACCGTTATTAACATTCTACATCTTTGTTCTTTATCTCTACAAAATTATTTCTTACGTCACCTTAGCGACTAATACATTTCTCCCAAACAGGGGACCGGTTAGCTGATACCCTCACTGTGTGTATAACTTGTGACTTTGTAGAAGGAGCTTACCGCTTCTTGTGCCGCTTTCTCACTATCAAAGTGAAGTCTTCGAAGGTGTTTTTATGTTTTGGAAACAGATGAAATTCGTGTGAGGCCAATTTGGGACTCTATGGAGAATGATTGATGACACAGAAACCAAGATGTTGGATTGTTGCAGATATAGCGGGCTCTGGCGTTGTCATCCTAAAGCAGAAAGTGCTCCATTTGTGGACAAACTCTGCGAATTCGAAACTCTATTAAAACACGCCGTTTAGCACGCTTCAGCATAGTTAGGTTAGACGCCACCATGTTACACGCTACAGTTAGGAACCCTCTAGTGGCACAGGGCTGTAAATATATAGACATGAAGAATAAAGATGTAGAATATTAATAAAGTGTGTTTCATTTAAAGTGCTTTAAGAGTTTTTGCATAAAAAATTCGGAGGCATTACTTTTCAGCACGTCCTCTTAACGTGCACAAAGTACAGTTGGGCTCTTGCTGCCGGCGACTGTAATGAAGTCATTGTTCTGGCTTATTAACTGTTGATGATACATCGAATGCGTTGCGTATTCAAGGCATGCTGCCATGGGATGGTAGATCCGCAACCGTTCAGTACTGATGAAATTGGATTTTCTTTTCTTATTTCGTCCGTCTCCGTGGCACTGATATAAAATTTTTGCTATAGTTTTTACCAGTTTCAGATTGGCATAAGATTCGTGGTTTGAGAATGGGAGTGTCAGCCTAAAACCAGTAATCACTGCAGAAAAATTTTATATCAGTGCAACTAAGACGGACGAAATAAAAAAAAAAACGTTTTTTCACTCTAATTGTGTCTCTCTGTGGAGAGGTAGTGCTGGGATCCACACTCGCAGAGTTTATTGAAGGTTAAACCGTTTCGTTGTGCCTCCAACCTTCAGTTTGGTTTTCCCTGACAATGTCTTAAAGCTGTCTTTTCGATTTTCTTCTGCTAATTTTGTATGATAGTACTTTCTTACTAGCGGGATAGGACTGAGTGAGTGGAGCCACGCGTCAGCTTATATCTACGTTTGGCGAATGGATATTTCACCTGAGGACTATTTGTGTGACTAAAGGCGGATGCATAACATAGTCCGTGTTATGTGCACTCTCCATGACGTCCGACCACAACCTGTGTCGCGGCTCTTTGGCGGCTGGCCTTGCCATGTGGAGCCCTTTCTGTGTATGGCTATATGCCGACTCTTCTGGAGGGCAGAGCACCGTCTATGTAGGCTTCGACACGTAGTTAATTCATTGTGTCTCAGTGTTATAACAGTAGATCAAACCACGTATTACAGCAGCCATTAACCACGCGTGAGTGATCAAAGAAGCGGGCTCGCCAGTTCGACACAACTGCAATCAGACGCTGTTACTACCATTGTCCGACCTACAGCCATCGGACACAGGGCTGTGGAGGCTCAGCAATAACGTTTTAGTCCACCCTCAGCACTGAAAATCTGTGTAATGGTACGATTTCTTCATACTGGACGACATCCACACAAAAGATCTAATAATTTTTGTTTATCTTTTTATTTATTGAACATAGTCTAATAATTTGTGAAGTACTAAAAAATTATGGAGACGGTTAGAAAATTCACACAGGAATATTAGGAAGAAGAAGACGCGTTTTTTTCACGAAACTACACAACAAACTCAAAGAACCAGTGTATAATTGAAGGTAATATCAATCTACTTGCTCCGGTCTGTATGTAGTGAAAAGACCACAGAAGATTAAACAGATTGTGACATGTATTAATACTAGCAATTTCTCCCATACTCCCTTTGTGAGACGAACATGAAATAAGGCGAGAAATAACGGAACTACACACGTTTTGGTAACTTGCGATATATTAATGTAGGTGTGGATTATGAAGTAGTTCGTGAGTTCGGAACGGGAACACATAAAGGACACGAGTAGTCAGTAACAATATGAATATAGTCAATAACTTTCATTGTTCCTTTTGTGTCAGCAAAACCATTATTTGTCAGTGTTCGAATGTCTACGTCACACGGTGCAGTTAGAGAGGTAGTTACTTAGCTTTATGTTCTGAGGATCATTTACACGACAGATGATAATTTTGTGGAATGAGTCATTTTATACTCACAGCAAATTAATTTGTAAATGTGGCTACATACTGAACATTTATGTTTATTTTTATTATTATTACTGTCATTATTATACATACTGATGTGAGTTAGAGAGTCCTACTCAGAAACTTTTAGACATGAAAATATTACAAATTCTTCTGCGGAACAGAAGGATATGTCATAGGTAACTTTTTCAGTTTGGTTTCAAATTTTACTTTGCTGACTTCCAGACATTTAATATCACTGGGAAAATTATCAAACATTTTAGTTGCCGCATTGTCTACTCCTTTTTGTGCTAATGATAACCTTAACGTGGAGTAATGAATGTCATTTTTCCTTCTCGTATTATAATTATCTACATCATTGTTCCTTTTGAACTGTAGTGAACTATTTACAACACTCTTCATGAGGGAACAAATGTACTGTGAACAGTAGTCGGAATGCTTAGCTTTTGCCCTAGAATGATCTGGGGGTCAGTCGCTAACGACTGCTAAAACAGACGCAATTGATTCTGCTTCGTCTAATGCCGACGGGTTGTTAACCTTTAGCTTTTGTTCTTTCTTACAAAGAATCGAGTGGCCACCAAAGCAGCCTTTAATCATGTCCAGCGCTTGTTTGATGCTGTTACAAGTCTTGATGCAGTCTTTACGGGAAGTGATTTTTTTTCTGTCTGGATAACATGAGAGCAGTTTTGATGCTTTTTCATCAAATTCCTTACCCGGCGATAAAAACAGACATGCCATTAGTGCAGTGCATTTGGTGCCGAGAGCTAGCAAGCGAATGGGCTCCGTAACCGTAGCTTCCGTTGTCCCCATCGGCCGTTTCTACCTGCATCCAGAGTCTCGTGTTGGCGTGCAGCTGCCGAGGAAAGTTATATGCAAAGTGCTAGCAGACGCTGTAAATACAACCATTTCTTGAAAATTTGTTTGCAGTCAATAAGTTTCCTTTGGCTTTTTATTTCATACATTTTATCAAGATATTAATAAATACAATATAGGGTGTTTCAAAAAGAATATACGTATTACAACGTATTATTTTGTCCAAACTATCGATCGCTGTGCCTCACCTCTGCTAATGGAGAAACGAATACGTAGTCCAGTATATAATGATAGCCGCTAGATGTCAGTTGTTTCCTGTTTTGCTTGGTAATCGTGATATGTTTAAAATGGTTACTCCGCAGCAGAAATAATTTTGTGTTCTCGAGTTTGCAAAGACGTTTCAGGTTGAGGTACCAAATTGATCATCCGAATGGGTGGAAGATTCGCAGATGGTTCAAATGGCTCTGAGCACTATGGGACTCAACTGCTGTGCTCATTAGTCCCCTAGAACTTAGAACTACTTAAAACTAACTAACGTAAGGACATCACACACATCCATGCCCGAGGCAGGATTCGAACCTGCGACCGTAGCAGTCGCACGGTTCCGGACTGCGCGCCTAGAACCGCGATCGCAGATGGTATCGACAGTTTCTATATACAGGATGTGTATGTAAAGCAAAGAGTCCTGGCCACCCTCGTGTTCCTGAAGAAAATGTTGCACGAATTCTATCTGCTTTCCAGCGTAGTCCTTCAAAATGAGGTCGTCGTGCTAGTCGGGAGTTACAACTGCCTACAACAACAATTTGGCGTGTTTTGAGACGTCGGTTGGTTATGAAGCCGTACAGTTACAGCTGTTACAAGCTCTGCGTCCTGATGACAAACGCAAACGTGTGGTATTTTGTAACGAGATTCTTGATGCTGTTGACAATGATAACACTTCCGCAAAACGCACCGTGTTCAGTGATGAAGCGACTTTCCATGTTCATAGTCAGGTAAACAAGCACAATGTTCGAAGTTTGGGCCTACAGAGCTCTCATGCAGTCATTGAACATGTACGAGATTCGCCCAAAGTCAATGTGTTTTGTGAGATATCCCGATCGTCTGTTTCCGGCCCATTCTTCTATGATGGAAACACGGTTAACGGTCCGCAGTATCTCGCTATGTTACAAAACTGGTTGTTTCCGAAGCTGCACGAATACAACTTCATTTTTCACCAAGACGGGCACCTCCTCACCGGATTTGCCAAGAGCGTTAATATCTGAATGAAGCTCTACGGAACCGTTGGATTGGTCGTCAAGGAGCTAGTGACATAGCATGTCTCATCTGGGTTCCACGGCCACCGGATTTGACACCCTATGACTTCTTCCTGTGGGGTTTCGTTAAAGACAACGTTTATGTACCGCCACTCCCACAGAACCGGGAAGAGTTGAAGAAACGGTCCTTACTGCCATAACATCAGTGACGAAGGACATGCTTGCCTGAGTATGTGACGAATTTGATTATCGATGTGATGTTGTTCGTGTCACTGATGGAGTACATATTGAACATCTGTAATCTAAACTTGAGAGGCTCGTAAATACGTGTGTAAAGTTTCATAATCGTATGTCTTAAAGCTTAATAGATATATAAATTCGAAATACGTATATTCTTTTTGAAACAACCTGTATATTAAGAATTGTTTTGGTTTCTTTGCAATGTTAGTAACTTAAAAATTGAAATTAAAAAAAGAAAAAATTTCCGCATAAGGAGTCGGCACCACCATCCTCGGATTCTAGTTCTGTGCTTTTCCGCAGCGCCAAACGCTGCCTGGTAACAACACTGATATAAACGGTTTATGTCTCGCTCGACCCTCGTCGAAAATGCTATTTTCCCTAAGCGCTTCGCCACCTGGAGCTTCCACTTGGGTAACTTACTTTTCTGGTCGAGTTGCCTCGTCCACTAAACCAAGATAGTCGTTATATGCTTTCTCAAGACAACGGATGAAGACATGTAACTAAATAGTCCACTATAAAAGTAACAATGGCGTGCAGTTACGTTGCAGGACTTCCTCTGCTGTTCACTGTGATTTTATTCTTTATCAGTGGTCGATTACAATTCCTGCATAATGTTTTTCTGTTTTCCTTGGTAGTGAAAAGGTGTCTGTCGCAGTGCTTTCTCTAAAATGTTTTATTTGGTTTTCTGTTTACATTGTAAGAGTAAACAAGGATAGACTTCGATGTCTCCCGTTCATAGAAGTCTTTAAAATACACTGGGGTGACGCAATTCACGGCATATCTCCTAATGCTGTGTGGGACCTTCTTTTACCCGGCGTAGTTTAGCAACTCGACGTGGCATGGACTCATCAAAAAATGGTTCAAATGGCTCTGAGCACTATGGGACTTAAAATCTGTGGTCATTAGTCCCATAGAACTTAGAACTACTTAAACCTAACCAACCTAAGGACATCACACACATCCATGCCCGAGGCAGTATTCGAACCTGCGACCGTAGCGATCATGCAGTTCCAGGCTGAAGCGCCTAGAACCGCACGGCCACACCGGCCGGCTGGACTCATCAAGTCATAGGAAATACCATGCAGAAATACTGAGCCACGATGATTCTATAGCCGTCCACAGCTGCGAAAGTTTGCCGGTGCAGTATGTTCTGCAAGAACTGATCTCTCGATTATGTCCATAGTGTGAGGTAATGTCTGAAATTTGGTATTCTCGGCACACTCTTGACACTGTGTATCTCGGAATACTGAATTTCCTATCGATTTCCGATGTCCGACGGGATTTGTGTAGGGCGATCTGGTTTGATCAAATCAATCGCCAGAATTGTCCAGAATGTTCTTCGAACCAGTTCCGTTGGACCAGAAGACTCACTCCATTCCATGTAACCACAACCCACTCCAGTATTAGCCACTACCAGCTTGACAACCTGGGTCATGGCTTCATGAGACCAGCGTCACACTCGAACCCTACCATCAGGTCTTACCAACTGAAATCTGGATTCATCTGACCAGGCCACGGTATTCCAGGTCCACAAAATATGGTCACGAGCTCAGGAGAGGCAGTGCAGGCGATGTCGTACTGTTAGCAAATGCAATCGCGTGGGTTGTCTGCTGCTATAACCCATTAATTCCACATTTCGCCGCATTGTCCAAACTGATACGTTTTTTGTACTTCCGAAACTGATTTCTGCTGTTATTTCATGCAGTGTTGGTCGTCTGTTAGCACTGACAACTCTACGCAGATGCCGCTGCTCTCGGTCATTAAGTGAAAGCCGTAGGCGACTGCGTTGTCCATGGTGAGAGGTAATGTCTGGAATTTGGTATTCTCGACACACTCTTGACACTGTGTATCTCGGAATACTGAATTTCCTATCGATTTCCGATGTCCGACGGGATTTGTGTAGGGCGATCTGGTTTGATCAAATCAATCGCCAGAATTGTCCAGAATGTTCTTCGAACCAGTTCCGTTGGACCAGAAGACTCACTCCATTCCATGTAACCACAACCCACTCCAGTATTAGCCACTACCAGCTTGACAACCTGGGTCATGGCTTCATGAGACCAGCGTCACACTCGAACCCTACCATCAGGTCTTACCAACTGAAATCTGGATTCATCTGACCAGGCCACGGTATTCCAGGTCCACAAAATATGGTCACGAGCTCAGGAGAGGCAGTGCAGGCGATGTCGTACTGTTAGCAAATGCAATCGCGTGGGTTGTCTGCTGCTATAACCCATTAATTCCACATTTCGCCGCATTGTCCAAACTGATACGTTTTTTGTACTTCCGAAACTGATTTCTGCTGTTATTTCATGCAGTGTTGGTCGTCTGTTAGCACTGACAACTCTACGCAGATGCCGCTGCTCTCGGTCATTAAGTGAAAGCCGTAGGCGACTGCGTTGTCCATGGTGAGAGGTAATGTCTGGAATTTGGTATTCTCGACACACTCTTGACACTGTGTATCTCGGAATATTGAATTTCCTAACGATTTCCGAATTTAATGTCCCGTGCGTCTACACCAATTACTGTTCCGCGTTCAAAGTCTGTTAATTCCCGTCGCGCGGTCATAATCACGTTGGAAACCTTTTCACATGAATCCCCTAAGTACAGATGACAGCTACGCCAATGCACTGCCCTTTTATACCTTGTGTACGCGGCACTGTATATGTGCATATCACGGTGCCATGACTTTCGTCTCACCTGTATTTTCTGTGAACTATGCTGCACAGTTTCAATATACTTACAGAACGGCATCTCGAAATCACCAAAGGCTGCTGTAATATCTATTCATGTATCGACAATCAGTTTCCTTCACGGGAACATAGCCACAGATGAACATTAAGTCACATTAAAGTAAGATTCTTAGGCGTCAAGTACATAATTAACATCAGTTGGAGCATCTGTCACTAATATATGTATAAATACACATTACGGCAGCTTTTAATGGTCCCATGATACCACTTTTTATGTCTAAGTCATTAGTGAATGAGCATGTTCACGAGTGGAGGTTCCCCCAGGGGCTCTGCATTCACTTGCTGAGTACGGGCTTGGCGACCCCGGGGTCCTGAGCTGGGGACTGGTCTGCGCCGCCAGTGTCCTGTCACTGTAACCTCCCGGACATGCTTCAGCGACCACCGTACGGCGCGGCGGTGAAATGTTGTGTGCTGCGGGGAATGGTAATCTTGGCTTGACCGCCTGGATTGCGAGGAAGGCCAACCTCTATAAAAAAAAACCAATCTTTCGGTGTGCTCCGCGCCTAGAAGATGCATGGCTGTTGGGGTGGAACAGTCGCAAGCGGGCAACCTCTGGGGCACCTGCCGCACCCCAGTTGTATAAGGCTTACTCAGGCACGCGGGGCTCTGTCTGAGCGGACTTTTAGTTCCCTAGCTGCTCGTGGGACCGCAATGGACCCTTCGACCTCTACATTTCCCCCTACCAGGGGCTTGGGTGGGCCACTGGTAGGAAAACACAACCCATCGAAAAAGCGGCTACGCGCTGCGAGTCCTCCAGCGCCTGGTGTTGCTAGAGATTTAACAGACTGTAGTAACGGAGCACATGCTGATAATCATAATGTGTTTTTGATTATTAAAAGGAAGGAGGGTAGCTTTGAGAGGGTTTCTCCCTTTTACATCCACAAGGGTCTTGAGGGAATCGCAGGAACACTGAAATCTGTAAAGCGACTGCGCAATGGGGCGTGTAGGGACTTGGTGGATATCCCCATAGACGTGTTAAAATCTTAGTGGGCTGACGAAGGAATTGTTGACGTGCAGCATATTATGAAACGAGTCGATTGGGACCTCGTCAAATCTGACTCGTTTATTCTCACGTTCAGTTGCCCGAGACTCCCAGAGCATGTTAAAGCGGGGTTCTTACGTTTGCCAGTACGGCCATATTTCCCCAACCCAATGCGCTGTTTTAAATGTCAGCGCTTTGGGTATACTACGTTGGGGTGCAATGGGATAGCCACTTGTGGTAAATGTGGTCAGCCTGCCCATGACGGAGCCGATTGTTCATCGCCTGTGAAGTGCGTGAATTGCTCTGGGAGTCACCCTGTCTGGAGCCGGATCCGCCCCATCTATCTCGAAGAACGGAAGGTACAGGAGATTAAAACATCTAAGCGCATCCCCTATGGTGAGGCCAAGAAGCTCTTTAAGGCCATGCAACCTCCTGTGTTTTCAACATCTTTCGCTCCCGCTCTCAAAAAACCGGTACAACTGGCCACTGTTGCTACGCAAACGGAGGTTGCTAGTGTTAGCACTAATACCTGCGCTTGTCAGTGCATTTGTGCTGCTGCGGTTGTTTTGCAATCTGCGGCTCTCCCCGCTACATCAAACAAGGCCGTGGTTGCTGACATTGAGGTACTTCCTGCCTCTCCCCATATGGCGCCTTCTGCCCAGGCGAGTAAACCTCCAACTGTTGACAAGGCTCTGCATTCCAAGCCCCCCAAGACAAAGCCTCAGAAGGTGAAGGTTCTGCCACCTGAGGAGACTAGTCAGCGTCGGTCCGATGAAGAGGCCATCGTACTGTCTGACATCTCCCGTGGGTCGTCATCGGAGCTTATGGACATTGATGTCGACCGGGGGCGATCTTCTCGTCCCAGGAATAAATCTCCGGCCAGTACGGTCTCTCCTCCAAAGCACAGAGGCAGGGTGAAAGTTCAGCCACCCTGATCACTGGCTCCCATATTACAGTGGAACCTGAATGGGATCAGGACGCATGTGGCCGAATTACAACTCCTTATACGAGAGTGCCCCTTGTGCTTATATCTCCAAGAGACACATTTTCGGGCCACGGATTCTCCTTCTTTACGGGGCTATACCGTATATCGAAAAGATGATCTGACGGGGGAAAGGGCAAAGGGTGGTGTTGCGGTTTTTGTCCGTGACATGCACCCATCATCTGAGCTCCCTCTCGTCACCGACTTGCAAGCAGTTGCAGTTGACATTCTTGTGGGTCGGAGGCTCACAGTCTGTTCAGTTTATTTACCGCCTCCGGATGCGATAGACTCTGAGGCTCTCACGGACCTTATTAGCCAACTCCCCCGCCCATTTCTTCTTCTGGGGGACTTCAACGCTCATAATGTCTTATGGGGCTCTCCGACTACTTGCCCCAGGGGTCGCATTCTGGAAAGCCTCATGATGTCTGAAGAACTGTGCCTCCTCAACTCTGGTGCTCCCACTCATTTCTGTACTGCTTCCGGGTCGTCATCGGCTATTGACCTTTCCTTTTGCTCTCCAGCACTCGTGGATTCTGCTCTGTGGGAGGCTGCAGCTGACCTCCATTCTAGTGACCACTTCCCCCTTTGGATCCGCCTACTGGATGAGGCTGTGGCATTACCAGTGCCGCTCCGATGGCACCTCTGCAGAGCTGACTGGACACTTTTCAGCCAACTGGCTGTTTTGGAACACAGTGCCAGCGTCCACGAATGGGTAGACCATGTTACAGCCGTGATCTCCCATGCTGAATTGTCAATCCCACGGTCATCCGGTCATCCCAAGAGGCGTCCTGTCGCTTGGTGGACCACTGAGTGCCGCTCAGTCATCCGAGCCCGCCGTGCAGCTCTGCGCCGCTTCAAGTGCCGTCCCTCAGCTGACAATCTTGCGGCCTTTCGGGTGGCAAGGGCCAGAGCACGGCGAGTGATTAAAGAGAGCAAACGACGGTCATGGCAATCGTTCTTGAACTCCATCTCTCGCTCCACTAGTTCTACGAAAGTATGGGCAGCCATCAGGAGGATTTCCGGGAAACTCAGCCAGCTACCTGTCACGGCATTGCTGCATCAGGGATGTCTCCTCACGGCGCCGAGAGACATTGCCCAGACACTGGCCATGCATTTTGCGGACTCTACCGCCACTACTAACTGTGATCCAGATTTCTGCCGCTACCGCAGTGCCATCAAAAGGGGTCACTTGGACTTCCGGTCTCTAAATTCTGAACCCTATAACTGCCCCTTCACAATGTGGGAACTGGATTCTGCGCTGTCTGTGGCTCATGATACTGCGCCTAGTCATGATCAAATCCGGTACAGCATACTGCGGCACTTGTTACTGCCATCCAAGGAAGTTCTCCTGAACTGTTTCAATATGATATGGCTTTCCCGCACCTACCCTGACTCGTGGAGGGAGGCGATTTTGATTCCCCTCCTCAGGACCGAACGCATCCCAGTAGTTATCGGAGTATTGCTTTGACGAGCTGTGTTGGGAAGACGTTGGAACGCATGGTCAACCGCTTCCTGGTTTGGCTGCTCGAGACCAGGCAGCTCCTTAGCCCCTCTCAGTGTGGCTTTCGGAGATGTCGTTCCACTATAGACAACTTGACCCTGCTTGAGGCCGCCACCCAGCAGGCCTTCCTACGAACCAGCATTGTCTAGGGGTGTTCTTTGACATTAATAAGGCGTATGACACTACTTGGCGCCGCCTTATCCTCAATCAACTCCATGGGCGGGGCTTTCGTGGCCGTCTCCCCATCTTCATTCGGTCCTTTCTTTCTCACCTCCTCTTTCGGTATCGGGTTGGTAATGTGCTATCTGATTTGTAGGTGCAGGAGAATGGTGTTCCTCAGGGCAGAGTTTTAAGTGTCACCCTCTTTGCCGTCGCTATTAACAGTATCACGTCCACTATCCGGAGTCCTGCCCAATGCTCCTTGTTTGTGGACGATTTTGCTGTTTTCTGTTCTTCCTCCAGTCTTGTCACTGCTAGTCGGCAGTTGCAGCTTACGATAATGCGCTTAGAGGCATGGACTGCAAAGACGGTTTTTACCTTTTCTGGAGACAAATCTGTGTGTGTTCATTTTAATCGTTCTCGGCGTCTTTTTACCTCCCCTGAATTGCGTCTGAGGGACACCGTTCTTCCTTTTAGAGACACTGTGAGGTTCCTAGGCCTCACTTTTGATTCCAAGTTGTCGTGGTTGCCTCACCTTAAAGACCTCAAGGTGCGGGCCCTGAAGGCACTGAATATTTTGAAGTATCTGAGCCAACGGTCCTGGGGAGCAGATCGGGCGCGTCTGCTGCAGTTTTATAGGGCTTTCGTCCGATCGCGTCTTGACTATGCTTGCACCGTGTATGGGTCAGCAAGGCCTTTGTATCTGAAGATCCTTGGCGCAGTACACCATGAGGGTATCAGGCTGGCCACTGGTGCCTTCCGTACCAGTCCCATCCCCAGCCTGTGCGCTGAGGCAGGGGAACCGCCGCTCGCCATCCGCCGGAAACTCCTCATGGTGCGACGGGTGTGTCATTTCCTTGCCTGTCCTACCTCCCCTGCGTACGCTACTGTTGTCCGACCGCCTATGGAACGTCTCTTTTCCAGTCGTCCCAGGGCAACGAGACCATTTGGGATTCGTGCCAAGCATTTGCTTGAGTCCCTTGGTGTGGAGCGTGTGGCCCCTCAACGACAAGGTTTTACTCGCCTGCCTCCCTGGTTGCTCCAGAGGCCCCGCATCCTTCTAGACTTCTCGGAGAACCGGAGGAACTGCACTCCGGCGTTTGTTTTTACCTCCTTATTTTACGATATTTTAAACTAGCATCCGGACCATGTACCTGTATTCACAGATGGCTCTAAACAGGGGGACTCTGTTGGTTGTGCTGTTGTTTTCCCTGATCGAGTCGTCAAGTTACGGCTTCCCGTGGCGTTTACCATCCTCGATGCCGAATTGTTTGCAATCTTGCGGGCATTGGAGCAGATGAGATGTGTTCCCAGTCTTAAGTTCCTCATCTGTTCTGACTCCCTGAGTGCCCTTCAGACCATGCAACACTTGTACCCAGCGGATACGGTCGTCCAGAACATCCACGATACCCTACTCCACCTGCAACGGCAGGGGAAGGAGGTTTCTTTCTGCTGGGTGCCGGGACACGTGGGTATTAGGGGAAACGAACTGGCGGATGTGGCTGCCAAAGATGCATGTTCCCTCCCTCCATTCTGTAACCTCCCTTTTGCGTTTTCGTGTTATGCATCAATGGGAAGAGGAGTGTCTGGCAGTTTCTGACAATAAGCTGCGTCTGGTAAAGGCCACTACGCGACCATGGCGTACGTCCTACCAGTCATACAGGCGGGATGAGGTTCTCCTCACTCGCCTCCGCGTCGGGCACAGTCCCTTAACGCATGGTTTTTTACTCCGGTGGGAGGACCCCCCAATCTGCAGTGCTTGTGGCGCCCAGATTACTGTCCGCCACATTTTACTTGACTGTCTTTTATAGTCTGACCAGAGGGCGGTGGTTTCTTTGCCACCGGATTTGCCCTCTATTTTGCAAGACGACGCAGCGACTGTGGTTAAGGTCTTACGGTTTTGTGTCCTGTCCAATCTGTTGCCTCGGATTTTAGGGAGAGGGTTTTAATGTGCTGCTGGGTGACTGGCTCACCCAGGTTTTAGGTAAGAGGTCCGCCAGTCACGATTACCTCCTTGTTTCCCATCGGTTTCTGTTCTCTTTTCCTTGTGTTTCCTTTCCTTTTTTAGTGTGTTTCTTTTCCTCTTGTTTTGCCTCTGTATGTGAGCATTTGGAACTGCGTCAGGCCTGTGTCTTTTAGCCGTTCTCCTTGTTCGGTGTCCGTCTCCGTCCCTTCACCGCATGTGTTCCTGTTTCTATGTGTTTGGGCGCTGATGACCACGCTGTTTAGCGCCCGTAAACCTCAAACACACACACACACACACACACACACACACACACACACACGAGTGGAGGTGGAACCATCAGTGGCTTTTTTTTGAAATTAATTTCTTCCAGTCACGAAAATTATGTAGGTAGCCAGCGTGACAAAAATGTGAAGCACCAAGACAGTTCACAGAGACAAGTGCCATATGAGGACGAGCTTTCGAGCATTGTATTATTAAAAAATGTCAACATGATACTGTCCCATGCGAGGTAAAATATTAGGACGCAGGATGTTCACGTTGTACCATACTGCTGCAGAGTTCCCTCAGTAACTACCAGCCGCGACCTAAGATCATACCCGATGTCTCCCCACACCACGACGCCGCTATTCTTCCCCAAATATTGGAAGAATGGGACCGCTGCCCATGACGCCAGCACACTCACTAACGATGGTCATCTGGGGAAGTGCAGAACAGGATGAATCTTCGCCGGATACATTGTGTAAATATTCATCAGCAGACAATGCATCTGCTCATGGCAATATTACAGATCCAGCAGTTTTTGGTTAGTTGATTTAGGGGAGTTGACCAAACGGCGTGGTCATCAGTCCCATCAAATGAGAGAAGGATGGGAAAGGAAGTCTGCTACCCACCAGGGTAGCTGAGAGTGCTAATCCGCTGCTTCCTGGACTTGGGTAGGCGCGCCGGTCCCGGATCGAATCCACCCGGCGGATTAACAACGAAGGCTGGTGTGCCGGCCAGCCTGGATGTGTGTTTTAGGGGGTTTTCCACAACATTCTAGGTGAATATCTGGCTGGTCCCCACGTTTCGCCTCAGTTATATGGCCCACAGACATCTGAACACCTTCGCACTGTCGCAGACAGTTGGGGTACACTAATGCACTCCCGGGGGGTACAGGGTGGCGGCACCAAGGGCATCCGGCTACCCCTTAACATTAACATGCGACATTCGATTACCCATGGCTCACCCTGCGGAACCACGGGATACGGCACAAGTGGTAGATATATAGGGTAAGGAACTCTTCCGTGCCCTTTCAAAGGAACCATCCCAGCATTTGCCTGAAGCGATTTAGGGAAATCACGGAAAACCTCAATCAGGATGGCTGGATGTGGGATTGAACCGTCGTCCTTCCGAATGGGAGTCCAGTTTGCTAACCACTGCCTCACCTTAGTTGGTAGCAGTTTGTGTTGCAGTGTTAACAGTAGCCTAACAAGGGAAACTTCCCATCGCACCCCAGTCAGAATTAGTGGTAAGATGGCTCAATCGATAGCACGTCAAAAACTGAACACAGATCAAGCATGAAAACAGGAAGAAAGTGTACGGAACTGTGAAAAAAAAGCAAAAATAGAAAGTGAACAGTCGAAGAATAGGAAGTATAACGTAGAGCAAAGTGGAACACCACCGTCGTCCTGGCGAAGTGGTGACGGTGTTGGACTGCCATGTGGGCGATGAGGGATCAAACCTCCCTCCTGCAGAATTTTTTTACCACTATTCGCTGTATTTAAATTTGTGTCCGAGTAGTGGTGTTACGTCCGTTTGCAACATCGAGCCTGCACAACTACTTTATTAGGAGCCGAAAGGAAGTGGCTTTCGAATTGAAACCGCTAACGTTTGATGACAAGGCGGCAAGTATAACAACACAACCGGACAACATGTGTGGTATGTCATACACGGAATTAGTAAAACAACGTGCGTCATATAGTACGAATCTCTTACCGATGCACCTAATTTGTACACCTGGTAAGTGAGTGAGGTATGCTTCCTTATCCGATTTAGGTGTTCGTATGAATGTGAACAAGAAAAAGTTGAAAATATAGTAGTTTGTCACTTAAGCTGCAAATAATGAACGTAACAGTTTCACAATCTCACAGCTTCTCTGTGTTCTGTCAAAACATATGTTTTTAACGTTTGTGAAGTTGCATTCCATTTTGGAAGTTTTGACTCTTGAATTTCTTTGTTATAACGTAGTCTACACCCATCTATTTGTTGTTTTCGTTCCTGTGAGACGTCTATGTGGCATCTCGCCTGCTCTATTCATCATATTTACTTGCGATAGTAACGTATTCTTACAACATGATTCACACTCCATAACCAGTGCATAGCATGACAACTGCCAAGACTACAGAAAGCGAACAAACTTTTCAATGGCCGGCCGATGTGGCCGAGCGGTTTTAAGTGCTACAGTCTGGAACCGCGCCACCACTGCGGTCGCAGGTTCGAATCCTGTGCAATGTACTTAGGTTAGTTAGGTTTTAGGAGTTCTAAGTTCTAGGGAACTGGTGACCTCAGAAGTTAAGTCCCATAGTGCTCAGAGCCATTTGAACGAAACTTTTCAATGACTTAGCGGACAGTTCATAAAGTTGTAAGGAAAAAAAATAAATAAAGAGCACGAAAGAGGTTTGAGCATGGCTCGTCCGCGTGGTAGTCTAATGGCGTGAAGACTTTTTTTCTTTTCCTTTTTTCTTCTTTTTTCTTTTTTTTGTGCGTTGTATGTGTTGGGGCCGGAAGTCTCATTAACTCAGTTCTTTTTATTACAGATGGCAGCTAACCCTCTGCCCGTGACCAGTACATCACTACTCGGATGACGTTTTCCGTTGCTTCACATTGCACCTCTTATGCTTTGACCTCTGTGGTGCGATGGAGAGTTTCCCTTGTAAGTATGCGTAGATAGTTCCCTAGTAGTGCTGCCGCTAGTGTCCAACCAATGCTGCAGAATGACACAGAATGATGCAAGGGGTCTATTACCTGTTCTCGAATGGCAGGAGCAATAGGGGATGACGGTTTGCTTGGTGTGCAGCATGACGATCCTTCCTTGGGGTGGCCAGATATGGTCGGCCGGAACCTTGACGACGAATATGTCTGTCCTCACGTTCCTATGCAGTCAAACATTGGGCCACTGTCACATCTGAATGCCCCATAAGTCTGGATATTGGAGACACACAATAAGACCCATTCCAAACAACAACGCTGTCTCATGCGAGTACATTGCATATCTGTATCCCTCACAATGATCATTTAACGGCTGACACACTTCAAACCCCTTATATATGCTACAAGACGTAGTAACAGCTCTAACCACGAAAAACAATAATGCTCTGTGGTGGTCGTGCTACGTCCCACTTGCAACTCTAATCGTGTACATACCTGCCAATGGTGTGTACGCTTACAAAGTTACAGTGACAACCGACCATGTCTTCTGAGGGCATCACTAATTTTGGTAGGCAGTGTACATTACAACCGGTCATCCTCTACTCAGTACTACAAATTGCAGAGTCTTAAAAACACGATTAATCTATTATGTATCCGAAATGTTATGCTTATTATAAATAAAAAAATGGTTCAAATGGCTCTGAGCACTATGGGACTTAACATCTGTGGTCATCAGTCCCCTAGAACTTATAACTACTTAAACCTAACTAACCTAAGGACATCACACACATCCATGCCCGAGGCAGGATTCGAACCTATTATAAATAAACCATGCCCTAACATATGATACCTTCTAAGTATACGTTGCGATTTGTGGCGAGCAGTTAGCATGAATGACTAGATAGACATTCCTTTTACAACAACTTTGACAAAACCACTTGTATGTGCCAAAATGGTTATACTAGTTCTGATGGGGGTAACCCTGCATTGTTCTCGTGTGACGACTGTAGTGGAGGTGGTTGCCACAGTCTTCTTCCGACCTGGAGGTAGAATTGTTAGCTGTGTTACTGTGTCTGCGATGTCTAGCTAGTACGTTTTAGTATTATGCAGTTTGTAACAAAACGATACAGACACTGAGTGGTCGTAGAGGGTGTCTAGAAGAACATAATGAGGATAGGAACACACATCCAGAAAACATCATCCTACAGGGCGTCGAATTTATGGGCATCAAAGTCTGCCGCTTCAGCGGCAAAGCCGGCCGCGGTGGTCTCGCGGTTCTAGGCGCGCAGTCCCGAACCGCGCGTCTGCTGCGGTCGTAGGTTCGAATCCTGCCTCGGGCATGGATGTGTGTGACGTCCTTAGGTTAGTTAGGTTTAAGTAGTTCTAAGTTCTAGGGGACTGATGACCACAGCTGTTAAGTCCCATAGTGCTCAGAGCCATTTGAACCATTTTCAGCGGCAAATGTGAGTCAGTACGCCGACTACCACGGTTGGTTTGCCGACTGACTGCAAATGGAAGTTCTCGCACTAGGGCTGACGGCATTTACGGTGTTGATTGGCGCCGAACACGTCCGCACCTGCTATAAAGACACTGTTGAGACCTGCCAGGGCACAAATTCACGTTTTCTGCCGGAAGTGTGGGGAGCGTCTACCTCTTTAACGTCCACGCTCTGTAGACCCACGAATGACGTTTCCCAACAAGGGTGCCTAGCCTTAAATTTTACCTCAAGACGCCTTGTATGGCATCTGCAACATTGTGTCCCAAATGAACATCACCATCATTTGCATCTGCACCTGTATTTTAAAACAACGCAGCGGTAAACAAATGGTGTACCAGAACCATTTCATCTACCCTATGCTATTAGCAGGGAGTGTTCAGAAATATTCCTGGATGTGCGCTACTCGTGCAGTACAAGCTGAAACGCGGCACGATGGCTGATGCGAGCTACCGTAAACGGAAAATCCCGTTAGCCGCCTCGACGAGTGTCAGCCAGGAATGCTCGAATAATATTTCTATACACTGTAGTTGTGCACACTCTGTAGTGCCGTGAGATGACGTTTCCGTTCTCGGGTCCCAGTCCCTAAGTTCACCCTGCACAACCACTCAAAGTTTGAAAGCTGCAACATAGGCTCAACCACGTACAAAAGCACCATTGTTAACACGTTCCATCATCAAAAATATCTTAACAGAAGAATCTTCATTGCATGGAAAGCATTGAAGAACGTTTATCCCAGTAAATTTCTCATAACATTGTTGCCATTGTAGAAAAGTTAGAAGGCCACGTCTCTTGTAACAATGTCCTATTCTTAAAACATAGTTCATCAGCAATAATGGATCAGATTACCTCATCCCTCAAAAAAATTTCAGGGACGGGTTAGTAAAAAATGGAATGAAGTTAAGTTGCTTCTTTCACTGATCAAAGTTTTCCACAACGTCTCCTTCAACTTGAGTACAACGCATAGACAACCATGCGAAACTGTCAGAAGAGTCCTTCTCTGGGTGGCCGGCCGCGGTGGTCTCGCGGCTCTAGGCGCGCAGTCCGGAACCGCGCGACTGCTACGGTCGCAGGTTCGAATCCTGCCTCGGGCATGGACGTGTGTGATGTCCTTAGGTTAGTTAGGTTTAAGTAGTTCTAAGTTCTAGGGGACTGATGACCACAGCAGTTGAGTCCCATAGTGCTCAGAGCCATTTGAACCATTTTTTTTTCTCTGGGTGGTTGATCAACTCCCGCGTCACGTTGGCCTGAATATCGGAAATGTCGTCAGAGCGTTGATCCTTCGTGTGAATTTCTGAAGTTTGCTCCAATTTCCGTCACGCATGATGATTTTTTCCTGAAAAGAACTGTGCGGGTTTCGCATTTCAATCAAGTTCGGCAGGCGTTCATGCGTCGATGTTTTTGTTCGGGAGTTGAGATGTGCGATTCAATCTTTGCACACACTTTTCTCTTCTTTGAAGCATTCTGGAGAATGTATTGAACACTTGACTTAGAGGGGATGCTCTACTGCGATTTTGACACAACAACGTTGACGTACTACAGCAACACTTTTAGTAATTAACACTGCCTGTTCACAACCAGCTGATCGAATGCAGGTCTGTTGTTTATCGTTATGAGTTCAAGGTTCCACCATAGTTGCTGGGCTGACGTCGCTTACACGCCAGGAATAAAATCAGTCTCGGAACTTTTTGGACAGACAATGTATAGTGACCGTCAAAATTGGTAGTGGCACAGCGGTAGCAGTTTTTTTGGACTCTCTTCTTCTAAGCATATTCAAATTTGGAAAAGGACATGGTTACAAGTGAACACGAAGTTTTTGGTGACTTTTATATGGATATGTTTTATATTCTTACCATTGTACAATCATGACACTACTATGACAACTTCGCGTAGATGAACGTCTGTCAATCCTTTCTATTTAATGAAGATTTCTATGTTAAGGCATTTTTCATGACGAAGGTGTGTATATTCAAAACGTGTGCTTTTACATTATAACTTATTGGGGTGACACTTCAGATTTCAAGTTGAGTACAGCTATGACCTCACATCCAAACATTGATAAAATCAAAACTCTCTAAGCTTATCAGTATCTTTTTGTGCACCCTGTACTTTGATTGTTATGAGTGATTTTCTAATGAGCAGGAGAATGCACAGAGCGGACTGACGAGTTTTGCCAACCCATATATCTCGCTGACCACGCTCGTGAGAGTTATTACTTCAGACACAATTGAAATTTAACCAGCAGAGTACGAGGAGTTGAAGAACTTTCTATCTTCAAGTTGAGTCTCAACTAGAGCGTCCTTCATGGCTCTCGGTGTGATATGCTTACGTTAGACCAAAATCTATTCGTTTTAACAGAAGAGAGTGGCAGTTTGTGTACTTTTTCACTAACAATGTTAGTTAGGAACTTACAGTAACGTAGAAAGAAGCAGATATGTCTCTTAAATGGTCACCAATGGAAGGAGTAGATTGTACACTACAGCTTTTTGGAGAATATAAAATATTCTTTCTCTCGTGCTGTGCAAGAATAGCAACCAATAATGGTATGAAGCGAAGTGGAGTATGAGGTTCACATAGCAAGATGTGGAACACATAATGAGGAAGAGAAGAATGTTGAACTTGGTTGACATCATTTCTACAGAAATTTGGCCGTAGGCTGTCAAGAGAAGCTGATAAGTTTGGAAGTCTCTTAGTCACATATAACCAGTTTTGACAGATAATAAGATAACACATGGTTTGCAAGCAATCGTTTGTTATTTTTACATAAGTAATAAGTATGTATCCTCTGTAAGCTAGGTGGTACCTCGCCAAAGCTTAGTGATCATATGAGCAACCTGTGAAAAATGAAATGTAATAACTATCAGTTTATTTTAAAGAAAAATATTTCTGTAGCAGTAGAAACGATATCCATTTTTTAGGCCACATGATGGGCTCATATGTAGTTCAGAAATGAAACAGAAGTAACATTAAAAGGGGGCTGTCCTACTGGCCAAGAAGATTTTTAGGAAGTTTGGGCCATAAACGTGGATGAAGTTGTGAATTTGATAAATGTACTCAATCTCAATGTCATATTCGTTGTAAGACTGTGTTTGAGATCAGAGATGTTGGTCAGAGAGGTGAACTTTGCTTTATCAGAGTAAGTCAAAGAGTAGCAGTAACAGAGTGTGTTGAGCAGTCTGGCAATGTACTTGGTTTAAAAGGGATGTGTTCTGTGTAGTGGAGGCAGCATTATTTAAAAAGAATTTTGCCATAATATGTTTTGAGGAAAGATATGAGCCAAATGATATTATATTACTGGAATAATGATAAAAGCCAGCTTTTAAGGTAACGCAGCTTTTTATATTTGTAACTATGTAGCTTCTCATTGTTAGAACATGGCGTATGGTTGAAGTTTGCAGTAGAAATTTTGTAATAAAGCGCATAGTCTTGAAGTATAGTTGAAACTTGTGTCAAGGGAAGCAATTGTACACAGTAGAGTTATTAAGAAATATTTTGCTAACTTCTCTTGGAGCGAGAACTTTATTAAAAGGTTTATTGTTGTTACGGCTTAATGAAGCGCAGATAAACTTGAAGCCTTTCTTCTCGTTTATCAGTCGTCAAGATTAGTTCCCCATTTTCACTTACTTTCATTACTCCGTTTGCACACTCGCATTGCACATCGCGAGATGTGTACTGACAAGCATTTATGAAAATTTGTGAGATACTGTCTTATATTACACATCGCAAGTACGGCAAATGAAATTTGATTTTTGGCAGTCACATCGTTTCTAATAGCAACAAGCTGCAGAACAGATGAGTGTTCCGTGCTCACACGCCAATAAATTTAAATACCATTAAAGTTAACGTTCACTCTAAGGCACAGTGATTGGCAGACGGTATTTGTGAAAATAATAACAGTATCAATTCAGAGGCTTAATACCAGTAAAATATTAGAGTAAAGAGCTATCTTGTGAGTTTTCAAACTATTTTATCAGAATGTCAGATTAGTTAATTTTTATTTTCATTTGGTGTGCAATTATAACAATATTTCTGGTATGGTGACTGTTTGCAAGACCAAAGACAAAGATTAGCAATATTCAGGCCCAACATTTTAAACTAAGTCATTTTGGTTTTGCACTCAGATGGCATATATAAATTTCATCGAAAACGAATTACCTTCTCGCAGACGAATTGTTTGATATACCGGCTACTCAGGATTTCGCATCGTGTAGTGTGGACTCTACGTATTTCTGTATGAAAATAAATTTTCACATACTTCCGTAGCCCTGCAATCAGATTTACATATTTCTATATCAAAAATAAGTTTTACACATTAATGTTAGTTTATGTCGAGGAGAATGTGTACATGAAGTAATGTCATGAGAAGGACGCTGTATAAAATGTTCAAATGTGTGTGAAATTTTATGAGACTTAACTGCTATGGTCATCACGAAACCATGGAGCCAAGTTGTTCAAAAATGTTCAAATGTGTGTGAAATCTTATGGGACTTAACTACTAAGGTCATCAGTCCCTAAGCTTACACACTACTTAACCTAAATTATCCTAAGGACAAACACATACACCTATCCCTGAGGGAGGACTCGAACCTCCGCCGGGACCAGTCGCACAGTCCATGACTGCAGCGCCTGAGACCGCTCGGCTAATCCCGCGCGGCGACGCTGTATACAGTACGCCTACGTCACGAAGGGAAAATAAAATGAAATTATATTTGAACAGAGATACTACGGAGAAATCTGCAGCAAGCACATTAAACACAATAATCTATATAGGCCAACTCAAAAATGAGATCCTGTGAAACCTTTTTTTGATTGCAAGATACTGGGAATAATGTACAAATAATCAACTCTTACGAAGGTTTTAATGGCATTAAATTTGAAAGTTGTTTGTATGATTTGGCAATTTCCAGATTGCTCTTACGTGTCTGCTTCTCACAAGCAATGTCTGTTGTCATATGTGCGCCCACTGACTTTCCAGACACTCACTACTGCGTCTGCTGTACTAGTTTATCTTGCCTAAGATCTTTGAGGCGAGAGCAGCCTCGGTCAATGACAAGCTGCACAGGGCTTACAATCTTGAATGCGAAAAAAGCCTTCTTTTTCGTTCTATTCCATTTTAGCCGCTCTGGAGTTAAGTTGCGTTCTTGGCTGTGAGTTTTATGTAATGCTTTTGAGCGTGGTTGTATTGAATTACACTGACAGGGAGGACACGTCAAGTGCCATAATCCGATATCCCCGAAGCTTCGCTCAGAGGACGATGAGTCAAAATAAGCGAATACGTGTCTCGGCTTGTCGGTAGATACTCGATTGTTCCTAAGAAAACGATGATCAAAGTTTTAGAGTAATTTATGCGCCATAATCTCAGCCGAAACGGAGGCTCAGTGGCTAGTGTTGCGACCTCTCGGTTTTGCATCCCGCGTTCGACACCCGATTATTGTTTTTATTTATTTTATTCTATATATTTATTTATTTTCGCTTATCAAATCACGTCCGTAGAAGGTTATTACACGAATGTTTCTTACCACTTAAGAGGATACAAGGGCGTTATATTAAGTGTAAAATTACAGCTGGTTTTCACAATTGCGCCATATATTTATTGTATAATATATGTACATATAATTTTCGAATGCGGGACGCCAAACTGTAAAACAGTGACGCTAGCCATTGCGCCACTGCTTTGATTGAATTATTTAATCGCTAAAAGGCACATACAGTATCTTTAAAACTTTGACCGTCGTTTTCTCAGAAACGGTGCAGTATCTACGTATAACCTAGTGATGTCTTAGCTTATTTTGACCCGTCTTCCACTGAGCGAAGTCCCTGACAAATCGGGTTATCGCACTTGCTGCGTTATCCTGGTGAGAAATATGGAGAGCGATATGTGAAAGCTTACGGTTTGTTTTCATGAAGTGATACTGAGGATTGTACATTACATTTCTCCGTATCTCTACACAGGTATACCAGATAATGTTTTTCTTTATTTACGACTTCATAAACCATATTGGAAAGATAATATTCCGTGGTTACTAAAGCACAGTAAATAGCACTGTGGTCTTGCGGTTTACGTTTAATACAGGGAAGTTTCCATTCTGTTTACATGTTGTATTTGATTCGTGATCGAGTTTAGCAAGTCAGTATTTTAGACCCCAAAGGGTTTCTTGCACTTTGCATACTTTCGCATCCACATTGTGGAGCAAGTCTTGGTATGATAGTCCGACAGCACCACGTGAGTCATGTGACATTTATCTTATTCCTCTATGTAAAACGTGTTTATTCCTTGGGTCTCAAAGGTTACAAGTCTGCTGAAAGTCTCATATTTTTATTTATTTCACTCCCTCATCAATTTAATTAAATGGAATATACATTTTCATGATGGTGAAAGTGAGTGACCATGAGGCCTTTCACTAATGCCTTGCGTAAGAATAATAAGAGAATTGATCCTGTGCCTTCAGTCATTAGCTCGATGATAACCACTCCTCATTACGTACGAATTGTTCAGCCAACAAGTGTTCCTATTACTTTAATAATTTATCTGCAGGTTCCAGAATGTAAGTTTGCCTCGAGAATTCCAGACCAGTATACGGACACAGTATTGATATAATATTTTGTGAGAACGATGTATTACCAGCTACGAACGGAGGAGGAGATTACTGTTTAACGTCCCGTCGACAACGAGGTCATTAGAGACGGAGCACAAGCTCGAATTAGAGAAAGATGGGGAAGGAAATCGGCCGTGCCCTTTCTAAGGAACCATCCAGCTACGAAAGGTCAAGCGTTATAAGTTGTAACTGAATCCAAGTATGTCACTCCTACTTGGAGTAACCTTGATATGATTATGTGATCAAAGGTCAGATCCAGTAACAAGAAATTTGCTCCGTTCACAATAGTAAATCATTTCAGATGCCAATGAATATCCATTGCATTAAGTATGTATGTCTGTGTCGCAGCATACCTGAAGAACAGGCAGATATCGTAATCATATTATACTTCTGGGCTTTATTCGTTTAGTGAAGAGGGCATCTTAATCAGAGCAAATTTTATGTGGACCTTAATGATCAATAATACAAAAAAACTCATTTTACAGGCGCCATACAAGTTTGTAAGTGAAATGTAACACCGAAGTAAACTGTGACAGATGTCTACGTTGCAAAACTACGTTTTCATAGCATGTTGGTGTGGAAAAAAGCCAGTCCGTCAGAGGATAGCGAGCGGTGTGCCCGTGCTGGAAATCTTTGTAAAAAATGTTTATCTGACTGTGTCCTGCGTTACGTTGCCTCTCCGAAGGCAAAGGGTTGAAAATATTTCGGCGAGTTGCCTCCAACACTAGGCGCTCATCAAAGAGCGCCCACCGTTTGAACATTTTATTAAAATATTTGTGCTGTAGTTTACCCGAATAATCGTAGCAGTATTGTCTCGTATGGAAGGTATCCTTTTGTCGCTAAGGAGGATAACACAAAATCGCCGTCCCACTATCCGGTCCCAGCGTATCGTATGCTGCTTGCACAGCCAAATAATTGCTCTGTTGGAAACTCCACAGGCATTGACAGGAGCATCTGCTGGTTATCTTCTCGAAAACAAACTTGAATCCAGCAACCAGCCACATGTACGGTATAAAGAGTTTGTTTACATTTAACCATTGCCGGTTTAGGATCTTTTCATAAATTTTTCGTCAGATGTGGTTTAAAGGCTTTTACAGCGAAACCTCGCTTTGTGACTGTTAATAGTTTAGAGCTCTAAGACAAAAATATTTTTTTTGTTTGCAGTTCAGTACACGTTTGGAAAAGACTTGTAATTTGAGGAATCGTACAGGAAATGATCATAAAGGTGATTAACATATAGTTTGGCGAAATCTTTCTTCGCCTATGCTCGTGAGCGACACATTTGTAGAACGTTTCTGTTTTACGTAGGCGTGCTGCAGATTAATGCCTCCGAATTTTTCGTGTGAAACTCTTACGTGTTTTTAAATAAAACAACCGTTATTAATATTCTACAGCTTTACTCTTCATGTCCACGTATTTATTTCTCAACATAGCCACGTTGGTGACGAACGAATTTCTTCCAACCAGAGAACATACTGTTGATATTGTCTCTATATAATGTTTGAGTTTGTTTGAGCAGCCACATCCCTACCTGCATGGATCGCTTCATAACTACCAAAGAGAAGTCCTTGAAGATGTGCTTTAAGTTTTGGAAACAGATGAAAATCGGTTGGGTTCAAGACGGGACTGTGGAGGATGGTCGGTGACAGTGAACGCAGGGTATCAGGTCGTTGCAGATGTCGCAGCGCTCGTGTGTGATCTGGCATTGCCACCCTAGAGGAGAGGGTGCTCCACGAGTGGATGAACTTTTCTAATTCGAAATTCGATTACAGCACGCTGTTTCTCACGCACCGACGCAGTTACGTTACGCACAGCCACGTTACACGCTACAGTGCGGAGCTCTCAAGTAGCAAAGGACTGGAATATGTAGACAAAAAGAATGAAGATGTAGAATGTTAATAACATTAATTTCTTTTAAAAATCTTTTAAGAGTTTTCAAATGTTAATAACATTAATTTCATTTAAAAATCTTTTAAGAGTTTTCAAATACTCCCTGGTGCCTCTATAACTTCCACTATGGTGCCCGAGCATTATGTATGAACCATACCAAATAATTACAGACTACAAAGAGAGACCTCAGCATGTAAGCTTATAATCTTAAACCGGTATTGATCAGTTGTGAGTGATCGAGTTATAAACCTCGTAAAAAGTATTCTTTCATGAGATTTATATTCATAAAGAGATCTTGAAAATGACGCAACCATCTTATTACCGTCGCAGATTCCCCTTGCTTTGGTATTGTAAACTCGTGCACTAGGAGGCTATATACATAACTAAGGAATATTGAGGATAGATTAATGGAAGTGCGCTAAGCCGTTTCATATAATCAGTCCATCGTCACCAACTACAGAGTATCTGTATTTCCTGAGGGACAACATGGAATCACTTACAAAACCTTCCTTTGGGAACTTATTGAACAATTCTACAAAGCCACACATTGGAAGATGTGCAGCCGATTCTTCGAAGCTGACAACGTTTTGAAATAGGGTGACACCTGCACAGCCGGCCGGAGTGGCCGATCGGTTCTAGGCGTTTCAGTCTGGAACCGAGCGACCGCTACGGTCGCAGGTTCGAATCCTGCCTCGGGCATGGATGTGTATGATGTCCTTAGGTTAGTTAGGTTTCAATAGTTCTAAGTTCTAGGGGACTCATGACCTCAGTTGTTAAGTCCCATAGTGCTCAGAGTCATTTGAACCATTTGAGCACTTGCTCACTCAAGATGTAATGTTAGCAACCACTTTACAACGTAAAGCTTTGGTAACGATGGATTGGCTGTGATTTTTCTCTTCTAAAGCCACCTCGTTTACCTGTTATGACATGATGGATTTCTTCTTCTACGATCGTATTTACTTCACGAGATCCCAGTTAAACAGTTCAATGAAATACGATAACACACAGAACGAAGTTTAAATGATAGACAGGCAGATGCCGAACTCGATTTCCCTCCTTATCTGACGAGTGTGGCGACAGGGAGGTCAGCTAACCAAAACGTTAAACATAAAATCCATTTGCTAAATCTCGGAAACAGCAGACTCCGTACGGCGTGATAACCGTTAGGAAAGAAAGAGAGGACGAAAGAGAGGGGTGGGCGACTGAAATGTCAGTATCGTTTGAAAGAGGCCTCAGACAAGCATATAGTCGTGCACGCTATTACATCGCTTCCAGGATTCTGGGAGACAGGCCGACCCGAATAGAATCCGAAAGGCGGATTCACTGCGAGGGCTAGTGTGCCAAAGGACGTGGATGTAGTTTTCAGGTGGCTTCCTACATCTGACAAGGTGAATACCGGGCTGATTCCCATGTACTGCCTCCGTTCTACAATTCGCGAAAATATAGGAAACGTTCCCACACTCTCACAGCGGATAACCCAGGGTCGGCTAGAAATTCGAATCGCAGGCAACCCTTGGGTACATGGGCCACTCTCTCTCTCGTCCGACTGCACGTTTCCCCCAATCATCTGCTATGCTGTAGCAACTACAAAGGCTCCGCTTAGACGGTAGAACAGTCCCACATGGAACACAGACCAGTTTCCATTAGGCTTAGTTCCATATTATACCTTATTAGGAAATTCAAAAAACTAGAGCTATGTGTCATGGAAAGCAGTGTTATACTGTTACTGACTGTTTGAACAAGATCAGACACTTAAAAAAATGAATTAAAGTTTAGTTAGCAATTCGTTTAACATTTCAGTTGAGATATAGAAAATGAGGCAAAAACAAATGGTCTCTATAGCATACCTTTAGGGCAGGAATAAATTATCATGACCACATGTGAAAAGATAAAGAATTTATTACCTAGCACTTCCCTACAGACAGTGCCATGGCTGCAATTCTGAAGAAAATATATCACAAACAAATCAGAATTTTAGTCATCATTTAATTACTTTTGGTTCGCTGAGGACGTAATCAAATTAATATCTGGTACAATCTGTCGAGATGCCTTATTCAGGCTGCCACGTAATTGTGATTTATTTGCTTCATTATCGAAAAAATCTTTAACACTAATAAGTTGATCGAAACGTTGATAGCACATTTGCAGCTTTATTATAGAGATACTCTTCCAGAAGAAAGCCTTCGTAGAACCCCTGGACTGTTTTAACGTAATAGAATTTGTCTTTTAATCTGGAATTACATAACAGATCGATCAGTTCCATCTGTAAATAAACAGGGGCACTTTCAGCTGATACAGCAAATGATGTTAAACACTCTCAAAAACAGATGCGAGGTTGGCAGTGACCTGAGAACGATCTCAAAACTGTTTCTGTATTTCTTCCAACATTTACATTTGTTTAATATTCTCAGTTTCTCTAACACCAGAGATTTTAGGAAAATGAGTGGTGTTCTATTTCAGAAGTTGCCCCTTGCCACAAGGTAATTTTCATTTTAAATGCGCCTACCTTTTCCATTAAATGAGATTTTAAGTGCTTCTCATTGTCCAACGTCTTATTGAGGGTGTTCAAGTGTACAGTCTACTAAAAATGCAAGATCAGCAATTCATTCCCAATGTAAAACATTGGTTCCTACTTTCATTTTCCCTTCATAAATTGAACAATAGCAGGCTTTAACTTGAAAAATCGTTCCAGGCATGTCCCTCGACTTAACCAACGTACTTCGCAGTAGCAAATAGTGTCTACATGCTGTTCTTGCAGGTCTACCAAAAACTGTTGATACTGCCGCTGTAGTAACCCATGGGACGTTAGATATTTTAGTATTCGGGCCACTAGTTTCATGAGGTGTTCCATCCGTGCAAATTTAGTACCAAGTGCTTCTTGGTGTACGAAACAATGAACTCCGTACAAATCGTCTATTAATTGTTAAAGTTTTTGCAACAACAATGGTACGAGCCCATTTTGTGCCCCTCACATCGCTGGCGCTCCATCGCTGGTAACTGAGATCAACATGTTCCATTTCCGACCAACGGCTTCAGTTGTCTGTTCAACAGTTTCCAGCAAGCCGATTCCTCTCGTTGTGTCTTTCATTGGCATCAAATCTAACAATTCTTCTGTCACGTGAAAATTGCTGTCGACTCCACGAACATAAATCGCAAGTTGTGTCGTGTACGAAACGTCGATCGACTCGTTCAAAGCCTACGAGAATGTAATGAACTAGCTGCCATTTTTAATTAACTGGATGTAGGCATCCGCTGCCACTATAGCTGTTCGAAAAGTTACTGTTTGTCGCGAAAGAATAATTTCGGAAAATTTCTGTACCTCCATAGCGTCGTGAGTTCCGCTGCTTCAACAACGCAGGCTTTAATGAACTCGCCATGGCTGAAATGCTTATAAAATTCGGCAACAGGGTCGCTACAGTTGGTTGCCCGCTAAAAACAAAAAGTAGAAGGAAGAACTGGAAACACATTGGATTTCTACAAGCAAATAGTACACATACAGACAGCACAAACAGAATGGTGTGCATGTATCACTTACGTTGAGATCGCCCTGCTGTACAGCAGTGCACCTTTATAGATCCGCCAACTTGTTTTCTCGTTCGTCGCTAACTAAATCTTTAAATTTTATTTTTCATTGTGCTACAATGCCGTTCTGTATTATATCTGCTGTGCCCAGCGATTAGTCGTCTGTGTAATATTCACTGAGAATTTTCGTCCTTCTCTTCGAAAAAGTGTTGTAATTCCCATTCATATTTAAATACTGGTGACAACACGTCGCTAGACTGCCGCTTTTTGAGTGTATGTGCCACTGCAACAACTACTGTTCTTTTGTACTTCCTTTAAACCACAAACAAATAGTGAAGTATAGACAGCGTTGACACTTCGAAAAATCCCGCACCATATGCGGGAAGAAACAGTACCGCTTAGTACTACTCCAAGAAACGTCGCGCCGTGCCGAGCACTTCGAGAACGACGAAGCAAAGCCGATACAGACTGAGCCTCGCACACACATCGAGCACGCGTGCAGTTTGACACGCCGAGGCCACCTCTGGGATAACGCTGGACGGAGACAGATGGGGTACACTAATTTCGCCCTGGGGAGGAGGAGGGGGAAGGGAAGGGGTGGCTAGAGGGAGGGCATCCGGCCACCCCCTACCGCTAACACCGCCAAATCCAGATTAACACGCAGATTACGAGAAGACATGGATAAGGCCAGTAAGAAGAAGAGGAGATTGAAAGAGGCCTCATCTCTGATAAATGTGCTGTAGTAGAAGTTCGACACTGCACTACTTCGTTGAGTAGTTCAGTGACAGAATTGATCTTTGGCTCCATTACTAAGTGAATTCGTATAGCATGATGGGCTGGAAATCCCTCAAGAGGGACGTTCAGCCACCTGTTTGAGAGTTCTGTCAACTGGACGCCACTTCAGCGACTTGAGCGTCGCTAAACTACCATTAATCCTACCAGAGAAAGGCGACCCACAGTTTAACGTAAACTCCGAACCACGTGTCGTTCCTAGCGTTTCTTCACATCATTGGGAGGTGAATACTAGCGTAAAGACAGCTGAAAAATTCCGGTGTCTGCCAGGCATTCGACCCCACGACCTTACTGTCGCCAGGGTCGCTCTTAACCTCTTTCTTTTTTTGGTCAAGACGGTTGTCGCGTGACGCCCTTTACGTTCTTTATAGAATATTTCCCTCAGTTTTTTTTTAATTGCAGACAGCAGCCAGTCTGACTGTACATGCTGAGCTGGCGAGCTGGCTACCACTGGACCACCAAGACCTGTCCTGGCTCTACTGACGGCGCACACTGTTCGTGATGGGGTTACTTACTGCTCTACCAGTACTCTCCACAATGCGATCTTAGAAGTGTGTATTTCATGGGCAAGTTGACAGGTGCTTATTGCTGAGTTTTTCCGAACTCGTTTAAACACCATCATATAAAATTCTACTGTGTAAACAAATCTTTGTCTAGAAGCTTGGACAATTGTTAGTTGCTTAAGCGACCCAGTTTCTCGTAACTGTACATCCACAGTTATAAACTATCTCCATTTAGGAAGTCGCCTGTTCTGGAACTTTGCTTAGTACATTCGTTCACCTTCCCAGGTACTGCATCATAAATCAAATACCTATCTGCAAGTTCCTATGACAGTAACGCTCTATCATAAACAAGTACTCATAGTGATAAACTGTATAATGGAAACATCACAGACGACTGTGCATTGCTTTTCAACACAACACCCTCAACGTCAATGTGCAGTTTGTTAGTATGGTCTAAAACATAAGCAGATTACCCACATGTGTCTCATACGCACTTCTCGTTCAAAGCTTCATATTGCGTGTAGCATCCATTTCCCGCTATTGATTCGATAACTCATTATACTTACGTATTTGTTCACGTATCTATCTTCCACAGCAAGTACATACATCAAAACAAGTTTTGCATCACCCCAGTTCCGAGAACTCCTGAAGATGGACGTTAACTGCGGATATTCTATCACAGACACAGTCCTTTTGACTCTTCAGAGATGTAAACAACCATGCATGAGCAGCGCCTGTTAGACGGAGGGGGCCCGACAGCCGATCAGTTCCAGTCACTCCACCAGGAAGGAGGTACATGGTTCGTGTTGGCTGTAGTTCAACCTTTCCTAGATGGTCAATACCGTGGTTCGATTGGGTCCTTTTTGTTACTTCGTACCAGAAAGGGCTCTAAACAAGGGGATTGTCCAGGCGTCTCAGAGTGAACCAAGGCGATGTTGTTCGGACTAGGAGGAAATACAGAAAAACAGGAACGGTCGATGACATGCCTCGCACAGGCCACCCAAGGGCTACTGCTGCAGTGGATTATCGCTACCTACGAATTATGGCTCTGAGGAATGCTAACAGTAACACCACCATGTTGAATAACGCTTTTCGTGCAGCCACAGGACGTTGTGTTACGACTCAAACTGTATGCAATAGGCTGCATGATGTGCAACTTCTCTCCCTACGTCCATGGCGAGGACCCTTTTTGTAAACACGAGACCATCCAGCGAGGTATAGATGGGCCTAACAACATGCCGAATGGACCACTCACAACTGGCATCACTTTATCTTCACCGATGAATGTCGCATATGCCTTCAACCAGACAATCGTCAGAGACGTGTTTGGGGGCAACCCGGTGAGACTGAACGCCTTAGACACACTGTCTAGCGAGTGCAGGAAGGTGGAGGTTCCCTGATGTTTTGGGAGGCCGACGTACGCCGCTGGTAGGCGCAATAACGGCTGTAAGGTACATGTATGCTATCCTCCAACCGATAGTGAAACTATATCGGCAGCATATTAGCGAGGCATTTGTCTTCATGGAAGACAATTGGCGTCCCTGTAGTGCACATCTTGTGAATGACTCCATCAAGATAACGACTTCGCTCGACAAGAGTGTCCAGCATGTTCTCCAGACATGAACCCAATTGAACATGCCTGGGATAGAGTGTAAAGGACTGTTTATGGACGACGTCACCCACCAACCGCTCTGAGGAATCTACGCCAAATGGCTGTTGAGGAATGGGACAATCTGGACCCTGTTAACTGTATCTTGAAATTTTCAATAAAAGCAGCTGATAACACTTGTTCACCTCGAAAATGGTTCCAGTTAAACTTTATGTGGAGAGTCCTCATTTTATGAATAGAATCAATATAAATACTCTAAATTTTAGTTTAGAAGGCTATACAAAAAATAAATTCGCTAGTACTGCTAACAAGATAAATTAGTTGCTTTGTAGCAAGTTTTCCAAGTTATTATGTTCTAGCTTTTAGACCCTCCACTTATAAAACAATCATATTTTAATAACCCAACTATTATGGATATTATCCGATCCTAACCATTTAACATACCTTTGAATATCTTCATTTTTCGAAACTTTTTCAACAGAATAGACAGCTAGAAAATTCGTACTTCTTGTTCATAAAAATTTTCTTTTATTTCTTCAGCAATTAAATAATATAATTTATATGTGATTGGATTAGAATGAATAATATCTTCAGTTTCAAAAGTTACTTTTGGGCAGTTTGCTGTACATCCCATTTCGAAAATTCCTTTTAATTTACGTCCTCCTACTTAATCCCTTTGCTTAAATTTAGTATTAATATCTAACATGTTTGTTAAATTAACAGGTTTCAGTAAGTTTTCATTTACTTTGTTTACATCTTGTTGTTTAATTTTTATTATTGAATGATTTGTGTTATTACAGTAATCAAAAAGATATTTAGCTCAATGAACCCATTTATAATTTTCTTGTAAATTTTATCCACATGCTTTTAATTCACAAAAGTGAATTTTTATTAAATCTTGAAAAATCTTTATTATAACATTCTCATTGTTGACAAATTGTAAATTTTTGGTTGGAGTATTTTGATTATTTCTTACATCGTTTATTTATTTTTGATATTAATTTTAATTTTCCAGATTCCCACTTCGAATATATCAGCTTGTCAGATATCATCTATTCCATACGAATTTACATTTTTTCTTTTATAACACCTGCCATTGGTATATGTAATTCATTTATAATTTGTTCACAAATACTTTATCCCTTACCTATAATTTTTTGTTGCATATACTATGTTTAGCTTTACACATTGAACAACTAAAATTCAAATCTTTGTTTTCCAGTTAAAGTTGTTACTCCATGAGTATTATATGTTTCAGTAAAGTTTGTACACTTCAAAGGGCAGATGGTAATGTGATTGTCCATTAATATAGAATATAAAATTAATAAATTTTAAATACTTTCACCAATAAAAGTAACTTTACATCAAAAGGAACAGCTTTAAAAGCTTTAAAAGAATCTTTTAGTCTTATAGTTAGAAAACTTGATTAATTAAATATTATTGACTGGATACTACAAATATTTCATAAATATTATGATAAACACTAACCAAAATATCAAAATCTTTAAATGATAATTCTGTTTGTTCACTGCTGGCTTTTTATCAACTGAATTACTTACATTTACCAATATTCTTCTTTTAAAATTAACATTACTTTTACTAAATAAAAAAGTCAGCTATTTACTTTTGAAACAGCTTCATTATATCATTTATTTTAGAATATATAGATGATTTAAAAATTTGTATATTTAATTTTTTCTAATGTTTTTATTTTTTCATCTATTGATTACATATTTTTTATTTTTGTTTCTATAACTAGGATGATGGTTCTGATCTTGGATCTATTGATTATGGAATATTTTTAATTTTTGATTAAAAATCATTTATTTTTTATTGAATACCTTCAAATTTTGAAGTTGAGTCAGTTTTAACTATTGGTTCTAGTGATTGAAAACTTTTCATTTTTTCTAAGATGCCATTGAGTTTAGCATATAACTCATTACTAAAAATTTCTATTTATTAAATTATAAATATCATTAAACTTATATTTGTCTGTTAATAGTTTTAATGCAGATATATACATATGTCGACATATTACTTCATTAAAGTTTTGTAGGCTCTCAGTCTTGTATTATATATCATATAGTTAACTAGCTGTTTTGGTATATATTAACCAAATTAATGAAAACTAATTTAATATCTTTGTTATTATAATAAGTGGTCCAGTGAGTACCAAAATAATCAGATAATATAAATTTTTTACTACACGTTTGATGTTTTTTATCGATTAATTCATTAATCTGAAATATGAACAAAAGTGTTTAATTTTTAATTGTATAACAAGTTTTTTATGTCGAAACTTGATAAAATATTATTATATTTTATACTTTTTGAAATGGTTTTAGTCTTGTTAATCGAGTATCCATTTTATTTTCCATTTCTATAATGTTTTCATTGTTCTTCTAATTAATCACCATTTTATTTTATCATGAACAGATTTTGCTATTGCTGCTGCAGCACCACCTAATTAATCAATTACTCCAAATGCTGCAAGTAAAATTGGTAAAAATCCACCATCATATTTTGTTTCTTTATTTTCAGTTAAACACCCAATAATTTGTTTTATTTCAGGAAAATCAATTTTAATAAGTAAATTTCCACCAGTTTTATCTCTTTTGCCTTTATGTGCATCATTTAAAAATTATTATTTCTATTTAATTGTATTTATTTAATTTAAATTTAATAGATTTTCGTTTAATTTCACATTTAGAGGTTTTGTATAATCGATTCTAAAATTCTTCATTTATAAAAAATAACAATTTAATAAAAAATCAATAAGCCTTATTTAATCATTATCATTTCAACCTATTGCTAATTTTGTTTTCCATACATTATCCCTCTAACTGTTGTTCAATTTCCTTTTTCACCAACTGAAGAACCATTAGAATACATTCCTTATTTTGTAATTAATTGAATATATTAATTATCTCGATAAAAAATTTGATGTTCCTTACTAGCTTAGTCTACTTTATTAATTCCCGAATGTCCTCTAGGTGATCTTTCTTCTAATTTTCTTCAAGGATCACAATAACTATAAACAGGAATGTCTATTTCTAATTGCAGTTTAGTAATGCACATATTAACTAATGCTCTTCAATATTTTTCTCTGTTCCAAAATTTGTGAGGAAAATTATTCAAAACTCAAATCAAATATGGGATACCCTTTGGATAATTAATAATAAAATCACTAAATCATTTTTGTTATTCCAACTTTTTCATCATCAAATTTTTTTATTTCCAGCTAATTCTTAATCATGAATTATTTGTAATGTATCGATTGAATTGTGAGCACCATACAACCAAACATATTTGATTGGTTTTTCTGTATTTTTTAATATAAACCTTCAACAACTTGAAAAGAATCATTATGTTTTCCTCTTGAAAAACTAGTAAGTATTATATTCATTTCAAGTACTTGATTTTATTTTATTTGGATTACTTTCATTGTCTACAACATTTGAGTTGAATAAAATTCTAGCCTAATTTTGTAAATCAATGTAATCACATGGGATACCTAAATCATTTGCATTTTAGTTGACATTCTCACTAATCCTTTAGCACCTACATATCCTTTTTCACCAGTCTCTAATGTATCACCATTGAATTCACATGGATACTTACCAATAGATTTGAAACTACCAACAGGTCTTAATCCAGAAACAGTACCTTCAATATGATTGATAAATTCTAACAATCCTTCAAATACATTAATTTTTTAATAGCTTTCTCTTTTAATTTTTGTTCATTCCTTTTATAGTTCTCTAACAAATTATGTATTTCTGTTTCACTTAATTTTTAATCTCTTTTATCACTTTCATATTGTTAACTTGTTCGAATGTAGTTTGTCTAAGAAATGTTGATTATGAGGTACCAATTGTTTTTTAACTTCTTTATTTTATTCACTAACTGTCAAAACAATACCACATAATCCTTCGATTCCTGGTTTAGCTTGTTGGATGCATCGATACCGGGTTGAAATTCTTTTCTAAATATTTCATATTTTATTCTTGCTTTTAATTTTGATTTAGTTATTATTTCGTCTAGCTTTTTTTAACAACTTCTATATCAAGTTTCCAAACATTTGTTAAGGATACCTCGCTTTCATTTCATGTTCATCATTTATGTTCAATATTTATGTTAATGTATCATGTTTATCATTTATGTTCAATGTTTATGATCAGTGTTAACATTCAACATTTATGTTAAAATTTTATGTTCATTGTTTATGTTCAGTGTCTAAGAACTCTTAATCTTTTTTCTATATTTACCATTATTAATTTTTCTTGTTGCATATATTGTTATAAAATGAAATTCATCTTCATGCCAACATTTATCACATGTTGAATTAAAAATCAGCAAATATTAAATCACCCCAACAAACTCATGAAAAATATGATTTCAATTTCTATTATCTTGTTTGAAAATACTGTAAAAATTTAGATTATCTGTAACTAATTGTGTAGATATTTTTGATCCATTCGATTTTAGAAAATCTATTCCTTTGTGTCTACATCTAGTAATTAGTCTCCAACTATTATTTAAGTTTCAAGAATCAAAACCTACATCTGAATTATATCCACATTAAAGTAACAGAATAATTTCACCATTTTTAATAAAACTAGTAATTTTTGATTTATTTTATCTTTTTCTGAATTCTTGATATTTTGGTGGAGCTAAACTTTAAGAATAAATGTATAAATGCTTAATTGTATTCCAGTTTAACCATCCCAGATATAGATTATAATTATCAACCATTAGCATTGTCTTCCTGCAACAACTTGGCCTTATTATTGAAGATCAAACAAGATTTGGTAAACGTTTTTTGGAATTTTTATTTTTGGTTGCCAATCTATCATCTAATTGCATAGTTTTAATTAATATGAATGAGTAGATCATTTCAACAGAGTGACACTTCACCTTTTCCCCCGAAAAAATAAATGGTTCCAGTAAGAAAACCTTATACAACCATTACATTAGTTGATTTTTATTCAGCTTTTTAAGCTCGAAATATCACATGAAAAAATAATAATGTTGATACTGAAGGAGAAATGACAGAAACGCCTGTTGCTCAATATAGTTGGAAAATTTTGGAAAAACTTATTCAATTTGAAAAACCTAATATTCACATTAAAGAGGGTAAAATTTTAAATATAGTTACTACTGAAAGTGTTGCTAAACTGTATATGTACAAACAAGATTTTACTGGACAAATATTAGAATTCAGTGGTCAAATTATTGAAGCTAGTGAAAAAAATGGTTTTAATGATGTTCCTAAAAGTATTCCACTTTAATTAATACATGTAAACTTTAATTTGGCCAATGGAATGTTTGTTGAACATTAATCAATTCCATTGCGAAATTCATATTATTTCTTCATTTAAATCATATTCAGAAACAATAATTTATGGACCAAATTATTATATAAATATTGCAATTTTTGATGGTATTCAAAATTAAAAGTCAACTATAACTGATGAACCGATAATTTGAATGTTTCCAATGCTGCTTGTGTAACAGTAATTTTAAAAATGTATTAATATCTTTTTTCCTTAATAAATCATGTTTAAAATTGACAATTTTGGTCATTTCCTGTTAGTGAGGAAACAAAAAATAATTTAAACAGTCCAAACAAGAAAACAGAGTTAATATTAAAGTTTGTGATGGTTGGATTCATCCTAAATATTCACAACTTTATATGATATTTAACATTATTCACACAGATAGAACTGATTTTTCGTCATATGGTGTTAAATCAAATATTAAACTAATAGATGATTGCTTGTTAAGTTTTTCAGTGTTTCTACAAATTAAAATAGGAAACAATATTTTGTCGAGAATAGAATATGCATTTACTTCATCATCAACTTCTATTCATTTAACTTCATCTCTATCAAATGAATTAAATTTGGAAGAACATATTCTTCACAATGGTAAAATTGGAGATTCACAAAATGAAGTACTTTATCCAATAGAATTATTCAGAGAATTTCTTAAGAATTTTCATTTAATAATTTGGGAAGGCGATTTAACAGTAATTTTCACTTGCAGTTCAAAAAAGGATCAAGAAGATTATATCCTTACATGGGTTAATGATAATGATAATAGCACACTTTCAAAAGAATGCAAAAGTGTCATTAAAAATATGGAAATCGTGTTGTTAAATATAAACCAGAATATTCACCAGACCTATAACAAGGAGGACCAAAAAATACAATAATTCCAATTACTTTTATGAACCATTTGCAATTTAAATTGCTATATTACATGGAAGAAAGAAATTTAGAACAAGATTTTAATAGTTGTTACAATTCTGCTGAATCTGATATACTTTACATTATTTTCTTTGGTTTCGAAACTTGCCGCAAAAATAACCAGTTAAATAATTCTTCTTTGTTCAGTCATGTTAGGTTAGAAAATATCTATGTAAAAATGGAAGAAATTAAATTTTTCATCGAGAAATATGGATTGTTGATCCAACGAATAGTTTTTTAAAAGCCTACAATGTTTTTAGAGATTTTAAACACTAACACAATTTAATAACTATGTAAATGTAAGCCAACTCAATTTTTTATCTATGTCATAAATATGACTAGAAGAATTAATGTTATAATTACATAAAAACAACAATGAAATTTTGTTCCTTTTTTACTGAAAACATAGAAAATAATACAATTGTATACATAATTATGTATGGTAAAAAGAATTCAGATTCTGATTCACTACATAGAATTCTTACTGAAAATTTTTAATTACATAAATGAAGAAAAAATTTGAAAAACTTATAGAAGTGTTAACTTCATGTTTATTTTTCCTTTTGAAGTATTTTCAGACAGATAGAGGAAATATAACTGGAGGATTTAGATTTAAAAAAATTAAAACAGTTGATAATTTTTAAAATTTTTTGTTAATTTAAACGTTTTGTACACTCCTGGAAATGGAAAAAAGAACACATTGACACCGGTGTGTCAGACCCACCATACTTGCTCCAGACACTGCGAGAGGGCTGTACAAGCAATGATCACATCCACGGCACAGCGGACACACCAGGAACCGCGGTGTTGGCCGTCGAATGGCGCTAGCTCCGCAGCATTTGTGCACCGCCGCCGTCAGTGTCAGACAGTTTGCCGTGGCATACGGAGTTCCATCGCAGTCTTTAACACTGGTAGCATGCCGCAACAGCGTGGACGTGAACTGTACGTGCAGTTGACGGACGTTGAGCGAGGGCGTATAGTGGGCATGCGGGAGGCAGGGTGGACGTACAGCCGAATTGCGCAACACTGGGGCGTGAGGTCTCCACAGTACATCGATGTTGTCGCCAGTGGTCGGCGGAAGGTGCACGTGCCCGTCGACCTGGGACCGGACCGCAGCGACGCACGGATGCACGCCAAGACCCTAGGATCCTACGCAGTGCCGTAGGGGACCGCACCGCCACTTCCCAGCAAATTAGGGACACTGTTGCTCCCGGGGTATCGGCGAGGACCATTCGCAACCGTCTCCATGAAGCTGGGCTACGGTCCCGAACACCGTTAGGCCGTCTTCCGCTCACGCCCCAACATCGTGCAGCCCGCCTCCAGTGGTGTCGTGACAGGCGTGAATGGAGGGACGAATGGAGACGTGTCGTCTTCAGCGATGAGAGTCGCTTCTGCCTTGGTGCCAATGATGGTCATATGCGTGTTTGGCGCCGTGCAGGTGAGCGCCACAATCAGGATTGCATTTGACCAAGGCACACAGGGCCAACACCCGGCATCATGGTGTGGGGAGCGATCTCCTACACTGGCCGTACACCTCTGGTGATCGTCGAGGGGACACTGAATAGTGCACGGTACATCCAAACCGTCATCGAACCGATCGTTCTACCATTCCTAGACCGGCAAGGGAACTTGCTGTTCCAACAGGACAATGCACGTCCGCATGTATCCCGTGCCACCCAACGTGCTCTAGAAGGTGTAAGTCAACTACCCTGGCCAGCAAGATCTCCGGATCTGTCCCCCATTGAGCATGTTTGGGACTGCGTCTCACGCGGTCTGCACGTCCAGCATGAACGCTGGTCCAACTGAGGCGCCAGGTGGAAATGGCATGGCAAGCCGTTCCACAGGACTACATCCAGCATCTCTACGATCGTCTCCCTGGGAGAATAGCAGCCTGCATTGGTGCGAAAGGTGGATATACACTGTACTAGTGCCGTCATTGTGCATGCTCTGTTGCCTGTGTCTATGTGCCTGTGGTTCTGTCAGTGTGATCATGTGGTGTATCTGACCCCAGGAACGTGTCAATAAAGTTTCCCCTTCCTGGGACAATGAATTCACGGTGTTCTTATTTCAATTTCCAGGAGTGTATATAAATGAAAGCAAGACAAAATTATGATGAATGGTAGCATTGAAAATCTATTAAGTGAACTTCACAGTTACAGTCATGGCTACGCAAAAGTGTTTATATTATTGACAGAACTGAAAAAAACTTACAATATTTCAAAAGCTGAAATTTTGGTAACTATATGTCGTCTAAATATTTTGTTACTTTTAGATGATAAATATGAAATTACTCTTCCATATCTGTATACTAAAATCTTTTCAGAAGATAATCACAAATTACAGAAAACTGTTGGATTTCATTTTATAAGGTCGTTTGATTCATGTTATTTAATTTTAATAAAATGTAGAATTTTTACTTCTCTAATTTTAAAATTTATTTTGTTGAATGTTAAATTTTAAGGGTGTCTTGAACAAGCTCTTAAAATTTTAACTGAAAAATTGGTGTTGTTAAATTCTTTTAGTAAAATGAAATTTTTATGGTTATAGTGTCATTTGTTTATTCAGCCCAGTAGTCACAGAAATACTGAAACTCCAGTGACAAACACTGTAAAAATAGTTGAGGATTGCTGATGGCTGTACTCCGACAGCTCACAGTAAAAAAGGTTTAAGAAACATATTTCTACCTTGAACTAAAATCTCGCCTAACGGCTACTGAATAGAGAAGCATTCGCACACTCCAAGCTAACGCTGGCCGCAGTGGCAGTTGGGAGTGACTGTGCCGGCATTTTCCATTTACAGTCGCTCGCATCAGCTACCGCGCCCAGTGTCAGCTTGTACATTGCGAATAGTACAGATCTAGGAAAATTTCCGAGCCCACCAGCTAATGGAAGGTATAGGGTACGAAATGGTTCTGGTACACCATGTGTCTTCCGCTGGGTCGTCGCAAAGTACAGATATAAATGTAGATGATGATGACGATGTAGATGTGGGACACTGATGGTGTAGCTATCATACAAGGTAACCTAGTAGTTCAAACATTGATAATGAATTCTGAGGACTGGAGCTCAAATCCCTGTTCAGCTTTCATTATTTAAATGTTCTGTGAGCTCCCTAAATAAATTCAAATCAGTGACTAATGATTACTCCGAAATCGACCACCCGATTTCTTTCGCAGTGACTGTGCACAGCTTATGATGCCGATGGAACATTAAACTTCAGACTTCCTTATTTTTGGACATCCGTTGTCGGCCCATCCATTCGACGATATGTGATGATCGATGCAGAAAGTACGCCGAAAGCTGGGGTGATGAACGACGATCTACATTATAATGTCCACACTACTTCAACGTGAATCACTAAAATACTAGAGTGAGTTTAGGATTCAGCCTGATATCTCTTAATGTGAATAAGGTCGTCATTGGAATCCAAGATAATGTAACGCTCTTTGAAACACTCGATCGCTTGCTGATGTAATGGTGTTACAGAATATGCCACTATAGGCCCATTCGTCAGACAAGTCGCTGATTGAAAATGTATTAAATTTAATCAGTACGTAATCAACGTCCTTCGTCCGTCTATTCAAGTTGACTGCAAACTCCCATAGAAATAACTCGGCAGACTGTTCACGGGTAACACGTTTACCGCCTCATTGATCTGGTGCCAAACCGTATAACTTCTATTTTGGCGGTCTTGTCAGCTTTTCAACACACAGTAGTTTCGGCAATAATGAGACTATACAGCTCTGAGATTTCCTTTTGTATGCTGTGCTGCATAAGAAACAGTTCAATAGTCCTCTCTGAACGGAAATTAAATCAGTGGAGAAGACAGCAGAAGTCACTGGCATAGAGTTCTTAAATGTTGTGAAAACCAAATACTCCTTGCAATGTACAGAACGTATCTCTATGGGTTTCCACTAAAGGGTGACAAGAAATTAAAGGAAGGTAGGAAGATTACGATTTTACATGCAGTCTACGATGAGGTCATTAGGAGACTAATCACAAGCTTGGAATGGCGAAGGAATTCACACGTACATTTCATAGGAACCGTATGGGCATCCGCCTTAAACATTCTAGCGAAAGCGAGAAAGACCCAAATCTGGATGATCAGACCCCCGAACACGCTTCCAGTATCTTAACAACTGTGCCATCTCGCTTGGTATAGGGAATGAAAGATTACGTCCTGTTGTTGTTGTTGTTGTTGTTGGTCTCGTTGTTGTGGTTAATGGCGGCGGTATTGATGGTATTCAGTCCTAAAACTCGCTTGGCACATGTGTCCACACCGTTCTATTCTCTACAAGGCTCAGCATCTCTCCGTAACTACTGCAGCTTACACCCATTTTAACGACTTACCGTATTCATCCATAATCATCTGTGCCATTTGTTTTTGAGTGGGGTCCGCCTTTAGCAAAACACAACTTAGTTTTTTGGTCCAGACATGTTCACTGCAGTTGATGCATCATCCGTGGGATTTTTTTATTATCATTGCTGTTAAACATAAGGAATGTTCTTACTGTTTAAATATATATAAATAATAGTTTGTAAGTCGTAGGTACAGGTTTTTGAAGAGTACATAAAATGAATACACAATTTTATGTGCTCTTCAAAAACCTGTAATTACGATTTAGAAATAATATTTATATGTATTTAAACAGTAACGAACATTTCTTATGTTGAACAATCATAATAATAAAAAACCCTCTGATGATGGTGCAATTGTAGTGAAACATGTCTGGGGCAAAAAAACAAAATTGTGTTTTGCTAAAGGCGGACACCACTCAAAAACACATGTTATTGTTAAAGCAAACACAGGCCAGAGAGCTTCAACGTCAAGATGATTATCATCTATACCCTTTACTCCTCACACTTCATTCAGTTACCCAACTGATCATTTGATGCCTCTGTACGTGTGTTATCTACAGATACCTTCTTTTACATAACTTGTACCACAACTTTTATTTCTCTCCCCATTTCGATTATGTACCTGCTAATTAGTTGATTGATCTACCCATTTAATCATCAGCTTTCTTCCTGAAGCGCCTTTTTTTCAAAAGGTTATATTCTCTTCTCGTATGTACTGTTTATTGTCCACATTTCACTTCTGTACTGTGTTAAACTTAAGACAGTTACGTTCAGGAAAGATATCTTTTCATTTTAATTTATATTTTATATCAACAAATTTCTGTTTTTCAGAAATACGTTTCTTGGTATTTACAATCAGCAATTAATATTTTGCTTCCCAGTTAACAAAATTCATCTGTTACTTTTATTATCTTTGGATACCTGCTCCTGGATATCTGGATGGGGGACTCATCCGGAACCTTTTACCAATGGAGAAATCATTATGACACTTTTTACAGGCGTCATGTCCTGTGGACACACATTTCGTGTCTTTAATACAGTGATTTCCGTTGTCTTTTGGATAAACCGAGCAAGGTGGCGCAGTGGTTAGCACACTGGACTCACATTCAGCAGGACGCTGATTCAAACCCGCATCCGGCCATCCTGATTCAGGTTTTCCATGATTTCATTAAATCGCTCCAGAGAAATGCCGGTATGTCTGCCCATCTTGACACCATCCGAGCTTGTGCTCCGTCATTACAGACCTCGATGTCAACTGGACGTTAAACCCAATATTTCTTCCTTTTTTCCTTTGCCTTCTGCATAATCTGAAAAATATGTTTTAATGTTTTGAGGATTGTAGAACTTCGTCCCCCACTTCTTCAGTTAAATTGAATTCAGGACAACGCGTATTGAAGGAATTGCTACAATAGATTACAGTTCAGTCACAGTTGATGTAGAGGCTACAGCAACATGGAGACCACACATTTTAAATGGCACATTTTAAATAAAAATTTTCTATTTGCTGAACTGGAAGAATGGAACTAGTGACTTGGCCACCATGGCCGGCAGATCACAATTCGTGACTGTCTTCCTATTTTGTGGAATGGAAGAGGGGTACGTATCAAAGACACTGTGTCAACAGTCTTCTACTCAAAGAGATCAGCACGGAGACTGACTTTTGATAGCTTTTCGGTCGTTGTCAGCTAGACAAGATACGTCGGGGTTTGTGGAGTGCACGAAAATTGGACACGACTTTGCTTCGGATCAGGGGATAACGTTTTTAGTTTCCGTTACGGGGGACCAGAAAAAGACGAATGTGTTCTTTCAGCATATGCTACTACCAAAAAATATTATTATTTAAAATTCTGACAACTTAATCTGTACTTTGAGAAAGGCACAAAATTCGTTTCATGAGAGTTATAATTTGAAGAAAACATTCTCCCCATTCCAACATTAAAAGACGTTTTAGTCAAATCCTTTACTCCACAATAATTCATTTTTTCTGAAGTATGTTCCAGAAATTCATCAACGGGACGCTTGGTTGATGATTATACCGCCGAATAAAAAAAAGAAAGACAAAAAGGAAATCCTTCAATAAAAAATTCCCAGTTTTGAAACCTGTATCTAATTACACTAATTTTGTACCTTCCTTTCATTTAAATTCTGCATTAGATTTTGTACAGGCTGTTTGGAGCTGCTTCTAGAATATTTAAGGTCCACAGTTCTTTTGTTCTTAATTATTTCCCCAGAAGCATCTTATCCAAAATTCCTCGAGCGTTCAGTTTTTGAGAGATATGTCCAGAACGATAAGTGTGGAACACACGTTACGAGGTATGTCGTTTGGTGAGCGATAATATATTGCAAATTGCTAGTGGTTTTGCTGTTAGCCTTCACTCTGTCTCTACACGGACTGATGTATTGCTAAATGAATCTGGCGCTACTCGTGCGTGGAGCGACACTACAGATGCGATTAGTGATTCGTTCCCTCCGTACCAAGAGAATGAAACGGTCTGAAATTTCCGGTGAGAAGTGTTTGGTTAAATGCCAAGTTTACGAGTGGGTAAACAAGATCACAAACGCTGCGACAGATGTGAACTGCAAGCTGGCAGATCAATAGAGGTTACTGCAGAAGTCGAGATACATATCTATCTTAACACTCCGCCCACTACTGCAATGTGATTGGTAATGCTCGCTTTTCATCCAGAAACACACCGGTAAAGCTTCTTACCATTCTATTTGTGACTGGTGTGTGTGACAAAAATTAAAGTATTACGTTCCATTGTACATTTCGCTGTTAATTTTCAGTGCTGGGTCAAGACTCTAATCTTAACGTCTGCACTTGTTGGTGCGTCAGAAAAATTAAAGTATTATGTTCCATTGCACATTTTGCTATTAATTTTCAGTGCTGGATCAAGACTCTAATCTTAACCTCTGCACTTCATGGACAAACTCATCACTTGCACATCTCCTTATCTCCCCTTCAATGCCTCATTTTTTATGATATGATGGAGGTCACATAATACTCCTTTATTCCTTACTGACACCGATTTTTGAAATTTTGTATGTTGATTTTTAAGCAGAGACCACACATTCGAGTGGTATCAAGAAGAAAAATGACACAAAGATTGTACGCTTTTTTAGTTTATTTTAACTATCTCATACCACTGAATGAAAACCTACAGCTTTTTTCTACATCTCTATCTACATCTACATTCATACTCCACAAGCTACCGAGTGATGCGCGGGGGAGAGTACTTTGTACCAACACTAGTCATTTACTTTTCTGTTCCATTCGCAAATAGAGCCAGGGAAAAACGGTTGTATATATTCCTCCGTATGAGCTCTAATTTCTCTAATCGTATCTTCGTGGTCCTTACGCTAAATGTACATTGGTGGTAGTAGAATCGTTCTGCGGTCAGCTTCTAATCCCGCTTCTCTAAATTTTCTCAGTAGTGTTCCTCGAAAAGAAAGTCGTCTTTCGTCGAGGAATTCCCACTTGAGTTCACGAAGCATATTCCTAATAGTCGCCTGTTGATCGAACCTACCCGTAATAAATCTAGCGGCCCGCCTCTGAATTACTTCGATGTCGTCCTTTAATCCGACCTGGTGGGGATACCAAACACTCAAGCTGTCCTCGAGAAGGGGTCACACTAATATTCTATACACTATCTTTTCTATAGATGAGCTCCACTTTCGTAGAATTGTCCCAATAAACCGAAGTTCACTTACATACTACTGCCCGTATGTGCTCGTTCCATTTCATATCGATTTTCATTTTCACATCTAGGTATTTAATCGATATGGCTGTGTCAAGCAGTAAACTAATCATGCTGTATTCGAACATTCCGGGATTGTTTCCCCGTCTCATCTGCATTAACTTACATTTCTCTACATCTAAAGCAAGCTGTCATTTATTACACCAACTAAAAATTTTGTCTGTGTCATCTTGTATCTTCCTACAGTAACTCAGCGACTACGTCTTTGCAATCATTCAGTCTCCTTCCCGCCTTTGTTATTATCCTCATATGTTTCAAGAACCGTTTTCAATATGAAATCAATTGCTGTTACATGTTATTATACCAGTTATGCGACAGAATAAGAGAAATGAAAGAAATTAATATTTAGTTACAGAAGATTATTTCTTACAGAGTTGGCTTCTAGAGCCCCATCGAAAATAGTAACTTATCATTTAAGACAAGAACAGGACGAACCCACAGACTCACTGACAGTTGTTGGGAAACGACTTCTCTGGTCTGATAGGAGCTGGACCTTAACACTGGATCAGATTATTTAAATTTAAAAGGTGAAGATCCAACAAGTAATATCTGGCTTTCGCCTAGGTCTGAATAAATTGGGTCTGAATTACCCTTGAAACTATATCTTGCAACAGAACTCGAAATACTTAAGGAGACTTTTGTATTAATTGGGCGGTAGTAGGAAGTGCCTGTTGTTTTTTAATGGCATTAAGCTTAACGCTAAAAGTACGACATAAAGTCCTGAAAGTTGTTTTAGGGCATGCTTTTACAATGTGAGAGCACATTTCTGTATGCAGCTAAGCATACAGTGTCCTTTGAGACGGATGCTAACTTTAGAATATATGTTGCGCGTAATTCTGCTAATTTTGTATATTTGTGTATCAGGAGCAGACCTGAAGAGCTCTGTAGACATCCATGAACAAATCTCGAATGTTGGTTTCTACTTCGTGGTACTGAGCCCCTCAATATAATTTCGTTGATTTATTAGTCAAGAATTTTAAACATTCATATAAATTTCATACGAAGTATTATTATTCTAGTTACTATTTTCATTCATATTCACAAGTGAATGCTTTTGAATTAACATTATGTTACATAATCCTCAAATGAAAGTTTCCTCCAACCTAGTGCACATTATGCTACTAAACATACCAGCTTTGCCTGTGCGAGTAATGCGGAGTCCGTTTTGAATGATGAGCGATTTATACACATCACTATATTTAACCCTGAATCTGCATCAGCTAATCTATCATATTTTCACTCGTATCTGTCTCTTAACCTAGTTTATATTAAAATTCATATTTTCAAGATATTGACTCTCCCACTTTTCCGTACTATCTGTCCATTATCTTTCACCAATAGCAAAGTGGCAGTTGCACAGCCAGGGTTATAGGAAACTTTTCAAAGTGATGTTCTTAAGCATGCATATATGCGTTACGTTTCCGGCATTGTGGTGCTCATGTAAAATATCTGAAAATATCGAATTCAAAACAGAAGGAGGATTGCAACCTCTCCTGTACTGCACTAAATCTAAAATGACGCCGGGCGTCTACAGTAAACAAGGTGGCAGATGGTTGAAACCCTTGTTTTGGGGTTGTACTTGCTCCACACAGAGTGACTACAGCACACACTGCACGCGCATCCCGAATGGCACTGTGGCTCGTGGACAGTTGGAGGAAAGGCGTTCCAGAGGTGGAGAACAGTGTGGTATGCGGGAGAAGTCAGAGGTGCAAGGAACGTACATGCCTGACACCCCATGAGGAGCTGCCGCCGGATAGTGAGTGGTGGTTCCCCAGCCTCAGTACAGAGACTGGGTATGTGACTGGTCCTATAAGCACCTGTGGACAGCTGAGTCCCCTCATGGTGGACAGTGTCAGTGATCTTCAGATAAGAAGGTCTCGCTGATCCATATACTGTCCGCCTGTAGTCCAGCCGAGAACACACGAAAGCCATATAAAACTGGAGCAGATGTGCCGTGTCCGCTCCCCAAGACCCGTGGGTAAGGCACTTGATGATGTTTAGTGCCTTCAGAGTTCTGGCTTTCACGTCTCTCAGGTGTTGCAATCACATTTTCGAGTCAAAAATGAGGTTCAGAAACCTCACTGAGTCACTAAAATGTAGAAAAGTGCCCCTCATATGCAGGTCAGATTAAAATGCATACACACACACACATACACACACACACACACACACACACACACACACACACACACACACAAGTATCTTCATAAAACTGAAAGACCGACTCTGCAGCCCACTCCTCCGATCTCTGCACTGTAAGTTGCAACCGATGGCTCGCTGTTGCAACATCGCTGTTGCAACACTGTAGGAGGAACAGAAAACAACAAAGTCGTCAACAAATAAGGTGCATTGTACAGGACTCCTTACCGTAGACGTGATACTGTTGAATGGCTGTGGCAACATGGCAACTTAAAACATTGCCCTGAGGCACACCATTCTCCTGTTCCAAATGATCTGACAGCGAGTCACCAACTCGGGTCCTAGAAAACAGGAAAGCCCGTATGAAGACAGGGAGGTGGCCACGAAAGACCCACTAATGCGGTTGCTCGAGAATACAGTGTCTCCAAGAAGTATCGTAAGCGTTACTGATATCGTATTATGTTCGAGTATAATGACTTTTCTGGAGACTAGAAATCTACTCTGCAGGAATCACACGATCTTGTGAAACCCAGCTCGCACTATTCGTCCACGAGACTCAGAGGGCCATAGACACGGGTTCCCAGGTAGATGCCGTGTTTCTTGACTTCCGCAAGGCGTTCGATACAGTTCCCCACAGTCGTTTAATGAACAAAGTAAGAGCATATGGACTATCAGACCAATTGTGTTATTGGATTGAAGAGTTCCTAGATAACAGAACGCAGCATGTTATTCTCAATGGAGAGAAGTCTTCCGAAGTAAGAGTGATTTCAGGTGTGCCGCAGGGGAGTGTCATAGGACCGTTGCTATTCACAATATACATAAATGACCTTGTGGATGACATCGGAAGTTCACTGAGGCTTTTTGCGGATGATGCTGTGGTGTATCGAGAGGTTGTAACAATGGAAAATTGTACTGAAATGCAGGAGGATCGGCAGCGAATTGACGCATGGTGCAGAGAATGGCAATTCAGTCCCAATGTAGACAAGTGTAATGTGTTGCGAATACATAGAAAGATAGATCCCTTATCACTTATCTACAAAACAGCAGGTCAGCAACTGGAAGCAGTTAATTCCATAAATTATCTGGGAGTACGCATTAGAAGTGATTTAAAGTGGAATGATCATATAAAGTTGATCGTCGGTATAGCAGACGCCAGACTGAGATTCATTGGAAGAATCCTAAGGAAATGCAATCCAATAACAAAGGAAGTAGGTTACAGTACACTTGTTCGCCCACTGCTTGAATATTGCTCACCAGTGTGGAATCCATACCAGATAGGGTTGATAGAAGAGATAGAGAAGATCCAACGGAGAGCAGTGCGCTTCGTTACAGGATCATTTAGTAATCGCGAAAGAGTTACGGAGCTCATAAATGAACTCCAGTGGAAGATTCTGCAGGGGAGACGCTCAGTAGCTCGGTACGGGCTTTTGTTAAAGTTTCGAGAACATACCTTCACCGAGGAGTCAAGCAGTATATTGCTCCGTCCTACGTATATCTCGCGAAGAGGCCATGAGGATAAAATCAGAGACATTAGAGCCCACACAGAAGCATACCGACAATATTTCTTTCCACGAACAATACGAGACTGGAATAGAAGGGAGAACCTATAGAGGTATTCATAGTACCCTCCGTCACACACCGTCAGGTGGCTTGCGGAGTATGGATGTAGATGTAGATGTAGATGTAGAAGGATATGAAGAAGCAGTGATGCTTACTTAGGAAAACCTGCTGAGCAGCCGTTCTAGTAGAGTCACCGATAGGAAAAGGAAGAAAGAATACAGTCACTAGAGGCGGAGTACAAGCTCTGATTACGGAAGTATGGAGAAGGAACCATACCGGCTTATGCGTGTAGTGATTTAGTGACATCACGGAAAATTTACATGTAGGCGGAAATGCTCATGAGGCCATTGTGCTGGAACACTATCATGTAACAGTCACATTACCCTTCTTACCACCAAAGGCACGTCTTCCCGTTGTAATGTACCCTCTTTCGTCCGGGGTGAAAATCAAATATCAAGCGACAAACTTTCAATTCATTTAAATGCTATTTCAAACCCTGAGATTGTGATGATCAATTGACGACACCCCGCCAGCTTGGGTGGTCTGTATCTACAACAGACGATGTTAAGCTTAATATTTAGACAAAAGAATGATACATCACAGAATACTAAAACTAATTAAAATACCTTACCTTTAGATGCTGAATTTGGTCTCGTTGTCTTGATTCTCGCCATGGTGCGTTCCATCCATCTAACATTGTTAATATTAGGTCCGAGTCTTTGTGTGCTAATGAAAACTGGTACTCGCTTTTTGTTTTACCATTGATTCTTCATTTTTATTAATTTAACTTTTTCACAATAATTTCCATCTTCATATCAGATACTATTTATGATACTCTCTGTATAAGACGACAGACTTCCTTCCGTACTCCCATCAACAGTCCACCTCACAAAACCACGCTCTCCCCACAACCGTCCAACTAACTCACTCCAACAGTCACCTTAACAATGTCCGACTCTCTACCTTTCACACACGAATGTCTTTGGCTCACACTGGTGCCAACATATTCTCCAGAAATAAACAAATAAAGTTCACATTATAGAATAATATAATAAAAAAGATTTGGGCAAAATTAAATACTACATACAGATGCGACTATAAGGGTGGTATCGCACTCTTCAGTAGTCCGTTACATTACACCGTAGGGAAGACAGGGTCACAAGCAGGAAGTGCAGATATGCCTCGTGTGTGAGGCGTGTGGAAGGACAGCTAGTCCCAAGACGCAGTCACCAATAATCGCTGCCCACACATTGAGATTGAGGCTGAACTGGTGCAGAACCTTGGCTGCTATCGTACTATGGGGCCTCTCCGTAGTCCAAACGGTTGGAGGGGGGAGGAGGGTTGAAGTTCGATGACACTGCCCCCTCGTAAAGGTAGCCTGAGATGTGAATTGGTTGGGTTGGATGACAAAAGTTGCAGCACCGTGATTGTCTGTGCAAGGAACCAGCGACACAACCGTTGCCGCAGAGGCAAGTCCGCAGGTAATAATGCTTGCACGCGTTGTAAGTGATGCGGATAATGGCAGCTGTCGTGAAGAATATTCCACATGGTCGTCTGGCTTAACCATGCTGGCCATTTGCCCGATGGTGATACAGAGCTCTCTGCCAAAGATCTTTTATCTCCACCTTCAGGTGGATATATCTCCCTTAGAATGTATTTCAGGCCGCATGTCCAGTAAGCTTTTCTTATTCCTTACCCTTTCAGTCATCTTTTCCTTCTTTTTGCCGCGTTTAGAAACATCACTCTGTGTAAGGCTATAATTCTAAACTTACCAGCACGTCTCACAGAATCATTTTTTGTTTTTCGTTACACTTACTTTTAATCCGCCCCGCAACCCATATACACGCACGTAAGTTTCGAGGCATGGCGTATGGGCGGACAACTGACCCTAGTTCTACTGCTGCTCCTTAGCATAATGCAGGGGCCCGAACAGAGTTTTATCACTTTCATTGAATAAAATAATGAGTATTAAAAACAGTAGACGATACCGGCTGACAAAATTTTTGCGGCGGTGCTGTGATATGAATGACCATGTTTTTTTCTGGCGTACAAGAGATGGGCATTGTTGTTCATGCTGGACATCTACCGTCAAGTCTCTAGTGTATGGTGAAGAACAAAATGGATTGGACACATTTCGGGGTAGTGGGGAGGAGGGAGGGAGACGGTTATTGAGTGTTAGGAAGTGTGTGAATAGACAATGAGAGATGGAACAGCGTCAGTGGTAATGAGAGATTGGATGGGGTTCTTAACTCAGAACTTCTCACTGATGACTACCCGTCCTGTTCCTATGAACTACAATCCAGCCTCTTGACTAAGGAGAAGGTAAGGGGCTGGATTATAGTTCATAGGAACAGGACGGGTAGTCATCAGTGAGAAGGTTTGAGTTAAGAACTGAGAGAGTATTGGTTTCCTTAGGATAGGATGTAACGGTGGATTGGATAACGGAGGATAAGTTGATATACGAACGGAGCAGTCCAGGATTTCAGGCCTGAAAAATCTGAGGATGACGTTTTGCTCCGCAAGTTTACGAAAAGTGTATTACTCATCGAGATCTTCTAATTCGATTAGAGGACGGTTGAACCGTCAGATTTTCTAAACAGCTCTATCCAAACAATACAAGGGTTCAAACTAATAAATAAACATATTTTAGTACCAAATATATTTGTAATAGCCAAAGGAAAAATTCAGAAATATGTGGATTTCGTACCTGCTGTGTAAAACTCTATAGTTTAGGCAGGCTGACAGAGAAAGACGTAAACCGCGTGCTGGTGGCGAGCCCAGCAAATGTCTCCCGTGTTTATCGCAGGCGCCGCCACCAGTAGGTGACAAACGCAAAATCCGCAAAGCAGCTCTGAGAGCAAAGATGCCAGCGCCGATGCGCTGAGGCTGTCGCGCGACTCTAGTCTGGCCTCTCTCTTCTCGCCTAGTGTAAATTGTAGAGTAGGAAGCATCCGTGCTTTCCTGGACTTCATTTCCGCTGGATGTTATTTGGAATAGTTCCTGTATTGCTGTTGATATTTATCAGTACTGAAACCGGCGATGAGAAGACATGCTATAATGCTTTTTATTCTTTGCATATGACAACACAGCTTGACACCGTAGTCGATTTTCTTTGTGTAACACACCTTGAACTATATTTATCACTTTTATTTATCTATTTTACCTGATCTGGTTACGGCCATCAAACTGTACCATTTTTCACATCATAAGTACCGAAGAAATAACAAATATAATATGACAAGTAGTATTAAAATGATTTGAACGTCTGTAGTCACAATGTAAGTAAATAATACTGACTATGAACTAATAAAGTTGCCAACGACCTTACCGCACTGGTAACACCGGTTCCCGTCAGATCACCGAAGTTAAGCGCTGTTAGGCTTGGCTAGCACTTGGATGGGTGACCATCCGGCCAGCCGAGAACTGTTTGCAAGCAGGATGCAGTCAGCCCTTGTGAGGCAAACTGAGAAGCTAATTGACTGAGAAGCATCGGTTCCTGTCACGGAAACTGACAACGGCTGGGAGAATGGTGTGTTGACCACGTGTCCCTCCATATACGTATACAGTGTCCCCAATAATCTGAGAATTACACGGTGGTCGGTCAGTACCGTTGGGCTTTATAAGACATGCTGGGACGGAGCTTAGTTTAATGAACTAATAAAGATAACACTGGTGGTACTTGTACTACTGCTGCTGATGCTGCTGCCTCTAATGATAATAATAATAATACTGGCAGACATAAAAATTTATTATACGTGTACAAGATAGATGTTCTCTGATATAGTGAGTTCCTCGGAAAGGAAATCTGAGAAGACTGTACCAGCTAAAACCACTTGGAAATGAGGAAGATCTGGTGAGATAGAAGAATTTACAAGGGTAACGAATGTGTACAGAGGCAGTGACAATCATAATTGCTGCTTTACTAGATATATCATTAACTGTCTTCTGAAACTAGAGATGTTATTCATTTCTCTAATAAGAATGCAGGAGGTTGTTCCAGAGTCGGGTACCTTTTACTGAGAAAGACTTGGCCGTCAGGCGAACATTGCAATAGAACTGCACTCCTAAACATTTGAGTACGGTCACCTTGTGATAGGGCACCACCGTTGCGTGGGAAAGGCCCCCTCCGACAACCGTGTATTATGTCTTCTTCACGTTGATGATGCTCCCAGCGACCGCCCCGTACTGGCGTAGCCACTGAAGCGCCATATGCATTTCATCCTCTCATCTGTCCAGGAACACCACATCATCGGCGAATGCACCACAACGAAAGATCACGTCCCGCATGGAAATGCCTGTTAATAGCTGCCGTAGACCATAAAAAGCTGGTTCAAATGCAGCCGCAAATAATATCCCGACAAGGGGCACCCTTGTCGCACTCACCGTCCAACAACAATGTGAACAGACTGATAACCGTTGACCATCATGCGACAGCACGCTCCGTGGACCAGTCGAAGGACCACCTGTGCAGACTCCGGAAAGAGGCTCATGTGTTGCAAAACTGTGCGTAGGAACCGTGGTCGGCGCGGTCGAATGAGTGGTCAAAATCGACGGTGACAAGGGCGCCTCGTATTTTGCAGGCCACCGTCAAAGTAATTACGTCGCTGTATGCTCCTAACGCTGTATGAATGTTGCTGACACCACATAAACATGCCTGATCAGTGTACATGGCTTTCCCGATAGCGGCGCGGAGACGTGCGCGGTGGATGCGGGCGAAGATCTTGTTGTCATTGTTGAGGAGTGGGAGTGGGCGAAAGTCCTACCACCTATAACCACCATTCGATTTCGGTACTGGGATCAAGATGCCGTCTGTGAATTTCGTGAGGACAGTGAAATCAGGGCGGATCAGTTCTTTCAACATTTGGAGCCACATGTCGCCCATAATGTCATAAAAAGTGCGGTAGAATTCCAGTGGTAAACCGTGCGGCCCAGGCGATTTGTTCGGTGGATCACATGTCAAGACCGATGTCAGCTCATCGAATTTAATGGGCCACAGCAGAGTATCATCCGGCACCACGTCCCTAGGGGTGGGAAAATCGTGCAACAGCTCGTCATAATCACACACGTTTCGCGGATCATCCATGTACAAGGTCCCATAGTGTCGGGCGAACGTGTGCGCTATGTCCGTTTGCGTCACTGCGCAGCCGTCCTCCTCCGTGTTTACCGCCGTAATGAGTTGACGTTTGCGGTGGAGCCTCTCGCACACAATGTGGCAGACTGATGTCGTTTCGTTGGAGATACGGACACCTTCTAGCTGCTCAGCCCTGATGCGAAGTACACGAACTTTGATGTGCTGTACGGAAATCTGACGTTCTGGAGACGGCGGTTGCGTCGCCAGCTCACGTAACGCTGTATAGTAAAATTCCAATGTTATCCTTTGTCAATTCGATCTGTCGCGCCCGTAGGGCATCAGGGTCTTGCGGAGTGCAGGTTTTGACACATTCCAGCCACCACAGCAACGTGGAAGCATACATGGGCAGGCGTCTGAAACAACGACGCCACGTGTCAGTAACTGCTTGCCGACACGCTTCCCCGCGAACGAGGTTGACGTTCAGCGTCCACGGTCCTCTGCTCCGTCTTTTGAGTTGTCGGAGTAAGGTGATAGTGCAGATATACGCGAGATGATCCGTGATGACCGTCGGCCAGAATTCTGCATTACGGGTTGCTGTGCGGAGGGCACGCGAGACTTATATCCAGTCCAGACGACTGGCAGAGTGGCCTGTAAAGTGTGTATATCCGTGCTGTTGCCCATGATGTAACAGCCATCTGTTGTGGAGCGCGAGGTCACGAGGGATTCGACCCCGGGTCTCCTGCTTACTGGGCAGATGCTCTGACAGCTGAGCCACCCAGACACAGTGGTCACTGCAATTTCACAGACTACTCTAGCACACCTCCCGCCAGACTATAATTCTCAACTTATCCACATACTGCTAACGTAGTGCCACTTGCCCATTATCCTCATTACTCGCGGAATTTCACCAATTCCGATGTGATGTCCATGTATATATAATTAAGGCGAGACGGCCAGTGAACTCTTCAGCGCAGATGCATACCAGGCTCGAACTCTTACGGTAGTGTGGGGGGAGCTACGTTAGTAGTGTGTGGATAAATTGAGAATTTCGGTCCGAAGGGAGGCGTGTTAGGATAGTCTGTGTAGTTGCAATGACCACTGTGTCTGGCTGGCTCAGCTCTATGCATAGGTATCTCGGCATGTTCGATCAGAGGTTTAGCTGCCCTAACACGCTGGGGTTCCCGGGTTCGATTCCGGGCGGCGTCAGGGATTTTCTCTGCCTCGTGATGACTGGGTGTTGTGTGATGTCTTTAGGTTAGTTAGGTTTAAGTAGTTCTAAGTTCTAGGGGACTGATGACCATAGATGTTAAGTTCCTTAGTGCTCAGAGCCATTTTTTTTGTGTGTGAATGAATCAACGATGTACTTGAGCAGGTATCAAGGGACGTCTGCATCGAACAAAATGAGATTGTAAAAAAATTGTCAGAGCATCTGACTAGCAAGCCGGAAACCCGAGTTCGAACCGCTACCCGCCACAAATTTTCAACTTTCTCCATCAATTTCAGTCACTGCCCGCTTGAGCCAAGGTCTGTAATTCCTTTGTGTTTTAATTCATGATGGCTGCTGTAAGTAAATGGTGTGTGCTCTTTCGAACACGTCGGAAAGAACAGACACCATATATACACTGAAGAGCCTAATATCTCGTAGGGCACACCTGCCTAATATCGTGTAGGGCCCGCGCGACCATACAGGAGTGCCGCAACACGACCTGGCAAGAACTCGACTGACGTCTGAAGTAGTGCTCAAGGGAACTGACACCACGAATTGTGCAGGGCTGTCCATAAACCCGTAAGAGTACGACGGGGTTCAGCTCCCTTCTGGACAGCACGTAGCATGGCACCCCAGATATGCTCAATAATGTTCATCCCTGAGGAGTTCGGTGGGCAGCGGAAATGTTTAAATTCAGGAGACTGTACCTGGAGCCACTCCGTAGCAATTCTGGACGTTTGGGGTGTCGCATTGCCCTGCTGAAATTGCCCAAGTATATCAGAATGCACAATGGACATGAATGGATGCAGGTGATCAGACAGGATGCCTACGTACGTGTCACCTGCCAGAGTCGTATCTAGACGTATCAGGGGTCCCAATCACTCCAGCTGCACACGCCACACGCCTCCACCACCTTGAAGAGTCCCCTGCTGACATGTATGTTCCATGGATTCATGAGGTTGTCTCCATACCCGTACACGTCCATCCGCTCGATACAATTTGAAACGAGACTCGTCCGACCAGACAAAATGCTTCCAGTCATCAATAGTCCGGTGTCAGTGTTGATGGCCCCAGGTGAGGCGTAAAGTTGTGGTCGTGCAGTCATCAAGGGTACACGAGTGGGCCTTCGGTTCAGAAAGCCCATATCGATGATGTTTCGTTCAATGGTTCGCAAGCTGACACTAGTTGTTGGCCCAGCATTGAAATCTGAACAATTTGCGGAAGTGTTGCAGTTCTGTCACGTTGAACGATTCTCTTCAGTCGTAGTTGATTCCGTTCTTGCAGGATCTTTTTCTGGCCGCAGCGATGTCAGTGATTTGATGTTTAACCGGATTCCTGATATTCACGGTACACTCATAAAATGGCCTTAAAGCAATATCCCCACTTTATCGGTACCTCGGAGATGCTGTGTCTCCTCGCTCGTACGCCGACTGTAATACCACAATCATGCTCACTTAAATCTTGCCACTGTAGCAACAGTAACCGACATAACAACTAGGGCAGACACTTGTTGTCTTATGTAGGCGTTGCCAGCCGTAGCGCCGTATTCTGCCTTACATGTCTCTGTATTTGAATGCGCATGCCTATACCAGTTTCTTTGGCACTTCAGTGTATGTATAAAATAGTTATACTTCGGGAATGGGAACCACATGTACATGCACATCTACATCAATACTTTCTAAATCACTGTGCAGAGCATAGTAGAGGTTACTTAGCACGATTCCACATGTTAGTTTCTTTCCATTACCGTAGCGTATGGTGAGCGAGAAGAATGCCTCCTTAAATACCAATTTGTCTAATTTCGTCTTAACGGTTGTTAAGGACGCGATACGTAGTGGGTTGATGACGATCTCTTGATTTCTCCATGTAAACGGTTCTTGAAATTTTGTAAGTAGGCTTTCACGGGATCGTTTGCGTCTTTTCTCAAGAGTCTGCCAGTACGTATCTTTTTGGTAGTACTGACATTTTTCTGTGGTCCATTATTCAAGCAGCAGCCTTGAGGTTTAAAAACAATAGTAACTAAAGCAGCTGCTAATTTATTATTTTCGATAATATTTGTTGAGAGACATTTTTGGAAACGTTGTGTTACGGAATGTGCATCCTTTTAAATGAGAACTGACTTTCTGGCTCGAATAGTGGTTAATTATACATGCTGAACAATACTTCAGTGACTAAAAAATAACTTTAACCCTTTGAGCCCCTGTGGTTTCTGCCCGAATCAGGGCTTTTGTAACATCGGTGGTTTCATGCTAAAGGCACTGGTAGTTTAAAACAAAATGAGTGAAATGGGGGGTTGCGGCAGAAACCACTGGGGCTCAAAGGGTTAAATTAGTTCCACTCTTCAGTTCAGTTTCTTTGAGCAAACAAAGTAGAAAAATACTGGATTTATGTAGGTGTCATAACTTAATACTTTGACGTTGTTTCATGTTAATGGAAATAATCACTCATGATCGCGAATGATGTTTCATTACTGGTGACCGATTCCAGTCTTAGTAGAAAATCTCCAGACCGAAGGGTGACAACGTTCACAGTTTTTCGACTGTTGCCTCCCGGCATACACAACAGCTCTGCTCGTCGTCTAGGAGTGTCATCCATTAGTCTGACGATGGTGTACTAAGATTCAAACCCGTCACTAGTAATGAAAAAAAAACATTATTCTCGATCACGACTGATTATATTCATTAGAATAAGATAGATCGCTCCTGTTCTTGACATGACTTCAAACATTATTAATTTATCTATTTTTGTTTTGATTTCCAGTATTGCATCCAAATTACGCGTGGCTTAACAATTCTTTATGGCACTGACAGGATCGTGTAATACGTACTCTAATAACAGTGAACAGTTGCCGCTGATTTTCAACTCGTGATGGAGTTATAGAAGACAGCTGAGATTTCGACAACGAGAGGAACATCAGAGGTGATGTAATAATAAATTATAATTTAGAACTGGCAGTGCTCAGAGAACTAAAGAAAATAAAAAATCTTTTGAAATCATTCGTTTGGAAAATGGGTAAGGTTCAGTGTTGACAGTCGAATGAGTTATGGGGATTAGATTGCAAAAGTGTCTCCTAGATCGCCCCTTAAAGAGGTAATTGTAACTTCTGTCACTCAGGTAGTAACGGCCGCCGATCAGGTCCAGAGTTGATGAAGGTTTGCCTTACGACGAGAGAAAGGCCATTTAGACAATAATAAATACGGAACAGCGAGTCACGAATGAAAATAATAACAGCTGATGCACTCCCCGATACTAACATCTTAATGTTATATTACATACGTCCACCATATCATGAATAGGTAGTCTGTCTCATTTGTTACTTTACCTGCTTCACTTGCTGCAAGCTTTGCATTACTGTCTGTTCGGTTCGAAGTGTGTGCTGATCTCTTATTATCACTATGCTAATAGCATGCAGAAGTTGGAGGAGAACGTGTAGTTGTGGGTGTGGTAAGTTACTTAGAATCCTCCACATACGCGACGTCAAAGAGTTACCAAAGCAACCATTCAGGTAATTGTCACCTATTCAGGTATTTGTCACCTTCCTTGGAGAGTTCACAAGTGGGCTCCTAAAATTGAAGACCTCAGTTGTAAACAATGGTACAGTAAGGGACATGTTAGTTCTTTTGAGTCATTGCACCAGAAAGTTTCTTTTAAGTCTCACAAATAAGACATTTCAAGTACATCCGTTGTGATTCACTTATTAAGACACGACACTGCGCTCAAATATTTCTAGAGTAAAGACATGTTTAAAATCTTGAATTCTATCCAAAATTTTATTCTTAAAAATACTTCAGTGGTACTTAACATTGTCTACCTGTCAAGTGAATGTGCTTAATATAACTTAGCGCTGACTAACCGCTGTTTCCATTACTGAGAAAACTCCCAAAAATGTTTCAATTTGTTATAATAAGATTTGCATTGCCAGCTTTCCAGTCATGAGGTATAACAGCATCAGAAATGAATCTGATTCAGCACAATATAAAATTAATTTTATTGTCACCTTACTACAACACGATCAAGGATGGTCCTTAACGTTTCTTTCACATAAATTCACTTGAACCACGGTAACGGACACAACTCAACATTGTTTAGTCGCTTAAATAATTATTCACTTATACCCGATAAGCAACAACTTTTGAGGAGCTTTTGTGTTCAGAAACATACTGAGGATCTTTATATGAGTTGTAGTAATCCACGGTGTCCTCGGATTTATGTAAATCTTCCCTGAAAACCATTTTCTTAGCACTAACATCAAACACGTTACTAGTCATGGCAGCTAAGTTCTTGGCACTTACCACTCTTTGCACACACGCATTCTGACACAGTTTCCATTACTGAGAATATGCCGGCCGGAGTGGCAGTGCGGTTCTAGCCGCTACAGTCTGGAACCGGGCGACCGCTACGGTCGCAGGTTCGAATCCTGCCTCGGGCATGGATGTGTGTGATGTCCTTAGGTTAGTTAGGTTTAATTAGTTCTAAGTTCTAGGCGACTGACGACCTCAGAAGTTAAGTCGCATAGTGCTCAGAGCCATTTGAACCATTTTGAGAATGTGAAATCAGAGATAGAGCTGCCAGTTTCCCGTTTATCCTGGAACTATTGACTAATATGAATGAAGCACAATACGTACCATGTTTCATATGCAATAACTCTGTTTCTCATCGACTGTCCATTACCATTATTTACTACGAAAGTCCTCAGTTCTGTAAGGCTGTCGTCTTGTAGCTGGCTAGTCAGGTTATTTATAGATCAGCTGATAGCAGCAATCAATACAGGTGCATCTACAGGGATCGATGTTGAGTCCAATTTTGTTCTTGTTGTATATAAATGATCTGCCCACACAAATTCAAGAAGTCAAGTACAATATCCAAGTCTAATGACGAACCTTCAGTGCTTGACAATATAAATGAAATTTACTTAAAACATTAACGATTGGTCCACTACAAACAGGATTAAGACAACACGCCATATCTACAATTTTGTACTAACATAACACCTGACCACACCGCTAGAAATAATGCACGCAGTTAAATTAATAAATAAAACACAATATTCTAAATAATTAGTTGATTACATCAATAATATCTCCAGTTGGAGCTGAGATCCTACAGATCCTATTAAATGTCTGCAAGATTTGGATTGCGAATTAGCGCAGATGTTTCAGATGTAAATGTCAAAAATTGACTTACTTTTCCTATTTTCAGTAATTAATTTCATATGGCGTCATTGAGGAGGAAACTAATTGCTGCAATGAACCGTAGAAACCTGTTTAAACAGTTCAAAAAATTAGTAACTGTCTCATAATACATTTATTCCTTTATGAAGTTCGTTGCAACAATCAGTCGCAACTCGAAAAGAATACTAACATTTATAAATACACTCTAAGAAAAAAACGAAACACCACGAAAGAATTACCAGAATGGGACGGAAATCAGCAGATGTGATTCATTACAATTTCAGAAAAATTGAATGACTTATTCACAAATTGAAGAAACCAGTAACAAGATGCCCAGAAGGCTCCAAACATTCTCAATTGGAAAGAGATCCGGCGATCTTCCTCGCTAAGTCAGGGTTTGTCAATCACGAAAACAAACAATAGAAACTCTCACCGTGTGCGGGCGGGCATTATCGTGCTGAAATGTAAGCCCAAGATAACTTGGCATGAAGGGGATCAAAACGAGGCGTAAAATATCTTCGACGTACCGCTGTGCTGTAAGGGGGCTGCAAATGACAACCAATGGTGTCCTGCCATGAAAAGAAATGTCACTCCTGGTTGTCCGTAGGGCGTGCGACACTAGTGTTGGTATCACACCGCTGTCTCTAAATACATCTCCGCCGGTCATCGGGGCTCACTTTCAAATGGAACTCATCACTGAAGGCAATTCTAATCCAGCTGTAACGTAGCAGTGTATAAATGTATACTCCTTTGTTTTTCTTGTTTGCTTATACATGATAATATTAGTAATAACTAACGGCTTTACGAAAATTTATAGAGAAGAATTTCAAGTTACCCATAAGCAACGCGAAATAGTATTTACTTTGTACTCCAGTTACAGTATGAGGGGGCACTTCAAATGTCACTAGGCAGGCAGACAACTGAACGTTACGAATGGAAGGCGGTGACTTGGTTAGAGTAGGTAGGTGAGAGTATAGTAGTCAGAAGTAAGTTATATGGATGTGTTGTTTGCAAGGGAACACAGAAAACGTCTAGATTGTTCTGGAAGGATTTTCGCATAAGTTGACCTTTCCGTAAGCTTTTTAAGCTCACGGAATGGCTACGTACTGGGGACTCCTTTCTGGTCTGCTGTACATTAGATCAAGATATAGCACAAAGACATAAAATAATCCCACGAGTTCTTAATCCTTCAGGTTTAGAGCTATTTGTTTTAATCGTAGTCTGAAGGTAATAGAGGACGACACCTAAAGGGTCAGATTCCTCTGTTTTAGATCATGTGTTTTCATTCATTTTCAAAAGCCGATACATCTATTGTGACTCACGAGTGGGGAATCATAGGTTCCGTGGAGAGGCACAAGCTGAATTGTTGGCATACTCGAAAGAAAGTCGCTAGTGGGCTGCCTGAGGGGCGCAGTAACGTGTACGAGTAGGGCCGACTTTGAATGTTTGCATAAGTACAATTTCCAACGGTGACGCTTATTAAAACGACCGTAGGACCACGTTCTCAAGTCATTATGCTGGCCCAACACGATGGGCAAGTGATTTCGGAGCATGGCTTGGCGTTTGCGAGATTTCTGTTGGCTGTCTTAAAGGTGTAACCACACAGATGGCCGACTGGTCGCGTGATGAAAGCATGTAGTCCTGATCCTTTATTCCGTTTATTATGCGCAAATGAGCAAGAGTACAGTTTAGCATCATTATTGAAAGTCGCACGTGACAGTGCAAAATTAATTAAGGAAAGTGAAAGAGTCTTTACAAATTATTTTTATGCATTGTAGCTATGTTAAATTACCGAGTGCTTCAGGTTGACTTCTGGAGTTCTAGAAATGGTTAACGTGAGTAAAGATTCTTTTCATAGTGAGTACTTGATTTGTGAGGAGAATTATGTTTAACATGTTTGATGGAAGTCTCATAAAAGGGATGTAAGGGAAGACATTCGCCTGATACCGCTGTCTTTCGTGTGATCTCGTCATAAGCAATAGGTGCCAAACACAACTGAAACGATCAGTAACTTGCTACTGTTCTGCTCCTTATTAGAGGACACATTACATTTGAAGGTTGTTGCAGTCCTGTTATTTTTATTCTTGGCTAACCAACCCTGCTTCCCAGGACACCTCAATATAATTTTGATTATGATAATTGCAATGTGACTCTACGAAAACGGATTATCAGATCTATTCCTGAGTGCCTTTTCGACGACCTGGCCTAGTATAGGTGTTTTTGGAGCGCGAATCATTCCACAAACGTGAGATGACCGTTGGCACTCTGCCCGCTCTGGTAAACGGAGAGAGTGGCACCATTGCACTCAATAATTGGTCACTGGCATCCAACCGATACAACTGAAACACATCTCCGTTTAAGTTCTGAAATTAAAATAAATATTCTACCAGTTACCGAGAGAGTCATGTGGGACTGATTGCGACGTTGTATAACCCTCCAGCGTAACTGCCAAGTTCCACAGTCAGTGAGATTCCAGGCCAAGTATGCCCGACAATACTGCAGACGTGCTTGTTGCTGTACATAGGTCAATGGTAGGGGCACCGTGAGCTCAGTTCTCTATCTGTGAGCCTTCTCTTAATGGTCCTTGTGGTCACAGAAGCATCAGTTGCACGTAGGATCGATAATAATGATGATCCTCGAGTTCTGAGTGCCTCTCTGACGATTAATCAGTCCTCTAGTTCTGTTGTCTCTCTAGGTCGACCGTCTCTAAAGACCTCGCTGTCGAGGAGGTGTTAAACACTTCCTTCTGGACGCTGTGTTTGGCAATGATTCACTCATTTCTGCCAACATCGTCGAATAGTGGCATCTTTGCTATTCAGATGTAAGCGATTCGCCGACTTCTTTGAGCCAAGTTACACACCATCTCCCAAATGCTGTCATTGTTCACTTGCTTGTCTGCGAGGAAAGGGTAGAGTTAAACTGAATACACGGAATGATATTCGCAGAGACATTATGCCCTGGTATCGTCATGTCGACTGTTTACGGTACTTGTCAATGCGTCTTGAGATTACACTGCTGCGTCACATATTCATCTATCGGCTGTCAAAGTTCACTGTTTTCCATTTTCTGTCGATACATGTGGGGCTATTAATTTCTCACCGATTTGCTTAACTCCTTCGTCGTACGTCGTTTTTTCTATCTTAGAGTATATAACACTCGAAAAGGGAAATGATTTACACGATCCCACGATCCATCACTGAGCCCTAGTGTGGAACGAAGTAGCGAGATACACTCCTGTAAATTGAAATAAGAACACCGTGAGTTCATTGTCCCAGGAAGGGGAAACTTTATTGACACATTCCTGGGGTCAGATACATCACATGATCACACTGACAGAACCACAGGCACATAGACACAGGCAACATAGCATGCACAATGTCGGCACTAGTACAGTGCATATCCACCTTTCACACCAATGCAGGCTCCTATTCTCCCATGGAGACGATCGTAGAGATGCTGGATGTAGTCCTGTGCAAGGCTTGACATGCCATTTCCCCCTGGCGCCTCAGTTGGACCAGCGTTCGTGCTGGACGTGCACACCGCATGAGACGACGCTTCATCCAGTCCCAAACATGCTCAATGGGGGACAGATCCGGAGATCTTGCTGGCCAGGGTAGTTGACTTACACCTTCTAGAGCACGTTGGGTGGCACGGGATACATGCGGACGTGCATTGTCCTGTTGGAACAGCAAGTTCCCTTGCCAGTCTAGGAATGGTAGAACGATGGGTTCGATGACGGTTTGGATGTACCGTGCACTATTCAGTGTCCCCTCGACGATCACCAGAGGTGTACTGCCAGTGTAGGAGATCGCTGCCCACACCATGATGCCGGGTGTTGGCCCTGTGTGCCTCGGTCGTATGCAGTCCTGATTGTGGCGCTCACCTGCACGGCGCCAAACACGCATACGACCATCATTGGCACCAAGGCAGAAGCGACTCTCATCGCTGAAGACGACACGTCTCCATTCGTCCCTCCATTCACATCTGTCGCGACACCACTGGAGGCGGGCTGCACGATGTTGAGGCGTGAGCGGAAGACGGCCTAACGGTGTGCGGGACCGTAGCCTAGCTTCATGGAGACGGTTGCGAATGGTCCTCGCCGATACCCCAGGAGCAACAGTGTCCCTAATTTGCTGGGAAGTGGCGGTGCGGTCCCCTACGACACTGCGTAGGATCCTACGGTCTTGGCGTGCATCCGTGCGTCGCTGCGGTCCGGTCCCAGGTCGACGGGCACGTGCACCTTCCGCCGACCACTGGCGACAACATCGATGTACTGTGGAGACCTCACGCCCCACGTGTTGAGCATTTCGGCGGTACGTCCACCCGGCCTCCCGCATGCCCACTATACGCCCTCGCTCTAAGTCCGTCAACTGCACATACGGTTCACGTCCACGCTGTCGCGGCATGCTACCAGTGTTAAAGACTGCGATGGAGCTCCGTATGCCACGGCAAACTGGCTGACACTGACGGCGGCGGTGCACAAATGCTGCGCAGCTGGCGCCATTCGACGGCCAACACCGCGGTTCCTGGTATGTCCGCTGTGCCGTGCGTGTGATCATTGCTTGTACAGCCCTCTCGCAGTGTCCGGAGCAAGTATGGTGGATCTGACACACTGGTGTCAATGTGTTCTTTTTTCCATTTCCAGGAGTGTATTAAGCCATAAGAATCTTTCACTACTTGTCCAGTGATGCAAGGAATCCAAAAGATAATAAAAGTAACTTTAAATACATGTACTTAAAAGTCCTTTTACTCCATAGAATAATTTCAAAATATGTACATACAGGGTGAATCAGCTGCCACTATTGCTGTGTTTAATGCAGCCCTAACGCCTTCAAATATTACACCCAAGATTTTCATAGTCTCTGCTCCCTACGTGCAAACTAATAGGACTATGGAAATAATGAACAGGACCTTATTGTAGAAAGTTTAATGTAGCCAAATTTTGTACTGGGATACGTTTCCCCTGAAGGCCACGGTTTTCGAGTCATTCAAGAAAAACGCACTTAAGGTCACTTTTGTACGTTTTTCTTGCATAATACGTAAACTACAGCCTGTAGCGGAAGCTCAACTCAATACAAAATTTAACTAAATTAAATTTTTTGCAAAGAGATTTTGTTCCTTTTTTTCTGTAGGACTGATAGCTTGCACGAGAGAATACGAAAATCTTGCGTGTGGTATATGAAGGCAATGCGAGTGGCATAAAACCCAGTGGTAGGGCACCTAAATCACCCTGTATACTAATATATACATGGTCAATCATAAGTCAAGTCGCAACAAACTTTCAGAGGTGGTGGTATGGACAAAAATAATAAAAAAATGTCCAGTTAAAAAAGGCTCTAAAGTGCATGTCTTAAAAGCTATGAGCACTTGTTAAGTAGATAAAATGTGTTTCACATTATCGAAGAGGAACAAGTGGTCATAGCTCTTAAGGTATGCATTTTAGAACCTGTGCTTTTGTTCTTGTTTTGCTCCATACTAACAACGCTGAAAGTTCGTCGGAGTAATTCTGGGTCACCGTATTTGTCCTATGGGACATGACTTTTAATGAACCTGAGAGAAATCGTAATCCATAGCCATGAAACTAGCTGATTAATACTAGTAACGCAGTCAGTACTGCAGTTCCTTCAGCACGTGCTTCCAATACAGTTTTGAGTTTGGAATGATTATCAATTAATTCTATATACATTGTCCTACATGTGGCGTCCATATTTCACTTTCACGTCCCCCATGCGCAAAAATATTTTTTAAAATGGTTGCGTGCGACGCTGGTGGAGATGCTGCCGTAAATAGAAGAGTGATTTCCTGTGTGAATACCGTCCACTGCTTCACTTTCGCTCATATGTCACATAGCGCTTATAGCACGTCAGAACTGCACAAAATGAGTGTTACTTAGTCTGATTTTGAAATTGCTTTATAATGTTATTTTAATGCAATAATAGTATTATGAATGTAACCAGTATCTGCGGTCACTTACAAAAAATGCTTCAAATGGCTCTGAACACCATGGGACTTAACAGCTGAGGTCATCAGTCCCCTAGAACTGAGAACTACTTAAACCTAACTAACCTAAGGACATCACACACACCCATGCCCGAAGCAGGATTCGAACCTGCTACCGTATTGGTCGCGCGGTTCCAGACTTAAGCGCCTAGAACCGCTCGGCCACTAGGGCCGGCGGTCGATTACAATTCACTTCCTTAAGTTTACGTACGCAAAGTGATTGCAAATCAGACAAACATTCACGTTCAACATATTTACTTGACTGCGTGGGGTTTTTGACGACTTCAAACACGCTAGATAATACCAGTAATTCGAAATGCAGGTACAGAATTAGTATTTTATTATTGGGCATTAAACTGTGTGGATAGGAGCGTGGTAGGGGTCAATACAGTCTTCCAGCAACTATTTTCATTACCGACTGCTATTTATCCGTAATGGTAACGTTAATTTGAATAACCACAATGTGTTACTGTCATGAATACTTTAAAATAGATTTTCAGTGTTACAGTGTCTTTTTCAAGCATCTATCACATTAGGAAATTTACGGTCGTTGACTGTGTAATATTCGTGTATCTTTACGTCATCAAGCTCCATTGTAGTATATTTCAGCTGACCGTAGGTGACTGTTTTTCGTTATCTGTGCTACAGACACAGGAAACCGTGTTTACGGTTCGTTAATGGTAAGTTAACAGTTAACCACAGACGAATAACATTGAAAGTTCCGTTTACATTTCAATTATTAATTTTGCGTTTCTACCACGTAATATTGATACGGAACACGCACACGCTTGCACGCATACACGTACACACAAAAACACACACACACACACACACACACACACACACACACACACACACAGACGCAGACACACAGACACTGCAATTTCTCAAACAGTTCGTTCTCCAATGATACACATTTACAACTTTGTAGGCATAAAGTCTTGACTACCAAAAAAGATGAGTACATCACATAACCCACCTCAGTAAATTTCTAGTATGACCGCTAGGTTTTCCAAGGTTTTCCGTATATCTTCATCAAAATTTCGTGGTGATTGCTTCACCTAAGCTTTTGCGGATTGCTTTTCCAGTTATCCTCGGAATGAGTTAGTATTTGTTCTTTTATGAGCTCAGTGGCGAAAGGACGTTAAACAGAGTTGTTGCAGTATGACAAATACCTTTCTCAAACGCAAAACGATTTTGCTCTATTCGAACCCTTGCCTTAAGCATACTGACATTTGCTTTCCGTTTCCACACTGATTCAGAACTGTTTGTTTACTGTGCTTTCAATAACGCTGACCTTTATGGTCGTACCAGAGCAGCGTTGTTAGATTTACGTGTACGCTGTCCCTCTGCAATCATAACCATTTATTCATGGCACACTGTTCTGTGCATCCTCCGCTTCAGGATTCATTTGAGTAATTCGCTCTGGACGTTTCAACAAACGTAGTGTGTTTTCCGAAAGCCAGTGTGGGGTAAATCACTCGCCAAGGAAATATAACCCTGCTAACATGCATGACAAAATGTCGAAATGTTGGCAGAGGCCAAAATACCCTACCAGACGCTTAATTAGAAAGTAACAACAGGAATCTCTTTAATCCATTAATGACTATGACGGATCAAATGAATCATTTCTATGATCACACCCCAAATACTCTGACACGTTTATTATACTACTATGCGGTTGAGCAATAAGTGTTATGTGCTGAAGATGTACTTGCTCGTCTAGCTCTTAATTTCTACAATGGTCGTAGTACAATGCACAGCTGCCCTTCCACGCCGGTATCATGAATATCCTAATAATATGTTGCATATAAGAATTTCCAGCCCAAGTCTTGTTGCGCAGAAACTCATTTCTCCCACAGGAAATTTATGAACTTCTTTTTTGATTACAATGTGTCATGTGCATCTATAATAGAGAAAAGAATTTCTGTGGACTTACATAATGGTATTCGCATGTTGAGGGTCGTAGTTACTAACGCCAGTTACTAGAGTTACAAGTGCCTGACTTAATTTCTTTTCGGTGAGGGTTCAAATGGTTCAAATGGCTCTGAGCACTATGAGACTTAACTCCTGAGGTCATCAGTAGCCTAGAACTTAGAACTAATTAAACTTAACTAACCTAAGAACATCACACACATCCATGCCCGAGGCAGGGCTCGAAACTGCGACCGTAGCGGTCGCTCGGATCCAGACTGTAGCTCCTAGAACCGCACGGCCACTCCGGCCGACTTCAGTGAGGGTCAGAGCTCATGGTAGGAACAAGAAGCAGAATATAATTTCTCTTAGCTTTGATAATCGACACTTCCGTTTATTGATGTCTTACACTGAAAATTTTAATTGTACAATTAAAATGCGCGAATCACTCTTACAACGCTATATTATTATGGAGACAGCTCACATTAAGATTTTTAACACGGTGTGAATGCTCAGTATGGTAACTTCGGAAACATCGAGACGGAAGCGACGGTTCATCATGTGCATCCCTCACCACTTTAAGTATCTTCCGATGAAAAGTTTTAAATCCACATACTTTCCCCTATTTGCTACCATAAGTATGGTGATTTAAGCCATCCGCAATCAAATTTTAGGTAATAGAAGGAAATTCATTGTAACGTCATTATTTGAGGTTACTCGTCAACTTCTATTCCGTCCTCTACAATGTTCAATTAAATTAATTTGAATGTTTGATGGACAGTGAACAGGAGCATAACGCACCGAATTAATAACGGTATGAGTTGTTGGCTGAGACTTCTGTCGTGGTCAAACGGATACAGTTGTTCTCTTCCATCTATAATCATGATACGGGAATTTCGCGTAATTTACTGTTTATATTTGTATCTACTGCATTAGTTTCAACCATAATTACGGCAGTGCTATTTACATCTATAATTGTGAAGATATGATATTGGCTTTCGATTCTCTGATGAACTCTATCGTGTGGTCTGTTAAATGCTTTTATTGGCAAGTACTAGGAAAGGCTTTGCTTGAAATTGCTTTTCATTTCCCAGTTGTTCGCAAATGGTATCATTTTTATTCATACACGCACGTTAAAAAATTATTCATACTGTAGCAATGTGATACATCTGTGTGAAAACAGAAAGGAGTGCTTTTAACCGTGTACAGAATTTGCGACAACACAGTTTTCCATAAGACACTTAAAATATCATTGTCAATCAAGGTCATGTGTCTTTAAAAAGGCTCAGAAATAGTTTCGTATTTTTCCGTATCTCAAATTCTCTTTGGCCACTCAGTAACACAGTGAATTCAAACTCAAACGTACAAAATAAGACAGCGTCGCGACAGTGATGTCATTCAAGTAATATTGTAACGATATTGCTGACTAGCTCCATTATCAGCTAAAGAATATCGCTGATTTCAAAATATGCATCAATAATTGCAAGTAGTTCACATGCACTCACTGGCATGTTATTCGTAGTATTCCATACTAATGTCCTGTTTTTCCACAAGACGGTAGTCGATTTGAAGCTGCTGCTAAAGAACGTTGGATACTGATTAACATAGCCTCTGTAATGACTCGCCTTCGGGAATACGCGGGTATAAGCCCTGTGTAACCATTAATATTAAGGTTTACCTTAGTTTCTCTAAGTAAATTCAGAGAAATGGCAGGATGAGTCTTCTTAGAAAGCTACGATCCGTTTCCCGCAAGATCCACGTCCAGTCTGAACTTGTATACTGTCTGTAACGACCTCGTCCGTAACGGACGGTGCATTAAAAACTTACGTGTTCGTCATGTGCTATTCTTCAATCATTCCAAGACTCAAAGTCTGTTCTGAATCTGACACTATACCAATTGTTCCAGACAGCAGGAAAATAAGTTCGAAGTTTCATTTTGTTTTAGTTTATTTCAAATGACCAGTGCATGTTCACTTACAAACATAGACATATTGTCTTCTTTGTTTTTAGGCCTTTTTCCGCAGTTGTACATATACAAGTTGTATACGTTAATTGCCGTCTGTAGTAACTGTAATAAAAGTCTTATTAAGACCAGAGGCGTTTCGCTTTATTTTAAAGAATCTTTAGTGGCCACTGTAGAATTTTGTTTCTAATGATCAAAGCAAACAAAAGACAAACGCATCCCGCAATACCAAAATAAAACACACAAAATAGCGAGTGGACAATGATACTTTCTAGCACACAAGTGTACATGTGTTGACCACAGTGGAAGTGCTGTTTACCAGTACTCAGCACATACGTGGAAGAGGAAGAAGGATTTAATAAACAACAACGACAAAATCGTGTGTAATGAAAATAATATAGACGATTTATAGTAATAAGCAAAGCATGCGAACTGTTAACGATCGTAACGAACAAAACTGTAAGACGAAAAGCAATACTCTTACAGAGACCACTGAAGATGCTTTAAAAGAAAGCGAAACGCGTCTGGTCTTAATAAGAATTTTGTTGCAGTTGATAAAGACGGCAGTTAACATATACAACAAATATAGACTTCACTTTTGTTGCCTTTGCTATATCTCTGTTGTCCAACAGCGAGATCGATGCCCTACGATGGTCGCTATTCACGACTCTTCTGGCAGCATGTAAGAGGCGCTATTGGACAGTTATCTGGACCTAGATGCAGACGTCATGCCGGAGACAAAACCAAGCCACTGGGCGGCAGGAAGACACTTCGAATCGTGCTCCGCTGTTGCCTATACCTTGCCTACACAGTACTTTCGTATCCTTGCTGTTTACTGCACTTCAGCTGGACTTTATTTTGAATTGTTCTGCTGTGGATTGTTGACGGACTAGCCTGTCCCTGGATGATCTGGAATATTCTGTTAGTGTGTTCTATGAGAGGCAGTCAAATGGAAACCTAACACCCGCCACAGCGGGACCATGGAATGGATCCATTCAAAACTAATCACCACAACCGTTAAGACATTTATTCCACTGGGAAACGAGACGATCAGTTCCTGTTTCGTAGAACGCCACTCTTGCACTTCATCGCCCGATTGAAACCGGCTTCCACGCATGTCTTTCTTCAGCTCACCAAAGACGTGAAAATCACGCGATGAAACATCTGCGCTGTACGGAGAATGTTGCAGAGTGTCACAACCAAATCGCTGAAGCGTAGCGCTCATCCGATTGGAAGCGGGCGTTGTCGTGCAACAGGACGATTCCGTCCGACAACATTCCTATAGCCCGAGGGCAAACCGCACGTTTCCCACGTCAAAGAAATCCAAAGCTCAAGTTCCGGTAAGGCCATGATGACCTACTTCTTCGACTGTAGGAAGCCTCTGCTCGCGAGGTCCTCGAACGTGGTAGCACAGTCAATGCGCAGCGCTATGGAGGCACTTTGCGGAAACTGCGACGCGCCGTAATATCCAAACGCTCAGGAATGCTATCGGACAGAATCATCCTGTTGCACGGTAACTCCCACCCCCACGCTGCCAATGAGAAGAAGGCTACACGCCAGCGATTTTGTCCGGAAAGCTGCAAAATTCTCCGTACAGCCGGAATATTTCACCGTGCGATTTTCACATCGTTGGTGAACTGAAGAAAAATATGCGTGGACGTTGGTTTCAGTCGGACGGAGAAGGGCAAGAGAAGGTTATGGATCCGTCAGTGGTCGATCGCGTTCTACGAAATAGGCGCTGATCATCTCGCCCGTCAGTGGGATAAATGTCTTAATGCATGTGGTGATTACTTTTGAATGGAACCATTCCATGGTCCCGTTGTGGCTGGTGTTTGGTTTTCAGTTGACTGTCCCTTATTGAATTTACGACGACCCGGTGTGGACTGCAACTATGTACTGTCAAGTAGTTATAGTTAATCCGCATTTTAATAGTAAATAATGTGTTTCACGATAGCAGAAGTAACATCTTTCTTATCTACCTTTCCGTCAGTCTAAAAGCCAGCCTCATGCTCAGATAGTGGCGTTAGAGGCAGATCCATGAGTCCCGAATTGCCGTCCAGGACGAGGACGTGCATGTGGTTTTCTGTTGCCCCTCCTCCCTTCTGATGCGAACAGTGAAGTGTGTTTATGTGTAGTGTGGATGACTATCATGAGTGTTTGTTGTGAAAACACTGAAGGGAGAGGATGCAATTGGGTGCTGGCACATAGTCTAGCACCATTGGTTAGCCGAATTAAAAGTCCCAATCCGACGGATAGATCGTCAGTGACAGTCACATGCCCTCGCTTCCACGAGATACCGCGAAGATGTTTGCAATTTGATCCACTACATTACAGCAACGTCTGGTGACCAGAGATTTGAGAACATCCCGTTCCTCCCCCCACCCCCTCTCCATGGACTATCTACATCTACATCTACATGACTACTCTGCAATTCACATTTAAGTGCTTGGCAGAGGGTTCATCGAACCACAATCATACTATCTCTCTACTATTCCACTCCCGAAGAGCGAGCGGGAAAAACGAACACCTAAACCTTTCTGTTCGAGCTCTGATTTCTCTTATTTTATTTTAATGATCATTCCTACCTATGTAGGTCGGGCTCAACAAAATATTTTCGCATTCGGAAGAGAAAGTTGGTGACTGAAATTTCGTAAAAAGGTCTCGCCGCGACGAAAACGTCTATGCTGTAATGACTTCCATCCCAACTTGTGTATCATATCTGCCACACTCTCTCCCCTATAACGTGATAATACAAAACGAACTGCCCTTTTTTGCACCCTTTCGTTGTCCTCCGTCAATCCCACCTGGTGAGGATCCCACACCGCGCAGCAATATTCTAACAGAGGACGAACAGTGTAGTGTAAGCTGTCTCTTTAGTGGACTTGTTGCATCTTCTAAGTGTCCTAAATTTTTCCCACCACCAGGATTCGAATCGGGTACCTCCTTGTTGTGCACCAGCTCACACGCTTATACCAACCAGCTCGGATAAGGAAACAGATAGTTCGTTAATTATGTGCAACAGTTCTTAGTTCCCAAACAGTCCTCTCTGTACAGTCAACAGCTGTTATAAATACACTCCTGGAAATGGAAAAAAGAACACATTGACACCGGTGTGTCAGACCCACCATACATACTCCGGACAGTGCGAGAGGGCTGTACAAGCAATGATCACACGCACGGCACAGCGGACACACCAGGAACCGCGGTGTTGGCCGTCGAATGGCGCTAGCTGCGCACCATTTGTGCACTGCCGCCGTCAGTGTCAACCAGTTTGCCGTGGCATACGGAGCTCCATCGCAGTCTTTAACACTGGTAGCATGCCGCGACAGCGTGGACGTGAACCGTATGTGCAGTTGACGGACTTTGAGCGAGGGCGTATAGTGGGCATGCGGGAGGCCGGGTGGACGTACCGCCGAATTGCTCAACACTTGGGGCGTGAGGTCTCCACCGTACATCGATGTTGTCGTCAGTGGTCGGCGGAAGGTGCACGTGCCCGTCGACCTGGGACCGGACCGCAGAGACGCACGGATGCACGCCAAGACCGTAGGATCCTACGCAGTGCCGTAGGGGACCGCACCGCCACTTCCCAGCAAATTAGGGACACTGTTGCTCCTGGGGTATCGGCGAGGACCATTCGCAACCGTCTCCATGAAGCTGGGCTACGGTCCCGCACACCGTTAGGCCGTCTTCCGCTCACGCCCCAACATCGTGCAGCCCGCCTCCAGTGGTGTCGCGACAGATGTGAATGGAGGGACGAATGGAGACGTGTCGTCTTCAGCAATGAGAGTCGCTTCTGCCTTGGTGCCAATGATGGTCGTATGCGTGTTTGGCGCCGTGCAGGTGAGCGCCACAATCAGGACTGCATACGACCGAGGCACACAGGGCCAACACCCGGCATCATGGTGTGGGCAGCGATCTCCTACACTGGCAGTACACCTCTGGTGATCGTCGAGGGGACACTGAATAGTGCACGGTACATCCAAACCGTCATCGAACCCATCGTTCTATCATTCCTAGACCGGCAAGGGAACTTGCTGTTCCAACAGGACAATGCACGTCCGCATGTATCCCGTGCGACCCAACGTGCTCTAGAAGGTGTAAGTCAACTACCCTGGCCAGCAAGATCTCCGGATCTGTCCCCCATTGAGCATGTTTGGGACTGGATGAAGCGTCGTCTCCCGCGGTCTGCACGTCCAGCACGAACGCTGGTCCAACTGAGGCGCCAGGGGGAAATGGCATGTCAATCCGTTCCACAGGACTACATCCAGCATCTCTACGATCGTCTTCATGGGAGAATAGCAGCCTGCATTGCTGCGAAAGGTGGATATACACTGTACTAGTGCCGACATTGTGCATGCTCTGTTGCCTGTGTCTATGTGCCTGTGGTTCTGTCAGTGTGATCATGTGATGTATCTGACCCCAGGAATGTGTCAATAAAGTTTCCCCTTCCTGGGACAATGAATTCACGGTGTTCTTATTTCAATTTCCAGAAGTGTATAATGATTTGGTTATATGATATTTCATAATTTTATCAGTAGTGTGCATACCACGGACGTTTAGTATTCTAACAGAAAAATTAATGTGAAAAAGAACCCAGTGTCAACACTAATTCTCATTGTGATAAAAACTGCGCAGGCCAATCTTCAACGAACAACACGTAAAAGGAAACTGCCAATAAATGGAAACTGAAATTTGATAACTTTCACTATTGCTATTTGTGAGACATGCATTTATGGATCTACAGCGTGAATAGAAATAAGGGGCCGTCCCGGCTAGAAAACCCTCTTGCTATACCTATTATTACCACTTACGGAAATATGTACAATATGGGCAGTTGACCAACCAATGCCATGGGATTTATTTTTATGATTGAATTACCCTTCTGCCACCATAAAGCTTCCTTACTCTAAACGAAAGATACTTCCCGTATGCCATTTGTTTGTGAATCGTGTAGTCTCTCTTCTGTGTATTTACGTATCTTAATTAACAGTTGAAAAAATCAAATATATGTGTGCAAAAGTGTGATTGAACTCAATATCACGCACAAAACTGACAGATATACAATAATAGCATTTTCAAAAAATGGTTCAAATGGCTCTGAGCACTATGTGACTTAACAGCTGAGGTCATCAGACCCCTAGACCTTAGAACTACTTAAACCTAACTTACCTAAGGACATCACACACATCCATACCCGAGGCAGGATTCAAACCTGCGACCGTAGCAGCAGCGCGGTTCCGGAATGAAGCGCCTAGAGCCGCTCGGCCACAACGGCCGGCAATGGACACATAGACAATTGTTTGTCCTACAACACTGGAATGAAGCCACAATTCAAATAATCAACACTGCATTGCCTGCAAATCTTTTCATATTCGGCCATGCTTACTATCAGTTACCTGTGCACAAAAATTAAGGTAAATGTGAGAAGACATAGCAATCAAAATCAACACTCTCAAACTCAACTCATGATCGGAGCGTCTCTACGCAATTGAAGGAACTACAAACAGAAAATGTGATAAAAAATAGTTAACTTACTTTTTCCCAGCACTCCGAAACAACATGACATCAATTCACTTTGACTTGTATGATACCTAAGTGTAGTCTGTTCACAAAGAGATGAACGAGGGCTGGATCAGTAGAAGTCGGTCATCTTCGGTCCCCTCATGTTTTATGTTCGGCCACTAACAACCTAAGCGACTTAACACAGAATTTAGTGTATGTAGCCATTGCGAAGTGACTGTTCTGCCACGCTGTGTTTTGTTGCATATTAATACATCTCTTAATTAGTGACGAAGCCGTTCCTGGCCCATCACGGACTACATACTGTTTCCACTCCTCGGAAAAGGCAAGGGGTGTCCTTCAAAGTGAAGCTAGAAAAAATAATTATACCCCTGAACGCTGTGAGCAAGAAAGCGAAAATAAAGACTTCCTACACAACCTATCTCAGCCGATGACACGAACAGTGATTCACAGGAATAAGCTTAATCTCTTTAACAATAATTTGGAATTCTGGTTGTGACCTGCCTCCTAAACAGAATCCACACTTGTGGATCCCCCTTTAAACCTGATGCACCTTTTTTTTCTTTTTTTTTTTTTTCACCTACCCCTTGCAGGCTGGAGTCGACCTCTGTTGTTCGACATAGACCATTTTAGAAATCACTGCTCCTGGACGATCTGAGCTATGACGTAGGTGCCATTCAATTTTTTCGAGAAAACTATGGTTTTAGGTTATGGTTAGGTTGGGCATATGGTAAAACGATAAAAAACAAAGTAACGAAATGTTTACATAAGTGTGTTACTGCAGCCCGCAGTGTCCACTTAGGGAACCAATGGTAGTTTGCTCGCTACCCCTGGAGGTTTTTACCATATGTTAGTGAAACTTGTTCTGCATGCTTCCTGTCCTTTTGTTCCATTGTTCATAAAAATTATAGCTGGAATTCAGTGTGAAATTCTTTGAAGATCTGCGCACAAACGAAAAGAGAAATTTAACCATGAATTAAAAACCGGTATTCTCTAATGGCAGCCTCTGCTAAGGAGACCGTACACTTGTTGCTATCCGAAGGTAGGCGTTGAGTCCTTACTCAGCAGTGATAAGCGTACACCAAGGAAGTACCTTTTACAACATTAATCGAAAAATCATGTTAAATTACCATTCACGCTACTTGGGCGTACAATTACTGTCTATTGGCAAAGCTGTAATCATTAAAGTCCTTTCTAGATTCCACACTGTGGGTCAAGAAAGACTAGACTGTTAGACACCTCTCTGCTGCCTCATGGGGGTCTGATTAAAGAACATTTTTCGCTGATGGTTTATCTCACACAGACGCCCGGCGACCTATCTGTTAATACTTTTAGCTTTTGACCTGTAGAGCATACGGCCATCTCTTAATGTTTTACGAATTTGCTACGTCATTTCAGGATGTATCGCATTTGTTTTCAATATTTTACTGTTTTTTATGATTAATATAACATTACGACAAAGGGGCTTACCATATTAGTATGTAATGTTTGATTATATCTTATTAATTGTTGGAAAATTTCCGTTTGATATTTGTATACGGCCTAAATGCGAAGAAATTGCGATTAGGCACCCTAGTTTATCTCGTGACATGCACAGTGATGATTATTCTGAACACATATTAAGTGCGGATGAGTGAAGAACGATCTATGGTTGTATCTCAGGCGGATTATGAAACACATTAATGCTTTATTTATTTAAATTATGTGGAACCAGTTTTACTGTATTTATCCGTAATATTTCCCTTACTACTACCCATCTTGATATTCATCTTTTTCTTGTGTATAATGCGTTGTTTAGGTCTGACAATATTTTTAAGTGTGCCCTTCCGTGCGACTGTCTGCGTTAAGTTATCGACTATTTCATTACACACACATCAAAAAAAGTTCTGCATTACATCGGTTCAGAGAATTACGGAACCTGTACAGAAAATTGGAATAGTGATCAATATAAACATCATTTCCGCCCTTTTTATTGCTCATGAAAACCACACATTGCAAGTTGTACTACCATATAGCGAGACCTTCAGTGGTGGTGGCCCAGACTGTATGTACCGTAAACCTGCTAGTATATAATATTGTTATGAGAAAACTACGAGGGCGAGCTGAAAAATAATGCCTACTAATTATTCTAATGTAAAACGTCTTAAAGCTTTTTAAATAAAACAAACGTTGTTAATGTTACGTCTGCCACAGACGGCCCTGCCAGGCACACTACACTCAATACACCCCTGTGTACCATATAACATACACAAGAACTTGCAGGCGCAACCAACAGGAAAACAATTCTTCAAAAATAAACAGAACTTACTAGAGACTAATGAGAACCTTTTTCTGCAGAGGTCGCCTCACAGACACAGGGAAGTTGGAGTACTCCGCCGGCTTTATAAGGGCAGCGCAGCAGCAGTAAAACCAGTTCCTCGCCGAGCTAGGACCAGCTCCGACGGACCTCACCGAGAATGTTTGATTTTGTTGACGGAGCCACAACCTCACCTCTGTTTGAACAGCTTCAACAGCATCAAAGTGAAGTCCTCGAAGATGTTCTTTAAGTTTTGGAAAGAGACGATAATCGAGTGGAGCCAAGTCGGGACCATGTGGAGGATGATCGATGGCAGTGAATCCACGACGTCCGATTGTTGCAGATGTCGCAGCGCTCGTGTGTAGTCTGGCATTATCGTACTGAAGGAGAGGGAGCGCCACATGTGGACGAACTGCGTGAATTCTAAACTCGAATAGAGCACGACGTTTGTCATGCATCGACATAGTTACGTGACACACAGCAGTGTCACACGTTACAATTCGGAGCAGTCCAGCGGCATAGGGTTTCAACTTGGATCAACGTAGCGGCAAAGTCGACCGAACTCAACCGATATTGAGAACGTAATAAAGGCATTACTTTTCAGGACGCCTTCGTAGAAGTCTCACTGGAAATCAAAGTCAGTTCTTTGTAACCTGAACTTGTACAACAAATGCGTATCCTGCTCTGCGTAACCTGTGGATGTCGAGTCTTCCGTGTAGTTCTTGAAATATTCTGGAAAGTTAACAGAATTGCGGTTGTTCGTTGATTTTTGTGACCTGGTGACAGTTTTTATTGTAGAGAAGAAACCATCGGTAACTCAGTTATTTCTTTATATTAGTTATACGAATTTGGATAACCTCACATTCTTTGGAGAATACACTGAGGTGATAAAGAGTCATGGAATAGCGATACTCACACATAGAGATGGCTGTAGTATCCTGCACACAAGGGCACTGCAAAAGGGCAGTGCATTGGTAAAGCTGTCTTTTGTTCTCAGGTGCTTCAGGTGGAAAGGTTTCCAACATTATTATGACTGCGTGATGGGAATTAACAGACTCCGATCCGGAATGATACAGTTGACGCTAGAAGCGTGGGACATTCCATTTATGCAGTCGTTAGGGAATTCAATATTCCGAGATCCACAGAGACAAGAGTGTGCCTAGAGGACCACATTTCAGGCCTTATCTCACCATGGACAACGCATTGGTCGGCGGAATTCGCTTAACAACAGAGAGCAGTAGCGTACATGCAGAGCTGTCAGTGTTAACAGAGAAACCACACTGACAAGGAGACGGCACGACCATGGGGTCGGGGATTTGTCCGAAATTTTGTGTGGTGAAAGAGGACCCCTAACACCTCACGTGGTTAAAATATTAAGACGCACTACCCGTAAAATCCCGTGGAAAATCTATCCAAAGTTCCTTAGGACCCATATGAGTATAAAATGGTAGTGCATTTCCGAGTCGCCGTCTCTCCTAAATGTTTAGGCATCGGACTCTTACGCCAGAGATCTCGGGTTCGCTTCCGGCACTTTTTTTCTGTTTTATTTTCTTTTGTTATTCCACCAATTTTTCAGAAAGTTTCCCAAACCTACATTATCTTTAACAAATTAGTTACATTACTGAACAAAAATTATTTCCTTTTTGTCCAACAACACAATTCATGGCGGTGAGTTTTCCATCTTGTAAAGTATATGAGAAAAAAAAACGTTGGGTTTTTAATCAGAATAACAAAGTCGATTGGGAAACATTCAATTTTCATACATATAATAATAATAAACAAGAACCGCAGTGGTAATTTTTGTAAAAACAAACAAAGCAACAATTTTTGCGACATCTTGCGCAACATATAAAAACGAATTTTTTACAGTCACAGGGCGTTTGCAATAAATCTCTTCAAAAACATTCCCCATTAACATTTACAAAAATGTTTTGTGTTTCTGATAATTTTGAGGCAAACCAGGAATATTGAATCATGTCTCGGAATATTCGTGACGATAATTGATGGTGAATTATAGAATGAATTTTTATACAGTCTTCCCCGGAATTAATTTCATGATTCTCCTGTAACAATGCGCTACAATTTTGCAAGCAACAGAAGAAACAAGAAAGTGCCGGAGGAGGAATCGAACCCGAGACCTCTGGAGTAACGGTCCGATCGCTAACCATGTAGGCCAAACGGCGGCTCGGGAATGGACTAACATTTTATACTCATACGGCACCTAAGAAACCTTGGATCGATTTTTCTCGGTATTTTCCGAGTAGTGCGTCCTAATACTTTAACCACGTGAGGTGTTAGAGGTCCTCTTCCAACACACAAAATTTCGGGTAAATCCCCGACCCCACGGTCGTGCCGTCTCCTTGTGAGTGAAATAACTGCAGAAATCGATGTGGGTCTACGACGAAAGTAACCGTTAGGACAGTGCGGCGAAAGTTGGCGTTAATGGGCTGTGGCTGCAGACTACCAATGCGAGTGCCAATGCGCCATTGCTAACAGCACGACATCGCCCGCAGCGCCTCTCCTGGATTCGTGACCATATCGGTTGGACCCTAGACTGGAAAACAGTACCCTGATCAGAGGAGTCCCGATTTCAGTTTGGAAGAGCTGATGGTGCGGCTGGAGAGTGGCGCGGACCGCACGACGCCATGGACCAAAGTTGCCAACAAGTCACTGGGCAAGCTGGTGGTGGTGGCTTCGTGAGGGCTGTGTTTACATGGACATAGCTGGGTCCTCTGGGCCACCTGCACCGCTCGTTAACTGCAAATGGTTTTGTTCGGCTACTTGGAGTTCATGTGCAGCTATTCATTGACTTCATGTTCCCGAACAACGAAATGGATGGCACTGCGCCATGTCATTGGGCCACAGTTGTTCGCAGCTGGTTGATAGAACTTTCTGGTCAGTGCGAGCGAAAGATTTGGCCACCCAGATCGCGCGACATCAATCCCGTCTAACATTTATGGGACGTATCCGAGAGGTCAGTTCGTGCGCAAAATCTTGCACCTGCAACGCTTTCGTAGTTATGGATGATTGTAGAGGCAATGTGGCTCAATATTTCTGCAGCGAGCTTCCAACGACTTGTTGAGTCCATGCCACGTATAGCCGCTGCGTTACGACAGAAGAAGGAAGTCCGACAAGATATTAAAAGGTGTCACATGACTTTTGTCACCTCAATATATGTAAAACGTTGTTTAAATCAATGGAGCTGGTGGATGATTTCGGCTTTTTGGCACAGTATATTCTCTATCCATCCACTGCCCTACAAGATAAAGTTTAGAGTTTCCGAATTATTCGCTGGTTAATTATATAATGTCTGTTTTGGAGTAACATATCATTTTGTGGTCTACAGTCCAAAGACTGGTTTGATGCAGCTCTTCATGCTGCTCTATCCTGTGCAAGCCTCTTCATCTCCGAGTAACTACTGCAACCTACATCCTTCTGAATCTGCATAGTGAATTCATCTCTTGGTCTCCCTCTACGATTTTACCCTCCACGCTGCCCTCCAATACTAAATTGGTGATCCCTTGATGCCTCAGAACGTGTCCTACCAACCGATCCCTTCTTCTAGTCAAGTTGTGCCACGAATTCCTCTTCTCCCCAATTCTATTCAGTACCTCCTCATTCGTTATGTGATCTACCCATCTAATCTTCAGCATTCTTCTGCAGCACCACATTTTACAAGCTTCTATTCTCTTCTTGTCTAAACTGTTTATTGTCCACGTTTCATATCCATACATGGTTTCACACCATACAAATATTTTTAGGAAACACTTCCTGACTCTTAAATCTATACTCAACGTTAACAAACATCTCTTCTTCAGAAACGTTTTCCTTGCCATCGACAGTCTACGTTTTACAACCCCTCTACTTCATCCATTCTCAGTCATTTTGCTGCCCAAATAACACAACTCATTCATTTACTAAAGTAATTGCCTCAGCACCACCTGATTTGATTCGATTACATTCCAATATCCTCGTTTTGCTTTTGTTGATGTTTAACTTATATCCTCCTTTCAAGGCACTGTCCATTCCGTTCAACTGTTCTTCCAGTTCCTTTGCGGTCTCTGACAGAATTACAGTGTCGTCGGCAAACCTCAAGGTTTTTACTTCTTCTCTCTGGATTTTAATTCCTACTCCAAATTTTTCTTTGGTTTCCTTTACTGCTTGTTCAATGTACAGATTGAAAAACATCGGGGATAGGCTGCAACCCTCTCTCACTCCCTTCTCAACCACTGTTTCCCTTTCGTTCCCCTCAATTCTTATAACTGCCGACTGGTTTCTGTAAAAATTGTAAATAGCCTTTCTCCCCCTCCTGCTACCTTCAGAATTTGAAAGAGAGTATTCCAGCCAACACTGTCAAAAGCTTTCTTTACGTCTATAAATGCTATAAACGTAGGTTTGTCTTTCCTTAACCTGGCTTCTAAGAAAAGTCTTAGGGTGAGTATTGCCATTTTTCTGGAATCCAAACTGATCTTCCCCAAGGTTGGCTTCCACCAGACTCTATCCTGTGCAAGCCTATTCATCTCCATATAACTATTGCAGCCTACATCCTTTTGAACCTGCTTACTGTATTCATCTCTCGGTCTCCCTCTACAATTTTTATTTCTCACACTTCCCCCCAGTATGAAGCTGGCGATCACTTGATGGCTCAGAACATTTCCTATCCACCAGTCCCTTATTTGAGTCAAGTTGTACCACAAATTTCTTTTCTCCCCAATTCTAATCACTTTAGCACTAGTTATGCAATAGCCATAGACACAGTCATCGTTGACGCAGAATTTTACTATATTCCTGCAAATTAATAACAGAATATTATGATCCATTCCCCACCACACCCCTGTTCTACCCGAGCGTATCTCGTTCCGACAAGGCAAGTGCTCATCTATGAGATACGCAGTATACCCCTTTTATGAAAAGTGTGAGTCCATTACCACACTTGGAGATTTAGTCTGGCTCTTCTCTATAAATAGCTTTATGTCATTACAAATCCTATTTATCCCATCACATTCACAATAATGATTATTTAGAGCGTGTATTATGTGCAGAATAGTGGAGAATGATCTATGATTATGTCTCACATAACTTATATTTTCTTTTACTTTCTTACACTGTGTGGACCCAGTTTAGCAATATTTGTCCATAACATTACCTTTTAAAGAATAATGATGTTGACAGGGACTAGATGGAGGTCTTCATGTAATTTGTTAAATAAACTTTTTATTGTAAAAAACTTCTTATGCCTAAGCTGAAATTTTCAGTATAAAATTACACACAGTTTGGGCTGTTTTCTGCAATAGATGGCACAAATCGTAAAAAAGCGGTGTACATGCGTAGAAAAACATTTTCGTTAACGGTAGTCATGCAATGAAACACGTTCGTATTGTGGACCCACAAGACTACGACAGCACGTACTTAAAAATTTCATCATGAATTTTTAGCTGTTCCATAGCTGTAAACATATACACCAATCAGTACGTGTACACATTTTATAAAGATGACTATTTTATATTCATTGCTGGACAACTCCTTTGGAAGCCAGGATATGGTATTTCTCTCTCATTTTGTAACCATTTATCACATAATTTTTTTATAACTTCACTGCGTATTGTTTGGTGTTTATATTTGCAGCTGCGAAACGGCTGAATATTCTAGTGCCGTTGCATATACTGATCTCATTATAATAGCTGCTGGACTGTTGCAAATCACGGGCATGTGATGCAAGTTTTACTAATGCAATCGGCAATTTTCCTTATTTATTACTGTCATCTTGCGAGATTATGGTTTACAATCTGGCTCGCTCATGATGAAGCTTTTAGTTGTATACTATCATGTCTTGTTGGCCCACAATACTAATGCATTTCATTACATGATTAAAGTTAATAATGATGTTTTTCAGTTCATGTCCTACGACTTTTTACTATTTGAAAGAGCTGCAAATGGTTATAGAAAAGAACCGAAACTAGTCATCGTGCTATAATTGTAGACTAAAAATTGCAGTCTGTCTATAAATGGTTTTTTCCTATAAAAATTTTATTGAATATACACTCCTGGAAATTGAAATAAGAACACCGTGAATTCATTGTCCCAGGAAGGGGAAACTATATTGACACATTCCTGGGGTCAGATACATCACATGATCACACTGACAGAACCACAGGCACATAGACACAGGCAACAGAGCATGCACAATGTCGGCACTAGTACAGTGTATATCCACCTTTCGCAGCAATGCAGGCTGCTATTCTCCCATGGAGACGATCGTAGAGATGCTGGATGTAGTCCTGTGGAACGGCTTGCCATGCCATTTCCACCTGGCGCCTCAGTTGGACCAGCGTTCGTGCTGGACGTGCAGACCGCGTGAGACGACGATTCATCCAGTCCAAACATGCTCAATGGGGGACAGATCCGGAGATCTTGCTGGCCAGGGTAGTTGACTTACACCTTCTAGAGCACGTTGGGTGGCACGGGATACATGCGGACGTGCATTGTCCTGTTGGAACAGCAAGTTCTCTTGCCGGTCTAGGAATGGTAGAACGATGGGTTCGATGACGGTTTGGATGTACCGTGCACTATTCAGTGTCCCCTCGACGATCACCAGAGTTGTACGGCCAGTGTAGGAGATCGCCCCCCACACCATGATGCCGGGTGTTGGCCCTGTGTGCCTCGGTCGTATGTAGTCCTGATTGTGGCGCTCACCTGCACGGCGCCAAACACGCATACGACCATCATTGGCACCAAGGCAGAAGCGACTCTCATCGCTGAAGACGACACGTCTCCATTCGTCCCTCCATTCACGCCTGTCGCGACACCACTGGAGGCGGGCTGCACGATGTTGGGGCGTGAGCAGTGTCCGGAGCAAGTATGGTGGGTCTGACACACCGGTGTCAATGTGTTCTTTTTTCCATTTCCAGGAGTGTATTAAACTTTATTTGATATGCATTTTGATATTCATCTTTCCTTGCCACGTGCACTATTTCTTGTAGAATTCTTCACCTGCTAACGTTACAGTTATCCTCTCTAAATTAGAAAACTATATACTCATTAAACCTAGTGTTTTTTTCACGGATGGTAGTCAAAGATGGCACACATATATTGTGTAACATAATGTGGATAGCTGCAGCAAACCAGCCTCCCGACTGGAGATCGCAATTTTTGAGCGATTTAATACCGTCTGCAGTTTCATTTTTTATTTATTTGCTGTACTGTTGCACAAATTCAGCCTCAGACCAATTTCAAATACCTGCACAAAAATTCAACAATGGCATATTATGCTATAAATACACTCCTGCAAATGGAAAAAAGAACACATTGACACCGGTATGTCAGACCCACCATACTTGCTCCGGACACTGCGAGAGGGCTGTACAAGCAATGATCACACGCACGGCACAGCGGACACACCAGGAACCGCGGTGTTGGCCGTCGAATGGCGCTAGCTGCGCACCATTTGTGCACCGCCGCCGTCAGTGTCAGCCAGTTTGCCGTGGCATACGGAGCTCCATCGCAGTCTTTAACACTGGTAGCATGCCGCGACAGCGTGGACGTGAACCGTATGTGCAGTTGACGGACTTTGAGCGAGGGCGTATAGTGGGCATGCGGGAGGTCGGGTGGACGTACCGCCGAATTGCTCACCACGTGGGACGTGAGGTCTCCACAGTACATCGATGTTGGCGCCAGTGGTCGGCGGAAGGTGCACGTGCCCGTCGACCTGGGACCGGACGGCAGCGACGCACGGATGCACGCCAAGACCGTAGGATCCTACGCAGTGCCGTAGGGGACCGCACCGCCACTTCCCAGCAAATTAGGGACACTGTTGCTCCTGGGGTATCGGCGAGAACCATTCGCAACCGTCTCCATGAAGCTGGGCTACGGTCCCGCACACCGTTAGGCCGTCTTCCGCTAACGCCCCAACATCGTGCAGCCCGCCTCCAGTGGTGTCGCGACAGGCGTGAATGGAGGGACGAATGGAGACGTGTCGTCTTCAGCGATGAGAGTCGCTTCTGCCTTGGTGCCAATGATGGTCGTATGCGTGTTTGGCGCCGTGCAGGTGAGCGCCACAATCAGGACTGCATACGACCGAGGCACACAGGGCCAACACCCGGCATCATGGTGTGGGGAGCGATCTCCTACACTGGCCGTACACCTCTGGTGATCGTTTAGGGGACACTGAATAGTGCACGGTACATCCAAACCGTCATCGAACCCATCGTTCTACCATTCCTAGACCGGCAAGGGAACTTGCTGTTCCAACAGGACAATGCACGTCCGCGTGTATCCCGTGCCACCCAACGTGCTCTAGAAGGTGTAAGTCAACTAACCTGGCCAGCAAGATCTCCGGATCTGTCCCCCATTGAGCATGTTTGGGACTGGATGAAGCGTCGTCTCACGCGATCTGCACGTCCAGCACGAACGCTGGTCCAACTGAGGCGCCAGGTGGAAATGGCATGGCAAACCGTTCCACAGGACTACATCCAGCATCTCTACGATCGTCTCCATGGGAGAATAGCAGCCTGCATTGCTGCGAAAGGTGGATATACACTATACTAGTTCCGACATTGTGCATGCTCTGTTGCCTGTGTCTATGTGCCTGTGGTTCTGTCAGTGTGATCATGTGATGTATCTGACCCCAGGAATGTGTCAATAAAGTTTCCCGTTCCTGGGACAATGAATTCACGGTGTTCTTATTTCAATTTTCAGGAGTGTATCTCTGCCTATGTTATACACTGCTCTTCAAAACTTAAGAACGAGGTAAATGAAGTACCATAACATATCAACTACTTGCTGGAAATGAATGAAAGTGCGGGAGAATGTTGCCAGGGGCTACCAGACGTGCATAGTAAGTTGAATGTTGCATAGTGTGAGGTCGGTTAGCGAGTCTAAGTGTCAAATGGTGTTGGCCGCGAAACAGAGTAGTTGAAAGAACGGGAACAGAAAGTGTGTGTCTATTAGCGAGCAGTTACGGTGCACAGTGAGTACGTTCCCCATAACAACATGGTCCATAGATGACTGTTGAATGGCTCCGCAAGTAGAACAACAAAGTGTGACGCGTGTAGCCTAGGAGTTTGCTATTAATCACAGCATTATTCCACGCGCACTCCGACCCACTAGCTGAACGGTCAGCGCGTTGGATTGCCACACAAGGGGGCGCGGGTTTGATTCCCGGCTAGAGTGGGAGATTTTTCTCTCCTCAGCGACTGGGTGTTGTGCTGTCCTCGCCATCATTGTCGACGCGTAAGTCACGCAATGTGGCGTCGCCCACAATGAGGCTTGCACTTGCCGGCCGAACTTCCCACATGGGAACTCCCGGCTACTGACACCATACGATCATTTCAATTTTTTTCTCGTGCGTGGGGGAGTGTTCCGAACCACGGGCACTGATGCACGAAGGAGAGAAGGTGGTTGAACACGGTCAGCTACAGCAGCAGACGACCACTACATTCTGCAATAGGCAACAAGGGACCCTCGCAAAACAATAGGTGCAATTACAACCGCATTTTACAGTTTTGCTAGCGTTCTCGCTTCCCACGGCCGGGTTCCAGTGTTCGATTCCCGGCGGGGTCAGGGAATTTCTCTGCCTCGTGATGACTGGGTGTTGTGTGCTGTCCTTAGGTTAGTTAGGTTTAAGTAGTTCTAAGTCCTAGGGGGACTGATGACCATAGATGTTAAGTCCCATAGTGCTCAGAGCCATTTGAACCATTTTTGAATAGTTTTGCAGGAACTCAAAGTTTCGGTCCACCTTGGAATGGCTACTTCATGGAGGTGGTCTCTCTGCCCGACGACCAATACGTTGCCACTCGCACATCAGCGGCACCTTTTACGATGTTACCAAGAGCATAGCGACTGGACCAATGAGAAGTGGGGTCGCGTGTCCTTAACGGATGAGAATAGATTAAGTTTGAATAGTGGTTCTGGATGTACGCTCATATGGCAAGTGACTGGAACAATCAATGCAACCAAGAACATGGTCGAACATAACTTTTTTCGTGTACCAGGTGTATAGGCGTACTGACATCCATATTCTTGATCACGGTACTCTCACCGGTCACCGTTGTTATGACACTGTACTCCTCCAGCGTGTGGGTATTATCAGGGGTACATTCGACCATGACTTCATTTTTATGGATGACAGTGCCCTGCCACATCGACCAGAGCAGGTGGAGGAGGTCTTGGAACGAGAGGATATTCGGCAAATAAACTAGACTGCCCCTTCCCCGACTGAAACCTCTTGGAGCACGTATGTGATGCGTTGCAAAGACGTATTGCAACAAGTCCATATGCAACAAAGGTCATCAAGAATTCGTCAACGGCGCTGGTGGACGAATGGAACGTCCGAGAACTACTTACCAACCTTGTGGCCAGCATGGGAGCGACTTGCAGGGCATGCATTGCCCTCCATGCTGAGGCACTTGATCTGTTAAGAACCAGAACCTTCTGTAGTGTTCAGGGAACCATCATGTATCGCGATGACCTCAGTGTAATTACTGTCTTTGAATGAAACTGTCGTTTCTGTTCGTCTCATTGGGCATTTATTTCACTTAACACTTGTACTACACTGTAGCAATTCTTTCTACACTATGTGATCAAAAGTATCCGGACACCTGGCTGAAAATGACTTACAAGTTCGTGGCGACCTCACCTCCATCGGTAATGCTGGTATTCAATATGGTGTTGGCCCACCCTTAGCCTTGATGACAGCTTCCATTCTCGCAGGCTTACGTTCAATCAGGCCCTTTCTTGTCGGAGTGCTGCACTGAGGAGAGGTATCGATGTCGGTCGGTGAGGCCTGGTACGAAGTCGGCGTTCCAAAACATAACAAAGGTGTTCTATAGGATTCAGGTCAGGTCTCTGCGCGGGCCAATCCATTACAGGGACGTTACTGTCGTGTAACCAGTCCGCCACAAGCAGTGCATTATGAATAGGTGCTCGGTCGTGTTGAAAGATCCAATCGCCATCCCCGAACTGCTCTTCTACAGTGTATCAAATAGCTCTGAGCACTATGGGACTTAACATCTGAGGTTATCAGTCCCCTAGACGTAGAACTACTTTAAACCTAACTAACCTGCGGACATCACGCGCATCCATGCCCGAGGCAGTATTCGAAAAAATGGTTCAAATGGCTCTGAGCATTATGCGACTTAACTTCTGAGGTCATCAGTCGCCTTTAACGTAGAACTAAATAAACCTAACTAACCTAAAGACATCACACACATCCATGCCCGAGGCAGGATTCGAACCTGCGACCATAACAGCATCGCGATTACGGGCTGAAGCGCCATGAACCGCTCAGCCACAGCAGCCGGCTACTTACTCGCATCCACTGAATGAGACCATCCAATGTTTCTATCGCGATTTTCAAAGTACGCTACATATTGGCCGAGATCTGATTACTTGTCTGTGTTTTCAAATGTGAGGTTTCCCGCTGCAGAAGCTGTATTGTACCTCTTACATATTCGCCTTGTTGCTCCTTGTTGCTACTTGTTGTCAGCTGTAGAGACTTCCCTGTAGTCTTATTGAAATTTTCAAAAAAATGGTTCAAATGGCTCTGAGGACTATGGGACTTAACGTCTACGGTCATCAGTCCCCTAGAACTTAGAACTACTTAAACCTAACTAACCTAAGGACATCACACAACACCCAGTCAGCACGAGGCAGAGAAAATCCCTTACACCGCCGGTAATCGAACCCGGGAAGCCGGGTGTGGGAAGCGAGAACGCTACCGCACGACCACGAGATGCGGACCTTGGAAATTTTCACTTGTTTCCTTTCCTCAGGTGTTGATTGTCGGTATCGAGTGCCATTTCATAAGAGTCTATCACCTCTTGAAAAGTATCCCGACCACAGTATACACTGCAGTGATTAACGAGGGAACGGTCAGACTTTTAACGTCGAAAACTTCCCTGGTCCTGTCACTCATAGTCTAGGTTAGTTAAAATCCACTTGTTAAATTTTAGCTGTCGTCATGAACTGGAAATCACTGAAAAATAGTTATCAAATGTGACATTTATCTTATACTTTCCGCACTAGAAACTGCCTCGTGTAGGGACCTGAATTCTGTATCTGCAAGGCGTGCCGTTCTGTTGTCACCGCTTGTACTGATCTGCTGCAAACCGAGCGCTAAACCGCCGATAGAAAGCGATCGCAATATAATTAAATACCCATAGGGAAATGCAATTCATATTTTATCCATAAATTTCTTCGCAAATTTATATAGCACATACACAAACAAATACAAGGTTTCCAGCACGTCAACATTAATTTTATTCCTTCTAATTGCTACAAAAATGTGAAATATTGATGTAATGTTCCGAATTTATATTTCCTGTGAACCATGAACGTAAAATCAAGGACGAGTCGCACGGTTCCGGGCTGCGCGCCTAGAACCGCGAGACCACCGCGGCCGGCTAATAAACCAATCGTCAGCCTTTGTGGCCGAGCGGTTCTAGGCGCTTCAGTCTGGAACCGCGAGACCGCTACGGTCGCAGGTTCAAATCCTGTCTCAGGCATGGATGTGTGTGGTGTCCTTAGGCTAGTTAGGTTTCAGTAGGTTTAAGTTCTAGGGGACTGATGACCTCAGATGTTAAGTCCCATAGTCCTCAGAGCCATATTAACCATCTGAATAAACTAGTCAATCCATTTACAGTATTTTGAATTGCTTCATTTCCCGATCTGTTCCTCCATACAAATTTTCTTATATTTCTTGATTCAGTTTTATGTGATTTTTTAAGAGACTAAGCAAACTATGAGACGCTGTCTTTTTTTTTTTCGTCTATACCATTCGAGATATCTAAATACCAAGAAAGAAAGGAAGGAAGATCGGAGTTTAACGTCCCGTCGACAGAGAAGTCGTCACAGACGCAGCACAAGCTAGTACAAGGTAGGGATAGGGAAGAAATTGTCCGTGATCTTTCAGAGGAGTCATTCCGTCATTGACCTTAAGCGACTTACAGAAATCACGGAAAATCTACGGGATCTGAACCGTCTAAAGCCTAGTCGCCCAAGTTGGTCTGACGTCGTTCCACCTATATAAACAGCAAACGTGAAATTTCTTTTGAAGAGTACTCACACAAAGGCGTTTCTTGCCACTTTCGCTTACCCAAAACAATAACTCTTATTCTTTGTCTGATAAGGTAATTTTACTTCATTCCGTTTCTTTAGGAGACAACTGGTAATTAAATGTGGCACTATTACTCGAAAATTCGTCATTATTATAACTTTCTTCAAGTTTTTTCCATCGTCATTCGATTCACAGTGTGCAGTATAAAGTGATCCAGTGGTTTCTAACGATATTTCTTTACTGTTTAAATGGACGATTGAAAGTTTAAGTACCATTTCACAAATCACACAAAACTTACGCGTGTTTTCTTATGATGAGGTCAGCAGGAAAAACATTCACGGGTTTCCTTATTAGCTGCGAGTCGAGACAAAATGTGCAGAATATCTTTTGAAAAACTACCGCCAGAAAGACGTGTTATCCAATACTTACAAGACAGCAGCACTTCGCAATCATGCGCACAACGTTCGCAGTAGCAACAGCTAGCGAGCTCCAGGTGTATTCATTTGTACATGACTGCTAAGTATGGAGCTATTGAATCAGCATATTTCGTCACTATCTGAATGTGAAAATTACTGTAGGATTTTCGCAAAGATGTGCGGGTTCCTATAAACTTTTCGTAGTGCGAGTGCAGTCGTCTCTATTTTCTCAACGTTCTACGAATGGCGCCCTTAAAAAAGTGTGAGTTTTTGCCCTGTTTTATTACATAACTTAGAATGCACCTCTCCAGACCACGGTTTATAACGTATTTCAACTTTAACCACAATTATTCCGTATTTTTCAGATCTGAACTGAATGTGCCCAGTTCATGCTTTAAATTAGTTGATAATGACTCTCCGTTAGGTCGACCAAACACAAATAGTCTCCACCTTTCTTGACAATGCTTTTTTTATTCCTTTGATGACATTTGTTCCCGTAACGGCATCATGATCGGTAATCCCTCGCCGGCCGCGGTGGTCTCGCGGTTCTAGGCACGCAGTCCGGAACCGTGCGACTGCTACGATCGCAGGTTCGAATCTTGCCTCGGGCATGGATGTGTGTGATGTCCTTAGGTTAGTTAGGTTTAAGTAGTTCTAAGTTCTAGGAGACTAATGACCACAGCAGTTGAGTTCCATAGTGCTCAGAGCCATTTGAACCATTTTGGTAATCCCTCTCTCACTGATGGCACTGTCGAAAATGTCGGGTGTGTTTGTATCCAGGAGGCCTAGAATATTTCTTTTACGTTGGATTTGTCAAAATATTTGTACGAGGCAGCATTACGTAGCAGTATTATTTGTCCTTACCGCCGATAACGTATGCGTAGTTTATACAGTCGTTACTGGACAAGTCAAAGCCGCAAACTATGCAAGGGTTAATTCCCTGATATCGAATTTAGGCTGTCTTTGAATGACTCTACGACAGATGTGCCAGAATCTGGTGCAGAGTAGAGACACTAGATTGTTAATCTAAGCCCACCACCCTGGTTACCCTTATCGATATTACTTCACAATCGGATTCATTATCGACCTCACTAGATTTAATGCTTTTACTTGTCGCTATAAAAACTCTTCGTGGAGGGTGTAACCTATCTTTCCGATGTACGTTCCACGTGTTGCAGAAAATTTCCCTATTCTCTACTTTATTTTTCAACCAACTCCCAGTTCCTAGTATGATGTGCGCGTGACTACTTCCACCGAGCCGGCCGTCGTGACCGAGAGGTTCTAGGCGCTTCAGTCTGGAACGGAGTGACAGCTACCGTCGTATGTTCGAATCTTTCCTTAGGGATGGATGTATGTGATGTCCTTAGGTTAGTTAGGTTTAAATAGTTCTAGGGGACTGATGACCTCAGATGCTAAATCCCATAGTGCTCAGAACCATTTGAACTTCCACCGTGAGACGTGTGCTCTGAGACTTAACTGCGAAGTCTGTGTGGAGGAGGCACCTTGGAGTTGACAAAAACACTCAGATATCTCACTACAGATTACAAGTGGAGCCTCAGTATGTCAAACACAACAGGAATTTAAGTCTTCGCTTTCCACGTACGCAGCCAAAAGCCAAAAGGAAGACGACAGTAAAATATGGTGATACCGAGCTGCGTTACAATAGGAATCTTGTTTGCTGTGTACAGATTTTGACCTTACCCTATACTCTGAAACAATATGAAAACGTAAAACAGAGTGTAAGTTACAGCGTGATTGACTTAGCGGCCACATTTCAGCTAACGTGCGACCGAAAACCTGGAAACATTTTCTCGTCTCTGCTGCTTCTCTAATCAAAAGCCGTGATACGCAGCGTGTGGTAATGTGGATAATCGACATACGCTTAATAGTACTCCAGCAGAAGCACTAAGCATGGCCACCAGCAGTTCTGAGATTTGGTAGGAATTAGGCATACTGCGTGATGGAATTAATCATTTGTCGTAGCGTTGTACCAACTTTCCAATACCCTTGGCATAAAAGGCAGCCGCCTGTGCTTTCCGTCAATTCCGTACGCTGGTCTGCACCTCGTTGTCTGCGCCAAAATGCTGTCCTCATAGCCAGCGGTCCATTTGAGCAAAGAGCTGAAATTCAGAGGGAACCATGCCCGGGCTGTAGGGCGAGTGATCAAACACTTCCCATCCAAAACGCTGCAAGAGCGTCTTTGTTTCAGCTGCTGTGAGTTCGTACAACATTGCCGCACTTCGCTGTCACGCATGACAGCTATATTATGTGAGCTTCATGAAATCTGGCGGAAACCCTAAGTGAATGACGGCACGTACTTTACACTTGGAGGGAGTTTCTATTGTTCAAGGCACCTTTATTTGCTCACTGTATGCTCAGAACTGAAAACCACAACGTGACCCAATCGATGGGGGAAATAGCCCTCGTATAATGGAACCCTTCTGCTGCATCACTTCTATTAGCGGGTTTGTAGCAGATAGTTTCTGCAGAGGTTTCCACATAATCTATAGGACTAATAAGACTGTACAACATTCATGTCTGTTTGATTGAATACGCTAACCTACTAGCCGAATTTTCATGGGGTTTTACAGTTACCTTGAGCATAACTTGGGTCAACATATATAGGTTTTATTTAATCAGAATCGGAACCTGGAAGAAAAGGATATTGTAATCTAAAATTTTATCTAAAATCCTCTGCTCAGCTTAATAGTTTCTTTCAGTTGTTTTGGAGTTATTCAAAATATTCAAATTGTATGACACTCAGATAGACTGTTTTATACAGATGGCGTTATTTGTGAAATTATTCCGCTTTTAAAATATAAGTTTAGTTTCGTCTATTACTATAAACTGTTTTCGCTTTATGCAGACATTATAGAAAAAATTAATATGACATTACAAGTAAACACACAAAGTCTATATGAATCACGTAACTGTAACGCTTGTAAACCCAAAAAAGTTGGCTGTTGGAAAAGATGAAGAGACAAGAGGATACTGCACTGCGTGAAAATGTCGAGTTGGCTGTTTTAACAAAACCAATAATTGTTTTAAGACATTTCATTTCGAGTAACACAACTCCGATTATTCCTTTTTCGTAACATTTCGAACAATGTAATTCCATGCTTAATTTCGGATTAATTCCGTTTTTCTTACGTTTTTGCTGACTTTCACCACTGACAAGATTCTACATTGTTCAGAATTTGATCTTGGCTAAGATAAACTTTTACTGTAGGTCACATTACAAACAGCCGTATTATCTGATTTTCGGATCGGTTGAAGGCGTGAGCGTGCCACCTTCAAAAAGGCAGTTTCTAGCAAATTTCTGGATATATCGTACAAATCACCAATCGCGTCGATGAAATCTTTTACGCTTTTAAAGTGCGACAGAATCGATATAATTGCACACTATCCTTCCTAGAAGGAAAGTGGTCACAAAAATGGTTCAAGTCGTTCTGAGCTCTATGGGACTTAACTGCTGAGGTCATCAGTCCCCTAGAACGTAGAACTACTTAAACCTAACTAACCTAAGAACAGCACTAACATCCATGCCCGAGGCAGGATTCGAACCTGCGACCGTAGCGGTCGCGCGGTTCCAGACTAGCTCCTAGAACCGCTCGGCCACTCCGGCCGGCAAAGCTGTCACAGAAGCTTTAATTGCGCAGGGCCATTATACTATATGAAAAATTAATAACCCGACCCATGCACAATATGCATTCATGTGTTTTTCTGAACGAATGAGTTCCTGAAATTCTTTCATTTATTGCTCGAAACACGTTAGAGTACGATGGTAATAAAAGTTATAACGATATAAAAAACAAAATTTATTCCGTGAACAAAGTGTAAATGTCCAAAACACCTAAACAGGCGTGTGGCTTCCGAGGGCTTAATACATGTAAATGCTAGTCAAGTGGCTGCAGTAAAACAGAGGGTAGGTGACCACACCCGTTGTTTGACTTTGTGCACAGTTACCCTTCCCATTCGGCTAATAGAAGCCGGCTTGCCACTGCTACCAACATGCCGCAATTTTCCGCAAACGCTAGAAGTTACTTCGCTCGAATACCGATTTACGGAAATTGGCAGATCGGATTTACTGATCTGCCCATCCTGTATTAGCTGAATGATACAAAGTTTTCCGCTGCACGGATCAAGTTAATCTGGTCTAGTTGCGTGAATGCACACTTGGTAAAATTTCGTAAACTACTACGGGATAATACTTTCTAGATGGCTACGTACGCAACTAGGTCTTATGGACGCAATCTTCAGTTCCCCTGTTCAGTGAACCTTTTTTTAGATTTCTAGGTGTAGGGTGAGGTGATCTAAATATGATACAAAATTACCAAATTAACCTGTATTTTTGAAAGACTAATAAATAACTAACTGTTAATAAAAATTGTAAACATTACAAAGTTCAAGTTGCTTTAAAATGCCACTGTAGGTTACAGTTGTAGACTAGAAAAAATAAAAAAGTGTACCATGTTTTGGACCTAAAATCTTAAATATGATACGACTCCAATCTAAGACAGAGGGTTGAGGTCTTAAAAATGAGACAGGGAACACACTAAACGATACGTGGGGATATCTGTAGGATATCTACGACGTGAAACGTATGTCAGCGAGAAGTCTAGAATTCTTGTGTTTTTAATACTATGAAGTTAACCAGCAATGGGTACAAACTGTTTACAATTGTACCTAATATACCTACAATAATACAAAAATAATCACTACGTTATATTTTTTTATGAACATCTACAGGACCGTTAAACACAAAGTAGACTCTTCGTCTGATGTTTACCACTTCAGTAGAAACACGAGAAATAGGAAGTTTTCCTATGAAATCACTCTTATTAATAAGAGAAATGTCTTTTTCAATTAACTGAGAAAATATTTTTTCCTTGTCCTTGAACTATAACTTTTAGGTCAAATTTTTTGGAAATTTGTGGTAAGGTCTTATGGGACCAAACTGCTGAGGTCATCGGTCCCTAAGCTACGCAGTACTGAACTAACTTAAAGTAATTTACGCTAAGTAATGTTCGGCCAGATTGTAGAATGTATCTTTATACTGCCGCATGGATTGTAGATCGGTATGCAGAAACAAAATGGGTTTTGTGTGACAGGGGAATAAACATGGAGTTATCATGGCATACACATTAAGCGAGTACATTGACATGATGCTTACTCTTGGCGAAGAATGACACGATTCCAACAAATCATCCATGGTCTACGCTGTGAGATATCCCGGTCGTGGAGCTCCATTATGCGCTACGTTCTCACGTGCTAAACAATGACTTGGAGAATCGAGTAGTTTGAGATGGTACGGTGGTATTACAAAACCCGGGATGACTTCATCCCACTGACAACATCCCACTGACAAAACATCTCTCTCCGTGACATCAGCGCATAGGTCGTTTAGAAGGCACATTGAGTTGTCCCTTCAGGGAAATGGCCACTCAATTGAACACCTCACTTAAGGACGTCATTTGTGTCATTTTTTGTCATTATTCAACAACAAAATAATTGAAGAAAACATTAGACTGCACACTGAAAGCGAAATATTGGTCTACTGCTACTTCTTGCTTTTTGCATCTTATTGTTGTTATCGAGGGAGACGCAAATTTTTAATGCTTCGTCCGAGCATATATAGCAAGGAACTTCCGTACGTGATCACATGTGATAGTAGAACCATCACCCACAATATATTGAAACTTTCCTGCGGATTCTTAGAGAAAGTAATAGTCTTTACCAAAATTAACGCTATAAAAATTTATATACTCATACAGTAATAACAAAACAAGTATTGAAAGAATACATTGAACTCAGTAGTAAAACACAAGTCGTCGTACATAAAGACAGTACAAACGTCCCCTTACAAGTAACTCGCTATGTTGCAGCATCCTCTATTCTCTCGTTCTATGTAACAGCGTATTAAATACTCAGAATGCCACCTTATGGTTTGAGGTGCAGATTACATTGCGTATCTCTATCATTTTCCCATTTTAGTGTTACATTCTTCAACGGCGCATGACTAACTGGACTTCCTGTAGCAGCCAAAATTTCTCAGACTTCACGGTCAGGGACTTTTTCCAAGTAAAACGTTGGTCGACTCATCTTGGAACGCACAGTTCCGAAATTGTAACACTAAATCCCTCGCCGACGCATAACGTCTCTGGCGCAGCGTGAACCATTGAAGTTCGATGACCATGTCCATGACGCATTCGTCCCTGCTAAACGAAACCGCCGGCTGGGGTGGCCGAGCTGTTCTAGGTGCTACAGTCTGAAACCGCACGACCGCTACGGTCGCAGGCTCGAATCCTGCCTCGGGCATGGATGTTTGTGATGTCCTTAGGTTAGTTAGGTTTAAGTAGTTCTACGTTCTGGGAGACTGATGATCTCAGGAGTTAAATCCCATAGTGCTCAGAGCCATGTGAACAATTTTTTAAACGAAACCGTGACAAAATGTGCTGCTCTTCTTTGGCTCCGTTCTCTGTTTTCTGCTACTACTGCCTGATATGGATTCTAGACAGCCAAGTAGTAACAAATAATCGGTCGATCGTAAATTTTGTTATCTATTTTTCGCTGTATCAGTTCATTCGCTCCGAGGAGGATCGCTGTGAAGACGGTCGAAACGCCTGTTGTATAGTTGTTTAGTGTTTTATAGTGACGCTTCCTAATATACAGTCTCTTTTTATTCAAATTTTATATACAAATATTTTATTGTTGCACTTATCCACTTATAACTTATAGTTTTGAGTTTTATATTATCATTGGAAGTTTAATTGGTAAATGTTTCCTCCTATGATTTTCCCTTTACTATTATTTTACCATTTTGGGTAGTTTTCTTAATCTCATACCTCCACTAAGTATTTTGTAAATATACAAATAATAACGATGTTGAGCGCCTTGAAAACATTCATCATCATCAAATATTAAATTTTGTATCCTCTCCACATGTCACAGTTTCACGTGGCACGTACCCATCCACAGAAAATTGTACACAACTCTCTAATTTTACGCATTCATACTCAACATTTTCAGCTCGACAGACGAATGTTTGTTCTTGGTCGTTCAGGGAATTTTCAATCTGATTCGTGTGAAATTTACTAATCAAAATATTTTCGTGCACTTTAGCGTTCCTTTCAACATCAATTATCATTAGTACTACAAAGCCCTTATGGTCACTCATTCCCTACTAGATGGTCAGTGAATCTGTCGGTAATCATGCGATTTAAGACGTTACTGTCACGAGTTGGTTGTATGGTTGGTCAAGATAGTTTACAGACAAGGCGTTTAAGGCAATATCGCACATATCCTTTACCCTTATACAGCGTGAATTTCCAGGTCTATAACCACCAAACTGAAATTTCCACATGGTGCCGTACTATGATAACGAAATTTTCTCGTGGCCTTTTTCAGTTTCTCCCTTGAGTGTTTAGTCACAGCGGCACCTGATACAGGTAGTCTAAAAATGCACCTGAGCACCATGTTCGACTCACTTTTGAAGCTTGGCAAATTATTTCGCTTTCTCAATTTAGCCTACAATAGACTCATTACATGTGCACCATTTCCTCATGGGATGAATTACGGCGTCATAACTAGCGACCAGACCATACCCGTGATATATATTACGTTCGGAATTAACATTTCGCTGCTGTTCGCTTCTGGTTTCAGTCAGCTATAAACTCACAATAGAACATAGGTATTATTACCGCTAATGATGATGGCCTGGTCCATTCTTTGACTTTACGATAAATGATACTGTAGTTACAAATACAGTATTCACATTTTTTTTTATTCGTGAAGAAACACTAATTACCTCTCGGAATGTGGCACGTATTTCGTCATTGGGCCTATTGAGAAGCTCCATTATTCCAAAAAACCGTTACCAAAATCTACTACAAGTCCCTGCTATTAGTGTGTGTGTGTGTGGCGGAGGGGGGGGGGGGGGAGAGACAGTGAGAGCGGGGGGGGGGGGGGGGAGAGAGAGAGAGAGAGAGCAGCTACAATTCTCTACTTCGGGTTTAAGCTATCAACCCGGCTCCGTAACAGATGACAGTGAACACTTCTGGTAACGATGATACATTCACTAAATGAACATCCACCCTTTCTGAAAAAAAAAGAAAAATCGGGATTGTTTATTTGTCGCGAAAGCGTCACGGATACGGGTCTCCGACAGTCGTGGCTCGAAAAGCAACAGAGGCGTTATACATTATAGAGATGTTTTCTGTTATTATTACGAACGTGCACGTTCCGAAAGAGTCTGTTAGCATGTTACTTCCTCCTGCAAATACCTAACGATGAGACGACGGCCACAAAATTTGAGAAATTTCAAATGAAAGGGAGGCTTATCGATAGTCATTATTTCCGAGCGCCATTCACAGTTGGAATAGGAAATGTCTGATCAATATTCTTTTTTGTTGACGAGCTTTTGCATAATCATAGAACGTAGTGTTTTCCAGCGTACTGTTGCACATATTTCATCGCTATTTCCCTTTTACTATCGCTTTTTGGGAATGGAAATTTTCTAACAATGTTAGCTGCGGCAAAAAGTATTTATTAGTTTCTCTGAGGATCTGAAGGTCAGTTCCAGCATGTTTCAGGTAGCATTTTTCTGTATGAGATGGCCTGTAGAAGCATTTTCGGCACTATCGACTTTTTAATGCGTCTCGCTCTCGCTTTCTCTCTCTCTCTCTCTCTCTCTCTCTCTCTCTCTCTCTCTCTCTCTCTCACACACACACACACACACACACACACACACACACGCGCGCGCGCGCGCGCGCGCGCGCGCACACGCACAATGTCGCTTGTGATGGGCTCTTTTCTTTATTGTATGGTCACTGAATCAAATATTCAAAATGTATGCCACACTGGACAAGAACAACACGATGCAAAGTCGCGTACTGTGATGTAGCTTTGTTCTGTCATTGTATACTGATGAAACAAGGTAACGGTGGAGTCATTAAATTTATGGTAAAAACAGTGTTAAAAATACTTGTTACCCATCATACAAAGGTAATGCAATGTGACGAAAAGCCACAGTACTTCCACTAACTCTAGTGAAATTTTCTATAAAGGTAATCCTTTCTGGAGCAAAGAGACCGACTCGATTTTCGCTCCTTTCTCAGATAAAATGTCGGGCCATAATCCGTACCAACGTCCACTACCGTTCTAAATTCAAGACTTAAATTACGTTTATAAGAATAGCAATCGAAACATAAATAAATGCCCATGCTATAGTTTTACGCCAAAAATAATAACTATCTTTTCGCATTGCCCCTTGTTAGTTGTGTACGGTACGCTTAAGTATCCGTATTACCAATTCGATTATTTTCTATGCTTGTTCCAAGCATGCATACATAACTGTATTCAGTCACTTAGAAGACGGATGGTTTGAGAATGGACACAAGTCCGAAACTAGTCACCATCAATAAATAAGTGAGATTTCCTAATGTAATTAACGACGGTATTCCAACCACTTCTTTCTTCAAAGATAAAGATGCGAACCCACTCCACCTCTATCTGTACAGTAATAACGTAGAAAACGAATCAAAGCTGACCATGGTTTTACACAAATAAAACAAGTTACGCAGTAGATCGTACACAGGGGCCGAAATATGTATGGATAAGAAACAAGATGAGAAAGGCAGAGTTATGACAGCAATGCACTTTTCATTACTTCAGCCAGTCACCTAAAGGCACCGAGAATGTTTTCTGGACACAAGAGCCAAAAATCACTGGTGTTGATCTGAGTTGCTGCCTAAACCCAGTGTTTCAAAATTTCTTGAAGAGCCACTTCCTCGTCTCGCAAGAAATCATTAGCCAATTTACCATGAGAAAAATTGACTGCCATCCTGCCCTGACTGTTATTTCTCTGAGGGACTCCATCACTAGCCCAAAGATGGCGCTCTCAACAACGAGCCATACTTACCTTTGTGCAAGTTTCACAGCAAAGTTAGTTCCAGTCCCAGAAGACGGCGCGACTCATGTAAGCTGATACGTCTTATCAGTGGCTGTTAATGTCTAGTTTCATTAGCTAGCAACCTCCACATTTCATTCCCTAAGCAGACCTATCACACATAAAATTTTGTCTTGTGTATTTTGTCTAGTTGTGATCGATTCTGTAAACATTTAACAGATATAAAAAACCGTTGCCGTTATCCTAAGGCTGGGACAATGCCCTGCACAGAGTAATTTACTATTCTCTTCGGATTGCTTATCTTCATTGAGTACTTTCTTCCTTTCCTGTATTATCAATTAAAACAGGGCTCAAAGTTCTGAGGGCCAGCTTTGATACATTCTAAGAGTGTCGTTTAAAAGATTTAGCATAACATGCAAAATTGCCGGCTTCTAGCATACCTGCAATTAACCCTGACAAACCCCTTATTAAAATTTTCGAAACTGCTGATACCATAACATATTCTATAGTCAAATGTCGAAAGAAAAGAAAAAACAATACGTATTTTCACTCGTAGAAGGCAAGTCTTCAATATAAAACAAGAATTTACATTTGAAAAAAAAAAAGCTGCTATTCATTCTCCCCACGAAGTCGCCATTTAGGAAAAAAAATAATAAAGTGAATGAATATCATACTTTGTTTAGCCGGTCGGTGTGGCCGTGCGGTTCTAAGCGCTTCAGTTTGGAACCGCGTGACCGCTCCGGTCGCAGGTTCGATTCCTGCCTCGGGCATGGATGTGTGTGAAGTCCTTAGGTTAGTTAGGTTTAAGTAGTTCTAAGTTATAGGGGACTGATGACCGGAGAAGCTAAGTCCCATAGTGCTCAGAGCCATTTGAACCATACTTTGTTATAAACGATTATTTTATGGACGAACTATTCGTACTCTGCAAATTTCTAGAGATATTTAGGTGTCAAAAGTTAAATAGTCCACTTTCTATGCACAGAATATTTTTGGACGTCAGGTGCAGACGATATGCAACAACGAAAAAGTGTGCTTTGGGTAGGAAGAATGCAAGACTCCGTCACACCAACAGAAAATTTAACGAATGAAGATGACTCGAAAGCACAAGCACTCTTCGCTATATGGTTGTTACATGATTCATTGGCGTATTTAAGTCAGCAGCTTCAGGCTCTTATGCATTAACATACCAATAGAACCGTACATTTATTTCATTTACGCAAACATTTTTTGCAACACTTCGATAAAATTTACACATAGCTTTCTGTTTGAAGTTGTTTCGAGTAAGAGAATGGCCCGATTGAAAATATACGAATGATGGTAACATGTTGCCAATCAACGTGATTCCGAAGCCACGTGAGCTTATCGATTAGTCTGACATCTGGTTAATCGTCGAAATACCTTTGTTGTCCTCTCTAGTCGATAAAATGCTTAATATGAAACAGATCGGACCGTTAAGCGCTGGGTGAAATTTCATCATACGTTATTAAATAATAAATTTTCCATTGCTTCTTCTCATCCAGCTATTACCTGTGGAACGAATTACATAACTGTAATTACATTGGACATTTATCCAATGTTGAAAATTTTTTAAAAGTTAATTTTAAATTACATTACTTGCATTTGCATTCAATGTTTCTCACAGCAAAGGCACATTTAGAAACGAACAGTCATCCATACGTTTCCACGTTATTCATACGTATTTTTTTCTCCGCGATAGTTATTTACTGTAGGTAAACATAAATCTGTAGAGCCTGGCGGATTTTGAACCCTATAATACTTGTCCTATATCGTAATCGGAACACCACCTCCCTGCACAAAATTCGCGCTGCTTGGAATGAAATGAAAAGTGAGAAAAGTGAGGAAAAAAGTAAGAAAAAACTCCTGTAGCGGAATAGTGATGAATATGTGGAAAAAGTTGACTAACGCGCTGTCTTCGCTGTAAATTTTCACTTTTGGAGCAAATTTGGTGTAAGAAATTTATATGCACTTAAATATTCTGTGCAGCTGATCCCAGCGGAGGTCCTCCCTCGGGCATGCGTATGTGTGTTTGTCCATAGGATAATTTAGGTTAAGTAGTGTGCAAGCTTAGGGACTCATAACCTTAGCAGTTAAGTCCCATAAGATTTCACACACATTTGAACATTTGAACTAAATTGTTCTATTGATAAGCGATTGCCGTATCTGCCCAAAGACAGAGATGATGATGGAGCAGCACCCTAAGCTTGGCTAAAGATCTGAGTTGGTTTTCCATTTTGTACACCGAAAAATCACAAACGATTCTTAGAATATCATCAATTCATCTTCGCAGAACATTTCAGATACTGTTAAAAGTCTGTTAACTGCAAGATTTGGCAAAAACTACCAGCAAAATACCTGCAAATGAATGCAGGTTAATATGATAACACTACAATGTCAGCAATACATGGCCGATACGGTCGTTTGTATCGTAGATTAGAAACATCTAGAGAATTGTAAATGTATCAACACACATATTGTTCAGGGTGATTCAGAAGTAAATGTACGCACTACGCGGGTGTAAGGAAAGCGCCAAAATAAGAGAAAAAGTTAAATAAAGTTTTGTCTGAAATTGACTTGTTTCCGAGTTATGATACATAGTGTCATTTGTGGTAGGCACCACATTTTGGGCAGTACAGGCTTTTGGCTTGTCGTGTTCGCGTGTATAGCGACTGGTGTTGCTCTGTACACCTCTCTACACTGCTGTAGGGGTTCGTCAATCAAATGTATGCCGCCGTCTTCAGAGATAGCAATTCCACCCGTTTCACCTGGAGAAGGCACAGAAGCTGACACCTGTAGACTACACTAGACGTCAGAATTTCTGTGAGTGGTTACTCGGTCGCCATGCTGGTGATAAACTGTTTGGTCGTCGATTAATGTTTCGGGTGACATCGTCCTCACCCATGTGCGTATCGTGAACGCTTATAACATGCATGCATGGGCGTATGAGAATCCTTGTGTAACTACAGTACGAGGGCATCAACATCGTTTTGCAGTGAACACTTGGTGTTGTGTAGTGAACAATCAGTTTACTTCGACCGTATATAATTCCAACGCGCCTGACTGGCAGAGTGTATCGACAATTTTCGGAGCATTAATTGGGCGGTCTGCTTCATGATATCCCATGGGCTACACGAACCGACTTATGGCTTATGTACCACGGTGTTTCTGCGCATTTCAGTCACGAGACAAGAGAGTATATCAATGTGCTTATCCCGATAGGACCAGTTGCTTCACCCGCCTAATCTCTGGATCTTAGCCCCTTGAGACCTCTTTTTTGGGCTGTCTCAAAGAACTAGTGTATGGTGTTGCAACTGAGAATGAAGCACAGCTACAGCAGTGAACTCAAAATTGCTGTGCAACTGTGCAGAATGAGATGAACAGAGCGTTCAACATCCCGAGAGCGGTAATACGTCGAACACGTCACTGGCTTCGTCTACATGGACATCATTTTGAACATGTTCTGGGGTAAATATAAAGCATGTAGTTGTGATGAATTTCGGGTCCCTTCGTGCCGTTGTTTTCTGAGAAGAATTAATGTTGTGTTGCACTTGTGACTCCTACTCTACTGCATAACGCTGAAATAAAGCAGTTTAAGACGAGACTTTATTTAATATTTTAAGCTTATTCCGATGCGCACATTACACGGATGAAGTATGTGCAGTTACTTTTGAATCGACAAGAATTAATTTGGTAAGAACTGCATTGAGCAATACACAGCTGTAACGGAATATTTTATTAGAAACGATCGATTTCGGTCTAGGATCAGACCATGATCGGGTCCAAATACCATTTCAGATATGCATTTTGTAATTACAATTACGAAAATGCATATCTGAGATGGTTTTTGGAAGCGATCATGGTCTGATCTAAAATACAGTATACCGTTACATAATGCACCTCTTAACATTTATTAAAACTGTAAAACACCACCTCCTGGAATTAAATAATTTTGTATTGTTTGTGGTGCACTTGTGATTCCTGCCACACTGCATTCTCGGAAATAAAGCAGTTTCAGACAAAACTTTATTTAATATTTCACTCTTATTTTGATGCATATTTTTCACCCACGAAGTGTGTATAGTTACTTTCGAATCACCCTATATACGAAGCTCAATCCGGCGCGATGTGGCTACGTAAGAATCAGCCTTCCGTACATCTGTTGAGTTTTGAGAAAGGTTTGGAGCCCCGAACTCTATATTTAGTGAGCAACTACGAGTATCTTAATTTGGAACTTATCGACTCGACATTAACATCGTACCAGAAGCAAAATGTAAACACTATGATGGTGACCGATTGTAAAAATCACAGAACTGTATAGTTTACTGGCATAGGAGCATGAGCAGGGAAAATTTTTTGGCCGGCAGTCCTTCAGCACGTTTAGGTAGTATTAGCTATACTAGCATATCTATAACCTAAGTATCTTGAGGTGCGCGGGTATTTCAGTATTGACGACTTTGGTTTCATTGAACTCAGTTAAGCACGACTAGAAATGCAACGCATCGATAAAGTTTTATCTTTGCTACCGAGATTCGCCTTTGTTTTGGAGGCCTGAAAAAAAGTCACATTACAAGACACCATCTAGTTGTTTAATATTCAGGATTGGAGTTCGATTACATATAGCCATTGATCGCCAGTGGTAGTGATATGAAAGTCACTGACAGCGCTGCCGTACACTGAAACACATCCTGAGCACAGGGATGTCTTTCTTAGTTACGTGATGATGATATTGTTTGCAGCATCAGTCTATCTGAATCTCGTTACCAGGAACCCCTCTATGTGTTGATCTACCTTCAATAACCAAACAGCTACATATCCTGATGGCACTTCTAACACTCTCCCCTAACAGTACCACTAGTTCTGCCACGGGAAGGGCCAAAAATAACACTACCGGCTACTGTAAGTTAACCATACACCGATAACGTTACACGTGTGAAACGATTTTGATTTTAATTTTGACCGTTACTGTGTGTTATGAATAAGGTATAGGAATATTTTTCGTTCCTCAAAAGATTATTATTGAAAAAAAAACAGCAAAAGAAACGGGATTCGAACAAAGGTTCTATGAGTTATAAAATAAACTGTAATTTCGTAGAAGCAAAACGGTCGCCAGCCTAACTAGTCAAAGTTGTGCCAAGTACTAGCACCGTTCCTGAAGAAAGTTAACTGTTGGTACGTACTTTACTTGATACTGAAGTACTAATTTTGTTAATGGGACTGAGACAGTAATACACTTTAACAAGCAATATACCTGTGGTTTCGCATGAATAACTCAGAAGGAATATCAAAACGTTTTGTCAACAACCGGCTCACAGTAGCATTTACTATCTGTATAATAAAGAAGCAAGGTAATGATCATTGAAGTAGATGACTTACTTACGGTGGAGCTGTAATAACTTGGACGTGAGGTTCTTTTATCAGTGTAATTAATGTTAAATACTGTCACTAAAACGTTTTTCTGGTACTTACATTCTCTCTTTCGATTATTATTTGTATTCTCAAGGAGCGTTCACATCCTTATACTATTTAGATGAAATGGAACGTGTGGTGCTAGATCTAACATAGTTTTAATATTTGTACCTAGTTGCTTATTATAAGCGTGCATATGTTAGAGAACTGGCAAGCGCACTTCATCAGTGCTATAGTTATAATATGAAAGCCGGCCGCGGTGGTCTCGCGGTTCTAGGCGCGCAGTCCGGAGCCGTGCGACTGCTACGGTCGCAGGTTCGAATCCTGCCTTGGGCATGGATGTATGTGTACGTTTAATAAGTTCTAGGGGACTGATGACCACAGCTGTTAAGTCCCATAGTGCTCAGAGCCATTTTTTTGAAACTTAAATCTGGTCCAGCCATTAGCGTGGGGATCCAGAAACTAATCATCAGTAGACTCATATCAAAGCTGGACATTTTAGTTACAATACAATACGTAAAACACCATTAACCATATACACACGAAATTATAAACACTCATTTCCAAACCTGAACAATAATGAATCCTTATGCCAGTCCTTCAAAGTCTGCTACCTAGTAGCTATTAGGCATCATTACGAGTTTTGCACATAACTGTAATACTATATTGAGTTTTCAATAAGACCTGCTGTAGGCTGAATATTTCAAATTTCTCTTTGTGGCAATTGTGCTTTAGTAAACTTTCACTATCCTTTTATGAAAAAGATGTGGAGAACTTCAAAACGTAGGCTCACTGAATAATTATGAAATTTATTAATCCACAAAAGTTAATTGACTTTATAAAGTAAAGTAATTACTTTTCAGTTCAATAAAACAGGATATTCGAATTATTGCGACTCTTGGAATAGCACCCTGTCTAAGTAAATGACTAAGTATAAAATTCGGGTGTCCAACACGAAGTTTAAAGAACACAAACTTATTACTGAAAAAAGAAATCGTATAACTGGTCCGTGCAGTTATACATTAGTCATCTGGCAATTTGAGATGAAGGTGATGGCAGTATTGATCAGCTGCGGCTGGTCAAAAATGCGGCAGAAGTGTCCGTGACTCTTGCTTGCTATGTAACAGGCTCTGAAAATTCTCTTATTAGAGTCGGATTATCGTAGCAGAAGTACACCATGAATAATAAGCCACGTTAATTCGATATCCGAGGATATGTTATGTAATTTTGCTGTACCTCTTGCCTCGTTCAGTTCACCAGATGCCAGTTGTTGGCCTGCTAACCACCGACTAACTCTTAACACATAGGAGCCTTAACGTTCGACCACCATATCCATCTTTTCTCTTCCCGCTAAGCCAGTTTCGTTGGTCATGAGTTTCCCTCCGAGTTTTATATGATAGAATACTCACATGGTGACAATTATTGAACTATACGAAATAAAAGCGTCGTAACTTCGGAATGGTTTGCTTCAGGACGTTCAAACTGCACGGTTGGCCTCGGGGCGTGATGGGAATTAGTTCTGGGAATGCTTGTTTGGTTTAGCGACAAAGTTTTCTTTCATATGGACTGGTTCGTCAATAAGCAAAATTGGCTCATTTCGGGGACTGAAAATCCATATTTCGCGATCAAGAAATCTTCACCCTCAACGGGTGGCTGTTTGGTGTCCACTGTTCCGTCACGGAAAATCGGTGCTATATTCCTGGATGGCATGGTGACTACCGAACGGTACGTGAAGGTTTTGGAACATCATTTCATCCTCATTATCCAAAGTTACCCTGATCTCGACAAGATGTAGCTCATGCAAGATAAAACTTTACCTAATTGAAGGAGGACAATATTTGATGTCCTGTAGGAGCACTTTGGGCTCCGCATTCTGGTTCTGGGGTAAACAGAGGCTAATGGCAAGGGCCTCGATAGAGCGTGATATTGTCCGAATCTGAACACATGCGACTACTCCTTTTTGTGGTGCTAGATTAAATACAAGGTATACAATAATAACCACGAAAACATTGCTGAGGTTAACACAGCCATTCAGTAAGTCATAGGCAGCATCGATGTTCCGACACTTGCCCAAGTCGGTCGGAATGCAAAATGGACGTAAATGGATGTAGGCGATCAGACAGGATGCTTAAGTACGTGTCACCTTTCAAAGTCGTATCTAGACGTATCAGGGGTCCCGTATCACTCAAACCGCATACGCTTCACACCATTACAGAGCCTCCACTAGCTTGAACAGTCCCCTGCTGACATGGAGGGTCCATTAATTCATGAGGTTGTCTCCATATCCATACACAATACAATTTGAAACGAGAGTCGTCCGACAAGCCAACATGTTTCCAGTAATCAACATGTTTCCACTGTTGATGGGCCTAGGCGAGGCGTAAAGCTTTGTGTCGTGCAGTCATCAAGGGTACACGAGTTGGACTTCGGCTCCGAAAGCCCATAGCGTTGAGGTTTCGTTGAATGGTTCGCACGCTGACACTTGTTGATGGCCCAGCATTGAAATACATAGCAGTTTGCGAAATGATTGCACTTCTGTCACGTTGAACGCTTCTCTTTAGTCGTCTCTGGTCCCCTTCTAGCAGGACATTTTTCCGGCAACAGCGATGTCTGAGATCTGATGTTTTACCGAATTCCTGATATTTACGGTACACTCGTGCAATGGTCGTACGGGAAAATCCCCACATCATCGCTACCTCGGAGATGCTGTGCTCATGCGCCAACTATAACACAACGTCCAGGCTCACTTAAATCTTGACAACTTGCCATTGTAGCAGCAGTAACCGGTCTAACAACTGCGCTAGACACTTGTTGTCTCCTACAGACGTCGCCGACCGCAGTACCTTTTTGTGCCTGTTTACATATCTCTGCATTTGAATACGCGTGCCTATACCGGTTTCCTATATTGTATATATACCGAAGCGCCAAAGAAACTGTTACAGGCATGGTATTAAAATTGCTGCTTAAAACGTAATAGTGAATTGTCATATGAAGTGACCCAATGTGTGAGGAAGCAAGCAAGCGCTGTGACTACCTAGCAACATTGGCGAGCGAATATGATACATACTTCCGCGTCACCCGGGCAAGGCCTTGCAAGCGGTGCTTAACGTGTGCACTAGCATTCCGATGAAGCATTGCACAGTGATCTCAAGCACACAGAAATATTGTAGTAATGTCCCAGTACTTCGCCAGGCGATGTAAAACCATACTAGTGTTACATACTTTGAGTTGCAGAATGATTCGCTGATTAGTCTCCACAAAAATCTACAAAATGTGTGTGAAATCTTATGGGATTTAACTGCTAAGGTCATCAGTCCCTAATCTTACACACTACTTAACCTAAATTACCGTAAGGACGAACACACACAAACCCATACCCGAGGGAGGACTCGAACCTCCGCCGGGACCAACTGCACAGTCCATGACTACCGCGCCCAAGACCACTCGGCTAATAAAATTATGTTCAGTGGACGTAGTGGTCGAACTGTACCAAATTTCAAGGTAATTACACTCATGTTAAAGAAAAAAAAAGGCAAAGGTCCCGAGTTCGAGTCTCGGTCGGGCACACAGTTTTAATCTGCCAGGAAGTTTCATATCAGCGCACACTCCACTGCAGGATGAAAATCATTCTAAAAACAGAACACCTTGAACGACTCGAGATTGGACGTTAACATTCACAGGGCATGTACATTAGTATGTTCTGTAGAAATGATTAGCATTTCAGTCACCTCGGTTCAGCATGAGTCCTGTTGCCTAGTAGTCACAGTGTCTGCAATGGGCCCTGATAACGTGGTCCATACGTGGTGACATCGACGCGCATACGGCGCGAATGGCGCCCTGTGCTATAGTCATCCATGCTGCATTCACTTGGTTCTAAGGTTCATCTGCGGTGATTGACATTGGGTCACAGCGCCATGCCCGTCGTTTCACCATATCCTACGTAGTTTCGATTCGCGGCCAAGTGTGGTGATATGGTGGGCCAGGACAAAAGGCTGACATCCTGTGACCCCTAAACGGCACGTCTTCGTGCTGCAACATATGGTCGTGCATAGTCTTGCTGAAAATGGCGTGTGGGGTGTTGTGCAGGAACGTTATGTCTACGGGTCGCACGATGTCATTCATGTAGGTCATACTGGTCCCAGTGCCCTGGCCACGCTCCAGCTGTGATTTGTGGTTGTACCCAATAACACCCCGCACCATAAGGCCTAGCATCGGAGCTGTATATCTTGTGCGAATCCAGTCACTGTGATGTCGCTTCCCCTGACCGAGGCGAACCAAAAGGAGCCCATCATTTTCAGACAAAGAGAACCTTGATTCGTCCGAAAACACTATGTGCTGCAATTCCTGTTCTCACTGACGTCGTTCCATGCACCATCGCCGTCTAACGTGTTTCTGCACACTCGTCAAAGGTCTGGCAGAGGTGTGAACGACGCACACGTAACCCGCGCCAAAATAAATGGCGACCGACTGTCACCCCTGATAGTGTACGATGTGTTACACTGTTCCATCGTGGCGCCAGAGCGAAGGAGGACGCAAATCTGTCCCGCAATGCCATCCGGATAAGGTCAACTGGATGATATATCGCGTATTTTTGTGCTAATGTGCAGAGGTGAACTTCCGTGGATCGATAATTTACTGGAAAACCTGTGTTTTAGTTTCGATGTTTTAATTTTGTGTGGCCCCTGAAGTGTTTCAGAAAACCCCATGGCAATTAGCGTAGTTTATTCACCAGTTTTCAGCTGAGAAATTAATTGTACTTAATTAACAGGCTGAGCGATAATCAGAAATACTTGGAACTATGAGCAGAGGTCGTCTCTAAACCGTATCGAATACTGGTTACGATAGGAAAACTTTAATGAATTTCCAAAATATTAATTTGTGCATGTGAACTTTTCTTGTATATTGCATTGTATGTAACTGGGAACCTTGAATTTCTTGTACATACTTATTCGTTAAAACAGTAGACTTTCATTTTGCGCCGTAGTTCCTTATTCCCTTTGATTATAATCAGTTAGTTAGAACATTTCATTCCATTTCGGAGAGCTGGGATATGGACATGTGGATTGGAGGTTGTGGGCAGCATGTTTCTCGATTACTTTATGGTTGTACGCACAAATAATTGCCAGGCACTTGTAAATGGTAATGGTACTTAAAATCGCACAAATGCATACTAAACGCACAAAAAAAACAGTATTTCATAAAGCAGTAACTGAAACTTTTAACTAGCCTCCCCAAAAATGCTATTTTCGTGCCTAAAATGTTGCAAAATGTATGTGGCTAAAAACTACCATGCCGAACAGGCAGCAGACATTTCATACTAAGCCCTAAATGAGACGATGTACCAATAAAACCTGAGCACGTCTAGAACATATGTTGGCTAAAATGCTATGCTAAGCATGCTATCACACAAACACACAGGCCAACTACCGGAAGAACTACTGGAAGAATGCAGTTAAGTCCCTTTTTAGGCCTACACCAGGTGTAAGGCACAATGGACCCTAAAATTAAATATTTCCACAAGTAAATTATCTGCATTACTTATTAAACTACATGTGGCTTGCTTATTAGCACTACTAAAACTCCATCCGTTCAGGTATCGAAAGCCCAGGTCTACCGACTGACAGCCGTGTAATTCTCAGACCATAGGCATCACTGGTTGCAGATATGGAGGGGTGTGTGATCACCTAAATGTACTCCCAGCCGTTGCGAGTTTTCGTGACTGAAGCAACCACGTCACAATTAATTAGCTCCTCAATTGGCCTAACAAGGGTTGAGTGCACCTAATTGGCAACACTACTTGGCAGACTCAGATAGCGACCCATCCAAGTGCTATCCAAGCTCAACAGCGCTTTACTTCGGTTATCTGAAGGGAAGTGGTGTTACTACTCTGGCAAGATCGTTGGCTTATTAGCGCTACAGAAATAAATTATATGTTAGTCGACGGTCATATTTCGATCTATCTACCATGCATTAAGTTCATCAAAATACATAAAAATTAGTACTCTAACGTGGCAAAACACACGTGGTGACTACTACTGATAGCTTTAAGTGCACTACGAGAATTACCAAAGTAAACAATGTTATTACCATGACGCTGGAATTCACAATATCTTACTTTCGCAGAAAGAAACATCAGCTAGTTCACCATTCATTCATACATCTTCCAATGCTTGAAAAGGGCTTAACACAGCAATATGATCAGAATACCTACTATCAGACGTGCCTTTTGTTGATACATCAAAATGTCGATTGACCGTGGCAGTAACAAAAACCTCTGGAAAGGTAGAGCTGCTGAAACATGTTTCCAGTATTATCATCTTACCCAGTTTTGGTTCAATTGGCAGCTTATTAAGAATCCAGTCAATAGAGTAAGTTCATTATTATTTAACTAAGCTCTTCATTGCTCTTAGTAAGAGTTTAATTTCAGTTACAGCGTCATTGGATGCAAACTGAATTGCCTTGCAAAGAAACTGTGCTATTGCTCCCAAAATTCAGTAGTTTTATTGACACTTGTACATGTATTTTGGAGCATTAAGATTAGACTTCTTGTATGATTTAGTGGTAGATTATAGAAAATACAGTCTGTAAAAGTTTTAGAGAGCCTTGACACCATTGTGCCAATTGGCAAATACTGAGTCTTCCTCAAAAGTTGTTGTGCACATAAGCTCGAGTACGCCTGAATCAGTTATTACAAAGAACAATAATTGTCAATTAGTATCATCGATTGTATTTTTCTAGTGTAGACTAGGCTGCAATATTTTCTTCCCCCCTGAAATGATGCTTGCTTAGATGATACATAATTGAAAACTAGAAAAACGTTAAGTGGTAACAGTTACTTCTGTGAACCACCAATAACATGTCCACAGAACGAAATATCAACATTCGTTAGGTGTTTTAGACGTAAAGATGCCATTGTAACATTTAATAAGCACCATAAAAAAGTTTACACGTGGAAATATTTAATATAAGGACACATTGTGCCTTACACCAACTGTGATGCAAAGACTGTACTGTGGAGATTCAGAAGTGATGCCATTTGTTGTAGGTGACAAGCAACAGGAGCATAAAGCAGCAGCTTGTTTTATTTCACGTTTACAAGTTTGAGTTGAAGTAAAACTCTTCTTCAGCAAATATTCATATTCGTTAATTACTTTTGATAAGCATTTGTCGCTTTTTAACTGCTTATGAAGAGCATGTTTCATAATCGTTGTCATATCCACAGCGAATGCTACATAATTTCCAACGAAATTTGCAGATGCAAGATGAAATTTTCTGACGAGACAGTGTAGTATTTGAAATAATTTTTTTTAGTGATGTATGAAAACATTGAGTGATGAAATACATATGAGTGCTTACATATTTTTAGCGTCAAAATACTGTAAATTATACCAGCATTGACACTATTTTTAAATATTTGAACAGGGCGAAAAATTCAGATCGTTCTGAACGTTTTTGAGCATGGCACTAGGCATGCGTGCAGATGTGTGTGTGTGAAAGTGTGTGAGTATATATATATATATATATATATATATATATATATATATATATATGTGTGTGTGTGTGTGTGTGTGTGTGTGTGTGTGTATGTGTGTGTGTATTTTGCTCAGGCATTTTAGATGCAGAAATACCACAAGTTACTCCTTTTACATACATTTTGGATAAATACCTTTGAATCTAGTGCAAAATAGATCGTTCGGATACTTATGAGCACAGCCAAGAGGGCTACTTTTGGGCTACATTGTCACTGGCTCTTAACTTTCAATGGCCTGCATATTACTGTGATCTGATTGGCTGTTTCGTTTTAATGGCAGGTGAAATACTAGGCTCTTATTTAGAGCAGAGGGGAGGGTACAGGAGGGGAAAGAAGGAGGAGGGGCTGCAAAGTACAACTTGGTTAGTTCCAATATCTTGAATTTTCTCTTTTTTTTTTTTCCTGCAGCTTTCTGTTTTGAACGTCCTGTCGCTGCCATCTTGGGCTTATAAATACTACCATCTTGGAGTCAGACTTCAACACCACCTAGTGGATGCTGTTTGAACTCAGTGTAATTGGGAACGATTGCATCGCCACCTGCGGAGTATCCCTGATCTCAGTTCACACTGCCACAAGATGACTAAAATAAGGGCTCGGTTAGCAGGACACAGCTTGAGGAATAAAGGACTCATGAGTTTGGTAATGGAGATAACTGTATCTCTGTAGGGGTGAGCGGGTGAGGGAAGGTAAAAATTGTAAAGGGAGACCAAAGGATGACTATAACAATCGCAGTTAGAATTATGCTCGCTGCAGTAGTTAGTGGGAGATGAAGAGGCTGACATAGGAAAGAGAAGTGTGGAGAGCGGCATGAAACAGGTCTTCACACTGACGACCAGAACAAGATATAGTTTTAAAAATAGTTGATTATAAAAGTAGTCAATGGACCTATTTTTTATGTAACAAATATTGCAACTCCTGATTGATGAGAGGACTTCATGAATCACCAGATAATTTGCCAACTAAAGTTGGAGATATTACAACTGCAAGAACTGCCGCACAAAGATTACGAAATATGAAAACGAAAGAGCTACAAATTTTCTCCGTTGATCGCAAGCAGACTGCGGGATAAGACGTTAATAGACTTGGGAATTAATCCTACAAGAATACACCGACTCCCTCTTTGATTTGATTTACCACGTATGAAAACTTCCCTAAGAGTTCACAAAACGCCAATTCAGAGCCTGTAACTTAGCTGCAGCAGTGTCATACCTTAATAACTGCCGCGCGGTCTAAGGCGTCTTGTCGCGGTCAGGCCAGCTGCCGCCGTCGGAGGTTGGAGTCCTCCCTCGGGCATGTGTGTGTGTGTGTGTGTGTTGTCCTTAGCGTAAGTTAGTTTAAGTTGGATTAAGTAGTGCGTAAGCTTAGGGACCGATGACCTCAGCAGTTTGGTCCCATAAAGCCTTACCACAAAATTTACAGCCGGGCGGGGTGGTCGAGCGGTTCTAGGCGCTAGAGTCTGGAACCGGGCGATCGATACGGTCGCAGGTGCGAACCCTGCCTCGGGCATGGGTATGTGTGGTGTCCTTAGGTTAGTTAGGTTTAAGTAGTTCTAAGTTCTAGGGGACTGGAGACCTCAGAAGTTAAGTCCCATTGTGCTCAGAGCCATTTGAACCATTTTTGGACAAATTTACAAAATTTCCTTAATAACTTCCGGTCTTATTAGATGTCATCGGATATGTCCATCATTTTGATTGTAGCTTTAGCACCATATCTTACACCATCTCCTTTTCCATTTCAGCCACACGACTGGCGAACAAATTACCCGGTAACCTGCCATTTATTCAAAACCACTCTGCATTCAAGTGGAGGTTAAAGCTTGATCTGCTATTACCAACGTAGCTATGCTCCTGGAATTTCTCAGCTGTTTTCTTTGTTTTCAACACGTCACCATTATGTCTGTCACATTATAAACTATCTACGCTTTTCTCGTCGCTTTCTGTTTCTGTTTTCTTGTTTCACGTGCTAACCTTCCTTTTTATTTCTCATTCTCCTTAAACTGGTCAACTTGTTTTCCACATTGTTTTCTTCTGTGCTACTGTCAGACCTTTCTTTTAGATGTCATTACTCACATACGACAAGAATGTAATGAGGAAATTGCTTTATGTTAATAAGACATTTATTAAATTCCGCATATTCATTACCATACATTGTGTCATTATGTATATCATTATCGTTATTATTATTATGGTATTGTTATGTACTGCTCATGGACTGAACAAATTGTAATATTTACTCACTAAGAACGTCTGTTAGATGTAAGAGAGGGCCTTAAGGCCCTATCCTTGCCAGCTCCTTAATAAATAAGTGGTAAAACTGCTATTTTTGAGTAGTAATTCTTTCGTAGTGCTGCAATGTTTGCTGACATGAGTGCATCAGGATTTGTACAACGGAAACCATTTACAAAATTGATACATTGCTATATTTTATTTCTGTCAATTGTACCACAGTAATGACTTAGTATGTTATACGCCACTTTTCAATTAATCTGATATTGTTATATGATTAGTTTCGCGTTTCCTTGAGAGCCTTGGATGTCTACGTGAGTTCATCCGTGTGTTCTTCTGGGATCCGTAAATAACTCCGTGCAAACGACGGAATGCTTCAAACATCAAGCAGCTGATAACGATTATTGTAGTTTTTACAAACCTAAGACTGTCACATCTATAGTGAACTCGCATTATCACTGACAAACAAAGGTAAATTATGTTAAACATTGGAAAACAACACGTAGCGCAGGCGGTGCACACGGGATCATTCTGCCGGTTTCAAAGGGCGGTGTGGATGCAACTATCCTTGACTTACATTAGGTAATGGACTGGCACTGGTACTCACTCGTAACGACAGAGAGGGCCATTAAGAACTCGAATGAGGACGGAGAGCCTGGGACGGGAGCCAAATTCTCGCGGTGTTCGCACTCAGCTCTGCGTTCCTTATTTGGAACGAGGAAAAGCCTCTAATTGGACTTCGTTGCTGGTACTTGAGATAATTTATTGCCGCTTTTCCAAGAATTGACATTAAAGCCCGTTCCTGTGGTGCATTAACACGGCAAATTGGGACTGTATTGCCTATAATGCTATTATACGTAAATTAGTTGCTTCATTAATGAGCACTTTACGTGGCGCTACATAATATAAGGAAAATTTTAAGGGCGTTTACTGGGTAATTTGAACAGAAAGTGGCAGCAGATCATAAATGTTTATTTCAACTTCACCGAGATTGCGAGGCACCAGACAAAGGCAGTTTCCAATATCAGATTAGGTACTCACGTCCTTCACATCATTGGACCACACAGATTTAAATTTACATCAAAGACAAATACTGTTGCATAGCGATTAATAGCGATGCGTGATAGTATATTATCATTTTAAATTATAGTGAAGGCGATGAACAAATGACGTTAAGGAAAATGAAAGTAAATCAAGGAAAAGAGTGATAAAGCTGAAAGTAAGGAGTGAGTTAAAACGTCTTTAAGAATTGTAGTAACAAATAACGACCGACTGTAGTAAGTAGCACTCAGTCTGCAGTAGACGCTGCACTTCTGTTATTTCATTATACAATAGACACTGCTTTGTTTTTGTAAAATGGGGAAATGTTTAACTTTGTTAATGTTGCCAGGAAAGACATTCCGAAGTACAGAAATATTTGTCATAACTATATGTGCCACGAGGGAAATTAATGCAGTTTAGTAGGTACGGTTCTGCTGTCCAGTACTCGTTATTTGTATAGAAAAGTCACATTACTCGACAAATTTGGGGAGCTATGCTTACTGAAGGTACTGGGGATACTACGTCGCTAACAGTCCATTACAAGTATATTTGACTATAGGAAGCGCTAACATACCATAACGATCTTTATATTTCACAAAGAAATTTAAAAGGAAGGAATGAAGATTAGATTTAACTACCTGTTGACAACGAGTTCATTGGAAACGTAGCTCTGACCCGAGAAGGAAACTGATTCCTTTCCAAAGGACCTTAAAGGTATTCAATTTAACTGATTTGTAGAAACCTTGGATGGCCGACAGTGGGTTTGACTTCCGCTCCTTCCGAATGCAAGTCCACAGTGCTAACCGCTTTTCCAATTGTATTAGTAAACAATGTTAAGGCAAGGTCTAGGCGCTTTTCACAGTTAGAACATTGTTATAGGGCATTGCGGAATAAAACGTAAGATGTGTAAGGTCCCAAATTCCCAGATCACTTTCCATTTCCCTCGAGAAAAGCTATATGTGGTTTTGCAAAGTATGATTCGTCCAATATCATTTTAGACATGGAAAATGTATTTTAGGTTCAGGTCAACTGTTCATCGATGATACTACCATTACCTATAACGGATAAACTGACAGGTATAGCTTCAATCTTTAGAACAATATATGGTAGGTGTTGTAACCGCGACCGAAACAGTCGCGGGGTGGCTGTGAGCGAAAACGCGGCGGGACTGAACGGGAGCGGTCCGTGAATAAACAAGACGGACGAACGGGAAAGGATGGACAAGCACAACGACAGACGACAGAGCAAGACACCAAGAACAACAACACGCAAGAAGCAACGGGGTCACGGAAATAAGCAAAGTAAACACAATGTCTGTAAGCGAAATATCGAGAGACTCACGCGAATATCAGACTGCCCCCCTGAGTTTTTTTTCTTGATTGTAATTTTTAAACCTTTACAGAAAGGTAGGCCGGCAAAAGCCTATCAATGCCGATCTTCGGCCACAGAAAAAACATACATAAAACAAGAAGACAGATAAACAAACATACATGGAGGATAAAAACAGGAGACATAAATATTAATATAAATGAAGGCGTTCACGGATGCGCCGTTTGTATAAAAACGTTCAGCACTGTACACAAGGGAGACACAGAGTTTCACACATGAACAGAAGAGCTCTGAAGAAAAGACACTGAGTAAGTGATGGGAAGACAAACGCTATCACAGTGGCGTCGATCTCCGGCGCACTAACAACATATTGTGCACACAAAAAAGCCGGGGGCCTGCCAGAGTGAAGAAGTGAGGGGAGGGGGGGAAGATGCCAGTGGGAGAGAAGAGGGGAGGTGGAGGGGAGAGGGGAGGAGGTGTGCTGAAGCCCAGGATTGGGGGGAGGGAGGGAGGGAGGAGGTGGGAGAGAGGGAGGAGGGAGGAGGGAGGAGGGTTGAGGGAGGAGGGAGAGAAGGGAAAGAGGGTGCCCTGGAGGAAAAACACAGGAGGAGGAAGGGGAGGATCAAGGCTAGTAGGAGTGGTAGATGGAGGGGACGAGGGCATCAACTGGTAGGGTGAGTTGATCGAAGCCATCTTGGGCAAGGGTATGTAGTGTGGTAAGATGGAGAGGAGGTATGATACAGGTATAAAAGCGCGGCAGCGGACGGGGGGGGGGGGGGGAAAGGATGGGAGAGACAAGTGGGTGAGGGGGATCAAGTTTATGGGAGGTGTAAAGGATCCGTATCTGTTCAAGGAAGAAGAGGAGGTGTGGGAAAGGAATTAATTCGTAGAGGATCCACGTGGGGGAAGGGAGGCAGATGCGATAGGCGAGGCAGAGCACATGGCATTCCAGGATTTGAAGGGACTTGTAGAAGGTAGGAGGGGCTGAGATCCAGGTGGGGTGGCCATAACAGAGGATGGGGTGTATGAGAGATTTATAGATATTGAAGATTGTGGAGGGGTCCAGACCCCATGTACGGCCAGAAAGGAGTTTGAGGAGTAGGAGTTGGGAGTGTGCCTTGGCTTGGATCATCCGGAGATTGGGGGCACAGGAGAGGTGACGGTCAAGGGTGACGCCTAGGTACTTGTGAGTGGGGATAAGGTTAATAGGATAGCCATAGATAGTGAGATAAAAATCAAGGAGGCGAAAGGAAAGGGTGGTTGTGCCTACAATGATCGCCTGGGTTTTGGAAGGATTGACCTTGAGCAGCCACTGGTTATAACAAGTGGTGAACCGGTCAAGGTGGGATTGGAGAAGGTACTGGGACAAGGGCAAGAAAGGCGGTGTCTTAGGTGATTTGGAGAAGGGATAAGGGGGCTGAAGATGGTGGCATGTCCACCATGTAAAGAAGGTAGAGAAGAGGGGAGAGGACGGAACCTTGGGGCAGACCAGTGGACGGGAGGAAGGTGTAGGAATCCGTGTTATGGATGGTGACATAGGAAGGATGGTGAGAAAGGAAGCCGGCCACGGTGTTCTCGCGGTTCTAGGCGCACAGTCCGGAACCGTGTGACTGCTACGGTCACAGGTTCGAATCCTGCCTTGGGCATGGATGTGTGTGATGTCCTTAGGTTAGTTAGGTTTAAGTAGTTCTAAGTTCTAGGGGACTGATGACCACAGCAGTTGAGTCCCATAGTGCTCAGAGCCATTTGAACCATTTGAGAAAGGAAGGAGGCGATCAGATGGGCGTAGTTAATAGGAAGAGCGAAGGTTTGGAGCTTGAAGAGGAGAACGGAATGCCATTCATGGTCGTAGGCGCGCTCAAGGTCGAGAGAGAGGAAGATTGCGGAGCGGCGGGAATTTAACTGGTTGGAGAGGAGGTGAGTGAGGTGAAGGAGAAGGTCATCGGTAGAGAAGGATGGCCGAAAGCCACACTGGGTAGACAGAAGGAGGTGGTGCTGGTGGAGCTGCTGATGGATGCATTGGGTGAGGATGAATTCCAGGATCTTGCTGAAGACCAAGGTAAGGTTGATGGGACGGTAGGAGGAGGCAGCGGATGGCGGTTTGTCAGGTTTGAGGAACATCAGGAACGGGAGGTTTTCCACAGGCTGGGCTAGAAGCCAGTGGACACGACCACATTATATAGTCTGGACATGGTGGAGAGGAAGGACGTGGGAGCTTCAAGGGGGTGACGGTAGGTAACACGGTCATGACCAGGAGTGGTGTTGCATTTCGTGTGTAGTGTAGCGATGATACCTTGAGTGGTGATCGGGATGTTGAGTTCAGTGTGTGCAATGTTGTCCAAGTACTGGAAGCCAGGAGCGAGTGGAGGGGCAGAGGTGTCAGTCCGATCACGGACTTAAGGAAGAGGGAGTAATCGAACTGGGGATCATCAGGGATGGTAAAGATATCGAAAAGGTAGGAAGCAAATTGGTTGGCTATAGTAAGGTTATTAGGAAAGGGGTGATCATCATGAAGGAGAGGGTAGTAGGGGGGTGGGGTGGGTTAGACCCAGTAAGGCGGCAGGAAGCTGTGCCACCTGAGTGAGAGGCAGGCATTTAAATACGTGATAGGGTACGCCGCAATTGGCCGCTGGGACCACGTGCTCCACAGTGGCGCCCTCACATTATATGCAGGCCAGGAGCGCTCGCAGCCACGGCTTACGGCGAGACGGCTGCAGAGACATCTTGTGGCAATCGACGTCCATTCCATCTGGCGAGGATTCGAAACCCGTGGTGCTTGGTACTAGAGGAGAAATTTGCACAAATGGCTACCGATGAGTCTTTGATCAGCTTTGATGATTGTTAGCGATGTGGTGGGAGCAAGTTTACTTATTACTTTGTTAGAAAATTATTTATCAATTTGGAGATCTTCACTGACAAGTCATGTCGACTGGAACTCTGAATACGAGTATGCTTGTCCTCACGTTCTCATGAAGGCCTATTTCAGGCCATTAGCACACGCGAATGCCTCATCTACCTAGATATTTCACGATTAGTCTAGCCATCCAAATGAAAATACACAATGAGGCCCTTTCTGAACACTGTCAGGTGCTGATAATGCTGTCGCACAGAAGTACCAGTCGTCTCCGCGTCCTCCGCGTTGATCATTGAACATCTAATGCTGTTCACGCCCATTTTGTGCCCTACCACGCCTGGTAAGAACAGTGAATACAAACAGTACAGATGCTCACTGGTGGTCTTTCTTCCTGTCACATAAAATTACAACTATAATCATTTAATTACCCTCTGATGGTGTCTACGTGTACGAAGTTACATTGACACCTGGCCATGTCTTGTGGGTGTTTCACTTCTCCTGTCAGACAGCGCACAAAGATTAAGATGCAACATGCTATCTCTGTTCTTGTGTGTTACCCATGATTAATTTACTGATGCTGAGTAAGTATTTACAGAGTCATACAGCTGAGGCCATCAGTCTCTTATTCATCCCCCAGGACAGAAGCAGTGTACTCAATCTGTCTGAGTGTAGAGTAAATCCTGTGTGCAAGTCACATAATGTTGTAAATGTTTGCGTAGCCTGTATCTGAGGCGGAACATGGCAGCTAGCCCGGTATTTACCAAGTGAGACGTGGAAAACTGCCTAAAGGTCACATCCACTCATGCACCATGCACGCACTCCGACCTCACGGCGTTAATCCGCTGGGCGGATTCGATCTGAGGCCAACATACCTCACCGTCCAGGAAGTGGTCGCGTTAACACATGCAGCTACCCTTTAGCTGATTAATTTACTGTGGAGAGTTGTAAAAACTGAAGTGTAATATAAGACTTACGCTTTTCTCGACCCATGTACACGTAGTATGTTTCCTTCTTCTATGTGTGAGGAATCTGTCCCTAAAGTCTGGCCACCTCTTTTTGTTACACCCTACAGGTGAAACTTTGTTTCCTATAACAGCACCTTGGCTGCACAAGCCTTTCACGTATTTGCTGTTATCCTTCACTATCATAGCTTTACAAAACATGTAACTGTTAACGTCAAATACAGTTTCAAGAAGATGTAGCACAATCTTTTCACGTATAAGAAAATACCATTTATGTGGTCCAAGACCATGTATTTCCTTGAAAGAAATAAAATTGATCGTTAATGTGAAACTGCCATGTGGCAGTCGAAAGTTGTAAATAACTGTCAGTCGAAAGTTGTAAATAATTGTGTCAGGCACTGATGATGGCATCTTGTTTCGATAATTTACTCAATAAAATTGATTGAGCACAAAAGCCCTGTCTGCACTTTTTTCTTGTATGTAGACAGAAATAAAATCTGCTGCGTAACCGGAAATGTCTGATATTCATTTTACGTGCCTTCATTGTGTCTTTTTCATTCCTCATAATATGCGCATCAGAAACAGGTGAGATACAATTCAAATAATAATAAGAAATATTTTTAACCCACTATCGTCTTACCTCTTCAATGATTTGTTTTAAAGTAGTAAAGTAAGACGGAAAATATGAGTGGATTTTGCAGCAGCGAGAGGTACTACTCGTAGACTAAAATTTAGTTAAAGTAATAGAAACAGTTCCTAATTTATCGTAAAATCTTACTAGTTTCATTTATTAGGATCATAACAATTAATAACGAAAATTAACGCGAGTGACAATGTACGATAATAGAAGAAAAAAGTTACAAAAGCATGAGTCCGCAAAAGAGCCGTTTGCAATATCATTACGATTTGTGGCTATGAGCTGCCTCTGACTTCAGTGTGAAGTAGTGTCATGGTTAGTTGGTACAATTGTATTTGAAATGTAAGCTTTTAAGTTAAGTACACATTTGACTGAGCTGAAATTTCACCAGCTCATGGTGTTACATAAGACGTTACCTAACGCTCCAGTGTGGTCAAAGAAGGCTGAGTCGAGAAAGATCTGTTCTTTGGTCTCGAAGACCACATGATCTCAATCCCCTGGATTTATGCCTGGGGTTATCTCAAAAGTGAAGTGTACAGCACTCTCACTGACACAGGTGAAGAGCTGGAGCAGCGAACTATACAGTCTTACTGATACTTACGAGATATTCGTGGGATTTCCTAAAAAAATTGTAACTCGCTGCAGGGACGAGAATCGTATTTCAACCAAATACAAGGAAGGCATGTGGAACACCTGCATTATCGCGTAGGAGTATACGGTAGAATGTAACACTTAATGAGCTCAAGTAGTATTGTATATTATATTAAAGTAAGCCATGTCTTAAAATTAGATCTGGACCAACTGAGGAATTTATATTTCAAATGCGTTTGGAGAGTTCCATTATGTATATAAGGCATTGTATGTCCCAGAGCTCCTCTCAAACCCCTGAAGCGCTGTAGACCAAACTTAGGACATAAACAGCAAGCCTCACAAGCATTAGCACTGTGGGGTTTATAATCCCCTACATACAAAAACGTTTCTTCTTCAGCCTAGTCGTACATGCTGCCCTATATGACAGGTGTGTTATGTGGGAACGATATCAGTTTGCCATATCAGCTTGCTTTTCAGGGAACCTGTATGCCAGGGACAAATAACACTTTCCTGAACCGGACATGAAGGCTGTCCTGCATGATAGGCATGTTGTGGGATTGATATTGGCCATCAGGTGAGGAGCAGGAGCGGAGTTATTGAACGCAGTTTTCCGAAATTCCTTCACCAGGGAAAACGAATGGAATATTCCAGAATTTGAAACACGAACATCTGCTAGCATGAGTCTCTTAGAAGTAGATACCTTAGGGGTTGCGAAGCAACTCAAATCGCTTGATACGGGCAAGTCTTCAGGTCTAGATTGTATACCGATTAGGTTCCTTTCAGATTACGCTGATACTATAGCTCCCTACTTAGCACTCGTATACAACCGCTCGCTCACCGATAGATCTGTACCTACAGATTGGAAAATTGCGCAGGTCGCACCAGTGTTCAAGAAGGGTAGTAGGAGTAATCCATTTAACTACAGACCTATATCATTGACGTCGGTTTGCAGTAGGGTTTTGGAGCATATACTGTATTCAAACATTATGAATCACCTCGAAGGGAACGATCTATTGACACGTAATCAGCATGGCTTCAGAAAACATCGCTCTTGTGCAACGCAGCTAGCTCTTTATTCGCACGAAGTAATGGCCACTATCGACAGGGGATCTCAAGTTGATTCCGTATTTCTAGATTTCCGGAAAGCTTTTGACATCGTTCCTCACAAGCGACTTCTAATCAAGCTGCGGAGCTATGGGCTATCGTCTCAGTTGTGCGACTGGATTCGTGATTTCCTGTCAGGAAGGTCGCAGTTCGTAGTAATAGACGGCAAATCATCGAGTAAAACTGAAGTGATATCAGGTGTTCCCCAGGGAAGCGTCCTGGGACCTCTACTGTTCCTGATCTATATAAATGACCTGGGTGACAATCTGAGCAGTTCTCTTAGACTGTTCGCAGATGATGCTGTAATTTACCGTCTAGTAAGGTTATCCGAAGACCAGTATCAGTTGCAAAGCGATTTAGAAAAGATTGCTGTATGGTGTGTCAGGTGGCAGTTGACGCTAAATGACGAAAAGTGTGAGATGATACACATGAGTTCCAAAAGAAATCCGCTGGAATTCGATTACTCGATAAATAGTACAATTCTCAAGGCTGTCAATTCAACTAAGTACCTGGGTGTTAAAATTACGAACAACTTCAGTTGGAAGGACCACATAGATAATATTGTCGGGAAGGCGAGCCAAAGGTTGCGTTTCATTGGCAGGAGACTTAGAAGATGCAACAAGTCCACTAAAGAGACAGCTTACACTACACTCGTTCGTCCTCTGTTAGAACATTGCTGCGCGGTGTGGGATCCTTACCAGGTGGGATTGACGGAGGACATCGAAAGGGTGCAAAAAAGGGCAGCTCGTTTTGTATTATCACGTTATAGGGGAGAGAGTGTGGCAGATATGATACACGAGTTGGGATGGAAGTCATTACAGCATAGACGTTTTTCGTCGCGGCGAGACCTTTTTACGAAATTTCAGTCACCAACTTTCTCTTCCGAATGCGAAAATATTTTGTTGAGCCCAACCTACATAGGTAGGAATGATCATCAAAATAAAATAAGAGAAATCAGAGCTCGAACAGAAAGGTTTAGGTGTTCGTTTTTCCCGCTCGCTGTTCAGGAGTGGAATAGTAGAGAGATAGTATGATTGTGGTTCGATGAACCCTCTGCCAAGCACTTAAATGTGAATTGCAGAGTAGTCATGTAGATGTAGATGAGCTGGAGATGCATGAGGCAGGTGGAAGGTGTAAGTAGTAGTGGAGCAAACTATGTACTCCCCATGTTGCATTGTTGCCAATTTTATTCAACATAACAGATCCAAGATGGTGGTGATAGCTATGGCAACGTCGCAATGGCGTCATGGCGGGAAGTTCAAATTTTGTTGGTTAGATAGGTCCACTGGGCTACCTCCACTAACCGAACCCCTTCCCCTCCCACCTCCTTCACCCACCACAAAATGGTGGGAAGTACAAATTCCAGCAGGACAACGCAAAACACTGCAGTCACCTGCACTAACCTAAGAAAATGGCGGAAAAATAGGTCACTTGGGCTACCTCCACCAACCTAAGTCATCCAACCACCACTTCTTCCTATGAATTGGCGGGAAAAGGACTCAGCCTGTCCTGGATAGGATGGACCTAAGTCTTTATTTTGCAGGCAGTCTTTATAGAAACAATTAGAGGCTGTTCCTCCATTCAGTGTCTTCACCATGAGGTCCGGAGTCCAACTGACATAGAACACATTACCGCTACCAGAAGGCGCCGTCGCCCCTCCCGTGATGTAATCCAAGATGGCAGTCTGGAGGGGAAAATGGCTGGAAAAGGATTCTGCCACTTTTGGGCTGCTGAAGAGAGGAAGGAGTGTCCTTTATTTACTTTGGAACAATATCTTTATGGACGGATTTGATATAGTATGTTTATTACACTTAATACAAAATACTCACTCTGATGTGCCTGGGGTCACAATACACAGTTTACAGACCTGCAAACTACTCGTAAATAATGCAGTACACTTATGTACTGACACGCAAACAACTCGTAAATTACCGAAATAATGCACTACACAGCATACAGACCTGCAAACTACATGTAAATCACCGAAATAATGAAGTACACTGATGTACAGACAAGCAAAAAACCCATAAATTACGGAAATAATGCAGTACACGGTATACATACATGCATGCAACTCAAAAATTGTGAAAAAGCAATGCATGTGTAACGCTACACAAACACAAAATGGTTCAAATGGTTCTGAGCACTATGGGACTTAACGTCTATGGTCATCAGTCCCCTAGAACTTAGAACTACTTAAACCTAACTAACCTAAGAACATCACACAACACCCAGCCATCACGAGGTAGAGAAAATCCCTGATCCCGCCGGGAATCGAACCCGAGCACCCGGGCGTGCGAAGCGAGAACGCTACCGCACGACCACGAGATGCGGGCACACATACATACTCACAGTGCTTAAACAGCTGAAAATAATGCAGTGCACAAACACTCATAGCACATAAAAAGCGCTTTTGAACTATCATCGGCCACGATGTATCACAGACTTCAAGGTGATGTCAGAAATATGATTCAAAGGACTTCTCCATCGGATACAACGGAGGTATATGAACTGGAATGACTTGATTCCAAATCATAGAAGTCATTTCTACTGAAAGCGTAACACTAGAGATCTGAGAACCTAGTGTATGTTTCTTATGATCTCAGTCAGCACACCATCTAATACTGTTTGTGATCCTTCTCCATCTCAACCATCGCCTATAGCTTAGTAGACACATCGCAGAACCTATGACATGACATCAAGACAGAATGTGTTACAAATACTGGAGAAATATCTAGTGGAGGCATGAGGGAGCATATAATAGTCTCATACCACGCTCCTTATCTGAATCACTTTCCAAACTCGATAATTTTATTAGGAGGGTGCACCATCGGCGACATGTAACTGCATTGCTGGTCTGGTTGTATATACTTCTATGATCACGGTCTATATTCATTGTCATGGTATTTGTCTGGAAAAAAAACTATTCATTCAGTGGTAATGCCATACCTCGATTTATAAAGCCAGTCTAGCTTTTAGCATGGATACCTGTGTGCACCTGTAGAACCATGACTGCTTGTGATGGTAATATTCTGTTTTTTTAACATCTGGCTGTTTATAAGACGATTATGCCTCTCTTTCTAAGGCACAGTGGTCGTACTCGCAGGAAAAACGTATGAGACATGTCCACCCATCACTGATTTTCGGGCAGTATTATTTCGAATCGCCAGCAATCAGTTATTGGCGAAATATTATACTTACTAGTAGGGGATGCATGATAGGTTCGCCTTGAGCATTAGGCTTATAAAGTGTGTGTTTGTGTTCGAACATGAGCAAAGGAAATGACTATGTCCAGTGGTAAGGAAGGTATGGATGTGACATGGAATATTGTGATAGCAAAGCCAAGAATATGTCAAGAATGGTACAGATATTTCTATTCTCAGAGTCACACCCATCAGCAGTGTGTATTTCCAGTACTTCGCCCATTATCGAATGCTGTTCAATGGTGGTGCGTGCTGCGCAGCGCCAGTGGCTTGTGCTGAGAATGATTCACGTTTCTGGCTAAAGGTATGAGCTATCCGAATGGCGAGACCTGTTGGGATGCAGGAATGTAGCTGATTTACCAATGTAGTCCTCTAGACGGCCGAACTGACACTTAGTATGTGTTGGACAGCTTTCGTGATCACATGGAAATTTGAGAAGATTCAATATACACATGTGGCCGCACATTTAGCGCCTTTATGTAGTTGAGAGAACATCGACTGTGGTTTGCGTATTTAGATGGTGAAAGACAGGCGGAAGGCACATATGCTGGTTCTCTAGACATGAGAATCACCTTAGCTGACATTGTAAATTATAGGCATGATTTGGAAAGACAAGTTGAAGCAGACCATCCATCTCTGGCGACGATGCCATCACTCATCCACCACTGTGGCATTAGGACAGCACCAGACCAGTAGCTGTAGGATTGCGAAAATTCCCACCATTTTTCTCATCTATTAGACAGTGCTTCAATTCAGTTTGTATAATTGTCCAGATTTCTCCCCTCCCCGCTCCCCCCCCCCCCTCCCCGGGATTAGACAGTGGTCTCTTTTCAAACAAAGAATGCTTTTATGATTACATGTAACATTTGTGAGATGTGTAATGACAGCAGGCCAAACATTTTGCGGCGGTGCGTCAGGTACACTGGGCAGGTAAGCACGCATGCACAGCTAGATGGTTCAAATGGCTCTGAGCACTATGGGACTTAACATCTGAGGTCATCAGTCGCCTAGAACTTAGAACTCCTTAAGCCAACTAACCTAAGGACATCACACACATCCATGCCCGAGGCAGGATTCGAAACTGCGACTGTAGTGGTCGCACAGTTTCCAGACTGAAGCGCCTAGAACTGCTCAGCCACAGTGTGCACAGCTAGACGCAGCTCGCATGTTCCATTATGATCTGGAGGGAGAGGAAGCAGTCAGTGTTATTCTGGAACAGATTTTTATAGCGCGACCTGTGATGTCAGTATCCACAGGTTTTGTGCATGCATGCTAGACATGTCTCAATGTCCCGTTAGGGATCACGAGGGGTGAAAGCTGTCGATGTTATTCTGACACAGATTACTATAGCACGTCCAGAGGGGGGACTTGGTTGCTATTTAGATAGATATGTGACATCAGTATAACACTGATAACCTTTTAGCTGCCCTGCAAACATCTCTCGGCACTGGACCTTCACCACAGCTATGTTCATCGCGCCAGCAACAGTGCCTAGGTGAACACGTATTTCGACAGGAATGTCTCAGGTGACAAGTATGAAAGGGGTGCCACCGCCTCATGCTTGCGGTACCCGAACAGACACCTGTAATTGACTCGGCAGCTGACGGCCGCGTCGTCACTTTGTGAGGGCTGCCCATGCATCACAACTCATGGGGGCGCATACAGAGTTGGCATCGTCGGCGTTCGGTGCACGTTGGAGCCTCTGATACGTTGTGGTGGATGATATTTCGAAAGTGCTACTGATGTGCAATGAGTGCTTGTGCTCTGCATTATTTTTCAGCTGTTTCAGCATTGTGAGCGTGTTTGCATAGCGTTACACATGCATTATTTTTTGACAATTTATGAGATGATTCCTTCTCTGTATGCTGTGTAATGCATTATTCCGGTAATTTACGAGTTGGATGCGTGTCTCTACATCATTATCTCTACTGCATTATTTGCGAGTAGTTTGCAGGTTTGTAAACTGTGTATTGTGATCCCTAGGACATCAGAGGGAGTGTTTCGTATCAGTGTAATAAATATACTATGTCAGATATGTCCCTAAATAAATTGTTCCCAAATAAATAAAGTACACTCCTTCCTCTCTCCAGCAGCCCAGAACAGGCTGAGTCGTTTTCCCGCATGCTCCCCTCCAGACCGCCATCTTGGATTACATCATGAGGGGGCGACTGCGCCCTTGGTGGCAGTACTGCATACTAGGTCAGTTGGACTCTGGACCTCGTGGTGAAAACACTGGATGGAGATACTGCCTCTAATTGTTTAAATAAAGACTGAAAATTAAGACTTACTGCCATCCTATCAAGCACAGGCTGAGTAGTTTTCCCGCCATTTCCTAGGAAGAGGTGACAGTTGGGTGACTTAGGTTAGTGGAGGTAGCCCAAGTGTCCAGTTATCCCGCCATTTTCTTAAGTTACTGGAGGTAGCCGCAGTGTATAGCATTGTTGTGTTGGAATTAGAACTTCCCACTGTTTTGTGGGGGGAGGGGGAGAGGAGGGGATTCAGTTAGTGGAGGTAGTCCAATTGACCTACCTTCCCTCCAAAATTTGAACTACCCACCATGGCGTCATTGCAACATTGCCAAATCTATCGCCGCTATCTTGGATCCACCATCTTGAAGAAAATTCGTAACAATGCAACGTCGGGTGGTACATAGTTTGCTCCACTACTGGTGTAGAGGGTGGTTGACAGGTGGAAATGGAAAAGGTGGAGGTGAATACGGACAAAGAGAGGGGAAGGAATATATGCTCAGAGGGAGGAGGGAGGAAGATACAGTCAGAGAGAGGGGGTGGAGGGATTGGACAAAGCAAGGGGTAGGTAGAGATGAAGAGACAAATGGAGGTGGGAGGATGATGTGGACTGTATAATAGGAATTCTGTGAGGTGTAGAGGGTATGTGGAGGTATGTGACACCAGATATCTACATACAGGTCACACAGTTTCTGAAAATTACAGACCCATGGTTTTGGGGCATGGAGCTGGCGCCAGACAGCGTCCCAGATAATTTCCATCGGTTTCTGAGTAGATTTTGATGGTTAAGATATCAACGTGAGTTCACTAATATTCTCCTCAAACCACTGCAGAAAGATTCTGGTCTTATGACATGGCCAGTTATGCTGCTGGAAGATGCAATCATTGTCAGTGAAGACGTAAAACATGAATGGATGCAGATGGTCTGCTATAAAGTTCACATAGTTCACAGCTGCCATACTGCATTCGGTTACAACCAAATATCTCACATGTGCCCAGGTAAATATCCCCAATGGCACAATACTGATCCCACCAGCCTACATTCACGATGAGGACAGCCAGTCGCCTGAATGGCGACGTGTGTGGACACAACCATCTACTTGGTTTAACAAGAAATGTGATTTATCCGACTAGGCATCTCAGTGGGGAGCGCATAGGAGGTGTGTGCTGCCAAGCTCTATGTCCAGCAATGTGCACTGAACAATGTGCTCCGAAACATTGTCGTCAGCTCGTGCCACCTATGCTGCTTTACAGAGCGGACAAACGTCTGACATCCACATTCTGTGGTGAGGCGTGGACTTCTAGCATCTTGTCGCCTACTAGTGGTGCCACAGTCCACTTTCCACAGATGCTCACATGGTGACATACACTCTCGTTGTATGCAGTGGTCATTATTTTTTGGCTCATCATACATATCTGCCCATGTATGAGGTACATCTTCTCCTTTCCCCTCTCTCTGTTCATCTCCTTCTCCCCTCTCTCTCTGTCCACCTCTGCCATACCCACTCCCTCTCCACTTGCTCCTGCCTCTCTCTCTCTCTGTCTAACTGCTACTCTCCCTTCCCTTCATTCATCTGCTTCTCCCCAAGCTCTCTGTCTGCTCCTTCCCCCTCTGTCCACCTCCTCCTCTTCCCTGTAAGTCCATTTCATCCTGTTACCTCTATCTCTACCGCATCCACCTCTGTCTTCTCCCTCCGTCCCTCTGTGCATGTCCTCTTTCCTGTCTCTGTTCATTTCCCCCTTTCTCTGTCCATATCCTCGTCCCCCCTATATCTGTCAACTCCTTGTTTCTCCTCTCTGTCAGTCCATCTCTTCCTTCCCGCTTTCCTCTCCACATTATCACCACCACTCCAACAGGATATTGCTAATTCTTACCCCCACGTCACTTCTTTCCTGATAGTAACTGATATGTGTACCAAGTTTGGTTGAAATCGATCCAGAAGCTTAGGGGGAAGTTTTTACCCACGTGCTTGTCCGCCGCGTACGCACATGTCACGTATATAATATATATCTAACATTTTTCACACTTATTTATACACATATTTCACCTATATCTATAGTGACATTGGCCCTGCAGTTTCGTTTTCAATTATGACGTGACATACAATGAATTAATTTTGTGCATATATACAGCGGCACATGTCGACACTCTCTGTGAAATGTGTAGTGAATAGAGTTATTAGCAAAGGTGTAATAAATTAAAACGTTACGCCTGATGCGGCAGTTTTACTGCAACAACAGCGAAAATGTAATAGATGATAAACTTTTTCCCTCTCATCATTTTGTAGGTGTTGTCAGCGAGAAGTTTCCGAAATGTTTGAAATTGTGTGTTAAGTTTGTTGCAAGGCACCAAGTGCTCTCATTCTCAAATACTGAATGAATAAAGACTGGGTATTCTCGAGACGTAGGCTACACTTATTTTTCACTCCCATCTCGCCCCTTTTATAGGTAGGTGGTTCTTAACCCCACAGCAATTATATCCAGATAGTAAGTGGAATGTTACGGCAAGAAAGTTCTTCTCGACTACGTAATCCAGAGTGACGAATAGGAACTTAACTAAAAATTGGAAACACATCCTACGATAGACAAGATGTCTGTTCTTCTCGACTGCCTAATCCAGAGTGACGAACAGCCCGAAACACTTCGCGTGCCATATCAGAAAAGGTGTGACCCGAACGCTTCCGAAGTGCTTCGTCTGCAATTTCGTCAGTCTTTTGTTTTTGATTTAAATTGTATTTAATAATTTTAAAATGACTGATTGATAGTCAGCTGTTGAGATATATTTCTATTAAAAAGTGAAGTCATTCCAATGAATAGTTTAACTAATAATCATAACTATACTTTAACGTTTTGACGCCCTTGCTCCGAACACAGCAGCCACTCACAGAGCAGTAGCATTATGCAGGCGGTCTTTCTCACGGGAATGGTACCGAATCTAACATCTGTCACAGGTACCTCACACCACACTTCGTCACCCATATACTTTTTGCATCTCCACTGCACTGGGAACAGCTTCTTGGAGCCTAATATGACGGCTAACTAAGCCAGAAATATTGCAATGTGTATCACGTTTATTTGAAATCGGCTCATTGTCGCTTATAAAACACTAATACGACCTATTCTTGAATACTGTTCGAGCGTTTGGGATCACTATCAGGTCGGATTGAGGTAGGACATAGAAGCAATTCAGAGGCGGGCTGCTAGATTTGTTCCTGGTAGGTTTGATCATCACGCGAGTGTTACGGAAATGCTTCAGGAACTCGGGTGGGAGTCTCTGGAGGAAAGGAGGCGTTCTTTTCGTGAATCGCTACCGAGGAAATTTAGAGAACCAGCATTTGAGGCTGACTGTAGTACATTTTTACTGCCGCCAACTTATATTTTGCGGAAAGACCACAAAGATAAGATAAGAGAGATTAGGGCTCGTACAGAGGCATATAGGCTGTCATTTTTCCCTCTTTCTGTCTGGGAGTGGAACAGGGAGAGAAGATGCTAGTTGTGGTACGAGGTACCCTCCGCCACGCACCGTATGGTGGATTGCGGAGTATGACTGTAGACGTAGATGCAGAAGGGGATGTGGAACATTCATATATACATGTTATAACATGTATCGATATAGCATCAGGAATACGGCTAGCTGTAGGGTGTAGTTACCCTGGCGAGTGCGGTGGCGGGGAAGCGGTCCCAGGTGAGGTGGTGGTCCTCGCCGGAGGATCCGAGGCGCTGCCCGGCGAGAATGCGTGCGGCGGTGACGGTGGAGAGCCCCATGCCGTCGCCCACGGCCAGCACCACGTTGCGCGCCCGCGCACTGCCCCCGCGCGCGTCCGCCTCCGCCTCCTCCAGCCGCCGCCGGATAGCCGCGTGCGCCGCCCGTTGCCACGCCTCGCCGTCTGCCGACAACCCACCACAGTTAAAACACTCAGAAATGCACCGCTGGTCATTTAAATTGCAACGCTAGGAAGGATACCAACTAACGAAACTTTACTTGCTGTGCGTATATTGTGTATTAAGAAGAATGCATGATAAAATTGATAGATGGTTGGGGTGTACAGGGAGTGAAATTTAGTTCACAGAGCTGCTCCCTCTGATAGCAATAGCGGTCTAGACTGGCTGGGCATCAAATCGAACTGAGCTTGGGTGACAGATACAGGTACGTACACTACTGGCCATTAAAATTGCTACACCAAGAAAAAATGCAGATGATAAACGGGTGTTCATTGGACAAATATATTATACTAGAACTGACATGTGACTGCATTCACGCAATTTCGGTGCATAGATCCTGAGAAATCAGTACCCAGAACAACCACCTCTGGCCGTAATAACAGCCTTGATACGCATGGGCATTGAGTCAAACAGAGTTTGGATGGCGTGTACAGGTACAGCTGCCCTTGCAGCTTCAACACGATACCACAGTTCATCAAGAGTAGTGACTGGCATATTGTGACGAGCCAGTTGCTCGGCCACCATTGACCAGACGCTTCCAATTGGTGAGAGATCTGGAGAATGTGCTGGTCAGGACAGCAGTCGAACATATTCTGTATCCAGAAAGGTCCGCACAGGATCTGCAACTTGCGGTCGTGTATTATCCTGCTGAAATGTACGGTTTCGCAGGGATAGAATGAAGGGTAGAGCCACGGGTCGTAACACATCTGAAATGTAACGTCCACTGTTCAAAGTGCCGTCAATGCGAACAAGAGGTGACAGAGACATGTAACCAACGGCACCCCATACCATCACGCCGGGTGATAACGCCAGTATGGCGATGACGAATAAACGCTTCCAATGTGCGTTCACCGCGATGCCGCCAAACACGGATGCGACCATAATGATGCTGTAAATAGAACCTGGATTCATCAGAAAAAATGACGTTTTGCCATTCGTGCACCCAGTTTCGTCGTTGAGTACACCATCGCAGGCGCTTCTGTCTGTGATCCAGCGTCAAGGGTAACCGCAGCCATGATCTCCTAGCTGATAGTCCATGCTGCTGCAAACGTCGTCGAACTGTTCGTGCACATGGTTGTTGTCCTGCAAACGTCCCCATATGTTGACTCATGTATCGAGACGTGGCTGCACGATCCGTTACAGCCATGCGGATAACATGCCTGTCATCTCGACTGCTAGTGATACGAGGCCGTTGGGATCCAGCACGGCGTTCCGTATTACCCTCCTGAACCCACCGATTCCATATTCTGCTAACAGTCATTGGATTTCGACCAACGCGAGCAGCAATGCCACGATACGATAAACCGCAATCTAGATAGGCTACAATCCGATCTTTATCAAAGTCGGAAACGTGATGGTACGCATTTCTTCTCCTTACACGAGGCATCACAACAACGTTTCACCAGGCAACGCCTATCAACTACAGTTTGTGTATGAGAAATCATTTGGAAACTTTCCTCGTGTGAGCACGTTGTAGGTGTCGCTACCGGCGCCAACCTTCTGTGAATGCTCTGAAAAGATAATCATTTGCATATTGCAGCATCTTCCTGTCGGTTAAATTTCGCGTCTGTAGCACGTCATTTACGTGATGTAGCAATTTTAATGGCCAGTACTGTAATTCAATGGTGCTATAACTCTGAGCCACAATTCATCAATAGTGGCGGGTGAGTGGTAGCTTTTCAGTGACTAAGAAACCAATAACAAAATGTTTCCAATGTCGAGAAAAAATTTGGCCAGCACAGCATTAGAATACGCTCTGTATCGAGGTAGGTCACAACGCTGCAACATGTGGTCTTACGTTATCTTGTTGAAAAATAGCATCACAGAGAGCCGCCCGGGAATAGCCGAGCGGTCTGAGGCGCTGCAGTCGTGGACTGTGAGGCTGGTCTCGGCGGAGGTTCGAGTCCTTCCTCGGGCATGGGTGTGTTTGTTTGTCCTTAGGATAATTTACGTTAAGTAGTGTGTAAGCTTAGGGACTGATGACCTTAGCAGTTAAGTTGTAACACCATAGCTCTAATGCTGAACTGATTTAGTTTGCTTTTGTTTTATTTAATGTTACATCAATGAGCTTCTGTAAATGTGTTTGTTTGAATCGATAACATAAAATTGTATGCTTCTTTCTTTGTAAGAACTTCGATGTCATGATATGATTCTATGCAATGTAATGTATCTGTAATTTAAATTCATTGTCCCATTTGGAGGGATCAAAACTTACTCTATATAATTGTAATTTCTGTGTGAATAATTTTTTGTAGAAATGTCGATATGTGCAAATATTCTGTTTTATTGAATGAATTTGGTTGCTGTTATGTATGCATGTATGTTATGGGTAGATCACATAACTAATTAGGAGTATTGAATAGAATTGGGGTGAAGAGGAGTTTGTGGCACAACTTGACAAGAAGAAGGGACCGGTTGGTAGGACATGTTCTGAGACATCAAGGGATCACAAATTTAGCATTGGAGGGCAGCTTGGAGGGTAAAAATCGTAGAGGGAGACCAAGAGATGAATACATTAAACAGATTCAGGAGGATGTAAGTTGCAGTAAGTACTGGGAGATGAAGAAGCTTGCACAAGATAGAGAAGCATGGTGAGCTGCATCAAACCAGTCTCAGGACTGAAGACAACAACAACATGTAAACTGCTGATCCTCACTTAGGGTTCTTAGTTAGTTTGAATGTGAAATATGTTGTGGGTCCCCTCGGGTACGGTACTGAGTAGCGCGCGCAAATTGTGGTTGGCCTAGGTGGAAAAGGTGGGGACGAGCTACGAGTCGGGTACGAGCCACGAGTCGGCGACGAGCTACGAGTCGGGGACGAGCTTCCAAACTGTGGACTGCCATGTAAAAGTTGTATATTGTGCTGGTTTCGAGAGAGGCTTTTTCTGCCACTTTCCAATGCCTCGGATGGATGGATAAATAGCTGGAACGATTCTGGAATTGGCATCCATCATCGCCACCAAGAAATGACAGAGTCCAGCAATTCTACCTGCAATTTCACCTACCAACATGCAATCGCCACCACATTGCGCAATCACTGTAATCGTAATGCTATAATAATGTACAGTGAAGGATCAGCTCATTGGATGCTTTAGTGTGCACAAATATAAGGTCACGTATAACTGAAATTATGTACCTACCTTAATTTTTCCTTATCATAACACCTCTCAGGTTCCTCTCCGTTTGAACTAAAGTGATTACCGAGTGACCCTACTGAAAGAACATTAAAGACCAGTGTTTTGCTAATTAATGCCTCTTGAACATCCACTCCTGGAAATTGAAATAAGAACACCGTGAATTCATTGTCCCAGGAAGGGGAAACTTTATTGGCACATTCCTGGGGTCAGATACATCACATGATCACACTGACAGAACCACAGGCACATAGACACAGGCAACAGAGCATGCACAATGTCGGCACTAGTACAGTGTATATCCACCTTTCGCACCAATGCAGGCTGCTATTCTCCCATGGAGACGATCGTAGAGATGCTGGATGTAATCCTGTGGAACGGCTTGCCATGCCATTTCCACCTGGCGCCTCAGTTGGACCAGCGCTCGTGCTGGACGTGCAGACCGCGTGAGACGACGCTTCATCCAGTCCCAAACATGCTCAATGGGGGACAGATCCGGAGATCTTGCTGGCCAGGGTATTTGACTTACACCTTCTAGAGCACGTTGGGTGGCACGGGATACATGCGGACGTGCATTGTCCTGTTGGAACAGCAAGTTCCCTTGCCGGTCTAGGAATGGTAGAACGATGGGTTCGATGACGGTTTGGATGTACCGTGCACTATTCAGTGTCCCCTCGACGATCACCAGAGGTGTACGGCCAGTGTAGGAGATCGCTCCCCACACCATGATGCCGGGTGTTGGCCCTATGTGCCTCGGTCGTATGCAGTCCTGATTGTGGCGCTCACCTGCACGGCGCCAAACCCGCATACGTCCATCATTGGCACCAAGGCAGAAGCGACTCTCATCGCTGAAGACGACACGTCTCCATTCGTCCCTCCATTCACGCCTGTCGCGACACCACTGGAGGCGGGCTGCATGATGTTGGGGCGTGAGCGGAAGACGGCCTAACGGTGTGCGGGACCGTAGCCCAGCTTCATGGAGACGGTTGCGAATGGTCCTCGCCGATACCCCAGGAGCAACAGTGTCCCTAATTCGCTGGGAAGTGGCGGTGCGGTCCCCTACGGCAATGCGTAGGATCCTACGGTCTTGGCGTGCATCCGTGCATCGCTGCGGTCCGGTCCCAGGTCGACGGGCACGTGCACCTTCCGCCGACCACTGGCGACAACATCGATGTACTATGGAGACCTCACGCCCCACGTATTGTGCAATTCGGCGGTACGTCCACCCGGCCTCCCGCATGCCCACTATACGCCCTCGCTCAAAGCCGTCAACTGCACATACGGTTCACGTCCACGCTGTCGCGGCATGCTACCAGTGTTAAAGACTGCGATGGAGCTCCGTATGCCACGGCAAACTGGCTGACACTGATGGCGGCGGTGCACAAATGCTGCGCAGCTAGCGCCATTCGACGGCCAACACCGCGGTTCCTGGTGTGTCCGCTGTGCCGTGCGTGTGATCATTACTTTTACAGCCCTCTCGCAGTGTCCAGAGCAAGTATGGTGGGTCTGACACACCGGTGTCAATGTGTTCTTTTTTCCATTTCCAGGAGTGTAGTAAAAAGAAAGTTAATGTGGCAAGAGAGTGAGTTAAAGTTAATGATGCCTGCTGAAAATAATTTTCCTAGTAAAACTGCTTATTAGTGTGTTGTTGCCAACTTCAAAATGAAAAGTTCTTAGAACTGAGGCTTATAAAGTTTTGCTTAGTAAATGGTCACATTACTGCCTGTTGTAAATCGCAAAAGGTGAGTCAGTATCTTACATATACGTTAATTATGTGTCTCACTGTAGTAAAATTGGAAAACTGCAGTTGTGAAACGTTATATACGCATGTTTACTAAGTATTTGTCTCTCTTGTGTATTAGAAGTGCATATTAACAGTATAACAGGATGCACAGTTTGTATATTGTGTTAATGTTCGGTAACAAGTAACGAAAAGACCGCTAATTATGAAAACCATAATTTCTTTATTCAAATGATAGTGGGAAGCAAACTGTTAGTGGATTTCAATTAACTTTCATTTTAAATAGTAAAGTATTTAACTGAGAGAGACTTTACCTATATCCAATTAATGATTCTGCAGTGAATAGTAATAATAACGCTATAAAAACCATTCAGTTTGAACAAGCCCTGAAAGTAATAGTGTGTTCCGGTATCTGTTATAATTTTGCCAATAGTTTGTGCTGCTCTAGCTTTAATCTTACCGTAAAAATATGTATGTGTCAGACTTAATTGCACTCGCATGTGACCAAGTATAGGTTGTGTTTATCCGTTAAAGTTACTCACACCTACTTTCTCTTACCTAATTAGGCTGGCGATCGTTTTCCTTATCCTTTAAACAGTATAGCTAGGCAAAAAATTTGTTTGTTACTGTTCAAATATTTACGTAATTCTGACTTTCATTTCCGATAAGCCACCTCTGTTAGGTACAACACGGTCAACATAACAAAATTCCTCTCAGAGGGTAACACTGCTCTGTTGCTTTATACCATAATTGCTTTAACAAGATAGTTTTATTTCACGACCTGCCTACAACTTTAAGGTTATGGTACAGCAGTAGCAGACGGTAGTGTTATAAAGTCCCATAAGATTTCACACACATTTCAACATTTGAAGCATCACAGGGACCTCGAAAACAGGGCGCAGGCACCGACTTTAAAACGTCATAAACGTATCAACTGCCTTCAACATTAACGGCTATGCGAATGAGAGGAGATTGTGTTCTGTACGCAGCGGCACCTCTTATACATCACGACAAGTGCTGGGCCTATATGACTCTGACAAATGCTATCTGGCAACCCTCAATCTCTTCGGAGCCTCCAAACATAGATATGTTCGTGATGTATGTATGTAGAACTGGGACTCGTCAGATAAGACGACGTGGTACCACTTATGCGTCCATTGTTGTGATTGAGCCCACAGTTGTCAGTAGGTCTGTGCACGTTATCCCGTCAAGGGAAGCCGCAACAGATGACGTGGTATCAGTCCTAAGTGCTCCATACGTCGTCGCACTGTCCGTGTGGAAAGTCGTGTTGTTGCAAACCAACCCATTTCCTGATTTATGGGGCGTAACTTGGTTGTACGATCCTGCATGATGGAGCAAACAGTATGTCTGCACTCTCGGGCGCTGTTCCCGAGGGGACTGTGACATCTCGCATGGCGTTGAGTGTGGCCCTACCGACCCCCATCGATTTAATATTCGCATATCAGTCGTACAACGATATAGCGGAATGATAAACCGCAATCTCGAGAAGCCACGATCCAGAAACTGTCGAATTCCAACACGTGCTGGAAGATGTTTCTCCCTCTTAGACGAGGCATAACACTATATCCTCAGACAACCGACATTCGAATTCGGTTTCTGAATTCGAAACCCGCTACGTAATCTTTCCCTATATTAACAGTGTAGATGGCGTTTCTCCTCACTGCTTTGTGCGGTGGCACCTGAAATGCTGATCATTTGCACATCCAAGCATGTTGTACACTACACAGACAATAAGGAATTAGCTTACAAAAACTCCATTACGAATATTGCGATACAAATTTACAATAGTGTTCCATATAAGAAATAACCATTTCATCATTGTAAGTTTTTAGTAAAATTGTAAGGTCACTCTTATGTTATCACTTTTCCTGTCCAGTAGCAGAATATTTAGAACATGTGAAACGCAAGACTAAACAAGGAAGTGCAAAATATCTTACTCCAAATACTGAACGCTCTCTTGTAGATAAAGCAACCGAACACACATAACCACACTCCTAAGAGACAGTGCACTTATATTCATATAATCTCAAATAGTATAGAATAATACTTGTGTTAAATTAATAAGAATGTTTCAGAACCTATTAGAAAACGCGAAGGTGAGCAAAAAAAAAAATTAATGTAGCGAGACGCGAACCTACAACACATCAGACATCACTCTGCAACTTCCTTTCTATTCTTTACGCTGTTTTAAATTTGCATGACACATACCGATACGTTAAACTCTACTATATTCTGAAGATTTTACTCGCCGACCGTCAATAACATAATTGACGGTCATGAAATTGTAAAAAATCGTACAAAAAAATGTGCTTTTGATGGGTCTTCAGCGTGCTTTTACCTTGAAACCGCATGCTTTCGTAATATGCATGTTACAATTTGAAAATTATTTGACCAGCAATACGATATTTCTCGTCATTTTATCACGACGGGTTTTCAAGAGATCAATTCGCTGGTGCTTTATGGGCTTCAACCGAAAGCCAACAGGGCGTCTCCAGACTGTCTACTTAAAAGAAATGGTGTGCATGTAACGCAGATGGCGTTCTTCCATCTCATTGGTCTAAGTTCAAACGCACATTCGGAAAATCTGCCACGCTTGATATTGTTCTACACGTTCTGAAAGTCTTCACAACGCTCCTTTTCCACGGTATGAGATCAGGAACTCGGCATTCTCAACGTTGACGTTCGAGTGCACGCTCCGTGTACCGACGGCTTTCGGTACGCATGGGAACATATTCTCCACTCTCAGCGGTATCAAATGTAACCCTATTTGAAACGCGACGTTCTCCAGTACACGCATTAGTCCCCCAGGGACACCGTTTGATCAAAGGGATGGCTCTTATAGGTTTGTTGGACTGAGTCAGGAAAAGTGGGACAGTTTATTTTTACAGTGATACAGTGCCACGAGTATTTACACATGCAGAATAAGCGCTGCTATGGAGCATGTATATGGTCATTGAAACGAAGATACGAGTCTCTTTAATTGAGTCACAGTTTCTGAAATATTTCATGGAACAGTGTTTGCTAGGACCTACGACACAGTGTTCATGCACTATGTGCTTCTCTTCTGAGTATCCTGGGTGCAAATGAATAAGATTTTCTTCCTTACATTTTAAATACTTTTGCACATGTCAAAATTGGACACAGACAGCAACCTGATTTAGCGTCTAGCACACCTAAATACGTCGAATTGAGGGGTGAAATTTCTGAATACTTGATTTATAAGAAATAGTTCATTCACGGACCCTTACTCGAATTGGCTCATTATCACCAGCACCAGTGCCTGTCCTGACTGTTTGACACCTGCACCACTGAGAACAGGCTCAAAATGGCTCTGAGCACTATGGGACATAACATCTGTGGTCATCAGTCCCCTAGAACTTAGAACTACTTAAACCTAACTAACCTAAGGACAACACACACATCCATGCCAGAGGCAGGATACAAACCTGCGACCGTAGCACTCAGGCGCTTCCGGACTGAGCGCCTAGAACCGCTAGACCACCGCGGCCGGCACTGAGAAAAGGATATGTCTGCGTGTGCTCAATGCTTCCACCTGTTATCGTACGTTCTTTTCGTCTACAGATACTCCTTATACGGACTTTATCGATCAGTTATCTTAACTATTGAACATAAACTATCACACACCAGACCACTGCCCACCAAGAGATGTAATTCCGCCTGGTGGCACTGCGTACACGTGACGCGGTATGAAGGCGTATAAGTGGAGCAAAGACGAGTGGGGCATTGTTCTGGCGACCTTAAAGGCCACAACTGGGGGATCGCGCTGTCATATGCGACTTTGACAAACGACACATTGCTTTGACCCACCGCCTGGAGAATCTCAGAAAGGGTGAAGCTGGGTGACTGTTCACGGACAACTGTCGTGGATGTCTACTGAAAGTGGCTGAAGGACAGTGAAACCACAAGTAAGCGAAAAGGTGTTGGACGCCTACGTCTCGTCATAGAATGTCGACTTCGAGGGTTTTTCCACTCTGTCAAGCAGCATAAGATGTGATTTGTTAACCATCTGACGACAAAGTACAATAATGGTGCAGGTCCAAGTGTTCTGGAGCACACTGTTCGAGGAACACTGTTAAACATGGTGCTCCACAACAGACAACCCATACGTGTTCTCAAGTTAACCACACGATATCGTCAATTACGACTGCAGGACGCACTGGATCATCGGGATTGTACCTTGGATGAAAGGAAACGCGTCACTTGGTAGGATGAATCACACTTCTTCTTACAGCAGATCAAAGGTCGTGTCCGCATACGCCTTATCCAGACGGAAGACTGCTTGAAACACGCACTTGGCCACGAAAACAGGACGACTGGGAAGTATTATGCTATGGAGAACATTGAATTGGGTTTCCTTGAAACTTGTGGCAGCAATTAATAGGAGCATGACGTCCGATTACTGTGTGAACACTGTGGCCGACCACCTGCACCCCTTCATGCTTCATTCATCTTCACCAGTCATAGCATGTCCCAGCAGGATAACATTTTATATCAAAAGGACATAATTATGCTACAGGGGTCTGAGGAGCATCGTGGTGAACTGATATTGTCTACGGCACTAAATTCACCTGTTACAAACCTGATCGATTGATTTGGGACGCTACTGGGCACCAGATCCAGGCCAACAAAGAACCGGCGCGTAATTTTCGGAAACTGCGTAATCTGTGCGTGGCCATCCGGTGGCACATTGCTTCGGAAATCTACCAAAGACTTGTTGAATCCATGGCACGAAGAACTACTGCTGCATTGCGTTCCAGAGATGAACCTACTCGCTGTTAATCTGGTGGTCATAATGTTTTGGCTCATCAGCGTACATCCATACGCCGTATCTAGGTAGACCACCGTACATACGTCACTCTGGACGGATAATCATCCACACACACACACACACACACACACACACACACACACACACATACACAGGAACAATTTCGGGAGTACCAGGAAATGTAATAAGGCCACTGCTGTACGTACTATTCAGTATGCTCTATACAATATGGCACCTGCAATTTTCGTCTGACTTCAAGACGAAAAATCACGGATTTGTTCACGGGGTACCGGGTTCGATTCCCGGCAGGGTCACGGATTTTCACCTGCTTCGTGATGACTGGATATTTCTGCTGTCCTCATCACTTCACCCTCATTCATGAAAGTGGCGAGATTGGAGTGAGCAAAGGTTGGGAATTTGGCCGGGCGCTGATAACCGCGCAGTTGAGAGTTCCACAAACCAAACATCATCATCACGGTATTTGTTAAGTGAAATGCAAATAGTTACGCACTTTCCTGTATATTTAATACCGGCTTTGGTTTCAGGTTTAACACAATTCGCTGTTATTATTGTGAAAAATAGTATATGTAAAACTGGCATATTCTACTTACTGCACTCCCTTGTTCACTTGCTATTGAAAAATACCGTTAGAAGAATATATCCTTCCGTTACAAACCACATTTTTTTTTAGCAGTTCTGCAGATAAGAAAACAAAACTCGCGAAATGCACTATCCTATGCGTTCTCCCAATTATAGAATATCTTGTGCCATTTATGAAATATTCACTGTGTCCACGTCGCGTGGTTACACTGCAAACTAATGTCGTAGTTCATAATGTCTAAGGCTTTCTGCAAATAAAACACACAGCGATAGCTGCCGGGCTTATTTGACTCATGCAAGTGTATCATAAAACGATTAAAAAATATGAAATGATAGTAAAATAAAGATATTTAATATGACGAGAAACCTACTTAAGAATTTCCGAAATCCGGAAATCTTCCAATTTTCTTCAGTTCCCTACATACTATGTTTTTTGGGACCATGAAGATAAAATTTGGTTAACATCAGTCATTATTCCATGAAGGAAGTGGGAAGAAACTTTAATAAGCGACAAAATAGAAACTGCAAGTGATTTCCGAAGTATTAATACAGATGGTGGGTCATTTTATCAAGCATTACGATGAAATTTGAAATTGGCTCTAATGTACTCCGTGAAGTGACGTGTCAAAATTGTATGAGCCGGTTACACTGATAAGCCAACACATTGTGACCAATGGCCACCGTGACGTAGGATGCCGCCAGGTGCGTTACGGGCACGTGATGCGGTAACAAAAGTATGTAAGCGGAACAGACACGGATGTGGTATTACACTAGCGAAGATATGAGCTGCAAATGGAGAAATTCATTAAGATTAGCGACTTTGACAAAGGGCACATTATTATTATTACGCTGAGCCTGTGAACAAGTATCTCGAAAAGGGCGAAACTGGTCGAATGTTCACGTGCTACTGTCGTGAACATTTACGGAAAGAAATAATACAGTGAAACTGCCACTAGGTGCTAAACTGTTGGACGTCCAAGATTCTTCACAGAACGTTGGGTTCGGAGGCTCTTCTGCTCTATAAAGTAGGATAGATGGTGATTTCTGGCACCTATGCCGAAAGATCACAACGCTGGTGCAAGCACAAGTGCACACTGTTCATCGTACATTGTTGAACATGGAGCTCCGCAGCAGACCACCCCTAGGGTTCACGTGTTGACTCGACTACATCGTCAGTTACGACTGCAGTGGGCACGGGAGCATTGGGATTCGACCGTCGATCAATGGAAACGCGTCGGCTCTTGGGGTGAAGCATATTTTTGCTGCAATAGGTCGATGGTCGTCTCCACAAACGCCGCCATCGAGGTGAACGACGGCGCGCTCCACACACACAGACTGGTGGGAGAAGTATTATGCTATGGAAGACATTCTCCTGCGGTTGTATGGAACCTGTGGTAGTAATCGTAGACACGCTGACAGCTGCTGACCACCTGCATCCCTTCATACTTGACATCCTCCCCAACGGCAGTGTCATCTTTTAGCAGTATAACTGTCTGTGTCTCGGAACCATAACCGTACTACAGTGGTTTGAGGAGCATTATAGTAAACTGACGTTAATGTCTCAACGACCAAATTCGCCTGATGCATTGAAACCCATCTGGGTCACTATCGAGTGCCATCACCGCGTACGCAAATGAATAGCCCGTTATTTACACGAATTACGTTACCTGTGAGTAGACATCTAATGGCACATACCTCCACAAATCTACCAACAAACTGTTGGATCCCTGATACGCATAGTATATTTCATTCCAAATATGAACCAACAAGCTATTAAGCATGTGGTGATAATGTATTGGCTCATCAGTGATGGTCTGATTTTCAGTCGTCTGAATCTTCTAGCTGTATGGTTAACTGTGCTTTATACAGCACATAGACTGGTGTACTGCTGTTCAAATGGATAAAATTACAACGCGTGTGTCTTTCCTCCATGCGATATTCTGTGTGGTCATCCAGAGATAACTATGATGATCGCATATCAATGAAGGATCACCACTAAGGAATCGCTAGCGTTGGCTACAGAGGTACTGAATTATCCCTTTCTAGAAATTTCTGTCTCTCTCTCTCTCTCTCTCTGTCTCTCTCTCTCTCTCTCTCTCTCTCTCTCTCTCTCTCTCTCTCTCTCACACACACACACACACACACACACACACTGCAATAATGAATATGCAATTCGATTTACTGACACATTATAAAACAGTGTGTACTACTTCTGTACCTTATTGAATTCCTTTTAGCGTACTACAGAAAGTATAATTGTAATTGTAATATAACCAGTTTCTGACTTGTGCCGATTCCTATAGCCACTTATCCCCAGATAAGATGAGTCACTGACAATGTGACCTCTTTCTGTCTGACAGTACAGCATAGTATGCAATCTAAAATAATCCAAAATACGTACCCTTATTTAATAACTCAAACAAAACATTTTCGAAAATAATGCTTCCAAACATATTAATTCAGTTTAAATTACACTCAAAGTGTCAGTACATAATTATCTGAAAAATCCGTCCTAATACAAGTGCGGATGTGAGGAGACAATTTTCAGTTCAGAATCCTGATTGTAAGAATTTCACTATCCTATTTTACAGTAGAAGCGATTCCATCGGTTGTTCGTTTTTTTTATGCCAAGTGATTAGAATACGTTATCAGAGGTATCTGGACATACGTATGCAATGCAAAATTGACCTCTAAATGCCACGAGAGGCGGACCCGCCAGTATAAAACGAGACGGAGAGCATTGTGCTGTCAGTAAGAAAGCAGTACCCGGCAGCTGTGGCCGAGCGGTTCTAGGCTCTTCAGTCCGGAACCAACGCGCATTAGTCACTGAATGTCACCTGAGGAACAAATCCGTCAGGAACATTTCAACCCTTCTAAAGCTGCCCAATCGGTGATGTAATAATTGTCGAATGGAAAGACGAAGGAACAACCACAGCCAAATCAATAATCAGCACACCTCATGTATTGATAGGAGCAACGGCCTTGCCGCAGTGGATACACCGGTTCTCGTGAGATCACCGAAATTAAGCGCTGTCGGGCGTGGTCGGCCCTTGAATGAGTTCAAATGTGTGTGAAATCTGATGGGACGTAACTGCTAAGGCCATCAGTCCCTAAGCTAACACACTACGTACCCTAAATTATCCTAAGAACAAACACGCACACCCATGCCGGAGGGAGGACTCGAACCTCCGCCGGGACCAACCGCACAGTCCATGACAGCAGCGCCCCAGACCGCTCGGCTAATCCAGCGCGGCGCTTGGATGGGTGACCATCCAGGCCACCATGCGCTGTTGCCATTTTTCGGGGTGCACTCAGCCTCGTGATGCCAATTGAGGAGCTACTCGACCGAATAGTAGCGGCTTCGGTCAAGAATACCATCGTAACGACTGGGAGAGCAGTGTGATGACCCCATTCCCCTCCTATCCGCATCCTCCTCGGAGGATGACACGGCGGTCGGATGGTCCCGATGTGCCATTTGTGGCCTGTAGACGGAGTGGTGGTTTTCATGTACTAACAGACGACGGACGTTGGACTTTGCGCGGTGTAGTTATAAAAAATCGTATGCAGCCAACAGAAAGAATCACTCGTGAATTCCAAAGTGTCTGACACAATGACTGTTCGTAGGGAGTGATGGTGAACGGGGTACAATGGTCGAGCAGTTCTTCGTGAGTCACACACATCTGTAGTCACAGATAAGAGACGCTTGAGGCGGTGTAAAGAGCGAAGTCACTGGAAAGTGAATGACTGGAAACAAGTGATTTGGAGTGCTGAATCGCGCTATGCCTTCTAGCAATCCAGTGGAAATATCTGGATTTGGCAAATACACGGAAAATATTATTATGCTTAAGCAAACGCCAAATGAGGAAACATGTGTACTGCGTACAGTAGAGCATTGTGTACTGCATACAGTAGAGCAACGGTTTGGAGAAGATGACTGATTCTATCAGCGTGACAATGCATGCTGTTACAAAGCGGCATATATGAGGCAGTGGTTTGCGGACAACACAATTCCTGAAATGGGCTGGACTGTCCAGAGTCCCGACCTGAACCCAATGACACGTCGTCGAGATGAGTCAAAAGGTCGACATCGCTCCAGAAGCCAGCACCCATCATCAATATTTTCTTCATTTTCGGATGTTGAGGACGGACAATCTGTAATTCCTCCATATACATTCCGACATTTCATTGGAAGTTCAAGTGGTCATGGAGACGAAGTATGCCCACAGGCCGTGTTAATATCCACTAATAGGTGTCCGGATACTTTCGATCAGATAATGTTGTCTGTGTTGAAGTATTCTTTGCTATCTCAACCAGTATCACTCATTTAATTTACACTCTAAGACAAAAAAGTTGCACCATGAAGGAATTACCAGAATGGAATAGAAATCGGAAGATATGGTGTACAGGTACAGATAAACAAATGATTAAAATTTCAGAAAAATTTGAAGATTTATTCAAGAGAAGAGCTTAAAAAACTGAGCAATTTAATGAGGCGTTGGTCCAACTGTGGCCACTATGCAAGTAGTTATTCGATTTGTCACTGATTGACAAAGTTGTTGGATGCCCTCCTGAGGGATATCGTGACAAATTCTGTCCAATTGGCGCGATAGATCGTAAAAATCCCGAGCTGGTAGGACGGCACTGCGCGTAATGCCACAACGTTCTTAGTTGCGGAGAGATCAGGTGAACTTGTTGGCCAAGGTACGGTTTGACAAGCACAAAGAAAAGAAGTACAGACATTCTCCGTGTGCGGAAGAGCATTATCTTGCTGAAATGTATGTCCTGGACGGCTTTGACCTGAAAGGCAACAAAAAGGGGCATAGAAAATCGTCAAGATACCGCTGTGCTGTGAGGACGCCGCGGATGACGATAAAAGGGATTCTGCTATGAAAAGGAATGGCAGCCTAGGCCATCAATCTTGGTTGTCGGGATGTATGGCAGACGACTCTCATGTTGGTATCCAACCTCTGTCTGGGTCTTCTGCAGACACGTCTTCGCTGCTCATCGGCACTCATTTCAAATCAGGACTCATGGCTGAAGACAATTCTACTTCAGTCAAAGAGATTCCCGGCAGATACGTGTCTAGAGACGCCCTGGACTGCAGTGTGATACCAACCTGACTGTAGCCCGCCGTGGGACTCGAAAAACAGCAGTTGTGGGCTAGGGTGCTATTTCTTTACATGCCAGGACCCCTTCTCTGTCATCTGCGGCATCCTTACAGTACAGCGGTACGTGGACGATATCTACGCCCCGTTTTGTCGCCCTTCATAGCAAGCCGTCCAGGGTTTACATTTCAGCAAGAAAATGTCGCCGCGCACCACTTGTCCTCGTGCTTGCCAAACCCTACCTTGGCCAGCAGGGTCACCGGATCTCTCCTCAATTGAGAACGTTTGGAGCACTATGGGCAGGGTCCTCCAACCATCTCGCGACTTTGTCGATCTAACGTGCCAATTGGATAGAATTTGGCACAATATCCCTCAGGAGGGTATCCATCAACTATGCCCATCAGTGTCAAGCCCAATAACTGTTGCTCAATTTGTGAAGCTCTCCCTCTTGAATACATCATCCAATTTTCCTGAACCTGTAACCATTTGTTTGTCTGGCATCTGCCAGTTTCCGTCCCATTCAGATAACTTCTTCGTGGTGTGTCCTTTTTTTGCCTTAGAATGTATTTAGGAATACCTCAAACAAATATCTCGTGTGAAATGTTTGTCGCTACACATAAGCAACTTTTAAGCAGCACATAGGTCACTGAAATAGTATGTCACAAGAGGTTCCGTATGGTTCCCCACATTCACATTCAGGTGTTAATTTATCGTGATTCCAACAAAAACATGGCTGATTGGGTGAATCAGCTGTGAATAAGGGTATTACTTCCTTTCTTTAGTCTCCAGTGAACGTCTGGAAACACATTAAATGTTCTCTACTCGGAGGAATACACTTCCCATTCTATTACCACCACTCTGGAATTACATTCCTGTACACTAAATACTTGCTGGTCTAGTACGAGTTTCATTATTCCAAAAATCTTTGCTTTTAACCGATAATTCTTAGCTTGTTATTTACCTGATAAGCTCGAAAGACAAAACCCTTTTATTGCGAGTACTGCATCTGTCCAAAATGGTCCAAATGGCTCTGAGCACTATGGGACTTAACATCTGAGGTCATCAATCCCCTAGAACTTAGAACTACTTAAATCTAACTAACCTAAGGACATCACACACATCCATGCCCGAGGCAGGATTCGAACCTGCGACCGTAGCGGTCGCGTGGTTCCAGACTGTAGCGCCTAGAACCGCTCGGCCACTGCGGCCGGCACTGCATCTGTAGGGGACGTTTAGAAAGCTACTTTACTTCTTACAATGATGGTTCACTGCAATCCTCTCACAGCCAAAGCACATTTCACAAGTTGAATCTGTGCTCACCGGGCCTAGAACCGTAGGCAAGCAAGTTTATAATAATGGTTATAACATCTGGTGACAAATTAAAACCTCTCTGCCCAATACTTATAAGATTGTTGCTTGTATACTTTATCACAATCAGCCATTTGATTTATTGGCGGGTAAATGCGCTTTCCAGTCTTCTCTATGTCACACGCATCCATGTTGCTCCTTCGTGTTTCCTAAATTCATCCACGCACCTTAGATTAGGCCTCAGTATCGATGTTTTCTCGCGTCTTGGGCTGCAGCAAAGAACTCCCTTGGTCTATGTATCAGCCATTCGCCTGGCTAGATTATCTGCCCCACGCTGTTTAAGTTTCATTATGGTGATAATGGCATCTTCCACTCCAATCCGGTCCTTGATTCACTTGTTAATTTTCCTGTCTGTTCTAATAGTTCCCAAAATTCATCATTCCATTGATTACTGAGAAAACTCCAGTTTATAAATGGTTTTCGTATTAAAAGGAAATTCACACTGATTTAAAGAATCCTCTTCAAACAGTGTTTTGAAAACACTGCTTATGTTACTAAATATACCGCAGCCCATTCTTATTCTGTTGTTTATTTCTTTTTCAGTCTTCAACTGCCCTAAACACGAAATCTCGTATGTTGGCTGTACAGTATTTTATTCTTAGTGTAATTGACTATCAGGCCTACTTCTAAACATGTTCTGTTTGTTTCTTTCATTCGCTTCTGTAAATTATTTACACTAGAGGAAAAATTCTTGCTCAAGCTGCCTAACTGAACGCCCAAATAATCTGTTTCGGTTTCCCTTCTTATATTGGTGTCCTGTATCCTGATAATGGATTCTTTTTCACTCGACCTTTAAATAATAAGTAATTGCTTTCTGTGGAGCAATTATAAAAATAGGAGATAGGTATAATGTGTTTAGAGGTGATAAAAAGAAACACGTTTTTGTCTGATAAGAATACCGTAGCTGCACCAGTATCTCCTCGAGAGATCCGTGAAACTCTTGGCGCCAGTGATGTTCAGAGACGGTGTTCTAACTACCATGTGATTCATGTTGTTGTTGTTGTCTTCAGTCCTGGGACTGGTTTGATGCAGCTCTCCATGCTACTCTATCCTGTGCAAGCTTCTTCATCTCCCAGTACCTACTGCAACCTACATCCTTTTGAATCTGCTTAGTGTACTCATCTCTCGGTCTCCCTCTACGATTTGTACCCTCCACGCTGCCCTCCAACGCTAAATTTGTGATCCCTTGATGCCTCAAAACATGTCCTACCAACCGATCCCTTCTTCTAGTCAAGTTGTGCCACAAACTTCTCTTCTCCCCAATCCTATTCAATACCTCCTCATTAGTTACGTGATCTATCCACCTTATCTTCAGTATTCTTCTGTAGCACCACATTTCGAAAGCTTCTATTCTCTTCTTGTCCAAACTAGTAATCGTCCATGTTTCACTTCCATACATGGCTACACTCCAAACAAATACTTTCAGAAACGACTTCCTGATACATAAATCTATATTCGATGTTAACAAATTTCTCTTCTTTTTCTCCTGATATGTGATTCATATTGTTTTAAAAATGTTGCTAAAATTGTCGTCCATTTACATTACTGCACAACTGGCATCTGTGCGCTAATGATAGTCTAAAACATCCAAAACAACCAGATGTTTCACGAATAATAACTGCAGCTTCAGATAAAACAGTCACCAGCACTTCTGCAGTGTCTATTGGCCTCTTGTAATGAAACATATGCTCTCCCTGTATGAAAATAAATCCAAATGTAGGTCAGAAACATGTGTAAAACAACACTGATCACGTGGCAGTTTGAACACCATCTCTGATCATCACTAGCGTCAAAATCTTCGTGGATCGCTACGAGGGAAGAGGTTCACAATTAGAGATGGGCGATGTTCTCTCAGACTGATTCAAATAGCCAGATCTTTGTAAAGAGTGAGCGATCAGTGACTTGGAAAAAAGGAGTGATAGCTCATCTGATACAAAATTTCTCTGAGGTGACATTAGTGAGCGGAACGAAGATTCTGCAGCAGGCCGCTGCAATGCAACATTTCGCCACGCCACAAGATTACACCACACTTGTCCGCCCTATTCTGGAGTACTGCTGTGTGGTGTGGTATCCGCATCAGGTGGGACTGACGGATGACATCGAAAAAGTTCATAGGAGGACAGCTCGTTTTGTATCATTGCGAAATAGGAGAGATAGTGCTACAGACAAGATACGTGGATTGGAATGGCAATCGTTAAAACAAAGGTGTTTTTCGTTGCGACGGGATCTTCTCATGAAATTTCAATGACCAGTTTTCTCCTCCGATTGCGAAAACATTCTGGTGGCAACCACCCACCCACCTACATAGAGAGAAATGATCATCGCCGGCCGCGGTAGTCTCGCGGTTCTAGGCGCGCAGTCCGGAACCGTGCGACTGCTACGGTCGCAGGTTCGAATCCTGCCTCTGGCATGGATGTGTGTGATGTCCTTAGGTTAGTTAGGTTTAAGTAGTTCTAAGTTCTAGGGGACTGATGACCACAGCTGTTAAGTCCCATAGTGCTCAGAGCCATTTGAACCATTTTTTGAAATGATCATCACGATAAAATAAGAGAAATCAGGACCCCCACAGAAAAATTTAAGTGCTCGTTTTTCCAGCACGCCGTTAGAGAGTGGAACGGTAGAGAGGCAGCTTGAAGGTGGTTCATTGAACCCTCTGCCAGGCACTTCATTCTGAATAGAAGTCCTCACGTAGATGTAGGTGCTGAAGGAAACGTTTCCCAAGGTGCAAAAACAAAAATAAATTAATAAAACCGAGAGAGAGAGAGAGAGAGAGGGAGAGAGAGAGAGAGAGAGAGAGAGAGAGAGAGAGAGAGAGAGAGAGAGCGAGGAAGATGCACTATCTGCCATGTGCATTATATGGATTTGCATTTCTTACTAATGTGGTACAACTTCTCTCATCTATGAAATGCATAACACAATACAGTACCACGTCTATTACAATATAGGAAAGCTCTGCGCATAAAAAATAATTTCCATTCACTCTTGGAAAACATACTTGGCCAGATGTTGGAAACAGTGTGAAACAATGACATACTTCGGTAGCTCCATAGCCCAGGCATTATGGCTTCTGCACAACGGTTTCCTGTTACTGGCATTTGCATCATTGATGAACATTTTTGGAATTTCAGCTCGCCTTCAAATTCCCAGTTTATGGAGGTCCCTTCATGTCGCTTTGTTACAGACGAGTTTCAGGAGTGTGGCAATACGTTCTGCAGTGACCTACAATTTTCCCATGTTCGAATTCACTTAGCTCCACAAATATATTTTCATACAACCCCTGTGCTTCTGAGTGAGCAGTTATTACTTATCCTTTCACGTAGCATTGCACACAGAACATGTTGTTGACTATTGTATAAATAGAACATGCTGCAGTCTTCAGCCACTGCTCACATGGAGCAGAACTCAAAGTGACTCAAGAATCTCTGCTCCCCTCAGCTCACACAGAGTGGATGGCCACGCGACTCAGGATTCACTTTGTTCTCTACGTTCGTGGCTCATACACTGGTTAAGCTTACAGCATATAGTTTTTTATGTACACTCCTGGAAATTGAAATAAGAACACCGTGAATTCATTGTCCCAGGAAGGGGAAACTTTATTGACGCATTCCTGGGGTCAGATACATCACATGGTCACACTGACAGAACCACAGGCACATAGACACAGGCAACGGAGCATGCACAATGTCGGCACTAGTACAGTGTATATCCACCTTTCGCAGCAATGCAGGCTGCTATTCTCCCATGGAGACGATCGTAGAGATGCTGGATGTAGTCCTGTGGAACGGCTTGCCATGCCATTTCCACCTGGCGCCTCAGTTGGACCAGCGTTCGTGCTGGACGTGCAGACCGCGTGAGACGACGCTTCATCCAGTCCCAAACATGCTCAATGGGGGACAGATCCGGAGATCTTGCTGGCCAGGGTAGTTGACTTACACCTTCTAGAGCACGTTGGGTGGCACGGGATACATGCGGACGTGCATTGTCCTGTTGGAACAGCAAGTTCCCTTGCCGGTCTAGGAATGGTAGAACGATGGGTTCGATGACGGTTTGGACGTACCGTGCACTATTCAGTGTACCCTCGACGATCACCAGAGGTGTACGGCCAGTGTAGGAGATCGCTCCCCACACCATGATGCCGGGTGTTGGCCCTGTGTGCCTCGGTCGTATGCAGTCCTGATTGTGGCGCTCACCTGCACGGCGCCAAACACGCATACGACCATCATTGGCACCAAGGCAGAAGCGACTCTCATCGCTGAAGACGACACGTCTCCATTCGTCCCTCCATTCACGCCTGTCGCGACACCACTGGAGGCGGGCTGAACGATGTTGGGACGTGAGCGGAAGACGGCCTAACGGTGTGCGGGACCGTAGCCCAGCTTCATGGAGACGGTTGCGAATGGTCCTCGCCGATACCCCAGGAGCAACAGTGTCCCTAATTTGCTGGGAAGTGGCGGTGCGGTCCCCCACGGCACTGCGTAGGATCCTATGGTCTTGGCGTGCATCCGTGCGTCGCTGCGGTCCGGTGCCAGGTCGACGGGCACGTGCACCTTCCGCCGACCACTGGCGACAACATCGATGTACTGTGGAGACCTCACGCCCCACGTGTTGAGCAATTCGGCGGTACGTCCACCCGGCCTCCCGCATACCCACTATACGCCCTCGCTCAAGTCCGTCAACTGCACATACGGTTCACGTCCACGCTGTCGCGGCATGCTACCAGTGTTAAAGACTGCGATGGAGCTCCGTATGCCACGGCAAACTGGCTGACACTGACGGCGGCGGTGCACAAATGCTGCGCAGCTAGCGCCATTCGACGGCCAACACCGCGGTTCCTGGTGTGTCCGCTGTGCCGTGCGTGTGATCATTGCTTGTACAGCCCTCTCGCAGTGTCCGGAGCAAGTATGGTGGGCCTGACACACCGGTGTCAATGTGTTCTTTTTTCCATTTCCAGGAGTGTATATGATAGTACAAGTATACAATACTTGTTTTTATTTTTTATTCATTCATTTAACTTGATCAGGGTATTGCCTCCAGCACCGCTCTTACATTGGACCACGGTTTTATACGCAAGTCCTGTTTTTCCATTACTAGGCATTTGCCTGTCACGCTCTCTTGGTCTGAATTTATTGATCTTTCCACCTGTTCCTTGATCTCCCTAAATATCTTCTGCTGGTTAGGTAATAATTCATCATTAATTTTCGTATGTCGTCGTCTTCCATTCTCGTGACGTAGTCCTTGCACTTGGTCCTGTATTCCTTAATCTGCACGTTTAAGATTTTTGCTCCTATTTCCTCTTTGATGTCAGCATTCATTCTCCTGTAACATAATGTGTAAGCAGCTACTCTTCTTAGCAATTTCATCTCCATTGGTTGTATTCTTTGTTTTTTTCCAGCTTACAAATGTCATCGTCAGCTGCGTCAGTTCTCTATGAGCATGTCTTTTCAAAATCAGGACAAATATTCACTGTGAAAGGAAACCAATTCATTTCGAATAAAACAGGCCAAGATTCACTTATAAATCATAATATTGATTAATCTTCATCCTTAGGTTCCTATATTGCTATACTGATTGTGAATGATGACTGTAGATGTGTAAATTAATTACAAATTTGTTATAATTCTTACAGTTTATTTTGTTTCAGAGAAAATTAATAATGCATAACAAGAATCACACTTACTTTTAAAATTGTCCCACATAATAAAAATATTTAGGATTTTGTTGTAGTATGTTTAATCCTTACAGCAAACGAAACATAGAACTTTTAAACCTCAGAACTACCAGGGACGCAACACAAACTTATTACTCCCCTTTCTATGTTCTTTCAGAATGGGACCAAATTAAATAAAAATACAGATATTCTGACCTAAATTAAAAAGGCAAGATGCGTCCCTCTCATTTTACTTATTTTTGTAGATGAATGGTGAGTGATGAGTCTTAAAAAATAGCTAGATCATTCCAGTCAGCCGTTCTGATTCGATCTCCGAAAAAATTGGTTTTACGCATCTCTATTTCACATGTGATATATTTGTCACCTAAAAAGTGCTTTTTTGTCTCGTCCAAATACTAAAATTCTGTTTACTTATATTTTTTACATTCTATGCATGGAATAGTACAGGTATCTCATTAGATCCAATAGTCAAAATGCGAGCGTACTTAATACCCGTCCATCTGTGTGACTTGATTGAAGAGTCTATAGCAGACAAAACAAAGCGTGTCATCTTTCATACAGGGGTCCCCTATGTCAATATCTGTCATGTCAGATTGGATGCGATGGTTGACATATATTACGATTTACCGCAGTAAAGTAATATCGAAAGAACGAGTTCAGTATTTCGGCTTTCTGAAGAATTTTGAAGCCAGTATGACACTAAGCGAATATTATTTAGATTTTATTCCTTTACTGATTTTACGTAAAAGCAGAACTTTTAGATTTTTCTTTTCAAAACGACCAGCATAGTATTTAAAATGTCACTGTAACATAGCAACGTAAAATTATTACTTCGACGATGATACAAAGAAACAAGTGATGCTTGTTCGCAAACGTGTGGTTTTATGTGAATTTGGCGCTGTTGATTACTTCTGCATAAAAGAAACAAATTTTTCTACGAATAGTTTTCTATGTCATTCAAGACAAATGACAACCATTAGAAATATTTCGCGCAGTTAGCTTCTTTTCGCTAACTTGTATTAGCAGTCAAGAGTTGTGTAACATCCGACGTTTATCGCCTGCTATGTACTTGTCAAAAAAGAAAACGAAGGGAAAAAAAGCTCGAATCCCAGAGCGACGTAGACGCCGCTGCAATACTTCTGCCCGCTTGTGTGTGATACGCTGTGTGCTTTTGACGGTCCCTCAAGTATTCAGCAAAAAGAGCAATCTGTCGGCGAGCTCTGGAAATCTCGAGAATTTTTAAATGCACACATCAGCTGCATGGATATTTCTCCGTATGGAAAAGCGTATATTATTCCGTCCCAGAATGTTACCAGGAACAGGGCTTTTAATGGTGTGCCCATCACTCCGAGATATTTTTAATAACAAGTTATGGGACTCTAGAGTGGCCTAACCTGTTCCATCTGAGAAGATATGACAGCTTAAGCGAATTGATGGAAAACACAAAACAGCAATAAATTTGGAAGTAAATAAAGCAATTTGAATCTTTTAGTACGACGGAAATACGTTTAACAAAGACTGTATGGTTTAATTATATTCTCTTCTTGGAAATTTCAAACAATGCAAGTGAATTACACCTGTTTTATATCTGTAGCAAAGCATGTCTATTGTCTTGCCTATTTCGTAGCTATTGGTAGCCTTAATTACGTTTTATGCTTTGTAGGGATTAATCTTCTATCGTACATTCCATAAAATAATCGCAGTACGAGTATAAAGCTACTGCAATCTACTTAACCAAAAATTGCATCTTTATATTGAGACTCACTCTTTCTATGTCTAGACACATACTCCGCAAACCTCTGTGATGTGAGTGACAGAAGTTACTTCCCTTTGTGCCATTTATTAGAGGTTCTTACCGTTCCATTCACATCAGAGCTCGGTAACAATGATTGGTTAAACGCCTCTGTGCGCGCTGTAATCAGTCTACTCATGCCTGAGCCATCCCTACCAAGGCGATACGTACGGGTTCGCAGTATATTCCTAGATTCATCACTTAAAGCTGGTTCTTAAAACGTAGTGAGTAGGCATTCATGGAATAGTCTGGATCTGTCTTCAAGCGTTTGCCAGTTCAGTGTTTTTCAGCAATTTCGTGATGCCAGTTGGTCAAGCCAACCTGTAACCATTCGTGCTGCTCTTCTTTGTATACATTTATATCTACATCTTACTCCGCAAGCGTGGGGGAGTGTACTTCGTGTACCACTGTCACTTCCCCCCTTTCGTATTCCAGTCGCCAAGAGTTCGCGGGAAGAACTATTGCCAGTCGGTCTCCGTATTGTTTTCACGGTCTTGTATATGTATGAGCAAGCAATAAATTTGTTGACTATTCTCGGAATGCACGCTCTTGGACCTTTGAAAATAACTCATACCGTGACGCAGAATGTTTCTTTTGCAGCATCTGCCAGTGGATTTCGTTGATCATCTCTCTGAGGCTTTCCTACTTACTAAATTAACCTTGAACGAAACACCCCACTCTTATTTTGATCTTCTCTATTTCACTCCTGTCTTGTAAGAATCCAATACCGACGAGCAGTGTGTAAGTATTGGTCGAACGGGTGTTTTTTGAGCTACTTTGCTTACTAATGGACTACTTTTCCTGAGGGTTCTTCCAATGAATCTCAGTCTGGCATCTGCCTTATTCGGTATTAATTTTATGTGGTCGTTCTACTTCAAATCGCTTCGTGCGCATACTCCCACGTATTTTACGAAAGTAACTGCTTCCAGTGATTGTTCTGTAATTGTGTAAGCATACAATAAAGGATCTCTGCCCATATATATGTATTATGTTACATTCGTTTATGTTGAGCGTCAGTTGCCACTCCCTGTACCAAACGCCGATCTTCTGTAGATCTTCCTGCATCTCGCTACAATTTTCCGGCGTCGCGCCTCCTCGGTATACGATAGCATCACGAAAATTCTCATAGAAATGCGACGTTATCTACTAGATCATTTATATACATTGCGAAAGGTAATGGTCCTGTAACATTCCACTGGTACACACCCGACGTTACTTTTATGTCTGAAGACTGCTCACGTTTTGTTCATATGGCAGCAGTACGGAACTGTAGCGAATGCCTTCCAGTAGCCAAGGAACACGGCAGCTCCCTCGGCGCCTGTATTTACTGCTTTCAGGATCTCGCTCGTGGACGAACAGTGCGAAAATGGGTTTCACGTTTTCGGAATCCATGCTGGGTCCTACCGAGATTTTCGGCCTCAGTAAATGCCACGATACGCGAGCGGAAAACATGTTCCAATATCCTACAACTGACAGACGTCGGAGAGATAGGCTTATAGTTTTGTGCATCTGTTCGACGACCCTTCTTGAGAACGAGAATGACCTGTGATTTTTTCACAATCATCAAAAATAATTCGTTCCTCCAAAGAAGTACGGTAGACTGCTGCTACGAGAGGGTCAAGTTCTCTTACATGCTCTATGTAGAATCGTACTGGATCCCGTGAATTGCAGAGGCCCTCCCTCTGTTGAGAGATTTCAGTTACATTTCTGTCCTATAGTCACTTATCTCAATGGCAGCCATTTTGCGGTTCTTGCAACGATTTAAAAGAGACACTACACAGCGATCTTCCCCTGTGAAACAGTTTTGGGAAAAGGTGTTTAGCATTTCGGCCTTTTCTGTGTCGTCCTCCGTTTCACTGCATTAATGGTCACATGCTTGAACTGAAGGATTCGATCTGTTACTGGTTTAATATAAGACCAAAAGCTCTTAGAATTTTTTGCCAAGTCGATATAAGAATTTTAATTTCGAATTCGTTGTATTCTTCAAGCATAGCTCTCCTTGCACTAATTTTATCTTCGTTTAACTTTTGTTTGTCTGTGAGTCTTTGGCAATGTTTAATTTTGCTTTCGACCAGTTGTTCAAGATGGCTGTCGAACCACAGCGGATGTTGTCCAATCCTCAGATCTTTGCTCTGCACATACCAGTCTCAAGTGTATTGTACAATGCTCTTGAGTTTTGTCTATTGATACTCAGTGTTGTTAGCGCCAGAGATGAAATTTACTACTGACCGCTCAGCAATCTGAAATCTGTTTCTTGTTGCTCTTACTAAGCAGAAAGAGCTTCCTGCCTTCGTTTGTATTCCCTTTTAGAGCCGTATTCAGTGGAGATAACTGATTCACTGTTGTACGCTAACCGAGCCGAAAAGTACTGTTCTGGTCGTTACCACCATGTTATCTGATTAACTGCTCAAGGTAGTTTTCGGATAATGCACTTAGAACAATTTCATACGATTCCCTGTCCATATCATCCGTCCTAATCAATTTATTGTCCTAGTTTGTAATTGGTTGTTATGATATACCCATTCCGGCCTCTGTGGCCGAGCGGTTCTAGGTGCTTCAGTCTGGAACCTCGCGACCGCTACGGTGGCAGGTTCGAATCCTGTCCCGGGCATGGATGTGTGTGATGTCCTTAGGTTAGTTAGGTTTAAGTAGTTCTACGTTCTAGGGCACTGATGACCTCAGCAGTTAAGTCCCATAGTGCTCAGAGCCATTTGAACCATTTTTAAAATATCCACCTAAAACTATAACACGACCAGGAAATTTGCGCGAAATGTTCTCCATGTTTCTCCTCAGCTAACTGTTCCGCCACTTCTACTGCTAATGCAGAGGGTTTATTAAAGCATCCGATGACAACGTTTTATCAACACTCAACGCTTTTTTTCACCCAAATTCTTTCGCATTCTGAACCTATACTAATCTCACTAGATATTATAGTGTCTTTTACGGCTATAAACACGGCTTCGGCATCAGCGTTCAACCTATCTTAGCGGTATATTTACCAATCGGAATTTAGAATTTCATTTCCATTGACTTCTAGTTTCAGCCAGCTTTCTGTCACTAGTACTGTGTATGTGTCGTTACCGTTTATAAGCAAGATTTGTTCCGGGACCTTTCCATAAACATTCCTGTAATTAACTAACACTATTGTAACTTTTTATTTCTCCGATCTGCTGTGACAAATGCTACTCTGGTCTCAGAAGTCATCTTATCGGCCCTGTGGAGGAATTTCTCCGTCATAAGAAGCCACACATGCATACATCCAATCTCCCCTATCAGTCTTATATGGCACGGGTCCCACACATTTGGGCAATATTCTACGATATGTCGCATAAGTGTTTTGCAAGAAATCTCCTTTGTAAACATATGGCATTTTATTACTGTTCTGTAAATGAACGAAGCCTGCCACATGCTCTACGAACGATTGATTGTATATGCTCGTTCCATTTCGTATCCCAGTAAATTAAAATAGGCCTACCCAAGTATTTGTATGAGTTGACTGATTCCAGTTGTGACTCATTGATACTGTCGTCATAGGATACCACTTTTTTTTCGTTTTGTGAAGTGTAAAATTTCTGAATATTTAAAATAAGTTGCCAATCCTTGCACCACTTGGAAAACTTGTCAAGATCTAACTGAATATCTTTTTTTCAGTCAGTTCTTCATTATTGATAACTGCATCACCAGGGGGAAGTTTGAGGTTACTATTAATATCGCGTGCAACGTCATTAATATACAACACAAACAGCAAGAGTTCCAGCGCACTTCCCTGGGGCACACTTGGCGTTGCTTCTATATCTTTAGATGACTCTCCATCCCAGATAATATGCTGTGTCCCCCCTGTCAAGAAATCCTTGCTCCAGGCACAATTTTCACTTGATACCTCATACGATACTACTTTCGATAACGGAAATGGGTGTGGTACTGAAAATGTTTTTCGCAAGTCAAGAAATACTGTATTTTATGAATGAAAAGTCGTAATATTCTAACGTATTTATCATCTTAAAAACCAGTTTTCGGTAGCTACGCCATCCTCAGGTACAAAGATAAACATATTTTATGTAACCTACATATTTCTGTATCGTATTTTTATTGAATGTACCCTCTCTTTTCGTCGTAAATGAAACGTTATTAGCTGTCATACTTGGAAACCAACTGAGACAGCCGGCCGCGATGGTCTAGCGGTTCAGGCGCTTAGTCCGGAACCGCGCGACTGCTACGGTCGCAGGTTCGAATCCTGCCTCGGGCATGGATGTGTGTGACGTCATTAGGTTAGTTAGGTTTAAGTAGTTCTAAGTTCTAGGGGACTCATGACCACAGATGTTAAGTCCCATAGTGCTCAGAGCCATTTGAGCCAACTGAGACACTCTATAGTTGAACCATTTTAAAATTTTTAATCCCAAAAATGTTTCACAGCCACACATATTTATCTTTGTACCTGAAGATTACCTAACAGTCGCAAACAGGTTTTTAAAATGATAAATATTATAGAATACCACCTGCATCAGTGTAGTGTGTTTTTTTTTTTCGTTCATCGTATGTAAAACATTCTACGAAGAACAAACGGAACAGCACGTTAATGCAAATACTGCATAATTTTTTTACGGGTGTGTTTGAAAATGGGAATCCGACCCCGATACTCGTCGCAGGAATGAAACACAACTGAATACAATGAAACAATAAAGTTTTGTTTCGGGCATTCTGTTTCCAAAAACCTACTTATCAAGTATTTTATGGACAGTCACACACTTTGCAGCCTATATACGTTATCAGTGCACAAATGAAAAATGTGTGATAGCCATTTGGTCGGCATATGGTGGTGTGATCATTCGAAAAAGTAACTAGCCTACGACATTTATGGAACGAATTGTAATTGATGGTCATTTGCTGTTTAAGGTAAGGAAAAATACATATAGATGTGCGCAGGTAGTTCAAAGTTTTTTTTCTTGTGTTGTTCAAATTGCAACAACAATATAAACACAGTCTGCTCAACCACAATTTTCACCGAAGTACCGAAAAGGGTTACGACGCTCGCAGTGATTGATATTTGTTGCAGTGCAATGGAGTGAACAGAATCGCTAGCCCATGTCAACTATGACTTGTCCTAGTTGTGGAAGGCTTTACAGACTATGCATCCGAGACAGACAGATACGTTCGAACTGCTCACAAGTAGTCACAGGTGTCTGTAATTCACACTCCATGCATCTACATTTTCGTGACGAAACATTATTTATAAATATTATATTTTGACATTGTGTTTTTTATGTATGTAACTCTCTATTTGATCAAAAATATCTAGTGGAAAAGGGTCTCCGACTGCAGCCAATTGCCTAATAAAAAATGAATTGAGCAGCCGCTTAAAGTGGTGTATGACGTCATATTAATAATTTATACAAGCTGTGAAACACAACCAAAAGCAAAATATGTTTTACAGGAAAAAGAGTATTATGACCTCAGATCGATCAAAATGTGTGCTCTTCACGGTCGTGTCCGTCTTTAGCTTGAAAAGTGAGAAAAGGCACTTTTTGATTTGTTCAGTATATGATATATCCACAAAGCGTCTGCGAATGTAGTATTTCACCTACGAAACATACTGAGGACAGTAAGGTAGATGAACTATCGTTAAAAATAAATAAATAAAAACTTGACAATTTCTGGTGGCTTTTGGAAAGAAGTCCGAGAAAACAAATTTAGTAGTAAGTCACAGTTTCATCGTAGCACAAAACCGAGCACATGAGGTGCATATATTGAAAATTAGTGTTATGAATTTCACGAAAACTATAGAAGTTAGGTATCACAATAAAGTAATAATCTTACAAAAAGCATGAAAGATTAATAACTACCGAATGCATCATTCAATCTTGCCCAGCAAGATATTATGTGATAGCTTAGGACACTAGCCATCATGACTGAAACCCGCACACCCATACACATTTTATACCTTGTTAATTAAATTAATGTTTCAGATCCTCATATTATCCACAGTTACACATCAAATGAATGCAGCATGGCATTCCTTGTACCACTCCGTACTTAACCATGTAACATATACCAAGATTATTACTCGATTTATAGTTTATTTAATTAAACACTAATTCGGCCAATATTAAAGACAATAGACGTTTGAAACAGTAGTCTGCATATAAGGCTTCACACCACCACTGAATAAAGAGCATCTATTGAGCAGATCAACTTTATTGTTTCCCATGTATTTTTAGCTGTCTGCCCGTGGTAGCTGAGTGGTCAACACAACGGCCTGGGTTCGATTCTCGGCTCGGTCGGAGATTTTCTCCTCTCACGGACTGGGTGTTGTGTTGTCCTAATCATCATCACTTCATCCCCATCGACATGCAAGTCACCGAAGTGACGTCAACTAGAAAGACTTGCACCAGGCGAACGGTCTACCCGACGGGAGGCTATAGCCACACGGCATTTCCAGTTTTTACTAACAACTTTTTCTTTGCTATTTGTTGTAAGCGCGTATGCAAAGAAATCGCGTTTAAATTGATTATGCATAAGCTTTTAGACACAGAATAATGCGTATGGTCCGTGAGGAAAATAATGTGTATGATCTGCGGGGGACAGGGAGAGAAAGGCGTTCCATTAAACGTACGCGTCACATTTGTAACTTACTTATATTTTGAATGGTGGTCCATCTTCTGTATTTTAAGTATATTGTGAATTTTGTAGGGGGGAACGGAAGGCTTAAAAAAGTAAGCGAGCAGTCGCTCTGGGTCTTCTGTGTCTGGAGGTCAGTCTGTATGGATTGGTCTTGAGGGAACGTATTGCAGATCTGATATTGCGGCTTCGTACTTGTAAAGTGGCCGCGCGAATACTTTAATACTCCTTAGTATTTAGGAAAATTCCGAGTCTAAACTCTGAGAGCTGGCTACAACTTTAACATATCGCAAGCATTAGATGATTTGTAGCATTGAACTTAAACTTATATCGGTTGCATGTTGGAATTAATGCTGGATATATTGTGGGAATCGGCTCATGATTTCGCTAGTTTTAATATGTTGGTCACCACAGTGGACTTTATGTACACTCTAAGACAAAAAACCTACTCACCACAAAGGAATTATCCGAATGGGACGCAAATCGGCAGATGTGATGTACATGTACAAACAAACAATTACAGTTTCAGAAAAATTGGATGATTTATTCAAAATAACGATCTTCACAATTTGAGCACGTCAATAACGTGTTGTCCAACTTTGTCCCTTCTTTTCATAGTAGGACATCTTTTGTTTTCATCCGTGACACCCTTGTAGCACAGCGACACGTCGACGATTTCTACGCCCCGTTTTGTTGCCCTTCATAGCAAGCCATCCTGGGCTTACTTTTCATCAAGATAATGACCGGCCACACACTGCGATAGTTCCTACTGCTTGTCTTCGAGCTTGCCAAACGCTACCCTGGCCAACAAGCTCACCAGATCCTCCCCAGTTGAGAACGTTTAGAGCATTATGGGCAGGGTACACCAACCAGCTCGTAGGTTTGACTATTTAACCCGTCATTTGGACAGAATTTGCTACGATATCCCTCAGGAGGACATCCAACAACTCTATCCATCGATGCCAACCCGAATAACTGCTTGCGTAAGGGGCGGAGATCGACGCATTTCTGACTTGCTCAATTTGTGAAAGTTATTCTCTTGAATAAATTATCCAGTTTTTTTTAAAAATGTTATCATTTGTTTGTCTGTACATGTACATCGTATCTACCGGTATCCGTCCCATTCGGATAATTCCACAGAAGTGAGTCTTTTTTATTTTTATTTTTTATTTTGTCTTAGAGTGTATTTACGAACTGGGGAATATTTAGTGTTTAATTTAACGGAATGTATCAGTGATGTTTACGTAGTAAATGGGTTTTTTGCTACAATTCTGGTTACGCATTCAAGCAAACTTTACTACTTTGGAATACTGTTATTATTGTATTTTAGTGTTTAAATGAATTATTGTAGGACCACCGTTTTAACGATTCCATTGCTTTGACTGACTGAATAAATTATCAGTTCATTCAAATTATGCCATTTGAAGTTGTCTACATCAGTTACTCAATAGAATACAACACTTTTATAATTGTAATTAATATTATATTTCATTATAATTTTTTCATAAAAATTCTCATTACTGTCAATATTTGGATAATTAGACTTAAGAATCACAGGTTACAACTACTTTTCGCAGCGAATTTAATTGCTGGGCATGGAAGCAGATATTTATGGCTCGACCCTATGACTATGTCGAGGCGTAGATTTATATTGAGCTGTGTGTTGCCCAAATGAGTATAATGCTTAATGTCGCCTCAGGGATTTTACGTAGTAAACACCATTAGAAGCAGTCTGTGGCAAACGTGAGAAACTACGGATAGGGTATCGACTGATAAATTAAGATACTACTTCTCGGCCATAGTAGTACATCTGACTATATGAGTCTGTGCATGATGCTTCATAAGAAGCATGGATCAACTTTCCCATCAGGCACTGACTGCACTATCCAACAGCAAAACTGTCGAGCAATAATATGTAAAGTGATTACTCGATGTCCTGGTGATACACCAGGCTCAAGAGCTAAATGACTCAACCAGTTTGGCCGGCCGCTGTGACCGAGCGCTTCTAGACGCTTCAGTCCGGAACCGCGCTGTCGTAGGTTTCGAATCCTGCCTCGGGCATGGATGTGTGTGATGTCCTTAGGTTACTTAGGTTTAAGTAGTTCTAAGTCTAGGGGACTGATGACCTCAGATGTTAAGTCCCATAGTGCTTAGATACATTTGAACCACTCAACCGTTTTCTCCGACTTCTTCCCAGGGCAGCTCCTAAATCGTTCAGTTTATATGTTCTGATAAAACATTCGCTTGGTATATCACATCATGCTCGAATACATTCGAAATTACTTTGTTCACTTCATCGTATCTAAGGTAGTTTTAGATCTTTCAGTTAGGCATACTGATTTTACGTCCGATCTTGGAATTCAAAAATTGTTCGAATGGCTCTGAGCACTATAGAACTTAACTTCTGAGATCATCAGTCCCCTAGAACTTAGAACTACTTAAACCTAACTAACCTAAGGACATCACACACACCCATGTCCGAGGCAGGATTCGAACCTGCGACCGTAGCGGTCGAGCGGTTCCAGACTGAAGCGCCTAGAACCGCTCAGCCACCCCGGCCGGCCTTGAAATTCAGTTCATTTTTAATGTTACGTGTGATTGGCGTAACAGGTAAAAGTTTGCGTATGCTTTTACTCTATTTTAGTCTTTTTGTTACAGAGATACGGTTTGTTAGACCATATTGTGATCATATCAGTGAATGATCACGTATTTTCGAAAACATTTGGCGAAAAACAGCAATCCACTTTCTCTGCGGTACATAGAAAAACAGTCTATATCGCATTTATCTGTGACCGGTTTCAGTTCAAAGGCGGACCGTCTTCAAACCAACTCCAAAGTGGATGTCGGGAGTCGGATCCACGAAGCAGGAACTGCAAAAGTTCGAAAATGTGTCTGAAAAGGTGCACACTTAACGTTTTAACCATTCACTCTGTTATCACGGTTGCTAGTTGTACCCTCGTCGAACAGTTTCGATTTTATACATTTGCTGCTAATATGAAATGGAGCTTTCTACTCGACTGCTTAACGCAGATAAATTAAACTGTTCCTGATATTCAGTAAAACAAGTTAAGAAACTGAAGTCGAAGTGATTTACACTCTGTTTTTTGCGAGAATTATAAGTAATCCAGTACCTAAAGTAAAGCAGTCCCAAAGTAAGTGAATCAGCTTTACGAACTTACATTGGTTGTAGACGACGACTGCTTATATATATGGGCCTACAATCGCTATTATCACCAAAGAGAGTTATGACTCCAGTGGGAACTGAAGATTAATGTTAGTTAATAGTCAGTTACCATTTACATTGCAGCATTGTATTATTCTTCTGGCGTATGAGTGAGAACATCATTAATCTCTTAAAAGTCTAGAACGCCCGCAAGTAAACTCGCTAAAGCTGTCAAAACACTCGGCCACCCAGTACTGTATTTGTGGAATATGAATGATATCATCATTAATTTGTCAACGTCCAAGTCGCAGACAAATAACCTCGTTAACACCGTCGAAATCCTCCAGCTTCAATCTCAGGGAAGTCAGTGTCGACTTCTGGTACAATTTGAGAATAATTTCTGGTTTAATTTCTCTACGAGTGAAAATACGTTCAGTTTGAAACGCAGTGTGAAAGGTTACAAGTCGTACACGTCTCCAAAATGAGTGTACTATAATCGTATATTTTTATCCCAGCAAATATATATCAGGACAAGAAGCTGATTTAGTCTCTCTTAACCCCAAATTTGAATTTGTAACAAAATCAATTATCTTAGTATTGACACATCAGTTACAATCGCTTCTCAGTATCAACGAAACATTACTCATCCCACTGTGTTTACTTTAGAACAGCTAAACTGGATATGGGGTTATTAAATGCTTAGAGCTGCACTGTCGTGTAGCTAGACTTCCTACTTTATGATTTTTGCTTGTGCTTCATCTGTAAAATTTCAACGATAAACGACAAAAACAATAAAAACAATATTAATGTTAAATATATTACAATATCTTTCAAGGAAAATACTATATTTGTTTTCCAAATGTGCCTTTTATCAATTTTGTATTGCTTTATTATTTAGCACCAGTGAATATTTCAAAACACTGTTTTTAGTACGAAATCTTGATCTGATGCATCTGAAACTACTTACTGCATATTGCATCAAAACCTTCAATAATTGTTTTACATTGTTTAAAATTATTAAGACTCCTTATATTGTGTAAGAGTAGCCATGTGCGGTCAGCAGGACAGATATCGCGACGTTTCCATAAAATACAGCCAAGTCCACCAGGCTTGACCGTAAAGCGGCAATCAATATGCCCGGGACTCACCGATCTCCGGTATCGATTCGCTCGCTACCTTACAAAATACTGTTTCCACTTGACAGGCCATACGTTTGTATCGTACTTCTACAGCACAACATTTTCAACTATCGAATTTTTGAAACTAGTCTGTTTACATTCACAGCATGTTTGTAGAAATACAGCTTTCTGGAAAGCAGTATTTTGAGCTAAGAAAGAAGTGGTAAGTATGAGGAATATTAGGGTGACTAAGCACGCATCAAGATTGTAGTTAATTCTGCTGGCTGAGGAGACATTCAAGAAAGGAATATTCCAGACTGTTGTCTCACTGATAAATTCTAGTACGAATTTTGAAACTTAATTCGAACTATTCATCATTATATTCCCACATTTAAAACTATTGATTTACCAATGCCTTCGGTCAAAACTGCAGTAAAACGCTGAACCATGAGGTTTTCACACGAAAGCATGCAAACTATCTGATGATTAGATTATGAAATTCGAATACTTAACTGTTTTAAAATAATTTTATCTCAAGTCAGTTTGATACTGGTTGCTTAGTATCATTACAAGTGTTTTGTGTAACAGGTTCTTAGTAAACGCCATCATTTAAAAGTATAATGCTCTTGGCTTTGGATGATGCAATCGGTAAACACTTCAAAAACCTTAATCTGAGTTGCTAAATCACGATTATACCCGTGCCTCTCGTTTCTCAACAATCAATTCGTAGTCATGAAAGCACGATTAGGTAAAATAAATCATTCTGTAAATTAAAGGCGACGAAAATTTAATTGTAATGGAGGAACAGACTCGAACTGTAGGAAAAGAAAAAGAAGGAAAAGTAGCTCGAAAACATGGCGTGGAGAAAAGGAATTCAAAGAATTTTGTGTGGACTCAAATGTTATCATCGCTAACACTTCGTTTAAGAATAATGAAAGAACGTTCTGCGCGCGCAAGACATATGGATGCAACGAAATTTTTCAGCAGATTTTAAAGTAAAAAACAGTCCCAGGAGCAGATGAGGACTCCGACGATAATTTACTAGTTATGAAATGCAGATTAAATCTGAAGGAATTGCAGAAACGTAAGAAATTAATGACTTAGAAACTGCATAAGTTGAAACAACTAGAGAATATACAAAGATTGGAAATGAGCAATAGACAACGACTGACTGAAAATGAAAGAAATACAGAGAAAGATTAATGAATAGCTTTAACAGATTAAGTGTGAAGAGGCAAGGTCCAGTAGGAATCATTGGATTACACACGAGATATTAAATCCTGCTAATGAAAGACGAAAATATAAAAGTGAAGCAGGCAAAAAGGAACTGAGACGTCTAATAAAATGAAATTGACAGATAGCAAAAATAGGAATTCCAGGAAAGCTAGAAAAGAAATGCAGTGGTGTAGAACCATGCACGACTGCAGGAAAAGTAGATACCGCATGTAGGAAAATTAAAGAAACATTATAAAAAAAGAGAAAGAGTTATCTGAAAATCAATAACTTATATGAGAAGCCAATACCAAGCGTACAAGAGAACACCGATAGGTACATGGTATGTAGAGAAAGGCAATGTATGGAGAAAAACCTGAAGATAGGATTGTTAAAAAGTAAGAGGAAGTAGATGGAAATGAGATGAGAATGCGATACTGCAAGAAGAATCTGAGAGAACACTGGAAGAAGTCCGAACAGTATACCTTGAGTAGACGACATTGAACCGTGAGGCTACTGTTCCACCTGACATGTATGATATGTGAGAGAGTTCAGGCAAAATAAATAAAATCTTAATGATTGTCGATGACATTGCAATTTTGTCAGGGAATGGAGACTCTTTTGAACAGAGATAATAAGATCAACATCAACAAAAGAATGACAAGAATGAAGGAGTGACGTAGAAATAAATCAGACGATACCGAGGGAATTAGTTAAGAAAATGTGACACTAGAGCAGCAGATGAGTTTTGTTATTTCGGCGGCAAAATAACTGACTTTGATCGAAAGAGATGTAAAATTCAGTCCGGTGACAAACAGAAAATCATTTCTGAAAAGGAAACATTTTTTATCATTAAATATAACTCTGAAGTACTGGTCTGTTGACAGCATTAAATGGAAGTAAAACGTGGACAATAAACAATAACGAAAAGACGAGACTAGGGGGCTTCTGAAACGTAATATTACAGAAAACTAAAGAAGATTTAATTCGTAGACCCAAACCGAGTAATTAATGAGGAAATAGGAAGCACGGAGCATTATGGCTCTACTGGACTGAAAGAGTGTTTCTTGATAGGAAACATTCTGAGGCATCAAGGAATAGTTAATTTTGTAATGGATGGAAGTATTTCTGCGGGAGCGGGGGGGGGGGGGGGGGGCTGTTGTAGGCGGAGATCAATGCTTGACTACGTCGAACCGGTTCGTGTCTATGCATTTTAGGGCCCATATTTACTGCACATTTTTACTTATTCTAGTCCATACTACCATCTCTGAACATTTGGCGGTGGAGTTCTGGTCCATCCTCTATATGAAGGGGTGTACGGGAGCGATGGCTGCAAGTGGTAATCGTTGCCCGGGGAATCAATACGCTCGTCGACGCCAGAGGCTGCTATAACACCAAGTTATGGAGTTTGAACAGGAGCGAACGGTCGCCATTCGCGAATATGGTTCGTCCTCGTCGTATCATAAAATTGCAGTTTGCACGGCACGTCGTGCTACTACTGCGACGCGTTTGTGGAAGATGTGGGCTAGACCAGGTCACCAACCCAGCAATGGACCTCAGAATGAGATGCCAGCACGAAATAGCAGACACAGAGCCCCTCCACGCACATAATGCAAGAAAATGAACATATCAGGAATTTGGCTGGTATGCTAATCTCTCTAGTCATATGGTAGCCGACATACACTCACATAGAGGCCGTCTGACGTGCCTTTCATCGATGACACGTTCACAGCCTGCTTGATTCGGAGCCATGACATTTGTTGTTTTATTTCTCTCTAACACGTGATGATTTCCTACCAATGCAGTACGTCATAAGGGAGATAAAACTAAATTACTTCTGGTGATTTTTACGGTACACAACAATTTTTGCAATCAATAGCAGCAGTAGCTATTCTTCAGATTTCTTTGTTCTTTTATTTCACGAGAAACAAAATAAATATAAGAAGGAAGGCTATGATTTAATGTCCTGTCGACGGCGAGGTCATCAGAAATATAGTAAAACACGGAATGGAGAAGAATGAGAACGGAAATCGGCTGTATGCTTTTTAAAGATCTGTCCCTGTATTTACCTCAAGTGAATTAGGTAAACCACAGAAAACTTAAATCTGGTTTGTCAAATGGGTATTTGGATAGTCGGATAGGTATCTGAAACTTCGTCCTGCCGAATGTTAGTACAGTGATTTAATCACTACGCCAAATTCCTTCCAAAACATGTAAGCCACTCGTGAAATTTTATCACCTTAAACTACTGGAGGTAAATACACCCTGCAATGTGAAGTACACGGTCACTAAAGTGACACATGCAGCTTCTGGTGTTCATTGACAATCTATCTTTAACGATAACATAAAACATGAATATGACATCTGCTGCAGTGTTCATTACTACCCATTAGCAGCGCTTGATTTTATACAAAGTCTTTAAAGAACATCTGACTGATAGATCAATGGTCTCTTATGAGCATTCTGTAGGGAATATCTGCAAAATGTATAGATTAAAAAATGGGAAAATATTTGGAATGCCGCAGTATTGTAAAATTGGACACTGTTATGTGAAACCAAGGAATTGACAGAAAGATGAAAGCGATACATAGAAAAATCATAGCGATAGCCGTCAGAGGTAGACGATATTGAAAATGGGCAGTAAGCCATCAGATACAAGCAAAAAATATTTTCAAGCAGTAAAAGAATTGTGAACTAATAAACGGCCAAGAAATGATGAAGTGACTGGAGAAATCGTACATGGACTGGGTGATCAAACACACGATTATGTTTTTAAAGTAATCACGGAGATATATAAAACCGGAGAATTTCCAGAAGATTTTAAAACTCGTATCTTAATACCTATTGTAAAGAAATCAGGAAATCTAAAATGAAAAGGAAACTGCACCTGAGTCTCTTCTCGCACACGTAGAAAATATTGTCAAGACTATTATACACTGAAAAGCCAAAGAAACTAGTACACCTGCCTAATATAGTGTAGGGTCCGCGCGAATACGTAGAAGTGTCGTCACACGACGATCCAAGGCATCCCAGATATGCTCAGTACTGTTCATGTCTTGGGAGTTTGGTGGCCTAAACCAGAAGAGTGTTCCTGGAGCCACTCTGTAACAACTCTGGAAGCGTGGGGTGTCGCATTGTCCTGCTGGAATTGCCCAAGTCCGTAGGAATTCAAATAGGACATGAATGGATCTAGGTGATCAAACAGAACGCTTACGTACGTTTCACCTGTCAGAGTCGTATCTAGACGTATCGGGCGTCCCATATCACTCGAACTGCATACGCTCCACACCATTACAGAGCTGACATGCAGGGTCCTTGGATTCATGAGGTTGTCTCCATACCCACAAGCATCCATCCGCTCAATGCAATTTGAAACGAGACTCGTCCGACCAAGCAACATGTTTCCAGTCATCAACAGTCCAATGTCGGTGTTGATGGGCCCAGTCATCAAGGATATACAAGTGGACCTTCGGCTCCGAAAGCCCATATCTATGATCTTTCATTAAATGGTTGGCACGCTGACACTTGTTGATGGCCCAGAACTGAAATCTGCAGCAATTTGCGGAAAGGTTGCACTTCTGTCACGTTGAACGATTATTCTCAGTCGTCGTCGGTCCCGTTGTTGCAGGATCTTTTCCCGGCCGCAACGATGTCCGAGATTTGATGTTTTATCGGATTCCTGGTATTCACGGTACACTCGTGAAATGGTCGTACGGGAAAATCCCCACTTCACCGCTACCTCGAAGATGCTGTGTCCCACAGCTCGTACGCCAAGTGTAACTCCACGTTCAAATTCACCTAAATCTTGGTAACTTGCCGTTGTAGCAGCAGTTACCGATCTAACAACTGCACCAGACACTTGTTGTCTTACATTGGCATTACCGACCTGAGCACCATATTCTGTCTGTTCTCTTATCTTTGTATTTGAATACGCATGCCTATACCAGTTTCTTTGGCGCTTCAGCAATCGAACGGAACCAAATTTTGCTGTGTACCAGTTTCGATTTACACGGCACACAAGCCCAAGAGCAGCTGTGTTACTATTACGACAGGCTGCACATAAAATACTGGATGTAAGAAAACTGGATTAGGTTTATGAGGATTATCTATAGTATTGCGCTAGATTTCAGACACAGGCGAATAGTATGTGAAGTATACAGAACGCAAAGGGACGTTATACATTCAAATAGGAAAGTACAAGAGCCTTAGATATAGAAAGGAGTGCATCAGGGATGCAACTTGGCACTTGTGTAGTTCAACTTGTATACTGAGAAAGGCACTGGTGAGAACGGTAAAAATCAATGGAGCGGAAATCAAGGTGATAAAATTTGCTGAAGAGATTTCTGTCACTGAGAAAACGAAGAAAAACTGCAGAAAAACTAAGCAATAATGAATACCTTCTTGAAAGGAGAGTATAACTTGAAAATTAGTACAACTAGGAACTAAGTTATGATATTAATGCACCAACATATCTCAGTCAACATTCTCTTTCTTTTGTATAGGCCTACTCTACAAATTTTTGAAGAACTCTTGCAACTCGTTTAGAACGCGCAAGACAATAATTTGTCCTATGACGCTATCAACTATGGTGTCTACGCTTACTTGTGATACTTTACTTGGTCCAAATCTGTTAGTGGGTATTTCCTATGGTTCGGTAGCTTTAATTGTTGGTCTGCCTATTGCAGTTGTTCGTGGACTGATTTTAATCCTGTCCGCCACTGGCTGTATGAGTACAGTTTGTTCGCTCCCATCAATTCTCTGTAACATTTTTGGTTTGTAGTTGCAACCATTTTTCTACATTTATTTATTTATTGTTTTGTGGTGATGGGTTCATTCTTCCATGAGGTGAAGTGTATTTTCGCTGTGTAAGGTCAAGTGACTTCTTGATCAGCGCATGGTTTGCAAACTACACACTTGGAAATGGAAAAAAGAACACATTGACACCGGTCTGTCAGACCCACCATACTTGCTCCGGACACTGCGAGAGGGCTGTACAAGCAATGATCACACGCACGGCACAGCGGACACACCAGGAACCGCGGTGTTGGCCGTCGAATGGCGCTAGCTGCGCAGCATTTGTGCACCGCCGCCGTCAGTGTCAGCCAGTTTGCCGTGGCATACGGAGCTCCATCGCAGTCTTTAACACTGGTAGCATGTCGCTACAGCGTGGACGTGAACCGTATGTGCAGTTGACGGACTTTGAGCGAGGGCGTATAGTCGGCATGCGGGAGGCCGGGTGGACGTACCGCCGAATTGCTCAACACGTGGGGCGTGAGGTCTCCACAGTACATCGATGTTGTCGCCAGTGGTCGGCGGAAGGTGCACGTGCCCGTCGACCTGGCACCGGACCGCAGCGACGCACGGATGCACGCCAAGACCGTAGGATCCTACGCAGTGTCGTAGGGGACCGCACCGCCACTTCCCAGCAAATTAGGGACACTGTTGCTCCTGGGGTATCGGCGAGGACCATTCGCAACCGTCTCCATTAAGCTGGGCTACGGTCCCGCACACCGTTAGGCCGTCTTCCGCTCACGCCCCAACATCGTGCAGCCCGCCTCCAGTGGTGTGGCGACAGGCGTAAATGGAGGGACGAATGGAGACGTGTCGTCTTCAGCGATGAGAGTCGCTTCTGCCTTGGTGCCAATGATGGTCGTATGCGTGTTTGGCGCCGTGCAGGTGAGCGCCACAATCAGGACTGCATACGACCGAGGCACACAGTGCCAACACCCGGCATCATGGTGTAGGGAGCGATCTACTACACTGGCCGTACACCTCTGGTGATCGTCGAGGGGACACTGAATAGTGCACGGTACATCCAAACCGTCATCGAACCCATCGTTCTACCATTCCTAGACCGGCAAGGGAACTTGCTGTTCCAACAGGACAATGCACGTCCGCATGTATCCCGTGCCACCCAACGTGCTCTAGAAGGTGTAAGTCAACTACCCTGGCCAGCAAGATCTCCGGATCTGTCCCCCATTGAGCATGTTTGGGACTGGATGAAGCGTCGTCTCACGCGGTCTGCACGTCCAGCACGAACGCTGGTCCAACTGAGGCGCCAGGTGGAAATGGCATGGCAAGCCGTTCCACAGGACTACATCCAGCATGTCTACGATCGTCTCCATGGGAGAATAGCAGCCTGCATTGCTGCGAAAGGTGGATATACACTGTACTAGTGCCGACATTGTGCATGCTCTGTTGCCTGTGTGTATGTGCCTGTGGTTCTGTCAGTGTGATCAAGTGATGTATCTGACCCCAGGAATGTGTCAATAAAGTTTCCCCTTTCTGGGACAATGAATTCACGGTGTTCTTATTTCAATTTCCAGGAGTGTATATATAGGCTTGTATGTCTGTAAGGCATCTGATGGTAGTTGTAATGACCACGGTCCGTTTTCACAATATGATAAGCTATTTTTCGTTTCGTCGTTTTCTATGGTTACTCTTACCGTAAGATGCACCTCTCTCAGTGTATTCTTCCGAGTTATTCCCTTTGTCAGAGTCATGGCAAATACCGATAATGGGATCAATTATTTGGTGTCAATGTCCCTTGTTTTAAACTGTGTATTAGGAGGTGCTTCCTTTCACGTAGCCCCAACATAAAATATCTTTAGTATCCATAATTTCCTTTCTCCTAGATTTTGTTTGTCATAACAGAGTAGGCGGTTTGTTTCTAGGAATTATTTCATCTCTCTGTAACTCTCCTTTTCCTTGAAACCATACATGCATGGGTGCCATTATACAGTGCTGTCATAAACAGTCTGAAATGCATGTAAGCCTGTTGCAAGGCAGGTTGTCCTGAGAAATAAGTATTAAGAAAACAATCCAATGCGTTGCGCCATTTCCTATTTAATTAGCATTGACGTTAGGCAATCAGGTCGTTGCGGTCGCAAATTGGAGCACTTGGAAGCGCCAAAATGCGATAATTCGCAGACATATATGGGTTTGGAATCGCATTCGGGAAGATGACGTTTCAGACCCGCGTCCAGCCATCCTGACTTAGGTTTTCCGTAATTTCCCTAAATCGCTTCAGGCAAATATCGTGATGGTTTCTTTGGCAGGGCACGGCCGACTTTCTTCCCCGTCATTCCCTAGTCCGATGGGACCGATGACCTCGCTGTTTGGTCCCTTCCCCCGAATCAACAAACCAATTACTTGCTGATATGCTCATTACCAATTAAACTGTGCCTTTTTTGAAATTGGTACATTTAAGCTAAGTGAGCAAAAGCTACGTTTGTTCGGATTAAGGAACTCAAATGAAGACACATTTAGCGACACTATCTTTGACAGGCTGCTTGAATTTGCGCGCTCAACGACATAATTGGCTAACTTCAATGTTAATTAAATCGTAGACGGCACAACATATAGAATTTTTTGATAGCAATTATTTTCCAGGACAACCTACTATGCAGTACCCTGGCAAGCATTTCATTTTATTTCTGACTACCCTGTATAAACCACATAAGGACCCTAATAATTTTTTCATAATGCGGGGCCACAATCATAATATATTTCTTTAAAGTCAGTAGGATCGGCCAGTGTGACCGTGCGGTTCTAGGCGCTTCAGTCTGGAACCACGTGACCGCTACGGTCGCAGGTTCGAATCCTGCCTCGGGCATAGATGTGTGTGATGTCCTTAGGTTAGTTAGGTTTAAGTAGTTCTAAGTTCTAGGGGAATGATGACCACATATGTTAAGTCCCATAGTGCTCAGAGCCATTTAGCCATTTGAAGCATTTTTTTAAGTCAGTACCGCCATTAGACTGTTGTTTATTTACACTGTTACATTTACACTTACACAATCGTGATTTCGGCTTCAAAGTGCCAGTATCAAGTGTTTTAATTGTTACAAACTTCCTAAGATGGCATCCTGTCGTATTAAAACACACTATTAGACACAATGTCGGTATTTCTGAGAGAGCGATCACCCAGAGCTCATCACCAGTAACGATACTATCAAGAAGCGTGGGATCTTCTGAGCTTTTTTCAAAACATTTGGCTTGAGTCAGCAAACGAATTTCCATTTGATCCAAAGTCAGCAACCGCAGGACAAACTTTACACTGACATGTTTCATCTTCAGATTATTAGATAGGCTTACGTGGAAGGTTCCATTAGAAATCTACAATTCTTGTACGAATTAGTTGATGGCCAATCATCGGTCAGATATGATTAACTGATCTGCTCGACCATTTTTTCGTTTCTGGAGGTTGATGGCCTTCCTCTGTGGTCTTCGTCTTTCAGCGATTCCTGCCCACACCGAAACCTTCTAAAACCACTCGTAAACAGCTGTTTTAGTTAAAGCAGCCTCAGCGTAGACTGTAAGGCTTAATCAGCCTTACAGTCTGAAGCACATTTTCCCACTCTGCACATGAATCTGATGTTCGACCTTTGCTCGAACTGCGACGTCGTGGCAGATCACCACACATTCTTACTGTAAATAAACAAAAAAATTTATACTAATTATTCTAGAGTAATCAAGAATAATCAGTTAAATCAGAGTAATTAATTTGGACTAATACGAGGGCAGCAAAACGGTTACAAAGGAAACTCCGTGAACTTCGTGACTGCCCCCTCCTATTGTTTCCTCCTATGTATATCTCCTGAAAAGACCACGAAGGTAAAACTAGAGGGTCCGAGCCCACACCGACGATTTCCAGCTGTCGCTCCTCCCGTTAAATCTTCTTGACTGTAACACGAAAAGGAGGAAATGACAGTGGTACACAAAGGAACCACCGTCACACACTGTGAGGTGGCTTGCGGAGTGTAGATGTGAGGGACGAGATTTTGAGTTTCGGCATTTGCCTTACAGTCAACGGAAACAAGCAGAAGACCTCGGACAATATGTTGCAGAAAAAATCTGAATCCTTTACTTATGTGAAACTTTATTTGCTTACGCGAACGCAGAGTAAAGTCTATGATTTTCTCAACACGTGTGGTCTGTGTTGCTATCGACTGCAAACTGTTTGATCGACAGCGACTGTTGAGCTGTGCATATTATACGTTTTTATCATTCTCTACCATTGCCGCTATAGCCGGCCCACTGTAGTAGGTTCAAATGGCTCTGAGCACTATGGGACTCAACTGCTGTGGTCATCAGTCCCCTAGAACTTAGAACTACTTAAACCTAACTAACTTAAGGACATCACATACATCCATGCCCGAGGCAGGATTCGAACCTGCGCCCGTATCAGTCGCACGGTTCCGGACTGCGCGCCTAGAACCGCGAGACCACCGCGGCCGGCTACTGTAGTAGGGTCAGGGTGTTTATAACCAAATATTTGGTGACCTGGGAGTGGAGCAGAGTATGTCTCAGTTAGGAATTGTGTGAGGGAAAGAAAGGAAGGAAGATCAGTGCTTAACGTCCAGGTCATTAGAGACAGAGTACAAACTCTGATTGTTTCAAGGATGGAGAATAATATCAACTGTACCCTTTGAAAGGAACCATCTCAGCATTTACCTGGAGCGATTTAGGGAGATCACTGTAATCCTACGTCTGGAGTGCCAGTGTGTTAACCATTGCGCCATCTTACTCGGTTACTTCGAGGGAACTTACCGTTCCGGTATTTTAAGTGAAAACAAGGGAAACTTACCGTAAACCTTAGTAAGAACCGACGTTGGGAACTCCTTTTTCAGTTCAATTCTGGTACTATATGCCCACACAAAAATGTGAACCAGTGTAAATTCAAATGAAAATATAAGTATCAGATTATTTGTTTTTATGTAAAATGAGAAAGATCGATGACATACTTGACATAGGCAGTATCCGGATACACCCCTACATAGTGCGGAATTGACCACTAGATGTCACGAGACATAGACCAGTCAGTACAAAAAAATGCCGAGAGAATTGTGTTTTCAATAGAGAAGCATTAATAGCAAAATGGTTTGGTCAGGAGACAGTGACTTCGAACGTGGACTACACGTTGTCATTGGATATCATCTGAGTAACAAATCCATTGGGGACATTTCAACCCTGCTAAAGCCACCCAAGTACATTGATTGTGATGTGACTGATTGTGTAGTGCCAACAGTGAAGCACGAAGCAGGTAGTGTGACAATATTTTTTTCGTGGTTAGTGTGTGGACCCTTTACTGGATTTAGGAAAATGTTAAATGCCGAATGATATGAACACATTTGAAAGCATTGTGTGCTGCGTAGAATAGTGGGACACTTCGGAGACGATCTTTCTATCGACATGAAAGCGCACCCAGTCACAAAGCATGGTCTGTGAGTCAATGATTTGTAGAAAATAACATTCCTGAAAAGAACTAGGCAGCCCCGATTCCAGACCTTCACCCAATGGAAGGCTGGATGAGTTAGAACGCCGACTCCGCTTCAGACCCCGGCGTCCACCATCGCTACCCTTCCCGATCTATGTTGTTGAGGACTAACGGGCTGCCATTCCTCCACAGACATTCAGACACCACCAGCAGAGTTCAACGTGTCGTAAAGGCAATGGGTGCACATCTTCCATATTAATGTCAACTAATAGATGTCCAGATACCTTTCATCAGATAATATAAACGGTCCAGTCATATTAATGTCACAAACGTCTATGTTCAACGTTAACGTACAATAACCACCACAGATGACATGTTGAAGCGCTAGCAGTGGAGGGTATATAAAGCATGCCGGGGGATCGTGAAAATAGTGCAGTTGTTGTAACGTGGAAACGGAGCGACTTATGTAACGTCCAAAAAGACATGATCATTGGCTTCTGGGCCAAGGGTGGAAGCATTTCCGAAGTGGATAAGTTTGTAAACTGTTCGCGTGACGACCGTGGTTAAAGTATACGATGCATGACGAAATGGCGCTATCCAAAACCTGCGCCGAGGTACCTCGGGCCAGATGACAGTGATGAACAACGGGTTAGAGACGTGTACGGGCGAATAGGCGTGCAATTGTTGAGCCATTGAGTGACGACATGTGGCTTTTTCAGATGAATCACGTCTTATGCTCCATCTGATAGATGGCGGTTGGCGTATACGGCGTGAAACGTCTGAAAGCAATGTTTTCGTGGCATTCGCTGGATGATGTCGTCATTGTGGAAGGCACAGTGAGTCAATAGAAGTATGTATCTATCCTTGGGGTGATGTCCACCTGCACATACAGTTCGCTTTTCCTCAGCACCATGGCATCTACCAGGACAATGCAACATGTCACACTACACGAAGGAAGGTGGACACAGGAGCCCTGACGTGGAGAAGGAAAGGGATTTGATAGTAAGCTATAAGGTGGATTTCTAGGCGGATTTCATCGCAGGTAGGAAGAGGTGGTTAAAGTGTCACTTGGTAAGGATGCGGGGAGCGTGTAAGTCTAAGGTTCGGTAGCAGACTCCTAGGGCTAATAATCGGTGATGAAACTATATAGTGGTTGGCGTCAAATCCACGGAAGTGCAGTTAATGCAAATGTCTTCATTGCGGAAGAGGAGGGAGGGGAAATTGATAAGTTCATACAGGATCCTACAGAGGGATGGCAGGAGATGTGGAAGGCAAGACGGACAACGTGGTGATTGAGGATTTGGAGAAAGGGTTGAAATTTTCGGTGGAGCACGATGTACTTTTTCATCTTTTATTTACATTCAAACTACTAGGGTTGAGCTGGCAATGCAGTATAAAAATTTTGGAATTTTAATATAAAAAATGGAGAAGGTAAAAGTAGTACTGATGTGTATGACAAAATGATGGTGATGTGATACATATTTACTTTATTATGAGCATGAGATTAAGGGTGGGGGAGGTGTTCCCGGTAACGATCGATAGGGACTGGGATGTGAGATCTGTTGTGGACGCTATTGTATGGAAAAAAGATGTGGGTTGTTTCTATGAGAAGGAATTGATAAGTTGGGTGTGGGTGCCAGAATAAAGGGGGATGCAAACTAGCCAAGCGAAGGTTGGTCGGGGCCTTCACTGTAAATATGATGGAATGGGTAGGTTGCGTTATGATTGGAAACATGGGTGTATTTCAGGGATGAGTTTATGGTTTGGTGGAGAGGCATTAACATTGTACTGGGAAAGGGAATGGATGGAGGCAGGAAAGGGATCAGGGCATCCTCTACCACTAACATTGCCAAATCCAATAATTAACATGCCGAGCCCGTGACGATACGGAATAAAGAAAAAGAGAAGAAGGACGATGGGAATGGTGGGTGTGACATGGAGGTATTTCCATTACTTACGTTGTCAGGTTGTGGAGTAGTGCGTAGTGAGGGGCAGGGTTTCCTGTAAGTCGGTGGAGAGCTTTCCAGTACTTACTTGCGTTTATGGGTATCGACGTATTGAGTTTAGTGCATGTCTGTCGCCAATAGCGGCGTTCCTTAGCGTTCAGTACGTTAAAAACGTGTCTTTGTAATCGCCGGTGACGTGTTAGCGTGTCTTGCTCATGGGTGTGGAGGAAAGATTGTAGAGCTAGCGGGATACACTAAGAACTACGTGATTCATGAATTCGTTTGGAGAGAAGTATTATACTTTCTTCTTCTTTATTGTTATTTCAATTCCTCACAAAGGGGGCGAGCTGGAAAAGGGTAAAAATTACTCTGCAGTAAAAGGTTACATGAACTGTATTTAGAAGATATTAAAATATATGAATAGATGACATTAACAGATGATTTTGTAAGAAACACACAGGTGGACGATATTTACGATTTTTACATCGAAACAAATGACAATAAACGAGATTTTTGTAAAATACGCTTAGAAAATATGGATGATTTTTAAAGTCGTTTGATGATTTTATATTACAGTTAAAATATAGTCACAAATGAATGTGAATGATGCCATGACGTAATGGTGATGCTAGGGGATACATGAAAATAATCGTCATGATGAGAGTGCGATGATGAGTATGATTACGGCATGTAGCGACTAGCAGTCAGCAAGGTGGATGAAGGGAGAAGGAGTAAGTGGAAAGACGGTATGAGGTAGAGCATTATGATTAAGGTTGGACATAGCGGTATATTTTGGGACGGATTTCATTTTGGGAAGTGGGAGATGGTTAAAATTCCGGCGGAAGATGATGGATAAGGTATGAAGGTGCATGGAGTGTGTGATGTGAATGTAGTGGTGCAGCAGGGTACGAATACGCTGCACTACAGCCGAGAGAAGAGTGAAACAAACAATGGTAAGATAACAAACAATACAAAAAGGCGATGAAACGGTGGCTTTGTTAATAAGAGTAAAACGACAGAAAGTTGCGGAATTTAAAATATAAAAACACAGTGTTGGCGATGCAGATGAGGATACAAAGTAAGTAGACAGGCACAATTGACAAACACGGAGATAGTCTGGTGTCTGTTCGCACGAGATAAAAAACAGAACTAGCGACAGTGTGGTATCTGTTCACAACACTGACAGGGGATGCACATCGCTGAACACTCACTGAAAACAGCACTATAGGCGACATGGCTGCAGATGGGTCGGGGGGGGGGGGGGGGGGAGGACCCGGATCGATGAGGGGGGAGAAAAGGGGGGAAGGAGTGGAAAAGAAAAAGGGGAGATCCGATGGAAGAAGAAGACATAGAAAAAGGGGGGCAGAGCGGGCGCGAGAAGGAGTGGGGAAGGCAGTGGAGGGGAAAGCAAAAAGGACTCGGACGAGAGAAGAGAGTCAAAGAGAGGGTAGGTGAGGAAGGACAGGATGTAAGGGGAGGAGAGGGAGCCCAGGAAAAGGACAGAGGGAGGGAGGGGAGGTGAAGATCAGAGTTGATAGGAGGGTTAAATGGAGAGATAGAGGGCATCATCCAGGAGGGGGCGTTGGTGGAAGCCACCTCAGGAAAGGAGATGAAGGGTGTAAAGGTAGAGGGTAGGGGGGGACACAACGGTGAGGTCGTGGCAGTGGGTGTAGGTTGGAGAAGAGAGGAGCAACCTCGGGATGAGGGGGATCAAGGCAGCGGCAGGTGTAGAGGACGAGGATATGTTCTAGTAAAAGGAGCAGATGACGGATAGGAATTGGGTCATAGAGGATCCCAGTGGAGGACGGGAGGTTTATATGGAAGGTGAGGCAGAGTGCATAGTGCTCGAGGATCTGGAGTGACTTATAGAATTTGGTGGGAGGCGGATATCCAGACATAACAGAGGATAGGATCTCGCCTTTATTTTCCATGAAATTTAATATCCAAAAGTGTGCTTATAGTGGCAAATGAACATTTTTTAGAAGACGGCACAAAACATCTATCCTGTTACATAATTTTAAAGAAATGTCTGATTTTCGTGGTATGCTGAGCGGTGTCTGGAATCTATATAGCAGTCTGTCGCTAATTTTCGCTATTCATGCTAATTAGTTCAATGCTTAATAGAAATCCACAAGCGCAAACATGTTGAAATGAATGCGCGGTGGTACCAGCTTACACGATTAGCCGACAGATGGCGTTTGTGTTATCACAGGACAGCACGGGCGATGACGAGCCACACAAGGCTAGCGACTGGAGCCGGGGCGACAGCTGTGAATCAAACACCTTTGTGCACCATCGAAATTTAATTATTTCAAAGAATCCCAAAATTTTCTCAGCGAAGTAATAGTCTTTCTTTCAGGTGTTGTGGGTATAAAATCCGTAATCCAAGTAAACACGTGCACTGCACTAATTTGAACACATTCGCTAATTACTAACATAATCTATACCAAGTAAGTCGTGGCATTCGCTTTTACATATCCTGTCACAGATCCGGACTTTTTTTTTTAGTAATCTCACTTTGTTCGTTATAGTTCGTCTTTCTTTCCTCTGACCGAACACGCTGAGCTACCGTGCCGGCTTTTTCTTTTGTTCGTTGCATCTGCTCGGGACGGACGTCGTAAGACATCCGTTTAAGTTCGTTGTTGATCGATTAGCTCAGTTTTTTTTTATTACATAGGGGTGCTAACCCTCTGACCAAACACGCTGAGCTACCGTGCCGGCTGGACTGAGCGCCTAGAACCGCTCGGCCACAGAGGCAAGCCATGGCAGTCAGTCGCGCTGGCAACTCACTACGTAGACGGAAACTACACTACATTTTTACACAAAAAATGTATGATCGTAAATCTGTTTGCCAGTGACTTTATAGACGAGATGTGCATTAACACAATGCAGTATGCCGAAATTGTGGAAAAAGTCGTAGGTAAAGCAGGAGGCAGACTTAGAGTCTTTTGTGGAACATATACAATCAGTCTAAAAAGGAGATTGCTTACAAGGAAAGAGTGCGATCCGCTCTATAATATTGCTCAAATCTACAGAACCTTTACCAAATAGGACTCACAAGAGATATTGAACGTATACGGAGAAGGTAAGCATGAATGGTCACAGGTTTTTTTCACCCATGGGACAGAGAGTCATGGAGATGCAGAAGAAACTAAACTGTCAGACGCAGAAGCAGCTTTAAGTGATCAATCTAGGAATATATTACAACCCCCTATGTACCACACCTGTAGGGATCGCGAGAACAAGATTAGACTAATTACAGCGCGCACTGAAGTGTTTAAGCAAGTATTCTTCCTGCATTTCATACATAAATGGAACCGGAAGGTCTTATAAGCAATACAATTGAAAATAACTGCTATATCGATAGAAGTCACGCTACAGCATGAGGCAAGCGTCAGCTGGATGTCTGAATATTTTCGTTCATACAGCGGAAGGATAGTGAAAGATATTCCATGCAAATCATTGCAGCCTATACACCAGTGTGGTCATAGACTTACGACGTAGAAGGCATCTACGCACAAAGAGTCACGGAAAGCGAAGAGCGACAGAAATTCCTACTACAATCGTAACACACTTGCCACAACGAAGCTTCTATGGCGTCCAAGATGAAAAGATTACAAACAGTGTGTACTATCAGTTTTGACTTTTAATGCGGGAAGCATTCAGGAAGTGAATGATGCTCAGTTGGAAATGAAGAGATGCACATTGATAGTAGGAGAGATAAGAAAACTAACAAATGGATCAGCATTGTTCCCCTCCTGAGCCCTCCCGAAGAAAAAGCGACGAGATTTATGCATTCTTTCTCAGTTACCACGACTGCATTTCTTCTCTGTATCTTACCACGGGTCACATGAAAATTCTCCCGTATCAGACGTCGTCGCATCTATGTTACCAACGCAATGTTCAAAAGTAGTCCCTTCCTACGAACTTTTTCGATCTCTGGGCGGGTTTTACGCTTCTTTTAATGAGAAATTTCCGTCGAATATCTCCATCTGGTTTCAGGATGTCATATCGCTATTGTCTCTGCTGTATTACGAGTATGCAGTCAGGCCTGATGATACCCAGCTTCACATATTGCTCTCTTACAGTAGTGGGATACCCTTTGGGGTTTTCCCTGATCAACCGTAGAACAAGAGAAATGGCCTTTCTGTCTTAACTCGTTATGTTGAACGTGAATGGCAATTTCTCTTTTAACGTTTATGAGCACGTATATTATACCTGCCAAAGCGTTATTAAAACGTTCCATAATACCGTTTGTCCGCAGCTAGTAGGTGGGTCTCATTTTGTGGGCAACGCTCCATCGTAACATGAATTAGCATTTGACGCTAGTTCTGCCTAAAATATTTTTCCACGTTTAGAGATTATTAGATATTACACACTGAAATCACTATCATTTCGCTTTTGATGATCTAACAACAGTATTGGCAGATTAAACTATGGGAGTTGGATTACAAGAAGATTTGTTGTTTCACAGTCAGGCGGAACCTAGTTCTCACAATTTATTTCATATCGCCTTAGAACTGTCCCTTCCATAAGGAATTTGGTGTTTCCCCGACCTTTAGTATTGGATACGACGTTTCCGAGATGTGATGGATACGGTAGGCAGCGCGCACTCTATTAATGATCGATTCCCGTTTCCAGACTTTGGGATCGCCCTCAACAGGTCAATTTCGATGTGGTAGGATGGGGCAACCGCAGGCATGGCAGGTACTAGATGCACTGGGGATAACCAGCCTCTACCGCTGGCATTCGCTAAAATGACTTACCTAATAAGTGGATAAATGTGACCGATGACTCATGTGTTTCATTCTGTCAAAGGTGTTCACAGATCCCCGATGACAAGATGTGGGAGAATACTGATAATACTTCAGGATGGTGAGCTGATATTACGAGCTACTATCTGCGCCCGGTGTATCTTAATTCCTTTTGTGCTACGGCCTATCTGTTAATAGAAATATTCCTTTTATGACTTCCTCCTCTCTAACGGTTTTTTAATATTCAGTAATCTTAGGTCAACCTTTTTGAACAAGTATGTCTGCTAATTCAGAGATGACTACGTCATCTGTGTTGCAATGTCCCTTCTAAGGATCCCAAGAAACGCTGTTCACATAATTGTGTTTTCGACAATACCTGTCTTACCAGTAGTCATATGCGGATCCTTCAAACTTGTCATGCAGCAAAAATAATGGCGAACTGCTACAGCAATGAATGGTTTGCCAGATAAACACGTTCGAAACTTATTATGTTAATAACTGCTAAATTCTCTTTTTGGTTACAAAGGAATTCTGTTTTTTTTTCCTTTTTATTGGGAGGAATACTCTGAAGACACTTCTACAGCTCTTTCCTTGGTTTTCTGGTTTTCACTGGAATTCATCAACTGTTGGCGTCACAGTGTATTGTAGTCCCGGTATTCTCGTCGTAGAGTGACACTGCATGTGAAGATGTCAGCATCTCCTAAAGGACAGGGAAAGATCTGTCTCAATCCTGGTTCCAAGAAAAGTTGGTGTCTTCCAGCAGCAGTTCGTATAGTGGTCGTGACAGGGAACAGAAAATCTTTATTAAGTGCCTGTTGTAGGAACACTTTCCGAGCAAACGTTCCAAAAAGGTAACTGTTTCTTTGCAGCTTCCCGACACACACGACGAACATGCTAGAAAGTAATGATGTACTGTGCAGTCATTGTTCTTAATTATTTATATTTAAGGTTTGTTGTTCTTATTTTACATATTTGCATCAAAATTAAACGTAAATTAAAAATCCAGAGGATCCTGAGTTATCCGAAACAAGTTGCTAGCAATAATAATTTTTCAACTTCACAATTTCTAACTCACATCACGAGTTTTATGGGTAAAAAGTGCTATGCATTTTTTGCAACACCGTATGTTAATAATTTTCATATTATATATTTTGGCGGCTTCGTACCACGCTCAGCGAAAACAGCACAGACATACAGTAGAAGTAACACTGGAGATCATGCACGTTATTTTTACGTTTTATTAACGGGGTGAACTAAGTACTTCGCTTTGGATGTAACTAGTGAGCTGATGTGAACGAAGTGGGAGAAGCAGATTACACATTTTCATTCAGCTGCCTCAACAGAATGTTGTTTCTCTAAATCGGCCAGTCGGGGTGGCGAAGCGGTTCTAGGCGCTACAGTCTGGAACCGCGCGACCGCTACGGTCGCAGGTTTGAATCCTGCCTCGGGCATGGATGTGTGTGATGTCCTTAGGTTAGTTAGGTTTAATTAGTTTAGGTTCTAGGCGACTGATGACCTCAGAATTTAAGTCCCATAGTGCTCAGAGCCATTTGAACCATTTTCTCTGAATCATTTCAAAAGAATGTCGGGTGGATGCATTAAAAAATTGTCGTTTTATTTTCCAGTTACGATTCAGCTGGATGATGCTCGGACGTAAAACCTCTAAATGGAGTACGCACCGAAGGAGAGATATTAAAGGTATAGCGCTTTAACATTAATATAAACTACATACTGAAAGAAAAGGTACAGAATAAACTAGTTTGTAGAATATAAATATCTTCATCATTTCCCGTCCTGTTAGTAACTGTATTAATATTAATATTAATTTTAATTTTAATAATCAGCAGACTCAGTTGCACCTTTTACCTAGAATTTTCCTAGGTTTTAGTCGGGATAACCCAACCTTCTTCAGAATAACAGCGGTCGCGAAGTGGAGCCGAGACAGTTTCAGATAAGTTTTTACAGTCTGACGATATTTTATGGATTTGTAGTTCTAGCTTTATTACGTCCACTATGGACAAACGGTATTTTATGTTTTTCTGAAGAAGGTTGGGTTATTCCTACTAAAACCTAGGTAAATTCTAGGTAAACGGTGCAAATGAGGCTGTTGATTATTAAAATTAAAATTAAGTTTGTAGAATACCTTAAATGAAATGTATGTGGCATACAAACCTGTAGAGCACTGCTGCGGTACGGTATGTAATACCACAGTGACAGATACAACAGCTCACGTTACTCCCACATTTAAAGAGGCGGAAAGAAGTGCTAGGATTGTAGTGACGGTCTTTTCAGGTTCTGCTGCTCCGTGTTTCAATTTCCCGCACCTGGCTTTGTGCTTTAGTCTTGTCGTGGCACTGATACCGACAGGATATTACCCGCAAAGAAGCGGCAGGGAGAAAGCCTGGAAGAAAGGGACGTAAATGTTGTCAGGGTGGCTTAGCGGCGCGCCCTCGCCGGGAGCGGAAGTACTGTTTGGATCGCGGAGAAGATTTGTGCGGCGGCTGCGCAGGCGGCGAGGAGCAGCCGTCTTGCGGGATGATTTAGTTGGGCGGGTGTGCGCTTCCGCCGCGCTGACGTTTTCATTACGGGCGGGGCTCAGCCGCTCTCACCTCTGCCGATGACAAACGGGGCCCCGCTGTAAACACCCCTATTTTCTGCTCGCTGTGCTGTATTTGTCAGTTGTTGCAACTAACTGCTTTCCCCACGCTCGTCCGCCTCACTCGCCGATAAATCACAATTAGCTTCCAGATGTGTATAATTCAGATTGTCACAGATGTCAACGTATATTCGTGTATTTCTCAGAGTTGTTTAATGTTTCCAACATGCAGTTCATTTTCAGTAGGTTTCGAAGGCGAAAGTACAGAATATATGGCACTTTTTGAGCCTTTACAGAACAACTCATCCGCCAAAACTTTATAAGCACAGAGTAATTACTTTTCCTTGATTAGGGTAGATACAGAACTAATTCACAAACGCGATCGTAGTAGGTCTTCACAAAAGTGTAACAAAATTGCCCGGGGAACTTAAATGGGTATTATTGGAGCTAAGAAGACGTAGTTTTCGCGCAGTCCTATTGCGTAAATTTAGAGAAACTGTATTCGAAGACGCCAACGACCTTGAGGCAGTGGTTCCCGTCAGATCACCTAAATTAATCATTGTTGGCTTTGGCTAACACTTGGTTGGGTGACCGTTCGAGCCTGCCTCACGCTGTTTACAAGCGGGCTCCTCCAACTGAGGAGCGGCACCGGTCACGGAAACTGACAACGACCGGGGCTGCAGTGTGCTGACCACATGTCCCTGCTTATGTGCATCCAGTCACGTCTATTGACTGAGAAGTACACGGCGGTCGGTCGGTGCCCCTGGGCCCTCCATGGCCTGTTCAGACGGAGGGAGAGTATACGATGACTGTGCGACCGTTATGCTACCACCAACGTATATCTCGTGTAGGTTCAAAATGGTTCAAATGGCTCTGAGCACTATGGGACTTAACATCTGAGGTCATCAGTCCCCTAGAACGTAGAACTACTTAAACCTAAGGACATCACACACATCCATGCACGAGGCAGGATTCGAAGCTGGGACCGTAGCGGTCGCGCGGTTCCAGACTGTAGCGCCTAGAACCGCTCGGCCACTCCGGCCGCCACCTTGTCTAGGGGTTTTGGAAGAAAGATAGGAGAGATTAGAGCGTACTTACTGTGAGTTTTTCCTAGCTGAAATCGCGAATGGAATAGGAAAGAAACTGATAATATTGGTACGATGTACCCACCCCTCCTCCCCCCAAGCATTCACTGAACAGTGGCATGCGGATGATCCCAGGAGGAATGGTCAGTATTCAAGGATGTAACTAGAACGATCATTCGAAACAAAAAAGGCTAGTAACTGTGAGCTCTAAAATGCAAATTTTAAGAGCTATGAGCGGTTCCTCATCTTCGGTGTTGTGAAACAAATCTCTTCTAGTGCAAATTCTTTCCATTCGATATTCTGAGAGATGGTAGTGTGATCAAAAACAAGAAAAACTATCCAGTAAACATGGGTTGCAAACACAGGCACTTTAATAGCTATGAGCACTTATTCACCTTCGTGATTGCGAAAAACATGGGTTATGCTGAAAAATTGCTCATAGCTCTTAGGGTACGCATTTTAGAGTCCATGTTCTAGGCGATTATTTCTTGTTTTGGGCCTTGCACCTCCCCCAAATTATGGCAAGTAAAGAGCTCATAGTAGACGAGATTAGTTTCACGTCATCGAAGATGAAGAAGTGCTCACAGCTTTTAAGAAACCCAATTTAAAGCCTATGTCTACTACACAGTTTTGCTTCGGATGATCCTTCCTGTCATATCCCGGAACACTGACCATTCCTCCCGGAAAACCCAGAATAAGTCTAGTTGTACGACGGCGTGCTATAAAGTAACGCCTCCCAATTTTTATATGAAAACTTCTAAAGCTTTATAAATAAAACAAACATTACTGACTTTCAGAAACTTCGTTCTTCACGTCTGCATTTTTATTTCACAACATAGAAACCATGGCGACGAACACATTTCTCCCAACGAAAGACCAATTTGTTTATACAGTCACCGTAAAATGTGTAGCTTTGATGATAGAGCCACAATCTCACCTCTGCTTGCACCGCTTCATCGCTATCACCTTGAAGTCCTCGAAGGTGTTCTTTCAAGTTCTGGAAACAGATGAAAATTGGATGGGGCCAAGCCGGGACTATATGGAGGACAATCTAAGATAGTGAACCCAAGGCGTCTGACTGCAGCAGATGTAGTTGCGGTTGTGTGTGGTCTGGCATTGTTATGCTGAACGAGAGGGTACTCCATGTGTGGACCAACTCTTCGAATTCGAAACTCGATTACAGGACGCTGTTTCTTCCACACAGACATAGTTACGTTACACACGTCCATGTTCGGAGGCACCAGACAGCAGAGGACTGCAAACTTGTAGATATCAGGAACAAAGTTATAGAATGTTAATAACGTTTGTTATATTTAAAAATCTTTGAGTTTTCACAAAAAAAGTTCTGAGGCATGAATTTTAAGCTCGTTCTTACAGATGGCAGTTGACGAGGAACATTGCACTGAGTTGGCAAAAGTCATGGGATAGTGATATGCACATGTGCAGATTCCAGTGGTATCGCGTACAGAACAAATAAAAGAGCAGTTCACTGGCGTAAGAATCGTTTCAACAAATGTGAAAAGGTTTCCAACGTGAGCCGGCTGTAGTGGCCGAGAGGTTCTAGGCACTACAGTCTGGAACCGCGCGACCGCTACGGTCGCAGGTTCGAATCCTGCCTCGGACATGAATGTTTGTGATGTCCTTAGGTTACTTAGGTTAAAGTAGTTCTAAGTTCTAGGGGACTGATGATCTTAGAAGTTAATTCCCATAGTACTCAGAGCCATTTGAAACATTTTTTCCAACGTGATTATGACAGCGCGACGGGAATTAACAGATGCATAGGACAGTTCATTTCGGAAATCGATAGGGAATTCATTATTCCAAGATCAACATTGTCAAGAGTATGATGGGAATACTAAATTTCAGGCATTATCTCTCGCCACGGACAATTACAGGCTGACGGCCTGCATTTAACGGCCGACGGAAGCGGCGTTTACGTAGAGTTATTAGGACCAACAGATAAGGAAAATTTCGTGAAATAACCGCAGATATCAGCGTGGGACGTACGACGAACGTATCCGTTAGAACAGTGCGGTGAAGTGTGGCGTTAATCGGCTACGACAGCAGACGACCGACGCGAGTGCATTTGTTACCAGCACAATATCTCCTGCAGTTCCTCTCTTGCGCCTGAGACCATATAGGCTGGACTCTTGACGCGGCCTCGTTCGATGAGTCCCGATTTTAGTTGGTAACAGCTGATGGTAAGGTTAGATTGTGGCGAAGACCCCACAAAGTTATGGTGCCAGACTTTCAACAAGGCACTGTGCAAGCTGGTGGTGGCTCCATAATCGCGTGGGCTGTGTTTACATGGAATGGACTCAGCCTTCTGGTCCAACTGAACTGATCATTAACTGGAAATGGTTATGCTCCGCTACTTGGAAACCATTTTCAGCCATTCGTGGTCTTCATGTTCCCCAACAACGATGGGAAGTTTATGGGTGACAATGTGTTATATCACTAAGCCACAATAGCTCGTGATTGGTTTGAAGAACATTGTGGACAGTTCGACCGAATGATTTGGCCATCCAGGTCGCATGACACGAATCCTATCGACCATTTATGGGACGTACTCGAAAGATCAGTTCGTGCACATAATCTCTCACCGGCAATACTTTCGCAATTACGGACTGCTAAAGAGGCAGCACGACCCAATATTTCAGCAGGGGACCACGACTTGTTGAGTCCATGCCACGTCGAGGTGCTACACTACTCTGGCCAAACTGAAGCCCGACACGATATTATGAGTTATCCCATGATTTCTGTCACCTCATTTTAGTCGGGTGTGCGAAACTTAAGAATGAAAGTAACTTTCGCTTGCTGTATCTCTGGCATGTGAAATCTCGGTGAAACTGGGACCATCCGTAGAAAGAAATGACACAACAATGTACGGAAGATAATTGGAAGAAATATTCAATGCGACGAACAGCAATGACACTTTTATTTGGAGACAGTAGTTACACAAAAGTCACCGTGATTTATGGTGGTCTTTTGGACAATGCAAAAGGTGGAGTATGCTTCTTAACAGGGTGCGAGGTCGCTACGGATGGCAATGCATGTTCTGTAACGTGCTCCTATGCTAATCACATGGCTTGTAATGGGATAGTGTGGTAGAGCGTTCCATTCCCGCATCAGTGCGATTGAAAAGTGCTGGAAAGTTGTTGATGATTGTAAGAGTGCTGTAGTATGTCCCCGCAATGCATCGCATACGTGATCGAGATTTTAGTCAGTGGAATGAGCAACCCTGTCCACTCGTCAAATATCCTCTCGCTCCAAGAGCTCGTCCACCTGCACTGTTCTATGTAATTGAGCACTTTCATCCATAATGGTGAAATAAGTGTCGAATGCACCCCTGAAAATACACACATGGGGAAGGAGTGTAGTGTCACAATAACGTTGGCCGGCGAGTGTAGCGTGTTCAAAGATTTGGAGGTCAGTACGCCCATGCAACATTATGTCTCCCCACACTTAACATCTAGACCACAAAAACGATCATGTTCGACAATGTTCCCGGATGCATTCGTGCTCCCACCTTTCGCCATATGATGGTACACCCGGAATAATTACGCAGACTGAAGCTGCTCTCATCAGAGGAGAGCACGCGATCCCAATCCTCGTTCGTTCAATCCCCGTGCTCTTGGTACAGTCACAAGCGTTGCCGCCTATGTGCGGGTGTCAACGTAACGCAATGTACTGTCCGTGAGCAATGATACCAACCCCCTCTCCCCACGACCACACTCCCGCAGTCGATCTGCCACTGTGGAGCGTAGGATATTGCGTGCCTTGCAATCCTGCAATTGCACCCGCTGTTTGAGGTGGGTCCCTTCGTGGTTGTTTAGCAATGTAGTGGTTCTCAGCTGCTGTAATTGACCATTGACAGTGTTGGACGATCTCCTCTCCTTCAGGCAAAAGTTCCGTTGGTTCAGAACTCTCGCAATGCACGTGAAACAATGCGTCAGCAATTCGAAACTCCTGGGCACACTCCTCTTCACACTTCAGCCATCTTCCAGTTTCCCTATGATTCTTCCTCGTGTGAAGTTATCCAGATGTTGTCTCCGAGCCACTCTGTAATGAGCAGGCCGGTCGGAGTGGCCGTGCGGTTCTAGGCGCTACAGCCTGGAGCCGAGTGACCGCTACGGTCGCAGGTTCGAATCCTGCCTCGGGCATGGATGTGTGTGATGTCCTTAGGTTAGTTAGGTTTGATTAGTTCTGGGTTCTAGGCGACTGATGACCTCAGAAGTTAAGTCGCTCACAGCCATTTGAACCATTTGTAATGAGCAGTGTACGGTAAATGCTCGCTGACTAACACATACTTTCTTCAGCTGTTCGTTCAGTTGTCTCGTGTTGCGGGGCTGAGCCCCATTTGGCGCTATAGTCACAACTCACGCCATGTGACGTCCAAATTTTTGTGCAACTGGGCGGCCTCTGGCAACACTCCATCGCACTTCCATTCCTCTCCACCGAATAGTTATGTTACTTTATCTAGCTCCCCCATAAGTTTTGCAGATATGTGTACTTATAACCCTCTCAAGGGCAGTAGAAGTCTACAATCGGGCGACACATCGAAATAGGTACTACCACCTGCTAATTCTCTCAGGTCTCCAGCATGACCCATGACGAGACAGAAATGTATGCAACGAACATACAGAAATCATTTAATTCTCCGCTTGCGAACGTTCGTGTCAGCCACTAAAGTAACTCACCTGATCCGTCGACAGATTTAGAAAACCCGGCAGTTAAGTCGTTGTATCATACAAATTATAATGCTCGTCGGATAGTGCCATTGACAGGATGGCGAATGATGAATGCATCTTGAAGGAACCACTAGTAGACGTCATGGAGTTTCAAATCTATGCTTCAGCAAAGACTGTCGAAATCGAAAAACTTTGCTATCTGTAAGATGAATGGAAACAGATTACAGAGTTGGGGATGGCACAAGAGATTCGGAGTAATTTTTTTGATGATAGTGTCGCACAAGAGGTGCTGCAATAAACGACCAGTAATCGTAGTGCACTTGATCAAAAGTAAAGTTGCGCTCTACCAAAACAACGATTCCGTAGTTTTGGTACAGTGCACAAATCACGTAGTAAATGATGGGATTACCGGTAGTAATGCTAGGGAACGAAACATAAATGAATGTGTAAGAGAGACACTTGGAACCGGCGATTTCTCTTTGATTTTTGTTCGTTCGTTTGTTTTGTACAAATTAGAACCACACATCGTTCAGTGTTAGTTCATTGGGCATTTTATATTCTTTATGTAACCAAAGCAATTACTTTTGATGTAAGTTCAGTTTACATCCTCAAACATCAAAAAATCTTTATAATTATCGTTGTTATTTTGTACGCAATAGAATGTTCTTCATCATTAACGACAGTGGTTTCTTGTTATTATTGATAAGGGCGGAAGTTGTTTATGAATAACATAAGTTTATAAGCTTTACAAAGTATTGAAGTGATGTTCGACATGTTTTTGTTTTTCGGTGTTTTTTTTTTAAATTTTACCATTTGTTTGAGGAAATCGCGTTTTCTAGAGCTATGTGATAAATTTGTATTTTTTTTCTATAGCATCCCTCTATTTCACGTTACAAATCAAGAATTATCGAATAAAACCCGAATTAAACACCGACAGTTTCAATTTCGCTATAAATACTGTTTATTTTTAAGTTACAAACAGGAGGATAACTATGTATAAGAAAAATGGTTCGTAGGTTACACAAGCCTTTATATGCCCTCATTCAGTTTCTGCATGGCTCACCATGTATGGTTTCTGGTGGAATCTAGTTGTACACTGATCGCATACACAAAGAAAGGGATCGAAATGAGGTGCCGCCCGATAGGTATGCAACACACTTAACTTATAGGTAACGCGGTTACGATCTTAACTAACCAAGGCTACTAGGAAAACTATTACAGTCTAGCCTTACTTACGATAGTCTAAGCTAACCCACAGTAGTTTCACAACTCTTACAAATGGTATAGTCAGTTAACGAATGCAAAAACACCGCACTTGTATCAAGATACAATGGAAGCAAGCAGCCTGGGTGAGACAAATCAAACGGCTCTCTTGCAACACGACAATATTCAGAGCTAAAACGCTTGCAGGACATTTATAGAGGGACTTTGTCATCCTAGTGGTTGCAGCATTATGCTTCAACTGACATTTTCCTGCGTCTGCCTGGGATCTGCGGCTGTCACAGATAAAACGCAATATGTAATCCAACTGTAATTTACTACTCAGGTTTTGCATCTTTCTATGTCTGATGCCTTCCTCTCTAGACGTTTCAGTTTACAACAGAGCAGTTGTCCTACAAGACCAAAATCTTGCTATAATGGGAAAGAATGATAACAGCTATCTGCTATCGAACTCAATTAAGGCGTCATCAGGCACTGCCGCAAAAATAAAAAATTACCTGCTCGTCTCATAAAGAAATTGCTTGATATACTGAAAATATAAAGTGATGTAACCAGTCACATTTATTGCATCCCCACTATACTTTATGAAAATTAATGTGGCAGTGATGTATCGCAGTACGCCTTTGTAACCTTTGGCATCGTCTGGCAGTAGTACAAAATTCAGTGTTACGTGGATATTTCGATTAAGTAGGTGCACAGTAATATATATGTAAACAGCGATCAGTGAACACAGGCCCCGTTTCCAGTCGTATTTTCATCACAAATATTTTTTGTTTTCTGAACTAAGCAAATAAGGCGTATTAAGAGTTAACAACTGCTTGGAACATATAAAAACAATAATCCTGCCAAATTTCACATGAAGTTGCTGCAAGGCATGTCTCCACAGAGGCGCAACATTGTCATGGTCAGACATCATACAGGGTGCACGCAACTCAGACTATGTTATCGTCATATTTTCCTGTTTTCCGTCTTCCCCCAAGTTGCTTTAAATTCATGGAGGTATGTACCGTCTATGCAACCAATTGAAGGCAGTTTGTTCGTTGCCATAAGCGTTTCGCTTCATTTATTTGGGAAGCATCATCAGTGGCCTGTAATACATGTTTCCTTATTTTACATACAATAAACGTATTATATGGTAGATGTAATATGCTGATATATTACATTTTGTCGCGTCTTCCTCTTGTTTTTAGGTTATAGTCAAATTTTGTAGCACAATGTTCGTAATGTGAACTTATCGTTCAGAGTTACTTACGATTTCCAGCGCTGTTAACTCGTGTGTGGTCCTGGAGATGTATTCGTTAACTTCCATACTCCAGCTGGCAGATTTCTGGCGTTCTTTCGCCCACATTTGTCACGTCGCATGTATCACTTGCACTTTTCATTTTGTGGTCAACATTTGTATGTTTTCGGTGTGAAGTGTTGCCAGCTGTTTTTGTGTGTTTGTCTTTCTTTTGTTTGTGTTGTGGTTTGATATTTTTTCATTTGTTGTGTGCTTGCGTGCGTGTGTGTGTTTGTGTTTGTGTGTTTGTGTGTGAGTGAGAGAGAGAGAGAGAGAGAGAGAGAGAGTATTTTGATGTGTGTAAATGTTTTTATTTTATTTTATTTTTATTTTTATTTATTTTTTAAATATATATAAATATGTGTTTATATGCGTGTCTGGGGGGAGGGGGGAGGGGGGAGAGAGAAAGGAGACGTAAAGGAGATTTATTAATTATTTATGTGGGTTACGTTTCAGTTTGTTGTTGATCTGATTTCTAGCATGATCAGAGAGTTATTGCTTATATGGATTTGGTCGTTGAGTACCTTATTTTCCATTGCAGTGGCTCCTTGGATGTGAAAGTTTTCTCGCAATGTCAAGAGCTTTTTGTTGTGATTATTCACTCTGATAACTGCCATGTCACATTCCATGTTGGATGGTTCATGTCCATGTTTTATCAGGTGTTCAGCGAAGGTAGAATGGCTACTTTCATATTTCCAACTCCTTATATGTTCTTTATATCTAGTTTTGAAGTTCCTGTTTGTCATATCCAGATATAATATTTACGTTCTTGCCACTCTAGCTGGTATTTATCTGGTTCGTTTGTTGTTTGCAAATGTGAGTGGAGTGTGTTTCTTTCTCTGTAAGCTATCTGTAGTCCTTGTTTCTTTAGTATATTTGCTATCGAGTGTACCACTTCTTTCTGTTATTCATTATTTCTTTAGTTGTGTTTTAATTTTTTGGTTGAGTTTTTGTACTATATGGGTGTTGTAACGATTGTTTGTGGCTATGAGTTGTACTTTTTGTAATTCTTTTTCGTAGTTTTCTTTCCTGAGTGGGACATTAGTTAGTCTGTGTAACATGTGTCTTAGGGCAGCTAATTTTTGATTTCGTGGGTGGTTGGATGAAGCATGTATAATTATGGCTGTGGCTGTTGGCTTTCTGAAGATGTCAAATGTGTGTTTATTGTTGTCTCTCTTTATTGTTTCTTTTTGCATGGTGAATTGAATATTTTTATGTGTGTTGTTTATATCTGTATGAAGTTAATCAATTTTCTCTGTTGGTTCATCTACCATACAGATTACGTCATCCAGATATCTGTACCAGGAAACTGTTTTGTATCCTTTCTTTGTGATGATTGCATCAAAGATTGTGTTTTCTATGTGGTTCCTTTGAGGGGTTTAGTTACTTCATTAGTATTGTCTGCAGGTAATTTGTTGTATGTCAGGAAGTTTTCTTCAATTAATTTTATTGTTTCTGCAGTGAGTACATGTTCTCTATGTCAAAATAGATGAGAGAAGCTGTGTGTGGGATGTGTAGGTCTTTTATTTGTGTTATAAGTTCATTTGTGTTTTTCCCTTTCCTGCTGTTTTTCATGTCATAATGTTGTATTATGATTTTGTTCATGAGTTTTGCCACATGGTATGATGGTGTGTTCATGAAATTAATAACAGGCCTCAATGGAAGGTGGGGTTTGTAGACCTTGGGTTGGCTTCTGAGAGTTGGTGCTTCCGGGTTCTTCTGTGTAATGTGTTGGTTTTTTTATCTGTGAGTTTGTGTCTGATGTCTTTGAGGTTGTTTTTATGTATGTCTGGAGAGCGTACCGCTGGATCAATTTCAGTTTTTTGATATTGTTAGAGGAGATGAAATTTTAGTTTTTTCTATATATTGTTATTTATTGATCAGTACTGTTCTGTTCCCTTTATCAGCTCCTGTGACTATAAAGTTGTCAGCTTGCAGTTTCTCATTTAATTTCTTAGTGGTGTTTATTCCTTTTTGAAGTTTACTATTTTGCTCTTTCTTTGACATTGTGATCATGTTATATATTTCTTGCTTCACTAGTTCTCGTCTTAGCCCATTATTTATAGTGTTATTTTCTTTTTTTCTCTTCCTCTGTCAGGATGTTTTCCGTTTCTACAATCAGATTTTCGATGTAGTGGTTATCTACTTTTGTAGTGATGTTGTATTTGAGCCCTTTCTGTAACAGCTGTGTTTCTTTTCCTGTTAATTCTGTATCTGTGAGATTTGTTAATTTTGGGTAAAATTTGTGGTGGTGGGTGTGTTGCACTTTGTCATGCTTTCTTTCTGGCTATTTTTTAATAGTGTTCTGATTTTTAGTGTTTTTTGTTTTGTGTATATTGTAGTGTTCTTATGTTGATGTGTTTTTATGTTGATCATCACTGTTGGGTTGTTAATAAATGCTGATAACTCAAGATATACATCATATAACATTCTATTAAGTATGAATTTCTTAGTATAAAGCGATATGATTTCATTTTTTAACCAAGTTTTTTCTGCAAATGAATTCTTTCTTTGTGCTACCAAAGAGTTGTTTCTGACCTTTACATTAATATTACTTAGAATCACATTATTTAGTTTACAGGTCCAGTTGAATTTAATGTGTGAGATGCTCTTATGGAGTCTGAGATGAATATTCTTCAAATGTTATGCTTCTGCTATATGTCACTTAAATAGTTTCCGAAGTGCAAAGCCCTGTATAAGCAGACGCACGGCTCCACTCAGGCAGCAACCGCACAGTACCCACTAGTTGCTTGTACTTCAGGATAGCATCAGGACCTCCCTATAGTTGCCGCCCGGATGGGCCCAACTGGGCATAACTCAAGTTATATTAGCCATCGTTTACTGTATTCTGGACTAGACAAGTGTTCAAAGATTAGTGAGTGCAAATAAAGAGTTCACTATAGTACCATGCAACATTTTCACATGCAAGTCAAGTAGTGTGCTATTTATTTTAATGAATTATTGTAAATTGTTGCTAATATGTGTTCCCACAACTTTTACCGTAGTTTGCCTAAACCTATTTGCACTGTGACGAGTCTGTATAGTTACTGCTTGCAAGCAAGCCACATCAATAACAGCAACTACTTTCGGTGGTAGGGAGTTCTCTTACTGACACATTTACGTTGGAACCTAAGAGTGTTTTGTGAATATAATAAAAATGTAATTAATTTGCAATTGCATTATTTTTCGTGGCATCTATACTGAACTGTGTGTGCTTGACTGTCTTTACTAATTCTTCGAAACGTGCTTATATTCGAAAGTAGCCTTCTTTGCCTGACTGAGCTGATTAAATGTGAATTACTGTTCGCTTGTGTTATCAAAACACCCACAAAACTCTTAGCTTTGTACTAAAATAGGCTTTGGTCTTCTGCTGCCAGACTGTTCCCCCAGGGAACCCAAAAGCTGTACATGCAATACAGCCATGCCTTGTTAATTGACGTACAATGAGGTGACACAAGTCAAGGCACACCTCTTAGTATTATGTCGGTACTCCTTTTGACCGGCATAGAGCATTAACTCGATGTGGCATGTACTCAACAAGTCGTTGGAAGTCTCCTGCACAAATAGTGAGCACTACTGCCTCAATAACCATCCATAGCTGCGATACTGTTGCCACTGAAGGATTCTGTGCACGAACTGACCTCAACTATGCCCCATAAATGTTCAATGGTATTATGCATAGTTGCGAAAGTGTTGCCGCTGCAAGATTCTGTGCACGAACTGACCTCGATTATGCCCCATAAATGTTCAATGGTATTATGTCTGGCGATCCGGACAAATCATTCGCTCGAATTGACCAGAATATTCATGTCACCAATAGCGAACAATTGTGACCCATTGATACAGCACACTCTCATCCATAAAAATAAAGACTATGAATGGCTGCAAATGGTCTCCAGGAAGCCGAACATAACTATTTCCAGTTAATGATCGTTTCTGCTGGACCAGAGGATTCAGTCCATTTCATGTAAACACAGCTGTCACCATTATGGAGCCCCCACCACTTTGCACAGTGCCTCGTTCACAACTCAGGTCCATGGCTTCGTGAAGTTTCCCCCACACTAGAACCCTACCATCGCTGTTACCAACTGAAATCGGGACTCACCTGACCAGTCCACGATTTTCCAGTCGTCTAGTGTCCAATCGATATGGTCATGAGCCCAGTAAAGGCGATGTCATGCTTCTAGAATGAAATTTTCACTCTACAGCGGAGTGTGCGCAGGAGAGCTTCTGTGAAGTTTGGAAGGTAGGAGACGAGATACTGGCGGAATTAAAGCTGTGAGGATGGGGCGTGAGTCGTGCTTGGGTAGCTCAGTCGGTAGAGCACTTGCCCGCGAAAGGCAAAGGTCCCGAGTTCGAGTCTCGGTCCGGCACACAGTTTTAATCTGCCAGGAAGGTTCGATGTCATACTGTTAGCAAAGGCACTCGGATCGGTCGTCTTCTGCCATAGCCCATTAAAGCCAAATTTCTCCGCACCGCACTAACCTATACGTTTTTCATGTGTCCACCATTGACTTCTGTGGTTATTTCACGCAATGCTGTTGGTTTGTTAGCACCGACAACTCTACTCAAACACCGCTGCTCTCGGCCGTTAAGTGAAGGCCGTCGGCTACTGCATTGTCCGTGGTGAAAGATAATGCGTGGAATTTGGTATTCCTGACACACTCTTGACACTGCGAATCTCGAAATACTGAATTTCCTAGCGATTTCCGAAATGAAATGCCCCATGCATTTATATCTAACTGTAATTCCGCGTTCAAAGCCTGTTAATTCCCGTCGTGCTGCCATAATTACGTCGGAAACCTTTTAAAATGAATCATCAGAGTACAAATGAGAGCTCCACCAATGCACTACCCTTTTATACGTTGTATACGCAATACCACTGTCATGTCTATATTTGCATATCGCTGTCTCACGACTTATCGCCTCAGTGTAAATCCACTAGAGGATGTATGTATAATCCTCCGAAACACGCAGTGGAAACTGTTATAAATGTGACTGGTACATCAATTTGGATTTTCAATTAATATTCATAATATTAGGTTTTGAAAGTACGTGATCTGTGCTTGTACACCTGGCACCATCTTCTGCCAGTCACATACAAATGACTTTGGAATCGCTCTCTCTTCGTCGACCACCCCGCCATTGCAATGTTTTGTCTCAGTGATTAGTGCATGTACACTTTACTTTGCTGACACCGATCTGCTGAGCTTATACTCATGAATGAGAGCAATTTAAGTCTCTATGTGTATGTCTCCAGACCATAGTCATAGTGGCTTTCCGATAATTCCAGTTGATATACGGAACTCCTCATTTTCCAAACATGAACCTGAAATGTTGTCAAGCGATAGCTTCAATTAATAAAACTACATTATTCTAAAGGACGAGTACGTGAATACATACTGCCAGAAAATTACATACCAACATACAAAGTTGTTGCATAATTCATGGCATGACGAGGTACAACTGTTTTGCGTATAAAAATCAAACGGCACATATTAGATAAGTGGTCACAGTACTCTACATCTACATGTATACTCCACTAGCCACCAAGCAGTGTTCGGCGGAGGGCACTATTCACGCCAAAGTCATATTCACCCCTCTCTGTTCAAATCACGGATAACGCGACGGAAAAACGACTGTCTGAACGCCTCAGTACGAGCTATAATTTCCCCTATTTTATAATGGTGATCACTGCGCGATTTGAAAGTTGGTGGTAATAATATATGCTCTACATCCTCGGCGAAGATCGGATTTTGGAATTTAGTGAGCAGTCCCTTCCGCTTAGCTCGTCGTCTATCTGCAAGTGTGTCCCACTTGAAACTTTCTATGGGATTTGTAACGCTCTCGCCATGACTAAATGTACCAGTCACGAATCTTGCCGCTCTTCTTTGGACCTTCTCAATCTCTTGAATCAGACCTAACTGGTAAGGGTCCCATACAGACGAGCAATACTCTAAGAGTGGACGAACTTAAGAATTGTAAGCTATTTCCTTTGATGAAGGACTGCATCGCTTCTGGATTCTACCAATAATCCGCAATCTAGTGTTCGCCTTACCCGTTACTTGTTTAATCTGATCGTTCCATTTGAGATCATTTCGAATAGCCGCACCCAGATATTTGACGGATGTTACCGCTTCCAAAGACTGGACATTTATTTTGTACTCGTACATTAATGGGGATTTTCGCTTTGTTATACGCAGTAGGTTACACTTACGAATATTGAGAGATAACTGCCAGTCATTACACCACGCAATTATTTTCTGCAAATCCTCAAGTTCTGCAAGTCCTCAGCGACTGTGGTTAATGTCTTACGGTTTTGTGTCCTGTCCAATCTGTTGCCTCGGATTTTAGGGAGAAGGTTTTAATGTGCTGCTGGGTGACTGGCTCACCCAGGTTTTAGGTAAGAGGTCCGCCAGTCACGATTACCTCCTTGTTTCCCTTCGGTATCTGTTCTCTTTTCCTTGTGTTTCCTTTCCTTTTTTAGTGTGTTTCTTCTCCTCTTGTTTTGCCTCTGTATGTGCGCATTTGGAGCTGCGTCAGGCCTGTGTCTTTTAGCCGTTCTCCTTGATCGGCGTCCGTCTTCGTCCCTTCGCCGCTTGTGTTCCTGTTTCTATGCGTTTGGGCGCTGATGACCACGCTTTTTAGCGCCCGTAAACCTCAAACACACACACACATACAGCATCATCGGCAAGCAGTCAGTGCCATCAACGAGATGTAAATCGTAAAAAGCAACAGACCTATTACGCTGCCCTTGGGCACACCTGATGTTACGCTTGGTGCTATATTTCCAACATAGGCAACATAAAATCTTACGCGGATACCGTGTGGCGTGTAAGGATCTTAACCGTTTTACAATCCCAGATACACTAAACACTATGTCAGCCATCCTTGCGTTTGTTCTAGAATTGAAAAGGGGAGTGGTGCTGCAGTCCTCTACCGTAAACGAGTTTTTGAAAGCTAGTCGAGAAATGGAAGTAACACTAAAATATCCACTTTTCAGTCTTTACTTCTGGATCTACATCTATTTCCGTCCTTTCACTTTTATTAATCCTAAAAATATGCTAAACATGCGATCAGGTACTGAACTGACTAACTGGGATGGCGGGCGATCGACTTAACAATCGTCCTCAACTGAGGAACCAAACATGTTTTCCAGTTTACAAGACAGTATCCCAATTGAAAAAGAGAATAGATGACTGGTACATATATGCAATAATCCAATTATACGACTATAAATAAATGTCGCGTCTGCTATAGTATAATAGAAAATTAAGTTTAATACCTGGTTCACAGTACGATCATTAAAGACGAAGTACAAGCTCCGTTCGATCTTGGGGAGGGGTGGGGGTGGGGGGGGTGGGGGAGGGAAGTTGGTCTGTATCTCTGACGTCGGGCCGTTGTAGAATTTTGGAATATGTTTTATACTGGCGTATTATGACAATTCTGGAGACTGGAAGTCTCCTCTGTACGAAACAGAATGGGTCTTATGACACTCAGCTCGCTCTGTTTTGTAAACAGTATCCAGAAAGAAATATATTGTACCCCACATAGGAATGTCGTGGTTTTTGACTTCCGGAAGGCATTCGATACTCTTCCACATTGCCACCTAATGAACAAAATACGAGCCTACCGAAAATAAAATCAGCTGTGAGACTGGATTGAAGTGTTTATGTCAAACATAACATAGCATGTCATTCTCAATGAAGAGAAATCGTCAGGTGTAAAAGTAAATTCGGGCATACCCCAAGGAAGAGTGGTAGGCTCATTACTTTTCAAAACATATATAAATGACCTACTGGATAACGTTGGAAGTTCCATGAGAGCCTGTACAGATGATGCAGTTGTAAAAAAAAAAAAAAAAAAAAAAAAAAAAAAAAAAAAAAAAAAAAAAAAAAAATTGTTCAAATGGCTCTGAGCACTATGGGACTTTGCATCTATGGTCATCAGTCCCCTAGAAATTAGAACTACTTAAACCTAACTAACCTAAGGACATCACACAACACCCAGCCATCACGTGCAGTTGTAAACAGAAAGGTATCTACGGTAGAGAATTGTATGAAAAAGAGTGGTATATCAAGGTACAACCTGTACCACTTTATGCTTTAATGACTTTCAAACGTGAAAGTGGGATAGAAACTCCATATGAAACTTCCTGGCAGATTAAAACTGTATGCCGGAACGAGACTCGAACTCGGGACCTTTGCCTTTCGCGGGCAAGTGCTCTACCAACTGAGCTACCCAAGCACGACTCACGCCCCGTCCTCACAGCTTCACTTCTGCCAGTACCGCGTCAGCTGTAATCTGCCAGGAAGTTTCATATCAGCGCACACTCCACTGCAGAGTGGAAATCTCATTCTAGAAACTCCATAGTTTGGTTACCCATGTCGTCAAAAATCCAGGATGTAGGATGGCAGTGAGTTTAAAATGCATTATGGTGCTGGTAGAAAATTTTAAAAAATGGTGGAGCTATAAAAACTGATTAACAATTTCAAAAAATCAGCCAAAATACACTGCTGGAAATAATTAGTTCACTCTTTTAGATGTTTTGAATTTGCTCACGATTTATTGTTGCAACAATGCATATGGAGTACATGAAATGATTTCATTTACCGATCAATAGCACAAGGGCAACGGCCTTGCCGCAGTCGATACACCGGTTCCCGTGAGATCACCGAAGTTAAGCGCTGTCGGGCGTGATCGGTACTTGGATGGGTCACCATCCAGGCCACCATGCGCTGTTGCCATTTTTCATGGTGCACTCAGCCTCGTGATGCCAATAGAGGAGCTACTCGACCGAACAGTAGCGGCTTCGGTCAAGAATACCATCATAACGACCGGGAGAGCGGTGTGCTGACCACAAGCCCCTCCTATCTGCATCCTCCCCTAAGGATGACACGGCGCTCGGTACCGGGACCCATGTTGAAACACGTACACTAGTACATGGAGTAGTCTTCCTGGGCGGCAATGCATACGTTGACTTTGGAATTCAGTCTATCGTACAGATGGCAAATACTGTCCTAGAATACGTTATACCGCGCCTGCTCGACCTTTCCACGTAGTTCTCAAAGAGTTGTCGGTTAACGAGTCGCACGAGTTACTTGTCGTCCCATTATATCCCACACACGCCCGATTAGAGACAGGTCCAGAGATCGTGCTGGCCAGGGAAGCTGCTGCATGTCTTGCAGAGCACACTGAGTGTCACGGGCAGTGCGTGGGTGAGAATTATCCTGTTGGAACAACACATCAAAAATGTCAACATTCTACACGTACCGAGCGCTGCTTAGTGTCCCCTCCAGAAACACCAAAGGTGAAAGACAGTTGTAGTCATCGCACCCCAGACCATAGAGCCTGAGGCGGGGCCAGTGTGCCTTGGACAAGTCCACTCTACGAAACAGCGCTCAACGGGTCTACGTAGTATGCACAACCGACCATCACCTGGGTGCAGGCAGAATCTGCTTTCATCGCTGGTCCTCTGAGGGCACCAGTCTTACTGTGCACGACGATACTATAGCATAAATGGAAGAAGGGCTACAGATGTGAGTATCCGTAGTCACACTGTTAATAACTGGTTCAAAGCAGTTTGTCTGGGTTCACAAGCCCCCTTATCTGTACTGTGGTAGCTGTACGATCTCCGCCCTTGCTGCCGTTACAACACGACTACCCTGGCGGGCCTGTGTTGCGTGGACGTCCAGAACCTTGTCTACGGGAGTGAGAATGTTCACGTGACCACCAATACCAGCAGAATCGTTGCACAACTGATGCAGCACGTCCAACTTGTACGGAAATTCTCCAAAAGAACAATCCCGCCACTCGGAATTTCCCAATTTGACCTCTTTCAAATTCGCTCAGTTGGGTGTAGGAAGCACGAGTGCGGCTCCGTGGCATAGTTGCCTGCTTGCTTCACACGTTTGCACTACACTAAGACTACTGGCTGTGAATAGTCCCTATTAAAAGATACACACACAGCTCTCTAGTAGCTAAGCCAGTACGCTATCTGTTGCCGGACAACAATGAAACCACTATCAGTACATCTACCAGCCCCCAGGTGACATATGCCGTCATCCGATCAACGTCGAAGTTGTCTTTCCAGGTGTACTATTTTTTTCCGGCGCTGCATTTTATGACATTTATCACGCTACAAAACGTAATTCAGTGGTGTTTTACTGCAAATTTTGCTAAATAAATCTCTTTGACAGAGTTAAATATCGAGTCCTATATAACAAAATCATTACCTCCATCTTAACCGAAATATATGGCGGTTGTTTTAAACCTCGATATCTTATATCTCGATATGTTTTACATCTGGAAAAATACACAGCATACGTAAAAATATGTTCCTTATGAAAAATTAATATTTTAATGTAGGATGTCTGTCTGTGCTAAACAGGCCACTCGCTAACACCTCACTCCCCCCCCCCCCCCCGTCATAAGGGTTAAACTTTTGTTTTCAAACGGGCATCACCCATTCAGAATGTAGCCAAAAAATATCTATGCTTTACAGGAAATAATTTTTTTTCATTCGAGGTAGAATGAGTTGTATAAGATAAAATTTAATTTTTCCGGTATTTACAACTGAAAGCCGATTCGTTTTATTCTGTATTACATTATCGATAAAAATGAAAACCGTTTTGTTCCAGACAGTTGTTACTATTGACAAAATTTTAATTTAGTTTTAAAAATGTGATTGTACAGTAATACTTTTACATTTAGATATTTAAAAGTCTGACAAATAAGCTAATTTTGACGTTACATCGTTTTTTGTTCCCTTCGTGGTTGATTACGTTGAGTGCCCACACCATCAGGACGCTTGATTTCGGTGAGTCCCTTAGAATAGCACCATCATGGTGACTGATTTCGGTGTGTTCTGTCTAACAGTCGGAACTCTGGTGCCCGATTACAGTGCCATCTACCATGAGTGGAAAAACATTGTTTCAGATAAACCCCCACGCATTTTTTGGTGCAGAATCCGAATTTTCAATAAAAAGCGGGAGTCCAATTTGAAAATAAAAAGTTGGCCTCCCCATAGGGGATTAGACGCTGGCTAATTTTAGTACAGATATATGTCCCTTTTAAATGGTTCAAATGGCTCTTAGCACTATGGAACTTGACATCGGTGGTCATCAGTCCCCTAGAACTTAGAACTACTTAAACCTAACTAACCTAAGGACATCACACACATCCATGCCCGAGGCAGGATTCTAACCTACAACCGTAGCGGTCACGCGGTTCCAGACTGAAGCGCCTACCGCACGTCCACAACGGCCGGCTGTCCCTTTTAAAAATATAAATTTTTCCTCTGGAACTTTTTCATAGAATGAGTATTTCTGGAGATATTTAGTTATTCTACATTAAAAGAAACACCTGCGTCATTACATTATTTATTTCAGTAAAGTTATTTATATATCTGCTGGATTTTCAACAGAACAGATAATAATAAAGGCTGCAAGTTGGCATTTCAGATAAGATATGAATGCAACGGAAGAACAATATATAATGATTTGGTAATATGATATTTCATGATTTTACCAGTAGTGTACATACTACAGACGTTTAGTACTCTAACAGAAAAATTATCGTGAAAAAGAATCCAGTGTCAACACCAATGCTCATTGTGATAAAAACTGCGCAGGCCAATCTTCAACGAACAACATAAAAAAGAAAATTGCCAAGAAATGGAAGCTGGAATTTGGTAACTTCCCCTATTGCTGTTTGTGAAACTCGCATTTCTAGATTTACAGCACGAACAGAAATAAATGGCCGTCCAAGCTAGAAAACCCTCTTGCTATACTTATTATTATCACGTGAGGGAGTATGTACAATATGGGCAGTTGATCAACGAAGCTATGGCATTTATTTTTATGGCTGAATTACCCTTCTGTCACCATAACGCTTCCTTGCTCTAAATGAAAGATACTTCCCGTACGCCGTTTGTTTGTGAATCGTGTAGTCTCTCTTCTGTGTATGTACGTATCTTAATTAACAGTGGAAAAATCAAGCATATGTGTGCAGAAGTGTGATTGAACTCAATATCATACACAAAACTGACAGGTATACAATAACAACGATTATCAATGCGTGACACGAACTAACATACTATGAAAAGCGATATTGTAGATTGGTTCATCAGTTGAATGCGTTATCGACGGTAAAGCCGGAAGATGTCCAGGAGGATGTAACTGCAGCTTACTGACGCAGGTGGGTTTTGGTTTTGTCTTTTCGAATCTACGTCTGACTTGTGTAGGGACGCCAGTATTTATCATGTCAGTGACGAATCAAACAAATTTTAAACATCGTTATAGATCTTCATCGTGACTGCCTCCTGCAGCGCAACACGTTGTATAACTCACGAGACAGTAAAGTGATCCAGACACAACTAAATAACCATCTCATTTAAAAATTATTAAAGTAATTACTAATAACATTAGCACCATTAGAAGTAAAGCTGACGTTTGAACGATTTGTATTTCGATTCTAAGAACAGACGAGATACCTTCCTTTGGCTAGCTTGTACCCAAGCCGTGGCTTCGATGCTGTAAAGCATCATCAGTAAGAGAGTCGTCTGAATGTAAACCGCTGTTTGTGAGCGCGCTAGCTTCGCTCCTCTCTGTCTCTGAGTACCAGCGCACTCAAACAGATGGAGCTGCACCTCAATCTCGGAAGAAACGACGAGGCGTAGCAAGCGCTGACCTTTGCTTTTGTTATCAGTACGATACGGCCCGATTCCCTGGAAAAACACACTCCTAAAATAAAAAGCTTTCAAGCTAAACAAACAAAACGACTATGCTCGTAAGCATTTCAGCGGGTAAAGATAAAGACTCTTTCCGCGACGAAAAGGCTTTTGCGATGAAACAGACCGAGAATGGCTTTAGGATGCGCTCTGAAACCTTTATCAAAATCGCATGATTTATTTTTTCTGTCTTCCGCTAAAAACCAATTAGTATGGAAATTAATTATCGATTAATGCCTGCAGATTTGCACGTATTATTTGCAGTTAAGCTGATTCCAGAACGAATATTCCGCATTTCAACTCAGTATACGCTGAAATAAAACGTCATGACAAGTAAGGAATTGGCAGTGACGTAGTATTCGAGCTCGAATTTTTCTGCACGAAAAGCTTTCGATTTCGGTTCTGGCACTGGGCTATCATTTGACATGATCCTTTGTCGAATTGTTCTCAGCAGGGAGCTGCAGAATTCTTTCCTCTTTCTGTTTGAAAGCTTTCATTTAAAAGATAAAGCTCTTCTGTTTCATCTGGAAGTTTATTACTTCTTGTACTGATTAAAAGCACCATTAGTGGACATAAATATGAGATGTGTCCACCCTCCGCCTATATGACGGCTTGAATTCTGCAGGAGACACTTTCAATGGCGTGTCTGTATGTCTGTGCATAAGAACCGAAACCAGAGGAGGTAGTGCTCTTATCCCTGGATCTGGCGTGAAGTCGCTGTTCTAACTCATCCCAAAAGTGTTACATTAAATTCAGATCGGGACTCTGGACAGGTCAGACATTTCAGGAACGTTATTGTACTCAAACCGTTGCCTCACTGTTGTTGCTAAATGACAGGGTGCATTGTCATGCTGATATGAACTATCGTTGTCTCCGAACTGTTTTTCTACTATACGCAGTACAAAATGCTGTGAAATGTGTTCACATCCTTTGCATTTATCGTTTCCTAAAGCGCGGTAAGGTGACCACTCCCTAAACACGAAAAACAGTGTCATTGCGTAACACCATCTCTGTACTTCACTGTCAGCAATACACATTATGATAGGTAACATCCTCCGGGCATTCGTCAAACTCAACCCCTTTCATCGGATTGACACAGATTATAGTGTGATTCATCTGAACAAATCATGATTCGTTTTCAGTCATCCACTACCCAGTGACTCTCTCTTTGCACTCCCTCAAGCGTAAAATAGCATAAACAACAGAAATGTGTGGCGTATCATGAGTCGCTTAACAATTGTACCCCATCGTTTTTAACTGCCTATACACGGACATTGTGCTAGGTGGTGGATCACGAGTGGTTGCTTTCACTGAATTCATGCGATTTTCTCTACAACCACCCTGTCCGTCAGTACACGAGATCCACCTTGCCTTGGTTTAGCTACGGTTGTTCCTTCGCGTTTCGGTTTCGTAGTCACATTAACCACAGTTGCCTTGGTCAGCCTCATACGGTTGAAATGTCCTTAATGGATATGTTACTTTGGTGTCACTCAATGACTAGTACACATTACAGGTCACTATGTTCTCGTAACCGACCCACCCTGCTGTTACTACATTTCTACTGACAACACAATATTCCCTGCTCTCTCCTATACTGGTTTAGCGCCAACCTGTATATTAGAGGTCATACTGTCAGCAGTACAAGTTCCAGGGGAATCCACAACCCCTGCAAAGGCGATTCACTTAGACCACACAGAATTATAATTTTATAACATAAGAAAATTATTTAACGACACATTCGAGGTAGTAATTACGGTGGTTCCGGTGACCTGTCAGTGAAGTAATTATTGAGCAAGAGTGGCCAAGATTTTGCTTGCGAGCCATCCTCGGGCCTGAGAGCCAAAGCGTTCAGCCTTGCTTCACATTTCCCCCACCGCCACGCCACGCTGTCTGAGCGCATTTAAATGGCATTGCAATCGCACTGCATGCTACGTGGTTCTATATTTCACATTTCTCATCAACATAAATCACAAACAAAACAAGTTTTCAGTATTAATTATTTTTGGCGCGCTGAAGACGGAATACAATACTGTATTTACGCCGAAGAACGAAAGAAACCGGAACACCTGTCTAATATAGTGTAGGCCCAACGCGAGCACGCAGAAGTGTAGCAACACTATGCAGCATGGACTCGACGAATGTCTGAAGTAGTGTTGGCGGGAACTGACACCATGAATCCTGCAGGGCTGTCCATAAATCCGTAAGAGTACGAGGGGGTGGAGATCTCTTCTGAACAGCACGTTGCAAGGCATTCCAGATATACTGAATATTGTTCACGTCTGGGGAGTTTGGTGGTCAGCGGAAGAGTTTAAACTCAGAAGAGTGTTCCTGGTGCCACCCTGTAGCACTCCTGGACATGTGGGGTGTCGTATTGTCGTGCTGGAATTGCTCAAGTTCGTAGGAATGCACAATGGACAAGAATGGATGCAGGTGATTAGACAGGATGCTTACGTGCGTGTCACCTGTCAGAGTCGTATCTAGACGTACCAGGGCTCCCTTGGAACTCTAACTGCTCACGCCTCACACCATTACAGAGCCTCCATCAGCTTGAACAGTCCCCTGCTGGCATGAAGGGCCCATGGAGGAAGAGGAGATTAGTGTTTAACGTCCCGTCGACAACGAGGTCATTAGAGACGGAGCGCAAGCTCGGGTGAGGGAAGGATGGGGAAGGAAATCGGCCGTGACCTTTCAAAGGAAGCATCCCGGCATTTGCCTGAAGCGATTTAGGGAAATCAAGGAAAACCTAAATCAGGATAGCCGGGCGCGGGATTGAACCGTTCTCCTCCCGAATGAAGGGCCCATGGATTCATGAGGTTGTGCCCATACCCGTAAACGTCCATCCGCTCGATACAATTTGGAACGAAACTCATCCGATCAGGCAACATGTTTCCAGTGATCGGCATCCCAATGTCAATGATGATGGTGCCAGGCGAACCGGAAAGCTTTGTGTAGTGCAATCATCAAGGATACACAAGTGGCCCTTCGACTCCGAAAGCCCATATCGATGATGTTTCGTTGAGTGGTTCGCACATTGACCCTTGTTGATGGCCTAGATTGAAATCTGCAGCAATTTGCGGCTTGCACTTCCGTAACGCTGAACGATTCTCTTCAATCGTCGTTGGTCCCAGTCTTGCAGGATATTTTTCCGGCCGCATCGATGTCGGAGATTTGATGTTTTAGCGGATTCCTGACATTCGCGGTACACTCGTGAAATGGTCGTACGGGAAAATGCCCACTTCATCGCTACCTCGGAGATGCTGGGTCCCATCGCTCGTGCGCTGATTATAATACCACATTAGAACTCACTTCAATCTTGATAACGTGCCATTGTAGCAGCAGTAACAGATCCCAGTGTGCGATTTGTGCTTTTACCAGTAGGGGGAATGTCTTAGGGGGTTAGTATAATTATATATGTTACTAGCTTGGACCGTGGCGCTACCCATGGTTAAACAGTTATTTACAAATAGATGTTAATGCCGAAACTCACTATTCAAGCGTATGCACTATCAGAAAATCCATTCCTTATTATATCTTTAAAAGAACATTATAGGTAAAGCTTATTTACAAAATCATCTACATACAGGTATACGAGTGGAGTTCTAAAAGTATAGGCACATTTGTGAAAAGCTGTACTTATTCTGATGATAGGAAACTTAAACATGAGTTATGTTTTACGTAACCTCCCTGGACTTCAATGCAGTTTTCCCGACGTTTTACGGTTTTTTTTTTTTATTTCATCAGAAAATACGTTTATCGGTTGCATCTGTAACCAATTTTGTACCGCAGCAATGACGCCTTCATCACTCTGAAATCTTCTACCCTGTAGTGCTTCCGTTAAGGGTCCAAACATGTGAAAATCGCTTGGATCCAGGTCTGGACTGTATGGTGGATGTTAAGCACCTCGAATCTCAACTCCTTTATTCCGTCGGCTGTCCGTTTGGCAGAATGTGGGCGAGCGTTATCTAGCTGCAGGATGACACCTCTTCACAGTTTTCCACGACATTTGGATCTGATTGCAGGTTTTAGTTTCGTACGCAAAACATCACATCCACCATACAATACAGAGCCTCGTTTACGCTGTGGCAACGTCTTGCAACATTGTGGCATGCTACGGAAATGTGGCGTGCGTCGTCTTGTCATTTAGTTCGAAATGTTTTGAAATTCTTAACTACTACATAACACTTTTTCAAAATTAATAAGCAAACATATTAATAATATTAATAGTAAACTTTCAGTGTTCGGCTCCACAAATTTAAATTATATGTAAAGTTTTACTCCAGTGCGTGAGAAATAAACATCCCAGGTTGGGATGCATAAACTAAACCCAGAGGAGGGGATGGTCTGGTGCAGAGGGGGGAAACCCTCCATCCCGCCCTGCAAATCGCACACTGAACAGATCTAACAACTGCGCCAGACACTTATATTATACATGAGTTGCCGACTGCAACGCCGTATTCTGCCTGTTTACACATTTCTGTATTTGAATACGCATTTCTATACCAGTTTCTTTGGCGCTCGAGTGTATCTAGTACGAACTGTTTTCATGTGGACAGACGCAAACAATTTCACAGAGTTTTACACTCAGGTTTCACAATCGAAAAAAGGTTTTCACACAAGTATGACGATCAAACTATTGTAGCACTTCTACAGCCTCATTATAGAGAATTGAAAAATCTACCTAAGGAAAGCAATGTAGACGTCCTGGTCAGTTTTAACGTGAAAAGATTTGTCATTGAAACTGGAATTACCTCGCAGGTCAATAAGTTACATCCGCCCATGCACAGGGGCACTTTCAACTGAAACGGCAAACTGTCTCAAAAACAGCTCGAAAAGAGATGTAAGACTGATAGAGTCCTCAAAACGTTTATAAAACTATTCCTTTAATTTTTGTAAGGCCACAATGAATTCTTCAAACCTCGCCCATTCTTTAACACAGTGAGGTGAGGGAACTGGTCTGTGTTTGTTAGAACGTGTCCCATCTACAATGTAATTTTCATTTGAAACACATCCCTATCAAATCAGAAAGAAGTTAATGGTTCAAATGGCTCTAAGCACTATGGGACTTAACATCTGAGGTCATCAGTCCCCTAGAACTTAGAACTACTTAAACCCAACTAACCTAAGGGCATCGCACACATCCATGCCCGTGGCAGGATTCTAACCTGCGACCGTAGCAGTCGCGCGGTCCCGGACTGAAGTGCGTAGAAACGCTTTGCCACCACGGCCGGCAGGAAGAATTTACCTTACAATGCTTTACTGTGAGCATTTTGCAGTGAAGTCCTTAATAAATGCATAGTTTGCAGTCCATTCCGAATTTTCTAATTTTTGTACCTGCTCTTCTTATTCCTTCCAGGGACGGATGACCTTTGCAATCTGGCCCCTTCAACCCCACAGACCAACCATCTTATTCCTTCATAAAATTAACAGTAGTGAGTTTTAAATCGAAAAGTTGGTAAAGATATGACCCTTGACTTAACCAGCATATGTCGCAGTAATATAAGAAGTCTCCATACACTTCGTTCATTTCCATTAAAAACAGTTGCAACTGACAATGGAATAATGGGTACGACTTCAGGAATTTTACTATTCGTATCACCAATTCCTTCAAGTGCTTCTTGCCTGCAAAGTTAGGCCGGCCTGTGTGACCGAGCGGTTCTAGGTGCTTCAGGACCGCGCGACCGCTACGGTCGCAGGTTCAAATCCTGCCTCGGGCATGGATGTGTGTGATGTCCTTAGGTTAGTTAGGTTGAAGTAGTTCTAAGTTCTAGGAGACTGATGACATGAGATGTTAAGTCCCATAGTGCTCAGAGCCATTTGAACCATTTGAAAATTTAACACAAAGTGCTTCTTGATGTTCAGGACAGTGAATCCGGTCTGTTGAACGATGTAATGTTTTTGCTCGTTCACTGTCATCTAAATGTTTAAATTCTCTGTGCGTGGTGTTATAATGTGGTTTCATAGCAAATAAGCAGTACTTGTCGCTTATGCGAATTGAGAATTCTCATCCCTCTCTTCTGTCTCTCCTGTTCATTTTAAAGGATTTTGCTAGATTGTCTCTTTTTGTGCAAACAAGTACTGGACCTGTGAACTTCCTTCCTACCACGATGCCGGCCGCGGTGGTCTCGCGGTTCTAGGCGCGCAGTCCGGAGCCGTGCGACTGCTACGGTCGCAGGTTCGAATCCTGCCTCGGGCATGGATGTGTGTGATGTCCTTAGGTTAGTTAGGTTTAAGTAGTTCTAAGTTCTAGGGGACTAGTGACCACAGCAGTTGAGTCCCATAGTGCTCAGAGCCATTTTTTTTTTCCTACCACGAAAAAATAGCGAAGGGTAAACATCTGTGATTCTGCCAAACTCAGGGACTTGTGCCGACCGAAAAATGTCGCACCACAATCCTAAATGAAATGTCGCACTGTTCTGGTTACTTCTGAGAAGGACCGAGCAAAGTCGAGTGATTGGCTGGGCCTTGGTGCGCACACGGAGCACGCGTGAGGTTTAGCATCTCTTGGCCGGCCCTGGTAAAGAGGGAACTCTGTCGGATAGCAGACTTGGTGAAGGAACAATGTTTTCAGTTATCTGGAATGATTTATATTTTCTTCCCTTTTTTCCACTTTGAGTAAACCTTATTTATGTATGAACTCGAAACTTCCCACAAATATTAGTCCGCCACTTGAGGATATGTCGCGACGTCTGTTTCCGCCAAAATATACTGCAGTCGTCGAAATACCCGTATTTTATTCTTTTGGCTGCCTGCTGCAGGGCCTGTCTCAACTCCGTGGCGAACTGTTGCTGCGAAGAAAACGGAATCCGCAGCCAGGCCACCGTCGTATTTGCTGTGGGATAACACGAGCGGCTCGGCCGCCGTGAGACGGGGGCTGCGTCGGCGATCCCCTAAGTCCTGCCTGCCGCTAGAAAGATCTTCAGCGGCTGATACCTGCGTCGATGCTCCAGGACTTGCTAGTATGGAGCAGCAGAAAATCTTGCCGACAGGAAACGAAAGTGGTACAAAGTTGAGTACACACTAGTGGCATTTATCTACGGTATCTTTATAATGCCAAAAGAGAATGCTCGATTTCAAACCTTTCGCTCAGTGTACCGAATGATGTGGCGCAGTGGTCAGCACAGTGGACTCGCAGTCGGGAGAAAGGCGCTTGAGATCCCCGTCCGGTAACCCAGATTTGAATTTCCGATGCTTTCTCTCAATCGATTATCGCACATGATAGTACTAATCCTCTGAAAAGGTCATGGCCAACATCTATCCTAACCCTTCCCTCAATTTGAGCTTGTGCTCCAGCTCTATTAACCTCGCCGTCAATAGATTACCTTATTACCTTACTCTAATCTTCCTTCCTTCCTTTCGTTTTGTGTTGGTAGACTGTGGAAGTCTGCAGCAATTAGCGGAAGGGTTGCACTTCTGCTCTGTCGAATGATTCTCTCCAGTCATCATTGGTCCCAGTCTTGCAGTCTTTTTCCGGCAGCATCGATGTCGGAGATTTGGTGTTTTATCGGATTCCTGATATTCACAGTACACTCGTGAAATTGTCGTACGAGAAAATCCCCATATCACCGCTAACTAGGAGATGCTGTGTCTCATTGCTCGTGCGCCGACTGTAACACCTCGTTCAAACTCACTTAAATCTTGATAACCTTCAATAGTACCAGCAGTAACCCATCTAACAACTGTATCAGACACTTGTTGTCTTATATAGGCGTTGCCGACCGCAGCGCCGTATTCTGCCTGTTTACATATCTCTGTATTTGAACACGCATGCCTACACCAGTTTCTCTGGCGCTTCAATTAGGAGGTCTGTTTCTCGTATTTTACATTAGAGGCAAAATCTAGGAACGACGATCACATAAAGAACCTGCAGACCGTATGGAGGAAGCATAACGAGCAGTTAGTGCATACGGCACGCATGCTGTGTACACTAGACTACCAGACAGGGCCACCGAGCGAGGTGGCTCAGTGGTTAGCACACTGGACTCGCATTCGGGAGGACGACGGTTCAATCCCGTCTCCGGCCATCCTGATTTAGGTTTTCCGTGATTTCTCTAAATCGTTTCAGGCAAATGCCGGGATGGTTCCTTTGTAAGGGCACGGCCGATTTCCTTCCCAGTCCTTCCCTAACTCGAGCTTGCGCTCCGTCTCTAATGACCTCGTTGTCGACGGGACGTTCAACACTAACCACCACCACCACCAAACAGGACCACTCAACGACAAAGGTAAATATGTAAACTTACTGCTTGGCCTCCGTTGAGTGCGATGTATCTGTTACATGGCCATAACCGTTACAAGTAAAGATAAAACCTTTAATATAGAAATGACATTAAAGTGAAATAACGATACACATTTATTAAAGACAACTGTTAAAATTGACATAAACGAAGATTAACAATACAGTTGTGTGTAATAACAAGGGAGCAGACGATAGGGCTTACACGAAATGGCAACGTCTGTTTATTCGTTAAGATACTACAGCTATTGGCCTAATTTCTTGTTTTGTTCAGCCCTAGAACACTAAAGAGTGGAAAATGTTACATTGCTACTAAACCATTGGGAAGTGTACTACTCCAAATCATATTCAAAGTAAATCATAATATATAGTTTATCCATTAATTACCATTATTAGATCTGCAATGTTATGTTACATACCAGATTAAGTATAAAATTTCATGTTTTCTACCCTACTGCAGTCGCAAATTTTACGAAGGGTAAGTAATCTAGGGTTAACTGCTGGTAACATGATGATGTTCTAAAGGAAAGAAAGCGGTTCAAATAGCTCTAAGCACTATGGGACTTAACATCTGAGGTCATCAGTCCCCTAGACTTAGAACTACTTAAACCTAACTAACCTAAGGACGTCACACACATCCGTGCCCGAGGCAGGATTCGGACCTGATACCGTAGCAGCAGCGCGGTTCCGGACTGAAGCGCCTAGAAACGCTCGGCGACACGGCCGGCAGAGAAAGCGGTCGTCATATAATAAATGTGTATTATTCTAGATGTAGCGGTTTACATTAATGATGAAATATGGGTCTGCTGAAATTTTTTCAGTTCCTGCGCGGAAACAGCTACGCGCCAATATCAGGTCATTTGCACAAATATTTTAAAATAGCTGTCAGTGTGCCATATCCTGTGAGTTATTCTCTAATAACAAGATTTTACTTGCAAGCCGTTCGTATTCGTCACAGTATTTAGCGCTGCTGCGTCATAAGCAGATCGGCAAACGCTGGCTAAAACAGGCAATGGCATTTACACAATATTTTATTTTATTTATTTTTTTGCTTCACCTGTGGTTTACTAACAGTGGACTTGTTACCACTTACATGTAAACATCACGTTTTTAATGTCGTTCATAATGTACTACCTGAGACTTTGTAGCTAGTATTTATGTTTATGTATGAAGTTTCCTGTTTGATTCATGTTTACCCGTCATGTATTAAGAGGTGAATAGGTGATAATGACCATGAGGTTGAGACTGACAAACAGCATATAGAAGTAATACACAAAGTTGCAAATGGTTCAGATGACTCTGAGCACTATGGGACTTAACTTCTGAGGTCATCAGTCCCCTAGAGCTACTTAAACCTAACTAACTTAAGGACATCACACACATCCATGCCCGAGGCAGGTATCGAACCCGCGACCGTAGCGGTCGCGCGGTTCCAGACTGTAGCGCCTAGAGCCACACGGCTACTCCGGCCCGTCCACAAAGTTGCAGCCTCAGTGGAAACACATATTTATTTAACTAACATTTCACGGGTCTGGGCCCAGTAATGAGGAAAGCAGACAATACCAGAACTAATTCACTGATCATAAAGCGCTACGCTTAGGGTCTTCCGAAAAGATGACAGAGCCATAACGTGGTCGTAACATCGCAAATCCGCGAAACAGCGGTGGCCGGTGTGAGCGGTTTGAGGTGTGGGCAGCGGTAAGTGGGCGGTGCGCCGGCGTGGCTGGTGGGAGCTGAGGCGTACGCCGCCTCGCGCTGCCAGCGCTATCGATTGACGCGGCGCGAGCCAGCGCAGCCACACCGCACGCTTCCTGCCCGCAAGGCCTACTGCTTGTTCCACAACACAAAACGTACTTTTCTGCGTCGAACGAAGCATGCGCAAAAGGGCGGACTCGATAGTCCCTCACGAGTATGGAAGTCTGCGACCGAGAAATTTCGGTAGCATAAATGTAATTGATGAACGCGGAGGAGGAGAATTCTTTCAACGAGTTTCGTAAAGTTGTATTAGGCGCCTGGCTGACTGAACTGACATTAGTAAACACGTAGTTTTGAAATTCTTACGACAGAGAAAAAGCAAGGAAGATTAGGATGTTACGTCCCGTCGGTACCGAAGCCATTAGGAACGGAATACACAATCGTGATGTTTCAAGGATGGGGAAAGAAAGCGCCTGTGCCGTTTGAGAAAAACCAACCCGCCATTTGCCTGGAGCCACTGAGAGAAAACCTAAATCTGAATGGCCGGACGCGGAACTGAAACGTCCTCCTCCCAAATGTCCTTACTACAGAGCAATTCGGTAATACACGGTCGAGTCACACTAGTGTGATCTACATCTACATCCATACTCCCCAAGCCACCTGACGGTGTGTGGAGGAGGGTACCTTGAGTACCTCTATCGGTTCTCCCTTCTATTCCAGTCTCGTATTGTTCGTGGAAAGAAGGATTGTCGGTATGCCTCTGTATGGGCTCTAATCTCTCTGATTTTATCCTCATGGTATCTTCGTGAGATAAACGTAGGAGGGAGCAATATACTGCTTGACTCCTCGGTGAAGGTATGTTCTTGAAACTTCAACAAAAGCCCGTACCGAGCTACTGATCGTCTCTCCTGCAGAGTCGTCCACTGGAGTTTATCTATCATCTCCGTAACGCTTTCGCGATTACTAACTGATCCGGTAACGAAGCGCGCTGCTCTCCGTTGGATCTTCTCTATCTCCTCTATCAACCCTATCTGGTACGTATCCCACACTGCTGAGCAGTATTCAAGCAGTGGGCGAACAAGCGTACTGGAACCTACTTCCTTTGTTTTCGAATTGCATTTCCTTAGGATTCTTCCAATGAATCTCAGTCTGGCATCTGCTTTACCGACGATCAACTTTATATGATCATTCCATTTTAAATCACTCCTAATGCGTACTCCCAGATAATTTATGGAATTAACTGCTTGCAGTTGCTGACCAGCTATATTGTAGCTAAATTATAAGGGATCTTTCTCTCTATGTATTCGCAGCACATTACCCTTGTCTACATTGAGATTCAATTGCCATTCCCTGCGCCATACGTCAATTCGCTGCAGATCCTCCTGCATTTCAGTACAATTTTCCATTGTTACAACCTCTCGACATACCACAGCATCATCCGCAAAAAGCCTCAGTGAACTTCCGATGTCATCCACAAGGTCATTTATGTATATTGTGAATAGGAACGGTCCTACGACACTCCCCTGCGGCACACCTGAAATCACTGTTACTTCGGAAGACTTCTCTCCATTGAGAATGGCTCTGAGCACTATGGGACTTAACATCTATGGTCATTAGTCCCATTGAGAATGAGATGCTGCGTTCTGTTATATAGGAACTCTTCAATCCAATCGCACAATTGGTCTGACAGTCCACATGTTCTTACTTTGTTCGACATCGACGTGTAGTAACACTCACAGACGGACAGACGGCAGGTGGCAGCACTAGTCGTGGAGCGTATATAAAGCGTGTTTGGTGTGGGGGAGGGGGGAGGGCGGAGGGATGGGGTGACGCGAAATAAACAAGCCTCATTGGCTTTCGGACCAAAGTTGGAAGCATTTCCGAAACGGCTAAATTTGTAAGTTCTTGTGCCACCGATGTTAAAGTATACCGTGCATAGGAAAATGGTGCTGTACGAAACCGGCGCCGACGCAACTGTGGTGCACCAAGGGCCATAGATGACACAGGTGAACGATGGCTACGGAAACGTGTACGTACGAATAGACGTGCAACTGTTCATCAGCTGAGCACCCAGATGAGCCCAGGGGCTACCAACAGTATCACCTCAACGATAGCTTAGCGAATGTTGCCTCCGCAGCAGCAGCCTGTTGATGCACCCATTCTGACTGCTGTTCATCAGCGACGAAGGCTGTAATTTGCACGCCAATACCGCAACTGGGCGTCCACTGAGTGAAGACAAGCGACCTTTCCATGTGATTCCCGTTTTATGTACTATCCGACAGGTGGTCATTGGAGTGTACGGATTGAAACGTTTAAAAGCAACTGGGTGCAGGGCGGAAGAGGCACTGTTATGGCTCCATGAATGTTTCCGTTACATTTCCTGGTTGATCTAGTCATTCTGAAAGGCACAGTGGATCAGCATAAGTATACATCTATAATTGGGTATCATGTCCACCCCTGCATGCAGTCTGTTTTTCCTCACCATGACGGAATCGACCAGCAGGAAACTGCACAACTCGCAGTGCACGTCCTTGGTCCGAAGAGCACCAGGATGATTCTACCGGACTCCCTTGGCCACCTATATCCGCAAATTAAAACCCAATCGAGAATCTGTGGAACCAGCTCGATCAGGCTCTTCGCACATGGATCTTCAACCGAGAAACCTAGCGCAGTTGGCCACAGTATTAGAGGCGCCACAGCTCCACATCCCGATCGGTACCTTCCAGTACCTCATCGACTCTCTTCCTGCAGGTCTCGCAGCAGTCTACGCTGCAAAAGATGTTTATTTAGGCGTTTGACAGGTGCTCACATTAATGTGACTGGTCAGTGTATGCTGCACCAAATATACGCTATATGATCACCAGAATCCCAATGCCTGTAAGTAATGCGGAACTGACCGGCAGATATCACGAGCGACGGACTCGCCAGTACAAAAGAAGTTGAGGAGTATTGTGTTGTCGATAGAGAAAGGAGGAAAGGAAATTTGTGTTTCACGTCCAGTCGACGTCGACGTTATTAGAGATGGAAAAAATGTTCAAATGTGTATGAATTCCTAAGGGACCAAACTGCTGAGGCCATCGGTCCCTAGACTTACACACTACTTAAACTAACTTATGCTAAGAGCAACAAACACACCCATGCTGGAGAGAGGTCTCGAACCTCTGGCGGAAGGGGCCGCGGCATCAGTGACATGGCTACTCGAGCCGCTCGATCACTCCGCGCAGGGGTTTGAGACGGAGCACAGGCTCGGATTAGGAAGGGTGGTGAAGGAAATAGGCCGTACCCTTACAAAGGAACTACGATTTAGGTAAATCACGGAAAACTTAAACCTGGATGGCAGGACGGGGATTTGAGACGCCGTCCTAATGTGGGTCCAGTGTGCTAACCAGTGCGCCACCTCGTATGGTGTGATGGACCCAATTTAAATTGATAGTAATTGTTATATCCAGGTATCTAGTTGAAACAGCGACCTTTAAATTTGTATTGCTTTCCGTATAACCGAAATGTAATGGATTTGTTTTGTACTCATGTGGAGGACCTCACATATTTTTGTTGCTTAGGGTCAATCGTCACTTTTCCCACCATGCAGATATCTTGTTTAAATAATTTTACGACACGGTTTCAACTTCTAATGAATTTGTTGGGCGGTAAACGACAGCATTAGATAGAAACCATCTTAGATGGCTGATTAGATTGTCTCCTAGATCATTTACATACATTGCGAACAACAGAAAGCCTATAAAACTTCGTTGGGGAACGTCAGAAATCACTTCCATTTCACTGGATAACTTCCATTCAGTTACTACTATTGCTAACTGTGACCGTTTCTGAAAATTCCTTTGTTGGTATGGATGAATATTCGTCACCTTCCTGACCGCACAGTACCGGATTCGTATTTTCAACAAACTCCGTGAGATTCACAAAGTTCCTAGCACACAAGTTTCATGTGAACGTCCACTTGATGAAAATATGTATGGGTTAGATGTCACTCTTCGTCGTTGTAATATTGTACTAATACAAGAAGACGAATAATTTAAACACGTATCGGTGTACCGCAGATAAAAGCGGAGAACATTACAGCATTTTGGCTTATATCCTATCCGTCATCAGCGCATGAAACTCATTCACGCAGGCTGTCAAGCTTCACTATTAGATCTTTGAGCATAATTGCCAATCGCCGAGTAATTCTATTCACACTAGTTACGACGAAGCTATTTTCACGAGGGAGAGTAACATCATCATCAGTACTTTATATCAGCGGTCTGACGAAAATTCGCGTTGTCGTTGTAGAGAAATGTACTCATGGTCACTTTTCTGTAAATCTGTGGCTTGATGCGATCAACAGTTGGTTAATTGCGCCCGTTAGCTCAACAAATAGTCTTACAGGGATCATGTATGAGAACACCCTTCATTATTATTTGCCACTGTTATTCTCAGAAATCCCTTAGGTCAGAAAAATGAGCCTTTTCTAACAACATGGTGAATCTGCTGCTCGTACTACCAGTCATACTAATAGTTCTGGCGACATTAATTTGGCATCAAGTCCAGACTTCACTCCATTACATTTTTGTCTGTGGGACTGGTTGAAATGCGACGTCTATAGAAAGAAGATACACACAGGAGGCTAATTATTCGCTCGCATTATCAGCGGTTCTAGCCTCACAAATGTACGTGAAGATGTACTGTGAAAAGCTGTTCCTAGTGTTACGAGGACAGCTCAAAATTGTTACGAAGACAGTAATGAGTTGTTTAAAAACGCAATATTAATTATTTTACATTTGCTTAAAGCATTTTGTATATATTAATTCACTCATTTCTACTTTTTCTCTTGTCTCCCTTCGGCAGATTCCTTTTATGTGTCTAAATTCAAAACTGCACATAGGTTCATATGAATTTTTAGGTCAAATTATCCATTTTCTGAAATATTTACTGGTACACCTGAAACAACCAGTATATTCCAATCTCACTAGTAACAAAATAGTTCTATGTACCAAAACAAAGAAATGAACTAGTAATGTAACAACGTTAGCCAAAACTCGTACTGGACTCGTACAGCAGTGTCGGGTATGTGCTGTCCATACATTGCAGATATTTTGAATATCAATCCCCATAATCACGAGAAACGGTACTGCAATGCTCCGTGGACTGTCACATGTTTTCGAATATCCTACAAAATCAGAACACATATTCAACATTTTTTTCCTGCAACAACCTCACTACATGTAATAGGTGTCGACTGAAGCCCCAACAGATGCTCTCTCCAGATGTATAAAAGAGACAAAACCAATCCAAGTTGTGGCTGATCTAAGAGTTTGCGATGCATGAAGACTGCCACAAACAGTTTTTCTTTGACCAAACAATAAAGTACTAGATGTTCCTTAACGTCGATGTAATTTATTGCTCAACAGTCCTGCACCGATTTAATAATACATAGCTATTTTACTTAAAAGAATAATACGTTTCCCGAAAAAAAAGGTGAAGCAGCCAGAAGACATGGTCAGTCGTACTCGTCGTAAATGTACACACCACCTGCATGTATGTGACTGATTAGAGCTCCAAATTTCTGTGACAGATGTAACGGCCTCACTGCGCCTTGGTATTGTTTGTGTTAAGTGTTATTACCAGGCCTGGTAGGGTTTATAACGAGCGTCAGTATTGTCAGATGTCGAGTGATCAGAATCAAGGACGCAGAGATGTCACGTTCTCGTGTGAGACAGCAGTATCAGCACGTGGCATAGTTTGAAAGGTGTCTTATTGTGGGCCTACATTCGGTCGACTGGTAGAATCGAGCAATATCCAGATTTATAGGACATCAGGAAGCTCGACTGCACAAGAACGTGAGGGCGGGGATACTCATCGCCAAGCTTCCAGTCGACCGTGTCTGACCAGCACGGGGAGAATCGCCATATTGTGTACCAAGCACATTGTATCCTCTTCACATTTGCGCCTGACGCGCGAGGACAACTAATGGCCTCCCTGTAACATTCTTTGTCATACCGCACCATTGATCAGAGACGGACAGGAGACTGGCTAGGGAATTGCTGTCCTGTGAGTAGATTGCCGTTAACAGAATGACACGAACGGCTGCGTTTGCAGTTTGGATTGCTGATGAATGGCGTCGTACTGTGTTCGGCGGTGACTTGTGGTTGTGCACTACCCCGATATAACCAATTTTGGCAAGTATGTTGGTGCCCAACTGAGTAGAGATCCCATTCTTCTTCATATTGTTGAGAAGCACTGCTATGCCACTCCTCACGATATGGTGTGGGGACCCATCCGGTATGACTTCAGGACACCCCTGGTAGTGATTGAGGGATCTCTGATGGGATAATGGAAAGCCACAAATATCTTGTGCCATAGTATGTTACCTCACATGCTACAGTAACATGGTGCCATTTTTCAAGAGTACAGTGCACGTCCTAATATCGCACATGTAACTATGAACTGTCTGTGCGATGCTGAGGTACTCCCGTAGCCAACTAAATTTCAGATCTGTCCCCGACAGAACGTCTGTGGGACCAACTCGGTCGTAAACTCTATGCCAGTGCCAGTATCCAGGATATCAAAGACCAGCGACACCGGCAGTAGGCCAGCTTGCCTAAGGAGAGGATACATTCATTGCACGTAATAACACTTTCGAACTATCGTCGACATATCAGACGCTTCAAAGGCGCTCACGTCGACGCCGCCGTGAACCACCACCGGACGCAAGCCAGCGCGAGCCATCATTCTGCCTACGGCAAGCACGTGAAAGTTAGGTCTGCTTTCGAGTATACAGTTAGAGTTCTTTGAATGTTATACTAACACCACAGAGCTCCAAGGCGCGCTCACGCCGGTCTCACATGTAGATGCCTCTGGACAGCATGTGTGTTTATCGTTGCTGATGGGATACCTATGGATACCAACATCACAGCATAGCACAGGGTGCGTCGTTCCTAGCGATCCTAATGGGACATGCGAGCTGCGTCTAGGAGTGCACGCGTACCCAGCGTGGCTGACACATCGCCACAAAATGTTTGTCCTGCTGTCAATATACGTCCCAGAAACGTTAATCGTTCTCACCGCTAAATGCTTTCATCGTATCTGTGCACGCTCACGAAAACACTGTTAATCATAAAAGCATTCTCGTTGTTTGGAAAGAGATCAGAATAATTACGCATACAGAATTCAAAGCTCTGCCTTACAGAAGAGAAAAATGGCGCGAATATTCTGTATTGCAGCTACAGGTCTGGAGATATCCTAATGCCACAGTAGCGGATGAGTGACGTCATTCCCACGAGAGATGGATGGTTTGCTTCAACTTGTCTTTGAAGAATTGCCTTCTCAGAACTTTCTGTACATACCTTGCCTCCATCTTGTTCAAATCAGTTTGTAGACGTTTCTCCATCCTGGGACAAAGGATGTCTTCTAAATGAATTGGGCATTATGATTGGCTCTTATCGAATTTATTCTCCGAATTACCGATGCTGCCGATATGGAAGCACCGTCCGCTTTTTCTTTCTTTCTGCAGACGAGACGTTCAGCACCAAAAACTATTTTACACAGACCGCCATTTTGCACCGTCAATTAAACCCTGCAAAGTGCCTCTACATTTCGTCAAATATGGAAAGACTCTTACTCAATTACACTGCTCTCCCACTGACTGGAGCTTGAATATTAAAGTGTGAAACTGATCTCCAACCCAGCAATATGTCACCACATACAGTGTCGATGTAGTAAACATACAATTCGTATCCTGCGCCATACAAAATCACCCCTTTTACATCATTTGTAGATATATCGCAAAGACAGACAACACCGTGTATACCCCTCACAGCACTAGATATTTCCCTGCGAAGTCGGCGGTCATCCACTTCCGACAGATCATCAGAGTGCCCTCAATGGACCGAAGTCACTCCCAGAACTGTTCTACAAATTCGGGCTCGTTTCCCCTCGACACAAATGCGGTACTGTTTCTGGTACAGACCTGCTTGCTTGCCTTTCAGCACCCATCTCCATACTCTGGGCTTACAAGAACACATGTATTTTCACACGGTTTGCCATAATATCATATTTTCGCTGCACTTCTCGATATCAAGCACACAGCAGTATCCTACCGACCGCTCCACAACATAATTCTGAAGATATAGGCTGGACATTATTTCACTACAAACCCCAAACTTTAGCAAGATGGAACATGCTCTAGATCACTGAGTAACTAGAAACTTATCCCGTCTACGAAAACCTTTAGGTGAGAACTCGAAACAAATAGAGGAAAATTATATTTCCACTCAGGAATACCAATGTCGGTGATGTAACAGATTCCAAATCATCCCTATAATTTACAAAGTCAACTAACGTGTTTCTCATGTCTGGAGAGCCAGCAAACATGTCTTACACCTGGTAGATGCACACAACACAATCGATCTTCTTTCAACTAAATAAAGAATTCAAATACGAAGAAGCAGTCAACTGAACAGTTTACATGGAATGTAATAACGGTCAATCCCAAACACATGTCCGTATTCAATTTTCTCAACTTTCCTCTTGATCACGAAAGCTATCCAACACATACTAAGTATTAGTTCGCTATTCGATGATCTAGAGGACATCACTGTTAAGTCAGCTACATTCCTACACGCCAACAGGCCTCTACATTCAGACAGCTCCTACCGTTAATGGGAACGTTAATCATTTCTGCACCGGTCACCGGCGTTGCACGCCAAGCATGCATAGACAGAGACGTCCTAGGAAAAAAATTGGCCTCTTATATACTTACTACTAAATGGTAAGATTGTGGTCTCAGTTGAACGACATTCGATAATGAGCGAAGTATCAGAAATACACCCTGCTGACGGCTGTGGCTCTGGAAATAGATATATCTGCACCATTCTTGTGTCCTGACATACTCTTCCCTTTGCTATCACAGTACTCCACGTCAAATACATACCTTCCTTACGACTGGACATAGTCATTTCCTTTGTACTTGTCAGAACACAAACACATACTTTATAAGCCTGATGCTGAAGATGAACCTATCACACATTCCCTACTACTAAGTATAATACTTCGCCAATAAATGATGGCAGATGATGCAAAGTAATACTGAGAGAAAGTCAGTGATGGGTGGACATGCCTCATAAGTTTTCCGTGCAAGTGGTACCAGTGTGTCTGTGCGTCTTAGAAAGAGAGGTGTAATCGTCTTACAAACCGCCAGATGTTAAGAAACCCGATCGCAACAACTTCTGTATGTTATTATCACAAGCGGTCTTGGTTCTGCAGGTGCACATAAGTATGTTAAAAGCTGTACTCGCTTTATAAATCTGTGTATGGCATTACCTCTGAATGAAGTGGTTTTTTTCCAGACTAATACCGAGACGGTGATCGTAGGAGTGTATATTATCAGACCAGCAGTTCAGTTACATGTAGCCCACGATGCTACCTCGCGATTAAATCGCTGAATTTTGAAAGTGATTTGGCTAAGGAACGTGGTATTAAACCGCTATTTGCAACTCCCTCACGCTACTGGATATTTCTCCAGTATTTTTAATGTATTCCGTCTCGATACAATGTCAGAGGTTCAGTGACATATCCACTGAGTTATAGGCGATGACTGATTGAGAAGGATTACAAACAGTAGTATATGGTGTGCTGATTGAGGTCGTAAGAAATGTACACTGGCGTTTCAGATATTTAGTGTTACACTATCCGCTAGAAATGATGTCTATGATTTGAAGTGAAGTTTTTCCATTCAACCACATTCTTGCATTGGATCCTATGGAGTACTCCTATAATGATTACATCCACAAGTGAATAACATTTTTGGCGCTCTCATATCTCGAAACGAGTCACCTTTCTCGAACCCGTATGCTAAAGTAAAATTCCAACATGGTTTTAGTCGGTCCCAACCCATCTTGCGACTGCTGCTATTTCTGCAGCTTTGCGCATGTGCTCTTTCCAATTTAAGTTGGAAATGAGCAGAAGCGATAGAAAGCCATGTCCACCACCTAGAAACGCGACAACAACTTACGGTAAGCTTTAGATGGCTTTTGGAGAGGAGGTTACATCAAGAGCTCAAGTTTTTCATTGGCATAAAATGTTTAGTGAAGGCAGAACGAATGTTGAATGAAGACCGCAGTCGATGACCATCAACCTCACAGACGAATGTCAATTTGGCAAGAGTGCGTGAACTCGTACGATCTGATCGAAGATTATCCGTGAAAATGATTGCAGAAGAACTGAACATCAATCGAGAAACGGTTTGTCTAATAATAACTGAAGATCTTGGTTGTTGTTGTTGTTGTTGTCTTCAGTCCTGAGACTGGTTTGATGCAGCTCTCCATGCTACTCTATCCTGTGCAAGCATCTTCATCTCCCAGTACCTACTGCAACCTACATCCTTCTGAATCTGCTTAGTGTATTCATCTCTTGGTCTCCCTCTACGATTTTTACCCTCCACGCTGCCCTCTGATACTAAATTGGTGATCCCTTGATGCCTCAGAACATGTCCTACCAACCGATCCCTTCTTCTGGTCAAGTTGTGCCACAAACTTCTCCCCAATCCTATTCAACATTTCGAAAGCTTTTATTCTCTTCTTGTCCAATGAGAAAGATTTGTGCAAAAATGATCGCCAAAAATCTCACACCACAACAGCGAGAAACACGCAGAAATGTGACAGCCGATTTGTTAGAGCAAACGGAAATCAATCCAGAATTGTTGAGCCGTGTTATCGCTGGTGATGAAAGTTGTTTTTTTTCAGTACGATCCAGAGACAAAACGCCAAAGTTCGCAATGGTGCTCAAAGGGATCACCCAGGCCAAAAAAAAAAGCTCGCATGTCAAAGTCAAAAGTGAAATGCATGCTTGTATGCTTTTTGATTCCAAGGGAATTGTTCATAAAGAGTGGGTCCTGGACAAGCAGTTAACCAATATTACTACAAAGAAATTTTAGAAAGACTTCGCAAAAGAGTTCGACGTGTCCGTGCCAGCATTGCTGATAATTGGATTGTGCATCACGATAATGCGCCGTGCCATACTGAGCTGTCAGTGCAGCAGTTTTTAACCTCAAACAATTTTCAGTACTACCATAGCCACATTATTATTCTCTTAACGTATGTATTATTTACAATATGATAATTCTTTTTTCAACTAATTTTTTTATTGCCAAAATGAAATATTCAGTGAAGCACAATAATGACAGTAACAATGAAATTATTTTTTAGGCGCTTAACAATGGACATTTTCATCTCTAAATAGCCCCTGGTTTAAAATCACGAGTATACTCGTGACAGGCTTAACCTTTTTTTCTTAAAATTACAGTAATTCTGTGCATCGAAGCACTAAAAGGGAACAGCAACACTAACCATTAAAATTTAGAGCCATTGTTTATATGTTTGTGGCTGTGTGAAATATCCTGAAGCAAGGATCAATACACAAAGCTACACCACAGTCTTTACACATGTATCTTGATTCCCTCCGTGCCTTCTTCCCTCTGGCATCACGCCCACTACTGCACATCCTACATGTTCTTGTTGGATTCTACTTCTTCTCGGTCGGAGGAATCGTAGATGGAAAATGACGTCCAACAAGTCGCGTTGGGGTTGATTTTGCTGATGGACGGCCCGCTGCTTTGGGTGAACATTCCTCCCCCTGATGTTTGGCAATGAGATGTTCAGCGACAGCCACGCGAAAGTCAAGGGCAGTGAGCTTTCCTCAGTGTTTTTTTATATAGGACAAAGACATTCCATTCTGCTAATTCCAATAGATGAAAAAATATCTTCTTGTAATAGTTTTTACCCCTCTTGTATGGCAATGGATTGTTTGCGATATGCTAATCAACTTTATCCACACCCCCGTTGTGTCATTATAAGCCAATACAACCACTGGTTTGGTAATATATTTGTTTCTTACTTTCCGTGTTTGTATTTCTGCATTGTGGATAGTGGACAGCATGCAGACGCCTCTCTTATCTTTCCATTTCAGTGCAGTCAGTTTACCTCGCTGGAATGCTGCAACCTCCCCTTTCTTCAGTTTCTTGGTCAGGAAAGAAGGCGGCATTTCTTTTCTTGTAGGACACACGGTGCCATACATATCGGTTCTTTTTGTTAGCAGAAGGTCAGCAAGCTGGGGAGAACTATAATAGTTATCTAGAATCAAGCAGTATCCCATATTTAGCAAGGGTTGCATTAGTGTCATTACAATTTCTGACGTCATTGGAAGATCGTTGTATTCTTCTTCAAATGTAGTGCCCTTGCCAACGTCAATAATTAGGGACAAAACATATCCAGTCTGTGACAGACAACATGAATGTTTTTATGCTAAACCTAACTCTCTTGAGCGGCAAATACTGGATCCATCCCAGTCGCCCTTTATATAACAGCAGGCATTCATCTACGGTGACATCTCTTTCTGGAACACAGCTGTTTCTAACCTTAGCCGACAGGTAGCTCACAGTAGGCCATACTTTATTCAGTTTGGGTTGTGGATGGAATTCTGCGTTATAGGTTGCATTGTACGAAAAATGTAAGTTCTTCTTCAAATTGACAAACCTCTTGAATGGTAAAACCTCTCTAAAAATTGGTGTGGCTAATGTAGCTCTTTTTGTTCAGTACATCTGATATATGAATTTTTTCACAATGCTTTGTAACAATATTACAGTAACAAATATGTACATCTCATCAATTGTTGTTGGCTTCCATGCCGGGATGTTTGTTTGTGCTGCATATTTGTTGGTCTCGGTAATCGAAATTTCATGTATCCGTCATCAATGAACTGTCTAAAATAATGCAAAACATCTTCAATACAAGGTTCACAATTAATTTGAGTTTTACCTGTAAAAGGAAAACGTGGTGGAGCAGGTGGCAGTGGCTTAGATGGATCTATCTCGTACCACACTCTGGCGCTCGCAATGTCACACTCAGAAGAAACCGATTCATCACTTCCTTCTTCTGAACTCTCTTCATAGCTACCTTCAGAACTCTCCGACCCACTAAATTCAATATCAAACTCATCTTCATTCTCCATTTTCATAGAATGTGAGGAAATATCAGGCAAACTGCAAGAACAGATTGTAGAGCGACCGCTAGTACACTGCCTGATTCAGAGACATCTCTTGCCAGAAATACACACTTCAAAGTAACACACCACAGTGACATCTACCGAAAATATCAAAGAACTGCCAAAACACGAGATAGAACGAGTAAATTCGGCCTTATAGAACGTGTGCCAGTCGGAAATGATAAGGCCGAGTATACTCGCTGTTTTATTATTTCGTCAGAATTAAAAAAAAAAAAAAACAGTATACTTGGGATTTTATGTTAAGCAGTTAAACAGATATCGCTCCGTGCGACTTTTTTCTGTTGCCAAGAGTCAAAACGGCGGTCGAGGGACACCATTTTCAAACAACACAAGATGTCCAAAAAGCTATGACGAGGGTCCTGGAGGATATTACAGAAGATGAGATCCAGAAATGTTACCGTCAATGGTAGAAGCGCTGGAAAAAGTGTGTGCAATCAGAAGGGAACTACTTTGAAGGAGACAACACTAAACTTGACTAAAACGGCAAGCAACTTCTTTTTTCCACATCAGTCTCATTACTTTACTGTCGCACCTCGTAGGTTCCGCTAACAAACTGGATAGGCTTTTCTTTCCTTTGTGTGAGACTTCTGTGTTAAATATATCTGCTAAGTTAGATGACTGTAATTGGCGTTTGTCTAGAGTAATTTCATATATGTGTTTTATTAAAATGGGAGAAAGAAGAAGCTGAAGCTCGATACGAGCACACACGCTTCTCCTCTCGATCAGCATGGAAATGGCAGCCGGACGGATCAGCACCAACAGCGTCACGTGCCTTACTCATGAGAAACTGTGGCGAGGTTTGAAATTTAATCCAAGACATTGGCGCAAAGTCTGGTGATCAAGAACTTCACGCCACCGTCCCTTCTCCCCTTGGCGCGTAGATACTGGAGGTGAAAATTTATAAAGGTTTCTTGAAATTACGGCAACCAGTCGCCTTTTATTTTGTTCTTCAATTTTTATTATCCCATTACCGGACTCGAAGCGCATAGCAATTCATCAACAGATGGTACATATTTATTGATTGTCTGCGGCAGTGTGGGGATCGTGTAGCTGTGGCACCATGTATAAATGAAACATGTAAGCACTGGATGTGGCGAGACTAGGATTAGAACAGATTTACCTCCGAGTCCATTGCCACCACAAAGGCGTCTGTTAACGACCTCTGATACGGAGACGGGTAAATATCCGATATTCCGTACTGACGGGAAATTGACCGTGGGATAAAGAAATCTGGAAAGTGGTACCTGCTTTGCAGTTACAAAATTCAGTTGTACCGACATTTTACCATCGGCCAGGCAAAAGTAAATATTTCAGTAAGCTCAACATCAGAGTTTACATTTCTACATACGGTGTACATACGAGACTTTTTTTTAAAAAACTATCAGAGACTGTAACGTTTATTTCATCCGTTTTCGTCAGTTTTATCTTCTCTGCTGCGTGGTCGCACAGTTTTTAAAAATACACATTACCGCACAATGTTTACTGCATAGTGATTTAGAAGGCAGTATTACGTTTATCTGAGCTGTGGAACAGGATGATTGGCGAGCCGCACGCGGAACTGGGCCTGTGATATCAGATACGGCAACAAGCCAAGCAGGAAGTAGCATGCCAGCGCGTGCCGTTGTGGCGATGGTGGAGTAATGAAAGCTGCAGTTGAGAATGGCGATTTATTTCTCGAACGCGTGATGCCAGCAATATTAGCAACTGCAGTTGACCGTACCATCTCTTTTTGCTGTTCGAGTGAGCCTTATGATTGCAGACATCCATTTTCAGTAACACATAGACCTGATGCTTGAGACAAATAACGGCCAATGAATAAGCTGCTACTTATCATCATTTCAAAATATTTCAAGCTGTGTAACTGCAAACCGTGATCGTAGCGATTTCAAAGAGAAATGGTAAGGGATTTCATTATGTGTTACCTTCACACGCTCCTGTTTAGTCTTACGAAACATAACTTGACAGATACCCCGTATTCATTCTCCAACTCAACAACTCCACCTCCATCAACCTGGTACAAACTTAGACGAAAGTTCTCGCAAGCATTCCGTTTCCATGACCTACCCCGTCAGTCCACAAAGTTTCGAGATTGGATTAATAAAAAAACATAGAAATGTTGAGTACACGGTTTTAGTGCTTCAGCTGTTCTACAAAGTCTTCCCCCACTTGCATACAGCGCACAGAACATTCATAACACCACGTGAAATTGTCAGAAAAGTCCTTCTTTGGGATGTTGTTTAACTGGCGCGTCATATTGCGTTGAATGTCTGTCATGTCGTCAAAGCGATTATCTTTCACGTGGCTTTCTACACTTCGTCGTTCTGTGCTAATGCCAAGTCTCGTCATCCGTAATGAGTTTTTTCTAGAAAAGAACTGTCCACGTTTTGCATTTTAATAAAGTCTAGCCAGGGTTTCAAACGTCGTTGGTTTTGTTCGGGAGTAAGGGTGTGTACGACGAATTTCTCCGACTTTTGTCTTCCTCAAAATATTCCGGAGAATGCCTTGAAAACTTAATTCACAGTTGTACGTCAGTAAAATTAGCTCCAAAAAGGAGGTTGTCTTCCAAAAATTAGTGGAATTCTGAGAACTGTTTTAATCACTCAAGCAGGTCTCTGCTGTGAATAATTAGTGAGCTTCAGCGGTAATGAAAAGAAAACCACAACAATTTCGAACTTCGTTTTTCAAGTTCCTCCAAAACTAAGTGATAAATAGAAAAATCTAAGGTTATCAAAACTCTAGAGCATTAGATTCTAAATCAAACGAGTGGCAAAACTTTGATTTTTGGTTCAATCTTCTACTCAGCTATATGTAAATCACATGATTAAGGGCCAACACCAACCTTTTACTTTCCATTCAACGACTTTTTCCAATATTTACTTCTTTATTTTTGGTATTAGTACATAATATCTGACCTGCACGTTATCAATACAGTAGTTTTGAGAGTTATGGAATTAGCAGGATAATGTTGTATAAATGACAAAAAAAATTGTTCACAATGGTATTAGTCAAAAAGAATGCTTTAGATTTATTATTGTTTCATTAGGACTAAAGAGACTCAGATGAATTAAAAAGAAACTGAGTTATTTTCGATTGTATAAAACAGCGTTAAAAGTAGTACCATCACAAAGGTATCTTCACTTGGAGCAAAGGATTAATGATTAACTACATACTGTCTGTTTTTCCCTATTTTTTATGTTAATTCTTCACACGCTCGCAGGATGAGTGTCTAAATAACACTAACTTTAATTATTCCATTTCTTACATATTCATATCTTCGACGTGATGTCTCCTTGCTTGCTCCAAAATGTCATTATCTATATAATAAACATCAGTGTCAATAATACGAATATCAGTTGGAACACTGATTCAGGACTGGCCTTTGCTTATTTGCAAATGATGATACCCTTAATGACGTTTATCCCGCAGAAACAACTTTAATGGCACTCAGCGCAGCATGTGTGGTAAATGGTTTTCAACAGTTTCGGGGATGCTGCTTCATTACTACCGTGAACTGGCAAGAGGTCGATTTTTGAAGCCTTCCAGCTCTAGTGCAGTGGATCTAGCGGGTTGTTTTTCCAAGCTTGCACCTGCAAATACGTCCTCAGGGAATACTGTTAAGCAGCTGCTTCTGTAGAAGGCAAAGAGGTGAGGCTGAATTGTGTCTAGGATTCCCATTTTTCAGCGATTCGACTGAGAAGCACATTCCATGGCTTTGTTTCATATTCCCAGCACAGGGCTGCTACGAACTTCTGTCCAGCCTCATCAGTCTGATCAGGAGGAGCACTGGAATTACTTATTACCTCTGCTTCTTTCTATAGGTTGTTTTTAGTCTCCAGTTTCTTCAGGAGCTTCATTTCCCCTTTGCTGAAAAACGACGAATCGGGTGGAGCCACTGAAGGCACGTAGAAACATCATGTTGTCTTTCGATACTTGAGACAATTTGAAATTTAAGGAGTTGGAGCCTATGTCACCTTGTCTGCCTTTGCCTGGCTTCAGAATAAAAATGTTGGGGAACATTGGAGCCGAAGCTATCAGAATTATAAGAAGGTCGGGGTCTCCCCAACGGCAATAACACTGTTACGTTGCTGTAAAGGAATGATCGTATGGCATTGATGACCTTGAGTCCGCCCCTGGGAAATTTCGGCTACTGAGTTGCAAGTCTACTCAGTTTTCGTCACATGGGGCTACTTGTTTGTCGATGATGATGATGAGAACACAACACCTAGTCCCCGAGCGGTGAAAATCTCCTGCCCTCCCGGGAATCGAACACGGGCACGTTGCATGTCAGTCAGACACGCTGACCACTCAGCTAAGAGAGTGGAGCCAAAGTGCTGAGCAATGTCAACAGCAGAAGCTACAATTGAAGTAACGGCGTCCTCAACGGTTTGCTTAATGTTTAAGTGGTCAGCATAAAGTTGTGCTGTCAGCAAAGAAATCTTTTGCCATGGTTACTGACGTTGTTTCATTAAACGTGACAGTTGAAGTTCTTTGGTGGCTGTTCGCAGCAGCTCAGCCAATTTCAGGGTCCTGTCCCTTGGCACAGCAGGTTATCCACCAAATACATTCGTGACATTTCAGCCATACTAACGCTTCATGTAGTCTATACAGGGTGTTACAAAAAGATACGGCCAAACTTTCAGGAAACATTCCTCACACACAAAGAAAGAAAATATGTTATGTGGACATGTGTCGGGAAACGCTTACTTTCCATATTAGAGCTCATTTTATTACTTCTCTTTAAATCACATTATTCATGGAATGGAAACACACAGCAGCAAAACGTACCAGCGTGACTTCAAACACTTTGTTACAGGCAGTGTTCAAAATGTCCTCCGTTAGCGAGGGTACATGCATCCACCCTCTGTCGCATGGAATCCCTGATGCTCTGATGCAGCCCTAGATAATGGTGTATTGTATCACAGCCGTCCACAATACGAGCACGAAGAGTTTCTACATTTGGTACCGGGGTTGAATAGACAAGAGCTTTCAAATGCCCCCATGAATGAAAATAAAGAGGGTTGAGGTCAGGAGAGCGTGGAGGCCATGGAATTGGTCCGCCTCTACCAATCCATCGGTTACCGAATCTGTTGTTGAGAAGCGTACGAACACTTCGACTGAAATGTGCAGGAGCTCCATCGTGCATGAACCACATGTTGTGTCGTACTTGTAAAGGCACATGTTCTAGCAGCACAGGTAGAGTATCCCGTATGAAATAATGATAACGTGCTCCATTGAGCGTAGGTGGAAGAAACTAAAATGAGCTCTAACAAGGAAATTAAGCGTTTCCGGACACATGTCCACATAACATCTTTTCTTTATTTGTGTGTGAGGAATTTTTCCTGAAAGTTTGGCCGTACCTTTTTTGTAACACCCTGTATACTACGTAATTATGGAAGCAAATAGTTCTTATGGAATCCATGGTACTCTACGCCACAGAAAACCTCCATCGACAACGAACTCTGAATTTTTGAAGTCAATTGGGTCTTTCAAGGCGTCAAACAACTTATAAAATACAGCTTGTTGTGTTTCCTTCACACCTACATCGTCAAGCATAGATAGAGGATATGGAGCCACCTCGTATTCAAAATAGTGCTGAAGCTCTTTATTGAAATCTTGTGGAACGCGATTCTACGAAAAATCATTTCAAAGTTGACCGGGATCACATCTCAAGTGCTAGGATTACATTCTTTGAAATTTCACAGTTTGATGCTCTACAACTTACCTCCCTCAAACTTTTGCTTCAAGTTGGCCAATTCTCAGATGCTGCACGTTTTATAATGACTAAACCAGCGTTTTTCGAAAATTGTGATAAATAATCGTTTTCTCACTTACTTTTTCAACGGGAAAATTTAATCAAATAGCAAAGTTTTTGGTACTCAATCGATGCAGAATTCGATTTTCTACATGTCTGGCCGACTTGGCATTTGCAATGAAACGCTTGGTTTCGGAGGAATTTTCGGAAAAAAACGGAAAATATCCGAAATTTTGGTGTTTTTTTTTTCTCACCACGGCTCAAGCTCGACTCAAAAATCTAGGCAAACGCAGATTATTCCTGTCAGAGGTCTACTTGAGTGATTAAAAAAGTTTCCAGAATTCCAATGATTTTAGGAAGACAGTTGTTGCAATGCGATTTATGGCACGTCATTGACAGACTGCGGCCGCACGTCTACTTCTTAACACTGCCTGCTGACAAGTGATTGGTCGAATGCACATCTGTTGACAATGTTTGTTCAAGCTGTCACTGTAGTTACTGTTCTGACGTCGCATATACACCAGGAATAAAATCAGTCTCGGAACTTTTGGAACGGACAGCGTATACCTTACAATCCAAAACCGTGCAGTTCACTCAATTGAAACACTAAAATAGCTCGGACTCGTACATGTTCAAAAACAAACCTTGAAAATACCCATCTACTAATTATTTAAAAGAAAGTCCATAAAAATTGAAACTACTAGCCGGTTAAACATGAGGACTAATTACCACGGCTGTCATATAGGGTGAGCCCTCTTTCAACCCATCTTACCTATATAAGTATGGACGTACTTTAACTTCTTCTAAGTGTTACTGCTCTTTAAAAATCCTGCAACGGCAATCCACCTCGCTTTCCACATACCTCCTCGAACACGTTGAGCACCTTAATCTTTTCTGGTTCCTGTAAATCAGAGTCCCAAAACTCTGTTTTATCTTCCATTGTCGAGAACTATGATGTGCTACGGCAGCTGTATCCCACGGCCCCATCTGCAGACACTCCATATCCTTTCCCACCGTAACTTTAATCAGCTGCCCCTTCCTGAATGTGAGGTTTAACGTTCCTATGAGCCATAAACTACCCTACTCATAGTGGCAGTATGTTCATGGTCCCAGCCAGTCGCATAATATTATTTCATGTTTCTTTATTGGTCATGTGTACAGTGCACTACGCGTTTAGGACTTTCGCCTATCACTTGGTAACTTATTACGATTAACTTCAGCACAAAATAAATCTTTACATTAAAACCTAGTCTTATTTAATGTGGCTGTGATGAAGAATTTTCAAGTTTACGAACATTAGACATGAAAACGGACGCCAGGCGAAGCAAGGCACTTCGCATGACGTTGAAGAAAATATTAATTCCTACTCTCGACGTTGGTTGACCTCTGTGACTTTTATAATCGTAGAATTAATAATCTCAAAATTGGCTGTCTGGATACATTGGCTGTTAATTGTATTGGAAATAATGGCTTGAGATACAATTACAGCGATCGTGGAAATTCTGGACAGCACTTCCGATGAAACTTCCTGGAAGATTAAAACTGTGTGCCGGACCGAGACTCGAACTCGAGACCTTTGCCTTTCGCTGGCAAGTGCTCTACCAACAGAGCTACCCGAGCACGACTCACGCCGCATCCTCACAGATTTACTTCCGCCAGTACCTCGTCTCCTACCTTCCAAATTTCACAGAAGCTCTCTTGCAGGAGAGGGCGTGAGTCGTGCTCGGGTAGGTCAGTTGGCAGCCGGCACGGTAACTCAGCGTGTTCGGTCAGAGGGTTAGCTACACTCTGTAATAAAAAAAAAAAAAAAAAAAAAAAAAAAACTGAGTTAATGGATCAACGACGAAGTGAAACTGGTGTCTTGCCACGTCCGCCCCGAGCAGATACAATTAACAAAAACGAATAAAATGAGATTTAAAAAAAAAATGTTGCTAGAGCACTTGCCCGCGAAAGGCAAAGGTCCCGAGTTCGAGTCTCGGTTCGGCACACAGTTTTAATCTGCCAGGAAGTTTCATATCAGCGCACACTCCGCTGTAGAGTGAATTTCATTCTAGCATTTCTGATGTGCGGATGCACTACACCCTGCATTATTTTCCATTTATCGAAAAATTCATTTTCCATATTACTGACTGCTCACAATATTTCAGCTCTGTACGTCTTGAATTTCGTCTGCATATCTCTAGATGATGATCAACCTTCACCATAAAGTAACATACGAAATGACAACTCATCTTGAAATTTCATTATGGCTTTTACTAACAAGGGAACCCCACCGCTCATCGCATCCCCCTTACATTTAGTGGTAAGTTGGTCCATTTGATAGCCCGTCAAAAACTGAACACAGATCAAGCATGAAAACAGAAAGAAGGTGTACTTTTTCGTGGAAAAAGAGAAGCAAAACAGAAACAGTGAATGGTCAAATTAAGCAACATCGAGCATCGTTAACGACCGTCGTATAGTGGTTGTGTGGTTACCGTGTTCGACTGCGAAGAGGGAGATCCAGGTTCGAATCTCACTCGCTTCCCTCTTTCTTTTTTCAAAAAATTACGAACTCTCCTTCCGGTCATTGACGTGTCTGTTTTCTGTATTCAAATTTGTGTGCGTGGTGGCCTAGTGTCAGCTTGCATTAGCGGCGTGTAACGAAGTGACCTCCAGATGTACGTACCTCCTATTTGTTGTACACAGGTACCAGGTTAGCCTCTTGCGTCTCGTTTTGGAAGTTTTGACCTTTGAATTCGTTCTTTGTGACATGGTTTACTCCTTCTTATTTGTTGTTTTCACTGCTCTCACTATTCATCACGTTTACTTGAGACGGTAATATATTCTTACCACATGACTCATATCCTGTGATAAAAAATGAGAACAGGGGAGGTGCCGCATAGGCCTCTCACAGAAATGAAAACAAGAAATAAACGCGTGTGAACTATAATACTAAGAAGGAATTCAAGAGTCGAAGGTTCCAAACCGTAACGCAAGAGGCATAACATGTGTAGAACAAATAGTAGGCACGTATCTCTGGAGGCCTCTTCGTTACACGTCGCTGCTGCAAATTGACATTACCCCACGACACATACACAAATCTGAATACAGCGAACAAACTCGTCTGTGACCAGACGGAAAGTTGGTAATTTTGTGAAAAAAAAAAAAAAAGAAATGAGGGTCGAGCGTTTCTTCCCCTTCACACTCTAAACACCGTGACCCCACACCCACGACTCGATGTCGTTAACGCTACTTGATTAAGGTTGAACCGTTCCCTGATGCTATTTTGCTTCTTTTTTCCACATTTCAGTACACCTTCTTCCTGTTTTCATGTTTGATCTCTGTTCAGATTTTGACGGTCTCTCCAATGAGCCAACTTCCCACTAAATCTGGGAGTGGGGGGGGGGGGGGGGGGGGGGTGCGATCGATGGGGAGTTTCCCTTGAAACTAAAAGAGATGTGTCCCATTCTCCTCCATTATACTAAGTTGAGCAATAATAGCACATAATTGCACTTCAACATCTTTCATAATGCACTGTATTAAGAGCTTTGTATCGTTAAGATAATACCGACTCCGTTACGAGACATCCACCCTTCCCAATAAAGTCTGTTTCATCAATGTTCGCAATCACACACATATGAAGTGCGATATTCAACAAACATGTTTGACTAACTGCGACCAACAACACCTGGAGCGCTAAAGTCTCATATGTCAGATAAATTGTACCATATGTCTCATTGATTACTGTGTTTTCCTGTTTATGAATATGGGTCGCTCTACTCTCTAAAATTTTTGACTTATTATCTTTTTTTTTACTTTTGCCTCTTAGAAAATAATTATTCTTTAAATTTAAGAGCCGGCCGGTGTGGCCGAGCGGTTCTAGGTGCTACAGTCTGGAACCGCACGACCGCTACGCTCGCAGGTTCGAATCCTGCCTCGGGCATAGTTGTGTGTGATGTCCTTAGGTTTAAGTAGTTCTACGTTCTAGGAGACTGATGACCTCGGAAGTTAAGTCCGATAGTGCTCAGAGCCATTTGAACCATTTGTAAATTTAAGAACCTATGTTAATATGATACTTCTTGTTGTAGGTCACTTTCTTTGTATCGTACTTTTTAGGCATGTGCACACTTCTAACAGATTTACAGTTAACACATCGCTCTAGTTCTACGCTGCTGTAACTTCCACGTATGTTAAGTTCACACCTCTGTGAACTGAGCACAATGGGTATGCCCACTTCTTCTTAGTTCAGTCTGCGATTCCCAGAAGCGTCCAGGTTCACGATAAGCTTACTTTGTATTCGAGAGCGAGAGGGCTGCATCAGCTGGTCCATCACTCCTGCTACGAAACACGTTTGTTTACATTAAATCTGTCATGCTTGACTTCCACCAGAATTAATGCACCGACCAGATGATCGATGTGTTTCTCGACCCGTCCCGTCGCTGACATACGGTCCCAGCTGCTTCTCCATCTCAGTTGACGAAATTGCTTATTTTTCTCACACTGGCATAAAAAATGCGCTCGTAAATTGCACTCCCGTTAAGCTTAGTATGACGTTAGAGCAAATTTGTTATTTTCTACTGAGCAGTGTTTTCGTTATTATTCTGAAGATTTGAATCCGTTCCTTGTCTTATTTCTGTTGTATGCTTGAGATTCATGCATAGATTTCCCATAGCCACAAAAACATGCAGCGACCATACATAATATTTTGAAAATATGTTTGATCTTGAGAGGAACATGAGACGAAGGACTTTCATTTTTAAGGATCCGCTAATAACCAATACAAAGCACACATCTGAGACATAACTAACGTTAAAACTTCAGATCAAAAACTTTTCACAAGGAGAATAAATAACATTCCACCAAGAGCGAACCCATGTACAGAATGCTTCATTTCTCCGAAAGTAATAATCCCAAGAATGTAAATTATTTCGTACATTATTAGGCAAACGAACGAAATTATAATATGTGATTACATAAAAATATAAAACGGTAGGGAGCAGAGAAGGATATTATTATTCTTTTTATTTACATTTTGCACGACATGTTTCACGAAATTATTTCCATTTACAATTGCGTTTTCTGTGTTCTATTCCATTTATTCATTGTGTTCTTCAAGTGTAAAGTGCACTATAAAACGCAAATCATTTTCAGAAACGCTACGTGCTAAATATAAATACAAAGAAAATCGTGACTGGTAGCAGAAACGTTATTTGATAAACAGTTTTCTCACATGACTAAAATAACTGTGTCGCGTATTATATATAGACTACGTGACAAAAAAACAAAAGCGCCCAGAAGAAGAGGAGGAAACATAATCAGATTTAACGGGTTGAGATAATATGAGACGTTATTTCAGTGATTACAAAATCTAGTCAAATTTACAAAGCATCTGGCAGTATGGACTCACTTAACAGGATGACGTTGCACTCTCCTCTAGACTGGATGCATCCAGTGATTTTGTTGGGAAGGCTGTCATAAGGCCGTTGTATACTCTGTCCTGAGGCAAGGTGGCGCGTAACTGTCATAATTGGTCCTCAATATCTTGAATACTGGCATCCCAGCTGTTCCCACACATGTTCTATCAGGGATGTACACCATGCGACCAAAAGTATCCAGACACCACCAAAAACGCACTTTATTCATATTAGGTGCATTGTGCTGCCACCTACTGCCAGGTTCTTCATACCAGTGACCTTAATAGTCAGAATACATCGTGAGGGACCAGAATGGCGTGCTCCGCGGAACTCACGGACTTCGAACGTGGTCAGGTGACTGGGTGTCACTTGTGTAACATGTCTGTACCCGAGATTTCCACACTACTAAACATTCCTAGGTCCAATGTTTCCGATTGATAGTGAAGTGGAAATGGGAAGGGACACGTAAAGCACAAAAGCGTATAGGCCGACCTCGTCTGTTGACTGACAGAGACCGACAACTGAAGAGGGTCGATAGGCAGACATCTATCCAGATCATCACACAGGGATTCCAAACTGCAGCAGGATACACCTCAAGTACTATGACACTTAGGCGGGAGGTGAGAAAACTTGGATTTCATGGTCGAGCGGCTGCTCATAAGCCACACATCACGCCGGTAAATGCCAAATGGCGCCTCGCTTGGTGTGAGGAGCGTAAACATTGGACGATTGAACGGTGGAAAAACAATATGTGGAGTGACGAATCACGGTACACAATGTGGCCACCCGATGGCAAGGTTTGGGTATGGCGAATGCCCGGTGAACGTCATCTTTCAGTATGTGTAAAGCAGTGCAGTAAAATTCGGAGGCGGCGGTGTTTTGATGTGGTCGCGTTTTTCATGGAGGGGCCTTGCACCTCTTGTTGTTTTACGTGGCACTGTCACAGCACAGGTCTACATTGATGTTTTAAGCACTTTCTTGCTTCCCACAGTTGAAGAGCAGTTCGGGAATGGCGATTGCGTCTTTCAACACGATCGAGTACCTGTTCATAATGCATGGCCTGTGGGTGATTTGTTATCAGACAATAACATCCCTGTAATGGACTGGCCTACGCAAAGTCCTGACCTGAATCCTATAGAACACATTTGGGCTGATTTGGAACGCCGACTTCGTGCCAGGCCTCACCGACCGATATCCATACCTCTCCTCAGTGCAGCACTCTGTGAAGAATTGGCTGCCATTGCCCATGAAACCTTCCAGCACCTGACTGAACGTATGTCTGCGAGAGTGGAAGCTGTCATGAAGGCTAAGGGTGAGCCAACACCATGTGGAGTTCCAGCATTACTGATGGAGGGCGCCACGAACTTGTAAGTCATTTTCAGCCAGGTAACCGGATACTTCCGATCACATAGTGTATTGGAGACCTTGCTAGCCGTGGAAGTATCTCAACAACACGCACAGAGTCCATAGACACATGTGCCACATGTGGACGATCACTGTTATGCTGAAAAATTACGTCGTGATACCGTCGCTTGAAAGGTAACTCATGAGGATGCAGGGTTTCTGTGACGTACCGTTGCGCCGTCAGAGTTGCTTCTACGACTACCGGCTGTGGCCTGAAGTCATACCTAAGGGTTCTCCACATCATGACGCCAGGAATAACACCGTTGGGCCTCTCTGAATTATTGGAGAGATGGGACTTCTCTCAGGTCGCCGACATACATGCCGGATGTGGTTATCTGGGGTAGTGCAAAACCGCAAGTCACCACTGAACAGACTACGACGCCATTCATCAGCAGTCCAAGCTTCATCGTTATGGCATCAGTCCAGACGCAGCCGTCTGTGTTACTATGTTAACGACAGTCTACGCAAGAGACGGTAATTCCATAGTCCGCCTGCTGTTAGTCTCTGACCAATGGGGCAGGATCACATAGGATGTTACAGGGAGACCATTACTTTTTCCCGAATATCATGCGCAAACATGAGGGGGCTCTGATGTCCTTGGTACACAATACGGTGAGCCTCTATTGTGGTCGATTTGAACCTTTACGACGTGCATACCAGCCCGCACGTTCCTGTGCAGTACAGCATCGGGGCACAGTCACATATGAATGCTACAAAAATCTGGATATTGTTCGATTCGACCAGCCGGCCAGTTAGGGACGAACAGTGAGACACCTTCCAAACTCTACCAGGTGCTGATACAGCTGTCTCAAAAGAGTACATTGCACGTCCGTATTCTTCACAGTAATCACTCAACACATGACGCCCCATGTGTACCCTACCAGGTCTGGTAAAAACACTAAAGGCTAGCGACACCAACTCACTCCATTGGCTTTTCTATATGTTACAGAAAATTGCAAACTGTAATTATTGACATACCTGCTTAGGCTTTGTACGTGCACGAAGTAATAATGTTACCCGACTATGAATTATGGATGCTTCACTTTTTGTCAGAAATTATCTATAAAGAGCGTAACAACGCATGAACTAATTTACACGTTACTAATTACGTATCCTGTCGATATTGGTTCATAGCATCATGATACCTCATATCCCAAAGGCACCAGGGTGGTCCGTAGGTGTAGAACCACCATTCTAAAATAAAAGCAGGTGGGTAAACAAAATATTATGAGAAGGGAGAAGAGGAAAAACTGTGAAGCTGTGTTACCAACACGGCAATCATTTGGACGCAGCCATCTTCAATGTAACTCGTAATTTTCAAATGGAAAGGGGGTCATGTGACATATCGAACAGATAGAGAATTACACGAGAAGTAGTGCACAGCTGTATTCATTCTCGGGCTACGACACGTTTCTTTCTTACAGGTGCCATGAAAGCTGAGGGGATTAATACACGCCGAAAACCTTAGGATCGTTCTGACATCAGGTGAGGAGAGCACCCGTGTTATCTCAGAGGATTTCAAACAGTGTTACTCAACTGACCACCCATTACCAACACTGTGATGGTGAAGCTTCTAGCGAAATTCCGTGAAAATGGTTCTGCCGCAGATAAACAGAAATCGGGACTATCGTAAACGGCAAGCGGTGAAGCAACATCAATCGCTGTTCTGCCGTCGTTCAGGAAGTGTCCAGACCGCAGTACTCGTCGCATTTCGCAGGACACGGAGTGAGCTGAATTTAGGCCACACACAGATGGTATCCTTACAAAACGCAAATCTCACAACATCTCACTTAGGACAGTCCAGGTCATTGGGCTCAATTTGCAAAATTAGTGAAATGCAAGCTCTTACAAAAACCGCCGTTTTCTCTGTGGCATACTACACTCTAAGACAAAAAAAAAAGCACACCACGAAGAAATTATCTGAAGGGGGCGGAATTTGGCAGATGTAATGTACTCGTACAGACAAACAAATGATTACAATTTCAGAAATATTCGAAGATTTATTCAAGAGGAAAGCGCTTCAGAAACGGAGCTAGTCAATAACGCGTTCATCTATATCTACATCCATACTCCGCAAGCCACCTGCGGTGTGTGGCGCGGAGGGTACGTTGAGTTCCTCTATCGGTTCTGCCTTCTATTCCAGTCTCGTATTCTTCGTGGAAAGAAGGAGTGTCGGTATGCCTCTGTGTGGGCTCTAATCTCTCTGATTTTTTCCTCATGGTCTCTTCGTGAGATATACGTAGGAGGGAGCAATATACTGCTTGACTCCTCGGTGAAGGTATGTTCTCGAAACTTCAACGAAAGCCCGTACCGAGCTACTGATCGTCTCTCCTGCAGAGTCTTCCACTGGAGTTTATCTGTAATCTCCGTAAAGCTTTCGCGATTACTAAATGATCCGGTAACGAAGCGCGCTGCTCTCCGTTGTTGGACCTTCTCTATCTCTTCTATCAATCCTATCTGGTACGGATTCCACACTGCTGAGCAGTATTCAAGCAGTGGGCGAATAAGCGTACTGTAACCTACTTCCTTTGTTTTCGGATTGCATTTCCTTAGGATTCTTCCAATGAATCTCAGTCTGGCATCTGCTTTACCGACGATCAACTTTATATGATCATTCCATTTTAAATCACTCCTAATGCGTACTTCCAGATAATTTATGGAATTAATTGCTTTCAGTTGCTGACCTGCTATATTGTAGCTAAATGATAAGGGATCTTTCTTTCTATGTATTCGCAGCACATTACACATTGAGATTCAATTGCCATTCCCTGCACCATGCGTCAATTCGCTGCAGATCCTCCTGCATTTCAGTACAATTTTTCATTGTTACAACCTCTCGATATACCACAGCATCATCCCCAAAAGTCTCAGTGAACTTCCGATGTCATCCACAAGGTCATTTATGTATATTGTGAATAGCAACGGCCCTACGACACTCCCCTGCGGCACACCTGAAATCACTCCTACTTCGGAAGACTTCTCTCGATTGAGAATGACATGCTGCGTTCTGTTATCTAGGAACTCTTCAATTCAATCTCACAATTGGTCCATATGCTCTTACTTTGTTCATTAAACGACTGTGGGAAACTGTATCGAACGCCTTGCGGAAGTCAAGAAACACGCCATCTACCTGGGAACCCGTATCTATGGCCCTCTGAGTCTCGTGGACTAATAGCGCGAGCTGGGTTTCATACTATCGTCTTTTTCGAAACCCCTGCTGATTCCTACAGAGTAGATTTCTAGTGTCCAGAAAAGTCATTATACTCGAACATAATACGTGTTCCAAAATTCTACAACTGATTGACGTTAATAGGTCTATAGTTCTGCACATCAGTTCTTCGTCCCTTCTTGAAAACGGAGATGACCTGTGCCCTTTTCCAATCCTTTGGAACACTACGCTCTTATAGAGACCTACGGCGCACCGTTGCAAGAAGCGGGGCCTAGTTCCTTCGCGTACTCTGCGTAAAATCGAATTGGTATCCCATCAGATGCAGCGGCCTTTCCTCTTTTGAGAGATTTTAATGGTTTCTCTATAAGTCTGACGTCCATTTCGATATCTACCATTCTGTCATCTGTGCAACAATCTAGAGAAGGAACTACAGTGCAGTCTTCCTCTGTGAAACTGCTTTGGAAAAAGACATTTAGTATTTCAGCCTCTGTTTCAGTACCATTTTGATCAACCTCTGACCGTCATGCAAACAGTTATTCAGCTTGGCGTTAATTGACAGAATTGTTGGATGTCCTCCTGAAGGTTATCGCGTTGAATTCTGTCCAACTGACGCGCTAGATCATCAAACTCCCGAACTGGTTGAAGGGCCCTAGCCAAAATATTCCATACGTTCTCAGTTGGGGATAGATCCGTCGACCTTGCTGGCCGAGGTAGTATTTGGTAACCACGAAGACAAAGCACAGGAATTTCTCGCTGTGTGCGGGTGGGCGTTGTCTTGTTGAAATGTAAGCCCAGACTTCCTTGCCGTGAAGGGCAACAAAACGGGGCGTAGAATATCGTCGGCGTGCCGCTGTGCAATGAAGGTGCCGCGGATGATAGCCAAAGGGATCCTGCTATGAAACGAGGTTGCACCACAAACCAACACTCCTGGATGTCGGGTCGTATGGCAGGTGACAGTCACCTTGGTATCCCCCTGTTGTCTGGAGCGTCTTTATGCACGTCTGTGGCCTGGAATCTCACTGACTGGAGTAGAATTATCTTTAACGGTGAGTCCTGCATCCAAATGAGCCCCGATGACTAGTGAAGACATGTCTGAACACGCCCAGGACAGCGGTGGGATATCAACCTGATTGTAGCCCGCCACGCTGCCGGACAACAAAGAGTGATGGTTTCGGGTGCTATTTCATTTCATGGCAAAATCCCTTTGGTTGCCATCCGCAGCTACTTTACAGCACAACGGTAAGTTGTCGATTTTCCACACCTCGTTTTGTTGCTCTTCCTGACAATCTATACTAGGCTTACATTTCAGCAAGATAATGCCAGCCCGCATAAGGCGAGAGTTTCCACTGCTTGTCGTCGTACTCTTTAATAAGTAATGGCCTAAGTCTGCTAGAGACACATTGATTCCTTTACGTATCAGGAATTCATAATTTGTTCTATATCTTTCCCAACATACATAATTAGAAATCGGGAGTGTATACAGGGTGGTCCATTGATAGTGACCGGGCCAAATATCTCACGAAATAAGCATCAAACGAAAAACATTCAAACAACGAAACTCGTCTAGCTTTAAGGGGGAAACCAGATGGTGCTATCGTTGGCCCGCTAGATGGCGCTGCCATAGGTCAAACGGATTTCAACAGCATTTTTTTAAATATGAACCCCCATTGTTATTACATATTCGTGTAGTACATAAAGAAATATGAATGTATTAGTGGGACCAATTTTTTCGCTTTGTGATATATGGCTCTGTAATAGTCACCAACGTATACGTACGTGGTATCACGTAACGTTCCACCGGTGCGGACGGTCTCTCCTTCGTGATACATTACCCGTGTTAAAATGGACCGTTTACCAATTGCATAAAAGGTCGATATCGTGTTGATGTATAGCTGTTGTGATCAAAATGCCCAACGGGCCTGTGCTATGTATGCTGCTCGGTACCCTGGACGACATCATCCAAGTGTCCGGACCGTTCGCGGGATAGTTACGTTATGTAAGGAAACAGGAAGTGTTCAGCCACATGTGAAACGTCAACCACGACCTGCAACAAATGATGATGCACAAGTAGGTGTTTTAGCTGCTGTCGCGGCTAATCCGCACATCAGTAGCAGACAAATTTCGCGAGAATCGGGAATCTCAAAAACTTCAGTGCTGAGAATGCTACATCAACATCGATTGCACCCGTACCATATTTCTATGCACCACGAATTGCATGGCGACGACTTTAACGTCGTGTACAGTTCTGCCACTGAGCACAAGAGAAGTTACGGGACGATGACAGATTTTTTGCACGGGTTCTATTTAGCGACGAAGTTCCATTCACCAACAACGGTAACGTAGACCAGCATAATATGCACTATTGGGCTACGAAAAATCCATGATGGCTGCGACAAGTGGAACATCAGCGACTTTGGCGGGTTAATGTATGGTGCGGCATTATGGGAGGAAGGATAATTGGCCCCCATTTTACCGATGGCAATCTAAATGGTGCAATGTATGCTGATTTCCCACGTAATGTTCTACCGATGTTACTACAACATGTTTCACTGCATGACAGAATGGCGATGTACTTCCAACATGATGGATGTCCGGCACATAGCCCGCGTGCGGTTGAAGCGGTATTGAATTGCATATTTCATGAGAGGTGGATTGGTCGTCGAAGCACCATACCATGGCCCGTACGTTCACCGGATCTGACGTCCCCGGATTTCTTCCTGTGGGGAAATTTGAAGGATATTTGCTATAGTGATCCACCGACAACTTCTGACAACATGCGTCAGCGCATTGTCAATGCATGTGCGAACATTACGGAAGGCGAACTACTCGCTGATGAGAGGAATGTCGTTGCACGTATTGCCAAATGCATTGAGGTTGACGGACTTCATTTTGAGCATTTATTGCATTTATGTGGTATTTACATGTTATCACGCTGTAACAGCACGCGTTCTCAGAAATAAGTTCACAAAGGTATATGTATCACATTGGAACAACCGAAATAAAATGTTTAAACGTACCTACGTTCTGTATTTTAATTTAAAAAACCTACCTGTTACCAACTGTTTGTCTAAAGTTGTGAGCCATATGTTTGTGACTATTACAGCGCCATCTATCGCAAAGCGAAAAAAGTGGTCCAACTAAAACATTCATATCTCTTTACGTACTATACGAACATGTAATTAAAAATGGGGGTTCCTATTTAAAGAAACGCAGTTGATATCCGTTTGGCCAATGGCAGCGCCACATAGTGGGCCAACCATAGTGACATCTGGTTTCCCCCTTCAGGCTAGATGAGTTTCGTTCTTTGTAGTTTTTTCGTTTGATGCTTATTTCGTGAGATATTTGGCCCGGACACGATCAATGGACCAACCTGTACAGCAGATTACTTACCAGTTCGAAACAGTTTTCCGAGCCTAGGAAGCTGGATGTGGAATGGAGGCGTTCCGTCAGTGTTTGTTAGTAAGGCTACACTTGGCATGCCGGTACGACAGATCGAGATTCCATCATCGAGTAAAACTGAAGTGATATCAGGTGTTCCCCAGGGAAGCGTCCTGGAACCTCTACTGTTCCTGATCTATATAAATGACCTGGGTGACAATCTGAGCAGTTCTCTTAGACTGTTCGCAGATGATGCTGTAATTTACCGTCTAGTAAGGTCATCCGAAGACCAGTATCAGCTGCAAAGCGATTTAGAAAAGATTGCTGTATGGTGTGTCAGGTGGCAGTTGACGCTAAATAACGAAAAGTGTGAGATGATCCACATGAGTTCCAAAAGAAATCCGTTGGAATTCGATTACTCGATAAATAGTACAATTCTCAAGGCTGTCAATTCAACCAAGTACCTGGGTGTTAACATTACGAACAACTTCAGTTGGAAGGACCACATAGATAATATTGTCGGGAAGGCGAGCCAAAGGTTGCGTTTCATTGGCAGGACACTTAGAAGATGCAACAAGTCCACTAAAGAGACAGCTTACACTACACTTGTTCGTCCTCTGTTAGAATATTGCTGCGCGGTGTGGGATCCTTACCAGGTGGGATTGACGGAGGACATCGAAAGGGTGCAAAAAAGGGCAGCTCGTTTTGTATTATCACGGTATAGGGGAGAGAGTGTGGCAGATATGATACACGAGTTGGGATGGAAGTCATTACAGCATAGACGTTTTTCGTCGCGGCGAGACCTTTTTACGAAATTTCAGTCACCAACTTTCTCTTCCGAATGCGAAAATATTTTGTTGAGCCCAACCTACATAGGTAGGAATGATCATCAAAATAAAATAAGAGAAATCAGAGCTCGAACAGAAAGGTTTAGGAGTTCGTTTTTCCCGCTCGCTGTTCGGGAGTGGAATAGTGGAGAGATAGTATGATTGTGGTTCGATGAACCCTCTGCCAAGCACTTAAATGTGAATTGCAGAGTAGTCATGTAGATGTAGATGTAGATAACTAATGCTGTAGCAACACAGGCAACAAGCAGGCAGAGAAGCAAGGCGCTCGATGTTACTCTCAGGTGGGTGGAACAGCTAAGGGATTTCGTGTTAATGATCACGTTACAAACTTAGTAGAAGGTACATTGGAGATAAGGTTAGACCTATGCCACACCACAATTTCACAGAACAGAAGTAAATCCAAATTCTTTTCCAGAACCAACACCTCACTAAGTTCAGCTGAAATCGTGCCGGGGCCAGTGTAGCGGCGAGGTTAGCATCCTTCGATGTGTGGCCGTTTACTATCAAGTAGCGACCGGATGAGCTAAGTGAAGTGGGGTACTCTTACACCGGTAATGATCAAACAGTGTGTTTTCACTGCAGTTGAGGTTTTGAAGCACTGGCGTGAAGAGGATGATCCATGAGCAGCACATGTACTGTGGTTTTTTGGTTTTCCAAATGTATGTTTCTGATTCGTGTAAAGGGCACTGATTTTTTGGATACTACCTGTCGAACGAAAAAGCGATACTTACGGTAAATGACGTATTAAATATTAAACTTACGGGAAACAGTCTGAACAAAGCAGTGTTATATGAACAGCTTGTGGCTGGGGCACTAGTCTGTGTAATACGTGCTTCCAGTATGAGTTGGGTGCAATATTCAATCCACGTGGACACATTACTAACTGTGTTAAACGCGCACTCACCACTTCCTCATGTGATGTGTGTTGGAAGGCTAGAGTATCTACAGTTAGAGAGTTGATTAAATGTAATTAAGACAGTATAAATGTTGTATCCTCGCCAATGGACGCAACCGGAGCTGGTACGCTGAGACAGTTTCCGACTGACGCCACGGGCGGTGCTTTGAAGTTCGCCGCCGACCACAAGTGCAGCCCAATCAGCAATCTCCGTGCCGCCGTCAATGAGATGGACCTCCTCGTTGTGGCAAGTGGCAGCCACAGGCAGCAACGGACTGTTCATTTTCAGCACGTGCCAGGATTGCTGTCGGTACTACAGGTCGTAGTGGAGATCGGCATGCGAGACTTAGTATACAAGTGTATTCGCGTATACTCTTAACATAGGGACAAGTGTTTACTACAGTGATTGATAGTGTGGCCCAGGACAGGCATAGTCTTGTTGACATTTTACTCTAACGCGCGCCTTGACAAGCCGCAGGTTAGTTTTCTTTGTCCGCGAGAACATCCAACGAGTTGCTCTACAACTTAAATATCGCACCGCAATAAAATGTATATTTGTGTGTCACTAATTTTTCCGCGGTCGCGGTTCCTCCGCCCACCTCGGAGCCCCTAAACCTACTACGATGTGCGCGAGCCATTCTGCCAAGACGAACCGTACACAATGAGGAAATAGTGTACCATCAGTATCGCTGACGTAATCACATTATTTCATCTCTGTTCCTGTGTATTATGACATCGAAATCATTCTCTCTCTGAAACAAGTAATCTCATGACGTCAAACATATTGCAATGTTGAAGTATCATACCTCATATTTAGAACCATTTTTGTTCAATTTTTGCTTCTCACGTAGGAGATTGTTCCTCATTGATGATATACACTAATAATAATGCACAGTTCATATCCCTTTTATGACCCAATGGATTTCTATTTCTTCTCCAAAATGATTTACAATATTCCTCTTGCAGGAACAGTAGTTTTGCCTTGGCACCGTGTCTCATAGTGATGAACCTGGAGAACGTACTACATGAATAACAGTTAAATGTTCCAACAATCTCCTTCTTTAACATTACTGACAGACCGCTTGAGCACGGATTTTCACTATCACAATGCCGTCGCAAAACAGTTCTGTAATGGGTGTAGGAACATTTCATTGTTTCCTGTTAAGGAGACGCTGTACTTTATGTTGCCAATGTCGGATTATCCATGTTCTTCAGTGATAACTACAAACCAAAAAACTAGTCGGTTGACATCGTCTTTAGCCCTAACAGCTGAAGGATGCCTCCTTTTGAGTTCTACAGATCCACGATGGTGGGACTCCGGTGCGTTACAACCACACAGCAGTTGTCCCGGTGGATACTGATAGTATGTGGAAGTTATTGGTGCAGGGTACCGTGGAGTACGTTGTAATTACTGTGTTGGTGTTTAACATATTTAAGGAGTCTTGCATAGTGCCGTACACACGATTCAGTCTGTTCCCAGCTATAACATTTCTATTACACTCCTCATCTGGATTTCGCATGTTGTGGAGTTTATGTCCAATACATACAAACTGCACATAAAGTTCTAGTGGCACGTAACTGTAGTGAGATGCATGAGGTGGCGCCAGCGGTGTGATTGCATGCTTCGCGGAATGCTGCAAAAGCGATTCGAAATTGTTGGTTCCATGTTACACGATTCTCACACGTTACAGCTACACCAAGCACCAATAAAGGCAGGGTTGTTTTCTGTGTCTAATGTATTTTTGATTTTGTACAAGAATATTTTTTCGTATTCATTTCTCTGTCAAAAATTTCCAAATAAATGTCCTATTTACGATGGTCTAGGTATAATAGGGTTCATTTCTTACCGATATGACGTCATTATTTTATACAGTCGTAAAAACGTACTCTGCTTCTCACTACAGAACAGAGGCCCCGAATGGATTGCCACAGCTAATGGTTATTAATACTGCAGGTATTTTGAGCATTAAATTGCTTATGGACGTCGACGAGACGTTACACCTGTTTGTGTGAGATTTCGTCTAATCGTTTTGAATATTTTGTGGGTAAAATAGAATTAATTTGTTGTTATAACAAATACCCAAGTGCTGAGCTAAAATGTAGGTAATATAGTGCGAAAGCAGTGGGGGCCCTTTACTTGCACGCCATTAGCTATGCATTACAGTGGGACATGTGGGGAGCTTGGATGTTAGTGAATGGATGTTAATGTCATGATCCATGGAATATCACGCCAAATGGGCTAACTACAGTTGACTCTCACTTCCATGAAAATTCAGACGTCAGCGTTACGCTGTCTGTGTAGTAGTGCAGAGGTCTGTATGACAATGCACATGCAAATTATACTTGCATGCAGTTGGCTGCAAAGCGTGGGCATGGTGGACGGCGGTGTGGCAAGTAGAAAGCCGAAAGCCTCCCCCCCCCCCCCCCTCCCCCGCTCTACGACTGTGGCACGAGGTCCGAGGCCGATGAGACGACGCTGATGCCAGTCAAATAAAAAGCACACTTGCATGAGCATGGGCATGAGCATGGTAGGATTCGATTTCTGAAATGATAAGGAAGTGTCGATGATACTGCCAGCGAAGTATAAAAAGCACAGCTGTCTCAGCTGTAATGGCAGCACAGATAAGAAAGCGTTGATGCTGTTGTGAGCGAATTCCTGGCCAAAAACCGCGGTGATCCACTACCTGTTTATTCCATTTTAAAACGAGTTCATCTACTCGTTAGAGAATGTATGCCGTGTTGATACTTTAAAACTGTGTACCTTAGCGGGACCGGCGCAGGATACCGTTTTTTCGTGCTATCAATGGTGAATCAAAACCTCAGTCCGTCTAAGGTCCTCTGCTATAACTAGAAACAGTTCAGATGCTTACCCTCGTTGCTATGTGGCTTGCACCTCCCTCAGAATGTAAATAAAGGACTAGCAGATTATTTTGTTTTCCGTAATCAAAGCGGCGTATATTTTGTAAAGTGTGTACGAATTATATGTTAGTAGCAATTACGAGTCTTTGGGGAAGCCAAAAACAGTATAATATCCATTCTCACGCAGACGAAACTTACACATCGTCTTGAAACAGCCCCTATGGTGTTCTAAGGGCATTGGAGAGGTCTGTGACAGATTGAAGGCTTGAGTTGGTCAATGGGATGATCTCGGACATCGCAGTTGGTAGTACACTATCTGGTTTGTGTCCCAGTGCAGCTATAATTTATCATACACATCACAGTATATTCTATTTTTACATGTATCAGCAGGTCACAGCTTACTTACGGAACTGTTCTCTATTGTAAATGACATATTTTGAACTCTCTATAACAATAGTAACTTCTCAATAATATCATCGACGAGAGGTAATTGTGTGTTGCCTTTTGAAATGAAACAACATTTAACAAAAGTATTTAAAAGAGTATTTAATCAAATGAAACTGTTTGAAACCATACTCGATGGAAATATTTAGGCGAAATCGCTGATGACCTTAATGTAGAGCGCCCTTGAACAAAACAACCAACCATTCAAATTAACACATATATCACATCCTAGAGAGATACTTCATATTGGACTGCACTGATGTTTTGTTAACACCAATTGCAATCACAGATTTTATGATAACTGCAACTTTAGCAACGAGATACGTGACGCGAATGAAATTAGTTATGCGACAAGACGAAAAATATTAATATGACAGAACTTCGCCTGATCCCTGATTCTGAGCATTCAGTATGATGTGAAGTCCCGATATGCTGCAATCAGCGCAGTCGAATGAGGTGACGCAGTGGTAAGACACTAGACTCGCAGTCGGGAGGTCGTAAGTCCAAATCCCCATCAGTCTTCTGATTTAGGTTTTCCGTGGTTCACGTAAACTGCTTAAAGTAAATGTCAGGACGTTTCCTTCCCCAGTCCGAGCTTATACTCTGACCCTAATGATCTTGTCGTTGACGAGACGATAACGCCTTATCTTTCTTCCTTCCTTCCTTCCTTCCTTTATTCTAAACGTCGTTGGGATGAATCAGAGAGGATCGGGATGAGGCATTTAGTATTGAATCCACAAAGGGTCAACAATAGTGGCTGAAAGATAGTAACGGACAATCTGCTAACAAATCATCACCCATAAATGTTGATGGGCAACGAGGAGGTGAGAGTGAACACCAGAGAAGCATTGGTAACTGCCGTTCTTAGATAGCCTGCACATCTTCGCCAAATGTTACCAGGCATTGTTATGCTCAAAAATGACAGGTGGAATTTCGTCTAGATTGAACGGTACTTTGGGCTTTAGAACTTCGCTCCTGTAGTGGTCCTCCTGCGAGCCCGGGGGTTAGAATAAACCCAAGGTATTCCTGCCTGTAGTAAGAGACGACTAAAAGGAGTCTCACACCTTTTGGCCTTTATGTGATGGTCCCTTGTAGGGTTTGACCTCCATTTTTCAAAATTTTCCCGAAGAGCGAGCCAATTGGGGAAGGGCGCCTTACATGGTGCATCGTGTCCATCGTGCACTGAGATCTTTAGCCCACTTTCTCGTCATTGCATTGCAGTCCCGCTCATCTTCCATCTCCTGGGCGAGGACACCTTCCTGGGAGTTTTCCTCCACCCACTATACAGTGTCGTTTTCTGCGCCGACGATGGCCATGGAATTTTTTGCACCTCATATCTAGCACGGTAGCCACTCCATTGTGGTGTTGCCACCATTTACCCTGTTGGTTGTAGCCCCCTGACTACACAGGGATCGCTCTACTGATGCCGGCAATGGCCATCCTGCCAGATAGCCTTTGCTGCGGCTGGGTGGCGCCCGTGGAGAGGGCTTTTGGTCGGAGTGGTTGGCATCAGGGCGGATGACGCTCGATGAGGTGTACCATGTCATCACTTGCTGTTGATCAAACGCCAGCAGTCTCTAAGCGTTCAAGGTTTCAGTACAACGCAAGGAAGTATGATCCTAAATCGTTCCCCTCCCTGACCACACCATGAGAGGAACGCCGGGCTAAGGATGGCAGCGAACCTTATTCACCCTGGTACTTCGTATGTACGAGAGCTGATGAGGACTCCTTTGTCTCGATGAAGCCTCAGTTCTTTGTAGGGCATTTAGAAGACAAGTATGGGGAGGTCGAGGGCTTGTCCAAAATGCGGTCAGGATCAGTCTTGATAAAAACGGCATCCTCTGCTCAGTCACAGGCATTACTCCCTTGTGACAAGCTGGGGGATGTTTCCGTTACCATCACGCCTCATGAGAGCTTAATATGGTCCAGGGTATTATATTCCACAGGGGCCTTCTTTTGAAGTCTGACGACGAGCTGCCCGCCAACTTAGAGAAACGAGGAGTTCATTCTGTCCGGCGCATCCATCGGGGTCCGAGGTATAATCAGGTTGCCACTGGTGCCTTCATCTTGGCCTTCGAGCGTGACACATTACCCGAGAAGGTAAAGGTGATGGTCTATGGTTATGATGTGAAGCCATATATCCCTCCCACAATGTGGTGCTTTAAGTGCTGGAAGTGTCCGCCTTCAGTAGCTGAGTGTACACAACGACAGAATGTTAATCCTAAGGGCACAGGTTCGATTCCTGGCTGGGTCGGAGATTTTCTCTGCTCAGAGACTAGGTGTTGCTTTGTCCCAATCATCATCATTTCATTCCAATCGACGCACAAGTCGCCGAAGTGACGTCAAATCAAAAGACTTGCACCTGGCTAACGGTCTTCCCGACGGGAGGCCCTAGTCACACAACATGTATGTCGTGCTGGATTTTGGCCATATGTGTTCCTGCTGTACTTCCAGCATCACATGTCGAAGTGGACGTCCATCCTATCCCAATACTCCATGTCGCCGCCTCCCATCTGTGTCAGCTGTGGAGAGTATCATTCCCCTTGCTCACCAGCCTGCAGGATTTTACAGCGCAAAAGGAAAATCATGGAATATAAGACGCTGGACTGACTGACCTACACTGAGGCCAAGAGGAAATTTGAGCGCCTACATCCTGTGGTGATGACCTCCTCTTATGCCGCCACTACGAGAACAGTTGTAGCCCTATCATTTCCACGAGTTCCAGTCGGCTCTCAGAGCTGGAAGACTACACCTGTCCCTTTGATGGTGGGGAGGACTTCCCTTCCTGTTGCTCCTGCACCACCTACTTCGGAAGCACTGTCCCCCAACCATTGGGGACAGCAGTCCCCACATCTCAACTGGAGATGCATAAGTCTCCTTTGGCTCCTCTCGATAGGAAGAAGTAACTCCCTTACCAGGTTTCTCCTAGTGGGAAAGATGACACCCACTAGTAGCTGAAGTGCCAAAAAGCAGCTGGTTGTAGGGCTTCACGATCATCCTCAGTCCTAGAGACTGAATCAGTGAAGCCCTCCCAGCCAGACAAACCCAAAGATCAGGGAGAGAAATCCAGAAAGAAAACCCCTAAGACCAAGGGAATTGCGGTTTCACCCACACCACCAATGGCCCACAAGCTCTGCATCTGAGGATGAGGTGAAGATTCTGGCATTCGCTGAGGACCTAGATCTCGTCAGAACCTCAGACACAATGGATATAGCAGAAAATAAGTCGGTGGCAGAAGGTGACCCTGAGGCGTACACTGCCTCATTGAATGTTCCATGCCTTCCCAGTCTCACGATCACGTCATCCTCCAGTGGAATTTCTGCGGTTTTTTCGACCACTTGGCTGAACTACGGCAACTGTTAAGCTTTACACCTGCTTTCTCCATTCCCCTCCAGGAAACCTGGTTCCCAGCGATGTGGACCCGTGCCCTTCACGGCTACAGGGTATATTACAAGAACCGTAGCGAATGTAATATAGTGTCAGGTGGAGTTTGCGTTTATGTCCTGAACTCGGTATCTAGTGAACCTGTGCGCCTTCAAACTCCTCTTGAAACTGTAGTTGTCAGGATAGGGACAATGCAGCAAATACCTGTCTGCAAAATATATATCTCTCCAGATGTTGCGGTATCCTGAACGTATTGGCTGCACTGATTGATCAACTCCCTAAATCTTCCTACTTCTGGGAGATTTTAACGCCCATAACCCTTGTGGGGTTGCACCATGCTTACTCGCCGTGGCAGAGATGTCGAAAATTTACTGTGAACTCGACCTCTGCCTTTTAAATACTGGGGCCGCCACGCATTTCATTATGGCTCATGGTAGTTACTCAGTCATTGATTTATCAATTTGCAGCCCAGGACTCTGAAGTAGTTTACACCGATGGCTCATTGGGTGATGGTAATGCTGGCTTGGCCTATGTCCACAGAGGCCATATTGAACAGCATTCTTTGCCAGCTGGCTGCAATGTATTCACTGCAGAACTTGTGACCATATCTCGTGCACTTACGTACATCCGTTCCAGTTCTTGTGAGTCGTTTCTTCTCTTTTATGACTCCCTGAACAACTTGCAAGCTATCGACCAGTGCTACTCTCGCCATTCTTTGGTACCGCCCATGCAGGAGTCCATCTCTGCCCCGGAACGGTCCAGTCATCCAGCGGTGTTTGTGTGGACCCCAGGACACGTCGGGATCCCAGGCAACGAACTTGCTGATAGGCTGGCCAAACAGGCTACCCGAAAACGGCACCTGAAGATTGGAATCTCTGAAACTGACCTAAATTCTGTCTTACGCCGCAAGATTTTTCGGCCTTGGGAGACGGAGTGGCATAACAGTATGCACAACAAACTGCGTGTCATTAAGGAGACTGCGAATGTGTGGAAGTCTTCCCTACGGGCTTCTCGCAGGGAATAAGTTGTCCTTTGTCGGCTCCGCATTGGCCATACGTGGTTCTCACATGGTTACTTCCTCCGTCGCGAGGACCCACCTTAGTGTCGCTGTGGCTCCCAAATGACAGTCGTCCACCTCATGCTGGACTGTCCAGTTTTAGCCGCTCTGCGTCGGACTTCTGACTTTCCCAGCACCCTACCTACGGCATTGGGCGACAATGTCCCAATTGCAGCTTTATTTTTACGTTTTATTCGTGAGGGTGGGTTTTTTCAATTGATCTGAGTTTTAGTGCATGTTCTTTGTCCTTCTGTGTCGTCCACTCTAGGGGTTTTAGGGTGGAGGTTTTAATGTGTTGCAGAGTGGCTGGCTTCTCCTTTTTTTTATTCTCATGGTCGGCTAGCCATAATAACCTGCTTTCTTGTTTTTAATCTCTTCTCCCTGGTTTCTTGCGTCTCTCTGTGATTTTCTTGTCCTGTTTTGTCCGTTGTAGTGTTTGTTGTCCTGTCGTTCTTTTGGTTCTTCCTTTCACCTGTTATTGTGCCGTAGGTCTTCTTTGTTTTCTTCTTTCACTTGGGTAATTGTTCTACTGGGAATAAGGGACCGATGACCTCGTGGTTTGGTCCCTTCCCCACCTTTTAAACCAACCAACCAGTCAAACAGTCCTGTAGTGTTTGCTGTAGGGGTTACCCACAATACGTAAAAGTAGAAATCACGGTTTTATTCAATCGCGCGTCAAACGTACACACGTGACGTATTGCTGATAACAGCGCAACGATACAAGCCACTACGTGCATTAGTGTAAAGTCCATCCTGTCACTGTAGGAAAATCTGAATCGGACCTTTGTCGATAACACAGCAGTTCATTACGCTGCAGGTTAGAAACGTTTGCGGGCCTATCACAGTTTCTGAACTTTCTGAGCAATAAAAACCTACGCAGTAGCATGCCTTCGCAGCAGACGGCGACGAACCGCCGACGCAGACTGATCCACGACCGTCCCAGTGCTCCAGCTCGGATAAAACATTGTGGATATAGTTGTATGAACCACAGTGGTAATGGACAAAACGGCGGTAGTCGGGTTGTTCTGCTTCTATCCAAAAGTACAAACTACGCACCAGTGTCCCAGAAATACTCAGGGTGAGTCACTAACTATTGCCACCTAGAATAACTCCGAAAGTATGATAGTAGGTGAAAAGTTTGTGGGACAAGAGTTGCATGGGACAACGGGAGCCATAATATGACGTTAGGTTTTTGTTTCTAGGTGGTGTCACTTAGTTTTTTAAATGGGATTCTATAGTTTGATACTTATCTTCGGATAGCGGCTATCGAGACGAATCCAATGGTGTGTAACACTAAGGTATTTGAAGGTCAACGAAGGCCAAAAAGGTGGCATGAACGCCCATTTACAGAAGGTGTTCGAATTGATGACCATTGGTATCAGTGCAGTGCTGAAATATTCTTATCATGGATTGAGTGGTATTCCTTGTCCCTTTGGCACTTATCGAAGCACATGCTCTGGCAGTTTTCTCTCGTATATCGTGTAAATATTAATATTCGCCGAATACGACGTATCCATCTAACGTGCCATGACACGTAAACACCATGTGAGGGTTCCGCAACACAACATTAATAGGAACCGTAAGACTAGCATCGTAGAATCAAGCGAATGTGAATGATGTATTCCTTCAAAGAACAAGTCGATGTGATTCTCATTTACGGAGAATTCCAACGAAATTCAGTGAGAGCTAGAAACCTATATGCTGAAAGATATCCCCAACGTACTCATCCCACACGTCGTGCATTTAAATATGTGTATGATAAATTGAGAACAACTGGATCTTTAACGCATTGGAAACATATCCGGCAAAGGAAAGTTACTAACGAGGAAACGGAAATTGGTATTCTTGCCACTCTGGTTCGGGATCCTTGTGTTAGTTCCCGTAAAATCGCAAGGGAATCTGGCATGAGCCAGAGTAGAGTTGTTCGTGTTCTGCATTTCCATAAATATCACCATTACCACATCAGTCTGGTATGGAATTCTGGAGGAAAGAATTACAGGCCCCTATTTCATCGAAGGAAATCTTAATGGTAGAAAGTACACCATATTCCAGCACGAAACATTAGGTCTGTTATTAGAAGAAATACCTTTGGGAACAAGGAACAGAATGTGGTATCAACACGGTAGGTGTCTGGCACATTTTTCACTGATGGCTAGAAATGAGTTGCAGGGACAATTCCTAGGTCGTTGGATTGGATGCGGAGGAGATGTGTCGTGACCGGCTGGTTCGCCAGACTTGACGTCTCCGGATTTTCTCTTCAGGGTATTCGTAAAATACATTGTTTACAAAGACGTTCCAACTACACTTGAAGATATGCGAGAGAGAATAATTCTCAGAGCGTGTGCTTCGATAAGTGCCGAAGTGATAAGGAATACCACTTAATCCATCATAAGAAGATTGCAGCACTGCATTGATATCGATTTTCATCACCTTCTGTAATTGAACGTTCATGCCATTTTTTTGATCTTCGTTGGCCTTCAAAGGCCTTACTGTTACACAGCATTGGATTCGTCTCGATAGCCGCTATCAGAAAATAAGTACCAAATTATATCATCCCATTTTTAAAAAAAAGCAAAATTAACCTTCATATGCCTTAAGCGACCCCACCTAGGAACAAAAAAACTAACGTCATATTATGGCCCCCGTTGTCGCATGCAACTTTTGTCCCACAGACGTTTCAGCTAGAATCATACTTTCGGAGTTATTCTTAGTGGCAATAGTTAGTAACTTACCCTGTATATGTGCTAAATTGCCATTGTATAACAAACCCATCTACCAGGGACTGGTAACTCTACACTGTTAAACCGAGCGAGGTGGCGCAGTGGTTAGACACTGGATTCGGGAGGACGATGGTTCAATCCCACGTCCGGCCACCTGATTTAGGTTTTCCGTGATTTCCCTAAATCACTCCAGGCAAATGCCGGGATGGTTCCTTTCAAAGGGCACGGCCGACTTCCTTCCCTAATCCGACGAGACCGATGACCTCGCTGTCTGGTCTCCTTCCCTAAAAAAACAACAACAACAATCTACACTGTTACAATACAAACACTTGCTGACATTACGTCCTTTGGCTTCTACGAGAGATACTGTTACTTTCTTCTGCGTTTCCACTCTGTTTGATGGCTCCTCAGATATTGAGTTTGGTTTTACTCAGAGGCTTTCCGTCACATAAACCTATACATTGTTGACTGTTTGTATACGCCATCTCTATACAGTCTTCATCATCTCTCGCTATTATTTCTCGGTGTTACAATTTTTATAAACGTTATTGTAAGACTGAATATTTGACAAATTCGTTTGATAGCACTTTGTCTATTATCACTGCGTTGCAGTCTGAAGCTACATCTCGTATACATTCGCTCTCAATTTCTCTGAAAAACGCATGCCATAATGAAGGCCATCCAAATTCTCTTTTGCCTCTGATGATAATATTTGCCCAGACAAAGATCATTCCAACAACTCATCAGTCACGAATATTGTGTTACTCGACAGAGTGCTGTTGAACAAAGTAGTTCAGGAATATATTATAATTGATTACTTTTATTTATACTGGGCATAAGAAGAGTACTTTGATCGTACATATCACAAAAAAGTTAAGAATGGTGAAAATTCAGTTACAATTATCTCTAGAATTGACCTGGTTTTCCATCAGAATATGTTCTCAGTTGCCGTTTCAACTGTACTACTTCATCTACACCTAAATACATGCTCCACTAGCCACCGTACGATTACCGGCGGAGCGTACATTGTGCCACTATTAGTCACTTCCCTTCCTGTTCCGCTAGCAAATAGAACGGAAAAACGACGCTCTGTATGCCTCCCTACGAGCCCTAATTTCTATAATTTTATATTCGTTCTACAGTCAGCGTTCCTCGAAGAGAACGCCGCCTTCCCTCCAAGGATTCCCCTTTGAGTTCCCGAAGCATTTCTGTAATACTTGCATGTTGATCGAACCTACCGGCAACATATCTGGCAGCTAGCCTCTGAATTACATCGATATCTTCCTTTAATTTGAATTAATGGGAATCCCAAACACTCGAGCAGCACTCAAGAGCCGGCCGTGGTGGCCAAGCGGTTCTAGGTACTACAGTCTGGAACCGCGAGACCGCTACGGTCGCAGGTTCGAATCGTGCCTCGGGCATGGATGTGTGTGATGTCCTTAGGTTAGTTAGGTTTAAGTAGTTCTAAGTTCTAGGGGACTGATGACCTCATAAATTGAGTCCCATAGTGCTCAGAGCCATTTTGAGCACTCAAACTGCAGCTTTCTTTTACTGTCTTCTATTGCCACACCAGACTGGTCAACGAGCGACTGGATAGAAGCCTTCGACCCGCGTAGTAATTTTACGTAGGACCTGAATTTTATCGGGCTCTCGGGTACATCTTTTTCAAAGGTATGGCGGTGGTAGCTCCTGTATGCTTCGCACATCTGCCTTTTTACAGACGCACGACTCACAACTATTATTTTTCTATCACCGTTTGCGCGTTCTCTTTTAATCGACAGTGCAACAGTCTTTGCTCGTTATCATTTTCTGAATTTTGTTATTAAATGGGTCTTTTCCGTCCTTAATCCACATACTCGGCACATACTTCTTCAGAGTGCGATTTACAATCCGTTTAAACTTTGCCCTTAAATTCCTCTGCAGCCATCATAGGGGAAGTAAATGATCTCCATTCATTGTCTAAATGGGATTCTAACAACAGCTTATCTGATCTTTCTAGGGATTTATGCTCTTTCTACTTGGGTCTATGAATTACAGCATTTTATGAAGGTAGTGTATAGATAATTAATTTTGTGTGGAAAAAGATTTTAATATTGTTGGTTTCACTTTTCCTTCTTGGTTTACACCCTGTGCTGTCAAAATTATAAAAGCACTTGCTTTCGTCCCGCTGGCTATTAAACAACAATAAAAATAAAGAATGCTATAAAAGTTATTGAACATTTTGCTCATTATCAGTTTCTCATTTAGTTACGTTACCTCCTTCAGATTAGGTTAGATTAGATTACATATACTGACAATTTTTCTGTGGACCAATAATGAGGAGATCCTCGAGGATTTCGAACATATTATATAACAAAAATACGTAATATATTTTTGCGAAAGAACTAATACACTAACGTTCGTCCATCGATCCTAAGTGAAATGGCTAATAAGAAAGTGGAATAAGTCTAAAATTTTACATGTGTTTCCATTTACAAATCATTATACAACGCATCACATATACATTACTAGATGCATATTTTGCTTTGGTTTGAACCTGTCCATTTTATTGATGAGATGTGAACTTCCAACTACAGCTGCCAACAGCTCCTGTTATAAAACTTTGGCTACGCATTTGCAGTTACTCAATGTTAATTTACTGATATAGATGCGCACTTGGTCCTCATATCTAGTTCAGGCATTTACTAAGCACTTGGAGTAGGTTTAGGAAAGAGCTGGATAAGCCAACGTATTGATTTCTTGTTTGTTTCTTTTTAACACAACTTCTTGATATCTCCCAGAGGTGAGCCGGGAGAAACAGTTTGTCAGCGTAAACAGGCTTAAGCCAGTTAGTGCCAGTAGCCATCTTCGCATGTCGGAAATAATTAACTGGTCTTTATCAAGCAGTACTTTTTGACTGTATTTTCTCATGTTTAAAAATCAGAAAGAAGGATCTGTTTTACTTGATTAAAACCTTCTAAAGTCAATATCTACTCTGGAGCACATTCAGACCTCTAGAAATATGAAGCCTCTTCAAAACAATTGTAGTGGCGTGATTTCGTAGACTTTCCCGGCGTAATAACTGCTGATATTCTTCACGGGTTTGCAGCCGGATCATTTCGTCCTCCAGACACAATATTTCGGCGGACCAGCTGGCCGCCATCCTCAGGTGAGTTAATGCTGGTGCACTGCCTCGCCGGAACTGAGTTCCAACCACAACGACGGAAACCTTTATACACCACAAACCATTCACCGCGCATGCGCGAGAAGATAGCGCCTCCTGGTGGTAAGAAGACACGCAGCGCGCCGGTGGAGAAAGACGGCGGAAAACGATAAATCGCATCAGGAAGGATCCAAAGATCGAAAAGAAGAACGTTTTTGTTTAATGTCCGACAACATCGGATTCCATATTTTGCTTAGAGGAAAACCTCTATCCCTGTTAATAATATTGCTTGCTAATCTGATTTCAATAGATTCTTTAAGAATACATTCCCAATAGCGAGAAGCAGGAGAGATCAATTGTGTCCTGTCGTACATCATTCTGTGTCCCTCGTTAAGGCAATGTTCCGCCACTGCAGATTTCTCGGGCTGGAGCAACCGAGTGTGCCGATGATGTTCCACACACCGGTCCTTAATCGTTCGAATAGTCTGACCAATGTACTTCTTTCCACAGTGACACGGGATTTCATATACACCGGGTTTCCTCAAACCCAAATTATCCTTAACTGAGCCGAGAAGGGCTCTAGTCTTGGCCACCGGCGTAAAAACACTTTTAATATCATATCTCCTTAGAATTCTTGAAATTTTAGATGATATACTTCCCGCAAAGGGTAAATAAGCAACAGCTACAAAAGTATCCTCTATAGGCTCGCGTGACGGACCAAACTGAAGAGCACGGCATATTTGTTGTTCCGTATATCCATTCTGTTTGAAAACAGTTTTCAAATGGTCAAGTTCTTCTTTCAAATGTTCCTCGTCAGAAATGGCATAAGCTCTTTTTACCAAAGTCCGCAAAACTCCACTACGTTGGTGTGGTGGATGACAGCTGGTCACATGAAGATAACGGTCAGTATGAGTAGGCTTCCGATACACACTGTGTCCGAAAGTCCCATCGTCCTTTCTTTCAACCAAAACATCAAGAAATGGAAGTTTGCCATCACTTTCAATTTCCATGGTAAACTGAATGCTCGGATGTAGACAATTAAAGTGATCCAAAAAACGATTCAAGGCATCAATTCCATGCGGCCAAACCATAAAAATGTCATCAACATATCTGAAAAAACACTTAGGTTTAAGAAACGAAGTTTTGAGTGCCATGTCCTCAAATTCTTCCATAAAAAGGTTAGCGACTATGGGGGAGAGGGGACTCCCCATAGCCACTCCGTCAGTTTGCTCAAAATATACATCATTAAAAAGGAAATACGTCGAAGTCAACACATGACGACATAACTTGGTGGTTTCTTCATCTAATTTCTCACTGATTAGTGACAGGGACTCTTCAAGAGGAACCCGAGTAAAAAGAGAAATAACATCAAAGCTGACAAGCAAGTCAGAAGGACCAGAGTATAATGATTTTAATCGTCGAATGAAGTCAGACGAATTAGATATGTGATGTTCACATTTTCCCACATATGGCCTGAGGACCGAAGCTAAATATTTGGCCAAATTATAGGTAGGGGCGCCCAAGTTGCTGACAATGGGACGCAGAGGAATACCACTCTTATGTATTTTGGGTAAACCATACAATCTCGGAGGAACCGCCGCACCAGGATGAAGTTTCTTGATGACATCACTAGGTAAAGAGCTCTTCTTTAAAAGTGAGAGAGTCTTTCGTTTTATACAATCCGTGGGATCATTTTTGATTTTCCGATAGGCCGATTCCTGTAGCAAAAGATCCATTTTGGCAACATAATCCTCACGTGCGAGAATAACCGTGGCATTGCCTTTATCAGCCGGAAGAATGATTAGATCCCGATTTTCTCTCAGAGACCGAATAGCAGCCCTTTCACAAGATGGAATATTATTCCTTGGAGGTGGAGTTCGACGAAGTTTATAGGCAACCTCCTGCCTGATCTCTTCTGCCCTGTCCTCAGGAAGGCGGGCCACAGCTTGTTCTACAGCACAAATAAAATCCGTAATAGGAGTCCTCTTGGGAGTAGGTGCGAAATTTAACCCTTTTTTTCAAAACAGATAATGTAGCATCATCAAATTCCTGAGTCGTAAGATTAATAACCACCCGTTGACGGGTGTCGTCACCAGACATAATAGGAGAAACAGAGAGACGTTGGAACTTAGATGACTGTTTACCAGCAGCAATTTTCTGCACCGAGTCCGAAAAAGCCCATGAAGCGCTATCCACCCATTCCCACGATGTGGCAGACAGTCTCGAAGATATTTCCAGATGCAAATAAAATAAATCTTTGGATATAAAATCCAATCGTCGACGCGTAAAGCGAATACGTTCCCGTACCAATGCACGACTGGCCCGCTTCTTGATTTTGTTGGCCGCTTTTGTGTCAATATAATGATTAATTCTGGCGAATTTAGGGATAATACCCTCGTCCCGACATCTCAATAAAAACACAAGTGCACTCAGTAACTTCCCTTTCTTCTTGCGAAAATTATCCAACTTTCTAACAAGACTCACCATCTCCTCCCCGTAGAGGTTTTGGATGTGATTTCGTAGACTTTCCCGGCGTAATAACTGCTGATATTCTTCACGGGTTTGCAGCCGGATCATTTCGTCCTCCAGACACAATATTTCGGCGGACCAGCTGGCCGCCATCCTCAGGTGAGTTAATGCTGGTGCACTGCCTCGCCGGAACTGAGTTCCAACCACAACGACGGAAACCTTTATACACCACAAACCATTCACCGCGCATGCGCGAGAAGATAGCGCCTCCTGGTGGTAAGAAGACACGCAGCGCGCCGGTGGAGAAAGACGGCGGAAAACGATAAATCGCATCAGGAAGGATCCAAAGATCGAAAAGAAGAACGTTTTTGTTTAATGTCCGACAACATCGGATTCCATATTTTGCTTAGAGGAAAACCTCTATCCCTGTTAATAATATTGCTTGCTAATCTGATTTCAATAGATTCTTTAAGAATACATTCCCAATAGCGAGAAGCAGGAGAGATCAATTGTGTCCTGTCGTACATCATTCTGTGTCCCTCGTTAAGGCAATGTTCCGCCACTGCAGATTTCTCGGGCTGGAGCAACCGAGTGTGCCGATGATGTTCCACACACCGGTCCTTAATCGTTCGAATAGTCTGACCAATGTACTTCTTTCCACAGTGACACGGGATTTCATATACACCGGGTTTCCTCAAACCCAAATTATCCTTAACTGAGCCGAACTTGACCATTTGAAAACTGTTTTCAAACAGAATGGATATACGGAACAACAAATATGCCGTGCTCTTCAGTTTGGTCCGTCACGCGAGCCTATAGAGGATACTTTTGTAGCTGTTGCTTATTTACCCTTTGCGGGAAGTATATCATCTAAAATTTCAAGAATTCTAAGGAGATATGATATTAAAAGTGTTTTTACGCCGGTGGCCAAGACTAGAGCCCTTCTCGGCTCAGTTAAGGATAATTTGGGTTTGAGGAAACCCGGTGTATATGAAATCCCGTGTCACTGTGGAAAGAAGTACATTGGTCAGACTATTCGAACGATTAAGGACCGGTGTGTGGAACATCATCGGCACACTCGGTTGCTCCAGCCCGAGAAATCTGCAGTGGCGGAACATTGCCTTAACGAGGGACACAGAATGATGTACGACAGGACACAATTGATCTCTCCTGCTTCTCGCTATTGGGAATGTATTCTTAAAGAATCTATTGAAATCAGATTAGCAAGCAATATTATTAACAGGGATAGAGGTTTTCCTCTAAGCAAAATATGGAATCCGATGTTGTCGGACATTAAACAAAAACGTTCTTCTTTTCGATCTTTGGATCCTTCCTGATGCGATTTATCGTTTTCCGCCGTCTTTCTCCACCGGCGCGCTGCGTGTCTTCTTACCACCAGGAGGCGCTATCTTCTCGCGCATGCGCGGTGAATGGTTTGTGGTGTATAAAGGTTTCCGTCGTTGTGGTTGGAACTCAGTTCCGGCGAGGCAGTGCACCAGCATTAACTCACCTGAGGATGGCGGCCAGCTGGTCCGCCGAAATATTGTGTCTGGAGGACGAAATGATCCGGCTGCAAACCCGTGAAGAATATCAGCAGTTATTACGCCGGGAAAGTCTACGAAATCACATCCAAAACCTCTACGGGGAGGAGATGGTGAGTCTTGTTAGAAAGTTGGATAATTTTCGCAAGAAGAAAGGGAAGTTACTGAGTGCACTTGTGTTTTTTATTGAGATGTCGGGACGAGGGTATTATCCCTAAATTCGCCAGAATTAATCATTATATTGACACAAAAGCGGCCAACAAAATCAAGAAGCGGGCCAGTCGTGCATTGGTACGGGAACGTATTCGCTTTACGCGTCGACGATTGGATTTTATATCCAAAGATTTATTTTATTTGCATCTGGAAATATCTTCGAGACTGTCTGCCACATCGTGGGAATGGGTGGATAGCGCTTCATGGGCTTTTTCGGACTCGGTGCAGAAAATTGCTGCTGGTAAACAGTCATCTAAGTTCCAACGTCTCTCTGTTTCTCCTATTATGTCTGGTGACGACACCCGTCAACGGGTGGTTATTAATCTTACGACTCAGGAATTTGATGATGCTACATTATCTGTTTTGAAAAAAGGGTTAAATTTCGCACCTACTCCCAAGAGGACTCCTATTACGGATTTTATTTGTGCTGTAGAACAAGCTGTGGCCCGCCTTCCTGAGGACAGGGCAGAAGAGATCAGGCAGGAGGTTGCCTATAAACTTCGTCAAACTCCACCTCCAAGGAATAATATTCCATCTTGTGAAAGGGCTGCTATTCGGTCTCTGAGAGAAAATCGGGATCTAATCATTCTTCCGGCTGATAAAGGCAATGCCACGGTTATTCTCGCACGTGAGGATCATGTTGCCAAAATGGATCTTTTGCTACAGGAATCGGCCTATCGGAAAATCAAAAATGATCCCACGGATTGTATAAAACGAAAGACTCTCTCACTTTTAAAGAAGAGCTCTTTACCTAGTGATGTCATCAAGAAACTTCATCCTGGTGCGGCGGTTCCTCCGAGATTGTATGGTTTACCCAAAATACATAAGAGTGGTATTCCTCTGCGTCCCATTGTCAGCAACTTGGGCGCCCCTACCTATAATTTGGCCAAATATTTAGCTTCGGTCCTCAGGCCATATGTGGGAAAATGTGAACATCACATATCTAATTCGTCTGACTTCATTCGACGATTAAAATCATTATACTCTGGTCCTTCTGACTTGCTTGTCAGCTTTGATGTTATTTCTCTTTTTACTCGGGTTCCTCTTGAAGAGTCCCTGTCACTAATCAGTGAGAAATTAGATGAAGAATCCACCAAGTTATGTCGTCATGTGTTGACTTCGACGTATTTCCTTTTTAATGATGTATATTTTGAGCAAACTGACGGAGTGGCTATGGGGAGTCCCCTCTCCCCCATAGTCGCTAACCTTTTTATGGAAGAATTTGAGGACATGGCACTCAAAACTTCGTTTCTTAAACCTAAGTGTTTTTTCAGATATGTTGATGACATTTTTATGGTTTGGCCGCATGGAATTGATGCCTTGAATCGTTTTTTGGATCACTTTAATTGTCTACATCCGAGCATTCAGTTTACCATGGAAATTGAAAGTGATGGCAAACTTCCATTTCTTGATGTTTTGGTTGAAAGAAAGGACGATGGGACTTTCGGACACAGTGTGTATCGGAAGCCTACTCATACTGACCGTTATCTTCATGCGACCAGCTGTCATCCACCACACCAACGTAGTGGAGTTTTGCGGACTTTGGTAAAAAGAGCTTATGCCATTTCTGACGAGGAACATTTGAAAGAAGAACTTGACCATTTGAAAACTGTTTTCAAACAGAATGGATATACGGAACAACAAATATGCCGTGCTCTTCAGTTTGGTCCGTCACGCGAGCCTATAGAGGATACTTTTGTAGCTGTTGCTTATTTACCCTTTGCGGGAAGTATATCATCTAAAATTTCAAGAATTCTAAGGAGATATGATATTAAAAGTGTTTTTACGCCGGTGGCCAAGACTAGAGCCCTTCTCGGCTCAGTTAAGGATAATTTGGGTTTGAGGAAACCCGGTGTATATGAAATCCCGTGTCACTGTGGAAAGAAGTACATTGGTCAGACTATTCGAACGATTAAGGACCGGTGTGTGGAACATCATCGGCACACTCGGTTGCTCCAGCCCGAGAAATCTGCAGTGGCGGAACATTGCCTTAACGAGGGACACAGAATGATGTACGACAGGACACAATTGATCTCTCCTGCTTCTCGCTATTGGGAATGTATTCTTAAAGAATCTATTGAAATCAGATTAGCAAGCAATATTATTAACAGGGATAGAGGTTTTCCTCTAAGCAAAATATGGAATCCGATGTTGTCGGACATTAAACAAAAACGTTCTTCTTTTCGATCTTTGGATCCTTCCTGATGCGATTTATCGTTTTCCGCCGTCTTTCTCCACCGGCGCGCTGCGTGTCTTCTTACCACCAGGAGGCGCTATCTTCTCGCGCATGCGCGGTGAATGGTTTGTGGTGTATAAAGGTTTCCGTCGTTGTGGTTGGAACTCAGTTCCGGCGAGGCAGTGCACCAGCATTAACTCACCTGAGGATGGCGGCCAGCTGGTCCGCCGAAATATTGTGTCTGGAGGACGAAATGATCCGGCTGCAAACCCGTGAAGAATATCAGCAATTGTAGTGGCGGTTCACCGTCCATAATCAGTCACCTATACGACAAAGTCAAGCACATTACCATAGGCAAGTCTGCCTTCTTCCAGCACTCAACATAAAGTGTCCAGAATCGCTACCTTGAGCTCCTCCCTCGAAAAGTCCCAGTTTCGATTTGACTCCAGCAGTGTTCCGCCACTGTCCAACTCTCATTGGCAGGAGGCTGTTCCCACCAAAATTACGTTGTTTTCAGGCTCTAAAGACACTGTTTGACTCAATATGACAGCTTCCCGGGCTAAATTAATATGTTACAACAATATTTAAATAAAGAAGTATCATAAACGTTTGGTTACATTCAGCTTATTCACGATACTTATAAATAAGGTTTGTTCATTAATAAATAAACCAGCATTTTTGCGCAAGTGGACTCATGTTCAATAACAACAGATTGTGGCTAAAAGATGCTTAATCGGTTATTTATGCCTGCTTCGCAGAAGCGTCTTCTGGCACTCTTTTCAATTGTGGAGTCCGCTAACACATGTGATTCACCAATTTTAAATTAGCAGAATTTTTAGTATCACTTGTAATCAACATTTAAATAAAGTTACTGGGAAAATAGTAAACTGTTCATCGAATAAATACACAAGTATAATAATATGTGAGATACAGATGCTGTGTTCATTTTCTGTGTAAATGTGGAGAATACAATGTTCTGACAAACATGTGCATAATGAAAAATATATGAATGAAACAAATACAAATAGATAGCTTTCAGGGATGATAGCTGTAGTACAACGCTAACATCTGAGATATAGCACGCTGAAATCGCATGAAGCATTTAAAATTTGTTAATTCAGAGGTTCATTGTCTAAATGTTTATTGACTGTGAAACATTAACTTCTGTCTTAAAGGTAATGAAATGTTATTGTATCACGGGACGCGCCTCATGTATCTCAGATCGCCGATGTATTCAGATTTGGATTAATATTTGATGTGAATTACTGTGAGATCTCATAGAGCTGTAATTTAGCCATCTCTAAGAGCGTCTGAAACTCCGCTATTTCCAAGAGCATATTCTGCACAACGGATATGCGAGCATCAGCCGTCCAAATTCTCGGCTCTGGGATTTACCGGTTTCCGGCGACAGGCTCAATGTCTCTGCACCTGGTTGACCGGAAACGTTCAACTACCCAGGCTGGCCGCAAAGCTCCCTGAGGTGTGGGCCAGGTAGCTTTGAGCCATGCATCAAATTCACCTTACCTGGTAGCAATTCTAGATATCTTATCAGTTGGCCTAGGTACGCGTACCGTTACTGACCGAGATTGAATCCCGCGACCTGTCAGTTCTCAAGCACGCGCATTACTTCCGGACCCCTACATGAATGTAGATAGTTAATCCACAGTTTTTTATGAGTGAATTTGGGAGTATCGAAATAAGTGACATAAATGGGCGTATCTTTTGATTGCATCGACTTAGATGCTTAAATTTTTCACACCATTAGGAGACCGTAGGCATTAGTATGTCACATAAATTTCAACTTCGACAACTATACCTGTTCCCGAGAAAAAGGGGTCTTATCAGTCGGACAGACAGGCGGACAACAAAATGATCTTGTCCGTTTTTACCAATTGAGATACGGGTCGATAAAAATGAACCTTCTGTAAATTTCACGCCAAAAACAACGAGTAAAATTATATTTAAAATTGACTGCTTCTGAGAAACATCAAACATAATAACATTTCGAGAACTGGGCATTGTTCCATTTCGTAGTGATGCTGACGTTGCTACAAATTTGTGAAATAGCTACAGTTAGCTTTTCTCGTTTTCCTCTTAAACTAATTCGATGAATATTTTACTACAGAAATATTCTAGATGTCAATACTATCTCAACCTGATCAAAATTACGGGCGGATATGTTCGCCGGGGTAATGATTTGCCATTCTCCACGACAATACCGTTCAGCTTTATAAAACTTCCCGTGAAACTGTCTCGTCCAAAATTGCTATAGCTTCTTTATTAATCGAAACTGATGAAACAATCAAAGCGAAAGATCCGTATTTTTTATTGTGACACGTTTGGAGTTGTATAACTCATTACAAAAGAAAAATTTGGTGACGTTCCGTACATTAGGAGCATTTTGCAAGGGTATGATGTTTTGGAGCTGTATTAATTTACTGTACTGAGAGAGAGATTCCATCCGTGAACCTTAGCTGCTACAAATTCTCTTTCTCTATCTGTAGCGTCAAGAAGGGCGCAATTTTGAGTGAGGGAAGACAGTCCATAATTTTGCTGTAATTCTAAGTATGAAACACTTACGGACAGTTATTTTCTTACTTATCTCTCCATCGTCTTAGAGCAGAAAGGAGATACAGTCTCATTTATAAGCTGCTGTTCCACGAACTTTGTTGAGTCCTTGCCACGTTTAACTCGAGCAAAATAAAGTTCATTTTAATGAACAGACTTAGTAGTCGTACTTACGTAATATACATCGGTCTTTGTAGTGGAGCATGTTTTTCCTTATTCAGATAAGTGAGCTGAATATCGGAAAAAACTTGAACTAGCCTGTCATTAATCTGGGGGTGTGCAGTAAATCTGTGTGGTTAGCGTAGATAGACTTCATACATGTAGGCCGTTACCGCGGCATAATCAGATCTTCTCAAGAAGTAAGGCAGATATCATACATTGATTAAAATGATTCTTAAAAGAGGGAATCCTGTTTAGTTCACAGTTCCACGGTGACCAGGAAGCCCGCTCTGAGCAAGTATACAGCGAAAACCACAGAAACCGCAACTCATTATCGGGTAGTAATTAAACTACGGTCTATTTCGTGCACTCTGCGCGTTATGTTAATCTGCATCACATCCTCTTCTCTCACTGGTAACTAGCTCTCACTCAAATATCGAATATATGGGCCTCGTCTGCTTAGTATTACGTGCATGGGGCTCTGAAACTTTCTATTCTTTTTAAATAGACACTGTTTCCTGTTGCGCTGAGAGCATGGGGCGATGTATTAAAAGTATTATTCGCATTTCTTTTTCCAAACTATGGTACATCACAGAAAAAATGAGCAATATTCTCATTTTATTTTTGTAATTTAGCTCTTGCGCAGTCTGTTATCATCCTTAGGCGCACCTAACATAGCAGAATCAGGCTGTAAAAAAATTAGTCGGCCAACGTGTGGTTTTAACGCCTAACAGTCGTTCATTTTAACATATATATAGCTGTGTACGTTATCCAACGACGCAGCAAACACTGACGTACTCTTGAACCAGCACTGAGATAGTAATCGATACTGTATTAGCTACGTTAAAACATCACAGCATAACTACACTATCGGCCTGGGTGGCCGAGCGGTTCTAGGCGCTACAGTCTGGAACCGCGCGACCGCTACGATCGCAGGTTCGAATCCTGCCTGCCTCGGGAGTGGATGTGAGTGATGTCCGTAGGTTAGTTAGGTTTAATTAGTTCTAAGTTCTAGGGGACTGATGACCTTAGAAGTTAAGTCCCATAGTGCTCAGAGCCATTTGAACCAATTGAACCATAACTACACTAAATAGAGCTTTTAAATGTCGTTCAGTGAACTGAATACAGGAACAATAAAAGAAATCATAGTGTAAAAAAATTTCGTCTCCAATATAATACGACTTCCGTTATCTCGGATACAAGTAAAAGGCTGACATTAGGAGTGAAGACAAAAAATGAAGTTAGGTAAGGGAACCGCACCCACACAACATCTTGTAGTACTGACTTCGAAGGAGACACAAAAATGAAAATAATAATGTAAAGTTTTCACAACAGTACAAAAATTAACTACCGGTAATATTATTTTCGAAAGGCCAGTGTGGGTTTACCACTGACAGCAGATCATATGTTAAAATGATGTGGCTTTTAGACAATATGAATGAAGATAGTGAACATGTAACCAAAACAAATGTATTTCTCGGAACGGCACAAATCTGAAGAAGATATCCAAATTTAAATAATTGGAATATAGAGTATCACTCACAGTAAACTTCGATATTGAAATTAATCTAATTATGATTCAAAATACCTCTATAAAAAAGGTTTGTAAAACAACTAACAGAATTCAAGATATAAAGTTCGAGGATTTTTCTTGCATCTGTAGCAGGTTGCAGTTTAGCAAAAACTGTAAGTAATTCTAATAAAGAAAGATATTAGGTTTTTCCCTTTAAATAAAATTAAAGAATGTAAATTTAGTTTGTCAACCCATCTAGATATAGAGAGAATTCAGCAAGACTAAGTGATTCAAATCACTGTATACAACATAACGAAATCAAAGTTTAACATTCCTCCGGCGACGAGATAAAAGACGAGGCAAATGTTCTGCCAGGACAACGATGGAGCAGGAAATCTTGTAAAGGGAACCACCATTTGCCTGAAGTCGTTACGGAAACTACGGGAAACTTGTATCTGGATGGGAGAACTGGGATTTGAACAATGCTACTCCAGAATGCGAGACTACTGTATTAGCCAGGACGCCACCTCACTCGGTATCACATACGGTATTAAAATTCCAAATGTTGTCATAGTTCGCGACATCCGAGGTAAAACTAGTTTCCGCTAGTAACTGTACTGCCTAATCCGTTAACCGCGAACTATAATGACACTGCTTAGAGCCAGGTAGGAAAATATGTAGTTTCTGGAATTACTTTAATAATTAAGCGTTATGCACGGTAATCCGCTTTGAAAACGAGGCCAATCTGCCTGTAATTAATTCAGTAGCTAGGCTCAGCCTCAAAATAATATGTATTATGCAAAAAGCTGCGCACATCTGTGCTGGGTGGTGAACATAGCATACTTAAAGCTATAGTTTTAGCATTTTGATCTTATGAGCGGCTAAGGCATGAGATACGAAATTCTAACGTAAATTATAACATCGGCTGAGAAGGGGTAGTGTGTGACATCGCTTAAAAAATATTATAACTCTGAATAGAAGGGCCTCAAGGAAAGATCAGATTGGATATATTGAATTGAAAAGTTCTGTATTCCGGATCATGAGTCTGTCACTTAGTACAAAAATGTTCAAATGTGTGTGAAATCTTATGGGACTTAACTGCTAAGGTTATCAGTCCCTATTCTTACACACTACTTAACCTAAATCATCCTAAGGGCGAACACACACACCCATACCAGAGGGAGGACTCGAACCTCCTCCGGGACCAGTCCCATAGTCCATGACTGCAGCGCCTGAGACCGCTCGGCTAATCCCGCGCGGCTTTGTGATTTAGCACTACTTCATGTATGTGATCTCCCAAATGTAGTGCTGCATTTCCAAGCTAAGTCTCAGGCTACTTAACAGCGGACGTTGTGACCAAGTGGTTCTAGGCGCTTCAGTCTGGAACCGCGCTGCTGCTGCGGTCGCATGTTCGAATCCTGCCTCGGTATTGGCTGTGTGTGATGGCCATAAGTTAGTTAGGTTTAAGTAGTTTTAAGCCTAGGGAACTGATGACCTCAGATGTTAAGTCCTATAGTGCTTAGAGCCATTTGAACCATTTGAGCTACTTAACAACCTAGATGTACTACGATACATATACGTAGCGGAATTATTCGTTATCAACACTTGATAACAAAGATGTGTGATATCCGTAATTTAGAGCACGGAAGATAATGATGCTAGGGTTTGTGTTTCTCTGGAATTTTCATTTCACAGTAATTTCGCTAGCAGTCGCTCATGCGCAGAGAAACTACTTTAAGATCTCTCTGCCGGAATGCCCATAATTGTCGGCCTCTACATTCTCACCCCGTTCGAACTCATTCATTTATCTCTATTGAAACTTTCTGAGAGAGAACAGTTTTATTACGTTGACGCATTCTGACTATACTTACGTATCCTTGAACCTGTAGCCTGAAGTCACGCTGAGCCTGTTCAGTGTGGTATGTGGAGATTTTTAAAAACAAACTGTATTGTATCTGCTCCGTGATGTCTTCAGCTTGCGGCTTACGCACAGTATCTCATTAAAATGAATTTAGACTGTCTCTTACACAATAAAACGTACAGAACACGTTTAATTGATGAATACTTGCTTTTAAATGACTTCTGATATAGAACAAGAAGGTCAATAGCGACGCATGTGCAACGGAACATGCCATACTTCAAAGGTATATTTCCAAACTTGCTTACACATTTTGAACGTTAACTGTTTTACACATTACTGTTAGCTGGTTTCATTAACTATGGCAAGCTGCATTTCAAGCTATCATCTCGAGTCTTGAATGTTTCAGTTCTTCCGACTCTGAATAAAAAATTTGCCTAATCTTTCTTTATGGTATCTGATTCTCGCTACAGTTATACGTTCAAAGTGAAACTCTTTACACTTTTTTGGGGAGAAGGGGGGCGAAGGCAGCAGTTCTTCTCACTGCCCCTCTTTGCATTCCTGATTGGTGGGGCTCACAGTCTAACGAGAGAAATTCGATAACAGCAGGGCGTGACTTTATTTCCTCATTATCTGTTTCAGTACATCCACACAGGTTACTGTTGATGTTACTGTCACTCGGTTCTTTGATGTAACTCGTCTTATATATCGTGTTGATGGTCCACCAGGCGTAGGATAGCTATTTACTATTAACGTGCCGCTAATGCTATAGCCTCCCGAGAGTGCTATTAATAAAGGCCCGACACATTCTTTTTCTTTAAAATTTTCTGCTTTTTGAACACCACCAAGGACAAAAGAACACCACACACCATCAGTTGACTGAGTAATATAGGGCCATTCATTAATACATGAAATGTATTTGCAAACTACGAGTACGTTACTCCCACAGCTATAAAATTTCCTCGAAACAAATGACAACTTGTGCCGGACCGGTATTCGAATTAAGATTTCACGTTTTACAAGAACGGCCGCCTTAACTGCTTCGACTGTTCGAGTACAGACCCAAACTTCCTTTTGTCTCACTGTGCATGCCACGTTGTGTTGCGGCACTTCTGCGTGCTCGTGGGGGCCCTACACTAGATTAGGCAGGTGTACCAGTTTCTTTGGCTCTTCAGTGCATTTCACTCTTAGGAAAGACTGAACTGGATTGTTACGTCGGTTTGAAACATATTCTTTTGTTTGAACAACTTTGTTTAACACAGTCCAGAACACTAATGTAAGTTGTCACCTTCCTATCCTTCAGAAGAGAGGGAAGCAGTGGTATATGCATTCTATCGCTATACCCATGAATTATAAACAACTGCAAGACAAATTATGGAGCATAATCCAAAGTGTCATCCATCAAAACAATTTCTTTTCACACAAATAACGAAGATTTTATTGTTTTACTAAAATTATCAAAGCTGTATCAGGATGATTTTTCTATAAGAAAGATTATCTTCTTAGTGTTCATAGAATTTACAGCCAAGTGATCTACATATGCTAATTGGTGCTATTTCGTGTGGTATCTACGTCTTGTACTGTGAATGTTGTTCCTTATGCATACTGTATCTCGATGAGTCAACACTCTGACCAAATCGCTCTACTCCTCCGGTTCTTCATTGATAGTTTTCGCCGGGCACCCGTCGATAGCATCGGTTGCTTTTTTTATTGCATTTATCATAGATTTTCTTCCTAACTCATACTGAATATGAATCGTAAGTGTGATTTCCGTCGCACCTCGACAGAACATGATCACTGCCTAGTGTAAAAATTTTGGCATTACAGTTCTTCATGTAAGAGCATCTCCAACGATGTTCGCCTGTAGATTTTTACCTCTAATATCTGAACGTAAAGTTTTCAGTAAAGGTACCGTAGCACCAGATTTGCCAGTGCTATGCTCTTCACTGACAGCAGATACAAGCTTACTGGGTCAAATGCGACGCTGCCGGTCGCACCTGTCAGGGAGGAAGCCCCAGGAATGGCTCTTCTACCAGAAGGGAAAGTTGTAGAATTCAGGGATTAGTGAGGCCTATCTCGACCGCACCAAAGTTGTGGAAGTTGTGTCTGCCCGTAGCAGACTTTGGGATATATGGGTCTGTCAGTAAAGCGTGCTCGGATAACCACAGGCATTAAGGCGACCGTCGTTTAAAGCGGGATATACGTGTTCGTTTGTACGGAGGCGCATGCATGTCAGAAGGAATATTCCATCGAACTGTACACTGTCAAATACAGACACTGAACTAATGTTATTCATATGTACATCCGAGGTTTCAAAAGGCAACTGCGCAAAAACTACACGCCGGCCGCGGTGGTCTCGCGGTTCTAGGCGCGCAGTCCGGAACCGTGCGACTGCTAAGGTCGCAGGTTCGAATCCTGCTTCGGGCATGGATGTGTGTGATGTCTTTAGGTTAGTTAGGTTTAAGTAGTTCTAAGTTCTAGGGGACTCATGACCACAGCAGTTGAGTCCCATAGTGCTCAGAGCCATTTGAGCAAAAACTACAAGAGATACGGAAAAATTACATAAATCAGTGAATGGAGCTTCTCTGCAAGTTCTTATCTAACATTACAATGGGATCAATATGTGCACCGTTTGTGACGCTGCCGTCGTCAGTACGTCACGGAAGTCGCCTACACGAGTTGCGCGGGAAGGCGCGACGGCAACCCGCTTTTCAAATGTTGTCATTGTGTTTCCTGTCTGCGGCAGCGAACTTTTTCGAAATGACAATACGAAGTGGATGATTTGTCTACATGTTCTGACGCGGCTCTCCCCTACCGCAGCTGCGTCACGGGACGTATTACGAACTAAAATTTCGAGACATGCTCTTGTCGCACAGTCGTCTTCTGGAACCCCAGAGGTACTTACAAAATAATATTTGAAAATCAGCGCACACTCCACTGCAGAGTGAAAATCTCATTCTGGAAACATCCCCCAGGCTGTGGCTAAGCCATGTCTCCACTATATCCTTTCTTTCAGGAGTGCTAGTTCTACAAGGTTCGCAGAAGAGCTTCTGTAAAGTTTGGAAGGTAGGAGACGAGATACTGGCAGAAGTAAAGCTGTGAGTAGCGGGCGTGAGTCGTGCTTCGGTAACTCAGATGGTAGAGCACTTGCCCGCGAAAGGCAAAGGTCACGAGTTCGAGTCTCGGTCGGGCACACAGTTTTAATCTGCCAGGAAGTTTCATATCAGCGCACACTCCGCTGCAGAGTGAAAATCTCATTCTGAAAATAATATTTATTTTGTAAGATGCTTAACTTGTTTATAAAACAAGTCCCCATTCTTAAACAAATTTTCATTATCTACTTTTTTATTTCCTGCCTGATGAACTTCTTGTTTTCAAGTTCTTTATCTATTTTTTGCTCTCCAGTGTTAGCTTGACGTTCTGTAGTGGTTCAGAATCAGAACAGCCCGTACATTTCCCATGTTTACCTTTGACACTCCCTAATGTAGACACAGGGCGTCCCCGTCCTCCGTTATTTAAAGCTCTGCCGCCCAGACCGCGAGATCCCCACAGAGAGTGGTGCGAGTCTCTGTGTAAACAATGAGGCCACCGATCAACAGTTAGGGTATTCATTAAAAACTGAAATACTTTTTCATTCAAATATATTTACGTAAGCATTAGAATACAAAACTTTTCATTTTGTGACATTGTTTTGACACCTTTCAGGATGGTCTGTTTCCATCGCGATTTCACTCGAATTGTTATAAATAAATCACTGTCATAACCACAATTATTTTCGTTACAATAATTGGCTCTCTCCTTTTCATTTAGACATTCCTCTAAAAGCTCTAAAATCTCTTCCTCTGAAAGGACTGTGCGTGGAGAACTAACCATTTCGTGCCCAGTGAGTTCAATGGAATAATTAGCCTACAACCTTTCTCTCAACACGACAATCACAGTTCACAGAGTTAACACAGGCTTCCGTAGTTGGTAGTACTATGCCGCACTGATTCCTAGTACAGTCAGATCCGAGAATGGATCATGTGAGAGCTACTAAAAATAGAGTCTAGCAAGGCTTGGCGTCAGAGTGGATAACAAAATTCGCAATGTCGAACTACACTCGCCATTGGAGTGGAAAGGATTAATATATAGAGTGTTGTCAATATCATTTGTATTTCCATTTGGTCCTAGCTGGTTCTATGTTTTTATTTTTCTTTAATACAATTTTCTTCACCTTGTTATACTAGTATCATACCCAAATGCATGGACGTGTGTGATGTCCTTAGGTCAGTTAGGTTAAGTAGTTCTAAGTACTAGGGGACTGATGACGTCAGAAGTTAAGTCCCATAGTTCTCAGAGCAATTTGAACCATACCCAAATGTTTCCGACTGAAGAATCGTTCTTTAGTAATGCTGTTATTTTGCATCAGAATCCCCAATTATCATCTTGTAATAAGACCTAGTAAATTACGACACCCATAGACTTGTTCGATTTACTGTCCTTTGTCAGTTTGGGTATTCTAAAAAGGACAATCAAACATTTTTCGTTTGAGGACGTTGTTGCAACATAAATGTAACTTAGCGCGGCTCCGATGCATACATGCAGCTACATGTAAGCATGGGATTGTGTGACATTTCTTCCCGACGTGCGTGCGGTAAATGCGGATATGTGAGCTACGACGTATTACCAAATGCGACCAAACAGGACCTACGTGCTGTTATGCTTTTCTGGGCTGCCGAAGGACAAACACCGGTAGATGTGATAGCTATCTATCGGAGGATGAAGAATGTTTATGGGTCAGAATACGCAACGCTGCAGAAATTATGGCGTGCAATTAAGGAGAACGTCCGGGAAAACTGCGTCAGCGGGTGATGATGACGGTTCAAATGGCTCTGAGCACTATGGGACTTAACATCTGAGGTCATCAGTCCACTAGACTTAGAACTACTTAAACGTAACTAACCTAAGGACATCACACACATCCATGCCCGAGGCAGGATTCGAACCTGCGACGGCAGCAGCAGCGCGGTTTCAGACTGAAGCGCCTAGAACCGCTCGGTCACAGCAGCAGGCGCTGATGATGATGATGTTTGGTTTGTGGAGCGCTCACCTGCTCAGTCATCAGCGCCCGTACAAATTCCCAAACTTTGCTCAGTCCAATCTCGCCCCTTGCATTATTGATAATGAAATAATGAGGGCAATACAAGCACCCACTGATCTCGAGGCTGGTGGAAATCCCTGACCCCGCCGGGAATGGAACCCGGGACCTAATGCTCGGGAAGCGAGAACGCGACCGCGAGACCACGAGCTCCAGACGCGACAGATGCTGCTGCTGCTTCACTATGTCGCACGCCCCCAATCGCAGTTGTTGTAGTGTAGATGTTACGGCAACTAAAGTGGAAGCTACTTGAGCGACCGTCCTACAGTCCTGACCTCTCCACATACGATTATTACGCCTACGGTTCCTTAAAAAATGCCTGGATGGTTCGACGATTCCTATCGGACGAGGATGTGCAGCATTCGGATAAGGACTTCTTAACGCAGAAGGACAAGTGTTTTACCAAACGGGTATGTTCAACCTGTTGCGTCGGTGGAGGGAGTGCCTCAATGCTTACGGCGATTTTGTCTGATTGGTATATCGATTCTGGACGGTTCAACTTTCGAACCGAAACTTTTTTATCGCCCCTTATACCTCCACCTTATGAGACTGTGAGCATATTTACTTATATAGTTAAATATCTTACGTTTATTTGTAAAACAAGTCTCACTACTCTTATGTACACTATGTGACCAAAAGTATCCGGACACCCCCAAAAACACACGTTTTTCGTATGAGTTGCATTGTGCTGCCACCTATTTCCAGGTACTCCATATTAGCGACCTCATTAGTCATTAAACCTCGTGACAGAGCAGAATGGGGTGCTCCGCGGACTCACGGACTTCGAAAGTGATCAGGTGATTGCGTGTCACTTGTGTCATACGTCTGCACGCGAGATTTCCGCGCTTTTAATCATCCTTAGGTCCACTGTTTCCGATGTGATAATGAAGTGGAAACGCGAAGGGACACGTGCAGCACAAAAGTGTACAGGCCCACATCGTCCGTTGACTGACAGAGACCGCCGAAAGTTGAAGAGGATCGTAATGTGTAATAGGCAGACATCTATTCTGACCATCACACAGGAATTCCAAATTGCATCAGGATCCAATGCAAGTACTATGACAGTTAGATGGGAGGTGAGAAAACTTGGATTTCGTGGTCGAGCGGCTGCTCATAAGCCACACATCACGCCGGTAAATGCCAAAACGACGCCTCGCTTGGTGTAAGGAGAGTAAACATTGGACTATTGAACAGTGGCAAAACGTTGTGTGTAGTGACGAATCACGCTACGCAATGTGACAATTCGATGGCAGGGTGTGGGTTGGTGAATGCCCGGTGAACGTCATCTGCCAGCCTGTGCAGTACCAACAGTAAAATTCAGAGGCAGTGGTGGAGTTTTTCATGGAGAGATCTTGCACCCCTTGTTGTTTTGCGATGCACTATCACAGCACACGCCTACATTGTTTTAAGCACCTTCTTGCTTCCCACTGTGGAAGAGAAATTCGGGGATGCATCTTTCAGCACGTTCGAGCACCTGTACATAATGTATGGCCGGTGGCGGAGTGGTGACACTCAGTACTCTGATATACACTATGCGATCAAAAGTATCCGGACACCCCCAAGAATACACGTTTTTCATATTAGGTGCATTGTGCTGTCACATACTGCCAGGTATTCCATATCAGCGACCTCAGTAGTCATCTGCCTTCGTGACAGAGCAGAATGGGGTGTTCCACGGAACTCACGGACTTCGAAAGTGGTAGTGGACTGGTCTGCACAGAGTCCTTACCTGAATCCTATAGATCACCTTTGGGATGTTTTGGAATGCCGACTTCGTGCTAGGCCTCACCGACCAACATCGATACCTCTCCTGAGTGCAGCACCCCTTGAATAATGGGCTGCAATTCCCAAAGAAATCTTCCAGCACCTGATTGAACGTATACCTGCGAGAGAGGAAGCTGTTATCAAGGCTGAGGCTGGGCCAACACCATATGAATTCCAGCATTACCGATGGAGGGCGCCACAAACTTCTAAGTCATTTTCAGCCAAGTGTCCGGATACTTTTGATCACATAGTGTATACACAGAGTGGTCCATTTATAGTGACCGGACCAAATATCTCACGAAATAACCATCAAACTAAAAAATAGGAAGAACAAATCTGATCGTGCGTGACGGGTAAAACAGATGGCGCTATGGATGGCCAACTAGAAGGCGCTGCAGTAGGTCAAATTGATAGGAATTGCATTTGTTAAAGTAGGTACCACCATTTTTATTACAGTACGTAATGTTTGATTTGGAACATTTGTTTCGCTTTGTGATGGATGGCGCAGTAATATTCTCACAAATGTAGCAGCGCAACCGATACCACTGTGTGCAGTTCATTACTTAAATTAGGTATGATAATACCCTTGTCCAGTCATAATAATTATGCGGAAGACACAGTCTTGTTAAAATGGAACGTTTAACAATCGCAGAAAAGGTATATATAGTATTTATGTATGGCTGTTGTTATCAAAATGCCCAACAAGCTTGTTCTATGTATGTTGATCGTTACCCTGGCAGGCTGCATCCAAATGTCCGGACCTTTCGTCGAATAGTTAACGTATTTAAAGAAGCCGCAGGTATTGAGCCAAAGAAGAAGTCGCAATCAAGAATTGCAACAAATGAAGATGCCCAGGTAAGTGTTTTAGCTACAGCTGAGGCTAATCTGCACGTTAGTAGCAGACCAACTGAGCGAGAATCGGGAATTACAAAAACGTCGGTTCTGAGAATTCTGTATCATAATACATTTCAGCCTTACCATATTTCTGTGCACTATGAATTGCTTGGGGATGACTGTAAACCTCACGTAAATTTTTGCTACTGTGCGCAAAATAAATTACGAGACGTTAAGAGATTTTTTCAAGAGTTCTATTTAATGATGAAGCGTCATTCACAAATTGAGGTAATGTAAAACGGCACAGTATGCACTATTGGGCAACGGAAAATCCACGACGGCTGCGACAAGTGGAACATCAGAGACCTTGGCGGATCAATGTACAATATGGAATCACGGGAGGACATCTAATTGGCCATTATGTTATCGATGGAAGTCTAGCAATGTATGCCGATTTATTAATTAATGTTTTACCGACTCCACTACAAGATGTTTCACTTCATGACAGAATGGCAATGTACTTTCAACATGATGGATGTCGCGCACACAGCACGCGTGCAGTTGAAGCGTTATTAAATAGAATAGTTAACGACAGGTGGATTGGTCGTAGAACCACCATACCATGGCCTGTACCTTACATCTCCGGACTTACATCTTTGGGGAAAGTTGAAAGATATTTGTTATCATGATCCACAGATAACGCCTGAAAGCATGGGTCAGCTCATTGTAAATGCATGTGCGACAGTTACTGAATTCAGTTCACTCGCTGTTGAGAGGAATTTCGTTCTGCGTGTTGCCGAATGCACTGAAGTTGAAGGACATCATTTTGAGCATTTATTACATAATGTGGTTATTACGGTTTCTCACGCAGTAATTTGTGATACGGTCACAAAAGCAAATGGATTACCCTGGAACAATAGAAATAAAGTCTAAATGTAACTACTTTTGTGTTTTAATTTAAAAAACCACATCGTTACCAACTGTTCATCTAAATGGGTGAGGCATATTATAAGTGTTGGAATATTACAGTGCCATCCGTCACAAAGCGAAACAAATGTCCCAAATCAAACAGCCATATTTATTTACGTACTGTACGAATAAGTAATAAAAACTGGGGGTACCGGTTAAAAAAAAACGCAGTTTCTATCAAATTCCCCTATGGCAGCGCCATCTAGTGGACCATCCATAGCGCCAACCGCTGTCACCCGTCAGATTCGTTTGATGCTAATTTCGTGAGATATTTGGCCCGGTCATTATCAATGGACCATTCTGTATATACACTGGTGTCAAAAATTAAAGCAACAAACGGTAATTTTGCAGGGTTACGTTATTTTACCACAAACAGTGTAATAAGGTGATAGCAAAGTGGAAACAATGTAAATAATACAGAACGTAAGCAACTGCAACATGCATACCAGTAGACGCAAATGGTTCAAATGGCTCTGAGCACTATGGGACTTAACAGCTGTGGTCATCACTCCCCTAGAACTTAGAACTACTTAAACCTAACTAACCTAAGGACATCACACACATCCATGCCCGAGGCAGGATTCGAACCTGCGACCGTAGCAGTCGCGCGGTTCCGGACTGCGCGCCTAGAACCGCGAGACCACCGCGGCCGGCAGTAGACGCAAATGTTCTTCGTTATTTACACCTTAACAGATTTGCACACACATTCCGACAACAGGTTAATGTGTTCATTATGGAATGTGATCACCTCTGGCAGCAACACAGGCCTTACAACGGCGGAGAATGACGTGAATAACGCCTTCAATGTCATGCTGAGACAATAATGCTCAGTTTTTCTGCAGACCTGCTCACAAGTCTTGGAGAGTGGTTAGTGGATGTTGACGTGGTGTAACACGTCTCCCTAGCGTATCCCAGACATGCCCTATGGGATTCAAATCAGGAGAGCGAGAAGGCCACGCCGTACGTGTAGTATCCTCCGTTTCCAAGAAAACATCAACCACTCGTGCTCGATGAGGTCCAGCATTATTGTCCATCAATACGAAGTCTGGGCGCACAGCACGTCGTAAATTGTAGATGAGGTCCCAAGATCTCCTCACGATACCTGACAGCAGTTAAACCTTTACGATACACCCGGGATGGCCGGAGTGGCCGAGCGGTTCTATGCGCTACAGTCGCAGGTTCGAATCCTGCCTGGGGAATGGATGAGTGTGATGTCCTTAGGTTAGTTAGGTTTAAGTAGTTCTAAGTTCTAGGGGACTGATGACCTCAGAAATTAAGTCCCATAGTGGTCAGAGCCATTTGAACCATTTTTTGATCGACACGTACAATTTGATGAGGAGGTGTTCGAGTGGTCAACATAATTCCTGCCCACACTATTAGCGATCCTCCTCGACATCGGTCTCTTTCCACAATGTTCGGGTCTCGAAATCGTTTTCCACATTAGCTTCAGGTGCGAAACCGTCAAGGATCACTCTCCAGGCCAAATCGGAACTCTTCTGTGTAAAGAAAATTAGCCCACTGTTCGACTGTCCAGTTGACAAGTTGACGACTCCACACTAGACGTTCCCTACAATACGTCCAGTGGATGCTACGAGGTCAGGTGCCAGCTGCTGCGCCGTTCAAGGCGGTACCGTCGTGCACTAACAGCCAAATTAGGGTCCTCTCTTTCTAATGTCACACTTCTTCGGCCCTGCTCTGGTCTTCTGGATACAGAAACAACAGAACGATCCACATTAAGAGGCCGAGAGCGGTGGCGCAATGGTTAGCACACTGGACTTGCATTCGGGAGGGCGACGGTTCAGTCCCGCGTCCGGCCATCCTGATTTAGGTTTTCCGTGATTTCCCTAAATCGCTCCAGGCAAATGCCGGGATGGTTCCTTTGAAAGGGCACGGCCGACTTCCTTCCCCGTACTTTCCTAAACCGACGAGACCGATGGTCTCACAGTTTGGTCTCTTCCCCCAAAGCAACCGAACCACATTAAGACGTCGGGCCACATGAGTTTGCGGCTGTCCTGCTTCCATTCTTCCTACGGACCTCCCCGGCAGAGAGGCCGGTAGACGTCTTCTCTGTGCCATGCTGCACCGCCCGTGACTGTGTACACAGCGATTGTGAGTGTGGGACTATCAGGCAAACTCTACTCCGTTTGATGGGTGTCAAGGCGTCATCGTTGGCGTGGTTTTCCGTTGACCGAAGTGCCATCTTCCGTGCGGAGCACGACATCTGTTGACAGTTTATACGATTATATCGTCGATTAAACGCAGGGCGGGAAGTAGCTGTAATTTTGAACACCAGTAAATACAGGGTGTTACAAAAAGGTTCGGCCAAACTTTCAGGAAACATTCCTCACACACAAAGAAAGAAAATATCTTATGTGGGCAGGTGTCCGGAAACGCTTACTTTCCATGTTAGAGCTCATTTTATTACTTCTCTTCAAATCGCATTAATCATGGAATGGAAACACACAGCACCAGAACGTACCAGCGTGACTTCAAACACTTTGTTACAGGAAATGTTCAAAATGTCCTTCGTTAGCGAGGATATATGCATCCACCCTCCGTCGCATGGAATCCCTGATGCGCTGATGCAGCCCTGGAGAATGGCGTATTGTATCTCAGCCGTCCACAATACGAGCACGAAGAGTCTTTACACTTGGTACCGGGGTTGCGTAGACAAGAGCTTTCAAATGCCCCCTTAAATTAAAGTCAAGTGGGTTGAGGTCAGGAGAGCGTGGAGGCCATGGAATTGGTCCGCCTCTACCAATCCATCGGTCACCGAATCTGTTGTTGAGAAGCGTACGAACACTTCGACTGAAATGTGCAGGAGCTCCATCGTGCATGAACCACATGTTGTGTCGTACTTGTAAAGCCACATGTTCTAGCAGCACAGGTAGAGTATCCCGTATGAGATCATGATAACGTGCTCCATTGAGCGTAGGTAGAAGAACATCACCAACAATGCCTGCCCAAACGTTAATAGAAAATCTGTGTTGAGGACGTGATTGCACAATTGCGTACGGATTCTCGTCAGCCCACACACGTTGATTGTGAAAATTTAGAATTTGATCACTTTGGAATGAAGTCTCATCCGTAAAGAGAACATTTGCAGTGAAATGAGGATTGACACAGTGTTGTATGAACCATTCGCAGAAGTGTACCCGTGGAGGCCAATCAACTGCTGATAGTGCCTGCACACGCTGTACATGGTACGGAAACAACTGGTTCTCCCGTAGCACTCTCCATACAGTGACGTGGTCAACGTTACCTTGTACAGCAGCAACTTCTCTGACGCTCACATTAGGGTTATCGTCAACTGCACGAAGAATTGCCTCGTCCATTGCAGGTGTCCTCGTAGTTCTAGGTCTTCCCCAGTCGCGAGTCATAGGCTGTAATGTTCCGTGCTCCGTAAGACGCCGATCAATTGCTTCGATCGTCTTCTTGTCGGGACTCCTTCGTTCTGGAAATCTGTCTCGATACAAACGTACCGCGCCAGGGCTATTGCCCCGTGCTAATGCATACATCAAATGGGCATCTGCCAACTCCGCATTTGTAAACATCGCACTGACTGCAAAACCATGTTCGTGATGAACGCTAACCTGTTGATGCTACGTACTTATGTGCTTGATGCTAGTACTGTAGAGCAATGAGTCGCATGTCAACACAAACGCCGAAGTCAACATTACCTTTCTTCAATTGGGCCAACTGGAGGTCAATCGAGGAAGTACAGTACATACTGACGAAAGTAAAATGAGATCTAACATAGAAATTAAGCGTTTCCAGACACATGTCCACATAACATCTTTTCTTTATTTGTGTGTGAGGAATGTTTCCTGAAAATTTGGCCGTACCTTTTTGTAACACCCTGTATATTTGTATTTAATATACCTAAGTAATTAAAATTTCTAATTTGATGAAACCACTAAACTCGTTTTCCTTTTTGAAAGTGCGAACTCTCTTCTCTCAGATCAGACCGCATGAAATGTAAGACGCACTGTCGGAACGTAAAGGGATTTACTCTGTTCTGAGTGCTTTTACTCGGAGCATAACACATTTTAATAACTTGATGGATTAGGGCTCGTTAGCGAACCCTGTGAAATGCTGCTATAAATTTGTGTGCGACGGTGTAGTAGTGAAATAAGTCTTACAAACACGTGGAACATTTTGCAAGGTGTGTTCTAAACAGTTGTTTACGCCGCTAGTCTGTTAGGAGCTCATTAGAGACAAAGTTGCTTTAGTAAAAGCGTCTCTACCTTCACAGCGCTAATGTTGTCGCAAACGAAACCGCAAGCTCGTTACTCTCATGCCAACCACTCTATTCACTCCGGGTACATCAGACGCGCACTACATTGCACGTAAAACTTGATAACATTCCACAACGTGTCTGAATGTAGCATGTCTGTCCAGAGACTATACATCTCTGCTAAGCCCTGCTTTTAAAGCTCAAGTAAATGGCAGGGGACGCATAATTCATTTATCGTTCTTGACGTCGCTCGTTTTTCGATATAAAGTAAATAAAAATTCCTACACAGTAGCGTTGCTTGTGTGAAATTTCATAATCTCTCATTTTTAATAAATCTGATACTTTTCCAGAAGAATCTCCGTACCAAAGAGGAAACCCACTCGAGTGTGGGACATGGTATTTCTGTTTTAACGGCATTCAGAGATGTGAATGTTGTTCACTATTTGCTGATCAGTCGCTAAGCGTGAACACTTCGTCACGACGAAACGCCATTTTCCAAGCTGCCTGTTGGCTTTTGTTTCGGGATCTTCGGCCGACGTCTGTGTAACGATTTTTCTGTAGTTTCGCGAGCACGAATGGCTGGCATATGCAAGGGTTCATCCTCTTTTGTTGGTGATCGGTACAGTCAGTCCGGAAGTGTATGTTTTATATACGAAATTAGTGAATAATATCATACCCGTCACTCGTTCCTCCATTTCCAACAAAATTTCGGTGATATAAAGTACAGATGGGAAAGCTTAGTTGTGGAAGGAATATGTATAGGGCCTATATAAAGGACAAAAAACGTGAGGATATTATTATTCAAAGAAGGGAGAAAGCACATCACGATGTGATGCGAGATTTGATTACGGGAAGAATTTCACAGGACACTGAAGGACCTAAGTGGAAACAAGGACGCTTGAATACGACAATCCCTCAGAATTATTGAGATCGTTGAGAGAGCCATGCATGACAGAACTATTCCATCATAAATGAGACAGGTGAAATACCCTGAGACAACAACAAGAATGCAACAACCCCAATTCCAAAGAAGGTAGATACTGAGAGATGGGGATACAAGAGAAACCTCAGTCTAATAAGCCACGGTTGCAAAATCCTGACACGAGTTATTTACAGGAGGATCGAAAAATTGGTTGGGGCCGATCTCGAGGAAGTGTAGGGACATGTCAGGCAATGCTGACCCTGCGACGTATCTTGGATGATAAGCTCGAGGAAAGAAAAACCCACGTTTATAGCATCTGTAGATTTAGATAAAGCTTTTCATAACGTTGACTGGACTACATTCTTTGAAATTTGTAAGGTATCACCGATAAGATAGAGGGAGCGAAAGATTATTTACAAATTGTACAGAAACCGGACTACAGTTATAAAAGTCTAAAGACGTGAAAGGGAAGCAGTAGTTGAGAAGGGAGTAAGACAGGGCTGTAACCTATCCGCAAAATTATTCGGTCTGTGTATTGAACAAGCAATAAAGGGAACCAAGGAAATATTTGGAAAGGGAATTAAATTTCACGGAGAGGAAATAAAAACTTTAAGGTTTGCCGGTAACATTTTGTCAGAGACAGCAAAGCATTTGGAAGAACAGTTGAATGGAATGGACAGTGTCTTGAAAATAAATTATAAGATGGGCATCAACAAAAGTAAAACTGGGGTAATGGAATGTAATCTAATTAATACAGGCTATGCTGAGGGAACTAGATTAGGAAATGAGAAACTAAAAGTAGTAGATGAGTTTTGCTGTTTGAGTAGCAAAATACTGATGATGGCCTAAGTAGAGACGATATAAAGTGCAGACTGACAAAAACAAGACATGCATTCTCTAAATACATTAATTCGTTAAGATCTAACATAAGTTTAATTGTTGGCAACTATTTATCGATGGTATGGAAGCCACACGTGGCCGACAAGAAGTTTAGACAAAAAGACAATAGCCGCTTTTGAAATGTGATGCTATAGAAGAATGATGGAAATCGGATGGCTATATCGAATAACTCATAAGGAAGTACTGAACAGAATTGTGGAAGAATTAATTTATGGCAAAATTTGACTGAAAGAAGGACTTGGATGAGAGGACACAATCTGAGACATCAAGGAGTTATAAATTTGGTTCAAATGGTTCAAATGCCTCTGAGCACTATGCGACTTAACTTCTGAGGTCATCAGTCGCCTAGAACTTACAACTAATTAAACCTAACTAACCTAAGGACATCACACACATCCATGCCCGAGGCAGGATTCGAACCTGCGTCCGTAGCGGTCGCTCGGCTCCAGACTGTAGCGCCTAGAACCGCACGGCCACATCGGACGGCCTATCAATTTGGTGATGAAAAGATGCGTGAGGATGAAAGTTGTAGAGAGAGACCAAGCCTTGAATACAGCAAGCATATCCAAACAGATGTCGGTTGCGGTTGTTATGCACAGATGAAGAAGCTGGCAAGGGATAGACTAGCACCGATAGCTGCATCAAACCAGTCCGACACAACAACAACAACAAAATCATATATCATGAAGAGAAGGGAGCGGACACTTTAGAGTACAAATAAAATGACAATGTCTCGGTGATCCAATGAAGATGATGTCACCATCATTTTGATCGAAAGTAAGGATGAATTAGAGGTGTCGTTGGACAGAATGCAGAGGTTCCACAATGATGAATTACGTTCCAACATACAGTGTATTGGAATAAAGGAAATTTTGAGCAAAGTAAAAGAGAAAAGCGTAATACTTTACATAGAAAGTGAGGCATTACACTAGCAGAGCAGATTAATTTAATTTAATTCTATTTAATAAGTTAAAATTACAAAAGTTGGTGAGGCAAAAATATCTTAAGCGTTAATTACCACAAAAGGCGATAACTGTGTTACAAAGTAGGCTGTTATTGTCACATAATGATGTAAAATCGACGGAAATATTGTAATGTACACAATTACAAACTCTGTAAGAACTCTAAAAGCAATTAAATGAAACAACAAGTTTCCTGTTACCAGTCACTGCTTATTTATCTCCACGACACGTTTCAAAGGTTTAAACCTCCATCATCAGGGGGATTTAAATTTGTTAGTATGACATGTGTGTGGGTGCGTGTGTGTTATGTTACGATTTTTTGGAGGAACTTGTGACACTTTCTAGTGGGAGAAAGAAAATACTATTCCAGAACGTTGAAATATATCACTGCGAAATAACGTTAAACTTGAGTAAACTCTCTACCATTCCATCCTTTTAACTCTTCACATATTTCAAAGGATTTAGTGCTCAAAATTTTCCCCCTCTCGTGTTTTGGTGTTTTAAGCGATCTTCCTTTTGATTTATTCAGTGTACGAGGCAATGTTTCGTTCCTCTATGAGCTTTATTTCGACTGGAAATTCTGCTGTCTCCAAGTGAGCATTTGTGCCAGTTGTTCTGTGCTTTTGTTCCAGTAAAAAATAACTTTCCATGTTTAGAAAGTTATGAAGCAGGCGTCATTTAATAGCTGGTGTAGCCATCTCTGAGCAGAGACGAAAGAGGTTGAAATTGACGAATGCCTTCACGGCCAGTTAGCGAGCAGTTTATTGAGGCGCAGCGATTGCAACCTCCCTGGCTGCGACCCAGGCACGAAAGGGCCGTTCGGGGCGGCAGCTGGGAGCAGTACTCAATCGGCCTATATTGATCAGCAGCCCTTGTCACAGCGGAATTCCACCCCGCGCCCCTGGCATTGCCACTAACACATCAGCAGCCTGTGCGAGCTTTGGTGTGCCGCTGCTTAGCATCGCGTCGGAGCCGCTCTCGCTATCAAAGAACGCTTCCTTTTGATCGAGATGAGTCTGCTAATCTGTCACAGACTTCACTTAGTCTGCTGCATGCTGATGTTCTCCTTGCCGGAGTACGGTTTTTCACACACAGGTTACCAATTTAACATGGCCATTTATGTGGTGGTCGTATCCACGATAATGGTATAATTCCTCCCAGTGACAATAGTCGTATTGATCATAACATATTCATAGATTATTATGAATTTACTGATAGAAATAATACTCATAACTGAAGTCGGAGACATTCGTAATTTTACTGGAGATGTATTGTAGGTTGTTGATGGAGTAGGTGAACGACAAAGTGATTGTTGATGTCGAAGATGCGTTGGTGAGTGCAGAGTCTACCTAATACTAACATTCATATCGGAACGCACGTAATAAGTTTGAAGTCACTCGGAGATCCACTTCCTTTCGAAGCAATACTGAGCTTGTTTGGCACGCGAATTCACTGTATGTATTCTGGTTGAATAACCTTGCTACTAGAAAACTATAACGTCGATCATGGAAGGCAGCCATATATAGAAATGTTTTCTTTGTGCTAGACGTTAATGAACTAATGTTCTGCAAAAAAATATGACAGCCCTGCTGAGGATGTTTCATAAGATATCCTTAACGTACTCACACTATTTTGTTTTCCCCTCGCACATACACTACTGACCAATAAAAATTGCTACACCACGAATATGACGTGCTACAGACGCGAAGAAGATGGTGTGATATCCAAATGATCAGCTTTCCAGAGAATTCACACATGCTTGGCGCCGGTGGCGACACCTACAACGTGCTGACATGAGGAAAGTTTCCAACCGATTTCTCATACACAAACACCAGTTAACCGGCTGTGCCTGTTGAAACGTTGTTGTGATGCCTCGTGTAAGGAGGAGAACTGCGTACCATCACGTTTCCGACTTTGATAAAGGTCGGATTGTAGCCTATCGCGATTGTGGTTTACTGTATTGCGACATTGCTGCTCGCGTTGGTCGATATCCAATGACTGTTAGCAGAATATGTAATCGGTGGGTTCCAGAGGGTAATACGGAACGCCGTGCTGGATCCCAACGGCCTCGTATCACTAGCAGTCGAGATGACAGGCACTTATCCGCATGGCTGTAACGGATCGTGCAGCCACGTCTCGATCCCTGAGTCAACAGATGGGGACGTTTGCAAGACAACAACCATCTGCACGAACAGTTCGACGACGTTTGCAGCACCATGGACTATCAGCTCGATGGCCGTAGCTGCGGTTACCCTTGATGCTGCATCACAGACAGGAGCGCCTGCGATGGTGTACTCAACGACGAACCTGGGTGCACGAATGGCAAAACGTCATATTTCGGATGAATCCAGGTTCTATTTATAGCATCATGATGGTCGCATTCGTGTTTGGTGACATCGCGGTGAACGCACATTGGAAGCGTGTATTCGTCATCGCCATACTGGCGTATCATCCGGCGTGATGGTATGGGGTGCCATTGGTTACACGTCTCGGTCACCTCTTGTTCGCATTGACGGCACTTTGAACAGTGGACGTTACATTTCAGATGTATTACGACCCGTGGCTCTACCCTTCATTTGATTCCTGTGAAAGCCTACATTTCAGCAGGATAATACACGACCGCAAGTTGCAGATCCTGTGCGGACCTTTCTGGATACAGAATATGTTCGACTGCTGTCCTGACCAGCACATTCTCCAGATCTCTCACCAATTGGAAGCGTCTGGTCAATGGTGGCCGAGCAACTGGCTCGACACAATACGCCAGTCACTACTCTTGATGAACTGTGGTATCGTGTTGAAGCTGCAAGGGCAGCTGTACCTGTACACGCCATCCAAACTCTGTTTGACTCAATGCCCAGGCGTATCAAGGTTGTTATTAGGCCAGAGGTGGTTGCAGTCACATGTCAGTTCTAGTATAATATATTTGCCCAATGAATACCCGTTTATCATCGGCATTTCTTCTTGGTGTAGCAATTTTAATGGCCAGTAGTGTAGCATTTATTGAAGTGTCCTGCGCTACCACTACGTCTGTGAGTGTTGTGAAGTGCTTTTCATTGCACCTTGCACAGTTTCAACGATAGTAGCTCGTCTTTGCCCTAGTAATGAGTACATAGAGCTACTGCATGATGCAGTGTGAAGTATACAGAGTTCTCGGGAAAAATTCGACTGCTAAACATAGTAGCGAAAGTTATCAAACTAACTGATAGATACAGGAGGTCATTAAAGTGGCTTACTTCCTAAATTAAGTAAACCACTAACATGAAAGTGACTGTAATTTTAATTTGGATGACAACAAAATCAGTGCAATTGAAACCACTTAAACAAAACATTTATGGTAAAATTGCTGTTTACAAACCTCTTATAAGCTAGATGAATGTAAAATCCAGGCTTCTGTGGTCAAAGAAGTTCGAAACATAGACTACTGGCTAAGAAAAATATATAAAGTATTCTGACAAATCAATTTTAACACTGTTCCTTTTTACAAAATGTATTTACGAGTGGAGATCACCATAATAAGAGTAAAATACTAACTTGCAACTAACTGAGAAACATCGTGAAGTTTCAGTGATAATTTGTGCGGCCATATCGTGGATATCAGTTGGTTCTATTGCTACACTTATAGAAAAGTTAACTGCAATGTTGATCAAACCCCTGTAGTTCAATATTTTAATTACGTGGTACAGTCTCTGTACGCGCCGGGAAGCTACTTGTCCCAACTTAAAGGCGTTCACCACTGACGGCTGTAGATTTCCAAAAGTGGTTTAATTAATATGAATGGAAATGACACAGCTTCCCCGCCTGTACAGGCGCATGATTTCAGTACCACCGCGCCTTAATAGGCTCAATTTTCTGTGTGTTGCCTGGACTGTACGGCCGGTTATCAACTACAGAATTCAAATAATGACGCCATTCACCGACGGAGGAATTCCCCGGAGACTCTCTACAGTCCTCCACGGAAATGTCCAGACACAGATATGGAGTAAGATAGTCGCGGAGGGCACCTACGAATAAAGCTGGAATTACAGGGTGATTATAATTAAACTTTTGCTACCTCAAAGCGTTCCCATGAAAATAGAATAATCGTAAGAAAATAAAACTTTGTGGCTACGTTTGTAAGGGCATGCGGAAGAGAACTGATGAATAAACCATTGGAAGAATAACATTTTAATTTTCATATTACTGGGTAACATTTGTTAATTGCGTACCATGTTTACGTTCCAGGTTACAAACGTTGCTCAATGTGACGAACACGGCCGATTGCTCTACTGCTGCGCGAAACATTTCAGGTAATCGAGTGACCTCACGAGCAATATGAGATGGAGCTCCATCGTGCATCAAAATAGTTGACACCAAGGCGCCACTATCCCATAATATAGGGATAACATGTTGACGAAGCAGATCTCAGTAACGAGTGCGGTTCAAGCTGCTTGCTGTTAGCCCTTGGGGGTCTGAGTTCCCCAAAGGAAAGTGGACCAACTGTGAACTGATCCGTGAAGCGACACCACACAGTGTCGCGTTCAGTATGCAGTGGCCAGTATGCAGCGGCCAACGTTCGTTGGCGATGATGATGCCTAAATGCGACAATATTGTGAGTATTCATTGCCCATAAGCGTAAAGTGTGCTTCATCACTCCACAAAATGTTCCTCAGTCACATGTCGCTAACTTCATCCCGTTCAAGAAACTTAAGAGTAATATCTACTCGAATTTCTGCGCCACGTGGAAAAAATTGGTGAGAAATATGAGGTCTTTACGGGTACCATTTCCCAGTTATTCGCAACACTTTTCGAACAGTTGACCATGGAATCTTCTGCTGTCGTGACACAGCTCGCGCCCGTTTCTAATGACATCGATTTCGACGGAACGTTAAAACCTCATGTTCTTCTACAGCTCGTACACTGCTTGAAGATAGCACATTGGTCCAACAATATCAGCCATGGCAGCAGCAACCTTTTCAAGAAACTGTGGCGATAATGGCCATCGGCCTCTCTGAGGAGCAATTCACGAAACGACAGCTAATTCGAACGTCCTAATCATGTTCTTCAACCCCACAGCGGAAAGAAGACCTCTCCCTATTCCTTTAATACATTGGTACTCGCGAAGAGTAGCAGCACTATTGCTGTTGTTTTGATGAAACAGTTCACGAGTAAAGGCCTGCTCACCTTTTCCATACTCATGTTGACTGCCTGCACACTGATGTTCGTGTTTCAACCATACGTCATCGTACCAGTAACGGCGCCTAACGGCAGCTGGCCGTTGTGGCCGAGCGGTTCTAGGCGCTTCATTCCGGTACCCGCGCTGCTGCTACGGTCACAGTTTTGAATTCTGCCTCGGGCATGGATGTGTGTGATGCCCTTAGGTCTCTTAGGTTTAAGTAGTTCTAAGTCTAGGGGACTCATAACCTCAGATGTTAAGTCCCATAGTAATCAGAGCCTAACGGCAAATCATGACTACTAAAAACGCAAATCCTGCAGCGCACCGTCTGAACATCATTCCTATAAAACTGCGTATCCACACGTTAAATAGTTGTCCGTCTACATCAGTTCAGGTATCGAAAGTCTTAAACACCCTCTAAATGTTAGCCGTATCCTCCACTACACCTCACGACGCACTGACAGATGGTCGTTACCGCAGGCGATACACAGAATTTTCTTTCTGTAGACGCAAGATTCCAAGTGGATAAATGTAGACAATTTCAAGTGATTATCAAAAAAAAGTTCCCAGTGAAGAGGAAGGATAGACATTGAAGGACAGCAGATAAAAATGAAGAGGAACTTTGAGTTACCGGTGCTTCAGATGTGAACTGAACCGGCGAAAAAATCTTCTCTCCAACGATGAGGTATCTGAATCATGAGAATGATGTGGAAGTTATCAGCAATGTTAACAAAAATTAAAGGAGTCTGATAAAGGGATTATTCTGACTCTGTCGAGAGGTTTATGTCGCAATCTCATCTAAATTTTCACGTGGGATATGTGGCTTTTTCGGTTTGTTAATTATCTTAACTGGACTAAAACTTATGTATACCTTTTAATTTTAGCTGCATAGTGTATTTTTCAGTCCTTTCAGATAGCTGTGCTGTACACGTAGCATATGATTTTGATACATGTTGGAACTGTGGGTTGATGAAAGTCATAATTGTTGCGTTTAGGGGCTCCGTTTGCATTGCTTAATTTGATAATCTGTTGGATGATATTTTGACATTTGTTCCACGAGCCTTGTGGCTTTTAGCTTACGAGAAAGGCGGGCAGTTAGCCCGACGCCGCCACTGATCCTTACTCGCCACGCCTCTGCAGGGTGCTAACAGCTTCTCCCTGCTTAGCCCCAAGCCCTTCACATCAAAATTTAATCTCTCCTCTCAAGATACCCCATTCTAATCCAGGTCAAGTACCGCGAGACAGAGTTCTCTGCTGCGCTGCGGAACTTCCCGTAATTTCTTTCAACCAATGCTGACACCAATTGATTAACTTCTATAAATAAATTCAAATGGAGTTATGGTTGATCTCTTAACTACAAGAATCCCCTTTAAATGATCATGTTTTTATTTCAGTTAAGAAATCTCTGATTCAGCAATACTACCTAACGTCTCATTAATTTGAAATTGATCGTTCTTATTAAGTGTTCTGGCACCCAGTGAAACTAACTTTACAGCTTGTTATAATTGCACATATTTCAGAAACAAAGGTCAGTGTGAGGTACGAATTTTCAGAATTTGTCAAATAAACTATAGTGTGCGATACTGTTACACCAAAATTGTTAGATTAAATTTTGTGCCACGTCATTATGTTTTCATGGAAATATCATGGCTTATTCCTTTAACATAATATTTGTTTACATTTTCCTTTGATTAGCAACAGGAGCATGGATTTTATGACTGAGTATATGATTTGCCTTCTTCACTGTTTTAGTTTTTGTGTCTTATATGTATGCGGACGGGGAATGCGAATAGGTGGCGCTAGGTGGGAATATTAGTCAGCCGAGGAGCGTACCGAGATAGACCGCAGAATTGCTATAAAAACTGTGTTCGGGTGGAGCAGTCGTAGCAGACGATCCTGGGTTCGAATCAATCTGTCTTCGGCAGGGTGAGGCGAGCATGCCTTGTATGCGTCAGAACTCTTGTGCTGCTTGCGAGTGACCGCGTGTTCCTTTACTCCCGCCTATCAGCTTGTCTTCGTGTCCGAATTCATCGACCATCTTGGTGTTTTCCTATCACCAAGCCACGATTAAATTAACTTTTCCTTTGAATAATGAACGATCAAAAGCATATGAAGTAGAAGAGTTTGCCGGCCGCGGTGGCCGAGCTGTTCTAGGCGCTTCAGTCCGGAACCACGCGGCTGCTACTGTCGCAGGTTCGAATCCTGCCTCGGGCATGGATGTGCGTAATGTCCTTAGGTTAGTTATGATTAAGTAGTTCTAAGTCTAGGGGACTGATGACCTAGATGTTAAGTCATATAGTGCTTAGAGTCATTTGAACCATTTGAACCAAGTAGAAGGGTTTACGTTGAGACGAAATGCGTTTCCCACAGTAAGGTGTTCTCGGAATTCATTTTCCGATATTTAGTATCAGTGTGTAAATAAAGCTGGCGAAGCAAGAGCTGTGCGCCGATGTTGTGCGGCGCCATGATACTGATCTCAAGTTCCGATACTGTGACGGCTATCGCGGTTGATCACGCTGGTTTTGTCCTCTGGATGTTGAGGGTTTTCAAACTCCCGTTTGAGGTGCCATCGGACGTTGTGGTGCCCGCCTTTAAATATTACGGCCACGGAAGACGTTCGAATCCTACTGTGTCCTCGGTGGTGTCTGTCTTATCTGAAACACGAGCCTTCTTACTTGGTTATTGTCGGCAGCGTGTATGTCGTCATGTACGATGGCCACCAGCGCAATTGTTCCTGTTGTGTCCAGGAAGGTCATGTCCATTCTGAATGTCTCCGACGTAGACTTGTTCAGACGTAACCCAACCTGCGGCGCCCACTGCGTTACCTCTTGTGTTACCCGTCCCCGGCGGGGCTGCCTCCTGCGCCCATTCTGAGTCAGTCGGCGCCGGCGTCAAATCCTCCCCACGACGCAATGAACGTTTTGCCTGTCTCTCCTACACTGCAGCCGGAGGCAGTACCAACGCACGATGACCATCAGCAGACGCAAACCGTCTGTCCCGACCCCATGGCTGTTGATCATGGAGCTGTACCGTCCACCGCTTTTCTGCAGTCTGCCGACAGCCGTCCGCCGTCCGACACGGGACAACATATTAGGAACCGATGGTCGCCGAGGAAACGGAAGAGAATGAGCCGTACCCCTTCTGACGACTGCCGCCATCGGATGTGTGCACAAGATGACGGCCCTCCGACTGATGCACTGTCCTCCGACGCCTTGGCCTTGGAAGACTGAACGTCTCTCTCTGCCACTATCTCCATTCAGCACCCACCTACGGACACCGATGGTGCGGTTGCCCCGCTTTCTGTGTCTGCCGCTACCTGTGGCCACACCTCTGATAGTGTTCCACTGAAGCGGCCTGGTGAGACGTCTGTCTCCGGAGTGGACGTCAAATGGCTCTGAGCACTATGGGACTTAACATCTGTGGTCATCAGTCCCCTAGAACTTAGAACTACTTAAACCTAACTAACCTAAGGACATCACACACATCCATGCCCGAGACAGGATTCGAACCTGCGACCGTAGCAGTAGCGCGGTTCCGGACTGAGCGCCTAGAACCGCTAGACCACCGCGGCCGGCTGGAGCGGACGTCGATGCTGAGGATGGACGTTCTGGAGGAGTACAGGGAGATTAACGGCCTAATGAGATCAGCTCCCTCTCCGTCACAGTGATGCGCCCTTCCTGGGCATCCGAATGGGGAGCTCCCCGCGCTTCTTCCATATTTGCATGGCAAGATTTTCAGACTTATTCCTTACCCACAATCAATGTCAACACCATTCGTGCACGCCATAAATTGGCGTTACTTTATGAAATGCTGTATGCTGCGGACATTGACGTTGCCCTCCTTCAACGCCGTATTGGTTGTGGAGTGACTATTCTTTTACGCGAAGGTATCCTCGCTGATATAGCTGCCTATCTCCCTTATGACAGGGAGCCGTCAGAATCGCCGACGTCCAAGGGCCATATGGTTCGGAGCGCCGCCGCGAACGTTATACTTTTTTCTCTGGGTCAGCAGGATGCCTTAATGATGGGACGCGACTTCAACTCAACACAGGCTCTCAAAGACCAACTGCTGCACCACTCTGCATGCGCGGTGCTAGCGGCAATTGCACAGCACCTCAAAGTTGAAGGCTCTTGGGTGTATGTTCCTAGTGATCACCTGGGTTTTATGCATTTCACTAGCTATTCTTCCAGTCACCTCGATCGTTTTTCTATCTACCGCGAAATTGTTGGCATCGTGCAGGCTACCGAACTCTGGCCTGTTGCATTCTCTGACCACGATGCATATATCTGTGGCGTCAGTCTCTACCGCCGAAAACTGTGGCGCAGCCAGAGACCATGGTAACTGAAGACTTACTTCATCCGACTGCTGGTAGCTCATCGAGACTATGTGAACAGCTTCTCGTCGACGCCGTGATCCATCTGAGACTGCCCTGCTCTGCGCAAAGCCTGCCCTCCGCCAGGCCTTGACTGGCTATGGACGGAAATTCGCGGGGTGGTGGCGACGAACCCAGGATCTACTTCATCATTCTTCGGACATGTGCTATGGTGCCGTATTCGTCAGAGCGTCAGGCGATGGTGACTCATGCCAAGGCATAGCTCACTGTCCTTTCTCGATGCCGCCTTGGATGAGCTATGGTCAGTGCACACACATACGACGGATTGGTACTGGAGCAACGGTCTATGTATCACATAAGGGCGAAATAGCGCTACCGTCGGAGGAATCTGATTAATGTTCTTTCATGCACATTATATTAAGCTGTACTCTACACAACTTCACCGTCCTGCCAGCATTGCGGCTGTCTCCCAGCTCTCCTCTGGCTCGGTTCTTGGGTATGCACCAATGGATCTGCTTTCCGACGTCACAGAGGATGAAGTCCATGATGCTATCCAGGCAAGTTCTACGAACAAGTCGCCCGGCCCTGTTGGCCTCCCACTTGAGCTTTATCGAACATACCGTCCCCCACTGGTGCCAGTGTGGACGGTAATCTGTCGGGACCTTATGTCGCCTATCGTGCAGATCCCAAATGGTTTCCTTGACGTTCTCATGACTCCCATCCACAATCCTCAGAGTACATCACAGATATGCGATTACCACCCCATGACGTTGCTCAACAGCCACATGAAGATCTTTATCCGGCTGTGGGCTACACGGCTTAAACGGACCGACTGGTATTTGGTTTTTCCCTGATAAATCATCTTTGGGAGGTGTGGCCGCTGATGACTTCAGCCAGGTGTTCGGTCGGTCCGATCACGAGTACCTGAAATGGGTACATCGCAATATGGGATACACTGATATTACAGTCGACGTTATATTGCGTCTTCTTCGCGGAGCGACGTCCTGTGTACCCTACAATGGGCGTCTTACTCTTCCCATCTTGGCCCATATTTCGGTGCGTCAAGGCTGTCCTCTCTCTGCACTGTTGTATTCTTTCGCCACGGAACGTTTGCTCTGTGGCCTCTGTCAACGCCTGTCTGGGATGTCTCTCGATGACCATGTATTCAGCTGCACTGCTTATGCGGACGACCTCGTGCTCGTTCTTCACAGCGCTGCTGAGGTCAGGGAGTCATTGGTATTGTTTACTACCAACGACGAAGAATCTGGTAGTTGCCTTAACGTCAGGAAAAATCGAGCGCTATGGCTATAGGTGCGGGGCTTCCTTTGGGCAGCGCTGCTGCATTGCGTGTAGCTGCTGCTATTCGATACTTAGGACTCGATTTCGCAAGTGATCTGCTGAACACGATTGTTCTCAACTACCGGCGCCTTCTGTCCCAGTTACGAGCTGGTCTCCTAGATCGTCGTTCACGAGTCCTCGATCTTCTGCCACTGAAACTATATGTAAAGGTATATTAGGCGCCACGTATCCCTCACGTGGCACAGACACTCCCGATTCTACCGTAAATTGCCCGCCACATTTTAGCGGCATTGGGTTCATATGTTTGCAACCGCTTGCAGTTTAAGATAAGGTACGAGATGAAACTTCCTGGCAGATTAAAACTGTGTGCCCGACCGAGACTCGAACTCGGGACCTTTGCCTTTCGCGGGCAAGTGCTCTACCATCTGAGCTACCGAAGCACGACTCACGCCCGGTACTCGCAGCTTTACTTCTGCCAGTATCTCGTCTCCTACCTTCCAAACTTTACAGAAGCTCTCCTGCGAACCTTGCAGAACTAGCACTCCTGAAAGAAAGGATATAGTGGAGACATGGCTTAGCCACAGCCTGGGGGATGTTTCCAGAATGAGATTTTCACTCTGCAGCGGAGTGTGCGCTGATATGAAAGCACACAGTTTTAATCTGCCAGGAAGTTTCATATCAGCGCACACTCCGCTGCAGAGTGAAAATCTCATTGTGGAAGGTACGAGATCCTCGCCCTCTCGCGATGCAGGGGCTGTTTAGGCCTGTATTATGTCCTTGGCAGAGCGATAGCCTATTTCGTCACCTCTGAAATGGTTCTGTGGCGGCGTCGTTCCAGGTGCCTCATTGTTGCTGGATGTTCCTGCACTGCGCTCTCTCGCAGCCCCTCTCCAGCTTTCGGACGTGCCACCACCCTTCTTTTACTTCTTTCATTTTTTTCTCGATCTGAGCAATGTCTGTGCTGCGATATCACCATCGCGCTTGGTGTCCAGGTAGGTTGTCTATGGTTTTCTTCATCAGAACAGGGCACGAAATGTGGTTGAGAAAGAACATCCCCATGTCGACTGGCCTGTCGTCTGGAGATCGGTGTGCGCTCCTTAACTTTCCACTGATGTCCACTCTGCATGGTGTCTTACGGTCAATGGGAAGCAATTATGCCGCTCACGCCTTCATCAATTTCACCTAGCAGACAAGACGTTATGTGTCGCCCGCTATTTTCTGGACAAGGAAGAACTTCGTCTAGTGTGCGGATCGGCGATAGGTCCTTGGTGAAACAGATCCTGGCCTCAACTACCAGCATGACTCCTCATCAGATACCTTGTCACCTGCTCCTCTTTCCGGACTCGGAATACTTCCCGCAAACGAATACTAACTCCGTAAAGTGGATTTGTGGACACGCAGTTCAATACTTGTTTGCTGACAGCGAGAAAGAATCTTGATTTTTGACATTTTCTTAATGAACAAAGTTGTGCAGTTGTCTGAAATCCCAAATACAGACAGTTTTTCTTCAAGTTTATTTCTAGTGTCTTTCTTAAAACACGCGGGAGTTGGGGTGTTACTGCACTGAGGAGTTGGTCCACGCCTGTTCTACTCTTGCAAGGGAAACTCCCCAGCACACTCCCTCATATTAAGTAGTAAAATGACCCTAGGACAGCCAGCCAAAACTGAACACAGAGCAAGCATGAAAACTGGAAGAAGGTGTACCAAACTGTGAAAAAAGAAGCAAAATGGAAGCAGTGAACGGTCCAAACTCAAGATGTGTAACATCGAGCAGATAGCAAGCACCACGGCGTGGTGGTTGTGTGGTAACGGTGTTGGAATGCAGAGCAGGACATCAGTGTTCACATCTTTTTATACAAGATTATGACCTTTCCGTCCCGTCTATTCTCCTTCTGTAGTCTTGGCAATTGTCATACAATACATTGGATATAGAATATGAGTCATGTGGTAAGAACGTATTACCGTCGTGCTTTTGTTCTCTTCGTTGGTCTTGCGTGCATTTATAAGTAGCGTATAGGCGAGTGTTGTGTCTCTTTATTGTGTGCCATGTTCGCCAGTGGTCACTGTTCTTAAGATCTGGAAGTTTAGTGAAGATAAATTCTCATAAGCGACATCGTGAAAACGATAAACCCGTTTGAAAATGTACAGGATGATTTCGTGATGATGATACGAACTTCTAGAGATGATGGAGTTGGGTGAATGTATCAATTTGAGGTAAGGGACCCTAGTCCGAAAACTACCGAGTCGAAAGTTATAACTGAAAATCGTTCTGATACGTCTGCTGGTGGAATACACGTACCGGTATTGTTGTTACTAAGATCTACATCTACATCTGCATCTGCATGTACATACTTACTCCGCAAGCCACCATTCGATGAGTGGCGGAAGGTACACTGTATCACAACTAGTCGTTTCCTTTCCTGTTCCACTCGCAGATAGAGCGAGGGAAAAAACGACCGTCTAGATACATACGTATGAACCCTAATTTCTCGTATATTATCTTCGTAGTCCCTACGCGTAATGTATGTTGGCGGCCCTAGGATCGTTCTGCAGTCGTCTCGAAAATATTGTAGGATCGGCCACTTGCAGAGGTGGTAGTGTGGACCAAAGCAAGGGAAACATTTCTAGTAAGCATGACCTCTAAAACGCATACCTTAAGACCTGTGAGCCTCTGTTCATCTTCGATACTGTGAAACACATCTCTTCTACTGCAAGCTCCTTGGTTTCCCTATTTTTTGAGGAGATAGTATGGACCAAAAGAAAAAATATATCTTCAGTAAATATGGGCTTTAAAATGCATACCTCAAGGACTGTGAGCGTTTGTTCATCTTGGCCCCTGTGATACATTTCTTCTACTGAAAAAAATGCTCATAGCTCTTACGGCATACATTTTAGAACCCGCGATTACTAGGCTTTTTTCCTTGTTTTTGCCCATACTACCACCTCTGAAAGCTGCCTAGCCTAGAATTTTAGCAATGACAGTATGATTGTCGGGGGTATCAGAACGATTTCGGCTTACAACCATCGACTCGGTCATTTCCGGACCAGGCTCTCTTACCTAAAAAAAATGGTTCAAATGGCTCTGGGCACTATGGTACTTAACTTCTGAGGTCATCAGTCTCCTAGAACTTAGAACTACTTAAACCTGACTAACCTAAGGACATACACACACATCCATGCCCGAGGCAGGATTCCAACCTGCGACCGTAGCAGCAGGGCGGTTCCATACTGTAGCGCCTAAAACCGCTCGGCCACTCCGGCCGGCCTCTTACCTCAAACTGATACTTTTACCCTTATCCATTATGCCTCTAAGTTTGTAACATCATCACGGAATCACTCTACAGGCACCATTTTTGGCAGACGTATTTAGGCTAATCAAGGTGATTTAGCTACGTCACTCAAAGCGATATAATTGCCCACTGCATGTGCGCTAATTCCTTACAAGCTCGAAATAACTCACGTAGAAACGTCGGATAAGCTGGCTACGATAAACGCGGAGATTTTATAAATCTGTACTGAAAATGATACAGTTCGGTGGAAAGCAAGCTCGGCAGATGAAAGAAAACTGAGGAAATGGGAATTAACACGAGTAACCTTTGCGATGATCTCGCACGTAAAATAAATAATATTTTAACAAAACCATTCAAGTTTTTAAGGCGACGATCAGAATGAATTTCGAAACTGAGTCATAAATAGATGCCGGATAAAACTGAACTTGTGGCGATAAAAAGGGTCTAACGAAAGACAAGGACATAATCGATTTAAATAGAAAAAAATCCAAGGTATGGAAAACCCAGTGCAAGAGCTCAGAGACCAATTAGTAAACGGAATCGAACATGTGGAGTAGGAGTGCACGAATTTAAGTTCAGACGAAGTTAACGTTTTTGAAAAGTTTCAAATTAAAAGCCGAAGATGTAGAGAAACAATACTACGTATTTTCTGACAACGAAAGCGCGCAGTTTTAGTAATAATTTGCAAATTTACGCCGTATTGTTCAGCTACAGTCACAATCACAACATTAACCATAAACCATTTCTGCGAGATGATGAGATCTACTTACATATCAAAGAAACTCCATATAATTATTAGTGATTCAGCAGGCGTTAAATCACGAAGAAAGAGATTGGTTTGCGGTATCCTGCACGGAAAATATGTTCCGTGCGGTATGAAACAAAATTTTCTAGTTACGTTCTGGAATATAGCTGTGCAGCACGCGATGAAGTTAAGAATATTTCTCGGGAGACGTGCGGAACAATCAAGGTAATTTATGGCTACGTACAACACCAATCTAGCAACTCCGGCTGGTTGGTTGACAGCGGTATGCAAGACACCGCATTGGTGTGATGCAGCGTATTTCAGTTTTCGAATAATAAGTGTTTCAAAATCACGGATGAGAAGAAAACACTCATAGAACACTTAGACCAATACATGCTGAGCAATTACCACAAGTTGAACGAAGACGAGACAGTTGACCTCGCGGAAGTCGTGACATGCTACATGTAATTTTACGCCAAAATAAATAGCTCTGAGCACTATGGGACTGAACATCTTAGGTCATCAGTCCCCTAGAACGTAGAACTACTTAAACCTAACTAACCTAAGGACATCACACACATCCATGCCCGAGGCAGGATTCGAACCTGCGACCGTAGCAGTCCCGCGGTTCCGGACTGAAGCGCCTAGAACCGCACGGCCACCGCGGCCGGCTCATTTTATGTCCAAACAATGTTAAATTCTCCTCCAGTATTTTTCTAGGACTTGAAACAGTTCCTTTGTGGAGAACCGTGTGAAATATCGTTTACCAGTTTTCAGTATATATATTCGTCTACCTACAGCGGGAGTCAGTCTGTTTGGATACCGAATGAGGTTTCAAGGCTAGAAACAACGGAGAGACAGAGATCTGGCATAGCTTGTACCAAGCTCTTCTCATTGGAAATCAAAGAAACAATATTTACTATAGGTGTATTAGGAAATTAACTGCGTAAGTTAAGGAAATAACGTATGTCATTCTTAGACAATCATAGGTCATAGTTTTTGTGGTATCAGCATTTCACTACTACGAAGTGATGGAAAGTCATAATCATTTTCTTTCTTCAGACAGATTGAGGACGAGTTGTTCTAAAAGCTTTCCATGGTTCCTGTTATTACTACTAGAAAATGGTCATGTCTAGTTACGCATTATTTTTAAATAGCTTTTTTTATAAGTGGATTGTTAAAAAGGTAATGTTGTGTCCGTCACTGCCTTTTGCATGTCTTTCGAGCTGACGTCATTTCGGTAACTTAAACAGAAATATATCAGCACTGATCGCATGTGAAGAAATGAGCTAAATCCTGAACAGTAGAAATGAAGTGGAGAGAGAACATTAAACACGTTTTTAAAATGTAGTGTAAGCCTATTGAAGAGGACCAAGGTGGAAGACAGATTCAAATTAATTAAGAGTCGAGTAAATCATCACAAACGCCGCGTTACGTCTTGCGATGTTAAGACAGTCAACATAAGTTTCATACTCGTTCTAGCGAGGAAAGCAAGTATTGTGATATGAAAGGTTATGACAGGATTTCTGCAGTCTTCGCTGCCGGCCGTGGATGATCAATACCATCCTGTATTAGTGCTCTGACTGCAAAGTTTAAAACAATTATTAAGTCGCTTCGCTCACTGAGGCACCTGCGAAAAGTCTATCCTTTATGGTCTTCAAATGTCACTGATCTTGTTTTATAATTAAAACTAACACGTCCCGGTTCTTATAGGGAGTCTCCGTTATTACAGCAAACTGAGGAGGCATACTTTGCGAATAGGATTGTATTTACTCAGAAGTTTGGATGACTGAGACCGTAATGCTTGCGGTCGCGCGGGCTGCGCTCTTAGCGGGATTCAGGGATTACTCTCCGGCCTAATTGCGTCCGAGCCGTTCCCCAGTGGAATCAGCCTGCTGTCCAAGTAAGTATTGCCAGTTGCAGTCTCTAGGGAAGGCTAAAGGTTGCCGAGGCGTGATACTATCTGATCTAATTTACCCAGTTCTCCTCATTCTGAGTATTACACTGTGCGTCCACGTCCTTCTCCTCTTCCCTGCTATTACGTCACCGCAGTTTTGTAGCTTTTTACAGAGTACCCTGCTGCTGTATGTATAACATACGTCTTCTTTCAAACCGTTTCTGTGTGTTAGTAGCAAAATGGTACTCAAATATCCAGCTCTTACGCCATCTAACGAGCATCTGCATGGCTCGAAATAGCACTCAAATCAGAAGTGGTTCTGGTATGAGCTCATGTCGGGGAAGACTTACATTACATTCCGTTCAACTATACTTATTTACCGGTGTGGCCAAGCGGTTCTAGACGCTTCAGTCTGGAACCTCGCGACCGCTACGGTCACAGGTTCGAATCCTGCCTCGGGCATGGATATGTGTGATGTCCTTAAGTTAGTTATGTTTAAGTAGTTCTAAGTTCTAGGGAACTGATGACCTCAGATGTTAAGTCCCATATTGTTAAGAGCCATTTGAACCATTTTTTATACTTATTTACCTTTACCGTTGTTTCTTTACATCTCTTCAGGAATATGCTTGGGATAGTTCTTTAAACTGCGTCAGGGCTGAATTACGTCTCTGAGCTAGTGCTTGTTTGTTGAAGAGCTCCATGTTGACCAGACATTACTCCAACATATCTTTCTTTTCTTCCGTCCTGTGTTTTTTAATGTTAGGCCGGAGCAGAATTTAATTCTTCCTGTGTCCATCCTTAATCGTGTATAGTGCGGTTTCACTAAATGATGTTTATTACTGTAACACTAGTTCTCTAGCCGCGACTAACATTAAAACTGCAATTAAATAATGACGGTTTCTATCAATTTCTAAGTTAAAATGTGTTCCATGTAGATGGCAGAACTTGAAAATTATCAATAATTAAATAAATATTTTTAAAATCACGCCAGGAGCCCGGTTTTTATCGATGCCTAATCTTTTCAAAGTTAGTGTTCCCTCTCTCATGATCTCACCGCAACTAAAGAGGCAAGGTACCTTCAAGCTACCCTAATTTCAACTCTACAGTGAATGCGAGATTCGTTTCTGCGTTTCAGTTCAATGGCTGTGCCCATTACAATACAGCTCGACCACAATAATCCGAGTAGACTGAATAAACGGATAGTTAGTATTAGAGAACTGTTCCGACTATTGGGCCTTTGTTTCTATGAATTCAATACTCGTAATTTATGACAAAATATTTTACTGACAAAAGTTAATTGTCTATTTCTATGCCAAAATTGTTAGAAGAATGTATTGTTTGTTACCTATTTGCCAATAACACCGTTTTTCTTAATGACTGGCACCGAGCGGGGTAGTGCAGTGGTTAGCACACTGGATTCGCGTTAGGGAGGACTACAGTCCAAACCCGAGTCCGGCCACCCTGGATTACGTTTTCCCTAATTCCCCTAAATCGATTAAGTAAAATACCGGGATGGTTCCTTCGAAAGGGCACGGTCGCTCTCCGTCTGCATCCGTCCCTAATCTAAACTTGTTCTCCGTCTCTAATCACATCATTGTCGACGGAACGTTATACACAGATCTCCTCCTCGTCTCCTCAAGGACTGGTAAACAGCTCTTCACTAATCTGTCAATTAAGTATTATTTCAGATCGTCACTTAAAGGCCTTATGTCCAGTGCTTCTTGCAGTGGCTCGCGTCAACATAGTTTACAATGTCTGAGGCTAAATTCGTTATCCTGGAAACTTGGAAGCAGGATTAGTTTAGTAAAACAAACTTCAACTGGATAAAATGGTTAGACTTTTGTGTGACATGCGACGAACTTCGACAACTAGAGTGTCGTTAAGTCGATAGCAGTTTCGGCCCCATTACAAGCCAAAGTGAGATCAAAGTCAGCATTATCTATCGTTCTTAACCTGCCACCACGTTACTAACAGCGTGTTGACATAAACCCTCATAACAGGAAATTTTCTCTAATATAATTTCACCACCTGAATAGTATTATGAACGATAGCTTGAAAAACAGCCGGCATTGTGAGGATTAGAAACATACAACACCGTTGATCCCACCACTCACATACAGGGTGGTCCATTGGTAGTGACCGGGCCAAATATCTCACGAAATAAGCATCAAACGAAAAAACTACAAAGAACGAAACTCGTCTAGCTTGAAAGGGGAAACCAGATGGCGTTGTGGTTGGCCCGCTAGATGGCGCTGCATTAGGTCAAACGGATACCAACTGCGTTTTTTTTTTAAAGTAGGGACCCCCATTTTTATTACATATTCGGGTAGTACGTAAAGAAATATGATTGTTTTAGTTGGACCACTTTTTTCGCTTTGTGGTAGATGGCGCTGTAATACTCACAAACTTATAATTAAGTGATATCACGTAACATTCCGCCAGTGCGGACTGTATTTGCTTCGTGATACACTACCCGCGTTAAAACCAACCGTTTACCAATTGCGGAAAAGGTCGATATCGTGTTGATGTACTGCTATTGTGATCCAAATGCTCAACGGGCGTGTGCTATGCACTCTGCTCGGTATCCTGGACGACATCATCCAAGTGTCCGGACCGTTCGCCGGATAGTTACGTTATTTAAGGAAACAGGAAGTGTTCAGCCGCATGTGAAACGTCAACCACGGCCTGCAACAAATGATGATGCCCAAGTAGGCGTTTTAGCTGCTGTCGCGGTTAATCCGCACATTAGTAGCAGACAAATTGCGCGAGAATCGGAAATCACAAAAACGTTGATGTTGAGGATGCTACATCAACATCCATATTTCTATGCACCACGAATTGCATGGCGACGACTTTGAATGTCGTGTACAGTTCTACCACTGGGCACAAGAGAAATTACGGGATGATGACAGATTTTTTGCAACGCGTTCTATTTAGCGACGAAGTGTCGTTCACCAACAGCGGTAACGTAAACCGGCATTATATGCACTATTGGGCAACGGAAAATCCACAATGGCTACGACAAGTGGAACATCGGCCATCTTTGCGGGTTAATGTATGGTGAGGCATTATGGGAGGAAGGATAATTGGCCCCCATTTTATCGAAGGCAATCTAAATGGTGCAGTGTATGCTGATTTCCTACGTAATGTTCTACCGATGTTACTACAAGATGTTTCACTGCATGACAGATTGGCGATGTACTTCCAACATGATGGATGTCCGGCACATAGCTCGCGTGCTGTTGAAGCGGTATTGAATTGCATATTTCATGACAGGTGGATTGGTCGTCGAAGCACCAACCCATGGTCCGTACGTTCACGGGATCTGCCGTCCCCGGATTTCTTTCTGTGGGGGAATTTGAAGGATATTTGCTATCGTGATCCACCGAGAACGCCTGACAACATGGGTCAGCGCATTGTCGATGCATGTGCGAACATTACGGAAGGCGAACTATTCGCTATTGAGAGGAACGTCGTTACACGTATTGCCAAATGGACTGAGGTTGACGAACATCATTTTGAGCATTTATTGCATTAATGTGGTATTTACAGGTAACCACGCTGTAACAGCATGCGTCCTCAGAAATGATAAGTTTACAAAGGTACATGTATCACATTACAATAACCGAAATAAAATGTTCAAACGTACCTACGTTCTGTGTTTTACCTGTAATTTAAAAAACCTACCTGTTACCAACTGTTCGTCTAAAATTGTGAGCCATATGTTTGTGACTACTATAGCGCCATTTATCACAAAGCGAAAAAAGTGGTCCAACTAAAACATTCATATTTCTTTACGTACTACACGAACATGTAAAAAAATGTGGGTTCCTATTTTAAAAAATGCAGTTGATATCCGTTTGACCTATGGCAGCGCCATCTAGCAGGCCAACCATAGCGCCATCTGGTTTCCCCCTTCAAGGTAGAAAATAATATTGTAGAACAAAAGCAAACTGGTGCTTTTCATTTATTATTATAATGTTGTTCTACCAAGAACCGACGGAAGACTCTGTTAATAGACAAGTTTCGTATTTTGTAGTTTTTTTTAGTTTGACGCTTATTTCGCGAGATATTTGGCCTGGTCACGATCAATGGGCCACCCTTTATATCTCTACGGATGGATAATCGAGACTGTTCTCCGAAAGGAAGGATCTGTTACTGAGAGAGGTGTTCATACGATAAATAACGATCAACTGCAAACAGCAATTTGCTGTTGAACTTGTCCAACTCTAAATCAGCTATCAATTACATTTTCTTTCGCCCCGGTAGCATACAAACACCGCAATTAATTTTCCGTTCATGGTTTGATACTCAATCCATCAGAAAACAAGTTAACAACGGAGGCTGCATTAGCCAATTTTACCAGAGATACATATTTTGTTCATTGATTTCCTTCTGAGGTCTGGTTTATCAGTTACTGAAACTACACAATGCTCTGGCATCGCGGGCTAATGATCCTAGAATCGCCAACATTTTAATATAGTTCTACAGTCAAGCCTTTCTATCATCTTTTGTGCTCCAGAGGACGTCTCAGTGAACTATTCTATGATCCAAAGTATTTTTGGGATATATGACATAATTATATTTCTTCAATTATCCAGTCGCGTTGAATCCAATATGGTTTTACGTCATTTGAAGATGGAAATTTGTAGAATATTCATTGATCATTTCAGTATTCACTGATACACGTTGAATGATTAATTTAAGAATACACTGACTGTCGTAAGGTCTCCAACTTCTTTGGGGACTCTACATTCGACAGCACTTTGTACGATGACATCAGCTTCTTTAAGTTGCCTATGTTACGCAGTAATGGCGCCGTCGTTGCCTAAAACTGCACTGATGTAGCTCTCCACGCTATTCTGTTCTATGCAACCCTCTTTACCTTTCCATAACTGCGGATATATATAACCATTTGAAAGTGCTTACTGTGCTCAAGTCCTGATCTCGTACAACATCCCACCCCCCGCACTCACACACGTCTCCTTCCATTACCGTATTCTGTTCAGTTGGGACCGATGGCATCGCTGTTTGGTCTCCCCCTCCCCCCCCCCCCAATCAAACAACCAACCAATCTCTACTATACTGTAGTAGTTCTTTCCATGTATGGTCCAAGTTTCAGCGAGCTATGTTACTTGACAGTGTCACATCATGTGAGCGTTACTTTTGTCCCTACGTTCTGCACACCAGTGTATTTATGGAGAGGGTATTTTATACTTGTTCTCACACTCCACAGCGAATGATACACTGGGTGAGTCACTAACTATTGCCACCAAGAAGAACTCCGAAAATGTGATTGGAGCTGAAAAGGCTTGTGGGACAAAAGTTGCATGGGACAACGGGGGCCATAATGATGATGGCTTTTTGTTGATAGGTGGGGTTGACCTTCATATCAGAGATATGAAGGTCAACTTTGTTTTTTAAGTAGGACGCTATAGTTTGGTACTTATTTTCTGATAGCGGCTATCGAGACGAATTCAGTGGTGTGTAACAGTAAGGCCTCTGAAGGCCAACGAAGATCAAAAAGATGGCATGAACTTCCAGTTACAGAAGGTGTTCAAAGTGATGACCATTGGTATCAATGCAGTGCTGCAATCTTCTTATGATGGATTAAGTGGTATTCCTTATTACCTCGGCACTTATCGAAGCATATGCTCTGGTAATTCTCAATCGCATTTCTTCAGGTGTAGTTGGAACGTCTTTATACACAACGATTTTTACGAATCCCCAAAAGAAAAAATCAAGAGGCGCCAAGTCTGGCGAACGAGCCGGCCACGACACATCTCCTCTGCGTCCAATCCAACGATCTGGGAATTGTCTCTGATACTCACTTTTAGCCATCAGTGAAAAATGTGCCACACACCCATTGTGTTGATACCATTGATATAACATTCTGTTCCTTGTTCATAAGGTATTTCTTTAAATAACAGACCTAATGTTTCTTTCAGGAATGTGGTGTACTACCTACCATTAAGATTTCATTCGATGATATAGGGGCCTATAATTCTGTCCTCCAGAATCCCATACCATACATTCACCGATGACGTTTTTGGTGTGCAACTTGCCGCAGCCAACATGGATTTTCAGTTTCCCAATAAGACATGTTATGCAAATTAACATTTCCATGTTTTGTGAATGTATCCTCGTCATTAAATAAAATCAAATTAATAAATGTGCCATCCCTCTGAATCTGAAGTTGAGCCCATAGAGAGAATGCAATGCGACGCATACAATTCGTACCAGTTAATTCTTGGTGGAGACTGATACGATAAGGACGATATTTATGGCGATGTAGAACTCAGACAACAATACTCAAGCTTATGCCAGATTCTCTTGCAATTCGACGCAAAATAACACAAGGATATCGGACCACAGTCGCAAGAGTACCAACGACGTATAGGGTGAGTACGTTGAGGATATCTTTCAGTGCATCAGTCTGTAGCTCTCACTGAATTTCCTTGGAATTCTCCGTAAATGGGAAGCATATCGACTTGTTCTTCGAAGGAATACATCATTCACATCCGCTTGATTCGAAGACAGCAGTCTTACTGCTCCTATCAGTGTGGTGTTGCGAAACCGTCGAATGTTGTTTACACGTCAGTGGCACGTTAAATGGATCCACCGTATTCGGCGTATATTTACTATTTGCACGATTTACGAGAGAGTATTGTCAGAGCTTGTGTTTCGATAACTGCCGAAGTGATAAGGAGTACCACTCAATACATCATAAGAAGATTTCAGCACTGCATTGATACCAATGGTCATCACTTCGAACACCTTCTGTAAATGGACATTCATGCCACCTTTTTGACCTTCGTTGACCTTACTGTTACACATCATTGGATTTGTCTTCATAGCTACTATCAGAAAATAAGTACCAAACTTATCCCATTTTAAAAAAAAAGTTGACCTTCATACTTCTGACGCGACCCCACCAAGCAACAAAAAACCAAAGTCATATTGTGTCCCCCGTTGTCCTGTGCAACATTTGTCCCACAAACTTTTCAGCTACTATCATACTTTCGGAGTTATTCTAGGGGGCAATAGTTAGTGACACACGCTGTATAATTGATAGTGACATATACAAATGTGATTGGTGAGCCAGTCCATAAACGATTTTTTGTAGTCAGTAATGAAAATAGAGTTAAACTATTATTTTAACTGGCATCATTTTACACAGTTCAGGCATTTCTAAGTGTGTGTGGGTTTTGCTGACGTATTTAAGGTGTGGAAATACTACATTTCTGGACAAATAATTAGGATATTTTTAACACAGCCGAGATGGGGCTACATTGTGATTATGTCTTTCATTTTAATGGTGGTTAAAACATTAGGCTCTTACTGGAGGAGAGGAGAGGGATTACAGACCAAAGTTGGGCTAGTTTCACCATCTTGGATTTTGATCGGCCATTTCATTTTAATACTAGGCTGTGATTGGCTGGATAGAAAGCGGATTTAAATTTCCCACTAGCACAACTCAGTTGGTTCTGCCAGGTTGGATTTTGGCTAGCTGGAGATAAAATTACCCTGTCCCTGTATGTGGGCAACCAATAGATCAAAGGTCAAATTTGTGTCAGAATCCTCAATACTATACTACTATGGATGGAACCATAATGACGCCCGTAATGAATAAAAATTTTAAGTATTTCTAGAACAATACGTTAGCTGAGATTGCTGAGAGGTTGTGTGCACGTAGCTCGAGCATACTCTCGAATGGCAGGAAAGGTTAGTATTACTTCAGACTCTATGAAGAGCCGTCAGCGATGATGAAAAATGTAAAGATGAGCAAGTACGTCTCTTTGGCATTAAAGGGACAAACATTAGCATATCTGCTCCAATGGTGCAGAATAAGTAGAATCTCGGAAAGTGTTTGTCATATAGTGACATATTTCCTCTTACTAGGCATACTGCTACGACACTGGTGGATGGAAAAGTGGCTACGAGAGAATCGAAGACAGCGACGAACAGATACGGGAGCGCGGAATGCAACTAATGGTAACAGCCAAGTTGTGCACTTGGCTGTAAGTTTTAAAACTTAGCGCACAGTGTTGGTGCAATGCTGTGCTACTCTGTATCCGTCTGCATCGACGCTTTGATACCGACTGCTGCAGGCTAGGACGGATGGCACACTCGGCTTCGTGTGGGTTTTCGTGTTGCAAAACAACATAATCACCTCGAACTCTAGTGAGCATGTGAATGTATCTGTGGCATAATGGAGGGCAAGATGATGTTTATGGATGAGTTCCGCTTCAATCTGTCTTGTGACGCTACCGTGGTGTCTATTGTCTGGCAGCCAGGACTATTGAGCGGTGTTGCGAGAAAACGCAAAGTGTGATGCCTTGGGGCACACTTAGAGACAACACACGATCTCGATTTCTTCATATTGAAAGAAATTTAAAAATAGCCGCAATAGCTGGAATGTTTCAGAACCCGACACATCGCCCTTCCATCAAATAACATATCACATTTAGGGAAAAAAATGCCGGCTGATATGTGGCGAAATATCTGCTACCCTTTTTCAAAGAACGCTGAGAATCACTGTTCTCATGGGTTGCACCTTCACCTGACATACGGTATCACCTGTCGAGCATGTCGGTGGTATAGTGAATTTTTTAGTCACGAACCTGTGGCAACCATTGTTGATGTGTTTTGCATGCAGACCACGTGGAATGAGGTTCCCAAGTCTTTAATGACCTCGACATCGACATCCTTCTATGAGTGCATACCACGTTATTTAGTAGATCTGCCTGCAGCAGGTAGGCTTCTCACTATACTTCATTTTCGAAGTCTAAGTTCATGCACAGTTGTGTATCAGTAATCATTTGTGTATTGTGAATCCCTAATCTGAAGTATACAGCTCGTTAAAGTGACATGCATCCTTCGTACTGAAATTTTCACAAATATCACTCCTTCCCTCACATCATAATTATTTCAGTATAATGCAGCTGTTTGCAGTTACGTTTGTTGGTGACTGTTGGTAGGAGAAAGTAATATTATTCGATCATAGGCGCGAGAAGCATAATTTACGCCAGAAGTGTCTCCAATATATACTTCGTGAGCATTTTCTCCTTATTTTAGTGGATTAAATTTATTGCAGGTTGTCAAATTTTGGTGAAACATAAGAATAATGCTTGTAAAATAGCAGCATTGCGTACAGATAAATGAGGATAGTGCGCGTTCATATCGTCATGCTTGTGTTGCTGAGAATTCGCCTCGCTCTACAAAAAAGGTTGTTTGTCTAGTTAATAGCTTTCTGCATATTGCCGCAAGACTTGCCTCTTTACAGAGGGGTACCCTTTAGCAGCAGAAAACAACAAAGGGCAAAGAGCGCATAAGGTCGATATATCGACAAGGACCAGTATAAGGTCTTTTCTGGACGGTCAAGATATCAGCCTCTTCGTTGTCAGATATTAAAACGAACACGCATGATACACGTGATAAAAATATAAGGCCGTCTAAAAGCATCACAGATATCAGCATTCACAAAAATAATATGTCAAGGGATTCATCAGAAGGGAAATGACTTATTCAGTAGGTTAGTTTGAGATTTGCGGATGCAGACTCTGATTTGAATGAATGCAACAACAATATGGACATACGGAACTATCGATGTTCCTTGGTGTGTTTGGTAGCGATAATTGCATCGCCTGATTCAGCAGGACGTTCAAGTGGAAAAACTCTGAAACCATGTTGAGGCTCTAAGTTCAAATCCGTAGCTCGTTCACCACAACTTTGTTGTCCGTTATTTCACTGTATCACATGAGATGCAAGCGAGGTTGGGTTCCTCAACAAAGCTACTGCTCTAGCTTTTCGACGTTGTCATGGCAGTGGCTGGATTGTAAAACCCTAATCAATGTGCTTGAGTCCTAAGTGGGACCCAGCATGCTGCTACAATTTTTAGGAATATTCCAGATAGCCATATGGTTTTAGCCGATTACCCATACCTACTTGGTCCAGTTCTTTACCTGTTACTCATATCTAGCTGAAACTCACACAACGACTGAGAAAGAGGAAGAGGGACAGTTGCGGTTCAACGGCACTTCGACGACGAGGTTATAAGAGGCAGAGAAAAAGTTTGAATTGAGAAAAGATGGAAAACGAATCCAGTTGTGATCGTTTTAAAGAAACTGTCTCGACATTTGTCTTAAACGATTTCCCGGACTGAATTTCAACCGCCGTCCTCAAAAATGTAAGTGCCTCTTTCGGTAAAGACTGAGGAGGAGAACGAACGTTCAGTTTCAAGTGAAATGAGTGATGCACACAGTGACGTGATGAAAGTAATACGGAATCAGTTACCACACACATGCCACTTACAGGAAGTGCATGCCTTGACTCATGTTGACTTTGAACCTCGATCCGTGTTGAGCCAATGGGTATTGCAGTGCTGTATAGTCGATCCACACTTTCCTCCATATGCAGTTTTTGCTGATGAAACATGTTTCACGAGGGTTGGAATGCTCAGTATTTGAAATAGTAATGTATCGACAGTTGAGAGCCGTCGGCAAAGATTTTTCCATTGAGCTTGTAATCATTGACTGGTCAACAGGCGCATATCTGTTTCTTCCCCTCTTAACTGAAGCAAAGTACACTGTGCATCTGAGAGAGAAACTTCATAAGTCATAGGAAGATATGCCACATCTTCGAGCACATATGTGGTGCCAACTTGATGGAGACCCAGCTCGCTACACACGTATTGCTCGTAAACATCTGTGTCAGACGTTCCGCGAAAAGTGGATAGGAAGATAAGGTGGTGATCAGATCGTTCACTTAATCTAACTGCAGTTTATTTATTCTTGTGGGACAATGTGAAATTTAGGAGATATTTTCCCTGAAGGAAGAGGATCGCCTGGGAAAAATTCTCGCTGTATATGACATTGTTTTAAAAACACAAAGGTTATTAATGCAGATAAGGTGGAGCTTCGTGCGACGATGTGAAGGCTGCGTCGATGCTGATGTTCGTCCCTTCACAGCTGTTCTGTAGATAACAACTTCAGCAAGTTATGCGGGGAAATAAAACTGTTATAAAGATGTATCTACGCACATTTTTATCATCATCAGCACAGCGACGGTAAACTTGAAATTTAGTTCAGTTACAGTTGTAACTTTCGACCCATTCGACTGTTGTTTGGCTTCGCGGATTACAGTAACGAACTTCCAGAGTCACCAATTTTATCTGATCAACGATAATTTCTAACAAAAAAAAAGAAAAAAGCACGCAACAACGAAGTAATTATCCGAATAGCACGGAAACCGGTAGATATGATGCAAGTGTAAAGAAAAACAAATGATTCAGTTTCATATAAACTGGGTGATTTATGTAAGAGAAAGAGCTTCACAAATTGAGCCAGTTAACAAGGTCTTGGCCCACCTTTGGTCCTTCTGCGAACAGTTATTCGGTTTGGAATTGATTGATGAATTTGTTGGCTGTCCTCCCGAGGGATATCGTGTCAAATTCTGTCCAGTTAGCGCATTAGATCGCCAAACTCCAGAGGTGGTTGGATGACGGGATATTGCTGGCCAAGAGGAATAAATAACTCTTAACACGATTGACTGGAACACACACGGACGTCTCAGGTCAAATTTTTGCTAATTCGTGATGGCAAAGCACCATTCATATTTACGTTTTTTATGGTTTCCAAAATCACTGGTGAAAAAGAGTGGAATGGATTCTTTACGGAATATAAGGCTGATTTCCTTCCCTGTGCTTCATCTGAGTTAGTGCTACACTTCTAATGATCACTTCGTTGTCGAGGACGTTAAGGCCTAATCGTCTTGTCTCTACCGTAGCGAGAAATTTATTCTGCCAACGGAATTCAAACTGTCTACCTGCTGGCAGAGCGCTGCACTACTAACATATGGTGGTGACGTTGACAAGGATGATGGGTCGAAATTTTGCAGTACATTCATGATGGGAGTGTATAGTGTGCTTTCACTGTAAGGACAGCAGTTAATATTGCTCTTTTCAATTAAGCTAATGCGTATGAGCATGTATAGTAGTATGGTGATGAGGATTCTAGGAAAATTTGACCTTTACCTTTGGGTTCCAGGGCAGGACCTTTGACCTTTGAGCTTCATTTTCTTAAACGATTACTCTGCATTTTTTAAATCAGTGACCCATCCCATATTCTTAAATGGTGACCTATTCCATTTTGTAAAACAGTAACACATACTGTTTTTATAATGATGACATGTTCCACTTCTTGATCACCCAGGCGAATGGTGGTCATCCAAAGGGAATGGTATCCACCCATGGTGGCCACCCAGAGGAAACGACGGCCGTCTGAGGGGTAAGGGTGGTTGCTTTGTAAAGTTACCATCATTATCCCAGGGTGAATGGTGGACACCTAGAAAGGAATGTTGGTCGCCCTGTGAAAGACAGACATTGCCCTCTGGTGGAATGGTGGCCACCAGAGTGGGAATGAAGGTCCGTAGATGGTGACCACCTAGAGGAATGGTAGTCACTCAAGGGGGAATGCTGATCACCCTGTAAAATTACCACTATTATTCCTCTCAACAGCAGGCATTTAGGCACTGTTGCTAGAATGAAAATTATTTTTGTTTCCAATAAGGGAGCTACTATCAGCAAGCAGATGGTCTGGCAATGGGTTCACCTTTATCCCCATACTAGCAGAAATGTTCATAGACAAGTGGGAGACTGATTTTCTTAAGAGAGAACCACTGGCAAAACATGTTGTGTATTGCTACAGATAGCCGGCCGGAGTGGCGAGCGGTTCTAGGCGCTTCAGTCCGGAACCGCGCGACCGCTGCGGTCGCAGGTTCGAATCCTGCTTCGGGCATGGATGTGTGTGACGTCCTTAGATTAGTTAGGTTTAAGTAGTTCTAAGTTCTAGGGGTCTGACGACATCAGACGTTACGTCCCATAGTGCTCAGAGCCATTTGAACCATTTTTTGCTACAGTTATTTAGATGATATTCTTTGTTTGTGGAAAGGTTCCAATAGAAAACTCCATAAATTTGTGGAAAATATGTACCAGTGGCACACTAATGTAAAGGTCACCTTGGAGTTGGGGGGGGGGGGGGGAGGGCTCAGCATAAATTTCCTGGACATTATAGATATAAGACGGTAACCATAAATCTAAAATGTGCCGAAAATATTCCTTCATCCCGGCTTCCTCCCAACCTCCTACAACCTACAAACATGCAGCATTCCACCACATGATACACCGTCTCCTTTCTATTCCCATGTCCCAAGAAGACTTTGACCAGGAACTTTACGCAATAAAAACAATAGCCACAAATAATGAATTTAATCCCAACATCATTGATGAAATTGTAGGTAAAAAGATGAAGAAGTAATCCAGGTCCCTACCGTCCTCAACGAAAAACACAGACAAATTGGAAATGAAATAGTGTAGATCACCTTTTATTGTGAAAACATCAAATAGCATAAGTAACATTTTGAAGACAAAGGGTTTCTTTGTGTTTTTCTACGTTCCTCAGACAATAGGTAGTTGCTTGTTTAATGCAAAAGACAAACAACCAGCCATTACAAAATGCAGGGTGTATAAAATTGCATGCCGTGTCAGTCTTGCTACACTGGACAGACGGGGAGGTCAGTCTGTACCAGGCTTAAAGAACACCACAGAAGCTGGAGATTGAAGAATTCTGATTCAGCCTTTGCAGAAAATTGGCTGAACGATAACCACGAATACATAATAGATGTACAAGGCTCACACACAGAGGAAACGGGGGCACAACTCAACCAATTAGAAATATTAGAAATTAATAGACAGATGTGTATATCCCCACACCTATTCTATACGAACAAACCCAGTTCAGTTACTCGTCTCTTTTAGATGAGATCACAACCCCAGGATAGAAGCAAAACTTTGGGCCCCAGTCCATCGTAGTTAAAAAGTGCTTGGCTGATGCATAACTTTAGTCCTGTCATTGTTGTGTAATTGCTGAATTGTGTAATAATGTAGGTAATTTGTTAAAAATGGTCATTGACGTAATTGTGCTTAAGCTATGGATTGATAACTTAAGAAGTTGAGATGATCATCTTTGCCTTGACAGCATGTTTATCTGAGATTTATTATCTTTGGGAATCAGTAATGTACTTGAAAATGGACTTATAACCCTAAGCTAGTTCAAATATTTCGGCTATGTTTTTGTGCTCGTAATATTTAGCGCTCCCCAAAGAAGCGTTATAGGCCCTCTGCTGTCCCTGATCTACATAAACGATTTAATAGACAATCTGAGTAGCATTCTTAGATATTTTGCAAATGATGCTGTCATTTACCGTCTTATAAGGTGGTCAGATGATCAAAACAAATTGCAAAAGGATTAGGACAAAATATCAATAAGTGTGAAAACTGGCAGTTGACTCTAAATAATGAAAAGAGTGAAGTCATCCACATGAGTACACAAAGGCTGCCGCTAAATTTCGGTAACACGACAAATAACACAAATATAAAGACTGTGAATTCATCTAAATCGTTGGTGATTACAATTACGAATAACCGAAGTTGGAACGGTCAGATAGATAATGTGGGTAAAGCAAATCCAAGACAATGATTTATTAGCAGAACACTGAGAAACTGCAACAGGTCTACAAAAGAGAGTGCCTACACTTCGCTTGTACGTCCTCTTCTGGAGTATTTCTGTGCGATGTGGAATCCGCATCACATAAGATTGTCGGAGTACATCGAAAAGGTTCAAAGAAGGGCAGCTCGTTCTGTATTATCACGAAATAGGGGAGACAGCGCAACGGATATGATACGTGAACTGTGGTGACAGTCATTAAAACGGAGGTATTTTTCGTTGCGGCCGAATATTCCTACGAAATTTCAATTACCAGCTTCCTCATCAGTGTGTGAAAACACTTTTTTGGCACCGACCTCCATAGGCAGGAATGATCATCATAACAAAATAAGAGAACTCAGAGCTCACACGGACGGAGTTAAATGTTAATTTTTCCCGCGCACTGTTAGAGAGTGGAACGGTAGAGAAATAGATTGAAGGTAGTTCCATGAACCTTCTGTGAGGCACTTAATTGTGAGTTGCAAAGTAATCATGTAGATGTATATCACATACAACAATTAACCGCACGTGAAATAAAACTCTTATTCGTGCTTAGAACCAATCAGTTTCCTGGTATAACACTTAAAACGTTCTTAAAAATATTTTATTTTCTAATTTCTCTAATTACTTTGCAGTATTGACGTGCACTGCATATTTCTATTATATCAGAATATCTTCTCAATTTTTTTCGATACAAATAAGCTATTTATATAAAGAGATACACTTTTCTTATTCCACTGACAAATGTGAAATTTGGCACTTGGAACGTTTTCCATGTGTGCTCTTCAATTCATTGTCACAATTTCAAATTGTTAGTGCAGTTATGAATAACTATTTAATACAAGCGAAATGATAAATGTCTATCACTCTTTTCTTGGCAGAACTGACTGATCTTATTTTACGGAACATCTACATAAACTTTAAATGAAAAATGTCTTGGTATAAATGAAATTCATGTAATTATTGTCACCCTTTAGCAAAGCAAAATTGTTCAATTTACAAATTGTCTCAGCGATAATTTCCAGTTTTGTCAACAAACAGTACGAACGGGAAGAGTAGTATAAGTTCTTCACTGGCTGTAAACTATAACTTGTTGTTCCGTGTGTGATGGATACTCAACGATGTCGCTTAAAGTTGGGAGATAGTTCTGTTGTATAGGTAACAATAACTGAGCTAAGAACAACCGAAGGAATCTTAAGTAAATAGCTGGTTCTCTGCCGCGGAGTGTAAAGCATTTTGCTATCGACCTTCTTTGCCACGAAGCGTAAGGCACTTTTTTATCGACCAGTTCCTCGGTTCTCCACTCAGCAGCAGATTTCGACTCACCGCTGAAAGGAACGCAGGGGATTGAAGGACACGGCGAGGCAGCCGAACCAACGCGCGGAATTCGGTTGTTTCCGTCACCATTCCTCCACCATCGGGGAGTGAGTCCCTTGCGTTTCCGACAACTTCTCAGGGTTCACAAAAAAGGCCGTGTACTTTGTCTAGACGAAATGTGGATTCCGTAGTACACAACAAGCAACAGCAACTCGGCAGAAAAGTGCTTAATTGACGAACGACACCAAACGATTCCGTGCTCTTATCCAAACGAAAGGTAGATCATTAACACCACTTTCTTATTTGAACATGGAGAGTTATTCCCGACAGGTAGTTCATAGACAAGACGTTAGCTTATTCAATTATTATTAAGATGCGTGATTCATACCACCTGTCACTGCGAAAGTGCTTATCGTGTGTATTATCGTCTGTCGTGTGTGAGTTCTCAAGCCTTCAAGCACTGCTTGTGCTCAAAACCTTCTCTACCGTCTTATTTTTCTTCTTCTGGTCAGGAAGGTCGGGATTTTTACATTCCCGTTGACGATAAGGTCTGTAGGGATGGAAGACACGGTCTGACTGGACAGTTTTTTTTTTTTTTTTTACCATCAGAAAGATCAAATGCTGCATTAACAATTGAGTAACTTTTTTTAGCCAGGACACTGTCTAAGAGAATTTTCTCAATGTTACTGTACTCCAGTTTAATAATTTACTACTAAAATCAGCTTGTGACAAGCCAAAACACTTATACAGCACAATTCTTGTCTGTCAGAATCTTTCAACAAACTAATACTAAGACATCCACATATAACTACTTTTTCCTCTCCGATAGCCGGCCGCGGTGGCCGAGCGGTTCTAGGCGCTTCAGTCGGGAACCACAAAGCTGCTGCGGTCGCAGGCTCGAATCTTGCCTCGGGCATGGATGTGTGTGATATCCTTAGGTTAGTTAGGTTTAAGTAGTTCTAAGTCTAGGGGACTGATGACCTCTGATGTTAAGTCCCATAGTGCTTAGAAACCATTTGAACCATTGGACCAATCCTCTGCGATAGTTACATTAACAATGAATGTAGATTTGTCATAAATACCTAAAATTTCCCATGGGTAAGTGTACAGAGCTACCCTTACGAACCATTTACTGTTCACTAAAAGCTCACATAAACGCAGTTATACTTTCTGATCCTCAAAAAAACTAGTTTTTTTTAAATTTTATTAATTCGGATTAACCCTTTCACAACTACACCTTTTCCTGTGTCGACTCTGCGTTCAAATTACGCAGACTAGTTTATTTAACTTATCTGTCCCTGCAGTCTCATGATGTTCAGACAAGCTCAGAAAGAGAACATCCGCTCATAATTCTGCACATTTTCTGGATATACACTGCCGAAGAAAGTGCTACACCCCTAAGGGCTGCGTTCAGTGACACCCGGATATAACATGTCCATACTGAGGGAGTGTAGCGTTAGTGATTCATACGCTATGTAATAAAAGTATCCCCCAAAAACATACGTTTTTCATATTATGTGCATTATGTTGCCATCTACTGCTAGATACTCCATATCAGCAACCTCAGTAGTCATTAGACATGAGAGAACAAAATGGGGCGCTTCGAGGAACTCACGGACTTCAAATGTGGTCAGGTGATAGGGTGTCACTTGTGTCATACGTATGTACGCGACGTTTCCGCACTCCTGAACATCCCTAGGTCACATGTTTCCAGTGTAATAGTGCAGTTGAAACGTGAAGGGACACGTACAGCACAAAAGCGTACAGCCACGTCTCAATCTCAGAGTCAACAGATGGAGACATTTGCAAGACAACAACCATCTGCACGAACAGTTCGACGACGTTTGCAGCAGCATGGACTGTCAGCTCGGCGGCTGCGGTTACCCTTAATGCTGCATCCTAGACAGAAGCGCCTGCGATGGTGTACTCAACGACGAACCTGGGTGCACGAATGGCAAAACATGATTTTTATCGGATGAATTCAGGTTCTATTTACAGTGTCATGATGGTCGCATCCGTGTTTGGTGACATCGCGGTGAACGCATATTGGAAGCGTGTACTCGTCATCGCCATACTGGCGTATCACTCGGCGTGATGGTATGGGGTGCAATTGGTTACACGTCTCGGTCACCTCCTGTTCGCATTGACGGCACTTTGAACAGTGGACGTTACATTTCAGATATGTTACGACCGGGGATCTATCTTTCATTCAATCCCAGCCAAAACCTACATTTCAGCAGGATAATGCACGACTACATGTTGCAGGTCCTGTACGGGCCTTTCTGGATACTGAAAATGTTCGTCTGCTGCCCTGGCCAGCACATTCTCCAGATCTCTCACCAAGTGAAAACGTCTGGTCAATAGTGGCCGAGCAAGCGGCTCGACACAATACGCCAGTCACTACTCTTGATGAGCTGTGGTATCGTGTTGAAGCTGCATGGGCAGCTGTACCTGTACACGCCATCCAAGCTCTGTTTGACTCAATTCCCAGGCATATTAAGGCCGTTATTACGGCCAGAGGTGGTTGTTCTGGGTACTGATTTCTCAGGATCAATGCACCCAAATTGCGTGAAAATGTAATCACATGTCAGTTCTAGTTTAATATATTTGTCCAATAAATACCCGTTTGTTGTTGTTGTGGTGTTCAGTCCTGAGACTGGTTTGATGCAGCTCTCCATGCTACTCTATCTTGTGGAAGCTTCTTCATCTCCAAATTCCTACTGCAACCTACATCCTTCTGAATCTGCTTAGTGTAGTCATCTCTTGGTCTCCCTCTACGATTTTTACCCTCCACGCTGTCCTCCAGTACTAAATTGGTGATCCCCTGATGCCTCAGAACATGTCCTACCAACCGATCCCTTCTTCTGGTCAAGTTGTGCCACAAACTTCTCTTCTCCTCAGTCCTATTCAATACTTCCTCATTAGTTATGTGATCTACCCATCTAATCTTCAGCATTCTTCTGTAGCACCACATATCGAAATCTTCTATTCTCTTCTTGTTCAAACTGTTTATCGTCCATGTTTCACTTCCATACATGGCTACACTCCATACAAATACTTTCAGAAATGACTTCCTGACATTTAAATCTATACTCGATGTTAACAAATTTCTCTTCTTCAGAAACTCTTTCCTTGCCATTGCCAGTCTACATTTTATGTCCTCTCTACTTCGACCATCATCAGTTATTTTGCTACCCAAATAGCAAAACTCCTTTACTACTTTAAGTGTCTCATTTCCTAATCTAATTCCCTCAGCATCACCCGACTTAATTCGACTACATTCCATTATCGTCGTTTTGCTTTTGTTGATTTTCATCTTATATCCTCCTTTCAAGACACTATCCATTCCGTTCAACTGCTCTTCCAAGTCCTTTGCTGTCTCCGACAGAATTACGATGTCATCGGCGAACCTCAATATTATTATTTCTTGTCCATGCATTTTAATACCTACTCCGAATTTTTCTTTTGTTCCCTTCACTGCTTGCTCAATATACAGATTGAATAACATCGGGGAGAGACTGTAACCCTGTCTCACTCCCTTCCCGATCACTGCTTCCCTTTCATGTCCCTCGACTCTTATAACTGCCATCTGGTTTCTGTACAAACCGTAAATAGCCCTTCGCTCCCTGTATTTCACGCCTGCCAGCTTCAGAATTTGAAAGAGAGCATTCCAGTTAACACTGTCAAAAGCCTTCTCCAAGTCCACAAATGCCAGACGCGTAGGTTTGCCCTGCCTTATTCTAGCTTCTAAGGTAAGTCGTAGGGACAGCATTGCCTCACGTGTTCCAACATTTCTACGGAATCAAAACTGATCTTCCCCGAGGTCGGCTTCTTCTAGTTTTTCCATTCGTCTGTAAAGGATTCGCGTTAGTATTTTGCAGCTGTGACTTATTAAACTGATAGTTCGGTAATTTTTACATCTGTCAACACCTGCTTTCTTTGGGATTTGAATTATTATATTCTTCTTGATGTCTGAGGGTATTTCGCCTGTCTCATACATCTTACTCACCAGCTGGTAGAGTTTTGTCATGACTGGCTCTCCCAAGGCCCTCAGTAGTTCTAATGGAACGTTGTCTACTCCGGGGGCCTTGTTTCGACTCAGGTCTTTCAGTGCTCTGTCAAACTCTTCACGCAGTATCGTATCTCCCATTTCATCTTCATCTACATCCTCTTCCATTTCCATAATATTGTCCTCAAGTACATCGCCCTTGTATAAACCTTCTATATACTCCTTCCACCTTTCTGCCTTCCCTTCTTTGCTTAGAACTGGGTTGCCATCTGAGCTCTTGATATTCATACACATGGTTCTCTTCTCTCCAAAGGTCTCTTTAATTTTCCTGTAGGCAGTATCTATCTTACCCCTAGTGAGATAAGCTTCTACATCCTTACATTTGTCCTCTAGCCATCCCTGTTTAGCCATTTTGCACTTCCTGTCGATCTCATTTTTGAGACGTTTGTATTCCTTTTTGCCTGCTTCATTTACTGCATTTTTATATTTTCTCCTTTCATCAATTAAATTCAATATTTCTTCTGTTACCCAAGGATTTCTAATAGCCCTCGTCTTTTTACCTACTCGATGCTCTGCTGCCTTCATTACTTCATCCCTCAAAGCTACCCATTCTTCTTCCACCGTATTTCTTTCCGCCATTCCTGGCAATTGCTCCCTTATACTCTCCCTGAAACTCTGTACAACCTCTGGTTCTTTTAGTTGATCCAGGTCCCATCTCCTTAAATTCCCACCTTTTTGCAGTTTCTTCAGTGTTAATTTACCGGTCATAACCAATAGATTGTGGTCAGAGTCCACATCTGCCCCTGGAAATGACTTAAAATTTAAAACCTGGATCCTAAATCTCTGTCTTACCATTATATAATCTATCTGAAACCTGTCAGTATCTCCAGGCTTCTTCCATGTATACAGCCTTCTTTTATGATTCTTGAACCAAGTGTTAGCTATGATTAACATGTGCTCTGTGTAAAATTCTACCAGGCGGCTTCCTCTTTCATTTCTTTGCCCCAGTCCATATTAACCTACTACGTTTCCTTCTCTCCCTTTTCCTACTACCGAATTCCAGTCACCCATGACTATTAAATTTTCGTCATCCTTCACTATCTGAATAATTTCTTTTATTTCATCATATATTTCTTCAATTTCTTCGTCATCTGCAGAGCTAGTTGGCATGTAAACTTGTACTACTGTAGTAGGTGTGGGCTTCGTATCTATCTTGGCCACAATAATGAGTTCACTATGCTGTTTGTAGTAGCTTACCCGCATTCCTATTTTCCTATTCAGTATTAAACCTACTCCTGCATTACCCCCATCATCTGCATTTCTTCTTGGTGTTGCAATTTTAACGGCCAGTAATGTAGTTGCACACTCCATTGCTGCTGTCTGCCAGCACTGAGACTGCCGGCCACTCGTGCTGACGAAACGTAAGAATGATCGTCAGACAATCGTGGTCTGAAGAACTCGAGATGGAAGCCGACAAGCACTGTGTCACTCTTCATATGCGTTTTAAACTCTGGATATTTCGAAAAAGAAATGAGTTCCTGCAACGTCATAAAGAACTGTTGCTCCTGGTTTGAGAGATGCGGCGATATTGGGTCAATAAATGTTCCGTTATAGCTCGGATGTGCCACGCATAGTGTACGGATGGGCTATATATTGCAGTAAATTCCTCTTTACAGTATTCATCACTGTTTTATTTGAAAAGCGTACAGTAGATTTGGTAATAAATTTCCTGCTGACTAGAAAACAGTCACCTTTTTTTTGTCACAGTTAAGTCCTCGCTATTCCTAACTCATTTTTCTAGCACAACAGTACCACAACGGATGTATGGTAAACTGGCCGTGAGGGGGGGGGGGGGGGGGGGTGAGAGGGGGCTCAGACAGGGGGAGGGATGACCAGTACCACTAACTGTAAAGAAAAAAATTACTTTCTTCCCGTATATATTAAACTCGCTGCAAAAGAGAAAGAGTGCTTTAAATTTACACAGGTGTTTCTGACAAGCAGATGGACGTGTATCAGCAAAAATACGGTTTTCTGAGAAGGATACTGTAGGCCATCAATAGCAGTATTATTTTGCGTAGTCGGCCGAGGTTTTTAATACAGAGACACAAAAGGTTGGTGACTTTGTTTAAGACACCGTTCAGACATTTGGATGAACACTTTTTGCATAGTCACGGAGATACTGAGTGCGAAAAATCTTACAGGAGCGAAATGCGGTTGTTCGCCTAACGCGTGTAGTACATTTATTTAACTCCACATTCACCTATTCACAGGAACTTAAATGGTTCAAATGGCTCTGAGCACTATGGGACTTAACTTCTCAGGTCATCTATCCCCTAGAACTTAGAACTACTCAAACCTAACTAACCTAAGGACATCACACACATCCATGCCCGAGGCAGGATTCGAACTTGCGACCGTAGCGGTCGCGCGGTTCCAGACTGTAGAGCCTAGAATCACTCGGCCACCCCGGCCGGCCATAGGAAATTAAAAATGGCTCTGAGCGCTATGGAACTTAACATCTCAGGTCATCAGTCCCCCAGAACTTAGAACTACTTAAACGTAACTAACATACAACATCTCACAGATCCATGCCCGATGCAGGATTCGAACCTGTAGCGCCTAGAGCCGCTCGGCCACCAGCGGCTGGCTTTCATAGGAACTTACAACATCTCTATCATAACAAAGGCAATAACTAGACACTACTATTGGCGTAAATACTTCCAGCAGAGTTCGTTACATTAATGCTAATTACTCCATATACGCTGCTAAATGGTGAAAGCATACACTCATAGCATGGTCATAATATGGAGAACCGAACCTCAAGCATTTATAGGAACACACTTTATAGTTATGACCAAGGTAATTCAGTAGAACAAGTCGCCTTCCCAATCAGTTTAAAGTAAATGTCTAGTTTTAGAAAACTTATACCAAGTAAAGCGAAGTATGATCTGAGGTGATGCCTTTGAACTGAAAATTAAATGGCTAAGTGATCTGCTAATGTGCTTATCAGGGCAATAGCCCTCTGTACCGAGAGAGTCATAAAATGCGATCTTGTGTTATCTTGTTGAAAGATACTGTCAAGGAGGCCTGGAAGGAAGGGCACAGCCATTGCCTTCACACGTGTGCAATGTAAACGCTGCTTTTCTCACAAAAAATCAACATTCAAATGCGATATCTCAATGAGAAGCCCGCTACATAGTCCTTCTTTATATGCTGAATGCATGTCGCGTTGCTCCTACCTACTTTGTGCGCTGCGCTGAAAGACTAATCACCGGCATGTTTAGTACACTTCATGCCAGTTTGACGTATATTGATTGCTTCTTTCACGATGTTTGCAATTTCACTGAGAACACTGTATCATGAATAGACGGCAGTTGTCAGTTCACCAGCTGATATGCACTAAGTTTGCTGTATCATTAGCTAACTAATTCACACTAGTGGCTTCATTTATTTAAAAAAAATAATTTTTGGACATTTTAGGTATTTACAAAAATAAACGCTGGTGGTCTTTATAACGTGGCTATTTTCCTCTGAAACTATCCATCAACATATTTTAGAAGATGATACGCAAATTTCCTTACTCAAGTAGTCGCTCAGTTACACTACTCTGTAATTGCAGATCTGAGTCAGCATCACCAGTGGCTGTTTTCATTTCACTGTTCGATTCTCTACCTTTAGTCTATAATATGGTGGAGTTTTCCAAGGGCTGAAAGCGTACAAGCTGGCTGCACGGGATAAGAATCCCTTTAAGGGGCGTTGGTCATCATAAAAATGTTGAGCCCCGTGCAGGGGCACAGCCTCAGGTGGCCAAACCGGCATTCGCGGCCATTCTCGTCCCCCCCCCTTCCCCCCTTACTCTCCAGGCTGCACATGGGATGCTCCTTTTTTCTATTGAAAGCAACATCGAACTCTTCGCAGAAGGCTTTTAGCAAGATAAGGGATCTCTAGCCAGGTGTGGTTACCAAGAGGCCATGTGAGTTTTCGTTATATTGCCTTGGAATAAAATTCAGATTTCACTTTAAACTGTCATAATCCATATTTCTGATTGGATCATACTGTTATTTCCTAGAGAGCCCGCCCTTTTTCGCTGTGTCTACGTCCAGAGCATCTGACAGGCCCTTTTCAGAATTGTGCCATGTAGTGGGAGAGGTTTCCTGCCTCCCTCCACGCCTCAGAGCACAGTTGGTTTAACATTTAAAAAAATCCACAAGGGTAGGTGATCGTTTAGTATTTTCACTTGAGTGCTACTGCAGGCGCTCGCAATCTTTGCCACCATTGATCAACGAATTCCTGCGCTGATGAAGAAAAGCGGGGTTACAAGGCAGCCAGAAGCAGAACACTCCTGTCTTGGCTTTTGCAGAGTAGCGACTTCAGGTTAAGACATGAGAGATGACTCATGAGATGAGCTTTGCTGACACTAAAATAATGTCTGTACTTCAGCATTGGGTACAAAGGGACGGCTGAATCTCACACTCCAGTCGTTACGCCGCCGTCCAATTTATTCACACTCTGCGCGCCAGGTAAGACAAATCTCTGTTGCACGCATGGTCGCCACTTAGACGCGAAGTTAGCTTGCACCCTTCAGGGGCCGATTACACAATTTTAAAGTCACCCATCCAGCTTGTTGCTCTCAGTGCGCATTTTAGCAATCTTACGGTGTTCGCTCCTATCTTTCCGTGTACTTACTGCGTTTAACTAACAACTTACGCAGTCACTAGCCAGATCCGCGAATTGTCGACGTAACTGTGCATCTTCCTCGCCATGCTTTAGAGTTATAATCGCTTATCCGTTTGTTAATGGTTCTTCTTAATACATCAGTGGGTAGTTTTCATTTTTAAAGACAATAAATATAATTGATATAGGGACCATTAGTTTGCGTCAATTACTAGGAGATCCCGCCTCCCATTAATATGTCTTTATTAGTGGCGCGTTACCCATTGTTTTCATACTTAATTGGGCTACAATATTTAAGCAACACGTTTCCGTTGGGCGACAGTATCCTTGTTTTACATTAATTTGCCTGATCATTTGGGGTGGCTTTTCATTCTGTTGTTCACCGGAGTTTCGTCCTATACATTACAGGGGCATGCATCCAACCACAACCGACACCCACAACTTAGTCTTTATCATTACATTGCATTGTACAAAGTAGACTAGCCTCCAAGTGGTGTACCCGGGGCAACGTAACTACGTTACGGCTAAATAGTGTACAGATATAGGCTGCTGGACCTCTGGTGGTTGCAAATTACCTTAGGATATCCCAGCTGTTAGAGGATACATAGCAATGAAGAAAAACAGTTCTGCCAAGAACTACCTGACAAAGGACTTAGGGAATACCCTCCGGCTCTTACAGCTAAACATAGAGGGAACAAGCAGAGCAAAAAGTGAGTATCTCACTCAAATACTGATTGAAAACAAGGTGGACGTTGTTCTACTACAGGAAACTCACTGCTCAGACGAAACCCAACTTCATTCCAGGTGTAAGCTCCCTGGCTACACGTTAGTTGCTGCGACATACCATGCAAGTTACGGATCTGCAACATATATCAAGAATGATGTTGTAGAGGTAACAGATGTCCAAACAAAAACGGAAAATAACATCCATGCCATCAGGCTGAAAGTCACCAACACAGAGATTGTGAACATCTATAAACCCCCAACACAACCATGGGTAAATGAAGCTGCTCAAAATATTCCACATCCAGGAATAGTAATTGGAGACTTTAACAGCCATAACACACAATGGGGCTACAGAACCACGAATGAAGATTGTGAGAAAGTATCAGAATGGGCTGAAATGGAACGCCTTTTCTTACTATTTGACGGGAAGGACCAAGGGACATTCCTCTCAGCTAGATGGGCTCAGGACTACACTTCCGATCTCTGTTTCTTTACCACTAACAACAAAGGATTACCCTTGCAGAGCAGCAGGAAGGTGCTCAGTGATTTCCCTAGAAGCCAACACCGACCTGTACTGGTGAAAATTGGACTCGAAATCCCAGTTGTGAAGTCTATACCAAAGCCACGATGGAACTTCCAAAAAGCCAAATGGGAAAAATTCTCTGAAGAGGTTGATCATATTATTCAGTTTATTCCACCTAAAGTTAGGCACTATGACCGCTTTGTTAGACTAATTCATTCCATTGGCAGAAAACATATTCCAAGAGGCTACAGAGAGAACTACATTCCTGGATGGAGCCCTAGATGTCAAGAATTGTATGACGAATTTAAAACGACTCGAGACACCAAGGTAGCAGATGAATTGATTTCGGCCCTAGATTCAACTAGGCAAAAGAAATGGATGGAACTAACTGAAAACATGTCTTTCCAACACTCGAGTAAGAAAGCTTGGAATTTATTAAGGAAGCTTGGCAGTGCCACAAAAGTTAATATCTTATCAGACAAAATAAATCCTAACAAAATAGCAGCCAGGATTGTTAATATAACAAGAACACCAAGCAACAACAACAAACAGAAAGCCAAAGAAATAAAACATGAGCTAAAGTCTAAAATGTCTCAAGCACAGCCTTCCGAATCTGCACAGAAAATCTCTGCAGCCGAAGTTGTTTCAGCCCTAGATACTCTGAAATCTGGTAAAGCGGCTGGTTGTGATGGTATATACCCGGAGTTCCTTAAACATGCTGGCCAAGGTGCAGTGCAGTGGCTAACTGCACTGTTTAATGAAATTCTCGCAACAGGAAGACTGCCAAATCTTTTTAAGAAAACTAAAATAATTGCCATCCTGAAACCGTCAAAATCTGGTAACAATCCTGAAGCCTATAGACCCATTGCACTTTTAAGTGTCTGCTATAAACTGCTGGAGAGAGTACTCTATAATAGAATCGCACCTACTATCCTGAAACATATTCCTGTAGAACAGGCTGGCTTCAGACGAGACCGCAGTTGTAGCTATCAAGTGCTAGCGTTGGCAACATACATAAAGAAGGGCTTCGAAGACCTGAAGAAAACAATGACCGTTTTTATTGACCTAACATCAGCATATGATACAGTGTGGCGGAAAGGCATGCTTCTTAAGTTCTTAAGAGTAATTCCATGTAAAAGAATTGCACAACTACTCAATAACATGCTGTCCAACAGAAAATTCCAAGTTCACCTAAAAGGTCAAGTAAGCAAGGTATACAATTTAAATGACGGACTACCACAAGGATCAGTATTGGTCCCCCTACTTTTCAATTTATATGTCGCTGACTTGACAGAAACGAAAGCAAGAACATTTATCTATGCTGATGATATAGCCTTGGTGACGCAGGCTAACGATTTTACAACTTCAGAAATGACTCTCACTGAGGATCTGCGAATTCTAGATGAATTTTTAATGGATGGCGACTCAAAGTAAACAGAAATAAAACTGAATCCTCCACCTTCCATCTGAGTAATAGGCATGCTCGCTATAAACCGCAAATTTCCTTTAGAAATCAGTTACTGTTATATAACCCATTCCCAAAATATCTCGGCGTGACCTTGGATCTTTCGCTAACATATAGAAAACACCTAACTGAAACAGCTTTAAAAATGAGAACCAGAAACAATATATTACACAAACTCTCCGGAACAAGCTGGGGAGCTAAGGCATCAGTACTCAAAACAACTGCCCTCTCACTTGTATACTCTGTCGGGGAATATTGCAGCCCAGTATGGTTGAACAGCGCTCACACATCCATGGTAGACACGCAGCTGAATATAGCCATGAGAAGCGTATCCGGGACAATGAAATCCATACCCACAGAATGGCTACCTGTTCTGTCTAATATTGCACCACCGAAGTTACGAAGTCAAGCAGCGTTGAAAAGGGAATGGGAGAAATGCTCCAAGAATCCCGAGTTACCGCTATACCAGGACTGTGATGCCACTCAAAGGCAACGTCTTAAGTCCAGGAAACCCTCCTGGAGACTAGGAAAAAGGCTTACTTCTGAAGGATTCCAACCAGAAACAGCATGGCGGGAAGAATGGTTCGCAGCCAATCCCGATTCTGCAGGTCTCATTACTGATCCTACACGAGTCCCTCCTGGATTCCACTTACCTAGGAGGTCGTGGACCACCCTAAATCGCATACGCACCAAGCACGGAAGATGCCAGGACTTGAAGCATAAGTGGGGAATCGCTGAAAGCGCCAAGTGTGACTGCGGACACCAACGACAAACAATACACCACATAGTCACAGAGTGTCCCCTACGGAAATATGCTGGAACTCTGACCAGCATACATGAGATCTCTGAGGAAGCAATCTCCTGGCTGGATACTTTAGATATTAACCTATAGTTTTTATTACAACTTGAAGCATTGTTTGTCAATGTTACTGTTTATAAAAACCACTTTTTCTCTTTTACATGTAACTCATCCTAGTGTTTTTATCCATATGAATATTATTGATTTATCGATCTAATCTAAGACTTTTATTACCATAAATGAATGTAATCTATTTTATTTGTAGTATATGCATATTGTGTTACCAGTAACATCATTGCTATTCAGTTCAAGTAATGTATCCTTGATGCCAAACGAAATAATAATAATTGTCTAAATCCATGGAATGTTGATGATGTAATACACGCGGTGTTCGTTGCTGGCACGCTCTTTAAAAATGGTTTCATAATTAAATAATTTCTTAAGACTTATCATCCCTTATTTTGCTCCTTTTGGGTGGTTGATTGTCCAAAAAGACCGAAGCACGTATTTTCACATCAAACTGAGAAGTCAAATAAAATTTTAAAAGTGCTTTAGTAGTTCTTCAGTAATGATTTATTTTCAGTCAAAATTTTGCCCATTGTTTCACCCCTCAGGGTTAAATTTCCAGAAATGCTGAAACATATATTTCTTTATTTCTGTCCGAGAAACTAAAAACCCATTTACATATGTCTCGCTTCAAAATTTCCTTAATAGTGACATATTTTCCAAAAATCCTTTCACCCCTTATTTCACTCTCTTCAAAAAGTACCTTCTTAAAGTATAAGATCAACACTCTCTTCAAAATTTCAAGTTCTTTTCCCTAGCGGTTCGGGCTGGGCCATGGTGAACCAGAGAGTCAGGTCATTGCCTTTTTATGCATGTATACAGATAAGAAGCAGATGATTGCCCTCTACAGTCACTACTCAGTTTACTTACTTGGTGTTGTGTAAACGGTTCCAGGCGCTTTAGTCTGGAACCGCGCGACCGCTACGATCGCAGGTTCGAATCCTGCCTCGGGCATGGATGTGTGTGATGTCCGTAGGTTAGTTAGGTTGAAGTAGTTCTAAGTTCTACGGGACTGATGACCTCAGAAGTTAAGTCTCATAGCGCTCATAGCCATTTGTTGTGTAAAGTGGGGAGGGGCAGGTTTTATTTTGGTCCACTGCTTTCATTAATACACAACTATTTGTCCAAAAAGTGACAGATGACTTCAATTTTTTTTATTTACAGACGACACAAATATCATTATGAAATGCACAGAACGTCATGTAACTGTTTAGGAGTGTGGCAATTGATAACATCAGCTACTAAGCTATTGAAAACAGATTCTCTCTAAATTACAAAATACAGTCCACTCAATTTCTCATACGAAATTCTCGTAAAATCGAAATTTTGTTATCATAAGGTGATCAAATAGTCAATGAAGATGACGGTTTGAAATCTGTAGTACTGAAGACAGACGAAAACCTTTCTTGAAGGCAGCACATTCATGGCCGTGTTAACTTCCCTGTAAGAGTAAACTTCACCGCTACTGACAGTGAAACGTGAAAGTTTGCTAATTTAACTCTATTAACTCCTGTTATTTTATATTCTTACACAGATAAGAATAGTCAGAAAATTTTTTTGTGTCAGCTGGGGAACGTCGTTCAGGCTGTTACTCAAGTAACTGTCACACCAGTTCATGTATTTCCTAATGTACTAACGAAAGAAAGAATTTTCCTGGATGAATCTGTGATCATTGTGGAGACTTTGTGAACCAAACCGTGTAGAGATAGCTTAATATTAAGCGATCTACACGGTTTTATTCACAAAGGCTCTCTCGTAGGATCTGTGGTTAATAACATAGACTAATTCAGAAGGAACCGCGGCAATCGTTGCGTGAACGCTCAGCGAAGAAACGAGCTGCACTCGAATAAAATAAAATAAAGATTATAATTTCTGTGACTGAAGGCGGTTTGATTTCTATTTTACAAACGAATTTTTTGACAGCGTTGTATTCTAGTCTGTTTGTTTGAAAAACACGACTGCTTTAAAAGTGGTATGCACAAAACCATCTAGAAATCGTTTTGACGCTTTCCTTACGTTTTTACCGTCAAAGGAAGAAAAAATTAATTAATATCAGCACCATATCTAAACGATAAAGATTCCTCTAACGTCAAATGGCGAATGTGGTATACGCCATCGGTGTACAGGTGTCATGGTCTGAATTCTGAGCACTTTCATAACAGTCAACGTGTTGTGTACGGGAATCACAAATATGGATCGGGCTCGGCTTGCTCGTAAACATGCGTGATACACCTTTTGAAAACACACCCAGACTGACTGGCGTAGCAGATCGATAATCGCTCATCCGCTGTATAGCTTCCATCTAGGTATCGCTTGTCTTTCTGTTTTCTGTTTCTGAAGAAACACTTGTTCCAGCAGCATATCTAGTAATATACATGATTTATGCGAAAATATGGAAGACATAAAAATCGAAGACAATTTATTTTCCACAATATACAGCACTGCAGTTTGCTCCATTGTCTCTATCACGCACAGTATACCACCAGACCTCATTAGTGACAGCGTTAACCACAAAAAGAAGTTATAATCGGTAATGTCAAAACCGCTTTCAACAAAGTGTGAAAATCCTACTGTGATTTGTTTGCAGTGAGTAAAACAAGAAACAGCGGCTGAAATCCATCTGTGTATACGTCGTGAGTAGGTAAAACTTGGAAAATATTGCGTATTAAATTTCAAGACAGAAGTAACTTCATGAGTAACTAGGGAATGAAAAGCCGGCCGGCGTGGCCGAGCGGTTCTAGGTGCTACAGACTGGAACCGAGCGACCGCTACGGTCGCAGGTTCGAATCCTGCCTCGGGCATGGACGTGTGTGATGTCCTTAGGTTCGTTAGGTTTAAGTAGTTCTAAGTTCTAGGGGACTGATGACCTCAGCAGTTAAGTCCCATAGTGCTCAGAGCCATTTGAACCATTTTTACAAACTACGGCGAGCAGGCACTTCATTCAACATGTAAACGTCACTACAGATATTTGGATTTAGGTTATAACATTTTCGATATGCCTGCCATCATTGGTGATGAGAACATCGATGCTGTCGATGACCTTCTGAATGGCTGCCTTTCGGTTCACCAATGGTTTCGCGTTATTGCTGTACACCTTGTTGCTAGAGACTTCGTCTGCTCTTCACTATGTGACCTAGCCTGAACAGATTTTCATATTTTATCTTGACATAGATAGAGTCGATTTCCTGACAGATTCTTGTCTATGTTAGTGCTCCGTCTCTAACGATCTCGACACCGACTAAACGTTAAACTCAAACATTGCTCCAGGCTGTTATTTTACAATATTATGTAAGATAGTTCTGTTGGGGAAATTTTCTACTTGCGGATAATTGCTTCTTCTGTGTAGTATGCTGATTGGTCCACTGTGGACTCCCTCAACCTGTTGTACATTATTAGTTTCGATTTCAGGTTGATTTAACACCCTACTGCACGTTTGATGTTACTGATATTACTTGTATTTTTGTCTGCAACTAAGGTTTGTGTGATTTAGTAACCGCTACAGAAATATTGTGTAGCAGCTTTTTGAGTTGTTAGTGTTCTGTACGCTAAATGCAACATACATTTTAAGTGAATGTTGGGTAGTTGAGATATAGATGGAACGGTCACATTTGAGTTGTTACCGATAGAGTATTACGTTGGGCTTTTTGTGTGATGAGTACTTATTACCTTTGCTCTACATCTGTACTTGACGGGCCATCGCACACTGTATGGCGGAGGCAGGTAACGTTTCATTCTCGCCAGTGGGCACCATTATCAAAGGCTGACGAGTTTCCGTTGCCGTTAGCTCTCATTAACAGAACAAACCGGAAAATTATCCTCTGCGTAACAGCTCATTCCATGTTCACGAAAGGCTGAGTAATTTGCTTCATTTGTTACCTGAAATATTTTATTTATGCCACTAATTACAATCCTAAAGTTTAAGTTTAAAAATAGTTATGATTTCGTTTCTGCTCCCCGTTGTTATGAACGTATTTCTGTTTCGGGTTTAGAGATAGTAAAATATGGCTTACAGTTTGTTTACCACCAGAAGTGCGAAATTCCTCACAAATGAATATCATAATACAGCTCATTCAGTGAAACCACAAAATTCTCTCTGACGATAAAGAGATAACTCTTTGAAAGGCTGCAAGCGAAATGAATACATGTCAAAGTGACCGGCAGCTGTGCTTTATTACGCTTCATTTGTGAAACAACTGACATCGGCAGTGAACGCATTTCTCTGTAAAAGAACTGACGGACAGACTGAAATGTACTGGGGATATTTAGAGTTACTGAAACAGCGCTATGCACACCGTTTAATATCAGTCATCCTCAAGTCCAACTTTTATTGTATCACTATATTTTAGAAACACTTCCTTTTGACTGTTCCATACTTCCGGTGAATTACTTGCTCCTCCCCGACGAAACCCTTTAAAGCAGCTCATTTCAACTGCAATGTTGCTACTAACACACTTCCATTCCGTTATTTCTTTTTATAATTTCTTCACTGAACCTTGACTGTTATGAAATGCTAATTATAAAATACAGAATGCATGCACTTGATATATTCTGTTTGTTTGGTATTCTAATATTTATTTGTTTTTCTTCAAATTGTTTACCAAAACGAGCAAGAATATCTGCTACATTATCGAAGGAGCATGGATCTGAAACAATAACGACGAAGCGATTTAGTCATCAGTTTCCAAGGTAAACAGCTGTTGTTGGAATGCGTAGGTGCTCTGCCATTTTCTCTGTTACTGCGAATCACTTTAATAGTGTTAACATGTCATTTTTGAAAGATGTGCAGTTGTATGAACCGTTAAACGACAGTCACAATACCAGAGGCGTTTGTTTCACGTCTCATTTCTTCAAGTGTGTTACGTTGATTTCCTTTTCAAGACATGACTAAATTAACATGAAAAGTAATTTAAAAATTAAATGATTTGACTTTGCAGCTTATACAGAGAGGTATCGCTGTGCTAGCAAAGAAGCTGACTGGGGATTTCAGAAGTTTTTCTGATCATTTCTAAAGGGATGTATAAAACTTTTTTAAGAAAATAAGGCCATTCCCGAAGCCCAAACGGGATGCAGACAAATTATTGGTCTACTGAACGGGTTATTTTGCAACATTGCGAAGTGTTCTGACACATCCGTACGTCAATAATTGCAGAAAATATTATAATACTAGACTCATATTTGCAGGACGAATGAATAAAGTTGCCGTCAGATCATTCTAACCCCGATCTCCGTGATTCGGCTAAAATAAACCCAGCGAATCTTGGGGTGTTTCCTTGGACAGATCATGACCACTTTCCTCCGCCACCCTTATCCAACTGAACAGGTGCTCTGTCGTTAATGATCCGAACGTCAATCAGCCAATAAACTCAAATGGGGTTGGATGATCGTGCTGCCATAAATGTACGTAAAAATTATACAACGAGGTGTCAAAAGTCATGAGAGAGTGAAATGCACATATACAGAAGGTGGTAGTATTGCGCCCGCAAGTTAAAAAAGGGCAGTGTATTGGCGGAGCAGTCTTTTGTACTCAGGTTTCTCATGTGAAATGGTTTCCGAGGTGACTATGGCCCACGACGGGAATTAACAAACTTTGAAGGCGGAACGGTAGTTGAAGTTCGACGCACGGGACATTCCATTTCGTAACTAGTTAGGGTACTCAATATTCCGAGATCCATAGTGTCAAGAGTGTGCCGAAGATACCAAATTTCAGGCATTACATCTCACTACAGACAACGCAGTGGCCGACGGCAATGACTTAACGACCGAGAGCAGCGTCTTTTGCTTAGAGTTGTCAGTGCTAATAGCTGCGTGAAATAATCGCAGAAATGTGAGACGTACGACGAACGTATCCGATAGGACAGTGCTGCGAAATCTGGCGTTAATGGGCTATGGCAGCAGAAGACCGAAGCCAATACCTTTGTTAAGAGTTGTAGCGCCTCTCCTGCACTCGTGACCGTAACGGTTGGACCGTAAACGAACAGAGAGCCGTGGCCTGGTCAGATGAGTGTCGATTTCAGATGATAAAGAGCTGCTAGTAGGGTTCAAGTGTGGTGCAGACTCCACTAAACCATGGACCCAAGTTATCAACAAAACACTGTGCAGGCTCGTGGTGGCTCCATAACGGTGTGGGCTATGCTTACATAGGATGGACTGGGTCATCTGGTCCAACTGTATGGATCACTGACTGGAAATGGTTGTTTCCTGCTACCTGGAGACCATTTGCAGCTATTCATGGACGTCATGTTGCAAGCAACGATGGGTGACAATGCGTCATGTCACCAGGTCACAGTTGTTCGCGTTTCTTAACAACATTCTGGACAATTCGAGTGAACGATTTTGTCATCCTGATCGCCGACATGAATCCCAACGAATATTTATTGCACATAATCGAGAGGTCAGTCTGTGCACAAAATCCTGCACCGGCAATACTTTCGCAATTGTGGACGGCTATAGAGGCAGCATGGCTTAAAACTTCTGTAGAGGACTTCCAACGGCTTCTTGAGTTACTGCTCTATGCCAGGCGAAAGCAGGTCTGACACGACATTAGGAGATATACCATGACTTTCGTTACCTCAGTATATACCACAAGATGAATGCTTCAAAAATGGTTCAAATGGCTCTGAGCACTATGGAACTTAACTGCTGAGGTCATCAGTCCCCTAGAACTTAGAACTACTTAAATCTAACTAACCTATGGACATCACACACATTCATGCCCGACGCAGGATTCGAACCCGCGACCGTAGCGGTCGCGCGGCTCCAGACTGTAGCGCCTAGAACAGCTCGGCCACTCCGGCCGGCATGAATGCTTCATTTCGTAAGATAAACACGAAAACTAAAATAAAGTAGAAAAGATTCAACGTGTGCACAAAAGCTCAGTAATGAAAGTACGTTATGTCACTTAAAAAATCCATCCACAAGCAATGAATAGGACGGCGAGGGTTGCGCTATACCAGGTGGTTATAACTAAAGTTCAGCTACTCATAGAAATCCAAAGTGTCTGTAATCATGGTACAGCAGCGAAGCTTCGTAGATATGCTAATGCGTTAATGTTGAACCGATTTACAGTGAAAAAAATTAGTTCCAATTTTGATCACTAGGTGCAAATCTGGCACTGTTAATGCAAGAAAGACGTACAGAAATATTTCCGTATGTAATGGATTAGGAAAGGCACGTGGGTAGAAAAGATCAAACAACTGAGAAAGGCATTATGTTGATATTATTAATAGTTGCTTACACAGGTTGTCCAATGTGAGCACCAGACACATCGACGAGATGCTGTACAGCGCCAGATTAGCACCTGGTTGCCAAAATTGGAACTAATTTTCTTCCTACGTGGATCGATTCCACATTAACGTATTGAGATATCTATCAATGTTCACATTCAGACCGTAATTACAGCCTACACCGGACTTCAGTGAGTATCTGCACTCTAATCATAAGCATCTGTTACTAATATAATTTATGTGCCGTAACAATACATTCTGTCCTATGATAGCTGAATGCTCAGCCTGCAGAAATCTAAGGAACATATCAAACATCGAGTTATCTAATGGGTTGTGAAGGTCATATGATACAGAGGAGAAAATTTTAAGGGTAAAAAAAGAATTTTGATCTACTAGTGTGTTATCACGAAAATTTTAATTGAACCCGCCTCAGTACTGATGAATGAAAATATTATGACCACCTGCTCAACAGCTTGTTCAAAGTAACACAGCAGCGAATCTGCATCGAGAGATGTGATGCTGGAAGTGTTAGTAGGACTTTCGTACTACGGTGCTAACAGAACAAGGGGAAAACTGTCGTAAGAACACAGTACTAAAATGTACTGATAAGGTTAAGGGAGGCTTTCAAGACGAAGCGCCGCGGCAGATTAAAACTGTGCAGGAGAGCTTCTGTGAAGTTTGGAAGGTTGTTGTTGTTGTGGTCTTCAGTCCTAAGACTGGTTTGATGCAGCTCTCCATGCTACTCTATCCTGTGCAAGCTTCTTCATCTCCCAGTATCTAATGTAACCTACATCCTTCTGAATCTGTTTAGCGTATTCATCTCTTGGTCTCCCTCTACGATTTTTACCCTCCACGCTGCCCTCCAATACTAAATTGGTGATCCCTTGATGCGTCAGAACATGTCCTACCAACCGATGGTAGGAGACGAGATACTGGCAGAAGTAAAGCTGTGATGACGGGGCGTGAGTCATGCTTGGGTAATTGAGATGGTAGAGCACTTGCCCGCGAAGGGCAGAGGTCCCGAGTTCGAGTCTGAGTCCGGCACACAGTTTTAATCTGCCAGGAAGTTTCATATCAGGCACACTCCGCTGCAGAATGAAAATTTCATTCAGTCCAAGGCACTGTTTCCGCTACAAGACAACGCCACAGTTCATTCCACGTCGGAGTTTCACAAATATTGTTTCTTTAAGCCATCAAATTTCGCATTCACCCCTACCCACCCTCCCTTCCATTCGGGAGGACGACGGTTCAATCCCGTCTCCAGCCATCCTGATTTAGGTTTTCTGTGATTTCACTAAATCGTTTCAGGCAAATGCCGGGATGGTTCCTTTGAAAGGGCACGGCCGATTTCCTTCCCAGTCCTTCCCTAACCCGAGCTTGCACTCCGTCTCTAATGACCTCGTTGTCGACGGGAAGTTAAACACTAACCACCACCACCACCACCTCCCCCCCTCCCCCCCCCCCCCCCCCCGTATTCCCCTAATTGCCATCCAGTGCACCTTCCCTCAGATTTGACAATAGACAAGCAAGTTTTTGGATGTGTTAATTAAAACTTTACAACTACTTTCGTATATACGCTCAGTTCAGTCAGATACGAATAATAGATGGCAAGAAAGCATTTGCAGATTAGCTTGGTCTCACTTCAGACTCTGGAACGTTGATTATTGAAATGATATCATTTAGTATGTAGAACTTACTGCGTAATTTTGTAAGCACAGTACAAAATGTTAGTGAGAACTGGAACACCAAAAATGCTACGTCTGATTGAATTAACTTCATGACAGATTTGGAATACACGATCCAGTCACATTAATGAAATCACCGCCTATTTACGACGTCAACATGCCGTAACCACCCATAGACGGCAGGTAGCAGCACTAGCAATGGAAGGTATATAAAGCGTGTCGGAGGACGCGTAATAACAGTGCAGTCATTGTTGTAATGCAGAAACGGAGTGATTTGTCTGAAATCCAAAAGCGTATGACTATTGGCTTTCCGACCAAGGGAGGAAGCATTTCCGTACCGATTAAGCTTGCAAGCTATTCGCGTGCTGCCGAGGTTAAAGTATGGTTCAAATGGCTCTAAGCACTATGGGACTTAACATCTGAGGTCATCAGTCCCCTAGACTTAGAACTACTTAAACCTAACTAACGTAAGGACGTCACACACATTCATGCCCGAGGCAGGATTCGAACCTGCGACCGTAGCAGCAGCGGTTAAAGTATATAGTGCATGGCAAATGAGGTGCACCACGGGCCACTGATGACAGAGAAGAACGACGGCTGCAGGGATGTGTACGGCAGAACAGACGTGCAACTGTTGAACAACTGATCTCCCCGATAAACCAATGGGCTATCAATGACCGTTCAGCGAACTTTACTGCGTATGGGTCTCCGCAGCAGGCGCCTGGTTCATACACTCATGCCGACTCCTGATAACAGGCGACGAAGGCTGGAATTTGCACGACGGTACTGGACGTCCACTGAATGGAAAAAGGTAGCCTTTCCAGATGAATCGCGTTTTATGCTCCATCGCCCGTTGGCGTGTACGGCGCGAAAGAGGCGAAGTCCATTATCACTTTGAATGAGCAGTGTCTTGCTCACATTGATGCCTGCTTGCGAGTTCAGTTTCGATTTCCTCGTCTGTATACCTTAAGTCGACCTTTTTAATTACTGCTGTCAGTGTTGCGGGTCAGCGTGGAAGCTGAGGATGTGTTAGTGGAAGCCTGGTGAGGGTTGCATTTCTTCCGAAAGACGGCAGAATTCGTTGTAAGGATGAATAGGAATGAGGATCGTTGGTTGTAATGCTGATGGAATCTCCCCTAGGCATGAGTTGCTGGACTTGCATTGCTGGTATGTATTACTGAATGTGGGGTGAGGAATGTCTTAGGATTTAGAAATCTGGGGTGACGTTTTAGCAAAAAGGAAGAGTTATGTACTTGGTTTTGCAGTTCAGCGATGATTTCGACCTGCATGTCTGCAGTATCTGGAAGAGTTTGCTGGGTCTTTTAATTTCACCTGACGTCACTTGTACTCGGCCTTGTGCCAATTTTAGTAATAGATTTAGATACGGTGTGGAAGGGAGGTTGTGGGATGAGAGGGGATAGGGACTGTTCACCTGCTGGCGTGGGTGTATGTGTCGTAGTTGATGTCGTGGCTGGCGACATTGATGCTACTCTTGGTGATCGCGTGGTTGCTGTTGCTGTTGCTGCTGACGATGTTGCGGCTGATGACGTTACTGGGGCTGATGCGGCTGATGTTGCGATAGCTGGTATTGATGGCGATGGTGCTGTGTCCCGGTCAGCCAGAGGCGCCGTTGGTGGTTTTGGTGTGTTGTCGGAAGGTCCTGTGAATTTTTTAACAGGTATTTGTTGCACGTGTTGCTGTCCAGGTAGCGGGCGGTGTCGTGCAGATTACAGCTGTAGTTATTGTGACAACGGTTCAAGACGATGCCCTCATTCTGATAGCCTGGTGGTCGTAGTACGGTCCGACGATAGACGTAGCGTCCGTGAGCCGCAGGAGAAGCTAGCCTCTTGGTTTAGATGTTGTGAAAATGGCTGGCGATAGATGTAGTGGTGGAGGTGACTGTCCGCTGCGTCAACACAGCGGTTTTAACTAGCAGATTCCGAATCTAGAAGAGTTGCTTCTAGCACATTAGTTACTGTCAGTTAAGGGATTTGCTGTGAGACTGCTGATTCACGTAGCTAAATTTACCAAAAATTGGCACGGAGGCGCATGAGCATAGGTTACCGAGACATGAGTGCCCCCTACCGAATTTAGTGCCCTCTTCGAATATTGCTCCACCTGAGGCTCGCTGGAACATGCGTAACGATGATATTGCACGCACACCCTCTGTCAGAATGCGAGATCGCGGGGTTTAAACGCAAGTGTCATATAATAAAATTAATTATCGCTCTACGTGTCATTAGGAGTAAAATATTTTCTTTCTGAAGATATTAAAGGAATTACCGGGTTCCGCGCCTTATCCAGTTGAAAGCCCCCATCACGATTAATAAGAACTTCCACTAACAGTATTTCCACAGATTCCTTAGTAATTGAATTCCGTAAGAATCTCGTCAGGGCCAATATTTTCGAGGCCGAATAATTCATAGAATATCTTGTGGAGTTACGGTGCGCGGCTATGGCTGACATACTGGGCTGCGAAAGGTGAGTGTGGCGATCAAGTTCAAAGGACCTTTCACGCACTGTGCGTGTGGTCTGACCAATGCAGGCTTGCAACATTGCATTGTATTCAGTAGATTCCAGGCCGCCGTACTCCCAATCGTCCTATACCGAACGAAGAACAGCACAAGTCTTTGTAGGGGGCTGAAAGATTACCTTAATATAATGTTTCCTTAGTACTCTACTTAGTATCGACGAAATATTGCGCGACATATAGGAGGTACACCCTGGACTTTAGCAGCTCCTCTTAATCTTGTAGGTGATCATATTTCTTCTTCCTAAAAGCTGCGGTGTGGCCGAACGGTTCTAGGCGCTTCAGTCTCGAACCGCGCGACCACTACGGTCGCAGGTTGGAATCCTGCCTCGGGCATGGGTGTGTGTGATGTCCTTCGGTTACTTAGGTTTAAGTAGCTCTAAGTTCTAGGGGACTGATGACCTCAGATATTAAGTCCCATAGTGCTCAGAGCCATTTTTGAACCTAAAAGGTGTACTGATTTGATGTGGAGAATATCGATCAACTTTGAAACACAGGCTGTAGGTGTTCCATATCCTTTGCAAGGCTGGCTCTATCAGACACAATGTGTGACGGGTGCACCATCGTTCGAAGGACTCTCAAAGTTTGTGAAGATTTGTGGCAGTTAGATTCCTGCAAATACAGGTCTTTGCGTATGGTCTTACGTTAAACGGAATGCCCTAGGAATGTTTGAATGTGGACTAGTTGTGAGGTAATTTATAGGCTAAACTAATATTCACCGAAAGTGAGCTTAAAATGTGGTGTCTAGGAATCCTGCGTACTCGGTTCGCTAAACAAACAATCAAACAAATCGTATTAATGAACTGTATTACAATAGTAAAAGATACAATACTTAAATTTTGCAATTACCGACCGGTGTGGCCAAGAGGTTCTAGGCGCCTCAGTCTCGAACCGCGCGACCACTACGGTCGCAGGTTCGAATCCTGCCTCGGGCATGGGTGTGTGTGGTGTCCTTAGGTTAGATAGGTTTAAGTAGTTCTACGCTCTAGGCGACTGATGACCTCAGATGTTAAGTCCCATAGTGCTCAGAGCCATTTGAACCATTTTTGCAATTACACAGATGTGCCGCAAGCAAAGGGCGACATACAAAATAAGCAATCTTCTTCAGTATACACAATCGTACGTATGTGCTACATAGAGAGTACAAGCGAAATGACTAGTGTTGGTGCTGCTACAGAACTCGATAATCTTGAAGCTGATATTCAACTGGGCCGTCACAATCGGTCGCGGCGCATATATGCTCTTGACACGAGGGCCGCTGTTGTCTTCCCGGAGGGATGTCCGGTCAGCGTGAGACTGGTTGATGTCTGCTCACAGCCATCTCTTCTCTATTGTTCCCGACTGGCGTGCTGGCGCTTAATCTTACCCCAAAGCATAAAAAATTGCTAGTAAGCTATACACACTGGTCGACGTTTATGAAAGATATGGGTTCGAATATCGATGATCATAGCCACCTAAGAGTTTAACAATCGTGAAACAAAAAATATTACAGCAGTTGATCCCTCACCTAGTTTTCCGACAGCGTAACACGTTTAACGTCACAGTCGATCGCCTACGGGAGTTACAGTTATTTGTTTGAGCTGATTAGTCGATTTAACTTTCGTTATTTTCCGCCTGCCGCTCCTGTTTTCTGTTGTGCTTGGTATCATGACTAATGGAGCGGCTCACACCAGGACGTGTTTCTGAGTCGACAGTTCTGAGGTCTTTACAAAGAATGACCTGAGTACTGAATGATGTCTCGGTAACGTTATGGTGGGTCAGGCACCGAGAGTCACGCAGATTCGGACACTTCGATTAACGGTTGCTGTTGGATCATGAACTGAGTTCAACAGGACTTTCCGAGTAAGATGCGGATTAGCAATAGTTTAACACGATTCTCTTATAGAATGAGCAGTCGCTGGTAGCAGCTGTTTCAGAGAAACACCCGTGCGAAATTCGGAGTATTGCGCCAGGTGTTCCATTCACAATGGTACTTCATCTTGTGCTGGCATTGTCATGGTCTGAGGCGTTCCTCCGTAATTACCAGCTTCCGTCTCATTTTCCCAAGTATCTCTTCTAGTAATCGAAATTCTCTTTGTCTGGAATTTATAGAACCGAGGGCTGTAAGAAACATGAGATGCTACAAAGCAGGGATATTTTCAGCAAGCCTTGGAAGGCGTCACGGAAAGATAGATTAAACTCCACAGAAGTAGTGTTTATAGCAGCAAGCAGAAATGTTAAGTCTAGCGATATTGAAATCGAATTCTACACAGACAACAGTAACTTAGAGAAATAATCGAATTTTTCTTTCAGCCACCAGATTCAAGATTCAGGACCATCAGTAATTGACTCTTTCTAAGGCAGCCTGATTTCGACAGTACAGAAATACGTAGGTGTACGAGAACAATTGGTGATGACTTTAATACCCCTTGTACAAACTAGAAATTCTCCACTGCGATGTGCAAAGTAATGCTGAACACATAACAAAACTCACGTTTATAAAGTCAAAGGATGCGCGCTGTGAATTATATACAAATATACACATCACACGCTGTTGCAGGAATCTAGAAAAACTGTTTCCGCTCAACGAATCATTACGGCTTCAGGAAATACCACTAGAGTGAAACACAGCTTGCTCTTTACACACACATGGCGTCTTCCAAATAGTAGACCATCACTGAAAGGAAGATTCCGTCTTCCTAGGTTTTCGGGAGCGTTCGATACTTTACAACACTTCCGGCTATTAAGTAACAAGAATTTTCTCAAACGTCTGAATATGTAACTGAGCAAGGTGGTATTATCATACTTATTCTTTTACTACATCTGACGTCAATAACACTTTTTTTTCTTTTTTCTGGTTTCTTTGCATTAGTAGCACATACATTATAGTTATATACACTGAAGCGCTAAAGAAACTATTATAGACATGCGTATTCAAATACAGAGATATGTAAACAAGCAGAACACGGCGCTGCGATCGGCAACGCCGATATAAGACAACAAGTGTCTGGCGCAATTATTAGATCAGTTACTGCTGCTACAATGGCAGGTTATCATGATTTACGTGAGTTTGAATGTCGTGTAATAGTCGGCGCACGAGCGACGGGACACAGCATCTCAAAGGTACCGGTGATGTGGGGATTTTCCCGTACGACCATTCATGAGTGTACCGTGAATATCAGGAATCCGGTGAAACATCAAATCTCCGACATCGCTCCAACCGGGAAAAGATCCTGCAAGAAGAGACTGAAGAGAATCGATCAAATTGACAGAAGTGCAATCCTCCCGCAAATTTGTGCATATTTCAATGCTGGACCATCAACAAGTGTCCCCGTGCGAAACATTCAACAAAACATTATCAATATGGGCTTTCGGAGCCGAAGGCTCACTTGTATATCCTTGATGACCACACGACACAGGGTTTTACTCCTCGCCTGTGCCCGTCAGTGCCGACATTGGACTGTTGATGACTGGAAACATGTTGCCTGGTCGGATGAGTTTCGTTTTAAAATTATATCGAGCGGATGGACGTCTACAGGTATGGAGACAACCTCATGAATCCGTGGACCCAGCATGTCAGCAGGGGAATGTTCAAGTTGTTGGAGGCTCTGTAATGGCGTGGGGCGTGTGCAGTTGGAGTGATATGTTACCCCTGATACGTCTAGATACGACTTTGACATGTGACACGTACGTAAGCGTCCTGTCTCATCATCTGCATCCATTCATGTCTGTTGTGCATTTCGACGGACTTGGACAATTCTAGCAGGATAATGCGACACCCCACACGTCCAGAATTGCTACAGAGTGGCTCTAGGAACATTCTTCTGAATTTAAACACTTCCGCTGGCCACCAAACTCCCAGGAATATCTGGGGTGCCTTGCAATAGCTGTTCAGAAGTGATCCCCGCCCCCTCGTACTCTTACGGATTTATGGACAGCCCTGCAGGATTCAGGGTGCCAGTTCCCGCCAACACTACTTCATACATTAGTCCAGTGTATGCCACGTCGTGTTGCGGCACTTCCGCGTGCTCGCGAGAGCCCTACGCGATATTAGGCACGTGTACCAGTTTCTTTGGATGTTCCGTGTAAAATAATTAATTTCTTATTTACACTGTATGTTAGTGAACTTTTTTATTCACAATACTCGTATAGTTTACCGACTGATGTTGCGAATAGTACACTCCTGGAAATGGAAAAAAGAACACATTGACACCGGTGTGTCAGACCCACCATACTTGCTCCGGACACTGCGAGAGGGCTGTACAAGCAATGATCACACGCACGGCACAGCGGACACACCAGGAACCGCGGTGTTGGCCGTCGAATGGCGCTAGCTGCGCAGCATTTGTGCACCGCCGCCGTCAGTGTCAGCCAGTTTGCCGTGGCATACGGAGCTCCATCGCAGTCTTTAACACTGGTAGCAAGCCGCGACAGCGTGGACGTGAACCGTATGTGCAGTTGACGGACTTTGAGCGAGGGCGTATAGTAGGCATGCGGAAGGCCAGGTGGACGTACCGCCGAATTGCTCAACACGTGGGGCGTGAGGTCTCCACAGTATATCGATGTTGTCGCCAGTGGTCGGCGGAAGGTGCACGTGCCCGTCGACCTGGGACCGGACCTCAGCGACGCACGGATGCACGCCAAGACCGTAGGATCCTACGCAGTGCCGTAGGGGACCGCACCGCCACTTCCCAGCAAATTAGGGACACTGTTGCTCCTGGGGTATCGGCGAGGACCATTCGCAACCGTCTCCATGAAGCTGGGCTACGGTCCCGCACACCGTTAGGCCGTCTTCCGCTCACGCCCTAACATCGTGCAGCCCGCCTCCAGTGGTGTCGCGACTGGCGTGAATGGAGGGACGAATGGAGACGTGTCGTCTTCAGCGATGAGAGTCGCTTCTGCCTTGGTGCCAATGATGGTCGTATGCGTGTTTGGCGCCGTGCAGGTGAGCGCCACAATCAGGACTGCATATGACCGAGGCACACAGGGCCAACACCCGGCATCATGGTGTGGGGAGCGATCTCCTACACTGGCCGTACACCTTTGGTGATCGTCGAGGGGACACTGAATAGTGCACGGTACATCCAAACCGTCATCGAACCCATCGTTCTACCATTCCTAGACCGGCAAGGGAACTTGCTGTTCCAAGAGGACAATGCACGTCCGCATGTATCCCGTGCCACCCAACGTGCTCTAGAAGGTGTAAGTCAATTACCCTGGCCAGCAAGATCTCCGGATCTGTCCCCCATTGGGCATGCTTGGGACTGGATGAAGCGTCGTCTCACGCGGTCTGCACGTCCAGCACGAACGTTGGTCCAACTGAGGTGCCAGGTGGAAATGGCATGGTAAGCCGTTCCACAGGACTACATCCAGCATCTCTACGGTCGTCTCCATGGGAGAATAGCAGCCTGCATTGCTGCGAAAGGTGGATATACACTGTATTAGTGCCGACATTGTGCATGTTCTGTTGCCTGTGTCTATGTGCTTGTGGTGCTGTCAGTGGGATCATGTGATGTATCTGACCCCAGGAATGTGTCAATAAAGTTTCCACTTCCTGGGACAATGAATTCACGGTGTTCTTATTTCAATTTCCAGGAGTGTATATTTAGATTATATGGAACCATTTTATTTAAAAAAATATTCATAATTTAGGATTCGTCGGATTTTACCTCACTAAAAGTTCTTTGCTCTATGATTGACTTAGCTTATTTGGAACCCCTTATTCACCTACTTCAAGCAGACGTGTTACTTTAATGAAAATTTTATATTTCAAAAGTTATTTGTATTCAAAATGTTCGTGTTTCAGAAGGTTCCAGTCTTGAAATATAGTTATTTTCAAAATCTAGCGTTAGGAGTTTAGTAGCCCCAAAATTTCTGCTTCCGGAAGTATAGACCTTTCCTAAAAATAACATGTTAGTTCGTTGATCATTCCTCTTTGAAAATTTCACATTCTAGAAATTGACTGGCAAATTCTGAGAATCCTCGAGCACGGTAAAACTTCCCTCCCATAAAAAAGCACCTATTATTTTACCACTTTCTAACTGTATAACTTCTTTCATGATCTTAAACCAAGTGTTAGCTATAGAAGGTTGTATACATGAAAGAACCCTGGAGATACTAGTAGGTATCAGATAGATTATATAATGGTAAGACAGAGATTTAGGAACCAGGTTTTAAATTTTAAGATATTTCCAGGGGCAGATGTGGACTCTGACCACAATCTATTGGTTATGACCGGTAGATTAAAATCGAAGAAACTGCAAAAAGGTGAGAATTTAAGGAGATGGGACCTGGGTGAACTGAAAGAACCAGAGATTGTACAGAGTTTCAGGGAGAGCATAAGAGAACAATCGACAGGAATGAGGGAAAGAAATGCGGTGGAAGAAGAATGGGTAGCTTTGAGGGATGAAGTAGTGAAGGCAGCAGAGGATCAAGTAGGTAAAAAGACGAGGGCTGCTAGAAATCCTTGGGTAACAGAAGAAATATTGAATTTAATTGATGAAAGGAGAAAATATAAAAGTGCAGTAAATGAAGCAGGAAAAAGGGAATGAGATCGACAGGAAGTGCAAAACGGCTAAGCAGGGATGGCTAGAGGACAAATGTAAGGATGTAGAGGCTTATCTCACTAGGGGTAAGATAGATACTGCCTACAGGAAAATTAAAGAGACCTATGGAGATAAAAGAACCATTTGTATGAACATCAAGAGCTCAGATGGAAACCCAGTTCTAAGCAAGGAAGGGAAAGCAGAAAGGTGGAAGGAGTATATAGAGGGTCTATACAAGGGCGATGTACTTGAGGACAATATTATGGAAATGGAAGAGGATGTAGATGAAGATGAAATGGGAGATACGATACTGCGAGAAGAGTTTGACAGAGCACTGAAAGACCTGAGTCGAAACAAGGCCTCGGAGTTGACAACATTCCATTGGAACTACTGACGGCCTTGGGAGAGCCAGTCCTGACAAAACTCTACCACCTGGTGAGCAAGATGTATGAAACAGGCGAAATACCCTCAGACTTCAAGAAGAATATAATAATTCCAATCCCAAAGAAAGCAGGTGTTGACAGATGTGAAAATTACCGAACTATCAGTTTAATAAGCCACAGCTGCAAAATACTAACGTGAATTCTTTACAGACGAATGGAAAAACTAGTAGAAGCCGACCTCGGGGGAGATTACTTTGGATTCCGTAGCAATACTGGAAAACGTGAGACAATACTGACCTTACGACTTATCTTAGAAGAAAGATTAAGGAAAGGCAAACATACGTTTCTAGCATTTGTAGACTTAGTGAAAGCTTTTGACAATGTTGACTGGAATACTCTCTTTCAAATTCTAAACGTGGCAGGGGTACAATACAGGGAGCGAAAGGCTATTTACAATTTGTACAGAAACCAGATGGCAGTTATAAGAGTCGAGCGACAAGAAAGGGAAGCAGTTGTTGGGTAGGGAGTAAGACAGGGTTGTAGCCTCTCCCCGATGTTATTCAATCTGTATATTGAGTAAGCAGTAAAGGAAACAAAAGAAAAATTCGGAGTCGGTATTAAAATCCATGGACAAGAAATAAAAACTTTCAGGTTCGCCGATGACATTGTAATTCTGTCAGAGACAGCAAAGGACTTGGAAGAGCAGTTGAATGGCATGGATAGCGTCTTGAAAGGAGGATATAAGATGAACATCAACAAAAGCAAAACGAGGATAATGGAATGTACTCGAATTAAGTCGGGTGATGCTGAGGGAATTAGATTAGGAAATGAGACACTTAAAGTAGTAAAGGAATTTTGCTATTTGGGTAGCAAAATAACTGATGATGGTCGAAGTAGAGAGGATATAAAATGTAGACTGGCAATGGCAAGGAAAGCGTTTCTGAAGAAGAGAAATTTGTTAACATCGAGTATAGATTTAAGTGCCGGGAAGTCATTTCTGAAAGTATGTGTATGGAGTGTAGCCATGTATGGAAGTGAAACATGGACGATAAATAGTTTGGACAAGTAGAGAATAGAAGTTTTCGAAATGTGGTGCTACAGAAGAATGCTGAAGATTAGATGGGTAGATCACATAACTAATGAGGAAGTATTGAATAGGATTGGGGAGAAGAGAAGTTTGTGGCACAACTTGACCAGAAGAAGGGATCGGTTGGTAGGACATTTTCTGAGGCATCAAGGGATCACCAATTTAGTATTGGAGGGCAGCGTGGAGGGTAAAAATCGTAGAGGGAGAACAAGAGATGGATACACTAAGCAGATTCAGAAGGGTGTAGGTTGCAGTAGGTACGGGGAGATGAAAAAACTTGCACAGGATAGAGTAGCGTGGAGAGCTGCATCAAACCATTCTCTGGACTGAAGACCACAACAACAAATAACAACAACTGTTTAAACTTTTGTTTAAACAAATATGCATCACTACTCTATCATTCACTTTTACTAGTTTTTATGTAATGTTACACCACTGTCTGGGGCATTCCAGAAACGTTTTCGCTGATCATCAGGCCTCGTTTCGAAGCTTAACTCATCAGTGTAGGCAATTCTACACCATTCGATGGGATTAAAGGTCGAAGATGTGTCTAGAGACGCCCCAGACAGCGGTGGGATATCAACCTGACTGTCGCCCTCCATACAGCCCACCGAAGAGAAATGATGGTCTGGGGTGCCATTTCCTTTCATAACAGGATCCGTTTTGCTGTCATCCGCGGCTCTCTTACAGCACAGCGATACGTCTACGATATTCTACGACCCGTTTGGTTTCCCTCCATCGCAGGCTATCCATGGTTTAACATTCCAGCAAAGTAATGCCCGCACGCACACAGAGATAGTTTCTACTGCTCTTCTTCGTGCTTGCCAGACCCTGCCTTGTCCAGCAAACTCACCGTATCTCTACCCAGCTGAGAACGTTTGGAGCATTACTGGCAGGACCCTCCAACCAGCTTCGCATTTTAACGATCTAATGCACCAATTAGACAGAATTTGGCACGATATTCGTCAGGAGGACATCCAGTAACTCTGTCAATCAGTACAAAGCCGAATACCTGCTCGCATAAGGGTCAGAGGTGCACCAACGCTAGCTCCATTCGTGAATCTCTACCTCTGTAATGAATCTTTTAAGTCTTCTGAAATTGTAATCATTTGTTTGTCTGTACATGTATATAACATCTACCGATTCCCATTCGGATAATTGCTTCGTGGTGCGTCTTTTTTGTGCTCATTTTCACAGAATCCATTGAAATATCTCGAAAACTATACATCGTATGAAAAACGTATAATTCCAATTTGTTTGTTTCGGAGGGGGACATTCAATGATACCACACTCTACCTCCCATCCCACCCTCTGCGTGGGTAGCAGGGGCAACTGTGAGATCTTCAATGGGAACCCCCGTTTTTTATTTTAAATAACGATTCTACGGCAATATCTACATCAGTTTCACCTGAAGCATTTTTTCGTTGCCCCACAGATAGCGCTGTAATCTGAGGAATAGAAATGGATACACAATCGTAATTTACGGCATACTACTCAATGGCCCTTGAATATCCACAGGCATGTGGGGCCCCACCTCCATGCTGCGAGGGTAGATCGGACCAGTATTTCATAACTTCTAATTGGAAACCGCATTCGCAACATTGTATTCCTCCGACATATTGAACAGGGGCCTACTCGGTGCGGCGCTGTTGCCGTGGACCGAGGCGAACGCTATTATACTTTTCCAATTAGAGTTCAAACGTAGTACCCCAACTTCAACACACTTAGTGATCGGCTTTTCAAATGACCGTACACAGGACAGAAGCATATCTGCGGGAATGTCAGGACAGGCTTTTCTCATGCGGTCGACTATGTCTTCACGGCCTATTGGCACATGCTGGTACTCCTTATCTTTTAAATATCGCTACTAAAAGAAATCCAGCGACGTCAAAGCCAGCGACCCACTAGGCCAGTTACTTGGGCCACTTCTGCCGGTCCACCGACCAGTGTAAACATGGTCTTACACCGCTCGTACTTCTACTGCGTAGTGCGCTGGGTAACCGTCATGCTGAAACCACGTACGTTGTCGAACGTCGAGTGCAACATCTTCCAGTAGTACCGGTAGTTCCTGTTCCAAAAACGTTCGATATTTTCGTCCATTCCATGTGCCGTCGATACAATACGAACCAATTACTTTGTTCCCCATTATGCCACACCGTACCTTAACCGATCAAGAACGTTGATTGTCTACACTCTAGTAATGTATGTTATGCCGGTTACCACTACCATGATCTGTGAATGTAGACTTATCAGAAAATAGTAACCTGGCAAAGAACGTGCGCGTCGTTCGCATTTGTTGACGTGCCCATTCACAAAACACTACCCGGTTATGGAAATCGGCGGCATGAAGTTCTTGATGCAGTGACACGTGGTATGGATGACACTTATGACGATGCAGTATTGTGTCAGTATTACCTACGGGCGCTTACCCGTGGTTTGTGGTGCACTGCAGCTAGTACAGTTATTTCATTAGCTTCACCTGAACACGTTTGCTTCGTTTCCTCTGCCGGTCTATACGCCGCCATCAAACATAAAGGAGTTCACAACCTAGTAAAATAACGAACAAGAGCGAGCTTTCTCTGGAAAACGCTTCTCGCAGAAGGCAACAGCAGTCTCCGTGATCAGGAACATTTCAGTTTTTTCTTCTGTGGCTACAACATTCATCGTCCACTTGCTCGTTTGTTCTCCAAATGAAAGGTACGTGTGCAGAGAATAAACAATGGGCCAGTATTGTAATATTTAGAGCCGCTACCTGTTCTACGTCTGCAGGATACTTGAGCTCCGGTTGCAGTGTACTGCCTGCTATGATGCGTCGTAGTTCGCTACACGGCCAAGGTGTCGAGTCCAGTTGCTAATGTGGTTTCCAATTAGAAGTTAGAAAATACTGGCCTGTCCTACCCTCGTAGCAAGGAGGTAGGGTCCCACGTGCCATTGGATATTCAAGGGCCATTGAGCAGCATGCCGCAAATTATGATTGTGAACCCATTTCTCTTCCTCCGATTGCAGCGCCATCTGTGGTGAAACGAATAAACTGCTACAGAAAAAAACATATGTAGATTTTGGCGTAGAATCGCAATCTGCAATAAGAAACTGGGGTTCACATTGAAGATTTCAAAGTTGCACCACGCCACCCACGCACGGGATGAGGTGGTGGATCGAGTGTGGTATCATTGGGCCTCCCCCTCCGAGACAAACAACTTCCAATTATAAGGTTTTTTTTCAATCTGATCTGTATTTTTCCAGATATTTCAATGTCTTAAGTGAAAATGAACTCCCTGTAGATTATATCAGGTGTTTCAGAAATAAGTATAGAATTTTTGTGGGATGATAGGCGGGGTATAGGAAATCATTGTAAGTATACGAATATGGGGTCGTTGACGCATATTTACGACGGTAGGCCATCTCAGAATGTTATCGGTCGGCCTGGTGGTGTGATAATCAAATGTTCAAATGTGTGTGAATTCGTAAGGGACCAAACTGCTGAGGTCATCGGTCTCTAGACTTACACACTATTTAAACTAAATTAAACTAACATATGCTAAGAACAACACACACACCCATGCCCGAGGGAGGACTCGAACCTCCGGCGGCAGGGGCCACGCAGTACGTTTCATTTCGCCTCAAACCGCGCGGCCACACCGCGCGGCCGTGTGATAACCGGCAGTACGTATGCAAAAGTTTGGATGTCAAGTTCATTCGTTTTTGTTGGTACCCGCGTCCTAACGAGGAAACTCTGTATAACTTCTCTTTGTCCTCATTCATTGCTGTGTACCTACAGTGAGCTTCATTTGCATACTTCGCTTCCGCCTCAACGTAATTCGTAATCAAGTATTGTACTGAAGATAAGATATTGTGTTATGGAACACGGGTATGCAGTTGCGAATGTGAAGAGATAGTTTACTGTGTGTGATCATGCGTAGGACATGCAATGTTTCACGTGAAATAAACTTCCACATCCATTTGGCCTTTGCTGCTGCGGGAATATGGAAGGAACACGGCGTTTGTACACAGAACGCTATCCAAACAGACGAATACCAAGTCAGAGAACATTTGCTGCCGTGGATCGTCGTCTTCGTGAAAGGGGAAAATTTAAGGGAAATTTCCACGCTCGACGTCGACCACAGAGCGATGGCAATCCTGCTTTCGAGGAACGAGCACTACTAATGTTCGGCAGTCCTTCAGACAGCATACGATCCCATTCGGAACACTTTGGAGTATGGTTTTTGTAGCAAGGAATGTTAAGTTTCGACTTCGCAAACACTGTCTAAAATCCTCGAGGTGCGACTGTCCACCATTTTCAGGAACGATTTTCACTTAATGTTTGGGCTGGAATTATTTGCAACCAAGTATTGGGGCCTTACATTATTCCACACCGCCTATCTGGTCGTGTTTGCCACGTATTTCTCGAACACATACTTCCCGGCCTTCTCGAATATGTGCTGCATCGATTCAGAAAACGAATGTTCTTCCATCACGATTGTGCACTTCACAAATGGAGTGTGGAGATTCTTGGACAGATAATACTCTGGACGCTGGATTGGAGGTAATGGACCTGTTCACTGGCCTGAAAGATACCCCGATCTCACAGCACTTGATTTTTATCTTTGGAGTCACGTGAAGGGTCTTGTGCATCAAACTCCTGTAAAAACTATAGAAGAACTCGTTGCTCGAATTGCTGTTCCTGCAGGAGACGTCCCAGATGAATCCATTGAAACATTACCCAGTGTCCACCGTTCCGTGCTTCGACGCTTGAGCTATGCCGTCAAGTCAATGGCGCACACTTCCAGTATTTACTACAGTAATCACAATGTACAATGATGTTTGCTCCAAGCAAAGCGAATGCCTTTGGCGTTGTCTTCGCTCTAGCTATGAGTCAGAGACCCCATGTTCGTATATTCAAAATGACTGTCTGTATCCAATCTACGCTCCTGGAAATTGAAATAAGAACACCGTGAATTCATTGTCCAAGGAAGGGGAAACTTTATTGACACATTCCTGGGGGCAGATACATCACATGATCACACTGACAGAACCACAGGCACATAGACACAGGCAACAGAGCATGCACAATTTCGGCATTAGTACAGTGTATATCCACCTTTCGCAGCAATGCAGGCTGCTATTCTCCCATGGAGACGATCGTAGAGATGCTCGATGTAGTCCTGTGGAACGGCTTGCCATGCCATTTCCACCTGGCGCCTCAGTTGGACCAGCGTTCGTGCTGGACGTGCAGACCGCGTGAGACGACGCTTCATCCAGTCCCAAACATGCTCAATGGGGGACAGATCCGGAGATCTTGCTGGCCAGGGTAATTGACTTACACCTTCTAGAGCACGTTGGGTGGCACGGGATACAAGAGGACGTGCATTGTCCTCTTGGAACAGCAAGTTCCCTTGCCCGTCTAGGAATGGTAGAACGATGGGTTCGATGACGGTTTGGATGTACCGTGCACTATTCAGTGTCCCCTCGACGATCACCAGAGGTGTACGGCCAGTGCAGGAGATCGCTCCCCACACCATGATGCCGGGTGTTGGCCCTGTGTGCCTCGGTCGTATGCAGTCCTGATTGTGGCGCTCACCTGCACGGCGCCAAACACGCATACGACCATCATTGGTACCAAGGCAGAAGCGACTCTCATCGCTGAAGACGACACGTCTCCATTCGTCCCTCCATTCACGCCTGTCGCGACACCACTGGAGGCGGGCTGCACGATGTTGGGGCGTGAGCGGAAGACGGCCTAACGGTGTGCGGGACCGTAGCCCAGCTTCATGGAGACGGTTGCGAATGGTCCTCGCCGATACCCCAGGAGCAACAGTGTCCCTAATTTGCTGGGAAGTGGCGGTGCGGTCCCCTACGGCACTGCGTAGGATCCTACGGTTTTGGCGTGCATCCGTGCGTCGCTGCGGTCCGGTCCCAGATCGACGGGCACGTGCACTTTCCGCCGACCACTGGCGACAACATCGATGTACTGTGGAGACCTCACGCCCCACATGTTGAGCAATTCGGCGGTACGTCCACCCGGCCTCCCGCATGCCCACTATACGCCCTCGCTCAAAGTCCGTCAACTGCACATACGGTTCACGTCCACGCTGTCACGGCATGCTACCAGTGTTAAAGACTGCGATGGAGCTCCGTATGCCACGGCAAACTGGCTGACACTGACGGCGGCGGTGCACAAATGCTGCGCAGCTAGCGCCATTCGACGGCCAACACCGCGGTTCCTGGTGTGTCCGCTGTGCCGTGCATGTGATCATTGCTTGTACAGCCCTCTCGCAGTGTCCGGAGCAAGTATGGTGGGTCTGACACACCGGTGTCAATGTGTTCTTTTTTCCATTTCCAGGAGTGTATAATCCCACACAACTTATGTACGTATTTCTGAAACACTAGGTATTACCATTGAGCTGATCATGTGAATTGCGACGTAACAATAAATATGACTGCACTGAACAAGCAAAAGCGATTCTAATATGTTGCTTCATTATTAACTGTTTGTATTACTTAACATTCGTCATGAGCAGATTAGATTGATGAAATTCCATGAGACCCAGGATGCACCAGACAGGTCGGTGACGTAACAAGTGGTTAAAATAATTTCTTACACTTTTTTCTCTGAGAGAACCATTCTGCGTGATTAGATAGCAAATGTTCAATACAAATAAAACTAGCATCGGATGTGCCTACAGGCAGAGTGATAACTATTTTCCATGTGTGTTAACGACTCTTCACATACACTCCCCATCACACTCAAAATTATCACTCATGATGTTTTCGAGAGGACAGTAAATCACTGGGCGGTTTTGGAACAATGTAAAACGACTTGACAGTATTCTCACCTGATAAACTGAGTGCCACCTTCCCGTAAGTGGGTGAATAAATTATACGTAGATCATGTTTATAAACGAGAGCAATGTATCGGCAGTACCAGTCAACAACTCCAAATCATTAACACGGGAAGCAAATGGATGACTTGTAAACATTATGACCACCTGCTTAAAAGCGTGTTGGTCTGTCTTTGAAACGCAGTGACAGCGATTCTGCATGATAAGGATTCGACAAGTTCTTGGTAGGTTTCTAGACGCACGTGGCAGTAAATGTCTACTCACGGGTGACGCAATTCCCGTAGATTACGGGCCGGCGGTTTGTTGGCGCGTGCTGGCGCCCGATAGCGTCCTAGTTGAGTTCCATCGCGTTCAGATCAGGCGATTTTGCTGAGCAAATCATAAACGTGAGTGAACTGTCTTGCTCCTAATATCTACTGTAGTACGATTCTGGCCGTGTGACACTAGCAGTTAACTCTCTGGAAGACACCATCGCAGTCGGGGAAGACATCAAGGATAAAGGGAATGCACAATTATGTTCACATAATCCACAGCCGTCGTGGCGCATTCCATTATTACCAAAGGTCTCATGTGATCCAGGTGATGTCCCTCGTATCATGTGACGGCATAAGGAAAATCTATAATCGGGACGGAGACGGGTGGATACTCGTTATAGCGAGGATACGTGGCGCAGGTGGAGAAATCCGTTGACACAAGCGACTTTGACAAAGGGCAGATTCTTATGGCCCGTCGCCTGGGAACTAAAATCGTGGGAATGGCGAAACTGATTGGCTGTTCGCATGCTTATGACATGAGCTTTTAGGGAAGATTGTCGAAGGACGGTGAAACCGCGAGTAGGCAAGGTGTGGGCGTCCACACCTCACCACTAGAGACTTCTAATCACATTGCCTGCCTATGTGCGACTGGATTCGTGATTTCCCTTCAGAAAGGTCATAGGACCTAGCACGTAGTAATCGAAGGAAAATCATTAAGGCTATAGTTGAACAAGCGAGAATCAGCTGCTCTTCAGTTTTCAGTATCTTGCACGGCGTTGACCATATAAGTGTTCCAGGCCGTCTGCTCTTCCTAATATACATAAACAATTTAGGAGACAATCTGAGCACGCCTTTTAGACTGTTTGCAGATTATGCTGTCATTAACCGTTTTGTAAAGTCATCAAAAGAGCGAAATCATTTGCAAAATGACTTAGATACGATGTCCTTATGGTGCGAGAAGTGGCAATGGTGTCTCAATAAGAAAAGTATGAGGTCATACACATGAACGAAAAAAGTAATTCTTTAAATTTCCGTTACACGATAAATCGCACAAATTTAAAGGATGTCAGTTCGACTAAATACCTCGGAATAATAGTTACGATCACATAGATAATATTGTGGGGAAGGCGAACCGAAAGTACGTGTAATTGACAGAGCAGTTAGAAGATGCAACAGGTCTACAGAAGAGACTGCCTACAATACGTTTGGCCGGTCGGTGTGGCCGAGCGGTTATAGGCGCTTCAGTCTGGAACCGCGCGACCGCTACTGTCGCAGGTTCGAATCCTGCCTCGGGCATGGATGTGTATGATGTCCTTAGGTTAGTTAGGTTTAAGTAGTTCTAAGTTCTAGGGGACTGATGACCTAAGATGTTAAGTCCCATAGTGCTCAGAGCCATTTGAACCACAACCGTGGCCGGCAGAGCAGTCTTCTAGATGTAGATGTCGAAAGGGTCATAGGTTTGCCCGCTCTGCAAACCAAGATAGGCGGTGACCTGTGGCATATCTGACGACAGAGTACAGTGCTGGTAAAAGCGCAAGTGTTTCGGAGCCCGCCGTTCAGCGCCCATTTTTGAACATGGAACTCCGCAAAAGAGGATCGCTTTGGGCTTCCAAGTTGACCCACTGACATCGTCAGTTACGACTGCAGTCCCACGGGGCCACTGAGACTGGATAGTGGATCTGTGTAAACGTGTCGCCTGTTCGGGTGAATTACTTTTCTAGTTATGAAAGGTCGATAGCCTGTGCGGTTACGTCGTCTTCCGCTCGAACTGCTGTTCGAAACATATAACGCACCACTGACACAGGCCAATGCGGGCATTATCATGCTATTGGGAACGCTCCCAAGGTGACCAATGGTAGTAATTGAAGGCGCCATGACAGTTGTGGACTAAGTGAATGGGTGTGACCAGTGGCGGAACACGTTGGGCGTTTGATCTTTGTTGTGATCAGCTAGTCGTGCAACACCTTGAAAATTAAACAATGACTGAATGTCTCTTTTTCCACAATAGTCTCCATTCTGATACGCTGTCCTTCGAGTAGAAGTGTCTTCACTTTTCTTGAGATTCTTAGTTCTTCGCACAGAATGGTTTGCCACTTCGTTCTACGTTATTCGGATGTGTTTTACCTTACTGAAAAATTTGCGCCATCTAACCATCATATTATATGATGGTTCGCTTTGGCCAATTCACCTTGGTCTGTTGCACCAATGTTCTCCTTCAAATGCAGATAACAAATATTACTGGGTATTCCACTTCATCAGTAAGCTGCGTGGTTTTGCTTTGGTAGCTCCATCAGCATGCTACGGTTTTGTGTCGCTGGGATGTCATCGAGTACCAGAAGAACTGACATGTATGTGCAAAAAGAAATAAAGAATTAATTACGTAACTACATTTTGGAGGTGAGAATTAAAGATTTATTTTACTCCTCAGATACAGGGTGAGGCAGCTAAGACAGACCATCTCAAATACAAAAAAAAAAGTGTGTGAAATCTTATGTGACTTAACTGCTAAGGCCATCAGTCCCTAAGCTTACACACTTCTTAACCTAAATCATCCTAACGACAAACACACACACCCCTGCCCGAGGGAGGACTCGAACCTCCGCCGTGATCAGCCCCACAGTCCATGACTGCAGCGCCTTCAAATGGCTCTGAGCACTATGGGACTTAACATCTATGGTCATCAGTCCCCTAGAACTTAGAAATACTTAGACCTAACTAACCTAAGGACATCACACAACACCCAGTCATCACGAGGATGCAGCACCTTGACCGCTTGGCTAATCCCGCGCGGCCCCCAAATACATCCAGAATGAATAAGTACATCGAGGTAAGGCTTTTCTCAGGCTATAGGAAACAAAATGGCGAATTTCCTAATGGTCGCAAGTAATTTTATCATTTATAATCTGAAACTTTTTTATAATTGAAATACCTAATGTTTTTTGTGGCATTTGTACGAAGCGTCTAAGAGAACGTCAACGACATAACGTTTATGTGACTTGACCAAATACACCGTCCTGTCACATTAATGTGACAACCAGCCAGAAGCCTGAATAACTACCTACTACAGAGCGGACCGCTACGAGACGTGAAAGGAGACAGTCAGTGAGGTTCTGGAAGGTACCGACAGGGATGAGGCGTCATGGCGATTTCACAACCGTCGTTCACCCGAGCTGGTCTAGGTTTCACAGATGAGGCTCCATGGCGCGAACATCCCTATCGAGGTTGTCCCATAGATACTCGATTGGGTTTAAATTCGGGGAGTTTGATGGCCAGGAGAGTACGGTAAATTTATCGTGGTTCCCTTCGAACAATGCATGTACTCTGCGAGCAGTGTGACACGTCACGTTGTCCTACTGGTAGATGCCAAAATGGTTCAAATGGCTCTGAGCACTATGGGACCGAGATCATCAGTCCCCTAGAACTTAGAACTACTTAAACCTGATGAACCTAAAGACATCACACACAACCATGCCCGAGGCAGGATTCGAACCTGCGACCGTAGCGGTCCAGACTGAAGCGCCTAGAACCGCTCGGCGGAAGATGCCATCGTGCCGAGGGAAAACATTTAAGGGGGAAACAGTCGCAAAGGATAGATGCGTGCTGGTGTTGAACCACAGTGCCTCTCAGAACGGAGAGATCATCCAGGCAATGCCACAAAACATTCCCCGTACCATAATGTTACCTCCTGCGGCCTCGACCCTTCCCAAGATTGTTGCACGCTGTTTGGTTTCAGACGTTTGACGGCGTACACACCCACGATCGTTTATCCGATTGAGCATAAAACGATATACGTCTGAGAAGGCCATCTGTCGTCTTTCAGTGAACGGTCAGTTGCCGTATTGTCTTGCAAATTCCAGCTTTCCTTCCGATGAACAGCAGACAGCATGGCTCCATGAACCAGGCACCTGCTGGGGAAGCACATAAGCAGCAGCATTCGCTGAACAGTCGTTGAGGAAACACTGTTGCTAGCCCCTTCTTTCATCTGAGCGGTCAGTTGTTCAACAGTTGCACGTCTACTCGCCCCTACACATTTTCGCAGCCGTCGTTCATCCTTGTCGTCTGTAGCCCGTGAAGAACCACAGTTGTCTCGGCACCGGCTTTGGATGACACGCCATTTTGCCATACACTGTATACTTTTAACCACGGCGGCACTAGAGCTGTTAACAAACTTAACCGTTTCGGAAATTCTTGCACCACTGGAGCGAAAGCCAATGCTCGCGCCCTTTTGGACGTCAGATAAACCGCTCTGTTTTCGCATTGCGACAACGACTGCACTGTTTCCCGCATCCTCTGACACGCTTTATATACCCTGTACTACTAGTGATGCCACCTGCATGTGGTTATAAAAATTACAAAAAAAAAAGAAAAAACAAAGTCGGTGCTGTAGTTTGGCGACTACACACATCAAAAAAGTTTTGCATCACCCTGGTTCCCAGAACTCCTGAGAATAGACGTTGACTGTGGATATTGCATCACAGACACAGTCACTTTGACTGTTCGGAGATGTCACTAAACCCACCCAAAGATGTAACAACCATGCATGAACAGCGCCTATTGGACGGAGAGTGTCCGACAGCCGATCAATTCCAGTCATTCCACCAGGAAGGAGGTACACGACTCGTGTTGTCTATAGTTCAACCATGACTAGACGGTCAATACCGCATTGTTACTTTGTACCAGGAAGGGCTCTCAGCGAGGAAAGTGTCCAGGCGTCTCGGAGTGAACCAAAGCCATGTTGTTCGGATATGGAGGAGATACAGAGAGACAGGAACTGTCGATGACATGCCTCGCTGAGGCCGCCCAAGGTCTACTACTGCAGTCGATGACCGCTACCTACGGATTATGGTTCGAAGGCACCCTGACAGTAACGCCACCATGTTGAATAATGCATTTCGTGCAGCCACAGGACGTCGTGTTACGACTAAAACTGTGCGCAATAGACTTCATGACGCGCAACTTCACTCCCGACGTCCATGGCGAGGTTCATCTTTGCAAACATGACACCATGCAGTGAGATACAGATAGGCCCAACAACATGCCGAATGGGCCACTCTCTTCATCGATGAGTGTCGCATATGCCTTCAACAAGACAATCGTCGGGGACGTGTTTGGAGGCAATCCGGTCAAGCTGAACGCCTTTGACACACAGTCCAGCGAGTGCAGCAAGGTGGAGGTTCCCTGCTGTTTTGAAGTGTCATTATGTGAGGCCGACGTACGCCGCTAGTGGTCATGGAAGGCGCCGTAACGGTTGTACGATACGTGAATGCAATCCTACGACCGATAGTGCAACCATATCGGCAGCATATTGGCCAGGCATTCATCTTCATGGACGACAATTCGCGCCCCCATCGTGCACATCTTCTGAATGACTTCCTTCAGGATAACGACATTGCTCGACTAGAGTGGCTAGCATGTTCTCCAGACATGAACGATATCGAACATGCCTGGGATAGATTGAAAAGGGCTGTTTATTAACGACGTGACCTACCAACCACTCTGAGGGATCTACGCCGAATCGCCGTTGAGGAGTGAGACAATCTGGACCAACAATGCCTTGACGAACTTGTGAATAGAATGCTACGACGAATACAGGCATGCATCAGTGCAAGAGGACGTCCTACTGGGTATTAGAGCCACCGGTGTGTACAGTAACCTGGACCACAGCCTCTGAAGGTCTCGTTGTATGGTGGTACAACATGGAATGTGTGGTTTTCATGATCAATAAAAAGGGTGGAAATTATGTTTATGTTGACCTCTATTCCAGTTTCCTTTATTGGTTCCGGAACTCTCGGAACCGAAGTGATTAAAAAAATTTTTTTGATTTGTGTATAAACAATAAAAGTTACTTGCTAAGTTGAGGAAATTCTCCATATTGTCCGCTACAACTTGGCGGAAACCACAACTCGATATATTTATTCATTCTGGATATATTTAGGGTGGCCTGACTTAGTTGCCTCACCACGTATAAAGGAAATTGAAAGACGAGTATGGGAAAAACAGTAATTCCGAAGGTCGTATTATTCAATCACGTTATTATAAGCACAGAGATGAGGACATCCTATTTCAAGGACACAAAGCTATTCTTATAGACAAATTGCATGCTATACGTTACCTCCTTAGCAAATACCTGAATGTTCGAACGAGCATCCTCTGAAATACCGAACTTGTTAATATTTAATGTCCAGTAGGTAATGTGCTCATTAAAGAAGAAACAAAATCATTCATATTTGAATCGATATGATAAGCGGAAGTGGCTAAGCAAGTAGTAGTCGTGGATTATCTGTACAACTGAAATGATGAAACTCACAATTTATAACAATGAATGGACAGTGGAACAGAAGCGCGTGAAGTGTCTTTGTGAAAAAAAAATAATACCAGCGCGTTATAGCTTCCTTGCAAGGAGAGCGCTGCAAATCTCTGTTCTGGTGGTTTCGGCGAGAGCCACTAGGATGTACTGCCGACACACAGCACTTTCCGGAGCGATTAGGGTTGCGATTGTCCCAGGACGATAATGACCGACCGCTGTCCATGACAAACAGCAGGCTCTGCAATTAGTTTATTTGCCTGCGAAAGCACATTCGCCAGTTCCACAACTGACAGATAACGACTGGGCAATTGATGTGAGGCTGTGTGTCTTGTATTCCCTAAAAGCCGAACACCACAACGCGATATATGGGTATTAGCTAGTTAATTACATTTCCGTAGTTCGCATGCCCGTGCTATTGATGTTGGATGATTCAAAAATTCTACAGACGCTAATTATGATTGGTTACACTTTATTTGTGAACTTGTGCTACCATAAGCGGTATACGTGGTATTAGTCGACCACAATATTACTGCAGCGGCAGTGAGGACACTTCGGTCGGCTTATCGTGAGTTTTTATCTTGATTTGTAACGAGGACACGCTGAACCACTTGACAACATATGCACAAATGTCCTGAAATCATTCACACTGCGATGCGTTTTCCTCAATCACCACTGTACTTGTTTACTGTAACGTCATCGCACGGTTCCGATAACGACCACGGGAGGTCAAGTGCAATGTTATCCTAGTCGAATATTACGTTCAGAAAATGAGTTCCCTTTGTTTTCTTTTGGTGGCAGCGCTGTAATCGCAGTTCGGCGCATGCGGTTTTGTTGCTTTCAGTTAAGGAGAAAAGACGACACCATTTTGAGTACTCTGTGAGTTATTTATTCTGTATAGTGTTTGTTTAAAACGGTGAAGTCGATTGAAAATCCCATTGCTTATGTGATTAGATCAGTCGTTCGTTTTCTGAATGCGGAGAACACTAAACCAGTAGACATTCGTCGAAATAACTGGAAGATTTGTGGAGAAAATGCACTGAGTTATTCAACGGTAAGGCGACGGGTCTGATGTTCAATGAAGAACGTTATCAAGTGCACGATGACGAACGAAGTGGGTGTTCATGTTTAGTTAATGAAGAGTTGATTCGTACAATTGAAGAGCTCGTAAAGGAAAGCCGTACGCTTAGAGTATCCGATCTTTCTAAGAACTTTCCGCAAATTTCAAGACAACTTCTTTATGAAATTGTTTCTGAAAAGCTGAATTTTTGAAAACAGTGTGCTCGTTAGGTGCCAAAAACTCTAACAAAGCTAAAACAGAAAACAGCATCTAAGAAGTTCACTTGACTTTTTGATATGTCACAACAAAGACTGCGTTGATTTTCTAAGCTAGTGACGTAGGGTGACCCTTGGATCGCTTATGAAGCCTCTCAATCAAAACGATAGTGAATGGAATAGAGACACACTGCGTCGCAAGTAAACATTAAAGCCAATCAAATGCTGGCATCTCGAAAAGTCATGTGCACAGTCTTTTGGGATAGGAACGGCTGTCTAATGGAGTATTTTTTTGCCGAGAGGTGAGACAGTCAATGCAAATATCTATTGTGAGACGATAATGAAACAGCGTCACCCAAAACAGAATAAGCGCCACAGAAAGCTTGAAAACGGTGTTGTTTTGATTCATGACAATGGTTCAAATGACTCTGAGCGCTATTGGATTTAACATCTGAGGTCATCAGTCCACTAGAACTTAGGACTACTTAAACCTAACTAACTTAAGGACATCACACACATCCATGCCCGAGGCAGGACTCGAACCTGCGACCGTAGCGGTCGCGTGGTTCCAGACTGAAGGGCCTAGAACCGCTCGGCCACAGCGGCTGGCTTCATGACAATGTCCGACCTCAGTCGGCAAACAAAACATGACAGAAGACAGTAATACTTGCAGAAGGACGTAGAGACGATTTGTAAATGGTAGAGGAACTGGCGGTTGATACTGAACGTAAATAAATGTAACATATTCCGCATACACAGGGAAAGAAATCCACAACTCTGCATCTACAGTATTGATGATAAATTGATGTAAATAGCAACCACCGTAAAATTTCTGGAGTATCTACTGAAGTAACCATAAGTGGAACTACCATAGGAAAGAAATTGCTGGGAAAGCTGATACGAGACTGAGATCCATAGGAAGAATCTGAAAGAAATGTAATTCATCCACTAAAGAAGTGGCTTACAAGGCGCTTGTTCGACTGGTTCTTGAGTCTTGTTCAGCAATCTGAGACCTTTGACCGGTAGTACTGATAGAAGAGGTGGAGAATATCCAAAGAAGGACGTCACGTTTCGTCACGGACTTGTTGAGACGGCGTGACAGCGTTTCAGAGATACTCACTAGACTCCGGTAGCAGAGTCTACAAGAAAGGCGTCGTGCATTGTGAAAAGGTTTACTATTCAAATCTCGGGAGAGTTCTTTCCGGAATGAGTCGGACAACATATTGCTTCTTCCTACGTCGGTCTCACGAAATGACCACAGCGAGAAAATTCGAGGAATTGGAGCTAATAAAGTGGCTTACAGACAATCGTTCTTTCGCGAATGGAACATAGAAAGGGGATCAGTTAGTGGTGTTACCCTGGGCCACACACCGTCAGGTGTGCGGACTATTGACGCAGATGTAGACAACTGTGTACGAAACTTTGGATGAAGGCAGTTTGACCGAACACCGTACAGCCCCGACTTCGTCCTCAGTAACTTCATCTAACATCTGGAAGGTTCCTTGGTGGTAAGAAATTCAACAACGTTGACGACTTCAAAGGACAGGTTACCACATGGTTGACAACAAAAGCGGTAACGCTCTATGAGTTTGGCACACAAAAACTGTGACAAATGCCTTCAAAATTGAGGGATATATGTAGGAAGATGTCCGCAGCTCGTGGTCTCGCGGTGGCGTTCTCGCTTCCCGAGCACGGAGTCCCGGACTCGATTACCGGCGGGGTCAGGTATTTTTCCTACCTCGAGATGACTGGGTGTTGTTGTGCCGTCTTCATCATCATCATTCATACCTATAACGGTCGGAGAAAGGCAATGGCAAACCACCTCCACTAGGACCTTGCCTAGTAAGGCGGCGCGGGTCTCCCGCGTCGCTCCCCTACGCTCTGTAAAGAAGTATGGGACTCATCATACTCATGTAGGAAGATAGGCTAAGATTTGTAGTTTCTTTCCAATAAACAGTTTTTCTGTATGTGTACTCGTTTCATTTTTAATGCCAAACACAATTTACTTTGTGGATGCTCCTCACATAAGCTCAATACATCCTTTCCCACATAAAGAGCGTACACAGAACCAGGGGGGGGGGGGGGGGGGGGGGCTAATGATTCTGCATACACTTGTTACTAGTCAGTATTCATGACATGTTCTACCTTTCTTCAAACTGGTACTGAATTAACATGTCTGACCGCACGGTGGCGTAAAATGCAGATTCGAAGCTAGCGATGATTCCTATTCGTATATTAGAGAATAGAGACTGCAACTTGACTGTTAGAATGCAGTGATTTTCTTATTATTACGAAAAACAGTCATGTAGAATTTTCTAAATGATAATGGTTACTCCATGTGACTATAACTTCATTTCTTTCTGGATACACTATTGCAGTTTTGGCTTTGTAGTCATTTTCCAGTGATTCCACAGGTAACGTACACATTTCAGCAATAATACTTTTCCGGCCGGAGTGGCCGTGCGGTTCTACGCGCTACAGTCTGGAACCGCGCGACCGCTACTGTTACAGGTTCGAATCCTGTCTCGGGCATGGATGTGTGTGATGTCCTTAGGTTAGTTAGGTTTAATTAGTTCTAAGTTCTAGGCGACTGATGACCTCAGAAGTTAAGTTGCATAGTGCTCAGAGCCATTTGAATTTGAATAATACTTTATTTCAACATTACGATTTACACCATGAACAGTCGCACTGACTACATTGTTAACAGGTATACTATTACTGTTCTTTTGAAATTAATATTAAAAGTATACTCAGGACGACTTTCCATGGTGTTATTGTACTGTTGTGAAAGGGTACTGATGCTGAAATTTGTATGTGAACTGCAGAACCATTTGGAAATGGCTACAGTGGTAAAAACTGAAATAGTGTGTCCAGAAGAAAATAAAATATCAGTCAAATGACTAAAACACTATCAAACAGACAATTTAATGTAAATATGATTGTACACGAAGAACCCCATTTTAAATTTTCATGTTGCTGTTTCTCGGATAATTTATACGTTGGTATACGTCTGGGAATTTTATGGTTGCTTATTTCATTCACTTTTTATTCTAATATATGTAAGCAGCTAGCTACACACTTCAAAATATCGTAATCATTAGGTCGCTTTTAACGTATGACTAGTTTTAAGACACATCTACGCATTTCTTACCTGCTAGACAGCAAAAATAAGCCATATAATCATCTTCCATAAGACATATAATTGGTGTTGACGCAATCTATAACTTCAGCTGCAACAATGTTAATATTCATCATTTGTTTGACCTTAGGACTGATAGAGAGTAATACTGAGCGCTCCGTTGCACAAAACAAGCCAAAGGTCCCTCCTGCGTCAATCTAGATGATGAGCATTCCATGCTAATTGAGCAGTCTTCGCTGAATAAGGGTTTTACGAACCTGGGAACCGGAAATTGGGGTTGTTGATAGCCATAATTCTTCTGTAAGCGTTGATTCTAGTCCTTTTTCAGCCACCGACGTGTTACGCGACTGTGAAACGGTGTGTGATAGATAATCGTTTTCTCAGCTTAACAGCGTGGTGGCGAGGAAAGTACAAAAAATATTCTTCTAAAAAAAAACTCTGCTGCCTGTCGATGAGCAGGATGGCTGTTGAGGCTGGACAAGGATGGGATTAAGATTAGAGTTAAGCGTCCCAATGATGACGAGGTTATTGGAGAAATATCACGCTTTCATAGCAGCTGTTTTCGCATTAGCGGTTTAGTGAAACTACTCAAAACATAATTTGGATGGTCATATGAGGATCTGAACCATCGGCGTGCTGAATTACAATTCGGTTTATTAATAACAGGACCACATCATTGTTCCAGGAGTCATTATTGAGTGATCTCTGCAGCACCTACAAAACCCTATTACAGTAAGCATGATCAGATATGTGGAGGTCTTCCTAGGTCTACCGTCCTTTCCCAAGCTGCTCGCGGCAAGTATGTAAAAGCTACACTTTCAATCACAGATACTGCCAGCGGTTTGTGAGATCCGCTGGGGAATATTCACACCCAACCAACCACTAGTACGGGTGGACTGGCCAAGTTCAGTGGACGGTACACCTACAGAGGCAAGCGGTAGTAAGAGACTGCGTTCTGTGTCATGAATGCGTTCATGGAGTTCAAAGAAGACGATGCAAATATTCTACAAACTATCAGTATTTTATATTAGAGGGACTTGCAGGGTGTCTTAAATAGTTCTAACGTCTGTGAATCGGTACACTCCTGGTACAGGCAGCGGAAGCTGCACAAGTAACAAGCTGAATGCAGAAAAGTATCTTGACACCAATGAACCACTACGGGCGTGTCCAAGAGAAAGTATTACTAAAACCATTGCTTTTATACTTTCATTTAATGTCCCAAAATTACTATATTGCATTGCAACCAGTTTGGCCACCTTCATGTTCGTCCACACAGAACTAACTTCATGTACCGTTTCAAATACCAATAATTTGGGCATCCCACGACGATATGTAATGGTGAAGGGTCCATGGTCTCTTTTAATAGCCATAAATGCAGTAACACACAGAATACGATCTCCCGCGGCCGGCGCCGAGCAAATGAACACGCTGACCGCCACAGTAATTACACTGGGGTCGACTGGTGCCCACAGCGGTTTGTACTACGCCCACCGAGATTGCCGAATCAACGTGATTTTAGATAGACGGTAGCTCTTCCTGTTTAACACGGCACAGTCCAAGGCCAACCCACTTCCTTGTAATCTATTAAGGTGTTCCTATCGCTGAGTTTAATGTATGCTGTATTGACCTTCCTACTGTATCTGGATTACTCACTTGGCTGTTGTTTTGTACTTTTCACTCTAGCTCACGACGACGACATCTTAGCTATTCTCTCACTATTTTGTAGTACTAGTCACACTTTGATTTACGCACGCTTTCTACGAAAGTACAAGAGTTAACTTGGAGACAGCTGCGCTACACTTCTGTCCGTCGTACGCTCGACCAGTGTTTGTGCGCATCTGTAGAGATACAAAGTGCTCTGTTACAATTAGTTACCCCCTCTAAAGGAATAATTTTACAGGGAACTGGGCTAATCACCTGAGCTCGTTTAGTTGTTATGTGTAAATATTTCCCAACGAACCACACAAAACGTTGGGAGTTGCCTGCGGTTGAAAATGCAACTTCCATATAACTGAAGCGAGCAGCTAGAGTTCACCTTTGTTACGAAGCAGCCCATTCCGACGTTAGTGTTGGAACTGAGATGGTGAAGACTACAGCTGGTATAAGCACCTGCAAGTGCATATGTAGACTGTGATAAAACATGCGGTTGTTCAGCAGTAGAATAACACGTGTTAAATGTCGCCCAGACGGCAGACAATGAAAAGCATGGAATGTGCCAGACACTAAATCTTCACAGCCTCCAATATCTTCCAGTCCACAAAGACATGTCACTTCGATGAAAGGATGGGAAAGGGCTGAAATAAATGGCGTCAAAAGAACAGCTTCCATACTATAGTGTAATGTTAGTTGGTTCAAGATTAATGTGGTGGAACTGAGGCTCTGGGCAGAGGAGAGACTTTCGGAGCCAGTAAGCCCCATCTCAAAGACACCGATGCACCTATACTAAAAGCTACACACTTAGGATGGCCTCAGTGGTGAAAGGCCTAAAGGCAGTGTGGCCATATTAGCCAGTGACGTATACCCCTTCTCATGTTCCCCATAAAAGATAATCTTGCAAGTAGTAGTTGTTTCAGTAAACATGCAACATAGAATGTCAATATGTTCCCTTTACCAGGCACCGCAAGAAGCACTACACAAGCAGTCTCGCAAAAACGTCATGAGACAACTTCTCCATCCATTCCATCTTGTTAGAGCTATTATGCACAAAGCACTCCAGGACGTTCCACAACCGCAAGCCTCCAGAGTAGAGTTATTAAAAGCCTCGTGGAATTTGAACTACACTTCTTGAACGGAATTAGAGGACCTGCTTCATGATGAAAACCATGCCGTCAAGGGCTAACTAGAGCTGTAAAGTCAGCTACCTGTACGTATATAATCAACCATGCAGCTGAAGAGTCAATTCCAGAGGCCCCAAGCCACCTATGATGACCGCCTGTTGCCTGGTACAGCGGGGAGTGCTGCTCCTCCCAAATTGAAATGCCGACCAACTAGGGGAGAAATGCATAGCCTTTCGGTTAGTGAGAAGCGAGTTCCGTCAAATTACTGAGAGCAAGAAGAGACCACACTCTGAACATTTGAACAGCGTAAACAATTTGACAATAATTACAACATAATGGGAGACCACGAGGAGCATTTCTGGGAGATAACAGAGTTACTCAATAACAGATGTCATGTGCAACCACAGTTCTAGGCCATCCAGAAAGACAAAATCCAGAGAACAGAAAAAATTAAATAGAAATACCTGCCATTGCCAACCAGGATCCAGTCTTACGCTACGACAAAGCTGACGCTAATAGGGACAGTTAAAACTTGCATTCCAACAACAAAGAACTTTTGCCTCTTTCTCATTTGATAGCTGTATTTCGCACTGTCTGAGGTTCATGACATTGCACTTGGTCACGAAAAGGTACCATTATGTTTAGTCATATCTGGAAGACAGGTCGGGCGACTCGTGGAAGGAGGCCATCATGATCCCTCTTCTCAAACATGGCAAGAATCGTAGTTGTCCAATTGAATATTTTAGTGTTGTTCTGACCACCTTATATCCAAATTCTGTATTGTGGCTGGTGAACTGTTACGGAAATGACGTTGACAGGTCATCCAAATATGTCAAAACCATTTATGGCATATGTGAAAATAGACCTTACGGCAGCTGATATGGATCAAATTGTGGTTCTTATCGAGGTATGGAGCCAGCTATTACCTAGGTCGCTAACGAAACACAGGATTATTACATATTTAAAGTGTTACTAGACGGACTGACTCTATGTTACAATTTTAAAATATTATTTTATAACATTTTAAATAGTACCACAGCTGTATGTCAGCCTTCACTAAGGAGTCTTTAGAAGGGGGCAGTCTTGGCTGCTCTGTTCTTTGCCTCGATTGTCACCCTATGATCTACTTCTCAAATTAGTGCACCATCAATGAACCGTAGGAACTTATGATCTTGAGGATACCGGTGTAGAAGAAGTATTTTCAGGCTAAAAAGATACAGTATAAACATAAAAAGCCGTCGGAAACATCCAGGACCGCCACAGTCAAGTACAAGTTCTGCATGTCCTGCTGAGTGCTATGGCGTATGGAATTTCGGAGTGAAGTATTATTACATCTTTATCTACAACGACATACATACTCCGCAGGCTATCGTTCGGAGAGTGGCGGAAGGTGCCCTATACCAATACTAGTCATTTTCTTTCCTGTTCCACTTGCAAATAGAGGAGGGAGAAATGATTGTCTATATGCCTCCGTATGAGCCCTAATTCCTCGTGTCTTATCTTCGTAGTCATTACGCGAAATGTATGTTGACGGCAGTAGAATCGTTCTGCAGTCAGCTTCAAATGCCGAATTTTACCAATAGGTTCCTCGAAAAGAACGTCGTCTTCCCTTTAAGGATTTCCATTTGAGTTCCCGAAACATCTCTGTAACACTTGCGTGTTGTTCGAACCTACCGGTAAAAAATCTAGCAGATCGCCTTTAAACTGCTATGATGTCCTCCTTTATTCCTATCCGGTACGGGCCCCAAACACCCGAGCAACACCACGAAAAAAAAAAACCTCACTGGCGTCAAATACGAGGTCTCCTTTACAGATAAACCACACTTTCCCAAAATTCTCCAAATAAACCGACATCGACCATTCACCTTCTTTACCGCAATCCTCAGATGCTCGTTCCATTTCATATCGCTTACGCCCAGATTTTTCACTGTGTCAAGCAAGACACTACTAATTCTGTACCTGAACATTATGGGTTTTCTTTTCCTACTCATCCCCATTAACTTAAATTTTCCTACATTCATCGACCGACTAAATATTTTTTCTAAGTCATTTTGTATAGTTCTACAATCACTTGACTCTGACGACACCTTATCATACACCACAGCATCATTAGCAAACAACCGCAGATTGCTACCCACCCTGTCCACCAGATCACGTATGTATATATAGAAAATAATAAACTTCCTATCACACTTCCCTGGCCGGTCGTTGTGGCCGAGCGGTTCTAGGCGCTTCAGTCTGGAGCCGCGCGACCGCTATGGTCGCAGGTTCGAATCCTGCCTGGGGCATGGATGTGTGTGATGTCCTTAGGTTAGTTAGGTTTAAGTAGTTCTAAGTTCTAGGGGACTGATGACCTCAGATGTTAAGTCCCATAGTACTCAGAGCCTTTTTTCTTACGGTCGCAGGTTCGAATCCTGCCTCGGGCATGGATGTATCTGATGTCCTTAGGTTAGTTAGGTTTAAGTAGTTCTAAGTTATAGAGAACTGATGACCTCAGATGTTAAGTACCATAGTGCTCAGAGCCATTTGAACCATTTTTGCTACGGTCGCAGGTTCGAATCCTGCCTCGGATTTGGATGTGTGCGATGTCCTTACTTTAGTTAGGTTTAAGTAGTTCTAAGTCTAGGGGACTGATGACCTCAGTCCCATAGTGCTCAGAGCCATTTGATCCAACACTTCGCTAGGGGACTTCCGATGATACTCTTGCCACTGATGAACACTCGCCGTGAAGGCGAGATACCGGGTTCTATTACTTAAGAAGTCTTCGAGCCACTCACATATCTGTGAGCTTATTCTATATGGTCGTACTTCTGTTAACAACCTGCAATGGGGCATCGAGTCAAATGCTTTCCGGAAATCTAGAATTACGGAACGTGCCTTTTGCCCTTCGTCCATTGTTAGCAGTATGTCGTGTGAGGAAATGGCAAGCTGAGTTTCGCACTACCGATGCGATCTAGAACCATACTGATTCGTGGACGTAAGCTTCTCGGTCTCAAGAAAATTTATTATATTCCAACTGAGAATATGTTGAAGGATTCTGCAGCAAACCGATGATATGGATATTGGTCTTTAATTATGCTGGTCCGTTCCTCTACCCTTTTTTTATTTTTTGCACAAAGGAGTCATTTGCACTTTCTTCCATTCGCTTGGGACAGATTCGCGATAAATGCAAGCCAAGTAAGGGGCCAGTACTGTAGAGTACTCTTTTTAAAACCGAACTGGGATTCCATCCCGTTCCTCTACCCTTTTTTTATTTTTTGCATAAAGGAGTCATGTGCACTTTCTTTCATTCGCTTGGGACAGATTCGCGATAAATGCAAGCCAAGTAAGGGGCCAGTACTGTAGAGTACTCTTTTTAAAACCGAACTGGGATTCCATCCAGACCTTAAGACTTAAGTGTTTTCACTCTTTCAGTTGTTTCTCTACGCCAGGGACGCTATTACTACGTCGTCCATACGGGAGTCGGTTCTATGGTCAAACGACGGTATGTCTATAGGATTCTCCTGTGTAATGTATTTATAAACGCGAAATTTAAAACTTCGGCTTTCGTTTTGCTATCTCTAGTTGCCACACCACAATGGTTAATGAGCGACTGGATGGAAGCGTAGCCCCGTTCAGATATTTTACATAGGACCAGAAATTTCTCGTATTCTCAGCTAGATATTTTGCTTAGGTTTGACGTTGATAGTTCTCCACAGTACTTTCTGTGGCATGGTGTAAAGTCGCTCTACTTCCTGTTAAGACAAAAGACTACGAATTGTTGGGAGGAAGAGTAGCTATAAATGACAGCCAACAAGCTGCACCAGGCATTTACCAAGCCATGGGGTGACGCATTACACCCAGAAGTTCCATTAGTGTTCACTGCTTGTAATAAATCACTGTCAATTGCCACATTTTAGTTGAAACTGTTTTATTTGTTTTGGAAGGCGTTCCTATAATATCTTACGGACTTCTTTTGTATTGCAGGTGACGAATGGACTGTAGAACTAACAGTAAATTAAAAAACGACGGAGCTGATCCTCCTTGGTAAACGAAACGGGTTACAACACTGTTGCAGAAACACCGAAACAAGCATGCCAAATTTAAACAAACGCAAAATCCCCAAGATTGGTGATCTTTTACAGAAGCTCGAAATTTCGCGCGGACTTCAATGCGAGATGCTTCTAACAGTTTCCACAACGAAACTTTGCTTCGAAACCTGGCAGAAAATCCAAAGATATTCTCGTCGTATGTGAAGTATGTTTACGGTAAGAAACAATCAATGCCTTCTCTGGGCGATAGCAATGGAGATATATCGAAGACACTGTTGCCAAAGCAGAGTTACTAAACACAGCCTTCCGAAATGCCTTCGCAAAACAAGACGAAGTAAATATTCCAGAATTCGAATCGATAACAGCTGCCAACATGGTTCAAATGGCTCTGAGCACTATGGGACTTAACTTCTGAGGTCATCAGTCCCCTAGAACTTAGAACTACTTAAACCTAACTAACCTAAGAACATCACACACATCCATGCCCGAGGCAGGATTCGAACCTGCGACCGTAGCGGTCGCACGGTCCCACACCAGCTGCCAACATGAGTTCTGATGTGTGTGTAATCTTATGGGACTTAACTGCTAAGGTCATTAGTCCCTAAGCTTACACACTATTTAACCTAAATTATCCTAATGACAAACACACAAACCCATGTCCGAGGGAGGACTCGAACCTCCGCCAGGACGAGCCGCACACTCCATGACTGGAGCGCCTGAGACCGCTCGGCTAATCCCGCGCGGCTTAACAAGAGCAACGTAGAAGTAAATATCCTCGGAGTAGTGAAGCAACTTAAATCACTTAATGAAAGCAAGTCTTCTGGTCCAGACTGGATGTTAATTAGGTTCCTTCTGGAGTATTCTGATGCATTAGGTCCACACTTAACAATAATATACAACCGTTCGCTCGACGAAAGATCCGTATCCAAAGACTGGAAAGTTGCACAGGTCACATCAATAATCGAAAAAGGTAGTAGGAGTAAGCCACTAAATTACAGGCCCGTATAATTAATGTCGAACATTATGAATTACCTCGAAGAAAACTGTCTATTGACACACAGTCAACATGGGTTTAGAAAACATCGTTCCCGTGAAACACAAGTGCCTCTTTATTGACATGGAGTGTTGAGTGCTATTGATTTGGGTTTTCAAACTTATTCCGTATTTCTGGACTTCCAGAAGGCTTTTGACACTGTACCACAAAAGCGGTTTGTAGTTAAATTGCGTGCTTATGGAATGTCGTCCCAGTTATGTGACTGGATTTGTGATTTCCTGTCAGAGAGGTCACCTTTCGTAAAACTGACGGAAAGTCATCGAATAAAACAGAAGTGATTTCTGGCGTTCCTCAAGGTAGTGTTACACGCCCTTTGCTGTTCCTTATCTATATAAACGATTTAGGAGACAATCTGGGCAGCCGTCTTAGGTTGTTTGCAGGTGATGCTGTTGTTTATCGACTAATAAAGTCATAAGAAGGTCAAAAAAAATGCTAAAAAATTTAGAACAGATATCTGAATGGTGCGCAAAATAGCAGTTGACCATAAATAACGAAAAGTGCTAAAAGGAATTCGTTTAACTTCGGTTACGCGATAAATCAGTCTAATCTAAAAGCCGTAAATTCAACTAAATTACTAGGTATTACAATTACGAACAACTTAAATTGGAAGGAATACATAGAAAATGTTGTGGGGAAGGCTAACTAAAGACTGCGTTTTATTGGAAGAACACTTAGAATATGTGGAAGATCTACTAAGGAGACACTACGCTTGTCCGTCCTCTTTTAGAATACTGCTGCACTGTGCGGGATCCTTACCAGATAGGACTGACGGATACATCGACAAAGTTCAAAGAAAGGCAGCACGTTTTTTATTATCGCGAAATATGGGAGAAAGTGTCATTGAAATGATACAGAATTTGGGCTGGATATCATTAAAAGAAAGGCGTTTTTCAGTGCGACGGAATCTTCTCACGAAATTCCAATCACCAACTTTCTCCTCTGAATGCGAAAATATTTTGTTGACACCGACCTACATAGGGAGAAACGATCACCACGATAAAATAAGGGAAATCAAAGCTCATACGAAAGATATATGTGTTCGCTCTTTTCGTGCGCTATACGAGATGGAATAATAGTGAACTGTGAAGGCGGTTCGATGAACCCTCTGCCAGGCACTTAAATGTGACTTGCAGAGTATCCATGCAGATGTAGATGTGAACTGACTATAGAATTTTGTATCAGAACTCTTTCCGAAGATATGAGGCCAGAGATTTCAGTTGGTCTTAAAATGTACACTCCTGGAGATTGAAATAAGAACACCGTGAATTCATTGTCCCAGGAAGGGGAAACTTTATTGACACTTTCCTGGGGTCAGATACATTACATGATCACACTGACAGAACCACAGGCACATAGACACAGGCAACAGAGCATGCACAATGTCGGCACTAGTACAGTGTATATCCACCTTTCGCAGCAATGCAGGCTGCTATTCTCCCATGGAGACGACCGTAGAGATGCTGGATGTAGTCCTGTGGAACGGCTTGCCATGCCATTTCCACCTGGCGCCTCAGTTGGACCAGCGTTCGTGCTGGACGTGCAGACCGCGTGAGACGACGCTTCATCCAGTCCCAAACATGCTCAATGGGGGACAGATCCGGAGATCTTGCTGGCCAGGGTAGTTGACTTACACCTTCTAGAGCACGTTGGGTGGCACGGGATGCATGCGGACGTGCATTGTCCTGTTGGAACAGCAAGTTCCCTTGCCGGTCTAGGACTGGTAGAACGATGGGTTCGATGACGGTTTGGATGTACCGTGCACTATTCAGTGTCCCCTCGACGATCACCAGAGGTGTACGGCCAGTGTAGGAGATCGCTCCCCACACCATGATGCCGGGTGTTGGCCCTGTGTGCCGCCAAACACGCATACGACCATCATTGGCACCAAGGCAGAAGCGACTCTCATCGCTGAAGACGACACGTCTCCATTCGTCCCTCCATTCACGCCTGTCGCAACACCACTGGAGGCGGGCTGCACGATGTTGGGGCGTGAGCGGAAGACGGCCTAACGGTGTGCGGGACCGTAGCCCAGCTTCATGGAGACGGTTGCGAATGGTCCTCGCCGATACCGCAGGAGCAACAGTGTCCCTAATTTGCTGGGAAGTGGCGGTGCGGTCCCCTACGGCACTGCGTAGGATCCTACGGTCTTGGCGTGCATCCGTGCGTCGCTACGGTCCGGTCCCAGGTCGACGGGCACGTGCACCTTCCGTCGACCACTGGCAACAACATCGATGTACTGTGGAGACCTCACGCCCCACGTGTTGAGCAATTCGGCGGTACGTCCACCCGGCCTCCCGCATGCCCACTATACGCCCTCGCTCAAAGTCCGTCAACTGCACATACGGTTCACGTCCACGCTGTCGCGGCATGCTACCAGTGTTAAAGACTGCGATGGAGCTCCGTATGCCACGGCAAACTGGCTGACACTGACGGCGGCAGTGCACAAATGCTGCGCAGCTAGCGCCACTCGATGGCCAACACCGCGGTTCCTGGTGTGTCCGCTGTGCCGTGCGTGCGATCATTGCTTGTAGAGCCCTCTCGCAGTGTCCGGAGCAAGTATGGTGGGTCTGACACACCGGTGTCAATGTGTTCTTTTTTCCATTTCCAGGAGTGTATGATTCTTTCCCATTTTTTATATCAATGTCAGTCACGCATATTTATCTGCGAAATAGTTGTACTATTTTTACTTTACTACTACACTTTTTGTCTGCCTCTGTAGCTGAGTGTTCAGCGTGGCTGACTGCCATGTGGCGGAGCCGGGTTCGATTCTGGGTACCGGCAGGGAGTTTTCCTTGGTGAGAGGACTATTACGAGGAGCACGGAGCTACTTGAGGCCAACCGAGGGGCTCCTCGATCGATTAGTAGCGATTCCAAGGGCAAGAAGCCTTTCAACGACAGAGAGAGCGTTGTGCTGAGCACATGTCCCTCCATACCGCCTCCGATGATGTCATTGGCGGAGGATGACGCACCATGCTGTCGGGCCCGATTGGCCCGCCAGGGCCAGTACGCAGTAATTTACATTTACTGCAGTTCTATTATTTGCACTCTTGAATGTTATGATGTTCTGAAACAGTTAGAGTGTGTTTCTGAGCCAGTGAGCGGCTGTATTTGATAATATGTTTCTGCACCGACGGAAGAATAATCGCAACACCAAGAAGCAGTTGTGCGACATAAACGAAAGTTGGTGCGCGTGTTTCTACATGTGAAAGAAGATGTCCGTTAAAAATTTCGCGCCAGTCCCATAACAGTGGTGCAAGTAGCGCCGCTATTAGGACGCAAATGAGGTTTGCTTTAAATATACGCTGTAACGGTCGTGAAGGTTAGTTGCCTTTCAGATTGGACTTGGTGAGTTGACGTTAGTCAAGAATGCCCATAAAGTGACAAAGACGCCATTATCAACACCTCACTGTGTTTGTGTGAAAGAATGTAGCCACTGTACACGACTTCTGGCAGCGGTGGTCACGACAACGTACGATTGCAGGAAGGCCGGATTCCGGACAGCCACGTGCCACTACCGAGAGGGACGATAATCGTGTTTGGCGTATGGCTCAGACGCATCGCACTGCATCTATAGCAGCAATTTGAGCAGCAGTTAGCAACACAGTGTCACAAATAACTTTTACAAATCGGTTACTTCAAAGACAGCACCGAGCCAGATTTCCTGTATATTGCATCTCACTGACCCCAAACAGCCGCCATTCCGACATCTTTGGTGGCAAGCGAGAACTCATTTGAGGGCACAGTGGAGGCCTCTTGTGTTTTCTGATGAAATCTGGTTCTGCCTCGGTGCCAGTGATGGCCGTGTGTTGGTTAGGGGGAGGCCAGTTGAGGGCCTGTAAGCAACCTGACTGCACCCTAGATCCACTGGACCTACACCTAGAGTTATAGTCTGTGGTGCAATTTCGTATGACAGCAGGATCACTCTCGTGGTTACCCCACGCACCCTGACCGCAGACTTGTCAGTCTGTAAGCAGCAGAATGGTCCTGTACTCATGTCGGGAACAAGCCGAGATGATACATGTGTACGATCAAGCAGATGGAAACGGTCGAGAGGTGGCACGGTTACACCAAAACAAGTACCGTCACAGACACGAACCACATCACACAACATTCCAAACACGTTTTGGGCGTTTGGGTTATAATGGGTCCTTTCAGACAAACGAACGTGCGGGGAAGCGACGGACTGTACTTACACCAAATTTAGAGAACCAGTTTCTGAAGTATATTGAGACGAACTGCAGTACAAGCTCCAGGCAAGTGGCCCGCCAACATGCTGTAAGCCAAAATACGGTTATGTGTATCCTGCATGACAACCACGTGCATTGCATCCCATGGAGGCCACATTGAATGTCTGTTGTGACGTGGATGCGATACAGCTCTGTACTGTTTTCCGGGACAATTTGTTGTTGTTGCAAACACACTGTTCATTTCGGGACACATGTTCATAGAACTTTTTCCAACATTTCCAGTCAGGAATCCATCCCTGAATGTGTGAAAAAACACACACACACACACCTACATGTGAAGGTCTTAATATTTACGGGAGTAACTGGTTCTTTCCTGTTTCTTATGTCAATTGTCAGTCAGTCACGGCTGTATAGTATTTATCTGATTTGTGGATTTTTAAATACGAGTAGACAATAATCTCATCTTGCCACTGTTACAGTTCTTTAAATGCAGTCAGAAGAAAGTTTTTATTAGTTTCAAAATATACTCATCTGTAAATTATTCTTGTGGGCGCGAATAATCTCTATTGAGAACGTCCTAAAAGAAAAACATCATCTCAAGACTGCGGCGTGGATTTTTATACAGGCATTATGTGGTTGCGCCTACAAATCACGCTTTATACTTTCAAACTATCGGCCCATTTAAGTCGAAAAATAAGCAGTTTTTACTACATCCTGTTTATGAAAATCATTAGGGTGTAAAAACACTGGATGACTCTTGGAATATTGTATTAATGCAAATCTGCTTGCCAATTCACTCGATATAAATAACAAGTAATCCTCGTGTTCGATTTGCGATGAAAAATATTTTGAAAACTTGGCTAAAGAATGTTCATGAAATACTTTTTTCGGCCTCCCAGTGTTACTGGATAAGTGTGCGTGAGATGTCTGACAGACGTATATTATTTTTTCAAACATACAGAATGCCTGATCAGACCTCATAGCCTCCTCGGAAGCTGATATTATTTTGCATCGCTCTGGCAGTCATTATAGTCCTTGAAGAAAAAGAAGGTTAATTTGGAAATAGCTCTGGCCCAGAGAATTCTTTGTGAACATGAAGTGGTCAAGATGGGTCAAGTTGAAAATTAGTGAGACTGCAACAGCACATGTGGTTTGTAAGAAACGATGTGGTTCAGCATTTTACCAAAAGTCAGCACAACCCTTTGCTGAGCGCCATGAAAATATAAACTCTACTGAAAAAAGCTAGTGTTTGGCAATTTAATGATGCGTTTTTGACAGCTCAGCAGATAGTGATCCTTGGACGCTTGGAAATACTCTTCATGTTGTGTGAAAATTTGGCATACGCGTAGTTTAAAAGACTGAAAATTTCTTCCACTTCAGTAATAATGAACTGAGAAGATTGACACCCGATTTGATTTCTTAGAATGACAGATTTTAAACGACTGTAAATACCCTAAACCTTCCACTCGTTCTGTAAATGTATCTGAATGCTCATACAAGATTATGAACTCAGTTTCTGCCCTAAAATAAACCTTCAGGCGCTGAATTTGACTCTTTAACAATGCGCTCTGATTTCAGATTAATATACGAGGTTGCAAAGCTCACAAAAAGCGCAACAAGAGGGAGTAACACATTTGAGTATGGAACTAGCACATTAACTATAAAGTTCCTACTACACGGCCTCTGAGTGTATAAAAATCGTGCTTTATAAGCTCGATTTGTGCAGGCCAAGAGTTTTTGTCATCTGTTGCCTACTCTGCACAATTAGTTCACAATAGATAGCGTGTGTGTTGAACGCATTAATTTACGATTATGCCGTCTCTACTACTGCATAACTCGAAGAAATGTTTTAGCGATGCCTTACATGAACTGCTGAAAATATCATAACCACAATAAATGTAAGTGCGGTGAACCCGTGTAACACATTTTGTAAAAGACAAACGTTAATTATTCAGATATGGAGATAGGGTAAACGTGGTGGAATTTGGGAACAAAAGGTAGGTATAAGATCATGAATTCGTGAAACCCAAGTACATGGAAAATCAAGCATAATACATAAACATATCTCGTATACAAAGTCAATCTTTATAGTTAGAAACAAACATCGAATCAGAGCATTTAACATTCCCCACCCATCCGAACATAACGGCACAAAATTATGTAACAATAAATAACCTCGCGAGTGTGGCAATCTGTTTGTATGTCACCTAAATTTACGGATGGTTAACCAAAAGAGTGGCCGAGTGGTTCTAGGCGCTTCAGTCTGGAACAGCGCTGTTGCTACGGTCGCAGGTTCAAATCCTGCCTCGGGCATGGATGTGTGTGATGCCCTAGGTTAGTTAGGTTTAAGTAGTTCTAAGTTCTAGGGGACTAATGACCTCAGATGTTAAGTCCCATAGTGCTCAGAGCCATTTGAACCATTTTTTTTAACCAAAAGAGGGTTTCTAATCACCACGTGTTCTGTTGCAGTCGAAAACGAGAACAAAGGCACAACTTTATCCGCGGAAGTCCAAATGAAAACGAGAGACGGACAGAATTTTATATACTTTAAATACCCTTACAGTTTCCAGTTTTATGAATACAACCCGAATGCTCACTGCTTGCCGCGATCTCAAACCTATGTTGGAAGTCGCTTGTCTAATGCATTCGTATCAAATATACAAGCAAGAATCCGAAACACTTCTGCTCCGATGTGCTACGTTGGAAGAAAAGACCAGAGAATAGTGCATTTGTGAAAGACGAGAGAAAGGTGCCTTTGTGTTTCAAACTGCATGAGTCGGCCAATCGAACTATGCGCGCTCTGCACTCTGATTTGCTGTCACAGGTGAAAGCTCTAGCGTTTCTACTAAAGGTGCCTGCCCTTTCCTACTTGCAAAAGATGTGCTGCTCCCATGGTCAGGGACGGCTAGTGACTGATCGTCTGTGAACCGACAAGTGATTTTCGTATGGCGCATAGGTGCGCAGTGTACTCGTATGAAAGGAGATCAGGTCATAACCATCTCTTCTGATATGAATAGTGCCTAATAACATATTCTCTTTTTGGTTTACAATCACAACAAACTTTATTTTATTATCGTCCAGTTCCACGTCCTTTGGTAGCTCAGGAGATGAGTACGTTTGATCATACAATCAATAAACAACAGTTCTCATGTAGTATGTTGAAATTCAGATTTTAAATACAAACGTTGACAGTATGAGTTCAGATGCTACTCATACGTATTCTTCCCTCACAGGACTGCTGGAACGCTGCTTCCTCCACAACCATAAATTTTACTAATATAGACTGCAGACATAATGCCCTGAACTTTTTCGATAAATTGTATTTTCTTTTTCTTTTTTAGAAATGATACATCATTAACTTTTATTCATATCTGATATGCATTATAATATACAACTCAAGCTGTAGCGCCACTGGTACGAATAACCACATTCAAGATGAAAATTGGAAATTGGATCCAAATAGATTTACAAAATTGGTTCAAATGGCTCTGAGCACCAAGGGACTTAACATCTGAGGTCATCAGTCCCCTAGAACTTTTCACTACTTAAACCTAACTAACCTAAGGACATCACACATATCCATGCCCGAAGCAGGATTCGAACCTGCGACCGTAGCGGTCGCGCAGCTCCAGACTAGCGCCTAGAACCGCTCGGCCACTCCGGCCGGCGTAGATTTACAGTTAGCGTGTGAGTCACAATCTGCTCTGCAGATCAACTTGGTTTCATCTTCACAGTTAATATTTTTTTACTCAAATGTTTTTCCGAGAACAACACATGAATCTTTGTAAAATGAGGGGTAACTGTAGCAATCTCGGAAGAACCTTAAAAAAGCTTTCATTAATGACAGAAAATGACAGTTCGTAAAATAACGCATACAAAAAGGAAAAAATCACGTAGTGTTCGATTATAGAGTTACTAATAAACCCATGATTCAGTCGTATTGACTACATAATAAGAGATATCGTTAAGAAATGATACGAAATGGAAAAAATGCGGGAGACAATTGCAGTGAAGCCGAATGGAGCATTTCAATTTAACGACCTAAATATGAGATTCAAGTACGTTCTTCGAGGGGTATAACTGAGTTATTTCTCAGGCTGCAGTGCTACACAGAGGCTCAACAACTCTGCCTGGACATTTCTGCAAGAAAGGCGAGAATTTTCCCGCTCATACTGTTGGGTAAACACACAGAGACAATATTTCAAACACAATGTGAAACAGTCATTCTGGCCTCACCATATTTGTAACGATTTGGTGACTATTTTATTCTAACTCTGCAGCCGAGTAGTCGTACTGGTCAGTTTCCAAAGGCGGGAAAATCTTGTGGGTCACATATCTGAGAATCGCGTAAATTTTGTACTATGTGTGTTTGTATTTTAATTGTGTATGTATTGTTTTTCTGGAGTGAGACTGGGAACCAGTTAAGCATTTGCATAGATGGATATGGAAAACAGAGGAACAACCACAACCAGACCGTCCAGTGTGCCAGACCATCACCAGTTAATCTCACTCGACAATTCAAAGGTCACTGATATATTGTGTACAGAAAGTATTGCCTCGTCTGTCTGTATGTAAATATTTGAACTGTATTTTATTCTGTTCTGTTTCGGCCACTGTACTGTCGCCATTCACTTTTTTTAGCCATCATCCCTTTTTATCTGATTTATCAGTCTCAGCCACACTCTATAACAAGCGACTTTTTTTTTAATTCAACAAGGACGAGATTCTACTTCACTGCCACGCTTTCTGCATTTCTCATTTTCAACTGCACACAGAAGGCATGGTATTGCAAATGTTGAGCAGTTAACCTATCAGCAGAAAGTTTTGTATGCCTCTTTGAACCGTTTATGTCTAGGGTTGCAGCTACACTAGGAACTGCAGCCTGCCTTCAAATATCAGCTCTTCAGAATTCGAATTTAGGGCAATGAAAATAAAAAATTTAAAAGCATTAGAAAAATAAGTCTCTTTTTTTTTAATCTGGCCCTTCTCTAAATACAGAAAAGCGGATTGTAAAAGCATGAATATTCAATATCAAAGTCTGCTGATACTCTTCCTGTCGGGTGTTCGATTAATAGCCTGAATGCCACCAAACTCTCTGTCACACTTCTCCTTCAGCGAGCAAAACATAGTTATACTTATTCTTCACATGATGGAGCGGCATTCTTATGACAGATGGAATGGGATGGGATGGGATGGAATGGAATGGAATGGAATGTACCTTCAGAAGTGGATGCAAGCGGAGGATAGAAACAAGAATAGCAAAACATACTGAGTCGATTGCTTAATCAAGTGCTTGTATTTACCATGCAATATAAATTGATCTCAGAGCTGACTGTGAGTGGTAATTAACAACGTCTCGACAAGAAAAATCTCTAAACACGAACAAGTCGACTATTACGTATTTGCAGCCACCTGGGACGCGTAAGTCGAACGCGTATCACTATTTTGCAACTATTTGTGGAGCAATGGCACCATAGTTCATCACACAGTTCAGTCCTTATCCGGAGTGGTATTAGGCAATCACAGCATCTACGTTGGGAACCATTATTCAGCTATAGCAAGCATTAGAAAATCTATGTGACTTATTTCTCGTAGGAATATTGTTATTTTGAAAACAAAATTATACTGAGTAAAACTCGCCGTCTATACAGGTAGGTCAGAAACAGTCTGAGAAGACTGTAAACGTGTTGCATGGTAGGGTGTCCTAAAAAATAAAAAAAAATCTACACGTTGTGCCGTTCCCAGTTGATTAGTATTAAAGTTAGCCAATCAGATCGTTAGACGTGCAAATTTAAGCTGCCTGCCCGATACAACTGAATCGTTTGTTTCAAAAACTCGCTAAATGCAAATCTAATAAAATATTCCATTGCTCAAAATAACACATTTTTTGAATTAAAAAGATTTAAAGTAATAGCTAACGTATTTTCAAAGTAGGTATTACCTATAACTAAATCATAATAATTATTCCTTAATTTATAAATATATATATAACAATTATTATAATTATACAATAATATGTTATGATAATTATAATTCTATTATAACATATAATGTAAATATATAATAATGTATTTTAATAGTTATATAGTAATTATTATAATTTAGGTATGGCAGCATCTACCTTGAAAATTATTAACTAATACTCTAAATTTTTTGGATTAGCTATGTTTTGATTATGAACACTAGAATGTTTTCTTAGGTTTTCCAGAAGTATATACAGTTACTTCAGTTAACGGGTTTCTGCGATAAAACAATTGTTTCTCTGAATAACATATTTCTAATAAGGACTAATTTTAATTTGTATTCTGTTTTGGAAATAAAACAATCCTTAGATATTCCAGTACAAAATGAAAAATCAATACATGATTTTTGACACACTTTTAGTATAGAGTACAAAATTATATGCTTCAAATATTATTGATCTGTTAAACATACAATTAACTCATAGTAACCGTGATAATCATATGCACAGCTGGTATTATTGTCCTACCAAAGATAACAGGACTTATATCCCCTCGAAAACAAATACGCTTTAATGAAAAATTGAACCACAAAAAAGCAAAATTATTGAAAGTGAACACTTAATGTAGGTAGAACATTTTTATAGTACCTGCTTTCAATCTTATTAAGTACTCATTTCATATTCGCTGTCTATGTTGCACTCAGCATTTACTTGGACACTGGCACACAATTTCGATCAGTCCATTTTACCTTTATAGTTCTTTTAGCCTTCACCTTTGACTCCTCGTTTCATACAACATTTCGCTTGTAGTTGTCTTCGCTAATATCACCAAGTCGCCTTTTTGCTTGAGTTTCATCTCCATAGCTACTACTCTACATTGTAAACAAACTGTGAAACAGTACAAAATTATAACTATGCTAGTTACTATCACAGCATTAGCTTAACCTGCACACAAAAGCTCAATTATGACTGCTGAGGAACGTGAACAGACACAGATGACGTAATAACCAAAGTCTCCAACAGTGCAGTGTTGACAACAAACGTGAAACATTACTGCAGAAATAAGCTATATGATATCACTTGAGAGTTTGTGCACTAACGTCAATCTTTGGTATGTATAACAACCCATAAAATGCAAAGACAGTTGACAGGTTTATTCACTTCAATGTGTGAGTGTGAGTTATCGATTCCGTTAAAACACCATTTTGTGAAAATAATGCCAGTCGATAAGTTTCTGAAATAAAAGCGTAGATGACAGCGCACGAGACTGCTCAGCCTTTGGCTCGAGTTCGGTCCTGATTACAGTCCCATGGCCACTTTTTGTATCGCTCTCTTGTTTGGTTTCCGGAAACCAAGCAAAGATCACGTTTGGTGACACCGATTCTGGAGGGCCGTTTCAATTTGCGCAAGCAACGGCCTGGTTGTCTAACTTCAATGCGAATTAATTCGGAAACGATGCAAAGCTTCGATTTTTTCTTAACAATTATTTCTCAATACGACCTACCCTGCAAAACACTTACAAGCTTCTCAGATTGTTTCTGACCGCGCAGCAGTCCTCTTAGGCACTTATAGATCTGTAGCCAGTCACTTATTTGAAATGAGATATGGGAAACGAACAAATTTCTCCAGCGAACAATGTTCCCGATGGGATCTTCAAATCAGGACCAACAGCTCACCACTCTGAGTACTTTCTATTATACGGTTATTCATAAGTACCTGCAGGGTTTCAGAAAATGACTGCGCAATAAGTACAAGACCTACAGAAAAATGATAAATGTCAGTGGATGCACCATCTCTCCAAAATTCGACTCGTAATACGCGCCGTGGGGTAGTTCCACTAGAGGCCAGACGCATCAGAATCTGTAGACAAAGGCAGACCACTAAACAGATTTCCAAAGCGCGCTGCTGTAGCGCATTCCCGGGAAACAACTTCAGATAACTGCACACACATATTGACATTTGCCACTTCACAGATTATGCCCATACTGAGCAGCTGTAATGTGAGTTAAGAACTCGGTGAGATAATCTATTCACTGATATGTGTCTATATTCAGCACTTGCGCATTCGTCCTCTGAACCACAGAGGTATTTACAAATAACTTTGTACCTCTCTTTTATTTCTGAAAGTTGTAAAATCACACTTCGTAATCAACAGGCCGCGCCCACAAAGGCACCGTCCTTTCTTATGTCTGAAGGAACCGCCTTCGCAGCTGAGTTATATAACGCACGCAAGTCCTCTGAAACTATACACGAAAATAAGGGGTTCTTACCCACGAACTTCCAACATGCTGGAAAAATTGTTAACCAGCAACTTTTGATAATCAGCACAACGAAAAAGCAGCCAAAGTTGCAGATTTCACTTTTTTATTCACTCGATGACTAGTTTCTGGCCAGGAACCATTTTCGAACCATCGTAACAGACCGTCAAAATGGTATTTTCGAAAATGCAAAAACCATGTCAAAAATATGCAAACTAACAGTTACAGCGCTCACAGCACATCAGATCAGAATTATCAGTATGCACCGTAACTGTTCGTTAGTGCATTTTTGATATGGTTTTTGCATTTTCGAAAATACCATTTTCACTATTTGTTACGATGATTTGAAAACGGGTTCCGACCCGAAATTAGTCATCCAGTTAATAAAAAATGCTTTAATGAAATTTGCAACTTTGGCTGGTTTTTCTTTGTACCGGTTCTTACCCTCCTGGAAGAAAAGAATATTTTACACAAGAAATTAACTGATAAGCGGAAGAGTGTTGAAGGCGAATCTTTATTGATCACCAGACTGTGCGCCGTACCCCACGGATAAGTTTCACTCTTCTAATGGAGTGGAATCATGTGACTCTGTTTAAGGTGATGCGTCAGTCGGGTGGATGCGCTAAAGCTCATTTCTCCCCTTGATGCTATTACTGACACGTGACGATCGGGCTATGTTCCGGCAGCGGCTTTTATCTTCTGCTTTTTTTCATATTCGCACTCATATATTACTCTGAAGAGCCAGAGAAACTGATAAACCTGCTTAATATCGTGTAGGGGCTCCGCGAGAACGCAGATGTGCTAAAACACGACGTGGCATGGACTCGACTATGGTCTGAATTAGTGCTGGAGGGAATTGACACCATGAATCCTGTAGGGTAGTCCATAAATCCGTAAGAGTACGAGGGGGTGAAGGTCTCTTTTGGCCATCACATTACAAGGGGTCCCTGATACCCTCAATAATGTTCATGTCTGGGGAGTTTGGTGGCCAACGGAAGTGTTTAAACTCAGAAGAGTGTACCTGGAGCCATTATGTAGCAATTCTGCACGTGTGGAGTGTCGCCTTGTCCTGCTGGAATTACCCAAGTCCGTCGGAATGCACAATGGACGTCAATGGATGCAGGTGATCAGACAGGGTGCTTATTTACACTATGTGATCAAACGTGTCCGGACACCTCCAAACTAATACGTTTTTCATATTACGTGCATTGTGCTGCCACCTACTACCAGGTCCTCTACATCAGCGGACTCAGTAGTCATTGGGGCGCTCTGCGGAACTCACGGACTTCGAACGTTGTCAGGTGACTGGCTGTCACTTGCGTCATACGCGTGTACGCGAGATTTCCACACTCCTAAACATCTCAAGGTCCACTGTTTCCGATGTAATAGTGAAGTGGAAACGTGAAGGGACACGTACAGCACAAAATCGTACAGGCCGACCTCGTCTGTTGACTGGCAGAGACCGCCGACAGTTGAAGAGGGTCGTAATGTGTAATATGCAGAGATATATTCAGACCATCACACAGGAATCCACTGCAAGTACTATGACAGTTAGGCGGGAGGTGAGAAAACTTGGATTTCATGGCCGACCGACTGCTCATAAGCCGCACATCACGCCGGTAAATGCTAAACGACCCCTTGCTCGGTGTAAGGAGCGTAAACTTTGGACGATTGAACAGTGGAAAAACGTGTGGAGTGACAAATCACGTTACACAATGTGACGATCCGATGGGAGGGTGTGGGTATGGCGAGTGCCCGGTGAACGTCATCTGCCAGCGTGTGTCGCGCCAGCATTAAAATTCGGAGGCGGTGGTGTTATGGTGTGGTCGTGTTTTTCATGGAGGGGGCTTGCACCTCTTGTTGTTTTGCGTGGCACTATCACAGCACAGGCCTACATTTATGTTTTAAGCACTTTCTTGCTTCCCACTGTGTTACAGCTATTCGGGGATGGCGATTTCATCTTTCAACACGATCGAGTACCTGTTCATATTACACGGCCTGTTGCGGAGTGATTACACGATAATAACATCCCTGTAATGGACTGGACTGCACAGAGTCATGACAAAATCCTATAGAACACCTTTGGTATGCTTTGGAACGTCCACTTCGTACTAGGCCTCACCGAACGGCATCGATACCTCTCCTGAGTACAGCACTCCGTGAAGAATGGGCTGCCATTCCCCAAGAAACTTTCCAGCACCTGATTGAAAGTATGCCTACGAGAGTGGAAGCTGTCATCAAGGCTAAGGGTGGGCCAACACCATATTGAATTCCAGCATTACCCATGGAGGGCGCCGCGAACTTATATGTTATTTTCAGCTAGGTGTCCGGATACTAGACGTAACAGGGGTCCCATATCACTCCAGCTGCACACGCCCCACATCATTATAGAGCCTCCACCACACTGAACAGTCCCCTGCTGACATGAAGGGGCCATGGATTCAAGAGATTGTCTCCATACCCGTACACGTCCATCCGCTCGATACACTTTGAAATGTGACTCGTCCGATCAGCAACATGTTCCCAGTCATCAACAGTCCAATGTCGATGTTGACGGGCCCAGGTGAGGCGTAAGGCTTTGAATCGTTTAGTCATAATGGGTACAAGAGTGAGCCTTCGTCTCCAGAAGCCCATAACGATTATGTTATATTGAATGGTTCGCACAGTGACACTTGTTGATGGTCCAGCATTGAAATCTGCAATAATTGCAGAAGGGTTGCATTTTTGTCACGTTGAACGATTCTCTTCGGTCATCGTTGGTCCCGTTCTTGCAGGATCTTTTCCCGGCTGTAGCCAGATTTCTAATATTCGTATGGAAAAATCCCCACTTCATCGCTACCTCTGAGATGCTGTGTCCCATCGCTCATGCTCCGACTAAAACACTACATTCAGACTCACTTAATTCTTGATAAACTGGATTTGTAGCAGCAGTAAGCGATCTAACACTGCGCCAGACACTTGCTGTCGTATACAGTATAGGAGTTTCCGACCGCAGTGCGGTATTCTGCCTGTTTACGTATCCCTGTATTTGAATGCACATGCGTATAGCAGTTTCTTTTGCGTTTCAGTGTATAATATAGCACTATACCACAATAAAGGAGCACTCATTACAGCCAGCAGATGTTCTACAAGCGCCACAGTATGAAGGAAGAAGAAAAACCTCTTGTCCTCCTCCAGCCCTCAATTTTAAAATTCTCAAAAAGCCTCCTTCAAAATTTATCACAGCTTTCGGATTCGAGCTGACCCTAGGCATGCACAGGTGGCAGAGTTCAATGCTACCCGTTTTAGGGTCTCGTGCGTCAGTCGGTAAAAACATAACTATTACAGGGTGACTTTGTTGTCCATCTTTCGGTCTATACGATTGTTAAGACTCGTTTTCCACAGGAACGGATAGTCGTATCGAGTTGCACTTTGTCACATACTGAGTCTACGTACCCTTAGTGGTGTAAAAAATTTAAGCTTCCAAGTCAACGCGCTCAAAAGATGTGGCCGTTTATGTCACATAGTTTGATACTCGCAAACTCACTCACCAAAACCCGTAGGCTACTTCCCGTTGACCTTGAAACATGAAATTTAGTAAGAAGCAAGATTTCACAATATAAGTACAGAAAAAGAATCCCAATATAGTTGGACTGCACACGGCGGTTTTTTAGGTTAGACTGTTAGAGGGTCTCGGGAAAACACAAGAAGGGCTAGAAAAAGAATCCCAATATAGTTGGACTGCACACGGCGGTTTTTTAGGTTAGACTGTTAGAGGGTCTCGGGAAAACACAAGAAGGGCTTGAGTCACAAAGAGTGTAGGCCGAACACAGGAAGAACGTAAATACAGGAACCATCGTCATAAAAGTTGTAAATTGTCGTAGCTGTGTTGGGAAAGTACCAGGGCTCCAAGCGGTAAGAGAAAGCACTGATGCTTAAATCGTTATAAGCACTGAAAGCTGGCTAAAGCGGGAGATAAGCTCAGCCGAAATTTTGGCGAAGATCCTAATGGTGTTCCGAAAGGATAGGCCAAACACGGTTGGCGGTGGTGTGTTTGTTGCTGTTAGAAATACTTCATCTTGTTGCGAAATTGAAGTAGATAGTCCTTTGAGTTAGTATGGGCAGAGGTCATTGTTGGAAACCGGAATAAAATAATAATTGGGGCCTTTTACCGACCTCTAATTCAGATGATGCAGTTTGATTTCAAACATGTACCCGACTTATACGATTATAGTTGGTGGTGACTTTAATTTACCCTCGATATGTTGGCGAAAATACATGTTTAATTCCGGAGTTACGCGTAAAACGTCATCTGAAATTGTGCTAAACACCTTCTCTGAAAATTATTTCGAGCAGTTAGTTCATGAGCCCACACGAATAGTAAACGGTTGGGAAAACATACTTGACCTCTTAGCTACAAATAATCCTGAGTTAATAACGAGCATCAAAACGGAAAAGGGATTAGTGAACACAGAGTTTTCGTTGCGAGACTGAATATTGTAATCCCTAAATCCTGTAAAAGTAAACGAAAAATATACCTATTCAAAAAAGCAGATAAAAATTCACTTGACGCCTTCCTGAAGGTCTCCACTCCTCCCAAATTAATAATATAAGCGTAGACCAGATGTGGCTTGAATTCAAAGAAACAGTATCGGCAGCAATTGAGAGATTTATTCCAAATAAGTTAACAAACGACGAAGCTGATGCTGCTTGGTACATAAAACAGGTCAGAACACTTTTGTAGAAACAACGAAACAAACATGCCAAATTTAAACACACGTAAAATCCCCAAGATTGGCGATCTTTTACAGAAGCTCGAAATTAGCGCGGACTTCAGTGCGAGATGCTTATAACAGTTTCCACAGCGAAACTTTCTCTCGAAACTTGGCAGAAAATCCAAAGAGGTTCTGGTCGTATGTGAAGTATGTTAACGGCAAGAAACAATCAATGCCTTCTCTGCGCGATAGCAATGGAGATACTATCGAAGACAGTACTGCTAAAGCACAATTACTAAACACAACCTTCCGAAATGCCTTCAGTATAGAAGTACCCACAGACTGGAAAGTTGCACAAGTCACACAAATATTGAGGAAAGGCATTAGGAATAATCCACTAAATTACAGGCCCATATCATTAACGTCGATATGCAGCAGGATTTTGGAACATACTCGTATATTGAGTTCGAACATTATGAATTATCTCGAAGAAAACTGTCTACTGACACACAGTCAACGTGGGTTTAGAAAACATCGTTCCACTGAAACACAAGTAGCTCTTTATTCACATGAAGTGTTGCGTGCTACTGACAAGGGATTTCAGATAGATTTAGTATTTCTGGATTTCCGGAAGGCTTTTGACACGGTATCACACTAGCGGCTTGTAGTGAAATTGCGTGCTTACGGATTATCGTCTGAATTATGTGACTGGATTTGTGATTTCCTGTCAGATAGGTCACCGTACGTAGTAACTGACGGAAAATCATCGAGTAAAACAAAAGTGTTTTCTGACGTTCCCCAAGGTAGTATTATACGCCCTTTACTGTTCCTTATCTATATAAACGATTTTGGAGACAAAAAATGGCTCAAATGACTTTGAGCACTTAACTTCTGAGGTCATCAGTCCCCTAGGACTTAGAACTACTTAAACCTAACTACCCTCAGGACATCAAACACATCCATGCCCGAGGCAGGATTCGAACCTGCGACCGTAGCAATCGCGCGGCTCCAGACTGTAGCGCCTAGAACCGCTCGGCCACTCCGGCCGGCTTTTGGAGACAATCTGAGCAGTCGTCTTCAGTTGTTTGCAGATGAAGCTGTCGTTTATCGACTAATAAAGTCATCAGAAGTTCAAAACAAACTGCAAAACGATTTAGAAAAGATATCTGAATGCTGCGAAAAGTGGCAGTTTACCCTAAATAACGAAAAGTGTGAGGTCATCCACATGAGTGCTAAAAGGAACTCATTAAACTTCGGTTACACGATAAGTCAGCCAAACCTAAAGGCCGTAAATCCAACTAACAGGACACTTAGAAAATGTAACAGATCTACTAAGGAGACTGCCTACACTACGCTTGTCCGTCCTCTTTCAGAATACTGCTGCGAGGTGTGGGATCCTTACCATATAGGACTGACGGAGCACATCGAAAAAGTTCAAAGAAGGGCAGCACGTTTTGTACTATAGCTAAATATAGCAGAGAGTGTTACTGAAATGATACAGGATATCATTAAAAGAAAGGCGTTTTTCGTTGCGACGGAATCTTCTCACGAAATTCCAATCACCAACTTTCTTCTCCGAATGCAAAAACATTTTGTTGACCCCGACCTACATAGGGAGGAATTATCAACACGGTAAAATAAGGGAAATCAGAGCTCGTACGGAAAGATATAGGTGTTCGTTCTTTCCGCGCGCTATACGAGATTGGAACAACAGATAATCGTGAAGGTGGTTCAATGAACCCTCTGCCAAGCAATTAAATATGATTTTCAGAGTATCCATGTACATCAAATAAAAAATATCTTTTTGACATCATAACTTACAATAGTTTCGTCATCTGCCAAAAACATAATAGGAAAATATTACTGCATGCAAATATAAAAAATAAGTCATAGTCGTGGTTTAGTAAGTAAATAAAATATATTTTATTAAACCCTCGCCGGCCGGAGTGGCCGACTGGTTCTAGGCGCTACAGTCTGGAAAGGCGCGACCGCTATGGTCGCAGGTTCGAATCCTGCCTCGGGCATGGATGTGTGTGATGTCCTTAGGTTAGTTGGGTTTAAGTAGTTCTAAGTTCTAGAGTACTCATGACCTCAGAAGTTAAGTCCCATAGTGCTCAGAGCCATTGGAACCATTTTTGAACCATTAAATCCTCTCTCTCTGTATTCATAAATTGATGTGTCCTGCTCGCTTCTTTTTGTATGTCCAGGCTAGTCTCAGGAACTACCGTAGAGATTTTGAGACGTTTTCTTCTTAATAAATAACTGATTAGTGAGAAAACTTCGCGAATATAATTTATAATTATTACGTGGAAAAGTGTGTAAACTATGAATTATTAGTCAACTGCCTCTGTCAAAATGATGTCATTGTCATGTGGAGAATGACGGAACTCCTAGAACCCATAATTAAGTTTGTACGGAACCCTCAGAGTGTGTGTCCTACTAGCGCTTCACCAATTTTTTTTTTCATTCTGTCGCAGAACGCCTATACGTTAAATTCGTTTGTTTATGTGTTCTGTTGGTATGATTGCGTGCCTTTGCTTTTGCACGCCTTTTCAGCTATCTGTCAGCCGGGTAGGCTCAGTTCTGCATTTTATCATGTGTTAACTGTGAAAGCACCGGACATTTGATTTGATGTGTAAGGGAGCCTAAACGCCACACATAGTCTGTTCTGCCTACCTGACCAAAACTCGTTAATCCGGTTTGCAAGTTCGATCGGGATCTGGCTCTCCGCTCAATGTCGCAAGCAACGCTGTACGCACTGGACTGTGTGAGGGGGTAACCAAACAATAGCCGTTAGCTTTATATATTCGCCAGCTACATCATTCAGCATTTACGCCCCGTACGCCGTCGCAGCTTACTGACACCGTATATAACAAAAAATTACAACACTGATACTTCTTTCTACTTGTTGCATCGTCACCTAATCCTTATTTGACACAATGGGATGTAGTAAATCCTATGCCCAATTTCCATTGATTTTTTTAAAATTTATTGCGATCCGGGAAGTGTCCTTACAGCCATCTCAATAGTGTTATGTCAATTGTTATGATACGAACGTAAGGACAACACCACACCCAATACCTAAATGGAAAAAAAACTCTGACCCGGTCAGGAATCGAACCTGAGCCACATTTGTTAGCAATGCGCCTCGCTGACCGTGCAAATACCGATACGGACGTTAGTTAATTTTGAGTGTGTAAGCCTGAGAAACTCACGTCTATCATTTCGATAGTACCGTCACCCCCAAGGCCAGTGGCATCACTCTGCTAGGATCACTCCGTCTACGGCAGCCGTCCACAGTCGACTGGGGTTGTCTGCACCCCAGAGTGTCAAGTAAGATAGAGTGTGTGGTATTTAAGTGCATTTTATTTCAAGTATGTTTTGGCACCAGTGTGAATAATAAAGTGACTACCTTATCTTGTATCATGTGTATTTCATTTTTTTTTACTATAGATATCCATTCAAATAATTCGATAGTGTATAATCTGTGAACTCTACATGTATGCGAGGACTTGAAGTGGGAGAAAATCGTTATCTGCCACGAGTGTGTATGTTAAAGATAGGCAAATTTGTTTGAAAGTCTTTCAGTTGATTATTATGAACATATTTCTTATATTTTCTAATCAAAATGGTACGAATATTGTGTTTAAACAATAAAAAACTTTGCTAATTTCGGTAATAACAGGATTTTCACTTTTCCACTATACTCCTCCCTTTTATTTTCCACAATAAATTTCTTTTTTAGATAGTTTAGTAGCTTTTTTTCTGGTAGTACTAGATCTTGAGCAAATGCAGTTAATTTTTTGCGGTTTATATGAAAATATAAAAAGTTATAAATTTTTTAAACAGAAATGTTGTTTTTCCGATATTTGAATTTTTCAGTCTTATTTTTTGCTTATATAACCCACATAACTTCTAAAAGGAAGCTTTTGAGACTTAATAAAAAAATTTGAAGTAAAAAGAATTCAATAGATTATTTGTTATATGAATTTTTGTAGCTGGAGTGCGATTCACCCCAGTACGTCAAATACGTCACTCCACGAAATAGTGTCAGGTAGGGATTAAAATACACAATCCTCAAGATTTCAGCAATACTGAGAGTAATGTGAATTGTTTATTACACACGTTTTCAAGATGATCGGATGCAGACAATTATACACCTACATCGCTGACAAGTATATGCTGCAGAATTTTGGAACACGTTTTATGCTCGAGTATTCTGGCCTTTGTAGAGACCGAAATATTCCTTGTAGGACCGAACATGGATTACGAAAAAAACAGCCGTTCAAAGCCCAACTCTCTGTTTGCCCTCGAAATCCAGAAAACAGCAGGTGTCGGAGATAATGTTGATACTACATTCATCGACTTCCAGAACCGTTCGATACAGTTCAGCACTGCCGCCTAATGAACAAAATATGAGCGCATTGAATGTCAGACAATTTTTGTAATTGGACTGAAGAGTTATTTGCAAGTTGAATACTGCATGTCATTCTTAACAGAGAGAAATTTTCTGACCTAAAAAGTAGCTCCAGGCGTGCCACAAGGGAATATTATAGAAACATGATAAATATATAGTGGAGAGTCGTGTAGCATCAGCAGGCTCACAGTACCGACCAGTTCCGTGATTTCCCTTTATGTCTCCCAATGACAGAAGTATTCAGTAAGCAGAAGTAAGCTTGTGTATCCATATGCACTGGAGACGGATGTCTTCTTCCCCTCTTCAGTACATTGTCTGCTCTCAGTTCTCGATGGTGTTTCGGTAGCTCTTAGCGCAAGGAAGATATTTTGTGGCCTGTGGTACCTGTTTTCAAGGTAAGTGATTAATTTATTTGCTATATTTCAATTATATACGTTATGTAAGAAATGACATCTAACAAACGTTTCAAGATAATTTCTATAAAAGAAGGCACAATATGACAAGATCCTACTGCCTGTTTGTCGTGCAGTACCAGTTACCCAATTGTCTTTCAATGTTGACCACAAGCAATTTCAATTTTTAAATTATATTTTTCTTCTTATTAGTATTTTTAATTGAAATGTCTGACAATTACAAAACAGCAAGAGGCAAATGGAATGAAGTGTGCATGAAAATGGCAGTGAGCAAGGTCCTGTCTAACAATATGGCCGCGAGGGAGGCAGCTAAAGCGTTTTCAACAATTACAAAAGAAAAAGATCGTCACCGAAGAGAAGGGAATGAAAGCAGAAAAAGCAAAGTCTGAAAGAGATCTGAAGAAAGCTGAACTTCAGTCGGGTGTTACAAAATAAAATAAACACGCTGAGGGTAATAACGGAAAGCCAATTACAAAGCGGCGCAGAAAACTGGAATTTACTGGAAGCAATGAGTGAACAGAAGAGACTGAAAATTGATTTATGTGTTTTGAGTCATTTGAAGAAGACTGGGTGTACCAAGCGTAGAAGCAGGGCACGTGTTTGAGGTGTTGATCAGAAAAATATTTTGTATTTTCAAACGGAATTCTACAGCTTATCCTCTTCAAACCTCAACCTGCTGCTAGAGTATCTGTGAAAATTCTTTTAGTTAGTGGCGCTAATATTTTGTTGCAGGCTATCACCCCCACATAGTACTAATGTAGAAAATGGCAAATACATAACAAAAGAAGGTCTGGTATGTGTCCTTCAATTAGAGATACTTGGTCGGTAACTGCTGTTCAACGAGCATCTCGAGCATACTTTCACCAGGAGTCATGCAACTGAGTCTCCATTTACGCTCAGTAGAAACAGTTTGCAGAGATGGTCTGCATTTGGAAAGGCAAACGTGCCTGTCAGCCTCCTGCATCGGAGCAAAATGTAGATCACGTTGGAGCAGCATTCCTATGAAGTCCACGGAAATCAACAAGTCGAACAAGTCGTGAATTCAGACCTCACAAGTAATCGTTTCCAAAATTATGCTTAAATACCTGTGCATGAAACCATTCAGACTGCAGTTGGTCCTCGCACTCCCTTCACGAGATGATGACTTTTGGTGAAGATATTCACCACGATCACCAGACTTAACGCCTTGTTTTTTTGTTGGGTTTATGTCAAAGACGAAGTTTTTATCCCAAACCTGCCACAAACTTTGCTACAGTTACCACATCCAATGGCAGTTGCGGTGGAATCCATCACGACAGGCGTGTTATACAAGGTCTGGGTATAGTGCGAATAACGTATTCCGTGAGACTCGAGGAGTATGTATTTAGTCCGCGTAACCTGTAAAAAAACTTCCAGAGATAGTCTATTAACAGAATAATGTTTGAAGCGAAAAAGTTATACCTCTTGTATGAATTTTTGAACATGTTAAGTTCTGTACTGGGTTCTACTTGCCAAACACCAGTAAACCCCCGATTCTTGAAAGAATCGAACACCTACGCTTAAAACAGCTTCCAACGGCTGGTTTCTTTAAGAACGAGTTAAGGCGTTACATATTGACGTTAAGCATGTAAGAGACAAAAGGTTTAGAAAAGGTTTGAAATTATGCTTAAAGTTTGATGGGAGTCGCTAAGTGCTATTGTTATCAAACTCTAGGTGAGTATAGTCTGCGTAATTTGGGCTTCATTTTAAGCAAAAACGAGTTTTTCAAGCATTGCAATGTTTATAACGTCATATCTTTTGAACTATGTGTCGTACAATGATGTAATTTTGCAGGTATATTCAGTTACATATGTAGATGCTGTCTGCTAATTGTGTTGCGAATAGATTTAGTAGCAAGAAGTAAGAAATTAAAGGGTCGTGCCTGATGTTGAAGTTTTACTGGGTGCAATTTTAAGCAGGAGCTAGTTTTTCACTTATCTAAATGTCTATGACGTCATACCTCCTGAAGTACATGTCGTGTAAAGATATAATTTTGCAGGTACATTCAGTGGTATATGCAGATACTATCTTCAAAATGTGTTGCTAATAGAGTTAGGGGTAAAAAAGTAATAAACTAAAACGTCATGTCACTGAAGTTTTACAGCATGAACAGTAAAAATAAAGTAAGTAAGCGATAGACATTTTTCGTTTCATCATTTTGGGATATGTGGGGAGTCAGCGAGAAAAGTTTCGTTGAGTTTTAGAGCTACGTGTAAAGTTTGTTGAAAGTCGCTAAGTGCTCTCATTCTAAAATACTGGATGAATGAAGTCCTGGTATTTGCTCGCCGTCAGTAACACTGTTTCAAGACAAACACACAAATATAACTGTAATACTGGTCTTATTGTGTTGGACTTTTAACGTATACCTCTTAATGAATAGATTATGACAGCATTTTAAATTTGGTCAGTAATGACGTGAAATATTGAAAAGAAAAATGGTACCGGGTTTCGGGATAGTCGCTTAGTAATACTAATTCTCGAACCAGTCTCGGATATCCAAAGATACTCTGTAAGATCGCAGATAGCCGTTAACGTGGTACGGTGTTGAATATCCCATGGAAATCTGGAAATATACAGTCTACCTGTCACCTGCACCTATTGTTTACAAGATGTGTACGAATAAAGTAAGCCGTATTCTTCTAGCCGGCAGCGGTGGCCGTGCGGTTCTAGGAGCTTCAATCCGGAACCGCGGGACTGCTACGGTCGCGGATTCGAATCATGCCTCGGGCATGGATGTGTGTGATGTCCTTAGGTTAGTTAGGTTTAAGTAGTTCTAAGTTCTAGGGGACTGATGACCTAAGATGTTAAGTCCCATAGTGCTCAGAGCCATTTGAACCGTTTTCTTCTATGTACTATTTGCGACTGAAACACGAATTTGGGGAAATTACAGAGGTACACAAATTCGATAAGGTATCGTGCGGTGTATAGGTGTAGATGTAGAAGTTTTTGCTGTGTAAAGTCGTTGCAAAAAAAAAAAAAGAAAAAAAAGGAATATCCGCTACTGCAAAACGCAGCTGAGCTATAGCTATGTCTATAAATTTTAATGCTCAGGGCCACAGGAAGCTATCAAATATGACATATTCCTTTCTGAAGGGCGTTTCACATGAAATAAGTGGAATATATTTATCCAACGCAGCAAAGAGAAGTGTCGGATTACCATAGCGAGATCTGTTCACAAGTACGTCTGTGGTGGTGAGCGCTCGCTGCCAGCTGCAGCGCTTGTCAGCTGCGCAGAAAGAGGGCGCTGTAATGCAATTCCTCTTTAGGTCGCGCATTTAACCGCCTCCGTGTCAGTATTAACTAGAGACGACTTCAGCTAATGGTGAGCCCTACGGCTTCTTGTATAATTCAGTTAAGCTGTTATTCTCAAGTCCCTCTGTTCCTCATTGTCCTCAGTTGTAATTGAGCATATTCAGCAAGTTCTCAGAACGACGTACATAGCCTGTATCTACATCTATACGCCGCAAGGCAACTTCGGTGTGTGGCGAAGAGTACTTCTGGTAGTATTATCTGTTCCCTGTTCCATTAGCGAATGACGCGTACGAAGTATTGTCGACAAGACTCCGTAAGAGCTGTAATTTCTCCGATGTTTCTGCCGTGGTAATTTCGCAAGACGTGTGTAATATATTGCCCGACTTTTCCCGGAACATAACCTCTCGCAATTTCAACAGTACACGTCTCCGTAACGCCTGCCCCCGGAGTTTGTCTGCATAACGCGCTCAAACCAACGAAACGAATCCGTGACGACACGCGCCTCTCTTCTTTGTATCGTCCCTCCCTCTTCCATTAATGCAACCTGGACAGGGTCCCATGCTGATCGCCAATACTAGATAATCGGTCAAACCCGTGTTTTGTAAACCACTTCTTCGGCGGATGAATTGCATTTTCTTAAGATTCTTTCAACGAATCTCAGCCAAGCATCTGCTTTCCCTACAATTTGTTTTATGTGTTCGCTCTGCTTTAGGTCGCTCCGGATGTTACCTCTACCTATATTACGGTAGTTACAGTTTTCTGTGATTTGTCGCTAGTAATGTAATCGAACAGTAGGGGATTTCTTCGGCTACTGGTGGCGCAATATGTTACATTTATTTACTTTCGGTTTCAATTAGCAGTCTTTCATCATCAACGATTCTCTGCAGGTCTTAATGTAATTCCCTTCAGCGAACAAAAGCTACTTTTGGTGACACCGCCTGTGGCAGGCTACTTGAATTTGTGCCCGCGACGTCCTGATTGATTGGCTAATTTCTGTGCTAAATAACTCTAAAGGGGCGCAAAATATCGAATATTTTTCTTAATAATTATTTCTCTGCACAATCTACCCTGCAATAGCCTTACGAGATTTTTAAACTATTTCTGACCATCCCGTAGAACACCTGTTATGACTGACACATGTACTTATCGTAGCAGGCGACACACAGCTTATTAACTGTAAGATGCTTGTCACTGTCAAAGTATGTAGACCTCTATGACCATCTTTTACTCTGCCAGTAAACAATGATCAGCTGTGCAGGCGCCTCTATGTGGTGTCAATCTGCTCATAGCGTTAACGCCGATTACAGTTTCAACATGAATCAGAACACTACCCAGCACAGTTTTTATACGATGACGATGTAATTCATATTATAGCATGAAAACACGTAACTCTATACAAACATTAACCTTTTACGTTTTGGTTCAAATGCCTCTGAGCACAATGCAGCTTAACTTCTGAAGTCATCAGTCGCCTAGAACTTAGAACTAATTAATCCTAACTAACCTAAGAACAACACACACATCCATGCCCGAGCCAGGATTCGAACCTGCAAGCGTAGTGGTCGCTCGGCTCCAGACTGTAGCGCCCAGAGCCGCACTGCCACTCCGGCCGGCTTTTACGTTTTCACGAAATGTGGTTTTCGTAGTAAGTCACATCACTGTCTTATGGTACACTCTTATATTCAGTGTATAATTTATGGTCTCTTATCACCTGAAAATAATGTTTTTTTGTATCGTCTAAAATAACGCTGTGAATCCTTCTATATGAGTAAGTGACATTTCATTACGTGTGTGTTATTGTTAAAATTTACAACAGTTAACAAACTCGAGAATCTTAAAACCTATAATGTTACTAATGTATTATTTTATTTGGTATGCATAAACCTGATGATAGTCAGGTGACTGAAACTGGTTGCGCAAATAAAGTATTTCCCTAGCAGCTCAAGAACGTAATACACTTTTCAAATATACAGGGTGAGTCACTAACTATTGTGACCTAGAATAAATCCAAAAGTATGATAGTAGCTGAAAATTTTATGGGACAAATGTTGCATGTTACAATGGGGGTCATAATATGACGTTGTTTATTTGTTGCTAGGTGGGGTCGCTTCAGAGATATGAAGGTCAACTTTTTTTTAATAGGATGATAGTTTATTACTTATTTTCTGATAGCGGCTCTCGAGACAAATCCAATGATGCGTAACAGTAAGGTCTTTTAAGGTCAACAAAGTTCAAAAAGGTGGCGCGAACGTCCATTTACAGAAGGTGTTCGAAGTGATGACCACTGGTATCAATGCAGTGCTGCAATCTTCTTATCATGGATTGAGTGGTATTCCTCATCACTTCGGCACTTATCGAAGCACATTCTCTGACAATTCTCTCTCGTATATCGTGCAGATAGTAAATACTAGCCGAATACTGCGTATCCATCTAACTTTCCATTGACTAGTATCGTCGAATCAAACGATTGTGAATCATATATTCCATCGAAGAACGAGTCGATATGCTTTTCATTTAAGGAGGACAGAATTATAGGCCCCTATTGCAACGAAGGAAATCTTAATGGTAGGAAGTACACCACATTTCTGCAAGAAACAATGGGTCTGTTATTGGAAGAAATACCTTTAGAAACAAGGAACAGAATGTGGTATCAACACGATGGGTGACCGGCACATTTTTCGCCGATGGCTAGAAATGAGTTTCAGAGACAATTCCCAAATCATTGGATTGGACGTGGAGGAGATGTTGCGTGGCCAGCTCGTTCGCCAGACTTAACGCCTCTGGATTTTTTCTTGGGGGGATTCCTAAAATACATTGTTTATGAAGACGTTCCAACTACACTTGAAGATATGCGAGAGAGAATTGTCAGAGCATGTGCTTCGATAAGTGCCATTGTGATAAGAAGTACCACTCAATCCATGATAAGAAGATTGCAGCAATGCATTGAGACCGATGGTCATTACTTTGAAAACCTTCTGTAAATGGACGTTCATGCCACATGTTTGACCTTCGTTGACCTTCAAAGACCTTACTGTTACAGATCATCGGATTCGTCTCGACAGCCGCTATCAAAAAACAACTACCAAACTACAGCATCCCATTTAAAAAAATAAAATTTATCTTCATATCTTTGACTCGGTCCGACCTAGCAACAAAAAACCAACGTCATATTATGGCTCCTGTTCACCCATGCAACACTTTTCCAACAAACTTTTCAGTTTCTATCATACTTTCAGAGTTATTCTTGGTGGCAATAGTTAGTGACTCACCCTGTATAGGAGCTGTGGATCACCACCTCCTCAAAATACACAAAATAATTCGAAGGTAGTGGCGGTCATACTGTTTGATACATCCTGTACACTGATGTGTGCTTTAAACCGTAGCTTCTCTATCACACTCCCTTCGGGTACTCCTGAAATTATCTATACACTAGTCGATTTTGAACGTAAAGGGCGACGTGTTGAGATTACTGTGCAAGAAAGTCCTGAATCCAATCACAATTCTTGTCCGATACTCGATAATCTTGTATTTTCTTCTGTAAACTACCGCAAGGAACTGTATTAAACGCTTTCCAAAAGTCAAGGAACTTTCCATCAACTAGGGCGCCGTTCTCTACGGTACTCTGCATCTCATAAACGAACAAGGCGAGCTGATTTTCGTGGGATCACTGTCCGCAGTACCCATGCTGATTTTTATAAAAGAGATTTCCGTTCTCCGAAAACGTCAAGGTACGTTCGAGTAAAGAATGTTCCGTAACTCTAGAACAGAGTGACGTCAGCGATATAGCCATATAATTATGTGTATCTGTCCCACGGTCCATCTTGAATCCGGGAACGACTTGTCCATTATACTATTTTCCAAGTACCATTCTTTGGTCCAGCTGTATACGGTATACTGCTGTTACAAGTGGAGAATGTAATTTCACCTAAAATCTGTACAATCTCACAGGTGTCTCATTTGGTCAAGATGCCTTTCAACTATTGACCAAATTTAATTTATTTTCTATTCCACGATCACCTATCTCAATATCTGCCATTTCGGTGTTCGTGCGATAATTCACTGGAGGAAACGTATTACGATAATCCGCGGTGAAACAGTTTCGAAGATCGAATCCAGTATTAAGGCCTTCTCCTTGTCATCTTCGTTTCGGTGCCAGTATGGCCACTGAGTGACGGAACAAATGGTTTCCATCCGTCTGTATAGTGGACGGACTCAGGTACGTGAAGTCATTCGTGGGCTGGAATCTCGCCGCAAACTGCACGGACTCTCGTTGGGATTACTGGCTTATACGAAAACATTCCGCCACTTGTTTATCTTTATTTGTTGCCTTTTCGTCACCCGTTTAGCTACTCGTCCACCTTTTACGCTCGCAGCGTTCCCCCTATGTGTGTCTATATCATTCTCATTCACCTTCATATCAGATTCCATTGCTTACCGTCGCCAGTAGTTTCACTGAATTCGTTACCCTCATCTTAATTCTTGGTATCCTGCTTCGGAATGGTAGGTCTGCAACGGTATAGTATTGAGAAAAATTCGCTAAATTTTTATTTCTTCCCTCTCAATATAAAATTTACCCTGGGGTAAAAACTCATGGGATATCTCCTAATACCGTATCTGACCTCCCCTCTCAGGGCATAGTGCAGCAAATGACGTGGCAGGTACTCAACAAGTCGTTGGAAGTCACCGAAAGAAATATTGAGCCATGCTACCTCTATAGGTGTCCATAATTGCGAAAGTGCGGAAGTGTTGCTGGTGGAGGATTTTGTGCACGAACTGACCTCACTATTACGTCCGATAAATGTTAGACGGGATTCGTATATGGCGATTTGGATGGCGAAATCATTCGCTCTAATTGTCCAGAATGGTCATCAAACCAATCGCAAACAGTGGAGGTCCGGTGACATGGCGCATTGTCATCCATAAAAATTCCATAGTTCTTTGGGAACATGAAGTTCATGAATGGCTGAAACTAGTCTCCAAGTAGCCGAGCACCACTATTTCTAGCCAATGATCGGTTCATTATTAGCGGAGGACCCAGTCCATTCCGTGTAAACACAGGCCACACCACTATGGAGTCACGACCAACTTGAACAGTGCCTTGTTGATAACCTAGGTCCATGGCTTCTTGGGGTCTGCGTCACACACGAACCCTACCAACAGCCCTTAACAAATGATATCGGGGCTCGCCTGACCAGACCACGGTTTTCCAGTCGTCTAGGACACAACCGATATGGTCACGATGCCAGGAGAGGCGCTGCAGCCGCATGCTGTTACCGAAGACACTCAACAGGACGCCTCCTACCATAACCCATTAATGCCAAATTTCGCCACAGTGTCCTAACGGATACTGTCGTCGTACACCCCACATCGATTTTCGAGGTTATTTCACGCAGCACTGCTTGTTTGTTATCACTGACAACTCTAAACAAACGCCGCAGCTCTCACTCGTTAGGTGTAGACCGTCGGCCACTGCGTTGTCCGTAGCGAGAGGTAATGCATGAAAATTGATTTTCTCGGCACACTCTTGACACTGTGTATCTCGGAATACTGAATTCCCTAACGATTTCCGAAATGGAATGTCCCATGACTCTGCCTCCATCTACCATCCCGCGTCCAAAGTCTTTTAATACCCGTTGTGTGGCCACGATCACGTCGGAAACCTTTTCAGTCGAATTACATGAGCAAAAACGACAGCTCCGCCAATGCACTGCCCTTTTATACCTAGTGAGCGCGATACTACCTCCATCTGTGCATATCGCTATCTTATGACTTCGCCGGTCGGTGTGGCCGTGCGGTTCTAGGCGCTTCAGCCTGGAACAGCGTGACTGCTACAGTCGCAGGTTCGAATCCTGCCTTGGGCATGGATGTGTGTGATGTCCTTAGGTTAGTTAGGTTTAAGTAGTTCTAAGTTCTAGGGGACTGATGACCACAGATGTTAAGTCCCACAGTGCTCAGAGCCATTTGAACCGTTTCTTATGACTTCTGTTACCTCAGTGTACTGCTGCAGTGGTTACCGGTTATAAAAATAGTGCCAAAAGGCACAAGTAGCTTTGCATAAGAAAATCTAACTCTGAGCAATACATACTGTCATTCATAAGACAGCGTACGTGTCTACTGCTATACCCGAACGACATAACGACAATCTGGGTCCATCGTCAGACGGTAGCCAGTATTTCTCGTATAAATTTCAGATTTTCCTCTTTAGGAGAGGTTTTGCTTTACCCGTTAGAGGATATAGGTCTGCATCTTCGATATGTGGCATGCTGAAAATGAGGTAGGTGAGTAATCGTCGCTGCCGTCTGCCGATTGACACACGCCCGAAACTATACTGGTGTGAGAAAACTTAAGAAAGAAAGCAACTTTTACGAGATGTGTCACTAGAAAGTGACACAGCGCGATAAAATTTGACCCATACGTAGAAAGAACTGCTGCAGTGAAGTACAGGAGGTAACTGAAAAAATCGCAATGATACGAACAGAAATTAAAAGTCACCATGCTTTATGACGGTCCCCTACGTAGAAAGGAGCAGGGGGCTGTGGCGATATGGCTCCACTGATTAATGACCCTTATGTAAACAAACATCACCTGTCACTTTCATGGTTACCCCTACCCCTCCCCCGCCTCTATGTATAAACAATGAAATCACTTATTTAAACCAACTGCTCACTTGTTTGAGGCAGATATGTGTGCCCGAGTCTCGGTCGGGCACACAGTTTTAATCTGCCAGGAAGTTTCATATCAGCGCACACTCCGCTGCAGAGTGAAAATCTCATTATGGATAAAGTAGTTTACTTCAGTATCTATCGTTTCTGCGTTCTTCTGAATGTCGAAAGATGTAACCTAAGGATTTTGTTCCTCATCGAAGAATTTCAAAAGACAGAATTCATTTTTCCTAATTTCTCTCCATTATCCTCGGTTTCCATGTCAAGATGATAATTGAATGACTAGGGAGATGACTATGATTCGTATAATGAATTTACGTAAGACAAAAACTTTTTGGAGTTTCTGTCAGATAAGTAGCTAGAAGTTTACTTGCGAATTGTTTGAAAATTTCTCTCATTGCCGTCCTTACTGTCATTTTTGCGTGTTTCATCTTTTATTTGTAAAAGGTCTTTTAGAACCTGAGGTCAACAAAAGACCAGTTATCATTTTAATCATCTGCCAGCAAAGATCGCAAGTCAGGTTTGCCATTCAGAAGTCAGTCAGTCCTTGTTCAGTATGTAATACATTTAGTACAGAGGAATAACTCGCCACGCTGTCTGCATGGTTTATTGTTGAGCATCGCTTCCATATTTGTACCCCATAATGCAATCAGTCCAGATTGTTATCTTATGGGTGCATACAGCGGTACGGTGCTGACATCTGTCTCTACCTTAGGTGGTTCCTTCAGTCCTCATTAAGGCGTAAATAGGAGCTCTTATCTCAACTCTTAGTGGCTTCACTTTTTGCATCCAGATGAAAACTGTACCTCAGAAACCCCAGAACAGCCCTCGTAATGTCACTATTATTACGACTGCTTCTCTTAGGGCCATAAAACAGCCAACAGTGCCCTTTCGGTATTGAAATGCAGCCTTTGGTACGTGCGGAACGTTTTCAAAATAGAATCAACGACAGAATTTGTGAATTAAAGAAACGAAGATTAGGAATTATGCCATTCAGCAACTGTTCATCTGTTTCTGTTTCCTTGTTTCGTTTTGATAGAAATACACTCCTGGAAATTGAAATAAGAACACCATGAATTCATTGTCCCAGGAAGGGGAAACTTTACTGACTCATTCCTGGGGTCAGATACATCACATGATCATACTGACAGAACCACAGGTACATAGACACAGGCAACAGAGCATGCACAATGTCGGCAATAGTACAGTGTATATCCACCTTTCGCAGCAATGCAGGCTGCTATTCTCCCATGGAAACGATCGTAGAGATGCTGGATGTAGTCCTGTGGAACGGCTTGCCATGCCATTTCCACCTGGTGCCTCAGTTGGACCAGCGTTCGTGCTGGACGTGCAGACCGCGTGAGACGACGCTTCATCCAGTCCCAAACATGCTCAATGGGGGACAGATCCGGAGATCTTGCTGGCCAGGGTAGTTGACTTACACCTTCTAGAGCACGTTGGGTGGCCCAGGATACATGCGGACGTGCATTGTCTTGTTGGAACAGCAAGTTCCCTTGCCGGTCTAGGAATGGTAGAACGATGGGTTCGATGACGGTTTGGATGTACCGTGCACTATTCAGTGTCCCCTCGACGATCACCAGAGATGTACGGCCAGTGTAGGAGATCGCTCCCCACACCATGATGCCGGGTGTTGGCCCGGTGTGCCTCGGTCGTATGCAGTCCTGATTGTGGCGCTCATCTGCACGGCGCCAAACACACATACGACCATCACTGGCACCAAGCCAGAAGCGACTCTCATCGCGGAAGACGACACGTCTCCATTCGTCCCTCCATTCACGCCTGTCGCGACACCACTGGAGGCGGGCTATACGATGTTGGGGTGTGAGCGGAAGACGGCCTAACGGTGTGCGGGACCGTAGCCCAGCTTCATGGAGACGGTTGCGAATGGTCCTCGCTGATACCCCAGGAGCAACAGTGTCCCTAATTTGCTGGGAAGTGGCGGTGCGGTCCCCTACGGCACTGCGTAGGATCCTACGGTCTTGGCGTGCATCCGTGCGTCGCTACGGTCCGGTCCCAGGTCGACGGGCACGTGCACCTTCCGTCGACCACTGGCAACAACATCGATGTACTGTGGAGACCTCACGCCCTACGTGTTGAGCAATTCGGCGGTACGTCCACCCGGCCTCCCGCATGCCCACTATACGCCCTCGCTCAAAGTCCGTCAACTGCACATACGGTTCACGTCCACGCTGTCGCGGCATGCTACCAGTGTTACAGACTGCGATGGACCTCCGTATGCCACGGCAAACTAGCTGACACTGACGGCGGCGGTGCACAAATGCTGCTCAGCTAGCGCCACTCGACGGCCAACACCGCGGTTCCTGGTGTGTCCGCTGTGCCGTGCGTGTGATCATTGCTTGTACAGCCCTCTCCCAGTGTCCGGAGCAAGTATGGTGGGTCTGACACACCGGTGTCAATGTGTTCTTTTTTCCATTTCCAGGAGTGTATAAAGTTCTTTAAAGAATCCTTTCAATTCACTTTGAACCTTTTTTTTGAAGAAGCGTCTAGAATACGCTCTACCTCTCAATATCTACTGTAGTGCTCATTTCTAAGGAGTGATCAACACATCACAACTGGCTAGTAATATTGATAAAAGTATTTATTCTTTTGATGACCACCTTTTCTTCTTACGTCACATGTTAGATGGACCTGAAGCGAGTTACCATATCCATATTTCGTAGATAAAACTTTGGTCAGATATCTAATTCTTACCTTTCAGTCAACGAAAGAGACCAGTTACACAAGTATTTAATCACATTAATTTTTGTCTTGCAACAGAAAAACGAGAGAGAGTAGATTTTATTATCTGATTTTGTGGTTGTCATATATTACTGAAGGTGGTCGGTCGGGCCCCATTGGCCTATGTAGGGTCGAAGGATGGGATTATACCGTTTTTTTGTTTTTTTTTTTTTGTTTCTTACATCAAATTTGCAACGGACAACTTACTAAAGCTCTGAAATTTTTGCAGTCAGGCTGTAATAATGTGGCGTTTTGCAGTCTAATAGTGGGAACACCCGTTTCACACAAGACATACATTGCTTTCTGTCGCCAAATAAAGTTCATAACAAATTAAAGGTTATTCAGTGCAGACCGTCGAAGCTAAAAGGGCATAAGAAATGCAATAAAACACTTACTTGTTTTTATAAGCGTAGAGGCGGACATAAAATTTTGATGGAACTGGGAATCAGAGTGTTAAGTATTTAACAGGGTTAAAATGCATGCTATTTGGAAATTTAAAATTAATAACAGGGACGATAATAACTTAGCATGGTAGAAATTAAGCACTTTTAGTTCGCAATGCTGGGTTCAAAGTGCAGCAGTGCGTAAAGAGGACACAATTTAAAACAAATGCGAACGCTATGCTCGTGGTCTGGAAGCTTATTTCATTAAAAGCTTAACGACGTCATTAATTACATCGCCAATATTTAAGCGATTCCCATCAGTATTAAACAGAATCAATGCATAATAGAGTCGTTTTCATGCCTTCTTTCCCTCTCTTGATAATTCTGCTAACTCTATGGGTGTGAGTGTACGAAAGACAACGTACTGTACATTTGGTTTTCCTAAAAAAATGTGTAGCGTCTATATAATGCGTAGTATCGGACTGCGTATTGTAATTCAGACGCGTCACGTATTTAACAATAATGCCTCTACTTCTAAGAGTTTCTGTTCTGCGGTCTTCTCGAACTGAATAAAGAAGTGCACTTACAAACTTCCTGGCAGATTAAAACTGTGTGCCCGACCGAGACTCGAACTCGGGACCAGAGTTCGAGTCTCGGTCGGGCACACAGTTTTAATCTGCCAGGAAGTTTCATATCAGCGCACACTCCGCTGCAGAGTGAAAATCTCATATAAGTGCACTTACAGTTATATAAAAACTGGCATTAGAATGAGAGACCCCCGTATTGTTTTACATTCGTAGTCAATATTTTTCAAAATTTTCTTTCTAGCCCACGAATATTTACAAAAGCAGTGGCACTTTGATTTTATCCAATCTGTCTAATTTACCGAAAACAAATATATTATTGTCTCCATTCAACAAAATGGAACCTCTTTCATACAACGTTACTACTTACTTGTAGGACAATACTCTTAGGAATGCGCGTAGGTAGTTGTAGCTGCTGACGTAACGTAACAAGCTTGGGAAGCCAGTTCTGGGACCGAAGCAGCGCTGTTACCGGGACACGAGCAGCCGTAGCAGCCCTATCGGCTTCCGACGTACAACATATTGTAGGTCTTCCCTTTCCTAACTTTTCTATTATTACTATAGCGTCCACTGCGATTAAATGTATGGGAGCTAACTACTGTAATGTGTTGTTACCAATAACTGCTTGGTAATTAGTGCCAAAATAAGTAAAACGTAATCTATTCTTTATACTGTTTATATTTTATACTTCAGTGGTTTGAATGATTTTGACCACTGTAACTAAATGAATTTTCAGACCGGCATTTCATAGCCAGAAAACTTGTTACTAAAATCCATTATGAGTGAAGGTTCCATCATATTCGGTTTTGATTATACATAATATAATTAACTAACGTTTGATCTGATTCTTTATTTGGCTCTGTAGGTTACATGTTGTACAGATAGTGTCCTATTAAAATAGGACAAACGAAGTCAAAGAATACAATATTAAATGAGCATTTCTTCCACGAGAATTTTAGGTATCATGGCTGGATATAATATTACAACCATCACTGACATAAGTCAATATTTGTTAAAACCAAAATAAATTATAGGAAAAACTTTTACTGAATTGACCGAAATTTACATTAGACGATTAGAGCTTGTTTGCGGTCCACGCAGTATAATTTTTTTGTATTTTTGTTTTTAGTTTCAGTACATTACGTAAATCCGCTGTCTCCTTTCCTGGTAATGTCAGGCTTCAAAAATAAGTTGTTATGATTGCTTAAAAATGGAGAATAAACAAAGTTATACATTTTTATCTAAAAGACGTAAATAAATTTACTCATTTATCTTCGTAAATTAAATTAAAGTACAACAATTTTATCTTCATGTAATAAGTAAAAGTACCACCTTTTTCTTTTAAGAGTGTATTTTTTATCTAAGTGGTTTCCTCTATTGTTACACTATAGAATGGGTTATAGCTCTTAGACTTGATGAAAAGCTTATTGTACAATTTTGCCTCTGAGTCACTAACTCCCTCGTGTGCTTCTGGGAGAATTGTAGAGCCTTGGTGAAAATTTTTCATCTGTTTTACATTATAGTTGTGAAAGCCACAATTTGTCTGAAATAATTCACAGTTGTTGACCACAAACGTTATCTGTTAGTTTATATATCGACCTATAAGTGTAAATATCTGAGAGACTTGAAGAGGCCTCTGTAGGATGTTCTTGAAGTAACTCCATGTATTAACCTCACTGCTTGCTTTTGGTGTTTTAAGACTTTTCCAACCCTTTGGAGCGATTCCTCAGAAGACTATCGATTCCTCAGAAGACTATACCATAGGAGTTTATAGAATAAAAACATGCAAAACATGACAGTAGCGTTATCTCTCTGTCAACAAAGTGAGAAATAGTTTTCAGTGCAAAGCATGCTAAGGCAGTTTTTTGAGCAGCTAACCAATTTGCTCATTCCATCTTAACTTAGTGTCTATCTGGATGCCTATGAATTTGGTATGTGGGATTTCATTGGTTTCCTGTTTGCAAGCATCCAATTCAGGAACATGAAGATTTTTTATCTGCTGTCTGAAACTACATAATACTAAATTTTCAAAATTTTAGGCTTGTGCTATTTGCTATGAACCATTTGTATACTGGTCAGTCACTTTTTGGGCTGCAACCTGCACTGTGGAGACAGGTCATTTGATGATAGTACGTGTATCATCAGAGAACATCAGCATTTTCTCCTGTTAATTGTTTTAATTGGTAGCTCATTAACGTAGATCAAAAAATCAGTTGCCTACGGATCGTGGTGGACCCGGTACTTTAGATTTCCCCGGTATCTGTTTGTTGTTACACTTGCCTGCATTACGTCAACTCTTTGTTTCCAGTAGTGTAAGTAAGTTTTTACCCAAGCCAGTGGTTCATCTTTGATGCCATATATGGAAGATTTTAAATAGTGTGTTATGAACTATGAAAATTTTATATTTTATCCACCTTCAGCAACTGTATTTCTATTTGTTGAAATAATCTGTAACTAGTGGCATTCGAGAAATTTTAATCTTTTACCGGTTTTCTTCAAAATATTATGATTATCTTATTATTAGGAAGCGTCAAGAATTAGCAGGTGTATGTAGCATGTGGCACTATGACCCAAATGACTACAGGAATATACTACATATACCTGCTAATTTTTGACACTAGCTAATAATGCGATAATTACAATGTTTTGAAGAAGGGCATTAGTTGCCTGAATCGGTAAAGGAGTGAAATTTCTTTACTGCAATTGGTTACGGATCATTTCAACAGATTACGACAATACACAGAGCTTGCTCCTGCCTGCCTACTCATCTGTCCAACCTTGAATATTGAGACCGAGCAAGGTGGAGAAGTTGTTAAAACGCTAGACTCGCGTTTAGGAGACGCGGATTTACTTCTCGTCCCATAACCTAGATTTAAGTTTTTAAGCTTCCCGTGGTTTCCCTACATCGCTCAAGGCAAGTGCCGGGATGGTCCCTTTGAAACATCACAGCTGACATCCTTCCTCAATCTGAACATGTGGTATATCTTTAATTATCTCATCGTTGACGGGATGCTAAACCATAATCTGTTTTCGTCAGCGACATTGGGATTGAGTGAAACACTGAGATAAGGTCCCTCTCCTAATCTCAGTGTATTGTGTTAGGTCCATATCTTTGGATGAATGAGGTGAACGTTTGTGTCATTTACTGTTTTATTTATGGTTATGGTAATGAAAGCAAGAGGAAGGCTGTAGCCCAGTGCCTTCATACAGCCGATTCCTCTTCGTCAGCGTCATCGAAGGGGTAGTTTAACATCAACTTTCCTTAGCGTTACGTGAGTCTCTTGTCTGAAATTAAAACGAGTCTACTGAGAGAAGGAAGACTGTAGAGATGATGATGATGGGCACCAATTCGGGCTCCAATCGCAAAGCCCTCATCCAAAGAAGTGACTACTTTCAAACACATTACATACCTTTACTCCATGAGATGCTTCATATTTAATCCGAGATACGTTATACTGCCATACCACCATAACGTAGCTTAACGCTGTACAAACGCTGTTACGCTGTACAGATAATTTCTTAAATGAGTATCGTGACTGAAAAGGAAAGTAAGTTTAAATGTTCTCACTAATTTTAAAGTAATGCCAGAAAAAGACAAAGAAAAAGTGGAGAAACTTTTACGTTTTTTAGATTTATAAAACTGTCTACTAGAAATTACTTATTTCAACACTTACATGATGTAAAAACCTGGTTTTCCACTGACTTCATTATTAGTATATGCTGTCATTTACTTCGTGAGCCACTCGTAGCAGTGACCGCTACCTTCACATATTTTTACGACTTACTGTGCTGAAAGCTTTTGCACTTTTGCAGCGCGTTGTCTCTGTTATCCCGAACCGCGCGACTGCTACGGTCGCCGGTTCGAATCCTGCCTCGGACATGGTTGTGTGTGATGTCCTTAGGTTAGTTAGGTTTAAGTAGTTCTAAGTTCTAGGGGACTGATGACCACAGATGTTAAGTCCCATAGTGCTCAGAGCCATTTGAACCATCTCTGTTATCGAATGTCTTCCAACGCTCCGCAACATTCCCCGAATTGAGGCTTTCACATCTGTCTTTTACTCTGGGAACAAAAGCTCTAATTGAATGCTTTGTTCGTTCGTCCTCTCCCGCTGTGTTCTGCGAAAGTGCGTTAACACTCAGTGCTGAAACTCGTGTGTTAAGCCCGTCATGAGGACCGGCTTCGTCGATTAACATTACTGAAATATGTCAGCAAGTGAAAAATTCTTTTACTCGTGTTATCGCAAGGCTTTTAGTATACAATAGGTGAGCAATGGCTGAAAATGATGAAGCAGTTATACAATTCATTGACGGGACCAGTGACGTGGTAAAATAAAGTGACCAAAAGATGAAAAAAGCAGTATATCTCAAAATTTAGAACTAAATCATAGACTCAAAAAGTCTTAATTTGACTTTCTGTACAAACTACAATTAAATGCGGAAGTTCGGTCCGCAGCTCGTGGGCGTGCGGTGGCGTTCTCGCTTCCCGCGCCCGGGTTCCCGGGTTCGATTCCCGGCGAGGTCAGGGATTTTCTCTGCCTCCTCATGACTGGGTGTTGTGTGATGTTCTTAGGTTAGTTAGGTTTAACTAGTTCTAAGTTCTAGGGGACTGATGACCATAGATGTTAAGTCCCATAGTGCTCAGAGCCATTTGAACCATTTCGAAATGAGGAAGTTAATTCAAGAAAAATATTTACAAGTGGCAAGAATGAAGACCAAATGTTTTTCATGGAACATATGTTTTATTTCATCGTATTGCGCTGCTTAACATAAAACGGCTGTCACATAAAATATGAGTTGATGACAGTATCTGATGTCTCATACAGGTGTATGATTAAAGCTGTGTCGACCTTATGACTACAGTCAAGATGTTTGTCTTCCGCAGCACAAACTAAGCCAACCGTGCACGCATCGCTAAGAACCTCAAAGCTCCAATCTATCAACGCTTCCCTTAGATGGTTCTGTTGGAAACCTGAAAGGCAAAGATCCTGAATTGAGTTACGGAACAGCACACGGTTTTAATAGTTTAGTAAGCCAACACCATTGAGTACGTCCCTTGTCAGTCAATAAATATGAATAATGAACGTCAAAGTAAATTACTGAACGCCTCCTTGGAAGGAGTCATTGTTAGAAGAGCAGCAAACTATTAACATTTCATAATAGCCGCATATCACACTGTCCTGAGTATAGCTCGTATTAAAGATTTCTACCGTAAAGACTAAGAGAAATCTTACTGTTTACCTAGAAGCAAACCTTTTGGCCAGTATAATTAAGACAATGACGAATTCCTCCGACACGTCTGGATCCATTCTTCGTTGCTCTGTGTCTATGATGTCTTCTGAACGATACATTATAAACCCACAACGAATTCTGCTGGATAAACGCTGTTATGTACAGTGCATAAATGTTTACTATAATCACGCCTTATCCATCTTGAATGTTTCATGAAGGGGGAAAAGCTTTAGCTGGACATTGCAGTCATTAAAGATTTGCTCTCGTGGAGAAGAAGGGGTGAAAAACCGGCCGTGACCTGTTTAAGGGACCTTGCTTTACCGACACCAAGAATACCTGAATTATAGAGGCTGAACTGGAATTAGATCTTCACTCCTCCAGCCCGTGAGATAACTATAATTTGAAAACATGTTTGGGGTAATTAATACAAACATCCATATTTTACATTGTCTCTAACACGTCTTGTGTTTAAATGAATTAATTCAGCCAGAAAATGAGTTGGTTAACTGTTTTGGCTAAATAAATCTATCATATTTTCAACAGCGTCACAATATCTGGACTTTAATGCTGGTTCTCGCTTACCGATAACTAAAGAAACCTGTATTCATTAGAATTAGAAAAAGTCGTTTAAGACTGTTTTTTGTCTATTTTGAGAAATATCAAGTGCCTAATTACGTTTATAGGATAACTTTCACCATAAAGACACTGGTGTGTGCGTTTCCTGTCCGAAAATGGTTAATCATTGTTCTACCCAACAACCTCGTAGCCTAATGTAAAAGTACTTTCCCAAAGTGAATGATACCATCATTTCGTCCTGTATTTACATGATTCATATTATACACTACTGGCCATTAAAATTGCTACACCAAGAAGAAATGCAGACGATAAACGGGCAATCATTGGACAAATATATTATACTAGAACTGACATGTGATTACATTTTCACGCAATTGGGGTGCACAGATCCTGAGAAATCAGTACCCAGAACAACCACCTCTGGCCTAATAACAACCTTGATACGCCTGGGCATTGAGTCAAACAGAGCTTGGATGGCGTGTACAGGTACAGCTGCCCATGCAACTTCAACACGATACCACAGTTCGTCAAGAGTAGTGACTGGCGTATTGTGAAGAGCCACTTGCTCGGCCACTATTGACCAGACGTTTTCACTTGGTGACAGATCTGGAGAATGTGCTGGCCAGGGCAGCAGACGAACATTTTCGGTATCCAGAAAGTCCCGTAAAGGACCTGCAACATGCGATCGTGCATTATTCTTCTGAAATGAAGGGTTGTGCAGGGATCGAATAAAGGGTAGAGCCACGGGTCGTAACACATCTGAAATGTAACGTCCACTGTTCAAAGTGCCGTCAATGCGAACAAGAGGTGACCGAGACGTGTAACCAATGGCACCCCATACCATCACGCCGTATGATACGCAAGTATGGCGATGACGAATACACGCTTCCAATGTGCGTTCACCGCGATGTCGCCAAACACGGATGCGACCATCATGGTGCTGTAAACAGAACCTGGATTCATCCGAAAAAAAGACTTTTTGTCATTCGTGCACCGAGTTTCTTCACTGAATACACCATCGCAGGCGCTCTTGTCTGCGATGCAGCGTCGAGGGTAACCGCAGCCATGGTCTCCGAGCTGATAGTCCATGCTGCTGCAAACGTCCTCGAACTGTTCGTGCAGATGGTTGTTGTCTTGCAAACATCTCCATCTGTTGACTCAGGGATCGAGACGTGCTGCATGATCCGTTACAGCCATGCGGATAAGATGCCTGTCATCTCGACTGCTAGTGATACGAAGCCGTTGGGATCCAGCACGGCGTTCCGTATTACCCTCCTGAACCGACCGATTCCATATTCTGCTAACAGTCATTGGATCTCGACCAACGCCAGCAGCAATGCCGCGATACGATAAACCACAATCGCTATAGGCTACAATCAGACCATTATCAAAGTCGGAAACGTGATGGTACGCATTTCTCCTCCTTACACGACTCATCACAACAACGTTTCATCAGGCAAAGCCGGTCAGCTGCTATTTGTGTATGAGAAATCGGTTGGAAACTTTCCTCATGTCAGCACGTTGTAGGTGTCGCCACCGGCGCCAACGTTGTGTGAGTTCTCTGAAAAGCTAATCATTTGCATATCAGAGTATCTTATCCCTGTCGGTTAAATTTCGCGTCTGTAGCACGTAATCTTCGTGGCGTAGCAATTTTAATGGCCAGTAGTGTAGTAAATGTAAATCACAATACTCTATATGTTCTGTCGAACATTTATTACGAGGGTTATTCGAAACGTAAGGTCCTATCTACTGCGAAATGGAAACCATTGTGAGAAACCGATGTTATGTACAAATCTGTTGGGCAATGTCTCTAGTACGAGCGAACAGTGAGCACGTAAAGATGCCTAGAAAATAGCATCATGATGGTCGTATCCGTGTTTGGCGACATCGCGGTGAACGCACACTGGAAGCGTGTATTCGTCATCGCCATACTGGCGTATACCCGGCGTGATGGTATGGGGTGCAATTGGTTACACGTCTCGGTCACCTCTTGTTCGCATTGACGGCTCTTTGAACAGTGGACGTTTCGTTTCAGATGTGTTACGACCCGTGGCTCTACCCTTCATTCTATCCCTGCGAAATCCTACATTTCAGCAGGATAATGCACGACTACATGTTGCAGGTCCTGTACGGGCCTTTCTGGATACCGAAAATGTTCGACAGCTGCCCTGGGCAGCACATTCTCCAGATCTTACACCAATTGAAAACGTCTGGTCAATGGTGGCCGAGCAACTGGTTCGTCACAATACGCCAGTCACTACTCTTGATGAACTGTGGTATCGTGTTGAAGCTGCATGGGCAGCTGTACCTGTACACGCCATCCAAGCTCTGTATCAAGGACATTATTGCGGCCAGAGGAGGTTGTTCTGGGTACTGCTTTCTCAGGATCTGTGCACCGAAATTGCGTGAAAATGTAATCACATGTCAGTTCTAGTATAATATATTTGTCCAATGAATACCTGTTTATCATCTGCATTTCTTCTTGGAGTAGCAATTTTAATGGCCAGTAGTGTATATTTTGTTTAGGTACAGAAAGCATCCTCCGAGTCAACTTCATGCCACTTACGCAAGTAGCTGTGGCGTACAAATTTATTTTATGTATCACGTGTCCGATATAGAATGTTACGAAAAACGTTGTAGCGCAGACGCTAGTCTGCACTTCTACCTACAACTTAATTTCGTGCGAAGCGAGACAGGACTGTATTTTATGCCGACGGTATTAAAAGACGCTAAAGCGCTTTTTTACTTGTCCACGTTATACTGTAGACATCAGATAACGAGAATAATACCCGAGATCTCGCTTGCTATTTTAAATAACAATTGTGCAGTAAACCGACCGGTGCAGTGTTAATTAATTCTTTGTGTTTGGGTGTTCCCTCTCTTTTCAGCGGGAGCCATTTCGCCATCCCTCATAGCAATTGTGCGCTGTACACTGACTAGCGGGACCGCCTCCGGCGTTAACGTGAAATGAGAAATAGAAATTAAAGCCCGCGGTGCAGGCCGATTCGGCTCACAACTGTAATCTCTCTTTTCGCGTCGGACAAGAATACGCGCGCTTCGTGTGTACTTTACAAAAGGTAATCCTCTTAGGACCGGCCTGCTGATGGACTGTGGCAGCGATACTCGGCTGCTGCGGCAGCGCCGTCCAAGTCTCCTCATTTACCATTGTGAGAAAGCCTATATCGGAATCTGAGCTCTTTTATCAAACTGGTCAACGACACGAACAGATAAAAACTAAAGTTTATTGCTTCCAAACTGTGTTCGCTGAGAAGAGATATAGCGCGATAGATCCCAGGGACAAGTCGACAGATACTCCAGATCGGAGCACTGTTTTTAATTTACGTGTTTTCCATGCATCATCGCATAGAAGAGGGTGAAATCATTATCAGAAGTCTCTTCAAGTGTTAATGTGATTCCACGAATGCAAAAGTGTTTTGTAATTACTTACCAACGACGTTTTGTGTTGAAGCATTTGAATAAATATTACAATTCAGATACACGATAGAATTTCAGGTTAGGAGATGTTAGAGAAATTTCCATTCCATACAGATAAAGAAAATGATTTTTGTGCGCGATACAGACTTTTTTGTTCGACCATTGGCATAAACAACATTTTCTCTCGGTAATACGCACCAAGAAAGTTAACATATGTGAAAGAGGTAATCGTATTCAGTTGTTTTGTTAATTTCTTGAACTCGCATCCATGTATTTAACACATATATTTAAACAATAAAATGAAATTATTTAAAGAAAATAATATGAAACTTTAACTATGAAGTACGTGAAAACTCGCATTAATAAAAGGTTCAAATGGCTCTGAGCACTATGGGACTTAACTTCTGTGGTCATCAGTCCCCTAGAACTTAGAACTACTTAAACCTAACTAACCTAAGGACATCACACACATCCATGGCCGAGGCAGGATTCGAACCTGCGGCCGTAGAGGTCGCGCGGCTCCAGACTGTAGCGCCTAGAACCGCTCGGCCACTCCGGCCGGCCTTGGATTATATTTTGACGATTATGTGGTCTCTTCATTCTTCAGTTGTGTTATCAGTGGCTGATTTCCACGAGAAATTTCAACGGCCGCCAAAGTCTTCTGATTTATATTTTAAGAACCAACAGAGTGGTTTTGTTTCAGTTAATTGAGTAATGAGAAGGCTCCACTGAAACCGGACCTCAAACTAAACACGCTCCTATATCTCTGTGTGAACAACAATAATTTTAGATTAGGAAAAAAAACAGGTACTCTCATAGATTGTGTTTGTTAGGCACCTTCAATATGATTTTGACCCAATGAAATTAAGTGACAAATACTGCAGATCTATCAATCAACCAAACCATTCATATCCTCATTGGTAATCATTATTTTTCTGTTATAAGTAGAATTACTTACAGCGTTCATGTTGTTATGTCATTTTGTTTTATGTTAACTCACTACATTGTTGCCGGCAGGGTTGGCCGAGCGGTTCTGGCGCTACAGTCTGGAACTCCGCGACCGCTACGGTCGCAGGTTCGAATCTTGCCTCGGTTATGGATTTGTGTGATGTCCTTAGGTTAGTTCGGTTTAAGTAGTTCTAAGTTCTAGGGGACTGATGACATCAGAAGTTAAGTCCCATAGTGCTCAGAGCCATTTGAACCATTTTGAACTACATTGTTGTTGAATCCTGGAGACATTCCTTCAAAATTAATAATCATAATTGCTCCATAATAAAAATTATTTTAGCGGTTATTTCTGTATAAATCGGATTAGCACACTCATTAATTTGGATAAAAATTATTCAAATGCGTAAAGAGTATATATCAGGTTGAAATTATGAAATACCTCTTGTAGGAAACAAATTGACTAAACAGTTACAGTTTTGTGGAGTCAACTGACGCATCCATGATTCATCTATGAAATTTATGAGTTCGTTTCGTATCTTGATCCGTGTTTCTAAATATAGACTCGTATAAAGATTACAATGCTGTTATACAGATAACTTATCTATGTCCTGATATAAAGTAGATGCCACATTTTCCGCCGAAACCTCAGTAAACAACTTCTGACTGAGATTGCAGCAATAGTAGCATCACTCTCTTCCGTTCTGCCTCAGTCAGTTTTCACGTGTTAAAGATATTAGCGACTTTCCTACCAACCTTGGAGACGAGTAAGTCTGTTATAGTCCATACGACTTATCATAAAGAGAGAAAATAGCCCCACCGCAAATGTGCTTAATGAGCTACAGCGCTTAGCAATAGATGAACGAATTACAGTGCGCTGTTAACTGGCTTTGCACCGAATAAATACTCTGATGGCTGTCCGATATCGACAGAACACGCTACAGGCCGAAACAGCAGAACAACGTTAACTTCAGAAAGTTTCTCACCTAATTAACACAGTAAACAGGAAACGTTTTTGCGGTAATGTATCAGAAGTACCTTGTTTTTTAAATTATTTTACCAATATTTGAACGAGTCAGGAACAATTTACATTCTGGCCACATTATTATTATCCAGAGTGTAATACAGTGGTTAAAACCCTCATTTCCACTGTAGATCTGTTCACTTTGATTATGCGGTTGGTACGTGTTCAATTTTATCTGTAGCTCTTCTATTTCGATAATTCTAAAAACGTGAGTTTCTAGCATTCGTGACAATCAAAAACCGAACTGTAGAAACACAATCTCCAATCCACGGCTGGTATTACTGCATGTGCGTGTGCGCTTGTATGCGTGTGTGAGTGTGTGTGTGTGTGTGTGTGTGTGTGTGTGTACAATAGCATTTACGAAATTTTCACAAATCATTCCTAACGTCCTTTGGAACACACACACCTTATTACCCGTGGTTCAGTGGCAGATTTACGGTTTATAATCGTATGTCTGCACAACTATGTTACAATGCAGTTCCTTATTCCATATTAGACAGACCTCAATAATATTTTTAAATCTCGCTCTTTTGACAAGAAAATGTCAGAATATGGTAAATAGCTAAACGTTCGCATTCAAATGCAAAATAATTTCGTAAACTCCGATTAACTTATAATTTTCACTTATTAAGAGACGGCCGCGGTGGTCTAGCGGTTCAGGCGCTCAGTCCGGAACCGCGCGACTGCTACGGTCGCAGGTTCGAATCCTGCCTCGGGCATGGATGTGTGTGATGTCCTTAGGTTACTTAGGTTTAAGTAGTTCTAAGTTCTAGGGGACTGATGACCACAGATGTTAAGTCCCATAGTGCTCAGAGCCATTTGAACCATTTTTTGAACTTGTTAAGATTACGATGCGAATGCAATTTTGTCGTATGATGACACGGTTGGAGACCGTGGCTGTTATTTGAAGACAAATGTCGATGGTGTTGAGATAGCAACCAGCCACAAATTTATTTGTAATTCCTTCGTTCAAAAGGCACCGTTACAGATTTCGAATCATTACAATTCATCGTCAGACGGCTTTCATGCTTTCATTAGAACATGTGGTACATTTTTTACTGATTAGTTGTGCAAACCGGCATTTCACGACAAGTAATCAGTAAAAAATGCACCACATGTTCTAATGAAAGCATGAAAGCCGTCTGACGATGAATTGTAATGATTGGAAATCGGTAACGGTACCTTTTGAATAACGGAACTTAAAATAAATTTTTGGCTGGTTGCTGTCTCAACACCATCAACATTTGTCTTACGATGCGAAGCTTTACTCTACGTGTATGGTTCCTATATGTTTCTCCCAATTATGCGAGTGTTAATATGCAGCGTAGAATTTCAATCTCTGTATAATATGTCATATTTTTTGAGATTTTTTATTTCAACTTAATATTCTGTCAACAACGTCATTCTTAGATACAGATCATTTACTCGAGCTGGTGAGATTAGCGTTAAGGACTGAATTTTCGAATTAAGTAATAATTCATTCCTTAATGTTCGCACAGACATGGCATTGAAGAGTTTCCATTACTCAAAGCATTTACAACAATTTATAACAATTCGGCCGTTTATTCTGTGTTATATTAAGATTTCACACTAATTAAGAGCATTTATGGGAATAAAGATATCGCTTTTGCTAATCTTAAACAGTTTTATTTGTGACATTTGCTTCTACTCTGTAATGTGATTCCAGTACAAATGAGAACTTATTTAGGTATACATGTTTGCATCTGACTTTAACGAATGCGCGAACATGCGTATGTAGAACACAGCAGATTACAGCAGGCGTAGGTCAACAAAAGCAGCTGCGACATGATCGTCAAGCAGGGTTTGTGAACTAGCTGTAATTTTCCGAACCCTACAACTATGTAATCTAACATCTATGCTCTATAAAACGCTAAACATCTAATAATTTTTGAAATAATCAAATAATTTCCTTTTTGTAAATGTATGGCACATTACACTTATTAAATATATTATGACAAACGCCCATTGTTATTGTCGGCTAAAATGTGTTCTGTGAGCCGCATTTGAATAATCGCCTATTATCTTTAGTACATCTTTTTTATCTTTCTCTCACTGATTTATCCTTTCTTTCTTTGGTCATAGTCTGGGTAAAATAAAATTTGACAGTTCTCACATACCATGACACAACAAAGTAGTACTTACGTTTAAACGATTTGTCCTTTACTGAAAGACTATGTTGAATATCATCTAACTATACACTAGACGCATGAATCTGCTAACTTACCAAGTGCTGCTCGTACAAGAGAAAAACTTCAATAAATCAGTCTAGTTTCTAAAAAAAAAAGTATCTACCTTTGCTTATTCACGTAACGTTCAAACAAGACAATATATATCTTGCGTAGCAGCATTATAGAAGTTAAGTGTTGCCTTCGTGGAAGCAACTTACGAATACACGTACCATTTAAAAATCTATCAGCACAATAATTTCATTTTATGAAATTAGACATTCAAATTCCTTATATACGATGTAGGGCAAAATGTATCGCGGCAAAATAATGCTAAAAATTCATTCATCTGTTTTTAAAAGAAGGAACACCCCTAGTTACCTAATTTTTAGTAGTATGTGCTCTATTAAAAGTATCCGAGGTTGCTAGGGAACACGAGTACTGTCACACGACCTTGGTTGTGATTCTCAGCGAAACTTTTCTCAGAAATACTCACGAGAATGTGCTAAATACACCAACGCCAAGGCTGACATCACAGCGGTGTCTCACTAGCTTTCCTCGTCAACGTCAGAACATAAATGAGCCGTACCGTAATATTCACATTCCTCGGTCTCTTTCTGAGAACAGTTTCACTGAAAATCAAAACTGGTGTCATTACCCTGTACTTCTCTTTCCTCGAGTTCTCGAAAGTAGTTAAGATATGTGCATCGATCCGTTTAAAATGGTTATCAACTTCTTAGTATCTCTGATATATGGTACTGCAACGAATATTAATTTTGGAGCGAATGTCTCTCCCCATCGCGTACTTTGCTTGGCTTCGACGCTGCATCCAGGACATCAACAGTTCTAGAAAAATTTGTAAGACTGACAGTACAGCTGGCTCGCTGTACATAGGATGAATTATGTGAAACTTGCACCTCTTTCATGTCGTGACCCTTTCAAGATATCGACACGAGGTTGTCGGCATACGATAGTACTCAGAGGGACACGTAATTTTGTTTCGTGTATAATCCATTCAGCTCTTCTATCAACTGATTTGTTGAAGCAAGTATAGTTTTTTCTAATGAAACGATGTATCTTTCTAGGGGCATAGAAAACTCTTCAAAAGATGAGTAGAGTGTATATTGGCGTTGAAACTTTTCGCCAATGTATACGAGAAAAGAGCATAACTTGAAACACAACTCGACTGGAGTCGGCTGTTGCGATGTAAACACCGTCTAATGTGAGCTCTCTTGCTAGGTTCAGAAATTGTTTGCACTTAGAAGATAGGCATATGCAACTAAGATTAAACGTAGTTCCTCCTGGCCCTATTTTATGTGACAGAAGTACAAAGTGAGACGTGATTGTTGTAAATGTAACTATATGCTTACTTCTATCATAACACAAGTAGCTTAGGAAAGCTATTTCAAATATTTATAAAACTGCCATAGGCTAAAGTAGACTATCATAAGCACGCATAGACAACGGCAGTTTTCCTAGTAGCTTTGGTCAAGTAAGATCTTACCCGTGTTACCTGTACATTGAGTGTGTTGCATACCTATTACGCGTTACCTCAAACGACCGCATTCTTTATGTATGTAATCAATGTCTAGCTAGACTCCTCTAAAAACCGAAAGCGGTGAACTGTCTAAAAACTAGGTGACGATGTATAAAGGACCAGGTAAACTATGGAACATTTTTGTCCTAGATAGTTATCCTCCTCTCTGTTGCTTAAGAATAAATAGTATTTACAGAAAAACTGAAATTTTCAATGTTTAATTCAGTTTTTATTCGAAAATTATTGATTTGTAATGTGAAACAGAGGGATGTTGTAGTAAAAATAAATAAAACAATTCAGATTGATCATATATCCTTAGAAAACGCAATTTCCTCAACAAAAAGGTAAAATAAAAAGACAAAACAAAAATATATCAGACATTACTTGAATAGTTCGTTGAATATATATTAGCTGCATCAAAAGTAATTGCTTTGATTACATAAAAGTGCAGAAAAAGTTACCCATTCAACTAATTAACTTATAAAATGCAATTTATATTCCGTAAGGGTATGAAATACACACTGGATTAACACTGAATGATGTGCGGTTCTAATTATGTGCAAAACAAACAGCTAAACCAACAAAAAAACAAAGAGAAATCGTCAGCTCCCAGTTTCTCCCTTACACATTGATTTATGTTTCTTTCTCTACCAATTCAACCAGTACTAACGGTAACCTTGTCATTTACAATGTCATTTATGTAGTGTACCAAAACTACCCAACCGCGGCTTTGGTAGAGGGAAACTCTATGTGTTCGCAGTACTGCTTAAGTGGACAGCTTTGGTGGAAACAAGTAAACAGTCGAAAGGCTTGATACAATGACAGGGTCAGGCACGGGAGTCCCGCTAGGCAGTGTTTACACCGCAACAGCGGATTTCCGCCACCTTGCCATCCAATTGTAACTAGTTACTAGATTAGTTTCGCGAAAGGCTTCAACGCCGAAACATTAAGAAGCCTTGTATCACTATACTCGTCTTCTGACGAGCTTTAAAACGCTATTAAAACGTATATCGCTTTATTTAAAACAATATATTTGCTTCATGATCTCGGGCTAAAGTTAAGTGGCGTCAAATTCCATCTAAATAAGTGCTCCTCTGTGTGTTAACGTATACCGAAAACCTCGTCTCGACATCTTGAACGGTAAGGCTCATGAAGTAAAATGGTGCAACACAATAAAAACTGATACTTCGATGAAGTTTTATTAGTAAATACTAGCAAACTTCCCACTCCTCATTATTTAAAGAATATAACTCCCGTTTCAAACGTATGTTCACTTTACAGATTAGTTAAGTGTTAAAATATTTTGCGTCAGGTACGTAAGGGAGAAAAAGCTTAGAAAAGGAGTGAAATCGCGTTTATACTTTTTCGGAAGTCGCTAAGTGCTCTCGTTACCAAATACTGCGTGATTTGCGCTCCGTTTTAAAGAAAATAAAGTTTTTCACGCATCTCAATGTCTATGACGTCAATTCTCCTGAATTGTGTGTTCTACAAGATGTAATTTTGTACGGACATGCAGTAGTATATGCTGATACTGTATGAGAAATGTTTTGCGAATAGAGTTAGTAGTAAAGAAATAATGAATTGTAACGTCATGACTATTGCTGAAGTTTTAGTACACTAACTGCGAAAGAAAGAGAGAAAAATTTTCGTAAAGATCTGAAATGATGCGTTAAGTTTGTTGTAAGCCGCTGAGTGCTCTCGTTCTCAAATAATTGATGAATATAGTCTGGGTAATTTGCGCGTCGTAAGTTACGCTACCACAAGATATTACACAGTTTTTAAACTGTGTATATCTCTCGAGGCAGCGTAACACTTGTCTTACCGTGCTCAAGATTTAACACAAGTTCTAGCTCTTACAGAGTAGATTATGACACCAATTTAAATTTTTAAATTCAGTCAATAATTGTACGAAATATTGAACATAATTTATGTTGCCCACGGAAGCCGTTAGAGGGGCAATCTTGGACTGTGGTGCAGCGTGCAGCGGAGTAGCCGTTTTAGTAATATAGTTAGGCGAACTGTGAAATACATCGAAGCAGTTATTCTGCAGCTACGACCGTTCTTTGGACGCGCGCCCGATCAGTGCTTTACAAGCTATGCGGGTAAAAGTGTTGCAGAACGCCGCACATATTAGCAAATGCTCGCACTGCTCGTGGTAGCGGTGCTGTCGAACAGAGTAAACGCCGAGGGAGCGAACGAGGACGGGGAGAGGGGCAGGGAGGCGAGCTGGCGGCTGGATGCCGTCGTACCTTGGGAAGCGAGAGCCGCGATGGCGAGCAGCGTCGCCGCGGCGGCCGTGAGCCACATGGCGTACATGGGCGGCTAGCCCATCACACGCGCCGCGGCAGCTCACAGGGAGGTTGCAGCCACGTGCTCAGCGCGCTCCGCGGAGCATCGGTGCGGGAGGCGAGTGCTTAGCGACGGAACTGAGCGCCGGGCCGGCGGTGACCCGGCGGCAGCGGCCGCGCGTGCGCGCTGACCCACGGCCGCCGACGCCGACGCCGACGCCGACGCCGACGCTGTCGCGCGCCGTATCGATGCTCGCATCTCGCGCGCTTCGCAGATCGGCCGCCCTTCCGAATCTCTCTTTTCCGCTTCGCGCGCGTTGTTTCCCCCCCCTCCCCCCCCCCCCTCACCTCGAAATATTATTAAACGAGCGACAATGTATCGATTTACCTTTTTCATTAACTCGTGACATATTTATGACGGGGAAAACCACTCCCTGTCGCTACTGTATTACGGTCGACACGGCGAACGTACACTCTTCGGAAACTGCCGCGAGTGTGAGATTTCGCAGATACTGTCGATCGCGTGTCCGCTCTGACTGAGTGTGAACGGTTACTTTTGTAACGGTGTTCGGAAAAGTGCCATAGACTTACGTCTCTCCCTGAATCGACAGTGGCGCTCATGTGAATTTGCACCTGAGTTCTCACATACACAAATCGTGATCTACACGTTCTGATATAAGGGTGTGTCACTGTGGTTGCGAAGTGAGTTAGTAAATATAGTACGTGGCAGATAAATGAAGATGATATCTTTAGCAGCTTTCACGTGTATGTTAAAAGGTAAGCGTGAAACTTAACTTATAGCATGATAACCCAGAGTTAATACTCCTGTCCTACCTCTTCCCTGTCTGTTCCTGTTTCCCTACAAGTTTTGCGTTGTTATACAGTCACTCAGGAGGAAACGTACATGCTTCGAAAGGTGATATTATTAGAGCGAATCTGAGCAAGACACGTCGTACGAAAATGTGTTCTGCTCATAACATTTCCCGAGGTAAATAAGGAAAACAACAGGGAACAGGACAAATGCAAGTGATAGTAAATGAATAGTCTTGATCTAAAGTTTTGTTTCCTCACAACATATGTTGAAAAAGTCCACTGTCAACTGCAATGCATTCTGTAGCTCTTGTAGACGGCTGCTGTGTCGCTGATTTGACCTCATTCGTACGGTTCTTTACTCGAACACCCGCTTGTAAAGTACGAGCGAGAAGTTCCTGCCGGCGGAGTGTCCGAGCGGTTCTAGGCGCTACAATCAACCGCGCGACCACTACGGTGGCAGGTTACAATCCTGCCTCGAGCATGGATGTGTGTGATGTCCTTAGGTTAGTTAGGTTTAAGTAGTTCTAAGTTCTAGGTGACTGATGACCTCGAAGGATCTACTTCGAGCTGAAAGAACATACGACGTCGTGTTGCCTAAGAAATATCCTCAAAGTATTCTGGTAATACATTTCGAAGGAAATCCAGATACTGTACTCCATTAAGACGGTCATCCAAAACAACTGAATCGATGACATGGTCACCAATAACACCGCACCACACGTTTACTGAGAAAATGATTCAAATGGCTCTGAGCACTATGGGACTTAACATCTGAGGTCATCAGTCCCCTAGAACGTAGAACTACTTAAACCTAACTAACCTAAGGACATCACAGACATCCATGCCCCAAGCAGGATTCGAACCTGCGACCGTAGCGGTCACTCGGTTCCAGACTGAAGCGCCTAGAACCGCACGACCACACTGGCCGGCTTACTGAGGAACGTCGATGAAATGTCGCTTTCGTTGTGTATGCATGTCAGTGCTGATGAAGAAGGACGTGCGTTTGACACCCGTGACTGTATGTCGGGTACGGTCCAGAATGTTCATTTGAAACGTTTTTTTGCTCAGAATCACCAATACTACACGCCTCAAGCATACACTTATTCTCCTGACTCAAAGCTGTGACAATGTTAGGGTGATCGGATGTCTTACGCCTTTCCCGCCACTCCCTCAATATCCCGTTCATCCCCCCCCCCCCCCTCCTCCCTCAGGAACTGAATAGGTGTACCCCACCTGCCTGCGTCTAGAGGAAATTGCATATCCGAATGTTAGATGGCATGTTTCCGTAGCGTGTGCCTGAGACGGGACGCCGGTTCCAGCTCGGTAATTAAAATATTCAAATGTGTGTGGATTTCTAAGGGACCAAACTGCTGAGGTCATCGGTCCCTAGACTTACACACTATTTAAACTAACTTATACTAAGAACAATACACACACCCATGCCCGAGGGAGGACTCTAGGAAGGGGCCGCGCAGTCAGTGACATGGCGCCTCTAACCGCGCGGCCACTGCGCGCGCCAGCTCGGTAATTACTTAGTTGTATGTGAAGAATGGCCTAAAGACCATATCGAGGCTGGCCGGCTCACCAGCACTTCTTAATCCGCAAGGCGGATTCGATCCGGGGCAGACCTGTATAACGGAAGCGGCGCGTTAACGCGCTCGGCTACCCGGGCGTAGGTCGGGGTGGCCGAGCGGTTCTAGGCGCTACAGTTTGGAACCGCGCGACCGCTACGGTCGCAGGTTCGAATCCTGCCTCGGGCATGGATGTGTGTGATGTTCATAGGTTCGTTAGGTTTAAGTAGTTCTGAGTTCTATGGGACTGATGACCTCAGATGTTAAGTCCCATAGTGCTCAGAGCCATTTATCCGGGCGTATTCAGCGTTATCACTCCTGATGTTGCTAAATGGAAACAAACTGCAGGGGACATTCCCTGACAGAATAAGGTACAAAGGAGGTTATTTGGACATACGGCTGGAAATGCTTTCCAATGGAGGTGGAGATAAAAGATCTTTGACATTGGTCTCGTTATCAGCATTAGTGCCAGACTGAGGTAAGCGAGGCGACTGTGTGCAACATTCTCTGAAACTGCCTCTAGCCGTGTCACATACAACGCGTGCGAGGCCTCCTTACCAACGGACTTGCGTCAACGGCGACAGGTCGTTGGTTCGTCTCACAGGCCACCACGGTGCTGTGATTTCTGTCATTTATCTTACACAAAGATGAGACTACCTTTACAGTACTTATCTGTGGGCTACAGATTATCACCATAGTATGATGGCAGCGAACCATCAACACCTGTCCAGCCTCAACATGTGGTCGGGGGTTGTAGGCGACCGCTTCGTGAGCCTCACAGGCCAGGCACATCTGCACTTCGTGCGGGTGGCCATGCCTCCCTTGCTGGAGGAAGTGCCTTTCACGATACGGAGGGTAGCACGACTTATACGATGGTGCTCCAGCGCACTACCCTCTCGAGTGCGGCGATAGTACAGACTGAACATTCCCTCTCGCCTGTTGCGTTCTCATGTGACCTTTCAGTCATTGAAAGCTGCACTACCAAAAATCTTTTATCTCGACCTTCTGGCCTTATCTCCATAGCTCTTTTTTCGCTCGTTATCCTCTCAGAGACCGTTTCCTGCAGTTCTCTTCCATTTAGCAAAATCACTCTGAATTCATGGTGAACGCGTAAGATGCAACGCCCCTTTTATTTCTGAACGGTTCAAGAGATCGAAACGAGTTTTTCTGCAAAACGTAGTTCGCATAGGGGTACTGTGCTTAAACCTTCTAAGTCTTGTTTCAACTGAGATGCCGAAGAAAGTAAGGCTTTTATTTCTCTTTCTTTTTTTACCATTCACTGGAGCCATATAAATTTTAACCGCATTCAAAAACTGTTTATTATACGAGTGACATAATGGTTGTTTATCTCTTGATGATAAAAATTTTCGTAAAAATATTCTAGAAGTTAGCTGGAACTGGAAGGGAAGCTATAGACACTCCCAAGTGGGACCCTCGCAGCAGGCTTCATCGTAGTATCAAGCCTGCCGACTGGTTACTTGTTCTCACAAAAGCTGTTCACATAAGCATGAGTGCGTACGGGTACCTCTAATAATTTTCATAAGCCTCATTCGTTATGGCAGTGGATACACCGGTTCCCGTGCGATCGCCGAAGTTAAGCGCTGTCGGGCGTCGTCGGCACCTGGCTGGGTGACCATCCAGCCGCCATGCGCTGTTGCCATTTTTCGAGGTGCACTCAGCCTCGTGATGCCAATTGAGGAGCTACTCGACCGAATAGAAGCGGCTTCGGTCATGGATACCATCACAACGCCCAAGAGAGCGGTGTGCTGATCCCACGCCCCTCCTATCCGCATCGTTCACTGAGGATGACACGGCGGTCGGATGGTCCATGTAGGCCACTCGTGACCTGAAGACGGAGTACTCATTCGATATGCTAGAAGTCAGAGTACACTTCCTGTTATAACCATCTTAACTGACAGGGAATCTTTTCGTATGGTAGAGCCATGAAGAATTGCATTGTACCGCATCATCCCTTATGTAGCATATACGCTACATCTTAATTTTATTTTTTATTCCTCATAGAATGGACTAAACTCGTTGTGTCTGAATATAACATTCAATTTGCTTAGTGTCATTTCAGTACGTCACTTGTTTTATTTTCTGGATGTCCACAGTAGGTGCCAGTACACTACGCAAATGAAGCTGTTTATCGCAGTGCCAACATGTCTTTCAGAAATATGTTTACTTTCACATTCCAGTGACACCATTTTCATAATTTTTTTGGTGTTTTAAATAGTATTTTCAGAATATTTCTCATATTTAAGTAATTTTCTAACATAAATAGTATAACTCTGAATATGTTCTAAAATTTTAGTGAATCACCCCATTTTTTAAATTTAATATATTAATTTGATTGTAAAAACAATCATCGGTGGCACATTTGTTGTTTATAAACCGTAATTTGTGATTTATAAATAAACGACCAATCTGCAACCTACGGCTGTTTTTACTGTCAACTTACACTAAAGTTGCTGTACTACTCGGCCACCATGGAGTGGAGTAGTTTTTAGTATTTTAACCCTATTCTGCATAATTGCTGATGCTTTTGTGGTCACTTGTAGATATATAACCTGTTGCCTTTATTCGGCCGACGTTTGCTTACCGAGTTTTCTGGCGATTCGCCAGCAAGAGTGGCTGCCATCGTCAAAGTCTCACCCACCATCGCTGGTGGCGTAATCCGCTTCGGGGTGAAGCTTTGACAATGTGAGCCTTCGTGCTATCGAAACGTCAGACAAATCGGCAAATAAACGTCAGCCGATGAACCCAAGACAGATGCCGACAGGTAATTTTATATTGTCCCAGAACAATGCATTGATCACCAATATAAACATTTCATCCATACAACCTAAGTTCAGGACTGAGGTAATTAATCTTTGTAGTGTAACAAAGGAGCCTGCCATGAGAGCCCCACTTGGCGATCTTTACATCTACATGACTACTCTGCAATTCACATTTAAGTGCTTGGCAGAGGGTTCATCGAACCACAATCATACTATCTCTCTACTATTCCACTCCCGAACAGCGAGCGGGAAAAACGAACACCTAAACCTTTCTGTTCGAGCTCTGATTTCTCTTATTTTATTTTGATGATCATTCCTACCTATGTAGGTTGGGCTCAACAAAATATTTTCGCATTCGGAAGAGAAAGTTGGTGACTGAAATTTCGTAAAAAGCTCTCGCCGCGACGAAAAACGTCTATGCTGTAATGACTTCCATCCCAACTCGTGTATCATATCTGCCACACTCTCTCCTCTATAACGCGATAATACAAAACGAGCTGCCCTTCTTTGCACCCTCTCGATGTCCTCCGTCAATCCCACCTGGTAAGGATCCCACACCGCGCAGCAATATTCTAACAGAGGACGAACGAGTGTAGTGTAAGCTGTCTCTTTAGTGGACTTGTTGCATCTTCTAAGTGTCCTGCCAATGAAACGCAACCTTTGGCTCGCCTTCCCGACAATATTATCTATGTGGTCCTTCCAACTGAAGTTGTTCGTAATTTTAACACCCAGGTACTTAGTTGAATTGACAGCCTTGAGAATTGTACTATTTATCGAGTAATCGAATTCCAACGGAGTTCTTTTGGAACTCATGTGGATCATCTCACACTTTTCGTTATTTAGCGTCAACTGCCACCTGACACACCATACAGCAATCTTTTCTAAATCGCTTTGCAGCTGATACTGGTCTTCGGATGACCTTACTAGACGGTAAATTACAGCATCATCTGCGAACAGTCTAAGAGAACTGCTCAGATTGTCACCCAGGTCATTTATATAGATCAGGAACAGTAGAGGTCCCAGGACGCTTCCCTGGGGAACACCTGATATCACTTCAGTTTTACTCGATGATTTGCCGTCTATTACTACGAACTGCGACCTTCCTGACAGGAAATCACGAATCCAGTCGCACAACTGAGACGATACCCCATAGCTCCGCAGCTTGATTAGAAGTCGCTTGTGAGGAACGGTGTCAAAAGCTTTCCGGAAATCTAGAAATACGGAATCAACTTGAGATCCCCTGTCGATAGCGGCCATTACTTCGTGCGAATAAAGAGCTAGGTGCGTTGCACAAGAGCGATGTTTTCTGAAGCCATGCTGATTACGTGTCAATAGATCGTTCTCTTCGAGGTGATTCATAATGTTTGAATACAGTATATGCTCCAAAACCCTACTGCAAACCGACGTCAATGATATAGGTCTGTAGTTAAATGGATTACTCCTACTACCCTTCTTGAACACTGGTGCGACCTGCGCAATTTTCCAATCTGTAGGTACAGATCTATCGGTGAGCGAGCGGTTGTATATGAGTGCTAAGTAGGGAGCTATAGTATCAGCGTAATCTGAAAGGAACCTAATCGGTATACAATCTGGACCTGAAGACTTGCCCGTATCAAGCGATTTGAGTTGCTTCGCAACCCCTAAGGTATCTACTTCTAAGAAACTCATGCTAGCAGATGTTCGTGTTTCAAATTCTGGAATATTCCATTCGTCTTCCCTGGTGAAGGAATTTCGGAAAACTGCGTTCAATAACTCCGCTTTAGCGGCACAGTCGTCGATAACAGTACCATCGGCACTGCGCAGCGAAGGTATTGACTGCGTCTTGCCGCTTGTGTACTTTACATACGACCAGAATTTCTTCGGATTTTCTACCAAATTTAGAGACAATGTTTCGTTGTGGAACCTATTAAAGGCATCTCGCATCGAAGTACGTGCCAAATTTCGCGCGTCTGTAAATTTTAGCCCATCTTCAGGATTTCGCGTTCTTCTGAACTTCGCATGCTTTTTCCGTTGCCTCTGCAACAGCGTTCGGACCTTTTTTGTGTACCACGGGGGATCCGTTCCATCTCTTACCAATTTATGAGGTATGAATATCTCAACAGACATAACCGAGTCCGACCGTCCTGCCTTCCAATTTCCGTTGATTTCTCGGACGCTGTTTCGAAATGCTTCACTGCCAGCATTAACAGACGTTACACTGATAAGCCAAAATGTTATGACCACTGCCCACTGCGAGGCTATGTGCCGCCCGGGACGTTGCGAAGAGATTGCAGTCTGCATGAAAGCTATAGGTGGGCGCAGCTCAGTCACCCTGTATAAAGGTGAAAAGGAAATGATCATATTTTTTCTACTTCCATTCACCCTTACAATGAGGTATTATCTGAGGCCCTACTGCTAAAATACGGTTGTAAGACAAATACTCTGTACAATACCTCCTTTAGAATATACTTTGCCAAAATGCAAAGCCAGACGTATTCGCAGAAGTCATATGAAAAATGAAAAAACTGTGCACCAATGGTTTCAAATTGTCAGCAAGAGCCGTGTGAGTATGGTGAACGAAATGAATGTCCAAGTATTGACACTCACAGGAAAGGGAGATCTACGAAAAATAGTCTGTTATGGTCCTACTTAAACTTTCTACTGAGCGAGATGGCCCAGCGCTAAGACTCCAGAAGGACGGCGATCCACGTGTAGATTTTCAGTGATTTACATAAATCGCGTAAGGTGAATATTGGGATAGTACCTGTGAAAAGGTACTGCTAATTTGTTTCTCCAGTCACACAGAGCTAGTAGTCTTCGTCGTTGACGAAACGTCAAACTCTAATCTTCTAGTTTCCTTCCTTAATACTTGCAATTCCGCGCGACCGCTACGGTCGCAGGTTCGATTCATGCCTCGGGCATGGATGTGTGTGATGTCCTTAGGTTAGTTAGGTTTAAGTAGTTCTAAGTTCTAGATGACTGATGACCTCAGATGTTAAGTCCCATAGTGCTCAGAGCCATTTTTGTAATAAATGTTGAATGAAGAACGTAGAATAATTTTTCCTATATGTGTATCTACACTTGTGTCCAAAACTAAAGCAACAAATGGGAATTTTGTAAGACTGCGTTTGTTTTGCCACAAAACAGTGTAAACAGGTGACAGTAAAGTAGAAATACTGTAAAAACGTAGAACTTAAACAACTGCAGCATGCATAACGGTAGGCAAAAATGTTCTTCATTTTTTTTAACTTAACAGATTTGCACTCACATTCCGACAATTGGCTAATGTGTTCAGCATGGGGTGTTACCACGTCTGGCTGCACTACAGGCCTGACAACGACGGTGCATGCTATGAGGGATGTCATCAATGTCGTGTTGAGGAAATTCTCGCAAGTCTTGGAGAGTTGTTGGTGGATGCTGACGTGATGCAATCTGACTTCCTATCGCATCCCCGATATGCTCTATGGGATTCAAATCGTGAGAGCGAACAGGCCATGCCATGCGTGCAGTATCTTCCGTTTCCAAAAGAACATCAACCGCCGGTGTTCCATGAGGTCGAGCATTATCGTCCATCAATACGAAGTCCGGGCCCACACCACTTCGCAACAACCGCACATGAGGTCCGAAGATCTCGTCGTGATACGCGACAGCAGTTAAACCTTGCCAATTCACCCGTACAATTTCGTGAAGAGGTGTCCGTACAATTTCGTGAAGAGGTGTTCGAGAGATCAACGTAATCCCTGCCTTCACCTTTAGGGATTCTCCTCCATATCGATCTCTTTACACAGTGTTTGAATTCCGGAACCGTGTCCCACGTTCCCTCCAGATGCGAAACCGTCGAGAATCACTCTACAGACCAAATCCTAACTCATCTGTGAAAAGAACATTGACCCACCGTTCGACGGCCCAGGTGGCATGTTGAAAACTCCACTCTAGACATTCCAAATGGTTCAAATGGCTCTGAGCACTATGGGACTTAACATCTTAGGTCATCAGTCCCCTAGAACTTAGAACTACTTAAACCTAACTAACCTAAGGATATCACACAACACCCAGCCATGACGAGGCAGAGAAAATCCCTGACCCCGCCGGGAATCGAACCCGGGAACCCGGGCGTGGGAAGCGAGAACGCTACCGCACGACCACGAGATGCGGTCTCTAGACATTCCCTTCGGGGAAGACGCATCAGCGGTGCATATACAGGTCTCCGACAATAATTGCTACTCTGCCGAAGCCTTCTGTACACCGTTTGCCTCGATACAACACGTCCGACGGATGCTGCGAGGTCAGATACTAGCTCCCGTGCAGTACTGAGGCGGCACCGTCGTTGTCCTTACTGCCAAATAACGGTCCCCTCCTTTCAATATCACACATGGTTTGCCATGCCCTGATCTTCAGGATACTGTCTCTGTCTGTATAAATTGTCGCCACATCCGAGAAACAACAGAACGACTCACAGTAAGCTTTCGGGCCATATTAGTTGGTGACTGTCCTGCTTCCATTCTTCTTATGGCCCCCTCCGCAGAGAGTCAGGTACGAGTCTTCTGTGTGCCATACTGCACCGTCTGTGGCTGTATACACAACGACTGAGGATGTGGGACTACCGGGCAAACACTGCCCCGTTCGATACTTGCCCTGACGTCATCGTTGACGTGGTTATCCATTCTCGACTGTACGGACATCTGTTGACATTTTGTATGATTATACCGTGAATTAGAAACAACACGGGGAAATGGCGGTTTGTTGCTTTAATTTTGGACACCAGCGCATAAAACAAAAGTAAAATTCTTGTTGAGATGTTAGTGCTCCTTTTACGTTCTATTTTTCGTTTGGTTGTTGTTAAGCTAAGACTGCTGAATATTCCAGTATGACTTCTAATTCGTAGCAAGCAGTGATCTTCACCACTTTCTGTTAACTCGTGCTTCTCAGTAATTTTCATTTTCTTTCATTCTTGATTTCTGAAACTTTCAGCATTTTTCTTCAAATTTTGGACGTTTTAGTTACAATATTATCCTATACAAGCTATTCTTATAAACATACGTAAATTCCATTTTCGATATGTTCCCCAAGTTTGCAACCTATCTGGAAGAAAAAATAGTAGTCCAAAATTCATCACGACGCTATATTTCCACTAACTGCACACGTCTTGTTCCAGTAGCATTCTATAACATCCCATTCAGCTCTCCATTGTGTTTAAAATTCGACACACTTCTTTATAAGACTTTTGTGCTCATCAGTGACACTTGATAATTAATTCTGCTAACCGTTTCGATTTGCGATTGAATACTGCCTGATATAATTTCTAGAAATTGTGTGGCTTATTGTTCAAAAGTTTCTGGACGCCTGCCTGAAATTACATTCGGAGTATTCTCTCGAGTCCATCTCATGTCGCAGCGTGTAATAGTGGTGTCTTCCACGCTTCGCCTTTATTACATCCTCAATTCTCACACGCATGCCAGCAATGAAGTGGTGCAGGATTTTCAGGGAAATGAAGAGACCATTATTCGAGGAGAGCTGTAGAGAGTTGCAATTGATGTGAGCTTCAGGAGGCTGAAGCGAACCTAACGTTCCCAAACAGCCCTTGAACACTCACTCACGTTAAAATCTGGATTGTGAGCAGATAAACTCCTAATGGACGTCATTCTTTTGTGAGGTGGAGAAGGGGGGCTGATAATCGGAAAATTAGCTCGCAGAAAATAATACACTATAGAAGGCAGAACTTTCAAATCGTTCACCTGATACTCCGCTGTGATACTGTCATTTAAAGAAACGCAAGATTTTATCAAAGGAAACAGTGATATATTTTGACTTTCCGCTGTGTAGTAATATTTTGCCTGAACTCCTGTAGGAATATAAGACAATGATTGTAATTCGGAAGCACCATTATAGCTGCTTTATCACGGAAACGTATTTTATGCTCATCTTATCTAACAATGTTCGTGCAGTAAATACACAATGTGTAGTTATACGGTGAGAATGACAATGAGAGATTTCCTATTTGTTATCAGAGTTTATTCAGCGGTCGCTGGACCATTGAATTCAAATGTGAATCTAGTAAGTTTTGAGTTATGGTTATCGCTTTGTGTTTTTCTTTGCGAAGTCAGAATCAGCTAAGTTGGACAGTGTAGGAAAATTGTAACCTCTCATATTGGCATGTTACACTGGTAGAATCAGATCACTTCATCATTGTGATAAATTCGTTTCAACATTTGCTTTTAATTTAAGAATCAACAAACATGGCACCCTTTTCCGAAAATCTGTATCATAGTTAATTTTTCATGTAAAATGCCTAGAACTCTTTTTTGTATGCCTATGACGTGAGCTATTTCATGTGTTTTTAATCGCTCTCCTCTCGATGTTGTGTATGTTGTTGCAGCATTGTTAATATTTGAAGCTATTCTTCCGCCGTTGCTGCTTCAATTTTGTTTCTCATGTAGATTAGAAAAATTCCGTCTTTTTCAACTATGTTGCAACATTCAGTTACAAAACACTGAATTTTTGCTGTCTACATAGTAGACAAAACTATAGTGCTGCAACATTTTTCACATGAATCAGCTTCTAGAGAATTATGGAGATGAACCAAAGTGTGAACGAAGCTAACATGTGAGCACTTCGGGGGGGAAGCAAGAAGCGTTTAATAATTTCAGAAGTAAAATTTTGCCAAACAATCTCTTCAAACATCCTAGGGCGTTCAGGTTTTATGTGAAGTCAGTGATCAAGTCGAAACCATTTACTCAATCGTCCAATGGTCATATTACGTGTATTATGCAGACCATTTTTTCTCCTTCTAACTGATTTTCAGTATATATCAATATACACTGATCACTAAAAACATTATGACCACCGCCCACAGCGACGTTGGATGTCCCTGGAAGCGCTGCGGGCACGTGATGAGTATCAAATGTATATAAGCCGAGCAGACACGGACGGGGATCGCCGTAGCGAATATATTGGCTGCAAATGAAGAAATCCATTGAGATTACCGACTTAGACAAAAGACAGATGATTATTAGGCAAAGACTGTGAACGAGGATCTCTAAAACGGCGAAACTGGTCGAATGTTCACGTGCTACTGTCGTGAACATCTACAGAAAGAGGTAGAAGGACAGTGAAACTGCCACTAGGTGCTAAATGGCTGGACGTCTAAGACTCTTCACGGAATATGGAGGTCGGAGGCTTGTCTGCTCTGTAAAGTAGGGAAGACGGTGATCTGTGGCATCTCTGCCCATTCACCGTACTTTTTTGAACATGTAGCTCCGAGGTAGACCACCTGTACGTGTTCACATGTTGGCCCATCGACGTCGTCGGTTACGAATGCAGTGGGCACGGGACCATCGGGATTCGACCGTCGATCAGAGAAAACGTGTAAGCTCTTAGGTTGAAGTACATTTTTGCTACACTAGGTCGATGGTCGTATCCAAAAACGCCGCCATCGAGGTGAATAACGGTACGAAACAAGCAGCGCGCCACGGACACAGGCTGGTGGGACCAGTATTATGCTACGGGAGAAAGTCTTCTGTGCTTGCGTGGGATCTATGGTAGTAACCGAAGACACGCTGACAGCTGCGAAACACCCGCATCCTTTTATGCATGATGTCTTCCCCAACGGCAATGTCACCTTTCAGCAGTATAATCGTCCGTATCTCAGAGCCAGAACCGTGCTACAGCGGTTTGAGGAGCGTTATAGAGAACTCACGTTGATGTCTCGGCGACCAAATCCGCTTGATGTAAATCATGTGGAACCCACCTGGGTCGGTATCTGGCGCCATTACTGCGTACGCATATCAACGGCCCGTTATTTGCGCGAATTTCATAACCTGTGCGCAGACATCTAATGGCACATACCTCTACAAACCTAAAAAAAATGGTTCAAAAGGCTCTGAGAACAATGGGACTTAACATCTGAGGTCATCAGTCCCCTAGGACTTAGAACTACTTAAACCTAACTAACCTAAGGACATCACACACATCCATGCTAGAGGCAGGATTCGAACCTGTGGCCTTAGCGGTCACGCGGTTCCAGACTGAAGCGCCTAGAACCGCACGGCCCACAAACCTACAAACCAACTGTCGTATCCCTGATACACAGAATCAGTGATGAATTTCGTTCCAAAGACGAACAAAGAACTTATTAAGCAGGTGATCATAATGTTTTGGTTCATCAGTGTACGTCTTAGGTCGCTAGAGCAGCGAAGGGTTCCATGAGACTGGATAAAAAGCGCTCGTCATCTCCATACTGAAGAATGTCGTAGGACAGATGTCCATTGTTACACAAGGGCGTGCTGAAAGGTAATGCCTCCGAATTTTTTATGTGAAAACTCTTGAAACATTTTAAATAAAACATACTTCATTAACATTGCACACCTTTATTCTTCATGTCTACATATTTATTGCTCAACATAGTCACCCTAGCGACTAATTTATTTCTCCCAACGAGAGAGCAGTTTATTGATACCATCACTGTAGAATGTTTGACTTTACTGACGGAGTCACAATCTCACCTCTGCTTGCACCACTTGATGACCATCAAAGTGAAGTCCTCGAAAGTGTTCTTTAAGTTTTAGAAATAACTGAAAAGCTGATAGGGCCAAGTCGGGATTGTATGGAGAATGATCGATGTCAGTGAACTCAAAGAGTAGGATTGCTCCACATATCATAGTGTTGTTGTGTGATCTGGCATTTGCACGCTCTAGGAGAGGGTGCTCCAAGTGTGGACGAACTCTTCGAATTCGAAACGCGATTACAGCACGCTGTTTCCCACGCACCGATTTAGTTATGCTACAGACCGCCATGTTACACGCTACAATTTGTAGTCCTCTGCCGGCAGAGGGATGTAAATAAATAAAAATCAAGAGTAAAGGTGTAGAACGTTAGTAGCGTTTGTTTTATTTAAGCAGCTTTAAGAGTCTTCATATAAAAATTTCGGAGGCATTACTTTCCATCAAACCCTCATAAGTTTACATCACTGACAAGTCCGCCCCCGTAGCTGAGCGATCAGCGCATCTGACTACAGTGATTATTTCTTTTTGGTTCATTCACTGACGTCAAGCTGTTGTGGATGTATGGAACAGGTTTTGTGCTTATGCATTATGACCCTTTTTGAGAACGAAAGTCTCTTCTATAAAAATTAACACTGGTTCTGTGTTCAGAGAGCATGTGAAATGCAGCTCACATTATTCGTCCATAAGACCTGGAGCATCACAGACAGACAACGACGCCCTCAGTTATATCACGTTCCCGTGTTCGTTCCAGGAGGCATTCGATTCAGTTACGCATTTTCGTTTAGCGAAAAAAAAAGGTTACCGTTATGTGACTATATTCAAGGCTTCCCAGGAGATAGAATTCAACGTCATTCACAGACGGATGAAACGTACAGATGTAAAATTATATTCCTTAACACTCCAAGGGAGTGTTGCAGGACGTTTTTTGCTAAAAAGGTGTATAAATGATCTAGTGGGTAATGCTGAGAAATCCGTTAGACTGTTCACGGACGACGGCGCCGTCTATTAGGAGTTTGAAAGCCCGAAGACTGTACCGAGCTGCAAAGAATGGACAGTTGGTGCAGTGATGACAGGTCAAGTTCAACGAAAATAAATATAAAATACTGTGCATAAATAGGCGAAATGATGCCTTAAGGTTTAATTGTACTTCCTTCGACTTAGTTCCTCCAATGCTAGGGAGTATATTGGGCAACAAGTTTCCTCCAACGAACTCGACCAGCTACTAGACTTTCAGCTTTCTCCAAGTTCATGTCCACGGATTGAAGATCCTTTGAAAAGTTCATGCATAGGTGTTGCGAGGTTTCACTCTCCATATTTCAGAATTTCGTCTGAGATATCAGGTCTTACATGCGTATGTGGCCATCGGTAGCGTATAAAGGAGTGCAGTCGTAGCTTTTTGGACATACTCGTAGAGTGTAATTGCATTCGTTATAAGACTACAGAATCAACAGTAACACATGAAAATTTGCGCGGATCGGGACTGTGACCCAGATTTCCCGCTTGTCGCGAGCAATCGCCTTAGCCATTTCGGCTATACGTGCACACTCCCCGGCTCGATCCAAAGCTCCACATGCCACTGTCCACTTCCTTACATAGTAGTGTCATGTAGTCGCCAATTAAGCTCACAACATTACTTGTTTCCCGCTCAGGAAGAATAACACTACCACAAGGCATCGAGACAATTTATATCGTCGTATGCCCCCGCTCGGCTTGTGATACTTACATACAATTTGATGATCATCATCTGAATAAAATATTATTCCAGCTTATTCGCTGAATAATATCCACTGCGGCTGATGTCATGAAATTCTCATTCAGTGAATAATTTGGAATAATATTTCATACAATTGCTAATTGTCAAACTCTATTTAAATTTCCCAGTTCTGCTAGTGACGTATGTATCTACGTTCCTATTACAGACACATCAAAAGAAGTTTTGCATCACTTCGATTTCGAGAGTTCCGGAACCAATACAGAAAACTGGAATAGAGATCAACATAAACATCATTTCAGCCTTTTTATTGCTCATGAAAACCGCACATTACATGATGTACCACCTTAAAACGAGACCTTCAGAGATGGTGGTCCAGACTGCTGTACACATCGGTACCTCTAATACCCAGTAGCACGTCCTCTTGCATTGATGCATGCCTGTATTCGTCGTGGCATACTATCCACAAGTTCATCAAGCCACTGTTGCTCCAGACTGTCTCACTCCCCAACGGCGATTCGGCGTAGGTCCCTCAGAGTGGTTGGTGGGTCATGTCGTAGATAAATAACCATTCTCAATATATCCCAGGCACGTTCGATAGGGTTCATGTCTGAAGAACATGCTGGCCACTCTAGTCGATGTTATCCTGAAGGAAGTCATACACAAGATGTGTAGGATGGAGGCGCGAATTGTCGTACATGAAGACGAATGCCTCGCCATTGTGCTGCCGATAAGGTTTGCACTATAAGTCGGAGGATGGCATTCACGTATCGTACAGCCGTTACGGTGCCTTCCATGACCACCAGCGGCGTACGTCGGCCCCACATACTGCCACTCCAAAACAGCAGGAAACCTCCACCTTGCTGCACTCGCTGGACAGTGTGTCTAAGGCTTTCAGCCTGACCGGGTTGCCTCCAAACACGTCTCCGACGATTGTCTGGTTGAAGGCATATGCGATAAAGAGGGATACCAGTTCGATTTTACACTGAGTACGCGAAGGAGCTTGCCCCCCCTTCTTGCAGCGGTGTACCGTAGGTCTCTAGAAGAGCGTAGCGTTCCAAAGGATTGGAAAGGGGCACAGGTCATCCCTGTTCTAAAGAAGGGACATCGATCAGTTGTAGACTTTTGGAACACGTATCATGTTCGAGTATAATAACTTTTCTGGAGACTAGAAATTTACTCTGTAGGAATCAGCATGGGTTTCGAAAAAGACGATCGTGTGAAACCCAGCTCGCGCTATTCGTCCACGAGACTCAGAGGGCCATAGACACGGGTTCCCAGGTAGATGCAGTGTTTCTTGACTTCCACAAGGCGTTCGATACAATTCCCCACAGTCGTTTAATGAACAAAGTAAAAGCATATGGACTATCAGACCAGTTGTGTGATTGGATTGAAGAGCTCCTAGATAACAGAACGCAGCATATCATTCTCAATGGAGAGAAGTCTTCCGAAGTAAGAGTGATTTCAGTTGTGCCTCAGGGGAGTGTCATAGGACCGTTGCTATTCACAATATACATAAATGACCTCGTGGATAACATCGGAAGTTCACTGAGGCTTTTTGCGGGTGATACTGTAGTATATCAAGAGGTTGTAACAATGGAAAATTGTGCTGAAATGCAGGAGGATCTGCAACGAATTGACACATGGTGCAGGGAGTGGCAACTGAATCTCAATGTAGACAAGTGTAATGTGCTGCGAGTACATAGAAAGAAAGATCCTTTATCATTTAGCTATAATGTAACAGGTCAGCAACTGGAAGCAGCTAATTCCATAAATTATCTGGGAGTAGGCATTAGGAGTGATTTAAATGGAATGATCATATAAAGTTGATCGTCGGTAAAGCAAATGCCAGACTGAGATTCATTGGAAGGATCCTAAGGAAATGCAATCCGAAAAAAAAGGAAGTAGGTTACAGTACACTTGCTCGCCCACTGCTTGATTATTGCTCACCAGTGCGGGATCCGTACCAGATAGGGTTGATGGAAGAGATAGAGACGATCCAACGGAGAGCAGCGCGCTTCGTTACTGGATCATTTAGTAATCGCGAAAGCGTTACGGAGATGATAGATAAACACCAGTGAAAGAGTCTGCAGGAGAGACGCTCAGTAGCTCGGTACGGGCTTTTGTTGAAGTTTCGAGAACATACCTTCATCGAGGAGTCAAGCAGTACATTGCTCCATCCTACGTATATCTCGCGAAGAGACCATGAGGATAAAATCAGAGAGATTAGAGCCCACACAGAGGCATACCGACAATCTTTCTTTCCACGAACAATACGAGACTGGAATAGAAGGGAGAACCGATAGATGTACTCAAAGTACCCTCCGCCACACACCGTCAGTTGGCTTGCGGAGTATGGATGTAGATGTAGATGTAGAAGAGAACGTGATGCCAATCCTGAGCGGTCCATTTGGCATGTTGTTGGGCCCATCTGAACCACGCTGTATTGTGTCTTGGTTGCAAAATAGGGACCTCGCCATGGACGTCGGGAGTGAAGTTGCGCATCATGCAGCCTATTGCGCACAGTTTGAATCATAACACGACGTCCTGTGGCTGAACGAAAAGCATTATTCAACATGGTGGCGTTATTGTCAGGGTTCCTCCGAGCCATAACCCGTAGGTAGCTGTGATCCACTGCAGTAGTAGCCCTTGGGCGGCCTGAGCGAGGCATATCATCGACAGTTCCTGTCTCTCTGCAGCTCCTCCATGTCCGAACAACATCGCTTTGGATCACTCCGAGACGCCTGGACACTTCCCTTGTTGAGAGCCCTTCCTGGCACAAAGTAACAACGCTGGTGCGATCGAACCGCGGTATTGACCGCTTAGGCATGGTTGAACTACAGACAACACGAGCCGTGTACCTCGTTCCTGGTGGAATCACAGGAACTGATCGTGTGTCGGACCCTCTCCGTCTAATAGGCGCTGCTCATGCATGGTTGTTTACATCTTTGGACGGGTTTAGTGACATCTCTGGGCAGTCAAAGGGACTGTGTCTGTGGTACTATATACACAGTCAACATCCATCTTCAGGAGTTTTGGGAACACGGGGTGATGCAAAACTTCTTTTGATGTGTGTACATAAGACTGCCGATATGTGGAAATCGGCCAACTTCTTGTATTACCTTCTGCTGAACTACAATCTGAGTTGATACATTTCCTCTTTTAATGTACACTGTTTTTGTTTTATCATAATTTATTTTTAGCCCCATAGAACTGCCGGCCGCGGTGGTCTCGCGGTTCTAGGCGCGCAGTCCGGAACCGTGAGATTGCTACGGTCGCAGGTTCGAATCCTGCCTCGGGCATGGATGTGTGTGATGTCCTTAGGTTAGTTAGGTTTAAGTAGTTCTACGTTCTAGGGGACTGATGACCTCAGAAGTTGAGTCCCATAGTGCTCAGAGCCATTTGAACCATTTTTGAACCCATAGAACTGGCCATTCCATCCAGCTTGGTAGTTATTAGTTGTAAACTCTGTGGGGTTTCTCCCAGATAGTGATGCCATCAACAAAATACAGATCCATAAGCCTACTTTGCTCATTCAAAGGTACATCAATGTTGGAGTTGTCCATCATCGACGACTAATATGAAATGGAAAGGTGTCAAAATGCGTTCTTGGCTTACGCCTGTCAGAATAATAAAGAAAGGAGTGTTCCTCTCCTGTGTTCTTATCCCGCAACTCGAATTTGGAAGACACCAATGATATTTTCAGGAATTCCATTTAGGCTTACAGTATTCCACAATGGTTATCGGTGTGTACGGTCAAACGCTTTTCTTAATCAAACAAGATTAGGAACAGTGGACAATTGAATTCCATGCATTGTTGTATTACGTTTCGTAGAACAAATATTAGTTCGGAGCAGGATCTCCCATTTCGAAACCCGGCTTTTTCTTCTCGTAGTCGACATGCTGCTGATTTTTGCATCCTTTTTAAAAGAACGAGGTGAAAGACTTGGCCTGGCACCGAGAGAAACATGACACGTCTCCAATTTGTACATTCGGTTAGACTTCCTTTCTTCGGTAGCTTAATACTGATGAAACGCCTCCAGCGTTGAGGGAACTTGCCTTGGTTGTCAACAGATATTACACAGTTTAGTACGGTGGTGTATTAAATCCGGACCCCCATATTTCAGATTTTCTGTTGAAATTTCATCCCAACCAGCAGTTTTATTGTTTTAGGCTGTGCAGACCTCTGCATCTGTGATATTACCTTTTTTTCGTCCATTTTCGTACTGGCGATAACTCAATAGAAACAGAAAAGTCCGTAAAGCATCTAGAAGTAACCGTCTGTAACGACCTAAAGTGAGAAATGCCAGGCTGATTCGTTGGACGAATCGTGACAAAATATAAATCATGCATGAGATAAATCGTCCAACCGACTGTTGACTGTTGTTCGTCAGTCCAGGACGATTACCAGGTTGGAGTAATAGCAGATATAGAGAAGATCTAACAAATAGAAGCACTTGTAGTCATGGGACTGGTTAGTATACGCAGAGAACGATATGGAGGTGCTGAACAAATTCCAGAGCACACGCTACAAGAGAAGCGTTGCTGAACACTGAGAGATTTGCTCCTTAACCGCCATTAAAGGGGTTTCCCGGCCTCAAGGGTTCAAAATATCCTTTCGGTTTTTTGGCATATTTTGACTCCTTATAGTCTTAAGAATATGTGATAAAAATGATTCAGTCAGGAAATTGTTCTTTGTGCCTGAAAAATCACGTTTCAATGGAAGCCCGCATAAACCCACTCTAGCCGCTCTGGGTGTTTGGCACGTTTGCGACTCCTATCGATATCTCCTTCGCTGTAAAGCTATTGTAGCAGTCTAGGTCGAAGAAAATATCGATATAGGTGTTGTATTTGCCTACCAGATAATTCAGGTATATGCTTTCGACAAGTGAAATGAAAAAAGAGCGTTTATGGGGACACTTTATCTCAGGATATCAACAAATGATAATCCGGAGTACGATTACTGTTCTGAAAATTCGTGTAAATGGAAGCAAGCTCAGATGAATGGGACAAGGGATATTTTTGATCACAAGCCACTACTGAGCACTTGAGTTTATTAATTTGGATTTCTGCTCCAAAACACGTATTTTCGAGTGTAAAGGTCGTCCAAATTGCCAACAATCGCACGTGCGTCATTTTTAACGAAGATTTTAAGGTTGTTCTGCATGAAAGTCATAGGAATCATTATCGGCACCACGGCTTGCTCATTCGCCACGAAAAGGAACGAGAAACGCCTCAAGCTTTCGGACCGGTGTTTAAAAGTTTATTCCAGAGCAGTGTCGAGGCTAGAATTGCGGTTAGAGAAGCTAGCACCTTAGGAAATGAGATCTTCGAAGAAGAGGAAGGTTTACTGTATGGTCCAATAATAAGTTGACAAATTTTAAAATTATATACACAGAAATCAAAGTCAATATTTTAAATGCGTATTTTTCGAGACAACGTTCGTTAAACTGTTTCGTGTGATTCACACAAAACTATTCTTTAAAGTTGGATACCGTTTTGGATTTAATAAAATAGACACGTAATTTTGACATGAACCTCAGAAAATACGTTTTTCACAATTACTGTTATTTATTTACATTTGAAGGCAAAAAAATAAGTCGATTTTCAGTAAATACGATTTCTGATGGCCATCATTGTCAAACGCACTTAAGGAAATTTAATTTTCGAGGTTCATGCCATAGAAAATTAATTCTGATAATTTTGAATGCAGACCTATACTTCACTCTTAACGGTACGAAGCATTTAGTTGAGCAGTCCGCGCAGAGATATTCTGGCCGCCATCTTGTGCTGCATATGTTCATCAATTAAACGGCCTCAATTTTTTACATGGTATTTAAGACGTGTACTTTTGTTCGTTAATAAATATTTGTATAGAAAATAATTTATTGCAGAAAAAATGTTGAACATGAAAGTAAAATAAGGCTCTGAGACCGCAAAATTCCCTTGGGAACGTACATTTCAAGACTAGTTGGGCAACATATTACTTGTTACCACACATATCTCGCGAAATTACCAGGAGAAGAAAATCAGAGAAGTCGGAAACAGGGAATGGCTGATATTATAGTGATACCAAAAGTGCGCTCCGCCACAAACCATGAAGTTATACAATGAGGTGACAAAAGTCAGGGGATACCTCCTAATATCGTGTCGGACCTCCTTTTGCCCCGCTCCCGCCTAGTGTAGTAATTCGACGGGGCATGGACTCAACAGCGGCAGCAACATTGAGCCCTCCGGCTTCTATAGCCGTTCATAATTGCGGAAGTGTTGCCAGTGTAGGATTTTGGGCACGAACGGGCGTCTCGATTATGTCCCACAAATGTTCGACGGGATTCGTGTCTGGTGATCTGGGTGACAAAATAATTCGCTCTAATTGTTGTTCTTCAAACCAATCGCAAACAATCGAGGCCCGGTAACTTGGCACATTGTCATCCATAAAAATTCCGTAGTTGTTTGAGAAAATGAAGTCCATGTATGGCTGCAAATAGTATCCAAGTAGCCAAACATAACCATTTCCACTCAATGACCGATTCAGGTGAAGTGTTGCCAACTTAGTAGATTTTCCACTAAAACTGGTGGTTTCTATCCTCCTTTTAGTGGCGAAACATTGCTTCTAGTGGCTGGTGGAATTTATAGTGGTTTAGCAGAATTCAGTTTCAGTTAATGCAATCTCTCAACCAGTAAGCTATTTATATGTTTCGAAATATGTTATTTCTACTTTATTTGATTTCAGGAGTATTTAATTTTTATTGCGAAGACACCACTGATGCTTTACAATGTGACATCAAACGAACCATGACACTCGATGGACTGCAGGCGGGGATTTCGTGTAGAATGAACAGTATTTAGTAGCACCTGGTTATAGTTCATTTCACGAGCGAAGGCAGCTTGCGCAAAATGGTTCAAATAGCTCTGAGCACTATGGGACTTAACTTCTGGGGTCATTAGTCCCCTAGAACTTAGAACTACTTAAACCTAACTAACCTAAGGACATCACACACATCCATGCCCAAGGCAGGATTCGAACCTGCAACCGTAGCGGTCGCGCAGTTCCAAACTGTAGCGCCTAGAACTGCTAGGCCACCCCGGCCGGCGCGGCTTGCACAGGTGCAATGAGTGCTCACTTATTTCAATGTCGCTTCGAATAACCACTGAGCATATCCGAACGGATATGTTCATCGTACGTCTCATATTGACTTCTACAGTTATTTCACTCATTGTTGCTTGTCTGTTAGCACTCACAACTCTACGCAAACGTCACTGTTCTCGGTCGTTGAGCGTAGACCATCGACCACAGCATTGTCCGTGGTGAGAGGTAATGCCTGAAGTGTGGTATTGTCAGCACACACTTGACCCTGGGGATCGCAGGATATTGAATTCCCTAACGATTTCCGAAATGGTGTGTGTTATATGTCTAGCTCTAACTGCTCGAACAAACAATTCATAAATGCGAGAAGCACGTCTTAATTACTTTGTCATTTTTCCCGATATTTCACATCGGTATTCCTTAGCAACACTAAAATTAAATTACATTCCGACTTTTCCCTTTGTACGTCAATTCTTTTGGGGTGATATATGATACCTTCTCGCCATTCTTTACTTATTTGACATAATGTCCATTTTCTCATCTGTAAATTGAGTTTCTATCCGTTGTCGGTCAGTCCAACAGGAAACATAAATCTGAAGCAGATAGCAGTAAAAATTACGCAACATCGTATTCTTCTGCTGCACACTGAAATTCGTTGTTACTATGTACAGGATGACAATTATGGAACTATATGAAAAAAAAACATAAATTATTTACAAACTCCGGCGAGCAGGCACTTCATTCAACATGTAAACGTCACTACAGATATTTGGATTTAGGTTATAATATGTTCGATATGCCTGGAGATGCCTGGTGATGATGTGGCACAGACAAACAGCGAAATTTTGCGCGACCCGCTGCACTGTCGGAACATCGATGCTGTTGATGACCTTCTGAATGGCTGTTTTCGGCTCACCAATGGTTTCGCGTTATTGCTGTACATCTTGTCTTTAATATAGCCCCCCAAAAAGGAGTCGCATGTGTTCAGATCAGGAGAATATGACGACGAATCGAGGCCCCTGCCAGTGGCCTCTGAGTACTCCAGAGTCAGAATGCGATCCCCACAGTACTCCTGCAGGACATCAAACAGTCTTTCTTCGATAGAGTCGATCCCAGTCTTACATGAACCAATTTTGTCGAAATCAGGGTCACTTTGGATAAAGGGGATGAAATGATCTTCCAAAACCGTCACATACTGTTCGGTAGTCACCATGATATCAAGGAATATCGCACCGATTGCTTCGTGACTGAATGTTGCACACCACATAGTCACCGGTTGAGGGGTAAGAGACTTCTTGATGGCGATATGCGGTTCTCAGTCACCCAAATGCGCTAATTTTGCTAATTGGCGAACCCGTCCAAATGAAAGTGGGCTTCGTCGCTAAACCAAAACATATTAATTCCCATCATCCCACGTGGCCAACCGTGCAGTTAGAACGTCCGTTCAGAAGTTATGACCATTTTATTTCATATAGTTCAATGATTGTCACCCTGCATAAATAAATGACGGAAACAGATCCATAGAAACAGCTTCAGAAATATTAACAATTAAAATACCGTAGTTGGTGATTTCTTTTGGAGTTGTACATTGCGCTATATTTATTAGTTTACATCTCAAGGGCCACATCTTCGAGCCTTGTGAAAGACGTAGAAAACTGATATTTTACGCACATTGCCCACTGTAACGTTCTTCTTCCTTGTCACACATTGCAAAGATAACAGGACAACAAGCATCAGTTAGCGATTAAATGGCGAGGAAGGTGATGCAAGCAATACCCCCGAGCGTTAGGGTCTACGAAGAAATCACAAAGTTTATTTAATCCATTGTGGCGCAGTGGTACAGCAAACTTATGTTATGATAGGTATTAATAGACAATCATAGTTCGAACAATGCCCTGTATTGGCTCAAAAACGAGGCCTTTCACCTGGGTTGGGCATCATCAGGTTATCTCGTGCGGTTTGCGCAACCACTCAAAGCAGCGCTGAGTAAGAGCACGCTCGTACTGTAAACCGGCACTTCGAAAAATGGTTCAAATGGCTCTGAGCACTATGGGACTTAACATCTGTGGTCATCAGTCCTTTAGAACTTAGAACTAATTAAACCTAACTAACCTAAGGACATGACACACATCCATGCCCGAGGCAGGATTCGTACCTGCGACCGTAGCAGTCGCGCGGTTCCGGACTGAGCGCCTGAACCGCTAGACCACCGCGGCCGGCAAACCGGCACTTCGTTCCGCACATGTTCATGTATATGAAGTGGTCTGCACACATATGTGATGTTACAGTCGTTGCACTACCTCTGTCGTGTATTTCTGATTTTTAATCTATAATTCTCATGACTGATGTGTCATAATACAATGAAGCGCCAAAGAAACTGGAATAGGCATCCGTATTCAAATACAGAGATACGTAAACAGGCATAATACAGCATTGCTGTCGCAACGCCTAAATAAAACAAAAAGTGTCTGGCCAAGTTGTTAGATCGGTTCTGCTGCTACTATGGCAGGTTACCAAGATTTAAGTGAGTTTGAACGTGGTGTTATAGTCGACGCACAAGCGATGGATGGTATACAGTATCTCCGATGTAGCGATGAAGTGGGGATTTTCCCATACGACCATTTCACGAGTGTACCGTGAATATCAGAAATCTGGTAAAACATCAAATCTCCAACATCACAGCGGCCAGAAAAAAAATCCTGCAATAAGAGGACCAGCGGCAGCTTAAGAGCTGGACCATCAACAAGTGTCAGCATGCGAGCCATTCAACTAAACATCGTCGTTATGGGCTTCCGGAGCGAAGGCCCACTCGTGTACCCTTGATGACTGCTCGACACAAAGCATTATTCTTCGCCTGAGCTCGTCAACACCGACATTGGGATGTTGATGACTGGACAAGTCTCGTTTCAAATTGTGTCGAGCGGATGGACGTGTGCAGGTTTGGAGACAACCTTACGAATCCATGCACCTGCACGTCAACATGAGTGTGTTCAAGCTGATGCAGGCTCTGGAATGTCGTGGGGCGAGTGCAATTGGAGTGATATGGGACCCCTGGTACGTCTAGATACGACTCTGACAGGTGACACGGACGTGAGAATCCTATCTGATCATCAACATCCATTCATGTCCACTGTGAATTCCGACGGACTTGGGCAATTCCAGCAGGACAATACCACGCCCCACACTTCCAGAATTGCTACAGAATGGGGTCAGGAACACTCTTGTGAGTTTAAACGCTTTCGTTGGTCGCTAAACTCCCAGACATGAACATTATTGAGCATATCTGAGATGCCTTGCAACGTTCTGTTCAGAAGAGATCTCCACCCCCTCGTACTCTTAAGGATTTATGGACAGCCCTGCAGGATTCGTGGTGTCAGTTCCCTCCAGCACTACTTCAGACGTCAGTCGACTCCATGCCACGTCGTGTTGCGGCATTTTTGAGTGCTCGTGATGCCCCACACTATATTAGGTAAGTGTACCAGTTTCTTTGGCTCTTAAGTGTATTTTGTACATTTATCATTTGTATAATTTTATTTGGACCAGTTTTAATTCATCTGTGTAAAATTTCAGTGAGAAAGCTAAAAACAGTTAAATACAGATGAAGTACCCTGCATTTATAACCCTGGGTTCAGTGTGGGGCGGCGGTGGGGTGGGAGGAGTGCTGTGGCCTGTTGTGGTGTTCTGAACCAATGAGGGCTACGTCAGGACCAAGCCTCTCCGTCGTTTGTAGGTCGCCGGTTTAATAAACAATACACACACACACTACGTTTACGATTGAAAATGTGTTTGGGAAACTGACGTGGACGGTATCATCGTAAATACTGAATTGCTTCTTATATCTGCGTGGATCACAACTGCAACAAACATTTTAAAAATATCCCTAAACTTTATCAGAGACCTTCGTTAGAGGGTGTTGTTTACATATTTTTATGATGTAGGTTCTAAGTTTCAAATTAAAATTTGGAATACCTTATATTTCCAACAAGGGTTGGGTTGTTGTAGGGAAGGAGACCAGACAGCGAGTACATCGGTCCTGCATTTGCCTGGAGCGATTTGGGGAAATCAATGAAAACCTAAATCAGGATGGCCAGACGCGGGATTGAACCGTTGTCCTCCCGAATACGAGTCCAGTGTGCTAACCACTGCGTCACCTCGCTCGGTTTCTAACAAGGGAATGGGCACATGCGAAATGACGAAACCCATCCCGAAATGTTTTGCACCGGAAGAAAACAACAAAACAAACGCACTGCCTAAATTTTTCCTGCTATTGCACAATGCAACTATTTTTTCAAAATGTTTAAAATTGTCAAATAATTTGCCTGCCAAATAGCTGGAGAAATGTAGCCTACGCTACTGGCGTAGCTGGAGCAGACAGAGCATGTGCAATAGTTGCTTCTCAGCTTTGACTGATGGCGCGACACTCGATAAACAATACGATTCAACCCTACCATGCAAGCGCGTGCTGAAAAGTAATTCCTCCGAATTTTTCATGTGGAAATCTTAGAGATTTTTAAATAACCCAAATGTTAGTATCATTCTACATCTTTAATCCTCATGCTTACGTATTTGTTTGTCAATACAATCGTCGCCGGCCGTGGTGGTCTAGCGGTTCTAGGCGCTCAGTCAGGAACCGCGCGACTGCTGCGGTCGCAGGTTCGAATCCTGCCTCGGGCATGGATGTGTGTGATGTCCTTAGGTTAGTTAGGTTTAAGTAGTTCTAAGTTCTAGGGGACTTATGACCACAGATGTTGAGTCCCATAGTGCTCAGAGCCATTTGAACCATTTGAATATAATCGTCACCCTTGCGATGACACATTTTTATATTATTATATGAATACGTGGTGTATGTTCTTTTGCACATGTCTGAAAGAAGAGACTGCACGCATTCACATAATTCTTTCACTTAGGTGGGCAATGGATCTACCTTCTCCAGTGCGGATGCACAAGTACATCCGACCTCCTGCGGGAATCTCACAGTGGAAACTCCCCGTCTCATCCCCCTCAGGATTAGTGATAAAATGGCGCAGTGGATAGCCCGTCAAAAACTGAACACCGATAAATCATGAAAGCAGGGAGAATGGGTGCTGAACTGTGAAAAAAAGAAGCAAAACAGAAACAGTGAGCGCTCCAAGGTCATGACGTTCAACATCGAGCGAACTACAAGTATCACGGCGTCGTGGTTGTGGATTACAACGTACGAGATCCGTGTTCGAATCTCTTTCGTGCCCCATTTTTTTCACAACATTATGAACTTTCCGTCCGGTCATTATCGTGTATGTTCTCCTTCTGTAGTCTTGGCAATTGGTTATAGAATATTAATCCTGTGGTAGGTAAAGTCGCAAGTAAATGTAATGGATGAATAGAGAGAGCAGGCGAGACGCCGCATAAACGTCTTACAGGAATGAAAACAACGAATAAACGGGTGTGAACTACGTTAAAACAAAGGAATTGAAGAGTCAAAACTTCCAAAACGGAATGCAAGAGTGATAACATGTGGTACTTGTGTAGAACAAATAGAAGCTATGTACATCAGGGACCTCCATCCTTACAACTGGCTAGTGTAAACGGACGTTACACCACGACATAGACACAAATTTAAATACAGTGAATAGACTCATCACAAGGGATGATCCGTGTGGCTAATGGGACCAGGTAGACAGGTTTCTTAGGTTAAAGCCGAAGTCCAGACAGACAGTAATCAAGAAAAACAGAATAAAAGAAGCTTTATGTACAGTAAATAGGGATAAAGCCAAGTGTAGTATCAATTTATTTCACCAAAATATCACGGGAATGAAAAATAAAGTAGATGAGCTGATAGTGTGTTTAGATGATCTCAAAAATAAGAATGAGATTGATATACTTTGTCTGAATACCATGTAACTGTGGGGATGGAAAGTGTCAGTATAAATGGGTATAATTTAGCATCTCACACTTGCAGATCTAGCATGGATAAAGGAGGAGTTGCGATTTACACAGAACAAGGACATAAGCACAAAACTGTAGATGTAAGTAAATTTTGTGTCGATCAGCACTTTTGAAGTTTGTGCATTTGAACTACAGGTAGATAATGTAGTGTTGATATTAGCAACAGTGTACAGGTCCCCATTAGGAGGTTGGGAGCATTTCATAAAAAAGTTCGACTCCCTATCATGCTGTATGTCAGACAAAAAGAAGTTATTAATCTGTGGTGATTTCATTGTAAACTTTCTAAGAGGATCTGATAGGAAAAGTGAGATAGAAGTGCTATTAATAACATATAGCTTAGAATCAGTGATCAATTTCCCTACACCTATAGCTCAAGACAATAGCACTCTAATGGATAATGTATTTGTACAGCAAAAGGATGTAAAATTAACACTTGCTTTCCCTGTGATAAATTGATTATGAGACCATGGTGCCCCACCGATTAACTGACAAAATTTAGCAGGGTGTACAGTACAGAAGTCATTAAGTAAAAGTGTAAAGCTGGTCGTCCCGGTATCTATGGAGCATTTCAGAGAGAGTTTAAGAAATGTTAATTGGGAAGATGTATATAATGAGCCAAATGACAATGATAAATGCAACATATATCTTGATAAATTTATATCACTTTTTGAATACTGTTGGTCCAAAAAAATGACTAAATGTAACACCAAACAGCTATCAAAGAGACCTGGGATCACTATAGGTATTAAAGTGTGTTCAGAAAGAAAAAGAAAATTGTACTAGGCTGCAAGAATTAGTAAAGACCCAGAAGTAATTTTCACTATAAAAATTATTGTAACATACTGAGAAAATTTCTCAGAAAATCAAAAAATAAATATGTTAGAGATGAAATAAAAAACTTGGGCAAGAAAATCAAATCACAATGGAATGATGTTAGAAGAGAGACAGGAAAAGTGACCACTGGGTTAGTTAGTACTATTATTAAAGAGAAAGAGACCATCTTAACCAAAAGTACACAAGTACTTAAAGTATTTAGCAGCCATTTCTAAAGTGTATGTGAAAAAATTGGCGAGAATAGTTCAAATGGAAAAGCCAAGCAGTCCATGGAAGAGTCAGTTTTGAGAAATGCTAGTCAGATTATTGTTATCTAACTATCTCTTGTGAAATAACGAAAATCATTAAATCTTTGAAAAATAAATGTTCTGTAGATATTAAAACAATTTGAAGCAGTTACAGCTGATGTGCTGGGTCACATCTGCAATGCATCACTAACTCAAGGTATTTTCCCAGACAGGTTAAAATATGTCACTGCCAAGCCTCTCTACAAAGAAGGGGACACCACAGATGTCCATAATTACTGACCAGTATCATTGCTTAGACCTTTTTCAAAAATCTTCGAGAAAGTAAAGTACTCAAGAGTGTTTAGCCATCTCAACAGCAATGGGATACTTAGTAAATTACAGTTTCGATTTCAAAACTGCTGAAACAAGAAGCTAAACTAACACTGTTTGCTGATGATACAAGCATCATTATTAATCCATTAAAAGGAACTCCAATAGAAAATGATACAAATAATGTCTTTGGAAAAGTTATTGATTGGTTTTCTGCGAACAGGCTTGCTCTGAACTTTGAAAAAACCACAGTACATTCAATTTTCTACTGCAAGGAGTACAGTTCCTTCAACAAATATAACACATCAACAGAAGTCAGTAGCCAGGGTAGAGCATACTAAGTTTTTAGGTGTACATATAGATGAGAATATTAATTGGAAAATTCATATTTTTGATCTCCTAACTCGACTAGGTTCACTAACTTTTGCAATCAGAATGATGGATAATTTTGAGGATATAGAAATTAGTAAGCTAACATACTTTGCATACTTTCACTTTATGATACAATACAGAATAGTATTCTGGGGTAACTCAACCCTTAGGCAAAAAGTTTTCACTGCTCAAAAGAAAGTGATGAGAATAATGTGTAGGGCTCATAGTCACACATCCGGCTATTCTGATTTACGTTTTCCGTGATTTCCCTATATCACTCCAGGCAAATGCCGGGATGGTTCTCTTGAACGGGCATGCCGACTTCCTTCCCTAATCCGATGAGGCCGATGACCTCGCTGTTTGGTCTCTACCAACGAACAACACAACCCAACCAACAGTCACACATCTTGCAGGCATCTCTTTAAAAAATTATGAATTCTTTCAACAGCCTCACAGTACACTTACTCAGTAATGAAATTTTTTCTCAGCAACATGGACCAATTTAAAAAAAAACAGTGACATTCAATACCAGAAGAAAGAAAGACTAACACTGCCCTCTAATTAGCCCGTCTTTTAGAAAAATTACTAGATGAAATAAAATGTCTGACAGACAGCAGTAATAGTTTTAAAACTAAATTGAAATCATATTTCACTGGCAGCTTTTTCTATACCATAGATGAATTCTTGAATAGGAATAAATATATCTGCAGGTATAATACAGGCAGTTTGTGCCAGTTAAGGGGAAGGTGTAGGTAATAAAAATTTTAAGTTTTAAAACAACAACAAAATCCTTGATTTATGTGTGCATTTCCTATGCACTTGACACGTTCCACACCATATCGGTTACCGTGAGATTGATCAATGGAACACACAACTAACTAACTAACTCAGTGATCGGATGGACAGTTGTTAATTTTGTGAAAAGAAATATGAAGCACGGGGAAGCTTTGAACAGAGAACTGCAGCTTGGCAGGCCAACGTCGTGACCACACATCCACTACGACGTACCTGCTGAAATACACTCCATATTGCACATCTTGCGTTTGGACCGTTTACTGTTTCGATTTTACTTCTATTTAACAGTTCAATACACGTTCTTTCTGTTTTCATGCTTGATCTGTGTTTATAACATGCTATCCACTGGGCCATCTTACCACTACATGTGAGGGGGGTGCGGTGGGGAATGTCCCTTGTCAGAATAGCCAGCACAGAGCAAATGGACAGGGACTGTGAGTAGGTGGCGCTCGATGGGAATGTGGGTCGACCGAGGAGCTTGCGGAGATAGTGCGAGCAGACACAATAAGCGCAGTGTCCCAGTTAGCGCAGTGGCTAACGCACTTCCATACTAAGCAGGAGATCGCGGATTCGAATCCTGATCCACTACACATTTTTACTGGTCGCCGCAGATTCCACGTAATCTCCAGATGCAGCTAGCATTAGTAATCCCTTTCGTTTCCTTTGTCTCCTCTCTCCACCTTCAGTTTACATATGAGACACATTTCTTCCAACGAGACACCAGTTTGTTGATAGCGCCACTGTAGAATATTTGACTTTGTTGACGGCGTCACCACTACTCCTCTGCTTAACCGCTTCATCACTGTCGAAGTGAAGTAGTCGAAGGTGTTCTATAAGTTTTGGAAAGACATGGAAATCGGACGGTGCCAAGTCAGTATTATATGGAGGATGATCGATGGCAGTCAGCTCTAGGCGTCTGATTGTTGAAGAGGTCGCAGCGCTCGTGAGTGGTCTCTACCGGTAGAGAGCTGCAAATACGAAAACATGAAGAATAAAGAAGTAGAACATTAGCAACGTTTGTTTTATTTAAAAAGCTTTATGAGTTTTTACATAAAAAATCAGGAGGCGTTGTTTCTCATCACGCCCTCGTAATTTACAAAGTGGACTTCAATTTCAATTATTTCAATTCATATTTTCTCTGATACCATTGTTAACAATTACGATTTCCACGAAGTTGCAACTGATTTAGTACCCAGAAGCAACAATCAGTTCATTTTTCGGTATCTGTAAGTGTTAATAAGTGAACATAGAATGGATAAATAATCATTGAGCTTTCTTCATATATACCTGCTTTTACAGAGTGTTCGAAAAAAAGTGTCAAACAATTTGAAAGATGGCGGTACTCATCGAAACAAGAAAAATAAGTCCAATAAACATGGACCCGGAAACGCATACTTTCCGAGATAAACACGTGTTTGTAGAAAGGACTGCGAGACGCTTGGTTGCGGATATTAGCACAGTCGCATTGGCACTCCGTCAAATTCGTCGGCAGTGTATTATGAGGTCCTACTCACAGTACTCTAGTTGCCATTAGGTGTTCTCCAGTCAGTTGTATGGGACGAGTCGTGATGAAGACTACTTTAGTTTTCGTCGTATTTGTGTGCCTTAATGTACATAACTGTCAACCCTGGGCACGAATCATGGTGTTTCACCTTCTTCCAAACGCGGATTCAATTACGTATTTACTGTTATTCCTCTGCTTGTAGGTACAGATTTACATTTTCCCTGTTCCACCAATTGCTAGCAATGGAAGCCTACTACTCGGCAAGTGGAATCGCGGACATGATATTCTACTATGGTTTATCAAATGGACGTAGACTACGAGCCTGTGCTCTCTACACTGAAAACTATCCACACCGCAGAGCGCCCTCTGAAAGCTGTTCGGCAGAATTTTCCATCGTCTGAGGGACACAGGTACCCTTGCACCTCGAAAGACTGACAGTGGAAGGCCCTGCACAGTCCGCTCGCGTGACATGGAGGAGCGTGTGCTACGTTCGGTGGAAGAAACCCCTAGGACCGGTGTGCGACGATTAGCAGCAACAGCAGAAGGAGTGTCTCACTCTCTTATCTGGGGGGGGGGGGATTTTATGTACAGTTACTGTACCTATATCATCTACAGCGCGTTCCGGCCCTAAGGCCACAGGATCATCATGGCAGACGGCGGTTCTGTCACTGGTTGTGCAGAAGTGTGCCGCAGCTTCACTGTTCACATCCAAGAATTTATTTACCGATAAGGTAGAGTTCACAAGACATGGTGTGAATTTCCATAATCAGCATGCACGGGCAGATATAAATCCCCAATCAATGCAGGAAAGAGGGCATCAACACCAATTCTCAATCAACTTACGGGTAGGCGTACTAGGCGATAGATTACAATGCTTAATTGGGGAACATTATCTGTACTTTCTCAGTAATGTATTGCCTACATTGCTGGAGGTTGTGTCATTGCAGCAACTGATATAAATGTGGTTCATTCATGATGGCGCACCAGCACATTTTCGTACAATGTGCGTGAACGTCTGACTCAGACATTTCAGGACAGCAAGGTCCCACACCTTGCCCTACCCCTGCCATAGAACTCACTCCCCTAGGCATCTGGTTATGGAGACACTTGAAGGAATTGGTTTACGCTATGCCATTCAACGATGTGCGGACACTACAAGATCCCGTCTTCGAAGCGTTCCAGCGGATACAACAACAACCGGGCATACTTCAAAGGTTGCGTCATTCCTTACGCCGGAGGGCAGAGGAGTGCATTGTCATGAATGGACGCCACGTTGAACATCTCCTGTAAACTCGTGCTTACTGCAGAAATTATGCATTTCCGGGACCATGTTTTTGGATTTATCTGAGAAAGTATGTACTCCTGGATCCATGTTTATGGGACTTATTTTTCTTGTTTCGATGAGTACTACACTTCTCAAAGTATTCGACACTTTTCTTTGAACACCCTGTAGAATCTGTGTCTGTGCGGATTCTATAGTTTCGGAGTAACGTGGAATCCAGTTAAATTTCTCAATCCTGCAACGATAAAACACGAAGAGCGCGTTATGCGGGTGAGATCACATAATTGTCCTTGAGAGCTACATATGTGTGATTTACCGGCTAATTTCTTAGACATTCCTTGAATGATATTGACATTTCGATAGAAACTGTACGAAAATTAGGAGATAAGAAAAGCTGATGATTTTGGGAATTACGTTGATGATAGTTTTCATTTAAAAGCCAGGAATAAGAATATCTTCTTAACCCAAGGAAACAGTAGTTTTTAGTGACAAAGAAAAGGCTGTCCACTTTTGATTAAATGAAGGAGGACAAAAAAGCTTAAAGCTAACCATTTTGCAAAGCTGGCTCTGATTTATAAAATCTTGATATAAACTTTAAAAATGAAACAAAGAATTTGATGAAGAAAGAAATATGCAACAAAATGAAACTCGGAAAAGTGTGAAAGCAAAAGTATTAGAAAGGTTCAGAGCTGCACATGAGAGGCGATGTACCATTAGTGCAAGAGATCTACGAGACTAGATTATTCGCATCGTAAGCAAAATCGGCATTAGCGATTTCCAAGCAGCCTCGAGATTGTTAACCACAGTCAGTGAATCATACAGAATAATAAGATGTAGACACTACAAATTTTACTTTAAGAGTAGTTGTAGAGGAGACATCATTAATGGACAGTACTGTAGCGAAATTAGGAGTTGGCATCAAGAAGAAGCTACCTGTATCACTTCAACTGCTGTGCATATCGCTGATCAATCGGGTTTCTTAAAAACTTCGTACAGACTGCGCTTGAACGTTTCATGACTGGAAGAAAACAGAATACGTTGTGCCAACTGATGAACGTCATAGCACATTTGTATACATTTTTGTAGTGAACTTTGTTGTTAAAATCTCAAGGCCAATTAGGACCAAAAATTAACAAAGGACTGTTTAATTGTGAAAATCTTGAAATCGACATATCAAAATCTAGTAAAATGGGAAAGAGTGATTTAGAACATTTCCTTCTCCGTCTTGTTACCTATTGTAGAGATTAATTCGTTTCTTTTGTAGGACTCTTGACCTGAACATAACGACACCTCTGTCTTTCAGGAGGACGACAAAAAGACTGTTGATAAAATACGGAATCCTCTCTGGATTATCAGTGTGAATTAACCTCTTGTTAAGGAACTTTTTTCGACAGTGGAAAGAATTTTTCAGGAATTTGTCCGACAACATTTCTGTCATTTGCTCTTTATCTTTTTGCGTTGCCACGTTTTGCGAATTTGACAAAGTATGCTTCATACGTAGCACAATACGCAGAACATTTATTTCTTACGGTACCCATAGGCGTTCACAGAAATTTGAAGGGGGGGGGGGGAGTAAGACTCCAAAACAGTCATTTTTGGTGTAAATGATTTAGTCAGTTTCGGGATGTGTCATGCTACAAGAACTAAATTTTGTATCTTACAAAAACTTATACACCAGAGAACTGTTGGTTAGCCGTGGTGAATGAGAATTCTGTAATGAATGAAAACTATGACTGCATCCAAAGTTTGTCTCTATAAAACTAGTAATTACTGTAAATTGTTTAAATTTATTAACTTTTTTTTTGTTGAGTTAGCCTGGTGTAAAGAAAATGTTTGTTTCCACCTTATAGGCGCTTCCCATTTTTGTGACGACGATTTAACATGGAAATCATTCATTGTGAATAAAATGCATAAAATTCGAAAATTATTTTCAGACCTGTGCAACAAGAAGTTTTATAAAATTATTTATTATTTATTATTCCATTTCAATAACTTGAATTCCCGACTGAGGTGCTACATGTTGATCTCTGCTTGTTATTTTTGTAAGAATTGTACCTGCAACATTTTAAGTGTTGAAATAAACGGGAAATAATCCCAAAGATTAATGATATGTTATAAAAAATGGTTCAAATGGCTCTGAGTACTATGGGACTCAACTGCTGTGGTCATCAGTCCCCTAGAACTTAGAACTACTTAAACCTAACTACATCACACACATCCATGCCCGAAGCAGGATTCGAACCTGCGACCGTAGCAGTCGCACGGTTCCGGACTGCGTGCCTAGAACCGCGAGACCACCGCGGCCGGCTGATATGTTATATTTTGGTATGGTTAAGTGCTTGAAATAGCCGTGTTTTTTCCGCGCTGCACGACGCTACGTCCTCTTGTCATAGATGCTAGGCGGTAAATCCCTTTTCATACAAATGACTTTCTGCCAAAAACCGACTACTCCTTGTAGATGAACGTCACATGCTTGAGTGTAATCAGCCACCAACCACGTTGCGCGTGGATCAGTAAAATCATGATCAATTAACTGCGCAGACTGTGGACTTCTAAAATCTTGAGTACGCTGTAGATTGAGCATGCGCAGAAACAGTGGACTGTGTCATCATCTACTATCATTGAAAGTTAAACTATTCTCGCCGAACCCATCCCTGTCATAGTAATGAATTTTGTACCTTATGAATTTTTATTTTGTTCTTTGTTTTGTTTCTGTGGCACTTTGTGAAAGTTGCTCGACACTCTGTTGTTCTTCCAAGAAAGAAACAAAATATCTTAGTGCGAAAAGTTATTTATGATTTACAATACCTGTATAAAGAAAAATCCTACACTATGCATAAATAAGAACGTAAACTGGATAAATATTTTAATGAAAATTCTTTCAACAGGGAAAAAGTCAGATCTGTTTTACGAAGAGAGTAGCTTTCGATGTAATTTGACGCTTCGAAAGAAAACTAGACACAAAGGAAAAGTAAAAAAGGTGCTATTCTTTGCCTTCTAATTTTTCTTTGGGTGTAAGTATATGTTTTCATGTTTTCTCGAACCAATAAACGACAATGTTTTGAAATGTTTGGATGACACTTTTCCTTGTATTTTGGTTTCCAGGACAGCGGAGAACTTACCGTATGACGCTTTTAAATAACATTCACAATGAATTTTGCTTTTGTCATTAGTAAACTCTTTTATAATTCATGTTCTACATTCAGTTACTTTCAGGCGCTAAACTGCACAGCAGACAGCTCTAACAGTACACGTTAAGTTTGGTGCCGCCCGAGGCTTACGAGAAAGAAAGGTCGCGGCGCGTACATCACGAAGGTAAGCCTGAACTCGCTCTCTCGCTCAGCTCAGCTGACAAAATGTGTTTCTAAACCTGCTACCTCGAATCTGGGCGTGTACTTACGAACAAGAATTGCATCTTCTACTGGAATCTGCTATTATGAAGTTTTACTAATTAACAGCACTACAAAAAAATTAATTTAAGATCAATACTCGATATAAAGGGTATAACGTCTTGCTTATACTATTTAGTCTCTTCTGCTTGTCCTCATTTCATAAAAGAAGTGGTGCCTTACGCAACTTATTATCATTCCAGCATGATTTTAATTTTATTGTACCCCATTACAACAGTAACAAATTGTAAGTAGGTCTATGGACTTGCGATCATTGTAGGACTAATAACAGTAAGACTCCATAGTAGCGGATTCCAGTAGAATCTGCAATTTTCGTTTGTACGTACACACCTAGTCACGAGTTAACAGGTGTAGAGACGTAGTTTGTCTGCCAAGTTGAGCAAGAGAGAGAGCTCCGGCCTACATTCGTGGCGTACGCGCCGCGGCCTGTGTTTGTCGTAGGCCTCGTGTGCTGCCGAGTAAACGTAAACGACCACGTGTGACAGTCGGTACTCAGTACAGGGACACAACACCGCGAATACTGCAGTAGACTTGCTTACCAAGAGTGGTCGATTGCGACACGAAACTCACTCGTGTAAAAGAAACTTCAGGGCTATACAGACCACTGTTAAGATGGTTATACGTGCGAAAAAAACGAGTAGTTTCCACATTTTTTAAGATAATTGCAGGCTGTCTTAGCAGCCATAAATTAACCATGTGTTTCTTTCGATGTATTCTTTCTGTACTTAAAATTTCGGGGCAGGTTTCAACCTGTCGGAGTGGATGCTATTCTTCATGCAACACTGAACATACATTCCTCAGAACTTTGAGATTTTATGTAAATTTTCCTTTATAAGTACAGCTTCACATGTAGGTTTGGAAAATTTAGTGGGATTACGGAAGAATTCCCATGATTCCCTCCAAGTCTTGATTCACAATTAAAATACATTGACGAGATGCAATATTTCTCCAAATATGACGTGTAATATCAGTTTAACTTATTTATAAACACATCGATAGAAGAAAGAGCTCTTCCTTTTCTGCTTAGATGGTTCTAAATCGAGGCGCAAGATTCTGATGTCATAATATTATGTAGGCAGACGTTACCTCAGTTTGAAAGTATGCAATTCCGTACTAACTCTAACATTCACTTGCGTTGTGATAGCTGAAAGCAAGTCAAGATTAGAGGCACCTTTGGTACTGTATCTAGTGACTTGACAGAGGCGACGTCTGCGATTTGGAACGCTTTCCGTTGTTCGATACCAACGTAATTATTATCTACATGGCTCTCTATAGTATCAAAATCAAATATCTCATTATCTTTATTATTAAGTCTTCAGTACACCTATCTCTCGTAGATAGACCACTTAAATGGAGTTCACAGAAACTACAGACTTGCACTCTTCATAAATTGGTATCACAAAATGCGTAGGAGTGTTTAGCGTTAGTATGATGTACCATAATTTCCCAGCTGCACGAGGTCAGAGAATGATACCATATCTCAACTCAAGTATAATTGCTTTTCGTCTGTGCATCCACGAATAGCACAAATCCTCTGTGTTCCACTTGCTTTGAAGCACATTTAGTTAAAACGACATAAACAAAGTGAACGGAAAAAAATAAATTGCATTGCAAACTGTAGCTCCATCTTGTGTTACTTATACAAAATTAAGAGAACACGTCACTATTGTATCAGTTTTTGTAGTTGTGCAAATACATTAATTCAAAGTCCTATTTTCTCACCGTAACGTCGAAGAATAACAAGCAACACATTCGTTTCATATTCATCATAACTTGAAGAGTTTTGGAAATTTAATTGCAATGATATTTCAAATACACCATTAAAATGTACACTTTAAACAAGTATCATCATGATACTGCCTCAATAGTAAAAGAACGTGATTCCGTACGTGCTGGTCACGTATACCTCTGAATAAATAGATGGCAACACAGGAAATGAGTCAAAGAGAAGAAGGGTCTCCTGGGGCAGAAGGAAAGAAAAAGAGAGAAAATCTGCATGTATACCTCAACGACGCTACTGATCATTTTTATTAGTCAACAGTACTACACAACATACTCTATTGTCTTTCAAAATGCAGTCAAAACATCGTAACACACTGAACGTTTAACACGTCATCCCCTTCAACACTCTAGTGAATAAACACAGTCTTAACCCTATGAGCGTTCAGAAAATAAGACAGTACAACGAAATTTATACTACAACTGCATTAAGAGAGCGATTCAGAGTTTGAATAAAAATCATGGATTAATTCGAATTGGACTCTTTCAAATCAGTTTCTTTCTCCCCTTCATTTCTGCGGGGAAGGGTTTTGCAGTTTTTTTTTTAGATTTAGCAAAAGAGGGTGAGAATTCCTGTAATGGCCGGAATTTCGAGCGAAATGAAGATGTATTTTTACGGTCATTATGTAGCTACTGTCTTCTCTGTCTACTTTCTCCATATAATAACATGGAAACATTTGAATTTTAACAATCATAAGTGGTGCATCTCTAGGAGTACAAAACAATAATCTGATAATTCTCTCCTTAGCAATGAAAATTTTCTCCACTGCCTGAACTGGGACTAGCTATATCCGGGTTAATTTCCAATGAGCTGCCGTCATGGTTCAAATGGCTCTGAGCACTATGAGACGTAACTTCTGAGGTCATCAGTCCCCTAGAACTTATAACTACGTAAACCTAACTAACCTAAGGACATCACACACATCCATGGCCGAGGCAGGATTCGAACCTGCCACCGTAGCGGTCGCGAGGTTCCAGACTAGGTTCCGCCTAGAACCGCTCGGCCACAAAGACCGGCGGCTATTTACAATTTGCGCAGAAACCATATGGCAGTTATAAGAGTCGAGGGGCATGAAAGGGAAGCAGTGGTTGGGAAGGGAGAGAGACAGGTTTGTAGCCTATCTCCAATGTTATTCAATCTGTATACTGAGCAAGCAGTAAAGGAAATAAAAGAAGAAAAATTGGGAGTAGGAATTAAAATCCATGGAGAAGAAATAAAAACTTTGAGGTTCGCCGGTTACACTGTAATTCTGTCAGAGACAGCAAAGGACCTGGATGAGCAGCTGAACGGAATGGACAGTGTCTTGAAAGGAGGATATAAGATGAACATCAACAGAAGCAAAACGAGGATAATGGAATGTTGTCGAATTAAATCGGGTGATGCTGAGGGTATTAGATTAGGAAATGAGACGCTTAAAGTAGTTAATGAGTTTTGCTATTTGGGGAACAAAATAACTGATGATGGTCGAAGTAGAGAGGATATAAAATGTAGACTGTCAATGGCAAGGAAAGCGTTTCTCAAGAAGAGAAATTTGTTAAGATCGAGTATAGATTTAAGTGTCAGGAAGTCGTTTCTGAAAGTATTTGTATGGAGTGTAGCTCGCATGGAAGTGAAACGTGGACGATAAATATTTTAGACAAGAAGATAACAGAAGCTTTCGAAATGTGGTGCTACAGAAGAATGCTGAAGATTAGATGGGTAGCTCACATAACTGACGAGAAGGTATTGAATAGACTTGGGGAGAAGAGAAATTTGTGGCGGAAGATTTTGTTGTAATGATAGCCATACATTAATAATTATAAAATTAAAAGAAGAGTGTCTGAAATGACAGACCATCAATGTATCTTTATGTAGATTTATTATTACATAGAAGTTAGGCATAAGATTTTTGTCAGAATTGTGCAGATGACGGGTATCGTGGCAATGCAGAGGCCAGCCGGAGCAAAAACAAGAGGTCATCGGCTACCTGCAAGAAGGGGAGCGTCAGCGCGCCACGCGGGAGCGTCCGGTCCTACAAGCTGACAGTCTCCGGGCCGTATACCTGAGGGCTTAGCGGGGGACACCACAAGCGAAAGTGAGGCTGTCCGTTGACACTGACACGCGACCAGCAAGCAACAGCCAGCTAGCTCTCCGGACGCGGCAGCCGTTTGGAGGGATTCCCTGTGGCAGATCACGTTGTCGTGAGTACACGAAGAAGATCACGTACGGTGTCAGAACCTGCGCCTCGTGTGCCTCTGGACAGAAAGGGACGCTACATACTCACCTGTTTGAATTTTTACAACTCACTAGCATTGGCCGATCTGCATACATGAAGCAGTATCGTGCCACAAACTCTAACAAATGAATTGTCTCATTTCTAACTTCTCCTCTCACTTAGAGAGCAGTTATAGCAATCGTCGCTCCTAGTTCGATCCTGTATGGATGACCTCACACACTTGCGGAATCACTTCACGTGCCATCATCCCTCGTCGAACTGCAATATAGGGAAACGTAAAGTACTGTCCAGGGGGAGAAGAGATCTGGACTAGTGACACATCCGAACTAGTAGATCTCAGAGGCAATTAATCGACGTGAGGAGAACCTATCACTATGTCTTCCTATGGTACTGCCGTGATCATATGCGTGGGTCTTGCTGCAATCTCAACAGTGTACTGCAGATGCTCCAGCACACCCTATTGCTGTGGCAACAACGTAGCAACAACACCCGACATTTAGCACTACGTGATGTCAGTACAGTGGCCCCATCCCAAAAGGCCCCTTGATGCTCAAGGCATTGAACCACGTGCATCAATGCATATGACTCAATAGCCAACCCCCTCAGAGAAACCAACGAATTTGTGAAGTGCTTCGAATATTTCTAACAATGTGATTTAGTGCCTCATTCTCAGCACAGTCGTAAACATTGTGCAATGTGCAATCACAACTTGACACCCCATGAACCTTGGTTTTTTTCTTAAATTTCTTTCTCTAGTGTTGTTTTTGTAATGTATGTCATACCTTGTATGTGTTTGTGTTTTGCAATGTAATTCTTATGTAAGTAATAGAGTAGGGCGCACAAATTACTGTATTGTTCTCTACACCATGTTTTTTTTTTTTTAATATTCTGTACTTATTGTTGTGTGTATGCAAACAGTGTGCCTGAAGTCCCCATAAACTGAAGCAGATACCACCACTGTCATTGTGAATGGACCATCAGTTCAGGGAACATTTTGTAAAGGTTATTCTTGCTGCAGGGAGACAGAATGAATAGGGGGTTGTAATTAGATTCTGAAAGATCACAGAAAGATTGTTAACTTAAATAGTATGATGTGTGATTGAGTTCAGGCTAGGTAAATGATTGAAATTGTTGTAACATCTTGGGCATTTAATTGCAGAGCACTCAAACTCTGATTGTAAAGAATAAACTAGGCCAGATTTGGCTCACATGCCCGGGCCATATTTAGAGTGTGAATGTCTGTGTGAATTGGTGTTTGGAAGGGGCTCCCTGGGTATAGATGTGTGATGTGAGTGTTAGATTTCCATATTAAGAAGATTAAGTTGGTTACGTCATAAATAATCCTCCCTCTATGAGCTGCATTTTCTGTTGCAGTGATATATTTTTTTATATATATATATATAGAGTGCGGCATGTGGAGTCAGTTTGCAAGATTTTTCTTGGGCGATTGACTCACTACCACGCTCCTAAGTGAGCCAACCGCTCACCAATTACAATCTAAAATGGCTTAGGGGCTATGAGAGGTGGCATGAGCCCCCTCTCATATTTCTATCTTACTCTGAGTAATTCGATTTTCCTCTCTAATTGCATACGGTGAAAAGTCGCTATTCCTTCGCACGCAGCATCTCTCGTCACCCGGGTGGTCCGGTGACAGGCGGGTTCTGCTGAACTTGAAGGGGTTAAGCCGACGGGTGTGAGGGATTCGAGTGGATGGTTTCCAGACGCCGACATTGTCATAAGAGCGGGAGCGACATGCCCACAGGGGTCTGACGGAGGGGCTGGGCTAGAGATTCCGTTACTTTGCAGAAACTTACTGAAAACACTTTCTAGTGGGCTACCAGCGAGGCGTGGGAATGACTTGTGGTCCCAGGCAGTCTTGGAGGGACAAGTTCCCGCGTTTTCTGCAAAATCATAACTGTGATTGGCTCGCTCAGGGGATAGCTCTGTGACGTAGCAAAATCGCCGCAGAAATTGGCGCCAAGTATCTCCATTGGTGGAATAGTAGTGCGTCGGCAATAGAGTGGAATTTTCCACCGTTTTTCAGTTGCTGATTGGAACGTTTAACCACAGCCACTGTCGTGGGGGCGGGAATGTTCTGTGTTCAGCTTGTACAGGTGCTCTTGAGAGGTTCGGCTCTCGCCTTTCGGTCAGAGTAGGTTACAAGACTGAGCTCTCGCTGCTCAGGACAGCCTGCCTTCTGTTGGCTGTCTAATATACTTTCATTTAATTGTAACTGTTTGACAAAGTTGCTGAAGTTTTGACTTCAACAAAACTTTCCGAGTACAGTTGGCAATTGAGCGTGCTGCGTACAAGCAGCCTATGTTGTCCGTCTTGAGCAGTTTTGGCTAAAGTTGACTCTATCGGAGTTACTGTGTGACTTCTCTTGTTAAAATCACTCACTGTACGGTCAGTGCTTGTGTAGCGAGCCTTCTTCGTCTCCCTCAGAGGCGTGTTTGTGTTGCTAGGAAGTCTTTAGTCTGGAACAACCAGACCAGGAGAATTTGTTTCGGGCTATACTCGCGACATTATCATCACCACGACGGGACGTCGAAGCAGCCAGCCATTGCCTCCTGTACGCCAGATGGTTAAGAAGACAGCTTGGTAATGTATGTCCGCAGCACTCGCAGATTAGGGAATTTTGCTTTACTTACGTGGTTTTGACTTGGATTTCATTGTCTGAGTTCTCACTACTGTAGCAGCAATTAATGTTGGGTCGGCTGGGTGTTTCTCTTAAGATTTGAGTTGCAAGGAATTGGCTCCACATACCACTTGGTCATAAACGTCTCAAGCTAGTTTATGGACAACTTCACCTTCACAACATTTATTTGAGTATCTAATTTGATCCAAATTGATGTATTGTAAATGTTTCATGTGTTTTGTTTATGATTTTGAGTTTAGTCATAAGAAATCAAATTGTTATTTTGTACAGAACTTTGATTCTGTGAATCGGTAAAGCAACCCTTCCATTTCTCACTACGTTAATGAAACTTTCCTTTATCTAATTAATTTCTATTCAATTAAATTATTGCAGGTGCCAAACTCTTTTCTACTCCACTTGCAGGGTCGATTACAGTCATTTCGCGTTTCTTCCATGTGCAACAGCAAAAGTCGGAGTTAGAAAAGGGGGGGGGGGGGGGCTTGGAGCATCATTTTCATATAAAGATTCTATAAGAATTTAGTGTTAAATACACTGCTAGCCCCGGCACCACGCACTGTCAGTAGTTCTAATGGAATGTTGTCTACTCTCGGGGCCTTCTTTCAACTCAGGTCTTTCAGTGCTCTGTCAAACTCTTCACGCAATATCATATCTCCCATTTCATCTTCATCTACATCCTCTTCCATTTCCATAATATTGTCCTCAAGTACATCACCCTTGTATAGACCCTCTGTATACTCCTTCCACCTTCCTGCTTTCCCCTCTTTGCTTAGAACTGTGTTTCCAACTGAGTTCTTGATATTCAAGCAAAAGGTCTCTTTAATTGTCCTGTAGGCAGGATCCATCTTACCCTTAGTGATAATCGCCTCTACATCCTTACATTTGTCCTCTAGCCATCACTGCTTAGCCATTTTGCACTTCCTGTCGATCTCATTTTTGAGAAGTTTGTATTCCTATATTTAGTGCAGTTTTTGTATTTTCTCTTTTTATCAATTAAATTCAATATCTCTTCTGTTAACCAAGGATTTATACTAGCCCCTGTCTTTTTTCCTACTTGATCCTCTGTTGCCTTCACTATTTCATCTCTCAAAACTACCCATTCTTCTTCTGCTGTATTTCTTTTCCCCCTTCTTGTCAATTTCCTTCTCTTCCTTTTCCTACTGTAGGATTCCAGTCACCTATGACCATTAAATTTTCGTCTCCCTTCACTATCTGAATAATTTCATCAATCTCTTCGTCATCTGCAGAGCTAGTCTGCATATAAACTTGTACTACTGTGGTAGGCGTGGGCTTCGTATCTATCTTGGCCACAATAATGTGTTCACTATTCTATTTGTAGTAGCTTACCTGCATTCCTATTTTTTTTATTCATTATTAAACCTACTCCTGCCTTATCCCTATTGGATTTTGTATTTATAACCCTGTATTCATCTGACCAGAAGTCTTGTTCCTCCGCTATATCTAACTTTAACCTATCCATTTCCCTTCCTAAATTTTCTTACCTACCTGCCCGATTAAGGTGTCAGACATTCCATACTCCGACCTGCAGAACGCCAGTTTTCTTTCTCCTGATAACGACGTCCTCCTGAGTAGTCCCCGCCCGGAGATCCGAATGGGGGACTATTTTATCTCCGGAATATTTTACCCAAGAAGACGCCATCATCATTTAACCATACAGTAAAGCTGCATGCCCTTGGGAAAAATTAAGGCTGTAGTTTCCCCTTGCTTTCTGCCGTTCGCAGTTCCAGCACAGCAAGGCCGTTTTGGTTAGTGTTACAAGGCCAGATCAGTCAATCATCCAGACCGTTGCCCCTGCAACTACTGTAAAGGCTCCTGCCCCTCCTCAGGAACCACACGTTTGTCTGGGCTCTCAACAGATATCCCTCCGTTGTGGATGCACCTACGACACGGCTATCTGTATCGCTGAGGCACGCAAGCCTCCCCACCAGAGGCATGGTCCATGGCTCATGGGAGGCTCGAGTTATCGGTGTTGTAAACTTAAACAATAAACACTTTGTAAATCGTTCTTCTAACGAGAGGAAACCTGTAACATGAGTATTATGCTAACTTTCAAAAATTTGTTCCTTCAGTTTGAGTGCTGGGCTATTGGCCCGAAGTCAGCAAGTAGTGGTCACTATATCAGCCACAGCGCTGTGATCCATTTAATTAACTGTCCAGATGGAACCAGGCTTAACCTGCGACACAATCCATTTCAGTTTCTTGTTATTCTGTTTACTACCACCCTTATAACAATCTTTAGTAACTCATTGGTAGGTAGGGCACAACGTCTAATGAAAATTAAATTCTAGGTCGATTTTCGGATTTTTTCCTCTCTTTTTTCGAAACAGAGAAGTTGTTTTGCGAACGCTTTTATCTATATACACAAAGTTAGTATAATGGCTTTTACGTTCCAACGTAGATGTAATTTCTTTGTAATGGTCATTTTCTTCAGCAGCTGTAACATTTCTATCATTTTAAACACATTTTGCTAGCAGGAAATGAATATATTCCATCACCAAAAATAAATAAATAAATAAATAAATAAATAAATGGTTCAAATGACTCTGAGCACTATGGGACTTAACATCTATGGTCATCAGTCCCCTAGAACTACTTAAACCTAACTAACCTAAGGACATCACACAACACCCAGTCATCACGTGTTCCATCACCCAACCCGCCTTTATTAACAATGCATCATCATTAGGTTTCCTGGAATGTTACATTATAGTTGTTTACAGATGACCATTTTAGATTTAAAACAGCTCACATATGTACTTAAACATAAAATGCAAGGGTACTTACAGTCGATAGCGTGCTTTATTTTTTGATGACTGTAACGCTTTCTTTCATGAAGAATTAGGTTGAAAGTCGCTCTTTTTCCATTGTCATACATGTTAATAACGCACAAAACAACGGAAAAGTGTGACTTTCAACCTATTACCACATGACAGAAAGCATTACCGTCGTCAAAAAATAACGGACACTTTTAACTGTAAGTATCCTTGCATTTTGCGTTAAGTTCTTATGTAAACTGTTTTAAATGTAAAATTGATATCTATAAACAAAAACAGAGTAACATTTCAGGACACCCACTGATGGTGCCTTGTTAATGAAGGCAAAACGTGTCTGGTCGTTTAAATACATTGAGCTGCGGCATACAAAAGGCGCCTTAATTGATAAAAAGTATACGTAATTTCTTTTAAAAAGCAAGAGCAGTCTTGATAGACCTTGGGGCATAGACACGAATATATTTAAGCGAAATAATCAACAAACAAATGTAAACGATAGTACAGCTGTGAGGGCGAGTATTAAGTCATTCTTAGATTGCTCATGTGGAAGAGATCGCGAAAGGAAGTGGTCCCGGTTTCGAGTCCCGGTCTGTCACACAATTTTAATCTGTCAGGAAATTTAGAATGCAAACGATCATTTCAATTGCAGATAAGTGTGCCTACGGCAAACGCTTTATGTGTAGATGTAAATGACGTATCCCGGATAAACAAGATGACGAAATGTTTATCTCTATTTACACTTACCATGCACTGTAAGATCACGTGGCACATGTTAGCGAGAAACAAGTTACCAGACACGGCTGTAAGAGAGCACACAGCATTGAGATAAATCAGCAGGTGAAGTCAGAGGCATGAGCAGCGTGTCTTTCCTGTGATGCTTGTCTGCCAAGAACGCCGCACGGAACGCGGGAGGAGCGCAAAGCAGAGTCTCGGATGTACAGTTAGCAGGAGCTATCAGCGCAGTCTGGGCGACGTCGACTTTCAGAGGAAGATTACACTGCGCCGAAGAATCAAAGCGGTGTGTAAACAGAAACTGTAAGCGGTCGAAGCTGAGAGCTGGTAGAAGCCTCAACGACCTCCCTTCACCGCGTCCGCCTGCCGGGGCAGCCTGGCTGCGGTGTTTTCGAGTGCATTCGGACGCACAAGTTTCGGTTGCAACCGCTGCCTTCTGTTAAAGGACTCTCGACTACTCCCTGCGTTAGACGAAGCTTACGCTGCACCCAAGGGTCAACGTGGCTTGGAGGCAGAAACTGAATTGCAGAGGACTGATTGGCACAGCTGTAAGGTCGAACTTTGCACAGTAAAAATAAACTGAGACAATACGCATTTACACCACCGTCGATTATACTATGCTATGAATATGTCTCAAAAGTGACAATACTCACATTTAAAACAATTTCTTTTGTGCCGACTAAAGATCTACGAAAGTATGAAGGTATCAGTGATTAAATACAAGGAGCGGAATGTTATTTACAACTTGTACAGGAATCAGAGTGCAGTTCTAAGTGACACAGGACAGAAAAGGCAATTAGTGATTGAGAAGTGAGTGAGACATGGCTGTAGACTATCTCCGACGTTATTTCATCCGTACACTGAGAAAGCAGTAAAGGAAACCAAAGAGAAATTTGGAAAAGGAATTAAAGTTTGGTGAGAAGAAATTACAGCTTCGAGGTTTCCTAATGACATTTTAATTCTCTCAGAGACGGCAGAAGACTTAGAGGATCAATTGAATGGAATGGATAGCTCTTTGAAAACAGGTTATAAAATGATCATAAACACAATCAAAAGCAGAGTAATGCAATGTAGTTGCCTTAAATCAGGTGACTTATGGGGGAATTAAATTAGAAAGTGAGCTCTAAAAGTAGGAGATGACTTTTGCTTTGTGGAAAGCAAAATGACTGATGATGGTCAAATCAGAGAGGATACAAAATTGCGACTGCTTGTATCAAGAGAAGCATTTCTGAAAAAAGAGGAAGTTGTTAACATCTAATATACATTTGCGATAGGTGTAAGGAGATCTTTCCAAAAAGTATTTTTATGGTCTGTAGCCTTATATGGAAGTTAAATGTGAATACGTTGATAAGACAAGAAAACAATGGAAGTTATTTAAATGTAGTGCTGCAGAAGAATACTAAAGATTAGATCGGTAGGTCGAGTAACTAATGATGAGATACTCAACTAACTGGGGACAAAAAGAATTTGTGGCATAAGTTGACCAAAAGAAGGGACAGGCTGGAGGAAACATGGCGAAGCATCAAGGAATCATCTATCTGGTAATACAAGGAAGTGTGAGAGTTAATAAATGTAAAGTGGACCAACTCATGAATACAATAATCAGGTTAAAATGGATAGTTATTTAGAGGTAAAGTGTTTTGCGTAGGATAGACTAGCACGGAAAGCTATGTCAAACTAATCTTTCGATTGAAAATCATAATAACAAATTTGTAGATGAGTTCGACGACTTTGCCTGTTCCTATCAGCCGCTTGTTATCGAAACGAGGCGTTTTTCATATCGAGGAACGGAAGGCAGTCAGACTTTTCCACCTCCATTGTGAAAGGAATATTCGGGTGAATTGAATTTAGGTGTTCCAAAAATTGATTCAGATTCTCACTACCATGAGGCCAAACAACACAAGTATCGTCTACATATCTGAATAAACACGCAAATTTCAAAGACGCCGACTTCAAGGCATGTTCCTCGAATCATTCCATGAAGTAAGTGGCAATAGTGGTTGACAACGGGCTTCCCATCATATCTCCATCTGTCTGCTCGTAGTACTGGCTATTGAACAAAAAGTAAGAGAATTTCAACATCTGTCCAAATAGTTTCGTTAATTCAGCACCAAATCTAACCTTAATTAACCGTAACGAGTCAGATAGAGGAAAATTAGTGAAAGGAGAGATCACATCTGAACTCACTAGAATATCGGAGTCATTCAAACTCATTCCCTCTCAACGACGTACGAAATTCGCTGAGTTTTTAAAGTGGTGCTCACATTGACCTACTATTGGGCTCAACAGAGTAGCGAGGTGTTTTGCTACACGATATGTCGGAGCACCAATGTCACTTATATTCGGACGAAGAGGAACACATACCTTGTAGACCTTAATTTTGGTGAGTCTCTTTCATGTTTGGCGACAATGCAACTGTTCTGTGACCCCCAAATTCTTACATTATAGTAGTTCACTCTACCCGAAAGATGAAATGTCGATCAGTGCGAAAAGATGAGTCTTTCGGAAAAAGTGTCCTCTGCCATACCCTTGAGATGTAATGCAAAATTCTTCCCTTCTGTTACGGTCGCGCGGTTCGCACGGCTCGCCCCGTCGGAGGTTCGAGTCCTCCCTCGGCCGTGGGTTTGTGTGTTGCCCTTAGCGTAAGTTAGTGTAAGTTAGATTAAGTAATTGAGTAGTCGTTAATCCTAGGGACCGATGACCTCAACAGTTTGGTCCCATAGGAGCTTACTACAAACTTCCAAATTCTTCCAATAATTTATACCCGGTATGTTATCAGGGAAGAATGATCCATTCCTCTTCTTCTTCAAATTGGGGTTTTCAGTATCATTGGACGACCAGTTGGTTAGTATGAAGTCCTTTTGAAGGGGGTGTTTCGTCCACTCAGCCATGGTGCCGACTACAGGCTTTCATTAGCATGCAGGGAATTTTTATATAGAGAAAGAAAGCGTATGTGGTTCGTACACGTTATTTATAAATTCTTACATATAGCTGGATGTATGTACATGCTTCAGTAAGTAAGTAGTTCAGTGTCCACATCAGGCAAGTCTGGTTCATACATGTTTCCACATACTGATGCACAACATATATCGTAGAGTTGAGGGAAGATTTCTTCTGACCAATTAGGAGTTTGGCAGGCTAACTCCATCAAATTGGTCCACATTTTCTTGTATAATTTGTAAGCATGTAGTTACCAGATTATTGGCTTGTTTTAAGGGCACTGGTTCGCATAACTGGCATATATTAGATTTTTAAATGTTCTCACCTACAGGTGAGTGCTCTCCCTTTCGTTAAATATTGTAATCGTTCGTGGAAAGTCCCCTGCAGCCACAGGCAGCATCATCGAGCTAGCCTAAGCAATTCCATTGAACACGGCAGCAATTTGCATTGAAGTATCACGTAGACTTATCCACTCACCTAGCGATAATATGACTTTCGAAAGCTAACAGTGGGTAGAACTCGAAATCCGAGATCATTCCCACACCGATCTGTTTGTTATGACAGAAGTTTAAACTGTACGTTGTGTTATACAGCATTATTTTCACATCAGGTGGGTTTGATGGCTCCACTCACAAGCAAGAATAAAAAACGAGTTAGACATACATGTATGGCCACATTACTCTACTACTAACGCACTACTACCACTAATACTTATGTCTGCCTGCATTGTGGTGGGGGGGGGGGGGGAGGCGGGGGAGGAGCACGAGTGCTGCTGCTGCTGCTTCACTTCACATTTCGAAATGTTCACTTTTTAAACCTCTGTTAATGTATAATATTCATTGCAGTGTACGCAATTTCACAACACGAAAATATAAATTTATATTCTCTTTGCTTTCAGGTATATAAAGAAGAAGCATTTGCAGAGCTTCACAGCCATTCCATTGTTATAACTCGCATAGATACTGTCTGAAGCAATGAATCAGGTTGTGATACAAGATGCTAAATATGATAAGAAGAGGGTGATAGTGTTATTGTTGATTTAAGCGCAGACGACGAGTGTATACTACAAGTTCTGAGCACTGAAGCATCATTCAACACTTTGCAGTCGTATATTAAGTCACTGCTAGGGGAGAATGATGACTGCAGGGCTCTGATGTTTTCACAGAATCTGCTACGTCCAGCTGTCCTAAATCTTCTGGAACAAATTATACCAGAATACGTCACGGTGCAGAAGCTGGAAGACCATTACTTCGATGAGATAGAGAGTGTTCACTCATACTACATCTTCAAGTGCCTTAAATTTAAAAATGTATGTAAGGTGATTCTTGAAGTCTATAACAAACTTATGAAGACTGCTATAATTTGAACGCAATTGACTGCTGTTTGTTGCCTAAACAAATGGTACCTGTTTTCTATAACATTAGAGACAGATTTGACAAGTTACCATCAATGTTTTAGAATGATGACTTTACTTGTGATAAGCATTTTCAGTTGGATGTAGAATTTTAGCTTGATGGACCACTTTCTATTAACTTTTGTTCTTTGGGGCCCGCAGTGCCAAATATGTCCTTTAATGACATGATTATTTATGAATAATATCCAGCTACACTGTTATGTAAGTTGTTTATATTTTATCTCATTCACAATGAGCCCAAGTCGGCAAATTGCCATCGTCAGGTGCTCTGTAAATATATAGATAAGCGATGGTCTTAATATAATGGTTTTGTAACTATAATCTGAAAATTTATAATATATCATTAGATGTTTTACCTTACACGTAACATCGCTGCTGTCATGTCCTGTCTGTTTTGGAATTATTACTTTCTCCCAGGTGTAGAGTGGAGACGTATGTCAGATGTTACTTGTTTTCCAAATATGGTGCTCTTCTGACAGTTGGAAGACAGTGGTTCAGCGATGTTACATGTTTGCATAGTTACCATTATAAATAAGTGATGTGTGAAATTCGGTTATTTATTATAATTTTTTTCATATAGGGTTGTTTCTTATTATATTTTTGCCTAAAGTTAGTTTTTATTTTACGTTTTTAATTTTTTGTAGTAATTGTTGTTGTCTATGTTTTATGTTGGTATTCTGTCTCTGTTTTACACTACTCATGTTATCGCTGTTACTATGGATATGTGTTGTTTACAGTCACTAATATTATTATTTTGCCCGTTTTCGCGATTTATGATGTGAAAGTTTTCTATATACTTTTTGTGCTTTAGGTCGGTTTGTTCGTTCAGTAAATTTTTTGGGTTGCTGTATGCATGTGAATATATCTCTATTTCTTCAAGGATGTTCAACGATGTTCCCTTTTGCGTAATATGAAGTATTTCTAGTGCTTCGTTTATGGGTTTTACATAGTGATTCTCTGCTTGTAAATGTTGAAAAAATTCGGATGGGTTGTTTTCACTTTCTCTGGTGTTCTCTTTATATCTAATTTTGAAGTTTCAAAGTGCAAGTACCTTACTGACAGCTACACTGACAGTCCATTTTACTTGCTATGAACATGGGAGCCAGAACCGCTGGCAGATATGCCAGCTCCTGTGAGACATTCGTTTATCCAAAGAAGGAGGTGCTGAAGTGGGACACTGTATGCAGCACTCCTCAGGCCATGGCTGGCTGGCTGACTCAGTCACTGTGCCAGTAGTGGTTCAAGTGGGTGGAGCTGACCTCATTCCTCTCAAGCTGAGTGCAGTGTAATCATAGAAGATATTTGTTTTCAGTAATAAAGTACATAATCTCCTATTCGAGTTTAGGAGCGTTCACGCCGTTATTTACTATAATATTATAGTGTCAGGGTAGCCAGAGGTTTTGAAAACAGGAATATAGCATAGTAGCCAGGGTCTATTTGCTGTCATGTTGCCGTGTGCTAATTGTTGACGTATTTGGTTGAACTGCAGCGCTACATTTGAGTGTATTTGTGGAATTGTAAATATCACCTGAATATGATGGTGTTAATTTTATCTGTAGTACAGAGCGTCTCATAATGCAGGCTACCTGAAGAATGGTGGTGGGGAGCAGGGGTGGGGAGGAGGAGGAGGGAGGTACTGGTGGAGGAGGAAGTGAATAAGAATGAACTACATGAGTGGGGGAAGGGCGACCAGCATTTTCGCATAATAATTTATGGTAGCTATGGGTAAATATTAATTGTAGTCATTAAAATGACAGTTATCAGCTTAGGCTGAAATCATTTTCACACCTGTGTAAACATGAATGCAAATTGACTATTCGGTGACCATCTTGGACCATAAAAAATGAAAATAAATATGACAGTTATGGGCTATTTATTAGTACCTAAATATACAAAACTAAGAGCCCAAATGATCCCTTTGTTTACGTAAGGGGAGCTATGCCAAGGATAAAAATGGATCTTTCGTTCAAGGACCTGCATACCCCCACTATTGACGTCTGTTAGACTGATCAGCTCCACTGATTCTCTAATACTAAGTCCTTTGGTAACCTGCAACTCTGGAGCAGCTGTAACTCTGCAAATTTTTGAATTTCCCACGTCGTTACTTTTTGTAATACAGCTAAGGCCAGATACACACTCTGCAGTAGAATGGTGATTCTTGGTCGAAATTGATCTCACCCTAGATAGATATTTCCTGTGTCTTGGAAAATTAGACCAAGCCCTGAAATGACACTTCATGACATGTTCGACATTGCTGTTTCTTTGATTTCAAGCCACTGGACGATTCTTCTCTGAATAAACGACTGCAAATGGCGCCTTTATGTCATTACATTCCAACCTTCAACAAGACACTGCACTGCCTTTTCCTTATCTTTGAACAACTTGCCTATTCGAAACAGAGAGTACTTCTTTTCACTAAATTTAATACAGTTCTAATAATATCTTCTTGGTTTCCTGACGGTGGTAAACTTTAAGGAGTCCACGAAGATTGCTTGAGAAACGAAACGGGAACACTGACGTGACTAAAAGATGGGGAAGAGAATATGCTCCTCGTAACGTAGACTTTTCTCATTCCACTTTCATGTTGTCGATACTCTTCTGTACTGTCGAGCACGAATGTAGAAACAGCTGCTGTACAGTAGAAGCGACGCTCGTGATTCCTAAACAGTAGTAATAAGGACATCGAACAAAAAAGTTAATCAAGCTAACACCGTAAAACAGCGCTTCCAGAATTGATAAAACACAGTTGTGTGACAAAAAGGGTCCACTCGTCAGATCACAATAGACACCTCCAATCAGCTACTGTCCAGTTTTTGTGTTGTTTGGTCCACTGAAGAAATGCAACTTTATGTGACGTTCGTGAACAACGGTCTTTTCCGAGGTATCCGAATCCTAATGTCCGTTGCACGTAGTTCTCCTGGAAATATTCGCTCGAAAACAGTTAGATATGGCCCTGTATTCACTGACAGCACAATTCCTGACAGGTGTGAAAGCGACTGTCTGTGACAAGGTGTAAAACTCGTCTCTAGGACCTTTCGGTTAATGTCATTTTAGGATCACTGTTCTTACACCATGTTATATGGTTGTAGACACATTGGATAGTCTACTTTGATACGCCAATAGCAGTATGACAGGGCGGTTTCCAGGATATTTTCACGTAATTTACAGTCGTGAATCCTGGACCCCCTGATGACATAACAATTAATTGGTCCCTAATTGGTGTAATAGGTAATTGTGCTTTCTCTCTCTCTGGTCCCTCTCTGTCGCTCCCTCCCACACTCCCCGCCCCCCCCTCCTGCGATCTTGTGTTTGGAGGGGGGGGGGGGGGGTTCCAACAGCGTTTGAGTATGACGCCTTTCGGCCAATTGTCTCCTAAAACTGGGAATGCCTGAGCAGCATCAGCGCCACTAGTGTCCAGTACTTCAAGCAGTAATCACGATGAAGCGCACTCAGCAGGAACAGGTAGTCAGGAACAATAACAACAAGACTGCATTTGAAAGTAAGTACTTGCGCATTATTATCGCTGCTGTTATTATGTATGTGTGCATATATACTTACATTATTATTTCATTATTGTTGCAGAACTGCATGACTCCACACGGTCACCAGCGGCAACAGCAGCATTAGCAGCTCAGCTCCCCGACATACTGGCGTTTGACCAGCAACAATCACAGACGCATCAATCTGCATTTGACCTAAAAGATCTGCTGGCCTTCGATCGGCCTTATACAGCAGCAGAAGCATCGAAATTGCAGTCGAGTGCTACTACTTGCAGAATGCTGCCACTGCTCTTTGCTAGTATGTACAGTTTAACAGAAAGTGCTTCAAATCTTGTGTATGTGTGGCTAACTCCAGACAGGAACTTCGAAGTTATTTCCGAAATAGAGAATGTGCTGCGAAGTCGTAATAAAGTGTGCTACACGTTGCTTATATTAGACTACTTGTGTGGCAGGATTGAGTACATGGAAGGAAAAATAACTGATGAGTACAGTTCTTTGCTTATGCTGATTAATGCCAGGATGTTAAAAGGAGAAGCAACAGTAGCGGACATGTATGGAGAGGTAATGTTCGAGTTAAGAGCTGATTCTCCAGCCATTTACATCAAACATTCAAGTGTTGTACATTTACGTGAACTGTAATGTGAATTAATGACTGTGTCAGGCATATTGTGTCGCTGGCATATTTGCACACCAACGAAGTGAAGTTCGGCTTGCTAGATCAATGGTGTATTCTATATCTGCCCATGATCTATAATAGTTGATAGTAGGTGTGGATGCTGAATATATAGCGGAGATACCAATGTAAGTAATTGCCCTTGTAGGATTAAAAGAAATCCAAGCTGAATTCAAAATGTATAAATATGAATTCTTTGACCTGTACTACAAATGAATATCTATGAGATACTTGAGATACTAACAAAAATATTATGCTCAAAAATGATGTTTTTTAATTTTCTGACTCCTTTCATCATCCACACAAAAAACTCATAGCTTATTTCACAAACAAAGAAGAACAGTTTTTATTATTCGTATACATACACTATTTAGTTCATATTTACAGTGCGAATTTAGAAAAAAATTCTTTGGTATTTTTTATTTATAATATATTTACAAAAAAATTCTTTGATAATTTCATTTCATATTTATTATATATATTTACAAAATATTATTTGGTCACTTGTTTGTATTTACTAAATGTGTGCAGAGATAAACACTTATTACCAGCAGAGAGAGTACTGAAATTTTTTATTTACAGTATATTTACAACAGCAGTGGTAGGAAAACAACTTTCACACACATTGGTACACACAGTATCCAGAAAAAAGTATTTGTGCATACATACACCCATTCAGAACTACCTATGTTATTTAGACACAAAGAGCATCATAAGGTTTTAGATATAGAGAGCTCCATTACATCTCGTGCTAGACTCGAAATGCTTATAAATTCATATAATATATAATATTGTGTAAAGTAATCGTGATGCAGAAATAACCCATGCAACATTAAAGGATACAAAATATATTAAAAAGAGACTGTTAGTCAAAAAACAGTTTGTGAAGAGAAAGGGGGGGGGGCATTGGGAAAAGAACATTAAGAATACTAACATAACAGTAGTGTTAATTATAAAGAAACTATAACATACTTAATCATAGAAAGACGCTAATGATAAAATCATGAGTCGGCATTATTTGTATGGAAAGAAAGTAAACTAAAACATAGTCTTCAAAAATATCAAAGAATTATTTTTCCCTAAAATCAAGTTCCTCATTCAATAAAGCTAGAGGCTCGTTTTTATGATATGGATAAATTTCTGTTTCTTATAGTGAATTTAATAAAGGTCCTTTAGGGGCAATATGGAGAATTTTCAAATTAATTTGTATTGACCCTTCAGAGTGATCACAGTCTTTTAAATGTTGGCCCAATAAAGATTTACCTCGACTAGAACCTTATGGGTGTTCTTTAAAACGTATGGCAAAATTGCGACCTATTTGTGCAATATATTGTTTTACACATTCATTACATAAGAAAATTTTTATTTGATGTCATGTAGACCAATGATATGTCTAAATCTATTCTGAAGCAAGTTGTTGGTGGTAAAAGCTATTGGCCATTCAGTATTTTTAAATTGTTTATTTATTTTGTGAGAAGTGCCATACATATGTTGTAGCTTATTAAACAAAAAAACAATTTCGTTAGGATTATAATTATTTGTATTAGCAGTCTGCTTTAGTATTGTCATCTCTTTGTGGATTTCATCTGAGGTCAGTGGTAATTTTATAATTCTGTGGATCATTGTTTTGTGGTGTTATATTTTATGGATTATTGGCCGCGAATCTGAATGTGTCGAATTTCTTGGGATGGCACCTAATAGCTTCATATGGACTGCAGATATGTACTTAGTAGAGAAAAATGTCTGTACCCATATAAAGTAACTTTGGATTAGCAAATTGCTGCTTAGTCAACTTGTAATGAAAGCAGTACATGTGGAGTTTGAAGAGCTTTGTAAGCTAAACCAAGATGTCAGCCATCTCCAGAGCGACTAGTTCTTTATTGAAGTTTGTGGCCAACTTAAAAATTTTTACCAAGGGATATAATCTTGTGCGCTATAATGCCACTCACAGTGTTAAAGTAGACAGATACTGCGGTATTCTCCAACATTTTGCATAGTTGTCGCCAAAATCGCGTTGTTCATTAATTTTTAAAATCCTTTTCAAAGTCCTACATCCTGAGAACCCTCTTTTCTGTATTTAAATGAATATACTCCCTCAACCACGAACTCTGCTTGAAGGAGATTGCGTGGGTGATACTAACAAGTTTCATTCCCAAACCTAGGCACTGCTGGAGATTACAGCAGTGAACGGAATGTCTCTGCTTATTAGCCAGAGGGGCCCTCAGTTTGGAAATGGTACCATTACATATGACCAAGTGCTCCAGGCATACTGGAAAATCAGTGTGCACATGATACAAGATGCTGGGATATTCATTGTCTGCCTCCTGTATCAGTGTTAGCAGACTAGCAGACACACCTTTCATATCTTTCTCTAATCTGATGAGGTTATCTTCATTGGATATCCATTGGAACCCTCCAATCAGCAGGGACTGTTGCTTGGTGTTTCCTTATAAGTTATTCATGTCCAAGTAGGAGATGTAACTCGATTCATCATCAGAAGCCCTTACTCCACCTTACTCATTCACGGGTTGTTCATCTTAGATTAACTGTGGAAGCATAGTTCCCTGTGATTCCTACGTTCGAAAAACAGTAGTATGTTAATATTGGTCAAAAGGTCGAGACCAGAATGGCTATATCACAACATTTCATCACATCGAAACCCAAGCATGTTGTAAGAAAAGACAGAATCCAGAGAGTATGTGTCCGAGCATACACTCCAGAACTTGTCAAAAATATCTGGGACATGTTTTATTAGATTCACCAGACCAATAACAACAAAATAAATGGCAATCGTGCTTTACTTTAATCTCATATAGTTTTGCGATGACTTCATATTAACGGAGTTGCTACATTTCATGCAAAATCTTTTAGTAGGCATAACTTCTTAACTAAAAATTTGTGGACATAAGTTTATATGAAATTTTCTATCGTTTTACTTGTAGAATAGCATATTAAAATATTTGCAAAACTTTGTGAATCACCCTGTATAGTCTCTCTCAGTATGTCTGAAACAGTTTTTTTCTGTCTTGTTGATATTTAATTTTACTACACTGATTAACAGCAAAAGTGTGATGCTGCTTTCCTCATGATCGTCTTTCCCCTTAATATTCACTGGAGAATTTTGTTTTGTATCTTAAAAATTTCTTTTTTTTCATGGACCTATGAAGTTAAAGCTTGCCTTTCAATACCCAATGTCTGCATATCCATAGTGTGGTAAGTAAGAGCTTTGTTGATGAATTCCACAGTTTCTTCTATTTCATGAAGCTTTACAGTTATTGTTTGCATGATGCTACCAAACGCCTGCGCCTCTATACTATGATGATTAAGACTTTCACTGATTGCTGCAATTTTCGTGTCCAGATACAGACGACTTTTCAGTCTGTGCATAACTCTCCTATCAGCCTGAACGTTTGACATATGTTTGACTATGTCCATTGCATGCCATGTATTGGCAGTGTTTTATAATAACAAGAACCCTCTGGAAGTCATACTATGCATAATTCCAGCAATCTGCCCTGTTTAGAAATTCATTGAACATCATCTCTAACCTATGTGTACCTGGTAAATATGCTTTAAATTTATAATGTCCCATTTGAAAGAGGTGATGAGGACAGGATTAATAAAGACAAACTGCATTGTTACCTGGAAATACATCTGGCTCAAATAAAACCGTGCATTTCTTTATGATGGCCACAGCAGAAGAAGCTACATATTTCATCGTGATTCTCCATGATGACATCATCAAATGTAAGTACCATATTGGTGTTTCCCCTGGTATTTTGGGTGAAATAGTGTGATTTGAACCTATATGTGTATTTACATTAGTGTACTGAGGTTGTTTTAGATACACAAGTAGGTGATATTAGGCAGCAGTGCACAACTTTCGTATCATAATTAGTTTAACCAATTATGATAAAGCTGGATGGCACCAAATATCATATATTAAGAGAAAAAAATTTAACAGAAATGAATGAACCATACTCATTGCAATAATCAATTAAATTACAAATATAATTGAATATGAAAATCAAAAAGTTGTAAATTTGACCAAATAAAAATTATTGAAAATCAGTTAACTATAAATTTTTAGTAGAATAAAAATCTGCTTATGAAAAAATGTATTCCAAAAATACAAACTGAGTAAAAATGTCTTAAAATAGAAACTATAAAAATATAGAACTAATAAAAAAATAAACTTTTTCCATTTTTAAAATCTAATAAATTCTTATATGATAAATTACTACAACTAAAGTGTGATTAATGTTTTGGGCGAATTTTAATGTAATAAAAACATTTTTCTTTAAAAATCAAAAGAGAAACAACATGAAGGTAATATTTGCAAAAGTTATTTTAAACCATCTATAGTTATAGAATATTTGAGAAGTTTAAAACATATTGATGGTCTTGATTATATTAAACAGCGATATGGAGAACCTTACAAATCTCAATATAATTCATTATAAGGCAACAGACATAGATATTTGGGAATAAATTGGATAATCAAACTCTCTGTCGTCTAAACTGTAAAAATAGCAAATTATCAACTTCTTGAATATCAGTGTTAATTGTTGGAAGATTACATACAGTTAAATAACAATTGCAATTTACCAAAAACAGCAATTTTCTAAAATATTATAAAACTATATTGAGAAGAAATTGAATAATCAATTCAAAGTTAAAAGATGAAGAAAATGTTGAAAAAAAAAATGACAGAACCCTGGAATTTATCAGCCACAGTGAAGATAAAGTGTTTGGATTAAGGCTTGTTGTACATTTAAATTTGTTGGTAAGTTACCAGGAAAATATGGTAGATATTATTTAACAGTTGATGAAAGGACATGTGAGAGTACATATGGTTTAACGATGCTTTTAACCAAAAACCAAACTAATACAGATTATAAGGATACAAAATTTAATATTACCGATTAATCAAATTATGCAGATATATTATTTCATTCAGGAGCTTTATATTCTGAAAATAATATAAATAAAATAATATGAGATATAATAATGTGGCAAAAGAAAGTGTTGGTGTTATTTCCAAAAATCATCAGCAGATTTAAACTCAAGTGAAGATGAGCAAAGAGTGAAGGCTTAATTTAAAAATATACAGAAAAATCAGTGGAATATAATGGGATGAATGATGTTAGAGACTTCATTGATAGGTTAACATTAACTCAAGGAGAAGAAATATCTGGAAATAAACATTTTTATAATGAAAAAATTAGAATAACAAAACTTTTAACAAATAAATTTAATGATTTTCTTGTTAATCATTCAAAAGATACATCTTATTTAATTAGATTTTGAACAATTTACCTCATAATTTTGCAAATCAGAAAACTATAGTAAGGGTGTAGTAAACACTCAAATTCTATAATTAAAAAATGACCTTTAAAAATACGGTTCCCTGATTAAAATTATTGTGGTCCAGAAACAAAATTAGAATAAAAATTAGCTAGAGGTCATCCAGGAATAAATAAATAATAAGATGAAGCTTCTAAAACACATGATATTTCTATAGAGCTAATAAAGAGATAGGAAAAAGACATGAAGCAAATAAATAACTTCAGTCGCTGACAATAAAGAATGCATAGTGAAATTGTCCCCTTAGGAGGAAAATTAGCAGCAACAGCAGTGACAGGAGTAATGTTTGGTAAAAGCAAATTAGCTATGAGCCATGATGGAAATTGTTGACAGTTATAAATTTTTGAAATAAGATAATTTTACAAAGAAGATAATTTTGTAAATTTTTTCAAAATTAAATTTATTACTCAAAATTATTTTATTAAATCTTTATAAAATGGTAATTTACATAAATGAAGTATTTTAGTATTGATTAATCTTTGTTGTTGAGTGGTAAAACTAAACCAATAGCAGTTGAAGTTAAACTGAATAATGAACAGCTACATTGTATTCATAATTTGGTAATGAAAGAAAGATTAAAAAACTGGAGGAAATTTGCTTATAATGCTAGGTAAACTTGTGATGAAATTATTGACCATTTAACAAAAGAGAAATGTGAAGTAGAATTTTTTCATTTATTATAGGCTGCAATAGTATTTTTAGCTGCTGTTCCTTCACTAGCTGTTGGAGCAGCTGTTGCAGCTAATTCAATAATAACAAGCAAAAAGATAGTGAATTGGCAGAGAAAGGAGATATAATTTAGCATTACAAAACAGGAGCTGGATCGGTCAGTGGACTAAAAATATCCAAAAAATAATCAAAAATAATAGAAACTTTTATCAAATTGTGGTATAGAAAGTTTCACAACCAATTAAAAATTATACATTCAGAGAAATTTTCATGAATGACGAAGTACCTAATAAAACAAAAAATTTTAAATGTGATATAGTTAATTAAGATATTTCTGATGTTACTGATACTCAATATCTTTATTGCTATACAACAACTAACAATAATATTGTTTCTGATTCTTTTGGTGTCAATATATCAACAGAAACTTGAAAGAGTGATTAATTTGTTTGATTTTATTTGTGTTAAAACTTTTATCAGGTAATGTCAAAGTCAATAACTGCACATTTGTGGCAATAAAAGAAAAATAACATGAAAATAATTAGAAACATCTTTGAATAAATTAATAAAAAGTTTAGGAGACATGAAATCGAAAATTAATACAAAAATTAATAAATGTAAAAAGATAAATAATTAGAAAATTTAATTGAACAAATTCATGAAGAATCAGGTAATGTTTTCACAACAACAAAGAGTTATATTGATTTTATAATTCAAACACAGGTTGATTTTGTTGATGCATTAAGTAGCTATTACAGTGTCACAAAGAAATGTTTAGAAAATAAATAATTGTCAGCTAAAGTAATTATGTATCAAAACTGCATATACAACCATTTGAATACAATTTCATGACTAGGTTACTGTAAGTTATATTGAAAAAGAATCAAAAATTTTATTAGAAAATCTATGTGATCAAAAGTATCCGGACACCAGGCACAAAATGACTTACAACTTGGTGGTGTCCTCCATCGGTAATGCTGGATTTCAATATGAAGTTGGCCCATCCTTAGCCTTGATGACAGCTCTCACAGGTGTATGTTCAATAAGATGCTGGAAGGTTTCTTGGGGAATGGCAACCAATTCTTTATGGAGCGTTGCCCTGTGGAGAGGTATTAATGTCGGTCAGTGAGGCCTGGAACGAAGTCATCGTTCCAAAACATCCCAAAGCTGTTCAATAGGCTTCTGGTCAGGACTCTGTGCAGGCCCATTACAGGGACGCTATTGTCGTATAACTACCGCACCACAGGCCGTGCATTATGAACAGGTGCTCGAACATGTTCAAAGATGCACTCACCATCCCTGAAGTGCTCTTCAGCTGTAGGAAGAAAGAAGGTGCTTAAAACATCAACGTAAGCCTGTGCTCAGATAGTGCGACACAAAACAACAAGCGGTGCAACACTCCTCCATGAAAAACACGACCACACCATAACACCACTGCCTCTGAATTTTACTGTTGGCACTACACACACATTGGCAGGCGATGTTCACTGAACATTCACCATACCCACAACCTGCCATCGGATCGCCACGTTGTGTACTGTGATTCGTCACTCCACATAACGTTTTTCCACTGTCCAATCGTTCAATGTTTATGCTCCCTACACCAAGGATGGCTTCGTTTGGCATTTACCAGTTTGATGTGTGGCTTATGTGCAGGTGGTCGAGCATGAAGTCCAAGTTTTCTCACCTCCTGCCTAACTGTGATACGACTTGGAGTGGATCCTGATGCAGTTTGGAATTCCTGTGTGATGGTCTGCATAGATGTTGCCTATTACACACTACGACCCTCTTCATCTGTCGGCAGTCACTGTCAGTCAAGAGACGAGTTCAGCCTGTACGCTTTTGTGCTATACATGTCCCTTCACGTTTCCACTTCACTATCATATCGGAAACAATTGACCTGGGGATGTTTAGGAGCGTGTAAATCTCGTGTACAGACATACGACAAATGACACCCAATCACCTGATTGCGGTAAAAGCCCATGAGTTATGTTGAATGCCCCGTTCTTTTCTCTCACGATGTCTAATGAATACTGACGTGATTTCACTAAATCCTTTCAGGCAAATGCCGGATGGTCACTTTGAAAGGACACGGCCGATTTCCTTCCCCATCCTTCCCTAACTCAAGAGCTTGCGCTCCGTCTCTAATGACCTCGTTGTCGACGGGATGTTAAACACTATGCCTCCTCCTCCTTCTCTAATGAGTACTGAGGACACCAATATGGAGTACCTGGCAGTAGGTGGCAGCAAAATGCACTTAATATGAAAAGTATGTCTGGATACTTTTGATCAAATAGTGTAAATATTCTAACACAATTTATTATAATACTATAGAAGATTATCATAAAAAGATATATATCATCAATTCATCCCTTCGTTATGCATTAGATTGGTGTTACCATTTAAAAAGAAATAAAAAAATAGTTGCATTGTAATTTATAACTGTAAATCTACAAAAACATATAATGTTGAGTACATATTTATCTTTAAAAATGTTATTGTTACTGGTAACAATACAGATAAACATTTCTCATTTAATGGTTTGGATATTTCATTAAGTGTGTTTGATAATCTTTATGATACAAGAGCTGCTAACCACCAACTAAAAATAGTGCATAAATCAAATTTCTGACTCTATAATTGAAAGATAAAATTAAAACCGTTCCAGTAGATGTAAAAAGAGTTTTATGCTGTTTAATGAAATCTTATATAAATGGATAAACATATTTGGTGCCTGAAGTGAAAAAGATTTACTGAAACCCATCTCCTAAGGCTAGTGACAAATAATAGAAGACAAAGAATTGTAGGAATTTGTACATTATGTAAAACTTAGAGAAAATTGTCAAAAAAATGTACGTGACTGTTTACAGCCTAGTATTTGTGAATGAATTATTAATTAACTATATAAACCAAAGAGAAAAAAAATGACACTGATAAATATAGCTTATTTTGCTATAGAGTATTTGTGGCATCTATATTTATTAGAAATGAATTCTGTGCATTTGAAATGTATCTCAGAAATAATGAACAAAGATATACTGTATAACTATAATTGATATTTTTTCAAAATTGCTTTAGCTACACCAGTTAAAGATAAAACTATCTAAAATATGTCAGAAGGTTTTGAAAAAATTTAAAGTCAAGACACACAGGAAATTTATGAACAGATGATGGTACAGAACTATGTAATAAAGATTTTCAAGAAATAATCAAATAATGTAAAATTAATCATTATACGACTTTCTTATAAATAAAGGCTTCAGTTGTTAAAAAATTACATGGAATATTTTTTTAAAAAAGTGAAAAATAATTTCTGTTACAGATAATAATAAATGGATTAATTTAGTTAAAAACTAGTTGATGAATATTTTAATAAAGATGTTCGACAATCAAACCAATATAAGATAATGAAAAAATTATAAAAAGTTTTCAGTATATAAAATAATAAACCAAATTAACAGTTATGACACGAAATTTATATGAAGAAGAACTACACAAATCTAAATCTGATATACATCTTGTACATACTATATAAATTAGAAAGACAATAAATTTTTGTTTAATACTTTGGTTGTGAAATTTCATGTGATAGTCAGGTGTTAAAAAATAATTTTATAATATAAAAAATTTGAAATTAATTTTTAAAAGTGAATAATACTAAATTAAAAGATATAGCAAAATTTATTTTTTAATGTGAATAACATTAAAATCGAAAGTGACTGTCAAGAAGGATTCGATTTTCTGTATCATGAATTAACTGTTCTGATTTATCTATTATATTATAATAATCACGATCATATTCTGCTCTAAATTTTCATTCATACTGTCATATTATTTTCTTAAAAATTTTGGCAACTTCAAGTCTTAACATTTCAACAAGTAGGAAGTCTGTATCTAATTCCATATATTTGTTTCTCTTCGCTTAGTCTTTGTGTTCTAATAACATAATAGTTATATCTAAGATTATCTTTTCATAATCTTAAAACAATAAATGATGTCCTTAAATCTACAGTTGTTGAAGAAACCATGTATAACAATATTTTCTATGTCATCACTTTTTTTTATCTGTGAAGCACTAGTTAAGTTTTCCTCTTCAGCTTTCTCTTCATCTCCCACAATTTAATGATTTCTTAACCATTTTTATTTATTTCTTCATTTTTAATTATTTTTTGAATTTGTTTGATGACATAATTTTTGTATTCTATTTGCTTTCTGTATGATATTTCTATTTTTTCAAATTGTAAATTCACCATATTGTCTTATAGGTGAGAAAATGTCTATAGGAATGAATTTTTTTAAAAAAAACGTTTAACTTCTTCTTTTTGAGAAGGCACTACTAAAATGTAAACCAGATTCATTGACAAATATACTATTTTTCTCATTAACTTTTAATTCTGTCTAACATATACCATTTAAATATTCATAAATAATCTTATCGATTTCAAGAATATGTTTGCTAAAAAATTTCCTTTATATTCTAATGTTTTTACCTTGAAACGATGGTTTATTATTTTCATCAATTAAAATTGATATTTCTTTATTGTTAAATAGTGGAGATTGAGAACTCCATTGATAACTTTACTTCACAGAACTATAGAAAAGATAATCATTGAACAATGTGTAAGTCATTTTGAAATTATTATTGTAAGAAACTGTAAACAATAAACAAATTCTTTCTCTGTGTGAAAAATGTATTTCTAATTATAAATCCGATTTTAAGAACATTAAACGAATTCTCAGCGAAGAAAACTAATCTATTATTAACAATTAAAAATTATGACTACCTAAATTCAAAAAATCAACAAATTGTCAAGATAACAAGATTTAAATTGTTTTTATAAGAAGCCAACATTTGAAGACAAATGTTGAGCTAAATGTAACAATGTATTCTGGAATGTAATTTATAATAATTCTTAATTCCAATTTTTCATTTTATTGTTTACAAAGTTCTCTAAAATACAACAGTAGTAAGAATAATTAAGCAAGTTTTAGTTTTATTATTTATATTATTATCAAGAAATGAAATGAAAATTCTGTGGTTGACTGAGTATTTATTTTATAATGTCCACATGTTTATGTATCTATTTTATTTTCAACAACGTGTCTTTCATTATTGTGAGGACTTGGTTCTTTATTAACTTCAAGAGAATAAATTTACTACTGAGTTCATAGTTCCATATTGTCAAAAACCAATCTTTGTAAACTTATTTTATTTTTTAAAAACATTTCTTTACTATGTCTGATTTTTTTCTCTTCATTGTTATCAACTTCATGAGCACATATTTTTGCTCTTATGTCATAAAAACCTTCCATTATTTCTTCATTAAAGTCATCTTTCGTTTTTCCACACACTCTTTATTTATTTTAGGTATATCATAAATATTATCTTCTGAATAATTAGTAGTACCAAATTTACCAATCACTGATTTCAGGGTGTTCACACAAACATTCAATTTTTGTATTACAGATACAGCTATCTGTATCTCAATAACTAACTTCAATATTTTCTCCATATTTTACTTCTACAAAACTATAGTTTATATTACACATTAATTTTTTCGAGAAATCGAGTAACACATTGTAATATAAATAGGTTGATTGAACAAATTTATTGGTTTATGGAGATAGCAACTAAATTTTCATTAATTATTTTTCTTCCTGAATTGTGTAGTTTTGCTACTAATTTATCACATTTATCTCTATTTCAAAGATGCTTTATATCTACTCTGTTTCTATTATTTGTTGTTTGTCAAATACAGAATTGCTCATTAATCAGTAGAAATCTTTTTCAAAACCATTTTTTGCTATAACCTTCATTTCTGTACTTAAATCTACACTGAAGCGCAAAGAAACTAGTATAAGCATGCAATTTCAAATTCAGACATTTATTAACAGGCAGAATATGGAACTCACGTCGGCATCTTCTATATAAGACAGCAAATGTCTCACGAAGTTGTTAAATCGGATATTTCTACTACAACCATAGGTTATCAAGATAGAAGAGAGTTTGAACATGGTGTTGTAGTTGGCGCATGAGCAATGGAACACAGCATCTCCAATTTAGTGGGGATTTTCCCATACAACCATTTCATAAGTGTAGCATGAATTTTAGGAATCTGGTAAACATAAACTCTACAACATTGTTGCACGAACAGGACCAATAACAACTGAAGAGAATCGTTCAACGTGACAGAAGTGCAACCCTTCACAAATTGCTGCAGATTTCAAAGCTAGGCCATCAACACATGTTAGCATACGAACCATTCAACGAAACATCATTGTTATGGGCTTTCAGAACCAGAGGCCCACTTGTATACCATTGATGACTGTATGACACAAAGCTTTAAGCCTTGCTTGTGCCCATCATCATTGACATTGGACTGTTGATGACTAGAAACATGTTGCCTCATAAGATGAGTCTCCTTGCAAATTGTATCGAGCGGACGGAAATGTACAGGTATGGAGAAACGTTGTGAATCCATGGACCTTGCATGTCATCAGGGGACTGTTCAAGCTGGTGGAGCATTTGTAATGGCGTGGGGTGTAACAGCTGGAGTGATATGGTGCTGCTGATACGTCTAGGTATGACTTTTACAGATGACACATATGTAAGCATTGTGTCTGATCACTTGCATCCATACATGTCCATTGTGCATTCCGACGGACTCTGGCAAATGTAGCAGGACAGTGCAACACCTCACACATCCAAAATTGCTACAGAGTGACTCCAGGAACACTCTTATGAGTTTAAACACCTTCACTGGCTACCAGACTCACCAGACATGAACATTATTGGGTATATCTGGGATGCCTTGAAACATGCTGTTCCAAAGAGATCTCCACCCCCTTTTACTCTTTCGAATTTGTGGACACCCATGCAGGTTAGGTAATTGTAACAGTTTCTTTGGCTCTTTAGTGTATATTTATTTTAACTAATAAATTTTGGAAGTAAATGTCTTTTTGTTAATTTCTTCATTACAGATAAATATTGTTTAAAGTTTCCACAGTGAACAACTTAATTTTATTTAATATCTTTAGTTCCCTGTACATTTTTATTTCTGGAGAAAAAGGTAAATCTTTATATAGATCATCTAAATTTTTGCGTATATTAAATTTACTTAAAAAAATATAGCAATTTTTAGAAATTTCTGAAATTTTGCTCATTTTTCTGTAATTAAACGAATTCAGTTCACTGCATTGGAAACCTCCATAGTGGAAATATTGACTCATAGCATAGCCACATAAATTGTTTGCATCTAATCATATTAAAAACGCATTACCACAGTTTTATCATAATTTTAATATATTTATTTTTTGCTTTAATATATCTTTTAAAACGTTGAGATATACCACCTCTCATACCTTTTTCACCATTAAAATCATATTATAAATGTGTTGTAAATACAGTTTTTGTTCCGTCATTTTTAATATAGAACTGAAAGATAATCCTGGCGCTGCAATATGACAAGTAGAGTAGAATCAAAAGCTTTTATAAAAGTTCTTTCAAAATTTTCAAAACCATCAGCTACTAATAAAATATCAGTTTTTAAATATAAATTATTGTATGCACCTAAATTTTTCTCTATTAAATTGTTCCCAAATTACTGTAGCATGATTATAATTGTCTTCATTGATGTCACATTCCTTTAATTTATTACAAAATTCTTATTCTGTGGAAGTAATTCTTCATATTCTTTCCAACTAGCTACATTATCATAAGGATAAACTTCTTTTTCGGCTACTTATTTTGTTAGATCATCTGCAAATTTCTTTAAATATTTTTCATTGCTTTCTGTTTCAAATTTGAATAAAGTTCATCAAGGCCTGAAGTAATAAATTTATATGTACTAATAAATGTTATTTCCAAATCTTCTGTTTTTTCTAGAACTAGTATATCTGTTTTCATTATTTTGTATTGATTGTATTTCATCATAACCAAATTCTTGTACCAGTTAATGAGCATCATAGTCTGATAAACTATATACATAAACTGGTACAAATGTTGGGTGATTTCATTGTACAATGCAATTATCCCAAATTGGGTTTGTATACTTTCATGTTAAATGATCACGATGAACTTTTTATTATTTTTCTGTAACATTTACTATACAAAGTTCAAATTTTAAATTTACAGAGTCTTGATTGTTCTTCAGAAGATAAAGGTTTGGTTTCTTCTTCTTCAAAATAAATTCTTCCTATCTCTTCAACTCCTTTTTTCATATACTCTGTAAATTTTTATGGCATTTGATCCTCAGTACACTACAGGATATTTATAGTGTCCATTTTTATATTCAATATATTGTTTAATTCTTCTCTATATTAATTGTTAATACTATCACCAGCTCTTAACTTGGGACACTTCTTCCTAATTTTAATAACTAATATTGAAAATCTGCATGATAACAAAAGGATCTTTTTTAGTATACTCTTAATGTTTAGGACATTTATATGACTCTCTCACTCTGCTATTTCCCCTTTTAATTGCGTATTAATCGAGTAATTTTTTATAACAATTTTCCAATTCTGCTTTATTGTAAAAATTTAGTATGAATAAATCATAATTAAGTTTCTCATCTCCATTTCTATTAATTTGGCTTGAAACAAGTGTGGATAAATCTTTTATGAAACAGTAGTGTCAGTTTTTTCTTCTTGACAACAATCAATCAATAACTTTTTTAGATTTTATTTTTAATGGCGATGCTTGGTGTTTTCTGTCAAAGGAATAGACAGTAATAGATATATTAATTATAGACTCAAGTTTTGAAGTGTCATCAGCTCCAACAGGAGGCAAAATATCCAGCTCCATAACAGATTTTTATAATTACTCGTCCTATATGGATTTCTACGTTTTTTAAGTCTACTGGAATTAGTGCTGAAGCCATAGACAACCGAAAACATTTTGATCATTATTTTTATGTTAATACCAGCATGTTTATATTTTAATTTTTTGGTAATACAGTATATGATTATCTTCTTAACGGATTACATGTATTAACTGCTAACTGTATTCCAACATTTCTAATTAATGCTGTTCCTGATCCACATCTTTGAAAATTAGACACTGTTTCAGAATGTGTTTAAAACGTTTTTTGATATATCTTTTTCTGTAATAATCCTTTAATTTTCAGTTTGACTGCCCAATTCCATTATTTCATTGCTGATCTACCTTCTGGACTCGCAGTAGAATATAGAATTTACTTGTAACCAATTTTATAATTTTCATAATTTTTGGTTTTGATGCTTTCAGGAAATGCTTAGAGTTAACTGAGATTATATTCCATTCGAAAAATATAGTTTGTAATCTGTTTCTAATGTTTTATTAACTAAATAATGATTAACTGTTTTTTTTTACTTTTTGTTTCTCAAATATATTAGTAGAAAATGGAAATATTTCTTTCAGTTGTTTAGTTTCATCATTTTTAATTATGATGTTTAATTACAAAATTAATTAATTAATCTTTTCTTAACTGATAATATCGCCTTGAATTATTTCTTTTAGGATTGTTTAACTGCTTGCTCATTTACAAGGAAAATATTTTTTCATAAATTTAAAGAATGAATAATAAAAAGCATTAATAGATTAAAATAAAAATGAAAAGTAAAAGAAATTAATACATAAAAAAATAAAAAATTTAATTGGTTGAAATAAAAATGAAAAAGTGAGTTTATATTTTTTTCATATGGGTTGTAAATATTTGAGGACTACACTCTGAAATCTAACTTGTGATATAAAACACCTATTAGATTTCTTTAAAAATGAGAAACAAAAGACTTATTAGATTTTTAAAAACGAAGAAAATGGAGTTTATATTGTTTGTTAGGACATTTTCTTTCTAGTAGTAGGTGATAATTTTAACTGATTATTATATAAAAGTGAGACAGTACTGCCAAATAGCAGAGGAGCCAGACAAAGTGTGCGTCACAACGACCCGTCTTATATCCTATATCCTATTCCTTACCCTCTCCTCAGTTACCATTCCTTTTCTTTCTCTAATTAACTCAACACACCACTGCCTTGTGGTTGGTCTCCAGAGGGATGAAGGCTAAGGGAGAAAACCCTGAAAGAAAATCTGGAGTGGGGCCCTAAAGGCGGTTGGAAGGCGTACTACATCCCATTCTGGCAGCTCCTGCAACCGAAGTGATACCAGACGTATTGGCTTGCCTTTCCTCTGGATATTATCATTTAGGTCGAGAGGGAGACCGTGATGAATGAGCAACTCATGTGTCTTCATATTTATCGCTCAGGCTTGTAGCATTCTGGAGAGGACACTTCAGCGACGTCCCAGGGGCCACTTCCGACGGTGGGAGAGATCACTGCATTGCATTGGACAGCTACTGCTCGCCTCAATCTGGGCAGCCCCCAGCCAATAAGGTGCTGCCCCGCCACTATCCGCCTGCTTCACGGGGTGTGTGGAGCTTAGAAGTAATCTTTGAGAAGAGGGTTGATATAGTACAACTACCAACAACAAAAATGAAATAATAAAGAAATCACTATTTCGTATTGCCACCTGGAATGTTACGACCATGTGTCCAAGATACATTGACGATGCCCAAGAGGTTGATTTCATCCATAAGACTGCCGTAATTGACCGAGAGCTCCATCATTCGAATGTTGACATCGAGGGACTGCAGGAGACGCGGCTTCCAGATGTGGGCTCTATCAGGGAGAATAATTACACGTTCTTCTAGCAGGGGAAGTCTCAAGATGAGCCAAGACTTCATGGCATAGGATTTGCTGTTAAAACACCCTCCTGGACGGTACTGTGCCACCATCCCATGGAACAGAGCGAATTATTGCTTTGAAAATATGCTCCTCAAGTGGCACTGTCAACATCCTAAATGTGTAAGCTCCCACCTTATCACCCAGCATGGAATATAATGATTTATTTTATGATTTACTCAGCGACAGAATAGCCAAGTTACCTAGCACCGAGACACTGTATATTCTAGGGGACTTTAATGCTAGAGTTGTATCAGATAATGACATATGGCCGAATTGCCTGGGACAAATGAAAATGGCCAGAGACTGCTTGAAGTTTGCCGCTTTTGTGGACTCTGTATTACAAACACATATTTCCAGCTTAAGGATCAGCACAAGGTATCTTGGAGACACCCGCGCTCTCAACACTGGCATCAACTTGACTTAGTCACAGCTAGGCGTACTGGTCTCAAAAATGTGCTACTGACACGAAGTTATCATAGTCCTAATTGCAACACTGACCACGCCCTGGTGGCATGCACATTGAGGCTCACTCCTAAGAAATGTCATCACGCTAAACCGAGAGGTCATCCCTGTATCAACACAGATCATGTTCATGACACACAAAGAAAGCAGGAATTTGTCAGTAATTCTGAAAGTGCTTTCCCAGGAAATTTTCAAGCAGAAAGAAATGCTGGTAAGAAATGGGCAAAACTCTTGGGTGCAATCTACAACTCAGCAGTATTAGCCTATGGAATAAAAGGAAAAAGAAATAAGGACTGGCACGAGCAAAACTTGTAAGAAATGGAACCAGTCACTGAGGCTAAACGGAAAGCCCTGCATGCTTACAAAAGAAACCCAAATGAAAGAACTCGAGATTACCTACGAAAAGCAACGAACAGGGCACAGCAAACATCCAGGAGATGCGCAAATAACTACTGGCTGAATTTATGCAGGTATACAGAAAGCGGCCGATTCTGGGGATGCTTAGGTATTAAGAAAGCAAGTGGACCAACTGTCAGAAAAACAGCTTCTGTGGAGTCCAAGACGGGTAAAGTCATTACTGATGAAGGCAAACAAACACGCTGGGTTGAACACTACCTCGAGTTGTATGCAGCTAAGAATGAAGTTAGCACGGATGCATGTGACGCCATCAAACAAATGCCAGTTATGTAAGAACTAGATGCAATGCCTACTATGGAAGAACTTAGTAGAGAAATAGATTCTCTTGCTAACGGAAAGGCCCCAGGTGAAGATGGGATCCCTGCAGAGTTTATTAAGTGTAACAAGTCTGTTCTTCTCAGGCAATTATATTCACTTATCACAAGCAGCTGGGAAGAAGGTTATGTCCCGATGAGCATGCGGAATTCGAGAATAGTTAATCTATATAAACAGAAAGGGAACACAAGTGACTGTAACTATTACCGAGGCATTTCATTACTAAGTGTAGCAAGGAAAGCTTATGCAAGAGTCATCCTAATGCGATTACAAATCTTAGCTTCCAGAATCTACCCAGAATCTCAGTGTGGCTTCAGGCCCGGCCGATCAACCGTAGATATGATCTTCTCCTTAAGACAGCTACAAGAGAAATGTCGTGAGCAGCAGAGGCCACTTTATATTGCTTTCATTGACCTAGTTAAAGCGTTTGATTTAGTGAGCAGAAATGGACTTTTCAAACTGTTGCAGAAGATTGGATGCCCACCTAAACTACTACAGATAATTGTCTCTTTCCATGAGAAAACACAAGCAACAATCTGCTTCAATGGTAAAACATCAGAAGCATTCCCTGTTAATCGCGGAGTGAAACAGGGGTGCGTGTTAGCTCCTACATTATTTGGGATTTTCTTTTCCCTTCTGCTCAGATTTGCCTTTGAAGACTGTGAGGAGGGAGTGTATCTACATACGAGGTCTGATGGAAATCTTTTCAACATTGCTCGCCTTAAGGTCAAGACCAAATTTAAATACAGTTGTTATCCGTGAGTTGTTATATGCGGACGATGCAGCTCTAGTAGCGAACACAGAAGACGAGCTGCAGTATATAATCAACAAATTATCAAATACCTGTGAAAATTTTGGTCTACTCATCAGCCTTCAAAAGACTAAGATCATGGCGTAGAGCACTACCAACCTTCCATCCATCAGCATTGATGGCAATCCTCTTCAGGTAGTTGATGACTTTACCTACTTGGGATCCACAATATGTAGCAACTTGTCCATGGACACTGAAATTACTAACAGAATCGCAAAGGCATCATCTGTCATGGCTAGATAGAATAACAGAGTATGGAACAACGGACTGCTTACCACAAAAATTAAATTAAAAGTCTACAACGCTTGTGTTACGAGTAAGCACCCTTCTCTATAGCTGTGTGACATGGACAACTCTTACTACACATGAATCTCGACTCAACAGCTTCCATCTCCGCTGTCTCCGGAAGACCCTTCAGATCTCTTTCAGAGATAGAGTACCCAACGCCAAAGTTTTTCACCGTGCAAGCACAACCAGCATCTTTGCACTCCTGAGTCATCGACGTCTGAGATGGTTGCGACATGTCAGGCGCATGGATCCTGAATGGATACCGAAACAACTGCTGCACGGAGAACTTCAAGGCGGTGTGAGGCCAGTGGGACGACCGCATCTTCGTTTCAAGGATGTCTGCAAGAGAGTTCTGACCAAGACCAGGACCAATCCAAGTCGCTGGGAAAGCATTGCAGATGACCATGTCAAGTGGCGAGTAACTGTGCGCAACCGTATCAAGCTCTCAGAGGACGAACGCACACAGGAAGAGGACAAAACGAAGAGACAGAGTGGCTTCTGTTCGAAATCCTTCAAATTTCACATGTCCAAACTGCAGTAGGGACTGCCACTCTCGAGTGGGACTTTTTAGCCACAGCAGACGCTGCAGACTCTGAACCAAGCATGTTACACCATCATCCCTCAACGATGGACGGATGCCATTATACACTGACTTACGTGCTGCTTATAAAGTTCTACATGATACAGGACAGATAAATGGAATTAAATATGAATGTAACTCCATGTCAGTATCTGATGCTGTTGCATCATATATAGTTCCATCCAGTGACAAGCAGTAAATGTCATATAGTTGAGCAAGTTTTTCCCTCAAATAGATATCAACGTGTTTGCTGCACTAGCTCCTGTAAATTGATCCACAATTTGTCATAGAAACTGTTGACAACTGATTGCAGATGAGTCTGTGGTCTGGTGCCTGCCGGATTACATAAATAACATACATTATATTTCTGAAGCTAGATTCCTGCATGCACATACGCCTGCTCTCATTACAGATTTACATTGTTCAGAAGGGTTCTGCTGTAATTGTGTGGCTGCCCAGCTTTACTGAGGGCGACTGGATACTGACACAGAACATTGACACAATGTGCATTGAGCTGTCACACATACAGTTACACTCTTCTCTGGAAAGTCTTACTGCAGCCTCACTAAATATGGAATTTTCGAGAATCGCTAATGGGGTGAACTCACTGCCTGAAGACATATCGGCGTTGATGCACTTACATGTGTTTAGTTTGTATGTAGTGCTGAACAGCAGTATTTGTGCTTCAAGTACTGATTTCACCACGATGGTTAGAAGAAAAAAAGGAGATGCATAATTCTACAGGTTCTGTTTCTTCCAGTTACGTTCATGTTCGTCAACACTAATAGTTACATGACTAATTTTTTGCTGCTGCTGCTAAATGGTATACAGAATGACGTATTGGAGCTTGACTGAGTGATATAAGCGTCAGTGGTGCTTATTTAAAGGTTTGTTGTAAATTCGAATATAGTACCCAAGAAAATGGAATCACTACTGCTGTCGCTGGATGGAGAATGCAGGACCATTCTGAATTCATGGAACCATCTTAGCAGCGCTGTGTTAACTATTCTACAACAAATTATTACTCCAGAACGACACATCTGATTCCCATGAATGATTATGGAATCACTTCTCAAGAGGACTGATTTAATACTTTTTATATGGGGGTAAAACAGAAAGCGTGTGTAAAGTATACATTGATGTATATGAAAAACTTGTAAAAAGAGAGCAAAGCCTGAACGCTGTCGACTGGAAACATATTTTTAACGTAACTTATATTACGATTGTGTGATGTATCACATGGTTTCCATTTTCTGCCACAAATTTTCAAAGCTGACTCTGTTCTTTCGAATTATGGGGCCTGCTTTAAACATTATGATACATATGGTCGATGTCAAATCGCTGGGCCATCGCCCATGAGAATGAATTGTGTTGGATGTAGAAAAGAAGGTGAGCAATAAATTTTTTCTTATCATATGTGTTTTTTAATCATTAAAATGTACTTGATCATCATTATAGTTCAATCAGACAGTCACGTTAATAGTGCCACTGCTGCATGTGAATCTGATATTCTAACTGAGATACATTGATTACATTTGCCATTCAACTGTCCTTTAAATGGACATATGTTCACAGCGATACAGAGCGGCGTGTTAGCCTCTGAGACCCTCAGTACTGTTTGTACCTCTCTACAGATGGGCTAGGGATAGCTGACTATCTGTATCTCGCTCTCTTCCAGATAGCTGTAGGTACTAGCCATCCTAAGAGGTGGCAAATATTACGAGAGAACTATACAAGAACACCTGTAACTGGTTTCATAGTCCGACTAGGTGTCAACAATAACAATGATCCAGCCTAAGTACAACATTAAATTAAGGGCTGACAATTATTATCAGGGGACGTGGCCCTCTGTCACTGGTTAAATGAAATGAGCAGATGGCATCGTTGTCTGGGAGGCCCCTATTCGGGGAAGTTCGGCCGCCAGGTACAAGTCTTATTTCATTCGACGCCACATTGGGCGACTTGCGCGCCGGTGATGAGGATGAAATGATGATGAGGACAACACAACACCCAGTCCCTGAACGGAGAAAATCTCCGTCGCAGCCAGGAATCGAACCGGGGCCCGCTTGCATGGGAGGCGAGCACGTTAACACCCAGCTAAGCGAGCGGACTCTGTCACTGGTTGACACCCCAGCACATGAATGTGAACAGTATTATCACATCATGCTTTGAAATGTGGACATTAAATTAAGACTTAATTGCTTCACAGTTATCCCCTTAGTTCCATCTGGGATTGCTTGCTCTTGCTGCAGCAGGCACTTCTATGGAAACGCCGTTCCTATTCATAAACGTCTGAATGTAATTACGTAACATGAACAGGGTTTCCACATTACAAAAACAGTGCTGTTCTTTGCAAAACCTTTTTATTTTACCCACTTACAACACACACTGTTTCACCCACAACATTATTATATACGGTTCTTTTTCTCAGTCTTGAACCTTCTGGAGGGCACTCACGACTAATATTGCACAGACATTTACATAACTGCAGAAAATATTCTCATCACAGCTTTCAGACACTGAAACAGCAATAAGTTCCTTCAGTTGCATCTCCATGAGCAATGCGACTAGAACTCGTATGCATATCATCATCGTTACGGCAAGCTGAGGGAAAAAAAAGTCATTGAATGCTTATCACTGCGATGTGAGAATGATTCATATGGTTCAAATGGCTCTGAGCACTATGGGACTCAACTTCTGAGGTCATCAGTCCCCTATAACTTAGAACTACTTAAACCTAACTAACCTAAGGACATCACACACATCCATGCCCGAGGCAGGATTAGAACCTGCGACCGCAGTGGTCGCGCGGTTCCAGACTGTAGCGCCTAGAACGGCACGGCCACTCCGGCCGGCGTATCTTTGTCCATGTGTCAACAAGCTGAAGTCTGCCAATGATAACACAGAGGGCCGCACACGTGGAATCACGTGGAAGTTGGTCATCAGGCCCTTGTGTGGCGTTGAAATCGCCACCGAGGACCATTTCATCCAGAGGACCCTCAAAAAGGGGCGTTATATCGTCAGCAAAGAAGGTGTGTCGGTTACAACGTCGACTGGAGCCGGATGGCGGATATACAGTGAGGATGCTCACGCTGCACAGCGTGAGAGCATAAGGAAGGTACACTAAATCTGCAGCAGGGAGTCCAGAACGGAGGAGGATGGCGACTGCACTACCGTTGACAGGAGCATGAGAGATGTGTGGCATGTAGCCAGTGGGGCATAGCAATCAGCGACGATCACTTCTTGGAGGAAGGCAATGTCGACATCAGCAGCATAAATGGTCTCTCAGAACATTGCCAGCTTGTGGAAAGCCCGAATGGTGGCCAGATTTATCGTCGCGATGGTAGTGTTGTGGGCGTGCTGCTTCCATTGGCACAGATGTGCTGGCAGAGATGTCCGGCTGGCGTTTAACATCCGGCGCAGTCACTGTAGCCGCAATCACTGGGTGGAAGGTGTATCAGGCACCTCCAAGGGGCACTGTCTGACAGGAAGGCTACCATCTCGATCTGCTCCATCGTCGACTGGAACAGGTGGCAAGCGACTGTCACACTTATCGAGGACGATTTGTGGTGACGCTGCTGTAGCAGGATCCCTCCATGGGATCCATCATTGTCGGGTGGGATTGTTCGTCAGATGGGATATCAGGAGCGGCCTCTCCTGTCGTTAGGACGCTCGAAGGGAGATCACTGTCTTGTATCCGCTCCACTGCCTGTGATGCCACATGAAGAAGTGTATCGTCGGATGACGTTTGACTTCTCTTCTTCCGTTTTCGGGGCTAATTCTGCTTTCGGAGGTGTTGTTCTGTATCATAATGTGGACGTTAAATGTCCGAGGTCGCGCGCGTCTGAAGAAAAGCAGAGGTAGGCACCGCATTGATGTCCATCGGAGCTCGCGGGCTGGTCATAGAGCTCTGGAGAGGTGGTGGTCTCGTAGCCGTAGGAGGAGATGGTGCCGGTGAGGCTGTGGCAGCATCGTCATTTCCAGTGGGTAGTGCCGGAAGGAGAACAGGTGCTTCCTGAAGTGACGCATCGGGGCTGCGTACGGCTGTGGCGCAGCTGTTTGGTAAAGAAGTAAGAGTCGCTTTGGACGCTGAGTTACTGATCGGGACCTGGAGCAAATGTCGTCGGAGACAGTCTGACCGAACATGGCCCTCTTGTCCGCAACCGGGTGGCCATCATACATAACGATAGCTCGCACGCCACCTATCAGCAGATAGGATGGTACATGTTTGGAGAGTTCGATTTTGATTTGACGGACGCCATTCAACACGTGGTATGTCGTGAACGTCTGACATTGTGTCTCACTACATTGCCGTAGGGTCGGAAAGCTTCGACGACCACTTCTTGTGGCACTTTGAAAGAGAGCTCAAAGACCCCAATTGTTCGAAGACCGAAACCAACGTGATCTACCTTTACCTCTCCAATACGCGCATCAGAATGCTTGAACTTGAGTCCGTGTGCGTGTTGTCGAATTACTTCAGCACATGCTTACTCCGTCGTCATTTTAATATATACGATACTGCCAGTAATAGAGAAGTCAATACCTATCACTTCATGAGGGCTCAGACGTAGCTCTTCGCGAATGAATTGTTCAATTTCATGTCGTGCATGTTCGGCTTGGAATGTTACTTTAAGTGTCGCTAGGCAGTAACAGTGCGCCATGAGGTGCCGTAGTAATGGACGCTACACAACACAAAATACTGCGACGCAGAATTAAACAACTGCGGCGAACTGCCCGGGGCGCGGAGCCGGTCCGCTCACGACCACGGCCGAAAGTCGACTGCCCGCTTCGGCTATCCGTGCTCGAGTCACAGCCAGACCCAAATTTCCATATTTCGTTGTTCCTCCGTTTCTGCATGTCCGAAGAAATATTGCATCGTTTTTCTTAATACCACAGGCACTGTGGTATTGTTTTATGACTGCCACTGTACACAACTGCAGAGCTCATTGTAGAGATAGATACATCAGAAAATAACAGTAGTGTCTGAGACGAATTGATCGTAGATTTATGACAGTATTACTATCATGTAATTTTATTGTGTCCTTCAGTCCGAAGACTGCCTTGACACAGCTCACTGCGCTAGTGCAAATCTCTTCATCTCTGCATAAATACATCAACCTACAATAACTTCAGACTGATTACTTTAGACAAGCCTTGGTATCCCACTACCATTGCTCTATTTAGAGAAAAAAAACGTGTGCACCGATTAAATTACGAGATCTAGGCTGACAGGAAGGTTCGCTTTATCTTTTCAAGAAAACATAAATTACAGTGTGATAGTTGTAATGTGATTTTGCTACTTTGATCTCAGTGACAGATATTTCTATGTGACACAACGTTTATCAGTGTGTATGTCGCTGAAATGCAGCTGAAATTACAAGATTTTGACAAGGCTGTGTGAGGTGATGCAAAGAGGCAAAATATTTTCTATTATAATCATATTGTCTTAACAAAACGTACAGCTTTTGTAGTGCGACTGACCGTAAAAAATATTTAAGAATGTTTGCAGAGATCCTCTTGAAATGAGTGTGGACGTTACAGGTCGCAAAATGTGCGTCTGAATTTGAAGTACTTGAAGGAAAGAAAATTCAGTGTTTATTTATAATGAGTCGCTAGAATAATACCGAAAAATTAGAAAAAAAATCCGTCGTAGAATATGTCTTGTACTTGTTAGAGGAAACGCACAGAACATATGTTTGTGAGAGAAACCAAAGGAACCAGTTGTGTCAATTAGAAGTCAGCTGCGCTGCAGCTGCGAGAACACACACACACACACACACATGCAAAAACCCAGAGGAGGTGAAACAAAGTTTGCCAAATTCCGTTGAGGTAACACCTCCTATCTTCCCATACATGTATTTTTTGAGGACACGCCGTCGCATCGGTATACATAACCCTTCATTATTACATAAGATTTAGTATTAAATTTCCTCAATATTAAAACAAAAATTGTAGACAACCAAGACAGCAGCATCGTCGGTCCTACACACTGATAAGAAAATTGAAGTCTGTAATGCTTAAGAACTAACATTTCTTTATGATACATATACTGTCTGCTAGAGAAAATGTAACGCGCTTTAGTTTCGTCGTTTTGACTAGTTCCCATTTTTACAATCATTGTTATAAAATCATTTTTGGATTTGGTGGCAATGGTTTCAGTGTGTCACATTTCTGCCAGAGCTATCGTTTGCGAACTCAATTTTATTGTCTTCCAATTTTTATTTGCTTTAGTTAAAAAGTACCTGTTAAGCAATACATTCTATTTCGTGAAAGATTACTTAGATAACACAAGAGTACAGGTTTGGTAAAAAATGAAACTCAAGTATTTAGTAAAACTAGTATGGGGAAAACATCATCTATCATTCCACATAACAATTCCACTCTACGATTTTCTTCTTTTCTATTTTGTTTTCTTTTGTGGAAAACTCTACTCACACCTTAACCTCCTCCTGAGCTCAACATTTCACTCATTATGGAGGGATGCTGCCTCAGTTTTTCAGACTAGTTTATGGGAAGTTATGGCACAAAATGGATATCTAACATAGCCATTATGATCCTGAAGTCATCCGGTAGTGTACGTAGCGTTACATTGTGAAATAATGTGTGTATGATGTGTGCCATGACAAAGTAGTATTTGAATGAACAGTGTAGCATTAGCCTTTTACATTATTAAGTAATTTATTTACAGAACAGTGTTGTACGCTAGGGATGAAACGAATGAGGTAGCACTGTTTTTAACGGACTGGTTAAAGAGATATGTACGTTTCTTCTAGTATTTGAAAGGGGTGCATTAGCTATGGATCGGCTTGGTGAAATCCTCTGCACCAGAATAGCGAATTATCCTTTGAATTGTAGACAAGGATGCAAAATCTACATAGAAGTTCTAGTATGGTTATGCAAATTACAGTTCAATTTGTGGTAGTATCTTCCATCGCTCTCCGCCTGATAGTTATTAATGGTCCATAGCTGATTAGTGACTTTGACTGACTGTGCCTGTGTGGCTCATAGACATAAATGAATGATAGACGGTCGGCAGATTAATGTCACTCGACGATGATTCCTTAGCAAGAGGAAACGCTCACATTAATCAAAATATTACCTACGGACGTGTCTTGTATCAGGGGCATCAGTTCGGTCCCACTTGCAAGGTTAAACACTAGTACTGCGGCCGTTGATCGATTCCAGAGCTGCAAGGCGGGTGAGATTAACAACACGCAGTCTATTATTTGGGCTTTTCACGAAGAAAAATTTGAGGACACAAGAATCATCGTAAAAACTGGGAATATTCTTAATGACTTACACATTACCTGGGAGTAATGAGGGAAACACAACAGGGTTGAGCATGTAAGAAATCAAGAGAATATTCCAGACTTTTGCTGTGCACGGAGAGTTCAATTGCATATTGCACGGTGGATGACGGCGGAGCCAATGGCGTTAGTCTTCGTGGACTGCGAAACCGAGAGCAATGCGGGTGATGTAACTCACGTGAAGTTGGTAACCGATCTTTCGAGAAATATATCTTTTATTCGGAGCTCTTGGTAGAAATGGTACGGCTCTAGAGTTCTCTGAACGAAATTTGAACAGTTCTGCAGAATTCCGTGAAGAAAACAGTAGTAATCGAAAAAATTTAAGTCTTGTAAAAGAATTATTTGCCATTTTGCGAAAAAATTACGATAACAATTCTGAATAGCTCCCCAAGAGTCCTACAGAAAACCCTAACGACATTTATTGTGGAGATAACACTTTATGAGATAACTGCAGTAATGAGAGACCCGTTTTCACCACATAAAATATACAATGTTGCACTAGAAATTTGGTGACAGTCCTGGATACCACCACAGGAGTTCTATATAAAACCGTAATGACATTTTTCTGCAAATAATAGTTCATCAGATGACTGCAGTAATGAGGGATTCAACAAATTCATACAACAGTAGCACCACAGGAGTTCTGCCGAAAATTGTCCGTTAAGCCCATACTCGAACTCGGAAAACTTTGTCCTGCCCAACTGGTTTGCCATCTGTACAAGATTACAAAGTGTTTCGTTGTCTAATTTAATTCAGCCATTTTAAATATAACTGTGGCGGAAGTAGATTTTGCAGCGTTTGTAATGATCGTAGTAAAATACATCTAATCTGCAATGCGAAGCGTTCTAGAACCTGAAGTTTTGTGGAGATGCTGGGCAAGAATTCGCTGTGTTCTTAATTTATTCTCACGTTTGGAAGACGACCGTGGCCCCACACCAGCTCCAAAATACTTATTAAACAGAGGAATGTCATGGATTTCCGTTAAAAGAAAAGACAAAGATTTAGATTTATTTATTTAATCGTATGTCTAGGGCCCCCCGTCGGGCAGGCCGGGTGGCGGTCTTTCAATCTGACGCCACTTCGGCGACCTGCAGTCGGTGAGGATGATAGGATGATGATGAGGGCAGCACAACACCCACTCCCTGGGCGGAGAAAATTCCCTGACCCAGCCGGGAATCGAACCCGGGCCCAGAGGATTGACAATCCGTCTCACTGTCTATTTTTTTATCTCATTTTGTTCTATATTGTTCGTTGAATTTGTTCAGGGTGGACGTCCGATGACACCCGTTCAGATTCTACGTTGATCCGTTCACTCAGTTTTTTATTACAGAGGGTAGATAACCCTCTGACCGAGCGCGCTGAGCTACCGTTCAGCTACCGGGAGCGGACGATGATTTAGATGATAGGTCCTCAAAACTTATTCGTAAAGAAGTTAGTAGAATCAAACAACAAAGATCACGTTAACTAAGAAGGATGTAAGGAACATACGCAGCAATAGGGGCTTACCACTCAAGCTCATTTGAACAGTATATTTATGGCTCAATGGCCTTGGGGAGACTTCCAGAATTGTTACCATAAATTGTTTTCGAAAAATTCAGCAAAACTATTTAAATTTTGTACGGAGAACTCTAAAAGTACAGTATCTATGAAGAAATCTAAAAAAATGAATACTTCTCGAAATTCGGGTTCCAACTTCACCAGACTGACGCTGTCGGAAGCCAGCACCTAAAACTGATACGAGTGTTTTCACAAATCACTATGGAAACGCCATTCGTCGGTAATTATTATGCGTTAAAGTTACTATTAAGTTGGATAACCTTTCAAGCAAAGGCTCATCAGTCACGGGAACGCTGTACAACATGTCTGCTCGCTAACAGTTACAGTCCAGAAGTGTCCTTGTCGACCACGAAAACCGTTAGCCTTTTTTCGGCGGCTGGCTTTAGAAAATCTCGTGTTTTCGGCTCCACCCCTGTTGAAAACCCAAAACGTCTCTGTATGAACTCTCTTACCTCACTCTTTAACACAAAAACGACAGAACAACTTGTCTGTGTTTAGTTTTCTGGCAAGGCCGATATCTGTGCAACGCCTGTGACTGACATCGTCTTTGTCATCCGGGCTCAAGAAGCAGTCGTCATGGAACATCGTTCCGACAGACAACCATTCTTTTAAACGCATGTCTTAAAATGCGTAATATTGCCTTATTAGCACATGCTCGGCTGTATGGTAACGAATTAAAATATTCATACCACTGAAAGTCAGGCTGATTTTTATTATTGTCCACAAGTACCATTCAGAACTAGATGCTCTGGGAGGTCAATCTAAAAATTCCAAGTTCTTGGGAGAGACGCTCAGAAACAGAGCAAAATTTAACCTATTTTAACGAAATTTTCCTATTTTTTGCATTCTATTGACTGTTGTTAATGTGTGCCCCACTGAGAATTGCATGTATATGTCTTTCATTGAATGTAGCCTGTAGTAAAATTCAGGAAAAAAGCACGAGCTAGCATTATTGGATTCCAGAGACTAAAAGACTGCTTAAAATAATTCATCTGGTACAGTAATAATATGTATAGCCATGAAACTAAACATTAGTTTTAAATTCAGTTTTTGTAATACAAGTATATCTGGAGTAATGCAGCGATCTTAGTGACCAATATGTTTTATTTCTTTACAGTTTCCTTAGTTTATACTGCTTATGTATATTAACAATCACAGTAACATTTCTCTTTGTCTATACATATATTGCAGCATACTAATATTTTTCATACAATTTTTTAGATTTTTGTGTTACAAAAGATTATGCATCTTAGGCTTAATTAAAAGCTGAGACGGAAAAAATATTTCGGACTCAAACCTAACAGTTAGTATACCCTCTTTCATTCTGAAGACAACGGTGACGCTTCGTAACATTGAGTCCACATTTCCAAAAGCTTTGGGTAGCCACCCTGATCCACGAACGTTCAGCTGCCTCACGTAATTAGCGGAGATTACGCAGAGCTGAGTCCGAGGCGCACACATCACACTCAATGGGGTCTGAGATGAGCTCAATAAGAGTGAGGTCAGTTGACGTGGAACTCCACAAGGGCATCTTCGCGACAGTGGAGTGTTGCTCAAACCCTTCTGGCATAATTCAAGGACTAGTGCGTGGTGAATGGTCTTCCCACAAGTACGAGTTGTCTGCGGGCACTGCAGGCAAACAGGCGCTGCAGGCGGACAGCTATTAGTGGTCATTAACATGGCGCGTTTCCAATTTTCGCCTTCATAACGTCTTGAACTCTGGTAGGGATACTTTCAGTGAGGTTTCTTAATATCTGTGGAGGAGTGTCACCACATTATTCCCCAAGAGCCGAAACCAGATAACCTAGTCATGTTAGACGTTGGGGTCGGAGCAAAGTCGACATTCTAGCTCATCCCGAAAGCGTTCCATTCAGTTCACGTCGGGACTGTGGACAGGACAGTCCATTTCAGAGATGTTATTATTCACAAACCACTGTCTCACAGATGATACTTTATGACAGGTTGCATTATCATGCTAATACAATCATCGTCTCCGATCTGTTCCTCTGCTATACGCGGAACACAATGCTGCAAAATGTGTTCGTATCCAATCACGGTTAGCGTCTGGTTAAGAGCAAGAAGGGGACAACATCCTAACCACGAAAACATCGTCATACTGTAATATTGTCTTCTCCGTACTTCATTGTTGGCACTACACATGATGGCAGGAAACGTTCTTCAGGCAATCTCCAACCACAAACCCTTCCATCGGATGGCCATAGGGCATAGCGTGATTCATCATCACTCCATATCACTCGTTTCCAGTCATCCACTGCTGAGTGGGTCGCTCTTTAGACCATCTCAAAAAATGGCTCTGAGAACTATGGGACTTAATATCTGAGTCATAAGTCCCCTAGAACAAGGCGATCCAGACTGGATCGCCTAGAACCGCTCGGCCACTACGGCCGACCCATACATGAGTATAAAAACAGGAGACATACATATTAAAATAAAGGAAGGCGTTCACGGACGCACTGGTTGTATAAGAAAGTACAGCACTATACACAAACGGAGAGACAGAAATGCACACGTGAACGTATGAGCCGGCCGGTGTGGCCTAGCGATTCTAGGCGCTTCAGTCTGGAACCGCGCGACCGCTACGGTCGCAGGATCGAATTCTGCCTCGGGCATGGATACGGGTGATGTCCTGAGGTTAGTCAGGTTTAAGTAGTTCTAAGTGACTAATGACTTCACATGTTAAGTCCCATAGTGCTCAGAACCATGAGAACCGTTTGAACGTGTAAGATGTATACAATCCGTATCATTGAAGTAACACGCACAGTCCGACAGTGGACTGAGCGCATGATCACGGTATGTGCTTCAATCGTCACATGATAGCACTATTACAAATATTAAAAAGGTACTTCGACTGTCTTAATCAGACGTGTGTTTGTTTGAGATAGTACCGATCTGCAACAATTGTCACCTCATTTCCACGTTTGCCGATCAGAGCGCCGTCTACCATGAAACGAAAGAAGCATTTCGTACAAAAGTTACACTGTTTTTTCACGGAGATTCCAAATCTGCGATAAAAAATAGGAGTTCCTATTTAAGATTTCAAAGTCACCCTCCCGCCCCCGGGGGCGGTGTAGGGGGTCGAGCGTTATGTTAATGGATGTCCCTCTTCGAGGTGAACAACATTTATTACCATTATATTTTAATCTGATATGTATTTCGTCAAATATTCCGACAATTTTAAATTCCTTGCCATATAATACTGTCCTACTTTTGTAACTGGTACATTGTAAAAAATTAAATTGTAGAATTTCTGCTTATGATGTCTTCGTGCTAGTTGTAATGGGCTTGATACTTCATGTATTTTACGTGCATTTCTGTTTTTTATTTGTATCTAGCTTTTCAAATACTTCCACACAACAGCAGGTAAATGCGGAAAGACTGAATTTCCATAAATAATTGCCCTATTTATTTAAGAAATGAGGGTGTCTTTCCCGATGTAATAGTGAAAACACTAAATAATTCAATAATTTTGTCTGGAACCGAGCGACCGCTACGGTCGCAGGTTCGAATCCTGCCTCTGGTATGGATGTGTATGATGTCCTTAGGTTAGTTGGGTTTCTAAGTTCTAGGTTTCTAAGTTCTAGGCGACTGATGACCTCAGAAGTTAAGTCGCATAGTGCTCAGAGCCATTTAAATAATTCAATAATTTTGGAAGTTCTAACACCAAAACTGTCATTCCACCACAAATCCGCGGTTATCCCTGCATAAAAACGCAAACAATTATTTATATTTGTATTGCCATAATCCATATCTAACATTAAACTTGTACTCACTTTCAAACTGTCTGATAAACGGCAACATCCTGTTATACGAAGAAATTGCAGGAAGCTGTTATCGTTCATGCCACATTGCTTGCAGATTGTGCTGCATCCTGTTTGTGACGGCTAGAAACAACGCAAGCGAGCCTGGCACGTTATAGGCCGCTGCTAACAGACGTTAACATGTGTACGTATGCCGTAGTGAAAATTGAATTCAGAGCACTGGGTCAAATGGTTCAAATGGCTCTGAGCACTATGGGACTTAACATCTGTGGTCATCAGTCCCCTAGAACCTAGAACTACTTAAACCTAACTAACCTAAGGACATCACACACATCCAAGCCCGAGGCAGGATTCGAGTATGCGAGCGTTGCGGTCACGCGGTTCCAAACTGATGCGCCTAGAACGGCCACACCGGCCGGCTTTCAGAGCACTACTGTGTAAAGTGGAAAAATCTACATTAAAATCTGATGTTAAGGACGCTTTCTTGCCTACTTCAGTGATTAACCAAAAAATTATGAAAAGACGAAATGAACTTATCTCAGTTGTGGGCTCGCTTAAGAGCCGTAACTCGTCTTACTTGCTCAGACGAACCACCAACAATCTGCCATCAGTGCATCCGTCTAGTGTATTAGAAGATAGACACATTCTTGTCTGTAGAGACACAGCATATTTTCCAGCCAAGCGTCAGCACTAGAAAACCAGTTCATTTTTATGAGCTAGTCATTCAACTTACAGACGTTATTGAAATAAATTTTCTATAAAGTTGTTGTCATTCTTGCTGATGACGAAAGTATGTGAAGAAGAAAATCTTACTTCATTGTCTCGGCCATAGCCGATTACGTTACTAACTTGTTTCTTAAATCACGTTCGCATGATTTTATAGACGATTATGAGGTAGATGTTTTCCTTCATCAGTGCAGTAATGCAATAAAAGATTGCTTCAAACACCCCGTTTCTCGGTAACTGAGCTATGAGAAGAGTCTGAATTTGCGTACGTATTTTAATATTATTACGTTAATGTAGAAGTAGGGCTTATGGATACATACAACTGAGTCTGCTTTGGAAGACGTCCACAGAAGAATGGCGGTTATGTCTTGAAATTAAAAAAAAAGTCTCTACTTCTTCCCCATCATCAATAGTAATTTCCAAGGTACCAGCAAAAGACTGCATATGACGTCGGCTCCGGCACGTTGCCATGTCCTTAACGAGCAGAACGCTAGCCAATTGACGCGAGAGAAGCAAATGAGCTATAATTTGTGTGGGTAGCGCGAAGAAATTCTCCACGTCAGTCCCGGCGGACTTCCTGTGCCAGCTGTACTCTAAAGCTTGCTGCCCTACCCTAGTATATCCGAACTGGCAATAGATTTTAAAAGGAAACAAATTATATTCTTTTCTAGGAACAATATGTAAATGAAAATGTTTGAGTAATTACACTTAGCAGTAGAAAACATAGGAATATGGGAAAGGAAATGTTATGTGCTGCGTTCGAGCTTTTTTAGCTGTCAGTAAGAAGAAACTATGAACGAATACAAATACCGAACGTTCAAGAAACAATTTTAACGTATTTGAAGCAAAAAGATCGTGTCATCGTTTAACTTTTCACATGTTGTGATACTATTCGGGAAACTTCGTACTCATATAGTCTAGAATTTGAGAGCAGAGCAGACAGATAGACCAAGCGTGGATACACGTATCACACAAGAAAACAATCATAGTCATCGTCAAGCTAGATATGATTGGATGAGTCTTGGATAATTAGCTACATCGCTCACATCTGAGCCGGAATTTTGACAAATAATCAAGTATATGGATAAAAACTGCAACAGTACATCCAAAAGAAGCTTCTATTTTTAGTGAATCCTTAATTCTAGGTGGTGCTACATGTATGTGGCCACCCAGATCGCCCGATTTAACACCAATGGATTTTTGTGTATGGGGACGGACGAAAGATCTAGTTTATGAGGACAAAGTCAGTAGACGTGAGGCATTACTTGCTCACATTCTAAATGCAATAGACGAAATTAAGAATAACCCTGTGAAACAGAAACGAGCAACAAAATTTGTTCATACATCCATTGAACTCGGTAGAGACATTTTTGAACATTTATTGTGAATGTATTGAGAAATTGTACGTACTCTGTACGCCTTCCTTAACACTGAGCTTTGTTTTTTTCCAGTTCACCATGAATTCACGTGTACTATGGTATTAATATAAGCAGATTATCTGACACATGCATACAGTTTCAGTTAATGTTATTAAAATCATTTTTCCAAAATTAAATTCTCTACAACTTCTGTTGAAAACTTTGTGCAATTGTCTGAAATTTAAAAAACAAATTGGACCAAGTAGTTAATGAATTAAAAAATTAACGAAATTACTTCTTTGCTTCTCTGGCTGTGTCCGCAGCTCATGGTCTTCCGGTAGCGTTCTCGCTTCCCGCGCACGGGGTCCCAGGTTCGGATTCCCGGCGGGGTTGGGGATTTTTCCCACCTCGAGATGATTGAGTGTTGTTGTGTCGTCTGCATCATCATTATTCATCCTCACTACGTTCGGAGGAAGGCAGTGGCAAACCACCTCCAATAGGACCTTGCGTAGTATGGCGGTCTCCCGCATCGTCCCCTACGCTCCCCGGAGTATGGGACCTCATCATCTCTGGATGTTTTGAAAAACTACTGCAGATACACGTCTGGGACATGTTTTATTAGATTCACCAAATCAATAACAACAAAGTAAATGGAATCGATCTTTTCTTTAACCTCGTGCAGTTTCACGGTGGATTCATATGTTCGTGAATCACCTTGTATACCGCCCCAGCCACCAACCTGTGTGACGGAAGGTACCTTGTGTACCAATCGTCAATTCCCTATTTTCTTGTTCCAGTCGCGAATGGTTCGCGGGAATAACGATTGTTGGTAAGTTTCTGTGTGAGCTAGAATATCTCTAATTTTACATGCGTGATCTTTTTGAGAGGTGTTAGGAAGCAATATATTGGTTAAGTCTGCTAGGAACGTAGCCTCTCGGAACTTTAACAGTAAACCACACCGTGATGCAGTACGCCTCTTTTGCAACGCCTGCCACTGGAGATGGTGGAGCATGTCCCTGACGACTTCGTGCTTACTAAATTAAGCTGTAACTAAAGTCGCTGCTCTTCTTTAGATCTTTATTTTTTTCTAACAATACTATCTGGTACGGATCGCATAACGACGAGCTGTACTCAAGTGCTGATCGAACGAGCGTTTAGTAAGGCTACGTCGATTGCGAATGGACTACATTTTCTGATGATTTTTCCCGTGAACCGGGCATCTGCCTTTCCTGCGATTAGTTAATTTATCGTTTCGCTTGAAATCGCTCCTCAGGCATAATCCTAGACGTTTTGTGGACGTCCCTCCTTCCAGCGATTGTTCTGCAATAGTCTAATCATACGGTGACACGTTGTATTTGTTTATGTTGAGGGTCAGATGCCAATCCCTGTACCAAGCGCCGATATTTTGCAGGTCTTCCTGTATTTGTTTACAGTTTTCTAGCGTTGTGTCCTCTTTATGTACAACAGCATAGTCCGCGGAAACCTTATGCAACTTCCGTCGTTATCCACTAGATCCTTTGTATATATTGTGAAAAACAGTGCCCCTATACCACTCCCTTAGGTAACACCCGAATTTACTTTTACGTCTGAAGTTTGCTTTCCGTTGAGAATGACATACTGCGTTCTTTCTCACATAGCTAGTCTAATACTCTGTATGCTCTTATTTTGTTCATTAGGCGGCAATGCGGAACTATATCGAAGCATTCTGGAAGTCAAGAAACACAGAATCTATCTGGGCGCCGGCTTTTATTGCTTTTAGGCCTCTTGGATGATCAGAGCGAGATTGGTTTCATACGTTCATCGTTTTCGGAATCCATGTTGATTCCTACGGAGGAGGTTTTCAGTCTCCAGAAATGTTATAATACCTGAGCACAAAACACGTTCCAAAATTCCTCGGCCGGCCGCTTTGGTGGAGCGGTTCTAGGCTCTTCAGTCCGGAACCACGCGGCTGCTACGGTCGCAGGTTCAAATCCTGCCTAGAGCATGGATGTGTGTGATGTCTTTAGGTTTGTTGAGTTTAAGCAGTCCTACGTCTAGGGGACTGATGACCTCAGACGGTAAGTCCCATAGAGCTTAGAGCCATCTGAACCATTTGGACCAAATTTCCTCAACAGATTGATATCAGAGATATAGGCCCATAATTTTGTGCGACTGTTCGAGGACCCTTCTTGAAACTGTTTAACTAAACTACTCAATAAAGTTTGGTGTCCCCTGCGTATCTGCGAACGCGTGTAGGCTTAGACTCAAAGGGAATAGGCAACTTTACAATAAGTCTAAAGAAAGTTTAAAGAATTACTGTGAAATAAAAACAAAACAACGACCAAAATAAAGGCACACTGTTCGAAAATGCACATCTGTGATATTTGTTATGTTCTGACGAAACTAAATTCGTCCTCTCATAACTCTTCACTCTTAGATTCCTCTGGGAGATGGTTGATCGGAAATGCAATATACACTACTGGCCATTAAAATTGCTACACCACGAAGATGACGTGCTACAGACGTGAAATTTAACCGACAGGAAGAAGATGCTGTGATATGCAAATGATTAGCTTTTCAGAGCATTCGCACAAGGTTGGCGCCGGTGGCGACACTTACTACGTGCTGACACGAGGAAAGTTTCCAACCGATTTCTCATACACAAACAGCAGTTGACCAGCGTTGCCTGGTGAAACGTTGCTGTGATGCCTCGTGTTAGGAGGAGGAATACGTATCATCACGTTTCTGACTTGGATAAAGGTCGGATTGTAGCCTATGGCGATTGCGGTTTATCGTATCGCGACATTGCTGCTCGCGTTGGTCGAGATCCAATGACTGTCAGCTGAATATGGAATCGGTGGGTTAAGGAGGGTAATACGGAACGCCGTGCCGGATCCCAACGGCCTCGTATCACTCGTCGTAGCAGTCGAGATGACAGGCATCTTATCCGCATGGTTGTAACGGATCGTGCAGCCACGTTTCGATCCCTAAATCAACAGATGGGGACGTTTGCAAGACAACAACCATCTGCACGAACAGTTCGACGACGTTTGCAGCAGCGTGGACTATCAGCTCGGAGACCATGGCTGCGGTTACCCTTGACGCTGCATCACACACAGGAGCGCCTGCGATAGTGTACTCAACGACGAACCTGGGTGCACGAATGGCAAAACGTCATTTTTTCGGAAATGAATTCAGGTTCTATTTACAGCATCATGGTGGTCGCATCCGTGTTTGGCGACATCGCGCTGAACACACATTAGAAGGGTGTATTCGTCATTGCCATACTGGCGTATCACCCGGCGTGATGGTATGGTGTGTCATTGGTTACACGTCTCGGTCACCTCTTGTTCGCATTGATGGTACTTTGAACAGTGGACGTTACATTTCAGATGTGTTACGACCGGGGCTCTACCCTTCATCCGATCCCTGCGAAACCCTACATTTTAGCATAATAATCCACGACCGCATGTTTCAGGTTCTGTACGGGCCTTTCTGGATACAGAAAATGTTCGACTGTTGCCATGACCAGCACATTCTCAGATCTCTCACCAATTGAAAACGTCTGGTCAATGGTGGCTGAGCAACTGGCTCGTCACAATACGCCAGTCACTACTCTTGATGAACTGTAGTATCGTGTTGAAGCTGCATGGGCAGCTGTACCTGTACTCACCATCCAAGCTCTGTTTGACTCAATGCCCAGGAGTATCAAGGCCGTTATTACGGCCAGAGGTGATTGTTCTGGGTGTTGATTTCTCAGTATCTATGCACCCAAATTGCGTGAAAATGTAATCACACATTTGTCCAATGAATACCCCTTTATCATCTGAATTTCTTCTTGGTGTAGCAATTTTAATGGCCAGTAGTGTATCAAATGTTAGTTCACTTTATTACAAGAATTATGAAAAATTTACTTAGCTGTATACAATACATAGCCACAGGAATGTGCCGAATATTTTCAACAGTCTTTGAATATTAAAGTGTCACTTGATGCACACATTTACTAAACTCTTCTCTCGAAGTACAAAGTTCTCATTGTTCAAAAGAACAGTTCCATATGACATGAGTAACTAGTCTATGTTGTCTTCCTGATAGGAGACCACGTACTGGGGCTGCGACTACCTCTGTTCAGCTGTGTACGGGCCTCTGTGCGGTGGCGCTGCAGCACTGGGAGCAAGGATCTGGCTCTGCCAGCGCCTCCCATTCGTCGGTGCGGATTGCAGTGAGATATCTCTCACATCCGCGGTAGAGATGTGAGTTGCTAACCTTATTATGGCATCCCGATCTGTAGACGAACCCACAAAATCAACAGCCATTCCGTGCATCGTAACACTCCTACATCCTCCTTGACATGATATCCACAAGTTCATCTAAATGCTGTTGCTCTAGCCTTTCCCCCTCTTCGACAGCCGTCTCCAGCCATCATCCAGAGTGTGAGGAGGATTCCTACAAACGTGCACAGAAAATTTCAGCTGGATCGTAGCAATCTCAGTCGGGTTTATATCAGCACATTCCTCAGTCTTTCCGCTCGGCTGACCCCTTCCCTCTGTTGGAGGACTGAAATGCTACGTCAGCACGTACCCTACTTCTGATTACAATCATCATCCCAATCCGACGAACGGATTGTCATCAACAGTGTTCTACGCCGTAACTCGGCAAGATCCTGCGCTGTGGTTTGGAATTCTATGGCTGACGTTGGTAACAATCTGCTGCTACGAAGCCCTGAACTGACCACTCCTCAGACGTGCAAATAAAAGTTAACTGCCTTTCGAGCGCAGACGAGCGATTTTCAATCAACTACGCCCATGTGTTGTTTTTATATAGCAAATGCTAGCCACTTTATTGGCTAAAAGTTGAGTAAACTGACTGAGATAATATGGGGACTACCTAAGATATAATTTTACAAAAAGATAATTTAGGCTTCTGTGGGCAGAGTTCAGTACATCTTCTGCAAGAGTGTAGTCTACAGAAACAGAGGCGCCTTTTGATGCACACTGCAGTGGCTCCGCATTTCATCGTGGCATGAAGACATAACTTGCGAGAGCCAACGTCCAACTGTAGATTGCTGTTTGTTCTCGAATATCAGCAGAAAATGTCAGTTTATATACTGCTTATGCAAGCCGTCACTCGATTGAATCATTACTACATACCTGAGTGAAGCTAAATGTTATTATCTTAGCATAAAGAAAAATATAATCTTGCCAATAATCTTCAAATCGTGTGCTACTCACACGATGTTTCTATATGAATTAATGAATTTACTCATGGCACGTTTGTTACCTAAGCCCGTGTTCACTTTTACAACGCAAATTAATAATCAAATTTACTAACTTAATAAGAAATTTGGAAATTTGTGGTAAGTTCCCATGGAACCCAACTGCTGAAGTCGTCGGTCTCTAGGCTTACACACTATTTGATCTAACGTAAACAAACTTACGCTAAGGACAACACACACACATGCCCGAGGGAGGACTCGAACCTCCGTGGGGGATCCGCATGAACCGTGGCAAGGTGCCCGAGATCGCGCCGCTACTTAGTAAGACTGAACCTTAGATTTCTGGTGTACCCATGTACCACCACAATAAAATAAAAATAGTAAATCGTAGAGGGAATATGAATAAGAATAGTGGCATATTTAAGACTACAAAATAGTGATAAGTTTTATTAATCCTTTTGTAAATACAACTAGTTGATAAACCTTCGCGGCGCTGGATTAGCCGAGCGGTCCTAGGCGCTGCAGTCATGGACTGTGCGGCTGGTCCCGGCGGAGGTTCGAGTCCTCTCTCGGGCATGGGTATGTGTATGTGTTTTTCCTTAGGATAATTTAGGTTAAGTGGTGTGTAAGCTTAGGGACTGATAACCTTAGCAGTTAAGTCCCATAAGATTTCACACACATCTGAACTTTTTTTTATATAAATCTTCCACAAAATGACAAACACAGATCAGAAAAGTAATGGTGCTCCATTGGCAGAGTATACATTGGGGTGGAAGCCATACAAATTCTCCTCTTAATTAATCCCTGTTATAACGCGATCTGACCTTGTTTACATGAATCCACTGTGAGGCCCAGTTCAGTTCAAAAGAAATCTACGACTAAGTATACCGCAAACTATGGTTCACCAGGAAACAGGGAGCTATGAATATCATTTAACAACACTACGCTGGTACAGTAATTCTTAACCCTTTCACCTTGATTCAGGCGGCAGCAGAAAACGGCGCGATGTAGTCGAGGACTTCCCTATTAGAGCCCTGAACTCCCGGGAGAGCCCGCATCTCGTGGTCGTGCAGTAACGTTCTCGCTTCCCACGCCCGGGTTCGCGGGTTCGATTCCCGGCGGGGTCAGGGATTTTCTCTGCCTCGTGATGGCTGGGTGTTGTGTGCTGTCCTTAGGTTAGTTAGGTTTACGTAGTTCTAAGTTCTAGGGGACTGATGACCATAGATGTTAAGTCCCGTAGTGCTCAGAGCCATTTGAACTCCCGGGAGATTTTAGTGTGAGGTACACCATTTCGCTGGTCTGGGCAAACGAATTTGACTCACGGGCGCGACGGTGCGTGCTGGAATTGTCAAATGTCAGACGACTGACTCAGGACGATTAAATTCACGATTTGCAGTTCCACTGTCGATACAGATGGAAACTGCCACTGGCTCTTAGTCCACCACAAAGTACAGACCTCAAGTCTCACCCGGAAACACCTGAAGTTCACCACCAGAGGAGGATCAGAAGGTGAATAAAGGAAAGAATCACATCTAATTTCCACCAAGCCTCGTTACGGGAGCCAATCAGCGCCTCCAAATCTCTCTTATGGTAGGCATGACCATGTTTTTGGCAAAAATCGTCTACCTGGGTGGGACTGCAGTCCCTCATTTACAGAGAATTCTTATCTTTCCTGGACGACCATTTCCAATTTCTGAAAGAAGGCTGATAAGCTTCCCAGACAGTCATGTCCATGAAATACATGTTTTTGCCTCTCGTTAAGAGAACCTGGCGTCTACCTGGTGTCAGGGGGGTTTACAGTCTTGCCTTCACTAAACACGCCCTTCTGTCTGATTCTAAGTGGAAGGAGGAGAGGGCTTTGACCAGAAATTCCTCTGAAGGTAAGATCCACTGAGCGCTGCTTCCCATAGTCACTCACAACGCCAGCTCGCTGCATTCAGCATTTATATCCCCCAATTTATCTCTTTCCCTGTTCTCCGTCGCCTCCACTATGGCCCATTGGGTACAAGTTCTCTACAGGTAATAAGCGCAGTTACAAGAACATTCTGCCCACAATTTCCCCACGTAAGAAAAGTCATAAGCCACACAAACCAGACGTAGTACTGGGGAACACCAAGATCATGTCCTAAAATATGAATGTTAATCTGACTGACTATGTTGTTAAAGTTATAAAGTGGCATGCCACCTCTCACTACCTCCCTGTTACCCAGTAATTTCTGCATGGGGAGTGTCACACTTCAGTAAACAGATTAATGTGACACAGCGCAGAAGAAATGGTAAACTGGGTCCTCAAGAATGACATGCCAGACCATGAGACCTTTGCCATCCAAAAACCAAAAAATACCACACCCTGTCCTGACCTCATTCAACTAAGGGTCATACTCACACTAACTGCTGCATGCCTGCAAAAGTTTTATAATTTTTCTGGGTGGCAGAACTGTTTCTGTGGACCCTCAGGCATTTGACATAGACCCCTGACTGTAAATACAGTGGCTGAATGGTAAAAGGTCACGTGGACATTTCATTAGCCCATTTACACTGAAGCTGAGGTCAGAGATGATGGGTTTCCCTAACCACAATATAATATCGTTGAGCATTCGGCTCAGACTTTTTGTTACCCCTGCCCAAGCATTCAGTGATTCAATCTTCCATAGAGACATATAACATAACAAATTCTATCCAAGCATTCAGCAACTGCAGGCAAGTCAAGTGTGTGCTCTTGTAACATCTGTCATCTGTTACCCTATTTCATATTAAGGTGTGTTACGGTGCTCGCTTATTTCCAAGTCCGTATCGATCTTAGTGCTGAGTTTTCACTCAGACGGCGCTTTGGCGTTAGGCGGTTGTTTCCAGGTGTGATCGCTGGCCGGAGCTTCGCTGGAGGCGTGTGAGGAGGAGAGAGGTGGCCGCCTTGGGGTGAAGACAGTTCTGCTCGGCGGGGGTTGCTTGCGTCTGGACGCCGAGTGGGGCCCGATGGGAAGACCGGACCTTGATTTTACGGTTAATAGTGTGGACAGCGGCGTGGTGTGCCGTTTAACTTGATTCGCAAGGGGAGAAAAATCTCGCCTGTTGTAGTTTGTCGAGCCTGAGTCTGAAATACCTTCTATGTGCGGCGGGATGCCATTTCGTCCTCCTGTCTCTCTGTCGCTGGGATTGCTATCCTCGTTTACCGTCCCATGGATGTATATCGATGGGGTACGCTGCTCTCCGTACTCTGCTAGAGGCTGGTGATGGAAGTGCGTCGTTCAGCGGCTCGTTAGTCTGGGTGCTTTATGTTCATCTTCAGGTGCATAGTCTTCGTGTGGCACTCCTTAGAGTGTGCCTTGCGCAGTTATATTGGAGTTTATTTTGTCTTGTGGTGCTTCCGCTTTCCGTTAACGAAGGTTAAGCTAGATTCGGCACTCCGTACGTCACTTGGCACCTCAGCAGCGGGTCGGAGCCACGTTCGCGACTAAACGGAAGCCTTTGGACTGAGAGGTCTTGTGTTTTGCATATTGTTCAGAAATTGTTGTTTTGGTATTAAGTTGGCTGAGGTTTCTTACGGATTTCCCGGCATTTGGTCTGTTGTCCGGCCCGGGCTAGGTCTCATTATTTTTAAAGGCGGTCCTTGTTTTGGCTGAGTACAACTTTGGTTTACTGCCTGGTGGTTCTGGTAATACGCCGGGTCGCTGTGGTTGTGCGCATTTTGTATGGGGCTGTGTGATCGAAGCCGTGGAGTACCATTTGTGTGAACTGCTTCACCGGGGAGTACCGATCGGGCCATTCTTGGTCCTCTGCTGTATGAAATGATTTTATTATTATTTTAAAGTAACATTATCACTTAAATAATTTAATTCTTTTTGCGTTAACTGCAACTTGGGTACTGAGAAATTTAGTAGTGTAATTACGGAAGATTTAATAGTGGCACATGCCCCTTTACCTGTTTCGTAATCTGTTAATTACCGAAAGACTTTAAGCTCATAGTCATATGATGTGATTTTCTTAAATTATTGTATTTTTATGTCATGTTATTGCTTTTTAATTTGCTGATCACTGGTGTACTGTTCCAAGCATTAAAATTTTTCAGGTAGCTATTACTTGGGTGGAACGCGGGGAACTGCAAAGGAGAGAGTAGTTGCGTGCCTCACGTGTCCGTTGTTGGCCCGGCCTGGTGTCAGTTGTTTGTTTTGGTGCACCTGAGTTAGGTATTGTGTTGCCTCCTCCCTTGCGGTCCCGTCCTGTTCTTCTCATAAACATTTCCTTCAAGGCATTTTAGTTAATTTTATGCTAGTATTATTTTAATTTCTTACATTGGTAAAATTGTGCGGCCTTCATCATGCATACTGTTTGTCATAGCGGAGTTGATGTGCCTTTGTAATTTCTTAAACTCCATTCGTGATTCATATTGTTTGTCATAATAGATTTGAGTATGGCAGTTATAATGTCTTATATATCATGATGTGCGTGTGTAATGGTGCAATAAATTGATGATTGTTATTTCTGTTTTTGGCGCCCTTCATGCCTCCTTTCTTGTCCCTATTGGTACGCTATCCTTGTACTTGTGTTGGTAAGCCACATCAAGGTGTCTTTCTGTTATTTTAGTACAATAGTGTTAACACAAAATAGACAACATTTAAATGACGTGTGAAAAATAGTGAGACTGTACACAAATGACAAACACAAAATAAAAACACTGTCAGTTTCATAAAAACTGGTTTGAATAATAGTGTATTTGTTGTGTGTGAACTACTGTCAGTCTTAGATTTTAGATGAGAGTGACCTTGTATACCAGAAAAAATCTGAAAATGGCGTTGTCTGTCATGACAAATATAATAGGAACGAAAAGTGAGAAATTACATTTTACCTAATAAAATCAATACATCAAAGCACACAAAAATAAGAATTAACACAAACATATTTTAAGACTTCTACTGCTCCATTCTCCAGGGTCTTTAGAGAGTCCAAACATTAACTTAACATTAGTCACATGAACAAACACAGCACAAAAAACTCACGAGGTGTGTAACAGATTGGAGGTGGCAGATGCTTTCACTCTCTGTTGGCACGAGTGACAGTGGGACTCTGAGCACGCCTCTGTTGCCCTTGAGCTGCGCCAGTGTAATCACGTCAGCCAGTGGCCTGCCCTGTCGCTTCAGGGTGGCAGCTGACAGCTGCTGGTGTGGTCATGCGGTGACGTCACGTTAGCTGGCCGCTCGTCCCGGGTGGTCGCTCTGCTGTGACGTCACGCCAGCAGCTGAGCGTGAGGTTGCACTACAGCGCGCCAGCGCCGCTAGCCGCGTTGCGCAACTCCGCGCCCAGCCACATCTCGCCACGGGTCTGCTCCTCGCTCGCCGTTTGGAACGCTGTAGTCCTCTGCACATTCCTTAGCGCATATTGTAGTGCCGTGCTTTTAAAATAAGTCTTTACAAAAACACATACATATAAATTCATTAAAAATATGAACTGCCTGTATTAGAAACTTCGCAGTATGGGTAATGCCAAAAAACGTGCGTTACTGCTTTCTTTCATTTAAACGAAGTTACTACTATGGTGCTTTTGAAAAAAAACTGCAATAACATCGACAATTAATCGCTTATCTAAAAGACTAGTAATTCTAATATTATCTAAAAGTAATTACTATCTATTATTATTATCTAAAAGACTAATAATTCTCTAGCACCCGCCAGGATAGCCGAGAGCGCTAAAGCGCTGCTTCCTAGACTCGGGTAGGCGCGCCGGCCCCGGGTCGGATCCGCCCGGCGAATTGACGACGACGGCCGGTGCGCCGGACAGCCTGGACGTCGTTTTTAGGCGGTTTACGGCATCCTACTAGGTGAATACCAGGCTGGTCCCCACGTCCCGCCTCAGTTACACGACTCACAGACATTTACAACACATTCCCACTATTTCACGATCTACACTCGACGCAGACAGTTAGGGTACACTAATTCCGTCCTGGGGGGTACGGGGTGGCGGCAGGAAGGGCATCCGGCCACCTCTTACAATTAACGTGTCAAATTCGGTTAACCATGGCCGACCCTGCGTAACTGCGGGACAAGGCGCAAGCGATGGAATAGAACTAATAGTCCTCTAGTGGTGAATTCGTGTTGGTGTAGTGTATGCCAGTGTTTTGTTACTCTCCCAACATCACTCATATACCCTAATGGGCTAAGTCGGCAGTCTCCACGTCATGTAACGTTTACTTCTATATATGTCCTACCCGTTACCATGTCTAGCTACCTCTAATCCTTTTCTACTTTAGGCTACTCTGGCTTGTATAAAAGATGTTAACTTATTGGATGGTGACAATGATGCGGATGTCTGGCGCGGAATCTGGGTCGAAAACCGCTCACCGTCATCTGTGCACTCCTTACTGTGCTGTCAGGATAGATCAGACATCGGCGCGAATTCATCTTTCCCTCTAAAACTGACCAATAACTCTCAAAAATCGACGTACAGGTATCATTAAATAACAACTGCTGCAAAGACATAATATACTAGTCTTTGCCGGCCGCGGTGGTCTCGCGGTTCTAGGCGCGCAGTCCGGAACCGTGCGACTGCTACGGTCGCAGGTTCGAATCCTGCCTCGGGCATGGATGTGTGTGATGTCCTTAGGTTAGTTAGGTTTAAGTAGTTCTAAGTTCTAGGGGACTAATGACCACAGCAGCTGAGTCCCATAGTGCTCAGAGCCATTTGAACCATACTAGTCTTTTTTTATAATTTGTAGTGCTTAAGGATTTGTGATTAACTTCCCATTTTTTTGTATGACCCCATTCGCCATTTCCTATTTCCTTCCTATTCGTCTAGAAACATACTACCGTGACTCGAACTCCAAATGCTGACACCATGCAACACAAAATTTCGCCAATCCGCGCCTGGTGATACACAATCGAAATACTACAAGGCAACCATCATCGCCGGCCGGTGTGACCGAGCGGTTCTAGGCACTTCAGTCTGGAACTGCGCGACCGCTACGGTCACAGGTTTGAATCCTGCCTCGGGCATGGATGTGTGTTTTGTCCTTAGGTTAGTTAGGTTTAAGTAGTTCTAACAAGGGAATGGTAAGACTTGTCATGTCGAAGCCTGTGTTGCTCTTTTTACTACTGTGAGTTAACATTGCAAGAAGTCTGTATGCAGAATTTTAGCTTCTGACATGACCTGGAAGTCTGTAAACAATTTTATGAAGTAAGACATTATTGTCGCATGGTTTCAGCGCTTCAAACTGCCTCTTGTACAACCCTGACCTCTCTCGCTACGTTATACCAACGCCATCTAGGGACAAGCTGGCGTTAGCTACGCGCCGCTCTCTTGCCACAGCAGTGAGAGAGCTGATTCCCCCAGTGAAAGCGATCGTATGATAATTAAACATCCGTTGACAAATATGGCTGGTATGTTATCTACAACATTCTTTCCAAATAGCTATGAAATACACACAATCGAAATGCTACAAGGCAACCATCCCCTTTGAATGACGTGTTTAGAACACGTCAAAATTTTATTTCTTGTAATTACCGCAAAAATGCGAAATATTGATACAATGTTCAAAACATAGGTTTTTTGTGCACCAAGAACATACAAGCAAAGACGACATATGACAGCCCTGCGAATCACAGACGTTGTTAGATGTCCGTAGACAAAACTGGGCTGGTGTTAGGAATGAATCAGACCTAGTATCAGTATATTTCGAGGAGTGCCACGCATATTTAATCAAATTCTGAAACCGTGGGGAGGAAAATTGATAATGTACTACTGAGCTTGAGAATGTTGTCACGGTGATAGACCGGAAATTGCAGTGATCTGCACACAATAATTTTCTCTGTTAGTTTTCTGTAAAATGCCTTCCACTGACGGAAAAATTCTCTGTCTATAGTATGAATTACGTTCGTCGTGCCGGATGGAATCTGAAGTATCTCTACTTCTTTGTCATGGTGGGCTCGAAATACAGCTTTTAATGAATCAGACCTTTTATGACCTGACCACGAATCTAGAAGGAGAAGAGATTTGTTCCCGTAGAACGGAAGAAAAGCATGACGCATGAAAAGTGTAACGTTTTCATTTCCCATTTTTCCAGACTTCGATGCGTCTACCACAAGATTGTTTGCGTAGAACATTGTTCCTTTGACACATGGTCCAAAACGTCCAGTTGGTTCTTGAAGACACACATACAGTTTACGCAGCAATGAACCATCCAGACTAATTATGGGCACTGTAGTGTATGAATGGGTGAGTGCATTCGTGGACTGCGCAATCGCCTCAATATGTTTTTCCCCTTTGAATGACAGTGTTCTTTTCGCACGCATTTCTTTTTGAAAACCTGAGTGATGTGAATTGTACATGTACGATTCACTAAAACTAGCGATCTTATTTTTCGCATTCGTAAGAAAGGCTTCTATCATTTCGATTTTTGTCACTTCATTTTCCGCCCTGTTTCGCGATACAAATTTTGTTATTTTTCTTGCCACAATTTTATGTGATCTTTTGAAGCGACTAATCCAACTTTGAGAAGCTGTAAATTTTTTAGCGTCTATTGCGTTGGCAACCTCTAACGCCCAATCACGCAAAGTTGTATCGCTGACACTAAATGACTTGTCTGGCATCGGTAAATAGCTCAAAAAGTCGCGTATTTATCTCCGTCGCAATTTCCAGTCAACTCTTACGTCGTCCAGCGACTTCCTTTTTCCATCTATACAATTCACGTTCAGAACGGACAAAGCGATACTTATTTTGAACAGTACTGACACGTAGGCGTTTGTTACCATTTTCGTTCAACCAATACGTCACCGCTTTTTCTTTCTCTGATAAGGTAATTGTAGTTGCTGGTGTTACTTTCGGAGATAATTGATGATGGTACGTGGCACTACCACTCGAAGAGTCTTCACGAGTGCAACTTTCGTCGGTGTCTTCGCCGTCTGTAGATTCACAGTCTGCAATATCGAGTGTTTCAGTTGTTTCTAGCCACATGTCTGCGCCATTTACATGCTCGTCTAGAAGTTAACAACCATGTCGCACAACACATAGCCTTCACGCGTGTTTTCTGTTGATTGCTTCATTTGGCGTCTGTGGTATATCTCCATGGCAAGCAGCAAAACATATACAGGGTTCGCCATCACCTGTGAGGGGAGATTGAATGTCCACCGTAAAGTGGCTAGCGGAGAATAGATGAACATGTACAGAACATCTTTCACATCTCTAACCAGCTTCAGGACGGTATGTTTCGAAACACGTACCAGAAATTAAAACGACGTGCATGCCACAGAAACGAATATTCTTTTCCCCTTTCCACCAAAACCGTGCAGCGATATTCCTCGTTAGTGAACGCCGCGATAAGACGGCCACACTTCCCGACCATGCGCACAACGCTCGCGACGGCATTTCCAGGGGTGCCCAGCCGTCACTGCAACCGCCAAGCAGGAAACACAGCCATGTTCGTGATTTTTTTTTTTAGGTGGCTTCCAGTTCATCTCAGCAGCTACAATTTTGCATACGGACCTTATGCACACTTAAATAACAGTGCTAAAAAAAGCAATGCATGTTTCGGCATGACAAGTCTGACCATTCCCTTGTAAATTCTAGGGGACTGCTGACCTCAGATGTTGAGTCCCATAGTGCTCAGAGCCATTTTGAACCAACCATCATCGCACTACTTGCAATAACCAATAAGCTATAACCTCACACGGAAAAGATCCACCAGCGATAAATATCGTACCATAGGCGATTATACGCGTGTGTAACCACATTCGGAAACCACCAACGAGAGCACACCGCTTCACTGGCGATGAACGTAATCGAACCACAGCAAGAAAAGAACCGTACTTGAACGTCAACACGCCTCCGGCGTGCACAACCCATGACCATCTGGCAAGATACCATCATCGGTGCCGGTGGCGTGGTCGAAATCACGCCAGAATCCACTACTGGATCGCAAATCAACTTCTGTGGCACCACTAAAGCCTTCCCTCTCCGAATGGTGGAAGAGACCGTGCATACATCCCACTACCAATGCACACGGAAGAAACCAAACCATTACTACATTCCAAAATTAATTCTGAGAATAATTGTCTCTCCAAGACTTCTGTAATTATTTCTAAAAACAAACATGTCATTTTCACGTTGTTCCAAGAGATACCTTTGCTGTGGCGTGACAAGCTACTAATACAGCAATGCTCTAGTGTTAAACCAACCAGTTTTATCATGAACCCAAGAGGTTTCCGCCGAGAAATCGGCACGTTCCTATCCACGAAATAATTTTCTATCTGTGAAAAACGGGAGAATAGCAGTACGTCACAAATTTGCAGTAAATTATCAAAGTGCAAATGCTGGACATAAAACTAAAAACGCCGAACTCACTCATCCGATCTCACAGGGGATGATCTTATTCTCTTACTATAATAATTAATAGCCGGCCGGTGTGGCCGTGCGGTTCAGGCGCTTCAGTCTGCAAACGCGCGACCGCTACGGTCGCAGGTTCGAATCCTGCCTCAGGCATGGATGTGTGTGATGTCCTTAGGTTACTCAGGTTTAAGTAGTTCTAAGTTCTAGGGGACTGATGACCACAGATGTTAAGTCCCATAGTGCTCAGAGCCATTTGAACCATTACAATTAATCATCTAAACAGTGCAACTGCAAGCAAATAAAGAACAATACACTAAGTGACTACATAAATTAATTGGAACCAAATGATTCTTAACACTACTTTAATGATATAACTGTACGAGTCTGCTTGTTCCGATGTTATATGCGCCTTTCTTTTGGGTTGAGGCCGCAGCGGCTGACTGTCAGTGGCTATGGCGGTTTCCGCTGCGATTCCTGTTTGAGGGGTTATGTGTTCTGATTCCCACAACGTCATTCAAGTGATCACGTTGCGGACTTCACCTACCAATCTATCCATTATTCCTTGTTTTCCCTGAGTTCCAAATCGGCTGCATGACGTGGTTAGAATTTTGCATTTCCCTCCTGTTGCTATTTCTGTTTTTGTGAAAGTTACCGCCTAACATCCCCGTCTGCTTCTATCATCCCCCCACTGAGGCTCATTATTAAATCCTGGACCTTGATATTGGTTTCTTGTCGCCCTGTTTCTGATTATGATTCGCCAATCATTATTTCTACCAGATGCACCTTGCTAATTTCATTCATTATATCACCTTCGGTCTCTCACATTTTGTGCTTCCTTTACAAAGTCTAACTCCCGTAGAGCGCTTTTGAATGATTCTATTGCGTCATAACATATTCCAATGAGCAATTCCTGGTACCTCAATGGCAGTTTCATAAAGCAATGTCCCATTATCTGCTTATCAGGTAACGGATCCTGTTGACAAGCGTCTCGAAATACTTTACCGGACGGCGGCACAACAATGCTTCGTAATCCTTCCCTAACATAATCTCCTTTTCATCCTTTCTTGGATGTCCTATGACCAGTAGATCTTTAAGAAAGCCTCTCCGAATTTGCCGTGGCTGCGACAAGTTTATTGCAAAGAATGTGCTCTGCAATCGAAAGTTCCAGGTGTCTACAAAAAAACAAAAAAAAGTTGTTCAAATGGCTCTGAGAACTATGGGACTTAACTTCTGAGGTCATCAGTCCCCTAGAACCTAGAACTACTTAAACCTAACTAACCTAAGGACATCACACACACCCATGCCCGAGGCAGGATTCGAACCTGGGACCGTAGCGGTCGCGAGGTTCCAGACTGTAGCGCCTAGAACTGCTCGGCCACCCCGGTCGGCAGGTATTCACAGACAAATTCCAATTTTTATAAGAGTGACTATGATTCGGGTAGTACCTTATCATGACTTGGGATATAATAAATTGTGATTGTTTTTGTAAACCTGAAAATTTTGAATTGGAGAAGATGGTTTTAAGTCGAAATATTCTCTAACTTCTGGCATACGTGTGCCGAAGATTTCATGGCCGACCGATCCCTGGGTGCTGTTGTGCTCTCGTCTCGTGTCATCAGAGTCACGTAGCAATGTTTCCGTACATTTGAGTCGCATGTAATTGTGATATGGCTCGGTACTTCCTGCACTTCGCGTCACTGAGTGCGTGCGCTCGGTCGAGCGCTGTACTCCGTAGTGAGCGTTCCTGCTGTTAATCGGCTTGTACCGGGATTGCGGCTACTGGCTGAGTAACAAAATTTTGTCTTTGACATTCCTGGTGACCAACAAACTCACGGTGATATGCTATTGCTTCGGGCTGAATTTCTACGCGACCCGTTGCACTATTGTCTCATATTATCCGCCACCTCATTCTGCTGGGTACTGAGATTCTAACATTTCTTCCTGTGTGTTTTCAACTACTCTCTGTCCCTGTTTCTTCAAGAGAAGAAATAGCCTTCTTGGTTGTGACCACTTCGACTTTTGCCAGCACTGCCTGAGCTCGAACAATTTGGCCATTTTTTTCTCGAATCTCGTCCTACTAATCTGGCTCTCCTAGCCTCACGTTTGGACTCTACTGCTTCTCCTCGCGCCCCATCTGATGTTTTCCTAATGTCTTCAACCTCTGCCCTCACACCCATAACTTCATTCCTGACTTGATTTACGTTTTCGACAAACTCATTAGGTCTCCTTTGAATTTCCTTCATTTCTTTCATGACTTCGTCCTGTCTCTTTTCTTCCTTTTCTTGTCGCTTCTAAATTTCCCTAATTTAAGCCGGCCAGCGTGGCCGAGCGGTTCTAGGCTCTACAGTCTGGAACCGCGAGACCGCTACGGTCGCAGGTTCGAATCCTGCCTCGAGCATGGATGTGTGTGATGTCCTTAGGTTATTTAGGTTTAAGTAGTCCTAAGTTCTAGGGGAATGATGACCTCAGATGTTAAGTCCCGTACTGCTCAGAGCCATTTGAACCTAATTTCATTAATGAGGCTCTCCTGTCTTGCGTCTTCTTCCTGCCGTCTCTTGTCTTCCCTTTCCTTCCTCTGTTTTTCCTCCTCCTGTCGTTTCTTCTTTTCCTCTTGCACAAATTGAATGATCGATTATAATTGCGTACTTTCAGTAAAGTACCCTAGAGTAGACGCACGCAGTAGAACTGGACTATGACACCTTGCCCGCAAAATCGAATTGTTATTTTCCCTTACTGCACCTCTTTCCGTATTTACAGAACCTACGTCGGCTGCGACCACGGCATTGTTTTCACTTTCATTTCCTGAGTGAACTGAAACCCCATCATCGGAGTAGTCTGCATTTGACATTTGTGCCTTGTTAGCAGAGTGATTTAGATGAACTTCTTCCACCGTTCTAGCTTCTTCTGCATCAATGGCTGTCTCGTAATCCATTTTGGACAACATTAGTGCACAGCCTTTCTCGCAGTACAAGTGAGCTTTGCTTCTCCTAACTATTCAAATCGATTGCTACTTCTGCAAGTTTCCGATTCTAAGACATCGCGCGCCACAACTCTACAATGATCTTCCTTTAAAAAACGCTTGCAGTTATGCCTAATCCCATGTAACAAAACCTGCTCTGAAACATCGTAGACATCCACATAATCACATTTCTTCCACAAAAACTTGCACAAAGCTGTTAACAACAACGCAACATTAGACAAGAAGTGACGCGCTCAGTCCGGAACCGCGTGACTGCTACAGTCGCAGGTTAGAATCCTGCCTCAGGCATGGATGTGTGTGATGTCCTTAGGTTAGTTAGGTTTAAGTAGTTCTAAGTTCTAGGGGACTGATGACCACAGCTGTTAAGTCCCATAGTGCTCAGAGCCATTTGAACCATTTTTTTTACTATCAGGACACAATGGGAAACAAAAAAAGTAATAAGTGATGAAAACGACACATACACTGAAATAAAATAAATACAACATGCTGCAAATTGCTGACATATAACGCATAACGCCAAACGTGAGTCTATATGTTCTCAGTGCACCATAGTCAACACTGAAAAAAACGAAAAACGAGGCCCTGTTCCAAGATAACACTAACTACGTCACAAAAGTGCCATGATTCGAGATCCTGGCCAAGAGACGCCAACTTCCAGCCGTCACTTCCTTTAATCATAGATATATGCCTGAGTGAAGCTAAATCTTATTATCTTAATATAAATATAAATATTATCTTGCCAATAATCTCCAAATCGTGTGCTACTCACACGAGGATTCTATACGAATTAGTGAATTTACTCATGGCACGTTTGTTGCCTAAGCCCGTGGTCGCCGGCCGGGGTGGCCGAGCGGTTCTAGGCGTTACAGTCTGGAACCTCGGGACCGCTACGGTCGCAGATTCGAACCCTGCGTCGGGCGTGAATGTGTGTGATGTCCTTAGGTTAGTTAGGTTTAAGTAGTTCTAAGTTCTAGTGGACTGATGACCTCAGAAGCTAAGTCCCATAGTGCTCAGAGCCATTTGAACCATTTTTGAGCCTGTGGTCACTTGTAGAACCCAAATTAATAATCAAATTACTTAACTTAATGAGACTGAACCTTAGATTCCTGGTGTACCCATGTACTACCGCAATAAAATAAAAATAGTAGACAGTGACCCAGATCGCTGGTCGATCATCAGTGATCGGCTTGTTATCTTTGGCGCGTCCCCGGGCATGAGCATCTTTGGGTTTTCGGCTGGGGCGCGCGGGACGGTGAAAGGCTGTCGGTTTGGGGCGGCCGGTGAGACTGGCGAAGTTAGGCTCGGGCGTAAGCACATGTGTGATGTCTGTTACGCTGGGGCTGTTTGCTAATCGTGAAACTCCTGCGGCGGTTACTGGTTGCTGGAAGGCATTTCATATAAACTGCGCCAAGCCTCGCAGTGAGAGGGGAGTCCGGAGTTGGTGTTGGCCTAGACGTTTGTACAAATTGAAGTGCTTGTGTGAGAAGCACGGCGTGGGCCTGGTGGTTGCTTCGTCCTTCTGGCAGCCACCGCAAGCGGATGTTCGGCCGGAATGTCTACAGTTTGTGGTGAGCATAATGTGAGCAAGTTCTCGTAGGATGTGCTCCCAGCCAGACTGTTAGCCTTTGTTATTTGTGGGTGCCGACCCCTTGTCTGTTACTGCTTCCGGGTGTCCTGTAAGATTTCACAGCAAAACTGTGTTTTTGTGAGCCTCCGCCTAGAAAGGGGAAAGATTTGTGCCCCAACTGAAAAGGGGGGTTCGATTGGACATATTTTGGAATTCCTTAATGATGTAATTTAAACATATATAACAAACTTATTTCAGAATAAGCGCCTGTTTCTTTGGGACACTGCAGTTCAAACAGGAGTGGCGTAATGTTAATGAATATTTGTTTTTCGTCAAATGAAGTGTATTTAATGTCTTGCTGTTTTCGGGGACACGCAGCTGTGTTATTGAACTCATTTTGAAATGTTCTGTCGGGTGAATGATTGCTCCCCACTTCAGTGTATTCTTTTGAGTAGTATTGTAAGGTTTTTTGGATATTTGTCAGTGGGATGTATAGATTCAATTTTGTTTTTCTTTCTTTTGAATTACGATGAATTGTTTAGTTTATCTGGTTATTGGCTTAACTCGCTCTTCACTCACTAAGTCAGCTGATATTGAAATTTTGTTTATTCGTGTTTAATGTCAACAGATTCAAATACAACTTCATTTTTATTATTAGAAATAAATGTGCTGGATTGACCTTAATGAATTATGTGCAATCGAAGTCCTTCATTAGTGCTTAACAGTGGCGTGTGGTTCGGGTTGTGAGCTCCGTGCTCGGAACAGATAGTCGAGAGAGTATGAACACGAACAGTGGCTTATTTAAGTTTACAAAATAATAATAAGTTTTATTAATCCTTTTGTAAATACAACTTGCTGATAAAATCTTCCACAAAATGACAAACACAAGTCAGAAAAGGAATGGTGCTTCATTGGCATAGCATACATTGGGGTTGAAGCTTTACAAACTCTCCCCTTAATTAATCCCTTTTATAACGCAATATGACTTTGTTTACATGAATCCACTGTGGGGCCCAACTCAATTAAAGTGAAATCAGCTCCGACTAAGTATACCGCAAACTATGGTTCACCTGGAAACAGGGAGCTATGAATGTCATTTAACAACCCTACGGTGGCGCAGCAATACTTTACCCTTTCACCTTGTTCAGGTGGCAATAGAAAACAGCGCACTGTAGGCAAAGAGCGGCGCACTAGGACAGCTGTATGTTCTGACGCGTACACGAAAACTTGCAAACTATGTGGCCTGGTGTTCTGATTATCAGAATGCGGATAACTTCCCTATTAGAGCCCTGAACTCCCGGGAGATTTCAGTGTGAGCTACACCATTTCGCTGGTGTCGCCAAACGAATTTGACTTGCAGGCACGACGGTGCGCGCTGGAATTGACAGACGTCAGATGACTGACTCAGGACGATTAAATTCACGATATGCAGTACCACTGTCAGTAGGGTTGGAAACTGCCACTGGCTCTTAGTCCACCACAAATAACAGTCGACAGGTCTCACTCACTAGCGAAAGACCTGAAGTTCTCCACCAGGAGAGGACCAGAGGACGAAGAAAGCAAATATACACAACTAATTTCCTCCAAGCCTCGGTACGCGAGCTGAATTAGCAAAAGCGAAACCGCCCCCACATTGTGCGTACCAATCGAACTATACTCAATGAATCTCCCTCTTGACTGTCCTGTTGGCCTGGTAGCCAATACAGACAAAGCACCGAAGTTCCACGCTGTTGGATCAAGCCTCGACTCCTGAGAGGAGCCAATCAGCGCCTCCAAATCTCTATTGTATCAAAAGGGAGATTTTAGACTAGGGAGGCAATGTTCTAACGGTGGTCATAGCCATGTTTTGGCAAAAATCGTCTACCTAGATGGGACTGCAGACCCTCATTTATGGAGAGATCTAATTTTACCTGGCCGACCATTTCCAACTTCTGAGAGAAGGCTTCGCAGACAGTCGTGTCCATGAAATACAGGGTGAGTCACCAACTATTGCCACCGACATTGACTCCGAAAGTATGATAGGAACTGAAAAGTTTTTGGCTCAAAAGTTGCATGGAACAACGGGGCCATAATATGATGGTTTTTTGTTGCTAGGTGGGGTCACTTCAGAGATATGAAGGTCAACTTTATTTTTTAAATGGGATGCTATAGTTTGCTACTTATTTTCTGATAGCGACTATCGAGACGAATCCAATGATGTCTAACAGTAAGGTCTTTGGAGGTCAGCGAATATCAAACAGGCATGAACGTCAATTTACAGAAGGTGTCCGAAGTGATGACCATTAGCGTCAATGCAGTGCTGCAATATTCTTATCATGGATTGAGTGGTATTCCTTATCACTTTGGCACTTATCGAAGCACACTCTCTGACAATTCTCTCTCGCATATCTTCAGGTGTAGTTGGAATGTATTTATAAACAATGTATTTTGTGAACCATCCATAAGAAAAAATCCAGAGGCTTCAAGTCTGGCGAACGAGCCAGCCACAACACAACCCCTTTGCATCCAATCCAACGATTTGGGAATTGTCTCTGCATTTCTAGCCATCAACGAAAAATGTGCGGGACACCCATCATGTTGATACTGAGAGAGGACAAGTTAGTCTCTCACCTATTTTTCATATACGGAAAATTATTAAAGATTCTGTTACAACCTTACACACCTTGAGCGAGATTCTAGAAAGTTAACGGCCTCAGCAGACGTTGATGGAGCCTGGTAGGGTGCTAAAAGCATGAAGTATTGTTATGGTTCTTAGTTCGTAGAAACGGCATATTGGAAGTTGAAAGCAATTGGCGGCGAGCCCATCCCTCAGTAAATCTTGCCGGACAGGCTCACAGCTGTACAGGGCAGACAGAGCAGGCCCTAGCCGAGACAGGTCTCCAGCAGGACAATGCCGCTATACTTGCATTGGCGCCAGTTGAGTGATGGGCTGGGAGGGACAGATTGAAGGGACGTGTCTACACAGTGGAGTAGTAAACCAGGCATTGTGTGCACAGCCACGCGTAATAAAAATTCACAAGTTTTCTTGTTTGATGATATTGCAAATACGCCTGTGACTCACTTCTATCGGCCGCCTCGATTGTGTAAGAAACTCTGGCGTCTGAGAGACGTTTAGAAATAGAATCTTTATTACACCTCATAGCTAATACTAACATGCTCCAAGGCACTGGCGATTTAGATAAAGATCTTTAAGATTGTATCTGTTCGCTTGTTGCCACGGGAAGCGACGCGATTTCGGAGAAAAACATCTTCTCCCTCCGTGAAAACTTAAAACAGCCTGTTGGTTGGTGGTTTCTTTTTTGTCCAGAGACACAGGTTTCTTAACTCGTGCGCTAGTTCGACATGACTTTGTGTTGTCACGTAAGAGGGGAGATTTAGCGCCTCTAAAGCCCTGTGATTTGCTCAAGACGGAGTGAAGGCAGTGTCGTTCGTGCACTTTACGGGAAAATGGAATTTTTTAATCTAGAAAGGTGCGAGGCACTCGATTTCTGGACTTCGGTCTGGAAGCGATCTTCTGGTCGAAGCTCTGGCATGTGTTGTTGGTGCTTGGAACCTGTACTGAGACTGACGTCACTTGCAAGTAGTTAGACAGGAGAGTCTGTGGTGAAGTTCTTATTGTACTTACAGTGTGACTTCAAACGCATCGGACTAGTCGTTTGCTGAGAGCACACTTATTCGCTTTTGGTTTACCAGTCTGGACGTTTGGTATCCTTGTGCGCTCTGTCGTATAAGTGAGCCAAATTGGTCCATGGTACTACCAGCGAATTGATGTGTTACGCACTGAAATCTACTGTGATTTCAGGGCTCTGGTAGAGCGTAAACTGCGATCTGTCCGCCTGATCGCTAGACCGTGAGATTTTTGTATTTCTTTCGTGGCCGTGATCGATTTACAGGTGCCGCCTTACGCCTCGCTTCCGCCGCACACATCTAGCCAGCTGCAAGTTACATCGTTGCACGAACAAACAGGGTAAAGTACTGCTCCTCCCGCCTTGTCAGGGCGTACAGATCTCAATCGCCACTTGCTCTCAGCTGCACCTATATAGACTTCTGTAGATTATCTTTGTCCATTCTTCTCTTAACTCAACTGTTAGTTGTTTACTGTATTCAATCAATGACTATAATTTGTCTGTTTTTCTTTTTAAAAATAAATGTTGTTAGTACTACTACATTCTCAATCATTTTATATAGTCAGCACCACTAGTTAACTTGTATTGTAGCGTCCAATGCCAGGATAACTTCCACTGTGGCGTCCCATGCCAGGTTAACTTTCAGTACCACATTCTGTTCCTTGTTCCTAAAGGTATTTCTTGCAATAACAGACCTTCTTGCAGGAACGTGGTGTACTTCCTACCATTAAGATATCCTTCGATGAAGTAGGGGCCTATAATTGTCCTCCAGAAACCCACACCATACATTCACTGACTACTGGTTTTGGTATGCAACTTACCGCAACGAACGTGGATTTTCAGATGCCCAATAATTCATGTTATGCAAATTAACATTTCCATGGTTCGTGAATGTAGCCTCGTCAGTAAATAAAATCAAATTAATAAATACATCTGAAGTTGAGCCCATCGGCAGAATTCAGTGCGATGCATACAATCCGTACCAGTTAATTCTTGGTGAAGACTGATATGGTAAGGATGATATGATGGCGATGCAGAACACGAACAACAGTACTCTTTCATGCCAGATTCCCTTGCGATTTGACGTGAACTAACACAAGGATCTTGAACCAAGTGGCAAGAGTATCAATTTCCGTTTTCTCGTTAGTAACTTTCCTTTGCCGGATATGTTTACCATACACATATTTAAATGTACGACGTGTAGCGTGAATACGTTGAGGATATCTTTCAGCATATAAGTCTCTAGCTCGCACTGAATTTCATTGGCATTCTCCGTAAGTGAAATGCATATTGACATATTCTTCGAAGGAATACATCATTCACATTCGCTTGATTCGGCGATACTAGTCTTACTGTTCCTATTAGTGTTGTATTGCGAAACCGTCGAATTGCATTTACATGTCAATGGCACGTTAGATGCATACGCGGTATTTGGCGAATATTTACTATTTGCATGGTATACGAGAGAGAATTGTCAGAACATGTGCTGAAATGACAAGAAATACCATTCAATCCATGATAAGAATATTGCAGCACTGCACTGATACCAGTGGTTATCACTTCGAACACCATCTGTAAATGGACGTTCGTGCCACCTTTTAGATATTCGTTGACCTTCAAAGACCTTACTGTTACACATCTTTGGATTCGTCTCAATAGCCGCTATCAGTAAATAAGTAGCAAACTATAGCATCCCACTTAAAATAAGAAAGTTGACCTTCATATCTCTGACGCAACCCCACCTAGCAACAAAAAACCAACGTCATATTATGGCCCCCGTTGTCCCATGCAACATTTGTCCCACAAACTTTTCAGCTACTATCATACTTTCCGAGTTATTGTTGGTGGAAATAGTGACTCACCCTGTATATGTTTATGCCTCTCGCTTTAGAACCTAGTGGCTATCTGGTGTCGGGGGTTTACTGTCCTGCCTCCACTAAATGCTCATACCACCTAATCCGTCAGTATCGTCCCAGCTTCTAATATGAGAATGTACGGAGTTTTATGACCTTCCCACCATTTGTAAAAAAGATCAGTTTACAGCAGTCTCTCTTAAATGGCTTTCTCCTGCCACTGTCTGCCATCTGGCTACCTTTGTGATGAATTGCCATCTGGCTCATGTAAAATATTTTGTGGAACCAGCCCCCTTCTCTCTGACCCTAAGTGGAAGGAGGAGGGGGTATTGGCCAGAAATCCCTTTACAGGTAAGATCTACTAAGTACTGCTTCCCAGAATCACTCACATGGCCAGATTGCTGCTCTCAGCATTTATGTTTCCCAATTCAGCTCTCTCCCGATTCTGTCGCTTCCACTATGGCCCATTGGGTACAAGTTCTCTACACGTTACACATACAATTATAAGAACATTCTGCCCACAATTACTCCACATAAAAAGTCGTAAACCACCCAAACCAGATGTAGTACTGGGAAATACCGAGAGCATGACCTAAACTATGAATTTTAATCTGACTGATCATGTTAAAGTTGGAGAGTGACGTGCCACCTCTCACTTAAATCAAAATCTGACTGACTGAGCTCGGAAGTTGAGTTCAGACATGAGAGTGGGCCTACCCTCACACAAATCGCAACATTACATTTACCATTATGCAGCAGCTCAGAATTCTCCACTGACGAAAACAAGTCTCACTACATGTACATATACATCTACACTATGTGCTCAAAAGTATCCGGACACCTTCAAAAATATACGTCTTTCATATTAGGTGCATTGTGCTGCCACCTATTGCCAGGTACTCTACATCAGCGAACTCAGTAGTCATTAGACATCGTGAGATAAGTATAGGGCGTTCCGTGGAACTCACGGACTTCGAATGTGGTCAGGTGTTTGGGTGTCACTTGTCTCATGCATCTGTACGCGAGATTTCCACACTCCTAAACACTGTTTTCGCTGTGATAGTGAAGTGGAAACGTGAAGGGGCATGTACAGCACAAAAGCTACAGGTCGAACTCGACTGTTGACTGTCAGAGACTGCCGACAGTTGACGAGGGTCGTAATGTGTAAAAGACAGACATCTGTCCAGACCATCACAAGGGAATTCCAAACTACATCAGGTTCCATTACAAGTTCTATGACGGTTAGGTGTGAGGTGAGAAAACTTGGATTTCATGATGGAGCAGCTGCTCATAAGCCACACATAACGTCGGTAAATGCCAAACTAAGCCTCGTTTGGCGTAAGGAGCGGAAACATTGGACGATTGAGCTGTGGAAAAACGTTGTGTGGAGTGACGAATCACAGTACACAATGTGGCGATCCGATGGCAGGGTGTGGGTATTGCGAATGCCCGCTGAACTTCATCTGTCAGCGTGTGTAGTGCCAACAGTAAAATTTGGAGGCGGTGGTGTAATGGTGTGGTCGTGTTTTTAATGGAGGGGGCTTACACCCCTTGTTGTTTTGCTTGGCACTATCACAGCACAGGCCTACATTAATGTTTTTAGCACCTTCTTGTTTCCCACTGTTGAAGAGCAATTCGGGGATGGCGATTGCATCTTTCAACACGATCGAGCACATGTTCATAACGCATGGCCTGTGGCGGAGTGGTTACACGACACTAACATCCCTGTAATGGACTGGCCGACTTCGTGCCAGGCGTCACCGACCGACATCGATACCTCTCCTCAGTGCAGCACTCAGTGAAGAATGGGCTGCCATTCCCCAAGAAACCTGCCAGCACCTGACTGAAAGTATGCCTGCGAGAGTGCATATTGAATTCCAACATTACCGATGGAGGGCACCACGAACTTGTAAGTCATTTTCAGCCAGGTGTCCGGATACTTTTGGACACATAGTGTATATTATACTAGCCACTGTGAAGTGCATGGCATACGACACTTCATATTGCACTAGTTTTTAGGGTCTCTTTAAGTTCCGTTCATGTATGCAGTACTGGAGTCGTCATCTAAAACAGATTCTTGAAACCTTGCAAGCGTGTTTCTTGGGATAATTTGCGTCTATCTTCAAGAGCCTGCCATTTCAGATTCTACAGCATTTCTGTGATACTCTTCCATGGAGCAAACAAACCCTTGGCCATTCGTGCTTCTCCGGTCTGTAGTATACATTCATTATGCCCTGTTAATCTAGTTGGTGAGGGTTCCACACACGTGAGCAATATTCTAAGATGGGTCACACAAGTGATTTCTAAGCAATCGCCTTTATGGACTGATTTTCCCTAGCGGAAACTATACGAGGTATGTTCTCTGAAAACTAATGAAAACGCCGAAATTGTTAAGACTAAAACAAACTTCTATGATAGAATCGTAGCCATGAATAGCAATAAATGAACTGTAAGAAATTCTATAGTGGTCAAGCGGACAACATAGAACTAAGTATGTTTCCTGGAATGAGTATTACACGAGTAAGTTAAATGTTTGCCTTACCATTATAATGGTACCTGACGTAAATAATGTCAGATGAATAGCAAACGTCAGAAAAATCCTTAAATTGATATTGTTATGATTCGTTCACACAAAAATGTTGTTTCAGAGTAATTTTAGTTCGTGAAAATGTTATTTTATTAACTTAAATCTATTAGATTGTTTCATTTGAGTTTCTGTCCGCCGCTGATAGCTGAGTGGTGTCGGCACGGTAGCTCAGCGTGTTCGGTCAGAGGGTTAGCAGCCCTCTGTAATAAAAGAAAACTGAGCTAATCGATCAACAACGAACTTAAACGGATGTCTTACGACGTCCGCCCCGAGCAGATGCAACGAACAATAAAAAAGTGGTCAGCGCGACATAATGACAATCCTAAGGCCCCGGGTTTGATTCCCGACGGGGTCGGTGATTTTTTCCCCGCTCAGCGACTGGGTGTTTTTATTGTCCTAATCATCACCACCTCATCCCCATCTACGCGCAAGTCGCCGAAGTGGCGTCAAATCGAAAGACTTGCACCCGGTGAACGGTCTACCCAAGTGGAGGCCCTAGTCACACGTCATTTACATTTGAATTTGTGTGAAGGTACTTGTTTCCTACATACATCCATAATATAAAATAAACTTTGAGGGTTAGAATTGCAATAGCTTCAGTAAAATGCAAAACAGTACTGATTTCGAACCTGTGCAAGAAACAATGATTAGATGACAATGCGTGTAGGCTGCAAATATAATAATATTGCGATAAATTTTCGACCTCAGTGGACCTACAAAAAAGCGACAAGAGCCATATTTCATGATCGACCTAAAGAAGATTTTATGACGTTTGCAGTCCTTGGTAAACCATATCAAATTATTTAAGACTCTACTGCAATGACACGGAGAGTATTTAAGCTTCTCGTGCCACGCATAACATTCAGCAGCATTTAATTCCTTTCCCAATCCTGTATTGCTCCAATTCCATATTGCAGCGGTGCAAGCCTCCCGTGCATCTGTTAAGTAGTACAGCAGAAATGAGAGGGTCATAAATCCTGTGGACTGAATTTTTTGGACGCTGCCAGGGACAGACACAGAAATGGTTGCTGCTATACTCGCACATTTCGGAGATTGCAACTGGAAGGTAAATTCTTGATGCCTTCAAGTACCATCCAACGTTACAACAACGACTAAGGTCGTAAAAAGGCGCTCCAAAGGGTAAGCAGACACAAGACAGTATCCTAGCAAATCACAAAGAAAATATAATTAGATTAATACGGATATAAATATAGTTCAAATTCATATGAACTAAGAACAAGCTTTAGATTTAGACAATGCTGACATAATAAAATAGGAATGTAATTGAGGCATCTCTCAAAACAAAATCTCATTGGACGAAATGGTTATCTGAGATAGGGCAGTTTAAATACTTCTTTTAATTCATTTGAATAATGACATGATTATAAATACAAGTATATTTTAATAGGATGTGTACTACTATTAAGTAAATCTCTCTATAATACTTGATATTTTAACCTATTTTTAAAGCGAAAAGGCCGGCCGCGGTGGTCTCGCGGTTCTAGGCGCGCAGTCCGGAACCGTGCAACTGCTACGGTCGCAGGTTCGAATCCTGCCTCGGGCATGGATGTGTGTGATGTCCTTAGGTTAGTTAGGTTTAACTAGTTCTAAGTTCTAGGGGACTAATAACCACAGCAGTTGAGTCCCATAGTGCTGAGAGCCATTTGAACCATTTTTTTTTTAAAGCGAAAATAGTACTTCTGATAAGATAGCCCCTTTTCCCATGTCATTGTCAGTAGGTTATAATAAGAAACATTTTACTCGTCAAATGTTATTTTAACCCTCAGAACACATTAAAACGTAACAGTAATATTATTCCTAATACGAAGAGCGTTCAATAAGTAATGAAACAGATTTTTTTCTGAAAGCAGGTTGGTTTTATTCAGGATCCAGTTCAGAATATTATTCTCCACTCTTTCTATTTTTAACGTAATCTCCATTCAATGCGATTATCTTATAAACTCTCTATTATTCACGTACAATTTCCGGCGGAGTGCATCCTTCATTGGGCCAAACAGAAGTCGGAAGGTCTGTTAGGCGGCGAGAAACTCAGTTGGAACATACCTTTGAGTACACCAACTGGTGGACGAGTGTGTCAGGAGTCCCAAAGAAGATAGGGCGGTGTCTGACAGATCCATCGATGAGAATCGGACCGCACGTTCTAACACTGCAGGAGTCACAGCTGTGTGCGACCGGCCCGCACGCGGGAAGTCGGATAGGTTTGCACGACCTTGTTGAGATGACAGACGCCTCGACCAACGACTCACCGTGCTTTTTTTCACTGTCAGGCCTCCGTAAAAAATCTGCAAGCGCCTATGAATACCTGTGATGCTTTGATTTTCCGACAAAAGGAACTCAGTGACAGTTCTCTGCTTGGAAGGCACCTCCGTTACAGACGCGATTTTGAAGGCTACGTATAGCGCCGCCACATATCTCAACATCACGAAACTATAGGGGCTGAAGCGGGAATATTCCACCATGTCCCACAACAAATTCTGTATCTTTCAATCGAAGTCGGCCGAGAAAAAAATTGTTGCATTACCTATTGAATGGCCACTTTATACCTACGATCAGCTAAACCCCAGAAAGGCAGAAAAATTAAACAGAAAGTAAATGTATAAAAAAGGCTATCCTAATAAAATACCACTTTTGTTCTGTGGTCCATGCATGATGATGGACAGTTTCTCTGGTCAGTTTCTAATAACCGAAAGAACTTTAGTTCGTCTTCTTCTTATTCTGCTTCCTGTCCTCTTTGGATGTCTGTTTCTAAATAAGCCTGGTTCATAGTGACTATCTTAGAGCGTTTAATGTAACACGAACTCCTTTCATCATCTATATACATAAATAAATCCCTGACATCCTTTCATTTTTCTGTTTTCAGTAATTGAACGCCACTATTGATAATCTGAGGTTTTCCAATACTCTGTTACTGTATTTCTGTTTCCAGAGTCGGAATGATGTGTACGGATTTTTGTATGATGGTGAGTCTAGTAGTAAACCATTTGCTTTGTAATGAAGAAAAAAATTCTTCCGAATTTTGAACACAGTTCCCTTGGCGATAGGTTTCTTGAAACTGACCTGCACAAAAGCCCTACATTATGTTGAATGAGAAGTTCGACGCGCACACGCATCAAGAAAACGCTGCCCTGACTTTTGGCATTGAGATAATACAACAGAACCTGGGTGAAATATTCTACGTAATCCACCGATTAATATTAAACGCTTTCAAAGAAAAGTAACACAAAAGTTGCCTCCTTACGATTGGCTATCGCTTCTCACGAAGTGCTTGAAGTACATTTCCTTTAGAAACTCGATGGGCATCAGTTGAGTTAATTAGGCAGAGTAGCAGGCTGTCTCGGTAACTGGTAGCGGTGTGGGATCTCGATTCTGCGCGCAAAGATTAACCCTGTATCTATGTCAGTTTTTCTTGCAAGATGTTTTGTAGGAGCGTACAAAAATTATGTTGTTACCAGCAGTGCATAAAACGTACTGAAGCACACCGGACAAAAATTGTACAGCCCTAGATGGCATCACGCTACACTGTATATCACCAACTTTAGCCATGATAATCGCCTCAGTTCGCCATCGAAGACAGTCTGCAAGCTTTTTCGTTTACACCCTATACAACTGAATGCATTCACTGATAATTAGGTCCCCAGTGCTATCAAATCATGGGGATGTTGAATTTTTCTTTTCATCTGCAATTTCATATAGTTCTTCGAATTTTTTATTACTAAAGTAGGCAGACTTAGCGAACGAGCCGAGGTGCGATACGGTTTCTGATAGTTCATCAAATCACGAACGTATGCATACAGCTCTGCGAACACGGCTGTTGTCACCTCGGAACACGTGATTGTCCACAGGATTCAGATGTTGAAGAGAGGGCAACACTTGGCCACAGATGATGTTGAAATAAACACCCTGGTTCATGTTCACGGCGAGTGGGCCCTCGTCATAGTCCAAAAAACATCTCCAAAACACCACATAAGCACATCCGGTCTGAACTGCACACTCCACACACTGTGGGTAAAACGTGTCATTGGACAGTCGGTGCACTCGAATCGTTACGTCATTTGCAAAAAAGGAAAAATCGCGACACGTCGGACCACACTACTCGCCTGCAGTCAGCTGCTGTCCAGTTTGTGTTGTTTGTCCCACTCAAGACGTGCAACTTCATGTGCCGCTGTGATCAATGGTCTTCTCCGAGGTACGTGACTGCAAATGTCCACTGTATGTAGGTCCCTTGGAAATAACCGCTCGGAGATTGATAAAGATGAACATTTATTCACTGTAACTTCAACCTCTGTCGGGTTTGAAACCGACTGTCATTGACAAGATATGGCAGTTGTCTTCGGTCCCTATCGGTTAGAATGTTTTCAATCAATGTTCTTACGCCAAGTTATATGGCTGCGAGTGGTACACCATCCCTTGTAAACACACTGGACAATCCACTTTGATACACCAGCAAATAGGGCAACTCTAATCACGGTGTTGTCACGGGTGCGTCTAAACGCCACAGCTCCTTTCTGCCATTCTGTCACGTCTTCACCTCGATGCATCTTACTGCGCTGATTCCACACAACCGGCAGGCACATACATACCACACCACTGCCGTGGCTTACGTCAGCGACGGAATGTCACATGACCTCTTGGTGCTGGTTCTATATCGCCTAGACCACTCCAAAGTAGTTGATATGCTAACATGTACAGATAGTTAAATGATAAACAGATATAAGGAATCATCTGTATTTTTCTACTACCAGTCAAATTTATTTATTTAATGTTTAATTTAACAAAATGCAACACGTTTCAGGCACGTTTTGTTAATCAGGCGTTTATGCATACAGAAAAATATTACTTACAGATAGTGTCTTAATCTAAATTAACATAGAACTTTTTTGTTCAGTGTTCTGCTGGAGTTGGTATTGTAGTTAGGGGGAGGGGGAAGGGACAGTTGGTGGCCAGAAATCGATGTCCTGTGGTGTCTTCTGCTGGACGAAGCTGTGTCTCGTTCTTTTCATGTGCATCTACATACATACTCCGGAAGCCACTGTATGGTGCATGGCGGAGGATAGGACGGATCACTACCATAGTATAATTAAAACTATTTGTTAGTTGATACTTCTCGCACTGGAGCCAGTTTCCTCCAATCAGAGCGCTCAACGTACACCCCAATTATTCGCCACTACCACAACAAATTGTCAGTTCACTTCCATTTCCTGTCCGGCTTTCTTTGTTGATGTGTTTGGATCTCGAATCCTGGGTCTGGCCCTTTTACTTCCAATTTCAAAAATGGCTCTGAGCACTATGAGACTTAACATCTGAGGTCATCAGTCCCATAGAACTTAGAACTACTTCAACCTAACTAACCTAAGGACATCACACACATCCATGCCCGGGGCAGGATTCGAACCTGCGACCGTAGCGGTCGCGCGGTTCCAGACTGAAGCGCCTAGAACCGCTCGGCCACACCGTCCGGCTTCGAATTTCATTAGACATGATAACCACACCAAAAATAAAACACACACACACACACACACACACACACACACACACACACACACTAGGGTAACGACATACGCAACTTTCACACACAACACTATCCAAACACCACTGGATATTTTCGCACGCGACGCGATTCGGCGTCAAATATTTAATTACTACCATAACAGAGATAGGTATGCAGTAGATAAGCTTCATGCGACATTGCATGAGGCTGAACGTTCTGGAGGCAGCAAATCATCTTTGCAACTGGTTCTGCAGAGTAGTAAACATGTTTTCATGACAAATAGTGGTGCAGGAGAGAGGTGAAGTTACATTCCTGATCTGCAGAAAGTGGTGGGTTCGAACTTCAACAAATGATATAAATTTATTTTCAAATCTTTATGAAAATGATTTTATTTTTGAGATAATTGGTTTAAATGTAATTTTTCATTATTTTTAATCCTTTGTCATATCCATTTAATCAACGTATTGAATTTTTATTTGCTCTTGTTTTTTCTTCCTATAATTCTTTTTTCGTTTGGAATCTGCCTGTGCCATCTACACTCTGTAGCTGGGTGACAACCAGCATTGCTCATCAGTTGGTATCGCTTGAGCTGATGTAGTCAGTGTGAGGGTAGTTGCAGGTAACCAAAGAAAGTACAGTTTGCTTTTACTGCTGAAACTGAATTTCTTTCTGTCTTGAGTCTCGTAGAGGTAAGCTTTAATCACCGGGAACAAGCAGAGCGTGATTAATAATTCTGCTGCAAGTTGTTGACTCATTTTCTCGCACACCATCACAAGGTTGTGGCTACGTTAGGACATGACAGTAAATTCATGGCTGCAAAAGGCGTCGTCTGCCACAGTTCAGTCATTGGTCACTTGAAATAAGCTGTGAATATAGGATCTCGCGTTCGCATCATACCCGGCGGTTGCAGCTTCCAACATTGCTCCACGTGACATGTAAAAGTACTTCAGCATTTGTGGAGTGACCTGCCATGTTTTAACGTCTCCTTTATACGAGCGGCCGCCGATGTGGCAACAAAAAAATGGTTCAAATGGCTCTGAGCACTATGGGTCAACGTCTGTGGTCATCAGTCCCCTAGAACTTAGAACTACTTAAACCTAACTAACCTAAGGACATCACACACATCCATGCCCGAGGCAGGATTCGAACCTGCGACCGTAGCAGTCGCGCGTTTCGATGTGGCAACACTGTAGCGGCAAGCGACCGACGTCAGCTAGCAAGTAATTTTAATCGGACTATAGTCATTTTCTTCTTTGATCCACTCACAAACAGGCCGAGGGAATAACGACTGTTATGTCTCCTTATGAGCCCTAATAGGTCTCAGATTGTCTTCGCGGTCCCTGCGCCAAGAGCATGTTGGCGGCAGTAGTATCATTCTGCATTCAGCTATAAATGCCTCTTCTCTAAATTTTCTCAACAGGATTTCAAGAAAAGAACCTCTTCTCTCCTGAGATTCCCATTTGAGTTCACGGAGCACTTCCGTAATACTCTCGTGTTGATCGAACTTACCAGTAACAAATCTAGCACCACGATTCTGAATTGCTGAGATGTCTTCCTTTAATGCGGCCTGGTGGGGATCTTAACATTCGAGTAGTACTGAAGAATGGGTTGCAGAAGTGTTCTGTACGTGGTCTCTTTTGTAGGTGTTTTTAGACTTTCCCAAAACTCTTCTAATAAACCGAATTCGGCCATTCACCTTTCCCTCTACCGACAGTTCGTGCTTGTTCCATTTCACATCACTTTGCATTTACTCCTACATATTTATTCGAGGTGACTGTGTCAAGCAGAACATCACTAATACTGTATCTGAACATTACACGATTGTTTTTCCTGCTAATCGCATTAATGTAAGTTTTCTACATTTAGAACAAGCTGTCAATCATCACACTAAATAGGAATTCTGTCTAAGTCATCTTGCATCCTTCTACAGTCCCTCAACGACGATACTTCCGTACACTACAGCGTCATCACCAAGTAGGTTGCTGCTCACCCTCTCCATCAGAGCATTATGTATGTAGAGACAAGAGCAGTCCTCTCATAATTCCCTGGGGCACTCCTGACGATACTCATCGTCTGTGATGAACACTCTCTGTCAAGAACAACACCGGGTACCTGAGAAGTCTTCGAACCACTTACGTCTCTGGGAACTTACCCAGTACGTCATGTCCTTCGTTAACAGTCTGCAGTAGGGAACCGTATCAAACGCTTGCTGGAAGTCTAGAAATATGGAATATCCTTGTTGCCATTCATACATGGTTCACAGGATATCCAGCGAGAAAAGTGCAAACTGATTTTATCACGAGTGATCTTTTTTGAATCCTTCTTGATTTGTGGACGGAAACTTTTCTGTTTCAAGGAAATTTATTACATTCGAACATAAGAATTCTGCAGAATACCGATGTTAAAAACGTGTCTGTAATTTTGCGAGTCCGTAATTTACCCTTCTTAAATACAGGAGTCACCTGCGCTTCCTTCCAGCATCTAGGGGCTTTGCACTGTGTCAAACATTCTCAAGAAATGTAAGTTAAGTGGCCAATGCTGTAGAGTACTATCTGTAAAACCAGATTGGGATTCTATCCTGGCCTGCTGACTTATTTGTTTTCAACTCTTTCAGTTCCTTCTCATCGGCAGGAATGCCTATTTCTATGTCCTCCATATGGAACTTCTTGCGACGGTCTAACGACGGTACGTCTGTATCCTCCTACTGCGTGATTAATTTTTTAAAAGTCAAGTGACTACATAGAATCCTACGACCCACTCGGTGGTTTTTCGTAGGACCAGAATTTTTTCGGGTTCTCGACAAGATTCTGCATTTAAGTACGACGGTGGGTGTACGCTTCGAGCATCGCTCTTTCTATAGACGCACGAATATCTCTCCACGTTCTTTTTGGACCCGAGAATGCAGCACTCTCTGCTTCCTCAGAATTTTCCAAATTTTGTTATTAATCCACGGTGGGTCTTTTCGACTCTTAATCCAATTGCACGGCACATATTTCTCCGGAGCACGATTTGCAATTAGTTTAAATTTCGTACGTAACCCCTGTATGTCTATCGTACTGAAACTAAATAATGTCCACTCATTGTTTAAGTAGGATTATATCTCCTAGTCTTCTTGGTGGATTTGTTAACTTCACTAACCACTGTCACTATGATGACACCATGATCACTAATCTCCGTCGCTGTACTGACACTGCTGATAAGGTCTGGTCTGTATTTAGCTACAGGTGTAAACATTTTTCCATTGGTTGCGGATTGTGGGATTAGCTGCTCAGGACATTATGGGGCTCTATTGATATGAGCATAGTGATTTATGACCTTGTCCTCCACCTGTCACTTAAAAGACAACGTCCATCCTCCCTCCCCTCCCACGCCCCTCGAGGTCTCTTGGGCAGCGTGCGTGGTTCTCATATAATGATGTTTATTGAAGATTATTATCGCTATAATTTATTTCTCTGTGGTGTTTATCTAGCGGTTCAGAAGGATGTCTGTTTAATATCTTTAGTACTGATATAGATTTTAAAATTGTTCAGTCCATGCGAGTTTTCAACTCACGACCCTCCATGCAACAGTTTAGTATAATAACCACTACACCACGGTGCTACTCATCTTCTTCAGCGACATTGCTCCTTCCTTAAGTGAGCAGCGTCTCTGTGTTACGTCCTCCTAGGTCGGGAACGAGTCATCGGTCCTGCATACTCCGACTCCTGATAACTGATTCTCGCCCTGGCGCTGATCTTCTTAGAACTTCTTTTGCCGCTACGCTCTTCGTCACCTTTCCGCTTGTTGCCTGTCACTGGAGCTTCGAATTTACCCTGGGTTGCAGGATCCTTATAGGGCTTCATTCGAAGGACGTGGACCGTATCTCTGAACTTTCGTCGTCTTGTGTCGGGGTCGAAATCTTCACCTTCATAAGTAACATCAGACAACTGTCTTACAACCTTGTAAGGTCCAAAGTAGCGCCTGAGGAGCTTCTCAGAGAGACCAATCTTCCGGACAGGGAGTGAATATTCAAACGAGGTCACCAGGCTGGTAGACAACAGGGCGGTGGCTCGCGTCATACCTTCGGCGTCCTTTTCTTGAGCCTGCAGCGTGCGGAGTCGAGCTAACTGCCGAGCTTCCTCAGATCTGGTTAATACCTGGCCGATGTAGTCGTCGGCCACGTCATCAGGATGTAATGGAAACACAGTGTCCATCGCCGTAGTCTCCTCATCCCCATGCACCAGGAAAAATGGCGTAAATCCTGTGGTGTATTGTTTGGCGGTGTTGTAGGCAAATGTCACGAAAGGTAGCACCTCATCCCAGTTGATCTGGTCAACATTGACGAACATTGATAGCATGTCGGCCAAGGTCTTATTAAGGCATTCAGTAAGCCCGTTAGTTTGCGGATGGTAGGCAGTCGTCATGTGAAGAGTAATGTTGCACCGACGGTTTGTCTCTGTCACAAGATTCGATTGAAAAACTTTCCCTCGATCTGTAATTAACTACCTTGGGGCACTGTGTTTTAATACAATGTCTTCCACGATGAATTTGGCTACCTCGGATGCTTCGGCTGTTTTCACGGCTTTTGTAATGGCATAGCGTGTCAGAGAATCAGTGCAAACAATAAACCATCTATTTCCACTAGCAGACGTTGGAAATCGTCCGAGGAGATCAATCCCAACACGCTGGAAAGGCGTTTCGGCTGGTTGAATTGGTATGAGTTGGCCAGGTGGTTTCTGAGGAACTGTCTTTCTCATCTGGCACATAGGGACGGACACTCCTAAATAAACGTGGCCAGAAAAATATCTTGCGGATTCAATCGTATGTCTTAATAAATCCTAAATGTCCGGCCTCAGGTGTTTCATGAAATTTTTGTAGAACATCTAAGCGCATGTGTTTAGGAATCACTGGTAGCCTCCTATCCCTAACCGGATCAAAGTTTTTCTTGCGCAGTTATCCATTAACTACCTTACATTGTTCTTTCACATCCTCTGACCGATTTAAGGCAAGCATAATCTGCTCAGCAGAGGGATCCTGTAGTGCAGTGTGACAGTCACTATCTTCATCAGTGTCTTGATGGTCTTGAGATACAGTCGGCATCTAAACGTTTTCTTCCACCTTTGTACTCTATGGTAATATCATACTCTTGAAGACGTACTGCCCACCTGGCGAGTCGTCCTGTAGGATCCTTAAGACCTGTCAACCAACAAAAGTGAATGGTGGTGGTGGTGGTTAGTGTTGAACGTCCCGTCGACAACGAGGTCATTAGAGACGGAGCAGAAGCTCGGGTTAGGGAAGGATTGGGAAGGAAATCGGCCGTGCCCTTTCAAAGGAACCTTTCCGGCATTTGCCTGAAACGATTTAGGGAAATCACAGAAAACCTAAATCAGGATGGCCGGAGACGGGATTGAACCGTCGTCCTCCCGAATGCGAGTCCAGTGTGCTAACCACTGCGCCACCTCGCTCGGTAAAACTGAATGATAGTCTGTAACAACTGTGAATGGCCTTCCATAGAGATACTGTCGAAATCTGCACATGGCCCAGATCACAGCAAGACATTCTCTTTCTGTAGTTGACTAGTTTCTCTCGGCTTCTGTAAGTGTACTAGAAGCATAGGCTATAACCTTCTCTTTTCCATCCGAAATTTACAACAGAACAGCACCGATCCCATACCCGCTGGCATCTGTGTGTAGTTCTCTAGGTGCTCTCTCATCATATAGACCAAGTACGGGGTCAGTCGTGAGAGCTTTTAGCAGCACATCGATAGATGCTTGATGAGCACCACCCCAGATAAATTTAGCATCAGCTTTTAACAACTTTTGGAGTGGCCTGCCTTTGATACAAAAGTCTTTAATAAAATGATGGTAACAAGAACATAGTCCGAGGAAGCTTCTCACATCTCTAATACTTTTAGTAACAGGAAATTCCGGTATAGATTTCACCTTTTCTGGGTCTTGCCGGACACCTTTGTTTGACACAAGGTGTCCAAATATTTTGATTTTGTGGTGTGCATACTGTAAGACCCTCGGTACACACACCATTAGATCAGTTGACTTGTCGCTCTAGCGAAGTAGGCGAGTGTCAGCAATATGTCTTGTGGTCTTATTGTGGCGTGTTTATCTTCTGCCGTTAGGTCAGACAATAGAAATGCCACTTGCACGCTTAGAGTAGCAGATTGATGGTGACCAACTTTAAACAGAACTTGATTAATTTTCACACACATTTATTAAAATAATAACAATCATAAACCCTACTTAACTTGATTCTTGATGCTATTTACAATTGACAATCTGAAGTTCCTTTGGTCTTGGTACGTTAATCTTATTCTCACACATCTCTGATACTTGAAAAAGTGTCTATACATTTATCTTCATGGCTATGTACAGGAATATGATAATCTTATTAGGTGCAGACTGAAACTTGACTATAGACTAATGCAGACTGGTACAGAGTAGTGCAGACTGACTAATAGGAGGTCTGTACACTCGTTATAATACCTCGCGCATTCAGGTATCACTGCGCGAGTGTGATCCACGAGGAGAAAAGGTTCTACGTTAGCAGCAATCTCATTGGCCGCGAGACATATTAATACGCGGATCGGCGGGAGCAGAAGTAATGGCCGCTATCGACAGGGGATCTCAAGTTGATTCCGTATTTCTAGATTTCCGGAAAGCTTTTGACACCGTTCCTCACAAGCGACTTCTAATCAAGCTGCGGAGCTATGGGGTATCGTCTCAGTTGTGCGACTGGATTCGTGATTTCCTGTCAGGAAGGTCGCAGTTCGTAGTAATAGACGGCAAATCGAGTAAAACTGAAGTGATATCAGGTGTTCCCCAGGGAAGCGTCCTGGGACCTCTACTGTTCCTGATCTATATAAATGACCTGGGTGACAATCTGAGCAGTTCTCTTAGGTTGTTCGCAGATGATGCTGTAATTTACCGTCTAGTAAGGTCATCCGAAGACCAGTATCAGTTGCAAAGCGATTTAGAAAAGATTGCTGTATGGTGTGTCAGGTGGCAGTTGACGCTAAATAACGAAAAGTGTGAGATGATCCACACGAGTTCCAAAAGAAATCCGTTGGAATTCGATTACTCGATAAATAGTACAATTCTCAAGGCTGTCAATTCAACTAAGTACCTGGGTGTTAAAATTACAAACAACTTCAGTTGGAAGGACCACATAGATAATATTGTCGGGAAGGCGAGCCAAAGGTTGCGTTTCATTGGCAGGACACTTAGAAGATGCAACAAGTCCACTAAAGAGACAGCTTACACTACACTCGTTCGTCCTCTGTTAGAATATTGCTGCGCGGTGTGGGATCCTTACCAGGTGGGATTGACGGAGGACATCGAGAGGGTGCAAAGAAGGGCAGCTCGTTTTGTATTATCGCGTTATAGAGGAGAGAGTGTGGCAGATATGATACACGAGTTGGGATGGAAGTCATTACAGCATAGACGTTTTTCGTCGCGGCGAGACCTTTTTACGAAATTTCAGTCACCAACTTTCTCTTCCGAATGCGAAAATATTTTGTTGAGCCCAACCTACATAGGTAGGAATGATCACCAAAATAAAATAAGAGAAATCAGAGCTCGAACAGAAAGGTTTAGGTGCTCGTTTTTCCCGCTCGCTGTTCGGGAGTGGAATAGTAGAGAGATAGTATGATTGTGGTTCGATGAACCCTCTGCCAAGCACTTAAATGTGAATTGCAGAGTAGTCATGTAGATGTAGATGTAGATGGTCCGTCTCTAAGACAGCGCCATCTAGTAGTGCGGAGACGGACGACAGCTGCTCCTGCGCTGTTGTGCTTAGCGGGGCGCGCTCTAGTGGGAAAGTTGTGTACGCGCTGACTATGCGGAACTATGTACACAACAGATTTATTTTGCTCCAAAGAGACACTTTCTTGGATTAAGTTTCAGTCCGCCCTGTTGGTGACTCTTAAGAACAGCCCTTAGTCTCTTTATATGTTCATCAAATATCTCTGAGAACACTATAATGTGATCTAAATAACAAAGGCACATCGTCTACTTCAGGTGCCTTAGAAAATTATCCATCATCCGTTCAAAAGTTGCTGGTGCATTATACAAACCAAACGGCAATACCTTAAACTCATGCCGGCCCTCAGGGGTGATGAGTGCACTTTTCTCACGACCAGCCTCATCTAATTCGATGTGCCAGTATCCCGAGTACATGTCCATGGTTGAGAAAACTTCGGACAATCTAGTGTAACGTCAATTCGTGGAAGAGGGTAAACGTCCTTTTTAGTTGTCTTATTAAGCTTCCTCTAATCAACACAAAAGCGCCAACTGCCATCCTTCTCCCTGACGAGAACCACTGTTGACGACCATGGGCTCTGCGAAGGCTGAATGATGTCATTCTTCATCATATTCTCTACCTCGTCGCGAATTATTCGACGTTCCGTTGCTGACACACAGTATGCTCTCTGGCTTATTAGTTGATGGTCTCCAGTGCTAATCCGGTGCTTCACCGTCGATTCGTCTAATTTGCTCTTCACCTGTGGATTGAAGCATTCAGAGAACTCTTGAAGAATGGCAATTAGCATCTTCTGTTGTTCCTTAGTCAGATCTGGTAATAGTAGAGCTAGATCTTGACTCGTGGTGATAGCGCTAATTTCGCCCACAGACTCGGCATGGGAGGTTTCTATGACTCTCAGCTTTCTTCAGTTAACGGCTCAACGTTTGCTACGCACATGCGTGTTGGAAGGATCTGCGGTTCTCGGCGACAGTTAATTTACCGAACTTGTTTGGATCTTGACCATCGTCACCAGAGAACCCGGAAGGATGTCTCATGTGGTGGCACACAGTTGCTGTCATCGTAGCGTCCTCTTCTTCTTCTGTCTCCGATAGATTTCGATATGTTGAATATGGCTCGAACTCGGGTCTCTCGCCACGTAAACGGCGGCTCTGTCGAGGCTTGTTGGGAGCTACTGTGTCGTCGATAATGTGAGCTATCACAAGTTCCAATACCCAACGCCTCCACCTGAATAATGTCACGTAGAAGAATGTGTAATTAGATGAATGACGAACACTAACTTCACTTAAGAAAGGCTTATTCAGCACTTGCACATACAAGAGCACGGAGCGAACTGCCTCCGGCCAGAACACATACAGTATATATCCGGCTACAGAACATTCCAGTACAACGATTCTTGACATTTGTGGACACTTCTAGAATGTACTCAAACCGAACATAGAAATTAAAATTGTTCAGTCCAGGAGATTTTTCTTTTTTAGTTATTTTATTTTATTTTTTATACAAATGGATAAAGGAAAAAGTTCCTCTTCGACTACATAACCAGAATAATAAAAAGTCGTCCTGTTACGAGATAAGGATTCTCCATACTATAGCCCGATGCAAATTTTTCGATGAATGTTCTCTCGTTGCTGTGTTTCCGTTGTTTGTTCAATCTCATAAAAAAAGAAACTAGAAAGAGGTGCGATGGTTATCTTCTCATGCCATCAATAATCCAGCTGGGAGGCGGATTATGGAATGAGCTCCAAAGAAAATTAGAAAAATATGGCCTGTATTCAGGGTTCTTGATGATCGCACAATGTCGTTCGTTGAGGTAATACCAAAAATCGGGTACTGTCTTTTCGCCATTACCGAATAGGTAGAGAACAGCATGGCCGCTAATCCAATTTTGTTTTGCTCTTGGGAAATACGTCTCATCGGGTAGTTACCCTGTCGGGAATCTTGCGTATGAGAAAAGCCAATATCTGACGCACCAAATACCAAACGGCCTTTGCCGACCAGCATTCGAAACGATGTTCATCCGTGTCAGTCACTTGGCATGTGGCACACAAGGGTGAGTCGGCGAGGTGGATGTGATGTAGGCGGGACTTTCCTATTAACAGTTCCGTACCATGCAGAAAGCACGTCAGTATTAAGGGTGGTGGCATTCACTGCCTGCCACACAGCACGCCATTTTGTAGCGAAAAAGGTGGATCGTTCGCGACGCCGACCAGTTCCTGACGCCGCATAGGTGTTAGTAAGTTTGACTCCTTAGATAGTAAGAGCCGTGCCTCTGGCGTCGGGGAGATACTCGACGTCTTCTGAGCGTGCGGAGGAGGATCGCCACACTACTGCCATTGGCCGACGCATGTGAGACCCAAGTCTTGTAGCCATAGGGTTCCTAGAAGTCTTCGACATACACCACTTGAAGGAGTGCAATGTCGATGTCTGCTGCATTGAGCAGATCCTGTAGCATCCATAGGTTATGTCGGGCACGTATGTTGTTGACGTTAATCGTTGCTAGACGGTATGTTTGGTCTACATTACTGCGGGACGGGTGGGTTGTGATGGTAGAATCGTGAGTGTCGTCCGCGCCACACATCCGAAACAGCCAATCATCGGATGGCGTATGGCGCCGTTTCTTGCGTTTGCGAGAGGACCGTTGTTTCCGAACATGTTGGTCTGTGTCAGAGTGCGGGCGGCAATCGCGTCTGATGTGGTCTCCATTGGTAGGAAGGCAGAATCGGGACAATTTCTGGTTAGACTTCCATCTTCTCTTTAGGCTCGTCTCGGTGGCACAATTGATCACCGTCTTGAGGTAATTCTGCCGATGACGTCGTCGTCGAGGATATGTTGTCCGCCACATTGTCATCGACCACTGACTGCAATATGGTGTTTCGACCCTGGGCAGGAACAGCTGTTGCGGTTGCAGCCGTTGCATACGTGATGGGGAGTGAAGTAGGTGTCGCCCGGGATGGAACTTTACCAACCGGTGTCTGAGTCAGTCGGCGTTGAATACAGGCCGATCGGACATGTCTTTCCTGGTTACAGCCGGCGCAAGTACGCAGTTGTCCGTCGGACCTGACAATGGCTCTGCAGCCACCAATTACTAAATAGGATGGCACATGTTTCGTCAGTGCAATCTTAATTTGGCGCACTCCGTTTAAGACAGGGTATGTCTCAAACGTATGCCATATTCATCCAGGTGGCTTAACACGTTGCCGTACGGTTATAAAGCTGTCATCACATCATCTGGCGGGACTTCAGATGGCAGCTCGAAGATTCCCAGAGTGCGAAGGCCTAATCCAGCGTGGTCGATCGTTACAGTTCCGATGTGGCCATCAGGATGCTTAAATTTAAGTCCATGAGTGTGTCGGCACATGCTGCTGGTCCCGGCGGAGGTTCGAGTCCTCCCTCGGGCATGTGTGTGGGCCCCCCCTGTGGGTTCGGGGGTAAGAATAGGCCCACGGTATTCCTGCCTGTCGTAAGAGGCGGCTAAAAGGAGTCTCAAACGTTTTGAACTTGTGCGATGGTCCCCTAACGGGTTTGACCTCCATCCTTCTAAATTTTCCGAAGAGCGAGCCGATTGGGGAAGGGCGCCTTACAAGGAGCGATGTGTCCATCATGCATTACCATCTCTAGCCAGGTTTGTCGTCATCGCTTAGCAGTCCCGCTCACCTACCATCTCTTGGGCGTGGATTTGTTCTTGGGTGCAGTTTATTGCAGTCTGCTATGCTGTGTCGCTTTATGCGCCAATGGCGATATTGGACTACATCACCTGAAATCCAGCACGGTAGCCAGCCCGTTGTGGTGGGGCCGCCATGTACCCTGTTGGTTGTAGCCCCCTGACTACACAGGGATCGCTCTGCTGATGCCAGCGCCGTTAACTCCCCACGTATGCTAAGGAGTAGATGCCTATCTCCTTGGGGCATTGGGACTCCCGGCAATGGCCATCCTGCCAGGTGGTCGTTGCTGAGGCTGGGTGGCGCCTTGGTCGGAGTAGGTGGCGTCAGGGCGGATGACCTGCAATGAAGCTTGGTACATCATCTCTTGCTGGCGGCCAGCCGCCAGCAGTCTCTAAGCGTTCCAGGGCTCAATACAACGCAACTACATATGGCCCCAAATCGTTCCCCTCCCTGGCTACACCATGGGAGGAACGAAAGACTAAGGATGCCAGCGAACCATACTCGCCCCGCTACCTGGTGTGTACGAGAGCTGATGGTGAATTCTTTACATCCATGAAGCCTCAGTTCTTCGTCGAGCACTTAGAGGACAAGTTCGGGGAGGTGGAGGGCTTGTCCAAAATGCGCTCGGGCTCGGTTTTGATCAAATCGGCGTCCTCCGCCCAGTCCCGCCGGTTACTCGATTGTAACAAGCTGGGGGATGTTCCGGTTACAATCACGCCCCATAAGAGTCTTAATATGGTCCAGCGCATAATATTCCATCGGGACCTTCTCTTGCAGTCCGATGACGAGCTTCGCGCCAATTTAGAGCGGCGAGGTGTTCACTTCGTCCGGCGCGTACATCGTGGTCCAAGGGATAATCAGGTTGCCACCGGTGCCTTCATCTTGGCCTTCGAGGGTGATACTTTACCTGAGAAGGTCAAGGTGATACTCTATCGTTGTGACGTCAAGCCAAATATCCCTCCCCCGATGCGGTGCTTTAAGTGCTGGAAGTTCGGGCATATGTCTTCCCGCTGTACTCCCAGCCTCACATGTCGAGATTGTGGACGCCCATCACATCCCAATACTCCATGTGCTCCGCCTCCCATCTGTGTAAACTGCGGAGAGCACCACTCGCCTTGCTCGCCGGACTGCAGGATCTTCCAGAAAGAGCGCAAAATCATGGAGTATAAGACCCTGGACCGCCTGACATACACTGAGGCCAGGCAGAAGTTCGAACGCCTCCATCCTGTTCGAATGACTGCCTCTTACTCCGCGGCTACTACTGTTATGGCCCCATTAGCTCTCCCTCAGACTGCCACCTCTCAGAGCCGGAATGCTACACCTGCCCCCTTGATGGTGGGGGGCACTTCACTCCCTGCTGCTCCTGCACTACCTGCCTCAGGAGCAGCAACCCCCTAACCATCGGGGACATCAGTCCCCACTTCTAAGCTGGGGAAGCCTCAAACTTCCCCGGCTTGAATAGCACGAAAAGGGTCCCTTGGGTCCCTTCCTTCCCAGGTTTCCGCCTCTGGGAAGGGTGACGTCAGCCAATGGAAGAAAAGCAGACCAGCGGCTGATCGCAGGGCTTCCCGCTCCTCCTCCGTCCCGGAGACTGACTCGCTGGAGCCCTCCCAGCCAATGAAACCCAAGGACCAGAGAGACAAGACGAAGAAGAAGACCTCTAAGGCCAAGGACCACGCGGTGGCATCCACCCCACTGCTCCCTACAGGCTCTGCGTCCGAGGATAAGGTGGAGATCCGGGCGTCTGCTGAGGACCTGGATCTCGCCGGACCCTCAGACACCATGGAAGCAGATTGTACTGGTCCTCCATCGGTGGCAGCAGGTGACCCAGTGGCGTGATCTGCCTCCTCGGCCCCTTCACGCCTTTTTCGGACATGGACAAAGCGACACTCCAGTGGAACTGCAGCGCTTGTTTCCACCACCTTGCTGAGCTTCGCCAACTCATCAGCAGTCACCCTTTCCTCTGCATTGCCCTACAGGAAACTTGGTTTCCAGCATTGCGGACCCCTGCCCTACGTGGGTATCGGGGTTATTACAAGAACCGGGCAGCTTATGAGAGGGTATCTGGTGGAGTCTGCGTCTACATCCTCAACTCTGTCTACAGCGAATGTGTACCTCTTCACACACCTTTAGAGGCTGTCGCTGTAAGGATGTGGACGCCTCAGCCTATTACTGTCTGCAGTTTGTATCTTCCACCAGATGGTGATGTCTCGCGTCATGTGTTGGCTGCATTGATAGCACAACTGCCTCCTTTTGTGTTACTGGGCGACTTTAACGCCCATAACCCCCTGTGGGGTAGCGCCGCGATTACTGGCCAGGGTAGAGATGTCGAGACTCTTCTCTCGCAGCTTGACCTCTGCCTCTTAAACACGGGAGAGCCGACACATTTCAGCGTAGTCCATGGCACATTTTCGGCCATCGACCTTTCTATCTGCAGCCCCAGACTTTCACCATCCATCCACTGGAGTGTCCATGACGACTTATGTGGTAGTGACCATTTCCCCATCTTTCTGTCACTACCACAGCGTCACTCTTCTGAACGCCCCTCCAGATGGGCTCTAAATAAGGCTGATTGGGGCTTGTTCTCCTCTCTCGCCACTATCGCACCTCCTTCCCATGACCCCATTGATGCGCTGGTTCAGTCGGTCACCACCGGCATCGTTTCTGCGGCGGCATCTGCGATTCCCTGTTCATCTGGGTCCCCTCGGCGGAGGACTGTGCCTTGGTGGGCGCCCGAAATCGCAGAGGCGATTAGAGATCGCCGGCGGGCTCTTCAACGCCATAAGCGGCACCCGTCCTTGGAGAACCTCATCGTTTTCAAACAGCTCCGTGCCCGTGCCCGACGCCTTATTCGCCAACGGAAGCAGGAGTGCTGGGAACGGTATGTTTCCACCATTGGCGTCCGTACCTCTGCATAGCAGGTTTGGGCTAAGATTAGGCGACTCCATGGCTATCGGCCACCTGTCTCTGTCCCTGGGCTTTCGCTGAATGGAGTGGTGTGTCCTGACTCCGACACGATTGCGGACCGGTTAGCAGCGCATTTTGCTCAGTGTTCCGCATCTACGAATTACCCACTGGCCTTCCGCTCCCGGAAAGAGTGGTTGGAAAGTTGGAGGCTTTCCTTTCACACGCGCCACGCGGAGTCGTACAACGCTCCTTTCAGCGACTGGGAATTCCAGAGTGCACTATCTGCTTGCCCTGATACGGCTCCTGGGCCAGACCGCATCCACAGCCAGATGCTGAAACACCTCTCTGTGAATTGCCAGCGACGCCTCCTAGATGTTTTCAACCGCATCTGGGTTGAGGGTGTGTTCCCGTCTCAATGGCGTGAAAGCATCGTCCTCCCCGTGTTGAAATCTGGCAAGAACCCGCTGGAGGTGGACAGCTACCGCCCCATAAGCCTCACCAACGTTCTTTGCAAGTTGCTAGAACGTATGGTGAGCCGGAGGTTGAGTTGGCTCCTCGAGTCTCGAGGCCTTCTGGCTCCGTCTCAGGGTGGGTTCCGTAAAGGCCGCTCTACCGTCGATAATCTGGTCTCCCTAGAGTCTGCCGTCCGTACAGCCTTTGCACGCCGCCAACATCTGGTTGCCGTCTTCTTCGACATGCGGAAGGCGTACGATACGACTTGGCGATATCACATCCTGGCCACACTTCATGGGTGGGGTCTTAGGGGCCCACTCCCGATTTTTATTCAGAATTTTCTGTCGTATCGTTCCTTCCGCGTGCAAGTTGCTGCGTCCCATAGTTCCTCCCGGGTCCAGGAGAACGTGGTCCCACAGGGGTCTGTCCTCAGTGTCTCCCTGTTTTTAATTGCGATCAATGGGCTCGCTGAGGCGGTGGGATCGTCCGTCGCAGCTTCGTTGTATGCAGACGACTTCTGCCTCTACTACAGCTCCGCTGGCATTGCAGTTGCTGAGCGCCAGCTGCAGGGCGCTATCCGCAAGGCGCAGCCGTGGGCTGTAGCGCACGGCTTCCAGTTTTCGGCCGCTAAGACCTGCGTTGTGCATTTCTGCCGGTGTCGCACGGTTCACCCTGAGCCACGCCTTTACCTTGACGGTGAACCTCTTGCTGTGGTAGAGACGCATCGGTTCTTGGGACTGGTATTTGATGCCCGGTTGACTTGGCTGCCTCATATTAGGCAGCTTAAACAAACATGCTGGCGGCATTTAAACGCTCTCCGTTGCCTTAGCCACACCGGATGGGGTGCCGATCGGTCCACCCTTCTCCGGCTGTATCAAGCGCTGATCCAGTCCCGCCTTGATTACGGGTGTGTGGCTTATGGTTCGGCATCGCCATCGGCATTGCAATTGCTGGATCCCATCCATCACTGCGGGATCCGACTCGCCACAGGAGCATTTCGGACAAGCCCTGTTGACAGCTTACTTGTGGAGGCTGGTGTTCCTCCATTGCGGATTCGGCGCGACAGACTTCTGGCCGCTTATGCTGCCCACGTTTGTAGTTTGCCAGGGCATCCCAACTACCGTCTCCTGTTCCCGCACTCGATCGTCCATCTTCCAGACAGGCGGCCCCGGTCAGGGTGTACGATCGCGGTCCGCATCCGGGCTCTACTGTGTGGGATTGAGTTTTTTCCTCTCCCGCCTGTTTTCCGGGCCAATCTCCGTCTGCCCCCTTGGTGTGTGCGCCGACCATGCATTCTGCTGGATTTGGCACAGGGTCCGAAAGACTCGGTCCCTCCTCCGGCCCTCCGCCGCCGCTTTCTCTCCTTGCCGAGTTTCCCGGATCTGCCATGGCCTATACCGACGGTTCGATGGTCTCTGGTCGCACTGGTTACGCTCTTACTCTAGAGGATCATTGTGAGCAACGGTCGCTGGCACCCGGGAACAGTGTATACACTGCCGAGTTGGTTGCCATCTATCGGGCCCTAGAGTATATCCGCTCCCGCTCAGGTGAGTCCTTTGTCATCTGTAGTAACTCCCTGAGTGGTTTACGAGCTCTTGACCAGTGCTTTCCTCGTTCCCGTCTGGTGATGGCCATCCACGAGTCGCTCCATGCTCTTGCTCGTTGTGGCCGCTCCGTGGTCTTTGTTTGGACCCCAGGTCATGTCGGCATCCCGGGCAATGAGCGGGTTGACACGCTGGCTAAACAGGCAGTGAATTCACCGGCTCTGGAACTCGGCCTTATTGAGTGTGATCTCCTGTCGCTTTTGCGCCAGAAAGTGCTTGGTGCCTGGGGTGACGAGTGGCGCACCCTGCCCACGCCCAACAAACTTCGGGCGGTGAAGGAGACGACCGGTGTGTGGCCCTCCTCCATGCGGGACTCTCGGAAGGACTCTGTCGTCCTCTGCCGGCTGCGCGTTGGCCACACGTGGCTGACGCACGGCCATTTGTTGCGCCGGGAGGACCCACCGCTATGTCGCTGCGGGGCAGCTCTGACGGTGGTCCACATTTTGGTGGACTGCCCGCTTTTAACAGGACTCAGGCAGACGTTTGCGCTGCCTGATACCCTCCCTGCCCTTTTATGTGATGACGTTGCTATGGCGGACCTCGTGTTGAGTTTTATTCGGGCAGGGGGTTTTTATCGTATGATTTGAGTGTTTGTCCTTTTATTTCCTGTATTGACTTGGGCCTTTGGCCTGTGGTTTTAAACTGTGGGTTTTAATGTCATTTGGTGGTTGGCTTTTCCTTATTTTCATGGTCGGCCAACCACCTTCACACTCGGTGTGATTTTAGTTCCGTTTGTCTGGTCTTTGTCTGTCTTTCTTGTATTGTGTCGTCCCTTGTCTCAGTTCTCCGTTTTTAACGACTGACAGCTTTTATTTCGTGTGATTTTATCGTGGAACAAGGGACCGATGACCTTAGCAGTCTGGTCCCTTCAATCCCACACCCAACCAACCGTGTGTGTGTGTGTGTGTGTGTGTGTGTGTGTGTGTGTGTGTGTGTGTGTGTGTGTGTGTTTTATCCTTAGGATAATTTAGGTTAAGTAGTGGGGAAGCTTAGGGACAGATGACTTTAGCAGTTAAGTCCCATAAGATTTCACACACATTTGAACACTTTTGTGTCGGCACATGTCACTGCACGCCTCTTCATTGATCAGTTTTGTGTGTACGACACTGTTTGTTATAGAAAAGTGTATCCCAGTTATGTCTTGAGGTGCAATATGAAGTTCTTCTTGGATGAAACGTTCAATTTCAAGTGCTCGAGGTCTCGCGTAGTCCGCTAGAAATGTAATCTTAATTCTGGACTTGCGGTACGAGTGCGCCATGGCAATACTGAGGGACGGACGCGTGACACTCGCCGCAGCGGAAGGTAAACAGGAAACACTCGGGCGCGCGGTACGCAAACAGGCGGGACAGAGGCACCACGTCCTTGTTCCACCTCTGCTAACAGCAGACTGTTTCGAACTCGCGAACCTCCATGCAACAGTTTTATATCATAACCACTACACTACGGTGCTACTCAACTTCTTCTGCGACCATATTTATGACTCAAGATGGTATCCAATGTGGCTGATGGCTCTCGATCTTCCACCATAATCGAGTCGATCAACATGAGGTGGCAAATATGAGGTAGCCAAGGAGGTGGAAACGTGGGTTCTGCTATGCAAAGACTGCTTGATAGCTACAGCAGGAAAACACAATTAATTAGGAGTACAAAATAAGAAAGTATTTATTACTTAACTTTGGTGCAGTCCATGATCAGTTGGTTGACAAAGCGTCTGTAGAATGACATAATTTACAAGTCATAAACCTTGCAGTGACAAATTAATCTCTCGTAATTTTGAATGTCGAATCCGGTGAATTTGAAGACTGACTTGAAACGGAGCTACAAAGACTTGATGGCGGCAATGACTGAGCTGCAGACGATGATTAACATCGACGCTGACTGACCACTGAGTGCGGCTACGAACTGTAGACTGGCACAACTGCACTACTCTCCTGTTGCACATGAAGTTGCCAAGCGACGCCTCCGTCGAGCATAAGTACTGCGACTAGCTGTATACTCTTTGGCTAACACACCCGTTCTTCTGTTCCCTTTATTGAGAGAATCGCATCCGGCGGATCGATCTCTCAGGCGGCGGTGTGATCCTGTGACTCACATCACAGTGGCTACTGTAATTTATTACACAATTAGGGGCCGCTGTGAGTGTTTAATTAGGATCCTCATCATTGATATCCATCACCAAATATGGTGCCCAGTATTCTTGACACAATCGAACATGGTGGACTGAGATGCGGAAGTCAAAAGGGCCCCAGCACATCAGATATGTGACTTACCATACGAGACTGGCCTCAAGGGCCCACCTAGGATAACACATTGGATGTGTAAAATCCGTGTCTTGCAGTCGCCCATCCCCACCACTCATCTGCAGCGTCTGGACTTACTAGCCATCAGACAGACTCGTCACTCATGATCTATTCAACATAATGGAAGGTTGATCATCATGATGAATTGTCACAAGAGATCAGTCTCCTCCAGACAGCAAACACTGACTCACATGGCTGAACGGAAGTATTAACCTTTTCCTCTCTCTCAATAATCGTTATTATTATTTGTGGTACAAATGTATTTTCATTATTATATATTCTCCCTCAATGTAACGGCTTCCTGATGTGTTGAAGCAGAAGTCAAGAGACAGACCACATGACATACTGGAGCAGGATGCACAATTGTTTCTAGGCATTAAGATTCCACTCTCTCCAATGTCTCCACCACTTGTCAAGCCACAGTTAAGTTGAATCAGACTACTGCTCTTAACCAGAACTTATGAACTGCCACCCAGTGGATGAAAACGTGTAAATGTAGACAATGAGAAAAAAAGTGGTAATAAAAATCGCGATCGTTCAGTTAAAGTGTCGTTTACATGGATGGAGTGGGACTACCTATGCTGATGACAGAGAATGACCCGTCTCATACTCCTTCAAACATCTATATCTTTCGCAAGATGATGTCCATCATCAACATGTATGGAGCTCCAGCACTGGATTTAACATCTTGAGATCTATCACAATGGATTTATTTATGTCACTCAAGTATTGTCAACTTACGTGGCGTATAGAGTGCATTATGGATTGTGATGTATATGTTGATTCAGTGGTAGTGATATGCCAAAGCACTATTCGGTGATTTTGTAAGCTATGTGTGTGAGCATGGCATGCACGGAGAGGTGTTGGATCAATCTATCAGGGTCATTCATTAAGTAATGCAACACTTTTTTTCTGAAAGCCGGTCAGTTTGATTCAGGATTCCTATACATTTTATTATTCCCAACTCTGGCTACAAAATCCTATAGTTCAACATAATGCCTGTTCAATGTGATAAACTTACGCCACGTTACTGGGAGGTTCGGTATTCCTGCATGCTACAACATTACTGGTCGACGTCGGAGCCAACGCCTTGCTGCAACAGTAACCTCACCATCATACAAGGGGTGCTTCCTTCATTGGACCAAACAGATAAAAGTCGGAAAGTGCGAGATCTGGGGTATAGGATGGATGAGGAGTAACAGTCCAACGAATTTTTGTGAGCTCTTCTCAAGTATGTAGACTTGTCTGAGGCCATGCATTGTCATGGAGAAGCAGAAGTTCATTTGGATTTTTGTGGCGATGAACATACTGAGGTCGTTTCTTCTATGTCTTGAGAGTAGCACAATACACTTCAGAGTTGATTATTGCACCATGAGGCAGGACATCAAACAGAATAACCCCTTTAGAGACCTAGAAGACCATCATAACTTTGTATGTATTGTATTGTATGTTAAGCGGGGATGTAGAAACGACGGAGATGGTCCGTCCCCGTCCCCGCCGCAGCCGCAGGGGTCCACAACCTCACGACTACTACCGCAGTCCACTTCACCCCTCCGCGGCTCCGCAACGAACCCAGGGTTATGGTGTGGTTCAGCCCCCGGTGGACCCCCCCCCCCTCCCCCCGAGAACGTCTGACAACAGACGAGTGTAACCCCTATGTTTGCGTGGTAGAGTAATGGTGGTGTACGCGTACGTGGAGAACTTTTTTGCGCAGCAATCGCCGACATAGTGTAACTGAGGTGGAACAAGGGGAACCTGCACGCATTCTCCGAGGCAGATGGAAAACCGCCTAAAAACCATCCACAGACTGGCCGGGTCACCGGACCTCGACAAAAATCTGCCGGGCGGATTCGTGCCGGGGACCAGGCGCTCCTTCCCGCACGGAAAGCCGTGCGTTAGACCGCAGGGCCAACCGGGCGGGTGATCACCATAACTTTACCAGCTGGGGTGAGACTTTGAACTTTTTCTTCGGAGGAGAGGTAGCGTGGCGCCATTCCACAGATTGGTGGTAAATTTGTGGTAAGATCTTATGGTACCAAACTGCTTACGTCATCGGTCCGTAAGCTTACACACTACTTAATCTAACTTAAACTAACTTACGCTATGGACAACACATACACCAATGCCCGAGGGATAACTCGAACCTCCGACGGGGGAAGCTGCGCGGACCGTGACAAGACGCCTTGACCGCGCGGCTACCCCGTGCGGCTCCCCACAGATTGCTTGTGATGATGTTCGACTAAAGCGGGTCACGATCAGCCTCGTAACACACAAGCAATTCCTCACAGGTGCTCGTTCACAGCTCTTTATGGTCGTCTGTTAGGCGGCGAAGGCAGCGCGGGGTAGCCATGCGGTCAAAGGCGTTTTGTCTCAGTTCGGGCGGCTCCCTCCGTCGGAGGTTAGTTCTCCCTCGGGCATGGGTGTGCGTGATGTCCTTAGCGTAAGTTAATGTAAGTTAGATGAAGTAGTGCGTAAGCCTAGGGTCGATGACCTCTTACCACAAATTCCCAAATTAGCCGGCAAGGAACCCAGTGGGCACACCCCTTTGAGCACCTCAACCGGTGGACGAGTTTGTTAGCACCACAAACAGAGATGCCCAGTTGAGGAGCGAGCGTTCAGATTGTGATCTGTCGATCACCTCGAATGAGAGTGTCCGCATGTTTCAGCACTGCAGGCGTCGCAGTTATGTGCTAGTGTAACTGAGGCGGAATAAGGGGAACCAGCACGCATTCGCCGAGGCAGATGGAAAACCGCCTAAAAACCATCCACAGACTGGCCGGTTCACCTGACCTCGACAAAAATCCGCTGGGCGGATTCGTGCCGGGGACCAGGAGCTCCTTCCCGCCCGGAAAGCCGTGCTCCCGCCCGGAGATCGGACAGGTTTGCGCGATCTTTATGTAGTGATGACAGACGCCTCGCCCAACGACTCGCCGCGCGTTAGCACACTGCCACGTCTCAGCAAACATTCTGCAGGCGCCTGTGAATAGCTGCGAAGCTCTAGTTTTCCGACAAAAAAAAAAACTGAATGACAGCTCTCTGCTTAGAACGCATCTCCATTACATTCGCCACTTAGTACCATCTTTGTTTGAAAGGTAGCTTACATGCAGAGCTCTTGTAAAGATAAGTATTTAACTGAGTAATAGTAATTAATTTAGCCAATATTATATCATAAATAAGTAAATTAGTACCTATTGTAAGCTACCTATTGGAAGTTTCACTTTTATTTGCAGATTTTTCGGAAAAAGAAAACATTTCACTGGCCCGAATTTTGACCTAGGTTTTGTTTGCGTAATATTATACTTTAAGTTACGTAATTGTCAGTTTTATACTGTTTGTGATGTTAGTGTATTCTTATCCATTTGACTTTCCAGTAAGTAACCAAAGTGAAGCCGGCCGGGGTGGCCGAGCGGTTCTATGCGCTACAGTCTGGAACCGCGAGACCGCTATGGTCGCAGGCTCGAATCCTGCCTCGGGCATGGATGTGCGTGATGTCCTTAGGTTAGTTAGGTTTAAGTAGTTCTAAGTTCTATGGGACTGATGACCTCAGAAGTTAAGTCCCATAGTTCTCAGAGCCATTTGAACTATTTTTGAACCAAATTAAAAATTTCTTAAATAAGTGATCATATAGTGTAGGATCAGTTCTTTGTTTACTTTTGTTTCCTCACGTAAACAATACATATTTAATCGTTTACATTTTCCCGTAAGTTTTGAATTAGTGTCCAAACTTTAGGCCTAAGCTTTCTTAGAAATTTAACATAATTGAATATTCTAGGAAGCTTGTTTAATTTAGACTAAAGCTAAAATTTGTTTCCATGAGTGAGAAGTGTTCGACTTGCCGTAGGATTGTTAGTCCCGGAGTGCGGAGTGAGGGATGTTGCAGTTTCTTCCATGTGGGTGCCTGTAGTGGAGTAGGAATTAGGGAAATAAACAAGGCTCATTGGTCTTGTAGGATTTGCTATAGAGGAAGGAAGATAGTGGAACAGTAGAGGAAGGTGGAACCAGATTAGGTAAAGCAAGATTTGTAAAGGTTGATGGGGAAGAAGGGAAAAGAGAAGTGGCTACTGACAAGAGGTTATAGAATAAATAAAAATAGGTTTCTCAGATAGTTTTGTTGTTAATGTGGAAAACAGGTTTGATCTGTTGTCACACTTGTAAACTGATGAACCGCAAGAGATGTAGAAGTAGACAGGACACAACAAGCTCTCAAAATGTATCTGAGAAGTAAGAAGTGAGAAAAAGTTGTGAAGAAAAAAAGTTTTGTTGTTAGATAGTTGATGTGGCAAATGTGTTGGCCAACTGTTGCAGGATGAACTAGGGTCAGGTTACCAGATTACAAGTTTTTTTAAACCCTGTGCAAGTCTGGCTCAGGTGATAAGAGGACGTAGGTTCACTTTGCAAAGACTCAACAAAGGAAGACACCTTGGTAATAGTGGGTCGGACAGAGATCAGCATAGACAGAGACCCTAATTATTCAATTTTGGGTGACCTGGTAAAGATAGCTACAGACATATTGGTACCGAGTTAGGTGGCGCAGTGGTCAGCACACTGGACTCTCATTCGGGAGGACGACGGTTCAATCCAGAGTCAGGCCATCCTGATTTAGGTTTTCCGTGATTTCCCTAAATCGCGTCGGGTAAATGCTGGGATGGTTCCTTTGAAAGGGCAAGGCCGACTTCCTTCCCTAATCTCATGGGATTTTGGTCCCTTCCCCCAAATCAACCAACATACTGGTGTTTGGTTTCTGCCTGTTTTGAGCCACCATGACCAGCTTAATTTAAACTCTTTTGTTAGGAGAGTTAATTTAGAGTTGGAACAGCTCTTGGATCAGGTATAAGGTCTTACGTTGGTGTGGTTCATGTTGATTCTATCAGTATTTGAGACTACACTATGCATGGTCTTCACCTCAACAGGAAAGGGAAGAGAAAGCTGTCTGGGCAAATAACAAATATCTTAAGGGAGGGAACTATTACATGTAGTAAAGTGCCAGTGGTTACAAACGACAGAATAGCACATTTTTAGGGCAGGGAGGGCAGAAACAAGGCCGGCCGCTGTGGCCGAGCGGTTCTAGGCGCTTCAGTCCGGAACCACGCGGCTTCTACGGTCGCAGGTTCGAATCCTGTGTGATGTCCTTAGGTTAGTTGGGTTTAAGTAGTTGTAAGTCTAGAGGACTGATGACCTCAGATGTTAAGTCCCACAGTACTTAGAGCCATTTGCACCATTTTTTGTCAGAAACAAGAGAGATCAGAGACAGGTTGAAAATGAAATTCACATTGATAAAATAGGCAGCTAGAAAGCAAATTTTAATACACGCAATTCATGCAAACAGCCCGTGATTGAAACTGAAGAGGTTCAGAAATAACAGAAAATTAGGTCCATTCAGTTGTAATTCAGCCAGTGCACAAAATAAGTTATTCTTTTTGCATCACATTATCCGAGGACTGAGGGGTGAGCTTAATGATTTACGTATTTGTGTTGAAGAATTAGTTGAGCAAACCAGTTGATATAGTTTGCCTCTCTGAACATTATTTGACCACTGATATAGATATGTTAAGTGTTACAGGATTTAAGTTACCCTCTTACTTCTGTAGAGAAAATATAGAGAAAGGAGACATTTGTTAGAAACTGTTTTAATTTCAAGAATATTGATATTAAAGTTTGTTCAGAGCAGCACTTACTATCTTGTGCAACAGAGATAGTATTTCATAAGTCTTTTATAATAGTAAGTACATAAAGAGCACCTGCAGGGAACTTTAACCTCTTCATACAAAATCTAGACGCTCTGTTGACCCATCTCACGGTAAAAAAAAAATAGTGGTTGCTGGTGATTTTAATGTGAATTCATTGAAAAGCTCTATCAGTGAACAATTATTTCGATCAGGAACACTGTCATTCAATTTAATTCCTACTGTGATCTTTGCATCTACGGCATGTAAATGCCCTGAAACTGCTATTGATAATATCTTTGACGACAAATCTAGAGAAGTCATATCAGAAAACCAACAGCAAATCGGCTGTCTGATCATGATGTGCACCGCATTATGTTACATGTTGAGACTTGTCAAGATGTAAACTCCATTACGTCTGAGTAAAGGAGGGTAATAAATCAGTCAGAAATTGAGAATTTTAGGTGATGTGTTCAAGCGTCTACTTACGTATTTGACTACAAGTAATATATGGTCCAAGTCACCGTTTGGTTTCCTTAAGGATTCCAGAACAGAGAAGGCTATTTACACATACAGTCAGAATGTACATAATTCATTAGATAACAAGTTACAGACTTCTGTCATTTTCTGTGACACGTAAAAAGGCTTTGAGTGCGTGAATGACAGCATTCTCTTAAGTAAATTAAGATATTATGTGTCACTGGCAGTGTTGCAGGTTCGAGTCTTACCTATGTAACGGGAAACAAAGGGTGTTACTTGAAAAATACCTGTGGAGTAAGCGATCAGTCTGCATGTAGCTGGGCATTAATTGCATGTGATGTTCCTCAATGTTCTGTCTTCGGTTGTTGCTCTTTCTTGTGTACATTAATGACTTCTCGTCTGTTTCATTGCCAGATGCTAAGTTTGTTTTGTTTGCATATGATAAAAACATTGCAATAAATAGAAAGTCAAGTACAGATTCAGAAATGGCTGCTAATCAAATTTTCACTGACATTAATGAATGCTTTAAAGCTAATTAACTGTTACTAAACTTTGAAAAGACCTACTATATGCAGTTCAGAACCTGTAAGAGATTTCCTCCTGTCACAAGTATAACTTATGAAGACACGCAGATAGAAAAGATTAACAGTGCTAAATTTCTTGGTTTACAACTTAATAGTAAATTCAGTTGGGAGGTGCATACCACAGAATTTTTGAAGGGCCTAAAGAAGTCTGCATGTGCAATGCGAATGGTATCAGATGTAGGAGATATAAAAAAAAACTTGCATACTTTACTTAACGTCATTCTGTTATTTTATATGGTATGATATTCTGGAGTAACTTGTCAAACCTAGCAAACGCTTTTAGAGTGCAAAATATTATAATAACTCATTTTTGGTGCAAACTCAAGAACTTCATGTAGAAACCTGTTCAAGGAACTGGGTATTCTAAGCACTGCTTCTCAATATATTTATTCCTTCATTAAATTTGTTGCAAATAATGTCTCTATTTCCAACTAGTAGCTCAATACATAGTACCGATACTAGGAATGAGAAAAATCTACATGAAGACCTAAAATCACGTACAATGGTCCAAAAAGGAGTCCAATATTCAGGAACACATATTTTCAATAAATTGCCAGCAACCATTAAAATTAGTTTCAGATAAAGTATCGTTTAAATAGAGTTTGAAAGACATTCAGTAAGCAATTCCTATCAACAGAGACTGTAAGACCTGCTTAAGTAAAAATATCCACTAGATTTCAGTTTTGATAGTACTTGGTCACAACAGTCAAAAACAGGTATTTTGTGTATGATAAACTTATTAAAAGTGCATAACTGTGTTTCATTTTGACGGTGTATTAATTCTGTAAGCATCGGCAATTCCAGTTTACTGTAATGTATTCACATATCTTGAAAATCTCCTAAGAAATGATCAGGGAAATGAGTATTACATTCAACTGTTCTCTGCCGCGCGGGATTAGCCGAGCGGTCTGGGGGGGGGGCTGCTGTCATGGACTGTGTGGCTGTTCCCGGCGGAGGTTCGAGTCATCCCTTGGGCAAGACTCCATATTGCGCCACCACCTATCAGAACTTCATGAAACTATAGAGACCAAAGCGAGAATATTCCATGAAGTCCCACAGCAAGCTCTACATTTTTCAACTGCAATTGATCGACAAAAAAGTGTTACATTACTTATCGAACGCACCTCGTATAGATTCATGTACTCATTTAGTACACAAATCTAACATTATTACTCCCATAGATATTAAAATTCACACAAGAAGAATTTGCAGTTGGAATGCTTAAATGTATTGTTTCTCGTAGAAGTTCGCTATGCGACACAGGATGAGTTTAAGGCATATAAAAAAACAATTATTCGCAAAATATTTCTGTGGATGATGATTGCGTACAAATAACTGCACCAAAAAATATAAATAAAATATTTCTTGCAAAATTGTAAATATGTTATATTTTCCTCCAATGCTGTTTTTTTAAACTTATAATGTGATTTTAAAGTTGACAAAAATGTGCAGTCATTGTAGCCCAGTCAGTAAGGTAATTGCTGAGGTTTATACAATATAGAGTAATATACCCCCACTGGCTAAGCTGTAATGTCTGTGCATCTTTGTAAAGTTTTTTAGAACGAAAAACACCCAGAATACATATGCTGCATGTGACCAAAGACTTCACCATTCGAAGTTAGATAGCTTGTTACCAGTTGTACATTGCGTTGCCTATTCATTTAAACATTTGGGAATATTTTGATGCAGTGTACACATCACATCTTTCAAGGGTATATGTGTAGCCATTTTTTAAAACAACAGTTACACTGTTCACTTTGAAAGCAAGGTACACTCTGGCTACTTAACAAGTACATTGTGGAGGTGGTGTTATTCATTTTTTTAAACAAATTACGCCTTGCTACATAACAATTACCCTATGGAGCTGGAGGCTCCAGTTTTTAAACACTGTACCCTAATAACTCCTAGTTCCATGTTTATTGATAATAACAGTCGTTTTCTTATGTTTTTTGCTGGCTGACTGTGCTGTCCAGAGCAGTAATAACGGGGAGAACAATTATGACAGTTTTGTTATTAACATTCATAGCATAAAGCCTGCCACTAGCGATCACCAAAAAAAAAATGCTGGCTGCGCTTACTCCATCGTGCTCTACTTGTTAAATCTCTGCAGTGTGAGAGAAGTAATCCGGACAGTGAAAACACCTGGCTTGTCGTATCTCCCGACTCTAGCCGCATGACTAGGAGCTTCTCCCTCGATGTTTCAGCTATTCAGAACTCCTTTAAGAGTATAGAAAAATTTAGGTGTTCAATATATACGTTGGGCAGTTTTTGCCGAAATGCTATTCGAGAGGAGAATGGTCGACATGGCTGACATTGATATTGGTTATAAGCTAGAGGTAGCGTATATATCCTGCCACTTGGAGAGGTCACGTGTAGGAACTTGGTTCCCTCTTTGTTGCTTGTAGTACACTATGTGATCTAAATTGTGAGTATGCTATCTGTTCTAAAGCATCTGCACATGTATTAGTGGGCATTAAATGTACATTGTTTTTAAAAAGAAAATCGACTCTCAGAGAAAAGTTATTTTATAAATAAATCCATTACTTACGTATATGGAATTTGACTATTTTTTCTGGTACACAGGTCAATGAGAGTTGTTTTGGGTGGTTTCTGACATCTGCATTTACTCTCTAGGGCCCCTTGTGCACTACGTTGTAGAAAAATTGTAACAAATTATCCCATTCATCAACATGTAACAGCAAAATCGTAACAAATTACCCACACACATCATAGTGTTATAACAAAATAGCACCTATGTGTCACAGCAAATTTGTAATAAATTGCCATACCAGAACTGTAGTAAACTACTCCATGCATTACCATGTGTAAATGTATATGCAAAATTAATAAAAGATTTAATACAGGTACATCTGTTTTCTTATTCATTACCCTATCAGGTGTGGGCTTGTTTCTTTAGAAACCTACTGTGATTTGGATTCCCCATGCAATCTGAATATCTACAAACTGTTTGCAGGGACACCTCTTCCTCCAAATGCCTTCCCAGAAAAATCTCCACCAACACAGTGCTAGCTGTCTATGCAAGCCCTTATCTGCAATCAAATGCATTATTTGTGGTGGACATAGTGTATTGGCATTTCAGTTACTGTACTGTAGCTGAGTGAGTTGACTTTAGCTATTTAAATACATCTTTATGTTTATGAATCTTAGAAAATCTCCCTCTATGAACACTACCATTGCTGTGACAGGATCTTCAGCTAACATAGATGTTGCCCAGCTTTTGCTCCCTTGTATGTTGACAACGCAGAATACTGATCATTTGCAGCGCCAAGGCTTCTGATATACGTTAAAGATCCAAGATGACTGCACTTTTGGTGATATGGTCATGTCACTTCTGGTTATACTCTATGAATGTGCTCTCATCTAATTCCACACAGTAAAAACACCATCAAATAGTGTATGTGGAGACAAAATGGAAAAGCAATCATTTTTTAAAACAATTCATTACTTTTAATCATTTTTAATAAATATGCAACCCTGAATTTCCCCCTAATAGGTGATTTGGTGCAAAGAGTAACATCATGAAACTTCCTGGCATATTAAAACTGTGTGCCCGACCGAGACTCAAACTCGAGACCTTTCCCTTTCGCGGGTAAGTACTCTATCACATGAGCGATTCATGTATGACTAACGACCCGCCCTCACAGCTTTACTTTCGTCAGTAGCTCTGCATACATAGAAAAACACACGGAAATTGCTTATCGAAATATGTAAGTATGGGTACAAATGTCAGCAACACAACATTTTGAGGTGCCACGTGAGTCGCCACGGATATTGGGTATTTTGGTGTCGCTGAATCTGAATCTGTCATTGCCTTTCCTAAATTGTCTCTATTTTTAAGATACATGGTGAATATAAAATAAACTTTGTAGTCTGATTTAACTTGTATTTACTTACTTATATAGAGGAATCTTTCATTGTTTTAAATTTTTCTTCATGTAGCATTGTATTGCGTCAACTATTAAGATCACGTTTGTCTATGTTTTGCTGCAGTGAAATATCTGACGTCCCCTGATGAGTTCTCTGTGTGCGTCATGAGCACACCTCGTTGAAATATAGACAGAAGATCACTAACGTTGTGAAGCAAACACATTTGGCACAGTTTGGTATTCATCTTCGGAACAAAGATAAGCCTTGGGCTCCTCACAAGGTTTATAAATCCTGTGTGAGGCTTCTTCGAAAATGAACGAAAGGGACAAAGAGAAATTAAAAATTTGGAGTGCCAATAGAATGGAAAGAATCATGAAATCACCACGTCGACTCTTATTTTTGTGTTGCGAGTATAAATGTCTTCAGTAAATACAAGAAACGGAAGAACGAATATCCTAATTTTGAGTCAGCAAGGCGACCTTTGCCATTTAGCAAAGATATTCCAGAGCCAGTGTTTACCACATGTCCTGAACATTCACTGTCGTATGTTGAAGAACAGCAGGTTGTGAAAAGTAGCCCTGATGTCACTGAATACAAAACCTGTATCTCTATACTTCAATATTTCTCCCAGCAATAATTCACTGATCTTATTCGAGACCTAAGTCTGTTTGAGCAAGATTCTTAACTCTTTAGCACCCAGGCTCAAGACTGAAACAAATATTAAAGCATAGAAAACCAGAGGACAGGTGCTTCTTCCCTATTTCAATGAAGATGATGATGTGGTTTACTGCAATGATATCCTGGGACTGCTACCTGCAGTGGGTCTCCTGAAGTATATACCAATAGACTGTCGACTTTTTATCGACAAATCCATAAACTGTCACGCAATGGTCAGCACGTGTAACTTACTTGTGTTGATATAAAGACGGTTAACACCTTGCTTGGGCACGAAAGTGCCTACACAAAGTACCCACATTCCATCTGCATGTGAGTAACAAAGCTAAGCAATATCACTGGAAAAAAAATGGCATGCCCTTCAAGAGAACGTATGACAGTTTGTGCAGTGAATATCATTCATAAGAGTTTCGTTGATAGGAACATCATTCTTCCTCCGCTACATACCGAGCTAGGCCTCATGACACAATCTGTTATGAACTTAGATAGAGATTCTAATCACTTCAAGTAAATTTGCAGCTCCTTCCCTGGACTCAGTTATGAGAAACTTAAAGATGAAATCTTTAATGATCCTCAGATTTGCAAGCTCATCAATGATTCAGATTTCGATAAAGTGATGACAGAAGTTGAAATATCTGCTTGAGTAGTTTTGTCGCTGTTGTAAAAAACTTCTTGGGCAACCATAAAGGAGTGAATTACGCACAACTGGTCCCCGAGAAGCTCACAAACTTGTATAATTTTGGAGCTAATATGAGCATAGAGGTGCACGTCCTCCAGAACCACATAACTAAATTTCCTATCAGTCTTGGATATTTCAACGAGGGGTAGGGGGAACTGTTCCACTCAGACATCCAAGTCATGAAAGAAAGGTATCAAGGAAGATGGGACAGTCACACGACGACAGATTACAGCTGGAAGCTCCAACGTGTCTGGCCTGATCGATCATATAGGAAACAATCATATTAACGGAATTTTTCATGCAATACTGAGAAAGACTAGGTTGTTTTCTGTTAAGGACTGACTCCAGTGTCACTGCGTATAACATGTGTTTGATTTATAATGATGTAGTATTGTTCTCATGCTGTTTCTGTCCAGATTTACAATTTTCATTTTCATCTTCTTCAAAAACTAGAGCCACTCTAGAAAAACTGATGCCATATCTATGTTCAGTGCAATAACGTGAACCTACAGTCCTTCTCAGATTCTTGATACCAATGTTACAGATACGATGTACTTTGCATCGTAATCAGGATAACACAGGTACTGCGACTTTAAAGTACAACGTGTGGCCTGTACTGGAATATGCATGATGGACATAAGAGTACAGGTCGTAGACGCATGCTTGACAACTTATGGAAGTTTGGCTCTAGCCTTGAGTCGTGCACGGATAGCCAAATGGTAAGGCGACCGCTCGCAATAAGCGGAAAATCCTTGTTCGAGTCCCTCTCCGACACAAATTATCTATCATTTTCATCGTTCCATTCTATAGCTGCTGGTTGTACTTATTCGCAATTGCGAATTCATTTGATGTGTTGAAATGTTATAGATCAGCAATTGTGAATGAAAAATTCATTCCCGTGTCCAAAATAAAAACTGTCTCTATAAATTTCAAAACACGTAAAATTCGAGTAAAAAACCCACCCATAGCGCTGCTTTTGCCACTTAATTGTTTCATAACAGTAAAAAAAAATATGGCTCACATATTGACACTACTGATAAAATTGCGTCACATTATTGATTGGTTGTGGCAGGCCTGCGAAATAGCTGTACCACTGTAAATGATCCGGTGGGTACTGTTCGCAGTTCCGTGATGATCGTAAATGATGTCTTCGTCCATAAGGAGACAGCAATGCCAGAAGACTGTAGCCAATTGCATGAAGGCTTGAAGAGGACTGATCACTAGTAGAATTGGGAGCTGATACTAAATATGAATAAAATGCAAATAAATAAATATGAATAAAATTCACAAATAGGCCAAGGAAACGTGTACTGTACAGTTACTCTATCCACAACAGATCACTAGGAATAGTAATGGTCATAAGATACATGGAAATAACCTTCCAGAACACCCTAAACCGGAATGACGACATAAAACCAAATGTTGAAAAACAGATGCAAGGATCAGATTCATTGGAAGAATCGTAAGGAAATGTGATTCATTCATGAAATAAGTGGCATACAAAACACTTATTCGGCCCATTTTGAGTATTGCCCATCAATCTCAAGCCTTTACAGGTCACATTAATAGGAAAGATAGGCAAGATCCAACACAGGACGGCATGTATGTGTCGTCTAGTCAGTACGAGAGCATTACAGAGAAGCTAAACAAACTTCAGTGATAGACACTTCAAGATAGGCATTGAGCATGACAGGGAGGTATACTGTACAAATCGGAGGGTATGTTCCAGGAGTTGGGCAACATATTACTTCTTTCCACATGTTTCACATGAAATTACAACAAGAAAATTCGAGGAAATAGAGCTAATATGGAGATTTATCTACAGTCATTCTTTCTGCGCATCATTCGTGAATGGAACAAGGGCGGGGGTTAAGTGACAGAGGAACAAAATGTAAGTAATAACTTTTTTATACAGTCAGTCACGATTTTGTTTTTAAGTAGAGTACACAGCAACAGTAAATGTGTGATTTTTAAGAAATTATGGTCTCCTTTTTTTAAAAAAAAATGAAATCATTATTGCTTTGATAAGCAGAGGAATCAGTGGGAGGGTGGAAGTGCTCTGTAAATAATAAAGTAGAAATGGTTTACTTCGGTTCTTGAAAGGAAAACGCTTTGCAGTATACTTTTTGTAAATGTGTTATATATTCTAGAACACAGATCCGTGACCAAAAGCTGCACACATGAGTTTTGCAATGAGTGAACCCCTTGGGAGCCCTTCGCCAATCGGTCAATGGTTCCTGTATGGAAGAGAGATGGCTGAGTGACAGTGAAACCTGGTGCATGAGCTACTCATCTACAAATTTGTTTGGTCGTTAATTGTTGCAAAGGGTATGTTAGAGGAATTCTCGTACAACTATGTGGTTATGATTACTATAGAGGTACCACTTATACCTAAATCATATACGCCATCCTTTCGATCCACCAGTTCTTGAGGTATAGCAACTGTATAACATACTAATTTTGTAATTAGACTTGGTTTCGTATAGCATTATCCATCCTTCTCGAAGTATCGGCATTTGCTTAGCCTCCATTTTTTATGGCTCGTCTGTCGGCGTATGGTTCATGTTTATGGACCTGGGATAAGAAATCTTGCGTGGCTGTGAGTTTTATATATAGGTTTAGTAATTTATTGTGTAATGAAAGCGGTTTGCATAGCCAGTGGCAGGGTGGGGTCGAAATGGCTTCCTATCTACTGGAATGGTACTTCCGCATCGCGATAGGTTCCCAAGATAATAATCGAGAATATTATGTTACACTTCCAAGAAAACAAAATACTGAAAACGCACATAACGCCATTTATAGCCCAGAGATGAGAAACATGAGCATGTTTTGCATATTCAAAAGTCAGAAACCATTCATAACTACTCTAAGGTGACATCTGTACCAGACAAATGGTTGCACACCCTGTACGTGTAAGGAGTGGGTTAGTTTATTAAATATACACTCCTGGAAATGGAAAAAAGAACACATTGACACCGGTGTGTCAGACCCACCATACTTCCTCCGGACACTGCGAGAGGGCTGTACAAGCAATGATCACACGCACGGCACAGCGGACACACCAGGAACCGCGGTGTTGGCCGTCGAATGGCGCTAGCTGCGCAGCATTTGTGCACCGCCGCCGTCAGTGTCAGCCAGTTTGCCGTGGCATACGGAGCTCCATCGCAGTCTTTAACACTGGTAGCATGCCGCGACAGCGTGGACGTGAACCGTATGTGCAGTTGACGGACTCTGAGCGAGGGCGTATAGTGGGCATGCGGGAGGCCGGGTGGATGTACCGCCGAATTGCTCAACACGTGGGGCGTGAGGTCTCCACAGTACATCGATGTTGTCGCCAGTGGTCGACGGAAGGTGTACGTGCCCGTCGACCTGGGACCGGACCGCAGCGACGCACGGATGCACGCCAAGACCGTAGGATCCTACGCAGTGCCGTAGGGGACCGCACCGCCACTTCCCAGCAAATTAGGGACACTGTTGATCCTGGGGTATCGGCGAGGACCATTCGCAACCGTCTCCATGAAGCTGGGCTACGGTCCCGCACACCGTTAGGCCGTCTTCCGCTCACGCCCCAACATCGTGCAGCCCGCCTCCAGTGGTGTCGCGACAGGCGTGAATGGAGGGACGAATGGAGACGTGTCGTCTTCAGCGATGAGAGTCGCTTCTGCCTTGGTGCCAATGATGGTCGTATGCGTGTTTGGCGCCGTGCAGGTGAGCGCCACAATCAGGACAGCATACGACCGAGGCACACAGGGCCAACACCCGTCATCATGGTGTGGGGAGCGATCTCCTACACTGGCCGTACACCTCTGGTCTGGTGATCGTCGAGGGGACACTGAATAGTGCACGGTACATCCAAACCGTCATCGAACCCATCGTTCTACCATTCCTAGACCGGCAAGGGAACTTGCTGTTCCAACAGGACAATGCACGTCCGCATGTATCCCGTGCCACCCAACGTGCTCTATAAGGCTTAAGTCAACTACCCTGGCCAGCAAGATCTCCGGATCTGTCCCCCATTGAGCATGTTTGGGACTGGATGAAGCGTCGTCTCACGCGGACTGCACGTCCAGCACGAACGCTGGTCCAACTGAGGCGCCAGGTGGAAATGGCATGGCAAGGCGTTCCACAGGACTACATCCAGCGTCTCTACGATCGTCTCCATGGGAGAATAGCAGCCTGCATTACTGCGAAAGGTGGATATACACTGTACTAGTGCCGACATTGTGCATGCTCTGTTGCCTGTGTCTATGTGCCTGTGGTTCTGTCAGTTTGATCATGTGATGTATCTGACCCCAGGAATGTGTCAATAAAGTTTCCCCTTCCTGCAACAATGAATTCACGGTGTTCTTATTTCAATTTCCAGGAGAGTGTTTTTTCAACTTCCATATTAATGTCCACTAGTAGGTGTCGAGATAGGTACTTCTGATCAGAGAGTGCATGCTCAGTGTAGACCACACAGCACACTACAAGCAACTAAGAGGGGAGCACGTTTGTGCATGCACACTGCAGAAGTGGCAGGAAATATACCCTACCCCCAGCCGAAATCCGATTTCAAAGTCAGCCATATGGACCATTCCACTCTTGAATAGCATGTGGGAAAAAACTGAACAATTTGTGTATGAATCTCAAAACCTCCACTGCGTACTTTTTATTTAGCAAGAGTGTACTTTGTTTTGAAATAAATGAACCCCAACACATCTACTCTTAAAGCAGCTGTGCATCGTGTTGCCACTTCATGGGAGAAAGTTATATGAGATGAGGGAGGGAAAAAGTGTAGCACAGGCTGCGGCTGGGATGGAGGTCAGGAGATAAGGCAATCCTGGCGCTGTCAGTCTGGATTCCCTCCCTCACAGCACACACATAGCGACCAGAGCACAGCTGAGGACGATGAGGCCGCCCTCTGCACGCGCTCATTGCATGTGGCACCTGTGATACTGTGGATGTTTATAAGACTCTCATAACGGTTCCTCTTTCCCAGCGCACTGAGCAGTACAATATAATCGCTAAAAAATGCCAGTGTAATTGTTAAACATGGAACCAGGGGTTATCAGTGCGCTTCGTTTTAAAAGATTAAGCTTCCAACTTCAATGTAATTGTTACATATCAAGGACGTACTTTGTTTAAAAATATGAATCTCAAAACCTCTCAGCGTACTTGTTATTTAGCCAGAATGTAGTTTGTTTTAAAAAAATGAACCCCAGCACATCTACAGCGTAACTGTTACATAGCAAGAGTGTACAGTGTTTAAAAAAATGAACCCTCGCTACTCCACAGTGTAATTGTTTCGTATCAAGGGTTCATCCTGTGTTCCGTTGAAATCAAGAAGGGAAGCAATATACTTTTGCATTCTGTCTGTAAATTTTGCTTGTGTGGATTTTATACCTATGGGAGTAATATGAACAGGTCTGTGTACAGCTTGAATACATGCATTTGTACATTGATTTGACTCCTCCTCCTCGCAAACACCGTGTTCACACACATATCTCACAAAATCGCAAATAGTGCTTTGGCATACGGCTATTACCAATTCAATGAGTCTATCACAATTCGTTATGGTTGTATAGACCATTACGTTCACAGCACTTGAACGATGTAAGTAAATGCTTTGCAAATAGTGTCAAGGTGTTAACTTTAGTGTTGAAGCCCCATACAAGTTGACGATGGGCACGTTGATGAAGATGTAGATTTCTGGAGGATGAGAAAAGTCTTACTTCGTCATCACCAGACTCTCGAACTATTCCATCATGCTATGTAGATGGTTCCACTCCATTCCTGCGAACAACACTTTAATACTGAGTTGAACATTCTCAATTCCTGCTACTTCTTTGCTGTCACTGCCCAGAACTGCCACTGACAGTCAGTTTATAAATAGTGGTGAAGAACGTTATTCTGATTCCCCTTAGCTGCAGCTTGACAAGTCGAGATGCAGACATTGGATATCGGGGGATATCGTGGAAACGTACTGTCTGGAAACAATCGTGTGCCTTGCTCCAATATATCAGGTAGTGTGTCTGTTGATTTCTGCACCAATGTATCATGGTGCCATTGCACTGAGGAAGAAAAAAATTATAATAGAAGAAAACACGTGTAAATTATGAATAATAATGATAATAATCGACAATGAGGGAGAGCAAAGAGTTACAGGAAAGGGTTATTACATTCAGTTGTGTTTTTTCTGACTGGAGGTGCCTGAACCTTGGTGACCAATCTTGATGATAAACCTACTACAATGTACAGACTACGAGTGCCGAGTCCATCTGGTGGCTCAGAGACCGCAGATGAGTGGTGGGCATAGGTGACTGCAGTGACACGAGCTTTATACATCTCCAGTGACATTGTATGGGGGACCTTGAAGTTGGTTGGTAGCGTTGCTGAATTCCCGCTGTTTCCACTCCTATCTGAATAACTGTTCAGAGAAATGCAGCACAAAATACTTTTATAGATTTTATAAATGTCGTCAGTGACTTTAATTATTTCTTATACAAAAGTTGGATCTAATATTACACTCCTGGAAATTGAAATAAGAACACCGTGAATTCATTGTCCCAGGAAGGGGAAACTTTATTGACACATTCCTGGGGTCAGATACATCACATGATCAAACTGACAGAACCACAGGCACATAGACACAGGCAACAGAGCATGTACAATGTCGGCACTAGTACAGTGTATATCCACCTTTCGCAGCAATGCAGGCTGCTATTCTCCCATGGAGACGATCGTAGAGATGCTGGATGTAGTCGTGTGGAACGGCTTGCCATGCCATTTCCACCTGGCGCCTCAGTTGGACCAGCGTTCGTGCTTGACGTGCAGACCGCGTGAGACGACGCTTCATCCAGTCCCAAACATGCTCAATGGGGGACAGATCCGGAGATCTTGCTGGCCAGGGTAGTTGACTTAAACCTTATAGAGCACGTTGGGTGGCACGGGATACATGCGAACGTGCATTGTCCTGTTGGAACAGCAAGTTCCCTTGCCGGTCTAGGAATGGTAGGATGGGTTCGATGACGGTTTGGATGTACCGTGCACTATTCAGTGTCCCCTTGACGATCACCAGAGGTGTACGGCCAGTGTAGGAGATCGCTCCCCACACCATGATACCGGGTGTTGGCCCTGTGTGCCTCGGTCGTATGCAGTCCTGATTGTGGCGCTCACCTGCACGGCGCCAAACACGCATACGACCATCATTGCCACCAAGGCAGAAGCGACTCTCATCGCTGAAGACGACACGTCTCCATTCGTCCCTCCATTCACGCCTGTCGCGACACCACTGGAGGCGGGCTGCACGATGTTGGGGCGTGAGCGGAAGACTGCCTAATACCCCAGGATCAACAGTGTCCCTAATTTGCTGGGAAGTGGCAGTGCGGTCCCCTACGGCACTGCGTAGGATCCTACGGTCTTGGCGTGCATCCGTGCGTCGCTGCGGTCCGGTCCCAGGTCGATGGGCACGTGCACCTTCCGCCGACCACTGGCGACAACATCGATGTACTGTGGAGACCTCACGCCCCACGTGTTGAGCAATTCGGCGGTACGTCCACCCGGCCTCCCGCATGCCCACTATACGCCCTCGCTCAAAGTCCGTCAACTGCACGTACGGTTCACGTCCATGCTGTCGCGGCATGCTACCAGTGTTAAAGAATGCGATGGAGCTCCGTATGCCACGGCAAACTGGCTGACACTGACGGCGGCGGTGCACAAATGCTGCGCAGCTAGCGCCATTCGACGGCCAACACCGCGGTTCCTGGTGTGTCCGCTGTGCCGTGCATGTGATCATTGCTTGTACAGCCCTCTCGCAGTGTCCGGAGCAAGTATGGTGGGTCTGACACACCGGTGTCAATGTGTTCTTTTTTCCATTTCCAGGAGTGTATTTTCTAGCAGATGTCATGAAAGTAGTTTATCAGGCCAGACGAACTGTTTGCTACACTGGGTAAATCAGTTTGGGTTGACACGTTTTACTTCTTTTAATTGATAGTTCATATAATATTTTTCAATTTTTTGTAAACGAAATTAGTCACAAAGTTTACAATGTAAATTTAGTCCCCATGCTATGAACAGTACAAAGTCGGCGCATAAGTGGAACATTGCAGTGATGAAGTTGTAGTCAATGCGATTGTGAGCGTACATCTACTCATATAAATCTCCGATTCTCGTTCTCCGACCAAAGAGCTATTTAACGCATGCCTCGAATCACTGTGTCCCCTCGAAGTTTCAGCACGGCTGGCAACGAGCGCTAGCACAATGCCACTTTCATCACAAACATACTGTACAGTTCAACGCCTCATGCCCGACTCTCTTGCTTCGCTGGAAGAATAAACAATGACTTTCAAACCGATAATACTTGACCATTTCTACAGGTATTAATCATTCGTACACGTTTTTCAGTCGCATTATAGTCTAGACCATTAACAGCTCTAAGAACAATGCTGATAGTTAAACTTTTGCAATTAGCTATTTAATTACTCACCAAAAACGTTCTCATTTAAGAATGTATAGCAATCTAATCATACATGAGAAGTATATAACACTATATCGTACACAGAAAAAATACTACAAGTCTTACAGGAATAGTATATTAGTCTCGGGAAGGACTCTAGGGTTGGTGCTCTTAGATTTTCCTGTACCATTCTCTTTGTGTGACGTTTAGTGAATATGCCTTTACGTTTTTCAGTTTTTATCGGGTATTGCTATGAAACACTACAGTTGTTTCACCATACCACTGAGAGCGTTAAAGATAGACAAACAAAATTCAAATTAGGTTCCAGAAAAAAATTTGAAAACAGATGAGTATCGACAGGAATCAAGCACACAAAAGGAACACCACAAAAACAATGTGTCTGTTGAAGTTTGTAACCTCAGCTTCTAGTGTCATTAATTAAAAACGTGTACCCTGTTTCTTCATGCATTTCTGCAACAAATGGCTTTGCTGAAGAGGACAGGTAGCACAAAAATATTCTCACGAAATATTTTCTCGCTATACAATGGTAAAGTGATTTGCTAACTCGCGATTTAACCTCACAATACATCATTTCGTTTGAGATGGTAAGCTACATAATAATGTAAAGAAAGCCCTATAAAATCTAACAGTCCAGAGAATAAGGCAATAATCGCAACGTGAATGAAACATTTTAGGCCTACTTTTCGTTCCAATACCTATAAATTAAAACATGTTTGAATTTTGCAGACTAAAGACCTGAAGGAAATACCCACTGATGATGGCTCAAATGTGCTGAAACATCTTCAGAAATAAAAAAATACTTGTATTCATAACAAGTGGACCTGAATTACATTTTAGTCAAAAAAACACGTCTTACCTTAGGGCATTGAAGCTAAACGATAATGTACAAGCTAGTTAGTTGTTAAAGAAAGTTATCGAGTGATTATTCAGGGAAATTACTGGGTAATTTAATTTGTAAATTCACTTTCTTCCAGAACTAAACCAATAAGGGAAGAAATATAACAGTCATCTCTCCGTAGCAGCAGCAGAGCTTACAGCATAAACAAAACTAATGGAAGACAGAAAACCAATATGTAAGAGTGGTGGAAAGGATATGTTTCACATACGAAAAATAGCTATAATGGTAATAGTCGATGACAACTTACCAGCGGAAAACCACGGTTTGCTGAGACGCTGTGGCTACTGATACAGACACTGCAAAAATTTAAACAAAAACGAAATTATTGTTCACACATTTCTTAGAGTATTATCTCTTCTGACAGACTTCGGTGTACTTATCACAATTTCGTGCTGTTTTCTTGCCGACTAGCCACTTTAGAATATAGTGAGAACAAGTGTATACAAACGCCGACACGAAAGAGAGCCACAGGTGGGTGGAAATTTTGTGTCACTGAAAAGTAATGGCACCTGCTATATTTGATGAAGACGTGGGAGAGCCGCTTCTAATTAGAATGGTCGCATTGTCGACAGCACTTAGCTGATGAGCCTGGACTTTCCTGATTAATACGAGGCTGGTTTCCGCTAGGACCCTAGTGCTCGTAAAGTTCTCTTCGAAGAACTTCTGGTTTGGCTCATTTTTCAGCAGTTGTACCATTACAAGGGGAACATTACAACATAAAATAATAGCATTTGATGTCCTGACAGGCTGTGGTATACTACAGATGGTGGCAAGTGGTAAACAGTAGCTAAGAGTAATGAGAATATCTCTGACTGAGCCAGAAGCTAATCCAACGTAGCTCAGTTTTAAACTGGGGTTGGCTGGTAATGGAGTGCCGGTTGCCACGGAGTGAAGCTGTGAGTTTCCTGGGCACCCTGTGGATCAGGTACGATAGTGTTTCTGCAATTGTGCAGTATTTAAAGGCTGTAGTCATGGTCCAAAATCTAGAGAGACCAGAGGACGTACGACTCAAGTTGCGTAAAGGGAGAGCGATGCAGTTGCGATTCTTTTCGCAACGGTTAAGGAGTAAGGGACACCTGGAAAGCTATGTTGAGTATAGCAACAGACCACGAGACGTTTCGGCGGGAGACCTGTGTAAGACGATAGTGCTCATAATGGGGTGGAGAAGTCATAGCCGAAAAGGACATAATTGCTGGATAGCTGCAGTACTTGATTAGTATCGAATCTGAGTCTCGTACCTTTTGAATATCATCCATTAGCTTTTTTTTCCACAGAGTTTCAGTGTAGTATTATGGAACATCAGCAGATGACTAAGTGGAAGGGCAAGCAATGTTTTATCTTCTGTTACATTGGATAATATTTGGGATTTTCTGAAAATTAGAGGAATATATTGTAGCTATTTTACATTGTCTCTCGATTGAAATGTAGGCTGACGGCTCTTCCAAAAGCTTTTTAACGAGTATGAGAGTGTAGAGATGTGACCTGTGTCCGCTAAAAATGTTTCCTTCACCGATGGTGGCGTAATTAGTGTACGCAGTACTTGGACGGCTACAACGAACATTTCTATTACTTTGAGATAAGCAGCATCCACCTACTTCTTACATAATTTGTTTTATCGCAAAGTACATTTCGAGCTTTCGGCCATCTTTAACTGGCGTAATACATATTTAAATCTTCGCTATCACATCACTAACACATCGACTGCATTTTGAATGTTGCAGATTCACTGTGTAAAATAACAATTTACTTAACTACGACACTTCATGACTTTTATATTCACAATTTGTAACTTTCTAAACTCACATACTTTCTATTCTGCTTGTTGTGGTTCCTAATTTTCCACGTTTATAAGTGTGATGTCACATTTTTTCACCGAGCGAGGTGGCGCAGTGGTTAGCACACTGGACTCGCATTCGGGAGGACGGCGGTTCAATCCCGTCTCCAGCCATCCTGATTTAGGTTTTCCGTGATTTCCCTAAATCGCTTCAGGCAAATGCCGGGATGGTTCCTTTGAAAGGGCACGGCCGATTTCCTTCCCCGCCCTTCGCTCACCCGAGCTTGTGCTCTGTCTCTAATGACCTAGTTGTCGACGGGACGTTAAACACTAGTCTCCTCCTCCACATTTTTTCTATGCCTGATGCACAAAAGTAGCAGGTTCGAATCCTGCCTCGGGCATGGATGTGTGTGATGGCCTTAGGTTAGTTACGTTTAAGTAGTTCTAAGTTCTAGGGGACTGATGATCTCAGATGTTATGTCCCATAGTGCTCAGAGCCATTTGAACCATTATCATGTTGTAGAGTGACATGTTTGTTTGCGTTTAAAGTCAAAGTTACATTTCGCTTACAAGTCCAAAGCACTGATGATTAAACTGGGTGTCGACGTTTAATTTAACCTTAAATTAAGTTTTAAGGGAAACAATATTTATTGTACACCCTCACCTGACTTCAACAGTCCTTTCATAACCTATAAGCGAAGAGTAACTTTGACTTTGCACGTAATTTACGTAAACGAACACTTCAGTCAGCAATATGGCGAATGTCGTGCTGCTTTGTGTATCAAACAAAGAAAGTCTTTTTAGTACGCTTATAAATGCGACAACAAGCAGAATAGAAAGAAAGTGCATTTAATAAGTAATAAACTGCGCAAAAGCTAAACAAATTGCTATTTTGTATCGGGCAGTCGCTGCAACGAAAATGCAAACGATATATTAATTCTGTTCTAAGAAAGATTTAAGTATATATCACACCACCTGAAGATAGGCAAAATTCCGAAACGTATACTGGGATAAATAAAAATATATAAAAAGTGGCTGATTGCTGTATTTCTTAAAGTAATCTAATACACGGAGTTCAACGACCAGTAAAAATCATAAATTAAGAGACGTTTCTTCTTAAACTACGTGAAGAAGAGGAACAATGAATTATTGGTGTACATTCTTATAGGCTCGATGTGGTAATGAGTTCCTACCTGGGAGAACAGGCCATTTTAAGCTGCTGCTGGAAGACGCCAGAGTACAAATTTAGTTTTCAGGCATAATCTAGCCCTAGGTATGAGCTGTAAAATTACTCTCTTATTCACAAAGATAGACACTGAATTATTCAGGAGCTAGATGATTAGCTGACGTCTTTATGAAAGCCGTGGGGTAGGTCGGACCTAGAAGAGGGCACAGGACCTTGCGGAAACTTGCAGTCCTTCTCAGCAACGGACGAGTGATTGCCGTTCCTCTCCTCTGCCACTCATCGAGCTTACTTGTCTGGCGGATTCTATCAGTTGGGTGACTTTCTCGCATCATTTCTCGAACTGGTAACAGTCGTTTAACTTTCCTATCGGGCTTTTTCACCTGTCCTGTACCTCATTTTCACTTGTCGAATATATATTGCTAAAAGTCTATTGCCAGAGTTTGCACAATGTTAACACTCTTTTCGAGTGTAGTTCAACACCTTGTATCACAATAATTGTGACATTAATTATTATTAATTATTAATTTAGGGAGGGGGAGAACAATTGCAGATGACATGTTGAGATGTTACATGATGACCATCCATGTCTTTGAACGGGGTATGGCTTCACATTTATCTCTTCTTTCATTGTCTTGCACATTTTACAGTGTACACTTATTAATGACTGATGGATTTTCAAGACGTTAAGCTATGTGGCAAATATATTATTGATCGATTGGGTGTACAAACTTCGTTGATATGTAAGTCGCGCTGGTATTTTCTTTGATACCCATATTCTAGCGGCGTTTTAATGAAGTATCCGGATTTTTTGACCATTCGTCTTCTATTAGATTTCACGTTACCAGACATGATGAGCTGCAGGCTGGAATAGGCTGTAAATATAGTGCACAAAGATGATTTACTTTGTTCATTTTTGTTGTTTTCCATTGGTTATAAATTACACTGTTATCCAACAACATATTTTTTGTATTCTAAAGTCGTTAAATCGAACTACATACATGTGTCACTTGTGAATGATCAAGACCACATAGAACACGAGAGCGAGAAATCCAAGTGCATCGATGCTTCAAGGCTTAAAGTCATTTCGACTTAAATTGTATGACTTATGTTGATCGACAGAAGTGTTTCGCTCCATCTTGTAAAGTTATTTATGCTTTGTCTGTTGTCATTTGTTCTTCAGATTGATATAACGCATGTCCAGACCTTGTGTTTGCGCGGAGCTCAGGCAAAGATACGAATACTTGTTATTCATATTCCTAAAAGTGTACCCAGGGCCGCGCCAGGCTGAGGGGAGCGCCAGAGGCCCCTAAGTTCAAAATGTGTATATGGAGTTTTTTTATATATATTAAATGTACAGTTCAGTCTATTTCTTATAATACATTAATGCATCCTATACTACTACTACTACTACTACTACTACTACTACTACTACTACTGAATGATAATATTTCTACTTCATATTACAGTGATTTCTAACCGAAGACCGTACTATTATCTGTTACTTACAATGATTGGGCACATAGCCCTATTGGGCTAATACCAGTATGTTACCGCTCCTGTCATACAAGGAGAGGGGTTTCTGCGATCCAAAACTACAGCCCCAAGTTTATCAAGTGCTAGTTTTCCACTGCTGCATCCGCACATAAGCGGGCATCGTCATTTTCTGTGAGTCTGACACAGCTTCTCATAAGAAGCTACTTATCTTAAGTTGCCTCTTTGTTCTTTAATTTAAACTCGTTAACTTCGTGCATATTTGTTTGTTTATCAAGCACAGTTCCGCGTTTATTAACTGGCTAGAGTGCATTTCCGCTATCTTTGGCATAGACAGACACTGTGATTGCTTTCTTCATATGTGGGCCGAGTTTGTGACCCTTCGCTCACAGCTCCACGCGGTGTTGGTTTCGATCACACAGCTTGAGGCTGCTGCCAATGGGCATCACTGCGGGGGACCGGATGTGGAGGTCCGAGGGACGTCCAGAACACCCCATGTGTCCCCGACCGGTGTGCCACTGTGGCCGCCCCGGATTCTGCCCGCACTGAGGTTGACCCCACACTCGTGGTCAAGTGGGAGGTCGTTCCAAGGTGTGCAGGCAACAAAAGAGGATTGATCAGAAGGCCTCCCCAGATTGTATCACGAACAGTTGTTGATTGCTGCCTATGGCTGACTAACTCCCTATCGCAGATACAGTCGCTCGCACTGGCTCAAAGGAAGCCTCTCGGTCCATAAGATCTGAGCATTCACAGAGGATGGGCTTACTGGTAGCTGGGAGACCCAATGATAGGCGCGTAATCAGGCCCCCTTAGAGATATGGCTGCCAAGGACTATTGCCTGATTTCAGATTATTTGCTCTATTAAATTCACCGCCGATCAAGCTCTCCCGCTCCGACTTCGGACTAAGCGGCTCGCTAGTATCTTCAGATCCACACAAACTGGCCGACTGCTTAATATTAGCGACGCCTGTTATTGAATTACAGAACAGTACATAATCTCGCTATGAGCGCAGCTACTTAGCTTTGTCGTGCTGGATCCTTCTGCCATGGTATTGCTGCCGATGTTGCAGTTGAAGCCGACGCTGAAGATCTCGTAGCCTCTACTGTGGTACTGTAACCGCCGCTGCGCGATGAATCACCGTTGAAGATGCCGCTGCTGGCTGGAACTACGTGCTTTCGATGTCGCCTATTCTTCCGCGCTACTTTTTTATCACTCCTAACCACTGCTAAAACTCAGTGCACACAACTGTTGCAAAATTAGTAGCTCAGAGCCCCCATGCGAACTTCCTCAACTGCCACAGACTTGGGACCTAAGTCACAGAATGTCGTTAAATGTGAGAATTACAATTTTAATTTCACGACTATTAAAGAAACCTAATATTCAGTCCTGAACCGATCTCACATTTAACTTTAGCGGGAGGTCCTGCCTACAGGAGTTCAGATAATACTTTTAGAAACACTTTTCAGAATTCAAATCCAATTCTAAACTTTCCAGAGTTAGTATTCAGCAACTAACACTTCCCTAAATCCAATCCTGTTCAAACAGTTTGCAAAATTCTTGTCCCTCAACTAACAATTTCAAGTTCCTATCCCGGACGAGCCCCCAATTGCGAGTTAAGATCCCAAAGATGTCTTGGATCACATGCGGTTCCTCCTCTTCGAAATGTCTTGGCTCAAACTCGTCTAGGGGTTGAACCGCACGTGTCGCATTACACTCCCTAAATTGGACACTTGTTACCCTATGGTTAAATTGTCTGGCTGATAGCAAGTCTGCAAAATACGAAGTTAACGTAACATATAATAACAGTAATAATAATATCGGGAACTGAATTAACGACCCATAAATGATGTAGGCCACACAGTTGCGGTTTGGTTGGAATAATGTTTATTCAGAAAGCAAACTACTGGCGAAAGTGGTCGTATTTAGAATTACTATTACACTCGAGCGCATATCCATTTGGAACAGTTCGATCACTCACAATCTCATCGCGAATTACAAGTCCACCTCGTTAAATGTTAAGAGTTCACACCAGGCGCGCAGCTGCTCACCGCTCAGAGACTAAGTCCCATGATACCACACAACGCGAAATGTTCTAAGTCGTTTCACTTCCTAGCTGCCTAAAGACCGACTGTCCGCTTTCGAGTCTCAATCCGAACTGTTCCCTTTGGTTTTTCCAGCCAATTTTTATCTGTTCTTTTTTTTTAAGGTGCACTTTGCCTTTATTTTTGGTGGGTTTGGATTTTTAGTTTAGCAACAACGGCCTTATGGTCACTAATCCCTGTATCCGTCATGATGTTCCTTGTTCGCTCAGGATTATTTGTTTCTAGCAGGTCAAGTATGTTTTTGCAACGGTTTACGTTTCGAGTGGGCTCTTACACTAATAATCTTGTGAGAAAGCATTCAATACGATTTCGGACGACGTTTTATGCCTACCGCCGACTTGAAACATGTATTTTTGTCAACATATATAGGGTTGATTGAAGTCACCAAAAATCATAATTGTATGAGTCGGGTACCTATTTTCAAAAACTCAAGCTTTTCCTGAACTGTTCTACAACCGTATTGTCTGTCTCAGGATGCCAGTAAAACGAATCATTTATTAATTTATTTCAGTTATTAAGTATAACCTCTACCCATACTAATTCATAGGAACTGTCTATTTCTGCTTCACTTCAAGGTAAACAACTTTTGATAGCAATAAACACTTCACCACCAACTGTGTTTAATCTATCCTTTATGAACACGGTTAGGTCCTTTGTAGAAAATTCGACTGAACTTATTTCCAGCTTTAGCCAGCTTTCTGTTCCTAGAACGATTTAAGTTTCATTGCTTTCTATAAGTACTTGAAGCTCCAGCTTTAGCCAGCTTTCTGTTCCTAGAACGATTTAAGTTTCATTGCTTTCTATAAGTACTTGAAGCTCTGGTTCTTCCCCAACACATCTACAACAGTTTACAACTACAATACCGATTGTTGCTATATCTACCTTCTTGTGTTTGCCCTGCACCTTCATAGATTGACGTCATTTCTGTAGTTTCCCGAGGCCCTTCAACCTAAAAAACAGCTCAGTCCCCCCTACAAAGCCCCCGCTACGGGTGCACCCGCTTCCTTTGTGTAGTGACCCCTGAACTATTATGCGGAACCCGGAGACCCGCCACCAGATGGCGCAGGTAGAGGAATCTGTATCCTACACTGTCGCAGAAACGCCTCGTCTCTATACCAAACGACGACACTCGATTCTGTCGACGATGCTGCAGATGGTGAGCTCAACCTTCATCTCGAAAGCAAAAGTGAAAGTCTTTACCACTTCAGACAGCCGCAGAAAACCAGAGAAAATTTCTTCCAGTCCAAAACGACACACATCGTTGATACTGACATGAGCCACCATCTGCAGTTGGCTGAACCTTGTGGTCTTCATCCATCTGAAAGCAGTCTTTTCACATCTGGAATGACTCCTCACAGTATTGTGAGTTAACGAGCATTGCGCTCTCATTTAAATATATGGCCGAAAGAGTCAGCCTACAGGAATTGTGAAACGAACCCTGTCGTCCAGGACCGCGTGCCACAAAGGGCGCAGATTTACCACGAGATGTGCAAACTCACAGGCGTCTATTGTCTATTGAGGCCTAAGCGCTGTAGTGTGAGAGTGAGGCAGACGAGAACCTACGTCATAGGAAAACCCAGTAGAAGCCGTTTGTGAACAAGGAGGCGTGGCAGTGTTAAATATGGTGGTCCTAAGATCCGCTATAAAGGGAAACATTTATAAAAAGTATTTAATTCTGTAGTAATGCAGGGAATTAAGCCACAGTAATTTTCATCTGCCATCCTCCACAAATTTCCATGGTGATCCCAATAAAACTTGAATGTTGATCATATCTATAATAGTTTAGGATTTACTGTCAAAGTGAAATTAAAAAGTTTTGTAACAAAGACCTGAATGCTAAAATCTGAACGCTTTGGTCAATCGTAACTATCAACATTTCATATAGAAGCGCATCATTAAAATGACAAACGTTGTAAATATCAACTCTGTAACCTTATTTGCTTATAAGATATAGTAAATTTAAATTATCAGTATTTCCAATTAAGCATCAGAGCATCATTTTCTCCACACAAAACACATTGAACGATGACAGCATGACACCTTATTGAATCATTAGGTTATAGAATATTTGTTGTAAAGTTTAGTGCATAATAGCTATTTTTGTTCTTTATTTATTTATCAGAAAGCACATTGGTGCAAATCTGCTGGCAGTGGCATTCAAATCTAAGAAGGAAATTCTATTGGTTTTATGTAAAAGAATTCAACGTTTATTATGATGTTGTTGTTGTTGTCTTCAGTCCTGAGAGTGGTTTGATGCAGCTCTCCATGCAACTCTATCCTGTGCAAGCTTCTTCATCTCCCACTACCTACAGCAACCTAAATCCTTCTGAATCTGCTTAGTGTATTCATCTCTTGGTCTCCCTCTACGATTTTTACCCTCCACGCTGCCCTCCAATGCTAAATTTGTGATCCCTTGATGCCTCAAAACACGTCCTACCAACCGATCCCTTCTTCTAGTCAAGTTGTGCCACAAACTTCTCTTCTCCCCAATCCTATTCAATACCTCCTCATTAGTTACGTGATCTATACACCTTATCTTCAGCATTCTTCTGTAGCACCACATTTCGAAAGCTTCTATTCTCTTCTTGTCCGAAATATTTATCGTCCATGTTTCACTTCCATACATGGCTACACTCCATACAAATACTTTCAGGAATGACTTCCTGACACTTAAATCTATACTCGATGTCAACAAATTTCTCTTCTTCAGAAACGCTTTCCTTGCCATTGCCAGTCTACATTTTATATCCTCTCTACTTCGACCATAACCAGTTACTTTACTTCCTAAATAGCAAAACTCCTTTACCACTTTAAGTGTCTCATTTCCTAATCTAATTCCCTCAGCATCACCTGATTTAAGTTGACTACATTCCATTATCCTCGTTTTGCTTTTGTTGATGTTCATCTTATATCCTCCTTTCAAGACACTGCCCATTCCGTTCAACTGCTCTTCCAAGTCCTTTGCTGCCTCTGACAGAATTACAATGTCATCGGCGAACCTCAAAATTTTTACTTCTTCTCCATGAATTTTAATATCTACGCCGAATTTTTCTTTTGTTTCCTTTACTGCTCGCTCAATATACAGATTGAATAACATCGGGGAGAGGCTACAACCCTGTCTCACTCCTTTCCCAACCACTGCTTCCCTTTCATGCCCCTCGACTCTTATGACTGCCATCTGGTTTCTGTACAAATTGTAAATAGCCTTTTGCTCCCTGTATTTTACCCCTGCCACCTTCATAATTTGAAAGAGAGTATTCCAGTCATCATTGTCAAAGGCTTTCTCTAAGTCTACAAATGCTAGAAACGTAGGTTTGCCTTTTCTTAATCTTTCTTCTAAAATAATTCGTAAGGTCAGTATTGCCTCACGTGTTCCAACACTTCTACGGAATCCAAACTGATCCTCCCCGAGGTCCGCATCAACCAGTTTTTCCATTCGTCTGTAAAGAATTCGCGTTAATATTTTGCAGCTGTGACTTATTAAGCTGATAGTTCGGTAATTTTCACATCTGTCAGCACCTGCTTTCTTTGGGATTGGAATTATTATATTCTTCTTGAAGTCTGAGGCTATTTTGCCTGTCTCGTACATCTTGCTCACCAGCTGGTAGAGTTTTGTTATGACTGGCTCTCCCAAGGCCGTCAGTAATTCTAATGGAATGTTGTCTAATCCGGAGGCCTTGCCGACCGCGGTGGTCTCGCGGTTCTAGGCGCGCAGTCCGGAACCGTGCGACTGCTACGGTCGCAGGTTCGAATCCTGCCTCGGGCATGGATGTGTGTGATGTCCTTAGGTTAGTTAGGTTTAAGTAGTTCTAAGTTCTAGGGGACTGATGACCACAGCAGTTGAGTCCCATAGCGCTCAGAGCCATTTGAACCAAACAGGAGGCCTTGTTTCGACTCAGGTCTTTCAGTGCTCTGTCAAACTCTTCACGCAGTATCTTACCTCCCATTTCGTCTTCATCTACATCCTCTTCCATTTCCATAATATTGTCCTCAAGTACATCGCCCTTGTATAAACCTTCTATATACTCCGTCCACCTTTCTGCCTTCCCTTCTTTGCTTAGAACTGGGTTTCCATCTGAGCTTTTGATATTCATACACGTGGTTCTCTTCTCTCCAAAGGTCTCTTTAATTTTCCTGTAGGCAGTATCTATCTTACCCCTAGTGAGATACGCTTCTACATCCTTATATTTGTCCTCTAGCCATCCCTGCTTAGCCATTTTGCACTTCCTTTCGATCTAATTTTTGAGACGTTTGTATTCCTTTTTGCCTGCTTCATTTACTGCATTTTTATATTTTCTCCTTTCATCAATTAAATTCAATATTTCTTCTGTTACCCAAGGATTTCTAGCAGCCCTTGTCTTTTTACCTACTTTATCCTCTGCTGCCTTCACTACTTCATCCCTCAGAGCTACCCATTCTTTTTCTACTGTGTTTCTTTCCCCCATTTCTGTCAATTGTTGCATTATTCTCTCCTTAAAACTCTGTACAACCTCTGGTTCTTTCATCTTATCCAGAGCCCATGTCCTTAAATTCCCACCGTTTTGCAGTTTCTTCAGTTTTAATCTACAGGTCATAACCAATAGATTGTGATCAGAGTCCGCATCTGCCCCTGGAAATGTCTTACAGTTTAAAACCTGGTTCCTAAATCTCTGTCTTACCATTATATAATCTATCTGATACCTTTTAGTATCTCCAGGATTCTTTCATGTATACAACCTTCTTTTATGATTCTTGAACCAAGTGTTAGCTATGATTAAGTTATGCTCTGTACAAAATTCTACCAGACGGCTTCCTCTTTCATTTCTTAGCCCCAATCCATAATCACCTACTATGTTTCCTTCTCTCCCTTTTCCTACTGACGAATTCCAGTCAGCCATGACTATTAAATTTTCGTCTCCCTTCACTACCTGAATAATTTCTTTTATCTCATCATACATTTCTTCAATTTCTTCGTCTTCTGCAGAGCTAGTTGGCATATAAACTTGTACTACTGTAGTAGGCGTGGGCCTTGTGTCTATCTTGGCCACAATAATGCGTTCACTATGCTGGTTGTAGTAACTTACCCCCACTCCTATTTTTTTTATTCATTATTAAACCTACTCCTCTATTACCCCTATTTGATTTTGTGTTTATAACCCTGTAATCACCTGACCAGAAGTCTTGTTCCTCCTGCCACCGAACTTCACTAATTCCCACTATATCTAACTTTAACCTATCCATTTCCCTTTTTAAATTTTCTAACCTACCTGCCCGATTAAGGGATCTGACATTCCACGCTCCGATCCGTAGAACGCCAGTTTTCTTTCTCCTGATAACGACGTCCTCCTGAGTAGTCCCCGCCCGGAGATCCGAATGGGGGACTATTTTACCTCCGGAATATTTTACCCAAGAGGACGCCATCATCATTTAATCATACAGTAAAGCTGCATGTCCTCGGGAAAAATTACGGCTGTAGTTTCCCCTTGCTTTCAGCCGTTCGCAGTACCAGCACAGCAAGGCCGATTTGGTTAATGTTGCAAGGCCAGATCAGTCAATCATCCAGACTGTTGCCCCTGCAACTACTGAAAAGGCTGCTGCCCCTCTTCAGGAACCACATGTTTGTCTGGCCTCTCAACAGAAACCCCTCCGTTGTGGTTGCACCTATGGTACTGCCATCTGTATCGCTGAGGCACACAAGCCTCCCCACCAACGGCAAGGTCCATGGTTCACGGGGGGAAGGTTTATTGTGTAATGGATATTATTGGTACTTTATTTAGAACGTGAAAGTGGTCAAGCTTTGAATATTTAAATATGTTAAAGTGTAAAATAATGTAGAATAAGCTGTAGCCAATCAGTAACTGACGGAAAGTTATCGAGTAAAAGAGTAGTTATATCTGTTGTTCCACAAGGAAGTGTTGTGGGCCCACTGCTGTTCCTGATCTACTTAAACGACATAAGAGACAATCTGAGCAGCCCTCTTAGATTGTTTGCAGATGATGCTGTCATTTACCGTCTTGTAAGGTCATCAGGTGATAAAAACAAATTGCAAAATGATTTAGACAAGACATACGTATGGTGCGAAAAGTGGCATTTGACTCTAAATAATGAGAAGTGTGAAGTCATCTCCATGAGCACTAAAAGAAATCCGATAAATTCCCGTTATACGACAATTTACTCAAATCTAAAGGCTGCAAATTCAGCTCGGTACTTAGGGATTACAGTTACAAATAATTTAAACTGGAAAGATCACGTAGCTAATGTTGTGAGGAAAGCAAATCAAAGATTGAGATTTTTTGGCAGAACACTTGAAAAGTGCAACAGGTCTGCTAAAGAGCCCACTTACACTACGCTTGTCCACCCTCTTCTGGAGTATTGCTGAGTGGTGTGGGATACGCATAAGATGAGACTGACGGAGGACATCGAAAAAGTTACCGCGCGGAGTGGTCGCGCAGTTAGAGGCGCCATGTCACGGATTGCGCGGCCCCTCCCACTCCGGAGGTTCGAATCCCTCGGGCATGTGTGTGTGTGTGTGTGTGTGTGTGTGTGTGTGTGTGTGTGTGTGTGTGTGTGTGTGTGTTGTTCTTAGAATAACTTAGTTTAAGTAGTACGCAAGGCAGAAAGTTCACAAAAAACCTTCAGCGCAATGCCTTCAACAGCAAAAGGTAATAATATCACGCAGTGTTTACTAAGTTATGCAGGACATGGCAATTACAGTTAGCTTTGAGGATACTTGGGTTCAGATTTTTTAACTTCTGAAACACTGACGAGGTGCTGCCATAATTGACACTACATACAGCAACATTAGTAAGCTCCATACGAAGCTTTTTTTTTTAATGCTTTGATAATCACATTCATAGTAGACTGATGCCTCATCCGGTTCTTTGTAAAAATCTAGCAAGTAATTTACTATTCCGTCGTCGTATCGAAAGAAGTTTCTGCATGTGTGAAGAGTTTTCTATTGCCTTTATTAGAAGCACCAATATATATTGAAAATGGACTGTGTTGCTCTTTTATTTTTTTTACGACAATTCCTACAGAAGATGGTGTCATAACATTACTTATGAGAGCCTCCATATTTGTTATACCTAACTGCACCTTTGAAGCTAATTCAGAGTCGTTGCGGGGTACGGAATCTGTTTTATTGCCACTGTAAAAGGAATTGTGACTGTGTCCATGTTTTATCGCATGACAGATTTTAGTGAGTTCAGTTGAAGTTATTTTCTCTTTAAAATCTCCCTACGATGTAACGAGTACTTTACTGATGTTGCCTGAAACATTTTTTGATCACAGCGATAAATGATCTTCATGCGATTACTGTGTTCAAAGAGAGGCTTCGTCCCATCATACCTTACTCTAAAATTATAAGAACAAACGGTATATCTGGCCTTGTGTTTGCCGTCAGCATGACTAATCCAACTGGAGAATCTTTCATCTTGTAGTCTCTTTTTTTTAAAAGCACATTAACAATGTTTTTTGAAGAATCTATGTTTTATGTGTACATAATATTCTTTCCAGTAGTTCTGTAACAATTAAAATAATAATAGATTATGTATCACAGTAGCATGTTTTAATCAAGGTAGGTATACCCAAAAAAATGTTGGCTATAAAGCACGGTTTATATTCGACTAAAATATTCTTGCAATACACTACTATTAACTGAATAAATCAGTAGGGTATTAATGTTGTATTAATTCAAAAATAAGCTAGATACGCGTAGGAAATACTGCAAACAAAAGCCAACACGCATTTGCGTTCTATTCTGAGATTCAACTGATTAACCGGTGCGCGACCTCGGCTGGCGGCGTGGGCAGCGACAACCGAATGCAGAGAGAGACAGACGACGATCAATCAGGGTCATGAATGCAGCTCATGCCGGCTGAAAATAGCGCACCAAATTTTTATTGACTAACTTAGTAATATTAATGGAATTCTAAAAATACCGGACCACTCACACTTCGTTACCGAACGCCAAACACGGCACAGAAATACCGAGCAGTTCGTCGAAAAACCGAATACCTATCAACCCAGATCACAAGCTTAATTGTAGACAGAAAATGTTATCATACAACATTGAGTGCTATGATTTTTCTACCACTTAAAAAGCCTCACATTTTCTCTGCATACGTATTCCTTGCGTATTTACACCCTCATCCAGCATCACAGCTCGTCCACGTCGTTTAAGATGACCTGCAACGCTTGAAATAAATGTAAAGTTAACCGCTTTACTTTCACTGTGCCCCTCATACCTGTAACTGATTAACTGGAAAGTCTCAGCTAAATACGTTGCTGCTTTACCGGATTTCAGATGTGCTTGTGTCTGAGCTAAAATGGTCTGAACATTGTTGCTTGCCTCTAGATAAATTTGTGATCGCAATCAATAATTACTTGAAGATGCTAAAAAACACGTGAACAGTGCACATAGTATTCGCCCAAACTAAATTGGCACTCGGGGCGGTGACAGATCGGAGCGACCGAGTAGGAAATGCTTTTACGGTTGCTCCCGTCAGCCACCGCACCGAGTGTCAACTTAGTTTGTGAGAGTAATACTTAGCATAACAGAACAGTACCTTGCGGTATTCTTATTGTTTCACAGGGCGTTCCCGAGAGAACATACACCCACCAGTCGACTATAGCCAATAGACATTAGCATAGCTTGATAATGTGATAGAAATAATGTGGAAATATAGCTGAAATTGCAATTTAAGTTTCTCAGTCGATTGTTCACCGGCAATCAAGCCGTCTTGGCAGACTGGTCATCTGCTAAGTGTTCCACATTTTCAGGTGACACTTCCAGACTAACTGTCTTGGATGAAGTGTAATTGATGAAACTTCACTACCAATTGTTATTCACAGTGGGTACCATTTGCTGCACTTAGCTCAGGCTTTAATGTACAACACTTAACTCACTTAACTCGGATGCCGTTATTGACAAGTTTTCGCGCCGTTGTGAGCAAGTTGAAACTAGTTTTCCCACTTCTAGCCGGGAACTCTGCACTCTTTTCTTCTATTAATTCTGTGAATTGTTTCGTTGAATGCGAAAACTGCACTGAACGGAACAACTGAAATGAACTGTTACAACTTTGTTAAGAAAGAATTATTTAATTAAATTATTGTGAACAATTTATATATAATAATATGATTACTATAATAATAAGTATAGTGAGCATGGAATGTCAGGTCCAATAATCGGGCAGGTTAGTTAGAAAGCTTGAAAAAGAAAATGGATAGGTTATACACTACTAGCCATTAAAGTTGCTACACCAAGAAGAAATGCAGATGATTAACGGGTATTCATTGGACAAATACATTATTCTAGAACTGACATGTGATTACATTTTCACGCAAAGGGTGCATAGATCCTGAGAAATCAGTACCCAGAACAACCACCTCTGGCCATAATAACGGCCTCGATACGCCTGGGCGTTGATTCAAACAGAGCTTGGACGGCGTGTACAGGTACAGATTCCCACGCAGTTTCAACACGATATCACAGTTCATCAAGAGTAGTGAATGGCGTATTGCGACGAGCCAGTTGCTCGGCCACCATTGACCAGACGATTTCAATTGGAGAGAGATCTGGAGAATGTGCTGGCCAGGGCAGCAGTCGAACATTTTCGGTATCCAGAAAGGCCCGTACAACACCTGCAACATGCGGTCGTGCATTATCCTGCTGAAATGTAGGGTTTCGCAGGGATCGAATGACAGGTAGAGCCACAGGTCGTAACACATGTGAAATGTAACGTCCACTGTTCAAAGTGTCGTCAATGCGAACAAGAGGTGACCGAGACGTGTAACCAATGGCGCCCCATACCATCACGCCGTTTGATACGCCAGTGTGGCGATGACGAATACACGCTTCCAATTTGTGTTCACCGCGATGTCGCCAAACACGGATGCGACCATCATGATGCTGTAAACAGAACCTGGATTCATTTAAAAAATGTCTTTTTTCCATTCGTGTACCCAGATTTGTCGTTGAGTACACCATCGGAGGCGCTCCTATCTGTGATGCAGCGTCAGGGGTAACCACAGTCATGGTCTCCGAGCTGATAGTCCATACTGCTGCAAACGTTGTCGAACTGTTCCTACAGATGGTTGTTGTCTTGCAAACGTCCCCATCTGTTGACTCAAGGATCGAGACTTGGCTGTACGATCCGTTACAGCCATGCGGATAAGATGCCTGTTATCTCTACTGCTAGTGATACGAGGCCGTTGGGATCCAGCACGGCGTTCCGTATTACCCTCCTGAACCCACTGATTCCATATTCTGCTAACAGTCATTGGATCTCGACCAACGCGAGCAGCAATGTCGCAATACAATAAACCACAATCGCGATAGGCTACAATCCGACATTTATCAAAGTCGGAAACATGATGGTACGCATTTCTCCTCCTTACACGAGGCATCACCACAACGTTTCACCAGGCAACACCGGTCAACTGCTGTTTGTGTATGAGAAATCGGTTGGAAACTTTGCTCATGTCAGCACGTTGTGTGAATGCTCTGAAAAGCTAATCGTTTGCATATCACAGCATCTACTTCCTGTCGGTTAAATTTCGGGTCTGTAACACGTCCTCTTCTTGGTGTAGCAATTTTAATGGCCAGTAGTGTAGTTAGATATCGTGGAAATTAGTGACTTTCGGTGACAGGAGGAGCAAGACTTCTGGTCAGATGAATACATTGTTATAAATACGAAATCAAATAGGGGTCATGCAGGTGTAGGTTTAATAATGAATAAGAAAAACAGGCACGCATATTAGCTACTACGAACAGCATAGTATATGCATTACTGTAGCCAAGATAGACACGAAGACCACCACAGCAGTACATATTTGCATGCCAACCCATTCCGCAGATGATAAAGAGATTGAAGAAATGTATGATAAGATAAAAGAAATAATTCAGATAGTTATAGGAGACGAAAATTTAACAGCGAATCGCACTGGAGTTCTATAATAGTAAACGGAAGAGAAGGATAAGTAGCAAGTAAATATGAACAGGGGATAAGAAAGAGGAAGCCTCCGGGTAGAAGTTTGCAGAAAGCATAACCTGATCACAGCTGACATTTGTTTTAAGAATCATGGAAGGTTTCAAATTGATTATATAATGGTAAAATGAAATGTCGTGTCACGAGGGCCTCCCGTCGGGTAGACCGTTCGCCTGGTGCAAGTCTTTCGATTTGACGCCACTTCGGCGACTTGCGCGTCGATGCGGATGAAATGATGATGATTAGGACAACACAACACCCAGTCGTAAGACAGAGATTTAGGAACCAAGTTTTAAATTGTAAGACATTTAAAGGGGCAGATGTGGATTCTGATCACAATTTATTGGTTATTAACTGCAGATTAAAACTGAAGAAACTGCAGAAAGGTGGGAATTTAAGGAGATGAGACCTGGATGAACTGAAAGAACCAGAGATTTTAGTGGGTTTAAGAGGGAGCATTAGGGAACAATTGACAAGAACAGGGAAAAGGAAAACAGTAGAAGAAGAATGGGTAGCTTTGAGAGATGAAATAGTAAAGGCAGCAAAGGATCAAGTAAGCAAAAAGACGAGGGCTGGTAGAAATCCTTTCGTAACAGAAGAGATATTGAATTTAATTGATGAAAGGAGGAAATATAAACATGCAGTAAATGAAGCGGGTGGAAAGGGATACAGCCGTCTCAAAAATGAGATCAACAGGAAGTGCAAAATGGCTAAGCAGGAACGGCTAGAGGACAAGTGTAAGGATGTAGAAGCATATATCGCTAGTGGACAAGATAGATGCCTTCTACAGGAAAGTTAAAGAGACTTTTGGAGAAAAGTGAACCACCTGTATGAATGTCAAGAACACAGATGAAAAACCAGTCCAAATCAAAGAAGGGAAAGCAGAAATGTGGAAGGAGTATGTAGAGGATCTATACAGGGGCAATGTACTTGAAGGCAATATTATGGAAATGGAAGAAAACGTAGGTGAAGATGAGATGGGAGATCTGATAATGTGTGAATAATTTGACAGTGCACTAAAAGACCAAAGTCGGAACAAGGCCCCGGGAGTAAGAAACATTCCGTTAGAAGAACTGATAGATTTGGGAGAGCTAGCCATGACAATCATCTTCCATCCGCTGAGCAAGTTGAACGAGACAGGCGAAATACCCTTAGACTTCGAAAAGAATAGAATAATTCCAGTTACAAAGAAGGCAGGTTCTGACAGGTGTGAAAAGCACCGAACTATCATTTTAATAAGTCACGGTTGCAAAATACTAACACGAAGTCTTTACAGACGAGTGGAAAAACTGGTGGAAGCCGACAACGGGGAAGATCACTCTGGATTCCATAGGAATGTAGGGCCACGCGAGGCAATACTGACCCTACGACTTGACTTAGAAGATAGGTTAAGGAAAAACAAATCTAGGGTTTATAGCATTTGTTGACTTAGAGAAAGCTTTCAAAATCCTGAAGGTCGTAGGGTAAAATACAGAAAGCGAAACTCTATTTACAATTTGTACAGAAAGCAGTTATATGAGTCGAGGGGCACGAAAGGGAAGCAGTGGTTGAGAAGGGGGTGATACAGGGCTGTAGCCTATACACGATGTTATTCAGTCTGTATCCTGAGCAAGCAATAAAGGAAACAAATGAAAAATTTGGAGTAGAAATTAAAATCCAGGGACAAGAAATAAAAACTTTGTTGTTTTCCGATGACATTGTAATTCTGTCAGAGACAGCAAAGAACTTGGAAGGGCAGTTGTATGTCATGGACAGTGTCTTGAAAGGAGGATATAAGATGAACATCAACAAAAGAAAAACGAGGATAGTGGAATGTAGTCGAATTAAATCAGGTGATGCTGAGGGAATTAGATGAGGAAATGAGACACTTAAAGTAGTAGATGTGTTTTGCTATTTGGGCAGTGAAATAACTGATGATGGTCGAAGTAGAGAGGATATAAAACATACAAGAGAAATTTGTTAACATCGAGCACAGATTTAAGTGTCAGAAAGTTTTTTCTGAAAATAGGTTAGGTTAGGTTAGTTGTGTTTAACGTCCGTCGACAACGAAGTCATTAGAGACGGAGCGCAAGCTCGGGTTAGGGAAGGATGGGAAAGGAAATCGGCCGTGCCCTTTCAAAGGAACCATCCCGGCATTTGCCTGAAACGATTTAGGGAAATCACGGAAAACCTAAATCAGGATGGCCGGAGACGGGATTGAACCGTCGTCCTCCCGAATGCGAGTCCAGTGTGCTAACCACTGCGCCACCTCGCTCGGTTTTCTGAAAGTATTTGTATGGCGTGTAGCCATGTATGGAAGTGAAATATGGACGATGAACAGGTTAGACAAGAAGATAATAGAAGCTTTTGAAATGGGGCGTTACAGACGAATGCTGAAAATTAGATGGGTAGATCAAGTAACTAATGAGGTGGTACTGAATAGAACTGGGGAGAAGAGGAATGTGTGGCACAACTTCACTAGAAGAAGGGATCGTTTGGTAGGATACGTTCTGAGGCATCAAGGGATCGCCAATTTAGTATTGGAGGTAAGCGTAGAGTGCACGTTAGGATGTACGTTGCAATAGTTACTCTGAGATGAAGAGGCTTGCACAACATAGAGTAGCATGGAGAGCTGCAGGAAACCAGTCTTTGGACTGAAGACCACAACAACAACAAAATTGTGAATACAGTTACAGTGTAAGAAATTAGTATAAAATTTATGACAACGAATCTAAGAAAGCTGGGACTTCAATTTTGTTTGTCATCCCAGAACTAACTCCTTTTTCCAACAAATAGGAAAGTGTCTGTGTTGCAAGTGCTTTATTAATAACGACGCTTTTCGCACGTTTAGTGCATCTTCAGATTATCTGTAATTAGTCGCCAAAACCTTGTTACATAACGGTTTATTCACGAACCTATCGAACAGCGATCAATAGGATAGGTAAGCTAAAGGTGAGAAGTGAAGTAATTCACCTGAGTTGAACTGCGAAGACCGCATCATTGAACGTATTCAAAAGCCACTGAAACGATGGCGTTAAAGTGGAAAATCGTAATCGTCAGATGTGGACATTGGGCTGCCAGAAATAGCAAGTGAAAACCTCTGAGTTAAAGGCGTAAAGTTACAACATTAATAACAAATTAAATTTACGTAAGCTCAGGATTAGGAACCAAGAAAGAGCTCGTCAAACCATGGCACTATGTGGTGTGAATATTGGTTAGAGATCACAGCCATGTATCACAATGACAAACAGATACTGCTCTAGACAACATACATGCTGAAACCAGTAGGCCGAACGGAATATTGACGTGAGAACGAAACTTAGTCAAAGCGCCGTGTGGCAGCGCTGATAGTAAAACGGCGCTGAAATAAAGTGATTGCTCAACAGAGACGATTAAAAATAATGGGACAGAATAAAAACACTCCTACAAATTTGAGAGTAAAGGAACTGATGGTAACAGAAGATAACTATTTCAGTGAAATGCCAATTGTGAAGGTGGACTGAAATGTCAATTTAAATGAATAAGGAGAAGGAAGAGGACAGGGGCGATGGCTGAGAGGGGAAAGGATAGGAGATGGTAAAATATGGATGGAGGAGGAGAGGAATAAAATTAAAAAAAACCCAAAGGTTTAAAAATTTTGGGTTACGGGAGCAGACCCATACAGTCACAAAAAGAGGAGAAAGAAAACTACCTCACGTCTATTCAGTCACTCACTTACCTCGATTTAGACCTCTGGTTGGTAGAGGAGCGTATTGTGTATAACATTTGCCGAAAACCTACAACAAGCGACGCCATCATATATGCGCGGTCTTATCAATCCACTGCACATAAACATAGTTTTTTTAACCAATCTAATAATGACATTAGTTCCTAGTGGACACTGAATTAAATCAAAGAGAGAAGCTGAAAATTTGTGTCGTACCATGACTCGAATCCGGATTTTTCATTTTCTCGCGAATGGTCGCCTTGACCGCCTCGACTATCCCTCACCGACCCATATTCCCAACGCATCCACACACCACTGATGTAGTACCCCTACTCATTACCTTCACTACTCGGAGCGATTGCTGATTTTCACCTCTTCCCATTGATTTAATTCATCACCCACTAGCAGCTAAAGTCATTATTTCTTAGATTAATTGTCATATAAAGGCTGAAGGATCAAAGATGGTGTCTGTTCTTTCGAACATATTCTAAAGAACAGGCACCACACATATATATAACCACGGCGAGACGCCCAATGATCCTTTCAGTGCATATCCACAAGCAAGCCCGAACTCATTTGGGAATCAGCGATCGCTGCCAGTAATGAAGGTAATGGGTAGCGGTACAACAACAGTAGTGCGTGTATGAGTTGAGAATTTGGGTCGGTCAGCGGCCGTGTCCAGGCGTCAACAGGACCGTTCGCGAGAAATGGAAAAATTTGGAATCGGGTCCCGGATTGACACAAGTTTTCAGTTTTCCCTATTGATGTAATTCAGCGCCCACTAGTAGCTAATGTCATTACATTGATTAAAAGAAAAGACTATGCTTGTGTGTGGTGGGACGACAAGACCACACATGTATGATTGCGTCGCTTGTTCTAAGTTTTCAGAAAATGTTATACTCAGTGCGGTCTTCTACCAACCGGAGGTTTAAATCAAGGTAACTGAGTTATTGATTAGACGCGACGTTGTTTTCTGTCTCCTCTTTTCGTGACTGTAGTGTCTGCTCCTCACTTTTGCTGCCTTTGTCTCATACCTCCGTGACTTGATGGTCGGTTTTCCCTTTATCCCAAAATTTTTAACAGTTTCTGTTTTTTACCTCATTTCTCTCCTCCTCCACCCATATTTTACCACTTCTTATCCTTTCCTCTCTCAGCCCTCATCCTCTCTGCCCTTCCTTCTCCCTATTTATTTAGACTGACATTTCGGTCCCTATTAACGGTTGGCATTTCACCGAAAAATTTATTTTCTGTTACCATCAGCACTCTATTTCATTTTTGATTGTCTCTGTTCAGCATCTACTTTATTTAAGTCCCCTCTTTACTATCAGTGCAGCCATTCGACGCCTTGATTAAGTTTCGTTCTCACGTCAATCTACCGCGCGGCCCACTTGCTTCACCATATACGTTGTCTAGAGCAGTATTTGTTTACCACTGTGATACATGGATGTGATTTCTAATCTATCTTTCATAGCATATTGCCATGGACTGGTGAGTTTCTTTCCTGGTCCCTAGTCCTACGATCACACAGATTTGTCATTAGTGTTGTAATTTTACGCCTTTAACTTAGAAGTTTTCACTTGTTACTTCAGGCAGTTCAGTGTTCATATTTGACGACTGAGGTTTTCGTTTTAACATCATCATATCAATGGCTTTTAAATATGACTAATGATGTCTCCGTCGTTATAGGTGAGTGAATAACTTTACTTCTGACCTTTTGCTTATGAATCCTATTGATTGGTACCGGATAGATTAGTGAATAAACTGTTATGTAGCAAGATTGTTGTTACTAATTACAGATAATCTGAAGACGCACTAAACGTGCATCAATATTAATAAAACACTTGCTACTGAAACTGTTTTATATTTTTGGCACATTGAACTACTGTTGCTGCATCAGACCAAAATGGGGTGGAGTAATGGGTACTGCTTCCGTTAGTTTGTGTTGTATCAGTGGTCAACGTAGTATAATAATAAATTTTATTTACTCATGACAGAAGCAAGCTAAATCCACAGACTGTTCCAGAACTGTTGCTACAAACTTCTAAGGGAGGTGGGACACATCGTAATGATAGCGAATTGCATAGCAAACCACACCACATATGTCAGGGTAAGTTGTGGCAGAGGTCAAAGATCGGAAGGGAAACAAGGGAGCGATTTATCTGAAACATTTGTTGGACATAATGAGTAGACATGGAGTGCGACATGAATACAGCTTTAATGTTACAACAGCGAAGTTTTCACCATCAGTAGAGCTTTTATCCTATTGTAAGTGCACATAGCTCAATTACACTATTTTTTGTGTGTTGGTGTCTTGTAGGGTGTTTTAGGGTGCTCAACTGCCTAGGGTTTATAAGTGGATCCACCAGCGTTATGGCAATGATTTGTTCAGGGTGGCTCCATCAGCATTAGGCTTTGGATATTTTCGGGGTGGATTCGCCAGTGTTAGCTCCAGGGTAACTTCCAGAGGTGGATCCACGAGCGTTATGCTGGGGATATCACTCAATGTGAATCCACCACCGTTATGCCTGGGATATTGCTCAGAGTGGATTCACCACCACTACACAGTGGATTTTGTCCGGTGCATATCCACCAGCATTAGGGCCAGGGGCAATGGTTTGGGAGCCCCCGCGAGAACTGAGACACAAACAGAATAGCGTAATTGGTTTATGTTGTTTACAATAGGATAAAGTCAGCTAGTATTATTTCCATCTGTTACACACATTCATCTTGGATGTGCATGTTGAACTTCTTGAGACATCACAAATAATCGAATAAATTTCGGGCATGCAGCCTAGCAAATACTACTTCTTTAAATGATATTTCGGCAAGGTATCGTCCGGATATTCTGAGAGTGAGTCCCTAGACTGCCGACAAGGAGCCAAGCGCGGCCTTGTGTGTTTCACCGAGGCGGTACTGCGCATGTGGGTCACAGAAGCTGGTCGGCGGCCTTAAAGAGGGACACTTACACACGCACCACCTGTGGTGAAAGCGTTCAGACATTCGATTCACTTATCGACGTATAATCGGCGGCGGTAACCCCTTGACGACTTTTCTGCAGTTTAATGTAATTACACCAAGAGCCGGATTCCATGCTTTATCCAAATTAAACCCATTACCTCTACTTATTGGTTAATCTAATTTCTATGACTTCCTCGAAAATAGAATCCCAAAAGGAAGAGATGGATGTTAAAATCTTCCTGTCACTGTAGTTCACAGAACGACCAGTGTCTATACAATGTTCTGCCATACTGTAGCTGACTTCTCTGAGTGTAGTGAGCGCTTGTATCGTCGGTGTTCCACACCCCTCATGAACATATTGTCTGACCTATACATGACTTATTACAAATTTCGCAAGGAATGTGATACACAGCCGCTTTACGAAGCAATAAATCATCCTTCAAAGAACCGAGTAAGACTGCACACTTCGTAGGAGTCCGGATGATCAACTTCACACTGTGTTTGTCGAGAATACGGCTTATATTCAAGGAAAGACCGCCCACATACGTCAAAAACGCTCTTGATTTGAAGTTACAGTATTACTTTCTTCATCCAGATCACGTACTTGCATTCTAGGAATTTGTTTCTGGGAATACCTATTCGCTTTAAGAATGCTCTTGAAGTGTGTGAGCTCTTCTTGCAAATTATCATTATCGGATGTACATTGTGCCCTGTGCACTACGTTCTTAATGGTACCTACAGTTTGTGAAAGGTGATGGCAGCTACTGGCACGTAAATATATACTCGTATGCGTTGGTTTATTATGTACAACGTGTCATAATGTGCCCTCAATTTTACGACGAACGAAAACATCCAAAAAAGGGAGCCAGCCATCTTTTTTCTATTTCCATAGTAAATTTAATACTAGAGAAGATAGAGTTCAGATGCTCAGGAAATCTATGTAATTCACCCTTCCCGTGAGGCCATGCTACAAATGTGTCGTCCACGTACTTTCAGAAAACCGTTGGTTTAAAATCTGCTGAGTCCAATAGGTTGTCCTCGAAATCTTCCATAAATAAATTAGCTACCTGAGGGAAGAGAGAGCTTCCCATACCAACTCCATCAATCAGCTCCTAAAATTCATCATTAAACTGAAAATGAGAGGACAGGGGTAAATGCTGAAATAACGCCGAGATGTTTTTTAAAAATGTTGGCCGATAACAGACAAAGAATCCTTTAAAGGTACCGTGGTACATAACGATACCACGTCAAAACTAACCAGCACATCCGTACTGTTCAGCCTAAGGTAGCTAAGCCTCTGAATAAAATCAGTAGAATTGCGAATGTGGTGACTACATTATCCTACCAATGATTTTAATAACGAAGCTAAATATTTGGCAGAAAGATACGTTGGTGAACCAATAGTGTTTGTTATCCTCTAGACGCTAATCCTTATCCATCTTGTGAACTTTAGGAACACCATAAAATCTCGGTGATACCGCACTTCGCGCTTTTAAATCTCCTATTACTTCCTTCGGCAACAATAAAGTATTCACTAAGGCAGCAGTCCTTATTGTCACATTGTTGGTAGGATCTTTCTCAATCTTCCTACACGTACCATAATGCAGTAGAGGTCGTATGTTTTCTTTATAGACCTACATGTGCAGTACCACCGCTGTGGAGCACATAAGGCCGCGCTTGGCACCTTGTCGTCGTCTTGCAACTCTGAGGATGGTCGGACGATAGGCGACCGAAATGTCAATGGAAGTAGTAGTATTTGAGAGGCTGCATGCCCGAAATTTAATGGATTATTCATCTCGGATCTTTAGTGTATATAGAAGCTTTGGTAGCTACAGTTGATCTGTATTCTGACAATTGTTTCCATCTAGTGTCTTTAGAGTAAGCTTCGACACCTGTAGTTGGACTGTATTCTGTGTTATTAAGGTACGAGAAAGCACAAATGAATGTCATCATTATTAGATGTTCATGGAATGGTATTTTTGTAAGATTAAGAAGGTGCAAAGCTCTACTTAAGATAGCTGAAGTCAGTATTCCACTGCAAACCTTGTGTATCTTAGCAGTTGACTATGGCAGTTAGTAAGTGTGTGGTTTTTTTCCTTGTGTTGACATTTTCGAAGAAAAAGAGGAAGGCATGATCTTACAACCACCTTGTAGATTCTCTCTCTCTCTCTCTCTCTCTCTCTCTCTCTCTCTCTCTCTCTCTCTCTCTCTCTCTCTCTCTCTCTCACTCACTCACTCACTCACTCACTCTCACACACACACACACACACACACACATACAATGTAAACAAAAGTCAAATCTGGCGCCAAACTCACTGGTGAACAAATGAACACTGACTGGACTGGGACACATAACAACCACAATTACAGTGTGTTTTTGTGAAGTGCAAAGTCCTTTCACGACCTTATTTGTGAATATACGTGTTATATTTACGTGTGCTTCACAACATCTCACCATGATACTGAGAATAAAAGGGCTTCCAACACAAAAACGTAAGTAAAAACGAGTACAGGCGCGAAATATCACGACAAACTAAATTACGTTTAGAGCATAAAATCATAGGTTAACTCCCCACAAAATTTCTCATCAACTCGTTTGGTTGCAGATGTCAAGCTTCCAAGTAATAAATACTACACTAGTGGTCCTGAAAGACCATACAAACTGATTGTAAAGGTATTAACAAAAAGAAAATAATTGTTGTTTGAACTAAATATCGACATAATTTTGTAATCATTTAGTAAAAATGTTCTCATTACGGATTAAATAAAACAGAAACGCACTGATGACGGCACACGGGTGCTGAAACATGTTTGGGAACTTGGAAAAAACGATGTTTTGCATAACTGGCGGACCTTACATCCAGCAAATTAGTAGGTAACGCAATAGGAGCATAAATATTCTTGTACATTTATACGTAGAATATGGATAAACGTATAGATAGATATGGGAAAAATATGGGAGAATATACAAAATATGGAAAAATTGGTAAAATATGTAAAAATATGGATACTAAATGGGAATACACGATATTCTTTTGTTATACAAAGGGAGTAATCGAAATTTGCACAATAAGCCCTGGTTATATAGGTGTTGAATTACATCTCACATACACTTAGTAAAAAGAACCTTATGCAAAGGCAATAAGCGGAATTTGTGATAGGACGTTTAATGTAACCACTCGATAGATATAGGGGAGGGATGAAATACACGTACAAGCGTATGCTTTAACACCGTAAAAACCGTACATTCTAGAGACATACTATCAAGACGAAACTATAGTATTTCCCCGCATGTGTTCCATATTGTAACAGCAATAGAAAAATATAAACATAATTTAGCAGGAAAATATGGAAAATATTCTGATAACAAATGGAAATACGGGAAATGTACATTTATAAAAATAGCACTAGAAATACATAGGAGACATATGACACCAACCACATTATACAGAGAAAGCATTCGTAATTTGCTGTAGTACTTGAACGCAATCATCAGATGCAGGAGAAAGATGGCACAGCGTTTGCAAATTCCCGTTACAAACTTCTGGGATTTATATAGGGGAATGACTACATAATATTATCAATAGCAACCCACGTCCGGAAATGTACCGTTTCCGTTTTACGACGGCTTCAATTCAGATGTTTAACTCATCCACTTCTGCGATAGGTACTGGAATTAGGCTTGAAACAGTACAGTTATTAGGTAGTGATTGGAAAGGAAACAAAACGATACCTCATTTATCACCTACGCACATTTGTTTGTATTAACACTTAACCATTCTTGTTTCTGTTATTCCAAAACAAAAAAGAACCCAGCATACTGTACCAACAGAACAGTACTGAATGCATTACAGCAGCGGCTTGATGTGGCGGCCACCAACGTTGTTACAGACATTGTACCTACGAAGCATGTTCTGGTACACACTCTCCATCCCACCTGGTGTCTTCAGTTTCTAGTGCAACAGCCACAACTCGCATCAGCAGATCTCCCTCTCATCCACAGGAGTCTTGTAAATTAAACTTTGCATGCGACCCCACAAGAAGTAGCCCATAGGAGTTAAATCGGGCGATCGCGGTTGGACCATCTCGGCCTATCCATCCTTCACCATATCGTCTGTTGTCTCCGAATCGCACGTGAGAAGTAAGGTGGTGCAACATCGTGCTGAAACTACATTTTTCGACTGACATTCAGTGGTACAGCTTCCAAGAACGGGTCCAGTACGTTTTATAGGAACTCTGAGACTTTTCTCTTTCCCTCAGAAGACATGGACGCGTTACACATCTGAACTGAAACCTTCGTAGAACGGAAACGGTGCATTTCAGGACATGAATTCCTTTTCAAAATATTTTTACTCGCTCCCCACTACAAGTCTACAAGTTTGTAACGGGAATTTTCATGCATCCTGTGTATGCTTTAACAGTGTGAAGATGGGGCATGTTATAGGGCTGTTGTATACACAAAACTACCGTAGACCTGTGGGTCATATCGCTTTAGCAATATGCATATCGGATAAAAAATTAGGAGGAAAGCACTGTAAGCATAAAGAATTGCGGTTATGTGATATAAAGTGGAACTGACCAATGTTAAAATTTATGTTCTAAGGGATCAAGTGCCTGGACTATTGCCTTATTGCATCAGCTTCGTGGATGTAACGCAAGACTCTCCTATGACTTTGAACAAAATGGAGCTGTGTGACTACCTAACATCAAAGATCTGTAAGACAAGACGATAATTTGGATGGTTTATAGCACATTAAAGATACATATTCGTAGGCTCTAAAATCAATTCCTCGGGAGGTGACATGTCATACCATCCATAACTGCTCCCACTTAATCATAATGCTGGGCGATAGGTTAAGGTGCTGTCGTTTCCTCGTCAGAGCCATTCATATCTGATGTGCTAACAGCCAGCTAGTGCCCATCAGTGTCCCATAGTTTAATGTTAACCATTTACCGCTGTACATTATATTATTTTTAATAAACTAATACACTCTTGTTACAAATTGAAACTGGTCGACGTTAAAACAAGTATTCTAATGAAATATTGTAACAGTTCTGTGTAGTAAAGATGTACTTATTATAAAAAAAATCGCCAAGCTATTAAAAGTTATTTTGCTACAGTTTGGGAAAAATATTACTGCATATGACTAAGTTGTGTTTGACTGGTGGATATTTAATGATTTATGTTACATATCATGAAGGGTTATGGAATGCATCTGCATCAAGCAACTAAGAGGGCTCTCACAGCACAATAATAAGCAGCATCTACATCTACATCCATACGCCGCAAACCACCTGACGGTGTGTGGCGGAGGGTACCTTAGTGCCTCTATCGGTTGTCCCTTCTATTACAGTCTCATATTGTTCGTGGAAAGAAAGATTGTTGGTATGCCTCTGTGTGGGCTCTTATCTCTCTGATTTTATCCTCATGGTCTCTTCGCGAGATATACGTAGAAGGGAGGAATATACTGCTTGACTCCTCGGTGAAGGTATGTTCTCGAAACTTCAACAAAAGCCCCTACCGAGCTACTGAGCGTCTCTCTTGCAGAGTCTTCCACTGGAGTTTATCTATCATCTCCGTAACGCATTCGCGATTACTAAATGATCCTGTAACGAAGCGCGCTGCTCCCCGTTGGGTCTTCTCTATCTCTTCTATCAACCCTATCTGGTACGGATCCCACACCGGTGAGCAGTATTCAAGCAGTGGGCGAACAAGTGTACTGTAACCTACTTCCTTTGTTTTCGTACTGTATTTCCTTAGGATTCTTCAAATGAATCTGTCTGGCATCTACTTTACCGATGATTCCATTTTAAATCACTCCTAATGCTTACTCCCAGATAATTTATGGAATTAACTGCTTCCAGTTGCTGACCTGCTATATTGTAGCTAAATGATAAAGGATCTTTCATTCTATGTATTCGCAGCACATTACACTTGCCTGCATTGAGATTCAGTTGCCATTTCCTGCACCATGCGTCCATTCGTTGCAGATCCTCCTGCATTTCAGTACAATTTTCCATTGTTTCAACCTCTCGAAATGCCACAGCATCATCCGCAAAAAGGCTCAGTGAACTTCCGATGTTATCCACAAGATCATTTATGTATATTGTGAATAGCAACGGTTCTACGACACGATTATTTCGTGAGCACGTGGGTGGTGTTTTGCAGACGTCAAACGAGTCAGTAGAACATTTTGTCTATGGAAAAAGAACAATTCAGGTAGATACGGACTAGTTAATGGTTGACTTGTGTAGATGTACATATTGTAGACAATTAGCGCTGATTAAAGGTTATAAACTATGCATTGTCTGCCTATAGTTCAGTATATATCCATACATATTATAAAAATAGATGTACATATACAGGTATGTATTGACTTGGTGTCTAATTTCGTTGTGTGTTTCCATATGTTTTATAAACATAACAGATACACATAAGAGAGACTTAAGTTATCAATAATATATTCTCTTTCACTATTTACAACAGTTTTCCAATGTGATTTTGAGGCGAAGAACTCGTCGGGTCATGTTCGGAATGCATTTTCATCTGGAAAGGAAGTTCCTTGGAGATTGTTCGATACAAAGCGGAATAAGGTGATAACAGGTGCATAAGGTGATTGCGGAATGACTTTCCAACCTAACTCCTGTATAGTGTTTTTTTTCAGTCTAGCAGTATGTGGGCGGGCGTTATCGCGGAGATCATCACTTCACTCAGTCTACCTGGTCGTTGTTCTTGGATTGCGTCTCCAAGACGTCTCATTTGTTGACAATAAATGTCAGCACTGTTGGTTACACCTCGGGGAAGCAATGCGCAGTACATCGCACAATCGCTGTTCCACCACATGCATAACAATACCATCTGTGGAAGCGCGCAGGTATTTGTACGGGGAGATGCTGCTTTGCTTGGGCTCAACCATTCCTTTCTTTTCCTAATGTTAGCATAAAGACACCATTTCTCGTCACCGGTAATGATACAGGGTAGGAGTGGTAGGTACTGTTCACGAGACAATTGATGACGAGCAAGCAGAGCTGCACATATGGTCACTCACTAATTTTGGTTTAGAGCATGTGGTATCCATACACCCGATTTTTGAACCTTCCCCATTTCAGTAAAATGTCACACGAGAATGGAATGATCACACTTCATCACATTTGCCAGTTCTCGAGTACAATGTTGTGGATCACTGTGGATTAATGCGTTTAAACGATCTTCATCAAATCCCAAAGCTCTTCCTCAACTTGGAGAGTCACTAATGTCAAAACAATCTTACTTAGAACCATTTCCTTGTCGTTCTCTGTCCGATGATATTATTCCTACACACGGCACAAATGCTTCTGGCTGCCTCCGCTGCTGTCATTTCTCTACTGAACTCAAACAGAAGCATCTATCGGAAATGTTCCGATTTCTCCACTTGTCACTCCATTTTGTTGCTTTCACAGCTCCACTCTCTATCTCCAAATCACACAATGACAATATGTAAACTCAAATAGCGTCATTGAACTACAAATAAAAGTGACACTCGAAAAATAAACCCATAGCAACGCAAAACAAAAATGCTACCAACTTATACACCAACCTTATATGTATGTATATTCCAAGTCTCTTTCTAAACCACTGAACCGATCTCAACCAAACTTCGTACAAAGATCACTTACTATTTTGAAAGCATTGCTGTGGAGGTAAGAGCCTCCTACCTATCAAAGGGTTGGGGGTGTGGATGAAAAAGTAGCATAATCTACAACTCGCGAACACCCTTACTTTAGTCACCCGGTATTTGAGAATAAGGCCACTTAGTGACTTGCAACAAACCAGGGGCACCGCAGATTTTCATGTCAGTACGGGCAATAATTTTCCCGATACATGTGATTTAGAAATTTTGAGTACATTGTTATCCGCTCTTCATTTCCTCCTATTCATTCCTACCTGCACACTGTACTTTTAATACCTGTTCAATGTTACAAACATAAACAAGTTAACTGTAAAATTATATCAGAACCTGTTTCTCCATTCCCGGATTTTATGTTTTCCCGCCATTTAAGTTCTTTCTGTTGATGCTGTTGCAAGCCCTATTCTTTTAATTAATTGTTTTAACGCCATTAAAATTTTCGAATGGATAACGTTTCCCACGCCTTACACTTTTGCACCGCTGCCACAAGCACTAACATCGATTTTCAAATCGATTTATGGGAAGCTACATCTTGTTGCTGCTCATGCACAACGTCTAAGACAATACACAACATAAAAATGTACGATTTGTTTCAGAATCTAAATAATTTTGATTCTTTGAGAAATATAAGTGGCATTTTAGGGACACTTTCAAAATGTTTTCGCGATGTTTCGTCACCAGAATATTCTAACCTGCAAAAAAGCATTATAAACGAATAACTTTTCCTCGCAAGCGAAGTTACGTGACGCCCAAAAAACTGGTTTCAACTTAGTGCGACTAGATTGTACTAAGATTCTCATTGGTAAATTCTTCTATACTCTTAGTTCCTTTGTAATAAGATTAACAAAATTACTTGAGTTTTCAACTGCATCTTCATGCTATTCGGAATTATTATGCATTTTTGCAAATTCGTGTGCCTTCTTGAAATTGGTGTATGGATGGCTCATAAACGCGTCATGATGACTGCCATGCATTATACGCCGTCAGAAAAGCACACAACTTAAATTTCCCACTTTTAATTGCTTCAAAGTAAATTACCAATGGATATAATGATAACAATCCAATTGAGGTATTCTCTTTACGCCATCTACATCACTCCTGAAATTATAATGTATTTTAGGTTGAAGTGGATTCAATAAAACCTTATACGTTAGAGATCATGATCGACAGAATTCCTGGATGCATTACGTGCTCCCATCTCTCACTGTATGAGGGTAGTAACGCACCCAGTAACACTGTCGAACATGATCGGTTTGGTAGTCCAGCAGTTCTATGACGAGGCATAATTTGCATGGGCGCACGAACACTAACCTCCAGATCTTTGCACACGGTACCTTCACCGGTCAACGCTAACGTGACACTGTACTCCTCCGCCATGTGCGTCTTCTCAGGAGTGCCCTCGGCACTTGTTTCATTTTTATTCACGACAGTGAGCTACCCCGTCGAACTGCGGAGGTGGAGGAGTTCTTGGAACGAGAGCATATTTGACGAATGGATTGGCCTGCTCGTTCCGCCGGCTCAAGTCCCATCGGACACGTGTACCACGCGCTGTGGAGACGTCCCCACGCACCGGGGTCAATCAACTGTTGTTAAATGCTATGATGGAGGAGTGGAGCGCCCTACCACAAAAGCTCCTTACCACCCTTGTAGTCAGCACGGGAGCACGTTGCAGAACATGCACTGCCGTCGGTGGTGGCTACACAGACTATTAAGAACTATGTTCTGCGTTTTCTAATGTCCAGTGGACCATGACAAAACGTGGTGCCTTTAGCGTAATTACTGTCTGTGAATAAAACTGCTCTCCTGTTCGTCTCATTGCGCATTTATTTCAATTACCTTTCGTGCTGTACTCTAGAAGTTATTCCTATGTATGGCCCAAGTTTGACAGAGCTTCTTGAGTTTTGTACGCCAGTGTATCCTTCTATTCACTCACTGTCAGTTTTCATTCAATTATGAGATGTGAATATGGATTGGGGGTAAGAAATGAAAGAGGAAGCCGCCTGGTAGAATTTTGCACAGAGCAGATCTTAATCATAGCTAACACTTAGTTCAAGAATCATGAAAGAAGGTTGTATACGAAGAAACCTGGAGGTACTAGAAGGAGTCAGATAGATTATATAATGGTAAGACAGAGATTTAGGAACCAGGTTTTAACTTGTAAGACATTTCAAGGGGCAGATGTGGACTCTGACCACAATCTGTTGGTTATGAACTGTAGATTAAAACAGAAGAAACTGCAAAAAGGTGGGAATTTAAGGAGATGGGACCTGGATGAACTGACTAAACCAGAGGTTGTACAGAGTTTCAGGGAGAGCATAAGGGAACAATTGACAGGAATTGGGGGAAAAATACAGTAGAAGAAGAATGGGTAGCTTTAAGGGATGAAGTAGTGAAGGCAGCAAAGGATCAAGTAGGTAAAAAGACGAGGGCTAGTAGAAATCTTTGGGTAATAGAAGAAATATTGAATTTAATTGATGAAAGGAGAAAATATAAAAGTGCAGTAAATGAAGCAGGCGAAAAGAAATACAAATGTCTCAAAAATGAGATCGATAGGAAATGCAAAATAGCTAAGCAGAGTTGGCTAGAGGACAAATGTAAGGATGTAGAAACTTATCTCACTTGGGGTAAAATAGATACTGCCTACAGGAAAATTAAAGAGACCTTTGGAGAAAAGAGACCCACTTGTATAATATCAAGAGCTCAGATGGAAAACCAGTTCTAAGCAAAGAAGGGAAAGCAAAATGGTTCAAATGGCTCTGAGCACTATGAGACTTAACATCGGAGGTTACCAGTCCCCTAGAACTTCGAACTACTTAAACCTAACTAACCTACAGCTGTGTGGCTGGATTGAAGAGTTTTTAGCAAACAGAACACAGCATGTTGTTATCAATGGAGAGACGTCTACAGACGTTAAAGTAACCTCTGGCGTGCCACAGGGGAGTGTTATGGGAGCATTGCTTTTTACAATATATATAAATGACCTAGTAGATAATGTCGGAAGTTCCATGCGGCTTTTCGCGGATAATGCAGTAGTATACAGAAAAGTTGCAGCATTAGAAAATTGTAGCGAAATGCAGGAAGTTCTGCAGCGGATAGGCACTTGGTGTAGGGAGTGGCAACTGACCCTTAACATAAACAAATGTAATGTATTGCGAATACATAGAAAGAAGGATCCTATATTGTATGAATATATGATAGCAGTTACTTCTGTAAAATATCTGGGAGTATGCGTGCGGAACGATTTGAAGTGGAATGATCATATAAAATTAATTGTTGGTAAGGCGGGTGCCAGGTTGAGATTCATTGGGAGTGACCTTAGAAAATGTAGTCCACCAACAAAGGAGGTGGCTTACAAAACACTCGTTCGACCTATACTGGAGTATTGCTCATCAGTGTGGGATCCGTGCCAGATCGGGTTGACGGAGGAGATAGAGAAGATCTAAAGAAGAGCGGCGCGTTTCATCACAGGGTTATTTGGTAACCGTGATAGCGTTACGGAGATGTTTAGCAAACTCAAGTGGCAGACTCTGCAAGAGAGGCGCTCTGCATCGCGGTGTAGCTTGCTCACCAGGTTTCGAGAGGGTGCGTTTCTGGATGACGTATCGAATATATTGCTTCCCCCTACTTATACCTCCCGTGGAGATCACGAATGCAAAATTAGAGAGATTCGAGAGCCCACGGAGGCTTTCAGACAGTCATTCTCCCCCTGAACCACAAGCGACTGGAACAGAAAAGGGAGGTAATGACAGTGGCACGTAAAGTGCCCTCCGCCACACACCGTTGGGTGGCTTGCGGAGTATAAATGTAAATGTAAAAGTAAATTACACACATCCATGTCCGAGGCAGGATTCGAAACTGCGACCGAAGGGAAAGCAGAAAGGTGGTAGGAGCACATAGAGGGTCCATACAAGGGCGATGTACGTGAGGACAATATTATGGAAATGGAAGAGGATGTAGATGAAGATGAAATGGGAGATAAGATACTGCGTGAAGAGTTTGACAGAGCACTGAAAGACCTAAGTCGAAAGAAGGCCCCGGGAGTAGACAACATTCCATTAGAACTACTGACAACCTTGGGAGAGTCAGTCCTGACAAAACTCTACCAACTGGTGAGAAAGATGTATGAGACATGAGAAATACCCTCAGACTTCAAGAAGAATATAATAATTCCAATCCCAAAGAAAGCAGATGTTGACAAATGTGAAAATTACCGAACTATCAGTTTAATAAGTCACGGCTGCAAAATAGCAACTCGAATTCTTTACAGACGAATGGAAAAACTAGTAGAAACCGACCTCGGGGAAGATCAGTTTTGATTCCGTAGAAATGCTGGAACACGTGAGGCAATACTGTCTCTACGACTTATCTTAGAATATAGATTAAGGAAAGGCAAACCTACTTTTCTAACATTTGTAGACTTAGAGAAAGCTTTTGACAATGTTGAATGGAAAACTCTCTTTCAAATTCTGAAGGTGGCAGGGGTAAAATACAGGGAGCGAAGGGCTATTTACAATTTGTACAGGAACCAGATGGCAGTTATAAGAGTCGAGGGCCATGAAAGGGAAACAGTGGTTGGGAAGGGAATGAGACAGAGTTGTAGCCTCTCCTCGCTGTTATTCAATCTGTATATTGAGCAAGCAGTAAAGGAAACAAAAGAAAAATTCGGAATAGGTATTAAAATCCGTGGAGAAGAAATAAAAACTTTGAGGTTCACTGATGACATTGTAAATCTGTCAGAGACAGCAAAGGACTTGGAAGAGCAGTTGAATGGAATGGACAGTGTCTTCAAAGGAGGATATAAGATGAACATCAACAAAATCAGAACGAGGAGAATGGAATGTAGTCGAATTAAGTCGGGTGATGCTAAGGGGGTTACATTAGGAAATGAGATACTTAAAGTAGTAAAGGGCTTTTGCTATTTGGGGAGCAAAATAACTGATGATGGTCGAAGTAGAGAGGATATAAAATGTAAACTAGCAATGGCAAGAAAAGCATTTTTGAAGAAGAGACATTTGTTAACATCGAGTATAGATTTAAGTGTCAGGAAGTCATTTCTGAAAGTATTTGTATGGAGTGTAGCTATGTATGGAAGAGAAACATGGACGATAAATACTTTGGACAATAACAAAATAAAAACTTTCGAAATGTGGTGCTACAGAAGAATGCTGAAGATTAAATGGGTAGATCACATAACTAATGAGGAGGTATTAAATAGAATTGGGGAGAAGAGGAGTTTGTGGCACAACTTGACTAGAAGAAGGGTTCGGTTGGTAGGACATATTCTGAAGTATCAAGGGATCACCAGTTTCGTACTGGAGGGCAGCGTGGAGGGTAAAGGGATGAATACAAAAAATGGTTCAAATGGCTGTGAGCACTATGGGACTTAACATCTATGGTCATCAGTCCCCTAGAATTTAGAACTACTTAAACCTAACTAACCTAAGGACATCACACAACACCCAGCCATCACGAGGCAGAGAAAATCCCGGACACCGCCGGGAATCGAACCCGGGAACCCTGGCGTGGAAAGCGAGAACGCTACCGCACGACCACTAGATGCGGGCGACATGAATACACTAAGTAGATTCAGAAGGATGTAGGTTGCAGTAGGTACTGGGAGATGAAGAAGCTTGCACAGGATAGAGTAGCATGGAGAGCTGTATCAAACCAGTCTCAGGACTGAAGACCACAACAACAACATGAGGTACAATTTAATTGAGAGAATCGGTAACATTTTCACTCTTGAAACTTCCTGGCAGATTAAAACTGTGTGCCCGACCGAGACTCGAACTCGGGACCTTTGCCTTTCGCGGGCAAGTGTTCTACCATCTGAGCTACCGAAGCACGACTTACGCCCGGTACTCACAGCTTTACTTCTGCCAGAGTGAAAATCTCATTCTGGATTTTCACTCTTTTTTTTAACACCTCAAAGTGCACACTGTTCCACGTGAACCACATTCATGCATCACTACTGACTTACAGCTCGTTGTTGGCTACAGAAATGATGAGATATAGCTTCATTCGTTGCCGACAACACCCTCGGGGTTTAGCGATTAGCTGAGTTTCCTGACAGCGCATTAGTGAGATGTTAATGCGCAGGTGCGGTGCTTGTTTTCAGTAGTGATTAAGAAGTTAATGAAATGAAGGCTGTTGTAAAACTATTACTCAATGAGCGCCACCCACTGTTAGATCGCATTGGTTGGCAATAGTTCCTTCGCCGATGACTTCCTACAGTTACCGATAAGAGCCGAACAGTGACCACACGGCATAAGTGAACACCCGTTCAGAAAATGAAGAGAAATATAACGCAGTATGCTACTTTAACTTAGCCCTTGACATTTTTTAGCCATTATTTGAATTCTGAAGGAGTTAGCTTTTGTCGAGCATGTTTTGTCGTGTTGCTGCTTTACTGCACCAACAACTGTCTCAGATTTACGAAGATGTGCGTATCTAGTAACTTGGAAACTGGGAGGGTGACTTTTTGGTCCCTTGGTAGGCAACATTTCCTAGACAGAACCCTGACTATGACATCCTTCTTAATGGGACAGTGTGCATATGTAGTAGTTTCGTCACTCAGTTGATTAGCATCTTAATTTCATTTTCTTATAGATATTAGTAATACCTGGAGTTTGTCGACGTGTAAACTTTCTTTCCTTATCAGCTACATACTATTCTCAAGTACTAAAATCCCAAATATTCTCGCTGTAAAAATCAAAGTATTCCCATACTCAGTGAATAAGCGTAGGTTAGCACATGCAGGAATCCTACATCGACGCTCTTGGTAAGGTCCTAATGGAGGTGGTTTCCCGTTGAATTCTTCCGACTTGTTATGAAGTACCAAGCGCGTGTCTGCGTCATGCGGATGAGTGTGATCAGTGCCTGTGCAGTATAATGTTGAGTTTGTGTTGTTATGGAAAGGGGGATTTGCAATTTCGCCATATAGACATTCGGACGCACCAACCTGCATATTGTACATGCAAATGTCTCATCTCTGCCAGCTAACTTCGACGAATTCATATGCATATTTCAAACTACTGATATACACGTAATACTTTTGTCACAGCCTTGGCTCAAACCAAGTATTCCCACAACTTCCGTAAACCTAGACGGCTATATCTTTCTCAGGAACGACAGATGCAACAGACGAGGGGGTGGGGTAGGGGCGTACATACGCTCTGATTTATCACATACTGTGCTACATACATCCGATAATGTAGATAAACAAGAGGAATATATGTTCATAGAGATCAAATCCCTTCACAGATAGTGCTTAATATGTGTCTTTTACAAACCTCCTAAAGTAGGTGGGTTCGCCTGCTTCAAAACTGCCCTCTCAAGCCTCGAATCGTCATATAAACATGTAATTATAGCAGGTGACACTAACATTAATTTTCTTCGCAGAAGTCCTTCGAGTGGGAAATTTATGAGGATGCTTTCTTCCTCAAATATGACGCTACTTCAGCTGGCACCTTCTCATCACATAAAAGTCACACTTTCATAGATATATTCGCAACGAAATCTCCAAGCAGAATAATCCGCACCTCTCAAATATCTGCGCCTAGAATGTCTGCCCATGACATTATTTTCATGACGTATTCACTAGAACGTCCTAGAAAGAACAATACCGAGACTTCAAACGCATAAATTTGCCTGAACTCGAAACTGAGGCACAAGAAATAGTTTGGGGGATGACCTCTACTCCCCTCATGGACACAAACGAAAAACTTCAGGATTTCACTAAGAAAATTACTCGACTATATGACAAATATGCTCCAATAAAGACCAGGAAAGTGGAAAGGAAACCTGTTCCTTGCCTGACTGATGAACTAAAACAGCTCATGAATCTCAGAGACGCTGCACGTCGAGCATTCAAGATACATCCTACAGTTGAAAATCATACTATATACAAGCAGAAACGAAACATAGTCAGCCGCCCTCTGTGGCCGAGCGGTTTTAGGCGCTTCAGTCTTGAACCGCGCGACCGCTACGGCCGCAGGTTCTAGTCCTGCATCGGGCATGGATGTGTGTGATGTCCTTCGGTTAGTTAGTTTTAAGTAGTTCTAAGTTACAGGGGACTGATGACCTCAGATGTTAAGTCCTATAGTGCTCAGAGCCGTTTGAACCATTTTTGAAACATAGTCAGTCAAGCGGTGAGAAACGCTAAGCTCAGGCATGTCCGTACATTAACTGACAATAGATGTAGACTAGCTATCCTGTGGAAAAATCTCCGTGGTCTCGGTTTGTTCAAAATAAAAGTTGCAGAAAATCCCATGGTCCCAGCTGAAGAACTAAACCGATTCTTCATATCACCTACAACCACAACTGGACCGCAAAAAGCAGGGAATCATTGATTATGACTGTAGCAAAGAAATATTCTCTCTACAACACGTCACTTGCAATACTGTCAAGAAAGCCATAATGCGGATTAGATCAGCATCTACTGGACATGATGGCATCACTATCCAGATGGTAAAATTTATTATTGATCCACTACTCTCTGTAACAGAGATTTTCAACGATTCCCTAATCACAAGTGTTTTCCCTGAGGCATGGAAACTGGGACAAATTAAGCCACTGCCTAAAAAGGACATTCCCACAACACCCTCTGTTTACCGCCCCATCTACTAACTACTAACAACCTACTAGACGAATACCAATCAGGTTTCCGCAAAAATTGAAGCACAACATCCGCATTGATAATGGTGACAGATGACCTGAAACTTGCCATGGATAGGCAAGAAGCGACTATCATTTGCTTCTTAGATTTCAGCAAAGCATTTGATACTGTCGACTTCGACATCTTACTTGCCAAACTTAGCGGTCTACGTTTCTCACCAAGTGCAGTGCAATTGTTTCGCTCGGACATGTCGTCTCGTCAGCAACGCTTCCTGTCCGGGAATATAAAATCACAGCGGCGGCAGGTAGTGTCAGGTGTCAGGCATTCCCCAAGGCTCAGTATTAGGTCCTATAATCTTCTCTCTGTATGTCAATGATGTGTCATCGGTTCTGACCTACTGCAAATATCACATGTATGCTGATGACCTTCAGTTGTATCTAAGTGCAAAATCAATCAATCTTAAGAAAGCTATTGAAAATTTCAATACTAACTTCGGTGCACTATCAAAATGGGCACAGAACTTAGGACTACAACTCAACCCATCTAAAACCCAAGCGGTACTTGTTGGTCACACTAAGCTCATTAGCCAAAAACATCGGGAATCCGTACCATCTCTAAACCTAAATGGTACAAATATCAACTTCTCTTCCTCAGCAAAGAGTTTGGGAGTAATAATAGATGAAAATCTAAATTGGACAGAGCACGTAACTGCAGTGTGCAAAAAAACATCAGCATCTCTTCATGCCCTACAAAAATATAAAAAACTCTTCCCTTTCGATCTGAAAAAGAAATTAGTACAAACGCTTATACTCCCAATCATTGACTTCAGCGATAATATCCTACAAGGTCTCTCTCTGGAAAATTGGCTACGTCTGGAACTGGTCATGAATGCCTGCGTCCGATATATTTGTGACGATCGACTTTTTGATCACATTTCACCAGCATATGCACAACTGTCCTGGCTGCGTGCAGACAAACGCAGAGACTTCCATGCACTCTGTCTTATCTACTGTCTTATAAATGTACACTGTCTCTCATATCTCTCTCCTCGTAATTAACGCTTATGTCTGAACAACATGATAGAAACACACGGTAGCATCATAACAAAACACTCTCTGTTCCACTACATCGTTCAGTCACCTTCTCGAAGTCCTTTACAGTAGCAGGAACCCGACTCTGGAATAACCTCCCTCGTTATATTAGAGAACTTAAAAACATGTCCGGCTTCATAAAACAGGTAATGACTTATCTACTTAAGCAACAGTAATGCCTTCCTATGTACATGAATGCACTTCACCCCATTACTTCCTTCTTTCCTGCTAGATCTTCCTCAGTTCCCAGTTTTTTCTTAACTGATGCGGCCTCCTTAAATCTCCCTTCCTCAAAACTCGCTATACCAGTAAACATCTACTTTATACACCAATATATTAATGTATGTCTGCACAAATCTTCGTAACTATTGCCAATTTTTCTCATGTTTACCATCACTATTTCATTTTTTCTTTTACTGTTAATATTATTGGTTTTATCATAATTTTATGTATAGCAACTGTTGTAAAAATACTTTATTAGGTCTTAGTCATTACTCTTTATTGATATTGTCACTAGATTAATTAATTTTTCTTATTTCAAGCCGGCCGTTGGGACCGAGCGTTTCTAGGCGTTTCAGTCCGGAACCGCGCTGTTGCTACGGTCGCAGGTTCGAATCCTGCCTCGGGCATGGATGTGTGTGATGTCCTTAGATTAGTTAGGTTTAAGTAGTTCTAAGACCTCCGATGTTAAGTCCCATAGTGCTTAGAGCCATTTGAACCGTTTCTTATTTCAAACTACTGTCATGATGTAACTATGATGTGTAAAGTGCTGCATCTGTGGAACACTGGTCCGAAGTAAGAGAGGGCCTGATGGCTCTAATGTGATCAGGTTAAATAAATAAATAAAATAGTGCAGTATTCAATTTTTCAGGGATGATGTTACTCTTGGTCCGCCTCTGTAACCAATTGGTCGGTCAGCATGTCTGGCCCCCACATGGGGGACGCGGGTGCAATTCCCTGTATTGCCCGGTATTTTGAATTGGTGGGCGGACTGGAACGGGGTGCACTCAAACTCGTGACGCCAACTGAGGAGCTACTTGAATGACAAGTAATTGCCCCAAGGTCTGCAAAGTCGACAACTGCCGGGAGAGTGGCGTGTTAAACGCTTATCCCTCCGTACTCTTAACTGCATGACGCAGACTGCCAGAGGATCACAACGCGTGAACTTCTGGAGTTTAGTTTTTAGATGTAATTTTTAAGGTTTTTAATTAATTTTTTTACATGTTTGTGTTTAACGTCCACTTATGACCCAAAAATTCATTCTTCAACTTTTGACAAGAAAGGACAGTACACATACCTCTAGGAGAAACGCAACAGTGTTGTCCAGCACTGTACTCCTCCATGTTGAAAATAAATTTGTGATTCATCTGCTTAATGTCATTAGCGCATCATCTAGTGTTGTTAACTTGTGCCAGGTGTGGGTATTGAAAGAAAAAATAGGTCTTGTACAAAATGTAAAGTCCATCCGTGAAATATCGATATTCATGTTTTGATTTCTTAGATTCGCTTCTAAAACTAAAGCAAAATAACAAAGTGCATGAGCCACTTGTTTCAGCAGATGTTAAAAAAGATTTTGTAACTACAAGCACGTGTTGTCCGACAACAGATGTTCCCTCACTTTCGAGACTCCCTGCATGCTGGCTCTCAGACACTGCAATAGCCTTTATAAAACAGTTGATCATTTTAGTTATAATTATCCAGGTTTTAGGTCCTAAAAATCTAGGTCCAGCGGTTGCAGGCCCTTTTTTATGTTCGTAAAGTAAACGAATTGTCACTAGACGCAGCTGCCCCCGCTGCCCCCCTCCCCTCCTCTGCAGGCGCTCCTGCAACAAACTGAAACACGTGATTTCAAACCTTACGAAAAATTTTCTCGCTGACAACCCTCACAAAATGATGAATGCAAAAAAAAACTTATCGCTTACTAAATTTTCGCTGTTCATGGAGTAAAACTGCTTTATGAATTATGACGTATAAATTTATTACGTCATTACTACCGACTATATTCGCGACACATTTGGCAGACGGGATACACATATACCAATGAATGTACGAGCAAAATTATATCATTGTACGACACATAGTTTGGAAGATATGTCGTCGTGAACGTTGAGATGTGTGAAAAACTATCACATCATGCATGAAGGTTTAATTTATTTCATCTTTACTACTAACTCTATTCGCAACATATTTCCCAGACAGTATTCTCACATGCCGATGAATATACCTATAAATAGATATCATTGTATGACACGTAATTCAGTAGTCATGACATCATTTCTGAGCTGCGTGAAAACAAAACTGCAAGGCGAAAACGAGTGAAAATATTAAATATGTGTGAAATCTATTAGCCGTGCGAACGCTGGCAAACACATGGGTGTAAGGCTCAACCTAAATCCCTGAAACGATTTCAACCATATTTGCTACATATTTTAGTTAGGATCTGGATAGAAGAACAGTGTGGGTAAGAAACACCAGCCCACTTGTGGGGTGAGGGTGAAAATGAGGAGCGAGAAGGGGGGGGGGGTGCAGGTTATGGAGAGAGAGAGAGAGGAGACGAGGAATGTGGACAGAGAGAGAAGAGGGGAGGAGATGTACAGACAAAGGAAAGAGGAGGAGATCAACAGAGGCAGGGAAGAGAGAGATGGGTAGCGGAGATGAAAAAGACGAGATGAATAGAGAGGAAATAGAAAGAGAAAGGAAAGAGGAGGAGGTGAACAGAGGTGAGAGAAGGAGACTACAGACAAAGGAAAGAAGAGGACATCGACAGAGGGAGGAGGAAGAAGAGATGGGTAGACAGAGAGGAGAGAAGGAGGCAAACAGGGAGAAGGGAGGAGCAAATGGAAAGAGAAAGGGACGAGGAGGAGATGGATAGAGGTTAGAGGGGAAGATGGACAAGAAACGAAAGAGGAGGAGATGAAGAGAGGAAGGAGGGGATGGACAGAGAGAGGGGGGAGATGCAATCAGGAGGAAAGATGGAGATGTATACAGGGGAAAGAAGCAGAACGGGGGGGGGGGGGGAGAAGCAGATGGACAGTGAGAGGAAGGAGCAGATGGTCAGAGAGAGAAGTAAAAGGAGATGGATGTAGATTGGAGCAGTGGGGGGGGAGGGGGGGAGGTTGAAGGAGATGGAGGAGATGGATAGAGGTGTCCAGGAGGTAGAGAAGTGGGAAGGAGAAGATGGAGTAATAGAAGATTGGAGCAAATGCATACCTTGGCAATGGCGGGTACTCAGCTATTATATCGATTTCATCCAAACTGGCCACACAAACAACAAAATTCACAAGTGTCAACACTGTGGGGTTTACAACCTCCCAGCTTAAGAAAGAACGAGAGATACGGAAAATAAGCACTTTTCAGCCCTTGTTGTATAGGCTACTTTTTACAACAGGTGAGTTTTGTGAGAATAGTATCTTCCTGCCTGCCTAGTATCTACCTGCCTTACCTTCATTTTTGGAACACAAGCTACGACCAGCTTAGAGACAGAAGTGATGACACTTTCTGCAGGACCTGAGCATCATTTCGCAGGACAATGCTCAAGAACGTACAGTGCAAGCTGTTACTGATTTGTTTGACTGATAGAGCTGCTAAGTGCTATATCACCTACTGCACTCCCCTGACGTAAGCCCTCGTGAGTTCAATTCGATTTCTAAACTGAAGGAAACACTTCACAACATTCGCTTCAAAACTGCTACAAATTCGTCGGGCTATAGACCGCGCCGCTCGAACTGTCAACACAACTGGCACTGCTAAGAGTATCTTACGACTTCCACATCGCTGGCAACGGGTTATACATCATGCCGGTGGCTACTCTGAAGGCCAGTAAAACTATGAACACGTATCTATTTTGTACGAGTTGCCACTATTAAAGTTCCAACGCTCGTATCATTACCATTGTCAATGTGCCAGGACATTTTTAGTACAGTCAACTTAAGAAATTTTTGCTGTCCAGGAGAACGTCGCCAGCATTTGTAAGATTTAATAGTGTTGAACTTCTGGAAATGTCCTCGAGAATTAGAGTGATGAGTAATTTAAAAAAAGAAACAGAGTGTTTAATACAGCTTGGGTTAACTTCTGCTGTTGGGTGCTTCGGCTGGTGACATCCTGCCTGTCTTATCAAGCCTCTGTTTCTGGCAGTTAATAACTGATATATGATCACAGGCACAGCTGGGAACTGGATGTTCTTGGCCTTCCCCTTGTTGCTACATCGTTTAACGGTCACAGGGCGAACTTCCCTTAGCTCTCTCTGTTCTTGAAGTTGCAGCAGAGATGCGAGTTGCCAAGTCGGGTGTTTCAGAACGCCGCAATGCTTCCTTTGCCATACAAGATACCAGGTATGTGCAGGACTTAACCTCGCAATTTTAGTTATATTTTTACTAAAGTGCTTGTCTGTCTTATCGTCATTCTATGGGGGAAATGTTTGGCGTGTACAGTCAGTATGTGTTGTGTGCGTACATTCTTGGATATGTCAATCGTTTGTTCACAAGTCTACTACGGGTAGTCTCATAGCGACGACACATCAATAATGTATGAACAAAGTAGACTTGGTACATATTGTGCAAGTTGTTTAACGAGAGGATATTGGTGTATTTTTTTAAATAATGCACTGTGCTAGTGTTTTAACGTGGAATAGTGACGCAATTTGTATAAAAATCACATTGATGTAATCGTTCAGTCTCGTTTCTTATATATGTGTCTTTACAGGAAATCGACCAAAATTGTAAGTATCAATGGGATGAATATTGTTTATGGTATTGTTTTTAACAAACTACAACGTCACACACCCCTATAATGTAGAGAGGATACAGATATGGTGTGTAGCAAGAGTTTATTGGTGTAAATATTTTATTGCGATACATGTTTATCATTAAAAGTCTCAGCAAGAGCATATTTGTTGTTAAGTAATGCAATGTGGCAATTCTGCAACTCAGTATACCGATGTAATTTGTTGACTAACGTGCTGTGGCATTTATTTAACCCTTTCAGGCCTGAACTTTTTCTGAAAAAAGGAAATTTTTCCATATGTGGTAATGCTCTTAGGTGATTTTTTACTTTTTTCAGATGCAAGATTTATACAAAAATCTGTACCCATTTTCAAAATGTTGGCTTCACTTTATGGAATAAAATAACTAATTACAAAATATCCTCTATTGTAATAAATTGTAAAATGATCATTCAACAGTTAACAAGCAATGTAACAGTTACAATACTCAATTATACACTGGAATATAGCGAACGAACCACATCTGTGTATTTTGGTGGTCACGAGCTGCTATGCACTGCTACACTGACTTGCTGATATTTTCATAATGATGCCCAACAGTTGGCAGCACTTGCTTATGATACAAAGATTGAACATTCACAAATGTATACCTCAGGTTTCCATTAGGAAAGAATATTTGTGATGCAGCTAAGACACTGTACAAGTTAATATACACAATTGTAGCTGAAGGGTTTGAAAGGGTTAACATCATATTTTTATATATCTTAGGCTGGAGATACGAGTGTTCAAATAATCGGAATAATTGCGGAAAATTAGAATGGGAGATGGAAGTGCTTACAAATAATGCCGAATACTTTTATGCTAATTGTGTTACTTAAGACACACGACTTGAAAGTGGTCATTTTTTACCATTATTTGTAGTAATATCGGCTACCACTTGTAAATAGGATAATATCCAGTCGCACAGTTTGCCTAGAAGACTAATATTTTCGGCCATTTTGCAGGATATGGCACGATGTCATTAAATTATGATAACTCAACCACACAATGCAACGTCGAAGTACCTTACCTCCGAAAATGCGTTAATATTAACAGCCATTTTGCTTAATGTGCCGAAAATGCCTAATACGTTGCTGCTAATGTGTTAATTGAGATATTAAACTTGAAAGTGGCCTTTTTGGACTGTTAATTACTGTAATACTAGTCACCATTTTCAAGTAGGATGACAACCTACCATACAGTTCGCCGAGAAGACTAATATTTTTCATCCTTTATTGCAGTATATGTCATGATATTATTAATTTATGTAATTCAATCACACATTTTAATGTGAAAATGCATTACCCCACAAATTATCGTAATATCTGTCACCATTTTTTAGTAGCGCTGCAGTCAGTGATCCTCTCACTACGGTGCACAGACATCAGGTGACTGGGCCGAGGCAATTGCTCCAGTAATAAAAAGAGGAGGAGGTGGAGGGTAAGCTTAATCCATATTGGTCCAGAGAATAAGAGAGGGAAGGGGGAGGTAGTGGGGGAGGATTATCTTGAATGTACCTCATGCAATTTCCGTAGGTGTATAGGGAGGGTGAGGATTCTCCAGGGGTGAGGGTTGGGGTTGACCTTGGAGATAACAAGCACAATTGACTCATGTGTTACAAGACACCGGAAGTGACCTTGAGATACGTGCGTTAACTTCGCCAATATAGCCACTGATACCATACTACCATATACAAAGAATAGCTTTACGAGTGGTCATATGTTTGTCTGACTCATGTAAATGCTGAAACGTCTGAACTGGTAGGTGTTTGGTAATGGGTGTCAGCTGTTCTGTGACAGCTTTATTGCGAAGTTCAAGAACCAATATTAATTGAGGAATCTAGTCCCCTCCTACAGAGAGGAATGTATGCAGCTATTCTTCCCGCATTCAAAAAGCGAAGAGAATGGAAATAAAACTTGATATGTGATACAATGGGTCGTATCCTCTGTATGCACTTCACAATGGTTAGCAGTGTACTGATGTCGATGTAAGTGTAAAAAGACAATAAAAGCAAGACACAATACATACTGATTTCAAGGACAGAACAAGATGTAACAACATGATCTGCAGATAGATTCAGTTTTAGATCAGTGATGATATTGACCACTGAAACTAAAGAATAAGACCTTGTTCAAAAGAGAATACACAACCAGCGAACAGCTGTTTTTACAATGTGTGAAATGCATTGGGTTTCATAGTTGCACCATGTAGAACGAAGACAAAAATGTGTACTACCGCAGTTTGGCCAATTGTATTATACAAAATGAGGACTGCTATGAAAATGATTAGAAGGAAACTTGACATAAAGCGATGTGAACCCTCAGATGTACTTCAGCCGAAACACAGTGAAGAAAACAGAAAACCTTGAAATGTGTGATAGGTGGACATCAGATTACAAACATCGTGAGAAATAAGTGGATCCAGTGTACATGTGTGGCAAGATTGTCTAAGCTGAATGACCTGTGAAAGTCAAATTTGCAGATTTGTTCCTTCCTTCCCTTCCATTCCTCTTATTCTTCTTCTTTCCTCCTCTCTTCTTCCCATATTTTGTTGTACTTAAACGCATTTATTGCAATATCTGGACTACAAAGCGTGTTTGGATGCAATCGTGCAAGAAAGCGTCCTTAAAGAGCTCTCTCCACATACTGGTTACAGAAAAGCGTCTCCATAGTATACCTGTCCGTCAAGCTATCTCACATTGTTTTATTTAGTGCCTTCTCTAAAGGATATGCAAAACCATACTTCACCCTTGGCTCAAAGTGAGCCACGGGCTGGCACCACAAAGACTAAGTGAGATGCTGCAGTATTTAGCGCACTGGACTGGTAGTTGGGAGGAGCGATGTTCGTATAGCCATCCGGAGTTTTTATTTAAATTTCTTGTGATTTCGTTCAAATCACATAACAAGAACGTTGATGTGGTTTCTTTAAATATAAAATGCCCGGTGACCTTCCTCCTTATTGCTCAACTTAATCAGTGCTGCGTCCACAATGACCTCGCTGTCGACAACACATTTAACTCCAACATCAACGTCCGGGCTCACAGCACCTCGCAACAACCAGAAATGAAGTCCCAAGATCTCGTCTGATACCAGACAACAGCTGAACCTCGTCGATTCAGCCGTACATTTTCATACAGAAGGGTTCGAGTGGTAAATTAATCCCTGCCCACACCATTAGGGATCCCCCTCTATATCGGTCGCTTTCCGTAATGTTTAGATCCCGAAATCTTGTTCCACGTTCCCTTCAGATGCGAATTCATCTAGAATTACGCTCCAAACTAAATCGGGACTCATCTCCGAAGCCGGCCGGAGTAGCCGTGCGGTTCTAGGCGCTACAGTCTGGAACAGAGCGACCGCTACGGTCGCAGGTTCGAATCCTGCCTCGGGCATGGATGTGTGTGATGTCCTTAGGTTAGTTAGGTTCAATGAGTTCTAAGTTCTCGGTGACTGATGACCTCAGAAGTTAAGTCGCATAGTGCTCAGAGCCATTTGAACCATTTCATCTCCTAAAACAACATTGGCCCACTCTTCGTGCGCCCTAGTACCAAGTTGATGACTCCACTCTAGACGCTCTCATCTGTGAAGACGCGTCAGGGGCAGACACACAGCAGGTCTCCAGCACTAAAAGCCACTCTGCCAAAGCCTTCTGCACGCCGTTCGTCTCGATACAGCAGCAGCGCGGAGTGGCCGCGCGGTTTGAGGCGCCATGTCACGGACTGGGGGGCCCCTTGGGCATGGGTGTGTATGCTGCTCTTAGCATAAATTAGTTTAAGTAATATTTAAGTGTAGGGACCGATGACATCAGCAGTTTGGATCCTTAGGAATTCACACACATTTGATTTTTTTTTTTTTTTTTTTTTTTCAATACAGCACGTCCAGTGGACGCAGCGAACTCACATGCCAGTTGCCATGCAGTAGTAAGGCGATATTGTCGTACTCTTACAGCCAAATAACGGTCGTTTCTTCTGAAATCACTCGTGGCCCGCCCTGCCCTGGTGTTCGGGATATAGTTTCGGTCTCTATAAACTGTTGCCACATCCGAGAAACAACGGAACGATTCACATTAAGCTACCGGGCCAAATCAGTTTGTGATTGTCCTGCTTCCTTTCTTTCTATGGCCCTCCACTACAGAGAGACTGGTAGGTATCTTGTCTGTGCCATACTGCACTATCTGTCACTGTGTACACAGGGACTGTGGATGTGGGGCTACCTGGAAAACACTACCTCGTTTCATAGGTGCCCTGACGTCATCGTTGGCATGGTTGTCCATTAACCAGAATGGCATCATCCGGCAGAACACGACCGTACGGGCCTCGGGTTGACGGTATGATTATATGGTGAATTAGACACAGGACGGGAAAGTGGCGGTTTGTTGCTTCAATTTTGGACGCCAGTGTACAATCAGTGCCATTAAGAAGAAAAATATATTCATTTTTGTGCCCCTTTAATGTTTCTAACTTATTACACACACTCTCAACCCAGTCAGACCTTCTTCCTTTATTTCAGACATTATTATCAGTCTGATAACTGATTAACGGCTTTTTTTTACAGTACGGTCATTGTATTACTTGTATGAAACATTCTCGATTTTTGTGATATACAGACTTGAGCAAAAACTCACGCTCATCGATCTCTCCGATCTTCAGCGGCAACTGACAGATGCGATGGACAGAACACACAGAACTGTAAGGGTCAGTGAGATGTGAACCTTACGTTTTGCAGGATGACGAAATGTTGGGCATGGCGGTGAGGGCCTGTTAGGCGCCCTGGACGCCAGTGAGGTAGCCTTAGTGGTTTAGACATTTATTAGTTTTGGTTGTACAACTGAATCATCTTCTCCGTTAAAGCAACAACGGCAACGGAGGCGGCACGAGAGATTGGACCGCACTGAATTAGCCACCGCAGCAATCTCAAGACCGTCGGTGAGGTCACGGCCACTAACACAGAAGCAGTGAAGGACAAGGCTGACGACCCAGCTGCGGCAGGTGTTGCTTGTCCGGCAGTGACACCCTACAGCGGCATAAATCGTTTCACTAGGGCAAACTCATGGACATCTAAGGTCCAGATGGTTCAAATGGCTCTGAGCGCTATGGGGCTTAACTCCTGAGGTCATCAGCCCCTAGAACTACTTAAACCTAACTAACCTAAGGACGTCACACAGATCCATGCCCGAGGCATGATTCGGACCTGCGACCGTAGTGGTCGCGCGGTTCCAGAATGTAGCGCCTAGATCCGCTCGGCCACCCCGGCCGGCGACAACTAAGGAGTGCCCCAGTAAGCTTCCAGCAGCTCTACATCGGACTGCTGTGGTAATGCAGAGTGACGTCGTGGCCTCTCCACCAGAGGAAGACTGTGGGTGCCAAGTTGGGGGCAATAGCAGATATCGCGCCTCCCTGGTATAGCGACAGTCTGACAGTGCGCCAGCCACCATCAGTTAGCTCTCAATGAATCAGTGATAGAAGATTCCATGTCTTCACATCAGCAGAGGAGAGGTCGGCAGCTCACAACACCTAAGCCCAACAGACCAGACTGGTTGCAGTCTCAAAGATAGAGATTATCTAGCTAGTTGCAGTCAGCACATCATATATCCTGCGACGATGGTGGCTCACTGCAACTACTGCAGAGAAAGGACCGGGTGATCGAGTATCTTTAGTTGTCCGTTGGACGCAGTGACGTTATCCTTTGGTGAGGATGATTGCATATGGCCCGGTTTTCTGGGCTCGTCAGCATTCTTCACTGCTCCTTGCTGTCTCAACTATCACTTTCAGCTGTTCAGCTTGGTGGTTTCTACAATGTGTTGTTTTTCGGGAAGAAGACCAGACAGCGAGATCATCGGTCTCATCGGATTAGGGAAGGACGGGGAAGCAATTCGGCCGTGCCCTTTGAAGGAACCATCCCGGCATTTGCCTGGAGCGACTTAGGGAAATCACGGAAAACCTAAATCAGGATGGCCGGACGCGTAATTGAACCGTCGTCCTCCCGAATGCGAGTCCAGTGTCTACCCACTTACAAACTACTTACACTGTCTGCTCACCACAGTCTGATCGCGATGCAGATCTGATGTCTACAGTTGTTATTTCAAACTGCCACCGTAGATGCTGTGCTGACGTTTGTACGCCTGGAAAAAATTCAGTCTCGAAATTTTTTGGATGGACAGTGTATGGCAGGGACACCACACCCCAGCCGTGTACTTTAGCTTTTCAGCACTAGAAAATAGCTCCGTTGTTTCATTTCAAGGCTAAATGTACCTCTTACTAATCCTCCCACGACGACAAAATTCTTATTACTACCGGAAATGGAACCTGATATTCCACACTCGAAGCTCAGCGGCAGAGGTCGCTTCCTGCACAGGAACGTAACAGTTATTTCGTGTTTTTATTGATTTTTTATATAGTCAAAGTGCAACCCAAAAACGCTTTCTGTATCTCGTCACATTGTCGTCAGATAGCTCAAAAATCTGAACTACAGATAATATGGCGCACTTATAAGTGGAATGATATCCTGAAAATTGAAGGTTTGAGCACTACTTACCTACTCACACTGCCAAACTCTTGGCTGCACCTCGTGGTCGTGCGGTAGCGTTCTCGCTTCTCGCGCACGGGTTCTCGGGTTCGTTTCCCGGCGGGGTCATGGATTTTCTCTGCCTCGTGATGACTGGGTGTTGTGTGATGTCCTTAGGTTAGTTAGGTTTAAGTAGTTCTAAGTTCTAGGGGAGTGATGACGCCCGCATCTCGTGGTCGTGCGGTAGCGTTCTCGCTTCCCGCGCCCGGGTTCCCGGCTTCGATTCCCGGCGGGGTCAGGGATTTTCTCTGCCTCGTGATGGCTGGGTGTTGTGTGTTGTCCCTAGGTTAGTTAGGTTTAAGAAGTTCTAAGTTCTAGGGGACTGATGACCATAGCTGTTAAGTCCCACAGTGCTCAGAGCCATTTGAACCATTTTTTGGAGTGATGACCGTAGATGTTAAGTCCCATAGTGCTCAGAACCATTTATTTATTTATTTATTTTTCCCGTATACTCTCGCAGTTCCAGTGAAATACCTGGACCTATGTTTTGAAGGTGTTAGAAGTTTCGTGCAATAAGCAATTGGTCTCCGTTGTCTCATGATACACTGAATACAGTATTAAACTCCGGTCAGTGGTTTTCTGACTTACAGTAGCGTTGAGATTTTTTCCTACAGCTTTATTAGTTCCTTTTTATGCAACATAAACGTCTTTATGAAAATAAACTTAATCAGACAAATATACCTACAGCACTGTAGTAGGCGAATGAAGCCATTAACTTACTGCTGACCTGCTCGTCCCGGCGGAGGTTCGAGTCCTCCATTGGGTATTGGTGTGTGTGTTTGTCCTTAGGATAATAATTTAGGTTAAGTACTGTGTAAGCTTAGGGACTGATGACCTTAGCAGTTAAGTCCCATAAGATTTCAAACACATTTGAACATACTGCTGAGCTGGAGGAATTCTTCATAACGAAAGCATCAGAACACGAATCTCTTTGCCATAAGATAATGACAAAAGTCTACATTACAAAATGCAGTCTAGTATGCGGTAAAACGTCGACCTAACAAGCAATTGCTTCTACACAGCAAATATTCAATTCACTCGTAATCTTTAAAAATTAAACAAAATATGTCAGTTCTGTTACTGGCTTTAATTCTACCCCTTTTTGAGGCAAGAACATCAAAACTGTTCCAGTAAACCTTCAGCTCTTACAATGGGTTTCATGAATAGAGCAGTAATGTCATTGGAGCGTCAACTGCATACTCCAGCTAGAGACAGTACCTCAGTCGTTAAGTATCTCACAGCAAACTACCTTTCATACTCCCAAAAAACTGGAAACAGTAATTTTTTTCTAGAACGACTGTGCTCTTCCTGCGGAGAAAGTAAAAAATGTCTCGGCAGTAACTCTGCGGCCGAGGCGAAGTTCAATTGCCAGGCGCGCAGCTGTGCGACTCAGTTATTTCTCAATGCACGGTCCTTCAAGCTGTGACACAGGCACTCAGTTATACCAACATTCAGGCGAATGCATCACTTCATGGGGCAACAAGCCGAAAATGTTTGCACAGAGTTTCTAAAAGCGCAAAACAGTTAGCTGTAGAGAGCACGAGACAGAGAAAAGAATGACAGGAAAGCTCGTCGTTGGAGGAATAAATTACTTCAGCTTTGTAGTCTCGCAAATTCGCAACAGTCTGTTGGCAGCTATACTACTGTGCATAATATCCGGAAAAAGCAAACTACTTTGGAGATTCATGTGCGATAATGTATTCTTGCAGCAAACACTATACTTATGATTTCTATTTATCTGTCTATACTAACAATCATATCACTTGACAAGCCAAGCGTTTCTTGATTTTCGCTGACACCTCTAGGCGCTTATTAATTAAATAAAGTTGTTCTCAATCTTAGGGTTGGTTTGAGTATACGCTACTTTTGTAGACAATGCGATATGCGTATTGTATGTCCTTGCCTTTGTCCAACGTAATATTTGTCTCACCTTGCCTGTCATAGGAAGGCGTACTTCGTGAAATCCGAAGATCAATTTGATTTTTACACATACAAAATATACTTTCTTTTGCTACCTCTATTATCCCACATTGTGCGCAGGGTCGGCAGGGTTAAGTACGGAGATGGTATGGTTAATGTTTAAGGGGTGGCCGGATGCCCTTCCTGCCGCCACCCAACACCCCCTGGGACGGAAGTAGTGTACCCCAGCTGTCTGCGTCCAGTGTAAATCGTGAAATAGTGTGAATGTGTTTCAAATGTCTGCGAGTCGTGTAACTGAGGCGGGACGTGGGGACCAGCCCGGTATTCTCCTAGTAGGATGTGGAAAACCACCTAAAAACCACATCCAGACTGGCCAGCACACCGGCCGTCATCGTTAATCCGCCGGGCGGATTCGATCCGGGGCCGGCGCGCCTACCCGAGTCCAGGAAGCAGCGCGTTAGCACTCTCAGCTACCCTGGCGGGTCTACATACAGAATATACTAATGGAAAAAAATCGCAACACCGAAAAATAATTAATGTAGAGTAACCAAATTTCGGTAATACATTTACCCAGGTAACATGTTTAAGTGATTAACATTGCTAGATGATAGATTAATGTAAGCGCGAGATAGGCCATTGCAAATGTGAAATACTGCCATATTAATAACCGCTGTAACCGATAGAATGTTGAATGACGTGTATGCATTCTGCTCTACAGGTACCGGATGTCCGTTTGTGGGGTAAAGTTTCATGCCTGTTGCGGTTGGTCGATCGGTTAATGCTGGTTGCGGATGACGGTGGAGTTGTCACCCACTGATCTCCCACACGCGCTCGGATTGACACAGGTCAGTTAATCGAACAAGCCAAGGCAACAAGTCAACACTCTGTAAAGCATGTTGAGTTACAACAGCGGTCTGTGAGTGAGCGTTATCCTGTTGGAAAACACCCTTTGGAAAGCTGTTCATGAATGATAGCACATGTCGAATCACCACACTGTTGCGCAGATTTGCAATCAGTGTGCTCAGGGCAACCAAGTTAGTGCTCCTGCTGTCGTAAGAAATTGCACACCAAACCAGGAGTAGGTCTAATGGATTTGGGGCTGTAGAATGCATGCTACAGGGCCTCTCGGAACTACCCTTGAAGTAACTGATTTGTAACATATGTTGCTTCACTGTGGTGGCAACTACTTTTCAAATTGCTGATACTGATGTAGGACGATGTGCCATAGCCGTAAACCGAACATGGTGGTCTTCCCTCTCGTTAGTGCCTTTTGGCCGCCCGGAATCCGGTCATCTTGTGACCCTGCATACTCATTACCATCGCTGTCAGCAAATATACAGTGGCTACATCCCTGCCAAGTCTTTCTGAAATATCGCAGAAGGAACATCCATCTTCTCGTAGCCCTATTACACGACCTCGTTCAAATTCAGTGAAGTGTTGGTGGTAGAGTTTTTGACGTCTTAAATCATTTCTGACTATCATCAATTCACCACATCCAGTCTCAAAGGTAACTAACGTTCACGATCGTTACAGCATGTATTTAAAGAAAACCTTATTTGCATCCTCATAGTAGCGCCGCTAGCGCCACTCTTATGCGACTCGCGCAAAATTTGAATAGACATCATCTTTAAGATGTAGAAACACGCCTAACAACTTTCGTTTATGTCGCGCAATTCCTTTTTGGTGTTGAGATTTTTTTTCGTAAGTGTATATCACACAGAACGTTGCTCTACAAGTTTTGATTCGAATCAGCCAGTGTAGATCAATTTACTGCACAGCTGCTGAGAATTTTTCCGGGTTGTATGGCCATGGTCCATGGAACTCTTCAATCCCTAACGTTTCGTCCAAGGTTACGTCGGACATCTTCGGAGGTGCTCCTGGTTATGCTGAGTCTTGCCGACAGTCGGCAAGACTCAGCATAACCAGGAGCACCTCCGAAGATGTCCGACGTAACCTTGGACGAAACGTTAGGGATTGAAGAGTTCCATGGACCATGGCCATACAACCCGGAAAAATTCTCAGCAGCTGGAACATCCGGTCTTGTTAGCCTTCATTGTATGAATTTACTGTACGATATATTATGAGCTGTTATGTTTATTTACATTTGCTACATTGGCAGTTACCCTATTTTAAATCGTTTTATTTTGAATCATATGGAAAGTTATTTTCCCACGAGTCTACTACGACAGCTGTTGAATATTTAAATGATGGGCGCACAACTGTATACAGTGTGTAACAAAAATGTGCCGCAATAATTGCAGAACACATTCCTCACATTATATGAACACGGGTCTGGAACAGCTTTGTTTCCATGTTAAAATTCATTTTCTCCAACTCATAAATCATGAAAAATACACAAGACTATAACTTTAGAATCATGCATGGTGATGTCTGGTTACGTTGTGTACCACCAGTGTTTTGTTTCACAGGTCCCTGCTGCCATGTGACGTACGTCATTGCTTGTGTACAGGTAACATCAACTTTTGTACAATCGTTGCAAGCAGACGGGTTTCTACGTAGAGTTAATAACAGGCTTGGCTCGTGCAGTGAAAGTGTACATAAATGCAGAGACGGCACATGCCCATTTGATGTATGGATTAGATGACGGCAATGGCGTTCGCGCTCAACGTTTGTACCGCAAGAGATTTCCAGGACGAAGGTGCCCCGACAGGAAAACGTTTGAAGCCACCGATCGTCGACCTAGGGAACGTAGGGCCCAGGAGGACCAGGACACCGCAACGGGACGCGGCAATTCTTCATGTAGTTGACGACGACCCTAATGTCAGTATAAGACACATGGGTTGATGCATGTATCAGTGTCCACAGAGGGTATATGGAACAACTCCTATGAGAAAGTGAGAAAGAGTGGCATATGGTGTGCTGGTGAATTCTGTTTGTGTGTGTTTCCCATCATTAATGAGTAGGAGAAAACGAGTCGTAACATGGAAAAAAAACCGTTTCCACAACCATGTTCATATAACATAATTTCTTCTTCCTGCAATTTGTGCTGTACATGGCTGTTACACACGCAGGGTGATGGTGTAAAGTTACATCTTCGAAATCAGCTGAACGTGTAATACAAATGACAGTGGTTGTGCAGCAGCCAATTTGTAAAATAGAATTGTCTTTTATGAAATTAAATAAACTGAGGTGCAAAAATGGCATTCTTAATAGTTAAATTCTGTGTAATTACAAAGCTGAGGGAGATGGACGCACACGTATGTATCTCTCACACCTTCACACACATACTCACATGGGAGGAGTGAAACAGACAGAAATGTGATAACCTAGTGGAAAACAGGGTGGTTGCAGGGGTGCATAGAGGAAACGGGCACATAATCAGGCCGTGGGCCGAGTGGCTCCTTTGCGAGGCAGGAGAGTGGTAAGGGGGGAGCGCCGTGGAGAGCCAGAGGCGCGCTGCGGCGCTGTGTCATTAGTTCCGTCCTCTCTTCTCGACTTCAAAGAAAGGATGCAGTAATTATCCAGTGCACTAACAGATTTTCCAGACAAGGAATATCTGCAACACACATGCATCTCAATAAACTTTAGGACTTAACATTACTAATGGTACCTTGAAAGGGGGAACACTTTTTTTTTTTTTTACTTTGTTTAATCTTCTCGTCAGAAATAGAATGTAACGATTAATGTTGTCACTTCGAGACGGGCGCCTTGCCAATAAGATTTTCCAACAAAGTTGTAGACTTCGTAGAGTGAAACTGGAAAACCACTCACAGCATCCGATCGAAAGTCAGCCGATGCTACTGTGTAATGTGGAACTGACCACCAGATATCACGAGAGGCTAACTTGCCAGTATAGTCAGCCAGTATAAAATGTGGTTGGAAATGTTGTGTTGTCAATAGAGAAGCAATAAGAGCGAAATAGGTCGCTTAGGATATATGGGCCTTACACTCGCTATTGCATTCACAATTATAGTGTTGTCTTATTGCCTTTTATTACGGCTGTGCGGTCACGCCTCTTACGCTGCGAGACCCTATTAGAAGTTCTTTTTTTTTGTAATTAGCATTGGCTTTCGGTAAGTGCCCAGACAGCCACCTCACCGCTGGAATGTCAATTATGGCCCCTCGAAAGTGAAGACAACTCAACCTCCAGACGTCGAGCGGAGAAAATCTCCGACTCGGTTGGGAATCGAATCCGGTCCCCTTCAGTTTGCAATCTGCCGCGCTGACTGTGCAGCTACCGAGGCGGGCGTTGAAGCTTGGCTGTCTATCGTAACATGTTAACCTCGGATTCAATAGTAAAACAGTAATATTAACAAATATCACACTATTTTAAAATAAACTTTCTCACTAACGTTAACCGAGTTTGCAACTGTCTGAATATTAATAAGAGTACTGTACTTCTTCCGAAGCGTTTAGCAGGCAAACTAGCGGGTCTTTGTGTGCAGAAACAAAGTATACATTTCACTTCACTATTATTCTGATAATTAATGTTTCCTATTGAAACACAATGACAGCATCAGTTATAATTTTGGCTCAGGGAGCTCTTGCATTTTTACTGTTTTTGAACTTTGAAGTGTTCATTCCTAAAATATTCACTTGCATTTTGTACAGTGTGGATCGTCGACAGTGCCTGCTCTTTCAGACATGCATGTAAGTTTTAAAAGCCTAGGCGGCCACATGACGACAACAACACTGGTCTAAATACCTCGTTGTCTCATTCTCCCTGTTGCCAGAACCGAAGTAATGCTGCAAGCGTTAGGTTATGAAGTTAGTGGAGTATGATATAAGGATGTAGACAGTGTGACATATGAAAGTTTGGGTCGGTCCAGGGGGCGTGCACGGATAGCTGAAGTGCTTAAGATGCCCGCTTGTGTTAAGCAGAAAATCTGTGTTCGAGCCCCGGTCCGGCAGGAATTAGCATATTTCAATGGCTCTGAGCACTATGCGACTTAACATCGATGGTCATCAGTCCCCTAGAACTTAGAACTACTTAAACCTAACTAACCTAAGGACATCACACAACACCCAGCCATCACGAGGTAGAGAAAATCCCTGACCCCGCCGGGAATCGAACCCGGGAACCCGAGCGTGGGAAGCGAGAACGCTACCGCACGACCACGAGATGCGGGCTAGCATATTTCACTATTGGGTTGTAGATCTATGCCCAATACAGCTGATGTAAAGAAATTCGCAGTCAGAAAATTAATCTTAAAATATTTATTTTCGTAACGTATTTTTATACATAGTATCTTCATATGAGGTAATCTGACTAATAGTCTGTTAGTGTTTGAATCTGCGACATGCAGACTTTGTTCTTCATCATTGGTGTTCCCGAGTCGTTATCTTGAAACTGTGTTCTGATGTATCTTCTACTTTGAAGAAGTATTCTGCTACACATGTGTATAATCTGCTCTGCGTTACCTTGATGATAATGGTGAGCCCCGCTTGTATGCTTCGACCTTTTCTTGGCATTGATTCGTAGGTAAATGATTAAATGAAATGACAGACCTGCAGTTATTCCTTTTGCGATATCAGTTAGAATTTCCAATTTTGTTTTCGGCACCAAATGTTATAATACCTCATTACTATTGTTTGCAAGAAATTAGTTCCCTATGTTCACCACTTTGTTAAAATGAAACTTGTTCGATAATTTTGTTATTGCCTTGCGTTCTCAGTATTGTATAACTCAACACTGTGGAGAATACCTGGTTAGATCTGAGAAAGAATATTTTGACCTAGTTCTTGCCACGTAAATTAATGTTTAAACAGATAATATAATGTTAATATCATGCACAACAATGGCAGACGTGATAAATTCTGTATCGAAACATGTATATAACAGATATCCCTAATGTGAATGTTACATTGCATTCTCAACAATATTGTCCATTGGGGTGCAGCCGTTTAAATCGTAAACATGTTCTCCTTTCGCGTCCATTAGGCTTATTTCCAGTATGAAGAATGAGATGGTGTTTTATGTCTCTCTGTTATTTGTCGGTGATTGTGGTGAGTTCGTGACGATTTTACTGTCATGTTAATGTTGTTAACGAATACCATCAACAGGCCTGACTCACCTTGACGAATGGATGACAATCAGTAGAGCGAAACGGTCTCACTCCATGCGACGGCATGAAGACGTTTGGGATTGAAACCCGGGCATTGTCCCAAAAAATAATTCAAAATGATTCAAATGGCTCTGAGTACTATGGGATTTAACATCTCAGGTCATCAGTCCACTAGAACTTAGAACTACTTGAACCTAACTAACCTAAGGACATCATACACATCCATGCCCGAGGCAGGATTCGAACCTGGGACCGTAGCGGTCGCTCGGTTCCAGACTGAAGTGCCTAGAACCGCTCGGTCACCAGCGGCCGGCCAAAAAATAGTGCGCGCATATTTTCTTTATCCTACTTCCAATCACAGGATTCAAATAGACTGCCTTTCTTGCCATCCACCAACCGATCCCAGTGTATTAATGACTTCAACAATAGAATTCGGTTACAGCTATAGTCCATACACTTACACAGTACATAACTAACGGTATAATTGGTGTGTTATAATTATATAACGCAGACATTTGCAGCGCATTTAAGCTTGTGTGTGTGTGTGTGTGTGTGTGTGTGTGTGTGTGTGTGTGTGTGTGTGTGTGTTCATATGGTTCTTGATAATATATATATATATATGTTTCATAAAAACATACCGTAAGTTAAAAGTCTGAGAGCTTTATATAAAAACAGATCTATAACATCCATACTGCGAACTGTGCTAATTTAATAGAATTTACTCACAGGTTCAACCAAATGATACGGAAGACGAAAAAAGCGAAAGGTAAACGCATCGACAAAGCGTTTCCTTTAATGAGTACTTGTGGTGATGATTTTACAGTAAAATTCAAATTGTGCTTTGGCAGTTTCTTCTGACTGTACTTCACTGATATTGATTATTCAGAAAACTTTTTTTGTAATTGCAATATTACTTCATGAAATACTTACAAAACATGTCAACAGGATTTCATTCCAATTATGCGTTATTTCGAAACTTATTGCAGTTCACTTGTTTACAACGATGTTATGAAATTTAGTTGCCGTATTTTCAGTTACACTGATATAGTATGCCGACATCTGCAACGGGGAGTTGATTGGTTCATTATTCTTTCGCAATTTCGTTTCACGAATGTGAATTAGGAACTACCAATCAAGTTCTTTTGCTTTTGAAAACTCTATTCAGTAGTCAATTAACAACGGGAGGCAAGTGTACCAAATTGAAAGACAAACGAATGAATTATTGGAAACACTCGTCTCCGCTTGTTCGGCGGGGGGTAGTTTTGTGAATAGAGAATATACGTCCGGATTTCGATCTGCTTCGTGGGGAACTGTAGTGCCTTGCAGTCCTAGAGTGTCTTTTAGGAGCTTCCATTCTCATCTGCAGTGTCTCTACACCACTTACAGCGGCTGCTGCAATAGTTCTTGCAATAAGGCAGTGGAAAGTTTTATAATCCACTCTTATACAACTGAGCTAATTAATTCACCACGTGTAATGACCTGGCTATCGCCGGGATGATACAGTTACTTTCAGAGGCCGTTTGTTTGTCCCTGTCTATACCCAGAAGATGAGTAGCCCATAATCAATCAAGGTTTGTTAGTTGACGGCACCTTAGTCGGCCCGAATTAACACCAGATGATTTTATACACCATTTCGGAAGCCAGGCCACAAAAGTCAGCCAGTTAAAGAATCGGCACCTACGATGAGCTATAGTTTTAGGCTTCAGCCGGTGGTAAGTACCACTTATCAATACCCACGGCGAACCACCGAAAAACAATGTCAGCGAAGCATTTGTAGAATGAGTGTGGGCCCTTTATCCTACACCAACACACTATCGATCACTGGTTACCACACATTCTCATCTATTTCCTATGGAAACAATGGTACTCGTACGATAATATTCGTGTTGCGAGATTAATCCCCCTGTGTTAGATGAGTAGCTTTGGTCTTCATGGGAACTTCGTCATGGGCTCAGAGAGACCTCGGGTGCAGGCAAAAATGGACGCCTGGAATGACTGCCACCGTATTTACCCACAGCCCCACTGTGCTCGTGTTTGTGATATTTCTCTCACAGCATTTGACGAGTCACTACCAAGGATCCTTGCCTGTTATTTCTATAGCAAATCTCTGCTGCTAGCATATAGACCTGTTACCAACAAGCTTGGGGAAATCAGCATTAAGCAGAGAGCTAACCGGTCTCCTAGGAACTTCATCGTAGCCCAGAAGAGCTCTCGAATATTAGTGACCACACAACACGTGTGACCCGAAACCTCCAACGGCTATACACACAAGCATAGTATGAGCTTCCATTTTAAATCCGTTTTCAGATACTTATCTAGGTCATCATTAATTTTGGAGAGATAGTAGGTTGTCAGTGTCAGTCTGGCTCAGATACGTTCTTATCACAAGTCACTGATAAGGACTTCTGTTATCAGGTTACACCCTTAGGCTAGTTACATTCATTGCCCCCACCCCTCCCTGCTCCACACACACACACACACACACACACACACACACACACACATATTTCACTTCTCCCAAGGAATCACCAGCAGTTGATCAAGGTCATCCAAGAGAAACGCCCACACCCTCCACTCCCCCAGTGGAATCACCAGCACATATATGTGGTACATTCAAGCTCATCCAAGGAACTTCTGCATTACCCATGCACCTTAGGCAAGCGAGCTAAGTCATGACAGAACTTGATACAAGTCACATGGGATATAAAATTATCATGGAAACGCTGGACCAATGCGAGCACATTAAAATGGTGGGAAATACCTACACTCCCCCCTCCCCCGCCACCCACTTGGAAAAACAAGATTCAAGCTCTCTGCACTCACCCTCATCATTCTTTATAACCAGTGCAGTTGCGTGGATCTCTTCATTTGAGGTCCGTGCATCATGGAGAGAGGCCTAAGTTTTGTTATAAGCGGCCAGCCGGAGTGACCGAGCGGTTCTAGGCGCTGCGACCGCTCCGGTCGCAGGTTCGAATCCTGCCTGGGGCATGGATGAGTCTGATGTCCTTAGGTTAGTTAGGTTTAAGTAGTTCTCAGTTCTAGGGGACTGGTGACATCAGATGTTGAGTCCCATAGTGCTCAGGGCCATTTGAAACATTTTTGTTATAAGCAAATTACTGTAAGCAAAAATTCTGTAGTGAAACGGTTTAAAATAATAACAATGATACAACAGGTTAACTAATGGATTGTTATTAATATTTATTTTGCAATACAATTAGTTATCAGTATCGTTTGATTCTTTATTAATGATTATTTCTTTTGTTGGTTTACTTATTCAGACATTTGTTTCTGATGACACATATATAGCGGTATTTTAGAATGCTTTTGTTGATTTCTTTACAAAGCTCGTTGTTCCTTGTATAATAATTTGCAAATCTGTTTAATAGGACATTAAACACTGGCTAATTTACGAAACTTTTATTTTTTCTGAAGCTTTATATATACTACTAACACTATTAACTACACTAAAAACATAAATACTATGTTTCCCACAGAATTTGTTGTTTTTCTCTCTATATATAATATTTATGTTTTTAATCATTTTCATCTGATCTTTTTTTTCATTTTATTTGTGGTCTTTCCATTTACAGTGTTTACACCTTAATCTCTGTTTTTTCTGTATATATATGAAATGAGGACTAGCAAAAGCATGTGAAGAAAAGCCACACATACACACAAATTTATACACACAGACACAGTATATGCGTAATTTCCACAAACACACACAGTGTGTTGTCATTCACACATACTCATACATACAACTATGTTAAGTGGGTCATCCAACAATTCAACACTGACATCCATTAGTTACATTATAAATAAATAAACAGTCACATATTGTCACTCAGTGAATAATGTATGAGAGGGTGCTGATCCCATTCCCAAATATCAACCATTTGTTGTTATGGCACGACAGCCCGATTTTAAGCAGCAGTGCAAGATGTACCTCATGGCATCACAGTCAAAAGACTAGCTGTGACATGTAGAACAGGCACCTCTTGTAATCCTTGACTGTGAGAGCCTTTGAGGCCATATGATGCGAAACCTTAGTCCACCTCTTGGAGGGACCTGCATCTATGCAGTATGCATGCACATTCTATCTGAGCCCCACAAACTCCAGATCCTGGGAACCATCCGCCTCAGCCTTCATCAGGCCTGTAACACTCTTGTTTTCTGGCGTTATTCCATAAGGACTATCGGGCACATACCCAGACATGTCAAATTCTTTGTGATTCTACCTAATTACTTCATATCGATTGCAGCCTTTCACCCAGTAGATGAAACTGTCTGTATCCATATAAAGTAACTTGGGATCGGCGGAGTTTCACTTTGTACATTCAAAGTGGAACTGGTACATGTGGAATTGGGAGAGGTCCAGAACACACATTCTGATATAGACAGGTTTCGTGAACGGCACTGAGACCCTACAGCGACTAGTCCTTTATTGAAGGTGGCGATTCACTTGAAATTTGGCTGGATAATGTAATCTACAGCGCCAAAACGGACCCAGCCCCCATCAGAAAACTAAATGAATTTTGAGGTATTCTCTAATTTTTCCATTGTTCTTCCGAAAACTGAATTGTTCGTTAATTTGTAAAAATCATTTTCTAAAGCGCACCTCGCAAGAATCCTCTGTTTGCTGCTAACATGAATGTACTCCTTCAATCAGTGATACTGCATAAAGAAGATGCCGTTGGAGATTTCTGTAGAGTACAACGTATCGCTGCTTATTCGCCAGCATTGCCAACAGCCTCGGGATGGAACGATTTTGTGGGACTAGTTGCGTCGAACACAACAGCAAGTCGCTGTGCACGTCATGCAAATGTGCGGGAAACGAGTTTCGCCTCAGAACACGTCCTTCGCCAGCATCAGGAGCCACATCGTGGATCTTTCCCTTCAGTCTGGCGACTTCCCCTTTGGACATCCATCAGAACCCTCAAAATGACAGACTTTGTAGCTTGGCTTGCCCTTAGAGATTGTTCATATCCAAGTAAAGGACGTAACTTAAATCTTCAGATGGCCTGTACTCCTCCTTGTTTATTCACGGGATATTCAATTTAGCATACCTACGCATGCACTGGCAAAGTCCCTAGCAAGTACTGTGCTCAAACGGGAGCAACGTGTCAACATTCGTCAACAGTTCAATGCTGACACATGTTCTTAATATTGCATCCCACAAATCCCCTGGCGATGTATAATAGAAAGCAGTACGTAGAAAGTATGTGCCCAGGCATTCAGCCTAGAACTTCTCAGAGATGTCTGTGAACAGAGGTACATCAATGTCCACCAATAATTTAGCATATTCCCATAAATCAGAGATGCCTAAGTACAGCCAAAAATTCACTGCGTGCACATAATTCGCATCCATTATGGCAGTGACTGTGAGTTTGAGGGAGAATGTGGTCACGCCGGGCAGTATGATTTCGTTGAGTCTCTCCATCCATCTTGATACCTGTATGGAAAGATCCCCTTCTTTGTCACAAGCTGAAACTTTGTGTCTTTGCGATATGAGTTCTGGTTATGCGCGTATCCTGCTGACATATTGCATCAGCAACTATCTGAACAGACACTTGTATGAATCGTAACGAATCCAGAAAGCGAAAAGTTATTTTTGGTTTGCTTCGCTTGGAAAAATGAAATGTACTTTTCTGTGGCGCCAAGAATGACACGGGCTTTTGTTAAAGTTTCAAGAACATACCTTCAGCGAAGAGTCGAGCAGTATATTGCTCCCTCCTACGTATATCTCGCGAAGAGACCATGAGGATAAAATCAGAGAGATTAGAGCCCACACAGAAGCATACCGACAATCCTTCTTTCCACATACAATCCGATAGAGGTACTCAGGGTAACCTCCGCCACACACCGTCAGGTGGCTTGCGGAGTATGGATGTAGATGTAGATGTAGACCTCATCTCCTCTCAAACTGAAATACTCAAGTGCTCAACAAGGAACTGAACGTCGTACCTGTTGAAATTATGGAAGAAGACGGGTATGTGCCTTGTCAGTAGGTACTCCAAGTTGCAAGCGTTATGAACTGTGCCATGGAACTTTCCCATTAGATGAAAGTGGTTCCTACATGGCTTTCAGCTTTTCTGTCCAACGGCATCACACAAATATGACGTGTACCTACCTGCTCGTATAAGGCATCATTCTCCAGTGTGTCGGGCACTGGAATGTTGGTGTGATAAATGTGACAAACTAAACAGGCAATATTTTCGTGTTCAGAGAGCAACCGTCTTGCACGATTATCCCTGACATATGATACGAATTTGTCGCGACTGGAACCATACGAGCATACAACCTGATATGAGGCCCCACATGCTCATGTCGTTCTGCGAACGTAGTATAAGAGGCATTGGGGTCGTCTTCACGATACATTATAGGAGCTAGGAGGTACTCAGAGTCATTGTACACAATGAAGGGACATTGATCCTGGTGGTGAGCATTCTTAAACTTTAAAAACTTCTTATCTGGGCAGGCATTTCCACACATACCGGTTCCTTGTTAGAGCAGTCAATATCTTTCGAGATGAGCTGAAGTTTGCATCAATTACAAAAATACCTTGCACATTTTTTGTACTCAGTTTGGAGGAAAGTAAGCAGTACATGCTTCTTGCCCTCAGCAACAGATCTACATTTCTGGGGTGCTGACTGGTTAATTTTGAAAACTAGAGGGGTCCAACTACTTTGTTTGATTTCTTTGTTTTGCACGGTGTGCTCGCGGTCATCATTTACTTCTGGTTTGCTATCATCAACATCCAGGAAATTGGAAATTTCTAGTAAGTTCCTATGGGACAGAACTGGTGGGGTTATCGGTCACTAGGCTTACACACTACTTAATCTAACTTAAACTAGCTTACGCAAAGGACGACACCCACACCCACGTCCGAGGTAGGACTCGAACCTCCGACTGGGTGAGCCGCGCGAACCTTGGGAAGACACCTTAGACCGCAAAGCTAACCCGCGCGGCAAAAAATCCAGGCTTTGTACATGAATTGTATAGTCCATATTCTGTCTCTCTAATTCTGATAGGTCCTGAATGAGATGCCTTTGATATCAATATTCTTGCAGTCATCAGATGTTTTATATGTACTCGTACACCGAACAATATCTATTGCAAGCCAGAAGCTACCATCTGAGGCAATATTCATCCCTCTCATCTAGACTCTGAAGATCAATACAAGCATGTTTAGTGACAAAATCTTCCGGAGGAAGGATGGAACTGGGCCTCCCATTATGTGAATCGTAGACATGCGCGTATACAGCGAGGTGAAGAACACAGCTGAGTACCCTACCTGACTGTCTTACCTGCTTTTCGGGAAAATGACCAAGTATGATACTCTTTACAAAATTTCCATGCCACTCTGAGATAGAATCGCCCTGCGGTATCACGTCAGTTCTCCCCCAGATTTGGACAATGTTCTTTTCTTCACCGGCGTCACTACCCTGTTTTGAGAGTGGATGCTTTGCATGATGGCGGGATACCGCGGATTGCTGGTGGTTTAGGTGACCACCCTTCGCAAAACGCATTGGCAGACATCGAGTAAAGCTGAAAGAGCTCGGTAGCCCACATTCGTGTTGTCAATACGGGCTTGCGAGATCTTGTCTCCAGAGGGACCAGCACTGACAGGGTAGTCCAAAGTGGGTGTAGGACTTTCTTGGGATTCGCAACAAAGTGGGCAGGGATACTGCTGTTTCGAGGCCCAGAGCGATGGAGAGGCGATGTCCAAGGCCAACGACTGCGAGATGATCCAGGGCACAGAGAGCATGTCTGCATCGGCAAATGAACTGGTGTCATCAGTTAATACTATGGTCATGATCACAGATCCATCTCTTGTAGAGGTTGCAGGCTTGGCGAATACATCGTGGACGAACCAGGCTGGGATGACAAACGCATAATTGTCGGACTAGGTGGCGGATAACTTGGATGTGCAAGCCCATATCCTCATACAGCCGCATCTCACCGGCAAGGAAAAATAAAAAGTTGATAAGACTCATGTATAAAACAATAAGCAGATGTATTTAATAATACTTTGTACTTTTTTATTTATGTTTAAAATTAGCGGGCTCCAAATTATTTGTCATGATGACTTGTAATACCTTATCCTTCTGTACCATCACAATATTACGCTATGATCGAGTGTGTCTGGAAACGAAGATCTATGATCATTACAAGACGGTTCAGGGCGTGGGGAGCGCGGCTGCGTTGGCAAACGATCTGGTGTCATCACCCCATACCACTTTGCTGTTGACGGACTGAGTTACCGTTGTGGTTGCAGGCGCTGCGAATACATCGGCGACGAACCGGGCTGAGGTAATGTACGCATCATCCTCGTTGCAGGGGCAGCGCCTAGTTTGTACACATTCATCACACCTACAACAGAAGGAGAGGAAGAAGAAATGAATCATCAGATTGGAACTACACTAAAGAGTCAAAGAAACTGGTACACCTGTCTAATATGGTGTACATCCCCGCGATCACGCAGACGTGCCGCAGCACAACGTGGCATGGACTCTACTAATGTCTGAAGGAGTGCTGGAGGGAACTGACACCACGAATCCTGCAAGGCTGTCCATAAATCCGTAAGAGTACCAAGGGGTGGAGATCTCTTCTGAACAGCACAATGTAGGGCATCCCAGATAGGCTCAATAATGTCCATGCCTGGGGTGTTTAGTGGCCAGCGGAAGTGTTTAAACTCTAAAAGTGTTCCTGGAGCCACTCTGTAACAATTCTAGGCGTGTGGGGTGTCGCATTGTCCCGTTCAAATTGCCCACGTCCGTAAGAATGCAAAATAGACAGGAATGGATGAAGATGATCAGACAGGATACTTATGCACGTGTCATTTGTCAGAGTCGTATCTAGATGTATCAGGAGTCCCATATCACTCCAACTGCACACGCCCCACACCATTGCAGAGCATCCACCAGCTTGACCACTCTCCTGCTGACATGCAAGGTCCATAGATTAATGAGACTGTCTCCTTACACACACGCGTCCACCCGCTCGATACAATTCGAAACGAGATTCGTCCAACCAGTCAACATGTTTCCAGTCATCAATGGTCCAACGTCGGTGTTGACGGGCCCAGGCGAGGCGTAAAGCTTTGTGTCATGCAGTCCTCAAGGGTACACGAGTGGGCCTTCGGCCCCGAAAGCCCATATCGATGCTGTTTCGTTGAATGGTTCGCACGCTGACACTTTTTGATGGCCTAACATTGAAATCTTCAGCAATTTGCGGAAGGATTGCCCTTCTGCCACGTTGAATGATTCTCTTCCGTCGTCGTTGGTCCCGTTCTTGCAGGATCTTCTTCCGGCCGAAGCAATGTCGGAGATTTGATGTTTTACCGGATTCCTTATATTCAAGGTACACGCGTGAAATGGTCGTACGCGAAAATCCCCACTTCATCGCTACCTCGCAGTTTCTGTGTCCCGTTGCTCGTGCACCAACTATAAAATCACGTTCAAACTCACTTAAATCTTGATAACCTGTCGCTGTAGCAGCGGTAACCGATCTAACAACTGTGTCAGACACTTGTCGTCTTATACAGGGTGTTACAAAAAGGTACGGCCAAACTTTCAGGAAACATTCCTCACACACAAATAAAGAAAAGATGTTATGTGGACATGCGTCCGGAAGCGCTTAATTTCCATGTTAGATCTCATTTTAGTTTCGTCAGTATGTACTGTACTTCCTCGATTCACCGCCATGATTTCATACGTGTTACTCTACATGTGCTGCTAGAACATGTGCCTTTACAAGTAAGACACAACATGTGGTTCATGCACGATGGAGCTCCTGCACATTTCAGTCGAAGTGTTAGTACGCTTCTCAACAACAGATTCGGTGGCCGATGGATGGGTAGAGGCGGACCAATTCCATGGCCTCCTAGCTTTCCTAACCTCAACACTCTTGACTTTCATTTATGGGGGTATTTGAAAGCTCTTGTCTACGCAACCCCGGTACCAAGTGTAAAGACTCTTTGTGCTCGTATTGTGGACGGCTGTGATACAATACGCCATTCTCCAGGGCTGCATCAGCGCATCAGGGATTCCAAGCGACGGAGGGTGGATGCATGTATCCTCGCTAACGGAGGACATTTTGAACGTTTCCTGTAACAAAGTGTTTGAAGTCACGCTGGTACGTTCTGTTGCTGTGTGTTTCCATTCCATGATTAATGTGATTTGAAACGAAGTAATAAAATGAGCTCTAACATGGAAAGTAAGCGTTTCCTGACACATGTCCACATAACATATTTTCTTTCTTTGTGTGTGAGGAATGTTTCCTGAAAGTTTGGCCGTACCTTTTTGTAACACCCTGTATAGGCGTTTCCGACTGTAGCGCCGAATTCTGCCTGATTACATATCTTTGTGTTTGAATACGCATGCCTATACCAGTTTCTTTGGCGCTTTAGAGTATACTTTTGTTACGAACTGTCTTCATTATCTGAAGAAGCGCAGTCAAAACCAAATGCTAGTGTAAAATGGAGTGTGAACAATACAGGCATATTTTTAGAAACTGATGTAAACTATGAGCTGTTGTCGAACATACATCATTGAGATTATACGAGTAATTTGAAGAGGGAGAGGTCTACGTGAAGTTAAAAAGTGACTTAGTGCGACTAGAGGTCGCAGCTCCCGACGTGTGTTTTTTAAGAGCTCGTATGAAAGCTATAAAGTCCAGATACAGAGGTGACCTCTTGAACCTGAGTTCATCAAAGACAAGCGGAGCGGGCACTGATGACGTCTGCTTATCGAAACTACCACAGTTCGCTACAGTCGACAGTTTCTTGAGAGATTAAATCATCACGAGGAGGTAAACATAAAATTCGGGAAGTTTCGTGTACATAACTTTGTGTGTCAAATGAATACCGTGAGCCAAGGTAAGCCAATAAATTCTCTGTCCAGTCACATTAAAGTGACCACCTGTACCCCGCATCTCGTGGTCGTGCGGTAGAGTTCTCGCTTCCCACGCCCGGGTTCCCGTGTTCGATTCCCGGCGGGGTCAGGGATTTTCTCTGCCTCGTGATGGCTGGGTGTTGTGTGATGTCCTTAGGTTAGTTGGGTTCAAGTAGTTCTAAGTTCTAGGGGACTGATGACCATCGATGTTAAGTCCCATAGTGCTGAGATCCATTTGAACCATTTGACCACCTGTAAAAAGTCTAAATAACCACCTTCTCCAGCGCTGCGAAACATACAGGAAGACAGTCAGTGAGGTTCTGGAAGGTACCAACAGCGATGTGCAGCCATTCCTTTGCCAGGTGCGTTATACACTGCGTGATCAAAAGTATTCGGACATCCAAAAAACATACGTTTTTCATTTTAGGTGTGCTGTGGTGCCAGCTACAGCCAGGTACTCCATATCAGCGACCTCAGTAGTCATTACACATCGTGAGAGAACAGAATGGGACGCTCCGGGGAACTCACGGACTTCAAACGTGGTCAGGTGATTGGTTGTCACTTGTGCCATTTGTCTGTACGCGAGATTTCCACTCTCCTAAACATCCCTAGGTCCATTGTTGCCGATGTGACAGTGAAGTGGAAACGTTAAGGAACACGTACAGCACAAAAGCGTACAGGCAGACCTCGTTTGTTGACTGACAGAAACCACAGACAGTTGAAGATGTTCGTAATGTGTAATAGGCAGACATCTATCCAGAGCATCACACAGGAACTCCAAACGGCATCAGAATCCACTCCAAGTACTATGACAGTTAGGCGGGAGGCAAGAAAACTTGGATTTCATGGTCGAACGGCAGCTCAAAAGCTACGCCGGTAAATGGCAAACGACGCCTCGCTTGGTGTAAGGAGCGGAAACATTGGACGATTGACACAGTGGAAAAACGTTGTGCGGAGTGACGAATCACGGTACGCAATGTGGCGATCCGATGGCAGGGCGTGAGTATGGCGAAAACTCGATGAATGTCATCTTCCAGTGTGTGTAGTGCCAACAGTAAAATTCGGAGGTGGTGGTGTTATGGTGTGGTCGTGTTTTTCATGGATGGGGCTTGCACCCCTTGTTGTTTTGCATTGCACTATCTCAGCACAGGCCTATACTGATGTTTTAAGCACCTTCTTGCTTCCCACTGTTGAAGAGGAATTCGGGGATGGCGATTGCATCTTTCAACGCGATCGAGCACCTGTTTATAATGCATTGCCTGTGGCGGAGTGGTTACACGGCAATAACATCCCTGTATTGGACTGGCCTGCACAGAGTCCTGACATGAATCCTATAGAAGACCTTTGGGATGTTTTCCAATGCCGACTTCGTTCCAGGACTCACCGACCGACATCGATACCTCTTCTGAGTGCAGCAATCCGTGAAGAATGGGCTGCCATTCCCCAAGAAATCCGGCCGCGGTGGTCTCGCGGTTCTAGGCGCGCAGTCCGGAACCGTGCGACTGCTACGGTCGCAGGTTCGAATCCTGCCTCGGGCATGGATGTGTGTGATGTCCTTAGGTTAGTTAGGTTTAAGTAGTTCTAAGTTCTAGAGGACTAATGACCACAGCAGTTGAGTCCCATAGTGCTCAGAGCCATTTGAACCATTCCCCAAGAAACCTTCCAGCATCCGATTGAACGTAGGCCTACGAGAGTGGGAGCTGTCATCGAGGCTAAGGATTGGCCAACACCATATTGCATTCCAGCATTATCGATGGAGGGCGCCTCGAACTTGTAAGTCATTTTCAGCCAGGTGTCCAGATACTGTAGATCACATAGTGTATTTCTCGGGTGAGGATACATGGCGCGAACAGCCTTAAAGAGGTGGTCCCACAGATTCACGATTCTGATGAAATCCAGGGAGCTTTGTGGCAAGGGGAGTACGGTAAATCTATCCTGGTGTTCTTCGAACCACACAGGTACACAGTGATCTGTATAAAAATCAAATGGTTCAAATGCCTCTGAGCACTATGAAACTTAGCTTCTGAGGTCATCAGTCCCCTAGAACTTAGAACTACTTAAACCTAGTTAACCTAAGGACGTCACACACATCCATGCCCGAGGCAGGATTCGAACCTGCGGCCGTAGCGGTCGCGCGGTTCCAGACTGTAGCGCGTAGAACCGTTTGGCCACCCTGGCCGGCGGTCTGTATCACACATCGCATTGTGCTGCTGGTAGATCCCATAGTGCCGAGACAAAACAAACTGCATACAGATTTGGATATGGTCCCCGAGGATAGATTGGTTCAAATGGCTCTGAGCACTATGGGACTTAACATCTGTGGTCATCAGTCCCCTAGAACTTAGAACTACTTAAACCTAGTTACATCTACATCTACATGACTACTCTGCAATTCACATTTAAGTGCTTGGCAGAGGGTTCATCGAACCACAATCATACTATCTCTCTACTATTCCACTCCCGAACAGCGAGCGGGAAAAACGAACACCTAAACCTTTCTGTTCGAGCTCTGATTTCTCTTATTTTATTTTGATGATCATTCCTACCTATGTAGGTTGGGCTCAACAAAATATTTTCGCATTCGGAAGAGAAAGTTGGTGACTTAAATTTCGTAAAAAGGTCTCGCCGCGACGAAAAGCGTCTATGCTGTAATGACTTCCATCCCAACTCGTGTATCATATCTGCCACACTCTCTCCCCTATAACGCGATAATACAAAACGAGCTGCCCTTCTTTGCACCCTCTCGATGTCCTCCGTCAATCCGACCTGGTAAGGATCCCACACCGCGCAGCAATATTCTAACAGAGGACGAACGAGTGTAGTGTAAGCTGTCTCTTTAGTGGACTTGTTGAATCTTCTAAGTGTCCTGCCAATGAAACGCAACCTTTGGCTCGCCTTCCCGATAATATTATCTATGTGGTCCTTCCAACTGAAGTTGTTAGTAATTTTAACACCCAGGTACTTAGTTGAATTGACAGCCTTGAGAATTGTACTATTTATCGAGTAATCGAATTCCAACGGATTTCTTTTGGAACTCATGTGGATCATCTCACACTTTTCGTTATTTAGCGTCAACTGCCACCTGACACACCATACAGCAATCTTTTCTAAATCGCTTTGCAGCTGATACTGGTCTTCGGATGACCGTACTAGACGGTAAATTACAGCATCATCTGCGAACAGTCTAAGAGAACTGCTCAGATTGTCACCCAGGTCATTTATATAGATCAGGAACAGTAGAGGTCCCAGGACGCTTCCCTGGGGAACACCTGATATCACTTCAGTTTTACTCGATGATTTGCCGTCTATTACTACGAACTGCGACCTTCCTGACAGGAAATCACGAATCCAGTCGCACAACTGAGACGATACCCCATAGCTCCGCAGCTTGATTAGAAGTCTCTTGTGAGGAACGGTGTCAAAAGCTTTCCGGAAATCTAGAAATACGGAATCAACTTGAGATCCCCTGTCGATAGCGGCCATTACTTCGTGCGAATATAGAGCTAGCTGCGTTGCACAAGAGCGATGTTTTCTGAAGCCATGCTGATTACGTGTCAATAGATCGTTCCCTTCGAGGTGATTCATAATGTTTGAATACAGTATATGCTCCAAAACCCTACTGCAAACCGACGTCAATGATATAGGTCTGTAGTTAAATGGATTACTCCTACTACCCTTCTTGAACACTGGTGCGACCTGCGCTATTTTCCAATCTGTAGGTACAGATCTATCGGTGAGCGAGCGGTTGTATATGAGTGCTAAGTAGGGAGCTATAGTATCAGCGTAATCTGAAAGGAACCTAATCGGTATACAATCTGGACCTGAAGACTTGCCTGTATCAAGCGATTTGAGTTGCTTCGCAACCCCTAAGGTATCTACTTCTAAGAAACTCATGCTAGCAGATGTTCGTGTTTCAAATTCTGGAATATTCCATTCGTCTTCCCTGGTGAAGGAATTTCGGAAAACTGCGTTCAATAACTCCGCTTTAGCGGCACAGTCGTCGATAACAGTACCATCGGCACTGCGCAGCGAAGGTAGTGACTGCGTCTTGCCGCTTGTGTACTTTACATACGACCAGAATTTCTTCGGATTTTCTACCAAATTTCGAGACAATGTTTCGTTGTGGAACCTATTAAAGGCATCTCGCATCGAAGTACGTGCCAAATTTCGCGCGTCTGTAAATTTTAGCCCATCTTCAGGATTTCGCGTTCTTCTGAACTTCGCATGACCTAAGGACATCCTAAGGACATCACACACATCCATGCCAGAGGCAGGATTCGAACCTGCGACCGTAGCAGTCGTGCGATTCCGGACTGAGCGCCTAGAACCGCTAGACCACCGCGGCCGGCGCCCGAGGATAGATGCGTACTTGTTTTGATCCATTGAGCCTTCCGGGATGAGACCGCTCAGAGAAAGTCACGAAAGGATTCCACAGACCATAATGCTCCTACGGCCTGGCCGGCCGGAGTGGCCGAGCCGTTCTAGGCGCTACACTCTGGAACCGCTCCACCGCTACGGTCGCAGGTTCGAATCCTGCCTCGGGCATGGATGTGTGTGATGTCCTTCGGGTAGTTAGGTTTAAGTAGTTCTAAGTTCTAGGGGACTAATGACCTCAGAAGTTAAGTCCCATAGTGCTCAGAGCCATCCTAAGGCCTGATCCCTTCCAAATATGTTGCAACGTGTTTGCTTTCACCCCAGTCGAGGATAAAACGAGATACATCTGAGAAGGACACGTGTCGCAGCTCAGTGGACGTTCAGTTACGGTACTGGCGTGCAAATTCCAGCCTTCATCGGCGATAAGCAGCAGGGAGCCAAGGTGCATGAACCAGTCGCCTATTGCGGAACCCTGTAACATCTACATCTACATGTGTACTCCGTTAGCCACCAAGCGGTGTGTGGCGGAGGGCACAATTCGCGCCAAAGTCATATTGCCCTCCCCCCCCCCCCCCCTTTCTCCCTGTTCCACTCGCTGATCGCCCGAGGGAAAACCGATTGTCTGAACGCCTCAGTACGAGCTCTAATTTCCCTTATCTTTGAATGGTGATCGCTCCTCGGTTTGAAAGTTGTAGTAATAATATATGCTCTACATCCTCGGCGAAGATCAGATTTCGGAATTTAGTGAGCAGCCCCTTCTGTTTAGCGCGTCGCCTATCTGCAAGTGTGTCCCACTTCAGACTTTCAATGAGATTGGTAACACTCATGCTATAGCGAAATGTACCAGTCATGAATCTTGCCGCTCTTCTTTGGACCTTCTCAATCACCGGACGCAGTAGCCGAGCGGCTCTAGGCGCTTCAGTCAGGAACAGTGCTACCGCCACGGCCGCAGGGCATGGATGTGTGTGATGTCCTTAGATTAACTAGGTTTAAGTAGTTCTAGATTCTAGGGGACTGATGACCTAAGATGTTAAGTCCCATAGTGCTCAGAGCCATTTGAACCAATCTCTTGAATCAGATCCAACTGGTAACGGTCCCCTACAGACGAACATTATTTAAAGACTGGACGAACTAACGTATTGTAACCAATTTCCTTTGTTGAAGGACAGCATCGCTTCAGGATTCTACCAATAAACGCAATCTAGAGTTTGCCTTGCCCGTTGCTTGTGTAATCTGATCATTCAATTTGAGATCATTTCGAATATTCACACCCAAACACTTAACGGATGTTACCGCTTCCAAAGACTAGATTTTCGCCTTGTTATACGCAGTAGGTTACGCTTACTAATATTGAGAGATAACTGCCAGTCATTACACCACGCATTTGTTTTCTGCAAATCCTCATTGATTTGTTCACAAATTTCTTGTGATACTACTTACCTGTAGACTACAGCATCATCGGCAAACAGTCTAATGCCGCTGTCAGTACCATCAACCAGATCATTTATGGAAATCATAAAAAGCAGCGGATCTATTACACTGCCCTGGAGCACACCTGAAGTTACGCTGGTTTCTGTTGAAGTCACCCCATTCAGAACGACATCCTGTTCTCTGTCTGTTAGAAAATTTTCTATCCAACCACATATGTCATCGGATCGACCTTTTATGTGTAAGCGACAGTGCGGAAGTGAGTCGAACGCCTTTCGAAAGTCGAGGAATATGGCTTCAACTTGGGAGCCGGTATCTAGAGCGTGTTGTAAATAATGCACAAAGAGGGCCAGTGTCTCGCATGACCGCTGTTTCCTAAAACCATGCTGGTTTCTTCAGATGAGCTTCTCAGAGTCATGAAAGGTCATTATGTCTGAACACAAAATATGTTCCATGATTCTACAACAGATCGACGTCAGTGAAATTGGCCGGTAATTATGTGCATCCTATTTTCTACCCTTTTTATAGATTGCTATGACCTGGACCTTCTTCCAGTCCAGTGGAACTTTTCGCTGTTCCAATGATCTCTGATAGATGATGAATAAGAATGGTGCTATATGTGTAGCATAGTGAAAGCGTAATCTAACGGGGATACCGTCTGTGCCAGATGCCTTCCTGGCATCTAGGAATCTTAACTGTTTTACAATCCCAGATACACTAACCAGTATGTCAGCCATCCTTGCGTTTGTTCGATAATTGAAAGGGGGAATAGTGCTGCAGTCCTATACCGTAAACGAATTTTTGAAAGCTAGGTTTAGGATTTCGGCCCTCTGTTTATCGTCATCCGTTACTTTACCCGTACTGCCAGCAAGAGAAGGTACTGAATTATTTGTAGCGTTCATATATTTTACGTACGACCAAAATTTTTTGGGTTTGTTTTTAGAATGTGCAGATAAAATATTGCTTTCAAATTCGTTACAAGAATCTCTCATTGACCTTTTGACAGCTGCTTTCATTTCGCATAATTTTTTGTTTGTCAGCGGGCCAGTGACTACGCTTAAAACGAGTGTGCAAAATTCTCTGCTTTCTCAGCAACTTTTCCCTCCCGCATATTTTTGCGAGGCACTTACTCCTCTAGCACGTGGTGGGCAATACCTTTAAATTCCGGCCAAAGATGCTCAATATCTTTATGTCCCGCGGTGAATGCTTGGAGCTGACTATGAAGATATTCATTAATGACACTAAGCAGCAACGTTCGCTAAACGGTCCTTCGGGAAGCAGTGTTGGTAGCCCCTTTGTTCATATGGACGGCCAGTTGCTCAACAGTTGCGGGGGTCTTCGCCCGTACACGTCTCCGCTACCACGGTTCACCCTTGTCACCTATGGCCCGTGGTGCGCCACAGCTGCCTCGTTGCCGGTTTTGGATAGCGTCATTTTGTCACGAGCGGTATACTTTAACCACGTCTGATCCCTAACTGCTTACAGATGAGCCATGACGGTAATGCTTCCATCCTTGGCCCGAACACCACTGATCATGCTCGTTTGGACATCAGGTAAATCGCTCCGTTTCCGCAAGATGAAAACGACTGCACAGTTTTCCACGTTCCCCCGACGTGCTTTATATACCCTCCACCGATAGAGCTGTCACTTGCCATCCTTGAGAGGTTATTGCGCGTTGACGTCGAACATAGGCGGTGGTCACATTAATGCGACTGGACCATGTACGTATTCACTTAATTGTCAGCTTCCTAGATGTTAGGTCATATAATATCTGTTACTCACCAAAATAGAGAAAAGCAACAAATACACTCCTGGAAATTGAAATAAGAACACCGTGAATTCATTGTCCCAGGAAGGGGAAACTTTATTGACACATTCCTGGGGTCAGATACATCACATGATCACACTGACAGAACCACAGGCACACAGACACAGGCAACAGAGCATACACAATGTCGGCACTAGTACAGTGTATATCCCCCTTTCGCAGCAATGCAGGCTGCTATTCTCCCATGGGGCGATCGTAGAGATGCTGGATGTAGTCCTGTGGAACGGCTTGCCATGCCATTTCCACCTGGCGCCTCAGTTGGACCAGCGTTCGTGCTGGACGTGCAGACCGCGTGAGACGACGCTTCATCCAGTCCAAAACATGCTCAATGGGGGACAGATCCGGAGATCTTGCTGGCCAGGCTAGTTGACTTACACCTTCTAGAGCACGTTGGGTGGCACGGGATACATGCGGACGTGCATTGTCCTGTTGGAACAGCAAGTTCCCTTGCCGCTCTAGGAATGGTAGAACGATGGGTTCGATGACGGTTTGGATGTACCGTGCACTATTCAGTGTCCCCTCGACGATCACCAGAGGTGTACGGCCAGTGTAGGAGATCGCTCCCCACACCATGATGCCTCGTGTTGGCCCTGTGTGCCTCGGTCGTATGCAGTCCTGATTGTGGCGCTCACCTGCACGGCGCCAAACACGCATACGACCATCATTGGCACCAAGGCAGAAGCGACTCTCATCGCTGAAGACGACACGTCTCCATTCGTCCCTCCATTCACGCCTGTCGCGACACCACTGGAGGCGGGCTGCACGATGTTGGGGCGTGAGCGGAAGACGGCCTAACGGTGTGCGGGACCGTAGTCCAGCTTCATGGTGACGGTTGCGAATGGACCTCGCCGATACCCCAGGAGCAACAGTGTCCCTAATTTGCTGGGAAGTGGCATTACGGCCCCCTACGGCACTGCGTAGGATCCTACGGTCTTGGCGTGCATCCGTGCGTCGCTGCGGTCTGGTCCCAGGTCGACGGGCACGTGCACCTTCCGCCGACCACTGGCGACAACATCGATGTGTTGTGGAGACCTCACGCCCCACGTGTTGAGCAATTCGGCGGTACGTCCACCCGTCCTCACGCATGCCCACTATACGCCCTCGCTCAAAGTCCGTCAACTGCACATACGGTTCACGTCCACGCTGTCGCGGCATGCTACCAGTGTTAAAGACTGCGATGGAGCTCCGTATGCTACGGCAAACTGGCTGACACTGACGGCGGCGGTGCACAAATGCTGCGCAGCCATTCGACGGCCAACACCGCGGTTCCTGGTGTGTCCGCTGTGCCATACGTGTGATCATTGCTTGTACAGCCCTCTCGCAGTGTCCGGAGCAAGTATGGTGGGTCTGACACACCGGTGTCAATGTGTTCTTTTTTCCATTTCCAGGAGTGTATGTTTGTAAACATAAGGAGAAACTGATAACAACAATTTTTTTCAGAAGAAAACACTCTCCAGAGTATGTTATTTGATAATATACTAAGGCATATCAAACGACTACGACTGTGAAGCCACTGAATATCAAAACTTTTTGCAATGTTGTTAATATTATCATCTATCAACATTTAAACGAACTTTGTGATTCACTGAACAATAAAAGTAGCAAGATGTATAGAACAACTTATTTTAGACGTTTCATCAATACCTACGTAGGGCCTAAGTATATTTGCTGTGCCACTTATTACATACCAGTACCCTTCATCTGCCAAGAAACTCGTCCTACACCACTCGAGCACTCAACCCAGGTTGAGATTCCTTGGGAGAGTCCTTAGAATATGTAGTCCATCAACAAATAAGATGGCTTACAAAACACTCGTTCGACCTATACTCATCAGTGTGGGGTCCGTACCAGGTCGGATTGACAGAGGAGATAGAGAAGATCCAAAGAAGAGCGGCGCGTTTCGTCACAGGGTTAATTGGTAAGCGTGATAGCGTTACGGAGATGTTTAGGAAACTCAAGTGGCAGACTCTGCAGGAGATGCGCTCTGCATCGCGATGTAGCCAGGTTTCGAGAGGGTGCGTTTCTCGATGAGGTATCGAATATATTGCTTCCCCCTATTTATACTTCCCGAGGAGATCACGAATGTAAAATTAGAGAGATTCGAGCGCCCACGGAGGCTTTCCGGCAGTCGTTCTTCCCGCGAACCATACGCGACTGGAACAGGAAAGGGAGGTAATGACAGTGGCACGTTAAGTGCCATCCTCCACACACCGTTGGGTGGCTTGCGGAGTATAAATTTAGATGTAGATGTAGAACCATTTTCTTCCTTGTTTCCGAAGCAGTTTCCGAACATGTGTTTATCGAGCGATCAAGTCTCAATGACGATCAATGACGATAGTCCTGTCTCACTGGAACGCCACTGGCCGGGGTGAAAACTCCGGTCTGAGTGTCATCATTATCAACCCATCCTCTTTCAAATTACGTCGCCAGTGGCGCTGTTCCCAAAAAATTTCTCTGAGCACTATGGGAGTTAACATCTGAGGTCATCAGTCCCCTAGAACTTAGAACTACTTAAACCTAACTAACCTAAGGACATCACACACATCCATGCCCGAAGCAGGTTTCGAACCTGCGATCGTAGCGGCCGCGCGGTTCCAGACTGAATCGCCTAGAACCGCTCGGCCACACCGGCCGGCCGTTGTCCGCAGCCAGTTGTGGAGAGTACATGTACATTGTACAATCAGATCACATTTTCTACATCGACTTCGATTTCTTTTCCAAAGATTTTAAATCTTGCTACCATTATACCAAACGCATTTTCCACTGTTCTGCATGCAAGCGATAAACGATAGTTGAATATACATCCTCCAATGTCAGCTTTCGTTTCGAAAAGGGCTTCATTAAATTCGGTGACGAAGGGAACTCGTCATCACCCAATAAGTGGTCATTAAGAAAATTAAGCTTACTATTGTCTAAGGCTGACTTAAGCGAGGATGACTGGAATACACTAGCGTCATGAGCTCTCCCATTGGTTCCCACACCTGTGTATAAAAACTTACAATCAGCTTCTACCAGTGCCAATGTATAGCTGTGTAACCTCATTTGTAGTTGTAAAACACAGAGCAACTCCCAGACGGACCCTTTAAGGCCACATGCTTTCCGTCAACAGCATCAACAAATCAAGGAAAATTCCATTTTGTTTCAAAAGTTTTTTTGTATTTCCACTCCTTCCTACGATTTCTGCTGACCCTAAAAAAATTAAAATTTAATTAAAAAGAAAATAGAATTTGCAAGTGCGTACAAACAAATATCATAAACATTGAGAGTTGTGATTGCGGTTAATTATTGGTCGTCCTTTAATTTCAGGTTGCACCAGCTATCAGTGCTAATGTGAAGGACTCATCACAGCCCTCACTTGTGCCTACTATTCCAAGCAAGTTGGCAAAAGTTGAGGGTGCCATAGAGAAGTTACAGAAAATATCCGAGAGATGAGGAACCTCCTCTTGAAAAACAGACTTACATGCCAGGACCATATCCAATCAATGTTAACAGAAGAGAGTAAAATTGATGGAAGCCCCACAACCAACAATTACTCCAATGTTATTCGGAACCTCGTCCAACGCCGTTGATTTAGACGACTAATTTATAGCGGAAGGAAATTTTGGTTACAGTCATTTACAGTAATGTCATTGCCTGACAAAGAAGTTTTGTTCTATATCCAACATTTAATAATGAAATGTACTAAATAAAATTTATATATTTTATTTCATCCACCTTTGTATGTTTGGCAAAGTTGTTTGTAGTGACAACCTCGAAATATATATGCACATTTCTGTATTTATTTATTTTTAACACACCAGTATTGCTAAGAATGTGCTTCTCTCGGTTCAGTAACGTTTATTTCATGATACAAGAGACAATCCCACTGCTGATTTTTCTTCTACCACATACAATAGATTAACTAGTTAGCAAGCAATAACTTGAGAGCTCTTACATTCATATATTCTTGTAATGCTGTAGTTATTGCTGTATGTACTTGTTGCATAAAACTTGAAACGGTCGGTATTCGAAACACGATGGCTAGAGTTTGGTAACAGTCACCGCTAACTAAAATTCGTAGGGAAGCACGAGCAGGAATTACGTTTCTCATTCGCTTATCTGTTTTTGACATTCTGTTTTCAATTAAATTATACAGTTTGTAAAACTGTCTCACACTCATTCTCATAATTCTCTTATATTTTAGAGTACCCTCCTTGGCAAGTTCGCCAAAGTATTATAGACGAAGGAGGAGAAGAAGGAGGGGAAATACTTGTAAGGCTATAGATCGAGCGGACGAGACTGAATCTTTTCAGGAAATTATGCCTGGGGATCGGGGTAAATATAGCGTTACTTGCAATATTATAGTAAATGTTGTTAAGAGAAAACGACATATAATTGTTCTTAAAAGCACAGTCAAATTCGGAGAGACACTGTTTCAGTCGAAGGAGATAGACGTTAGTGTTACATAGTTGCAAGGATCTGTTACCATGAAAGTAGAACCATGTGAACCGTGTAAGTCATCACTAAGAGTCAATGCGCGCGGCAAAGTGCCGAAGAGCTCAAGGAAGTTGACCGAGCGAGGTGGCGCAGTGGTTAGCACACTGGACTCGCATTCGGGAAGACGACGGTTCAATCCCGTCTCGAGCCATCCTGATTTAGGTTTTCCGTGATTTCCCTAAATCGCTTCAGGCAAATGCCGGGATGGTTCCTTTGAAAGGGCACGGCCGATTTCCTTCCCAATCCTTCCCTAACCCGAGCATGTGCTCCGTCTCTAATGACCTCATTGTCGACGGGACGTTAAACACTAACCACCACCACCACCAAGGAAGTTGGTTTTAAAAAGGAAAGGTATAAGGAAGCATGGGACTGCAAGGCCTAGTCAATCAGTAATCAACTGTAAAATAAGAAAGGTTACTGGAGCTAGCGACCAGTATGATGTGAGAGGTATTACTGCAAGTAGTTGTGTAAGTATAGTTTTAAGGATGTTAGTTCTGAAGAAACGCAAGGGAAATTTTTGTGTCGAAGACAATGTTCCAAATGAAATACGAAAATAGTGGGTAAAAAAACACCTGATAAACTAAGGAAAATTGTAAATTTGTGAAAGCTTGTAAGGACAGAAATAAGAATAATGTAGCATAACTTTAAAAGGGGTTCAGTAAACCAAAACTTATGAAAAATGGTGTGGAAATTAGGGGACAAAGGGAAAATCCATGCAAGTCAGCTCACATGAGCAACAATGTTGGTGCAACGGGCACAGTGTACAATTATCCAGGGTGTAACGGGTATTAATGCAGATATTTCTGTTTGTGACTGAGGTCACTGAACGCAAGAACGTTACATCAGTTTTTACGTCATTTGCGGACGAGTAATAATAGCTATTATAAGTCATATATTTTTAGGATGGGTTAGTACCTCCAAGTAAATGTGCCAAGAGCAAGCCACTAGCGCTTAATTTCCCCTGGTAGCAAGTCAGGTGTTGGACTGTGGATGCGTAGACCCCAAATGGTTAGTCTATACTGACAGTGGTGGTCTACTTAGTGGTGCAGTTACGAGTTTACAGAAAACATCAGGTCGTAAAGTTTATGACATGTTTGTAGGAAGACTGTGTGACACAGGGAAAAAACAACCAACCCACTGATGTGTCTACGTATTAAGGTACCACATGTAAAAACATCTGCACTTATATCCGTTATACACTAAATACGTAAATGTACGAGATTGTTGAAGAGGATCATCAGTGGCAAAATTTGGGACGAATGTTTTGGAAAAAGTGAATTACTTCGTTGTACTTGCTTATATTTATAAACTTTCTGCGAAGCGAACTCAGAGGCGAAGAGGCTATCTCAGGGCATGTGTGCCAATCGGAATGCCAACAAGGTGTACCGCCGATTTTGCGGAACACAGACACAAGGCAAGCATTGCTACACAACCTCAGAGCGAGGGAGGCAGTAGCTCAAACGCCGCGGTACTACATGGCAGGGTAGTACGAAGTAACTTCAGCCCCAGGCCGCCACTACAATAGTCAAACGTTGCAGAAAGACCCAGTCTCGGCGACCCAAAATGATTATCGTATTACAACAGCGAGACAAGAAGCGCTGACAAGACCAATAAATGAGGCAAATTTGATCATGCACCCAGAGGCACCATAACAAGGCCTTTGGAGCTCAAAGACACATCCAGTCATACTGCCATTCTGTCTGTGTTGTTAAAAACACAGCGAATGACGTCTGATGAGTTTCAGTGAAACCGTAACAAGCTGATAGATGATGGTCTGGCTACTATGTGCTCGGTGACTACAGTACCTAGATGCAGCCAACCTGATGCAAATCACGGTTGTGGACTGCCGCTGGTGCCTACTGGGATATCGAGGACGAGGAGAAGATTGGTGTACAACCAGCCCTGCTTCAGTGAGAGTCAGTTGCAGATGATCTGCAATCTGTTATTTCCACACTGACCAGGCTTGGCGCGTTTTTGCAGCTCCCTGGCCGACTCGTGAACATCTGCTGAACTCCTGGTCCATGCATGGTGGATGACCATGGCTGGTCTTCACGACTGTTGACTTCCTGGACCACACAGTCGGCTGACTATTTGGGTGGGCGACGCCTGTCGGTCTCCATGCTGCCGCCAGCACAATGCACGGTGCAGCTACACTGTGTGATCAAAAGTATCCGGACACCTGGCTGAAAATGACTTAAAAGTTCGTGGGGCCCTCCATCGGTAATGCTGGGATTCAGTATGGTGTTGGCCCACCGTCAGCCTTGATGACAGCTTCCAGTCTTCTTCTTGAGGAGGAGGGAGGAGGATCTTAGTGTTTAACGTCCCGTCGACAACGAGGTCATTAGAGACGGAGCGCAAGCTCGGGTGAGGGAAGGATGGGGAAGGAAATCGGCCGTGCCCTTTCAAAGGAACCATCCCGGCATTTGCCTGAAGCGATTTAGGGAAATCACGGAAAACCTAAATCAGGATGGCCGGAGACGGGATTGAATCGTCGTCCTCCCGAATGCGAGTCCAGTGTGCTAACCACTGCGCCACCTCGCTCGGTAGTCTTCTTCTTGTTTGAAGCACTTAAACAATGAGCATTTGCAGATACTGCCTATCTCATGAGACATTGCCCTGATGTCCCTACAAACATTACTCATGCTGCCATAACGTATGTATTTTTAGCTGATTGATCAACAGACTGTTTCTCACCGTCTCGCGATGTTACACGCGTTTCCCAAACCCTAAGAGGACTACATTACTATAACACCTCAAACTAAACACTTTTCCTATAGGGGAACAACACAGAGCAAGAAACTCATTCAATCACGTTTGCAATCGCAAACCAACTGACCTAACAGGTGGGCTGTGAACAGTGGAAGCAAACCTTGGACTTTCCACATTCTTTCCGTTGAAGGACCGATTTACAACGTTCTTTCCGTTACCACTAAAAGTGAAATCCTTTGTATATCGGTGACTTGCCACTTTATTTCAAAGTCATTTTAATTGCCTTGTAGTACCAAAGACGAAGCATCAGAATGTGCTATAAAGTCATTTCTTGATTGAATGGAATTAACCCGGCTTTTTGTGGTGCCTCCAAATGTTATTACAGATATCGGTGCGTAATTAACACCTGCGGGCAGAAATTGGACCATTCGCCCACACTCCGTGCCCAGCATGAAATGCGACGCCAGCTCCTCGGGTCGCAGCATCACGATCTATCTCAGAAAACAGACTGAAGAAAGCCAAACTTACATATGTGGATTTGGAGAAAGCTGTTAATATTGCCTACAATACACACCTTGGAATTCTGATGTTATCAGGTATAAATTTCAGAGTGACTGGGGTGCAGTTAAGGAGACAGTAATGGAGAAGGGAGTGAGACGGGGTTGTAATCTGTCCCAGAGGTTATTAAATCTGTATACAGGGTGTTACAAAAAGGTACGGCCAAACTTTCAGGAAACATTCCTCACACACAAAGAAAGAAAATATGTTATGTGGACATGTGTCCGGAAACGCTTACTTTCCATGTTAGAGCTCATTTTATTACTTCTCTTAAAATCACATTAATCATGGAATGGAAACACACAGCAACAGAACGTACCAGCGTGACTTCAAACACTTTGTTACAGGAAATGTTCAAAATGTCCTCCGTTAGCGAGGATACATGCATCCACCCTCTGTCGCTTGGAATCCCTGATGCGCTGATGCAGCCCTGGAGAATGGCGTATTGTATCACAGCCGTCCACAATACGAGCACGAAGAGTCTCTACATTTGGTACCGGGGTTGCGTAGATAAGAGCTTTCAAATGCCCCCATAAATGAAAGTCTAGACGGTTGAGGTCAGGAGAGCTTGGAGGCCATGGAATTGGTCCGCCTCTACCAATCCATCGGCCACCGAATCCGTTGTTGAGAAGCGTACGAACACTTAGACTGAAATGTGCAGGAGCTCCATCGTTCATGAACCACATGTTGTGTCATACTTGTAAAGGCACATGTTCTAGCAGCACAGGTAGAGTATCCCGTATGAAATCATGATAACGTGCTCCGTTGAGCGTAGGTGGAAGAAAATCTGTGTTGATGACGTGATTGCACAATTGCGTGCGGATTCTCGTCAGCCCACACATGTTGATTGTGAAAATTTACTGGCGGTGAATCGAGGAAGTACAGTACATACTGACGAAACTAAAATGAGCTCTAACATGGAAATTGTTTCCGGACACATGTACACATAACATCTTTTCTTTATTTGTGTGTGAGGAATGTTACCTGAAAGTTTGGCCGTACCTTTTTGTAACATCCTGTATAGATCGTACAAAAATGGAAACTTAGCAGTAATTTCGAAAGGGAATTAATATTCACTGAAAATAAATGAAAGCTTTGGGGTTCGCCGATGACACTGTATTTCTATCAGAAATGCCGAATGTTTGCGACACCAGTTGGACAGAATAGATTTTTTCTTGAAAAGAGATCACGAAATGAATATCAAGAAAATCAAAACAAGGGTAATGGAATGTAGTCGAATTAAAACAGGTGATACTGAGGGAATTAGATTCGGAAATTACGCAATAAAAGTAGTAGAAGAATTTTGCCGTTTGGGTAGCAAAATAACTGACTACGGTAGAAATAAAGAGGATGTGAAATACAGAATGGCAATAGTAAGACGAGCGTTTCTGAAAGAGGAAATATCTTAACATCGAATATAAATTTAAGTGTTAGGAAATATTTTGCTGAAAGTGTTTGTGTGGAGTGGAGTCTTGTATGGAAGTGAAACACGGGCTATGTTCAGCATAGAAAAGAAAGGGATGGGTAGATCGGACAACCAATGAAGAGCTACTGAATAGAATCGGGGAAATGAGATTTTTTATGATATAGGCTGACTAACAGAAGAGATAGGTAGGTAGGACACATCTTAGGCGTCAAGGGAAAGTTAATTTGGTAATGCAGAGAAGCATGTGGATAAACGTCGAATTCTGGAAGGAGACCAACGGCGACTGCAGTAAGCAAATTCCGATGGCCGTGGTTACAATAGTCATGCGGAAATGAAAAATCCCGCACAGGATAAACTAGCATGGAGAAATGCATCAAATCAGTCTTCTTACTGAAGATCGTAACAACAAATATAAGAGGGCGTGCTGAAAAGTAATGCCTCCCAAACTCATACAGCTTTTCAAATAAAACAAGCGTTTTTAACGTTCTGCATCTTTACTCATCATGTCTACATATTTGCAACCCTTTGCCAATAGAGTGCTCCGAAATGCAGCATGTAACATGGCGGTGTATAACGTAACTATGTCGGTGCGTGAGGAACGGCGTGGTGTAATCGAGTTTCGCTCACATGGAGCACCTTTTCGTGCAGCATGTCAATGCCAGAGCACACACGAACACTACAGCATGGGGAGGAATCCGACTCCTTTAGTTCACTATCAACTATCATTCTCCATACAGTCCCGATTTGGCCCCCTCAGCTCTTCGTCTGTTTCCAAAACTTAAAGAACATCTTTGAGTACGTCACTTTGATAATGATGAAGCGGTATAAGAAGAGGTGAGGTTGTTATGTTCTACATTAACGGTATCAACAAACTGGTATCTCTTTGGGACATGTGTGTTTGTCGCCAAGGCAACTATGTTGAGAAGTAAATATGTAGACATGAAGAATAACGCTATATAATGTTAATAACATCTGTATTAATTGAAAAGCTTTATGAGTTTTCACACAAAAAATTCGGAGGTATTACTTTTCAGTACGCCCTTGTATGATGACGTTCTCCTATCGTCTTCCCAACGTCACGTTATGTAGAATGGTGTTGAAATTAGTGTATATATCCAGTGTGACAGAAAAACTTACAGCGCCTACTGATGATTTGTGATAATCGAAATTGGTAGCTGTAACGAACATTTTTATGGCAATTGATGGTGATAAAAATTTGTTTTAAATATGTTAGTTATCTCTGAGAGAAGTGAATGTGAGTTTCACCTTCGTTATGGAAAAGTCATGCAAAAATACATACAGTACCAACAGAAACCATTCGAACAGCAATGATCGCAGCTTCAATAACTACTTTGCTAAGTACACCAAAGGTAGGTGCGCAACATTGAGGTAGCAGGAAGCGAACCCCTGCGATAGATATCTGTATCTATGTGGAAGTGGCCTCCCAGCACGGTAGCTACCAACTCAAACACTAGGCAACATATGGGAAACAATAATAATCATCTGTTGAAATAAGGTACGTCAAACATCAAACCTTTGGCTTCCAGAGAAGTTTTACACCTACTCTAACCTAACACAGTAGATGATTACTAACTAATCCAACCGAAGTTCAGTGTAGATTGCTGTTTAGAGAGTTTAAGTTCAGTCTCTCAGTAGGTATACAATTCTGCTATCACTACGATGACTGTTCGACACTCGGCGTAAACTATCCGACGACTAGACTGGTCGGCATTGCAGATAACTTGTAAACAACTGTGGAACTACTGGACCTGGGCGAGTGTCGGCTTGCGGTCTCTTAAATCATGCGCTCGGCGTATGAATGTTATCCTATGAACTGCGGGGGGCATTCAATAAGTAATACCCCCCTTTTTCTGAAAGCAGGTTGGTTTTATTTAGGATTCCAGTGCATCATTTTATTCCGCGCTCTTATTTTTCAACATAATTTCCGTTCAGTTCGACGGCCTTACGCTACCTTACTGGGAGGTCCTGTATGTTCGCATGGTACCACTCTGTTAGTTGAAGTCGGAGCCAACGTCTTGCTGTATCAATAACCTCGCCACCATCCACGTACTGCTTTCCGAGGAATGCATACTTTATTGGGCCAGACAGATGGAAGTCGGAAGGCATGAGATTTGGTCTGTAGCGTGGATAAGGAAGAACAGTCCAATAAAGTTTTGTGAGCTCCTCTCGGATGCACAGACTTGTGTGAGGCCTTGTGTTGTCATGGAGAAGGAGAAGATCGTTTGCATCTTTCTGGCGACGAACACGCTGAATTCGTTTCTTCAATTTCCTGAGGGCAGCACAGTGCACTTCAGAATTGGTCGTTGCAGTATGAGGAAGGACATTAAACAGAATAACCCTTTCAGAGTCCCAGAAGACCGTAGCCATGATTTTACCGGCTGAGAGTGCGGCTTTGAGCTTCACCTCAAATGAGTGCCCGCACGTTCCAACACTGCAGGACACACAGCTGTATGCTACCGGCCGGCACGCGAGAGATCGTATAGTTTCGCGCGACCTTGTTACGATGACGACTGACGCCTCGCCCAAAGACTCACCGTCTTTTACTTTATTTTTTATTTATTTTTTTACTGCCCGGTCTGTGTAGACATTCTGCAAGCGTCTATGAATATCTGCGAGGCTCTGATTTTCCGCCAAAAGAAACTCAATGACAGCTCTCTACTTGGAACGCACTTCCGTTACAGACGCCACTTTGAAGGCTACGTAGAGCCCCACAACCTCTCAGAAACTATAGGTGCTGAACCGGGAGTATTCCACAATGTCGCACAAGAAATTTCACATTTTCCAACCGAAACTGGCGGTTAAAAAGCTTGTGTTGTATTATTTATTGAACGTCCCTCGTATTTAGCAGATGCATTAAATAGTTCTGGGTTTCAGCGCTCTCTGTGGTCCACACATAACTACTGGTGGACGACTATCTTATTTGAATGTGTTGTGCGGAAGCATAAAGTAGATCTTGGTATGAACACCATCTAGAGGGCTACTGACAATACTGTTTGTGTCGCCTTACTGACAAGGGGACCGCACCCAGTCGCCATCACCGATGTCGACAGGTTTGTGGTATACACAGGGCTTAGCCAGCAATGAAAGTGACGGAAGCGGAACCTCGAGATTGCCAAGCGTTTTTGACGACGATCGGGCGAGGCTTGCGTCTTTTACGTTAAGTGTAATTACCAGGCGCAGAGGAAAGAGTGCAGAACGCTAATCTGAAGGTCGTGGGATCGAGTTTCTGTTCGGAGTTCTTTTATCTTCAATTTTTACGTTATTTACACCGTCAATAAACAGAAATAATACTCAATGTATTGCATTTATTGATATACTCATAAAAAGAAAGGAAAGACAAAGGAAAATTTTGGATTGTAAATAAATGTCCAAGAAAGGATTATACTTACAGCGTCCACGAAGACTCTACAAATAATTGTCCAAGAATGGATTGTAATTAAAGAGTACAAGACTTCGTAGTCCGTTAGTTTCATTTCGAACTTCGAGCTGTCCTCGGTTTTCTCCTGTTGCGAGTAAAATCGACCTATCGAGAGAGAAAAAGGAATCACAATCCGAGAAGACTGCATCAAAATGCGTTCCATTGTACATCACCAGCTATCCTTGCCAACATTTTGTGAAACGATGCGTTATACGTAATTTGCTGCCAAACTGTGTGATGAAAGATAATCTTTTATGAATGTAAGTTATATTTTTTCTGTAGTAACTTTAAAACAAACATGTAATTGTAAAAATATCTATAGCGTGCGCAAGCTGCCAAGACAATTACTATTTCTCCCGTTTTTACGATATTACCCCAGCATGTGAAATCATCAACTGTGAAATGATAAAAGCATCTAATTTTGTATACAAAATTCTCGTGTACGCCTTACAACACATTTCTGGAAATTTATTTACAATCCCTAATTTTCATTTATTGTTCCTTTTCATGCTTCTTAAGAAAATATTAATGTATTGAGCATTCTTTCGGGTTATTTACATTGTAACTAACGTAAAAACTGGAAACAAAAAGAAAAGATTCTGCATAGGGACTCGACACCATGACGCTTTGTGTGTCTTCTGCGCTCTTTACATTGGGCCAACCGTTCCCTCAATACTAGGCTAATATAGAATATACTCAGTTCATGCCTCACCCGACTCGCGTCAAAAATGTTATTTTTTTTCTAAACGTTTGGCTATCTGGAGCTCCCACTTCTTTCACTTTCTGGCCAAGCTACGCATTACTATAAATTTAGACAAAATCGATGTTGATGAGTGGGCGCAGCCCCTTGTGAGATCCACTGTTATATAGAACCTCTGATGCTCCGGCTGTGTACCGTGGCTGGCGGAGACACGTATTACTCCAAAACAACGTTGCCGACATCATCACTACTAAAGCCAACAACGGCTAATACTACAGTCTCACGACTTTGCCCTAGTCCCACGAGCGTTCGCTCTGTTCTCTGCATCTGATAGCGACGATGAGGAACGGAATGACAAGTAGACAATGATTACGTCATAGATTCTTGGTGACTCACGATAGTTGTCGACTAGCGTCACAATTTCCTCCTGGCTCTGTGTGACACAGAAGCAGAGAACATCACTTATGAAATGTGTTGGACCTGCCAATATACGCAACTGCCCCTAAATTAGAAATACCTTGCATAATGAAATTCTCGAACTTGCGAGATGTGATACAAATAACGATGGGTGCTGAAAACAATATGACACAGGACACAGAATTCACATCATATGTTTGCTGCACCATGATTCGTCTTCTCAGTGTCCCGTACAGTTCGTTAGGCGCACACCTAAAGAATTTTGACTACATGGTATAACTGGACAATTTAGGTACATAGGCCGCGCGGGATTAGCCGAACGGTCAAAGAGCTTCAGTCATGGACTGTGCGGCTGGTCCCGGCGGAGGTTCGAGTCCTCCCTCGGGCATGGATGTGTGTGTGTTTGTCCTTAGGATAATTTAGGTTAAGTAGTGTGTAAGCTTAGGGACTGATGACCTTAGCAGTTAAGTCCCATAAGATTTCACACACATTTGAATATTTTTTTTTTTTTAGGTACATAGAGGTTCAAGAATTCGGATTTCAGCCGTTGAAGACGGTCAGTATACAGGGTGATTCAATGAAACAGTTCACCCCCAAATATTCCGTGGACAGTTTAAAATATTGTAATTCTGTCTTCACCAAGATGAATTGTAACGAAATCCTCATTGAACGACGTATATTATCTTGTCACAGATACACTCTAAGGGAAAAAAAAGATGCATCACGATGGAGATATACGAATGAGACGGAAATTGGTAGATGTGGCGTACATGTACAGACAAACAAATGACAACAGCCAGCCGGTGTGGCCGAGCGGTTCTAGGCGCTTCAGTTTAGAACCGCGCGACCGCTACGGTCGCAGGTTCGAATCCAGCCTCGGGTATGGATGTGTGTGGTGTCCTTAGGTTAGTTAGGTTTAAGTAGTTCTAAGTTCTAGGGGACTGATGACCTCAGATGTTGAGCCCGATAGTGCTCAGAGCCAAATGACAACAATTTCAGAATCTGGATGACTTATTCAAGAGAAAGAGGTTCACAAATTGAGCAAGTTAGTAAGACATTGGTCCACATCTGGGTCTAACGCAAGCAGTTATTCGGACTGGCATTGATTGACAGAGTTGTTGGATGTCCTCCTGAGGGACATCGTGCCAAATTCTGTCCTATTGGCGCGTTAGACCGTCAAAATCCCTAGCTGGTTGTAAGTCCGTGCCCATAATGCTCCACACGTTCTCAATTGGTGAAAGATCCAGCGACCTTGCTGTCCAAGGAAGGGTTGGGCAAGCACGAAGACGATCAGTAGAATCTTTCACCGTTTGTGAGTGATTATCTTGCTGAAATTCAAGCCTAGGATGGATTACCAAGAAGGGCAGCAAAACGAGGCGTAGAATATCGTTGACATGACGCTGCGCTGTAAGGGTGCCACGGATGACAACCAAAGGTTGCTCCGAACTGAAATGGCACCCCAGGCCATCACTCCTAGTTGCCAGGCCATATGGCGGGCGACAGTCAGCTTGGTATGCCACAGCTGTCTGGGGCGTCTCCAGACACGTTTTTGGTGTGGAATCTAATTGGCTGGAGTAGAATTGTCTTCGGTAATGAGTCCCGCATTGAACTCTGCCCCAATGACCAGCGAAGGCGTCTACAGGTTTCCGTTCTATTAGGATACTTCCTTCGACGTGCGTCCTTTTTTTTGTCTTAGAATGTATACGCTGTGCAACAATGAAAATGTAAATCGAATGAAAATAGCCAATTCCTATCAATTCTAATGTTCTGATCGCGAATATCACAAAGACAAATTAAAATTAGCTCTAGTTTTCATTTTACACTGTTTTATTGCGGTGAGGTAATTATATACGGATTTTTATTTTAAGTTTAAAATCAGATATTATAGTGGTTTGTGAAAGCCATAATAACTAGTAACAATGGATTATATTATTGTCCCTGATCTTACTTGTGTCCAATATTTTGGATATAAACATTCTGCTATCAATTTTAGTGATCATTTTGTCTCCCTCCTTTCCAACTTGAATGACTTTATTAATGGATGTAATAATTTTTGACAATTGGTTCCAGATTTACTACTAGTTGTACAAGTTGACTGCTACTGAAGTGAACAAAAATGCCACGAGCTTGTGTTAACAGTGCTTACACATTTTGCTATGTGTGTGGAGAAGTGACATTTGCTTCACCAAAACAGCAAATAACTCCATTGATTAAAAAAGCTTACAGTTATTATTTTGGGTGCAAAATAGGTGATCAGGATAAAGCCTGGGATCCACATGTGATCTGCAACACTTGTGCTAGCAACCTCAAGAATTGGATGCATGAGAAAGGACGTTCAATGCCCCTTGCAGTTCCCTTGATCTGGCGTGAGCCAACTAACCATGTCAGTGACTGCTACTTTTGTATGGTTCCTCCTATCAAGAAGGAAATATCTAAGAAGAAGAAGCGGACAGTGATCTGTCCTAACATTCCATCTGCCATACGTCCAGTTCTACATGGGAAATGATTGCCAATACCTGAACCAGCGATAGACTACGAGATTACTTCTGATGGGGATTGGCTCAAATGGTTCAAATGGCTGTAAGTGCTATGGGACTTAACATCTGAGGTCATCACTCCCTTAGATTTAGAACTACTTAAATTTAGCTAACCGAAGGACATCATACACATCCATTCCCGAGGCAGGATTCGAACCTGCGACCGTAGAAGCAGCCCGGTTCCGGACTGAAGCGCATAGAACCGCTCGGCGACAGGAGCCGGCTCTAATGGGGATTCTGAATGTTCTGAACCATGCACATCACAAGATCCAGAGTTTCTTCCAAATATATCATCAACTGATGGTCCACAAAAATTGTCTCAAAATGAGTTAAGTGATCTCATTAGAGATTTGGAACTCTCTAAAGCTAAGGCTGAGATTTTAGCATCAACACTGCTGCAGCGCAATTTTCTGGAAAGAAATGTAAGTGTTTCATTCTACGGCAGAAGAGAGCAACAATTCACTCCTTTTTTTAACATACAAGATAGTCTTGTGACACGTGTAGAAATATATCGTCTAATGAAGGCTCTCAGAATTATTTACAACCCTGATTAGTCGAGACTCTTTATTGATCCGTCAAAATTGAGCTTAAAATCAGTGATTTTACATATTGGTAATGAGCTTCCTTCTGTTCCAGTTGGGCATAGTGTGCAAATGAAAGGGTCATACTAAAACATGAAAATTTTAATACGAGGGTTGGAACTTTAATAGTGGCAACTATTTATTTACAGCTCGTACTACATAGACACGTGTTTCAAAGTTTTACTGACCTTCAAAGTAGTCACCAGCATTGTGTCTGAGCCAGTCGTATTGACAGTTCGAACGGCGCGGTCTATTGCCCGAAGAATTTGTAGCAGTTCTGAAGCGAATGCCGTGAAGTGTTTCATTCAGTTTAGAAATCGGGTTGAACTCACTAGGGCTTAAGTCAGGGGAGTGCAATAGGTGGTATAGCACGTAGCAGCCCTATCAATCAAACAAATTAGTAACAGCTTGCACTTTACGTGCTTGAGCGTTGTCCTGCAAAATGATGGTCAGGTCCTGCAGAAAAAATGGTTCAAATGGCTCGAAGCACAATGGGACTTAACATCTGAGGTCATCAGTGCCCTAGACTTAGAACTACTTAAACCTGACTAACCTAAGGACATCACACACATCCATGCCCGAGGCAGGATTCGAACCTGAGACCGTAAGAGCAGCGTGGTTCCGTACTGAAGCACCTAGAACCGTTCGGTCACAGCGGCCGGCGTCCTGCAGAAAGCGTCATCGCTTTTGTCTCTAAACTGGTCGTAGGCTGTGTTCCAAAAATGAACAGTATAGAGACAGAAGTGATGACACTTTCTGCAGGACTTGACCATCATTTTGCAGGACAATGCTCAAGCACGTACAGTTTGACTGATGGGACTGCTAAGTGCTATACCACCTACTGCACTCCCCAGACTTAAGCCCTCGTGAGTTCAACTCGATTTCTAAACTGAAGGAAACACTTCACGGCAATCACTTCAGAACTGCTACAAATTCGTCGGGCAATAGACCGCGTCGCTCGAACTGTCAACACAACTGGCACTGCCAAGCGTATGCTACGACTTCCACATCACTGACAACGAGCTGTACACAATGCTGGTGACTACTTTGAAGGTCAGTAAAACTGTGAAACACATATCTATTTTGTACGAGCTTTAAATGAACAATTGCTACTATTAAATTTTCAACCCTCGTAGAATGCATCAAGTATAATGAATCTCAATGGCAGATTTGTGATGACCTGAAAGTGGTTGGACTGTTATTAGGTATGCAGTTAATGTATACTAAATATTGCTGTTTTCTCTGTGAATGGGATAGCCGAGCTGGTGCATCTGATTACAGTAAACATGAATGGCCCACCAGAAGATCTCTTCATCCAGGTATAAAGAACATTAAGTGTGAACCTCTAGTAGACCCTAAAAAGAGTCTGCTCCCGCCCTTGACCGTCAAGTTGGGTCTCATGAAAAACTTTGTTAAGGGAATGAACAAAGATGGTGACGCATTTAAGTACTTAAGGCAAAAAATTGAAAATTTGTGGCAAGGTCTTATGAGACCGAACAACTGAGGTCATCGGTCCCTAAGCCTACACACTACTTAGTCTAACTTAAACTAACTTACGCTATGGACAACACACACACCTTGTCCGAGGGAGGTCTCGAACCTCAGACGGAGGGAGCCGCACGGACTGTGACAAGGCGCCCTAGACCGAGTGGCTACCCCACGCGGCACTTAAGGCAGTAATTTCCTCACTTAAGTGATACCAAAGTAAAGGAGGGCATCTTTGTAGTCCTACACATTCGAGAGCTTTTTGAAGACCATACTGTTGATAGACTCATATAAGGTGATGAGAAGCATGCATGGGAATGTTTTAAGACAGTCTGTTTATAGTTCTTAGGGAACAAACGAGCAATAAATTACAAGGAGATTGTAGATAACATGTTGTCATCTTATGAAAAACTTGGTTCCAACATGTCACTGAAAATGCATATCTTGTATAGTCATCTTGACTTCTTCCCCAAAGATTATGGTGCAGTAAGTGATGAACATGGAGAGCGATTTCATCAAGATATTGCCACATTTGAGAAGAGGTACGTCGGAAAGTGGAGCCTTACTATTTTAGCAGATTACTGGTGGACTGTCTTAAGGGATGTTCCCGAGTATGTGGATAAATGTCAAGCCAAGCAAAAACGGTCATCTTCTGAATTTATCTCTGAACAAAATATGTAATTGTATATACAGTACATATGGACATTTAACATTTGTAATCCTTTATATACATTTGTGACCAGTTAATTTATATATTTTCTTTTGTGTTTTACATGGTTCTGGTACAAAGTAGACTTACAAAGTATTTTCATTTATGTAACATTGTCTTCATTTTTTTCTTAATATTTTACTTTTGCACTTCCAGAATGGCACCGAAATTTATCAGTGCATAACACATAATACTGTATAATTCAAGTAATTATTCACTTCAAATTTGTTATTCTGATTCTTGGAACATGAATGCATATTTAGTTAGCGAGTTATTTATACAAAAATGTAGATTACTTTAAAAAAAAAACTAGAGCTAAATATTTATGAAGATGATGATTTTGTATCATTTATACTGAAATAAGCATAACTAACTCAAAACCATGCAATTTACATACTTTCACTTCAAATTTGTTGTTCAGTGTTATAGAGAAATCAGCTACAACTACGAATTTGAAAACAGAACTATAGTATTAAAAGCCACATTCTATCTAGACCATAAAATAAATTGATGACTGTTCATTCGATACATGTTTCGGCTCATGTCAACTCGAGATACTGAGGAAAATAGAAAAATTCAAAATAAAATTAGGAGTCAAATGAAAACGAGACAGATGGAAAAAGGAAGTAAACTGTTTATTATTTCAAAAGCAATCCATAACTGTTAGCACATTTATCCGACTGCGAGACAAGAAGGCCAAAACCTTCATGGAAAAAGTTTCCGCGATTGTAGGAAGGCTTGCACCTCTTCGTCCGAAGCAAATAGACGGCGACGAGTGTCTTTCTTTAGGGCTCCAAAAATATGGAAATTGCATGGGGAGAGATCGAGACTACATGGAACATGTGTAAGCGAAACTTGTGTGTGTGGTCGAAACAAGTTTGGCAACAAGTATGGAGCTTGAGATTTTGTGCCTTGCAGTCCTGTTAAATGTAGCTGCAATGTTATACAACCTTCTTGTCTGTTGCAAAATGCAGGCGTCATCTGTTGCTGTAGTGATCGTCACTTCGTTTCCTTCGGGCAACAGTACCTGTGGTTGGCTTCCCACGCACGTGGAACAATGCTGTGAGTAATACGAAATTCCAGGACTACACTCGTCACACTTCGTCCTTCTTCGAGTTTCCGTGTGAAACCCAGCTCGCGCTATTCGTCCACGAGACTCAGAGGGCCATAGACACTGGTTCCCAGGTAGATGCAGTGTTTCTTGACTTCCGCAAGGCGTTCGATACAGTTCTCCACAGTCGTTTAATGAACAGAACGCAGCATGTCATTCTCAATGGAGAGAAGTCTTCCGAAGTAAGAGTGATTTCAGGTGTGCCGCAGGGGAGTGTCGTAGGACCGTTGCTATTCACAATATACATAAATGACCTTGTGGATGACATCGAAAGTTCACTGAGGCTTTTTGCGGATGATGCTGTGGTATATCGAGAGGTTGTAACAATGGAGAATTGTACTGAAATGCAGGAGAATCTGCAACGAATTGACACATGGTGAAGGGAGTGGCAACTGAATCTCAATGTAGACAAGTGTAATGTGCTGCGAATACATAGAAAGGAAGATCCTTTATCGTTTAGCTACAATATAGCAGGTTAGCAACTGGAAACAGTTAATTCCCTAAATTATCAGGGAGTACGCATTAGGAGCGATTTAAAATGGAATGATCATATAAAGTTGATCGTCGGTAAAGCATATGCCAGACTGAGATTCATTGGAAAAATCCTAAGGAAATGCAATCCGAAAACAAAGGAAGTAGGTTACAGTACCCTTGTTCGCCCACTGCTAGAATACTGCTCAGCAGTGTAGGATCCGTACCAGATAAGGTTGATAGAAGAGATAGAGAAGATCCAACGGAGGGTAGCGCGCTTCATTACAGGATCATTTAGTAATCGCGAAAGCGTTACGGAGATTATAGATAAACTCCTGAGGAAGACTCTGCAGGAGAGACGCTCAGTAGCTCGGTACGGGCTTTTGTTGGAGTTTCGAGAACATACCGCCACCAAGGAGCCAAGCAGTATATTGTTTCCTCCTACTTATATCTCGCGAAAAGACAATGAGGATAAAATCAGAGAGATTAGAGCCGACACAGAGGCATACCGAAAATCCTTCTTTCCGCGAACAATACGAGACTGGAATAGAAGGGAGAGCCGATAGAGGTACTCAAGGTACCCTCCGCCACACATCGTCAGGTGGCTTGCGGAGTATGGATATAGATGTAGATGTAGACTTGCCCGTGTCAAGTCATCCAAGCATTATAAAGAGGAATACGGCCACAGTGCACTGTAACTACACGCTGATTGACACATACTCGTACTTTCTTTTCCCGCTCCTTCAACTGTCTCGTGTTGTGGCACCAGCCCCATTTGGCACCACAATCACGCTGACCTCATGCCATGTGACGTACAGCTTTCTGTGCACGACCGGGGGACCTCAGGCAACATGCTGCCGCTCTTTTAATTCATTTCCACCGAGTTGTTAATATGTTGTGTTACTTTATCTACTGAGCGGTGTAGGAAAACCATTCCCGTGAGTTTTGGCCACTCAGTTTATTGCAAAGGCTGAAATACGAATGTGATGTATTAAAACACAGCAGTTCATAAGTAGCCCTGATACACACTCTGTATTTAGCTGATGTATTGATACCGTTTTACTTACATGGTAACGAGAAAGTTCTGACAAACTTTCATATATAATATCAAATTTTTTTAATGATTTGTCAGTTATATTGACACGCACTAGTTGACGTCGGTGATGGTTACTATCCTCTCTTGTATTTTAGGAACCTGGTACCTTGACTGTGTATTCCTTTCATTGATTGTTATAAATAACTCGAATGATAGTTAATATACAACTTTTTTTTCATTGTTATACTTTTACAGCCTAACATGACTTTGTTCGACGGAAAATGATATTTACAATAAAAAAACCTTATCTGGAGTATTCTTTGCACATAAACTTATAAAACTAGATCATTGTTATCTCGTGACATCACAAAAAATGGTTCAAATGGCTCTGAGCACTATGGGACTTAACTTCTGAGGTCATCAGTCCCCTAGAACTTAGAACTACTTAAACCTAACTATCCTAAGGAGAGCACAAACATCCATGCCCGAAGCAGGATTCTAACCTGCGACCGTTAACGCGGTTCCAGACTGTATCGTGACATCACAATTATGCATTCTTGTGAACTTCCTCATTTTTACATTACCTACGTCTGACGACATTCGTATCGGTGGTATCGATTGGTTTAGTCGTTTCAGTAATTCTGTGGTTCACTCATCCCAACTAAATTTGTTTTCAAGTTGTAGTACCGTAACAAGAATTTAGCTCTTCCTACCTTTCCTAGCCGGCCGGCGTGGCCGAGCGGTTCTAGGCGCTTCAGTCTGGAACTGCGCGACCGCTACAATCGCAGGTTCGAATCCTGCCTCGGGCATGGATGTGTGTGATGTCCTTAGGTTAGTTAGGTTTAAGTAGTTCTAAGTTCTAGGGGACTGATGACCTCAGCAGTTAAGTTCCATAGTGATCAGAGCCATTTGAACCCAGTTTTCCTATCTCCATGTTCTCATATTTTATGCGTAAGTTGGGTGCAAAATCGCTTCAGTTTCTGAACTGCTCACTGTGAGTGGGTTTCATAATTTAATGGCAATTGTTTAGTCAGGAACCAAACTGTAATGCTGATAAAAATATCATGAATAACTCTTTCTAAAGCTATACTTGATTTGCCATTTATCAGAAATTCCGTATCATCTGAAAATGTACTCAGCATCTGTTAATATTACGGACGAAACATCATTTATACACAAAATGAAAAGTAAACACCTTAAAATGCAACCTAGGGCGGGAGTACTACGCGTAACTGGGAACCCAGTTGGACAAAGACGGGTAGCTTAATACAGAACTATTTCCTTTATATAGCCTTCGTTTCTTGTTAAAGATATATCATTTCAACAATTTTGAAGAATTTCGTGTGACACAATAGCACTACAGTTAGTTTAAAGTGATGCGATTTACTAAGATCACAGAATATGTTCATAATTTGTTATTAATTGTGCAACGAATTAAGTGCATTCACCCTTTTCGTGTAAATAGACTTCTTTATTTCGGAAACATTTGGAAGCCCAAACTGTAACTTCGATAGTATATTATCTGTAGTCAGACGGCTAACATGCGACATGTATATCACATTTTATAAATTTTTTGACAATGCTCGCAAAAGTCAAATAAGTTTGATGGTATTTCATTATATAACTAGTCAGGAAATGTTCCTGTTATCGACGAGAAACAGTTTAAAATGTTCCGGAACTCAGAACAACGTTGTTTAAATAACTGCGTTTACATTTTATCTTTACTGCTAGAATATTATAGTTTTAAAGATTTTACGATAGTGGTTACTACTTCTTGTGTAGTGAGTGTCATTTTATGTTATGGAAGTAAAACGGGAAGGCTAGTCTCAGGTATTACAAACCAGGACAGCACTTTCTGAGCCTTAGGACCCTATCTTATCAGTAACAGATAAAAAGTGCTTGTTAAAGAGCTTTGCCACATTACAAACATCGGTTACCAGCGCATGACTTCGTCTTAAAATCGTCTGAATTTCCTCAGCTCTTGTTCTCTTAGTTTCCTCATTCACTATATTCCGTACTGTCTTTATTTTGTTTCCTCGTGTAAGTATCCCCTTTATAATGGATTTTTGCGATATATGGATGTTTTCTTCAGTCTTTTACTGTACGTAATTTTTTAATAAGCAACAATATTAACTTCAGAGCTGCTCCTGGTTGATATGATTTGTGCAAGAGGAAAAAGTTGTTGCCTGGCTGCCGGACAAAGAAAGGTACCAGCCAGCCAATCTGTAAAACACTGAAACATCCAGCATAAATGCTCACGCTGGAGACCGGACAATATTCAATTTTAAGGGTTTAACTACATTCGTCTCGTCGTCAGTTACAACAGAGCGCTGCCCGCTCGTCAAAATATAGAATGCATCCTGTTACAAAGTAGCACACAGTAATTAATGTGCCACAAGCACCACACACTGGTGACACCATACTCCGGTATGTAATCATCCAGGAATCGTCCCACCTTAGTGACCTGTATGATGTACGCCATCCACCCTCTGTATATTTTATAAAAATTACTTATATCAGAAGCACATTCTTTTTTAATGAAGTCGATACTAAAATAATTTGAGGCCTATTTAAAAAGAAAAGATAAATAGTTACTCAAATCTCGGCTTAAAACATCAATGTTCCCTTCACTCATAATACTAACATTAACGATAAAAAGATTTATTCACCCACTGAAACAAATATGTACAGAATGTATTAATGTAACACGAAAGAGAGTCAGTACGAGCGCGCTTGCGCGAACACACACACACACACACACACACACACACACACACACACACAGACAGACACGCACACGCCGCTAACACCACTCCAACACACCACTTCACACACTTACTTTAAGTCTCGCAATTACTCTTGTTCTTCACCAACCTTACTTCATCAGCTTTCTGGGTGGAAAACAGCCAAAAATAAGCAAAACACAGAAGCAGCAGCAGAAAAGCACTTTATTGAAAAGACAAAGTAAAACACTCAACCTGTATTCTTGGATAAATGACAATCCGGTTTCAATTTGAATGAGTTATGTATTCTACAATGCAATAAAAAGTTATGAATATTGGCATCTTTTACAAATATGTCTTAAGTATGCCCGATATTTTTATGTTCTGTGTTTGATAAGTACCTGGCATAATGTATTTATTTCGATCTTCTATTAGCTCGTCTCCTGTTTCTCCCGTCTCTGACCATCTCCTCCTTCCCGCTCCCTCTCTCTCCATCTCCTGCACCCAGTCTCTCTGTCCACTTCCACCATCCCCCATTCCTTGTTCATCTGCTCCTCCTCTCTCTGTCCATCTGCTCCTCTCCCCTCTGTCCACTGCTCCTTCCCTGTTGTCCATCTCCTCTTCCCCCCTCTAAGTCCATCTCCTCCTCTTCTCCCTTTTTGTCCATCTTCTTCTGCCTCTTTCTACCCATCTCCTCCTACCCCCTCTCTGTCCAACTGCTCTTCCCTCCTCGGAACATTTGCTACTTCCCCCTCTGTCCATCTACCCTCCCCCCTTTTATTCCATTTCACTTTATTCAATACACTACTGACTATTAAAATTGCTACACCAAGAAGAAATGCAGGTGATAAACGGGTATTCATTGGACAAATATACTATACTAGAACTGACATTTGATTACATTTTCACGCAATTTGGGTGCATAGATCAAGAGAAATCAGTACCCAGAACAACCACCTCTGGCCGTAATAACGGCCTTGATACGCCTGGGTATTGAGTCAAAGAGAGCTTTGATGGCGTGTACATGTACAGTTGCCCATGCAGCTTCAACACGATACCACAGTTCATCAAGAGTAGTGACTGGCGTATTGTGACGAGCCAGTTGCTCGGCCACCATTGACCAGACGTTTTCAATTGGTGAGAGATCTGGAGAATGTGCTGGCCAGGGCAGCAGTCGAACATTTTCTGTATCCAGAAAGGCCCGTATAGGACCTGCAACATGCAATCGTAACACATCTGAAATGTAACGTACACTGTTCAAAGCGCCGTCAATGCGAACAAGAGGTGACCGAGACGTGTAACCAATGGCACCCTATACCATCACGCTGGGTGATACGCCAGTATGGCGGTGACGAATATGCGCTTCCAATGTGCGTTCACCGCGATGTCGCCAAACACGGATGCGACCATCATGATGCTGTAAACAGGTGCTGGATTCATCCGAAAAAATGACGTTTTACCATTCGTGCACCCAGGTTCGTCGTTGAGTACACCATCGCAGGCGCTCCTGTCTGTGACGCAGCGTCAAGGGTAACCGCAGCCATGGTCTCCGAGCTGATAGATCATGCTGCTGCAAACGTCGTCGACCTGTTCGTGCAGATGGTTGTTGTCTTGCAGACGTCCCCATCTCTTGACTCAGGGATCGATACTTGGCTGCCATGCGGATAATGTGCCTATCATCTCGACTGCTAGTGATTCGAGGCCGTTGGGATCCAGCACGGCGTTCCGTATAACCCTCCTCAACCCACCGATTCCATATTCTGCTAACAGTCATTGGATCTCGAGCAACGCGAGCGGCAATGTCGCCATACGATAAACCGCAATCGCGATATGCTACAATCCGACCTATATCAAAGTCGGAAACGTGATGGTACGCATTTCTCCTCCTTACACGAGGCATCACAACAACGTTCCACCAGACAACGCCGGTAAACTGCTGTTTGTGTATGAGAAATCGGTTGGAAACTTTCCTCATGTCAGCACGTTGTAGGTGTCGCCTCCGGCGCCAACCTTGTGTGAATGCCCTGAAAAGCTAATCATTTGCATATCACAGCATCTTCTTCCTGTCGGTTAAATTTCGCGTCTGTAGCACGTCATCTTCGTGGTGTAGCAATTTTAATGACCAGTAGTGTATATGTAACAAATTTCATTGAAATCGATCCAGGGGCTTAGCAGGAACTTCTTATCCATGGCTTTGCCAGCGTACGCACACGTCACATATATTTAATATATAACTGTACATATGTTTTACATGTATTAGTATCGAAATGCGCCCTGTGGTTTCGTTTACACGTAGCTCTATGTTTATGACGTCATATCTCCTGAACTATGTGTCCTACAATGATTTATTTTGTAGTTTTGAAGCGGCATATGTTAATACTGTCTGCGAAAAGTGTTGCAAATAGAGTTAGTGGAAAGGGAGTAATAAATTTAAACGTTTTACATAATGCGGTAGTTTTTCATGGATTCAGTGTTTATGACATCATATCTCTTGAGCTAAGTGTCGTACAATGATGTAATTTTTCTGGTTCATTGAGTGGTATATGTGAAACCTGTTTGCAAAAGTGTCACGTGTGCAGTTAGTGGTAAAGATGAAATAAATTAAAGCGTTGTGCTTCATGTGGCATTTTTACTGCATGAACAGCGAAAAAGTAGTAAGAGATAATTTTTTTCCTTTTATCATTTTGTGGGGGTCTTCAGCGAGAAAAAGTTTCGTAAAGGCTTTAATTCATGTGTCAAGTTTGCTGAAAGTCTGTAGGTACTCTCATTCTCCAACACTGGATGACTAAACTGTGCGTATTCTCGCGTTGTGGGCTACACTGATTTTTCATCGCCACTCCCACCCCTTTGATAGGTGAGTGGTTCTTACACTCACAGTAATTTTTTTTCAGACAATAAATGATATGTGTACCAAGTTTGGTTGAAATCGGTCTAGTGGTTTAGGAGGAGATATGGAACATACATACGTACGTACTCTTTTTATAATTTGTATGGATTTCAGAAGGCATTGCATCGAAGATTATTTTAAGTTTATACAGCATACTTTTTCTTATTAGGATCTTGATACAGGGTGTTTCAAAAATGACCGGTATATTTGAAACGGCAATAAAAACTAAACGAGCAGCGATAGAAATACACCGTTTGTTGCAATATGCTTGGGACAACAGTACATTTTCAGGCGGACAAACTTTCGAAATTACAGTAGTTACAATTTTCTACAACAGACGGAGCTGCAAGTGATGTGAAAGATATAGAAGACAACGCAGTCTGTGGGTGCGCCATTCTGTACGTCGTCTTGCTGCTGTAAGCGTGTGCTGTTCACAACGTGCAAGTGTGCTGTGGACAACATGGTTTATTCCTTAGAACAGAGGATTTTTCTGGTGTTGGAATTCCACCGCCTAGAACACAGTGTTGTTGCAACAAGACGAAGTTTTCAACGGAGGTTTAATGTAACCAAAGGACCGAAAAGCGATACAATAAAGGATCTGTTTGAAAAATTTCAACGGACTGGGAACGTGACGGATGAACGTGCTGGAAAGGTATGGCGTCCGCGTACGGCAACCACAGAGGGCAACGCGCAGCTAGTGCAGCTGGTGATCCAACAGCGGCCTCAGGTTTCCGTTCGCCGTGTTGCAGCTGCGGTCCAAATGACGCCAACGTCCACGTATCGTCTCATGCGCCAGAGTTTACACCTCTATTCATACAAAATTCAAACGCGGCAACCCCTCAGCGCCGCTACTATTGCTGCACGAGAGACGTTCGCTAACGATATAGTGCACAGGATTGATGACGGCGATATGCATGTGGGCAGCATTTGGTTTACTGACGAAGCTTATTTTTACCTGGACGGCTTCGTCAATAAACAGAACTGGCGCATATGGGGAACCGAAAAGCCCCATGTTGCAGTCCCATCCTCCCTGCATCCTCAAAAAGTACTGGTCTGGGCCGCCATTTCTTCCAAAGGAATCATTGGCCCATTTTTCAGATTCGAAACGATTACTGCATCAAGCTATCTGGACATTCTTCGTGAATTTGTGGCGGTACAAACTGCCTTAGACGACACTGCGAACACCTCGTGGTTTACGCAAGATGGTGCCCGGCCACATAGCACGGCCGACGTCTTTAATTTCCTGAATGAATATTTCGATGATCGTGTGATTGCTTTGGGCTATCCGAAACATACAGGAGGATTGCAACGTGGATTGGCCTCCCTATTCGCCAGACATGAACCCCTGTGACTTCTTTCTGTGTGGACACTTGAAAGACCAGGTGTACCGCCAGAATCCAGAAACAATTGAATAGCTGAAGCAGTACATCTCATCTGCATGTGAAGCCATTCCGCCAGACACGTTGTCAAAGGTTTCGGGTAATTTCATTCAGAGACTACGCCATATTATTGCTACGCATGGTGGATATGTGGAAAATATCGTACTATAGAGTTTCCCAGACCGCAGCGCCATCTGTTGTTGACGATTGTAACTACTGTAATTTCGAAAGTTTGTCTGCCTGAAAATGTACTGTTGTCCCAAGCATATTGCAACAAACGCTGTATTTCTATCGCTGCTCGTTTAGTTTTAATTATCGTGTCAGATATACCGGTCATTTTTGAAATACCCTGTATGTACCTCTCTATGAAAATCGTTCCTACTTCTAGTTGCAACGATGCGAACTTGGCTGTTTAGTGATGAAAATTCTCTGTATAATTTGAGCTAAGACGTGCTTTCTTGGGAAGGATGTCCTATTTATCTACACCGCTCCAGATGACTTCTTGTTACGAAGATTTGAAAGACAGTACTTTTTTTTTCTTAAATAGTATGCTATGGTCTTTCACTTGCTCTCCTCAAGAACTGTACAAGAACGAATCACAGTGTACCATTCACGGAAATATGACGATATTAAAAAGCGTAACGCCAAATTGACTTTAACTCTCCTGTGCAGGTGGTGTAGGTACCCGGGAGTAATGTAACTCATCCACTTACTGGAAATAACAGTGAGTAAATGGCAACGAAAGGAAAATTCACAAATGTCGTTCAATCAGCCTTCTTCAATTGAAGGTTTGTGTGAGTAAAGTGTACGCCAACGGAGACACGGCAGAAAGGCTGTTTATTTGGGGTGGTAAAGATAAATGGTACATCCGCGCCTACCATCCGAGAAGAAGTAATGGACGCCCTACAAAATTAGAGTCATCACACACTGTTGGTCGAACAGCAGCTGCCGCATTACGGAATTACCTTGGCATGTGTAGTTTGCCTAAGGGTGTCATCCCTCCATAGATTCTGTTAATACCATTAACTGCTTTTCTTAAAGTCTATGGAAAACATGGACACGTCTAGAGCATAGTCAAATTTCTTTTCAAGTAGGACTCATAAAATGAAAATATTAATCAATGTTCATCTATTTCTTTTAAAACCAGCTTGTGCATCATCAATGTCTTCCAGATATGGTTGTAGTCTCGATAAAATTATATTTGCAAGTTTTTATGCAGGGTTGGGTATTGACATGCTCCTGTAGTTGTTGCAGATAGGCAGATCTTCTTTTTTTTATATAATGGGTGAATTAAAATATCTTTTCAATATTCTAAAATTTGTTCTTCTTTCAGATATTGACAAACAGATTATGGAGTTTTACCGGTGTAGGTAAGTTCTATACTTTCCAGAGATCGGTGGGAATTAAGTCACTGACATCTGCTACATATCTTTTTAATTTCTATACACTTTGTTTCACTTTTAGTAGAGGGGGTTCCTCAACTAGTATTTCAGTGATTTGAAACACTGCGTTACTCATCTTTGAGTTGATGTGATTTTTATAACCAAGTAGTACTTCAACATGGTATTTCCACCTGTCTTTAATGCGTGTCTCTTCTGTTATCAGATTCTCATTTACATCTTTCATGTAACTGCAAATATTTCTTTTATCTAGGTTTATATACTGGAAAAAATATATGTTTAATTGTAGTATCTGTTTGTCCAGTTACAGGGGGCTTATATTACTTCTATTGCCACGAACTCCCCACAAATTCTGATATCTGTGAGTTTAGAAGTATCACATTTGCAGATGGTAGTACTTTTTTGCCATTTACTTTTCGATCGTGTTCTACAGCTCTTTATGTCTGTTATGGATGATTGATGATTCCTCTGAAGTAGTGCATGGTCAATTTTATTTCGTGTGATTCCTTTCGGGAAGACCCGTATAAGTTTATGAATATTTTTTATGGGGAGAATAAGTAGTCTTAACTATAAGATTACTTGATACAGCAAAGTCTGTTACTTTGAGATCACTGTTACTTGTATCTATGTGTGCACTGTGTTTGCCAATTGTTAGCATATAGTGGGATTCCTGTCCTACCTGTGCATTAAAATCTCCAGTGAATATAATAATACTGTTATTTAGAGTTTTTGCAGCTTTTCATAAAATCCCTCTTTGACATAATCAGGTGTAGGTGTTGTAAACTGAAGATGATTAATTACAGATATTTACATTCAGTTATGAGTCAACTAATTCTCTCATTTGCTGCCTGAAGTTATTTAACAGTGTGAAAAACGTTGTTACTCACTAAGAAACCAGTTCCAAGCTTACTTTTTCCAGAAGTATTTCCACCACAAGATATTATGAAATTATTCCTTGAAAGAGCACCTTTATTCAACCATCTTGCTTCTTGCACCACAACAATGTTCATTTTGCGCTGAGAGACTTCTTCAATTATAGATTATATCGCGCCTGCTTCATAGAGACTGCATACATTACAAGGACCCAAAATCATTCCCTAAAACGCTTGGTCATCAGTCACGATTTTCATCCATCCGGTTGCATTGTATGTCCGGTTCACAACCACTGAGTTTATCCTTAAATAGATCTCGCGATAGGATTGTTACCCCTATGCACAATCCCCAACCTGGAGGACCAGGAAATTTTTCTTTCGGATTTTCTTCCTACAGCCTCTGAAAAGCCAGCTTCATTCTGATGGTTTTGGTACACCCCGATATTTCATTTCTTCGGTATCCACCATATCTGGTGAGCGTCAAATGCGAGACCAGCAACTACAAAAGCGATGTAAAATAATGTGCACCGCCTGTTAGTGAAAGAAGAAAGTTGTAGTACAACTGAAACATGGTGCACATGCTATTCAAAGAACACTAATTCAAATATTCGTGATTTGGTCTCGATCTGTTCCTACGATCTTTTTCCTCAAGCAAATGCGTCGTTCATCCCTGCAATAGTTCGTGTATATATATATATATATATATATATATATATATATATATATATATATATGACCTAGTAGATAGTGCCGGAAGTTCCATGCGGCTTTTCGCGGATGATGCTGTAGTATACAGAGAAGTTGCAGCATTAGAAAATTGTAGCGAAATGCAGGAAGATCTGCAGCGGATAGGCACTTGGTGTAGGGAGTGGCAACTGAGCCTTAACATAGACAAATGTAATGTATTGCGAATACATAGAAAGAAGGATCCTTTTTTGTATGATCATATGATAGCGGAACAAACACTGGTAGCAGTTACTTCTGTTAAATATCTGGGAGTATGCGTGCGGAACGATTTGAAATCGAATGATCATATAAAATTAATTGTTGGTACGGCGGGTACGAGGTTGAGATTCATTGGGAGAGTCCTTAGAAAATGTAGTCCATCAACAAAGGAGGTGGCTTACAAAACACTCGTTCGACCTATACTTGAGTATTGCTCATCAGTGTGGGATCCGTACCAGATCGGGTTGACGGAGGAGATAGCGAAGATCCAAAGAAGAGCGGCGGGTTTCGTCACAGGGTTATTTGGTAACCGTGATAGCGTTACGGAGATGTTTAGCAAACTCAAGTGGCAGACTCTGCAATAGAGGCGCTCTGCATCGCGGTGTAGCTTGCTCGCCAGGTTTCGAGAGGGTGCGTTTCTGGATGAGGTATCGAATATACTGCTTCCCCCTACTTATACCTCCCGTGGAGATCACGAATGTAAAATTAGAGAGATTCGAGCGAGCACGGAGGCTTTCAGACAGTCGTTCTTCCCGTGAACCATACGCGACTGGAACAGAAAAGGGAGGTAATGAGAGTGGCACGTAAAGTGCCCTCCGCCACACACCGTTGGGTGGCTTGCGGAGTATGAATGTAGATGTAGATTTGAAAAGCGCTGAAATTGTTCATGAGGTGCATTGCACGTGAAAGAGTAGGTCTTTTCTTCCATCTTACTATTATCTCCCTGGTCCATTCTAATTTCCTAACCCTACGTGGTCGAAAAGAAGAAAGGGTGCAGTCCTAGCGACCTAGATGTTGACATTAGTTTTCCATCATGTGGGTGAACCTTAATTAAAAACTATGGAGATATTTCAACTGAAAACTGGATATGTATTTTGACAATGGCTTGTTGGGTTTCAGGCCTGATGTCTCTAGTAGGTTATCAGTGTCAGTTCTTGTGGAGATGACAATCTTATTTCAACGTCACTGATAAAGGCTTGTGGCGTTAGGTTACATACTTGGGCTCGTTATATTCAGTCACCTCCACTGACCTCCCCACAGGGAATAACCGGTAGTTGATCAAGATAGTCCAGGGTAACTCCCACCCACTTCCCTCCCCAGTGGAATCACTGGAATGTGTATGTGGTGTATTCAAAGTCATCCAGGGGAACTCTTGTCCTAACCATGCACCTTAGGCAAATGGACTACGTCATAATGTAACTCAATGTTGGTCATATATGATATGAAAGAGGTGGGGAGTCCCTGGTCCATTGCGAGCACATTAACATGACAGGAAGCATCTCTCTTCCACAGGAAACATCTCTCTTCCTCAGATACCCAGTTGCATCTTTAGTCCATAATCCTTTTCTAAATCCGAACTGATCTTCTCCTATATTCTCCTCCGTTTTATTTCTGATTCTTCTCAGCAGTACTCTGTTCACAACCTTGGTAACACGGCACTGTTTTGAGTCATCAGTCTTCTGACTGGTTTGATATAGCCCACCACGAATTCCTCTCCTGTGCCAAGCTTTTCATCTGAGAGTAGCACTTGCAGCTGACTGGCATGATGTAGCCTTCCACGAATTCTTCTGTGCCAACCTTTTTATCTCAGAGTAGCGCTTGCAACTTCTCATCTCTTCCAGTTTTTCCGCAACCTATGTTTGACATTGCTCTGCTCCACATGAACATTCTGAGAAATTTGTTCCTCATGGCATATAAACCAGTTTTCTCATACCTTTACAGTTAATGGCATTGCATTTCTCTGTTAAGGGAGCCATTATGGTCTTAAGGAGACCTTCAGATACCTGTGTCATACGTTCTGATGATCACATTTGTAATTCTAATTCTGGCGTCATTCTCTAAGGCCTTTTTTTAAATTAATAACTGTTTCTTTTGCTGGTTTATTTACAAAGCTATTTGTTTCTTATATACAACAATTTGCAAAGCTACTTTTTGACATAAAACACTGGTTTACTTACAAAGCTATTTTTTCTGAAGTCTTACACACTTGTATATCACTAATACTGTCAGATACATTAAAAACGTCAATAATGTGTGCCTCATAGAATTTGTTGTTTTTTATTCTATGTGCAATATTTACGATTTTAATCCTTTTGTTTTTGGTCGTACTACACTGATGTGACAAAAGTCATGGGATAGTGATATGCACATATGCGGATTGCAATAGTATCGCGTACACAAGGTATAAGAGAGCAGTGCATTGTTGGAGCTGTCATTTGTACTCAGGTGATTCATATGAAAAGGTGTCCAACGTAACTATGGCTGCATGATGAAATTAGCAGACTTGACTGCGGTGCTGAACACATATTCCGAGATCCACAATGTCAAGAGTCTGCCGAAAATATCGAATTTCAGGCATTACCTTCGACCACGTAAAATGCAGTAGCCACCGGCCTTCACTTAACGATCGAGAGCAGTGGCATTTGCGTAGATTTGTCAGTGCTAACAGACAAGCAACACTGCGTGAAATAACCGCAGAAATCATTATGGGACATACGACGAACTTATCGGCTAGGACATTGCAGTGAGATATGGCGTTAATGGGCTATGGTAGCAGACGATCGACGCGAGTGACTTTGCTAACAGCATGACATCGCTTGCAGTGCCTCTCCTGGGCTTGTGACCATATCAGTTGGACCATAGACGACTGGAAATCCATGGCCTTGTCAGATGAGTGCCGATTTGAGATGGTAAGAGCTGAAGGTAGGTTCCGAGTATGGCACTGACCCCACAAAGCCATGCACCCAAGTTGTCAACGACGCACTGTGTAAGCTGGTTGTGGCTCCATAACGGTGTGGGCATGGAATGAACTGGACCCTCCGGTCCAACGGAACGATCATTCACTGGAAATGCTTACATGCAGTTAATTGGAGACAATTTGCAGCCATTTATGAACCTCATGTTCAAAAACAACGATGGAAGTTTTAAGGATGACGATGCGCCGTGTCACCGGGCCACAGTTGCTCACGGTCTGAAGAACATTCAGGGCCATTCGAAAAAAAAAAAAAAAAAATGGTTCAAATGGCTCTGAGCACTATGGGACTTAACATCTGTGGTCATCAGTCCCCTAGAACTTAGAACTACTTAAACCTAACTAACCTAAGGATATCACACACATCCATGCCCGAGGCACGATTAGAACCTGCGACCGCAGCGGTCAAGCGGTTCCAGACTTAAGCGCCTAGAACCGCACGGCCACACGGGCCGGCGGGCCATTCGAGTGAATGATTTGCCCACCCAGATTGCCGGACATGGATCCCATCAAACATTTATGGGACATAATCATGAAGTCAGTTTGTGCACAAAACCCAGTGCTGCCTGGATGGCAGGGGTAAAATACAGGAAGTGAAAGGCTATTTACAGTTTATATGGAAACCAGATGGCAGTTATAAGAGTCGAGTGGCACGAAAGGTTGGTTGAGGGAGGAGACCAAACAGCGAGGTTATCGGTCTCATCGGATTAGGGAAGGGAGTCGGCCGTGCCTTGTCAAAGGAACCATCCCGGCATTTGCCTGGAGCGATTTAGGGAAATCACGGAAAACCTAAATCAGGATGGATGGACACGGAATTGAACCGTCGTCCTCCCGAATGTGAGTCCAGTGTGTAAGCCACTGCGCCACCTCGCTCGGTGGTACGAAAGGGAAGCAGTAGTTGAGAGGGGAGTGAGACATGTTTACAGACTATCCCCGACGTTATTCAATGCGTGTATTGAGCAAGTAGAAAGGAAACAAAAGAAAATTTTGGAGCAAGAATTGAAGTCCAGGGAGAAGAAATTAAAAACTTGGAGGTTTGCCAATGACATTGTAATTTTGTCAGAGACAGCAAAGAACTTGGAAGAGCATTTTAATGGAATGGACAGCGTCTTGAAAAGAGGATATAAAATGAACATCAACAAAATCAAAACGAAAATAATGGAATGTAGTGGAATTAAATCAGGCGATGCTGAGGGAATTACTTCAGGAAGTGAGATACTTTATGTAGTAGATGAGTTTTGCTATTTGGGAAGCAAAATAAGTGATGATGGGTGACGTAGGAAGGATATAAAATGTAGACTGACAATGGAAAGAAATGCGTTTCTGAAAGTCTCAGGAAATCCTTTCTGAAAGTATTTGTATGAAGTGTAACGATGTATGGAAGAGAAACACAGGCGATAAACAATTTACACAAGAAGAAAATAGAAGCATCTGAAATGTGGTGCCACAGAAGAATGCTAAATGGGTAGATCTCGTAACTAATCAGGAGGTAGTGACTGGAACTGGAAAGAAGAGAAATTTGTGGCACAACCTGACAAGAAGAAGAGATCGGTTGTTAGGACACATTCTGAGGCATCAAGGGATCACCAATTTAGTACTGGAGGAAAGCGTCGGGGGTAAAAATTGGAGAGGTAGACCAAGAGATGAATACACTAGGCAGATTCAGAAGGATGTAGGTTGCAGTAACTATTTGGAGATGAAGAGTCTTGAAGAGGATATAGTAGCACGGAGAGCTGCCTGAAACCAGTCTTCGGACTGAAGACTACAACAATAACATATATGCAGCATGGCTCAGTAATTTTGCTGGGGACGTCCAATGACTTACTAAACCCATGCTGCACTTAGTCGGGCAAAAGGAGGTCTGACACGATATTACGGAGCCTTACATGACTTTAGTCACCTCAGTGTGTAAACAGTTTTGACTATTTGTTTCTGATCATTCACACTTTAATCATTGAACAGTCTCTATACATTTTGCTATATGTATGAGAAACAAGGACTAGCAGGTGAACGTGGAGAAAAACCATACACACACGGGGACAGGGATTTTCTCTGCCTCGTGATGGCTGGGTGTTGTGTGATGTCCTTACGTTAGTTAGGTTTAAGTAGTTCTAAGTTCTAGGGGACTGATGACCATGAATGTCAAGTCCCATAGTGCTCAGAGCCATTTGAACCACACACACACACACACACACACACACACACACACACACACATACGTGGTGCCGGCCGGTGTGGCCGAGCGGTTCTAGGCGCTTCAGTCTGGTACCGCGTGACCGCTACGGTCGCAGGTTCGAATCCTGCCTCGTGCATGGAAGTGTGTGATGTCCTTAGGTTAGTTAGGTTTAAGTAGTTCTAGGTTCTAGGGGACTGATGACCTCAGAAGTTAAGTCACATAGTGCTCAGAGCCATTTGAACATACGTGGTCATTCATGCATACTAATACACAAAACTACGAGAGTTGGGTGATCCATCTATTTCACACACACATCCACTATTTATAAATAAGTAAATACACAGGCACATACTCCATCACGCAGTGAACAGCGGGAGTACGGGAGGGTGCCTATCCCGGCGTCGAAGATGAACCATTTGTCGTCATGACACAACAGCCCGACTTTCAGCTGCAGTGTAATATGTTCTTCATGGTCTCGAGATTGAATGAATGACTGCCATTCCATATGCAGTTCCACCGCCATCGAGCAGGGATCCCTTGCAGTCCTTGATCATGGGAGCCTTTGAGGCCACGTGATGCACATATTTAGCATGCCTGTGTGTGGCACCTGCATCTATGCGATATGCATACATTTTCGACCTGAGCCCCGCAAAATCCATCATCTAAGAACCATTCTCCACGTCTTCCATTATTTGAACAAAATTCTTGTGTTGTGGCAGTATTCCATAAGAATTATCTGGTGCATATGCAGTCGTGTCGAATTCTTCGTGATTCTACCTAATTACTCCATACGGATCGCAACCTTTCACTCAGTAGATGAAACTGGTTGTATCTGTATAAAGTAACTTGGGATAAGCGAAGTTTGGATTTGCAAACTCATAGTGTAATTGGTGCAAGTGGAGTTTTGAGAGATCCATAACACATATTCCAATTCACACAGGGTTCATGAATTGCACTTAAATCTTAGCCATCTCCACAGTAAAAAGCCGTCTATTGAAGGAGGTGACCTGCTTGAAATTTGGCCTGGCAATGTCATCTCTTGCAACAAAACAGTTCCTCCCCTCCATTGCTAAACTACACTCATGCTAATAAATTAAGGATAATTGCAAAATGTGATGCCACACAACGTGGCACTACACAAAACTGGCGCTAATAAGCATAGACACATAGGGAACACACATGAGACAGATCTGTAAGTCCACGATATTGGTGATAAGTTGAGAAAACCGTCCCGAAACACATGTGCTACACAACGCCACTGTTTCCTGCGCTTGTACCCTGACATCAATACGGGATATGATCACCATGCACACGTACACAGGCCGCACAACGGATTGGCATACTCTGGATCAGGTGGTCGAGCAGCTGCTGGGGTATAGCCTCCCATTCTTGCACCAGTGACTGTCGGAGCTTCTGAAGTGTTGTAGCGGTCTGAAGACGTGCAGCGATACGTTGACCGAGGACCGAGAGCATCCCACACATGCTCGATGGGGCTTAGGTCTGGAGAACAGGCGGGACACTCCATTCGCCTATATCTTCTGTTTCAAGGTACTCCTCCACGATGGCAGCTCGGTGTGGCAGTGCGTTATCATCCATCAGGAGCAAGGTGGGACCCACTGCACCCCTGAAAAGGCGGACATACTTGTGCTAAATGACGTCCCGATACACCTAACCTGTTACAGTTCCTCTGTCAAAGACATGCAGGGGTGTACGCGCACCAGTCATAATCCCACCACACACCATCAAACCACGACCTCCATACTGGTCCCTTTCAAGGACATTAAGGGGCTGGTATCTGGTTCCTGGTTCACGTCAGATGAAATCCCTGCGAGAATCACTGCTCAGACTATACCTGGACTCGTCCGTGAACATAACCTGGGATTACTGTTCCAATAACCATGTACTGTTTTCTTGACACCAGGCTTTACGTGCTCTCCTGTGACCAGGAGTCAGTGGAATGCACTTTGCAGTCTCCGGGAGAATAAACCAAGTCTGTTCAGTCGTCTGTAGGCTGTGTGTCTAGAGGCAACTGTTCCAGTGTCTGCGGTAAGGTCCCGAGCAAGGCCACCTGCAGTACCCCGTGCCCATCTGCGTGCACTAATGGTGAGATATCGGTCTTCTTGTGGTGTTGTACACTGTAGACGTTCCGTACTGTAGCGCCTGGACACGTTTTCTGCCTGCTGGAATCGTTGCCATAATCTTGGGACCACACTTTGTGGCACACGGAGGGCCCGTGCTACGACCTACTGTGTTTGACCAGCCTCCAGTCGCCCTAGTATTCTATCCCTCATAACGTCATCAATATGTGTTATTTGAGTCATTTTCAACGCACAGTCACTATTAGCACGTCTGAAAACGTCTGCACACTTACTCGCTGTTCCGTACTCTGACATGCATGCACCAACACACCGCTGCATACGTGGACTGCTGCCAGCGCCACCGTGCGACGACCGCGGGTCAAATGCACCGCATGGTCATACCCCGAGGTGATTTAAACCCACAAACCGCCCACCAGAGCGTTGTTTCACCTTGTATCAGCATTATCCATAATTTATGAGCGTGAGTGTAAATAAATTTCGCGGTATTCTCTGACATTTTCCACTGTTTTCCGAACTCTGAATTGTTCATTAATTCGTAAAAATCTTTTTCAGAGGCACACATGACGAGGGACCTCTGTTCGGTGTTTACATCAACGTATTTCTTCACCCAGCAAAACTGCACGAAGGAAATGCCGTGGGTGATTCTAGAAACTTCAATTTCCAACCTGAGACGCTGCTTGAGGTTTATGTAGAATAGAATGTATCGTTACCTATTCACCAGCGTTTCCAATTGTGCTGATAGAGAACCATTTCGCGGTACTAGTCGTTCTGGACATAATGGCAAGTCACTGCGTGCGTCGTGCAAAAGGGTGGGGCCGAGCGGTTCTAGGCGCTTCAGTCTGGAACCGCGCGATCACTACGGTCACAGGTTCGAATCCTGCCTGGGGCATGAACGTGAGTGATGTCCTTAAGTTAGATAGGTTTAAGTAGTTCTAAGTCTAGGGGACTGATAACCTCAGATGTTAAGTCCTATAGTGCTCAGAGCCATTTGAACCATTTTGCGTGTGCTTTGCCGCTGGTTTTGGCTGTAGTTGTGTGGGATGACATTTTAAAGAAGTTTAATTTGTAATATGGCTGGGGTGGGACTTTGTATCACAGGTAGGTGGTAAAAATAGCACGCCGCACCTTGTAATGTAAGCAGTAAGAGCATATACAAATTTTTACTTTTATACATACATCCATAAAGTTTTAAACATAGCTGTGTTGTCAGTGACCGTTACAAAGTAAAACTGGGGCAATAACAGCCCTCTGTCACAAAAATGAAGTCTTTTTGACGTAGGTTTCGGCCACTACTAAGAGTGACTTGATCAGAAATAAAACATTTAAACTGGCCTCTATCATAAGCACAAAGTTGTAGGAATTATTTTTTTTAAATGTAAGTGCTGACTAACAGCTTAAAAAGAAAAGGCATAGTACTTACATGTCACATATAAAAGAAATATCAAGCGATAATGCTTTAGTCACAAAATTTTAAAATGTAAAACATGGAAGCTGTGGTAGCATCAGACTGAGGCACCCGCGTTAGCAATTGCGGGCAGGTAAACATTACACCAAAAGTGCCATCTAGTAGCCGCAAATGCAAACAGACTACTTAACATTTAAATATAGGCAGACGAATACTGTGATGAACATTATTTAATACAGGAAGTAAGAGGCAATATTTTACCTGACAGCAGCAGACATGGTAACAATTTACTTATATGGATATGGTGTCTGTTCTTTCGGACATGTAATGAGTGTGTTGGGTAGGGACACTTCGAATGTAGTGTGTGGACATATAAGGTGTGAATGTGGGTCTCGCGGGAGGCGTGTGCGAGATCGCCGGCACGGTAGCTGAGCGTGTTCGGTCAGAGGGTTAGCTGCCCTCTGCAATAAAAAAGAACTTCGTAAACCGATCAACGACGAACTTAAAACGGGTGTCTTACGACGTTTGCCCAAAGGACGAACGAAAGTGAACAAAGATGGCTAGAGCGTCTACCATGTAAGCAGGAAATCCCGGTTTCGAGTCCAGGTCGGGGCACACATTTCACCTGTCCCCGTTGAAGGATTTCAACGCCCGTCAGCAGCTGAAGGTATTAATATATAATTCTAATATGGTAACGATTTGTCTACATAAGAGGTTAGAAGTACAGTTTAAAGGCTGAAAGCGCCATTATAGAATTACAAAGGGAGATGAATAACTTAGCAAGTAGAAAAACGGTATAACATGAAATGTAGTTAATGTAAACCAGTTAATGAACAAAAAATTATGAATCGTCTTAGACGGAAAAAATATTTCGGTAACTGCACGAGGGAACACGAAATCAGATATCAAGTAACGGGTTTATACGATGAAGAAATTTCTACTACGTAATTGTAGCCGCCCATCAAGAATGAGGCCATCATTTCGAGAAAGATGTTTAAAAATTTCTAATTCTTCAGAACACCTAATCTACGCGCTTTCCTCTCAGTGTTCAAAATGTTGATATCGTAAATAGCTTTGGGTTCAAAATGGTTCAAATGGCTCTGAGCACTATGCGACTTAACTCCTGAGGTCATCAGTCGCTTAGAACTTAGAACTAATTAAACCTAACTAACCTAAGGACATCACACACATCCATGTCCGAGGCAGGATTCGAACCTGCGACCGCAGCAGTCCCGAGGTTCCGGACTGCAGCGCCTATAACCGCACCGCCACCACGGCCGGCATAACAGCTTTAGGCGCGTGACCTGTAATCAGAAGGTGGTCGGCAAAAGACGAATTTTGGGTTCTAGTACCATTTTTTCTTAATGTAGTAAGAAGAGAGGGTGTCGCAATATTATAGGCACCAGAGTTTTTCAATGGAGAACGGGTCGATTTTAAATTATGAATAAATTGTTTTTCAAACTATTATTGGTTAAAAAGGCAACATTCCAGTTGTATTTATTACGAAGAAGGCGTTGAACCTGATACGAGGTGGGCCCCAAGAAAAGAATACTTCTTCTTTAGGCTGGACTCAACGATAGAGGTGTCGAGTGTAGTAACTCTTTTAACAGTTTTCTTTTTAAGGATGTTATCCACTATGGCAGGTTCGTACTCGTTATTAACTGCTATCGTTTTGATTAAATTAATTTCTTTCTCGAATTTTTCTTTCGAGAGTGGAACTGAAGTAGCTGTGTGATTAGCAGAGTGAAAGAAAGCGTTCTTGTGATATTGTGGGTGCGTGGAAGACGCAAGTACGATCTGATCGGTATATGTTTCTTTGCGAAAAACATTAAATGAGATTTTATTTCCTCCTACTGCTCTTTTTTAAAATTTTGCGATTAAAGCTTTATTGCTTGATACTTATTTTATACGTGACATGTAAGTAATGCCTTTCATTTTTATACTGCTAGGCAGAACTTATATTTAAAAAAAATTTCCTAAAACTTTGTACTTTTGTTATAGGCCACTTTAAATTTTCATTTCTGATGAAGGCACTCTTATTAGTGGCCGAAACCTAGGTCAAAAAGACTTCATTTTTGCGACCGAGGGCTGTTATTGCTTTAATTTTACATACATTCATGTTCAGAAAAAATCAGAACACTCTGAACGACTAGAGACAAGATGTTCGTATTCACAGGACATGTACCTTAGTATGTTCTGAAGAAATGATTAGGATTTTAAACATGTCGGCCACCGGGTTCAAGTCAACATCGATATCGCGGCGCAAAACCACCCACCGATAAAATGTGCTTGCCGCTCTCGTTGTCGCTAGAACCGGAAGATACTGGATCAGTGTGACTTGAGAAGACGTGCAGGATGCCTCGCAGAGGTATTCGAGAACCGTACCGACAAATCAGTGAGTCTGAAAGAGGGCACATTATTGGCATAGGAGAGTGTGATGCATTCATTCGGGAAACTGCTGCTCATGTGGAACGAAGTGTTTCGGCAGTGTAAATGATGTCTGCCGAATGGTTCACGGAAGGCCGCAGAACACGACGAGCTGAGTCAGGTAGCACCACCCAGACACCCTCGTTCTACCATCCCCGCCCCACACTCCGAGAAGAGAAGATCGACACTTTGTCAGAACGGCATTGCAGGACAGATCTGCGTCCTCCTTGGCTCTAGCGCAACGGTGGAACAGTGTAGCACATAATACACTGCCAGAGATGGCCGTCTGTTGCCTTTTATTACGCCATGGGCTACTTTCGCGTTGTAAGGTAGGGGTAATTATGGAAAAGCGGAAAAGAATTGAAAAATGCGGAAAAAAGGAAATAATGGAAAAAGTGTGGAGAGTTATCAAAAGTTGTGAAACAAACGGTAAAAAAAGTCAAGAATGTGCTAAAATCCTGTTACGACATGGTCAAAAAGGATATTTGTGTTTATAAACAGGAAGTAGTTGAAATTCGTGTCTTAAACTCAAGATCAAAGTATCTGGAGATCTCTTAGATACTTTCCTAGAAAGCTACAAATCTGACCCGAGGAAGTGAACTACTAGAATCGCAGCAAAATCTGTTTCCAAATGACCGAGAGATCTGCGGTAAATGTTGATAAAGCCCGAAGACCGCTTGAAAAAGATATATGGAGTTTGTTATTGGCTGTGAGTCCTTGACGTAACGACTAGATCTAAGAGAGGGATTGACACCTCATTAGTATGCATTTCAGTGTGTTGAGTAACACTATGCACACAAAAAAATTCACGTCCTACCTACCCCTGGCATTAGGGTATCCTAGTCGCAGCACACAAACGAAATAGTGTTTCTGGTTTGCAATGACATCCACACTTAGGGAAAATGATCGGAAGTGCTGCCGTCTTGTATCTTTACTCAGAAGTTATCGATGTCGATATGAGCAATCGAATAAACCATGTTTGACAGGTGGTCTAATGCAAAATATTGTCTGTCAGTCTATAATTTTAATTATTTAATGTGGAAGTCGATTACGCAAACTCGTGCTGTTGATGTATTCACATAAAGTAGAACAAAAGCAAACTGGTGCTTTTCATTTATTATTAACACAGGGTGATTCATAAACATACTTTGCTATTGGTAAAAAATATTTGGGTTTTTATAATATTTTTAACACACGCCAGGGTTTATTAACGTCTTAATACAGATGTGCAGCTGTCTATCCACATAGAAAATGCAGGGGCATGGACGGAATGTGCCCGCTGCTACTTGACGTTGTGTTGTGTTTTCGTGTGCCCTCACTGGCGAGGTACAATTTATTCTCATTGCCTTCCATTGCATACCGTGCATACCGCAGCAGCTACCTGACTCTGAGTGACGCCTCTTGCTTATAAATAACATCGTTGGCTTCCGTGCAAGCGAACACCTGCAAAGGCGTGTTACTGAAATATGTATCGAATTCCTTGAACAGAGCCAACAATGGCAGTCTCGTCTGAACAACGGATAGTACTCCCTAAATACCAACCGCAGTGAGCTATAAGTCTCAAAGTCTCAAAAAATTATTCTTCTCTTTCATTTTCGGATGTTTCTTTCCACTAACATCCACAGGATGGATCAGGCTGCGCGCATCTGTACTAAAACATAATCCCTATTTAAGAACATCAGCGGAAGTAGTGCAAGATAGCGTTGCCTGTGCCCAGCCTTCAGCCAGTATTTTCCAGCCGACCGCGGTGTTCGAGCGGTTCTAGGCGCTTCAGTCCGGAATCGCGCTGCTGTTACGGTCGCAGGTTCGAATCCTGCCTCGGGCATGTATGTGTGTGATGTCCTTAGGTTAGTTAAGTTTAAGCAGTTCTAAGTGACCCCCCCCCCCCCCCCCCATGAACCATGGACCTTGCCGTTGGTGGGGAGGCTTGCGTGCCTCAGCGATACAGATGGCCGTACCGTAGGTGCAACCACAACGGAGGGGTATCTGTTGAGAGGCCAGACAAACATGTGGTTCCTGAAGAGGGGCAGCAGCCTTTTCAGTAGTTGCAGGGGCAACAGTCTGGATGATTGACTGATCTGGCCTTGCAACATTAACCAAAACGACCTTGCTGTGCTGGTACTGCGAACGGCTGAAAGCAAGCGGAAACTACAGCCATAATTCTTCCCGAGGACATGCAGCTTTACTGTATGATTAAATGATGATGGCGTCCTCTTGGGTAAAATATTCCGGAGGTAAAATAGTCCCCCAATTCGGATCTCCGGGAGGGGACTACTCAGGAGGACGTCGTTATCAGGAGAAAGAAAACTGGCGTTCTACGGATCGGAGCGTGGAATGTCAGATCCCTTAATCGGGTAGGTAGGTTAGAAAATTTAAAAAGGGAAATGGATAGGTTAAAGTTAGATATAGTGGGAATTAGTGACGTTCGGTGGCAGGAGGAACAAGACTTTTGGTCAGGTGAATACAGGGTTATAAATACAAAATCAAATAGGGGTAATACAGGAGTAGGTTTAATAATGAATAAAAAATAGGAGTGCAGGTAAGCTACTACAACCAGCATAGTGAACGCATTATTGTGGCCAAGATAGACACAAAGCCCATGCCTACTTCAGTACTACAAGTTTATATGCCAACAAGCTCGGCAGATGATGAAGAAGTTGATGAAATGTATGATGAGATAAAAGAAATTATTCAGGTAGTGAAGGGAGACGAAAATTTAATAGACATGGGTGACTGGAACTCGTCAGTAGGAAAAGGGAGAGAAGGAAACATAGTGGGTGAATATGGATTGGGGCTAAGAAATGAAAGAGGAAGCCGTCTGGTAGAATTTTGCACAGAGCATAACTTAATCATAGCTAACACTTGGTTTAAGAATCATAAAAGAAGGTTGTATACATGGAAGAATCCTGGAGATACTAAAAGGTATCAGATAGATTATTTAATGGTAAGTCAGAGATTTAGGAATCAGGTTTTAAATTGTAGGACATTTCCAGGGGCAGATGTGGACTCTGACCACAATCTATTGGTTATGACCTGTAGATTAAAACTGAAGAAACTGCAAAAAGGTGGGAATTTAAAGACATGGGATCTGGATAAGCTGAAAGAACCAGAAGCTGTACAGTGTTTCAAGGAGAGCATAAGGGAACAATTGACAGGAATGGGCGAAAGAAACACAGTAGAAGAAGAATGGGTAGCTCTGAGGGATGAAGTAGTGAAGGCAGCAGAGGATAAAGTAGGTAAAAAGACAAGGGCTGCTAGAAATCCTTGGGTAACAGAAGAAATGTTGAATTTAATTGATGAAAGGAGAAAATATAAAAATGCAGTAAATGACGGAGGCAGAAAGGAATACAAACGTCTCAAAAATGAGATCGACAGGAAGTGCAAAATGGCTAAGCAGGGATGGCTAGAGGACAAATGTAAGGATGTAGAGGCTTCTCAAACTAGGGGTAAGATGGATACTGCCTACAGGAAAATTAAAGAGACCTTTGGAGAAAAGAGAACCACTTATATGAATATAAAGAGCTCAGATGGGAACCCAGTTCTAAGCAAAGAAGGGAAGGCAGAAAGGTGGAAGGAGTATATAGAGGGTTTATACAAGGGCGATGTACTTGAGGACAATATTATGGAAATGGAAGAGGATGTAGATGAAGATGAAATGGGAGATAAGGTACTGCGTGAAGAGTTTGACAGAGCACTGAAAGACCTGAGTCGAAACAAGGCCCCGGGAGTAGACAACACTCCATTAGAACTACTGACAGCCTTGGGAGAGCCAGTCATGACAAAACTCTACCAGCTGGTGAGCAAGATGTATGAGACAGGCGAAATACCCTCAGACTTCAAGAAGAATATAATAATTCCAATCCCAAAGAAAGCAGGTGCTGACAGATGTGAAAATTACCCAACTATCAGTTTAATAAGTCACAGCTGCAAAATACTAACGCGAATTCTTTACAGATGAATGGAAAAACTGGTTGATGCGGACCTCGGGGAGGATCAGTTTGGATTCCGTAGAAATGTTGGAACACGTGAGGCAATACTGACCTTACGACTTATCTTAAAAGAACGATTAAGAAAAGGCAAACCTACGTTTCTAGCATTTGTAGACATGGAGAAAGCGTTTGACAATGTTAACTGGAATACTCTCTTTCAAATTTTGAAGGTGGCAGGGTTAAAATACAGAGAGCGAAAGGCTATTTACAATTTTTGCAGAAACCAGATGGCAGTTATAAGAGTCGAGGGGCACGAAAGGGAAGCAGTGCTTGGGAAAGGAGTGAGTCAGGGTTGTAGCCTCTCCCCGATGTTATTTAATCTGTATATTGAGCAAGCAGTAAAGGAAACAAAAGAAAAATTCGGAGTAGGTATTAAAATTCATGGAGAAGAAGTAAAAACTTTGAGGTTCGCCGATGACATTGTAATTCTGTCAGAGACAGCGAAGGACCTGGAAGAGCAGTTGAACGGAATGGACAGTGGTTTGAAAGGATTATATAAGATGAACATCAACAAAAACAAAACGAGGATAATGGAATGTAGCAAATTAAATCGGGTGATGCTGAGGGAAATAGACTAGGAAATGAGACACTTAAAGTAGTAAAGGAGTTTTGCTATTTAGGAAGTAAAATAACAGATGATGGTCGAAGTAGAGAGGATATAAAATGTAGACTGGCAGTGGCAAGGGAAGCGTTTCTGAAGAAGAGAAATTTGTTAACATCGAGTATAGATTTATATATCAGGAAGTCGTTTCTGAAAGTATTTGTATGGAGTGTAGCCATGTATGGAAGTGAAACATGGACGATAATTAGTTTGGACAAGAAGAGAATAGAAGCTTTCGAAATGTGGTGCTACAGAAGAATGCTGAAGATAAGGTGGATAGATCACGTAACTAATGAGGAGGTGTTGAATAGGATTGGGGAGAAGAGAAATTTGTGGCACAACTTGACTAGAAGAAGGGATCGGTTGGTAGAACATGTTTTAAGGCATCAAGGGATCACAAATTTAGCATTGGAGGGCGGCGAGGAGGGTAAAAATCGTAGAGGGAGACCAAGAGATGAATACACTAAGCAGATTCAAAAGGATGTAGGTTGCAGTAGGTACTGGGAGATGAAGCAGCTTGCACAGGATAGAATAGCATGGAGAGCTGCATCAAACCAGTCTCAGGACTGAAGACCACAAAAACAACAAGTGACTGATGACCTCAGATGTTAAGTCCCATAGTGCTCAGAGCCATTTGAACCGGTATTTTCCACATGACTAGAGACAGATGGGTAGATCACATAACTAATGAGGAGATGTTGAATAGGATTGGGGAGAAGAGAATCTTGTGGCACAACTTGACTAGATGAAGGGATCGGTTGGTAGGACATGTTCTGAGGCATTAAGGGATCCCAGATTTAGTATTGTACGGCAGCGTGGAGGGTAAAAATCGTAGAGGGAGACCAAGAGATGAATACACCAAGCAGATTCAGAAGGATGTAGGTTGCAGCAAGTACTGGGAGATGAAGAAGCTTGCACAGGATAGAGTAGCATGGAGAGCTGCATCAAACCAGTCTCAGGACTGAAGACCACAACAACAACAGAGACAATCATACTAAATTCCTGTTGACTGAAATAAGTAAAGGTATGTGGGTTTCGGCTGTAAATACGAATCGTTTCGGTGTGCAAAATCACTCTAGACTGGGACCTGCTAGCAGCACTGTAAACAGCGCCGACAGACTCAAAGAGACAAAACGCCGTAATCGAATTGTTTATGATGACGGTTCACCAGTGGTTCATTGGCATCTCTGATTTGACCCAAGTGTCTCTACAGGTTTGTGCTGAAGATGATATTTTTTCTATGATTGTATGTCTTCGTTATGCACCGAAGCGTGATAGAAACTGATATAGGCATGCGTTTTCAAATACAGAGATATGTAAACAGACAGAATACTGAGCTGCGATTGGCCACTCCTATATAAGACGAGTGTCTGGCGCAGTTGTTAGATCGGTTACCTCTGCTACAATGGCAGGATGTCTAGATTTAAGTGAGTCTGAACGTGGTGTTATAGTCGGCGCACGAGCGATGGGACACAGTATCTCCGATGTAGCGATGAAATGGGGAGTTTTCCGTATGACCATTTCACAAGTGTACTCCGAATATCAAGAATACGGTAAAACACCAAATCTCCGACATCGCCGCCGCCGGAAAAAGATCCTGCAAGAACGGGACCAACGACGACTGAAGAGAATCATTCAACGTGGCAGAAGTGCAATCCTTCCGCAAATTGCTGCAGATTTCAATGTTAGGCCATCAAAAAGTGTCAGCGTGCGAACCATTCAACGAAACAGCATCGATATGGGCTTTCGGAGCCGAAGGCCCACTCGTGTACCCTTGATGACTGCATGACACAACACCGTCAACACCGAAGTTGGACTATTGATGACGGGAAACATGTTGACTGGTTGGACGAAACTCGTTTCAAATTGTATCGAGCAGGTGGACGCGTGTGTGTCAGCAGGAGAGTGGTCAAGCTGGTGGAGGCTCTGCAATGGTGTGGGGCGTGTGCAGTTGGAGTGATATGGGACTCCTGATACATCTAGATACGACTCTGACAAATGACACGTGCGTAAGCATCCTGTCTGATCATCTTCATCCATTCATGTCTATTTTGCATTCTGACGGACGTGGGCAATTTCAACGGGACAATGTGACACCCCACACGCCTGGAATTGTTACAGAGTGGCTCCAGGAACACTTTTAGAGTTTAAACACTTCTGGGATGCCCTGCATTGTGCTGTTCAGAAGAGATCTCCTCCCCTTGGTACTCTTACGGATTTATGGACAGCCTTGCAGGATTCGTGGTGTCAGTTCCCTCCAGCACTCCTTCAGACATTAGTAGAGTCCATGCCACGTTGTGCTGCGGCACGTCTGCGTGATCGCAGGGATCTTCACCATATTAGACAGGTGTACCAGTTTCTTTGACTCTTTAGTGTAGTTCCAATTTGATGATTCATTTTTCGTCCTCTTCTTCTGTTGTAGGTGTGATAAATGTGTACAGACTAGGCGCTGCCCCTGCAACGAGGATGATGCGTACATCACCTCAGCCCGGTTTGTCACCGATGTATTCGCAGCGCCTGCAAACACAACGGTAATTCAGTCCGTCAACAGCAAAGTGGTATGGGGTGATGACACCAGCTCGTTTGCCAACGCAGCCGCGCTCCCCACACCCTGAACCGTCTTGTAATGATCATAGATCTTCGTTTCGAGACACACTCGATGATAGCGTAATATTGTGATGGTACAGAAAGATAAGGTATTACAAGACATCATGACAAATAATTTGGAGCCCGCTAATTTTAAACGTAAATAAAACAGTACAAAGTATTATTAAATACATCTGCTTATTGTTTTATACATGATTCTTATCAACTTTTTATTTTTCCTTGCCGGTGAGATGCGGCTGTATGAGGATATGGGCTTGCACATCCAAGTTATCCGCCACCTAGTCCGACAATTATGCGTTTGTCATCCCAGCCTGGTTTGTCCACGATGTATTCTCCAAGCCTGCAACCTCTACAAGAGATGGATCTGTGATCATGACCATAGTATTAGCTGATGACACCAGTTCATTTGCCGATGCAGACATGCTCTCTGTGCCCTGGATCATCTCGCAGTCGTTTTTCCTTGGACATCGCCTCTCCATCGCTCTGGGCCTCGAAATAGCAGTATCCCTGCCCACTTTGTTGCGATTCCCAAGAAAGTCCTACACCCACTTTGGACTACCCTGTCAGTGCTGGTCCCTCTGGAGACAAGATCTCGCAAGCCCGTATTGACAACACGAATGTGGGCTACCGAGCTCTTTCAGCTTTACTCGATGTCTGCCAATGCGTTTTGCGAAGGGTGGTCACCTAAACCACCAGCAATCCGCGGTATCCCGCCATCATGCAAAGCATCCACTCTCAAAACAGGGTAGTGACGCCGGTGAAGAAAAGAACATTGTCCAAATCTGGGGGAGAACTGGCGTGATACCGCAGAGCGATTCTATCTCAGAGTGGCATGGAAATTTTATCAAGAGTGTCATACTTGGTCATTTTCCTGAAAAGCAGGCAAGACAGTCAGGTAGGGTACTAAGCTGTGTAGTTCTAAGTTCTAGGGGACTGATGACCACAGAAGTTGCGTCCCATAGTGCTCAGAGCCATTTGAACCATTTGAAACGCTTACTTTCCATGTTAGAGCTCATTTTATTACTTCTCTTCACATCACATTAATCATGGAATGGAAACACACAGCAACAGAACGTACCAGCGTGACTTCAAACACTTTGTTACTGTTACAGGAAATGTTCAAAATGTCCTCTGTTAGCGAGGATACATGAATCCACCCTCCGTCGCTTGGAATCCCTGATGCGCTGATGCAGCCCTGGAGAATTGCGTATTGTATCACAGCCGTCCACAATACGAGCACAAAGAGTCTCTACATTTGGTACCGGGGTTGCGTAGACAAGAGCTTTCAAATACCCCCATAAATGAAAGTCAAGAGGGTTGAGGTCAGGAGAGCGAGGAGGCCATGGAATTGATCCGCCTCTACTAATCCATCGGCCACCGAATCTGTTGTTGAGAAGCGTACTAACACTTCGACTGAAATGTGCAGGAGCTCCATCGTGCATGAACCACATGTTGTGTCGTAGTTGTAAAGGCACATGTTCTAGCGGCACATGTAGAGTATCACGTATGAAATCATGGCGGTGAATCGAGGAAGTACAGTACATACTGACGAAACTAAAATGAGCTCTAACATGGAAATTAAGCGTTTCCGGACACATGCCCACATAACATCTTTTCTTTATTTGTGTGTGAGGAATGTTTCCTGAAAGTTTGGCCGTACCTTTTTGTAACACCCTGTATAAGGCGACAAGTTTCTGGCACAGTTGTTAGATCGGTTACCGCTGCTATAGTGACAGGTTATCAAGATTTAAGTGAGTTTGAACGTGGTTTCATAGTTGGTGCACGAGCAACGGGACACAGAAACTGCGAGGTAGCGATGAAGTGGGGATTTTCGCGTACGACCATTTCACGCGTGTACCTTGAATATGAGGAATCCGGTAAAACATCAAATCTCCGACATTGCTGCGGCCGGAAAAAGAACCTGCAAGAACGGGACCAACGACGACGGAAGAGAATCGTTCAACGTGACAGAAGTGCAATCCTTCCGCAAATTGCTGCAGATTTCAATGCTGGACCGTCAGTAAGTGTCAGCGTGCGGATCATCATGAAACATCACGAAACATCATCGATATGGGTATGGAGACAACCTCATGAATCCATGGACTCTGTATATCAGCACGGGAATGTTCCGACTCGTGGAGACTCTGTGATGGTGTGGGGTGTAAGCAGCTGGAGTGATCCGTGATATGTTTAGCTACGACTCTGGTAGGTGACACGTACGTAAGCATCCTGTCTGATCACCTGCATCCATTCATGCCCATTGTGCATTCCGACGAACTTGGGAAGTTCCAGCAGGGCAATGCGACACCCCACACGTCCAGAATTGCTACAGATTGGCTCGAGGAACACTCTTCTGAATTTAAACACTTCCGTTGGCCCGCAAACTCCCCAGACATGACCACTATTGAGCATATCGGCGATGCCTTGCAACGTGCTGTTCAGGAGAGACCTCCACCCCCTCGTACTCTTAGGGATTTATGGACATCCCTGCAGGATTCATGCTGTCAGTTCTCTCCGCCACTACCTCAGGCATTACTCGAGTCCATGCCACGTCGCGTTGCAGCACTTTTACGTGCTCGTGGGGGCCTTACACGATGTTAGGCAGGTGTACCAGGTTCTTTGTCTCTTCAGTATAATACGCTCAACAGTAGTACCTGTTTCAACAGCGTCTAGCGCTCTACTGGCGGCCAGTACCTTTAAGACACGTCCAGTAATGGCTGCCATTAGATCACGTGACCCTGTTACTGGCACTCTGGCGTCCAAACTCAAACCCTCCCGAGTTTTCGGACGCCAGTAACCTACCGCTTGCCTGTTGTTCGAACCCACCGGTTATAAATCCAGCAGCCCGCCTCTGAATTGCTTCGATGCCTTCCTTTATCTGGACATGGTACGGATTCCAAACACTCGTGCAGTACTCAAGAATGGATCGCACTAACGTCATATATGCTGCCTCCTTCTCAGATGAACCACACCGTCCCAAAATTCTCCCAATAAACCGAAATCGACCATTCTCTTTCCCTACCATAATCCTCACATGCTTGTTCCACCTTATATCGCTTTGCAATATTACGCCCGGATATTTAAACGACGTGACTGTGTCAGGAAAGACGCAACTAATGGTATAGACCGCAGCCTTAAAAGATGTAGATAGTCCCTTACCATTGGCACGCGCTCATCACGCTCGCTTCCCAAATAGGTGTGTCAAAAACTGAAAGTAATGGTCAATGCGAAGCTTTAAATAGATGCCAACTGCGGCCACCAGTGATACGAGTGCCCCCTATGATCAAAGTTTCTTTGTTTTTCTTCTTAAAAATGAGTTAAACCGTGAAAAATCGAAAGAATAAAAGATGGCATGAAATACGAAATTTACGAAATCTCATAATAAAACAAAGAAAAGAAAACATAAAAATTAAAATAGAAAATCTCGGTAGCCATGTTTACATTCACCGACGGTATACGGTTTATATCACTTTAAAACAACGATATAGCCATTAATCATTTAATCAAGGAAAGTGTCGTCATAATAACAGAATTACATATTGAAAATCAGATTTTTTGTTTTAGTATATGATTTCGTAAATATCAAACTTGATGCTATTTTTATTCTTTAGATATTATTTTAGAGTGTGACTCATTTGCAAGAAGAAAAACAAAGAAACTCTGTATATGCGGGGCACTTTTATTACTGATGCCCGGAGTCCTCATCTACTTAAAACTTAGCATTTACTTTTAGTTTCCGGCAGAACTTCTTGGAAAATGAGCGTGATGGCTGTATGCAACGGGTAAGGGATTACCTACGTATTTTAAGGTTGCACTCTGTTCAATACGTTTGCTATTATAGAGAAAAACTATTTTGTAAATGTGTCTTACATTATTATTTTAACTATACAATGTGATTTTTTGATCATAGGATGGTCTGATGGTGGCATAAAAAGATACGACTATAGACTAAAACAATTACTCTGTTTGGATTGGGGATTTTTTCGTGGGGAGGAGGTAGCAAAGTTATCTTGAATTGAGGGTCATCGGCAGATGAAGAAGCAGCTTCCGGTGTACCCCACCGAAGTGTCTTGGGTCCTTTGCTGTTTATGTTGGATGTTAAGGTCCTTGAAGACATTATTAACAGTAACATCAGACTTTTCGCAGGTGGTACAGTTATCTATGATAAAGTACAGCCCGAAATAAGTTGCACAAGTATTCAGTCAGATCTTGATAACATTTCAAAGTGGTTCAAAGATTGGCAATTTCCTTTAAATGTTCAAAATTGTAAAATTGTGCATCCCCCCACCCCCTCCCCCCATAAAACGGAATATCCTATGAATATAACGTCATTGCGGCACAGCTGGGATCAGTAAATACCTATAAATACCTGAGTTCGGCAATTTTTGTAGAGACATGAAATGGACCAATCACATACGGCCAGTCGTTGTTAAATTAGGTGGCAGATTTCAGTTTGTTGGTAGAACACAGGGGAAATGCAATCAGTCTACAAAGGAGATTGCTTGCAAACACTCACGTAATCCACACTAGAATATTGCTCAGAACAGTCAGACCCATATCGAATATGACTAACAGAGAATATTGAACGGATACGCAGAAGGGCAGCACGAATGGTCATAGGTTTGTTTCACCCACGAGAGAACGTCACAAAAATGGTTGAAAGAACTGAACTGGCTCACTCCTGTAGATAGACGTAAACTATCCCGAGAAAGACTCCTTAAGTCCACAGATGTTAGGAAACAGCTTTAAATGATGACTCTATGAATATAATACAGTCCCAAACATATCGTTCCCATAGGGACTGTGAGGACAATATTAGCTTAATTTCAGCACGCACGTAGGCATTTAAACAGAAGTTCTTCACGCGCTCTATACGTTATTGAATTTCATAATCGAAACAAAAAGGAAGACATAGGAAAATAAGATTTTCCAGTTAATATTCATAGGGATCTTTTATTGTTTCTGAAAGTCATGCACTATCCGAATACTACGAAACACGACAAAATAGCGGACAGCTTATTGTGCTTGATGACATTCATGATTGTCTGACTGCTGCTCGGATGACTAAAACAATAGATGGAAAAGTAACCGAATGTGTTCAAATTCGTACTCCTATGTCTGGAACAAGGAACTTGTCCAGTCGTCAGAAATTAGTAATTTTGTTGTGGTGTTTCCAGGAGCAAAGGAGATTTTCAGGAATGAGACTTTAAAGGCCACTTTGAATTAAAGAAGTGTTTAGGACACTTGACTAATACAAATGTTCTATTAATGAGCTTTCCACCGTGGTCCTGTGCAGTGGCGGACACAGAAAAAACTCAAGGAGGGGGCGCTAAAGATACCTTGAGCTACCTTTACTTTTACCATATTAAAAAATAATCAAGTCACATGCAAAGTTTAAGGAAGTTTTATTTAAACTAATTATACATACAGGGTGTTTCAAAAATGACCGGAATATTTGAAACGGCAATAAAAACTAAACGAGCAGCGATAGAAATACACCGTTTGTTGCAATATGCTTGGGACAACAGTACATTTTCAGGCAGACAAACTTTCGAAATTACAGTAGTTACAATTGTCAACAACAGATGGCGGTGCGGTCTGGGAAACTCTATAGTACGATATTTTCCACATATCCACCATGCGTAGCAATAATATGTCGTAGTCTCTGAATAAAATTACCAGAAACCTTTGACAACGTGTCTGGCGGAATGACTTTACATGCAGATGAAATGTACTGCGTCAGCTGTTCAATTGTTTCTGGATTCTGTCGGTACACCTGGTCTTTCAAGTGTCCCCACAGAAAGAAGTCACAGGGGTTCATGTCTGGCGAATAGGGAGGCCAATCCACGCCGCCTCCTGTATGTTTCGGATAGCCCATAGCAATCACACGATCATCGAAATATTCATTCAGGAAATTAAAGACGTCGACCGTGCTATGTGGCCGGGCACCATCTTGCATAAACCACGAGGTGTTCGCAGTGTCGTCTAAGGCAGTTTGTACCGCCACAGATTCACGAAGAATGTCCAGATAGCGTGATGCAGTAATCGTTTCGGATCTGAAAAATGGGCCAATGAGTCCTTTGGAAGAAATGGCGGCCCAGACCAGTACTTTTTGAGGATGCAGGAACGATGGGACTGCAACATGGGGCTTTTCGGTTCACCATATGCGCCAGTTCTGTTTATTGACGAAGCCATCCAGGTAAAAATAAGCTTCGTCAGTAAACCAAATGCTGCCCACATGCTTATCGCCGTCATCAATCCTGTGCACTATATCGTTAGCGAATGTCTCTCGTGCAGCAATGGTAGCGGCGCTGAGGGGTTGCCGCGTTTGAATTTTGTATGGATAGAGGTGTAAACTCTGGTGCATGAGACGATACGTGGACGTTGGCGTCATTTGGACCGCAGCTGCAACACGGCGAACGGAAACCCGAGGCCGCTGTTGGATCACCTGCTGCACTAGCTGTGCGTTGCCCTCTGTGGTTGCCGTACGCGGTCGCCCTACCTTTCCAGCACATTCATCCGTCACGTTCCCAGTCCGTTGAAATTTTTCAAACAGATCCTTTATTGTATCGCTTTTCGGTCCTTTGGTTACATTAAACCTCCACTGAAAACTTCGTCCTGTTGCAACAACACTGTGTTCTAGGCGGTGGAATTCCAACACCAGAAAAATCCTCTGTTCTAAGAAATAAACCATATTGTCCACAGCACACTTGTACGTTGTGAACAGCACACGCTTACAGCAGCAAGACGACGTACAGAATGGCGCACCCACAGACTGCGTTGTCTTCTATATCTTTCACATCACTTGCAGCTCCATCTGTTGTTGAAAATTGTAACTACTGTAATTTCGAAAGTTTGTCCGCCTGAAAATGTACTGTTGTCCCAAGCATATTGCAACAAACGGTGTATTTCTATCGCTGCTCGTTTAGTTTTTATTGCCGTTTCAAATATACCGGTCATTTTTGAAACACCTTGTATATACAAGACAATGCCATCTTATTACATAAAACAGTTACAATTGTCGTTCTCTTCCTTAAATGATGAGTTCTGTGCGCCTATTCTTCCTGGCAAATTGGGTTATTACATCATCAATAGGACAATCAATTTCAGGGTGCGTGTTCAACAGAGCTAATCTTCACACGTGCACCTGCTACACCTAGGACTTCTTATTTTTCATTCTACAGTGATCGTATTCCTGCTTCTGAATGTAACCTAGCATCCTATTCGGCGAATAGTCCGTATTTATAACGCTACGTATCGAATGTTCTCTGTACTAGAAAACAGTAGAATATTCGTGACTTTTCTCGAACAAATGCCAGACAGGATAACGTATCGAGATCACTAGAATGGCCACGACTTTTTTCATAGGTATGTGTTAGCTATCTATGTGCCAGACAGAACCATAACCATTTCTTCTCTACTCATTCACAAGGCTTTCATTTCTCTCTTATGCAGAAGTGTTGGACAGCCAAATGGCCGAAAAGCTCAGATGTCAACAAGACAAAAAAACACCCTCAAAAATGACTCTGTGTGGACAGATTCTTACAAAATAAATCTTAGGTAAGTGATGTTACAAAAAGACCTAAGGAAATTTAAAAGTTAATGTAAAACTCAGTAGCCAAAATGTTTCTGTATACCACCATAATATTCTATCAGCCACCTACAGAATTTTAGCTGTTGCGATCTTGAATGTACTGAACTACATTCTGACAGTGCTTTATGCCTCGCAGATCAGCTTGTCTCATTTTCCGTGCCAGGTTATGTACTAGCAAATAATTTTTGTAGAAGCAGTTATACAAAGGGAGATACTCTAATTTTAATCGATCTTAATTGAATTATTAATAACTTTTAGCCTCTCAATGCAGAAAGAAACTTTTAGCTAATCAGCTAATACTAATTGAACTCAGTGGTGCAAATACAATTTTTGCTGGCCTCTATTGCTCCTCATATGGAAACTCTGACTCCTTCCTAAATAAGCTTTAAAATGTGCTAAATGGCTTCATCTGGGCAAGGAATCCGTAATTCGGTGTAGAGACTTTAATAATGATTTCCCTGGAATCGGCAAAAGGAAAGAGCTATTGCTGAACCTTATAGATACTTTCAACTTAATACAGACAGTAAAAACCACAACAGAAATGACAGTAACTACTGCTTCTAACCTGAACCACATACATGTAAATACAATTTGTAGTGGAAAATGTGTAAATATGAGCTCCAGTATCCATGAAACCCAAGTTTTTCCCCATTTCAGCTACTTACCGTTTCTCTGTCACACACACACACACACACACACACACACACACACACACACACACACACAGAGAGAGAGAGAGAGAGAGAGAGAGAGAGAGAGAGAGAGAGAGAGAGAGAGAACTATTCAAAAAAACATAACAGTATGAGGGCTCAATACACATAACATAAAAACATTCAGTTCCCTATTATCAGGAGAATGCTTTGAACAAAACTCCTCAGATATCAATCGAAAGTTTGAGAAATTATCCAAAATCAAATACTTGGTCATCAATAAGCATCAAGTCTCAAGTGTAAAGAAAATGGAATTACGCAAATTCCCTAAAAAAATTACATTCATAAATAAATTTGGATATACAGAGGGGTCTAACTTCCGAGAAAAAATAGGCTGTGAGAAATTCATTTCAAAGTCAGCAAATTAAAGCCAATCAGTCCGGGAAGGACTAAATAATGAAGCAAATAAATTGTCGTTTGAGACTTTCTGACAGAGTTGTTGTAGGAATAGTTTTCGTGTGAGATGCCACATGTCAGATCCTGAGAGATTTTCACAGCAACATTCGACGACTCGTCCGAGAACCATTTCTACAATAATAAATTGTCTCTTAAAAATGACAGTATCGCACTGAATCTTTGGCAATATGAGTCCCTAAATCTTTCCAGGTAGTACTACACATATGTCTCAAATAATTTAATAGTCAGTGACAAAAGACGTAATACAAACAAACAGCAAAACAAAGTACATTCTTGTCTTCATTCTACATTTGTGAAACAACTCCCCATAAAATCATTCACGTTGCAACAGCTATAAGAAAATGTCATAAGGGGTTCATGGTACTCCAGATTTCGTCATAAAACAATGCATTGTATTGTATTGTATGTTAACCGGGGCCCCAGAAACGACGGAGAGGCTCCGTCCCCGCCGCAGCCGCAGTGGTCCACAACCCCACGACGACTGCCGCAGTCCACCTCACCCCTCCGCCGCCCCACACAGAAATACTCTGTCAGGGTTATTGTGCGGTTCGGTCCCCGGTGGACCCCCCCCCCCCCCCCCCCCCCCCCAGGGAACGTCTCACACCTGACGAGTGTAATCCCTATGTTTGTGTGTTAGAGAAATGGTGGTGTACGCGTACTTGGAGAACTTGTTTGCGCAGCAATCGCCGACATAGTGTAGCTGAGGCGGAATAAGGGGAACCAACCCGCATTCGCTGAGGCACATGGAAAACTGCCTAAAACCCATCCACAGACTGGCCGGCTCACCGGACCTCAACACAAGTCCGCCAGGCGCCCCTTCCCAACCTGGAAGGCCGTGCGTTAGACCTTATGGCTAACCGATCGGGTAAACGATGCATTACAAACAATTCAGTAACTACTGCACTTACAGTAAACTACACGTTTCTGACAGGAACGTTTCCTGACGGTCTAAAAATTGACAAAGCGGTTGCTGTTCAAATGAAAGAAGACAACACTGGATGTAGAAAACTAAAGACCGGTCTCCTTAACATCACGCTTTGGAAAAATCACGGGAAAAAAATGTTTAAGATGTTAATGACCTTTTAGACAAAAATTAAATCCTCATTGATACCACAAATGGCTTCCAGAAAATAAATCTTTCACTAGTGCGGTATATGAATTTCTAATAAATTGTCAAGAAACAGTGGGTAAACTTTTGACATTTTTGACCAAGAAAAAGTGTTGGAGCACTCAGGTATATTGCATTTGCCCCAATGATTATGAACACCAGCTCAGTTGGTAGAGTACTCGCTTGCGAAATGCAAACATCCCGAATTCGAAACTCGGTCCGAGATTTAATTTGCCAGGAAATATCATATCAACGCACACTACGCTACAGAGTAAAAATTTCATCATATGATCATCACAATTTTCACAGAAATGGCTTATCTCTTTTTTGCACGCATCACTGAAAAATAATCATGGCACTCGCAACACAAATTGCCAGTGTTTGTATTTGAACAGCCTGAAACTTGTTTTGCTAACCATGAGCTGCTACGATTCCTCGTCAAGCGGCAATTTTAGATATATATCGATCTGTCAGTGTTCGAAACACGTTTATAGTTAGGTGTGGGACACGAGTCACTTTTAAATCGTCCTGCAGGTGACGTATTTAGGCCGCGTGGAATGCCGTGTGATTTCACTGTGCTAGCTGCGAACGGCAACTCAACGATTTGGCACGCAGACCGCTGCCGTTTCATGGCTAAGGCGTCCGGCTTTGCGATGACATCAGAGCCACTCTCATCTACGCTACACCACGTACACAGCTCCGTTCTGCGAATGCATGGCTTTCTCAACCGACAGGTTTCTACAAACAGAGATTGCTGCCACCGGAAGTGTTCGTCATACTTCGCAGATTTTTCTGCGCCGCCAAATGCGATCGCTCCTCACTGTCTCTCTGTAACGTTCACCATTTATGATTCTCGAGAACTGTATATTTCACCGACTTGAATTGTGACTATTTTACTTACATGATAAACATGTTATTCCCATGAATAGAATCAGGTGACTCAGTCTGGAGGAATATAGTTTTCGGCAAAAATAATACATCTACATCTACATTTATACTCCGCAAGCCACCCAACGGTGTGTGGCGGAGGGCACTTTACGTGCCACTGTCATTATCTCCCTTTCCTGTTCCAGTCGCGTATGGTTCGCGGGAAGAAGCCACCTCCTTTGTTGATGGACCACATTTCCTAAGGACTCTCCCAATGAATCTCAACCTGGTACCCGCCTTACCAACAATTAATTTTAAATGATCATTCCACTTCAAATTGTTCCGCACGCACACTCCCAGATATTTTAGAGAAGTAACTGCTACCAGTGTTTGTTCCGATATCATATTATCATACAATTAAGGATCCTTCTTTCTATGTATTCGCAATACATTACATTTGTCTATGTTAAGGATCAGTTGCCACTCCCTGCACCAAGTGCCTATCCGCTGCAGATCTTCCTGCATTTCGCTGCAATTTTCTAATGCTGCAACTTCTCTATATACTACAGCATCATCCGCGAAAAGCCGCATGGAACTTCCGACACACTATCTACTAGGTCATTTATATATATTGTGAAAATCAATGGTCCCATAACACTCCCCTGTGGCACGCCAGAGGTTACTTTAACGTCTATAGACGTCTCTCCATTGAGAGCAACATGCTGTGTTCTGTTTGCTAAAAACTCTTCAATCCAGCCACACAGCTAGTCTGATATTCCGTAGGCTCTTACTTTGCTTATCAGGCGACAGTGCGGAACTGTATCGAACGCCTTCCGGAAGTCAAGGAAAATGGCATCTACCTGGGAGCCTGTATCTAATATTTTCTGGGTCTCATGAACAAATAAAGCGAGTTGGGTCTCACACGATCGCTGTTTCCGGAATCCGTGTTGATTCCTGCAGAGTAGCTTCTGGGTTTCCAGAAACGACATGATACTCGAGCAAAAAACATGTTCTAAAATTCTACAACAGATCGATGTCAGAGATATAGGTCTATAGTTTTGTGCATCTGCTCGACGACCCTTCTTGAAGACTGGGACTACCTGTGCTCTATTCCTATCATTTGGAAACTTCCGTCCCTCTAGAGACTCGCGGTACACGGCTGTTAGAAGGGGGGCAAGTTCTTTCGCGTACTCTGTGTAGAATCGAATTGGTATCCCGTCAGGTCCAGTGGGCTTTCCTCTGTTGAGTGATTTCAGTTGCTTTTCTACTCAATGGACACTTATTTCGATGTCGGAAACTAGCATAAAAACAGCCACAAAATCCAATTTAAAAGTAAATTACACTTTTTAGTGAACAATGATTGCAGCTCACTGTCCGAAATTACACTGATTGACAAAAGAAGTGAAGCGCCTGAAAACATGGTCGGATGTCGATGTAACTTCGCACAAGTAAGTAAATGATTATTGTTAATATTCTCTGTAACAGGTAGGACGTCCACGAATGTGCATTAGTATTGTTTGTGTTCAGTGTCATGCAACAGTGTAGTGGTGCCATTTTTAACAGGCAATGCTCGTCCGGACAAGTCAGTTTCTCTATGGGTGATGTTGAGATACTCCCGTTGCCAGCAAGCTCCGCAGACCACTCCCAAGTAGAACACGTGTGTTATCAACTTGGACGTTAATTGCGTCCCAGAGCCAGTATCTAGCATGTCAAGGACCAGTTACAACAGTTGTAGGCTACCTTGCCTCAGGAGAGAATACAACGGCTTCCTGTCACCTTTCTCAACCGAAACAATGCATGCATAAATGACATATGGTATGTACACTCATGTTGCCAAGTTCCTTCTAAATTTGACTCGATGCTGTAATCACTGTGAAGTGCATGACAGACGGTACATCCCACTGTACCAGTTATTAAGGCTTTTTCCCGTTCCAGTCACTTATTGTGAGCGGGAAAAATGATTCTTTAAATGCCAGCCTCTGTGGCCGAGCGTTTCTAGGCACGTCAGTCCGGAACCGCACGACCGCTACGATCGCAGGTTCGAATCCTGCCTCGGGCATGGACGTGTGACATGTCCTTAGGTTATTTAGGTTTAAGTAGTTCTAAGTTCTAGGGAACTGACGACCTCAGATGTTAAGTCCCATAGTGCTCAGAGCCATTTGAACCAAGTTCTTGAAACTTAATTAGTAGACTTCCTTAATATAGTTTTCGTTAAGAGTCCGCCAGCTGAGTTCTTTCATCATCTCTGTGACACTCTCTCACAGGTCAAACAAACCTGTGGTCATTTGTGCTCCCCATCTCGGTTTACGTTCAATATGCCCTGTTAGTCCTATTCGTTACGGGTTCCATACACTTCATAAATTGTCTAGGATGGGTCATAAGAGTGATTTGTAAGAAATCGCCTTTGTAAATTGATTGTGTTTCCCTACTATTCCACCAATAAATGGAAGCCTGCTACCTGGCTTACGCAGGACTGGGCCTATGTGATAATTTTTACTTTCTTTATTGTAATTTCATTCCCCTGTCCCATATGGGCAGTGGAAGGCTGGCAGTGGCACAGTCCACAGCTCTTCAGCCAACAAAAAGATAGAAGGCTCATTACATAAAAAGGGGGACATAAAAAACACAGTAAATGGAGATGATGGGAGTTAAAATATACACTACAATTGGGCCATGCACTCGAGAAAAATAAAAAACCGCTTTTACGGACCTGTGGAGGGACTGGAGGCTGGACAGGAGGGAAAAAGAGGGGATGAAGTGGCGGTGGTTGGGCTGGGAGGGTGGTGGGAGGAAGAGGGGAAAAAAGAGGGAGGGAGCGCATCAAGGGGCAGGAGGTGGGCAGGGTGGGAGATGAAAAGGGAACACAAGACAGGAGGGATTGCAGAGACACTGGAGGGAAGCACTGGAGAGGAAGGGGGTGTAGGAGAGGGAAAGCTGCTCAGGAGAAGGGAGGGGGAGGAGAGGGAGCCCTGAGGAGGAGGCAGGAAAAAGGTGGGGTTAGAGTTGGTAGGAGAGGTAGATGTTGGGGCGAAGTTCATCATCTGGGAGGAGTAGGCGCTGTAAGTTGCGTTGGGACAGGAGATGGAGGGCGTGGAGATGGAGAGAGGGTGGGACACAACGGTAAAGGCGCGGCAACGGGCTGGGGGTGGAGAGGAAGGAGAACATGAGGGGGTGAGGAGATCGGGTGGGTGCACAATATAGAGGGTGCAGATGTGTTCAAGAAAAAGGAGAAGGTGGGGAAAGCAGATAAGGACATAGCGGATGTGCATGGGGGACGGAAAGCAGATACAGAAGGCAAGGTGGAGAGCATGGCGCTAGAGGATTTGGAGGACGTTATAGAACCATGGAGGAGCGGAAATCCAGGCAGTGCTGGCATAACAAAGGATGGGGCAGGTCAAGGATTTGTTGGTGTGAAGGATGGTGGAAGGATGCAGTCCCCATGTCTGGCCAGAAAGGAGTTTCAGGAGGCAGAGTCTGTTGTGGGCTTTGTGTTGGATTGTAAGAAGATGGGGAGTCCAGGTGAGGTGGCGGTCGAGGGTGAGGCCGAGGTATTTGAGGGTAGGAGTGATGTGATCGTTCCATTTCATGTCCTTATTGATAAACCCAGGTACTTGTATGAGCTTACAGATTCCAGCAGTGACTCAGTGATATTCTATACATTTCTTTTTTTTTCATTTTATGAAGTGCATAGTTCTACATTTTCGAACGTTTGAAGCAAGTTGCCAATCTTTGCAAGACTTTGAAATCTTATCAAGGATACACTGAATATTTATACGACTTCTTTCAGACTGTACTTCGTTGTAGATAATTGCATCATCTACGAAAAGTATCAGTTTACTATCAACATTGTCTGCAAGATCATTAACATACAGGGAGATTATAATTAAAGTTAAACTTTCAAAACGCTGTAGAAATAACACCACTGGTCAGAATGACGTCAAGGAGGAGAACGTGTGGCAGAACAAAAAAGTAGTGTGAAAATTGATCAATAGATGGCGCTGCATGTGTCAGAGTACGTAAATGAAAACACCTGTGATGCGCACGACCCATTGAATTGGTATAAACACGCCGGGGACACGGCTTTTCCTCCTTCCCGTCTGTGACGTTCGCCATAACTGTCTCAATGCAGGATCGCGCTCTGCTTGTAAAGCTGTATTACAAGAATGATGACTGTGCACACGTCGCTCTGCAGAAGTTCCGGACACTGAAGGTTTGAGAAAAGGCATTGGACCAATGACTGCAGTGGGCCTGGAGAAAATGATTCGGAAATTTGAAAAGACTGGTTCTTTTGGTGTGCAACCTGGTAGAGGGAGGAAACGAATTGATTCGACGTCAGTGGAAGTAGTGGCCACAGCAATGCAGGAGGAGACGAGTGGTGGTGTGCAAACATGTAGTGCACGGAGAATTGGCCGGACATTCCACATACTCGTGAGCAGGGTGCGTAAAATCCTACAAAACGTTCTTCTTTACTATCCTTTCTAAATTATCCATGTGCACGAGTTGCTTCCTGTTGACCTGCTAGCAAGAGAGACCTTTGCTTTAGAATTTCTTGCTCGCATGGAAGTAGACAATGATTCAATGATTTGCTGTGGAAAATTTTGTTGACAGACGAAGCCCACTTCCATCTGATAGGATATGTCAATACACAGAATTGTCGAATATGGGCAACGGAAAATCCACACCCAAGTCAACCAGTACCACATCATCCTGAAACGTCACTGTGTGGTGCGGGTTAGGGCGTCATTTATCATAGGGCCATATTTTTTCGAAGAGGCCGGTGCTTCCCGTCCTGTTACCTGTACCGTCACTGGTAAGCTCCATGAGTGTCTTTTGCGCAACCACGTCATTCCAGCTCTCCAACAGCGTGGATGTGTGGATGGGATCATTTTTATGCAAGATGGCGCACCTCCGCACGTTGCAAATCCTGTTAAGCAGCTGCTGAAGCGCCATTTCCGAAGTGCTGGAGTTATCAGCCGTCAATTCCCTACAGCCTGGCCGTACCGATCACTTGATCTTAATCCGTGTGACTTCTGGCTATAGGGCTATATTAAGGATGTTGCGTTCAGTGTTACGACTGCAAACTTAGCTGCATTGAAGGCATGCATTGCGCAACACATTCTGAACGTGACCCCAGAAACACTTCGATCAGTTGTGGAACATGCTGTTTCTCCATTTCAACTTGTTGCACAAAACGGTGGACAGCATATTGAACCTGTTTCACGCCAGTCACACAGTAATTAATAATCCGATTTGATTATGATTCGTGCTTTTTATGCGGGTTTTGGCATCATGACAATTAAAAACCAATGTGATTAATGCTTTTTATGCTGTTTTTGGCCTCAGGACAATTAAAAACCTATTTTTCCCATTCGATGTGATATGACCTTGCCGTGGTGGATGGGCATACGTAACTAACGGTATCACACCTGTACACACATACACACTGAGTAGTACAGTTAGGCATTGTTGTATGATTCATGTGTCATTACTTCTACATCTGCCAGTGACTCTCCATCCAAGGTAACATCCTATGTCCTCTCTGCCAAGAAATCCTCAATCCACTCACAAATTCCATCTGAAACCCCACACCATCGCACTTTTCAAATAAGTGTGTTACTGGGTCAAATGCTTTCCGGAAATCAAAAACTACTGCATCTACATGACTGCCTTGGTTCATGGCTTTCAGGACGTCATGTGAGAGAGGTATGAGTTGGATTTCACATGATCTATGTTTTCGAAATCCATGGTGGTTGTCATGGAGGAGGTCGTTGCGTTCGAGATAAATCATTATGTTTGAGCACAGAATATGTTCTAAGATTCTACAAGAAATGGATGTCACATACCAACTCGACCTGTAAAGTTTCATCTCGTTTCCTTCTCCCCTTCTCGTTGTTTCACTTCTTTGTCAGGCAGTGTATTTGTTTGATTTCATAGAGGACAAAAACATTTGTAAAAATTCATTCAGATCACATAACACATAGGATAATGGAATAGTTGGTAGTAGAACTTCAACTAAAGCCCGTACCGAGCTGCTGAGCGTCTCTCTTGCAGAGTCTTCCACTGGAGTTTATCTATCATCTCTGTAACGCTTTCGCGATTACTAAATGATCCTGTAACGAAGCGCTCTGCTCTCTGTTGGATCTTCTCTCTCTCTTCTGTCAACCCTATCTGGTACGGATCCCACACCAGTAAGTAGTATTCAAGCAACGGGCGAACAAGTGTACTGTAACCTATTTCCTTTGTTTTTGGACTGCATTTCTTTAGGATTCTTCCAATGAATCTCAGTCTGGCATCTGCTTTATTGATGATTAATTTTATATGGTCATTCCATTTAAAGTCACTCCCAATGCCTACTCCCAGATAATTTATGGAATTAACTGCTTCCAGCTGCTGACTTGCTATATTGTAGCTAAATGATAACGGATCGTTCTAAGTATTTGCAGCACGTTACACTTGCCTAGATTGAGATTCAATTGCCATTCTCTGTACCATGCGTCATTCGTTGCAGAACCTCCTGCATTTCATTACAATTTTCCATTGTTACAACCTCTCAATATACTACAGCATCATCCGCAAAAAGCCTCAGTGAACTTCTGATGTTATCCACAAGGTCATTTACACTACTGGCCATTAAAATTGCTAAACCAAGAAGATGTCGTACTACAGACGCGAAATTTAACCGACAGACAGAAGATGCTGTGATATGCAAATGATTAGCATTTCAGAGCATTCACACAAGGTTGGCGCCAGTGGCGACACCTACAACGTGCTGACATGAGGAAAGTTTCCAACCGATTTCTCATATACAAACAGTAGTTGACCGTCGTTGCCTAGTGAAACTTCGTTGTGATTCCTCGTGTAAGGAGGAGAAATGCGTACCATCACGTTTCCGACTTTAATAAATGTCGGATTGTAGCCTATCGCGATTGCGGTTGATAGTATCGCGACACTGCTGCTCGCGTTGCTCAAGATTCAATTACTGTTAGCTAAATATGGAACCGATGGGTTCAGGAGGGTAATACGGAACGCCGTGCTAGATCCCAACAGCCTCGTATCACTAGCAGTCGACATGACAGGCATCTTATCCGCATGGCTGTAACGCGTCGTGCTGCCACGTCTCGATCCCTGAGTCAACAGATGGGGACGTTTGCAAGACAACAACCATCTGCACGAACAGTTCCACAACATTTGCAGCAGCATGGACTATCAGCTCGCAGACCATGGCTGCGGTTACCCTTGACGCTGCATCACAGACAGGAGCGCCTGTGATGGTGTACTCAACGACGAACTTGGGTGCACGAATGGCAAAAGGCCATTTTTTCGGATGAATCCAGGTTCTGTTCACAGCATCATGATGGTCGCATTTGTTGTTTGGCGACATTGAGGTGAACGCACATTGGAAGCGTGTATTCGTCATTGCCATACTGGCGTATCACCAGGCGTGATGGTACGGGGTGCGATTGATTACACGTCGCGGTCACCTCTTGTTCGCATTGACGGCACTTTGAACAGTGGACTTTACATTTCAGATGTGTTACGACCCGTGGCTCTACCCTTCATCCGATCCCTGCAAAATCCTACATTTCAGCAGGATAATGCACGACCGCATGTTGCAAGTCCTGTACGGGCCTTTCTGGATACCGAAAACGTTCGACTGCTGCCCTGGCCAGCACATTCTCCAGATCTCTCACCAATTGAAAACGTCCGGTCAATGGTGACCGAACAACTGGCTCGTCACAATACGCCAGTCACTACTCTTGATGCACTTTGTTATCGTGTTGAAGCTGCATGGGCAGCTGTACCTGTACACGCCATCCAAGCTCTGTTTGACTCAATGCCCAGGCCTATCAAGGCCGTTATTACGGCCAGAGGTGGTTGTTCTGGGTACTGATTTCTCGGGATCTATGCACCCAAATTGCATGAAAATGTTATCACATCTCAGTTTTAGTATAATATATTTGTCCAATGGATACCCGTTTATCATCTGCATTTCTTCTTGGTGTAGCAATTTTAATGGCCAGTAGTGTATATATATTGTGAATAGCAACGGTCCTACGACACTCCTTTGCGGCACACCTGAAATCACTCTGATTTCAGAAGACTTCTCTCCTTTGAGAATGACATGCTGCGTTCTGTTATCTAGGAACTCTTCAATCCAATCACATGATAAACCACGGTCCCAAAGGCCGTGAACTGCCACTGTCGAATTCCAGCACATTTTGATAGACGTTTTCGCTTCTTGCACGAGGCATAACATACTCTCACAAACAACCAACAATCAAACGCGATTTCTGAATGAGAAACCCTCCGCATAATCTTTCCTTAAACACAGCATACTGATTCCGTTACCCTTACCTACTTCGTGTGCTTGCGCTGAAATGCTAATCGTTTGCATGTCCAAGAATGTAATACTATTCATACCAGTTTGACGTTTCTGACATGTAGCCTTCATTTCTAATGGGCAACAGTGTATGTTTATAGGGACACACTGAGTCACTGTATCCTCTAAGTGAACCTTATACCGAGCTGTGTTCTGAAATACATACGGTAGCTGAATATGAAGTCAAGAAACGGTCAATAGGTGAGTGATACATCCAGGGCCGATTCTATAACATTTTTTCACCAGGCGGTATACGAGGGTGTGCTGAAAATCTATGCTTCCGAATTTTTTGCATGAAAACTCTTAAGGCTTTTTAAATAAAACAAACGTTATTACATATTACATCTTTATTCTTCAAGTCTACATATTTATTTCTTAATATGAGTATAGATTCCCTGGCGACGAACACATTTCTCCCAAGAAAAAACCAGTTTTTTGATACCGTCGTTGTAGAATGTTTGACTTTGGTAATGGATCCACAATATCACCTCTGTTTTCACCCTTTCGAAAATAGATGAAAATCCGGTGTGGCCAAGTCGCGACTGTATGGAGGATTATCAGTGACGGTGAACCCAAGGCTTCGGATTGTGGCAGTTACCACAGTGCTTGTGTTTGTTCTGGCATTGAAATGCTGAAGGAGGGGGTGCTCCATGTGTGGACGAACTCTTCGAATTCGAAACTCGATTTCAGCACGCTGTTTCTCACGCACATGCATAGTTACGTTACATACCGCCATGTTACACCCTACAATTTGGAGCCCTCTGGTGATAGGGGGCTGCAAATATGTAGAATAAAGATGCATAATGTTAGTAACGTTTATTTTTTTTAAATGCTTTAAGAGTTTTCAAATAATAACTTCGGAGAAATTACTTTTCAGCATGCCCTCGTATGACTTAACTTCCACGTCTTCCACTTTTCCACACAAAGGACATGCCATCTGGTGCCGTCCTCTCTTTTTCCTCCTCCATTATACATCAGCAGCTGATACTTGGGATTATCTAAATATAGTTTTGTAGAAATGAGTTGTTTTCGCTACTATGATGTATCCTGTCCATATATTTCGAACTAGGAGCTCCTTTGGCTCCTCTTTTAGCTTGGCACACCAAGTGATCCGTTGTGTCGCTTGGACCTTAAACTGGCACTGGATATATCTGCATACACATACTGTGTGTAATGAAACGTGTAAGATTGCTAGTCCTCCTATAGTTACGAATTCCTTACTAGTGAAATTTATGCTTGCCATAATGTATTGTTTCGTAGTGTAGTGTCGCTTTCATAGTAAAAAAAAAAAAAAAAAAAAAAAAGGTCCTGAAAATTTACTATGTTTTTTGTGTGAAAAAACCTGAAATACATGTGGATATTCCCGCCCCCATTATACTGGCTGAAAAATCTGCAATTTAGGATAGCACACAAACTAATTGGATGTGCCTTTAAAGGAAGTCTACTTTACGTTTAGCACCTTTCATGATCTGGCACGCCTTTACAGTATGCATGTACTGATACTTGACCGTTTTCAACCTCATTAAGATGCGTGATACATATATTGGCCATCGCTTGGGTGTACTATAAAGTGTTTGAGATTTGTGTAGAACTAATATTGTCTTTGGTGGTGGGTTTCCTGCCTTGGCTGGATGTGTAAGCCGATTGCTTTGTCGAGTGCTCGTCTTCCATGTATGTGTTAGGTTCTCATCGCCTGACATGCAAACCTGTATTGTAGAATGAAATTGGAACTGTCGCACGTTAAGCCGTTTTACTTCGTTCATTTTCTTGTTTCCATTTAGAGATAACAGCCACTATAGTCTAGTGAGCCGTTGTTTCTGAAATCCGTTAAATTGAATAAGTAGCACTAAATATGTGCTAACTTGGATCTGTTCCACATTAAACAAAAGAGGGAGAAATCCATGCACATCGATTTTTGCAGAGCTTAAGATTACACTCATATAAGTCGGCTTATTCTTTAGGTCAAATAAACACATGGCCTAACTCCTAGGCGTATTCCATCGGTTTCGGATCAGGAGAATTTGGTGACCAAGACATCAACATTACCTCACTATCACGCTCCTTAAACAACTGTTGCGTGATTATGGCCTTGTGACAAGAACAGTGTTCTGCTGGAAGATGCTGTAGCTGTCAGCAAAGACATCAAGTGTGAAAGAATGCAGGTGGTCCACCATTAATTTTCACATAGTCTACAACTGTGCCTTAGATTACTATCATAGGCCCCGTTGAAACCCAAGTTAGTGTTCCCATAGCATAATGCTGAATTTGCCTGCCTTTGTTCAAAGGGTGGTGCGTGTTTCAAATAGCTGTTTGTCTGAACGATAGCATATGTGCATACAACAGTTGACTGGGTGTAACAAAGTCATCTGACCAGGTGACACATTTCCATTGATCTACAGTCCAGCCTCGATGATCCCATGCCCACTCCAGTCACACCTGACAATGTTGTTGGGTCAAAATGGGACACATCGGCACTGTCTGGTGAGGAGCCCCATCTTCAACAATTTGCGATGAATGGTGAGTTCTGAAACACTTGTACACAGTCATCAGATCTGCTGCAGATCGTCGCCTAATCTGATTTACAGAGTGGGCAAACCTCCAATCACCCGATTCTGTGATGAAGTATTGATCTCCAACACCTAGTCGACTACTGACTGATTCACTGTCCTTCAGCCACTTTCTATAGGTGCTCACGACAGTATATGTGAACAGCTGAGTAACTTCGCCATTTCCAAGATACAGGACCATAACAATTCGCTCTTTGTTAAAGCTGCTTACATCAATGGTTTTACCCATTTATGACCTGTAATTCTATAGTGAAAGTGCTGTGATACACATATACAGAAAGCACAATGTCTCACGCATAGCAGAGACTAACAACTACACCTAACTGTGAAAAGAAAAACTTTCTGATAAAATGCTTCATGAAAAAACTGTTCTCTCAGTTTCAGCATTTTGTTAACAGGGAACCAATAACTTTATTCAGTTTCATAAAGCATTTATTAATGAATCTGCCAGGAGTTGCAGTACTTATAGTTCGTGCCTAGTTCCAAAACTTACAGGTTCATTTTCAAGGTTGGACTACTGAGTCCTAACCGAAAGTGCCTGATCTTAATAATGACATAAAAGTGGCAACATATATTTTATAAAATGATTGCAGAATGACTGTCACAATCCACACGCACTTCTTAGCAAGTTTGAATTGTTAAGAGGCATGTGTGGATCGTGAAATTCACAAACGGAGCACTTCATTCCATTTAATAATCTAACATTGCTCTCAAACAAGTCGTTCATGCACTTTTGAGACGTCCAAAATGACATAGAGAGCCTGTAAACTTTGCACTGAATAACATGTTTGTCAGCAAGTCTTCTCCTTGCAGATGTGTCCTTGCAGACATTAATTTGCCCACCACAAAACTTACGTGAGACAGCATCTTGTAAAATTTGCCCTAACACACACAAATATAATAAAACATAACCTGGACTATTTACTTGATCTTCTTTATTAATAAAGAAATCTTCATGGTTTCCAAGTTTCCTCTATGAAGCACTAGAGGGCGTGCTCTTATCATGTGTTTGTGCTTCAGGTGTATGCTGGTTTCCATGGAAACGTTGCTTCTTAAAACAACCTTTCTTTTCGTCATGCTGAAAAGAGGTATAAGAACAGGTAATAACGCAACAACCACAACGGTTAGAATTCAAAACCTATAAACACTACAACCACAAAGTAACTTCACAAAATGCCAGTTCTGTTTACACACTGCACACTCCTTACACAAACATTAACATGAATTTGTAAGTAGGCTGTTTAGGTTTTCTTATTGGTAACGCCGCTTAGCGCTCGGTATGAAAAATCACTGGCTGTGCTGTGCGCAGTCTGTGTTTAGTTTGCATTGTTGTCTGTCATTGTAGTGTCGGGCAGCGGCAGCTGGATGCTAACAGCGCGTAGCGTTGCGCAGTTGGAGGTGAGCCGCCATCAGTGGTGGACGTGGGGAGAGAGATGGCGAAGTTTTGAAATTTGTAAGAATTGGTGTCATGAACTGATATATATATATTGTGACTATAAAGGTAAATACATTGTTTGTTCTCTATTAAAATCTTTCATTTGCTAACTGTGCCTATCATTAGTTAGTGACTTCCGTAGTTTGAAACTTTTAGTTAGCTGGCAGTAGTGGCGCTCGCTGTATTGCAGTAGTTCGAGTAACGAAGATTTTTGTGAGGTAAGTGATTTGTGAAACGTATAGGTTAATGTTAGTCTGGGCCATTCTTTCGTAGGGATTTTTGGAAGTCAGATTGCGTTGCGCTAAAAATATTGTGTGTCAGTTTAAGCACAGTCTTGTATAAATTGTTCAAAGGGGACGTTTCATATAGACCAGTCGTGTATAAATTGTTCTAAGGGGACGTTTCATATGTCGACCCTTAGCCGAGGATACCTCACTGGAATCTTCTGATTTTTTCTTGTAGTTTGTGTAATTAGTGTAGCTTTTGTTTATTGCTAGCGCGTAATCATAGAGAGAATTTCCTTCGTAGTTGCAAGTTGTGGCGTGCATGTAGATTTGCACCAAGTATTTCGCAGCTGTGCTTGCAGTTAACTAGATATTATTTTCAGTGCTATGTTAATGTGTTCTCTTATTTTTGTTCTTCAAATAGTGTTTTTCTGTGTTGTCGTGTGAAAATTTGTGACAATAATGGCGTGTGAAAAACGTAACACTAGGCTCCAAAGTAAACTGAGAAATGACAGTGAAGACGAAAGCAGTGTGTTAGCGTCACCATGTAATGAATTAACTAATGTTCAAAGTAGTAATTTGGTAATTGTACATAGGGAAATGGAGCGGGCTGCAAACAATGGTGTAGACAGTGAAACAATTAGTGAACAGGGAAGCATTATCGATCGATCGGTTGGCAGCCGCACGCCTCAGAAGTCCGAAATGACAGGACACATTCTTGCAAATACTGTAGATTCAGGTTTTGCGTCCTCACCGGTTTCTCAAATAAATCAAGACACATTTTCTGCTTTTCAAAATGCGAATATTGCCGGTTCAAATGCACTGCCGAAAAGCACTGAGGAACATGTTTCAGACACCAGTGCACTGTTATTACAGTTAATGCAACAAATGGGACAAAGGCTACAAAAGTTAGACACAACGCTTCAACAAAATCAGAAACAAATGGAATAAAATCTTCAAAAGTTAGACACAATGGAACAAAATCAGAGACAAACACAGCAAAAGCTTCAAAAGTTAGACACAATGGAACAAAATCAGAGACAAACACAGCGAAAGCTTCAAAAGTTAAACCCAATGGAACAAAATCAGAGACAAACACAGCAAAAGCTTCAAAAGTTAGACACAATGGAACATAATCTTCAAAAGTTAGACACAATGGAACAAAATCTTCGAAAGTTAGACACCACACTTGAACAAACACGTGAAGATTTAACTACTGAGTTACATAACATTGAATCGAAATGCCAAAAAATCTGTAATGACGTAAAAACACAAATTTGTGAGCATTTTCAACCTATTTTTTCGCGGCATGAAAATGCATTACAGAATCATGAAGCAACCATAAAAGAACTGCAAACTATTGTTCGTGAAAATCACGACACCTTGCAAGCTAAAATGGACTCAGTTGCATCCACAGATTCGGTTACGCAACTTGCAAGAACTCAGGAAAACTTAAAGGTCACAGTAGATTCGATTTCAACACAAATGGACACTCTGAAACTTGGTTCAGAAAAACACACTGAGGAAATGTGTTAAGCTGTTCATTACTGCACGTAAATTCAAAACATTTAAGAATTCTGGCAACGACATTCATCCACAAGCGTGGCTCCATCAATTATCTCATTGTTTTCCTCCCAACTGGTCATTAGAGCACAGATTAGAATTTATATGTGGCTATTTAGAGAATGAACCAGCTGTAAGAATGCGATCGGTCATTCACGATTGTCATAGTGAAGGAGAATTTTATCATGCCTTCCTCTCAGCATATTGGTCTCAAGCCACACAAGACCGAGTAAAACATGGTATCATAATGATGAAAAATTTTGAACAATCTGAATTTTCAAGTCTTGTGAAATATTTGTACTACTGTACAGTAGTACAAGTTTATATGCCAACTAGCTCTGCAGATGATGAAGAAATTGAAGAAATGTACGATGAAATAAAAGAAATTATTCAGATAGTGAAGGGAGACGAAAATTTAATAGTAATGGGTGACTGGAATTCGAGTGTAGGAAAATGGAGAGAAGGAAACATAGTAGGTGAATATGGATTGGGGCTAAGAAATGAAAGAGGAAGCTGCCTAGTAGAATTTTGCACAGAGCACAACTTGATCATAGCTAACACTTGGTTTAAGAATCATGAAAGAAGGTTGTATACGTGGAAGAACCCTGGAGATACTAAAAGGTATCAGATAGATTATATAATGGTAAGACAGAGATTTAGGAACCAGGTTTTAAGTTGTAAGACATTTCCAGGGGCAGATGTGGACTCTGACCACAATCTATTGGTTATGACCTGTAGATTAAAACTGAAGAAACTGCAAAAATGTGAGAAATTAAGGAGATGGGACCTGGATAAACTGAAAGAACCAGAGGTTGTACAGAGTTTCAGAAAGAGCATAAGGGAACAATTGACAGGAATAGGGGAAAGAAATACAGTAGAAGAAGAATGGGTAGCTCTGAGGGATGTAGTAGTGAAGGCAGCAGAGGATAAAGTAGGTAAAAAGACGAGGGCTGCTAGAAATCCTTGGGTAACAGAAGAAATATTGAATTTAATTGATGAAAGGAGAAAATATAAAAATGCAGTAAATGAAGCAGGCAAAAAGGAATACAAACGTCTCAAAAATGAGATCGACAGGAAGTGCAAAATGGCTAAACAGGGATGGCTAGAGGACAAATGTAAGGATGTAGAAGCTTATCTCACTAGGGGTAAGATAGATACTGCCTACAGGAAAATTAAAGAGACCTTTGGAGAGAAGAGAACCACTTGTATGAATATCAAGAGCTCAGATGGCAGCCCAGTTCTAAGCAAAGAAGGGAAGGCAGAAAGGTGGAAGGAGTATATAGAAGGCTTATACAAGGGCGATGTACTTGAGGACAATATTATGGAAATAGAAGAGGATGTAGATGAAGACGAAATGGGAGATACGATATTGCGTGAAGAGTTTGACAGAGCAGTGAAAGACCTGAGTCGAAACAAGGCCCCCGGAGTAGACAACATTCCATTAGAACTACTGACGGCCTTGGGAGAGCCAGTCATGACAAAACTCTACCAGCTGGTGAGCAAGATGTATGAGACAGGCGAAATACCCTCAGACTTCAAGAAGAATATAATAATTCCAATCCCAAAGAAAGCAGGTGCTGACAGATGTGAAAATTACCGAACTATCAGTTTAATAAGCCACGGCTGCAAAATACTAACGCGAATTCTTTACAGACGAATGGAAAAACTGGTAGATGCAGACCTCGGGGAGGATCAGTTTGGATTCCGTCGAAATGTTGGAACACGTGAGGCAATACTGACCTTACGACTTATCTTAGAAGAAAGATTAAGAAAAGGCAAACCTACGTTTCTAGCATTTGTAGACTTAGAGAAAGCTTTTGACAATGTTGACTGGAATACTCTTTTTCAAATTCTAAAGGTGGCAGGGGTAAAATACAGGGAGCGAAAGGCTATTTATAATTTGTACAGAAACCAGATGGCAGTAATAAGAGTCGAGGGGCATGAAAGGGAAGCAGCGGTTGGGAAAGGAGTGAGACAGGGTTGTAGCCTCTCCCCGATGTTATTCAATCTGTATATTGAGCAAGCAGTAAAGGAAACAAAAGAAAAATTTGGAGTAGGTATTAAAATTCATGGAGACGAAGTAAAAACTTTGAGGTTCGCCGATGACATTGTAATTCTGTCAGAGACGGCAAAGGACTTGGAAGAGCAGTTGAATGGAATGGACAGTGTCTTGAAAGGAGGATATAAGATGAACATTAACAAAAGCAAAACCAGGATAATGGAATGTAGTCAAATTAAATCGGGTGATGCTGAGGGAATTAGATTAGGAAATGAGACACTTCAAGTAGTAAAGGAGTTTTGCTATTTAGGAAGTAAAATAACTGATGATGGTCGAAGTAGAGAGGATATAAAATGTAGACTGGCAATGGCAAGGAAAGCGTTTCTGAAGAAGAGAAATTTGTTAACATCGAATATAGATTTATGTATCAGGAAGTCGTTTCTGAAAGTATTTGTTTGGAGTGTAGCCATGTATGGAAGTGAAACATGGACGATAACTAGTTTGGACAAGAAGAGAATAGAAGCTTTCGAAATGTGGTGCTACAGAAGAATACTGAAGATAAGGTGGATAGATCACGTATCTAATGAGGAGGTATTGAATAGGATTGGGGAGAAGAGAAGTTTGTGGCACAACTTGACTAGAAGAAGGGATCGGTTGGTAGGACATGTTTTGAGGCATCAAGGGATCACAAATTTAGCATTGGAGGGCAGCGTGGAGGGTAAAAATCGTAGAGGGAGACCAAGAGATGAATACACTAAGCAGATTCAGAAGGATGTAGGTTGCAGTAGGTACTGGGAGATGAAGAAGCTTGCACAGGATAGAGTAGCATGGAGAGCTGCATCAAACCAGTCTCAGGACTGAAGACAACAACAACAACGTGAAATATTTTGAAGACATGTTACATAAGAATAAATATCTTTCAAACCCACACAGCCCCACAGAACTCATCCACATTTGCTTAATGAAATTGCCCGAACATTTAAGGAATATTATTTTGGTAGGACGTTGCAAAGACGACACTGAAGCTTTTCGGGGACTCTTACAAGAATTAGAAATTGACACTGCCAATCGCGGAACGCGAAAACAGGAACACAACAATTACAGGTCATATCCGTCGCAATTCCGCGATGAAAGAAACAATAACTGGACACGACATGTCTATTCTTACAACGCAAATCGTGACCAAAACAGACGCCACCCATATGACAACCACTGGCGGAGTAGTAATAATTACAGAGAAAGATCGCATTTCCGCGGTAATGACTATCGCAGAGACAATCAGAGAAACAGACAATATGGAAACCAAAATAATTATTATCACGGGAGACAGAATAACTTCAGACGCAACGGTCCACCACGCAGTTACGATTCTGGGAGAAATTCTCGACCACGTGACCGACAAGAAAGAAACTATGGAATCTACCGACATGACGACAGACGATATGATCGTAACGACAGACCTGAATTGCATCAGAACTGGCGGGATTCAAACAGAACAGGGCCCTCTTGGCAAGGTGAATTTTTAGAAGTTAGGTCTCCTAATCCCATTAACGACGCGCGCCAACAAAGAAACAGACAATGACTCGCACCGCAGGCAGCCGCGTGCGCCGGCTGGCTCAGAGAAAAATAACATAGGCGCTAACCTTGAGAAAAACTCCAGTATTCTTTACCGGCGTATACCGCATGATAACTGCGTTCAAGTTAATTATAAGCACTAGGAAAAGTGAAGGATTGCACCTCATTTCACATGTAAAACAGTTTATTGAAAAATAATCTGCTTTTTAATTTAGTCTTTACCGTAAAATTTATCACTTCACGCTACTAGTACAATCTGTCACACTGAGAAACTGTTAACATGCAACAATGTTTTGAAGTTAACTATCCAGTCTAGAACCTAGGGAACATATTTAAACAGTATTTACGAGTGAACTGTTATTGTGAACAGACGACACAATGTTATTGTATGTGTACATTCTTGCTTGTTAGTTGCACGATTACGTAACGGCTATAAGGCTTACACACTTACAACATACACTGCTAATGAGATTTTAATGCAACATTTTGGTTTACTTGAAAACACATTCTTTATTTGAAGTTCATTCGGTGAGATTAAAGATGACTCAGCATTTGGTTTCTCTAATAGATACACGATTATATCACGACGCTACTAATATGTGACACGATTTACATTGTTGCTTTTGCGGTGTATCTGTTTTATATCTGCACAGTTTTTCTGTATTATTCTGGAAAGTAAAACATGTTTTAGTAGTAACTTTTGTGATATAGCTACAATGAGACAGCCTTTATCGTAGCACAACAATACGTTCCATTATAGTACTTTCTTGATCACGGTAAGGTACGTAATAACTACGATATCTATACGGAAAGCATTTCACCTTCGTTTATGATGAGGTAAGTACATTGACTTCAGCACAACTTTGCTTACAGAGGACGATAACTACGACAGTTCCACAGAATTATCTTACAGCAAAACGCACATTTAGCACTACATGGCACGCATTTGAGTGATTAATTTGGTACTTAAACCATTTATTTATCAATATTGTTGAATTAAAAAGAAAGTTTTTTGTGATACATTTCATTCCATTGCTGTAATCTGTAACACCTGAGGATATAATTACATTAATCCTCGGGGGGGGGGGGGGGGGGGGGGGTGTACACGCTTACTTTGTGTACCATGTGTCTGGCAAGCACAAGGTGCCCTAGCTAATATGGTATTTGCTTATACAGCTTTACACATCGGTACCATATTTCTCTAACACATAAATTACACAGCTATCTGATCATTTAACTGAGAGAAACAAACATTTATTATACTACATCAGTGACAGATGTTTACGTAATTACACAGTTGGATAACTTCACACTTACGAAATTGTATTTTGTCTGTACATTGTGAACTGTTCATATTTTTTCAGAACCATTGTGATACTATGAGAGCTTTGAATGATGTATTTGGTATGGGGTCATGATTTTTAAAGTACGTTTGAGGTAGATGACACTTTTGACATGAGCACAGATTTTTTTTTAGGTTTTGAAATAGGATTTTGAGATTTAGCTGAGTTTTTATGATGTTATTATGACGATGACAATGTGTATTATGCTGTTGTGGTATGTTTATGATCAATAAGCTGATGGTATAAGAGTTATTTGATTATGCTACGTATCTGTTATGATGAAATATTGAAGAAGTATCTACGAATAAGGTAAGGAATAATGAGTAGTGGTTAGGGACTCTGGTTTGTGAAAAAGGTTGTTGGAAACCAAGAATCGTACTTTAAGAGTTATGAAATGTATGTAAATGTGTGAATGTATTACAATGCCGACGAAAATTTTTTGGACACTCTTATATTTATAGGATTTTATTTTCTACACATTCATAACGCAAATTCTCAACCTGTGAAAATATTTTTATAAGAGACTGTCACTGTAGCGGAAACTGCTGTCGTAAATATTTCGGTAAGAAAGTTAAGTGACTACCTGCACATAATGCGTCATGGGCACCCAGTTGAGTGACAACCACCTGACAAAAGAAAGCCAGTGTGTGCCTGTCAGAGACACAGGTGAAACAAAAAAAAAATGGCCATTATCCTCGGTATTGACATTCCTTTGTAGAAAGCATCGTAAATACGACACCCTCAAACTTGAAAACATGATTACACTGTGGAGTTCTTAATTTATGATATTTACTGAAATGAAATGATGAGAAACGTTTCATGTCTATTGTCTTGCTAGCTGGAAGATTGTTTACTGCATTATGAAGTGCCTTATAGCTAGCGAATGATGTTTCACGCCTTGCTTTGCCTATTTTGTTTAATATCTAGTTTCTTGTTGCAACGCAGCATTGTTTAAATTAAAATTTAATACATGTACTAATATAACTACTTTCTGTCTACAGACCCAGTAAAGAATCATTTTATGATTTACTTTCTTGGAAAAGAGAGCACAAATAGACATTTCCCTTCACGGGAATTGCAAAAATAATTTTTTTACGATTTGGTAACTTATCTGCTAGCGTATGTTCTTGTGATGCATCACTCTAGTGTTAAGATGTGACATAGGTATTAAACATTTTTACTGTAATATTGTTTCTGCTTCAGCTTTGTCATGTTTAGATATAAATTACTACATTTATTGCTGCTCGCTATGCTTTCTTGCATTTTTTTGTCATTGCTGTTTGTATTAATTGTTTTGTGCTGCTGCTGCTGCTGCCTTGCCCCTTAGTTTAGCATCTGAGCTCAGTAGCTTTAAGTTAGCTTAAGAGGGGGTAGACTATATAAGAACCTAACTATGATGAATTGGAAGAAAAGCATTGAGAAGCTTTCAGAAAATGGTTTGGCCAAAAAATTAGTGTACAGTGGAGAAAAACTATTTTTGAAAGAGGATGTGAACAGAATACAGAAAGCAGGTTTAGATAGGACTTTTTGGGAATAATGATAAACTACGGGAGATCTCTATGCAAAATATTGCAGTAAAACAAACCCTGTCCTTTCCTTTCGTATTATCCCTCTATGTGTTTATGTACCCTTGTGTATTTGTCTTTTTCCTGTCTTTATGTGTTTAGCTAATAAGATTTATGTTGTAGAATTTTTCAAATACTATGTTATTTTCTTTGTAAATATGTTCAGACATTATTTATTGTGTTTTGTTGTAATGCTCATGTGTGAAGTTGATGTTTCAAAAGTTATTCTGATCTTTTATGTATGTACTTATGTCGTAATTTTTGTAACACTGATGTATTTGCTATTTCGATTCTTTTGTAAAGCCTGTACTACTGCTAATCTTATCTGTATTGTTATGTTATAAAATTGTAATTGACACCAGTTCATCAAATTAAGTAACTTGTAAATTACATTTCACTGCACACGTTTCAGTTGGTCACAGTATATGGACAATATGTGAGAAGTAGGGACTGATAGTGTTTGCACGTGTGTTAATGATTCAGTAAGGGACTGGATAAGAGCATTGCTGGTTGTAAGGACATTTCAAAAACAATTTTTGTGAGTGCACAAGTGGTGGTTATGGACTTGCTATATTATCCGCAAGACTCTTCAATGGTGATTGTGCGCCTGCACATTCAAACAGATGGCTGCTGGCCATCTCTACAAGGACTACAGTGGGTCTACACCTATGATGATACACCAATACCATTATTTCTACAAGGACTGCAATGGGTCTGCACCTCTGGTGGCCCACCAATACTGTAATCTCTACCAGGACTACAGTGGGTCTGCTCTGTGATGACCTACCTACCGATAGTCTTCAACGTCGACTGACTCTGCTGTGGGTTTGCTCTGTTATGGCCCATTACCTGTCAGCATGTCAAGAGTCAGCACTGTCTTTCTGTTGGAAGGACAACACTACTTCTTCAAGACTGCATGGAAATCCTCTACTTCCGTGTGCATTTTCTTTTACTACTCAGACTTTGAGAAAAACACTGCAATTTTACTTTGATGAATGATCAGGACTGTCTTTATGGACTGTGAGAAAATTTTAACTTTTGACCAACATTGTATCGATAAGTGTGTGCATTTCATTTCTTTGTCATACTAATTATGAAAAATTTTATCAAATCATTATTGGCCACTGCCCAAAACAATTTGTAAAAAATTTTTGTGGGGAGCATGGGGGCTATGTAAGTAGGCTGTTTAGGTTTTCTTATTGGTAACGCCGCTTAGCGCTCGGTATGAAAAATCACTGGCTGTGCTGTGCACAGTCTGTGTTTAGTTTGCATTGTTGTCTGCCATTGTAGTGTCGGGCAGCGGCAGCTGGATGCTAACAGCGCGTAGCGTTGCGCAGTTGGAGGTGAGCCGCCAGCAGTGGTGGACGTGGGGAGAGAGATGGCGAAGTTTTGAAATTTGTAAGAATTGGTGTCATGAACTGATATATATATATATATTGTGACTATATAGGTAAATACATTGTTTGTTCTCTATTAAAATCTTTCATTTGCTAACTGTGCCTATCATTAGTTAGTGACTTCCGTAGTTTGAAACTTTTAGTTAGCTGGCAGTAGTGGCGCTCGCTGTATTGCAGTAGTTCGAGTAACGAAGATTTTTGTGAGGTAAGTGATTTGTGAAACGTATAGGTTAATGTTAGTCTGGGCCATTCTTTCGTAGGGATTTTTGGAAGTCAGATTGTGTTGCGCTAAAAATATTATGTGTCAGTTTAAGCACATTCGTGTATAATTGTTCAAAGAGGACGTTTCACATAGACCAGTCTTGTAGAATTCTTCTAAGGGGACGTTTCAAATTCAAGGAACAAATATCACAGCCTTCTACACTGAATAGTTCCTAAGATAGAGATACTTAAGAAAGTCAGTGCAGAACGACTGGACTTTTTTACACTTGCAATATTAGCTTTGAAACAATAAAAGCTACACTTCTAATTGGAATTACAGTAGAACGTCGATTATCCGAAGTAATTGGGGGACATGGGTGTTCAGAAAACTGGTTTGTTCGGATAATCGAACTGTACATGTTTATTTGCCAAAAGACGTACTGTGCAGTAAATTTATTCATAAAAACAGGCATCTCTTTTAGTATTACAAAGTAACATATAACGGCAACATCAGTAGGAATATATAGTATGCGGCACAGTTTATTACACAAAAATAAATACATGTTGTTGTCGTGGTCTTCAGTCCTGAGACTGGTTTGATGCACCTCTCCAAGCTACTCTAGCCTGTACAAGCTTCTTCATCTCCCAGTACCTATTGCAACCTACATCCTTCTGAATCTGCTTAGTGTATTCATCTCTTGGTCTCCCTCTACGACTTTTACCCTCCATGCTGCCTTCCAATACTAAATTGGTGATCCCTTGATGCCTCAGCACATGTCCTACCAACCGATCCCTTCATCTAGTCAAGTTGTACCACAAACTTCTCTTCTCCCCAATCCTATTCAATACTTCTTCATTCGTTATGTGATCTACCCATCTAATCTTCAGCATTCTTCTGTAGTACCACTTTTTAAAAGCTTGTATTCTCTTCTTTTCCAAACTATTTATCGTCCATGTTTCACTTCCATAGATGGCTACACTCCATACAAATACAATATATATATATATATATATATATATATATATATATATATATATATATATATATATATATATATATTACATACACATTTTGCATGTACAATATGCACAGTATACAAAATTAACATTTAAAAAAATCCTTTATTTTGGTCTGTCTAAGCAAGCCTACACGCTTACGAGCAGCTAAGTCATGTACTTTTTCGTTACAGATATCTGAAACTGGTCACTTTCATCTTGGGCTTCAAACCATCGCAAGGCAGTATCTAAACAAGTGAACGCCTCAGAAGCTGTTGGTATACTTTCATCTTCACTTTCTGGAGCACTGATTGATGAGACGCTGGCGGCGTCATCTTTATCAGTGGCGACGTTTACAATCTCGCTGTCCTGCGTGATTTGGTGTCCTGGATCTGCATCATTGATATTCATCCATTCATAAACGTCTTCTTCATCACATTCGTGACAATCTATTGCTTGGTTTGGGAGTGAGGGGGATGTTGTGCGGTACGGTGGGAGAGTAACAGGTGCGAGCGAGTACACAGTTTGGTTAAGCGGTCGTTCGGTTAACCGACGTTCGGATAATCGACACTCTACTGTAATCGACAAATGATGCCTGAAATCATACAGGAGAGATCAAACATTATTAAGAGATAATAATCGTAAAATTTCACTTTTTAACCAATTTCACCACATGTCTTCACCTTAACTGAGAAGCTACTGTCTTAGTTGATTTACATTTTAGGAATCCATTTTGTTTTTAGAATTAGATTGTGTATACTCAGAAAATTTGTATTTCTGCTATAGAAAACATTTTCAACTAATCTGGAAATGACAAACAGTACTGAAATTGATTTAAAAGTTTTTTGTTTTGTATTTCACATAATTTTTAAAGATCAGTCTCATCTGGATAAGTTTTAGTCTGTCTGGGAAGATGCCTGATTCTATTACATTATTTACTGTCGCAGACAATGATAATGATACTTTTGTCTGCATGCTTTTAGTACATTAAATTGAGGTTGTCATGTCCTGCACAACTGACAGATTCAAAGTAACTGATAATTTTACAATATCAATTATTCCTCTGCACCCTTGGGGGCTGAGTATATGCTGTGCTCATATGAATTGCCTTTAAAATTATATTGAAGGTTTTTATATTTGTCTCTAAAGACTTTTCCTAGTGAAGAAAAGCTTTCATTGAATGTCTTAGCAATTTGAAGTAGGTGTTTTATGTAAATCCCATTCTGGTTAATAACAAAGTCCATATAGGATTTGTCCCAGATTGTTCTAAAACTGTTAATCACTATCCAGACACCAGCACTAACATTTTGTAAAGGCTTAACCTAGTTTGGAGTGTAGTTGGTCCTTGTCTGTGTTAACAAATGTTTATAAAACACATGATAAGTTTTGAAGGCTTTTTTTAGGTTGTCATTTTTATTATCATTTAACATTGCTCAATAGAATAATTTTAATGACATTAATATTTATCCAGATACTTTTGTTTGTATTTTTCTGAGGTTAGCTCTTGTGGCTACAACTGGGCATGCAATATCAGAACAGTAGTATAAGTCAACATCAAAACTGTCGTAGGATAAGCTATCACGTCAAACAGTGGTATAGGTTCTAATATACAGTTCACCCTATTGATGTTACCATCATACATACTTCTTCTCTTTACATATTGTTCCATTCTAGTGACAAGAGGCCTGTCATAGGACTCTAATATTGTAGCTGTATTCTATGGTGGTTAGAGAACACTTTTAGAGAAATATCAGCTGCAAGTGATGGGCAGCTAAGTTTTATTGTAATATGGAGACAAATTACAATTTAAATTTGTCTGAAAGGGAAGACATACTACACATATCAAAAAAAAGTTTTGCATCACCCTTATTTACAGAACTCCTGAATATAGACATTGACTGTGGATATTGTATCACAGACATAGTCCCATTGACTGTTCAGAGACGTCACTAAACCCACCCCGGGGTCAGGGATTTTCTCTGCCTCATCATGACTGGGTGTTGTGTGATGTCCTTAGGTTAGTTAGGTTTAAGTAGTTCTAAGTTCTAGGGGACTGATGCCCATAGATGTTAAGTCACATAGTGCTCAGAGTCATTTGAGCCAAACCCACCCAAAGATGTAAACAACCTTGAATGAGCTGCGCCTGTTAGACAAAGGGGGGTTCGACAGCCGACCAGTTCCAGTCATTCCACCAGGAAGGAGGTACAGGGCTCATATTGTCTGTAGTTCAACCATGCCTAGAAGGCCAATACCGCAATTTGACAGCGTCCGCATTGTTACTTTGTTCCAGGAAGAGCTCTCAACAAGGGAAATGTCCAGGCATCTTGGAGTGAACCAAACCGATGGAGGAGATACAGGGAGGCAGGAATTGTCAATGACATACCTCGATCAAGCGGCACAACGGCTACTACTGCACTGGATGACTGCTACCTACGGATTATGGCTCGGAGGAACCCTGACAGCAGTGCTACCATGTTTAACAATACTTTACCTGCAGCCGCAGGATGTCGTGTTATGACTCAAACTGTTTGCAATAGGCTGCATGACACGCAACTTCACTCCTGATGTCCATGGTGAGGCCTATCTTGGCAACCACGACGCCACGCAATGCAGTACAGATGTGCCCAACAACATGCCGAATGGGTCTGCTCAGGATTGGCATCATACTGATGAGTGTCGCATATGCCTTCAACCAGACAATCGCCGGAGACGTGTTTGGAGGCAACCCAATCAGGCTGTATCCCTTAGACACACTGTCCTGTGGGTGCAGCAAGGTGGAAGTTCCCTGCTGTTTTGGGGTGGCATTATGTGGAGCTGACGTATACATACCTCTGGTGGTTATGGAAGGCGCTAAAATGGTTGTACAGTACGTGAATGTCGTCCTCCGACAGATAGTGCAACCATATCAGCAGTATATTGATGAGGCATTCGTCTTCATGGACTACAATTTGCGCCCCCATTGTGCACATCTTGTGAATGACTTCCTTCTGGATAACAACAAAATGGCTCTCAGCACTATGGGACTTAACTTCTGAGGTCATCAGTCCCCTAGAACTTAGAACTACTTAAACCTAGCTAACCTAAGGACATCACACACATCCTTGCCCGAGGCAGGATTCGAACCTGCGACTGTAGCGGTCGTGCGGTTCCAGACTGTAGCACCTAGCACCGCTCGGCCACCCCAGCCGGCGGATAACAACATTGCTCGACTACAGTGGCCAACAAATGGTTCAAAAGGCTCTGAGCACAATGGGACTTAACATCTGACGTCATCAGCCCCCTAGAACTTACAACCACTTAAACCTAACTAACCTAAAGACATCACACACATCCATACCCGAAGCAGGATTCGAACCTGCGACCGTAGCGATCGCGCAGTTCCAGAGTGCAGCGCCTAGAACCACTCGGCCACACCGGCCAGCAGTGGTCAACATGTTCTCCAGACATGAACCCTATCGAACATGCCTGGAATAGTTTTAAAAGGGCTGTTTATGGATGATGTGACCCACCAACCACTCTGAGGGATCTACACTGAATCGCGGTTGAGGAGTGGGACAATCTGGACCAACAGCACCTTGACGAACTTGTGGATAGTATGCCACGGTGAATACAGGCAAGAATCAATTCAAGGCAACGTGCTACTGGGTATTAGAAATACTAGTGTGTATAGCAATCTGGACCAATACCACTGAAGATCTCGCTGTATGGTGGTACAACATGCAATTGTGGTTTTCATAAGCAATAAAAAGGGCGGAAATGATGTTTATGCTGATCTCTATTCCAGTTTTCTGTACAGGTTCCAGAACTCTCTGAACTGAGGTGATGCAAAACTTTTTTTGATATATGTATATGGCTTCAAAACTTTGGTGTTGCAATATTTTTACAGGGTTGTAGAGTCTGGAACATTTACCTTTTATATTGCCTTCATTAGGATCGATTCACACTTGACTGAATGGAATAAGACGGGATGGAAAGTCAACACATTCTACAATGCATTTAAAATGGTTGCATTCGCCTAGGCCTTCATCGGAACAGAACAGGATACCTAGGCCAAGGTTTCTTGGGCAGAAGATTTTGAAATTAACGCTGGAGGTGTAATTGATGTCATCTATCAACTTTCCAAGTTAAAGTATTTTTGCTAAAAGAACGAGCACCATGCATATAATAAGACATACCTGTATGATGGCAAATAATGATACCTTCATTGTAGATGCACACTACACCTGAACTCTTGCAGAAACCAAATGAAGCTGCAAGCAACAAGGATAACAAACAGTGGGCACTGCATGTATAGTGTGCAACAAGTTGAGAATTAGGGTGGGGTGGAGGCGGTGCATGCTCAGAGAGCCAAAATCGTTAAGGCGACTGCTCATGTAAAGCAGGATATCTGGGACTGACTTTCAGTCTGGCTCAGGTTTTTACTTGTCACCATTGGTTTATTGCAATGCCTGATTGTGGTTGAGGTCTGAATCTCTCTTACATCATGTATATATCTGGCTCCTGAATCAAAAAATGGCGTCTGGTCTTTCGGACATGTCCAAATCACCACATAGAATAACATGGAAGAGTGTTCACACTGGGCAGAACGTCAACTCTTCATCATTTCACTTTTTCAGTACCACAAGTATGTAGCCAGGATTGTGTCAAATGAGGGTCCAATGTCTTAACGAGGGCCCTAAAAAGACTCATGCTTCTGGTTTATTCTGAAAATTTTCGTAAAGAATGATAAAATTTTTATTCAAGAATGATCTTAGAGTTTTCATCAAACAGAGATATAATCTTTTTATTTAGGGTGACATATTTTGGTAACCACTAAGGAGCAGTCATGTTCCAGGCTACTTCACCCTCAAAAGTCATTTTATACTTTTCTTCTTTCAGTCTAGATTTGAGTTGAGGAAGTGATCAGAAACGCACAAGCGCTAATATTTTGGAAAATTGTAATTATTACTGACAGAGCTTTTGGAATAAAGAGATCTCTGTTCGACAGAGGAGCTAGAATAATTGTTGGTGGTGAACATACAAAGTATCTGGAATTATTCAGCCTTACGATTTCTTAGAAGCTAAGAAAGATCATTGTCCGTGTTAAAGAATGTCCTGAGAGCAAATGCATGAGCCCAATTGAGGGGAATTTGGATTATTGGTTATCACACAGCTTTAGTGCCATGAATCTCTGAAGATGTGTTTGGTTTGCCTTTGTTGTAGCTCTTTCCATTGAGCAGAGGAGCTAGATCTTTCAGCATATTGGAATTTTTCAGGATATTGGAATCTGTGAGGAAAGAAAGGTATTCAGAAGCAACTGGCTGTGGCCTAAATCCTAGTATTTGCCTAAACTAAATATGGTAATAACATAAATCCATTTTCTAGTCTGCTGGCAGATGGATTCATATCACCTCACCTCTCGACTTCATGGATTGCTAGCTCAGCAGCTCAACATGCGGGGCTATCTCAAGTCAGAACAGAATTTGAAGAAAAGTGGTTATTGTACAAGTTTTTAAAACAAAATAAAATGTACCATAACCAAAGATGTAAGATTTTCATATAATTGCGCATATAGATAGGTAATTAGATAGGTAATTGGGCTAACATAGTAGTACATACATATTTTTAACTTGCCATAAAGTTAGTGGACGAATCAGAAAGGGGTTTCCTCATCTTTCTTGTCACAAACTTACCCATACTTAGAAACAAAACACAAAAGCAATAGACCATAGCTCTTACATTATATTTAACTGCAATTAAAAGAATTGAACTGATTAACAAAACAATAGGTGAGCTGAAGTAAAGCCTTGGCGAAAATAGGGATGGGTGATAGCTGATAGTGCTATGGATGCATAGATAGTTCAAATCTGTCTTTGACCTTCCTGACTATTAATAGCACAAATCCCTTTTTCGTGTTATGATTGAAAATAAAAATGTCGTTTAATTCTATTACATGGCAACTAGGCTGTGCATAACTTCATTTGGATGATGGGAGGGGGGACAGGGGATCAGGATTCATTGGACCCCCTCTTTGTTTATGCTCTTGAGTACCAAATGGTGAAAGTGACATCATGAGATACCATTCATGGCACAAACAGTGGGAATATAGCATCAGAATTAAAACTAGTAATAATAAAATTTGTCAGTGATTAAAGCAAAGTTCGTTACAGATACCGTTGATAACGTTTTTGAGATAAACTATTGAGAAGTGAGACAACAGGAAAGTGTCTTCAAAACATTTTAAAACACAGACATTTGTTTTCCAGCGAAATTATATGCACACAGACAAATCAAACAATATATCTGAGGTGATATGCAGAGTCTGTTTACCTCATCCATCGCGTTTTCTTCTCTAAGTACTGTATAACGTCCACAACTGCTCTTTTTTCTGCTTCAGTAGATATAACTTTTTCAGTCCTAACAAAATGTTATTTAATGACAACTACTTTCTCAATTTTCTTATTCATACACAGTGCAGAACTTGTCTCTGTCCACTTATTGTAAAACCCAAATCATTTTCACTCCAGTTATCTGACCTCTCTTGTGAAAGAGCGTTCAGTGGAAGCAATATGTTACTTGTAATGGAGCATTTCCAGTACGTGCCGAAAACAAAACAAAATTAGTAAACAAAGACTGAGAAGATGGACAAGCACGATATATACTACTAAAACGCTAGGATGTGCATAAAAGAAGGTTAACTTCTGATGTTGAAAGATGACGACATAGTTCCCTCCACTAAAGTCAAAAACTTGCTTCCCGAGATACCTTGGCTTTGATTTGCCATTCTTTGCCATCCTATTCCGTTCTGTTGATGGCCTACATGAATACCGCCATTTGGAATGCATTGTGGAATTATGTAATCACTTCACTCAAACAGTGTATTCTGAACTTCAGAAGGTTAATGAAAATGAAATAAGCAAGAGAATCCTCACATTAAAGACCAATTTACAGATGTATGGAATGTTGTGGTAAATACCATAGTTAAAAAATACATAAAAGAAAGAGTTAAACCACTACCTTACCTCATAAACTGTAGTGATAGAGAAAACACTTTTCCTAGGAGTGTAAAAATAAGCATTGTTAAACTAGTGTATAAGATGGGTAAGTGCAAAAGAGGCTTCAAACAACCACCCAGTACCATTGATCCCCCCTTTTAGAAGAGGTTTTGTAGTGGTTATCCTTTACAGCTCTCTGCTCATTTTACAAAAAACAAATTGCTAACAGAAAAACAGAATGACATTAGGAAAGATGGCTGTTCAAATACTGCAAAACACATCTAGTAAGGTTGCTGATGACACCTCCCTCTTATTTAATGACAAAGACATTGAACCATCATAATCTGTTGCAACTGAGGACTAGACGTAAATAACAAGGTATTCTCGACGCCAAGGTTTAAACACTAACATCAGCAAAATCCAGCAACTAACATTTAAAACAACCATCTCTTATGAAGTGAAATAATATTTGTGGTATTACGTCAATAGCTGCAAATAACATTAAGTTTTCTGGTATCCACCTGATCAAAAATCTTCGATGAGCAGATTACATTGATTCCATATGCGAGAAAATCAGCAGTCCCTAGTATCTGACACCTCAGCTGGAAAAAATAGTTCCAAACCCAAATCTTAAAAATTCCATGCTACAGCACAATTTATCCTTTTCTTAATAATGGGACTAAACTGCGGAGCTATGCAGCAAATCTACACTTGAATAGAACGTTGAGGTTGGAGAGTAGAATAATTACATTAACACATGGACGGAGTCTCAGGGAGTCCAGTTGTGAATCCAGAGTACATAAAAATTTTAATAATATATTCCTTATATTTGTATAAACTTAGTATAGTTTGTAAGCAACACCAACAAAGTAAGCAAGTGAAGTGATACACATATTATGAGACGAGAAGCAAGGGTGACTTCTTAAAGCAATTACAAAATTAAAAATAACTGACAACGGAGAGGGCTCAACAAGCTGCCTAGTACTTTGAAAAACTTCTGAAGGAAAACTGTTCCATGGAGGGTTCAAAGCATTCCTAGTAAATAATTGTTTATATTCACTCCGTGACCTTTAAGGTGCAGGGCTTCTGCTGCAAAACGTAGTATATTAAGAATATTAAGACTATTCTATGTACCATTACTATATGTAAGTATTATTTATTATTCAATCTCTAAATCACGTGTGCAAAAGTCGTTAGCTGGACGGCTACATGCAAAGAATGTACAAAATTTAAAAATAATATTTTGACGTTCCGCTCCGTTATGTATGAATCGATCTTAAAACTTTCGACTGTGTCGATGCGTATCGATTATGTGGCAAGTAGTTTGCGCGTTTGCGGTGTCGTCAGTTAACTACTTTGCCGCCAAAGTGTTTAATAATAAATATTACGTCAGACAACGAGGATTTGTGACACCCGGTTTATGGAGTGGGTGTGGTTATTTAAGCAGTGACAGGTGCATTGTGTTCTTCAGTTTCCACTTGCATTTGTTGATCTGGCGGAGTTGCATTTAATTGCTTTTTGACAGTTCTTCCGTCAGCGGGCAGAATGGTTGCACCAAGTAAAGAGCAGCCCGCAGATGCCCCAAAACGTATAGGGGGAGTGAACATAATGCATGTTATGTATAGTTTTGTAAAAAAGTTAGGGACAGTTGCGTTGGTGTATGCTCTTGGGTACATGGAATTCAGTATAGCGTGGCTGATAGGACCTATCGTATTATCTGTCATAAGAGATGAGTGGAAAAAAGAGAAAGAACTCCAACGAAACATTGCCAAAGCATCAGCATTGTGCCAGGAAAAAGAAGTAATTCTGGCAAGAGTCGACGAACTACCAAGCTGGGTAAGTTTTTTAAATGTTAATCCCAGACATTCCGTAAATTTTGTTTGATATAACTGTTTTGTGTCGGATATAGTTTGTATTCAGTCTGTTCCGTCACTGGCATGAAACCGGGATGTTTAAAGCGCAATCGTTGCATTGTCATTCTTAAACTTAATATATCCGTGGAATCAACATGGTTGAGAGAATAGTGAAGTACAAATAGCCAAATATTTTCTTTTGTGTTCCGAACTACACACTGCTGGAAGCATTATAAATTAATGTTGCTTAAATTTAAAAATATGGACAATATTTATGCTACATCTATTAGAACTAATCGTTGCATTTTCGAAGAACGGAAGTAAAATAAAAAGGAAAATAATCATATTGGTGTTGAAGCGCTATATTTCCCGCGTTTGCTTTAACAATACATATGTTTTTGGATAGGGTCCGCATTTTACTAAACATAACTTTGTGTTTTAACTCAAACATGTTTCACTGCAGTTGCAGCATTTTCAGTGGGCTATTATTTTATGGCTTTTTACCACATGGTGTGGTTTTCCTGATGTATAATGTTTCTACATGGGCTCTTTTGTTTCACAGTTTGTAAGTGGTTGCAGATACAAACTGTGAAGGAAAAAAAAAAAGGTCGCTGTAGAAACGCAATACGTCAGGAAAACCACAAAATAAAAGCCCACTGAAGATGCTGCAACAGTAGTGAAGCATGTTTGTATTAAAGAACACAATTGTGTTTTGCTAAAGGTGAATCCTATCCAACAACACATGTATTAAAAAGGAAAAATTATTCCCTCTATATCATAGTTGTACAACATGCCACGAAATTGTTGTTAAACACTGTTCTCAGTGGTACAGTTCGAGAATTAGTATGTAGAACCCAAGTTTCTGATGCACATAGCCATTTGCAAATACGCTTGTAAATGTTGGTCAAAATTTCTTTGTGCCACTATTATACCCCTCTCTGCTGACTGCTGTCAGTAACATAACAAAATCCCACTTTGCACTTGCTGATGATGGTTGTGAAATTCCAAAAATCATTTTCGTTAAGCACTGTGAAAATAGCATCTGCATTGACTTCTAATGAGTAAACAGAAAATTACTCTCGTTACTCAAAAACATCTTCCACGTCTATGTTAATGTGTACGGTGCTTACTTTGTGAGCAGCTTGCTACAGTTCTGACTTTGATGAAGAAAGTTGTACATTGTTTGCATTATATGCAGATGCAGTATTAGAATATTTACTCCCTCATTATAGAGGTACTCAATTGAAATTATTAAAAAAAAACACCTTTTTAGTGCATTATTTGCATTCACATTGTTTGTTTTTATTTAAACTGTGTTTATAATGTTTATTGAACTTTGGACTAGGTTTGATGTCCTTTGCAGCCCAAGCTTGTGGCCCCATCTGCAACAACTTAATCATCAACAGGATATTACATGATAATCTTTCAAGGTCTTGGTGGATGTTTCTTGGTTCCAAAAGTGTGAGATTCTGGATTGTACTTCCCCATCAGGTTTCACACACAATGCCATTTAAACTTAGAAGGCAATTTTACTTGTGTTGTGGTCTTCAGTCCAGAGACTGATTTGATTCAGCTCTCCATGCTACTCTATCCTGTGCAAGCTTCTTCAGCTCCCAGTACCTACTGCAACCTACATCCTTCTGAATCTGCTTAGGGTATTCATCTCTTGGTCTGCCTCTACGATTTTTACCCTCCACGCTGCCCTCCAGTACTAAATTCGTGATCACTTAATGCCTCAGAACACGTCCTACCAACCGATCCCGTCTTCTAGTCAAGTTGTGCCACAAACTCCTCTTCTCCCATATTCTATTCAGTACCTCCTCATTAGTTATGTGGTCTACCCATCTAATTCTTCTGTAGCACCACATTTTGAAAGCTTCTGTTCTCTTCTTGTCTAAACTCTTTATCGTCCATATTTCACTTCCATACATGGCTACACTCCAGACAAATACTTACAGAAATGACTTCCTGACACTTGAATCTATGCTTGATGTTAACAGAATTATCTTCTTCAGAAATGCTTTTCTTGCCATCACGTGTCAATCTAATTCCCTCAACATCACCTGATTTAATTAGACTACATTCTATTATTCTTATTTTGCTTTTCAATACTCTGTCCCTTCTGTTCAACTGCTCTTCAAAGTCCTGTGCTGTCTCTGACAGAATTATAATGCCATTGGCGAACCTCAAAGTTTTTATTTCTTCTCCATGGGTTTTAATTCGTACTCAGAATTTGTTTTTTATTTCCTTTACTGCTAGCTCAATATACAGATTGAATAACATCGGGGAGAGGTTACAACCCTGTCTCACTCCCCTCCCAACCACTGCTTCCCTTCATGCCCCTCGACTCTTATAACTGCCATCTGCTTTCTGTAGAAATTGTAAATAGCCTTTTGTTCCCTGTGTTTTACCCCTGCCAACTTCAGAATTTGAGAGTATTCTAATCAACATTCTCTGTCTACAAATGCTAGAAACATAGGTTTGCCGTTCCTTAATCTATCTTCTAAGATAAGTCATAGGGTCACTATTGCCTCACATGTTCCAACATTTCTACGGAATCCAAACTGATCTTCCCCGCGGTTGGCTTCTACTAGTTTTTCCATTCATCTGCAAAGAATTTGTGTTAGTATTTTGCACCCGTGACTTACTAAACTGATAGTTTGGTAATTTTCACATCTGGCAACACCTGCTTTCCTTGGGATTGGAATTATTATATTCTTCTTGAAGTCTGAGGGTATTTCGCCTGTCTTATAGATCTTGCTCACCAGATGGTACGAGTTTTGTCAGGGCTGGCTCTCCCAAGGCTATCAGTAGTTCTAATGGAATGTTTTGACGCAGTATCATATCTCCCATTTCATCATCATCATCTAGATGCTTATCCATTTCCATAATATTGTCCTCAAGTACATCACCCTTGTATAAACCCTCTATATACTCTTTCCACCTTTCTGCTTTCCCTTCTTTGCTTAGAACTGGGTTTCCATCTGAGCTCTGATATTCATACAAATGGATCTCTTTTTCTCAAAATGTGTCTCTTAATTTTTCTATAAGCGGTATCTATCCTACCTCTAGTGATATATGCCTCTACCTCCTTACATTTGTCCTCTAGTCATCCCTGCTTAGCCATTTTGCACTTCCTGTCAGTCTCATTTTTGAGACGTTTGTATTCCTTTTTTCTTGCTTCATTTACTGCATTTTATATTTTCTCCTTTCATCAGTTAAATTCAGTATATCTTCAGTTACCCAAGGATTTCTACTAGCCCTCACCTTTTTACCTACTTGATCCTCTGCTGCCTTCACTATTTCATCTCTCAAAGCTACCCATTCTTCATCTACTGTATTTCTTTCCACCATTCTTGTCAATCTTTCCCCCAATGCTCTCTCTGAAACTGTCCACAACCTCTGGTTCTGTCAGTTTATCCAGGTCCCGTCTCCTTAAATTCCTACCTTTTTGCAGTTCTTCAGTTTTACTCTACAGTTCATAGCCAATACATTGTGATCAGAGTCCACATCTGCCCCTAGAAATGTCTTACAAATTTAAAACTCGGTTCCTAAATCTGTCTTACCATTATATAACCTGTCTGATACCTTCTAGGATCTCCAGGCTTCTTCCATGTATACAACCTTCTTTCATGATTCTTGAACCAAGTGTTAGCTATGATTAAGTTATGCTCTGTTGAAAATTCTACCAGACTGCTTCGTCTTTCATTTCTTACCCCAACCCGTATTCACCTACCACGTTTTCTTCTCTTCCTTTCCTTCAATCGAATTCCAGTCACCCATGACTGTTAAATTTTCGTCTCCCTTCACTACCTGAATAATTTCTTTTATCTCATCATACATTTCATCTATTTCTTCATCATCTACGGGGCTATTTGGCATATAAACGTTTACTACTGTGGTAGGCGTGGGCTTCGTGTCTATCTTGGCCACAATAATGCATTCACTATTCAGTTTATAGTAGCTTACCCAGACTCCTACTTTCTTATTCATCATTAAACCTACTCCTGCATTACCCCTATTTGATTTTGTATTTATAACCCTGTATTCACCTGACCAGAAGTCTTGTTCCTCCAGCCACCGAACTTCACTAATTCCCACTATATCTACCTTTAACGTATCAATTGCCCTTTCTAAATTTTCTAACCTACCTGTCCAATTAAGGGATCTGACATTCCACACTGGGATACGTAGGACGCTAGTTTTCTTTCTCCTGATAACAACCACCTCCTCAGTAGTCCCCACCCGGAGATCCGAATAGGGGGACTATTTTACCTCCAGAATATTTTACCCAAAAGGACGCCATCATCATGTAACCATACAGTAGTGTTGCATGCCCTTTGGGAGAAATTACAGATGTAGGCTCCGCTTGCTTTCAGCTGTTCATAGTACCAGCACAGCAAGGCTATTTTGGTGAATGTTACAAGGCCATATCAGTCAATCATCCAGACTGCTGACCTGCAACTGCTGCCCCTCTTCAGGAACCCTATGTTTGTCTGACCTCTAAACAGATACTCCTCCATTGTGATGGCACCTACGGTACGGCTCTCTGTATTGCTGAGGCACACAAGCCTCCCCACCGACAGCAAGGTCCCTGGGGGGAGGGGGGTGGCCAATTTTACTTAAATGTAGCAAAAAATAAATAATAATCTGACTTATTGTGGTAATGTGCAATGTTTGCTATATGTATGTTAAATTAAATTGTTCAATTTATTTATTATTTTTTCCTTCCAGGTCTTCTTCCCCGATGTGGAAAGAGTTGAATGGGTTAATAAGGTAAGGCAATTTTCCATGTGGTCTTTCTAATTTTTATTTGTTTGTGCTTCCAAAATATATTTCCAGATTGTGGGGTACAGTGCAAATACTGCTGCACTGTGAGCTACTATTTGTGTTTGATGGCAATCTGTATTTGTCATTTTAACTAAGCAAAGTACAGCAAGTGCTTGGAAGTATTGCAGTTATTAAAATGTTGTATGGGGTTAAGTTGTGTTTAGCCTACTGTTGTGTGTTGCTTGTCCAAAGAGTATAACAATGGAAGTTTTACTTCGTGTTGACTTTTTCGTTTGCTCTGGAAATTCAAATAGCATCATTACGATACCTTGAAGCAAAATGTGACATTCAGTAGTATGCTGAGTTAGGCATATACTATGCTTCCTATGGTCATAGCAATATTTTTCTTATACTTTAGCACCTTTTATACAGCTCTAAACATGATATCTGCAGTAATGTTTTTGGGATAGATGTAAAAGTTTACCAGAAGTAAGGCTGCAGGGAACTGGAAATGAGTGCTAAAATTACAATTCTCACAGGCAGTAGTCGAGAAAAAACTTTCTTGAATAACTGTCCTCAAAGCATACTCTGAAAGTAGCCTCCATGATGGGTAATTCAGAAAAAATCCATAATGGAAGTATATATGAACCTGCATTTTCACTTAAACACAAGTCTTGCTTAAATAGCATTTGGAGTGCAACAGCAGCAGCAAAATGACAACCTTAACATATTATGTTCACACGTCTGTTTTATTGCCGTATCACTGTACTAGAGATGTAACGGTGTATATGTGATACTCTGTATTCAAAGGAGGAGAAGGATAAGGAGGTGTGTCTGTCAAGGTAAAAAGGTGCATAAAACAGCAATGTCCATCAGAAAAGAAGTTAGTTTTGTTTCACAGTGAGAAGTTGCGCACATCGTTGACATTCAGCATGCTATAGGATGTTGAGTTAAAGCTAAGAGTTCATTTACAGATCTTACAATTGGTTTTTGTAAAATAAACCTTATAGTGAATACAAATCTAAAAGATTAACTTGGAATAAAAGAATTTAAAGCGATATTCAAGAAAATTGCAATTGACCAGTTTTGCACTAAAAGAATCTTTTTAAACTGAACAAAATGGGTTTATTTTGAAAACAATTGTTTAACCATACAATCTTTTTTGTCTATTCTGGAATTGTTGCCACATTATAGGCTGCTAAAATAAAAATTAAAAAAAAACTCATTTGTAGAGGAGACCTTTCAGGAGGAGACAATTGAAATTTTATAGTTACCATTCACCAAGTCTAAGGGCACCGTCTGCCATTATTATTTGAAATGGAAATATCAGCATTATTTTTGTTTCAAAGTGCACTGATCAAATGTTTGTTGTAACAATAAAGATGATCTATATGTCACACTTCTTCAAAACTTTACCCAAATGGAACTCAAATGACAATGTTCCCATCAAGAGCCTATCATGACAGTTCAACATTAACATGCTGATAGAGGCAAATATATATACATGGAAAATATCAGTTTGAAATATTTTAATGCTGTTTGTAGCAAACTGCTGCCTTACACTGCCAGTTCCAGAAAATGGATATTGACATTACTATTCCTACTGAAAGGGTAGTTAGCATGGCACAAAACATTGATTTCATTGAATTTCATAAATAGGGAACGTTAGAGCTCTTAAGGCTAAACTGGATAGTACTAGGGGGGAACTGATGAGGTTAAGGAGGTAGAAGGGTGACGACAGGTGGGAAGTGGTGGCAAGGAGCAGGGGCCACAGAAATAGAGCAGTATCTGACTGTTTCATCATTGGCACATAAAATAGATTTGTCTTGCTACCTCATTCAACTAAGGAAGAGGCTCAAGTAGTTGTAATTGTAGTTAGCACCCAATAGACTTCCACTAGGAAACCAGTTGTTTCGAAAAGAAGAAAAAGAAATATAAAGTAGGAGGAAAGTTCTGTTGTTAGGTAGTATCCATGGAAGACGTGTGGGCCAGATATTGAAGGAAAAATTAGGGGACAAGTACCAGGTCCTATTTTCAAGCCCAGTGCTGTCTTAGCCAGGTGACAGATTAGATTAATACTTGTTCCATAGATCATGAACACGACACTTCGTAATGATGTGGAACGTGTCGGGTTAATAAAAGATGTCTGTACAAGATATTACATTACACAAAATATTGCATGACACTAATGTTTAAGTTGTTGTTTTTATCCCCTCTTAATTAATATCTAAAAATTCAGCCAATGAGTAGAAGGAGTTGTCATCTAGAAATTCGTTTAATTTAGTTGGCTATCTGTCAGGCTTTTGATGCTGTTTGGTAGGTGACCAAAGGCTTTTGTGGCAGCATAACTTACCCCTTTCTGTGCCAAAGTCAGATTTAACCCTGCATAGTGAAGATCATCTTTCTCCTGGTGTTATAGCTATGCACACTGCTATTACTTTTGAATTGGGTTGGATTATTAACAACAAATTTCATAAGTGAATATATATACTGTGAGGATCCGTAGATCCTTAAATATTATCATTGTGCAGGTGTATCACAAAGCAAAGTCATCATGTTGTGGTAATGGGGGGGGGGGGGGGGGGTAGGGATACTGTATTGATAGGGAGTGGGGCTACAATATTGAGTGTGATTTGGTAAAAACAGCATCTGCAATGAACCATGCAAATGTTGGCTTGGTTCCTGCTTTCATGTGGCATTGATAGCCCCAGTTAAACAGGTCTGTCAGGAGGGTCAATATGGAGCTATATCAGCTGCTTGGTGTAGCTACTTTCTCAAGCATAGGTTTGGTTCCTGTTAATGGTATTGGTAGGGGGGACTTTGCAAGACATGGTCTACATCTCAGTAGGGAAGGGAAGGGTAAATTGGCTGATATGATAGCAAAATCTTTAAGGGGGTCACTGAAACTGATGGGAGTACCTCTTTTTTGTGCTAAGATTAGTTCCAATCATCAAACATTAATTGAAATTAAGTTTAATTAGAAGCTCAGACAGGCAGGTACTATAGATGTTAAAATATCACAAGATTCTCCTAAAAACACAGCGGAAAATGTTAGTATATTGCATCAGAATATCAGGGGATTAAAAAACAAAGAAGATGAGCTTCTTGTTTGTTTAAAAGCTTCATAAATTGAGGGTGGAATAGATGTACTGTGCCTCTGTGAACATCATATAATCACAGGTATGGAAATGGTAAATGTAGGTGGATATAAGCTTTCAGCACATGTAAGTAGAGACACTATGGAGAGAGGAGTTGACATATATGTTAAAATTTGTGAAAACTTAAGGAACTGAAACATTTTTGTGTAGAGAAGCATTTGCATGTCAGTTTAAGCTAAATAATGGTACTTTTATAATCGTAACCATGTATAGGTCCCCATAGGGAAATTTTCAGCTATTTTCAAAAAAGTTGAATTCTTTGTTGTGCCGTCTGTCAGGCAGAAGGAAGCAATATATTGTTTGTAAGTATTTCAATGTAGATTGTCTGATAGAAAGTTTGACCTTGAAGTTATATTTGGTTCTTTCAATTTGATGTCAGTTGTTGATTTTCCTACGCAGGTGGTACAGGAATGCAGGGCACTGATAGATAATGTTTTTATACGCCAAATTTAATCGAATAAAAGCTTTTCCCGTTAAGAATGATCTGTCTGATCATGATGCACAGCTAGTTACAGTATATGACACATCTCCATACAGTAATGCAAAACAGTCTTCCAAAATAGTGCATTCGGTTAGTGATTTAGCAGTTGAAAATTTTAGGTAAAGCCTGCAGCAGCTAGAGTGGGGTAAAGTGTATCGGGAACCTGAAGCTAATTTAAAATTTAACCTATTTCATGATACCTTTGTGAGTGAATTTGAAAACTGTTTCCCCAAGAAAATGCTCAAATATAATTGTCAGAAACCATCTACAAAGACATGGCTTACTAAAAGGATAAAAAACATCTTGTAAACAGAAAAGGAAAATGTATCTTTCAGCTAGGAGGATTAATGATCGAGAAACAGAGAAACCTTTAAAAAACTACTACACTGTATTAAGAAAAGTTATTAAATAGTCCAGAAGTATGTGCATTATGTCTGAGATTAGCACATCTGACAATAAAATTAAAACTACTTGGAATATTGTTAAAAGGGAAACATGGCAACTGAGAGCACAGGAAGACTGTATTTCTGTCAGACTTGATAAGAAGTTTGTTGTAAAGAAGTCAGAACTAGAAAACGTCTTTAATAATCATTTCTAAGTGTTGTAGAGAGAACGGGCTCCAGCTATTCATTAGAAAATGCAAGGCAGTATATTGAAGAGGCAATACCTATGCAATTTGATAAAATTGAAATTCAACCCACCTCTTCTACGGAAGTTAGGAACATAATACTTTCATTCGAGAGTAAAAGCTCACATGGAATTGATGAAATTTTGAACAGAGTACTAAAAGGGTGTTCCCAACAGATAAGTAGGATTCTCAGCTATGTATGTAGTAGCTCACTGAAACAGGGTATTTTTCCAGATCGACTGAAATATGCTATTGTTAAACCATTGCATAAAGAAGGGGATAGGTCTGATGCTAACAGCTACCACCCAATCTCACTTCTGACAGCTTTATCCAAAAGTCTTAAAAAGGTGATGTATTCAAGAGTGGCATCACATATTTGTAAAAATGAAGTATTAACAAAATGTCAATTTGATTTTCAGAATGCATGTTATATATCCTTTCACTGATCAAATATTAAATGCATTGATTAACCAAACATCACCCATTGGGATATTTTGTGATCTCCCAAAAGCTTTTGATTGTGTGTGTCATGAAAATCTTTTAGATAAGCTTAAGTATTGTGGTATGAGTTGGGCAGTACACAAATGGTTTAATTCATATTTCACTGGAAGACTGCAGAAGGTTGAAATTAATGATACAGATAGTCTATAAAAATCAGCAGAGTCCTCTAACTGGGAGGTATCAAGAATGATGTCCCACTCTATATTCATAAAGATGCAAGGCTAGTTCTTTTTGCTGATGATACAAGTATAGTAATCACACCCAACAAACAAGAATTAGCCAAGGAAATTATAAATAATGTTGTTCAGAAAATTATTAAGTGGTTCTCTGCAAATGGGGTCTCTCTAAATTTTGAGAGTACACAGTACATACAATCCTCTACAGTAAATGGCATAGCACAATTGATAAATACAGACATTGATCAGAAGTCTGTTGCTAAGGCAGAATATTCAAAATTTCTGGGTGTATGCACTGATGAGAAATTTAATTGTAAAAACACATCAATGATTTGCTGAAACAGTTAGGTTCCTCTACTTATGCTATTAGGGTTATTGCAAATTTTGGTGATAAACATACCAGTAAATTACCCTGCAATGCCAATTTTCATTCACTGTTTTCATAAGGCACCAATTTTAGGGTAATTCATCTTTGAAGAAAAAAAGTATTCATTGCACAGAAATGTGTAATGAGAATAATAGCTGGAGCCCACCCAAGATCACCTTGCAGGAACGAAGTATATTCACAGTACCTTAGCAATACATATATTCACTTATGAAATTTGTTATTGATAACCCATCCCAATTCAAAAATGATGACAAAGTGCATAGCTACAACACTAGAAGAAAGGATAGTCTTCACTATTCTGGGTAAAATCTGACTTTGGCACAGAAAATGCTGCCACAAAAATCTTTGGTCATTTTCCAAATAGCATTAAAAGTCTGACAGATAGCCATCCAACAGTTAAAAACAAATTAAAAGAATGTCTGAATAACAGCTCCTATTGCTCAATAGATGAATTTTTAGATATAAAGTAGTAAATGTAAAAAAATATTTAATTACTTTGTATAAAGAAAACTTACGTTATAGTGACGTGTTCCACATCATTACAAAATGTCATATTCATGGTCTATAGAACAAGTATTTATGTATGTATGAAGGAATAAATCAAAGTAGTACACTGTGCAATGAAGCTGACAACAAAGATTTTGGTAGGTATTCTTCAATGAAAATGTTTGTAGACAATGATCTACATATGTAAAGAAGCACAATAGTGAAGGGATGTTGAAGAAAGATCTACAGTTGACAGTGATCACCCCTCTATCAAAAAGAGAGAGAGAGAGAGAGAGAGAGAGAGAGAGGGAAAGAGAGAGGAGATCTAATTTAACCCAGTATGTTTTTGTGTAACAGTACTTCAGTTTTACAAAGTTTTTTTGTTGACTGCATCATTGTGAAACACATGTATGCGTTTTCTGAGAGTTACCTGTATATTTGTCAACGGGAAATAGGGCAATCCTCATTGAGGGATTCTCATAGAAACTGGGCAGTGGTTGGTAAAAATTGTTAACCAGGTACCAAGAGCTACAAAGCACATTTAAGTAAAGACATCATGAATAAACTGCTCAAGCAAGTGATCATGACACATCTCACAGAGGAACTGAAATTGTGTAACTCAGGTGTGGAAATGTAGAGCAATTGTGCTTAAACTTGAGGCGCATGAATGATCAAGATTTCAAATTGATGTGTCCACTGCTGGCGGGCAAAAGTAAACAGCCCAGGTATAGGGAACAAGCAAAAGTTTGTTGAACACAATTTCCACAAAAATATTATTCACAGTGAAACAAAAGAAAGAATGGTTCTTCAATAAGTGAACCAAAATGAATATTAGTCTTTCAGTAAGTGAAGCGAAAAAAAAAAAAAATAAATAAATAAATATCACGTGTAAATAACGGAACCACTTAGATTCCCAGAATCACAAAGTAAATAATAATTTCCATGATCTTGAAATAGCTATGATACACACTCTTCTGTTAGCATAATCTTGATGTCATTTGAGGTTTATGTTAAAAATAGTGAACTAGATTTCTGTAGTCACATGCTCTTTGGTGAGCAGCGTCTTGAAGTCCTATTAAATTTAGATTAAAACAGAAAAAAAATAGATCTCTCGTTTCAGGTTTAGAACCAAAGTCCAATCCCAAGTTTCAGTGAAGGAGAATAAACACTTAACAACCTCTTATGGTGTACTTTGCTGAAGAAGTATTGAGGGATCTAAGTCTGACAGGAATAAAAACTTTCTGTCTGACACTATCTTGTTGTCTCGAAGAACAGCAGTGCAGTTTGCAAAGCCTCAACCACCACATCACTGATCACTTAAGAATCCCCGCTGGTGTCGAGTGCCAACCTAAGTAGTCGCCTCACAGATGGATACTTGCTGGCCTAATTTTGGCATATGACATGGCAGATGCTTGCAGATGTGCAGTTTGTCAGTGACCTCTGTCATTGTGTATGTGACCTGGTGATCTGGCCGGAGTACTGTTTATGCTCTCTGCTTGTCTGGCTGTGGAGTTACAGTATTTTGAAATTCCATATTGTATACACTGTAGAGGTTGAGCTTGCTGCAACCCGCATGATGAATATATTGTGCATGGCACTGTTGGTGCCGGATGTCTAGGGTGCCACAGCACATATGTGATATGTGGTTTATTCATCTCATTACATACAATTTTCAACTCATTTGATTTGATGTACAGGAGACATGTCAAGGTTTACAAAAGAAACTTTTTTCACTTTTTTAAGAGAAATACAAAAGTTTACATTATATTTTACATTTCTAAGTTACGTGTACATAAAATAATAAGTGTAATACAATCCCTGTGTTCAGATTGTGAAGCTGTCCTCAATGAATTCATCGACAGAATAATAACACTTTTCCACCAGATGAGTAAAGAGCAATCTTTTCAGTGAACCCATTTCCATTTTAAATATATTACTGCCTTTTATTTTATTGAAAATTTTTTAACTCCATATACTCTGGTGTTTGGGCATATGAAGTATACTTACTTAACAGAATAGTTGCACCATAATCAATTTCATCCCCATCAATGCATTCATTTCAGTGCAGTGCATTTAGTCATTGTCAACACTGATGCAATCTAACAAAATTCCCTGACATTTTACGGATATTTATCAGATGTACCAAATGAACCTCGTATGTAATGAATACAGTGTCAAAATTAAAGTAATTGATGCTTGTACAAATGTGCACAGAGGTTGTTCTCCCCTGCTGCACAGCCTTTTTCAGTTTAGCTATTAGCTTCATTATGAGTTTTCACCAACTTTAATGAATTTTTGTTGGCGATAAACTATCCAATAAAAAGAATTTTGTACTGGCACAGTATTCCAGTTTCGGTTCGAATGACACACACCACACTATTACTCTGAATAGTTGTATGATCAGAACTATTCCACAGATAAAGTTCGTGCTTGTATGATATTGTACACGTTGTATACCAACAAAACAAAATTCTGTCGATGCCAATGCCATTTATGTGCCAGGCCAAGATTGTTGCATTTTCCCCTTTTATGTGTGTGTTTAGTTTAAGTCACTATGATAACTGAGTTACACTTTGCTAAACTGTAAAAATACTGAATTCAGCTAGTTACTCCTGGCCTTGACTTTTAGGATCTCGTGCATGAAGAGAACAAGTTTGGGTTTGCATTGCTAATTTTTCTCGAGTGTATTCTAGTTGCCATTGAGGAAGCTATTCTCTTTCTCCATGAGGGTCACTATATGAATGTTGTGTAGGATTCTGCGCCAAATTAAGGAGAATGATGCAGGATAGCTTAATTCTGTTGCCTTTTTGTGCTGTTTTTCATTTTCCTTAATGACTTTTGCTCAAGGGATCTGAAGTGAATTATGGATAAGAGTGGGGCTAGTTAAATTTAGAATATTTTCTTCTTCCTGAAGTATTCCTACTTTGGCAGGTCATTTGTCGAATACTCTATAGGACCAATTTGGGATTCTATCTGACACTATAACAATACTGAGTTTCAGAAATCTCAGTTGCTATTCAGCATCACTGGTAGTGATGTATGTGTAACTTACCTCTCTGCAGTAGTGTGACAGTGGATGGTTCAATGTTTTTCCCCCGTTTGCTAAGTAATGATGAGACTTCAAATTCAGTATTTCAGTTTTTGTATTGACACTGCCTGTTTTCTGGTTTGGCACTTGTCTCATCAACATTTGTCTGCTCACATAGATCTGCATACTTTGTTTAGTTACACTGGAAGAAACAAACTAACTTCAGCAGCAGCTTCAAGTAAAGTAGAAACAACATGAAAGAATCATAAACCTACCTCAAATTTGTAGCACACATGCATGTCCAAACGAACTACCCATTATAATTCAGACTAACACAGGCACTGCCATATTGTATTTATCTGCCAATACCGGGCAAGTGATTTTCATTTAAAATGTCTCCCCTGTATGTGATTATACACTACTGGCCATTAAAGCTGCTACACCAAGAAGAAATGCAGATGATCAACAGGTATCCATTGGACAAATATATTATACTAAAACTGAGATGTGATAACATTTTCATGCAATTTGGGTGCATAGATCCTGAGAAATCAGTACCCATAACAACCACTTCTGGCCGTAATAACGGCCTTGATAGGCCTGGGCATTGAGTCAAACAGAGCTTGGATGTCGTGTACAGGTACAGCTGCCCATGCAGCTTCAACACGATAACAAAGTGCATCAAGAGTAGTGACTGGCGTATTGTGACGAGCCAGTTGATCGTTCACCATTGACCGGACGTTTTCAGTTGGTGAGAGATCTGGAGAATGTGCTAGCCAGGGCAGCAGTCGAACATTTTCGGTATCCAGAAAGGCCCGTACAGGACTTGCAACATGCGGTCGTGCATTATCCTGCTGAAATGTAGGATTTTGCAGGGATCGGATGAAGGGTAGAGCCACGGGTTGTAACACATCTGAAATGTAAAGTCCACTGTTCAAAGTGCCATCAATGCGAACAAGAGGTGACAGAGACGTGTAACCAATGGCACCCCATACCATCACGCCTGGTGATACACCAGTACGGCAATGACAAATACACCCTACCCACAGCCATGGCCTCTGAGCTGATAGTCCGTGCTGCTGCAAATGTCGTCGAACTGCTCGTGTAGGTGGTTGTTTTCTTGGAAACGTCCCCATCTGTTGACTCGGGGATCGAGATGTAGCTGCACGATCCGTTACAGCCATGCGAATAAGATGCCTGTCATCTCAAGTGCTAGTGATACGAGGCCATTGGGATCCAGCACGGCATTCCGTTTTACCCTCCTGAACCCACATATTCCATATTCTGCTACCAGTCATTGGATCTCGACCAATGCGAGCAGCAATGTTGCGATACGATAAACCGCAATCGTGATAGGCTATAATCTGACCTTTATCAAAGTTGGAAATGTGATGGTACACATTTCTTTTCCTTACATGAGGCATCACACCAACGTTTAACCAGGCAACGCCGGTCAACTGCTGTTTGTATATGAGAAATCAGTTGGAAACTTTCCTCATGTCAGCACGTTGTAGGTGTCGCCACCAATGCCAACCTTGTGTGAATGCTCTGAAAAGCTAATCATTTGCATGTCACAGCATCTTCTTCCTGTCAGTTAAATTTTGCATCTGTAGCACGTCATATTTGTGTTGTAGCAATTTTAATGGCCAGTAGTGTACATTACATATGTACAAGTACATGTTATGGACACTTTGTTGTCAACCTGTGGAAGTTGTTTGGCTGTGAGTCATGCTCAGATAGTGAAATGGTAAGGCGACCAATCGCGATAAGTGGGAAATATGGATTGGAGTCCCGGTCTGGCACAAATTTTTATTGCCGTTATTCCATTATACAGCTGATAGTAGTCCATATTTGCGGTTCTTAATACATTTCACGTATTTCATAATTTCTGTAGTCATCGCAGTTCCCAAGGAACTTGCATCATAATTCAGAATAACACAGTTACTGTAGTATCACATATTGCTAATGGTTAGTGGCACTGATCCATCACTGCCCCTGGATCTAATTACCAGTTAAATGTGAACTTTAATAGCCTATCAAATGATGTTACAGAAACACTTGTGATTTGAAGATCTGATCTTTTGAAACTTTATTCCAGAGTAAGATACTATGCAGTTTAAACCAAACCATTACTGATTTCAGAATTATTGAAAATCAATCTTCAGGCAGCTGTTACAGGCTTGTTTTGCTTTTCTGGTGGGGTCTCATTTTTAGTTATTATTATACAACAGGATGAACGTTTTCCACTGCAGAAATGTTGCGTTACTATCTTCTTACCATGTACACATTTAGTCCCCTCTCAACCCCCAGCCCCACCCCCCTTTCCCTCCCCCACAACCAACCAATCTTACCTCATACAACTTTCAGTTTCAGTTATCAGTATTCTTAATTGAAAGGTAAGACCAGTAGTAGAGCTCTGTGTCCACGTCCATATCCAAGACAGTGTGAGCGAATATAAAATGGAGCACGCCTTTAATTTTGGGTTTCTGAGGATTCCCAATTTCTAGCATTGTGTCTGGGCAACTTGTTAAGACTTTCACATCACAATACAGATTTCCTCTCTGAACCTTAATCTAAAAGGATGACAGATTTATACTGAAATTGTGATTATATCTTTCGCTGTCATTGTATGTATTACTAATATTGTATATCACTAATTAAAACTGATGGTGGGGACATACTGGGTATGTCTTTGTATATTTACCCCCTTGACTTTATTTGTATTCCTGGTGAGGTGTCCACATGTTCTTTTGTAGAACTAACATCTCTAAGTGTTTAAGGGCATCCTTCTGCATTATAAAATTATAGTTTGGTTATTGATGCTGTCACCATCTGAGGTGGTGCAGTGGTTAACACACTGTATTCATATTAGGGAGGATGATGGTTCAAACCCATGTCTGGCTATTCTAATTTAGGTTTTCTATGATTTCCCTAAATTGCTTCAGGTAAATGCCAGGATGGTTCCTCTATAAGGGCATGGCCGACTTTCTTCTCCATCCTTCCCTAATCAGATGGGACCGATGACCTTGCTGTTTGGTACCATCCCCCGAATCAACCAACCATTGATGCTATCAGCGCTGTTCAGAGTTGTTACTCAAGTAGTTTTGTGGCGAGCCTATTGGTCATCACTTGCTGTTCTGATACTTGATTTTCTTTTTAGTAATGCAAATAGTCCAGTTTGATTCCTTTAATTACCAAATTTTTAAACATTTCTTTTTTCAGGTAGTGGAAGACCTACAATATAAAATAATAATATTAGTTTTCAAGGATAACTTTTCCAAAACTTGCCTTTAGTTTTTAATAGTACTTAAAATGGTAGAAACAAATTTTTTTATACATATCATAATTGAGATGTCCCTTTTGTAGACTGAATTAGTGGTGAATTATTGGTCACATAGAAAAAAGAAATGAATTATTTTATGCAGTGGTGATCACAATGTACTTTTTCATTCAAATAGAAAATTTACAATCATGATGAAATACTTTCATTCCAGATCCTTCGTCAAGTTTGGCCAAATGTAAATCACTATGCCAAAGATATCCTTAAAAACACTATTGAACCAAGCATCAGAGAAAGCTTAGTTGCTTACCACTTAAATGGCTTCCATTTTGAGAAAATGGTATTGGGTAGTATTGTAAGTATATCACAAACCATATTTTATAACTAATTTCTTATTTAATACCCTTGAATATTTTCTTAAATCATTATTTAGTGAGTATGGTCTGCAGAATATGTACAGAGAAACAGAAATGTCTGCAATCCAGTTAAAAAGTGTAGTACATGCTAATTGTAAAATATATTGAACATTTCATTTTATAGCCCCTGAGGATTGGTGGTGTGAAGGTATATGACCAGAATGTTCCACGGGACCAAATTATTTTGGATATGGATGTTTCGTAAGTGCTATTTGCCGTATTATTATTATTATTGTTGTTGTTGTTGTTGTTGTTGTTGTTGTTGTTGTTACTACTAACAACTGTATTTTTATGATATTGTATGAAACAAGCAAGATAGCAGAGCAATCTTACGTTTTGGATTGCAATCGTAATTTTATACAATGAGAGTATTTTCTTTATCTGTTGGAGAAGGAAGCAGAGTTATTCAACCTTTGTGGCCAGTACTGCATCAGCTAGTGCTTTGTACATTACAGGGGGGAATGTTATGCAAAATGTTTCAAAAAGGTTCATACAGTTTCAAGGACTATATTCTACATGAGTGAAGGTAGAAGCATGGAGTAAATCTTAACTTCATCTTCTTTTACGTGTATATTCTACAAATTGCTGCTAATTGCATGTTACAGGGTACTTCGTGTTGTAGCACTTATTAAGGCTTCTTCCCATTCTATTCATGTATGGAGTGCACAAAAATTGCTTACCTAAATGCCTCTGTGTGTACTGTAATTAGTCTAATCTTGTCTTCATGGTCCCTGCAAGAGAATGCACAGTGGTTTTTAGTATAATCAGACAGTCCTCTTTTAATGCTAGTTCTTGATACTTTGTAAATAGGTGTTCATGGTATAGCTTGCATATATTTATTTAAGCTTCTGCAACTTCCGATTTTTCAGAAACTCTGTGAGACTCTCCCATGAGTCAGACAACTTGTGATCATTCATGCTACACTTCTTTGTATACGTTCAACATCCCCTCTTGGATATTTTCTGTATGGTTCTCACACACTTAGAGCATTGTTCTAGGATGGGTCGCACGAGTTCTTTGTAAGCAATCTTAAATTTCCTAGTATCCTGCAAATGAACTCAATTTTGTTGCCTATTTTACCAAAAAGCGAACCTATGTAACAGTTCCATTTCATATCCTTACAAAGTGTTACATCCAGTTATTTGTCTGAACTGACTGATTCCAGTTGTGACTTATTGATATTGTAATCATAGGATACAATGTTCTTTCATTTTCTGAAGTGTTCAACTTCACATTCCTTCATTTAGAGCAAATGGTTTATTGTAACCATTGAGAACTTCAAGCAGTTGAATTCTGTACGATTTGAAACGTAAACGTTGCCACAAAACCACACACACACACACACACACACACACACACACACACACACACACACACACACACACACACACACACACACACGCAAAATTCTGTTGAATGTGTTGCACACTTTGAACAAGTGCTCAGGGGAGACCTAGGAACTTCTCATAAACAATCCATATCTTGAAACTACTGGGTCATTTTCAAATATCTTGAGCTGTAGAACAATTCAGTGCTTACTCACAATGAAAATCAAACCACACAGTTGTAACTGAACTGCACATGTTGAAATGGCAAATGGGAAGCATATTTTGTGTCCTTGTTATTGTCATCTTAACTCGATGCACTGGGTAATGAATGAGTGAGAGAGCAAGCTAACTACAGCAAGGAGGCCTTTATTAGCAACCACTTAAATCAACTACTTAAAACTGGTGCAAAGGTGAACTTTTAGTTTCAGTGCATAAATTAAAATTCACCCCAGATTTCTATTTTCGTTCTTGTAGAAGATGTAATCTTGTGAAATTACATGAATCTATTTGAAACACCATGTGTACTACAATATCAATTTTATCTTACCTTTAAAGTAGTTAAATTCATAGTCGAAACTACCTGTGACAGTATACTTACCTTTTCAGCAGGCTCTAACCTCTGCTGTGAGTGTTGTTAAGGCACTTATTCCAGTATTTTAAATTTCAGCTGCTAAATTAATGGAATATAAATTTGGATTATAATTTTGCATATAGTGTCATGTGATTTGTGTAGTTCGTTAGTTTTACCTGGAACAAACTGTTTTCATTTCTGATCTCTTTACGCCATGTTGATTTGTAGCAGCGCACATTCTCATTTTGTATTATTGTCAGTATGGTGCACATTAACCTACGTTTGCAAGTTCATATTAAGGTTGATAAATAAGTACCCGCTCATGCAGAGGAAATGAAACTAAGGGGGGAACCTTGTCATGGGACTATCAGACACTTGGAGAATTAATATATTTGTAATATATGTGTAAATGTTCATTTATAACTTGTAACACTAATGTCATCTCTCAACGAATCTCTTTCCATGCTGGTAATACTTTCCCTTGTGCAGAAGTCGCCGTAAACAAAGACCACTATCAGGACATCATGCATGCTACAAAGCACTCTCTCTAATACTTTTTTTTTTTTTGTAAATTGCATCTATCTGAATTTATGAGATCCAGGGGAATTCCAGTTTGTTTCCATTCTTTGGAGAATGCATCTTTTTGTGTTTATACTTGTGTGCTAAATAGTTCAAAAAAATTCCTTCCATGAGGTAATAACATGCTGTCAGCAAAAATGCTTTGTGTTCTAGATGTCATCATTCAGCGGCCGCCTAAACCATTTATTAGATCCCTTGCTATTTAGTTGGCACTAACTTGATTAAATTTTCATTTATCTTGCATTATATTATACACTACACTGTAAAAACTATTTAACTGGTGTACCAAGTTTCACAGCTGGATCTGTTGGTAGTCCCGAAAAGTAGTGACATTAAGTGAAGATACAACTGCTATTAGATTATATATTAATACCTTCAACTGCTGATGGGTGTTGGTATGTAGCAATGGGGACAGGTGAAAATGTGTGCCCTGACTGGGACTCGAACCTGGGATCTGCTTACATAGCAGATGCTCTATCCATCTGAGCCACCGAGGGCACAGAGGATAGTGCTACTGCAGGTACTATCTCTTGCACACTTCCTGTGAGACCCACATTGTCACCTTATATGTCCACACACTACATCCGTAGTGTCCCAGCCCAGCACACTCATTACTCGTGGAAGACATTCTTACCAAGTCCCGTAAGAGTTCTGGTAATATGTGTGCATTTGCGCAGAAGAAGAAGGTCATGACTGGTATTGTTAGAACTGTATAGTCACCATATCCATGTAAGTAAACAACTGGTATTGGTCACCCAGAACACAAAAAATTTTCAGTCTTCAAATGGACATCTTAAAAAAAAACTGCACCACCTTTAGACATGTTTATGTAATCACCTCCAAGCTTGTTCAACATTTTCCTGTAAATTTGAATTTGGATTTGTTATGGTGCACTCAGAAATTTAAAAATACAATTCTGTTCTCCACCAAAGAATGATAACAGCATGCTTACCACCTTTGCTCAGCAGTTCACATATCTGCCACAAGAACCAGAAATCATTGAAGTAACTTGGCCTGTGAAGTTTGAAATAGAGTTGTCCAAATGAACATAGTAGAATGTAAAATGATGTTCTACGTGCTGCTCTTAAATTATACCAGAGAAGGTGTACATTTGCTCCCTTGTTAACATCTGTTTGAGATTTCCTGCAGTTCTTCCCACAACATTCTGAGCTGCATTCCTATTATTTCTTTCTGCTCGAATCTGACCCTATAACAGACATTGTAAGTACAAAACGTTAACAGGATTCCTGCAGTCATTTAGCAGGCTTAGCTTATGTATGAATTACCATGCTAAGTCATATTTTTGACCTGTAACATAACTGAAAAACACCTTTTTGGCCTGTTACTGTGTAAGGATTAATGCTGTTTGAAAGATGAATTGTGAAAGTTTGTAGGGAATTTGTGCATGTGTGTTAGAGACAGTCTCGCCACCCTGTAGAACTTGTGCGGCAATACTTTCTTGTCCAAATAAGATTAGTTTTGAGTGTATCATCCCAGATATAGATTTGGTGAAATTATTTGGATATCTCGCATTAACATAAGAATATAAGTTGATTATTGTTGTTAAGATACAAAAATGTGCATTGTTAACATAAGTTTCAGACTAAAAGAATTTAAAAAATAGTTTTACTTCATTTCCAGAGTGATTCTGACACTTTTCTTTTTAGAATTTCTGTTGTGTGTGATGAGTTTTCAAGTTTACATTTCTTATGTTCTAGGTACGCTGGTGACTGTGATATATCTTTTAGTATTGGTGGAATCAAAGGAGGCATTAAAGATTTACAGGTGTGTTGTATTTAATATCTAGCATATTTTCTGCCATGCCAATTACATGTGTGTCATTGAGTTTAGGTTTATCATCATGATAATCATATAAATCATTATCATTACTTCTGCAAGCATACTACATGACAACCACTAGTAAGGTTTTGTGAACTTAATGCTTGTATCTTCTCGTTTCCCTGCCCCACCCCTTTCTTAAAAAAAAAAAAAAAAAAAAAAAAGGGGGGAGGGGGCTCCGCTACTCCTCATCAGTTCCTCATTCTACTAGTTTCATCCTGCTGGTTCTAATGTATTTGCATTGCCAGTTTAGTGCTGGGTGCAGTTCTCTTTATACCTCCTGTAAATTGGTACTAGGCATATTCTATCTCTCTCACTCACACATAGGAATTTTTGAGCTCTCTTTACCACAGACTACATGCTGTCAATGCAGCCACCACACCAACGAAATTGGCATTTACCTTTATGTATTCTTGATAGCTGTTACATATATACAAGGTGGCAGTCAAATGGAAACAAGACAGGCTATATAATGTGCATGTGCATGATGTGATGTGGATGTTGGTAATGCAGGCAGGAGGTCCCCCCCCCCCTCCCCCTGCCTCCCACTGCACGTCCAGGGATTAGAATAGGCCCAAGGTATTCCTACCTGTCATAAGAGTCGACGAAAAGGAGTCTCACATGTTTCGGCCTTTATGTGATGGTCCTCTATACGGTTTGTCCTCCATTTCTCAAAATTTTCCCGAAGAGCAAGCCAATTGGGGAAGGGCGCCTTCCATATTGCGTAATGTCCATCATGCGCTGAGACTTCTTGCATCTTTCATCAGCGTGGATCTGCACTTACGCTCATTCTCCAGCTGTTGGGCGAGGTCACCCTCCTGAGTGTGTTTTCCTCCATCCTCTGTGCAGTATCGCTTTCTGCACTGCCGACCATTATGGTCTTCTTAGCTCGTTTGCGCCTGATATCCAGCATGGTAGCCAGTCCATTGTGGTGGGGCTGCCATGTACCCTGTTGGTTGTAGCCCTCTGACAACACAGGGATCACTCTGCTGATGCCTGTGCCATTAACTCCCCACGTATGCCAAGGAGTAGATGCCCGTCACCCCGGGGCATTGGGGCTCTCAGCAATGGCCATTCAGCCAGTTGGCCTTTGCTGCGGCTGGGTGGCGCCTTTGGGGAGGGCTCCTGGTCAGAGTGGGTGGCATCAGGGTGGATGACACACCATGAAGCATTGTACGTCATCTCTTGCTGGTGGTCAAACACTAGCAGTCTCTAAGCGGTCAAAGTCTGACCTCAGTGCTAAGAAATACGACCCCAAATCGTATCCCTCGCTGGCCACTCCATGGGAGGAACACCAGACTAAGGATGGCAGCAAAGCTTATTCACCCCGGTACGTCATATGTACGAGAATCGATAGGGAATCTTCCTTGTCAATGAAGCCTCAGTTTTTTGTGGAGCATTTAGAGGACAAGTTTGGGGTGGTGGAGGGCTTCTCCAAAATGCGGTCAGGGTAGGTCTTCATCAAAACAGCATCGTCTGCCCAGTCACGGGCACTACTCACCTGTGACAAGCTGGGGAATGTTTCTGTTTCCATCACGTCCTATGAGCTTAAATATGGTCCAGGGTATTATATTTCACAGGGATCGTCTTATGCTGGCTGATGATGAGCTGCGCGAGTATTTAGAGCGGCGAGGTGTCCATCAGGGTCTGGGGGATAAACAAACTACCACCAGTGCCTTCATCTTGGCCTTCGAGGGCGACACATTACCCTAGAAGGCCAAGGTGATGGTCTACCGCTGTGACGTAAAGCCGTATATCCCTCCCCCGATGCGGTGCTTTAAGTGCTGGAAGTTTGGCCATATGTCTTCCTGCTGTACTACCAGCATCACCTGTTGGAATTGTGGACATCCTTCATATCCCAATACTCCCTGTGCCCCGCCTCCCATCTATGTCAACTGTGGAGAGCACCATTCGCCTTGCTTGCCAGACTACAGGATTCTCCAGAAAGAAAAGGAAAAATAATGGAATAAAAGACCCTGGATCAACTGACCTACACTGAGGCTAAGAGAAAATATGAGTAGCTACATCCTGTGCATATGCCGTCAACCTACGCCGCCACTACAACAATGGTTCTACCATCTTCCGTTCTGCCATGTACAGTTGGCTCTCAGCCGTCAGACTCCACCTGCCCCCTTGGTGGTGGGAGGCACTTCCTTCCCAGTTGCTCCTGCACAACCTACTTCAGGAGCCAATCCCCCCCCCCCCTCCCCCCAACCATTGAGGACGTCAGTCCCCACTTCTCAGCCAGAGAAGCGTAAGTCTTCTTCGGCTCCTCTTGCGAGGAAGAGATCTCTTGGGTCTCTCCCTTCCCAGCTTCCTACGAGTGACAAAGCTGACACCAGCCAGTGGCTGAAGCATCAACAGGTAGCTGGTCACGGTCCTCCTCAGTCCCTGAGACTGAATCAGTGAAGTCATCCCAGCTGCACAAACCTACAGAGCAGCGAGAGAAACTTCAAAAGAAAAATACTCCCAAGAACCAAGGCACTGCGGTGGCACCCACACCGCCACTACTTACAAGCTCTGTGTCTGAGGATGAGGGGCAGATTCTGGTGTCTGCTGAGGATGTAGATCTCTCTGTGCCCTCGGACACAATGGATTCACTCATCTGGTTGCAGCTGGTGACCCTGAGGTGTAGACTACTTCATTGAGTGTTTCATATCTTCCCAGTCGCATGATCATGTAATCCTCCAGTGGAATTGCAGCAGTTTTTCCACAACCTGGCTGAGCTATGATAACTGTTAAGATTTACACCTGCTTTCTGCACTGCCCTACAGGAAACCTGGTTGCCAGCAATGCAGACCCCTGCCCTCCGCGGCTATAAGAGATATTACAGGAACTGTAGCGACCATAATAGTGTGTTAGGTAGGGTTTGTGTCTTTGTCCTGAACTCAGTATCTAGTCAACGTGTGCCCCTTCAAACCCCTCTTGAAGCTGTGGCTGTCAGGATATGGATGACATAGGAAATAACTGTCTGCGATGTGTAGCTTCCTCCAGATGTTGCAGTACCCCTGTACATATTGGTTGCACTGATTGATCAACTCCCTAAACCTTTCCTACTTTTGGGAGACTTAAATGCGTATAACACTTTGTGGGGTGGCACCATGCTTACTGGCAGAGATAGGGAGGTCGAAAATATACTGTCACAACTCGACCTCTGCCTCTTAAATACAGGTGCACCCACACATTTCAGTTTGGCACAGGGCACATATTTGGCCATTGATCTCTCAGTTTGCAGTCCTGGCCTTCTCCCATCCATCCACTGGAGAGCACATGATGATCTGTGTGGTAGTGACCACTTCCCCAACTTCCTGTCACTCCCCTGGCATCATGCCCATGGACACCTATCCAGATGGGCTTTAAGCAAGGCAGACTGGGAAGCGTTCATCTCTGCTGTCACCACCGAATCTCCCCCACATGGTGCCACCGATGTTGTCGTTGAGCAGGTCACTACAGCAATCTTTCCTGCGGTGAAAAATGCAATCCCTCATTCTTTAGGGTGCCCCCAGCAAACGACAGTCCCTTGGTGATTGCCGGAAGTCACTGAGGCAGTTAAAGAGCGTTGGCGAGCTCTATAGTGACATAAGCGGCACCTTTCTGTAGAGCACCTAATAGCCTTTAAGTAGCTGCATGCCCGTGTTCGCCAACTTATAAAACGATGGAAACAGGAACATTGGGAGAGGTATGTGTCAAATCATTGGGTGCCGTACGTCACCTTCCCAAGTCTGGACGAAGATCAGACGTATTTTTGGGAACCAGAACCCAACATGTGTCCCTGACATTAACGTCAAGCGCAATTGCTGAACACTTTTCTGAGCACTGTGCTGGAGTCCCTGACTCGGAGAACCACCCCCGCAGCCTTTTGCACTCTTTAACGGCAGGCAGAACAGAAAGTCCTCTTGTTCACTACATGCCACAGTGAACCCTATAATGCCTCATTTACAGAGTGGGAGCTCCTCGCACCCTTGCACATTGCTAATTTAAACACTTCAAAGAATAAACTTTAGCCTTTATTAATAGAGAAAAGCTATTATTCAGTAGAAGCTTTAAAGTTCTAATAGCATTTTGTAAAACAGTGTACATAGCATACAAGTTTGTTTTTGCAACAAAAAAAATAATAATTTCTGACCTTCACTATTTACACTGAAGTGCCAAAGTAACTAGTATAGGCATGCTTATTCAAATACAGAGATATGCAAACAGGCAGAAGATGCCACTCCAGTCAGCAATGTGTATATAGGACAACAAGTGTTTGGTGCTGTTGTTAGATTGGTTACTGCTGCTGCAATGGCAGGTTATCAAGATTTAAGTGAGTTTGAGTGTGGTGTTATAGTCGGCACCCGACTGATGGGACACAGCATCTCCAAGGTAGTGGTGAAGTGGGGATTTTTCCCATACAACCATTTCATGAGTGTACTGTGAATATCAAGAATTTAGTAAAACATCAAATCTCCGAGATTGCTGTAGCCGGAAAAGGCCCTGCTAAAACGGTACCAACGATGACTAAAGAGACACATTGAATATGACAACATGACAGAAGTGCAGCCCTTCTGCAAATTGGTGCAGATTTCAATGCTGCGCCATCAACAAGTGTCAGCATGCAAACCATTCAACAAAACATCATTGATACAGGATTTTGGAGCCGAAGGTCCACTTGTGTACACTTGATGACTGCACGACACAAAGATTTACACCTTGCCCGGGCCCACCAACTCTGACATTGGACTGTTGATGACTGGAACCATGTTGCCCGGTCAGACCAATCTCATTTCAAATTGTATTGAGCAGATGGATGTGTATGGGTATGGAGACAACCTTATGAATCCATGCACCCTACATGTTAGCAGGGGGCTGTTCAAGGCGGTGGAGGCTGTGCAATGGTGTGCGGTGTGTGAAGTTGGAGTGATATGGGATGTCTGATATGTCTAGATACAACTGACAGGTAACACATATATAAGCACCCTGTCTGATCACCTGCATCCCATTCATGTCCACTGGACATTCCGATGGACGTGGGCAATTCCAGCAGGACAGTGAGACACTCCACACATCCAGAATTGTTACAGAGTGGCTCCAGGAACACTCTTCTGAATTTAAACACTTCCACTGGCCACCAAACTCCCCAGACAGGAACATTATAGAGCGTATCTGGGATGCCTTGCAATGTGCTGTTCAGAAGATATCTCAACCCCCTCTTACTCTTACAAATTTATAGACAGCCCTTCAGGATTCATGGTGTCAGTTCCCTTCAGCACTACGTCAGACATTAGTTGAGTCCATGCCATGTCATGTTGCAGCACTTCTGCGTGCTCGTGGGGGGCCCTTCACAATATTGGGCAGCCGTACCAGTCAGAAATTTAATACATTGCAATTCATAGGTTCCACCACTGCAGAATGGTAGAAGGCGCAAACAGCTTATGAAAACCAAATTATTTGAAATGCAATCCCAAATCATTGTGGGCAACAGTGTGTTATGAAAGAAAACAAAGCTCAGACTCCATATTGTGGTACCAGCTACATTTTGAGATTAAGTATTAAGGTGGGTTCACAATAATGTGTTAGCAGGACATGGGGGTTATAGAAAAATGGAATGATGTTTGGCAGAACAATATTGGTGTTGAATACATAAGCACAACATAGAACAGTATGTAAAAAAAACTATGTACCAAGCATCCAACGAGTCACGTCATTAGTGCATTGCACTACAGAGATTACTGGAGGCAAGTAAGCTGTTTGAGATGATCAGTTTTGACATCCCAGGTTTTCTTGGGCAAAAATGGCAGAAAATTGTTATTTTTTAACAGTAGCAGATCACCTTTCATGCTACAAAGAAGTGACAGCTATGCAAATCAACAAACTGACACAATGGGGCAAGCCGTGGTCAGTAATTGGTTATTAATGTTTGATACTTGATGAAGCAGATCCTTCCTTGGATCTGCAACTGTCTTGTAATTTAACTGATGAGTCTGTGATATCTACACTGAAGAGTCAAAGAAATTGGTACACCTGCCCAATATTGTGTAGGGCCCCTGCGAGAACACAGAAGTGCTGCAACATGACGTGGCATGGACTTGACTAGTGTCTGAAGTAATGCTGGAGAGAATAGACACCATGAATCCTGCAGGGCTGCCCATAAATCCATAAGAGTACGAGGGGGCAGAGGTCTCTCCTGTACAGCACATTGCAAGGCATCCCAGATACGCTCGATGATGATCCTGTCTGGAGAGTTTAGTGGCCAGTGGAAGTGTTTAACCTTGGAAGACTGTTCCCGAAGCCACTCTGTAACAATTCTGGATGTGTGGGGTGTCGCACTGTCCTGCTGGAATTGCCCACGTCCATTGGAATGCACCGTGGACATGAACGGATGCAGGTGACCAGACAGGATGCTTACATATATGTCACCTGTCAGTCATATCTAGAAGTATCAGGGGTCCCATATCACTCCAACTGCACACACCCCATACCATTACAGAGCCTCCACCAGCTTGAACAGTCACATGGTGATATGCAGGGTCCATGGATTCATAAGGTTGTTTCCATACCTGTACACGGCCATCCTCTTGATACAATTTGGAACGAGAGTCGACCAACCAGGTAACATGTTTCCAGTCATCAACAGTCCAGTGATTGTGTTGATGGGCTCAGGCAAGGTGTGAAGCTTTGTGTCGTGCAGTCAGCCACGGTACATGAGTGGACCATTGGCTCCAAAAGCCCATATCATTGATGTTTCGTTGAATGGTTCGCACACTGACTCTTGTTAATGGCCCAACATTGAGACCTGCAGCAATTTGCGGAAGGGCTGCACTTCTGTCATATTGAACAATTCTCTTCAGTCAATGTTGATCCTGTTCTTGCACGATCTTTTTCCAGTCACAGCGATGTCAGAGATCTGATGTTTTACTGGATTCCTGATATTCACAGTACGCTCACGAAATGGTCGTATGGGCAAATCCCCACTTCATCGTTACCTTCGGAGATGCTGTTTCCCATTGCTTGTGCACCAACTATAACAACACATTCAAACTCACTTAAATGTTGATAACTTGCCAATGTAGCAGCAGTAACTGATCTAACAACTGTGCCAGACACTTGTCCTATATTGGCGTTAGTGACCGCAGTGCTGTCTTCTGCCTGTTTACATCTCTCTGTATTTGATTATGCGTGCCTATACCAGTTTCTTTGCCACTTCACTGGAGATGATTTATTGTGGCAAAGTCCCCCTTCTGGCATCGTCATACCTTGAAGTCAGGATTATTCTTCATATCATGACATACTGTGTTTCTGGATTTAACCCAGTTTGATTAACACTGCCTAGGGATTGAGAAGCCCCATCAGTGGATGGGGTGATTTCACTCTTTCAGTTCTCATATTGTTCCTTCCTACTACCTAAGTTGTGGAAGTGTGAAGTTACCAATGACATTCAGTTATGGTATAGGAATTGATATAAGTATAAGGGGTAGTCAAATGAAAACAAGACACAGTGAGAGAAAGTAAGTAAACTGTTTATTACTTGAAAAGTAATTATCAGAACTGTTAATACATTTATCCCACTGTGAGACAAGATGGTCAATGCCTTTAAGGAAAACTGTTTGCAGTTGCCTATGGAACAATGATCGTACCCATGTATGCACCTCTTGGTCTGAAGCAAATCAGTGGCCACAAATATCTCTTCAGGGCCCCAAAAATATGAAAATTGCATGGGGAGAGATTGGGACTGTGTGGAAGACGTTGTAAGGACTTCACAGTGAAACTTCTGCAGTGTAGTCAAAACAACCTTGGCAACATGTGGGTGGTCATTATCCTGCTACAGGATGATGCTATCCACAACTTTCCCGAGTGTTTGAACCTGATGGCACACTTCAGTTTTTGCAAATTGCCCACATACTGCGACGCATTAATTGTGGCATCGTATTTCAGAAAATCAATGGGCAGCAGGCCCTTGCAGTCAAATAAAGAGGCCATTTAGACTTTCCCAGAGCTGGCATGCATGACTTTGGATTTTTTTGATAGGGGTAAATCCACGTGCTTCCATTACTTGTTCAGACACTTGCTCTCTGGTTCAAACTGATGATACCATGTTTAATCTTCCACGATAGTATGGGACAGGAAACAATACTCTTCACAGTGATACACTTCTGGGTGCTGCAGTGATGTTAACATTCTGTTCAACTCCTGCTTCTCCATCAGGCTGTGGCGCAAGCCCCGCTCACAGATTTTCTGGAGCTTCAGAGGCTCTGTCATGATGGCATGAGTGGTACTGTGACTAATGCACAACATGAGCCGAATGTCATCTGCCATTGATCATTTCTGATGGCAGCATCTACCGCAACAGTGACAGAAGGGGTAATGACACAATGAGCCTGTCCTGACCAACTACTGTCTTTCAATGGTACCTTACCTTCTCGAAATCTTTTATTCCTGGAAAACAGACATGCATATGACGTATGGTGTTCACTGTACACAACAGACTTTGAGGCACAAATTTCACTTCCTGACATTTCTTCTGTCGTCATGAATTGCACTACACCTCATTTTTCTTTTTTCCTTGTCTCCATAGGAAAGTCTCGTGCACATACGACTCACTGATCTCACATTGAGCACGTCTAATAGACAAATGGCATAGAGGTGAATGTTTACACAGTTACTTCTGATCCCCAAGGGAGGACACTTCTATACACACGTCGGCCTGCGTTGGTTGGTTTAAAAGAGGGGGGAGGGACCAAACTGCTAGGTCATCGGTCCCTCGTTCTGATTAAAATAATTCCACAAGGCTGGGAGTAAAATAATCAAGACATACAAAACACAGCTGGAAGAAAGCACAAGAATGACAGTAGGGCAACAAACACTAAAATGGACAAAATCAGACAAGAAAACCACAGAGAGATGCAAGAAACATGTAGAAGGGATCAAAGCAAGAGAGCAGATTACCGTGGTTGGCTGACCATGAGAATAAAAAGGAGAAGCCAGCCACTCTGCAACACATTAAAATGTGCACCCTAAAAGCACTAGGATGGAGGACACAAAGGGACAAAGGACATGTGCTGAAACTCAGATCAGTTGATAAAACCCACCCTTATGAATAAAGCGTAAAACTAAAGCTGCTGTTGAGGTATTGTCAGTCACCCAACACCAAAGGTAGGATGCTGTTTAAGTTAAAAGCCCGCCGCAGAGTGGCTAAAAGTGCGCAGTCCAGCAAGAGGTGGATGACCAGCACTTGTGAGCCACAGTGACACTGAAGTGGGTCCTCGCAATGGGTAACCATGCGTTAGCCATGTATGGCCAGTGCAGAGCTGGCAGAGAAAAACTGATTCCCTACGAGAGGATCTCGTGGAAGACTTCTACACATTCGTAGTCTCCTTAATGACACGCAGTTTGTTGTGCACACTGAGAGTGTGCCATTCCATCTCCCAAAGCTGAAAAACCATGCGGCATAAGAGAGAACACAGGTCAGAGTCAGAGATGCCCATCTCCAGATGGAGTTTCTGCGTAGCCTGTTTGACCAGCCTGTCGGCAAGTTCATTGCCTGGGATTCCCACATGTCTTGGGGTCCACACAAACACCACTGAACAACGGGGCCATTCCAGGGCATAGATGGACTCCTGAATGGATGCTACCAAAGGATGGCAAGGATAGAATTGGTCGATAGCTTGTAGGCTGCTCAAGGAGTCAGTACACAGGAGAAATGACTACCAGGGCATGAGCGAATGTGCTCAAGAGCACAAGATATGGCCGCCAGCTTTGCAGCGAAAACACTGCAGCCATCTGGCAAGGAATTCTGTTCAATATGGCCTACATGAACATACACAAAGCCTACGTGACCGTCAGCCATCGAGCCATCAGTGTAAACCATTTCATGGCCCCGGTACATGTCGAGAATCGAGAGGAAGTGATAGCAGAGAGCCACAGGGTTAACAGAGTCCTTAGGGCCATGTGAAAGTTTCAGAAGAATCTGCGGCCTAGGTGTACACAATGGAGGTGTACGTGAATGCACCTTGAGGAGAGGTGGTAACAGAAAGGACTCCAGTTCAGACAGAAGGGACCAGACATGAACCAAAATTTTAAGCCTTGACCTGTGCCGCCAATGTGGGAGACGAACCGCCGTGGTTGGGAAAAGGAGACAGTAATTCGGATGCACTGGAGAACTACGAATTTGTGCCACATAACTGGCGAGCAGTTGTGCACACCTAACTTTCAATGGAGGGACTCCGGCCTCACCAGGACACTGGTCTTTGGACTCATTCTAAAAGCTCCCATCACTAGGCGAAAGCCACAGTGGTGCACTGGGTCAAGTAAACGCAGCGCTGAGGGCGCCGCCAAATCATGAACCAGACATCCATAGTCACGGCGGAATTGAACAAGGATGATCTGCACCCCAGTTGGTGTTGCTCAGGTGGCAGAGGGCATTGAGGTGCTGCCAGCACTTCCGCTTGAGCTGACGAAGGTGAGGTAGTCAAGTCAATCAGGTGTCAAAAACCAGTCCTAAGAATTGATATGCCTCCACTACAGTGAGTGGATCGTCATTATGGTAAAGTTGTGGTTCTGGATAAACTGTGTGACGCCGACAGAAATGCATGACACCTGATTTCATGGCTGGGCTAGAGCCCATGACTATGCTTTGTGAATGGCTCCCTGCAGTTGCCACTCAGGAACACCAGTACTAGAGGAGCAGTACGAAATGCATAAGTCATCCGCATACACAGAAGGGGTGAGACCATTAGTAACCACTAAAAATAGAGAGACACTCAATATGGAGCCCTGCAGAACTCCATTCTCCTGAATACAGAGGGAACTATGGGAGGCACCAACTTGGACACAGAAAGAACGGAGCAACAGGAAGCTTTGGATCAAAATTGGGAGCAGGCAGCAGTAACGCCACTCATACCATGTGGTAAGGATATGATGTCGCCAGGTCGTGTTGTATGCCTTAAGCAAGTCAAAAAGGACGGTAACCAGATGTTGGCATATGGAAAAGGCTGTTCGGATGGCAGTCTCTAGGGGGACAAGATTATCAGTGGCAGAGCGACCCTGGCAGAAGCCGCTCTGACATGGAGTCAGTAGGCCACGTGACTCCAGAACCCAACCCAACCTCCAACGCATTCCAGCAGCTTACAAAGAAAGTTGGTGAAGCTGATAGACTGGTAGCTATCCACATCAAGTGGTATTTTACTAGGCTTGAGCACTGGAATGATGGTGCTCTACCGCCACTGCAATGGAAAGATGCCATTCCACCAGATCCGGTTGAAGATGACGAGGAGATGTCGCTTTTAGTAAGACGTGAGATGTTTAATCATCTGACTGTGGATCTGATCCAGCCCAGGAGGTCAGATGGAAGTCTGTTATTAAACATGGTTAATATTGTATGTGGACAATGGTCTGCAACCTTTTTTACTTACAGTTCTGTGAAAGTTTTCCCTTCCTCGTGTATTGTACCTGTGTACATTACTGTTTATTACATTATATTCTGGATTTTATTTTACAAACTTCATTGTCTACAGGGTGTACGTAGAGTAGATGGTTAGTATTTTATGTTTTCTGAAGATTTCTGTACAAGGCTCCCTCCTGTTTACCTTACTGCCATTTTTTGTAGTCTGAAGAGCCTGCCTGTATAGACAGCTGGTGCCCCACCCCATATCTCGGTACCATACTGAAGGTGTGACTGTATCACTCTGAAGTATGTCTCGAGCTATCATGATCAAGGAAGACCGAGATGCTTTTCAGTAGGTACACATTTGTACTGATTTTCTTACAAATGTGGTCTCTATGTTCTCTCCACGACAGGTCTTTGTCAACAGTTATACCCAAAAATATGTGTTTATGTAGCTTAGGACCAATGGAGGTGTAAATACTGTTCTACTTATGTTATGATTATGGCTAAGCATAAATTGCAGTGTAACTGTCTTCTCTTTGTTTATAAGCAGCTTATTTGCAGTAAGATAACTTGACAGAAAATTATAATTGATTTCACTATTGTGTGTAGTAGTTTGTGTATCAGTGCCCCATCTGACAAAAAATGTTTCATCAGCATAGCTTACAACCTTGGAGTTTTGGGGTTAAATCAAATCATTAACATACATGAGAAACAGAAAAGGCCCCAACATACTTCCTTTGGACACACCACATTAAAGTATCTTGTGAGTTGATTTGGTTGTTACCAACTGTTCATTCCTTTTGTAAGTTAGCTTGATGTGCTGTTTCCAGTGTGTTAGATAGGAGGTAAATAGTTGTAAGGCTATCCCTCTCATCCCATATGCTACTAATTTATGCAATATAACTGTATGATTCACAGTGTCAAAAGCTTTACTCGTATCCAGGAAGATGTATGTTACCTTGTCTCCTTCATCTGGCTTGTTCAATATTTCACGTATAAAAATTGCTGCTGTTGCAGTAGGGCTTCCTGTTCTAAAACCATGTTGTAGATTGTTTAAGAGATTATGTTTGATGAAATATGCCTCAAATTGATTTAATATTACTTTCTCTAATAATTTCCCAAGGTCTGAAGTTAATAATGTTGGCCTATCGTTTCTCATGTCAATTTTTATTCCCTTCTTTTACACCAGTAGGATTACAAATCATTTTCAAAAGATCAGAGAATTCTCCATGGCAGAGGGAAATATTTATTAGGTGTGTCAGAAACTTCACTAATTCTGCTCTGCATTCCTTTAGCAGCTTATGTGAAATGTCATCCCAGCCACAAGACATTTTAGCTTTAAGTTTTGAAATGATTGCTTAGAGGTCCACCATTTAAACTGGGTGCTCAGTCATATGTTTCATTTGTGCTAATTGTATTTAACATTGTATGAATGAATTTCTCACGCACTGCTTTTGGGTCATCTGTTATGTCGTCATTTTCTTTTAATGTTATGCTGGTATGTTCATGAGCCTGCTGTTTTCCACATTCTTTATATATTATTTTTCAGGCTGTTTTACTGACACAGGTTGAGTTGCTTCTTTGATAGGTGTATTTATAACCTTTAAGGTTAGTCAAGGAATCTCTGTATTTTTTTCTGAGCAGATCTATTTTGTGAAATAGTATTGTAGTTTAGTATCCATAAAGAGTATGTAACAGTCTTTCATGTTCTCTCTCTTTCAGTGGTTTCTGGAGGGAAATTCTCAGATTTGTGATTGATAGCATTGTGAATTTGTTTTACTAAAGAACATGTTACATTTAATGTCTTATTGAATTGTTTATAGATTTTTTTGTCCATTTATCATTCTCATTTGTTGCACTGCAAACAGGTTCCCATTTGTCATTGCCTAATGCCCTCTTAAGTTGATTATAATTACTTTTTCTTTCATGCATAAACATATCACTTTTAGTTATATCTACATTCCATACATCAATTTACATGTAGCCAGATATGTCATTTTCTGTGGTGGTATGTTTAAGTTCTCCTTTTGTTACGTTTATGAGAATATGGTCAATGCATGTCTGCCTTTCTACAGTAATTCTTGTAGAGGTTCTGATTTTATGTGATAATAGTTATAACACTGAAGTAAGTCAACATAATGTAAAAATAATTATTGTTGTTATTTAAAGAGTGTGTGTTGATATCTCCAACAAACAGCACTTTTTATATATATGCTGATGTCTTCTCCAGCAGACAATTGAAAACGTCTTCATAACTGCTTCCAAGTGACCTATGCAGAGTTGCTACAATCAGACTGCTGTTTCCTAGTTTTAAATTTATTGTTGCAACCTCAGATACCATTTCATTACTCAGATCATCAATCCAATTGACTTTTTCACTTGCTATGAAGAAATTTGGTTTTGATTCATTTAGGTATATGTCCAAATGCTCTGTTTTATTCATTATATACTGAACATTCTGGTATACAAGGATTAAATTGCTATGTTTTACTCTAAAAAAAAGCATCCCTATTATCTTTGTGATTGATAATATTGCTTACTTTCTCACATAAAAGTTTCTTGCCTTTGAAATTTAGATGCATCCCATGTTTGATATATGGGCATTTGTTTATTTTACCTAATCCACTGTTCTACATTTTCCAAACGAAGCACACAGCTGTTTGATTTTGATGTTCGTTTTTCATACCTTCTTATTGACACACATTGTACAGGGTGTATCAGAAAAAAATCATCAGATTTAAAAAGAAGTCACAACTGTTGTTATTTGAGATATGTGCATGAACAACATACTATTGGAAAGAGCGAACTCTTGAGTTTTACATGGTTCCCACTAGGTAGCAACAGTGAGTGCTCACCTCAGTTCTAGTAAAAATGGTGCCGGGACAACAGAAAGCATTTTGTATCCTACATTTTGCGCAGTGCAGGACACTAGTAACTGTTCAGTGTGACTTTCGTACTAGGTATGGTGTGGATACTTCTGCAGCACAGGGCATTAGACAGCGGCATGAACAATTCCAAGAAATAGGTTGTTTGTGTAAAGGCAAACCGCTAGGCCGTCCCCGAGTGTCTAACACAGATGTTGAACGCGTCCACCCATGTTCCTTGAAGCATATATCTCAATATGCTTGAGAACATTATTTTCCCACAGTTGTCAACTAATTTGAATGACTTCATTTACCAACAGGGTGGGGCACCACCACACTAGCTTGTGGAAGTGCGTAAATTTTTAAATCAAAGGATTACTGAAAGATGGGTCAGTTACACTGGACCAGGTGATTCAGCTTTACATTACTGGTCTCCAAGGTCACCGGACCTGATTGTATGTGATTATTTCTTGTGGGGTTTTATAAAAGACTCTGTTTATGTGCCTCCGTTACCAACAACAATGCATGAACTGAGACATCATATAACAGCAACTGTTGAATGGAAGCTGTATCTCAAGACATGCTCACTGCAATGTGGGAACAATTTGAATACCGCATTGACAATGGCTGTGCATCTCAAGGGGGATCATATTGAACACCTATGAAAGGTATGAAAAAAGTTTCAAGTTTCCTGTTCATCAGAAAACAAAATTCATCATATATGTTTATTAGTTTCAGAAATATAGACATGCCAAATTGAATGATTCTTTTTGATACATGCAGTATATTAGGTCGTGCATTTGCGGTAGCATTGTAACTATAGTGTTTCAAGATTTTTTAGCTTCTAAGAACTTTTCCAGGCTTGCTAAGCAATTTTGTGCCTCTTTTTCGTGTGACATTGCTGGCACTTGCTATGCATTTTCAGTGTCATCTTTCATTTCTTCCTGCAGGTCGACATCAGTAACATTTTTCATTCTTGCAACCAGGTCTACTATTCCCATTGGTTGGAAGTCTTTGTTATTGTCTTGTAAAATACTCACCGGGTTTCTGCCATGGTTGTCTGTTAAAAAAAGAACACCGTACCTTTTTGGTGACTGAGTCTTGGTTCTGTTGTCACTCTCTCTTCCTTTTGTTTCGTTCGCTCCACTGCTGTGTTGTTTATGAACTTTGATGCCATCACGCTTCACACTTTCATGTTTGTCACTAACGCTTGCTTCAGTAATAATTGCATTCCTCTTATTTGGAAGAGTTTGACAATCGTCCGTAAATGTATACAGTTTTCATAGCGATAACAGTTGGCAACACTCTCTAGATGTTAGGTTTTTTTATCTTCATATTTGGAACAGTTCGTTATCACACAAAATTATATGTGATTTTCATGAAGGCTCACACTTTCCAGATATAAGTTTTTTTTTCATATCACTCATTAGGGTGTTAATTGTGTCTAGGTTCAATCACTACAAAACTCTGTCTAAAAGGTAGTGAAATGTAGGTGGTAGGTACTTCAACCTGAGTGGCACATGTTGATACTGGTAGTGTCCTGAAGAGACCATAAAATCCTGTCTGCAGCTGATTCTCTGGTGCTACTTCTGATTATAACCACTCCACAGAGCCATGGTGGTACAATATATGCTTGCCTCAAGTTACCCAAAGTTTCCATTATATTTGGAACTGTATAAGCCCACAGCTGTGCACTTACCTTAGGGTACCAAGAATATATACTCTTCTTTGGAACAATCACCACTGATGCTGCCCAAGAACTGGTTCATTCTTAAATAACACAATCTCATAACTGCTGGTTAATAAATTCTCCCATCATCATCTGTATGTGATGTATTCCATACAGCTTATGATACACAGGCAGTTCATTCCCAGTTGGGATTCTGTGCTTTGTAACTGGGGTCACTGCCAAAGACCCACGAGGATCTTGGTTCTCTTACAATAACTGTTACGTTCCTATACTCTCTGCTCCTCCCAAGTAAGCTACCGTGTCTTGTAATGCAGCTAAATGGTCCAAATTTATTCTATCCAGATAGTCTTCCTGTAAAATCTCCAAAACTTGTGATGGTTAACTCTTTGGATAACCTCATGTCCACAGTCCCAAAATTATCTATCCCGACAATCACTACCTGCTCATCATCTACTTCATTTAAGTGATCATCACTCCTGCAGAGAGACACTAAGCTTAATGTCACTCCCTACTTTCCTTTATAGACTCTATAACAGACAGCGTATCCACCGGCAAATTGGTTCCTACACTCATCCAAAAGAGTTTTCCCGTACCTTGTGGGAGTCGATTCTAGAGTACTGTGCATGCAGCTTAAGTGGCTTAGATCATGTCTGGTACTATTCCAGCCATAGTACCTAAACAGATAAATGTATTGCCTCGATTGGGGCATGTTGTTTAAGCAAGAAATCTATCCTAAGATTGCGTAGAAACGATCGCTCATCTGAGGGAAAACTTCCATACAAACCATGAAATTTTTCACCAGAACACACAAACACAATACCGGTGAACCTAGTGAATGCATGACGCTTCCACCCACTACACTTGAACCTACATTGTGATGGGGTCAACCTGCTTTTCCACATGAGATTCTAACTTACATGGACACATGTGAGACTTTCCACTACTACACACATTTTTGCTGTGTTTATATTCTCTGGGAGCACCCTGTGCCATTTAATGATGAGTTACTATTCCCACGTCATGTCATCCTATCATGTCCTTTCATGGGCTTTCACTTGCAATCCCATTCCAGATACCCTATTTGCCTGAGTTTCTTACTTTGTGCCTTATGGCATTCCTGTCATATATGACCCATTTGTCCCACATCTGTTACACGTAGCAGCTGCAATAAAAAGTCTTTTTCTATCCCAAACTCAGATTACTGCATCCATACCTTTCAATGCCATTGCTGTGGCTTCAGCTGAATTATTAAGAAACCCTGCCTGTACTTTCTTGACATAAGGCAGCAACCTCTGCAGAATGTATCCAGTGCACTCTGTTCTGCCTCTTCAGGAGAATGCTATTAGTATCATTGCTTTGTGTCAACTCGTATTTGTCGCTTGCCTCCTAATCCTGTTCACAAAGATTTCAATGGACTTCCCCTGTTCCTGTGACACTGCTAAACTGTTCCCTATAATGTCTACAGCTGTTTTTACTTCTATCTCACTGTACCATATCTGCCTTCAGAATTTCAAATATCTGTGCACTCCTCAGTTCCTCAACATACACTATGTATAAGGGTTGACTGAAAAGTAATGCCTCAACCTTTGTAACTCTTCAACAGTTGGCAGCATTTGTATGGGGGAGGTATTGGCTTGTTCTGTAGCATCTTCTCTACAACTCCAGTTGGCGGGAAGTCTTAGCATTGAACGGTTGTGTTGTCACAGTGTTAAGTATGGAACCCTGCCCAGACGGTCGATCAATGCGATCTAAGCAATGTGCAGTCATTTACTTCTTGACGGCAGAAAGTGTCACCCCAAAGGAGATTCATCAGAGAATGAGAGCAATTTATGGTGATTGTGTTGATGAGAGTACTGTGTGTCATTGGGCCAATCTTCTCAGACACTTATAACAGATTGTGCAACTATGTATTGTCTGCCAGCATTTGTACCATCTGAATTAATAAGGTCTGAACCATCAATACAGTGGTAAACATCTCTACCTGTGATTAGTCCATTGTGAAGCTTATGCCCACAATAAAAGAAAAATACAATAGGAAAGGAGCCAAACCAATATCACAGTTTCATTTCCTGGCACTGACTACACCTGATTCTTATATATGAATGCATGAGCATTCCCTACATTCTGTGACCTAATGTTCAGGCCTCCAACACTCCAAAAAAAACATAGGGGATTCTGGGCCCATGGAGAAATTGTGCCTCAACAAGCTATACTGCATGTACCTAAACAGACACAAATCTCTGTTTCCTTGTTGTGCCCTTTAAAACCACTTGCTTTACTGACTCAGTCCTCTTTCAACACTTGAACTTTTCATTCAGTTCTCCAGTCTTGGCAGTTAAATTGCATGCCCAAATGTATTGCGTGAAAAATAGTTTTTTCCCACTCACCATGTTGAAATGATGCTGCAGGTCATTGCTCAACTATGTCGCTCATTGGGGCTGCCTCTAATGACACCAAACTGTAATTGCACCACTGAGTGGTAAGCAACACGAACACCAGTACTAGCCAGGATGGCCACATCTACTCCAGAATGGCAAATGCAGGACCTGTGGATATTCCAACGCAGCGACAAGCACAGAGTCGAGAATACTCACTCAATTACAACCTCCTTTTTTTTTTAATCACAACTTCTGTCGGAGAGGTCAATGTCTGCATCCAGGAACTTGGTGACAGATGTGGACACTGATGCAGTGGCATGCCACCTCGGCAGTACACAGCTCGCAGCATGCATGGCTCTGCGGATGCAAGGCCAGAGTCAGCTCAGTGGCCCGTGAGTATACGGCTGCCTTCGTGTAAACTGCAGTCAGCTGGCGAGAATGAGCAAATGCCCTGCAGCCAGCCAGTGTGTCTGGTGATGATACTCGCCGAGAAGCCTCTTGGCCGTACCAATGTGAGATCTGGAACAGTTAGGTCTAGCTGGCGGCTCACAGACCAGTAACTTTGTCTTGCTGACAGCACTATTTTGTGAGATTGTAGTGGTTCAGCCACACACCAGACCAACAACTCATGTGGAGACTGTTGTGATGCTAACAGAAACAGAAGTCAGAGAATGAGTGCCACTAATGGCTGAGGAGCCCATCTGCATCCACCGGGCGAGAATAGGTCCTGACAGCAGTCCACTTCCTATTACACAGACAGCTGCAGAAATGCAGTATTATGCCACAGCATGAAGTAACGCAGCCCTCTGCTACTGTAGACAGCTGCAATGGAAATGCTACACCAGCATTATTTTAGCATTTGGCTGGAGGATTTCATCAGTAAGAGGCCTGCATGCCCCTCAGCTTGTTGTGAAATCTTGTCCGCAGCTGATACCACAATAATGTTGAGTGGTGATAAAAGTAATTCTGTCACTGTATAAAATGTTAATTTCAAATTATGATGGCCGGGAAAATGGGAATTTGACAATGATCGCCTATTCTTATAAATCACTCCAGTACATACCCAGAATTAGTGCTGAGCTGTATTGTTTGAAAACTGTTTTATGAACTTGAATGAAAATGAAATAAAAAATTTCTAGTTCTCCTCTTCTGTACTTGTCTCCAAAAGCTGGTCCCAAAAACTATTAATATAAACATCATCTTCACAGTGTACATCACAGCATTAAATTTATCAAATTGATGTGACATTTTTCAGCTCATAGATGCACAGATAGTTTCACCATGTATAATGGGTTTCTTTTTTTTTTTTTGTATATCTGCTAGTGTCAATATAGACATAAAAGAATCATGAATGACAATTTGGCAAAGCTACTGCAGTACATATTATAAAATTGCACATAAGAGTTTACTCAAAACAAGGTGTTACACATGTGAAAATAGCACGTATTTTTGTCTTTGTGGCTCCTTCCTTGGGTGTGTTATTATTGTCTGTTTCATAATATGTACACTCATGTGCAAAACTTATGGACAAAAGTAACTTTCGGATTATGTGTCACTGCCATGCAATGTAGATAGCTCTATGAAACTTGGACCATACATCGAAAGAACTGCTAACTTTTAATACAGAAAGTAACTTAAATAAATACACAATGGAATGAATAGAAATGACACTTTTATTCAAACACTATTATAACACTGAAGTCACCATGATTTATGTTGCTCCCCAAGACATTACAAAAGGTGCATCATTTTTCGTAATAAATAGTGTGATTACAATGAACAGCAATGCGTGCTCTGCAACATGCTCCTGTTCTGGCCACATGATTAATGAGGAGTTCTTGTAACAGGACATTCCAGTCTGCTGACAGTGCGGTCGTCAAGTGCTGGATAGTCATTGGTGCATGTGAACATCCTCCTTCCCTGTGGGTGCCTTTTTAGGGGTGGATTCGACCCTGACATAATTTTTAGGCATAAAAATGTGTGACTTCATCAAACAGTGAAGGTGGAGGACTTCTTGGAACAAGAGGATATTCGACAAATGGACTGGCTTGCCTGTTCACCCCATTAAACCTCATACAGCACATGTGGGATGCATTGGGGAGATATATTGTAGCATGTCCAACTGCATTGACACCTGTCTAGCGTTTGTCAACAGTGCTGGTGGATGAACCACAAGAACTCCTTACCAACCTTGTGGCCAGCATGGGAGCATGTTAGAGAGCTTGCATTGCTGTCCATGATGATGATTGCACACCCTATTACATACCATGTCCCACCTTTTGTAATGTCCAGGGGACTATCATATGTCACAGCTATTTTGGTGTCATTACTATCCTTGAATAAAAATATCACTCCTGTTCATCCCGTTGCATATTTCTTTCAGTTCCCTTCTGTACTATACAGTAGCAGTTCTTTCTATGCATGGTCAAAGTTTCGTTGAACTATGACTCTTAGTAGGAAAAGTTATTTTCACACTTAAGAACCAGTGTACTATATCAGCTAAGCATGACTGCTAATCATTATATTTTGTGTCCATATTTACACTAGACTATGTAAATTCTTGATATTGTTAGTAGTCAAAACTAGTTGTGCAAGTAAGATGGCGACTCGGTAAATATTTCAGCCAAAGTCGAATAACGTCTCCCTCATACTATTAAAATTAGAAAATGATAGGTGGTTAATAGCAACCATAAATGCAACATGGCAAAGTTTATTCAACACTACTTCCATCCATTCAGCCATCCATCTGCTCACTCCACCTCTTAGGAGTATAATTATTCAGTGGCTATAAGGTCATAGTGGAATCACTCTTGATGCCAGTTCACTGATGTGATACTGCAGTAGTTTATAGTTATTAAATCCATGGAATAAGAAAATAATTTCTTGTCTCTATTAAAATATGTGCATCAAAACAGACATCCCATACAAGAGGCATTGTTCATTCTAATTCATGACAAATTAATTATGTGATAAATGTTCATTTTATGTGTCATTGCTGAGGCATTACTGTTTATACTTGGTGCAGGGATGGATAGAATATTGCCAAGGGTTTACATTTGCATGAAATGTATAATTTGTTATTATAATTCCATTATTGTAAACAGTCAGTGATGTAATATGTAGACTATCATTGTATTATATGAAAAAAGCCATTATTTCCTAGTGATACATACATTTCCCAGAAACATTTATATGGTCCAGTAGTGAATTGAGAGCCTTTTCCTCAAGTATAATGGATTGTAAATACTGGATTTATGCATGAAGGGGATTGTACATATTTCAGGTTATTTCTTTTAATTTGTCACGAGTAAAAATAATTTTTTGGATTGTTTGAAATTTTACCAAAAAAGAGTCGGAGAATAGTAGTTGATTTACAGTACACACCTTAAAATAAATAGATTGTTTGTTTTCCCTTCTTTTTATAATATGGGATCAGCAAAATCTTCAAATTCTAGAACATTCCTGGGTGAGAAAACAACATTCCTAATGTCTCATTATTACCCGTATTATCCAAAAACTTAATGTATCAGTAGATTATCTTGCTGATAAAAAATATGTTCATCCATTTACATAAACATTTCTTCATTTTAAGATACAAGGAAATGTGAGGACAGTGATGAGACCCCTCATATCCACAGTACCACTGATTGGAGGACTTCAGGTATTTTTCTTGCGTCACCCAACAATAGACTTCAATTTAGTTGGTGTGGCTGATGTCCTGGATATGCCTGGCCTTAGGTATGTGCTCATTTAATTTTTTAAATTCTTGGTAAGGTGCTAAAGTGAATTGACTCCTCCTTTGAGAGGATTTAGTTTTACTAGCCTGAATGTTCTTGTTGATCTGTGGCTTCGTTATTTATCAGATGAATGATTGCATTTGCCAATATTTCATAGGACTCAAAAATAATCCATTCTGTGCTAACAGAAGGCATTCCATTTTCCATAACTTCTTAATCTTGTATGTCGGTGTAATCATAGTAAATGGTAGTATGGCAGACTGAAGATTTGTTGTTTTGATGTGCTGAAGTTTGGTAGCTAGTAAATTGAATGAGTAATTTAATGAGCAAAGGGTGTGTTTGTTGGTTCTAGTTGGCATTGGGACCACCAAACCTTCTCCATGGACACTTATCTGGTTAACATAAACCATTCTCACTGTATTTATTCATTTGATTATGTTTTGTGGAGGTCAGCATTATTTTCACTACAGAAGGAAAAAAAAAATCTCCATGGTGATGGGGAAATTCCTCAAAATCTAGGTACAGTGATATGTTGGTAATTAAATGGTTTCTATGTGTGATTTTTTACATGTCTTTGTGTACATGACATCTTTACCTATTTCTACAAATAAATGCCATTCATTTAACTCCTCCAGACACAGAAGGAGCTGCTGTGTAGCCTGTGTCATAGTGTAGCTTTTATGTTATACAGGCATTTGGACACTAAAGAATGAGACCATCTGTCTGTGAGATGTTGTTTAATGTTGATATCTACTGGTAACTACCTGTATTGATATTTAAGGGAGATGTATATGCAAGGCAGACATAAAATTTATCTATCATATATTCAGCCAAACAAGTATGAAGAAAATATACTTACTAAGTGGTAGGTTGATAGGTAAATTAGAAACCAGTATTTTAATTTTTAGTTTCGTCTACTAATGAGATCATTTGCTATTCTGACATCATGTGTTCCCTGTTTTAAGTGTATTTTCACAGTGCAACACACTTGGTAGATCTTTTATTAGCATATCGGTTACCTTCTTATATCATTTTTTGTAATCTAGTGACATCTTTACTATTTCATACAAAATTAATTTACAGTGGTGTTATCTTTGTAGCGATCTCCTGCGACGCATTGTTGTAGAAGCTGTTGGAAACATTATGGTACTTCCAAACAAAATAGCAATTACGCTAAGTGATGCAGTCCCAGCATTGAGTTTGAAGATGCCAGACCCTGAGGTAATGCTTGTATATGTTAGTTCTGCTACATAAACTTAGGAATGAGGATGGAGAATCTGTCTGTGGAATAGTCATAGAGATGTACTTCATGATATTAGCCTTCTTTATTTGTTTGAAAGGTGTGACATGTTCATAGAAAGCCACCTATTCTATCATAATTAGTATTTAAAATTCAATAATGTTGACTGATTTTGGACCTTTTACAGATAATTCCAATTACTACTTCAATGCACATAAATGTAAAATTTACTGTTGGATAAAACTTACCTCTATAACTAAAGTGTTAATAAATAAAATTACCGAGCGAGGTGGCGCAGTGGTTAGCACACTGGACTCGCATTCGGGAGGATGACGGTTCAGTCCCGTCTCCAACCGTCCTGATGTAGGTTTTCCCTGATTTCCCTAAATCGTTTCAGGCAAATGCCAGGATGGTTCCTTTGAAAGGGCACGGCCGATTTCCTTCCCAATCCTTCCCTAACCCGAGCTTGCGCTCCGTCTCTAATGACCTTGTTGTCGACAGGACGTTAAACACTAACCACCAATAAATAAAATTTCTGTCTTGAAGCAATATTACATTTGAAGGAAAGTTCTTGAGCAAACTGTTGGCGCTTTGTGTCTGATGTGCATGAAATTTCAATAACAAACCAAGGTGTCATAAGCAGGCTCATTGATGAATTGATGTCTGGAGCTGAGAAAAGTGGCCTTTTATTCAAGCAGGAATCACTCGCTCCTTAACCAAATCGAGGACAGGATCTCAGGCTTTTCCTGTGTTGGGATTAATAAGGTGTTCTCTAATTTTAATCTCAATTCATTCTTTTATGATGGAATTCTGGAATTTAAAGGCCTGCGATATCTTCATTTTGTTGAAATTCGTGGAGTGTCCCATAGCCAGACGTTCTGCGACCACTGACTGTTTTGTCCCAGTTGTGCATAACGTTGATGTTCATAGCAACAGTCTCCAATGGTCATTACCATTTGATCTATTTATTACAAACCATATTGACAAATTATCCGGTAGATTCCTGTCTTATGGAGTTACAAAACATGTTTCATGCTGTCCAGGAGTTATCTAATTCTGCTGTACATACAGAACATGCATCATACCTTATTCTACTTCATAATGGTACTAACTGTACTCAAAAAATTGCCAGCATATGAAATAAAGGTGGTTACTCATGGATTTTCTGTCTTTTCCTGGTTTGTGTTCCCACTGCCCATTGGTATTGGTCAAAGAGTACAACATATTTGCTGTTTGGTATAACCATTGCTGCTGAATATAATTTTGAGGTATTCTGGTCCAGCTGTTAAGTGTCCTGTGCCTGACAGAACATCTCTTCTCAACACTATATAGTGGTAATTGTCAGCTTGAAGATACAGGTTCTTATGAGGTGGTTTACAGTAAACTGTGTATCCTAATTTGCCATCCCTTTTTTCCTTCTGGTTGACACATCCAAAAATCAGTTTCCTTCCATCATGAGAGCTATATGGAGATATGTTAACTTTAGCTGTTGTAAGAAATCTAGTTTGTCTTTCACAGCTAGCCAAGTTGCAAATGTGTTAACAGTGGCTGCGTTGACCGACCACGATGGTGGAACTGGTTAAATTGTGGTCAAGGTGCCAGAATATGACCAATAAGGCAAGGGCTGCAGTGGAGCTGTGAGTAGGTGCCTATTAGATGTCCACTGAGAAATAAGAGAAGCAGCATTGGAAAACCATTCCCTTATAGCTCAAAGTACATCCATTTTGTCATTGCCCCAGGATGACAGTGCTCATGGCACGCAAACACTGTGTGCCCAGTCAAAGAAGGCACCGCAGTCAGCATGCGGCACATGGCCAACATGCAGGTAATAAGATGGTGGCACAAGTGACAGCATGAGACCACTGAGCCAGCAGCAGTACAGGAGCACTGTATCAGTGGTGCCAACTAGAGGCCGCTAACAGCCCTGAGAATGGCCGAGGAATGCATGACCACACTGGAGGCCACACACCAAAGGGATAGCTCACAACAGCAGAGTCTGTCCAAAGCAGAAGCAGGCAGCAAGAAGTTTGCCCACAAAGGCAATGGGAGACGAGTGGCTGCCCATCCCTGGATGGGAACCAGAGACCTCCAGGGTGGTAAGCAGCAGCAGCTGCTGCTGCAGCTGAATTTGGCGGTTTTGGCCTACTGGTTGGAGAGCACTAAGGCCACATCATCAGACTTCACACGAGCAGCAGCAGCAGCAGCAACAACACAGCTAGCAGCAGCAGAACCCGAAGAGAGTGATTGGTGAAGCCATGTAGACTTGTGGACAAACATACGTGCGTTTTCAGGACTGGAGGCCAGCAGACTGTAATATTTTTGACAAAAAATGTCTATTTATATGAATTTGTCCTGACCTTCCTTTGCTATCGCATTGGTTTTGAGCACGCAAGCCACAAAAAGTCTGTGGCTCAGATGTGAAGTAACCAGGCCATCGACACTGCAGTAACTCTGCCTTGCTGCTGCGTCCTAACAATGATTTTGTTGTACATGAAAGTAGCTTATGATGCAGTGATGTTTGGTCAGCTCTGGTCCAAGCCACTTATGTGGCCCGTTTCATTAGTCGAGGGAGATAATTTAATTTTTCCCCAGGCATACCAAGTACATCATTTTGTTGTGCAACAGAGTTGACTATGTGGTTAAAAAAAAAAAAAAAAAATGCTTCCATGTGGCTGATTTTAGTGCTTCCTCTTCAAATTGCCTTACACACCAGTTTGTAATGATTCATGAGGGTCTGTCATCTTGTCATCAAATTTTATGCTTATCATTCTTAAAAACTCTTCCACATAGAAACCAGCTTATTCGTTTCCTACAACAATTTACTTGGGCCCATCCTAGGAATAGGCAGAGAAGCTGAGGATGACAGCCATATGGTGGCACTCTGTCATACGGGATCAGCTGCAATGTCAAGTAGTATCATTGCTGGGCAGCATAGAAGATTTTTTTTGGAGTTCCACAAGTTAAGAGTTTACCAGATCATTTTCCAATATGGTCCATCACAAATAGGCCTAATGGTCAGAGCCTTGGAAGAATGCTGTAATGAATCGCAGTGGAAAACGTGTTTAGAAAAAACCGCACAAGTGTGAGCAGGACTTGTGCTCTGAGGCTTCTGTACAAATTGAATTATGTGTATGAATAAGTCATCTATAGGTGAGTGATTTGCGAGTATTGAATATGTGACACAAATAGCTGTATCTTTTGAGTGCACTGACTTAAAATTTAATTTTTTTACACCACCAAGGAACCATAGACTTCAGTATTTGACATAAATTTCAACTGGATACCTCTATTTGTTGCTGAGAAAAAGAGGTCTTAACAGACAGACAGATGGACAGCAAATGGCAAAAAAAAAAAAAAAAATTGTATGTGGTATAATAATAAATTAATTTTTGGATTTTTTTCTTTACTTCTACCATCAAACCTTACTACTTACCAAAATTTCATGATTTTAGGTCAAGTAGAAGTACCCTATAGGTTTTGATGAGCTAGTTTGTGAGCATCAAAATATGTGGCATAAATGGCCGTATCTCTTGATTACAGTGACTTAGAATCATAAATGTTGTACACCATCAAGGGACCATAGACCTTAGTATTTTACATATACTTCATCTTAATACCTCTCTCTGTTCCTGAGAAAAAGGGGTTTTAACAGACGTAAAACAGTGATAATGTAAGGATTCCATTTGTACTGATTGAAGTGAGAACCCTAAAATCTGTGCAGAACAGAGGTCACAAAACAGTGTGCAGCAACAAGGCACTCTGTGACATTTGACAGAACAAAGTTGGTGATGTAGACTTCTAACTTCTAGGATTCCATTATTTTAGAAAAAGAAATACTTTGTAATTGAATTTATGTGAAACCTTACTATTCACGGGTAGGAGTATCATCTCTGTAAAGTTTGGATCTTCTTATCTGTTTGCTTAAATAGCAGAAATGTAAACCAGATTCGGATAATTGAAAATCAAAGATTACACAACAGAATAGACTTAAAAATACTGAGGGTACAGAACAGAATGATGTACTGCACAAGTTTGCCATGATGGTCTGCTCATTTACCTGAGAAATTTTCATTCCTATTATACACCAGGAAAAACCATTGAATCATAACATTACAGTTGTCTCTAATGACCGTTCATTTATTAGGACATCAAATGTCCATCAGCCCCCCCCCCCTCCCAAAAAAAATCACATTTGGGTTTAAAAATAGTTGTAAATTAGTAATGTTTTGAATGGAGTGGGTCACCATGGGCTATGTGTTGTCATTCATTTTAAAAAATGCGTATAATTTTACAGAGTATCAGAGTATTAACATTTCTGATTTTGATCTTACTACTTTGGATTTTATTTTTTGTAGGGTGTGGTTCGTATACATGTAGTTGAAGCCAAGAATTTGATGAAAAAGGATATGAAGATGCTTGGAATGGGAAAGTCTGATCCATATTGTATAGTGTCAATTGGAGGTAAAACATTTCGTACTCAGACAATTGATAACACCCTGAATCCAAAATGGGACTTCTGGTGTGAGGTAAGCATAATTGGGAATGTTCATTGTTGCTGAAAGAGCGTGCATATGTTCAGTATACCTTTTCAGATGTTGGTTCCAGCTTGTTTGTATTTTGTGTATTTCCATGTTTTTCTCACATTGACCAGGTTAATACTACTCTTAATACACTGTACATTACATTTGCGCATCGTGTTTGCATTCTTGTGTGATTTCTTGTGTAATTCCTATTTCAATGTTTTGAAACTGAAGTACAGTTTCAAAAGAGCTTCACTTTATTCTATCTTTGCTACGTCTCTGTTTGTAGTGCTTATACTTGTTTAGTGCCTTCATGCTCTTGATGTCTGTATTATCTGTTAGTGTTAAAGTAGTGTGTGTGTTTCTTCACAGTACCACAGTTTATCAAATTCCTGCTGTTACTAATCCATAAATTTAGATATGTCTTTAACAGGTTGTTCAAAGCAGTAATGTCACTACAGAAATTTTCAAATATCCTCTGTCCGCTGGTGTAAATATGATGATTCATTACGAACCATTTTTCCTAAATCATTGTCTTTCGTTTACAATAATGTGTTCATTATTATCTTCCATTTTACCATTACTGCTTGTTGGGATAAATTTCACTTTGAATAAAAGTCATAGACTTGCATTCGGATTCATTTAGCTTAAAGCCATATTGAATTATACATTTAAACTTTAGTCATCACAGTGATCATCTCCATCTCCTCTGTCTACCTCCATCTGCCCTCCCCTCTTGCTTTGCATATACATAGTCTCTTATAAAGTTTACACTTAAACATTTTTCTGTGCTCTCTTCTTACTGGTTAGCTATTTTATTTGTCACTTCAATTACATGATTTTACTTTCCATCCATTGCTGTTATTAAATTAATTGTATTCACCAAGTAAATCTCTGTAGATTTTTTTCTTAACGTATAAAGTAGGAAATTAGAATTTTAGAGAATAAATTGTGACTGTAGTTTGTTTATCGTATGCAAATAGTGAAGTCTACTTTCTTAACATTTACTTAACATTAGTGCACGTTAGTTACTGATATAGCAACAGATAACTGAAATGAGCAGTGGGTCACTCAGATATACTACCATACCACAAAATCCTGTGTGTGAACCAAATAATTCTGCACAAGACCTTTACATTTGCAGTGTTTCAGTATTTTATTACTTGTCAAATAATGCAGGTTAAGTAAATGAGAGACATATTTTTTAAAACTTATTCATATTTGTGTAGATATTTATTCTATTTTCCAGACGAACACATGGTTAATATTCACCCTTTTGCACATGTTTTGGATATGTTTTAATATATACTGTAGATGAAACCTCAATTTTTTCAAAAGGTCTATATACATTATCATTCTTATATTGTGTTTTTCAAATAAATGGATAAATATTTTAACAAACATTTATAGGTGGAAAGCTACTATCAAAATTGGATGCTGTCATCCATCTCACAAAGGGATAAATGGTGCTGGAAATACTAACAGTTTCCTTAATTTTAACATGGCATTGCCTTGTGATGTATATTGTCCCAAACAGTACGTTCAGTCCCATGATTCTAGATGTTCGTTCACCTTCCTGTTCCAAATACAGCAGTAAGATCTCTATAACCATCCTCATAATAAAGTGAAGGCTCCAAGAACTTAAAAAGAAGAATGCTATTTCTTCATTCCCTATTTATTGTACAAAGACTGAATTCTTGTTTAGGTAATGCATGTAATAAGAGTAGCTTAGCTGGGAAAAGAAACTATATAATAGCAAAAAAATTCTGTCAGCATGTTCTTTGAGATTCTGATGCATGTATAGGATTCTCTGTATTTTACATGGCCTTTTAAAGTAAATAAGGTAGACTTGGGCTAGGTCACCTTTAAGTCTGTGTTTTTGGTTTGTAGTATATGACTGTACATAGCAGATGGTTTCTGTACTTGCAAGGATGTGAATGTGTTTTCAAAGTGCCCGAGAGTTCTCCTGACTTCCCCCTCCCCCTCCCCTCTTCAATTATTTTACAAAATACATGTTTATAATAGTTCTATCTAATGCACAGCATACATTGTGAAATCCATCAAAATGGCTCTCAAGTAACAAAAAGAAATGTGAAAATAATGACTTCATTAAGCAAATTACATTAGCAAGTAAGTAAATACAATGAAACCCCGCTTTTACACTTTTCAAGGGACTTAAAATGGTAAAATGCAGGAAAATGTAAAAGGTGGGAAATAATGTTTCAAGCTGTAAAAGTTACGTATAGGATACCCCCCTTGCACTTTATGTATGATGTATGTACATAACAGGTGTAAAAAAATTGTCAGGGACATTATTATTATCTAATAAATGTTTATTATCTAATAAAAACTGCTGGTGTAACTGGAATTGATAACTGTGTGGGAAGTGGAAACATTTGACTTAATTTCAAACGTCATAATCGATGTTTTTGGAAAGCCTGCAGCTGTCATTCATTATTTAAATAACAAAATACTGTACTAGTTACATATTGTTTAATGCTTAGCGAATTTTTTCTCATTGTCAAGTGCAAATATGAAAATAAGTAGTTTGTATAGTGTTTGAATATGTGTTATTCTGCGTCTCTTGCGCTGTACTTGTCTTTTTGAGGTTATCGGGTACTCCGCCTCATCAGTTACTTATAAAACCACACACACACACACACACACACACACACACACACACACACACACACACACACACACACACTTTATCACTCACATTGTTTGTTTATGTAACATCACAAAAAATACATACGTAAATACTGCACTTGACAATGAGATAGGTTTTGCCCAGCATGAATACAGTACGTAACCAGCACTGTGTTTACAATAAAAACATTTGATCAACACAAAGTGAATGACGGTGTCAAGTAGCGTTCCATGTGGCCATAAACCAAAACACGTTAAATACTGTTCGACAAAGGTGTCACAATGATCACAACAATCACGAAACTGTGTTTGCGCAGTAGAGACAGTTAGTTAGTTAGTTAGTTAGTTAGTTAGTTAGTTAGTTGGTTGGTTGTGTGTTCCATTGATCAATCACACGGTATGGTAGCCATTATGATGTGGAACGTGTCAGGTGCACAAGAAATGCACATAAGAAACAAGATTTTTTAATATGTATGTATTACAATACAGAGTTAACGATTAATATTTCTATTATTTACCCCATTACCTTAAATGGCACAAAATTAATATCCTGTATTTATAAATTTATTTATTCCTATTCAAGAATTCATCTATTGTACAGCAGGAGTTGTCAAGGAGATATGATTTCAGTTTATTTTTGAATCTATTACTGCTGTCTGTCAGACATTTTATTTCATCTGGTAATTTGTCGTAAATTTTCACAGCAGCATATTTTACCCCTTTCTGTGCCAAAGATAAGTAAAGTCTTTCTTTTTCTTCTGGTATTATGAACTTGAATGTCACTGTTGTTTTTAAACTGGTCCATGTTGTTGAGAACAAATTTCATTTGTGAGTAAATGTACTCTGAGGCTGTTGTAAGAATTCCCAATCTTTTAAAAAGATGCCTACAAGATGTGCGACTATGAATCCCCACACATTATTCTAACCACTTTCTTTTGAGCAGTGGATACTTTTTGTCTAAATGTTGAGTTACCCCAAAATATTATTCTGTATGACTTCATAGAGTGAAAGTATGCAAAGTATGTTAGCTTACTAATTTTTATATCCTCAAAATTGCCAATTATTCTGATTGCAAAAGTTGTTGAACCTAGTCGCTTTAGAAGATCCAAAATATGAATTTTCCAGTTAAGATTCTCATCTATGTGTACACCCAACAACTTAGTATGCTCTACCCTTTCTACTGACTTCTGTTGATATGTTATATTTATTGAAGGAACTGTACTTTTTGCAGCATAAAATTGGATATACTGTGTTTTTTCAAAGTTTAGTGCAAGCCCATTTGCAGAAAACCGTTAATGACTTTTCCGAAGACCTTATTTGTATCATTTTCAATTGGAATTTCTTTTACCGGGTTAATAATGATGCTTGTATCATCAGCAAACAGTGTCAGTTCAGCTTCCTGTTTCAAATAGGAAGGGAGGTCATTCACATATAACAAGAACAGAAGGGGTCCCATGATTGAACCCTATGGAACACCTAATGTAATTTCACACCGGTTAGATGAAGTTTTCTTTAGGTACGACTTAAACCACTCATATGCTATTCCATTTATACCATAGAACTGTAATTCCTGTAACATAATTTTTTATTTATTTATTTAACCTGGCAAGATTAGGGCCATCAGGCCCCCTCTTACATCTAACCAGGCATTCTACTTATTTTACAGTCATATGTTTTAGTAGGCATGTTAAACTACATCTAATACAAAAAGTGAGATAAACAATTAGAAAGCTACACCTCGAAAAATACATTATTGAAGAGAGAGATATTAGATAGGAATGCTGGCAGCAGGGAGTATGAGGGAGACTCATGGTGAAGGGAGAAGAAGAATAGAGAGACATGATGAAACATAATTAAGGAAAATATAAAGGAAAAGAAGACTGCGTGGCTAATAGAGATAGATGAAGAGGAAGGCATCTCAGGAGCAAGATAGGAGATGCGAGCTTTGTTATTTGACAGATGAGAGGATTGGCCTTGCACATTAATTTTGTGGAGAATTTTATGCAGATGATAGTAGGAAATGCTTCAACTTCTTCTTAAAAGCAACAGGAGATTGAATTTTCCTCAAGGTAAGGGGCAGTTTGTTCCAGAGGCGGACAGTGGAAACTGAGAAGGAGTTTGCAAAAGTTTTTGTTTTGTGAGTGGGCACTGTTAGGATACCAGATAAGAGTGACCTCGTGTTTCGATTATGAATGGCATGACAGGTTCTTAATCTCTGAAGCTTGGTACTGGGGTGCTTGCGCGACGAGGAGTCGGTGAAGTAGACATAGAGTGTGGTAGTCCCGCAGTTTGTTCGGCCGCAGCCACCCTAGCTCGGAGTATGAAGCACTAACATGATCATATCGGCGAATGTTGCAGGTGTAACGCACACAGGCATTCATGGTTAGCTCTAGCCGTCTTTTGTTTTCACTACTCATGCCTTGTTGAATCACATCACAATAGTGGAGGTTCGGTAGGACGAGTGCTTGCACGAGCTGGCGTTTCAAGTCCTGTGGGAATATGTTCCGAAACTTTTTGAGAGCATAGAGACATGCAGACGTCTTTCGGCCCACTGCAACTGTATTCTCCACCCAGTTGAGATGCTCGTCCAAAGTTACACCCAAGTTCTTCACTGTTTTCTGATATGGTATTGGAGTACCTTCGAGCAGAATAGGAGGTAGCCGTTCGCGGAAATCTGAACTTATTAATTTCTGATGGGCTATTAAGATTACTTGCGTCTTTTTTGCATTTAATTTAAGCCCCAGGTTTTTCGCCCATGTCACTACTGAAGACAGATCATCATTCATCAGAGCGATTGCAGTGTTTACGTCTTCAGGTCTGACGCTTAGGTAGAGCTGGAGGTCGTCGGCATAGAAATGATGTTTACAGGAGGACAAAACCGACGAAATATCGTTGGCATGTAAAGAAAACAAAAGTGGTCCTAAGACTGATCCTTGTGGCACTCCCGAAGAAACATGTTTCCAGGAAGATTTTTCATTTGCGCAGACAACACATTGCTGTCTGTCTTTTAAGTAGCTTTCAAACCATCTCATTGCACTATCAGAGAAATTAAGCTGTTGCATTTTTCTGAGTAATATGTCAAAGTTAACAGTGTCAAAAGCTTTGCTGAAGTCCAGTAGCGTCAATATTGTTGCCTTTCGATTGTCAATGGCATATTTCAGGTCATCAGTTACTTTAATTAGAGCAGTGTTTGTGCTGTGATGTTTACGGAAACCGGATTGAAATTTGTCATATAGACTGAATTCATGCAAGTGTTCAGTGATTTGGTCATGAACAATATATTCAAGTGCTTTGGAAACAGCAGGCAGTATGCTAATTGGTCGGTAATCACTAGGCAGTTGCGGGTTTTCGATCTTAGGGATGGGTCGAATTATGCTTCTTTTCCATGCAGTGGGGTATATTCCGTTCACGAGGGAAAAATTAAATATGTCAGTTAAGACAGGTACTAAGATATCGGCAACCTTCTTAATCATGGTTATACCAATACTGTCGTTGCCTATTGCATCAGAAGAGATTCTCATTATTGCTTTTCTTGCCGTATTTGTTGTTACATGTTTTAGATGGAAGGTATCGTTGTTAGTTATCCTGTTTGGGGATTCTTGTGGACGGTAATGATCAGCCGTGCTGGTATTCAGAGGTACAGAGAAGAATTCATTTAATTCGTTAGCTGACACATGAAAAGTAGTTTCCGATTTTGCCTTTCCGACCCCCAAGCTACGGAGATTCTTCCATAGAGTCGTGAGTGTCAGATCGCTGCATACAAGGGAGCGGTCGTGCCTGATTTTGGCATTGCGAATGCATTGTTTCACTCTGTTCCGTAGCTTTCTATATTCTTCGAAACGTTCGGGTTTCGGATCTGCCTTGAAACACCTGTGGGCAGCATCCCTATTAGTCATCATTTGACGTAATTCAGCTGTCAGCCATGGAGCAGGAGATTTTCTTACACGGACTGTGCGCACAGGTGCATGTTTGTCATAGAGGGCAGTGAGTTTATCACCAAGTTCATTAATTTTGCCGTCGATTGTAGGTTCTCTGATTATTTGATGCCATGAGATTTCTGAGCAATCGGCTGTTAGAGCGTCAAGGTCAATACGTTTCATGTTCCTACAAGTTACGTAACACGATTTGATCCTTGGGGGCTGCACAGACTAGGCCAGGAATATTACATCATGTGCTGAGAGGCCAGGGGCCGATGATTGACAAACATCTCTTACTTTGTCAGTCTGTTTCGTTGCGATCACGTCTATAAGAGTATGACTGTGCGCCGTATGGTGTGTAGGTTGTAATGGAAGAATGTTCATGCTATTGCAACTAAACAATCTACTTAGGTTTATTGCAGAGGGAGTGTCTCTTAGCAGGTCTATGTTCAAGTCACCCATTACGATGACATGTTCGTATTGACATGGAAGTGAATGTAATTCCGACTGGAAGGAACTCGTTGAGCTTATTTTTGGCGGCTTGTATACGATGCCAGTCAAGAATTTCCAATTTTGTATATTTATTTCAATGAACATGAATTCAGCCTCTTTTTCTTCAGCAGGATTTGACATACATAAGACTTTCGCTTTGAGATCTGTTCGTATATATGCGCCGACCCCGCCACCTCGCTTTTTTGATCTGTCTGCCCTAAGAAATGTGTACCCTGGGAGATGAATAGATGCAGAGGATATGTGTGGTTTCAACCACGTTTCGGATAAGAGGATTACGTGGTAGTTTAGTTGGTTGAAGAGGAGGCAAAGTTCTTCGTAATGCGCAGGTAAAGACTGAATGTTGCAGTGAGCTGCTAAAAGCTCGGACGCATTCCGCTGAGCAGTCTGGAGTAGGGTGGCAGACTGGTTTGTCCCTTTGTTAGGCACTACCTGCCGCGAGGGGCACTGGCCGGTGTTTCCGCCGAGTGACATAATACAGGGGTGTCCGAGATTTTGCGCGCCCTTTTTGTGTCTCCGCGAGTGCCGAAAGAAAGGCGACCGCAAGAGATTTCCTGAGGTTGCGGGAGTATAGAAAATGGATTAGTGGTATTCGGTGCAGGGAGAATATGACCAAAATGGTGACGGCTGTGTGTCACTGAGTGTCCTATGTCGTAAGAGGAGAAATGTAATTAGAGTATTTGAAACAGCTTAGGATGGAAGTAAGGGAAAGGGGAGTGATTTAAGAGGCCGATGATGCCAGCAGAGAGAAGTAAGCTTAATATTTAATGGATTATCGTAGGAAGCTAGAATTAAATTGAAGTTTACTAGAGTGATACTGGTAGTGATTATCGTAGGAAGCTACAATTACATTTAAATTTGCTAAGGTGATACTGATAGTGATTTTTGTTATGAACAATTTAAACCGAAGAGATGGTTGACTAATGAACTAAAGGAGAGACTAATAATTGCAATAGAACTATTACAGAATGGAAGAGAACTATTACAGAATGGAAAATGAAAAAAAGTATTAGCAGTAACTAAAACTAAGCAATGGCTACAGCTAAAGACACAAAAAAATAGTAAAAAGTTAATACAGTTACAAAAACAATTAGTTGAAGGTACAAATAATTAAAAAGTTAATACAATTACAAGACTATATCTGAGTATAGGACTGTTAAAATTTGCAAATGGTGTTAAGTTTGACGTTTGGCTCGAGTAGGTTCACTTAATGCTATTTAGTTCTGTCATGTTTGTGACTGTCTTCTTTCCAGCTGCAGTCTTAATGATTACTCTGCCATCCTGAGTCCACACATTCTGAAGACCGAAATGGGATATGGCACTGTTTAAAATCTTTAGCCGCTCGTGTGTCAGATCTTCCCTTATTGTAAGCCCTGTCCTTGCTAACTTCTTCTTCTGAGTAAAGATCTCAGCCCTTTTTCGGTACGACACAAATTTAATTATTATTGGACGAGGTTTGGTAGCACCTGGTAGTTTTCGTCCCACCCGGTGGCTCCTGTCAATGTCTGCCTTGGTCACTTCAACGCCTAATTTTTCACGCACAACCTGTATAAGCAGGTTGTCCGTGTCTTCTTTATTTTCTGCTACTCCAAACAGTCGTAGACTATTTCGCCTTTGGTACTGTTCTAGCTCGTCCGTGGCGGCAGATAGTTTCACTTCCAACTCTCATGCCTTTTTCTCGTATTCAGACACAGACTTTTTAGTGCTGTAATTTCGGTAGTATTGGCCTCAACAATTTTACGCATTTTGGCCAGTACTGCTCAAATTACAGTATCTGATATGATGCCTGCCGAGATTGTTTTTATCGCGAAGCTTTGGACAAGTCACAGAAAATTCCTATTGGTGACATTTTATTATTTAAAGACTCTATTATGTGGATGGTGAAATTATATATTGCTGTCTCAGTGGAACAGCATTTTTGAAATCCGAATTGTGATTTACTAAGTATCCTATTACTGTTGAAATGGCTGACTACTCTTGAGTACATTACTTTCTCAAATATTTTTGAAAGTGCTGTAAGCAAGGATACTGGCCGATAATTATTGACATCTGTGGTGTCCCCCTTTTTGTAGAGCGGCCTGACAATGGCGTATTTTAACCTGTCTGGGTTAATACCTTGAGTTAATGATGCATTCCATATGTGACTCAAAACATCAGCTGTAATTGCTACACATTGTTTTCATATCTTATTGGAGATGTCATCTACTCCAACAGAACATTTATTTTTGTAAGATTTAATAATTTTACTTATTTCACAAGAGGTGAAACTTAATCGGACTAAATTTTTTCAAAAGTCTCTTCCATGTACTGCGTGGCTTTTTCTTTTGAACTGTTCTCATCAATTTTTTCTCCTACATTTAGGAAATGGTTGTAAATACATTAGCTACTTGTGTACTGTTGGGTAGGTTGGTCTCGTTCTCCTTAATATTTATACTACCTACTCCAGTGGTTACTTTTCCTGTCTCCCTTCTAACAACATTCCATACTGATTTGATTTTATTGCCGGAGTTGTTAATTTCTTCTCTAACATACATATTTCTTGATTTCTTTACAAATTTTCTCAGTAGGTTACAATAATTTTTATAGTGTAAAACTACTTCTGGATCTTTACTAGTTTTTGCTGTCTCATAAAGTTTTCTTTTTCTTTCTGAAGACACTTTAATACTTGTAGTAATCCAAAGTTTCTTTGAGAAGTGTGTGGTGTTACATTTAGCAATTTTTTTGGGAAACAATGTTCCAAAACGGATATAAATTTATCAAGAAATACGTTGCATTTATCATAAGCATTTTCTCATTATATACATCTCTCCAGTTAATATTTCTTAAGCTTTCTTTGAAGTGCTCTATAGATACCGGGTTGAGTGATGTACACTTTTACTTAATGGTTTCTGAACTGTACACCCTGTCAGGTTTTGTAAGTTAATTAGTTGTGCATCATGGTCTGACAATCCATTTACCACAGGGAAAGCTTGTGTTTGTTTTTCATCCTCTTTCTGTACAAATACATTATCTATTAGTTTGAAAATGGTTGTGATTGCTCATGATATCTTCATTCTAATGAACCTGTTTACTCCCATCAGCCACTAGGCCACGTAGAGCTAGGCAGTGGCAGGAGATAAGGACAAATTGTGACAACTTTTACTCGTGTACCTGTTCAAATCTGCGGAATAGAGTTCCCTGGTGTCAAGAAACTTAACCACTTAATATTTGTAAACACTACTCGACAGTCAACATTATGCCACCAGCATATTTTCTCCAAAAACATTTTTTCGTAATGCGCAAATCATTGGAAAATTATAATTATGTTGACACAAAATCAGGTGCAAATTAGCATTAGGGGCATAGGAAATTTGACAGGACTGGTAAAAAAGTCGTAAACGGCAGGAAAATGTTAATTCCGAGAACATAAAAGCAGGGTTATACTGTATGTAACTTAGTGGCAACTGAAAGTAACAAAACATTTTGTGCCCTTATTCGATCAATCATGAAATTCTCACTAAGTTGTGACACTTGTGTTACCATATTCTAGTACGCTGTAATAAAACATTTATGAACTTAGCATGCCTGTAGCACAGTGGAAAAAATTGCTAATGGAAAAAGTGTCTTTAATATTAAACATTGATTAATAATGTATCAATAGAGAAATACTGAGTCCGAGATTCGAAAGTGAAAGTTCAGCCACTCTATTAATTCCCTTCATTGTTATCAGTGAAATGTGAAAATCATGGAGATTGGTGCAACTCTCTTAGGTTCAGCTAACTGAGCCTATGAGAAGACCATCAGGGGTGCACTGTGTAGAAAGTAGCCCCCAGTTCTCTATTCCTTCGAGCTGACCAGCATTTCAAGGCATAGGCTTAATAGTAGCTACTGTCTGTTTGAAAAAGATCACTTGAAATAAACAGTTTTAAGTAATTTGACTTATTACCCAAATCAGTGTGGAAAATATTCAGAATACTTCCTGGTAATTAAAATTTTGTAATACGTTAGTGGAAAAATATATTTTAATGTATCTTCTGGCGTTGCTCTGCTTCAGAGCCTTTCACTATGAACCACAACTGAGACAGATGTAACACACCCTGCATTCACGTAAGGTGTATGCTGCACATAAAGAAAGAGGATGTAATTACTGACTGTAGAAAGTATGCTTTGGTGTGGTAGCAAATGAGACAATTATTATTAATCATAGAATGCAGGCTTTCATGGCCTATATTTGTGTTACTCCTGATTTTTGTTTTATTGACTTTAGGCCATGGTCCAAGGCGTAATTCTTTGCCTAACATTTCCTCTTCCAATGGTAGATAAACCATCAGAGGCTTTAATGACTCAGAAAGCTCCATAACTTATGTCAGCATGACTCCATGGTCTAAGGTGCCATCTCGAACTGGCTGTTGCATGGATACATATAAACAGTTCAGGATCCTGAGCTTGTTTGGGGCTCGTAACAGCTTTCTCAGTCATTAGAACTGCGCATGATGTCTCCAGCATTGGAAGATGAAACATTAGTCAGAGAATTGTGTGTTGTACATGGCCTAATGCCCATTAAACAAATACCAATAATAATACAATTATTGATGATTTCTTGCAAATTGCTCAAGAAGGTCTCCAGCTATGATGTTATTAACAGATTTTGCCTTGATAAAAGTTACTGTTGGTGTGCCTTGTTAAGAGAAATGAATGGTTTCCATATCATTTCTTCATGACAATTATGGAACATTAGTCTGAAAGTAAACACAACATTAATTTATGTGAGCTAACAATGTGTTTCCACTCTGGTTTGATTATGCATGCCATTATTAATCAGAGTAGACTATCACTATTTGTTATTACGTCGCAGTGGCTTCAAGGTGTTACATTTATCCATACGAGGTCTGTCCAAAAAAAACTCCAGAACATTCATAATTTTGCACCGTTGGTATGTTGGACAAAAATGCGATTGGCATCTCTGCATGCACCTGTGTTTAATTTGTAACTGCCAGAAGTTTCATTGTTGTATGTCTGTTAGTTATTGCTCAGTGATGTATTGAGTAGAACGTTTTGAAATGGCAGAGTTAGAGGAGCAATGTGTCTGCATTAAATTTTGCATGAAATTCAAGAAAACCTGTACTGAGACACACCAAATGATGCAGGAAGCCTATGGTGGTTAGTGCTTAAGCTGTACTTGGTGTTACAAATGGTTCACTCAATTTAAAAATGACCAGATGGAAGTTACAGGTAACTCTCATTCAGGACACCCTTAGACATCTACTGACGATGCATGTCGGGAACATCAACGAAAGTGTGCACACCATTCAAAGACTGAATGTCAGATTTCAGAAGAATGTTACATTTCAGTTGGATCATATCATGAAATCCTGATACAGCATCTTGAAATGCATCATGTTGCCATCAAGTTCATCCCACTGCTCAAGAGTCAAGACCCGAAAGACCTTTGCCTCACAATCTGTGAAGAGCTTTTGTATCGCATAAATGAGAATGGGATGTTCCTTGAGAGAACCGTAACTGGTGATTAGACATAATTCTACAGTTACGTTGTTGAGACGAAGGTTCAATTTTCACAATGGGTTGGGAAATGTTCTCCAAGACCACAAAAAGCTCATCAGGTCAAATGTCCAAGCCATGCTGATAGTTTTCTTTGACTTTGAAGGATTAGTTCATCATGAATTTGTGCCACAGGGACAAACTGTTAATGGTCCTATTGAGATGTGTTGTGATGCCTGTGAGAAGGAAACAGCCTAAAATGTGGCAAAACAATTCATGACTCTTAAACCATGATAATGCATCTGCATATTCATACTGTTGGTGCATTACTATTGCACAAAACATGAAATCACTGTCCTGCCTCATTGTCCGTATTTTCCAAACCTGGTCCCTGCGGGCTTCTTTTTATATCCAAAGTTCAAAACCCCATTGAAAGGACAAAGATTTGCAACGGCAGATGAAATAAAAGAAAGGTCACAGATGTCACTTCATGCTATCCAGCAAGAGGCATACCAAGCCTGCTTACAGAAGAGTCAACAGCATTTGAAGCAGTTTATCAATTGTGAAGGAGAATATTTCAAAGGAGACCATACACAAGAAGTAAAAGATAAGCATAGAAAAATTTTGTGGACAAAGTTCCAGAATTTTTTGAACAGACCTCGTGGAAATCATTGGGGAAGGTAAGTAGAAACTTACCATCAGAAATAAATACTCTTTGATTAAACTTATCTATCACTGACATTTAAAAAGCCATGATGTTTATTCAATATAAGTACAGGAATCTGTAACCAGCAAATGCTCTGAAATATATCTGTAACCTCCTGTACACCATCTAAAGATGAGCCTGAAAAGGTTCAAAAACTGTTTCATTAAATAAATAACTATTTCAAAAAAAAGTGACTAGATACAGTTTTCTGTATTTGTATTTAATACCCTGTGACATGTGTAACTGACATGTCAGTGTTACCTAAAAGAAGAGGTGTGAAAGAATACTGTATAACACACTCAACTTAATGAAGTGTGAGTGTCCATGGTTTAAGGCCCTGTATGCATGTTCAAGAGGAACAGGCAACAAGTCCTCGTTCAGCCATTCTGATGTTCTTACAACAGAATTATGCTGCTGTGATGCCACTCCATTTTTAATAATTATGGAAGAGTGTAAACAGTGTCACTTACCACCAAGCTGTCAAAGGTTCTTACCACCAGTCTATCAATATGACAATGAAAAAATACGCGAGAACACATCGCATATCCTCATTCATCTGTGTATCTCAATGTAATATTGTTATTGCATGGTATTAGAAGTTTCCACTATTACAGGCTTCTGTTTGCTTCAGTGACTTACAGAATAGGCTTTGTATAGGAGTTGGTGACTCATTAATAACTTTTAACACTTACCATGAGGAAATATCTGTAGAAGTCCTTGATTGTCCGCAACCATCTATATTTCATGTTTCTACTTCCCTACCACAGGAACATTTCTTTTTCCTATCTTCAAGTTAATTAAAGAGTGTTTTGACAATTTAGGTAAAAATAAAATAGCCTCATAGAATTGAGTGTAAATTAATTTAAGTTCCTTGTTCTGTGGTTGCAGTAAGAATGCTCCGTGACTGTTTAAAATTCATGTAAATATAATTAGTGCATCAGAATATGATCTTAAATCATTAACCTCTATTTTATGATAACCCAAATAAACACCATGAATTTATATGTATTGTATAGTAATTGATTTAACCCATTGGAGATCTTGTAATCGATCATTTTACTTTACTGTGTCTCGTGAGGTTAGTATAGTAAATTAACTGGCATTGGTCGATGTGAATGTACCTACAGCAGATAATTACGTAGAAAATGAAGTTTCTTAGCTAAGCTGTTTCTCATTGTGTGTGTGTAGTGTAACTAAACACATGACTCGGTAGAAAGCCAGTGTGGAAGGGACACACTGACGTACAGAAACAGAGGAATGTGATGTGTGCTTGCTTACCTTCAAAAGAAATCACATCCAGTAAAACTGGTGTTCAGGGCAAGATCAGAGGAAGGAGTTCTGTAAGGTGTGATATAAATCATCTATCACTTACACATGTGTCCATTGTGACATGCTGCAACTGATAATGATGTACTTGACAACAAGGAACCTTTCTGTACCTGGTGGATATATTCATGATGTAATCACTTGACTGAAACTGATTGTCATTAAATAAATACACATTACAGCAGCTTTTGATGGTTTTCTGATGCCATTCTTTGAGTTGATAGAAGCTTTCAGGCACTTTTTACAGGATTTTTTTTTTCTGCTGCAGAGTGATAGGTTCATTCTGGAAACCGTTTGTAGGCTAGGCTAAACCATTTCTCCTCAGTACCCTTTGTCCTAAGAATACTAGTCAAACAAAGAATGGTAGGTGTGTGTCTGTAATAGAACTGGAGCTGTGAATGGTGGGGTGTGTCTGAATAGTTGAGTTGTCAACAACCTTGCATGCAAAAGGCAAGATTATAGGTTCAGTTTTCTGTCTTGCATACAGCTTTATTTTGCCTGGAAGTTATAACTGTTGAGAGGTACTACAAAACAAAATGTATACATTGGTTGATACCTGTGTGATATTTTAGCACAACTGAAATTGTTACCAAGATACCAAAATGCAAGCCAAGTGTCTTTCCTCTTCTCACCTTTTTAATAAAATAAATTAGAATTTTGTTTTTAGATGGGGTCTAACACAGCATTGCATAACGTTATTTTCATATGTTGAAATCTGAAAGTGTTACGCACAGTGTGAGGCATTGTCATTTGTGCGCCTTGGGTTTGTTATGAACTGTAAGTATACATGGTTTTCAGTGCAGAAGCTGCATGGCTACCAAGAAAATATTTTGCTTAAATATAACTCTCAAACTGCAGCAAGACACAATCAGCTATCAGTTATCGTACAAGTGCTAAATTTAACTGCACTTACGTGGCTGGAGCATACTGAAACGTGTATATTGTGATGTATCCCAAAAATAAAGATAACAGCTACAATTGCTTATTATCAAAACATGTAATGTAGCATTAATCAGAACACAGCTACTGCTTCATATGCCTAATTTTAGTTTGCAGAAATTCGGGGCAACTAAAAACGAATATAGCAGTTACAAACTGTCGGAACTATTTAATGATTGGTGATACACCAACAAGAATTTCAGAGAAATTCAAAGAATGATGAAGTTTTATTGCATATAGGTTTTCTGTATGACACCCCTTAGTCATACAGACGACATCCCATCTACATTCTGCATTCGCGAAGATGACTGTTCAAATCCACATACAGTCATCCAGATTTAAGTTTTCCATAATTTCCCTCAATCGCTCTAGGAAAATACTGGGATGGTTTCTTTAAAAAAACGAGGCCGATTTCCTTCCTCATCCTTGAAACGGTCTGACTCCATCTGCAAATATTGTTGATATTTGAGCTGCTTGATTGCACTGCTTATAAAATCTTCTTTGCACAGAATGACAACTATTAAATGCTAATATATAGGCTGCCTTTTGTACGGTATCCACCATTTTCTTTCAAGATGCAGTATTTTTCACTTGTGCATCATTGTGCATGCTCCAGCTTCTGATGCACTGTCCTTGTGCAACAATTGTGATTTTTAACTTTATCTTACATTCTCCTCGGTTTTTATTGATATACCACTGTGCACCAAATACTTACTGCCATTTGTAATCAGTATATTCATTTTATTTCCCTGTACTACCAGATAGTTATTAAATTTGTGTGCTAAATCGGCACCTTTCAAAAGGCATGCTTCTGAGGTGCAACCTGAAATCTCATGCACCGTGCATAAACTGTAATGTGCTTCCCATAGGAGCATTGCTATATGTACTTATACACTACGGGTAACAAAACTAAGCAGCCTCCCCAGAGCGGCTCACATCCATTTTGTGCATACATGCTTCACCACCACGGGGCCCAGCCCTCGCATTGCCACTTCCCATTCCATGCTGAAAGTCTTTCCTTAAACTATTCTTTTTTTTCCCCTCTACCTTTTCATTGACTGGTCTTTATGGTGCCGATCATATTTTGATTTGGTTTAAGATCTTGGACACAAGTTTTTCTCTCTCCTGCCATGTTCTACAACTTCCCATCCTTCACTATATGGTCCCCGTTGTTGGTTTTGACATACCATTCCTCTTCTAAATTTTACAGAAGTGCAGATCATGCAGGGAACATTACCCAAACGGTTGTACATTCTACCTTTTGTGCTTTTCTGTGTTTGCACCCTTCCTTTCTAACAAAAGTTCTACAGCCGAAACCCAACACGGTAGCCATTTCTTTACAGATGTGTGAAGTACCTGTACAGTGGTAGCCCCTGACAGTATTGGTGCCTGAACTGGAAACTCCCTGCTTATTCCAAGGAGTATGTGCCTGTCGTAGCAGGTGCACAAGGGCTCCAGTCAATGGTTAATGCTCAGGTTGCTGTTGCTAGCTGATGCACATGCCCCCACCCCTCGTTGGAGTGGGTAGTACAAAGGCAGATGACTCGCAAATGGAGCAGATCAAACTTTCTTCCATTGGTGGATGCATGGCCACATCAGTCTGTTCTGGAGGATAGAACTACCACAATTCAGAGATATGAGCCCACAACATTTCCTTCCCTGGCTACTCTGTGGGAGGAATGTAGGGCTAAGAGACAAGGGAAGAAATAATCCCCACAGTACTTAGCTTGTTCTAGGACCAACAGTGTGTCCCTTATGACAACTGTGACAACTAAGTCAGTATTCTTTGTTGAACACCATGGGGCAGGTTTGGGGAAGTAGCAGTGATTTTGAAAATGAAAAGTGGTTTATTTCTGATTAAAACAGCAACCCCCATTCAGTCATGGGCACTGCTCACCTGTTACAAACTGTATGATATTCCTGTAACTACCACCCCCCATAATAGTTCCAGTAAGGTACAAAGTATCATCTTCCACCACAGCTTCCTTTTACATACCGATGATGAGTCACATGCCAATTTGGAGTGACAGGGTGTGCATTTTGTCCATGTTCAGTGGGGGCTAAAGAACAATAGGGTTGATACTGGGGTCTTCACCTTGGCCTTTGAAGCAACGCATTGACTGAAAAGGTCAAGGTGATGGTGCACGGATGCAGTGTGTAACCGTATGTTCCCCCGCCAATGCAGTGCTTCAGATGCACAAGATTTGTGCACACTAATGTGGGTTGTAACACTAGCCCTGTATGTAGCAATTGTTGACATCAGCTTGTGCTGTTGAACAGGGGGAATACAAGACTCTTAACTAATGTATAAAGAGGACAAGAAGACATATGATTGTCAGCATTCTGTATATATGTTGGTGATGTTTGCTATGGCTACGACATCATCATCCCCTCTAGTGGCAGTACCCTCACCCTTTCTGCTTTCTACAATGGGTTCTCAGGGCCACATGACTACACCCACTCTCCTAGTGGTTGGGGGCCCCCCTCCTACTGTTTCACCACACTACAGGAGCACTGACTCCCAACCCACTGGGTATGTCAATCCCCAACCCCAGAAAGCAACACCATTTGCAGCATCTCTCACCAGGAAGGAATCACTTGGGGCTCTCCCCTCTTAAGATTCTGCTGATGTGCAAGCAAGTACCAGCCAGTGCCTGAAGGAACCCCAGGTTGGTGGTTTTAGAGCTTTGTGTTCCTCCTCTGTCCATGACTAGGACAGACAAGCCCTTGCAGACATCAAAATCATCCAAGTAGAAGAGGGACAAAAAGATGATCTCTATGCTGCTGTACCCGCATATTTCACCTCTGCACTCGAGGCGGCTTCTGTATCATCAGGTGCCCTCATGCGAGCTGATTCATAACCATTGTGTATTGATGGTATATCCTTGTGACTGGTGGCAGTAAGCAACTCTAGAGGTAACCCACCTCCTAGGTCCCTTCCTGTCCCAACAGGTTACTGATAGTGTGATGCTCCAGTGGAACTGTAGTGGTTTTCCCCAATACCTGGCTGCCCTATGTCATCTCTCGTATATTTCACATACCCTTAGTAGCTCTCGGGGCTATTTCAAGAATCAAGCTGACTGTGTCAGAGCATTGGACAGAATTTGCACACGCTGTCTACAGTGAACATGTGCCAGGTGATAAAACGTAAGAGGCTGTGACTGTTCGTGTTAGGACATGTCTAGATTTTGCCGTCTGTGACATGTATCTCACACTTGGTAGTGAAGTGTCTGACTGCATTGTCTGCACTGATTTCTCTGCTCCCCCCAACCCATTCAATTTTGGTTGACTTAGGGTCCACAGCCCTTTGTGGGTGAAACTACAACCCCTCTTCACAGAGCTCAATATTTGTCTCTTGATTACTGGTCCCCCTGCACACTTAAGTGTGACGTATCGACCTTACTGTGGCGTATCGACCTTACTGTGCCATTGATCTTTCCCACCCAAATGGGCTCACAGCAATGCTGACTGGGATGCATGTGCCTCTGCCACAGCCCTCAGCACCCTGCCATGTGGAGGTACTGATGTGTCTGTCCAGAGTACAACCACAACCATTTTATCAGCAGCAGTCTTAGCAGTCCCTTATTCCGTGGGATAACCCTGTTGGAAGACAGTACCTTGGTGGAATTCAAATTTCTATGGTCACTAGAAATCACAGATGGGCTCTCCAATGCTATAATTGACGTCCATCAATGGAGAACCTCGTGTTTAAATAGCTCTGTGTTCAGGCCTGCTACCCAGTAAAATGACAAACAAGAATGCTGGGAACGGTATGTTGCTATCGTTGGACCACCTACCCCTCCTATGAAGGTTTGGGCAAACATTAGACGCCTCTGTGGGCAAAACTCCCCAACAGGTGTAACTGGTCTCCCCTGGTCTACACTGACACAGATGCTGCCACCGAACATTTTGCTCGAGCCTCAGTGTCTGAGAATAATCAGTGTGCATTTTGTGTCCTCAAACAGCAGGTGGATCAAATTGAATTACTTTCACTACATGCCACCTAGGGCCATACAGTGCTCCATTCGGCGAGTGGAAATTCTCAGTCCCCTAGCCTTTTGCCCTGACATGGCTACAGGGACAGACCACATCCACAGCCAAATGCTCGAACACGTCAGTTGCTTGTCAGTTTCACATCCTTGCCATTTTCAGCTGTATCTGTAGCAAGGGTCAGTTTCCATCCTAATGACGAGAATGCGTGACCGTCCCGGTACTGGAACTGGATAAACGCTTCTTTGAGATGGACAGTTATCACCCAATTAGTCTTACTAATGTTCTCTGCAAGTTTCTCGAACATATGGTGAGCTGGCAGTTGTGCTGGTACCATTAATATCAGTGCCCTTTGGCTCCATCCCAAGGCAGTTTTCACCAAGGCTGTCCTACTACTGACAATTTGGTCTTCCTGGAGTCTGCAACTGGACAGCTTTAGCCTGATGTCAACACCTGTCTCCTTTGACTTGCAAAATGCTTACGACACCATCTGCTGTCTTCACATCCTGATTAGCCTACATGAGTGGAGTCCCGAGGGCCAACTCCTGAATTTTGTCTGGAACTCCTTGTCACACTGTACTTTCCGTATTTGAGTTGGTGCTTCCCACAATACACCCCAAATGCAACATAATGGGGTCCTGCAGAGCTATGTATTGAGTGTACTCTTTTTTCTAGTGGCTGTCAATGGTCTTAGTTGCAGCTGTGTGGTGTATTGTCTCCCCCCCCCCCCCCCCCAATGATTTTTGCATTTACTGTTGCTCTTCCCCTGTGCATGCTGCTGAACGCCAACCTCAGGGTGCCATATGAAAGGCATAATCCAGGGCCTCACCCATGGTTTCCTATTGTCAGCCGCCAAGACATGTTATGCAGTTCTGTTGCCATCGTACTGTTCATCCATAATCAGAACTCTACCTCAGTGACCAATTGCTCAATGTGCTGAAGTCTTGTTGATTTCTGGGACTGGTCTTCAGTGCCCAGTTGATATGGCTTCCCCATCTTTGCCAATTTAAGCAAAGATGCTGGTTACACCTTAATACCCTTTGCTGCCGCAGCAACACGAACTTGGGTGCAGACTGCTCTACAGTTTTGCAGCTGTACAGAGCTCTGATCCTATCCCATCTTGATTATATGAGTCAAGCATATGCCTCAGCATCACCTTCAGCATTGCAGTTGCTGGACGTGGTACACCATTGTGGCGTCAACTTGCGACAGTTACCTTTTGGGCCAGCACTGTTAAGGGCCTACCTGCAGAGGCTGGGGTCCCTCCACTACAAATAAGGCACCAACAACTGCTGCTCAACTTTTCAATACACATTCGCTGCTCGCCTGAGTATCTGAACTACTGTGTCCTTTTCATGGTAGCGAGATACACCTCCCGCAACAGCAGCCCAAGACTGGAGTCATGATTACAGTTTTCTCATGCAGCGTGTCTCCTCTGAACTCCAACTTCTTCCACAGTTGCCTCATGTCAGGGAGGAGTCACATACACTCCCATGGTGTGTACACTAACCTTCAGACTGAAAGACTGTTGACCCTGTTGTTTCTCACTTCCTCTTTCTGGCCTGCTCGATGCATTTCCAGTTTCGGAAGTTGTATACACTGATGGCTCTGTTGATGGATGAAGTGGTTTTGCCTACCCATATGCAAAGTGCAGTGAACTACATTATCAACCGAATGGATTCAGTCAATCGGTGACCACTGCTTGAGCCATGCCCTGAGTAATCGTTAGGCTGTCGACCGAGTGCTACCCTTGACGGTCACTAGTTGTGACTATCTGGAACCTCTTTTTGGCCTTTTTGGCCTCTATCAAGTGGTCATCTTTTTCTGGACCCCAGGTCATGTTGGGATCCCAGGAAACGAGCATGCTGGCCATGCTGACCTTGGAGATAGGAATACCAAAACTGGATCTTCGGTCAACTCTATTCCATCAGTTGTTAGAGGCTTGGAACATGGTGTGCTCCAGTTTCTCCAAACAAACTGCAAGCAGTAAATGGGACCATGACCATGTGGCAGTCTTCTTATTGTGTTTCTCTCTGGAAATCAACCGTCTTCTGTCGACTTTACATTAGCCACACTTGGCTGACCTGTGACCACATACTATGGTGTGAGGAACCATCCTACTGTCCATGTGGTGCCTGTCTGACAGTGGCTCACAGGTCCACTGTACTGCCCCAATTTGGCCACCTTATGATGAAACCTTAAATTTGCTAACATTCTGCCTCTGGTGCTATGACAGTGGCAGAGCAGCTGATCGGGTTTTACATTTTACTCTTAAAGACAGTTTCTACTCATTTCTACTCCTTTTTGTGAGGCAGGGCACATTAGCCTCATTAATTACTAGGAGTGCATAAGTGCCTGCTCCAGCCCAAGGGTTCCCATGGCTGCCCTTGCTTGGTGGTCCAGCCTGGCTCTGGCACTTCACACCTTTTCATTCTTTTACACCTGGCATTAGTCTACTGCTTCTTTGTTGCTCTCTTACCTGAGATTTTATCAAATTGTCTGCATTGCTATCTTTTCTTGTGGTTATGGAGGGTAAGGAAACACCCATAAGAGGAAGAGGGTGCATCTTCCGTTACATGATATGTCCGAGGGGCCACAAGCTGCTTTCTGAGTGGAGGAACTCGAGCATCTTTATAGTCTTACCCACCTCTCACTTGTACTCACATCTATCTCGTGGTTTTATTCATTCCCTGTTACAATCAGGTTCATCAGGATTTATCTTGTATGGCGTTACTCTCTGAGGACTCCTTCTGGCTTAAATGGAGGGACTGATGACATTGGTAGTTTGGTCCCTTTAACCCTATTAATCCAACCCAACAACAAAGCAGTTTGTACCAACACGTTTTTCATATTCTAGCTAATATATTCTATTTGTGATCATTATAGTTGGAATTCCCCAGTGTTGCTGTTGTTATTATATTTATTTCAATTTGACACAAATCTAGTTCAAGCTGCAAAATGAAAGATAAATGCTAAATTTAATTTTGAGATTTCTAGTGGCAAAAATTCTACTTATGATTTTCCAAGTAAACCACAGATATGGAAAACTACAAAATACGGCGAGAGGGTTAAGAAAAGTGTAATATGCCAAAGCAGTAGCTCTGAGATGTATGGGAAAATCATTATTTGTAGCTATTTTGTGCTGTATTTTTTGAAGCCCAAAGCTGTGCAAACCAGTACTTTGACAGTGCTATGTCAATCATTGAACTAAGAATGAAAACAATGTGAAACGGCCACACAGTGTAGGGACATCATCTTTAACATGTCAAGAGCTGCACCGTTGAGTGGTGTAAAATTGACAGTCCCCTGAGACTAATAATCCTTTCCTCTCTCCCTGTATCCCTGAAGTATTTGCCTTTCAGAGATACCTCAATAATGTGGCATGTTGACCTCTTGTTACTAGTTTTAAACATGGCTGCATAGTCAGCCACCATTTACAAATTAAATTTAAAGCAATTGTACGAGTCAAGCATATGCCTCAGCATCACCTTCAGCATTGTGGGTGCTGGACATGGTACACCACTGTGGCGTCCAACTTGTGACTGTAGCCTTTATCGCTTGATATTTACGTTATACGTGACATGCCAATTTGAATATTTAATTTCTGATGAAGGCACACATAGAATTGTCGAAACCTGGTCAGAAGACTTTTAAAAAAATGTGGCCAAGTGCTGTAATTGCTTTAACTTTAATCTTCTTGTTAGTATTGTGTGTGGTGGTGGCTAGTTTGTGGTAATAAGACAGAACTACTGAGGAGAAAATGGCCGAAAAGAAGTTGAGTTCCTCAAAGCAAAAATCTAATTAATCCTTTACTCTTCAACACACAGTGGCAAAAACAAAACTGCAACATAGAGTAGCCTTCAATGTTCTCAGTGTCAAAGAAATACACTCCTGGAAATTGAAATAAGAACACCGTGAATTCATTGTCCCAGGAAGGGGAAACTTTATTGACACATTCCTGGGGTCAGATACATCACATGATCACACTGACAGAACCACAGGCACATAGACACAGGCAACAGAGCATGCACAATGTCGGCAGTAGTACAGTGTATATCCACCTTTCGCAGCAATGCAGGCTGCTATTCTCCCATGGAGACGATCGTAGAGATGCTGGATGTAGTCCTGTGGAACGGCTTGCCATGCCATTTCCACCTGGCGCCTCAGTTGGACCAGCGTTCGTGCTGGGCATGCAGACCGCGTGAGACGACGCTTCATCCAGTCCCAAACATGCTCAATGGGGGACAGATCCGAAGATCTTGCTGGCCAGGGTAGTTGACTTACACCTTCTAGAGCACGTTGGGTGGCACGAGATACATGCGGACGTGCATTGTCCTGTTGGAACAGCAAGTTCCCTTGCCGGTCTAGGAATGGTAGAACGATGGGTTCGATGATGGTTTGGATGTACCGTGCACTATTCAGTGTCCCCTCGACGATCACCAGAGGTGTACGGCCAGTGTAGGAGATCGCTCCCCACACCATGATGCCGGGTGTTGGCCCTGTGTGCCTCAGTCGTATGCAGTCCTGATTGTGGCGCTCACCTGCACGGCGCCAAACATGCATACGACCATCATTGGCACCAAAGCAGAAGCGACTCTCATCGCTGAAGACGACACGTCTCCATTCGTCCCTCCATTCACGCCTGTCGCGACACCACTGGAGGCGGGCTGCACGATGTTGGGGCGTGAGCGGAAGACGACCTAACGGTGTGCGGGACCGTAGCCCAGCTTCATGGAGACGGTTGCGAATGGCCCTCGACGATACCCCAGGAGCAACAGTGTCCCTAATTTGCTGGGAAGTGGCGGTGCGGTCCCCTACGGCACTGCGTAGGATCCTACGGTCTTTGCGTGCATCTGTGCGTCGCTGCGGTCCGGTCCCAGGTCGATGGGCACGTGCATCTTCCGCCGACCACTGGCGACAACATCGATGTACTGTGGAGACGTCACGCCCCACGTGTTGAGCAATTCGGCGGTACGTCCACCTGGCCTCCCGCATGCCCACTATACGCCCTCGCTCAAAGTCCGTCAACTGCACATACGGTTCACGTCCACACTGTCGCGGCATGCTACCAGTGTTAAAGACTGCGATGGAGCTCCGTATGCCACGGCAAACTGGCTGACACTGACGGCGGCAGTGCACAAATGCTGCGCAGCTAGCGCCATTCGACGGCCAACACCGCGGTTCCTGGTGTGCCCGCTGTGCCGTGCGTGTGATCATTGCTTGTACAGCCCTCTCGCAGTGTCCGGAGCAAGTATGGTGGGTCTGACACACCGGTGTCAATGTGTTCTTTTTTCCATTTCCAGGAGTGTATAATGTGAAGAGGCATTTTCAGTCGGAAAATGGCAGATAAAAATTTACACTGTTTATTGAAGTAGGTATGTCATGTTTTGAAATTATTACTGTTCTTGGTAATGTGTTATGCTTTTGCCCTCAATTTTAGTTTCGCCTTGTCATGTATTTATATGAAGAATATTGTGCAATGCATAATCATGTTGCAGTGAAGCTGAACTTATCATGTAGCTCTTAAAATTGCAAAAGCTGTAAATCCTTTCATTGATGGAGAATCTGTGAAAAAATGCTTTGTGATTGCCGCAACGATTCAAAATACTTCCTCTTTCAAGGATATTGATTTGCAGATACAGTAAAGAAATGGCAAACTATGTGGAAGCACAGCTAAAATGTGAGGAAAACAAATCTTTTCTGCCCCCCTCTTTTAGTAGCATCAGTTCTTTTGTCCAAAGCCAACTTGCCTGATTTCGGATTGGTGATGACACTGAGTTGAACAAGAAGGAACAATTCTTTGATTTGGTCCCAGTGCATGGCACAATTACAACTGATGACAGATTTCCATAATTAGAAAACATGATCATCAAACGTGACTCCTGTTAAAAAACTTTCATCAATTGCAATGGATCAAGCTCCTGCAGTCATTGGTCACAAGTCTACTGTCGTTGCTTTGCTGAAAATTTTTAACAAGTTAATATCCAACAGGAAATACCAGCAATCCACTGTGTTCTGTATCACATTAATCTGCTGACAAAATGTCCAAAATTAATGGCATCATGGACGTAGTTGAAAAATGCAGTTGATATACTCACACTGCATGATTTGGGGCAACCACAGTTCACTTCTTTTCTGGCAGAGCTCTGTTATGAATATGGCAATGTGCCTTATTTTTGTAAATAGTGTGGATGAAGTACACGTTTTTTTCCATGTATGTAAAGATGTGGTGGAATTCAAGGGTATTAAATGGAAAGCTAGGAAAATAGTTCGATGACTCACAGTAGTTATTAGATCTTGCCTACCTTGACAATTTACCTTACCAAGCATCTGAATGTTTTGAGCACAGCAGTCAAACATAAACTAATTAACCAAAGTATTTGAAATTGTTTCATGGTCCTAGAGAAAATTACTGATGCAAGTAAAGCAACTTTGAAAAAGTTTGTGTGTCACCACCCCTACCCCTACCATCATCATCTTTATCATCAGGTCAAGGAGAAAATCAGCACAGTAACAAATCCTTTGAAATGTTTGCTTAAGTTTCTGAGAGAGCTTGTTGACAATACATCTACTGATTTAAATTGTTTTGAATTTGATTTTAAAATCCTTACAATTCCTTTTGCAATGAAAATTGAGAAGATGCCTCCCGATTTCTCTTTGAGCTCATAGACTTAGTCTGATTGTATATGAGAGAGAAGTTTCTCTCTGTAGAAAATTTGTGAATCTTGTACAAAGATTTTCCTTATCAGTAGTTCCATCCATTGTTTAAAATAGCATCTCAAGTCTGTGTTTGATTGGAATCGCTGATTTGCTTCAAACCTTTTTTTTCCAATAATTAACTAAGTCAATACTTACTATAACGAAATAACAGTTAGGAATGGTCTGACTGATGTTCATCTTATTGGAACTGTTCCTTCAGTGACCAGTAGTTTCACTTCAAACATAGATGTTACCAAAAAAAGAGAAAAAAAAGGAAGAAGTCATAAGTATTAGCCGTACAGTGAACTTCACACTTCTGCATAAAATTAGAAATATGTTAATAGGCACTTAGCAAACAGCTTGTGTTCTTTGCTTACTATGCTGTGCATGTATTATATTTGAGACTATGAGATTCAAAATGTTTTAACACATTTTGAAACTGAGTAGACTCAAACTACTTACCTAAATGGGTAAGTGTTTCTCACCTGCAACAAGCAGGACAGCTGCAATCAGTGGAAATTTTCTCCTGTTGACAAGCTACATGTACATCGTGCTCTCATGGCATCCTATCTGCCTATAGTGCCCATAAGCCACGAGGTGGGCAACTCTCATACCCACCTCTGATCTGGATATTCTGCAAATCTTGATCATCTGTCTTACTGGCATTAATGGTTTGGCTACATTGTAATGTTTCATAATTTTTTTGTAGACTGCTTGGCACAAATGGCTTTGACTCCCTTCTTTTCACAGTGCCACTTAAAAATCAGATCTCCATGAACAGAAACTAACAAACAAGATTAAATCAGGCTGGAAAATGACATTTAATCAAAATCCAGCATACTGTATACCATTTTAATTTATTATTCGTATTACAGATGTTACTGTTTATGACTAAAGTAGTCTTGCTGTCAATTATTTTGGTATGTGTGAGGAGTGGTCAAAGGTTTGTATGACTAACGGGAGAGCATCGCAAAAATCCTGAGAAACTCTAATTGGCAAACACTTGAAGATAGATGCAAATTATCTTGTGAAACTTACTTACGAATCTTAAAGAACCAGTATTAATGGAAGAATCTAGAAACAAATCACTGCCATAGAGGCTGTGAAGACAAGATGAGACTACTTACAGTGCACATAGATGCAGGGGTTCTTCTCAGAGGAATCAACTGTTCAGTATTTTTCGTCATACAGTATATGCAGTTTCTTTAGCATTGTTGGCATTCAGTAAACCTAATATCTAAATTAGACCTCATTATATTTTCTTCGTTGTGTGGAAAGAACAGGCATTGCTGCCATCTCGCAAGCAGTGTGGCATCTCTTCAGCTATGTCTCATACTTTGTTAGTAGAAACAGAGTCCATATTTTTAACTCAAGTTGAAAGACAAGTAGTTCACAGTGCTGCTGTGCTAATGACAGTCTACTCCTCCTCCTCCTCCTCCTCCTCTTCTTCCTCCTCTCTCTCTCTCTCTCTCTCTCTCTCTCTCTCTCTCTCTCTCTCTCTCTCTCTCTCTCGCACACACACGTGGACTCAGAACTTGAAAATGCAGTATCATTTTTTTAATCCTTGAACACCTACTTGAGTTTTTTGACTGTACAAGGTTTAATCTCATGATTTAGTTCACATGTCTCCCCAAAAGATTAATCAAATGAAATTCAGTATAAAAACATAATGAGGCTCAAATGCAAAATGTTACATTACCAGTAATTTTGACAAATGGGATGGTTAGGTATGAGAAAATATTGCGTAAATGGTAATGTGACAGGTAATGCAAGATTCGTAAAACAGTAGTTTGCTAATATTAGTACCTAACAATTATCTAATGTTTAAATTGAATATTGACTTTTTTTCATAAGTCTGAGGTTTATGTATAAGTTTAGAATGACCGTTTACCACACAAGGAACCGATGCCCTAGATGTTATGTTACACCAAAATACCCTATTTCCTGTTAACTTCTTTGTAGTAAAATCTGTGGACTTCATGTTTCCCAAACTCTTACATTAAAAAATTGTACAAAAAATGACCTACTGTGGAGAGGTATTCAATGCAATGTATCAATTAAAATGCATATTTTTTAATATAAAAGTATGGATAGGAAAACCACTGAATACAGCTCTTTAGTACTGACAAACACGTAAATGAGTATGGCATCTACCTGGTATGTTTCTTTCATCCAGTCCTACCTTGGGCTACACTGCTGATCAGGCCACCACCACAAACTTCATTTTGCAAAGTATAAAACAGACCTGGAGTGAATATTGTGTAGTGTTTTAGAACAAATAATTTATTTTTCAATGTTAATAAGACACTCATGAGACCATGAACAATGTTGTGCTGACCATGGAACATAACAACTTAATGCTCTGTAAGAATAAAGTTCATCCAGAGATACACACTGACTTACGACTCATAAAATAGACTTAATAACTCTTCATCTCCTGCCCTCTAGTCGCCCCCCCCCCCCCCCCACCCTCTTTGTTACTAGTGCTAACAGCACAGTTTTAAAAAAATATAGAACTGTTAAATAATTGTAGAATAGTTGTGATTGGTTGAAATAAGTGCCATGCACACTGAACACATTTATTCAACTCATAGGTATGATCTTATCCAACAGATGTGGCCCTCATTGCCACCAAACACAAAATAATCACTCCTCTCTTGCATCCCCTTACTGCACCCATCGTATGATGTCACATCCTGCTGCTGCCAGAGGGTGTGTTCACTACACCATATGTAATAAAATTTGTCTTTAATAATATAGAAATGCATTTTTATATTTTATCAGAGATGCTCCCAGACTGCAGTGACAGATGGTTGTTACAGAATAAATTTGTCCTTCAGATGATGATCAAGTTCCAACAGTTAATGTGTACATTTTCAAATTGTAGGTTGCGTGGGCCCAATGTGCTTAGAGCTACATTTATTTATTTAAACTCGTCTGATTAGGACCATCAGGCCCTCTCTCACATCAGACCACGGTTTCACATATACAGTGTCTATTACATCACAGTTATGTAAGAAAATAAATTTCAATATGACAACTAGTATTAAAATTATCTGAGTGTCTGAAATGGTGGTGTGAGTAAATTATACTGTCTATGAACTAACAAAGTTAATACTGACAACACTAGTACTACTACACTGCAGCCACTAATAACAACAGTAGTAGTAGTAGTAATAATAATAATAATAATAATAATAATAATAATAATAATAATAATAATAATAATAATAACGATGATGATGATGATGATGATGATGATGATGATAGTGGCAGATATAAGAAGAATTTATAGGTGTACACAATAGATGTTTCTTGTATAGCAAGTTCTGGAAAAAGGAAATTCAAGGAGACTACATCAGCTAAAAATATTGGAAAATGAGGAGATCAGGTTGGAAAGAGGCATGTACGAGGGTAATGAGTGCGTACAGGGACAATGGTAATATTATTGTTGTTTTAGTAGATATGTCATTACCTGTCTTCTGAAACTGGAGGTGTTACTTAGTTCTGTAATATAATGTGGGAGGTTGTTCCAAAATTTGGTTCCTGCTAATGAGAAGAACTGTGAGAAGACAGCTGATCAGTGGACTGGGACAGAAAGGATTTTGCTCTGATGGGGACAGGTGTTTCTGCCATGTTGTTCAATGAGCTCTAAGTTCGAGGAAAGATACGAGTGATTCTGTTCATTGGTAAGACTGTGCAGAAGACAGGGTATGAAAATATCTGCACTTGGCTGTACACAGCCAGAATAGCTGTGCGTAGATGGTGAAATGTGATCAAGGAGTCAAACATCACATATATAATAAACACAGGTATTCATAACTAGTTCTTGGTGCCATGAACTTTGCTGAGAAGGGCCTTGCAGGATAACATTGCTGTAATCAATAATTGGAAGTATAAGTGTTTGTGTAAGTTTTGTTTTCAGATCAAGAGGGAAGAGCTTTTCATATTTTTGTAGGGCGTGGAGAGATGCTGATGCCTTCCTGCACTTTACAGTTACATGCTCAGTCCAATTAAAATTTTTCATCTGTTATTATTCCTAGACTCTTTGCTGAATGAGAAGTTGATAGTTGTCCCATTTAGGGTTAAAGATGGTGGGGATTCCTGATATTTCAGGCTAATGAGCCTAGAATGACCAACCAGTACCACTTGAGTTTTAATTGGCAACCATTTTGATAGTGCACATGGGATGGTATTGAGAGTCTCGGTAGCTGTCTTCAAGTGTGTAGGTATCAGTGTTCATGTGGCATTTGCAATAGGACAAGACAAATGACACATCATTTATGTATTGGATTGGTGCATAAGTTTGTAGCATTTTTTTTCGTAACATTAATAAACACAACAGGTACATATAATGTAGACTTTAGTCATCAGTAATAAATTCTCCTTCACTGTTAACAACTGACCAACACTGTGGTAAGATGTCGATTTCATGACTGTAGAAACCACGTGGTTATGTGGTGAAGAACTTGGCAAGCCATGTTCAGACCACATTTTCCTCCGCAAAGGAAGTTGATTGAAGGTTTTTGTTAGAGAATGGAAAAGGTGAAAATTTGAGGGCCCGAGATCAGGTGAGTGAGGTGGTTGCAGAATGAATTCCTAATCCAATTCCTGTTTAATGTTTTTTGCTCAGTCTAGCAGGATGTGGGTGGCTGTTAGGTATTATCATAGAGAAGCATCACTTCATGCAGCCTTACTGGTTGTCATTCTAGGATTGTTTCCGCAAGATGCCTCAGCTGTTAAGAATAAATGTCAACAGTGAAGCAATTTGTTGCATACTACACAATCACTGTTCCCCCAGATGCATAACATTATCTTTTGTGGATGCACGCAAGTCTTTGTACATGTAAATGCTCACCCATTCTTCTCTTTTCCTTACTTTAGCATAAAGACTCGTATTTCTTGTCACCAGTAACGATACAGGATAAGAATGGTTGATGTTCACAAGCCAGTTGATGACGAACAAGCAGAGATGCACATATGGTGACCTGCTGGTTTTACTGATTTTGGCTTGGAGCATGTTGTGCATGTACACCCAATTTTTGTACCATCCCCATTATTACATGGAAATGTCACAAGATTGTGGAATGACTACAGTTCATTACATTTGCCAGTTCTCGAAAACACTGATGTGGGTCATTGTGGATTAATGTGTGTGAATGATCTTCTTCAAACCGCAAAAGTCTTCCTGAATGTGGAGAGTCACTGATGTCATTTTCTTGCCATGCTGTGTCCAATGGTATCATTGCCATAGACGGCACTAATGTTTCTTGCTGTCACTCAAACAGAAGAATATATCAGAAGTGTTCTGATTTCTCCACTTGGCACTCCATTTTCTAGCACCCACAGTTCCACTCACTATCTCCAAATGACAATAGCAATGCTGTGAATTTATGCCCAAACCTAATACAGTGAAAAGTGTGTAGGACCTAATACCATATCCACGGGGCTGCCTGATACTGCCTGCCTCCATCGTGACTTTATGGTGCAGGACGTGATGCAGTGCTGGTGAAATGTCAGGTGTGAGCGAAGTCATTGCATTGCACTTGACAAGTAATTTTGGGCTGCTAAGTTTGACGAGTAAAATGTCATAGTAGACAGTGTCAATGGCTTTGCTGAAATCTAGGAATAACATAATAGTTGCCTCTTGTGGATCCGTTGCAAGCTTCAGGTCGTCTGTTACCTTAATTAAGGCATATGTTGTGATGTGATGTTTACTTAAGCCTGATTGGTATTGGTGTAGTAGGTTGTTTGTACTTCGTTAGCTTGTTGTGGACTGTATATTTTAAGGCTTTGGACAACGCAGGAAGAATGTCATTAGTCGGTAACCAGAGGGTGGTGTAGCAACATTCATTTTAGGTAATGGCTTAACTAGTCCCTGTTTCCAGGTCTCAGAGAAAAGACTTGTAACTAAGGAGTGGTTGAAGATATCTGTTTATAGTGGGCAGTAATGGGCCAGTAATAAGCTTCATCATTAGGACTGTGACGCCGTCATGTCCAATAGATGCTGATGGCTTTTTTGACAGTTTTGCAAGTAACATGCTTTAGATAGAATCTTTCGTGGCTACAGTCATTTACCCCCATGAAGTAATCAATGAGTATGTTTCATTTGTGGTTCAGTTTTGGTGATAGGTAATGTGAAGTACCAGTTCAGTTCCTCACATCACCTGGTACGACAGGATTGGCTGCAGCCTTTACTGTGGCTGTACCAAGACAACACAGGTTTTTCCATTCGATAATTGGTCTGTTCCTGCTGTCGGCTAATGTAAGGGCATTCCTGAGTTTTCCATTTTGTGCAGCTTGATTGACTCCGTTCCACTTCTGCTCATAAGTAATATGATTTTCACATGTGGGGCACTGCTGTTTGTATGTCCGATGTGCAGCCTCTCCGAGATTGACGAGCTGTTTTAGTTCTTCAGTTAGCAAATGTGCAGGTTTCCTTCTTACTTTTCTGGTCTTAAAGGGGGGCATGTTTGTCATATATCTGAATAAGTCTGTTAGTAAACCCATGAAATGTTTCGTTTATGTCTGAGAAAGGAATAGAAGACATCCACCAAGTTATTTTTTTGTGCCTCAGTTGCAAGTTCAGATAAACTAATGTGTACAAAGTCTCAGTATGTAGTCAGGTTGCAGCTTCTTTCTGGGACCTTCTTCCAAGTATGCCATGGAAAATTATGTCATGGGCAGACATTCCAGGTACAGATATTTTAGAAGGATGAATTACTCTGGTTGGGGATTTCATTGCAAATATGTCTGATAGTGTGACAACTGTTCATATGATGGGTAGTAGCAAGCTCAAGTAGGCGACATATTTGAAAAAAAAAAAGGGGCATCCACTTAAATTTTATGCTAGCTGGACTATTGTCTAGAAAATTTATATTAGTGTCACATTATATGCTCGTACATCTATTTGAGACTTGAAAGAACAGTTTTGAAGCAGGCAAACTTGCCTACTTTAGAAGGTTTATAGAGGACACGTATCAAGCATTTGATCTGTATGAAGATATATTACATTTGTTTATCTTCATTATTGTTGGACGTGTGTAGCACAGAAAGTGACAAAATCAGAGCATATGTACATCCCTACTCCACCCTCTTGTCAGTTACATCTGTTGTGTCTTAAAAAGATATAGCCATCTAGATTTACTGAACTTGTGGGAATACCGGGATTGAGTCAGGTCTCCGACAGATGTATTTCATGGATGTTTATCTCATGAAATATGTGACAGTACTCATCAAGGTGAGCTGTCAGAAATTGGACGTTGGCATGTTCAATGTGCAGGTTAGTCCATTTGGGCGCAAAGTTTGCAAGGATACCGTTAATGGACATTGGCAACACTGGATCAGTGAGGTGAGGAAACAATGCATTATGGAGCAGCGCTCTTAGGAGGTAAGGGAGCAGGGTTCCTGGAAATGGAGAGTGGCAGGTATCTTCAAGGAGAAGGAAGGAACTGTTTTCAAGGCCAGCCAGTCATTCAGCAGCTGACTGGAGACAGGAGAAGGACTTTACTAAACAGAACTACAATAATCTGTGCTCAACAGTACTGGCAGCAAGATAAACAGAATAAAATCAATGTGTATTATGAAACCTTCTAATTATTAGTAACAACTGTAATGTGATGATAAATTGCTAAATAAAAATAGAAGCAAGGCAGTAAATTATTTGTCTGAATAAGTGCCCTGTGAGAATATTCAAGTAATAATGAAAACAACGTATTATATTGGTATTGAAAGTATGAGAGTTGAACAGAATATTTATAACTGGTGTTAAAAGTAAGCCTAAACAAACAAATGATAATAACATAAAACTATTTTAAAGAAAGTATTGTAAAAAATAAATTGTTCATTACAAAATAGTCACAGAAATAAACACACAAACTAGAGGCAGCAAGAGTTTACACCCTTGTAGCTCCTCAAGCACAGGCATTTAAGTTCTACACATTGCAGGCTAATCTTTTTCCATTTTCAGTCTTCACCATTATTCACTCTTCATTTGTACACACATTTTGTAGCCCAAATCTAGAGTTCACACTGTTCAAAATCTTTAGTCTTTCAGAAGTGAGATCTCATGTATTGTCAGACCTGACTTTGAAAGTTTCTTCTTCGCTCTGAAAATTCCAGTTCTTTTCCTGTACAATGCAAACTTTAGTATTATCGGTCTAGGTTTTGGAGATCTTTGCAGCTTACACCCTATTCAATGAATTATGTCTGTCATTCAGAGTCATTTGCAGGCATAGCTTCTCTTGGGCAGGACTGAGCCATAATTCTATCTGTTGATTTTCAGGAATCCTGAACAGTCCAAACTCATAGCATCTCTGGTTTGTGCAAGCTTGTCATATTTCGCAACCAGCTTCTTTTCAAGCAGTCATTCCCTATCCTCAATTTCTTTCGAAGATCTTGCTCACTTTCATCTCAAGAGTTTCCTGTATTTTGCCCACCACTGCTACAGTGACAGCATCAGTGATCGCCTGTGCAATGAGCCTGGGTGTGTCTAGTGCTATGGCTTATGATATGATTATGTTTATTGCCCATACACTGATGTACAAAAACTTTACCATTTGTATCTATATTCAGCCACACCATAATCATCTTGCTGTGCCAAGGTATTTCTTAGTCGAGTTTGCATGTAATTATGGACATGTAATTGGTGAATGGTGTAACCATTAAGCATATGATAGAATTTCTTTGTAGAAGCGTAAGCCACACACGGGTCTTAGGAGACAGCTATTGACTGAATAATACCAAGGGATGCCATTGTTCTTTTATCTGTTGTTGACATGCAGCATCTATTGCGGTTGCAGACACATCAGTCATCAAAGCGAGTGCTGCTTAGAGAACAGGGTGTATTAAATATGTGAGCTCTGTGCTAGCTGTCTTCACATTGTTCAAGGCAGTGTCTGGTTTGGTGGCCCATTGTAATTTCTCTTGGTTTCAGTGAATCTGCTAAGAAGTCTTTCAGTAGAGCATCCAGAAGTATACGGTTGCATAAGAAGTGACAGTACTAGTTAGCAAGGCTGAGAAAAAGTAGCAACTTATGAACTGTTGAGGTTGCAGAAAGTTGTTAATGGCTTCCATTCCTACCTGTAGCAGTCAAATACTCGGGTGTTGATGTAATCCATCAGTTGAGCTTTGTGAACTACAAACACCTACTTTGATGAGTCAAAGTTGATTAATCTGTCAACACAATTGGATAAAATTGTTAGATGTATTGTTGAAGAATTCACTGAGCAAACTGATTGGTTGCCCATAGACTATTTCATCTGTTGTAGCATTATGATCTTGATGATAATGTGGAGACCAGTTAGGGCAGTGGGCAGCATTTCTCTCAAACTCTACAATTTGTGGCACCTTAGACACACTTTTAATTAGTGGTGTAAATGTTAGACTAAACCATTTGATGCTAACTGCTTAGCTGTATGTTCAAATCACGTTGGGATCACTGAAATGCTGTATTTTGATTTAAATACACTACTTGATCCAACATTAAAAGAACTCTCACAATGCTGAGCCAAACAAGGAACACACACAGACAACAACTTAATGACGTATAAGAATAAAGAAGCTTCCAGAGATATACTTTGACTTTAGCTCACAATGAGATTAAAATAAACATTGTTAGTTCTCTGTTTACCATAAGAAATACAGTTTTGTAACATCACATACCCCTCCTGTAAGTAGCTGATGGAAGCAAACCAAGCGGGCACCATACAGATTTAAGTGTTTGCAAAGTTTACGTGCCATATTTGGCAGCTTTCATTTTTATACGTGCATACTATAAAAATATGCAGTTCAATTTATTACTATTGTTAAATGAGGTTTCCTCAGTACCAAGGTTCTTTCTTCAACATACAGTAGCTCAGAAAGTTTAACGTATTAGTGCACAAGTATTCAACACTGTCCCTTCAAGATGTTCCTCCATGTTTTCAATCGTGTGTATCTTCATCTTCTGCACCATGTCTTCTCATTATCAACTGTATATTTTGGAGCCAGGTAGTCATAGGTCATCTTCTTCTCCTTCTTTCATTTTCTTCCATTGTTCTTATATGTGCCATACCACTGCATCCTTCTATCCAGCAAGTCACATGCACCTTGTTTCAGTTACGTTCTCTTAATGCTACATTGTTCCTTACTTTTTGTTCTGATCAAATTCTTGCTGATCTCCAAAACTAGCCACTGCTAATACTGTCAGTTTATTGACATATTTCTTGTTTGTTGTCCTTACAAGATTACATTCTATAATATCAACTTGAATATGATTCTTTTAGTTCTGTTAATCACAGTCAAGCTTCATAAAAATGAGCTCAGGATCCCAGTGACCTTCTGACTATTAATAATTCCTTTATTAAATTCAACATTTAATTTTATCTCTTTTTTTCTAAAGTAGATCCCAGGTAGCTAAAATTATTGATCTGCACTGCATCATAAATATCTCCAAAATGTATTGTTTTTTTTTTTTTGTGTGATTTGGTTGGGAATTGTAACATTGGTTTTTTTTTTTTTTTTTTGTATGATTTGGTGTGCTAAAAGGTTGGGAATTGTAACATTGGTGGATGAAACTTGCACCTCTGTTGCAAGTTAAAATAATTTAGCGATGGATTTATTATTGTGAGAAAAGTAATTTATGGTGATGAAACTGTGAAGCTTTGGAAAAACATAAAAAAAGCTTCAGGCAGAGATTAGGGAAACATTGGAATGTACTGGGCTGTAAATTTACTGAACTGCTCTTAACAGTGTACCCATACCTGAGGTCTGGCCTACAAGTGGAGGAGGAAATTTCACCACAAATAGCTCTCTGAGAACACTTGCTATTAGTCAATGTCCATTACATGTTCTGCTTTCTTCAGACTGCTACTGAATTATTGTGTCTTGTCTGTCTGGCTTTACTGGATCCAAGTTCAGTTTGTGAATTTTTTTTTTCCTTCCCTAGAGGGTGGGGGTCAACTGTCCTTACTAGATTCTCACTGTGTGCACTCTAGGCTACAGCACCAGACTAGGCTGCCAACTCTCATGGTCACAGATCACTGCAAGTCTGTGGCCACAGCCCTTGGTTCTTATTTCAACCCTTGGGTGATAATGATGATCTCTGTTAATGAGACATGGCAGAGAGTCTGTTATGTATACACAGTGGCAGTTCTCTCTAGTGTAGATACCCTGAAGGGGTACAATCCCTTCAGAATGTAATAGAAGTGCTACTTTCCTTGCCAACTGAAAAATATTTACATTGTCAAAGACCTGCTGTTGTGTTGAAGGTAGTTTACCTCCCATTTTCTAATATAGACACTGAGAAACTGTTTTGGCCATAAAATAAAACAAATAAATTGTCCTTAGTGATACAGTATCTGTTTTAATCTACATTGCTTTGAAAAATGCATAAGAGGTTGTAATTCATTACTGTATTTAGCACTAATGATGTGAAGGAAAAGCCTAAATATTAAGCTTAAAGACAAGCGCTTTCAACAAAATTGGTTTTAGCTAAACTATGATTACAAGATTTGCAACTCTTTCACGGTGTTAGCTAAGTGCACTTACTACCAATAGCAGGAGAGAAGTTACTTTCTGGTGCCTTAATATTAAATGTTAAATGGAATTGTTAAGCCTAAGCTTGAATTTGGGAAAGCATTACTGTTTTATTTGTGCTTTTAGCATATTAGTTGTTCCTGTCTCTGGTGACCTAGTGATCTAAATGACATTAAACCCTTACCTGACTTCATTTTGCTACTTTCTCACATTTTCATTTGCTCTGTAACTATGATTCTTTGTCCACCAAGTTATGGGCACAATGATCCTGTCAGTTTCAATTGAGAACAAACCAATCAACAACAGTCGTGAGAAATTCAAACAGTAGCCCACTGAAAGTCTGTTTCATGGGCTTATTGGACCTCTAGAGAACATAACTCAAATTAAGTGCTAGAGTCCATTTCTAAACCTGGAATTCTGTATATCTAGGTATTTATGGTCCAAGTTTGATCTTCATGAAGAAGAGGGATAATTAAATGAAAAGCCTAATACATTAAAATTATTCCGTACTGTTATGATTGATCTGTAGTAAATCTCGATTCTTCATGTGCTTTCCACAAATACCACCAAGATACTTGTTTCGTACTTCTGCTTTTAGTTAAAAATATGAAAGTATAAAACTAAACGAAACAGAATGCTGCATGTACTAAAAAGAAAAATACTTACTGCATGCTGCAAGTATTGGCCATCATTTTCACTATCACTGTGTTGAAAAACTGAATTAAAATGTATTTTTTAAAATTGTGTTAGAGAACATAAATAGGGAGAGATACACCAGGTACTTGTGAATCAGGTAAACAGGAGCTGTTGGTATCGGCCAAACTTAAATGTACAGTAGTTGATGATTATAATTTCAAGCTTTTGTATTCAGTGACTTCTTTGTCAGGAGCTAAAAGAAAGGTAAGACAAATAGAAATATGTAACGAAGCAATGGATTGAGTTGTTTGAGTTGAATTGCTAACAGAGAGGTCTGGGTTACCTTAAGAAACTTTCACCCCCTTCATTTTCTCACATACAGTATCTTCACTCTCATTCCCTGCTTGCCCTGCTGCCCTTGACTGTCTGTCAGCATCCCCTATCCCTCCCCCCCCCCCCCCCCCCCCCTCTCTCTCTCTCTCTCTCTCTCTCTCTCTCTCTCTCTCTCTCTCTCTCTCTCTCTGTCTCTGTCTCTGTCCCCCAGGACCTCATCTCATCTCTGCTCCCTCCCATCCCCCATCCCCCAGGACCTATTTTGGAAGCACAATATTTTACATTTCTGGGTATAACTAAGAAAATTTCCTTTAAAAGCTTGGATAAGGTGAATATAATTTGTTAGACAATTAAATTATTTTATGATTTATGGCTAGGGTGTTGTGGGCAGCAGTTTCTTGGGTACTCTCTAAGAGTAAGGACTTTCAAAATTGAAATAGTAATTTATTTCATAATCTCTGAAGTAAACTCACCAATACTTTCCCAAAACAATTCACTGAAGGGAAGACAGCCACACACATTTATTTCCAGTTGTAGTTTGAAGCCAAAATTTAATTTGATATCTTTTTGTGTGTTACTCACTTTGCTTGTTTGAAGACTAGATATCATTGCATGCGGACCAAACTACTTCAGTCTTTATCTGTAATGGGTGTCATGCAGTTAATAACCTACAGTGAACTATTTTAGGTTTGTTGTTATCAAATTAATTTAAAAATAGGTTTAATGTTGGTGGTCCTTGTTAAGTGCTTTGAAGTATGGCAAAGTTAATTGTATAAGGACCTACAGTGATATTTTACAGTCAAATTGAAGATTTTTTTTTTTGTAGTAAGTGATTCATATTTTGTAGTACATGCTCCCCTCAGTGAAGACTGCCATTAATACTGAAACTAAAAAACCACATTTTCAGAGCCGATGTAAATTTTCATAGTTTAGATTTTATATGCATATATTTTACTCCATTTTGTTTGATAGCTGCCCTTTATTGTGCAAATTATGCAATTTAGTAGATTAGGAATGCTTTATTGTCTGAAGTCAGAGTTTAATGCACTAAGATTTGTCAGTTAGAATGGGATTAACTTGGTTGTAAATCACAGCAGATAATATTACTATTCATGTGCTCACTATACTATGCTTAAGAGTACGAGGTGACACAGTCTATATTCTTTACAGATGTTTTGAAGAGGCATCTAAATCTATTTTAACTGCCCTTAGATTCAGTTTAAATAGTTGTTACAAATAATCCTCTAATATCCCAAATTTTGTATAAACACAGCTGTCATGTCCCCGAAACTGCAATTTCACATTTAATTTCCTGAATCATGCATGAACTGTTCTAAAACTCTTCATTGTATTTAAAGTATGTCGTCATCCCAAAGATTAGGTGGTTTTTAGCATATGAGGTTAATAAATACTTTTTATTTTTGCTTTATGAGTATACTGCGTATTTACTGTGTGTGGCATTACTGCTTTGATGTTTGTGAGCCTGCTTGCACCCCCAGAGCATCGTGTTTGACTCACGCAGCCAAGAGCTTCTGTTGCATCTGATGGATTATGATGACTCTTCAGCGGATGAAAGTCTTGGCAGGTGAGAATCCAGCATATTTCACCTACCCACATTTCAGCATGATCTTTAATGAGGCAAATAAATATGTAACGTGTGACATAAAACTGGGTGTTTTCAAACACGTTGATCTGTGTTAACCAAGTCTTCGTTCTCATATTTGCTGTAAATTTGGGACTGGGTTATAGTAACAAAGTAAAGACAGGAGCATCTCCATGGTCATACATGAAAGATGAATGAACTTAATGTTTTTAGAGAAATGCCTCATTCCACACATGGAATTAAAGAATTGAATGTCGAACTTGTCCAGGATGCAGGATCTGCATTGTGACAAGTGAGATTCCTGTATACAATTTTTATCTGAATAGTTAACCAGGTTAGTCCTTATTATGCTCATTTTTTTCATGATGGAGATTAGGATCTGTCAGTAACTAATGAATTTTGATGACAGGCATTCATTGTTTCAGAAATGTGTATGTTAACTATATTATCTTTTTTGTACATTAAATAAGCCCAAAATAAAATTTTATTTGCAATCAGAGGATAATGTACATTCTGATTGTAATCTGTTCTTTATAAGTCTTGTGCAACATTCTAAAATGATGAATGTATGGAAGATAGAAAGAATATTTTGTGCCCATCACAGTTGACTGTAAGCACACTGAACAATCTGAATGAAAAGGTAGTCAGTATATTAAGAATATCATGTGAAAAAGTTTCCGTTTCAAATTAAGCTGCTGTTGATTATTTTTAAAAAAAGCTTAATGATACCTTAAAATAATAATGATATCACAGCACCATCATTCATGGGTGGAAATATTAAAAGTGCAAGATCCTGTAATGTAACATATTGCAGATTGATTTCTTTTATAAAGTACACACTTGTAGCACATTCTGTTACTGATGGTGACTGTATATTTTTTGCTTATGAAAAGTTCCCAGATAAGTTGCAGTTGTGAACCAGATGTATTTGTGAGCCATCACTTGAGACTAAGGAAATTAAATGGACTTTTGAATCTCAAGTAATGTGCTGAACATGCACATAACTAAATTCACAGGTTGCAGATGGTGGCAGTAATTGTCATTAAAAATTTTACCACTAGGATCCAGATACATTGCTATAGGATCGTACTACCTGCATGTGTTTGCTAAGTCAGAATTTTAACCATTCCTGAAAATAAAACAAAATTAGTTCTTTTGTGTGTGATTTCATTGGAGATGGCTAGACAAATTCATATCTTTTTAACTGAAGTTCTTCCTGCATTATTTCAGAACACTTCCATGTAGCTGCGTGAGTTTCCCACTGACACCCAGTTTTGTGTGTTACTAACAATATGCACTGAGATTATTTCAGTGTACTATTTTTAATCATGTAAATGTGATATTATTTTTCTTATTTCTTTTGTTCAGACCCTGCAACAGTACCTCATCTCTTAATTACTTTTCCAAGACCAAACTTGCAACCAATGGCTGTTCCCATGTGGCCCCGTAATGCAGGTACATGCTCTTGACATCTGTAATTTCCTCCAAGAGCCCATGTAAATCAACATTTCACTCAGTATATCCTCCTTAGTCACATTCATGACTCACTTGTTACCTTCAAATTGGTAGCAGGTTGCTAAAGTCATTAATAAATTGTGGTTTTTCGCTTATTAAATGGACAGTGGCAGATGCAAAATCTCAAATACTCAAGTGCCATAAACTTATGTACTGTAACTATGGTTTTGCTCAGAGAAATTAATCAGCATCCAGTTCCACATAGTCGATAAAACTAATTTCACTGACAAAGAAATGTAATGCGTATTCCCGTTTACAAAATAAATTTTGCTCCCAACATGGTCCAAACTAATAAATGGCTACTGGTTACGCAGGTTTCAGCAATCAGATCACTGTGATTGTATACAGTACCACTCTGTTTGCCTACTATTATGTGAATTATTATTACTCACATATTTTGCAAACATTGAGATAATAGTTGTTAACATATCAATTGAAGTTAATATAACCAGAAATTCCTCCATCATCCTCATTGTGGGCTATTACTAGTTATAGTTCCCAAAGAATTTGCCACAGATAACAATGTCACTTTGATTACAATTGATCTGTATGTTCCCAGACACACTATCTGCTGCACATTAGATATTGTCTTGGGAACAGCTATTCCGCCGCCTTTTATTACTTACAGTAACAGGTTGTCCTGTGTACCATCTCATGATCATAGCACGGCCTTCCAGTCCCACTAAAGTAAAAATTTTCTGCTCACAATAGCTGTTACTAAATTAAAAAGAATAATGGGCCTCATAATTATTTCTGTTTTTTCTTGCATTTACCCCCCCCCCCCCCCCCTTTGTGTCCCTTGCTCCCAATTATGTATACACTTCTACAATGATGCTCCTTTATGGTAAGTTGTTTGCTGCAGCTGTAGGGGTCTCTCTCTCTCTCTCTCTCTCTCTCTCTCTCTCTCTCTCTCTCTCTCTCTCTCTCTCTCTCTGTCTGTCTGTCTCTCTCTCTCACTCCTGTTCCACAACACAGTATGTTTTATTAAGAGTACTAGAAATAATGTAGAATTAGCATTGCATACTTTTTAACCATTTAATTATCACAATAGGTCACATAATTATAAGTTAAGTGTGATAATGCAGTTGTACTAGTTATAACTTATTTATTGAGAAATGTGGTATCTGAGGAAAAGTTTGTCTTTAAAAAGATCCTCCAGTTGTTGTTATTTTCATACATTTCCACTCAAAGTAGCGCTTCAGAAAGTCTTTAGACATAGCAATGTTTATTGGTCATAATACAAGTACTATAATTTAATGAGTGAAAGCTGCACACAAATAAGCATGCTTATGAAGTTATATTTATGAAGATAACTACAAGTGCATTTCAGATTGTCCTTCAGACAGTATTTTGTACATTGTTATTCATGGAAATGAGCCTTTTGAAATGTACAAATTAGGACCATCTGTACTCATCTGAACATCTATTCAGAAAAAAATTAATTTGCTGTATTTCAGAGGCACACAGCAATGCTATACCCTTCAAAAATCAGTTACTGGTGAAGTCAAAGCCGTATTGCATATTAAATGTTCATATAATTCTTTGGCTGTGAATGTCGGATGTTCTGGATAACATCCTTATAAGGGACTGCAAGTTTGTTCTGTATTTATTTCACAGTTCATTGTTGGGGTGCCTACTACATCACCAACAAAGCGAATTATCGCACTCACTTTCAGTTGGAGAACCACTGCTTTCTTCTGCTGCTATTTAGTTTTAAATGCACACAGTGACATATCAAACAATATGAACTGAGTAAAGTACAGTGATCACAACACTGATTACATATTCCGCAGAAACAGTTCCATATTCTCATTTGAGTACCATGATTTAAATGGCAAAATGTTCCTTCAAAAAGGCTATGGATGATTTGCTTTTCCATCTTTGTCTAAATGAGCTAGTATTTTTTCTCTTGTCTTCAATGCTGGCAGCAGTCTGTAACATTCCGAACTTCTAACAGACAGTGTTAAATAATGCATGTTTGTAGGTGTTGTTCATTAAGATGTTTTTGCCATATATAGCTTCAGTTTATTATATCATAAAATGAAGTGTTTAACTAAAAAAGAAAACAACTATGTTACCACATACAGACCAGTGTCTGCACATATGATTGTAGCTAGTAATTGGAAGTGACTATGTTTGGTAACCATAGATCTCCTCCTTTTTAGTGAGGTGGATCGAGGTTTTCACATGTCTAACTGGTACATCTGATGATTTTTCTTAGCACTTTGTGAATGTCAGTGCTTGTGGCTAGTTTTGTATTTGTGGTAATTTAGTTGTACAACATCCAATTTGTCATATCTCAATTATTTCTATGTCTAGAATTTGTAGGATTGTTGTAATGTGCTCTATGTTAAGAAACCTGAAGTGACAGGTGAAAATTCATAGACTCAGGAGCTTATCTTTCACTGCATCTTGTCTCTACATAATTGTGCAGTCCACACTAAATTGCACATATGAGCCTTTGGTTCAACTGTTAAATTTTAAGGGGATGGTTCCTTCTGTGAAGTCATGGCCAATTTCCTGCTCCAATGTCCAATGTGAGCTTGTGCCCTTTTTCTAATGACCTCAACAGCAGTGGGACATTACACCCTAAACTACATTCCTTTCTTTTTGTTAAATTTGATTACAACAACACTTACCACAGGTGGTAACCTATCAGATATTTAGTAAGTACAGTTTCACAGACAACACCTAAGAAGCCTACAGCTGCAGTTCTTCTATGTGACATCATACATACCCTTTGATAACAGATTGACAGTTATTACCTAGTTTTATAATGTGTATTAAAAAAGAAATGAGCCAGAGGCATAATTACAGAAACCAGTACTTGTATGTTAGTAGTATTGACCCTGGCTGTTGAGACACTTGCCCCACTGTGACACAAGGCAGTGAGTGGCTGTCTCATAAAATTCCTGGGGGTGCAATGTTAACCAGTTCCGCATGTACAACTGGACATCGTCGTCCGCCATGAAACGCATCACCCGACGTGAATCGTTTGCCCCCTCAGAACCTTTTTAAGGGGACCAAGATGGCCCCCTTCTGATTCACTTCTTGCAGCACAGGTCAACAGTGAATGCCCAGCGTTACTTGCTAACCTTGACCACCCTTCGCCAAGTGAACAAATTGAAACTACCAGGCAATCTCAATTGTGGGGTCATCCTGCTCCACGACAATGCAAAGCTTCATACAGCCAACACAGTGCCAGCACTCGTGCAGAAATTCAAATGGGAGGTTCTCAGCCAACCTCCATGCAGTCTGGACCTCTCTCCCTGTGATTATGTCATTATTGGACCCCTTGAAAAGGCTCTGAGCAGCAAATGATTCACCTCGGATGACAACGTCCAGCTGTACTTGTGGAACTAGTTAAGATCACAGCCCTGAGAATTTTATGAGACAGCCTTTCACAGCCTTGTGTCACAGTGGGACAAGTGTCTCAACAGCCAGGGTCAATACTTCTGACGTACACCTTATATATTGTTAGTTCCCGTTTCATTTGTAGATGATGTGTACACCTCAAAATGTTATTTTTGCAGCTTATACAAAGTGTGGAAATTTTGTAAATTTATATTGATTAAAACATTGTAAAACAACATGGTATAGAAACTTAATATCAATATCAGCTATTTGAACACATGTAAAAATTATAGGTAAGTTTTGAAATTAAATTATTGTAAACGGGGAGGGTACCATATAGAATTAAACTATTATTACAACTGTGGTGCAGCGAAAGTAAAGAATGCCTTCAGTATTTATTTATCTTGTACTCTTGTAGCGTCTGACAACTGTTTACAGAAGCAGCATGCGCTAAACAAACTGGGCACTGTGTGTGTTCTTTTCCTGCAGTGTAATATTTCTTATATGCTCATAAAGTTATATTGGTTAGAAATGGGATAGATAGTGTCTGAGTGTAGTGGAAAGCAAGAGAGAGAGAGAGAGAGAGAGAGAGAGAGAGAGAGAGAGAGAGAGCAAAGGAAATTTTGAGTAAAATACTATAGTAGAAGAAGATAATGAAATGGGTTTAATTGGCAACTTCAGTGTGATTTTAAAGGATAAAAAGAAATTAAAAGCTAAGTTTTCCATAAAGTAGCTCTATAAATGAAAAAGGTGCTGTGTGACAGTATTGCTAAGAAATTAACTTCTGTGATATACAATGTGCAAACTGGTTTGTTACAAGTTAGCATTAGAGCATGATCAGCTTCAGTGGTTTTTATTTCCCACTAATTTTCTTTTGTCATTCATCTTTCCAACTACTTTATCTCCAATATTGCATGTGATTGTGTATCTTACAACAGTCTGTTTTTCTGCTTTGTGTGCTATTTCACCCAGAGAATGGTGCTTCTTGTTGTTCAGGTGGTCCAGTTCTTTTCACAGTCTGCAGTGGAAACTTTCTTTTGTTTTAACTGCAGTACCTTTTATATCTTTGGCACTTTCCAGCAAATTCTACTAATATCTTTGTTCTATTCACTAACATAGTTGGGGGACACACACATGACTGTGTTGCATAAAGCTGCTCTCAGAAGATGTATAGAAATAACCATTAAATAAATGTAATTCTTGTCCAATTTTAGAAGTGTAAGTTTTGAATTCTTGGACTTTGTTCTTTTTGTAATGGTGTTACTGAATGGAATGCTACGGTATATGCATTGTAGATAGTGAGTGATATTTATGCAGAGCTGTAAAAGTTAGATTGCATTACTGCATATAGCTGTGATTTGTATTGATTATGTAAAAAGCTATTTTAATAAGGAAAAATGAAATCGTAAATTATGTGACTGCACAATAATTATTGATTTTATGCATTATTACAGTTCAAATATTTATTCTTTAATTTTTATTCATATTTTTATAATTGTTGCCATTTCAGTTGACAATAGATATAGTCCATTGACCTTTGAAATGTGTTGGATGTTATCTATTTAACACTTCAACCATTTTCAGCACACACACACGCATATGCATGTGTTGTTAATATGACTAGAGTGTACTAGGCTCATTCGTAATTACTAAAAGATGCTAAATTTACTATTGATACTGTGTGATGTTTTTTAAAAAAAAGCAAAACATAGCTCCTCTAGGAAAGGTCCTCTTTCAGGTGGAAATATGTCCTGGCATTCCTCTGAACTAAAAGACAACTTACTGTGTCAGTTGTGAGGGGATGTGACAGACTGTTTAATGTGAAGTACAAACAACTTTACCTTTTAACATGCGAGTTGAAAATCAGTTTAATAGGCTGAAAAATGTTTGACTCAGACTTCAAAAATTTTGATTAGGACACTCTCACTATGTTTGAGATATCACCCAATGCTATGCATAGCCTCCAAAATAAATTGATGCAACCAAAACTATTTAAAGGATTTGTACCATATTTTTCATGCGCTTGTGTTGCTCTGTTAACTCAAAGAAATAACCAGTTTTAGTATTTAGCCAACTTGGTATTATCATAATTGATACCTTTTCTTTATTTTGTTTTGTAAAGAAATAAGGGTTATTATAATCAAGAAGACAAAAAATGTAATCATCCCATCACCATCACTACTTTATATGCAAATTAATATTTCCAAAATTATACTTGCAGTTGTTAATAATTTCATATCTGTATTGAGTCAGTACAATCAGTATCAAAACTCCAAATTTTCTGCTGCTTCCAAAACACTGCTTGGATTTTAATTGTGTTATATTGCATCATTATGCAAAATATCATGTTGCCCATGGCACCTATATTTTTCTACAACATGGGCTTTATTCGTTTGAATTTTCTTGGTGCAGGTGAAGTAGTAAACTGCACGAGAAGAATATTGCAGGTGTAATATCTTAACTTTACAATTATTTGTTACAACCATGTTTGAACTGGGAGGCATATATATTTGAGAACAACTTCTCTTAAATCTGTGTAGTGTATATACAGCATACATTATGAATGACAAGTTAAACCAGTTTTAACTTGTAACATATAATCACATATTATGTATTTTACAAAAGGTTAACCTAAACCTAACTGCATGAACATACAGTAATATCGTAACAAACATTCAGTGTGGCGCTAGGATTAGTAACTTGATCTAAATGTAGAAGAAAATTAAGAGAAGTTTTCCTTCATGTAAAAAGTTCAATGTTAAGAATCACCATTAAGTTTCAATGCACATTGCACTATAAGATCTGGAACAATAGTAAAAATTTTCTCCTTTTCTATGTTGAAGCTATGTTAAGTATCAGGTGAGTGAAGAATACCCCCCCCCCTTTTTTTTTTTTTTTTTTTTTTTTTTTTTGTGTGTGTGTGTGGGGTACTAACTAAGTGTTAGGAAAATAAGCACAGATAATTATTTGTCATTATTCCTGAAAGAAAGAAAGAAAGGGAGGGAGGGAACATTATACGAGGGGTGGTCAAAAAGTTTCTAGCCTAAGATAGTTACCATAATGAGATTTTCACTCTGCAGCGGAGTGTGCGCTGATATGAAACTTCCTGGCAGATTAAAACTTTGTGCCCGACCGAGACTCGAACTCGGGACCTTTGCCTTTCGCGGGCAAGTGTTCTGCGGGCAAGTGCTCTACCATCTGAGCTACCGAAGCTGTGGCTAAGCCATGTCTCCGCAGTATCCTTTCTTTCAGGAGTGCTAGTTCTGCAAAGTTCGCAGAAGAGCTTCTGTAAAGTTTGGAAGGTAGGAGATGAGATACTGGCAGAAGTAAATCTGTGAGGACCGGGTGTGAGTCATGCTTCGGTAGCTCAGATGGTAGAGCAGTTGCCCACAAAAGGCAAAGGTCCCGAGTTCGAGTCTCAGTCGGGCACACAGTTTTAATCTGCCAGGGTTTCAGTTACCATAATGTCTCATACAAACAGCACCACCTACTTTTATGGTGCCCCTTTGTGGGTATGCAAGTCAAATTTTGTGGCTCCAGCTTTGTTAGTTTTACTGCTAGGATGTGTTGTACACCATAGTGTAAGGAAAATGCTGAATATCAAGGGAATCAAGAACCGTGCTGCAATTGAATGCCTTCATTTGAAGGGAATGATGCTGAAGGAAATTGCGGAGAACATGCGGAATGCACTTAAGGACAGTGCTTCGTCTCTTGCAACAGGGAAAAACTGGGTGTCTGACTTCAAACGCGGAAGAACGAGTGTGGAAGATGTGCTAAGGAGTGGAAGGCATGTCATTGTTGCCACTGATGGAATAGTGACTGATGATCCTGCACAATTGTATCGTGGATTACAGACAATGTTGCAGCACATTGAAAGCACATTTGGAATCTCCCATGGGTGTTCTCATGACATTTTTGTGGATATTTTGGGAATGTGGAAAGTTTCATCTCGGTGGGTCCCACAAGACTTGAATGAAGATCAGAGACAAGAGTGTGTACTGTGTTGTGAAGAAATTGTCCGTCAATTTTAAGTGGATGAAGATAGTTTTCTTGAAAGTTATGTGAGACTGGACAAAATGTGGGTTCACCACTTTGATCCTGAGACAAAACAACAGTCACAACAATGGAAATATCTTTCATCCCCTACCTCCAAAGAAATTTCCAGGTGCAAATATCATCTGGTCAGGTGATGGCATTGGTCTTCTGGAATGCAGAAATGGTAACTATCAGTGCATCATACTATTGCACCCTCCTGCATCGTTTGAAAGAAGAGATAAAGAAAAAAGGTGCAGAAAATTGGCACATGGAGTTCTTTCGCATCAGGACAGTGCACTGGTGCACAAAGCCCTCGCAATACTGGTAACCACATGACTGCAGGTTTGAATTGCCACATGATCTGCTGTATTCTCCAGATTTGGCTCCATCAGACTTTTTTCTTTTCCTAAACCTAAAAGAAAAAAAGATATCAAAGGATGATGATTTGACAATGATGATGAAGTGATTGATGCTGTGAACACTTGGTTGGACTTGAAATAGAAGACCTGCAGAAATTATCCGAGCATGCCCGCAAGTGTATTAGTGCACACAGGTATTATATTGAAAAATAAATTGGTCTTACGAAATTTCTGTCATTTTTTATTTGTTAGGCTAGAAATTTTTCGACCTCCCCTCGTATGTAATTGAATTTGCTGTTGTTTTAACTGTAAGGTATCACTTTTTCAACATATATGAATCAGACTTCTCAAAATGTGTAGTAAGAAATAAGTAGCTCTACTATAACAACAGTTATGTTCCAGAGGCATAAGGGACACAGCCATTATCACCCACATTTGTCTAAACTATCATTGCACACACCCCTTTCCCCCCACCCTTCCCCCCCTCCCTGTGCATCGCTTCAGGATTCTACCAGTAAATTGCAATCTAGAGATTGCCTTGCCCTTTACCTGTGTAATCTGATCATCCCATTCGAGATCATTTCGAATAGTCACACCTAGATACTTGACGGACATTACAGCTTCCAAAGACTGGGTATTTATTTTGTACTCATACATTAATGGGGATTTTTGCCTTGTTATATGTAGTAGATTACACATGCTAATATTGAGAGATAACTGCCAGTCATTACATCACACATTTATTTTCTACAAATCCTCATTGATTTGTAAACAACTTTCATGTGATACTACTTTCCTGTAGACTACAGCATCATTGGCAAACAGTCTAATGCCACTGTCAGTACCGTCAACCAGATCACTTATGTAAATCATAAAAAGCAGCGGACCTATTACACTGCCCACGGGCACACCTGAAGTTACGCTTGTTTCTGTTGAAGCCACCCCGTCTGTTAGAAAACTATCTATCCAACGGCATATGTCATTAGAAAGGCCGTAAGTGTGCACTTTTTTGAGCAAGCGGCTGTGCGGAACTGAGTCAAGCGCCTTTTGAAAGTCGAGAAATATGGCATCAACCTGGGAGCCGGTTTCTAGAGCCTGTTGTATATCATGCACAAAAATGGCCAGTTGTGTCTCGCTTGACCGTTGTTTCCTAAAACTGTGCTGGTTTCTGCAGATGAGCTTCTCAGAATCTAGAAGGTCATTATGTCTGAACACAAAATATGTTCCATGATTCTACAACAAATTGATGAAGGTGAAATTGGCCGATAATTATGTGCATCCAATTTCCTACCCTTTTTATAGATTGCTATGACCTGGGCCTTCTTCCAGTCCCATGGAATTTTCCGCTGTTCCAATGATGTCTGATAGGTGATGGATGAGAATGGTGCTATATTTGTAGCATGGTCAACATAAAATCTTACAGGGATACTGTCTGGGCCAGATGCCTTCCTGGCGTCTAAGGATCTTAAATGTTTTACAATCCCAGATACACTCAACACTATGTCAGCCATCCTTGTATTTGTTTGATAATTGAAAGTGGGAATGGTGCTGCAGCCCTCTACCGTAAACGAATTTTTGAAAACTAGGTTTAGGATTTCGGCCCTCTCTTTATCATCATCAGTCACATTACCTGTACTGTCAGCAAGAGAAGGTATTGAATTATTTGTAGCGTTCATAGATTTTACGTATGACCAAAATTTTTTGGGGGGTTATTTTTAGAATCTGTAGATAACATATTGCTTTCAGATTTGTTAATAGAATCTCTCATTGACCTTTTGACAGCTGCTTTCATTTCACATAATTTCTGTTTGTCAGCGGGGTAGTGACTATGTTTAAAACGACTGTGCAAAATTCTCTGCTTTCTCAGCAACTTCCTAATATGTTTGTTGTACCAAGGTGTATCCTTTCCCTCCCCTCTATTTTTGCTAGGCGCATACTTCTCTAGCACATTGTGGACAATACCTATAAATTCCGACCAAAGATACTCAATATCTTTGTGTCCCACAGTGTGTGCTTGGAGCTGACTATGAAGATATTCATTAATGCCACTTTTATTTGCTTTCCCACACAAGAAAACTCTGCACTGGTTTTTTTTCAAATTCCACTGACATAGAGGCCAAAACGACATTATGGTCGCAATTACCTTCTTCTAGATTAACTTCCTCAAAAAGATCAGGTCTGTTTGTCTCCAAGATATCTAATACGTTCCCATCTCGAGTTGGTTTTCTAACCAATTGCTCAAGGTTGTATGTTGAGTGCACTCCTAGAATAACTTCACACGAGCCTTTGCTTCTGCCCCCTATGATAAACGTGTAATTTTCCCAGTCAATTGGTGCCAGATTAAAGTCTCCACCTATAACTAATGGACAATTTGGATATATATTTCCTATGTACTCAAGACAGAATATACTGGTGACAGTAATAAAATAAGTAGTTATGGTATACATGCATGAGATAGGTATGCACCTGCGTCTTTCAAGAGGTATGACCCATGGTGCAAGAGGTTGTGAGGAACATGTGGGTGAAAAGACTATTTTGTAACTGATAGGGGACTGTATGTGATTCCTCTATGGAATCATGTCGTTAAAGGGAAGGGAAAAATGTGTCTTTTTTATAAGGAGCAGTCAAATGGAAAACAAGGCAGATGGAGTAAAGTAAACTGTGTATTATTTCAGAAGTAATTACTATAACTGTTAATACATTTATCCCACTGTGAAACAAGATGGTGGATGCCTTCATGGGAAAATGTTTACAGTTGCTATAGAACCATCATTGTACCCAGTTGTGCAGTTCTTCAGCCAAAGCAAATACATGGCCATGAATATCTTTCTTCAGGGCACCAAAATGAAAATTGTATAGGAAGACCACCTACATGTTGCCAAAATCATTATGCTGACTATGCAGCAGATGTTTTGCTGGGAAGCCCTTTTACATCCTCCCTAAAATCTCAACCTCTTCCAGTGTCATTTTCATATTTTTGGTATGCTGAATGAAGACATTCGTGGTTGTCAATTTCCTTCGTCTGGAGAGGTACCTGTCTGAGTTCAATCATTGTTCTGTAGACAACCACAAAAATTTTTGCATGGTGCTGTTGACTGTCTTGCCTCACAGTGGGATAAATTTATTGATAATTACAGTGATTACTTTTGAAATAATAAACAATTTACTTACTTTTTTTCCATCTGTTTCATTTTCATGTGACTGACCCTGTATGTACTTTTAAATGAATGTTAGTTTAATCAAAACTGAAAACTGAATTTTGTGTTCTTGAAGTCAGAAAAAGATTCTACTAAATTGTAGAATAGCGAGTTAAAACATTCTCTGCATTTGTAATCACCTTGGACAGTTTTTGGAGATTTTTGCGAGTCCCAAAAAGGTTGGGCTTGCTTCCACCATTTAGTTTAGGTTCCCTCCAACAGAGTTAGAGATGTACACCCACCCCCATTGCATTTATTCCTCACCTTGTAAAATATTGCTTTGAATTCAGATGGTGTTCCTCTGGAGTTTGCTCACATCTAACGGTTTTTGGAAATATTGATGTTGCAGCAAAATATGTTTGAAGCTGTGGAAAATCCGGGATGGATAATAACAATACACTCGTGTGTGTGTGTGTGTGTGTGTGTGTGTGTGTGTGTGTGTGTGTGTGTGTGTGTGTGTGTGTTTTCGAAGCTGATGAAAAGTGATTCTGTATATTTTGAGAGGGATTACCTACCTTCTCTCTCTCTTCCAATTAAAGCCATTTGTGGAAGCAGATGTTCCACATACAAAATTTGGTTCAACTACTGCACATTATTATTAATTTTTTGTGGGAATGGCCATCAATCACCAGCCAACAAATATAAACTGCCACAGGCAGACTGTAGTGAGGATTAAGTTTGACCATCCATCTGCACAGAATGTCATTCATCACAACTCCATCCATATTAGCAGCTTCTTGACTGATATAAACACCCCAAAAGTAATAAGTAGAGAAGTAAGCAACATTGTTAACATGAAGAGCAGCTGAAACAAGGCCTGATGCTAACCAAACTAACTTACCAGAGGCAAGTTGGTGAGGAGCAATATTATGAACAATAAAACTTAGAAAGGAGTAATAAAAGGTAATGAATGCCTGAGAAGAGAAACAAACAAATCGATAAACAATAGAACCTCCTTGCAGACATTTGGTTTGGAACCATTCCTTTATTAAACCGTGTATAGCAGGTTATCTTGGATTTACACACATTTGTGATCTCAACTATTAAATGTTTTGCTCTGTTGAAACAAGAAAATTAAAGTTTCTTGCTGAAGATAATATGAAATATCATATGATGTAAATGCAGTAACTGGTGTCAAAGCAGTTTTGTTTCTATTCAGAGGCAGGAATTATTATGAGCAAAGCTGCTCGCTGTCTTAGTGTAGAAGGTGTATGGTGTTGCCAGATTTCAAAAAGTACTATCTTATGAACACAGAATGGTTTTGGAAACTTGTTTGTAATTTACTGTGATTGAAAAGTGCATTTAAATCGTTGTGGTCAATCTCTTCAGAGACAACTGGTGAATCTAAGGTGAAAGATTCTGCCTAATAGAATAACGGTAGCCCTAACAAAAGCATCACATCACCTGTTTCATTGTATTTCACATAAAGTATCATCCAGAGTTGAATTTTTCAGCTATTTAGTATATTTATCTGGAGTTAAGTCCCTTCCACAAGTAACGATCATCTGCTGTTGAGATAGATAGTTTTCAGTAATAAGAGAATTTGTGAAAATGTAATTTGTGCAGTTTCTGGCATGGCATTTTAAAGTGAATTTTCCACATCGTAAAAAAACTGTACTGTTTAAGGCTTGCATGCTTTCCAAAAATTTATTCATGATAAAAAGAGAGTTAGGCGTACATACGTACAGTTTCTTACATTTTATAAATCTTGATTTTTCTAGACACAATGATTTTATTTTAGCTCTTAGAACCCAAAATTTCACTAGTCATAGTTTCTGATTCTTTGTAAAAGTGCTGCCATTATTGCACTGTCAAAGTAAATTGATACCTAACAGGAGAAAATGGGCGTTGATTGCTGGGAAAACTATACACACTTTTATTACAAAAACTGAAAATTTTTGTGTAAGCATATAGGTAACATGTTCAGACTTGCCAAGATATTATTTGACTGTAGTGTGGTATATTTTTCGTTTATGAAGTGAGTTGAATGTTATAAGCACATACAATACAAGTTAGCAAGATACAGTTTCAAATTCTGGTACTTTCTTTTGTAATATTACAAATATAATGGTTGTCACTTTAAAGAAGTTCATTTAGTATTGTGCATGTTTTCAGTAGGAGATAACCATATTTCATTCTACATTGAAAATCTGTTTACAGAGAAAGATGTAATCTCTAATGCTTAAGTGAAAAGTTATGTTGAACACCAGAAGTAAAGTACATTGTGAAACTTCCTGGCAGATTAAAACTGTGTGCCTGACCGAGACTCGAACTCAGGACCTTTGCCTTTCGCGGGCAAGTGCTCTACCATCTGAGCTACCGAAGCACGACTCACGCTCGGTACTCTTCTGGTACAAGTTAATTATTGATGAGTTAGTATAAGTGTCTGTATTATTAACAGGGCTGCTATGTCATATTCAGTGCTAGACAATGGCAGAATGATATTTGTGATATGAGTACTTGATACCAGGTAGGTCCCTCCTACAACTTCACAAGGTGTGGCAACCCGATATGACACTCACTCAACAAGTGACAGGTGACCTTTGCAAAATTTAGAATCTTGCAAATTTATACCCTTACATGTATTCCTAGTGATTGTTACTTTTAAGTTCTTAAACATGGTTTCTAAACCACATACCAGTTGTGCTTGGTGGGGTTCACATTTGTTACATACAATGAGCTATTGTGTGAAGCTCCCCAAAATAATCATCAAACCTAGTTTTAATGTTACTTGCCATGTAAGCGTATGTGTTGTCCTTTTAGAATGTTTTATAGTTTGCGCAGGCTGTTGTTGATAGACTCTACACTATCTTTCAGTATTATCTTCATCAGCTTATGAAAGCTAAAATGTCGATCGACACAATTTGTCCAGTCCTCAGGAAATCAGTACAATTGATGGCCTAAAGTATTCTGCAAAATATACAAATCTATCAGCTCAAACAAGCATGTACAGTGATTAGTTTGACGAACATATCTTCAGTCCTCCACTTTCCAGTGACTGACTGAAATTGTTAAGTTGATGTGCAATCTCATAGAAGCTGATAAATACTTTTCTGTCTTCTGTTATATACCTCTGTCATAGTGTGATTAAGGTTTGCTTTGTCATGCTGATTGTTTTGAATAATTCCAGCTATTTGTTCCCATTGGCAGTGATGTAGGCAGGGAAGAAGACAGCAGCATCTGTAATGTCTCCCAAGCAGTTTTCTCAGTACATGACTGTTGCATGGATCGAGGCTTGTGGAATCTATGTACAACATAAAATATGTTACGTCCCATCCATCTGCCATTCACTTTGGTGCCTCATTTCTCAATTACTTGTAACTAACAGCCCTGTGTGGCCTGTCATTTTATAAATTAGTCACCCTTCTTTACAGATATTGGTAAATTTCTTCATAATCATTACCATCATTGACATGACTGTACATTTAGCAGCACTTGTGTATGCAGGCTAATAACACTCGGCATGTTTATAGCATCAGGTGCACACAGTAATGTTGTTACAGTACTCGAAAACCAAGAAACTGGATCTTGCACATGCATGTTAAGACTGTAGTATAGTAAGAACAGTGCATTAGACCATTGTATTCTGTACCTATGCATAGTCCTCCATGGTAAAGAAAATGTATTAGTTACATGACAATGATTTGTATGTTTATGTATCACAAAAGAAAAAATGGAACAGAAGTCTGTAACATTCTTAAGTAATTCCACATAAGTAGATATACTTTTTCATGCCATAGTTCTTTGATGTATGTTATTCTGCGACTGGTAATGCAGTCTTTATTTGTCTTTGTTTGCTCATTATTTCAGCAAAGTTGCGTAGCAAGCAGTTGTAATATTCTCACAAAGAAGCATTTCATTTAAATGATGTTTATGTTTATGTCGAAGGCGAAGATTACATCCCAAAAAGCACAGATGTTGTCATTCGAGCTGTGGGATTGGGACCCCGGTTTCCCAGGCATTGAAAATGACGATTTTCTTGGCAGGTAGTTTAAAATGATTTCTACTACTTGAGGTTAGAATTTTTTTGTGTGCTTATTTTTGTTTCAGAAATGTACCAGAATGCCTGCTTCCATACAAACTTACAACCTTTCTGCATAGTAATATCAGTTGCTCATGCAAGTTTCTTACGTGGTATAGGTTTCCCTAACTATATATTCTCTTTATAAAAGTTAGTTTCTAGCCCATATTTCATTGTAGTGTATGGCCACACACACCACATAGTGTGTAAAGTAGTATTTGGCAGTTTAAGAACTCTAAATTTAGTGTTGTGATATACTATTGAAAAGTAATGTGGTGGCCTCTGAAAAAGAATTGAAGTTTTCCCCATTATCTTTCAATACACATACTTAGGAAAAATAAATAAACAAATAAAAAAATTAAGAAACTTTCATATTTCTGCAGTACAGGACTCTTTCTATAACTATTTTATATTAAGAGTGAAATGATATTAATGGCACACCAGTGATATTCGAATACTGACAGAACTTCTGCATACAGCAGGAATTTTTTGGAAACTTGCTAATGAGTTGGTATCCTATAGCCATGTAACATTTTCTTTCCTAATCAAACATCAAAAGTGCATTGCTGAATCAGATACCCAATCTTGGGGACAGGCCAAAGAACTAGAGTGTGTTGTGAAGGTCATGTAAATTGAATAATTGTTGAAATGTGGTAAATATTACTGCATTTCAACTATACATAACAAGAACTTTACAAGGCAAGTTAAAAAGTTGCACAAATAGTGAGGTGCAACATTGTTGTTTTGACCGAGAAGCTACTTGTGAGGGGCCTGCATGTACTGTTTTAGGGTATTGGATCTCTCCGTGACTGTAACAAGATACCAAGAAAAAGAATCTATACCTGTGGCCAAGAAACTGAGGTGCAGTTACCACATTGGACATCCCCAAGACCTGGAGAAAATTTAACAAGTGTGATGAAAAATCAGTATGATTTTTTTCCTTTTTTAATACCTTGTTTTAATACCCTAAAGTGCACACTGTGCACTTACATGACTCTACTCATGTTGCTGGTGTAACTTCATCCAACTGTCAGCTGCAGTATGACTGTAAGTTGTTTCGTAAGTCACTGCATTCATTTGTAAGTTCCATTATTTCCACCTCTGATCCACTTTATTTCTAATCATTTCCAGAAATGAAAATGCTACTGATTATGTATTAGCAGTATGAACAAATAACATGACTGTTGTCCAGGAATTCTTGTAGGTAACTTCTGCAACAGTTTCATCTGGTGGAGGAACTGCTTAACTAAGGAAGTGAAGCTACAGCGAATATAATCTGAATAGGAACTTACAAATGTTTGTGCTTCCCAATGTCTGAATGCTTCTTGAATTTCCCTCATGTATTGTATGCTGCGGCCTGTAGATCCAAAATGAATATTTTTAATTTTTGGTGCAAATAAATACAGGTAGTCTTTCTGTTTTGGTGTTTAAAACTGTGTGTTCATATACTTACACAGGACAGTTTGGTGGTGGAGCAGACAAAGCTTTGAAGTGTGAAACCTGCTGAGTTAGTGTTCTGTAAGATTGTGCCTGACAAATCTGTATGAAATAAATCAGTTTTTTCAGTCATAAAAATTCAGACTTTAAAGGTGTATTTTATTTAGTAAGTTTGTATGGAAGCTTTGGTCATAGTAAAGGTATTGTGGTGTTTAAACCCTTGGTGATTTTCTGTTTTGTTTATCCATCTCCCAGATTTAACACCATATATTATATCCCATTACAACTGCTTGCTAATGCTCCTGGGAATTGATTAATTTCATTTGGAATTTTTAATATCCTAATATGTGTGATCCTGCCAGTCATGAGTTGATGTATATACCAGAAATTCCCTTTCCATTTTCCGCCAATTATGTTTTGTGACTTTTTTATGAGAGGTATGCTTTGGTTTTCATGTTGGAAAAATGTATGTAAGGGGTGAACAAAAAGTTTCCATTCAAACGCCATACATTCTGCATTAGTATGCCAATCAGGCAAAAACACCTGAGCAGTGAGGCAATCATCCACCAACACATCATGTTGAAAATACCCATTTTGTAAAACACCATGTCCTTCTTTGTGAAGAAGTCTGTAACCGCCTGCATCGGATCATCATCCAGCAAGAAATATCGACCCTTTGAGGTATTTTTTTAAGGGACCGAAGGCATAATAATCACATGGGGAGAGGTCAGGACTACAGGGTGCGGAGGATGAAGCAGCAGCATCCCTTGTTGCACTGTTCTGGAATGGTGGATTTCGACAGACATACTGCACCGTATACATCCTTCATTTTCCTATACATCCTTCATTTTCCTATTGGTATCTACCGGTCTTTTCCCTTTGGGAGCCAAGAAGAGAATAACAGCACATTGGTCCAGTTTGGATGCATTTGGTAATAATATCACCATAGTTCATATAGAGCATATTTAGCATGCACACCTCAGGAAGACACAAATGCCCTACAGACCCCTTGCCTATATGTTCACATTGGAGTCTGCTGCAACACCCTCAGATGGAAACTTTTTGACTGTCACTTACTCTTTCATATGCTAGACCCAGTTTGCATATTGTAGCATGGTTTGGTGTGCAACTGTCAGAGCCATGTGATGTAACATCAATTGCTTCAAGTTTCATCTGTTTAATTTTATGTAGAGTTATCTTTAGTTGTTTGCTTCTGTTTTTGTGTGTTGGTGGTTTTTTTTAATGTTATTCTCTTTAGCCTACAATATTAATGTTTCTCTGCATATGTGTGTGTGTGTGTGTGTGTGTGTGTGTGTGTGTGCGCGCGCGCGCGCATTCGTGTTCCATCACATCACTGACAGCAGGAGACTAGAATGTGGCATATGTGTCGTCATGAGCATAGTTTTGAAGCATTAATACAGATAAGCATACTTATCCCCAAGTATATATCCCCTTGGGCTTTCATGGCATGGCAAGGAGCTCATTTTAAGATAGAAAAAAGGTTTTGTTAACAAATCTTACATGTATTGCTATTGTATGTACTATTTATTTGCCTCCAATAATGCAAAAAAATTGCTTAGTGACTTGCTCCATTCCTTTGCAACTGGTACAGACATTTATAGTTTTTTTTTTTTTTTTTTTTTTTTTTTTAATAGCTTCCATAAAATAAAAATTCGTGCTTATTGTTAAGCTCTCGCATATTCATGCTTTTAATTAGTCAGCTATTTTTAGGTGTGCAGATTATGAATTGTGATCATTCACAGCTAATTGAGTTGATTTTTATTCATTATTTCATAACCAGAAAATATGAGCAACCTGCAGATCCTACAACTAATATTACTGTTTATATATGTTTTTGCTGTTTAAATTTTGTTCTCATCTCACTGAATTATTTGTTGCACATTTAACTTTGTTGTCCCTCAGTTGAGCAGAGACTCAACAATTTTGTTAAATTCTTGTTTCTCTTCCTCCTCCAACAAATGCTAGGGTTGCCTTTTTCTGACTTCGTTTGAAGGTGGCCTCTAGTAGAAGTGTCTCACATTTTTTTATATTAGAAACTAGAATATACTCAGAGAGTACATACTTAATGTAAGCCCATGATCTATTAACAGCAGTCAGTTTTTTCATTGTGGTCTTTTAGAGAATTACACATTATGGTAAGTTGTTACATTGTATGGCCATGTGAAGATAAACTTGGCTGCTTAATAGTGCCGCCTAAGTAGTTACGTCCATTTTAAAAGTATTCTGTAGTTGCAAGACTATTTTATAATTGCTTTTAATCAAAATGTTTGCTGCTAACATATCAGCTTTATGTCTTTGAAGTTTTTCCTGTGTCAGCTTTTTTGCTAATATTGTGCTGTTTATTGTGTCTCTTTGTTAATAGTTGACTTTCTGTTTCAGGTGTGTACATATTTTCAAATCTCTGATGTACATATTTTCAAATCTCATTTGTTATAAGTTATTGAATCAAGTTATGTCATTTACTCACTGTTTTATAAAAGCAATTTCATCTTTACATGCAGTGTGCTGTGATTGTTTTGTTAGATTAATTTTCCTGCTTGGCCTTCACATCCATTGGTTTGTATGATGTAGGGTGTGGGTTTCTAATTTGCCACTTTGCTAAGTCTGACATTTATCATTGCTTGAAAAACACACTTGTGTTTAAAAAATAAAAAAGAGAGCACCTTGAATGACTAGAGGATGTTCATATTCACAGGACATATACATCAGTATGTTCTGTAGAAATGATTAGCATTTCAGTCACCCCTGTTCAGCATGTGTCCTGTTGCCTAGTAGGCACAGGGACCACCATGGGCCCTGATAACTTGTTTCACGCATGATGGTATCAACGTAGATAAGGCACAAATGGATTTCTGTGTTTATAGCCATCCATGTTGCATTCTCTTGGTTCCGAAGTTCATCTGTGGTGGTTGGCATTGGGTCACAGTGCTGCACCTGTCGTTTCACCATATCCTACACATTTTCAATAGTTAACAAATCAGGTAATCTGGTGGGCCAGCTCAAAAGGTCAAGATCCTGTGATATCAAGAAAACACATGTTTATGCAGCAACATGTGGTCGTGCATTTCCTTGCTGCAAAATGGCATCTGGGGTGTTGTGCAGAAAGGGTACAGTTACAGGTTGCTAGATGCTTCTCACATATGTCACACTGGTCACAGTGCCCCAGACACACACCAACTGTGATTTTTGATTGTATCCAATGGCACCCCACACCATAAAGCCTTGAGCTGGTGCTTTATGTCATGTGAAAACGCAGTCACTGTGATGCTGCTCCCCCTGTCTGTGGTAATCCAAAATGCAGCCATCATTTTCAAACAAACAGAACCTGGATTCATCTGAAAAATCTGTCTGATGCCATTCCTGTGCCCAGTGACATCATCCATACATCATTGCTGTCTAGGATGTTCTTGCACATTCTTCAGAGGTGGGCAGAGAAGTGTATAATGTGCACGTAACCCATACCATAATAAACAGCTACGGACTATCATCCCAGGTAGTATACGATGTGTTACACTGTTCCATTGTTGTGCCAGAGGCGAAGAGTATGCAGATCTGTCCTGCAATGCCATTCATATGAGGTGTGGCTTTTTTTCAGGGGACAGTCTGGGTGGTGCGACCTGACCCACCTCGTCGTGTTCTACAGGCTTCCATCAACCATTCTGCACACACCCATTGCACTGCCAAAAAACTTCGTTCCACATGAGCAGCAATTTTCCAGATGGATGCATCACATTCTCTCATGCCATTAATTCACCCTCTTCCAGACTCGCTGATTTGACAGTACAATTTGTGCATACGTCTGTGAGGCATCTTGCATGTCTGCTCAAGTCACATTGATCCATTACCTTCAGTTTATAGCAACAATGAGAGCCACAGACACATTTTACAGGCAGGTTGTATTGTGCCACAATATCAATATTGACCCTGAACCCATGGGCCGACATGGTTCAAATGCTACTTCTTCAGAACGTACTAATGTACATGTCCTGTGAATATGCACGTCCTATCTCTGGTCATTCAAGGTGTTCTGTCTTTTCTGAACATGAGTGTGGTTTAGTGCCACTTAAATTTTATGTTTGATTATAAAATAATGAGCTTGCTGTTTTTAATTCCTCTTTGGATATCAACCTACTGATTTTTTCTAATTTGTATGTTTGCCAGTTAGGTTATTTAATTTCAAACTATTAACTAGAATATATGTGTGGCTCTGCTTATGTCTTCTAATATTGAAAAAAATACTTCATAATAGATTGCAGCTCTTGAGCAATACCAGCACCTCTTGCTCTCCGTTACCAGTCGTTTGCAAAATTTTAAAAATAGTTTCCAAGGGCCTTCACTTATCTTTTTCTGCTGGTATCAGTGTTAACTCATGAACTGCAGTCTGTTTGTTTCTTACCCTTCTTTACAGATTTCGTAGCTAGCATGTTTGCCTTCACTTCCTCATTCAATATAATTTGGTTTATGTGTTTTCAGTTAACTTAATTTTCCTGTACTATTTTATTCTGCATAAATTGCAAGTAACATTGTGTTAACTATAATTAAGTTCTGTGACTGGCTCTTAATGTGCTTTTGCTTCTTACACTTCCCAGTGTGTGGTAGAGGAGGTGAATAGCCAGTACGTGCTATACAAGCTCTTTGACAAAGATAGAACTCAAGATGATTTTCTTGGAAGGTATTAAATATTTCCTATGGAACAGTTCTTTTTAAATACGTATTTTATACTGAAAGCATGAGTGTTAAAAATGAATGACTGCAAGCAATGTCATTGCTAGAACAAGTATTTATTGCATTATCCTTGAAGCTGTGCTAGCACAAAGAGTTGGTTATGTGATTGACAAACTTTCATCTTTGAAATCTTGATTCTCCCTTACTGTGTAGTATTTTAAGAGCAGTTTCATATTATGGCAACAGGCGTTTGCTTTCTTTACACTGCTTACCTAGCATGTCTTAAGAGAGTCCATCCCTTTGCTTAGCTTACTTCCCAACCTCTGTCCTCTCAGAAAATATCTTTTCACCAATCTGGCTAGCAGTACCAAATAACATTACATTTTCTAACAAATTTTGTCCATTTCAGTTATTCTTTGTACGAATTTCATATAATCCCAAAATTTTTCATCTCAAAACTTATCATCAACATACACCACTGCATAGAATTGGAATCAAGTACTAGTGCAAAGAGCAGGTCACTCAACAAGAACTAACACTTTACACTGAAAGGAATGCTTATTGATCACACAATAAAGTGTGACTGAAGCTGAGCTGCCTCCTTCATACGAATGAGCTCCTATTTATACATGCAGGTACATAAAGCATTCCAGCAGATTAGAATATTTTGGAAATAAGTTAAACCCAGAACCTCCCATATTGATTGTGGCTTTTGTTGAAGGAAGAGGAATCTGAATTCCACTCCTGAATGAGAGTCCAGTATCATCTGAACAGCTGCACTTTTGAGAGGGAACGGACTTGCAAATAAATTGAGCTGAAGGTTCCATGAAGTATAATTGGAGAGGGCTAGAATGCTTCATTAACCTAATAACTAAGCTGCTATTTTATCACTCACCAGCACAAAAAGTAGCCTTTGGAGAAGTTTTAAGTTTCCTTGTTTTCCTACAGAAAATAACCATGAGTGAACCCTCACTCAGTAAGTTTGCTTCTCATATTTTACTGGACTGTTTCAGTTGTAGAACCTTGAGCAGTAACAACAGAACTTCATCAATTTAGTACCTGCTTTGTCTTCTGAAACAAGAAATTTGTAAAACTGTCAAGGTCCTTCTCTTTCGGTATGAAATGTACTATCTTCACCATTCTTCATCACACTGCCCATCACTAGGATAACAACTTACTGCTAGAGTCATTTACAACACTCATAAGTCATCATTTGTTTTATAGAACATCTCAGATGAATAGATATTTCCACCAAATTGATGTAAATAATGTTAGTACCTTCATAAATATCCTTCATAGCTATACAAATTGATTTCTCATTTTTTTTCTTTCTTTCTTTCTTTCTGATACTCTTGCTGGTTTCAACTATAACAGAACATGTGTCCTCATAGAAATCTGTCTGGATGATATTGTTGTGGGGAAAAATGCTTCTGAGCCTTCACTGACAGTGCAGTTCGGATTTTATATAAAAAGTCGGACCCTAATATTAAGAAGTTTATGCATTGTCCTTCAGTGAAGTGCAAAAATTCTATCTTGCATTTATTCGACTACCGGTGTCTTAGAACTTGTGCACATTTAGTTTATTATTTGGAATTCATCTAATATTAAATGTTTTGTTTGCCGCACAATACATATCTTTGCAGCTCAGATTTTTGTGTCTACATTCACAGATCACTTAGTTTCTTTTATACTCTTCCAGCAGTTCGAGTCTGAATACTATGACACTGTCCAGTGTATACACTTGAAATTCTTAGTGAGTTGATAGCACTTCATGAGACGTATAATATAAGTAAATATGATCATGTAGCTCTACATAAAAATAAAGACATTCATCCTCTTTAAAGCTTATAAATATAAGGTGTTTAATAAAACAACCAGAACTCTAGAACAGGTATAAATAATTTGGTAGAAGTCGTGACCATTTTGTAGATAGTGCCTGAATGAGGCTATGAATACATATGTATTTGAAAACAGTTTGAGCTAAAGACTGAAATACACATTGTCAGGACACCATGTAAGAAGGGCAATATAAATTTGTCAACAGCTGCCTAAAACTTTCTCGGCTTATATTGATCTCAAATATTTGGGTACTGTAATGGCTCAAAGATTGCTGCTCATATGTGGAACAATGGAATTCAAAAACAGTCATTGCTTGGGTCGTAGGAGGACATCTTTATAAGCATTGCTTTTTTGCTTTACCTTGACACACAGTGAAAACTATAAACAATAAATTATGGCCAGTTGAGTTTTTCTGTGACCAAGATACCTTATTGAAAGTGATGCAAAGTAGTTACTTATTCAAAGGGGTTAGCCATAAATTCCGCATGAGAAGAAATGACAAAGGGTATTACTTCATAAAGTCCTCAGGTGGTTTAGATATATGTGAAAAATCTTTTGTTTTATATGTTCGTGACAGATGAAAATTGTGAGCCAGGGGTGAACTCAAACCTGTACCCTTGTCTTTTGTAGACTGTCCACATATGTCAGGGAATTTTGAGTCAACACATGTTGTTCTTCACAAGCAACAAAAACAGTTGAAAACAAGTAATGCATCAGTTTCTGATTTAATTACTATTCAGTTCTACAAAAAGTACTTTCTGACATTGGTTCCTTTCTCAGCTTGCATTTACCACAAAGCTCTTATATAATACACACTCCCAACCAACTGGGAAAAAGTACTGATTGCTCCCATGTATAAGGAAAGTAAAAGAACGGGTGAGCAAAATTATTGACTGATTTCCTTAATGGTGATCTGCAGAATCCTGGAGCATGTTCTATGCTCTCACTAAAATCCTTCTTTTTATTCATTTATTTACATTTTCTTTGCATGGTGCCATCAAAATGATGGCTTTTGCACACATCATAAATAACTGTGTGACAATAATTCCTCTTACAAAGTTTTTTACATGTTGCACAGTCTTCTTTTTTACAGCTGATACACTGGTTCATGTCATAAGCAGTGTCATGAAATTCATTGAATGAATATAAACATTTTGCTATCAGAAAAGACAGATCAATTAATTTTCTGTTGAAATCATTCACCTTGCATGTTCTAAGAAAGTTTGGTAGTTTGTTGAAGCAAAGTCAAACCATAGACTTCGAACTGCCATTTTTAATTTTGTTCTCTTGTGGAAATAGTTGAATTTTGTTCTGGTGTTTTGATCATGTATATCACTTCACTTTGATAACTTCCATTGGTTGATTCATAAAAAATGTAACTAATTTGAATACGTGTAAAGAATATACAACATGATTCTCTCTGGCCCTAACCTGTGTATAAGTTTCATTGCTCTTTTCTGTAACAGCAATATTCTTTGTAAGTGGACATCAGCTTCACAGCCCCACAATTCAGTCCCGTAGTTAAGGAAGCAGTAAATCATTCCATAGTATACTGCTTTAATTGATTGTGAGAAACCATCTATGTTAACTGGCTAAGGAGGTACCTGCCACTACTGACCTGTCCAAATATAAAATTAATGTGATTTGTTCACTATAATTGGCATCAGCATAAGCACCTAATAATCTACAGCTGCCACTTTCTGTTGCTGACATGTTACATACATAATTTACATTGCTTTTCTCACAAACTGCCCATTTTAAATGCCAGTACTTGAAATTCATTGACATTTACCTTGATGCCACAATCATTGAAGAATTTTATTAATTCTATTGCACCACTAGTAGCAAAAGTTTTTAGTTCCTTCTATTCTCTAACACAAGCTGAGATTAAAGTGTGTTCTGCATAGCTTATTATATGGGAGTTAGTGGATTGAGCAGTGTCATTAATATATGTGAGGAAGGGGAAAGGGCCAAGATACACCTTGTATTCCTGTCTCATCAGTGACTTGACAGTTTATAATTTTATTGCGTAATTTATGTCAGTTTAGTGCATTGTTTTTGATTCAGCAGGTATGTGGCTAGTAGATTCAAAGATGGATCCCCACAATACAGTATGACCTCAGGTGTTTAAGAAGTAACCTACAGTTTACAGTGTCGAAAGCTCTTGCCATGTCAAAAAATATAGCTAAAGTCTGCATCTTCTGGTCCAACAGGCAGTACAATTCAGAGAAGAACTTTGTAACTGCTGTGGTTGTGCTTAGCTCTTTTCTAAAGTCATGCCGATAATCTCCTACCAGTTTTCGTGTTGTGAAAAAGGCACTAAGCTTTCAAATATCTTACTAAAAGAGAAAAATAATAATATTGGTCTATAGTCGAAGATATCATCCATACTTCCATTCTTATAAAATAATTTTACGACACTCATTTTTAGAACAGTCTGATAGATATTTTCTGTAATGCTGTAATCAATTAGATGGGTGAGAGACTTTTGAGAGTCCTTTTAAGCATACCTTAGTAATTGCACTGGTTATACCATTCCACTCCATTGAAAAATTTTTTATTGCCATGCATATTATCTTCCATACTACCTACTTATTCACTTCCATAAATTCAAACTTGGTACACTGAGGTGAGATGGTGTCTCGAGTTGTGCATCTATAATATGGGTTGCCGTGTGATCTCCTTGTCAGATCTGTAGCCCCTCTTTATTTACAAATGACCATTGTGGCAGATCATGTCACACTCGAACATTTGTGATAACAGTGTTCATATTGAATAGTTCAGGCAATAAGTTTCCAAAAACATTGGAGGGATGTCTTGCTTTCACTTTTATACACTTCATTGCTGTCACCTATAGTCACAACATGTTTGTCTTTTGTAGTTGACTTGTCTCTGCTGTAATATTCTTTGCCACTGCATTTAATGTGACACCAGGCTTAACTTTTATGAAAATGGAATACTTGGAATGTATATTTTTACGAATGAGAGTGGGGACATATTTCCCTTCACTGTTAGCTTACAGCAGGAATTCCTTGCTGCATCTTTGTGTTCGGGGGTCTTTTTTATTCTTTATTGGAAGTTTTGTCATTGCTTTTGTGTTTTGCTTCATGTGTGTTTGTTGCATTGCCACAGTCGGTGCCTAGTGCTGACAATTTGTTTGATCGCGGTATCACTGTTGTTGCACTCATGTAGTGCATGTTTACGTCTTTTGTTGGGTACATGTTGTATTATCTGCATGGAATGACTGTTAACAACAGTGTTGTCTTTGGCTAGGTGATGTTTCCAATCAAATGCTTTATATTTAATTTTGAACTCTTTGTATTCCTCACAAGCTCTTGATCTTTTGAATTGTCACTATATTCTCTGTTAGTGCACCTGCTATTTTTCCTTTGCTTTGGCATGTTCATTATTTCATTTTTCAATGCACTGATGGCATGTCCTCTCCTGTTCATCTTTTACGTATTTCAGATTTACTCTTACACATTTGTCGTGGTGCCAGCATTTGAAGTTGACATATAGTAAACCCTCTTTTTAACCTTTTTGGCACAGATTTTACAGCCATCACTATCGCTCCCTAAAGAAACTGAGCCACTGTTACATGTATAATTTTAACTTAATTTTGTCTTGTCTCTGTCCATAACGCAGCACAGATTTAGAAAGCATTGTTCACATGAAACACAGATTGCCCTTTTCAAACAAAAAATCATGCTAACGATGGATGCAGGAAAATAGGTGGATTCTACATTCCTATACTTCTGAAAAAGTGTTTGCGCCAGTCATATTTGATAAACTATTCCTTGTACTTGGATATTTGTTAATAGAGTACGATGGAGAGTCAGACTTTTGGGTAGTATAGCTTAATACATTGTCTTAGATGGTGAGTGTTCATCAAAGACAGAGGCAACATTGAGGTTGCCACAGGGAAATAAAATATGAGCACTGTGAAGGGCAAGGTTTCAGATTGAATCTCGGCCCAGTACTCAGTTTTGATCTGTCAGTTTCAAATTCATCCATTGACGCCCACAAACTTAAAAAAAAAAAATCACTTCATTTAGTTTTGTAATGTAAAAAGGTCATAATTCCTTTTTTCTGTTACTCTGACACATTTAAACAGGTTAGAAATTTATTAATCTTGAGCAATGCATATAATTGAATATGCAGTTGGAAAAAAAATCATGTTATTGATATGTTAAAACATACTTCTCATAAGTTTGTGTCACCATTATACAAATAATATGTTCAAAGTCATTCATAAATTTGCAAATAACATGTGTCTGGCTAATTAATTATTAATGAAATTTGGAAAACACTGGAAGGATACAAGCGATGGAAGTAGTAAATGAAACTATTCTCCACGTAGTTTAGGCACTGAGTGGGTGATCAGGCACATAAAGAAGATTGAAATCGTTGCTAGCTTTTGAACAACAAACAAACAACACAAATGACAGTGGAAGTTGTTTTATGTTTCATACATTGATCTTTTTATACATTTACAAATTTCCACAACTTCTGTCTGTCAACATTTCCGTGTTCTTTTTTGACCTGAAAGTCAACAGTCTCTGCTTCCTCAGCATGTTACACTGTGAATCTTAAGCATCCTTAGTCCTGTTACATATTTCTCCAGAAAGTGATTTACCATCAGATTGTAAACTTTGTTCATAATTCCTTTACAGCCATCATAGTGAAGCTAAATGATGTCCATTCACTGTCTAAATTGGATGCTAACAAGTGCTTATCTGCTCTTTCTAGCATAAGTGCTCTCCTACCCTTCTTGAATGATTTATTAGCTTTAGTAACCGTCTTCACTATGACATCATGATCACTAATTGCTGTCTTGATACTGACACTTGTCAAGAAGTCAGGCCTATTTGAAGCCCACATTTAATGTTGGTTGTTGAACCAGCTGCTCAAGACACTTTTTGGAAAATGTGTTCACAAAACTGACTGTCTCTACCACCTGCAATGAATCAATAGATGTCCCAGTCTATACTCAACAGAGTAAAATTGCCTCCAACTAGTATTACATAATCAAAGTATTTCTGCACTATTGAGCACTTTCTTTGATGATTCTACAACTGTTATGGTGGAATCGGATGACCAGTATAAACATCCAGTGATTAACTTGAGTTCACCTAGGCCGATTACTTGTGTCCGAATAATTTCACAGTTAGCCTCAATTTCAAATCAATAGAGACATTTTTCCTTGTTGACTGCAGTTAACATTTCCCCTCCTATGATGTCTAACCTGTCTTTCAGATGTACATTCCATGCTTCATTAAATATGTCGGAGCCCTCTACTTCGGCTTTCATCCAGCTCTTAATTCCGAGAGTAATTTTAGTGTGACAACTGCCCCGGATGGTAGTAAATTCAGGAACTCTGTTACGAATTGTTCAGCAATTTACAGTTAAAAATTTGACAGCTGCAGTCCCCTTACTTTGGTTGCAGAATGATTTTGCTCTCTTCATGTCAACTAATGAGTGTTTATCAGAGAAACTCAAACTATCACTTAGTCTTTAAAAAAAAAAAAAAAAAAAAAAACGTTTGTGCACTGCACAAGCCCTCTGCTATCTGAGTAAATGCTTCCTGTGTATAGTGCACACCTGACCTGCCAAGGGCTGGCCGCTGGTGGCCGAGCGGTTCTAGGTGCTACAGTCTGGAACCGCGTGACCGCTACGGTCGCAGGTTCGAATCCTGCCTCGCGCATGGATGTGTGTGATGTCCTTAGGTTGGTTAGGTTTAAGTAGTTCTAAGTTCTAGGGGACTAATGACCTCAGATGTTAAGTCCCATAGTGCTCAGAGCCATTTGAACCATTTTTTGACCTTTCAAGGAGAATCCTACAGTTCTCAACCTCATAACACAGATCCAGAAATCTGCAGCCAATACCATCGTAGAATTGAAGGAGCCTCTTGTTGAGGGCATCCACTCACCTCCAAACCAAAGGACCCTGATCATCTCTGGGTATAATACCACCCTGCTTGCATCCATCAACAAGGCTAGGGTACACGGGCCACAACCTGCAGATGACTATACCTTGCACCCTCAATAGCCGTAGGCAGGGCCTCCTCCACATCTTAGATGAGATTCCCCAACAGATGTACCAAGCACATATTCAGTTTCTTCCCTACCCCTGGACACTATTTTCCTGTGCACCTAACATTGGAGCTTTTGATAACCCGTAAACCCCTCACCCTGTGTGCCTGTTTGGGCCCTGATGGAGGAGCTGACGCCTGCCCACCCACAGAGTGAATGGATAAAGCCAGACTTCCAGAGCCCACATTGACTTTGACCTTCAAACAATTTGAATTTGTTACAACTTGTCGCTCATCCTGCAGTGAAGGCAGATCCTCAACTTCACGTACACTGTAAGGTGCATTGGTAACAGAGCCTCTGAGTGAAACAAGCGATACCTGTGGTGTCCCATGTGATGCACCAGCCTCTCTGCCACTGCTACAACCTGAGGCAGCAGCCTGCAGATGGTTGACCCTGGCCTGCACCATATTCATCTGTTCGCAAACTGCAGCTAGCTCCTTCGTCTATACAGAGCACATGCACACCCTGTCCATCCTGCTACTACTAATTTGAGAATTAAACTGGAAAAGCCCACAGAAAAAGCTAAATATATAACTTGCTGCTCTCCCAATGTGTCACAAGCAGCCACTGGAGCCTAACAGGGCTGTTTCCAACAGTCACTTTTAAGTTGCCGAAAACAAATGACAACTGCTCTAGAGAGTGCATGAATCTTCCCTACACAATTGGTTAAAATGCGGGACTACTCCTTTTAAATATACAAATGTGCAAAGGATTTAAGAATGAAACTGTAGAAGCATACAGAAAAATTAACTACGTAATTTTCTACTGTCCTGTTGTGTCACAAGTGACAGTAGTGTTTTGTTAGTTTCCAAGGTAGGACATTGTCTTGTTTATATACCTGTAGTCTTACCAGCAATTTGGTGAGTGGCTACCTTTACACCTTTTATTGATAATTAGCCATTAAGGAACAAGGAACCAGCCAAAGAGCAGTCCAGACTCCAACAGTCCCATAGTGATGATCCAAAAAGGTGGTGTGGTGAGAAGGTACACTACATGATCGAAAGTATGCTGACACTTGGCTGAAAATGACTCAAAAGTTCGTGGCACCCTACATCAGTAATGTTGGAATTCAGTATGGTGTTGGCCAACCCTTAGCCTTTGACACCTTCCACGCTCGCAGGTATACGTTCAATCAGGTGCTGGAAGTTTTCTTGGGGAATGGCAGCCCATTCTTCATGAAGTGCTGCACTGAGGAGAGGTATTAATGTCACTCAGTGAGGACCGGCATAAAGTCGACGTTCCAAAACATCCCAAAGGTGTTCTGTAGGATTCAGGTCAGGACTCTGTAATGGCCAGTCCATTATAGGGATGTTATTGTTGTGTAACCACTCCACCACAGGCCATGCATTATGAACAGGTGCTCATTGCGTTGAAAGATGCAGCCGCCATCCCTGAATTGCTCTTCAACAGTTGGAAGCAAGAAGGTGCTTAAAACATCAGTTAAAGCCTGTGCTGTAATAGTGCCATGCAAAACAACTAGGGGTACAATCCCCCTCCATGAAAAACATTACCACACTGTAACACCACCACCTCCAAATTTTACTGTTGGCATTACACATCCTGGCAGATGATGTTCAATGGGTATTCGCCATATCCACATCCTGCCATCGGACCGCCACATTGTGTACTATGATTCGTCACTCCACACAACATTTTTCCACTTTTCAATCACCCAATGTTTACGCTCCTTACACCAAGCAAGGCATCACTTGGCATTAACCAGCTTATGAGCAGCCGTTTGACCATTAAATCCAAGTTTTCTCACCTCCCACCTAACTGTCGTAGTACTTGCAGTGGCTCCTGATGCAGTTTGGAATTCCTGTGTGATGGTCTGGATAGATGTCTGCCTATTACACATTATGACCCTCTTCAACTGTTGGCAGTCTCTGTCGGTCAGCAGATGAGGTCGGCCCGTATGCTTTTGTGCTGTACATGTCCCTTCATGTTTCCACTTCACTATCACATCAGAAACAGTTGACCTAGGGATGTTTAGGAGTGTGAAAATCTCGGTGCAGCCGTTTGACACCATATCATGTGACCACATTCGAAGCCCATGAGTTCTGCAGAATGCCCCATTCTGCTCTCTCAAGGTGTCTAATGACTACTGAGGTCGCTGATATGGAGCACCTGGCAGTAGGTGGGAGCACAATGCACCTAATATGAAAAACTTATGTTTTTCGGGGTGTCCGGATACTTTGTATCACATAGTGTAATTATTGTATTCATGACAAATGCTGTACTGGTTGTAGGTGGCATAGCTGAGTTCTGTATTTGCAAATCATAGCTGGAGATGTTGCCCAAGAGTTGTGGCAGGATCAGTATTTATTGTTCCATGTGGGGCCTCATAATGTGATAACTTGAGGACTTAGATTTCGGATCTTGATATTGTGGTGGTCTTCATATTTGATAATATATGTGTTTGAGTAACTGTTTTTTTTATTTTATTTCTTTTTTTAATCAAGAATTAGAATACTTCCTGTGTGTGGTTTTTCCTTGATGGTAATCTGTGGACTACCAGCATAGTGTCTTCTGCCGTAGCACAAAGGTTCCCGGCGTTGTGTATCAGGCTGTCTGACATGACTTGTAGTAATGCCTTCCATAGATGAACAAGCACTATATTGCATACAGATATATCATCTTGTGGCATGGCTGCAGTCCTTTGTCACTATGTATACCATTTACATTAAGGATATTTTATATTAAGGGTGATAATACTTAGCCCTAAAACTGATTTACACGCATCTCGAGCAGTGGCGGGATCTTTGAGAGTTATGAAAAACATTGTGTGATTGTGGCCTTATATGGAATGAACTTTGGAAGACAGCAAAGAAATGTGTCATGCATGGCATATCAGTAGGAGTCCACTGTGGCCCCGCTGAGCAGAAGTCTTAAATGTAGTGATTCTGACTGCATGTTATTGCATTTGATGGAAGCAAAATGACATAGTACACACATACATAGGACATTACATGTCACTGGATATTTGACAGATTATAGGCTATCTGCTGGCAGCGTGAGAGAGACTAGAGCCACCGCCCACCCACCCCCCCCCCCCCTCCTCCTCCCCCTCCCCCTCCCCCTCCCCCTCCCCCTTCCCCCGTAGCTGACCTGGTGAATAGCAAAGCGTATCGGGCATCATGGAATGACCAGACAACTCTCCAAACCAAACAATTTGACTGAATGTGCATGGTACACACTGTGCCAAATGGCTGCAGCCATAAAGCCACCACAACAGACAATATCTGTCTGCTATACTGTATAGTGCTTGTCCATCTGTGGGATGTGTTACTACAAGTCATGTCAGACAACCTGATACGCAATATGGGAAACCATTATGCAAGGGCATAGCACACTATATTGACAGTGTGTGCGTCACCATATCTTACATTTGTTTCATTGTGCCAAGTGCCACCCTGTTACCAGCCCTGGCAACAGTGCTCATACTGTTCTTACCTTTCTCCCATGTTATTTCATGAATTTTGAAGTTCTTGTAAGTTATGGATATAAGTGTGTTTTTTATTAGTAGTTTTTCCTAATATCTAGTGTCTCTTCTTAGACTGAATAAGTTTTCCATTGCGATAGTGGACTGAAATGTAATTATCTGCATTACTTTATCCGTAATGATGGGAGAACTCCACAAATTTGTAGAATTTTGACAGTAAAATAGGTTTATTGAACTGTAACTGTGTTTGGGCCTAAACCCATATTTAGAAGACACCAAGCATTTCATATACAAATTACATGTCGTCTCTCATGTAGAGAAAGCCCTCATTTTCTAAAACATGACAGATATAAAATACCCACTATGTTCCATTATCACTGGAAAGAATGTACCTTGTGCAAATTGCATATTATTGTCATGCAGGGAAAATATTTTTCCTGCAAGCCAACATGGAGCACTGCAAACATTATATAATCTGTATTATTTTAGGAATATAATGCAGTCTCCATGAAAAATGACATCTAATTTGCATAAGAAATATATCACACTACCTGAAGATTGTCTTGTGACAAAAACAAGCGATGACGGAAAAAGTCATTCTTTCTCTCAAATTGTGATTATTTGCATTCTTTTCTCATCATAAATATTTAAGCTTTGAGGTGCTTAAGTAGAGAACCACCTGCCTATGCCAGAAAATCCAAATGTTGAAACATCTTTGTTGTTAATTTCAAATCCATAATCTGCAAAATGATTGGAGAGTGTTTCAGCAGTATGCTAGTTAGTTTCAAGTAGGAGCCAGATAAAATTTGGCAGTGGTCTTAGAAATTTTTAAACATATCTGCAGTGTGAGAGCTTCAAATTGCCCAATCCCATTGCATGACATTTAAAAAAAATTATATATAGTGTTACAAAAGTTAGGTAGAAAGTCATCCCTCACAAAATTGGGCTATGGACTACATCTTTATACACTTTTTTGCAAATTACTCATGAATGTGTACATAGTACCCCAAATTCCATTTTCTTAGTATTTCAGTTGAAAAACTTTGTGTGTTCATTATATCAGTTGAAAAACTCTGTGTGTTCATCACTTGTGAAACAGCTTTTCGACCCATCACAGGAACTATTCATATTAGTTAAGGAAATAATTTTTCTGACATTCCAGTGGTTCTTAATTGGAGAACTGGTTACTGGTTCCAGTGTTCAGATAATTTTGTTTTCCCTTTCTTCAGACTAGTGCTTTCAAATTTCAGCAATGAATACTGGCTCTCCAATACCCTTAATATCTCCTCCCTATGCGTTCTCTCTCTCTCTCTCTCTCTCTCTCTCTCTCTCTCTCTCTCTCTCTCTCTCTCTCTCTCTCCCTCCCCCCCCTCCCTCTCCCCCCCCCCCTTCTGCCACCTCTTTGTTGGGGGGGGGGGGGGGGGGGGGGGGGTGTTACGTGCATGTTCATTCCAATTGTAAGTGTCAGTTGCCAGTAGCGCATTTTTGGTATTACTCTGAGCTAAGTCTGAACTTTAGTCCATTGATTCTTTATATAGTGGCTAGAATGACTTAGTCTTCCATTCAGTGTCTGCACTTCTGTATCTTTGCTTGAGTGTGATTTTTATGTATTTTTTAGTAAAACAATTGCTTTTTTTTTTTTTTTAATCTGGAAATCTGAAGATTCAGCCATGTTTCAAAATCTTTGTGGCTGTTATATCAGCTTCAGCCATTGCAACATCTGATATGTAAACACTTCTCTTCTGTTGGAAATATAGACAGCTACATAGCCATACTACTGAACATCCATTTTTAGATGCTTTCAGGGTACTGTTGCCCAGTGTTATGGTGACATTATTGCATCTGATTATTGTTATTGGCCTTTATATTGGCATGGAAAATTCGTGCATGCTTTAGTCAGCTTGGCATGAATTTTCTTACTATTATGAAGAGTAATCTGTTTTGTCTTAAGTCCGTATCTTGTGTCCATTTTTAAGCAGACTCCTCATCTGTGCTGTATATGCTTGTGCTCTGATAGCTAATGTTGAATAGCTCTAACATCAACATTGATTTCACTTGCCCTTTGACACACTCAAAGTGATCTTTAAGGTAATGTGTCCTGCTAGGCACTTGCAAGGTGAAAGTGCTGTTCGGAAAAGCTGTTAATTATTGGTGTAATAATTTGTGTTGTTCAAACTGAAGATTGATTTGATGCAGCTCTTCATGCTAGTCTATTCTGTCTCTCTTCATCTCTGTGTAACTACTGCAGAATTTGTATGTAAAGTAAATGCCAAATAATTGAAACTGATTATCTTTTCTTAGCAACTGTCCAGTACAGTATATTGGCCTTCTTTCCAGTGCAGTTTGGTAAAATATATTTTCTTTACTAAGATATTTGTTTTTCTATAAACACTTTACAAGATTATATATATAACACACTGGGTTGAAGATACCTGTTGTATAACACCCTGTCCTGCTGTGTTAAGAAGTCTGTAACTGCCTGCTGCATATCATTCATCTGGCAGAAATCATGAAGGCCTTTTTTAAGGGACCGAAGGCATGATAATCACATGGGGAAAGATCAGGGCTATATGGCAAGTGGCTGAGTGTCTTGCATTTGAGTGGGCATAACTTCTACATTACGACTTTTGTGATATGGGGATGTGCATTGTTATGAATTGGGAGCACCTCTGTGCACCATTCACAGTGGTGGTTTTTGATAGACATGCTGCCCCCATATACATTCTTAAGTCTCTGATGGATTTCTACTGGTGTTTGTCATTCAGAGCCAAGAAAGTGGAATGAAATGTCATGTGGCTAGCGCCCCCCAACGGGTAGACCAGTCCCTGGTCCAAGTCTTTTGAGTTGATGCCACTTTGGTGACTTGTGTGTTGATGGTAATGAGATGAAGATGAGGAGAAAAATACAACACCCAGTCCCTGAGTGGAGAAAATCTCTGACCCAGCCAGGAATCTAACCTGGGCCCCTTGGTATGACAGTCTGCTGACCACTCAGCTATCAGGATGGACTCTGAGCCAAGGAAAGAATAACAGCATATTTGCTAATACCATTGCCATAATTCATGTTTCCACATTTACTGCATACACATCAGAAAGATACGAATGCCACACTAATCTCATGCCTACACATCAGAGTTATGCTATGTTGCATATACGCTGCAACAGTGTCCTCAAACAGAAATGTTTTGATGATCACCTCTTATATTTTGCTGTGCTTGATACTGACAGAGCAAGAAAAGAGCAGTGTGTTATGTTAGCCAAAATATTTTCTAACATAATCATGAAAACCAATTCAACCTGTATCATACTGAAACATGTTTTATTTTTTCGATTTCCTTGTAATTGGGAATGTGATCTTGATTTTTGTGTGAGAAGACAGGGAAAAACTGTAACTGTGTAATGAGAATAGATGTGTATTGGATGTGCAGTCAAACTAATTTTGTAATTAGGCTAATGATTGAAATTCATTACCAAATGTTTGCAATAATTGGTTCACAGTTAATGAAACTTTCAAATAATAGAAGTAGATCATGTCCTGGTAGAATAAACATGAAAATAGAATCTATTACTTGTAGATATTTTCTTTTGAGGTTTCAGTATAAGCAGTACTTACAGGAAATGGTTGCAAAAATTAAAATAGCATTTTTCCCCTTTTTCCTTGCTTTAAGCTCATTGCCAGCATGTCTTTTAAGTATGCTGGCCATGTGGGAATGTTGTATGCTTTTTCTTTGATAATAGTCCATTTCTTCAGTCAGTATCCATCACAGTTATGATAACAGTCATTTCTTTGTGGTGGCTAGTTTCAGACAATCGTCTTTGTTTTCAATCCATGGACTTGTGTAATCATACAGTTCCCATCAATGTACATGTGGGTAACCAGATGTGCATTATTCCTCACCATTAGCCATTACATAGATACAACATGATAACTCATACTGTATGCTCATATGAGGTTTATTTTCAATCAAATGGGGCAAACTGAAGCTACCCTAGTCACCTTGTAACCTCTTCAGATGTCTCACATGCAGTTGTTTGTGAGGTTGTTCCACATCGCTGGTAGCGACATAAACATCACAATTAGTATGATCCTGTTGGCAATATGTAGCAACATTTGAACTGGGAGATTATTTCAAATCTAACTGTGCTTGGTGAGTCAACAAACAGTTAAATGTTTAATAGTCATCTAAACGCAGACAATTGTATCATAATAGAACAGATACATTAATTACTCATAGTGCAGTGGATTTACATTTAGAAAGAGCTAATGATACAGGAATTGAGAATCTTGTTGCAACTGAAATCGTATTCTGTTCAAAAGCAGAATATCACCTGACAAATAAATGGTTTGAGTAGATACAATGACAGACCAGAATGTGAGTGAACACCAGCACCAAAATTCAACTGGAAGACAAAACTCAGTAATATGATACTGAGCGTGTTGGAATGGAATGTAAACCACTAGGTAGAAATTTAACAGTGAAAAAAACGTTCAGCCATATTTGGCCTTCATAATACTTATATAATTACATAATTCTTTCTGAAGTTGAGAATTTAAGGAATGAACAGTATTTAAAGAACAAAATTCCATTTTCTTTGTACAATGTAAATAAAAACAACTCTCTGAAAATTAGTTTACAAACACTAGCAACATAACTGGTAATAGAAAATGTTTTGAGAGAAATACGGACTTTATATTGTAGGAAATATTTGGACACATTTTGCAGAGCACATTGAGTTTCACAGGCAGTGTGGGCTAGCATTATCCTGTTGGAACAACACATCACCTTCCTGCTGCAAGAACAGGAAAACAGTAGGTCTAACAATATTCTGCATGTGCCAAGCACTGGTTAGTGGGCCCTCCAGAAACACCAAAGGTGAACGAGAGTTGTAGCTTATCACACCTCAGACATTAAGACCTGGGGTGGGGCCAGTGTGTCTTGGCTGAATGAACTCTGTGAGACAGCATTCACCAGGTCTACGTCATACACACAAACGACCATCACCTGCATGCAGGCAGAATCTGCTTTCGTCGCTGAAGACCAGGGCATGCCATTCCATCTTCCAGGTGATCCTCTGAAGGCACCAGTTGAGCTATGCACGTTGATGCTGTGGTGAGAGGGAAGACGGGTTGGAGGTGTGCATTCCCATATTCCTACTTCTAATAACCAGTTCACAAAAGTTCATGTTGACATGTCTGAGCTCACAAACCCTCTCATGTCTTCTGTGATAGCTATCTGCCACTGCTGTCCTTACAGTATGAGATCCTCCTGGGCATCTGTGCTGTGTGGACATCCAGAACCATGTTTGCATGTGAGAGAATGTTCATGTGACCATTGACCAGTATTGTTGCACATCTGATGCAGCATGTCCAACTTCAGTGCCAATTCTCCAAAAGAACCATGCGGCCACTCGGTGGGCTACAATTTGAGCCCTTTCAAACTCACTCAGTTGCCTGTAGGAAGCACGACAGTGTCTCAGTGGTATGGTTGCATGTGTGCTTCACATGTTTTCACCAAATTGAGCCTTCTGGCTGTGAGCATTTCCTATTAGAGGATATACACAGATGGCATTCTGGTAGCTACGCCACCACGCTGTTTTTGGTGGATGACATTTAAAACATTTTCAATACATCAACTCGCCTTCAGGTGGCATATGCCATCATCAGATTTTTCATCACATCAAATTTGAAGTCACCTTTCCATGTGTACTGTTTCTTCCTTTTCTGCTAGTTTGCATTAGGTCAACTCAGTTGTTCCTTGAAATAACACATTATGTCTTTGTACCCAGAGATTGAAAAGCTGTGTAGAATAAAAGGAACTATTTCGTTATGTTCCAAATTATGTATGTCTTTAGGATATTTCTCATATATTCTAATTATATTCTTGGCAGATCATACACCGCCATAATCACTTTTTGCTATTGATGGCTTCTCTTTTTTTTTTTTACGTGATATTTGTAGTGTTAAATTATTTGTTGAGTAAGCTATGGACATAATGACTAAGCATACTCTAGCTTGTAACAAATAAGGAATGTTCTGCATTTTATAAGCTAATCAAGGACAATTTCTTGAGCTTTAAAATGCAAAAGTAATGGAATTTAGTCTTTATTTAGTTCCCAGTAATTACATTATTATATAGTTATCGAAATTTTGTAAATACACTATGTATCTTTGTGTGTTTTACTTAATCTTATTATTAGCAGCTTTTTTGTGTGTGTAATGTTTCTGGCTATGTGCTTTCTGCATGTTTTCTGTTTAAACAGTGACAACAAATAAGACTGTTCTGATTGTCACTCAGTGTAATTTATTAAACATTCTTCAAACTCATTGCTCTCAGTCTACAAATTACCTTCATTTTCTTTCTTTAAATATATGAGTACTGTCATTTGAATAACTATCGTTTTTATATCCTTTAGTTTAGTTATTAGTTCCTACTGATAAAGTAACTTTGATGTACCGTAAATGATTTTGTTAATGGGAAGAAGAAGAAATTTTGATTCAGATAGTGTAGAAATATCAGTTTTTATTAGTGTGATCCAATGTCATTGTATTTTGCTGTTTAGTTAGATTTTCTTTGCGTATTTTGTTTCTTGTAATTTAGTATCATTATAAGAAACACACTGTATTGAAAACAAATGTGGGTTATCATAGTGTTATATCTTCTAGTGTAGAAGAAAAAAAAGGTGTAGTCCATAATAAATAAGACATAGTTTACAAGTATGTAACATTGTGAAAGTAATTGTAATATTAAGATATTTCAGTTTATGGATCTGTCACCAGTAATTGTCTGGGCCTAAACTTGTAACTAATCAGGAAAAAATACTTATCGCTGATAGTTTGAAGGTTATACATGTACTTTATATGTAATTTTATTTGTACTTAATGTGTTTACTGTTACAAGAAATTAAGTTCATAGCAGGTTTCTTATATTTGTTAGGCGCTGCTGTATGCATAGTATTCATGTGTAAGCTGTTTTTACATTTAGGTGATTAAATGTTGTGGGAACTACTAGTTGTAGATTTTAATGTCGTAGTTTTCATGCATCCTAGCATGCGGACTGTGCATGAGATTGGTAGCAGGTTGCCAGATAAATCCAAAGCAATGATCATACATTTACACATTATTTGTGTTAATCATGCATTCTGCAATTTAGATGTTGTTCTTAGCTAAATTTGAAATTTTTATCAATATTAAGAATAGTTAGATCTGTGTTTACATATAATTAACGGAGCAATTTACATGTTTTCCAGAGCCACTGTTGAACTAAGTCAGGTGACCAAAAAAGGAAAAGTTGGAATGGTACGTATAGCATAAATCTTGGATAATAATATACCTCTCTAAAAGAACCTTGATCTCAGCTTGAATGACTGCTATGTTATCTTATCTATAATGTTATTTACTATGGTAGTAACAAGTGAATTTAAGGAAAATTAGGATTTTCTAATGAGTAAATAGAAGATAAAAGTATCAGTTATTATTAAATTGGTTGGGGTGTCAGAATAAAGTTTAAAATGATTTGCTACATAACTCTATACAGAGGGCTATTTAGTGGTGTGCAGCCTCTACAGAACTTCATCATGACTGAATTGTGCTTTTGTTTCCCTATCCCTGCCCCCTTCTCCCCTGCCCCCAAATCCCAAATTTCCTTATAGTAGTAGTTCCCATTGTTAGTGCCTTAATGTGCTAATTTGTATGCATTGGGAGGTTAAATAATGTCATTTAATTTTTGTCATATACTGTATTTATATTTGATAATATGATGAAAAGGATAGTTGCTACTCACCATATAGCAGAGATGCAGAGTCTCAGATAGGCACAACAAAGTGACTATCAAACAAAGCTTTTGGCTAAACAGGCCTTCATCAGAATAAATGACACACACACACACACACACACACACACACACACACACACACACACACACACAGGCTGCCAAGGTCACACTGTGAGCAGCAGCGCATGACTGGAGAAGCAGCTGAGTGGTGGGGATAAGGAGTAGGCTGTGGCAGGCAGAGGAAGGTATAGTAGGGTAGGGGTGGGGGAATGTAAAGTGCTGCTTGAGGGAGCACATAGGGATAAAGTGGGAAGAGATTAGGGCAGCTAGATGTAGATGAGATGTTAGACAGAGGGGCGGGAGGGATGGGTGGGTGGGGCGGCAGCGGAAAAGGAGAGAAGTAAGAGGACTGTGGGTGGGTTGGTGGAACAGAGGGCTGTGTAGTGCTGGAATGGGAACAGGGAAGGTTATAGGTGGGTAAGGAAAATTACTAGTGAAGGTTGAGGGCAAGATGGTTACAGGAACGTAGGATATATTGCGTTTTCACTGTAGGGACTGGGGGAAGGAGAGAAGGTCGAACAAGTCCTGCATTATTGAATTTAGGAGTGGGGCAAAAGGGGAGGCGTTTGGGAAGGACTGATACTTTTGTGGACCTTAGGCTTTTGAAGGAATGGTTCGTGACTGTGTTTTGGGTGTCTTTGGGTTCTTGATTCTGTATGGTGGTGGGAGGGAGTTTTTGAGGGTGGGGTAAATGTCATAGGTCTGCAAGGCAGGGTTTGTCAGCTGTGAGGGGATGTGGAGGAGGTTTGGATGCTGTTATAGAGGCAGTGGACAGTGGTAGTCCAAAGCGGGAGTAATAAGTGAGCAGGGTGGAGAGTTTTGAGTTGGCATTTTGCATGCTGCTCTACTTCCCGGAGGGCAAGAATTTCATCATGTGATACGGAATCCAGGAATCTGGGATTACATACCAAGAGAATTTTACAGGTGGAGAGGAGGTATTGCAGGGTGGTTTGGGCCTGATTGACATGGTTTTACAGGACTGTGTTGATGAGGGTTAAGGACTGGCGAAATCTGAACAAATGAAGGTCATTGTTGAAGAGGAAGTTGCATCCTGAGATGGGTAATGTTATAGGAAAGCCATTCGGGAGTTACTATGAGACAAGCAACACTCCAGAAAAAGTATGTGGGACTGGGTTCTGGTTAGGGATAAGGAAACATTTCTGTGTGGAGCAGATGGATGGAGCCAAGGATTCATAGTGGAGGATAAAAACGTGTAAAAACACTTAAATAATGTAGAAATGAGTCTGAAAAAATACACCAAACATGAGAAAAATTTTGAAAAGGATGAAACAGATGAAGTATGTGGAAACAAGCTGAAATTTCAGAGAGTAGGCCAATGGTGAAAGGCAAAAACCAACAGAAATCAACATGAAAACTGAGAGATCAAAGAAAAATAAAGAAAAAGATTGTAATGTGGATCTTAAATCTGTGAAGAAGGGGGGTGAGTATGACCAGATTAGGTGACGTATGGGATAGGTCTTGCATCTGTGTCTATTACAGGGATATGAACCATGAGGCAAGGGGTTAGGAGCGGGAGTTGTGTATGGGTTCAGTGGGCAGCGGAATACCATTGTGGGAGGGGTGGGAAGGATAGTGGGTAAGACATTTCTCATGTCAGGGCATGAAAAAAGGTAATCAAGACCTTGGCAGAGAATGTGATTCAGTTGTGCCAGTCCTGGGTGGTACTGAGTCACGAGGGGAATGCTCCTCTGCAGCCAGACATTAGGACTTTGGGAAGTGGTTGGTGACTGGAGAGAGAAGGCACAGATCTGTTTTTCTACAAGGTTGGGAGTGTAATTACAGTCTGTGAAGGCCTCAGTGAAACCCTTGGTGTATTTCGAGAGGGACTGCTCATCACTACGTATACAGCAGCCATGGGTGGCTAGACTAGTAGAAGGGACTTCTTGGTAATGAATGGGTGGCAGCTGCCGAAATGGTGGCATTGCTGATGGTTAGTAGGTGCTGGTGGTTGTTTTTATGTTGTAACACTGGACTTTAATTGCTGAACTGACTGTAAACTAATTAAATGAGAGAGATCTTGTGTTGCATCTTAACAGACACATGTAGTTTGAGAAATATATCTGGGCATAACATGGCAAAGCAATATGAAATGGAATGATCATGTGAGGATTACAGGTGAATGGTTGACTTCGTTTATTGGGAGAATTCTAGGAAAGTGTATTTCATCTGTACAGGAGACCACTTGTAGGATGTTAGTGTGACCTATTCTTGAGTATTGATAGTGTTTGAGATCTGTACAAGGTCGGATTAAGGGAAGACATTGAAGCAATTCAGAGACAGGCCTGCTAGATTTATTACTGGCAGAGTCCAACAACACACAGGTGTTAATGGAGATGTTTCAGGAATTTAAATGGGAATCCCTGGGGGAAAGGCTACATACTTTTCGAGGAACACTTTTGAGAAAATTTAGAGAACTGTCATTGTTAGCTGACCTCAGAACAATACTGGTGACTCCAATATACACTGCGTGTAAGGATCACGAGGATGAGATACAAGAAATTAGGGGTCATAGGGAGACATATAGATAGTATTTTTTCCCTTTTCTATTTGTGAGTGGAAGAGGAAAGGGAATGACTAGTAGTAGTAGTAGTAGTAGTAGTAGTAGTACGGAATACCCTCTGCCATGCACCGTAAAGTGCATAATGGAGTATCACTGTAGATGTCAATAGTAATTTGTTGTACCATGTATTATTGCTGTGTCTCTTATTTCAGAATACCTATACTGCCTAACTGCTGTTTCTTGACATTATGGCACTTCTGTAACTTCGTAATACAATGACTAATCATTGCAGATTATCAAAATGCAGACTAGTTGTTACACTTGTTTACAGTGTATAGCATAAAATAACTGTTACAATTGATGCAGCAAAATTAGTAACAGATTAACTATGAGTTTCCTTTGTTATTAAAGTTTTCAAAATATTTTCAGTGGCTGACTTTAGAAGGAGCAAAGCGTGGCATGGTACATGTTCGTATGACCTGGTTAACTCTAAGTAAGGACAAGAATGACCTTGCAGCAGTAAGTATGTTTGTATTGTATAGTAATTAAAATTTTGTAACATCAGATTGATGGAACTGTTTCTTAGTTTTATTCATAATAATAATAATAATAATAATAATAATAATGGTGAGGTGAATTTGGAAAATCTCTAGAATAAATTTCCACACTAAAACATTCTCCTTTTGTTTGATAACTTAATGTGTGTACAATTTGAGACTAAATACTGGAGAGTCTAGCTCTGGCATGAAAAAAGTTTTGAAATTTAGTGGCAGATAAATATTTTACGAGTAAAATGTTTAAATTAATTTATCCTGTGGTTTTTACAAGAAGAGTAGGTATGAACTTTGACATTTCTCATTCTGTTACATGCAAGTTTTGAACTTAGTTGCTCAAAGGCAGCTGCAGATTGTGTAGCTTGAAATTTAACAATTAGTTGTAGTGAGGATAACCATCGCCAAATCAACTAATTGTAGAGTATATGAGAGGAAACCAAGCTTTTTATCAGTCTGACATTTATCATCCTCATGATAACCACCAAAAGGCAATATTCTGCTTATCATTAGTGTCGGATGGGTCGTATGTAACTCATCATTTTAGAGTATACTGTACATTGCACTTCCAATGATGATTGGAGGAAATTATTTTATGTTGTCATAAATTTTGATATTGCTGTCATCTATACACCATTATTGGTTTCTAGGTTAATATATGATACCTTCTTAATTTCTCAGAAAGGTCCTTTTAAATGCCTCTGGTGAAAATTGGCTATGTCCACATAATAATGGCACCCACACAGTTGTAGTAACCTCTCTACCCCCCCCCCCCCTCTCCCCTTTACTCTCTCTCTCTCTCTTTCTCTCTCTCTCTCTCTCTCTCTCTCTCTCTCTCTCTCTCTCTCTCAACTGATGTCAATGTCATAGCAATGGGGGGAAAAATGTGTAGCTCTGTGTCCATTCAGAATATTGCAACACTGGTCTAACCATTCTATCAGTTTAAAAGATAATTTAAAAAAAAAAAAGATGACAAATTTCAACAGAAAATGAGTTTGAAAAATCTAATCGTCTTAATACTAGACAAGTTTTATTTGCTCAAACCACAATAAATATTTACATAGACATGGAGTTCAGCAATTTAAATTGCCATCTTCAGATCATCTGTGTATATCAACCACTGTGCCACTCAGTGTAATGCACTGTCAGCTACTCAAAAACATTTTGGAAGCATCTCACTGAATAAGGCATGCAAGTGTAACATAATACATCATATAATTAAACCATATTTATGGTATCATGCACAAAAGTTTCTGATAAAATACATTTGATTTACTGGGAATTGTTTGCTGTGTCATATTGACAGCTGACAGCACACCAGCTGTTAATACAAACACAGCAAGCAATACCCTTTGTACCAAATGCATTTTATCTGAAATTTTTTGTGAGTGTTTACCACAAGTATTGTTTTATTATATGAAACATGATGTTACACTGGAGCATCTTCAGCAACAAGTTGCTCCCAAATATATTCACCGAGTAACACAGTGGATGTTGTATGTAGATGATCTGAAGAGGGCAATTTACGTTGCTGAAACTAGTTGTCTCCATATGTACATTATGTGATGAAAAGTATCCAAATACCCTCAAAAACATACGTTTCTTTCACATTAGGTGCATTGTGCTGCCACTTACTGCCAGGTACTCTATATCAGCGACCTCAGTAGTCATTAGACATCATCAGAGAGCAGAATGGGGAACTCACAGACTTCGAATATGGTCAGGTGATGTGGTGTCATACATCTTTACCGAGATTTTCACACTCCTGAACATCCTTAGGTCAACTGTTTCTGATGTGATAGTGAAGCGGAAACGTGAAGGGACATATACAGCACAAAAGCATACAGTCCGACCTCATCTGTTGACTGACAGAGACTGCCAACAGCTGAAGAGGGTCATAATGTGTAATAGGCAAACATCTATCCAGACCATCACACAGGAATTCCAAACTGCATCAGGAGCCACTGCAAGTACTATGACAGTTAGGTGGGAGGTGAGAAAACTTGGATTTCATGGTCAAGCAGTTGCTCATAAGCCACACATCACGCCAGTAAAGTCCAAACGACACCTCGCTTGGTATAAGGAGTGTAAACATTGGACGATTGAACAATGGAAAAACATTTTGTGGAGTGACGAATCACAGTACACAATGTGGCAATCGAATGGTAGGGTGTGGGTATGGCGAATGCCTGGTGAACATCTGCCAGCATGTGTAGTAAAATTCGGAGGCACTGGTGTTATGGTGTGGTCAAGTTTACCATGGAGGGGGCTTGCACTCATTGTAGTTTTGCATGACACTATCACAGCACAGGCTTAAATTGATGTTTTAAGCACCTTCTTGCTTCCAACTGTTGAAGAGCAATTTGGGTATGGCGATCGCATCTTTCAACATGATCGATCTTCTGTTCATAGTGCACGGTCTGTGGCGGAGCGTTTACTTAACAATAACATCCCTGTAATAGCCTGGCCTGCACAGAGTCCTGACCTGAATCCTATAGAACACATTTGGAATGTTTTGGAACATCGACTTCATACCAGTACTCACCGACCAACATTGATACCTCTCCTCAATGCAGCACTCAATGAAGAATGGGCTGCCATTGTCCAGCACCTGATGAAATGTATGCCTGTGAGAGTGGAAGGTGTCATAAAGGCTAAGGGTGGGCCAACATCATATTAAATTTCAGCATTACCAATGGAGGGCACGACGAACTTGTAAGTCATTTTCAGCCAGGTATCCAGATACTTTTGATCACATAGTGTATTTATTGAAATCTGGGCAAACAAAGCTACTCTGGTACAAAGATTACATTTTTATGATCCAGAGACTGCTCTGCTGCTGGCTGTGTCAGGTAACTAGAAAATAAATTGATGTGAATTCTTCTGCAATTTCTTTCTTCCTTGGGTGTTAAGCTCTACATACTTTCTTTTCAAATGTTTGTGTAGTGTGTAATACTTTCTACAGACTTTGACAAAATTTTGCATCAAATCTGATGATAGCAGTTTCTGAACTGTTTTTCCCACTTTGTCCTCTGTTTGAAAGTACTTATTGCCTAGGAACCTTTTTGTAATCGGGGAAACATGTAGTAATCCCTGAAATAAGATGAGGACCATATGGGACTTCATGTCAGTACTGCCAACCAGAGTTTCAAAACCAATTCCAGTGGACAGGAGTCCATAGCATCCCTTTTGGTTAGAGTCACAATGTTTTTTTAAAGGTTGCATAAAATTCTGCTCTCTTTCTTTCTACTTGTTTCTGTATAAAGTCCTTCAGAGAAGTGCTATCTAACCCAAAAGACATTTACTGTATTAATATAGATGGTGAACTTGTTTCTCGCCCTGCCTCCTACAGAGAGCTTACCAAGCAAATGCTTGTTTCATTCAAGGATCATGGCAAATGTCTGTCTCTTTGCACGTTACAGGGTGATTTGGCAGTTCATCACTTTCCTCTTGACTTTAGATAGAAAATGACAAGGTTCTGGCACATCTGTTCACTTCATGTTGTTGCTATCAGCGAAGAGGAAACATTCTTGAAGCTCAGATTTATGAACACATCGTCATTAAACTGTGTCAAGACAGTGTTTCAAACAGCAGTTAAGGACAATTTGTGATTACCTTTAGTTGAAAGAACTCTAAAAAGATTTTATGGCACCAAGGCTGTTGACAACCACATGTCTACTGTCCACTTGCTGTAATTATCCAACAGGAAAATGGTGCACTTTTTGTCATTGTTGTGCGTTACCAGAACTATGGATGCTTATTAACTTGATACTGCTTTTTCGGTTTGTGACAATTGTTTTTGTAACAGTAATTTTCTTTTTTACAGGCATTGCAAGAAACACAAATGCTGAGAGTTACTTCCATGAGCACTGCTGTCCTGGTTGTTTTTGTGGATTCAGTTAAAAACCTGCCTGTGAGTGACCCATGTGAAAAAATTCTCTCTCTCTCTCTCTCTCTCTCTCTCTCTCTCTCTCTCTGGTGTGTGTGTGTGTGTGTGTGTGTGTGTGTGTGTGTGTGTGTGTGCGTGTGTGTGTGTGTGTGTGCGCACACTACTTCTTTACATTGTATCTGCCTGACAGAAAAAACAATGTTGTTAGTATAATGTGAATAAACTGTGTGTAATAAACATATTCAAGTTGAACAATTTAATGACTCCAAACTTTTTTTTCATAGAAATGTTGCACCGCACTTCACATTTGGATGACTTTTATTGTAATAAAACACAGGTCACAAGCTGACTGTCAGTACCATTAAAGATGCAACTTTTGGCCAATGCATGTGAAAATGGTGAGGACTACGGTCAAATGAGGCACTAAAGAAGGGAGCGTGGTGATTAGTTGCTCCTTTGTAGGTTGTAGTCTCTTAATTTAACACTGCCTACATACCTAAAGAAATTCCTGCTGCATAATGTCATTTCATGTTTTAATGCCATGTTGGCTATGACAGAGTAACTAACGACTAGACCTTGAGTAAAACGGTAATGCTAAGTCCTGAGAGGTACCACCAGATAGTGATCACCAGTGCATGATGTCAGTTAGACGTAATGTCATACGATCCCACATGTGTATAACATTAGAATTAACGTAGGTAATTCAACTTCAAAGGTAGTATGCACCAAGTAACTGTAACAGCAAAATTATACAAATTATACGTAAGAGACACTGTTTGATGTAAAGTATCATAAATGGTGATCTACAACATTGGAATAATTCATTGTTGTTGTGTTTTTGATGGAATGGCGGCATAATACGGTAGATGAAATATTAACAGATTACATCATACAAGGTATATAGCAGAATTGCCTTTAGAGGAAAACTACGCAGTCAACATTTACAGATAAACGAAGTAGGATTTGACCTTATCGGTAGATTTCCTTGCAAGCGAAGGATGACAGAACTTAACAATTATGTAATAGAAGACTGCAAAACAAGCCAATATGCAATGTAGGATAACATTATGAAAACCTTTTAATGTGTAATTTTTTTTAAATATGCACCAGTCTCATAATGTACATGTAATAAAATTTTCTTTATTAAATTTACATTTGTACGTCAACGTTCTATCACTGAGTAAAATTGTAGTTGGTTTACTACCATTGGGCACCATTTCTGAAAATGGGTGGTGTGGCTAGCCATATGAGGAAAGTTGCCAGAAGTTAATTTATTGGCCTGCTGTGTTTATAAATGTTATGTACAAATGGTAGTCACATACAGTTGCTACTTCAAGTATGAAATCAACATTCTCCATTTCTTCCTAGATTTTTCAGCCTCACCCTTAGTACTCTTTTGGGACTCAATTTTCAACCTTGGCTTAGGGTTGATCTTACTTATATCTCGGACTATGCAACCCATACTGCTGCGCGTTTCTTGACAAAGCCTATCTTGATATTGTTTTATTTGCCTTACCTTTTTGATGTTTTTGTAAGGTATTTGGTCTTATATTGCCGCTTAATGGTTAACAGATCACGTAGCTTGAATGTTTTGACCTAGACATTGAGGTAAATTGTAACATTACATTGCGACAAGGTTTCTTGTAATCAAATTTTCACTACCACTCTTATCACAACAAATACATTTTATTTTCATTAACCAGTAGATTATAAGCCAAGTTAATGATACCGTAGTCTGCAATCAGTGTGTTGTGTACTTCGGTATTTATTTTCTTGTCACTTAGCTTAAGTCTACACTATTTTATGTATGGTAAAAATATGCTATTTCTTCTTCAACTATGAAATCTATGTTCTCCATTTTTTGTGGATTTTCACCTTTACCATTTGTACATTTTGGGATTTGATTTAGGACCTAGATCACAAGCTGAAGAGCATCACTCTGATTTTGTCAAATCATTAGCATACTACAGGATGCTACTCTTATGAAATTGCAGCTTGTACCTTAGTACTGAAAGACTCCCACTTTGCGTATGTTACAGGTCTTATAAGAATAGTAGTAATGCAATCTTTATAGTACATGGTATTGAATTACAGGCTCTCTCTCATAAGTCGTCAGGCATATTTTCTCTGGAGTTTCAGTAGATATTTGCTATTTCATTTTTGCAATGTGTAGATGGAGTTGATCCAAACAAATACTGCTCATCGCAATTTTCACGTGATGACCAGTGTCAGCAAAAAGTGTTGGTTTGTTTCCCATCACAAACTGATTTTCAAAGTGGAATTTCACATGCCCCTCCATAGAGCAATCTCAGATAAGTCTAATGTGATAACCTTTTGAGCAATATGTAATAACGGGGCAGTAAAACAGAAAGAATAACCAATATTCCAGTTGTGACTGAGTATCACTGCTATATGGTCGTAGCAGTCAGTGTGGCCGGTTTGACATGTGAGTCACAGGTGGGGCACTGGTTACTATTTATGTTTTACTGTCCCTGTTAATACATATCGCTAAAGTAGATATCTCACTATTTGGGACCACTCAGTCGAATGGGCATATCAAATTCCACTTTAAAAATGTTTTTGTTTGTGATGGGAAGAAACTGATGCTTTCTTTTGACACTGGTTATTGTATGAAGCATGATGAGCAGTATTTGTTTGAACTCTAGCTGCAGTTTGAAAACACAAAATTGCAAATATCTTTTGAAACACCACAGAAAATGTGTGCCTGACAATGTAAGGACAGAGACCCGGTAGCAAACCCAGTATTAGTATATGGCAGATAATGCCTCGATTACTAAATAAAATAATGTTTTGCTGCTCATGCCTACTTATTCAGGATGTGAAAGTAAAATACCACTTAATTTGCACATCACAGTCAGCCAATAAGTGTAACTTGTGATAACTTCCCTCATATACCTAGCCACACAATGTATTTTCAGAAATTCTCTCTAATGGTTGTTAATGAACTATAGTTTTATTCATACAATGATGACACATTGATGTAAAGATGTAAATTTAATAAAGACAGTTACATTATATATATCCTATAGCTGAGGCATGTTTTCCTAAAAAATTTCATATGTGAAGTGTTTTTCATATTGCTATCCTACACCATGTGGTGGCTTGTTTTGCAGTTTCCTATCATACATTTGTTAACTATTGTCATCCTTTGCTTGCAGCAAAACTGACCAGTAAGGTCAATTCCTCCTGCAAATCTCGACTGTGTAGTTATCCTCTAAAAGGCAGTTCTATTATATATTTTGTATTATGTAACCTATTAATTTTGCATGTACTATACACTGAGGTGACAAAAGTCATGGGATACCTCCTAATATTGTGTTGGACCTCTTTTTGCCTGGTGTAGTACAGCAGCTCAACATGGCATGACACAAGAAGTCGTTGGATGTCCCCTGTAGAAATGTTGAGCCATGCTGTCTCTGTAGCCATCCGTAATTACGAAAGTGTTTTTGATGTTGGATTTTGTGCATGAACTGACTTCTCAATTATGTCCCATGAATGTTAAATGATCTTCAGGGCAAGATCATTCACTCGAATTGCCCAGAATACCTGTGGCCAGGTGACATGGCACATTGTCATCCATAAAAATCCCATTGTTGTTTGGGGAATGGAGTCCATGAATGGTGGCAGATGGTCTCTAATTAGCTGAACATAGCCATTTCCAGTCAATGTTTGATTCAATTGGACGAGTGTACCCTTTCCATAACATGTAAACACAGCCCACATCATTATGAAGCCACCACCAGCTTGCACGGTGCCTTGTTGGCAACTTGACTCCATGGCTTCAGGTGGTCTGCACCACACTTGAACTGTACAATCAGGTCTTACCAGCGGAAATCAGGATTCATCTGACCAGGCCACAGTTTTCCAGTCGTCTAAAGTCCAACTGATATTGTCACGAGCCCAGGAGAGGCACAGCAGGCAATGCCATGCCGGTAGCATGTGTCATCTGCTACCATAGCTCATTAACACTGAATTCTGCCACACTGCTATAACAGATATGTTCATTGTACATCCCACATTGATTTCTGTGGTTATTTCACACTGTGTTACTCATCTGTTAGCACTGACGACTCCATGCAAACACCACTGCTCTCAGACATTTAGTGAAGGCTGTTGGTGGGAGGTAATGTCTGACATTTGATACTTGCAGCACACTCTTGACCCTGTGAGTCTTGGAAATATTGACTTCCCCAGTGATTTCCACAGTGGAATTTCCCATGTATCTAGCTCCAATTACCATTCCATGATCAAAGTCTTAATTCCCATCATGTGCCCATAATAAGATCAGAAACATTTCACATGAATCACCTGATTACAAATGACAGCTCCACCAATGCACTGTGCGCTTTTATACCTTGGATCCACGATAATACCATCATCTGTATATGTGAATATCACTATCCCATGACTTTTGCCTACTCGGTGTATTACTTCATCATTACATCAAAATAAATAAATCCCAATTAATTATTCCCATATCATGGGCCACCATCTATGACACTTTACAGCACACTGTCTCTCGTTACATACAGTGTGTGTAATTTTGCCGGTATGATTACTTGGTGCATACTGGTTTTTATGTTAAATTATCTTTGTTAATTCTAGTGTTATACAATCATGGGACCTTATTACAATATTTCTAATTGACAACAAGCATTGCGGACTGCCATCTGGAGGTGGTGTTTGTGGACTAGTGCTGTTTCAACCTGTGGTGTATGACTGTTTGGCTGTTTGCCCTGTCGTAGGCAGTATCCTGGTGGTACAGCACTAAATTGAAACAAGATCCTGGAGTAGAGAACATTCCCTCAAACTTATTGAGATCCTTGGAACTATTTCACCAGGTATACAAAATATGAGAGAGAGACTAAATACCCTCAGACATTCAAGAGAAGTGGAGTAATTCATATTCCAAAGAAGGCATTGCTGGAAAGTGTGAATATCACTGAACCATCAGTTTAATAAGTCATTGTTGCAAAATACTGCTAAGAATCATTTGGAAAAGATTGGAAAAAACTTGTATAAATGACCTCGAGGAAGATCAGTTTGGATTCCAGACAAATGTATGAATGTGCGTGGCAATACTGACCCTTCAACTTATCTTAGGAGATAACCTGAAGAAAACCTATGTTTATACCATTTGTAGATTTAAAGAGAGCTTTCAACAGTGTTAACTGAAACACTCATTTTGAAATTCTGAAGGTAGTGAAGATAAAATACAGACACAAAAAATTATCTACAATATGTACTGAAACCAGACTGCAGTTATACGAGTCAAAGGACATGGAAGGGTATTAATGGTTGAGAGATAGGTAAGACTGTGTTGTATTCTATCATTGAAGTTATTTCATGTATACATTTTAAAAAATGGTAAAGGAAACCAAGATGTGATTTGGAAAGGGAATTAAAGTTCATGGAAAAGAAATTAAAACTTTGAGGTTTTGTCAGTGACATTGTAATTTTTTCTGAGACAGAAAAAGACTTGGAAGGGCAGTTGGACAGAATGGATAGTGTACTGAAAAAGAGATTATGTGGTCAACATCCTTGAAAGTAAAACAAGGGTAATGTAATGTATTTGAATTAAATCAGCTGATACTGGTAGAGTTAGTTTATGAAATAATACACTAAAAGTAGTAGATGAGTTTTGCTAGTTGAGCAGCAAAATAAGTGGTGATGACTGAAATAGAAAGAATTTAAAAGAAAAACTGGCTGTAGCAAGAAAAGTGTTTCTGAAGAAAGGAAATTTATTAACATAGAATATAAATGTAAGAATTAGGAAGCCTTTTGTGAAGATATTTGTGTGGAGTGGGTATGGAGTGGAGATATTTGTATGAAGTGGAGTGTATGGAGAATATTTGTATGGAGTGTGAAGCATGGATGATAAACAGCTGAGACGGGAAGAGAATATTAGCTTTCGAAATGTGGGGTTACAGAAGAATGCTGAAAATTGATAGGTGGATTGAATAACTAATAAAGAGGTGCTGTATCAAATTTGGGGAAAAACAAATTTATGACACAACTTGACCAAAAGAAGGGATGGGTTGAGAGGACATATCCTGCGGGAGAGCTTCTGTAAAGTTTGGAAGGTAGGAGACGAGGTACTGGCAGAAGTAACGCCGTGAGGACGGGGCGTGAGTCGTGCTTGGGTAGCTCAGTTGGTAGAGCACTTGCCCGCAAAAGGCAAAAGGCCCGAGTTCAAGTCTCAGTCCGGCACACAGTTTTAATCTGCCAGGAAGTTTCATATCAGCGCACACGCCGCTGTAGAGTGAAAATTTCATTCTAAGTAAGTAATTGTGTGTGTGTGTGGGGGGGGGGGGGGGGGGTTAAGGGGAAACCAAGGCTTGAGTACAGTAAGCAGATTTGAATGCCTCTAAGTTGCTGTTGTAATTATTCAGAGATAGGGAGTGTTACACGGAATGACAAGTGTGCAGAGCTGAATCAAACCAGACCAAAGAGAAAAACACTGGAATGATATGTTGATGATGATGGAAGTCTTTACCGTTTGTTATAAAATGCTAATTATCTTATATAAAACACAGTTTCATTGACATAGATTTGTGATACCTGAAAGTTATTTAACTCCTGAAAGAAATCTCATTCATGTGCAAACATCAGAATTTTTACATGTTATTGCTGTTTGTGTATATTTTGGAACAGCAGCAGCATGTGTTTCCTTTGTGCTTTTTCGTTAAGATACTAAGACTCTGTATTGTCACTGGCGTTGTTGAGCAGTTAATACCTGTTTAAGAGAATGTTTCAGCCTCACAATTTTATCGCATTTGCATGTCATCATAGATTTCTTATTTTCAAGTGCCCCACTTTTCCTCATCAAAACTCAAAATTTGTTTTGTATGCAGTGCCCATAACATTGCTTTCATTGGTTATACTGCACAGTTTACAAATGCAGCCTGCAGAACCTTTGTAATTAAAAGCTGAATCATATAGCTACAACTCACTATTATCTTAATTTTCAAAATTATTAGTTTACTGGTTTAGTTTGTAAGATATATATTTTGCAGCATATTGCTGTCCCAATAACTCCATAATAATTTCATCACTCTAGTTCTTTTTGTAATATTGTTGATCTTAATTCTTTGTTGTATTTTGTGCAATAACTGCATTTGGGTAGACATTTACACACATAAAATGAAATTTTATAGTTAATGTATTTTACACTTTGCAGTAGCACATATCTCTATGCTCAAAATTTCTGAGACTCTTAAAACAATGTATTTGCTCCATATGCAACTTAACTACCTCATTTTTTTATTGCATAAGATGGTTAAAGCAAAGAAGATGTTAGAACCAAAGTGACACAGGCATATGCAGGCAGCTCTCTCCAACAAAAGAGCTTTGTCGATGTCCAAACTGATGAAGAGTATTCTGAAACACTATGTTTAGTACAAAGCCTTGTGGAGTAGTAAACAACTACTTGAATATGATGATTTGAAATTTGTTGCTACATAAGGATACTGTAAAAAAAGAGAACAAAAAAATATGAAATGAAGAAGTGCTAGGGAGAGCATGTGAGGAATGTGTGTGTGACAAACCCCTAAAGGGGGAGGGAGGTTAGAAGGAAAGGAGAGGGAGAGGTTAATGAACATGTATTATGGTGGTGCTTAGCACAAGAAGCAACAATAGGGGGAAAGTTTCCAGGGGCAGACAAATATCAGAATATGTGAAAAAGATTGAGGAAATGTAGCATGCAGAGATGAAAAGATTAATCCAAGTGGGAAAAACAAAGAACAGAATTGAAACAGTTGAACAGCAGGTGAGTATTAAATCATCAAATTTTGAATTGAATATGAGGATGACAGAAAAAAACTTTCATTGCACGTTCCAAGTTGATGCCACAATTTATTTCTTTGTTTACTAGTTGTGTAACAATGTGAATAAGAAATTTACTCTTGCCTGTGTGGGGTGAGAAGTGAATTCAAAATCCTATGCATTGTCCTAGTGTCAGTAGACTGATAGGCACTGATTGTGTACCTTGAAATAACATGGAGACATTTGTGCTTTGGAGAACAAACGAGTAAAGTATACATAGGGAAAGAGACTAATTTGAAAATGTGGTGAAATGGAAAGAGCAAATTAGTAATCAATCCAGAAATTGCATTCAGCACCACAATTATATATTAGCCATGCTGCCAATGGATGTGATACATAATTACCTTCCTCAGATCATTTAACCAACTGCTGTAAAGAACTTAGCACCTGTGTAAAAATGGACACTCTCATTTCTGTCCTGATATTTTAAGTGAGTTATCCACAATATCTCATTTATCGTGTTGTAAATAGAGTTTGTCATATGCTGAAGAAAAGGTAGGGTAAATATCTAACTCTGTCCCTTTTTTCCTTACTTGAAATAATACCGCAACAGATTTTTTCAAATCACAATTCACATTGGAAGACATACAAAGGAAATATATTACGTAAACTGGATTAAGAGGTATGGCTGTATAAGAATAAGAGTGATCATAATTTTTATGTTGCTTTTATTATCCTTCTCAGTTTTGGTGAATAGCATGTCTAGTTTGTTATACTGTGAATCACAGTGCTAACATGATATGTGTGGCAACTTACATTTGGATTGTTTAAACTGTTGCAGAAAGCACGCACTACTAGTCTGCCAGATCCATATGTTACATTGACAGTGGGAAACACTACAGAGCAGACTGCAAGTCAGTTCCGTACAGTTCACCCTGTTTGGGAACAGGGCTTTACTTTCCTTGTCAGCAATCCTGAAAATGACACACTTTATATCAAGGTATGTCTCATAAATATGACTTCTCAAAACGAAAAGAAAATTTAGTAAATCTTATACTCTTTTTTCTTTTATAATCTCACTCATAGGGCTACCCCTTCCTCATTTCATAACTCTCTTTCTGTGATTCTTAAAGAGAAGGATGCTGGCCAAGTGAAACACAGTGCAGGACAGCTTATTTATGAATGATTATTGCATGTTTTGATTAGAATGAAACTAACCTTTTTGTGTTCTTTAAACATATCATCATGTTTCAGACAGTTAAAAGTTGACCCATTCCTTTTAGGGTGTGTTTGTTGTTCATAATCCGCAATTGCTCCGAGGAAGCTATTTCTTGATTTAACCCTCTGGGTAACTGGTCAGATTCATATAGTAGGTTTTATATGGCAGTGGAGGACTTCGTTCTCTCCTTGTAACCACTTGCCTCCCATCGAATTTTTGTTGATCATTCCCAGCCAGCTTCTAGAGCTTATCACATGGAGTAGGTTTCAGACAGATGGTAATCAGCCTGCTTGCTTCACTAATTGCTACATCAACACACTTAGCATGGGTGGATTTGTGCATGACAGGGGAGGCAAGTTTGACACTGGAGTAGGAAACTCACAGCGCTCTTGTATTGACCAGTTGTGATCTAGCATCCCAGTTTGAGCCTAAAATTTTCTCAAGTACATTGTTTCTGCATTTAAATTTTATGTCTGAAATAAATTAAATGCATTGTAATGAAATTAAATGAATGGATCACAAATTGAAACATCCCCAGATAGCCAAACTGGTGAGGACACATCTGACAAAACAGGAAATCTGTCTGTGATTTCAGGTTGCATCCAAATTTTCAGTTCTTATGACATATTCATTTAAATACAATAATTACCTCTACAGAGTAATATTCTAACTAGTTACATATCACTAATGATTTCTAGAAATTCTTGGGCATCAGCACTATATTCCTCATTGCTTAGAACAGCTGCTGCAGCACTAAATGTGTATGTTAAACAATTAAAATTATAGCATTGCTTTTCAACTGACTTTACCTTTGCCTGCCTTTTTGTATGGCCCAGTATTAACTTGGAAACTTTGATGGAAGTCTGTAGTCAGCTAAAAGACCTGCTTCTCATGGCCTCCATAGTTTTTATATTAAGTGAACAGTGAATCATGGACCTAACAGTGGAGATCCACACTCTGCAATATGTTTATACCTTTGTACAATATGTCTGATCCCACAGTTTCTCAATGATACACCAAGAAATAGAAAGGTGGTTTTTTTTTTTCCCCTGTGAGAATCAATCCTTACATTTTCATCTTCTCCAGCATTAGAGAACAGATGACTGTGTGTGCAACACCTTGATCTGAGCACTGAGGTCATGACTGTAAGAGGCTTTGGGACATGTCCTAGGTAAAACAACTTGCATGGAGTTACATACAATAAACACAGATGAAAGAAGAAATAAAAATGATCAGTCAGTCCTAGATATCTACTTGATTTCAGCTGGTATAACATTCAAAATTAATGTCATACAAAACTTTTCAGTGGTTTGGGATTGCGTCAGTGTAAATTTCTTTGATCCATGCCTATATTTCATGTTTCTAATTGCCATGGATGCTGTGTAACGTTTCCCTTACGTTGTGATGGTGTCATCTGTCAGCAGAAGCAAAGGGAGGACCTAGTCATGTATTTTTACGGTAGACTCATTGTCATTAATTATCATTCATTATCAGTCTGAGACAAGTGGGCACATCTTCTTGGCTCAGATATTGATCTTATGTAGTCTGAATCACATTTTCCATGTTCCCTCAGCTCTTTCCCATACATCATTTGGCAACACAGCTGAACAACTCATCCAAATGTTCAGGGCGCAGATGACGGACACACGCAACATTAACTGCCTTCTCTAGGAAAGCATGCCTACTGATCAGAGGATTCTGTGCTTATCTGCAGGCATTTTCACCATCTAACTGGATACCTACCACTACCCTCAGGCTCAGATGTGTAACTGTGACAGTTGTTCTACACACAAACCATGCTTTCATTGAACTCAAATCTGATCACCACTTGTGAATGGAATTGGAAGAGCACTCGGTGAAAAGTTTTATGTACTCCATACCTTTTACAAAGATTTTCAGTGTCGCATTCAGATGGTGTATAGCCTAAAATTTCTGTACAAGTAAATGTAAGCAGTTATGCTGTATTTCAGCACAACAATAAAAATTAGTTGTGTAAGCAGATGACACAGAAAATCTTTTTAAAGGCTGAGTGAAATGTGTACAAAACCACTCGGAGCTGAATGTTTTCACAAAAATTGTGCATAACATCTGAGTTTGTTATGTAATAGGAATTGTTCATTGAATGTCTATTTGTTCTCTATAATCTCTCATTAATCCGTGTTAGTAGTACTAGGTAATAATATCAAAAAGCTTGAAAATATTGCATATAAGTTTTAGTGTAAATTCCTTATGTATTATGCATGATTTTGTTTTAGGCTATCGACAGTAAAACAACTCAAGAACTTGGAGTGTTTGTGTACAATGTGTCTACACTTCTTCAGAAGATGGATATGGAAGTGGAGAAACAGCCATTTTCACTCAGTAAATCTGGTCCTGAAAGCACAATTTACCTGGCTATGCATTTACGGGTTAGTAGTGTAGTGCTGTTCTCTCTCACACACACACACACACACACACACACACACACACACACACACTTTCTGCTACTACAATTTTCCAAAATGACAAATTCTTGTCCTTAAAAATATAATAAAGACTCATCAATATAATACCCACATTTGATGTACATTAGGGTTATCTTAAAAAACCTGTAATTTACAGCTCTGGGGCTTGTTGACACTATTATAGCCCTGTGTTTGAGATTTCTGGCATGAATTGCAGTAAATGTGAAAAGAAAAATATATTTCTGTATTTCATCCAGACTTTTGATATTGAAAGTAAAAATAATGACTAGGTTATATATGGATAACAGATCTGAAGAGGTTGTACATTATTGTGTGTGCCAACTGAAAACATGAAATAGGTTTCTGGGCAAAATGTCTGTTCTTTTCAAAGGCATCCTTAACCTGTAAAACTGTTTTACTCAATGCTTGAGTTATAACCAGTTGTATAAGATGCTAGCAATAGTATTGTGAAATGTTTGTATTTGTTTTAAAATTATCTCTGCCTCATTGACTACCATATATAAGAATTATATTGTGTATCCAACTTACAATTACTTGCCTAGATACTGAAATATGAGGAAAAAGACACAAATGAAGAAGATGAAGAGGAACCCACAGAAGGAGGAGACACTGAAACTGACACTGCTACAGCACCTTTGTTGGATAAACGCAGTCCCACTCAATTATCCGAGGGATCTGAATCATCAGGTGACTTACGTATACGTTAACTATTAATTTTATTACTGTCTGTAATTGTTTGCTACTGAGTCTCTCTGTGTATTCCTCTGTGCTGTTGTGACTTGACGGAAAATGCATAAAATTTTTCTTGCTCAGATTAACAGAAAGGGAGTTTAAAGACTTTTGGTAAAATGTTGTGTTTGTGGTTGACAGATTATCTGTTACAATTCTGGTGTTGTCTGCAAACATAGTTAATTTCCACTCATTACCATTTCTACTTACAGGCAGATCATGAGCAAAAATCAGAAACACTAAAGGACCTAGTACAGAATGCTTTTGGACTCTGCAATGAATAACGCCTTATTCATTGCAACAGCTATTCCTGATTTGCAATGCACAGCGTCTAAAATTACTTCATCCTTACTGTGGTGAGACAGGATTTCAGCCGGTTACCTAACGGCCCCCTGATGCCATGCTGCTAGGCTTTCTCTTAAACCCTAATAGTAGTTGGTGATCTATTCAGTTAAAAGACTTGAGTCAAATCACAGATGATATGCAATGGTAAACTGTTCTTGTTTGCTGACTCAAATATATCATCCACAAATATATTAGCTGTACAGTTGACACATATTTTTGAAAACCAAATCCTCTTTTAAATCAGTCCTTACACACACTGGACAGTGAACCACCTATGAACTGAAACACATTTACTATGTGCTATTAGGCACACTCAAAGGGATGGCCAAAAAAACTCTCAAAAGTGACTGTATACAAAAGTGTCACAGGTCACTGGCTGTTGTGCCTCTGGGCTAGTGTCGGGGTGCCAACTTTTTGGCCAGAAAATTCATTATTTTCCCTGACACAGATTTTGTTTGGTGAACTTACATTACAACCATGGCATTATTGATGACAAGCTCTTGTCTCTGTGGTTTCTAGACTATCTGTGTACATAATATTCTTTTTATACACAAACTAAGACAATGTTTAGAACATTCTATAAGCTATATGTGATTACAATTGCAGAGAGATGGTGGAAACGTGGAACCAGGAGATCCCACTGTTGTGTGATGCGAAAGTGCGGTGTTACACTGAGCTCATATTGTGTAGTACCATCAGACAAGCTAGTAACATGAAGGGAAGTGCTGGAAGACATCATCAGCATCAAAGTTTACAACATTAGCATGTATGTTTTCAGGGGTAGGCATGTTTCTTCATCTGAAATGTGGTGTCTATTCAAGTTTTACACCAGTCAGGTAAGAGTGGCACTACTAGTGCCACTATGAGGTTGCAAATCAAGTTTACTTTAAATACACATTATAATGGTCACAAGCATTAGCTTCTTTCGTGATTAGGCATGGTGAATTGATGTTGGTCAAGAAAGCCTTTAATGTGACAAAGATGACACTATCAACACCTTATTGAGTTTGAACAACATCGTATAATAGAGCTATGAGGAGCTGGATGCTCCTTCTGTGATATTGTAGGAAGTCTTCACAGGAATGTAGCCATTGTACATGATAACTGTTGCAATGGTCACAAGAATTTATGGTCGCAAGATGGCCCGGCTCAGAGTGGCGTCGTGGCATTACTGATAGGGAAGATCTTTGTGTTCAGCATATGGCTCTGGCACATTTTACTGCATCTGCAGCAGCAATTTCAGGTGCAGTTGGCACCACAGTGACACAATCAACTGTTACAAATTGGTTAGTTACCTCAAGGACAGCTTTTAGCCAGATACCCTGTAGTGTGCTTTCCACTGTGTGGCTTCAGTGGTGTCAAGTGAGAGCGAGTGGGGGGCTGGTGTGTTTGCTGATGAATGCTGGTTCTGACTCTGTGTGAATGATAGTCCTCTTTTAGTCCAACAGAGGCCAGTTGAGAACCTACAACCAACCGGTTTCCGTGCTACACACACTAGACCTACACTGGGAGTTATGGTCTGGAGTGCAATTTTATGTGACAGCAGGAGCACTCATAGTTATCCCATGCACTCAGACTGCAAATTTGCATGTTAGTCTGGTGATTACACCTGTTCTACTGCCATTCATGAACAGCATTCCACGGGGGTAGATAATACTCGCCCACATACTGCTGCTGTAACCCAACATGCTCTACAGTGTGCAGACATGTTACCATGGCCTGCTCAAGTAGCAGATCAATCTCCCATTGAGCACATATTAACCATCATCAGACAACAATGCCAACATCATCCACAGCCTGTACTAACAGTCCTGCATTGACCGACCTAGTGCAACAGGCATGAATCTCCATCCCACAAACTGGCATCTAATGTCTGTATAACACAGTAATGCGTGCACATTTGTTTTCTTGCATTCAATATTGTGGTGGCTACACTGCTTATTAAAGTCCAAGCATTTCACATTTGGAGTGGCTTATATTGCACTTGAATTAACCTGTGATCTTGCTATGTTAATACTTAAATATGTTACCTGGACAAGTATGTTCTTGAAATTCAGTTGCTCTACATTAATATTTTTGATGTTGTGATTTTGTCTGTGTTGATTGCACAGTTTTGTCCACTGTGTCCACAGTATTATTACACCTGGAAGTGAGGTTGTTTCAATTGGCTCATGTGTTTACCCATGCACTTTAAGACCATCAGAATGTGCTCTGCTGTTCTAATGATGAAATGACTTGCTCGTAACACTATTCAGACTTCCATATATTGGAGGGGGGGGGGGGGGAGAGAGAGAGAGAGAGAGAGAGAGAGAGAGAGAGAGAGAGAGAGAGAGAGAGAGAGTACAGAGACAAAAAACTGATACGGTTTTTTTTGTTTACTGTAATGTCACCATGTGTTTCCAATTACGGCTGTGGGAGGCCAAGTGAATAATATTGTCATTTGGTTCTTATAACTGCCTGTGTTCACAGTTTGGCATAGTCTACTGTGTCTGGACATGTTACATTGTGTCAGCTTCCTCTATCCAAAAACAACAGTCTCATACTGAAATGGGCACATCAGCATTGTCTGTTACATGCAGAGTGATAAATGTACTGATGACATGAGTTCCCACTATATCAAGAAGTATTTGGACCCAAGGTACTGCCGGCTGGAGTGACCATGCAGTTATAGGTGCTGCAGTCTAGAACAGAGCGACCGCTACGGTAGCAGGTTCAAATCCTGCCTCGGGCATGGATGTGTGTGATGTCCTTAGGTTAGTTAGGTTTAATTAGTTCTAAGTTCTAGGCGACTGATGACCTCAGAAGTTAAGTCGCATAGTGCTCAGAGCCATTTGAACCCAAGGTACTGCTTCTCCTTTAGGCAATTCCTCACATTATATTTCAGCATGAAAATGCCTGGTTGCATGTGCCACCAAATTCACCTGCTATATAGCCATCTGAATTTAGATGGGATATGATTAGTGATCCAACATTGTGTGTGTAACATGCATCAATATTATATTGTTTTAGGAAAGGGAATAGGACCTATGCTTGCGTTCTTCACTTGAGCTGAAACTGCTTTTTATTCCAACAGTACTGTACAGTTTACAACACTGTATAGACACACTATCAATTTGTTCACAGTGGAAGCAAGTCCAGCAAAGGAGCCTGCTGTGAAAACTGAACTTGATCGTACTGAGTCAATGAAATCAGCTACAGAAGAAATTATAATACCAGCAGCAGCATCCCCTGGCGTGCAGACTTCTCCAGACTTGCGCCAGCGAAGTCCCAGTGCTACCTCGTAAGATTTATTGTGTTTGTTTTTCTGTTAGTAATGTCTCTGTCTTTAGTATAAGAGTATTATTTTACAATTTCAAGGAATGTAATACCTTCCTTCCTCCCTTCTTCCCCCCTGCCTCCCCCTCCCTACCACCTCTGGCCCTCCCCCCCCCCCTTTCCCACACTCATAGTATTTATAGTATTTTACAATTTCAAGGGGTATAGTACATTCTGTCTCTGCCTCCCATCCCTCTTTCTATATGATGCAAGAAGAGTCTCTATTGACAACTGATATCATTTAGGGCTTTTCAGGTCTCCACCGCATGACAGGAAGTGATTGTTGATCAATATGGAGCTTATAATAGACCTGCCCAGAGAGTTTTGCATGTTAGCTCAGTGCTTCTGGGGTTCGGGGAGACACACCAGCCCTGGATTGAATCCATCTGGTGGTGGATAAATGACTAGGACCAGTGTGCAGGCCAGCCTAAATGTGGTTTTGAGGTGGCTTCTGACATCTGACTAGATGGATACTGGGCCTCTACCCACATCCTGCCTCAGTTAGATGATTTGCAAACATTTAGAAAGCATTGGCACACTTTCACCTGGAGTAACACTAAATGCAGACAAATGAGGTATACAAATTCCATCCCTGGGGTGGTGGGGGGCGGGGGCGTTGGGGGGGGGGGAGGGGGAGGGGGAGGAGATGGCAAATGGGGGCTGGGGCTGGCAGCTAATGACAGGAAGGACATCCAGCCATCCTGTACCACTAAAATTGCAGAATTCACAAATTAACATGCTGACTTCATGAAGATACAGGATAAATGTCAGTAGAAAGAACACATGGACTTACAATATATTCTGTGTTTATATCTTATGTTAGAAAGATGAAATTATAAACACATAAATAAACTCTGTAAAATATGGCTGATATTGTTTTTGTGACTGACAAGTAAAAAATTCACTATCAGGCACCTTCAATGAAAAAATAAATATGATAAAAAAATATAAGTGCTATTGCTTTTGTGAGATTGATGTGTTAGTGTGTGTTGTAAAGTAGCAAGTGTTCATCAAAAGATTTTCTTTCCATTCAACTGTGTGTGTCTTTGACTACAATTGTTCTCAAATATACAGTATGTGCCTCCAAAAAGTAATGCCATGAATAAGTCATGTTTCTGAAGCACAACATTTTTGGGGGGCACATAGTGCTTGCAGTATTCTAAAGAAGGTGCACCAGTAAAATTCTTCTTTATACTTAGTCAACAGCAGCTTGATATAGTCCGTTTGATGTGTTAGTCAGTGGGTGTAGGTACACTAAATGCAGATTGGCGTTCAGGCTTCTCCAGATTTGCACCAACGCAGTCCCAGTGCTACATCATAAGCTTTATTGTGTTCTTGTTTCTGTTAGTAATGTCTCTGTCAGCTATTACCTTAGCAATGGTAAGCATGGTTTTCATATTCTGGACAGGTACAATTGAAACACACAGCCAGCCACTAATTTATAAACTCAGTGAAGCTAATTTTTTGAACATCGTGAGGTTTGATGGTGTGATATTAGGTTATAGAATATTGTCCTGTATACTTCCTCAAGCACTGGAGTCCAGTACCAGCTGTGTCATTCTTTTAATTTTAATTTTGCAAACAATTAGCAAATCACAGTTAGTAGTTATAATTGATGTGGTCCAAAGGGAAAACATAGCTTTTTTTTTTTTTTGCTATGTCTTTCAGGTGTAGGTGTTTCCAGAGTAACTAAAATGTGTGTCTCTACCTGTAATAAAAATTCCAGTTTGAACAATCCACAGAAAATGCTAATGCATCAGACATGTTTGACTAAAATTATTGTAAATGTGATGATAGTTCGTTTCAGTTTGAATCCTGTGCTGCTTCAGCCTCATGATGATTTACATATGGCTGCTTGACTCATCAAATCCATTATTGCAATATATCATGGTTTTTTTTTTCAGCTCATAAGATAGTACTGTTGTGGAAAGAATGTAATATATAGTTCTCTAGTCTGTTACAAGATTATCTTGGTGAAGTTCTGACAATATTTTCTTGAGACAGCTGCTGGACATTTTCTGGGGACAACTGCTACAGACACCTGAAAAAGTTTAGGCTGTTATTTTAAGGAAATATTGTGGGAATTTCACATGGTGACCTTGTAGCACGCCCAAAGAAGACATTGATGAGCCAAAACATTATGACCATCTGCTTAGTAGCTCATTTGTCCATCTTTGGAACAAAATACATCACTGATTCTGTGTATCAGGGCTCTGACAGTTTGTTGGTAGGTTTGTTTATTGTCTATAACAGTTACACAATTTTAATCGTTGAAGAATCCTATATTTTTCTATATCAATACCATTTTGGTTTATGCAATTTTGTAGACGCTGTCGCAGTTTTACAATATCCATTTCATACTCGCTTGCCACCTTATCCTTTAGGAAGCACTGAATCTCATCTTTCATGTCATCATCAGAGCAGAACCACCTTCCAGACAAATGCCCCTGTAACTTAGCAAACAGGTGATAGTCACTTGGTGCCAAGACCTCCTTGTATTCCAGGTGGGTGATGAAGTTCCACCCAGAGTTTTGTTGGAGATAGGCGGTTTGATGGTCAATGTGTGGGCAAACTTTGTCATGGAGAATGCTTATGCTCTTGATCATGATTCCTTGTCTCTGGTTCTGAGTTTCCCTTCTGAATTTGTTCCATGTGTAACAGTACCTGCCAGATTTATTGTTGTCTCAGGAGACTGAATGTCAACCAACAGTACCCCCTTCCATTCTCAAAACACAATTCCCATGAGTTTGCCAGGAGACTGTGTGTTTGAATTTTCACAGCTTAAGTGAAGAGGGATGCTACCACTTGTGTGACTGTTATTTTGTCTCAGGTGTGAAGTGGAATGCCCAGGTTTCATCACGTGTGACAATCAGGTCCAAACAGTTGTCCTTTTGTCTGCATAGTGATGATGAAATTCACAGGAAAAATCAACTTTCTGCTGTTTGTGATCATATCTCAGCATATGTGGTACCCATCTTGCACACACTTTCCAGTATTACAACTTTTCTGTTAAAATCCTATGGATGGTATTTTGGGAAATCTCAAGAACCAGAATGCAGAGAGCATCAAGAATGACCCTCTGATCTTAACTCATGATTTCCTCAATCTTCACAACTTCTCATCAGAAACTAATGGCCTGCCACTCCTTTCTTTGTGATGAATTTCAGTACAACCTGCTGTAAACTCTCTACACCACTTGCAAACGTTTTTGACAGTCATGCATGACTGTGCATACACCTTCATCAATTGGCAATGAATTTCAACTAGTTTAATGCCTTTTTCAGTGGGAAATCGAATAACTGCATGAACTTTGCACATGATAGTAGTGTTTAATGTGAGCTCCATTTTGAGAGGCTGCCAAGCCAAGACTGAGCATCAAAGCAAAGCTTGCACATCCTTATTTGGGAGTGGGAGAAGCACCAATCACGGCCATGTGGCCAACAACCACATAAACAGTCTCTCTGCATCCCCAATGCACTGAAGAACTTACTTTTGGGATTGCCTTATATGATGAGATAATATTAGTGACTGATATGTTGCTAAGTATCATTCATGTCCTCTTTAAAAAGATATTCAGGTAATAGTTTCTTCTGACCTTACCAATTCCTGAATAAGCTGTCAGGTCTGAAATATTCCTTTCATGTATTGATCTCTTACACCTGTCAATGTAATCCAGTTTCTGCAAATAGACTTTTGTTTAATGTTCCTCAGTCCTTATTTTATTGTAATAGAAAACAGTTTTGTGTTGCATTTGTTCTTGTTGGCATTTCAGGGCTTCATGTTGAGACCATAGCTGCTGTATAAACTTTATTGAAATGTGCTACTAGTTTCAATCTGTGGGCTATCTTCTGGCACTGGACAAAAAGTTGTTAGTCACTCACTTTCTGATATATTAAACATGGTTGCCATAATATTGACATAAATAGGCAGACATCAGTATTTATGTTACACATCAGTAACACACTTTTGTTTTTACTTGTCGGTATGGTATTGTGTTGAAGGTTTTCTATGTCTCTTTGATTGGAGTGAGATCAGTGACCACCAGCAATGTGAGAACTGCAGTTCCAGGATAGGTTTTGCAAAAAAATGTATATGCTGCCTTTACAGTGGAGTACAGATGTGTCCAATTATCAAAAGTGTGTTTGTGACATATAATATAAATATTGTTGTTTCTCTTATTTATGTTTATATTAAGACAACTGTTTAATACATCAGAAATACGTTTTTTTTTTTTTTAGTGAGAGAAGATGTTACTCAAAGAGTGAAACTAGTAGCCTATTTCAGTACAGTTTATAAGCAGCTGATGGTGTATAAAAATGTCTTTCATTAAACATATTGCAGCTGTGGAGCCCCACCTTGTAAAACTATATCTGCAAAACCTGTAATTTTGATGAGGAGTAATGAAGTGCAGTTAACTGTGTCAACAAATTAATAGTTAGTTATTTTTTATTGACTTCATCTGACTTTACACTATTGCATGAAATTATTTCATTTGTTCCTGGCAACACCTGAGTAAATTAAAGAATTGTGGAAAAAAGGTTAGTGATATTAGGTTGTTTGAGTCTAAAGAGGTTACACACTCCACCAGATTACAGCTGACACTCTGAAAATTTGTATTAATTTTTGCAATATGAAGGTTCATTAACCTTATCCATTATATGAAACAGCATGTGAAAGACAACTGAGAGTTACTGTACATCTTCGTTACTGTAGTCATCTACCTGTAGCTATGATTTTGGATGACTAGAGGTTTATAAAATCAGGAATAATATTGCTTTATGAAAACTAATCTGCTAAATTTCATGTATGTATTTATTTATTTCTCATGGAACCACTGTAGCACTGTTCCAGCCCATGGTCCTTAAAGCAGATATGCACTACCGTCTCTTCCATAAACTTGGAAATTGTTCTCATTATAATCATTTTTAAATGAGTTCTGATGTTGTTCACTACACATACACTATGTGATCAAAAGTATCTGGACACCTGGCTGAAAATGACTTAAAAGTTCATGGCACACTCCATTGGTAATGCTGGAATTCAGTATGGTGTTGGCCCACCCTTAGCCTTGAAGACAGCTTCCACTCTCGCAGGCATGCTTTCGGTCAGGTGCTGGAAGGTTTCTTGGTGAATGGCAGCCCATTCTTCATGGAGTGCGACACTGAGGAGAGGTATCACTGTCGGTCGGTGAGGTCTGTCATGAAGTCTGCATTGCAAAACATCCCAAAGGCGTTCTGTAGGATAGGACTGTGCAGGTCGGTCCTTTAGAAGGATGTTATGGTTATGTAACCACTCCACCACAGGCCGTGCATTGTGAACAGGTGCTTGATCGTGTTGAAAGATAGTCACCACCCTCGAATCGCTCTTCAACAGTGAGAAGTAAGAAGGCATTTAAAACATCAATATAGGCCTGTGCTGTGATAATATTCCACAAAACAACAAGGGGTGCAAGCCCCCTCCATGTAAAACACCACCACACCATAACACGACTGCCTCCAAATTTAATTGTTGGCACTACACACACTGGCAGATGTTCACCAGGCATTCGCTATACCTACACCCTGCCATCGGATCACCACATTGTGTACCATGATTCCTCACTCCACGCAACATTTTTCCACTATTCAATTGTCCAATGTTTATGCTCCTTACACCAAGCGAAGGGCCATTTGGCATTTAACGACGTGATGTATGGCTTACAAACAGCCGCTTGACCATGAAATCAAAGTTTTCACACCTCCCACCTAACTTTCATAGTACTTGCAGTGATTGTAAGAGTGAAATGGAAATTCTTGTTTTATTAAACATGGCATTTGTCAGAAAAAGCAACAGTATTTGCAGCTTTGAAGTCAAATTTTAAAAACATGACTTACCAAGATATGCCTTTTTGTTGAACATATCCTAATTTTTCACTTTCTGTTTCACATGTTTATCCTTCTTTTCCAACATTTCCTTGTTACCCATTTTCTCAAACACATGCCATTTGTCATGCTAGTCATTTCATGTGTCATGGAAGATTGAAGTTGTTACGAAAATATTCATATAAACTATTTTTCTGGAGAAATGCTTTGGCCTCTTAATGTATCTGAAAAGGTTTAATACATTTTTGGATGTATTAAAATCTGGTGCAAAGTACTTTTCTGTAGTATCCTTAAGAGTATCACAAAATATCACACGAGGAAGTGAACTTGTGTGTTCAGTTATGAATTCTTTCTGGCATTCTGGCACCTTCATAGCAAGGGTATGCTTACACCTTTTGTCATCATCTACTGCATTATGTTAATTTTGGTTCTTTGTCACTTTCTTCAGTATGGGGTCAAAAAAATTTCTGACAAACCACACAGCACTAGCCCTGTTTTCTACACAAATCAGCTTTGATCCTTTTCAGTTCTTTCCCAGGTTCTTTAACAAATCAATGTAGGTTATCATCTTTGTTCACTTACATCATGCACACCCTAGTGGTTTTCATTTGTTTGTTTTTTCTTGCTCAGTGATATTTTGACAACATTTTCTGAAACACATTGTGTAGCCTTGTGCTTTAAATAGATTTATTGGGGTCATTATGTTTGCATTCCTATGTACATATTCATTTCCAGGGTGATTTCATTCATTTTTTTCTTGTCATCTGATTTAGCTTCCTTGCTCTGTTACTTCTTTTAGGTAGATATTCTTGTGCACCATTTTGTCTGTCATTAACCTTAATTACTCTTTTCACCTCATTATTATTTGCTATAATTTCTATAGATTTTTCCTATATTTTTACTCTTTTTATCAGTAACTTGATTGTTAAGTCACACTCCTAATTGATGAACAACTAGAGAACCATGGCAATGCTGTTGTTGGTTCACAGTTGGCTTCACTTTTCGTAGAAAGACAGATGAACATGGTGTGTCTGTTTGTCGTTACTTCTGCACTTCAAGATTCTCCTCCACTCTTCACTCCTGGAGGAACCTAAAGAAATTCAAACATACTTCAATATACCTTAAATGTCATTAAATTATGTATGACACATGTTGTGTGTTACTCTTGGATCAAATTTGAATGAAAAAAAGTTATTCATACTAAATGTTAATGATTTTGGTCATATAAGTATGTAGGCTTCCACAGCCAGTGTCATTTTGAATAAAATAATTTTGGGTATTGTGCTGTGTCACTGTAAAAACACTAAAGCAACAAAATTATTAATGTTTCAACCGACTTGCTGTGGTCTTCTTCTGGCTCTGAAGAGGATTGCAGCAAGTCGATCAAAACATCAACAGTTTAGCTACTGCACTGCTTTGCAATGACATGGCCTAATGCCCAAAATTATTTTATTCATCAAGATTTTGGTAATAATTATGTTCTTTCTAACAGGCAATCTTAAAATGATTACTCCAAAAACTTAAATCATCTGCTTATTTTTTTGTATTATGTTCTATTTATCACAATATTCATTCTGTTTGAAGAGTCAGTCAAGCTAATTTTATCAAGATGTTAAGCCTGATCTTCCTGTCACTAAAATTCTCCATGGAAGATAAAAAAGCAGATAATACATGATTTATAGGTCATGTAACATGTAATATTCTGCTATATAACATGATCTCCAAGATTAACAGGGAACTTTGACTCAGAAATAGAGGTAGACTTTTTAAATAATTTAACAGTCAGCTGTGAATATTGTTTGTTACCGGCAAAAAAAAAAAAAAAAAAAAAAAAAAAAGGCCAGTCTTCTAGCAATAAGCCAATGTATTCCTTTAGAAACAAGAATCTTATTCTAGTCCACAATTGTTTGACTCTCATTGGTTCTTGCTATGCAAGCAAAACAAAGTTTCATCAATTCACATAATGTGTGTGTTTATATGCTATTTTGATAAGCATTGAAATTGGATATGCAATCTTTGTCACATTGAAAGTTACCTCACCTGAAAAACTGGCAGTTTTCTAGATATGATGTTTGGACACTAAGCCTTTGAACTCTGTTCCATTAACAGCATTACTTAACAAATGTATATCAATAAATATAAATGTTTGCAGATCTGCTGGAGAATATAACTTGGGCCGAATACAGTTGACACTTCGCTACAGCCAGCAGCGTCAGAGATTAATTGTTGTTGTCCACAGGGTTGTGTAAGTATTTAGTGGGTCTACTATAACTATTTTAGTACTTACTATATATTTTACTGTGTACTGCTTGTAAATGTGTAGCATACAGTGTGAAAGTGATAACTGTTCTTACTTTCTCAACTCCTTGCGTTTCATAAATGGCCAAATATTTCCATAGTATTTTTCTTGACACTTCGTCATAGACGTCTTTGTGTAAATTATGGCACTTTAATGGTAGACTTGTGATCACAGCAAAGTTCAATACTAATGAGTGGGTAGCAGAACTGATCTCCATTCCATTTACTTTGTTTTGCTAGAAAGGTTGCTTTATTCATTTGCTGTAATGCACACATAGATAGACAGGTATACAGTGAACATTGTACATTTTCAAGACATCAGAGAGCAATGTGGTGTCAGATTAGTAGTTCCATATGAACCTTATGACACAATGTGGTCAAAGTAGTAATGAAATATGAATACATTGTGGAACGTTAGCTGAAAGAATGACAGATGAATGATGTTCATTAACTGTATATTGCTGATATCTGTATCAGCCTTAAGCCCTGGCCCTGTCATGTACTTTGTTTGAAATGGTACAGTTGAGATAAAGTGGAAGAAAAAGTGTCATTCACAGTATTGAACTCAATTCTGAATACAGATGACTGGCAACCATAAGTAATGTTGTTGTAGTTGGTGGTGGTCTTCAGTCCAAAGACTGGTTTGATGCAGCTCTCCATGCTACTGTATCCTGTGCAATCCTCTTCACCTCCGAGTAACTACTGTAACCTACATTCTTATGCATCTGCTTAGTGTATTCATCTCTTGGCCTCCTCCTATGATTTTTGCCCCCCCCCCCCCCCCCCCCCAGTACCTCTTCATTAGTTGTGATCTATCCATCTGATCTTCTGCATTCTTCTGTAGTACCACATTTCAGAAGCTTCTATTCTTTTTTGGTTAAACTGTTTATTGTCCATGTTTCACTTCCATACATGTCTAACTCCATACAAATTACTTTCAGAAAAAACTTCCTGGCCCTTAAATCTATAATCAATGTTAACAAATTTCCCTCCTTCAGAAACAATTTCCTTGCCATTGTCAGTCTAATTTTACATCCTTTCTACTTCAACCACCCTCAGTTATTTTGCTGCCCAAATAGCAAAACTCATCTACTACTTTAAGTGTCTCATTCCCTAATCTAATGCCCTCAGCATCATGTGATTTAATTCGACTACATTCCATTATCCTCATTTTGTTTTTGTTGGTGTTCATCTTACACCCTCCTTTAAAGACACTGCCCATTCCATTAAGCTGTTCTTCCAAGTCATTTGTTGTCTCTGACAAAATTACAATGTAATTGGCAAACCTCAAGGTTTTTATTTCTCCTCCCTGGATTTTAATGCCTACTCCAAATTTTTCCCTCTCGCTCCCTGTATTTTACCCCTGCCACCTTCATAATTTGAAAGAGAGTCTTCTAGTCAACATTGTCAAAAGCTTTCTTTAAGTCTACAAATGCTAGAAATGTATGTTTGCCTTTCCTTAACCTATCTTCTAAGATAAGTCGTAGGGTGCCTCGTGTGTTCATACATTTCTGTGGAATCCAAACTGATCTTCCCCAAGGTCAGCTTCTACCAGTTTTTCCACTCGTGTGTAAAGAATTCATGTTAGTATTTTGCAGCAGTGTCTTATTAAACTGATAGTTCAGTAATTTTCACACCTGTCAGCACCTGCTTTCTTTGGAATTGGAATTATTACATTCTTGTTTATGTCTGAGGGGATTTCTCCTGTCTCGTACATCTTGCTCACCAAATGGATGAGTTGGCTGGCTCTCCCAAGCATGTGAGTAGTTCTAATGGAATGTTGTCTACTCCTGGGGGCCGGTTGTGACAGGTCTTTCTCTGCTCTGTCAAATTCTTTACGCTGTATCATATCTCTCATCTCATCTTCATCTACGTCCTCTTCCATTTCTATAACAATGTCCTCAAGTACATCGCCCTTGTATAGACCCTCTGTATACTCCTTCCACCTAAAGAACAGATATGTGGCTTCCACACATACTATGTAGAACAGCAGCAAAGATATTGCTTAAAAACAGTTAATGCACATACAAAATCCCCCATAGAATGATGTGCCTCATGTAATACACAGCAGTCAACTGGACATATGAAGTTGAAAATTATGTAAACAACAGCCTGAGATGGAATGTGAAAAATTAGCATTTTAGGATATCAAGTTATCTCATGCTATGCACATTTATCTCAATTTTCCAGTTCATACTTCAAGTTTATATTATTTATTATGGTTCTTGAGGGGCAAGCAGTTTGTAAAGAGGCTGTAATGTATGCTGAGAACTATTTTTTACATACATATAATTCTGTTTTTTTGCTAAGAATCACCTAATAAATAAGTAGCAAATACAAAAGAATTTGGCATAAAATGTTCCATATCAAATGTTAAAGAACTGGCTATATGTAACACTAAATTTGACAAGCCTCTTAGTTTCCCATCTTCAGTAAAATAACTGTGCTCTCATACATTTAATCCCAGTAGAAGGTTACATAGGATAGTGAACTGCAGTGAAGGATACATGTAGTGTAAATATGCCTTGATATAACCCTGTTTACCTAATACTGCATAAGTGATACCAATTTGGAATTTGTCATCTGGAATATGTGTCCGGTGCACTTGTTTTCAACTTGCACTTCTAGATTCTGTTAAACTGAAAACTTGTAACATCTAGCATTGCTAGCATGCCTCAATCTGATGAGCAGTACTTTCTAAGCTTGTAACATTTTATTTCTTCACTAAGGCTTGTCTGCACTAGTGCATAAGATGGATCCTGAATTAAAAACAGATGTTTCAGTAAGAGCACATTATGCCAGCAGAAAAGAATGTGATTAGTTCCCATGATGTCAGTGTCTACATTGTTGTAGAGTGGTTTGGTCATGATTAACTTTTATCACAGGAACTATATTAATTGTTTCTTTGTTATGAAAATATTTTTAATGCAATCCCCAGTTTTATCCAACATTGAAAGAAAATGTTGCTGTATATTTTTATATACACACAAATTTTAGGTTATTGTACATGGTTATAAACTGTTAACTTTGTGACACATTGTCATGACAACATTCAAGAGTTTATTTCTCACTTCTTTCAGTAATCTGCCACTGAAGGATCCAAACAGTATCCCTGATCCATATGTGAAGCTGTATCTGCTTCCAGAACGTTCCAAGGATTCCAAACGAAAAACTGATGTAAGTTCCTGTTATAATTTAAAATTACTAGCGTGTGTAATTTGGGTAATGTAAACTCTTTTATATAAGTAACTGTAGAGAAGAAAGTTATATTGCCCAATATTTTAATGAGTTGATCCATATGAACAGCAAAATAAACTAAGAACAGTATAACAATGAGACAGACCAATAATTCAGGAATAGCGTACAGAAATTCTTGGTTTTACAACTGATAATTCTGCACCTACTAGTTGGTGAGCATTTATCATACATATTTTTTCAAGTTTCATGACTCAATTTGAGCTGAGGGTTTCATAAGCAAAATGGAAGGCTCTCTGCCATAAATCTTAATCGGCTTATGTACAACTGCTCACAAATTATTGTTCAGCTGCTGCCATAGCTCTCACCATCACCTAACTGTTGACAAGAGGGGGTGGTGTGTGTGTGTGTGTGTGTGTGTGTGTGTGTGTGTGTGTGTGTGTGTGTGTGTGTGTGTGTTTGTGTTTTTGTTTTCAAGGTACAAATACAAATTAGTGTTACTTATGATATTGTTCTCAGGCGTGGGCTACAGTTTTTGCTGTTGGCCAGATGCCAACTTTATTATCCAGTGTGGTAACAACCTACTCGGGCAGCTTATGAAGCAGATGTATTATCCACTATAACATAGGGACGTTTCACTATAAACAAAATGAAAACAGTATGCAACAAATATTATGTACTCTTGCTGATAGTGAGTTCTTTAATAATGTGGGTGCGGTGAAACTTCGTGGTTTTTTAATTCATAGCAAGTTCACCTGGTGAGACCATACAGCTCATCTGTGTCAGAAACTGTTCAGTTTCAATAACAGATGTAACAAGTGACAAAGTAATAACAAAAACAAAGTATCTTGTTACAGTGTTCTACACACCCTTTCACATCCACATCAGCTACTCACAGAAGTAAAATCTGTGCCGCTAGAAAAGTTCAGAAAAAACGCTAAGAATGCTCATATTCAGTCGGTGATTTTCTTTATTCTGAAATCACAGAATTTATGTGTGAAACAGGTAAAATGTGCAGATAAACAATATAGTACTACACCCATACGCTGCAGGTCTTTGTACATCTGTGGCATTGTGTACAAAGTGTACGGAATCATTTCCCCCCCATCCTGTTTCATTTGTAGGTGATATACAGGAAAAATTAATGATCTGCATTCCTCTGTACAAATCCATAAATTTTTCTCTTGGTATTTACACTAAACATATTCCGGAGGAAGTAATATGTTTCTTGATTCTCACTAGAATGTGGGCACTTGGAACTTCAGGTGTTAAACCTTTCTCTGATACTCAAAACCATCTTCTACTTTCTCACCTTCTAGCTAATCAAACACTTCAACGATACTCACACAGATGAAACAAACCTGTGAAGAATCACACTACTTATCTTTGAATCTTTTGTTGTTTCAACATGGTAGGGATCAGTGATTGATAAACAATACTCAAAAACTGATGAGCTGAGTTTTTTTTATTATGAAATCTTCATCTTTCATGGGCAAATAACACTTCCTTATGATTCTTCTGAGAAATCACTGTCTGGCATCTGCTTCCACCACTATTCCATTTATATGGTTGTTCCACCTTAATTCCTAGCTGCCTCAAACAGCTACAGATGTTGTCTGCCAAGTCATCTATAAATGTTGTAGGCAGTAACAGTTGTACAACAGTTTCTTCTGGTGTCCTTGTTAACATTTTCATTTCTGAAGATGCCTCCCCAGCAGCAACAGTGTGCTGAGGTCTGGCTTGATGATGTCTAATATTATCAGTTTTCCAAAAATCAAGGGCTCTGCTACCTACAGAGCTCTGGATCTTGTGAGAAACAGAGCAAGTGAATTCCAGGTATTCATTGCCTATGTAATCTGTACTGATTTCTGTAGAAGCAACTTAGTATCCATCACACACAAGCCCACGATGGGTATCATAATCCTATAGTAAACTGAAATCAGTAACATAGGCCTATATTTCTGCACATTTTAAAGACTGGAACAACCTGTGCCATTTTACAGTTATGCGAATACCAGTGTCTGTCTTCCCTGCCAGCTTTTACCCTGTATGTATCCCTCTAGTACCATGGAAGTTATTCCCTGGTGCCTTAATATATGTTCCATCATTCTGTCTCATTTTACTGTCGGTGTTTTCCATATTGTATATAGACTGCAGTGGGTACATTATCAGGTTCAGTGGCCTTTCCTGTACTGAGCATTTTGAATTGTTCACTTTTGTTTTCACTTATTAGTACACATGTCATTTTCACGTCAGTTTATGACAAAAAGTTATAACTGCCCTTAAGTAGATTGTGGGCACTGTTTAGGTTCCTCATTGCCAGAGAATGCAGTGTTAAGAAAAGTAAGCATCTATTTATTTTTTTAATGTATAACCTCCGTGAAGTGAAAAGAGGTGAAGTGGAACAGTGGTGTTTAAATGGATAAACGCACTTCACTTGAATAATCAGAATGAGAAGAGTCTGTACACCAAGCATTTATTTTGTTGCTCCCATTGTATGTGTAAATGTGAAAGTCATGGAAAGTTGTTGCATGATGAGGAATTTCTATACAATTTTCAGAAATTTCAAAGGAAGCTTTGTTCAAAATAACAATTGACACACTAGTTTATCATTTCTGTGTTCTTCAGGAGTGCTAAAATCATTGACAAGCATTCACAAAACCATGTACCTGAATGACAACAAAAGTGAAGCAGCCAGAAAGGGAGGATGGAATGAAATGAAACTTCACAGGTTGAGAGCATGTGAGATGTTATTTCAGTGATGACAATATCGAGTCATATTGACAACGAACTTGGCAATGTGAGTCCACTTACAGAATGACATTGATGTTACTCTGACAAAGATGCAGGAGTGATTCAGTTTGGAAGAGCTCCTAAAACTGTTTTGTCCACTCCTGGGATAAGCTGGCCCACAACTGTTGTAAATGGTCCATGATATCATGGATACTGGCACTGGGACAGAGTTGATGACCGAGCTGCCTCAATACATATAATATCCAGTGCAGCTCTGGGAATCCACATGGCCACGGGAGCACCTCAACATCATGCAGACGGTTCATAGAGAGACATCCCGTGTGTGGATAAGCATTGTCCTGTTGAAAAATGGTGCCATGGTAGTGTCACACAAGAGCTAACACATGAGGGAGCAGAATGTCTGTGACATACCATTGTGCCATTAAGTTTCGTCAATCACTACCAGCTGTAACCTAAATTCATACCTGATGGCTCCTCAAACCAGGACATCAGGTGTACCTCTCCAAAAATTTGAAGAATGGTACATTCTCTACAGGTCATCACCATTGTCGCCGACAATGGTCACCAGGGATAGTGCAGAACTTTCATTCACTGCTGAACAGAAAGCAACACCATTCATCAGCAGTCCATCCTTTCCAGTCAAGGTACCACTCCAATCACAACAGTTCATGTTGTGTGTTAACGGCAGCCTAACATGCGACAGTAGTAATTCCCTGGCCCAGCTGCGATTAGTTTCTGACCGATGGTGGAGGATGACACATCAGGTTGCAGGGAGTCCATTACTTGTTCTCAGGTGGCAGGTGCATATTTGAAGGAGTTTATGATGTGCTTGGTGCACATTACAGCAATCCTCCCTTATAGTGGTGAGACATGGTCAGCTGAAAGCTGGTAAATGAATATTCCTGCCTTCACATTTCCACGCAGTCCAGCAATATGTCACTGTCACGTCCAAATACCTCACTAATCTGGATATTGCACAATTTGACCAGTCTGCCAAACGGAGACCCACAGTGAAGCCCCTTTCAAATTCTGTGAAGTGGTGATAATACTGTCTCACATGACTACACGACATCTCTGTATCCTTCACAGTGAGTACTCAACATCTGACACTGTTAACACCCATTATACAGGGTGTTACAAAAAGTTACGGCCAAACTTTCAGGAAACATTCCTCACACACAAAGAAAGAAAATATGTTATGTGGACATGTGTCCGGAAATGCTTACTTTCCATGTTAGAGCTCATTTTATTACTTCTCTTTAAATCACATTAACCATGGAATGGAAACACACAGCAACAGAACATACCAGTGTGACTTCAAACACTTTGTTACATAAAATGTTCAAAATGTCCTCCGTTAGTGAGGATACATGCATCCACCCTCCATCGCATCGAATCCCTGATGCGAAGATGCAGCCCTGGAGAATGGCGTATTGTATCACAGCCGTCCACAATACGAGCACGAAGAGTCTCTACATTTGGTACCGGGGTTGCGTAGACAAGAGCTTTCAAATGCCCCAATAAATGAAAGTCAAGAGGGTTGAGGTCAAGAGAGTGTGGAGGCCATGGAATTGGTCCACCTCTACCAATCCATCGGTCACCGAATCTGTTGTTGAGAAGCTTACGAACACTTCGGCCAAAATGTGCAGGAGCTCCATCACGCATGAACCACATCTTCTGTTGTACTTGTAAAGGCCCATGTTCTACCAGCACAGATAGAGTATCCCGTATGAAATCATAACAACATGCTCCATTGAACGTAGGTGGAAGAACATGGGGCCCAATCAAAACATCACCAACAATGCCTGTACTGTAGAGCAATGAGTCACATGTCAACACAAGCACCAAAGTCAACATTGCCTTCCTTCAATTGGGCCAACTGGCCGTGAATCGAGGAAGTACAGTACATACTGACGAAACTAAAATGAGCTCTAACATGGAAATTAAGCATTTGCGGACACATGTCCACATAACATATTTTCTTTCTTAGTGTGTGAGGAATGTTTCCTGAAAGTTTGGCCGTACCTTTTTGTAACACCCTGTATACCCTACTAGGTCTGGTAACAGTTAACACAAGCGACACTAATGCACTCTGATGGCCATTCCAGTTCTCGCATCTCTATTCATTTATCGAGCTGCTGGTGGTATGTACAGGCACAAAGGTACATGACATCTCAGCATCTCTTCAGGGTACTTCACGTGTTTTGGCAAGCAACGTGTTTAACACCCACAAAAGTATTTTTGGGCCATCCTTGTAGAGAGGGAGTTCAAAATACTTCAGTAAAGTGGCTAGAATAACCATAAGGTCTCTTGTCTGTTGTGAAACATTTTCAATAGTGTAAGTAATAGAAGGAGTTTAGGTAATCACTCAGCTTACAGTTGAAACATTCAACAGTTGACTGGAACGTAAGATTGAAAATCTAGCTGAACCGTAGTAGAGCAACGTGGGATTATCCTACTTGCTCTTATACCACTCCTGATGCTATATTTTTCTGACATATTTTCATTAGTAGTATATACATTATTAGTACATAGAATTACTAAACCATTATTGAAACAGTCTTTTATTAAACTTTGTTACTCACTGTATAAATTAACGATTGCTAATGACAGTAATACATATAGTTCACATGAAAACATTTCATTTTAAAAAAATATTCATGATTTACCATACCGGCAAACCTTGTGAATGTAAAATTTCAGTGATGCTAAAACTTGTTTGTTTCATAACTTGTTTGTTTCATCTGAAAGCCCTGTTTCTCCACTTTTTAACATATGTTTTACTCTTTCCAAAAGATTTATATCATAAAGTTATTTATATACTAAAGGCTCATGTTCCAGAATGTTCAAATCTTAAAATGTGCTTCTTTCCAAAATCCAATACTGTTTTGTAGCATAGATTTTTCTATTTCTGAAAATGTATACTTCCACTTAAATAACATGTTAATCTGTTAATTATTCCAACTAGAAAATTTAACTTTCTGTAAACTTTTCAGTCATCATCATCATCATCATTTAAGACTGATTATGCCTTTCAGCATTCAGTCTGGAGCATAGCCCCCTTATAAAATTCCTCCATGATCCCCTATTCAGTGCTAACATTGGTGCCTCTTCTGATGTTAAACCTATTACTTCAAAATCATTCTTAACCGAATCCAGGTACCTTCTCCTTGGTCTGCCCCGACTCCTCCTACCCTCTACTGCTGAACCCATGAGTCTTTTGGGTAACCTTGCTTCTCCCATGTGTGTAACATGACCCCACCATCTAAGCCAGTTCGCCCTGACTGCTACATCTATAGAGTTCATGCCCAGTTTTTCTTTGGTTTCCTCATTGTGGACACCCTCCTGCCATTGTTTCCATCTACTAGTACCTGCAATCATCCTAGCTACTTTCATATCCGTAACCTCAACCTTGTTGATAAAGTAACCTGAATCCACCCAGCTTTCGCTCCCATACAACAAAGTTGGTCGGAAAATCGAATGGTGCACAGAGAACTTTTCAGATAACTTTAAAAATCCCTGTGTACATTAAATTGCTCTCCAATAAAACTGTACCGATAATTTTGCTGTTTTGAAATTGAACATCTAGTAGTTAAACTTACTTCATCACCTATTGTATGTTTGTTTGTTTAAATTTTCTTGCATTTTATGTTAACATCGCAACTGGAATAACTTCACGTTTTACTAATTTGTAAGTTTCTGTAATAGTTGTGGCACTCAATGCTACAAGCAATCGGAGGGTAGCATTAGTTACATAAACTTCATGTAGTCAGTATTAAGTCTGCAGATGATACTCGGTCAATAAAGGCACAATGTTATTAGTCAGTCAGCAGTAGGTGAACATTCAATCAGTTCAGATACTGTGATCTTAGTTCGTGTCCACTAATCAAACAGTACAGTTATTGTGTCATTCAATCTGTGTTTAGCCAGTGTAATTTAAACTTACAAAGTCAATTATCTGTGTAGCCACGTGAAAAACTCTGTTAAACCACTTTTTAATTGTGTGAAGTGATGACCTGTGGTATATTAAGTGTTGAAATTACTAAATATAAGCTGATCATAGTCGGCTTAAAGTAACAAATGCAACAGTTGTATTTGACTGTGTTGTGATAATAAATCATTATTTATTTTGAACAGACATTTTAATTAGCTAATGAAGATTTTTGAGGGTGAATTTCCCTGAGACTAAAGAGGCACATTATCAGGTTGATAACTTTACAGAGCTTTAGTACAGTGTCCTTTGGATACAAGTAATCCCCCATTCTCTCTCTCTCTCTCTCTCTCTCTCTCTCTCTCTCTCTCTCTCTCTCTCTCTCTCTCTCTCTCACACACACACACACACACACACACACACACACACACACCTTCCTGCTTTTCTGTCAGTCAGCTCCTCTTACATACCGTGCATACCTGTTCTCTGACCTATTAGGTCAGAGCGTGGGCACTTAGGTAGCATCAGTACTAAAGTTTTACACCTTGCCAGACAATCGACCCATTCACGTAATATGTAACTAATTGTTCACTGTTTCCTAGATTTATGCTACATCTTTGTACTCCTAGTTGTCCCATAACACGATCATCCATACTATCATTTTCTTCTTATACTCTTAATTATTTGGAGCTGCATAGTTGCACAGCACTTGCTTGATTTAGAATCATCTAACAGAACTATTTAGTCCATTCTGTTAATGGTAAATATGATTCATATTAAAGCAGCAGTATTTTTAGTACGTCTTAAATATTCACTTCAGGTCTTCTATTTATGATGGACACACTTACACACCATATCATTGATTTTTTGGGTTATATAACCCCATCTTCAGATGGCCATAAGGATTTCAAGGATGAGGATGAAAGTACATAATTTCAGAATCAAACACCTAATGCAGATATAAATATCGTGAATGAAGATTGGTGAATAGAATAAACTTAATACAGCTGAATGCCTAAAAGATACTTCTTAGAAGCTCAAGCAGTTACCAGTCACTAAATAATTCTGTATCAATTTTGGAATGGAATGGTTTTGGAATGGAATGGTTTGACTCTCTCCAGTATAATCAAGTATAGTCTCATACCCATTATTAGTAATACATTAACTATTGTCCCACACAGCCATCAGTTTTAGAGACAAATTAATCTTAATGTTGAAGCAGTACTGGTAAAACCATTCATGCTATCATTCACAGGAGCTATCTTCCTAGGGGCACCTTAACAATTTACTAGATAGAATAGAGTACTACATGAATAAGGTTCAAATTATGTTATTGGGAAAGAAATTCTGAATTCGCAAAACAGTCAGTGAAGATGTTGGGCATCCCTTCCTTTTTTTATCTTCATCACTGTTTTATAATGCCTAGGCCAGTCAGTGGCTTAATGTAGTATTCTTGTGACATGTACATTGGATAATCACAGACTTGTCAGAACAAGCATGCACACCACATTGTAGCTACAAAAGACACGACACTCAATACAGGCACATAATAATTTGTGTGTTACACTATCATTTTAAGCTGTTAAAATATATTTGTATTTTATGAAGTGTTACTAAATTGAAAGTGATATATTCTCTGTGCAAGTATTTATGTGAGCACTACAATTTGCTGTACATTCTTGTCTGTGGGTGTAACACTGACAGCCAATATCAAGTACCGTAACTAATTTCCACGAAATATGATGAAGGCTGTATATTGTTTACACCTGTGTACCTCTTTAGAATTCTTGCTAAGTTGTCATATATCCATAATTTTCTGTAAAGAATGAAATATATAGCAGAAAAAAAATATGGTAATTTACCATGTGGTGGAAACTAGCCAATAAATTTCAAGATACAGCTTCAGTAAAAATAATTTTCTTTCCTTGTTTAATCCATAATTGCATCCCAGATTCTTGAAATGTGGCAGTTGATTTTTAAATATAATTCTACATACTTTTTCATGGAAAAATATCAGCTTAGTGCTGTGTCCTTGATACCTGCCTCTTTAGTAGAGATTGCTAATGCATGTTTGTGCAGAAGTGTTGGATATCGAGGTAGCAGGTCCAAATCCTGACAATGAAAAAAATGCCCTGTAGAGCTTGGTCAGCAAAATGAGAAGAAGTGATAGTAAAATTCCTGTCACATCTCTGCAGTTTCCCACAGAGCGTGAACATGTCACAGTGTTGACAGTAATTAATCCATCAATTGGGGACAGCAAACTGGATGGTCTGCTGGGTGCTTGTTGAGATGATTAGGATATGTGGTGGCACCACATTTTACCATCTCCATTTTCGCTTCGTCATCATTGGAAGCAACAAACATGACACACTACACTACATTTCAGTACAGTACAGTACAGCACAGCACAGCACAGCACATCACAGCATACTACACTACACAAGACAAGTACTTGGCACAAGCACATGCATGAAATAGTTAAATTTAAGTTACGTGACCCACACACCGCCTAAATGGTATCAAATAGCAAGCCTTACACAAAGTATACTACTGAAGGAAATATATAAACATTGTAACTGTAACATATTATTCTATGTCATTGCATTATTTAGATTACAAACTTTTATAATACTAGTAACAAAAATTTATAGTGTTGCTAATATATGGTAATATTTAATGGTTATTCTACTTTTAAAAATTTTCATTTCAGACGCTGAAGGACAACTGCAACCCTGTTTATGATGAAACATTTGAATACCTTATCTCTCAGGCTGACATGCGAAATAGGCAACTTGAGGTTTCTGTTGTTACTCGAAAAGGATTCTTGCAGCAGAGTCCTACCATGGGCCAGGTAAATACATTCTGCAGTATTTTTACACTTTTCAAAAACACAGTTGTGCTCCTACAGTTGGCAGTATGGTTTGTTCCTTGGTAGTAGGTTACTTATAAGTGTGAAGGGAAGTATCTTTGTGATCAGATTCACTTCATACCAACAGCTGCCAAGAAACAGACATGTGAAAAACATTAGATGAATCTATTGTATCTTTTCAGTGGGGGATACACACTTTTCTGTACCATTGCTAGTATGTGTTCTTCAGTGTTGCACCTCATTGATGATATAGCCCACCATGATTTCCTCTCCTGTGCCAACCTCTTCTTCTCGTAGTAGCACTTGCGCCCAACAACCCCAGGTATTAGTAGGATATATTCCAATTTGTCCCCCCCCCCCCCCCATAGTTTTTGCCCTCTGCACGTCTTGTACAAATGTATTTGCTTGGCGCCGGCAGCACTAATTCAGATTACTTGGCTTGTCGTTGGCCGTTCTTGACATTATCGGGAGATTAAGTTCTCAACCCTCTTCCCCTACTTCCATGAAACGTCAAAGATATACATATGTAAATAAATACAAAATTTGTTTGTCTTATATGTTTGTTTATTTGCATTGTCTTTGGTACTTAGTATTTCTCTTTCATATAATATGCAGCAAAGCAGTCTCCAAGATGTTACGCAACTCCACAAGACTTACACATTAAGTTTGTTGTTGTTATTTTTTGTTTTTGGAACATACAAGGCAGTTTCTCTGTTTTTGTTTTTATTCTTTTCGGAAATAAGTATTAGTTGGTTTATGTGACCAGAAAGTCTGTCAACCAGAATGTGATGGAGACATACGTGATGTAGTGGCAACCTCCAAGTTTTGCTCAGAAGCAGGTACATGGTCTTTTATCCACGAAGCAGATACTATCAATAAAAAAATCGTGAAATCAGAGACTCTTGTGTTCTGTATTGAAATATTGACATGTACGGAATGCATTAAATAATGGGCAATAATAAAGGTATATGCAAATTTTTTTTGACAGTTTTAATTGTTTTTCTGTATATAGGGCAATAACTCAAATATTGGTCTGCCCGATCCAATCCATTCATGTATTTGTTGTAGTCTAATACACTTTCAGGTTTTTTATTGTGTAATTGGTTTTTCTACATTTTCTGTGAGTGCCAGTCAAAGAGGGATTATGTATTGTAGAGATCATTCATATCATTTTAATTTTCGAAGCTCTCCATTTCTGTGTGAATATGTCACCTTTGGGTTAATGACAAGCTACAAACACATTGACTCTTGCGCACTTTAATTTTCCTGAAAATCCTCTATTTTGCCATATCGTTCCACAAACTCGAATTTTATTTTCAAGTAACTTCGTGCAAGTTCTGCACTCTAATAATAATTATCCATGGTTAAGCCACTTTCCATTAGAAGGTGTCAATAGTTCCATCACTGTTTTTGCTAAAGGCTGTCCAGCGCCGGAATATATCTTCAATGAGGAAATGTATCCCTTACTCAAATCACATAGCATCCGAAAGATTATGCCATATTTCGTAATTTTCAACAGATTGTAAACTTTAAAATTTAACCATCCACGCGTCCACTTTGCTCATAGTTGTCCATGCTTCTGCACCCTCTTGGTTGTTGTACATTTTCTATATAATCAAACTTCCCTGTAGATTCTAGCAATCTTTCTGAGAATTTCAAACATATTGCACAATTTTACTTTTTTCACTGCTTTTTCTAGATCCACATCTCCTAGGAATATTTCTTGATTTTCCTTAAGTCTTGCCATCATTATCAAGTTTAGTATCGGCATTGCCTATCTTTACCTTTCCTAAAGCTACACTGACCATTGTCTAATATATGCTCAATTTTCTTTTTGATTATTTTGTATACTGTTCTTGCCAGAAACTTAGAGCATGAACTGTTGTGAATGTTCTTAGATTAGATTAGATTAATACTTGTTCCATAGATCATGAATACGACACTTCATAATGATGTGGAACGTGTCAGGTTAATAAAAGATGTCTGTACAAGATATTGCATTACACAAAATATTGCATGACACTAATGTTTCAGCTAGTTTTTTTGTTTTTTTTTTCCCCTCCCTTAATTTATATCTAAAAATTCAGCCAATGAGTAGGAGTTGTCATCTAGAAATTCTTTTAATTTATTTTTAAATGTTGGTTTACTGTCTGTCAGGCTTTTGATACTGTTTGGTAGGTGACCAATTTACCCCTTTCTGTGCCAAAGTCAGATTTAACCCTGCATAGTGAAGATCATCCTTTCTCCTGGTGTTATAGCTATGCACACTGCTATTACTTTTGAACTGGGTAGGATTATTAACAACAAATTTCATAAGTGAATATATATTTACTGTGAGGTTACTGTGAGGATCTCTAGATCCTTAAATAGATGTCTTTAGGATGACCGTGGGTGGACTCCAGCAATTATTCTGATTACACATTTTTGAGCAATGAATACTTTCCTACTCAACGATGAATTACTCCAGAATATGATGCCATACGAAAGCAGTGTTTATCTGCCCTTGCTGTTTACGGAATTATTACTTTTTCAACTGTCTGATGGTATGTCCCCAGTCTCATAGATTATACACAGCAGCTTGAATAATCATTTGGTTACTACTTCCCTCCAACAATTTTAAAAATACCAAAAAAAATGTTTCCCCATCCCTTCCACATTATTTGATTGCACATTTTCCAAGACTCTGACTCTAATGCTGGATTCCTAATGAATCCCCAAATAACTGCCACCCATTTCTTTTTCTACATCGTCAGCAGATAGTTTGTCCCACTCATAGAGGCCTTCAGCATGTTCTTTTTCATCCCTCTGCATTCTCCTTAGTATTTAACAGTGGAATTCTTTTTGGACTCTTATGCTTATTGCTTTTAATTTCACCGAAGATCCTTTTGACTTTTGTATATGCTGAATCTATCTTTTCCAATGACCATTTCTGTGTTGATCTCCTCACATTTTTGCTGCACTTACCTATTGATTTCATTCTCAAGTAACTTACATTGTTGCTTTCGTATATTTTCCTGAACAGTTTTTAATTTCTTTCTTCTATCAAAAATTGAAGTATTTCTTCTGTTATGCAAGGTTTCTTCACAATTAACTTCCTTGTACTTAAACATTTGTCTGTCCAATTTATGTGATTGCCCTTGATAGAGATGTCCACTCCTCTTCAACTGAACTGCCTGCTGCGGCACTCATTATCACAGTATTTACAACCACAGAGAACTTCAGACATGCATTTTCAATCTCAATAATTCAGTGTCTCGCTTCTTTAGACTTTTGTTCTCCATGGTGATTCTCTTCAATTCCAGTCTACTCTTTATCTTTAATAAATTGTGATCTGAATCTATATCTGCTGTTGGGTACACATTACAATCCTTTGTATGATTTTGAAATATCTGTCTCAAAGTGATGTAATCCAGCTGGTATCTTCCCATGTCTCCATGCTTTCCCCAAGTATACTTCCTCCTCCTGTAATTCTTGAACAGTATATTGCTATTAACTATCCAAAATTTATTACAGAGCACAGGCTCTCTCTCACCTTCTCTTTCTTATTACCTAGTCTGTATTCTCCTGTAACAAAATAGCAGTAGTTGGTATTTTCTGCAACCTAACTAAGGCATTTGATTGCATGAATCACAGGGTTCACCTAGATAAATTGAAGTTTTGTGGAGTGGATGGTATATCCAACAAATGTATAGTGTCAAATGTAACCAAAAGAAGGCAGAAAGTTCTACTTAGTATTTGAAAGTGTGTAGTACGGGGACATTATTCTGATTTGGGGGACGGGGAGGGAGGGGAGGATATAACATATGGATTTCTACAAGGCTCATTCAGAAGAAACGGTAAACAATGTTCTTAAAAGTACAACTGGTTTTTTACAAATGATCTCACCCTCAGTTTTAAAAATACACAACATATTCAGTTCTGCACCTGTAGGGGTACTACACCAATGATAAGTGTAATGCATAGTGAGTAAATAATAAATGGGATGGAAACTTGAAAATTGTTAGGTTTCCATATTAATGAGAATTTGAACTAGTAAAGGCACACTTTGATAATCCTGAAACAACATACTTCAGACACAGTCGTACTTAATTTCATTGCAAATCTTGGGGGGAGAGAGAAATCAGTAAGCTGACATATTTTGCATAGTTTCATTCAGTAATGTCAAATAGAATAATGTTCTGGGATAACTCACCTTTAAGAAGGAAAGTCGGTCTTCATTGCTCAAAAATGTGCTGTAAGAATGGTATGTGGTGCTCACCCACAATCATCTTGTAGACATATTGTTAAGCAGTTGGCCATCCTGGCTACTTCTTAACAGTATAATTATTCCCTCATGAAGTTTGTTGTAATTAATAATCTGCAGTTCTTAAGGAAGAATGATGTACATAACTACACTACCAGAAGCAAAAACTGATATTCATTGCGCACATTAAGACTGTCTTTAGCACAAAAAGTGGTACACAGTGCTGCAACCAAGAGTTTTGATCGCCAATCAGTGATGTAAAGTATCAGACAGACAGCAAAGCAATGTTTGAAAATAAACTGAAAAAGTTTCTCCTTGACAACTCCATCTGTTCTGTAGAAGAATTTGTATTATTTTAATGTGTAAAAGGTGGTATGGATATAAAATGACTCATTCCACATCATATGATTTATCTTCGAAATGATACATGAAACTAACTTAACACAGTCTTCTCTTCTTTCATACAAATTTGATGAAGATTTATAAGCTGTGTGCTCTTCCAGTTTTAGCTGCGCCCAAACGTGTCCATACAGTACTTCTTTCTTTAAAAAAAAAAAAAAAAACTAACGTCACCTACCAGAAGGTGTATGACCATTGTTTTCAACAATGAAAATGAAGTTGTTCACGTTTAGTGCTTTGAACAGGGGTAAAACAATAACTGGGAAATAAAATGCAAGTCTTTTGGACCAACTGGAGGTAAACAAGAAAGTGAGAAAAGGCCTGGATGAAAACAAAGTGAGGAAAGGCCTAGAATGCAAAACAATGCAGCTGCCAAGAATGGTACTATGATGATGGACGAATTGAATGATTTGAAGCATAAATTATACTCTGTTCACAAGATTTAACTTCATAACTTTCACATATTCCCACATGTATTAAAAGTTGTGTCTTGAAAATATTTTGAATTCAGTGAAATGTTATGGGAGTCATAGACACACATTTTTTTCAGACCTTTTAAAATTACATTTCAGAGATGGATTCAACTTGCTAAAAGACTATGGACAAATTGTATTGACTTTAAAATAAACCCTCTCACTGGTAGCATGAAAATTTTCTCTTTATGTTGACGGTCTTTCAGGAAACTTGGAGGAAATACCATCACAGAAGTTCTGGTATTTCATTGCAGTTAGTCTTGCAGGTTAAGAGAAGTAGTTTTGAAAGATTATGTTAATATGTGAAAACAAGCAAATGGTGCATTAGGCAATGTATAAAACCCACAAACTCATTACAACATAATCAAATGACAGAGTACTGTGACTATTCAAACATATATGTGTGTGTAATAATGTTGAAAGCTGAATGGTTGAAATGCCAGACTGTGGCAATTATCTCATGGAAAAACTGGCCACTCTGCCAAACTTCCTGAATTAAAACACAGTATTAGTATCTAGTAAAGGATAAGAGCTCCCATTTGAAAGATGAACCCGGTCCTCCCTCCCTCCCTCCCTCCCTCCCTCCCTCCCTCCCCTTTCCCTTCTCATTTTAGCTGCTCGTAAGGTGACTGTTATGCACATTTTAAAATTTAGGACTTCTTCAGTCATTTTCACATATCAAAAGATCCCCAAAATGCAGTTCATCTCCCAGCATCTTTCATCTGTCCTTAAACTGAGAAATTCAGTGGTGTGCTATGGATTTCTTTAGTGCACTCACACCATAATCTTGGTTCAGTGCTGATAGCGTATCTAAAGCTGAATTTTCTGTTGTTTTTTTTTTTCCATAACTTTAATGTTAACATGTTTTGCATCTGAGAGTACAAGCCAGTATATTGTATCTCGAACTCAGAGTAATTAAAATAATATTGCATCTTAAAACCAATGCAGACTTGTTGGCACTTAGCAGTAGGAAAACACTTCATTCTGAAACAGCTTGTGTTTATTTTGATTGTATCTACTACATTATAATTGCAAGAACTTATTAGTGTCAGGCATATTGGACCACACTGTGTAAAGAATTACAGGAAAGGTTAAGATTTGAGGTTGGCTGTCATCCCACAATTTATTTCTCAATAGCTATGTACTGACACTCAAACAGTATAGATATTTCAGTACGAGTCATCTCCAGTAACATATCATTGGCGTTATTTGCATTTTGTAGGTTTCTTTCCAGATATCTTGAATATCTTTGTGACAATAATAGGAATAAGGCCTTAAGAAAATTCACACAGCTTTTAAAAATTTTGTGAAGACATTGGCTATGTACCAGGTCACAAGAGCTGTAAAAAAGCACTATTACTGTTTACCTCTAATGGCCATCATAATTTAGCAACACTTGTGTTACAAGCTAGACAGGCAACATGCTACTCATATCAGAGTTAATTCCCAGATACATCTTGAGAGTATCATTTATTTCAATTGCAGGAATTATTTAAAATTTGTGTACAATATTATCTAAGCAGTTTTTGAAAAGGAGAAGTACTGTATGTTCACATTTTGTATTCTTCAGTACACAGTCCATATTATTAGTATGCGCAATGTTTATGTTTCTGTCACTTTTTTTGTAATAGATATTAAGATGTTAAACAAAAATGAACTGTTACAGGTTGTGCTGGACCTGAAGAATATGGATCTAAATGAGGCAAAGACAATGTGGCTTGACTTGTGTCCAGAAACTTCCAGGGAAGCATAAATTCCCTTTTCATCTATGGCCTTTCACTTAAAACACTTAATATCGCAGAGATAACCACTGTCAGATTCTAGGAAAATTATGTAAATGAAGGTGTAATCTGCCATAAGCCATGAAAGAGTGAAAGAAAATCGATCTGTAATTCTCACATGGAGTCTTTAAAGCTTTCTTCAAGTGATGCTGTGCAAACACAAACTTGCAGAAGCAGCATTTTATGTGTAATTATAGGTATTTCTTCAAACAAAAAAATATTTGTGCATTTCTTTTTTACTAATCAAGTACCTAGTAATAGACAAAGCTTTTATAAAAAAAAATACAGTGTGTATTGTGCAATAATATAAAAGTTAAATAGTTTAGGAAATGAAGTGTTGCTCTTTGTGTTTCTATGTGTGTAATTTATTGTGTTGTAATCAAACTGACAAAAGCATGACTTACATGAAATGTATGAGCACAGCAAGGATTAATTCAAAGTAATTGGCACTCTGTTATGAAATGTGATTGTTAAGAAGTTATTGCTGTTATGTTTTGTGTTATCCTAATATTTAAATATATTTATTCATACAGTACTGCATTGACCTTTTATTTTTTAGCCATGTAATTTCCTGTATGAATATACTATGGAACTTCATCTTTCACATTAATACTGTGAAATGAATGTTTTTCCATCCACCTTTCCCCCATCATATCACTTTTAATCAATAAATACATGACAAAATGATAGTGACACTGTTATTGTTTTTCACAGGAATATTGGCATACTGCAGCAGGTAATGTTGTCCAGTTGCAAGAAATTCATAGCAGCAATTGTAGCAGTCGCTTTGATTATGGAAAGGATAACCAGCACAGTAACCAACAATGTAATTTTGAGAGCTAATAAAAGGGGCAACGAAATTATAGCTCTTGCTCTTGCAAATAAAAATACCGGAACAAGTACTGAAGCATCTGCTTTTGAGTTCAATGTCCTCAAAAGGAATATTCACTGTGGTTCTTTTGAGGTCCCATAGAGCCATGAAAAAAATCCCAGTTGTATAAAGATATGTGTCGGACCTTTCAGTCAGTTCTTACAGTTAGAAAAACTTCCAAGAATAGGCATTGATATAATGATGAAATAGCACAAAATAAACTACATTTCTACACTACTACTTAATATTTCAGTTCACGAGATCACATACTGTATTCGTGGCATAAGTATCAGGTTTGGTAGAAAAGGCTTTAGTGATGCCTATATCTGAGTAATTGTTGCTGGTTAATTGGAGAACAATAAAATAAAATAAGTAATTAAAATCCAAGAGCACGCACAGGCTCTGAGCTATGGGAGAGCGAGGTTAACTCGTTATTTTCTCAGTGAATGATGAAATAGTTTATTAATTTCACAAAAATGACTCTGTGTACACTTGCTACTGGTAAATATCCATTGCATGTTATGGTTTTCTTCAAACTTATACTTAATTCATACATCTTTGCTTGTTAGTGTTTTCATGACTTCTGCTTCCTTCAGAAATTTTTGAAATCGGTACATAATTATTTGTAATCATAAGAAGTCATTTTATTGACATGGTGAACCATGTAGTCATGCATAGGCACCCGTAAAGTGCAGTATGATAGATGCTCTCGTTTAGCTCATAGTTGTCCATACCTGTAATAGTACTTCTCTAGTGATTTTCGTAAATGTCCAGTGTGCAGTTATTCTAGGTATTAGTATCTGTGCAGGCAGTTTTTATGTTAAGTGTAGGCTAGATAGTGCAGGTATTTATTTGTAGTATACAAGCTGTATGGGGGGCAGAATACTTTCGTAGCCATTTCTCTATACATTGGTCACAAAATTATGACTAGTTTCTTAGGAGTGTGTTGGTACTACTTTGGCATGTCACAGATTTGCGATTTGTCATGGCGTCGATTCTACAAGTCCATGGCATGTTAATATATGTAGATGACATAAATATCCAAGCAATTTCTGTAGATTATTAGGATATTGGGCAGGTATACTGAAGGATTTATGTGAAACTTTTGGACAGACAATATGGCATTCTCTTGTTTGAATTGGAAGCTGTTTTCCATAAAGATGTTTTAAGTGAGGTGAGGTTTCCCTCCCGCTTAGTATTTTAATTGGTACTCGTGCTGCATTTTCTTCTTTCCCACTTGTTGTTACTCAGTCATAGACATTCTATGTGCAGGCCACTACCACTGGCTGTTTCAGCAGCCCACACTCACTAGAATTGCCTCCAGCTCTAGTAAATTGTGCACACAGTGTTGAGGAGATAGGTTGAAGAAAGACAAGCTTCCATTTATGGCATTTGTAGCTGTAGACAAAATTTCGACAGTGTTGACTGGAATATACACTTCACAATTCTGAAGGTAGGTGGGATAAAATAAAGGGAGAGAGAAGTTCTTTACAACATGAACAGAAACCAGGCTGCAGTTTTAAGAGTTGAAGGATATGAAAGGGAAACAGTCCTTGAGAAGGCGGTGAGACAGGATGATGGCCTATCTTTCATGTTATTCCATCTGTACATTGAGCAAGCAGTAAAGGAAACCAAGGAGAAATTAGGAAAGGAAATTAAAATTCAAGGAGAATGAGCTAAAAATTTGAGGTTTGCTGATGACATTGTAATTTTGTCAGAGATGGCAAAGGACCTGGAAGAGCAGTTGAATAGTATAGTGACAGGAAAACAGATTATTAGATGAACACTAACAAAACTAAAACTACAGTAATGGAATATATTCAGATTAAATCATGTGATGCTGAGGAAATGAGGTTAGTAAATGGTGCACTAAAAGTAGAAGATGGTTTTTGCTATTTGGGCTGCAAAATAACTGCTGATAGCCACAGTAAAGGGGATATATGATGCCAGCTAATCGTGCAATTAAAACAGGTGTGAGGGGCAGTAATTCACGAGGGACCCTTCTGAATATCTAGTCTGAAAATTACATCAAGCAATTGGATTCATCCTAGATTTCTAGGGACAAGTAGGTGCTGGCTGGAACTCTGTCTGCTTGTCATTTGGAGGCCTCTATAGATTGCATTTGGGGCTGTTTGCTTGTAGACAGTATGTGGCTGCATTGCCTTTCGTATTCAATTCACAATCAGCAAGTGTGAAATCATTGGTTTCTTAATGTGTGTGACCTCGTACCAATTGGGGAAAGCAACTAGCACTGTATATATCCATCTAAGTTACTGTTAAGTTTGAAACCTAGAAGATTTCTTATTTTTCTGACAGACCTTCATGATTCGGTCATTACACTGTGAAAATTCAAATGCAGTTGAGTATTGCCAGAAAAAAATGCTGAATTCATAGATGTGTTTTACTTTCCTGAAACAAGTGCTCACTTGTTCTCCATAAAAGCAGCTGCATGAAAAGGGTTTTGAATGAGCCTTGATAACGAAAGTGTCAAAATTGAAAACAAAGTGACAGGGGAAACAATGATGACAATCATGTCAGCCATAGTTCATGTTCTTGACATTTGGTCATCAAGACATGCAAAGTTTCTTGAAATAGATGAACATCAGTGTGGATAGGTGCAAAGAATAATTCTGAAATGGATGTGCAGTGGTAAAAATGCATTGACTGCCATTTGGGAATGAACGAATGATGGATGGTTGCCGATGAACAAATCCATGTTGATGTAAATGGACCTACATCCATAAAGTCTCTTGGAAAAGATCTCTACCATTTATACGTATCTACATCTTACTCTACAAGCCACCTCACAGTGTGTGGTGGAGGGTACTTCTGGTACCACTAACAGATCCCTTCTTCCATGTTCCACTCATGAATGGCCCATGGAAAGAATGATTGTTGACAGTCCACTGTGTTATCTCTAATGTCTCGAATTTTCTGGTCATGGTCATTTCACAAGATGTATGTGGGAAGAAGTAATATTTTGTCCAACTCTTCCCAGAAAATGCTCTCTTGAAATTTCAATGGTAAATCTATAATTGATGCACAACACTTCTCTTGTAACATCTGCCACTGGAGTTCGTTGAGCATCTCTGCAATGCTCTTGCGGTGACTAAATGATCACATGATGAAACACCCCACTTTTCCTTGGATCTTCTTCTCTCTCTCTCTCTCTCTCTCTCTCTCTCTCTCTCTCTCTCTCTCTCTCTCTCTCTCTCTCTCTCTCTCTCTCTCTCTCCCCCCCTCTCCCCCCCTCTCCCCCCCCCTCTCCCCCCCCCCTCCTATCAGCTGTATCTGGTAAGGATCCCACGTCGATAAACTATACTCAAGAATAAGTTGAACAAGCACCTTGTAAGTCACTTTCTTCATAAATGAACTTCCTATGAATTTTAGTGTGGCACCTGCTTTTACTACTACTACTACTCCCCCCCCCCCCACCCCTCCTCCACTTAAGGTCACTCTGGATAGTTACTTGTAGGTATTTTACTATAGATACTTTTTCCAGCAATCTGTCATCAATAGTGTAGTTGTACAACAATGGGTTTCTTTTCCTAGATATGCACAATATCTTACAGTTATTAAGTTCAAGGTCAACTGCCAAAGTCTCCACCTCCATTCATAAATGTGGTTTGGAACTTGGTAAGCTCCTTTTTTTTTTCCTTGATAGCAGTGCGGGGTGGTGTCAAATGCCTTCCTGGAGTGAAGGAACATGGCATCAACATTGATACCATTGTCTACAGCTCTACAGAAATCATGGAAGAATAGAGCAAACTGAGTTTCGCAAGATCTCTGTTTGAGGAAACCATCTTGATTTTTAGAGAGGAGATTTTCATTCTCCAAAAATTTATAATTCTTGAACTTACAACATGTTCCATAATGTTTTATAGACAGATTTAGCAAGTTTTGTAAAATTGCCTTCCTGAAGTAGGACGGTAAAGTTGACACCATCCCATAACAGTTCTCAAATAAAGCTAAGACAAATGGTTGTGTTATCAAACAGTTCAGGTGTCACAGAAGAAAAATAGTTTTTTAACAATAAAGTCTCCGAATTGCTGGTAGACGGAGGCATAGAGCCTTACATTACCCCACCCTACATACCACAGCAAAACGGTGTTGCAGGAAGAGAAAACTGCACTAGTGTGGAGTGTGCTCATTCTGTGTGGAATCCTAGTAAATTGCCAAAAGAAGTGTGGCCAGAAGCATTCAATACTGTTGCACGCCTTTTGAATTGCACTGGGAAGTCCTGTATTGAAAACAAACTTCCTCATGAACTGTGGTATGGATAACAAGTAGGCAACTTGAATTACCTGATAACTTTTAAAACATAATGTTACATGGCAAGTGAACAAGAATTTTCATTCAAAATGTAACATCAAAGCTGTTCCTGGACGTCTGGTTGGGTACATAAATGCAGAGATGTCGTTAGGGTCTGGATTCCACCTCAGAGGAAGGTTGTACTAAGTCACATCATAAAATATGCAGCCTGCACACAAATGTTACTAAGTTTGGATGTGCCCATGATGAAACCATCCAACAGAGTCAGTGTAACCAGACTTCCAATGAGAAAAAGGTATCAGAAAACATCAGCCATGGCAAGAGAACAGAAGGTTTAAGTGAAGAGGAGGAAGATTTGGATACAACCATAAGTCCTGAAGCAAGTCAAATATTAAGTGATAAATGAAGAGCAAACATGAAAGAAGGAAACCAGAATGGATGACCAGTGGAGATTATGTGTACGTGGCTGGAACTTCTATCATCAGGAAAAGCTTTGCAGTCCAATAATAAAAGTCAGTGGCTGGAGGCCACTCATGAAGAATTGAAGTCCCTGGAAAGAGAATAATACTTGGGTACTTGCTGAGTGTCCCTGTGGTGCACAGATTTTGCAGACACTGTGGGTCTTGTGCAACAAAACTAGGAAATGGGAAAGTTTGTTTCACCTGTTCATGTGTGGCAAAAGGCAGGAAATCGACCATGAAGAAACATCCAGCCCTGTTACGTATTATTATACTATTCAAACCCTATTGGCAGTGCCTGCTGCAGAGAAAATGAAGCCTGATCAGTTTGATATCAAAACAGCTTTTCTAAATGGTGTATTCAAGGAAGGTGTGTACGTGAAACAACCTGAAGGAGCTGAAGATGATACTGGACGTGTATGTTTGCTGAATAAAAGTCTGTATTTTCTCGAACAGGCACTGTGTTGTTGGGGCAAACATTTCATAGACTTCGTGACAAAGGCTGGATTTAAAATCTGATGCTGATCCATGTCTGTTGTACTGTTGAAGCAAGAATAATCATTTATCTGTTGTAATCTTTGTTGTTAATATTTTAGTTCTGGGCAGCAACAGAGCAGATATTAAGGAGTTAATGAAAACATTGAAGCTGGAGTTTCATACAGTTAGAGTGACTCAACAATTTTTTGAGTCTGAAGATACAGCAGAATGAAGACGGGCCAGCAGCAGTGAACCAAGAGGATTATGCAAGGGAAATTCTAGAAGTATCTGGAGTGGCCAAGTCTAATGGAGTTTCTGCACCAGTTGGCACATAGGAAGTAATGTCGAAGAAAAGATCACAGCCAAAGTTCCTTATCGCAAGGTGATGAGTTGTCTGATGTGTTTGAATACAGTCGTCTCACATCCAGACAGGGCTTTCACAGTGAACAAAGCACCTGGAGCCATGGAATATCCTACGGCTCAAGACTGGAATCAAATGAAATGAATTTTTAGATACTTAAAGAATACAATGGATTGTGGAACCATCTACATATACAAAGAGGTTTAAAGGTTAACAGTGATGCTGATTATGCACATGGCAATGGCAAGAGACATTTAACAACAGATGTCAAAGTCTTAGTTTTGGGACTCCATCATGGACCATTCACTTATGACAGACAGTGGTAATATCCCCAATGGAAGCAGAAATACTCTCAGCAAGTGAAGGGGCAAAGGAATTGGTCTGGCTGGAGGGGTTGCTGTATTAACTGACTGGAACTTCCAAACACATGAAATCACCTAAGTTCTACTTTGACAATGTAAGTACGTTGAAGTTGTCCAAAAATCCAATGTTTCTTTGAAAATCAAAGCATATAAAAGTTTGTTACTTCTACATCAGTAAGAGATTCTTGAATGCAGACCTTGGATTTGAAAACACTGGCAGGCCCAACCAGTCAGTTGATGTGCTAACAAAGCCCTTCGAAAGGGTTTGACTCAAGATTCTGCATGAAAGAATTGAAATGCAGAAGATTAAATCCATGTAAAATTCAGTTCTCACATTTCATGTTTTTCTTTGCAGGAAGTCCTGACATTGAAAATAAAAATACAAAATGTATTTTCATATCTTTGTTGTGCAAGTGCAGTGAAATATTTGGACTAGTAAAACTGAAAATGTTTTGGTACAATGTCCTTATGTGTGCGTCATAAACCTTTTGCAGTGTATTTTTAATAAATAACCTTAAGGAATACATTGTATATAGTTGGACTCTTAACATAAGATGAGAAACTGAACAAGGCACAGTGTTTTGTATGCTATAGTTTGTCATATGTGCAAGAGCTTCGTGGACGCCAGGTACTGCCTGTCAGCATGAATAATTTTGAGTCATTGGAAGAAAAGCTATCATGACATGCACTGATAATCAACCTGGAAGGGTTGGAGTTAGGAAAGTTGTATAGGAATTTCGGTCTAAAAGGTTTTAAGCCATGGCACTGCTGATATAGCTGCACTATGGGGAAAAGTGTCACATCTGTAAGGAAATGACAGGGGAGTAATGGAAAAGTTTTTAGGAATCATTTAATCCTTGTGGACCATTGGAAGCTACACTGATAACATAGCATAGGATTCCCACTGAGAATGAACTGCTGGTGTACAGGAAAGCATACCAACTACCATATCACCTCCAACAGGTGGAGGAAGAATTTATAAATCAAAAGCTCTGTGACAGAATTATACAAGAGAGTACCAGCCTGTGGAGTGCTCCAGTAGTAGCTGTAAAAAAAATCTCAGATAGGAGTAAGACCTATAGATGCTATTGTGACTATTAGTATTTAGATCAATGTATGGTCATAGATACATGCACAGTACCTAATATCACAGAATCTTTGGTTAACCTGGGGCAATGCTGTTATTTTACAATCTTGGGTACGCAAAGTAGGTATTGTCAGTTGGTGGTGGCGCCAAAGAACAGTCATAAGCCCAAGTGTATGGCTCCATATGGTCATTACCACTACCACTACCACTAAATACTATTGGGGTATGCACCAATGATTTTCAAATGCCTATTACATGGAGTATTATGAGCCCCGAAACCAAAACAGTGTATTGTATACTTAGATTCGATTATATTATTTTCTAAGGACACCCAAGAACATGGGATACATTTAGGGATGTGTTTAGTAAACAGCAGTACAATTGATACTTAATTCAAGAAAGTGCCATTTAATACTGAAGGAAGTTCATTACTAGCACTATGTTGTCAGCCAGGAGGATATGTGAATAGTTTTATGCTGATGATGGAGTATTGCATAAACAAACAAAGTGCAGATGACATATAGTTGTGCCAGTGAGTATACGCGATGAGGCATTGAGGCAAGCCCACAAGTCTACCTTAGCAGGCCATGGTGGTCACCAAACTACCAACCAATATGTTGGAGAGAATTATCTGTGGAAAATGCACAAGCAGGACATGGAGCAATATGTGGAAAACTGCTGCTGTGTGCACAAAGGGATGGGTGTAATCACCAGCGAATTTAATTGTAGAGATTATCACCTCTACACATTATTGTAGAGATATTGTTATGGATAATCTTGGACCCTTTGCACAGACTCCAGCAGAGAATCAGTTGATCACTGTTTGTGTCATTTATCTGTGATTGCTGTGTCAAATCAGCAAGTGAAGATAGTAACTCCGGCATCGGTCAAGCTGGATTTTCCAATTTAGGGCACTGGAGACTGTGAAAACCAACCATGAAACTAATTTTATGTCTGAGGTAATGAAAGATTTTTTTTTCCATTGACTTTTACACTGCATGAGTTTGTTTCTGGGCATATAAGACAGTACCACAATGAACATCAGCACTGACTCATCACGTGGAAAACTTCTATGTCAGTCATACACGTAATTTACAAAAATAAGGGTCTTTCCATTGATACCGCATGCCACTACTGACCTTCCACCTGCAGGCCTATAACAATAGGGCTGCACTCTGCTAAGAGTGTAAGAGAGTAGTGGCATGAGTAAAGACAAAGGCTTCTTACTGAAATCATAATACCTGCTACAACACACTGACAAAGCATCATGCCAGGCTGCCCACCTATGAGCTGCAGCATGCCTGTCCTATTGATGACCTACAAGGTTACCAAATCCACAAATGCTTTGGCATGTGACATACATGGCACCTGTGATGGTCACTCAGCAACAAACCTGCTCTGGTGCATATAAATACTGGCTGTCCATCCAGGTTGGGCATCAAATCATGAGTCATAGAGTCAGCATCTGCCATAGTGTGGGCTACCGCCATGAGGCCACCGTTGCTTGACTATCATATTGACAGGCCCACCTGCAAGGGGGTCCAGCCACAGCACTGATGAGCCAAGGGTCAATTTGAAGTCCTCCCAGCCACTGAGCCAATGGGCACCCTCCATTGCCAGATGCCGACAGCCAGATTCAGGTATAGGTGGTTTTACCTGATGCCTTTGCTGCCACACACCATCATCCTCTGCTAGCCACCTTCACCTACATCCTATTCCAGCTGAGATACCTCACTGTGAAGGTCATCCAGCACTGCTGGTTGCCCAAAACAGGAAAAGTGTCAAGGTTGCTTTGCAGCTGTGCTGAAGAGGATCTATGGATGTAGCAACTGCTGGCTACATCACCTCTACACATTATGCACCATGTTCTGTGAATTCAACAGCCACCAGCCAATGCTCACGAGATGTGGCTCAAGTTTACCATTGTAAACTGCTGATAAGTATATAAAGGTTTCTACTGTGAATGAGCCACTTATGACTTATCCTGCCCACCAACCTTGACCAGAGAACACCTGGACTCAAACAATACCTACTTCTCTAAAATCTGTTCTTCATATTACATCACTTGTTTTGACGTTGCTCAGTTCCAAAGTTAGTGTAGAACATTAGATGTATGACTTAAAACCATGAAAAAAGTTAAAGTCACTGTAAGACACACATAAATGGATTTAGTGTATTATTCAGTTTTCTTGATGATGTTACAGCCATTATCAGTGAGCACTCAAACTAAAGGAACCTGTTTCTGTTTTCTATGTTGCATGTGCACTTAGCTGCCTTAGCACTGACAAAATTTTGTTTATTTCATGAATGTAATTGTGTTATTCTTAGAACAAAACTGTCAAGATCATCCCTGCAGCACCAGTCACTTCTTTGGATATATTGACTTTTTTCTCTCCTTGAGGTTTCATGGCTCTCAGAGTCTGCATGGTGTTTATCTTCAATTTTGTAACCTGAAAGTCTTCAGTTATGGTTCAGTAGTGTTTTGTATCTGTTTTTGCGACTGTGGGTTATTTTCTTTGTGATAGCAGCCCATGTATGTTTGATTCTGGTTCACTGGTAAGCTTGGTGTATTTATTGCTTGGCAGAGCGCCAAGAGCTACGGTCAACAGCAGTGGTGGCGGTCAGGATGGGGTATTTTGTAAGAATCAGCAAGCACAAAGCAGTGTTTGATAAGGTGTATGCTCCAAACTGAAATTTTTAAGGTAGCTAAATTCCAAGAAACAAATCTGAGAACATATATTATACAGTAAACAACTGCATAACATTACTGGCTGATTTTATGGACATGCAGAAAACTAACTGTCCACAAGCCTGCCTTGCAGAGAATTATTGAGGAAGAAGGCATTTGTGCAATGCTCATGGTTTGATAAGAAACACAACAATTGGATTACTGTAACATAAGATCTAGTTTTATTACATTATCACACACACTGTGCAAATAATAAACTCTGTTCAGTCCTTTACAAAATCAATAATATCACCACCATCCTGAACAACAATTTTGTAAACAAATAAAATAATTTCTCATCACTTAACACCCATTTTCATTGAACATTGACTGCTATTGTGAATTGACATCTGCAGTAATGCTAGTGACACCACCATTTAGCAAGTAACTCTACAGTCACTGCTTCCCCACTTCAGTGTATAAATGTATAAATAATAAAATAGCACCAGTTGGTATTTTCCGCAGTCTTTCTAAGGCATTTGATTTTGTGAATCAAAGTATTCTGCTAGATAAATTGAAGTTTAATGACACTGATGGTATAGCCAACCAATAGATAATGTCAATTCTAACCAAAAGAACATGGAAAGTTGTGCTTAGTAATTCAATCAATGTTGTCCAGGACTGACTGGGGAGAAATCATGCAGGGGAACATCGAGGCTCAATCTTATGTCCATTATCATTCCTCATACATTTAACGGTTCTTCCCTCTAATATACAACAAGCAGAATTAGTTCTTTTTGCAGATGATACTAATATTGTAATCAATCCACAGAAACTGGAGGAATGGTAAGCAATGTTCTTAAAAGAATGAGTGACTGGTTTTCTTGAAATGGTCTCACCTTTAATTTTGAAACGACATGACACATTCAGTTCTGCACATCTAGGGGTACTACACCAGTGAAGTGTGACACGTGATGAGGAAATAATGAATAGGGCAGAAACTTGGGGTGCTCATATTGATGAGAATTTAAACTGGAAAAAGGACAGTTTGGAACTCCTAAAACAACTTAGTTCAGCCACATTTGCATATCTTGGGGAGAGACAAATCAGTAAACTGGCATGTTCTGCATATTTTCATTCAATAATGTGATACGGAATAATGTTCTGGGTAACTCATCTTTAAGAAAGAAACGAGTCATTGTGCAGAAACATGCTTTAAGAATAATATGTAGTGCTCACCTATGATCACCCTGTAAACATCTGTTTAAGGAGTTGGGCATTCTGACTACTGTTTCGCAGTATACTTATTTCCTCATGAATTTTGTTGTAAATAGTCCATTGCAGTTCAAAAGGAACAATGCTATACATAATTACAATACCAGAAGGAAAAATAACATTCATTACACTACATTAAAGTTATCTTTAGCACAAAAAGGAGTGACATAAAACATCTGATGGACAGCAAAGTAAAATTTGAAAACAAACAGCGAAAGATTCTCCTTGACAACTCCTTTTATTCCATAGATGAATTTCTATTATTGTAATATGTAAAAGGTGATGGATAGGAACTGCTAATACACACATGTATATTTAAAACATAAATAAATAACTAAATGTTCAGTGTGTAGCCATATTTACAAATTAATTTTTGATGCCAATGTAAAATAATTCTTTTCCACATCATTACAGTTTATCATGATAATGGTCCATGAAACATGAAAACAACTCACAGACATTGTAAAGCATTCAGCAGCAGAAGTGTCCGCCCCCGGTAGCTGAGTGGTCAGTGCGACAGGTGCGATTCCCGGCTGGGTCAGAGATTTTCTCCACTGAGGAACTGGGTGTTGTGCTGTCTTAATCATCATCATTTCATCCCCATCAACATGCAAGTCACCGAAGTGGTGTCAAATCAAAAGACTTGCACCCGGTGAACAGTCTACCTGACAGGGAGCCCTAGTCACACGACGTTTTTTAGCAGTATAAGTCAAAGAAAGACATCTGTAGTAAAGCATTGAGCAATATGTGTTTGTATGTTTTTGTCAAATAACAACAGAAAATGAGCTGGGCTAAAGAGTGACTGTTTTCCGAAGCTAATGTGTACAGTATTGAGGAGTATGTCTGTCGTTAGATAAATTATGATCAGAAAATGAAAAGAAAATAGTTTTTCATAATGCTCACAAGAAACTAATTGACATGTTCTGTTGAAAATGTATTTTCAATTGTTTATTAGCTAAATAAATATAAATTAATTAAGTCTTTAAATGATGTCTATTGTTTTATGAGCATGTCTGTACATGTCCCTGCGTGTCTGTTTTGATGGGAGTGTGCAGTTTATAAAGATGTTTGGTCATTACAGCTGAGTCAGTGAGACATTTGATTCTTCTTAAGTAAAGCTAGGTAAAGGTACTAGTAGGAGCTTGTACAAAATAGGTTATTACCCTTACTATTGCCCAACTGACTAAGCTATACTGACTGAAAAATTTGTTTCTTTTAATAAAAAAGTGAGGCTTATAGAAAAATATGAGATAGATCACAAAGCAATAGCATGTGATTTTGCCTATTGATTCACATGTATTGATTGTTGGAAACACATGGTATGTGACCATAGCTGTTTGCATAGATGTGTAGAGGACAGGTGCAAACTCTGTTTCCTGCATTGGATGTACATCATAGAAGTCAAATGTAGGAGAAATTTCATTAAAAAGTCATGAAGTCTCAAAAAACTATTGCTTTTGTCATTTTTTCTCTCCATGTATTGGGAGCATGTACCATATGTATAATAAATTTTTGGATGTATTCCCTTTCAATTTGTTCACAGACATTTCTAATAGCATTTAATTGTTCGAGAAAAAAGAAGTAAATCAATGTGAATTGTGTTAAAACTTTTGCAATGTTCTGTATATGCCTATCGAGCTTAAATCAAAACTGATTTCTGATCTGTCACACGCTGTAATTATTAAGTAACTACAGGTTTTAGTTATTTCAGTCTGCAACGGCCCTTTTGTCTAATTTTCCAGTTCCTTGTAGTAATACCAGCTTGCCAACTAGTCTTTTTAGTATCATTATTGAAACAGTCTATATAGGCACAACATTTATCTTTTGATAAGTTTAGTTTCTTTCCCTGAAAGACTGTTGTTCTCCAGTGAAACATCTTGGCACCAAGTACCAAGTATAATATACTCTACCTCATCTTCTTTATTCACAAGCTCTGAAAAACACTACAGCATATTAGATGAGCACTCTTGTTGATTGCAGTCTCTCATCCTGATGACATAAAATTTCATGTTCAGTGTGATAATGTCTTGATTCACAGGACACACTCTTCTATACTGTGCTGCAAATGTTGAGTAAACTTATGATCGACACAGAATGTGGGCATGACCAATGGGTGAGGTATGAATTCAATGCAAATGGCACACATGTAAGCTCCCTGCAGATGTATTCAAGCAACATACAGTCTGGATCCTATATTAGCATAAAATGCAGTGCTCAAACATGTGTGGTGCTTTTAATCAATGCTGATATGTCATTTTCCTTTGAGCGATATTTGTGGGTATCTTTGCCAATGTATTCAGAGCCACAACAAGGAAAATAACCCATGAACAGTTTAACTCTTCAGCAACTAAATTTAAGTTCAATTTGTATCTTGTACTTGGATGTTTACAATTTATGTGACAGCAGTTATTGTCTATAAGAGTCTGACCTGATGATACAAATTTTTAATGCATGATTCTGGTGATGTTATGTTATGTTTTGGCATGTACTAATAGTTTTCTGCTAACAAGTTCTGTAGGTTGCTGAAATCTACTGCCTCTTTCCTGCAGAATATGAAAAACATTGGCTTATGGAAGAAATTTAGTGTTATTTCATTAAAGTGTGGATATGTGCTGTCATTTCAGCATCTCCAACATTTTGGTATCTCCCTTTTATATAGCAGTGTGATCTTATTTGACAGAAATCGTTTACATCATTTATTTGCCACTTACACTTTGTAATTTGGTGCTTAACTTGCTCTGAACAGGATCTTTCAACTTTACTCTGTTGCAAAGATTTTGACATGTTGGTTGTATTGTGTTGTCAGTCATATATGATAGTTGTCCATGACATAGTTTGGTAGAGTGCCATGCATTTGTCTGTAGTGAGGGTCACTTTTGTACGTGGCAGACCAAATTGACTCTTTGAAAGAGACAGCTATTGCATGTATCACTCTGTCATATGTGGTAGAGGTGTTCTCAGTCTTTCAGCAGCAAAAACTTATGATTGTTACATTATTAGAGCTAATGTCCACCATCTGTGTGTATCCAGTTTCACCCCTCAGCTAGAGTTCCTCATAATCTCACCTAAGTTATGCTTGTGGAATCCCATGTCTGTGGATTTTTTCGGGGTTCTCCAGGTTGTGTGGTATTTATTTTCCTTCATAAATGACTGAAGACTGTGAAATCTGCACTTTTTTAATGCACTTTGGGATGAAAATTGCCCTATGCTTGCAAAAACTGCCTGCTGTTTGTGGATTGTGTTATAATTCACAGAACTCATAATCAATGTTGTGATTGTATGGTATCAATCCCTAGTGCACTTGCTACCTCAGTACTATTAGGTGACAACCCATACGTGTTTGGAAATTACTAGCTGATAAAGGTGGTGTGATAACTACTCACATCTGCAATATCCTGTGATTTAGTTCTTCAGCTTACATGCTGGTTATTATCATGATGTTTAGTTTGTGGGGCACTCAACTGTGCAGTCATCAGCATCCATATAAAGTCCCAATTTTTACATGGTCCAGTCTAGCCACGATCATAAATGATGATGATGAAATGATAAGGACAACACAAACACCCAGTCCCTGGACAGAGCAAATCCCCTACCCGGGGACCCTGTAATCCAGAGGCAGCAACACTAGCCACTAGACCATGAGCTGCAGACATGCTGATTATGATGATTGGTGATTTCATCAAAATTTACTAAGTAATATAACTTGGCCATACCATGTGAAGAACTGTTTTCTAGCATTGCTTACAGATGTTATGGAACTGTGTAGTTATTGCCTCTCTGATAGTAGGAATTCTCATGTGTTTTACTATTATGTAGTTTGTGGCACATGAAAAAGTACTATTCCCTCTATGATAAGTAGGTTTGATAGTTGTGCTTTACTAGGACGCTATCATAGTCTTGTTATCCCAAGAGTTGCAAAGTGTTGTTAGGTAAACTTAGTAAGTTTAGAAAAAATGCAGAGTTATGTAACCATGAAGATGTCCAGGAGGACTTGTAGGCCTATTTCTCTTTGAGTCACTGAAAAACTAGTTGTTTCTAGCACAGAAGCTGAGATGTCGGCAGATCTACATCTACATGATTACTCTGCAATTCACATTTAAGTGCTTGGCAGAGGGTAACAGCAAGGTTACTTTATTCTAGTATTCTGCTACAAAACATCACTATGGTCAGCCCTTGTTTGTTGAATGGTTCAGCGTCTCTTTCTTGATATAACCACTCCTGTTCGGTATAATGAACACATCATGCTTTGAGAATGTTTCTCTCATAAACCAAGGTTTTGTGCATGCTACGACATATCTGTGGGATATTCAGGAAAACCTCATCGATTCCATTCGATACAGATTTTGTGCTCTCAAAAATGCATTTGTTTCCTTGCCAACAGCCAAATTTTGCTGTAGGATCATGCATTTTCAGTCTAGATGAAACTAGAACAACAACACTCCAAAAGTCACAGAAGTGTAGGAGATACAGGAATGGTAGATGGTGAGCTGTGGATTAGTGCCAAACAATTGAGAAAGGCACTGATGAACTACAATTCTACTTTATTAACAATGTACAGGATGGGTGCGTCGGACCCCAGCTCCTGACCAGCTGCTTGCAGCGGCTGCTATTTCTTTGTTGCAGAAAGGCCCATAGTGGTTAGGGTGTCCCAAAAATTCTAAGCAGTTTTTGTTTGAACGCATACCCTCTTAATTTATTTGTACGATGCCAAAACAACTATATGTAAAATTTCAGCGCCTTAGGATGTTGGCAACCCGTGCCGACATGCATTGAAAAATGTCAGGTTGGCTTTACTTGGTAAGATAGGCGAAGGCGCGCGCCCTTGTGTCTCTAAAATTGTTAATCTAAACTGTTGTCAGTAAGTGAAAATGTCAGTGGAATTACGTAGTAGTTCTAAAACGCATATATTTTAATAGGTGCGGTAAAACATCAGGTAAAAGGTCCAAAACTGCCATCTCATCGACAAGTTCCAGCAGTTTTATTTTATAATATCCGGGAAGTGAATTTAACTGTCAGTGAAAGTGCAAATCTCACTATTCGGGAATGTATGATCTTTTGGGAAAAGGCGCGTATACCTACCAGATCTGTACCTAATTGTGTGAAGAAATTAGTGAACCTACATCAAGTTTGGAGGGTTTTGCAAAAAAAAATGCACAAAAAACCCAAAAGGTATTTGGGCAGCGCCGACAAGAGTTTGTCAACAATTTGGATGATATGTTCGACATTGCACACGCCGATGCACTTCAGTTAATGAAAATCAATGAAGATAAAATCTTTTTACAGCGACAGAGAGAGTCAGGTCGGCCTGGTCACTTAGCTGGAGTGCACAAGAAAATGGCTTATAAAGAGGAAAGGTCACGCATCAAAACTACTGAGGACGAAAACCGACGTGCTAAATATTTTTCCACGTCAGCTCCTTCGACAGCATCTTATAAAGCACTACGAAATGACTCATCTTCAGATCGTAATGAAATTAGATGTGTTTGCAAGAAAATGTCCCAAATGTGATTGAGAACATAAAATCTGGAACCAGTAAAACAACTACGCGTAAAAATTTCATTACGCCAAAATTAGTAGCAGCAAGTGCCAGTTGAGTGTGATAGATTCAGTGTATATTCTTGAAGTTACCATTGAGGCACTTGAATATAATAATGATGAATTTCCTATAAGTAAGTCCTCGATTCAAAGAATTTGTACAAAGAAACGGAAAGAGTGTGCGGAAGCTATAAAAGTTAATTTTCAAAACGAGGCACCAGATGTTGTGACTGTTCATTGGGATGGCGAACTGTTGCCTGCTACAAATGATCGGTAATCAGAAGAAGAACGTCTTCCGATAGCTATTTCATATAGAAATAAAGATCATCTTATTGCTGTGCCAAGGTTGGAAAACTCTTCAAGATGTGAACAGGCGAAAGCTGTTTGGAACGCGATTGTGGACTGGAATCTCGAAGACAAAGTGCAGTTTCTTTGTTGTGATACTACGGCTTCAAATACAGGCCATATCAATGGTGCCTGTATGCTACTTGAGCAAAAACTTAACAGAAGTGTCATTCTCTTTCCTAGCCGCCACCACGTGTATGAACTAGTGTTAAAAAACGTGTTCCAGGTAAAAATCAGTTCAGTGGCAACAAGTCCTAATATTCCACTCTTCAAAAAGTTCCGAGATAACTGGAAAAGTGTAAATCCAGATAACATACAGTGCTACAAAGAAAAGGTCGCAATGCACCTGACTGTTTCAGAAATTGACAATCTGCTTGAGTTTTACCGCACTGAACTGACAACAGAAATAATCAGAGATGATTACCGAGAGTTGATAGAGCTTTCTGTTATATTTTTAGGTGGAGATACAGACAGAAAATTCAAGATAAGGCCTCCAGGTGCCATACACCAAGCTCAATGGATGGTGAGAGCCATATATTTCCTAAGAATACCATTACTTTGTACTCAGTTGAAAAGGAGAAGGTTTGATGTTTGCTTGTTCACCGTGACATCCTACGTCAAGCCATGGCTTCAGTGTATTTTGGCAGTAAAGGCACCCTACCAAGATTTGTGCTTCTTGGATTACATTAGATTAGATTTACTTTCATTCCAATTGATCCATAGTGATCTAGTCAATGAAGGCATACGAAAAAAAAAACAGATAAAGACATCTCAAAAGCAGTTCTACAAAAGAAAAGCCAGCATTTGCGGTATTTGCCTGATGAAGTTTCTGTCTTGTCACTGTTTGGTGATGATGTGGATCTAGAAACAAAAGTAAAAATGGTTGAAAGTTTAACCTAAGATAATTTACCAGCTGATGCTAACCGTTACATCCCTTTGAAGGAAGAACTTTGCGGTCCATTGTATGGGGAGTTAAATAAATGAATAGAGACGTTGTGTTTTTAGTTTTCTGTTTTCATCATAATTTTGTTAACTGGTTTGCTCTCTTGTAATTACAAAGAAAAACGTCTATGACTTCATTTCAGTCAGTTTTCTCCACGAATGCCCTGCCATGTGGTCAAACAATGCTTCCTTTCAAGAAACCAGAAAGAAGGTTTCAACACTGAGAGCAGTGAATGATACAGCTGAAAGAGCGATCAAGTTGATTCAAGACTTTCGTAGTTTAATCTCGGTTGAGGTGGAACAAAAACAATTTTTGTCACCTTATGTACAAGAACACCGAAAGATTTATCCTGGCTTCAGAAAACGAACTTTGAAACGAAAATTTAGAGACTAATGTTTTTACATGTTAAATAGTGAATAAACACGATCTTGGCAATTTGGTGTTTTATTTACCAAACAATCAAATGTTCAAATGTGTGTGAAATCTTATGGGACTTAACTGCTAAGGTCATCAGTCCCTAAGCTTACACACTACGTAACCTAAATTATCCTAAGGAAAAACACCCCCCCCCCCCCCCCCCCCCGAGGGAGGACTCCAACGTCTGCCGGGACCAGCCCCACAGTCCATGACTGCAGCGCCTTACACCGCTCGGCTAATGCCGCGCTGCACCAAACAATCATTAAGCTCGAGAATCCCTCCATTCTCATATACTGAAAGTTTTCAAGTCTCATGTTTAGCATCAAGTTGGCACGTGTTATAATAATTTAATTGTGATAATATTTAGTATGTGCGTTATTAAGGTCAAATAGAAAAAATAGAGGGTATGCGTTTTCGATTTCACGAAAAATCATCCCCATTATATCTTGGGACACCCTAATAGTGGTGGCTCACACCATTGAACATGGTGGCGAGGAAGACCTGGGCTGCATCATGCTCCGAGCCCCAGAGTACAGGAGACCCATGTTGCAACCCCAGTGAGGGCATGGCAGGCAGGCCGAAACCTCCCAACTTGTCCCATCAGCTGGTGGCAAAGCAGAGCACAGCTCCCTGGACAGGCACTCAGGCCAAGAGCAGAAGTTCAGGACCCAGTGGGGGCAGAGGCAGCTGCATCATTTGCATAGGGTGGATCATCATAAAACAACCACATATCGCTGTCCGTGATTGCTGATAAATGACAAATGACAGTGGGATGGGGACTAAATGTGATGCCATCTGCTGATTGTGCAATGGTGGCATCATTAGTGCCTCACACCAAAACCTCTCATAGTGACCATATTTGGTAAGGTATTGGTGTCTTCCTGAAGGTGGCTTGGTGTTGTAACTGTAGTAGGGCACTTGCAGTAGCCATTCCAGGCTGTCTGAGTGCGTGGTCTGATGTAACAGCTTACTTTGCAGGGCAATGGCTAGTGCAATGTGTCCCCTTTTCCACATCCAGCGGCTTCCTCTGCTGCTACTTCTGTTCTAGGTCTTGGGCTTTTACATTTTCCTCCATCCTATGGAGATCTGGTCCCCAGATTTTGAAAAACAAGAAAACAAGCACTATTATTTCCATTCACTTACATTACACTTCTTCAGTCACAGTCTCCACTGAACTAGGCATATCTTCGACTAGGTGTCCTGTTTTATTGCACTTTGAGCTCAGTTTCCTTGTTGGGTCTTTGCTTAATCTTTCCTTTGTGGGTACGCCTTCAGTGGTGCTGTGAGTACTGCTCAGGATCTGCAGGCTGATGGAAGGCAACGTTGGGATTTGAGGTATCTTTCATTTTGATAGGTAGTGTACAATGCTAATGACTGCAAGAATTACACTGATGGCTGTCGTAGAGGCCTTATCATGATGACTTGGCAGTAATGCTCTGTCCTGTATTTTGTCAAAGGATCCAGAAGATGTTCTACTGTTATGCAGCCTTTCTGAGTAGCTATCACTAGGTCTTATTGAGGCGAGAATGGTTGGGTCTATTGTGTTATTGAGGTATGTACGATTCTTGTCAGGTAGGCTTTCTAGGGGTAAATCAGTTAAGTAAATTGAGGTGTGAGTAAGGTTCAAGGTAGTGGTTGCCACTACAGTAGTGGGTAGCTAGAAAGTAGCGCTGGATGCCATTAATTAACATTCTCTGTCCTCGTAATTCCATATGTTGTGTGCCCTCTCATTGACCTTGTTTGTAGCAGGTGATGATTGTAACTATTGCTTGTGCAGCTGAATACACCCAATATAAGCTTACTTCATAAGTAGGATTATGTTTTTCCTGTAGGTATTTACTTAGGGCATGTTGTTGTGAATTACTGGTGGTGGAATAACGGAAGTTCACACAATTCAGCTGCATATTTGTTGTGGGTTGTTGATAGTACTTGGCCCAGCTTTGGAACGCAGAAATTCTCCTGCTGATAGCAGAGCTTGGGAGCAATGGTTTGAACTTACTAACAATATCTCGTGTACCAGTTTTGTAACAACCTCCAGAGGGCTCTGCGATGCAGGTATTCATATGTAGGACATAAAATTCAAATCTTAAATCTTTGCATGTCAATGTTAATTGCATTTGAACCTGTAGGTAACCACCTTCTATTGTGTTGGCCACTGTGGCCATGCTATAATAGAATCGTAAAGACTTTTTCCTGGCAGCTACCAAAAGTTCTAGCTGCGCAGATAACTTGTCCTGAATCTTTCATAACCCCACTAGGAACTGCTCAGTTGGCAATAGTATAGGTGTTAACTGTCCCAGAACTTCCTGTAGAAGTATTTCTGACAGCTCGGTAGTTTCTATTCAGATGTTGGCAATACTATACAAGAGAGTGCGGAGTAGCTTGACAACTGCTAACTGTATATCCATGTTGTCTAGGCAGCCCTTCAGAATGACCAGGTTGTGTTTCATGGCAACCTCTGGCGATTGTGCATGAGTGAGCAATGTTGTTACCAAGTATCACAGTTACCTAGTGTCATTTACCAAGCCATTTTCTAGGATGGATAACTGTATGACATGCAAGTCTGTTGCATTCTGCTTAGCATCTTTATTGCCTCGCAGCTGTCACAAGGTTACTTGATCTTTCAAAAATCCTCTGAGTGAGCTGTACCAAAGGTGACTTTTAGTATGTGGCCACCACCAACCCCTATTCCTTTATACCTGTGGGTCTAATACTGACTCTGTAGTTAAGTAAAAACTGATCACAGTAATTGGTACTCTCCCTGGGTGTCTCCGAAGTCTGTCTCGTTACCTAGCATAATTTATAGCCCGTTGAAAATACCCTCCAGTCACCTGACTTTGTTTTTTACTGCCAAAATATTGAAATCTATCCTTCAAGTCCACTAGTGGACTTGAAGGATAGATGATCATATCTGTCTGTTGCGTTAACAAAACTCCCCCATCGAAGGACGTACCTCAAAGTGCTTTTGTCATCCTGCACCAGCTTAGGAGTCCCATTAGGATGAATATCTTCATACTCCTTTTCCCCATCATCCTGGGCTGGATGCTTGACTCTGGAACTGCCTTTCCCTGTCCCAGGGTCAGACCACTCCTTTCCCTAAGGGAAAGGTAAGCCTAGTGCTAGTTTATTGTCCCAGCTCACAGCCGAAGCACATAGTGATGCATCAGGTTAGTGACTGTGCAGCCTTGATCTGCCTCTTTCTACACTGGTGTCCAAAATTAAAGGAACAAACAGCAATTTTGCAAGGTTAAGTTTGTTTTGCAGGTGATAGTAAAGTAAAAACAATGTAAAAAATAAAGAACATAAACAACTGCAACACACATAACAGTAGACCAAAACCTTCTTCGTTTTCTCCAACTTAACGGATTTGTTCACACACTCCGACAACTGGTTAATGTGCTTAGTATGTGGTGTGATCACCTCTGGCAGCAATACAGACCTGACAATGACGGGGCATTCTGTGAATAACGTCATCAATCTCATGTTTAGGTGATAACGCCCATTCTTCTTGCAGACCTGATTGCATGTCTTGTAAAGTTGTTGATGGATGCTGATGTGATGCAACCCATCTCCTTAGTGTATCCCAGACATGCACCATGCGATTCAAATTGGGAGAGTGAGCAGGCCACGCCATGTGTGTGATATATTCTGGTTCCAAGAAAACATCAAAACCTGTGCTCCATAAGGTTGAGCATCATCGTCCATTAGTGCAAAGTCTGTGTCCACAGTACCTCGTTACGACCGCACATGAGACCCCAAGGTCTCATCAAGATACCTGACAGCAGTTAAACCCTGCTGATTCACCTGTGTAATTTCATGAAGAGGTGTTCGAGTGGGCTGTCTGGTGTGGTCGTGTGGTTCTAGGCGCTTTAGTCTGGAACCATGTGACCACTACGGTCGCAGGTTCGAATCCTGCCTGGGGCATGGATGTGTGTGATGTCCTTAGGTTAGTTAGGTTTAAGTAGTTCTAAGTTATAGAGGACTGATGACCTCAGATGCTAAGTCCCATAGTGCTCAGAGTCATTTGAACCATTTGTTTGAGTGGTCAACGCTCACACTATTAGAGATCTTCCTTGATATCAGTCTCTTTCCATTATGTTTGCTTCCAAAATCATGTTACATATGCCCTCCAAATGCAAATCTGTCGAGAATCACTCTCTGGAGCAAACTGGAACTCATCTGTGCAAAGAACATTGGCCCACTGTTCGATCATACAAGTGGCATCTTGACGAATCCAATCTAGATGCTCCATTCTATGAAGTCACGTTAGAGGTACACATACTGACAAAAAAGACCACTCTGCAGAAGACTCCTGTACACCGACTGCCTCAATACAACACGTCCAGTTGATGCTGCGAGGTCAGATACCAGTTTCTGTGCAGTACTAAGGCTATATTGTCATACCCTTACAGCCAAATAACGGTCCTCTCTTTCTGACGTCATACATTAGACAAAGTACGGGAAAATAGCGGTATGTTTTTTTTTTAAATTTTGGACACCAGTGTATTTTTGCTCCTGCTAACCTCACCCCCCCCCCAAACCCCTTTCGAGGAAGTTGTTTATGAAGGAGGTAGTGGATATATGAAACACCCAAAAGGGCAAACCCTGTTGATGTGAACAATCATGACATGATTTCGAAGCTGTAACTTTACATGTGCTAGTGCCAGCATCTCAATCACATGAAATGGCACCAGATAAAGTGTCATGAATTTCTTCGTCTCCCTTTAGGTATGTAAGAGTTGGTTCACATGACCTACTGACCTACCTGATATTTTGCTAATGCATACTACTTTTTTGTCCCTTCCCTCATGAACCACGGACCTTGCCGTTGGTGGGGAGGCTTGCGTGCCTCAGCGATACAGATGGCCGTACCGTAGGTGCAACCACAATGGAGGGGTAGCTGTTGAGAGGCCAGACAAACGTGTGGTTCCTGAAGAGGGGCAGCAGCCTTTTCAGTAGTTACAGGGGCAACAGTCTGGATGATTGACTGATCTGGCCTTGTAACACTAACCAAAACGGCCTTACTGTGCTGGTACTGCAAACGGCTGAAAGCAAGGGGAAACTACAGCCGTAATTTTTCACGAGGGCATGCAGCTTTACTGTCTGGTTAAATGATGATGGCATCCTCTTGGGTAAAACATTCTGGAGGTAAAATATTCCCCCATTCGGATCTTCAGGTGGGGACTATTCAAGAGGACATCGTTATCAGGAGAAAGAAAACTGGCGTTCTACAGATCGGAGCGTGGAATGTCAGATCCCTTAATCGGGCACATCGGTTAGAAAATTTAAAAAGGGAAATGGATGGGTTAAAGTTAGATATAGTGGGAATTAGTGAAGTTCAGTGGCAGGAGGAACAAGACTTTTGGTCACGTGAATATAGGGTTATAAATACAAAATCAAATAGGGGTAATGCAGGAGTTTATTTAATAATGAAGAAAAAAATAGGAGTGCGCGTAAGCTACTACAAACAGCATAGTGAACGCATTACTGTGGCCAAGATAGACACTAAGCCCACACCTGCTAAGTTTATATGCCAACTAGCTCTGCAGATGATGAAGAAACTGATGAAACGTATGATGAGATAAAATAAATTATTCAGGTAGTGAAGGGAGGCGAAAATTTAATAGTCATGGGTGACTGGAATTCGAGAGTAGGAAAAGGGAGAGAAGGAAACGTGAATATGGATTGGGGGTAAGAAATGAAAGAGGAAGCCGTCTGGTAGAATTTTGCACAGAGCATAAATTAGTCATAGCTAACACTTGGTTCAAGAATCATAATAGAAGGTTGTATACATGGAAGAATCCTGGATATACTAGAAGGTATCAGATAGATTATATAATGATAAGACAGAGATTTAGGAACCAGGTTTTAAATTGTAAGACATTTCCAGGGGCAGATGTGAACTCTGACCACAATCTATTGGTTATGAACTGAAGATTAAAACTGAAGAAACTGCAAAAAGGAGGGAATTTAAGGAGATGGGACCTGGATAAACTGAAAGAAACAGAGGTTGTACAGAGTTTCAGGGAGAGCATAAGGGAACAATTGACAGGAATAGGGGAAAGAAATACAGTAAAAGAAGAATTGGTAGCTCTGAGGGATGAAGTAGTGAAGGCAGGAGAGCATCAAATAGGTAAAAAGACGAGGGCTAGTAGAAATCCTTGGGTAACAGAAGAAATATTGAATTTAATTGATGAAAGGAGAAAATACAAAAATGCAGTAAATGAAGCAGGCAAAAAGGAATACAAACATCTCAAAAATGAGATCGACGGGAAGTGCAAAATGGCTAAGCAGGGATGGCTAGAGGACAAATGCAAGGATGTAGAGGCTTATCTCACAAGGGGTAAGATAGATACTGCCTACAGGAAAATTAAGGAGGCCTTTGGAGAAAAGAGAACCACTTGTATGAATATCAAGAGCTTAGATGGAAACCCAGTTCTAAGCAAAGAAGGGAAAGCAGAAAGGTAGAAGGAGTATATAGAGGGTCTACAAGGGCGGTGTAATTGAGGACAATATTATGGAAATGGAAGAGAATGTAGATGAAGATGAAATGGGAGATATGATACTGCATGAAGAGTTTGACAAAACACTGAAAGACCTGAGTCAAAACAAGACCCCCGGAATAGACAACATTCCATTAGAACTACTGACAGCGTTGGGAGAGCCAGTCCTGACAAAACGCTACCATCTGGTGAGCAAGATGTATGAGACAGGCGAAATATCCTCAGACTTCAAGAAGAATATAATAATACCAATCCCAAAGAAAGCAGGTGTTAACAGATGTGAAAACCTATTGCTTGTTTGGTTTAACTACTTAATAGAATATGAAGCAATTGGTATAAAGAATGCTTTTTCCACTTTCTATCAAAGAAAGTCTGCTATCAAGACATTTGTTCAATAACTTTATTTATGACTGAACGTTTCTAAAACTGAAGACAATCGTCCGTGCTCTGCACTGGAGTCGAGCTCTGGCAATGTCGTTCTCTGTTCATTGGCTGACTGTATTTGTGACGTCAGATGCGCAGAACGAACCTAAACTCCTGTGACTAGTGGCAGTTCCGTCTCCTGCTCTATTATAGATGGACACCAGGTTGGTAACGTGACGCCACAGCTAAACTGTGAAGTGACTGAGGATGCAATTGAGAAGTGCATGTCGTTTTTTCGCACAGAGAACCTAACAGGAGAGCACAGAGACTCAATCGGTTTTCTAGACGTGTGCCTTCCTGTTCTGGAAACAGAGCTCCTCAAAATCATGCCGGCCGCGGTGATCTCGCGGTTCTAGGCGAGCAGTCCGGAACCGTGCGACTGCTACCGTCGCAGGTTCGAATCCTGCCTCGGGCATGGATGTGTGTGATGTCCTTAGGTTAGTTAGGTTTAAGTAGTTCTAAGTTCTAGGGCACTAATGACGACAGCAGTTGAGTCCCATAGTGCTCAGAGCCTCAAAATCATTCATGATCCACAGTACCCCGCCATTAACTTCAGCGCTGTGTTGTTAAGTCACATATTCCACCAAACAGGACTCCAGTGTTAAGGTGAGAAGTATTGTGAACATTTGGGGGGGGGGGGGGGGAGATGGCGTGGTATTGCAGAGCACCTCAGTCGCTAAGTGGTTTCATGATTCCACCTTGAGTGCTATACAGGCCAAAGTTTTCTAGATGGAAGTTAGGGGCTCAGGTAAAGCACTCAGCCAAGTACTACACCTTGGCATCCATATACATGTCTTTGATATGATAAGTGGGGGGTCAATTTACATTGAGCTTCCAAAGGATATAGCTGATAAGAATACATGAATTAGTGTCCATAATAAAAAAGACCACTATTATTTTGCGTGTTTTCTGTGAGAGAAAAATTAAACAAAATCAAGAGCTCACATATCAATATGGAAGAGATATTGATGTTCATGGGTTTTATAACTTTAAAGGTACTGAGTTCCCCATTAAGATCCAGGACATTTCTAAATTTGAGGCACATAATACCAGGATATCGGTTCATGTTTATGACCAGAAGGAGAACAAGCTATCCAACGATGGTAAAGTTACAAGCAAAGTTGTTGGACCACTTCATTTCTCTGAATTTTCCAGTCAGTGGAAGATGCATGTAAACATGTTGCTGTTCTCCAAAGGTGAAGATTATCACTGTGTACGGATTAGAGACATGTCCTGACTCCTTTCATCCCAGCTGTGAAGAAAATCATTGTGTAAAGCATTGTTTACTCAAGTGCCGCAATGCATTTTCTATGAGCGGCGTATTTGCAAAGCATAAAGTGGATAGCTCTACCAGGAAACTCGTACATGTTGTAATGCCCACAGAGGAGAACAAAATCTTAAAGTTTAAGAATGACCAACATCAGGAGCATTGCTGTTTTTTTAGTGTATGCTGACTTTGAGAACTCCTAGTTCCTATGACACACTGTAAGAACAATTGTACAGCCTCACATACCACCTTCTCAGAACAACGCATACTTTGTGTGGCAGCATACCAGGCGGTATGTTCATAAAATTCAGATCTTAGCCAAAACAGTTCATATGTCAGAGATAATCCTGCTATTTGGCTTCTCACTCAGCTGGAAAATCTTTCATGGGAAGTTGATAAGCGTCACAGAGCCAACATTGCCCTGAGCAAGCCAAAGGAGAATAATAATTCATACAAGAAGACGATTGACTGTCATATCTATGGGCAGCAGTTAGACTGAAAAGTCTCGTAGACACAATTGTCACCAAACAGGGAAGTTCTGCTGAAGTGCCCGTAACACATGCAACCTGAAGTATAAATTACGAAACATACCTGTCTTTTTCCAAAGTTTGAGCAGATATGAAGTTCACTTTATCATTGAGCATTTGGCTGATTTTGGTATGGAGAATGATCTGGTCAGTGTCAGTGCATGACAGCACTGAGAAATATACTTCATTCTCCAAATGAATGACGCCAAGAATTATACCCTCTTCCTGGATTCGTTACGTTTTATGCAGGCACCACTCCAGAAACTTGTTGAAACTCTGCCCTGGAGGATATGCACATTACTCGAGGTGCATATTACAATGACATAAAGTTTTAACTTGTGACATGGAAGGGTTATATGAATATCTGGATTCAAAATTGTTAAAGCTTTCGTGGCCACTTGTTGGGTGAAGCTCTGACAATGCCAGCCACTAGTGCTGGCGAAATGTCAGTAAAATCATTAGATGAACGTCGGCTGAAGAACCCGAGACAGAAGCCAATAGGCAGTTTGTCAATATCTGGATTATATGGGAAAACTCGACAAAACCAGATTACCCAACATAACTGTATTCACTGGTAACCTTACAGGCAGTACCATATTGGATGTAGATTATGGGCATGAGCATGAGTTTGGTAGAAGTTTAACAACTCCATTTTAGGAGAGTATGCAAAACTTTATATGGACACAGAAGTGCATTTCCTTGTGGAAGTTTTTGAGAATTTCTGGAGCATATGCATGACCACATATGCTCTGGATATTTCCTTCTATGACACAGCACCTAGGTTGCCTTGTGCTGCGATGCTCAAGAAAACGAAAGTCGACATTAAACTACTGACCTATTTCTACATGCTTCTTTTCTTTGAGCATAGGATTGGTGGGGGACTTTGCCAATGTATCCGTAAGCATGCTAAGCCAAATAGCTCACAGATGAGTGAGTGGTTTAACACATCCCTTGATTTGAGCTCCATCATATACTTGGATGTGAATAATTTACGCGGGCATGCCATGCAACCAGCACTGCCAACTGGCGAGTTTCTATAGTTGCCTGAAAACAAAGTAGCGGATTAGGTGAAAATATCCATAATGTGGCAGCTGATTCTGATTTAAAGTCTTTTGTGGGGTCAGACCTCAAATACTATATCAGTTTGTGTGATGATCAAAGTAATTTTCCTCTATGTCCAGAGCATCCAGTTCCACAAGGAGGCACCACTGATGTGAACACTGAGGGACAAGCTGATGTACATTATGCATTGCAGAAACCTCCTGCAGCGTCTCAGTTTAAGGATGGAGTGGGTTAGAATCACATGCACTATCTTCTTCTCACAGTCATCCAGGTTGAGGGAATATAGTGATTTAAACACCGAGAAGAGGACTTCTGTAAAGAATGATTTGGAAACCGACTTTTTAAATTAATGAATAATGCGAATTTGTCCAAGGCAATGGAAAATTTGGCAAAACACTGCGAAATTGTTATTAGATGGTCGTTGGTGCGTAAGGAAATGTATCACCAGACCAAACTTTAAACAGGTCACCATCTACAATAATAACTTCATTGCTCTGGAGATGGCAAAGATTACAGTAGAGTTCACGAACACTGTCTATGTGGGCATGTGTATATTAGACCTGTACAAACTCCACATGTTCTGATTCCATTAAGAGTATGTGGTAATTCATTTACTTGATCCAAAGATACTTAACATAGCTTCAACTATTGGGTGAAGGGCTGCCATCCATATGAAGTAATGAGATACTTCATCATAGCCGTTGACACATCTTCCTACATGGTCAGTAATTTTTACAGTGTTTTGCACAGAACGAGAAGCTTATTAGCCTTATGAAAGATGAGGTGAATGGGTTGCCAACTGTCGAGTTTGTGGGTCTTAAATCCAAAATATAGGTGTATCGCACACTGGGAGGTGCCACTCAGATGTGGGCAAGGGGTGGTGTTTTGTGGCATCAAAGGACCTCGTGATTGTAGATTACTTGCAGTGCTAGTACAGCAGTGTTCATGGTGCTCCACTGTAGCTGCAGCATATGGTACAGCAAACTAGTATTCAGTCATCAGTGCACGAGGTGTACAGAATGCTGCAATCTAAAATTGTTCTGTCGCCTCAAAAATAAAAAATAAAAGGCTCTGAGCACTATGATACTTAACTGCTGTGGTCATCAGTCCCCTAGAACTACTTAAACCTAACCAACCTAAGGACATCACAGACATCCATGCCCGAGGCAGGATTCGAACCTGTGGCCGTAGCAGTTGCGTGGTTCCAGACTGTCGCGCCTACATGCGCTCAGCCAATCCGGCCGGCTCTGTCGCCTCATGACTATAAGCGAGTCATTTGTGAGGATTGGATTGAAACTCACCCATACTCACATTATTCACTCGATGAGAGTGGTGTGAATGAGACAGAGTGAGAGTGCATGTGAATAGTGTATGCATGTAGAATGGTATGATCCAGTCATCACAGTGTAAATATTTTTAGTGTAAATATATGTACATACCATGTGTGCTAACATAGTTGTGCACTTATGAAGATACGTGCACACCACGTGTGCAGTTGTAATGTAAACAGCCCAAAAATCTTGTAAAATATATGCACATCATGTGTGCCAATATGGTTGTGCACTTTTAAATGTACGTACACCATATGTGCAGTTATAGTGTAAATAGACCAGAAATCTTGTAAAATATATGCACACCATGTGTGCTGACAGAGTATATATATTTGTAAATAGCCCTTTCAGAGGCTTACACTTGGAAATAGACCATGTACACCATGGAAATCGAGTTGTTTTTAAGTTTTGCAGCTAGTCTTCCAAGTCTGATTAGTATTACTTAACCTCCAGTTATCGAAAAAAATGCCACCTATCGAAAAAATTGTGAGTATTTTCCACCACACACACACACACACACACACACACACACACACACACACACACACACACACACACACATAGTGAACACACAAAATCACAATAATTTGTTTTTTAAATTCATATACTTATGAGTAGATTCACTTGCAGAGTCTTGTCCTTGTTTCTCATTCTGTTTTTAATTCGCCATGCAAAGTGACTCTCATGATCAATTTAATTAATTAGCCTATCAAACTGATATCAATGATGTGCCACCTGGAGGGTCGAAGAGATGGCTAGGGCACCGCGGAATGATTCTTGACAAGCGTTTTTTTTTTCGTTTTGGCGAAATCTTTTAACGAAAATTCAATCTCCCACCTACACTGGGCGAGACAGACTCTCATAATTTGACTCGTAAACAATCGTATGATACACACTCCTGGAAATGGAAAAAAGAACACATTGACACCGGTGTGTCAGACCCACCATACTTGCTCCGGACACTGCGAGAGGGCTGTACAAGCAATGATCACACGCACGGCACAGCGGACACACCAGAAACCGCGGTGTTGGCCGTCGAATGGCGCTAGCTGAGCAGCATTTGTGCACCGCCGCCGTCAGTGTCAGCCAGTTTGCCGTGGCATACGGAGCTCCATCGCAGTCTTTAACACTGGTAGCATGCCGCGACAGCGTGGACGTGAACCGAATGTGCAGTTGACGGACTTTGAGCGAGGGCGTATAGTGGGCATGCGGGAGGCCGGGTGGACGTACCGCCGAATTGCTCAACACGTGGGGCGTGAGGTCTCCACAGTACATCGATGTTGTCGCCAGTGGTCGGCGGAAGGTGCACGTGCCCGTCGACCTGGGACCGGACCGCAGCGACGCACGGATGCACGCCAAGACCGTAGGATCCTACGCAGTGCCGTAGGGGACCGCACCGCCACTTCCCAGCAAATTAGGGACACTGTTGCTCCTGGGGTATCGGCGAGGACCATTCGCAACCGTCTCCATGAAGCTGGGCTACGGTCCCGCACACCGTTAGGCCGTCTTCCGCTCACGCCCCAACATCGTGCAGCCCGCCTCCAGTGGTGTCGCGACAGGCGTGAATGGAGGGACGAATGGAGACGTGTCGTCTTCAGCGATGAGAGTCGCTTCTGCCTTGGTGCCAATGATGGTCGTATGCGTGTTTGGCGGCGTGCAGGTGAGCGCCACAGTCAGGACTGCATACGACCGAGGCACACAGGGCCAACACCCGGCATCATGGTGTGGGGAGCGATCTCCTACACTGGCTGTACACCTCTGGTGATCGTCGAGGGGACACTGAATAGTGCACGGTACATCCAAACCGTCATCGAACCCATCGTTCTACCATTCCTAGACCGGCAAGGGAACTTGCTGTTCCAACAGGACAATGCACGTCCGCATGTATCCCGTGCCACCCAACGTGCTCTAGAAGGTGTAAGTCAACTACCCTGGCCAGCAAGATCTCTGGATCTGACCCCATTGAGCGTGTTTGGGACTGGATGAAGCGTCGTCTCACGCGGTCTGCACGTCCAGCACGAACACTGGTCCAACTGAGGCGCCAGGTGGAAATGGCATGGCAAGCCGTTCCACGGAACTACATCCAGCATCTCTACGATCGTCTCCATGGGAGAATAGCAGCCTGCATTGCTGCGAAAGGTGGATATACACTGTACTAGTGCCGACATTGTGCATGCTCTGTTGCCTGTGTCTATGTGCCTGTGGTTCTGTCAGTGTGATCATGTGATGTATCTGACCCCAGGAATGTGTCAATAAAGTTTCCCCTTCCTGGGACAATGAATTCACGGTGTTCTTATTTCAATTTCCAGGAGTGTAGCATTGCATATTGTGGAAAGCCGAGTGCTGATCTGGACCGTTCTCCGGATGAGCAGCGTTATGCTACTTAATTTCCCTTTTGTGTTGTCTAGGACCGTCGCCTTAAGGCAGCAGCCAGATGGTGGAAAGCCGAATGCGGCCAGCGACCGCAAAGGGTGGTAGCAAAGGGCGGACAGCAGCCTTCCAACCCCAAGAGGCGGTCGGCGGAACAGCTGGCCGTTTCAAGGAGAATGTGTACCCCGCCCATCCCCCCCCCCCCTTATTTGGATGGAGGGAGGGAGGGGTGGAGGGAAGGATGGAGGGGGGGGGCTCGATTTTCGGCAGTTTGTGGACGCCTATCGAGGAGAACGCACATTCAGCTACTGCCTCCTCCGCAGTCCTTTAATACGACGATTCTCCCCAGTACATGTGCTTCATTATGACCTGTTCATTACGAGTGCTGGTTTTTTCACGACATTTTCGAAGTGTAATTACAAGTTTGATGCATTTTTTTTTTTATCAGTTGTGGTAGCGTGTATTGGCTTCGATTACCTGGTCTGCATGATGGTTTTTGAGCCGGCATCTGTAGCGAACTCTGACGTCAAACAGCAATAGATACTGTATGGTTACAGGTAATACACTTTTTAAACTCCTCTCTGTCCAACACCAGCATCTCGTTAATTGAACGTATTTCCCACAAAAAAGAATAAAGATAGTACCTTACACCCCAGCCTTTTTCCCGTCGGCTTGTAGGTGTAGGGTAGGGTTTGAGCGGGTCTGTCGCTAGTTTCAAGTAGTATTGCGTAATTTTTTCCCAGCAGGATCAAACCACTTGTATGGTATCGTCAGTTTTTGCGGTGTATTGCGCTTTTATGTCGTCCTTGTGTAGCGCTATGCATACAATTGTGTAATCAAGACCGATCTTTACGATTAATTACGTAATTAGGATAGATCCTTGCGTCAGTTTCCCGACCAAAAGAAATAAAGTACACTAACCTAACCTTCCCCATCCGCATTTGGACAGTTTCCATGTGCTAGGGGATGCACCAGGGTTCGAGAGCCAGAAAGGGCACCGCCCTTTCTAACTTCCCGTCAATTCCAAGCGCCTCTAGTAGTTTAATTGTGTTAGGGGAGTGCACTTGGGCGTTCCAGCCAGGAGGACCAGGATTTGAGTCCCAGAAAGGATACTGTCAATTTTAATTTCCCGTCAGTTCCCGGATGGGGGGTAGGGTGGGATGTCGGCACAACCCTGGTCGGCACAACCCTGGGACAAAGAAATTCCCACGAAAATTCGAAATTCCCGCAAAAATTCGAAATTCCCGCCAATAGGGTAGGTTATGGGGAGCGGGGTGGGGGAGGGGAAAGAGGAGGCTGGGGCACACGTGCAACTGAGAAAACAGGTGACGTCATCCAGGGGCGAGGGTGTGCGTGGTCGGAGGTGGGGGTGGGGTGATTAATTGATCAATTTAATCAATTTGATATCAAAATTGCGCTGAGGCCCGCAACTCCCTAGTACTAACGACAAGCTAGTGGTGTTGTGAAGTTGAAGAACAAACTGCTGCGTCCTCCCCATGCCCTGCGTTGGACAGAGAGGAGAGACAGCATAAATAGAAATCGCCGAAGTGCCATAAGAAACAGCACATAACAACCGACGCAGTAGAACGGCCCGAGACAGCAACGATGGATGATGATGTGTGGTCAGCCAATAATCCAGTCCGACAGGGCTGATACTGATGTACCACACAGTTCGGTATCTTCTTCCGCTACCAGTGTTTCCGTACCAAAGACCCGCTCCCGGGGATGCACCCACAACCATGTCTGCCTCTCGAGATCCAGTGTTATCGACCTCCCTGAGAGACTGGGCGCAGGAAGTGGAGATGCAGGAGGGGTTTCAGGACCATGACGAGACACAGACGCCATTGGTCCAATAACGAAGAATAATATGCACCTTTAATAGTTGTACCCTTTTCCGGATAGTCGATGAGGATTATCCCTTGCGAATTCAAAAGATAGTCATCATAACCTTTCCGGCCAAAGGAATGGCCTTCGCCTTTTTTGGTGCATATTCTTCCTTGGTAATCCATTGTCTAGATTGTTGTTTGGTCTCAGGAGTATAGTAATATATCCCTGTTTCATCCCACAGTGACGAAACGATGCTTAAAGTCCTGCGGATTCTTCCTGAACAACTGCAAACCATCCATGCAGCAGTTACCACGATTCTGTTTTTGTTCCAGCGTGAGCAAATGCGGAACCCATCTTGCTGGTAGCTTTCGCATGTCTAAATGTTTATGTAAAATTTTATGTACCCATTCATTCGAGATGCCGACAGCACTAGTAGTCTCACACACCTTAACTCTTCTGTCATCCATCACCGTCTCATAGATTTCATCAATGGTTTGTGGAGTCATAATTTCCACTGGGGGTCCAGAACGTGCATCATCACTTGTGCCCATTTGGCCACTCCGAAATTTTTGAAAACACTTAAAAACTGTTCTAATCGAAGGCGCAAAAAATGGCTCTGAGCACTATGGGACTTAAATTCTGAGGCCATCAGTCCCCTAGTACTTAGAACTACTTAAACCTAACTAACCTAAGGACATCAGACACATCCATGCCCGAGGCAGGATTCGAACCTGCGACCATAGCGGTCACTTGGTTCCAGACTGTAGCTCCTAGAACCACTCGGTCACCAAGGCTGGCTCGAAGACGCAGAGTCAATGTAATGTTTGTCAAGCTTCTCTTTGGTCTCCTGAGTCGTTTTACCTTTCATTAACTAATGTTTAATCACCACACGAAATTCTCTTTCGATCATTTTGTGACAATCGCTCTGCTTCCTTGATACACACGAATGCCAAACACAAAGAAATAGACCAATATGGCTGAAACTTGGTGTGCTTTCTTTCCAAAGATGCTATTAACAAAACATGACCACGATATGCACCAGTGGTGCCATCTCTCGGATTTTGCACGGACTTTTCAAACGGCACTCGTATATACGAATATACATCAGATTTGTTGAAAATCAAATGGAGAATTGGACAGGGTACGGTTATTGAAATCTTTCTCTTTATTGTTTATAAAATGCTTTTTTACGTCTGTTAGTTTTTCCGTAGATCATATTCATGATAATCGTTATCATGTGGGTTATGCCAATGGAACAACTATATATGGCTACATGTTTGCCATTTACTGTTTATTCTTAAAAAATGACGAGTTGGTATTTATTGCTGGGACTTCTGTTGTTGATTGCACTTTTTTGCAGGTGATGCTACATCTGTGGGTTTCTTCTTTCCTTTGGTCAATACAAAATCGTTCATTTACGTAGGAAGCACTGTTTTCCTTTTCCCCACTGCACTTATTCTTGCATTCAGAGTTTTTCTTCTGTATTTGGCTCCCCTGATACTTGTTTAACTGCTGTTGTTGAATTTTCCTTGGTTTCTGATGTGAAGATTTCATTCCTTAATCCTTCTTCTTATGCAGCAGATCTTGGATTTTGATTTGGTTTCTTCATTTCTATTACAATAATCACAGCTGAGAGCAGTATTCTGAGATTAATTTTGGGTGACTCTTTTGTTTTGTTCCACTCACTGATCAGCTCTGCTTTCAATCAGTTATACATCAGATGATGCGCATGCCTTGCATAATCATTTGTCGTGAGGAAGGTGTTTATGTCAGTTGTTATAACATCATCTTGCTCAGCTGCTGCTTTTATTATTTGGCTGTTTAATCTGTAAATTTATTTGTTTTTATTTAGCGTGTCGTGTTTGTATGGGATAGTACTCAATATTAATTTCATCTAAATTGTGTTGTGTATTACGGTTTTTCTTCACTGTAGCTATCGTTTGTTCCAGCAAGCACTACTACACTGCCAGTTTTACTATAATGTTTATTGTGTTCGTAAACGTCTTTTATAACTTTGGAAAAATATGTACCTGGTATTAAAAGCGAGGTTACAGTGTTATTTTTTCCAGCATATTATTCAGAAGCTTTCTTCACTGCCTACCAGGACTGCCACTTCGTAAAAGAACTTCCTGTTAGAAGTTTTTTTTAATCTTGCTTAAATGAATTTGCTTCGTTTGACTTTCTACATGTGTTATTATATTGTACACCATTTAGAGATCGAATTTCTTCCAAGTGGCTGTCCTAGCTTTTTCAAACTGGTGTACTTGTTCTTGAACTGCTCGTTTTCTGATCAGATTTTATTCTGTAATTTTGACCTGTTCGTCTGAATTTTTACAAGGTTGTGCCAATGGTTGTGACAGTCTGTCTGACGGAAACCATCTTCCAAAACAACTGAGTCACTACTGAGTCTGGTAATTAAATCTTTCAGACGTAATATCTCTTCCTTTATTCGCTTTATATTCTGCTTTTCTGTGTCATTTCCCTCTAGAATAACAAACTGGGTCTTTTATATGTGCTTTTGTTTTTAGGCTCAATCCTGATCGTATTTTTTCATGTGATACTGATTATACATCTAACTTCAACTGCTTTCTGACCACATATTACTATACTCCATATATCTTTATTGTAATATATCTGCCTGCAGCGTCATTATAATTGGTGTACACACAGATTGAAGAGGCGAATGAAAATTTGTTCCAAGGCCAGGATTCAAACGCAGGTCTTCTGAAATCTTTGAAGAAATATGCGCCAGATATTATAAGAAACATTACAAGTGTAGCCCCCATCCTAAACCAGGAAGTTTAAAAGACTGGTACATGCCACGAATAAATAAAAAGAATTTTGATGTTCCTGTATTGTGTAAAGCAGATATGTATAAATACAAGATCATAAAAAGCATTCCAGATCTGCAGTCAGGACATCAAAATTTAGAGGCCAATGATGGACACATCCTCAATTCTTTAAATAAATGTTAAGCGGCATGGGCAGTCATAAAAACTGAAATGAATTGTCAAAAGAAAAATTACAGTATTTCATTTGCTCCTGATACACTAAATAAATATTTGCCAACAATTTGCCAACACCAAGGATGACGTGAGCACGAATTAAAGGAAAGGCTTTGATACAGTGTCCCACACTATCCTAATAAGAAATCCTAATCAGAAAACTACAGTGCTATGGAATAGGAGAGGAAGCTCTCGTCCTACTGCAGTAATACCTAAGCAATAGAAAACAGCCTGCGTGTGTGAATACCCAAAAATCATATCCTTTACCTCTTTAAGAAAGAGTGCCGCAGTCTCTTGCGTTCCTAGGGTAGGTCAATTATTATCCGCAATTAAGTTTTATTTATGTTTATTTTGGTAGTACTGTCGTTTTGCATTGATGACGTATGCTTTGTTTATTTGTTGTTATATCTTTGATATTTTCAAGCTGCTAGGTTAGTTTCGTTATCGTTGCCATGCTGTTAATCAGCTCCACTGTGTATTTGCATCAAAGAAGAGCAACATTCAGTGATACTGAAATTCATCGAAGGCTTTCGGTACAGGTCGGGAACAGTGTTTTGCCACAACGGAGTGTCTACGAGTGGATTTAAAAATTCCGAAATTGTTGTACAAGTGTTACGCACGATGAAGGAGCCGGGCGACCGTTTACCACCATAATTGAAGGAACCATTGAGCGTTCATGTGAAATGATTCTCTTCAACAGACGATTAACTATTGACGAAGTGGCACATCATCTGTAACTTAGTCACAGTTCTGCCTACAAAATCATCCACAATAGACTTGGGTTTCACAAAGTTTGTGCAAGAGGGGTCCCAAAACAACTCACACAGTTTCATATGAGCAAACTCGCCTGGACATCTACAAAAATAGATTTGGATCACTATGGTAACGAAGGGGAAAACTTCTTAGACAGGATCATTACTGGTGACGAAAGATCATTACGAGCCGGAGAGTAAATGGCAGAGTATGGAATGGAAACATCCAAATTCTCCATGCAAGAAAAAGTTCAAGACCCAACCATCAGCAGGAAAACTGATGCTTACGGCTTTTTGTGATCCAGTACTGGATCATTATGGGAAAGGGGCACAACAATAAACAGTGTACAATACAGTGAGATGCTTACTGCCAGGCTAAAGCTTTCAATTCGAAGCAAAGGCCTAGGATTGCTGTAGTAATGTGCTGTGTTGTTGCACGGCAGTGCCAGTCCACATACTGCTGCCCACACTGCTGAAACGCTCCGGAAACTCTAATCTGAAGTACTGGTTCATCCTCCATATAGTCCAGGTCTTGCCCCTTCTGACTATCACTTGTTTGGTCCACTCAAACAAGCATTAAGGGGCCATCGATTTGCCTTGGAAGAAGTAATGAAAGAAGTGGTGCATTACTGGCTCGCAGCTCAAGCGAGAAGCTTCTTTTATGAAGACATCAAGAAGCTTGTACAACGACGATTTGCCTTGGAAGAAGTAATGAAAGAAGTGGTGCATTACTGGCTCGCAGCTCAAGCGAGAAGCTTCTTTTATGAAGACATCAAGAAGCTTGTACAACGACGACCCAAGTGCGTTGAAATACAAGGAGACTACATTGAAAAATGATGTTCTTGTAAGTTTCCTAATTGATTACAATAAAATTTTATAACTGCTTTGCGGATAGTAATTGAATTACCATCGTAAATGATCTGAAGCTGTACAATATGCAAACGACACCAAATGAATTGCTCAGAATACCAACATGAATGAGTTACAACTATGCTGAAATAGCAGTAAATAGATGTACCTCCTGGTTTGAGGTTAACGCGTTACACATAAACAGTAGCAAGATAGGAAACATTGTATTTAACATGAATGCCCTCAATAATGAGTATAAATCAGTAAAACGTCTTGGATTCCTTAATGATCAAAGTCAAAGTTGGGATACACATACAGACAAGTTATGCTCTAGACCTGTATGTGTGATTTACCTGTTGCATAAGCCAAGAGGCCATGTAAGTGGAACTCTGGTGCTATATGCATGCTTTGCTTTTTTAATTCCCATCTAACATATGCAATTTTGTTATGTGGAGACTCGACTGGTGCTAAGACAGCATTTCAATGGCAAAAAAGGCCATCCGCTGCATTTTGGGACTCATATTGTGAGAATCTTGTAGACACTACTTCAGGGAAATGAATATTAAGACAGTGCCTAGTTTACATATTTATAGTCGCCTAGTATACACCAAAGAAACTCGAATAATTTTGTCTTTCGGATGTCAATACATCATCGTAACACAAGACATAGACATGCAATTGACAAGTCGCATACCAGACTAGCAAAGGTCCAACAGCTGCAAACACTTGATCTAACATGTTTTAACAAACCCTAAAAATGCCCATTATTGCCCCATAATATATTTAAAAGCGAAATAAAAAAGTGAGTAAAAAGTTGAGCCTCTTACACAGTGAACGAATTTGAAGCATGTACAATAGATTACTTAAGAGTTTTGAGATGGGAGTATACAAAATGATAAATTGTAATAGTTTATGAAGCTAACACTGTGACATGTTGATTTTGTGTGCTATATTCTATAAGGCTCCACAGAGATACAGTTTATGATTATTATAATTATTTACAGATTACATAAGTACAAGGCCATTCATGTGATACACTGCTTCATTGTGTCATACACTATTATGTTTGCAAAAAGTGATCAGTTTGTATAGCAAACTACTTTCCTGAAGTACTTACTTACATAATAGCTTCCTTGTAACGTAATTAGTTCACGATCCGTGTAAAATCAGTGTAATTTTGTAGTTGTATATGTACAGACATATTCAAAGGTGGATAAATATTATATTCTAAATATTCTGTTCTATCCTACTCTGCAACCAGGCAGACGTAGTAACCACTACGCCATTTGGCATAATGGCTTTGCACAACTGCACGGACTACACTAGCACGCCTCCCTTCTCAACCCAAATTCTCATTCATGCCTCTGCCCACTGGTATTCCCCCTTAACTCCAACAACACTGCAGAGGTTCTCCAACTGTAATGGAACAGCATCTCAGCATCCAACAAAACGGAGGATCCTGCCTGAATCTCAGGCATAGGTGGTTTTAATCAAATTAAACTATGTGGTTCCAGAGTCTTTTCTAAGTCTGAAGCCATGCTGGATACTCCGTGCAGTTGTGCGAAACATCTGTGCGCGGGTGGTGTGGTGATTAGCGCCTCTACCTAGTGAAGAGAGGATCCGGGTTCAAATCCCTGCCTTGGTACGAATTTTCATTCATCGCTTTAGTCTTCATCTATACGTCACAGGTGTTCGAGGTGCCGTGTCGTGACATGACGCCGCCAGTGTGAAGGTCGCCATTCGAAATGCATTGTGGAATGTTTTGATGGGACGTAACGTGATGGTCAGTGTGAATTGGCCTGTCCTTTTTTCTTCAGTGTATACATACTGAACAATTGATAACAAACACTTTAACTCAAATGCTGAAATACCTTTCTTATGTGTTGATATGGTTTCCCGATATATCTAACTACAATACTTAAACCAATTAATACATGTTTTAAAGCAATATTATTGTAGCGCTTTAAACCACCAGCACATCTTCGGTTTCCGGTTGTGAGTTGCATTGGTGTCGTGTTGGTTGGTAAGAAAGTTGGTTTTCTAGAGGTTGGTAGCCCGTAGCCTAGTATTGTGATTTGTTGTGTGCGGAGATCTATTAGTGTGGAGGTTATGCCTGTCGAAAATATGGAGGAAGAAGGATTAGATAAAAATCCGAATCTTATGCTAGCGCAATGGCGATTCCTTTTAAGCCTGCCAGAGCACACAAATGATACCCAAGTGAAACACCAATTGCTGGAAGCAATTACTCGTGACAGTGAGTATCATGAGCAACACTGCAAGTCATGCCTTGTATTGTAGCTGTATATTTGTATTCTTTTATAATTTTAAGTGGCACAGTTTCTTCCCTATCAGAGAGACGTGTCAGAAAAAAAACAGTAGACCTTTTTTGGATATGGTTTCTGCGTTATTTGTGCTGTTTGCGGGGTCACTGGCTTCGTCACTGTGTTTGTTTATTGGCCTCATAACAATGATGTTAAACATCCAACAATTCCTCGACAATTGCTATAGCAGTCAACAGTTCCTAATACTGTTTCTTACCGCCGTTTTCAATGGCTTTCCAGTAATTTTACTAAAGGTGCAGGGGACCTGAACTTTACAGCTATTCACTATAGACTAAAAGCACAACATTACTGGGTCTTTTCTATTTCTCTTTGTATTGCTTCTGCCTCATTACTTCTCCGATTCGTGCTTCTATGCAGAATTTTGGCGCCTCTTGTATTGAAGAAATTGTCTACTGTGTACTGTTAGGAACTTCATTTTTTCATGTAGACTTTAATAGATTATCTTGTTTTATTATTATGAGAGTGTATCTGAATTTACAGATTATATTTTAGTGATTGCTGCTTCCATACAGATCTTCTGCTGTGAAATGGTTATCTGCTTTAGTGGGCTAGTGGACAAATTCATTACTTGTTGTTACTGATAACCCTTTGAAATCGCTACAACAGCTGCTACTGCTTTGATGTATTACTAAGATGCAAGCAACCTCTACTTGCATACTCAATTTATTTGGGACTGTGTGGTTTTTCTGATCATGCCACATAAATCCTTATGATGGTGTTATGGTCATAGGTGAGCATGAACTGCTGTTCTGCAATGTGGCAAGCACTGGCCCCATTTCTGTTGCAAGCGTGACTTGTTAGTTTCCACTGAAATCACTAATTGCCCGGATTGTTTGTAGATAGGGCATAAAGTATGTGGAGATAATGAAGACAGCTGTCATGTGGTACTCCACTGCACTCACTCATCTAGAGAGTAGTGTTAGCATGTAGTTGTGAATTTATGTACTGTGTCGGTAACGTGGTATAGTCGACACATTCACATGACCTCTTAGTTCTGAAGTATTTGTTTACAGAAGCACAGTTAGAAGAACAAATGAGTTATTGCGAAGTGAGCCATCATGCAGAAATATATAAGTTGGAATTAAATGTATGGGAAATATAGCCTGGCTTGCTATTAAGAGCATTCACAGTGGGCATCGAAACTAAAGATGTCAAGACTGTTTAACAGAGAAGTGGGTGTGTCAGGAGGGCTGCTACTATGAAAAATACAAAGTCAGGAGGGGATAGAGTACAGTGTGGGAAATGAGTGGAATTGCTAAGAATGACTTCAAAAGAAATTATGTAATTTAAAAATGTTTTTTATCATAATTAGAATGTCGATAAATGAATTATTAAGAAATTCATTCCCTCGTCATCGTGATCTTGGCAGTTGCCATAAATTACCTAGCAAGGGAATCAATATGCTGCCACAGTAAATATCTGCAGAATTGTGCCTAAGAGATAGTTTGGAAACTTTCCAAACTATCATCCCCGGAGGGGTTGCTTGTGTGTGTCTGGCAGCAGTTCCTGTTGAAGTATTTTAATCATTTTGCTTTGTCATTCGATAGTGCAAATTATTATTTTTTTTTCTGACAATATATTGGTGTATAGTGCTGTCTAACTTGAAGTTTCCTTATGTGTGTTATGCATGAGAATGAACAGTATATCCCTATAGCATGAGGCCACAAATTCAAATTCTTGTGCACCAAAAAAGAAAAGGAAACAAAAAGAAGGAAACAAGCTAGATGGAGAATTACTGTGATCACAAAATCACCTGCCAAGGTGTACATTTGTTTTACTGAGCAAGTTTACTCGCTGTAACAACAACAACTTCGTTTAAAGTTCAAAATGGTGAAACCTGGTTTCATCTGCTCCCACAGTTCTCTGAAGAATGCTATGTCCATATTCATTAGGTTGTGTCCAGTTCTCTTGCATATCTGTATGTGTTTCTTTGTAGGGAAATTATCAATATTCTCCAAACTTATTATTCAGACTTTCCAGATTTATCCGATACAATATTCTGTGTACACTCAATTCTTAATATGATGGATGTACAGGTTTTGCTCATTTGTCGGGAAAAGTTACGTAGTGGGTCCTCCCCTACATTTTTGGTAGTTTGTGTGCAATATATGTACACAGAATGCATGAGAATACTCATTGGTGGCTTGTCCATTATCTAATGTGCGGTTTCTGAATTTACTTTGCGGCTTTAGCTTTTATGATGAAAAGTGCATTAAATATAGCAAAGAGTACGTAAGTCTGGCACAAATATAAATATTAGTCTATGTTATAGGTCAGTTTGTTAACACAACCTATAAGTGGCATTTATATTTGTTGGATTAGCCAAATAACAACCAGATTATCACATTTAGCTACAACATAGACATAGAGCTGTGTTACACATCAGTCGTTCGTTGCAACCAAGAATTGGGCGGGGGGGGGGGGGGGGGTGTTCAATACCACACTGCAGCCCATTTGTCTTCTAAAATCATAAAATTGTACATTATCAGATTTTCATATTGAGCATGGTATTTTACTTCATCAGAATTCTGAATATATATTCCTGTCTTCTGAGAATATTTAACATGCCCAGCAACTAATGGTCAACTGAACCTACCAGTATCATCTGTTGGCTTCATCCCCCCTTGACGTAATGACATTGTGGCATGTGTCAGCAGGTAGAGAACAGAACAGAGGCGTATTTGTTTTGTGTCCATTATTTTTTGGGGTGTGGATTGGAGGAAACACTGGTCTGTAGCACAGCCTGTGGTTTAGATTAGGTGTATTGGCAGCATACTTACAAAATGTTACAAATCTACTTAAGAGACTGCCACGCTTGTACATCCTCTTTTAGAATACTGCTGAGCGGTGTAAGATCCTTATCAGATAGTATTGACAGAGTACATCAAAAAAGTTCAAAGAAGCGCAGCACGTTTTGTATTATCACAAAATAGGGAAGTGTGTGTCACTGGAATGATACAGGATTTGGGGTGGACATCATTGAAACAAAGGCATTTGGAATCTTTTCACAACATTTCGATCACCAACTTTCTTCTCCGATTGCAAAAATATTTTTTGACGCCAATCTACATAGGAAGAAACGATCACCATAATAAAATAAGGGAGATCAGAGCTTGCGCGGAAAGATGTAGGGGTTCGTTTTTTTCCGCACGCTAGACAAGATTGGAATAATAGAGAATTTGAAGGTCGTTCAACGAAACCTCTGGCAGGCACTTAAATGCGATTTGCATAGTATCCATGTAGATGTAGATGAGGTTCAACGGTAATAATTGGGTTGTATTTGCAAAGCCAAGTAATGTGAATATAAAATATCAGTTGTGATGAAATACTGGTGGGGTACCACAGCCGAAGCTGTAAACTGATGTATGTTGCCAGCTGTTTTCAAACATCAGGCACTGTGTAACAACACATTCCGTTTGATTGTAGAAATAGAATAGAAATGAATAGGCTTGAAATACAGACCGAGGTAATAATTAGGAGACCCCAGTAATGTCAAGAGGTCTGAAACTAAATAATTGGCAGAATAACAAGAAGGAAAAAGGACATGTTAGAGGAAGAGAACATTGTCTCAGTCTATCCCCAGAGATAGATGCTGAGTGGCCTGGTTGGCCACCGGTAGAAAGTGTCAAGACTGTGGATTATTCTTGTTGTTGTTTTTCATTCCTATCGCATCAGGGTTCGTTCTTAAGCATGTTTTTTGGTATAAAATTCACTCTATTATCATCTTGACGAAGTTCGTAGATTTTTAGTCCAGTTGTGAATGTGTGCCACAAACTTTCCCTTTATCTTGATGTACCAGCTTCAGTGGGTATGTATTTCTGAAGATACTTAGCGTATTATGGGAGACATTGAACATTCTTCTTGACCAGAGCTAGAGCGTGGACATTTTTCTTGATTTAAATTTAAAGTGTGTCATCTTGTAAAATGTGGATCAACTAAAAACTGGGATAGACCTCTTAGTTACATTTTAGAAGAAATTGTTGGGAACTAGAAGAGTACATACCAGTTTTCAGTAGTCGTTTATGCTATGTGGGAAACAAATATGGTGTGCATAACAACCTTAACTGCAGACAGCATGGTGAGTCCAAACTCTTACAATGCAAGTAGGCTATTGTACCAGAGGGAGGGATGTCAAAGAAAAGGTCCAGGAACCTCACTTTTCTGACTGGATGAAAGGATATTTGGAGGAAGACGCTATATGAAGTTTGGCCAAATAAATAGTAACATGGACATTTGAAATTCAACTGTTCTCTGTTCAAGAGACAATAAATTGCAAAGCTTTAGGAACTAAAGGTAGGTTAAGGAAGGTGGAAAAGGAGTTATAGATTCAAATGGGATATAGTAAGGCTATCCAAAGTGTGACAAAAAAGAAAAACCAAATAGAATCAGAATTGGCACATGTTTTACTACAGAGAAATAGCTAGACAGAAGTTATGATGTAGGCATTACTGCAAATAGGAAAATTAAAAAAAATTGCAGGTAATGAAGGAAGATGACAATAAAATAATGTTAAAAAAAGGAATGTTCCATACCTGTAATTCTAGTCTCTATGCTAACATGTTCATATTCAGATGAGGTGGCAGAAGTTGTGGTTATTTGATTTATTATTTATTCATTCCACCATCTATCCACGGATCGTACAGTGATAGATTTGTCGCCATAATACAAAGAAGTTAAGGAGCGCAAAAATTTACGTGTAATCAGAGTATAAACTATGCTGTATGGGATATGATGGGTCTGTCATGGCCTTGATCAAGGAACCATCTCTATGAAGAGTTGCTGGGATGGATAAATGACACCAAACCCACTACAACGTGGTATTGGGGATTTTAATACCAAAGCAGGACCAAAACTGTAGTTTGATAGGTTGTGTGTTTGTAGATATGCCAGAAACAAGATGATGATGCTCTTTATTACATTATTTCAGAAGAAAACAAATAGAATATTGGTTTAGCAAGTACCAAATGGAACTAAAAATTCAACAGAGTACATTTTATCAAACAAAAATTATTCAGGTTGTGACAGTCTTAAACCACGTATGAACTGAAAATGATAATCGATTCATAAAACAGAATAAAAGTAGGTAACAGTGTAGAGAGAAACCCTGATCAGGTGGTGTCAGAAATTTGTATTATGAGAATTTACTGAAGGATAGGACAGATTCGGTCTATTAAAAAGTGAAGATTGTATAGAGATAGACAAAGTGGTGCAACTATCTAACAAAGGTACTTCACCAACAGCCAAACATGTTGCTTCGGTGAACATGGATATAAAGAAAATTTGTAAAATCTGTTTCGGAGAAAGTAGCATTTAAAGTAAATGTTTCTTGGAATGTGAGATAATATACCTAATTAAACAAATCTATTTGGAAATGTCTTCAGTATATCAGAAGGTGTAATGAAAATTTGATTAGAGGAATCATTGGAAACAATAGGGCCTAGAGTATGGGGGAAAAAATTACTGTGCAGACGCATCATATTTAATCAGTTACCCCCCCCTCCCCCCCCCCCCCCCCCAGTAACTAACAACACAGAGAAATTCATACATGCATTCAGAGATTCCTTCAAATCACTGTATAATTATAGAATATTCAGAATCACAGATTGCTCATAGTGTAATGAGATTCAGGAAATAATGCCAGATGAGATATGTAAAGCCATTTGATGTAAATAAAGGAAATACACCAGGAGATTGTGTTTAAGTGTAAATTATTGAAGCTGGAAGAAAGGTAACATGAAAGGAACTTAAAGAATATCTGTGGAGCAAGGTGATTCACAAAAACTGAATAAATGTTGTAATAATTCTGCTTCACAGGGAAGAAAGGAGGTCACACACACACACACACACACACACACACACACACACACACACACACACTCTGTAGAAATATCAGCCTCATTTCTGTAATGTATGACATAGTTGGAAGTAAATACTAACCATCTGAAGCAAGGGGGAATATATCAGATTTTAATCAGCTGAAGGAACAAGTTGGCCTTAGAAATGATTTAGTCCAGCAGGTTCCAAATGACAAAAACTGATCTCAGCTGTCCTAGAGAAAGATTTCAGACCCTTAAACTGGGAAACTGGAGGATAACATAGTAGTGGAATGTATATTCTGAACAATCTTCATATCACTGGTGAGTGCGCATACACTTTTACAAATAATGCAAGAACTAGACAGAGTAAGTTTAAAAATGGGCCTGAAGTTTAATTATAAGATTAAAGCACTGTATAATCAAGACACAGAAAATAAAATTAACTATTAATCCAAAACCAGTTGATATGCTTTAGTGTTTAGGAAAACTGAAGACCTATGAATGGCTAGGAAAAGAAACACACAACAGAGTTTCCTATAGTGCTTTACAAAAACTAGAGCTCTCAAAGTTGTTTCCATTATATGTGATATAAAAAGTTTCCAATCAGTCTTATGGTAGTGAGACAACTTTTTAATGTAAAAACTGTTAAACTACTATGAGGTATTCAGTGTTTAATGGATAGGTGCATTTTATGAACTATTGGGTGAGACCAAAAATAAGCAAATTGATGTTGAAATGAAATGGTAGTGAAAGTCTTGTCATTAGGTGAATTTTTGGTAGAGGGACAAGGCAGTCATACAGTGGGTTCAAAAATAGAAGAAAAGGCTGATGACTACCTAATGAAAGTTTAAGTGATTAAAGAAGGTGCTAGAGCCACATGGGCACATATGACTTAAGTATGAAAAATAGAGTAATGTGGAGGAGGCCTTTATCTAGCAGTGGATGTCAAATGCGTGGTGGTGGTGATTCCTTTCTTGACTTACAGGATGCCATTTATTGTCTTTGACTGAAAGTTTTGAATGTACATTACCTCTATCTATACCACAATTAGTCACTTTTATTGCATCCGAGACAGTATTTTTCCTTTAATAACATTTTTCTGATTGCTTACCATGTCATCTTCCTGTCATTTCTTAATATCTTCTCTAACATGCTCTCTGTAGTTATCTTACATTCTGAGAGAAAGAAATTCAGAAAGATAAAGTATTGGGCGATGCCAGTCAGTCTGTTTGTGAAAGGATCTTGATTGAAATGCTGTGCGTGTGATATCTTCACTTGATTAAAAGGTTCATTGTATTGGAATGTAAATTTATACACACTCTGCGTCTATATGCATGCTTTCCAAACTACTTTGAAATGCATGGCAGAGGTTACTTAACATGGTACCTCATGTTAGGTTGTTAGGTTTTTTCTGGCTGTAATAGCTGTGGAGAATAGGTAGAATGATTGCGTAAATGCCTGTTTGTGTGTTGTAATTAGTCTAATTTTGTCTTCACAGGCCCTATGGGGGACTGATTCTTCATTTAATATTGATTCTAGAAGTTTTGTAAGCATGTTTTCATGGGATAATTTGCATTTATCTTCAACAGTGTTCCAGTTCAGGTGTTTTTAACATATCTACGACACTTTCCCATAAGTTAAACAGATCTGTTACCATTAGTGCCCCCACTTCTGTATGTGCATTCAATATCCCTTGTAAGCTACATTTGATGCAGATCCCATGCACTTATGCATCCCATCTTGGAATATTGCACAAGTGATTCGTAAGCAGTCTCCTTAGTAAACTGACTATATTTTCCCACTATCTTGCCAGTAAACGATGGTCTGCCACCTGCCTTCCATAAAATTGAGCCTCTGTGATTGTTCCCCCTTAAAGTTCTACAAATTGTTATATCTAGGTATTTATATAAGTTGACTGGTTCTCATTTTAAATAATTGATGTTGTAGTCATTGGATACCAAGCTTTTTTTTCATTTTGTGAAGTGCACAATTTTACATTTATTAACATTTAAAGCAAGTTGCACATACTTACTTCAAATTGAAATCTTGTTTAGTTCTGACTGAATATTTATGCAGCTTTGTTTCACACAGTACTTCATTTAAGGTAACTGCATCATCTGTGAAAAGTCTGAGGTGCTATTCACATTGTCTGCAAGGCCATTGATATAAAACATGATCTGCAAGGGTCTCAAAACACTTCTGTTGTGCAATTTTAAGTTACAAATACATCTGCAGTGACTCCTCATCCAAGATAACCTGCTATGTCCTCTCTGCCAATAAATCCTCATTCCAGTAACAAATTTTGCTTGAAGCCTCCTATGATCGTCATTTTGATAAAAAGCGTATATGTGGTACTGAGTCAAATGCTTTTGGGAAGTCACTTTTTGGAAGTCAAGAAATAATGTATTTACCATGTCATTTTGTTTTAGAGACCCCATTACATTTGAGCGGAGCTTATATTGTAGGATTATACAACAGATAGGTGTCAGTGTGATTGGATGTTAGTTTTGTTGATCACTGCTGTTACCCTTCTTCTAGGCAGATGTGACCTGTGCTATTTTTTTTCAGTCACTGGGCTCAGCTTATTTGTTCAGCATCTGTACAATATGTTATGGTTAAAACAGCAGCTAACACTAACAATCTGTATCACTTGTCTTTGCAGTGGTGCAAGAACTAATCTGGGGTAGTACATGTAAAGTAACATTGAAAAATTGGGGTCCAGTATTTCTGCTTTTGTTTTGCCACACACAGTTTCAGTTCCTGTATGGTCCATGAGTGCTTGGACACTAATTTTGGTACCACTGACAGCCTTTCCTTATGACCAGGATTTCCTTAGTTTTTATGAGATATTTTGGTAAGGTTCTGTTATGGTAATTGCTGATTCTTTACAGCGACTGTACCTGTATACCAAGGAGGATTGCATCCACCATGAACAGTTCTTCTAGGTACATACATATACAGTGTATGGTGAACTATTCCTTTAAACTTGAGACACAGTTCTTCCACATGCTCCTGTCCAGAGTAAAATATTCTTAGTTTCACTCTGACATATGACCCTGTGTCTCTTCATTTTACTCACTAAATATGTAAATCTTGCTACTTAATTTAGCTGTCTTTGTACCTGCTTAGCTGTTGTTACAGCTGCCTCATTGTCACTGATACCACATTCAATATTGATACCATGAAAGAGGTCAGGTCTAATTGTTATGAGTAGGCTCCTGAAATATCTGATACAGGTAGTATTCAGAGAATGCATTTTGTACTGTTTTTCTGTGCGTCTTGTCACACCTCCGTTTACAGAATTGTAGTTTTCCCAAACAATTGTTGGATATCTAAAGTCTTCTCCAATGATGACAATATTACTGTGAAAATTAGTACCAATTTAGGTATAATTTGTCAGTTTAGGTATAATAAAGTGTAATACAGTCCTCTTGTTTACTATAATAATAAGTTGCCATATCAGAGAATCCTACATGTCAGTATAAAAATGTGTGGAGTGGAAGAGTGATATTACAGATATTATATGCAGCATTTTTTATTAAAAAAAGGTATTCTTATCAGAATGCAATAACATTATACTGATTGTACAGGTTACATGCTGTATGTGTGAACAAGGGCGTACTTTGATATTTTAGCACATTACTGTTACAAAATTGGCAGATTATGAAAGTAAACTGCTTTAATTGTGTCAGTACTGCCTATGTTGATATCTCTTGTGACAGTAGCCTGAAACCAATTGTGTTAACATTACTGTCAATCTTTCACTTCAGTTAAAGAGTTGATCAAAAATTGATCTCTCACCTTTTCCAGGCAACTGTAGACCTCTTTTGCTCTTATCTGTATAGCCGCAGAATGCATGATGCCATTGGAAATATTCAAAGGATGAAAAACTTAATCCTGTTGTGTATACTTGCAAGTGTTGGAGCAGCCACATGATACTTTCTCGTAAATATCTTTAAAGTAAACTTAATAAGGTCACATCTTGGGCACTTAGCAGCTGTTGCTGCTGCTGCTGTTGTTGTTGTTGGTTGGAGAATACATGTGAAATACTCCCAAAACAATGAAAAATTTAATGAATAATATACAGGGTGTTACAAAAAGATACGGCCAAACTTTCAGGAAACATTCCTCACACGCAAATGAAGAAAAGATGTTATGTGGGCATGTGTCCGGAAACGCTTAATTTCCATGTTAGAGCTCATATTAGTTTCATCAGTATGTACTGTACTTCCTCGATTCACCGCCAGTTGGCACAATTGAAGGAAGGTAATGTTGACTTCGGTGCTTCTGTTGACATGTGACTCATTGCTCTACAGTACTAGCATCAAGCACATCAGTACGTAGCATCAACAGGTTAGCGTTCATCACGAACATGGTTTTGCAGTCAGTGCGATGTTTACAAATGCGGAGTTGGCAGATGCCCATTTGATGTATGCATTAGCACGGGGCAATAGCCCTGGCGCGGTACGTTTGTATCGAGACAGATTTCCAGAACGAAGGAGTCCCGACAGGAAGACGATCGAAGCAATTGATCGGCGTCTTACGGAGCACGGAACATTACAGCCTATGACTCGCGACTGGGGAAGACCTAGAACTACGAGGACACCTGCAATGGACGAGGCAATTCTTCGTGCAGTTGACGATAACCCTAATGTCAGCTTTAGAGAAGTTGCTGCTGTACAAGGTAACGTTGACCACGTCACTGTATGGAGAGTGCTAGGGGAGAACCAGTTGTTTCCGTACCATGTACAGCATGTGCAGGCACTATCAGCAGCCGATTGGCCTCCACGGGTACACTTCTGCAAATGATTCATCCAACAATGTGTCAATCCTCATTTCAGTGCTAATGTTCTTTTTATGGATGAGGCTTCATTCCAACGTGATCAAATTGTAAGTTTTCACAATCAATATGTGTGGGCTGACGAGAATCCGAACGCAATTGTGCAATCACGTCATCAGCACAGATCTTCTGTGAGCGTTTGGGCAGGCATTGTTGGTGATTGTCTTGATTGGGCCCCATGTTCTTCCACCTATGCTCAATGGAGCACGTTACCATGATTTCATACGGGATACTCTACCTGTGCTTCTAGAATGTGGATGCATGTATCCTCACTAACGGAGGACATTTTGAACATTTCCTGTAACAAAGTGTTTGAAATCACGCTGGTACGTTCTGTTTCTGTGTGTTTCCATTCCATGATTAATGTTATTTGAAGAGAAGTAATAAAATGAGCTCTAACATGGAAAGTAAGTGTTTTCGGACACATGTCCACAGAATATATTTTCTTTCTTTGTGTGTGAGGAATGTTTCCTGAAAGTTTGGCTGTACTTTTTTGTAACACCCTATATATGTTCTTAAGCTTTGTTTTACTAATTATCTAAAGAACTTCAAACAATGATATAGGCCCAGTATTTGTGCAATGTGGACATAGTTGAGCATTTACAGGATATATTTGAGAGATTTGGTTGTGCCTTAGGGTATGCATTTGAAAATTAGTGAACCACGAGCAGCTGCTAAAAAGCCATGACTCATTCTTTCTCCAGATGTCTTGTAATAATTTTGAGGTTATAACAACACTAGCTTATAGAACTTAATTCACTTGGTGTACCCTGCGTGAATGTTAACACATTTCCCATGACTAATTCCCTACATAATCTCACAGTAAGGTTCAGTTGCAGGTTTCCCATTATTATTTAGACAATGCTAACTGGCAGTAATAATCTTCTTGACACAAAGCAATGATGAAATGCATCTTCATCTATGTCCTCTTTCATTTCCATAATATTGCCCTTAAGTACATCGCCCTTGTATAGACCCTCTACATAGTCCTTCCACTTTTCAGCTTTCCCTTCTTTGCTTAGGACTGGTTTTCCATCTGAGCTCTTGATATTCGTAAAGGTGGTTTTCTTTTCTCCAAAGGTCTTTTTCATTTTCCTGTAGGCTGCATCGATCTACACATAGTGATACATGCCTCTAAATCCTTACATTTGGTCTCTAACCATCCTTGCTTAGTCATTTTGTACTTCTTGTCACTCTTATTTGTGAGACATTTGTATTTCTTTTCGCCTGCTTCATTTATTGCATTTTTAGATTTTCTCCTTTCATCAATTAAATTCAATATCTCTTCTGTTATCCAAGGATTTCTACTAGCCCTTGTCTTTTTACCTTCTTGATCCTCTGCTGCCTTCAATATTTCATCTCTCAAAGCTACCCATTCTTCTTCTGCTGTATTCCTTTCCCCTGTATTTAATAATTCCCTAATGCTCTCTCCGAAACTATCTATAACCTCTGGTTTTTCCAGTTTATTCAGATCCCGTGTGCTTAAATTCCTACCTTTTTTGCAGTTTCTTCAGTTTTAATCTGTAGTTCGTAACCAATAAATTGTGGTCAGAGTCCACATCTGCACCTGGAAATTTCTTAAAATTGCTCCTGCTCCTAAATCTCTGTCTCACCTTTATATAATCTATCTGAAATCTTCCAGTGTCTCCAGGCCTCTTCCACATATACAAACTTCTTTCATGATTCTTAAACCAAGTGTTAGCTATGATTAAGTTATGCTCTGTGCAAAATTCTACCAGGCGGCTTTGTCTTTCATTCCTTACACCCAGTCCATATTCATCTACTATTTTTCCTTCCCTTCCTTTCCGTACTGTCGGATGCCAATCCCCCATAACTATTAAATTTTTGTCTCCATAACTATCTGAATAATTTTTTTTCCACATCATAAAGTTCTTCAATCTGATCGTCATCTGCAGAGCTAGTTTATACACAAACTTGTACTACTGTGGTAGTGTGAGCTTTGTGTCTATCTGGGCTACAATAATTTGTTCACTATCCTGTTTGTAGTAGCTTATCTGCACTCCTATTTTTTTTTTTAATTAAATAGTAAATGTACTCCTGCATTACCCCTATTTCATTTTGTATTTATAAACCTGTATTCACCTGACGAGAAGTTTGTTCCGCCTGCCACTGAACCTCACCCATTCCCATTGAATCTGACTTTAACCTATCCATTTCCCTTTTTAGAATTTCTAACCTACTTGCTCAATTAAGGGATTTGACATTCCATGCTCAGATCCGTAGAATGCCAGTTTTCTTTCTCCTGATAACAATGTCCTCCTGCATAGTCACCGCCTGGGAATCTGAATGAGGGACTATTTTATCTCCGGAATATTTTACCCAAGAGGATGCCATCATCATTTAAGTGTACAGTGAAGCTCCATGCCCTCAGAAAAAATTATGGCTGTAGTTTCCCCTTGCTTTCAGCCGTTCACAGTAGCATCACGGCAAGGCCGTTTTGGTTAATTTACAAGGCTAGATCAGTCAATCATCCAGACTCAGGAACCACATGCTTGACTGGCTTCTCAACAGATATCCCTCCGTTGTGGTTGCACCTATGGTACGGCTATCAGTATCGTTAAGGCATGGAAGTCTCCACACCATTGGCAAGGTCCATGGTCCATGGTTTATGGGGGATGGTGGGGAGAGGGAGGAGGAGGTACGTACAATATATACACAAAAAAGATTAATTCATGAAATCGAAAACTGCAGTAAGTTAGAATAAATTTTCAAGAAAAGTACCATGAGAGTGTAAATTGTAGCTACACTGTTAGTCTGATAAGTTATTCTTTGTATAAGAGAAAAGTGTAAATGTTTAAGTTGATTACTGTTAATGTTTTTAGGTCAATAAACTATTGTTTGCAGTGGGCAAGTTTTTCTGTGTCTATAATAATTCCAATAACTTTCTTTTGAAGTACCAAAATCTCCTGAACATGTTTGTTATTGCCACAAAAATTAAAACCTCTAAGACATAATACTGTGAAAAAAGCAAAGTAGGATGATTTTACATAAGTCAATGGTACATGTTTTTTTAACAATTACACCCCACTAAGAAATATTTGTGCTAACATATTTAATATGTGGATCCCAAGACAACTTACAATCAATAATATCACATAAAAACCTTAATACTACCTGAACAATCTTCTACTGGCTAAGCTCTTAATACAGTTTGAGTTTTACTCATATAAAATGACAAATCATTGATCATTAGAATAAAGTACAAAGATCCAAAACTCAGTCTTGTGGCATGCCACCCTTAATTTCAGCTATCTACGATCTCTCCCTTCACTAAACATAATTTGTTTACCATTGTTAAGAAATTATTAAAAATGTCACTAACTTTGTTGTTAATGATTCTATGATAAACTAATTTGTTGAGAAATGAATCATGCTCTACACAGTTGAAGGCCTGGATAACAAGGGAAGGTCATAGAGAACAAATTTTATTGAACTGGGGACCCAGAAATGGCGGAGAGGCTTTGTCCCCGCCATAATCCGCAGTGGTACACAATTCCACAACAGGCTACAGCAGTCCACTCACCCCACCACCGCCCCACACTGAATGCAGGGTTATTGTGCTGTTCGGCCCCGAGGAAGAAAGGTTGATCTTCCCCATCTGTGTCATCTGGGATTAGCAACTGATATGACACCACACCTGAAAATTACAACAGTGTTGGCATAGAAAAGGAATATAAAGAGCAACACTATGTTAAAAAAGTTTGAAAACAGGCTAAAACAACAGTATTCTGTCAAACACACAAATTCTGCAGGATATGATAAATTGTGAATTAAGTGATCATTTTATAGTAGAGAGAGAGGAAACTGCGTTAATAAATGACTGTAATTGAGACTTGTTCAATGAAAATAAAGATGAGAATTCACTGCTGTTCAAAGCTTACAACTTGTGGGTAAAGAAATTTAAATGTAAGATCGTCTGCCACAAAATAACCCACAAAGTTAACAAGCAGTTGGTTGAAGGGAATGCCGATATTCAACAAAAAGTTAATCAGTTTGTGAGAGAAAGGTCTCATTGAGGAAGAAGTGTCACCAGGTCAAACAATTAATGCCGACCAGTGAGAATTTGATAATGAGTTAAGATATGGACAGACTGTAGGAGTGAAGGGAAGCAAGCATGTCTTCGGTGCAGTTGGATCCATAGTGGCAACCACATAATCTTATACAATATCTAGGATTATGATGAACGGTATGCAGCTATGCAGTTTACATGTCCTTTTATCGGAGGCCACCTGAATTTCTCCTGCAAATGTAAATATAAATTTGCCAAACAGCAAGGTGCTTGCTAGTAAATCTGCTAATATGACGAAGAGGGATTTAAAAGTGATGTGGCCACATATACAAGTAAAAAACTTCCTGGTGTATTTCAAACACCCCTGAAGTACTACTTTGAAGAAGGATTAATGGAAGACTGTTTCCATGAAAACTGTGACCAACCTACTTTCATCAAATGTGCACGCTGCAAGAATTGCCTATGTATTGGCCATACCATTATTGTTGACTTGCATATCTTCTGCCTCCAATAGTGTAGTCAAATAAGAAAGCTCTGTTATAGTGTATTTCATGTCATATCATTGACTATTTGTCTCAAATAATCAATTTGCGTAATAAATCATTCTCATTGTAACTTTGACAAGTAATATCTCCTGTTCTAATAATCTATAGCAGGTACAATTTTTATAGCGTACGTATGTTTTTTTGCTGTATTAACTGTAATATGTATGAATATAATTTCTGCTGCAGCATATCGTGACCTTCCCTGCGAGGTCACAAAAAGTCGCAAAACTGCTAATGGATGACAAATTCTAAAACTTTTGATCAAACAACTGTCAGAGATACTGGGTGATAACTAGAGGTGCAATTTCTCTTTCCCTTCTTATAAATGGACACAACTCTATAATTTTAACCCCACTGGAAATACATCTTTATGTAAATATTTATTAATGAAGACACACACACACACACACACACACACACACACACACACACACACACACAGAAAGAGAGAGAAGGCCCAAAATTATTTACGGTACTTAAAACAATGTCTGGTGCTGCCTCCGACAAAAAAAATTTCTTCCAGTGCGTAGGTCACATTATGACATTTTACAAGATCAGATACAGTTTCATGGGGCCTAATAATGCTTTCACAAATTTCATTAACATGCTGTAGACGAAAGTTATTAAATTCAGCTGGTGATAACTCTTCAGCTTCTGGCCACTGGGTTTATTACTCCACACTTCCTTGCATTTATTTTTGGATGAATCTGTATGAAACAAGTTTTGTTGTTTCTTAGCCACATTGAATGCATGTTTATAATTCTTTTGAGTACTGAAGTATCTTAGCGTAGCCATATTTGTGTAATCTATGAAAATCTAAACATATTAACAATCTGTTTTTCGTATTGGCTGGTTCAAAATTTACCATGTGTTTGTGTGCCTATGCTTATTCAGGTTACATGTGTTGGGATTGACTTAACATTTGTACTGAGGAAAGTTGGACTCAAAAATATTTTTAAAAAACATGAAAAATCTATCAAAGACTATATTAGCAAAACAGTGACTATTACTGTTAAACAAATGCTTCCAGTCATAACCCTTGAGTGAAACCATAAAATTAGAAATTTTTTGTATGTTATTGGCCTTGAGATGGCCACATTTGACTCTTTCAGCTCTTTAGACTTCATATTAGGCCTACTCATTTCCGCCCAAACCGAATCGTGATCTGAAGAAGCAAAAACAGCTACATTAGAACACATTAACTCTCTATTAACATTTGTAAGTATAGTGTCAACATAAGCAATTTTTCTTAGAGGTTTACTGTTTAACAAGTTTTTAAATTCACTTACATAGTGTGTCTTTTGTTACATCAGATACAGGATTTATGTCACCACATATCACTTTATTATACTTTCTCCACTAAGGACTATGAAAGTAAAGAAATACTCAAGTGTTTTTGTAAAAGATTAGTGGATCACCATTGGGTTACCTCTAAAGTGATACAACAACAATTTTTAAATGCTCTAAGTATATAGCTGTAGCTTTAGAGAGCAACTCATTACACACAAATCCACTGTTACCATTTATGAAAGCTATGTTGTCTAAAATTGACATAGTGAGACAGTGGCTGTGTACAATTAATGTAGGTTGACTGTTACAAAGAAGAAGACAGCAACCAGCCACTATTAATACTGCTATTTATTTAAGCAAATAGTGCCGTAACTGCTTTCGAACTGGCAAGTTCATCATCAGATGATTTGCAAGATACACTTTACATAATTGTCATTTTTTGATTTTTATTCTTCCACTGTGGCAAAATATTCTTGGTGTGTTGGTGCCATCGAAAATTCCACACCATTTTGTTGCGAAGTTGCAGGATTGTATTTTCTAAATATTCCAAAATATATGCAGCACTTGCATACTTTGTACATCACCATATTCTGCAAAGCTACACACACACACACACACACACACACACACACACACACACACACGAATATTATATAAGTGCTGCATATATTTTGGAATATTTGGAAAATACAATTCTGCAACTTCGCAATAAAATCGCACAGAATTTTCGATGGCACTAACATACCAAGAATATTTTGCAGTGGAAGAATTAAAAACTTGTCAGTTCGAAACCTGTTGCAGCGCTATTTACTTAAATAAATAGCAGTATTAATAGTGGCTGATTGCTGTCTTCTTCTTTGTAAGAATCAACCTACATTCATTTATGAAAGTTTTCTCACTATTATTTGACCCCACCCCCATGAATATGCTCTATCTGCTGAAACTGTTAACTGGAAAGAATCTAATCCATGACAAGAAATTTCTTTTCCTTTACACCAGTGCTCAGTTAAACATAATGAATCAATCATATTCTCATTTTCAAAATCATTTAAAACTACATTTTCCACTCATACTTTCAACATTGAGATAGCCTATCTTAAATATCAGTGTTCATGAATAAGCTATATTATAAGGTGAAGCATTATTCCCGACTCATTATTCCTGCTATTTTTCTCAAAAACAGTGACTAACTTTATAGTAGACTGTGTCACAAAGTGAAAACTTCATATTAGGCTTTGCCACAAGGTGAAAACTTCGTACTACACAGTGTCGCAAGGTGAAGAAGTATGTACAAAATTGCTAATGCTAATTTGGTTGAAACCATTGATGTTCTCTGTGACCACCTTCATGGTATTTTTATGTAATCTTGCTTATCTTTAAACTGGTTCTCCAGTATGAAAATGGAGAAAGCAGCTAGGCCCTGGCCTTCTGTTACCTAAATAAAAAAAAAAAAATTAAAAAAATCCTTAAAACTAAACAGTGTTGGTGACTATAACCTATCAATTTGTGCTAAGGCTAAATTATCAGCAAAATTTTTGATTTCTCCACTCAAATATTTTTTTTTCTAAGTTCGTTCATTTGGAGGCCGTGAATGGTATGAAGTCTTCTACCCATATCAGTTATATTTACAAAACAGACATATTTAAAGTAATTGCAAAATTTCTTCATGTACTCATACCGTTTACACGTTAATGTGTGACCGGAGCAGATCGTGCCAAAACTGTACTGAGAAGAGTATAATTTTAATGTTTTGTAGTTTATGCAACTTTAAGTTCCCCACTTCATAGTTTATCCTAGCAAGAAAACCTGCCATTTCAGTAGCATCTGTTTGTGAAAAACTTGCCACGTCATCTTTAAATTTTGCATTAGGTTTTTTCGTGGCTGAGATACGATTGCTCCAACTGTTTTCAGTAATATCCTATGTTGATGGTATAAACAGCTGGTGGGTGAAGTCATAGTTACACAAAATAATGTGGGAAGTTGCATTCAGTAACTCAACAAATGTAGTCTGGTGACTTAATTCTGACTGGTGAGAAATTACTTATGGGGTTCCCCAAGGCTCAATCTTAGGTGTACTGTTGTTCCCCATTTATGTAATTGATCTTGTGTCTAATATGCATGAAGCAGAATTAGTTCTTTTTGCAGACGACACTAGTATTGTAATCAATCAAGCATACATATAAAGAAATAGTAAACAGTGCTGTTAAAACTATCATTGACTGTTTTTTTTTTTTGTGAATGGCCTCACCCTCAATTTTAAACACATAGCATATTCAGTTTCACCTATACTACACCCATGATTAGTGTAACACTTGTTAAGGAAATAATAAATAAGATGGAAACTTCAAAATTCTTAGGTCTCCATAGTGATGAGAATTTAAACTGGAAAAAAGCATGTTTTGGAACTCCTCAGACTATTTAGTTGAGCCACATTTGAACTTAAAATCATTACACATCTTGGGGAGAGACAAATTAGTAAGTTGACATATTTTGCATAATTTCGCTCAGTAGCGCCATATAGAATAATGTTCTGGGGTAAGTACTTTAAGAAAGGACGTCTTCATTGCTCAAAACTGTTCTGTAAGAGTATTATGTGGTGCATACCCTTGATCATCTTGTAGACATCCATTTAAAGAGTTTGGCATTCTGACTACTGCTTCACAGCATTTTCCTTCCATCACGAAGTTTGTTGTAAATAATCCACTTTAGTTCAAAAGGAACAATGATGTACATAACTACAAAAGCAGAAGGAAAAGTTACTTTCATTACTCCTCAGTAAAGTTGTCTTTTAGCACATAAAGGGGTGCACAGTGGTGCAAAATTTTTTTTAAATAATGTACCCAGGGTTATAAAATGTCTGACAGATAGTAAAGTAAAATCTGAAAACAAGAGTTTCTCCTTGTCAACTCCTTCTATTCTGTAGAAGAATTTCTGTTGCTGGAATGTGTAAAAGGTGGTGGGTAGGAATTACTAACTCACATCTGCAGAGAATGCAAAATATTTTTGTAAATGTCATCATACAGCTATATTTAAAAATTAAGTTGTGATGTGTATATAAAATGACTCGTTCCACATCATTACGATCTATCCTGCAAATGATCCATGGAACATGAAACAAAGTAACTTACTTTACTTCGTTTGCTGGTGGCGTAGACATGTATTTTCACAGGCCTAGGTCTGTGTTTACTGCATGGTATCTATGGGCTTTTCATTTTGTTCCTTACATTGAGATTTGGTCTAAATTTTTTACTACACTCCGTAATCACTTCACTTTCATCAGGGTTACGTGAATTAGGCTGTGTAACGTCTAAGCCTACTTTGTTTTCTTCTGTAACCTTGTGATGTCTAAGAACACTAAATATGTTTTTCAAGGATGGGTTCGGGTTCCTGCCTCTGGATTGCAGGGTCCTGGGTTCAATTCACAGTTGGGTTCGGGATTTTCTCTGTCCAGGGACTGGGTGTTTGTGTTATCCTCATCATTTCTTCTTCTTCTTCATCATCATCATTATTATGTGTGAGTGTGACTAGACTAGATTGTGAAAAGAAAATTGACTGTGTAAAAACTGGGACTTGGTACGGGCACTGCTGATGATGCAGTTGAGCATCCCACAAACCAATCATCATTGTCATCATATCAAGGATGGAAAATTTACATGCTCTTTCTTGAGCCTAGGATTGCAAATTTTTGTGACAGGGACAATCTCCCAACATCTTTGTAAATTGTCATTTGTCCTACATGGATTGCTGGTTCTGAGTAAATATTTACTAAGATTACCTCATCTTGGGAAAGTTTCTTGCTTAGTTCCAAATCAATCACTGCATATTTCTTTTTCAGTTTCTCATTTTCTTTTGCTATAACTAAGTTATCCTCTATAACGGTGGGTAAAATAGCTTGTCTTGGAAGCTGGGGGGGGGGGGGGGGGGGGGGCGGCAAGAGAAAAATTAGAGGAGGGTTGTCAGCTTCTACAAGGAAAGTAGTGTTAGTGGCTCCTGTGACATTGTGTTTTATTGCCTATGTTCACAGTACTGTTGTTAGTTGGTGATGCCAATGAATGTGAAAGCAAAATACCCTGGTTGTTGTGACAACTGTAGCTTATCCCGTTTGAAAAATAGCCACTGACATCATGTTATAGTTCACCATGTTGTTTAGACTGTTTTTTGCTTTTTTACTACATCACTGGTCGTGATTCGTGTTGAATACCCCTCTTGATCCAAAGTTTGAATCTTGTATTTCAATGAGTTATTTTTCCTCAGTTTTCTCTCTAATTTGCAAGCTAGTTACAAAATGTTCTGTTTTTGTATGGTATGTTAAGAGATTTGCTTGGTGTGAAGTTGAGCTGCTGCTGCTGCTGCTGCTGCTGTTCAGGATTGTGTGCTGTTCACGTGTTAACAGGGCATTGTATGTAGGTCAGCTTAGTTACTATAACAGTATATTGTGCGTGCGTGCGTGCGTGCGTGCGTGCATGCGTGCGTGGGGGCGTGCGCGTGTGCGCGTGTGGGCATGTGCGCGGGCGATAGAATTTTGTGTCATTGAGACTATTTCTGCCTTCAAATAATCTTAAAATGTTTTATTTATTTACAGACATGGCACCATTCTATGAGGAGTGCTGCAGTTCTCTTGGCTGGCCACTTGATGAAGAATTGATGTCAAGAATGCAGGCAGCCAATACTCAGAGACTCAAAGAACTAGATGAAGCAATTGAAGATGCGGAGAAAAATCTTGGTGAAATGGAAGTAAGAGATGCTAATTTGAAAAAGTCAGAGTATCTCTGCAAGATTGGTGCGAAGGTATGTAATGTTGTAGCTGAAAATATATCTCCCATGTTCTGTTTGGGAAAAAGTGTTCCATAATGTTTTTGTTTTTCAGGATTTATCATTGCAGTGTTTTAGGAAAACATATGAAAAAACGGTCTCTCTTGGAAACCGTTTGGACATAGTTTTCCACATAATACGAATAGGTCTGTTTTATCTGGATCATGATCTGATAACTAAGAATATTGACAAAGCAAAGAGGTAATTTATAAATTAATTAGTTAAATTCTTAAATTTTCTGAAATTCTTAATTTTTTTGAAAATGTTGAACTCAGCTTTGCACGTGTTGTGAATATTTGTTTCATAGGAATATTTAGTAGAATTTGTTGAGGAAAATTTAGTGAGAGAATAAGGAAACAAAGTCCACTGTTGTGTTTCTGAATGATTGGAGAAATAAAGGAATAATTCTTTGTATTTTCTATTTTTGAAAGTTTGATAGATGAAGGTGGTGATTGGGACAGAAGGAATAGGCTGAAAGTTTACCAAGGAACGTACTGTATGGTTATCAGAGATTTCAAAAGTGCAGCAGCTTATTTCCTCGACACGATTTCTACTTTTACATCGTATGAACTGATGGACTATAATACATTCGTGCGTTATACTGTTTATATTAGCATGATATCACTACCTCGTAATGAACTGAGGGACAAGGTGAGTATTTGTCATACTTCTCATCTAATACACGTTGCCTATTACATCAGTATTTCGGTACTATTTATATTGGTTCTTAACTTCTAGTTTGGTTTGAATATATTTAAGACAACATACGTCTCACATTTGTTAAATATTTATTCCTTTACAGATTGTTAAAGGCTCAGAAATTCTAGAAGTGTTGCATTCAAATACAGATGTGAAAGATTATTTATTTTCACTGTACAACTGCCTTTATGCTGATTTCTTCAAAAATTTAGGTAACTGGTTATATGATATATATATTTATTGTTGTGAAGATTGTGTGAAAATTTTGTTTGACACCTGCAATTCTTTTCACAGCTCATGTTGAGGGACTTCTTAAGAGAGACTATTTTCTGAATCCACACTACCGCTTTTATGTCGTGAGATGAGGATTATGGCATACTCACAGCTATTAGAGTCATATCGCAGTCTAACACTGCAGTACATGGCTGATGCTTTCGGTGTTACTATTGACTATATTGATCAGTAAGTGGAAAAAAAATTGGCTTAATTCTTTATCACAATTTAACTTTGGAAAATTGCGGGTAAGACAGCTGCAGCTGCCATCCCTTCTGTGCCCCCCCCCCCCCCCTCTCTCTCTCTCTCTCTCTCTCTCTCTCTCTCTCTCTCTCTATCTCTATCTCTATCTCTCTTCCACATGTGTTGTAATTATTGTTAATTTCAGTAATTGTTTTACAGGGAACTGTCAAGATTTATTTCTGCTGGAAGATTACATTGTAAAATTGATAAAGTCGGTGGAGTAGTAGAAACAAATAGACCTGACTCAAAGAACTGGCAGTATCAAGCAACAATTAAGCAAGGTGATATTCTTTTGAATCGTGTGCAGAAACTTTCGAGAGTGATAAACATTTAAATCCATTGGCCAAAGTGCATCAGTCATAAGTGAGACTAATAACTATAAATTAAATAACTTGTTGTGCGGACTGCGTGGTTTCGTGTGGCTGTTGTTAACAGTAATTTTCATTGCCATAACATCTATGTCTAGAAACTGCAGTGTTGTACTGACTTAGAGATGTGCAAATAGTTTAATCACATATGACTTGCAAAGTTTTGCAAATCTTCTGGTAAAGATTTGTAATTTATGGAGCGGATGTGTGATTTTTTTTCTTTGGAAATCAGTTTGTGTAAAGTAAGATGTACATGCACGTGCTCAATGTGTGTAATTTTTTGTTTCAATCAGCTATTTTAACAGCATCTTATAAGAAAGTCATTGGGTGGATGGTAGTTTCATCTGATTGTACATCATTTTGTTTGATATCCTTTAATCTTTGCTTGACTTCAGTTAAATGTCAGCTGAATGTCTTATTTTGTTTGCAGAGCAATGCATAGTGTAAAATATTGTTTAGATGCTGTTACGTGACAGTGTATTAGTACTGTCATCAAAGTTTTCATTATTAGAAAGACTTGAATAGCACTATGAAACATAAGCATTCAATGTTTAAAGTTCTGTTAAATGCCTTGTAAAAGCAATGAAAATAATCTTTCTCAGACACTTGCATTGCTTCCATGAAACTCGTGCCCTCTTTTGCTACAAAAATATTTATTTCACTATCTCTGAAAGATTGTTCAGTATAATGTCTTTTGATTCCACAAAGAACAATTGCCATTCAGTGTATGATGTGCTTGACATGTAATGCTTCCATTAACCTGCAGTGTTGTTTCAAAAGCTTTACATGAAAAGCTAATAATATTCAAATTCTCCAGTGGCGAACTAGTTGAATTTTTTCATATGGTATTCAATGCCCTAACAGTCATGATTAATTTGTCATTCAGGTTGGTACTTTCAAATCTAGGCATGTTGTCAAGAAATGGATAATACGTTAAGAGTAAAGCTAAGTGTGGCTGCTTTAGGGAACAAGTAATAGAAACAAAGACGCTATTGAGAAATGCATTACATCAATGAAATGTATTAAGTTGGTAAAAATCTGATTTGTGTCGGAAATGTTCTTCTATGGAATTTGTTTCACATTAGACAAAAAGGGCTTGGCATTTAATGTGTCTGATATTCTCACCTTTTTCAAGACTACCAGCTTCTAAATTTTGTTCTTTGCTTACATTTTAAAATAATTTTAATAATTATGTTCTGAGAACTTCAAATGAAAGTACATACACACAGGTTTTTTTTGTAATAATTATTTTAATTGTTTAAGAGTTGTGTTTGTGTATCTGTTGTAGTTTAATGATAACATTAAAATCAATAACGATATTTTTTAAATCATGTTTAGTGTGTTAATAGCTCAGCCGTCAAGATATCCAGATTTGTATTTAATTTATTATTTCCATAACTATGCTTAAAGTGTGCAGAATATTGATGGATTTCAGTAGACAGTATCAGAACTGTTTCTTCACATCAGCATATTCTTCTCCAAGACTAAAAGTTTTAAGAAAAGTCATTTTACCACACCAGCTTTTTGTGGTGCTGGACATGATTTTAATTTATATATATTTTTTTTTAATTTTGAGCTTGGTTCAAGTGTTCAATTTTTATTCTGTAAAAGCTTACTTTCAAAAGTGAGTACATTATGTAATATGGCATACAAAGAGCTGTCTGTATTTTGTTTTGTTTTTACACTAATGTACACTGAGCAGTAAATTTAGTTCTAGTTCTTTATATGCAGATTTATATGAATAACTTGTCTGTAAATTTACAGAAACATCTGGAAGCCTTGGTATTACATGCAATCAAAAAAAGTATGAAAGTAAATTACAATGAGTTTGTATTTGTCTGTGTTTCTTTTTGGTATAGTACTTACTTTTTAAACACCATGTCTGTCAGGCAATTTATGTGTATTTAGAAATTGTTCATGAGCCGTTACGGCAATTTAATAATTTTTGACTGGAGAGGTTGTCTGCCTTTAGAGATGAAAAATTAATAGTGGAACTATTAGAATTAAAATACAAACTCCCTCTAGCATTACAGTAACACGACAGGAACGTTTGAATTTTGGAGGCACAAAATGAAACTCCTTTATTGCCAGGAGATTTTTCATAGATTGGAATAAGCTGACTTTCAGATCCTATACTGTGACTAGAGTATGTTGTCACTGTGGGAAATAAAAAGGCCACCTAATTTTAGAAATGACAAAACAGAAGAAATAGTATAATAATGTACAGAAGGTTGTGGTTGAGAATAATGAATAATTTAGGAATAAAGGAGACAACTCACCGAAAGTGCTGCATTGTTGACAAATACACACACAATAGGTACAGAGCTTTACTTTGCTAGCTTTCGGAATGGAATTCCTGTCTCAAGCTATAAGAAAGAAACGCACCACACCACAACGCAATACATGACTGTCTCCCTACATCGTAGTGTGTGGTTTTTTTTCTCTTTCAACTTGAGAAAGGAATTCCATTCCAAAAGCTAGCAAAGTAAAGCTCTGTACCTTGTGTGTGTGTGTGTGTGTGTGTGTGTGTGTGTGTGTGTGTGTGTGTGTGTGTGTGTGTGTGTGCGCGCGCGCGCGCACCTTTCAGTGGCGCAGCACTTCTGCCTTTTGGTGAGTTGTGTCCTTTATTCCTAAACAATAAGAAGCTTCTCATAATACTTGCACCTCTATTTTTAAATTTATACATAATGAGCTTTATAATTGTTTTGCGCACTGACAGATTCAAGCAGCAAATAAGTTAGGGTGTTCTTTTACTACCCCACACAGGGCCTTAAAGTTGTGCTCCTAAAATGTATAGTGTGTATAATGCCGAACTATACACTGTCAAAAAGTTACTTGAGAGGATAAGAAATTAACCTAGCAAAGTTGCCATCTGCTCAGACTCTCTCTGTTCCCTCTATCCAATAGTGGAAATCTACCCAACACAGAGCATTATTCAAAACTTTCTAGATACTCTCCTGGATATTTAGAACCAAAGGAAGAAAATATCGGTGCCTAGTTGAAAGAAACAAGCAAAGCAGCCAAAGAGCCCTGTAGTGATGGCGCAGTACAAGACATATTGCATTTACCCCATTATAAGACAAGGTTTTTTCCAAATTCATTATTCAAAAAATATGGGGTTGTCGTATATTCGCAGGCTAAACTACTACTGCTGAGGACAACATTTTTATGTTATGTGAAAGATTAATACAGGGGTTTTCTTACATTTTAAAATGGAGCTTTGGCAATTGATGTCACTGAAAATTTATTCTGTAGAATTGTGAAAAGTTGTAATGTGTCACAAAATTTGTGACAGTTGCGTTCATACTCCAGCTGCTGGAGTAATCGCAGGCAATGTCTAATAAAGACTACAGTTTGTTTTAATTGACTACTATTTAATACATGCACTTCTTTGTTTCACGGCCAAAGATATTGAGAGGACGAACTTCCATGATGCTGCATCAGGGAGATTAGAATCTATTCTTCCTCCTTGCTCCACATAGACACTGTTCTTTTCTAAAATATACATTATTGTTCGTTATTTACCAGGATTGGTTGGAGAAAGTTGTTACAAAAGTAATGATACTTGTTAATTAGCTCTATTAAGCAAAAGTCACAGTGATTTTACCAAAATATATTATACTTCATCAAAAGTAAAAAGATGGCTATTTTCATAGTTGCATTTTAAAAAAATGGCAACTAAATATTTTTCAGAGTTACATGCCTTTTCATTTGTTGTTGGAATTGAATTGACTATAAAATTGAGTAAATACTCAACAATGGCCAGTGGCATACCTAAGTGTTTTGTGCAGCAATATTGTCAACACTCACATTGATGATATGACGGGAACAAGAGGGGGTGGTTGAGATGCTGGTTCTGTGCTGTGATAGTTGTGTCCCTATATGTTCTTTCTCTCACTGGTGAGAAAGAAAATTATGATTTTATGAACAACAAGCCGTGACTGGTAAATCCTAAGATTTGACAATGGTGCACGTACTCCCAACTGAAAAAGTGGAAGCAAGTTGTGCTTGTCGGGCTCAAAACGGGGCATTCTTCCATGGCCAGCAGGCAAGAGGTCCCACTAGCTTCCAGTGTTACTATCTGTACTCTACATTTTAACTAAAGGCATTTTATTTACTAGCAGGTGCATAGGCTTAATATGTCATGAGGACTTGCCACAAGTTTTGTCCCAGGGTAACACAGTAATGTAACAATTTTAAAAGTGTGTGTGGAGTGGAACCATCTTCTTCGATGTCAGTATATAACAAGAGTGACTAGCTCATCCCTATTTTATCATTTGGTCAGCCAGTCACATTTATTTGTAGTGCTATTTTATCTTTTTGTAGCTGTACTTTTTTATTATGAATTTTGTTTATCCATGTATTTGAACATGCAGTAAAGCTTATGTAACATAGATATTTAAAATAGTAGCAGCAGCATTCTGGAAGCTGATGCCGAAAAATGTCGGTGCCAATGATGAAGGCACACCCAACACCACAGTCATTCCAAGAGCCATCAGTGTACACCAAGGTACTATCACAAATTTCCAACGTAGGCCATGAAACTGTAGGTGATTAGGGTGAGGCTGGAGTAGTGTCCTTAGGAAGCGAATGAAGGCCGAGGTGAACACGGGCCTCAGCATGTAGCCAAGTTGGTAAAGGGTTCACACCCACTGGGAAAGTTGCAGGTAGAGTGAAGTTAAGCTGCCGGAGCCAGAGCCAAAAGCAAACTCCAGGAAGTAATAGAGAAGAGGGATGTGCACCATATTGGCGATCAAAGGAGTCATCGAGAGAGGTGGCGTATGATGGGTAGCCACACATGGCAGACAAACCTCATGCATATCTGCTGAGGAGAAAGTCACGGTGGTAGGACAGCGTTAGTTTGGCAGTTTCTGCAGTGTGCTCCCTGCCGCCGTTGGATAAGCAGCCGTTGCAGCAAGTCGTATAACCCTAGCTTACTTATTTGTTAGATAGTTTAATTAATTTCTATGCGTGTTTTTGGGTACTTGCATTGTTTAATTCATATATTTCGGGCGTATTATAGTATTTGACAGTTGTAGCATCGCACTTTAGTGTTTACTTCGTAGATTCTTATTTAAATTGCGTGTGAGTTTCGTATAGGAGGTGCAATTTCGAGTTTTAGTTACTGTAATCGTAAATTCAGCAGATTGTAGCGCAGTCGTTAGGCATTTGTACAGGTTAGTTGATACATTCTTTGTGTGTTCCGCTTGCGTTATCTAGGCACGGACTCGTGTTTCAGTAACTGTTGTTAAACATCAATTAGAATGGACAGGGACTGCGATTGCTGTGTTCGGATGAGGGCTGACTTGGCATCCCTTCGCTCACAGCTGCAATCGGCGCTGACTTCGGTCGCGCAGCTTGAGGCTGTTGCCAATGGGCACCACTGTGGGGAGCCGGACTCGGGTATCACGGGGATGTCAACCTCATCCCGTCTGTCCCCAGATCGGTCTGCCGCTGTGGTTGCCCCGGTTGCTGCCCGCAGTGGGGCTGAGCCCTCGCCTGTGGTTGATTGGGAGGTCGTTCCAAGGCGTGGCAGGCAGCGAAAGGCGTCCCCGGAGGCTGATCAGAAAGCCTCCCCGGTGCGTCTGACAAACCGGTTTCAGGCACTGTCTCTGGCTGAGCCAGATGCAGCTGCCTGCCCTGTTTCAGAGGATCATTCTCAGCCTTCAAGGTCCGGGCAATCGCAGAGGGTGGGCTTACTGGTAGTTGGGAGCTCCAATGTTAGGCGCGTAATGGGGCCCCTTAGGGATATGGCGGCTAAGGAGGGGAAGAAATCCAGTGTGCACTCCGTGTGCATTCCGGGAGGAGTCATTCCTGATGTGGAAAGGGTCCTTCCGGATGCCATGAAGAGCACAGAGTGCAGCCAGCTGCAGGTGGTGGCACATGTCGGCACTAATGACGTGTGTCACTTTGGATCTGAGGAAATTCTCTCTGGATTCCAGCGGCTATCTGATTTGGTGAAGGCTGCCGGTCTTGCTTACGAGATGAAGGCAGACCTCACCATCTGCAGCATCGTTGACAGAACCGACTGCGGACCTTTGGTGCAGAGCCGGGTGGAGGGTCTGAATCAGAGGCTCAGACGGTTTTGCGACCGTATTGGCTGCAGATTCCTTGACTTGCGCCATAGGGTGGTGGGGTTTCGGGTTCTGCTGAATAGGTCAGGAGTTCACTACACTCAGCTGGCGGCTACACGGGTAGCGGAGGCTGTGTGGCATGGACTGGGCGGTTTTTTAGGTTAGAAGGCCTCGGGAAAGTGCGGGATGGGCTGCAATGTCAAAGGGTACTTGGCAATTACAGGACGTGCTTGGATCAAGGAACAGTCGGAATTATAGTTGTAAACTGTTGTAGTTGCGCTGGAAAAGTCCCTGAGCTTCAAGCGCTAATAGAAAGCACAGAAGCTGATATCGTTATAGGTACAGAAAGCTGGCTAAAGCCTGAAATAAGTTCTGCAGAAATTTTTACGAAGTCTCAGACGGTGTTCAGGAAAGATAGATTAGGCAGAATTGGTGGTGGAGTGTTGGTGTCTGTCAGTAGTGGTTTATCTTGTAGTGAAGTCGAAGTAGATACTCCGTGCGAATTGGTGTGGGTGGAGGTTATACTTAACAGCCGAATTAAGTTAATAATTGGCTCCTTCTACCGACCCCCAGACTCCGATGATACAGTTGCGGAACAGTTCAGAGAAAGTTTGAGTCTCGTAACAAATAAATACCCCACTCATACGGTTATAGTTGGTGGGGACTTCAACCTACCCTCGGTATGTTGGCAAAAATACTTGTTCAAAACCGGTGGTAGGCAGAAAACGTCTTCCGAGATTGTCCTAAATGCATTCTCCGAAAATTATTTCGAGCAGTTAGTCCACGAACCCACGCGAATTGTAAATGGTTGCGAAAACACACTTGACCTCTTGGCCACAAACAATCCAGAGCTGATAGAGAGCATCATGACTGATACAGGGATTAGTGATCACAAGGTCATTGTAGCTAGGCTCAATACCATTTCTTCCAAATCCATCAGAAACAAACGCAAAATAATTTTATTTAAAAAAGCGGATAAAGTGCCACTAGAAGCCTTCCTAAAAGACAATTTCCATTCCTTCCGAACTGACTATGCGAATGTAGACGAGATGTGGCTCAAATTCAAAGATATAGTAGCAACAGCAATTGAGATATTCATACCTCATAAATTGGTAAGAGATGGAACGGATCCCCCGTGGTACACAAAACAGGTCCGAACGCTGTTGCAGAGGCAACGGAAAAAGCATGCGAAGTTCAGAAGAACGCGAAATCCTGAAGATGGGCTAAAATTTACAGACGCGCGAAATTTGGCACGTACTTCGATGCGAGATGCCTTTAATAGGTTCCACAACGAAACATTGTCTCTAAATTTGGTAGAAAATCCGAAGAAATTCTGGTCGTATGTAAAGTACACAAGCGGCAAGACGCAGTCAATACCTTCGCTGCGCAGTGCCGATGGTACTGTTATCGACGACTGTGCCGCTAAAGCGGAGTTATTGAACGCAGTTTTCCGAAATTCCTTCACCAGGGAAGACGAATGGAATATTCCAGAATTTGAAACACGAACATCTGCTAGCATGAGTTTCTTAGAAGTAAATACCTTAGGGGTTGCGAAGCAACTCAAATCGCTTGATACGAGCAAGTCTTCAGGTCCAGATTGTATACCGATTAGGTTCCTTTCAGATTACGCTGATACTATAGCTCCCTACTTAGCACTCATATACAACCGCTCGCTCACCGATAGATCTGTACCTACAGATTGGAAAATTGCGCAGGTCGCACCAGTGTTCAAGAAGGGTAGTAGGAGTAATCCATTTAACTACAGACCTATATCATTGACGTCGGTTTGCAGTAGGGTTTTGGAGCATATACTGTATTCAAACATTATGAATCACCTCGAAGAGAACGATCTATTGACACGTAATCAGCATGGCTTCAGAAAACATCGCTCTTGTGCAACGCAGCTAGCTCTTTATTCGCACGAAGTAATGGCCGCTATCGACAGGGGATCTCAAGTTGATTCCGTATTTCTAGATTTCCGGAAAGCTTTTGACACCGTTCCTCACAAGCGACTTCTAATCAAGCTGCGGAGCTATGGGGTATCATCTCAGTTGTGCGACTGGATTCGTGATTTCCTGTCAGAAAGGTCGCAGTTCGTAGTAATAGACGGCAAATCATCGAGTAAAACTGAAGTTATATCAGGTGTTCCCCAGGAAAGCGTCCTGGGACCTCTACTGTTCCTGATCTATATAAATGACCTGGGTGACAATCTGAGCAGTTCTCTTAGACTGTTCGCAGATGATGCTGTAATTTACCGTCTAGTAAGGTCATCCGAAGACCAGTATCAGCTGCAAAGCGATTTAGAAAAGATTGCTGTATGGTGTGTCAGGTGGCAGTTGACACTAAATAACGAAAAGTGTGAGATGATCCACATGAGTTCCAAAAGAACTCCGTTGGAATTCGATTACTCGATAAATAGTACAATTCTCAAGGCTGTCAATTCAACTAAGTACCTGGGTGTTAAAATTACGAACAACTTCAGTTGGAAGGACCACATAGATAATATTGTCGGGAAGGCGAGCCAAAGGTTGCGTTTCATTGGCAGGACACTTAGAAGATGCAACAAGTCCACTAAAGAGACAGCTTACACTACACTCATTCGTCCTCTGTTAGAATATTGCTGCGCGGTGTGGGATCCTTACCAGGTGGGATTGACGGAGGACATCGAGAGGGTGCAAAGAAGGGCAGCTCGTTTTGTATTATCGCGTTATAGAGGAGAGAGTGTGGCAGATATGATACACGAGTTGGGATGGAAGTCATTACAGCATAGACGTTTTTCGTCGCGGCGAGAGCTTTTTACGAAATTTCAGTCACCAACTTTCTCTTCCGAATGCGAAAATATTTTGTTGAGCCCAACCTACATAGGTAGGAATGATCATCAAAATAAAATAAGAGAAATCAGAGCTCGAACAGAAAGGTTTAGGTGTTCGTTTTTCCCGCTCGCTGTTCGGGAGTGGAATAGTAGAGAGATAGTATGATTGTGGTTCGATGAACCCTCTGCCAAGCACTTAAATGTGAATTGCAGAGTAGTCATGTAGATGTAGATGTAGATGCATACACACACAAAACCGGACTAGTCTAAAAGGCACCAGTGGCCAAATGGATGCCATGATGGTGGATAGTATTGAGACAGTGTAAAAGGGACGGATGCGCAGAGACATAAATGAAACACCCATTGTCAGGTTTTGAATGGACAAGGGATCGGTGCAAATGGAGGAGAGTGGTTCGATCTGCTCTCCAGGAAGTACTATTGAGGACATGTAGGGCTTTGAGGGACCACATACAGTGGGGTGCCAAGTAAGACACGTGGGGATCAAAGAAGTTTCCTATCTAGAAGGAGCCCGAGGAGTTTTGTTGTTTCAGTGAATGAAAAAGCAACAAGCCGAAGATGTAAACATGGTGGAAGACACCAATTGTGCTGCCAGAAATTAAAAACAAAGAAAAACAAAACAAAAAAAAAAGGTTTTGTCAGTGGAAAATCAAAAGCCATTGTCGATGCTCCTTGAGTAAACATGATCAAGACACCTACTGAGGATGCCGCTCAATGAGACAAGTCAGTGGAGAATTGCAATAGATGGCAAAATTGTCAATGAAAAGGGAGCTGGAGAAGGCTGGCGGGAGACAGGCCATTATAGGGTTAATGGCAATAGCGAAGAAGACGACGCTCGGGACAGAACCCTGAGTCACACCGTTTTCCTGGCTAAAGGTGTCTGACAAAGCAGAACCCATACTTACCTTGAAAATTCAGTCTTTTAAAAATTCTTGAAATAAATGAGGCATGCGGTCTTGGAAGCCCCATATGTAGAGAGTACAGAGGATTCTAGTCCTCCAGCAGGTGTCTTAGGTATTCATGATATGGGTAGACAAAGTGACGAGATGGTCATTTGCAGAATGGTGCGTTCGAAATCCGCACTGTACAGTGGTTAGTAAATTGTGTGACTCAAGCCACTATACCAGCTGGGCATGAATCATACATTGCATCACGTGTCACACGCAGCTGGTGAGGGAAATGGAGCAGTATCTGGAAGGAAGGTGTTTGTTCTTACCGGGCTTAGGTATGAGTATGATAGTGGTTTCACGCCAGTGTCTCTGAAAGTTGTCATGTGCCCAGATGCAGTTGTACATACGAAGCAGAAAGTGCTTGCCTGCAAGAGAAAGGTGCTGCAACATCTGACTGTGAACATCACCTGGCCTTGGGGCGAAGGATTGGAATGAAGTGGGAGCAAGATCTAGCTCCCTCATAGTAAATGTGGCATTGTAGCACTCACGTTTCTGACAAGAAGAGGGTATCACCCGAGCCTCCTCCACTCGTTTCCAATGGAGGAAGGCAGTGATCTCCACAAAATGGTGGACCAAGGTGTTGGAGGTAGCAATAGGGTTGACAATGATATCATCTGGTACTGTCAGGCCGGAAATTGGGGAATAGATCTTGGTCCCAAAGAGATTTCGGGGGCTGGTCCACATGACGGAAGAGGGAGTGGAACTGTTAAAAGAACAAGTGAATGAAATCCAGCTAGCTTTCTTGCTATCCTGAAGAACGTGATGACACCGTGCAGGCAACTGTTTATAATAAATACAGTTTGTCATCATAGGATGATGGTTAAAAATGCGGAGAGAAAGTCTGTGCGAGCAAATTGAGTTGCAGCATGGTAATGAGGATCTTGTCATAGTGCTATCAGACATTTGAATAGCTCCACATCATTCACTTTCGTCAGTGGGAAACTAGAACTGAACAAAGACTGGTGTTACGAGTAATGAAATGCACTTAGAGCAAAACTTTATAGAAAAGGAAAATAACAAAACTGTGTGCATGGAAGAAAACAGACAGATGAACAAAATAGGCTTCTCCATTACACAAATTCACTAGAAGAATGCTTAAAATTATAGAAGGCACGTATAGATTGCTGCTCCCAAAATCTAGTTGAATACTATTATGTAAAATATGTTTTACTGCTTGATCAAATCCATGGATAAACAAAATTTATAATAAAAAAGTAAAGCTAAGAAAAGATAAAATAGCACTGCAAATAAATATTGACTGGCTGATCAAATGATAAAATATGGATGAGCTAGTCACTCTTGTTATATACTGACATTAAAGATGGTTCCATTCCACACACACTTTTATCCTGGGACAAAACTTGTGGCAAGTCCTCATGACATATTAAGCCTGTGCACTTGCTAGTAAATAAAATGCCTTTAGTTAAAATGTGGAGTACAGATAGCAACACTGGAAGCTAGTGGGACCTTTTGCCTGTTGGCCATGGAAGAATGTCCTGTCTCGAGCCCGACAAGCGCAACTTCCTTCCACTTCTTCAGTTGAGTGTATGTGCATAATTGTCAAATCTTAGGATTTATTAGTCAACACGTTGTTCATTAAATCATCATTTTAACATTATATCTGTTCTGAACGTATGCCATTTATTGGTTGTCTATGTTCTCAAATACAGGGAGAAATACAATAAACAAAGAAAAAGTTTACATTAATTTTTGAGTTCACTACTTCTTTGTTTACAACCAGCCAGCTGTCTATGGCATTATTTTTAATCGTCACCAACACCAGTGATCTCATTACCTGGGATAACAGCTTCGTCTAACCACTGACAGCAAGAAAAGAGGCAATGTATTTCTTCTATATATGGACAACAGTGTAATTTATATAAATATTTGGCTGTCACAATAATTTTTCTGTGTCTTCCGCTTCCGATTATGTCATGATTTCTGAAGTTCTGTTTAAGGTGAGACCTGAACCTCCCGAATGTACAGCTGATTTCACAACTATGATGCGAGAATGTGAAAATATTTTACTTCGTCTCTCTTTTTAAAAAAATGTCGTTTGACTGATCTCATTGACAACATAGAATCGGCACCTCATACTTTTTTTAAAGAGCTCTTCGCCCTGTATCAGGCCACCCAGAACGTCTGGTTACACAGGCTCTTCAAATGCGTCATCTGCTCATACTCTATTAGTGGCCTTCTAAGCCTCTGCGTGCTGTACACCGTTCATCCTTTAGTGCACCAGGTCTAGGAAAGCTGTCACTTGCTCACTTTTGAGGGAGCCACTGGGATGTTTATGTGGGTCTTACAGGAAACAAAGCTGCTAACGCTGCTGCCAAGGATGCGGTCCTCATACCTCAGTGCGCTAGTTCTTACATTTTCTGTGATGATCTCTGTGTTGCTGTCTGTCAGCAGGTGATGTCACTTTCGCATCACCACTGGTCCTCCCTTCATGGGAACAAGCTCCAGGTTATTAAATCTCTACCAGTGGCTCAGATTACCTCCTCTGGGCCCTCTCGCTGCAATGAGATAATTTTAACAAGGTTGCGTACTGGGCACCGTCTTTTCAGCCATCACCATTGCGCTCAACTTTTGACGGTCCACCATTTCCTGACAGAATGCCATTTTTTTTAATTTTTTTTTACAGTTTACATTCTCGTTTGTGCTTGGCGTCTTGAGTTATCATCTGTTTTTATGGACAACACACAGGCAGTTAACTGTGTTTTACTTTTTATCTGTCATAGCAAAATGGCAAAAGCGATTTGATTTTTAGTTCAGGACCTCCGTTTTTCTATGGTATATTTTTATAGACCTTTCTCCATGTCCCTGTTTTTAGCTGTCTTGTCATCCATCAGTTGGGATTGATGTATTTTCAATTTTAACTCTTCTCTTTGTCTTTGTGTTCTACAGTTATGACATAGATGCGTATGACCCTAATTGGTTTTACGCCCTAAAACAAAACAAACTATGACAAGAAGTGTTGACATTGGTGGGGGACTGAGTTGCTTTCCTAGACATTTACATGGCCCAGCATTACCAATAACCTACTGATCTTAAAAACTGTTTCGCACTGCAATATACAGGAGTCTTCAGCATTTTGAATGTTATCTGTTTCTTTCCGTGGACTACCCAGTGGTGAAAAGGTATGTTTGAGAAGCCACCAACATAAGACTCCGTTCTCTCTGTGTCTGGCCCATAGAGCCAGCACTCCGCCTCCAAATAATCAAACTGCTGTTCTATAAATATTTACTAATAATGTAAAAGTAACTTTCCTCATGGAGAATTATGTGATTTGTTTTACTAAACAATATGTTCATAATGAGAAAGGGTACTAATATCCATGCTGCTTAGTTCCCTGAGAGAGAGAGAGAGAGAGAGAGAGAGAGAGAGAGAGAGAGAGACCACATGGCTAACCCGTGCCGTGAGTTGCCTTTGTTGTTCACCAATGTTAGTATTCAAAGTGGCATCACCTGCAATAGAAAAGATGAACTGTGTCATAGAATATGCAAAAATATCATCAATAATTGTTGGTGAAAGGCATTTTTGGCACAAGTTTGGTAAAGGCATGAAACTATCACACATGGTTAGATGGACGTCATGTTTACAGGTAGAGGAGGATTTTGCATATTTCGTCAAAATATGAGAGAGAATAAAGTTAGTGAACTGCTTATAGGTGTTGACTCTGAAATTATTGGTACACCGGAGCACCACTTAAACAATTTGACAATGCAGAGGCTTCCTTCACCAGGACCTGGATTAGTTGGCTGTTTTTCAAGGAGTTCCTTGCGGAGTGGGAGTGGGGGGGGGGGGGGGGGGGGGGGGGGGAGTGAATCATGTGTGTAAAAAAAACAGTGTTCCTTTGAGTCCATAGAGGTATCCCGGCACTGCACTGAACAGATATTTGAATGTTGTGCAGGGGTAGTTGAATTTAATGAAACTAAACTTTTAATTTTTGTTTTTTATAAGTCCCCCAACTCGACTTCAGAGCATTTCTGCTCAAACTAGAGAGGGTTCTTGATTCACTTTATAGGAAGTACCAGAAACTAGTTATAAGTGGTGACTTCAATATTACTTTTGTATATGATTGTGCAAGAAAAAGGATGTTGGTAGATCTCATAAATTCATACGATCTGATGCAGACTGTGTTCATTCTAACTAGGGTGCAGTGGAACAGTAGCACAGCCAGAGACATTACTTTTATTCATTCTTCATTACTAGATGGGCATTCTGTTAGCAAAAGGTGGAATGGCCTTTCAGATTATGATGCACAAATTGTATCACTAAAAGGCTTTTGTATTCAAACAAATGTCACATATAACTACAAATTATGTAAGAAAGTTAATCCAATGGCAATAGAGAGTGGCAGGGTGTTCATAGTGCCGATAACACAGATGACAAATATAATGCTTTCCTTAACTCATTTCTCATGCTCTTTGAGAGCTGATTTCCATTAGAACGTTCTAAAGGGGGTACTAGGAGTAAAAGGTAGCCTGGGTGGCTGACTAGTGGGTTTAGGATATCATGTAGAACAAAGTGGGAATTTTATCATAATGTTATAAATAGTCACAATCAAGCTACAGTAGCGCATTACAAATGGTATAGTAAGATGCTTATAAATGTTATCAGGAAGGCAAAACGTAAGCAAATGGAATAGCTAAATTAAAACCATATGGTCAGTTGTGAAGGAAGTGTCTGGTCAGCACCATAAGGTCAACAATAGTCGGTTCATAGTAAAAATATTTCTGTTACTGATAATTCAATTATATGTACAGTATTTAACAATAATTTTCTGAGCATTCCTGGTGAATCAAATAAAAATTTATTTTCTACAGGGAATCATATAACTCTCTTTGCAATGCCTTTCCGAGATTGATGTCTGAAATACTCCTCTCTGATAGAGACAAGGGGGGGATTAAGTCAATAATTAAATCACTGAAGACTAAGGACTCTCACGGACATAATGGAGTGCCTAGAAGAATATTAAAGTACTGTTCTGCACATGTTAGCCCTTACTCAGCCATATTTTTAATTTTTCCTTTACGTATGGTCAGTTTCCTGAACGATTAAAGTACTCAGTAGTAAAGCTGCTTTATAGAAAGGGATAATGTAGACAATTTTAGACCTATATCTATGCCATCAGTTTTTGCTAAAGTTATTGAAAAGGCTGTGTAAGGACAATTGATAATTTTATATCACATAATTAGCTATCAAATGAACAGTTCGGCTTTAGAAGTCGTTTAACAACTGAAAATGTTATATTATATTTTCTCTGTGAGGTACTGGATGGGTTAAACAAAATGTTTTGAAGGCTAGGCCTATTTTTGATTTAACTAAGGAGTTTAATTGAGTTAATCACAAAATATTGCTACAGAAGTTGGGCCATTATGGAATACGGGGAGCAGCTCACAATTGATTCACCTCTTACTTTAACTGCACACAGCAAAAGGTCATTATTCAGTGTTGGAATGGCTGTGATCTGAGGGGGGGGGGGGGGTACGGTCAAATGGAGAGGGGACGGGGGGAGGGGGCAGGGATCAGCCACACCTGTTCCTTCTTTATATAACTGATATGCCCTCCAGTATTACAAGCAACTCTACAATATTTCTGTTTACTGATGACACTAGCTTGGTAGTAAATGATGTGTGCAACATTGGCTCAGTTTCAAATAGAGCAGTTCATGACATAAGTTCATGGCCCGTAGAAAATAAAATAATGCTAAATCACAGTAAGACTCAGTTTTTATGGTTTCTAACATACAATTCAATGAAACCCAATGTTTTAATTTTACAGAATGGGCATATTATTAGTGAAACTTAACAGTTCAAATTTATGTGTGTTCAGATAGATAGTAAACTGTCATGGAAAGTCTACATTCAGGATCTTGTTCGATGACTTAATGCTGTCATTTTTCCTATTTGAACAGTATCTGAAGTGATTGTTCAACACAAAAATTAGTCTACTTTGCTTATTTTCATTTGCTTATGTCGTATGGTATTTTATTTTAGGGTAACTCTTCCCATTCTAAAAGGATTTTTTTTGCTCAGAAAGGGTCGGTTCGGGCGATAAGTGGTGTATGTTCGTGAACCTCTTGTCAACCCCTATTCAACAGTCCGGGTATTATGACATTGGCGTCTCAATATAAACATTCTCTGCTGTTGTTTCTTGTTAATAATATCAGCTTATTCCCAAGAACAAGCAGCTTTCACTCAGTTAATACTTGGCAGAAATCCAACCCGCATTGGGATAGGAATTCCATAACTGTGCAGTAAGCTGGGCAATATACTGCTGCATCCATTTTCAGTAAGCTACCACAAGAAATCAAAAATCTTAGCAGTAATCCACATGCTTTCAAATCGAAACTGATAAGTCACTACTCCTATTCTGTCAAGGAGTTCTTGAAAAATTAAGCTGATTCCTATAATACATTGTTGACTATGTTTACTTAAACTTACGGCTTGACTGGTTTTGGTTTCATAAACATTTTTTTTATCTGTTATTACTTTTATGTTGTAATTTCATGTACTGACACATTCTATGACCTTGGAGATTTGCTCATCCGTTTGGTCCTACGGAACGTGATGTATAAATAAATAAAACCACAGGATGGCCCACTGTCAAGAATGAAGTAGTGGAAAACATTTGTATGACCCCTAAAAAAGCCCCAGAGCCAAGTAGACACCTGTGTCAATCAGCAATGTGGCATGTGCTACCCAAGCGTCTGCATTTCAAGGCTTACAGAATTCAAATGTTGCAGATGCTAAAGCCAGCTAATAAACCAAAATGGAGATAATTGTGCATTGATTGTCAACTATGGATGGATGCAAATGGTTTCACAGACAGACTTCTGTTCCTAATGAAGCCATACTTAAACATTTTTGGAAGTGACTGTTGACAACCGTTAAGTAATGTATAAAGTAAGTAATACATACAGTCCTGATCTTATCTCAGCACTGTTCTGTATAATTTAATATTTGGATGTTTGCTTTTAGCCCTTTGTTTCCTGACATAAGAAAAAATTTACTTTTTAACATTTTCGTTGCAGAATTTATGCTATTGTGGCCTCAAATGACGGTAGGATATATTGTGAAATTTTATTTTATTTTTTACAACTTTTTTTCACTTCTGGTACTTAGAAGTACTGTCAGACTCTATGGACAGAATCACAACAAGCGCAGAAAAATGCTCCAATTTTTATAACTTGCACTTTATTTCACATAAATATTAAATATTTTTACATTAAAAAATTAATTAACAAAAATATGATATTTCTGAATCTTTTTTTTAAATTTCACATAAATTTACCTTCTAGAGCAACTTTACAATACATAGTAACTTAGCTACACATTTTTGACAGTATTTACCTATAACATATCTAGTGATACCTCATGAAATTGTAGGAAACAGTTCTTTTTCTCATTGCAGCACAAATACGCTTTACATGTACTACATTGTGAATGCGGCCTCGACTGAATTTTATTTTTCGCACACATTTCGCATCGTCCTCTTTTACAACTGAACACTACAAAATGGTTTCCTCGGTTGCCAAGACATACATCCTTAGGAACAGAAAAGTTATCTTTCCTTCTCTTTGGGGTAGTTATTTCACCTTTACCAGAGTTTCTCTTTTTGAGATTTGGCACTTGCTGTTTATTCATTAGCCCTAGTGCCACAGCACGCCTGAATTCCAGCAGTGGCAGTGCCCCACGTAGAACATTGAAAATGATGTAAGCATTGACAAAAGCAATTTCTATTGCTGCCCAGAAGAGACGGTGCCACCATTTCTTTGATCGCCTGTCAAGACCATAAGTTGAACTTAATCTGTCTGCATGATCCACACCACCCATGTTTTTATTGTAATCATATACAATAACTGGACATGTTATAGTCATACTAGTTTCATCTTTCTGTTTTCTTGACACTACGCTCTGTTCAGTGCCATGGAAGTTTGACACAAAATACACTACTTTATTGTCCCCCCATTGAAATACTGTTACGTCTAAAGATGACACTGTGTGATTTGATTCCCCACACTTTAGACATTTTTCTTTAGGTAAATTCGCTGGCAAATCTTTCCTGTTTGTTCTAATTGTTCCACAGGCAAATGTATTTATGAATTTTAATTTCTCCAAAAGTGGAATAGAAGTAAAAAAAAATTGTCAAAGTACAATTTTCTGTACTGACCCCAATACGGTTTAGACAATTTCAGTACTACTCTCTCCCCTAAACCATACCCTTCAAAGTCCTTCTCCAGTGTCTCATTTCTACCTTGATACACTTCAAAATCGAGTGTGTGTACTTTTTGATCACAAATTGCCCATAGTTTATAGCCTCTTTTGATTGGTTTTAATGGATTGTATTGCTTTATGCTACTTCTTCCCTTGAAGACAATCATTGATGCATCAATACTGAGTTCTATAGTGCCCCGTATATGGACATAAATTGCTTATTCAAAGCAGTCAGAAGCGGGCATATTTTATACAATTTATCAGTGTTTGTTTCTGGAATTTTTGCGTTATCATTAAGATGTAAATTACTCAAAATAAAATCAAACCTGTCCTTACTCATGCATTGCCTTACAGTAGAAATACCAAGGTCATCACATGCAGACCAGTAGTGTTTCCACGACGGCAGCTTGTCGTAACCCATAAATAAATTAATTCCCAAAAAGCAAACCGCTCATGTTCCTTCAGATTTAAAATTTTTCTCTTCTGTGTTGCGTAAAGATTGCTCTGGAAAATGATGTCTTCTACAATTGGCTTCAAAATGAAAATAAAAAAATCAGTAGCTGTGAGGCAATCCTGAAATAATTCTTCCACAGGCCCTGCAAAACGAATACATGAATGGAAATAGTACTGCAGTTGTCACAGACGGAACAGGATTCTAGAGTAATTCGTGAAATGAAAAAGAAGAAATTGACTAATGCTGAAAAAGAATTTATGATAATCTAAGTGTAAGAAGATACTTCACTATATCTGTATTCACAGTTCCTTGTTTGAATGTGTTTGTCTCTCCATATTCTGTTTGTCCAATATTCACATTGAGGTGAGGATGTAAACGGTAAAGAACTCTCTGAGGCATCAATATGTGAACAAGTAGAGTTTGTTTCAAAATCTGCCTCTTGCAAATTGCACGAAAAAGCTTTGTCATAATTATTAACATTTTGTCATCATCTTCTATATCAGTATCCTCTGCGATATCAGAGGGAATGTCCTCATACAAAATTGGTTCAATCTCTGCATCACTCGAAGGTCGAAAGTAGCCACCAGTTTTACGGTTTTTGTCCATCTGTGTGAGAAAAAGTGGACACAACAACTAGTGAGAGGTAATGCACTGTTGCTACAATAAAGTGTTCGCACAACCTGGCGGTATTTTCCACTTTATCTCATTCACTTGTAACGTAATGCTTTAAACTATTATAAAATACAAAGAAGGTAAGTACTTACAATGGAAAACTCAAAGGAAGTTTCAATAAATTGTGTACAAATGCAGGGAAACACCATGGAAACAAGCACATACAATCTTCTGTTTTCACAGCAGTGCGCGTAAAACAATTCAAGCTCTATGTATTGCACAATAACATCTATGAAACAGTAGAGCAGAGTTACTGTTACGTACCGACAGGCTCTCAGATCACGAAACTGCACCACAAAATAATAATGAGTCAAAACTTACTGGTACTTTTAAGTACCGTCAGGCAACAAAGGGTTAGCCCTGTGTCTTATATTTACATTCATGGCATGCACTATATATTTTAAGTAATGACTACTGTAATATGGTAGCTTAAACCATTTTAACCCTTCATCCGTGAAAATAGTCCAAGACTGAAACCAGTAGAATGTGGGTTTAAAATAAAAACAGCTGATGGTTCAAAGAAGCCATATTTCACTTAAGTGGTAAAGTGAACAAGCATAATTTGAGAATGAGTACACAAAACCTGCATGCGTGCCTAGAACATGAATGTAATTACCCAAAAGTCAATGTTTTTACACCATAACCAGATGTAGAGTCAGTAGCCCTTTCTACTTTGCAGAATCTGCTGATAGAGACATAACATATCTTATGTCTGGCTGTTGCTTCGGCTGCCAGAAGAGTTACCCAACTTCATTTTGCATCAGGATGGACCCCAGCCACGTGGGCATAACATCATACAGTCACCTCAAGGAACACCTGGATTTGTTGCGCAGGGCTCAATGATGTGCCTTTCATGTTGTGGCCCCCATGTCACCTGACCTGACACCACTGGATTTATTTATTTATTTGGGGATGTGTGAAGGACGTGGTTTACCTACCCTTATTTCTGCAGGACTTCAGCAGCTAAGGCATCAGACATCAGCATGGTTAACTGACTGATTGGCCTAAATTGGAAATGGTCTGGCAGAAAGTGCAGCACTAAATAGACGTCTGCCATGTCACAAACGAAGCCCACATCAAACATCTGTGAATGAGCATAGAAGCTGTGAAAGTTAACCTTTCAGTCCATATGTGTGTTCCTGAAATAAAGTCATCACTGTAGTCACAGAAATACTTTATTTTTGTCCCATTTATTTTGAATCAACTTCTTCACCCTTCTATTACAACAAAAGCCAACAATTTGTCCAAAATATTAGAAATTTTTCTACTTGCGACTATTTTATAGCTGACCGGAGTGGCTGAGCGGTTCTAGGCTAAAGTCTGGTACCGTACGACCGCTACGGTCGCAGGTTCAAATCCTGCCTTGGGCATGGATGTTGGTGATGTCCTTAGGTTAGTTAGGTTTAAGTAGTTCTAAGTTCTAGGGGACTGATGACCACAGCAGTTAAGTCCCATATGCTCAGAGCCATTTTTTTTACTATTTTATAACATTTACGTGATTCAAATATGCAAAATCCAATACATAACTGCAGGATAACTACTAGAGCTTCAAATGAAAAAAAGAAAAGTGATAAATGCACTTGTAGCAACTTACATGTATTGTGTTATTGCATGGTTTATTTAATCTACTTCATGTGGAATGCTAAACTATAATAATAAGCAAGTTTATGCATGCCAGTGTGAGAGCAGAAATGGGCCAAAGGTGCACTGCATTGCGATCAGCTAGGTGTCACTGGCATTAGGCAGCTGGTGGCCTATGTATGGCGAGGAAACTCGAACATAAACTGTTCTGATCTTGATGCAGTCACGAGTTCTTTCACAGAAATGTTTCAGGAAGTTTTTGCTATTACTGGTGGGTCAGAAAATGAAGAAAATCATCTATAAGACACACAAAATATGGCTGTTGACCAGCCACAGCACAGACTAAGTTCAAGTAAATCACTTAAGGTGCCAATAAAACAGACAGACATATTGAGATTTAATAATGAAGCAAAGGAAGGAACTCAATCTCACAACTTTGTTTCTACATTTGCGATGTTTATCATTAGACTGTAAGCAGATGCAGCACTACATCATCTTGAGCAGAAAGCAACATTTGCTCCAGAAACTTCCACATCCTAAAGTGTTGCCAAATACTGCAGATGCTTGGAGTTAGAATTCTGAGAGGTGGGCAGTTTTATTGGCACCTTAAGTGATTTACTTGAACTTAGTCTGTGCTGTGGCTGGTCAACAGCCATATTTTGTGTCTATGACTGCACGAGTCAATCGACCTGTATCAGATGTGGATCAGTAGCCCATGAACCCAAATCCCCATGCACATCTCCACTGAAGTGAGTTAACTGCAAAGGTGGTCTACATCTTCATCTACAGCTATATGCCACAAGCCACCTATATGGTGTATGGCGGAGGGTACTTTGAGTACCTGTCACTAACCTGTTTTCCTGTTCCAGTTACAAATGGTTTGCAGGTAGAACAGTTGCTTTTATGCCTCCGTGAGGGCTAAAGTCTCTCTAATTTTAGCTTAATGGTCATTTTGCAACATACATGTAGAAGGGAGCAATTTATTGGTTGACTGTTCTAGGGAAAAACACTCTCGGAACTTTTAACAGTAAATCACACTGTGATGTGGAACACCTCTGTTGCAGTATCTGCCACTGTACTTGGCTGAGCATCTCTGTGACACTTTCATACTTACTGAACAAACTTGAAATGAAATGCACTGCTCTTCTTTGGATCTTCACCATTTCCATCATCATTCCTATCTCGTACAGATTTCAGATTGATGAGCATTATTCAAGTATTATTTGAATGAGGGCTTTATGAGGTACCTCCTTTATGGGTGGGCCACTCAGTCTGATATCTGCCTTATCTTCTGTCAGTCCACTTTAAATCACTCCCTGCATATACTCCCAGAGATTTTATGGATTTGACTGCTCCCAGTGATTGTTCTGCAATTTTTTAATCACAGAGTAATGGGTCTTTGTACCTGTTTATGCACAATGTGTTACGCTCGTCTGCGTTGAGAGTCAATTGCAACTCCCTGCACAAATGTCACTCACCTGGAGGTCTTCTTGCATTTCACTACAATTTTTTAGCATTGTGACTTCTCTGTCATTATTTGCATTAAGGATCATGGGACTTTGACATTATCAATGATGTCATTTATATATATTGTGAAAAGTAATGGTCTTGTAACTCTCTCTTAGGGTCCACCCAAAGTTACTTTTACATCTGGAGGTTCCTCGCCATTGTGAATGACATACTGTGTTTTGTTTGCTGAAAACTCTTCACTGCAGTCTCTTAGCTTGTCAGATATACCGTATACTTGTATTTTGTTCATTAGGCAGCAGTGCAGAACTGTATTGATTGCCTTCCAGAAGTCAAGGAACAACATGAACCTGGGTGACAGTGGTTACTGCTTTCTGGGTCTTGTGGACTAACAGGGCTAGCTGGGTTTCATACAATCATTGGTTTTAGAACCCATGTTAATTCCTACAAAGGAGATGTTTGGTCTCCAGAAATGTCATAATATGCAAACATAAAACATATTCCAGAGTTTTGCAACAGACTGATGTCAGAGGGATAGGTCTATAGTTTTGTGCATCTGTTCGATGACCCTTCTTGAAAATGGAAATGGCGTGCACTTTTGCTCTACCAGTGACCTATGGTATGCTGCTGGTAGAATAGGAGCAAGTTCTTTTGCATGCTTAATTAGAATCATACTGGTATCCTGTCAGTCCAGTGGGTTTGACATCTGTCGTTCTGATGTGTGTGTGATGATTTAAAGGAGAAATCCTCACAGAATCAGTTTTGAAAAAAGATATTTAGTATTTTCGCCATCTCTCTGTCTTCCTCCATTTCAGTGTCATTATGTTCACAGTGTGTCTGGATACATTGCTTTGATCTGATCACTGATTTAACATAAGACTTTTTAGGATTTTCTATCAAGTCAGTAGATAGAATTTTACTTTCAAATTTGTTCAGTGCCTTTTGCATGGCTCTCTTTATACAAATTTTGGCTCGGTTCAGTTTCTGTTTGTCTGTGAGGCTTCCTCTCCTCCTGAACAGGCCATGAAGGCCCAATGAAACTGACCAGCCACCATGTCATCTTCAGCCCATAGGCATCACTGGATGTGGATATGGAGGGGCATGTGGTCAGCACACTGCTCTCCCGGCTGCATGTGGTTCCAAGACTGGAGCCACAACTTCTCAAAAGTTGCTCCTCAGTTTGGTCTGTGAGGCTTGATTGCATTTAAATTTGCATTGAATCTGTCCTTGCTTTTGTAGCAGCTTTCTAACGAGGCTGTCACCCTATGACATGTCTTTCCCATTGCTTTCAACTTTGCTTGGCACATATCTGTCTAAAGTGTATTGTACAAATATCCTTGATTTTTGTGCATTGATGTTCAACATTGTCAGGACTGAAGATGCAATTTTCATGTTGGTCATTTAGGTTATCTGAAAACTTTTCCTTGTCACTTTTGCTAAGCAAAAAATATCATCCTATCTTTATTTATATTTTTATTTGCGGCTATAATCTGTGATGCTGTAATGATCTTATGACCACTGATTCCCTTTCTACACTAGCTAAGCTTGAAGATTGGGGCCTGTTGGTAATCAGGAGATCTAATATGTTGCCTCCAAGAGGGGGTTCTCTGATTATCTGCTCAAGCTAATTTACAGGCAAAGCATTTAGAACAGTTTCACATGATTTCCTGTCCCTACTACCTATCCCAATCCCTTGCAACTCCTAGTCAGTAATAGGTAAGCTGGAATCTCCAACTAATACCATAACATGGCCAGTAAATTATGTGAAGTATTCTCCAAGTTTCCCATCAAATGCTCTATGCTCTGCCACTACTGATCCTGAGAGTAGGGGGTGAGGTCTATAAAACAGCATCTGATTACCATGCTTGATACACCTTCGACATTTATCTTCACCAAATTATTTAGCATCAGCTCTGCTTTCTCTCTGTGAGCAAGACAGTTTGTCTTCACTAAAGCAGCCAGCTGCCTGTAGGAACCAACACTGGCCTCTGAACCCACATGACATGTGTAATTCATGCCAGCATGAGCCATGATTTGCAGCTGACCACACCCGGTGTGCTCAGTCACTGCTGACAGAGCCTCCTACGCATCTAAGACATTAGTACATGACACCTGATAAGCAAACAGAGGACACTGGCTATCTTTTCCGACTTGCCTGCTAGTTCCCTAAGGGGCTCATCTAATGTTGGGGCTCCCAATGACAAGCAACCCCACCCTCTGCCCATGTTTGGCCCTTTCAGGAAGATCAGCTCCAGTTTCAATAGACAAGATGCCCTGTGCTGGTTCAGATGTACTTTTACTACTGGCAATCACTCAAGCCTGTTTTTTAAACCATAGGGGTTAGCCACTACCCATTTTTGCCATCTGCCCAAAGATTTGTGACCCCACCACTATTGCTATTGAACGTCAGGTAAGTGTCAAGTGGCCAGGGTGTGTGAATTGAAAGGTGCTGTGACACTGGGAATCAAAGGCAACATTATAGGCACTAGAAGTGCCAAAGCATTCATCTCAGGTGCCCCAGTGCCACTATAGGGTACTATCCTGTTGATTGTGGCCAACACAACTTCCAAATGTTTACAGACAGTGGCCAATTCCCCCTGCATCTGTATACAACTGGCTAAGCCGCTAGACGCCATCCCATTTGGGGCAGTTATATGCGGTGAGTAGTGGAAAATTCCGAAGATCTAAGTAATTAGGAAAATACCCTGTAGTGAAGCAAAAATAAGCATTGAAGGCTCTGTGCCATCTAAGCTTTATAACCTCATTTTGCTGTGGCACTGACAAAGTAGCAACTTATAAACAATACCTCCACACAGACAAAAACCAATGAAGTTGAAAAAAAAAGTATCTATAACTGCAAATGCAGCAGCAAGGTAATCATTGTTATGTTACCCACATCTACCGCAAAACTGACTGATACATCAGATAGTCAAGGGAGTTTCACTATAGCATTAAAGGACTGTGTAATAAAATCATCTGTAGTGTAGACAAAGGTAGAGATATTCCAGATGGAGTGAAGGAGACCATAAATACCAAATGTCTACATTTTATTATCCGATGGAGACACACCCAAAACACATGCATACACAAGGCTAGAGCTGACAGTCAGAGATTGTTGCTTCAGCATTGTTTAAAGAATTTCCTCATTGGAACACTTGATCACTGCTAGGTCACCACACATCCTTATCTATACTGACAAATAGTGAAAAACCCACAGGAAATACTGAATCAAAATCAAATGCAGTTGCACTAAATGCATTGGATTACAGAGTATTTTTGCTGTCTCACAGTGAATTTAAGTTTATAAATGTTTACTATGTGGATGAAACCTACCACTCCTGCTAATGACATAGCCACATCTCCAAGGCAGAGAAAAAGATGGAAAGAAAATTCCCACCAATAAATGGTTCTCATTGCATGGCAGAATATTGATGGATTCAGAACTCACACACATAGGCAAGCTAAAACTTCTAGTTCAGGAAGTCCATTAGGTTTATGCCTACATGAAATACACTTTAAAGAATCTGACATACCTGTGCTAAAATACTGTATGCTCTACAGGAAGAATGAGGCTAATGATGAAACAGTAAAAATCGGTCAGTCTGTGTTTGTCAGTGAGCAGCAGTAGCAACTATGACAACCGTATCACACTCAACTCCCAGTTACAGGCAGTTGCCAAATTTATTACTACAGATTACACTACCTTCAGTTTATCTATCACCATATGGCTCACTTGTCAGACACACTCTCAGAGATTTAACTAAAGAACTTTCTTGTCTGTTCGTCCTGCTTGGAGATTTTGGTGCCCATAATCATCTCTAGGGTTCCGTAAGCAGCTAAGAATCCCCTCTTGTCACATGGCATGCCCTTCCTGAACAGAGGTTAGTGACACCCTTATTTTTGAAAAAGGGCTCTTCTATACCATAGCTCTTTCCATTTTTTTCCATCTGCCTTGTGAACACTGCTCAATGGGTAGATGTTGCTGGTATACAATCAAGCAGCCATTTTCCAATATGGTAACACCTTAGAGAAAGGGCAGTCTATAAAAGGAAACCATCGCTATGGATGCTCAACAGAGCAAACTTGACACTATACAATTAACTAGTGACATTTGAATGTTGAAAGAGCATCCAGGACAAACTGTATTTCATCAGAAGCATGACCCACAACAATGCCGAAGCATCCATCACACAGACTTTAGGACAGTAGAAGTTGCAGCCTGATGGAATGATGAATGTCACTCTGTAACTAGGGACAGGTCAGTGGCACTGTGAAGGTTCAAGTCCATACCACCAGTAGTGAAAATTGCATTCTTTCAGATAGTGATGACAAAGACTCAGTGAAAAAATAAATAAAGTAGTCACAGGCCATGGGAAGTGTTCCTGAGTTTGATAAACCGTTCCAGTTTGGCCATCAGAGTCAATTAGGAAGATTTCTGCAAGGAAGGGTAGAACCACACTAGCATCTGTACAGCAAAATTACATTCTTATAACGTCACCACATCTTATTGTGCAGATAATTTTCATTATGTAGCATCCAAGTGAAATGAGACCACCACATTCAAATACTGTGAGGTACTGTGGATAATATAAGATGGAACCTCAATTCTGCTCACACTGACATACAGCTATCTGTTATCAATGTGGGATTTAGAAACTGCCTTGTCTGTAGGAAAAAAAAAACACACCTCCTGACCTTGACAGAACTTTCTGTGAGGTCCTACTGAATTCCCAAGCCAAAGAAATCCTTCTGGAATGTTTGAATAAGATCTGATTATGACAGTTCTTGGACAGAATCTATCTTGATCTCTCTCCCAAAACCAGGAAAGGATCACACATCTTGAAGTAGTTACCACCATCTTGCACTTACCAGCTTTAGAGAAAATACTGTTTAATGAATGGTCACCAATCACATTGTGTGGATTTTGGGAAAAAAAAGTAATCTCCTGAGATGATTCTAGTGTGGCTTCAGCAAGTAATATTTTACACTTAATAATCCAATCCAAATGTAAGTGGCAATATGAAAGTCTTTTGTTTGTGACACCTCGTACAGATGTTTTTTGATCTTGAATAGGCATACGACACTACTTTGAGATACAATATTTTTTTCCACTTGCATCTCCGCATTTTATTGTGATCCTTTTTTAGTGACTGATATTTGAAATACAGAGTGAGAGACAGCTTCTCAAATTATTTTATTCAGGAAAATAATGTCCCCCTATGGGAAGTATTTTAAGTGTTAGCCTTGTCATTTTTCTTTAAACAATATTTTGTCCATTCTAAAATGTCCTGTCAAATGTTCACTGTATATGGATATTTTTTCTAATTTTTTACTTACCCTCCAGTCTTTTAACCATATGTCATCAACTTCAAAAGATGGGGAAAAGGATATGAGAAACGAGCGGAGAATACTAGCTTTAAGTTTTCCACCTCTAAAACTGTGTGCATCAATTTTAGTCATTCATACCCTGTAGTACTGTACCAGTCCAGTAACTTATTCATCCAGTGACTTTATTGTTAACATACATGACTTACAAATTTTATGAATTTGGTGATGCTCCAGGGCCTTATATGTGACAAGAGGCTTAGTTGGCTGCCACATTTGAAACTCTTAAAGCTATATTGGAGAGTGTTTTAAACTTAGAGAGCAGATAGAATATGCTTGCTGCAATTTTATAGAAGCTTTATTTGTTCCTGCATCGATTATGGCTGTATGATTTATGAATCTGCACAAGCATCATATCTATATAAATTAGATGCAGTCCGTCATGAGGGCATTAGTTTGGCTACTGGAGCTTAGAGAACAAGCCCTATTCCAAGTCTTTGCACTGTGATGTGGTAACCACGATTATTCATCTGATGGCAGCTCCTCATGATGCAACACATACACAAATATCACTCCATAGAATAGTCACTTCTATGCTCATGAGTTGCCCAGCTACATATGGAACACTTGTATGCATGACACCCAAATGCCGCAATGCTATTGAGGATTCAAGAAAAGTGGGTCCTCTTATTTGAAAGACCCTGGATATTTTTAAATTTAATGGAGTACAGAAAGTCATTTGCTTCAAATCTTATAATTCAGATAACATTTAGTTAAGATTTTAAATCAGAAGAATGGTTTTTAGGGTATATTATTTCATACATTTAAGCAGTAGAAAGTGTAGGCTTTGCAATCATTTCTCCCGAGTGTGTCTCCAGAATTTGTCTCCTGAATGATTGCACTACTTTGGACACCGAACATCATGATATTGTGAAGACAACAAAACAGCTGAGATGTGAATAAGACACAAAATTTCTCACCTGCTCCAATTCCCTAGTTGTATAGACCATCCAGCACTTTTAGTCAGCAGACTAAACTGTCCATAAAATGTAGAACATCAGTTTCTAGTTAAAATATCAATGGGAGAAAATGGCACTCTGAAGGGTTCCTGGTCATGTGGGATACATGGCACTGAAACAGCTGACAAAGTGGGAGAGGAGGTCCATGTGGAGCCTGCACATTGCAGACTGGCAGCTCCTTGCATGCAGTTACCTCACTATTAAGAAAACAATTATGGTTTAATGTCCTATTGATAATGAGGTCATTAGAAATGGAACACAAGTTCAGATTGGGGAAGGACATGGAAGGAAACTGGGAGTGTCCTTTCAAAGTATTTAGGGAAATCACAACAAAACTTAATCTGAATGACCAGACAGGGATTTGACCAACTGCCCTCTTGAATTCATATTCACTGCACCATCTTTGTCAGTGCTCAGCCATAAAGTGATGTGCCAGTGGGAAAACACACAGTTGGTTGAGAGTGACAGTAAGGTAAGAGGTCTGTGGACAACTCTGTAGTGGCACGTCTGTGGTGCATGTGTGGTAATGCTATAGCTGGTGGGAAACGAGTGGAAACACTGTGGACAATGTAACTTTATTATATCTTCAATTCTACATGAGGCAGGAACACCTCTCCTTGTGAGCTGTGGACTGTACAGCTGGTGTCGGCTACTAGGATGGCGCCCAGTGATGCTGCGTCAGGACTGTGGCCTGGTGGTGAAGGCAAGGCCATGGCCAGTTGCGACAGTGGTGGTTCCCATCACAATGATATGCCAGGTGTTGGCCTGCTGCTCTTTGTTCCACGGTGGCGGAGGCAGCTGTGCGAGGGTCCCGAGCTGCGCTCCTCAGACAGGCAGTGGACATAGACTGGCATTGTGATACTGAGTCCCTCCCTGGGCCTCATGTCGGTGGCAGCTGGCATGGATATCAGGCTGACAGGGCTGTGCCACCAAGTTCTGTGAAGGACCCAGTGTGACAGCAGATGCAGCCTGGTCTCGAACTATAAGTTGCTGCTGGCACTGCCCAGTTGCGTCGCAGTCCAGCATGTCTCTGGTGTTGTGGTGAGGCTACTCAGCGATGACCAAGTATCTGAATCTAATGCCATCCTGTCCTCAAATTCAGGCTCATTTATACTTTACTGCCCATTTGTTTCTCTCAAATCTGGTGTCCAGTCATGTCACCCATAACAAGCAAATTCAAGTCCCATGGTAATGACCCATTTACTGTGTCACTCCTTGCTGTGCTCAACTATCCTCGCCTTGCAATTAACTTGCACACCTGTTATTGATCCCTACATATTCACTTAGCATGGCTGACGGCCAGCGCTGTTACCAAAATACTCCATGGTGGCCTCAATGCTACTTTTAGTCACTTACAAAGATTTTTGATACTTTTTCCTAAAATACTGGGTAGTGCCACTACAATGTCTCCCTCAATGGATAAGACCTGGTCCCTCAAATCTTACTCTGACCCATTACTCTACTTTGATTACAACTATACTCTTTATCTATACAGTTATCCCAACTTCTCTGTTCCTTGCTATTATATAAGTACTATATTAAGTAAGTTGATCTATCTGTCATGTTTTGTCCTGTGAATCCAATCTACTGGAACTTGTGTACCCCAACATCAGGTTTCCTAACACTACATCACCTCAGATATAAAAAAAACCTAGGTGGAGCAATCAGAATCAGCATCATGCTAGCAATTGTGACACTAAGTCATTGGTACTTATTCCAATATGGCTCTACATGCTGTGGCATTTGTTCTGCAGTTACCTGCCCTTCTTGGGCTTAAGGAGTGGTCCAGGCCTGGCACGCAAGTATCATTCAGAAAGGTAACATTCTGTTTTGATAAGATCTCTAGTGGTACAGCTGTGGCTGTGGCACACTAAACAGAGTAACTCCAATCATAGTTGCTGGTAAATGAAATGTAGGTCCTACTGTACCACAGTTAGTCCTGTTAATTAGTAGTCCGCTGTCCCGCAACTCCAAACATTTTGCTCCCATGAGTTTCCATTGCTCACAACAACTAGCAATGATCACTGTGTCATTGTACACTGAACAGATCCGGCGAAGCCCTGCTCTCCAAAAATAATGTTTTGGTTCAGTCACTTCCTTTGGGTAAAGATTTTTCCCTTAAATAGTTACAGGATGCATGTGTCCTTATTCTCTATGACCTTGTGAGTTGGGCATATGGTGACTACCCCATTCTGACATTCCTGGAGTGTATCCATTACTAACTGCCAATTCTTGCACCCCTGAAATTATTTCTTGCAGTCTCCTGATTTCATTTCCTAGCTCCCACACGTTAAATACTAAACTTAAAGACCATTTATGGCTAGAAAATACCACATCTGGCTGTCTGGAAAACTACACTCCACCTTTCAGGTAATCCACTTGCAGTCCCATTACTCCGCGCCGGGCGAAGAGGTACAGTACTGCCAAAACTAGCATTCTTCTCCTCCTTCGCCTGACAACCGATCAGGGATTCATATCACCTCTCCTCCCCTAAGAAGGCTGCTGTCTCTAAAAAGTGATCATCTTATTGTTCTACTGATAAGACTACCACAAATAAATATATAGGTCTACTTCTATCCGTATCAACATTACGTACTACGCTAAACATACAAATAAACTGCACAAAATCGATGCACATAACAACTCTCTTGACCCTCATGTATAACAAGTCTGATGTAACTGGACTTCTCCCACTGCTCACAGTTTCACTTTTTCTTCTTAATGTCCTTCCTTACTTTTACTAGTGCTTCTCATGGAACGCCTTTGGCGCACACCTGAATGGTCGCAGACATTCCACATGCACAATTGATATCCTTGTTGGCAACTGCAGCTTCACATTTATCAGTGACATAGGCTTGACTACTTAGCACAGTCTTTGGTACTGTGTTAAGAACTTCTTTGTCTTTCCTTTCAGTGTATATGGACTCGACATCACCCATTGACCCACATTATACTGCAGTAACATCCCCACACATCTCACTGCCTCTTCCTGTTTCTCCAAAGCCTTTGTATTTGTTCTTTGTTCCCTATTCCACACTTCCTTCAATTCTATTGCAAAATTGCAGATTGATTATCCCTTTCTGCCATTCTTCCGGTCAGTCATGTCGATAGGTGACAACATTTTTGTGCCATATACTATGTCGAAAGGTGATAACCCAGTGCTAATATGTACTTTTGAGTTATGCATCCCAGTTTGAATGATTCAAATCCATTTAGTAATTAATAATTTTCCCAATTGTTTCATTAACTCTCTCTGTTCTTCCATTAGTTTGTGGATGTAATGGGCTAGCCCCCATCTTCTTCACTCTTAGAAACTGAGACAATTTTTTCATCAGATCTGACGCCAAGTTTGTCCCTTGGTAAGTTATCATCATCTGTGGTACTCAGAATTTTAATATCCACCTATTAATTAACACCTGTGCAACAGTGATTGCCTGTTGGTCCAGCATTGGCACTATCTCAACGTAACAAGAAAAATAATCTGTTATGGTCAGCACAAAATGATTACTCACTGGTGTTCGGTTGAATGGTCCTAGCATGTCCACTTTAATGGAACTAAAAGATTCGGTTGCTTATGGCAATCTTTGTAACAATACATACTTCTGACTCAATTTGGCCCTCTATGCACAATCCGCACAATTCTTGATGTATCGAGCCACACATCATCCTTTCCACCAAGGCTTCTTTGCGCCATCCTTCTGTTCATTGCTCTGCATCCACCATCTCCTGGCAATATAAGATCATTCGTCTCATGTAAAGCTTCCAGTTTTAACTTGACTGGCACCACCACTTGTGGTTCTAGTTTTGTCTCTCTGCACAATAATCCATCATGCATACCAAATTGCTGTTGTTTCTTATACAGCCTACAGTCTTCATTGGTGTTCTATGCTGCTCATCATTCTACAAGATAATGACCCAGTGCTTTTAATACAGCTATCTTTCTGCTTAGCCTGTCTGCATATCAGTGTTTCCCTCCTGGCTTGTGGATTACTTCATGCTCAAATCTACTGAGTTTCAATACCCATCTCATTTATCTACTAGACAGGTCCTTCAAGCCTGGTAACCATTTGAAAGCTTCATGGCTTATCATCATCATAAACTTCCTCCCACACAAGTAACATTGAAATTAAGTTATTCCATATGCCAGACTAACAAGGGAACCTCCCCATCACACCCCCCTCAGATTTAGTTATAAGTTGGCACAGTAGATAGGCCTTGAAAAACTGAACACATATCAATCAAGAAAACAGGAAGAAGTTGTGTGGAACTATGAAAAAAATAAGCAAAATATACAAACTGAGTAGTCCATGCACAAGATATGCAACATCGAGGACAGTGTGAGTTCAGGAGCGGCGTGGTCCCATGGTTAGCGTGAGCAGCTGCGCAACTAGATGTCCTGGGTTCAAGTCTTCCCTCAAGTGAAAAGTTTATTTTCGCAAAGTTGTGATCTGTCCATTCGTTCATTGATGTCTCTGCTCTCTGTAATAAGTTTAGTGTCTGTGTTTTGCGACCGCAATGCAAAACCGTGCTATTAGTAGACGAAAGGACGTGCCCCTCCAATGGAAACCGAAAACATTTTATCGCAAGGTCATAGGTCAACCGATTCCTTCACAGGTAAACACATCTGATATATTCTATATGACACTTGTGACGGCATATGCGTCACATGACAGGAATATGTTGTCGGCCCACCTAACTTGTACACTTGGCAAAGGGGTAAAAAGATTATTCTACCTTGCCCAATTCAGGTTTTCTTGTGGATGTGATAATCACTCCCAAAAAAGTGATGAAAACATAAGTGTTTGTCACATAAACTGAAAATAAAAAAATTAAACTTTTCACTCGAGGGAAGACTTGAACCAAGGACCTCTCGTTCTGCACCTGCTCACACTAACCTCAGGCCACGGTGCTCCTGAACTTACATAACCCTAGATGTTGCATATGATGCACATGGACTACTCAGTATGTATATTTTGCTTATTTTTTTCATAGTTCCACAAAACTTCTTCCTGTTTTCTCGATTGATCTGAGTTCAGTTTTTCAAGGCCTATCCACTGTGCCAACTTATAACTAAATCTGAGGGGGGTGTGATGGGAAGGTTCCCTTGTAAGCATCTCACTTGCCATTGTAGAATAATTTCTTCCTGCGGCATTCAATTCTATTGATGCAAAGGAAACAGGATATTCTTGATCATCGATCTCCTGGCCCAAAATGCAGCCAAGGGGGTAGTTTGATTCATCACATGACAATGTAAATTCTTTCTGAAAGTCTGGAAACTGGACTGGATATCAGCACCTACTTTAACTCGTCAAATGCTCTCTCACATTCCTTTGACCACAAAAACTTAACCCCTTTCTTCAACAATTGTGTAATCGGTCTTGCAATATCCGCAGATCCCTTCATGAAACCCTTATAATAATTCATGAGACTGAGGAAAGATTGTAACTCCCTAGTAGTTTGTGATATTGGAAAATCTTGCACTTCTTGCACCAACCTTGAATCAGTCATTACACCATCCTTTCTTATGAAATGGCCCAAATAGTTAACTTCCTCCAGCACAAAGTGACATTTTTTAGCACTGAGTGTGAGACGTGCTGCCTGTAATCTGCTGAATACTTCTTTTAGATGTTGCCCACGTTCCTGCATTGCCTTTGAATGGATGATTACGTCATCAAGATATACTAAGCACTGGTGTGGTTTCAGTTTTTATTTACACGTCAAGTTCCGTAGGATGAAATTGAGGAGCAAATCTCCAAGTTCGTGGAATGTGCCAGTACATGAAATTACAACATAAAAGTAATAATAGACAAAAATAAAATGTTTATGAACCCTAAAAAAGTCAAGCCATAACCTTAAGTAAACGCAATCAACAATGTAACATAAGAATCAGCTTAATTTTTCAAGGAACTCCTCAACAGAATAAAAGGAGTGACCATGACAAAACTCTTCAGTTTCGATATGAAAGTATGTGGATTACTGCTAAGATGTTTGAATTATTGTGGGAGCAGTATACTGCACACCTTCCTCCACAAGAGTTAAGGAAGTCCGATCCAAATGCGGGTTGGATTTCTGCGAAAAAAATATATATTCTTTTGAGAGGTCAATGTCATAATACCCAGACTATTGAACAGGAGTTGACAAGAAGTTCATGAACCTACACCAGTTATTGCCTGAATCACCGTTTCTGAGCCAAAAATATCCTTTTAGAATGGGAAGAGTTATCTCAGAATAAAATACCATACAACATAAGCGAATGAAAATAAGCAAAGTAGACTAATTTTCATGTTGAACAATCACTTACTTCAGATACCGCTCAAATAGTAAAAATGGCAGCGTTAAGTCTTTGAACAAGATCCTGAACATGGGCTTTCCATGACAGTTTACTATCTATCTGAACACCTATAAATTTGAACTGTTCAGTGTTACTAATCATATGCCCATTCTGTAAAATTAAAACATCGGGTTTTGTTGAATTGTGTGTTAGAAACCATAAAAACTGAGTCTTACTGTGATTTAGTGTTAGTTTATTTTCTACAAGCTATGAACTTACGTCATGAACTGCATTGTTTGAAACTAAGTCAATGTTGCACACAACATCCTTCACTACCAACCTAGTGTCATCAGCAAACAGAAATATTTTACAGCCACCCATAATACTGGAGGGAATGTCACTTGTATAAATAAGGAACATGAGTGTTCTAAACACTGATTCCTGGGGCACCCCCTATTTGTCCATACCCCAGTCAGACCCCACATCACAGCTATTCTCAACACTGTGAATAACCAACCTTTTGCTGTCTGTTGTTGAAGTAAGAGGTGAAATAATTGTGAGCTATTCCCTAGATTCTGTGTTGCTCCAACTTCTGTAGCAATATTTTGTGATCAACACAATCAAACTCCTTAGTTAAATCAAAAAAATATGCCTTGTTTAACCCATCCAGTACCTCACAGAGAAAAGAGAATATAGCATTTTCAGTTGTTAAATGACTTCTAAAGCTGGACTGTACATTTGATAGCAAATTATGTGATATAAAATGATCAATTATCCTTATATACGCAGCATTTTTCAGTAACTTTAGCAAACACTGATGGTATAAGAAATAGGTCTAAAATTGTCTACATTATCGCTTTCTCCCTTTTTATAAAGCGGCTTTACTACTGAGTACTTTAATCATTCAGGAAACTGAACATTCCTAAAGGAAAAATTACAAATATGGCTAAGTAAGGGCTAACATGTGCAGAACAGTAATTTAACACTCTGCTAGGCACTCCATCATATCCATGGGATTACTCTTCAGTGATTTAATTATTGACTCAATCTTCCCCTGGTCTGTATCACAGAGGAGTATTTTAGACATCTATCTCGGAAAGGCATTTGTCAAGAGAGTTATACAATTCCTAGTAGGAACTAAATTTTTATTTAATTCATCAGCAGTGCTCATAAAATTAATGTTAAATACTGTACATATATCTGATTTAGCTATTAGCAATTTTATTTGCGCACCACATACTCTTTGGCTTCCTAATAACATTTTTAAGCACCTTACAATACTGTCTGTAATGGGCAACTCTTGCTTGATTGTGACTACATCTAACATTTTGATATAATTCCTGCTTTGTTCTACATGATATCCTTATCCCACTAGTCTGCCACCTGGGCTGCCTTTTACTGCTAGTGCTCCATTTATGACATTCTAATGGAAAGTAACTCTCAAAGAGCATGAGAAATTTGTTAAGGAAAGCATTATATTTGTCATTTATGTTATCGGCACATTAAACATCGTGCCACCCTTGTTCCTTCATGAGTTTTAAAAAACTCTCTATTGCCGTTGGATTAACTTTCCTACGTACTTTGTAATTACATGTGGCATTTGTTTGAGTACAAAAGCCTTTCAGTGCTAAATTTGTGCGTCATGGTCTGAAAGGCCATTCACCCTGTTACTAACAGAATGCTCATCTAATAATGAAGAATGAATAAAAATATTGTGTGTGGCTGTGCTACTGTTCCCCTGCACCGTAGCTGGAATAAACACAGTCTGCATCAGATCATATGAATTTAGGAGATCTACCAACATCCTTTTACCTTGCACAATCCTATGCAAAATTAATACTGAAGTCACCACATATAATCACTTTCTGGTATTTCCTATAAAGTCAATCAAGAACCCTCTCTAGCTTGAGCAGAAATGCTCTGAAGTCAGAGTTAGGAGACCTATAAACAACAAAAATTAGAAGTTTAGTTTCATTAAATTTAACTGCTCTGTACAACATTCAAATATATGTTCAATGCAGTGCTATGATACATCTGTTGACTCAAATGGATTATTGTTCTTACATACATGGCCACCCCACAAGGAAGTTCTTGAAAGATAGCCAAGTAATCTGTATCCTGGTAAAGGAAGCCTCTGAACTGTCAAATTATTTAAGTGGTGCTCTGATATACCAGTAATTTCAGAGTTAACATCTATAAGCAGTTCACTAACTTTATCTCTAATACCTCTTATATTTTGATGAAATATGCTAATTCCTTCTCTACTTGGAAACATGACATCCTATGAAGGTGATTCCTTAGTTGGAGGGACTTCCTTGAAGCAGCTATACCTATCAACTGACTTCAGCCTAAAACAGGTGCAGCTCTAACACTAACTACTTCAGCAATTTTTCCACGAGCGAGTCCACCAAGCTTTGCCAGCCTCCCCTTCCCATAGCTTTTGAGGTGCAGGTCATGCCTAATGAAACAGGATCTACTGATAGACTCAATTGGCACCACTGCAATGTGCCCCATGCCCTCTGCCATCAGTGCCCACTCCGGCCCTATGTTAACGCACCTAAAAGCCCCATTAAAATGATGCCGATCATGACACTGAAACAGTTGCATTAAATGCACATTAGTGCCACCAGTTTGAGTAGCTAACTTTACCAGGTGACCACCCACATCATATTCCTCGTCCCTATCAAGAGTATTCTCTGCTCCGCCCATTATCACTACCTGATGCTCCTTAGTAAAATTCCTACATAACTCTCCCATGCTGTCAGTCACCTGAACCAACCATGCACTAGGCTTCACAATGCTGGTGATCTGGAACTTACTCCCCAACACTTCCTGCAACTGCTGGCCCACACCTCTACCGTGTGAACTAACTACCAGCAGAACCTTCTTCTTTCTGTTAGACTTTGCCACTGATGATGATGATTATGGTGATGCTGACAATGATGATTGGTTTTTTGGGGCACTCAACGGCACAGTTATCAGCGCCCATACAAATTCCCAGACTTTCATGAATGAAGATGAAATGATGAGGACAACACAAACACCCAGTCATCTCGAGGCAGGTGAAAATCTTTGACCCTGCCGGAATCGAAACTGGGACCCCATGTTCGGGAAGCGAGAATGCGACTGCAAGACCACAAGCTGTGGACCTTCGCAACTGACTTAGGCCTCCTAACTACTGAGGACTGCTGCATGTTTCCTACACCTACAGCTACAAGAGCCTCCTGTCCACTCATCTCCGACAGTTGGTCAACTCTATTGCATATACGCAAAGTACAACTGTCTGAATACCTCCTTCTCCTAGCTGCCTTCCCATTCCCCTGCACCCTTCAGCCTCCTCAACCTATCTAGTTCCACCTTTGCGTATTGTAATGGCACCTGAAGGGGACAGATCTTATACTCCTGCTCCTCTATCAACTTATTTCTACTACAGATTCTGGCTTCTCCACTGCATTCCCCCACCCCCATCCCAATGAAAATACTTTGAACAAATCCCACATCATAACCCGCTACTCACAAACCTACGACAGAGCCCACATTTCTCAATCATGGGAAAGTTTTAAAGTTACTGAAAAAAACTAAACATCTACGTTACCTAAATTCTCTCAGTACTCCGTCCAGGAACAATTGGAAGGCTGCCGGCACATTTTTCAACCCAAAAGGCATCCTCCTGTATTGGTACTGTCCCCCATCTTCTGAAAAAGCTGCCTTTAGTCTATCATCAGGAGCCACTACTAACTGACAGTGTTCGCTCTTTAAGTCCAACATCAAGGAATAGTTGCTTTTGCCTATGTTATCTATGGTCTCCGTGACATTTGGAATAGGGTATGCCTATGTTGTAGTGTTGCTATTCAATTAGTGAAAATTGCAACAAAACTGATAGTTCTCCAAACTGTCCATAGACTTCTCAGGTATGATTACAATTCCTACCCCCCCCCCCTCCCCCCCATGCACTATTAATTTCTTCTATTGTTTCATCAGCTAACTGTTGACCTGTGAACTCTTCGAAAACCAGTTGTAATGATCTTGGCGTCCTGAATGGTCTTCAGTATGCTGGTGCTTCTTTTCCTGTTGGACTCCTGTGCTACCTTACTGGCTTGGCAGGCAATGGCCCTCTCAGAAAAAAGAAAAAAAAAATATATTCCTGGAATTTCCTAGTTAGTCCTCTGCCCTCTTATAGCTCACAACACCTGTGTGACAATCTTCCTCATCCAGAATCCCTAGTGCAGCTAACAACGTTCTGTTCAACAACTTTATATTCTCTTTTCCTGTTGGACTCCTGTGTTACTTTACTGGCTTGGCAGGCAATGGCCCTCTCAGAAAAAAGAAAAAAAAAATATATTCCTGGACTTTCCTAGTGGAGTCCTCTGCCCTCTTATAGCTCACAACACCTGTGTGACAATCTTCCTCATCCAGAATCCCTAGTGCAGCTAACAACGTTCTGTTCAACAACTTTATATTCTCGGCACCACAATTATCCACATAAACGGGTACCATTTTTCCTTTCCTGTATGCATACAATACTCTGTTTCACCCCATCACACCTACCAGTAAGTTTGGTTCCACATTCACCTATAGTGATTTTCTAGTGCCTTCTGACACACAATCATGTGAATCAAGCCTTAATGCTATTGCTCGCAGTTCAACTGGAACATTTTGTATACTAAGACACTCCTTGTGGCAGATTAATATTGACAACAGGTCCCCCCAGTCAAAATGTTTTCCCACTCAGTTCTACTATACACTGTCGAAGGTCAATTATGGCATGATGTTGATGTAGAAAATCTAAGCCTACAATCAAGCTGTATCCCTTGTTTGCATAAGACACCACTGCTTAAACTTGGTTGTCCCAACCGAAAAATCCACCACTACTGACCCCAGTGGTTGTATATCATTGTCCCCTACCCCACATAGATCATATCATGGTGGGTTCCACTGCCTCCTACCCACTAAATCCCTCTAGGCTACTGACACATATGTTCCTGTTTCCAACAATGGAGAAGCACCAACTGTGAAGCAGGGGAGGGTTAGTTATGAAAGCAATGCCATCTAATAGCAACAATGGTGAGTCAGCATAGTGTAACACTGACAATGTCTTCACACTTCAATTGACAGTTTGAGGAATCTTATCGTTTTACACTAGAAGATGGCTCTGAAAAATGTTTAATGTATTGTAAGACACTGAAGACCTTCATCTTCTGTGCAGATGCTCACATATTCCCCAAACTCTTACAGAACTTGGAAGAATGTCTTCCATGAGTAATGAGTGTGTTGGGGTGGGACATTACGAATGTAGTGTGTGGACATACAAGGTGAGAATGTGAGTCTCATGGGAGGCATGCATGAGATAGTCCCTGCAGTTGCACTATCATCTATACCCTCGGTGGCGTACAGTGTTTGTTCCGCTATCATATAATCATACAATAAAGGATCCTGTTTTCTATGTATTCGCAATACATTACATTTGTCTATGTTAAAGGTCAGTTGCCACTCCCTGCACCAAGTGCCTATCCACAGCAGATCTTCCTGCATTTCCCTGCAGTTTTCTAATGCTGCAACTTCTCTGTATACTACAGCATCATCCGCGAAAAGCCGCATGTAACTTCCGGCACTGTCTACTAGGTCGTTTATATATATATATCGTGAAAAGCAATGGTCCCATAACACTCCCCTGTGGCGCGCAAGAGGTTACTTTAACGTCTGTAGACGTGTCTCCATTGAGAACAACATGCTGTGTTCTGTTTGCTAAAAACTCTTAATTCAGCCATGCAGCTGGTCTGATAATCCGTAGGCTCTTACTTTGTTTATCAGGTGACAGTGTGGAACTGTATCGATAGCCTTCCGGAAATCAAGGAAAATAGCATCTACCTGGGAGCCTGTATCTAATATTTTCTGGGTCTCATGAACAAATAAAGCAAGTTGGGTCTCACACGATCGCTGTTTCCGGAATCCATGTTGATTCGTACAGAGTAGATTTTGGGTTTCCAGAAATGATATGATACGCGAGCAAAAAACATGTTCTAAAATTCTACAACAGATCGATGTCAGAGATATAGGCCTATAGTTTTGCGCATCTGCTCGACGACCCTTCTTGAAAACTAAAGCTACCTGTGCTCTTTTCCAATCATTTGGAACCTTCCGTTCTTCTACAGACTTGCGGTACACGGCTGTTAGAAGGGGGCAAGTTCTTTCCCGTACTCTGTGTAAAATCGAATTGGTATCCTGTCAGGTCCAGTGGACTTTCCTTTGTTGAGAGATTTTAGTTGCTTTTCTATTCCTTGGACACTTATTTCAATGTCAGCCATTTTTTCGTTAATGCGAGGATTTAGAGAAGGAACTGCAGTGCGATATTCCTCTGTGAAACAGCTTTGGATAAAGGTGTTTAGTATTTCAGCTTTACACGTGTCATCCACTGTTTGAATGCCATTATCATCCCAGAGTGTCTGGATATGCTGTTTCGATCCACTTACTGATTTAACGTAAGTCCAGAACTTCCTAGGATTTTCTGTCAAGTCGGTACATAGAATTTTACTTTCGAATTCACTGAACGCTTCACGCATAGTCCTCCTTACGCTGACTTTTGACGGCGTTTAGCTTCTGTTTGTCTGAGAGGTTTTCGCTGCGTTTAAATTTGCAGTGGAGCTCTCTTTGGTTACGCAGTAGTTTCCTAACTTTGTTGTTGAATCACGGTGGGTTTTTCCCGTCCCTCACAATTTTACTAGGTACGTACGTGTCTGAAACGCATTTTACGATTGGCTTGAACTTTTTCCATAAACACTCAACATTGTCAGTGTCGGAACAGAGATTTTCGTTTTGATCTGTTAGTTAGTCTGAAATCTACCTCCTATTACTCTTTTGTGATCATACCAGCCTAGATCATGAATAAAATACCGGTAAATGTCCTGTTACGTTGCAGGCTACTTCTAACATTACATTTCCTGGCGGCTGGGGAAATTTTTAAGTCTGGCTTTTAGCCACAGAATAGTGCAGCCCACAATTTCAGAAGTAGTTGTTGATCTATGCACTGCACTTTGCAACACTTTAAAGGGCCAATACTGAAAGGTGCACTTGTGTTATTTTTACAAGTTTGGAATATAAAAAAAGATGCTGTGACTTACCAAACGAAAAGCGCTGGTAGATAGACACAATAAAAAACACACAAACACACATACAACTTTCAAGCTTTCGCAACCCACGGTTGCTTCATCAGGAAAGAGGGAAGGATAGGGAAAGACGAAAGGATGTGGGTTTTAAGGGAGAGGGTAAGGAGTCATTCCAATCCCGGGAGTGGAAAGACTTACCGTAGGGGAAAAAGTGACAGGTATACACTCGCACACACACACACACACACACACACACACACACACACATACACACACATACATACATATTCATCAGCACATATACAGACACAAGCAGACATATGTAAAGGCAAAGAGTCTGCACAAACTTCTTTGAAATTATTATATGTTGGGACCATATGTGTTAAAAATGGTAAATATAGTGCATTATTTCCTTACATTTTTTATGGATATACTGAAAATGTGAAAGAATAGAGTACAACATTGTGACACAATGGCACTGTCACATAGTTGTCCTGTAATACCACAGATCACAGTTATTTTGGATTTAGCAATATTTCTGGCTTTCTTCCCAGATTTATATCATAAAATAGCTCCAAAGTCAAGGAGAAATGTCGGCTCATGCAGACATCGCAATTATACAACAGAAACTTTGCAGGAAGCACTTAATGAGATTAAATCATCTAAGTTATCTGTTCAGAATGCAAATGAGAAGTAAGTTTGTACATATGGGCATATTTCCTGTTACGGTTGCAATTTTAGTTGTTGGATTGTGTTGTAACTTCATTTTTTTTTCAGATATAGCATCCACATAAATGAACTTTGAATGAAAATAAAACTAAACAGAATACCATATTTTCTAAAAATGTTTAATGATGTTCAGTTATGATTTTCCTGTCATTGGATTGACATGAGATGAATAGTGAAGCCGTATCTTGACTGCGGTTGAAGAAAAGTCGAAATTTTTAGAAAGAATTTTCCTGGAACCTAATGGCGAAACGATTTTATGACTCGCCATAGTACCCAAACTCGGAGATTTGTTCAGAATGTACTGGTATCGACTGCTAGGGAAGCTGTTGATGAAAATGTAGTAAATAGAAATTTTGATCTTCTCTACCCCGAACCTGAAGGTATTCCAAGTTCCAATACCTGGAACTACGACGAGACTGATCTTGTGGATGATCCTGGAACCATTACAAACATTATAAAGAAGGGCGCAAAATATCCCAAGAAAATAAGGAATGCCGCCAAGACCTGTACTTTCAATATGTTGTATAGGAATGCCGATAGTGAGCTTGCTCTTCTTTACATTAACTACAAATAGAATCATTTGTGGAACACGTGGACTGAACGTGGCCCTTTGGGTGCTAGGTACAACAGCACTTTATCATGATGATTTGACTACAGCATACCTGAAGATTTTTTCATGAACCTGTTGCTTCCTGTACTGAGAAGGCAAGAAGGAACAACAGTATTGATTGGCAACAATTTGAGCTCCCACCAGAACACTGAATTTCTTCGTCATTGCATGCAACATCCATTTCATTGCGTTGACACCAAATGCTACACACTTGTTGCTGGCACTGGATGTGGTGTTCTTCCGACCCCTCAAGAGACACTGGAAAGTAATCTTGACTGAATGGAATTAGTCTTCAACCGGTTAGGGGGATTGGAAATAGTTTTCAGTTGGTATGATTCTTGCAACAATACCTAAACAGGAGTGTCCAGTTTTGGTAAATAAACTTTTAGAGAAAGCTGACGAAAATAATGGCCAAAATCTAAGCGGTGGATTTAAGAAATGCAGAATTAATCCAAAATGCAGAGATGAGGTCTCAACTAGGTTATACAGTCACTTTAATCAAGACGATAAGGAACTGTTATAACGAAAAGAAAGTGACAGCTTCATAGAGCACCTAGCTAAAAAAAGAGAAACTTGACAGGGAGAAAGGAGATATTAAGAAGGAAACAAGTCAATGTCAGCCCTGGAAAGAGCATTTCCGTCTTAGATATGCGAAGCTCATCAGCAGGGTGTGCTACTACACAATCTTCAATGGGCTGAATCCAGCCACAGTTGAGACAAGTATGAAGTTGAAAAAAGAAGGCAGTTCGTCACATCACTAGCAGCTCTAGTGAAAGTGATGAAGACGGTGCAGTGCATGCTGAATCAGATTACAGTTTGTTTGAATATTCGGGCTCTGAAGCTAATATCACGGAGGAAACTCGGGATTTCAAGGAATAAGACAAGATAGTGGGGAGTTATGTAGTGGTGCTATATGGAGAAAGACATTATCCAGATATAATAACAAAAATCAGGAATGATGGTGTAGTTGTTGGTATTATGGAATCAGTAGGGAAAAACTGGAAATGGCTGACAACAAAAGATGAAATCTGGTAAAAGATATGAGGAAATTGTTTATAAAATAAATGCCCCAAGCAAAGAGACAAACGGAATATTTTTGATGTTGCTGAAATGACTAAGTTTTGACGTTTGTTACTCTGTTTTACTTAGACTGCTGCTTCTCTTCGGTTGCATCGCAGTGTTATCATTAATTTGTTTATGAGACTCTTTCTCAACACACTGTCTTAAGTTGGTTTGTATGCAATTATTTATCCTAAAGAAGACCTCCACAATTACAACTTTCAAACAGGCTCTAAATACATGAGCTGGAAAAGTAGAAATGCAACTGTCACAAAGTTGCGCTGCAAGTAGGTACTGTACAACTTTGTACCGCCTATTTAGTAAAATTATATTTCCACAAGTATGTGCTTGCATAATTTATTTCTTTTTAAGGAAGAGTATCACAAAATTGCTATGGTTTTCGGTAGGTGTCTCTCTTCGATATTTTTTTACTGGGTGTACTGTATGTATTTTCCGTTTTATTTTACTTCTAGTTCTCTAGTGAGGACAACAGTTTGCTGGTCGGTAATAACGTCCGCATTTTCCACACACATCGAAAAGACACAAATGCAACACTCATCCCTTGCCTACATGTCGGTGCTTATATGCCAATATCAGAGTCATGCTAGGTTGCATATGTGACGCAGCAAACTTTTGGACTGCCCTTTATAATTTGGTTAACTCTGGTGTCACTTGAGGTACTGGAGCAGTATTGTCTTATCAGAAGGACATACTTTTTTAAATAGCTGAAATCACGAGTATGCCTGTTCATGTTGATATTGAGATTTTTCAAAAATGTTTCTCAGTAATGTGCTAAATTGAAAGACAAGGCAACTGGAAACAGATATTTTCATGTAAAACCTGACAACAGCGGCTCTTAAGGCAGGCTGTCATACTTTGCTAGAAGACAGGCTTATGTTTCTAAGCTGAAATGTATTTCCTCTTTACACTACTTTATGTTAGGTAGGTACTAAGTCAGCTATGATTTTCGTAAATGAAAATACAATGGCGGAAAAAATCGTAACACCAAAACATAATAATTTAACGTAATGAAATTTCGGGAATACATCTGTCTAGGTAATATATGTAGGTGATTAACATTGCAAGATCACAGGTTAATGGAAACGCGAGATAAGCCATAGCAAATGTGAAGTGCTGGAACATTATAACCGCTTAACTGCCAGAATGTTGAATTCAAGAACGCAAATGTGCACGAATTGTGTCGCACAGGTGCCGGATGTCAGATTGTGGGATTGAGTTCTATGCGTGTTGCATTTGGTCGTTCAGTACAGGGACAGTTAATGCCGTTTGTGGATAACGGTTAATTGTTGTCTGATGACGTCCCATATGTGCTTGATTGGAGACAGATCTGTTGATCAAGCAAGCCAAGGCAACATGTTGACACTCTGTAGAGCATGTTGGGCTTCAATAGCGGTATGTGGGAAAGAGTTATCCTGTTTTAAAACACCCACTGGAATGGTGTTCACAAATGGCAGCACAACAAGTCGAATCACCAGACTGAGTAAGAATTTGTAGTCAGGGTGCATGGGATAACCACGAGAGTTCTCCTGCTGTCATGCGAAATCACACCCCAATCTATTACTCCAGGTGTAGGTCCGGTGTGTCTAGCATGCAAACAGGTTTGTTCAGGCCCTACACTGGCCTCCTCCTAACCAACACATGGCCATCTCGGTGTACTGAAAAACGCGCCCAGTGAGATTCGCTCCCAGAAAGGGTCGAGGAGGGGTCCGCTAATCCCCTTGCCCGGCAGACAATAGAGTTGAGGGACACTACCTGGATGTTTCCGAGCTGGAGTTTTCAACCATCAAACAGAGAGAGAGAGAGAGAGAGAGAGAGAGAGAGAGAGAATTAAGTTTCTACCACACACCACTTCAAACTGCAGTAAATACAAGAGATTACATTCTTTTGCTTCAAAAAAATGGCTCTGAGTACTATGGGACTTAACATCTATGGTCATCAGTCCCCTCGAACTTAGAACTACTTAAACCTAACTAAGCTAAGGACATCACACAACACCCAGCCATCATGAGGCAGAGAAAATCCCTGACCCCGCCGGGAATCGAACCCGGGATCTTTTGCTTCACATGCAGTACCATTCAGCAGTCATTATCAGTATCATTTTCATTATAACAACTACACTTCTTGAATACTCAGAAATATCAAGTGACTATACTTGGCGATTAGTAATGTCACTTAATTTTAGTTCTTAATATATAAAAATTAGTGAGGAATTGGGGTGGTGACTCTTGAATGAGGAGTATAATTGTAAAGGGTTGACTCTGAAAAGTGTTCGCTTTTGTTTTGGTGTATTGTAAAACACATATACTGTATTTTAAAAATAATCTGATTTCCATCACAATTTATCAAAAAAAAGGTTCAAATGGCTCTGAGCACTATGGGACTTAACATCGATGGTCATCAGTCCCCTAAAACTTAGAACTTCTTAAACCTAACTAACCTAAGGACATCACACAACACCCAGCCATCACGAGGCAGAGAATATCCCTGACCCCGCCGGGAATCGAACCCGGGTGTGGGAAGTGAGAACGCTACAGCACGACCACAAGATGCGGGCCACAATTTATCCAGGCTTTGGACTGGCTAAAGAGCAAAAGTTTTTTAGGCATGTTTAAAATCAGCTTATAAGCATTGTCAATATATTTTTTAATTTTTATTATTTTTTATATAAGTTGCTATTTACATTTGAACACTATTTATCTTCTGATAAATTCAGTCAAGTTTCTGTTGGTAGGATATGGCTTTCAAGCAATCCTTGATCTCACCATCCTCTTCTTATTTTTTTGCTACTTTTCCCAGTCTTTCATCATGTTTCATGTAGACTTTTTCTGTTTACCTTCCATACTCAGTTCTGCCCTCATCAAGCGAACGCTGAATTTTCTGCTTCTCTTTTCAAACATCTAATAACGTCCAGAATGAGATTTTCACTCTGCAGCGGAGTGTGCACTGATATGAAACTTCCTGGTAGGTTAAAACTGTGTGCCGGTCTGAGGCTCGAACTCGGGACCTTTGCCTTTTGCGAGCAAATGCTCTACCAACTGAGCTACCCAAGCATGACTCAGGCCATGTCCTCACTGCTGTACTTCCGCCAGTACCTCGTCTCCTACTTTCCAAATTTTACAGAAGCTCTCCTGCGAACCTTGAGGAACTAGCACTCCTGAAAGAAAGGATATTGTGGAGACATGGCTTACCCACAGCCTGGGGGATGTTTCCAGAATGAGATTATCACTCTGCAACGGAGTGTGCACTGATATGAAACTTCCTGGCAGATTCCGCCAGTACTGGCGTTAGTAAAGCTGTGAGGACAGGGCGTGAGTCGTGCTTGGGTAGCTCAGTTGGTAGAGCATTTGCCCACAAAAGGCAAAGGTCCCGAGTTCGAGTCTTGGTCCAGCACACAATTTTAATGTGCCAGGAAGTTTCACCTAATAACGTCATTAATTTTCGAATTTGGTTTAGCAAGCATGTTATTAATTATGTAGTGCCAACCTTCTACAGCGTTGGTTGGTCAGTGGCGCTGTTTGTAGAAACTCCAAAGGTTGATAGGGGTTTCTTCATTTTCCAACCACCTATCTACGAAGTAGTAAAAAAAATCATAAAGTTTGCGGATATCCGGTGCATGTGAATGTATCTTCAGCCAACCATCACATACATCTTCAGGCCGTAGCTGCGCCAGCCCAACTCACATGCGAACATGTTGTCTCACTTCTTCGTTTTCTTTGTATTCAAGAGTAAGTTCTAGCTCTTGAACTTTTCTCCAGAGACACTTTTTCATATGGAAATAACATCCATGCACTTCAGCTGTCGGAAATACAACTGTATTTGCTGAAATCGCAGCTGATTCGAAGTCTACGGTGACGTTTGCAGATTTCCATTCTAGATTTTTTTCCATCAAATTTAGGAAAAGATGGACGTACGTCTCTTTTCTTTTGTTTGGCAGTAGTGCAAAGGCAACTGGATAGACGTTTGTCTCATTATTTGTACTCCCAAAGTCGGTGTGAATGGTGTATATTTGAGAAAACTGTTTGCTGCAACCCTTGAACTCACCATCCACAAAAAAGTCTTGTTTACTCCTTTAGAGCCTCTCTTCCTGCCCTTCAGCTAAAAACTATTATCCTCTCTCCTAGTTTGTCGTCGCTTAACAGAAAACTGCTGCCATAGTTCATAGCTAGTAAATCTGCCTTTAGGTCAATTTCTTCTCTTGTCGGTGGATCTTTCTCATTTCCCTGTGATTTTGCCTGCTGCTCTGGCATTTCAGTGACAAAATCATAGCCTCGATTATGCAGGCAACCCAGCTCCTCTGAATATATTTTTGAAATAGACGTCTCTTCGTCTCTTGCCCTCTTCTTTGCGTGGTTCAAGGTCTTCCTTACTTCCAACCGAGGGACATCCGGAGGTCCACATTGATGCTCGAATGAAAAAATCACTGTCGAATCCTTCGTTTTGAACATTCTTCGGCGGTGGTTTGCTCTCTGTCTTGAACAGCGTCACTTTACTGTTCCATCTTCTTTAGTTCTCTTCACTATGTAAGAACAACATTTGTAGTGGAAACATGGCTTACCGTGATTAGTGGTTGAAAATTCCATATCTGAACTACTGTGTCAAAAATACACGAATCGCACGATGTGAACTCTTCGACAGCCAGAGCGGCACAAAGGCTCTGTTTGTGTATCAGACAGTCGGCGGCTTGGGCCTAGTACTGGGAGGGTGGCAGGTCCCTGTGTCCGAGGAGCAGGTAGTTTAGGGTGATTAGGACGGCCCGGTGCGCGGGTAAGCCCGACACAAAGGGGGCAGGTATTGGGCGTGAATCTCATACATTTGTGTTTGGGCGCGAACCTCACTGGGCGCGATTTTGATAGATTCAGCCATCACTGGTGCCGAAGTAGACCCAGCTTTCAACAGAAAACACAAGAGAACTTCGCCCTGCCCTCCAGTGAGCTCTCGCTCGAGACGACTGAAGTCGCAAATGACTGCGATTTGAGGTCATCGCGTGCTATAGGACCTCCGGTTTGGAGCTGCCCTTGAAGTAACCAATTTGTAACAGTGTCATTGTGTGGCAACTGCTACTGCAATTGCTGCTGCAGATGCGTCTCAGAACACATCGAACATGGTGGTCTTCCCTCTTGATACTGCCACATGGCTGTTCAGAAAGTTGAAATAAGTGGTTAGTGTAATGTTAAAACAACAGCTGATTCCTCAAACTGGGGTGCTATCAAGCACGGGGTCCCACAGGGTTCGGTCTTAGGTCCTTTACTGTTCTTGATATACATTAATGACTTACCATTCCACATTGATGAAGATGCAAAGTTAGTTCTTTTTGCTGATGATACAAGTATAGTAATAACATCCAAAAACCAAGAACTAAGTGATGTAATTGTAAATGATGTTTTTCACAAAATTATTAAGTGGTTCTCAGCAAACGGACTCTCTTTAAATTTTGATAAAACACAGTATATACAGTTCCGTACAGTAAATGGCACAACTCCAGTAATAAATATAGAATTTGAACAGAAGTCTGTAGCTAAGGTAGAATTTTCAAAATTTTTAGGTGTGTCCATTGATGAGAGGTTAAACTGGAAGCAACACATTGATGGTCTGCTGAAACGTCTGAGTTCAGCTACGTATGCTATTAGGGTTATTGCAAATTTTGGTGATAAGAATCTCAGTAAATTAGCTTACTATGCCTACTTTCATTCACTGCTTTCGTATGGCATCATATTCTGGGGTAATTCATCGTTGAGTAGAAAAGTATTCATTGCACAAAAACGTGTAATCAGAATAATTGCTGGAGCCCACCCACGGTCATCCTGCAGACATCTATTTAAGGATCTAGGGATCCTCACAGTAACCTCACAGTATATATATTCCCTTATGAAATTTGTTGATAATAATCCAACCCAATTCAAAAGTAATAGCAGTGTGCATACCTATAACACCAGGAGAAAGGATGATCTTCACTATGCAGGGTTAAATCTGACTTTGGCACAGAAAGGGGTAAATTATGCTGACACAAAAGTCTTTGGGCACCTACCAAACAGCATCAAAAGCCTGACAGATAGCCAACTAACATTTAAAAATAAATTAAAAGAATTTCTAGATGACAACTCCTTCTACTCATTGGCTGAATTTTTAGATATAAACTAAGTAAAAAAAAAACTTAATCATTAGTGTCATACAATATTTTGTGTAATGTAATTTCTTGTACAGACATCTTTTATTAACGTGACACGTTCCACATCATTACGAAGTGTCGTATTCATGATCTATGGAACAAGTATTAATCTAATCTAATCTAATCTAATCAGAACTCAGAACTCGGTCTTCTTGAGACCGTGCATTTTCGTGACCATCACTGCCAGCAGTCATGTACAGTGGCTACATTCCTGACAAGTCTTTCTGCACTATCATAGAAGGAACATCCAGCTTCTCACAGCCATGTTACACGACATTGCTCAAACTCAGCGAGGTGCTGATAATGGCATCTTTATCGCTTAAAAGCATTCCTGATTAACATCAGCTCACCATGTCCAATCTCAGAGGTAAAATGACCTTTACAGCGTGTGTATTTAAAGCAAACCTGATTTTCATCTTCATAGTGGCGCTACTAGTGTCACTTGTATGCGACTCGTGCAAAATATGTATAGACATCATCGTTCAGATGTAGAAACATGCCTACCAACTTTGGTTCATGTCGAACAACTTCTTCTTGGTGCAGCGATATTTTTTCCGTTCTGTATGTGGTAATATCTACCACACCAGAAGTGATTTAGCAAAACTATTTCAAATGTCTGTTCATCATTATGTTTAAGTGAACAGCTTTTGTGGAAACTGCTGCATTTTTGTCACTTCATTTTACAATTAAACCTGTAATGTAAAATTATTTATTCCACATCAATAGTATTTATTGTACAAAATGATCCATGGGACATGAAACTAAATAACCTGTGCTGTGACTGCTTGCTATCACGGTTGAAATTCTCCATAGTAAAAAAAATGGTCCTGTCCATGGAAAAATGAACTAGGCCTACTGTATTAAATTCTGAGTTTGCAAAATGATTTAATCAATTCAATTTATTATCATCCATTTTATCATATACATGATCTAGGAATTGTCATAAAAAAAGAGAGAGAGAAAGAGAGAGAGAGAGAGCATGATTTATATTTTAAACAATTCAGGGAAATAATATTTTATTAATTACACTTTACATATTTTGTCTTTTTTTTTACATACAAGATGAAATAAATTACGAGGTTTGTACAAAAAAATTCATTAACGGAAATAACATTTTCTTAATTACACATTACATATTTTGTATTCTTTTTACATGCAAGATGAAAAAGAAAATTTGCAAGGTTTATACAAAAAATGCATTAAGGGAAATAACATTTTCTTAATTACATTTTACCATTTTCTTAATTACACTTTACATACTGTGTGTTCTTTTTACATGCAAGTTGAAAAAACGAAGGTTAAAATGGTGTGTACGACGCGGGACAACCGGGAGATCCGGGAAAAACCCAGGAATTGTTTAGAATTCCGTGAATTTTTCATTGTTTTAAATTCCAGTTAATTTTTTGTGATTTTGATTCGTAAGAACCAATACTCTAGCAAAGGATATTACTGTATTCCGCTATTGCAGAATAATACTGCAGCAGCAAAACATGAACGAGAGGGAAAAAAAAAGAAAATAAAACGTAAGTTGCAAAGGAAATGCGCCGTGTACACAACAAAACACAGTGCTCATACAAGCGTCTGCCTCCAGCAAAGTGTGTCAAACGCTTTAGGAATACTATGCGATGCTTCATAACAACAAATTACCTCCGATGAGCGTGGCGTGACAACTGTTTAATTAGATTCGTTTGGGCATTTGCGGGTGGGCTCTTGCGCATGCGCAGTTGAGTCGCGTATGAGTAGTACCTTCTGTCGCTTCTGGTTACAAAGTATGGCTGGGCGCCACTACTTAATATTTCCCCCGTTTGGAAATATAGTAAATCTGGCGCTGATGCCCAGAGCAGTCTGGGTTGTGGTGGGGAGATGGGTCGTCTCCACATGACCTGTGTTTGCGTTCAGTGATTTTGTTGTTTCCTCTTCATTTATTGCTCTCACATTAAATGAGAACAAACGGATTAAAATACGTTCGCATAATTACGGAAGGCTAAAATATGTTATTAGTTTATATTTTATTTCCACCTTCCTGATAGTCAAGCATTATTCGCCTTGCAGAAGAATTAAGTTATTTTTGTCGATTTGCTAAAGAGATTTGGATTTCATTAATCTTTTCTGCTTTATTTGAAACGAAGTGTTTAATTTCATACTATTGGCTAGTGTCAACTGTTCGCTGCATTTCAAGTGCACGTGTGGTATTATGCCATTATAAAGAACCGAACATGAGATAACACAGTACTGGTACTCCAAGAAAATTTACATACGAATCTGGACATATGAATGTGCATTTTAAGCCGAATTATGCATTTTAGTATGGTTCACGAAATTCCGACGCTCTTGAAGTATCCTCTGATGTCTTATTTCTTTTATGACATAATGTAAGATCTTTTAATGTTTTACACGTAAGAACATATGGGCTTCCTGCGTCATCGTAGCTGCGTAAGCGCGGTGACGCCTATTATCTGGCGCTCTCTTCCAACTGCTGAAACGAACCTACACTCCTGGAAATGGAAAAAAGAACACATTGACACCGGTGTGTCAGACCCACCATACTTGCTCCGGACACTGCGAGAGGGCTGTGCAAGCAATGATCACACGCACGGCACAGCGGACACACGAGGAACCGCGGTGTTGGCCGTCGAATGGCGCTAGCTGCGCAGCATTTGTGCACCGCCGCCGTCAGTGTCAGCCAGTTTGCCGTGGCATACGGAGCTCCATCGCAGTCTTTAACACTGGTAGCATGCCGCGACAGCGTGGACGTGAACCGTATGTGCAGTTGACGGACTTTGAGCGAGGGCATATAGTGAGCATGCGGGAGGCCGGGTGGACGTACCGCCGAATTGCTCAACACGTGGGGCGTGCGATGTTGTCGCCAGTGGTCGGCGGAAGGTGCACGTGCCCGTCGACCTGGGACCGGACCGCAGCGACGCACGGATGCACGCCAAGACCGTAGGATCCTACGCAGTGCCGTAGGGGACCGCACCGCCACTTCCCAGCAAATTAGGGACACTGTTGCTCCTGGGGTATCGGCGAGGACCATTCGTAACCGTCTCCATGAAGCTGGGCTACGGTCCCGCACACCGTTAGGCCGTCTTCCGCTCACGCCCCAACATCGTGCAGCCCGCCTCCAGTGGTGTCGCGACAGGCGTGAATGGAGGGACGAATGGAGACGTGTCGTCTTCAGCGATGAGAGTCGCTTCTGCCTTGGTGCCAATGATGGTCGTATGCGTGTTTGGCGCCGTGCAGGTGAGCGCCACAATCAGGACTGCATACGACCGAGGCACACAGGGCCAACACCCGGCATCATGGTGTGGGGAGCGATCTCCTACACTGGCCGTACACCTCTGGTGATCGTCGAGGGGACACTGAATAGTGCACGGTACATCCAAACCGTCATCGAACCCATCGTTCTACCATTCCTAGACCGGCAAGGGAACTTGCTGTTCCAACAGGACAATGCACGTCCGCATGTATCCCGTGCCACCCAACGTGCTCTAGAAGATGTAAGTCAACTACCCTGGCCAGCAAGATCTCTGGATCTGTCCCCCATTGAGCATGTTTGGGACTGGATGAAGCATCGTCTCACGCGGTCTGCACGTCCAGCACGAACGCTGGTCCAGCTGAGGCGCCAGGTGGAAATGGCATGACAAGCCGTTCCACAGGACTACATCCAGCATCTCTGCGATCGTCTCCATGAGAGAATAGCAGCCTGCATTGCTGCGAAAGGTGGATATACACTGTACTAGTGCCGACATTGTGCATGCTCTGTTGCCTGTGTCTATGTGCCTGTGGTTCTGTCAGTGTGATCATGTGATGTATCTGACCCCAGGAATGTGTCAATAAAGTTTCCCCTTCCTGGGACAATGAATTCACGGTGTTCTCATTTCAATTTCCAGGAGTGTATTTCTAACAGGTCGCAGGAAAATATTGCGAATGGTGGTTTGAAAAACGTTACATTCAAACCAAATTTCCTTTTACGCAAGATGAACTATGTCCGAGAATGTACGATGAATTTGTTAAATCACAAAGCTTTTGACTCTCATTTAAAAATCAACTCTTTGAGGACGACCATTTAGAAGAATTTCGAACCCAGAAGCTCAGAAATTTACGTCGTTATTAAAAATTTTAGAGGTACATTTTTGTCATGTATCTTAAAGTGTAATAAGCGCAAAAAAGATAAACATTATATGTGGTAGCTTAGCTTCTCTTCCAGCTTATTAATCTTCGGGACCAATATTATATGTGAATGCTATGTATATTAATTTAAACCATTAAGTTTTCTTATGTGTGTGTGCGCGCTACTTAAGAGTGATCTTGCTATTGGCTGACTACATCACGTGTCCTATGCTGTCATCAGCTGGCTAGATCACGTGACATGAGCTATGACTGGCTTACAAAAGCGCATCACAATCTCGATTTCAACTTCTAGAGGGTTGGATTCCCTCCTTCGAAGGCACACGATTCCAGAGTTTGGGGTACCCTCAGGGTGTGATCTACGTCTTCGAAGAGCTAGTTGCTGTTGCTGTTACGTTTGCTGTCTGTCTGTCTGCCGCCGCCTGCTGCTGCTGCTGTTGCCGTCTGTCCACCCGCCTGCCTGCTCGCCACCAGTCGGGGCTCGCCGCCGCCTGCTAGCCATCCATCGCCGTCGCCACTGCCTGTTGTCCTTACGTTGCCGTCCGTCCGCCACCGTCCATCGTCCCCGCCGCCCGCTATCCCTCCGTCGCCGTTCGCCCACCATGAGCACTCCCACCTCAACTGTCATCTACACCTCCCCCTCCCCCTCTCCTACAGTCACTTCCTGGAGTGCCGCCCCTGGCCTCCCTCTTTACACCTCACCTCCCCTTCCCCCACTTACCCATTCCCCTATCTCCTCCCCACCTCTACACCCTTCCTCCAGACCCTCAACAGCTCCCACTACTGCCCCCACCCTCACATACGCCTCTGTTGCTGCCTCTGCTACCACCCCTCAGGTGGTCGGCTTCCCCTCTCGGCCCCCCGTCACTTCATCATCTTCATCCCCCGCACACATCACGTCACGCTGAGCCACCGTCGCCAACACTGAACCGGCTGCTTCTCCCGGCACCTCCACTACACCACCTTCCACTTGCCACCTCCCTCTTCTCCCTGTCCCTCTCCCCTCCTCCAAGCGAAGAGTCTCCAAAAAAACCCAAAAGCCCATCATTACTGACTCTGCTCCCACCACTTCTAACAAAATGTCACGAACTCCTCCCCCTCCTCCTGTCATCACCATGGACGCCACCTTCCTCCAGCCACCCGTGCCCCAGCCCCTTTGTACTATCAAATCCCGATCCTAAATTCCTTGATGCCCTTACCCTCACCATGGAGATACGAAAGTATTTACCTGGTGCTCCAATCTCCCAGCTTATTCCCTACAGGGACTCAGTCTTTATCAAGTCCCCATCACCCTCCTTTCACATGGACCTCCTCCGTAAACTCCCACGTGTTATGAAACTTCCTGGCAGATTAAAACTGTGTGCCGGACCGAGACTCGTACTCGGGACCATTGCCTTTCACGGGAAAGTGCTCTACCAACTGAGCTACCCAAGCATGACTCACGCCCTGTCCTCACAGCTCTACTTCCGCCAGTAGCTCGCCTCCTACCTTCCAAACTTTACAGAAGCTCTCCTGTGAACCTTGCAGAACTAGCACTCATGAAAGAAAGGATACTGCGGAGACATGGCTTAGCCACAGCCTGGGGGATGTTTCCAGAATGAGATTTTCACTCTGCAGAGGAGTGTGCGCTGATATTAAACTTCCTGGCAAATTAAAACTGTGTGCCGGACCGAGACTCAAACTCGGGACCTTTGCCTTTCGCGCGCAAGTGCTCTACCGACTAAGCTACCCAAGAACGGCTCAAACCCCGTCCTCACAGCTTCTATAAAGTTTGGAAGGTAGGAGGCGAGGTACTGGCGGAAGTCAAGCCCATAGCGTATTTTCCTCCTTTCTTCCCTGAGTCCCTGCACCCCCTCCTTGGCTGTTTTCCTCTCCCGACCCTTCCCTTCCCAGCCCTCCTTCAGCGCTCCCCCCAACTAATCTCCCTTTATTTCCTCTCCTGCTCGCCACCTTCCCCTTCTTCTCATTTCCCTTGTCCCCCCCTCCCATGCAGATCCTCCCAGGTTTTTATTTGGTATCAGTGTGCTACGTTAGTGTTGTGTTTTGGTACCATTCTATAGTGTCATCTAGTGATGTAGGTTTTAACTGTGTGCTCAACCTGTTTATTGTCCATGCAGTTCCTTGCTAAGATGTCCATCATGTGGCTGTTTTACACGTTCTACGGACTTTTATGCTCTGACCGTACTTTGCCTGGTGCCTTTTCGTGTAGTGTGTCTTTTTTTTTTTTTTTTTTTTTTTTTTGCAACATACTTTTTTAGATTTTTACAGTCACCGCTTTGTATGTCTTGTTTGCTTCTGTTCCACCTTTTTTGCTTCTATATTCCGCCATGTTATCTCCTTTATATTGTTTTTAAATGTCTTCCTGCCTATTTATGACTCTTGGCTGAAGAGCAGCGCTTATGCTGCTGCCAGCCTGCCCCTGATGGGGAATGGAAATGACAATAAAGGGGAAAAAAATGATTCCAATGCTTTGGAAAGGGACATGCAGTGTTTGGTGGAATTCAAATTTGTACCTTCATAATATTGAAGTATGGAGCGTACATGTTGCTGCACATCAAAGGTCTTTCAAAACGTGTTTTTCCCCCCTGAGTTTCGTTTGCTAAAGTGCTGGGAAATTCTATGTCAGTATATAAAACCATTAACATTCAAAGAATGGATGAGTTTTTCAGTGCCAAGGAAGAGTATACTGTCACTTAACATGGAAAAAGTGTATTTTTAACTGAGAAATCCGGGAATTTTTTTTCCTTCTCCATGTATACACTCTGTTTATGCTGAAAAATCAAAAGATGACGACTATCTGTTTAGATAGCAAAGAAATTCATCAACATTATAGAAACTTTGACCTAATAGTAGCCTCTTTAATTCTTTTTTAAAAATATGTAAGTCTTGTATGCTTTTTATTTCTTGTGGAAAGGCATTGAACATTATTTTGGGCAGATACATCACACTATTTTGGTACACAGGTTTTGAATGTATGTTTCTATGGAAATCATGCCTGTTTCTGGTTTGATAGTCATGTACTTCACTGTTTGGAGAAGAGAATTCTTGATTTGACTTCAGGAAACATACTGATTCATATATGAATAAACTAAGGAGGGTCAAAATTTTCAACTCCTTAAAGAGTCCTCTACATGGGTCTCTGTAGACAACACCCTTCAGAATACGAATAGCTTTCTTTTAAGGCTTAAAACAACTTTTTGTGAAACATATATTCCTCCAAAACATAATACCATATCTTAGATTACTATGTATGTAAGAGTAGTAGGGACATAGTACTGTTTCAAAATTGCAGTTTTCTTTAAGTTTTCTTAATAAATAACAGTTTTTACATTATCTGACCTGTCTTTGTTCAGATATACCTGAATATTTCTTGTAGGTAAAACACCTATTGGTGAACAACTACAGATAATACTTGGAACTGCAATTAAATGGAGTAAGAAATCAATGAGCTAAAATTTTTCCTCACAGTTATCTGGTGACTACCATCACCTGCAAAAGAAATCCTTTCTATAACAAAATATAGTTTTATACTTTGCTTAAGCACATGATCAATCTGTTTCCCATTGACATCAAGCTATAATGCAGTTTATGATCAAACTGTTTCCCATTGACATCAAGGCATAATGCAGTTAACATGTCAAGAGAGAGATGAACAGATGAGATATCAGTGCATGATATGGTGGTGGATGGTGAGGTGGTTCATTGCAAAATATCATTTGGTGCAGTTGGGTCTTCATAGTAAAATGCATCGTTCAGTGCTCTCCACAGAAGAGACTGAGAGGAGTCAACAGTGCTGACCTGACAGGCAATTTTACTACAACACTCCATAATTTCCTTTCAAATCATATACACTGTAGCTCTTCTGGTGGTATCTCATGTAGAACAATGGGTAGAATGTTTGTAGGAAAATGATGCACATATATTTCCATTAACATGCCTCAGATGAAGTAAGGTCAGACAATTTCTTGGTGATACGCCTTATGCCACCATGTGTACTGATAAGTGCCATAGCCAGAACAGTGTCTTCATATGGTCTGTCAGTTGCAGTCTTCTCCCTTTTTGTTTGACATTCAAGCTGCCAGTTTGCACTAGTGTCCTAATGATTTCTGCAAGTGCCTGGAGTATTGTACACTTAATTGCAGGATAGTGATCCCAGCACTGGCATACTGTTGTGATGGCATTTCTTAAGCATGTATAGTGTACACCGCATAATATAGTTTTCCTCATTGGCATACATGTCTGTGTGCAAAGAATGTTGAGTCAGGAATGATCTATTGATAGATGTCAAATTTCTTGCTAGTTATGTAGTGCATACAAGTAATTTGTTGAAAGGTTTGATATGACAGAAACTGGCATGAGAGCTCCCCTTGCCTCTTTTTACACAACAACAACCAATTACAGCCACCTTGCCTTTCAGTTTTAGCACATTTTTTAAATATAAGCTACATGAGGAAAGAGTTGTATTCAATGGGATAGCTTATGTTGACAGCTCTGTACTGCTTATTGAGAGAAATAACAACAATAAAATGTAGATAATGGTGATAGACATCCTGGGACTGTGGTGCTCTAAGACAAAACTGTCAGATACATCACACAAATCTATCTTACATGACTAAGTGATGAACTGAAGTATAATTCAGCCAACAGTATGGCTGAGATATGCATCAGTTTATTTCAGTGAGCACAATAACTTTGGGGCTCGCATTGACTGTGAGCACACAAGTATTAACAGTTCTAAACAAACTTAAAACTACTGGTTAGTAAAAAATCACTTGGCTCCAGGTCTGACCAAATTATACCATAATAGTAGACAGTCATCAGTAGTAGGCTACATATCCTGTATTTAGGTGTATAGGTTGATGGTTTAGCCATCATCAAGAGAGTTAAGATAAATGTACTGTTGTAATGTACTGGGGAGTGCACAATCTCTTAAAAAAAATTTAATAACAATAATCAGTTTATGTCTTCTAGACTTGGTAATTACAAAATGAGCAGCCCAGTGTTGGCTAAAGGAACCCTGTTCTTAGAGGATGGAGGAGGGGAGGGGGGATATAGAATGATACTGGATTAGTTCACTTACAGTAAAAGGTAAATTAAACAGAGAATATACATTTGGTAGAACACTTAAGACACTGGAAGAAGGGCCTAAATAGTGCTTCCAGATATTAAAGAAAGGCAGAAATTAAAATATTTTCATCTGACAAATGTCCTCATACATCTCCTCAGAGGACTTAACCAATATCCAGGTCTCTATGCAATCTATGCCTACCCCCGTGAACCATGGACCTTGCCGTTGGTGGGGAGGCTTGCGTGCCTCAGCGATACAGATAGCCGTACCGTAAGTGCAACCACAACGGAGGGGTATCTGTTGAGAGGCCAGACAAACGTGTGGTTCCTGAAGATGGGCAGCGGCCTTTTAAGTAGTTGCAACGGCAACAGTCTGGATGATTGACTGATCTGGCCTTGTAACAATAACCAAAACGGCCTTGCTGTGCTGGTACTGCGAACGGCTGAAAGAAAGGGGAAACTACAGCCGTAATTTTTCCCGAGGGCATGCAGCTTTACTGTATGGTTAAATGATGATGGCGTCCTCCACAGGTAAAATAGTCCCTCATTCGGATCTCCGGGCGGGGACTACTCGAGAGGATGTCGTTATCAGGAGAAAGAAAACTGGCGTTCTACGGATCGGAGTGTGGAATGTCAGATGCCTTAATTGGGCAGGTAGATTATAAAATTTAAAAAGGGAAATGGATAGGTTAAAGCAAGATATAGTGGGAATTCGTGAAGTTTGGTGGCAGGAGGAACAAGACTTCTGGTCAGGTGGCTACAGGGTTATAAACACAAAATCAAATAGGGGTAATGCAGGAGTAGGTTTAATAATGAATAGGAAAATAGGAATGGGAGTAAGCTACTACAAACAGCATAGTGAACACATTATTGTGGCCAAGATAGATGTGAAGCCCACACCTACCACAGTAGTAGAAGCTTATATACCAACTAGATCTGCAGATGACGAAGACATTGAAGAAATGTATGATGAAATAAAAGAAATTATTCAGATGGTGGAGGGAGATGAAAATTTAATAGTCATGGGTGACTGGAATTCGTCAGTACGAAAAGGGAGAGAAGGAAACGTAGTAGGTGAATATGGATTGGGGGTAAGAAACGAAAGAGGAAGCCACCTGGTAGAATTTTGCACAGAGCACAACCTAATCATAGCTAACACTTGGTTCAAGAATCATAAAAGAAGGTTGTATACATGGAAGAATCCTGGAGATACTAGAAGGTATCAGATAGATTATATAATGGTAAGACAGAGATTTAGGTTTTAAATTGTAAGACATTTCCAGAGGCAGATGTGGACTCTGACCACAATCTATTGGTTATGAACTGTAGATTAAGGCTGAAGAAACTGCAGAAATGTGGGAATTTAAGGAGATGGGAGCTGGATAAACTGAAAGAACCAGAGGTTGTACAGAGTTTCAGGGAGAGCATAAGGGAACAATTGACAGGAATGGGGCAAAGAAATACAGTGGACGAAGAATGGGTAGCTCTGAGAGATGAAGTAGCGAAGGCAGCAGAGGATCAAGTAGGTAAGAAGACGAGGGCTAGTAGAAATCCTTGGGTAGCAGAAGAAATATTGAATTTAATTGATGAAAGGAGAAAATATAAAAATGCAGTAAATGAAGCAGCCAAAAAGGAATACAAACGTCTCAAAAATGAGATCGACAGGAAGTGCAAAATGGCTAAGCAGGGATGGCTAGAGGACAAATGTAAGGATGTAGAGGCTTATCTCACTAGGGGTAAGATAGATACTGCCTACAGGAAAATTAAAGAGACCTTTGGAGAAAAGAGAGCCACTTGTATGAATATCAAGAGCTCAGATGGAAACCCAGTTCTAAGCAAAGAAGGGAAAGCAGAAAGGTGGAAGGAGTATATAGAGGGTCTATACAAGGGCGATGTACTTGAGGACAATATTATGGAAATGGAAGAGGATGTAGATGAAGATGAAATGGGAGATACGGTGCTGCGTGAAGAGTTTGACAGAGCACTGAAAGACCTGAGTCGAAACAAGGCCTCGGGAGTAGACAACATTCCATTAGAACTACTGACAGCCTTGGGAGAGCCATTCCTGACAAAACTCTACCATCTGGTGAGCAAGATATATGAGACAGGTGAAATACTCTCAGACTTCAAGAAGAATATAATAATTCCAATCCCAAAGAGAGTACGTGTTGACAGATGTGAAAATTACCGAACTATCAGTTTAATAAGTCACAGCTGCAAAATACTAACACAAATTCTTTACAGACGAATGGAAAAACTAGTAGAAGCTGACCTTGGGGAAGATCAGTTTGGATTCCGTAGAAATATTGGAACACGTTAGGACTTATCTTGGAAGCTTGATTAAGGAAAGGCAAATCTACGTTCCTATCATTTGTAGACGTAGAGAAAGCTTTTCACAATGTTGACTGGAATACTCTCTTTCAAATTCTGTAGGTGGCAGGGGTAAAATACAGGGAGCGAAAAGCTATTTACAATTTGTACAGAAACCAGATGGCAGTTATAAGAGTCAAGGGACATGAAAGGGAAGCAGTGGTTGGGAAGGGAGTGAGACAGGGTTGTAGCGTCTCCCCAATGTTGTTCAATCTGTATATTGAGCAAGCAGTAAAGGAAACAAAAGGAAAATTCAGAGTAGGTATTAAAATCCATGGAGAAGAAATAAAAACTTTGAGGTTCGTCGATGACATTGTAATTCTGTCAGAGACAGCAAAGGACTTGGAAGAGCAGTTGAACAGAATGGATAGTGTCTTGAAAGGAGAATATAAGATGAACATCAACAAAAGCAAAACGAGGATAATGAAATGTAGTCGAATTAAGTCGGGTGATGCCGAGGGAATTAGATTAGGAAATGAGACACTTAACGTAGTAAAGGAGTTCTGCTATTTGGGGAGCAAAATAACTGATGATGGTCGAAGTAGGGAGGATATAAAACGTAGACTAGCAATGGGAAGGAAAGCACTTCTGAAGAAGAGAAATTTGTTAACATCGAGTATAGGTTTAAGTGTCAGGAAGTCGTTTCTGAAAGTATTTGTATGGAGTGCAGCCATGTATGGAAGTGAAACATGCACGATAAATAGTTTGGACAAGACGAGAATAGAAGCTTTCGATATGTGGTGCTACAGAAGAATGCTGAAGATTAGATGGGTAGATCAGATAACTAATGAGGAAGTATCGAATAGGATTGGGGAGAAGAGAAGTTTGTGGCACAACTTGACCAGAAGAAGGAATCGGTTGGTAGGACATGTTCTGAGGCATCAAGGGATCACCAGTTTAGTGTTGGAGGGCAGTGTGGAGGGTAAAAATCGTAGAGGGAGACCAAGAGATGAATACACTAAGCAGATTCAGAAGGATGTAGGTTGCAGTAGGTACTGGGAGATGAAGAAGCTTGCACAGGATAGAGTAGCATGGAGAGCTGCATCAAACCAGTCTCAGGACTGAAGACCCCAACAACAACAACAACATGCAATCTATGAAGGATGGTGAAGCAGGTGAGATCCAATGTCACTGTTGACACGAGACAGGTATTACAGAGTGTGGCATATTTGAGTATTACTCAAATGCATAAGCACTCTTAGAACATAAGAAAAAAATTTGACAGACATGTTTGTAAAATGCTAGGATACACTTCACACCTTGCTGTGGAGGCAGGTGAAGGGATGCCAGTACCACAAAGAAGAGGAAACAATAAATACCCAATAACACACTCAGTACAACCCATGACAAGCTGGGACAGGTTACCATATTTAGGACTGATTTGTCCATTTGCCACCTGACACATGAGTGCAGATCAGAACTCTAGTAACAACATACACAAGTGATATATGGTTGAACCATAGCAGGCACCCCACTTTATAGAAATACAGGGTAAGTTTGGCAGCCAAAGAATTTGTACTGTAGCTGGATGCTTTTCAACTGTCTCAAAAAACATTTCAAATTTTAAATGTGCTATTTAAATATGCTCTATGAAGTCAGTGACCACTATACTTGAAGGGTAATTGGTTGTCTGTGTGGGGTTAGTAAAACAAAGGTTTGATTGGCAGTGATAATTGATATTGGGAACATCACGGTCCTCACAGTGGAAACATTTGGTAACCAGACCTTGATCAATGAAGCTAAGTAATGAAATGAAATAAATTCTTATTGTTTTATAATGTAATACAAAATCAAACAACTCAGAATAAAACGTGAACACCAAGAACATGGTCAAAGTTGTAATCAAATAAGTCATTTATTATTTTTTAAACTAATACACCTTCACCAACTTATCACCATGTTTATTTAATTTTTTGTTGTAGATTTCATGAATTTGTGATAAAAACTCTTCTACTTAGAATGAGTCTGTTCATTGTGTTTATTAACTGGGGTAGAGGCACTGAAAAACTTACACCTTGTTTTCAATTTGAAGAATGATGGTGGTGGTGGTTGTTCCATTAGGGCAATCAATGGAATGGTCATCAGTGACCTGGCTGAGTATAAACATGTGCATTTAGTTAGTTTTTCCACGTGTTCCATGCACATATATTATCATTTTTCCTCTATAAAAGAGCTATGATACCACAAGCTGCATTGGTCATTTCTCAGGTTTTGCACATTCCACAACCTTTCCTTTCATCACGGGAAGGTCAAAAGTTGTAGGTAAGTGACACAAATAAAGAAGACCAGTTCAAATAGTTGCAATGCAAAACAGATTTACCCATATTAGTCACTTTGGGGACATCTGGCAATGTCAATACTTATGAGGCTGAGGAAAGCTACTACTCAGCACAAATCTATATTGAGAGCTGGTTCTCCCAGCCCCCACCTACATCATATTGTCTGTCTTGCTGATGTCAGATGTTATGGTCATTCCACAGCATCTGCATTCATCGCTGGGTCACTAACAGTCTAAGTAAAAGTGATACTAGACAGTTATCTGGAGTTATCCTCCCATTTTCCTTTATACAACAGCAAAAGATGGTAAAACCATCAAGTCAGAATATGAATTTACAAGGGGTAGTCTAAGTTTTAATTATCATCCCAAGAAAATGTTACACAGTTTTTTTGTTTATTTTGCAGGTATGTGTCAGCAGTCCCGTTATACATCCTTGCACAACGGTGTCATACCATGCCACTAGAAGAGCCCAGACAAAATAGTGCAGCCCACTAATAAAGTGAAGTATTGTGTGGAAATTCAATTTTAGCAAAAGCAAAAATGTTACAATAATGTCAGGCCAATCCAGACAATCTTTTTAACTGTCTAGATTGGTGTTTCAAGGCTGTAACATTTCTGCTGTTGTTGAAAATGAACTGCCATATGATACTCCACTTAGTCAATGGGCTGCACCATTTCATCTTTGCTTTTCTGACAGTAGGCTATGGTACTGTTGTGCATTGATGTATAAAAGGATTGCAGACATGTAACCACAAACCAAAAAGTTGAATACGTAACCTTATTTTTTCAATGTGATAATCAAAATTTTATGATTACCCATTGCATCCCTGTTCATCAGAGACAAAGTTATCATTCCCCAGGAAAGTGTGATAGGACCACTGTTGTTATCTATACATGTAAATAATTCGGTAGACAGGGTGGGAAGCAGTCTGCAGTTTTTTGCTGATGATGCTGTGGTGTACGGTAATGTGTTGAAGTTGAGTGACTATAGGAAGATGCAAGATGTTCGGATACAGAGTTACTAGTGTCCAGCTTGACAGTCAAGTCATTTAAGTATCTGGGTGCAATGTTGCAAAGCAATAAGAGGAGGAACAAATATGTGAAAACTGTGGTAGGGAAGACAAATGGTTGACTTCAGTTTACTGGAAGAATTTTAGGAAAGAGCGGTTCACCTGTAAGGGAGATTGCATAAAAGACACTGGTGTGACCTATTCTTGAGTACTGCTTGAATGTTTTGGATCCATACCAGGTCAGATTGAAGGAAGACATCGACGCAATTCAGAAGAAGGTTGCTAGATTTGTTATTGGTAGGATTGAACAAAACCTAAGTGTTATAGAGATGCTTTGGGAATCCCTGGAGGGAAGGTGGCATTCTTTTCAGAAAACACTTTAGAGAAAATATAGAGAACCAGCATTTGAGGCTGACTGCTGAATGATTCTGCTGCTGCCAACATGCATTGTGCATAAGGACTGTGAAGATAAGTAAACAAGAAATTAGGGCTCATATGGAGGAGTACAGATAGTTGTTTTTCCCTTGCACTATTTGCAAGTGGAGCAGAAGGGGAAATGACAAGAAGTGGTACAGAGTACCCTCTGCCAAGCACCTTATGGTGTCTTGCACAGTATCTACATAGATGTAGATGTGGCTGGTTGCTGGGAAAGATCAGACTTGTTTCCACTTCCAGTACACCAAAATGTCCTCGTAATTTAGAGGCAGGTTCGAATGACACTCTAAATGACACAACATTTAAAATATTCATTGCATTATTATGAGAATGGGTGATTATTCAGTTATTTAATTAGTGCACATAAATTGCACAAAAGGTTGTCTGTCAAAGAATTTGAATATAAAACAGATGAGTATGCACACATGGTCTCTTTGTTTAATACAACAAACATACTTTTGATATAAAATCTTACTTGATAACATAATCATTAACTGAATAGAAGTACTAATTCTTTTTTTAAAAAGGCAGCAGTTCCAGAAATCACCCTTTTAACTCTTTTAACACTTTAGGTATGGGGCCAGACACTTTATAAAATTGTGAAATATATGCTACACTTGTCTTGTTGTTACCTAAATGAGAAGGCAGGGAATCTGTCTTGTTGGTAGATAAAACATCTAGTTAAAAAATGTGGTATAACAATTTTCATATACTGTTAGCAGCTCTTTGGTTTGTGTTTAGCATTACTGACTTAAACATGGGGCACCGTGTTCAATTCCTGGCTGGGCCAGGGATTTTCTCCTTTCAGAACTGTGTGTGTGTGTGTGTGTGTGTGTGTGTGTGTGTGTGTGTGTGTGTGTGTGTGTGTACAGCCCAGATGGGATCTCCCAATCAGTAAGGCCATATTCAAATTTCATTTTCTTTTCTTTTTTTAAGTACTGGTTGATTGTTTCACTGGATGAGGTACCTGTGTATCAAAGGGGAGTGTCATACTTCATCACTTTATTTCATGAGTGTGGTTGGCAACAGATTCACAACAGCTGGGTTGGTGATTTGATTGTCCATAGATCTTGACTGCTACTTTCAACCAGTCATTTTTCACCAACACATGATCCTTCTCCTCAACAGTAAGATGTGAGCTTAATGGGGGATGGCACATTGCGATGTGGTGCCCTCTCTATAGACATTCTTGGCTGCTTCATTAGCTGGGTTGAAGTAACCAGATAGCCAGTTGGATGTCACCTCTTTACCTTGGTATTATATTGCTGCTTGGTCTCTTGGCTGCTCTGATTTCTTTTATTGGCTGCATTTGTTTTACTGCTAAGGTTTAGAGACAGTCAGAGCTGACAGATATTTTTGCTGTTATGGTTTCTCATGCATTCCAGTGGTTTGAGGACAGAGTATATTTGTGTATTTTAATTTGTTAGTTTAGGGAAGCAAAATGTGAACACATTATCAAGGAAAACAGTGGAAGAGCCAAGGATATTTTGTATGTTAGATCCATCAATATACATAATGATAAAATCATGAAAGTCCTGAAAACTGATGGAAAAATTTTCAAAAAAATAATTTAAAGAAGTCAGTGAAGCAATTTATCCCACCCATGGCTCATTTTCTTGAGGTCTGATATTGCCAGATCCACAAGACATTTTTTAGCATGGATTTCAAAAGGTTGATTCAAATGTAATGTATTTCTGAATATCTACTCCACATTAACTGTCAGTGATGTGACAATGTTATTAATTTCAGAGCTTATCTAACCATGAAAAGACACCAGTTAGTCCAGAGTAGTGGTTCACCTTTATATGATCATAGACTCAGAACTAAATTAACCTATTAGGTACCTGCTGACAGCATAATGCTGCATTTTTATGCATGGTTAGTTGGGCATTTCAGGATAAGAGGCTCAGTCTGATCCATAAACATCACTGCCACAGCCAAAATGAAACCGAACAAATGATTTACAGAGCTGTAGAAGACAAAACCTGTCAGAGCTCCATGCTCACTGCTGAAGCATTTTAAAATTTTCAGCTGTTCCACACTCTTTGCTCTTAAGACTTTAAGGTACCATGACTGTGTGAATTTCTAATGAAAGAGTAGGCCCAGAAATCAGACACACTAAAATATAAAAAGTTGCCATTTTGCACAATATTTTGTTACAAATGAGAAATGAACCATCCAAATTTACACATGTAAAAATGTGAATCAGTCTTTTCAGCCCATACTTCCAACCTTTTGCTGTACTAAGGTTGGAATGTTGGGTTAAGAGCATAAAAACACAAACTTATCCACAAGAATCCTTACTGTGGGTTAAATGCTGTTGATAGCTTTTGCAGATTACACTTAAATCTCTACAATTTTACCCTCAAGGATAGTATTGGGGCATGATGGTAGCTTAGACAACACTTTCAAAGAGGTTTACAGTTGAAGAACACACACAGTGCAGTAGACTATCTGCTCAAAAATCTGTCCTACACAGCTCGTTAGGGAGACAATATCTGTTTCACCTGGTATGAGCCTTGCTCTGTTTCAATAGAAAACTCATTGCCTCCCTCCAGGTGACTGGATATAGACCACCAGAAAATATTTTCTAAAAAGGATCTGTTAGTCCACATTTAACACCCAAGCATGGATGATACAGCACAGTATAATGAATATGATCTGATCTTGGGTCTAGTTCTCATGCCAGAGTGAAAATTTGGCCCCACAAGAGAACAGGTGATTATGTGCTTCCCCACTGTTTGAGAAACAGCTCAACCTCCATGACATGCAATGCTGGAGTTAACCTAAGTGAAGACAGTGATTTTTTTTTTTTTTTTTTTTAAGTGCCTACCCATTTCCTGATCTACATCTTTAGATTTACTCTACTACATATAATTTGTTAATATACTCATAAGAAGAAGAGTACTGAACTTGTTTGATACTCTCCCAAGTGAGTCATAAGCTTTTATACTTGGTTATACTTGGTGTGTAACAATGTACACCCCACAGAAAATGATGTTAGTTGGGTTCTCTGGAGGAGGAGGAGGAGGAGCCTGTGAATGTCTCTGGGAACTATATTTCTTGAGTGATATAGTTGCAAATATAAAGAGAAAACCATTATTTTCAGTGTATAAACAGCAAACCATTATTTTTAGTGAGACCCAAATTACGATGAGAGTTGTTTGTAATTCAATGGTCATTATGACTGGTGAGGAGACATGTTTTATTAGAAAATACAGTCGCCCACTTTTGACTTTGTTACCACCAAGCTAAGCTATTTTGTGCAGATGTAGCCCCTTAGTACAAGAGCACTGGTATCTTTAAAGTGTGTTTCTGGAGGCAAGTGTACGGGTCTTCTGCACATGCCTGGAATACAGTCATACTTCATTGTATAATAGGAGCCATTTCAGTAGTGAGGCTTATTTTCATTGTTCTATCTTGGCGATTAGTTCAAAATGTTAGAAGACTTTGCCTTAAGACTTCCTAGTTCCTAGGTACATATATCAAGCTCTAGGCTGAAGCAATACCCATCTGATGCAGCAGATTTCTGCTCTAATATTTTTGTAGTTTGTCTCTCAGTGCATATTTTATTTTGCATATGCTTTTATTACACTAGAGAAAGGAGGGTGGGGGTTGACCAAGGAACAGTTTATTGCCACTTGAAAGTAATTATCTACCAGACGCGTTTTTTTTTTTTAAATTATTGGTGTCTGTGTCTATAATTTATCACTGGTGATTATGGGTGTTGCTTAGCAGGTACATATGCAGGTACAGGAGCAGGTAGTGTGTGCAGCAGTATCACTTGCCATTCAATTTGTGGCAGTTTTCATGAGAGGAGGGGGCAAATAATGGGGAAAATGCTGGAGAATGTACTGTTGCCAAGAAGAAAAAAATTCAAGAACTGAAGTGCGGGCAAAGAAACCTGTGGAAAATATGGCTTAACAGCATATGATGCAGGGACACATAGGCCTGATGCATCTCTGCTTTGTTTTGCTTTCCTTTGTTTTCTGGTGACCACCAGTGCAGAACAAGAATAGTCCTGTGTTTGCCAAGAAGGAAAAAAAATTCAAGAATTAAAGTGCACCAAAGACATATCTTAATATTCCTGTACATGGAATCTGTGTGTGTCCAGATGCAGCATGACATGGTTTTCAGGACAAGAATTTGCACCTTGTGATAGCTAAATCATGTAATAATGTATTCAGGCAGTGTTAGAGAGAGAGAGAGAGAGAGAGAGAGAGAGAGAGAGAGAGAGAGAGAGAGAGAGAGAGAGAACAGGGAAATGGGGGGGGGGGGGGACTGAGGTTGTTTCATTCAAAAAAAATAACATTCCATATTGAAAAAATACAGACTATATTTTTAACCTCATTTATTTTCATTAAATACAATCTCAGAACTCTACAACTATCAGTGGACAGATTTTGACAGCTCATGGTCATTAATGTTTTATTCATACACCCAGAGAAACAAATAATTATTGAAAAAACAGGAAACCTTGTGCAGTATTTAATAGACAAACCAATATATATAATCTAAACTAATTATGTTACATTAACTTAGTGACAAAATATTGACAGCACTGTGTCTGATTTATTAACAATAATCATTCTATAATGTATCACATTAATGCTAACTTATATATAAGTATCTTACTTAGTCATCTTAACATAAAAATGAATTATATGAGTTAATATACTTTTGATGTTGTTATTCAAATTTATTTACACACAAATATTATTGCTTCAAACATTTCACTACAATACAATGTTCTAATGTATTACTGAAGGATTTGCGATGCATTTCCCCTCCGCATTGTAGCAGTTTTTATATGTATGCTTTGGCACCAGGAGATCCACGATTTATCAAACTATCTGTGAATTCTTCCAGTGCCAAGTCACACAAATAAAGATCATTGGTACTGAAGAGACGTATCTTGGAAATTTTGCTTGACAGTAAAATGGCGTTGGTGGTTAGATGTTCCATGGTGTCTTTCATGGCCTGCGTTTCACCCCACTCTGCTTCTTCATTCTGCTTCCCACCACCTGTCACAATTGCACAATTATTCACAGCGAAGTCAAATACTTCATTGTTAATAGCAAAAACTTAAATGTATGAAAATTATTTATAAGTAAACTTCTCATGGTCAGTGTTCACAGTCATTTAGATTTTTTTTAAAAGACATCAGATTCACCATTGACTGTAGAAATTATTTATTCCAAAAATTGCAATTTTGGCCTTTGGGCCATTTTCAAGTAGTGCTGCAAAAGATTTTGCTTCAGTGTTGGAGGATTTTAAAGACTGACATGTGCTGAAGAAATATCTTTTGCAGCACCACTTGAAAATGGCCCAAAGACCAAAATCGTGATTATGAAATAATTAATTTCTGTAGCCTGTAATTTGCTGAATTGGTCACAGATGAAGGAATAATAAATTCAGAGAAAACTAGAAACCAGTATTCCTTCATTTATTAACCTATTTTTATGTGTTTTGGTTGTAGCCATCAGAATCCTGGTGTTTATAAACACCAGAGGACGACATAGTTACATGGTTGACTTGCAACGAACACGATCAGAGTCAACCATGTAATAATGTAATCCTCTGTTTTTTTCTGAAACTGTATTATGATGGATTAATAAATGAAGGAATGTTGGTGTAAAGTTTTCTCTGTATTACAGTTCCTTCATCTGTGGCCCGTTTAGCAAATTGCACACTACAGCCTTTATGGCACACCTTTTGTTCGATAAGTTATTTCTACAGTCAACAGCAAATATGATGCCCTTTAAAAAATTCGTAAGTTAGTTAATTTATTTATGTGGGGTATCTCAATCATCTTTCATAATTGGGAAACTGGAGTAATTAACATGTGAATGCCTCTTGTGTTCCACTTATGAATGAGAATTAAGATATCTGAAACTTGTTAATGTACCAAATTCCTTACAGGTATGGTCTACTTCATTGGTTAAATGGGAAGAACAGAGCAGGAATGCTACACTGAACACCAGTGGCATGCAAGACAGTCAACTTAACAAGTAATCTGGCATGTAACAATTTAAGAATCAATTTACATTAGAAACAAGAAATATCACACCAACCCCAACTCAGGTTACATAGGCCAAAGAAATACAGTAAGCATTAACAATTGTACCGTATATAAGACTAACAATGATTATTTGGGATAAATGAATCTTGTGTACTTTGACACGTTCCACATCATTACGAAAGAATCGTGTTCATGATCCATGGAACAAGTAATATAAATAACTAACTAACTAAAATAGGGACTGACTTTTGAATACAGATCTGTTGTCGTAACACTCAGTGCTAAAATGAGGTACAGGAAAGCATAAACTAATGAGGGGATAGATACACTCACCTCACCTCAAAGAATGACAGAGACTAGGTGAGATAATGGTAGAATCAATTATGTGTTTAACACACAGTTCTCACTCTTACGTTTTTAAAACCTAGTTTTTGGTAGGAGTACCACAAGGTGCGAGTTTTGTAGCTTCGGTGTGGCCACACATCCAGTAGTCACATACATGGATGAGGAATGGCTGCTCACATTGCATCTGCTACTGGCTTCATCATCATCCATACATTTTCAGTTTATTCTAATGAATGCACCAAAACTCTCACTGTTTTCCGGATACTTTATATGGTCAGTAGGCTTCTAAAATTTGTTCCTTATTAAAGTTGCACACATCAGTAAGCTCTCCACACTGTTTACATACATAGCCACTAAATTCTTTGTTCTCTGCATCTGTTACTCAAATTTTGCAACCCATCTTGCAGTCTGCATACTACCCATTCTGATCATTTGGATGACAAAAGTGTGGTCATGGTATGGTGCTTGAACAGTATGATTAGGGATGCTATTTTTATTTAAAGTTATTATCAGTTTTGGAATACATACTTCATCATGGTGCGAATGTTCTGTGAAACTTTAGTAGTATTTCCAATTACTTAGAGTGTTTTAATTAAGATTATGGAGGATACACACAATTCATTGTTCTTATTAAATATTTTCCTGTAATAAATTCTTCATTTTTAAGTGTGAAATTTGTCAATAATATTATTGCAGAGGCTATTAACAGCTGATATTACGTGAAATATTAATACTTGGACATTGTCACTGACAAAACCATTGCCTGTTATTAAGTCAGGATTTTTGAATTCAAGTGATGGTCAGCTTATGGTTTGTTTAGAGATGAATAATCTGTTTATGTGTCTTATTAGTGGAACTTAAGTGTTTACTTAATTGTTTACAAGTAAGGAACCTAGGCTAACTATGAAACTGGCTTGAAATTAATCTGGTTTACTTATTTTGTTTACTAGCTGTGTCAGTTACTCATTCCTAGGTGCCTGAAAACCTCAATTAAAAATTCTGAATTTTGTCTTCAGCAAGGTACGTAATGAGTTTGGTATTGGAAGTAAATTATTTAGCTTCTCTCACTGTAATATTATACACTATGTTAGTATACTTCTACAATTCTGAAATGAATTATTATTTCTTTCAGTTTCCATAAAACTTTTGGGTTTATACCAAACAGATGCATAGTAGTTGATGGTGATTCAACTCCTCATTTTATGTTTTCTGTTTCTTTATAAACTTTTCATGTTGGGGGAAGGGATAACAAGCTCAACTTTGACAATGTTATCTGCCAATTTCACACACTTTTTGTAGTTTAGAGAAGAGCCAGTAGGGTTATACTGGTATAATCTCAAGCATGTGTTAGGGGGTATGATGAGTCATCAGTTAAGGTTGACACTGCTACAGTGTATGTGTTCTCATTAGTAAGCATCAATTGAACATAAATGCTATAGTAAGAATTATGCTGTGATGGATATGATAACTGAAACTGTGTGCTTTTGAGTAGGTTAATTTAAAGTGAAAGACATGGTGTTCCATTAGATATAATGAACAGGATTTAAGGCAGAAACTTAAAAAATTGTAATAACAAAATTATCACAGCTGCTAATAAATATGGATATGACAAACTGAAGAAGCCAAACAGACAGCACAAAACAGATTTTTGATAGCTATGTAAATGCAAATTATGAAAAGAAAGATATGAAAAACTGCTGCTAGCCATGTTAAGTGCATTATATGTGAAACAGCATTCCACTTTTGATATGGAACAGTAGATCCCTCATTGAAATGAGTCAAGAAATCTGTGATGGTGTGGAAATGTGAATGTGTAGAAATGTATGAACCGGAAATATTCTTTTAGCAACCAGCTGTGAAGTGATGTCAGTGCTCCTCAGCATCTTAATGAATAAACATCAAAACCACATGCTGCTGCTGCTGTTCTCCACACACCTGGAAATGATATCAAATTGCTAAATATTCATATTTTTTTATGAAGCTTGTGATCATTGCTAATACTTATGGACATAGTATAGTGTACATTAGGCGGACTGGAAAGTACTGTAATTTTTCTACATTAAATTCAAACAGATGTACTGCTTACATGTTTTTATTTTTAATCAATGGTGTAATCATCATAGTTATGAACAACATTTTGCCACCTAGTGTGCAAATTTTTAATGCTGGATCAATAAAAATCAATTGGTTTTTGAGCAATATATTTGGAGATGGCATTTTGGACATCATCCACATTTTCAAATCATTTACCACATAGATAATTCTGTAGCTATCAGAATAAATGGAAATCTGATGGTGCAATATCAGGCAAGTATGGTGGGTGAGGTAATACCTCCCACCTCAATTCATAAATTTTTTCCTGGGTTTGTCTTGCACAGTGCAGTCTTGCATTATTGGGTTGCAGAATAATACCTTTTCTGTTAACAACCACTTAGCACTTTTCAATTAAAGACTGATTTGTCCCAGCACTTCAAAATGAATGATTCTGTGACTATGCCACCAGACACACAAAAGTGCCCGTTTCGGGTGTAAATCTGGCTTAGCTGTTCATCGTGGCAGTTCATTCAGAAAAAAACACTGCCCATTTTTCATCTCCAGTTATCAAAAGAACACTTCTGCATTGTGCCCCTGAAGCAATAATTTGCATGTGGTACATCGGTTACCTTTTTTTGTCTTTACCAATCTGCTGAAAATGTTATTCGATTGTTGAGCAAGGTTGGTTAACGGTGTCCGACTGTGCCTTGATTGTCATTTAAATGTCTTTGACACAACTTTGGAGTACGCAATGGGCTGATAAATGACAAATGAATGTCGACATGTGCAGAAATGACATTACTTTTCAGTCCTTCTAATATTTTATATGTTAATGAAGCATCAACTGTGAGTTTTGTCAAGTGTATAGAGCTCCCCTACCAGCAATACGCATGCTCACTCTTGAAAAATTGACAACTTTTCTTAAAGTATTGCATTATACTGTTTCACAGTTTTATTTATGTGTATAAAAATGAAACATCTGTAATCTACAAAGAAACACCACCTTGGTCAATTTATTCTTTAGTAAAAGACACCAAAAATAGGATTCCTTAAAAAAAGAAAAAGAAAAGAAAGTAAAGAAGAAAGAAAGGAAAAAAGATAAAGTTTGTCAACTGGAGCACTTACACAAGTGTTTTTTAATTCTTACCATTAAGGAACAGTTCTCATATTATGTAAGTAGTGCTGTTGGTCATAGATTTTAAATCACTAATAAGCTTCATTTAAATGGTCTTGGGCAGCACCTTTTAATACATATTACTCAAAGAAGCAAGAAATCTTCAAACAGCTGATCAGCTGATACAAAGAAGACAATACTAAATTGATATCTGGGCTTAATCAATAACCCACTTAGAAGCACATTTCAAACTGTGAGAATAAGATGTCATTCCCAGCAGGAAAGACGTGAACTGAAAGCAATCAAAAATAAAAAACATCATTATAAAAGAAATTTTTTTCTTTCAAACATCCACTAAATAAAGCTGACTGGAGGAGCATTTTGTGCCAGCGACGAATATTCTGCAGCACTAATGATATAGCATTTTTAATTAATATCTTATTTATGCAATACAAATTAGTAGTAGCCTATTAACATTAGAAATATAGATACCTTGCAGAAATAAAAGACTGAAATTCACATGTGGTAAAATTACAGACAGTGCGCCATTCCATGACTATTTCAAACCTCATATGAAAGTCCTGAACAAAGTCAGTCATGAGCACAATAAACTTAACATCAATTTATGATAAACTCTAAGAATACATCAAATGCTTTATAGAAAGTGATCAATGAGTGAAATGTTAAACAAAAGTGAAGAATCAATCAACAATTTGCCTTAAGCATGAAGACATAGTCAATAATCATTTCATAAACACTGTTGGCGAAGCTGCTTCTTTAATCAGTACTCAAACATCATCTCTTAGCTCTGACCTTGAGTTACTCCCAAGATCACTGTTTCTTGACACATACACAATATTATAATACAGACATAAAGCAATTGCACACTTCTGTGGTTTTGTAGTTTATCTGATTACCTAACAGAATAAATCTACTGTAATGGTCTTGTTATTTCATAAGTACAACAAACTGCTCTTTACAGTCAGGTCACTATCTGACAATTTTTCAAGATTAAAAAAGCTTTTCCCTCTCTAATTAACAGGAAAGGAATTATATTAATAATTATAGGCCAATGACCGTCATATCAAATATACCATAAGTCTTTTTCACACAAAAAAATAATAATTCAGTTTGAAGAGATAGTCCAGTGAGGAGGAGGAGAAGGATGAGGATGTTTATGAGTGAAAGGGAATGAACTTGTGGGTCATCAGTCTCTCCTTATCATGAGAGAAAAACATAAAAAGTGAAAAAAATGAGGACTTAGCTACTCAAACTATATAAGCAAGTGAAAGAATTTAAAAGGGTATGACAGTAGCTGTAACATGACAGGTAAAGAGAAATAGAGATAACCCAGGCAGCATCTTCCACAAGAGGGTCTTAAGGCACAACAAGATGAGGGGGAAAGAAAGTAATCTGTGGTCGAATGGGGAGGCTCCCCCCCCCCCCCCTTCCCCTTCCCACAACTGCCCCTAACACTGGAAGTGGAGTAGTACTATAATTCAGTGTAAATTCTGCTCTTGCTCAGGAAATACTTGGTAGTGGCTGTCTAGTCATCCACAGGCATCTGAGGTATGCAAGCTGAGAGCGCGCTGCAGATCAGCCAATGGGGTGCAGTCAACAAGAACATGGGCTATCAGCTGTAAGACTACCACAGCTGCAGTGAGCAGCATATTCCTGATGCAGAAGGAACTTGTGCCTGTCTTGTGTGGCTGATGCATATGTGGCAAAACACAATGACATCTTTCCAAGAGGCCTGGAAAGATGTATGCCACACTTTAGTGGACCCTTTAATTGCTCTCCACTTGTTTTAGGCCATAGTAGCCTGCCATTCCAATTCCCAGAACCTCAAAATATTCCATCAAAGTTGTAATTGTAAGTCTGTGCCCGGTATCCCGACGTCAAGTTGATCTTCTGTAGTTTTGTCTTTAGCTAAATGGTCAGTGAGTTCATTTCCTGGAATGCCTATGTGGCTTAGTGTCCACATGAAGGCCATTGTCTTTCCACAGCTGTAGAGTCAGTCAGTAGGCCCTGGATCTTGTTGACCAAACAATTTTTGGGATAGCACAGGGTTACACCTTTTAAGCAACTCATGGAATTGCTACAGATCAGAAACTTTGTCATGACCTGGGATTTCACGTACTGCAAATCCAGAGATTTGGTAACCAACTCTGTAGTGTATACACTGCAGGCACTCTGCAGAGAGTACTTCTCATGTCCCTTCTCATGTGCAAAAGTGTAACTGATCCTGTTGTTGACTTCCCATCCATGGTGGATCGAAAGAAACAGCAGGGTAGTTGGAGCAGGGTAGGATCAGCATCCTTCTTGGGGCCACAAAAGAGTAAAAGAGGTCCGTTTCTATAACAGGACAGTGCGGGGAGGGAGCTCTAGGCCTTCAGTAGAATATTGGAATATTGAGTCGGACCCCATCTGGTCTACCCAGTTTTGAGCGATGCAGAAACACTTGGAGCTTTTGTTCATGGAACAGAGTTGAGTGACGTGTGGGTAGGGATCTAACAGACTGGGACTGCGTAACTTCGCAGAAGCTGCTGTCATCTAACCCCCAGCAGTGGGACACTGGCTTCCGCCAGGAGGCTCTCAACAGGACTCATACGGAAGGACCCTGTTGCCAACTGCATGACATTGTGGTCAATTAGGTCCAGCAAGCTCAGTATGGATGGTGCTGCCAACCCATAGGCAACACATGTATAGTCCAAGTGGGATAAGATCAGTGCTTTGTGAAATTTCAGAACATCTGTGTGGTCCATGCACCACGAGGAGTGACTACAAAAATGGAGAGCATTCAGCTTCTTTATGCAAGTTGCCTTGAGCCAGTGGACATGTGGCAGTCAAGTTAGCTCATTTTCAAACGAAATATCCAAGAATTGAACATTTTTGATGACGTCAAGTAACTGGTCACCATGATTTTCTGGGTATGGGTGCAGAGCCCGGAGTTGATAAACATGCGCAACTCATTATTTTGTAGGAGAAAATTGATAGTCATGATTCAGGGCTCATTCATGGACTCTCCAGACATCCCACTGAAGCTAGCGCTCAGTGGTGTGCAGTGATGCAGAGGCATAGTACAGGCAAAGATCATCCACGTACAGTGACGGAGAGACTGTGGGGCCCACTTCATTTGCGATACTATTGATGGCAATAGTGAACAGCACGATGCTCAGAACCAGTCCTTGAGGGACAGTGGTTTCCTGTACTTATGTGTTGCTGAGAGTTGAACTTATCTGGACAAAAAAAGTCAGAAAGGTATGAAATTCAGGATAAAAAAGGATAGGATGTGATGTCGCCAGGTGGTATCGCATGCCTTCCTTAGGTCAAAGAACACAGCAATCAGATGTTGGCAGTGCATGAAAGCATTGCACACTGCAGATTCCAAATGAAACAAGTGATCTGTAGTGGACCAGGAGTCCTGAAAGCCACTTTGGAATTGTGACATATGCCTTCCAGCTTCAAGGCACTAACAAAGACAGTGGTTTACCATTCATTTTAATAGCTTACACAGCCAATTCATCAGTGAGATTGGCCAGTAGTTAATTAAAATATATGGGCCCTTTTCTGGTTTCAGGACATGAATAATAACGCCTTCCCACCATTGAAAGGGAAGTAATTCCTCCTGCCAAAAGGCAGGCGGCACTCAATAAGGTGTTTCTGGGTCAGGAAATGACTATGGCAATTACTGCAAGTGGGCACTTCAGCAAAGTGTGCTGCAAAACATTCGGCAAGTACCATGGGGTCAGTACAGATGTTGTTATTGACAAGGATGCCAGGAACTGCCACAGGTGGTGGATGGCCACAAATGTGGTGGAGTTCAGTTTATATTTGGGACAATGGGATGTAGGATCACATAGTTGAGACGTATTTGTCCCAACACTCTTGCTTCATTTTCTTTATTAAGAACCATGCTTTTGTTTGGAGTCTCTTGAATGCTATTAAATTATCCATAGAGGGATGGCACTTGTGCCGTTGAAGTGCCCTGTAGCATCCCATGACAGCTGTGACTATATCTTCAGACTATCATGGCACTGGACGTTGTCATGATGAGCAGGAGGAGTAGGGTTTCATTGCTGCTGCAGCACGAGTAATAGTATCAATACCTGTACCAATTTGTCAATATCTGTCATACAACTGGCTGCAAAAGTCCTGTAGAGGAGAAAGTTTGTCAGTCAGCTTTCTGAAGTGACCAACATGGAGCAGGTGCCAGATGTCTGTGAGTGGGGAGGGAGAGAATGATAGGAAAATGGTCACTGTCACAAAGTTCACCATAGACGCACCACTTAATTGAGGGTAGGATACTTGGGCTGCAAACTGCGAGATCAATAGCCGAAAACATTCTGTGGGCCACACTGAAATGGGCTGCAGTTCCATGTTGAGTAGGCAGACATTCAGTTCTCAAAGGAGGTGTTACAGTACTCGGCCTCTGTGAGACAAAGTGTCACAGTCCCACAGAGGATTATGGGCATTAAAGCCCCCAAGAAGAGGAAGGGGGCAGGGAGTTGTGCCACTAACTCAAACAGATCATGTTAATGGAAAGATCCATCTGGGGGTAGATAAAATTACTTATTGTTATCCAAACTGACAGGCCTCTAGTGCAGTGGTAAGGGGTACCTTCTCATTGAAAATATCAAAGCGTATGTGGGTGCAGACCCCCACTGGATGCTCTCTTGACATTAACATGATTGGTACAAAAGGGTTTGTAATTTTTCTGAGCAGGGATGTGTGTTGCAGTAAACTATGTTTCCTGAAGTGCTATGCCAGTTACAGAGTAAGAAGCCATTAAATGATGGAGTTTGGTCAAATGGTGAGAGCAGATATAGTTCCATAGTTGTTAGTTCCATTGAAGGAGCATTGGAGTCAGGTCTGAGAAAGTGACAAATGAAAAAGATGGGTGTGGTTACTTCACAACCAGGTTGTGGTCCACCTGACTGCACAATCCATTGTCCGTGTGCATAGGTTCAACTGCTGCAGGGCTGGGAAGCGAAACACCTGAAGCCTCAGAAAGTAGTTTATCTTTCTGCTCATCCTTCTATGACTTTGATTTCTGTGAAGATTTCTCCATTTTATCTTCTGAGAGCAAAGAGGAGGAGGAGGAGGAGGAGGAGGAGGAGGGCAGTTATTCCAGCATACAAGATATACAAGAAGTTGAGGCAAACGGTAAACAGTTGTGGCAGAAATATACAATATTTTGTAGTCTATCAGGTTGCTGATAGATCAATGCCAGGAGGCTAGAGCAGTTTTACTGTATACATGGAGGCATTTACTACTCTTGCAAAACCTATGTCATTCCAGGAATATCGTTTTACATTGTCACCCTGTCACAGAGATTGCTTTTGCTCTGTCTGGCTCTCCAAGCATTCTAAAAGCTATCTTGTTATATTTTATCCATCTTTGAACAGGCATTTTGTTCACAAAATTCTAATTTATATCTCTGCTGTTATTCATGCAGATGAAGGCTGCAGATCCTAGACATAGCTGTGGCAGAACCTTGAGTAACAGTTAATATGTTCTATGATTTTAATTTTAATGGATTCTTTTCTAATTGAACCCATAAGTTTAATTTATGAATCGCCAACTTTATTTGTTTGATATCCATGGAGAGTTCACTTGGCAAGTTGTTACATGACTGCTGGTTTGACAGATGGGGTGGTGGTGGTGGTGGTGGTGGTGGTGGTGGTGTGGTTGGAGGAGGGGAGGGGGGAGTTGGTTGGTATCTTTGCAATGGGTGCTGCTTACATTCTATGCAGCGATCATCCAGGATTCTGATTGTTTACCTTTCAGATGCTAAACTGCAAAGATAAGGGAGCAGATAAAATTCATGACTTATGGAGATCACTATAACATCTTATGATACCCAGGAATAATCTAATTTTGTTAGGTGGGCAGAATACTGATCACACCCGATGCTTCTCCATTATGTTATCCAACTGTCAGTATATGGAGGAAAAGGGCTACTTCAGGGCATCTCTACAGCCCCTTGATTGACATGACAGACAAGTCAGAGACCATGACAAATTTTCTGCCCTGTATCCCTATTGCTGCAGAACTCAGATACCGCAGTTTTGGAAAACGCCACTGCTTTGCCCTAGATAGCAATGACTGATGCATGCATATACAATTAGGTATGAGTACATTTATGGTGAACACTAAGTGTCAGAATGTGTTCTGTTCATCTGCAGGTCAATACATCTATAAACTGCAATTTCCCTACAGTTTTTGCCCCATAGTTCACACAATCCATGTGAAAATTAAGTATAAGTCTCTCCTTCAGGGACCATAACAATTCTATGACATTAGATTTACAAACAACACTATTCAAGGTATTTTATGTTAACTGAGTTAACATTTTATTTATTGTAAGTAATGTGATTAGTAAGTACTCATACTAACTTAAATTTGTATTATCTTAAGCAAGAAATGTTACCACTCACAAAGATTGCTAAATTTATTACTTTCAGAGAGAGTATTACCACACTCATCTGCCATTTGAGCAAAAACAGCAACTGGGTCCCAGTGATGCACTTTGTACAGGACCATGGCTCTCTCTTCTCACACAGGCTACTCTTGATGAAAAGTCTCATGTCACTTAAAAGGCTCAGGACACTTTTGTTCTGGTCATACCTGACTGTCCATCTTCATAGCACACAAGCTGAATGGATGCACAGTATTGCTGCTACTGGTAGTTTTCCACATCTGGAGACAAGAGAAGAACAAACATCACACAACATTATGTTCATTACTAGAAGACATTATAAATCACACATTAGCAGTGGTCCAACAATGATATTACTATTACAATGGAAAAAAAGAATGCACACCATATATCTTATTTTATATCACATCGCATTTTCTTTATTTATTAACTGAATGTAGAAACAGTTTTCAACAGGACAAGTATTCCTCATACTGTCTGGCTCATGTGAAATGATTTTGCATAAGATTATATGGCAGGTGTCATTTAGTAAGGAGAGAGGAGGGAATTGTCTGTCACATACTTTTTTTTAAAATACCATACATATAACTTCTGGGATTCTTTGACTTGGAGAAAAATTTTAGCTGTCTTATGGAGCAGGAATGTGATGAATGGAATGAAAAGACTCAAATGCAAGTCATATGAGAGTGTATAGTCTTGTATGCAGCAGAGACCTGGACAACTATCACAGGCATATAAACAAGCTGAAAGTATGAGAGATGGAATTTTTGAAAACGTCAGCACAGATTTTCAGAAAATACCACATAAGGAACAATGAAGTAATAAAAATGGTAGAAGTAGAAGAAGGAATATGTGATGTGATGGACTGAAAAAATTGCAGTGGTATGGCATATAAAAAGAATGGAGGAAACAAGAATATCAAAACTGATATTGGGGTCATAAATTAAGGGAAGAAAGAAGAAGAAGAAGAAGAAGAAGAAGAAGAAGATGATGATGATGATGATGACCAATGAGTACTTGGCTCTAAAATGTACAAGTGACAATAAGAAGATTTGGTGCAGAAGAGGATAAATAAGATTGAAACACATCTTAATGAGAGAGTGTTTGAGCACTTGTGTAGTACTCATTGCAATAAGTTTCAAGCATATTGTTACATTCAAGAGAAACCTCAGTATTGAGGAAAATATTTCCTTCCCTCTTTCCTGATGAAGCAACCGCCGGTTGCGAAAGCTCGTAATTTTGTGTGTGTGTTTGTGTGTTATTTTATTGTGCCTGTCTACCGGCGGGAACAAAGAGGGAAGGAGAGGGAAAGATGAAAGGATGTGGGTTTTAAGGGAGAGGGTAAGGAGTCATTCCAAGCACGAAATTGTGTGTGTGTGTTTTTTTTATTGTGCCTGAGAATTGATTCAACCTATGTTAGTGTAAAAGAAGAATATGTACCTTTCTGCTACAGTTTGCATTAGACTTCATGTTAATAGTAATGTTGAAAACTGGAAGAGGATTCAGGCAAGGAGCGTTCACATCACCATAGGAGTTCTCAGCTGTTCTAGAAGTGGTTTGCACATCCTTAAAAAGTTCTGCTAAGAATGAACAGGAGGAAGCAAGAACTAGCAGATGCTGTCAGACAAGGCATGGTGTGGCTGGGAGTTTGGTTTACATTATTGTCAAAAAGGAGGCATGAGGATACACAAGGAAATGGAAAATGGTCTGAAAATACATAATGCTTATCTGCAGGAAATGTAGCCTATAACTCAAAATATACTGTGATGATCTCTCCACTGACAATATATTCAGCATATGTTCCCTTTTCATACTATTATACCTGGGAGAAGGTTGAAAAGGAGGAAGTGATCATGAGAAAATCAGCAAAAGGTTAATATTCTGTGAGTGTGGAATGTTAGAAGACTGAATGTGGTAGGGAAACTAGATATAGTAGCAGTCTGCAAGTTGAAGTGGAAAGAATATAAGAGTTTCTGATCATACAAATATAGGGTAATGTCAGTCACACCAAGACATGATATAATAGGAGCATGATTCACTATGAACAGAAAAGTAAAAGATGTAATGTTTTATTATAAACAGTTCAGTGACAGGATTATTCCTATGAGGATTGCCAAACAGTCATTACCAACAACAATAATTCAGGTATACTTATCAACAGCAAAAGCAGAAAATGAGAGAATGAGAGAGAGAGAGAGAGAGAGAGAGAGAGAGAGAGAGAGAGAGAGAGAGAGAGAGAGAATACAACATGTAATTCAGTATTATAAAGGAGATGGATATATAATGTAAATGGAGGACTGGAATGCTATAGTAGGAGAAGGAATAAAACAGAGTTACAGCAGAAATACAGAAAGAAAAAGAGGAGAAAGACTGAGTCCCACAGTAAATTTCAACTAGTAATACCAATAGCAAATACAATGTTCAAGACTCACAAGAGAATGATATATACTTGGAAAAGGCTTGGAGAAATGGGAAGATACCATCTGGATTGCATCATAATGAGGCAGAGATTATGAAATCAGATGCAGGATTGTAAGGTGCACCAAGTAGCAGATACAAATTCTGAACACAATTTGAAGGATGAAGAGTAGGCTGAAGTAGAAGAGAATGACCAGGAAGCATAAATGTCTAAAGAAGTTAGATTCTAAAGTACTCAAAAAATAAGTATGCACATCTGAAGTTGTGAGGTTTTAAATAGTATGATAATGAATACCACAGTAGGCAGTTCAGTAGAAGAAGAGTCAACACCTCTAAACAGGGGGATCACAGAAACTGAGCAGAAAAACATAGACAAAAGGAATGTTATTGCGATAAAACCTTGTGTAACAGAAGAAATACTTCAAATAATTGATGGTAGACTGAAATACAAAACTGTTCAGCAAAATACATTGATTCAGCAATGTAAATCACATAAATCACTAAGGAATGAAATCAGTAGGCAGGGCTTGGACACTGAAGTGAAATGACTGCAGGAACAATGCGAGGATATAAGAATAGGTTCTGCGCATAAAGAGTCAATAAAACGTTCTGTGAAATCAAAAGGAAAGGTGTCAGCATCAAGAGTGCAAAAGGAATTTCACTGTTAAATAGAGAACAGGGAGCAGAGAGGTGGGAAGATTATGCCAAAGGCCTCTAGGCCTACATGATGGAGAATGAAACAAATGGATTTTGACATGGGCATCTGCAGAATTTTTTGCAATTCTCGAACTGTAAGAGAATTTTGAAAGGAATAAAAACTCTCTACTCCAGATCTCAGGGGATCCATAAGTGATAGCTGACATTTTTTCGGAATTCTGAAAATCACTGGGGAAACAAAATGTGTAGAATCTATGAGACTGGAGGCATGCCGTCAGACTCAGAAAAACAACGAATTTGGCCCTAGGAAAGGTAAATGCATCAGAGGTACACTTCTGACATTGAGCTTGATGATGGAAGCAAGACTTAATAAAAAAAAAAAATCAAGGCAATTTCATAGGATTTCTCGACCTAGAAAAGGGTTGAAAATCTGAAATTGTGCAGGACGTTGAAATAGTCGGAAAAATAGATATAAGCTATGGGGAAAGATGAGTAATTTATAATAGGCCTATGTACAAGAATCATGAACAGGAGGACCGTTTCCAGAGAATTTGGTAATTCATTGTACTGTTTTATTCCTTGGTAGAAAATGCTGTTTTGAGTTTTATGTTTATTTTTTCTTGGCAAATGTAAGATGAATCTAGCTCTTGTTCCATGGTCATGGACAGAGCTATTTGTGCTGTAATTACCAATGTTATTTTTTATGTGTACAGCTGACTGATAAATGTGTTCACACGGAGCAGTTAAAATACCCAGTGTGATAACAATGCTTCTTTCATATAAGGAACACACCTTGAAGAAGGTATGACAACTTATGCACGTTCCAAATTTGGTTTGATTGGAATGAATAGCTTTTGAGAAATGTGTACCAAGGTTAGTATGGTCAATCATAGGAAGTACACTGAGGACAGATTTCTCTTACACAACAAACATGTAGTTCGAATGAGTTGACTAGTGAAATGGCTTGTGACTTCCCGCAGTCTACCAGAACTGTCATGGTTGATAATCGTTCTTTACGCATCCTGATTTAGGTTCTCCGTGATTTCCCTAAATCGCTCCAAGCAAATGCCGGGATGGTTCCTTTGAAAGGGCACGGCCGACTTCCTTCCCCATCCTTCCCTAATCAGATGACACCGATGACCTTGCTGTCTGGTCTACTGCCCCAAAAAACCCAACCCAACCAAACAAACATAAAAAGTGGAAAAATATGCACTTTGGATAGATTTACTGCTTTTTATAAGAGTTCCAATAACAAAAAAGAAGAAACCAATAACAATTGATTAATAAGTATCAGTATTTCAAATCCAAGTTCAAATGCTTCCTTGCATCACATGATTTTCTATTCTTTCTTTCTTTCTTTTTAGCGAGAATGAAAATTTGCAAGACTGAAATGAAAACCCGGAGAAGTAGCCTCACAAGTATTAAGTTTTATTCGCTGGTTGTACGTACCTGACAGATTGGATCGAACGAAAACTTTACTATCTTACAGCCTTCTGTATTTACAATACAGTCCCGCTGTCTTGCACAGACATGAGCGAAGGCGTGTCAGACGTGGTTTGGCAAGGTAATATTTCACACTAAATCCTCCTATTGTCGCACTTGGTCAAATGACTTTGCAAGTAATGCAGACAGTCATATCGCTACAGGTCAGAAGATTGTGACGGACAGAGAAAATGTGAACATTTCGTAGGTGGCGCAGTGAGTATTCTGGAGGTGGCCAGGTCAAACCCCTGTCTAGTCGTTCACATTTAGGTTTTCCATAACTTCCGTAAATCGCTTAAGGTAAGTGCCGGAATCGTGCCTTCGAAAGGGCGTGACCGATTTCTTTCCCCATCCTTGGCCAATCCGAGCTTGTGCTCCATCTCTAATGACCTCTTCGTCAACGAGACGTTAAATCCTAATCTTCCTTCTTTTTTTCCTTTACAACAGAAAAAAACAATCTTGGTTGCAACTAAAACAGTTCAAAAATGGCTCTGAGCACTATGGGACTCAACTGCTGTGGTCACCAGTCCCCTAGAACTTAGAACTACTTAAACCTAACTAACCTAAGGACATCACACACATCCATGCCCGAGGCAGGATTCGAACCTGCGACCGTAGCAGTAGCACGGTTCCGGACTGCGCGCCTAGAACCGCTAGACCACCGCGGCCGGCAACTAAAACAGTTTTTCTGTTCTAAAGATCTATTACGGTTGCTGTACCATTGCCACTGCGGCAGTCATGGAGTGGAGTGATTTTAATTCTTTTTTTCCTTGTAGTGGTCGTCTGGTGATGAGACTGTCTGGTGTTCTCTTAAATTCCGTTGATAGCCATGGCTCCCATTTACCACGATAACCAGTTTAGGGCCTGTATGTTAGTGCCAGATACACTTTAGTTGTTGACACTCTCGCTACCGACGCAGAAATCTCAAACGACCATTAGTGACTCGACAGCAGAATTCTCCCTCATCACTCCACTTCCTAATTGTGTCACACAGTTGCAGCCGGGCTGCACAGAGATTAGGTGTGAGGAAGAGCGTTTCACGCCCTTCTTCTCAGCCCATTACACTGCAAATGGTTCCTGATAGTCCTTGCGGACACGCTAGGGGAATCATCTCTCTCAAGTTGTTATGTGGTCCATGTGTGATCAGATATAGCTGATCGCTGAATACGACAGGTGTTTCTGGGTCACGTCTTTAGTGAGATTCGTTTTTTAATTTTCTCTAGTGTACCACAAAAGGCTTCATTCATACTTCTCTTATTTCTTGGCTTTAACTTTACTCCTCCTCTATGTGAGGTTTGGCTTTTACAGTTTCGGTTTTGTCGTTTTGTGTTTTACAAGATCAGACAATTTTTTTAATACGTATTGTAACATACATAAGTGCAACGCTTGCCTACCCCTGCTTCAGCAAAAAACGTGGACAACTGATTTATCTTGCTGTGATTTAAATATGAGATTTCCTGAACGTTGTCGAATGGCCAATTAATCGGCCAAGAATAATGCGCTGTAGTCTGTGTTCCATTTCAGCATCTTGAGAACACAGGATATAGCGACAGCAGTTATCCCTCTGAATCAAAACGAGAACAAATTCGAAATAGACGATTTTATTTTTTTATGTCAGATCAGAATTTGAGATTACTTGCAGAAAATTCAGTTCGGATGCACATCATATTTACTGGATGAGAACTCTACTGAACACAGATGCGATTTCCCTTGGGTGACATTGAAATGTAATAACATCATTCCCCTCAGCTACTTCCAACGAAATAGATTGTAATACGCACGCTGATGTCTACTAGTATGTGTTGTGTTCCTCTAATAGGATAGGTTGCTTCTATAACAACAACAACAACAACAACAACAACGACGACGACGACGACGACGACTACTACTATTACTAGTACTGCTATTCTGCCATCTCTTCCTCTCAGTGCTTCTGGAATTTATTGGCAGAGAGAACTGAAAACGGTTGAGCACTATCATTACTTTAATCACGCTCTTATTGATAACTGTCACTGCTACTTCTTTAGCAGCTTGAAAATCCCTCATTTTGTGGGATTTGCTGCCCACGAATCAGCACAGTTTAAGAAAACATCGTTCGTTTGAAACTCAGCTTGCCCTTTTCTCATATGATATACTGCGAACTATGGATGAAGGGCAACAGACAGATTCCTTATTTCTGGATCTCCTAAAAGTATTTGACACGCTGTCCCACCGCAGACTTTTAATGCACGTACGAGCGGTTCCCAGAATGTGAGTGGCTCTTACATTTCTTAAGAAATAAAATCCAGTACGTTGTCCTAGACGGCGAATGTACATAATCTGGAGTGTCCAAGGGAAGTGTGATAGAGCCGCTATTATTCTCTGTGTACATAAATGATCTGGTGGAGAGGGTGGCCAGCAATCTGCTGTTGTTTTCTGGTGATGCTGTTGTGGAAGGGAAGGTGTCGAAGTTGAGTGACCGTAGGAAGATAAAAGATGACTTAGACAAAATTCTAGCTGGTTTGATGAATGGCAGTTATCTCTAAATGTAGAAAAATTTAAGTTAATGCAGATGAGTAGGAAAAACAAACCCGTAATGCTCGAATACAGCATTAGTAGTGTCCATAACTCAGTCACGTCGGACTGTGGTAGAGTAGGCGAATAGTCGACTTCGGTTTATTGGGAGAATTTTAAGAAAGTGTGGTTCATCTGAATAGGACACCGCATATAGGACGCTAGTCCGACCTATTGTTAAGAAAGTTATCTGGTCTGCCAATTGCAGAATTTGTAGCAGATGAAGGAATTGCAATGCAGAGAAAACTAGAAACCAGTATTCCTTCATTTATTAATTCATTTTTGCGCGTTTCGGCAGTCTGCTCATGTTCGTTGCAAGTCATCCATGTAACGATGTAATCCTCTGGTTTTTATCTGAACCTGGATTTTGATGAAGGCTAATGGCGGAGCGCGTAAAAATGAATGAATAAATGAAGGAATACTGGTTTCTACATTTCTCTGCATTGCAATTGCTTCATCTGCGCCCAATTTAGCAAATTGCAGACTACGCAAATTATTCACCATGGTAGCCTTCCTCCTGGGTGTATTAATGGCATAGCCTTTTCGTCTATTCTCGAGTACTGCACGAGTGTTTGGGATCCGCGCCAACTTAGATTAAAGGATAATATCGAAGGAATTGGAGGCGGGCTGCTAGTCTTGTTACCGGTACGTTCGACAACACACAAGTGCTACGGAGTTGGTTCGGGAACTCAAATGGGACTGTACGTAGGTAAAGCGACATTCTTTTCGAGGAATACTACCAAAAAAAATTTTGAGAACCGGCATTTGAAGCTGCCTACAGAACGATTCTAATGCCACAAACATACATTTCGCATAAGGACAACGAAGATAAGATACCATAAATCAGGTCTCACACAGAGGTACACAGAGAGTCGTTTTTCCGTCGCTCTCTTTGCAAGTGGAACAGGAAATGAAATGACGTAGTGATGCAGGATCCTCTACGCCACGCTCCGTACGGTGGCTTGTGGAGGATATAAGAGGATTTAGATGTACAGTTTCTGTAACTCTTCGTAAAGTTGTTCTGTCTCATCAGAAAATGAGTGCTGATGCATCGTAGCTGAACGAAGTGCATCAAGTAGGTTTCGTTTATTTCTAAAACAAATCTTACTACGCTGTTTGAGATACCTTCAATACTTATATATATTAAATTTCTTGTTTACAATAAAGCCTATGTCCGAAGTTCCTTCCTACTCTGTTCCACTATTATAAAAAAAAGTATCCTGGTATTAATTTAATTTAGTTTTTTTGTTTTTTCGCCACTATTATGATAAGCCTATAGTGTCCTATTTAACGTCGTTTGACTTCTTTTTTAACTCCATTAAACTATAATCGGATAATGAAGTTCTTTAATTTATTCTCCTTAAATAAAATCTGGTACAGGCAGCTGGATTTCTAAGGCTCATGTCACTCTTTTCAGCTAAACTTGACGCACCAAGGTGTGTGCGTAGAGGCACCTGGGCATTCAAAAATTTTCAAATGTGTGTGAAACCTTATGGGACTTACCTGCTAAGGTCATCAGTCCCTAAGCTTACACACTACTTAACCTAAATTATCCTTATGACAAACACACACACACACACACACCCATGCCCGAGGGAGGATTCGAACCTCCGCCGGGACCAGCCGCATAGCCCATGACTGCAGTGCCTTAGCTGGGCATTCCCCATGGTCCAAACCCATTGCGTCCCTCACAGTCACGTAGCCCCTATTTTAATGATTTTTCTCTCATGGGGGACCAATGTTATGTAGAACTTTTTGAAAGAAATTTCCGCCGTCTGACTGTAAATTACTATTCATCTATCTTAGCTATTTTCAAGTGAAAGATGAAATACCACAAAATGTCCGACGTATCTAAATGACAACATCGTCGAACTGAGACATATATATGGTTATGTCACTTCGACGATGACATGTCATTGAGGCATGCCGGCCATTTTATGGTATTTCATCTTGCATTTGATGATAGCTAAAGCCAAAATAATGAGTGTGTGAAATAAATGAATAGTAATTTAAAGTCAGATAGTGGACATTTCTTTAAAAAAATACACGCTATGTCATTTCACTTCTGTCGGAGTTCCAACATTCAGTAGCTATCAGGTTTCAGCAACGTCTCCGACAACCCCAACCTGTGGGTGTACAAAGCTTGGCGAGACGTGTGAATAATACCAAAGCCGTATTTACAGCAACTCAGCCCAGGCTGCGTATTTTTAAATCTCAGAACCTGTGATCAACACCACAAGTTCGTATGCTGATCACGTCCCCTGTAGAGTCCTAAAGTCAATGGTCATTTGGCAATGAGTCAGTGTGTGGCTTGTATTGCAACCAAGCCTTGTGGGTTGCAGGTGCGAACTCACTAAGCTCTCTACGGTACGTGTTCGCGAGCATCCCATCCACAGTTGTTCCTCACAAAGCTGTCAGTCGAAATCGTCATTAAAGTCGCACGGCGAAAACATACGGATTGCACCTGGGGATCTACTATGGCCGGTACCCTTAACCCTCATTAAGATGTTGTGTAGAGCTCTCCTGCACCTGCCCCTCTCCCCCTCCGCCGCTGGTCCGCCAATTATGATATTCGATATTTGCGCCCTACTGATGAAACAGAAGAAAAAGGTCACGTTGTCGTGGCCACTAACCGATCTCGCTCGATGGAACAAAACAGCGAAACTGAAGTACGTTATTTGATATGAAGTTGTAGCACATTCAAAATGCGCGGGGTAGGACGCATAAACGACTACACTTACCGAACAAGAGCGTGGTCATGATCTGAGTAGTGCCCTGTTAACTACACTAACGGCCATTAAAACTGCTACACCAAGAAGAAATGCACATGATAAACAGGTATTCATTGCACAAATATATTATACTAGAACTGACATGTGATTACATTTTCACGCAATTTGGGTGCATAGATCCTGAGAAATCAGTACCCAGAACAACCACCTCTGGCCGTAATAACGGCCTTGACACGCCTGAGCATTGAGTCAAACGGAGCTTGGATGGCGTGTACAGGCTGCATTCCCATGCAGCTTCAACACGATACCACAGTTCATCAAGAGTAGTGACTGGCGTGTTGTGACGAGCCAGTTGCTCGGCGAACATTGACCAGACGTTTTCAATTGGTGAGAGATCTGGAGAATGTGCTGGCCAGGGCAGCAGTCGAACATTTTCTGTATCCAGAAAGGCCCGTACAGGACCTACAACATGCCGTCGTGCAGTATCCTGTTGAAATGTAGGGTTTCGCAGGGATATAATGAACGGTAGAGCCACGGGTCGTAACACATCTGAAATGTAACGTCCACTGTTCAAAGTGCCGTCAACGCGAACAAGAGGAGACCGAGACGTGTAACCAATGGCACCCCATACCATCACGCCGCACGATACGCCAGTATGGCGATGACGAATACAAGCTTCCGATGTGCGTTCACCGCAGTGTCGCCAAACACGGATGCGACCATCATGATGCTATAAACAGAACCTGGATTCATCCGAAAAACGACTATTTGCCATTCGTGCACCCGGGTTCGTCGTTGAGTATACCATCGCAGGCGCTCCTGTCTGTGATGCAGCGTCAAGGGTAACCGCAGTCATGGTCTCCGAGTTGATAGTCCATGCTGCTGCAAACGTCATCGAACTGTTTGTACAGATGGTTGTTGTCTTGCAAACGTTCCCATCTGTTGACTCAGGGATCGAGATGTGGCTGCACGATTCGTTACAGCCATGTGGATAAGATGACTGTCATCTCGACTGCTAGTGATACGAGGTCGTTGGGATCCAGCATGGCGTTCCGTATTACCCTCCTGAACCCGCCGATTCCATATTCTGCTAACAGTCATTGCATCTCGACCAACGCGAGCTGCAATGTCGCGATACGATAAACCACAATCGCGATAGGCTACAATCCGACCTTTATCAAAGTCGGAAACGTGATGGGACACATTTCTCCTCCTTACACGAGGCATCACAACAACGTTTCACCAGGCAATGGCGGCCAACTGTTGTTTGTGTATGAGAAATCGGTTGGAAACTTTCCTCACGTCAGCACGTTGTAGGTGTCGCCAGCGGCGCGAACCTTGTGTGAATGCTCTGAAAACCTGATCATTAGCATATCACAGCATCTTCTTCCTGTCGGTTAAATTTCGCGTCTGTAGCACGTCATCTTCGTGGTGTAGCAATTTTAATGGCCAGTAGTGTATTTTACAAACATTTCGTTCTAACTGGCTGAGAGACGATGAAGTAAAGTCCCCTGTCGCTGTGAAAATCATGTCACTGCCATCTAGCGGTGATAGGCGTACAAATACTCCCTGGCAGTCTATGGCCACGACATGTACAGCATCTGCAATGCCTCAAAGCAAAGTAATACTGGCAACTGATTCAGAATTGCACTTCTGTTGTTTGGTATAAGGTTCCGATATACCATAATATATATGTTGAAGCATTCCACAGAACAATTCGACATTTGGGTAACGACACTAGACCTATTGGCTGGCTGTACCGTATTCTCTGGAGACTTCCGTCAAATCTTAGCAGTAAATCCAAGAGCGACGAGAGCAGACGAATTCAAAGCGTCTTCAATTGTCAACTACAATAGCATGTTAATACAAGTCCAAAATTAATGAAATAATTGAAAAATTACTATATTGAATGAGAAATTACACGAAAAGTTTAAACTTAAAATTAAAACATTCTTGAAAGTCTCGGAATTCCTGGGACCGATATTCTGCCAGTATCGATATCTATAACGGGCAAAACTTGTCGAGATTCTCGATTCCGGGGATGGATGAACTGTCTACATACATAGTTAAATTTTTTTCGGAACTCTTGGAGCACGGGTACCACTTGCTCTTTTGTTTTGATTGCACAATTAGCCAGCGAACTGATTGCATTTATTTGTTCGTGTAGGAAACTCCTGACGCTGAAGTCTACACACCTCCAGTTCGAACACTTTTGTCACTATAGGCAGTGGCACGTCGGTTAACAATGAATCTTTTTAGAGGAATCTCGCTGTAATATGGACTGCAGTGGTGAAGTTCACTACTACAGCGTCTCGTGAATACTCACAGCCATCTCACAGGACGCTGTAGTAATCAACATCCCAGAAAAACGCATAGCGCGCCCTTCCCCCCCCCCCCCCCACCCCCCACCCACACCCCCCACCCCCACCCCCCTAGAACTCTATCATGATCAGCATCTGGCGGGCTAATGGCTAAAAATTAACTCGCCATTGACTCCTCCGTTACCCTCCTGGTTCGGCAAAATCTCTCTTGGAGAATCAGTTTAGACAGAAACGGCAGAATGACTATTAGCTGTCGGGTCGCGAGGTACACTTACATTTCCATAGTGTCTAGTAGTTGCTTAACGTTTCTCAATATTTTATCCACAGCCCACAAGGATATTCACAAGTGTTCGTAGCAATTCTAATAAAATTTAGTTTCAATTTTTTAACGTGCAGCTCGTGGTCGTGTGGTAGCGTTCTCGCTTCCCACGCCCGGGTTCCCGGGTTCGATTCCCGGTGGGGTCAGGGATTTTCTCTGCCTCGTGATGACTGGGTATCGTGTGATGTCCTTAGGTTAGTTAGGTTTAAGTAGTTCTAAGTTCTAGGGGACTTATGACCATAGATGTTAAGTCCCATAGTGCTCAGAACCATTTGAACCATTTAACGTTTCTATCGTTCACTTATGGTTTGGTTTGTAACACAAACTGAAAATGTCGTCCGGTGGAAAATAATGACTTAACACATTCCTGTTAATGTCGACATAATTATATTCATCAACATCATTTTCAGCGCAATGCGTCCTTGTCTTGCTGTTGCCTTCTTTAATGAAGCACACTTTTGTGGTTACCTTGACACTCAGTTCTTTCTTTGCTAAAGACTGGCTGTCATTAGCTTTTATGCGAACACATCAGCGCTCTCTGCTCCTGAATCATTTCTACGGAGATTTAAATTAAAAATAAAATACAACACTCCTGGCTGTGTATTAGCGATACTCTTATACATGCCATAACAGCAGCCAAAGAGATTCCATTAGATATGGCACTGATTCAGAACTACAGACGAAATTTCAGGGGATGCTCTGTTGCAGAGGAAGTAACGCAGGTTGGAATGAAGGCGCCTGCGGTGTGGCGCGGCTGTGCAGCCAGCGCTGTCAAGGTTAGCACGGGCAGCCGCTGTAACGGAGCGTCATAATCACCGCCACAGCCTCCAAGTCTACGCCATCCCTCAACTTCCGTTCCCCCATCAACACAGCCGCTATACGCCATGATTTAGGCCGACAGTTTCTTGCGCTACAGTGGTACTATTACATTTATCCTCTACATTAATTTCACTCGTAATCGCTTCCTATGCACTTGCTTCTTGTGGTTCCTCGCACATCCAGTATTTTCTCCGCATGCTTAACATTCATTAATTACCAATTAGGAAATGGTGTACGGAAGAAAGCACCTAGCCTGCTGCAGTATGTTTTACTTTAACTCGGCAGCTGGATTGGTTAGGTATTGGTTTACTTCTAAAACAAAGCTCGATAATAATCTTCGTTCGATCAGTCTTTTTTTTTCATGTTCAATGTGACTTTTTACCTCTCTAAGTGTGCTCGATCCCTATTCCGTCTAGGATTTTTTCTGTCACTTATGAATTCTTTCGCCGGCCGGTGTGGCCGTGCGGTTCTAGGCGCTTCAGTCTGGAACCGCGTGACCGCTACGGTCGCAGTTTCGAAATCCTGCCTCGGGCATGGATGTGTGTGATGTCCTTAGGTTAGTTAGGTTTAAGTAGTTCTAAGTTCTAGGGGACTGATGACCACAAATGTTAAGTCCCATAGTGCTCAGAGCCATTTGAACCTTTTTTCTTTTTGAATTCTTTCATCTATGGCTATGAGGTTAATATATGAAAAATGCCAAGTTACACAGTGTTTGGGAATCCGCGTAAAGGGTAAGTCGATTCAGAGGTCGGAGGAAGGCAAGGGCATACTACCTTCAATAGGACAATGCTCTATGGTGCCCAAATAAACCTTCAGGTTGATGACACTTTTGCCGGCCGCGGTGGTCTCGCGGTTCTAGGCACGCAGTCCGGAACCGTACTGCTACGGTCGCAGGTTCGAATCCTGCCTCGGGCATGGATGTGTGTGATGTCCTTAGGTTAGTTAGGTTTAAGTATTTCTATGTTCTAGGGGACTAATGACCACAGCAGTTGAGTCCCATAGTGCTCAGAGCCATTTGAACCATTGTTTTGATGACACTTTTACCTTAATTATCTCTGTGTGAAAATATGAACTTGCTCATTGGTCCGGATTATACAGGGTGTTCCAGGAGGAATAGTTAGTATTCAGTGATATGACAAGAACGATCATTCGAAGCAAATAAGTATAACAAATATAGGCTCCAAAATGCATATCTTAAGACCTACGAACACTTTTTCATTTTCGGTACTGTGAAACAAATCAATAGAAAATGTTTCACAGTAGCAAAGATGATCAAGTACTGATAGCTCTTAAGGTATGCATTTTAGTTCCATGCTACTGAACTTTTTTCTTGGTTTGGTCCTTATTGCTACATCTCAAAATATGGAAAGCAAAGAGTCTGTAGTAGAAGAGATTTGTTTCATAATGTTGAAGATAATGAAGTGCTCATAGGTCTTAAGGTATGCATTTTAGAGCCCATGTTCAGTAGACGTTTTTGTTCCGAATGATCTTTCCTGACATAACCCTGAATATTGACCATGCCTTCTGGGACCTCGTGTATACGTATAAACCGATGCAGCTGTGGCAATCGAATGAGATGGGCGCGCGTTGAAGCACTGGATATTTCCTTAGGAACGAACGAAGTTGGAATTGTTAAAGCAGATTATGAATATCCACTGTTTCACTCTAATCTCTCCGCGAACTGAAACTGTGTATCCTCTCATATCCTCCACCCTCTTCCTAAACACCCTTTTAACTAAAAGGAAGTAGTGCCGCGAATTTAAGTAATCTGCCGGTGAGATATTTAGCTCTATATGGAAGTGTAGGTATCTGAAATTTGGTGCTCTATGCCAAACACGCGGAAGCCATCCCACTAGCTAAAGTTTTCCTCCTCATTAGTCACTGTCAAACGTATGGTACGAATTCCTGGTTCTTTGGAAAACATGGAATCCTTTCACCTGGCGGTTCTGTACCAACTGCGGAGGACTGAAAGTTGGGGCAAAGTGGTACTGTGCCCCTTAATGAGGAGACAGCTTCAAAGCCCGGAGTGGTTCATGTCTTCATGTTCCAAGAAGTCCATAGTCAGTTCTTACCCATCCTAAATTCCTTTAAGCTTGAATTAGTGCTTCGTCTCTAACGGCCCATCCGCCGAGGATACGGTAAAAATTAAATTCCAGGCGTGTGCCTGCGCTCGAGAGCAGTGGTATTCGAAGTGAAATACAATTAGTGCCAGCAGTTTTATTTTTTCCGTTATTCTCTGAAGTGCATGGCCGTAAAATCGTAGTGAATGTGGTATTTCTACTTATCCGCTTCTGCGAAAGTTCAGAAAGCCTCATGAAATAGTTTTCAGGTTTGTGTAATGTACAGGCTCGAGTTGTCGCTTCGGTATAGCTACCCAACACTTGCGAAATCAGGAAATAACTGGGACGATATAATCTTTTATTACATTATTATATACAATGAGCAGCTACGTAAAATCCATCATCGGCAAGAAAGAACATTTGTTATCACAACAGTCGCCTTGCAAGTCTGAATGGCGCAACCTAACACGTCGATACAGACCGGGAAAGCTATTTCGTGTGCACAGTCCCGTCTACGTAATTAAAAAAAAAAAGAAAAGAAACCCTCGCTTCGTTATAAAGTATTTTCTGAGTGCTGTCTTATTAACTCTGCGGAAACTTCCGCTGCATGGCCATGAGGCTCTCCCAAATGACCTCGCACGCACGTAGCTCCTTCCTAACGACCCGTACCGTCAAACATCTCGCAGAATAGAAAGGTGTAGCTTTTGGAACTTTTCCCATCTTTGTGGATCGGGATACAATTTTGTTCCTTGTTGCCGTTAGTTACCAACTATTTGTCATTCTACTGAGAAATCAACAAACCCACAGTGTCGTAACTCAATAATACGATACATCTCTTTACTCTTTGTTAAATAATGATATCGTGCAGACAACTCGCGATAGTCATTAAATGGAGGGATGCGCAGTTGTCAATCAGAAAAGTATTTCAACTCAGTGACTTTGAAATGAGAAAGTTTGTTGAAAAAATTGTTTTATTGTGTCATACATCAATGGAGAATTTCAAAGTTCGACAGTTACGCGCTGAAATTAAATGAAGCAGTGGACCCGAGGTAATGACTCGCCCGAAGAGCCGTGCGCATCTGACTACGTGAATTCCGGACTAGTATCTACCGAGTGAGGGGAAGCAGTGCATAGCACACTGAACTCTCATTCTGGAGGATGATTGTTCAAACCCGTCTCCGGCCTTTCTGATTTAGCTTTTCCGCGATTTTCCTAAATCATTTCAGGCAATTGCCGGGATAGTTCCTTTGAAAGGGCACGGTCAATTTCCTTCCCCATCTTTTCCTAATCCGAGTCTGTGCTCCGTCTCTAATGACCTCGTTGTCGACGGGACGTTAAACACTAACCTCCTCCCATCCGGAGTAGTACCCACGTTCCGCCTCAGTTACACGAACTGCAAACATTTCCAGAACCTTCTCAGACTTTCATACGGATAACACTAGATGCGAACCGATGGGGTACACAATTTCCGTCGCAGGCGGCGAGGGTGAGGAAAGCCGGAGGAGGGAGGAGGGGGAAGGCGTAGGAGAGGGGGGGGGGGGGGGGGGAGGCAGGAACCAGATTAACATGCCGATTCCGTGGAGACAGGGATAAAGGCCAGGAAAAAGAAGGTGTGTGCTCCAGGTTAGAATTTAATCTTAAAGCGTTCTAAATCTACTATGTAGCTCAGAGGGAGCTGCACACTTGAATGCCACTGTCTGTGCCACCCGTAACAAGTAGAACGATCAGTGACGAATAACTGCGACCAGGAAGAAAAGAGAAAACCATGGATTAACCGTATTTGTACACGCGCTGGCTAGAGTTCCACACATCTACTCTAATGAAGAATGTGCAGATATGGCGAATGTTTACGGCTTCTGCTATGGTAGCGCTCCTGCTCGAATCTAAGAATCGTCGGCGCTTTACGACATGTCGAATTCATGATTGTACAGCGTTTACCAGAGATTTTAGCACATTTCGTGAAACACATGTTCTCCCAAGTTCCCATTTTTTTTCCTAGTTCAACAACCTGTGCAGGAACGGCAACGCATCGTTGAAATGGCGCAGCGTAGTCTTACCACCAGCACACGGCGACTTCCTGCACATATCGGTGTCTAACGATAATGTATGGCGAACATTACATGCGGAGAACTTGTACCCGTTTACTATAAGAGTGTCCACAGTCTTTTCATTGGCGACAATGCCACACGACTTGAATTTAGTAATTAGTTAAATGAGGATCGTCATATGCTTCCATTAATACTATTCACTGATGTAGTGACGTTTACACGCAATGGAGTCAAAAACAATCGTTAAATTCACACGCTACAGTGCAAAAACAGTTTCTAAGTTCGTTTTTCGAGCAAATTTTGGTGAAAATTCGTTTGTTGAACACCACGAAGACGTCCCTTTGGCGAGGCGGATCGCAATGTACTTCCGACGGAACCTCACCACATTTTACCACTTACCCTAATCGTTGGATTGGTCGTGGCAGTACCATTAACTGGCCACAGGATCAGCAGACCTTACGCAATTAGATTTTTGTTTATGGGTTGGATGAAGTCTAAGGTGTAAAAACGAAAGGTGAATACGCGAAATGAAATTCTTTGTCGCATTATGGACTCTTATGCCCTCATTAGGGAACATACAGAGGCACTGAGACAAGCAACTGAACATGTTCTCCCAAGAGTGCACAAATGTACTGAAGCTATCAGTGCGATCTTCGAACATTTATTGTGAACTGTAAAACAACTGTAAGTGACGTGTTCGATTATTCTTAGAGGCTAATGGGTTAAAAATACGTATTTTTCAGCTGATAATACGTAAAACGCACGTTGTGATTTTTACGAACTGTTGTACGTATGTAAATCTGACAATGTACTGAATAATACAGGAAATAAACAACAACGTACATTAAATGTGATCTATCTCGGAAACCATTCGCAATAGCGCATATGTTTATATGAAGTTATTTTCCTTCAAATGATCGTTTCTGTCATATTCCCGAACATTGACCATTCCTCATGGGGCACCCCGTATAGTGAATAGTAACGGTGTTCTAACACTCAGCCGGCTGTTGCGGCCAAGCGGTTCTAGGCGCTTCAGTCCGAAACCACGGTGCTGCTACGGTCACAGGTACGAATCCTGCCTCGGGCATCGAGGTGTGTGATGTCTTTAGGTTAGTTAGGTTTAAGTAGTTATAAGTCTAGGGGACTGATGACCTCAGATGTTAAGTCCCATAGTGCTCAGAGCCATTTGAACCATTTTTTTCTTACACTCCTTCGTAGCACGACTATAGCTACTCCAACGTCTGACGAATTCCCTCCGGTAAAGCAACATAAACTTTTCTAAACTGCTAGGCAAAAAAACTGAAATACCCAGAAGACATTGTCCAATGTCAATCTTCGTACAAGCATACAGCATCGGCCGGTATGTAAATGATTAGAGTGGCAATTTCTCTGTGAAAAGTAGAACGGCCACTGGAGGGCATTAGTGTTGTTCGTGTTTAGTTCTTTTACGAGGCTTCGTAGGGTGCAACGTCAGATGCTGAGTCATCACTACGAAGGACATGGAGATCGCGTGTACCCGTGCGAGACAGCGTTATCAACACCTGAAAAGAGTTTCGAAAGGGTCTAATTTGACCGGCAGGTCGAATCGTACAATGTGTAGATTTATGAGACATTCGGATGTGACTGTGGCCCGATGTCGGACTGCTTGGAAATGCAAGGGCAGACATACTCATCGTCAATGTTCTGACCGACCATGTCTAACCGCCACAAGAGAGGATCGCAGTATTGTACACCAAGCACGTCGTAACTCCTTCACATATGCGCGTGCTATCCGAGAACAAGAGGACTCCCTGGAATAATATGTGTCACCACGCACAACTGGTCGGATACTAGTAGCAGCCGGACTGTGGAATTACCGTTCAAGCCGGCCGCTGTGGCAGAGCGGTTCTAGGCGGTTCAGTCCGGAACCGCGCTGCTGCTACGGTCGCAGGTTCGATTCCTGCCTCGGGCATGGATATGTGTGATGTCCTTAGGTTTGTTAGGTTTAAGTAGTTCTAAGTCTAGAGGACTGATGACCTCAGATGTTAAGCCCCATAGTGCTCAGAGCCATTTGAACCATTTGAATTACCGTTCTATGCGTAGGCTACCGTTAAGAAAACAAACGGCTGCGTTTGGAATGGTACTGTGACCGGGAAGCATGGGCTGCTGATGGATGGAATCGTATTGTGTCCAGCGATGAACCCCAGGCAAACATCGTCGGAGAGTATGGCGGCGACCTGGGAGATAGGCTACTCTTCTAACATTTTAGTGAGGCACAGTGGTCTGGGAAGCCATCGAGTATAACTTTATGTCACGGACCGCAGTGACTGCGGAAGCTCTGACGGCACATCGGCAGGTCGCGGTCATCCTGCGTCCAGATGTGTTACCTCTCATGCGACAGTATCGCGACGACATTTTTCAACAGAGCAATGCTCGTCCACGTATGGCACGTGTCTCTATGAAATGTATGCGTGATGCTGAGGTACTACATCGGCCAGCAAGATCCGCCAGATCTGACCCCAATAGAACATGTACGGGGCCAACTCCGTTCCAGTGCCAGTATACTAAGGACCTATTATAACAGCCGTGGGCCAGCTTGCATCATATGAGGATACAATGGCTTTGTAACACCCTACCTAGCAGAATCATCCAGGCTTGAGGGGGTGCGATATCATACTGATAACTAGGCCCATATTACCAAGTTATTCATATATCTGGTTCGATTCTGTGATCACGAAATGAAATCACATAACCTCTCAATCCGTGAAGTTTCTTTTCATTTCCTTCTCCACTTCCGGGTGCTTAACTACTTTTGTCAGGCAGTGGTTTTGAAGTGTCGTGTGATTTCTATGGGGCGGCGGCGGTAAAGGAAAGGGCGAATTCCAGTGCCGACATTTAGCCTACTGAATAGTTACGTGACCCAATTGAAGTAAGGCGTTCTGAAAGTAAGTTGCACACGCACTTCCACTTTGCTGCTGCTGGGGCCTGAGTATTGCAGCGAAGCAAAGCGCCGTGACCTTTCTGCATTGGCCGCAACACACGCCTTGCACGCTCGTATGCCGCTTTCTGTGCGTGCGAAATTTCTCACGGCCCGTCGTCATCTCCTTCATCTTTCCTGTTGCCGCTCTCACGATGGTGGCCGTCGCCGAGCAACACAGACTTCCTCCCCATTTTGAGAACGGTACTCATATCTACGTCGTTCTTAAAACAAGTGAAAATCCTGCACTGTAGTTGGAACTGGTTCGTGATAAACTACAGTATGTATGAGGCGATCTTCAACTACGGAGTTGTAAATAACGAAATTCACAGAGAATATTCTTTCATCAACACGCGTTTTAATGTGTCGTTTATGACTAACGGGCAATAATGAGGGATTTATAGGTAGTGGCGTTGAAAGAATGAACATGGGATTCACATATAATGAGCGACGGACATTACAGTAATCTTGTATCAGGGTGGAAATCGCTAAGTTTTCCTCTCAAACTTTTGAAGTCAAGTCTAAAATCTAACTACCTCGTTACTCAACCGTCGAGGTTCCAAATTCTCAAGCTCTGTTGCGAGTATCTACACTACTGGCCAATAAAATTGCTACACCACGAAGATAACGTGCTACAGATGCGAAATTTAACCGACAGGAAGAAGATGCTGTGACATGCAAATGATTAGCTTTTCAGAGCATTCACACAAGGTTGGCGCCGGTGGCGACACCTACAACGTACTGACGTGAGGAAAGTTTCCAACCGATTTCTCATACACAAACAGCATTTGACCGCCATTGCCTGGTGAAACGTTGTTGTGATGCCTCGTGTAAGGAGGAGAAATGCGTACCATTACGTTTCCGACTTTGATAAAGGTCGGATTGTAGCCTATCGCGATTGCGGTTTATCGTATCGCGACAGTGCTGCTCGCGTTGGTCGAGATCCAATAACTGTTAGCAGAATATGGAATCAGTGGGTTCAGGAGGGTAATACGGAACGCCGTGCTGGATCCCAAAGGCCTCGTATCACTAGCAGTCGAGATGACAGGCATCTTATCCCCATGGCTGTAACGGATCGTGCAGCCACGTCTCGATCCCTGAGTCAACAGACGTGGACGTTTGCAAGACAAAAACCATTTGCACGAACAGTTCGACGACGTCTGCAGCAGCATGGACTATTAACTCGGAGTGCATGGCTGCGGTTACCCTTGACGCTGCATCACAGACAGGAGCGCCTGCGATGATGTACTCAACGACGAACCTGATCGCACGAATAGCAAAACGTCATTTTTTCTGATTAATCCAGGTTCTGTTTACAGCATCATGATGGTCGCATCCGTGTTTGGCGACATCGCGGTGAACGCACATTGGAAGCGTATATTCGTCATCGCCATACTGGCGTATCACCCGGTGTGATGGTATGGAGTGCCTTTGTTTAGACGTCTCGGTCACCTCTTGTTCGCATTGACGGCACTTTGAACAGTGGACGTTACATTTCAGATGTGTTACGACCCGTGGCTCTACCCTTCATTCGATCCCTGCGAAACTCTACATTTCAGCAGAATAATGCACGACGGTATGTTGCAGGGCCTGTACGGGCCTTTCTGGATACAGAAAATGTTCGACTGCTGCCCTGGCCAGCACATTCTCTAGATCTCTCACCAACTGAAAACGTTTGGTCAATGGTGGCCGAGCAACTGGCTCGTCACAATATGCCAGTCACTACTCTTGATGAACTGTGGTATCCTGTTAGAGCTTGGATGGCGTGTACAAGTACAGCTGCCAACGCAGCTTCGTTGTTGTTCTGGGTACTGATTTCTCAGGATCTATGCAGCCAAAATGCGTGAAAATGTGATCACATATCAGTTCTAGTATAATATATATGTCCAATGAATACCCGTTTATTATCTGCATTTCTTCTTGGTGTAGCAATTTAAACGCCAGTAGTGTAGTAATCGTGTAATGTGCTGGTTTAAACGTAATTGATGTTTAGGTTAGGTTAGTTTAGTTTAGTTTAGTATGCACGCTGGATAATTCTTGCTTTCATATTGTGACATGGTGGCTGTTTGTATGACAGACTAAAAATCTGTTATTCAATCGGTGTTTCTGCCAGTTATTGGCAGTTTCGCCTCTAGCAATGCGTTGTGCACGTGATTAAGAAAGAAGCTGCACTGTGGTTCAGATTATACCTCGAACTATAGCTCTTGGTTGGGGTGGTGGGTTCTCAGTTCGGAGGGAGACAGTGGCATATCAAGTCCATTAGGGCCATGAATGTTTAGTACAGCACTGTAGTGCTCAAGCCACCTTCGTATGATGAAGGGAGGAGATGTGGTGAAAAAAAAAGACTTTTTTTTTTACCCTAGATCTAGATTTACCACTATGAAAACTAGTCTCCGTCCAATTGGGTTTAAGTTTTCTGAATATGGCACCGCATCATAATGTAAAAAACCGTGCTGGTCTAGACCCACAAAAAGGTCACTGTACACGTGACCCAATCGTTGGTTTCTCCAGTATAACTTTTTACATTATGACGCGGTACCGTACTCAGAAATCTTCTATGTCAACTGACTCTGGCCGCGGTGCCTATGCAGTTATATCCTCCGTCCTGTTACTGAGCCGAAGATACAAAGCGTTGCTGCGACCACCAAAACTAAAGAACTTAGCAGAGCGAGGAAGTATAATTATATGCTTGGAGTAAAAATTCTAATGACGGGCGCGGAGAAAAATTGGAGGGCATCAACACAAGGTACGGCTCAAGAACTGCGCAGAAATAAGATTCTGAAGCCATACCTAGTGCAGATGAAGCATAAACGCTTTCGCTTCGATGCTAGAAAGCGTTGAGAAGAGAAGTGTCGCGATTTCTCCTCTTGGCCTACGAGTCGGCCGGCGAGGAATGCACTGCAAAAAGCTAGGCGGCTCCCAGGACAGCAAGCGCTGGGGTGCTTCTCCACTGGCTGCGGGCGATCGCGAACAGCTACCGTCACATTACATTCAACATGGGAAGCAACTTCCGCTTGAAATAGCCAGTATCGCTTAGACTGCAGTCTTATTACTTCTTAGCAACTCAAGTGTCCAAGCTGAAATCAACCACGCCATTACAAGTATCTATTCGTGCTCTTACTCTGTGCCAACACCGAGGATGGCAATGATGAAAAGAAACATACGAGGTCCACTTCAAAAGTACTGACACTGCGCAAGCGCGAAAATTACGGTAGCGAGATAAAGTTGCAATTCAAGTCAGTGTTGAGCAGCGAGACTTAAGGTGTGACGGTCGTATGTGGGTTTGCTGGTTCGCGTGGTTATGTCGTGAGTAATTCAGTCTTAAAATGGAAGCTGAAACTCAATCAGGTCATATTACATGTAGTGACTAGTACTTTGAGAGAGGTGTGTGGGAATAGTGTAGCGGTCGGCCGCGATGGCCGTGCGTTTCTGGCACTGCAGTCCGGAACCGCGGGGCTTCTACGGTCGCAGGTTCGAATCCTGCCTCGGGCATGGGTGTGTGTGATGTCCTTAGGTAGTTAGGTTTAAGTAGTTCTAAGTTCTAGGGGACTTATGACCTAAGATGTTGAGTCCCATAGTGCTCAGAGCCATTTGAACCATTTGAATAGTGTAGCGGATCGTAGCACAGTTTCACGGTAGTCTGCTCGTTTCTATGAAGAACGGGTAAGCGCTGAGGACAACCCAAGAAGTGGAATACACTTGCAATAGTTGGGATTCACAAACATAAAAAACTTTTTGAAGGACATCATCTTTACGCCACTGTGTCTAGTAATGGGTTAACGAACATGTGCATTTACAGATTATGTTGTTTTACGATGTTTGAATACGTGTGCTAGCACTAGGTAACAACGACACGAATGTATTTAACAGACATACAAATGTGTCAGCTTACATTACGTTGACATGGCTTAAAACCGTAATATCAGCACTTGATTATGGCCTAATTCCGAAATTGCAATAGTGTGTAATAAAAACTTATAACAGTCAGTGGCGTAAAGATGACGTCCTTGAAGAAGTGGAAGGCCGTCAACTGTAATAGACAATACCTCTCCTGTTATTGTTAATGACATTTTGAGAGAGGATTGACGAAACTGCATACAAGGTCAGAATGTCTGTCACTTCAGTTCACAGACTAATAAGTAAAAAGTTAAGGATTAGAATAGTTGTTGACAGATGGGTTCCGCATGATCTGAATGAAAAGCGGAAAGTAGGTAAAAAAAATGCAGAAGAATTGCTTAAATGTTATCGAACAGAAGGAGAACAGTTCCTGAAAAGAACTGTTGCACTTGATGAAACGTGGCTACGAGATTTCGAACCAGAACTAAAGTCTCAGTCCTCACAATAGATAAGTTCCGACTCTCCGCAACCGAAAAAAATCCGCCGCCAACAATCAAAGATGAAACTGATGATCATCTTTGCCTATGACATGAATGGAGTCATAGATACAAACAACGTGTCCCAGGGGACGTCTGTAACAGCCACGTACTACAAACTGTCTCTGAAAAATGTTTTGCGCCCGAAAATTCGTCAAAGAAGGCCTGACATACTTGCAGCAGCTGGTGTCCTCATTTTGCACGATAATGCAAGACCGCATATTGCGTTGTGTCTCATCCCAAGTATGGATGGGAAATACTTCTACACTCACCATACAGTCCTGATATAAGCCTACCAGATTTACATTTGTTTCCTAAATTCAAGGAAGAACTCCGTGGAAAACGTTTAAATCAATTGATGAAGCTTCCAGTAAGGTGACCCGAGCTCAACAACGATGATGCCCTATCAGGAATGTGAAGTTGCCAAAACGTTGGAGAGCTATCATAAGCAAGAAGAATGGAGATTGGAAAGGCCAGTAAAGGTATTTTGTAAAATAAATTATTTTCTTCAATTCTATCTTATAATGTGCAGAAATTTTGAAATAACCCTCGTCTGAAGGCTTTACGTCTCGCTGACGACAAACACAAACTCTGAACAAGAATGGCGCAGAAATCAACCGCAACGTTTTCAAAGGACCCATCCCGGCATTCGCCCTACTGTGCTTTAGGGAAACTGCGCAAAACCTAAACCACGATAGCCGGATAGGAATTTGAATGATACTTCTTTAGAATGTGAGCTCTGTTCAATAAACACTGGGCCACAATCAAATTTTAATGGTATTGTTTTACATATTTCTATGTCTACGGAAAGCATTTTCTCGAAGTCTGGTGAACAAGTCCCCGTAGCTCTTAATATACGCATTTTAGAGCCCATTTTACTAGACATGTTTCAAATGGTTCAAATGGCTGTGAGCTGAGGTCACCAGTCTCCTAGAACTTAGAACTACTTAAACCTAACTAACCTAAGGACATCACATACATCCATGCTCAAGGCAGGATTCGAACCTGCGACCGTAGCGGTCGCGTGGTTCCAGACTGAAGCGCCTAGAACCGCTCGGCCACACCGCTAGACATGTTTTCTTGTTTTGGACCAAACTACTACCTCTGAAAGTCGTCTACCCCACAATTTTAGCAAAAACAGTACCAGTAAATATATTCCACTGCCAGACTTCAAAAATGTTCAAATGTGTGTGAAATCTTATGGGACTTAACTGCTAAGGTCATCAGTCCCTAAGCTTACACACTACTTAACCTAAATTATCCTAAGGGCAAACACACACACCCATGCCCGAGGGAGGATTCGAACCTCCGCCGGCACCAGCCTTACAGTCCATGACTGCAGCGCCCAAAGACCGCTCGGCTAATCCCGCGCGGACCACTGCCAGTTGTCAGAACGATTTTCGCTTACGACTTTCGACTCAGTCGTTTCCGGACAAAGGTTTCTTACCTCAAACTGACATTTTTTTTCCTTTCTCCACCACTCATAAAAGTTTGTATCATCATCACGGAATCGCCCTGTATGAACTGCTTGCGTGATTTACTCTTGTGGTAAGCAAGATCCCAAGTTCAGTCCGTGATACAACATATGTGGGACCACCTTCGTCACAGTGTCCGTACCCAGGATATTAAGGACCAGCCATGGGCCAGCTTGACGCAGGAGAGGATTGGACGGCTTTATGACGCCCTTCACAGCCGAATCAGTGGACTTCGGCAATCGATTACAGATAAATAATGGTTAACATATTTCTCTAACGGTCGAAAAAATGCTAGCACACCATGACTCTTGTAGGATGACTGTGACATAATGCAAATTCTATTGAGTTATCTTCTTTTTTTCTGATCGGAGACAGAATTTGAATTGAACAGTAGTGTGCATATGCCAACAGAATACTTCGAAGGAGTCCTTCCCATTTTGTGAAGTTACTTTGTGGTTTGGGGAAGAAGTAGTGGATGAATGAGAAGACCAACAGTGTAACCTAGATCGACATCACTTCTTACTTCAATTCAACGACATTTTCCTGTAGTTTGAATGAAATATTTAAATAATTTATGATCCGGCCGCTGTGGCCGAGCTGTTCTAGGCGCTTCAGACGCTACGGTCGCAGGTTTGTTAGGTTTAAGTAGTTCTAGGGGACTGATGACCTGAGATGTTAAGTCCCATAGTGCTCAGAGCCATTTGAACCCTTTGAACCGGAACCGCGCTGCTGCTATGGTTGCGGGTCGAATCCTGCCTTGGGCTTGGATGTGTGTGATGTCCTTAGGTTAGTTAGGTTTAAGTATTTGTAAGTCTATGGGACTGATGACCTCAGATATTAAGTCCCATAGTGCTCAGAGCCATTTTTAAATAATTTATGTTAATATGCGGGATGTTTGTTTATCGGGCGAAACAGTCTAGAGCAAGGATTTTTCTATCGGTTTGTTACGTGAACACTTTCACGTACAAGGGAGATTAGCTACAACAACATGAATTAACTACAACTGTGTGTTTCAAAGCCATTTTTGTCGCTGAACTAATACTTTTGGTGTCCAAAGAACCATGTTTTTCTTTAATAACCTCAGAGTAGAATGCAACCTGAGCTAAGTGATTTGACTGAGTCTCATTGCAACTGACTTCAGACGAAAGTACTTAATGCTAATTTCTTCGACATCTCATTGAAAGACGAGGGGCTTAGCATCCATTAGGGCAGAGGTCGTTTATCGAATAAAATTTTCTTCTGTTGTACGTTGCGAATCGAAGTACTGTCTGCTCTATCGAGTTTCCAATTAAATCAGTTTCCAGTGTCTTGAAAACAGTTCATTCAGTCTTAGATGACTGACACTTTAAAACCATGTTCATACTTGATGTTAAGGTACAACACATTTCTTACCATCTTCAAAGAATGTGAAACATTCCCTTACGTACATACGCGAACTCTGGAAACTGCGTGCACCTTAAGACTGTAATAGGATGCACCATTTCCAAATAAATTTTCCGGCCTGTGATCATTTTGTAACGAGTACGCTATTTAAAACATTTAGAAGTATAGACTCGCGTCACAAGCTGGTAAATGCGCAACAAACACCCAAAGAATGGCAGGCGAAGTTTGGATGAGCTTACTACCCACTGTGGTGAACGCTGCCCTTTGACACAGTGGTGTTCAAATCATCCTTCATAATGATGTCAACTTTAAAGTAAAATTGCAGGAAATATTTTAGAATGTCTTATCAAAGTATTACAACAAGACAAGCGTGTACACACGATGGGCTACGCTAAAAAAGGAAAGTAATGAACAACCCAAGAAACGTATTTAAATAGTTGAGAGTGAAGAACACAAGATGAACCAGACACGGAGCAACACTGACTGCTTGCTCTCAAACAGAAGACAAATTTAACACGGGAGTTTCGCTCGCCTCTTGAACATCTAAAATAATGGACAAGTTTCCAAAAACCACGTCTTAACCTCATTTGTAATTCATCATAAGATGCTACAATATGGCCCAACAAGAGCATGGCAAACGTGGGAGCTCTCACTCTGGAAGCCGAATCCACAAGTTAGAGGACAATGTCCAAAGTGGACGCCGGTCTATTAGATGGTTGGGCGATGCACTACACAACGTGTCTAACACACTTACACTACACAACGTGTCTAACACACTTACCTGTAGCTTATTTGATAAGCGCCGTATAGATGTCCAAGTAAACAATTTTTTAGACTTGTGATTATCTCACGTTTGGAAATCAGAAATGAGGGCTTAGTGGATATCTGTTCTCTACTAGCGATTAGCTTAACCACGTATTTAATGCTTTCTGAAACCATACTCTCTTCAGTGTTTTAAGGGGGAGGGGGGTCATGTACTTCAATCAATTCCCCCATCAACCACGATGGACCTTGCCGTTTGTGGGGAGCGATACAAACAGCCGTACTGTACCGTGCTGGTCTGCGAACGGCTGAAAGCAAGGGGAAACTACGCTGTAAGTTTTCCTGAGGACATGTAGCTCTACTGTATGGTTAAATGATAATGGCATCCTCTTGGGTAAAATATCCCGGAGGTAAAATAGTTCACCATTCGGATCTCCGGGTGGAGTACTCAGGAGGATGTCGTTAACAGGAAAAACAAAAGTGGCGATCTACGGACTGGAACGTGGAATGTCAGATCCCTTAATCGAGAAGGTAGGCTGGAAAAGTTAAGAAAGGAAATGGATAGGTTGAAGTTAGATGTAGTAGGAGTTAGCGAAGTTTGGTGGTAGGAGGAAAAGGGCTTCTGGTCAGTTGAATACAGGGTTATAAATACAAAATCAAAAAGGGCTAAAGCAGGAGTAGGCTTAAAAATGAATAAAAAATAGGAACGAGGATACGCTACTATGAACAGCATAGTGAACGCATTAGTGTCGCGCTGACCACTGAAGTACTGGGGACGGACACTATAACACTATTAATGCAAACAAAATAACTTAATCATGATTATACAAAGCAGAAATTATAGTTACTTAGAAATAAACTGAGATGAATCTAACAAATTAACAAAAGACTGGAAGTGGTCTCCCATTCCATTTGAAACAATGTTAAATACTGAGGCCTTCCGCTTTGCGGCAACCTCAGCATGTCTCGAAGACTGACGGCACCGAACGATGGAAATTTAGACACATACATTTACTACAGATATAAGCAAACTATGCTATTTTTTTGTATTAATCTATTGGGACTAGCCCTTCTGCAACTGTGTGGCTTCAATAACACTCGAGCCATCACAAGATACATATAATCTTATTTCTATACTACATTACATTTAATACTGTATTATAAAAAAACTCACAGGTTATTGTGCGACTAGACCAATTCTTGAGTCAATGGAGTTCCACGAAAAATTAAGCGTACTGTCCTATAATTAGCTAGTAATGTGTTTCTGTTAAACAGAATTACAATTATGTATGCTGCTATTATGGAGGTGATTCTTACAATATATACAACACTTCACTGATCGCACAGGGCTTATGCGATTTTTTTTTTTTTTTTTTTTTTTTGTTACACATGTATTCGCGCACGTATTCCTGGACAATCATTTGCATGCCGTATCAAAACACTTATTCCCTCCACTTGCACCTATCCTGCCATGGTATCTACACCAAATCATCTTTCTTCTTGTACGTTACAATGTCCATTAACCTCAGAGTATTGGTATTCCTGCGTAATAACTTAGTTTCACCCCGAAAGGGTTCACGTCTGCTAGCTTTATTGTTGGAGGTTGCATCTGGAAAGCACATTTTCAGCAGATTCGAAGCTACTACACTAACAAAATTCTCATAGTCTCTTTGCTAAGCTGTGTTCCAAATATTGGAGGTGCTGGTCGTGTCCTACCATACGATACACCATACGACTGAAATCATTTCTAGTCTCTCTAATGTTTAGGAGGATAGTCCAGCGTTTCCACTGTCTCGTCCCGCTGTAAGTCAAGAGTCCAGTTTCAGATACCTGACTTGTTTATTCTAGAACCTCTACCCCTTTATACTTTAGATAAATTATTTAGCCCTGACCAATAAGTCGCGGACAGACACCTTACTGTGATGACAGCGGGGCATATTTCAAGAATGACAGTGAAAGCCTCTGCTGGTGTAGTACTGAAGGCTCCCGTCAACCATAGGGGGACTCTTAACTGTATGTGCCTTAGAGCTGATCTTCTTCGTACCAAACGGAGCTGGAGAGCCCTAGCAATTATTGCAAAGCCCACAATGACAGTCAGAACTATTTTTTGGTATAGCTCCAGACTCTAGCATTAAGCTGTAAATAGCAGTACTGACGCTGGCAATTTTATGCACTTTTTTGATGTTGTTTTTCTTTCGTGTCTTCGTGCCTGTACACAGTGGTTCCAGCTATTTGGTTGTTATCTAGCTTAAGGGATGGATTTAGTTTTAGGGAGAGCTTGCTGTTAAACTTTATTATATGTAGTTTTTTCGCTTACAGGTATTGTTAACTTGTTACACCTGTCCCATCACAGCGCCTTTGAGAGGTCGTGGTTTGCATTTTCTTCAACCTTCCGTCTGGAGTACCCAGAGATCTTCACTAAGATATTGTTAACACAATCTACAACTTCATCCACTTCATCAGCCACATCCAATAGGTTTATCAGCGGCTCTATTGTCAGGTTCCAGAATATTGATCTACGTACGGGGCCCTGTTGGTAGCCATAGGTGATCTTTTTTCACTGTTCAGCGATGCATTCGACTGTGTGGCCCCTACAGTAGTCCACAAAATAACAAAGACGCTTTGGGACCCGGAGATCTCTAAGGCGACTGAACACTGCAGGTCAACTGATGAAGTATGCATAACTATTACGCGATTGAGATTAAAGGATTAGTACGTTGAAGGAGTTTCCATTTTCTGTAGAGGCATTGAGCCATCACAGCACTCGCTGACCTCTCACCACAGATGTTGGTCAATAAACCATTCTAATAAACTGGCCCTATGGGAAGCTGCTGCCTAGCAATCCGCTCCGCGAGTTCGATGACAAAGTCTTCGGAGGAGGACAGAAACTCGCTGCGCGGCCTTCAGCACTGACAACTGTCACGCAAACCATGGGCCTTAATACGTCAGAGTATGACTCAGCGAGAACAATACTGCAGGAAGCCTAACACGATAATTAATGACTGAACACAGGCATTGTTTCACTTCTGGTACGCAGTTTTTACGAGTACTGTGTGGTGGTGGTGGTTGTGGTGGCGGCGGCGACGACGGCGGCGGCGGCATCATTCGGCGTTATACTTTCGATGCAACTAATGGAGAACACTGTTTACTTCTTTGCGAGACGGCTGCATCTTCATAGAAGTGAAACATCAAGTTACAACTCTGCCACCAATAGTTTCCAAAAATGCACAACGCTTATTTGAAACGAACACCGCCAACGTTGTAAGAAGTACAAGTTAGTCTAGCTACATTAAGTGTGCCACAGCAACATGAGATTTTACTGGGTACCATTTTCATACTAAGCCTTTATCGCCACTTCCAATTTCAACTGATCCCTGGCTGGTACGGTGGTCAAGTATGAAATTATAGGTCTTCCTGGAACGAAACAACTGTAACTGTGAACAGTTATCACTGTCTAAAGCCGTCCTCAGGACAAATGTTCCAAAAATCGTTAATAAAATTTAGTAGCTCCCGACTGTACACTTACTTGTTTGTTACGTCCTTTTCCCTGTTCGGACGTTAGTGGTGTCAGAACACCCCGTGTGCCACTACCACGAAGAACAGTTTGGATTTTATGTCTACCCGTCTCTAATCGTGTTCTTACGAAACTCAAGTCTTAGAGAAGATAATTGTAGCTTCGTTAACGCTTAATAATCCATCGTTACCCACGTCATTAAAGAGAAAAATTGACCAATAAATAAAATAATTTAAACTGGCGAAGCAGTTGGCCATTGCCTCCTTCAGGAGCAATCCTAATGTTTACATGGAATTATACAATGTAATCGCGGAGAACCAATCAGGCTGAAGGGATGAACTAGCATCAACAAACTGCCAAGATGGCTTACCCACGACTCAAAACGTGCGTTCTTGTCCAACTGTGCTGGTACTCCGACTCTAATGAAATCTATGTCGACGCTGCAAACTCGAGCCTACTATCCTGAGTGTGGGATTTTAATCTGGCTCTGTAAACCCCGACAGTAAAATACTGCTTAGTTTGCTTCTCTCGTAATTTGTAAATTCACTGTATTGATTGAGCATCAACCTGGATCGTTCGTGTTTGTCTGCACCCACCACCTCTCCAGTCCATTACACACAGAGCAAGGTGGCACAGTCGTTAGCACACTGGACTCGCATTCGCAAGGACGACAGTTCAAACCCAGATTTACGTTTCCCGTGATTTCCCTAAATCGCTCCAGCCAAATGATGGGATGGTTTCTTTGAAAGGGCACCATCCGAGCTCGTGCTCCGTCTCTAATGATCTCGATGTCGACGGGACGTTAAAACCAATATTCCTTTTATTTCATTACATTATACATATATCTATTCGTATAACTCTTACAACATTGCTAATTTGCGAATCCTCTGCCAGCTCAACGCCAAGTTTCCTCTAAATACGAAGGGTGTTCAATAACTAATGCAACACTTTTTTTCTCGGCAAGTTTCGGTTGAAAAAAAGGCAGAATTTGCTGTGGGACATTGCGGGATATTCCCGCTTTAGCCCCTATCGTTTCATTAAGTCGCCATAGGTGGCGGCGCTGTACGGAGCCTTCTAACTGGCGCCAGTAACGGAGGTCCGTTCCAAGCAGATAGCTGTCATTGAGTTTCTTTTTTGCGAAAAACCTGAGCATCGTAGATATTCATAGGCGCTTGTAGAATGTCTGTGGAGAGTTGGCAGAGAACAAAAACACGTTGGCGAGACGTCTGTAATCATCGCAACAATGCCGCGCAACCCTGTCCTACATCGCGAGTGCCGGCCGGTCGCACACAGCTGTGAGCCCTGCAGCGCTGGAAAGTGCGGATTCTCTCATTCGAAATGATCGTCGTCTCCATGAAAACGCAAGCCTTCACGCAAGTCTGCGCACCCGAGAGAAGCTCACAAAATTTCATTGGACTGTTTATCCTCGTCCACCCTACAGCCCGGATCTCGCACCTCCATCTGCTTGTCGCAATGAAGAATGCACTCCGCGAGAAGCAGCACTTGGACGAGGGGGGGGGGGGGGTTATTGATGCACCAAGACGTTGGCCCCCACGTCGACCAGTAGAGAAATACCAAGCGGGCATACGGTATCACGAATAAAACCAACCCGCTTTCAGAAAAAAATGTGTTACATTACTTATTGAATGTCCCTCGTAATTCGCTGTTTCCTATTGCCGTCTGTTTGCAATATCCACAGTTATGAATATTTGACTGTATAGCTTGTGAATCTCTCTCACAATTTTTCTTTATAACTCCTTGTTTTCGAGCTATTTTCTCATCTACATCTACATCTACATCCGTACTCCGCAAGCCACCTGACGGTGTGTGGCGGAGGGTACCCTGAGTACCTCTATCGGTTCTCCCTTCTATTCCAGTCTCGTATTGTACGTGGAAAGAAGGATTGTCGGTATGCTTCTGTGTGGGCTCTAATCTCTCTGATTTTATCCTCATGGTCTCTTCGCAAGATATACGTAGGAGGGAGCAATATATTGCTTGACTCTTCGGTGAAGGTATGTTCTCGAAACTTTAACAAAAGCCCGTACCGAGCTACTGAGCGTCTCTCCTGCAGAGTCTTCCACTGGAGTTTATCTATCATCTCCGTAACGCTTTCGCAATTACTAAATGGTCCTGTAACGAAGCGCGCTGCTCTCCGTTGGATCTTCTCTATCTCTTCTATCAACCCTACCTGGTGCGGATCCCACACTGCTGAGCAGTATTCAAGCATTGGGCGAACAAGTGTACTGTAACCTACTTCCTTTGTTGTCGGATTGCATTTCCTTAGGATTCTTCCAATGAATCTCAGTCTGGCATCTGCTTTACCGACGATCAACTTTATATGATCATTCCATTTTAAATCACTCCTAATGCGTACTCCCAGATAATTTATGGAATTAACTGCTTCCAGTTGCTGACCTGCTATTTTGTAGCTAAATGATAAGGGACCTATCTTTCTATGTATTCGCATCACATTACACTTCGCTACATTGAGATTCAATTGCCATTCCGTGCACCATGCGTCAATTCGCTGCAGATCCTCCTGCATTTCAGTACAATTTTCCATTGTTGCAACCTCTCCATACACCACAGCATCATCTGCAAAAAGCCTCAGTGAACTTCCGATGTCATCCACCAGGTCATTTATGTATATTGTGAACAGCAACGGTCCTATGACACTCCCCTGCGGCACACCTGAAATCACTCTTCCTTCGGAAGACTTCTCTCCATTGAGAATGACGTGCTGCGTTCTGTTATCTAGGAACTCCTCAATCCAATCACACAATTGATCTGATAGTCCGTATGCTCTTACTTTGTTCATTAAACGACTGTGGGGAACTGTGTCAAACGCCTTGCGGAAGTCAAGAAACACGGCATCCACCTGTGAACCCGTGTCTAAGGCCCTCTGAGTCTCGTGGACGAATAGCGTTAGCTGGGTTTCACACGATCTTCTTTTTCGAAACCCATGCTGATTCCTACAGAGTAGATTTCTAGTCTCCAGAAAAGACATTATACTCGAACATAATATGTGTTCCAAAATTCTACAACTGATCGACGTTAGAGATATAGGTCTATAGTTCTGCACATCTGTTCGACGTCCCTTCTTGAGAACGGGGATGACCTGTGCCCTTTTCCAATCCTTTGGAACGCTTCGCTCTTCTAGAGACCTACGGTACACCGCTGCAAGAAGGGGGGCAAGTTCCTTCGCGTACTCTGTGTAAAATCGAACTGGTATCCCATCAGGACCAGCGGCCTTTCCTCTTTTGAGCGATTTTAATTGTTTCTCTATCCCTCTGTCGTCTACTTCGATATCTACCATTTTGTCAACTGTGCGACAATCTAGAGAAGGAAGCACAGTGCAGTCTTCCTCTGTGAAACAGCTTTGGAAGAAGACATTTAGTAATTCGGCCTTTAGTCTGTCATCCTCTGTTTCAGTACCATTTTGGTCACAGAGTGTCTGGACATTTTGTTTTGATCCACCTACCGCTTTGACATAGGACCAAAATTTCTTAGGATTTTCTGCCAAGTCAGTACATAGAACTTTACTTTCGAATTCATTGAAGGCCTCTCGCATAGCCCTCCTCACACTACATTTCGCTTCGCGTAATTTTTGTTTGTCTGCAAGGCTTTGGCTATGTCTATGTTTGCTGTGACGTTCCCTTTGCTTCCGCAGCAGTTTTCTAACTCGGTTGTTGTACCACGGTGGTTCTTTTCCATCTCTTACGATCTTGCTTGGCACATACTCATCTAACGCATATTGTACCATGGTTTTGAACTTTGTCCACTGATCCTCAACACTATCTGCACTTGAGACAAAACTTTTGTGTTGAGCCGTCAGGTACTCTGTAATCTGCTTTTTGTCACTTTTGCTAAACAGAAAAATCTTCCTACCTTTTTTAATATTTCTATTTACGGCTGAAATCATCGACGCAGTAACCGCTTTATGATCGCTGATTCCCTGTTCTGCATTAACTGATTCAAATAGTTCGGGTCTGTTTGTCACCAGAAGGTCTAATATATTATCGCCACGAGTCGGTTTTCTGTTTAACTGCTCAAGGTAGTTTTCAGATAAAGCACTTAAAAATATTTCACTGGATTCTTTGTCCCTGCCACCCGTTATGAACGTTTGAGTCTCCCAGTCTATATCCGGCAAATTAAAATCTCCACCCAGAACTATAACATGGTGGGGAAATCTACTCGAAATATTTTCCAAATTATTCTTCAGGTGCTGATCCACAACAGCTGCTGAGCCCGGGGGCCTATAGACACATCCAATTACCATGTCTGAGCCTGCTTTAACCGTGACCTTCACCCAAATCATTTCACAATTCGAATTCTCCTGTTACATACCCTATCCTGGTTGTGGATAGTTGCAGAAGATACTTTTCTGACTTCCCAGAAGTATGAAAAAACTGTGACGTAAAATAAAATTAATTTCACCTTTCTGTTGTATGGTACCGGGGACCTAGAAACGACGGAGAGGCTCTGTCCCCGCCGCAGCCGCAGTGGTCCACAACCCCACGACGATTACTGCAGTCAACTTCACCCCTCCGCCTCCCCACACCGAACCCAGGGTTATCGTGCCGTTCGGCCCCCGGTGGACTCCCCCAGGGAACGTCTCACGCGAGACGAGTGTAGCCCCTATATTTGCGTGGTAGAGTAATGGTGGTGTACGCGTACGTGGAGAACTTGTTTGCGCAGCAATCGCCGAGGTAGTGTAGCTGAGGCGGAATGAGGGGAAACAGCCCGCACTCGCCGAGGCAGATGGAAAAGCGCCTAAAAACCATCCACAGACTGGCCGGCTCACCGGACCTCGGCACAAATCCGCCGGGCGGATTTGTGCCGGGGACCAGGAGCTCCTTCCCGCTCCGGAAAGACCTGCGTTAGACCGTTCGGCTAACCGGGCGGGCCCAATTTCACCTGTAAGTCAATTTTTAAATACATGGTTTTTAATTTTCTGTCGTGTATAGCTCTTAACCGCTTTATTCGCTCTCTAGCACCAAACAAATGACTGCCTGTAATCGTAAATTCTAATGGAGTTAAGAAAGATTTGGAAACAAGTGAGTATCAGAGAAATACAAATATTTTTATTCTAGAAATAAAATCAGCCAATAAAAAATCTGGACAGGGGAATTAGTTGAAAACGACGACGACGCGGGGACTTACTGACATCATTTCACTACTGAACATTAAATGTCAAATATAAGGGTTCTGAATTCGATATGCAGTTGATAAAGGTTCTGTCAACACTTTCTGTGACTGTCAGCTCTGGTAGTACTTTCTGAATGCGAAAAACCTGAAGTCGTATTTGAATTTCATAGCATACTGCAGGTCTTTCCATAATCGTCTGGGGATCTGCTTATTAGGCTAGAGTATCGTTTCTCAACCTGGAGTTCGCGTAATAAGTACACATCTAAAGAAAATAAACTAATGTGATGGTTGCATTTTTTCATTTAAAAGTTTCTCTATACGTCTATCTACGTTAGAAACACACAAAAGCAAATTAATTTCGAGCGGTAAAAGACAATCCCTTTATCTAGTTTTTAGCACAGCCATAGACGAGAACTCCTTTTCACAGAGATAAGACGTGGCGATTTTCAGTACTTTTGTGACTAAATTTCCATATTCATTTCGACGAGTAAGCCAAAACATATTGATATCTTAAGATGTAAATTGCAGTTGTAGTGTTTTGTTGGCAGACAGTTCTATGAGCTAGTCGTGAATGTCAACTGTCTACTTAGTTGCAGCCAGAACGCTTTCACTAGACGGATTCAGTACCCAGCTTTTCGAGAAGTCAATTTTAACTTCCGACAAATACTCTGTCAACTGACTTCTTTGGCTCACACAAATTCATCTTCAAGCATCCAAACTGTGGTGTTCATTCAAATTTTACTCAATATAATCAGAAGCGAGTAGAAACATTTCCAAATTTTTGCTTTGAACGTGAGTAGTCCATGGCGTTTTTTAAGCATGCAAAAATATTATTCATTCGTCTCGCAATTTCAGTACCCGAGGTAATACTTTCCCTCGCGATGACAAATCTAACTTCTGTGTGGAAAAAAAAGAGAGATTTTTTTTATTTTCGCCCATTTCATCGCGTAGTTGAGCAAACAGCCTGTTCTGTAACGGTCCGCTTTTAATAAAAAAAATAACCATTTTTACAGCTTCACGAATAATTCGATTGAGATTTTGTGACAATAGCATGCCTGTCCTGTGAAGGAGGCAGTGCGTCAATGCTGCCCATGGTATCTGTTGATTTATCAAGCTGAATACTAAATAATTCTCCTTGATATTGTGTCGTTATTACTTTTTGGGGGGGGGGGGGGGAGTGGGGGGGGGAGGGTTGTGAAGTATTCATTTTATTTACATTTACCATTGCGGGGGGGGGGGGGGGCTGGGGATTGCGGAGCTAAAAAGGTTGAGAATTGCTGGACCAGAGGACCGGTAGGTTTTAGCACGTCCAATACAGCCATTCCAACTAGAGCACTGGGATTTTCGCACTTTGATAAATGATTCATTTTAATATTGCAGCAGTCAAAACAGTCAATTTCGAGTTCATCTATCACGTGTGAATCTTCGTGTGTGTGTGTGTGTGTGTGTGTGTGTGTGTGTGTGTGTGTGAGAGAGAGAGAGAGAGAGAGAGAGAGAGAGAGAGAGAGAGAGAGAGAGAGAGAGAGAGATTTGTTATTACTGTATGTTAATTATGTCAGCACAAAGCTGTAAATTGCTTCTCCATTTCTCGCTGTACGTTAGCAGAAATAAAACTGCCGTTGAATATCATTTACTGAATGATACAAAATATGAAAATACATAAACGCCCTTTATTATTGCGTCTGGCATCTTATTAAATACTAAACGTTTATAACGTAACGCACCAGTGCAATGTGATACAGTGAACGAAAATCCAAAACAACGGCTAGTAACAAAGCAAATCTGGAATTGAGGTTGCAGTCACGGCTCCACTGGCAGCGGGAACGTCCGCTTGCTTGAGCAATTTCCGTTCTTACGCAAGCGTCACTACACTCACTGTTACAGCACTGCATTTCCCAGCAGACTAGCATCCCAGATGTCAAATGGTGTTTTCCTATTCTTCACGTAATGCTTTTGCGCACATTCCTAAGCTTCCTTCATTGAGCCTACGTTTAGAAACAACTCATTTGTCCGAAATAGTTCTAATTATTTCAGTTGTTGAGGATTCACACCACTGTTTGGCCGGCCAGTGTGGCCGAGCGGTTCTAGGCGCTTCAGTCTGGAACCGCGCGATCGCTACAGTTGCACGTTCGAATCCTGCCTCGGGCATGGATGTGTGTGATGTTCTTGGGTTAGTTAGGTTTAAGTAGTTCTAAGTTCTACGGGACAAAAGACCTCAGATGTTAAGTCCCATAGTGCTCAGAGCCATTTGAACCACACTATTGTTTGTAAAGACTGCAACATGCAAAAAGATTGGCCCGAAGTTCGAAGGGAGGAGTAAACACGGTTTCAGGGGAAACGGGTTTGTCAAAACGTGACATTTTGGTTAACGTACTGTGTACCGCTACAACAGTCATGCCTGGGTGGAGCGATTGGGTAGAAGATGGTCATACAGTGACGAATAGCGTCTGAAGCACACAGTATGGCCAAGAAAAGGTTAGTCGTTTGTGGCCCTTTCTCTATCGATGGTTTGACGTCATTTAAGTGGATTCTCTTGGTGGCAGTCATGCTGTTGCGTCGCTCCCATTACCCAGAAACTAAAAATTACTCTGACTGCAGCGGATGAGTGAACGCCATGGCTGACATGCCGAGTGCAACGGTTTGTGTTTTCCGACAACTGCCATCTAACATGCTCTACAGTGAAGGTCAAGGACTGTCATAATGACCTCCAACTGGCGCCATTGCATACATACCACCTAGACTGCTGCGTGAAGGGACTCTTGCACAGCACTGTCCATGCATTGAAGACATGCTATAAACCGCATGGAGCGAGATTCCTCACCAACGTCTCCAGTGTCTAGTCGGCCGCTGTGGCCGAGCGGTTCTAGACGGTTCAGTCCGAAACCGCGCTGCTGCTGCGGTCGCAGTTTCGAATCCTGCCTCAAGCATGGATGTGTGTGATGGCCTTAAGTTAGCTTTGTTCAAGTAGCTCTGAGTCTAGGGGACTGATGACCTCAGATGTTAAGTCCGATAGCGCTTAGAGCCATTTGAACCAATTTTTTCTCCAGCGTCTAAGTCCATACATTGATGCAGCAGGGCTTCATATCATTTTCAGTTCTGCATATTCCGATGTACCAGATATGGCGTATAAAATTATTTTATCACATTATCCTCCTTGGAGTTGCAAATTTCACATATTAGTAAAACAAATTGATGAGCCAAAACATTATGACAACTGCCCTTCGAGAGGCTGAATGGCGAAGCTAGTTGGCTGTTTGCGTGCTGCTTACGTGAGCATCCATGGAAAGTGGTTGAAGGGCGGTTAACGCTGGAGTAGAATAGGCGCAGGAGATCTACGCTTCATCACAGAACATTAAGGTCAGAGGCTTGCCCAACCTGTGAAGCTGGATGGGCGGCGATCTATGGCAGAGCTGACGACAGCGTACAACGCTTGTGCGGCACAAAGTTTCGGAGCACATTGATCAGTGCACATTTTTGAACATGGGGCTCCATCCAACGACATAGTCAATTACGCTTTCAGTAGGCTCTGATCATCGAGATTGGACCGGTGGATCAACTGAAACGTGTCGCATGGTTGGATTAATCAAGTTTTTGTTACACCAGATCGATGGTCGTGCGCAGATACGCCGTCATACAGGCGTACGACTGCTTGAAACATGCACTGCACCACGTACGCAGGCCGTTTGAGACACAGGATTGTGCCTTGGCTGGCATCCACCTGTGCTTCACTGGGACTTGTAGTAATCGAAGGCACAATGACGACCGTAGATTACAATAACATTACTGAAGACCACCTGCATCGCATCTCCCACATGAGACAAGGCAAAGGTGTTATTAGGTCTACAACTTTACTTCCGCCGTTTTGCAAATAGATGGCAGTAGCGGAAAGTGGGGTTCAGGTGGTCGGTCATATGTGTAATACAATAAGCTTAGCCATCTGTAAACATAATGCCATAAAAATATTAGTCTATTTGTGATTGCATCATGAGGTTATTCTCGATTATGTACGTCAACTTACGTACCCATTTCTCGCTATTTGCGGGAAGTTTTAATTTTCTGCTTTAACATGAAACAATCTGCAGCTGTGGCTCTTAAAATGCTGGGTAAGACCAATGGTGAAGGAACTATTAGTGGAAGAACGTGAAGAGAATGTTTTCACCGCCTTAAGAACGGTGATTTTGATGTCGAAGACTGGCATGGCGGTGGAAGACAGAACGTTTTCGTAGCTACTGAAACAGGCAAAGACAGTCACAGGAAATCATTATCGAAAGCAAGTGATGCGTTCGAGCCAGCACTGAAACACAAACGGCCACAATACAGCGATAGACACGTAAAGGTAATTTTGCAGCAAGTCAGTGCTCGACCCCATGTCCGTCAAAATATAAATGGAAACGTTGAAAAGAGAAGTCCTACCCCTCCCGCCGTATTCTCCATATGTTGCTCTCTCTGACTACCACCTTTCTCGATCAGTGGCATACAGTCTGGCTGACCAGCACTTCTGATCACATGAACAAGTGCAAGACTGAATCGATTCATGCATCCCCACAAAAGACGCCCAGTTCTTCCGCCAAGGGATTCGTATGCTATCCGAAAGATGGGAGAATGTAGTGGCCAGCGATGGGCAATACTATGAATCATAATTTTTTGTAGTTTTTCACAATAAAGCTCCGAACATCGAGAAAAACGGCGGACGCAAAGTTGTAGACCTACTACAGTGGTTTGAGGAGCGTGATAGTGAACTCATGTTGACTTTTGGCCATAAAATCCATTTGATCCGAACCCGATAGAAGTCATCTGGGAAGGTATAGTGTACTAGCGCCGGACCAACAAACCAGCGGTCAGTAGTTTGCCAGAATTTCCGGACCTGTGCGCAGACATATGATGCCACGTACCTCCGAAATCCAATCAAGGATTGTCGGATCCAAGCCACGTAGAATAGCTGCTGTATATTATTCCAACGTTGAACGTACACGCTGTTAATCAGGTTGTCATAATGTTCTGACTCGACGGTGGACGTTACGTAAAGAATGCCTTCAGCGGACTAAGGAGCACCGAAATTTAATACGTTAGAAATCGCTCCTATGGACTCAAGAGTAACTTGGCCCAATAATTGCTAGCGGCAGCTCGTGTGTATTAAGAAACAGCCTGGGGTGCTAACACTGGAGAAACACGTATATACGGAGTGGAGAGTGGAATTAGTAGTCAAAACGAAATGATACCATGCAATCTTCATTGTTCATTAAGGGAAACGAATTTTACTTTGCATTAGCGCAAGAGGCTTTATTTTCCAAGAAACAATTTTCAGTAGGTATGTAAATAGTCTCTCTCGTAGAGAAGAACTATGGCACAGCACAAATGTGTGAAATTTATTCACTTGGTTCTCAAAGGTGGTATAATAACGCACTGAAATGTGTCTAACGCTTAGCTGAGAAAGCTACTATCGTTCGTCACGCGTTCTCCAAAAGCAACGTATGGATTAGCTTCAAAGGAGTCTCGTCCGAAACCCTACTGTCCCAATTTTGTTGCAGATAGACTAAGACTACTAAGCACTTAATACTTATTGGTTTACGTACAGTTGTTTAATTCGCCGGCCGGTGTGGAAGAGCGGTTCTAGGCCCTACAGACTGGAACCGCGTGACCGCTACGGTCGCAGGTTCGAATCCTGCCTCGGGCATGGATGTGTGTGATGTCCTTAGGTCAGTTAGGTTTAAGTAGTTCTAAGTTATAGCGGACTGATGACCACAGAATTAAGTCCCATAGTGCTCAGAACCATTTGAACCATTTTTTAGTTATTTAATTCGGTTGAAATCCTTCGATTATGAGTTAATATTTTGAAACAAGAAACTTTTATTGCTCTAATATGCAAGTGGTTTGCATGCAATCATCTTGAGCCCCTTAGAACTTTTGAATGAAAGTGTATATGAAGTTTTGAGTCAGTACGGGATGAGTGTTCAGGTAATGCAACTAAAAACAGGTAGAGGGGTTTGAATCTCGCTGCTGCAGAAAGTTTTAACTTTCCACGCAATTCCCAAGCCTAATTTCACAAGATCCATCTTTTTTCCTCCAAGACAAAACTCTACATCTTGGTATGTCATTTAACATTTCAACATGAAGTGTGCACGTACTTATGCCGGAATTTTATCCCGCACGTGTTTACTTCGACACAGAGGCAGTCAAGTTTGGCTTGCTCTGTTGGTACAGAAATTCTGCTGCTTATCGTTCGTACATAAGTAATTGTTTTAATTTGTGGCGATAGACGAGAGTCGTATTATAACGTTACGTTAAACATCCAACTTCCTTCTTACGTTAAAAGAACCGCTCGTGTTTCGCGGTATGATACTCAGTGGGTACGAAGAGCCTCACTGTTACAGCGACGAGATGTAGGTAAAGGTTGTACTGCTGTGTAGGCAGGAGAGCCTACTGCATTATTTCCTATTGTATCACGTCCACAAGACGTAGCCTGTAGGTTACGTAAGTTAACAATGTATTGCTCTAATGCTTTCAGACAGTCCGAAGCAAGTGTCAATGCAAATACGGCTAATTCGCGAATGGGTTAGTACAACAGCAGTAAATTGATGTGCCACAAAGTAGTTTTACAAATAAATGATTTTATTTACAGACGCACGCAACCACACTTAACAGAAAATTAGTTTTACGAAATGAGGCATATGAAAGTGCGACAAATGAAAGTTTGTCACTTGCAGTGCGAGTAGTTCTTGAGGTTCTGCTGAATTGTAGCCCGTCAAGCTATTCTGAGCGAAGTACTCAATTGTTTGTGGACGACGAAAGAACAATGGTGGTGTAGTTACATAGCAACTGCGTCTTACCAGCGTCGTAACCGAGCTGCGAGTTTACTAGCGTTGAAGTACTCCGACGCGAACAAAAATTACCGAGCTAGGTGACGCTGGTAAGACGCAGTTGCTATATAACTACACCACCATTGTTCTTTCGTCGTCCACAAACAATTGAGTACTTCGCTCAGAATAGCTTAACAGGCTACAATTCAGCAGAACCTCAAGAACTACTCGCACTGCAAATGACAAACTTTCATTTGTCGCACTTTGATATGCCTCATTTCGTAAAACTTTTCATATGTGTGCTACGTGATTGTGCAGTTTTTGTCAACAAAAGGAAAAGGAGGATTGGTTTAACGTCGACAACGATGTCATTAGAGCGGGAACACAAGGTCGGGATTGTGTCAAGGATGGGTGAAGAAATTGCCCGTGACCTTTCAAAGGAACCATCCCGGCCTTTGCCTGGAGCAGTTTAGAGAAATCACAAAAAACCTAAATCTGGATGGCGGGACGCGGATTTGAGCCATCGTCCTCCCGAATGCGAGTCTAGTGTGCAATTTCTTCACCCATCCTTGACACAATCCCGACCTTGTGTTCCCGCTCTAATGACATCGTTGTCGACGTTAAACCAATCCTCCTTTTCCTTTTGTTGACAAAAACTGCACAATCACGTAGCACACATATGAAAAGTTTTACGAAATGAGGCATATCAAAGTGCGACAAATGAAAGTTTGTGATTTGCAGTGCGAGTAGTTCTTGAGGTTCTGCTGAATTGTAGCCTGTTAAGCTATTCTGAGCGAAGTACTCAATTGTTTGTGGACGACGAAAGAACAATGGTGGTGTAGTTATATAGCAACTGCGTCTTACCAGCGTCGTGACGGAGCTGCGAGTTTACTAGCGTTGAAGTACTCCGACGCGAACAAAAATTACCGAGCTAGGTGACGCAGTCGTCAGCACACTAGACTCGCATTCGGGAGGACGATGGCTCAAATCCGCGTCCCGCCATCCAGATTTAGGTTTTTTGTGATTTCTCTAAACTGCTCCAGGCAAAGGCCGGGATGGTTCCTTTGAAAGGTCACGGGCAATTTCTTCACCCATCCTTGACACAATCCCGACCTTGTGTTCCCGCTCTAATGACATCGTTGTCGACGTTAAACCAATCCTCCTTTTCCTTTTGTTGACAAAAACTGCACAACCACCTAGCACACATATGGAAAATGAACATCATACCAAAGCTTAGGTACAAGCTGATACACAAATGGCTACGATTACAGAACTATAAGTAATCTCTGACGTGTACTGACGAGTCTCCATAACGCATTTTATGAGTGTGTCCACAAAGCGTCGACAGCGATTGCTGGGACACTGAAGAACACACACACCTGGAGAGCAACGGTACCCGTCATTCTTCGAAGACGTCTTGCATATTCCTCATCAGATGTGGCTGGACATTATGCTGCAGACGTATGGCAAGTGGAGTTGCTTCAAGAAATGTGTAGTACTCCAGGCTCTATAACCTCACTAGCCTCCGTGATGTAGCATCCAGACTGCCTTAAGTATGTGCTAGACGAACGGTCTTCGCGGACAGGACTATACTTGTTGCAGATTTTCAGCGCAGAGCTGAATGAAGCTAGACGATCCTTTACGGCCATGATGTCAGTTCGGAGGTCATTCCACGCTGTTAGAGCACTGCCTGGTCTAGTATGCACTCATTACTGCTTGCGAGCAACATCTATACACTAGTTTCACACACACCTCCCCGCCACGAGCCGTAATGATAAAGACTGCAATACGAAAAATCAATTTTTTCTGAGCCCGAGTACTCTTCCCGATTCGACCTCACCCGTATGCTGGTACTATTTGATATTGCCTAGGTATACTAGCATCTGAATAAACGTTTTCATTTCGTTTGAGAGCGGTAGATTGTAATACGTACTCGGTTCTATGAATTCCAGTTCACAAGGACTTTTTTCTTCTTCTTGGGCTCTCGTAGTAAACTCATACGTTTGCGGGTCTGTGACAATAGGATTGGCAATAAGTGCCTCTCAAAAACACATACACGATATTCGCAGTAAAACCAATTTAAATCTGTACTCGTGACTATGCAAGGACGAGAACCAGCAAACCTATTTAGGGAAAGAGACTAAGTGGATTGCCATACCGTAAGCTGTGAAGGTACGGCGGCCACAAGTCCTAAGGTTCCACTGAATATCACACAGCTTCAGCGGACATGGTCGCATTGAATGCTGATGGACACTCTTTCGCCAACCGGACAGCTCACTCAACTAAATGGAGAGGTGCATACAGCTTAACGCGAAACGTGAATCACCGTACATGAAATTTCCTGACAGATTAAAGCTGTGTGTCGGACCGAGACTCGAACTCGGGACCTTTGCCTTTCGCTGGCAAGTGCTTTTCCATCTGAGCTACCCAAGCACGACTCACGCCGCGTCCTCACAGCTTTACTTCTGCCAGTACCTCGTCTCCTACTTTCCAAACTGTGCAGAAGCTCTCCTGCTAACCTGGAAATCTGGCAGAAGTAAAGCTGTGAGGACGGGGTGAGAGTCGTGCTTGGGTAGCTCAGACGGTAGAGCACTTGCCCGCGAAAGGCAAAGGTACCTAGTTCGAGTCTCTGTCCGGCCCACAGTTTTAATCTGCCAGGAAGTTTCATATCAGTGCACACTCCGTTGCAGAGTGAAAATCTCATTCTGGAATCACCGTACATGTTGGCATATTGCGTGCAGGTATACGAGTCACTGACGTAGTTGTAAATTCGACATTTCTGATAATTCATTTATACTTCACGACTTGCTGTTTCACCAGTTAAATATTACAATTCCAATTTTGCTCTTAATACTTCGCAGACAGATTGTTCATCCGCTGATTACATGTAAGTAGAGATTTTATAACTGTCCTAAAATTTATCCGCACACCAAGACTTAGTTTGTAACACAGGGTAAATACGACAGCACTTTTTTTTTAAATTTTATCTTCGAGCAGCAACTATATGAATTCTCCACGCCTGCCGTAGCAGTACGGTCACCTACTCGGAAGCTCGCTGCATTAAAATTTTCTACTATTCGTTTGCATAGTTACCTCATGTAGGGCGCGAATACTGTCTCCGACGTTGCACGGGATCCATTAGATAGGCTCCTGTCAGCAGGTGGCACTCCGCGCGTTGTGCGGACAGTGTATCAGGAGATGTATCGGTTTTAACCGAGATAAGCGAGACGAGTTAGGATCGGCGTGGAAAGGAAATGCTGAAAAACTGTTGCGCTGTTTAGCACTCTGATTTTTAAGTCATCAGCTCATGCTCACAGAGCTATGTAGAGACAGAGACCTAACGAAGGAACGTTCAAATGGTTCAAATGGCTCTAAGTACTACGGGACTTAACATCTGTGGTCATCAGTGCCCTAAACGTAGAACTACTTAAACCTAACTAACCTAAGGACATCACACACATCCATGCCCGCGGCAGGATTCGAACCTGCGACCGTAGCAGCAGCGCGGTTCCGGACTGAAGCGCCTAGAACCGCTCGGCCACAGCGGCCGGCAACGAAGGAACGGTAGTGCCCCTACTGTACGATTCAGATACTGTTACTCGATGTCAGTACTGCAACTGGCTATTTGATTGTTTCAGTATCGGTGTACGTGAACTCACAGAGCAATGGAAGTTGAAATTCTGATAAATCACATCAATTAAATGAAGAGCCTCCGAGCGATTTGAAAACAGGATTACGGTGTGCAATTAGCGCAACATGAATTACTGAACCGATCTTTTGCTACCAAAAAACGCTGGTGCGTAAAACTTAAGGAGAAACGTAATTTTCGCAAGATGTAACACTGTCAAGCAAAATAGATCGAAGAAGCTGAGACCATACATAGAAAAAAACTGCTACAGTGTAGTACAGAAGGTAAATTTAACACATATACAATGATATAAAGAGAAATGACACCTTTTTATAAGACAATAATTACACTGACGTCACGGCGATTTATGATGGCCCCTGGACATTACAAACCTCCCACGCTGCCCACAAGGTTGGTAAGGAGTTCTTGCGGTATGGCGTTCCATTCCTCCACCAGATCGGTTGACAACTGCTCGATAGTCGTTGATACATGTGGACGTACTGTAATACGTACCCCAAAGCATCCCTCATGTTCTCGACGAGATTTAAGTCGAGGGAACGGGCAGTCCAGTCCATTTGCCGGATATTGTCTCGTTCCGAGCTCCTCTACTTGCGCTGTTGTATAAGGTCGCGCATTGTCATCAACAAAAATGAAATCACGGCACTCCCAAAAGACACACATGGGGAAAGAGTACATTGTGATGATAACGTTGTCCGGTGAGCGTACCGTATTATAGTATTTAGAGGTCACTACGCCCACGCAACATTATGCCTCCCCACGAGATAATACCTGGACCATCGAAACGATCGCATTCGACAATGTTCCTCGGTTAACTACCGAGTTCCACCTCCCGCCATATGAGGGTACGTCTAGCATTGTCAAATGGCTCTGAGCACTATGGGACTTGACATCTGAGGTCATCAGTTACCTAGAACTACTTAAACCTAACTAATGTAAGAACATCACACACATCCATGTCCGAGGCAGGATTCGAACCTGCGACCGTAGCAGACGCGCGGTTCCGGACTGAAGCGCCTAGAACCGCTCGGCCACCACGACCGGCTAGTATTGTTGAATATGACCGTTTATGTGGTCCAGATGCTATGGAGTGAGGAGGCATAATGTTGCATTGCGTAGTGACCTCCATATCTTCGAACACGGCACACTCAACCGTCAAAGTTATTGCCGCGTTGTAATCTTTCCCTATGTGCGTCTTTTAAGGGGTGCCTTCGGCCCTGACTTCATTTTTATGGATGACAATGCGCTACAGCATCGAACAGCGCAAGTGGGGGAGCTCTTGGAACGAGAGGATAATCGGCGAATGGATAACCGCGTTAGTAGAGGAACTAAACGCCTTACCACATGAACTCCTTACCAACCTTGCAGCCATCATGGGGGCACGTTGCAGAGCATGCACTGCCGCCGTGGTGATCACACATCCTATTAAGAACCGTGTCCTGCCCTTTGTAATGTCAGGGGACCATCATGAATCGCGGTAACCTCAGTACAATTACTGTCTTCGAATAAAAATGTCATTTCTGTTCATGTTACTGAGTATTTGTTTCAGTTGCCTTCTGTACAATACTGCAGCTGTTCGTTCTATGTATGGCCCAAGTTTCATCGAGCAGTGTCGTATCATGCGAAAGTTACTTTCGTCCTTCAGTTTTGCATACCAGTGTGAAACTGCTGATGAGTTCCTTTCTCCCAGAGCTAAAAAATAACGGAAGTATCTACGGTTATCTCGTGCACGGCATTGGAAGAACACACACACCACAAATGCATCTGTTACGACGTATTTTTAATGATAAGAACCAATGTCAAATGCTCTGTGCGTTCATGTACACCGATAAATGCAGCCATTCTTCGTCAGCCAAAAGATCACTCGGATCATATTCTCCATAATGCACAGACTACAACATACTGTTCCAGTACTGACGTCGAACGACAGCATTCGAGATGGTTAGTAGATGCACTGTACAAAGTTTCCGTTTGTTTACGCTCAACTCTGTGAGAAGATGCTACTGACACACAACTCTGAACTGCTAAACGGTGCAACAGTTTTCTCGAGCTTTTCCTAAGTTGTCTACTTTATTCTGTGTTAAAACTGAATCACCATTAGCCCACGAAAAGAGAGCTTGCGTTGTACGCTGAAACACCTTACATATCTCTTGGCGAAAATACAGGTGCTAAGAAGAGACAGAAGACATTTCATGTGCTATCTTTCAAATACGGTCCCTTGAAGAAATCTGTTTACGGGACGTTAATCACCAACATGTGACACCAGATTTCTTTATCCGGTATTTTCCTGAAAGTAAGTTAAATTACTACAATTTTATTTTATATGCCCAGTTTACGAGTGTGAAAATTTCCCAGCTACTGAGTGTTATTTTCTGATGAATGTTTATGGGGACTTCAATGTAGGCGTAATCGACCACTGATGTGTCTCGAAACTTTGACAGGCTTGTTAAAGTCCGAGCCGGCCGGAGTGGCCGAGCGATTCTAGGTGGTACAGTCTGGAACCGCGCGTCCGCTACGTTCAAATGGCTCTGAGCACTATGCTACTTAACTTCTGAGGTCATCAGTCGCCTAGAACTTAGAACTAATTAAACCTAACTAACCTAAGGACATCACACACATCCATGCCCGAGGAAGGATTCGAACCTGCGACCATAGCGGTCGCTCGGCTCCGGACTGTAGCGCCTAGAACCGCTTGGCAACCGCTACGGTCGCAGGTTCGAATCTTGCCTCGGGCATGGATGTGTGTGATGTCCTTAGGTTAGTTATGTTTAAGTAGTTCAAGTTCTAGGGGGCTGATGACCTCAGAAGTTAAGTCCCATAGCGCTCAGAACCATTTGAACTCTTTGTGAAAGTCCTTTATATATCAGGTGAGTCATCACAGCGAATACAAATATTTCGTAGACTAAGGTAAACACCAAAATTGTTACGAAATGTAATTTCCCCCTATACATTCTCCACCTGCACCTCATCGCAGCTGACACTACGTACCATACTGACATGGGCGGTCCAATTATAATCATCTGAGGCATGCTTCGTGTTTTCATACTGACGTCTATAACTATTTCCCATTCATTTCCAATATTACTGCAAGGTTTTTTTGACCGCTTGTAATGGACCTGAAAAAAATACAAAATCAGGTTCACAAGATTTCTAGTTGAAAACATACACCGAAACACCTCAAATTATCGGTTGCAATGTTCCTGCAATTTATCCTCAGGATTACTTTTAAGGTCTACAACAAAAGTTATTAACACTTTATCCCAGACGGAGTTACTTATGTGTGTTGCAGGCAACACAGAATGACTATCAGCAACTTCACGCGGAGAGCAAACCTAGTATTACTTTTCCACCTCTATGCGAGGCCGTTGCAGCTGGTCTGTCCTGAAGTTCAGAGTTGCAGTAAAAACATTTTCTGACTGCTTCAGCTTCGAAAATACAACAAAATACCGTGAATTTCTCTTAATTCCATTTCCCAACACCCTTCCTAATTCAACAAGTCGCTCTAGCCACTAAAAAACGATATGTGCATCGAAATGCAGTGAAAATAAAAACAATCCACATTCACGATCACTCACACGGCCGACCGTTTGGTATTGAAAGGCAGTGTAGCACAGGTACCAGTGCACAGCAGAACGTGCAACAGGGCTCAGTCTTGTCCCACGAAATGTGAGCGTAGCCTTGCAGTCTCCACTGTGTTTGTCTGACAAGGCCATGCCAACCAGGGAAGAGGCAATCTAAACATTTTCTCTCCCAGAACGCTCGCGGAGTTAAGTAGAGTGCCACCGTCACACCGGACTCTCGGCTCTAGTGACGTGGTTGCGGAGAAGTGTAACTTCTCCGTTTGAGATCCTATCATTTCACTTTCACTCGGGCAGAATAAGTCCGTAACTGCATGTATTTTCAGATTTTGTTACGCGCTTTTATTAACACAAATCAGTGATGAAACATTACAGCACAAAATTGATCAACACTTAACCAGAAAAATAATAACGTGAATATCGAATGCTCCTGTTAGTCTTGGAAGACTCCATGCACAGTGGAGACACAAGAAACTTTATCACAGTCAAAACGCGAAGCTCGAATGAAAACTGGCTAATACATTTATTACACTTCATATTCTCTCGAAGCTTCAACGTTTATTTGTCATCTAAATTATTGTATACGGAGTGCTAGCTAGCTAAATTAGACAAAGACGGGGAAGGAAGCTGCGGACATGTTTTTAAAAGAACCATCCCGGTATTCCCTTGTATTTTAAGCTTAATTACGGTGAGTCTACATCAGACTGGCCAGATGAGAAACAGAATCACGCTACTCACGAATAGTAGTTCCACATCTCAAAAACGTGCGAAATTCTTCAAATCATGGTTCAAATGGCTCTGAGCACTATGGGACTTAACATCTGAGGTCATCAGTACCCTAGAACTTAGAACTACTTACACCTAACTAACCTAAGGACATCACACACATTTATGCCCGAGGCACGATTCGAACTTGGGAGCGTAGTGGTCGAGCGGTTCCAGGCTGAAGTGCCTAGAACCGCTCGGCCACCAGCGGCCGGTCAAGATGCCTACTCGTTTCGTTATTACTGCAAGGCTACCTTTCAAAATACTGTACTCGATTTGAAGAAAATACAACCGTATTTTTCTGAAGATGAGTGGACTAGCAGACTGTACGGTCAGTAAACCTGATATGATTCGAATTAGATCCATTTGAAATGTTATTTACACGATGGACGACAGAAAAACCGTCAACCCCAACGACTCAGTTTTCCTCTCACAGGAAGAAAAAATGGTCCAAATGGCTCTGCGCACTATGGGACTTAACATATGTGGTCATCAGTCCCCTAGAACTTCGAACTACTTAAGCCTAACTAACCTAAGGACATCACACACATCGATGCCCGAGGCAGGATTCGAACCTGCGACCGTAGCGGTCACGCGGTTCCAGACTGAAGCGCCTAGAACCGCACGTCGACACCGACCGGCTCTCACAAGAAGACGAATGACGTAACTGCGCGTGTTAGAAAATGTGAGAACACTGTAGCTCGAATCCAAAACACTCACTTTTGGTTCAAACAACCTACGCAGATGCAAGCTGACGACTGCCAGGACACGATCACAGGGAGGTAATTACGCGCGCGTGACTTTCTGCGCAAGCAATTGCGCAACACGGAAATCCAGCTTCCGTTAAATGGTTACAAGTTCTCTCCGTCCCAATCCTAGCCACTCATTCCACTCCAGGCAAAAATTCCATCTCCATAAAAAAAAACGTGTGCTACGGACTGGGAAACAGCACGCCAACTTGTAAGAGGTCTTCGGCCTGGCTGGCGCCAGAGGGTCGGGACTGGGGCAGAGTGTCCATTACTTCTCCGCCAGAGCTCCCAGTTCGGGAGAAAAAGAGATGCGGTCGGCTGCTGCTTCTGCTACAGCTGAAAAAACACCAAAAAACTGAAACCACCACCACCGTCACCATTTCTACTACTACTACCACCACCACCACACTCTCTGAATACGATCACAACTATAGTTACCATCATTTACAAGCACTGCAAGAAGTAAGGCAGTAGTTGAATAAGAACTTGCTGTCAGCTGTAAGTGCCACAAAGCGAGGGTTGTTGTCAGGTATTGAAATATGAAGAGCCACAGACCACAGTCCCCATTAAGACACACACACACACACACACACACACACACACACACACACACACACACACACACAAAGAGTGAAGTGAAAAGACAGGCGCCTGAAGATTACAGCAATGCAGGTATATTTGTAAGCCGGAAGACAGTGCTCATCAGGTGAGTGCTGAGAGAAGAGCGGCAAAAACAAAGTAAGATGAGATGCGCTGCGCCAGAGGCGACGTCGAGGGAGCGTCGTGTGGCCACGGCACTAGCTACGGCACCGAGAATCCACGGCAGGAAGAGACCCCGTGAATTCTTCCAGTGCCATTGCTAGGGCGGCGGCCGTCGCACTGCGCCGTCTGCGTCCGCTGCACAGCCGGCGCCTGGCTCCGGCAGGGGCAGCGGAGAGCGGAGGGTGGGGGGCGGCAGGCCGCCGTGGAGGGGGGAGGGGGTGCGAGGGGAGGGCGGGGAGGGGGGCAACTACCAACAATGCTGGCACAGGTCATTACACCCACACCGGCACTGCCTTCGTCGCCGATTTCTAGAATGCAGATTCTCTCTCTCTCTCTCTCTCTCTCTCTCTCTCTCTCTCTCTCTCTCTCTCCTCCCCCTCCTCATTCCCAGCTCCCTCCCTACAACTCTTCCGGACGCTAACCTGCAATCACGTGCCCAAACAGTCATCAGCCTTCTTAAAGACCAACGGTTCTCTTCATGCCTTGCTCACCTAAAGCACAAATAATAATCTGCCGTAAAATAAATTTCCAGGCGAGGCTAAACTCCACGCTGAGAAATACACTGCATTCGTACTAGGCGACCGCCTTTCCCACCACATCCACAGTCCTAAGTGGTTCAAATGGCTCTGAGCACTGTGGGACGTAACTTTTGAGGTCATCAGTCCCCTAGAACTTAAACCACTTAAACCTATCTAACCTAAGGATACCACACAGATCCATGCCCGAGGCAGGATTCGAAGCTGCGACCGTAGCGGTCACGCGGCCCCAGACTGTAGCGCCTAGAACCGCTTGGCCACACTGGCCGGCTTATTTTCTTCCAGAAAGGTGTTCATTATTCAGGAACACACATTTTCAGTAACTTGCTAGGAGCCATAAAAAGTGGAGTTACTAATAAATTTCGGTTTAATAAAGGATTTACTGGTGGCTAAATCCTTCTATTCCACTGATTAATTTCTCACCAGAACCGACAGATCTGCATATATTACTAATATTATCAAATAATGCGAGTGTTGTGTACAATCTGCGGCGGAGCGGTTCTAGGAGCTACAGTCTGGAACCGCGCGACCGCTAAGGTCGCAGGTTCGAATCCTGCCTCGAGCATGGATGTGTGTGATGTCCTTCGGTTAGTTAGGTTTAAGTAGTTCTAAGTTCTAGGGGACTGACGACCTCAGAAATTAAGTCCCATAGTGCTCAGAGAAATCTGACTTTTGTTCAAATTCAGTGCAGTAATGCAATCACTGTAAATAAATGTTGTAAAATAAGTTTCCTATTTGTTGATGAACGGCTACAACATCCTAAGACTTATCAATGAAAATTTGTGTCTTTTGTGACAAGTTTTTTATTGCCTTTTAAATGAAAATGTGTTTAAATTTTTTTGACTTATTCCACATCCATGTGGACATTTCCACTTGCGCTCTGCACCAACATATCCACTTTTCTTTGTAGATATTTATTGTGTATTTTTGTTTTCCGACATTTTCTACATTCTAGACAATCTTCTCGCTGTGGATCTACTGTAACGAATAGTAATCTAATCTAATCAGTGTTTTACTAGGCATGGTTACATTGCAAGTGGTATGTCCTGGCCTTTCTCCGACATTCGAACTGAGTGACCACCACGGAGACCTGCAGGTTAGTGTGGACTTGGAATCACATTGAAAGTCGGCGTTTCTCACATTTAAAAGCACGAAATACACAACGAACGACAAAGTGAATGCGCGATCATACAGTATATCATTACTGATGCTCAACATATCTTACCAAAGGGACAAAGAGAACCCAGGCAAAGAAGAGCCGGTGTTGTTACTGGTCTGTACTTCCCATTTACATACCAGCTGCAGTGCTTAGTAATAACAACTGATAGCTCGTATACGTATCCCTCAGTCATGTATTTCATAATTATGATGGTCTGAGCCTCGTCGAAACCTCTCCAAGGTTCGTCACTAGATACTAGCAAAATCCGTCAGATTCTGTACCTTGAATATCGTCGTCGACACCAAAAACAAAACTATCTTCCCCGGAAGTTCAAATAATTGTAAGGAGTTGTACTGAACCTCCTTTCGTCTGAGCGCTGCAGGGACCTACCTTTTGCCATGCGAATCATTCCAGCCATTATAGATTCGATGGCTTGTGCCGAAAACTAAGGATAAATATTTTCCCGGATTTGTGACCAACGCTCTAGGGCATTACCGCTAGCACGTTTTGTTATATTGCCAGACAAAAATTAGGACAATCTCTGTTGCATGTATTTTTCCGGTAGATGACTGTCTTCTGTGATTTCGCGACTAATCATTTTGGTCGTCATCTTTAGTCGGAACCTCCGGCTTGTGGCTTTATACTGTAATGAACTTCATCTTAGTCTGCCTCTACACACCCTGTAAATCACCACTATCAAAATTCAGCTACCTTATGGTGAGGCGTCAGGCAACTATTACACGTATTACGCACTAGCACGATAAATCTGCTTATCACTGCCTTCATTTCAGTCAAAACGCGGAACCTTTGTTTACTATTAACATTAATTCTTTCTTCGGGAATGATGTGTGGGAAACAGTTTGGCTGAGTAAACTGTATAGCATCCATGATGGCATAAACGATTGTATTTTGAATTTGAAGGGAGTCTACTTTTTGTTTTACAACGACGGAACTAATTTACGTGAGGTCCTCCACATGAGTACAGATTTGGAGATTGTCGATTCAGCTAAATAACTAGGTATTACAATTACGAAGAACTAAACCAGGAACCTTCACATAGAAAATATTGTCAGGAAGAAGAACCAAGGACTGCGTTTTATTGGCAGAATACTTACAAGATGCAATAAATCCGCCCACACCACGCTTGACGGTTCTGTTTTGGAGTATTGCTACGCGGAATGGGTTGTCATCAGATAGGACTGGCGGAGGGTATCGAAAAAGTTCAAGGAAATGCAGCTGGTTTTAAATTATCGCGAAATAGCACCGAGAGTGTCACGAAAGTCTCAAGGGAATTGCGGTGGCCAACATTAAGGCAAAGGCGTTTCTAGTTGCGACGAGATCCTGTTACGAAATTTCAACCACCAACTCTCTCATCCAGATGTGAAAAATGGTTCAAATGGCTCTGAGCACTATGGTACTTAACATCTGATGTCATTAGTCCCCTAGAACTTAGAACTAGTTAAACCTAACTAACCTAAGGACATCACACACACCCATGCCCGAGGCAGGATTCGAAACTGCGACCGTAGCAGTCGCGCGGTTCGGGACTGAAACGCCTAGAACCGCTCGGCTATAACGGCCGGCATCCAGATGTGAAAATATTTTGTCGACATCCACCCACATTGGGAGAAACGACCATTGTAATAAAATAAGAGAAATCAGAACTCGCACGGGAAGATTTAGGTGCTAACTTTTCCCATGTGCTATTAGAGAACAGAACTTTCGAGAAATAATTTGAAAGCCGTTCTCTGAACCCTCTGCTAAGCACTTAAGTGTGACTTGCAGAGTAGTGATGTAGATTCAAAGAAGAGAGTATTGGTGGTAGTGCAATGTCAATCTCGATAAAAGAGAAACAAAGTCTAAATACGCAAGTATCCACATTTTCAGGTACAGAGGTGTGGTACAGTAGAAATTTACCAATCTCGGTTCGTCATCACATGAACTCCGCGCTTTGTTCCACGGTAGATACACGAAAGCCATCAAAAAGGGGACAAGTAAAGGTGCGGTACGTACTAATCGACTACAATGTTATTGCACTTGGTAGCGAGGGCGCTTTGGTCGGCTCGTGCGTTTACCTGTGTGCTTGAAGCCCGCCAGAATGTGCTCTGCTGTTTCGATGACTAGACACCTTGATCTCTAAGCTATTCGGACTTCCACAGTGTATACGACAGTCGAAAAACGGATACGGTTTTTGTTTGTTATAACGTAATCATCTACATGATTACTCTGCAATTCACATTTAAGTGTTTGGCAGAGGGTTCATCGAACCACAATCATGCTATCTCTCTACCATTCCACTCCCAAGCAGCGCGCGGGAAAAACGAACACCTAAACCTTTCTGTTCGAGCTCTAATTTCTCTTATTTTATTTTGATGATCATTCCTACGTATGTAGGTTGGGCTCAACAAAATATTTTCGCATTCGGAAGAGAAAGTTGGTGACTGATATTTCGTAAATAGATCTCGCCGCGACGAAAAACGTCTTTGCTTTAATAACTTCCATCCGAACTCGCGTGTCATATCTGGCACACTCTCTCCCCTATTACGTGATAATACAAAACGAGCTGCCCTTTTTTGCACCCTTTCGATGTCCTCCGTCAATCCCACCTGGTAAGGATGCCACACCGCGCAGCAATATTCTAACAGAGGACGAACGAGTGTAGTTTAAGCTGTCTCTTCAGTGGACTTGTTGCATCTTCTAAGTGTCCTGTCAATGAAACGCAACCTTTGGCTCGACTTCCCCACAATATTATCTATGTGGTCTTCTAACTAAAGTTGTTCGTAATTTTAATACCCAGGTACTTAGTTGAATTGACAGCCTTGAGAATTGTACTATTTATCGAGTAATCGAATTCCAACGGATTTCTTTTGGAACTCATGTGGATCACCTCACACTTTTCGTTATTTAGCGTCAACTGCCACCTGCCACACCATACAGCAATCTTTTATAAATCGCTTTGCAACTGATACTGGTCTTCGGATGACCTTACTAGACGGTAAATTACAGCATCATCTGCGAACAACTTAAGAGAACTGCTCAGATTGTCACCCAGGTCATTTATATAGATCAGGAACAGCAGGGGTCCCAGGACGGTTCCCTGTGGAACACCTGATATCACTTCAGTTTTACTCGATGATTTGCGTGTTTCCGATAACGGCCACGGGAGGCCAAGTACAATAATATGACGGTTGGGTAGTATGTGAGAGGTGGCAGCGGCGTGTTTACCCGCTGTGAGAATGCAGCGGTCCGGCGCTTGGGCAAGACGGTGCCGGCCGCAGGCGTGACGGACGAGCGCGAGGGTTCGCTGGCCGAGGGAAGCACGCAGCGAGCAGCCAAGCACAGCCCAGTTTTTCCGTGACGGTGCGTCACAGTCTGCTGCCACTCCATGACTTCCTATCCGCCAATCTCAAACAATTTCCTCCAAAAACCTCGCGCCGCGCTACCTGCTCTCCGCGACGCACTCCTTTCTTCGTTTGTTCTGCGTCCTTTACGTTGCATCCTCAGTGTTATGTCGAAATCGTCTGCCGTTAAAGTAACAAAGGAAACTACCGCTTTCATCTGAGCTTTAGATTTCTAAATAAGTTTTCACGACGTCCCTGTACAACACGAATAATATTATCGTTATACTTGTTTAGCGGATTGTAACCACTGAACGACTATCCTTAGCGAAAGCCTTCTTTCACTGCAATGCCTTCGTATACTGAATAAGGTGTATAGGGAGCACTTAACATGTTCTGGAAGATATCACTGGCCACTACAAACTAAGTCCGTGAGTGGTTCATTCTGCATAAAGCCCAGATTTAACATTTTGAGTGCCATTCAAATTACATACACTGAGGAAACAAAAGCCGTGTGATCATTTACCAACAGCGGTAACGTAAACCGGCATAATATGCACTATTGGGCAACGGTAAATCCACGATTGCTGCGACAAGTGGAACATCAGCGACCTTGGCGGGTTAATGTATGGTGCAGCATTATGGGAGGAAGGATAATTGGCCCCTATTTTATCGATGGCAACCTAAATGGTGCAATGTATGCTGATTTCCTACGTAATGTTCTATCGATGTTACTACAAGATGTTTCACTACATGACATAATGGCGATGTACTTCCAATATGATGTATGTCCGGCACATAGCTCGCGTGCTGTTGAAGCGGTATTGAATAGCATATTTCATAACAGGTGGATTGGTCGTCGAAGCACCATACCGTGGTCCGCACGTTCACCGGATCTGACGTCCCCGGATTTCTTTCTGTGGGGAAAGTTGAAGAATATTTGCTATCGTGATCCACCGACAACATGCGTCAGCGCATTGTCAATGCATGTGAGAATATTACGGAAGGCGAACTACTCGCTGTTGAGAGGAATGTCGTTAGACGTCTTGCCAAATGCATTGAGGTTGACGGACATCATTTTGAGAATTTATTGCATTAATGTGGTTACAGGTAATCATGCTGTAACAGCATGCGTTCTCAGAAATGATAAGTCCACAAAGGTACATGTCTCACATTGGAACAACGAAATAATATGTTCAAACGTACTTACGTTCTGTATTTTAATTTAAAAAACCTACCTGTTACCAACTGTTCGTCTAAAATTGTGAGCCATATGTTTGTGACTATTACAGCGCCATCTATCACAAAGCGAAAAAAGTGGTCCAACTAAAACATTCATATTTCTTTACGTACTACACGCATATGTAATAAAAATGGGGGTTACTATTAAAAAAAACGCAGCTGACATTCGTTTGACCTATGGCAGCGCCATGTAGCGGGCCAACCATAGCGCCATCTGTTTTCCCCCTTCAAGCTAGACAAGTTTCGTTCTTTCTAGTTTTTTCGTTTGACGCTTATTTCGTGAGATATTTGGCCCAGTCACTATCAATGGACCACCCTGTATACAGATGGCAGTAGTATAGTGTACACGAGGTATAAAAGAGCAATGCATTGGCGGGGCTGTCATTTGTAGTCCCGTGCTTCACGTGAAATGGTTTCCAACGTCATTATCACTGTACGTTCGGAATTAACAGACTTTTGAACGCAGAATGGTAGCTGGAGCTAGACTAGTGAGACAGTCCCTTTCGGAAATCGTTAGGGAATTCAATATTCCGAGATCCACAGTGTCAAGAGTGTGTCGAGAATACTAGGTTTCAGGCAGTACCACAGACAATGCAGTGGCCGACCGCCCTCACTTAACGACCGAGAGCAACGGCGTTTGCATAGAGTTATCAGCGCTATCAGATAAGCAACACTGCGTGAAATAACCGCAGAGATCAGTGTGGTTCGTACGGCGGACGTATCCGTCAGGACAGTGCGGCGAAATTTGGCTCCAATGGGCTATGACAGCAGAAGGCTGTCGCGGGTGTCTTGCTAACAGCACATCATCTTTGGCGCCTCTCCTGGGCTCGTGACCATATCAGTTGGACCCTAGACGAGTGGAAAACCGTCACCTGGTCAAATGAGTCCAGATTTCAGTTCGTAAGAGCTGATGGCAGGGTTCGAGTGTGGCGCAGATCCCAGAAGCCGCGGTCCCAAGTTGTCAACAACGCACTGTGCAAGCTGGTGGTGGAATGAACTGGGTCCTCTGATCCAACTGAATCGGTCATTGACTGTAAATAGATGTGTTCGGCTTCTTGGAGACCATCTGGAGCCATTAACGGACTTCACGTTCCCAAATAATGATGGGAATTCTTATGTATGACAGTGCGCCATGTCACCTGGCCACAGTTATTCGTGATTGGTTTGAAGAACATTCTGGAAATATGAGTGAATGATGTGGCTACCCAGATCGTCCGTCATGAATCCCATGGAATATTTATGAGACATAATCAAGAGGTCAGTTCGTACACAAAATCCTGCACCGCCCAAAATTTCGGAATTATGGACGGCTAAAAAGGCAGCGTCGCTCATTTTTTCCGCAGGGAACTTCCAACGACTTACTGAGTCCATGCCACGTCGAGTTGCTGCAATACATCGGGCAAAAGGAGGTTCGACATATTAAGAGACGTCCCATGACTTTTGTCACCGCATTGTACTACCACACTTTTTTTCAGTTTCAGGCTCTGTCTGTGTGGCTGACTGATATGGATAGTTATCAAAACTCTGCAATGAGTTAATATTTAACAACACAGTGGACAAAATTCCACATATCTGTACAAGTTCGGGAGACATGCTACGGCTCCTTTGACAATAGTTCTACAGTTGCTCAATAGTACCATCGATGTTAGATGCGACATGCATATTCGTGGTGTGTTCGCTGTAGTTTTTGGCATATGGCCTGGAACTGCCAAGATACCAAGCGCTGATGTAGCATCCGAAAGAGGACGTCGAGGCAGTGTAGTTGGGGAGAAACTTTGTGATGTGTCAATGTCAGACGGAATGTCTAGCAGAATTCATTGTGTGTGTGTGTGTGTGTGTGTGTGTGTGTGTGTGTGTGTTTTGTCGTCCACAATTTTGCCACTGGCTCCATGTCTAACGCACCCAGCGAAACTTTTATCTTTTGTAGCTACGTTCAGAGTGAGGAACTGTTGTGAGAACTCTTTGTCGTCTCTACAAAACATCGATTTGTAGGTAGTTTCCATCTTTAATGTGTTGCTTGACAGGTGACTTGCTCTCAGGTCTAATTTCTTCAGGCGTTCCTGTACATTTAGATCTGGATCTACTCTCTAAGCCTCTGTATCGTGATTGGCAGATCGTCTCTCATACTCAGTACTACTTCTCCTTCTTTATTTCCTCCGCGGATGCCCAAACGCTCTTGTACATTTCCCAATAATTTTATCACACAGCCTCTGCGTTATTGATATCTGGAGGAAGAAAAGGCATTTAGATTTCTAGAAGTACAAGTTCTCCAAATTTCAAGAGCATGTCTTGATGTGCAATGGGACGTTGTTATTACACAGTATCTGACTGTAGTTGACTGTCTCCGTAACCTTTGAGTACTCGTCACATAAACCGATCAAAAATTACGCAGCTACACTGTAAACCTTTTCAGTCACTTGCATTTGATATGGGCTTCAGAAACAAGAAGACGTGCAATATTAGAGGATGGACTGCACGAGCATCGTGAAGTCGTCTTACGTATTGGAGTTACAGCTCCCAAAACACCTCCAAAAGGAATCTGATGTTTGGCTTTCAGGCTACGCTGCAACGGAGAAGCTGCATTTTATATAATTCCAAACGGACATGCCGTGGAATTTAAATGTACCACAAATACTACAAATGTTATACAGGCACAATAACAGGTTTTTCACCTACCTTGTGTGCTTATTTTATTTTGCTTAACAAGCTACCGGGTGCCATATTAAACGCTTATTTTGCGCAGATCACCTTGAATGACGAAACATTTAATACGACTGGTTCCCTTTATACAAACGGCAGTATCATCTACGACCAGTGTCAGTAAGTGCTGTTATAGTGAATAACAGTGCCCCTATCGCACTCTGCTGAGGTACAATTGATGTTATGTGCCCTTCCCATGAGAGTGCGCTCCCACAACTACAAACTGAGTTCTGCTGTAGAAAAATCGATCCGTATATATGCTTGATCATATATGCAGCAATGTCGTACCTCGTTGAGCAACAAGCAGTACTAAATTACTGAACTGAGTTCCACATGTTTCTGCAAAACGACAGATGCTCCTTTCGTGTTGCTACAGCCGCGCACTGAGTACGAGTACAAACATTGTATTGGAAATTAGTGCCTAAAATAGACCGCCGTTACTAAGAATGAAGAGCAGACCGCCGTCTTCACGGGAGAAGCATGTACATGACAAGAACAAAGAAACAGACTATGAGAAGATATCTAATCGGATAATGAAGGTTTTAATAGTATGAAAGTAGCTAGTAACATTAAGATTTAAATAAAACAACAAAACTCCTGTGACGACACAAATGTGCTCAAACATGTTTGGGCGAAGAAAAATAACGTAAGGGGAACGTGTGTTTCGCGGAAATACAATACCGAACCCGATCCTATAATATATTTTGCAAGCACTTGTGTTTCAGTGAGCATTAAAAACGAAAAGATGATTAATAGCGCTAAACTGTCCGCATAACCTTACCAAAGACAAGATTCACAGTACTGACCTGGCCCGGCCGGGGTGCCCGAGCGGTTCTAGGCGCTACAGTCTGGAACCGAGCCACCGCTACGGTCGCAGGTTCGAATCTTGCCTCGGGCATGGATGTGTCTGATGTCCTTATGTTAGTTAGGTTTACGTAGGTCTAAGTTCTAGGGGACTGATGACCTCAGAAGTTAAGTCCCATAGTGCTCAGAGCCATTTGAACCATTTGACCTGGCCGGCCTTCCTTGTACCAGTCTAGATCTCCCTCCTACGTATATCTCGCGAAGAGACCATGAGGATAAAATCAGAGAGATTAGAGCCCACACAGAGGCATACCGACAATTCTTCTTTCCACGAACAATACGAGACTTGAATAGAAAGGAGAACCGATAGAGGTACTCAAGGTACCTTCCGCCACACATCGTCAGGTGGCTTGCGGAGTATGGATGTAGATGAAGAATAGAAAGAGAGAGGGGGTTTTACTCAAAATCGTTGTTTCTAAGATTGATGCTGACTCCAACAGGAAAGCTAACTGGCCTAGAGGAAAGTCAATGTTTCAGAACATAATCGAGCGAGATGACGAAGTGGTAGACGCTGCAACGCATTCAGGAGAAGTGATGTTTAAAATCACCGTCCAGCAATCTGGATTTAATTTTTCTATGGTTTCGCTGAATCGATTACGACGAGTGTTGGAATGGTTCTTTTGTGAGGGACGCAGCCGGTTTCCTTCTTCATCCTTTTCCAATCCAAGGTCGTTCTCCGCCTGTAAAGATTTCGTTGTCGATAGAATGCTGAAACAATATTCAATGTGTTCGGAAAGACACCGCAAAATGAAGTAAAATGTCTTTTTCCAAATATCTGTATTTTTGACAAAATGAGAGACAAATAGGCGACCAAATGCTAGACGTCCGCACCTCATCGTAGAACGAGGCGATATGAAGCTTGCCCGCTCTGTAAAGCAGGATAGGTGGCGACTGTGACAGATCTAACGACAGGGTACAGGGATGGTGCAAGCTCATGTGTCACGGAGCACTCTTCACCACACATTATTGACCATGTTGACCCAGTGATATGTTCCATTACGGTTGCAGTGGGAACTGTATCGTAGAGATTGGAACAGTTTGCTGGAACGGTGTGTTCAAAGCGTTGGCAGAACACTGCTGCCATTAGCGCTGTGCTCTGCGCGACAACGAAGTTCGCTCGGCCACCATGTTTGAAAGGAAGGCATCTCTACTGAGGATTTATTACCAACAGTTATTATCTCGCCTAATGCCGCTTGCCTTGATGCGTTTACACAATGAAACTTTACATTACAGTGGTGATCTTTATCGAAAACGACATTGCTGGTCACGATGACCAAAATTTTGACATCAGTCTTCGGTATATTCCGAATGATGACATTGTATGGTTTGAATAGACTATAAGCTTCAAGAAGAAGACAATCACTGCTCGTTCGTGTTGAAGTGAAAAAAAATTCCACATTTTTTTTTATTCACATAAGAAAATTTACAAAATGTTCTAAAAGTTCCTTTCTTCAAAATCGGTATAAGAACATCGGATATGTTTGTTCTCAGGAGATGATCGTGATGATCTTTTGCTGTGGTCTCCATCATACGAGGAAACACTTCATCTCCGTAGACCTCAACCTTCACACATGCCATAAACAACCCAAGGAGTCGGAATGTATGTAGGCAGGGATGGGGCAATCACGCTCAATCTACCAGAAAGGCTCGGACACCATGTTCGAAATGAATGCATTCGGCCTGCCCGGCTTCCTGGATGGTTCTATATCAAGCACGCCGCTAAGATGGCTTTACTTCTAGCCACTGTTGGCCGCAGCATTCTCCAGGAGCTATTCATCTCCTAAATACTCCCTCCCCCTGATGATGATGGGGCAAACAAAAGATAAAATCGAAAAAACAAACTAGAGTTTCGACAGAATTGAGAAACTAAGTCCAAAGAGTGCTCATAGTGTTCCCATACTGCAGCAGACATGTTATTTTTCTTGCTCTCCAAAAGTGAGTCGTCGGGTTTATTAAGATGGACATTCTATAGAGTGCTTATTGCCCTTCTGCTCCCATCATCATTCTTACTGTTTAGAAATTCGCGGATGCATGTAGTAGAGAATAGCATCCAGAGTCTATACACAACAGTGGACACTTAAGTGTTTTTAAATGACCCAAATGGTACTTTCATGAAGAAATTATAAAAATGAGAATGATTATCGTCGATAAAAGTTTCCGTGCTGTTTATTATATGTTCTTGGCTCCGAAAGCTTACGTGTTACAAACAAATATGGGTAAATACGCAAAAGAATTAAAGATTTTAGCCTCCAGTGGACATTGATTTACATCAATAGGGTAAGATGAAAATTTGTGCCGGAACAGGATTCGAACCCTTGTCTCCTGATTACTAGGCAGATGCGCTGACCACTACGCAATCCGGACACAGTGGTCACCACAACTGCACGGATTACTCTAGTACGCCTACCCTCAGACCCAAATTCTCAACTTTATACCACACACTATTGATGTAGTGCCCCTGCTCATTAGCCTCATTACTTGCGGAATCTCGCCAATTCCTGTAAGAGTTCGAGTTTGGAGTTTATATACACTGAAGGAATCATTGGCTGTCGTCGTCTTAATTATAGCCTATATGTGGTTTCTGTTCTTCTGGACATGTTCGAAATAACTGACACTATATGTACAAAAACAAGTAAATATTTCTTCGCGACTCTGTTTGCTACAAACTATCACATATCAAATGCTCCAGAAAATAGGAATAAAATATTTGGTGACATTGGAGTGCTAGCAGATAAATTGTAATTGCTAAATGTATTTAGCTCCCGTTAATATTTGATAACACAATTATGTCATTATACAAGCTTCAAAGCAATCTATAGAAACCCCGAATCAGGGTTTACACATTACTCACTGTTGTGGCCTCTAGCTCAAACACTAAACTCTCACATTTGTAGTGTGATTGTTTGTCTTGAGACTACTCACTCCATAACCATGACCTCTGCAATTCGGCCAAGTTGTTGTGTCAGTTGCTCTGCGTTACGCAGCACCCCGTGTCTCTTTCAATGTATCGATCTGTTGTTACCCCACGCCACTTGATAGCATTCAATTCTACGTCCTCTGTCCATTTTTCTGTATAAACCAGTATCCAACGCTCTTTATGTCTGCCTATTCCATGTATACAGTGGTTCTCAAACTGACTAACGCACCCAACAGATTTCTCTCAACTGTTCAAATGTGTGAGAAATCTTATGGGACTTAACTGCTAAGGTTATCAGTCCATAAGCTTACACACTACTTAACCTAAATTATCCTAAGGACAAACACACACACCCATGCCCGAGGGAGGACTCGAACCTCCGCCGGGATCAGCCGCACAGTTCATGGCTGCAGCGCCTGAGACCGCTCGGCTAATCACGCGCGGCACAGATTTCTCTCTTATCTGGCAAATACACAGTTTCACGGCATATGCGTAAGTAATTCAGAGGTCATCGCTAAACATATTAGTATTTTATACTTTTGTCTGATGCTCACAAAGAAATCTGTTAAGATCTACAGGGCTATCCTCTCCTCAGAGTCGTCGTCTTCTCTGGCGTTTCTATAGATATTTGAAATTTCGTTTTTGTAACGTATAGCTGGAGTCAGCCCAAACAATTTCAGTTTGTTAAGTCTTTCATGCAACGACCAATATCGACGGAAAGTGTTGTTTCCCGTTACTAACAGGGTTTTTAAAGCGAAATTTTACGTGCCCGCTTGTCAGAGCGGTCCCAAATTAGTGTAGTACGATATTAGTTATATCGATATGTATTACCGGGAACAGTAAAACATGAAAAATAACTAGTACTCCAGCACCCTGTTCCTCGCTATTTCCGTTATGCAGCAATGTTTTAATGTCATATTAATACGTACGGATAAAACGAATATGGAACTAGACTAATTTGGGAGCGTTCTAGCGAATGGGCACGTAATATTCCACTTTAAAAAGAATTTTGTTTGTAACTGGAAGCAAACCGACGTTTTGCGCTGACACTGGGCGTCGCATGAAAGACGCAGTTTCGAATCCTGCTTCGGGCATGGATGTGTGCGATGTCCTTAGGTTAGTTAGGTTTAAGTAGTTCTAAGTCCCATAGTGCTCAGAGCCATTTGAACCATTTTTTGCACTAATATTTGTGTTGGCTGACCCCGGCTAAACACTGCAAAAACGAAATTGCAAATATCTACCGAAGCATCAGAGAAAATCTGCCTGACGACTCTTAGGAGCGGCACCTGGTGCACACTCACTTCCAATGAAAAATGGTTTTTGATGTTACTGAGCTACAGTCATGAACACATCGCCATTTGACTGTACCGTTGTTTATTTAATTACAGCCCATTTTTCGGGCTTTTATGCAATTTTCAAAGTCAGTCATTTGTAAATGGCATAAAAGGCCGAAATCTGGGTCGCAACTAAATAAACAACAATAAAGTCAAATGGCGATGTTTCAATTAAAAACCAAAGAAAACGGTTTCTGCAGTAGCATGCTTCAGCTGAGTTTCCACCTGATTTTTTTTATAAGTGCTAACGTAATTCCATGTTCCTCAATCTCTTATTTTTCGCCAAAGATAGGCTATACTGCTTGGAAATGAACGATCATAAGCTTTTAGCTACATCAGCTGACAACTAAAGAAAGGAAACTATATCTATCCAGTATTAAATTTCAAATTTGAGTGTATGTGTATGTGTGTGTGTGTGTGTGAGACAGAGAGAGAGAGAGAGAGAGAGAGAGAGAGAGAGAGAGAGACTGGAGGTAGGGGGTGGGAAGGAGATTTTTAATTTATGCCACATTCTCGTGAATTGAAAATGCTTCCGATGGTGTGCCTGTTTCATGATAATCATATGGCAAATCTCCTATTGTTCGTTGACAGTTTTGTTGCAATTTATTGGAAATTGGCAGATAGGGGAATGGTGGAGAATCGTTATGTGGCTGTATTTTAGTTTCCAAACATGTATAATTTGGTCCTCGAATTACAAATACGCTGGTTTCTGCTACTGAGTAAGTTTATTTTTACAAAAAGCAAACGGTAGGAGGTACTTCAGCTCCAATCTATGTGCTCAGTACGTTCGCTCGTCAGCTTACTGTATCTGGGAAGTTTAGAATGGTACTTTTTCCATCCTGGACTAAGTCGAAGCGTTAAGTAGACGGCTGGCAAACCCTAAACTAAATACTCACTTAGTGAATAATTTTAGAATATAATTTCACGAATCTGCGTGCTTACTGAGTTTTATTGATGGTGAGAATGCAAATACCGCATGAAACAAGTTGCGAATGAGATTAAATACGCAATCCGATTCTCAAGAAGAATTACTGCTTCGGAAGGACGTTGGGTGGTAGTGAGACCAATAAATTACTATAAATCAGACGCCAAGTGCAGGTTTGATTAACCCATTTTATACTCAGTGTAAAGTAGTAATTCAACACCAACCAAGGGTAGTCATTTCGAAAAGCAGAGGAATGAGAGGATGGAAAACATAGAACGGAAATGAACTAAAAAAGAATGAGAGAGCGTGAGACTACGAGCCAACTTGCATAGCTGAGCCGGTGGGAACTAGCTACAGGAATGGGAAAATCCAAACAAAAGAATTCCACTGTTTCGCGGGAAAACGGTTGATGAAATTTCGCAACAATAAAGTCGACGGCTGAGAGAGTGACGAGTGCGTGCGGCGTCTCACGCAGGAAGGAACACGCCCTGCGTAATGGTGCGTGCGTGCGTGGCATACGCAGCCAGCCTGCGGAAGCGACCTTATAGCGGCTCGCAGTTCCGCATGCCCCCCGCTGTCTTCTGGACACATGTGCCTCCAAAAATTCGCGCTGCTCCTCGCACAAAGGAACCATAAGCGAAACAAGCCACGATAATTCGACGACACGTGACTTTCGATTAAAGTTAAAGGCTCACGTTAAAACTGCGTGAATAGAGCCACTTGTTTCATTAGGAGTAAAACCTGTCGCGTGGAAATGTGTGTCGAAGCTGTATGATAAGATTTTCATTACTGCTTCCTCAGTGGAAACTTATCATATTGATAAAAACTTAGGAATGGAATTAATATCTAAATGCCATTCGCCGATGCTGAAACCTTAAGTTGTGTAGGTTTCATCTTTTAAGAAGGTACAGGGTAGAAGCAATGCAGATCTATGCAAATTCGACAGCCTACTGTCAATGAGATTACAAAGCGTTTAAATAGGCGTATCAATGACTGTTTTATGCTTGTATTCAAATCAGGAAGGTTGTGAGGTATCAACTACCGTCCTTAAATTTTGCCACAAGGGCTTTAATGTGATATAATCATTCATAGCTGTTCTAATGCCTTAGGAAAGAGATAAACTTAGTTCCATATAAAGTACTGAATGCCACATGTTCGTTTACCAAATGGCATGGTGGGATTTTTATCATATAAGCTTTTCAGAATGTACTACAAGGTTATAAGAATAGTCCTACCGCTGTATATTTTCGCTGTTCTTCGCATTAGCTCTCAGGTGCTAAGCGTTCCTCCGCATTCTTCCCCCATATACACTACCTGACAAAGAAAATGAATTACCTAGGGTGGGAGGGGGAAGCAAAATGTAATTCACGGATTTAGAGGGTGCGTGGTGCTATTTCGGAAGTTACAAAATCGAATAAAATCTATATATAACTAGGCAGTATGAGCCCACTTATTAGTATGACGGTTAATCCCATCTGGCCTCGATGCATGCGTTCATTCGTTTGGGAACGGTATAAAAGCCGTTGTATCCTCTCCTGGGACAACTGTGTAACTGGCCCTTGATATCCTGGATATTGGCACTTGGGCGGAGTTCGATGTCCGAGCTGGTCCCACACGTCCACCGGGTGCATAAACGGGGATCTTGCTGCCACGTGAGTACGTCAACATCATGCAGACAGTTCACAGAGACACGTGCCATGTGTGGACGATTGGAAAATCCCCTTCGTGTCAGTGAATTGTTCCTCACACCAATCTTAAAAATTCAAGATCACCTTAAGGTGATGCAGGCGAACCAATGGATGCACATAGTGGGGCAGTAGGTTCCTATATCGTTCGCTGGTGAGACAAGACGGCAGACGTATCAAGGGCCCTACTTCATCCAATGTAAACATCCCCTACACGAAAATATCTCAGCCGCCAGCGTGAAGGGTACCCTGATGGCAGGCAGGCTGCATCGGTTTTGAATATACTAGTAGTCTGCCATGCCCCAATGTGTACCGAAACCATCAGCCCACTCTTTACCATGCTTTAAGCATCCGATGGCGGTGTTACTGCCCCTGTTGATCTGTGCGCTCTGTGACGAATGGTGAACAAGTACAAGTGTTGGTCGATGGTTTCTGTACTCCATAACAAGGATTCATAATACTATGAGGGCGCGCCGATTCTGATTGTCCAGAATTAGCTACTGTCGCACTGTGAGCTTTTATCCGCTGTTACAATCCTCGTTAGTCGATGGCAAAAACTGTTAGTAACACGTTGCTGCCCATACCATTTGACTCTGGCAGCGGTGGTTTTCCACTGATCGAGACACAACTGACACTTGGCTCGTGAATAGCCCAGTGCCTGTACGACTTAACAGTAAGTGATGGCCTGTTCTACGCGTCTGGCTCCCACGATCTGGCAGCGATTAAATGCGCTAATAGCGGGCTTCTTGCCCATCTTGTGCAAGACTGTCGCACCGACGAACAGTAAAAGGTCTGACAATCCACAAGTTACGGGACACGTCGAACTAGTAAATTTATCTTGTTGACGGGATAGCGTACAGTCCAACCTGTGACTGAACTATTCTCCAGTGTAGTGATACATATGTTGCAACCCTATTCGTGTGTACAACCGAAGATGTTTTAGAAAACTATTCTCATCTATTCTTCAGTCTCAGTTGCTCATTTTTGAACACATGACATTTTTCGAGCTCTCTGGATCCTCTTCAGAGCTACGTGGTTGCGTCAACAACACCTCGCGCCTGTGTCAGAATCTCGTATCAGAGATCTGAAAATGATCCAGGAAGATCGAAACATGTCATGTATTCAAAAATGTGAAACTGAGACTGAAGAATAAATGAGAACTGTTTTAAACATCAATATAGTTGCCGCCGGCCAGGGTGTCCGAGCGGTTCTAGGCGCTACAGTCTGGAACCGCAAGACCGCTACGGTTACAGGTTCGAATCCAGCCTCGGGCATGGATGTGTGTGATGTCCTTAAGTTAGTTAGGTTTAAGTAGTTCTAAGTTGTAGGGGACTGATGACCTCAGCAGTTAAGTCCCATAGTGCTCAGAGCCATTTGAACAAATATAGTTGCCAATCACTCGTGACGAGTATATCGGCTATAGGGAAGAATGTTTTGTCACAGTGACACTTTAATCAATTCGTAAGCACTATACAATTTACTTTTATTCTTAAGGATTATGCGAGTGAAGCTTCCGGTGCTAAGAAAACTGTATGTTTTAGCGTCTGAATGATTTTTAAAAAGGAACCAGAAACCTCCTAGACGCATTTGTGATGCCGAATGCTAATTCATGGCTTATTAGAGTATTTACACACAGTTTCGATTGAGCTTTTCAAAGAATCTTCGATTTTCTTGAAGGATCGAACGGCGCAAATTACTGCAATTTTTGGCGAAATATCGCATTTCGCTGGTCTGGAAGTCTTATTTTTCAAGCCTCTGTACTTACTGTAAATTTTTCGTTGGGAAAATAAAAAGCCATTTTAAATATACAAAATCTAGTTTCGTAGGAGGACATGGAACTTTGAAAGACCTAAGAACAAAAGCTGTAGACTTGCTTGCATATTAAATTATAAATCTGTAACAAACATATAGTAAAACTCAATTCAGATGGACTTTAAATTTTCCGTTCGCATTTGTAGCCCACGTGTATCATAAGACTCTTCTAAGGCTATTAAATTTCTTGGCCATATATCATGAAACGGACACTCTTGATTGTAGTTCATGTTTAAGGAAGCAAGAACTAAGTTACCTATCGTACAGCGCACTATTCATTAAGTGGAACTGTTTCATCAGATTACAACTTTCATTAAGTATCTTAGTTTATCAGGGTTCCTCAACTACATCCGCGATTGCCTTTTGATACCAGTAAGAGACTGAAGAGGAACAGTTACAGGCGCTATTCGTTAGTTATCTACACTCTAAGACTGATGAGTTTCTTCTCATATGGAATAGTGTGATTCGTTCATGTCATTAAATAAATTATTACCAAGTTGCCCATGAATAACAGGGCAATGCTGGCTGCATTCCTTCATGGAGAGCAAGGTCAACGTTGGTTACAGCCGAATTTTATCAAATCAAAGCAAACAAAATTTTCTATTTTCGATGACTCCGCTATCTAAATAAATCGACAGACGTTGGGATCAGTAATTGTGAACAAAAATTATACTAAAGAAATGGAATGTCTCTGGTGATGGCACAGCTGTTTCACGACTCAATCTCTGGTAGTGGTCGTGTCATATTACCTAACCCCTCATTCGTTGTCCTTCGAGATGCCTTCCTCAGTTTCTTATATTACCTGCATCGCAAGCGACCTTCATCAATTACTATATGAAACAAGGCAGGAGACAGTTCAAGAATCTTCTTTTTCAATAAGTTCTGTGGGAGAAGATTATTGTATTTTCATGTTTTTCAGTTATTTCTAGGCCAAATCTGAGCAGATATTTAACATTTCAACCCTAGGCGAAATAATTTCTTTTAAAAGTAGTTTATTAGTTATTCCTGTGGAACCCGTTTCTCGATTTTCTGTGTCATCTATATTACCCCACAATTTCGCTCGGGAAATCCGTCGTCAAAATTAATTTACCCTCTCACGGCCTACTGCTGTGATGACATGTGCAACCACAGTAACTGTGTCAAAATTTAGTAAGCATCACATGAAACTACACTTCAAAATTCACAGACTGGATTGGAATCTGATTTTTTTGTTTACTTTGTACCCCTGCAGTTTGAGAGCATTCAGTTCTTCACAATGGCTTATTCCAAAGAACAAAAAGAAGTGAGTTAAATCTGCTTTATATGTACGAAACCACGACTCCGTAATCGAAAACTGAACTACCTGTTCGAAACAAGCAGAAAACAGAAGAATGAAAGATACGCACAAATATAACGTCTCGTAGGCATCAATACAATTATGGAGTGAACAGTAGGCTAGTTCAGCAGGAAAAAGATTGGGAAAAGAATCTGCTGTAGCCTGCTAGAGGCGTCCCCTCTCTGTATGGTGCTAATGTGAATTAGGGGAGCTGTAGAGCATCTAAATCAGAATGCCATAATGGGAATTTAACAGTGCCTCCTTTCTCCTACCCCAACTCCACTCAAACACACGGAATAATAAACCAGTTGAAACAAGCAACGACTGGTCCGTTTCTGTTAATTTCACTATCTGTTGAAACAAAAAAAAAAAAAAAAAAAAAAAAAGAAAGAAAAACACTCTTTGCCACTTGTTTCACTATTTTTGCAACCTCACTTTTTTTCAATATTTTTGCAACCTAGTTTTCGGGTTATTAGCGCAGTCCACCATTACTGAGAAAGATATTGTTGTATAAATGGTACAAACGTAAACAACAACAAAATTACAGTCCTCAAAGAAATTAATTGCAAATACCAAACATACAAAAATACCGTTGCAATAAGTAGAATGCTAACTCCAGTAACTGCCAACTTCGTTTATAGTCGGACACCATTGGAAAAGAAATGAAATGGCCAATCGGTCACTTTTGACAGTATCAAGGAGTGGAGAGTAACTGAAGTCAGTTAACTACACTACAGGAAACATTCTGTACCGCTACTAAAATGAACAAACGGACTTCAGAACTCTCCATTTCTTTATAATGCCAAAACGCTCCAATCTACTTTTTTTAATTGTGCCCCACCATAAATGCATCTGCCGTTTATTGATGCTAGTGTTCTATGATTGTGAGTGCTATTATATTGTACTTCGTATCAGCAATTAATTTCTTTGTGGACTGTACCATTACGCATAACTTCTTTGTCAATAATGGTAGATAATGAATTAATTATCCGAGACATAGGTCACGAAAATAAACAATTGACGCAAAAAGCGCAAAAAGTATGTTTCCAAAATACGTCAGTTTTTGTGCTTAGACCTTCATACACACACTGCCTGATGAAAACAATGTAGTACCCCGAAGTGACGAATGACAAAACAGAACTTCACGGGTTGACAGCGTATGTGACGTTATATCGATGATTACAAAATGGTGTCAAATTTACTAAGACGGTTCAATATAAGACTACTTATCAGTCTGGCGGTGCGTCCCCTTTGGCCTGGACGCGTGCGCTAATTCGGCTGGAAAGAGTGTCATGAAGCCGTGGTGTTCTCTCTTCAGGCAAGCTCGCCTACAACTGTGTAACGTATTCGAGACACACCAATGTCCCGCGACATGTCAGGTGTGTTGTGAGGCTGTTAGGACCGCGCGTCGCCAATTTGCAGGATATCAATGCGACTCTAGTAAATGTAAGGTTAACTGTTTTCAGCGCCAGTGCCGCTACCAACGCTTCTGACGTTTGCTGCCATGTCCTGAGTGTTTCGAGTATTTCTAGAGCGACATCTTTTTTGATTTTATTCTTCCACGAAGAAATTTATTCAGGAATTAAGGAGCAAGTATCTTCTAATTTTCGTACAAAATAGATAGGTGTTTCAAAGTTTTACTGACCTTCAAAGTAGTCATCAGCATTGTGTATAACCCGTTGCCAGCGACGTGGAAGTCGTGGGATACTATTAGCAGTGCCAGTTGTGTTGACAGTTCGGGCGGCGCGGTCTATTGCCCGACGAATTTGTAGCAGTTCGGAAGCGAATGCCGTGAAGTGTTTCCTTCAGTTTAGAAATCGAGTTGAACTCGCGAGGGCTTAACTCAGGGGAGCAACACCATCAGTCAAACAAATCAGTAACAGTTTGCACTGTACGTGCTTGAGCATTGTCCTGCAAAATGATGGTCAGGTCCTGCAGAAAGTGTCATCACTTCTGTATCTATGCTGTTCATTTTTGGGACACAAGCTACGACCAGCTTAGAGACAGAAATGATGAAATTTTATGCAGGATCTGACCATCATTTTGCATGACAATGCTCAAGCATGTACAGCGCAAGCTCTTACTGATTTGTTTGACTGATAGGGCTGCTAAGTACTGTACCACCTACTGCACTCGCCTGACTTAAGGGGGGTAGGACGTCAAATAGGCCAATTTGGAGCAGGAGAGGCATCACACGACATTTTAATTTCCACTGTCTATACTTTTACAAATAAGTTCATAAAACTTTGTCAGCATGACCAGGAAGGATTCAGGATTCACACTCATTGCAGTATAAGTTCGAAAACAACAAAATAATTTTCTTTTTTACGTGCGAAATTTCATTACTTTGTCACTTACTAATGGCTGCATTTGTTCCTATAGCTACACTTTTCTTCATAAGTTCGAGAGATTCTTCGATGAATTTTGCACAGCACACATACCATACTTACACGTGTATGAAACTCTAGTATTTATTTAATTTATGAAAAAACGAATGAGCTGTTATATTTTAAACTTCATGTTTAGGAAAAACACAAATTTTATAGTTGATTACCTCAAGTTTTACCACAGTTTTTAATAGATTTGGAAAATTCTAGAGTTCCATACACATTTAAGTATGGTTTGTATGCTGTGCAAAATTCATTGAAGAATCTCTCTTACTTATGAAGGAAAGTGTACCTATAGCAACAAATGCTGCCATTAGTAAGTAAAAAAATGATGAAATTTCACATGTAAAAAAAATTACTTCGTTATGTTTTCTAACTTCTACTGCTATGAGCGTGAATTCTGAATCCTTTCTGGTCATGCTGACAAAGTTTTATGAATTTATTTGTAAAAGTATAGACAGTGCAAATTAAAATGTCTTGTGGTGCTTCTCCTGCTCCAAGTCGGCCCGTTGGCGTCTTACCCCCCTTAAGCCCTCGTGAGTTCAACTCGATTTCTGAACTCAAGGAAATACTTCATCGCATTCGCTTCAAAACTGCTACAAATTCGTCGGGCAATAGACCGCACCGCTCTAACTGTCAACATAACTAGCACTGCTAAGAGTATCCTATGACTTCCACATCGCTGGCAATGGGTTGTACACAATTCTGGTGACTACTTTCAAGATCAGTAAAATTTTGAAACACGTATCTGTTTTGTACGAGCTGTAAATAAATACACTCCTGGAAAAGGAAAAAAGAACACATTGACACCGGTGTGTCAGACCCACCATACTTGCTCCGGACACTGCGAGAGGGCTGTACAAGCAATGATCACACGCACGGCACAGCGGACACACCAGGAACCGCGGTGTTGGCCGTCGAATGGCGCTAGCTGCGCAGCATTTGTGCACCGCCGCCGTCAGTGTCAGCCAGTTTGCCGTGGCATACGGAGCTCCATCGCAGTCTTTAACACTGGTAGCATGCCGCGACAGCGTGCACGTGAACCGTATGTGCAGCTGACGGACTTTGAGCGAGGACGTATAGTGGGCATGCGGGAGGCTGGGTGGACGTACCGCCGAATTGCTCAACACGTGGGGCGTGAGGTCTCCACAGTACATCGATGTTGTCGCCAATGGTCGGCGGAAGGTGCACGTGCCCGTCGACCTGGTACCGGACCGCAGCGACGCACGGATGCACGCCAAGACCGTAGGATCGTACGCAGTGCCGTAGGGGACCGCACCGCCACTTCCCAGCAAATTAGGGACACTGTTGCTTCTGGGGTATCGGCGAGGACCATTCGCAACCGTCTCCATGAAGCTGGGCTATGGTCCCGCACACCGTTAGGCCGTCTTCCGCTCACGCCCCAACATCGTGCAGCCCGCCTCCAGTGGTGTCGCGACAGGCGTGAATGGAGGGACGAATGGAGACGTGTCGTCTTCAGCGATGAGAGTCGCTTCTGCCTTGGTGCCAATGATGGTCGTATGCGTGTTTGGCGCCGTGCAGGTGAGCGCCACAATCAGGACTGCATACGACCGAGGCACACAGGGCCAACACCCGGCATCATGGTGTGGGCAGCGATCTCCTACACTGGCCGTACACCTCTGGTGATCGTCGAGGGGACACTGAATAGTGCACGGTACATCCAAACCGTCATCGAACCCATCGTTCTACCATTCCTAGACCGGCAAGGGAACTTGCTGTTCCAACAGGACAATGTACGTCCGCATGTATCCCGTGCCACCCAACGTGCTCTAGAAGGTGTAAGTCAACTACCCTGGCCAGCAAGATCTCCGGATCTGTCCCCCATTGAGCATGTTTGGGACTGGATGAAGCGTCGTCTCACGCGGTCTGCATGTCCAGCACGAACGCTGGTCCAACTGAGGCGCCAGGTGGAAATAGCATGGCAAGGCGTTCCACAGGACTACATCCAGCATCTCTACGATCGTCTCCATGGGAGAATAGCAGCCTGCATTGCTGCGAAAGGTGGATATACACTGTACTAGTGCCAGCATTGTGCATGCTCTGTTGCCTGTGTCTATATGCCTGTGGTTCTGTCAGTGTGATCATGTGATGTCTCTGACCCCAGGAATGTGTCAATAAAATTTCCCCTTCCTGGGACAATGAATTCACGGTGTTCTTATTTCAATTTCCAGGAGTGTAGTTGCCACTATTAAAGTTCCATCCCTCGTATGTGATGTAGCGTTGAGCCGTCAGGGTTCACTCTGTCTCTACCAGCTGTGACATGAAGTCATACCCAATGGTTCCCCCCCCCCCCCCTCCCCTACCACATACAATGACATTGCAGTTTCTCTCCAAAACTTTGGAAGAATGGGACATCTCCCCAAGTCGCCACCAAACTCGCCGATGATGGTCATCCGCAGTAATACAAATCCGCAGTTAATCGATGAATAGTCCGCTCCCGGTAGCTGAGTAGTCGGCGCGACAGAATGTTAATCCTAAGGGCACGGGTTCGATTCTGCGCTGGGTCGGGTATTTTCTCCGCTCAGGGACTGGGTGTTGTGTTGTCCTAATCATCATTATTTCATCTCCATCGATGCCCAAGTCGCCGAAGTGGCTTCAAATCGAAAGACGTGCACTCGGCGAAAGATCTACCCGACGGGAGGCCCTAGTCACACGACATTTCCTATAGATGAATACAATGCGACACCATTCTTCAGAAGTCCATGCTTCCCGGTCATGTCACGACTCCAAACGCTGCCGATTGTGTTACGGTGTTGACGGCAGCCAACTCATGGACCGGTAATTTCCTAGCCTAGCTGCTGTTGATCTCCGAAAAATGATGTGGAATCACACAGAAGGAGTCCACTACTTGTTCTCAGATGGCAGGTGTAAATGTGGAGGGGTTACAATGTGTTTGCTGTACAGTACGGCGTACCTCCCTTGTGGTGGTCAGACGCCGTCGACCGGAACCTTGACGAGTATGTCTGTCCTCAGGTTCCCATGCAGTCCAACATCGGGCCACTGTCACAACCGCACTTTCCACAAATCTGGATACTGCACGATTCGACCAGCTGGCCAAGTTGAGACTCACAATGAGGCCCCTTTCAAACTGTGTCAGTTACTGATGACGCTGTCTCATATGAGTACGCGGCACCGTCGTGTCTTTTACAGCGATCACTCAATATATGACGCTGGTCCTTTACATAGTCTACTAAGCCTCGTAATAACAGTAAACACGAACAACACTAATGCACTCTGGTGGACATTCTACTCGTCAGAAAGGTATTGCAACTCTATAATCATTAACATGCTCGGTGACGTCGTGTGCACGGACGAAGATGCACTAACATCCGACCACGTCGTCTGTGTGGTTAACTTTTTTTGTCAGGCAATGCATATAAGAACACGTAATTGATTACTTGTGTGTCTTACTGTGTTATACTACATTACGTATCTTGCCGGCCGCGGTGGTCTCGCGGTTCTAGGCGCGCAGTCCGGAACCGTGCGACCACTACGGTCGCAGGTTCGAATCCTGCCTCGGGCATGGATGTGTGTGATGTCCTTAGGTTAGTTAGGTTTAAGTAGTTCTAAGTTCTAGGGGACTAATGACCACAGCAGTTGAGTCCCATAACGCTCAGAGCCATTTTTTTTTTTTTTTTTTTTTTTTACGTATCTTAACCTGCAGAAGCAGGAAATTCGTTTTGATTCTCCGATCACACATTAATCCCATTTAGACGGGAATGTTACAGAACGAAATGGCAATGTCGGCTTGGCGTTCACAGTTATATATACCGCAGCATCGATCTCACGCTACGCTTCATTATCAGCAGAATTGTTGATAGTGGTGGTGATAGTGGTTGTGGTTGTGGTTGTGGTTGTAGTTGTAGTTGTAGTAGTAATCTGAAAGAAAATCTGGAGATATGAATCTCTTGTGGCTGTTTCTTTGTAACTCTGGAAAGGTCACATTCTGAGTCGTTTGGTAATTGATAAAATTTAGATGGACCTAAATCTGATCTCATTCTGTAAAGTATCTTCGCTAAATGACTATGAATAGATTTTGCTGAAAACTTCAACATGGTGATGTTTATCGAAGTTGGAGTAATAGAGATTGTGAGCTTCTTGCCCTAACGTTAGTACCAAAGTGACGCGATGCAATTTGTTATTCACCGAGATTAGCATGTCCAAATGAAGGTGGCAAATAATTTAACATGGTCCACCATTAGGAAGCTTCAGAATTTTTTTTTTCTGTTGCGATCCTTACCAAAATAATAAATTAAGAGAAACGTGTACACTGTAGGCGATAGCCAGAAGCCATGCGGCAGTAAGAACGTAGCAACCAGTTTTCCTTGCACTAGTCCTCCATACCTTTGCACCTGGCCCTTCCACTAACACGACTCTTTGCGTCACAGCAATTATGTTAATTTACCATGATATAGAGGGTCAGGCGTCCTGAATATGTATCTTCTGCCTGCCGAAGTGGAATTTACATGTCCAGTCTTCTCGCCTCGTTGAAGAGCAGCTGTTCTATTTTTGTACGTGTTGCGACTGGTATCTTAAATCAGTCTCTGTAACCTAATTCAGGTGTTGAAAGTATTAACTGCTAAAGTCGCATACACATGCTGTCAAAGAGCAAGGCTGTATATGTTTAAAATATCTAATGCCCTGGACGATGGACCTAGCTACACAGGTTTGTGTGAAAATATTGGCTACTTGATCTTACATAAAGTACATAATGTGTAACAAAAAGAGCAAATAATAATGTTAAAGCATCATTGCATTATTGTGACTCCAGTAGTGAATGACAGTTAAACCGTTATTACAGCGAATCATTTAACTACAGTGATTACGTCATGTCACGTCTAGACTCGATATCACGAGCTCAACCTGTTATCACGCCACTAGTGGAATAGCTGATCATTTACGCCGGCCGCTGTGGCCGAGCGGTTCTAGGCGTTACGGTCGCAGGTTCGAATCCTGCCTGGGGCATGGCTGTGTGTAATGTCCTTAGGTTAGTTAGGTTTAAGTAGTTCTACGTTCTAGGGGCTCATGACCACGGGAAGTTCCATAGTGCTAGGAATCATTTGACCATTTACATCAACATTCAATACGGAGCAGTAAAAACTGGACGTGAAAAACCGAAATTAACGTTTTGAACCTCAGTAAATGAACTGTACTGCGGTGAACTATCGGACATGACTTTTAGCGAATACGACTTCAAAGTCTGCAATTTGCATGAAAATGATATGAGACGAAGCGGTCATTTGGATGCACTTTAATAACTTTCAGATGTCTTGACCACACTTTTTATTACTCTCAAAATCGCATTACCCCTTTCGACATTCCGTCATTTTCATATGATGGAGGGTGGTATGTCGAAACGCATGAGGCGATTTTGGAAATAATAAAAAGTGTGATCAAGACATCTGGAAGTTGTTAAAGTGCTACTTCAACATACTTGTGGTATAGCATGAATGTCAATTTTATAACGACAAAAAATACTTTCCAAAGGAAAAGGCACATTATGTGCCAGGAGCCATTCTGTACGAGATTTTTATATATTTTTTATATGTCATGTTGTGTAGGACCATATTGAGAAGCAAGTCTCCATGGTCATGGATGAGTTAGTACATGAAATACTAACAGAAGAGTAGTAATAGATTAAATGAATGTATGTATGTGAATCCTATGCAGACTATAACACAAAATTTTAAATGAATATAATCAACAACGTAACACAGGAATTATCTTAATTTGTTAATTTTTCCAGGAATTCCTCGACTGAATAGCAGGAGTGAGTCCTGAAGAAACTTTTCAGTTAAGACTTGAAAGTGCGTGGATTACTGCCGAGATTTTTGAATTCTTATGGCCGATTACTGAAAATAGATGCAGCAGAATGCTGCACGCGATTCTGCGCACGAGTCGAGGAGGAGCATTCCAAATGCAGATTGTATTTCTGACTAATATTAACTGAGTGAAAGCTGTTAACTCTTAGGAATAATCTGATATTGTTAACAACAATCGACATTAAAGAACTACAAACGACATTAAAGAAAATATGTATTGGGAGGTCAATGTCAGAATTCACAGACTAATGAACAGGGGTCGACAAGAGGTTCGCAAATTTACACCACAAATTGCTCGAACCACCCGTTTCTGAGTCAAAAATACCATTTTTGAATCAGAAGAGTTACACTAAAAAATAATAACATACGTCATAAGCGAATGAAAATAAGCAAAGTAGACTACTTTTCGTGTTTTGGGAAATTTGTGGTAAGTTCCTATGGGACCAAACTGCTGAGGTCATCGGTCCCTAGAGTTACACATTACTTAATCTAACTTAAACTAACTTACGCTAAGGACAACATATACCCACGCCCGAGGGAGGACTCTAACCTCCGACAGGGGTATCCGCGCGAACCATGGCAAGGCGCCTAGACCGCGCTGAAACCCCACGCGGCCCTACTTTTCGTGTTGAACTATCACTTATTTCATACTATTCTAATGGTAAATAAAGCAATGTATACCGATTAGCAAGGTATACGTACAAAACATAGGAACAGAAAGAACCCCTTAACAAACCATGACCTTTATCGTGTTCTACGCCACTGTTGTGAGTCGTACTGTCGCGAGGTATGGTACAAAGCTTCTCTGGCCCCGTAATTTTGCATGTCCCGGCGCCTGACCCCACCCATCTATTTTAATGATAGCTGTATTCTTGTTTACTATTTGCTTCTGCTTCCAGAGAGTGATCTGTACTTCTAGATGCTTTGAAGAATACTTGAAGTATAGTTCCTTCAGCGTGGAAATTCTTTTGGTGTAAAGCATTTCCTTATACGCGAAAGTGATTCCTAGCAGTGTCAGTTACAAATTCTTCAGTACAGGGTATGTGGAAAAATGTGTTTTTTTTTCTTTTACGCAAATATGTACACATAAAAGGAGCTGTGGTCAGAAAACACGCTGACGTAACGACAGAACGGCGGGAATTTTGCAGATATGTGGGGTGCACTTCCTCAAGCATATAATAATTATAACGGATGATACGTGTGGGACAGACTGAACTTAACAACAGAAGTAGACTGTACATGATTGGTTACAAACTCTATGAATATTTGGCCGCAGTAAGTAAGGTACGGAAACCATGAAGCAGGCCATGATTTCGCGAAACTTCATGTAATTTTTTATATTTGTAGTTATTGTCGTCGTACAGTCACAGAGATGTACTACATAAATGACGAATAAAAGACTCTTCATCTATATACTGCAATCTAATCCATGCTAGAGGGTACTTCTTAGTTTACCATATACTAACGTTCCGCCAAGTCCCCTTCACGGATGGAAGGCGAGACGAATTATTTGTTATCTGTTACTAACTAATGCCATCTTCAGAGTCTCTGCTGGAGCGATACGTAGGGCACCTAGGAAAATTCGTTGATTCCGATCTGGAAACGTGTTCATGGACATTCCTAAGTGGATTTTTTTCCAAATATTATGAGTCCATTCCACGTATGGCAGGTGAGACTTCTTAGAATTTCAGTTACACTCAACAGCCGGAAAAGACCGGGACCATACGCCTTTGAGCCATTTAGCCTCAGGAGAGGATACGAAAGGTTTAAGAAACTCTTCACAATCGAATTGGTGGTCGCATCAAAGCCAGAAGGAGTGTAACGTTGTACTGATAAGTGGGCTCAAACTACCAAAGTCTGCGTAAATTTGATTCGGTATTGCAACCACTGAAATAACACACCACATACTCTCTCAGCCCATGAAGTTTCATTTCGGTTCCTCCACCACTTCGGGGGGCATCGTCTTTTATCGTCAGGCAGCATTTGTTGTGATCAGGAAAACGAATATGACTGGAGAAGACTTACACCTCTGTTCAACTGTGGGCCACTCAAAGAGGTTTTCGCACTTTATGTAAGGCAACGTCTGCTCTCAGAGCCTGATTCTTAACTTTTGTCTAATATTGTGGCATAATGTGCAAGTTGCTATTAAATCAACAGGTACTCCTACTGAGCAAAACTTCGTATGAGAGACCATCACCACTCTCTTGTGTACTGCCAGAGTCGTTTGTTATAGCATCACAGGGAGGTGGTAGTCGTTACTTTAGGCGCTGGGTTACAAATTGTTCTGTGTACCTGATGACATGTAGGTGAGCGCACACTGTCTGAGCATAGCTTATGGGACCAAATGTATCTTAATACTAACTAAATACCTAGGTATTACAGTAACGAATAACAAATTGGAACCATCAAATAGTTCATGTTGTGGGCAAAGCAAACCAAAGACTCCGATTTATTGGCAGAATACTTATAAAGTGCAACAGGTCTACTAAAAGTACTGCTTACAACATGCTTGTCCGCCCTCTTCTGGAGTACTGCTGTGCGGTGTGGAATGTGGAAACCACATCAGATGGGACTGGCGGAGGACATCGAGAAAGTTCAAAGAAGGGCAGCTCGTTTTGTATTATCGCGAAATAGGCGAGAGAGTGCCACGGACAAGATACGTGAATTGGGATGGCAATCATTGAAACAAAGGCAGGATCTTCTCGTGAAATCTCAATCACCAACTTTCTCATCCGATTACGAAAATATTCTGTAGGCGCCCACCTACATAGGAAGAAATAATCATCATGATAAAAAAAAAAAAAAAGAAATCAGAGCTCGCACAGAAAGACTTAAGTGTCCGTTCGAGAGTGTAACGGTAGATAAATAGCCTGAAGGTGATTCAATGAACCATCTGTCAGGCATTTAACTGTGAATTGCAGAGTAATCATGTAGATGTAGGGCAATTACTCTGTTAGAGGTCTCGAGATTGTGTCTGAAGTGATAAATGCTTTTAAGATTATAGACAGAACATACGAAATATTAACAGAAGGAACAATAGATATAGTGGCACGAGCAACTTCAGAATTAAGTGGAACAACCTTTCCGTGGAATCATGAAACGACGCAAAATGCAAAAAACAGATCCACCCTGTTGAGGTCTGAAGCTCAAAACCTTTGCTTAACACAGAGACTCCTTTAACAGGACACATATAGGAAAGACATGTCAACATAAACCAAGGATGTTTGGAATACTGTAAAATGTTCCAATCAGTCAATGCCCATCAAAACGTCGGATTTATTTTTGGCGGAAACACAAGCCAACTAATACGGTGAACTACACACCTCCTGCCATTTTACATGGAAGTAATTTTGCTTCAGCCGGGGTTCTAGTTTCAAGGTAATCTTCTCATCATCTACAAGGTTTAATTACAACCAAGGACTACACATCACTTTAGATCTCATGTGTTTTTCATAAACCGTGTGGTTCTTAGTAAGGACGTCGTCCATAAAGATGATGATGACCTTAATTTACTGCCAGTTCTGGCCATACGTGGTTTGACAAACATGTAGCACACAAACGTTAAAGTGATATCAGCGTTCTCTTCCTGAGCTGTCCGAAATTATTCTGTCAACGTACCACTGGGTTCCGGGAAGGCGCAGCAGTACCCACGAGCTGGCAGCACTAGACTCTGGCTTTCTGACGTACGTCCCGTCGCTCTCAGCTTCCTGTAACAGAAAATTCCAGACCGCTATATTATTTGCTGCCCTTGAATTTTGTTAACACATAAGATACTTTGTAGTGCATTTGTGTTAAGTTTACCACATGGAATTACTGCCTAGGAATGTTAAGAGAGGTAGAAGATATTTGTGCTTAGTAAGAGTGACAAGATACTAATTGCAGAGTATCTGAGTAGTCAGCATCAGAAATGTGATGAGGAAAATGGGAAAAATTCAAACCATCGTTCAATATGACTTACATAACTATTGTCCAAGCAAGGTCTTAAGGGATGGGAAAGACCCATAGCAATGTTAGAAAAGTGATACATAAGCAAAGAAATCCTTGTCACAGATTCAAGAGAAGCCAAAACCTAGCTGACAAATAAAAGCTGAACGAAACGAAAATGAGCATAAGGAGAACAGTGTGAAACAAATGTTCAATCCCTGTGAAAGAAAAGTGCTGTCATCAACCGAACTGAGTAAAAATCCTAAGAGGTTTTGGTTTTATGTAAAATTAGAAAGCTTTTCGAAAACCACTATTCATTCACTCAGTGACCATACTGGCACCCAAACAGAAAATGACAGACAAAATGCCGAAATACTGAATTCGGTCTCCCGAAATTCCTTCGTCGCGGAGATCGTAACACGGTCTCTCCTTTCAGCCATGGTACGAGCGTGGAAATGGCAAGTACTGAAATAGCCGACCGTGGAATAGAAAATCAACTACAATCATTTAGTAGTGGAAAGGCATTAGAGCGAGACGAAGTACCTATAAGATTCTACGAAGATTATGCGAAAGAACTTGTTCCCCTCTGGCAGCAATTTATCGTAGATCGCTGGAGCAACGAAGGGTACCTAGAGAGAGGAAGAAAGCTCAGGTCATTCGCTTTTTCAAGAAGGACCATAGGACAGATGCACATAATTATAGGCCTATATCGCTGACATCAATCTATGTAGATTTATGGAACATGTTTTATGCTCAAGCATTATGACGTTTTTGGAGAGCGAAAATCTTCTCTATAGAAATCAACATGGATTCCCCCCAACACAGAGCTCTTGCGTAACTCAGCTCGCTCTGTTCCTCCACGAGATCCATAGCGCTGTAGGCCACGGCACTCAGGTTAATGCCGTGTTGCTTGACTTCTGGAAGGCATTTGACACCGTCCCGCACTAGCGGTTAGCGAAAAAAATACTAGCTTATCGAGTGTCGGACCTGATTTGCGACTGGATTCAAGTCTTTCATGCAGATAGAACTCAACACATCGCCCTTAACAGAACAAAATCGACAGATGTATAGGCAATTTCCGAAGTATTCCAAGGAAGTGTGACAGGATCGTTACTGTTTACAACGTATGTAAATGATCTACTAGAAACCTTCGGAAGTTCTTTAAGACTGTTCGTAGATGATTCGGTTGCCTATAACAAAGTAGCAACACCAGAAGACAGTGTCGATTTGCAGAATGATTTGCAGAGGACTGATGAATAGTGCAGACACTGGCAGTTGACCCTGGACGTGAATAAATGTAACAGATTGCGCATATATATGAAAGGAAATCGCTACTGTACAACTACACTATTGATGACAAACTGCTGGAAACAGCATCTACCGTAAAATATCTATAAATAACTATCCAGAGGGACGATAAGTGAAATGAAATGTCGTGTGGCGAGGACCTCCCGTCGGGTAGACCGTTCGCCTGGTGCAAGTCTTTCGATTTGACGCCACTTCGGCGACTTGCGCGTCGATGGGGATGAAATGATGATGATTAGGACAACACAACACCCAGTCCCTGAGCGGAGAAAATCTCCGACCCAGAAATGACCACATAAAACAAATAGTAGGGGAAGGAGATGCAAGACAGTTTCATAGGAAGAATTTTAAGGAAATGTGACTCGTCCACGAAGGAAGTGGCTTACAAAGCGCTTATTCGACCGATTCTTGAGTATTGTTCATCAATCTGGGATCCTTACCAGGTACGACTGATAGAAAGATAGAAATGGAAATGAGCGTATGAAATTGTGGGCCGAGAGTCCCCCATTCGGGGAAGTTCAATTACCGAGGGCAAGTACTTATTGCATTCGACGCCACATGGGCGATTTGCGCGTCGGAGATGGGGATGAAATGATGATAAAGACAACACAACACCCAGTCCATGAGCGGAGAAAATCTCCGAATCAGCCGGGAATCGAAACCGGGCCCTTAGGATTGACGTTCTGTCGCGCTGACCACTCAGCTACCGGGGGCGGACAATCTAAAGTTGATCTACATTAATAATGGTAATGGTATATACATACGGCAGCCAAATCAGTGTCTGTGCGTATGGGGTAACAAACAAAAACTGACTAGATGTGGAGCGTTAAAACGTAAATAACACTTTTGAGCAGGTTATTAGGACACCTTTTCAGACGCTACGTCATTGCAGAAGCCAACATAGGTTTTGATCGAATTGCTTTTTCTCTTTGTCTTATGAAAGTTTCGGATATATGTGTTCATTATCAGATACCTCTGTCTGGTGATGATCAAACAGGTCAAAATCGACCATTAAATAAGGTACAAGAAACTGCGGTGAAAAAAATGGTTTAAATGGCTCTGAGCACTATGGGACTTAACATCTGTGGTCATCAGTCCCCTAGAACTTAGAACTAATTGAACCTAACTAACCTAAGTACATCACACACACATCCATGCCCGAGGCAGGATTCGAACCTGCGACCGTAGCGGTCACGCGGTTTCAGACTGAAGCGCCTAGAACCGCACGGCCACACCGGCCGGCCAACTGCGATGAAAGATTGGGTTGCTGGGTACTTCAGTGTGATTACTCATTATCTCACTGGGTGACAAGTTCGATCTCTCGGTAACCATTTATTGCACTATCTGTCGGTCTCTCTGAACGAGCGAAGTAATTAATAACCGTTTTACAAGCTGGCCAGTTTAGATGATCTCGTCTAACGTTTCATGAACTGTCTAATCTTTTTACTTCCCGTCTCCAAAATTGTGAAACGCAGCATAGCGGAAGATTTGGCTGCAGTGCGAATGTCGAAGGGTCACCCAATCAAATTTCTAATACGTCTTCAAGAGTTTGGTAATTTGTGCTAGAGTTTTGTTGAATAGCATTACAGTAGCTGTCTTTGGATTCAAAATATGAGGAAAGCTATGCATTTATTCATAAATTAGTACTGAAGTGACGTGCTGTCGGAATCAACACTAAAAAGAACGAACGCTTCTATCGACAGAATCTACATTGTCTGACAAACAAGTAAAACAGCCAGAAGGGGAGAAGGATGTGGGACGTCCGAACTGGTCCAACAGATGTTCTATTGGAGACACATCTGGATAACTTGCTGGCCATGGGAGTACATCAACATCACACAGTCAATTCACAGAGACGGTTCCCATACGTGGACGAAAAATGGCACCGTGATACTGTCGCAAGAGATGGAGCATCATGACGCAGGCAGTCCGTGACGTACCGTTGTGCCATCAGAGTCCCCTCAATCACTACCATCCGCGTCTTGAAGTGGTATCCAATGGTTCCCCACGCCATGACGTCAGGAGTGACAACGTTGTGCTTATCTCAAACATTTCAAGAATGAGACTTCTCCCCAAGTCGCCGTCATACTCGCCGACGATAGGTCATCTAGGGTCTTGCAGAACCATGATTCAACGCTGAACACAACGCGACGTCATTCATCAGCTGTACTTTCTTCCCAGTCATGGCATCACTTCAAAGCAGCCGTATACGTTGTGGTGTTGACAGCAGCTTACGTATGGGACGTTAAGCCCCTACTCTGGCTGCTGCTAGTGTCTGACCAATGGTGCAGTATGATATAGAATATTGCAGTGAGTCCATTACTTGTTCTCGGATGGCAGGCGCAGATGCGAAGGGGTTACGAAGTGTATAGTCGGTGGATGTGGTAGACCAGAACCTCGAAGAGAAGTATGCCTGCCCTGAACGTTCCCGTGGAGCCCATCGGGGCACTGTCACTGCCCCACATATTGCAGGATTCGACCAGCTGGCAAAACGGAGACCCAGAATGAGACTTATTTCAAACTCTTGTCGGATGATGATAATGCTGTCTCACACGAGTATGCGGCATATCCATGTCATTCACTGTGATCAAAAAATGGTTCAAATGGCTCTGAGCACTATGGGACTTAACTTCTGAGGTCATCAGTCCCCTAGAACTTAGAACTACTTAAACCTAACTAACCTAAGGACATCACACACATCCATGCCGAGGCAGGATTCGAACCTGCGACCGTAGCCGTCGCGCGGTTCCAGACTGTAGCGCCTAGAACCACTCGGCCACACCGGCCGGCTCACTGTGATCACTCAAGTTCTTACACTGTTCAAATGGTTCAAATGGCTCTGAGCACTATGGGACTCAACTGCTGTGGTCATTAGTCCCCTAGAACTTAGAACTACTTAAACCTAACTAACCTAAGGACATCACACACATCCATGCCCGAGGCAGGATTCGAACCTGCGACCGTAGCAGTCGCACGGTTCCGGACTGCGCGCCTAGAACCGCGAGACCACCGCGGCCGGCCTCTTACACTGTTCATGAACTTTATATACACTACCACGTCTGGTACCAACATTTTAAACGAACAACATTAATGTACTTCTTTGATGGCCGTTCTACTTGTCACAGAGAATTGTTGCAGCTCTGATCATTTATGTACCCACCGGTGATGCGTACGAGTAGAAAGTTACATTGACATCCGCCCATGTCTTCTAGGCACTGTATAGATATTTGCCAACGGCCTTGCTATAGTGGTAACACCGGTTCCCGTCAGATCACCTGTTGGGCTTTGCTAGAACTTGGATGGGCCACTGTCCGGGTCTGCCGAGTTCTGTTAGCAAGCGGGGCACACTCAGCCCTTGTGAGGCCAATTGAGAAGTAGCGACACCATCACAAAAACTGACAACAGCCGGGAGAGCGGTGTGCCGACTACATGCCCCTCAGTGTCTGCATCTGGTGACGCCTAAGAGCTGAGGATGATACGGTTGACGGTCGGTACCGTTGGGGCTTCATTGCGTGATCGGGCAGTGTTTGTTTTATATAACGCTTAAACATAAAAAGTCTTATCGTTCAGCGGAAATGAGAATTTCTTACCGGCCTTGTGTCATAGCCACATGCCTTGTTATAGTTGTGCGCCAGATAGGCAACGAAAACAAGGTTGAAGATGATCGCGCTAGTCAGCATTCTTGCAAAATATATATCCAATAACCTCATCTTCAGTAGTATGTTACAAAGCAACAAATCTGACCAGTCTTCATTTTCATGGTCAGGATAACGCTGTCGATGCGAAAAATGCCGATTTACTTCTACCTAATTGGTTGGACGGAAAAATTCACATTCCCAAGAAAAGTAAGCCCACGTTGAGTGATTCTGGAGCATTCCGAGAAAAGTAATTATTTAGAAATAGTCCCTTATACTTATGACTCTCTTAATGACATCCAGATCGCCTCGCGACAGTGAAGCAGTATTAGATGCCATAATTTCGTATATAATTATCTATGAGTGAGTATTTCGCGCGTTGTTTTAATTAGTACATCGAAGCGTCCAGTGCTCAACACTTCAGGGACATTTTGGGTCACACACAGAGGAAAATTACTGGCTAAATGGAACACAGCAAGTGTAACGCAAACGGTGCTTCACCTTTGTAACAGAGAAAGTAAAGGTGGTGTACATATGTTCTTTTTGTGGCGAAGAATACGTTCTCTACAACCACCTCGAGTTATGGGATGAAAAAGTAAATAGAATTCGGCAGGTTATGTAGTAGGAGCCGGCTAGTCCCGGCGGAGGTTCGAGTCCTCCCTCGGGCATGGCTGTGTGTTTGTCCTTAGGATACTTTAGGTTAAGTAGTGTGTAAGCTTAGGGACTGATGACCTTAGCAGCTAAGTCCCATACGCTTTCACACACATTTGAACATTTTTTTGTAGTAGGAGCGGCAGAGGGTTATGTACATAAACGGAGTGTACGAGCGTGTCTACCAGCCAGCAGTACTATTTACGTTATTTTCAATCGATTTCGAACTGTTTCTTTACGAAAATCGCGTTGATTTATTACTTATGAAGTATTTCACTCATGATGAAACCAAGATACCCGGCTCATGTAAATCTATTTTCTTTGAACTACAGATAGACATTAATCTGGCATTGACGGTTGGTATGATAAAAATTATTACACCAACTATATAGATATTTATCGCCGAAGATGTTGGGAGACATTGGAGGCATCGAGTTTACCGAAATTCATCTAGTGATGTGTTCGACGAAAGCCGTGCAGTTGCGAAACAATAACACAGCTACACTGTCAGCTTTAGCGGCAACTGGTGACACAGCTCTATCACCCCTCAGCGAACTATCGACCTGCTCAACCAGCAAAGAACGGAACCAACCCAGTGCAGTTACTGACAACTAGAAGTCGAACAACATGGTGTTCCGAATGACGAACGCCTATCATTTCTGCATGCGTTAACGTAAATTTGAAGTTTTACGAATGTGTGAACTGTTGTTATAATTTCAAAACGCCAACGAATTGTTCGGCATACTGTCCTATGCTCTAGCGATCTAGTGATCAATAAATGAAATGACGCTGAGGTGCGTATTCTCGAGCTAGATAATATTGTAGTTTTTGTTGTACACGGGCCTACAAAGTGATTTCCTATTTTTGCAGTAACACGGTTCCACCATTTTAGTAACTTACCACGTCACACAATCCATCACTTCTCTTTACACATTACTCCCTATTTTTAAGTGTACACGTGATTTTAATATAAACATTGGCATAGGCAGTTGAAGTTATTTCCTTATACTTACAGACCATTTCCTAGGTTACTACAATTTGTCATATCAATTCTGCTACCATTAACTTCGTTGTAAGCAATACAGCTAACTCTATTTTTATGGTACGCAATGTTTTCCTTCAACATATGAGCACTGAAACGGGTGCTAGTACGTACAGAAGCGTGTAGATGTATCAAAGTTACCGATCTAAAGCGAAATCAAAGCGACACAAAATAAAATTCCAGTTAGGTTTCCAGGTATGTGAGCTGCTCATAAAGTAACAGGACCCAGTATTTGTCTTGGACGGCGAGTGTTCATCAGAGACAAGGGTATCGTCAGGAGTGCCCCAGGGAAGTGTGATAGGGCCGCTGTTGTTTTCTATATACATAAATGATCTGTCGAGCAGGGTAAGAAGCAGTCTGCGGCTGTTTGCTGATGATGCTGTGGTGTATAGGAAAGTGTCGGCGTTCTGTGACTGTAGGAGGATGTAAGATGATTTAGCCAAAACTTCTAGTTAGTGTGATGAATGACAGCTAGCTCTAAATGTAGAGAAATGAAAATTAATGTAGATGAGTAGGGAAAACAAACCCGCAGTTATCGAATACAGTATTAATAGTGTGCTGCCTGACACAGCCAAGCCTGTTAAATATATGCGCGTAACGTTGCAAAGCATTATGAAATGGAATGAGTGTGTAAGGATTGTAGTAGGGAAGGAGAATGGTAGACTTCGGTTTATTGGGAGAATTTTAGGAAAGTGTGGTTCATCTATAAATATAACACGTGTAAGACACTAGTGTGACCCATTTTTGAATACTGTTCGAGTGTTTGGAATGCGCACCAGGTCCGATTAAAGGAAAACATCGAAGCAATTCGGAATCGGTAGTTTCGAACAACACGAAAGCGTAACGGAGATGGTTCGGGAACTCAAATGGGAATCACTGGAGAAGAGGGGACGTTCTTTTCGAGGAGCACTATTGAGAAAATTTAGAGAAGCGAAACTGAGGCTGACTGCAAAAAGATTCAGCTGTCAAAAATGTTCAAATGTGTGTGAATTCCTAAGAGATCAAACTGCTTAGGTCATCGGCCCCTAGACTTACACACTACTTAAACTAACTTAAACTAAGTTACGCTAAGAACAAAACACACACACACACACACACACACACACACACACACACACACACACACACACACACACACCCCCACACACACACACGCCCGAGGGAGGACTCGAACCTCCGGCGAAAGGGGCAAGCTACTGTCGCCACCGTACATTTCGTGTAAGGACCATGAAGAGAAGATCAGAGAGATTGGGTCTGTATGGTGTCATGTAGACAGTCGTTTGTGGCCGAGCGGTTCTAGGCGCTTCGGTCCGGAACCGCGCTGCTGCTACGGTCTCAGCTTCGAATCCTGCCTCAGGCATGGATGTGTGTGATGTCTTTAGATTAGTTAGGTTTAAGTAGTTCTAAGTCTAGGGGACTGATGACCTCAGATGTTAAGTCCATTAGCGTTTAGATCCATTTTTAGACAGTCGTTTTTCCCTCTCTCTATTTGCTAGTGGAACAGAAAAGGAAATGATTTTGCAGTGGCACAGGGTAACCTCCGCCACACACCGTACCGTGGTTTGCGGAGTATGTATTTAGATCTAAATGGCGTTGAATGTAGCTAATAAAAGCTAAAATTAAATCTCACTTACGTCACTCCAACTATCAGTTTATGGGCATGAGTTGTGGGAGAATGGAGACAGCATCCTTGGATACCCATCAGACACCGACACACAATAGCCTAGAAAGTGTACGTCCAGGTTACCAAAGAATAGTGCAAGATGCATAAATAAATATTTTGTAGCCATTAAAGTAGTATGTTGCTATATGAATACGTGCAGAGTTACTGAACTGCAATACTCAACAAGCTGCAGAATGTTGTACATTATTATTCAAGAAGGTAACATTAGCACCTAACTCAGTAGGGACTAACTTGAGGCTATACGAAGTGCGTCCATTATATCATTGCTCATTGACGTCAGCAGATTTGTCGGCTTCAAATCTCATTAGAGCGAGCGAGGTGGCGCAGTGGTTAGCACACTGGACTCGCATTCGGGAGGATGACGGTTCAATCCCGCGTCTGGCCATCCTGATTTAGGTTTTCCGTGATTTCCCTAAATCACTCCAGGCAAATGCCGGGATGGTTCCTTTGAAAGGGAACAGCCGACTTCCTTATCCGTCCTTCCCTAATCCGATGAGACGCATGACCTCGCTGTCGGCCTCCTTCCCCACAACCTCAGCCAACCCAAATCTCATTAGAAAAATGGCAAGTCTGTCACCACTGAACACACGCCATATTCGTTCAGTTGGGCAATGACTGGTGGAACAGAGACGCACATAACACCTAGTCCAGTAAATATATTCCATAGAAACTCTCGTTCTGGAGGCTGTACACTACGATTATATTCAAGTTGGCACCACCGGTATCCTATCTGACTTTCACTAACAAAATACATCACCATCATTTCCTTTTGGCCTTTGTCCCACTTCAACGCGGGGTTCGACCTGTTACTATGGATTTGGCGATGTTAGCGTCACAGGGTGGCTGGATGCCCTTTCTGTCGCCACCCTGTACCCCCTGGGATGGAATTAGTGTACCCCAGCCGTCTGCATCTAGTGTAAGTCATGAAACGTTTCCAAATGTCTGCGAGTCGTGTAACTGAGGCGGGACATGGGGACCAGCCACATATGCACCTAGTGGGATGTGGAAAACCGCCTAAAAACCACACACAGGCTGGCCGGCACTCCGGCCCTCGTCGGTAATCCACCGGGCGAATTCGATACGGGGCCGGCGTGCCTACCTGAGTCCAGGAAGCAGCGCATTAGTGCTCTCGGCTAACCTGGCGGGTCAAGAAAACAAAATACATGAAGGACAAAATTAACCACCTCGTATATAGTAATTTGCAGAGCATGCGTTTCCGAGGAAGTGAAATACAGTGTATGGACAAAAATATGGAAAAATCAAAAACACGACGCATTACCATGCTTAATACGACGTGCTCGTAAAAAACCATCGAATTCCAAACAGCTGCCAGTCATCTCGGAATGGATAAATACAGGCCCTGCATCGTTTTCAAGGGAATCTTATACCACTCTACGAGCAAAATGATGACAAGTGCAGGTGGGATGAGATTACGCACCTTTCTCCCTAAAGTAGACCACAAAGACTCAAAAATATTGAAATCTGATGACTGTGGTGGCCAGGGGAAATGTGACAATTCATCCCAGTGCTCACAGAACTAGTCCTGGATGATGTGGATTGTGTGAGCATGGGTACTGTCGTCTTGGAACAGCATCACTATTGGGGAACGAACATTGTGCCATGGGACGGTACTGATCAGTCAAAATGGTCACATAATTCTTGGCAGCAATGCGACCTTGCAGAATACCCAAGAGGCACATTTAATACCACGATACGACCGCCCAAATCGTCACCGAATCCCCGTCACGTTTCACTCTTCGGACGTAAACTAGGCCAAAAGTTGGAAACAGTGTGAAATAAGACTCATCCTACCAAATGACTTTCTTCCATTGCTCCGTAGTCCAGATTTTATGGCTTCAGCACCAGGTTTTCCTGTGACGGACATTTGCATCACTTTGGAATTCCAGTTCGCCCTGCTATTTTTGCTTACGGAGCTCCCTTCGTGTTCCTTTGGTACTGACGGAGTTCGCAAGTGCGATATTCAGTTCTGAAGTGTTTTTTGCAGCTGTCGTCGCTCTCTTTGTCATCCCAAATCCGCTTCAATGACCGTCAAGATCACTCAACACACAAGTTCGTCCGCGTTGTAATTTAACGTATAACATTTTCCCGCTTTCTCTGTATGGAGTATAAATCTTCGATCGGTGCCTCTTGAAACAACAAACACTTTGGCTGCCCTGGTTACGGAAGCATTCACTATACGAGCACCCTACAATTTTCCGACGTTCGATTTCACTTAGCTCCAACCTAAAGCACTCACAATTATACAGAACACTGTTGTGACCACGACGGACACTCGCAACGTATTGATGACATTGCGTAAGTGCCGTTCGTGGTCAGATACAACACAGGTACCTGCATGCTTGTGTAGCATCTGGACTTAGGTTCAAGCATGCATTTCTCACCGTATTTCCATATTTTTGTCCAGCCCCTCTAAGTCTAAACCTCAGCTTAAGACCACGTGCTAGATTAACCACTGATGACAGCTGTATCTACAGACAGCGTTGTTTTCAGCAGTTTCCCCCTTTCCAAAGCCGACCGCTGTGGCCGAGCGGTTCTAGGCGCTTCAGTCCGGAACCGCACTGCTGCTAAGGTCGCAGATTCGAATCGTGCCTCGGCCATGGATGTGTGTGATGTCCTTAGGTTAGTTAGGTTTAAGTAGTTCCAAGTCTAGGGGACTGATGACCTCAGATGTTAAATCCATAGTGCTTAGAGCCATTTGAACCCCCTTCCCTATACCCACCTACTAAAATACCGTAAAAATTTTTTGTTTCCACATCAAGGACATGTAGTACGTGAATGCACAAACACAGAGATGACACGATTTGCAGACATACTTACACGAGTTCCCTTACATCTCAGTCAAAAATGACAGTGTGACAATAAGAAGACTATTACGTAACAGAAAAAAAACCAGATCCATGGCGAGAAAATTTCCTAATTTAAGGACTCCTAAAAACTGGAATACGCCAAAAAGAAATAAAAATCGACCACGGGTGTTGACTGACTTCATTTTTGAGAATCTGATTAATTTTTCAAATGGCTCTCAGCACTATGGGACTTAACATGCATGGTCATCAGTCCCCTAGAACTTAGGACTACTTAAACCTAACTAACCTAAGGACATCACACAACATTCAGTCATCACGAGGCAGAGAAAATCCCTGACCCCGCCGGGAATCGAACCCGGGAACCCGGGCGCGGGAAGCGAGAACGCTACCGCACGACCACGAGCTGCGGACGATTAATTTTTCTTCTGAAGACTTAGAATGTTGACAGTTATGAAGTAAAAAGATTTGCATTAAAGAAGATTAATGCTCATTTTGAATTGCATCGTCATCTGCTTGCGTTGATAATGTATTACGCAGCTTGTTACTCTACACGTAGAATGCGTGTATTCATTTGGGTTTGCTTGCAAAATTACTCTTGCTCTCTCTTTCTCTCTCCCTCTCTCTAATGCTCATACGCACACGCACACGCACACGCACACGCACACACACACACAAAACATTAATAACTACAGTACTGAATAAAAAACTGGAAAGTGAATTTCTGCACATGCTTCGGTAGTATCCTTACATAAGCGAACAAAATAGTGATAAATAGAAATAAGGACCTTTGTGCCTAAGATATTGGTAACTACAGGTAAATAATTCTGATTAAATATGAACTTTGGTCTCGTCACTAAAGAAGAGTATATATACTCTGTGGGTGATCTACAGCTTTATCTCCGTTAAATATACGTAAAATATCCTTGTGAGTGTTGGTTATTGTACGTTTCGGTTTTCCCATATGCTGTTCGCAGTAAACTGTGAGACAGATGTTTAATATGTTTGAATTTCTGCATAAGTGGACTACACGAAAACAGTAAGTAAAAAACTTTCTCCAAATTCCCTGTTAACTATACATAAGGAACAATCCTTCATTACATTTAGCCTGTTTACACGTTACAGTAAAGCCAACAAGTAATTCTGCAGCCAACATATCGAAAACAAGAAGCATTGAGGACTAATACAAGAAAAAACACATTCGAAAATGGGAAACCTTTCGCAAAACGCGTCTTGATTAACAGCAAGAAAAGATGTTTCCCCAACAAATTCATTGTCTTTATGGTCGCAGGCTCCACTAAGCATTTCTAACGGATAAAATTTAAAAAATGTAACTCATATTTTTAAATGACGAGCCTTAGTTACATATTTTTCACTGTATGTTGGCATTAAAATGACTTATTAAAATTTGGCTTATTTGCGTAAAGCAGTTATGGGTCGTTGTGAGCTTGTTGTTTATTTTGTGTGATAGTTTCAGAGGTATACACGGGTGGCGTTAATGCAACAGTGCTCTACTTCCAGGAGCATTCAGTAGCTTGTAGTGCGTAAATAAGAGATGTGGTGTTCCAGCAGGTACAAGAGAGACCTGCCTGTCGCGGGTGCCTGAGAATTCGTTGTGGATTGGGTAACGTTCATGGCGTCGTCGTTGTTGTTGTTGTTGTTGTCTTCAGTCCTGAGACTGGTTTGATGCAGCTCTCCATGCTACTCTATCCCGTGCAAGCTTCTTCATCTCCCAGTACCTACTGCAACCTACAACCTTCTGAATCTGCTTAGTGTATTCATCTCTTGGTCTCCCTCTACGATTTTTACCCTCCACGCTGATCTCCAATACTAAATTGGTGATACCTTGATGCCTCAGAACATACTCTACCAACCGATCCCTTCTTCTAGTCAAGTTGTGCTACAAACTTCTCCCCAATCCTATTCAACACCTCCTCATTCGTTATGTGTTCTACCCATCTAATCGTGAGCATTTTCTGAAACACCACATTTCGAAAGCTTCTATTCTCTTTTTGTCTAAACTATTTATCGTCCATGTTTCACTTCCATACATGGCTACACTCCATACAAATACTTTCAGAAACGACTTCCTCACACTTAAATCTATACTCGATGTTAACAAATTTCTCTTCTTCAGAAATGCTTTCCTTGCCATTGCCAGTCTACATTTTATATCCTCTCTACTTCGACCATCATCAGTTATTTTACTTCCCAAATAGCAAAACTCCTTTACTACCTTAAGTGTCATTTCCTAATCTAATTCCCTCAGCGTCACCCGACGTAATTCGACTACATTCCATTATCCTTGTTTTGTTTTTGTTGATGTTCATCTTATATTCTCCTTTCAAGACACTGTCAATTCCGTTCAACTGCTCTTCCAAGTCCTTTGCTGTCTCTGACAGAATTACAATGTCATCGGCGAACCTCAGAGTTTTTATTTCTTCTCCCTGGATTTTAATACCTACTCCGAATTTTTCTTTTGTTTCCTTCACTGCTTGCTCAATATACAGATTGAATAACATCGGGGAGAGGCTACAACCCTGTCTCACTCCCTTCCCAACCACTGCTTCCCTTTCGTGCCCCTCAACTCTTATAACTGCCATTTGGTTTCTATACAAATGCTAGAAACGTAGGTTTGCCTTTGGCCTATAAGGAGCTTTTTTTGGTATTTAAGCTGTCCCCGTAGATTTCTGCATAACCACACCCTCGGAAACTGCAACATGTTCGGAAAAAAACACTACATTATTTGTAACAAACCAGAATACGAACGCTATTGGCTGCTCGTTTCACTCGCAGAAATTTCGTCTTTCGTTTTTTAATCAGACTGGAGCTAAAAAACAGAAGGAACTCATTCTTGCGAGAGCGCATTCTTATATGTAAATAACAGCGAATATTGCAGAAAGTACTTGTATTACTATAATTAGAAGGCCCCAGAATATGTTAAAGTATTAAGATGAAAAAAATTATTGTAAAGTAGGATGCAAAACTAATTGTGTCGATCCCATAGCTGCACTTCACTGTTCATTACACTGCGGTGGACTCATGTAACTTGAGACATCTTTCTCATATCGCCCTTCACTGTAGGATCTTAACACCGATTTCCCAATAACTGCTATCTCATTACACCGAGGGAAGAAAAATTGCAACACCAAGAATGAGTTGTACGACATAAACGAAAGTTGGTAGGCATATTCCAACATCTGAAAGACTATGTCTGTTCAAATATCGCACCAGTCGCATAACAGTGGCGCTAGTAGTGCCACTGTTACGATGAGAATCAGGTTTGCTTTAAATACACGCGGTACCATTCGTGAGCGTTAGTTACCTTTGAGATTGGGCGTCGTGAGTTGGTGTTAGTTAAGAATCCCTTCAAGGCGACAAAGACGCCATTAACAACACCTCACTGAGTTTGAGCGAGGTTGTGTAATAGAACTACCAGAAACTGGACGTTCCTTCTGCGACACTGCAGAAAGACTGAAAGACTTGGTGGGAATATAGCCACTGTATATAAACCGCTGGCAGCGGCGGTCACGAGATGTACGGTCGCAAGATGACCAGGCTCCGGACGGGCACGTGGCATTACGGGGACGGAAGACCATCGTGTTCGGTATACGGCTCTGGCGCACAGTATTGCACCAAAGTGAGACAACTATCTGTTACAAATCGGTTACTTCAAGGACAGCTCCCCATCAGACGTCCTGTAGCATGCATTCCACTGTCCACAAACCACCGCCAGTTGCGACTTCAGTGGTGGGCAGGGTGGAGGTCTCTTGTGTTTTCTGATAGAAGCTGGTTCTGCCTCGGTGCCAGTGATGGCCGTGGATTGGTTAGAAGCAGGTCAGTTGAGGGCCTAAAACCAACCTGTCTGCGTGCTAGACACATTGGACCTTCACCTGGATTTATGGTCTGGGATGAGATTTCGTATGACAGACGGAGCACACCCGTGGCTATCCCACGCACTCTGAATGCAAATCTGTACATCAGTCTGGTGATTCGACCTGTTATGCTGCCATTCATGAACAGCATTCCAGGAGGTGTTTTCCGACACGATAACGCTCTCCTGCATACTGTTGTTGTAATCGAACGTTCTCTACAGAGTGTCGACGCGTTGCGTTGACCTGCTCGACAACCAGACCTGTCTCCAGTCGAGCATATATGGGACATCATCGGACGACAACACCAAAGTCACCCACAAACGTCATTAACAGGCACGGTGTTGACCGACCAAGTGCAAGAGGCACGGACCTGCGCCTAACAAACTACATCCGGCACCTGTACAACGCAATGCATATACTAGTACGACGTACTAGTTTTGTTTGACAAGAGGGTACGACAAATTGTCGAAACCGTTATCAAACTGTTTCTACTGTGCAAACACGTGTTGGCCGCAGCTCGAACAGCTAATGGGCAGTCAGAGACCACGGCAACTGGGAAAAAGTCGCACTCTAACGCATTGGCGCGGTCGAAACGGTTCCAACAGTAACTCGAACAGAAGAAGGAAGAAATCTGCATATTTTCTGATAGCCATGGAAGAGGCAGAGGAGGTTTTATGGCAAACATGCAGACGAAATACAAAGTAACTCGAACAGACGAACAGTAATATACGCTCTCGTTGACTTTGGCGTCGCCAACGCAGTGTATGCTGGTCTCTAGAATACTACCATTTGTCATCTGTGTGCGAAATATTATATCAGATTGAATTTTGTGTTACGTCGTGTTTAGTATATTACGTTTGATACGTTTAGTTGTTTTTCCTCTTCAATAACAATACTTCTTCCCAAGAATGAGTTCAAAGAAGCGCAAGTGCTCCTTCAATGAACAATTGCAGAAAGAATTTCCATTCGTCAGTGACATTGTTTCTTCGGACTCAAAAGGAAATGTCAGGTGCAACACATGTGCTTCTAGTTTCTCACTAAGTCACAGTGGACGTGGTGATATACAACTACATTTAAAAAGTGGCAAACATAAAAGAGCAGTCTCTGCAGCAGCGTCTAGTGCAACATGAAAGTCATTTTTTACATCAGAGAAACTTTGTGGTCAGGAGGAGAGGTTAGTTGCAACTGAGGGTGTTTTTGCGTATCATAAAATTCACCACAGTCATAGTTTCAGTTTTATGGACTGTACATCGAAGCTTCTTCAAGTGACATTAGAGCCTAAATTTGCTTGTGCACGTACAAAAGCAGAGGCAATAATCGTAAATATGTTGGCCCCTCATGCATTAGATATGTTGCGACGAGATTTAGAAAAAGTGACATTTATTTCACTTCCGACTGATGCATCTAACCACAAAGAGATTAAGGTCTTTCCTATCCTCGTCAGATATTCTGATTACAAAACTGGTGTAAGAGTAAGATTATTACAATTAAAATCGTTGCCTGGAGAAACATCTACTATTGTGAGTGGCTATTTAACAGACTGCCTCAGAAAAAACAGCCTAGAACAAAAAGTTGTTGGACTGTGTGCTGATAACACTAATTGCAATTTTGGAGGTGCTGAAAGAAAATGTCAGAATAATGTTTTTACTAAACTACAAGTGGAACTCGGTCATAGACTGACAGGGGTTGGTTGTGCTGCTCATATACTGCATAATACTGTTAGAGCAGCTACTGATATTTTGCCTGTTGATATAGAAATGGTAGTTTCCAAAATATTTCTGTATTTGTTATCATACACTGTGAGAGTTGAAACTCTGAAGGGCTTTTGCAGCTTTATTGAAACAGATTTTGCAATGATTTTGGGTTATACTCAAACAAGATGGTTAGCAGTGTTGCCTGCTGTTGAGCGAGTCATCAATATGTTTAAACCACTAAAATCATGCTTCAAATCTGAAAAAAAGTGTCCACTGTTACTTCAAAACTTCTTTCAAAACCCTTTGTCTGAAGTACGGCTATACTCGGACACAGTCAGTCTTCATCATTTCATGAAGCAGTTAAAAAAGTTGAAGGACAGACAATCACTATATTTGAAGTGGCTGATTGTATTAGTAAGTTGAAAACTGCATTGCAGTCCAAAATTGAAGACCAGTTCCTTCCCTTCAGAGTTAAAACAATTCTTGAAACTGTTGAAACAGTGGTAGGTCTGTTTCCAGCGGAGGTAAAGAGTTTTCATAGTGTTATATTATTTTTCTACGGAACTGCTCTATCCTACTTAAAAAAGTGGACTGAAAAAAGTTTCCCGAACTTGCACTGCTACCTTCTTCTCATATGATAAATAAATATAGCCTATTTTGCAAAATTTTTAATGTGTCCCGGATTTGGGCCTAGGAAATATGTTAATGTCCCGAATTTGAGTCTAGAAAATATGATCACATTTTGGTACGTTTGCATGCTTGCATTCAACATTCCGGCGGTTACACCTCTTATTAATGTACCAGCATTTCACATTTGCAATGGCTTACCTCGCGCGTACATTAACCTGTGATACTGTAGTGTTAATCACTTAGAAATGTTACCTAGACAAAAGTATTCCCGAAATTTCATTACTTTACATTAATAATTTTTTGGTGTTACCCTTTTTCCGTCAGTGACGTGCTTGTGATAAAGCTCGAATGCGCCGTTGCCTTGATACAGTTTGCTGTCATAATACGTAACTTTATAATACGAACACAATGAAATACTACGGAATCCAATATCGCGTCCGACTGCGGTAGAGTTTCGTGGTCGCACGGAGCTGCACTGCGACGGCACGAACGTTAGCAAATCGGCAAACGCAATCCCCCGTCGTTGTCGAGACGCCGTATACAGAGAGTGTAACGGCAAAGGGAAGCTGGTGGAGATGGAGGCGCAGCTTTTGTGCGGCGGCGCGGCAGCTGCGCGGGGCAGGTGGACTGCGGCGGCTGCCGGAAGCGCGGGCAGTGGGCACATGGCACACGCGGCCGCGCGCCCACCGGAACCGCCGGAACTGCGCCAGCGCACCGCCGTCGCCGGCCTCGCCGCAAATTAACGCTGCTGCCGGGGTCTACGACACCGACACCCGCTCTGCTCTCATTCATCACACCTACGTCGAGAACTGCAGTCGGACTCAACTGAAGAGCAGTTTATTCAGGTCTCTAGTTCAAAATGGTTCAAATGGCTCTGAACACTATGGGACTTAACATCTAAGGTCATCAGTACCCTAGAACTTAGAACTACTTAAACCTAACTAACCTAAGGACATCACACACACCCATGCCCGAGGCAGGATTCGAACCTGCGAACGTAGCGGTCGCGCTGTTACAGACTGAAGCGCTTAGAACCGCTCGGCCACATCGGCCGGCAGGTCTCTAGTAACCACACACGGGTGTACCCAGATACCCAGAGGAGGCAAGGAAGGACAGTAGTTAACCACGCCACCCCCCCCCCCCCCCAATTCCTCAATAAAAGAAAAAAATCTTCGCCATCGGAACTCTCATCCTGCACAGACAGACACACAGACGTGTCAGTTCAGTATCGAAATTGTTAATGCTTGCAACCATTCCGGAGTAGACAACATTCCATTAGAACTACTGACAGCCTTGGAAGAGCCAGTCCTGACAAAACTCTACCATCTCGTTAGCAAGATATATGGGACAGGCGAAATACCCTCAAACTTCAAGAAGAATATAATAATCCCAATCCCAAAGAAAGCAGGTGTTGACAGATGCGAAATTTGCCGAACTATCAGTTTAATAAGTCACGGCTGCAAAATACTAACGCGAATTCTTTACAGACGAATGGAAAAAATTGTAGAAACCGACCTCGGGGAAGATCAGTTTGGATTCTGTAGAAATATTGGAACAAGTGAGGCAATACTGACCCTACGACTTAGCTTAGATGCTAGATTAAGGAAAGGCAAACCTATGTTTGTAGCATTTGTAGACTTAGAGAAATCTTTTGACAATGTTGACTGGAATACTCTCTTTCAAATTCTGAATGTGGCAGGGGTAAAATACAGGGAGCGAAAGGCTATTTACAGTTTCTACAGAAACCTGATGGCAGTTATAAGAGTCGAGGGACACGAAAGGGAAGCAGTGGTTGGGAAAGGAGTGAGGCAGGTTTGTAGCCTCTCCCCGATGTTATTCAATTTATACATTGAGCAAACAGTGAAGGAAACAAAAGAAAAATTCGGAGTAGGTATTAAAATCCATGGAGAAGAAATAAAAACTCTGAGGTTCGCCGATGACATTGTAATTCTGTCAGAGACAGCAAAGGACTTGGAAGAGCAGTTGAACGAAATGGATAGTGTCTTGAAAGGAGGATATAAGATGAACATCAACAAAAGGAAAATGAGGATAATGGAATGTAGTCGAGTTGCCTCGGGTGATGCTGAGGGAATTAGATTAGGAAATGAGACACAAAGTAGTAAAGGAGTTTTGCTATTTAGGAAGTAAAATAACTGATGATGGTCGAAGTAGAGAGGATATAAAATGTAGACTGGCAATGGCAAGGAAAGCGTTTCTGAAGAAGAGAAATTTGTTAACATCGAGTATAGATTTAAGTGTCAGGAAGTCGTTTCTAAAAGTATTTGTATGGAGTGTAGCCTTGTATGGAAGTGAAACGTGGACGATAAATAGTTTAGACAAGAAGAGAATAGAAGCTTTCGAAATGTGGTGCTACAGAATAATGCTGAAGATTAAATGGGTAGATTACGTAATTAATGAGGAGGTACTGAACAGAATTAGGGAGAAGAGGACTTTGTGGCACAACTTAACTAGAAGAAGAAATTGGTTGGTAGGACATGTTCTGAGGCATCAAGGGATCACCAATGCTGTATTGGATAGAGTAGCATACAGAGCTGCATCAAACCAGTCTCAGGACTGAAGACCACAACAACAACAACAACAACAACACTGTATGTTCATTTAGCTTGCAACCATACATGTCTGAACTAAAAGAATTACGCATCATAACTGGCCAATAGAGCAAAAGATAGTTGTTCACCTACACATAAATTGTTATGAAAAGTGGTGTGTCCTGACAGACAATGATAGTCTGAGGTGATAGGAGTCACGGGATAGCGATATGCACATATACAAATGGCGGTAGTGTCGCGTACACAAGGTATAAAAGCGCAATGCATTGGCAGGGCTGTCATTTGTACTCAGGTTATTTATATGAAAAGGTTTCCGACGTGATTATGACCGCGCGACGGCAATAAACGGACTCTGAACGCGGTATTGTAGTTGGAGCTAGACGCATGGGACATTCCAGTTCGGAAATCGTTACGGAATTCAGTATTCCAAGATCCATAGCGTCAAGAGAGTGACAAGAATACCACATTTCAGGCATTATTTCTCACCACGGACAGCGCAGTGGCCAACGGCCTTCACTTAACGACCGAGAAGAGCGGCGTTTGCATAGAGTTGTCATTGCTAACAGACAAGCAACACTGTGTGAAATAACAGCAGAAATCAATACGGTACGTACGATTAACGTATACGTTAGGGTAGTGCGGCGAAATTTGGTGTTGATGGCCTGTGGCAGCAGACGACCGGCGCGAGTGCCTTTGGTAACAGCACGACATTGTCTGCAGTTCCACAGAATGGTTCAAATGGCTCTGAGCACTATGGGACTTAACTTCTGAGGTCATCAGTCCCCTAGACCTAGAACTACTTAAACCTAACTAACCTAAGGACATCACACACATCTATGCCGAGGCAATTTGTTTTAGCCAATATTCATGAAAAGTCAATTGTGTGTGATGTAAATACACTGCCGGACAAAGAAATGTGAAGCACCCAGTCGGGGAGGAGGAAACGAAATGAAACTTCATGGCTGGAGTGGTTATGTGATGTTATTTTGGTGATTACAAGATCGAGTCAAATTTATGAAGAACTTGGCAGAATTGATCCATTTATCAGAATGAAATTGTACCCTGGTTGGCCTCGATGCGCACTTTGATGCCAACCCAAAAATCCGAAAGTCTGCGGTTCGATACCCACTCAGTCCTAGTATAATTCCTACCACTTATCATATCTTTCACATCTGGCGATTTGTTAACTTCAAAAATGTCAAACCGATGCCTAACCGCCCTGTGGTACGGAGGTCACGTTAAATTGTAGGTCCTGTACAACTGGCTGAGTAAGTCGGTCCAAGGTGCGGAGAAAGGACACGGCATAACATCACCGACAGGATCGTGACTAGTACAGCACTACGGTGGTGAAAGCAACCATCTTTGTTGAGGACCGCTTTACTACTAAAGTCACGAGAGGCCTAAACTAAAATTTTATCATTCTTTTATCTTTACATAGCTTTATATTCACATTTTCAATTCACGTAAAAATGTTTCCTTCACAATTTTATTCCAACAAGATCGTAAGCCTACGGCCGTCACAAAGAAAGTAGACCGCTCTCTGAGCCACCGGGAGAGCGAGGGGGGGGGGGGGGCACGTCCTGACAGGTGGGCGCCAGTGAACGGTTAAACAGGAACCGGCAGCCTGCCCTGCTCCCCACTCAGCAGCCATCGTTATTACACTATCGTGCGCACTCAGCACAGTCCCACCATGCACTAGCTTCCTTTCTTTTCCTATAAATTTATAAGAAATCTATTTTCAAATAAAACTGATTTTATTGACATCTCCAACTGAAAGGGTGTTTCCAGTAATGAGACGGAAAGGGCACACAGTTGACGCAGCCTTGAGATGGAACCGAACTTTCTCACAAGGGAAACTCCCTAGCACCGCCCCCACCCCCTCTCAGTTTTAACGGTAAGATGGGCCACGGATAGCCCTTCGAAAACTGAACACAGATCTAGTATGGAAACAGGAATAATGTGGTTGAACTGAATGAAGAAAGAAGCTAAATGGAAATAGTGAACGGTTATAGATCAAGATGTGCAACAACGAGCAAATTTGCAGTGGCACGCCGTCGTGGTTATGTGTTGACGGTGTTGAATTGCAAAGTGGATATCCGTGTTGAAATCTCACTCGTGTTCAAATTTTTTACAAAGTTGTGAACTGTCCGTCCAGTCATTGACGTGCCTGTTCTATTTCTGTATTCTTGGATATTGTCATACTACTCACTGGTTATAGAATATGAATAATGTTTTAAGAATATATTACCGTCGCAAGCAAATGTGCTGAATAGTGAGAGCGGGCGAGAGGCTGCATAGACCTATCACAGAAATGAAAACAACAAATAACAGGATGTGAACTATGTTATAACACAGGAATTCAAGAGTCAAAACTTCCAAAACGGAACGCAAGAGTCATAACAAGTGGTGCTTGCGTAGAACAAATAGGAAGTATGTCCGTCTGGAGGCTCATCGCCTTCTGGTTACGAGATCCGAGTGTCGAGTAACGGTGCAAACACTCAAGATCTCGGAATCACTTTTTATTATAGGTCCCTTCCTTACGTCTCGCAGTTGCAAACGGACGTTACACGATGATAAAGACACAAATTTGAATACAGCGAACAGACGCCGGAAAGGCAGCGTATGACTTTGTGAAAAAAAAAAAAAAGAAGTGGAACGAGGGAGACCTAACACGGAACACCCATTTTGCAGTCCAACACCATGACCACTAACCACAATGTCTTGGCTCTTCCAGATCGCTTGATGCGGCACGTCTTGAGCTTGGTCCGTTCACTGTTTCTATTTTACTTCTTTGTTCACATTTCAGTAAACCCCCTACCTGCGCTACTGGCTATTAAAATTGCTACAGCAAGAAATAATGCAGATGATAAACGGGTATTCATTGGACAAATATATTATACTAGAACTGACATGAGATTACATTTTCACGCAATTTTGGTGCATAGATCCTGAGAAATCAGTACCCAGAACAACCACCTCTAATCGTAATAACGGCCTTGATACGACTGGGCATTGAGTCAAACAGCTGTACAGGTACAGCTGCCCATGCAGCATCAACACGAGACCACAATTCATCAAGAGTAGTGACTGGTGTATTGTGACGAGCCAGTTGCTCGGCCACCATTGACCAGACGTTTTAAATTGGTGAGAGATCTGGAAAATTTGCTGGGCAGGGCAGCAGTCGAACATTTTCTGTATCCAGAAAGGCCCGTACAGGACCTGCAACATGCGGTCGTGCATTATCCTGTTGAAATGTGGGTTTTCGCAGGGATCGAATGAAGGGTAGAGCCACGGGTCGTAACAAATCTGAAATGTAACGTCCACTCTTCAAAGTGCCGTCAACGCGAACAAGAGGTGACCGATACGTGTAACGAGTGGCACCCCATACCATCAAGCCGGGTGATACGCCAGTATGGCGATGACGAATACACGTTTCCAATGAGCGTTCACAGCGATGTCGCTAAACACGGATGCGACCATCATGATGCTGTAAACAGAACCTGGATTCATCCGAAAAAATGACGTTTTGCCATTCGTGCACCCAGGTTCGTCGTTGAGTACCCCATCGCAGACGCTCCTGTCTGTGATGCAGCGTCAAGGGTAACCGCAGCCATGGTCTCCGAGTTGATGTCCACGCTGCTGCAAACGTCGTCGAACTGTTCGTTCAGATGGTTGTTGTCTTGGAAACGCCTTCATCTGTTGACTCAGGGATTGAGACGTGGCTGTACCATCCGTTGCAGCCATGCGGATAAGATGCCTGTCACCTGGACTGCTAGTGATACGAGGCCGTTGGATCCATCACGGCGTTCCGTATTACCCTCCTGAACCCACCGATTCCATATTCTGCTAACAGTCACTGGATCTCGACCAACGAAAGCAGCAATGCCGCTTATCAAAGTCGGAAACGTGATGGTACGCACTTCTCCTCCTTACACGAGGCGTCATAACAACGTTTCACCAGGCAACGCCGGTCAACTGCTGTTTGTGTATGAGAAATCGGTTAGAAACTTTCCTCATGTCAGCACTTGTAGGTGTCGCCACCGGCGCCAACCTTGTGTGAATGCTCTGAAAAGCTAATCATTTGCCTATCACAGCATCTTCTTCCTGTCGGTTAAATTTCGAGTCTGTAGTACGTCATCTTCGTGGTGTAGCAATTTTAATGGCCAGTAGTGTATTTTCATGCTTGATCTATGTTCTGTTTTTGACAAGCTATCCACTGGGCCATCTTACAACTAAATCTGAGTGGGATAGGTGAGGAGTTTCCCGTATCAGTACCTTACTGCGGTTGAGATTTGGTGCGGTTTTTATTTCATAAAAAGATTCTGTTACGTCACAGGAAGCTGTGGGATTCACATGCAACTGAAATTAGTTTGAAGTCGGATATGACGCGAAGTAAGCTATAGGAGCTACTGTGACTATACTGAAATGAGGATATGTCATTGTTCGGCCGCCGAGTGGAAGTCTTATTTCAGTCGACGCCACATTGGGCGATTTGCTTGCCGGTAATGATAATGGTAATGAAATGATGATGAGGCAACGCAACACCCAGTCCACGAGCGGAGAAAATCTCCAACCCGGCCGGGAATCGAACCCGGGCCCGCTGCATGGGAGGCAAGCACGCAACAACCCAGCCAAGGAGGCGGACTGTGACTATACTATCAACACATTACAAGTAATGTGAGCCATGAAGGGGGTGGGGGGAAGAGGCACGACGGGTACTCAAAATTTTAACTGTCACCACGAAAAAAAGGTACTTTTTACTTTTTTGTTTTGCAGGTAAATATCTATAGTTCTGGTAAGTATTGAAATGTTCTTGCGAAAATGATACAGAACGCCACTAGAGGAGCAAGAACAAAATGGCGCAGTCCACTGATGAAGTTATTTTGTTCACTGCAAGGAGAACAACGCTCCAACAATCCACGCCGAACTGGTGGAAGTCGACGTCAACCATGCATCGTCATATGCCACGGTCATCCGGTTTACTTGGGGCTCCCAAAACTGGATTTCCTAAACGTATTTCCCAATATTGCTTCTGGGTGGTCATGTAAATACCTCAAAATCGATTCTGGAAATCACCTTCTGGTTGCCGGCTTTTTCCGCAATCGATTTTCGCTCCCGTGTAAACGCAACCAGTTTCGTAACGTGCTTGGGCTGTCAGGTCTTGCCTTGTTTTTTTAACATTTTCGGATAACATGGAGGAAGTGGCTTTTTGTACAGTGAAGAATAAGCAGAAATATTAGATTGAAGCTGTTTATATCTCGTCTAACTGAAGAGAAATGGAGACTGTGCTGACTAAATCAAACTGTGATGATGATGATTGGTTTGTGGGGCGCTCAACTGCGCGTCTTTACACAGTACAATTTCGCCACTTGTACGATTGATGATGAAATAATGAGGGACCCCGTTATCCAGAGGCAGCAACTCTAGCCACTTGACCACGAGCTGCGGACAAATCGAACTGTAACAATTGTTTTCCAGGCGCCATATTTTACAGAGTTAGTAAATCCGCTCCAGACCTTAACGATAGCGAAAAACGGTTTCCGAAATTCGGTTTTCATCTTATGGAAGATGTGTCACTTGTAAACGTAGTGATTACCTAAGTGGCACATGCGCTTCCACTCAGCGTCTCCTGATTTTTTCTCAATTTTGGAGGAAAATGTCTTTCGGGGGGAACTTTTGGGGAAGCAGAAACTTGGGAGAAATTTCCGAGGGAAAAATTTAGGTACCAGAGAAATTAGAGAAGTAGTTTATCTTCCTTGCCTTACTAGCAATACTATCTCTGATATTTTATTTCAGACAACACATACTTAGTTTTCTAGATATTCACACACATATAGGTATTTCAGGTGGTACTAAGTAGCGCTTCGGTGCGAGATTGTGCCTGTGCTTTATTCATTAAGTTTTATTTCACTGACATGAGGATGTCGCTCTCCAAATGAACAGATACACACAGACTTTAGGCTCAACAGGGTGATGCCTGTACATGACATCACTATGACGTGGACATGCCCAGTTTCGACCGTTTGGGATGTCTGTCGACTTTCGTGGTCGTATTGAGTTTTGGGGAGACACCATACTGGATTTCGTCGTTTTAGTTGAAGCTTGGATGTGCTGTGTTTTATATTACAACATATATTCTACGAATATAAGCCATTTCAAATCTTGAGGCTCTCTCGAAAACGCATTGCTATTGGTATGATTTGTTATAATTAAATGTAAGGTAATGACAAATCGGCGGTTACGAGCCTTCTGCAGGTGCAAGTAAAAAACACAGGCGCTGATTTTGTGTGTTCTCAGAAGCACAGTGGATGGAAGCGTAGAGCTGCTAAGTGCGATATAGGTGGTGCGCTTATGGTAAATCAACAGAACCATGAAAAAAAGCAAGAAGAAAGCAGATGTGGCGCCTCTAGAGCAGATTTTTTTATTTTTCTGGTCAGAATATTGTTTTTGTTCACAAATTAAAAATTTTAGTTTACGTACTATAATTTCTTTGATATGTACGATAATTTTACGGCCATGAACACATAAATTCCTCCTCTTCAAGGAGAAAACACTGATAACAAAAATTTGAAGGATTGGGTAGGTTTAAGGTATTTGAGGAAAAGTTAACGAAATGGCATAATTTTGGGGAACTTTTGTCTGCTATGGTGGAATTTAGAATACTCAACCTGAAAACGCTGCTTCCACTGTGCTCAAACAGGTATGGCCGACGAATTGGCAGACCATCTCTATGTGAGGAAATGGGAATCACAAGATTAGTGGGGCCCTGGAGTTCAAAGATTGGCTTATCACAACTGAAAGTGAATCACGGATCAGTTTCAGAATCTTGCAAATATGGCAGGCATTGTCACCAGTGGGTTCCACGACTGCTCACATCAACGCAAAAAGTCTGTTGAACCGAAGCAGCAGCGGCAATGTTGCAGCTGTATCAGTCCAATTCAGATGACTCCTTTGGTCGCCAAATCACATGGACGAGTGCTGGGTTGTCATTACGACCCCGAGACAAAGTGGCAAAGCAAGCAGTGGAAACCTACGCATTCACCACCCCTAGAATAGGCGAAGCCCCCCAGCCATAATCTAGTAAGAGGGTGCTGACTGTCTTTTGGGACTAGCACGGCGTAGTGGCACTGTCCAGTCACATTAATGAGACCACCTGTAAAAATCCTGAACAAACATCTTTTGCAGCGTGGAGCCCTGCCAGAAATGCAGGAAGAGACTCTCGAAAATACCCACAGGGATGTGGAGCCATGTCGAAAAACGGGTTCAAATGACTAAGCACTATGTGACTTAACATCTGAGGCCACCAGTCCCATACTCTTAGAACTACTTAAACCTAACAAACTTAAGGGCTGTCGGACAAATCTAAGGGCTGTCAATTCCACTAAATACCTCGGAATTACAATTACGAGCTACTTAAATTGGAAAGACCACACAGATAACATTGTAGGGAAGGCGAAACAAAGACTGCGCTTTGTTGGCAGAACACTTGGGAGATGCGAAAAACCCACTAAAGAGACAGCCTATATCACACTTGTCCGTCCTCTGCTGGAATATTGCTGCGCGGTATGGGATCCTTACCAGGTTGGATTGACGCAGAACATCGAAAAAGTACAAAGAAGGCCAGCTCGTTATCGCGCAATAGGGGTGAGCGTGTCACTGATATGATATGTGAGTTGGGGTGGTAGTCACTGAAACAAAGGCGGTTTTCTTTGCGGCGAGATGTATTTACGAAATTTCAGCCACCAACTTTCTCTTCCGAAAGCGTAGATATTTTGTTGACAGCCTCCTACGTAGGGAGAAATGATCATCATAATAAAATAAGAGAAATCAGAGCTCGAACGGAAATATTTAGGTGTTCATTTTTCCCACGCGCCACTCGAGAGTGGAATGGTGAGAAGTAGTACGAAAATGGTTCGATGAACCCTCTGCCAGGCACTTAGGTGTGAATAGCAGAGTAACCATGTCGATGTAGATTTAGATGTAAGGACATCACATACATCCATGCCCGAGGCAGGATTCGAACCTTCGACCGTAGCAGCCGCGCAGTACCGGACTGAATCGCCTAGAACCGCTCGGCCAGGACACATGTCGACTTCAGTGCCGTAGGCAGCTGTGCTAGGTTTCTCAGTGGACGATCCGTGGTGCAATCAGTCCCATCGAGTTGGTCCCACAGATTCACGATGGCATTTAAATGTGGGGAGTCTGGTGGCCAGGGGAGTACGGTAAACTCATCTAGGAACTCTTCGAACCAAGCATATACACTGCGAGCTGTGTGACAAGCTGCACAGTCCTGCTGGTAGATGCCATCTTGTCTTCGTGTCGAAGAAAAATGAACTGCATGTACTGGTGCACATAGTCCTAAAGGACAGATGCATACTTATGTTGATCCATTTTGCCTTCCAGAATAACGAGATCATCCAGGGAATGCCATGAAAACATTCACCAGGGCACAACGCCCCCTCCTCCGGCGTGGATCCGTTTGCTTTCAGACATTTCACGAAGTACACGCCAGTGGCCGCCTGCCCTATGGAGCGTAAAACGTGATTCATCTGAAAAAGCCATCTGTCAGTGGACGTCCAGCTGCGGCGCTGGCGTGTAAATTACAGCCTTCGTTGCCAATGAACGCCAGTCAGCATGGCTGCATGAACCAGGCGCCCGCTGCGCTGGCCCATACGCACCAACGTTCGCTGAACTGTCGTTGCGAAGACTGCTCACAGTCTCTTGGTTCATCTGTGCGGTCTGTTGCTCAACATTTGCGCGTCTGTTCGCCCGTACACATCTCCGCAGCCGTCGTTCACGTCTGTTATCTACGGCTCGTGGTGCACCAAAGCTGCCTTGGGGCCGGTTTTGGATAGCGCCATTTTGCCATGCACGGCATACTTTAACCACGACGGCACATGAACAGTTGACAAATTTAGCCTTTTCGGAATTCTTCCACCCCTGGGCCGAAAGCCAATGATAATGTCCTCTGGACGTAAGATGAATCGTTCTGTTTCTACGTAACGACAACGACTGCACTGTTTACCGCGCCCCTCCCCCCCCCCCCCGCCCCCCTCCACTGCTAGTGCTGCCACCTGCCGTCTGTTGGGGGATTATTGCACTTTGACGTCAAACGTACGCGGTGATCACATTAATTTAGCTCCAACGTCAATATTATGCTCGTAAGGGGACCAACCGTCACAAGAGCATACTACCGAAATCTGACTACATTGCGCGAGGCTGTCCAGACGAGGCATCGCGGTAAGCTGTCCAGGGGGATGTTCTTACTCCATCACAATGCCGCAGCTCTTTCTGCACAGGATGCAGACTCACAAACTGCTTCCTTGGACCATCAAATTTTGCTCCACCCTCTGTACTTGTCTGAGATCGTACCCAGTGACTTTTTCTTCCTACCTCGAATGGAGAAACTATTGTATGGTTGAGAGTTCCTGAATGACGAGGTTACTTCTGAGGTGAAAAGTTTCCTGACCAGCCAAATTGCAAACTTCCAAAAATAAGATCTCCGCCAGGTCATCGAACATTGGGATAAATTTTTCGCATTGAATGTCGAATATGTAGAGAAGCACTGGCACCATCACAAGGATTCATGCCCATAGCTCGGTTCTCGACGGGATAATTGAAACTTAATGATTACCCCCTCTAAAGGAACTATTTCTCTTGACAAGGTGCGCACTACGAACCAGCCCCTAAACTCATTTTTTTGTTTTGTTTTCAGGCGTTCGTAATTAAGTGATTAAGGAGACATCCTCTAAAGACTCTTCGCTGTCTTCAAGTTTGCAGGAACTGACTCGTCGTTGTTTGATCAATTCAATATTGATTTGCAGTGGTTGCAGAAAATGAGAATAGCCGGATGAAATTCTAATCACTATCCCCTGGAATACTAATGTATTGCGCATCCTAGTGACACTTTCCTGGTAAAACTGGTGAGTGGCTTTTAAATATTATGTGACTACACAGAAAGGATTAATAGGTACTTGCGTCCTCTTATTCTCTCGTCAGCTTGTGTGAGCTCCTCACCCATTATCATAATGTTGCCTTCCTGATCAGATGCGCAAGAAGCTGAAGACGACTCTCACTAACAGAGTTGAATACGATACCACTTGTGTCATAAGGAAACCAGCTCTCGAGTATGCAGTATTACTACTCATAATTCCACACGAGCTACAGAAACTGAATATCGGTGGCCCCGAGGCAGTCTCTGAACCACGGTGCTAGCGATGACGAAGTGAAACTCTAATCCTAAACTATGCTTCACCGTTTTTTGAAAAACAGATTATGTTTATCTAATGCGGACGTGTATTGAACTTAACGCGTCAGCTTACCTTTTTCCAATAAATGACGTGGTTGTGTGTCGTTTATTGTATTTCGTTGGTTCCCTAGAAGGAAGAATTATGGGAAGAAGTACAGAAACATTTCAGTTCCATGTCTAACTCTACATACGATACTCCGCAACCACCATACGGTGGTACTTTTTAACACTACTAGTCACTCCTTTTCCTGTTCCGCTCGCAAGTGCAACGTGGGAACGACGACTGTCTAAATGCCTTCGTACGATCCCTCGTTTGTATATCTTTACTTCGCGGTTATTATGCGAAATGTATCTCAGCGGCAGTAGAATCGTTCTGCAGTCAGTCGCAGATGTCGCTTCTTTGAATTTTCTCAGTAGTGTTTGGCGAAAAGAACGTAGTCACCTCTCCAGGGATTTCGGTTCACGGAACACTTCCGAAATACTCGCAAGTACATCGAACCTACTGGTAACAAATCTAGAAGTACTTCCATGTCTTCCTTTAATCTGACCTGGTGGTGATCCCGAACAACCGAGCAGTACTCAAAAATATGTTTAGTACATGGTCTCATTTATAGACGACCTACACTTCCCCAGAATTCTCTAGTAAACAAAAAACGAACATTCGTTTCCCTACTACCAACCTTACGTGAAACTGCGGTCGCTGAAATTACTGTACGCATGTTATCTAACAAAAATATCGTTTTCCAAGATTGGAACGCCCACTCCACGCCATCTCTGTCAAGATGTGGTTTGACGAAAATTCCAGTTAGCTTCATCTCTTGTGGGCGCATCACCGACCATCCGAGATAGATTACACAACGGAAGAGAGTCAATACACCCTATTTCGGCTATTGCGGCCTTTAGTTCCACTGTTTAGTGCAAAATCGGCACAGAAGTGTAAGGCATCGCTTAAGTCGTAATTACTATAATCGGTTGGTGGGTGGTGAAGATGTCATGCTCCAGATTTATAGACTTGGGTGCCCAATCTCACTACTGACAGCTTTATGCAAAATTCTTGAAAAAGTAATGTATTCAAGAGTAGCATCACGTATTTGTAAAAATGAAGTACTAATAAAATTTCAATTTGGTTTTCAGACAAGCTTTTAACATAAAATGCTATATATGCTTTCACTGATCAAATATTAGATGCACTGAATAACCGAATATCAGGCATTGGGATATTCTGTGATCTCTAAAAGGCTTCTGATTGTGTGAATCATGAAATTCTTCTAGATAAGCTTCAGTATTGTGGTATGAGTGGAACAGAGCACAAATTGTTTAATTCATTTTAACTGGTAGAATGCAGAAGTTTGAAATTAAAAGTACAGATAATCTGTAAAAACCAGCAGCGCCCTCTAACTGGGGAGGTATCAAGAATGGTGTCCCACAGGGTTCAGTCTAGGGTCCCTTATTGTTCTTAATATATATTAACGACTTGCCATTCTACATTTATGAAGATGCAAAGTTAGTTCGTTTTGCTAATGATACAAGTATAGTAATCACACCCAACAAGCAAGAATCAGCTGAGGAAATTGCAAATAATGTCTTTCAGGCAATTATTAAGTAGTTCTCTGCAGACAGACTCGACATCTATGGCCCGTGGTGCATCACAGTTGCCTTGGCGCCGGTTTTAGATAGTGTCATTTTGCCATACACGTTATTATACTTTAACCATGGCTCCACGTGTACTGTTTACAATCTTAGCCGTTGTCACCTGCCGTTTGTGAGTGACTATTGCACGTTGACACCGAACTTAGCCGATGGTCATATTAATGTGCCTGGACCATTGAAGACGTTCGACCATTGGCACTAAGGTGATTTATTCTTAACACTACTCGTTTCTGAAGGTATCTTCCACCTTCAAGTGTTTTTAGATGAAATATTTACATGATTGCCGTTAATTCAAACCTCGGTGTGCCGCTATTGACAGTATTTTGGAACAACCTACTGACAATGGCGACTTATCTTTCCAGTGCTGGTATAGTCTAAGAACGTTAGTGAAACACATCCCAAGATGGATGTTCTCCAAAACCTTTTGTGTGAGGAACAAATCAATTCAGGGGCAAAGGTCGAACATTTTATTATTGCTTGCGTACGAACTAAATGAAATATCGATTGGTAATAAAAAATGCTAATTTCGACAATATTCACGATCTCGTGCACATTAAACTTTTATTAAAATACTTCCTAGTTGGTGAAAAAAAAAGTTACACAGGAAAATTTCGTCAAAATCGGCAAGCGGACTTTACCCGAATCTACATCATTCAAGTACCACTAAGTATCTCACCAATCTGCTATAATCATTAGAAAATAGACACAAGTCGATCTTTGAAAACCTGGACGGACCTCTGTCGAAACTCCATTCATATTCGGGATCCACAGTCGGCGATATACCGTTGTCAGCTGTTTGATACACTACAGATGGTCCAGTACCGTAGAAACGACATTCATTCGATATGTCAGCTGTTCTAATTTACTTTTGTATATTACACGAGCCGAAGAGCAGTCTCACTATTCTGTTCCGATAATGGCAGGAGGAGATTTGACACTTTCTTCGAATGTGTCTTAACTTTTCTTACATTGTCCCAATGATACGAACGCGAACAAACACTACAAATCAGCGCCATTTGACGTAATATGCTCCTTTCCCATTTTTTCCGCCGAATGTCTTCGTCAAACATTAACTGAAGTGGACAGTTGCAACCAATATTATGCTTTCATTCTTTTCCTTCAGAACGATTTATGAAGTGCGTAAATAAGGTAGCAGTAGAATGAGATTTTCACTCTGCACCGTAGTGTGCGCTGATATGGTATTTCCTGGCTGATTAAAAGGTCCCGAGTTCGAGTCTCGGTCGGGCACACAGTTTTAATCTGCCAGGAAGTTTCATATCAGCGCACACTTCGCTGCAGAATGAAAATCTCATTCTGGAAACATCCCCCACGCTGTGGCTAAGCCATGTCTCCGCAGTATCCTTTCTTTCAGGAGTGCTGGTTCTGCAAGGTTCGCAGGAGAGCTTCTGTAAAGTTTGGAAGGTAGGAGACGGATAATGGAAGAAGTAAAGCTGTGAGGACCGGGCGTGAGTAGTGATTCGGTAGCTCAGATGGTAGAGCACTTGTCCGCGAAAGGCAACGTTCCCAAGTTCGAGTCTCGGTCGGTCACACAGTTTTAATCTGCCAGGAAGTTTCAAGGTAGCAGTAGTCAGTAACAGACTGTACTGTGCCGTATTCTTTATAGATGTGCTCACTCTAATTACATTTTTCCAAAAAACTTCTAACACTCGCGGCGTTTTTATTCATGCGCATTTTACAGCACTTATTGAAGTTTAAGGTGAGCTGCCACTTATTACAACAACAATCATTTTCACTCGGTTATTACGGATTTCTCTACTGTTTCTCAGGATAATAGTGTCCGGTAGATGAAAAATACGCCAGCAAACTATCAGAATGCCCCCAACTTTGTTCAAAAATGGTTCAAATGGCTCTGAGCACTATGGGACGTAACATCTATGGTCATCAGTCCTCTAGAACTCAGAACTGCGTACACCTAACTAACGTAAGGTCCATAATTGGTATCCATAATTGCGAAGGTGTTGCTCGTGTAGGATTTTCTGCACGAACTGACGTCTGGATTATACCCCATAAATGTTCGATGGGATTCATGTCGAGCGTTCTGGGAGCCAAATCATTCGCTCGAATTGCCCAAAATGTTTTTCAAACCAGTCGCAAACAATTGCGATCCAGTGACATGGCGCATTGTCATCCATAAAAATGCCATCGTTGTTTGAGAACATGGAGTCCATGAATGCATACGAATGGTCTCCAAGAGTCGAACGTAAGTATTTCCAGTCGATGGTCAGTTCAGTTGGACCACAGGACCGCGTCCATTCCACACAACCACAACTCGCAACATTACGGGGTCGCCGGCAGCTTGCACAGTGCCTTGTTGACAACTTGGATCCATAGCTTCATGGAGTCTGTGCCACACTCGAACATTACCATCCGCCCTTATCAATTGCAATCGGGACTCATCTGGTCAGGCCACCGTTTTCCAGTCTAATGTCCAACCGATATGATCACAAACCTATGAGAGGCGCTGCAGGCGATGTGCTGTTAGCAAGGGCACTGACGGATACTTCATCGTATGTTGCACGTTGATTTCTATATTAATTTCATGCAGTGTTGCTTGTCTGTTAGCACTGACAACTCTACGCAAACGCCGCTGCTCTCGGTCGTTACGTGCAGGCTCTCGGTCACTGCCTTGTCCGTGGTGAGAGGTAATGCCCGAAATTTGGTATTCCTGGCATACTCTTAACACTGTGGATCTCGGAATATTGAATTCCCTTACGATTTCCGAACTGGAAAGTCCCATGCGTCTAGCTCCACCTACCATTCCGCGTTGAATCTCTTAATTCCCGCCGTGCGGCGGGAAATATTTTCACACGAATAAAAATGAGTACAAATGACAGCTCCACCAATGCACTGCCGTTTTGTACCTTGTGTACAAGATACTACTGCCATATGTACATGTGCTTATCGCTATCCAATGACTTTTGTCACCTCAATGAAATTAATGAACTTATGGTGTCAGGCATGCAGCATTCTTGCTTTGCTGTCATGTTTTCCGTGATTCAGCAGAAAGTCATAGGGTTGATGTAAGGAGAAGTATATCCATAAAACTAGGAAACAACTATCCTTGCCGTTTCGGGAAAAAAGTTCAACTCATCTATCATCGTGATCTCTCAGATTTTCAGGGTGTAACTGCTTAATTATGAGCTTTCAGGTATTCAGCCGAACTGTTGATAACGTTTTCCTTCACAATATTTCAACAACCGACCCTGTCATTATATTCAGGTGCTGCTACCTGTGTTCTTATGCGTACTCGCTATCTAGACTCCAGACTGTAGTATTGTTGGTGTCGTGCTTTTGTTTATAGCAGAGTGCGCTAACATCATTCATTCTATTTTTATTAATTCTACACATTTTCTGTAGTTTAAATATGTAAATTTGTCGACGGCACAGGCGGAAGCCATAATTACGATTCCGGAAGGCACAGCAACCTCAGCGGTAGGGAGCACTGGCAGTGACGTTCACCCATGCTCAGCGTGGCGAAACAAGCTACCCATGTAAGGTGGAAATAAGGGCACGCTTGCACGCATGTCTTAAGGAGGACACGTCCGGGCTGGGGGGAAGCGGTGCCAAGGCACGCTGTCCAGTCATTAAAACGTGCTGCCTGCCTGCCTAGATAAGCTGTCAACTAAGGGCAGTCACTAACATGCTGCAAATCATAATGACAATGGAAGAGCGCTTATTTCAGTCTACCCTCTTAACGTGTAGGACGGCTCTAGCTGCAAATATCATCGCCACCCAACATCCGTGGTGTGCAGGAAACTGGGATAGCTGTGTTAAGTGCACCGATGGTAAACATAAACCGCTGGTTAACAGCATGCACTGAACCGCCAATATACAGAGTATTTCAAATTAATTCCCAAAATACTGAGTTCCAGGGTACAAAGAAACGCAGACGCGAAAACCGTGTCCGCAAACTGGCACCTATTGGCTTAGTAATGTGCTGAGAGATGACTGCAAGACTTATTTTACCCAAGCGCTCAATACTTGGGGTACTGAACCGCCAATATACAGAGTATTTCAAATTAATTCCCAAAATACTGAGTTCCAGGGTACAAAGAAACGCAGCAGAAGAAAGGAAACACAGTCCTAACCTGACTATAACAGATTTTGAAAGTGACCACCAATACTCTTTTGGCAATGCTCCGGTCAGCTGGTTGCTGAAGGCGTATCAAAGATGGACTGCTGGAATTGCTGCAGTCTCATCCGAAATGTTCTGGTGCTGTTCTTGAAGACTATGAGGGTTGTTGCGATGCACCTTGGACCTGAGGGCTCCCCACACAAAGTAATCGTACACTGACAGATCAGGTGACCTGGGTGGCCAGGTAAGCCGCGACAAGACTGACTTCTGCTAACATCTCTGTCAGGCGAGAAGATTACGTAAATGTGCTCCAAGGCTCGGTCGCCTGTACGGACAGTTCCTCCCCCCTGTTAGAAGTAACTATAGGTCTTTTCCTCCCCCGTTCATTCTCCCACAAATGGTTTCAAAATGTTGGCAATGTAACGCGCCGAAGTTAGCGTCTGATGAAAGAAGATGGGAAAAATATGCGGCTTGCAGACACTGCACACCAAACACCAACCTTCCGACCATGCAGTGGTGTTTCGTGGAAGTTATGCGGAGTCTCCGCTGCCCAGAACCTGTTATTCTTTGAGTTGACATAATCACTCAGGTGAAACCAGGTTTAACCAGACATAAAGAACAGATCCATGTCCAAGCCATTCAGTCACATAGAAAACTGGATGAGCTGACGAGCACCTGCTGATTTTAATGCATGAACAACAGACACTCGGTAGGGATGCGTTTCCAGGTCTGGGTGGAGTACTCGTCCGCATTATCAGCGTGATATGCCGGTCTCTTGCGACAGGCGTCGGGTTGATTTGACGGGACTCTGAAGCATTTTTTGTTGAACTGCAGTCACATTTTCTGGTCGCGTCTCGGAATGTTTTTTGACTTGTTCAAAACGGATCCTGTCTCACACCATTTTCGGACAAAGTGTTGCACGTCACTCTTTGCTGCCACTTTGACACTAAGCAAACAACTGACGACACAGTTTCCACGACTTTGTTGTCACATAACTATCCACAACGAACACCTGCTGCTAAACTGTGAGTACAAACGTTACCTTTGCACTGCTCCACACACGCTGACGCAGTCCGCACTATGCTCTGAACCGGCGTGGATCACGTGGCGGGAGTACACATGGTGTGTGGTGATATGTATCCGCTCGCGTCCAATCGCATCCACTCGTGCAGTCCACTCTTATTTGGCCCATCCTGTATAAAATAATTTCTCCTATCCCGATACAGATTTATAAACCCATGCAGATAGTCCTGAAAATTTTTGTTTGTGAATATTCAATACCTATGGCAATACTTGTAAGATTTATAACGAAAAACATGGGGCGTATGCAATACATGCTTGATGCATGAGCAGTTCATATCCTATTATCTATTGCAGACGCCCCACGTTTTTAGTTACAAATCGTACGCGTATTGTCGTAGCTATTAAATATTCACAAGAACAAATGTTCAGGACTATCTGTATGGGGTTAGGAACGTGTATGGTCCTGGGAGAAATTAAAGGTTGGGCAAATAAAAGTGGCCTGTAGAACAAAGTTCCAGGGTACAAAGAAACGCAACAGAGGAAACGAAATACAGTACTAATCTGACTATAGCACATGTTGAAAGTAACCAACAGTCATCTCTCGAAACTTTTTCTGGTGTGCGGGCACGTTTCGGAATTATTTTTACTTGTTCAGAACAGATCCTCTCTGGCGCCATTTTCAGACTAAGCGTTGCATGGCACTCTTTGCTGGCATTTTGACACCATTTAACTTCTCAGCAAACAACTGACCACACTGTTTCCACGACTTTGTTGTCACGTAACATTCCACAACGAACATCCGCTGCTCCACTGTAAGCACTATCATTCCCTTTGCACTGCTCCTCTCACTGAAACAGCCTGCACTACGCTCTGAACTGGTGTGGATCACGTGGTGTTTTGTTTCCGGGCCAAACCCGATGTTAGGATGAACTAGTTTTGCCTAGGACAAACCCGTTCATCATGTTACCGATAGGATAAAACAGTTCAGCATAGGACGAATCGGTTTATCCTAGTTAGAATTTACATGCTTTAGGATAAACTGGAACGTCCTAGTCTGAACTAATTTCACCTAGTTTGTATCTTCTATAAGCTTTTCAAAATAAACTTAATAAAGGAATAGAAATAAAATAGTCAATATGATTCATTAAAGTTATTTATAGCTAACTAGTAACTTCACATCTATCACTAGATCAACTTACATAAATCCATCCACAAAAATCACTTTATCTGCAATTTGCTTATTTTTGCAAGGTTTAGTTTGGTGGCACTTGGAATTGCACAGTACTTTGTTTTTCTTATAATTGCATTTGTTTGTTGCACGGTTTTTCATGTAACTGCATTTCACGAAGCCTTGTCCTGATCCAACAGAATGTTTTGTGGCTACAGACCTTAAAGATATTTCAATATCCTGCTTAATATCTCTCACATCTAAAAACTCCAGAACGCAGACGTCGAAATCAGTTCTAAATGAATAAAAAAGAAGTAAAACAAATATTTTTAACATTTTATAACAAAAAGTTACGGAAAATTTTAGTAAAATTACACCTGCAATAATGTTATAGAAGTACGCTATGTTTGGTGCCAACTTTGTAGAGTCCCTCATCAGTCTTTTGAAGTATTACTCCAATTATGTTTCGAAGGTCACCTCTATCTTTGTGTACATCTGGAATAGGTATGGTTACGTTGTCTCCAATATCAGCTGGTGGATGAGCTTTGTCAGAGAAAGCTTTCATTCTTTTAGCTTGTTTTTTTTTTAATTTTCTTTCGCAATTTTGCTAGCATTTTGAATGTCGTTTGTGTCAATTTTCACAATGTTATCATCATCACTGTCTTCGCACTGTTCAGTATTGCTATCATCTTCGATTGCCTTTATGTCATCTTCATCTTGAATATCATTTATGATTTTTTGAGGCAACGAGGAAGTGAAAAGTCTTCTCTGTGTTCGATTCCGAATAATCCTTTGTAAGGTAATTGTTTTATGCCAGAGTGGTAAGCTCGATTTTTCATGAATTGGACATACCTTAATCCTTCCGACCAATCCTTCGATTTGTTGTCCTTTAACCAAGAACTTATCATATTTCCAATGTCTTGGTTGGCACGTTCAACAGAATCCTGAATTTGCCTGTGACTTGGTTTTCCATTCACAATTTTCAGTTCTGACCAAAGCTTTGCGAATTCACTTAGTACATTATTGACAAATTCTCTGCCATTATCAGATTGAAGAATACTGTTAGGAATATGTCATTAAAATGATAAGCCACTTCTTCAGCCCTCTTTGATGTTAACGCACGAAGGAGAACAAATTTTGTGAGATGGTCTTGGTAAACTAGAATGAATTTTAAATTCCTGTCTCATTGTGTTTGGAAATCAATCAAATCGACTTGGCATCTGCTATTCATTTCCGAATGAAGAATTGGCTTTGAAACTAGCCCTCTATTCTTTATTGTCTTCTTTTGTTGACAAACATCACTCATTGATAAAAAGAGGCATATCACTTCCTTTGTGATATTGGGATATTTTTTTGGTGTCTCGGCTAACAGCCAATCGCGACCACCATGACAGCTACATGAGCTGCGTCAATCACATCATAAAGTTCATCAGCTGAAACAAAGTATTTTATATTCCCTTCACACTGTGCAATGAGTTTTTTCACATCACCAATTTTCAAAACAGCAAATCGTTACAGTTTTTTTTGTAATGACGTTCTTTTTTCCACCTTTTCCGCGTCTTCTACTTGTTTAACCAAATCCTCATATTCATCTACTGATAACACATTATAAATAGAAGACTTTTTGTTTTCACACTGCAAAATTTCCTCCAGCAACTTTTCTCTCCACAGCTTCTGATTGGCTTGTCTACTACACGAAGTCTCATCCAAGATGAAACACCTCGCAATAATTATACTAGGATTATAATAAAAAAATTTAAACGCAACAAGCAACATAACACGCGCACTCGCCGTTGCAAAATACCGTTCAAAACAAAGAACAGTGCGAGCAAAGAGCGGTTGAGAGGTGCGAGGGGCGAACCAGAGATGATTCGGGGATTCCCCGTTCGTACAGACAGCGACATGCGTTCCGACTAGTAAAATTAGATCGGACTAGGACGTACCAGTTTATTCTAAAGCATGTAAATTCTAACTAGGATAAACCGATTCGACCTAGCTAAACTGTTTTATCCTATCGGTAACAGGATGAACGAGTTTGACCTAGGCGAAAGTAGTTCATCCTGAAATCAGGTTTGGCCGGTAACAATTATAACCATACATTCACGTACAATCGTATATACTCGTCTGGGCCACTTTTATTCGCCCCATCCTGCATTTTATATTCTTTAGTCCGATTTAAAAACGTTGTATTAAGAATTTATTTTTATTTGAAGAAATGATTTTTAGTCTTCTTTGTCTCCGATACTACCCGCACAACATGCTGGTCGTGCAGTGCAGCTAAAATGTTACCAACATTTTCCACTCACACTCTCACCCCTACCGAAAAGATCGACAAAATACAGTAACTATTGGGTTGTCATCTAGTTCTGTGCTCTTTTTAAAATTTCAAGTGTCTAGCTCTTCGGGTAGTTCGTCCAAAATCTGTTGCAAAATTTGAACCAAACAGACAAACAAGAAAACATTAAAACGTGTTAATAAAAAGGGGGTCGAAGTCTGCCGGTACGTTACTCAAGCAGACACATCACCATTCGCCACTGCTGGAATCAGGCGAAATCAACAAGTAAAAACACCAGTTCAAAGAATTTGATAGTTTTCTGCAAGTGAAAGGCTAGAAACACAGAAAAGGAAACAAATTACTGCGGTCGGTAAAAAAATACAAAGATGTTTGAGGGAGTTATTATTATTAAAACTAACGCCAAAAGGAAACAATGCTGCAGGAAGTGCTTGAAAAACCTTTTGAGTCTGCCCGAAGATGATTGGTGTGATACGAACATTTTCATTAATGTTAAGTGGTAAATATGCTTTACATTATCGTTTTAGTTTACAAAAATATAACGATGTTTACACACTATGTACACATTAACTTTGTTCGAAACTGTGCTCTGTGCCTCGTGATGACTGGGTGTTGTGTGCTGTCCTTAGGTTAGTTAGTTTTAAGTTCTAGGGGACTGATGACCATAGCTGTTAAGTCCCATAGTGATCAAAGCCATTTTTGTGCTCTGTGGGCAAGTTCATCTTGCAGTTGGCGTAAGATATGTCCGATTTCAAGCTGCTACCACATACTACTGATTGAATTATACTCATAAACACTATCATCATTATGACATTGAACAAAACTAAGAATTCGAGCCAAAAACCAGGAAAAAAGTCACGCCATGATAACACGTTAGGGAATCTACAGCTCACCAGTCATCCGCCAAGTCCAAACTTATTTATCCAAGCACCGTTCACTGGCCTGCAAATCAATGATTGCGATATTTGCTATACTCTAAGCGCAGTCATGCTTTCGTTTCTTCGTTTCTGTAACCGTTGTCCTCTAATCCACAGTCTGGCCATGAAAATCTCTCTGCCACTAGTTCAGCGACTATAAGAGCGCTGCAACGAAAATCTTCTTCAGCAGCTACGAACAATGTCTGGCGATTCGTTGGTGCAACATGCTTTGGAGTGCTATGGATTCTATCAACACAGCAATATGTAGACTATGTGCCTCCCTTGTCATTCCTCTTCAGAATGATATCGGTAACAGTGGACCAGATACACTTTTACTTATAGCGACATTTCTGAGAAAAATGCTCGAATCGCTGGGCCCCTACAATCGCGCACAACCAGGCAACTTAGTTTTTCTTCTAACTCTGGTAGGTCAGATAGTAGTTAGGGCGTGGCGAGATGGGCTTTCCCCATGGGCGCAGGCACACGGGGCGGGAAAAAACAAAACAAAAAAGCCGGTTGAAGAACTAACCGGAAGAAGTACTTGGGTACTCTTATTCCTCTCACCTTCTTACGAGAAGCAGCCTTTCCATCGGTCCGCAAGTGTAAACGCACGCTACTGTGACACAGTCATTTCAGCAGTGACATTTCGTCGAAACAGAACCGTAAAGAAACGATTGCTACCGAACAGATCTCTACAGATCTCTCGCGTTAACTTGGGCTTGGTTTCTCGGGTTTCATCAGTGTCTCTCTGTTTAAAATGAGTTTCTCGGCCCCATAAAGACACTTTGCTTTGACGAATGTGTTGTAGTATCTCAGTTTGATGCGTTTTGAATTGCATTTTTTGTTGTGGATGTCTCTTGTAAGCCTGAAAGCCGTTTTCATTTTGTGACAACGAATTTTGCAACCGATCTTACGCAGAACAGTTCCCTGATTGGTTTCGGCTATGTATTTAAAATGAGAAACTCTCTCCATTTTCCTATATTTAGTTTTTAGAATTTTCGGTGCCAGATTGTTGCTGGACACGACACGTATTTTGAATTTTTAAACGGTATTTCGTGCCCTACAGTGTCTACTGTTTCTTTAAGAATTTCTATTTGTTTTGTGCAGTTAGAACCTCTTGATAGAGATCCGCCAGATCGTCTGCGAAAGTGACATAGTCTACTGTGATATTAGTTCTTCCTCCTGCTTTTTAGGGATCCGTACCACAGTAAGTAAAAACCTCACCCTTATAAGATCACTTTGTTGTTGTCTGTATGTCTCTCGGTCTGTCTGTCTGTCTGTATGTCTGTCTGTCCGCCTGTTGAGAAGCCACACACTAAGCTCTACGGTCCCTTGCAATGTAAAAAAATTTAAGGTTCAAGTCAACTTAATCAAAAGACACTACCATTTATGTCACATATTTTGATACTCGCAATCTCATTCACCAAAATATATAGGGTAGTTCCTGTTGACCTAGAATCATGAAATTTGTCTAGCAGGAAGGTTTTACGGTACAAGTGAAGGAAAAAATCCTAAAATTGTTATCCATCTGTCTGTCTGTAGCCGGCCGAAGTGGCCGAGCGGTTGTAGGCGCTACAGTCAGGAGCCGCGCGACCGCTACGGTCGCAGGTTCGAATCCTGCCTCGGGCATGGATGTGTGTGATGTCCTTAGTTAGGTTTAAGTAGTTCTAAGTTCTAGGGGACTTATGACGACAGCTGTTAAGTCCCATAGTGCTCAGAGTCATTTTTTGTCTGCCTGTACGTCTGTTATGACCCCCTTTTCTCAGGAATTACAAATAGCAAATGCGCAAAGCACAAAAAAATTTCAACTTAGAATTACAACATTCTCTAAAATCTTGGAATATCAACGACAGATATCTTGCCAGTATTGATATCGATAACGGCAAACATCGCGGAGATTCTCGATTCGCGGAATGGATGAACTGTCTGTACAGGGTGTAACAAAAAAGTACGGCCCAAGTAGACGTAGATGAAGAAATTATGTTATATGAACATGGGTCTGGAAACATTTTGTTTCCATGTTATATCTCATTTTCTAAAACTCATTAATTATGGGAAACACACATGAACAGAACACATCAGCATACCACATGCAACTCTTTCTTACAGATGTTCAGTATTCCCTCCGAGGAAATTAATACATCAACTCGCCGTCGTAGTGAATCTCGTATGCACTGATGCACCCGTGGAGTACTGCGTATGGTTTCGCAGCCTTCCCTAGTACGGAGAAGGAGACTTTGAATATCTTGTACAGGGGGTTCCATACAGAAGAGCTTTCGAAAGCCCCCAGAAATCCAGCGAGAGTGGAGACTACGCAATTGATCTTTTACCGAATCTGTTGTTTAGAAGCCAATGAACATTAACACTAAAATGAAGAGGTGCTCCATGGTGCATGAAGTACATGCTTTATTGTACAGCAAAAGGTACATCTGCTAACAGTTCTTTTACTTTGTCCGTTGAGCCTGGGTGGAGGAAAGTGAGACCCTACGAAACAGTCACCAACAATACCGGCCCAACACATTGACATAAAATCGTTGTTGATGACTTACTTCGACAGTTGCGTGAGGATTGACGTCTGCCCGTACATGCCAACTTTGAAAATTTAGATTCTGATCTCGTTGGAACAAGTTGGAGACAATGAGTTGTATCATGGAAACAAAGCGCTTCTAGACATACGTTCATATAATATAATTTCTTTGGCTACGTGTGAGGAATGTGTTCTAAATTCGTACCGTACATTTTTGTTACACCCCGTATACGAGGGCTATTCGGAAAGTAAGGTCCGATCGATCGCGAAATGGAAACTACAGAGAAAATCCGATGAAGCTTTGCACAGATGTTTTGGTCAGTGTCTTGTAGTATGCTCTTCGATGGAGTCACGTCACTCTTCTCAGTTCTGAGCGCACAGTGAGCACGTAAAAATGCCTAGAAAATAGTGCTTCCCGCCAAGTACGAGTGCCTGTGAAAGATTTCGCCCTATTTCGTGGAGCATACACAACGTAACTGTCATGCATTTCCTTCTTCATGCAGCGTTTTCGACGGCAAGTGTTTCAACGCCCACCATACAGCCCGGACTTGGGTCCCTTTGACTGTCATCTCTGTCCACATGAACCGCTGGCTATGAAGAAAACATTTTGGCTCGTATATCAAGCTGCAGATCAGCGTAGATAATTGGCAGAAAGCTGAGGCGGCTGCCTTCTATGACGAGGGTATTCAAAATTTGTTACAATGCTACGACGAACATCTCAGACGGAGCGGCGACTGTATACAGGAGTAGCTGAAAGATATAGCTAATTGTTGCATACAAAACATTTTTGATTTTCATAGTGGTTTCCACTTCGCGACCGATCGGATCATACTTTCCGAATAGCCCTTTTACATAATTAAGTTTGTACGGAACCCTCGGAGCACGCTAGCCCTAACTCCAACGTGGCCAATTTTTAGTTATTATTCGGGTACACTCATATTTGCAAGTCTTTTTCCAATGTGGTTAATGACGAAACTAAAAGGGGCATAGGAGGAGATAAGAGTTTAACTATTGGGATCACCTTCTATGCTTACGGGTAACGTACGAAAGATGACCGTGCGAATATTAGGCCGTACGAAATTTTGCTTGAGATAATGAGGTGGACAAGTGCTTGCAATCGTTTCAGGTATGTGATGGGGGTGTATTGAACTCCATAAGGGTCAGATTTTCAGTGACGACTGCTGAGCGAAGTCAGGCAGCAGCAGCCAAATCTAATTACATCAGCGGATACAAACAGGTTGCCTTAGCGAGCGCATCAACTTCCCACGCCGGTTTCGCAGCATCAGCGTCCTAGAGGATCGCAGCGGTGGCAAGTTTTCTTGCGCTCTTACGAAGACATTTCTACTCATTCCTCTGAAGTTAACTCGAAAGAATATTAACGACTCTAAAGACCTTTCATTTACCTGGTTGAAGTGCAATGTAGACTCTACTTGAGCCTCGGTCATCATGTTTCTTTATGTATCAATGTGCACGTGCACAATGGACAGTTATGCGTGTTTTCAGTGTTTCTAAAAGGTTTAATATATTTTCACACAGGGCATTCAGTACTCCGACGCAACGATAATTATCTTAGATAATGTATCCCTGGATGAGCAAAACCACGGCAAAACGCAATAAGAAAAACATTTCACAATCACATATTAATATTATCTCTATTGGTTGTGTTTCACTGGTGCCGAAGAACGTGTCAATTTAGGACGGATAAGATTTTTCTCAGGCTTTTAATATCTCTGGCTAACATACGTACGGCAAATAACGGTCATACGGTAATTCGTACAAGCATATTTCTGCATGCAGTTTATCTTTGGAAAAAAATGGTTCAAATGGCTATGAGCACTATGGAACTTAACATCTGTGGTCATCAGTCCACTAGAACTTAGAACTACTTAAACCTAACTAACCTAAGGACATCACACACATCCATGCTCGAGGCAAGATTCGAACCTGCGACCGTAGCGGTCACGCGGTTCCTGACTGAAGCGCCTAGAACCGCACCGCCACACCGGCCGGCTACCTTTCTAAGTTTTAGAAAATGCATGAAGGTTTTATAAGTTTTTGAAGTTCTCAACTGATTCCTGAAGTCGTCTTGGCTACAAATTGTGTTCATAGGTGGCAGACAGAAGTTTATCGAAACCACTCATTTTTAACAGTGAATCAATGTGACAACTCTTTTATAGGTAATTACCCTAAAGTTACCAACTACCCATCTGTAAGTAGTGGGCAAGAAGTAAAGCTGTCCACGACTCTTATGTTTCTTACGCACCTTTGGGGGCTTGGCTGTGTTGAAAATGATACTTGTTTATTGTTTCGAAAAGGACCGTGTGTTCCAAAGGTGCGTAAAAAAATATCCGAGTCGTGGAAAGCTTTATTTCTTGTCCAACCCTCTTATGCATCGCTTCCTGGCATGGGGACACCTAATTTTCGGTTAATTTCTCTCGTCTTTGAAGTCTGAGGTGACCTTAAAAGCGCAGATACCTTATATGAGGACTAATTATTGTTTGGAGACTATCTGCAAGATGGCAGTGTATGCTTCTGTCTGTAGGTATGCGTTGTAATACGTTTGTTGCTACTTATGGAAAATATTTTGATGTTTTTGCAGATATCTGAATCGTACAAATGTTTATTTTCATGAAAATCACTTGTGTCCTCACATGATGATTTTACCTGTCATGATAATTTTCTATTACTGTTTTCTGTTCATACAGAATTTTGATTTTCTTTCACTTTATTCTTTTATAATAAAATTTTTTTATTATTAACAGCGCTCGGTCATTTCTGAAACATACAGAATGTAGTCGGTGGTTTTAACCAAACTTCGAGAAATTAATTTCATGTGCGTACATAACGATTAAGATATTTATTGTTATTTTCCGAAACTAAGTAAGGTTATATTATTCCATCAGGACGACAGACAGATCGCATTGGTCAGCCTAGTTATTCGAGGACAATACAATTCTTCCAAATAAAGACCGAAGTAAGAACATTCGGCAGGTTACGCAGAAATTATCCAAATTCTGGAGCCGTCTCAGAAGCTGACTTGGGTTGGTATGGTGACTGACAATGATCCTTCATTTTTAGTGGATCCCATCATTGTCATACGTCATCAGAAAAAGTGATACAGACAATAATATTCACAACAATGAAATAAGTGCAACAAATAACTGAAGTTGAAACTGAAATTCGAAGAGATCATAGTTTAACAGATTAACTTATTGGTACACAGAATATTTCTCCATTTCTGGTTCTGAACTGAAGATATATTTCGGTATAGCGCTGGCAATAACGTACTTGCGATATCCGAGAATACGAAAATATTGGTCTGGAAACTGGCTTACGCATGAACCTGATTGCAGATGCTATGCCTCGTAGAAGATATGGAGATCTGTGCCGTTTCCTACATTTCAAAGACGTTTTTACAATTCCTCATGACAATATTGACAATGCAGTGAGATTACGGCCAACTTTGGAACCCCTGCATCACAGCTATAACAGGGCTTTCCAACCTGAAGAACTTCACAGTGTTGATGATGGTTCAAATGGCTCTGAGCACTATACGACTTAACTTCTGAGGTCATCATTCGCCTAGAACTTAGAACTAATTAAACCTAACTAACCTAGGGACATCACACACATCCATACCTGAGGCAGGATTCGAACCTGCGACCGTAGTTGTCGCTCGGCTCCAGGCTGTAGCGTCTAGAACCGTACGGCCACACCGGCCGGCAGTGTTGATGAGATGGTGATTCCATTCAAAGGGAGATCATCATTGAAGCAGTTCCTGTCATAGAAACCGAAGAAAAGGGGCTACAAAATGTGGGTGCGAGCAGGTGTTTTTGGTTATGCTTCGAACCGTTTCAGGGCGCCGCAGGAGGACACAATGATATCTCTGAATGTGGGGCAGCAGGAGACGACCTGCTCTGCCTGAGTCACGACATTCATGGAAAGAACCACTAGGTTCATGCTGACACTCTTTTCAGTAGAGTTCCCTTGGTGATAAAACTGAAAGAGCGAAACATAAGGTACGATGTATCATTCGCAGTAACAAGCTAGGGATATAATCATAAAATAAGAGAATCGACAGTTCTTCAGGAGTAACATTAACTGAGGCGTTACTGCCGCAAGATGGATTGACAAGTCACTTGTAACTATTGTATCATAACCTGCTGGAAGAGAATCTGAAGGAATTAGTCGAAAGAAAAATAAGTTAACAGAGATCATAAGACCCCACTGTACTGGTGTTTATAATAAGCACGTGGGAGATGTCGACCTGATGGATTCTTTGGTTGCCCCCTACAGAAGTGACATTAGAAACCTTAGGTGGTACATCAGGATTTTATACCACATATGTAACTGTAGAAAATGCCTGGACACGTTAGAAAAAGAGTAAACAAATAAATACGAATCTGCTACCATTGAGAATTAGAGTGGCCTCTGAACTAAAACAGAAAGGGAAAGCAGAGATTACAATTAATAAAAGAGGTAGACCTCCAGGTGAAAGTTCATTGTTGTCGAAACATTAAAAAAAAACACAAAGACAGTCTGAATTAAGATGCGCAGGTGGGTAGCACTGGCCTGCCAACTCAAGTGGTCCAAATGCCAACAGGTATCACGATCAGGACTGTAGACGGAAAACACGTTCATATGTGAGAAGTATAATGTTGCTCTGTGCCCTGATTATATGAAACAATTTCTTCCACAAAATAAAATCCAAAATAGTATGTACACTTTCCATGTATTGTTTTATATTACTAACAAATGTCCTTTCTAAGACGCAGGAGTTTTTTTCTCACTGCTCTTGTATGAGGACACATCTCTATTGTGGTACGGGAGTATTTGCGAGGTAATTGTAATGAATTACGCATAAGATAGCTGTTATGGCATCAAAAAGTATATCACATTCTTTTCTCAATTTCGGCTTGATAATTTGTTCGTGAAAGGGATAGGAAGTGGACCAGAAGTAAATCTGTCCTCGATTACTGGAGTCGGGTGTTCTTTTACACCCTTTTAGGAGACATGGTAGTGCTGGAAATGATACCTGTATACCCCTGATACACTTGTCTTATACTGACATGAGAAATGGCTCGCCCAGTTATGGAAGCCTTAAAAGTTTTACATGAAATTTCAGCCACGGTTGAAACTTGTATTTTTAAGTACACGAGGCAGTGTTTTACTTGCAACTTTTCTTATAATGGAACTCCACGTGCGTGTCTATACTGTGAAAGTTTCTTCATTTCTACATAACTACTGCAACAGACGAGGTCGTGCTGAGAGGTGAAGCCTCTGAATTTTTTATTGTCCTCAATATCGGTTGAGGTATAGCATATTACTCGGCCGACTTCCCAGCATCCCTGACGCTAGTTGCAACCCTCTGCCACTATAGGGTTCCGAATTGTGGTATGTTAATATCGCGGTACATGAGAAATAGCGTGCTGTAATCTAACTTCCAATTCGAAGTGTTCTTCCACACATGGGGAACACTCTCCTTCGGCTTCAGAATGCAAGACCACACACGCGAGCGCTGCAACCTCTGCAATCATCCTCCATACAGTCCCGCCTTCGAGGACTTCACTTTGATAGTGATGAAGCGGTGAAAGCTGACGTAAGGTTGTGGCTCCGTCAACAAAATCAAACATATTAAAGTGACAGTATCAACAAACTGCTCTCTCGTTTGGAGAAATATGTTCGTCACCTGGGTGACTACGCTGAGAAATAAATATGTAGATATGAATAATAAAGCTGTATAAAGGTAACAAAGTTTGTTTTATTCAAAAACTTTAAGATTTTTCACATATGAAATTCAAAGGTATTTCTTTTCACTGCGCCCTCGTACATCCACGGAACTTACTTAATGTAGTCAAGCTTTATTCTCGCCCTATACTTTTTGCCCCGCCTCGATCATTTTCAGTGGACTATTGGAGTCTCGACTGTGGGGATAATCTAAAGTGAGAAGTAGGCACGAGATTACGAACCCAAATGACAAATTTGTCTCTCATGTTGATAAAAGAACTCCTCTCATGAAAGTACGTCACAATATCACCAGAAGAACTGTACATAAAGTTGTGAAAAGACCTGAAAACTGAGCTGTAATTACGAACACTTTATCTTAACAGTTGAAAATTACTCCTTCGTTTTTATCCTCAAATAGTTTCAACAATTTTTTAAACGTGTAACCATTTAGTAAGAATTCTTTCATTTATAACATCAAAATTAACCACACTCGCTGTCAAAAGGTCACATTTTTGTAAGAATTATTTAACTTTAAACTTGTTCGTACTATCGCCTCCAGAAGCACTTTGTATAGGGCGCACCCTTACGTTGCGAAGGGTCATTTCCTCAAAACCAACTTGAAGATTTACTTTATTACTCTTATCAAAGTAAGCTGATTTCTTATTAACGATTGTCGTACGTTAGATTGTTGTTAAATTAAATCTGTGTTTAACGAGACACCTTCGGGAAAATGGGGTATGAAAACAGTTTGTTTACAGAATACAGCCCTTTTTCGAAGATTTTGCGGAAATCTCTTGTTTTAGGTGTATGCGCATATAATGTCGATGATGAAGTAAGGCACAACTTAATCAGTTTTAGCATAGAGCTTGCCTTTCTGCAACTCATTTCGGAAAAAGTTCTTTCAACGATCTACCACATTTATTTCAACAAAAAAATGACCCATAAACGACTGGATATCTCCTCTCGACATCGACGCAAACTATCCGTAAGGCAAAACCATACTTTTGTGTAAAGTCAGCTACGAATTCAGAAACGTGTGGGAACAACTTAGACACATTGACAAATACTTTACTCCACCGAAATAGTTAGTTTCTTTAAGTATTTCTGTTCATTAAATGTATGTGACCTGTGGTAGTAGTAGGAGTAGTAGTAGTTTCATTCATCTGTCGATCAGTTTTACGAGGATATTGGATGAAGTTCGTTCGAGTGCACGAAATATTTCCAGGAATCCAGCCGGGTTGGAGACTCCATTTTTTGTCAGAAAAATGGTTCCTTAGTCCGAGGGCCACTAGAGAATAAATGTACGAGCGTAATCTCAAAAGTAAGGTCTCCTATTTTTTTATAAGTACATAGACCTGTTTATTTCAACAATGGTTTACATCAGTTTACAGCTTGAACATTTAGCTATTTTTCGACATAATCACCACTTCTGTCGATGCGTTTTTGTAGACGCTATGGCAGTTTTTGTATGCCCATGTTATACGAGCTCGCCGCCGTGCTGTTCAGAAAGTTAACCTCTTATTTCACCTCGTCGTCGGAGCTGAATCGTTTTCCGGCCAAATGTTCTTTTAACCTAGGGAATAGGTGATAGTCTCTGGGCGCCAAGTCAGAACTATAGGGTGGCTGGGTGGGTGATTATGTTCTACTGAAACTGTTGCAGGAGAGCAACGGTTTGCCGAGCGATGTTTGGGCGAGCGTTGTCATGGAGAATGTGTACGCCCTTGCTCAACATTCCTCTTCTCAGGTTCTGAAATGCCCGTTTGAGTTTTTTCAGAGTCTCACAGTACCTGTCAGCGTTAATTATGGTCCCAGCGATTCAGCTTCGACGACGAGGTGAAAGAAGAGGTTCATAACTTTCTGAATAGCATGGCGCGAGTTGGTAAGACATGGGCATACAAAAACTGCCACAGCGTCTACAAAAATGCATCGACAGAAATGGTGATTATGTCGAAAAACAGCTAAGTGTTCAAGCTGTAAACTCATGTAAACCATTGTAGAAATTAACAGGTCCATGTGCTCATAAAAAATAGAAGACATTACTTTTGGGATTACACACGTATTATTGATTTCCTTTTAGCCATTCTTTACTGAAAGTCTGGATATTAGAAAATTACTACAATGTAATTTGTCATTGGTATTTACTGGAATGAACCCATACCTGAAGATATTTGTCACCTTAATGAGGATATGGGAAATAGAATTCCATTAAGCTGCTACTGGAGAGTTGACTGTGAAATGGAAAAGCTAATAACTATACCTAATTAACAGAATAAGGTGCTTTTCTAATATCTATAAATGATCAAAATCAGCCAAATTCTTGTCATAATTTAAAAAAATTAATAGTAATTAATGCTAAAAGTAACGTAACGTGATACATAAATGCTATTCTGCAAGCAGTAGAACCAAGTTGATTAGGAGCGTTACGTTTCGTCAGTAACAAGGGTTTATAGCCTCATTACACAAGTGTACAGCCGAAATAAGCTGGTTGTAAAAGTGATGTCAGAAGCAGCAGAGTAGGAAATATTAATAGTTGAAGTCATGAGCAGTGCAATTTCGCGGCGGCATAATGGCGGCGCTATCTGAGGTGGTACGATCAATACCGGTCGGTCGATAACAGTGGCGCATTGCGGAACCCGCCTCAGCACAAGCCGAAGCCAAATTACATTCACGGCCCTACCCCGACTACACGTTTGACGCCCCCACAACCACTCTAAGCCGCACACAGAACTTATGACACTTCTTGATACGGCCTCCAGATGGCGCTCTACGCACATCATCAGCTGCAAAACTTCGTCAACAAGTTGCTCCCATTATCAATTATGCTACCGTTTTTTGTAGGATGAGAAGTGCGGATGAAACTTAAAGAGGTGCAATCCATCCACTGGATGATCGTCAGAGTCTACAAAGGAAGGAAGGGTTTTAGGACCAGTCGACGGAGTACAAGCTCGGAATGGGCAAGGTTAGCGCAGGAAAATGGTCGTGACCTTTTTGAACGAATCATTCTGGCATTCGCATTAAGTGATTTTAGGAGAACCTAAATCTGGATGGGTTGCCGGCTATTTGAAACCTACTTCAAAATGAGAGTACGGCATATTAACCGTTGCACCACATCGCAAGGCTATTAGCACCTACATCGAAGTTCTCCAAGGTATGTGGATTTATTGAGAGCACTTCACGTTCTGATTACATTACATCTAGATAATGAAATGTGAAGCTGGACAAATAGTGGGGAAAACTTCTCTGCTGTTCCTTTGAAACCGGAAAACTATATGGATGGTGGCCGGACAGTTTTGAACCCTGGTCTTTCTCGCCAGTTTCATCTCTAAAATACTGCTCCATCACGACATATCTTCAATGAGCAAGTGTAATATGCATAACTACCAAAACATTTACGACTTTAGACTTCTAATGTTTTTATCAGAGACAAGGCTTTCGTCTGGAGCGCCCCTGGGAAGTGTGATAGTACCGCTTTTGTTCTCTATACACATAAACGATCTGAAACGTTGGGCAGCCATCTGCGACTGTTTGTCTGTGACAGCGTAGTGTACGGGAAACTGTCGTCGGCAAGTGACTGTTGGAGTTTACAGTATGACTTAGAATTTCTATTTGGTATGATGAATGTAGAAAAAAGTAAGCTAATGTAGATGGGTAAGAAAAGCAACCCTGTGTTTTTCAAATGTGCTGCTTGACACAGTCGCCGTCCTGGATGGCCGAGCGGTTCTAGGCGCTACAGTCTGGAACCGCGTGACAGGTTCGAAACCTGCCTCGGGCATGGATGTGTGTGATGTCCTTAGGTTAGTTAGGTTTAAGTAGTTCTGAGTTCTAGGGGACTGATGACCTCAGAAGTTAAGTCCCATAGTGTGCAGAGCCAATTGAACCATTTTGACACAGTCAAGTCGATTAAATTCTAGGCGTAATGTAGCAAAGCGATATGAAAAGCAACGAGCACGTAATGACAGTTGTAGAGAATTCCAGTGCTAAATTTCGGTTTATTCTAGGAAATTGTAGCTCATGTATAAAACAGACCGCGTAAAGAACACTCGTGCGACCGATTCGTTAGTGCTGATCGAGTATTTGGAATCATTTGGAATCCCCATCAGGCCAGGTCAGGAACACGTCGAAGCAATTCAAAAGCATGCTACTAATTTGGTGGCTCGATAAACAAGAGAATATTACGGAGATGCTTCGTGAACTCAGATGGGAAGCGCTTGTGGGAAGGCGACGTTCTTTTCGCCCGTGTGAAAAGTATCATGTGGGCCACGGCTGCGAAATATGGTTTTTACCAACTTCAGTTTCCCATGTGGCGAGTGGTCTCGTAGAATAACAAGTTCTTCCCCCGTCTGCACGCAGCTAATCCTACTATACAGTAATTGTTTCTCAGTTGTGTGTACGTGCTTTACTTCAAAAGTTTTCAGAGAGTTTAACTAAGCGGGATATTTACTGGCATCGTCACGTTTAATGTGTTACAGAGTACTCAAGATGGAGTGCAGCTCTGAATCACGGACGATAAATGCCTTTCATAAGTGAACTCCGATTTCAAAGTCACGATTCAGAACGGCAACCAAGAGGAGCATCCTGTTTAGACCTTTCAATGTATGCTACCACATGACTGCGCTGTTCACTTAAAGCATAGATCAACATACTCCTACGTTATTGAGTACACAAATTTCTGTGCGCCAGTATAGCTAAAACAAGTGTGTACTGTTTCAACAAATAAGATGGTGAAAGACACCACATTGTTAAGAAGCTACATTCCACCAGCAGCTGTGGCACAAATCCAAAATGGTTTCGTAAGTCACTGAAAGCATATGAAAAATCGCTCCGTTGTAGTGCCAGCAACGGTTTGAAATTATGGGGTCAACGGAATCTACCATTAATCTTCACCGGATATCATAGAGTGGGTAACCAATTTCAGCACAGAATTTGCGGTAAGTCTGGCCATGAAATGACTATTCTCTCCCTGATGAAAAGTCGATAACATTGTATGTCATTAAACTTTTAACACTTCACAGAGCCAGGATCGTGCGAAAACCTTGTAGGAATGTAGTAGACGAGCACTATCGGTTTCCATGACCGGTGACAATGGCATTTTAATACTGAAAACATTGAGAACGTAAGTGCTGGAACACTGTCAATCATCGAAAAACAAGATTTGGGAAACTCGTCAAATTTCTGAAATTTAAATCATCATGTCTCAACAGTGGTTCACACAGTGTAAAAAAATTAAGAGAAATTTAAGAAATACAGTTTTCTGGAAAGTAAACGTAAAATCATAAACTCCTGCAAACACATCCATCTAGTTTATGCTGTCCCTCGACCTCACAGTTTCCAGACTCACACTTCACCATGCCCGACACACTTACACGTCATATAACTATCGGCGAAATGATTTATTGACCACTTATCCTGCGTTAATTGTCTCTCTTCGAAGACGACTACTAGTAAAATATGAGAGACGTTTTTCTTGGATGCGCTACGCTCCAGCCAAATTACCGAGTACGTTACTTGTGACCTTATGCAAATCTGCATCTCGCTGTGAAATCCGTGAAGGCAATGTCTGTAAATCAGTCTTTTGCTGGTGTTAAAAAACTGTTCGCCTCTATTACGAATGGTAAAGTGGCTTCGAGTTCAGTTGACTTTATAAGCCTCTTAGATGTCTGAACAGCTGAACGTTTTAATAATTCACAGATATCTAAGGGTACTATTTTAAGGACTGGGGCTTATTCTCAACACAACTACGGCCCGAGGAGGTAGACTGTTACTTCACTTCCAGCACTGTCGTCATTGGTAGACATGACAGCGAATGTGGAAACGAATAAATAGATGCAATTTGAAAACTGGAAATTCGATTGAATTCCGTATGTAGTCAGTCAACATATGTAATCCCATTTTATCTCCATGAAAACTTTGGGAATAATAGAAAGATTAAAGCTTTACGTCCCATCGGTGCTGAAGTCATTAGAGGCGATATTTGGCAGTATTCGGAGTATTTGAGAAGTATTTTCTGTGGTAATCTATGCACGTCAACAACAGTAAGGTTTCACATGATGTACGAACAAAATCAAAAGTTTCTTATCCTTACATCCATTGTTTCCATGAACTATTAAAGTGGTGGCCAGAAAAATCTACACTAAATAATTATTAACACAAAATTAGAAGGTGACATCGCAAAACACGATAGAAAAATAGTTCTTATCATAAATCATCCACAGTCTAATTTTAGGCTGGTTTGTACTTCGTTAATGTTCTAAGCACCATCCGCTATAGTAATGTAAAACATAACAAGAGTGTACCTTAAATAAACTTCATGCAAATTTATCTCCAACTCCCATCCCGTACAGTTTTTCCATCTCCTGTCAGGGAAGAAATATTCAGACTAATTAAACTAATCGAAATTTAAATGGGCAATACTCATTAGCAAAACTTTACTTCTAAATTTTTTTGTATGTATAATCTGAGCGGTGAACTAGTTCACTAGAGAAAGTGCGGAGAGCCACCCAAAGCCACTTTTAGACGAAATGACATGTCGTAGTTTAAGTGGCGAGTTACAGGTAGAGCACTGACGGCCCTGTCCAGTCCAATACGTTTATGAGTGTTTCCAGCTGAGCAAGGACTAAGCCGTATTTTAATCTGAAGCACAAATTAAGCTGGAACGTCAATCAAGTAGCTCAAATATCACGTACGCTGCACTTATAACATGTTCGTTATTGAGTCATACGTTGTCTCTTGCTTTCTGCAGTTACCCTGATGAAGGCGGAACTGGGCTCCTGGAAGGAAAGTAAGAAAGGATAGGTAGAAGGACAGAGGAGGGAAGTTTATATTCTAACGTCCCATAAACAATGAGATCATAAGTGACAAAGCACGAGCTGAGATTCAACAAGCAGGATTAGGAATTCGCTAGTGACCAATAGAAAATATCGGCACTCGTCTAAAGTGATTTAAAGCAACCTGGGAAAACTTAATTCTGACTGGCAAGAGGAATCTGAACCATCTCGAATGCGAGAGCTGTGCGTCAATCATTGAGACAACTCCCTCGATAAGACCGTCTATAGGACGCAGTGTTGTTCCTTGACACTGCTCGGAAGGTGGGTCCTAGGAAGCTGTGGAGATATCCTGTTTGTGATGTACAAAGGCATTATCTAATAGTCTCTCACTGCAATTTTCTGAGAGAATGTGACACTCGCTGTGACTAGCACCTATGGATTGCACCCACGACGAATCCCAAAGATCATCTTTGAACCTTCTCTCTTTCAATCCTGTTTCGTATGAATCTCCGACAGGAGAAAAACACTCAGTAATGGGTCGGATGAAAGTCTAAGTAACTAAATTATATTTTCCAAGATTTGCTGTAATGCAGCGTAGCGTAGTGTGTAGTTTCCCTGTTCTAGATTAGTATAGTTGTTTCATCTTGCGTCGCTGTGGACGGTATGGTTAAATATTTCATTATTGTGTATCTCTCGTTACGTATGACGTAACCAACCTATTTAGAATCTTTTAGCTTGTTCGCAGGGAATGGATTATCTTACATTTACTTGAAAGGAATGTCCGTGGCCAATGTTACCATCAACTGCTAATATTGTGCAGACTTAATAGCGGTGTTCGATCGATTTCAAGGCGACAGTGGCACTACTAAAGAATAGCTCTCATGACAGAGCCGCATGAAGTTTACTTTACATATACTCCAAAGGTCCATTGAATTCTATTGACATATTCTGGTTTTGCCTTGCTGTCAAGTCATTTTACGCGCCCGTGTCACGTTTTATCAATATTTAGATGTATAATCTACATGTCGAGATTTACCAAAAACGTTGAATGAGACAGGAAGGCTTCTTCTCTTTCGTGTTCTCTTTTCCATTTATCCATATTTAAGGCTAGCTGGCAATTGTTCCACCACTGCAGTACTGCACTCCAGAGACACTTAAAATAAATGAAGAGAGGTGCTTTGTGTGGTGATGGTGACATAGCGATCCGCATCTGCGCAGGAGGTCAACCTGAAACAGTAGCCTGACCTTCGGCAGCGCCACTTTGGATCACGTTACGATCTACGCTTGCCTGCACTCGGTAGCCGACAGCTCGGCTTGTTCACATTCTTCAGCTAGTTGCAATTCATTCTCTTGTTTTAAGCTTGCAGCCATTTGTTTTGCAACTGTTATTTCGACGACACCAACTGGCAGCTTCTCTTGAATGTACTTACTTGCATCAACAATGCAAACCATGAGAGAGAAATAAAATGATCACTGAAATGTTATCCTGAAGTTCCAGAAACCAGTATTAATTTATTGGCAGATCGTACAAGGGATCCGTAGTGAGGAGGATCTGTCAGTCATTTATAAAGATTACTAAAAAATGTTTCGAACAGTGGAAGCATAGGTGGGACAATTGTATTAGTTGTAATGGAGAGTATTTTGAAGAGGATAAGGCTGTTTTGTAAAAAAAAAAATTGAAAATATGTAGCTTTTAAAAATAGTTTCGGTTATTTTTTAGTACCCCTCGTACCTATCCAAAACATTGGAAGAATCGGATCTCTCGCCAGATCGCCGCCATACTCGCTGTACATGGTTAGTTGGAGGTTAAGGGTCTACACAGAAAGGTCATCAGTCACTCGATCCAGGGGTAGTTCATATGTTAGTGACGTCCGTGAAGTGCATATTCTGATGATGAAAGCACGTAGGAGAGGTAAGACTGAGCAATTGTAAGCAATACTGATGCCACAGCTGAGAAAGAATTTACGGAGGGGTGTATGCATCGGGCTGGTGCGTAGGTCGGAACAGACGAGGGTTCTCGCAGGTGATACCCAATGGCGTGAAAAGTTCCACCTAGCATCCAACCACCGCCAGTCCGCTGAAAGGCGAAGGCAGTTACAGAACAAAGACTGTCTTCTAGTCGATAGACTGAGAACAGTTCGAGTGAGAAAGCTAAGAGTAGTACGGACATCATCCGTAGATGGGCATGCGGGGTCTAATAAACCGCGATTCATCGCTTAACACAGTGCGACGACACTCATCAGAAATTCGTACTACTTGGTCACGGGACCAATCCAAACGCAGCCGTGTATGTTGATGTGCTGACAGCAGTTTCTGCATAAGACGAAAATTAGCAAATCCGTTTGCTCCTAGTCTTCGGTCGATGGTGTGGAATGTTACAGAATGTTGCAGGGAGTCAATTACTTGTTCTCGGATGGTGGGAATAGATGTGAAGGGGGTTACGATTTGCTTGGTGAACAATACGGCGATCCTTCCTTGCTGTGGTCGACCAGAACCTTGACGGCGAGTATGACTGCCCTCACGTTCCCATGCAGTCCAACATCGGGCCACTGTCACATTCAACTGCCCCACAAATGTGGACATTGTGTAACACGACCAGCTCGGACAAATGGATACCCACAACGGGGCCTCTTTCAAACTCTGTCAGGTTCTGATAACATTGTCACAGGAGTACGCGACATTTCCGTGTCCTTCACAGTTATTACTCAACATCTGTCACTGTTCTCGACCATTAAATACCCTACAACGCTTGGTAACAACACTAAACACTAACAACGCTAATGAACTCTGGTGACTGTTCCACATGTCAAAGAGAGCTGCAAACATACACGCAGATGGTGTGTAGGTGTACGAAGTTATACTGTCATCCGATCACGTCTTCTGGGTGCCTCCACTTTCTTTTTGCCAGGCAGTGTATGTGTAAAACTGAGTCTACAGATAACACTATAGCCTGCTGGCTAGGGCTTCTAGAAACCGCGACACAAGTACATCTGTATTATCAGGAAAGAGTCATAGCCTTCTAAAGAGTTAAGTCATGTTTGTGCGTTGCATGATAATGTGGCGGTTGTCTACTTTCGGACGCGACGACACCGTAATTGAGCTTAGCATGGGAGGTATTGTTTGTAAATGTAAAATGAAGTGCTTCGATAATGTTTTTTGTCGTAATCACTCCGTGCGTTACCACGTAGACAGAGAGAGAGAGAATCTTCTACACAGAGTATAGTAACGCGAAAAGATGCGTTGGAGTCTTAGCATTGTGTGAGCGTTGAGTACGTACCATGCGACAAGCTTCAACTTGGTTGTCATACTAGTTTCATCTTCCACTCTGCATCCTGAAACATACAAATATTTGATTAGAACTGCGATACCACTACGGAAAAGTTTTGAAATTTAATATAAAAATGTGACAAATTTTCAGCTGATGTAAATCTGCAGCTGTTGGGCTATTACGCACAAAGAAACCTAGAAAGGTCAAGAGCACAGTAACTTGTGGCTGAAAAAGTGCTCTAAGAGTATATATCGGTAATATCAAACTTTCAAAAATTCCATCGCCGATCTCAACACGTTTCTATATATTACTTGTAGCTGGAGATTTGTGACGGTAACACTGCCCACAGGGTCTGTAGCGTTTACATTTCTCAGGGATTACAATGTATTTCCAGATAAACACTGGCGAGGAAAGGTATGACTGGTGCAGTTAATCCATCGATAATAACGTGTTTAAGTGACTGTTACTTGTTGTGGAATATGAATTAGAAAAATTAGAGTTTAACATCCCGTCGACAATGAAGTCATTATAGACGTAACATACGCTCGGATAAAAAAAGGATACTGAAGGACATCTATTGTGTCCTTTCCAAAGAAACTGTTTCAGCATTTACCAGAATTGACTTACGGGAAACCTAAATCTGTATGGTCGGACAATAATTTGAAGCCATCTCTTCCCAAATAGGAATGCTGTGCCTTAGCTATTGCGCCACATTGTCGAGACGATTAGTATGTGCAGAGAATCCATGAATATACATGTCCATTGTTTCAGCCAAAAAGAGCTCTTCAGCAAGTATGGTACTTTTGGTACAAGGATTGTCTTCAGAATTTCAATAATCGAGTTTCACCACCTGCGTGAGCATCCGCTGATGATGTACACTATGTGATCAAAAGTATCCTGACACCGGGCTGAAAATGACTTACAAGTTCGTGGCACCCTCCATCGGTAATGCTGGAATTCAATATGGTGTTGGCGCACCCTTAACCTTGATGACAGCCGCCACTCTCGTTGGCATACGTTCAATCAGGTGCTGGAAAGTTTGTTGGTGGTGAATGGCAGCCTATTCTTCACGGAGTGCTGCACTTAGGACAGGTATCGATGTCGGTCAGTGAGGCCTGGCACGAAGTCGGCGTTCCAAAACATCCCAAAGGTGTTCTGTACGATTCAGGTCAGGATTCTGTGCAGCCAGTCCATTACAGGGATGTTACTGAATTGTAACCACTCCGCCACAGGCCGTGAATTATGAACAGATGCTCGATCGTGTTGAAAGATGCAATCGCCATACCCGAATTGTGCTTCAACAGTGGGAAGCAAGAAGGTGCTTAAAACATCAATGTACGGCAGTGCTGCGATAGTGCCACGCAAAACAACAATGGGTGCAAACCCATTCCATGAAAAACACGACCACACCATAACACCACCGCCTTCGAATTTTACTGTTGGCACTACACAAGCAGGCAGATAACGTTCACGGAGCATTCGCCATAACCACACCCTGCCATCGAATCGCCACACTGTGTATCGTGATTCGTCAATCCACACAACGTTTTCCCACTGTTCAACCGTCCAATATTTACGCTCCTTACACCAAGCATTTACTGGAATGATGTATGGTTTATGAGCAGCCGCTCGGCAATGAAATCCAAGTTTTCTCACCTCCCGCCTAACTGTCATAGTACTTACAGTGAATCCTGATTTAGTTTGGAATTCTTGTGTGATGGTCTGGATAGATGTCTGACTAACACATTACGACCCTCTTCAACTGTCGGCATCTCTCGCAGTCAACAGACGAGGTCGGCCTGTACGCTTTTGTACTATACGTGTCCCTTCACGTTTCCCCCTCTCTATCAAATCGGAAACAGTGGACCTAGGGATTTTTAGGAGTGTAGAAATCTCGCGTACAGACGTATGACACAAGTGACACCCCCAGTCACCTGACCACGTTCGAAGTCCGTGAGTTCCGCGGAGCGCACCTTTCTTCTCTCTCGCGATGTCTAATAACTACTGAGGTCGCTGATATGAAGTACTTGTCAGTAGGCGGCAGCACAATGCACCTAATATAAAAAACGTATGTTTTTGGGGGTGTCCGGATACTTTTGATCACATAGTGTATGTACATTTATACGCAGTGTTAGTACTTCTGTATGTGGAACAGCGATACGCATTAAAAATTCTTCCCGTGTATGTTGAGTTCTATTCTACGTGGACATGAATTCATTTTGTTCAGCTAAGCACTAAGAAGAAATGTGTGAACAGGGAACTACTCTCTTCTCATTAAATCGGCTGAAATCGGGTGTGAACATGCTTGTATTCAGAAGATTTGGAAACCGCATACGGTATTCTTCGTAAGTAGCAGGAGTGTTTCCACTATGGAATCTGTCAAATACCACGTTCGTATGTACAGCATTTGTCAATTATTTGCAGCATTGTTTTGAATAGTTTTACAACAGACAGCAAGCCTGAAACTGCCATGTCGTTTGACTCAGTAATAAGGGACGTGATGCAAAGTCGTTTGTTCCAGACTTGCACGTGCATCTGAAACGTACGCAAAAACATTAAGAAAAAAATGCAAATACAACAATTTTCTTGAATGTCTACCATTCCTTCTGAAACACCACGTTCAGTCTACAACACGTGACCCACAGCGCCTCACCTGCCAAGATTTCTGGTGACACAAGAGCGTGTCTACTAGTAGTCCTTGTATCCTGGTAATTAGTTGCGCTCTCCCAAAACTACGGTTCGGTAGTTCTGGTACACTACGTAAATGACGTAGTAAACGGTATGATTACCGGTAATACTCGTAGCACTGGTAGGGAAAGAAATGTAAATGAATGTTTAAGGGAGAAACTGGTAGTCAACGACTTCACTTAATTTTTTTGTTTGTTTGATTGTTTGTTTTGCACATAGTTAGAACCACACATCCTGGACTTTTAGTACATTGTGGATTTCATAAACTTATTGAATATAAATTGCATTTTGTAAGTAATAAAATTAATTGGATGCGTAACTTCTGTGCTTTTATGTAACCAGAGAAATCACTTCTGGTGCAAGTCCGGTTTAGATGCATAAACATTGTAATTACCGTTGTTATTTTGTACTCACTAGAACGTTCTTCATTATGATCAAAGACAGGAATTTCCTGTTATTATTGATAAATGAGAAAGTTGTTTATGAATAACAGAAACGTGTTTTATGTAAGTTCGAAGAAGTATTGAAGTGATGTTTGATATACGACGGTTGCCCAGAAAGTAATGCATCTAAGGCGATGCAGTCATGGACTGTGCGGCTGGTCCCGGCGGGGGTTCGAGTCCTCCCTCGGGCATGGGTATGTGTGTGTGTGTGTTTTTGTCCTTCGGATAATTTAAGTTGTGTGTAAGCTCAGGGACTGATGTCCTCAGCAATTAAGTCCCATACGATTTCACACACATATTTGATCATTTTTTGAAAGTAATGCACCGCCTTTTTTTTCTTCGAGAATTCTTTATTGAACACAATGAGAATTGCACACATGAAAGAATCTTGTTTTACCCACACACCCTATTTCTCCACGTAATCTCCATCCCGTTCTATGGCCTTCCTCCAGCGCGAAACAAGGGAGTGTCTGCCCTGTCGGTACCAATTGTCCTGGTGGCTCATCCAGTGATTCACTGTCTTCAAAATGTCTTTCACGAATGGCATCCTTTAAGTGGAAGTCCGAGGGGGCTAGATGAGGGCCGTAGGGTGGATGGGGTACCACTGTCCAACCGTGTTTTGCGATGTGTTCAGCAGTCCTCACACTGCGTTATCGTGTTGTAACAAAACATCTCCTGGGTTACTGACGCGCCGAAGTCGCCGCAAGCGCGTCTCTTTGCTGATTGAGAGATGCAACGCCAAGTGCTGAGTCGTAATGCGTCTGCATTACTTTCTGGGCAACCCTCGTATTTTTGTTGTGTGTTTTTTTCTTTATTTTACCTTTTTGTTGTGAAAACTACATTTTCTAGCGCTACATGATAAATCTGTACTTCATTGCAACATCTCCCTGTTTCACTTTACAAATCAACGATTTCCGAATAAAACCTGAATTAGGCATTGAGAATTCCAATTTTACTATAAATACTGATTACGTTTAAGTAACAGACAATAGCGTAACCATTTAGAAAAGCAAGGTCCCTAACTTACCCGGCCATTGATATATTCTCACTCAGTTTCTAGACGGTTCACCGCTTCCGGTCTTAAGGGGAGTCTAGTAAGACACTGTTCTAATACGTAAAGAAAGCTATCGGAATGAGGTAACGTCCGGGGAGGAAGGAAACTGATGTTTCACTGCCCGTCGACAACGAGATCATTAGAGATGGAGCACAAGATCGGATTAGGGAAGGATTGGGAAGGAAATATGTCGCGAACTTTCAAAGGAACTATCTAGGCATTTGCCTGAAGCGATCTGGGGAAATCACGGGATAACCTTAATCAGGAGAGCCGGACTGGAGTTTTAACCGTCGTCGTCCTGAATGCGAGTCCTGTGTGATAACCACGGCGCCACCTTGCTCGGTAGGTTAAGTCCGACAGATATGCAACGCACCTAACGTACAAGTAACGCGCAGTTTCAACACGTTTGCACGCAACTATGAGACCGCCCGCCCGGTTGGCCGTGCAGCCTAACGCTCTGCTTTCCGGGCGGGAAGGAGCGCCGGTCCCCGGCACGAATTGTGTCGAGGTCCGAAGAACCGGCCAGTCTGTGGATGGTTTTTAGGCGGTTTTCCATCTGCCTCGGCGAATGCGGGCTAGTTCCCCTTATTCCGCCTCAGTTACACTATACCGGCGATTGCAGGGCAAACAAGTTCTCCACGTACGCGTTCATCACCATTACTCTACCACGCAAACATAGGGGTTACACTCGTCTGGTGTGAGACGTTCCCTGGGGGGTCTACCGGGGGCCGAACCGCACAATAACCCTGGGTTCGCTGTGGGACGGCGGAGGGCTGAATTGGACTGCGGTAGTCGTGGGGTTGTGGACCACTGCGACTGCGGCGGGGACGGAGCCTCTCCGTCGTTTCTAGGTCCCCGGTTAACATAACTATGAGACCAATTTTCAACATTCAACACTAGCCTCTTTCCCCTTTCATTTCGTATTTCTGTGATATTTCAAAGAAGATAATACTATGAGAAGGAAATAAGTATTTGCATTACGTCAGGTCCAGAAGTAAAAATCTATAGCTTTAACTCAACGAAACTGATAACGTATAATATCAAATAAGATGTTGTTTACATGTCACTCTCATCAGTTCTATTCAAACTATTCACTTTTTTAAAAAAAGGAGCCAAAATGATTTTATAAAATTATATTTGCAATTATATAAAACCTAGAAGTTATTGTTTAGTTTAATAGTACATACACACTCCTGGAAATTGAAATAAGAACACCGTGAATTCATTGTCCCAGGAAGGGGAAACTTTATTGACACATTCCTGGGGTCAGATACATCACATGATCACACTGACAGAACCACAGGCACATAGACACAGGCAACAGAGCATGCACAATGTCGGCACTAGTACAGTGTATATCCACCTTTCGCAGCAATGCAGGCTGCTATTCTCCCATGGAGACGATCGTAGAGATGCTGGATGTAGTCCTGTGGAACGGCTTGCCATGCCATTTCCACCTGGCGCCTCAGTTGGACCAACGTTCATGCTGGACGTGCACACCGCGTGAGACGACGCTTCATCCAGTCCCAAACATGCTCAATGGGGGACAGATCCGGAGATCTTGCTGGCCAGGGTAGTTGACTTACACCTTCTACAGCACGTTGGGTGGCACGGGATACATGCGGACGTGCATTGTCCTGTTGGAACAGCAAGTTCCCTTGCCGGTCTAGGAATGGTAGAACGATGGGTTCGAGGACGGTTTGGATGTACCGTGCACGATTCAGTGTCCCCTCGACAATCACCAGAGCTGTACGGCCAGTGTAGGAGATCGCTCCTCACACCATGATGCCGGGTGTTGGCCCTGTGTGCATCGGTCGTATGCAGTCCTGATTGTGGCGCTCACCTGCACGGCGCCAAACACGCATACGACCATCATTGGCACTAAGGCAGAAGCGACTCTCATCGCTGAAGACGACACGACTCCATTCGTCCCTCCATTCACGCCTGTCGCGACACCACTGGAGGCGGGCTGCACGATGTTGGGGCGTGAGCGGAAGACGGCCTAACGGTGTGCGGGACCGTAGCCCAGCTTCATGGAGACGGTTGCGAATGGTCCTCGCCGATACCCCAGGAGCAACAGTGTCCCTAATTTGCTGGGAAGTGGCGGTGCGGTCCCCTACGGCACTGCGTAGGATCCTACGGTCTTGGCGTGCATCCGTGCGTCGCTGCGGTCCGGTCCCAGGTCGACGGGCACGTGCACCCTCCGCCCACCACTGGCGACAACATCGATGTACTGTGGAGACCTCACGCCCCACGTGTTGAGCAATTCGGCGGTACGTCCACCCGGCCTCCCGCATGCCCACTGTACGCCCTCGCTCAAAGTCCGTCAACTGCACATACGGTTCACGTGCACGCTGTCGCGGCATGCTACCAGTGTTAAAGACTGCGATGGAGCTCCGTATGCCACGGCAAACTGGCTGACACTGACGGCGGCGGTGCACAAATGCTGCGCAGCTAGCGCCATTCGACGGCCAACACCGCGGTTCCTGGTGTGTCCGCTGTGCCGTGCGTGTGATCTTTGCTTGTACAGCCCTCTCGCAGTGTCCGGAGCAAGTATGGTGGGTCTGACACACCGGTGTCAATGTGTTCTTTTTTCCATTTCCAGGAGTGTATTATATTTTTCTAGACTGTATCGGTTGAATGTGAGGAGTCATTGTGGTCTCGGTACAAGCACCACCTGGAAGACACTAACAGAAGCTGAAGTTTGGGAACCAGTAATTTATCACGCAACTCCTGCTGCAGTAACGATATGATAAATTATCTCGAGTAGCCAACTGTTTATTTCTCAGACTAGTGACGTGCTGCAAAGATTGAAATGGCTCTGAGCACTATGGGACTTAACATCTGAGGTCATCAGTCCCCTAGAACTTAGAACTACTTAAACCTAACTAACCTAAGGACATCACACACATCCATGCCCGAGGCAGGATTCGAACCTGCGACCGTAGCAGTCGCACGGTTCCGGCCTGAAGCGCCTAGAACCGCTCGGCCACCGCGGCCGGCGATGCTCGTTCCTGTGACAACTTTGTCGCAAGTTTCATTTGGAAGACCACCATTTGCCAGTACGTTGCGTGGTTTGTGGGCAGCCGTTCGAACACGAAATCGAAGTTTCTTCTTCTCGTGGTTCACGTTCGTTATGCTAAGAATGGATACTATCATTGTGGGATTAATTTCTGGAGGTCAAAATGAAGAGCACTGATTTAACAGACGTCCGCTTTTGAGCACTTGGCTCCCTCTAGACATTAATTCTGTAGGCAGCCTGTTTACTTTTTAGGATGCTCACATTCCACCTCACTACTGACCCACCTCCGTAGTCGAGGTCGCCACTGCTCGCTCATGAGATAACGCTGGACTCTGGTGCATCCTGCAGGAACGCTCATTATTATTTATTCGTAAAGGGGTGAGATGATGCGGCGTACGACTCATCACCATACTGCGCCGATTTCCTGGGCCAAATCGCAAATGGTGTTAGTGTGGTAACCAGTTTCAGTCGTAGACAGACCATCCTCAGACTAGTGAAGCCTCTATTGGTAACGCATGGAGTTTATGCGCAGAGACATTACCTTCCATTCTCTGTGTTCGAGCGGGAAGAAGGATGGAAGGTTTGGAATTTAGCGACTCATCGACGTTGGTTTAACCAGAGGCAGCATACTATCAGTGTGGACAAACGATAACGGAGTGAGTCTGCCGAGGTCTTTATCAAACAACCCATTACTCGACTCGTGTGAAAATGTAAAAAATCTAAATCAGAATGACTGGATGAAAATGTTAATTTCTCCTCATCCAAATATGTGTCCAGTGTACCAAGATTTGCTCCGTATCACTCGGTATGTGAAGAATGGTAGAATGCGCGTCACGTCGTAGTAGTAGTAGTAGGAGTAAAACCTGCACTCGATACAACCTTCTTCGCTGAAACAGTTGCATGGACCCTATAAGCCACTCCGACAGTGTCAGCTGTCGGATGGTTATAACTGAAGTGCAGCTATTCACAGAGGTCCTGTATGGGCTGTAATTATCGTAGAGCAGCGAACCTTGGTAGATATGCTAATGCGTCAATGTACCACCGATTTACTCTCGGAAAAATTAGTTCCAATTTTGGCCACCAGGTGCAAATCTGGCACTGTGAAAACAAGAAAGTCCTACATAAATGTTTCCATATCTAATGGATTAGGAAAGGGAGTGGGCAGAAGAGGTCAAACAAGTGAGGAAGGCATAACGGGATATTATTAACAGCTACTTGCACAATTTGTTCAATATGAGCACCAGGGATGTCGACGAGGTGCTGTACTGCACCAGATTTGCATCTGGTGGCCAAAGTTGGAACTATTTTTTTTTCACCGTAATTCGGTTCCCCATTAACGCATTGGAATATCTACCAAGTTACACTGCCATACGATAATCAAATCTCACACTGGATTTCGGTGAGTAGCTGCATTTTAATTATAACCACTCGATAAAAACGGAGTGACCAACATGAGATAATAAACTCACTACCACACGTCAAGGCGCTGATACAGCTGTAGTCTGGGGGGCTGACATCACCGGTCGTGATTAGATACATCGGAGGCACACGTTCAAGCTGACGCTGGTATTCCGTGGGCTCGACAGCACGTCTCAGTCCGGTCCCTCGCCCAGTCTCCTTGCGACTGCGAACGCTATCCGTGGTGGGTGTCTATAGTGTGGCAGATTTTCGACGGCAACCTGCAGGCGTCCTTGCGCCGCACGCCGGCCGCCACGCCGGAAGCACGCGTTTACGCTCTTCCTTCCTCCCTGTAATTACCAGCCGTCACTCGACAATGCCGCAGCGTTGCACAATTTCGGCATCACAATACGAGCATTTTCCCTTTCACAGTTCCAACTGTTTGTGCTGAATCTGCGCCTGTCGACCATTATATGGCTTGCGCCATTGTGCCAGCAGCAGGGCTAAAATAATGGCTGCAGCAGAACATGAACGAACCCTATGGCTGAAGCGGAGTTCATTGAAAACATTCCTATAAAATTAGACCTTTATTTGAATGCGCCACAAATATGAATGACAGACTAGGATCGACGCGTACTAAGGATAGGACTTAGGATTGCGAGAAGTACCAAAAACGAATTATAATACTAATATTAAAAAGCCACAGGCAACAATCTGAAACAAGGATGTTCATGCTAACTTTTTTGGGTGTTAAGAAATCAAGTAGTAACCTTTGGTATGGAGACTGGATATCAGCAGTATGTTGTAACGAACTGGTTAAGACACCTTTTCAATTATCTTCGACATTTACATTGAAAGTATAATAGAGCTTGCGGGTCTTTGTTATACATTGCTATACAGATTGGTCCATTGATAGTGACCAGGCCAAATATCTCACGAAATGAGCGTCAAATAAAAAACTACAAAGAACGAAACTTGAAGGGGGAAACCAGATTCCGCTATGGCTGGCCCGCTAGATGACGCTGCCATAGGTCAAAAGGATATCAGCTGCGTTTTTTTTTAAATAGGAACCCCCCTTTATATTACATATTCGTAAAGTAAGTAAAGTAATATGCATGTTTTAGTTCGACCACTTTTTTCGCTTTGTGATAGATGGCACTGTAATAGTCACAAACGTATAAGTACGTGGAATCACGTAACATTCCGCCAGTGCAGACGGTATTTGCTTCGTGGTACAATACCCGTGTTCAAATGGACCGTTTACCAATTCTGAAAAAGGTCGATATCGTGTTGATGTATGGCTATTGTGATCAAAATGCCAACGAATAGCGAAATTCTGCATGACCCACTGAAGTGTCGGAACGTCGATGCTGTCGATGACCTCCTGAATGGCTGTTTTCAGCTCAGCAATGGTTTTGGGGTTATTGCTGTACATCTTGTCTTTAATATGTATAGGCCCACAAAAAGGAGTCGCGTGGGTCCAGATCCGGAGAACATGGCGGCATATCGAAGCCCATACCAGTGGCCTCTGGGTACCCCAGAGCCAGAATGCGGCCCCCCAAAGTGCTCCTCCAGGAAATCGAACAATCTCCATCTGCGATGGGGTCGAGCTCCATCTTGCATGAACCACATGCTGTCGAAATCAGGGTCACTCTGGATAATGGGTATGAAATGATCTTCCAAAACCTTCGCCGGCCGCGGTGGTCTCACGGTTCTAGGCTAGCAGTCTGGAACCGTGCGACTGCTACGGTCGCAGGTTCGAATCCTGCCTCGTGCATGGATGTGTGTGATGTCCTTAGGTTAGTTAGGTTTAAGTAGCTCTAAGTTCTAGGGGACTGATGACCACAGCAGTTGAGTCCTATAGCGCTCAGAGCCATTTGAACCATCCAAAACCTTCACGTATCGTTCGGCAGTCACCGTGCCATCAAGGAATATCACACCGGTTATTGGCTCTGAGCACTATGGGACTTAACTGCTGAGGTCATCAGTGCTCTAGAACTTAGAACTACTTAAAGCTAACTAACCTAAGGACATCACACACATCCATGCCCGAGGCAGGATTCGAACCTGCGACAGTAGCGGTCGCGCGGTTCCAGACTCTAGCGCCTAAACCGCTCGGCCACTCCTCCCGGCCAACGCGTCTAATCGCCATCAATTTATTGCCGTATCGGTGAAGAAAGCCAAACAGTTGATCCCACATGTTACCACGATAACATCTTTCAAACTTAATGCAACCAGAGCGATCCTTTTGCATTCTTCTATCGATGCTTGCAGGATGTTAACTCTCTTGTTAGTCCCGACACACTCGTGAACGTAGCTTGAGAAGGTAAGACCTTGTTAATCAGTGAAGTCTCATTTCCGACGGTCGTGCACATGTTCTCCCCAGCAGAGTTCGTGTCTGGTAGTCTCCTTATTCATTATGACAGTAAACAATCAGGTCCATCGTCTAGGTTGATCTGACGGACAAACTTTCACCGCTTGTTTCTAGCACGTGGTCGGTTTTGTGTGTTAGTGTCATATGCTCGTACACATAACACTGTGGCCATATGATCTCAAACTTATTTCGTACACCACGAGAGGCTCTTACCACGAAAACCTTTTTTTTTTACATGCGAATACTTGCTGTGTACGTATTTGTGAAAATGAGATGGTGAATTGCAAATGTCGAAGAACAACCACCGTTAAACCAAGACCAAGCAGACCACGGACAGGGACCGTCGAGCATTGAGGGGAGTATTCGTAAAAAATCGCATGAAAACAACGGAAGGAAACGCTTGAGTTGCACGGTGCTACCAGCAGTACAGTTAGCACAATAACTGCGCGAAGGCAGTTAAAAAGAATGTGCTGCAATGGTCGAGCAGCTCCTCCTAAGCCACACGTTTTTGTAGCCAGTTCTAAACAATGCTTGAGGTCGTGTAAACAGCGAAGCCATCAGACAGTGATTGACAGCTAACGAGTGACAAGGAACCATGAATCGCGCTACACATCTACAGCTACACTGTGTGAACCACTGAAGTGCATGGCAGACGGTACGTCGCTCTATACCAGGCCTTTTCCCGTTCCATTCACGTATGGAGCGCGGAAAAATGATTATTTAAATGCCTCTGTGCGTGCTCTAATTAATCTGATCTTGTCCTCACTAACCATATGGGAGCGGTACTCCGGAGGTTGTAGTTCGCATATTCCTAGAGTCATCATTTAAAGGCGGTTCTTGAAACTTTGTAAGTCGGCTTTCTAGGAATAGTTTACGTCTATCTTCAAGATTCTGACAGTTCAGGTCTTTGAACGTCTCTGTGACACTCTCCTGCGGGTCAAGCAAATCTGTGACCATTCGTGCTGCTCTTCTCTGTATACGTATCTCCAGTTAGTCCTCTTTGGTACCTGTCCCAGACACTCGAGCAATACTGTAAGATGGACCGCACGAGTGATTAGTGAGCAATCTTCTTTGTAGACTAATTGCATTTCCCAAGTATTCTATCAAAAACCAAAGTCCGCTACATACTTTACCCACGAATGAGACTATGTAATCGTTCCATTTCATGTCCCTACTAAGTGTTACACCCAGGTATTTGTACGAGTTTACATATTCCAGCTGTGACTCACTCATTTTACACTCCTGGAAATGGAAAACAGAACACATTGACACCGGTGTGTCAGACACACCATACTTGCTCCGGACACTGCGAGAGGGCTGTACAAGCAATGATCACTCGCACTGCACAGCGGACACACCAGGAACCGCGGTGTTGCCCGTCGAATGGCGCTAGCTGCGCAGCATTTGTGCACCGCCGCCGTCAGTGTCAGCCAGTTTTCCGTCACATACGGAGCTCCATCGCAGTCTTTAACACTGGTAGCATGCCGCGACAGCATGGACGTGAAACGTATGTGCAGTTGACGGACTTTGAGTGAGGGCGTATAGTGGGCATGCGGGAGGCCTGGTGGACGTACCGCCGAATTGCTCAACACGTGGGTCGTGATGTCTCCACAGTACATCGATGTTCTCGCCAGTGGTCGGCGGAAGGTGCACGTGCCCATCGACCTGGGACCGGACCGCAGGGACGCACGGATGCACGCCAAGACCGTAGGATCCTACGCAGTGCCGTAGGGGACCGAACCGGCACTTCCCAGCAAATTAGGGACACTGTTGCTCCTGGGGTATCGGCGAGGACCATTCGCAACCGTCTCCATGAAGCTGGGCTACGGTCCCGCACACCGTTAGGCCGTCTTCCGCTCACACCCCAACATCGTGCAGCCCGCCTCCAGTGGTGTCGCGGCAGGCGTGAATGGAGGGACGAATGGAGACGTGTCGTCTTCAGCGATGAGAGTCGTTTCTGCCTTGGTGCCAATGATGGTCATATGCGTGTTTGGCCCCGTGCAGGTGAGCGCCACAATCAGGACTGCATATGACCGAGGCACACAGGGCCAACACCCGGCATCATGGTGTGGGGAGCGATCTACTACACTGGCGGTACACCTCTGGTGATCGTCGAGGGGACACTGAATAGTGCACGGTACATCCAAACCGTCATCGACCCCATCGTTCTACCATTCCTAGACCGGCAAAGGAACTTGCTGTTCCAACAGGACAATGCACGTCCGCATGTATCCCGTGCCACCCAATGTGCTCTAGAAGGTGTAAGTCAACTACCCTGGCCAGCAAGATCTCCGGATCTGTCCCCCATTGAGCATGTTTGGGACTGGATGAAGCGTCGTGTCACGCGGTCTGCACGTCCAGCACGAACGCTGGTCCAACTGAGGCGCCAGGTGGAAATGGCATGGCAAGCCGTTCCACAGGACTACATCCAGCATCTCTACGATCGTCTCCATGGGAGAACAGCAGCCTGCATTGCTGCGAAAGGTGGATATACACTGTATTAGTGCCGACATTGTGCATGCTCTGTTGCCTGTGTCTATGTGCCTGTGGTTCTATCAGTGTGATCATGTGATGTATCTGACCCCAGGAATGTGTCAATAAAGTTTCCCCTTCCTGGGACAATGAATTCACGGTGTTCTTATTTCAGTTTCCAGGAGTGTATAATCACAGGATACTGGTTGGAAAGTGTACATGTGAAGAAGGTAGACACAAAACTTAACGACACAATGCGGTGCATTACTGGTTCCATCAAATCAACCCCATGCCACTGGTTACCTGTACTGTGTCACATCCCTCCACCTCACTTAAGGCGGAATCATGCTCTACTGAGAGAGGCCAAGAAAATCTCTGTATCACCTTCTCCACCACTGCACCAGGAATTCTGTCATCCGCCACAGCAACGATTGCGATCAAGAAGACCAGCAAGTGTTACTGCACGACAACTCATCGCGGATGGTTTTGATCTAAATGAAAGCTAGAAGCACGAATTGTCAACAAAAACATTGGAAACAAGAGCCCATCACCTTGATCCCACAAAGAAGCGAAAAGGTTTTGACCTACCGAGGAAACTTTAATGCCTCCTCAACAGGTTAAGGACTGGACATGGAAGCTACAAATGGGGCTGGATCAGTTCACCAACGTGTGAATGTAATCAAGAAGAGCAGACAATTGAACATTTAGTCCAACGCTGTCCACTTCATTCATACCCTGAAATTCCCGATGACTTGTTCACTCTCACACCCAGCTTAATTAACTGGTTGAAAAACACAGACTTTAAGGTTTAATCTTGTCTAATATCGTATGTATATTGTATAAAATCATTTGCCTTATATCGACTGTATATTGTATAAAATCACCATACGATTAAAATAAATTAAATAAATAAACTGTATTTATCGTTTTGTGAAATGCACAATTTTACATTAACATTTAAAGCAAGTTGTCAATCCTTCCACTACTTTGAAATCTTATCAAGGCCTGACTAAATATTTGTGCAGCTTCGATTAGACCGTACTTCACTGTGTAAGAGGCGACCAAAAAGTTTACGTTCGAAGGCCGAACAGTCTACAATCCAATCAGGGAAAAACACCGTGAGCATCGAGGCAATTATCCTACCGAGGCACCAGGTTGCAGATACCCGTTTGGTGAAAGACCGTGTCCTGCTGTGTCATAAAGTCCATAACTGCCTGCTGCACAGCCTCGTCCTACAGGAATCATCGATCATTCAAGGCCTTTTTTAAAGTACCGAAGGCCCGATAATCACACGGGGAGATATCGGGACTGCAGCGCGGTTGCTCGAGCGTCTCAAACTTGTGTTGGCGTAACGTCTACATTACGACATTTGCGATACGAGGACGTGCGTCATCATGAAGCAGCAACACCTCTTGTCGCACCATTTCACAATAGTGGTTTTCGACAAATATATTGCTTTATACACATTTTCCGTTCTCCGATGGATGTTTGCCGATGTTTGTCATACGCCAGCTAAGAAAAGAATAACTGCACGTTGGTCCTGTTTGGACGCATTTGGTAATAATGTCGCAGTAGTTCACGTTTGTGCATTTACCACACGCACGTCTTTTTTTTGTATATTTGTGGTTAATTCCTGTGGGACCAAACTGCTGAGGTCATCAGTCCCTAGTTTGTATTGTATTGTAACCGGGGACCTAGAAACGACGAAGAGGTTCCGTCCCCGCCGCAGTCGCAGTGGTCCACAACCCCACGACGACTACCGCAGTCAACTTCACCCCTCCGCCGCCCCACACCGAACCCTGGGTTATTGTGCGGTTCGGCCCCTGGTGGACCCCCCAGGGAACGTCTCACACCAGACGAGTGTAACCCCTATGTTTGCGTGGTAGAGTAATGGTGATGAACGCGTACGTGGAGAACTTGTTTGCCCTGCAATCGCCGGTATAGTGTAACTGAGGCGGAATAAGGGGAACTAGCCCGCATTCGCCGAGGCAGATGGAAAACCGCCTAAAAACCATCCACAGACTGGCCGTTTCATCGGACCTCGACACAAATCCGCTGGGTGGATTCGTGCCTGGGACCAGGCGCTCCTTCCCGCCCGGAAAGAAGTGCGTTAGACCGCACGGCCAACCGGGCGAGCTCCCTAGGCTTACTCACTACTTAATCTGACTTAAACTAAATTACGCGAAGGACAACACGCACATTCGTACCCGAGGGAGGACTTGAACCTCCGATGGGGGGAGCCGCGCGAACCGTGTCAAGGCAGACGCACGTCGGAAATACACGAATGCCACATTCATCCTTTGCTTATGTGTCGGTTCTTAGATACCCAAATCGGAGTAGCGCTGCTGCGCATAAAGACTGCAGCTACGCCCTCAATCGGAAACATTTTGATCTCCATTATAAATAACTGCATCATCTGGGAAAATTTGAGGTTATTATTAATATTGTCCTCAAGGTAGAATACAACATAACCAGCAAGGGACCCAACACGCTTGCCCTGAGGTATACTCGAAGTTACTTATAGATCTGTCGATGACTCTCCATTAAAGATAACATGCTAAGTCGTCCATACCAGAAAATACTGTATTCAGTCACAAATTTCGCCTGATACCCAGTACGATCGTACTTTCGATAATAAGCGCAGGTGTTGCACTGAATCAACTTCTCTTCTGAAACCGTGAATCTGCCCGACTTCGTTGTTTAACGGCTTTCAGGATGTCATATGAGAAAAATGAAAGGTGGGTTCAAAATGGTTCAAATGGCTCTGAGCACTATGGGACTTAACATCTGAGGTCATCAGTCCCCTAGAACTTAGAACTACTTAAACCTAACTAACCTAAGGACATCACACACATCCATGACCGAGGCAGATTAGAACCTGCGACCGTAGCAGTCACGCGGTTCCGGACATAAGCGCCTAGAACCGCTCGGCCACCGTGGCCGGTTGAAAGGTGGGTTTTACATGATGTTCACAGTGCGGCAATCCGATGGAAGGGTTTGGGTTTGCCGAATGTCTGGAGAACGCTATCTGCCATTATGTGCAGCGGCAATAGCGAATTACGAAGGACGTGATGTTAGGGTACGGAAGTGATTTTTGTACTTCGTCTGTGGTGCCCTTACTGCGCTCAAGAAAACGGTAAATGCGGAAGCATACGACATTTTATATAATTGTGTAGTGAGTACAGCAGAGGAACAGTTGGGAGACGATCGCTGTATCAGTATGAAAATGCACCCTTTCAAAAAAGCATGTGTGAGACAATGGTAGCCAGGCGGGAAAGCCGTGGGGTCTGGGGCACCATGCCACTGTTCGCCTGGCTGCCCCGTTGGAGGTTCGAGTCCTCCCTCGGGCATGTGTGTTGTCCATACGTGCTAAAGCTGCCGTATAGGATGACTAAGATTCAATTCCCTGCCGCGCGGGGTAGCCGTGCGCTCTGGGGCGAATTGCCGCGGTTCGCGCTGCTTCCCCCATTGGAGGTTCCAGTCCTCCCTTGGACTTGGGTGTGTGTGTGTTGTCCTTAGTGTAAGTTAGTTTAAGTTAGATTAAGTACCGTGTAGGCCTAGGGACCGATGACCGCAGCAGTTTGGTCCCATAGGAACTAACCACAAAAGGCAATGATATGTAGACAAAAACATTGCAAAACTCCAGAGATCGATCTTTGTTGGTCCTACGATTTCCTCAAGCAGTTAATGTGACGTTTATCTTTCGCAATAAATTTTACACGCAGAAAGAAACGAAGTTGCGCCTAGTTCTTTTAGCGTGTTCAGTTGCAGGTATCAACTCTCCTCCCTCCCCTCCCCTGCCGGTCCGCAACCCACTTCCCCATACCCGGCTGGATGAACCAATCACCACGTTGGAATAAGGCACGGACATATCCGTATCACCTCCAGCAGGACCGTGGTTATTAAGAACTCCGGTGTTAAAATCGACAGTTGTAGTTTTCACGTATAGCCACGCAAGCAGTGTAGGAGCTGGTCGTCACGGACAGTGAACTGCGGAGAGGCTGATAATGCGGTTCTCAGCAGGAGGCGGCGGAGCGTCGCTGTGAGAGCGCGGCCGCTGCTCCCACGGCCGGCGCTGCGTGTCCGCGGCTTCCGCCGGCCGACGCACTTCCTCCACAAAACAGCCCTACAGCTTTCCTGCCCTCTTACTAACTCTGCGCCGTAAGTTTATTCTCTGTTACATGTCTATTTTATCACTGTCGTCGTGGTCACACATTTCCCGGCCAGATCGGGGTAAAATGCAAGAAATACACTACTGGCCATTAAAATTACTACACCACGATGACGACGTGCTACAGTTGCGAAATTTAACCGACAAGATGCTGTGAGATGCAAATTATTAGCTTTTCAGAGCATTCCCACAAGGTTGGCACCGGTGGCGACAACTACAACGTGCTGAAATGAGGAAAGTTTCCAACCGATTTCTCATACACTAACAGCAGTTGACCGGCGTTGCCTGGTCAAACGTTGTTGCGATGCCTCGAAAAGGAGGAGACATGCCTACCACCGCGTTTCCACCTTTGATACAAGTCGGATTGTAGCCTATCGCGACTGCTGGTTATAGTATCGCGACATTGCTGCTCGCGTTGGTCGAGATCAAATGACTGTTATGGAATCGGTGGGTTCAGGATGGTAATACGGAACGCCGTGCTGGATCCCAACGTCCTCGTATCACTAGCAGTGGAGATGACAGACATCTTATCCGCATGGCTGCAACGGATCGTGCAGCCACGTCTCGATCCCTGAGTCAACAGTAGGGACGTTTGCAAGACAACAACAATCTGCACGAACAGTTCGACGACGTTTGCAGCAACATGGACTACCAGCTCCGAGACCATGGCTGCGGTTACCCTTGACGCTGCATCACAGACAGGACTGCCGCACGGGAATAGCCGAGCGGTCTCAGGCGGTGCAGTCATGGACTGTGCGGCTGGTCCCGGCCGATGTTCGAGTCCTCCCTCGGGCATGGGTATGTGTGTTTGTCCTTAGGATAATTTAGGTTAAGTAGTGTGTAAGGTCAGGGACTGATGACCTTAGCAGTTAAGTCCCATACAGATTTCACACACATTTTTGGACAGACAGGAGTGCCTGCGATAGTGTACTCAACGACGAACGTGGGTACACAAATGGCAAAATGTTATTTTTTCGGATGAATCCAGGTTCTTTTTACAGCATCATGATGGTCGCATTCGTGCGCGGTGAACGCACATTGGAAGTGTGTAATCGTCATCGCTACACTGGCGTATCACCCGGCGTGATGGTACGGGGTGCCATTGGTTAAACGTCTCGGACACGTCTTGTTCGCATTGACGGCACTTTGAAGAGTAGACGTTACATTTCAGATGTGTTACGACCCGTGGCTCTACCCTTCATTCGATCCCTGCGAAATCCTACATTTCAGCAGGATAATGCACGACCGCCTGATTCAGGTCCTGTACGGGCCTTTCTGGATACAGAAAATGTTCGACTGCTGCCCTGGCCAGCACAGTCTCCAGATCTCTCACCAATTGAAAATGTCTGGTCAATGGTGGCCGAGCAACTTGCTTGTCACAATACGCCAGTCATTACTCTTGATGAACTGTGGTATCGTGATGAAGCTGCATGGGCCGCTGTACCTGTACACGCCATCCAACCTCTGTTTGACGCAATGCCCAGGCGTATCCAGGCCGTTATTACGGCCAGAGGTGGTTGTTCTGGGTACTGATTTCTCAGGATCTATGCACCCAAATTGCCTGAAAATGTAATCACATGTCAGTTCTAGTATAATATATTTTTCCAATGAATACCCGTTTATCGTGTGCATTTCTTCTTGGTGTAGCTATTTTAATGGCCAGCAGTGTACCATTTTGCCCGCCATTTGTAGATTTTGACAAAGCTTTTGACTCGAATTCAACAAAGTCTAGATTGCAGTATAGGGCGTTCATCCGGCATATGTTAGGACACTGACCAAATGGGGAAACTCGACGAAACAAATACACGCAATTCTATTTGGTTGCACTCGCGCTACACGCTTAAATCTCCGCTGGACAGTACTGTAGCTGTCAGCTAGAGGAACCAAAACAAAACAGCGCAGCCGCCTAAAAAATCGAGTATTGGGCCGTAAATTGTTTTCAGCACCAGCGGAAATGATGCACCTGTCTCAGAGAAATCTAGAGTACTTCTTCATTCGTCTCGATGCACATGTGATATCTGCAACATTTTCCTTGCTGCTGAAAACAATTTACCGTGCGATACTCCACTTTATCGTCCGCCTCCGCAGCTGAATGGTTAGCGCTGCTGATTATCACGCGGAGAGTCCGAGTATGTTCCCCGGTAGGGTCAGAGATATTTCCTTGGTGGAGGGAGTGGACGCGGTGCACTCAGCCCCGTGATGCCAATTGAGGAACTTCTTGACACAGTAGTAGTGGCTCCAGGTGACGAACTGACAAGAACCGGGAGAGCGGTGTTCTGAACCCACACCTCTCCGTACCGTATCCAATGACGTCATTCGCGGAGGATGAGGAGGCGGTCGGTCGGTCCCGAGGGCCCGTTAGGGTCTGTGGACGGAATTTACGTTTACGATCCTCCACTTTATAAATAGTAGGTTGCACCATCTTTCATTTTGTTTTTTTATTCCGGTACGATTACTGGGGCACGTTAAGGGTTTCGAAGTCGCCGAAGTGGTGTTCAGTGTAAAGAACGTGCAAAAAGACGGATGAACATCACATCTGCAGGACTCTCAGCCAATCATTCCATACGAATGTACTTTACTTCAAACGAATTTCAACAACTAATGGAAGAAATTGCTGTAGCGAGTTTCATATAGGCATAAAAATCAATTGTAATTGGAATAAAATGAGGCATACCCAACATATCCACAAGAAAATTGTAGGAATTAACAATAAAGTTATGGCGTAAATTTTCTGTTTTGCGAATGGTGAAGGCAACAACTGGACAGACCGTAAAAGAAACAAGGAGAAACAAGGAGAAAAAAAATGCTTGAGATGTTTTTGCTATAGTTTCCATAACCAAACTGTTGAGCCCGATAAAAAAAGCCTGCAATAAGTGTGCACGATTACCACTTTTTACCGATGATAGTGGGAAATATATTTTTAATACGATATAACCATTCAACATATGAGCGGTTCTAGGCGCTTCAGTCCTAAACCACGAGGCTGCTACGGTCGCAGGTTTGAATCCTGCCTCGAACGTGGATGTGTGTGATGTCCTCTGGTTTAATTAGTTCTAAGTCTGGGGGACTGATGACCTACGATGTTAAGTCCCATAGTGCCTAGAGCCATTTGAACCAACTTAGGAGGATTACTCAGCAGGCAATGAAGACGTGCATGTTTGAAGTTACAGAGATAGAGCAAAACAAATCATTTAGGGAGCAGTCTGCTGTGGAAAACTTAAGCGTGACTGTAACGAAAATGAAATGGAGGAAGGCGATTTTTATAGTTAGGAGAATGTGTGATAGCTGCAACATGGGAGTTGTTTGCTGGATTCCCATTAAAGTTTACACCAAGAAGACTACCTAATGGAAGGTGTATACATGATAGAAAACGTACAAAAGCAATATTGATGTGTTTAATTTAAGACCGTAATGCATGGAGAGGTCTAGAGGCTTTCATCAAGCAACGGATGCCGAATTACTGGTGACGACGACGACGACGACGACGACGACGACGACGACGACTCAATAGAGATGCCCAAAGTCTATCACAATAATTTTCTAAAATCGGCCAGAAATTCTTAAATACCGTGCTGCTTTTTTTTTTTTCAAAAAAATGTTATTGACTTCTAGTGGAGACCAGTAAACCTCCATCCCCGATTCTTTAACACGTTCACGCCGGCGTCTACCGGCGATGGCTCTCGCTTAATACTCCCACCTGGCGGTATCACCAATGGCTCACGCTCGACTCTACCAATTATGCTACCAGCAGTACACTACCGTATGCTGTATGGTGCATTAGCGATCACCCAGGCGCAACGAACAGCAGTGAATACGATACTGTGCGACTCTTCAATTAGAGAGCTTTCTGAACAAATGACATATCACATAATTCGTGATTAATTTAGTGTAACACTATGTTATGTGATATGTCGTTGTTTTTCAAAATGAAGGGCGTATGAATACGACCACCGCCACACGGCGAGAAACAATATTAACGGCGTTGTCAGATGAGGGAGACACGCGGTGCCCTACAGATAGCAACAAAATTCTCAGCGCCGGCGCGAACGTGTTCAAGAAACTAACACCAATATCTTCCGAATTACGTGTCGTAATCTTTCAGGTACATTCAGTGGATATGTGTGGATACTGTCCGCACTGGCATCTTCTGTACTAATGTTCATAAGTCTATAAATGCACAAATATGAGCCGAAGCTCTGACTGCGGCTGCTTAAAAAGACTAGTCGCAAGTACTGAGACCATGTCAATTCCGCGTCCTCTGGTAGCGGACGTTGAAAAGTGTCTCCCGTGAGCGGAGCGCGGCGTGCAGGTGGCGTCGATACCGCAATGGGAACGTCTGCCTCACATGTTCACTTATATCTCCACAGACACTTTTTGTTTTACTACCATGACGGAATACTGTTTTATTAAAACCACTATTCCACTATCTGGTGGAAAGATACTCTTCACCAATGCAAGACGATCCACGTGAGAAGTGTGTTGGAGATAATAGTTCTCTCTCGAAGTGAATGGTACGAATCTGGTCGAGAGCTATAGCCGATCTTCAAGTATTGGACGCACTTTATTTAAGGTGGGACGTACGTAAAATTGGTCAAAACTGTTGATTGTTTTCCCCACCATTTAGTTCTGTAGCATATTAGAAATTATGCCTACAATTTTTAGAGTTTAATCCGCACTGAAAATGATGTAAAATTCATCTTGTTTCAACCAATGTATAGTGTTACATCCCCTTTTATACACGAATCTGTCCTTGTCCGCCATGTTTTATTATTGCCTGAGGTCAGAGAAGCATTTGAAGAGTATAGAAGGCAGTGAGGCAGTTCACGATGAGTTATCTTACCTTGCCGCTAGCTACACTGAAGAGCCAAAGAAGCAGGTACATCTGCTTAATATCGTGTAGGTCCCCCACGAGCACGCAGAAGTGCCGCAAATCGACGAAGCATGGACTCGACTAAAGTCTGAAGCAGTGCTGGAGGAATTGACACAAAAAATCCTGCAGGGCTGTCCGTTAATCCGTAAGAGTAGGAGGGTGGAGATCTCTCCTGAACAGCACGTTGCAAAGCATCCCAGATATACCCAATAACAACCATGTCTGGGGAGTTTGGTGGCCAGATGGAGTGTTTAACCTCAGAAAAGTGTTCCTGGAGCCACTCTGTAGCAATTCTGTACGTGAGAGGTGTCGCATTGTCCTGCTGGAATTGCCCAAGTCCGTCGGAACACACATTTGACATAAACGGATGCAGATGATCAGGCAGGATGCTTACGTACATGTCACCTGCCAGAGTCGTATCTAGAGGTATCAGGGGTCTCGTATCACTCCAACTGTACACGTCCCGCACCACTACAGACACTCAATCAGCTTCAACAGTCTCCTGTTGACATGCACTGTCCATGGACTCTTGATGTCCCCATCCCCGTATATGTCCATTCGCTCGATACAATTTGAAACGAGAGTCGTCTGACCAGGCAACATGTTTCCAATCATCAGCAGTCCAGCGACGGTGTTGACGGGCCCAGGCGAGGCGTAAAACCTTTTGTCGTGCAGTTATCAAGGGTACACGAGAGGGTATTCAGCTCCGAAAGTCCATATCGATGATGTTTCGTTGAATGGTTGGCACGCTGACACCTGTTGACGACCACCCATTGAAATCTGCAGCAATTTGCTGGAGGGTTGCCGTCGTTGGTCCCGTTCTTGTAGGATCTTTTTCCGTGAAAGGGTCGTACGGGAAAATTCCCACTTCATCCCTACCTCGGAGATGCTGCTTTCCATCGCTTGTGCGCTGACTGTAGCAGCACCTTCAAACTCATTTAAATCTTGATAACCTACCACTGTAGCAGCGGTAACCTATCTAACAACTGCACCAGAAACTTGTCGTCTTATATACACGTTGCGACCGCAGGGCCGTATTCTGCCTGTTTACATATCTCTGTATTTGAATACGCATGCCTATACCAGTTTCTTTGGCGCTTCAGTGTATCTTTGCCTGCTGTTATTGTCTGTAAAAATATAAACAGTTACTGCAACAAGCACGAGCGTCTGTAAACTTTTCGACTAAATCGCCGTTTAAGATGCCAAGATATCGCGGTAAGGTTTTTAAGAAAGCGACTGAAAGTCGTCATTGACGTTTAAAAGGTTTGAGCCAGCTACTGAAGAAGATTTATAATATGCGTATTGCTAGTTCTGAAATGTGTACAGAACGCTGGCTGAAGCCAGAGATAAATTCTGCCGAAATTTTTACAAAGGCACAGACGGTGTTTAAAAAGCATAGGTTGCATTAACTTTGTTGCGAAAGATTGTTATTGTCCACGATACACATGCGATACTTCCGATGCTGCTACTCTGATATTTCCTAAGATAGTACAGAATTACCGATTTAATGTTAAGAAGTCTTAGTTTATTTCTGTCAATGTGCAATTGAATAAACAGGAATTTCGTTTACGGAGATGTTTAGAAAACTCAAGTGGCAGACTCTGCAAGAGAGGCTCTCTGCATCGCGGTGTAGCTTGCTCGCCAGGTTTCGAGAGGGTGCGTTTCTGAATGAGGTATCGAATATATTGATTCCCCCTACTTAAACCTCCCGAGGAGATCACGAATGTAAAATTAGAGAGATTCGAGCGCGCACGGAGGCTTTCAGACAGTCGTTCTTCCCGCGAGCCATACGCGACTGGAACAGAAAAGGGAGGTAATGACAGTGGCACGTAAAGTGCCTTCCGCCACACACCGTTGGGTGGATTGCGGAGTATAAATGTAAGATGTAGAAATGTCAGTGAAGGATATTGCCAAAAAAGCACGCCAGAAGGATCAGAATAGGAAAACAGAACTACATAAGAACCAAGAAGACCAAATGTATTGGTTACAGCTAACATTAAGATGCTTGTTTACGGATTAAATCTTAAAATCATCTTTTTACATTTCCCGCAACTTACAATTTACCGTGTATAAACAACATTTTCTGCTGAACCATGGCAGATAAAAAGGTGAAATTTGCTGCAGACCTTATAAATACTGTAAAATAACTTTCGAAATGCATTACTGCCAAACATACTATACACATACATTTAAAAATAGATTGTGAAACTTCTAAGAATGATTTAAAAACTGGTAAATTCACTTGTTTATCTTATCACTTAAGAATAACTTATGACATTGTGAGAATGATGAGTAAAGTAATTCTTGAGAAAATGTTCCTCATGTGATAGTATGTGTTCGAAAAATATACAGCCACTTCATGATACCGTAATGACAAAATGTGCAAAATTTGGTTCAATTATCTCCCAAACAGCAAAAGTTACATTACCTTATGTCTACCCGTCCATTTTCTCGTACGTCCCCCCTTAAAGACGGATTCACAATCAGTGATAAAAAAAGAATTTTTTTTTATTGTTGCTGATAGGCCTTGTTTCCACATCGCAGTTAAACAAGTAATGTAGGCTGTATACCTCCTTTAGCGTCTGTCATAAAAGTTTTATTTAGATCGTACGTGCTTATTTTAAAGTATTCTCAGTGGTCAGATTTTTTCTTGTTTCCTACTTAATTTTAGCACACTGTAATACACTAAATATATTTTTGTTTTATGGTGTGTAGATTTACTTATCCCTTGTGTACCTTGAAAAAACAAAGTCCACGAAATGTAAGTGGATCTTCACGGCATGAAAAAATCCTCGTATCCTGTGAAAACACTACGTGCTCGAGGTGTAAGTGGACCTACATAGCATGGAAACGAAAATATGTTCAGTGTCAGTGGAGTACAGTGTACTAAAATCGAACACCCATGTGTGGAAGAACATTAGGAGTGAAGTTGGAAACAAAACTGACGACTGAAGATGCTTCGATGGAAAGCGGAAAGTGTAGTGTATAAGTAAGACTTTTATTACAGTCGCAAAAAATGCTATATAAATTGCATTAATCGCAAAAAAGAATATTGCACTAAAAACATCTCAGCCCAAAATCTCTCTTCCTCTATGATCTCTCGAACCAATAGCTACAGTAAATTTCTTATGGGGAGTCCTAACCAATGTGAAAAGAAAATCTATGACTGAGGTTAAAATACAGAAAGCGGCACAATGTGACTTTTTACCTGCAGTCTCAAGTTGGAAAACTTGTCCTTTTACAAACTTTAATTTTTTTTAAAAAATAGGTGCGTTGTCACAGTCTTAGCACTTTGGCTATTTATGGCTACTGCCATTTATGAAGTGCAGATGTAATAGGTGGTACAACATATAACTATCTAAAAATAGTTTTTAAAATACCACGTTTTCAAATCAGACTACAAGTATAAAATAATTCATCTAGCCCCATACAGATTCCTAACCCCATATAGATAGTCCTGAAAGTTTGTGCTTAGAATTTTTAATTTCTGTGAAATAACTTTTAAGATTTAAAATGAAAAACGTGGGGTGCATGTAATAGATAACAGTAAGGAGATGAGTTATTCACGTGTCAGTTAGGAAGTAATGTAACACTAACGAGGCGAACTATTCATGCATAAATTTTGTATTTCATGCTGCCCACATTTTTTCGTTTTAAATCTTACAACTATTTTCGCAGCTATTAAAAATTCACAATTATAAATCATCAGAACTATCTGTATGGGGCTAGGAAAAAGTATTTTATACTTTAAACACGGTATATTAAAAATTCATTTTCATTTAAATAACTATTCCTGCTTTTTAGTCTCGTGCTTGTGAAATTTTTCAATCATTTTGAAGAGACTACAACAGAAACATGTGGTAAATTTCAGTATTATTTAGGTTTTCCTTCACGTGACTCAACTAAAACAGTGTGTATCACTTAACACTTGCACCGCAAATATTTCGGACATGAAAGGCACTATCCATACGCACCATTCACAGAATCGAATAATAGGCAAGGGCGCGTATTTGCAGGCAATACACAGATTTTGAGACGTTGACGAATGTGCAGTTTTTTACAATAGTTACAAAATTTTAAATGAGACAATGTCTATTGACAGTAAAATCCGGAAAGCAGCGTAAATGAGAACGTCAACGGTGTTTTTGCAGGAAGCTGGTACAAGTTGTTTACGAGTTATCATACCGTGAACATCGTGAACAGCGACAGATATTTGTTCCATCCTACTGATTAGATGCTAGGCGATGACGTTATGTTTGTTTACTTGTGTTGTGTGCACAATGAGATTGCATTGCGAAGACGGTTCTGTCACTTATTGTGTGATGGTTTACGTAGTAGTACATGATTGGAAGATGGTATTTCTCAGTGCGAAAAAAGCAGACGTGCTCATGGTTTATTGTTAATGAAGGAAGTATGCCGTCCGTTCGCGTACCGCATACGCCTGACTTCTTCAAATAATTACAGATATGAAACCGCGTGTTACTGCTGCCTGCGCTGCAATTTCCGCTGAAATGATACAACGTGTGCAGAAATCGTTGCATGGCAGGCTGCACGCTTGTACTGACGCTGGTGGTGGCCATTTTGACCACAAGCTTTGAACGTACATTGGAGGAGGAGATTAGTGTTTAACGTCCCGTCGACAACGAGGTCATTAGAGACGGAGCGCAAGCTCGGGTGAGGGAATGATGGGGAAGGAAATCGGCCATGCCCTTTCAAAGGAACCATCCCGGCATTTGCCTGAAACGATTTAGGGAAATCACGGAAAACCTAAATCAGGATGGCCGGAGACGGGATTGAACCGTCGTCCTCCCGAATGCGAGTCTAGTGTGCTAACCACTGCGCCACCTCGCTCGGTACGTACATTGGTTATTTACCTGTCAGATCCTACAGAGGGACTGTATTCATCTTTGTCTTTCGTTTGTCCTACGCAGTGCCTCGTTTAACAACACGACACCTGCGGGGACGTATTAACATATGTGGAGGGCTGCACTTACGCACCAACCATATTCGTTTGTGCTGTAACGTGGAACAAACCACAGTCGGTATTTACAGTGTTCACACTACGATATCTCGTAACTACTTGCATTAGACTCCAGCAACAAACACCAGTGACCTTCTAATTTAGTCTACTTTGATTGCGGTACTGTCGAGAGGCATTGTTCCTTTGAAATATTTGTACCTTTAGTAAATAAATACAAATATGGAACTCATAATACGCTGTGTATGGGTTGCAAACGTGGGCCCTTGCCTACCATTCCAATCTGTGAAATCCGAACATGAGTTCTAGCGGTTCAGGCGCTCAGTCCGGAACCCGCGACTGCTACGGTCGCAGGTTCGAATCCTGCCTCGGGCATGGATGTGTGTGATGTCCTTAGGTTAGTTAGGTTTAATTAGTTCTAAGTTCTAGGGGACTGATGACCACAGATGTTAAGTCCCATAGTGCTCAGAGCCATTTGAACCATTTGAACATGAGTAACGCCTTCCATAATCGAAATATCTGCGGTGCAAGTTTTAGGTGATTCGTCCAGCATATTGCTTACTCTTATGAATGTTATGTATATCTCGCGAAAAGACCGTGAAGGTATAAACTAGAGAGGTTAGAGCTCTCACAAAGACTGACCAACAATCGTTCTTGCAACGAACCATTCATGGCTGGAACAGGAAAAGGGGGACATCGCAGTGGTACACAAAATACTCTTCACGAAACACAGGTTAAGGAAGCCAGTTAATATTGCATTTTCATCCAGTTATGGACTATGTTTAAAATTTGCAGTCTCTAGCTTACTGAGAAATCAGTTTCAAATCAATTGCAAAAGATAAGAAAGCAATCTCCTCTTCCTTCCTATCTTTGCTGAACGTTGCACGTCCAATTGTATACCTCCTGCAATGCATTCTGAAACTATGCAAAGAACACGACAATTGTGCAGGGCAGCTTAGATGTCAGGCACTATCAATATTTTTCATCCCACCCGACCCCTACAGAATAGACTGACAAGAAAGCGAGTTAATTTTGAATTGTACTGTAGCTCTGAACTATGTTTAAAATTTCAAGTCTCTAGCTCACTGAGCTTTAAAAATCAATTGCAAAATTTGTACTGAACAGACAGACAGACAGACAAGAAAGCGACGTAATAAAAGAGTGGTAAAATACTAAAAACTCATCACCACTTATAATGAATTAATCAATACTGAGAGTAAAGTAAATGAAAATTGTTATTTAATATGTAAAATAACTATAAAATAGTTTAAAATTGTGAACATACACCAGTGAAAAACACCAAAAACTATACAGGAGAGATTCTGGGTCCTGTAGTACCTGTAATAATCCGAAGGAAATGATTAGGATTCAGCATCCTTTCGATGATGAGGTCATTAGAACTATCGGAAGGCAGGAAGGGAATCGACTACATCCTGTTTTGAAATGCATCATCACGGCATTTGCCTTAATTAGTGTTGGAAAACCACCAGAAAAATCGTAATCTGGACTAAGAGTTGGGGATTTTGATACGAAAGTGAAGACAACACTGGAAAGATGACGAAGTCTTCTTAGGTTATCAGCCGAATGAAGGCGATAACGCGAGAAGACTTCCTCATCGAGACTCGCCGAGAAAGTCTAAATTCGCATATAATACTGGAAGGGTCTAAATGAAACTGCTTGTCAGACAGTGAGAATGCCAGTAGCAATATACGATCAGAAGAGGAGAAGAGTACTGAATATTCTGGACAACTCCCCTGGGTATCATGTCCTATCACTTGAAGGACACTGCAATAATATTATCAGATCTGAGTTCTTCATTCGATTTTGTATCGGCTGATCATGTATCTTTATTTTGGCATACTACATGTCGTGTACAGTACCTTGCTTTGGGTGAAGAGCTGCTGAATAACCGACAACGCACGACGCCTGCGAAGCCCAGGAAATTCTCTCACTTAAAGCCTTCTGAATTTATGTTAAAATTGTGGCGCTTATTTAACATAATGTAAAATAACTATCTAGAAAAACTGGGAAGGCATTCCTTTCAGAATATTAATAAACAAAATTATTTTAGGCCTATTGAGAAGCCACGGTAATAGGTGTTTTTCTCCAATTCCAGTCTAGAATAAAAAGTTTATCACTCTTTCTTCTAACATAGTTCTTTGAACGGTTCCCACATTTCTTCGTTTAGAGACAAATACTACCCCATGCCACCCGTCCCATCTCTGTCTCCGCGTCTGATTATTTTACTTTATGTCTCACGCAACTTGACATTTAAATATTTTCAGTGAGTGATACTTTAGAAATTTCGTTATTGCAACTTAAAGACGCAGTCGCCATGCTCCAATTCGAGCATCCTAAAATACGAACAGGGGATATGTTAAAAAAAAATGGTTCAAATGGCTATGAGCACTATGGGACTTAACATCTACGGTCATCAGTCCCCTAGAACTTAGAACTACTTAAACCTAACTAATCTAAGGACAGCACGCAACACCCAGTCATCACGAGGCAGAGGAAGGATATGTTTTAAAAACTATCTCATATCGTAATCTTCCTCCACGCAGGAATACAAAGTTGACACTAAAGCATTTCTTTCACAAACTTTTCCTAATAAAAATATATAATTGTTGACAGTTCAGTTCAAAATAATGTGCAGTATAATACGGAAAAACATTATGGTTCTCCAAGTTTCCTTGATTACCAGGAAGTCCTCAGTTTCATTGAATCAAATCACAGGACCATCTTCACGACCCTTAGACAAATTTTAATCTTTCCAATACGTGAGAATCTGAAGCGATTTGCGTACGGTTTTCTGTCGACTGTCAAAGATACTATCGATACCTGCGAAAATATGCAGCAAGATTCTGTCGGAAGGATGGCTGGGGAGGGGTGAAAAAGATAGCCCCTGAGGCCCTACTGTCTCTCTTAAAATCGTACATCTGAAGCATTTATTTGATATTTTTCCCTTAGCAACTTCCGTAGTGTAGGGGGTATATTCGTAAATTTTAACGTTTAATTGTGTTCCCTGTCATCTAGAAACTATAATACGTGAATGATACTAATTCTTGCATACAACATTTCCAACCTCACAGATAGCGTATTCACCTATGAGGTGGGACTTACTGACAGCAAACATGAGAAATTATTCCTTTGTTTAGCAATTAAGTGTAGAATGTGATATGACACTCCTATATATGTTTATCTGCTGTTCATTAACAACTATTTACTCGTATACTAATTTCACAGAATAGACGGTGAAGACTAGTCTAACTTAAAAGTTTCGACATAAAAACTGACAGCTGATTTCATCATTGAAACTGATTACAACAGTTGGCGTTCTACGTTAGAGCTCAGTCCGACCAAAGATGAGACCCTATGTACTTGAAAGATAGTATATTTCTTAATAGCTAACGCGAACAGCAGATACAGATAGCATAGAGGAATGTCAGAACTGTGAAGTATTGACATGTACTTTTCTTAGAGGGCTCTAAGAGGATGATTAATATGGTACAAGCGCAGAGGCCACTTGAAAAACAAATATTTTTATCATATTCCACGATAAGTCTCGTCGTACTTAGCTGTTAAAATATGTTTTATTATGAGCTATAAAATCGAAATTCACGGATTGCAAGAATAACAAGTCGGCCGGTATTACAGCAAATAAACCAGACTGCTCCTTGGAATATCTCATACTAAAACAAAAACTGACCTAATTTGGACCCATCATCATGAGAAGACATGATTCACTGGGAAAGACAATAATACTGGGGAAGTTCGAAGGCATAATAAGACGAGGTTGGCAAAGGATGGGATCGATTGATGGTATCAAAGAAGTAATGATTCCAACCTCGGTGCTCTTCGGGGAATTGTGCGGGGGCAGAAGAAACTAAACGACTGGAGAGAGAGGGAGAAGGCTGGAACACCCCGCGAGGAAAGTTCAGCTGCTTAGCGGAGCGTAGTTATTTTTGCGTTTTATGATGATTATGACGAGAGAAAGACAGGGTGAAAACCGGTGCTGCCACATAGCCCAGTCCTCTCGAATAGCAACAAGGGGACCATCCGGTGGACGGATGGCCATCAACAGTGTCACATGTACTCACTTCATGAGACACTGTGTAGAGGTTTGAAAATGAATCCAGGACATTGGCACAAAGATTGGCGGTGAGGTACTTTACGCCACCACCTCTCTTCCCCTTGCTGGCCAAATATTGGCAGTGAAAATTTCATTCGAATCAGCTTAACTCCGAGTCGAGCGCCACGCGCTGAGGAGCACTATCGACCTCGGATTTTTTTTTCCTTTTTTCATTGTGTTCGTTATGACACCCTTTCAAGTTCATCATTCAATCCTTCATTCAGTTTTTTATTACAGAGATCAGCTAGCCCTCTGACCGAACACGCTGAGATCGTGCCGGCAGGCTAAGGAGACTGGTGACGTGGTCGATTAAAGTACGATACTGAAGAGTGAGCGCCTAAAGTCTGCTGCCGAGGCACAAAGTTCTCACGTGCGATGTGGGAAGAGCCGTGTCAAGGGAAAAAATATATAACCTGCTCAACTTCCGGTCACACACTGAAATGAAACAGCAGGAGGCAGCTTTAAGACAGCTTAACTGAAGCCCCGTGTGAAAACGCAAGGCTTGGAAAAAAGGTGAAGAAAGAGAGAGGGAGTGAGTTTACAGTAACGGTGTTCACGCTTTTCGTGTTTCATCTGTTTGCACACAGCAATGAAAAACCGCACGCACAGTCATATTCACTACGAGATTTCGCTGACCATCACAGTTGTACTTATCAGCTACACTTTGCATCCCGATCTGAAGCCAATGGACTACAATATGATATAGTAATTGGATGTCGATACGTTCAAGTATTAGATGCGTAAAAACGAAAGCTGACATTATAATTTATTTTTGCTCGAAAAAAATGTTTTAGTTCAGAATTCCTCGAGCATTCTAACTAAACTCAAACCAGATTGCTACAATTACTCGAAAGGCACAGAAACGTTTCATTTACACATTCTAAAAGTGTGATCTCCTAAGCCATGTGTGATTTGATTCAATCTGATGTGTGCTCCAGATACTTCATGATTTATAGTGTTTGCACGCAGAATTTTAAGTTTTAAATTTTTGGTTACTGAACCACGGGAAACATGCAAGTATGCAGTCGAATACACTCACATCGCTCCGATGTACTTGACAGCGGTTTATGAACGGCATTCTACATAATATTCAGTAATGGAAAAGTACATTGTTTCCGTCTCAGATCTGTGATTTACGAAATTACTAAAACCGTTCATTAGTTTTGAGGAAAGAATTAATAACGATTGTTTGATCGTATGTCAGGATAATCGCAGTCAGGTGAACGAAAAGAAGCTGTCGGAACAGCAACCGGTTTACCAGTTTTCCGAAAAAAATAAAACTGTTTCAGGTAGGTTAATTATATGCAAACGTCAATAGCTCAGTACACAAAACGATGGTAATTGGTATTTCCTTGCCTAATGATTAACGAATGAAGAACATTATAATGCAAAATATACGGCTTAAACAAGAGTGTTAAGAGCAACAAAATATTAATATATTTAGCAGGTAGTTGCTTCCAGGCTGTGGCTGTACAGTATGGTAATTTCCGTAGGGAACTAACTGTAGTGCTGAAAATGTCGAATGTGGGGTTTAATAAATATCTTTTTTAGTTCAAAGCTCACATGCTATAGTGGAGATGTGAAGCATCTTTTTACATATCTCCGTCATCTAAGTGGAACGCTCAGCGCTTCCGATGCACGGCACTTTTGTGAAATTTTGCAATTCACGTCATAGCATAACTTCTTTGTCCTCGTACTCGTAATCGTGTTAGCTGGACTAAGTGACTTAGCTGCACAATTCCACTCAGCGGTTTTTCTCTTACGTGCAGAGTTTTATATCAGGCTATGAATTATGCAACATATTCGCAGTTTGCGAATACGATATTACAGCAGATCTCTGGTTTACTGTGGACACATGAATATTTGTGCTGTTTATCACGAACGGTCGCCTTAACCACTTCGGCTATCCTTGCAGACTCTCTCCAGACCAATCCAGATTTCCTTATGCCATATTGTCTATTGCCCCACAGTGCTCACACACCGTTCCTGTGATTCCCGCACAGGGAGAGGCACTGTTTTTCTCGTCATTTTGCCTCGTTTTAGCATGAAATACAATTACTTCAGTATCTGTATTTGACAGTGACCGTATAGGTCAATGTAAATGTCCTTCGGACATGCATGCATCTATGCATACATACTTGTCTGGAGGACATCTGCATCGATCTACACATACACTGTCAAATAGGAACTGTATTTCATACCAAACCAAGGCAAACCCATGAGAAAAACTTGGTCCCTCCCTATGCGGGAATTTCACGAACGGCGTGCGATCTCTAAGGGACGTAGACACTATGACCTACAGAAATTTTGATCGGTCCTGGAGGCATGCACAGATAACCGAAGTGATTAAGTTCAAAATGGTTCAAATGGCTCTAAGCACTATGGGACTTAACATCTAAGGTCATCAGTTCCCTAGACTTAGAACTACTTAAACCTAACTAACCTAAGGACATAACACACATCCAAGCCCGAAGCTGGATTCGAACCTGCGACCGTAGCAGCAGCGCGGTTCCGGACTGAAGCACCTAGAACCACTCGGCCACAGCGGCCGGCTGAAGTGATTAAGGTTGCGGCTCTTAGTAAGGGGGAAATCTGGGCTCGAGTCCCGGTCAGGCACAAATTTTCATTTATCCATAGTAAACCGTACAGTTCCTGAAATATCGTATTCGCAAACTGCCAGTATTCATTGGTGTTCAAAATTAAAGCAACAAACCGCTATTTCCCCATCCTGTGTCTAATTCAGGATACAAGCATACAAACTGTCAACATATGTCCGTACAATTGTGATCTGCACGGAAAATGGTGTTCCGGTTAACGGACAACCACGTCAACAATGACGTAGCAAACGAGGTAGTGTTGGCTGGGTAGTCCCACGTCCACAATCGCTGTATACAGGGTAGTTCATTGATCGTGACCGGGCCAAATATCTCACGAAATAAGCGTCAAACGAAAAAACTGCAAAGAACGAAACTTGTCTAGCTAGAATGGGGAAACCAAACGGCGCTATGGTTGGCGCTCTAGATGACGCTGCCATAGGTCAAACATATCCACTGCTTTTTTTTTAATAGGAACCCCCATTTTTATGACATATTTGATTACTACGTAAAGAAATATGAATGTTTTAGTTGGACCACTTTTTTCGCTTTGTGATAGATGTCGCTGTAATAGTCACAAACATATGGCTCACAGTTTTAGACGAACATTTGGTAACAGGTAGGTTTTTTCAATTAAAATACAGAACATAGGGATGTTTGAACATTTTATTTCGGTTGTTCCAATGTGATACATGTACCTTTGTGAACTTATCATTTCTGAGAAAGCATGCTGTTACAGCGTGATTATCTGTAAATACCACATTAATGCAATAAATGCTCAAAATGATGTCGGTCAACCTCAATGGATTTGGCAATACGTGTAACGACATTCCGCTCAACAACGAGTAGTTCGCCTTCCGTAATGTTCGCACATGCATTGACAATGCTGTGACGCATGTTGTCAGGCGTTGTTGGTGGATCACGATAGCAAATATCCTTCAACTTTCCCCACAGAAAGAAATCCGGGGACGTCAGATCCGGTGAACGTGCGGGCCATGGTATGGTGCTTCGACGACCAATCCACCTGTCATGAAATATGCAATTCAATACCGCTTCAACCGCACGCGAGCTATGTGCCGGACATCCATCATGCTGTAAGTACATCGCCATTCTGTCATGCAGTGAAACATCTTTTAGTAACATCGGTAGAACATTACGTAGGAAATCAGCATACATTGCACCATTTAGATTGCCATCGATAAAATGGGGACCAATTATCCTTCCTCCCATAATGCCGCACCATACATTATCCCGCCAAGGTCGCTGATGTACCACTTGTCGCAGCCATCGTGGATTTTCCATTTCCCAATAGTGCATACTATGCCGGTTTACGTTACCGCTGTTGGTGAATGATGCTTCGTCGCTAAATAGAACGCGTGCAAAAAATCTGTCATCGTCCCGCAATTTCTCTGGTGCCAGTGGCAGAACTGTATGCGACGTTCAAAGTCGTCGCCATGCAATTTCTGGTGCATAGAAATATGGTACGGGTGCAGTCGATGTTGATGTAGCATTCTCAACACCGACGTTCTTGAGATTCCCGATTCTCGCTCAGTTTGTCTGCTACTGATGTGAGGATTAGCCGCGACAGCCGCTAAAACACCTACTTGGGCATCATCATTTGTTGTAAGTCGTGGTTGACGTTTCACATGTGGCTGAACACTTCGTGTTTCCTTAAATAACGTAACTATCCGGCGAGCGGTGCGGATACTTGGATGAGCAGCATACACAGCACACGCCCGTTGGACATTTTGATAACAATAGCCATACATCAACACGATATCGACCTTTTCCGCAATTGGTAAACGATCCATTTTAACGCGGGTAATGTATCACGAAGGAAATACCGTCCGCACTGGCGGAATGTTAGGTGATACCACGTACTCATACGTTTGTGACTATTACAGCGCCCTCTATCACAAAGCGAAAGAAATAGTCCAACTATAACATTCATATTTCTTTACGTACTACACGAATGTGTCACAAAAATGCAGTTGATATCCGTTTGACCTATAGCAGCGTCATCTAGCGGGCCAACCATAGCGCCATCTGGTTTCCCACTTCAAGCTAGACAAGTTTCGTTCTTTGTAGTTTTTCCGTTTAAGCTTATTTCGTGAGATATTTGGCCCGGTCACGATCAATGGACCACCCTGTATATAGTCACCGGCGGTGCAGTATGGCACAAAGAAGACGCCTACCAAACACTCTGGGCGTTACTGTCTCAACATGACGATGATATCATTCACAGTAGGCCACATCAAAAAAATGGTTCAAATGGCTCTGAGCACTATGGGACTTAGCATCTGAGGTCATCAGTCCCCTAGAACTTAGAACTACTTAAACCTAACTAACCTAAGGACATCACACACATCCATGCCCGAGGCAGGATTCGAACCTTCGACCGTAGCGGTCGCGCGGTTCCGGACTGAAGCCCCTACTACCGCTCGGCCACTCCGGCCGGGTATGCCACATCATTGGCAGGCCTGTATTGCTGCCAGAAATGGTCTTACCCCATACTGAGCACATTAACCAGTTGTCGGAATGTGTGTGTGCAAATCCGTTAAGTTGGAGAAAAAGAAGAACATTTTTGTCTACCGTTATGCAGATTGCACTTATTTAGGTTCTGTATTCTTTACATTGTTTCTACTTTACTGTCACCTGTTTATACTGTTTTGTGTCAAAATTAACACAACCTTGCAAAATTTTCGTTTGTTGCTTTAATTTTGGACACCAGTGTATTTCGTAATTTAATACGTGTGAAGTCATAAGGGACCAAACTGCTGAGGTCATCGGCCCCTAGACTTACACTCTACTTAAACTAACGTATGCTAAGAACAATAACACACACACACGCACGAGAGAGGACTCGAACCTCCGGCGGGAGGGGCCTGTGTTCCTTCAGACATGCATCCATGTTTGAAGGACATTTGCGTCTAACTATACAGACACTGTCAAATAGAGACACCGAACTAGCTGTCTTATAACAAGGTTGACCTTGTGTTTGTGAAACTGAAGTTATATTAACGTAAATTACCATGTTATACGGATAATAACGTTAAAGGAGAAGGGCTTTATAAATTATTTTCGATTTCTACTAGCGAAAGAGTGCATCAAACATTGATCGCACAATAGCGATTGAAACGGTTTGCAAGAAACAGACGGCGATGCAAAGAACTGTGATAGCATCGTTATAAAGTATTGTAACGATTTACAGCAGCAACGTTAGGCTAATTAATAATACACGTCACCCAAAAATTTCTATCTTACTACGAATCAGTCAGGGGCTTGGTTAAAATAACAACAGCCACCTAACAACTTTGTCTTCAACGTTTTGTTTGGGTAGCTCCCGTCGAATAGCCTACCTTCACGTTGTTTTGCTAGTCGCGTATAAGAGCCGGCAGCCCGTTTCGTAGTGCTGGAAATCTTGAAGACAACTGTCGTCTTCAGCGTCTGTGTCAGTAAGTTCATCTACACTCTACAAGACACCATAAAAATGTGGCGGATGGAGCTTCTTTTTCCATCTGCGTTCAGGGCGCGACGTTTTTCGCGTGATCTCCAAAACGGCTATGACACTGCACTAGATACAATAGCTTTATGTATCTCTCTATGTAAATTAGTGACTGTTTTCACAGATGCGCATTCTAAGCTGGCACTGATGACCTATCCTGATTTGAAGTCTGTGAAGTCCAACAGGAAATACACCAACGCGGCACCACAACAATCAGCAGCATGCTGGCACCTCATAACAATTTAAAAGGTCATAATCAATGACATTAAGTTTAACGTCAGATGAGAAACTAGACTAATTACAAGCCACGTAAAAAATTTATTCACAGTCTGTATTTTAACACCGAGCGAGGTGGAGTAGTGGTAAGCACACTGGACTCAAATTCGGGGGGTACGACAGTTCAAATTCGCGTCCGACAATCCAGATTTACGTTTTACGTGGTTTCCCTGAGTCTCAGCTTGTGTTCCGTTTCTAATGACCTCGATGTTGACGGGTCGCTAAACCCAAACTTACCTCCCTTCCTTCCTTCCTTCCTTCAGTCTTAACAGCAGACACTGTTAATATGTTTCGGCTACTCACTAGCCATAACAGCATCCAAATTCACACTCGTTACACATTCAACGTTCTATGATGTCTTTGTTAAATAGCACTACTGTAATGTTGAAGGTTGACAACGTTTCTTACGGTCAGCTGAAACTGGTAATTACGAAATTTACTGTTATCATATGACGTTCGATATACCACAAATATTACAACAGATGGTAAAGCATAAGAATGTCGGTTCATAATGGCAACTCCGAATCTTGTAACAGCATATTCGTATCATTCAGTTACTTCGTTCAAATCACAAATTTTTGTCGGTACCCTCACGGACGACAACGCATAGTTTAGCCACTGTTTCTAGCATCCTTGCCTCGATGAACTGCTGCTTAGTCATCACGTTATCATACGGCATTATCGTCCACAGCTGTTTCACCAACTGGTCCATCGGTAAAGTGAATTCACTTTTCGCTCCCGTGAAGTGAGCGTGGGAAAAAGAAACACTATTCAACATGAATATATCAGCCAGAGAAGTCTGGATTAAAGCTGGTCAACACCAATAAAAAAATCGCGCGGACAGAAAACGTAGTTATCAGTTTCAGTTTATTTTTCTTCTCTGTCTTAGAATTAATACCCAAACACTAACATGAAAACTGTTGCATCAGCTCCGTTTCGTAAGCCACACGAACAGTGAGTAGAAGCTTCCTTTAGCCGATGTCTCATATGTGAATACTCCCTACTCAACTTCACACAGACAAACTTGACAGATACATGAAGCATTCACACGTCCGGTGGAAAAGTTACAAAAAAATTGACGGATCTCGTGTAGCACGTAGGTCACAAGTCGGAAGTCTTTTCCATAACGGCTTTTGCGGCAAAGCAGCAGGACCTACCAACTGAAACATCAGCTGTCAATATCCTAGGCACTATACAAACTGAGTGCCCCGTTCTGGCGAGAGATTCAGGTCATTACCTACTTTTCTAGGACTATAATGCCCCGGCATTTTTAAATTAATGAAGCGCTGTCACTGGCTTGGCCTGACAGTTGCGGCGGTTGTGGTCTACGTGAATGGCCTTCATATTAAGCGAGGTCTGAAATATGGACACCCGAATCGGTACGCCAACCGAAAGGTCATCCCTCACATTTCTCCTAAGAAACACGCCACTCGCCTTTACAGTTGAATATATCAAAAACCATCGAACTTTCGAGCGCCTTTGTACAGGTTGTTCCAAAATATTTGGAAATTTGATCACGTGTATTTCAGAATTGTGGATAGGTAGAAAGGTGCAGTTTGCGGCGTAATATTCGTGTGATATCGTACTGGGGTCCCTTGACACTCCACAGTTGGCAACGCAAATCAACATCACAGAAATTAGCGAGGGCTCGCTAAAATTCGTAACGACGAACGGGATGCGCTCCTGAAGACCACTTACCCCCTCGCAGCAACAGAGGCGCCCTCGCGCTGAGGTCCATGTAGTGTTGAGCGTGCAAGAACTCAGCCCCAGCCAGCATAGTATAGGACCAACGTGATAATTAAGGTTTCTGATGGACTTGTTCATTTAAATGTGGAACGGTGTACTGCAAAAGACTGTTAATCTATAAATCAAGTGATGCTTTGATACCCTATGACAGTTGTAAATTGTCCAGTGCTCCTGTGACAAAGAAGTGTGTCAAAGGTAGGTAAATCTTTTATTCATTTATGCAATAAAGTGAACTAATATTTCATGTGTTATAGTATGATGAACGTTCTACCAGAGCAATCAAAGAACCCACACCTCTGGCCAGACGAAAGTAGTTTCGCCTGGTAACAATAGTTCACACACACCTAGAGTCTTAACAGAGTTCAACGGATGTTCTATCTGTAACACGCAAGATATCTAAGCGATTTGCAGTTCCTCCTATGTCCAACCTAGCATGTCCTCATTAATGCGTGCAATTGCTGCTATGATGCAGGTTCTGGACCAGTGTCTGATAGCATCCTTCACAAAGCCCCCATGAAAAAAATGTAATAGGGCTATGGTCTGTATCAATCATTCCATACACTGTGCCATCTGCTACAGGATGGTCATTTCCATCAATAACTAACTAGCAAAAAACTTCAGGTGTGTGAAAACATTATGTTGCAAACCGCACGTTTCTAACTATCACCATTTTCGAAATGAGTGATCAAAGTTGTAAAGGTAATTTTGGAACACCCTGTATTTATCCCTGTGTTCACCTATGCAGATAGTAGCTGGTATTGCTGCGAAATGTATCAAAAATTTTTTCGTAAATGGAGGTACTTTAGCTCACTCAAACCATTTCCAAAAACTTAAATGTTTTGCCTGCCGACGCTGTTAATAAGGAATCAAAAATCCGCATTCGAGCAAGAACATACTTGGAAGTTACGGCAACAAGCTTCGCGGTAAGTAACACCATTAAATGTAGAAAATTGTTGCTCGATTATGGGCTGAAACTTTCAAGTGCATAAGAGCTGTAGTGCCTTATAGCATTCGTCTGGGTTATCCTATATCCGATTTCTCTATTTCAGCGTAGGGCAAACAATGTTACTTGCATTTTGTAGGATAATGGAAAATTAAAGGCACGTAACTCGGAAATCAACTGTTTGTTGTTAACGTAGTGCGTAGTTTCTTATTTTTGATACAATAATTAAAATGCGTTTGACGTGAGAGGGCTGTACTACGGATGGTCTTTGTTCAATAATCATAGATCTATGATTACTAAAATAATGGGTCAGCCGTCAATAAATGTAACCATTAATCGAAAAATATTATATTTTACAATAGTGGACAGCAGCTGCAACAGCCGGCCGTGGTGGCCGAGCGGTTCTTGGCGCTTCAGTCCGAAACCGCGTGACTGCTACGGTCGCAGTTTCGAATCCTGCCTCGGGCATAGATGTGTGTGATGTCCTTAGGTTAGTTAGGCTTAAGTAGTTCTAAGTTCTAGGGGACTGATGACCTCAGATCTTAAGTCCCATAGTGTTCAGGGCCACTTGAACCATTTTAAGTAGCTGCAACATAAATATTGTTTGCACATTTTTAATGAGTACCAATTAATTTGTGCCCAAACATTTGATGTAGAGTGAGAGATCTTCACATCTCATATGGCTGCCCAATAAACAGGCTATTTTCAAGATGAGGTCAAACACAAAATGATGATGAACCACAGGAAGCGGCAAAATAGGGTAACAAACGTTTGAAAGGGCATCCATGAAGACTTGGATATTGTTTGGATGGAGGGACAGAGGAAGTCGTCACGGAAGTACTCCTTTTGTCCTTTCCGGCCTACCGGTTGTGTAGATGGTGGTTTCGCCCCTTGAGGCGAGAATTTGACGGCTTGTTGCACAGCTTGACGGGGGGATGGCAATGCTACCTTGATACTGGGAGGTTTCACGACCTCACACATGAGTTGGAGCTGGGGGTAACAACAACAGAACTATAGGTACCAGACGGGAGAACACAGGGTTTGCTACTGGCCAGTAACTTGCGAGCAACTGGATAAGGCACCTTTTCCATTACCCGGATCTCTTGAACAGCCCGCGCATCAAGATACACTGGGCACTCCCGAGAGGATGCGGTATGGCTGCCATTGCAGTTTATACAGCGGGGAGGAGGAGGTGGACAATGGCTCTCGTGCGCATCCCTACCATAGGTGACACATTTGGCTGGGTGTCGACAAGACGTTCTAGTGTGGTTAAAACGATGACGCTGGTAGCAGTGCATCGGGTTGGGAATGTATGGCCGGACAATTATAATTCCATAGCCTGCTTTCAGCTTGAATGGAAGCACCACTCTATCATAGGTGAGAAAGAGAGTGCGGGTAGGCACTAAAGAGGAATCTACTTTTTTCACTACATGACGAATGGCAATGACACGCTGATCAGAGAGGTAAGATTGTATTTTGGCCTCAGACCGTCGAGCAGCCTGGTGAAAATTACACCACGGGAAGAATTCAAAGTTTGTGGGCCTCGATACGAACAGGGTAACCGTGGAGAAGCGAGGCACCAAGCAGTTGCTGTGCCTGAGAATCAGAAGTAAAATGCCATTCCGCAAAAGAGGGCAGGATTTCAGAGGGCCAGCAATTGCACCTACACCTTTCTGAATAATAAACGGATTTACTGTAGTGAAGGACTGACCAGCTTCAGGATGAGACCACGAGGAGCCGTGGAGCAGCCGGAAGGGTCTTTGAATCATTAGCTTATTTGCGTTTACGTTTTGTAGAAGCTGAGTGGGAAGATGATTGACTCTTGGCGAGGAAATCCCCCTTGATTGTCAATGTCTCCATTGGCGGGCTCCTTCCAACTGGCGGCCCCCTTCACGAGGGGGAGCACCCGCCTTAGGTGATTGTTCGCACTTCAAGTCACACCTCCCGAACACCTGACGGAGGGACCAATCGGCAATTTCAGCTCAGGCAATCACCCCTCCCTGGGCCTGGCCTGTTCCAAGAGGTACGTGCGAGCCCTACCTGTCGACCCGGAGCTGGGAGTTACGCGTTACCCAGTCACCTGTTACGCGTCAGAACCGTGGGCCGGCCTTCAGGAGCGCACAGGGAGGAATAAGAAAAACAGAGGATCCTCAAACGCCGAAGCGGACAAACGAGAGGAGAAGGGAAACAAAGACAGGAAAAGGGAGCGAAAAACAAAGGTGAGACTGTTTGCACATCACCAACAGAATGCAGAGCATTCCCAAGAATACCCCAGACATGTTCCGCAAGGGAGGGGAAAAAAGAATAGCAAGAGGAGACATGCAGCACGGAAGGGAAAAAATGCTGCAAATGCTGGGGCCCCGTGGTAGCCAAGCACGAACCCGTCAAACAGTGGCGAGCCCCTTGGAGGGAGCGTCTTAATATGTACATATGGTTCAAATGGCTCTGAACACTAAGGGACTTAACATCTGAGGTCATCAGACCCCTAGAACTTAGAACTACTTAAACCTAACTAACCTAAGGACATCACACACATCTATGCCAGAGGCAGAATTCGAGCCTGCGAGCGTAGCAGTCGGACTGAAGCGCCTAGAACCGCTCGGCCACCGCTGCCGGCTATGTACATAGAAAAAATACTACGTCATCTACATTTACACTATTGACAGCATTAAAGAATTTACTCTTGTTTGAAAACACAATGCCACCTGCAAAATCGTGTGAAACATATAGCACTTACTGGATTCAAAAATAAAGAGAAAAAATTGTAAATACTTTCCTAAATGAAAATGTTGCAGAAATGTTGTTTGTCAGTTCACGTTAATTCCATGGCTGTCTTTTGAAGGTTGTTAATTAACGTTGCAGGACTTACGTGTCGTCTTTGAAGGAGATCAGTATTGCTCCAAGAGGAACACATTATAGAGAAGAGTAGAAGGAAACACACGAACATCGACTATCTTAAAGGGATACAGACTCGCAGAATGCTTCTATTACCAACTTTCTGTGTCGTATCCAAGAACAGAATAATAATCGCAAGGTACAAGGTACAAATCATTTCAGTACAGTAGAGGAAAGGGGAAAACTGATAATACACTGGTGTGCAAAACATATGGACAAAAGTAACTTTCGCATGATGTGTCATTGCCGAGTAACAAAACTCGGTGAAACTTGGGCCATATATAGAAAGAAATGCTACAGTATAGTACAGAAGTCAGATAAAAGAAATACGGTATGACGAGAACACAAATGACACTATTATTCAAAGACATGGTGCATGTGGCCGTGCAGCAATACGTCTCCCCAACAAATCCCATCGAGCACGTTTGGAATGCGAGTCGGGAGATCGGGCAGGCCAGTACATTCACCGAATATCCTCTCGTTCCAAAAGTTGCTCTACCTGCGCAGTTCGACGCGGTCATACATTGTCATCAACCAAAATGAAGTCAGGGCCGAAAGCAACGCTAGAAAGTCGCTCGTGGGGGAGGAGAACAATATGCCAATAACGTTAACGGTGAGTGTGTTGTTTGCAAAGATTTTGACGTCAGTACACCTATGCAACATTATGCCTTCCCACACCACGACACCTCGCCCACAAAAACTATCATGTTCGACGCTTCTTGGTTGCATTGTGTGTTCGCACCTCTCGCCAAATGAGAATACGTAATGAACCCACGAACTTTGTCGTATAGTTGGTTCAGATCTTATGGTGTGGGTAGGGGTAAAGTTACAAGATCGTACTAACCTCCAAATCTTCAAAGATGGTAAACTCACCGGTGAAAGTTATTGTCGCAATGTACTCCTTCCGAACGTGCGTCTTTGCTGGGGTGCATTTGACCCTGACTTGATTTTGATGGATGAAAATATATGGTCGCATCGAACTGCACAGGTGGAGCAGCTCTTGGAACGAGAGGATATTTGGCGAATGGACTGGCATGCCCGTTACCCCGACTTAAATCCCATCTAACGCGTGTGGGATGCGTTGGGAACGCGTATTGCAGCACGTACACATGCACCAACGACCATCCAGCAGTTGTTAAGAGCGCTGGTGAAGGAATGGAACGCTGTGAGCGGCGTGGGAGCATGTTTCATAGCATGCATTGCCATCCGCGGTTTGCCGGCCGATGTGGCCGAGCGGTTCTAGGCGCTACAGTCTGGAACCGCGCGACTGCTACGGTCGCAGGTTCGAATCCTGCCTCGGGCATGGATGTGTGTGATGTCCTTAGGTTAGTTAGGTTTAAATAGTTCTATGTTCTAGGGGACTGATGACCACAGCAGTTAAGTCCCATTGTGCTCAGAGACATTTGAAATGGTTCAAATGGCTCTGAGCATTGTGTGACTTAACATCTGAGGTCATCAGTCCCCTAGCACTTAGAGCTACTTACACCTAACTAACGTAAGGACATAACACACATCCATGCCCGAGGCAGGATTCGAACCTGCGACCGTAGCAGTCGCGCGGTTCCGGAGCCATTTGAACCGTCCGCGGTTTTCACACACCCTATCAAGAACGATGACCGCCTTTTGTAATGTCCAAGGGACCATTAAGAACCGCGGTGGCTTCGGTGTAATTGCTTTCTTTCAGTGCTAATGTCATTTCTGTGCGCATCATTGCGTATTTGTTTCAGTTGCCTCTGTACTACTCTCGTGCTCATAAATTAAGGATAATGCTGATACATGGTCAAACAACGCTCTAGTGGGCGGTTTACGGGTTTAAATCACTTTGGGGTATGACCATGCGGTGCATCTGACCTGCGGTTGTCACACGGTGGCGCTGGTAGCAGTCCACATACGCAGAGGTGTGTTGGTGCATGTCAGAGTACAGTGCAGCGAGTAAGTGTGCAGACGTTTTTAGGCTTGATAATGGTGACTGTGTGTTGAAAATGGCTCAAAGAACACATATTGATGACGTTATGAGGGGTAGAATACTAGGGCGACTGGAGGCTGGTCAAACACAGCAGGTCGTAGCACGGGCTCTCCGTGTGCCACAAAGTGTGACTTCAGGATTATGGCAACGATTCCAGCAGACAGGAAACGTGCCCAGGAGCTACAGTACGGGACGTACACAGTGTAAAACATCACAAGAAGACCGATATCTCACCATCAGTGCCCGCAGACGGTTACGTAGAACTGCAGGTAGCCTTGCTCGGGACCTTACCGCAGCCACTGGAACAGTTGTCTCCGGACACACAGTCTACAGACGACTGAACATATATGGTTTATTCGCCCGGAGACCTGCAAGGTGCATTCCACTGACCCCTGGTCACAGGAGAGTCCGTAAAGCCTGCTGTCAAAAACAAAGTACATGGTCATTGGAACAGTGGTCCCAGGTTATGTTCACAGACGAGTCCAGGTATAGTCTGAACAGTGATCTCGCCGGGTTTTCATCTGGCTTGAACCAGTAACCAGATACCAACCCTCTAATATCCTTTAAAGGGACCTGTATGGAGGTCGTGGTTTGATGGTGTGGGGTGGGATTATGATTGGTGCACGTACTACCCTGCAAAATGGCTCTGAGCACTATGGGACTTAACTTCTGAGGTCATCAGTCCCCTACAACCATGCATGTCTTTGACAGAGGAACTGTAACAGGTCAGGTGTATCGGTACGTCATTTTGCACCAGTATGTCTGCCTTTTCAGGGGTGCAGTGGGGCTCATCTTCCTTCTGATGGATGATAACGCACGGCCCCACCGAGCTACCATCGTGGAGGAGTACCTTGAAACAGAAGATGTCAGTCGAATGGAGTGGCCTGCCTGTTCTCAGGACCTAAACCCCATCGAGCACGTCTGAGATGCTCTCGGTCGACGTATCGCTGCACGTCTTCAAACCCCTAGGACACTTCAGGAGCTCGGACAGGCACTGGTGCAAGAATGGGAGGCTATACTCCAGCAGCCGCTCGACCACCTGATTCAGAGTATGCCATCCCGGTTGTGTACATGTGCTGGTGATCATATCCCATATTGATGTCGAGGTACATGCGCAGGAAACAGTGGCGTTTTGTACCACATGTGTTTCGGGACGGTTTTCTCAACTTATCACCAATACCGTGGACTTAAAGATCTGTGTCGTGTGTGTTCCCTATGTGCCTATGCTATTAGCGCCAGTTTTGTGTAGTGCCACGTTGTGTGGCATCGTATTCTGCAATTATCCTTAATTTATTAGCATGAGTGTATAATGTAGTAGTTCCTTCAGCGTATGGCCCAAGTTTCATCAAACTATGTTACTTGGCAGTAACACACATGTTTAACTTAACTTTGACCTTAAGTTTTGCACGCCAGTGGTGTTAACAGGACGCTTTGCAAGGAAAGTGCAGATTGTACGGTAAACGTTTTCTGAAGGCAATTGATCCATAATCACTTGTGTTATATAATCTAATGCACTGTAACAAAATTACTGCCAACAGTGGAAACTCTTGGATGTAGGCAAATTCGCTAAGGACGACTTATCCTATTGTTTCAACTTTGTGAACCCCACATTTAACGACTGCCTGTTGCTTTCAGATACACGTTAAAGCTTTTTAATGCGACAGGATGACCATGTGCATCTGCACTAAAGTTGAGCCGCACGGCACCAAAAAATTTCGCCTTTTCTTCTGAACTTCCACATTATTCTCATCAGTCTCAGAAATTTCAAATTTTCTAGAGACGCCGTATTAAACCATCATCACAATTTGCGATGACTTTAGCCGGCCGCGGTGGTCTCGCGGTTCTAGGCCCGCAGTCCGGAACCGTGCGACTGCTACGGTCGCCCTAGGATAGTTAGGTTTAAGTAGTTCTAAGTTCTAGGGGACTAATGACCACAGCAGTTGAGTCCCATAGTGCTCAGAGCCATTTGAACCATTTTTTTTTTGCGATGACTTTTCCAAATACTGTCAGAAACTGTATTTTTTTAATTCGGACTGTTAGGTATCAAGCAACTATCCGATTCATTATTTCAGCAAGATTTAGAAATAAAAATAATGCCAACAGGTCTATTTCCATTCCAATGTCTGAATTCGTGGATGTAATTAGTCATTGATGGGATGTCTGATATTAATTGGTGATGTAATGAATTGATAACTTCAATTAAAGCGAACTGAAGTATACCGTTGCTTACATGATACACGCTTGATGGTTCACTGGAACATACGTAATTGTCATACAGGACATTTCGAAAGTATGGTCAATATGTAGCTACTGCATTCCTGCCTTAAAAGTAAGTTTGTGGCATATATCAGGAAATTCCGAATTATGAAACATCATATATTGGGGTACTTGAGATCCAATTTAATGCTATACAGGCTTACGGAAGGCGAACTAAAGAAGTTTATTGCGCAATATATTGCTCGATACCTTGGATTACAGAGCGCCTGCGGTCCATCGCCAAGTGGCGCTCGTGTGAATTTGGGTTTGCGTGTCCCAGCGCACCTTACTGCATACTATAATGGTGAGTGGAAAAGCTGATATGCCGATTCCTTGTCCTCTAGGCTCATTTGATTTTAAAACGTTGGAATTCTTTCTGCCACTGACTTGAGTTATGGGAGCACTTGAGACAACACGCGCTATAACTATAAGTTTTCACCTTTGAGGGCTCACAACGGCGAGTAACTACTCGCACGCCTTCATATTGGAAATGGAATGGCGAGTGGGAATTTTGAAAAGTGTGTAGTATTATATCTGCAGCCGTTTATAAATATTCCACAAGTATAATTAACTATATTTTCAAATTACGTATTATGTATTATGTGCTACTTCAGGGAGGCACTAACGCACTGTCGTTTAGTGAACAAATTGCGAGCTTATCGAGTATCGAACAAGATTTGTGACTGAGTTCAGGACTTCTTCTTAACATACAGAATTCAACACGTAACATAGAATTCGACATGTAGCTCTTAACGTGAAATATAAAGGTGATTTCGAGAGTACCCTATGTCTGTCAAAGGAAAAATACTGCTTGAAGGATGTATAAATGATTTAGTGCATGACGCTGGAAATTAAGAGGCTGTTACTACATCTGTAGGAAGGGAGCAGCACTAGAAACTAGTTAAATGTAGGAAGACCTGCGGAGGATCGGAGATTGATGCAGGGACTGGCAGCTGACCCCAAAGGTAAGTAGATGTAACGTGTTGCGCATTAATTGCCGAATAGATCATTTACTGTCATATTACACTAGTGGTAAAAAATCAGTGGAGGCAGTCGCAACCGTAAAATACCGAGGAGTATTCATCTAGAAAGGCCTTAAGCAGAATGAGCACATAAAACTAATTCGCAGGAAGAATATTATGGAACGTAATTCACCAATGAAAGGAGTGCCTTAAAGATTCTAGGACCCTTAACAGACTGGATTAATAGGAGAGAGAAGATCCAACAAAGAAACACACATTTCGTCATGGGATCGTTTAGTATGAGCGAGAACGTTACGCAGATGCTCAAGAAAATCCAATGCCGTACGCTACAACAGAAGCGATGCGCATCGCGGGGAGGTTTCCTGTTGAAATACCGAGATCGCATGTTCCAAGAAGACTCGGGCAACTTACTGTTTCGTGCCACATGCATCTCGCGAAATGACCACAACAAGGAAATCGGAGAAATTAGAGATAATGCGGAGGGGTTTATCGATAGTCTTTCTTCCCTCGGAGCTTTCGCGAATGGAATAAGAAAGAAGCCTTCTTAATTCTGTAACTCAGCATTTCAGAGTCGGCGTTAACATATATGCATCCATATTTTTACCTGGGGATTTTACCTCTTTTTTTCTATGCATACTGTGCAACGAGTTTTTTGCGATCTATAAAGTGTCCCTACAAGAATATTCTTTTCCTCTATGTTACCGAGCGAGGTGGCGCAGTGGCTAGCACATTGGATTCGCATTCGGGAGGACGACGGTTGAAATCCGCTTCCGGCCATCCAGATTTAAGTTTTCCGTGATTTGCCTAAATCGCTTCAGACAAATGCCGAGACGGTTCCTTTGAAAGAGCACGGCCGATTTCCTTTGCCATCCTTCCCTAATTCGAGCTTGTGCTCCATCTCTAATGACCTCTTTGTCGGCGGGCGTTAAACACATCTCCTACTATTCCTCCTACTCCTTCATATATTTGCACATGCACTACAACTGACCGATTCTTTACTAACATTCCGTAGACACAGTTAAATCATTTATTTATGCCGTGAGAAGTATAACGTAGCAGCAAATGTTAAACCAGACATTACAACGTCAAACGACCAGCGGGGGAGAGGGTTGGATAGTGGTGGGGTAGGGAGTTTTTCGCACTGTGAAACGAATTTTCGTACCTCAAGACTGAACTTTGTAGCTACTTCACACAGTGCCCAATTAAATGAAATAGTTCCGCTTTGAAGAGTTAGCAGGAACTAGCACGGAATAGACAGCTCCCTGTTTGGCCGGAAATGCAGGCAGAGGAGTGTAGCGTACTATCAGTGGCGGGTAAGCCACGGTACCCCAGATAAAAGCTCGCCCGCATGTTACAAACTCATACTGACAACGGTCGCGAGTTCACAGGCAAACACTGCATCCATAAATATCATTGTTTTTCGTCCTGTTCTCGTGGTTTTACGTTTTTTTTTAATTTAGTCTAATCATTTCACTGAGAAGTCAACTGCTCAGTTTTAGTCGCTGGAAGCTAATAAGAGTACGAATAATTAATCCTCTTAACTTTTACTCCGCTTCATCTTCTTTTTGTGTACTAGTAAATCTACTTAAGAACCTTCGCATACTCTTTCTCAGTGGTACAGATCCAACTCGAGACAAAATACCAATAAGAACGATAGTCCATACTGCCGGTGACACTTCAGGACGATCAGCAGTATGTATTATCAAAAAGTGTCGTATCCGGAAACATTTTGCACATGTACTTACTCTGATGTGGTACGCCAGCCATCCGGAAAACAACGTTTAGTCTGTGGAAAGGAGCAGATTTCAAAACTTTTATTTTCAAAATTGCCATAGAATCGATCCTATTTCATTGCATTCTTCAATTGTTTCACTTGTCTCTAGTATTTATATAAGGGCTACAATCTGATTATCCCAGTCCTTCACGTAACAGATCGAACAACGTTTATACACTTTTCTCAAGCGTGAATGATGCCCATCGTTTCCTGTTATTACGATTGGTGTAATACCTGTGTGTTAAGCTGAATCCAAAAAACTCACAGCTGAGTTAAGTATCTTACCCTCAGAACTCAGAGTTTCTCTGAAAAAGAGTACTGTCTTTCCTATCGACTGTATAACATTAACTCGTGAAACACGCACTATTCGACCTTGTCCTAATCTTTTATGAGCTATTGGGTAGGGCTAGCGGTTGCACCACGAAGTAAATCTCTCTCGTTTATACGCTATTCAAGAATTTAGGAACATTTCTACAAAAAAAAAAAAAAAAAAAAAAAAAAAAAAGCGAGAAATGCTCTCAGTCATTGTTCGTGCGACTGCACTACGATGTTGCTGTTTTTGCATACTATTTAAACCTCATGCGACTGCACTATGGTGATACTGTTCATTGCCTACTACTGTTCATTGCCTACTATTTAATTCTCATCTTTCACATCTCACTAAACGACCATGAATTAGAGCGGTACCGACCCGAGAGGGATTTTTTGATATTACAAAAGCGTTGCAGCGACTCTCATGGTCCCACATTCCGAATGATGGCCGTAGGCTATCAAGAGCGACGATGAAACCGTGTAAAGTGCAAACCCAGTGATATATTTGTGACACACGAAAAAGTAAATTACAACTGATGGGAAAAAAGTCCGCCCTCTAAGCGACTTCACGATTACAAAACAAACGATTACTGCTTTGTATAAATTAGTACGGAGTGTCCCTTTTATTCATACGTATCTCTAACCCATTAATACAACATCCGAAAATTAAAAAAAAATTGAGTACTCACATGCTGTTAGCGCACTTGAAGAACTCGAAATTGGCAATATTGTCCGGAATTCTAGGAACCATTTAAGCAATAAGAGCACACTAACCAGAGATCACAGCAGTTCTTGAAATAAAGTTTTTAGGCAACAAGCTCAAATAAAGAATGTTATCTCTAACAGCGCAGACTATGAGAATAAAAAGCCAAGAACTTTTATCTTTCAATGAAGAGAGTAATACATTATTCTAAATGTTTAACATACAAGGAACATGGTTAGTTTCTCGTGGCTCCTGGTGCACTCCAGCACTCTCCGATGTTTGTTGAGACCAGTGAGTTCCGAATGTAGTTTGCAGGCGAGCCTTTTTTAAAGTGAACGCTTTCACTCTAATAAAGCTTTCAAAAACTGCGGAATGAAGTCTCTCGGCAGTCACTATTTCTTCATTATGTGACCTCTTGTCTCTACCATCTTTTTAAATTATGTCAATCACTTTTCCACTTTAGTTTTGGAGAAATAATAGATTCCTCAGATTTTTTTTCGTTGTACAATTTTTTCATTGCCACGACCTTTTTCAGAGGTTGTGAAGTGGCCACCGTGCTTTAAAATAGCTTAACGCCAATTTCTGAAGGGGGAGAAGGCGCAGCTTATCTATTATATTATTGGATAATTCTATTGATGATATTATTTGCACATGGCATTTTATAATTAACACACAAGTTTAAGAACGCATCTTTGCTGAACACTCAAATATTTAGAAAAGTGGATGGCCTACAAGCGCAAACACACAAACTTTGTAGAATATTAATAAAATATACGAAAATATAAACTCTTAAGACCAAAGACTGTCGTTTTCACCGAAAATTCAATTCAAAACTAAAGTGTTAAAGATACAATGTAAGGGCTGGCCAAAGCAGTAACCTTGTTTTTGACTTGGTGACTATAATAACGACATACAAAATAAAGTGAACAAGTTTGAAATTATATAAGGCTTCACTGTACGTCTTTCACAAGTTTTCGCCTTGTCCTCGTAAACACTCCTATCAACGCCTGGACAGCCTATACAGAATCAAATACAATTTATTGGGAATAACCAGTGCACTTAGGGAACAAACAGTGGCTTCATTTTTTCTTCCAGACAACTTTTAGGTCGTCCTCCGATAGGAGACAGGTTCAGCAAAACGTGCGACAATTGAAGTCGTGCGCGATAAGTAAAGCGAAGAAACCTGTAAACTAACTGAAGGCACGCAAAGTGATAAGACCACAGCTGGAACAAGGAAGCCACCACGCCTATGAAACCAAACAAATGAGAATAGTTCTTGCTGTAATTGCTGTCTGCAATGGCTGATGTCTGTGTAGCAAGAACAAAGAACTTGAGATTTTAAAATATTCAACTTATTATACCTGTCTTCCGCGTATTCTTTTTAATCTACTGGGAACATTAGCTACGTTCGGATTGCATGCTGCTTTCTCTTCTTCACTGCGTTATATCTTGGACGCACACTATAGAAATGACATTTCGTTGTTGTAACGACACGTTTTCTGCCTGCGCATTTCATTTTCCAGCACTCTCCATTTGTCTAGTCACAATCTCTAGTTTCCAGTGTTTGATGTGCATGCCCACGCTGTCCCCCTATCGTCACATATTGTTTTAAAAACGCTTTCCACTTAACCCCATTTTACAGTTTCTTGCCATAATTTGCTTGGGATACCCTTGTTATCTTCACTTCGCTCATTATATGCTCATGGCTTTGCGTTGTACGCCCTCTGTTTCATGGTTTGGATGGACATTTTTGTTGCTGACCTTTTTGTTGCCAACATTTTTGTTACTAATGGTTATGCTGTTACGGACAAAAACACACTTTAATCTATGTTTCAAAACCTGTTTATCGTACGTGATTTATGTCTCGGGGTCCAAATGGCAATGCACCTTATCCATAGATATACGATACAAGGTGTCGCAAAATGACCATTGTTGTGAAAACGCATTTTAGAAAACAAACCCACAAGATTTGTTCCATATACATCTGTAATAGAGACCCATGTTCATATGCATGTAAATACTACTGTGAACTTTATAACGTCAGGGCAACAGCCGCAGCACGAGACCCTAAGGACGGCATAGAAGTTACCGTCCAGGCTAGCGCAAGCAGCAACAAAGCACATAGGAACGATATCAAATGGCAGACAAATCTCTAGGTGGTTTGTAGCACACGACACAGTTACCAAGCTAATTTTCGTACTTCAAAATACTGAGTGTCAGCGGTCAGTTGCGTGCTGGGAGACTGCTTACGGTCAGTGAGGAGTTAACATCGGGCGCTAAGTAGAGAAGAAGAGGTAAAACTAAGTGTGAGGGCAGTGAGGATATCTACGAAAAATAAAAAGGGCAACTGGCTTCATACCTGACTGGTTTTAGAATTTTTTCCGACAGTAAATATGACGATCATCTTTGGTTACGCTTTCTGTATATGAAACATAAGCTGCACCATGATTCAGTTTCCGCGTTAAACTGTAGGTCCTCAGTAACTGACTGTGCAAGCTGATACTCAGGTCTAAGGAAGACATGGGAATACCGCTTCACACAGTTTCATGACCGTTAAAACAAAGTGGCAATGAAACCAATCTTCCGCCTTAATGATAGCTTAGCTTTATAGAGCTTACGGTGAACTCAGTTTCTAAAACATTATGTACTATACTAAGCTATCAAGATCATACCACAAATAATTTTGTTATCACGAACGGGCAACTATTTTATTGTACTGCTAAACTTCCATGTATTTTGACAGTAAAGTAACTAAGCACTCTTTTTGTTGAGAATTGTTCCATACCTGAGATGCCAAGTGCTCTTTTCACAGCAATAAAATCAATAAGTAAATTTAAATACAATCGAATCCACAAACACTTGCAAAACAGTGAAACCCTCTACTTCAACTTTTGTTATCTAAGTGTGTCTAAAATACCTCATCAAGTAGCCTGTTCGTCTGCCCATCATATGATATCTTTCAAAGTAACTTGTGAAAGATCCAGCAAATCACTTCTTCAAATAGAGGCGGTAAGTCCTTCAAACTACGTTGACCACTGTTTTGACCTTCAGTCAAGTCTGCTTTCGTGCACCTAACGAGTTGAACCAACGACCCGCCCTATCAGAACGGTGCCGTGAGAAACTTCTACACTGCACACAAGGTCATCCGACAGCGCAAATGTTTGAATGGCAGTGTTAGTTGTAACTTCTCAATGGTTAAACAGTTACTCGGGAAGAATGGACTTGCAACCACTCGACCGAATCCTTCCCTTCCCTTCCCTTAGCAAACTGAACTGGTCCTCTGTTCCGTAAACTAACTGTAACTTCTCTTTTCTCACGAGTCGCGAAGTTCAGAGGTATCCTACATTGAGTGGAAAAACGACATCGAAACTTTCAGCTTTCATCTTTGTGACCGCTGACAAGCGCATATCATCACACGTAATTTCTTACGGAGTTGGCCATTCTCCGAAGGGCCCAAGACTGAGGAAGGAAGGTTAACATTCAATTCCTTAACACTGTTTCAGAAAATAGCTTACGAGAACTAAAAAATCAGCCAAAAATTGTTAACCAACGGGAACTTCAAGAATTTGCTGTTATATTTACAGGGGCGTTACTGTAAAACAAAATTAGTTTAATTCCATATATTTGTAGACGTTACATGCAGCAGCAGGAGCAGCATTTGGGTGAATGTTGTTGTGGTCTTCAGTCCGAAGACTGATTTGATGCCGGTCTCTGTGTTACTCTATCCTGTGCAAGCCTCTTCATCTCCGAATAATTACAACAACTTACATCCTTCTGGCTTTGCTTACTGTATTCATCTCTTAGTCTCCCTCTACGAATTCCCCCCACCCACACACACATACACACTTCCCACCCAATAGTAAATTGGTGATCCCTTGGTGTCTCAGAATGTGTCCTATCAACCGATCACTACTTCTAGTCAGGTTCAGTACCTACTCATTAGTTACGTGATCTACCCATCTAATCTTCAGCATTCTTCTGTAGCACCACATTTCAAAAGCTTCTGTTCCTTTCTTGTATGAACTACTTATCGTCCATATTCACCTCCATACATGGCTTCACTCCACATAAATATTTTCAGAAAAGACTTCTTAACATTTCCTATCTATATTCGACGTTAACAAATTTCTTTTCCTCTGAGAAGCTTTTCTTGCCATTGCCAGTCTACATTTTATATCCTCTCTACTTCGGCCACCATCAATCACTCTGCTGCCCAAATAGCAAAATTCATCTATAGTTTAAGTGTCTCGTTCCCTAATCTAATTCCCTCGGCATCAACTGATTTAATTCGACTACATTCCATTATCCCAGTTTCGCTTTTGTTGATGTTCATGTCTCATATCCTTCTTTCAGGACACTGTCCATTCAATTAAACTGCAAGTCCTTTGCTGTCTCTGACAGAATTACGTCAGTGCCAAACCTCAAAGTATTTATTTCTGCTCTCTCAGTTTTAATTCCCACTCCAAATTTTTCTTTGGTTTCCTTTACTGCTTGCTCAATGTACAGAATGAATAACATCGGGGATAGGCTGCAGCCCTGTGTCATTCCCTTCTCAACTACTGCTTCCCTTTCACGCACCTCGATTTTTATAACTGCCGCCTGGTTTCTGTACATGTTGTCAATAGTCTGGATTTTACCCCTGGTACTTTCAGAATTTCAAACATAGTATTCCAGTCAACATTGTCAAAAGCTTTCTTCAAGCCTACAAATGCTATAAAAATGGCTCTGAGCACTATGGGACTCAACATCTGAGGACATCAGTCCCCTGGAACTTAGAACTACTTAAACCTAAGCACATCACATACATCCATGCCCGAGGCAGGATTCGAACCTGCGATCGTAGTGGTCGCGCGGTTCCAGAGTGAAGCGCCTAGAACCGCTCGGCCACACCGGCCGCTCAAATGCTATAAAAGTAGGTTAGGGTGAGTATATAACAATAATAAGTCTCTCCTGAGGTGCTGCAAATCTTAACGTAATTTTTCAACTCTCATCTGTTTCTCTTTCTTTTTCCTTTTACTTTAAGGTGAAAATTTTGTTTAAAGATGTATGCGTGCGGAACGATTTGAAGTGGAATGATCGTATAAAATTAATTGTTGGTAAGGCGGGTACCAGGTTGAGATTCATTGGGAGAGTCCTTAGAAAATGTAGTCCATCAACAAAGGAGGTGGCTTACAAAACACTCGTTTGACCTATACTTGAATATTGCTCATCAGTGTGGGATCCGTACCAGGTCGGGTTGACGGATGAGATAGAGAAGATCCAAAGAAGAGCGGCCTGTTTCGTCACAGGGTTATTTGGTAAGCGTGATAGCGTCACGGAGATGTTTAGCAAACTCCAGTGGCAGACTCTGCAAGAGAGGCGTTCTGCATCGCGGTGTAGCTTGCTGTCCAGGTTTCGAGAGGGTGCGTTTCTGGATGAGGTATCAAAAATATTGCTTCCCCCTACTTATAAAATTAGAGAGATTCGAGCGCGCACGGAGGCTTTTCGGCAGTCGTTCTTCCCGCGAACCATACCCTACTGGAACCGGAAAGGGAGGTAATGACAGTGGCACACCGTTGGGTGGCTTGCGGGGTATAAATGTAGAAATAGAAGTAGAAACTGTTTTCAGTCACCAGAGAAAATGCGAGGAGAATTGTTTGGATAAAAAAAAAACGAACGAGCGTTTTCTCTGCAGAGACAGTGGCAATGAAATTGACAGTAAGAGTTGGGGAATGTACCGTAACTAATAATCTGGGGATATCCTGCTTTTACAAAGAGATACTTGTGATTCTCTGTTGTCGCATGCTTACGTGCAGATAATGCGAGTATTTGGGAGAAGTACTGTAACTATAGACACTTTTTGCTGCTCACGGTTAGTGCACTTTATTGATTGCTACGTCGGTTATTCTAATACGAGGTCTTTTACTGCATCCAGGTTGAGTATGCCTCTGTAAAGACAAACAAGGACGAAGTCTTCAACTTTCATGTGGCAGGGGAAACGTGGTTCAGGTAGGCGGCCACTTCAGTGAGCAAGCGGACAATGGCCGATGCAATGGGCAGCACATGAGTGACGAGCGCGTGACGACAGTCGCGAGCACACAAAGCGCCAGTCACGCCGCGACGGACACAGCCGCCTCGCGGATACGTGCGCAATCCCCCCTAACAAACGACGTCTACGAGGAACTCTACGTTAGGCCTGCTGTACGCTCCACCAATAATCCCCGAGAAGATTTTTTTCATTAGGTTTTTCCCACTTGCTATCTGCATGAAAAGCTCCATGGAATCAGTCAGATTAGACAGTTTCATAAGACTTTCAAATTTTACCGGAACGTGTATGGACTTTTATGCCGCAGTGTAATACATTCAGTATCTAGGGTCATTCCCACTAGAGCTGATGACTAACTACATATTTGTGTATCTAGGCCACGAGTTAGAAGAATATAAGACAAGAAGAAAAATGTGCGTCATTTGTAGAGACGTTTGGGAAATTCAGGTGTAGGCAGTACATTTTCTTAAAGAGTTCGTTGCCTTCATCTTACTTTTCTCGGTCGTTGGAACAGGAAAGCATATTTACTTCAAGACACGAAGTACACAATAAGTCAGAATCTCTCTGTCTGACGTACAGGTAATATGATTTGAGAATTACCACACATAGTAAACGTTTTCGTAATACTCAGTTTTTATAGATTACACTACAGATTTTTCGTCCATACAGTACCAGATTTGAAAAGTCTGCTAAAGGGGACTGCAGTTCCACTGAATAAATAACTAAGTGTAACTCTAACTTACCTTGCAGTATGTGGAATTAAGCTATGATTTATTGCGTGGATTTCCATGTAGTAACAGTAAAATTTTGTACGCTATTGTCTCGCGAGGTTTGCTTGAATAGTACCCGCTAAATTTTATCATCAGTGAAAGTCTCTACTACCAGTACCAATCTGTGACAATACAACCTGCCGTTGTGGCTCAGCGGTTCTAGGGGCTTCAGTCTGGAACCGCGCGACCGCTACGGTCGCAGGTTCGAATCCTGCCTTGGGCATGGATGTGTGTGACGTCCTTAGGTTAGTTAGGTTTAAGTAGTTCTAAGTTCTAGGGGACTGATGACCTCAGAAGTTAAGTCCCATAGTGCTCAGAGCCATTTGAACCACTTTTTTTTTTGTACCAATACAAATGTCAGGTGACGTTTCATGCAGTTAGATCAGGGAGTCCATTCGTCTAGTTTTTCACAAGACAGTTAGGTTTTCTGCCCCGAGAGTTCTTGGGAGACACTGTTTTACTGACAATTTAATGCGAATTGCGCAAGTGTATACGCTGATAAGTGCCTCTTGTAGAACTTGCTCTACCATCTTTGTTTATTTACTGTTAATGGAGGAGATTAATGTTTAACGTGGTGCCGACAGCGAGGTCGTTAGGGACGGAACGCAAGCTCGGACTAGGGAAGGATGGGGTAGGAAATCGGCCGTGCCTTTTCGAAGGGACCATCCCGGCAAGCGATTTAGGGAAATCACGGAAAACCTAAATCTGGATGGCCGGAAGCGGGTTTGAACGGCGGGACATGGTTGTTAATAAGGCGTGTGATCACAACGGGCGGCAGTGGGTGCTCTGCAGTTTGCTCCCATAGTGACCACAAAATTCGTAAGGAGTTGTGGCAGGGCGTTCCATTCACTTCTCGAATTGCTTCGTTTCCAATGAGCCTGTGTGAAGTCTGGCGGAGACGTTTTTACCTCTGATGTTGCGATGGCGCGGTAGCTGAATGTTTACATGTGAAACATTGCGGTAACAACTTGTCAGGAAACGATTCATGGAATAGCGTATTTTGTCACTGCAGTTATTTTCGTGAAAAAAGGGAGGGGAAAAAAAGTTGGTCCATATTGTCAATACGTGGATTTGGCTTCTGGGACATTTGCGTGTTTTAAAGATATACCGACAACTCTTTTGGAATTTGTAGCACTCAGTGTATTGACTAGTTGTCTTGGCGAAAGTGTTTCTTGCTACATTTAAGTGAATATTTTGCCTTTAAATGACGTTTATCGAGACGTAAAACGTAAGGTACGGAAATTATGATACAAATCACAGTCGCACACCGTAACATCACTGTCCATTCTCTAACATCTCCAGCATCTGTAGTCCTGTCGTCGTCGGTCTGTATAATATTACGGTACGCCGATAATTGTAACTTTGGGACCTTCTCATTACAACTGAATTAGGATGTGATCAGACGGTGCCAAAATAATAATTATCAACGTACCGTCCACTCTCTACTTTGCACAAAGCTCACTGTCACTCTCTGTGTGATGCGATCTTTGTCTGGAGCGCTGAATTTACGAAAGTGTTTTAACGATTCGGCCACAGCTAAATATTTGTGACAAGCAACAATATTAATGCCATTGTTGCTCGTTTAGTTCGTAGCAATTTATGCAGTACTCGCAGGTTCCTGCCTAACGATATCCCCAGAAAACCGCGACACATTCGGAATAAACAGCAAAGTGTTCACAACAAGCTACAGCACAAATGTTATTTCTGGTCGTTTCGGTTTTAATAAGAGTGAAGTCACAAAATCGAAGAAACTCGTTCCTGAGAGAGCATGTTTTTATATGTAAATAAGATTGAATATTGCATAACACAACTGTATTACATGAATAGGAAGGAACCAGAATCTGTTAAAATCGAGACCATAGGAAACAAAGTGTTTACATCTAGCAGGTCACAAGTCCTCATCCTTTGACATTATAACCACATGTCTCTTACCACAGACCATGACGTACACAGACGAATCTTTTGCCTTTGTATTATTTATCTTAGGATATTGTGAAGGCTTTTTCCTTTACTATGGCATTAACTTACATGTAATTGTACCAAAAGTGATGTTTATAATTAATCGTTGACGAGTCATTGCCCTGAAACGGCATGCTGTCATAACAGACAAGTTTTGATATAGAAATAACAGAATTCGATGAAATCCCATGTGGAGGCTCTGAAGTAGCAGGCGAGCAACGTCACGTGAACCACCCGGAATGCCGTGAAATGCTATTGGTTATTCTTATTTCGGGCCGACGTCTCCCTAAGGGCTTCGGCCGGGACGAGGCATCTAACGTTGACGTGCACGCAGACGGGACATCCAACATCACGTGATTACCGCTCTCAGCGCTCTCCAGCGACAGGTGTCGGCTTTATTTCGCTCATAAAAAATATAGTTTGTTTACAAAAATGGAAGCGCGTAAAATTCCTACGTTATTAAATACACGTTTCCTCCGTTTTCCATATGCTAGTCATGTTGCTCTGTCTGTGGTTTACACAAATAAAAACTTCAATGTCTGTGAACATGTAATAAGGCAAAAATCAAGTCAGTACAGACAAAAGCGTACAGAAGTTCATCAGATCGAACAAACTCACTCCTGGCAGAGAACGCAAAAAATGAGTGTGAAGTCTTATGGGACTTAACTGCTAAGGTCATCAGTCCGTAAGCATTCACACTACTTAACCTAAATTATCCTAAGGACAAACACAGACACCCATGCCCGAGGGAGGACTCGAACCTCTGCCGGGACCAGCCGCACAACCCATGACTGCAGCGCCTGAGACCGCTCGGCTAATCCCGCGCGGCCAAAGAACGCACTTATATCTAAATAACATCAGGTAGTACAAAAATTATTTCTATTAATTTCGCAAGACGGTCCCACACCATTTTGGTAAACACGAAGGTGAAAAAAAAAAAAGACAGATCTCGAAACAAATAGCCACACAACTACCGTTTCGTAATACAGTGCCTCTACTTACTACGTTAGACAGCAGCTTCGTTAAAACGACTTATGGTCTTCCACAGGCTTTATTCACATTTAATTATAACATATACTAACAAGAACGACACGTTTTTAATGACTCTTCAATGTTCCGTTGCCTTTAAACAGCTTTCATGATAACACGCGAGTTTTTACGTGATAATTAAATACGAAAATTCGTCAGCCACCAATACGACTTTTCTGTCGTATTAGCACAACAAATCGTAAAATAACGATTCGTTCTCGAAACATTCGATATGCTGGTGTACAGAAACAGCATACATTCATGGGGTGTAAGGTATAACATAAAACCCACGGAATATGGGCTTCTACTGAACAAGACAAGCCGGCCGCTGTGGTCGAGCGGTTCTAGGCGCTTCAGTTTGGAACCGCGTTGCTGCTACGGTCGCAGGTTCGAATCCTGCCTCGGGAATGACTGTGTGTGATGTTCTTAGGCTAGTTAGGTTTAAGTAGTTCTAAGTCTACGGGCCTGTGACCTCAGATGCTACATCCCATAGGGCTTAGAGCCACTTTGAGCAAGACAAGTTCAATATGGCGTCTACCTTTGTGTGGTTTTCAAGTTTACTGCTTGTTACGAAAGGTGCGTTCTTGCTTCCTGCTAGTTCTACATTACGTGACACGTCGCCGAAATATCGCAAACTTTCGTGTTTCACGTCACGAAATGGCTCCTCAACGTGTAATAGCAGGAAGTGACGAAAAAAAAAAAAAAACTGGTATAGCGCCATGTCAACGTTAGCTATCTCGTCCGTTGTGCCAAAAGCTTAAAGACGAGTTTCCATTCTTATAATAGCACGATTGACAACTATTGGATGGTCGTTGGCGCATGTGCACGCGCTATAATACGTCTCCGTGACGCATCTCACACGTGCTCATTGGTATTCAAGTCAGGCCAGTCCATTCGCCGAATATCGTGTCTTTCCAAGGGCGCCTCCATCTGCTCGCATATCGTCATCCATAGAAATGAAATCAGGTTCGAATGCACTCTAGAAAAGATGCACATGGGGACGTGGTACAGTGGCACGATAACTTTGACCGTGGAGTATATCGTGTTCAAAGATTTGGAAGCTAGTAGGCCTATTCAGCATCGTGCCTTCCCACATTGTAACACCTGGAGTACGAAAACGATCACGTTCGACAATACTGGACGTACCCTAATATAAAGAGGTGTGAAAATATAATGCATCCGGGAGCCTTGCAAAGATGATCGTATTGGAGGTCCAGGTGTTGTGGTGTGAGGCGGTATAATGTTGCATGGGCGTACTGATCTCCGAATCATCGAACACTCACCGGCCAACGTTATCGCCACACAGTATTCCTTCCCCATCTGCGTCTTTTCAGGGGTGGATTCGGCCCTGACTTCATTTTTATGGATAGTAACGCGAGACCACATAGGGCAGTGCAGTTGGAGAAGCTCTTGGAACAAGAAGATACTCGGTGGTTGGACTGGTCTGCCTGTTCCCTCGACTTCCATTGAGCACGTGTGGGATGCGTGGGGCAGACGTACTGCACCACGTCCAAGAATGGCCACGTTGCAGATCACGCACTGCCGTCCGTGATGATCACACACCCTACTATGAACCATGTCCCGCCGTTTGCAGCGCCCAGGGGAACACTATGAATCGCTTTGGCTTCAGTGTAATTATTGTCGCTGAATAAAAGTATTGTTTCTAATCGTACAATTGCGTATTTCTTTCAGTTACCTTCTGTGCTATAATGTAGCAGTTCTTACTACGAGGTTACTCTCAAAAGTGAGGTGTTCTATTTTTTTATAAGTACAGAACTCTGTGTGGCGGTTGGTCACACTGTTATGAAGAGTGCTTCACGCGCTGTGTGAAACATGCGCACGCCGAGTTAAATCATCCAACAACCACATCAAATCACCATCATTCCAATCATCTAATAACCACATCACTTCACCATCATCCAAGTCAGCCCCCAATTAGGGCAGTCAAGAAAACCACAAATAAATGCACACCAGAAATAAGACCCACCACAAAGACAAGTAAAAATTTAAAAAAATAAAACAAAATTCACCCAAACCCAGTTGGAGTAAATGTCTCTAGGACAACAAACTCCAAACGCAGCCACCCTCAAGCAGAGGAAGCATTGAAGTGCAGTAGAGCGCTGAGGCGCTGTCTTGGCTTGGCAGCCGTTGAGAATGGAGCTCCCGTTCGATGTCACCACCAAGTGCAAACTGCGCGCAGTTATTCGGTTTTTGAACGCAAAGGACACTGCGCCGATTGAAATCCATCGCCAATTGACGGAAGTGTATCATGGGTCGTGCATGAAGGTCAGAAATGTTAGTAAGTAGTGTAGAGAGTTTGCAGCTGGTCATGTCCACCGTTTTTTGGGATCGGAAAAAGGTATTGCTGTGGTACTGCGAGACTGAAAAAACTCAGACGGGCAATTCAGAACCGGAAAAGAGGAATGTTGAGCAAGGGCGTACACATTCTCCATGACAACGCTCGGCAAACCGTTGTTCTCCTGCAACAGTTTGAGTGGAAAGTAATCACCCACACACCCACCCACCCACCCTCTAGTCCTGACTTGGCGCCCAGTGAATATCACCCGTTCCCCAGGTTCAAAGAACATTTGGCCGGAAAACGACTCAGCTCCGACGACGAGGTGAAAGATGAGGATCATAACTTTCTGAACAGCGTGGCGGCGAGTTGGTATGACATGGGCGTACAAAAACTGTCACAGCGTCTACAAAAATGCATCGACAGAAATGGTGATGATGTCGAAAAATAGTTAAATGTTCAAGCTGTAAACTGATGTAAACCAATGTAGAATTAAACAGGTCTATGTACTTATAAAAAAATAGGAGATCTTACTTTTGGGATTACCCTCGTATATATGGCCCAAGTTTCATCAAGCTATGTTAGTTACTTCGCAGTGACAACACCATTCGAAAGTTGCTTTCGTCCTTAAGTTTTGCACACCAGTCGATTAGTTTCTTTTGAGAAACGAACTTTCCAGTTTCCCGGTTCTACGACGATGCACGAGGGGCGATCAACAGTTAATGCAACACTTTTCTTTGTCGACCACTTTTGGTTGAAAAAATGAGGAATTTATTGTTGGACAGAATAGAACATTCCCGCTTCAGCCCCTAGGGCCTGAAATTTTGTGTAGTTCCGATAGGTAGCGTCTGTAACGGAGCTGCGTTCCAAGCACTGAGCTGTCACTGAGTTTGTTTTGGCGGAAAACCAGAGCATCGCAGATATTTACAGGCGCTTGCAGAATGTCTACGGAGACACGGCAATGCACAAAAGCAGAAAAGCGAGGCGTCTGTCACCATCGCAACAAAGTCACGCAAACCTGTCCGATCTCCCGCGTGGCAGCAGGCCGCACACGGCTGTGACTCCTGTAGTGTTGGAACGTGCGGAAACTCTCATTCGAGGTGATCGACAGATCATAATCAAAAACCTTGCTGCACAGCTACACGTCGCTGCTGGTATCGTTGACACACTCTTCCACCAGTTGGGGTCCTCAAAGGTTTGTGCCTACTGGTTTCCTCGCCGCCAAATACCCTCCTGGAAATGGAAAAAAGAACACATTGACACCGGTGTGTCAGACCCACCATACTTGCTCCGGACACTGCGAGAGAGCTGTACAAGCAATCATCACACGCACGGCACAGCGGACACACCAGGAAGCGCGGTGTTGGCCGTCGAATGGCGCTAGCTGTGCAGCATTTGTGCACCGCCGCCGTCAGTGTCAGCCAGTTTGCCGTGGAATACGGAGCTCCATCGCAGTCTTTAACACTGGTAGCATGCCGCGACAGCGTGGACGTGAACCGTATGTGCAGTTGACGGACTTTGAGCAAGGGCGTATAGTGGGCATGCGGGAGGCCGGGTGGACGTACCGCCGAATTGCTCAACACGTGGGGCGTGAGGTCTCCACAGTACCTCGATGTTGTCGCCAATGGTCGGCGGAAGGTGCACGTGCCCGTCGACCTGGGACCGGACCGCAGCGACGCACGGATGCACGCCAAGACCGTAGGATCCTACGCAGTGCCGTAGGGGACCGCACCGCCACTCCCCCAGCAAATTAGGGACACTGTTGCTCCTGGGGTATCGGCGAGGACCATTCGCAACCGTCTCCATGAAGCTGGGCTACGGTCCCGCACACCGTTAGGCCGTCTTCCGCTCACGCCCCAACATCGTGCAGCCCGCCTCCAGTGGTGTCACGACAGGCGTGAATGGAGGGACGAATGGAGACGTGTCGTCTTCAGCGATGAGAGTCGCTTCTGCCTCGGTGCCAATGATGGTCGTATGCGTGTTTGGCGCCGTGCAGGTGAGCGCCATAATCAGGACTGCATACGACCGAGGCACACAGGGCCAACACCCGGCATCATGGTGTGGGGAGCGATCTCCTACACTGGCCGTACACCTCTGGTGATCGTCGAGGGGACACTGAATAGTGCATGGTACATCCAAACCGTCATCGAACCCATCGTTCTACCATTCCTAGACCGGCAAGGGAACTTGCTGTTCCAACAGGACAATGCACGTCCGCATGTATCCCGTGCCACCCAACGTGCTCTAGAAGGTGTAAGTCAACTACCCTGGCCAGCTAGATCTCCGGATCTGTCCCCCATTGAGCATGTTTGGGACTGGATGAAGCGTCGTCTCACGCGGTCTGCACGTCCAGCACGAACGCTGGTCCAACTGAGGCGCCAGGTGGAAATGGCATGGCAAGCCGTTCCACAGGACTACATCCAGCATCTCTACGATCGTCTGCATGGGAGAATAGCAGCCTGCATTGCTGCGAAAGGTGGATATACACCGTACTAGTGCCGAAATTGTGCATGCTCTGTTGCCTGTGTCTATGTGCCTGTGGTTCTGTCAGTGTGATCTTGTGATGTATCTGACCCCAGGAATGTGTCAATAAAGTTTCCCCTTCCTGGGACAATGAATTCACGGTGTTCTTATTTCAATTTCCAGGAGTGTAGATGACCATAAAAGGCAATGGAGGACCATCTGTGAGGAATTGCTTGCACGTTACGAGGCTGTCCGTCACAATTTTTTATCGAACATTGTTACAGGCGATAAAACATGGGTTCACCACTTCGAAGCGGAAACAAAACGGCAATCTCTGGAATGGCGCCACGCACCTCGCCTCCATATACATCTACATCTACACCTACATGGTTCCTCCGCAATTCACCCTTATGTGACTGGCAGAGGGTTCATCTAACCATTTTCATACCACTTCTCTACCATTCCACTCTCGAATGGCGCGTGGGAGAAAGGAACACATAAATCTTTCCGTTCGAGCTCTGATTTCTCTTATTTTATTATGATGATCATTTATCTCTATGTAGGTGGGTGTCAACAAAATATTTTCGCATTCGGAATAGAAAGTTGGTGATTATGATAATAATAATAACGTCTGACGAAGGCCTCCCGCCGGGTACACCGCTCGCCTGATGCAAGTCTTTCTATTTAACGCCACTTCGGCGACTTGCGCGTCGATGGAGATGAAATGATGGTGACTAGGACAACACAACACCCAGTCCCTGAGAGGAGAAAATCTCCGACCCAGCCGGGAATAGAACCCGGGCCCTTAGGATTGACAGTCTGTCGCGCTGACCACTCAGCTACCGGGGCGGAGAGTTGGTGATTGAAATTTCGTAAATAGATCTCACCGCAAAGAAAACCGCCTTTGTTTCAGTGACTGCCTCCCCAACTCGCTTTTCATATCAATGACACTCTCACCCCTATTGGGCGATAACATGTAACGAGCTGCCCTTCTTTGCGCTTTTCCGGTGTCCTCCGTCAATCCTACCTGGAAAGGATCCCATACCGCGCAGCAATATTCCAGCAAAAAAATGGTTCAAATGGCTCTGAGCACTATGGGACTTAACATCTATGGTCATCAGTCTCCTAGAACTTAGAACTACCTAAAGCTAACTAACCTAAGGACATCACACAACACCCAGTAATCACGAGGCAGAGAAAATCCCTGACCCCGCCGGGAATTGAACCCGGGAACCCGGGCGCGGGAAGCGAGAACGCTACCGCACGACCACGAGCTGTGGACAATATTCCAGCAGAGGACGGACAAGTGTAATGTAGGCTGTCTCTTTAGTGGGTTTGACGCATCTTCTAGGTGTTCTGCCAACAAAGCGCAGTGTTTATTTCGCCTTCCCCACAATATTATCTATGTGGTCTTTCCAATTTAAGTTGCTCGTAATTGTAATTCCTAGGTATTTAGTCGAATTGACAGCCCTTAGATTTGTGCGATTTATCGTATACCCAAATTTTATCGGATTTCTTTTAGTACCCATGTGGATGATCTCGCACTTTTCTTTGTTTGGTGCCAAGTGCCACTTTTCGCACCATACAGAAATTCTCTCTAGATCATTTTGTAATTGGAATTGATCGTCTGATGATTTTACTAGACGGTAAATTACAGCGTCATCTGCAATCAATCTAAGAGGGCTGCTCAGATTATCACCTAGCTCATTAATGTAAATCAGGAACAGCAAATGGTTCAAGTGGCTCTGAGCATTATGGGACTTAACTTCTGAAGTCATCAGTCCCCTAGAACCTAGAACTACTTAAACCTAACTAACCTAAGGATATCACACACATCCATGCCCGAGGCAGGATTCGAACCTGCGGCAGCAGCGGTCGCGCGGTTTCTGCCTGTAGCGCCTAGAACCACTCGGCCACTCCTGCCGGCCAGGAACAGCAGAGGGTCTATGACACTACCTTGAGGAACGCCAGATATCACTTCTGTTCTACTCGATTTACCGTCTATCACTACGAACTGTAACCTCTCTGAGAGGAAATCACGAATTCAGTCACACAACTGAGACGATACTCCATATGCACGCAATCTGATTAATAGTCACTTATGAGGAACGGTAACAAATGCCTTCTAGAAATCTAGGAATATGGAATTGATCCGAGATCCCTTGTCGACAGCACGATATTTTCTGAATCCGTGTTGGTTATGTGTCAATAAGTCATTTTCTTCAAGGTGATTCATAATGTTCGAGTACAGTATATGCTCCAAAATCCTACTGCAAATTGAAGTCAGTGATATGGGTCTGTAATTCAATGGGTTACTCCTATTTCCTTTCTTGAATATTGGTGTGTACTGCGCTACTTTCCAGTCTTTAGGAATAGACCTTTCCTCAAGTAAGCGGTTGTATATGATTGCTAAGAAAGGCGCTATTGTGTCTGCATAATCTGAAAGGAACCTGACTGGTATACCATCTGGACCAGAAGACTTGCCTTTCTTAGGTGATTTGAGTTGTTTCGCAACACCTAAGATACCTACTCCGAAGAAAATGTTCAAAGTCGCACCCTCAGCCGGTAAATTCATGAGGCCGGTCTTGTGGGTCTCTGAGGGTTTAGTCAGTTTGATGTCCTCCTCCATGGTGCAACGATAAACTCTGAACTGCGTTGTACTTCCCTCAGGAAGTTGAAGAAACGACTTCAACGTTTTCGCCGAACTTTTTCTCCATGACAACACAAGGTTTCATACAACTCTGCGCACCCGAGAGGAGCACACACAACTTCATTGGACTGTTTCTCATCTGCCGTGCAGCACGCGTCTCGCACAGTCCGACTTCCATGTGGTTGACCCAATGAAGGATGCACTCTTTGCGAAGCAGTACACGTATAATAGAGAAGTTACTGAAGGCTCCGACGTCGACCGGTAGCGTGGTACCCTGCAAGCACACAGGCTCTCCTAGTAATGTAGCGTAAGGCCGTCGCACTGAACAAAGATTATGAACTGGGGTTTGTATCCAAAAGAGTGGGGTATAATATTGTGTACTCTAATCCTGAATACAACCAACCTGCTTTCAGAAAAAAAGGTTGCATTACTTATTGAATGCCCCACATGCATTACCCAAGCGGAACACATGTTACGTGATGAAGTTGCGAAATAGCTATCTGATGAAATTATGGCCCTAAATCTATACAAGAATTTCTAATGCAATATGCATAATTATACTTCAGTTTTTAAGAACCTAACAGTCACAACTTCGAGAAGGGTTGTTTTAATATTTACACTGCTAGCCATTAAAATTTCTATACTACGAAAGAAGATGCTGTGATATGCAAATGATTAGCTTTTCAGAGCATTCACACAAAGTTGGCGCCGGTGGCGACACCTACAACGTGCTGACATGAGGGAAGTTTCCAACAGATTTCTCATACACAAACAGCAGTTGACCGGCGTTGCCTGGTGAAACGTCGTTGTGATGCCTCGTGTAAAGAGGAGAAATGCGTACCATCACGTTTCCGACTTTGATAAAGGTCGGATTGCAGCCTATCGCGATTGTGGTTTATCGTATCGCGACATTGGTGTTCGCGTTGGTCGAGATCCAAAGACTGTTAGCAGAATATGGAATCGGTGGGTTCAGGAGGGTAATAAGTAACGATGTACTGGATCCCAACGGCCTCGTATCACTAGCAGTCGAGATGACAGGCATCTTATACGCATGGCTGTAACGGATCGTGCAGCCACGTCTCGATCCCTGCCTCAACAGATGGGGACGTTTGCAAGAGAACAAACATATGCACCAACAGTTCGACGAAGTTTGCAGCAGCATGGACTATCAGCTCGGAGAACATGGCTACGGTTACCCTTGACGCTGCATCACAGACAGGAGCGCCTGCGATGGTGTACTCAACGACGAACCTGGATGTACGAATGGCAAAATGTCATTTTTTCGGATGAATCCAGGTTCTGTTTATAGCATCATGATGGTCGCATCCGTGTTTGACGACATCGCAGTGAACGCACATTGGAAATGTATATTCGTCATCGCCATAGTGGCGTATCACCCGGCGTGATGGCATGGGGTGCGATTGGTTATACGTCTCGTCACCTCTTGTTCGCATTGACGGCACTTTGAACAGTGGACGTTACATTTCAGATGTGTTACGACCCGTGGCTCTACCCTTCATTCGATCCCTGCGAAACCTTACATTTCAGCAGGATAATGCACGACCGCATGTTGCAGGTCCTGTACGGGCGTTTATGGATACATAAAATGTTCGACTGCTGTCCTGGCCAGCACATTCTACAGATCTCTCACCAATTTAAAACGTTTGGTCAATGGTGGCCGAGCAACTGGCTCGTCACAATACGCCAGTCACTACTCTTGATGAACAGTGGTATCGTGATGAAGCTGCATGGGCAGCTGTACCTGTACACGCCATCCAAGCACTGTTTGACTCAATGCCCAGGCGTATCAAGGCCGTTATTACGGCCAGAGGTGGTTGTTCTATGTACTGATTCCTTAGGATCTGTGTACCCAAATTGCGTGAAAATGTAATCACATGTCAGTCTAGTGTGATATATTTTTCCAATGAATACCCGTTTATCATCTGCATTTCTTCTTGGTGTAGCAATTTTAATAAACAGTGATGTAATAAGAATAAATTTGCGATACAGGCATTATTTATGTATGCAATATTCAAGCTCGCCACTATAATTTACTGGTTATTGTTCCATGCAACACTGGCGCGATCGTTTAAAATTGGTTAGAACATTTGCTGCATGTAAACTACCTTGAACAAGAATGTGCAGCTACCGCGAAGGAAATCGAGATTATTTCAAGTGAAGCTTTAAGCTTGGGGTATCTGACATTTGCTTAGCTCAGATTCTTATTTTTAACTGAACGTTCCGCAAAACTGAACTCGTAAGGGGTATTGAGTAGCTAGCGAAATACACAAAACGAATTTTATCATCAGGGCTCCACTAAAATGTGTGGCAGCTATTAAGTTGTTCCGTGTTTTAAAAGTCCATGGAAACGATCAGACAATTTGTTCAACTTATTTAGCTCGTCAAATTGCTTGTCAATGTGACGCTTACTATGGTATGTTTGTCAAACATAGATCGCGTCTGACGTGTCGAGAGAAATTTTGTTTGACGTCCGATTTTACAAAATGTTTGTTTTACATGTTTCTCCGCATATGTTTAGCGAGAAAGTTTTTATCACAATTTATCCCACTGTATTGTGAATTTCCACAGTTGTGGAAATTGCGATCAAAATAGTACATGGATAATAGCAACAGAGCACGGGAAATTACCAGAATGAGAGACATGTCGCGTCTTTCCCAACCACATATACAAAGGGCGTTGGAAAAGTCCGTGTAAAAATAAACATTACGTGTTTGAGGTAAACGTTTTTTGTTTTTCGACATAGTCTCCTTTTAGACTTATACACTTCGTCCAACGCTGTTCTAATTTGTTGATCCTTTCCGAATAATAGGAATTGTCCAAGTCTGCAAAATAGCTATTAGTAGCTGCAATCACCTCCTCGTTTGAATAAAATCTTTGTCCCGCCAGCCTTTTCTTCAAATTGGGGAACAAACAGCAGTCTGAGGGAGCCAAGTTTAGAAAACAGGAGGAATGTGAGACGAGTTGGAATCCTATTTCCATTAATTTTGCGACCACAACTGCTGAGGAATGTGCTGGTACATTGTCGTGATGGAAAAGGACATTTTTGCGGTCTAGTCGCCGGTGTTTTTCTTGCAGCTCGGTTTTCAAACAGCCCACTAACGATGAATAATATGGACCTGTAATAATTTTACCCTTTTCCAGATAGTCGATGAGAATTATCCCTTGCGAATCCCAAAAGACAGTCGCCATAACCTTTCCGGCCGAAGGAATGGTCTTCGCCTATTTTGGTGCAGATTCTCCCTTGGTAACCCATTGATTAGATTGTTGTTTGGCCTCAGGCGTATACTAAAGTATCCATGTTTCATCCACAGTGACGAAACGTAGCTTAAAGCCCTCGGATTCTTCCTGAACAGCTGCAAACCGTCCCTGCAACACTTCACACGATTCCGTTTTTGGTCAACCGTGACCAATCGCGGAACCCATCTTACGGATAGCTTTCTCATATTCAAATGTTTATGCAAAATATTATGTGCCCGTTCATTCGAGATGCCCACAGCACTAGCAATCTCACGCACCTTAACTCTTCTGTCATCCATCACCATATTATGGATTTTATCAATAATTTCTGGAGTCGTAACCTCCATAGGGCGTCCAGAACGTTCAGCATCACTTGTGCCCATATGACCACTCCGAAAATTCTGAAACCACTTATAAACTGTTTTAATCGAAGGTGCAGAGTCACTGTAATGTTTATAAAGCTTCTCTTTAGTCTCCTGAGGCGTTTTGCCTTCCATAAAGTAATGTTTAATCACCACATGAAATTCTTATTAGTCCAGTTTTTGACAATCACTCGACTTCCTTGATTCAAACGAATGCCAAACACAAAGAAATAGACCAATACGGCTGAAACTTGGTGTGCGTTCTTTCCACAGATGCTGTTAACTAAACATGACTTCTACATCCGTCGATGGTGCCATCTCTCGGACTTTGCACGGACTTTTCAAACGCTCCTCGTATTTCTCAGGATGACGTTAAAGAAAGTGCCTATCTTACGCGCAACATACGAGCGGGAGTGCAATAAATAAAAAGCAATAAATAAAAATTGATGTAATCATCAGGTTTTGAGTGCAATATTTAATTTAGCAAGTTTTCATGGGTGTGTTTATCTCTCTGTTTCAACCATTCCCTGAACCGGTGCCTTCTGTCATTTTTCTGCTTTATACACAGTGCTATAGACAATGCAACGATTCATCAGTGTTCTGTGCGTCGTGTCAACGTGTTTTCAGTGTCGTTATCCTCGAGTGTGAACGGCTCCGTGTTTTTTGTGTATCTGTGACCATTATTTTTTGCACGTCACTATGTTCATTCTGTTTCTCCAATCTGTGTTCTGTTATTGTCAACACTATGGCTGAAGAGCAGCGTAGCATGCCGCTGACAGCCTACCTGATTGTTTAGGTATTAAAATAACAATAAAGGAAAAAAAGACAATGCAAGAAATACTTTACCTGCATTGGTAGTCATTTCCAGTAGTGTCAAAATACTTTGCGCACGTAATCACAGCTGCTTCAGAAACGAGGTTTAATTTATTAAACTTTATTGGTACGTCTGCGCTCTTGTCTGACAAGCTCATGTATAGGAGACAGCGAATTTAAAAAACATGTTTGATTGTTATCAGGTGCCTTTGCAATATTCCACCAAACTGCTTACTAATGAACAACTCGCCAAAAACTGCTGAATAAAGTAGAGTAGTCTGTTTTTACTGCGATCACGGCTAGCCCGTCTGCCCCTCGCAGGCTGCAAGCGTCTGTTTAGGTGATGACCCCAGTGTCTACAACACGTGAGCAGGGAGAACAATCAGCACGGCAGTGTACAGCTGCCGAAGAAGGCAGGCACCTCCGTCAGCAAACAAACCCAGAACCAAGAGCCGGCGTCACCGCATTACTCACCTCTCTCCGCACACAGCCTGTCTGCGGTCAACAAGATTCCTTAACCAGAGTGACACTCCAGGAACAAACGTTCTATCAGTGATGCCAATAATAAACCTAATCCCTATGACACATTGTACTATAACAAAAAATTAAACGCTCGAAAAACCGAAGGGCATCACATTTAAAAAAGAAAGAAAAAGATCCACTAATTACTGCAAAAGTTTCCAGAAGTGCGCTTTAGTAAAATATATAGTATTTTCCAGAGGCGGACACACGTACAGTGTGTCCCAGCAGGAATGGTGAACATTTAAGGATATAACAAGAACGCTGATTTAAAGCAAAGGACTAGAGATGTACATGTACACTACTCTGAATGATTTCTTAGATAGAACACATTTAATGTACATTAACTTTTGGGTCAGTGGTACCTCGTATGTCTCTTAGTCCTCTAACCTTTTTACGTTTTATTCTAACCCAACCTCCTGGATGCTTTCAACCTCTTCGCTAAGAAAGTCTTTCTACCATTAAACTAGTCGGTAGAACGCGTAGTTGTCCATTGTGTGTTGCGCGTGAAGTAGTGCGAGGGTTTACCAGCACAGTAATTCATAAATTTTTCTAAGGGGAGGTTACATAACATATGTAACTGTGCTGGTAAACACCTTACGTTATTTGATTTTCAAACAGCTGAGCAAAACTGAACGTACTCAGACATTTCTCTCTTTACTTATTCTGATCATCAGTAAACTGACACAATATTTTTAGCTCAACGCAATCTGACTTTCAATAATCCCTACAAAAGAATGGCCCTGACTAACAATAACCTATACCTTTCATGAATCACTTACCTCACAAAAATCTTCGTTACTCGAACTACTGCAATATAGGGAGCGCCAATACTGCCAGCTAAATAAAAGATTCTAACTACGGAAGGCACTAACTACTGATAGGCATAGTCAGCAAATGAAAGATTTTGATAGAGAACAATGTATTTACCTTAATAGTGTTCAAAAGTCATATATATTCATGACATCCAGTCTTACAAATTTCGTTTTTCTGACGAACACATGTGCAGATCGTCCGCTCTCAAAATTCTGCCATCTCTCTCCCCACATCCACCACTGCTGGCGGCTCACCTCCAACTGCGCAACGCTACGCGCTGTTAACGTCCAACTGCCCACCACTACAATAGTAAATATTCCAACATTGCAAACCAGCCACAGACTGCACACAGCACAGTCAGTGATTTTCATACAGAGCGCTATGTGGCGTTACCAACATGAAAACCTAAACAGTCTACTTACAATGGGTTCGGATGGAGTCTGCGGAGTACAAACAAAAGGAGAACACGCTAGATGAAATACTTGATCACGCCGTGGTCACTGCTATCCACATTAGGAGACATGCAGAGTTACTCAGATAAGCAACAGATTATGTTCTCCCAGAACCGCACATACGCACTGATTTGACGGTGGGATATTCAACCATTTATTGTGAACTGTAAAACAGCTGTACTGTGACGTCTACGATAATACTTAGAGGTGAAAGTGTTAAAAAATATGCATTCTTCAACCGATATTTTGCAAAGCGGATGTTGTAATGTTTACTCACGTGTGTAAACCTGACAATGCATTACATAATTCAAAAAATAAATGACTTATATTTAATGTGTCGTCTCTCTGAAACCAATCGGAATAGAGCATATGTCCATATGAAATTTTCCGCTTCAAAAGATCATGCTTGTCATATCCCTGAATATTAACCGTTACTCCTCGGACACTCCGTATAGTGAAGTGACATTAGACATTCCGTGTGCGCATAGATGCATACAAAACACCAAGCCTATTAAATAGCGAGACATCGTGTACATTTCTAACGTTCTGTACGCTATTTCTAAGCGTTACAGTGGGTATATAAATGTCAACTCCGTAATTTAAATGGAATGCATGATGGACATATATTACTAAGTGCTACTCGCACCATATCTGATCACATTCCTTGCTCTGAAACTTCGAGTTTTTACATTACGTTTAAGCTGACGAGTCCAACTACTACTTCTGCCTGTGGTGGTAGAATATGGTGTCGTTCAACCAAAGAGGTTGGCAATGAAAGTTGTTGCATATTATTAATAGGCTAGAGTGAGTCCATACGTATTCAGTAACGTTTGGCATTTAATACCTTCTATTTCGATGAAATCCCATGTGAAAGAGAAACATTCATGTTTCATGTAAAATTTCAGGATTTTACAAAGTGACACTTTGTAAGCTGCTGCTTCTTGTCTGAAGCATTTGACTCTGAAGCAGCTACGAATCTGAATGTTCTCGTTAGGCTGCACGGAAATCCCCATTTGCCTCTAATTTACCGCGGGAGACAAACAACCGTTAGTTAAGCAGGGAAATTTGGTCGCGTACTAAACTTAAATCAACTTTACAGATAGTCAACCGTATCGTCATCAAACCTTGTATAATTGAGTTTTGTCCCTACATCATTGTTTACGTATAATAGTAATTCATGCTTGAGTATACTACTATAGATATAAAATGCGATAGTTTCAAATTTCAGCGCGGTTCACAATATCTTTGCATCTTTCCGGTCGTGTGAACATTTATTAATAAAATTTCAAATTTCGCAAACTTCAGTATTTGATCGACTGCCGAATATTGCAGTTTTTCTTAACGCACAATAAGCATAGGTTAATTTATTCGCCGTCTGTAGCGAAAATATTATTCTGTTATATTCTCATGCTTTACAAGAAAACTTAACGGATTTTATACTTTTTGTTGAACTTTTCAGATTTAGGTTGCTGTCGGTACATCTGCTTCGAATTTTACTTATTTTAATTTCTGCGATTCAGTTGTCGGCGTCTATTGTTATACAAATATGATTTAAGGAAATCTTACATAACCAATTCATTGCCACGACTGAAACTAACTAAAAAGAAACACTAGATGAGACCAGTAATTTACTATTCCCTCTGCCGCTTTACTGATACATTCTCCCTTGTGTTTAGTAACAGGATTTCCGTATTTTGAAACCATCTTCTAAATGGAGACCGAAAGAGCTCTCTAAAGCTTTATCAGGGTAAGAACATGCGTGTTGAACACCTTTAATGCGAGATAGACAGTTGGAAATCATTCTTACATTGTCTTTAAGGTGGTTTGGAGCGCTAGATCTGGGTGGAGACGCAGGCGTTTTCTGACATACTATCTACGTGCCACAAAAACTCGGAATTACGAGGCGTTTCGCAACAACGTATTTCCAGTCCAACACAGGTAAGCAGTTTGACGTAAGCGCGGCACGGATTTCCAGCCGGCACTCTACCTCTCACGACAGGCCACAGAATCATACGTGGTAGCGCCACACACCTGCGCTTTTAACCACTAATGGAGTTCAATGCCTGTGGAATTATTGTAATAGTTCTTGGTCTATCGTGTGGAAGAGTAACGTTGAAATAAAAATTATTGCTAAATAAATTTGTGGAAGATCTACGATAGGATTCCTCTTGCCCTGATGTCCTACGTGCAGCTGTCACATAGAAGAAGAAACTCTTGTTATAGTATCGCGTGATACCCCAATTTTTTATTGCTTTTGACGTACCTCACATCTTAAGACAAATCAAAACATAAACAGCTTGCTTCGAGGGCACTCAGAAAATCACGGAATTACTGTCATTCCAGTCCAAGTTTCCGTGTTACCAACCCATCCAGCGTGACTCTGAAATTCTGTAGCTGATACAAGTTTGTGAAAAAGGGAATTAGTCTGTGGCCGCCGTTTTACTGCTAAAGTTCTTAGCATAGTTCAAGTGGCAACGACGGTTATGACACGCTTGTCAACATTTCAAACAGTGTGCGTTTCTTAAATAGAGTAGATCGTTACGACGAACGGTTGTCTAATGCATTAAGCGAATAATAAGGAAAACAACTTTCGCGTGTTGAAATTCACCTCAAGGTGAGTTTGACTTTCGCATCCGATGAACTAATCATGAAATATGTTATGACACACTACCGCACTCCAACTGTTGAGCGACACGGCTTCACTCACTTTTAATAGTCTACCAGGGATGCGGACAATTGTGCCGTAACGTAATCTATTATTTATCGCACATCCATGCGTATCTTGCGATCTTACGCAGTCAAATTAGTTTCATATCAGTTGCCAGTCGGTATATCGCGTGCCATGTTCCCGAAAGCAACACATTTGCATTTTCTTCAAGAAAAAAATCTCAAATAGCGTTCTCACGGGTTCTAGGAAAGGAGCGCTATCATAAGAACGCAATAGGTTAGGAATAATTTCGCCATAGTCGAATGGCAGAGTCAACAGCTTTAGTATATAGAGCACTAGAGGGTGCTTTGGTTGTCCACAGTGATTAGTGCAGTGATTAGTGGCTGCTCATAAGCTGTTAGAACTCTGCGGTGGTACTAAGACACTGAAGTCAGCTAGTGACTGGTGTGTGTGTGTGTGTGTGTGTGTGTGTGTGTGTGCGTGTGTGTGTGTGTGTGAATACGAATCATTTGTTAGAAGTGTGATAACTAATCTTAGTTTTGTCAATTGTGCGCGTGTGCCTTATCGAGGTATTTTCTGGTCCAAAACATGTCACAAAAAAACACACACTGGAAACGTTTATGTGGACTGAAATTCATCATGGAGCAAAACTCCAAGGCTGCAACACTCGAAAAAAATTTTACGTTCACTTGTTTTTAAGTCCAGTAATCTCTCATGTAGTATGTAAGTCATTTCCTCCTTGTGTGGCGTACACGCAACACGAAGTTTAACTTGACAAAATACAGTCGAAATAAACTTGGTATACAAAACTCTCCATGGATGTGTTAAAACAGCACTCACAAGTTCTCTGTCAATATTTCTTTTTTTTTTTCATTTCACAATTAGTCCAACACTCAGTGAAAAAGCTAAATTACGGGCTAGAACAGGACAGATCAGACTTCTATTATTAACAAATATGTCTTATGTCTACGCAGGTCATGATAGTTTTAGATTAAAATCTTACAATGGTTCTATGTGTTTCGCAATTATAATTAGAATAAACGTGCATTTACACAGTTCAAACTCCGATATAAACGGGTCACTAGACATACGCAGGTAAATGAACTGCAACATGCAGACGATAATGCTTCTCCACCTCATACTCCAACAATCTGAAACTGTCTGTAAATTGATTCAGTAGTGGATATAAACGGTTTTGCCTCACAACCAACTTCGCACAAACAACGGTACTCGCACAGCCAACTCCTGGAACTGCCTTTCCGGATTTAAATAGCTCTGTTTCCAGCACACTTCTGGAACAAGTAGCTCACTTTCTCTGTCTAGGAAGTGTACTGATGTGCAAAACTTAACGGACGAAAGTAACTTCAGTATGACGTGTCACTGCTAATTGACGTAACTCGATGAAACTTGGACCATACATAGAAAGAAGCGCTACAATATGGCACAGATGGTAACTGAAAGAAATACGCAATGAAACGAACAGAAGTGACATTTTTACTCAAGCACAATAATTACGCTGAAGTCACCGCGATTCATGATGGTCACCTGGACAGTACAAGTAACTGGAGACGTCTCTTAACCCTATGCCGTCCGGCGACACCACAGTGGTGCCGTGCGCGAAATAGCGGTCAACGGCCGGCGGCACCACAGTGGTGCCGTGTGCATAGTATCGCGATGGCCACCGACAGCACTTTAGAGTATCTTTTCATTCTGTTGGAGTTTTGCTTATGTAATAGTAAGTTACACAAGTCACCAAGTTTTTTGTTTTTATAAGTACTTGTGCCCTTTCATTGTGGCAGACGAAAGAGACAATACGATTATTTACGATGAATGCGCGGACCAAAACTTGGAGGTCGCCACTACATCGTTTACGTCTTATGACCCGGTTGACAGACTTTCCGGTCACATGAAGCAACAGCAACTAATAGGCCTACGTATTTCCGAAACGAATAAACGGAAACGAAGAAACTGCCGTGTATGTTCTGAAAACAAATGAAAGGAACAACAAACGTAATGTGCAAGTGCTGTGGAATCGCGTTATATCTTGGAGACTGTTTTGCTGCATATCATATGAAAGAGAAATACCAAAGACAATGCAAATACCGGCCGCGGTGGTCTCGCGGTTCTAGGCGCTCAGTCCGGAGCCGCGCGACTGCTACGGTCGCAGGTTCGAATCCTGCCTCGAGCATGGATGTGTGTGATGTCATTAGGTTAGTTAGGTTTAAGTAGTTCTAAGTTCTAGGGGACTGATGACCTCAGCTGTTAAGTCCCATAGTGCTCAGAGCCATTTGAACCATTTTTTTGCGTCATGTCACAAGGCCAGGAGTGTGATGGAGTGGTTCGAGGAACACAGTGGCGAGTTCCAGTTGATGTGCTGGCCCCCCAACTCACCAGATCTGAACCCGATCGAACACATCTGGGATGTGACTGAACGTACAATACGAGACTGGAATAGAAGGGAGAACCGATAGAGGTACTCAGGGTACCCTCCGCCACACACCGTCAGGTGGCTTGCGGAGTAAGGATGTAGATGTAGATGTAGAACGGGACGTCAGATCTCGTCGTCTCCTTTTCCGGAATTCACAAGAATTAGATGACTTGCGTGTGTAGATGTGGTGTCAGCTCCCTCCAACAACCTAACAAAACCTCATTGCTTCCATGCCACGACGTGTCGCCGCTGTTATCAGTGCCAAAGGTGGAGATACGGGCTGTTAGGTAGGTGGTCATAATTTTCTGGCTGATTGGTCTAGAAAGAATGTTACAGTATAGTACATAAGGTGACTGAATGAAATACGCAATGACACGGACAGAAATTATACTGTTATTCAAAGACAGCAATAATTACACTGAAGTCACTGCATTTCATCATGGTCCCCCGGACATTACAAAAGGCGGGACATGGGTCTTAATAGGGTGCGTGATAACCACGGACGGCAGTACACGCTCTGGTAAGAAGTTCCCGTAGTGTGGTCCAGTCCACCAGTAGCGCGATTGACAACTGCTGGATGGTCGCGCGGTTCCAGACTGAAGCACCTAGAACCGCTCGGCCACTCAGGCGGGCGGCATGACGCATTCCCTTGTTGAAAAATGCCACTACCGTCGGTAGACATGATCGACATGAAGGGGAGTACTTGGTCTGCAGTCAGTGTACGATACTCCTTGACCGTCACGACGCCTTGCACGAGTTCCACTGGACTCATTCATCAGACCTTGCAATGCTCTGCCACTGCGACAACGTCCAGTGCCGATGGTCATGTGCCCATTTCAGTCGTACCTACAGATGTCGTGGTGTTAACATTGGCGCATGCATGGGTCGTTGATTGCGGAGGCTCATCGTTAACAGTACTCGGTGCTCTTTGTATTCAGACACAATTGTACTCTGCCCAGCATTAAAGTTTGTTGTTAGTTCCGCCACAGTTCGCCGCCTGTCCTCTTTTACCAGTCTGCTCACCTATGACGCCCGACATCTACAATGAGGGGTGGCCACGCAACCCCACGACGTCTGGACGAGGCTTCGCCACTTTGAACACAATCAGTACAGCACCCGACAATTCGTGCAGTTTCCGAAATGCTCGTGCCGGATCTCCGGGCCATCACAATATGCACTCGGTCACACTCAGATAGCGCGCCTTCCCCATTCTACACGCGGACAGCGCGCTCTCTGATACTACATGGACCAAAAAGTGTTCAAATGTGTGTGAAATCTTACGGGACTTAACTAATAGGGTCATCAGTCCCTAAGCTTACACACTACTTAACCTAAATTATCCTAAGGACAAACACACACACACACCCATGCCCGAGGGAGGACTCGAACCTCCGCCGGGATCAGCCCCACATTACATGGACAGTGTGTGTGTCTGACTAGCAGTCATCCATCGCTAGGTGACGCTGATATCGCATGGACGGGTTTACATCGATAGTAGGTCGGTTGTCATAATGTTCTTGGTGAGGAGTGTGTGTGTCGCTCGAGATTCATCGAGTTTGGCACTGAAATCACGCGAAAGCTACTTTCGTCCTTAAGGTTTGCACATCAGTGTGTGTTATGCAGTAACTGCTCTTCGGAAGAAGACATAGAAAATAAGATGTGTGCTTTTCATTTTGCTTTTGGACGTCTCACACATCAGTCTTCCTGAATAAAGGTCTGACTCTACACCTCAAACTGATGGTGTATCTGACAGTTGTTTCTTCCCTGCTCTATGGTTGTGAAACCTGGACGCTATGTAGCCGTCAACTCAAGAAACTAGAACAATGAACCTAACAGAAGCTTAGATACATTAGGAGCATCAAATGGGATGACTTCATATCAAGCACAACTGGTCCTGAGAAGGCGAAGGTTTACCGTATAGAAGCCACCCTCATCGTGCATCTCAATCGGATGCGAAACAACAGAGTTCCCCGACGAATGTTGTACAGGGAAGTGGCACAGATAGAAGGCCCCCTGAAGCGCGATAATGATCAATTCGAGAAGACCCTAAAGAGCAATTGGTGAGCCTCAGCTAAAAATAGTACTTCAGCTGCCGTTTTGTGCTTTGAGCAGGAACTGCGGAAACTGGAATGATAACTGAGTACGAGTATCAGCCGAGGCTTTTGAAGTATGAGGCGTATGGCCAGTGTAATTTGTAACTAACGTGGACTCTTATCTAAGAGTTCTCTGGAAAGGAACTCAGATTTTATGAGTTTGCGTTTAATATAGATAAAACAGATTCTAAACTGTTTCACACATGGAAAACTGGAAGTCCGCTAGCGACAGGAGCCTGAAAAACAAGTGCAGAAATATGGTATTTGATACCAAACGCAAATTATTTTCGAAGCGTTCTTTCATTGTCGCATTAGGTATATTTGTCCTACTTGTACAACTGTTTTCCAAGATTTTTATTGAACGAGATGTTGAAGTTCGTAATCTATCTGCAAATACTTGACTCCATTGAAGTCCGCCGGCCAGGGCCATAGAGCTCCGTGAACGTCATCCCTACTTGCCTGCTCTCACACGTAAGGCAAACATTATGTGAATTTCACTGGGACGTACATCAGCATCATCATCATCAACATCATCATTTAAGACTGATTATGCCTTTCACCGTTCAGTCTGGAGCATACTCCCCCTTATAAAATTCCTCCACGATCCCCTATTCAGTGCTAACATTGGTGCCTCTTCTGATGTTAAGCCTATTACTTCAAAATCATTCTTAACCGAATCCAGGTACCTTCTCCTTGGTCTGCCCCGACTCCTCCTACCCTCTACTGCTGAACCCATGAGTCTCTTGGATAACCTTGCTTCTCCCATGCATGTAACATGACCCCATCACCTAAGCCTGTTCGCCCTGACTGGTACATCTATAGAGTTCATTCCCAGTTTTTCTTTGATTTCTTCATTGTGGACACCCTCCTGCCATTGTTCCCATCTACTAGTACATGCAATCATCCTAGCTACTTTCATATCCGTAACCTCAACCTTATTGATAAGGTAACCTGAATCCACTCAGCTTTCGTTCTCATACAACAAAGTTGGTCGAAAGATTGAACGGTGCACAGACAACTTAGTCTTGGTAATGACTTCCTTCTTGCAGAAGAGAGTAGATCGTAGCTGAGCGCTCACTGCATTAGCTTTGCTACACCTCGCTTCCAGTTCTTTCACTATGTTGCTATCCTGTGAGAATATGCATCCTAAGTACTTGAAACCGTCCACCTGTTCTAACTTTGTTCCTGCTATTTGGTACTCAATCCGTTTATCTCTCTTTCCCACTGACATTACTTTCGTTTTGGAGATGCTAATCTTCATACCATAGTCCTTACATATCTGATCTAGCTCTGAAATATTACTTTGCAAACTTTCAATCGAATCTGTCATCACAACTAAGTCACCCGCATATGCGAGACTGCTTATTTTATGTTCACATATCTTAATCTCACCCAGCCAGTCTAGTGTTTTCAACATATGATCCATAAATAATATGAACAACAGTGGAGACAGGTTGCAGTCTTGCCTTACCCCTGAAACTACTCTGAACCATGAACTCAATTTACCGTCAACTCTAACTGCTGCCTGACTATCTATGTAAAGACCTTTAATTGCTTGCAAAAGTTTGTCTATTCCATGATCTCGTATAACAGACAATAACTTCCTGCTAGGAACCCGGTCATATGCCTTTTTTAGATCTATAAAGCATAGATACAATTCCCTGTTCCACTAGTAACTGGCACGTAAGTAGAAGTAATATTAATTTAACTTACCTGCACATGCTACTCGGTTAGATTAGGTGTATAAATGAAGGCTACAACTTCAAATTGGCTCTGAGCACTATGGGACTTAACTTCTGAGGTCATCAGTCGCCTAGAACTTAGAACTACTTAAACCTAACTAATCTAAGGACAACACACACATCCATGACCGAGGCGGTCGCGCGGTTCCAGATTGTAGCGCCTAGAACCGCTCGGCCACACCGGCCGGCTGCAGCTTCCAGTATGCAATATAAGAGCCACAGTCCTATTTAAAGAGCAGCTTTTGAGACTTCTGTTCTTAAGTGCTATTACACGTAGGCAACATGGAAGAGGGGCGCATGAAATTGGTAAAGATATGAGCTCCAAAAATGTGATACAAAAATTGACGAACTAGTTACACAGTATAGAGAGTGAATATTTGGGACCTAGATTCAACAGACGATTTATTTATTTATTTATTTATTGTCATCTTCCCAACTTTAAGGAGAATGCAGAGGTAAAATTGTGGCAAACATCACTCTTTAAGCATGACCTATATTTCGGGTATAGTAAATGATTTGGGATTCCGTTTCTTCGGGCGATTTACAGGTGGCACTGAGCATAACAGCTCATGGAGTTTCCCAGTAGCTACCGACCTTGTGGTTGAAACCAGAAATCCGGGTTCTACCCGCGACACAACAAATGTGTCGGCTCGTTACTCGCTGCTATAGAGCGCGCGGTCTGAACGGCACGCTCTGAGTCACCGCAGGCTTCTCAGGCCGACCTCACGCGCTGCCCGCCACTTGCAATCTCCCGGCCGTTGCGAGTGAAAGTGGGTAGCCGCTAGTCGGCAGGTCACAACTGCATCCCGTGTACGGTATTATGGCAGCCGCCACAGCTTGCATCGCCTTCTTACACCGTCGCTTTTCCTCTTCGACAGACCAAGCTTCGTTTTCTATCAAACTCTGTCTTTACAAATGTGGTCGTCCACCGCTGTACTGCATTCCACGGCGTGCTAAAGTATTCGTTATTACGCCATGAGATGCTGTGCCGATAGCAGGTCGAACAAACTTATTTATATTTCCACAGCTCATGTTCTAATGCGCCTTGTAGATAAGTCAGATTTAAGCAAGTGCTTTTTGTTTAATCAGCCGATTAGTTTGGTTATTACCACACACGCACATCTCGTGTAATCCAACAATATTTTATTTCAGCGCTACTCATAAGCCTGCGAAATGTCGCGTGTATCACTGCGTAACTCCGCGAAGAATATAAAGAATAGAACCATGTAATTAGAGCCGGCAGAGTAACGTTCCGCGAACGGCTTGCGCGACAGAAGAGACAAGGGAGAAATAACTTCTTCACGCAACACGTAGATAAGTAACAGGAAACACTTAGGTACTGGAACCGAGTTTTCGTCGTCGTCGCCGACAGACAGTTCACTAAAGCAGTGTGGTACTCCTTTAGTCCGCCACATGCCGCGAAGTAATCTTATTTAACCCACGGATGTTGGTAAAAACTGATGTTCAGTATCCGCGTGTCGCCATTTTCTACATCCTCTCAATCAGATGCTAGTAATTTTCGTAATTTTTTAAAGCACAGGAAGAGGCCAATGATAAGCAGTTAGGCAGTTCAATATTTTATAGGAGGGGAGGCGGAGATTAAGACAAGCAGAGTATAAGGCGGAAGTCACGTTTAAAGAATCATAGAACCATGAGTAATTTCCAGCGAAATGCGAGGGAGTTTCTGATTGCTGAGGATCCTGTCATGTGATACTGATTCACCTGGGCTGAGCCAGGGACGGCACGAAACCGCAAACGCACTCGACGGTGAAAGGTGCGAAGTATGTAACCAGTTGGTAGTCATGAAAAGTCCTAAAGGGGTGTCAGTGGCATACTGTTTACCGATCTCTCAAATCCCAAAAGAAGGATTTGTCCGCAGAAGAAAAGGGAGAAAAAGAAAGGCAACACACAGGAAGCAATTATAAAATTGTTTCTTTCGCGAATGCACTTCCCTTTGTTAAACGTTTCATACCGTTTTTTTCGAATTTCATTTTATTTTTCTAGTTGAATTAGCTCGTAATTTACCACATCGAAATATACTCATAGTGCATATTTCAGCAATGCGAATTAAATTCTTTAGCTTCCCTTGTGATAGTAGTGGGCACTGGCGAAAATCCTACACACGAATTACTACCATACGTTCCGGTGACTGACACCACTGCGGGTTCGCAGTTAGTCACGAGCTTTTCTTGCCGCTAAAGATGCCGTTACGGTATTCCGATTTTCGAAATATTATCAATGTGAACTGTATATAAATAATGTTAGCTACTTAAACTACCTATGAAGTAAATATGCTAAATATTGCAACCAAAATAAAAATCTTTAGAAATACTTTATTTATAGCTTTTACAAAAGCATAACGACTAACACAATTCTAACACGCAAGATGGAATCTGGTTTAATATTAGATAGTCAAGATTTATTTCTTTGGTTGCACGACATCACAGCCGCAGAAGGATTTAGAAATCTATTGCTCACCAACTTGGCTGCCTGACTGGTTGATCATTGAACGGGAAGACGAGCGACGTAGTAAAACCTCCAGCCCAAAATCGTCACGATGCATACAAACATTATACAAAATTTTAAAACGTTTACCGCCCTCGTCACATCATTTGCTCAAATAGAGGTCATATACCCCTACTTAAGTTTGCTTTGAACCCTCATATCAAAACATAAAACGCACAATTAACATATGCTTTTTGGATGGCTCTGAGCACTATGGGACTTAACTTCCAAGGTCATCAGTCCCCTAGAACTTAGAACAACTTAAACCTAACTAACCTAAGGACAGCACACACATCCATGCCCGAGGCAGGATTCGAACCTGCGACCGTAGCTGTCGCGAGGTTCCAGACTGTAGCGCCTAGAACCGCTCGGCCACCGAAGCCGGCATATGCTTTTTCCTAAATAATTCCAGGCTATTGCCGGGATGGTTCCTTTGAAAAGAGCACGGCCTAGTTCCTTCCCCAGCCTTTCGTAATCCGGGCCAGTGCTGTCAACGGGACGATAAAGACTAATTTTCTTTGAAAATGTGGCGTACGTCAAAAGCATTACAGGCAGGTACGTCTTTCTGCTGAAGAACAGACATGCGTGAGTGAACTGTGACCTATGCAGTGTGATTCATCACACCTTTGTAACCGGGAGGATCACGACGATCGGATCATTGCTTTCACCACCACAGCTTCTTGTCCATCAGCTCCAGCATCTAGTTTTCCCTTTGGTACATGAGCGTCTGGCTCAGTAGCGAAATTACGTCCAGTATGATTGTTTCACTTTACAGTAAGGTGTGTTTGAAAGTAAGTGGTAGCTTAAAATGTGTGACGGGCTGTGTCTCTAACCCAAAATATTGCCTTGTAGGCGCGAGGGCGGGTCGTGAGTAGTACTCGGATAGCTCAGTCGGTAATTCCCCATGAAGCGCAAGGTTGTGAACTGGTGTCCCTTTCCGGCAAATACTTTTAATGCATCAGGAAGATTCAGTGAGATTACTGCCAGTAGGGGAATAGCACAATGTTCAATTATGTCTTCTATGATGACTCCTCCGCTCCTGTATCACTTTCTTTGTTCACCTTTTTTTCTCTTCTGCTACCCAACTGAATGCAACAACCTTATATGATGGTTCCAGAAAGTAAAAGCAGTCGGTACGAGTGAACTCTGGGTCATTTTCTCTGTTGGGTACACATTATGAATGGTCTGAACAGAGTTAAGAATATCTTAAAAGATAAGTTCCTTTACTCGATTGTGTCTCACCTGCTCCAGTGCCTTCAGGACAACTTGAACTCTGTTCAATGAAAATATCTGATAGGCGAATTCTTAAGATGAAATCAGGAAATGTGTGCAGCTGAGAGTATCGCCCTCCTCTGTTCCACACACATACACTATGAAATTGAGGTACTTTTCTACAATATTATAAGATAAAGGCATAAAATTCACATTTTTCATTATTTTGCTTTCGGAAATTCGTCATAGCTAGAACAATTCTGAATCTCCTTGGAAACCAAGGAGTTGACTTGCTCCAACATTGACTTAAAACATCGATATTCGCCGTACCCATTTCTGAAAGACAGCTCTAGTTCCAAAGAGGTAGTGAGTCACTCCATGGGCGAACGAACAATGGTATGGATTATATTTTTTCGCGCTTGTTGCTTACAATTGCCGCCTGATGTGAAGTGGCAACTCACGACACTCATCACAAAAGCTTTGCGATCAGCCTAACTACCTTATCGCGGAATGTATCCAAAACCTTCAGGCATGACGGTGTAGCACAGCAGTACCTCGGTTCTAAAAAACGAGAGCAGACAAGCAGGGTCTGCTACAGAAATTCAGTGCCCAATGCACTTTAATATACAGTACCTGAAGAAGAAGAAGAAGAAGAAGAAGAAGAAGAATGAAGCATCTAGAACACATGGTCGGATGTCAATGTAACTCTGTGCACGTACACATCATCGGCGCGTATGTAAATGATTAGAACTGAAATTCTCAGTGACAGCTAGAATGGACATAAGGGTGCATTAGTGTTGTTACTTGTCCTGGTAGGGTATGTAAGGGGCGAGAAAGACATTACATGTTGAGTAACCATTGAAGGACATGGAGATGCCGTGTACTCGTTACTCGTGTGAGGCAGCGTTATCAGCACTTGACACAGATTGTCAAGATTCATTGTGAGTCTTCAGTCTCCATTTGGCCTGCTGGTCGAATCGAACAATATACTGACTTGTGGGGCATTCTGGTGCGACGGTAGCCCACAGTTGAACTGAATGGGAACGTGAGGGCTGGCAAACTCGTCGTCAAAGTTTTGGCTGATCATGTATAACTACCACAAGGGAGGATGGCCATATTGCACCCCAAATACGTCATAACCCCTCCACATACGTGCCTACCATTCGAGTACAGGTAAAGGACTCCCTGAAACATTCTGTGTCATCCCGCGCCATTAGTTGGAGACTAGTAGCAGCCACACTAGAGTACGCAGCTCGTGGTCTAGTGGCTAGGTTGGGGTTTTCTATGCCCGGGGACTGGGTGTTTGTGTTGTCCTCATAATTTCATCATCATCATCATCATCATCATCATCATCATCATCATCATCATCATCATCATCATTCGTGAAAGTGGCTCGATTGGTCTGCGTAAAAAAAAAAATATGGACTGTGTAAAACTTGGGACTTTGTACAGACGCTGATGACCGCGCAGTTGAGCGCCCCACAAACCAATCACCACCACCACCACCACCACCACCACCACCACCACCACCATCATCCAGACTACGGTACCGTCCCATATGTAGGCTGTCATTAGCACTGTAACACAAACGGTTGCGTTAGGAGTGTTGCCATGACCGGAAAGCCTGGGCTGCGAATGGGAGTGAAGACTAACACAATAAAATGTGCATTAAAATCCCCACAAAGGTGGAACGGGTGTTGTAGCCGTGTGATATGATAGGGCAGATCTCTCTTATCTAGACCACAGTTAAAGGAAAGATATATTCACCTTGCGGCCTATGAACTATATAGCAACTGTCTGCATGTCGGTGTGGAGGGAAAGATATGAGTCACGATGCGTATCATCCATACAGACAGTAGCGCCACTTCTCGCAACTGTAATCGTGTTTCTTGCGCAGACTATAATTACTTGACATTGGGGTCTCTCTTGCAGAAGCACACACAAGAACAAAGCTTTCCCACGCTCTAGAAGTCGCAATTAATCCACACGCTACGTGCATACACTGATACTCCAATCTAATATTGCAGCTACACTGCCTGACAAAAAGTGAAGCACCCAGACGCCGTGGTAGCATGTCAATGTGACTTCGCGCACTTACAAACCATCGGCGGTTATGTAAACAGAGCCGCAATTCCTTGTAACAGATAGAACTGCCACCAGAGTGCACTGGTGTTCTTCGCGTGTAGTTAGGAGGCCTGGCACGATTTAAGCGTGTAAGGGGCCTGAACAGCGCCAGATTCTCAGTGATTACTGAAGGACGCGGAGATGGCGCGTACCCGTCAGAGACGGCGTTGTTAGCGACCAAAAGAATTTGAAATGGGCCTCATTGTATATTTCCGTCTGGCCGGCAGGTCGAATCGTGTAATGTCCAGATTTGTGGGGCATTCGGATGTGACAGTGGCTCGATGTTGGACTACATCAGAACGTGATGGCAGGCATACTTGTTATCAATTAAGGTTCTAGTCGACCAGGTCCGTCAGAAAATCACAAGGAATGACTTTACATCTACATCTACATTTATACTCCGCAAGCCACCCAACGGTGTGTGGCGGAGGTGCACCAAGCACGTCGTATCGCCTTCGTATCTGCACTTGTCATCTGAGGACAAGTAATGGATTCCTGCAACACAGCGTGTCATTCCGAGCCGTTGGTCGGAGACTAGCAGCAACCGGAATAGACAGCTACTGTCCCAAGTGTAGGATGCCGTAAACACCGCGACATAGACGATCGCATCTGGTGTGGTGTGGTACCTTGTCCGGTAAGCATGCTCTACAAACGAACGGTGTCGTACTGTGTCCAGCGATTAATTGCGGATCTGCACCACCCTCGGATGACCAACGTCGGCGAGTACAGCGGCGGCCTTGGTAGAGGTTCCATCCCTCGAATGCTTTGGAGACGCTACCTGTGTCATATGAGTACAGGTTTCGGCTGGTGGGGACTGAGGGAACTTTGGCGGCACAACGCTACATCACGGACATCCTGCGTCTTCATGTTCTTCGCAAATTGATTTGATTTTATAATTACTGAAATAACACCTCGTACTCTGTCACCACGTGAAATTTCACTTCGTTTCTACCTCCCCGTGTGGGTGTTTCACTTTTGTCACGCAATGTATTTTAGTGGTGTTTTTTTTTCTTTGTTTACACCCCTGTCTTACCGTCAACGGCGAAATTCTGTGGTATAGAGCGGTTCCATTTGAGGGTTTTGTTAGTTTCCTAAGGAAGACAAACGACCTCGTTTCGTATAGTATAGGGACCAGCTCATTACGACAGAGGCAACGAGACATGCTCTAACAAACTCGGGCATCAATTTTCGATTAACACTTCCGTTTCATTAGCAACCCGCCTACACTTACCACAAGCTTCTTGGTCATTACAATTTTTAATATAGGTTGGTGATTTAGGGCTGTTGCACCTTCCTGCAGAAAAAGATCCCTGTAATAAATTCAGGGACTATGAATGGTTAGGAAATTAACACAATACCGATGACTTGGACTCACCGATTACTTAGTTCGAAATACTTTTAGCATCGCCGATACCAGCATAATCGCATTCTGGCTACTGTTCGCTTTTGTCACGTTGCATGATGTCCTTGCAGGTCACGACAACGTTTCTGTAAATAAGCGCGTTCTCTAAGGTGCTCAGCGTTTAAAAACGTGGTTTCTGTAAGTGGAGTCCCATTTCCAAGTTTTCGCATGAATTAAAGTTTTCAATATTTTCCTGATACGAGACGAAGGGCATCTCAAAAAGTCTTACACCAGTTAGAGCTGGTACGAAATATAACATAAACTAGCAAACAAACCGCTACTGTTAAATTTAACTAGAGTACACAGATTATCAGTACAGAACTTCCGTAAAATTTGTTTTGTGAAGTATATTCTAACATTTAACTGATGATAATTTTGTCAAAGCGAATCCTCATGTTAAGAAGCACATAAAATGTGCTTAGAACAGACGCTAAAATTGCATACCACTGCTTTTAGTCATGCTCCAGATTACTCTAACATTACTACTCATCCCCACCAAACGAAGAAAAAAAAATGTAGGCGTTAGGAAATTATGTCTTCGCAAGGTTCGAAGGTGAGCACGATCGTAATTTGCCGCTGTCGCTGCCCCCCCCCCCCCCCCCTCCCCCCTTACATGTAGCAGCTTGTGGCAGGAACGCCTAATGGAAACTCGTGGTCTTCTATGCAGCAGACCGTGACATACGCTTCCACAGCCGCTGCGATCCAAACAGCACGAGACCAACGGTCACGAGAGTACACAGCGCAGCACAATTTTCCGTTGGCGTAAAATGTTCAAAAAATTCCATTACGTGTAGTTAAGTACATGCGTGTTATTGAAACAATAATATTTAGTGAAACCTTTGAAAATTTATCCTTAACACGGAAACGAGCAACTAAAATGAGTACAGTACAACTAGCCTTCGGCTGAAATCGACCGATTAAATATGCTGCGAACGAGAACATTGGCTACGCTAACGTCAGTCTGTTACAACTACCTTTGCTTGATATTCACATTGACAAATTATGACCGCCCAACATAACCCAGACTTCGGGCTACGCTACAAACCAAAGTACCACCACAATCAAATCGACTGATTTCAGCCTATCGCCAGTTGTGCCGTACGCATTTTTTGCGACTCGAAACAGGGAATGGAGTTGGTGTGCGAGGCCACATAAGAGGACATCCAATTATGACGCTCACATCAATTTTGAAGAGATTGGGAAGTTCTGCACTGATCTCTTCCAGGCACAATCTCTAAACCTACAACACACTTGACACAAAATAGATAAACTTCGACAACGCGACAAGCCCCTACAGCGAAGTCTATCCAGGCAACCACCTTATTACAACCGAAGAGTTCTATGATAGATGGGAAGAAGAGAAAGCCTCGTTTGGTCTATTACAATGGTGAAGAGTGCTTTGATGCAATGTGTTGTGTTAATATATATTTGCGAAAGTAGTTTCAACTCCCCGTTATCTGGCTCCCCAATTCCTGCATAATTGTGCTATATAGTAGGTTTGGCACATATTGGAGGCAAGTGCGAATATTTCCTCGCTGCAAAATTTATCTGAGGTTCTATTGTTTGTCCGTAAATTTCCTGTGTTGTATCATACTCCACTGGGATTCTTTATTACATTATTTCCCAGAGCTACTTTGTTATGCATTAGTGTGTACTACTTGCTACATTTCTTTGTTTTCCTACTTTATGTTGTACCTTGTGTAGTATTTTCAAGGTGAATCTATGAACCGCATGGTATTATGACCGTTCTGTTCAATATTTTCTCTATTTCACAACAGAAATGATTCCAGACAACATTACCCAATAAATATTCAGTGTATTAAGTGTCGACTCATGTATATACATAAGAAATATGTTCACAGCGATGTCAGAACTGACGGGAGCAGTAAGAATACAGCACCGTTGGCTATATTAAGTTAGGTTCTTTAGTTGTGCAGGGAATTTACACAGATTACCTGTTATTCGTTGTATACCTCTTACTGGACAGTTGCGTCCATTTATGTATGGTAGAACTACCACTGTTGTTCCAGCTGCCGAATGCCGAACCGAAGTTTACAAAGCATCACAATGAAGGACGAAAAGCTACTAATGTGCGTATTCAAATCTGCGTGTAGCCCACATTACGGTGATTTTGTAGTTTGACTATTCAGCATTGTACTTACCGTTAATTACAATTAAGTTCTTTATTTCGGGCATGAATCTTTGCCTTTCTACCTCACATGCTTTTTTAAAGAGAATGTTTTTGGTTATTCTTGTGTTCAATTAAAATGCATATACCACAAATTCTGGGTTCCTACAACACCAAATTTTGAAAGTTGTTTCATATCAGTTTCTTACCAGTATCGTTTGAATTTTTCCTTCATGTTTTCGTGTGAATAGCTACTGAATTTGATGTGTATTGGTTGATTTTATTTAAAAAATATTGTTTGGCCCAATTTTTGAATACATATCCGACATTACGTGTCCTGATACCTTGCTGTCCCACTGCAGTCGTTATTTAACCGACGAAATAGGCTTCATCGATCCTATTAAAAGTATTCCTGGTTTTAGGTTAAACACTTTAGCATAAACCTTTCGAGATATTAGAAATTAAAATATTCTGCAGATGATTTTAACTGTTTGTCCTAAGAGTAAACGGGGTAACAGGCGAGAACTACAGTAGAGATGAAGTAATAAAGTTCTAATCAACTTCACGTCTGTTATAGAAAGACAGTTGTTTTCCATATAGGACTAAGTTGAATTCTTAAACTGAATACAAAATCTTGAATAACCTGACAAAACGCACTGCTTATGTGGCAATACCGCGGAAACTGTAGGGAATGATTTTCTTCATGTGAAGACTGCGTTGAGTAGTTTTTTTGAACGACTAAGACCAAATAACATCTGAGAACGATTATTTCTGACTACTATTTTTTTCAGCTGCAAAGTATTGTGCTTCAATTCAATGTGGTGTAATAGTTGTCATATTAGTCTCAACGATGCGCATGATTCCTGCTACACAGACTAACTCCTGCCTACTGGCTCCCCCTGCTAAATAATACCTATCCACCACAAATTCGCAGAACTGAGACCATACCAGCAGATTACCTCAAAAAACAAGAAAATAAGGAACTATCCATTCACCACGACATACACGTCTTACGTAGAAACAGGCTTCGTTCGGGACACTCGCCAATAATGCCCGCTGGACAACTAGCTACAAGTAGCACCAAAGGAAGATATCTCTCGAACAAGAACTGCCAACACATCGGAAATGGTCCGAGAAATATAACTGTAACATTTTAGATGTCTAACCTGATAAGAAACTGTGGGTCAGCTTAGATAGAATCCGCACTGGATGTGGTCTACATCTACATCATACGCCGCAAGCGGACGCTGTGTACAGTTCTCCCTTCTATTCCAGTCTCGTATTGTTCGTGGAAAGAAAGATTGTCGGTATGCTTCTGTGTGGGCTCATCTCTCTGATTTTATCCTCATGGTCTCTTCGCGAGATATACTTAGGAGGGAGCAATATAGTGCTTGACTATGTTCTCGAAACTTTAACAAAAGCCCGTACCGAGCTACTGAGAGTCTCTCCTGCAGAGTCATCCACTGGAGTTTATCATCTCCGTAACGCTTTCGCGATTACTAAATGATCCTGAAACGAAGCGCGCTGCTCTCCGTTGGATCTTCTCTTCTATCAACCCTATCTGGTACGGATCCCACGCCGGTGAGCAGTATTCAAGCAGTGGGCGAACAAGTCTACTGTAACCTACTTCCTTTGTTTTCCGACTGCATTTCCTTAGGATTCTTCCAATGAATCTCAGTCTGGCATCTGCTTTACTGACGATGAATTTTATATGGTCATTCCATTTTAAATCACTCCTAATGCCTACTCCCAGATAATTTATGGAATTAACTGATTCCAATCGCTGATCTGCTATATTGTAGCTAAATGATAAACGATTTTTCTTTTTATGTACTCGCAGCACATCACACTTCTCTACATTGATTCAATTGCCATTCCCTGCACCATGCGTCAATTCATTGCAGATCCTTCTGTATTTCAGTACAATTTTCCATTGTTACAACCTCTCGATATACTACAGCATCACCCACAAAAAGTCTCAGTGATCTTCCAAGGTTGTCCACAAGGTCATTTATATGTATTGTGAATAGCAACGGTCGGTGCTCTGACTCACAATATAAATGGAGTATTGTGGAATCTCCGAGTTGTAACTGATGCATTGAAACAATCTATCAGGCATATAAGAAAGGAGTGCGTTTTACGATGCTATAAGTGCACGTAGAACTATTTTGTGAATGCCACTGCTACAGCGGTGGAATGGACTAGAATTTAGGCTCTAATATTTAGTAGACTTAGTTTTGTTTTATGCAATGATATTCATTACATATTATAAATGCACTGCACGTGTATGTCGTAAGAATGAATGACGACACACACATGCAGTTTAGTCCCTTTAATCCCCAAACCAACCAACCCAATTCGAACGTAGTTCTCTAAGCAACACACTGCACGTCGCTTAAATTCATCCGCTGGAAATATTTTATCCCGATTTATAGTCATAGAAAGAACACAGTCATGTGGATCAAGTGCTATAAGTCTGACGCCAGCTACAGCTCAGTCATTACAAACTTTTGAGCATTGTACTGTAACGCTGAGGGAAGAACCAACCGCTGTGGAACTGTGTTTCCAGGCTCCTTAGCGACTTCAGCAGGGCACTATTTTGCCTACTCTATCCCAAGAGCAGCTTTATCGAAGGGCATGTAACTCGTATAGCACTGTGCTCTGACGTAACGACCAGTAACTTCTTGAAAGAGCTGCAGTTTCATACTAGAAAAGATGTCCCCCCACTTCCACACAGTCACCTCTGGTTTTCTGACTTGGCTGGAATACCGTAGCAAGAGAGCTCTGACTTGTACTCGCACAGCAAGATGCACCGCTATTATTTTTCTTAAGCATTTATTGCAATTACTGGACATGATGTATCATTTGCTCTTTTCTCTCAGAGTGCAGCACCCCACAAAGTATCTTCACTTTAACGAGATCAGGCAGTGGTGTGCGCTGTACGTGTAGACAGGTGCAGAGTTTCCAGTCTCATGATACACACTGGCCTTCCTCGTCTAATTTTCCAACGGCAACAGTGTTTTTTGCAGTGGCCATTTAAGACTAAACTGGGCGCAGAGTGGAGGAGAGAAGGTGTCTAGATGTTGAAGTTAGCACTCCAGCTGTCTGAATCAGGCAACCGATACTGAGATGCGGACTTTATTTCCGAAGGAGTGTTCCGCTCTCAGCTATGACGTTTTTGGCTGCAGAACTGTTTTTTAATCTTTCTCCCTTACCGATTAATTCAGTCATGTCGACATTATGATGTTAATAACTCCACGTACCTCGCCGCATTCAGTGCTTACTTTTTTCCATCTTTTTCTGTCTCGCCACAGTTACACGGCGGTCCCTACAACGCTGTGAGCGATTACCAAAAGCTGTAACATCTGATGAGCCGCTACACGATTTGAAGCAGGTAACGTTCAAATTGTTCAAATGGCTCTGAGCACTATGGAACTTAATGGTCATCAGTCCCCCAGAACTTAGAACTACTTAAACCTAAGTAACCTAAGGACATCACACACATCAATGCCCGAGGCAGGATTCGAACCTGCGACCGTAGTGGTCGCGCGGTTCCAGACTGTAGCGCCTAGAACCGCTCGGGCACCCCGGCCGGCGCAGGTAACGTGAAAATAAAAATTCCACCATTACGAAAGGTGACTAGTTGCAGCCAGTTCTGGAAGCCTTAATTCATCACAGATGCAGTGATTCCATCCATAATGCATAAAAGCTTGGTAGCTAAAGCTTCCGCCTACAGTATGATGAAACAGTTACAAGCGCGTAAACAGGGAAGTTGTGATTTTTTATTCTTATAATGCATTACATAGCTTCACTAGAACCTGTTTCTCGTGCTGTCATTTTTATGCAACAAATTTAATTTCTCTCTTATGAAGTGAATAAATTTACGTTTTAGCATGTCTGAAATGACAGATTTGTAAAAGTGTCTCGTTGACAACTTCGGAACATCATGTTCGCCAATTTTTAAGTATGGGTTATCTGGCAGATATGAAGTCGAATAACTGAATAAATCATCTCCCGCGTTCAGTGGAGGAAAGTTCCCATGAGAAACTAAGTATTTATTGCTGCGTGAAATGAATAATACCAGTGTAAAATAAACAAATCGGAGAAATTACATGCAGCTGTTTGCTCCTTATAAAGTGTACTGAGAGGGGTGGGTGTACGAAAAGCCTAAAAATAAAATGCTGTTTGTGAAAAACGAGTATTTGCACTTCTAATTTTCTCTATGGTCCTTGCACACTATACATTTTGCAGTAATATATTCTTCGAAAGCTACCTAGAGAAAGGTGATCGGTAGCTAAAATTTTCTTTCTCGCGAACCACAATGTCTTCTTTGCCGAGTCTTCCATTGAAATTTCTTCTGCATCTGTAATGCGTAGCCGTGGTGGTCTAGCAGTTAAAATACTGAACTCCAGCTTTGGAGTTCCCGGTTTCAATCCCAGGCGGGCGTGGGGGTTTTTCCTCGTCCCTTCTCCACGACATTTCCAGGTCCACTCGGCCTATCAAAATGAGTGCGGGGGATAAAAGCAGGGGCGCTAGCAGAGGGAGGCCAGTGGGGAAGGGAGCAGCTGCCCCTCGTGAAATTTCATTTAATTTACGAATATAGGAAAAGGCCTGTAACTGTAGGGCTCGGATATTTATTACCTAAAATACCTGGGAAATTATCACAAAAACTGGACAAGTGCGAGTAGGAGCACGCTGTGAGGGTTCCGTACAAACCTAATTACGCATATAGACCTCATCTATAGGTTTTGGTGAATGAGATAGTCAAAATATGTGACAATGGCCGTATCTTTTGATTGCACTGACTTAAAAACTTAAATTTTTCACACCACCAAGGGACGGAAGACCTTAGTATTTGACGCAACGCCGGCCGGTGTGGCCGTGCGGTTCTAGGCGCTTCAGTCTGGAACCGCGTGACCGCTACCGTCGCAGGTTCGAATCCTGCCTCGGGCATGGATGTGTGTGATGTCCTTAGGTTAGTTAGGTTTAAGTAGTTCTAACTTCTAGGGGACTGATGACCACAGATGTCAAGTCCCATAGTGCTCAGAGCCATTTGACTTTCAACTGGATATCTCTACCTATTCCTGAGAAAGAGGGTCTTACAGACAGACAGAAAACCAAGTGATCCTAAGAAGATTCAGTTTTTAAAACTCAGCTGTAGAAATCCCTAAAATGTCGTAATGATACAAAACACGTAATGTGAGCTACAAAATAAACTAGAGCAATGAAAAGTTTTATAGGTGGTTCAATCGAACTTACAAAAAGGATATTTAAAATTCCTACGTTCTCTTTAAGAAATTTCATTCTTTGAAGACATACGAGAATTATTGTATAACAATGTTAGAGCTGTTGCAGTGTATGACGGCAGAGGTCCTTGAAGGTTAGGGAATGTCTTGTCGGACAACACGTGTTTGTAATTAAATCTTTCGTAACTTGCTGAAAGAACTTAAGCGTGAACGGCACTTTGCTATTTTCCTTTAGTTTTATGAACTAATCTAAAATGTAGACACATGAATATCTATATTTCACAAATCGACATTATGTTTGGTACAGTATGGATACAAAATATCGCTTTTGTGAATCGACAATGACAATAAGTAGATGAACTATCAATTTATTTTCAACATAAATTCCTGAACAACACTTTAATTTTAAGAATGACATATTTGAAACATTACAGTACGGTATCTATACGACGAAAAATGCAAATTTAAATTTCTATAGTCACCATTTCTTAATATAGATTGTAAGTTCCTTACACAATTTTGTTCTTATTGCGTCTAAAGAATTTTAAATCTTATTTGAAAGACTATTCGTATTAGAGTATTTGAAGACTATTGCTCTATAAGGCAAGGGAAAGTCTGTGGCACAAGCCCATCACCAGGGTATTGCCCTCACTGCAGGTACAATGCAGTCTTGTCGCCGCAGCACTAGGAGGGGGAGGGTGGCAGACAAAGGATATCCATAATCTTATGCTCTTTTTGCACTTAGTATCAAATTAGTAACAAAGATGTGACATCATTTAAAACAATATATAATTTACTAGTTAAGGTTTTTGTCACGGATAAAGATTTTTATTGCTGACTAGTTTCGAACATCTTCGTTCATTTTCAAACCATTACCTGTATTTGCAATGTTTGACTGCAGATAATTTCGATGGAATATATAATAGATTTGTTGTCATATGCTACTGTGACAACCTTTGTTAATAAATTATAAGTAGTGTTGCGGATCCTTATAGCAGCGTAATGTTGTAAGTGCGTTAGTACTTTCATAACAATTCGCCAGTCGCATCATCCTCACAAGCGAAATACACAATATTTATGACTGACATCTGATCTATGTTTTGCTCCAACTGACATGGAAAGCTGCTGGCGCCTGTGGATAAAAGGCAGCCGGAGCAATGGGCTACCCACCCCTCCCCCTCTTACCGTTAGTGCCCTCCTAGAAGGGCTGCACTGCCTGCAGTTAGGCCGCTTGCGCCGTAAACTTTGCCGTTACCTATGTAGTGTACTCGTCGAGATCTCGAAGTTATGGGAAACTTAACTCTGAATGACTAGACGAGTGTTCGAAGCGTCTACAAGAGGATGGCATTAAACACTGCAAGATCCTGACCACTATTCTCGGGCGCAGCCCAGGTTTCTGGGTTCCTCATCAAGTTAAAACAAAAAGAGCTGGTACTTAGATGGGTTATAGAGCTGTAACCAGCCCGACTTGTCAGAACAAGATTATTAAAAATATATCAAGGAAACTTTAGAGAATTAGTATTGGACTTGGTACGAAGTTAATCAAGTGCTTCGGACGAACCTCTCACACAAGTTAGAATAAGAGGGCGAGCAGGAAACGTACAGAGGCTGACAGACAATCATACCTCACATCACCACTTCTCAAATGGTTTAAATGGCTCTGAGCACTATGGGACTTAACATCTATGGTCATCAGACCCCCCCCCCCCCCCACACCCGGGTTCCCGGGTTCGATTCCCGGCGGGGTAAGGGATTTTCTCTGCCTCGTAATGGCTGGGTGTTGTGTATTGATCTTAGGTTAGTTAGGTTTAAGTAGTTCTAAGTTCTAGGGGACTGATGACCATAGATGTTAAGTCCCATAGTGCTCAGAGCCATTTGAACCATTCATCAGTAGCCTAGAACTTAGAACTACTTAAACCTAACTAACCTAAGGACAACACACAACACCCAGCCATCACGAGGCAGAGAAAATCACTGACCCCGCCGGGAATCGAACCCGGGAACCCACCACTTCTCCTCCTCCCAACAACTACAGTCGCGGGTGGTTCAGGAAACTTCACTACTACTACTACTACTACTACTACTACTACTAGTAGTAGTAGTAGTAGTAGTATTAGTAGTAGTAGTTTTAGTACTCGAAATTCTGTATTAAGACAATACGAAAAAAGCCCTATGAAGGAATCCCGCATTGCAGTTCTGAGCATTGCTTTTGAAGGGTCGAATGTCCGTCACTACAACTGGGTGGACAGAGTAATTGACCGTGATACAAGACGCCCGAGTTCGAATCCCGGCCGGGTTGGAGATTTTTCTCCTATCAGGGACTGGGTGTTTTTCATTATCCCCAACATCATCGACACGCAAGTCGTCAAACTGTCGTCAAAAGACATGCACCAGACGGCCGAACTCCCCGAAAGTTGACTTACGGCCAAAATATGCCACACGGACATTTCATTTCATTTCTTTGGCCGAATGTCTACATGTCGTGTGGATAATTCAAGTGTGTTCGGTGAAGTGTTGTTATGAATAAGTATGGAAATGAGGCGAGAAAGAGAAACCCTTAGCTTAGTATGCAGCCTACCAAGACTAACACGCTCATGCGACGGAGGAATCACCAATAGTCTGACATCTTCCCTCCACGATACGGAGTGACGTGGTGTAATGGTTAAGTCTTTGTATTCTGGAGAAACAGTATCTAAATGATCATATATTCGCGGCTCAAAGACTGATCCATAAAATTTCGGGCGTGCAGCCGCATAATTTCGACTTCTAATATTTCGGCTGAACACAGTCCAGCCATCTTCAGTCACTTCGGCTCAGTCTGAAGATGGCTGGACGGTATTCAGCCGAAGTATTAGAAGCCGAATTTATGCGGCTGCACACCCGAAATTTTATGGATCAGTATCTAAATCCTCGTCCAGTCAAAGATTTAGGATTTCTGTGGTTTATCTTCACCACATTAAGCAAATAGTGAGCTGATTTCTTAAAAGAAAAAGACTATTTCATTCTCGTTCAAGCTGAGCTTATATTCAGTCTAATGCCCTGTGGTTTACGGAACTTTTGCCTTATATTTTACGGATAGATTTGAGATTTAAACGACCGCACTGGGGCAAGACCTGATCAGGAATTTTACGCTGTTACATCTGCTTCCTTTGCTGGTCACGTTATCGTGACGAAGTATTCGTCCACCACCACGATTCGAAACGGGTGCTTCCAGGCGAGTAGGTTTTTTCAGACAAGAAGTCTTGCTATAATCACTTACTATTCTCCTTGGGCGTATTCAGTGTTTAAGAGCTGTCTTACAGGTCATGGTTTTGGTGAAAATTCGCTTTTTGTATTTAACATCTACTTGCATTAACAAGCAGGAACTAAAAATGTTGTCTGACTATGGCCTCCCGTCGGGTAGACCGTTCGCCGGGTCCAAGTCTTTCGATTTGACGCCACTTCGGCGACTTGCGCGTCGAACAAGCAGGAACTGACTGAAGGGCAACACCACGGCGGTCTATGTTTAGTATCAGCGTCTGTTATCACATACTGTCATTTCTAAGCATACTTTGCATAAAATTTAGCGCAAAGCCTTAATTGTTTCGATCATATATGAACTCTGTTAACGACTTGATGCTTGGGTGAACAAGGAACGTAAATGGTGACCTAAGGCTACAATTCTGAATGGTTTTCAGGAATTTTTATCATTTAAGAAGAGAACCACTGTTGTGATATGCGAAGACGTACATAACTACGTGTGAATTAGGGAAATAAGAGGCAGATACACTCGAGAAATCTAGACCAGATAGATTTGGCTTTGAATTTTATATTGAGTTCGTAGCAAATAGGCCACATGTGGAGTTGACATCTCGCAACAGTACTGCATTCCAAGTGACTAAGAACACCAGTCTTATCCGTTTCCAAAGAAAATCGTACGACAAACCCACAAATCAGCATAGATTTCGGAAATGTCACAGGTGTAAAGTAAATCAGTTTCTCGTTCCCGCAACGGTCGATCAATCTCTTTTGAATGGAAATCATGGTTTTAATTTTAAGCTCCTATAAACTCACATTTTTAAGGTTCAATGTTTTTAGTACCATTATAGTTCAGGTTTTTTCTATCCATTCCTCCGTATCACTGCGTAAGGATTTTGTTGACAACATCCTGTCAATCACGTACGGACAAAGCCAAAGATGTTCTCGTACGTACTTTGGTGTCAAAGACTTCAATATTATTGAACCAAAGAAGCATAGACAGTATCGTTGTATGTCTTGGCGCAATCAGTTAGCATTTTATTTCAGTAAAAGAGCGCAGTGTAATACTCAGAAGGAAACCTCTTTTGACCGTTCTTTCATGAGGTACCTCGAAATGAGAAAGTACTACTCAGAATGCTGCAGTCTCGTGTAGGCTATGGTTTGCAAGCGCACCTGATTTGTCTAGGGGTTTTTAGAAGCTCTTCCATTTGTAGTAAGATACTTAGAGGTCACTACCGCAAGTTAAACACTTATCTCTGCTACAACCCAATGCTTCGGTGCACGCCAATGCGTTCTTTTATTACACTAAAATATGTAGAAACAAGAATATATCTTAATTAGTTAACTCTGTCTTTAGAAATGAAAGACCGCTGCAACGAAGGGCTTAATACTTGCATTTTAAAGCTATACTATTCTTAGCTGGAAATAACTCATACCTACAAATTTTTTATATTACCCTTGTTAGCTGGCGTGGCACAAAATAACGCTGCCAGCGTTCCCGAAAGAATTGCTGCACGATAAATGTATTGATCCGTCTATGAAAACTGCAGAGTAATTCTCCCACTACTGTCGGGTACAGTCAGCCCTACAGTGCATGAATGCAGGTTACATGAATCACGTAAGATCCTTCTAGGCGCTTTTTTTTTGTCTATTACAGCTGTTGCTGCTACATTTCGTATTACTCTAAAAACAAACCACCGGCAACATCTGCCTTAACTATCGGATGGGCTGTTTCGGACTAGGAAACAATTGCGAACCAGCCCCGTTACTCCTTTTAACATAATATACTGTATTTGAAACATTACAGCAAACTCTATATAACCTGATTCTCATGCGGACCACCTTATTGTCATGCAGAAAGGATACGAAGCGAGTTCATTGAAACTGAATGGCCAATGGCAGCGTGGGCTTCCTCCATTCCCGGAAAAGCCAGTGACATACAGAAACGTCAGTAGTTCGGACGATCGTCTGCCCGTGAGGTTCTTTGATACTTCCTGCTGTACCTGTTCCACATCAAACTTACTGCACAGGTACCTGACGGAAGCTAATAGCAATTTCCTTAAAATGACGTCACAGGTTTACAATTTCCATTTTTACTTCAAGTCTAGAAAGTTGCTAAGAGTCGTCCGCTGACTGAGGGTCCTAATATTTGATTGCGTTATTCTGCGACAAACAACATTTATAATCACTTAATATTTAATCATTATTAAACTTATTTACTAAATATTAGTAAACAATAAGTGAATTACTGACTTATGAATTAAATGACTAAGGCAGAGAGATATCGCCAAACCTTAGACTCTTAGCAATCCTTAAATTACGTTACCGAGAGGTAATACAGATCAGCACTTTAAAAATTCTCTAGAAAATAGTAGTAATACTAAAATGCAACATTGTCGCCCGCTTAAAACCGAAGCTACATGAGGCAACGCGAAAGTGACATCGCTACATAGCTCGCTACGTAGACTTTGTCCTTTCTGCGGAGCATGCATATCATTTCTCACGAACACTAAAATATTTTCCTTACTACTCCGTAAAAATATCGTACAACTACAACAAAGTACTGTAAACATCTGAGACAGTGAAAAAGACTTTTGATCAATCATTCTGTTACTGAGATTCAACAAACAACTTTCTCCACTGTTGAAACAAGAATTTTTTGCTTTATAAAATCTCTCTCCTGCTAAAATGAGAAAACGAATCGCAAGTCGAATACGATTAAACGCAAACGCCGATTAATATCTAAGTAAACAATACAAAAAGCAGATCTTTCATTTCACGAAAATTGGTAAAAGTTACGTATTGTCAATGAAAAGACAGCAAATGTTTGTTGCATTTTAGCTGTAATCTTTAGCCATAGAAAGGAACTTCAGCAGTGTAAGATACGTACGATTGCTGCGGCGAACGCTCCCAGCCGACTACGACGTGCTGAATGTTACCTTCCCTCTCTCTCCACTTCACCTGTCCACGTAGGGCATGCAGGGGCGGGAGTGGAGTCAGTCGCACTGCATCAGTTCTCCCCACCCCAGTGCGCACCAGCCGGTGACGTCACGCGGTAAAAACTGACTTCCTTGGTTATTGATGCATAACCGCGTTTTCCAGTAAAATGCTGCATCTCCAAGTAAGATTTGACCTGTGCTTTCTAACATTTGAATGCATTATTGTTAGAAGCAGCCCGAAACTAAAAGGAGTTGTGTAATAGCTGTGCTGGGAGTCCATTTTCCTCAGAAGCTAGCAGGACTGAACACCTGTCAGAAGTGTCTTCCGTGCCCCTATCCTGGTGGGAAGCGCTTCAAGGTGGTTATGTATGCATGCAAACGATGTAATTATTGCACTACGTTATGATGATAGTTCGTGAGTGTTCGGAAAAAAATTCAATGGAAAAGAAATCACAATAAGCATTTACTCTGACTTTTGAAACCAGTTCATGGCAATCTGATTTTAGGTTTTGGCTTTGAGTTCCCGTAAATTATGAAAATGATATCTGGTGCAGACTGTAACCGGAACCATAGATCATTTACTCACGTCATCGTGTAACAATGCTCTCCAGTGACTTCGTATTGTACAGGAAGTTCGTTACCCACAGTTTTAAACATTGTTTTCTCGTGAGAATAATGTGAAGATATGTCAGATCCAAGACATTCAAAATTTGTGTTTAGAACGAATTTATAAATCCATGGAGGAACAAAATTCTGTAACAAAGAGTGTTTAGACACGCTTCATCTTTGTGTTTTTACAATTCCACTTCATGGGGATGAGAAACTGCTTCCTAATTCAATGAATCAACAAGCGGTAGGGAATATGCTCTTATCTTGCCGATGTCTACATTCGCTTTAGGCTAATTTATGTAAAAAAACAGGATGGCCGGATAAGAAACAATACCACCTCGTGCGCAATCTGTATCTGGACGTAAATGGCATAATGTTGAGTAATGTCATGATGTATCAAACATATATTACGTTCCTTAAATTGTGATAGATGGATTCTTACTGATTAGTCTTAATCATCTTTACATCATCTTCCTGCAAATTACGTACCGTATTATAGTTAAACAACACTGTGGGAAAAAGTTCCTTGTTGTACAAGGAATAAAACATCAGAGCTACAAAACTTTTTATTCTGCTAGTTACTGTCTCAGATACTGTTACCTCATCCCCCCTCCATTCCATTCCGTAATTTTCATGCAATGTTCTAATATTTTTCTAACACTTTTCGGCCACTTTCTCCGCCAGACCTCACTTCCTTCCTTTGCTCATAAATTTAGCAAAGGTGAACGCCAAGTTGATGCACCTGTTCACGAACACTTCCGTTTGAGAACATTCGACGTATGTACTACAAGTTAACAATACGTACTGCTTTCAGTTAGCATGGCTATACCTAATCACCTGATCACTGTAGTTAGAAATAACAGTGTAGTGTCCGATCAAATGAAGCCTTTGCTTGACGATGCGGGTAGCACCGTGACGTATCGTGCATTGTAGGAGACTCCAGGTACAAAAAAATACTCAACCTCTTACAATCAGCATTATACTGTCCATCAGAGAAGTAATACAAGGGAATAACGGAAGAAGACAACTAGTATATTCAGCCCAAATATTTCTGAGATACGCAGTGGTCTTCCCAGAAACACTTCGCTCGGCAGGGCTATATAGCAAATGTGAAACTTATCCGCATGGCGACTCATTTCAATAGAGCCTGCGTGAATGCATCATATATATAGTGCTGCATTATACTATCATACTCTGTTCTGTTCACACTCGTTTCAGATTACTGGTACACAGATCGCATAGTTTACGTTCTCTTTTGAAGATACGACCACTTCTTGTCCACGCATCTGGCTATTTAAAAGTAAAGGAAAAATAGAAAAATTAATGACATTTTACACAAAAAATATGAACTACAAGAGTACTTAGTTACACAAAATGCACAATTTTTTTTTTTTAACTGATTCCCCTTGGTTCGCTTCAACAAGCGGTAGCAACCGTATCTTCAAATCTGTAACACTTACATGCACAATAATCAAAGTCAACTCACCTCGTGACTGTATGACTTCCGATCTACTAAGTTTGTTGGGAAGTTGCCAGACATACTCTGTCAACAGACAACGAAAGAAAGTTTACAGAAATTGTAATAGGTCACTGGTTTTACAAGAGAAATTAAACCACAGAGAGTGTCTAAATTGACATAGCAAACCTCTGCACCGTTACTCCCTTCTGCGAGGTAACTGACATTACAAAATGTAAGTTCACTCTCTACGCTGAAGCAATAACAACTGCAAATTTGTTTATGTTATAGGTTTTTTTTTCAATAATGTTCTTTCAATTGAGACTTTCACGCCAGGCAACACCCTAGTAGGAACAACAGCTGGCACTTTTCCAAGATAATCCTAAAATTAAAAATAAGGTTATTTAATTCAGAAAATGTGTGAATAACATGGTTACCCAATGCGACAAAAAATTTAAGACTGAATTTACTACAGAATATGAGGTGAGAAGTATAAATATTTTGCACCTAAAAATAGGTAAGGGCAGCAGGAAGCAGACCGTTCAAACACACGGGAAGCAAGCCTGTACAGACAATAATTTATGAGCCCCCACCGAACTACCCGTAGCGTCCTCAGACGGCATATTTTCCTTGTATGGTGTATGTAATAAGATGGTTCAAATGGCTCTGAGCACTATGGGACTTAACATCTATGGTCATCAGTCCCCTAGAACTTAGAACTACTTAAACCTAACGAACCTAAGATCAATACACAACACCCAGCCATCACGAGGCAGAGAAAATCCCTGACCCCGCCGGGAATCGAACCCGGGAACCCGGGCGCGGGAAGCGAGAACGCTACCACACGACCACGAGATGCGGGCTATATGTAATAAGAGTTCTTTCTAAAAATCAGAGGCTAAAAAGGAAACTGTATTCCGAAACAGCTTAAAGGTTGTTAGTCACTGTCAGTGAGTAAAATACGTAACTAATTAAAAAACAAAGGGGAACGCAATCAACTGAAAAGACGGCTAAACATGCCTTTACGACAACACAACGGCATCCCTGACAAGATGGAACCAACGTGTCATAAGAGCGATGAAACGTGTTTCAAACCAACGGATAATCTAGAAATGCGATTACGTCATGATATGCCAGTACGAAACAAAGGGAGAACATTGCAGGTATAAAAACATTTTGTTGCATGTTCGGGAGAAAATTTATATGCCAATTAGAAAGGTCTTTTGGCCTAACATTTAGGAAACTTACTGATGCTGGTAGTAAGACACTAAGAATATTTACATGCAGAAAGGAAAGCATAACAAGAGCTGCACAGATCAGCGTCTGAAAATTTTCAAGAAAGTACAAAAGGGTAATGGATACATTTGTCGAAGGAGCTGAAATCTATGCTACGGAGAGAAAGGATCCTCAGTGAACAGAATGAACGTGGTAAGAACACGTATTTAAATAATTGGAACGATCTTCAATTTGGCTCAGTGCAGCAAACAGAACAGAAGCTTTGCGCTGACCAGCTCGTGTAGAGTGCAGAGGACGTCTGGATGAAATGTAAGCAACACGCTGGCCCGCTAGTGGAGCGCTCTCTATCGAGGGTAGGTGAAACTAAGGCTCGTGTTACGCTGCGAAATGTCTTTTTATCGTATCTTTTATATTATAGCAAGATTATAGCTTTTATAACCGATTTATCAAAGCCTTTTGATAGTGTATTGCGTGTCTAATTACAATCCTTTTCATTTTTGCAATAGTGTCTATTTTGTAAGTATTTTTGCCGGCCGCGGTGGTCTCGTGGTTCTAGGCGCGCAGTCCGGAACCGTGCGACTGCTACGGTCGCAGGTTCGAATCCTGCCTCGGGCATGGATGTGTGTGATGTCCTTAGGTTAGTTAGGTTTAAGTAGCTCTAAGTTCTAGGGGACTAATGACCACCGCAGTTGAGTCCCATAGTGCTGAGAGCCATTTGAACCATTTTTGTAAGTATTTTTCTTTGAGAACAGATTCTAAATATTGTAAATTATCTTTCAATGTCTCTAGACAGTGGAGATAATTATAAATCGTGGAAGTGGACTATACTTGTATGTCGTCCCGTTTCCATGGGGCTCCCAAAACCGGATATCCTAAACCGATTTCCCAATATCGTTTCTGGGTGGCCATGTAGACACTTCAAAATCGATATATTGATAATTTTTACTTATGGACCGTCTGACAGCAACTGAATAAAATACAATTTTAGTGCCATACGCGTTTCGCCTCTATTTTCTGCAAGGCATCATCAGTGGCCTGTAATATGCACATATGTTTGCTATTTAATTTACATTTTTGTCACTGTGCCTATAGGTTATAAACAGTTCTGGTGGTTGGTATTTCCTATTAAGTAGTAATGTTTTGAACTGTACTTACAGGTTGCGTGGACAATTTCTTACATATTACGCTCGTGTTGCATTTTTGGTGTTGTTCTTCTTCTTATGAATGCCAATTTGCGGTTTTTTCCCACATTCCACAGCACTATGAACTGAACGCTTCTATCAATGCAAATGTTTTGGTTGCTCTTGTCTACTGTCAAATGTTTTTGCCAAAGATGGAATGTTATTGCCAAACTTTCGAGTGTAATTATTGAAGTACCTGTGATCTGTTCGTGTATGCATTTGTGTGTGTGTGTGTGTGTGTGTGTGTGTGTGTGTGTGTGTGTGTGTGTGTGTGTGTTTATATATCCACCACTGTTTTATTCAGTTGCTGTCAGACGGTCCATAAGTAAAAATTATCAATATACCGTAATATTACACGCAAGTGAGGAAGACAGGACTACAAAACTTCAAAATCGATTCTGGAAATACGCTTCTAGTTGCCAGTTTTCCAATTCCGCTATCGATTTTCGCTTCCATGTAAACGCAACGGGATTTGAAACGTGCTTCGGTTGTCAACTTACGCCTTGTTTCAGAATATTCGGTTAATACGGGCATATTGTGCAGTGAAGGAGAAGCGGAAATATTAGACTGAGCATGAAGCTGTCTAACTGTAAACGATTGTGTTGACTGAAGGCCGTGCGGTTCTAGGCGCTTCAGTCTGGAACCGCGTGACCGCTGCGTTCGCAGGTTCGAATTCTGCCTCGGGCATGAATGTGTGTGATGTCATTAGGTTAGTTAGGTTTAAGTAGTTCTAAGTTATAGGGGGCTGATGACCACAGATGTTAAGTCCCATAGTGCTCAAAGCCATTTTTTTGTTGACTGAATCAGCAACTGGATCTGCTGTTTTCCAGACGCCAATTTATCTGGGCTAGAAAATCTGCTTCAGACCTTAACATGCAAATACGACAGCGAAAAACAGTTTCCGAAATTCGCTTTTCGTCTTTCGGAAGATGTGTCGCATGTAAACGTAGCGTGTGTTCACATTTTAGAACTATTTTGCAATTGTTACAGAACTCTAACGAAGAAATTGTGAAGTTTTTAAATTTTTTTAAAAAATATTTAGGTTTCTTTTAAAGCTTTCACAAAAGCTGTATTAGCTATATCCATACTGTATTACTTGGTCAGGATATAAATAACTCAGGAAGTTAACACATTTCGACGGGCCACTCTGGTTAAATTAGAATACCAGCCTAGAGACAATAACCGCCATTAGTTATGACTCTGCATTTTTTTAAATTTTACAAGATTATTTCAAAGAAGAACACAGCAACCAGATACTATTAATAACGCTATTTATTCTCAAAAATAGCGGAGTTATCAGTTTCGAACAGACTGGCTTATCTCCGGAAGGCTGTTCACGTTCGGATCACATTTGTTGTTGTTTTCATTACCTGCCTGCTGTTTTTTCTATGTAAACAACAACAATGTAATCTAAATCTGAACAACCTTCTGAAGACGAATCTGTCAGCTCCAAACCAGTAAAGGATTATTGACAGTGGTCGGTTGCTGTTTTCTTTGCAAGAATCAGTTTTTATTTGTTCACATCCACGATCTGAAAAGGCCGTTTTCGACTAAACAGCATTATAAGAACGTATTGTAGTGCTTACTCTTTTCGTTTCCTGTTAATTAGATATGAAGATTACCAGTAGTGACCTAAAACTGACAGCTGCAAGTAGATAAAACTGACCGTGTCCGACAGTAAAACTGTTAAAAGCCTTTGTAAAGGTATCTTTAGAATTCACTTATGGCATTTACGATTGCTAGATAAAAGTAAAAATAGCGCGCGCGATATTAAAGTCACTGAAATGAGGACGAGAGCAAGCATATTTAATACGAAAGGAAGTTAGGAACGTTTATGTACTAGGAATCCGTGCCTCCTGAATGCATTTGATTTTTTGCCTTCTTGATCTGAATTTCAGCATTCTTCTCAACTCATTCCAAGCAAATACCCTCATGGTTGCTAGAGGCCACCTTCGCCATTTCCCTCCCATTAGCAGCAACAATAAAAGTAAATGTCGTATGGTATCGTTGCCTAGAAAGTCCTCTAGTGACATACCTGTCTAAATCAGAAAGATTCTCTTTAGTCACGCTCACTCTGCACCATTCCTTTACGAATTCTAAGAGCGGTTGAGTAAAATATAACTGTATTGAGTAGATGACTCTATCGAGTGTTCACAAAGTAATGTGTTATACTTGTTTAGTTAACTACAACGAGTGAGTGAAGTGAATTCTCCTTACTGTTGACCGGAATATTATAGTCACTTAGAAAACAAAAGAACTGATTCCAGAAAAAGCAAATGAAACACTCGAGGAAGTTTACAATTGGCCAATACGCAATAAGTGACGTTGGACATAAAGAAAACAAATGTCATGAATTTTGGTTTGAAGAGGAGAAAATGACACTGTTAAATTAAATGTAGATAAAACTTCTATAGACTGCGTAACAAACACAGAATTTCTAGAAATGAATACTGAAGCGTCGTGAACACACAAACACAATGTCATCAGCATGTTATGTCCTTAGAATCCTGTCATCTGCGTGTAACAGGCAGTGTCTTTTAGTTACGTGCTATTCGTATAGTTCCTAGTTATGGAATTCTTTTCTGGGGAACAAATGGACAAAATATGAACACGGTTTTTAAACTACCGATACTTGCCGTAAGGATTATAACCAAAACTATCAGTCGAGCTCGTTGCAAAGATCTGTTCAAAACACTAAGGATTTTAACTACACCATGTGGGTACATTTACCAGTCAGTAGTACACATAACATATAACACTGATAATTATTGCACAAAGACCTCTGTCCATGAGCATGGAAGAAGAGGTAGTCTGAACTTACATTTACCAAAGAAGAATAATCAAACATCATTTTTTACCAAGGACTAAAACTATACAACAAACTATCCATAGAGATAAAATAGATTACTGAAGCAACCTTATTTAAAATGTGGTTAAAAAGTACCCGTTAAGCACTATATTCCATAAATTGAAAGATTACTCTGATAACACACAGCAGGGGTTTGGTAAAATATATAACCAAATAAATAATAATAGCTTTACTAAGACATCTGTCAGTTCCCATAACACATTCACTTTTTTTCCCTTTTTATTTTCTGACAAAGCGTACTACAAAAGCTGTGCGATGTACACTCCTGGAAATTGAAATAAGAACACCGTGAATTCATTGTCCCAGGAAGCGGAAACTTTATTGACACATTCCTGGGGTAAGATACATCACATGATCACACTGACAGAACCACAGGCACATAGACACAGGCAACAGAGCATGCACAATGTCGGCACTAATACAGTGTATATCCACCTTTCGCAGCAATGCAGGCTGATATTCTCCCATGGAGACGATCGTAGAGATGCTGGATGTAGTCCTGTGGAACGGCTTGCCATGCCATTTCCACCTGGCGCCTCAGTTTGACCAGCGTTCGTGCTGGACGTGCAGACCGTGTGAGACGACGCTTCATCCAGTCCCAAACATGCTCAATGGGGGACAGATCCGGAGATCTTGCTGGCCAGGGTAGTTGACTAACACCTTCTAGAGCACGTTGGGTGACACGGGATACATGTGGACGTGCATTGTCCTGTTGGAACAGGAAGTTCCCTTGCCGGTCTAGGAATGGTAGAACGATGGGTTCGATGATGGTTTGGATGTACCGTGCACTATTCAGTGTCCCCTCGACGATCACCAGAGGTGTACGGCCAGTGTAGGAGATCGCTCCCCATACCATGATGCCGGGTGTTGGCCCTGTGTGCCTCGGTCGTATGCAGTGCTGATTGTGGCGTTCACCTGCATGGCGCCAAACACGCATACGACCAGCATTGGCACCAAGGCAGAAGTGACTCTCATCGCTGAAGACGACACATCTCCATTCGTCCCTCCATTCACGCCTGTCGCGACACAACTGGAGGCGGGCTGCATGATGTTGGGGCGTGAGCGGAAGACGGCCTAACGGTGTGCGGGACCGTAGCCCAGCTTCATGGAGACGGTTGCGAATGGTCCTCGCCAATACCCCAGGAGCAACAGTGTCCCTAATTTGCTGGGAAGTGGTGGTGCGGTCCCCTACGGCACTGCGTAGGATCCTACGGTCTTGGCGTGCATCCGTGCATCGCTGCGGTCCGGTCCCAGGTCGACGGGCACGTGCACCTTCCGCCGACCACTGACGACAACATCGATGTACTGTGGAGACCTCACGCCCCACGTGTTGAGCAATTCGGCGGTACGTCCACCCGGCCTCCCGCATGCCCACTATATCCCCTCGCTCGAAGTCCGTCAACTGCACATACGGTTCACGTCCACGCTGTCGCGGCATGCTACCAGTGTTAAAGACTGCGATGGAGCTCCGTATGCCACGGCAAACTGGCTGACACTGACGGCGGTGGTGCACAAATGCTGCGCAGCTAGCGCCATTCGACGGCCAACACCGCAGTTCCTGGTGTGTCCGCTGTGCTGTGCGTGTGATCATTGCTTGTACAGCCCTCTCGCAGTGTCCGGAGCAAGTATGGTGGGTCTGACACACCAGTGTCAATGTGTTCTTTTTTCCATTTCCAGGAGTGTATAATACTAACACCTTATCTTCTTCCTGGGCTCAACGTATTACTTGTTGCAGAGGGATGCTGATTCTATTTTTCAGGCGAGCAAATGGAAAGTTGCGGTACACAAAATGAAAACCACACATCTGGTCCTGTCATCAGCTGATAGGGTGTGTAGCGTAACACTATGGAACAATGTATGTATAGTGTGTACAGCGACTGGGAGTAAGAAATGAGTGGACAGTGTAGCATTAGCCTTTTACGTTTCTCAATAACTTCTTTGCAAAACAGTTTTGTACACTGGGAGTAAACCGAATGAAGTAGGGTGGAGGCCCCAACCTTCATCCGGCCATCCTGATTTAGGTTCTCAGTTGTTTCCCCAAATACTTCAGATAAATGCCCAGATGGTTCATACTATAAGGTTACCGCCGATTACCTGTCCGATCCTTGTCAAACTGGACATGTAAAAGCCTGTATTAATGGATTATGTTACTTTTGTTGTTCTTAAATTGTAATACCAAGACATGTCCATTATCCTTGTAAAAGTGATCCATGGAGGAATAAAACTACCACTACTACAACTACTATTACTACTACTGAACCCGTGAAACTTTGTTCTGATGCATGAACTATTACATGTAGCATCAGAAAGCCCACCGTATTTAACGCTCCCACTCCAAAGATGAATCATCATCAGTCGAGTCATGTGCCCTCACTCCTTGAGACTCTATGTAGATATTTGGGATTTAGTTCGGGACATTGGCAGGCGGTCTGTTTATCAGGAATTTTTGACTACCACCACTCCTTTCGTTTAAAAATCTTACAATAATGAGAAGTTTTCTTGTACCACCACATTTTGAAGCTGCTGCCAGAGAGTCAAGTACCGCAACCCTACTATGCGTTATAGGCATCGGTTACTGGAACAGGTGCCTCATTATCTGTAGATTGAAATTAGCATCTGACAAAGGCACAAAATTATTATTATTGATTCATTCAATTTAATTACACATTCGTTTAATGCTGGCATACATTCTTTGATCGTATGGGAATATTGCATCCATCTTTTGGAATAAGACTTTAGAAGAGGAAGCAAATAACAAACTGCGAAGAAACTATATGTAGTGCATAAAATCTATGCAAGCTGTTACAAAACAAAACAAACATGAGAAGCTAGTATGAGCTGCTTAGGCAGTTGCAAGATACACCTTTACTGTCAGGCGTGGTAGTGTGGTCTGCTTCGGACGTCATAATCGATAACAATTATCGGATTTTAGTTGTAGCAGATGCTACTCCTGGAAACCATAGAAGGAAACGTTATACCCTTCCTTCAGCTGACTATTGGGACTACATTTCAACAAGATAACAACCCATTACACGCTGCCTTGTACGCCTTTTTCAAAGCACAGCGTCTATCCCGAGTATATCATTAAAATTTATAAGTGTATGATCACTTCGTAACCTAACTGTTAGTATCTCCAGAAAGTAGTAAGCAAAGGTATAGTTTCTTTGAAACAACCTGAAGTTATTACGAGAGGAACACATTATTTGTTTTTTGTTTTTTATTTACTTCTTATTTGCAACTGAAGAATTGATCTTATGACAAGTAGGGATAGAAAGTCTGTTATTGTTTCACTTGCTATTGCATATGGTATCCATTTTATGTCTTTAATTCCTGAATTTTCATTGTTTCGCTGTACGGTGAAAACTCTGCCGCAACAGCAAGAAATCAAAGACAGTTGTAGATAACTGCTCTAGACACACATTTCTGAATGCTGGGTCACGTTGGTGCGCCCAAGTAGCGGACAGGGGAATTTTTTGGAAATTTGTGGTAAGGTCTTATGGGACCAAACACACACACACACACACACACACACACACACACACACACACACACACACACACACACACACACACACACACACACACACACATCCCGAGGGAGGACTCGAACCTTCGACGAGGTGGGGGGGGGGGGGGGGAGCCGCCCAAGACCGCATTTGCATTGAGGCAATCATTTCACCCATGCATCTGGTTGAAGATATCCGTTTGGTAAAAATACCATGTTCTGCTGCCTGAAGAAGTCCGTAACTGCTTGCTGCACACCCTTGACAGACATAAATCGTCAACCGTTCAAGGCCTTTTTTAAGGGACCGAATGCGTGATAATCGCTTGGGAAGAGATCAGGATTACAGGGCGGGTGCTCCAGTGTCCTATACCTCACAGTCTTCCATATCGACCGGCGTCTTGTGTCGAATCTCGACCAGCACGGAACTTCGTGCACCATTCCACAACGTTGATATTTGACAGACATGCCAATACACATTCTTCATTCTCTGGTGGATGTTTATTGGTGATTGTCCTTAGGAAACAAAGAAAAGAGGAACAGCACGTTGGTCTTGTTTGGATTCATTTGGTAATAACGTCGCCATAGTTCACATTTTCACATTTACCGCACGCACATCGGAAAGACACGAATGCCACACTAATCCCATCCCTAAAGACGGTGTTTATATACTCTCATTGGAGTCACTCTTCGTTATATATATGCCACAGCAACACCCTGAAACGGAAACTTTTTGATAGACCCTTACACAAGGAATTGCGTACCTGTTGCAGCTATTTAACACGACCTTATGACAGTGGTCGTAAAAAGATCCTAACAGTCCGAGGCCGGAGACACGTGTCACGCCTTTTTAGTGACAATAGGCTTAAAACTCAACAGGAATTTCTGCTGTCAGAGGATGCAGATCCATCTCAACTAGCTTCTGAGCGAAAGTTGCGAAGGGAACTGCATGTAATGGAGACTGGAGTCAGGTACCTAGCGAAAGGCCATTGCCCACAGCGACACATTGAGCTGCACGTCTTCAGTGAGCCAAACGAGACAGAAACGGGATAGTTGCTGAGTGGAGGCGTGTAAAGTGGTCTGACGAGTTTCGATTTTGCCTCTTTTCAAGTTATGCAAGGCTTCGAGTGCACTGACGCCCATTGAGGTGTTGACCTGCAGGGTGTGGAGGATGGACCAGAGGTGATGTTTTGTGGGTGTTTTTCGCACCATAACCTACGCCACTCATGACCATGACCATTAACTGGGAAGTTTATTTCAACATCCTTGGTAACAAAGCGTTGTCCTTCCCTCATCCTTATGATGACTATACAGTCGACAGTCCCGTCATTCAAGATGACAACAGCTGTATTCACAGGGCTACTGGTTGGGAAGGGAGTGAGACAGGGTTGTAGCCTCTCCCCGATGTTATTCACTCTGTACATTGAGCAAGAAGTAAAGGAAACAAAAGAAAAATTCGGAGTAGGTATTAAAATTCACGGAGAAGAAATAAAAACTTTGAGGTTCGCCGATGAAATTGTAATTCTGTCAGAGACAGCAAAGGACTTGGAAGAGCAGTTGAACGGAATGGACAGTGTCTTGAAAGGAGGGTATAAGATGAACATCAACAAAAACAAAACGAGGATAATGGAATGTAGTCGAATTAAGTCGGGTGATGCTGAGGGAATTAGATTAGGAAATGAGACACTTAAAGTAGTAAAGGAGTTTTGCTATTTGAGGAGCAAAATAACTAATGATGGTCGACGTAGAGACTGGCAATGGCAAGGAAAGCGTTTCTGAAGAAGAGAAATTAGTTAACAGCGAGTATAGATTTAAGTGTGAGGAAGTCGTTTCTGAAAGTATTTGTATGGAGTGTAGCCATGTATGGAAGTGAAACATGGACGATAAATCGTTTGGACAAGAAGAGAATAGAAGATTTCGAAATGTGGTGCTACAGAAGAATGCTGAAGATTAGATGGGTAGGTCACATAACTAATGAGGAAGTATTGAATCGGATTGGGGAGAAGAGAAGTTTGTGGCACAACTTGACCAGAAGAAGGGATCGGTTGGTAGGACATGTTCTGAGGCATCAAGGGATCACCAATTTAGTATTGGAGGGCAGCGTGGAGGGTAAAAATCCTAAAGAGAGACCAAGAGATGAATACACTAAACATATTCAGAAGGATGTAGGTTGCAGTAGGTACTGGGAGATGAAGAAGCTTGCACAGGATAGAGTAGCATGGAGAGCTGCATCAAACCAGTTTCAGGACTGAAGACCACAACAACAACAATAACAACAGCAACAACAACAACTGGTTCGAGAAACGTTCAGGTACCCTCCGCCACCTCGAATGGCGCACTCTATCACATGATCTTAAGCTCATAGAAAATATCTGAAAATACTTGGAAAAGCGGGTGAAACATAGCAATCAAAATTACCGTACTTTAGTAGCTCTGTGAGATACAATTATCGACGGGTAGCTTAAACTGTTTATGGCATACGTGAAGAAACGTTTCGGCTCTCTACTTCGCCAAATTGAGGTCAGTATCAAGGATTGGGTTTGGAATTGTTTGGGAATAATATGGGTTTCCTGGAATTTCGGTTCTAGAGATTCAGCATGGTGTCCGCAGAAGTCGGGGACTCACTCGCATAGATGTAAGTAATGATAACATAGATCAACAGATTTAGAATTCATCAGCAGAGGCTTCTTGAAGAACATACCTTCTTTAACCACGTGGTATTCCACAAGTTAAGATCAGCAACTGACAGTAAGCCGTTCGTTGCTGTGGTAGTGTGGATTATCAAGATATGTAGTACAATGGTTTAAGAGTTTTGAGTAATTTTTCTTTTTTATTTTCTGTTTAACTAGCTCAGCGGAAGCTGCTTCCCTCACGTAGACTGTTACGACCCGCACAGATTTTTTTTCTTTAATCGAAATTTTAAGTTGTTCATAAATTGTAACACTTTCTAAATTTTTCACACTAATTAAGGCCATATAAGCATGGTCTTTGCTGCATGTACTTCTCACCAAAAAGCGGTTCTGGTAGCTGATGTCTAAGGGTTCTGTTGATCATTCCCTTTGCGTTCTTGTAGTGATATTTCCATAGTAACTTCCATGCTCTAACACGTATTTCTTTATATTCACCGAGAAGTGAAATACCAATTTTCACAGCTTTAAAATTTTTTTTAATAAAACGAAATATTTTCTTTAAAATTTTCATCTCTATTTTATCCCTTTAGTGGCTGAATTTCCAAAAATCCTTAAACACGTTTTATTTCTGACTGAGAAACCACATATCATTTTTCGTAGTTCTCACTTCAAAATTGCCTTAACAGTGACATATTTTCAAAAAGCCTTTTGTCCACTATTTCACCGTGTTAAGAATGGATTTTCGAACAATATCTTCTTAAACGGTGCATCCAGTATAAGATCCACACCATCTCCAAATTACAAGTACTTATCCTTAACGGTTTGGGCTTAGTTTCTGTGTAAATACTGTAGTCTACATCATCCAGCTTAACCTGCTACTGTAGTCACACTCTCCAATTCTTGCCCTCCACCGCCCCCAGAATTCCTACCATTGCCAAACGACTATACCTTCATGCCTCAGGATGTGTGCTATACACTGATCTTTTATTTTAGTCACATTGTGCCATAAATTTCTTTATTTCCCCAAATCGATTCAATACCTTCTCGTCATCTTTTTATCGTCCATGTTTAACCTCTGTTTAATGCTACCTCCACACAAATACCTTATGTTTATATTTTATGGTAACAAATTTCTCATTTTCAAAGCCGCTTTTCTTGCTGCTGCCAGACAGATTTTTGACATTCTCTCCACTTCGGTTGTTTCCTACTTCGGTTATTTTGCTGTCCAAAAAACAAAACTGATTTACAACTTTTGGTGTCTTTTTTCCTCATCAAATTCCCTCGGCGGCGTCTGATTTAATTTGACTACATTCAGTTACCATTGTTTTACTTTTGTTAGCCGCGCGGGGTAGCAGCGTGGTCTTCGGCGTCTTGTCACGGTTCGCGCGGCTCCTCCCGTCGGAGGTTCGAGTCTTCCCTAGGACATGGGTGTGTGTGTGTTGTACTCAGTGTAAGTTAGTTTAAGTTAAATTAAGTAGTGTGTAAGCTTAGGGACCGATGATCTCAGCAGTTTGGTGCCATAGTACTTACCACAAATTGTTATTATTATTATTTTGAGCTTTTCCTCATTACAGAGGCTTATCTCCAACATAATAATTTACTTGGAAATTACAATACAAACCATAAACGTTCTTAAACTATATTCTCAAAATATTCCTCCAGGTATTTCGATCTTGTGTGTCTTCTTCCTCTGAGCCCATTCTCCTCATTGTGTGCTGTACATTTTGGAGCCAGGTGGTCATAGATCGTCCTCTTCTTCTTCTTCTCCCCTCCGGTTCCCACTCCAGTACCAATTTTGGTATTTTGGTTTTCTCCATTACGTCATATATTTTTTCTTTTATTTCCATTCTCCTTATTATTTCGGTGCTCTTTATCTTTTCTTTCCTGAAGATTCTTGCCGCTCTTCTCCAAAAGTTCATCTCTAGAGCTTGTAATTTTTTAATGTGCTTCATGTTAATTGTCCAGGTCTCCGTTCCATACAGAACCACACTCTCTAATATGGATTTGCATATTAACGTTTTAGTTCTGCTCATTATATTCCTGCTCCATAAGACTGAGTTAAGCATCCCAATGACCCTCCGTCCGCTACTAATTCTTTTATTGATTTCTGACTCTCATTTTTCCTCGATTACTAAAATGGATCCCAAATAACAAAAAGTGTTTATCTTTTTGATTTTCCTTCCTTCAATGTATAGCTCATCTGAATCATTAGTCAAGTATTCTGTTTTTTGGTAATTAATCTTCAAACCCCAAGTTTTGTATGCTACTGCAAGTTGATTGCACATATAGTTAGCATCCTCCCCATCTTGTGCTACGACTACTTGATCATCAGCCAATAATAAATGATGTAGGTAAACTCCATCTCTTATTTCTAATCCCATACTATTACATTTACGAGACCATGTTCTAAGGCTAATATCTATATACACTCCTGGAAATGGAAAAAAGAACACATTGACACCGGTGTGTCAGACCCACCATACTTGCTCCGGACACTGCGAGAGGGCTGTACAAGCAATGATCACACGCACGGCACAGCGGACACACCAGGAACCGCGGTGTTGGCCGTCGAATGGCGCTAGCTGCGCAGCATTTGTGCACCGCCGCCGTCAGTGTCAGCCAGTTTGCCGTGGCATACGGAGCTCCATCGCAGTCTTTAACACTGGTAGCATGCCGCGACAGCGTGGACGTGAACCGTATGTGCAGTTGACGGACTTTGAGCGAGGGCGTATAGTGGGCATGCTGGAGGCCGGGTGGACGTACCGCCGAATTGCTCAACACGTGGGGCGTGAGGTCTCCACAGTACATCGATGTTGTCGCCAGTGGTCGGCGGAAGGTGCACGTGCCCGTCGACCTGGGACCGGACCGCAGCGACGCACGGATGCACGCCAAAACCGTAGGATCCTACGCAGTGCCGTAAGGGACCGCACCGCCACTTCCCAGCAAATTAGGGACACTGTTGCTCCTGGGGTATCGGCGAGGACCATTCGCAACCGTCTCCATGAAGCTGGGCTACGGTCCCGCACACCGTTAGGCCGTCTTCCGCTCACGCCCCAACATCGTGCAGCCCGCCTCCAGTGGTGTCGTGACAGGCGTGAATGGAGGGACGAATGGAGACGTGTCGTCTTCAGCGATGAGAGTCGCTTCTGCCTTGGTGCCAATGACGGTCGTATGCATGTTTGGCGCCGTGCAGGTGAGCGCCACAATCAGGACTGCATACGACCGAGGTACACAGGGCCAACAGCCGGCATCATGGTGTGGGGATCGATCTCCTACACTGGCCGTACACCTCTGGTGATCGTCGAGGGGACACTGAATAGTGCACGGTACATCCAAACCATCATCGAACCCATCGTTCTACCATTCCTAGACCGGCAAGGGAACTTGCTGTTCCAACAGGACAATGCACGTCCGCATGTATCCCGTGCCACCCAACGTGCTCTAGAAGGTGTAAGTCAACTACCCTGGCCAGCAAGATCTCCGGATCTGTCCCCCATTGAGCATGTTTGGGACTGGATGAAGCGTCGTCTCACGCGGTCTGCACGTCCAGCACGAACGCTGGTCCAACTGAGGCGCCAGGTGGAAATGGCATGGCAAGCCGTTCCACAGGACTACATCCAGCATCTCTACGATCGTCTCCATGGGAGAATAGCAGCCTGCATTGCTGCGAAAGGTGGATATACACTGTACTAGTGCCGACATTGTGCATGCTTTGTTGCCTGTGACTATGTGCCTGTGGTTCTGTCAGTGTGATCATGTGATGTATCTGATCCCAGGAATGTGTCAATAAAGTTTCCCCTTCCTGGGACAATGAATTCACGGTGTTCTTATTTCAATTTCCAGGAGTGTAGATTTTAAATAACGATGGGGTCATGGGACAGCCCTGTAAAAGGCCTTTGCTTGTTCTAAATTTCTGTGAACGTTTATTATCAACTTTCACTTGGCAAATGTTATCTTTATACATCTGTTGTATTATTTTAATCAAGGAAGGGTTTATGTTTGCCATATGTAGTGCTCTCCGAAGTAATTTTGTTGGAATAGTATCATACGCTTTTTCTAAATCTATCAAAATTAATCCTATATTTTTTGATTTTTTCCCTATGTTTCTCCAAAATCTGTCGTAATGTGAAAATATGGTCTACACATGATCTCCCAGCCGTGAATGCACATTGTTCTTCTTGGGTTCTAAATTTTTCCAGTTTGTTTTTAATTACTTTCGCAAAAATTCTCATTAATGTGTTTGTAACACAAATTCCTCGATAGTTTGAACAAATTTTGCGATCCCCTTTCTTAAGTATTGTATTAATGTAACCTAGCTTCATCTCGTTGGGTATTGAATCTCCATGTATCATTTTGTTGAAGAGCTGTGTTATCAGTATCACAATTTTGTCACCACCATATTTGAGACACTCCAGATTGATATTGCCTGGTCCCGGTGATTTACCATACTTTCCTGTTCTAAACGCCTGAAGTACTTCACTTTCTAAAATCTGGATCTCATCATTTTCATGTCCTTTTTCTTCCCCTGTTCCTTCTTCTAGATATTCTTCTCTGTCCTCATTTAATAATTTTTGGAAATACTCTTTCCATTTCTTTTGTGTTATTAGTTGGAGATTAGTTTTGCTTTTTGTATCCTGTCGAAGCCCTTTCAATACTGACCATGTTTCTTTTGCTCTCCCAAATCCTAATTTGCTATTCACCTTGGCACATGTTCTTTCCCATGTTTCATTTTTTGCCATTCTAATTTTTTTCATCACTTCATTCTTCTTTTCCTTGTATATTGATCTTGTTTCTTCTGATTTATCATTCAACCACTGAAGGAACGCGTTTCGTTTTTCTCTAACGAGGACCTCTAGTTCCTCTGACCACCACTCTGCTGCACGGTTGTGGTTGCTATCATTTTTACCCAACACCTCTGTTGCTATGATTTTCACGTTAGCTTTTATATAGCCTTATATTTCTTCTGTACTTCCTTCAAATGATACAACCAGTTTCCTTTCCGTCCTGGCCGCAAAGAGTGTCCTGATACTTTCGTCTTGTAGGCTATCAATATTAAAAGGTAAATTTTCATCTTTCTCAGTCTGGTACGCTTTATTTATATTACTTGTATCACTCCTTGCATTCTTCCATGGCCAGAAAGACTTCATTTTAACTAGATAGTGGTCTGATCTACACTGGGCTTCTCCATAAGATCTGACGTCTACTGCTTTAAAAGTACTTGTTTGCCTAATGATAATATAATCTATTTTAGAACGAAGTTCTTTGGTGTTCTGTTGCCAATTATATTTATGAATGTCCTTATGTTTGAAAAATATGTAGGTAATTTTTAGATCGAATTGTTCACAAATTGCAATCAATCGTTCCCCATTGTCATTATATTCGTCATCTCCATGTTTTCCTACTAATCTACAAGATTCTCTAATTCCTACCCTTCCATTCAGATCTCCCATGATAATCAGCTCCTTTCTTCTTGGGATTTTTCAATAGTCTCCCTGAGGGTGGCCCAGAATGTATCTTTCTCTTTATCTTTTGTGTCGTTCGTGGGTGCATATATGCCAATTATCACAACTTCCCTAGCAAATAATGTCATTTCAGCAGTTATAATACGTTGATTGATGAATGTCCAATTTGTGATTCTTTCTTTCCATGATTTCTTTATCGTAATGGAGACTCCTGCTTTGGCTCTTACTGCTTTTGATACCCCACTCCAGATATGTACATAATTATCCAGTTCTTCTTCTTCTCCTTGGCCTGTATTCTTTGTTTCAGAGGGTACGACTACATCCATATTGAACATGTCAAGTTCTGCAGGTAGTAAATTTATTTTAGTGGAAATACCTTGCACATTCCAGCATCCAAACATAATTTTCCGTTTCTCATCGCCAGTTCGTAGTCCAAAGTTCCAATTTTTCCGAGGCATATTATTAGGTTTTTTAGCATTTTATGTTTTTATGTGAGTGAGGAGCTGGCCCACTGCACAACCCCCAACCCGGAGGACCAGGTAATTTTTACTCAAAATTTTTACTTTTGTTAATATTCACCTTATATCCTCCTTTCAAGACAATATTCATTTTGTTCAACTTCCAAGTTCTTTGCCGTCTCTGACAGAATTAAAATGTCATCGGGAAACCTCAAAGTTTTAACTAATTCCCCCCAGAATTTTATCAAGGTTCAAGTTTATAAATGCTTTCCTTCACAGTTGCCTCACTGCACAGATTGAATGAAATCGGGGATAGGATACAATCTTGTCCCATTGACTTCTCAACTACTGCTTCTCTTTCATGTCCATCGACCCACTACTGCAGCCTGATTTCTGTACAAGATGTAGATAACCTCTCGCTCTAAGTATTTTATCCCTGCTACCTTCCAGTCAATATTGTCAAATGCTTTCTCTAAATCCGCAAATGCTACACATATAGGTTTCTCGTTCTTCCATCTGTCTCCTAGTAAGAGTTGCAGGCTCAGTATTGCCTCGTGTATTCCTACATTTCTACGGAACCGAATCTGAAGGATCAGCTTCCGCCAGTTTCTCCATTCTTCTGTAAATAATTCGTCTCAGTATTTTGCAATCACGATTTATCAAACAGATGGTTCGGTAGCACTCACATCTGTCAGCACGCACGTTCTATGGAAGTGAAATTATTGTATTCTTCTTGAAGTCTGAGAGTATTTCATCTCTCCCAAATATCTTGCATACGAGGTGAAATAGTTTTGTCGTGGCTTTACTGACGATCTCAATATTTCTGAGTCAATGTCGTCTACTCCAGGGACCTTGTTTCAAAGTTGACAGTTTTAGTTTTACTATTGACGATTAGCTAGTGCCGTGAGATTTCATCATTACTAAGTAATTCAGTACTTGCCGAATGTTTCAATTACAGGTACATATTTATCGGACATAAAAGTCTGAGCTGGAAATTCCAAGATCTGTATTTTATAAAAAGTTCAAATGGTGGAACCCATATTACAATTTATCAGAGAACCAGAGATAAACCAGATACGAAGTAACGTCGGACCACAGCAGCAAAAAACGCTAGAATACCTGTGCTTTTGGCTTATTGTTAACAAGCGATCGACTTTAAAAAGTATGTTTCATTTTCGCAGGAAAATAATTCAAATTTTGTGGATAAAAACATTTATATTTGTTCATAAGACGAAAATATCAGCTTGTTGTTGCAGTCAGACATTCGTGATTATTAATATTTGATATTAGATTTACTGAAATGTAAATGTACAATTCTTTAACATCACATTGTCTGCTTGCACTTTGTAGTCACTGCATCAGTAACTGTAGATCGCAACACTTTTAAATTTGAGTAGAATGTCTACTCCTTGATACATGAACATATTATACCTTAGAACAATTTTTCACGTTTGGAAAACACTTACTCTTATGGAGTGATTTTTGTCAGCAAAACACTGCAACATAGTTCCATGAAATAAGAAAACATATTAAACTTCTATTACAGTGCTGGCTAGAAGTGAAAGTTTGAAAAGCGTTACAAGGTACAACACTCTCCCCTGCCATAGTCACTACACTGCGGATGTGCACCAGGGCATTTGGAGACGGAAAGAGCCGAGTTCTAGTTGGAATTTTAAGAAAAAGATTGGAAACACATTTACATCAAAAATAATTTAACTTTCATGGAACCTTCCAAGAACGGGGTGACTTCAACAGAAACAAGCGTAACTTCAGGTGTGCCCCAGTGCAGCGTAATAGGTCCGCTGCTTTTTTCGATATACATAAACGATCTGGTTAATGGTATTGACAGAGGCATTAGACTGTTTGCCGATGATGCTGTAGTCTACAGGAAACTAGTATCACACGAAAGTTGTGAACAAATCAATGAGGATTTGCAGAAAATAAATGCTTGGTGTAATGACTGGCAGTTATCTCTCAATGTCAGTATGTGTAACCTACTGCGTATAACAAGGCGAAAATCCCCATTAATGTACGAGTACAAAACAAATGCCCAGTCTTTGGAAGTGGTAACATCCGTCAAGTATATAGGTGTGACTATTCGAAATGATCTCAAATGGAATGATCAGATTACACAAGTAACGTCTAAGGCAAACTCTAGAGTACAGTTTATTGGTAGAGTTCCGAAACGATGCAGCCCTTCTACAAAGGAAATGGCTTACAATACATTAGTTCGTCCAGTCTTAGAGTATTGTTCGTCTGTATGGGACCCTTACCAGTTGGGTCTGATTCAAGAGACAGAGAAGGTCAAAAGAAGAGCGTGACTGGTACATTTAGACATCTCGAGAGCGTTACAAATTTCATAGAAAGTTTGAAATGGGACACACTTGCAGATAGATGGCGCGATAAACGGAAGTGGCTGCTCACTAAATTCTGTAAACCGATCGTCACCGAGGATGTAGAGCATGTGTTATTACCAATAACTTTCAAATCGCGCAATGATCACTATTTAAAGATAAGGGAAATTAGAGCTCTTAGTCTCTTACTGAGGCGTTCAGACAGTCGTGTTTCCCTCGCGCGGGCCTCAAGTGGAACAGAAGGGGGGGGGGGGGGGGTTATGACTTTGGCGCCACACACAGCTTGGTGGCTAGCGGAGTATATATGTAGATGTAGAAAAAATCCCGGAGAGGATATGTGAATTACTTCTCTTGCAGCGAAAACGACATAGTTGCAAACATTTTTGGAATTCATTATTAGAAAGGCAGAAAACTAAGTTACAAGGTAAAAAGACAAGCAAAGCAAACAAAAGCTGTAATACTTGACATAGAAAGCAAATGACAAGTGGCAATAATGAGAAAGGACGTGATAAACGTTAAAAGTATTTTTCCAAGTTTCTGGGTAATTTAGATTACAGGAAAGATAGTAGGAATGTGTTCAAATTTATTACACCTATAGACGCAGAAAGATAAGTTCCTAGTAACTCACTTAAAGGCACTCCGTCTTCAGACCACGAGTGGCCTACCAGGACCATCTGACCGCCGTGTCATCCTCAGAGGAGGATGTGTATAGGAGCCGCATGGGGTCAGCACACCACTCTCCTGGTCGTTATGATGGTATTCTTGACCGAAGCCGCTACTATTCGGTCGAGTAGCTCCACAATTGGCATCACGAGGCTGAGTGCACCCCGAAAAATGGCAACAGAGCATGGCGGCTAGATGGTCACCCAACCAAGTGCCGGCCATGCCTAACAGCGCTTAACTTCGGTGATCTCACGGGAACCGGTGTAGCCACTGCGGCAAGGCCGTTGCCAGTAACTCAATTAAAACAGGTGTTATTTGTATAAAGGTAAAGTTTTAGTGGAACAACATAAAACCTACAACTACTCGCAGCCACTTCCTAAGCAACTAAAAAAAAAAGAGGAAATTATAAAAACAAAAAATTTAAGATCTTTTGATAAAACTGAACTTGAACTTCTTCAACATTTATGTTTCTTAAACTTTTAAGTCCCTAAAGGTGAAGAACAGCCTTTGCCTCGTTAGAGGCGTTGTTGAACTTTAGAAAAACCTTGGCATAGATGAGCAGCATTCGGTCCTCCTTTTCAAAAAAATCTTGAGAAATATAAATTCTATCAATCAGGAAAAGACTGAAACAATTCCGATCTTAACCCAGGTGCGACATATAAATATCTGCCTCATTTCGTTATCAGTAACCTAGCTTAAAAGCGAAAAGAATGGTGAATAACACATTAGATTATCTCTTTGGGAAGAATGAGGACGAACTCCCAAGCTGTTTTCCAATAGAGTATACAAACTTCAGCCAACGTTGTGGATCGAGATATTTATCTATCCGCATCTAAAAACGCTGTGGGGCTTCTAAAGTTGTGTTATCAGTACCTTATTCGAGGTCCTCCACCTAATAAAAATCAGCAACAGAAATACAGAGTTATTCATAAGTATATTTGGGGTTTCAGAATACAACTGTATGAAAACACAAGACATGCAGAAAAATGACACGTATCAGTGACTAGACTATCTCTCCAAGTTTCGATTCGTAATAGGCTCCGTACCATAGCTGCACTAGGGAAGAGGCGTGTCAGAACATGTAGGCAAATCACTGGCTCTGTATTGTCGCATCGAATTACTGACGAAAAAAAAAAGCGCTGTACCAAGAAAGAGTTGTGCGACATAAAGGAAAGTTGGCAGGCATGTTTCTACATCTTCAACATGACGTCTGTTCAAATTTCGCGCCTGTCGTGAGTTTGAACGAGGCCATGTGGTAGGGTTACGAGAAGCCTTCTGCGATCTGCAGAAAGACTTGGCAGGGATGTAGCCACTGTATGCATTTGCTGGCAGCGGTGGCCACGAGAAGGTATGCTCTCAAGAAGACTGCGCAAGGCAACATGGCACTACCGAGAGGGAAGACCATCACGTTCGGCAACGTACTGCATCTGTAGCAGCAATTTAAGCGGCAATTGGCACCACAGTTACACAACGAACTGTTACAAATAGGTTACTTCAAGTACAGCTCCGTTCCAGACGACTTGTAGCGTGCATTCCACTGACCCCAAACCACCGCCATTTGGAACTTCAGTGGCGTCAAGGTAGGGCTCATTGGGGGTACGGTGGTTGTCTGCTATGTTTTCTGATGAATGCTGGTTCCCCCTCGGTGCTATCGACAGGGGATCTCAAGTTGATTCCGTATTTCTAGATTTCCGGAAAGCTTTTGACACCGTTCCTCACAAGCGACTTCTAATCAAGCTGCGAGCCTATGAGGCGACTGGATTCGTGATTTCCTGTCAGGAAGGTCGCAGTTCGTAGTAATAGACGGCAAATCATCGAGTAAAACTGAAGTGATATCAGGTGTTCCCCAGGGAAGCGTCCTGGGACCTCTGCTGTAGTACAATTCTCAAGGCTGTCAATTCAATTAAGTACCTGGGTGTTAAAATTACGAACAACTTCAGTTGGAAAGACCACATAGATAATATTGTGGGGAAGGCGAGCCAAAGGTTGCGTTTCATTGGCAGGACACTTAGAAGATGCGTCAAGTCCACTAAAGAGACAGCTTACACTACACTCGTTCGTCCTCTGTTAGAATATTGCTGCGCGGTGTGGCATCCTTACCAGGTGGGATTGACGGAGGACATCGAAAGGGTGCAAAAAAGGGCAGTTCGTTTTGTATTATCACGTAATAGGGGAGAGAGTGTGCGAGATATGACACGTGAGTTGGGATTCAAGTCATTAAAGCAAAGACGTTTTTCGTCGCGGCGAGATCTATTTACGAAATTTCAGTCACCAACTTTCTCTTCCGAATGCGAAAATATTTTGTTGAGCCCAGCCTACATAGGTAGAAATGATCATCAAAATAAAATAAGAGAAAACAGAGCTCGAACAGAAAGGTTTAGGTGCTCGTTTTTCCCGCGCGCTGTTTGGGAGTGGAATGGTAGAGAGATAGCATGATTGTGGTTCGATGAACCCTCTGCCTAGCACTTAAATGTCAATTGCAGAGTAATCATGTAGATGTAGATGTGCTGGTAATGGCCGTGTGTTGGTTAGGGCGTCCACTTTTGTATGATAGCAAGAGCACTCTCGCTGTTATCCCACGCACCCTGACTTCAAAACTGTAAGTCGATCTGGTGATTCAACGTGTGTGCTGCCATTCACGAACAGCATTCCAGAGGCTGTTTTCCAATACGATAATGCTCGCGTACGTCCTGCTGTTGTAGCCCAACATGGTCTACAGAATATCGACATGTTGCCTTCGCCTGCTCGATCACTAGATCTGTCTTCAATCGTGCACATATGGGACATCGTTGGACAAATCCAGCGCTATTCACAAACGACAGTAACTATCCCTGTATTGACCGACCAAGTGCATCAGGGATTGGTCTCCATCATACAGACTGACATCCTGTACAACACAATGCATGCCAGTTTGTATGCTCGCATTCGACATTCTGATGGCTTCATCGGTTATTAATGTACCAGCGTTTCACATTTGCAATGGTTTATCTTGCGCGTGTATTAACCTGCGGCATTTCAATGTTATTCACTTAAATATGTTCCATGAACAAATATCTTCACGAAATTTCATTGCTGCACATTAAATATTTTTTGGTGCTGTGATTTTTTCAATTAACGTAGTTTGCGCCCGCCGATAGGCAACCCAGAGAACAGATTTCCATAATGGGCTTCTGTTGTTAAGCCAGCAGCGACTTCAGTGAATTACGTGCACCTGCTCTTCCGGCACCATGGACATCTGCCGTCTCATAAATGGTGTCTGTATTGAGCACCTGTAATATGGGTTGGGAACTTGGAGAGAAGCATTATCTACTGATATGTGTCTGTCTTCCGTGTGTCTCTTGGTTTTCACACAGTTGGCTTCTGAAGCCGCAGAGATACTTATCAGTATCAGTAAGCCTGCTCTTAGTTAGTTACACGTTTCGTAGACCATTTTAACGAATATTAACGAGACGTAACGGGTCAGTTTTCAGGATATGTATACCCGATTAGTGTTAACATTAATAAAAACATGATTTTTATTTCTACTCATGCAAATGCAATGAAAACCAGGTTTTACGGGCTACCTACTTTTAAACAAAAATGCTTCCATGGAATACAAGGAGTTGTCCAGGAGAAATGATTTTCAATTACATTTAAAACGTGCTTTGCTATCGTGAGTGTTCAATAAGTAATGCAACACATTTTTTTCTGAAAGCGGAAATGCTTTATTCAGAATACCAGTACAATTTATTGTTTCTCACTCTTTTGGCGACAAACCTCTATTTTTCAATATAATCTCCACTGAATGCGATGACCTTGCACCACCTTACTGGGGTAGCCTGTATGCTCGCGGGGTACCGCTCTATTAGTCGACGTCGGACCCAAAGGCTTGCTGCATCAGTAACCTACTCATCATCCACTTACTACTTCCCATGGAATGCATCATTCATTGGGACAAACAGATGGAAGTCGGAAGGTGCGAGATCCGAGCTGTAGGGTGGAAGAGGGAGAACAGTTCAATGAGTTTCGTGAGTTCTGATATGTTTCACAACGATGTTTTCTGAATTCGTGCTGATTGTTTCTCTTATTTCATTACGATCGTCATTTCTCCCCATGAAGGCTGGCTACAATAAAAAATTTTCATCTTCCGAGGATAAAGTTGGAGATTGAAAGTTAGTGGAAAGATTTAGCCTCAACGAAAAACGCCTTTGTTTTAATGGTTGCCACCCAAACTGGCTTTTCATATCCGTGGTATTCGCTCTCTTCTTTTGCGGTAATACAAAACGAGCTGTCCTCCTTTGGATTTTTTCGATAATCTCTGTTTTTGATAGAAGTCTCTTGTGAGGAACGGAATCAAAAGCCTTGTGGAAATCTACACTCCTGGAAATGGAAAAAAGAACACATTGACACCGGTGTGTCAGACCCACCATACTTGCTCCGGACACTGCGAGAGGGCTGTACAAGCAATGATCACACGCACGGCACGGCGGACACACCAGGAACCGCGGTGTTGGCCGTCGAATGGCGCTAGCTGCGCAGCATTTCTGCACCGCCGCCGCCAGTGTCAGCCAGTTTGCCGTGGCATACGGAGCTCCATCGCAGTCTTTAACACTGGTAGCATGCCGCGGCAGCGTGGACGTGAACCGTATGTGCAGTTGACGGACTTTGAGCGAGGGCGTATAGTGGGCATGCGGGAGGCCGGGTGGACGTACCGCCGAATTGCTCAACACGTGGGGCGTGAGGTCTCCACAGTACATCGATGTTGTCGCCAGTGGTCGGCGGAAGGTGCACGTGCCCGTCGACCTGGGACCGGACCACAGCGACGCACGGATGCACGCCAAGACCGTAGGATCCTACGCAGTGCCGTAGGGGACCGCACCGCCACTTCCCAGCAAATTAGGGATACTGTTGCTCCTGGGGTATCGGCGAGGACCATTCGCAACCGTCTCCATGAAGCTGGGCTACGGTCCCGCTCACCGTTAGGCCGCCTTCCGCTCACGCCCCAACATCGAGCAGCCCGCCTCCAGTGGTGTCGCGACAGGCGTGAATGGAGGGACGAATGGAGACGTGTCGTCTTCAGCGATGAGAGTCGCTTCTGCCTTGGTGCCAATGATGGTCGTATGCGTGTTTGGCGCCGTGCAGGTAAGCGCCACAATCAGGACTGCATACGACCGAGGCACACAGGGCCAACAGCCGGCATCATGGTGTGGGGAGCGATCTCCTACACTGACCGTACACCTCTGGTGATCGTCGAGGGGACACTGAATAGTGCACGGTACATCCAAACCGTCATCGAACCCATCGTTCTACCATTCCTAGACCGGCAAGGGAACTTGCTGTTCCAACAGGACAATGCACGTCCGCATGTATCCCGTGCCACCCAACGTGCTCTAGAAGGTGTAAGTCAACTACCCTGGCCAGCAAGATCTCCGGATCTGTCCCCCATTGAGCATGTTTGGGACTGGATGAAGCGTCGTCCCACGCGGTTTGCAAGCCCAGCGCGAACGCTGGTCCAACTGAGGCGCCAGGTGGAAATGGCATGGCATGCCGTTCCACAGGACTACATCCAGCATCTCTACGATCGTCTCCATGGGAGAATAGCAGCCTGCATTGCTGCGAAAGGTGTATATACACTGTACTAGTACCGACATTGTGCATGCTCTGTTGCCTGTGTCTATGTGCCTGTGGTTCTGTCAGTGTGATCATGTGATGTATCTGACCCCAGGAATGTGTCAATAAAGTTTCCCCTTCCTGGGACAATGAATTCAGGGTGTTCTTATTTCAATTTCCAGGAGTGTATAATATGGAATCCACTTGAGATCTCCTGTCGACAGCACTCATTGCTTCGTGTAGATAGAGAGATAGTTGTGTTTCCCAAGAACGATATTTTCTGAATCCGTGCTATGCGTCAGTAAACCGTTTTCTTCATAATAGTCGACCACAGTAAATATTCCGAAATCCTACAGTAAATCGATGTCCACCCTAGAGTTAAAATTTTATCTCAGTTTCTAAGCTTCACCACACATTATGAATCAGCATGTTTATAGCAGTCAAACAGCTCTTTAATCCAACGAACTGTCTCCAAGCTACATTAAAAACATCGAGCTCATAACAGATGCAATTATTGATCCATGTCCTGATACAGTGACACTTCCAGGATGATCTATAAAAGTTGAAATTCGCTTTGGGATAGACTGTACGAGATTTTGAATGCGATCTACAATAGCGTTTAATTACTCCTGGATGACAGGTGAGACTGCGTAAATGCCTTCGCTTACTTTCAGAGTTAGCGTAGTACTTAGTTGTTGCGATATTTCAGTCACACACACATATTTCATTGCTGCTGAATATCAGTCAAGCCATGCACTAACCATTTGACGCCGGTGACAGGAGTGTTGGAAAGTCAAAAACTTTTAATTAGTTTGCATTTGTGACGTCACAAATGACATCATCGTTATGACATCATCGTTATGATGTCATAAACCACATCTGTTTTTCAGCGCTGTCGTCGAGATGGAAGGTGGAGGGAAATTTAAACATTAAAGATAGTGGATGGACGGTAAATTTAAAAATTAAAGATGGGAGATGGAGAGAAATATAAAGTTTAAAAATGGAAAAAATGTAAGAAATCCAAGCTGTCGGAGCTAGGCCAACTGTGTTTTGTAACATCTCAGCCCTCCCCTCCTATCTGCTCTCTTCCAGTCAGAGCCTAGTACTTAACAGACCATTCGAAAGAAAAGTCACAATGCATCTTTGTGCTCAAAAGTATCTGAACACACTGAATTTATGTGCTGTGTTCATAGGTATTTATCCAAAAAATTACCTAAAGCATCTAACGTGCAGTATTTTTCGTCGTGCTCATCAGTCCCGATTTCTTTTGCACCACGTTTAAAAGCATGTTTCAAAAAAATTATGGGAAGAGTTTAACTTACAGTATTTCCACTTCTAAAATCACTTTATAGACAATGAAAATGAAGCAGCCAGTCACAGTGCATAAGGGGAAGTCAAACGAAAAAGAGACAAATGGAAAAAGGTAAGCAAACTGTTTATTGTTTCAAAAGTAATCATTGTAACCGCCACAGCTGTTAATACACGTATCCCACTGTGAGACAAGGTCAGTGCCTTCCTGGAAAATTTTTTCTTTAACTACAGAACTATGGTTGACACAGTCGTGCACCTCTTCGTGGAAGCAAATCGACGACCATTAATGTCTTTCTTCGAGCTCCAAAAATATGTAAATCGTATGGGGAGATATCGGGACTGTATGGAGGTTGCCCAGCGAAAATTCTGCAGCGTAACCGAAACAACTTTGGCAACATTTGGGAGGGAATTTTTATGGCAGGTAGTTTCGTCTCCAATGCAGAAGTTACGCTGGGGAGCCCTTACACATCCACCGTACAGTACCGACCGCTCCCCATAGGATCTCCATATTTTTGGAGCCCGGAAGATAGATGTTTGTGGCCGTTGCTCTGCTTAGGACGAAGAGGCACACCGTGGGTACAATAATAATTCATCAGGCAACCGAAATTTTTTTTCTATGTAAGCAAAATAGAGGAACAGAAGTATAAGATTTGTTCCCTTCAGCTGCAGTTACAAAAAGCAAAAGAGAAACTATACAGGTTGAGAAGGGTGAAGGCCGCAGAGAATGGGAACTGGCAGTTGCTAAAAAGGCAGCTAGGACGAGGAGATATCCAGACAGTTTTACATTGCGTATAACCAATGGATCTGACCAACTGTCAGAGTATACATGAGAGGAGCCTCTTGTAGCTCTCGGTGTACGAAACAAGCAACAGTCCTCAACAGTTAGGAAGTCTCAGTTAGTTGGAAATTCTAACAGAAAGAAGAAGGTTCTGATGCTAGGTACTCAGAAGTGCCAAAGAAACTGGTATAGGTATGGGTATTCAAATAAAGAGATATGTAAATAGGCAGAATATGGCGCTGCACTCGGCAACGCCTGTATAAGACAACACGTATTTGGCGCAGTGATTAGATCGGTTGCTGCTACTACAATGGCAGGTTATCAAGATTTAAGTGAGTTTGAACGCGGCGTTATATTCGGCGCACGAGAGATGGGGACACGGCATCTTCGTGGTAGCGATGAAGTGGGGATTTTCCCGTTCGACCATTACACGAGTGTACCGTAAATATCAGGAATCCGGTAAAACATTGAATCTCCGACATCGTTGCGGCCGAAAAAGATCCTGCAAGAACGGGACCAGCGACGAATGAAGAGAATCGTTGAACGTGACAGAAGTGTAACCTTTAAGCAAACTGCTGCAGGTTTCAATGCTGAGCCATCAGCAAGTGTCAGCGTGCGAACCATTCAACGAAACATCATCGATATGGGCTTTCGGAGTCTTGGGCCCACTCGTGTATCTTTGATGGTTGCACGACACAAAGCTTTACGCCTCGCCTAGGCCCTTCAACACTGACATTTGACTGTTGATGGCTGGAAACATGTTGTCTGTTAGGACGAGTCTCGTTTCAAATTATATCGAGTGGATGGATGTGTACGGGTATGGAAACAACATCATGAGTCCATGGGCACTGCGAGTCAGCAGGGGACTGTTAAAGCTGATGGAGGGTCTGTAGTGGTGTGGGGCGTGTACAGTTAGAGTGATAGGGGACCCATGATACGTCTAGATACGACTGACAGGTGACACGTGCGTAAGCATCCTGCCTGATCACCTGCATCCATTCATGTCAATTGTGCATTCCGACGGAGTTGGCCAATTCCAGCATGACAATGCGACACCTCACACGTCCAGAGTTGCTACAGAGTGGCACCAGGAACACTCTTCTGAATTTAAACACTTCTACTGGCCACCAATCTCCCCAGACATGAACATTATTGAGTATATCTGGGATACCTTGCAACGTGCTTTTGAGAGGACATCTCCACCCCCTCGTAGTCTTCCGGATTTATGAACACCCCTGCAGGATTTATGGTGTCAATTCCCTCCAGCTCTACTTCAGCCTTTAGTCGAGTCCATGCCACGCCGTGTTGCGGCACTTCTGCGTGTTCGCGGGGGCTCAGCACGATATTAGACAGGGGTACCAATTTCTTTGGCTAATCATTGTAGTTCGCATCGCAGAGGTCTGGGCCAGAAGTTTCTGGAAGTGCTGGGGAGTAACTACCAGGTCACCAGAATTGTGAAGCGTAGTGCAGGCTTGGTTCAGGTGACTGACAACATAGAGGAGTTATGTAGGAAGTTTACGAAAGAGGGTTATGTAGTAATTGTGCGTAGAAGTGGGATACGGACAGGGAGTATGATGTAAGCGGTGACCTGATAAAGGTAGCTACTGAAACTGGTGCACTAATGTGCACTTCGTGCAACTATTTCAGCGTTATGATAGGCCTCATCTTATTACTGCTATTAGACGTGTTAATATGGGGCTGGAGAAGGCGCTGATGGCGGAGGGCATGGCTCACATAACACTGATGCCATTTGAGTCTATCCATAAATCGGGTTTAACTATGCATGGGTTGCAGTTCAATAGGTATGGGAAGGGCAGGCTAGCAAAGCTTATAGGTGACAGTATAGTGGGTGGTGGTGGGATCACACATGGGGAAATTCCTGTAGCGGTAGATGTTAGAGGTGCACTCTTTTTAGATTGAAGTCAGCTGATAGGTATCCCTGCTTAAGGGAGGTCCCTCTAACAAAGTAGTCACCTTCAAAGGAGGCCAGAAATACAGGTAGTGAAGGAATTAGCATAATTCATCAAAATGTAAGAGGTATTAGAGATAAAGTTAGTGACCTGCGTATAGATGTTGACTCTGATATTATTGATATATTGGAAGGCCACTTAAATAATTTGACAACTCAGAGGCTTCCTTTACCAGAATACAGATTAGCTGTCTGTTTTTCAAGGAGTTCTTTGCGGAGTGGGGGAGTGGCTATGTACGTAGTCCGCAGGGGCAGTTGAATTTATTGAAACTGAACTTCTAATTGCTGTTGCTTATAGGTCCCCTTACTCTGACTTCATAGCACTTCAGCTCAAGCTAGAGAGAGTTCTTGGTTCACTTTATACGAAGTGCCAAAAATTAGTTATATATGGTGACTTCAGTATTAATTTTTTATGTGATTGTGCAAGAAAATGGATGTTGGCAGATCTCCTAAATTCAAATGATCCGATGCAGACTGTTGTTTCCAACCTTGGTGCAGGGTAAAAGTAGCACAGCAGTAGATAATATTATTTTCATTCTTTATTAGTAGATGGGCATTCTATTAGTAAAAGGTTGAATGGTCTTTCATTCCATGATGCACAAATTTTAACACTAAAAGGTTCTTGTACTCAAACAATAATTACAAACTACGTAGAAAATGTAACCCAACAGGAATAGAAAGTTTTTTAAACCTCGTTAAGGAACAAGAGTGGCAGGACATTTATAGTACCGTTAACATAGATGACAAATATAATGCTTTACTTAACACATTTCTCATACTCTTTGAATGTTGCTTTCCATTAGAATGTTCTGAAAAGCCTGGGTGGCTGACTAGTGAGATAAGGATATCATTAACAACAAAGTGGGAATTATATCAAAATGTTAGAAGTAGTCACAATCTAACTACGGTAGTCGATTAAAAACAGTATTGTAAGATGCTTAAAAATATTATTAGGAAGGCGAAGACTATGTGGTACGCAAATAGAATAGCTAATTCAGAGCATAAAACTAAAACCATATGGTCAGTCGTGATTGAAGCGTCTGGTCAGCAGCACAAGGTCGACGATATAAAGTCAGTAAGTCAGATATATGTACAGTATTTAATTATCACTTTCTGAGAGTTGCTGGTCAATCAGATAAAATTTTAGTTTCTACAGAGAATCATATATCTCTCTTGGAAAATGCTTTTCCGACAGTGGTGTCTGAAATAATACTCTGTGATACTGACAAGGGATAGATTGAGTCAATAATTAAATCACTGAAGGCTAAGGACTCTCATGCATATGATAGAGTACCTAGCAGAATATGAAAGTACTGTTCTGCACATGTTAGCCCTGTACTTAGTCATATTTGAAATTTTTCCTTGAAGAATGGTCGGTTTCCTGAACAATTAAAGTACCTAGTAGTAAAGCCGCTTTATAAAAAGGGAGAAATGGATAATGAAGACAATTCTAGACCTATTTCTATGTCTAGAGTGTTCGCTTATGTTAGACAATGCTGTGTATGTAAGGATAATTGATCATTTCATTTCACATAGTTTGCTATCTAATGTACAATTCAGTTTTAGGAGTGGTTTAACACCTGCAAATGCTCTATTCTCTTTTATCTGTGAGGTACTTGGATGGGTTAAACAAAATGTTTCGAAGGCTTTTGATTTAACTAATGCGTTTCATTGTGTCAATCACAAAATATTGCTCCAGAAATTGGAACATTATGGAATATGGGAGGTAGCTGTCAATTGGTTCATCTCTTACTTTAACAGCAGACAACAGAAGGTCATTATCCATAGTGTTGAGCATGACTATGATATGGATACTGAGTGGGACACGGTCACATGGGGGGTGCCCTAGGGATCAGTGCTAGGGTATCTCCTGTTCCTTATTTATATAAATGATATGCCCCTAATATTACAGGTGATCCTAAAATATTTCTGTTTGCTGATGACACTAGCTAGGTAGTAAAGGATGTTGCATGCGACACTGTCACTGTTTCAAATAGTGCAGATCGTCTCATAAGTTGATGGCTTGTAGAAAATAAAGTAACGCTAAATCACAGTAAGACTCAGTTTTTGCATTTTATAACACACAATTCAACTATACCCAACGTTTTCTTTTCACAGAATGCGCATATGATTAGTGACAGTAAACTGTCATGGAAAGCCCACGTTCAGGATCTTGTTCAGAGACTTAATGCTGCCATTTTTACTATTCGAACAGTGTCTGAAGTAAGTGATAGTTCGAAACGATAAGTAATCTACTTTGCTTATTTTGATTCGCTTATGTCGTATTGTATATTTTTTCGTGTAACTCTTCCCGTTCTCAAAGAATATTTATGGCCCGGAAATGGGCTGTTCGGGCAATAAGTGATGTATGTTCGCAAACCTCTTGTCGTCCCCTGATCACTAGACTAGGCATTCTGACATTGGTTTATCAACATATATGTATTTTTTACTGTAGTTTCTTGTTAACAATATCATCTTATTCCCAAGAATTAGCAGCTTTCACTCAGTTAATACCAGGCATAAATTTCTGCATTTGGATCGCACTTCCTTGACTCCTGTGCAGAAGCGTGTGCAGTATCCATTTTCAATAAGCTACCACAAGAATTAAAAAATATTAGCAGAAATCCACGTGTTCTTAAATAAGCTACCACAAGAATTCGAAAATCTTAGCAGCAATCAACGTGGTTTCATGTGATTCTTGAGTTTCTCCCGGCGTATTTGATAATTACTATAGACCGGCAGTACACCCGTGGATATTTTGATTAACGTGGTTTCAAATCGAAGCTGAAGAGTTTGCTCATGGATCACTCCTTCTATTCTGTCGAGGATTTCATGAAAAATTAAGCTAATTCCTGTGTTATATTGTTGATCTCTTTTATATAAACCTATGGCATGTCTTTTTTGGTACATAAATATTTTATTCTATCTGTTATTACTTTTATGTTGTAATTTCATAAAATGACTCGTTCCATGACCTTGGAGATTTGGTCCTCAGTTTGATCCTACCAAACTAGACGCGTAAAATAAACAAAGTAAAATATGGTGAGGAAACAATAAATAGGATGGAAACTTCAAAATACTTAAATGTCCATATTGATGAGAATTTTGTCTGGAAAAAGTTCATTTGGGAAATTTTAAAAGAAATTTAATTCAGCCACATTTGTACTCAGAATCATTGCAAATTTTGGAAAGAGGCTCGTCAGTAAGTTGACATACACTTAAGAGCCAAAGGAACTGGTACACCTGTCTGATATCGTATAGGATCCCTGCGAGTACGCAGAAGTGCCGCAACACGACGTGACATGGACTCGACTAATGTCTGAAGTAGTGCTGGAGGGAATTGACATCATGAATTCTGCAGGACTGTCCATAAATCCGTAAGAGTACGAGTGGATGGAGATGTCTTCTGCAAAGCAAGTTGCAAGTTATCCCAGATATGCTGAATAATGTTCATGTCTGGGGAGATTGGTGGCCAGTGGAAGTGTTTACATTCAAAAAGAGTATTCCTGGAGCCACTCTGTAATAATTATGGACATGTAACATGGTGCATTGTCGTGCTGGAATTGGCCAATTCTGTCGGAATGCACAATTGACACGAATGGTTCAAATGGTTCTGAGCACTATGGGACTTAAAATCTGAGGTCATCAGTCCCCTAGAACTTAGAACTACTTAAACCTAGCTAACCTAAGGACATCACACACATCATTGCCCGAGGCAGGATTCGAACCTGCGACCGTAGCAGTTGACATGAATGGATGCAGATGATCAGACAGGATGCTTTCGCACGTGTCACCTCCCAGAGCCGTATCTAGACGTATTAGGGGACCTGTATCACTCCAACTGTACACGCCCCACACCATTACAGACCCTCCACCAGCTTGAAGAGGACATTGCCGATATGCAGGGTCGATGGATTCATCAGGTTGTTTCCATACCCGTAGACATCCATCCGCACGGTACAATTTGAAACGAGACTCGTCCGACCAGACAACATGTTTCCATCCATAGTGCAATGTCGGTGTTAACGTGCCCAGGCGAGGCGTAAAGCTTTGTGTCGTGCAGTAATCAAAGGTACACGAGTGGGCCCAAGGCTCCAAAAACCCATATCGATGAAGTTTCGTTGAATGGTTCGCACGCTGACACTTGCTGATGGCTCAGCATTGAAATCTGCAGCAATTTGCGGAAGGGTTACACTTCTTTCATGTTGAACGATTCTCTTCATTCGTCGTTGGTCCTGTTCTTGCAGGATCTTTTTCCGGCCGCAGTGATGTCGGAGATTCAATGTTTTACCGGATTCCTGATATTCACGGTACACTCGTGAAATGGTCGTACGGGAATATCCCCATTTCATCGCTACCTCGGAGATGCTGTGTCTCATCGCTGGTGCGCCGACTATAACACCACGTTCAAACTCACTTAAATCTCGATAATCTGCCATTGTAGTAGCAGTAACCGATCTAACAACTGCGCCAGACACTTGTCTGAAATAGGCGTTGCCGACCACAACGCCGTTTCTGCCTGTTTACGTAACTCTTTATTTGACTACACTTGCTTGTACCAGTTTCCTTGGCGCCTCAGTGTATTTTGCATATTTTCATTTAGTAATGTTATATGGAATAATGTTCCAGGATAACTCATTATAGGATAGAAAGTTTTCATTGCTATAAAATGTGCTGTTCAAATAGTATGTGGTGCATAGACACTATCATCTTGTAGGCGTTACTAACTCACGTCTGTAACTAACTATCGAAGACAGTAGACACTGCAGAGAGGCTTTGTGTATAATCCAGGACATTAGCGAACAGTACAGTAACTCAGAACTTTTCACCGCCACCTCTCCTCCCTTATCAAGTGTAACGAAATTTTGAGTCACCAACAGAATTTGAAACCTGTGCCTACTGCTCGAACACCACAGTAATAGTTGCCTTAGCGGCCTAGCCCACGTGGGAACGAATTTATTATCTTCGTTAAAATTGTTTTCTACATTTAGTGCCACAGAATACGGTCACTATTACTTTTAAGAGAAACTGCCTTTGGAGTGAAGGTGGAAGCGAAGCCAGAACTGGTGGCTGACGTGTTGCAGGCAATCTGATCTTGTCTGCGCCATCCATCACCTGCAGTGTCACCAACGACGCAGCGGGTGGGAGACTGGCTTAGCGGACGTGGCGAACGCTGAAAAAGCCGGTTGATTCACATAAAGCAACCACAAAAATTATTGTGTTTTTCTGATGCATGTGCTGTACGTAGTGGTACACGTATCTGATAATATCAAATGCTGTTTTATAATCGTTCTATGTTTCTCACTGCCACAACCTTAATGAAATTTCAGAGTGTTGATTAACGTTCAGTAGTCAACGGCGATAAGAATGTTATAGATCGACAATATCTTATCTCAACTGATAACATTTTGTGATGGTTACGGGATGCGAAGTGGGGGGTAGATGCTGGCATTCTGAACGCCCCCTTGACTTTCGGACTTTTGATATAATGCGATCATGGTGGAAATGAGTGAACGCCGTGGTGGAAGAGTACTGAGATACTGCTGGATACAGAAAACGTACTTAATTTACTGAAAATATCTATAGTTTTCAGAGTTTGTTTCCTGGCGACGCTATTGAGAAAACGAACGTGAATTAAGCTGAAAAATTAGAATAATTCAGTGCAGTGTGTATAACCAAGGCAGTAAGCCCTATGTCACTCCGAAGTAGAATCAAGCTAAGTAATTCCTGCACTTTATGGGAAAGTGATTATTGAGCCCTGAGCTTACTGCATATGGCACTCTACGTGTCTTCGATAGGGCTGATAGGAAGGAAATGTGGACCTCAAGAAGACATCAAAGCTTTGTTATTCACTCCTGGGTTTGAATGATAGGGTGTATCCAAAGTGACGTCTAGGCTAGAATTAATAAGTTCATCAGTTGCAGCGTTTACAGTATTACGAATGGTAACTGAGAAATACTACCTGGGCGAAACGAGAAGAAATTTAGAGGTACTTTATAAAGAGTAAACAAATGCTAGTAAGAATACAGCACTAGATTTTACAAATTGAAAAAAAAACATTACAAATATTAATTGAAATTAAGAAAAATCTTGTAAACAGCATGAAGAGGACTTTATTTTGACACAATGGAGAAACTGAAAATCTGCACACCAAACAGGAAGGAGTCGATTAAGTTGCTGACTGGAAAAAATTAGTTTATTACGGACACTTTTTCCAGTATATGCGCCCACTTCTCTACACGAATAAATGTGCAAGATTTTACATGTCTTCCTGCCAGTAACTACTGCGAGACTTGACTACAGTGCAAATAAATCGTTAGTCGAAAAGGATGCGTCCGAAAGTGGATCTCAGTCATTTCTGCGTCATTATTTTACTAACTTTTATTATATTCATATAAAAGTTATTTGTCTAGCAACTGCGTCAATAATTTTAAAAAATACGTTATATAACCTGATGCCATTTACAGCTTCTTAAACTCATCCTATGATCAAGAAAATTACAAAATGATTTATACATGATTTCTGTACGGTGCGAAAGGTGGCAATTGACTCTAAATAAGGAAAAGCGTAAAGTCATCCACATGAATGCTAAAAGGAATCCGCTAAATTTCGCTTACAGTACAGAGCACACGAATGTAAAGGGTATGAATTTAAAAAAAACGTATTGATTACAATTAAGAATAACTTAAATTGGAGCGATCACGCGGATAATTTAGTGCGGAAACAGAACCAAAAATTGCGATTTATTGACACAACACTTAGGAAATGCAACAGATCTTTAAATAGACCGCCTATACTACGCTTATCCGTCCTGCGCTTGTCCCTGCACTGCATTTTGTGGGATCCACCTCAGATAGGATTGACAGAGGTTCAAAAATGGTTCAAATGGCTCTGAGCTCTATGGGACTTAACTGCTGAGGTCATCAGTCCCCTAGAACTTAGAACTACTTAAACCTAACTAACCTAAGGACATCACACACATCCCTGCCCGGTCGCAGGATTCTAACCTGCGACCGTAGCGATCGTGCTGTTCCAGACTGTAGCGCCTAGAACCACGCGGCAACTCCGGCCGGCGGAATGACAGAGGACATCGAGATATTTCGAAGAAGGGCAGCTCTTTTTGAATTATCGCGAAATACGGCAGAGATTGCCACGGATATGATACGCGAATTGGGGTGGCAGTCATTAAAACAAAGACTCTTTTCGCTGCGGCAGGATCTTCTCACGAAAATTCAGTCACCAACTTCCCCCTCCGAACGCGAAAATACTTTGTTGGCGCCCACCTACATAGGGAAAATGATCATTGCAATAAAATAAGAGAAACCAGAACTTGCACCGAAAGATGTAATTTTCGTTTTTCCCCCGCACTGTTCGGGAGCGGAACAGTTGAGAATTAGCTTGAAGGTGTTTCGTTAAACCCTCTTGAGGGCACTTAATTGTCAATTGTTGAGTAGTCAAGTAGATGAGGATATAGATCTACCAAAACTGTTTCGTTAAAATGAGAAACGACAAACATCAGATTTATAACATTTTAAGCAGTAGTGAACGGTTTTAATTTCTTACTTTTTAGATCTGCTATAAAAAGTCTAGCAGAACACCATGTACACAACTGGCCATTAAAATTGCTACACCAGGAAGAAATTAAGGTGATAAACGGGTATTCATTGGACAAATATATTATACTAGAACTGACATGTGATTACATTATCACACAATTTGGGTGCATACATCATGAGAAATCAGTACCTAGAACAACCACTTCTGGCCGTAATAACGGCCTTGATACGCCTGGGCGTTGAGTCAAACAGAGCTTGGATGGCGTGTACAAGTACAGCTGCCCATGCAGCTTCAACACGATACCACAGTTCATCAAGAGTAGTGACTGGCATATTGTGACGAGCCAGTTGCTCGGCCACCATTGACCAGACGTTTTCAAATTGTTGAGAGATCTGGAGAATGTGCTGGCCAGGACAGCAGTCGAACATTTCCTATATACAGAAAGGCCCGTGCAGGACCTGCAACATGCGGTCGTGCATTATCCTGCTGAAATGTAGGGTTTCGCAGAGATCGAATGAAGGGTAGAGTCACGGGTCGTAACATATCTGAAATATGACGTCCACTGTTCAAAGTGCCGTCAATGCTAACAAGAGCTAACCGAGACGTGTAACTGATGGCACCTCATACCATCACGCCATGTGATACGCCGATGACGAATACACGCTTCCAATGTGCGTTCACCGCGATGTCGCCAAACACGGATACGACCATCATGATGCTATAAACAGAACCTGGATTCATCCGAAAAAACGACTATTTGCCATTCGTGCACCCAGGTTCGTCGTTGAGTACACCATCGCAGGCGCTCCTGTCTGTGATGCAGCGTCAAGGGTAACCGCAGTCATGGTCTCCGAGTTGATAGTCCATGCTGCTGCAAACGTCGTCGAACTGTTTGTACAGATGGTTGTTGTCTTACAAACGTTCCCATCTGTTGACTCAGGGATCGAGATTTGGCTGCACGATTCGTTACAGCCATGTGGATAAGATGCCTGTCATCTCGGCTGCTAGTGATACGAGGCCGTTGGGATCCAGCACGGCGTTCCATATTACCATCCTGGACCCACTGATTCCATTTTATGTTACCAGTCATTGGATCTCGACCAATACGAGGAGCAATGTCGCGATACGATAAACCGCAATCGCGATAGGCTACAATCCGACCTTTATCAAAGTCGGAAACGCGATGGTACTCATTTCTCCTCCTTATACGAGGCACCACAACCAAGTTTCACCAGGCAACGCCGGTAAACTGCTGCTAATGTATGAGAAATCGGTTGGAAACTTTCCTCATGTGTAAATGCTCTGAAAAGCTAATCATTTGCGTATCACAGCATCTTCTCCCTGTCGGTTAAATTTCGATTCTGTAGCACGTCATCTTCATGGTGTAGCAATATTAATGGCCAGTAGTGTATATTAGTTTGCTGAGTACATTAATACAGCAAAGAATCAAGGAGAGACAACTGAAGGTTTATTCCTTGATTTAGAAAAGGCTTTCGACCGTGTTTGGCTCGATGACTTGACATTTAAACTAGATTCTACAAGTTGTCGAGTATATTTGCTCAAGATGATTACTTCTATGTACATAAAAAATATAGTGTCATAAATTCAAATTAATACAGGAGGGAAGATTTACATTTATTAGAAGTATGTGCACCATCAACAGAACAATCACAAGGCTGATCTGACTGGGCGTAGACACAGCTCAGTAAGTGAGAATGGAAGGTGTGGAGGTTAACCACTTCATCTCACTAGTTGTCAGAATCGATTATACGTGCAGGCATGGGCAGATGGAAAGATGTCGGAACGACGCGTCAGTCTCCCAGCGTCTTCTGTGGTGTAGCATGGCCGTTGGTTGACAGTCGACAGATTTTACTTTCCTGTACCGCGGCTTTGGGGCGACGATCAGAACAGCGTAAACAGATTCTCGTCTCGTGTTTCCTGTGCAATCGCTCTTCAGCTAGAACTGTCACTCAGAAGCCAAAGCATTTCTATTGTGTTAGCCAGAGTGGCTACTGACAGGTTCCCAATATGTGCCCGGCACGTGTTGTCTGTAGTATTTAGACTGCAGAGCCAGTATCCACTTTATACACTACTGGCCATTAAAATTGCTACGCCACGAAGATGACGTGCTACTGACGAGAAATTTAACCGGCAGGAAGAAGATGCTGTGATATGCAAATGATTAGCTTTTCAGAGCATTCACACAAGGTTGGCGCCGCTGGCGACACCTACAACGTGCTGACATGAGGAAAGTTTCCAACCGATTTCTCATACACAAACAGCAGTTGACCAGCGTTGCCTGGTGAACCGTTGTTGTGATGCATCGTGTAAGGAGGAGAAATGCGCACCATCGCGTTTCCGACTTTGATAAAGGTCGGATTGTGGCCTATCGCGATTGCGGTTTATCGTATTGCGACATTGCTGCTCGCGTTGGTAGAGATCCAATGACTGTTAACAGAATATGGAATCGGTGTGTTCGGGAGGGTAATACGGAACCCGTGCTGGATCCCAACGGCATCGTATCTCTAGCAGTCGAGATGACAGGCATCTTATCCACATGGCTGTAACGGATCGTGCAGCCACGTCTCGATCCCTGAATCAACAGATGCGGACGTTTGCAACACAACAACCACCTGCACGAACAGTTCGACGACGTTTGCAGTAGCATGGACTATCAGCTTGGAGACTATGGCTACGGTTACCCTTGACGCTGCATCACAGACAGGAGCGCCTGCGATGGTGTACTCAACGACAAACCTGGGTGCACGAATGGCAAAACGTCATCTTTTCGGATGATCCAGTTTCTGTTTACAGCATCATGATGGTCGCATCCGTGTTTGGCGACATCGCGGCGAACGCACATTGGAAGCGTGTATTCGTCATCGCTATACTGGCGTATCACCCGGCGTGATGATATGGGGGTGCCATTGGCTACACGTCTCAGTCACATCTTGTTCGCATTGACAGCACTTTGAACAGTGGACGTTACATTTCAGATGTGTTACGACCCGTGGCTCTATCCTTCAATCGATCCCTGCGAAACCCTACATTTCAGCAGTCACTACTCTTGATGAACTGTGATATCGTGTTGAAGCTTCATGGGCAGCTGTACCTGTACACGCCATCCAAGCTCTGTTTGACTCAACGCCCAGGCGTATCAAGGCCGTTATTACGGCCAGAGGTGGTTGTTCTGGGTACTGATTTCTCATGATCTATGCACCCAAATTGCGTGATAATGTAATCACATGTCAGTTCTAGTATAATATATTTGTCCAATGAATAACCATTTATCATCTGCATTTCTTCTTGGTGTAGCAATTTTAAATGCCAGTAGTGTATTTCATCCATGTTTAAGGTAGGGCGGTCCTTCTCAGATATCCAACGCAACAAGACCGATCACACTTTCAGGCAGCCACATACAGCACATAGACCTATTATGATCAGAATGTAGGTACTTGTCTTGTGGTATGAGACTATAAATGTGTACGTAAGCCCTGCAGTAGAGATCATCCCTACGGGTGTTGTGGACCCGGCTCTGTAACGATCTGCAGCGGACGAAATTCTATTAGGGTAGATCTCAACGGAAACGTACGGGGAGCTGTAAGAACGGTCACAGCTTTCAAGGCCCCAGAAAGTTAATCCACTTAATGATGTCTGTCAGACTTTGTGACTCCTTACCACTTTTGCGTTTTCCGCAGGCCATTACGTTACACTCGTTCTGCAGTAGCGCAGGAAGTTGTGAAGAGGCTATCTGAGTTTCTCCCGTCGCCAAACATCGTAGATCACCAAATTATCGAAAGCATCTGCAAAGTATGTAATTATAGCAATGTCTTACTTCATGGGGTGTTATCTAGCCGTTTATTGAACTATCTGACCGGAAATTGAATTGACGTTGGTTGAAGCCACGGAACTCCCTATGGGCGTGCAAATTGTCTCACAGGAGACTTTGTTAAATCTTAACTAGTACACTTAACAGGCAAATTGGCCTGTATGAGTTTTATTCCATGGGGATTTTGTATTTCGACAATTTTTGGTGCTGTAAGGCTGCTGGTAGCTGCCCAAGCCGTAGTGCATCATCCGTAATGGTCTCCAGATAAGATGTAATATGCGGAGTAAGCTGTTTCCGTAATTCCGTGCGGATACCAATCGCGTGAGGACTCTTTCGCATTCTTAGGTCCAACTAACACCAGCACTAACTGAAGAGTGGAAATGAAAACTGTTCTAAGTGCTATTTTCTCACAAAACGGTTTTTCAGTGCTGTTGTGTTCTCGGTACCCCTAGATCAGTTCCAAGTGTCAAATCATGAAGGAAACGTTTCAAAATTGTTAGTGGGACTGTCTGAGGTATGGGTGCAGTCTTCGTTCTTGTCAGATTTCCCCCTCCTTCTATGATGTCATGCAAAATTGCCAGATTTTTCCCCTCTCCCTCCCCCCATCCCTCTGACAGGACAATTTCTCTATGCATAAAATGGTAGGAAATTCAAAATAGGCCAAATGTGCTACATAGTGCTCCTCCACTCCTATAATGTCACAACTCACAGCCCAGCGTAAAATGGTGGGAAATTCAAAAGCCCAAGACGGGGAGTTATCCTATTGGCCGAAAATCCCAGAACGCAGAAGCAGGTCACTTGTGCTGCTTATGGGATCCATGATAGCGGACTCTGGGATACTGGTGCTGCCTGCATGATTGTCAGATTCCCCCCTCCCACCTCCACCAGTACTATGATGTCACAATACAAGATGGCTGATCCTGGGATACTAGTGCAGCCTGCATGGTTGTCAGATTTTCCTCAGCCCTATGACTTCAGAGTTCAACTTGGCTGACCATGCTGCCTGCATGGTCGCCCTCTTACTTGTTCTAAGCAGAAAACTGAAGGTGGCACTCCAAGATGGTCGCCTGGTTTTCCCATGACGTCTCAGCTTCCCACCTTAAGTTTGAAGCTGGCTTCCCCTTAGTTTATAACTATGTACAGTTTAAACATTATTAGGAATAAGGAAAAACCAAATACCACAGCACAGAGTGCCCCCCTCCACTATGCAGGCTGCAATCCTCGTCTGACGCTGTCAAGTCAAGGAACTATTTAGGCTGGCTCAGTGGTAGATGAATCCACACCTCACGTACACCGTAGTGCCAGTTGTATAGACGTGTGTGAGCACATTGGGCTTTACCACCAGCTGTGTGACTCATTCACACTGCTGCCTGCATAGGACCACTGTCTGCACACAATGGTATTCTGGCCCTGAATAGCGGGCTCTGTGCACCCTACATTGCCACATTTGTCACCCTGTGACATCACATTGATGGTTGCCCTGGCCTCTTGTCACCCCCATCAGTACTTTGTTGACCACTGGTGCACCACCAATGTCTAATGGACCTACTTTTTAAGTGTGCTCATGATGCATTCCTGCAGGTAATTGCCCACCACATTGAGATTTCAAGTGGGTTCAGATTTGCTGTATTTATATCCGAGAGAAAGATGTTTTTCCGTGCAGGTCTAAGCCTTAGGAGATGTAAAAATGTTTTTCGCACACCCAGAGTGTACCATACGAAAGCACTTACACTTACTATTCCAATATTAACCCGTTTGAACCTCGCTGGCCGGCCGCGGTGGCCGAGCGGTTCTAGGCGCTTCAGTCCGTCAGTCCGGAACCACGTGGCTGCTACGGTCGCACGTGCGAATCCTGCCTCGGGCATGGATGTGTTTGATGTCCTTAGATTAGTTAGGTTTAAGTAGTTCTAAGTTCTAGGGGACTGATGACCTCAGATGTTAAGCCCCATAGTGCTCAGAGCCATTTGGACCTTCGTTGTTCATTACGGTCTTCCTTTAGGCGGCGGGGAATCCAGCGGGCACACACGTTTGATTACCCCAACTGGTAGACGCGTGTATCAGCACTACCAACAGAGACGTCCAGTTGAGCAGCGAGGTGTGTGATGGAGGACCTCGATTGAGAGTGTTGTAACGTTACAACATCTCAGGACTCACAGCTGACTGCGGCCGATGGCACGCAAGAGATCAGACAGGTTTGCGTGACCTTGTTACGATGATGACTGGCGCCTCACCCAATGACACACAGCGCTTTTGTTCCTTGCCAGGTCTCCGTAGACATTCTAAAAGTGCCTGTGAATATCTGTGATGCTCTGGTTTTTCGCCAAAAGGAACTCAATGAGAGCTCTCGGCTTGGAACGCACCTCCGTTGCAGAAGCCATTTTGAAGGCTACGTATAGTGCCGTCACCTATGGGAACTTCATGAGACTGTAGGGGGTAAAAGGGAATAATTCACAATATCCCACAACAAATTCCACCTTTTTGACCGAAATTGGCATGAAAAAATGAGTTCTATTGTTTACTGACCGACCCTCGTACTTACAGCTGCCAATGTGAAAATCCACTTCACAGGCGTAAATATGTTATTCCTCTGCAGCGAGAAACTTATTATCCACTCATCAATAAGAGGACCTAGACATGCTAGTTGTAGTCTACAGGTACCAACCTGCTAGCTAATTAGAGAAGACCTACATTTTCCCACGATAATTCACTTGCTAGAAATGTGAAGACATCCGAGTACTTTCTGGTGTCAGGATTTTAAGTTACTACACACACACACACACACACACACACACACACACACACACACACACACACACTGGAAAACTTTGGGTGCAGTCAACAAAGGACAGTTCATCCGGTATTAGGAATGAAATGCGTAAAACTTCCAATATAATAATGAAGGAATAAAGAATACTTTAATCAAAACAATTGTAACTCAGTCAACAAATAAAGAAACATGAAGATGATAAACGTACGTTAATAGCCTTCCTCATATGCCTTGACCCACCTAAAACTGAGTAAAGATGTGTGGTCAACGTGAAACAGCCTTTCCAGTAGTAGTTATAGCTATCATAGTAATTTCAATCCATAGACTCAATTAAGGTCTACTGTAACACCAAAGATTCGAACAGTAAATCCTGTAACTTTCTGTAGCACATCGAACACACCCTTTTTTTGATGAACTACATATTGCAGATAAATAATGATTTCAGTTAGAAATGAACTGTTAAAGGGTTAAAATACCCCTCATGAAGCGTCAGGCTGCATCACCACCACCATCATGTAAGTATAATCAAATTTCTTGCGTATACGTGTGTCGTATCTGATTTAAATCATTTTATTTTTGTTTCCAGATAGTATTGTGCAGCACCCATTGGTGAAGATGTCTTAACAGGGCGATATGTCCATTTTCAATAAGTCTTTCCTATTAAATTCAAGTCAAAGTAAACGTGTGAGCATTGCGATGATGTCTGATTATGTATTCAAGCCAGCTATCATTTTTGAAAACCGTCGTTACTGTAGCACTAACGTGATATTATCCCCTACAGAGTGATGTCAGCTGTATGATAGCTCAGTTACGGTTGGAGGCATGCCGGCCGGAGTGGCCAAGCGGTTCTAGGCGCTATAGTCTGGAACCGCGTGACCGCTACGGTCGTAAGTTCGAATCCTGCCTCTTGCATGGATGTGTGTCATGTCCTTAGGTTAGTTAGGTTTAAGTAGTTCTAAGTTCTAAGGGATTGATGACCACAGCAGTACAGTCCCGTAGTGCTCCCAGCCATTGGAACCATTATACTCCTGCAAGCACGTGTCTGTCATCTGTCTTCTTTTTTCTGATGCTTGGAACCAGTAACACGGACAGGTTATGTAGGCGCAGACTTCAGGAGGGACAGCTGTTTATAGATGACACGCAAGGGACGGCCACACTCGGCCCGGCCCCAGAAAGTAACCCAGGCGCCACCAGAGGTCACTGACCTGTCGGACCTTTTCTCCACCATGGGTCACGTGCCTGAAAGTAGTACATGAAGTATCCTGGCACTCGGGCAGTATTTAGATCGACACTCGGGGCACACTCAGGCAGTTCACTCCAAGTGAGTTACCTGGGCTTGGCGCCGACTGCGAGAGCATCCCGACTATCAGGATCTGACCCCGGAGCCACCACTACGACAGTGACGCCGTCCACGCCGACCTTCGCCTCCAAGAGCTGCCATTGTGGACTTGCACCATTCACGGCCTCTACACCGAGGGGACGTGGCCTCCGCTGCCATGACTAGTAATTGGACTTTGTAAAATTTGTCTTTGTTTTTCAACGACAATACACCGGACTTAAACTTTTGTGCATTGCTTCTGAACTTTAACGTTTGCATGTCCCTTTTGGACTTTGATTGTGGCGTACTTAGTGTATGGGTAATGGACGTTGGAACTTCCAATTTTCTGTGACAATTTCAGTTCTTCAGCCTTCAGATTTTATTGTTGTCCCTTCAGTATTCAAGAAGTGACTTCGTTTCAGTAACTACAGTCCAAACTATTTCCCGTCCGAGAAAAATGTTTATCCGTGTTGCAATAAACTTAATATTCATTGATACCTGGGTATTTCCCTCTGCTGCCTTCGGCTGACACATCAGGTGTATTCTACTTAACTCAGATGTACATTAGTATTCCAAAGCGACTGATAAGAGATAATAAAAACTTATTATTGCATTCAAACGAGGTAATACGAATTTAAAACATGTTTACCAGCCACATACAGCAAGAGACATAATAGTTGAAGGTTTTACAACTTTAGCAGAGATTGATGGAATAATCCACAGTACAGCCTCTTGGTTATCGATGAACCGAAACAACTGAATGACTGTCTACGCTAAAAGAAATTTCAGGAGGTTTTTAAAAGTCAAAAATTAAAAACTAAACCCCCCCTGAAAGTTCTGTTGGTATAGATAATCATTCAGTTGTTTCGGTTTATGGATAACCGAAAAGCTGTACTATGAATGATTCCAGCAACTCTGTATAAAGTTGAAAATTCCTCAACTGCCATGTCTCTTCCTCTATGTGGTTGGCAAATATGTTTTAAATTCGTATTATCCTATGGATAATCATATCATTATACACATTATACATCAGGCTATGGATAAATTTGCACGCCCACCCATCCAAAATCAATCTGAGAGGGGAGGGGAAACTGTTCTTCTGTATGACGATGCCAAAACTCAGTCGCTCGATGAGGGTATCAAACGTCATACTACTAGACTTGATGTAGTCAGCAGAAGTACCAGGGAAGCAAACACTCTTTCTCAGGAAAGCGGTGATGTTATTGTAAAGTTGGCAAACGAGAGTGTATATAAGTTGTACACTGCTTAGCGTATAACAGCGTGTCAAAGAGAACATAATGTTGTAAAAGGCTGTCTGCGAGAAACTAAGATTGCTGAAGTTAGGTTATGGAAAGAGATCATTCATTCAGTGAAACGTTTAGGTCTGTATCTATTCAACGACTCTCGAAAGCGAGTGAGTCTGAATATTATATTGTCGATTTCATTAAACATCACAGCAATAGTCATATAGATAAAATTTAAGGAGTAAACATGGAGAAACGGTATATGCTGGGTACTCAGCCTCTGACTTTAACCAATAATGCAGTACATACCAAAGATTGAGAATTTGAAAGAACAACTGGTTTACTGCATCTGTTATTTAAAGAAATCACAAAACTCGACAGCTATCACCGAAAGAAATAGAAATGTATCGTCAAATATTACGAATGACATTTACATCTACATCATACTCCGCAAGCCACCTAATGGTGTGTGGCGGAGGGTACTTTCGGTGCCACTGTCTTATCCCTCCAACCCTGTTCCACTCTCGAATAGTGCGTGGGAAGAAGTTTATAGAAAAAGTTTATACGAAAACCGATGGAAGAGGAGCAAAAAGATCCATAGTTCAAAATACAAAAACATTATTAAACTGTCGTTAAAAGGTGTACCTGGCAGTGATATTATCGACATTCAGAATAGGAAAATTAACACTCGATCATTCTACTGAGACGACCCCAACGAAATAGTTGAATGATTATGACTGCTCACAGCGTCGGCTACAGCTGTGAATACAGTTCATTTGAATAAGATCACTTCAGTAATTTGAGAGCTTCGAGAAAGAGGTATCATCGAATAGTAACGGAAGCAGTAGATCAAGAGGTCCATAAACCAGCATGCAAGACTTACTTCCGTAGGCATAATATAGCCGCGCGGGATTAGCCGATCGGTCTAAAGCGCTGCAGACATGGACTGTGCGGCTGGTCCCGGCGCTGGTTCGAGTCCTCCCTCGGGCATGGGTGTGTGTGTTTGTCCTTAGGATAATTTAGGTTAAGTAGTGTGTAAGCTTAGGTACTGATGACCTCAGCAGTTAAGTCCCATAAGACTTCACACACATTTGAACGTTTTTGGCATAATACAATTCGAGGTTAGGATGGCTTACGACATATGGATCTTGTAGATATGAGGCAGTATTAATGGGAAAACAATGGTTTCAAGTATATTTTAATGGTCATTGATAAGTGCTCGAAATTTTCCTGGGCCTTACCTGTGGAAAAAAAGACATGATAGTAGCTGAATAGGTATCTGTTCAATTATTGCAGTCGGAACCAGTCGCATCACAGACAATCTTTAAACAGATTATGGTGGCAAATTTTATAATAGATATTTCATGACAGTAATGAAATGGTGTGGAATATAGCACTACTCAACGTCTATCAGATGAAGGCAAGTATCGTGGAACATTTGAAACAAAGAAGACCTCTTCCGAACAGATCTTGATGGCTCAATGGTACCGACCAACTGCCATGTCACCCTGAGCCCATAGGCGTCACTGGATATGGATATGGTGGGTCAGAAGGCGGCATACTCCTCTCCTGGCCACTGTCAGTTTTCGTGACCGGAGCATCTACTTCTCTATCAAGTAGGTCCTCTATTGGCCTGACTAGGGCTGGGTGCACCCGGTTGCCTTAAGTACTCAGTAGACTCAAACGGTCATCCATCCAAGTGCCGTCCAACCCTGACAGCTCTTAACTTTTGTGGTATGACGGGAACCGGTGTTACCTCTGTGGCAAGGTTGTTAGTGTGGAACATTTGAATTGAACAATAAAAGCATGAATGTGGATGGACAATTCTTATAAAAGGATAATATCCTCTTGCAGATTATTGACCTGTATAGCCGGGTTGTGATCCGAACAATAAAAATGAAACCAACTGACATTCACGATTATGCGCTTCTAAACACTGTGTGAAGTCGTATTAAAATGGTAGATCTGCACAAATAGAAATTTAATGTACGTGACTTACTGTATATCTCTACTAATACTGAACTGTAGGACCCTCATGTCTGTCCATCCGTCTACTACTAGAGGAATTTTCATTTGGTTTTCACAAGTAGCTTGAGCGTAGCTAGGGGTAACGTATAGGCTTTACTTCATCAGAATCGGGACATGAAAAAATGGATAGCGTAATTTAAAGTTTTATGTAAAATCGTCTGCTCAGCTTAGTAGTTCTGATGTTTACCTCAGTGACACCACCAGCACGGCGTAGTATACCAAGGAACCAATAGACGGTGCTGGAATTTTTTTAACTGAGTGACAGATGTGTTTTCGGAAGTTTACTTCAGTGACAGAATTTAACGCACCTGACTTTCCACCACACAAAAAAAATTTAAAAACGGCGTCTCAATTAATCTGTTGCGGAATTTATGTCCACCGAAATTGTGTAACGGACCGATGCTTTAAGTGACTTCTCTCCAACATATCATCGTAGAAGCGGAAAATTTGATGGAAAGTGGTGCAGGCTAGCGAGTTCTTATACTCCGAATCCCACATTTTCCCAACAATATACCATTTCGCTATAAACGTGTCCAATTCCCGGTGAGCTTATGTTATGCCACGACCATAAGGAAAGCACAAGGCCATATGGTCATTGGGGCTCAGTTCGAAGAGGGACTTATCACTGAAGACATTCTATCCCAGTGAGTGAGGCTCCACGGCGAACGGTGGGACACCAACCTCATTGTCGTCCATCATACGGCCCGACAGCCAGGAAAGATGCTCTGGGTGGCATTTCTTTTCATAGCAGAACCCAACTGGTTGTCATCCGCGGAAACCTTACAGCACAGCGGAATGTTGACGATATTCTGCACCCCATTTTGTTGCCCTTCATGGCAAGGGGCTACATTTCAACAAGGTAATGAACGCCCTCACTCACACGGCGAAAGTTTCTAATACTTGTCTTCGCGCTTACCAAAGCCTACCTTGGCCAGCAAGGTCGCCGGGTCTCTCCCAGTTGAGAACGTTTGGAGCATCATGGGCAGGGCCTTCCAAGCAACTTGGGATTTCGACGACCTAACGTGCCAGTTGGACAGAATTTGGCACGATATCCCACAAGACGGCATCCAACAACCTTATCAGCCAATACCAATCCAATTAACTGCTTGCATAAGGCAAAGAGGTGAACCAATGTGTTATTGACTTGATCAATTTGTGAATTTCTTTTTCTTCAATAAGTCAAATCTTGCTGGCCGGTGTGGCCGAGCGGTTCTAGGTGCTTCAATCTGGGACCGCGAGACCGCTACGGCCGCAGGTTCGAATCCTGCCTCGGGCATGGATGTGTGTGATCTCCTTAGGTTAGCTAGGTTTAAGTAGTTCTACGTTCTAGGAGACTGATGACCTCAGATGTTGTCCCATAGTGCTCAGAGGCATTTGAACCATTTTGGCCAATCCAATTTTGTCTGTGCGCGTACATGGTATCTGCAGATTTCGGTCTCATTCGGATAAATCCTTCGTGGTGAGTCGTTTTCTATTTTTTTATTTTTGTTTTAGAGTGTATCTATCAATCTGGTTGACGGAGATATTTACAGTTTCCAAAGGATTGCGAACAAATGTTAGATTCAAATGATTCAAATGGCTCTGAGCACTATGGGACTTAACATCTGAGGTCATCAGTCGCCTAGAACTTATAACAACTCAAACCTAACTAACCTAAGGACATCACACACATCCATGCCCGAGGCAGGATTCGAACCTGCGACCGTAGTGGTCGCGCGGTTCCAGACTGAAGCGCCTATAACCGCTCGGCCACCACGGCCGGCTCAAATGTTAGACTTTACATCTTAGGGCATAGCAGCAGTAGTGAAACTGTTGGTAGTTTTTGCACAGAAGAATTACAGGGAAGCAATGAACCGGACGTATTTCTTGTAGAATGTGCCATAAGACGATGGGGGATTAAGGCCCTTGTTAAATGGCTTGGCTTCCCTTCATCGCATAACATTGGGTCGATGCTATGATTTTCTGTACAGGGTGAATCAATAGCAGAGGTACATGCTTTGAGCTGTCATAGTATTAGTGATTTTGAACAAAAAACGTCATATGAACTTTCGTTCTGTTCTTAACAGTTTCCGAGGAAACTAATGAAAACAATAGGTAACAGGTCAAATGCAGGTTATGGTAAATGAAACATTGTGATTTAATGTTTTGTTTAATTGTGTTCATTTCCTCACGGAAGATGTTATAAAAGTCCACCGTCAACTGCAATGCGTTTTGCAGCTCTTGTAGACATCTGCTGTGTTGATGATTTGAGCTCATTCCTACAGCCCTTTACTTGTGCACGAGCATGGAAAATACGAGCGAGAAGTTCGTCCTCTGTGTGCACTCTGCGCTTGTAACTTCGCATTTAATCCAAACCCACAAACAGTAATGTGACCTCAGTGGCCAAGAAATGACTGCTCGGTGCCTGATCCAACTTCCAGGAAACGTTTCTGTGATATACTATGTCATTGTCATTGGCAGTATGGGATGTGCTAGAGCTCCATCGTGCTGAAGGTACATATGACATCGTGTTTCCAAAGGTATACCCTCCACGTATTCTGGCAACACATTTTCAAGGAAATGAAGATACCGTACTCCATTAAGATGCTTACCTGAAACAACTGGACCGATGAGCTGATCATCAGTAATACCACACCACACGTGCACTGAGAAGCGACGTTGAAAATTTGTTTCCACAATACCTTCCAGATTTTTAGATGCCCGTAAGTGAGAGTTGAGCGTGTTTTTGATGCCGTTGAGAGTAAATGTTGGCTCATCAGTGAACAGAATACGTGGACTACAGCGTTCATTGGCAATGATCCATTGACAGAATTCCTTTTGTTTGGCATGGTCTCCTACATGCAGATGTTGCACACTGTGCCGGTTACACAGATGCAGACTCTGCTGATTGCATTACTCGTGTTTGTGGGATACCAAGCTGAGCAGCAATTCTTCACGATCTGTTAGTTGGGATGCATTCTACCATTTGAAGAATGTTATCAACTTCACTAAGGTCTTGTGGGACAGGATCTTTAGATACAATATGTACGCTGGGTAGCGTACCGCACCCGCACATTCTGTCTAAAACCCTGATAGATACCTTGGTATCAGGAACTCTGAGATTAGGAAATCGTTGTTCATACACGCAAACAGCTGCTGTGGAATTCCCACTGCAAAATCAACAGACAAAGATCGTGTTACCATACTCCGCATGCATGAAGATCTGTGGCATTTTTGCTACACTGGCCCGCAATGTTTTGACTGTGCACGTAACAACACTGAAGTACACTGGTGCAACCACTGTGGTACTGAGACGTGGTATTAACAATGTGTACACTTGCAGGACTTGTCGCCCCATCTACGCATGTGAAGTGCACGTTGAATATGCTCAGTAAGGACAACACTATGTAGCCTAGTCGGTTAAGTTACAGTGGCATGTGAATGCTGGTGAAAAAGGCCACGCGACTGATACCCATGATTTTCAAACAGGTATATGTTATACAGGGTGGTCCATTGATAGTGACCGGGCCAAATATCTCACGAAATAAACATCAAACGAAAAAACTACAAAGAACCAAACTTGTCTAGCTTGAAGAGGGAAACCAGATGGCGTTATGGTTTGCCCGCTAGATGGCGCTGCCATAGGTCAAACGAATATCAACTGCGTTTTTTAAAATAGGAACCCCCATTTGTTATTACATGTTCGTGTAGTACGTAAATAAATATGAATGTTTTAGTTGGACCACATTTTTCGCTTTGTGACAGATGGCGCAGTAATAGTCACCAAACATATGGCTCACAATTTTAGACGAACAGTTAGTAACAGGTAGGTTTTTTAAATTGAAATACAGAACGTAGGGATGTTTGAACATTTTATTTCGGTTGTTCCAATGTGATACATGTACCTTTGTGAACTTGTCATTTCTGAGAACGCATGCTGTTACAGCGTGATTACCTGTAAATACCAAATTAATGCAATAAATGCTTAAAATGATGTCCGTCAACCTCAATGCATTTGGCAATACGTGTAACGACATTCCTCTCAACAGCGAGTAGTTCGCCTTCCGTAATGTTCGCACATGCATTGACGATGCGCTGACGCATATTGTCACGAATATGTAATAAAAAATGGGGGTTCCTATTAAAAAAAACGCAGTTAATATCCGTTTGACCTATGTCAGCGCCATCAAGCGGGCCAACCATAGCGCCATCTGGTTTCCCCCTTCAAGCTAGACAAGTTTCGTTCTTTACAGTTTTATCGTTTGACACTTATTTCGTGATATATTTGGCCCTGTCACGATCAATGGACCACCCTGTATATGGTTAAGAAAATTAAAGTTTTGTGTTCAGAATCATAAATACCATCAACCCTCAAAGGATGTGCCTTTCCTCCTGACTCAGCCTGTATAAAATGGAACACAAAATTCAAACAGTTTGGTATGATTATGTGAATGACCGGAAGCAAATCAGCAGAGGTAGTGGTACTCTTGACGAATTCCCTTTACAACTTCGCATCACCACATATAATTATTCACATGTAACTATTATGGGCTAGGCACTGAGCTTGAGAAACGACTTACACATTTTTACAAGGGAATAAATTTTTAGATGAGTCCTGCAGACAACACGATATCGCGTAGGCAGAAAGCAAGGATCTCCTAGGATTTCACTTTGCACATCGAAATTTGGCTGGCAGAGCTACGAAAATACACGCAAGATGGGATAACGGTGTTGATCAGGGTATCGCCACACTTGTATTTGATAAAAGAATACGTGCGAAACTTAAATCTGGTATGCAGCTAAATTTCAGTTGAGTTATGAATGCAGCTCATTGTCTGTTGAAGGTAAGGAAGAAGAAGGAGAAGATCACATTAAAGTGTTTAAAAAATGCATTCAGTTATCAATGGCGGCAGCTGGAAGAGCCTCAAAAGGGAAACTGATTCAAATGCCAAGTGTCCTGCCACTGCCAGCACATCGGGTGATATTCTTTCAGCTGTAGTGGGACTTTCAGCAATTGACTCTTTCGCTGGTGGCGCTGCTGCTATCGCCAGAACAGTGAAACATGCGGAAAATGCACAGCAGCATCTTCGTGAAGCAAAAAGACACAATAGGTTCAGGGAATCTGTGGCTGTTTGGAAAGTACCATATTTAAAACCACATAGGAAATGGCATGACTTGATCATTATAAAAAAAAAAGCTGCTTGTCATACTGCCCTACAGACCGCTAGCAAATGTACATCTGCTTAAATCTGTCAAAAAGTTCTCTGTTCCAAGATTTCGTGGAGTGTTCGTGTGGAATACACTACCTAAGACTATATGAAAATCTAATGAACGCAAGGTTGTAAAGTTTCGACGTTGAGGGAGCTGGTGGAACTCACTGGGTGGCATATGTCAAAAGGAAAACCCAAAATATCATCTGTCACTTTTATTCAATCAGCGAATTACAACCACCAGAAGAATTACGCCACTAGTTTATAGTAATGATATACTACAATTTTCAATGTTACCAAAATTTCAATACATACCTGAGTGGATTCCAGGGGCTGATGTGGACTCTGACCACAATCTATTAGTTATGACCTGTAGATTAAAACTGAAGAAACTGCAAAAAGGTGAAAATTTAAGGAGATGGGACCTGGATAAACTGAAAGAACCAGAGGTTGTACAGAGTTTCAGAGAGAGCATAAGGGAACAATTGACAGGAATGGGGCAAATAAATACAGTAGACGAAGAATGGGTAGCTCTGAGGGATGAAGTAGTGAAGGCAGCAGAGGATCAAGTAGGTAAAAAGACGAGGGCTAGTAGAAATCCTTGGGTAACAGAAGAAATATTGAATTTAATTGATGAAAGGAGAAAATATAAATATGCAGTAAATGAAGCAGGCAAAAAGGAATACAAACGTCTCAAAAATGAGATCGACAGGAAATGCAAAATGGCTAAGCAGGGATAGCTAGAGGACAAATGTAAGGATGTAGAGGCTTATCTCACTAAGGGTAAGATAGATATTGCCTACAGGAAAATTAAAGAGACCTTTGGAGAAAAGAGAACCACTTGTATGAAAATCAAGAGCTCAGATGGAAATCCAGTACTAAGCAAAGAAGGGAAAGCAGAAAGTGGAAGGAGTATATAGAGGGTCTATACAAGAACAATGTACTTGAGGACAATATTATGGAAATGGAAGAGGATGTAGATGAAGATGAAATGGGAGATAGGATACTGCGTGAAGAATTTGACAGAGCACTGAAAGACCTGAGTCGAAACAAGGCCCCCGGAGTAGACAACATTCCATTGGAACTACTGACGGCCTTGGGAGAGCCAGCCGTGACAAAACTCTACCATCTGGTGAGTAAGATGTATGAAACAGGCGAAATACCCTCAGACTTCAAGAAGAATATAATAATCCCAATCCCAAAGAAAGCAGGTGCTGACAGATGTGAAAATTACCGAACAATCAGTTTAATAAGCCACAGCTTCAAAATACTAACACGAATTCTTTACAGACGAATGGAAAAACTAGTAGAAGCCGACCTCGGGGAAGATCAGTTTGGATTCTGTAGAAATACTGGAACACGTGAGGCAATACTGACCTTACGACTTATCTTAGAAGAAAGATTAAGGAATGGCGAACCTAATTTTCTAGCATTTGTAGACTTAGAGAAAGCTTTTGACAATGTTGACTGGAATACTCTTTTTAAAATTCTAAAGGTGGCACGGGTAAAATACAGGGAGCGAAAGGCTATTTACAATTTGTACAGAAACCAGATGGCAGTTATAAGAGTCGAGGGGCATGAAAGGGAGGCAGTCGTTGGGAAGGGAGTGAGACAGGGTTGTAGCCTATCCCCGATGTTATTCAATCTGTATATTGAGCAAGCAGTAAAGGAAACAAAAAAAAAAATTCGGTTTAGGTATTAAAGTCCATGGAGAAGAAATAAAAACTGAGGTTCGCCGATGACATTGTATTTCTGTCAGAGACAGTAAAGGACTTGGAAAAGCAGTTGAATGGAATGGACAGTGTCTTGAAAGGAGGATATAAGATGAACATCAACAAAAGCAAAACGAGGATAATGGAATAGTCGAAATAAGTCGGGTGATTCTGAGGGAATTAGATTAGGAAATGAGACACTTAAGGTAGTAAAGGAGTTTTGCTATTTGGGAAGCAAAATAACTGACGATGGTCGAAGTAGAGAGGATATAAAATGTAGACTGGCAATGGCAAGGAAAGCGTTTCTGAAGAAGAGAAGTTTGTTAACATCGAGTATTGATTTAAGCGTGAGGAAGTCATTTCTGAAAGTATTTGTATGGAGTGTAGCCATGTATGGAAGTGAAACGTGGACGATAAATAGTTTGGACAAGAAGAGAATAGAAGCTTTCGAAATGTGGTGCTACAGAAGAATGCTGAAGATTAGATGGGTAGATCAGATAACTAATGAGGAAGTATTGAATAGGATTGGGGAGAAGATAAGTTTGTGGCACAACTTGACCAGAAAAAGGGATCGGTTGGTAGGACATGATCTGAGGCATCAACGGATCACCAATTTAGTAATGGAGGGCAGCGTGGAGGGTAAAAATCGTAGAGGGAGACCAAGAGATGACTACACTAAGCAGATTCAGAAGGATGTAGGTTGCAGTAGGTACTGGGAGATGAAGAAGCTTGCACAGGATAGAGTAGCATGGAGAGCTGCATCAAATAAGTCTGAGGACTGAAGACCACAACGACAACAACATCAACAACAACCTGAGTGGACACGTATGTCCCATGTTCATCCTGTCAGCCAAAAAGAAGAAGAAGATATAAAAGCAATAATCAGACACATAAAAAAATGGCTCTCAGCACTATGGGATTTAACATCTGAGGTTAAACCTAACTTAAACCTAACTAACCTAAGGATACCACACACATCCATGCCCGAGGCAGGATTCGAACCTGCGACCGTAGCGGTAGCGCGGTTACAGACTGTAGCGCCTAGAACCGCTTGGCCACTCTGGCCGGCCAAACACATCAGTTCATCAGTTGAGCCTGAGTAATGGTGTTACACTTTTACTTTAAAAGATATGTATGACACTATTATTGGAAAGCATTCTACATCTGAGAAGTGGTAAAGTTGTGCAAATATCCCACGGCACAATTGACACTGATGATTTAAACATATATTTAAAACAGGCTATACCAGATTTTGAGTTACACACTCATGTCAGTATGCTTAAAATGTAAGTAAGAATGTCCAAGGAGTCAATAGACTTACAATTCAGCTCATTCAGTGGATACACTACCCGTTCGCACAATCTGGACTAAGTGTAGTATTGCAGCCAATTGGTCTCTCAACGACAAACGGAGTCATACAATCTACGGAGTCTTCTGTACAGTCGACCCAGATATGGCAAGCAACGACATTTACTTCCCAGAGACTGTTCAGGTATTAGATCATCTCATGTGGAAGATTGTGGACCAATACGATCATCTCATCGACTTGCGTGGTGAAGAAATCATTATGCGGTTTCATTTGAAGCAGAATGGGCATGTGATATAAAACCAGCACATCAGTTTAGAACCGAAATATTATGAATCAGCAATTCATTGTCTTTGGTCTTGAAAGTATGCAAGAACAACTTCGTCGTTCAACATAACCGCTCCAGTCGAATATGACGAATGAATCATTCTGGCAGAAACCTCCTTCTGCTTCAGTGATGTTCGAGAACAATGACGAGATCCGAGTGCTGATCGAGCACCAAGATGAGTTGACCATTCCAACCAATAGTTTCCCGTGTTTGTAGGGGAAATTCTTGAAGAAGGATGAAGCACCTACAGCAACATCTCATCTTATACGTAATGCATTTGTTTTCCTGTTTGATGAAGTGTCACACAAGCTGAATGGTGTTGACATTGACTGCACTCATAAAGTAGGTATCACATCAACCTTAAAAACACTATTCCAGAATCAAAATTGGACTTCAATGGCTTTGAAAATTCTGGATGGTTTGTGGAGAAACCGGTATCAGCCGACGAATACAAGCGACTCAGTGCGTGCATACCTCTCAAGATGATGATAGGAAACTTGAACTGTATGAAGTGCATCTTAGTTAATTTTAAGCAGGAAGACATTTTAGTACGAAATGGAATGGATGGTAACTCATCCATCAAAGGAGTAGGTGCGAGTCATGGAGAGAATAAAATTAGTTATATAAGGCAGGCCAGCAGGCCGTATTTCACTTCACTCTGTTTACAGCATTCGTGTGTGTCGTTAGCATCATCATCAACACCATAATGAGACTTGGCTGCATCAGCAGTGGCAGCAGCAGCGGCGACAAGCGTCCTCATTTTGAGAGGGAGGGTGATGATAGCATGTCATCAATCTTCTTTGATGAAGACACGTTTTCAGGTTTAATGGAACGTTTTACAGATGAAGTTCTTGCACACAATTAGCAGCTGTTTCCTGCATGGGTGCGTGACTGTGTACAAATTTTCGACACTTATAGACTGCGGTTGTTATACGAATGTTGAATGATGATAATCATTTCAGAGCAACTGTGGTAGATGTGACAGCACCATCTCAGGGTGAGTATCGTATAGTTAGCCCGCCCGGCTAGCCGCGCGATCTAACGCGTTGCTTTCTGAGCAGGAAGGAGTGCCGGTCCCCGGCACGAATCCGCCCGGCGGATTAGTGTCAAGGTCCAGTGTGCAGGCCAGCCTATGGATGGTTTTTAAGGCGGTTTTCCATCTGCCTCAGCGAATGCGGGCTGGTTCCCCTTATTCCGCCTCAGTTACACTATCTCGCCGATTGAAGCGCAAACACTGTCTTCATGTACGTGTAAACCATCATTGCTCTACCACGCAAACATTTGGGTTTACACTCGTCTGGTATGAGACGGGGGCGGGGGGGGGGGGGGGGGAGCGCTCTGGGGGTCGAACCGCACAATCACCCTGGGTTCGGTGTGGCCTGTTGTGGGGTTGTGAACCACTGAAGGTTACGGCAGGACGAAGCCTCTTCGTCGTTTCCCCGGTTCAATACACAATACACAATCGTATTTTTCGCTTCTTGTTTATCCTGTGTCGTTCTTGTTTCAGGATCTATCAATAATGATGTACTGCCAGTTCTCAGATTCGCCAGCACCAGAGAAGTGGCGTCTCAATGTGAATCGTTGTATTAACAGTTTCGAAAATGATTGTCAGAATCTCAGGATGAGTATCGTATGTACATGTCTGTGTTCTTGTCTGCATTTTTAGCAGTTTTATCTGGCCAGTGCCATTGTTGTTTTATGATGGATTAATGTTGGTATTGTGCAACCCATTCTGTTCTTGTCTTGACTGGCATTGGAAGGTTGTCCCTAACGTTAAAAGGTTCATAGAAACATTGGCTGCCCCATTTCATGGTGAGTATCGTACATACATATATGTGCTAATGTCTGTATTTTTCACGTTTCACTTACCGAGTGTCGTTGTTGTTTTAGGACTGATGAATGATGTTCGTATACCGAGTCAGTATTCGACTTTGCTGGCCCCGGATGGCTCACACCGTAACATTAATAGGTGCACAGAAATATTGGCCACACTAAGGAAGGTAATGATGATGAAGCTATGTAATTTATATCTACATCTCTTTGTGCACATACGTTTCAAGTACTGTTGTTTCCATGTATTCTTAACAAGTCTCGTTATTTAGTTTGTTCTAGTGAGCCAGATGTCCTCAATGCAGTGCATGCTATTCGTCATGATGCGTTACATCCCAGTGAGCCAGCTCACACCGTCTCATTACGATGTTGAGTTGCATGGTAATGACTTGCAGCCTACTATCACAGATTATGAGCAAACGCATAAACTAGAGATAGAACTGGAGCGATTCACACCCGTCACTGATTTTCAGGAGGCAGCGTTTTTATATATGAATCTGTCTGTCTCCCTCTCTCTACATGAGTATGTGTGTATAATGTTTTCAGCATGATACATATAGATTGTTATCATGTTTCAGAAATACTGGACGAATTGGAGCTGCCACCCTTATCACTTGTACCCACACCTGGGCTTTTGTGAGCAGCAGTGTCAGCATCTACACCCACGGCCTCAGGTACAACACGGCCTGCAGCACCAGCAGCCATGACACAGTCCGTGACTGGACTACAGGGTCCAGCAGTGCAAGATCCCATGCCTGAGACATGGCGAGCGTGAGCGCGAGCGCTGACGCCTCCACTGTCCACATCTACAGATCGAGGGCATCGCCAACGTTTGGTTTGCCATGAGCAGCAGCACCGTGACCGACACCCAGACCATCTGGATGTGGTCTTTGCAGTTTTAGTGATGATAAGCTATAGGACGGCAGCAACATCTCTGCCTGGTCTGGTAGTGAGGATGAAGATGATCAGATATACCAAGCGGAACTATTGTGCTCAGTCTGCTCTGAGGTGCACTTGGGGACAGGATAAAATGAACCTACCTTTTTCGTAAATATGTGGCTACCCATTTTGGACATGGATCTTTCAAGATAGTAAATGATCCAAGGTATCCTGCCATTAAGTGTAACACTATTCTGCGATTTAACTCTTTCACCAAAGGAGTGCTCTAAAAATACCATTACACATAAACAGGGGGGATTCCGGGAAAGCTCTTAGTAGAGTCCTACACATGCATGTGCCTGATACTACACCTAAGGGGGAGGGGGGGGGAGGAGTGGGTGTCCTCTTATATCTGTCTTCCAAACGATACAGCTGTAAAACAGGGAGTTATTAACGTCCAAAATAACGACAAATACTGCTTTATTTGGTAACTTCTGGCTTGTGAGTTAAAAATCATTATCAGTGTACAAGTAAATACCATGAAGATATTTGTGGGTATTGAAAACATTATGTTCTTGAATTTACCATGAGTCTTCGTGCATCTGTAAATTAGAGAGGCATAATCTGCTTGTACCTATTTATGATATAGCCTGAAATAGTGCAAGTCATGTGATTGTCTTGTTATTCATAAAATCGTTGGACCCCTTCACTTTTCCAAACTCTCTGGTCAGCATGCAGCATATGCAGATTTGTTCAAAATGGTTCTGAGCACTATGAGACTTACCTGCTGTGGTCATCAGTCTCCTAGAACTTAGAACTACTTAAACCTAACTAACCTAAGGACATCACACACATCCATGCCCGAGGCAGGATTCGAACTTGCGATTCTAGCGGTTTATCTCAAAGGATGAGAAACAATACTACTTCTGGTTCAAAAAAATGTCCCAGCTTCTTTACCATCAACTGTCAAAATGTAAAGGTGCATTCCACACATGCCTTGGGTACCATTAACTTGTTTGCTACAAATGAGCAATTAAAAAAAAGCATCTGCTGTATTGCTCTTCACAGTACCTGGCATGCGTAGAAATGGCCACTGAGTAAATAAGTTCTTAAGGTTTAACAAGTTTTATACAGTAAATGAGTACCCTTTGTTGTACATGCTGACTGAGTGCCATCTCACTCCCATTGTGGGCTATGATGGTAACTACACTGCTTCACACAGTACTGTCACAGAATACCACACACCTTATGCAGCAGTATATCAAGTTGTACATGCAAACGTTTCTAGGCATTATCAATTCGGATTATATATTGAGGATGATCCTGCAACACAGCTGCTCTCTGAACTTGAAGACCTTGCAAGGAAAGTTGATGTGATTTATTGCATCAATGTTTCTATGACTGACACACAGCAAGCTAGATCACTGTACAAGAATGCAGCTGATTGTTATTTTTACGTGCAGCCATTAGCTAATAAAGCTGAACAGGTGCATAGAGGTAACTGACATCCAACTGACCAATTCCGTGGTGCTGCACACAATTCATTCAACTTGATTCACCATCTCCAATGGCACATACTCTTTTTCATCCAAAATTTAAGTGGGTGTGGTACTCATTTCCTAGGTGATCTCTTGGCAAATTTCAGTCTGAGCAATGGTCAGGGTAGTGTCTTGCCTGACAGTACACAGAAATATATTTCGTTTTCAAAGGGAATCACAAAGAAAATTACACTGCCCTTCCTGGACTAACAGAGATTTTTGCAGGCATCACTACAGTAACTAGCTGAAATCAAATCTCAGGAGGATTAACATCTCACTCAGTCTACATTTCCTGATAATCAGCTAGTAGTAAAGAAAGGAGTCTTTCCAAACGATTATCTGGATTCAAGGGAGAAACTCAACGAAACCACACTGCTCAACACAATCGCATTCTCCAGCAACGTTGGAGGCACCGTCACATCGAATGTGGTTTATGAGCAGGCAGTGAATGTCTGGCAGGAGTTTCACATCTTTAAACTATGGGGGTATGAGAGTTTTTCTATGGACACAGATGTAACCTCACTTGCAGACAGTTTCGAACGATTTCCCAGTGTATGCCTTGAAACGTCCTCTCTGCAACCTGTATTCCACTACACTATGCTACGACTTTTGTCGGATGCCATACTCACACTCACTTGTGCCAAAATGGAACTTTTAAGTGATATTGACATGCCATTGCTTTTAGAGTAAGTGATTCATACTTAGCTTTGCCAATGCTTCCGTAGGCACGCCAAGGCAAATCACCCACGAATGGATGAACATCTGAATGGAACAACACGAATGGGTGAAAATCTGAATGAAACATCCGACGATTTAAGCTATATCACGTACTTGGATGTAAACAGCTTATAAGGGCATACCATGCAGCAATCTCTACTTGTTGCAGGATCTCAAATACCGCCTGATGAAGAAATCATGGGATTGGGTAATTTTTTATCTGTGACAGCAGATTCTGATGTAAGATATGTTTTGGAGGTAGACTTAATTTATCCTAATAGTATGCATGACGTGCTCAGGAATTTGATATATATTCAGAGCACCATGTTGCACAAAACGGTTCCAACCCAAGCTATTGATAAAGGCTAGAGCTTAAAACAAGGTGCATCATACATTATAGAAACATCCAGCAATGTCTCAAGATGTGGTTGAAAAAGTCTCAAGATGGGGCTGAAAATGGATAGAGAGCTATTTCCTTCAGGCAGCCGTCCCTTGTTGAAGGAATAGATTGATGTAAAATCTAAAAAGTGGACTTCCGCAACGTGTTCATTTGAAAAGGATTTTATAAACTAATGAACGATGCAGCTTTCCCCGAAACTGTGGAAAGTATTAAAAACCACTGGGAAATTCACTTAGTCACCTATTGGAAGGTGCGTATGGAGCAGGAGATTATCTCACCAGGTTAAATTTTAAGTGAGCCACAATATTCAATAAGAATCCGTCACTCTAGAGACGGCGCAGGTTTCGGTCGATTTCATGTAACCTGTTTACAAAGGTAAGTTTATATTAGACCCATCTAAACTCCACATATACCAATTCCATTTTGAGTTTGCAAAATGTCATTTTACTGATCAAAAGTTACTTTATATGGACACGGACAGCTTCACCCTTTGAACAGAGAACTACGATCCATATGAAGTAATAAGGTGCCATCACGATGCATTTGACACATCTGGATATACAGCTGATAATCCTTATGGCATAAAACCAGCTAACAGTAATGTTACTGGCTTGATGAAATTTGAGGCGAATGGGTGGCCAGTCGTGGAATTGGTAGGTCTTCGCTCAAAAGTGTGAGCATACTGTACAGGCACAGGTTCCACCCTTAGGCCACGTAAGTGTGCGGCCTCAATGACTCGTACAGTTGAGAATCATTTGGTGGCGTTCCGCCTACTTCTTGCATATGGCGCACCAAGTTAGTATTCACTCATGAAGAGATGAGGTGCGAATTGTATTGCAACTGAGAATCGGTCTATCACAAGGAGATGATAAGGGTGTCATTTTTGCTGATGGGGCTGAAACTCTACCCTACATACTCTATTCGCTTGAGTGAGAGAGTCTGAAGTGCATCCACCAATTGTCTGAATGACTCGTTTCATAAGATACCAGTTTCAGTCACCCTGATGGAGAGAGTGAATAATGAATTCCAAAATAACGGAAATAATTGCAGAAGGCAGGCATTCCATTTTCCGATTGTAATTTGGATGCACTTCCCTGCAGGGTAATGACTGACAAAATTTACTCTTTAATAAAATAGGTGCCCTTTTACTTGTCATTAAATTCTTTTCTAAGCAACACATCTCAATCGAGAGTGTTCCCACAAAGCATGTTAGTGCAGCTCTGGTGTATCCAGGCCAATGTGCGGCGTCTTTCTGTGACTGCACAAATGGGTGGCCAGTTACGCCTTCAGATGCTGTGGGTGTGGACAGCTTCAGAAGAGAATCACTTCTTGCTCCGTGGTTGGTGAGGCTAGTGCCAAGATGTCACGTAACTCTTTCAAGACACATCCTCCTTTTGTGTACTGGTGAAATCGGGGTTTACAAGTGTGAGAACTGTTTGTGCATAGCCACGTCGAGACCGACGGGAGCCAGGAGTGATTATTTACTTGCAAGTTTTTCCTTTTTTTCCTGAAGGAATTGTCCCGTTACAATCTGAATAGCTAAAATGAGGAACGCAACCCTTGGGTAGCTGAAACCGTTCCTCAGGCCAGGGCCGAGGTATCCGCCTGGCATCCTGAAGGCGTCTGCCACACTATGGGAGGAAGCTGCCAGTACAACCATATCGAGCAGATGGAGGAGCGAGAAACTGTGGGTATTTTAGAACCGTTTTTACAGAATCACAACCAGTTGGTACAGTTCAATACCGTTTCAAACAGACTGCAAAACGACAAGTATACGATCGTCATCACATCAGACAAAGTACCATCTGGGCAGCACGCAATCCGATAAAATGCGCCGACCATTAATGAAGTTGCAGCTATGGTTGGCGACGCATTGGAACGTCGAGATAAACGACTCCAACGCAGAGTTAATACAGTGCGTGGCTTCGTGAACGAGCTATTTCAGCCGCAAAAAATATCGATGTTCAAAATACAACAGTCATTGCCCTGCAATGAGATATTGTCCAAACCGATCGACACTGTTACCGATCCTGACGAAGAAGTCAACTGTCCTGTTGAAATATTGAATTCGCTGGATTTACCAGGAATGCCACCACATAACCTGCGATTAAAAATTGGCTCACCTATCATTTTGCTTCGGAATTTAAATACACCTTAGCTATGCCACGATACAAGATTAGTCATTAAAAAAATTATGGGAAATGTTCTTGAAGCTACAATTTTGAGCGGCGAATTTGAAGGTGATGATGTTCTCCTGCCACGAATACAAATGATCCCATCAGACTCACCCATTCCATTCAGACGTCTGCAATTTCCAATTCGCTTGGCATTTGCCATGACTATTAATAAGTCACAAGGTCAAACAATGTCGATTTGTAGGTTGGGTCTAGTAAATCCGGTCTTTTCACATGGCCAATTAAACACTCCTGGAAATTGAAATAAGAACACCGTGAATTCATTGTCCCAGGAAGGGGAAACTTTATTGACACATTCCTGGGGTCAGATACATCACATGATCACACTGACAGAACCACAGGCACATAGACACAGGCAACAGAGCATGCACAATGTCGGCACTAGTACAGTGTATATCCACCTTTCGCAGCAATGCAGGCTGCTATTCTCCCATGGAGACGATCGTAGAGATGTTGGATGTAGTCCTGTGGAACGGCTTGCCATGCCATTTCCACCTGGCGCCTCAGTTGGACCAGCGTTCGTGCTGGACGTGCAGACCGCGTGAGACGACGCTTCATCCAGTCCCAAACATGCTCAATCGGGGACAGATCCGGAGATCTTGCTGGCCAGGGTAGTTGACTTACACCTTCTAGAGCACGTTGGGTGGCACGGGATACATGCGGACGTGCATTGTCCTGTTGGAACAGCAAGTTCCCTTGCCGGTCTAGGAATGGTAGAACGATGGGTTCGATGACGGTTTGGATGTACCGTGCACTATTCAGTGTCCCCTCGACGATCACCAGAGGTGTACGGCCAGTGTAGGAGATCGCTCCCCACACCATGATGCCGGGTGTTGGCCCTGTGTGCCTCGGTCGTATGCAGTCCTGATTGTGGCGCTCACCTGCATGGCGCCAAACACGCATACGACCAGCATTGGCACCAAGGCAGAAGCGACTCTCATCGCTGAAGACGACACGTCTCCATTCGTCCCTCCATTCACGCCTGTCGCGACACCACTGGAGGCGGGCTGCACGATGTTGGGGCGTGAGCGGAAGACGGCCTAACGGTGTGCGGGACCGTAGCCCAGCTTCATGGAGACGGTTGCGAATGGTCCTTGCCGATACCCCAGGAGCAACAGTGTCCCTAATTTGCTGGGAAGTGGCGGTGCGGTCCCCTACGGCACTGCGTAGGATCCTACGGTCTTGGCGTGCATCCGTGCGTCGCTGCGGTCCGGTCCCAGGTCGACGGGCACGTGCACCTTCCGCCGACCACTGGCGACAACATCGATGTACTGTGGAGACCTCACGCCCCACGTGTTGAGCAGTTCGGCGGTACGTCCACCCGGCCTCCCGCATGCCCACTATACGCCCTCGCTCAAAGTCCGTCAACTGCACATACGGTTCACGTCCACGCTGTCGCGGCATGCTACCAGTGTTAAGGACTGCGATGGAGCTGCGTATGCCACGGCAAACTGGCTGACAGTGACGGCGGCGGTGCACAAATGCTGCGCAGCTAGCGCCATTCGACGGCCAACACCGCGGTTCCTGGTGTGTCCGCTGTGCCGTGCGTGTGATCATTGCTTGTACAGCCCTCTCGCAGTGTCCGGAGCAAGTATGGTGGGTCTGACACACCGGTGTCAATGTGTTCTTTTTTCCATTTCCAGGAGTGTATGTGGCGTGTTCTCGCAATGGGAAACCGTCAAGTTTATTGATTTATGCTCCTCAGGAATTGACTAAAAATATTGTTCATCAACTCGCATTTAGATAAAATTAAACAGACATGATTGATTATAACGAATTGTTTTTAGAAAAATTGATGTTATTTCAAAATAGAGAATAATGGAATTATATTATTTGTCTTTCATTTCATACTTCGTTTAATATCTTAATCGCTTGAAATGTCATGCAGGACAATGTCTGTCGGGTCCGCTAGTGTATACATATAAATTTAGTTACATACCTTAGGACACATACAGGTTACAACATCAAGGCAAACAATGGTGATATTAATAGTTGCCTGTAACACGTAGGCCTTACAAAATTGTCGTAAGTAGCACATAGGCGTCCAAGAGAGATGACATAAATGTTAAGTGTCTCCATTACATACAAGCGCAAGCTAGGTACTACCGCAACTCCGGCTCTGTTCTTACACTGCACTCCCCGTCGCGAGATGGCGCTAGAAGAAGAGGCGCTAATGAATGTCACAGCTCGCGTCATAACAGACTGTGCATGTGTCGTAACATTACGTCATTAGGGCTTGTACATAATTCTAGATATTATTCTATCACGTAAACATATACAAAACTTATGAAAGCTGCAGACCTACACAATTGTACATCTGCCTAGTCATATATAAGCCATATCGAAATGCAAATGCAAATTCCATGAGAACTGCAGAATTACAAAAATGTACATCTGTCTGGTCCTATACGTCATAAGATACGATCATACATAGATATTTTATGGGATCTGGAGGGCTATACACAGCACATCAGTCTGGTGATATATAAAATCTAGTGAGAGTATATAAAAATTTTAAGAACATTACAGGGTACACAGTGCGTAGCCGTCTGGTGATATACAAAAATACTAATAAAACACACTTTGCGTATGAGCACAGATTTTTCCGTAAAACCTTCCAAAAGCCATATACAAATTTAAGAACACTGCAGGGTTAGACAAACGCATATCTGTCTGGTCTTATATTAAAAAACATACAGATAAAATACACATTGCGTATTAGCCTATGGGTTTGGTCTTAACAGAACCACTTAATGTAAGAAGTACGATTATGTGGCAGCCTCATGTAAATAAACCACAGTCAAATAACAAAACCAATATCAAAAAGTTATGCCACCTTATGTCTGTAGTCATAAAAGACCCTGTTCTGTGTGTACACGGCGATCACCTTTTATAATACTCTCGTCCTAGAAAGCAGGCGCCTGTGCTTTCCGCCAATACTCTACACTGGTCTACAGGTCGCTTTGTGTGCCAAAATGTTGTCTTCAAAGCCACCGGTCCATGTGAGCAGAGATGAAACTAATGGGGCATCCAGTTACGGGCTCTGTTGTGGGTGATCTAAGACGTCCCACCGGAAACACTGCAGGAGCATCTTCATTGTCCCTGCATAGTGCGGCCGAGAACGACAGCTGTTTTATGTTCACCAGGCCCTCTTACTTGGCGGGAGACGCTCTTACCTACACATCTTTACGTGGTCACTGTGCGTTCAGAACTGAAAAGAGCAGCGTGACGCAATTGATGGGTATAGTAAGAAACTGCCCAGAGCATCATAGAATTTTCACAGTGTTTTCCATTTCACGATCGAGTGGAACTTAGTTTCTGAATAGCCCTTGTAGATTGTTTTGCGCACCTTTTTGTGTATTATATTGTTTTGCTCACTATGTCTGTGAGTTTATTACACTGTTTATTGTATATATTGCTTGAAATTTAGGGTAAGTTGCACTGCTGCTGACAATACCAATAAAGATCGCATTTAATTTAATGTTGTGTCTCACAGGCGGACTGTAAATATTCTGATTTAATTATGGTTAAGGTACATCAACTGTAAACTATGTTCGAAAAATGTGTAAGCAGCGCCGACTTTGGAGGGAGGGGGGGGGAGGGGGGGGAGGGGGCGGGGGGGGGGGCGGTCGCCCAGGGCCCTGGGGCTCCGAGTATGCCAACGCATGCCTAAAAAATCGCTTAAGGAGATGAAAAATGTTGGGTCTAAAATTAACCACAACACTTCAATGTTGGTAGCATTTAAACAGTACCTTAAAAACATTTATTTTAGAAAATTTTTGGATTTCTGAAGATGCCTAAAAATGTTATTCAAAAAAGTTCTAAATTAGTAGATGCTTGTAATGCAATGACATTTACGGCACTTTTTGACACTGGCCACAGATAAAATAAATAAAAAAAATCAGGCGCGGTCGGTCATGAAAGGAATGGGTATTGAGAAAGAATGAATAAATAAAACATTTCTCCATTTTGTAACCAGGGTCTCCCATACGATAATTTCTAGATGGGGGTCAACGAGTGGAGGGAAGGCGGATGGTATGTAGTGTATCTCTTTCTTTCTCTGTCTGGCTGTCTATATATAAATGATGGATTAAAATCCAGAGAACTGTGAAAACGATGACATCGCCATCTGGTGGAACTCATCGGGAGTACAGCGCGACGTAGCCCTGTCTCACTGTGGAATGATTTTTTTAAGTGAAGTAGATCTTAAGTTATTAACCGCTGACTGAAACGAAATAGTAGTTCGTTTCATTAAATTTTTTTCTAAACGTTGGCTGGAACGGTTCATACTTATTGAGTCGTGAAAATTACTAGAATTGGTCAGACTTTAGGCTAAACTAAATAAGTATTTTATTACTTTTCAAAAAATGATAATGTGTACTACTCAGCCACGAAAACTTAGCTCCGTGTCGCGAGGCACACAGAAACGACCAAGTCAGGGCTTGGGCGACCGCGTAGACACAGAGGTGAGGGGAGACGGGCTGTTGTCAGTGCCGGCAACTCACTCTCAAAAACAAAGTAAATATCACTCGCAATAATAATTACAACAATGGTAGCCTGACAATACTCTTTTCACCCAGTCTGACAATTCATATATGCAGCTATGATAACATGCTGCCTGTCTAGTGTGGCGTCAATACACTGAATTTTAATATGTAATTTGTACTATGAAGAACGCTGTGAGTCACAGTAGGCTGTCGAATGAACATATTGAATAAATACTCATATTTTTCCTTCCAGGAGTACTGGGTGATTCTCCAGGATTATTTCGGCCAAACTGCCGAATTTAGTGTATGTTGCAGTATGCTTCACAGGTTTCTCCAAAGGACAGTATAATGTATTTAATCTTTTTGGTTCTTTGTAGCACTCACACATTCATGGTCATTTTTCGCACCACAGGCTTAATACATGGTGTCTGAGGAGTCACGAGAATTTCGCCCATGTTATCTCACATACCACGTCACAATGAAAGAATACGTACTGGAATAATACAGCACCACACATTTTTAGACAGCATATGTTGGTAGCGCCACGATTTACACTCAGTAATTGTGAGTAAGCGTCGGAGGTAGATGTCATGTTTTCTTTGGTCAGTCATAGTGACTGAAACGAGTATGGTGACTGTGTCAATATTCTAATTTTTGGTAAGTCAAAACAACGTTTTTATCTTTTGGGTCACGTTTTTTTAGTTACGTCTACAGATTATTTTCTTTATTTGTTATAGTTGTAATATTGTGATCTCGAAATAGAGAGTACCTACGCAATAATTTACCATATTATTAAATCATTCCAGAAGACAGGGAAGTAATTAAAAAAGCTTTCTAGTTCAAAAAATCGGAAAAGAAAAGCTGAAAAAGAAAAGTTCTTGAAGAAACGAAAAAATCACATGAATATTTATAAATACCTTAAAAGAAATTCTAAGGCAAGTACTTCAGATATTGAATTATTAGTACATGTATCGGCTAATATTTCTTTAGATTCTGAGCAATTAGGCACTATAAATATACAATCATCTATTCAAGGTAATCAAATTGACCAGCCCAGTAAATCATTTCATGAACCCTCTTCACCACATTACACAAGAAAACTATCAAACAAAGAAATTATCAGACGACGGGGCTACTTTATTCAGTATCAAAGGGCACAGTCTTTTGCTTTTGTTGTCGACAGTTTGACTTAAAGTAAACTGCTAATTTGTCCACCACTGAGGGTTTCAAAAATTGGAAACATTTAAATGAAGCACAAAAAAGCATTTACTAATGGACTGAAGCTGAAATCAGGTTTAAAGCTGGATTAACTACCGACAAGGAAGAACAAACGCTAATATCTAAAGGAAGTTTATGATGGAACAATGTGCTCCAAAGATTGATGCACAGAACTTTGTATTTGAGTGAAAACAATATGGCACTGAACGGCTATCAGATAAATTATTTACACAAAGTACTGGAAAACTCTTAGACCTTGTCCAGTTATTGGCAAAATTTGATCCCATCGTGGAGGAGCATGTCAGATTGGCAGTGAATGGTATTCGGGTGACCAATATTGTGGCAAAAATATACATACTAAATTAATAGAACTGATGTCATGAGACGTTATGTCTACAATAGCGTCTCACATAAATGGTTCAAAGCACTATGCAACATAGCTGGTTGGCATCCCGGTATACGCCATAAAAGGCAACTTTCAATAACCTTAAGATGCGCCGACATAAGAGGATGGCGTAAGTGTAAAAGAATAATTTATTCCAGTTTGGAAATAGATGATACAACCGGTGCACGTTGTGCAGAAAGCATTTTAAAAACATTAAAATTAATTACCTCAGAGGACAGGATTACGATAATGGCACGAACATGAAGGAGAAAAATAAAGGCGTTCGGAACGGAATTACGAAGTTAAATCTGCTAGCTTTTTGTACCACGTGGATGCCATAGCAATAATTTGGTATTATATGATGTGACAAAATCATCAGTAAAATCCGTGACCGTGTTCGAAATGTTACAAGAAATGTTTAATTTAATTGCAGGTTCGGTGAACAGATAAATTCTGACCAAAAATTTGAAAGTATACACCTTGAAAAATGTTAATGTAACACTCTGGAAAGCTCGAATTGAAAGCGTCAAAGAGATTCGTTATCAATTATGTGAACTGCACAATGTTTTGGTTTCCTTGACCGATTTTACCCCACAAAGCGATGTTGCGACGTCACACGAAGCGACAACACTAGGATGACAAATGACTTCACCTTCATTGTTTCTCTCGTGACATGATGTGCTGTTCTGTTTCAAATTAACATTGTGAGCAAAGCAAGTTACTCAACTACAATCAGCTTTGTCGAGTTCATCGAAATCCTTGATAAATGTTGCTCTTATTTGGAGGCATATAGACAAGCAGGTTTCGAACAAGCTATGTAACAGCAACTGAATTAGAGTCAGGTCTTGATTTACAGCCATTATTTAAAAAAAAACAAATGCGATTAAGAAGTATTAAACGCATACCGGATGAAGATGCTGTTGATGATCAAATAATTGACCCAAAATAGAAATTTGAAGTTTATAATGCTGTTTTGGACACCGTGTTCATATCCATGAAAGAAAGACTTGAACAGATGCAAGATTTTACTACGACGTGGAGTTTGTTTAACATAGAAAAAAAAAATCAAAACAAAGAACTAATACAACATTGTTCCAAATTACAAGAAAAGTTAACTGTCAACGTGAAATCAGCTAATGATGGATATTTGTTGTGCAACGAAGTTTTAGGCCTGTAACATTATCTGGATGACAGTCGGGCAACGCCCACTGAAGCCTTAAACTTTGTCAAAATGAGTAATCTTCAAGAGTTATATCTCAACACCTGGGTAACGACGGGTATTCTGCTAACAATACCAATGACTGCTGCAAGCGACGAACGCAATTTTTCCAAACTGAAACTGATAAAAACATATTTGTGGTCTGTAATGTCTGAAACACGATTGACCAGTTTGGCCTCACTTTCCAGTGAAAATGAAGTTGCGAAAAACCCAGCTTTTGCTAATTTTATCAGAGAGTTTGTTGACAAAAAAGTTACAAAGTAAAGTTTTAGCTGTTTGTATATATTTCTTTTTCATTAAAAGTTGTGTGTTCAGGCTACTGACAGTGTAGATTCATTGCTTGGAGTTATATTAAATTTAAAAAATGTGGTACCCAATTCAAAATTAGTTTTTTTCATTGTACATATTATTATATAATAAAAAGCGCCAAATGAGTCACTCGCCTGGGACGCCTAGATGGTTAAGGCTGGCCCTGTGTGAAGTCCATTAACATTTTACACTATGAAGAAAATGTATTACAACATTGTTAAGTATGCAACAAGTACTCAGAGTTGTTGGGAAAACGTGTAAATACATGAACTATGAAGTATATTCCAAAAACATGTATAGTGCGTCAACCTCTGAGACATAAATTGTATATTTTTTCGGTATTCTGGTAAGTTATTATGTAAATATCGCAATTTTCAGTTTTTATTCCTTATCTTTCAGTGTAAAGTATGAAATAGTTCCCCTTGTGTTCAAACAATCTGAAATGTAAAGTTTATGTATTGGTCCAACATGTGGGACATAAATGTTTAAAAAGCATGTTGTCCAAATTGTTAAATCTATTTTGAAGAAAAAGGTAGAACAAGTAAATCTAATTTGTTAAACTCTAGTGATGCATCTTCTTTCATTCTAGCCTAGTGCACACGCTATAAATACATATAGGGCATTCAAAAATTAAAGTTTCAGTTTCAAAACGCTCTAGAAAAAGAACCACTGCTCAGAACGACATCAAATTTGAAAAACTTATAATTGATGCATGGGGAAATATCATGGAACAAAAAAATTTAACTAGAATTTGATCAATAGATGACACTGTAAGCATAAGAATACTCACAATAAAAGAAATGCGGCACATGGCTTTTCCCAAGTTTGTGTTCTAAACGTGCAACCGGACTGTCTCCACTAAGAATAGCACACTGCTGGTAAAGCTCTTTTACAAGAATGCTGACTGTGCACCAGTAGCCCTGAAGAAATTCCGGACAGTGAGGGATATGAAAAAAGGCACTGGTATGATGTCTACTAAGACTCTTGAGAAAATAATTACAAATTCGAATAGACGGATTCTTTTGAAGTGAAATGCGGCAGAGGAAGGAAAGCAGTTGATCTAACATCTGTTGAAGATGCCGCCACATCATTGCAGGAGGGGTCGAGAGGTGTTGTGTAAACTTGCAGTGAAGGGGGAATTGCCTGAACGTCAGACATGCCTGTGAGCGTAGTACATAAAATTCTACGAAACGTTCTGCATTGCTATCCATACAAAATCACCTATGTTCAGTGTTGTGTACATAGTTCCGCGTAGTCAGCGCGTACACAACTTTCTCACTAGAGCGCGCCCCGCTAAGCACAACAGCGCAGGCGCAGCGCTCGTCTGTCTCCGCACTACGAGATGGCGCTGCCATAGAGACGGACGAATTTCTGCTTCCGCCGATCCGCGTATTAATATGTAACGCAGCCAATGAGATTGCTGCTAACATAGAACCTTTTCTCCTCGCGGATCACACTTGCGCGGTGATACGTGAACGCGTGAGGTATTTTAACGAGTGTACAGACGTCCGATTAGTCAGTCTGCGTTAGTCTGTACCAGTCTGTACGACTTCTACATTTGTCTGTAGTCAAGTTTCAGTCTGCACTTAATAAGATTACCATATTCCTGTACATAGCCATGATGATCCATCCACCTCAAATAGCTGTGAAATATAAGGATGGAAAAACAATGTATTCGAAAGACGCAGACCGTGGCAGATATATGCTATGCCGTACTTTATTTGAAAGACCAGCCATTTTTATCTGTTTCAAAACAGAAAAGTCTCTTGATGTTTCCGTTTCTTCCTTTACAGCTCAGGGAATTCTACAGTAAACTTTGCAACATCTAAAGCCGAGAATGGAGTTGTATAGAAAACAAATCAATACTGGGAGACTTTTCCCTTTAACTTAATTCTGTTATTCTCTTGTAAGAGATTTAAAAGTAATGAGAAATATTTTTGTTGACTACAGCTCTAGTAGTTAAAATATTACTGCTGTATTACTGTACTTGTACTATCAAAAGTGCAACTTAGCAGTGTTAATAGCACTTGAAAGTAAAGTTTTCTAACTGTCGCCAATCAGTTTGCGTGTATGGCACTTAGGATATTCTTAATAAATTATTTATTTTCTAATTTGTCCCAGTATTTTTTTGCGGTGATGAGGTGGACAGCATAATTCTGTGGTATCAGAACACCTCAATTTTTTGAGTAAAGATAAGTTATGCACAAAAAGAGTCACTTTTTTCCTATCATCTTGATAGATATGAGGCTTGGCACACAAAACGTCTTCCATTCCCACTCTTCGATTGCATTTGTTTATTTTATGTTCCTTGTGTAATGCTTCTTTACTTCGTTACTGATCTTGGCTGTCCAACACTGAATTGTCACGTAGGTGTGTAGTATGGCTCTTTCCCTTAGCCGTGTTTCATCACTAATTACTGGCGTTTAGATTTTTAAACTATCCATCTAAGAGTTTTTACTGAATAACCTAAATATCTTGCTGGAACTCGCTTTTTAGGTGTGTTCCCAAGATTCCGATACACCTCTGGACATTTCTGTCTTAAATTTTAAGTGATCTGCACATTTCTGATCTGATACGCTTATCCATAGCTGTCAGAAACTCGTAGTATAAACTTCTGACTTTCGACTTCACTTTCCCTGGTCCTACGCTTCTGATTACAGTGGATGTGTGAGCTGTTTGTGATACTTCACACAGGTAGTTGTACATCTCTATGTTGCGCTTTTGACCTACGCATGTACATGAATTCGTGTAGCGGATGCCCTATGAAAATTTCCCTAATGTCACAGTGCAGAAAATCACTAGCCAATTCGATGCTGGTTAACATTTATGAGTTGCCATACCATCTACCACAACGTAATCTTTGTGCGTCTGTGACTACAGGCTCCAGTGCCACACACGTGTAAACAGACTCACAATACGGCACAGGACAAATTGACAGACGTGGCTGCGGGAACATCGCCATTAATCACTAAAAACGTGAAGGGAGGTCGCCTCACCCTATGAGTCATGGTACACGTTGCTGACAAGGTGAATCGCACTTGGTAACAGTGCGGTGCTCAAACTGGTAACGAGGATATTCTTTTATGTTTGATGTTTACATGGGATTAGATGGGGTCCCTGTTAAGTCTGCTGTCTTCCCTCTGAGGCTAACGGCGTAGAAAGCTTTCGTACCACGATATACATCTATTTGTTCGCCTATAACACTTCACAGGTGCCCTCTATTTTCGACGCTACCCTATTGCTACCGCACAGCGCTAATATATATTGAACATTCCAGAGATATGAGGTTGATAGTAGGTGCTGCAGACATCTCGTCCTCAATCTACTGAGCACATCTGGGATGTCACTGAGTGCCTTTTGCGCGACTTGGACCTAATTCCAAGCAATTTCAATGTATGGTAGGTGGCAGTCCAGTTGTCATGTATCGAGATGCCTCCTACCTCCACTTTTCCTCACTTCCCGCCTCCAAACGCATTTGGTGTCTCGTGGAGTTTATGCCACGGTGTGTCGCCTCTGCCTCCAGAACAAGAGAGACACTAGGTAGACGTCTGTAGTTCAGTTGCTCGTTTGTGTGGAAAGCTCTTTATAGTCACTTTTTATTACTCATCTTAAGACCACCCAATTTGGAATTTCACTTTCCCTAATGTTTCAAATGAGGTGTCAGTTTTGATGGACGTCGGTTTGTATTGTAAAGGGACTAAACTGCTTGGTCATCAGTCTTTGATGGATGCTCCAAACCCTCTTTTATATATAGGGTGTTCGGAAATTTATTTCTTAAGCTCATTTGTTTGTATTAACATATGTTTACATTATTTCAAAGAAAAAGGAACACATACTGTACGCACAGAACGTAATGTACTGTACAATATAAACAATTGTGTTTAAGTGATAAAAGGATGTTTCTTTATGTTTTCTTTCGAACTGTTATCTAATGACTGTACTGCGTCACGCCTAATTCAACTCCTCAAGCTAAAGTGATCGAGTTAAACTCTCTAACTGGAACTACTGTGGAACGGAAGCGATACGTTTCCGGACAAAGGTTTCTATTCCAAATACTATGTATTCACTCCGCTCTCCAAGTCCCAGAAGTTGGTAATGAGAATTTCCGAACTCTCTGTACGTTATATGTTGAAACTATTATCGTTGTGTATGTTATGATCCACTTTTCCTCGTTCGTCTATTCCAGGATAGTGCCAAAGAACCGATTTACACTAATCATATCAACGCATCTCTAGACGCTGTAGGAGTATTGATCGTTCGCTGATGAGGTAGTCCAACCTTTCTGACAGCATACTACAGGGTGTTTCAAAAAGATTCATCCGATTTCAGAAGATCATATTTTCTGCCCCAAATCAGATAGAAACCGGGGATGGATTTTAACTTAGGGATCGGAATAACAGCTTACATTGGTGTCAGTCGTGTTCCCAGTTTATGTGGTTACCGGTAGGTGTGCGTCGAGTCAAGATAGCGATAACGCAGCAGCAAAAGGCATTTAGCGCTCTCCTTTTCAACACGTGCAAATCAGTTACAACTGTGTGGAGTGGCATCTGCAGAGAGGGCGGCACTGCACTTAGTGCAACTCAGACCATTCGATGACAGCACCAGCATTTTCATGACATTGGTCTTTAAAGACGTAGAACGCATTCGAGAGACTTTTGCTGCTAGTCCACAGTATTCTACTCACCTTTCCAGCCGGTAGTTAGCCATTCCTCACGCGTCTGGCTAGTTCGTTTTGCGACAACGTTTGTGCTTCAAATTGTACAGGATTCAGTTGCAACAAACCCTTCATGATGGTGATAAACTACAATGTGTAGAGTGTAGTGAGTTCATTATAGGCGTAGAGATGGAAGATAATAATTTTCTTTCCCGTTCAATGTTTAGTGATTAGGTTACAATTCATTGAAGTGGGAAAGTACATCGCAACAACGTAAGAACATGAGGAACACAGAAACTACATATCACAGGCTCCAGTATTTCGCAACAGTGACCTGCCTCAACGATGGATCGGCCGTAAGGGGGCACGCGTTAGATACACATCCGGCTTACGCGGATTTGATGTCAATGTGACACTCGATGCGACAAACGCCATATTCATTTTGTCGTATTTAGCTGTTTTTGTAGTATAGCTTGCAGTATACCGTTTCAAGGCAATGGGGTATTGAAAGTTTATCACAAACGTCACCGCTGATACGATTTCTCATAATGAAATTCCGGTTAATAAGGCATTGAGTAAAATACTTTAAGACATACTACGGCCAACAACATTGCAGTTTTAAGTTGCATGTCTGCATTGTATTGGCCGCGCGGGACTAGCCGAGCGGTTTGAGGCGCGTCAGTCAGGGACTGTGCGGCTGGTCCCAGTGGAGGTTCGAGTCCTCCCTTGGGCATGGGTGTGTGTTTGTCAAATGGCTCTGAGCACTATGGGACTTAACTTCTAAGGTCATCAGTCCCCTAGAACTTAGAATACTTAAACCTAACTAACCTAAGGACATCACACACATCCATGCCCGTACCGGTCTCGCGGTTCCAGAATGTAGCGCCTAGAACCGCTCGGCCACCCCGGGCGGCGTGTGTTTGTCCTTAGGATAATTTAGTTTAAGTAGTGTGTAAGCTTAGTGACTGATGGCCCTAGCAGTTAAGTCCCCTAAAATTTCACATACATTTGAACATTTGGGCATTGTATTGCAGTGGCCAAGGACGTGGATTACAGAGTCGTAGGAACTAGGTCCCGCCATATGATATTATTGTTTCTTCACATTAGCTTTTTTAACACAGTCTGGGATTTTTTTGTGAAAGTAATACAAATACAAATAAATGAGAAGCAGTCTTGATCGCATAAATTTTTTTAATGTGGTGAACGGTTTCGATCTTATAAGATCATCTTCAGGCCATAGATGTCTGCTGGGGGCGATGGGGCATGGCAACCCTCTTGCAAAGGGGTTACCAAGCGTCTCCGCCTCCAGCAGACATCTATGGTCTGAAGATGATCTTATAAGATCGAAACCGGTCACCACATTAAAAAAATTTATGCGATCAAGACTGCTTCTCATTTATTTATAATAATTGTACATCGCTGTTTCCTATAATAAGAACTATGTTCTTTAAAACGTTAATACCTGTATGTTCGGCAATATTCTGTGTTATTTACATATAAATGCCTGCTCTACCTACCATCACCTTTTACACGTTACAATAATAGAAATTATCCTACGGAGTAGAAGGAGTTGTCAAGGAGAAACTTTTTAGTCTGTTTCCAAATGTTACTTTTCTGACTGTCAGGCGTTTTATATCACTGGGTAAGTGATCAAAAATTTTAGTTGTGACATTGGGCACCGCTTTTGGTTCTGAAGACAACCTGAATGTGGAATAATGTATGTCATCTTACCTTCTCATAATGTAATTATGTACATCATTGTTACTTTCGAACTGCAGTGGATTATTTACGACAAACTGCACGAGGGAATAATTATACAATGAAGCAGTAGGCAGGATGTCCAACTATTTAAAAAGATGTCTACAAGATGATCGTGGGTGGGCATCACATATTATCCTTACAGCACGTTCCAAACAGTGAAGACTTTCTTCCTTAAAGATGAGTTACCGTAGAGCATTATTCAGTATGAAATTATTGAATCAAAATATGCAAAATGTCTCAGCTTGCTGATTTGTCTCCCCTCCCCCCAAGACTTGCAGTGGTTCTAAGTGCAAATGCGGCAGAACTGAGTTGTTTCTAGGAGTTCCAAAATGTGCTTTTTGCAATTTAAATTCTCATCAGTATGAAGGCTTACGGATTTTGAAGTTTCCACCCTACTTATTATGTGTTCACCATGTATTACACTTATCATTGGTGTTGTACCCCTAGATGTACTACATAATTGAATATATTGTGCCTTCTTAAAATTTAGAGTGAGACCATTCGCAAAACAGGTCAATAATGCTTTTAAGATCATTTACGATTTCTTCTGTTTCATGCTTGGATTGATTACAATACTAGTGTCATCTGAAAAAAAAAGACCTCTATCACCTTTCGAGGGGTTTGACAGTGGCACATTTCAGTCTCTCTGAGAAAAAAATGCATTGCGTTAGTGATGCATTACATACTTCACATTAGACAGGGCTTATTACATAGGAGCAAATCTTTAGTACTCTATTGGAAACACTATCAAAATTAGATGCGCTTTTAGTTTTGAGAGAATTAAAATTTATTTAACTGCAGAAGGAGAATTTGATGATACATTCATATGACTGAATTTTTCGGTAGTTTCTTTTTCAACATACTGCTGCCATTTCTCTCTTGACCTGCTTGTCTCTATACTTTCTACTATATTTAAGAAATAATTATTGATTATATTTGCTACCTGTGTCTCACCATTTATATTATTACCTTTCTGCTGTAGCCCGTTATTTATTAGGGACCTTTGAAAAAATAAGACGTACTTCTTGAACCCAACTGGTGAGGAGACTTAACCTACTCCTTCAGAACTCACACTACTAACTTGTTTTACGTCCAACCCGTTACCTACTATATCCTGATGTTGCTGGTATGTTGCTGCTGCTACTTATTACTATGCACTGTAACATAGATTCATTTCCCTCTACACTGACATTCTCTTTATGGGGCAAATCGCATGCTCTACATCTTCAGGCCGCTTCACTTCATAATCACTCTGTGAGACAGTCCTACCACATGTTCGTTGATTCTGTATTCCCTATGTGCTTGTTCGAACACATAAATTTCATAAGTGGTAATACAGTTCTTTCTCTCCTGATGGTGGTGTACTTGCTGTATCATGTGTAAGTCGACGTGCAAGGCTGCCGACAATGTAGGATGGGGTTTAATTTATGCACCTGTCACCGGTGTATGTCCGCCTGTCCCACCAAACCATTTGCTAACACTTAATCTCCGAGTTCCTAAACACTGCAAACAAGCTGTTCTTCCATTCTTGGTCACTGTAGCAACTTGTGTTTGATATGAAATACAACAATGGCAATCAATGTTACTCCGTTCCCATGAACAATGTAATAATTATTTGCGGTTAAATACATGTTTTTAAACAAGGCTAATGGAATTTAGTCGAATTAAGCCGGGTGATGCTGAGCGAATTAGATTAGGAAATGAGACACTTAAAGTAGTAAAGGAGTTTTGCTATTTGGGGAGCAAAATAACTGATGATGGTCGCAGTAGAGAGGATATAAAATGTAGACTGGCAAAGGCAAAGAAAGCGTTTCTGAAGAAGAGAAATTTGTTAACATTGAGTACATATTTAAGTGTCAGGAAGTCGTTTCTGAAAGTATTTGTATGGAGTGTAGCCATATATGGAAGTGAAACATGGACGGTAAATAGTTTGGAAGAGAAGAGAAGCTTTCGAAATGTGGTTTTATAGAAGAATGCTGAAGATTAGATGGGTAGATCACATAACTAATGAGGTGGTATTGAATAGAATTGGGGAGAAGAGGAGTTTGTGGCACAACTTGACTGGAAGAAGGGATCGGTTGGTAGGACATGTTCTGATGCATCAAGGGATCACCAATTTAGTATTGGAGGGCAGCGTGGAGGGTAAAAATCGTAGAGGGAGACCAAGAGATGGTTCAAAATGGTTCAAATGGCTCTCAGTGCTATGTGACTTAAAATCTGAGGTCATCAGTCCACTAGAACGTAGAACTACTTAAACCTAACTAACCTAAGGACATCACACACATCCATGCCCGAGGCAGGATTCGAACCTGCGACCGCAGCGGTCGCGCGGTCCAGACTGATGCGCCTAGAGCCGCTCGGCCACTTTGGCCGGCCACCAAGAGATGAATACACTAAACAGGTTCAGAAGGATGTAGGTTGCAGTAGCTACTGGGAGATGAAGCTTGCACGGGTTAGCGTAGCATGGAGAGCTGCATCAAACCAATCTCAGGACTGAAGACCACAACAACAACAACATGTTTTTACTACCGCTAGTTTAGACATAGTTCCTCGCCGTTAATAACTTTCATTTCCTGAGTCGATGAGATTCCAACAGCACACACTAGTGCAGAGGGACTTGGATGTATTATTCTCGCAGATGGTGTAATAGCGCCAAAATTGCTAACAGAGTATAGACTTCGTTTTTTTCTGCTGCCAATTTACAGTAAATTCCATTATTCCATGCTGTTTATCTTGTAGTTAAGAGTCTATGTCTACATCTGTACTTCACTAGTCACCTTAAGGTGTGTGGCGGAGGGTAGTTCGTGTACCACTTTCAACTTCCACTTTCCCTGTTCCAGTCACGAATGGCTTGCGGGAAGAACGACTGCTGGTAAGCCTCCGTGAGAGCTCGTATATCTCTCATTTTATTTTCATGATCTTTTCGTGAGATTTATGTAGAGTGAAACGACATTGGTTGACTCTTCCAGGAACGTACGCTGTCGGTAATTTAACAGTAAAGCACACCATGAAGCATAATGCCTCTTGCAGCGTTTGCCACTGTAGTTGTTCGAGCATCTCTTTGATTCTTTGGCGCTTACTAAATGGATCTCTAACGAAACGCACTGCTCTTCTTTAGATCTTCTATATTTCCTCTATCAATCCTTTCTGGCACAGATCCCACACTGACGAGCAACATTCAAGTATTGGTCGAACGAGGGTTGTGTAAGCTACCAGTTTTGTGGGCGGACTACATTCCCTAAACAATATTCCAATGAATCTCAGTCAGTTATTTTATGTACTTGGCTGCAGCCATTGATTGTCTACAATCGTGTACTCAAACAAGTATGGTTATTTCCGCCTATTTATGGAGAATATGTTATATTTTTTGTGCTCAGGATCAACTGCAAATCCTTGCACCAAGCGTCTATCCTCTGCAGGTATTCCAGCATTTCACTACAGTTTTATAGCGTCGCAATTTCTCTGTATACAAGAGCGTCATTCGCAAAGAGCCTCATGGAACTTCCGATCTTATCCACCAGTTCAATTACATTTACAGTCTAAATTAATGGTCCTGTAACACTCCCTTGTCGTACTTACTTTTAGGTCTGAAGATTCCTGTCTTTTGAGACTGAGATGCTGTGTTGTGTTTGCTAGAAACTCTTCAGTTCAATCACACAGCTGGTCTGGTATGCCGTAAGCTCGTATTTTGTCATTAGGAAGCAGTGTGGATTTGTACTGAACGCCTTCCGGGAGCCAAGGGACAATGCATAAACTTGGGCAGCGTTATTTACTGCTGTCGGGGTCTCGTGGACGAAGAGAGCGAGGTGGGTATCACACGATCGTAGTTTTCGGAACCCATATCGATTCTATGGCTCCAGAAACGTCACAAGAGGAGAGCATGAGGCATGTTCTAAAACTCTACAACACACCGTCGTTACATACATGGGTCTGTGGTTCTGTGCGTCTGTACGAGGACTCTTCTTGAAAATGGAAATGAATTACGCTTTTTCCAACCTTCAAGAACTTTTCGCTCGTCCAGGGATCTATGGTACACTGCTGCTAGAAGAGGAGCAATTTCTTTTCCATACTCTGTGTAGACTCGTACTATTATCCCATCATTCCAATGGCATTTCCTTTGTTGAGCGTTTTCAGTTGCTTTTCTATTCTATGGACACTTATTTCGAAGTGTGCCTGTAGCTAGCTTCAGAACCTAATACAACTGGATGAAAACAAAAGGAGAATTCAGTTGCAATAAGCAGCATCGAACTAGCAACTGAGGAAGAATAACTGCGTATGTTAACAATATCCATTAATTCTTTTTGATTGCGCTTGTTCAGAGATTGCGATTTTCCGCTCGAGTAAGGTCTTCTATATTAAACATTCATTTATTTCCTTTTTGTGACATTGACACACAGAAAATTTTCCAGTCACCAGTTCATTTTTGATCTCAGTCACTCTAATGACTTCTTTTGCATTTAGTTCAACCGTCCTTCTCTCTTATTGTGTCCGGCATCTGATAAATTAACGTCAGGAATTTCCTTTCGTAACGTTCCTCACAACCGAGAAGAGCCCTCCTTTCCGGAAACGCGCGACTGCTACGGTCGCAGGTTCGAATCCTCCCTCGGGCATCAATGTGTGTGGTGTCCTTAGGTTAGTTAGGTTTAAGTAGTTCTAAGTTCTAGGGGACTGATGACCTCCGATGTTAAGTCCCATAGTGCTCAGAGCCAATTGAGAGCCGCCCTTAAGACGTCACTATCATCACATGACAAACATGCCTCAATTCAACGACGTCATCGTGTCCTCTCCACTCCCTCTCCATCTGTCTCCAGACAATCACAGCGTAATAATTTAGTGGGCATTAAAACGGAACACCTAAACACAGCCTAGCATTTTAGCAGGCATTAAAATGAGGCAGATATTCACAATGTAGCTTCACTAAAAATTGTGTAAAAATGGCGCCATTTCGTAGATATATAGTATTTAAATAAAATTAAGCCTCACTTTATTTATGTAGTAATGACGTTATTTTCAAAGATATTCGCCTCTGAATTGCGTACAAAGGCATCATCTTCAACGATATTTGTCAATACTACGATACTTCGGTGTCGAAAAAAATACATAATATTCACATTAATTGGCGCCGTGATAGAAGATAATTGTGTCTGAATTGTGTAAATTGGCGCTATATATATATATATATATATATATATATATATATATATATATATATATATATATATAATCCACACACACACACACACACACACACACACACACACACACACACACACACACACACACACACACACGTGTGTATATATATATATACTTGAGAAACTCATTACGGTCTTACCATTTCCAAAAATTGTGAGAGTTTCCCTTGGACTGGTTCCATCACAACGTAGCTCCACCACTATTTTGTGCGGTACTGAATAAATATAGGAGCTGCCACATGTCTTGCAAGAGGCAGTGACAATGGGCCAGACGAGAGCAGGCCAGTCATATTATTGTTAACACCTATCAAAAGCCTCAATAACCGACCACCTTTGTAGCATTGACAGCTGAGAGACGAAGGAAGGAGCCATACCGACTGCAGTGCCGTGGCCAAATGCGCTAGGTTTTTCGGTTGACGATCGATGGTGCGAACAGCTCGATCGAGGTGACGCCACACATACTCGATTGTGCTTAAAGCTGGGAGTCTGGTGGTCAGGGGAGTACAGAAAACTCATTCTGGTGCTCTTCAAACCACAGATGCACACTGCAAGCAGATTGACACTTTCCACTCTCCTGCTAGTAGATTCCATCGTGCTGAAGAAAAACTGCATCTAGGGGTAGACGTGGTCTCTACGGATAGATGTATAAATGCCTTTGTGCCTTCCAGAGTGACGAGATCAACCAGGAATTGCCCTCCGTCCTGGACCCTTCTGAGGATTGTTGAAGATTGCTTGATTTCAACGTTTCATCTCTCTGTTGGAGCATAAAATATGATTCATCTGAAAAGGCCACCTGTCGCCACTCAGCGGACGCCCAGTTCCGGTACTAACGTGCAAATTCCAGCCTTCGTCGCCGACGAACGGCAGTCAGCATTGGTGCATGAAGCACGCACCTACTGCAAAGGCCATACGCAGCATCATTCGCTGAACGGTCGTTGTGGAGACACTGTTGCTAGTACCTTGGCTCATCTGAGTAAACAGTTGCTCAACAGTTGGACGTCTGTTTGGTCGTACACCTCCCCGCAGCCATTGTTCACCCGTGTCGCCTATAGCCCAAGATGCACCACAGTTGCCTCTGAGCCGGTTTTGGATAGCGTCACTTTGCCATCCACGGTACATTTTAACCACGGCGACATGCGAAAAGCTTACAATGTGAGCCGTTTCGGAAATGCTTCCAGCCTTGGCCCGAAAGCCAATGATCATGCCCTTTTGGACGATTTCCGCATTACGACAACAACTGCACTGTTTTCCACGTCTCCCCTCCACTGCTTTTTTCCCCATCTGCCGTCTGTGACTGGTAATTGCACGCTGACGTTGAACATACACGGTGATCACATTAATGTGACTGGACTGTGTAGTTAAGTCAGGGTCTAACTACTGTTAGCATGCGAACAGACGATATGACAATGGGAACTTACTAAATCACTGACTATACAGCAGAAAGACTGCACTATTGAAGCCAGTAGCCCAATCACTTCATACCCGCACCATAGCGTGTGGCGGGGCCACACGATAGGAATCAATGCCTTAAAAAAAAATAAAAACAAGTATGACCAAGCCCATATAAATTGCCGTCATTATGCCGTTAGGCTGCCACACACTATGCATGGAGATGTATGTCGGTCGACATGTCGACATGATTCTGCAAGCTGCCACCACGAGACCTGACAACAGGCCTCCTGCCAGCTCTGAGTCCGACGCTGGGGACTGAGCACCTTCCGGCCAGTGGGTCACCCCTGAACCTACTTCCAGTCATTGCCTGCTTCCTACCATGGAGGGCATCTGTTCGAGGCCAGGCTGGTTCAGCTGCCCACCCGCCTTCACCTGTGTGGGCACACTGTCGCTGTCTGCCCCGCTTGGAAGAATGGGTACTACTGCTGAGAACTGACTTCCTCTGTGGAGGCCACGGTGGAATCCCACGCCTTTTTGTGCAATCTGGCCTGAGCTGCAAAGCTGAGCGCAGATGGCGTACATGCAGCCACATCAGCATTCGTCATGCGTTGATGGTATCACAGGACGCCGTGCGCCAGCTGCCTCCATCATCATCTTCACACTCACTGTTGCTGTCAGCACACGTCCTGGAGAGCGTTGTCACCGCAGAGCGTCACAGCGACTGTTGCAGTTTGTTCATGCACGCCAAGACCGTAGGATCGTACGCAGTGCCGTAGGGGACCGCACCACCACTTCCCAGCAAATTAGGGACACTGTTGCTCCTGGGGTATCGGCGAGGACCATTCGCAACCGTCTCCATGAAGCTGGGCTACGGTCTCGCACACCGTTAGGCCGTCTTCCGCTCACGCCCCAACATCGTGCAGCCCACCTCCAGTGGTGTCGCGACAGGCGTGAATGGAGGGACGAATGGAGACGTGTCGTCTTCAGCGATGAGAGTCGCTTCTGCCTTGGTGCCAATGATGGTCGTATGCGTGTTTGGCGCCGTGCAGGTGAGCGCCACAATCAGGACTGCATACGACCGAGGCACACAGGGCCAACACCCGCCATCATGGTGTGGGGAGCGATCTCCTACACTGGCCGTACACCTCTGGTGATCATCGAGGGGGACACTGAATAGTGCACGGTACATCCAAACCGTCATCGAACCCATCGTTCTACCATTCCTAGACCGGCAAGGGAACTTGCTGTTCCAACAAGACAATGCACGTCCGCATGTATCCCGTGCCACCCAACGTGCTCTAGAAGGTGTAAGTCAACTACCCTGGCCAGCAAGATCTCCGGATCTGTCCCCCATTGAGCATGTTTGGGACTGGATGAAGCGTCGTCTCACGCGGTCTGCACGTTCAGCACGAATGCTGGTCCAACTGAGGCGCCAGGTGGAAATGGCATGGCAAGCCGTTCCACAGGACTACATCCAGCATCTCTACGATCGTCTCCATGGGAGAATAGCAGCCTGCATTGCTGCGAAAGGTGGATATACACTGTACTAGTGCCGACATTGTGCATGCTCTGTTGCCTGTGTCTATGTGCCTGTGGTTCTGTCAGTGTGATCATGTGATGTATCTGACCCCAGGAATGTGTCAATGAAGTTTCCCCTTCCTGGGACAATGAATTCACGGTATTCTTATTTCAATTTCCAGGAGTGTATAAGTGTAAGTTTTCGCTTTATTACTATGGACAATATGCCTTGTCATGAGGAGGGGATGCGGTTCATTACCTAGAAGTGTATAAGGTGTTACCCGTGTGTAGTGTTTCAGGAGGTGACGCTGAGATGCAGTGAGGAATATTGTGATAATGTTACTTGATTATGATGGTGTTATTTGATTTTGTTTCCTTCAGTGTTGTTTGTGTAGCTGAAAGAGGGTTAGTCACGTCGTTGTCAAGGCCAAAGGAGGCTACCCTGAGGGGAAATACGGGAAATTAGGGCGCTCCAGTTAGCTTTGTTGCGAGCAGACAATGCAAGTATGTCAGACGAGATCGCAGCTATATGAGTAGACCAGGAATATATAGCAGAAAAAAATAAGGTTGGGGAAAAAATCATAGCCGGCGCTGTAGAATTACTTCAAATCATACTGAGAAGAAGCAGAAAGATTCTGACGAGTGGTTGGCTAAAAACGAGCGCACATGTTTCTCCGGTGATAACGAATTTGAGGCATTTGAGAAGGCTTGAAAGAAGGTAAAAGGCTGATACCTGGGCAGATGTAGGGAGTGCTGTTTTTAATATCGGCTAATTTCGCAGGTTGCGTTTATTTTACCTAAAACAGTATAAACAGATGACAGTAAAGTGGAAAAAATGTAAAGAATACAGAACGTAAACAACTGCAACACGCACAATGGTAGAGAAAAATGTTCTTCGTTTTTTTCCAACTTAACGGATTAGCATAGATGTTCCGACAACTGGTTAATGTGCTCAATATGGAATGTCACAACCTCTGGCAGCAATACAGGCCTGGCAACAGCGAGAGATTCTGTGAATCATTTCATCAATCTCACGCTGAGGCAATAACGCCCTATCTTGCTGCAGAGCTTTTCGCAAGTCTTGGAGAGTGGTTAGTGGATGATGTCGTGATGCAAGCCGTCTCCCTAGTACACCCCAGACATGTTCTAGGATATTAAAATCTGAAGAGCGAGCAGGTCACGCAATGCATGCAATATCATCCATTTCCAAGGAAACATCAACCATTTATGCTCTATGAGGTCGAGCAGTATCGTCCATCAGTACGAAGTCTGGGCCCACAGCATCTCGCAATAACCGTACATGAGGTCCCAAGACCTCGTCACGGTACATGAGAGCAGTTAAAACTTCCATATTCACCCGTACAATTTCGTGAAGAGGTTTTCCGATGTCAAAATAATCCCTACCTATACCATTAGGAATCCTCCTCAATATCGGACTCGTTCTAAAATTTTGGGTCCCGAAATCATGTTCCACATTCCCTCCAGATTCGAATCCGTCGAGAATCACTCTCGCAAACCAAATTGGGCCTTATCTGTGAAAAGAACATTGCCCCACTGTACGACCGCCCAAGTAGTATGTTGACGACTCCACTCTAGACATTCCCATCTGTGAAGACGTGTCAGAGGTACTCATACAGCAGGTCTCCGACAATAAAAGTCACTCTACTGAAGCATTCTGTAAACCGTTTGCCTCGATACAACACGTCCAATGGATGCTGCAGGGTCAGATACCAGCTGCCGTGCAGTATGGCTGTACCGTCGTGCACCTACAGCCACATAACGGTTCTCTCTTTCTGATGTCGCACGTGGTCGACCCGTTTGATAAGTGACATGACGTCATTGTTGGCGTGGTTGGCCGTTGACTGGAATGCCATCTTACGTACAGATCACGGTCGTACGGACATCTGATGACAGTTTGTATGATTCTATCGTGAATTAGCGAAAGTACGGGGAAACAGCAGTGTATAGTATTCGGCTGACTTTCCCTTTCCGGCCATGCAATTTGCAACCCTCTGTCGTAAGAGGGTTCCGAAATGTACCGTGCAGCATGTCCGTGTGTAACGCACTTGCGCCAGTGTATGAGAAACAGCGTGCCGTAATCAAGTTTCCAAGCGCAGAAAACAAAGCACGCATTCGAAGATTTTTTTCCGCTCATGGAGCACCTCTCCTTCAGCATGACAATGCCAGCCCATGCACGAGCGTTGCGACATCTGCAACAATCCGACGCCTTGGGTTCACTGTCATTGATCATACTTCAAAGAGTCTCGAGTTCCATCTTGGCTCCAAGCGATTTTCATCTGCAGAGGTGAGTTTGTCAAACATCCTACAGTGGTGGTATCAGCAAGCTCGTCTCTTGTTGTCAGAAATGTGATCGCCGCCAGGACGACTATGTAGAATGGTTCAAATGGCTCTGAGCACTATGGGACTCAACTGCTGTGGTCATCAGTCCCCTAGAACTTAGAACTACTTAAACCTAACTAACCTAAGGACATCACACACATCCATGCCCGAGGCAGGATTCGAACCTGCGACCGTAGCAGTCGCACGGTTCCGGACTGCGCGCCTAGAACCGCGAGACCACCGCGGCCGGCCTACTATGTAGAGAAATACATATGTAGACATGAAGAATAAAGATGTTAAATGTTAATAATCTTTGTTTCATTTAAAGAGCTTTAAGAGCTTTTACAAATAAAATTCGGAGACATTACTTTTAATCACCCCATAGTAGTAACATTGTAGAAGTTAAGGCTTCAAGATCATGTGAAAATGTTTTGCTTTCGCCTAGTACTGGCGGTGATGTATATCGTTCTGCTGACAGACGACGCGCCACAGACACTCAGACAGTTCAGCACCTGCGGCCAGTTCAGTTTCTACATTTAAGCTACGGAGTACCACTGCATGCGTTCCATGTAGAAGAATGCAATTCCGACATGGCAGTCACTGTTTACGGGGAACTAGACGAGTGCCTGCATACTTACTTTCAGGCAGAGTGACAATATCAGTGGCTGCCAAGAGAGCGAAAAAGTTGTTTAGATGTCACTACAGGAATTCAAATGTCATGCAACAGATTGTTACCAGAAGTTAAGTAAAGTTTATGTCATAGCTCTGAATAAGTTTTGTTTGTTGTTTCCTATGTGTTGCCTCATTTGTGTTCTTGTGCCACGCTGTGAAGCAAGTGCATGATTTGATGGTACTAGCGTGAAATTTGGCGACACCTACAACGTGCTGACATGAGGACAGTTTCCAACCGATTTCTCATACACAAACAGCAGTTGACCCGCATTGCCTGGTGAAAAGTAGTTGTGATGCCCCGTGTAAGGAGGAAAAATACGTACCATCACGTTTCCGACTTTGATAAAGGTCGGATTGTAGTCTATCGCGATTGCGGTTTATCGTATCGCGACATTGCTACTCGCGTTGGTCGAGATCCAATGACTGTTAGCAGAATATGGAATCGGTGGGTTCAAGAGGGTAAGAGGGTAATACGGAACGCCGTGCTGGATCCAAACGGCTTCGTATTACTAGCAGTCGAGATGACAGGCATCTTATCTGCATGGCTGTAACGGAGTGTGCACCAACGTCTCGATCCCTGAGTCAACAAATGGGGACGTTTGCAAGACAACAACCATCTACAACAGTTCAACGACGTTTCCAGCAGCACGGACTATCAGCTCGGAGACCATGGCTGCGGTTATCCTTGACGCTGCATCACAGACAGGAGCGCCTGCGATGGTGTACTCAACGACTAATCTGGGTGCACGAATGGCAAAACGTCATTTTGTCGGATGAATCTAGGTTCTGTTTACAGCATCATGATGGTCGCATCCGTGCGGTGAAGGCACATTGGAAGCGTGTATTCGTCATCGTCATACTGTCGTATCACCCGGCGTGATGGTATGGGGCGCCATTGGTTACACGTCTCGGTCACCTCTTATTCGCATTAATGGCACTTTGAGCAATGGACGTTACATTTCAGATGTGTTACGAAGCGGGACTCTACCCTTCATTCGATCCCTGCGAAACCCTACATTTCAGCAGGATAATGCACGACCGCCTTTCTGGATACAGAAAACGTTCGACTGCTGCCCTGGCGATCGCATTCTCCAGATCTCTCATCAATAGGAAACGTCTGATCAATGGTGGCAGAGCACTTGGCTCGTCACAATACGCCAGTCACTATTCTTGATGCCGGCTGGTGTGGCCGTGCGGTTCTAGGCGCTTCAATCTGGAACCGCGTGACTGCTACTGTCGCAGGTTCGAATCCTACCTTGGGCATGGATGTGTGTGATGTCCTTAGATTAGTTAGGTTTAAGTAGTTCTAAGTTCTAGGGGACTGATGACCACAGATGTTAAGTCCCATAGTGCTCAGAACCATTTGAACCAAGTACTCTTGATGAACTGTGGTACCGTGTTGAAGCTGCATGGGCAGCTGTACCTGTACACGCCATCAAAGCTCTGTTTGACTCAATGCCGTTATTACGGCCAGAGGTGGTTGTTCTGGGTACTGATTTCTCAGGATCTATGCACCCTAATTGCGTGAAAATGTAATCACATGTCAGTTCTAGTATTATATTTGTCCAATGAATGCCCGTTTATCATGTGCATTTCTTCTTGGTGTAGCAATTTTTAATGGCCAGTAGTGTAGTATTATCTCTTATAAGCGAAGATATAGTTTTTTTCTCTAAACTTTATATTCCTTTTAAATTTCAGTCCTATTTTCCTGATGACATTTTAAAAACATCACTATTCATATTAAAAATAACATCAGGTGATGCAAAATATATATTTAGGTACAACTCTAAAACTTCAGCTTTCTATAGTATGTGCATAGAAACTGAGAAAATGTTCCTTTTGTATTGAAAAATGAAATAAAAGAAAACGGAGTCCAAAGTTGTGACATAAAAACATGCCTGCTGCGTAGATTGTATCATAAGGATCCTCTTCATGTTCCAATCGTAATTTGTCACACAGAGTCAGTTGGACATTCCATCTGATGTGGCCAAAGGTATTAAAATTGCCAAATGGCTGGTGGAAATAGATACTGTGACGAAAGGATGTGAGGACCATAGGCGCTTTGCTTTTGATGTTAAGTGTTACAGATTAGGACTTAAGGACTGTCTGCAGAAGCAATGCCACCAACAAGATCGTCATCAGTATGGTAAAACTGGTCACAAGGCATGGTACTGCAGGAATAAAAAAAGGAAAACATCATGAGAAAAAGCATCCGTTAAACGGAAACGTCAATCCATTGCCTGTCTGAAGGCAATCCCATTACAACGGAAAGCTGGACATACGTATACAGATATAGAATGCTGCTTGTCAGACATAGTACAGGGCGGGGAACATAGTGCTCAGCAGTCGTGAGTGTACATGTGTCAGTCGTTAGTCTGGACCTCTTAGGCAGGAAGAGAGAGAGGGCTCCACGATAAAGGTTACGTGGAGTAAGTGACTATGACATGAAGTTATTAGGGAAAACACTACTTGACTATCACTGGAACAGAGTTTTTAGGAATACATGGAAGTGCTGCCAAATGTTGGTGAAGGTTGTAGGGGAACTGGGAACAACAGCAAGCGAGGGAGGGCCATGCTGGCTCTGCAGCTATCGATACTCATTCAGAGATGCTAACTTTTCGGCGCTTGTGGGTCGGTCGCGAGGTGGCACGGCGGCGAGCGGATCGACGGGCGAGCGTGAGAGGTTGTTTGGAGATGGGGACGAGACGGTGCGATTGCGCGAGGAGGGGAGGTAACCTGGTCGGTGAAGAGGTGTTTTGAAAATGACTGTACAGGCGACAGTTGTACCGGCTGTATCTTGAGATGGTCTGCGCAGCCAAGCAGTTGGTGGCCGTTAACCGAGTACACTTTATCGGGAGATTGTACTGGTGACCTGCTTCTCTCATGCTGTTGGACGATTGTTTCGCTGACCTGATAAGGTGACATCATTCGATTTATGCCTTTCACTGGCCATGCATTTTCTGCCTTCCGTATTACAAGTGTACCTCACCTGAGAAACTGTTAGCTAGTGCTGAGTTATGAAAATCTGTTAGTAATCCATGTTGTGGTCGGATCCTACGCAATTTGTTGCATCATCCCTATCGAACAGTTGTTTCTTGTTGTCTAGAAGCGTCGCCGTTCTGCCTTACCTTCCAAGCCGTGAGGCTTACTGTGTATAATGTTTTAAAACTGTTTAGTTTGTTCCAGACAATATTGTGGATCTTGAACTGTATGACATATCAAATTACGCTAACTCCGTGAGACATTTGTGCCGAGGTTTGAATGTCAGTATCCACCAAGGGCTCGATTATCTTAAGGATAAAATATCATTTGGTGTTTTTTGGGGGCATCACGTATGGAAGTGAGCTCAATCGGTTACTTAAAATACCACAACCGTGAGTATTGTTTAACTGTTAATTGTAAGCTAATTTAGCAGTCACCATTTGTTTTAACTCTTGCGATACTGGTACTATGCCGTTTTATTTAAAGTTGTTTTAAGTGATTGATTTTGGTTTTAGCACTGTTTGAGACACTTGGTTGTAGAGTGTTGTTGCTGCGTCAGCACACGCGATTTGGTGGGATATAATTGTTGACAATTTGTTCTACATCTGTGCCTAGGTTGTGGCTCTGGGCTACACCAAGTTCTCGCTTGTTTTGCATCTGACAGACTTGAATGTTTCTTTAAGGCCCAGGTGCACCCAATGACAGCCCTCCGAGTTAACCGTTCGGGGAGAGGGGCACCTGGGGAATGAAGTCGGACGCACCTACCGTACTTCGGGTCCTCGGTCGGGCTGATAAACCGGGCCCGAGCGGCACAACCAGGTGTGGCCCGTGTTGGCTGCTCCGCAGTACGTTCATGTCCGCACTTGGCCATTACCTGTGAACTATTTCTATGAGAAGTGTCTGGTGTATATTATTGCCTGTCTAGTTGAGAGTCCGTATCTAAGTTTACTGTTTCTTTTGAACCAATAGATTTGGGCAAGGTTTTAAAACTGTCTGTAAATGAACTTAGGATAGTCCTTTGGGCGTGCAGTGTTTTCTATTTTCTATAAGAAAGGTATTACCTTTTTAATTCTAAAAGCCGTTATACATTAATTCGTAATTAAAGCCATCTGGCTTCATGTATAAATGTTCTCTCACTGGGAGTTTATTATTGTAAATGTTATTTCTTCACTATTTTGTTAATACAAAATATAGTTACTCAGAGTTCATATGTAAGGTTAGCCTTTTTTTAAAAAACGAGTGTATTTGGGCAAGGTCTGAAACTGTAAGTGAACTCAGGGTAGCCCTTTAGGCGTTCAGTGTATTCTATTTCTTATGAAAAGGTATTATCTTTCTCATTTGAAAAGTTGTTGAACTTTCTTTGGTATTTAAAGCCAAGTGATACGCTTCATGTAAAAATTTTCTCTCACTTGAAGTTTATTATAATTGTTATTTCTGTTGACTGACTTCAATAAATATTGTGAGCAATAAAATGTGAATGCTCCCCTGCCCCAAGGTCCAGTCCTTCTGCTTAGTCCTTTGAGCGTTTTATGATACGTCGAGGTAATACCGGTTTTAAAGGGTATGATGCAAGGTACACCATTCAGGACAGTATTACCAACTGAACTGTGGCCATGTATGCTGAAGATTAGTTCGCATGATAACATACCACCAGGTACAGGAAAGCTGGTTTGTATTCCTGTGGATACCGATACATCCAAGAAATTTCGTGTATGGTGAAGCCACTACAGAGTAACGAAGAGTTCGATAAAATCCCCTGTTTTCTATGCAGAAGCATAAATTATAGGTTTAAATGGACAGTTTATGGTTTCTGTTGTCCTAGATAATTTTAGGATAGATAAGATCAGTCTGCCAAAGGGCTTGCTGATTTCTAATTAAGATGTTCTGGGTCAAGAATACATAGATAGGTCATGTGATGACCTGAGTCACAAGTAAACTGTTAATGGATCTGCAATGTGTAAGAAAGTGAATAACTTCTGAGGAAGTGAGAGAAAAGCAATAGAAGCATTGTTGCTCCGACTTTTAGATTTTTTAACAAACTGTCTTTTACCAGTGCCACCTGTTATGCACATAGGTAACAATACTCCAGTCTATAGAAAACCATATCATGTTCCCTAGTGTTTGCAACTGTTAATTGAAGAATTTATTGACAAGGGAATAATAGAAAATAATGACAGCCCACGGGGTGCAAATCATCATTGTTCCAAAAAGATCACCAAATGGTATGTAGTACAGATTGTGTAGTGATTACAGATGTCAAAGTCAAAACCCTCATTGATGCATACCCGGTTCCCAATATTCTGGAGACATTGGACAGTCTGGGTCAATGCATATACTTTTCATTGATGGGCCTAACAAATAAGTATCACGAATTAGAGGTAGTTCCAGACAATACACCGTAAACTGCCTTCACGACACCATCAGGCCATTACCAGTACTGGAGAATGCCATTTGGACTTAAAAATGCACCAGCTACATTCCAGAGACTGTTGTATGGCGTACTTTATGAACTGAAACCTAAGACAAAATCGTCGTATTTTTTAAATACATGGAGGAACATGTCAAGCGTTGGGAGAAGTATTTAACAGACAATGAACAGCACATTTAACCGTCAGCGCCGATGAACACCATTTTGCACAAGCAAAAGTGAAATACCTTGGCTATGTAATTAGTGCAGAAGATATAAAAACTGATGCCTGATTAATTTCAGCAGTCCGTGACTTCACAATACTGCATGCACCCGAACAACTTCAGTCATTTTTAGGTCTATGAAATTACAGGAGATTCATTAAAAATTTTGCAAAAATTACTGAGCCATTGAGCCCATTGTTGCGAAAAGGTGTAAAATTCGAATGGAAAACAGACTGCCAAACAGAATTTGAGACATAGAAGAAAATTCTGACATCAGATCGAATACTTATATTCCCAGGTTTCGAAAAAGAATTCGTCCTTTCATATCATGCTAGTAGTATCATGCTAGGGTGTATTCTCAGTTAGAATGTAGATGGTAAGGAATACCCTGTCGCCTATGCATCTATGTAACTTAACAAGGCAGAACAAAATTGTTCTGTGACAGAAAAGGAGATGCTAGCTGTGATTTATAGAATTACATGCTTTTGTTATGTGCATGGCAAAAAGTTCAAAGTAATAACAGACCACACATCGCTAAAGTCGCTGTTAGAATTAAAGCATCCTTCTGGTAGATAACGAGGTGGGCACTCAAACTGAGTGAATCTGACTATCAAGTAATTCATACACTAGGAAGGAAACCATCAAATGTGGACCCATTAAGCAGAAAACTCTGAGTACTATAAGCAATAGGCAACACTATAGAGTGACAGAGTGCCAAGCATTTAAACTGCAACCACAGTTCGTTATGCACGATGGCTTACTCTGCAGAGGGACAAAGTGTGGACCACTTGTAATAATTCCAGCAGAGTTTAGGGACGAAGTTAAAAAAAACCGTAGAACTAGGCAACGTGATTGCGGAAGAGAATATAAGAACTTGTATACGTAGTACACAAAGGGCTGATCTTAGCCACAGAAAATTTCCATTGCAATGACTGACAGAAACGTACAAACTTTGTGAAATGCTTAGACTGGATGTCTCTGAGCCTTTTAGTAAAAACCATGCAGGAAACAAGCACACATTGGCAGTAATGGATCACTTTTCCTGGTATATCAAAATGTTACCAATCCCAGACCAACAAACTAACATAGAAGCAATTGGATTCACAATTCTGTAGTACCAGATACCGTAATAACAGAACAAGGTATAAATTTAATATAGGATTTAGTGAAACATTTGTGTCGTTTGCTTCAAATTCGCAATTTAAGAACAAGTCCCTTCCATCCACAAGCAAATGGATGAACAGAAAGAGTTCACAGAACGACTTCTAGAATGTTGAGCCATTACGTTAACAACTAACACGATAATTGGGACACATACCTAGCATTCATAATTTTGTGGTACAGTTATACAGTTTACACCAGCGCCAATCTTTCACCACACGTGGTAGTATACTGCAGAAAAGTGACATCCCTTTTGACATGACAAAACTCAAGCTTGGAGCGAATAGCTAGTCAGTAACAAAACTTGCAAAACGTTTACGTGACGTTCGGCAAAGGGTAAAACAAGCCAACACAAAAGCATTAGAATGTCAGGAATAGAAAGAGAAACGTACAGGGAAACTTCCAGAATACAGAGTTGGACGTAGATATTGTTCACAAACCAATATGCACCAAAAATTCATACCCAAAAACAGTTGAAATGTTTTTGGGTACCACAGACTGTACCAAGTTATTGAAATCACGCCACCAGTAAATGTTAATTTGCAATTGCCAACGAAACATTTGCTGTTCACATAAGCAGAGTGGAAACATTCAAAGGAGCTGTTAATGCTTTATCACAAGTTCCATCGTTTGCACTAGTCTCGAAAAACGAGTCCAAAAACGATAGGAAACGAATATCTGTTGACGATCTAGAGATACACAATATGCCTTATCCACTCATATCGAGAAATAAGAATTTATGATGAGATTTTTTTATGTTGTTTTAGACTTTTCTGCGCAAGCGTTATCTTTAAGTGTTGCTATGTATTTATTGAAGTAATATGTACGATTTAGTTCAGAAGTTTTGTACTGAGTAGGGTAGGGTTTATTTTCTTTTCATTACGTGTACAGATTTTCGAAAAGTCAAGGAACTGATGAGATACTTCTTTGTCTTATGTGGCGAACCATTATGGAGACACAGGAAAGTTACCAGAGTCCTAATAACGCTTCTCTTCATGAATGAAGGAAGGAGTACTGAATACAGCTCGGAACCAGCTATTCAGTTGTGGGTTATTGTTCTCCAGACAACCGGATGTATCAGTGGACGTTAAGATTAACCTTCGACATGTGGGAAATGCGTAGTGAGGTACGCAGATTACAGGGGGATTACGGAATTACATGAAGAAGCGTCGAAAGAAAATATTTTGCAGGAAATACACAAAGAGAGTCATGAGCTAAGATTTTCATATAAGAAACGGAGAGCATAGCTAAATCAGTTGACAGAAACGGGACCATAAACATATTTTTTTTTAATATTTGCTTTTCGTACCTGATTATACAGCCACCCGAACAGTGGAAAGACGCTACGACAGTGTGCTTGACAACTCAATAATCACTGGGTTCAATTTTTATGCTGGTACGAAGTTGCATAGGCCTAGACCTGTCATTGGACATTGATCAGAAAAAAATGGGATGGCTATATGCAGGAGGGAAGATACTGACAACCGTCTTCGGTATGGCAGACAATGCAGATAAACAAAATTAGCTCAATTACAAGACTGTATAAAAGAAAGCATCACAATTTGACCTGTCAGAGTGATACACACTAACGTACATGCGTATGAAGTACAATGTTATTTTAGGAAACCGGAGGTACCACTGCGTCAAAGAGAAGTGATAAGTCCACAATCGTATTTACAGAGTGTTAGAGCACATTGAATAAATCCAATTTCCACACTGGAAGTTGTCATAGTAAAAACCGTTACTAAAATGGAATGCCCACGGGCGTATACCAAAATAGAACAACGAAACAATGGTTACTAAACGGTACAACTGGCGATATAACAGGAGCACAATTTCGTCTTTCAGTTACGATCACGGGTACGACATGGTCCAGTTCTCGCAACCTACGTTTTATTGGCCGGAAAACCGTCAGAAATGTTACCCACACAAAACATAACTTTCCTCAACAACACCGTAAACCCCGATTTACTGTGCTCGCTACACGATCTGTTGCGCCACAAAACGGACTTATTACCGCAGAACAAATGATGCACCACATTCAGAGGTACAGAGAAAAACAGTGACATGACATCACGATCACAAGCATTTCCACTACCAGTGCTGTCATGCTTCTAACTGTTTATGCATTCTACTTTTGCTTGGGTGTGAAACCACACATTCACCTGAATCACCAAACCCATCAAATAGCTGTCAAGTGGCTAAATAATAGCAACAAAGACTAATAAAGAAGTGCAATGTAGAGTAAGATTGCAAACATATTAGAACATAGGACTCAACAGACAATATAGGTTTAAGAATAGATCAAAAAAACTTTGAATAAGCTTTCCACACGTGAAAATAATAGAAAGTTGTACAGTGTTTAATTATCTATGCCACATGTATTTCATGAGATTGTATCAGATGCAAACTAGGGAAATTCGGGATGAATTTTGTTAAAAAAATGATTCAAATGGCTCTGAGCACTATGCGACTTAACTTCTGAGGTCATCAGTCGCCTAGAACTTAGAACTAATTAAACCTAACTAACCTAAGGACATAATACACATCCATGCCCGAGGCAGGATTCGAACCTGTAGCGGTCGCTCGGTTCCAGACTGTAGCGCCTAGAACCGCACGGCTACACCGTCCGGCTTTGTTAGAAAATGGGGGAATTCTACACAACAGAACTATGTTATTTACAAAGGAAACATTTTCTCGAAGGTCTCTTCAGCCTGTACAAAACCAGGGCAAGCCAAACGAACGCCCCATGTCGCAATCAGAACGACTCACAGACAGAAAGACGACTTTCTGGAAAGCACAATAAACACGGAAAGAATCTCCTCACCTAGCGTATCGAGAATTTCGAATCATAAACATCATTGCAACAGCATAGTTTGATTTCGTAAGAAGAGTAAACTTTTCACAAGAACACCTATCAGCTTGCTGATATGGTGGAAAGGCAACAAGCTGAAACTCTGGAAGCCACTATTACGAAATAGAGGGTTGATGAAGACAGCTGATGAGCCTGGGAGAGTAGGCCACATTGTGAAGAGAATATAACAGCCGCTACAGCTAGCCTCGGCCGCATTAGGAGAGCTGCACTATAAGACGAGCTGTGATCCAACGATATTAACTGCTTGCATGGAAATTATACACTACTGGCTATTAAAATTGCAACACAAATAAGAAATTCAGATGATAAACTGGTATTCATTGGACAAATATATTATACTAGAACTGACATGTGATTACATTTTAACGCAATTTGTATGCATAGATCCTGAGAAATCAGTACCCAGAACAACCACCTCTGGCCGTGATAACGGGCATTGAGTCAAACAGAGCTTGGATGGCGTGTACAGGTACAGCTGCCCATGCAACTTCAACACGATACCACAGTTCATCAAGAGTAGTGACTAGCGAATTGTGACCAGCCAGTTGCTCGGCCACCATTGACCAGATGTTTTCAATTGGTGAGATCTTAAGAATGTGCTGGCCAGGGCAGCAGTCTAACATTTTTTGTTTCCAGAAAGGCCAGTATAGGACCTGCAACATGCGGTCGTGCATTATCCTGCTGAAATGTAGGGTTTCACAGATCGAATGAAGGGTAGAGCCACGGGTCGTAACACCTGAAATGTAACGTCCACTTTTCAGTGCCGTCAATGCGAACAAGAGGTGACCGAGACGTGCAACCAATGGGACCCCATACCACCACGCCGGGTGATACGCCAGTATGGCGATGAACACACGCTTCCAATGGACGTTCACCGCGATGTCGCCAAACACGGTTGCGACCATCATGAAGCTATAAACAGAACCTGGATTCATCCGAAAAAATGACGTTTTGCCATTCGTGCATCCATGTTCGTCGTTGAGTACACCATCGCAGGCGCTCCTGTCTGTGATGCAGCTTCAAGGGTAACCGCAGCCATGATCTGCGAGCTGATAGTCCATGCTGCTGCAAACGTCGTCGAACTGTTCGTGCAGATGGTTGTTGTCTTGCAAACGTCCCCATCTGTTGACTCAGAGACCGAGACGTGGCTGCACGATCCGTTACAGCCATGCGGATAAGATGCCTGTCATTTCGAATGCTAGTGATACGATGCCGTTGGGATCCAGCACGGCGTTCCGTATTACCCTCCTGAACCCACCGATTCCATATTCTGCTAACAGTCATTGGATCTCGACCAACACAAACTAATCTCGAGTGGGTAACAGATTTTTAGGGTATGACGAGGAAATGCAAATTCAAATGTGCATGTGGTGCTTTATATTCAGAGGTTATATTGCGTGATGTGATCGTGTGCATTGTAAATTATGGCGAACTCGGAGTAAAGATTTTGAAACAATCCGATCCATCTTTTCAGCTGATAGTACAAATACTAGATCAGTACGATTCAGACGCCCTGTCGGCCGTTAAAATTGAGCAGCCATCAATTTGTTGGGTTGAGTCCCTTGTTGGCGACCGGCCAATTCAGTGGCAGCTTCTGGTCGCCACACCGCGTAAACACCTCTCCACGCCGCATAAGCAGCTCGCTAAACAGGCGAACAGTATTATGTCTTGCCTTCGGTGTTATTCACGGCACAAACGCCAAGACTGCCCCTCTCGACAAGTACAGTGTTACGCTTGTGGTAGGAAAGGACATGTACAATCCGTATGTTTGCAACGGAACAACCATAAGAATTCGGCCCACTCACAAAAATCTAGTCACAAGGCCCATTCATTAATGCAGAATATTCAAAGTCTGCAACAGGCATTAACAAAACTAGCAAGCATACAGTTTCCTCACTGATATGCCAGTCCAACAAACTTTATGTTCATTTGCTTCTTTGTGGGAAATTTCAGATGGACACGGATGCCTCTCTCACAGTGCTAAATCGCCAAACATATGATCTGTTAGGCTTCCCTCGCCTGTCTAAAACGAGCACGAAACTGACGGCTTATAATGGACAAGACATTCCCGTTCTCAGAAAATGTACTTTGCCTGTCATGTATCGCTCGCATATGTGATCAGTGACTTTTACGGTGCTAGAATCACGGGATTGTGAGAACATATTTGGTCTTGATTCATTTGATTTGTTTGGCTTTAACATTCAAGACAATGTGTTGTCAGTGTCTGCACTCCGTGCAACAGACAGAGTAGCTAGCATGCTAAAAGAATTCCTGGAACTCTTTTCTGAAGGTTTAGGCAAGGCTAACAATTTTGTTGCACATATTACTCTGAAAAACATTGCTCAGCCGAATTTTTTCTGGGCCAGAGCTGTTCCCTTTGCATTGCCACACCCATAGGATCTCATGGACAGATTAGGCGCTGGTCGCTACTTTTCAAAAACTGATTTTCGCGATGCGTATCTTCAAATACCACTCGATGAAGAACTTCAAAAAGTTTGTGTAGTGAATACTCACTTGGGCGTGTTTAAATATTTGCCTTTGCCTTTAGGCGGTGCTTCTACACCCGCCATTTTCCAACAGTATTTGGAACAGCTGACTGCACAAGTGCCAAACTGTTCAAACTATTTGGACGATGTTGTCGTAGCAGGTCGTACACCAGAAGAAAACCTTGCAAATTTGCGTGTTTCGTGTGTTTTCAGATGCAGGACCGAAGCGTAAACTGGACAAGTGCCATTTTTAAGCCTGAATCGCAGTATCTTGGCCACGTCATAAACAGTCAAAGTGTACATACTCTTCAGTCGCATTTGTTAACCATACGAGATCTGCCAGTTCCTCGCAATGTCACGGAATTGCAGTACTCTTAGGGAAAATGAGCTACTATATTCGGTTCACACCGAATTCTGCATAAATTGCAGCTCCGTTGCATCGCTTCCGTCGCAACTATGTCCCCTTTGTTTGGACAGATGAGTGCCAGGCTGCTTTCCAAAAACTTAAAGATGCATTGCTCAGTGATCAATGCTTAGCTCACTTTGATCCTGACAAACCAGTTGCATTGCAAGTTGACGCTTCCTCTTACGGAATTGATGCAGCGCTTTCGCACAGAACTGGTGATAAAGACAGGCCTATTGCAGTCGCATCGAAAGTGTTATCTAAAGCTCAGTACAACTATTCACAAATTATAAAAGAGGCTTTGGCTATTGTGAATGTTGTCACCAAATTCCACCACTATTTGTATGGCATAAAATTCTACTTAGCAACTGATCACAAGCCTTTGCAGTCCTTGTTTCATTAAACGAAACCGGTTCCTGTCGAACTGCCCAAAAATTGCAAAGATGGGCTTTGTTGTTGTCTCAATACCAGTACGAAATTGTGTATCGTCCGACAGCTCAACATGGTAATGCGGACGCACCTTCACGTCTTCCGATTGCCCCTGATACAGACTTTGATGCTTCTGCTGGATCTTGTTGTCACATCGATGCTCAGGATTCTGAATTGCTTCAATCTTTTCCGCTGAACTATAGGAAAATTGCACAGGCCACGGAAGGTGATTCAGATTTGAACATTTTCCTAACATACATCCGCACATATTGGCCTCGTTCCTTGCATGGCATAAAGAACGCTGTAGTGCGCCGATACTTTGCGTAGCCTCGCTATACAGAAATGTGCGATTCTTGTTCAAAATGACAAAGGACAGTCACGTGTGTTGACCCCTAAAGCCTTGCAAAAATAAGTGTTGCAGTTACTTCACCAAGTAGAGTGGGGGATTGTTCGTACGAAATAGATAGCTCGTCGACACTGTACTTGGCAGAGTATGGACACCCACATAGAAATGATGACGTCACAGTGTCACGCATGTGCGGAAAGTCAGTCCGCTCCTACACAAAAATTCTTTGCCTAGCCTACGTCGCAATCACCACGGCAACGTGTGCACATAGACTTTGAGGGACCTTTTTGGAACAGTCGTTGGTTAATTGTGGTGTATTCGTATAATACGTTTCCTTTTGCTGTGCCAATGAACTCAACAACGTTATGTAGTACAGTTCAGGTGTTGTCCTCTATTTTTTGCCTCGAAGGTTTGCCTGAAGTAATAGTGTCGGACAACGGCCCTCAGTTCAGGTCAGATGAATTTGAAACATTCTGTGAACACAATGACATACAATATCTAACTAGTGCACCGTTCCATCCACAGTGCAACGGCGAAGCGGAAGGTTTGGTCAGAACCCTCAAGCAGCAGATGGCTCCGCACACACCAGGGATCAAGCATTGCAACTGTTTCTCGCCTCGTATCGTTCTCACCCACGAGATGGATCATCTCCTGCGGAACTGCTTCACGGCCGCCGCTATCGGACGCTGCTCCACCTGCCCCACCCTCCTCAGCATCCGGCACCGAAGGAAGGCCGAAGACATAGTTTCGCGCCGCGTGATATTGTGTTTTACTGGGTTTATAGCGACAGCAGACGGTGGGTGCAAGTCGAGATCGTCCTTCGACTTGGCGCTTGCATGTATCTCATTTCAGGTCCGGACAGGAAGCAGCGCCGACATAACAATCAGCTTCATCACTGTCATGTGCACGGTGATTCCCCTGTGTCTCTTCCCCAAGTTTTACGGATCTCGAGGACAGCGCGGCCTTAGCAGCCGCCAGAGTATTACCACAACACTGCAGGACGACCCTATGGAGATGGAGCTTTCGCCTCCTCCGCCTCCTCTCGTCCCACCGATGGAGCGGAACCCGCCCACACCGCAGCCGCCGCGACGCCTTCCCCATCTGGTTATTGGCCTCCGGGGGTGGACGCGTACCTTTTGCTCCTTTTCCAGGGGACGTTTCCTCCAGAGTGAAGGCCAGATGGCAGGGTACAGCCGGAAGCTTGACATCAAATGGTTAAATGGCTCTGAGCACTATAGGACTTAACATCTGAGGTCATCAGTCCCCTAGAACTTAGAACTACTTAAACCTCGCTAACCTAAGGACATCACACACATCCATGCCCGAGGCAGGATTCGAACCTGCGACCGTAGTGGTCGCGCGGTTCCAGACTGAAGCGCCTAGAACCGCTCGGCCACACCGGCCGGCACTTGACATCACCTGCATCTACAGCTTCCGGTCCAGCGCCGCGTCCAGCCTGCGCGCTTTGGGAGGGACGAATGTTCCGGCGTAAAGTCAGCGCTGGCACGTCTATCTGGAACGATACAGCAGAGAAGTCTGTGAAACGACGTCAGCCAATACGTCGCCGAGTAGGACCGCACCAAGACAGGAGCGGCCCCAAGCGCCGCTCTAGCTAGCCTCGGCCGCACTATGAGAGCCGCATTGCAAGACGAACCGTGATCCAGCGATTTAGCTGTGACTTGCGACCTACATTAATTGCTTGCATGAAAATTGTATATATCGAAGGACATTGATTATTTGCATGCCGCCAATTGCTTGCGAGCCCTCTTTGTAAAAAGGCAAAGTTAAGTATTGTCACTTTAATTTACTGTAATAAACTCCATTTGCTTGAATGTTATCTAGCTATCCGAGAAAACAGCTTCCTAGGCACCCTACATTACACAAGTGGACAGGATTCCATAACCGGCCAGCCAAAACGTCACTGCCTCAAATCAGCAGTAAAAAATACTCAGGTTTCTGAGCCTTTGTGTCAATCTTTAGTTTGCTATACACTAGCTACGATGCCAAACCTGTGGTCCGCTGCTACTGTTGGCCAAGATGACATCTGCCTCCGAGACTGCTACCTGTATGGCGTACGGTACACAGTCGCTGCGAGCTGCCGAACTTGCAACCACTGACGAGAACACTTAAGAGACTTCTACCTACAGCTTGATGAGCCGAACTGATGGTACTTTAATAAAAGTACACGTGTCGCATTATTTAGGAAGTGCGGTAATTGCTGCTGCCCCCGACTATGGCTATGAACAGTAATCTGAATCCCTTGCCTTCCTTGCTGAAGGGGCATGCTGTCGATCAACTCCACACCATGCAGGGTGGCTGAGAAATTACCAGAGCACACCTCTTCGATGTCAACGAGGGTGGTCTGGTAATTCACAGTCTCCGTCCTGGGAAGCCACGCCTGTCATACGGTATACACCATTCGCCCATAAGATCTGATCCCGCCCACTACTACGATTACGTAAGCCAGATGCTGAGGGTAACATCTGCAGCAGTTTGCTGGGACAGCGTCAGTAAGCTCTGAGGCCGTGTGCTTCATTGCCGCCTACTTGGGCGCTGACAAAGAGGATACTTGATTTTAAACTTTAATGCATAAATTGTTGTTCCGCTAATGTTGACTCGTTAGCGCCCGGCGCACCGACTGTCCCACTTCACCGGACTCCAGGTTCCATGATCCCTACAAGGTCAGAGGTCTCAACGCAGGCCCCTACAGAATACACGTTGATTTCACCGGCCTGTTCCGGGGAGCTAGGTGATTGCTAGTTGTGGATGCCCTTTCAAACTTTCGATATGTGCCACAGACGGTTACCACCCCAAAAGCGGCTACCATCTGCCCCTCCCATAATTTTTACAATAAAAAGGGAATTTCACACCCTAGTTTCCGGCAATAGCCTTAAATTTAGTGTCTGAGTATCAGGATTTTTGTAAACCCAACAGTGTTGAAAAGCTGAGCGCCGCCCTTTTTCATCCAGCGTACACATTGGACGCCAAGTGGATGGTCAAGACATTCAAAATGTAAATTCGCAAGATAATAACGACAGCTCGCTTCGAAGAAGCACTCACTGGGTTTGTCATAACCTGCTCATCCATCCTCTGTAAATGGGAGTAGTATGGCCGAAATTTTTCACGGATACAGACCTGACACCCTCTACGGCCTGCTGGGTGCAACTCAGCAGGTCCATTACCCATGAGCATGGTCTTATTACTGCATGGTGTCCAATGTACAGGCTTGCACACTCAGATGGAACAATGCAAGGTGTTATCATCGGCAATAGGGGATGACAAGTGTTTGAGGGTGTGGCTGGCTGGGAGCACATCAGTTCCAAGAGCTACGAAACATAGCACCCGCCTCCCTCAGCTGCCAACTGGACATAAGTTATACCATGCCCAGGTGAAGCCTATACAACAACCAGCCTGCCTGCCACCGCTACAACCTATGTCCTGGTTTTAGTCGCTAACAAGGGGTAAAGGGGTTGAAAATGACAAGCAGTGGGAGTCGATGGAGGTGGAACCATTTCCACACTCAACGTCACCTCTGGGCCCCACAAACACCAGAAATGTCCTACCAAACAATGAGCAGATGTTGAACATTCCGATAATAAGGTGAGCAGGCTGATCACGAAGAGGAAATACTATGGGACCTTTTGACGGCGATTCCAGCACACTTCTGATGGGAAGACTTTCTCTTACCAGTAATCCTTCCCTGAAGCTGACGGAATACCTGTAGAAAACAGCACTGTTTGTAGATGTTTAGGCGTTTAGACGAAAAAAGAAACTTTCTAGAACACGTAAAATCTGGTAGTTATAAAGCGGCCAAAGTTATGCATAGGATTGCTAGTGATGGCACTGCTGACTATAAATTACCGTTGTGTTTGGTGCAGTCATACCACGAAGCTATCTTCAACGCCATTGTGGGCTTCGCTGCCAGCGTCTGGGTGTATCGTCTTAGACTAGGCAGCTACAAAACAATACTGCGACGAAATCAGTGGGGAATGCTTCTAAGGCTCACCGGAGCCTATCGCACCACACCTATAGACTGTTTGCTGTTAATCCTCGGAATATGTCCGATGGATATCGCGGTACTTTACAGGGCAGCGCTGCATTGGTTGCAGTGTGAGCAATATAATTGTCTATACGAGATCACAGGAAGGCATTACTGATTAAAAAAATTCACGAGGCTGGAATTTAGATGAATGACAGTCCAACTGTGACACCAGGACCACTGCAAGGTGTGTTTACAGCATATTTCCAAGCATCAGGAACAAAGTCAAACTGCGCGACAGTGCCCGTACTTGAGGTATAGTGCACCTATTAACAAGTCACGGTCCATATCCCAAATATCTACATCAAGTGGGATGTAGTAACATACCAATCTGTGAATGTGGAGAGGAATGTTTCGCTGACCGTGCCGTTCTCAGATGCCTCTTTTCCCAATTAGGGTGAGACTGCAGACAATTAGGCTGCAATCTGCAAATAACTGACAAAAACCTGTGGACTGAAGTCAATATGACAGCACATCGGATATCTAAAAAAAAGCACTCCGTCTTCAGGCCACAAGTGGCCCATCGGGACCATCCGACTGCCGTATCATCCTCAGATGAGGATGCGGATAGGAGGGGAGTGTGGTCAGCACACCGCTCTCCCGGTCGTTATGATGGTTTTCTTTGACCGGAGCCCCTACTATTCGGTCGAGTAGCTCCTCAATTGGCACCACGAGGCTGAGTGCACCCCGAAAAATGGCAACAGCGCATGGCGGCTGGATGGTCACCCACCCAAGTGCCGGCCACGCCCGAGAGCGCTTAACTTCGGTGATCTGACGGGAACCGGTGTGTCCACTGCGGCAAGGCCACTGCCGGATATCTAAAAGGCAGCTGCTTAACTTTCAGTCTATAAGGCCTTGTGGACGCTCTGAATGTCAAAATAATGTCAACAGGTCGCAAGAAGTGTTTCGTCAATTATAGATAATGATAGGCACATTTAAATTTAATTATATATATATATATATATATATATATATATATATATATATATATATATATGTGTGTGTGTGTGTGTGTGTGTGTGTGTGTGTGTGTGTGTGTGTGTAGGCTCGAGGACTGCCGAGGCTCGCGCATACCAATGTGGATGATGTCCAATCGTGTAGCAACTATAGGATTCAAAAGAATTCAAATGGCTCTGAGCACTATGGGACGTAACATCTGAGGTCATCAGTCCCATAGACTTAGAACTACTTAAACCTAAATAACATAATGACATCACACACATCCATCCCCGAGGCAGGATTAGAACCTGCGACCGCAGCAGCAACGCCGTTCTGGACTGAAGCGCCTAGATCCGCTCGGCCACAGCAACCGGCCAATAGGATTAGAAGTAGATATAGTTAGTCGGCAAACTTAGAGTTCTTCCGAGGCTGTCAGTACATTATCTAGTAATGTAAGTTATTCACTTGGAACTCTACTTAATTCCCCTTATTTTGTGTTATTTTTCATTAATTCTTATTTTCAAATATTCTGTTTTATTTCTTCATTTTTATTGTTAGTGGTTGCTGTTAACATGATTTACTACTACATACATAATGTAAAACATTGTGTGTCAACATAATAACTGATATGTATGACCTGTTCAGAGTTTCCAGATAAAAGGTCTAAAATTCGTAACAATAAATTGAATTGTACTGAACTGAACTGAAATGACCTCTGTCTGCCCTTTCTCGGTTATGATTTCATAGGGTGGGCCATTTGCAGTGCTACATGCTAATTAAACGGGGAAGGGGTTCAATATCCGACAGATTCCGCATCCAGCCCTGAGTAGCGATATGGAGGAGAGGTCAGATACTCGGTCTTCATACCACGGCCGCAGCTAGCTTCCGCACACTGCGCCGCCGCAGCTGCGGGCATGTCACATGGGCCCGTCCACTGACGCAAGAGTACCTGTAAATACTGCATCCTCTTACTCATCCAGCAGTTGCCGCTATTCTCTGAAGCCTTCGATATCCGCCATTAATAATAAAATGATTGACGTTGCACGAATTTACGTTTACAGCTTCGGATCGCTCCCTGGGCTGGTTGCGCACGCTTACGACGACTTTCGCTATGGTCTGGACTTTGCTCCCAGATAGCGGTTCACTTCGCGAATTCTGCCGTCATCGACAATAGTAAACAACTATTTGTTGCAGCGGTCTCTGCGTCACCGCTAGTGCGAGTGATCATAAACTGTGTTCTACCTACTCAGCGTAGGATAGAAAAGTATTAATACTGGTAAGTTCTAAATAGCTATATTTAGTTGTTTGTCACCTTATGTATGTCATAGCGGATTATGAAGTTATTTTTACGTAACATGTAACATTTCGTCTGTTCCTCTAATTGTTTTGACCAGTGTAGCTGCAACTGTAGCGCAGTAGAGCATTATCACCAGCTTTTACGTTTTTACTTTCTGCTTGTGAATCTGTTACTTAGATAACAGTCCATTAGGGGCAGGCCAATATCCACATTACCTTTTCGCAGGTTCTTATTTCAGTCACTGTGAAAACTACTCCTCTTCTTGTTTAAGTGGAACTAACTGCGCTTGTAAAGTAGTTTATTTTCTATGAATGACAAAAATGCCAGTTCATTTTGTGGTATTATGAAAATTCAGGAACAGGTAAACAGGTCTGCAAGAAACATGTAAAACAAATATTCGGGTCGGTATTGACGTAAGAACTTGAGAAGTCTCGCAGGCAGCTTGGCATCACCTGTTTCCCACATTGTCCGCAGCTCGTGGTCGTGCGGTAGCGTTCTCGCTTCCCACGCCCGGGTTCCCGGGTTCGGTTCCCGGCGGGGTCAGAGATTTTCTCTGCCTCGTGATGACAGTGTCGTGTGATGTCCTTAGGTTAGTTAGGTTTAAGTAATTCTAAGTCCTAGGGAACTGATGACCGTAGATGTTAAGTCCCATAGTGCTCAGAGCCAGCCAGCCAAGTGTTTCCCACATTACGTTACGTACCGTACTTGGTTCCACTAAAAGAAAGAGAGAAAAATGTATTGTCCTGATTACATTCTAGAGGAAAGCTACTATTTATTTAAATTTCTGAACTATGAGCGCAGTGGTTATATTCTGTAAGCAGCTGCCAGTCTTCTTCTTGCAGTTTATGCGAGAGTGCTGACCGAATTTGCCAATAGAACAACATCTCCGCTAATTATGGTAGATACATCTTACCTTCAAGAATTTTAGGCCAAACATTATTGAAACAAGACATGACGGACGCTCCTGTGTAAAGTAGCTTTGTCTCATCTTCCAATGGACTTCTTTAAAAGTTATTAAAACTTTGGTAAACGCGTTCATGGAAATTGCATACATTCATGTAGACTTAAAAAGATGGTTTTCGACCAAAAAATAAAGAGCAACTACACCTGAATATTAGGTTCTACGCACGTGTTTTAGCCTCTTCATGTGAACAGACATGGACCAAAAATAACGAAATATCAGTCCCATTAGTTCTAGCAACTTTTCATTGTCACCACCGCCATACAGCCATTTGAATTAATTGGTAAACAAAGGCCTCCTCTGAACACTTCGACGTTGTGCCTTCAGCGAAACCTGTTGTGAGCCAATTCTCTTCCTACTTACCACCATTAATATTGTCCATCCTCCTCCTAGGTGTTCTTCCTGGGACTGTCTTTTTCACCCGGGTGCCGTTTTATGATTTCTTGTGTTCGTAGCCTGTCTTTCAGTTATGTTGTTCGTCCGGCTGGCGAAACCACTGGATAAAACAATACAATTTATTGAATTTTACACTACCCAGAGTTAGCTATCCGTTGTTTTCCTGAATAACTTCAGACGAATGTGGGTGTTGTTTATTTGAATAAGCACAGGCGATATCCTTCTTATTCCTCCTTCAACCAAACAAATGCTACCACGTCGACGACACGCTATATCCCAAATTTTCTTTTGTCTGGTGGTCGTCTTCTACGGTTTTCATTAGTTTCCTTGTCTCTCAAGGTTATATTCATGTCATAGATACCTCATAATTTGCAATATACCAGCCTTCGGTTTGTGTATCTGTGGACTTAAAAAAAAATAGGAAAGTAGTATTTTATCAGTTATTTGAAATTTCATTGTAGTTGTTGGTGCACTTTAAACAGCATCGCGCTAGCCATTAAAAAGCAACACCTCAAAGTCGGCATGTAACAAACATCAAATTTGCACGAAGTGTGCCACATGTTTGGCTATGAAAATCATTATACCGCACGAAGTAAGAGAAACGCCATCTACGTTCTACGAGGGCCAAACTTTAATAGTGGCAACTATTTATTTACAGCACCTACAAAATATAGAAGTGTTTCAAAGTTTTACTGACCTTCAAAGTAGTCACCAGCATTGTGTATAACCCCTCGCCAGCGGTGTGGAAGTCGTAGGATACTCTTAGCAGTGCGAGTTATGTTGACAGTTCGAGCGGCGCGGTCTATTGCCCGACGAATTTGTAGCAGTTGTGAAGTGAATGCCGTGAAGTATTTCCTTCAGTTTAGAAATCGAGTTGAACTCACGAGGGCTTACGTCAGGAGGATGCAGTAGGTGGTATAGCACTTAGCAGCCCCATCAGTCAAATCAGTAACAGCTTGCACTGTACGTGCTTTAGCATTGTCCTGCAAAATGATGGTCAGGTCTTGCAGAAAGTGTCATCACTTTTGTCTCTATGCTGTTCATTTTTGGAAGACAACCTACGACCATCTAGAACTGTCAACACACCTGGCATTGCTCAGAGTATCCTACGACTTCCACATAGCTGGCAATGGGTTATACATAATGCTGGTGGCTACTCTGAAGGTTAGTAAAACTTTGAAACATATCTATTTTGTACGAGCTGTAAATAAATAGTTGCCACTATTAAAGTTGCAACCCTCGTATATATTGGAAAGGATTACGTAACGGGTTTTTCATTCAGAAAACACGTTTCCAGCTTGTTGGTTTGTTATAAGATTGTGCTACTCCTCGTTTAAGGACGAGAAACGTCTCCTCGCACATTCTGAAATTCGATCGCAGTAATACCGTAACCTATTGAGGTAGTGGTTTATTGTTGTTGTGGTCTTCAGCCCTGAGACTGGTATGATGCAGCTCTCCATGCTACTCTATCCTGTGCAAGCTTCTTCATCTCCCAGTACCCACTGCAACCTACATCATTCTGAATCTGCTTAGTGTAGTCATCTCTTGGTCTCCCTCTACGATTTTTACCCTCCACGCGCCCTCCAATACTAAATTGGTGATCTCTTGATGCCTCAGAACATGTCCTACCAACCGATCCCTTCTTCTGGTCAAGTTGTGCCACAAACTTCTCTTCTCCCCAATCCGACTCAATAGTTCCTCATTAGTTATGTGATCTACCCATCTAATCTTCAGCATTCTTCTGTAGCACCACATTTCGAAAGCTTCGATTCTCTTCTTGTCCAAACTATTTATCGTCCATGATTCACTTCCATACATGGCTACACTCCATACAAATACGTTCAGAAACGACTTCCTCACACTTGAATCTATACTCGAAGTTAACAAATTTCTCTTCTTCAGAAACGCTTTCCTTGCCATTGCCAGTCTACATTTTATATCCTCTCTACTTCGACCATCATCAGTTATTTTACTCCCCAAATAGCAAAACTCCTTTACTACTTTGTGTCTCATTTCCTAATCTAATTCCCTCAGCATCACCTGACTTATTTCGACTACATTCCATTATCCTCGTTTTGCTTTTGTTGATGTTCATCTTATACCCTCCTTTCAAGCCACTGTCCATTCCATTCAACTGCTTTTCCAAGTCCTTTACTGTCTCTGACAGAATTACAATGTCATCGGCAAACCTCGAACTTTTTATTTCTTCTCCGTGGATTTTAATACCTACTCCGAACTTTTCTTTTGTTTCCTTTATTGCTAGCTCAATACACAGATTGAATAACATCGGGGAGAGGTTACAATCCTGTCTCACTCCTTTCTCAACCACTGCTCCCCTTTCATACCCCTCGACTCTTATAACTGCCATCTGGTTTTTGTACAAATTGTAAATAGCCTTTCGCTCCCTGTATTTTACCCCTGGCACCGTCAGAATTTGAAAGAGAGTATTCCAGTCAACATTGTCAAAAGCCTTCTCTAAGTCTACAAATGCTAGAAACGTAGGTTTGCCCTTCCTTAATCTAGCTTCCAAGGTAAGTCGTAGGGTCAGTATTGCCTCACGTGTTCCAACATTTCTACGGAATCCAAACTGATCTTCCCCGAGGTCGGCTTCTATCAGTTTTTCCATTCGTCTGTAAAGAATTAGTATTTTGCAGCTGTGACTTATTAAACTGATTGTTTAATAATTTTCACATCTGTCAACAACTGCTTTCTTTGGAATTAGAATTATATTCTTCTTGAAGTCTGTGGGTATTTCGCCTGTCTCATACATCTTGCTCCCCAGATGGTAGAGTTTTGTCAGGACTGGCTCTCCCAAGGCCATCATTAGTTCCAATGGAATATTGTCTACTCCGGGGGCCTTGTTTCGACTCAGTTCTTTCAGTGCTCTGTCAAACTCTTCACGCAGTATCATATCTCCCATTTTATCTTCATCTACATCCTCTTCCATTTCCATAATATTGTCCTGAAGAGCATCGTCCTTGTATAGAGCCTCTATATACTTTTTCCACATTTCTGCTTTCCCTTCTTTGCTTAGAACTGGGTTTCCATCAAAGCTCTTGATATTCATGCAAGGTGTTCTCCATTCTCCAAAGGTCTCTTTAATTTTCCTGTAGGCAGTATCTATCTTACTCCTAGTGAGATAAGCCTCTACATCCTTACATTTGTCCTCTAGCCATGTCTGCTTAGCCATTTTGCACTTCCTGTCGATCCCATTTTTGAGAGTGTATTCCTTTTTGCCTGCTTCATTTACTGCATATTTATATTTTCTCCTTTCATCAATTAAATTCAATATTTCTTCTGTTACCCAAGGATTTCTACTAGGCCTCGTCTTGTTACCTACTTGATCCTCTGCTGCCTTCACTACTTCATACATCAAAGCTACCCATTCTTCTTCTACTGTATTTCTTTCCCCCATTCCTGTCAATTGCTCCCTTATGCTCTGCCTGAAACTCCTTACAACCTCTGGTTCTTTCAGTTTATCCAGGTCCCATCTCCTTAAATTCCCACCTTTTTGCAGTTTCTTCAGTTTTAATCTACAGGTCATAACCAATAGATTGTAATCAGAGTCCACATCTGCCCCTGGAAATGTTTTACAATTTAAAACCTGGTTTATTATTGAGCGATATTGCTGCTGACGTTGGTAGGAAACCCACGAGTGTAATGTGAATATGTATTCAGTAGGTTCAGGAGGGCCTTACTCAACGCTATGCAGGCCTTCAACAACAACCAGCAACTAGCACCATACAGAAGAGACATACATTTCGATCTGCAGTGTAGGTCTGTACAGCCACGGCACCGTTGAGTCAGAGAATGGACTTGTTTGCAGGAAGACAGCGCGCTAACAGTGGTGCAGTCAACAACATTGGACACAGAGGTGGCACAAAGTCGTCTTTTCAGCCGTGTCATTGTTCCGTGTATAGCTTCACAATGTATGTATCCGAGTGTGGAGTCTTCGAGGAGAAGGAAGATTGCATTCGTCATCGTCATACGTTACCAGAACCTGGCATCATGGTATGGAATGCCACTGACTGCACAAAACAGTCGCTTCTGGTGCGCATATCTGGTAATTTTGACAGCAGGCGTTACATTTCTGGCGTCTTAAAGCAAATGTATTTGTCTTATCTTGGAGGTGTCCTAGCTTAGAGCCGATCGGTGTGGCCGAGCGGTTCTAGGCGCTTCAGTCAGGAACCGCTCTACCGCTACGGTCGCAGGTTCGAATTCTGCCTCGGGCATGGATGTGTGTAATGTCATTCGGTTTGTTAGGTTTAATTAGTTCTAAGTTCTAGGGGACTGATGACCTCAGATGTTAAAATGGTTCAAATGGCTCTGAGCACTATGGGACTTAACATTTGTGGTCATCAGTCCCCTAGAACTTAGAACTACTTAAACCTAACTAATCTAAGGACATCACACACATCCATGCCCGAGGCAGGATTCGAACCTGTGGCCGTAGCAGTCCCACGGTTCCGGACTGAGCGCCTAGAACCGCGAGACCACCGCGGCCGGCCTCAGATGTTAAGTCCCATAGTTCTCAGAGCCATTTGAGCCATTTAGCCATCCAAGCTTAGATGACACAATGATTAGCCAGTGAGCACAATTGTTACAGACAAAGGCGAGGTGAATGGACAGAGTGATTACAATTAAAGTTAAACTTTCAAACCGCTCTAGAAATAGCACCACTGGTCAGAATGACGTCAAATTGCAATGGAATAGTATCGAAGAAGAGGGAAAACGTATGGCAGAAGGAAAGTATATTGTTACAAAATGTAGCAATAGGTGGCGCTGTAAGCATGATAATTTAATAGTGTGACTACAAATGACAAATGAATCATACAACAAAGCCTAAGACGTACGTTTGACGTTAAACAAACTGTACTACTCAGTGTGTATGGATGTACAGGTGTGATACTGTTAGTTACGTAAGCCCATCCACTGCGGCAAGGTCATCTAACGAGCAAAATCGGTTTTTAATTGTCCTGTGGCCGAAACCTGCACAAAAAGCGTCAATCACATCGTTTTTTAATAGTACTGAGGCCAAAAATCGCATAAAAAGCATCAATCATATCGATTCTTAATCGTCCTGAGGCAAAAAAACGCATCGAAAGCATCAATCAAAATAAAATCGGATTATTAATTTCCGGGTGACTGGCGCAAAACATGTTCAATATGCTGTCCACCGTTTTCTGCAACAAGTTTAAATCGAGAAACAGCATGTTCCACAACTGATCGAAGTGTCTCCGGGGTCACGTTCAGAATGTGTTGCGCTATGTATGCCTTCAATGCAGCTAAGTTTGCAATCGGAACACTGAACAAAACATCTTTCAGATAGCTCCACAGCCATAAGACGCATGGATTAAGATCAGGTGATCGGGACGGCCAGGTTGTAGGGAAATAGCGGCTGATAATTCTAGCGTTTCCGAAATGGCGCTTCAGCAGCTGATTAGCTGGATTTGCAATGTGTGGAGATGCGCCATCTTGCATAGAAATGATGCCATGCACACATCTACGCTGTTGGAGAGCTGGAATGACGTGGTTAAGCAAAGGACACTCATAGCGCTTACCAGTGACGGTACAGATAACAGGACCGGAAGCATCTGTCTCTTCGAAAAAATATGGCCCTATGATAAATGATGCCTTAAACCCGCGCCACACATGGACCTTTTCAGGATGAAGTGGTACTGGTTGATTTGTATGTGCACTACACATCTGCACACCTCCACTATTCTCCTCCTGAATTGCTTTTGCCACTGTTTCCAGTGACGTCGAATCAGTTCTTTTTCTCCCTCTACCAGATTGCACACCAAAAGATTCCGTCTTTTCGAATTTCCGAATCATTTTTTCCAAATCCATGGCAGTCATCGGACCAACGCCTTTTTTCGAACCCTCCAGTGTCCGGAACTTCTGCACAGCGACGTGTGCACAGTCATCATTCTTGTAATACAGCTTTACAAGCAGAGCGCGATCCTGCATTGAGACAGTAATGGCGAACGTTGCAGACGCGAAAGGAGGAAAACCTGTGTACCCGGCGTGTTTATACCAACTTCAGTGGGTCTTACGAATTTTGTCTCGTACAGCACCATCTATTGATCAATTTTCACACTATTTTTTTTTTCTTTTGCCATATGTTTTCCCCCTTTTCCGATAATAATCCGTTGCAATTTGACGTCATTCTGACCAGTGGTGTTATTTCTACAGAGTTTTTAAAGTTGAAAAGAAATGTTTCAAATGGCTCTGAACACTATGGGACTTAACTCCTGAGGTCATCAGTCCTCTAGCACTTAGAACTACTTAAACCTAACTAACCTAAGTACATCACACATCCATGCCAGAGGCAGGATTCGGACCTGCGACCGTAGCGGTCGCGCGGTTCCAGACTGAAGCGCCTAAAACCGCTCGGCCACTCCGGCCGGTTGAAAGTTTAACTTTAATTATAATCACCCTGTACTAAATTCTGTATCCCCCAAATAAACTATAAATGTAACTATGTATTCGTAGTACTATACTGTATGCGCACAATAAGTAAGACTTCGTTATTTGCGTTCCTTAGTAGTATTGCAGTTTTTAAGATCAGGAGTGTAGCTTTTGAATCCTCTCGTTATGTGTGTTCCTTACTAATATTGAAGTTTTATGGTCAGGAGTGTAGCTTCTGAATCCTCTTGTTTCCCGGGCAGTTACAATTCGCTATGGAGTAACGTTCGGATCAGACTTAGAGCTACCACATAAATCACCCAATGTTCATATGTAAAGAGCTGCACCCATCCTTTTCCGATATACACGCACCATCAGTCGGATTTTAGATACCATCCAGCTGACGACATTTCGAGACCCGCTGCTGCATGTGTGAACCGGAATACTCTCGAAAAACATCACTGCACAAAGCATCGGCGGCGTCGATTTAAATTTGTCATGGTTCATCTACGAGGACACGTTGAAATGTAATGCCTCCGAATTTTTTTATCTAAAAATTCTTAAAGCTTTTTATATAAAACAAACGTTCGACATAAAAGTTTTCTGGGTATGGTACCGCGTCATAATGTAAAAATTACTGCTGCTGGAGAAAAACCAACGTTTCGGCCACGGTTGTGCTCAAATGTGTGTGAAGTCTTACGGGGCTTAACTGATAAGGTCGTCAGTCCCTAAACTTACACACTACTTAACCTAAATTATCCTAAGGACAAACACACACACCCATGCCCGAGGGAGGACTCGAACCTCCGCCAGGATCAGCCGCACAGGGGCCACGGTTGCAGCGGCCTTCTTCTGGGTCTTTATACACTCCTGGAAATGGAAAAAAGAACACATTGACACCGGTGTATCAGACCCATCATACTTGCCCCGGACACTGCGAGAGGGCTGTACAAGCAATGATCACACGCACGGCACAGCGGACACACCAGGAACTGCGGTGTTGGCCGTCGAATTGGCGCTAGCTGCGCAGCATTTGTGCACCGCCGCCGTCAGTGTCAGCCAGTTTGCCGTGGCGTACGGAGCTCCATCGCAGTCCTTAACACTGGTAGCATGCCGCGACAGCGTGGACGTGAACCGTATGTGCAGTTGACGGACTTTGAGCGAGGGCGTATAGTGGGCATGCGGGAGGCCGGGTGGACGTACCGCCGAATTGCTCAACACGTGGGGCGTGAGGTCTCCACAGTACATCGATGTTGTCGCCAGTGGTCGGCGGAAGGTGCACGTGCCCGTCGACCTGGGACCGGACCGCAGCGACGCACGGATGAACGCCAAGACCGTAGGATCCTACGCAGTGCCGTAGGGGACCGCACCGCCACTTCCCAGCAAATTAGGGACACTGTTGCTCCTGGGGTATCGGCGAGGACCATTCGCAACCGTCTCCATGAAGCTGGGCTACGGTCCCGCACACCGTTAGGCCGTCTTCCGCTCACGCCCCAACAACGTGCAGCCCGCCTCCAGTGGTGTCGCGACAGGCGTGAATGGAGGGACGAATGGAAACGTGTCGTCTTCAGCTATGAGAGTCGCTTCTGCCTTGGTGCCAATGATGGTCGTATGCGTGTTTGGCGCCGTGCAGGTGAGCGCCACAATCAGGACTGCATACGACCGAAGCACACAGGGCCAACACCCGGCATCATGGTGTGGGGAGCGATCTCCTACACTGGCCGTACACCTCTGGTGATCGTCGAGGGGACACTGAACAGTGCACGGTACATCCAAACCGTCATCGAACCCATCGTTCTACCATTCCTAGACCGGCAAGGGAACTTGCTGTTCCAACAGGACAATGCACGTCCGCATGTATCCCGTGCCACCCAACGTGCTCTAGGAGGAGTAAGTCAACTACCCTGGCCAGCAAGATCTCCGGATCTGTCCCCCATTGAGCATGTTTGGGACTGGATGAAGCATCGTCTCACGCGGTCTGCACGTCCAGCACGAACGCTGGTCCAACTGAGGCGCCAGGTGGAAATGGCATGGCAAGCCGTTCCACAGGACTACATCCAGCATCTCTACGATCGTCTCCATGGGAGAATAGCAGCCTGCATTGCTGCGAAAGGTGTACTAGTGCCGACATTGTGCATGCTCTGTTGCCTGTGTCTATGTGCCTGTGGTTCTGTCAGTGTGATCATGTGATGTATCTGACCCCAGGAATGTGTCAATAAAGTTTCCCCTTCCTGGGACAATGAATTCACGGTGTTCTTATTTCAATTTCCAGGAGTGTATTATGACACAGTACCATACCCAGAAAACTTTTATGTCTACTGACTCTGGCCGCGGAAGCCTACGCAATTATAAAAACAAACGTTGTTAACATTCTGCATCTTATTCTTCATGTACAGGGTGTTTCAAAAATGACCGGTATATTTGAAACGGCAATAAAAACTAAACGAGCACCGATAGAAATACACCGTTTGTTGCAATATGCTTGGGACAACAGTACATTTTCAGGCGGACAAACTTTCGAAATTACAGTAGTTACAATTTTCAACAACAGATGGCGCTGCAAGTGATGTGAAAGATATAGAAGACAACGCAGTCTGTGGGTGCGCCATTCTGTACGTCGTCTTTCTGCTGTAAGCGTGTGCTGTTCACAACGTGCAAGTGTGCTGTGGACAACATGGTTTATTCGTTAGAACAGAGGATTTTTCTGGTGTTGGAATTCCACCGCCTAGAACACAGTGTTGTTGCAACAAGACGAAGTTTTCAACGGAGGTTTAACGTAACCAAACGATCGAAAAGCGATACAATAAAGGATCTGTTTGCAAAATTTCAGTGGACTGGGAACGTGACGGATGAATGTGCTGGAAAGGTAGGGCGACCGCGTACGGCAACCACAGAGGGCAACGCGCAGCTAGTGCAGCAGGTGATCCAACAGCGGCCTCGGGTTCCCGTTCGCCGTGTTGCCCATTTTTCAGATCCGAAACGATTACTGCATCACGCTATCTGGACATTCTTCGTGAATTTGTGGCGGTACAAACTGCCTTAGACGACACTGCGAACACCTCGTGGTTTATGCAAGATGGTGCCCGGCCACATCGCACGGCCGACGTCTTTAATTTCCTGAATGAATATTTCGATGATCGTGTGATTGCTTTGGGCTATCCGAAACATACAGGAGGCGGCGTGGATTAGCCTCCCTATTCGCCAGACATGAACCCCTGTGACTTCTTTCTGTGGGGACACTTGAAAGACCAGGTGTACCGCCAGAATCCAGAAACAATTGAACAGCTGAAGCAGTACATCTCATCTGCATGTGAAGCCATTCCGCCAGACACGTTGTCAAAGGTTTCGGGTAATTTCATTCAGAGACTACGCCATATTATTATTACGCATGGTGGATATGTGGAAAATATGGTACTATAGAGTTTCCCTGACCGCAACGCCATCTGTTGTTGACAATTGTAACTACTGTAATTTCGAAAGTTTGTTTGCCTGAAAATGTACTGTTTTCCCAAGCATATTGCAACAAACGGTGTATTTCTATCGCTGCTCGTTTAGTTTGTATTGCCGTTTCAAATATACCGGTCATATTTGAAACACCCTGTATATTTGCAGCCATCTGCTGCAAGAGGGCTCCGAACTGCAGCGTGTAACATGGCGGTGTGTAATATAACTATGTCGATGAGCGAGGGACAGCGTGCTGCAATCGAGTTTCTTATCAGAAGAGTTCTTCCATACACGGAGCACCCTCTATTTCAGCATGACGATGCCATAACACACACGAGCCCTGCGACATCTTCAACAATCCGACGCCTTGGAATCATCGTCATCGATCATCCTCCACACAGTCCCGAAATCGCCGAATCAGATTTTCATCTGTTTCCAAAGCTGAAAGAACACTTTCGAGGACTTCTCTTTGACAATGATGAAGCGGTGCAGACAGAGGTGAGGTTGTGGCTCCGTCAACAGATTCAAACATTTTACAGTGACGGTGTGAACAAACTGTTCTCTTGTTGGGAGAAATGTGTTCGATACCAAGGTGACTACATTGAGAAAGAAATGTGTAGAATATTACAACGATTGTTTTACTTAGAAAGCTTTAATAGTTTTAATGTAAAAAAATTCGGTGGCATTACTTTTCAGCACCCTTTGTGCCGTATGTAAAACTCAAATGAAAAGCTGAAGAACAATAACAAAAATACTACCGTTGAATATTTTTTTATTGTTGTGGAAACGAATTGGGAATGACTTTAACACTAGAGATGGGCAAACTGAAACACGTAACTGTTTCGAAACAAATGAAACAGTACAATGTAATGTTTCGATACGCTGTTTCGAAACAGTAAAACAGCGTGTTTTGTAATCTAATAAACCTACACATTTTATCCTCTTGAATATGTACTGTGTAAGTATGTCCATATAAACACAAATGAGGTACCAGAGCACTAATCATGTCGCAGAAAGTATGAAACTATCACTTAGACGTCTAGGCAGTTTTGTATTTCCTGCAGCAAATGCTCTGCTTTCGTGTTGTGTGACTTTCATACTTTTCAATTGGCTGAGGGCAGCCATAGCTGAAGACAGAAGAACCACCACGAACGGAACTGGAGGTGGGAGCAAACTGCAGAAACAACGGATATGCTACTGGGATTCCCCACATCCCTTTAGTATGCGTAATATACCCATCCTGCTAATTTCCATGTACACAAAGGGAATCATTATGGATAACAGGCACAGTGACTATAGACTCACAAATAACGCCAAATAATTCGAATAAATAGCAAAATATAAATTTTGCCTTTCATGGTGTTTCGAACCGTTACTATAAATTCACCATGCTTCCCAGCCCTTCCCGTTCATCATTACACTATAAATGATACTTCAAACATATTGCTTGCAATTATACCTACATTAAATTATGTATATGTCTAATAACTATCACTCTACGCCTTTTTTTATTCAAAATGTTGTAGGCTTACTTGCGTTTCTTAATATGATTAATGTACATGAACAGAGAAGCGTATGTTATAAAAAAAAGTGTAATTTAACTGAACGATTTTCACATATTTATTATTTTGAATGTGAATAGTATGCGTTGTTTTATTGTTTGGTTAGTGTTTATAAAGCAGATGTTACGCCAGTCAGTTAGAAACGAAGCTTTATTTTCGGATATCTTAAGCTTCATACTACTGCTTGTCAAAAAGATTTCGACACTCTTGAAAGTGTTTTTATGAAGTGGTATGTTGTGTTTCAGTACCTGTGCCGAGCCCGAATCTCGTACGACACAGAGAGGAATGAAACATCACTGTTTCGATACAATTAGTCCGTTCCAAGCACAGGTGTACTGAAACAGCCTTATTTTGAAACGATACAGTTTCTTTGTCTGGCTCGAGATCGAATCTGGTCCGATTATCCGAGACAGGGGCGGAATGAAACACCACTGTTTCGAAACAGTGAACCACAGCCTATCGGAAACACTGAAACAGTTCCACGTGTCTATACACTGTATCGAAACAGAAACAGTGGCCAAGTCTACTGAACACTAAGGGAGCTATGTGGCTGCAGGCAAAGTGACGATTCCCTCTTAGACTTGAAGTTAGAACTACGAAAAGCCAAGCAGTTCCTTCAGTAGGATATGGTCCCCGAATCCTTTCGCAAGTGCTGACGGAAACGTGTACGTGAGATGGCGAGGCGGCCGCAGCTGTAGGAATGTGCCGGGCGTGAGCGGGTTGCGCGATCGTCCATCGCCGGGGCCGAGCTCACCTCCACACTGCAACTCACCGACCTAAGGGCTGGGGTACACCACAGAGTTTACTGCAAACAGCTGCAGAAAGACTCATCTTAATGCAGAAGAGCAGTAAAATCGCGCGCTGGATAGGTGTCTCTGCTGTCGCGCGACTGCAGATGCGCCATTGGAATGGACTGCATTCAGTTACATTAAAGGAATGCCAGTGGACGGGCGCGCGGATTATATCGTCACAGCTGCCGCAATGGAATCACATCTTAATGACTGCTTTCTAAGTCACGCTTTACTAGTAGAGATCTACCATGTAAAGGTACTACTCTCAAACAACTAAAACTGTAGCAGCATTGTGGGGTAGTTGGGAGTACTTGCAGCAGAAAATGATGCAAAGCTCTCTGGTAGAACAAAACTTTAAGCTTAATGCGCGATGCTTACGCACCCCATCTACTTTGTTAATTGTCAGAGGTTCCTCCAACGAAATTTTAACCAGATAATAGTATGGGCAGTTGTTTTCTGAAGACCCCAGAGCAGTCGTTAGCACTTTCGCCTTCTTTCTACCCTTCAATAAGTTCAATAGAATTTTCAAATTACTCTTACTTCTTTAGCTTCCCCCGCGATAGAATTCCAATATTCATCGTGATCTTCTTCGTCAGGTGATGTCATGTAATCGTTTCAGAATTTTTTCTTCCCTTTTTTGTTCTCTTGACCAAGTAAAGAAAACATTTCTTGAGTAAATACTGCGAACACAAATGAGCATACCCTTCTGCATACAGGGTGGTTAGAAACAATCTTAAAATGTTGTAAAAGGTGGGTTGTGCCGATAACTGTTAAGAAAAAATTTCGATATTGTACGCCGAATTTTTTCCTTGACAATTTTTCTCAGTGAAACCCACCCTGCAACACCCTTACAAGCTTTTCGGACTGTTTCTGACCTCCCGGTACACCCATGTTTTCTGATGGTACTTTAGTGATCAAATGTGTGTGAATTTCTAAGGGGCCAAATTGCTTAGGTCTCGGTTCCTAGACTTACACACTACTTAAACTAACTTATGCTAAGAACAACACAGACACCCATGGCCGAGGGAGGACTCGAACCTCCGGCGGGAGGGGCCGCGCAGTTAGTGACGACGCCTCTAACCGCGCGGCCTTAGTGATCATTTGTGACGCTTATTTAGGGGTGTGTAATACATTACAAAGGGTGAAACCGACTCCAGATTGTTCTGAGATATTTGAGTATTTTGGTATAAGAGAACCGTTGCTCGTTCCAAAGTAATTCCATTTAGTTTGAATTCTTAAGCACATTTATTTTTATAGCTCTATTATATTGAAAACATCTGCCCTGTTGTACGGTATCGACTGCGTATCTTATTTGGAAACAAATCTGTTCGATTCACTCGCATCAGTTGCCGTTGTTTATAGAAGTAATGTTTACCTTACTCTGTACCCAAAAGTTTGGGTGCAATACTATTCGGTTCCGTCTCGGGTTTGTTTTGCCAGCAAAGTTAGTTGTACGTCAGCAGTGGTACTCAGCAGTATGTATAGAACTATTGATGAAGAAATGACCTATAGGCACGTCGTGTTTAGTTTCAATGAATGTTATGGAACAGCGCCACGACGAGGTTATATTGACTTGTTTCCGGGGCGATGTCAGTTTTGGGACGTAAGTAGGTAGATGTGATGTACATGTACCGACAAACGATTAAAATTTCAGAAATATTGGTTCAAATGGCTCTAAGCAGTATGGGACTTATCATCTGACGTCATCAGTCCCCTAGACGCAGAACTACGTAAACCTAACTAATCTAAGGACATCACCCACATCCATGCCCCAGGCAGGATTCGAACCTGCGACCGTAGCAGCAACGCGGTTCTCTACTGAAGCGCCTAGAACCGCTCGGCCACACTGGCCAGCAGAAATATTTGGTGATTTATTTAACAGAAAGAGCTTCACAAATTGAGCCAGTCATTAACGCGTTGGTCCATCTTTGGCCGTTGCGCATGCAGTTTTTCGGCTTGGCATTGATTGACAGAGTGGTTGGATATCATCCTGAGGGATATCGTGCCAAATTCTGTCCAACTGACGCGTTAGACCGTCCAAATACCGTGCCCATAATGCACCAAACATTCTCAGTTGGGGAGAGATCCGGTAACTTTACTGGCCAACGTCGGGTTTGGCAAGCATGCAGACAAGTAGTAGAACCTCTCGCCGTGTGCGCGGGCATTATCTTGCTGAAATATGAGCTCAGGATGGATGGCCACGAGGGGCAACAAAAGGGGGCATGGAATATCGTCGACGTATCACTGTGCTGAAAGGGTGCCGCGGATGTCAACCAAAGCGGTCTTGCTATGAAGTGAAATGGTACCCCAGGCCATCACTCCGGGTTGTCGGGCCGTATGGCTGGCGACAGTCGGGTTGGTACCGCAGCACTGTCCGGGGCGTGCCCAGACACGTCTTCACTGCTCATTGGGATTGAGTTCGAAGCGAGATTCTTCACTGAAGACAATACTACTCCAATGAACGAGATTCCATTCCGAAAGTACACGACACCACTGAAAAAGGACGTGCTGGTGTACAGAAGTTAATGGTAGTCGGTCCAAGGGTCGCCGGGTGCTCAGCCCTCTTTCCGTAACGACGGTTCAATCCCGCGTCCGGCCATCCTGATTTAGGTTTTCCATGATGTCCCTAAATCGCTCCTGGCAAATGCCAGGATGATTCCTTTGAAAGAAGGGCGCGGCTGACTTCCCTCCCCGTCCTTCCCTAATCCGATGAGACCGATGTCGCGCTGTTTGGTCTTCTCCCCCAAAACAACCCAACCAACTGTTTCCGAGAGCCGCCTGTTAATGACGCTTGTGGTCACTGGAGCACCAGCTGCACGTCAGCTCGATGATAACGGTGAACTCGGGGCTCTGAGTGCCTCACTGACGACTGTTCGGCCCTCACGTTCTGTTGACCGCTTCTTTCATGACGCTCTTTTCGGTCCTGGTTCACCCATTTCTGCCAACTTCGTAGAATAGTGGCATCGCCTCTATTCAGATGTCGAGCGGTTCGCTGATTACTCCAACCGGATTCTTTGAGCCCAACTGCACGTCCTCTCTTAACTGCTGACGTCTGTGTATATTTTACGTTCCGTTGGGCCCGCAGCATAGTACACGTCATTAAAATAGATAATGAAAATGATAGTTTCAAAACTAGCTGCAGTAAAGTAATATATTTAATCCTTAACACGACTGACTTGTTTAGGATGAATTGTCATTATCAAGTGGCCTGCGAAAATAACATTAGGAAGATTGTACGTAATTCGTGGCTGTTTTAAGTGGAAAAGAACATAAAATTCAAATACCCAGAGAGAAAAGACGGAATTCATTGCCCTCAAAGCCATCAATCAAAAATTACAAGCAAGCTGTGCATTTGCAGTAAAATCGGACAGAGAAAATAGTACCATTATAACCAACAGCAATGACTACATACATGTATTATTGTGTACCAATGCACGCAAACGTTACATCCTCAAACAAAGATACATACAATACTGACTGGATGTGAATTGTGTCCGTAACCCTCCGTATTTGATCAGGAAAAATTCTGAACAAATTCCCAACGAAGCTGTATACATACAACAAAAAATAAACAAAAAACTCACGTACCTTAGCAAAAGCAAGAGAAGACATACAAATTCCACATAGTGACAAATTTGTCTCTTTTTGACATCACCAACCTATATACCAACATTCCAGAAATTATAAAATAAAATCTTATTTTAAATTCTAGATTACACAAGACATATCAGTAATATCCATCAAGCACTAAAGAAACACAATATCAGTGTCAGATTTATTACGAATTGGAAATAAATGATTCACTAAACTACCTTGAGCTGAAAACTAGTAAAGATAGCAACTGCCAATATTTGACACATACAGAATACATACTGACCAATTTCTGTAGATCGAAAGTCGAATAACGATGCAGCGGTAGGACGAAGTTCTGTCTATCGATATCACGAATTTATATGGAAGATAGTTACGAAAACAAAAGCTAAAAAGAAGAAGTTCGATAGGTCCACATGTCGAAGTTCGAAAGACCGTTGCGCCGAAGTTAGATAGACCATAAGATAGATGTCCAATAGATCAATATGCCGAAGATCGATAGACCGATAGGACGATTAATGACATCGATAGTTCGGAGCGCAGTATAACGATAGGTCGAAGTAAGACAGACAAGCTTAAGAAGTTCGATAGCTTATTCGTCACAGGTCGAGAGAATGAAAGCCTAATATCTGTTGATTGGTAGGCAGAATACCGATATGTGGGTTGGTCTGTGTTCGACAGCTCGATGTTGTTAAGGATGGCAGGTAAAAGCTTGACATAACGGTTGGCCGTAATTTGTATGGTCGTTAACTCAATACCTGACAGATCAATAGTTCGAATCACAGGAGGTCAACATTTTGTAGAAGACACCGACTGGTCGAATTCCGTTAGTTCTCTTGTTCGATATACCGCATTGTGCAGCATTTTGAGGCATCTTGAAATCACACAGTATTGCTGTTGGATATGTCGATGGCATATCACCTGTAATATAAAGTAATGGTATCTCAACATGTCAATATGTCGAAGATCGATTGACCAACAGGTGGAAGTTTGGTAGACATATGAGGTAAAGTTCGAAATTACAATAGGCGAATTCTGCTAAATCCTTAGGACATTGTTCTATTGATCAATAGGTAGAATTTCTGTAGACTGGTAAGATGAGGTTCAATTCATCGAAAGGATGTCGTACAATATGTATATAGTCTGAAGTCCTCCATGTCGACATGTTGAATGTCTAAAGGATGACAGGACGATGACTTATAGACAGAGCTGAATTTTTTCGAAATATTGACTGGTTTCATTTCGAAAGACCTGTCGATGTTCGACAGAGCGAAAGGTCAACTTTCTATAGACCGACAGGCCTTCTGTCGAATATCTATAGGTCAACGCTGGATAACTCGATATGTCGATGTTCAAATGGTTCAAAGGCTCTGAGCACTATGAGACTTAACTGCTGAGGTCATCAGTCCGCTAGAACTTAGAACTACTTAAAACTAACCAACCTAAGGACAACACACACATCCATGCCCCAGGCAGGATTCGAACCTGCGAACGTAGCGGTCGCGCGGTTCAGACTAACGCCTAGAACCGCTCGGCCACTCTGGTCGGCTATTTCGATCTCCACTAATTCAATAGGTTGATGTCAGATATACAGTAAAGATAAATTAGTAGTGTACATGCCTTTAGAATGTTTGATAGATCGGTAGTATCTAGTGCGATAAATCAATAGGTCAATGTTCTTTGCACCAATGTGTAAGTTCGATAGATCGATACGACATTGTTATCTCGATGATCGATAGGTATATAGATTCCAATCAACAAGGAGAAAAACAAGGAAAGAAGTACAATGAGGTGGTAGTAAGGATCCTCATCTTCCGAAACTTGTGCCTGCAATGCGAGATGCCTTTAATAGGTTCCACAACGAAACATTGTCTCGAAAGTTGGTAGAAAATCTGAAGACATATTGGTCTAATGTAAAGTACACAAGCGGCAAGACGCAGTCAATACCTTCGCTGCGCAGTACCGATGGTACTGTTACCGACGACTGTACCGCTAAAGCGGAGTTATTGAACGCAGTTTTCCAGTATTCCGTCACCAGGGAAGACGAATGGAATATTCCAGAATTTGAAACACGAACAGCTGCTAGCACGAGTTTCTTAGAAGCAGATACCTTAGGGGTTGCGAAGCAACTCAAATCGCTTGATACGGGCAAGTCTTCAGGGCCAGATTGTATACCGATTAGGTTTCTTTCACATTACGCTGATACAATAGCTCCCTACTTAGCAATCATATACAACCGCTCGCTCACCGATAGATCTGTACCTACAGATTGAAAATTGCGCAGGTCGCACCAGTGTTCAAGAAGGGTAGTAGGAGTAATCCATCGAACTACAGACCTATATCATTGACGTCGGTTTGCAGTAGGGTTTTAGAGCATATACTGTATTCAAACATTATGAATCACCTCGAAGGGAACGATCTATTGATACGTGATCAGCATGGTTTCAGAAAACATCGTTCTTGTGCAACGCAGCTACCTTTTTACTCGCACGAAGTAATGGCCGCTATCGACAGGGGATCTGAAGTTGATTCCGAATTTCTAGATTTCCGGAAAGCTTTTGACACCGTTCCTCACAAGCAACTTCTAATCAAGCTGCAGGCCTATGGGGTATCGTCTCAGTTGTGGGACTGGATTCGTGATTTCCTGTCAGGAAGGTCGCAGTTCGTAGTAATAGACGTTAAAACATCGAGTAAAACTGAAGTGATATCAGGTGTTCCCCAGGGAAGCGTCCTGGGACCTCTGCTGTTCCTGATCTACACTCCTGGAAATGGAAAAAAGAACACATTAACACCGGTGTGTCAGACCCACCATACTTGCTGCGGACACTGCGAGAGGGCTGTACAAGCAATGATCACACGCACGGCACAGCGGACACACCAGGAACCGCGGTGTTGGCCGTCGAATGGCGCTAGCTGCGCAGCATTTGTGCACCGCCGCCGTCAGTGTCAGCCAGTTTGCCGTGGCATACGGAGCTCCATCGCAGTCTTTAACACTGGTAGCATGCCGCGACAGCGTGGACGTGAACCGTATGTGCAGTTGACGGACTTTGAGCGAGGGCGTATAGTGGACATGCGGGAGGCCGGGTGGACGTACCGCCGAATTGCTCAACACGTGGGGCGTGAGGTCTCCACAGTACATCGATGTTGTCGCCAGTGGTCGGCGGGACCGGACCGCAGCGACGCACGGATGCACGCCAAGACCGTAGGATCCTACGCAGTGCCGTAGGGGACCGCACCGCCACTTCCCAGGAAATTAGGGACACTGTAGCTCCTGGGGTATCGGCGAGGACCATTCGCAACCGTCTCCATGAAGCTGGGCTACGGTCCCTCACACCGTTAGGCCGTCTTCCGCTCACGCCCCAACATCGTGCAGCCCGCCTCCAGTGGTGTCGCGACAGGCGTGAATGGAGGGACGAATGGAGACGTGTCGTCTTCAGCGATGAGAATCGCTTCTGCCTTGGTGCCAATGATGGTCGTATGCGTGTTTGGCGCCGTGCAGGTGAGCGCCACAATCAGGACTGCATACGACCGAGGCACACAAGGCCAACACCCGGCATCATGGTGTGGGGAGCGATCTCCTACACTGGCCGTACACCTCTGGTGATCGTCGAGGGGACACTGAATAGTGCATGGTACATCCAAACCGTCATCGAACCCATCGTTCTACCATTCCTAGACCGGCAAGGGAACTTGCTGTTCCAACAGGACAATGCACGTCCACATGTATCCCGCGCCACCCAACGTGCTCTAGAAGGTGTAAGTCAACTACCTTGGCCAGCAAGATCTCCGGATCTGTCCCCCATTGAGCATGTTTGGGACTGGATGAAGCGTCGTCTCACGCGGTCTGCACGTCCAGCACGAACGCTGGTCCAACTGAGGCGCCAGGTGGAAATGGCATGGCAAGCCGTTCCACAGGACTACATCCAGCATCTCTACGATCGTCTCCATGGGAGAATAGCAGCCTGCATTGCTGCGAAAGGTGGATATACACTGTACTAGTGCAGACATTGTGCATGCTCTGTTGCCTGTATCTGTGTGCCTGTGGTTCTGTCAGTGTGATCATGTGATGTATCTGACCCCAGGAATGTGTCAATGAAGTTTCCCCTTCCTGGGACAATGAATTCACGGTGTTCTTATTTCAATTTCCAGGAGTGTATATAAATGACCTGGGTGACAATCTGAGCAGTTCTCTTAGGTTGTTCACAGATGATGCTGTAATTTCCCGTCTAGCATCATTTTCAAAGCGATTTAGAAAAGATTGCTGTATGGTGTGGCAGGTGGCAGTTGACGCTAAATAACGAAAAGTGTGAGATGATCCACATGAGTTCCAAAAGAAATCCGTTGGAATTCGATTACTCGATATATAGTACAATTCTCAAGGCTGTCAATTCAACTAAGTACCTGGGTGTTAAAATTACGAACAACTTCAGTTGGAAAGACCACATAGATAATATTGTGGGGAAGGCGAGCCAAAGGTTGCGTTTCATTGGCAGGACACTTAGAAGATGCAACAAGCCCACTAAAGAGACAGCTTACACTACACTCGTTCGTCCTCTGTTAGAATATTGCTGCGCCGTGTGGCATCCTTACCAGGTGGGATTGACGGAGGACATCGAAAGGGTGCAAAAAAGGGCAGCTCGTTTTGTATTATCACGTAATAGGGGAGAGAGTGTGCGAGATATGACACGCGAGTTGGGATGGAAGTCATTAAAGCAAAGACCTTTTTCGTGGCGGCGAGATCTATTTACGAAATTTCAGTCACCAACTTTCTCTAATCCGAAAATATTTTGTTGATCCCAACCTAAATAGGTAGGAATGATCATCAAAATAAAATAAGAGAAATCAGAGCTCGAACAGAAAGGTTTAGGTGTTCCTTTTTCCCGCTCGCTGTTCGGGAGTGGAATGGTAGAGAGACAGTATGATTGTGGTTCGATGAACCCTCTGCCAAGCACCTAAATGTGAATTGCAGAGTAATTATATAGATGTAGATGTAGAAGGAGTGCCTATGATAGGCACTGTACTTTATTCTGATGGCTTTGCTGGCGCAATGAAAATTTTTTGGGAGACGTTGGTTCACCCACAACATAATAGCATACAACAATAATGAAGCTAAGCAGTCATAGTTGCTAAGTCTTTCAAAAAGACGGAGAATGAAGTACCAACGATTTTTGCGTACTTATTATGCTGTATTGGTTGATATCTACACTTTATTTTAAACTTTAAAGGTTTCTTTATGGTGTATGGACCCTTACACACTTCGGTGATAGAGGTCATAGAATACTTCCTAATATCGTTTATGACCTACTTTTGATCAGTGTAGTGCAGTATCTCTACATGGCATAGACGCAACAAGTCTCGCTGTTAGTCTAATTGATATCTTAACGTACGAAATTTCGATAACTGATGTTGGAGTAAGTCAATAGTTCGAGTTTGATGGGCCAGTATCTCGTAGGCCAATAAATCGACAGATCAAATTTCTATATTTCAGAAGGTCAAATTACAATAAATAAATGGACGAAATTATTTACATCTGCAGAAGGAATTTCGATAGAACGATGTGAAGAAGGTCGATGGCGTTGTCTTTGGGTCTCTGCAGATCGATTTATAGAGGTTCGTAGCTTGTTCTGATTAATTTAGATACAGCACTGTCCAAGTTCCGTAATTCTATAGATCCAGTTTCTGCTGATCATCGGTTGGTTGTTCTTTAAATCGATATTCTGATGTTGTTCTAACTACTCGGCGATGTTTGATGTGTCGTTTGTTTGTGTGTATTGGATCGCTAGGTCGATGTTCGACTCTTCGATGGGGCAGAGTTACGTAGTGTTCGATTTACTTTCAGGACAACCAGATACACGAAAGAACTGAAAACACTGTTACTTCGCCTACAAAAAACTTTGTTAATCGAGATATATAAAAACACAAAACCAAAAGCCATCACAGACCATAATTCCATACATCTTTGTAGACAAATTTTAACATAACTACAATTTACCTAGGGAGAATATCAAATAAAGAAATGCGCTATTCAAATCCACACACACTCAGCTGTCTTGCTGAAAGAACGGGATAGTGAGTCTGCTACAATATTTTGTGCACTGATTTACGGAATAGGATAATGTTTAGCTTTAAATGTGTCATGCTGTTTACCTTGAAATTCATACATAAAACCGGACATATTAACAGGTATGTTGTCAAAAACTGTAGCTTGCTGTAAAAGAATTTTGCGTAGCTCTGTACGTTCGCCGTCTGTATTTGCACTGCTCTGTTTTACCTTCTCAGAAATCATTTGTATAACGTCATAGTCGGCTTCGTCTGGTGTATTTTAGTCGTGTGCGTACGTATCTGTGCACGATATGGAATGACAGTTTGGGTTACGCGATGTCGAAATGACCTCTGATCGATTAATTGCTTGTTCTTCTGCAGATAAAGCGTGCTGAAATTCTAATGCCAGTTGTACTTTTTCATCTTTTAATATTAAATAGGAATTTTGAAAGTCAATAATTGCGTCGTGTTGTACCAAAACATTCGTACCAAAAATAACGTCTGTTGTCAATAAGAGAACAATCCAAAAATTTGAGTGATAAGTGTGTGTGTAATTTTACATCTGCTCCTTTACCAGATACTGCTCCTTTTACTTTAGTTTTGCCTAATGGTAACGTAGGATAGGTGTTCTCTTTGTTAAATTCGTTGAATGTTTCTTAATTTATAACTGACAGAAGATCCAGAATCAATTACTGCTGAAAATGTGGATGATCCAATCTTTACTTCAATGACAAGGTGGGAAATGGTTTTTTGAATAACTGGTTTTTCATGCAAAAGTGTCTCTGATGTCGTCAAAAGTAATAACATTATCTTGAACAACATTGTGTGTGTCAAAAGTTTTTTTGCTTACGTTGCTGGAAGATGCAACCTGTACTGTAGTCACATTCTTTCTGACGTGCTGTTATTTGCGGGAGGATGCTGTGGCATTGCAACTATTTGTACTGTTCTGTTATCTCTTCCTGACGTATTAGGTTCGGGATGATACCGACTGTCTGGTTCATTCATTATAATCTGTTGTTGCGGATGATTCTGGCCGACTGTTACGCTGAAAACTGTGCTCATTACTTTTACGTCTGTCATAATAATCATTGTTATACAGCGCATTGCGATAGGAGTTGAAATGGTGTGTTTTCTGTACGTAGTGATTTCGTTGTTGCTGTGCGATACTAATTGGTGGGGCCCATGCTATACGTGTAGGCGGCGAAACATTAAAGCTCGGTTGACCTTGTACATTACATTGTTGGTTAGGCATGATAAACTGCTGGTTTTGTTGTTGTTGTGGTGGTGAAAACCCTCTATTGTTGCCAAAATGTGCCTACGATTGCTGAAAATTTTGACGATACTGATAATTAAAATTTTGTCTGTTATAATAATTCTGATGGTTGTCATTTCTGGAGCGCCAAATGAAAACTGTCCCTTTCAGGTAAAACTTGTATCAGGTTTTCTGTACTCATTCTTAATCCTAGACAGATCGATAGTTGCCGGCTGGTGTGGCCAAGCGGTTCTAGGCGCTACAGTCTGGAACTGCGCATCCGCTACGGTCGCAGGTTCGAATCCTGCCACAGGCGTAAATGTGTGTGATGTCCTTAGGTTAGTTAGGTTTAAGTAGTTCTAAGTTCTAGGGGACTGATGACCTCAGAATTTGAGTCCCATAGTGCTCAGAGCCATTTGAGCCATTTTTGAAGATCGATAGTTGAAGATTTGTTTTGATAGATATAAAGGATAGTAAGAGAGTAGGCAGTAGTGCAGAAAACTTAAGAAGAAATAGCAGTACTACGGCTCGGGGCCCTGTGCACGCTACGGCACATATTCATTGTAGTGTAATGAATCCCCTGAGGTCACTTACGCGCTGCAGATACATTTTAGTTTCTTCACTACAGGCAATGCCGGTGAAAATTTAAAAGCAAATTTTTGTATGCAGTCCAAAGCGTGAATCTGTTTTCTGTCATTCTTAAATTTCCTAACGGATAGAAAGTGCTTGTAATCAAAATTATCGTCTCTGAATGTCTGAACAGGTTCAGGATTGCATGAGAATCTATTTGTCTGTGTCTGTTCGGATTCTAAGTCACGTACTCTCTGTAAGTTACCTAAATTATTCTGGCTGTGTGAGTGTGAGAAGTGTTCGGGATGTGGCGTATGCTGTGTCGTGTTAGAGGCTGAAACATGTTTCATCTCCGTCACTTCTTGCTGTAAAGATGACAATTTTCTACGTAATGTATTATTCGACGAACCTATCTCACTGATCGTCTGCTGTAAATTTTGGAATTCTGGTGTTTTATTGAAAGAAATTGGTGGCGTATCGTCTAATTTGGTGTCATTTTCGATAATATCAATACTACTGGCCAATTCATTAAATTTTTCAGTCAGTGCTTTAACCTGAGTCATTTTTAGTGTCACAAGCATTAATTTGTTTTTGCATTTTTCGTGTGGTTTTGTTTTATTTCTTAACGTCTGCTTTAATAGCATCGGGATCCTGTATTAATTCTAATTCATCAAGTCTGCTGGTCATTGTCTGAAAGTCTGCTGTGTGTGTGTGTTAAGAGCGAAGATTTCATCATGCAATTCAGTGTAACTGTTTTATAGTATCAGTTTCGTCTGATACAGTAGCAATGTTGTTTACGTATGTTTTTGCTTTCGTAAACAACTCAACGCTTATCTTCCTGTCTCTGTGCAGCAATTGTTTCCAGGACTTGTTTCTTTACTTTGTTCTGTTCCTGTATGAATTTACGGTAACGCGTTTCACTGTTTTGTAGGTGGTAATTAAAACGTTCGTCAATTTGGCTGTTCTGTTGTTCCAATTTCTTGTCGACTTTCGCATCCAGACTGCGTTCAAGTTCTGCTGACATTAATTTAAACTCGTCGCGTAACTGTGTTGCGTTTTCTGTACATTGTTTAGTAACTGCACTAATTTCATCTCTAAGTAATTTCGTAGTGGCTGCATGTGTATTACATATTTCTTGTGCAACGGATCTAATTTCTTCACTACTATTCCTAGCACTAGCCATAATTTCCTTAAGTAATTGTTCGTTAGTATCATGACATTGCACGGTAACGGCTGTAATCTGTTCACTAAGTTGTTTATTCTGTTCATTAAGGTGGTCGTGTTTTTCATTCAACTGTCTGAGATTTTCATTAAGTTGTTTATAATTGTTGTCTTGTTTTTCATTCAGTTGTTTGGAATTGTTGTCTTGTTTTTCATTGTTTGTTCGATTCATTAAATTGTTTGTTAAGTTGTAGCAATAATGCCACAACTTGATCCATGCCAAAATTAGCGACTCTATTTTCTGTGCTGTGTGATGGTGTATCTGCATGTGTCACGTTTTGTGTAACCATTTAGTCATTGTCTGACTCACGAAAAGATTTGCCAATTGGATGTGCACTGTGGGTCACTACATCGGAATCAAATAAATCTGACGTATTTTGACTACATCGTTCACTTCCGTTAAAAACATTTATCTGTTCACTGTGTAAATTTTGCAAATCAGGTGTGTCAAACTGGGCAGCGTTCATTGAATCGGAACGTGCCGCGTAATCAATTGTTAACTTTACTGTAGACATAATTGAATTTGTTTGCTCATCATTAGGATTAAAATCATTACTAGTGGTCGGTACGCACTGATTATCTGTAATTAGAGGATTATCATTATGATACTGAGTGTCACTAGTATTATCAGTCAAATTATTCAAGTCGGCTTTTTCCCTCATTGCGCATCGCGATGTACTGTTAGCAGTTTTTCGCGGCATTTTCACAAGTCAAAGGTAAGCACAAAATCAAACAAAGACAAAGCAAAAATGGAACAAATACAACAAAGAGCAATAAATTGCCGATGTTCTGTGAAAGAGTGACAAATTAGTAAATGCGTTGCGCCAGATGCAAACTGCATTTAACATTAAGTGAATAAGAGCAGATATATAACTGACTACTTCTCAGAAATTGATAAAAATACGATCCTGGCCGGTTGTCGACAAGTGTAACCTCCCAACACATAAAAAAATAATTATATCATTCACATTTAGCGTAACCTCCGAACCGTTTATTATTCCGTAACCTACCAATAATACAATGTGACTAATCTCTCAATAAAATTGTGGCTTACTTATAACCTTTCAATAACTAACTGACTGTGAATCTAAACTGGTAAATTGGGACGTCAGCAGTGCTGCGTCATGGCCCTGAAAAATCATACTGAATAAATTAAAAATTCTTACCTCAATAAGCTCGGCGGATAACGTATATAAATATCTGCTCCTATAATAAATTTTTCTGGCACAGCTCAGTGCAATGCTGGCCGATAGATTTGTCATGTATAAAAAGAAACAACAGATTTTTCTCTACAATAGTCGTGATGACCATGGATTGGAGAAATTAATAAAATCTTTAAATTGAGATGAATGATTGTCAAAAGTTAATATTTTATAAGACAGATTATATTTCAAATATTTTTTAAAAACCTTTACATGGGACTTATATAACAATTGTACATATGCGCGAGGCTGCTTTTACCTTATACTACATCGCTCAGGCACCGCTATCGCTCCACACGACCGGCCTAGCCAACTTCATACACACGACTGCTAGCCACAATTTACTCCTACTGGTACTCAGTCCCTACTGCTGACAACACTGCTCTCTGGTCTGAGATTCTCTTATAGCTTTCATATAGGAGGCAGCGCGTGAGCAATCCACCGAAATTACATCTGCTCGAGTGCGCTAGCAACAAATTCCTTAATCATGGATCTCTTACAGTGTATTCAACTCTACGGTTGAGTTATGAATTGTCGGTGTTAGCAACATGATATTACTGACACATTTTGCATTATGTCCGCATTGTAGGTCAGCAACGACGCTTGTGTCGAGTTGCATAGTTAAGACTTTCGTCCTCTGGCGGTTATTAAGGAGAAAAACTCGTTTCCCATATCCCCTTCCAGTGTAACTAACCAGTTCCTCTAACAGCAATAGCATCTTTCAAGACTCTTGCCTCTGTCAGTATCGTTCTTCTTCTGCAGTAATTATTTATAAGTCACAGCATGGGCTTGAATCACCTTGAACGCCTATCAATATTCATATCAGGACCTTGTGAGATATCATGAAATATCTCATGTAGTTATTGGTTGCATCCACTAACCCCCCTTCGGTACTGAAGTCTTGAAAACTTCCTGACGAACGTAAATTGTGTCCCTAGATACAGCTACCTCAGCTCATTGTCTTTCAAAAGCAATACTCTTACGAGATAACCCGTAAAGATGCGCGTCGTAGTCACACTGAAATCTTCAGTATGCCAGTACGTCTGTCCCACTTTCCATACTCCACACTAACTTTCCCGCATACCACGCTCCATTTACACCAATGGGAAAAAGGATGTAGGGGAAGGTTTACATAATTCGGGAATAGGAGAGTCCCTACGATATTGGAGCTCTGAATAGTCCTGCCAAGGGTGTCTTGACATCTCAGCTGGCGGAACCACCGTCAGCGAAAGGCAAGCTTCTTAGTTTGAATAATGATCTAGCACGTAGCTTGATATGTGAAAAACTTAATTAGAACGCGTTTTGTGCTAAAGAGGAAAAAATTAGACATGTTTACAAACTGCATCGTATATTACTTGGTTGGAGATAAAGAAAGTACAGGCATTGCATGTCATATCGCTGCTGTGCAGAAATGACCTTGGAAGCCAACAGAAATGACCTTGGAAGCCAAGTGTGAGGCATTTATCAAATTATATATACTGAATAAGCTATAAACGTCTCTGGTACAATACAAGTTGCTTCAATTTAAAAAGATGGCATCTTAAGAAACACATACGACAGTACGTTCATGGGTTCTTCGGGTTGGCTGGAAACAGACCGACTGCTGGGTGTGTGCAACGAAAACAAGCACAGATGGCAATAGGTTGCCTTCATTTTCGGGAAAGTGTAACAGTTTTTAAAAAGCTGAAATAATTGATATTTGGGGAGTTGCCGTGTAAACACCTGTTAAAATTTCGAATGTTCTTACCAAAATCTCAGAGTATTTTGTATTCGGGTAAAGCGTTTTCAAATATTCAGTGTGAAACCTTAACTAGATTAATTATGTCACATTGTTATGCACGTGAATAAAAACTCTTGGTATGTTCTGACTAAGATCATGAAGATACTCATTAATTTGGTAAGTTGTTTTTTCATACGAAGATCATTTTTCAATAATATTTGGAATTTAAATTAATACAATAAAACACACGTACTTTCAGCTACTTAATTCCTTAAGTTCTAGATTTACAAAGAGCTACAGGTCGTGTGTAATGGTCTTTCATAAAAACATGCTTACAAAATAGTTAGCTGATGACGTGAAAACTAATGTTACGCTATTCATTGAAATGTTAGCGTTAGCCACTGCACACATTGCATGTACTGCATGTCCACCGACCTCGCTTCACTCCCCTTGCTCATCCCAATCGCACCCCACGCCCCCTAAACACACAGCCGGCCGCGGTGGAAGAGCGGTTCTCGGCGCTTCAAGCCGGAACCGCGCGACTGCTACGGTCGCAGGTTCGAATCCTGCCTCGGGCATGGATGTGTGTGATCTCGTTAGGTTAGGTAGGTTTAAGTAGTTCTAAGTTCTAGGGGACTGATGACCTCCGAAGTTAAGTCCCATAGTGCTCAGAACCATTTGAACCCAAACACACACACAGAAAGTCAGGAATATGATGACGTACTTGTCTTTCCATTACATTCTTCATATTGTCACATTTGCATGTCTGAACAAAAACTAAGTAAACACACTTCCATAATGAAAGACACGGAGATACTGAGCTCAGACAGACCATCACGGATCTTGTAATATCGATTTTCCAGTAATGTGCATTATGCTGTGAAACTGTATTGTAGAGCTGCAGAGATGTTATATCAGTCGTTTATGACACGTTTTTACCAATCCCTATTTCGTTTCCCTTAGTAGTCTCGTACTACAAATTATGTATTATCTAAGAGAAATGCTTTAACTGCATTTTAATGATATTAATTTTAGTTAACTCTAATTTTTCTTTGACAATATATTCAACATTTTTAAATATTGTTTTGAGTTTTTTCTTGGAAAATGAAAGTTAAGCCTCGCTAATCGAGCTATTAGTATAATAATTATGAATATACTAATAGATTGGTAAGTTTTCTTACACTGTGATAGCAGTCTCCGACTCTTTAAACATTTATTTGCAAAGAGGCCAATTCTATTTTTTATTGTTCTTATTGAATATTCCGTACTTTGTAAACGGTGTTCATTTCTGGCGCATTTAAACCCTAAGCAAATTTTCCATAGCTAAGAACTGCTTTTATATAGCAGCAGTATCTAGCTAGGTGGCACATGCGCTGAGCTACGGTTATTAATTCATGGTACAAATTGTATCATTAACAGAGTTTTTAATTTTGCACATCCAAATTTAACTTTTTTTCTACATACAATCATCAAAAAATCAGAACGTAATGGCAGGATCTCGTATTTTATAGTTACAAGGAGACAGCAACACGTTGCGATCAGTTCCTGAAAAGTTTATAGCATTAGCGCATATGCTTTTTGAGAAAATGCTTCTAATAACATAAAAAATTTAAAACAGAGAAAATGAGGTTCAAAGATTTTCTTCTCATGTAATAAGCTTATTTCAGTTTTAAAATCCTCCATACTGGTACTCCTCATAATCCAGGTTTCTCTCCTCTCTTCTTCAAATCCGCCTGGCCTGTATTTGCAAGCAAGACACTGATCCTGCACTCGTCGATGGTGTAAAATACTTTTGCTGTAAATACATCAGGATCTATACCACCTCTCTTCAGCACTTCAGTTCTGCCATTGGTCAAGGATTGGTGGGAGCAAAGTCTTTTTAACACTAATGTAATGTTTTTATGTCAATATTCCGACAAAACATACTTTACTAAGGAAAGGTAAAAATTGATTTAAGCGCTTTTAACACGTCATGATTCAACTATAAAACAACTGTATAATTATTCAGATCCTGCTTTTGCAGTAGAAAATTGAGCTTAAGTGAAAGTCTGCAAAATGGCCACTTTGTTTGGTAGGCAGCGGGAAGTGGACAGAGACAGAAAAGGAGAACTTGGATGAAGTGGAATCTGGTCATATAAAGTTTATGTGTGGATGTCTTCCTGAACTGTGCTTCCAATCTTTACCTACCATGGTTTTTTCTTTGTTGATGGGGTGTGTGACAGATTATTCCGCTCAGCAGACTGAAAGACAAAGTGTCGTAAATCAGTTACTAATACGCCATATTGTCGTTACATGTCAAAAATACGGTTAAGGAATTCTTCCTTTTGCCGTTGCTTGAATACACATCTTGTTTTCAGTAGCAAAACCTTGTTTTAAGTACTCTTCCTTTATGTGTGTATCCTGATACACTGAATAGTTTGGCAGCTGTACAAACGGCATCTTTTCTTTTCTTACAACTTACAATGCCTGTGGCATAGCTTGGAAATTACATAATGGTTGTAGTGATTTGGTGGTGGTGGTTAGTGTTTAACGTCCCGTCGACAACGAGGTCATTAGAGACGGAGCGCAAGCTCGGGTTAGGGAAGGAAATCGGCCGTGCCCTTTCAAAGGAACCATCCCGGCATTTGCCTGAAGCGATGTAGGGAAATCACGGAAAACCTAAATCAGGATGGCCGGAGACGGGATTGAACCGTCGTCCTCCCGAATACGAGTCCAGTGTGCTAACCACTGCGCCACCTCGCTCGGTGTAGTGATTTGCTTAAATAATTTGATGGCATCATAACATACACCTAAAATAAGGATACATAGCTTTTAATCAAGCTGTTAATAAGCTTATGCCTCAGGATACTTAATTTGTGAAATACAATTGCCGTATTATCAGATCCGTTGTCTTGAAACAAGGTAAATCCATTAGTTCGGGCAAAGTGGTTACTTGGCCACTTTGCCCCGTTAGCCGACTGGCCACTATGCCCGACTGAACGCCATTACGCTAAACATCTGAATACGAAGTTACATAACTAGGTAATTCATAGACGTTTAATTTCAAAGGTAAATTATAATGCTTTACCAGCGTTATACCGATTATCTGTCATAATATACACATATTTTTAACATACGCAAATTAATATCTCGTTTGCGTTACATCAGACGTGGAGAAAGCAAAAAATATTTCACTGCAGAGGAGCACGCGCAAATATGATGTAAGAAACATGCTGTATGTATCAAACCCTGGTCCCATGTAAGAGAGGGCCTGATGGCCCTAGTCACTTCAGGTTAATTAAATGAATAAGCAAAAAATTCAAGTAAATAATTATCATCACGGAACTCACTGACGTAACCAAAGAAGTCTCTTTGAATAGTTTTAAATGTTCGCCACTAGGCTGCAGCAGTCCGCAAGAAAATAAAACGAACTGGCCACTTCTGTCGCCCTTCCCACTATAAACGTCCTTAACCCATATTTCTCTCCCCGTTGGAGGTTCGAGTCCTTCCTCGGGCATGGGTGTGTGTGTCGTCCTTAGCGTAAGTTAATTTAAGTTAGATTAAATAGTGTGTAAGCTTACGGACCGATGACTTCAGCAGTTTGGCCCCAAAGACCTTACCATAAATTTCCAATTTTTTACCCCATATTTGCTGATTCGTCTTGGATCATTTGGATAATTCCGATATGCAATGCATTAGACCAACATCTGAGATGGGAGCTCTAGATTCGTTATCAAGACTACACACAAAATCCGTTGTTTCAACTGGGAGCTATAGTGAAATATATAACGGTGTTAATCATTAATCACAGGAGTTTTTGTAAAACTATATTCACTTATCAATACGCCAAGAAACTCATGGAAAAGATTAATCCACTTGAGGTTGTCCATCTCCAAGACGTATTCTTCTCTATTATTTACGACTAAGGTAAAAGCACTAGAAAACCCTAACGATTGTTATTCTTCGTCTTTAAAAGTAGAGAAATCACCAGTTGAAGATCCTTTCTTTTTAACGCAGGTGTAATATTGTTCCACCCAAATGTTAAGAGGGAAGAAAAATCTTCTACAGCCTTCAGTATTTCTGACTACCCCCCCTGAGCTGTCGAAGGAAGTTCGTCAAATATTCAACTTCTGTGCGCAACGACGGTCGATAATGTCCTGTATGACGTAAACTATGACTATTTACCTGTCTGGCGAATGGCACACCATGAGCGCAACTTCAGCTGTTATTTGTTTGTCGTCAAGACCTCCGTGTGTGATCGATTGTGGTGAGCTAAAATAGAGGCAAGTAAGGTTAGAGTTCAGAGACTCATCGATATTGAGGTCTTAGAGATGAAGGTCTAGCTCAGATGGTCAAGGTTGGAGAAGAAAATTGACAGCGACGTAGTCAATGATACTGTCCTGACATTCAGATAAAGTGATTTGTAGAAACCAAAAGAAATCTGAATTCTTTAGCCGGACGAGGGTTTTCAGCTGTCCCTCTCCTATACAAGCGCCAGCTCTCTCGGTGTAAGAAGGAGAGGGGACGGTTCTTTCTATGGTAAGTGCTTTTCACACTGCGGATGCTTCTCTCACGGAAGGAAAACGATGGTAAAAAAGAGGATTATTATCAGCATTTCCTCTGTTAACTTGTACCCACTTTCGTACCAAATGTCACCATAGCAGTAAGTTCAGAAAAAAAAATGGTTCAAATGGCTCTGAGCACTATGGGACTTAACTTCTAAGGTCATCAGTCCCCTAGAACTTAGGACTACTTAAACCTAACTAATCTAAGGACATCACACACATCCATGCCCGAGGCAGGATTCGAACCTGCGACCGTAGCGGTCGCGCGGTTCCACACTGAAGCGCCTAGAACCGCTCGGTCACACCGGCCGGCACAGTAAGTTCCGCCAAGTAGTTAGTGCTAATTCATGTCCCATGTTACCTATTTCTGCGCCACTAAAATTATGTAAAATAAGCGTTTTGTCACTCATTTGTCTGCAACAGATCTGACGAGTTAATTTTTTAATTTTATTTTATGCGTCGGTCGTTCACTGTAGTGCAACGAGGACGTGTTGTTCTGTTTCGTTCTTGATAATTCCCTCATTTGGCATGCGGTTCGCTTAGACTTTTACGGCAAGACTAAAAACTAATGTACATCTGGCATTTTACGTATAGCTTTTTGCGATTTCGGCAGCACGCTCCGTTATAAGGAGAAAAAGCCGCACCAGCATTCACGTCAGCATATGTACGAAACAGAGGAAAGCTCATTCATTCAGACACCATCGCTCATTGATACAGATCTTGCGTGGCTCATTCCCTCACTGAAGACATATGGAATTAATTTTAATTCAACTCTAATTATGTTAATAAGAAATGCTAACAATTTAGACAAGTATAGTCACACTAACTTAGTATTTTGTTGACCAAAGCTGTCGCCTCGTGGAAACCTTGGCTATCTATGTTTAGGTTTCTGCTTCACATAGCTATTCATAGCTTTAATACGTATTGTGTGTTAATTTTTTCACATAACATTAATGAACAGAATATTATAAATTCAACAAAAGTTAAAACAAGAGATTATATGCTTTTCATTCTATCTTTCTAGCTTCGCATCACAAAAAGTGTATGGTGAGATGCTGTTAACTCCTTTCTCACGTGTTACTATTAAATATATTGGAATTATTTGATGATGCTTTCCTAAGAAGCTGAAATTGTTAATGGTACCATTTATTTGACCCTATTTTGGAAAGCTACAGTAAAGGTACTGTCTTTTCTAGCGGCTAGTATGTACCACTTTGTAAATATGGCTAGACTACAAAGTCTCTGCAGTCTCTCTCATTGTAGGCAATTTTCCCGAATTCCAGTCCGACATCAATCCTGGATTTAGTTTTTACTGTTTTATAATTTTTTCCTTGCCTTGATGTCATTCCTGTCACCAGATCATTTGCGCTAAGAGAGAGGAAATCTGGAGTTCGTCACCTATCTGTGACTCGTATAAATTTTGTATTTATAAATGAAAAGCGCATAATTATGGATGTTCTACAGCAGGTTCGGCCAAGGTTTGCCAAACTGCACACAGACACACTTTGCGGATCGCGTGCGGACCTAGGCCCCGCCTGTCTCGGCCATGCTCGGTATTCTCGGAAGCACTCGATACAGCGCGACATTTCATTTAGCACTGCAGTGCCGCCTTTTTTTGGCCACCACGACTTTTTTCAGCTCGACTGAATCATTGTGTCAACGCTGTTTACCCTTCGCTATTTGTTCGTAGTATAAAAGTAGTTCACTGGTCCAGTGGCTGCTTGTACAAAGAGGCACTCCAGCGATCAATCGTCACAAGCCTTTCAAAATGAATGGGAATGACAGAAGAGAAGGATAAGCACTTCTCAGTATCTATCATGTGATATACATTCACCTAATCGACAGCTACTGTAAATTTGCTGTGGAAAGACATTGCAAAACATGAAGAAAGCATTTACAGGTTTAATTGTCCATGATAAGGCAAAAAATAGCAACGATCTAAAGACGGGAATCGTTGTTCTATACGCCAATAAGCACTTTCTGCTGAATTTGCAAGCACGGAGTACGCGATGAACTTGGCTGTACGAATGTTAATTTTTGAAAGTCGCATGTATTATTCTACTGTCAGTTCCAACAGTTTTCAATGGAACTGAACGAGGAGTATCGAGATTTTATATATTATTGCAAAGTATATAGGTCAAGTCCAGGAGCATTCATGAAACGATTTTTCGATTTAAAATTCACTATTGTTGAATTTATGAAGGAAAAAGGAGAGCAGGAACGAATTGCAGACTTCGCATTTTAAGTGGACCCAGCTGCGCAGTGCCAACAATAAGACATTACACGGCGCGAAACAACTTATTTCTGATTTCATGGGGAGGCATTTAAAAAGCAAATCGCGCTGTGGGTGGGAAAAATTAAACACTGTCACTTTCCCTAAACCCAGTTTCCCTAAATTCAAATCTAAAAGCTGCATATTCAACTAAATACGTGGGGATTACAATAACGAACAACTTGTTGTTGTTGTTGTTGTGGTCTTCAGTCCTGAGACTGGTTTGATGCAGCTCTCCCTGCTACTCTATCCTGTGCGAGCTTCTTCATCTCCCAGTACCTACGGCAGCCTATAACATTCTGAATCTGCTTAGTGTATTCATCTCTTGGTCTCCCTCTACAATTTTTACCGTCCACGCTGCCCTCCATTACTAAATTGGTGATCCCTCGACGTCTCAGAACATGTGCTACCAACCAATCCCTTCTTCTAGTCAAGCTGTGCCACAAGCTCCTCTTCTTCCCCAATTCTATTCAATACCTCCTCATTACTTGTGTGATCTACCCATCTAATCTTCAGCATTCTTCTGGACCACATTTCGAAAGCTTCTATTCTATTCTTGTCTAAACTATTTATCGTCCACGTATCACTTCCATACATGGCTACACGCCATACAAATACTTTCAGAAACGACTTCCTGACACTTAAATTTATACTCGATGTTAACAAATTTTTCTTCTTCAGAAACGCTTTCCTTGCCATTGCCAGTCAACATTTTATATCCTCTCTACTGCGAACCATCATCAGTTATTTTGCTCCCCAAATAGCAAAACTCCTTTACTACTTTAAGTGTCTCATTTCCTAATCTAATTCCCTCAGCATCACCCGACTTAATTCGACTACATTCCATTATCCTCGTTTTGCTTCTGTTGATGTTCATCTTATATCCTCCTTTCAAGACACAATCCATTCTGTTCAACTGCTCTTCCAAGTCCTTTGCTGTCTGTGACAGTATTACAATGTCATCGGCAAACTTCAAAGTTTTTATTTCTTCTCCGTGGATTTTAATACCTACTCCGAAATTTTCTTTTGTTTCCTTTATTGCTTGCTCAATATACAGATTGAATAACATCGGGGAGAGGCTACAACCCTGTCTCACTCCCTTCCCAACCACTGCTTCCCTTTCATGTCCCTCGACTCTTATAACTGCCATCTGGTTTCTGTACAAATTGTAAATAGCCTTTCGCTCCCTGTATTTTACCCCTGCCACCTTCAGACTTTGAAAGAGAGTATTCCAATCAACATTGTCAAAAGCTTTCTCTAAGTCCACAAATGCTAGAAATGTAGGTTTGCCTTTCCTTAATCTTTCTTCTAAGATAAGTCGTAGGGTCAGTATTGCCTCACGTGTTCCAACATTACTACGGAATCCAAACCGATCTTCCCCGAGATCGGCCTCTACCAGTTTTTCCATTCGTCTGTAAAGAATTCGCGTTAGTATTTTGCAGCTGATAGTTCGGTAATTTTCACATCTGTCAACACCTGCTTTCTTTGGGATTGGAATTATTATATTCTTCTTGAAGTCTGAGGGAATTTCGCCTGTCTCATACATCTTGCTCCCCAGATGGTAGAGTTTTGTCAGGACTGGCTCTCCCAAGGCCGTCAGTAGTTCCAATGGAATGTTGTCTACTCCTGGGGCCTTGTTTCGACTTATATCTTTCAGTGCTCTGTCAAACTCTTCACGCAGTATCGTATCTCCCATTTCATCTTCATCTACATCCTCTTCCATTTCCATAATATTGTCCTCAAGTACATCGCCCTTGTATAGACCCTCTATATACTCCTTCCACCTTTCTGCTTTCCCTTCTTTGCTTAGAACTGGGTTTCTATCTGAGTTCTTGATGTTCATACAAGTGGTTCTCTTATCTCCAAAGGTCTCTTTAATTTTCCTGTAGGCAGTATCTATCTTACCCCTAGTGAGATAAGCCTCTACATCCTTACATTTGTCCTCTAGCCATCCCTGCTTAGCCATTTTGCACTTCCTGTCGATATCATTTTTGAGACGTTTGTATTCCTTTTTGCCTGCTTCATTTACTGCATTTTTATTTTTTCTCCTTTCATCAATTAAATTCAATATTTCTTCTGTTACCCAAGGGTTTCTACTAGCCCTCGTCTTTTTACCTATTTGTTCCTCTGCTGCCTTCACTATCTCATCCCTCAAAGCTACCCATTCTTCTTCTACAGTGTTTCTTTCCCCCATTCCTACTTAAATTGGAAAAAAAACACACAGAGTATGTTGTGGGGATGGCAAACAAAACACTGCGTTTTATTGGCAGAACACTTGCAAGATGCAACAGATCTACTAACGGACTGGCTGCACTACGCTTGTCCGTCCTCTTTTGGAGTACTGCTAAGTGGTGTGTGATTAATTCTGTTTCAGCCGCGCTAGCAAGTGGCCTCTGTTAACTGCCGCGCTGCACTTCCGTGTTTGCATCGCTGTACTTGTGCTTCGCCGAGTGCTGTCCGTCCGTTAATCTCCGTGTTCGTTCTTATTTCTTGTGATTTGATAGCTCTTTCTGGTCTTGCTGCTGCTAACTGGAATTTCGGTTGTTTAACCGAAATTGCGTCACTGGATTAACCATGGCCATAAACCTCTGGTATTTGCTTTTGACAGGGAATCCTGTCCTGTTCAGCCGTCATCCCTGGAAATAGATGACTGGATTACACAGGTAATTGGTCTCAGTTATGAAACCGTCCATACCTGGCAACTGAATCAGGAAAAATACTGTGTTTTTGTCAAGTTAATCAGTGCTGCGACTGTTGATAAAGTGTTACGAAAGTGGGGCTATGAAGTAGATTTTGTGCATAGAAAATATTATAAAAGTAAGGTTTCCATCTATAGAACGGACATTCATTAAAACACCGTTCATGTCTTGAATCTACCCATTGAAATTTAAAATGATAAGCTTAAGGAAGCTCTTTCAAACTACGGGGACGTTAAATCAGTTGCAAATGAAAGATGGTCGCCTCGCTTTAAACCGCAGTGTTTCAACGGGATCCGCAGTGTTGAGATGGACGTTAAGACGAATATTCCGTCTCACATAACTGTTTGTGGGTATAAGGCACAAATTGTTTACACAGGTCAGGAAGCTACATGCCATATATGTAACGAAACCGGCCACTTCAGACAGGAATGTCCGCTGCGAACTGTTGCTCTTAAAAGTAATTTGATACAGCGTCAGAAGCTTGCCTTAAATGATCTGTTACCAAAGAATAGCCCGGATCAACTGGTTGAGGATGTTAACGCAGCGGGCCAAGCTAGTGTCTCCCTTCACGATAACAGTCAATATCCCCACTTAACAACAAAGGGAAACTCTGTTACCACAAGTCGTGAAACTGAAATGCAACCGAAAAAACGACCACTGAAGACAACTGTTGTTCAGAGGACGACCTGTCGTGCCCCACTCCCTCAGTTCGCAATCAAAAACAGGGCGATGAGGAGGCACAGGAACCTGAAGGCAAGATGCGAATGAAACTGATGAACAAAAAGATAATACACATACGGTAGCAGAAAATGAGAGGGGTGTAATCAGCATTAATTTGCAAGAAACAACAGGTGCAGTAGCCGATTGCGAAGATCAGCCAGCAGCTGTCTGTTAATAAACAAATTCAGGGAGAGGTTGCAAAACTGCAGTCTCCATTTGTTTCCCTCGATCAGGAAGTGAGAGAAATTAATAAAGAACGAGGAAGAGGTGGCCAAACAGAAATCACGGCCAACACCTCAGGGCAGGCGCCGGCAACCGAAATTGCGAAAGCGTCTGCTGCTGCTCCAGATAAGCCGCGAACTAAAATACCGACGCAACCAAATGAGAATGTAGCTCGTAAACAAGGGAAGGGAATATCCGGTAGGGGCGACCCAAGCCCAAAGAATGTTCGGTCCGAAACGGTCCTACAGTCTGCTTGTGATACAAGAGTAAACATCAGAAGTAGAAAAAAACGGGACAGTAACTAATAAACTGATTGAAGTGTTATTCCATGATCAGCCTTCCGAGAAAAGTGTTACAGCTTAACTGAACCCTGAACCACAGGAAACTAAATTAGTTCATCAATACAACTACATAGTGACAACACAATGACGCAATCTTATTCTGTCACCACTATAAACATAAATAAAATTACGACCGGTTTGAAATTATCGGCCCTTAAGGAATTTTTGTACGAATCCGCGACTGATATTGCACTGTCACAAGAAGTTCCAATTTTGGATTTAGTAATTCCCGGTTTTGTCAGTGACATAAGTGTGTCTCCCGAAACAAGTGTTGGAACAGCTGTTTTGGTGAGGGAAGGGATTACAGTAAGCGAGGTGGAACGACTGGAATCCGGAAGGGGAATAGGACTAAATATCTATGATGTGACTATCAACAACTTGTGCGCCCCTTCAGGAAGTTCTCACCGAGTTGACAGGGCACGTTTCTTCAAAGATGACCTGATATACTTGTTAAAGAAAACTACAAGACAGTTATTACTTGGAGGTGATTTTAATTTTGATTTAAATCGAAAAGATCAGTTACCTAATTTTAATTTCTCAAGTGAACTAAAACAACTAGTTAGTGGTTTAGAATTAAAGGATATATGGGAAATCAAGTACCCTCCATTGTTGAGTTCACTTATGTCACGGCAACATCACGTAGCAGGATTGATAGATTATATATTTCTAAAAATCTTGAAACCTACATGACAAAAGGAGAAACCATTCCTACATACTTTTCAGACCATTCAAGGGTCTTAGCTTGCATAACTCTAACAATACAGCCGGTTCGCCGATTCAAGAATCAGTGGAATTTGAACACTTCCTTGTTAGTAAATCATGATTTAGAAGACCTGATTAAAGAAACATAGGCAATATGCCTGCGTGCTCGTAGTAGATATGCTACTGCTATTGACTCGTGGGTTAAAATGGCAAAGCCAAAGTTGAGGAAGGTTCTTATTCAATACAGTGCCCGGAGCGCAAGAGAAATGAAATGCACTATAGAATATTACTATTCCGTTTTGAGATATCTATATGATCAAGTCTCAGCAGGTTCCTTACTTTGAATAGCAGACATCAAAAAAGTCAAATCCAAGTTATTTAATATCAAGAGAAGTCAAATGGAAGGATTGAAAATAAAATCGAAGGCAAATTCGGTGTCAGAAGATGAAACAACTTCCCTATATCATTTAGTGAAGCATACGAAAAACGGGAGAAGTACTTTTATTGATGAAATTCGAACAAAACACGGTACTATTCTCAGAACCAAGCAGGGTATCATGGACGAGATTATCGCTATTATTGCGAGCTATATTCTGTACATCCCTCCCCCCATGAACCATGGACCTTGCCGTTGGTGGGGAGGCTTGCGTGCCTCAGCGATACAGATAGCCGTACCGTAGGTTCAACCACAACGGTGGGGTATCTGTTGAGAGGCCAGACAAATGTGTGGTTCCTGAAGATGGGCAGCAGCCTTTTCAGTGGTTGCAGGGGCAACAGTCTGGATGATTGACTGATCTGGCCTTGTAACAATAACCAAAACGGCCTTGCTGTGCTGGTACTGCGAACGGCTGAAAGCAAGGGGAAACTACGGCCGTAATTTTTCCCGAGGGCATGCAGCTTTACTGTATGATTAAATGATGATGGCGTCCTCTTGGGTAAAATATTCCGGAGGTAAAATAGTCCCCCATTCGGATCTCCGGGCGGGGACTACTCAAGAGGATGTCGTTATCAGGAGAAAGAAAACTGGCATTCTACGGATCGGAGCGTGGAATGTCAGATCCCTTAATCGGGCAGGTAGGTTAGAAAATTTAAAAAGGGAAATGGACAGGTTAAAGTTAGATATAGTGGGAATTAGTGAAGTTCGGTGGCAGGAGGAACAAGACTTCTGGTCAGATGACTACAGGGTTATAAACACAAAATCAAATAGGGGTAATGCAGGAGTAGGTTTAATAATGAATAGGAAAATAGGAATGCGGGTAAGCTACTACAAACAGCATAGTGAACGCATTATTGTGGCCAAGATAGATACGAAGCCCACACCTACTACAGTAGTACAAGTTTATATGCCAACTAGCTCTGCAGATGGCGAAGAAATTGAAGAAATGTATGATGAAATAAAAGAAATTATTCAGATAGTTAAGGGAGACGAAAATTTAATAGTCATGGGTGACTGGAATTCGAGTGTAGGAAAAGGGAGAGAAGGAAACATAGTAGGTGAATATGGACTGGGGCAAAGAAATGAAAGAGGAAGCCGCCTGGTAGAATTTTGCACAGAGCATAACTTAATCATAGCTAACACTTGGTTCAAGAATCATAAAAGAAGGTTGTATACATGGAAGAATCCTGGAGATACTAAAAAGGTATCAGATAGATTATATAATGATAAGACAGAGATTTAGGAACCAGGTTTTAAATTGTAAGACATTTCCAGGGGCAGATGTGGACTCTGACCACAATCTATTGGTCATGACGTGTAGATTAAAACTGAAGAAACTGCAAAAAGGTGGAAATTTAAGGAGATGGGACATGGATAAACTGAAAGAACCAGAGGTTGTACAGAGTTTCAGGGAGAGCATAAGGGAGCAATTGACAGGAATGGGGGAAAGAAATACAGTAGAAGAAGAATGGGTAGCTTTGAGGGATGAAGGCAGCAGAGGATCAAGTAGGTAAAAAGACGAGGGCTACTAGAAACCCTTGGGTAACAGAATAAATATTGAATTAATTGATGAAAGAAGAAAAAATAAAAATGCAGTAAATGAAGCAGGCAAAAAGGAATACAAACGTCTCAAAAATGAGATCGACAGGAAGTGCAAAATGGCTAAGCAGGGATGGCTAGAGGACAAATGTAAAGATGTAGAGGCTTATCTCACTAGGGGTAAGATAGATACTGCCTACAGGAAAATTAAAGAGACCTTTGGAGATAAGAGAACCACTTGTATGAACATCAAGAACTCAGATGGAAACCCAGTTTTAACCAAAGAAGGGAAAGCAGAAAGGTGGAAGGAGTATATATAGGGTCTATACAAGGGCGATGTACTTGAGAACAATGTTATGGAAATGGAAGAGGATGTAGATGAAGATGAAATAGGAGATACGATACTGCGTGAAGAGTTTGACAGAGCACTGAAAGATATAAGTCGAAACAAGGCCCCAGGAGTAGACAACATTCCATTAGAACTACTGACGGCCTTGGGAGAGCCAGTCCTGACAAAACTCTACCATCTGGTGAGCAAGATGTATGAGACAGGCGAAATTCCCTCAGACTTCAAAAAGAATATAATAATTCCAATCCCAAAGAAAGCAGGTGTTGACAGATGTGAAAATTACCGAACTATCAGCTGCAAAATACTAACGCGAATTCTTTACAGACGAATGGAAAAACTGGTAGAAGCCGACCTCGGGGAAGATCAGTTTGGATTCCGTAGTAATGTTGGAACACGTGAGGCAATACTGACCCTACGACTTATCTTATAAGCTACATTAAGGAAGGGCAAACCTACGTTTCTAGCATTTGTAGACTTAGAAAAAGCTTTTGACAATGTTGACTGGAATACTCTCTTTCAAATTCTGAAGGTGGCAGGGGTAAAATTACAGGGAGCGAAAGGCTATTTACAATTTGTACAGAAACCAGATGGCAGTTATAAGAGTCGAGGGACATGAAAGGGAAGCAGTGGTTGGGAAGGGAGTGAGAGAGGGTTGTAGCCTCTCCCCGATGTTATTCAATCTGTATATTGAGCAAGCAATAAAGGAAACAAAAGAAAATTTCGGAGTAGGTATTAAAATCCACGGAGAAGAAATAAAAACTTTGAGGTTTGCCGATGACATTGTAATACTGTCACAGACAGCAAAGGACTTGGAAGAGCAGTTGAACGGAATGGATTGTGTCTTGATAGGAGGATATAAGATGAACATCAACAAAAGCAAAACGAGGATAATGGAATGTAGTCGAATTAAGTCGGGTGATATTGAGGGTATTAGATTAGGAAATGAGACACTCAAAGTAGTAAAGGAGTTTTGCTATTTGGGGAGCAAAATAACTGATGATGGTCGAAGTAGAGAGGATATAAAATGTAGACTGGCATTGGCAAGGAAATCGTTTCTGAAGAAGAGAAATTTGTTAACATCGAGTATAGATTTAAGTGTCAGGAAGACATTTCTGAAAGTATTTGTATGGAGTGTAGCCATGTATGGAAGTGAAACATGGACGATAAATAGTTTAGACAAGAAGAGAATAGAAGCTTTCGAAATGTGGTGCTACAGAAGAATGCTGAAGATTAGATGGGTAGATCACATAACTAAGGAGGAAGTATTGAATAGGATTGGGGAGAAGAGAAGTTTGTGGCACAACTTGACCAGAAGAAGGGATCGGTTGGTAGGACATGTTCTGAGGCATCAAGGGATCCCCAATCTAGTATTGGAGGGCAGCGTGGAGGGTAAAAATCGTAGAGGGAGACCAAGAGATGACTACACTACGCAGATTCAGAAGGATGTAGGTTGCAGTGGGTATTGGGAGATGAAGAGGCTTGCACAGGATAGAGTAGCATGGTGAGCTGCATCAAACTATTCTCAGGACTGAAGACCACAACAACAACAACATTCTGTACATCAAAGTAGTGATGCTTCCTTAGAAGAATTCCTTGACATACTAGCCCCTCAGTTGACAGAAGATGACGACGAAAATTTTCTCGAGGTTGTCTATGAACAAGACGTGTATGAGACACTGTGCGCCTCACCACCAAAAAAATCCCCAGGAGCGGATGGTCTGTCAGCAGAGTTTTACATTCGTTACTGGCCAATAGTAGGTGCGAAAATCACGGACATTGTAAATGTGGTTATTCAGGGTAAAATGATTCCGGCTGACTTAAAGAGAGTAAAATTGTTCTGGTGCCAAAAAATAATGGAAACAAAGATTTAAATAATTTTCGTCCAATTTCACCGCTGAATTCTGATTATAAATTAATAGCTAGAATAGTAAACATGATAATTTCATGCCTTACAGATAAAATTATTAGTCAACATCAGAACTGCGCGCAAGGCAGAACCATTTTTCAAAATCTTGCAGAATTCAGTGATATCATTGCAATAACTTCTGTAACAAACATAAAGTGTGCTTTACTGTTTGTAGATTTTTATAAAGCGTTCGATATAGTAAATCATAAATATCTTCTACAGGCATTGAATAAAATAGGTTTCAAAGATAGGGTCATACAGTTGATTAAGAACATAGCAACTGGAATAAATGCTAAAATAGCAGTGCATTGTCAACAATCCAGGCCGATGCAAATACAACGAGATGTTCCTCAAGGAAGTCCTCTGTCCATGTCGCTCTTCGCCATTTCGCTGGAACCTTTCCTCCGACATGTTCGTGCTAGATTAAAAGGCTTAACATTATCAGGAAATAAAGCAAGAGCATATACTGACGATATAGGGGTCATTATAAGGAATAATGACGAAGTAACCACGTTAGCAACAGTGATTAATTCGTATTGTAGAGCATCTGGAGCCAACGCAAAACGAAAAAAAAGTAAGATGTTAAATCTCAGAGGTTTTGATAATATCAACGTCAAGTGGGCAAAATTAGTCCAACAACATAAAACACTTGGGACCTGACAGCATGCCCCAAGAAAATGACGGCATTAAATTGGAAAGTTGTATTTTAGAGTTCAAGGTACATATGCTGTGTGAATTCCACATAATTAGAAGGTATTCGAATCACAAGAAAATGTTCGGTAATATGTTAAAAATTGTATTTGAAAGAATGGGCATTCGTTAGTATAAAAAAAGAAGACTGTGTTGACAGTGGTGTTCAAAAAAATGGTTCAAATGGCTCTGAGCACTATGGGACTTAACTGCAGTGGTCATCAGTCCCCTAGAACTCAGAACTACTTAAACCCAACTAACCTAAGGACATCACACACATCCATGCCCGAGGCAGGATTCGAACCTGAGACCGTAGCGGTCGCGCGGTTCCAGAATGTAGCGCCCATAACCGCACGGCCACTCAGGCCGGCTGACAGTGGTGTATTGTAATTACCTTAAGGATATTATTTAAAATTTTATATTATATTTATGGTGTGTACCTTTTCTACTTCAGACAGTAGTTTTTGAAATTTATAAGCTAATGTACAGAACTTACGTGACTCTGTGTAATAACGTCAAAACACAAAACATTAAAGCTGCCTTATTGGCTTATATTAGAAATCTGGAAATAGACAGTTTTTATGGTAATGTCCTTATCGATTGGTTAAAACCATAAGATTCTATCTGATATAATGTAATGTCCAAAAAGTTTCGTTGGAAGGCTGGTCAACTTTATTATATATCTCCTTTCCACCATTCTCAAGTAAGTCAGAAATTGTCTAATATGATTATTAAATTGTTTTATATTTAAAATTATCCCACCAAGTTGCTGATATCCATCATAAAGCGCTATTTATGCTTGTGTAAAGATTGGAGCTCATGTAATTCAAAGCGCTGATTTTATTTCTTCATGTTGAAGTTTGAATGTCTTAAAAAAAAAAAGTTTTTTGATGTTTAACTTAATTCTTTCTCGTAATTTAGTCAGTAATACAATATTCTGTTGTCTTTCTTTAACATCAGCATAATTGAAATGAACGAACTGTTTTTGTTTATATCAGTTTATGTATAACATGTGTACATGGTTAGTAGATAAACTTAGTATGTATTTGGAATGTATAACATTCTTATATATATATATATATATATATATATATATATATATATATATATATATATATATTCCAAATACATACTAAGTTCTTGTACTTACCATGTGCACATGTTATACATAATATATATAAAGTGGTCAGCGCGATAGAATGTCAACCTAAGGGCCCGGGTTCGACTACCGGCTGGGTCGGAGATTTTCTCCGCTGAGGGACTGGGTGTTATATTGTCCTAATCATCATCATTTCATCCCCATCGACGCGCAAGTCGCCGAAGTGGCGTCAAATCGAAAAACTTGCACCCGGCTAGCGGTCTACATGACGGGAAGCCCTAGTCACACGATATTTATTATTATTTAACGCAGTACATTGACAAACTTCAGAGAATGACACCACGTTTTGTATTATTGAGAAGTAGAGGAGAGTGTGTCACAGACATGATAGGTTCTGGGGAGAAGTTGTGGGGGGGGGGGGGGGGGGGAGCGAAGGATCATTAAAATAAAGGCGTTTTTCGTTGCGGCGGATTCTTCTGATGAAATTTCAATCACCAACTTTCTCGTCCGAATGCGAAATTATTTTGATGTCCCTACATAAGTAGAAACGATCATCATAATAAAATAAGGCAAATCAGAGCTCGCACGGAAAGATACAGGCGTTAGTTTTTTCCGCACGCTGTTAGGGAGTGGATTAATAGAAAACTACTGTGAAGGTGATTCGATGAACTCTCTGCCAGTCACGTAAGAGTGATTTGCAGAATATCCATGTAGATGTAGATGCAAACCTACAAAGTTTAACTGACTCTTCAGTCATTTTTTGGTAGAACAATTTCATTTATTGTAAAAGAAAAGCACAAAATTATGGATGTTCTACGGTATTACATTACTTCGTTACCCGGTATTCATCGTCAAAAGGCATTATCAGACTATGACTGACTGTCTTCGACAAAGATTCACCACTGATGAATAACACCGCAAAATACACTGAGATCACAAGAGTCATGGGATACCTTCTAATCTAATGTCATGTCGTACCTTCTTTTTCCCGGCGTAATGCCGCAACTCGACGTGGCATGGACTCAAGAAGTCGTTGGAAGTCCCCTGCAGAAATGTTGAGCCATGATGCATCTACAACCGTTCACAATTACAAAAGTGCTGCCGGTGCGGGATTTTATGCACGAAATTACCTTCTCGATTATGTCTCGACAGGATTCATGTCGGGCGTTCTACGTGGTCAAATCAGAATGTTCTTCAAATCAACCGCGAACACCGGGTCCATAGTTGTTTGGGTAGATGAGTTTCATGAATGGTCTCCAAGAAGCCGAAAGTAACCATTTCCACTCACTGTACGGTTTACTTGGACTGTAGGACCCAGTCCACTCCTTGTGAACACACCCCATACTATTATGGAGCCACCAATAGATGGCACGGTGCATTGTTGACAACTTGGGTCTACATCTTCGTGGGGTCTGCGCCGTACTCGAAACCCACTGTCAATTCTTACAAACTGAAATTAGGACTCATCCCACCAGGCCAACGTTCTCTAGTCGTTTATGGTCCAACCGTAACGGTCACGAGGCCAGGGGAGGCACTGCAAGTAATGTTCTGTTAGCAAAGGCAATCGCGTCGGTCATCTGCTGCCATAGCCCATTCACGCGAAATTGCGCCGCACTGCCCTAACGGATACGTTCGTCGTACCTCACACATTGCAGTTATTTCACGTATTGTTGCTTGTCTGTTAGCACTGACAACGTTACGCAAGGCCTTTCGTTAAGTGAAGGCTGTTGGCCGCTGCGTTGTCCGTGGTGAGAGGTAATGCCTGAAATTTGGTATTCTCGGAGCACTCTTCATATACATCTATCTGCAACTACATGGATACTCTGCAACTCACATTCAAGTGCCTGGCAGAGGGTTCATCGGACCACCTTCACAATTCTCTATTATTCCAATGTCGTATAGTGCGAGGAAAAAATGAACACCTATATCTTTCCGTACGAGCTCTGATTTCCCTTATTTTATCGTGGTGATCGTTCCTCCCTATGTAGGTCGGCGTCAACAAAGTATTTTCGCATTCGGAGGAGAAAGTTGATGATTGGAATTTCGTGAGAAAATTCCGTCGCAACGAAAAACGCCTTTCTTTTAATGATGTCCAGCCCAAATCCTGTGTCATTTCTGTGACACTCTCTCCCATATTTCCTATCTGGTAAGGATCCCACACCGCGCAGCAGTTTTCTAAAAGAGGGCAGACAAGCCTAGTGTAGGCAGTCTCCTTAGTAGATCTGTTACGTTTTCTAAGTGTCCTGTCAATAAAACGCAGTCTTTGGTTAGCCTTCCCCACAAACATTTTCTATGTGTTCCTTCCAGTTTAAGTTGTTCGTAATTGTAATACCTAGGTATTTAGTTGAATTTACGACTTTTAGATTAGACTGATTTATCGTGTAACCGAAGTTTAACGAGTTCCTTTTGGCACTCATGTGGATGACTTCACACTTTTCGTAATTTAGGGTCAACTGCCACTTTTCGCACCATTCAGATAGCTTATCTAAATCGTTTTGCAGTTTGTTTTGATCTTCTGATGAAGAATAAAGAGCTAGTTATGTTTCACAGGAACGATGTTTTCTAAACCCATGTTGACTGTGTGTCAATAGACCGATTTCTTCGAGGTAATTCATAATGTTCGAACACAATATAAGTTCTAAAATCCTGCTGCATATCGTCGTTAACGATATGGGCCTGTAATTTAGTGGATTACTCTTACCACCTATCTTGAATTTTGGTGTGACCTGTGCAACTTTCCAGGGTTTGGGTACGGATCTTTCGTCGAGCGAACGGTTGTATATGATTGTTAAGTAAGGAGCTAATGCGTCAGCACACTCCGAAAGGAACCTAATTGGTATACAGTGTGGAGCAGAAGACTTGCTTTTATTAAGTGATTTCAGTTGCTTCACTACTCCGAGTATATTTACTTCCACGTTACTCATGTTGGCAGCTGTTCTCGATTCGAATTCTGGAATATTTACTTCGCCTTCTTTAGTGAAGGCATTTCGAAAGGCTGTGTTTAGTAACTCTGCTTTGGCAGCACTGTCTTCGATAGTATCTCCATTGCTATGGCGCAGAGAAGGCATTGATTATTTCTTGCCGCTAACATAGTTCACATACGACCAGAATCTCTTTGGATTTTCTGCCAGGTTTCGAGACAAAGTTTCGTTGTGGAAACTGTTATAGGTATTTCGCATTGAAGTCCGCGCTAAAATACGAGCTTCTGTAAAAGATCGCAGATCTTGGGGATTTTGAGTCTGTTTAAATTTGGTATGTTTGTTTCTTTGTTTCTGCAACAGTGTTCTAACCCGTTTTGTGTACCAAGGAGGATCAGCTCCGTCGTTTGTTAATTTATTTGGTTTAAATCTCTCAATTGTTGTCGATACTTTTTCTCTGAATTCAAGCCACATGTGATCTACATTTACTTTTACGTTGTTAATGTGGAAAGGTGAAGATTGTCTCTCAGGAAGTCAAGTGAATAATTTTTGCATAGGCATGTTCACTAATCCCTGAATCCGTCTTGATGCTCGTTATTAACGCAGGATTATTTGTTTGCTAAGAAGTCAAGTGTATTTTCACAACCGTTTACTATTCGAGCGGGTTCATAAACTAACTGCTCGAAATAATTTTCAGAGAATGCGTGTGGTACAATTTCGGATGAAGTTTTATGCGTACCTCGAGATTTTAACACGTATTTTCGCCAACATATCGAGGGTAAATTGAAGTCACCAATTATAATTGTATGATTCTGGTATGTGTTTGAAATTAGACTCAAGCTATCTTCGAACCTTTCATCAGTTGTATCATCTGAGTTGGGAGGTCGGTAAAAGGATCCAATTTTTATTTTACTCTGGTTGCCAGAATACCTCTACCAATATTAACTCACAGGAACTATCTACTTCAATTTCGCTACAAGATGAGCTACTTCTAACAACAGCAAACACGCCACTGCCAACAGTGTTTAGCCTATTATTTCTGAAAACCGTTAGGTCCTTCGAAAAAATGTCGTCTGAACTTACCTCCGGCTTTAGCCAGCTTTCAGTGCCATTAAATATTTGAGCATCAGTGCTTCTATCGGCGCTTGGAGCTCTGGTACTTTCCCAACACAGCTACGATAATTCACAGCAGCTATACCGATAGTTCGTGGATCTACGTTCTTCCTCTGTTCAAACTGCGCTCTTTGAGACTAAAGCTCTATTTGTGTTTCCAAGTTTCATCCGTTTCTGGATGTGTTTCTGGAGAGGAATGGGGAACTAGCCCAGCGTTACTCTTAACGGGTGCCAGAAACCGCATAAAATTCACTTTCAGGGTGACTTGTGAGCTAAACCAAGGTCCATAAATCCAGCGCATGGTTTCGATGCGGGTCAGGGCGCCTTCTTGCTTCGCAAATTACTGTGCTTCGAGTTAATTCATACAAACTTGTAAGAGTTTTGGTGCGATATGACATGGAATAAGCAGCAGATGTGCACACCGGCTATTCCGAGGCTCCTGGTCGTGATCGGATACTGAGGCTCCACTTTTTAAATGGCATTATTCAACATACATTCAGTAGTCCCGTTGTATGGGTCCGACGTGGAAAGTTGTGCTCCGAATTGTCAGACACTGACTCGTTGCATTACAGCGCCAGTGGTGCACTGATAAAGTACGAGGTGTGCTTCAACTTACCTTAGGTGTCGGTTGCTGTATGGAGTACACACAGTTCGCAAACCAGCATACTACGTGACACATCAAACTATTAAGTCTGATGATCATTCAGCATAATGCTACGGAACATGTAACATGTGACTCATGTGGCGTGTGATATCTGTCGTTCATACACTCCTGGAAATGGAAAAAAGAACACATTGACACCGGTGTGTCAGACCCACCATACTTTCTCCTGACACTGCGAGAGGGCTGTACAAACAATGATCACACGCACGGCACAGCGGACACACCAGGAACCGCGGTGTTGGCCGTCGAATGGCGCTAGCTGCGCAGCATTTGTGCACCGCCGCCGTCAGTGTCAGCCAGTTTGCCGTGGCATACGGAGCTCCATCGCTGACTTTAACACTGGTAGCATGCCGCGACAGCGTGGAAGTGAACCGTATGTGCAGTTGACGGACTTTGAGCGAGGGCGTATAGTGGGCATGCGGGAGGCCGGGTGGACGTACCGCCGAATTGCTCAACACGTGGGGCGTGAGGTCTCCACAGTACATCGATGTTGTCGCCAGTGGTCGGCAGAAGGTGCACGTGCCCGTCGACCTGGGACCGGACCGCAGCGACGCACGGATGCACGCCAAGACCGTAGGATCCTACGCAGTGCCGTAGGGGACCGCACCGCCACTTCCCAGCAAATTAGGGACACTGTTGCTCCTGGGGTATCGGCGAGGACCATTCGCAACCGTCTCCATGAAGCTGGGCTACGGTCCCGCACACCGTTAGGCCGTCTTCCGCTCACGCCCCAACAACGTGCAGCCCGCCTCCAGTGGTGTCGCGACAGGCGTGAATGGAGGGACGAATGGAGACGTGTCGTCTTGAGAGATGAGAGTCGCTTCTGCCTTGATGCCAATGATGTAATTGCAAGCCATGGATGCAGCCTGTGCACTCCCATGAGCAGTACTGCGCCGTTGTACCGGGATTAGAAAAGCAACTCTCCGATTTGTCACTGTCGTTTTTATAACATGTATATTATTGCGAGCTACACTCCTGGAAATTGAAATAAGAACACCGTGAATTCATTGTCCCAGGAAGGGGAAACTTTATTGACACATTCCTGGGGTCAGATACATCACATGATCGCACTGACAGATCCACAGGCACATAGACACAGGCAACAGAGCATGCACAATGTCGGCACTAGTACAGTGTATATCCAACTTTCGCAGCAATGCAGGCTGCTATTCTCCCATGGAGACGATCGTAGAGGTGCTGGATGTAGTCCTGTGGAACGGCTTGCCATGCCATTTCCACCTGGCGCCTCAGTTGGACCAGCGTTCGTGCTGGACGTGCAGACCGCGTGAGACGACGCTTCATCCAGTCCCAAACATGCTCAATGGGGGATAGATCCGGAGATCTTGCTGGCCAGGGTAGTTGACTTACACCTTCTAGAGCACGTTGGGTGGCACGGGATACATGCGGACGTGCATTGTCCTGTTGGAAAAGCAAGTTCCCTTGCCGGTCTAGGAATGGTAGAACGATGGGTTCGATGACGGTTTGGATGTACCATGCACTATTCAGTGTCCCCTCGACGATCACCAGAGGTGTACGGCCAGTGTAGGAGATCGCTCCCCACACCATGATGCCGGGTGTTGGCCCTGTGTGCCTCAGTCGTATGCAGTCCTGATTGTGGTGACTCTCATCGCTGAAGACGACACGTCTCCATTCGTCCCTCCATTCACGCTTGTCGCGACACCACTGGAGGCGGGTTGCACGATGTTGGGGCGTGAGCGGAAGACGGCCTAACGGTGTGTGGGACCGTAGCCCAGCTTCATGAAGACGGTTGCGAATGGTCCTCGCCGATACCCCAGGAGCAACAGTGTCCCTAATTTGCTGGGAAGTGGCGGTGCAGTCCCCTACGGCACTGCGTAGGATCCTACGGTCTTGGCGGGCATCCGTGTGTCGCTGCGGTCCGGTCCCAGGTCGACGGGCACGTGCACCTTCCGCCGACCACTGGCGACAACATCGATGTACTGTGGAGACCTCACGCCCCACGTGTTGAGCAATTCGGCGGTACTTCCACCCGGCCTCCCGCATGCCCACTATACGCCCTCGCTCAAAGTCTGTCAACTGCACATACGGTTCACGTCCACGCTGTCGCGGCATGCTACCAGTGTTAAAGTCAGCGATGGAGCTCCGTATGCCACGGCAAACTGGCTGACATTGACGGCGGCGGTGCACATATGCTGCGCAGCTAGCGCCATTCGACGGCCAACACCGCGGTTCCTGGTGTGTCCGCTGTGCCGTGCGTGTGATGATTGCTTGTACAGCCCTATCGCAGTGTCCGGAGCAAGTATGGTGTGTCTGACACACCGGTGTCAATGTGTTCTTTTTTCCATTTCCAGTGGTGTATAATCATTTTTTGTAGGACACCGGCGGATTTCAGATTTTTCAGTCAATTACGGGCTGACTTAAAAAAAATGACTTATGTATGTCATCCCACGTCAAGACCATTGCACAGCAAGAGTGGTGCATCGTCACAAGAGCGTACATGCTCTCAGTTTCCTGCACAGTTCTGCCGCAGTGCGGATAACATGTCTCTCAATATAGGAGTGATAAAGCACGGCCCTGGAAACGTACTTCGGAAGTGAAGAGCATGATTCTTGTGGCGGAAACATCTAAATTGCACAGTCATCGTGAAATTCTGGTGGAATATGGACCGAGTCCGATGTGGCGCCCAGTCGTCGTGCCAACAGTTTGACCAAGGGCGGAAGGGCGTGGGTGGTGCTGAAGCAGTTAGCCACACTACCATATCCACTGCGTCCGGTGTGTCAGAGTGATGGTTGTCATGCATGTCTGCAATGACAGAAGAACACCAGATACAAAATATAAAAAAAACTAATATAATACTGTCTTCTCCTCTCTGTGTTCTACAGACGAGAAAGGCGAACTCCCAGCCACAAGCACGGAGTTCAGGTCACGTCCCAACGTGAGTTTAGGCAGTAGAAGTGCTCTCAATCACTTAACGCTGCATACTCAACGACGACTCCCTACCCGGAGGCGAAGTCCAGAATCGGATAAGTTCGCAACAGTACAGTGCCTAACCGTTCTAACTATAAAATCTTCTAAGACCAAAGACAGCAAGTCAATCTGTACCAAAAAAGGTGATACTGTGCGACCGTCAAACACTGGCGCTCAAAACGGAAAACCTCTTTCTCTCCACCGCTGGCTTCCCAGCAAAGCTCGGCTCCCCTCCCTCGTAACTGCAGAAGGCGAATCATCTTCTCGAAACCACGGAATATTCTTCCCTTCTACACTTTCTTCCAAACGCCGGCCAACCATGTTTTAATCTTTTGTCGTCCAGCGCGGGAAGGTTGCGAGGAAATACCTATCCTCATTAATTAGGAATACACACAATGGTACGCTTCGCAGAGTAAAAATCCTCAGAGATAACTCAGCCTGCGTGATTTCCGAGGTAACGTTTCCTCGTTCCTCTCTGCTGCGTCCAAGACTTTCAGAGTTTCCGAAGTATTATCCGGTTATCCTTCCGGCCCGCCCAAAACTCGCCGGCCGACGCTGTATTGTGCATCAGCGCTCAGGTGCACCGACCGTCCGTCTTGGCTACTTCATGTGTCAAGCAGGACCAACGCACCTGTGCGGGCTTTTCCAACCAGGGCGTGAGTTACGCCTCCCATTTCGTTTCCACTGGCGTTCCAACCACTACTAGTATAGGCAATCAATCATTATGCTGTTTTGATCATAAAGACACTCCGTCACCTTTCATGCAATAAGCGTTAAGAACTATTCACAAAGTGTACATGACAATGTCAGTCTTCTTTAAATATTCATTTATGCGTTGTACAACCTGCCACCCCAAAACAGGAGGGAACCTCCACCTCGCTGCACTCGCAGGACAGTGTGTCTAAGGCGTTCAACCTGATCAGGTTGCCTCCAGAGGCGCCTCCGACGATTGTCTGGTTGAAGGCATATGCGACACTCATCGGTGAAGAGAACGTGATGCCAATCCTGAGCGGTCCATTCGGCATGTTGCTGGGTGAATCTGTACTGCACTGGTCACGGTGGTGCTTCGATCGATTTCTACATCTACATCTACATATCTACATATGCATACATACTCCGCAATCCACTTATACGGTGCGTGGCGGAGGGTACCTCGTATCACAACTAGCATCTTCTCTCCCTGTTCCACTCCCAAACAGATCGAGGGAAAAATGACTGCCTATATGCCTCTGTACTAGCCCTAATCTCCCACATCTTATCTTTGTGGTCTTTCCGCGAAATATAAGTTGGCGGCAGTCAGCCTCAAATTCTCGTTCTCTAAAATTCCTCAGTAGCGATTCACGAAAAGAACACCTCCTTTCCTCCAGAGACTCCCACCCGAATTCCTGAAGCATTTCCGTAACACTCGCGTGATGACCAAACCTACCAGTAACAAGTCTAGCAGCCCGCCTCTGAATTGCTTCTATGTCCTCCCTTAATCCGACCTGATAGGGATCCCAAATGCTCGAGCAGTACTCAAGAATAGGTCGTATTGGTGTTTTATAAGCGGTCTCCTTTACAGATGAACCACATCTTCCCAAAATTCCACCAATGAACCGAAGACGACTATCCTCCTTCCCCACAACTGCCATTACATGCTTGTCCCACTTCATATCGCTCTGCAATGTTACGCCCAAATATTTAATCGACGTGACTGTATCAAGCGCTACACTACTGATGGAGTATTCAAACATTAAGGGATTCTTTTTCCTATTCATCTGCATTACTTTACATTTATCTATATTTACAGTTAGCTGCCATTCTTTACACTAATCACAAATCCTGTCCAAGTCATCTTGTATCCTCCTACAGTCACTCAACGACGACACCTTCCCGTACACCACAGCATCATTAGCAAACAGTCGCACATTGCTATCCACCCTATCCAAAAGATCATTTGTGTAGATAGAAAACAACAGCGGACCTACCACACTTCCCTGGGGCACTCCAGATGATACCCTCACCTCCGATGAACACTCACCATCGAGGACAACGTACTGGGTTCTATTACTTAAGAAGTCTTCTAGCCACTCACATATTTGGGAACCAATCCCATATGCTCGTACCTTAGTTAGGAGTCTGCAGTGGGGCACCGAGTCAAACGCTTTCCGGAAGTTAAGGAATATGGCATCCGTCTGATACCCTTCATCCACGGTTCGCAAGGTATCACGTGAAAAAAGGGCGAGTTACGTTTCGCTGGAGCGATGCTTTCTAAAGCCGTGCTGATGCATGGGCAGCAACTTCTCTGTCTCAAGGAAATTCATTATATTCGAACTGAGAATATGTTCAAGAATCCTGCAACAAACCGTTGTTAAGGATATTGGTCTGTAATTTTGAGGATCCGTCCTTCTACCCTTCTTATATACAGGCGTCACCTGCACTTTTTTCCAGTCGTTTGGGACTTTACGTTGGGCAAGAGATTCGCGATAAATGCAAGCTAAGTAAGGAGCCAACACAGTAGAGTACTCTCTGTAAAACCGAATTGGAATCCCATCAGGGCCGGGCGATTTATTTATTTCATAAGAATCAACTACCGAAGTTCCCATTACTAATAGCACCTTTATCAAGTTCCTTCCATTAGGAATGTGGAATGCACTCAACGAGTGTGATATGACTTTCAAAATGATGGAGCATAGCAATCAGTCGTTCTTTCCTTTCAGGCTTTATTGAAGCAAATATAACTTCCGGCTAGTAACTAGCCATTATCAATGCAGTATTTCAGAATTTTGATGCATGTCGTAGTACGTCATTCGTCTGTTGTTTGGGCTCCTCGCACAGTTCATTCAAGACTGAAGAATGGAATAGAACCTTTATTTATCATGATCTTCTCAAGAATTATAGAAGGATAATTTTACGTGTATGAACATTTTTTCTGGAAACAGTAGTCCCACAGCTATAGTTTATTGTATTTATCTTACTTGTTCATATTTATTTCTTTGGTATTAGTGTCGCAGTGAAAGCCCATTCTCAAGTGCCCATGTAACTATTTGATCAAAAGTATCCGGACAGTCCTATGTAATGCGGAACTGAACATCAGATGCCACGAGAAGCGGACCAGCCAGTATAATATACATATCGAAAAACGTTTTGCACCACCCCATTTCCCAGAACTCCTGAAGACAGACATTGACTGTGGATATTGTATCACAGACACAGTCCCTTTGACTGTTCAGAGATGTCACTAAACCCGCGCAGAGATGTAAACGACCATGCATGAGCAGCGCCTATTAGACGAAGGGGGTCCCACAGACGCCTAGACGGTCAATACCGCGGTTCGATCGCGTCCGCGTTGTTACTTTCTGCCAAGAAGGGCTCTCAACAAGGAACGTCTCCAGGCGTCTCAGAGTGAATCAAAGCGATGTTGTTCGAACACGGAGGAGATACAGAGACAGGAACTGTCAATGACATGCCTCGCTCAGGCCGCCCAAGGGCCACTACTGCAGTGGATGACCGCTACTACGGATTATGGCTCGGAGGAACCCAGACAGCAATGCCACCATGTTGAATAATGCTTTTCGTGCAGCCACAGGACATCGTGTTACGACTCAAACTGTGCGCAATAGGCTGCATGATGCACAACTTCACTCCCGACGTCCATGGCGAGGTCCACCTTTGCAACCATGATACTATGCAGCGCGGTACAGATGGGTCCAACAACATGCCGAATGGACAGCTCAGGATTGGCATCACGTTCCATTCACTGATGAGTGTCACATATGCCTTCAGCCAGACAATCGTCGAAGACGTTTTGGAGGCAACCCAGTCAGGCTGAACGCCTTAGACATACTGTCCAGCGAGTGCAGCAAGGTGGAGATTCCCTGCTGTTTTGGGATGGAATTATGTGGGGCCCTCGTAGGCCGCTGGTGGTCATGGAAGGCGCCGTAACGGCTGTACGATACGTGAATGCTATCCTCCGACCGATAGTGCAACCTTGTTGTTCTTGTTGTTCTTGTTGTTGTTGTCTTCAGTCCTGAGACTGGTTTGATGCAGCTCTCCATGCTACTCTATCCTGTGCAAGCTTCTTCATCTCCCAGTACCTATTGCAACCTACATCCTTCTGAATCTGCTTAGTATATTCATCTCTTGGTCTCCCTCTACGATTTTTACCCTCCTCGCTGCCCTCCATTGCTAAATTTGTGATTCCTTGATGCCTCAAAACATGTTCTACCAACCGATCCCTTCTTCTAGTCAAGTTGTGCCACAAACTTCTCTTCTCCCCAATCCTATTCAATACCTCCTCATTAGTTACGTGATCTATCCACCTTATCTTCAGCATTATTCTGTAGCACCACATTTCGAAAGCTTCTATTCTCTTCTTGTCCAAACTAGTTATCGTCCATGTTTCACTTCCATACATGGCTACACTCCATACAAATACTTTCAGAAACGACTTCCTGATACATAAATCTATATTCGATGTTAACAAATTTCTCTTCTTCAGAAACGCTTTCCTTGCCATTGCCAGTCTACATTTTATATCCTCTCTACGTCGACCATCATCAGTTATTTTACTTCCTAAATAGGAAAACTCCTTTACTACTTTAAGTGTCTCATTTCCTAATCTAATTCTCTCAGCATCACCCGATTTAATTTGGCTACATTCCATTATCCTCGTTTTGCTTTTGTTGGTGTTCATCTTATATCCTCCTTTCAAGACACTATCCATTCCGTTCAACTGCTCTTCCAAGTCCTTTGCCGTCTCTGACAGAATTACAATGTCATCGGTGAACCTCAAAGTTTTTACTTCTTCTCCATGAATTTTAGTACCTACTCCAAATTTTTCTTTTGTTTCCTTTACTGCTTGCTCAATATACAGATTGAATGACGTCGGGGAGAGGCTACAACCCTATCTCACTTCTTTCCCATCCACTGCTTCCCTTTCATGCCCCTCGACTGTAATAACTGCCATCTGGTTTCTGTACAAATTATAAATAGCCTTTCGCTCCCTGTATTTTACCCCTGCCACCTTCAGAATTTGAAAGAGAGTATTCCAGTAAACATTGTCAAAAGCTTTTTCTAAGTCTACAAATGCTAGAAACGTAGGTTGCCTTTTCTTAATCTTTCTTCTAAGATAAGTCGTAAGGTCAGTATTGCCTCACGTGTTCCAACATTTCTACGGAATCCAAACTGATCCTCCCCGAGGTCCGCATCTACCAGTTTTTCCATTCGTCTGTAAAGAATTCGCGTTAGTATTTTGCAGCTGTGACTTATTAAACTGATAGTTCGGTAATTTTCACATCTGTCAGCACCTGCTTTCTTTGGGATTGGAATTATTATATTCTTCTTGAAGTCTGAGGGTATTTCGCCTGTCTCATACATCTTGCTCACCAGCTGGTAGAGTTTTGTCATGACTGGCTCTCCCAAGGCCGTCAGTAGTTCTAATGGAATGTTGTCTACTCCGGGGGCCTTGTTTCGACTCAGGTCTTTCAGTGCTCTGTCAAACTCTTCACGCAGTATCTTATCTCCCATTTCGTCTTCATCTACATCCTCTTCCATTTACATAATATTGTCCTCAAGTACATCGCCCTTGTATAGACCCTCTATATACTCTTTCCACCTTTCAGCTTTCCCTTCTTTGCTTAGAACTGGGTTTCCATCTGAGCTCTTGATATTCATACACGTGGTTCTCTTCTCTCCAAGGTATCTTTAATTTTCCTGTAGGCAGTATCTATCTCACCCCTAGTGAGATACGCCTCCACATCCTTACATTTGTCCTCTAGCCATCCCTGCTTAGCCATTTTGCACTTCCTGTCGATCTCATTTTTGAGACGTTTGTATATCGGCAGCATATTGGCGAGGTATTCGTCTTCGCGGCTAACAATTAGCGCTCCCATCTTGCACATCATGTGAATGACTTCCTTCGGAACGACATCGCTCGACTAGAGTGACCAGCATGTTCTCGAGACGTGAACCTTATCAAACATGCCTGGGATAGATTGAAAAAGGCCGTTTATGGACGATGTGACCCACCAACCATTCTGATGGATCTACGCCGAATGGCCATTGAGGAGTGGGGCAATCTGAACCAAGAGTGCCTTGATGAACTTGTGGATAGTAGGCCATGACGAATACATACATGCATCAGTGCAAGAGGACGTGCTATTGCGTATTAGGTGTGCCGGTGTGTAAAGCAATCTGGACCACCCCCTCTGAAGGTCTCGCTGTATCGTGGTACAACATGCAATGAGTGGTTTTCATGAACGATAAAAAAGTCCGACATTATGTTTATGTTGATCTCTATTACAGTTTTCTGTACAGGTTCCGGAACTCTTGGAACTGAGGTGATGCAAAACTCTTTTTGGTGTGTGTAAAAGTCGAGGAGTATCGTGTTGTCCGAATGGGTCAGACAGGGAACTCAGTGACTTTGACGGACTAGTCACTGGAGTAACAAATCCATAGAGGACGTTTCAACCTTCTAAAGCTGCTCAAGTCGACTGCTCCTAATGTGACGGTGACGTGGAAATGTGAAAGAACAGACACAGTTAACCCAAGATCATGCAGACTTCATGTACTTAGGAACGGGCACCATCGAGCACTTCGGAGGGTGGCCGTAAAAATAGTATGATATCAGGGGAAGGTTTCATTCACGAATTTCAAAATGCTACTAGCATTCCAGCTGGCACAATGGCTCTGCGTACGGAGTTAAAAAGAATGGGGTACAATGATCGAGCAGCTCCTCGTCAGACACACATTTCTGTAGTCAATGCTAAGCGACCCTTGAGGTAGTGTAAAGAGCGACGGGAATGGACAGCGCATGGCTGGAGATGAATGATTTCGAATGGTGACTCACTCCATACCCTTTGACAACCCGACTGGAAGGTTTGATTTTGGCGAATGCCTGGAAAACATTACTTGCCATCATGCGTAGTGCCAATAGTCAAATGCGGAGGATGTTGTGTAACGGTAGGGAGATGTTTTTCGCGAATAGGGTGCGGTATCCTTAAGACAACACTAAATGCGGAAGTATATGAATACATTTTACAGCATTATGTACAGCGTGTAGTAGCGGAAGGACTCGGAGACGATGACTGTTTGTTTCAGCATGACAGGTCATACTGTCGTAACTGTCATAAAACAGCATATATGAGGCAATGGTTTGTGGACGATAACCCCCTTTAAATAGATTGGCCTGCCAAGAGGCCCGACCTCAGCCCGACCTCAAGCCGACCTCAAACTTTGGATGAGGTATAAGGTAGGCTTCTTTCCAGACTCCAACGTCCAACACCACTCTACCTTCTCTGGTTTTGGCTCTTGAAGACTGGGCTGCCATTCCCTCACAGAAGTCAAAAACCTCACTGAAAGTGTTCCTGAGGAGTTCAAGCCGTCGTAAAGGCGAAGGGTGGACACACTTCATATTAATAGCCATTAATAGGGGCCCCAGAACTTTTGATTAGATAGTATACGTTGAAATCCCCCTAACTGTCTATGCTATGATTCCAAGTAGCATATTGATACTTCGAGAGACAATGGTGTTACGACCCTGATTCTAGTATCAAGCAAAGAAATATAAAGAAATGAAAAGATAAAGAAGAAGATTTACCTCCAACTGTCGAATAAATTTAAGAAATAATTCAAATCTTAAAAAACAATAAATCCCATGCAGAAACCCTATTACAGCTGTTACACTATAAATCACGCAAATCTAAAGGCCGTCAATTCGACTAAATACCTAGGAATTACAATTACTGCTTTTTATTGGCAGATGCTACAGGCTGACATACGAGACTGCCTACACTACGCTTGTCCGTGCACTGCCAGAGTATTGCTGTGCAGTATAGGGTACTTACTAGATAGGATTGACGGTGGACATCGAAAAAGTTCAAAGAAGGGCAGCTCGTTTTGTATTATCACTAAATAGAGGAGAGAGTGTCACGGATGTGATACGCGATTTGGGATGGCAGTTATTAAAACAAAGGCGTTTTCCTCTATGGCGAGATCTTTTCACGAAATTTCAGACTCCACCGTTCTCCTCCGAAAACGAAAATATTTTGTTGACACCCATCTACTTAGAGAGAAATGATCATTGTAGTAAAATAAGAGAAATCAGAGCTCGCGCGAAAAGATTTAAGTTTTTGTCTTTCCAGCGCTCTGTTCCAGAGTGAAACGGTAGAGAAATAGAGTGAAAGTTGTTCGATGAATCGTCGCCATTTAAGTATGAATTTCAGAGCAGTCAAGTAGATGTAGATTAGAACTTTTGGAATGGTCTCTACCATTTTTTTTTAAAAAAAAGAGCTATTATTAACGCGTGAGGAGATCTCGAAAACTGAAAAAAATCCTACGACAGTGGATGGTAGCTGTGGTACATCCACTACATAAGAAAGGCAATAAGGAAAACGTTAACAACTACGGAGGAATTTCTTTTCTATCTGTTGCATGTAAAATATTTTCCATGATATTAAACAGAGTAATAACAACAGTGGACAGTCATTTAGGCGAATGTCAAAGTGGTTTTAAGGGAGGGCAGATCATATTCTGAACAAATATTTAATCTGAAGTCAATCATTCATCACTGATTACTGAGTGCAAAAGATAGTGTAGTAATGTCTGTTGATTTCAAAAAGGCCTTTGGATGCACTGACAAACAACCTAGCCACGCAGATTGGCCGCGTGGTTCGCGGCGCCATGTCACGGATTGCGCGGCCCCTGGCGCCGGAGGTTCAAGTCCTCCCTCGGGCATGGGTGTGTGCGTTGTTCTTAGCATCAGTTAGTTTAAGTAGTATGTAAGTCTAGGGACTGATATCCTCATCAGTTTGTTCCCTTAGGACGCCAGACACATTTGACAAACAAACTACGGGTAACACAAGGATTCGGTGTAAAATCTAAATTAGCTAATATATTTCTTGAAACACTTACAGACACAGTATCCTAAGTGAATCTGAGAAACATCTCAGCCCATCGAAATAAACAGGAGTGCACGGCAAGATGACGGCCTATCCCCAATCATTTTTAATTGCGTTCTAAAAAAAGACATTGAGAATTTGGAATGAAGAATTGAATGAATAAAAGATTTCACAAACAAGGGCGAGAAGTGGAAAGAAAAATGCTGGAATAATCCGTCTCGCGTTTGTAGATGACTTTTCTGACCGTCTCCAGAATTTCTGCACAAAAGTTACAAACATTAAAAGTGGACCGAAATGTTTGAAAACGGATATTGGCAAAACTGAAAAGGTTATAAAACTTAAATATTTTGGGGAGATTATCCAAGTCAGGAGTTTGGAAAATGGTTCAAATGGCTCTGAGCACTATGGGACTTAACATCTAAAGTCATCAGTCCCCTAGAACTTAGAAGTACTTAAACCTAACTAACCTAAGGACATCACACATATCCATGCCCGAGGCAGGATTCGAACCTGCGACGTAGCAGTCGCGCGGTTCCGGACTGAAGCGCCTAGAACCGCTCAGCCATAACGGCCGGCTTCAGGAGTTTGGAAAAACCTTCCATAGAGGAAAGGATACATAAAATGGGAAGAGTAGCTGAAAGAACCAAAGACTTTTACAACACAAAAAGGTCTGTCTAAAAATGCTAAAATAAGGCATTACAGTACAGTGATGAAGCCAGAATGTCTATATGGAAGCGCAAGTCTATCACTAAACTATAACTGCGATTAAATAGGAATACTAGAAAGGCGTATCATCAGGAAAATATTAGGTCCACGAAAAATTATAGAAGATTGGAAATTATGCAGTAATGATGAAATTTATCGAAACACAAATGCTCAAATGTGTGTGAATTCCTAAGGGACCAAACTGCTGAGGTCATCGGTCCCTAGACTTACACACTACTTAAACTAACTTACACTAAGAACAACACACACGCCCATGTCCAAGGAAGGACTCGAACCTCCGGCGGAAGTAGTCGCCCAATCTGTGACATTGCGCCTCTAACCGCGCGGCCACTCCGCGTGGCTATCGAAACACAGAAAACGTACAATAAGTAATGAGAAAAAGCAAATTGGTATTTTTTGGGGCATTTATATTGAATGCAAGACATTAGATTAACCATAAAGATGTTCAAATACACTCATGCTCATAAATTAAGGATAATTGCAGTGTGGTACCACACGACGTGGCACTGCACAAAGCTGGCGCTAATAGCATAGGCACATAGCGAACACAAACGACACAGATCTGTAAGTCCAGGGTACTGGTGATAAGTTGAGAAAACCGTCCCGAAATACATGTTCTACAAAACGCCATTGCTTCCTGCGCTTGTACCCTGACATCAATATGGGATATGATCATCATGCACATGTACACAGGCCGCACAACGGGTTGGCATACTCTGGATCAGGTGGTCGAGCAGCTGCACCATTGCCTGTCGGAGCTCCTGAAGCGTCGCAAGGGTTTGAAGATCTGCAGCGATACGTCGACCAAGAGCATCCCAGACGTGCTCGATCGGGTCTAGGTCTGGAGAACAGGCGGGACACTCCATTCGCCTATATCTTCTGTTTCAAGGTACTCCTCCACGATGGCAGCTCGGTGGGGCCGTGCGATATCATCCATCAGGAATAAGGTAGGACCCACTGCACCCCTGAAAAGGCGGACATACTGGTGCAAAATGACGTCCCGATACACCTGACCTGTTACAGTTCCTCTGTGAAAGACATGCAGGGGTGTACGTGCACTAATCATAATCCCACCCCACACCATCAAACCACGACCTCCATACAGGTCCCATACCAGCATTATCCTTAATTTATGAGCATGAGTGTAGATTCTATGTAACGCAATTATACTTTCGCAGATAGCGCAAATACATTTTTCGCGTTGGGTAAAGCTATAGCAGTGATGGCAAGAGGTGATTTCACTTCCTTTTTTTACCATGTTACGATTAACCTACTGCATTAGGCTATAATTCTTTCTTTGGTTGACTTTCAAGCTGTGGCATGCTGCGGTTCATGGTACAGGACGTTCAGAGTGAAATGCAAACAAAATGGAACCCATTGTAGATGAGGAAGAAGGTGTTCTGATAATTGGCAGATGGCCAACGCAGGGAAAGGCGGGTAGGACTGTGCGCATTGTCCTAGTGAAAGAGGACTGGAGGCACTCACAGAAGCGTCAATATGAATGTGCCACTGACTCGGTTAACAGTAACGGTTAAGGTGACAGACCAATTAAAAGGGCGAAGTCCAGCTAGGAGACTGTACTCTGTTGAAGAGAGGTGCGCTGAAAGCCTTATATGTAAGTGATTAACACTGCAATATCACAGGTTAATGTAAACGCGAGATAAGCCATTGCAGTTGGTACATTAACAACCAGTGTAACTGCCAGTGATCAATGCCAGCATGCAAACGTGCATGCATTGTGTTATATGGCTGCTGGATGTAAGTTTGTGGGATGGAGTTCCATGGCTGTTGCACTTGGGCGTTCAGTGCAGGGACGGTCAATGCTGGTTGTGGATGGCGCTGGAGCTTTCGTCCTATTACGTCCCATATATTCTCTATTTGAGACAGATCTGATGATGGAGCAGGCCGAGCCAACATGTCAACAGTCTGTAGAGCACGTTGGATTACAACAGCGGTATGTGGGCGAGCGCTGTCCTGTTGACAAACTCCCTCCGGGATACTGTTCATGAACGGCAGCACAACAGGTCGCATCACCAGATTGACGTACAAATTTGCAATCGGAGTGAGTGGGGTAGCCACGAGAGCTCTCCTGCTGTCATATGAAATCGCACCGCACACCATAAATCCAGGAGTGCATCTAGTGTGTCTAGAATGTAGTTATGTTGGCTGCAGGCAATCAGCTGGCCTCCTTCTTACCAACACACGGTCATCACTGGCACTGAGGCAGAACCAGCTTTCATTAGAAAACACAACAGTCCTCCATCCCAACCTCCAATGCGCTCTCGCTTGAAACCACTGAAGACACAAATGACGGTGATTTAGAGTCAAGCCCACATCTCGTGGTCATGCGGTAGCGTTCTCGCTTCCCACGCCCGGGTTCCCGGGTTCGATTTCCGGCGGGGTCAGGGATTTTCTCTGCCTCGTGATGGCTGGGTGTTGTGTGATGTCCTTAGGTTAGTTGGGTTTAAGTAGTTCTAAGTTCTAGGGGACTGATGACCATAGATGTTAAGTCCCATAGTGTTCAGAGCCATTTGAGCCATTTAGAGTCAGTAGAATACACGCTACCGGGTGTCTGGCTCCGTCCTCAAAGTAACCGATTTATAACAGTTCTTTGTGTAACTGTGGTGTCAACTGCTGCTCAAATTGCTGCTGCAGATGCGATACGATGCACCAGAGCCTCACACCAAACACGATGGTCTTTCCTGCCGGATAGTTAACGTGGCCGTCCGGAGCTAGTCTTCTTGCGACCATACATTCTCGCGATCACCGCTGCCAGCAGCCTTATACAATGGCCACATTCCTGCAAAGTCTGTCTGCAGTATCGCAGGAGGAACATCCAGCTTCTCGTAGCCGTATTACACGACCTCGTTCAAACTCAGTCAGGTGGCCGTAATGCCGTCTTTGTCGTCTTAAAGGCATTCTTGACTAACATCAACTCGCCACTTTCAATCTCAAAGGTAAGTAACGCTCACGACTGTTACAGCATGTATTTAAAGGTAACCTGACTTCAACCTCATAATGGTGCTAATAATGCCACTCTTATGCGACTGGCGCGAAATTTGAATAGACATTATGTTTCAGAAGTAGAAACACGCCTACTAACTTTCGTTTATTTTGCAAAACTACTTCTTGTTGCTGCGATTTTTTTTTCCGTCAGTGTAAATGGAAACAGCTTGGGAGACGGGCGGCATGTGGACGCCACGAAACAAAAAATTATTTCTCTTCATTCTTTCCACACAGCTAGCTGCTGAAAAGACCACAGTTTGGTGGGTGTAGTGTGAGGTAAGAATGACGTAACATTTGAGCTGTTTGATAAGGAACAGAGAGGCGGTAAGCCAGTTTATTGGATTTGACATTTTCGCCTGTTTCTATTGGGAGATTTTTAAAAACTGAACAGTTGCATATTATCAGAGAAAATATAAATGTTTGAGAATTGGTAGATGAAATTTTCTATGTCCGAAACGCAGACAGTCTTCGTTAAGTAATTTCTTCTGGTGCTTTATCATTTTCTTGTGCACTGGAAAGTTTCTAATCAGTTCAGAATTTACTCAAAAGGGGCTTTCGATTCACGTAGAGAGCAAATCCTCTATCATTATCCGTGTTTTTGAATGATAAGTTCTGAATTGTTAATTTCATACCTTTTTGTACATTTCATCCAGCACTGATCTTAAGGATTGAGTTGTCTCACAGTTAATTCTGACACAGAGTACTTTTTATAAAACTCGGGTTTCACTTGATGAAATAAAATAACATTCTAATTAAAGATTTTTAATAGCACAATGTGTCAAAATTGATTTAGCCTTCGAACACTTTCAGTTCAAAATGTTGAAATGTGCGTGAAATCTTATGGGACTTAAATGCTAAGGTCATCAGTCCCTAAACTTACACACTACTTAACCGAAATTATCCTAAGGACAAACACACACACCCATACCCGAGGAAGGACTCGAACCTACGCCGGGACCAGCCGCACAGTCCATGACTGCAGCGCCTGAGACCGCTCGGCTAATCCCGCACGGCACACTTTCAGTTATCCACCTTTAAGTTTCAAACTGAATAATACGAACATCAAAAGGGATACAGGGATTAGTGAACATAGGGTTGTCGTAACGAGACTGAACACTGTAAAACCCAAATCCACCAAAAATAAGCGAAAGTATATCTGTTCAAAAAAGAAGTCCTGAGAGACAATCTCCACTCCTTCCAAATTAACGATGTAAATGTAGACCACATGTGGCTAGAATTCAGACAAACCTTATCGATTGGAATTGAAAGATTTATACCAAATAAATTAACAAACGACGAAGCTGATCCCCCATGGTACACAAAACAGGTCAGGACACTATTGCAGAAATAACGAAAAAACCATACTAAATTTAAACGAATGCTAAATCTCCAAAATTTGCCATCTTTTACAGGAGCTTGAAATTTAGCGCTGACTCCAATGCGAGATGATTATAATAGTTTCCACAACGAAACTTTGTCTCGAAACTTGGCAGAAAATCCAAAGAGGTTGTGCTCGTATATGAAGTATGTTAGCGCAAGAAACAACCAATGCCTTCTCTGCGCGATAGCAATGGAGATACTATCGAAGACAGTGCTGCCAAAGCAGAGTTACTAAACACAGCCTTCCGAAATGCCTTCACAAAAGAAGACGAAGTAGTATTTCAAAATACGAATCGAGAACAGCTGCCAACATGAGTAACGTAGAAGTTAATATTCTCGGAGTAGTGAAGCAACTTAATCACTTAATAAAAGCAAGTCTTCTGGTCCAGACTGTATACCAATCAGGTTCCTTTCAGAGTATTCTGATGTATTAGGTCCATACTTAACAATCATATACAACCGTTCGCTCGACGAAAGATCAATAGCCAAAGACTGGAAAGTTGCACAGGTCACACGAGTATTTAAGAAAAGGAATAGCAATAAACCACTAAAAATTACAGTTCCATATCATTAAAGTCGACATGCAGCTCGATTTTGGAACATATATTGTGTCCGAAAATCATGAATTATCTCGAAGACAACGGTTTATTGACACACAGCCAACATGGATCGTTCTTGTGAGACGTAACTAGCTATTTATCCACACGAAGTACTGAGTGCTATCGACCAGGGATTTCAAATTGATTTCGTATTTCTAGATTTTCGGAAGGCTTTTGACATCGTACCTCATAAGCGGCTTGTAATCGAATTGCGTGCTTATGGAATATAGTCTCGGTTATTCGACTGCGTTCATGATTTCCTGTCAGGAGGTCATAGTTCGTAGTAACTAAAGAAAAGTCACCGAGTAAAACATAAGCGATTTCTGGCGTTCTCCAAGGCAGTGCTATAGGCCCTTTGGTGTTCATTATCTATATAAGCGATTTATGAGACAATATGAGCAGCCGTCTTTGGTTGTTTGCAGATGATGCTGTCGTTTATCGTCTAGTAAAGTCATCAGAAAACAAATCAAATCGCAAAACGATTTAGAAAAAATGGTATGAAATTGGCACTAGACCCTAAATAATGAAAAATTGTGAGGTCATACACATGACTGCTAGAAGGAATCCGTTGAACTTCGGTAACACAATAAATCAGTGACATCTAAAGGCCGTAAATTCAACTAACTACATCGGAATTGCGAACAACTTAAACTGGAAATAACACATATTAAATGTTGTGGGGAAGGCGAACCAAAGACTACGTTTTATCGGCAGAACTCTTAGAAAATACAACAGATCTAGTGAAGAGACTGCCCACTCTACGCTTAATCGTCCTCTTTAGGAGTGCTGCTGCGCGGTGTGGGATCCTTGCTAGGTAGGACTGCCGCACGGAATAGCCGCGGGGTCTCAGGCGCCTTATCACGGTTCGAGCGGCTCCCCCGTCGGAGGTTCGAGTTCTCCCTCGAGCATATATATATATATATATATGTGTGTGTGTGTGTGTGTGTGTGTGTGTGTGTGTGTGTGTGTGTGTGTCCTGTGCTTAGCGTAAGTCAGTTAAGTTAGATTAAGTAGTGTGTAAGCCTAGGGACCGATGACCTCAGCAGTTTGGAGTTTGGTCCCATAGGAACTTACCACAAATTTCCTATATTCCAAACAGGATTAATGGGGTACATCGAGAATGTTCAAAGTCGGGCACTACGTTTAGTACTACCGATAACTCGGGGAGAGAATGTTACGGACATGATACAGGGTTTAGGGTGGACGTCAATAAACCAAAGGCCGTTTCTCGTTGTTGCGGGATCTTCTCACGAAATTTCAGTCACCAGCTTTCTCTTCCGAATGCGAAAATATTTTGTCGAGGCGACCTATGTAGGAAAAAATGATCATCATAGTAAAATAAAGGAAATCAGAGCTCGCACGGAAAGATATAGGTGTTATTTTTTTCCGCGCGCTGTTCGAGGGTGGAATAATAGAGAACTTCTGTGAAGGTGGTTCGATGAACTTAAGTGTGATTTTTAGAGCAGCCATGTTTATGTAGCTGTAGGTCCATCGTTAATTGCTCGTATGCTGTTGCTGTTGATGAAGTATTCAGTCATTATCAAAACGGGAAACAGTAAAAATTATTCTTCCATCCTCACCAAAAATTATGCACTCTTTTAACCAATAACTTAAAAACAGCTGATAAGGAGAAAAAAAGAAATCGTTACATTAACACATAGGCATTTAAACAGATGAAAATAACTTTTTCTGTCATCATAGGGACAACTTCGACATTATAAGAATAGCCGGCCGCCGTGTCCGAGCGGTTCTAGGCGCTTCAGTCCGGAACCGCGCGACCTCTACGGTCGCAGGTTCGAATTCTGCTTCGCGCATGGATGTGTGTGATGTCCTTAGGTTAGTTAGGTTTAAGTAGTTCTAAGTTCTAGGGGACTGATGATCTCAGATGTTAAGTCCCATGGTGCTCAGAGCCATTTGAACCATTATAAGAATATCGAAGCAAACCAAGGGGTATGAGTGCATAGTTGCATATTAGGAATAGTTGAGTTCAAGTGTTGTTGGTGGTGGTAGTGGTGCGATCCTCAATCCAAATAATAATGTGACACTTCTGTCCATGCTAGTCTGTCCTGCGCAAGTCACTTAGCCTGTCCTGCACATGTCACTTAATCTCTGCATAAACCCTGAAATCTACATTCATTTGAATCTGCTTACCGTATTTGGTCTTTTTCTACAATTTTTTCCTCAACAGTCCCCTACATTACCAAAGTGATATACTCCAACCCTTCGTTTCCTCCTCCAACCGGATGATTCCATGATGCCTCATGATAAGCCCCATCAACCGATCCATTCTTTTGTTCAGTTTGTGACATAAATTTTTGATTTCACCAATTCGATTCAGGGACTCTTCATCTAGCCACGTAACCTTCAATATTTTTCCGTAACACTGCACTTAAAAGGGCTTGATTTAAAGTATCAGATCATGAAATAGAGAAGCGGCTGAAATACGTTGATCAGCCAGAACATTCTGACCACCGACCTACTATCGATACAAACCTGTCCAGGCGACAGTAGCATCACCTGGCGTGGAATGGCTCTCAGTCAGTCAGACACACGCACGATTCATGTAGTATCAGTGCTGTCCGTGTGTGGATTGGGGAAGGTGCAAGATCTGAGTTTGACCGAGGGCAGATTGTGATGTCCGGAGGCTCGACACGAGCAATTCTGTAACTGCACGACTTGTCTGGTGTTCGAGGAGTGCTGTGGTGAGTGTCTTCAACATGTGACGAAACCACGGGGCGATTACACCTCATTACAGATGTCGGACGTCGTAGGCTGCGTAGACTAGTAAAACACGACAGGCGAACTGTTGCGGAACTAACATCAGACATTAATGCAGGGCAGAGTACAAATGTGTCTGAACAAACAGTGCACCGAAAACTCCTAACGACGGACCTCTGCAGCCGTCAGACCCATGCATGTGCCATTCTTAAAACCATGACAAGGGCAACTACGACTGAAATGGGCAGGTGACCATGGACACTGGACGCTGGCGCAGTGGCAGAGCGTTGAGTCGTCTGATGAATCCCATACCTTCCTCATCATGACGATGGGAGGGCATGAACCGGTCGTCTTCGAGGGGAACAGCTCCTTGACACCTGTACTGTGGGACAGAGACAATCCGGCGGCGACAACATTATGCTCTGAGCATCCGTGGGTTCAGTGGAGCTCGTGCAAGAAACCATGACGGCCAAGGAGTATCGTACACTGGTTGTAGACCACGTACACCCCTTCATGACGATCACGTTTCTCAACGGCAGTTGCATTTTTCAGCAAGATAATGCGCCATGTCACAAGGCCAGCAGTGTGGTGGAGTGGTTCGAGGAACACAGTGGCGAGTTTCAGTTGATGTACTGGCCCCTCAGCTCGCCAGACATGAACCCCATCGCACATCCGGCGTGTGACTGAACCTGGCGTCAGAGGTCATCGACCCATCCACGGACTTCACGGGTATTAGGTGACTTTGGTATGCAGATGTGATGCCAGCTACATCCAGTGATCCACCAAGGCCTCTTTGCTTCCATGCCACGACGTGTCACTGCTGTTTTCCGTGCCAAAGGCTATTAGGCAGCTGCTCATAATGTTCTGCCTGGCTACTGTAAATGCACTGCAGTGGACGTCCATACAGTGGAGGAAATCAGTATCATGGCAGGGATACCTGTACGAAAATTAACATTGGCTGTTGGAATAGTTATGCAGGCTGTATATGCAATAGTCTGAGACCCAGTATACCGACAAATGCAACAAATGGTATCGCATTTGATGTCAGTAGCACAGCACATAACAAGTCATCAACAGTTCAGATCTTAGAGGATGGAACTCGATGTAAAGGTAGTCGGATCGGTGTTGTGTTACATCTACATCTACATGGATACTCTGCAAATCACATTTAAGTGCCTGGCACAGGGTTCATCGAAACTCCTTCACAATTCTCTATTATTCCAATCTCGTATAGCGCGCGGAAAAAATGAACACCTACATCTTTCCGTACGAGCCCTGATTTCCCTTATTTTATCGTGGTGATCGTTCCTCCCTATGTAAGTCGGTGTCAAAAAAATATTTTCGCATTCGGAGGAGAAAGTTGGTGGTTGGAATTTCGTGAGAAGATTCCTACGCAACGAAAAACGCCTTTCTTTTAATGATGTCCATCCCAAATCCTGTATCATTTCTGTGACACTCTTTCTCATATTACGCGATAATACAAAACGTGCTGCCTTTCTTTGAACTTTTTCGATGTACTCCGTCAGTCCTATCTGGTAAGGATCCCACATCGCGCAACAGTATTCTAAAAGACGACGGACAAGTGTAGTGTAGGCAGTCTCCTTAGTAGGTCTGTTACATTTTCTAAGTGTTCTGCCAATAAAGCGCAGTCTTTGGTTAGCCTTCCCCACAACATTTTCTATGTGTTCCTTCCAATTTAAATTGTTCGTAATTGTAATACCTAGGTATTTAGTTGAATTTACGGCTTTTTGATTAGACTGATTTATCGTGTAACCGAAGTTTAACGCGTTCCCTTTAGCACTGAAGTGGATTACCTCACACTTTTCGTAATTTAGGGTCAACTGCCACTTTTCGCACCATTCCGATATTTCTTCTAAATCGTTTTGCAGTTTGTTTTGATCTTCTGATGACTTTATTAGTCGATAAACGACAGCGTCATCTGCAAACAACCTATTACGGCCGATCAGATTGTCTCCCAAATCGTTTATATAGATAAGGAACAGCAAAGGGCCTATAACACAACCTTGTGGAACGACAGAAATCACTTGTGTTTTCCTCGATGACTTTCCGTCAGTTACAACGAACTGTGACCTCTCTGATAGGAAATTACAAATCCAGTCACATAATTGAGACGATATTCCATAAGCACGCAATTTCACTACGAGCCGTTTGCGTGGTACCGTGTCAAAAGCCTTCCGGAAATCCAGAAATACGGAATCGATATGAAATCCCTTGTCAATAGCACTCAGCACCTCATGTGAATAAAGAGCTAGTTGTGTTTCACAAGAACGATGTTTTCTACACCCATGTTGACTGTGTGTCAATCGACCGTTATCTTCGAGGTAATTCATTACGTTCGAACACAATATATGTTCCTGCTGCATATCGACGTTAACGATATGGGCCTGTAATTTAGTGGATTACTCCTACCACCTTTCTTGAATATTGATGTGACCTGTGCAACTTTCCAGTCTTTGGCTATTGATCTTTCGTCGAGCGAACGGTTGTATATGATTGTTAAGTATGGAGCGAATCAGCATACTCCGGAAGGAACCGAATTGGTATACAGTCCGGACCAGAAGACTTGCTTTTATTAAATAATTTGCTTCACTACTCCGAGGATATTTACTTCTACGTTACTCATGTTGGCAGCTGTTCTCGATTCGTATTTTGAAATATTACTTCGTCTTCTTTTGTGAAGGCATTTCGGAAGGCTGTGTTTAGTAACTCTGCTTTGGCAGCACTGTCATAGATAGTATCTCCATTGCTATCTCGCAGAGAAGGCATTGATTGTTTCTTGCCGGTAACATAGTTCACATACGACCAGAATCGCTTTGAATTTTCTGCCAGGTTTCGAGACAAAGTTTCGTTGTGGAAACTGTTATAGGCATCTCGCATTGAAGTACGCGTGAAATTTCGAGCTTCTGTAAAAGATCGTGTTAGTGCGTGCGTACATACTTTTACTGCGAATAGGAAATATTTACTATTAGTAACAGTGTGCATCGCGTACATAAATCACGACTTTGAGAATGCCACGCTGAAAACAGTCATCACGTGATGCAAAAATCGATGCGTGCAAGGAAATGGGACTCTATTGTCAAATCGCCAAGACGTTGAAACGTTCTAGTACAGTGACTGTTAATTTCGTTAGACTGGGCGCACCATACGGCAGAACGGAAAAATGGGCAAAGAAAAAAAATTATCTGAGACATCGAAATGATTAGTTTTTGCAAAAACAAGGGCCACAAAACATTTTTTTAACTTATTGCTGATAAACAGTTGCCAGTAACTGTAAGACATGTACGACAAATTTTGTCGAATGAAAAACATCTTGCATTCAAGAAACGACTGCAGGACTAACTGTAACACCCAGACATAAACAAGCTAGATTGAAGTTTGCCGTGGACTTCAGAGTGGGATTAAGTGATCTGCAGTGATAAGGAGGAGTTTAATTTAGATGGGCCAAATGGATCTCAGTGTTATTGGCATGGCCTGAAAACAGAGCAGCAGGTAAGAATGAGCAGAAATTTTGGTGGTGGAAGTTCAAATGTGTGTGAATTCCTAAGGGATTAAACTGCTGAGGTCATCGGTCCCTAGTGTGGTGGAAGTGTGATTTGGGCAGCCTTCTGCGACGAAGGTAAATCACGGATTACTTGGCTAAACACTAAAATGAACTCTAACATATGCATTGGCACGCTAGGGACAGAACTGATTAGAATGTATGAGAAACTAGAGGACGAAAGTCTAATGGTTCAACATGATGAGGTATCTGTGCGTGTTTCTGCTACAACCAAAAAGTGATTTGAAGATAAAGATATCAAAGTCTTGCCGTGGCTTGCTCTTAGCCCGAATTTGAACCCGTGGAAAACCTTTCGGTAATACTTGCAAGGCGTACTTATGGCAATGGTAGGCCATTTGAAGCCGCATGTGAGTTGAAAATAACGATATGAGAAGACAATTTGACTGCAAGAATTACAGATCCTAACAAAATCGATGCAGGAAGAGAATTTTGAGGTAATTAGGAAGAACGGAGGTAGGCCAAAGTTCTGTCAGTGAACTAAAACGATAAGACAGCGAATGCTTTGTCACCAATTTCCATCCAGGAAATACAATCGCCTTATTTTGTTACGCATCTTATGAAAGAAACTATGTAATTCCCTGTAGTTCTTTATGTCTTATATGTATCTACTACTATCATAATAAATTCGATGCGCTTCAGACATTGTACTATTACTTTCGTAGGAATCCTGCCTTTATACTGCTTTCCAGTACCGTAGCGTATCCTATTTTGCTGCCTGAAAGAAGGCAAAAGTTTTAATACACGTGGTCTAAAGTAGAGCGTTGCAGAATAACAAAGCACTGTGGCACACTGCAAGGTGGCTTTCAGTATCAAGGGAAAATGTGGCATTAGCGGGAGAGGCCGAGAATAGCCGTGAATTAAGTGCGGCTGGCGGTGGCGGTGGTGATGGTGGTGGTGGCGCGCAGCCTTTGAAAAGGGCAGCTGGGGGTAACGCCCTGAGCTATCGATCTTGCCCCACGGCACCGCGCCACACGCCACAGCAAAATTGTCGCTTGTCAGCTCACGCGAGCCGAGTTCGTAAATCACAAGCCGAACCTAAAAGCGCCTTGCCAGCAGCCTCGTCCTTCCACACGTTTCACAGACCAGACGAATTTTCGAAATGTTTCGGCTTTATACTGGGAAGTTTGCGTCGCAAAACTCATTGATACTGAGGAACAGCAACACTTTCTATTCGTCTAACTGTAACACACAGATTTAACAGGATCTAGGTATAAGCTTAAACGCCAGTTTTATTGCGTCCATTGTCTTCTGAATTATATAAAATCAAAGTGAAACAAGGCGCCAAAAGTGTTATTTCCCATGAAGTTAACATCGTTGGAGCTTCCTGGGTATTATGCGATCATCATGTAAGTCTATATGAAGGGAATATTAGTGCATCAACCAAGGAAACTCAATATATCAAATTTTGTGACCAGCTTATTTATCATGCTGCAAATGTGAGCACCATATTCGATGCACGTTGAACAAAACATTTCCACATTGCTTTTCTTTCAAAATCTTATTTTGCTGAAGCTTACACTTACCTCATGCTGTCACAGTACTGACTTGTTATTTATCACGTATTTTTAAACGCGATGAATTTCAGGTGTTGTTGGATATTGTTAGATAATACGAGGTTTGTTCAGAAATTAAGTTGCGACCGGTAGCGGAATGGAAACCACTGGGAAAATCCGGTAAAGCTTTGCACTGACGTACAGGGCAGTGTCTCTAGTATGCCCGTCGATCGTGTCGCGTAGCTCTTTTCAATTTTGAGTGAACAGTGAGCACGTGAAGATGCGTAGGTTCAAATTGATCTGAGCACTATGTGGCTAACTTCTGAGGTCATCAGTCCCCTAGAACTTAGAACTACTTAAACCTAACTAACCTAAGGACATCACACACATCCATGCCCGAGGCAGGATTCGAACCTGCGACCGTAGCAATCGCGCGGTTCCGGACTGCGCGCCTAGAACCGCTAGACCACCGCGGCCGGCAGATGCGTAGGGAATAGCGTCTCCCGCTAAGTGTGAGGGCCTAGTTAGAGATTTCGCCTGTGCCATTTAACCCACATAACACAACTGTCGAGCAGTTCCTTCTTCATGCCAATTCTCGGCTGCACATTGCAGGTGCTATGAAGACGCTCCTGCAGCGTTTTCGATGAGAAATGTTTGATCACCCATAACACAGTCCGTAATTGGCTCCCCCTGAGTCTCATCTCTGCTCACAAGAACCGCTGGCTATGAAGACAAAATTTTTCTACAGACAACGAGCTGCAGACCAGTGCAGATAACTGGCCGAAAGCACAGGCGGTTGCTTTCTATGACGAGGATATTGGAAAGTTGATACAACACTACGACAACACTCGAAGTTGGAGCGGTGTCTATGTAGAGAAATAGGTGGAAGGTGTACCTAACTGTTGCAAATAAAATGTTTCTGGTTTTCACTGTGGTTTCCATTTCGCGACCGATCGAAACTTACTTTCTGGATAACCCTCGTATGTTAGGCTAATAAACATTTATCTTTATGTACAAGCTTTGCTTGGTTAAAATATAGCGATATATCTCAGATAGTGTGTGTGTGTGTGAGTGATTATTCCGTTAGAAATATATGAAAATAATCATTTTTTTAAATATCTTTCCTTGTTGTAAGACACCGCAACTCCAAGAAGCTAATGCAACTAGATGTCGCTGCCATCTTGGGACCACAACTGTGTAAATTGCATAAAATAAATGTAAACAGCCGTATAAAAATGAACTTGTCGCTTCAAAACCTGTAAGCCTTTTTTAAATAATCAATTACCAGTAAAGAAGCACCTATATTTTTCCACAAAGACGAAAGACGGTTAGATTATCATAATTAGCCTCAGAATAAAACTCCATTAGCGAAACTGAATTGTTGCAGTTTCTGGGGAATTGTTAGCTAAATTCTGAGACAGTGTTGTTGTTTCCAGTTCGAAGATTGATTTGATTGCGCTCTCCATGCTAGTCTATCCTGTGCAAGCTTGTTAATCTCTTCACAGCTGTTGCAACTCACATCCATTTGAACCCACTTACTATATTCAAGCCTTAGACTTCCATTGCAATTCTTACACTCCACACTTCCCTCCATTAGCAAACTGACGACTCCATGACGCCTCTGGTTGCGTCCTACAAACCTATCCCTTCTTTTAGTCAAGTTGCGCCATAAACTTCTTTTTTCTTCAATTCGATTCAATACTCTATTATAAGTTGCTCACTCTCGCCGTGAAATCTTCAATATTCGTCAGTAGAGCCATATTTCAAAAGCTTCTATTCTCTTTTTGTTTAAACAGTTTATCGCCCACGTTTTAGATCTGAACTAGGCTAGGCTACATACAAATGCCTTCAGAAAAGACTTTCACACTTAATTTTATATTTGATGTTAAGAAACTTCTCTCTTCATCCTACTAATAGCCTGCGTTTTATATCTTCCCTACTTCGGTCAGCATACGTTACTTCACTGCATTTATTACGTTTGGTGTCTCACTTTCTAATCTGATTCCCTCAGTATCGCCTGATTTAACTAGGCAACATTCCGTTAACGTTGTTTCACTTTTACTGATGTTCTTTATACGCTGTGGGGACGAAAGTCATGGCCGGCCATGGTGGCCGAGCGGTTCTAGACGCTACAGTCTGGAACCGCGCGACCGCTACGGTCGCAGGTTCGAATCCTGCCTCGGGCATGGATGTGTGTGATGTCCTTAGGTTAGTTTGGTTTAAGTAGTTCTAAGTTCTAGGGGACTGATGACCTCAGAAGTTGTGCTCGGAGCCATTTGAACCACTTGACGAAAGTCATGGGACAGCGATATGCGCACATGCAGATGGCGGTAGTATCTTGTACACAAGGCATAAAAAAGGCAGTGCATTTGTGCTCAGGTGATCCATGTGAAAAGGTTTCCGACGTGATTATGCCCGCACGACCGGAATTAACAGACTTTGAACGTGGAATGGTAATTACAGCTACACGCATGGGACATTCCATTTCGGAAATCAGGGAATCCAGTATTCGGAGATCCACAGAGTCAACAGTATGTCGATAAATACCAAATTTCAGGCATTATCTCTCACCACGGCATTTGCGTAGAGCTGTCAGTGCTAACAGACAAGCAACGCTGCGTGAAATAACCGCAGAAATCAATGTGGGACGTAGGTTGAACGTATCCGTTGCTAAGGAACTAGGTGCAAGATGCAAATATTGGTCTAATTCGTCATAACAGGTGTAAGTAGCACCATACTCACTCCTGGGATGGAGACCATGCTGGACACGCACCCTTTGCGATTTTGACTTGCAGTGCAGTCAGCGACAGTGGAATACAGGTTAAAAACTGGGAACCGGTAGGATATCCAGAATCTCACACCAGTGTAGTGAATGTGGTAAATATAGGAATGGGCGGGGAAACGCCAGCTGTCTATACAATAAATTCCAACTGTTTCAATAAACCTTTCACTGTAACAAGTGGAAGAAGCGAGCACAGGAAGAACGAACCATGGCACCATTCAGGGGATATAGTCTGGTTTACTGACAGGTAGAAAACTGACGAAGGAGCTGGAGTTGGGGCATACGGGGTACAGCCTAGACTAAAAATAGCTATCTCTCTAAGGAATCTGGCCACGATATCCCAGGCGTAAATATCGCTATCATGGTGTGCGCAGAGGAGAGTCTGCATAGGTGCTACAAGGATAGTTGTATTTACATTCATTCAGACAGCCAATTAGCTCTGAATTCTCTATTAGCCCCTGCAACGAGATCAAAGATCGCTGCAGATTTTCGTGAAGTGTTAGTGACGCTAGGGGTCGAGCAACAGGGTAAACCTGCTGCTGATCTCCGGTCACTCGAGGATTGGTGGCAATGAACAAGCTCAGTTTTCGTTCCGAAGTCTGTCATAACCATCATTAAGGCGATAGTAAAATCAAAATTACGTTGCTTGATCAGGATACAGCACGCAGAATATTGCATTAAGAGCCAAAAACAAAAACGTGGCAGTCTGATGATGGTGAAGTCATGTTTCGAGAGATTCTGTAATCCTGAGCTTTAACAGGAGAGAGACTGAACTCATGGTAGGACTTATGACTGGTTATGAGAAGTTTAAAAAACACCTACACACTATGGGTGTAGAGATAGGAGCCCCTAAGCGTAGACTGTGTAGCGGGGAGGTGGGAGGGGAGAGGCTGAAACCACACATTTGAATTCCAGTGCAAGAGTTGGAAAGCAAAAGATACGGAATATTCAGGTCATTAATTCCCGAAGAAGTTGTGTCTGATAAAGAATTAGTAGAGGGTCTCCTACTAGCCTTTAAAGGTACCTGCTGGCTTTACTGGAATCACAGGAAAAGAGATCGCACAATAAACTCAGTTCCGGTACGCCATTACATCTGCATGGATACTCTGCAAATCACATTTAAGTGCCTGGCAGAGGGTTCATTGAACCACCTTCACAATTATCTATTATTCCAATCTCGTATAGCGCGCGGAAAAAATGAACACCTATATCTTTCCGTACGAGCTCTGATTTACATTATTTTATCGTGGTGATCGCTTCTCCCTATGTAGGACGGAGTCAACAAAATATTTTCGCATTAGGAGGAGAAAGTTGGTGATTGGTATTTCGTGAGAAGATTCCGACGCAACGAAAAACGCCTTTCTTTTAATGATGTCCAGCCCAAATCCTGTGTCATTTCTGTGCCACTCTCTCCCATATTTCGCGATGATACAATACGTGCTGCCGTTCTTTGAACTTCTTCGATGTACTCCGTCAGTCCTATCTGGTAAGGATCCCACACCGCGCAGCAGTATTCTAAAAGCCGACGGACAAGCGTAGTGTAGGCAGTCTCCTTACATCTGTTACATTTTCTAAGTGTCCTGCCAATAAAACGCAGTCTTTGGTTAGCCTTCCCCACAACATTTTATGTGTGTTCCTTCCAATTTAAGTTGTTCGTAATTGTAATACCTAGGTATTTAATTGAATTTACGACTTTTAGATTAGACTGATTTATCGTGTAACCGAAGTTTAACGAGTTCCTTTTGGCACTCATGTGGATGACTTCACACTTTTCGTAATTTAGGGTCAACTGCCACTTTTCGCACCATTCCGATATTTCTTCTAAATCGTTTTGCAGTTTGTTTTGATCTTCTGATGACTTTATTAGCCGATAAACGACAGCGTCATCTGCAAACAACCGTAGGCGGCTGCTCACATTGTCTCCCAAATCGTTTACATAGATAAGGAACAGCAAAGGGCCTATAACACTACCTTGGGGAACGCCAGAAATCACTTCTGTTTTACTCGATGACTTCCCGTCAATTACTACAAACTGTGACCTCTCTGACGGGAAATCACAAATCCAGTCACATAACTGAGACGATATTCCGTAAGCACGCAATTTCACTACGAGCCGCTTGTGTGGTACAGTGTCAAAAGGCTTCCGGAAATCCAGAAATACGGAATCGATATGAAATCCCTTGTTAATAACACTCAACACTTCATGTGAATAAAGAGCTAGTTGTATTTCACAGGAACGATGTTTTCTAAATAGTGCGCTAAGACCACTTTCGCTTTGTTTCACTGTTGAAATTAACCAATGAATGTCAGGAAACAAGCCGCCTGGGTGGCCGAGAAGTTGCAGGTGCTACAGTCTGGAACCGCGCGACCGCTACGGTCGCTGGTTCGAATCCTGCCTCGAGCATGGATGTGTGTTATGTCCTTAGGTTAGTTAGCTTTAAGTAGTTCTAAGTTCTAGGGGACTGATGACCTCAGTAGTTAAGTCCCATAGTGCTCAGAGCTATTTGAACCATTTGTCAGGAAACAATCAAAATAGCAACGGAGTTTGTATCGTGTATTTCATACACTCTGCAGAACTTTATCCACCTGATATTGTTACTAGTTATCGATGTAACGCACAGGTTTGCCTTGTACTTACTGACAAAATGAAGTGACAGTTTAGGATTCTCGAAATGTGTTCTTAGGCCAATGCAAGATGTTTTCCTCTAAAGTTTTAATATGTAATTGGGTGGCGTGGGCGACTGTAGAAAACGCTTGAAAAATGTTGAGATTCGTTGAACAGTACGTGCCCGTCAGTGTGACCTACGAGTGTTACTATCAGCAGTATCTTCTGTAGGGCACTAAGGAGAAGTTTGTGATTTAGTCCAGGACTCTGCAACCCAGCCACGAACTATACGCTTCTACCTCTCCTCCCTTTTCAGAACAGATTCTGGGGATTCTGTTTTCATTTTTCATTGTTAATAGCTTGATGCGAGCTCCGAGTCGAGTGCCATCGCATCACAACGATTTATTGACGTCGGCTGCAGGAAATACACTGATATGACATTAATTTCGTATGTAATTAGAGTTTGACCATAAATTCTTCTGTAATATGCCAATGAATTTGTAATCTCATGCGTGCTCTACTAAAGCGGACGGCTGCATTAACTGCGTAGGTCTGTAGCACACGAATCAAAATCGTTTCGATTTTTGCTCTTTGGTGGCCGCAGTTACAGTATATCAGACAAAAGAAATAGGGCGTCGTTTACTGACTCGACGAAACTGGGAATGAAAACAGTGTTTTTCACACACACACACACTATGGGGATTAGTGAACCTAAAATAAATCATGGAAGCTTCGTAGTTTAAAGATGAGATTCATGTGGTGAGATTCCAGGAGAACAAGCAGCTAAACAAATACACAATCTGAAACGTCCTCTTAGAAAAATTAGTGAATTACTGTGCCGATATCCTCTACTTTATTTGATTTTCAAACAGCTGAGCAAAACTGGACGTACTCAGACATTTCTGTCTTTACTTATTCTGATCAACACTAAACTGATACACAATATATTTTTTTTTAGCGCAACGCATTGTGGCTTTCAATAATCCCTACAAAAGAATGGCCCTGACTAACAATAACCCATACCTCTCATGAATCACTTACCTCACAAAAATCTTCGTTACTCAACCTACTGCAATACAGCGTGCGCCAATACTGCCAGCTGAATATATATGTCAGTTCATGATATACAGTATTACAAATTTACTCTTTCTGATGGAAACACGTCCAGATCGTCCGCTCTCAAAATTCTGCCATCTCTCTCCCCACATCCACAACTGCTGGCGGCTCACCTCCAACTGCGCAACGCTACACACTGTTCACATCCAACTGCCCAACACTACAATAGCGAATATTGTAACAATGCCAACCGGCCACTGACTCCACACAGCACAGCCAGTGATTTTCATACAGAGCGCTACGTGGCGTTTCCAGCATTAAAACCTAAAGAGAAACCTAAACAGCCTACTTACAAATCCTTACATGGAAAATGGGTACAGCTAGAACTGATCAGAACTATTCAGCCGGTCAAATTACGCGCATTACAAGATTTTTTAAAAATACACTGCCCGACAAAAGGTGAAGCACCCTGAAGGAGAGAAGGAAACTAAAGAAAACTTCACTGTTTGAGAGGCTAAGTGATGTTATTTCCGTGATTACAAAATCTAGTCAGATTGACACAGAACTTGGCAGTATGAGCCCATATATGAGTATTACGTTGCGTACCCTCTGGCCTGAATGCATGCACTGATACTGTTGGGAAGGTGCCATAAAGCCGTTGGACTCTGTCCTGAGGCAATGCGGCCCACAGTTGTTGAAGCAGGTCCTTTATACCAAGTATACTGGCACTGGGACAGAACTGACATCCGAGCTGGGCCCACGTATGTCCTATTTCAGAAAGATATGGGGATCTTGCTGGTGACACGAGCTACTCAACTTCGAGCAGTGCCATGTGTCTTGAAAAATGACACAGCGATACTGTCCCATGAGAGGACGGAAGATGTCTGTGACGTACCGTTGTCCTGTCAGGGTTCCCTCTATCACTACCAGTCCGCAGCTCGTGGTCTAGTGGTTAGCGTTGCTGCCTCTGGATCACGGGGTCCCGGGTTCGATTCCGAGCCAGGTTGGGGATTTTTCTCTGCCTGGGGACTGGGTGTTTGTGTTGTCCTCATCATTTCATCATCATCATCATCATTCGTGACAGTGACTAGATTGGACTGTGAAAAAAATTGGACTGTGTAAAAATTAGGACTTTATATGGACGCTGATGACCACGCAGTTGAGCGCCCCACAAACCAGACATCATCTATCACTACCAGCCGTGGCCTGATGTCATACCCAGTGCTTCACCAGACCATTACGCCAGAAGTAACACTGCTGCGCCTCCCAAAACCTCTCTCAGTTCGCCGCGGCACTCACCAACGGCCACCTGGGCTAGTGCAGAACTGTGATTCATCGCTGAACACACTGCGACGCCATTCCTAAGCTGTCGAAGTTTCCTGGTCAGGGCACCGTTCCAAAAGCAGCCGTTTGTGTTGTGGTGTTAACGGCCCCAAGCGTGGGATGATAACTGTCCAGTCGGTTCCTGTTAGTCTCCGATCAAAGGTGTGGGATGACACAGGATGTTGCAGTGAGTCCACTACTTGTACTGATATGGCAGGCGTAGATGTGAAGTAGTGCACAGTAAAGCGGTGCTCAGTTGTGACGGTCAGAGGTGGTTGACCAGAACCCTGACAACGAATATGCCTCCCTCATGTTCCCATATAGTCCAACATTGGGCCACAGTCAGATCCCACAAATCTCGGTACTGCACGATTAGACCATGCGGCTAAATGCAGACCTGCAGTGTGAACTCTTTCAAAGTCTGACAGCTGCTAATAACGTTGTCCCACACGAGAGTGGAGCATCTCCGTATTCTTCACAGTGATCACTCAATTTCTGACGCTGTTTGCGCTCCTTATGTACCCTATCAGGCATGACAACAACACTAAACAGAAACAACACTAATGCATTCTGGTGGCCGTTCTATCTGTCACGGAAAATTGTAACTCTAACCACTTACACACCCATCGACGGTATGTAAGTGTATGTAGTTGCAGTGAGATCCGACCAAGTAGTCTGGGTCAGGCAGTGTATGTTTCAAATTCTAAATAGGTGAGTCACGTAGAATTGCGACTCAAATCACTTACATTCATACCTATGATTTACACGTGTATTAAATTACATTCACATCCGACCTTCTATTCTGGGCGCTTCACTTTTTTTGTTCAACAGCGTATTTTCTAACTTTCAAATAACTGAATTACTTAATAGCTGGGACAGTAGGTGTTTAATAGGATTTCTAGTCCAGTAAACCGGCCGTCTTCTGTCGATGACGTCACTTTCTATCCGTTGCCACCTTCCACTCCTCCCAATCAGCGTTACCAGATTTCTCACAGGGAAAAACAAATCACGATGGTGATACTGGACTACTTTACCTGTGGTTAAATAGCGGCAAATTCTAACGGGAACACAGAAAAAATAGGTTAATACCAGGATAATCTGAGGGTGCACACTTAATTGGCTGTATGTTTTATTTGAATTCTGTCGACAAAATTTTTCAGCATGCGAGGCCACGCTAATAGCATTTGGTGAGCCTGTTCCTTCAAAGAACAGCTTATCAGAACTCAATCCTGCAACGATCGAAGGCGTTATATGAAACAGTCGCACTTCCTTTTCTTCATCCCCCTGAGACAATCAATTGATGTACTTCAAGTTTCTCAACGATAGTAGCAGGAGCTGAACAACAGAAAAATAGGAAAGGAGTCCAACTTACTGTCACCAACAAAAACCAAGAGCAGTCTATGTAGGAAGCGTTACTGTCGAACATTCATTTAACCTGCAGGAAAAACTGAAAAAATGGATACTCGCATAACTTAGGGAGAAATGATCATCACGATAAAATAAGAGAAATCAGGGCTCGCACAGAAAAAAATTTAAGTGCTCGCTTTTCCCGCGTGCCGTTCCAGAGTGGAACGGTAGAGAGACATCTTGAAGATGGTTCATTAAACCCTCTGTCAGGCACTTTCTACATCTACATCTACATCCATACTCCGCAAGCCACCTGACGGTGTGTGGCGGAGGCTACCCTGAGTACCTCTATCGGTTCTCCCTTCTATTCCAGTCTCGTATTGTACGTGGAAAGAAGGATTGTCGGTATGCTTCTGTGTGGGCTCTAATCTCTCTGATTTTATCCTCATGGTCTCTTCGCGAGATATACGTAGGAGGGAGCAATATACTGCTTGACTCTTCGGTGAAGGTATGTTCTCGAAACTTTAACAAAAGCCCGTACCGAGCTACTGAGCGTCTCTCCTGCAGAGTCTTCCACTGGAGTTTATCTATCATCTCCGTAACGCTTTCGGAATTACTAAATGATCCTGTAACGAAGCGCGCTGCTCTCCGTTGGATCTTCTCTATCTCTTCTATCAACCCTACCTGGTGCGGATCCCACACTGCTGAGCAGTATTCAAGCATTGGGCGAACAAGCGTACTGTAACCTACTTCCTTTGTTGTCGGATTGCATTTCCTTAAGATTCTTCCAATGAATCTCAGTCTGGCATCTGCTTTACCGACGATCAACTTTATATGATCATTCCATTTTAAATCACTCCTAATGAGTACTCCCAGATAATTTATGGAATTAACTACTTCCAGTTGCTGACTTGCTATTTTGTAGCTAAATGATAAGGGACCTATCTTTCTATGTATTCGCATCACATTACACTTGTCTACATTGAGATTCAATTGCCATTCCGTGCACCATGCGTCAATTCGCTGCAGATCCTCCTGCATTTCAGTACAATTTTCCATTGTTACAACCTCTCGATACACCACAGCATCATCTGCAAAAAGCCTCAGTGAACTTCCGATGTCATCCACCAGGTCATTTATGTATATTGTGAATAGCAACGGTCCTATGACACTCCCCTGCGGCACACCTGAAATCACTCTTACTTCGGAAGACTTCTCTCCATTGAGAATGACATGCTGCGTTCTGTTATCTAGGAACTCCTCAATCCAATCACACAATTGATCTGATAGTCCGTATGCTCTTACTTTGTTCATTAAACGACTGTGGGGAACTGTGTCAAACGCCTTGCGGAAGTCAAGAAACACGGCATCTACCTGTGAACCCGTGTCTAAGGCCCTCTGAGTCTCGTGGACGAATAGCGAGAGCTGGGTTTCACACGACCGTCTTTTTCGAAACCCATGCTGATTCCTACAGAGTAGATTTCTAGTCTCCAGAAAAGACATTATACTCGAACATAATACGTGTTCCAAAATTCTACAACTGATCGACGTTAGAGATATAGGTCTATAGTTCTGCACATCTGTTTGACGTCCCTTCTTGAAAACGGGGATGACCTGTGCCCTTTTCCAATCCTTTGGAACGCTTCGCTCTTCTAGAGACCTACGGTACACCGCTGCAAGAAGGGGGGCAAGTTCCTTCGCGTACTCTGTGTAAAATCGAACTGGTATTCCATCAGGACCAGCGGCCTTTCCTCTTTTGAGCGATTTTAATTGTTTCTCTATCCCTCTGTCGTCTATTTCGATATCTACCATTTTGTCAACTGTGCGACAATCTAGAGAAGGAACTACAGTGCAGTCTTCCTCTGTGAAGCAGCTTTGGAAGAAGACATTTAGTAATTCGGCCTTTAGTCTGTCATCCTCTGTTTCAGTACCATTTTGGTCACAGAGTGTCTGGACATTTCGTTTTGATCCACCTACCGCTTTGACATAGGACCAAAATTTCTTAGGATTTTCTGCCAAGTCAGTACATAGAACTTTACTTTCGAATTCATTGAAAGCCTCTCGCATAGCCCTCCTCACACTGCATTTCGCTTCGCGTAATTTTTGTTTGTCTGCAAGGCTTTGGCTATGTTTATGTTTGCTGTGAAGTTCCCTTTGCTTCCGCAACAGTTTTCTAACTCGGTTGTTGTACCACGGTGGCTCTTTCCCATCTCTTACGATCCTGCTTGGCACATACTCATCTAACGCATATTGTACCATGGTTTTGAACTTTGTCCACTGATCCTCAACACTGTCTGTACTTGAGACAAAACTTTTGTGTTGAGCCACCAAGTACTCTGAAATCTGCTTTTTGTCACTTTTGCTAAACAGAAAAATCTTCCTACCTTTTTTAATATTTCTATTTACGGCTGAAATCATCGATGCAGTAACCGCTTTATGATCGCTGATTCCCTGTTCTGCATTAACTGATTCAAATAGTTCGGGTCTGTTTGTCACCAGAAGGTCTAATATGTTATCGCCACGAGTCGGTTTTCTGTTTAACTGCTCAAGGTAGTTTTCAGATAAAGCACTTAAAAATATTTCACTACATACTTTATCCCTGCCACCCGTTATGAACGTCTGAGTCTCCCAGTCTATATCCGGCAAATTAAAATCTCCACCCAGAACTATAACATGGTGGGGAAATCTACTCGAAATATTTTCCAAATTATTCTTCAGGTGCTGAGCCACAACAGCTGCTGAGCCCGGGGGCCTATAGAGACATCCAATTACCATGTCTGAGCCTGCTTTAACCGTGACCTTCACCCAAATCATTTCACAATTCGAATCTCCGTCAATTTCCTTCGATACTATTGCACTTCTTATCGCTATAAACACGCCTCCCCCTTCACTGTCCAGCCTATCTCTGCGGTATACATTCCAATCCGAGTTTAGCATTTCATTACTGTTTACGTCTGGTTTCAGCCAACTTTCTGTTCCTAGTACTATATGGGCGTTGTGACCGTTTATTAATGAGAGCAGTTCTGGGACCTTTCTATAGACGCTCCTGCAGTTTACTATAAGCACATTAATATTGTTATTCCTTGTTGCATTTTGCCTACTGCCTTGCCGCGTCTCAGGAGGCGTCTTGTCGGGCCTAGGGAGGGAATTCTCTAACCTAAAAAAACCCCATGTGCACTCCACACGTACTCCGCTACCCTCGTAGCCGCTTCCGGCGTGTAGTGCACGCCTGACCTATTCAGGGGGACCCTACATTTCTCCACCCGATAGCGGAGGTCGAGAAATTTGCACCCCAGCTCTCCGCAGAATCGTCTGAGCCTCTGGTTTAAGCCTTCCACTCGGCTCCAAACCAGAGGACCGCGATCGGTTCTGGGAACGATACTACAAATAATTAGCTCTGATTCCACCCCGCGAGCGAGGCTTTCCGCCTTCACCAACTCCGCCAGCCGCCTGTACGAACTGAGGATGACCTCTGAACCCAGACGGCAGGAGTCATTGGTGCCGACATGAGCAACAATTTGCAGTCGGGTGCACCCAGTGCTCTCTATCGCCGCCGGTAGGGCCTCCTCCACATCTCGGATGAGACCCCCCGGCAAGCAGACAGAGTGAACACTGGCCTTCTTCCCCGACCTTTCCGCTATTTCCCTAAGGGGCTCCATCACCCGCCTTACGTTGGAGCTCCCAATAACTAATAAACCCCTCCCCCCATGTGCCTGCTCGGACCTTGCTGAAGGAGCAGCCACATGTCCACTCACAGGCAGAGCGGGCGATGCCACACGGCCAGCCTCCACATTGACCCTCCGCCTCGTGCGCCGCGAACGCCGCTGAACCCGCCACTCCCCTTGGGGAGAGGGTGGCCCAACCGCGCCCGGTACCCGCGAAGATGTCTCGACAGCAGGGACAGTGGGTGAAGCATGTAACACCTGGGGTGTACCTTGCGACGCACCAGACTCCCCACTGCCGCTACACTCCGAGGCAGCAGCCTGAAGACGGCTGACCGTGGCCATCAACTGTGAATATCAGAGTAATCACGTAGATGTAGATGAACTTTTTCTTTCTGTTTCATTCCCGGCTCTGACGGTGTTGGGAGGCTAGCTGAAAGCTTCAGCTCTATTGGACTATTGGTCTATATTGAATATTGAAACAAACTTATAAGAGTAACTAATTTACTACTCTTACAATTTTGTGGTACAATTTGTTGCTTCTACTCAGAAATAAGCAAAAATGAATATTAAATTTAACAAATATATTAAAAAATAGTCATATCTGTTAGAAACAGCAGTTTCGTAGAAGCTGAACTGTTTTGTCAAAAGTATATAATTTTAAACCGTTTGTAGGGAAGCAGCCTACTCTCGCCGTATAAAATTCACAGCAGTCTTTCCTTTGTGCGCCAGCCAGTCCACTGTAACTAGTTCTAACGTCATAAATGTTGCGCAGTACTTTAAAATGAAGTAAATAACCTGAAACGTTTCTAGCATGTCAGGAGTAATATTATATCATTATGTTTGAATATCAGTTCAATAACTTTAACCATTTTTGAAATTTGGACGTTTTTCTGTAAAAATCATTGGTGCAACAGAAAAGAGCTGGAAACTTAAAAATTTATATTTAGATTCCTTTTGCATAACAATTTAGTAGAAACAGTATTCTGGATCTCACAAATTAAAATTTATGATTTTCTGGTTTTTGTCTTAAAAATAAAGGCAGCAAGATTAAGTAGGCGAATAAATAAAGCTCGGATGTTTAAATTTAAGTAGAAGGGAGACACGCTACAATCATAAAGATGTGAGAAGTTTCAACTGAATAACTATAAAACTATAGCGATAGCGTATCTCCAAAGGGCAAGTTCAGAGCTCGTCTACTGCGTGTAGTGTAATTAAATTAATTCTCTCGCCCAAAATATTTGACTGAGCCACGTCAGACTTTTATTATGATTACTTACCTGTGTGCTGATTGCACATTTAAATTGAGAGCTTCATCGGCCATCAGCAAAGGAAGCAATGATTTATTTGATAACTTAAAGTGGTGCATTACTAGCCCAGCGGCTAGTCGGGACAGCGAATTTAATCAGGCGTTCCCTTAGCCGTCCGCACCGCGGCTTTATACACTCCTGAAAATGGAAAAAAGAACACATTGACACCGGTGTGTCAGACCCACCATACTTGCTCCGGACACTGCGAGAGGGCTGTACAAGCAATGATCACACGCACGGCACAGCGGACACACCAGGAACCGCGGTGTTGGCCGTCGAATGGCGCTAGCTGCGCAGCATTTGTGCACCGCCGTCGTCAGTATCAGCCAGTTTGCCGTGGCATACGGAGCTCCATCGCAGTCTTTAACACTGGTAGCATGCCGCGACAGCGTGGACGTGAACCGTATGTGCAGTTGACGGACTTTGAGCGAGGGCGTATAGTGGGCATGCGGGAGGCCGGGTGGACGTACCGCCGAATTGCTCAACACGTGGGGCGTGAGGTCTCCACAGTACATCGATGTTGTCGCCAGTGGTCGGCGGAAGGTGCACGTGCCCGTCGACCTGGGACCGGACCGCAGCGACGCACGGATGCACGCCAAGACCGTAGGATCCTACGCAGTGCCGTAGGGGACCGCACCGCCACTTCCCAGAAAATTAGGGACACTGTTGCTCCTGGGGTATCGGCGAGGACCATTCGCAACCGTCTCCATGAAGCTGGGCTACGGTCCCGCACACCGTTAGGCCGTCTTCCGCTCACGCCCCAACATCGTGCAGCCCGCCTCCAGTGGTGTCGCGACAGGCGTGAATGGAGGGACGAATGGAGACGTGTCGTCTTCAGCGATGAGAGTCGCTTCTGCCTTGGTGCCAATGATGGTCGTATGCGTGTTTGGCGCCGTGCAGGTGAGCGCCACAATCTGGACTGCATACGACCGAGGCACACAGGGCCAACACCCGGCATCATGGTGTGGGGAGCGATCTCCTACACTGGCCGTACACCTCTGGTGATCGTCGAGGGGACACTGAATAGTGCACGGTACATCCAAACCGTCATCTAACCCATCGTTCTACCATTCCTAGACCGGCAAGGGAACTTGCTGGTCGTCTAATTCGGTCTGCACGTCCAGCACGAACGCTGGTCCAACTGAGGCGCCAGGTGGAAATGGCATGGTAGAATAGCAGCCTGCATTGCTGCGAAAGGTGGATATACACTGTACTAGTGCCGACATTGTGCATGCTCTGTTGCCTGTGTCTATGTGCCTGTGGTTCTGTCAGTGTGATCATGTGATGTATCTGACCCCAGGAATGTGTCAATAAAGTTTCCCCTTCCTGGGACAATGAATTCACGGTGTTCCTATTTCAATTTCCAGGAGTGTATATAAGAACGCTGGGCGAGGAAAAAAACGCCCCAGTTCTCTCCAGACCCTGATCAGCGCACCACCTGTGCCGGGAGTCGCGTCGCGTCGGTATCATTGCTATAAACAGCCTCGGATGCCGTAATAAGTTACTCGGGATACGCGTAACCACGAAATCGTTTTCGAGTGAAGTGTTAATTCTGAGATGACTTCGATGATCTATCTTCAGTTTGCGTATGTCGTATTTTCACGTGCCGCCGCGTGACAGACGTTCTACCATTATTTAGCTTGGCGTTTGATGAACATTATCATCAAATTATGGCGAGCATTCACTTAAGCATTTACTTGGAACAGTTACTTTCAGAATATAGTGAACCTTTTAGAGTGAATCGTTTTTGATTATGAATCCCAGACAATCTCCTAATTCCTCAGAGCTATAAGCTGTAGCTATAAGTGTATTTCTCAGATGAAGTGGGCACTAGGAATTCTAATTACAGGCTTCACGTTTTGTTAATCACTTTCTGGTTGCCAATATTTTAGTTAGAGAGCCAGTGTTGAGAACGGCAAACAACAGCATTAAATAAATCATAGGAACATTTCATTAACAATTATTTCCACCCGCCGCACCACATATGTTGCTACTCGTCCGGGAAATGCGTCTTGTCCACATTTTAATAACATCAAAATTCCACCCGCCGCCCCACATATGGTGCATCGGCCGGGAAATGCATCTTTTCTACATGACATTACAAAACTTTTAATATACAATATTTCCACCCGCCGCCCCACATATGGTGCATCGTTGGGAAAGATATTCCACATTTTATATAACAAATAATTTCCACCAGCCGCCCCACACGTTGTGTCTAAAAAAATGGTTCAAATGGCTCTGAGTACTATGGGACTTAACATCTGAGGTCATCAGTCCCCTAGAACTTAGAACTACTTAAACCTAACCTAACCTAAGTACATTACACACATCCATGCCCAATGCAGGATTCGAACCTCAGACCGTAGCGGTCGCGCTGTTCCAGACTGAAGCGCCTAGAACCGCTCGGCCACACTTGCCGGACGTTGTGTCTCTCTACCGTTCCACTGTCGAACGGCGCGAGGGAAAAGCAAGCACTTAAATTTTTCTGTGCGTGTCCTGATTTCTCTGATTTTATCGTGATGATCATTTCTCCCTATGTAGATCGGTGCCAACAGAGTGTTTTCGCAATCTGAGGAGAAAACTAGTGATTGAAATTTCATGAGAAGATTCCGTCGTAACGAAAAAGCCTTTGTTTTAATGATTGCCGCTCCAATTCACGTATCATGTCTGTGCCATTATCTCCCCTATTTCGCGATAGTAAAAAACGAGCCGCCCTTCTTTTTACTTTTTAGATGTCAACCGTCAGTCCCACTTGATGCGGATCCGACACCGGACGGCAATACTCCAGCATAGGGCGGACAAGCGTGTTGTAAGCAGTCTCTTTAGTAGACCTGTTGCATCTTATAAGTATTCTGCCAATGGCTCGCAGTCTTTCGTTTGCTCTACCCGCAACATTATCTATGTGATCGTTCCAATTTAGATTATTTGTAATTGTAATCCCTAAGTATTAAGTTGAATTTACAGCCTTCAGACTTATGTGACTTATCGCATAATAGAAATTTAGTGGATTTCTTTTAATTTAATGAATTAAGGCGGTACCGTCGTGCTCTTACAGCCAAATAACACTCCTCTCTTTCTGATATCACAATGGGCTGCCCTGCCCTGGTCTTCGGAATACTGTTTGGGTTTCTGTAAATTGTCGCCACATCCTAGAAACAACAGTACGATTCACATTAAGCCATCGAGCCACATCAGTTTGCGACTGTCATGCTACCATTCTTCTTACGGCCCTCCACCGCAGAGAGTCCGGTAGGCGTCCTCTTTGTGCCATACCATCCCCCACCTGTAACTGCATACACAGCGATTGTGGATGTGGGACTATCCGACACACACTACCCCGTTTGATAGGTGGCTGACGTCATCGTTGGCGTGGTTGTCCGTTGACTAGAATGCCACCTTCCGTGCAGAACACGGACAGTTTGTATGATTACACCTTGTATTAGGCAGGAGACGGGGAAATAGCCGTTTATTGCTTTAATCCCAGAGACCAGTGTATATCGATACAATACGCATCATACTGTAATACTTAGAGACTGAACAAGTATACCTTATATTACAGTACATTAAGATATTAAAATTATGTGAATGTACAAAGCAAAAATGGTTTACAAGTGAGTAATGGCACAGACTATTATATCATGAACAGAATGCTGAATGTGACGAAAAAAGACCGGAAAAGGGTAGGGGGGGGGGGGGTGAGGGAGGCGATAAAGAAGTCTATGGAATGTGGATGTGGAACAGCTGTAACTAGCTTATTACATAATGGTGAGAGAAATAATAACTGGCTGCTGCTACTTTAATAAGGGTGAGTAATAGAGCTGTGTTTTGTCGTTAAGGATCAGGTCGTGATTCTGTGACTGGTGTTTATTAATGGCCAGAATTTCAAATAATGTTATTTTTATACCTTTAGTTCCTTTATGGAGAACATCACATTCCACATCATATGAATGACATTCATTTTGAGCATATCCAGGTGAAATCTGTTGTGGTTGGCTGGAGAGCCAACACAGGGTTACTAAAGGAGGCCGAAATGCACGAAATGCAGGCTGGCGTGAGGTCTGGAACATGACAAGGGAATTAGAATTGAGAAAAACGGACGTAGCTGGTGGAATACTTAACTTTAATCCATTAATGGAGAACGTCGCTCTTTATGGGACATGATTCACAATATCAACAGTACGGATACTGGCGCCTTGCTAGGTCGTAGCAAATAACGTAGCTGAAGGCTAAGTAACTATCGTCTCGGCAAATGAGAGCGTAGAAGTCAGTGAACCATCGCTAGCAAAGTCGGCTGTACAACTGGGGCGAGTGCTAGGAAGTCTCTCTAGACCTGCCGTGTGGCGGCGCTCGGTCTGCAATCACTGATAGTGGCGACACGCGGGTCCGACGTATACTACAGGACCGCGGCCGATTTAAAGGCTACCACCTAGCAAGTGTGGTGTCTGGCCGTGACACCACAGAATCTTTCTTTTTCAGTCTCCAACTCTTTTCATGCTCAATCAGTGTACTAGTTGCAGCTCTACCTGATTGACCTACATATACGAGTAACTTGCGCCACAGATTGGATGAAATTTTATAAATTTCAGTCTGTTCTAAAAGTATAATCTTATCGTTACTGTTGAACAGAAGATGAGGAACAGTATTCCTAGTGTAAAAAGCTAGAGTTTATTTCATAGATTTCAGTTTCCTGGCAAGAACCAGTGAAGTCCTACCCACATAAGCATGCGGGATGAGGTAGATAAAGGAGTGCTGTTATCCTCTGTCTATTCTTTTTGCTGAGCATGTTATCAAGTAGGGTAGGACTATAACCATTGCTGCATGCTATTTCTGTAATTATTTTCAATTCATTTTCAAAATCTGGTATGGTTTGTTGTGCAGATAGGAGGTGCAGTATCTATACCACGATCGAAACCAGATTTTGAAAAAGAATTGAAAATGATTCCATGCAATCTGTGTGGCAAATTATATGTATGTCAGTTAGGTAGGGCTACAATTACTAGACTGATTGAGCATGAAAGGAGTTGGAGATTGAAAAAGAAAGATTTCATTTTTGCTGAACATGCTCAAAATGTATGTCATTCATATGATGTGAAGTGTTATGTTCTCCATAAAGGAATTAAAGGCAGAAAACTAACATTACTTGAAATTCTGGCCATTAATAAACATAAGCCAAAGAATCACTATCTGCTCCTTAATAACAAAACAAAGTTCTATTACCCACCTCCACTTTTCCGGTATTTTCATCACATTCAGCAGTTTGTCCATATGACATAGTAGCCAGTGCCATTACTCACTTGTACAACATTTTTGCTTTGTTCATTCGTATAGTTTTAATATTTCAAGGTACTGTAAAATAAGATTTATTTGTTCAGAGTCTCTTTAAGTATTATAGTATCCTTGTGTTCTGTATCGATAAAGTCATAAAATGTCATATACCTTCTTTACAACAACCTTCGTACAGCTATAAATTTCCACTGAAGTTGTTTGGACGATCTGCTTAGTATTAAGTTATCTGACGATGGTGTAAGTAGCCGAAAGCCAGTTCATAGCGAACAATTAAATAAATAATTATGGAACATTAATACCGTGTACTCAAGTTATTAAGAAAAATTAGGTCATAATTTTCATATACCCCGTACAGTGCAAATTCACAGTCAGCTTTCGTTGCCAAGAGGGTAGAACTAAAGTTACTGAAAATGTAATGGTCATCTGCAGATATGTGGAAGAAATGGTTGGTAGCTTACTCTCAGTTCCCCTTCTTCCAGTAGATCGACAGCAATTTTTGCTGTCCCTATGTTTCACAACGGAAATGATAGTGTCAACAGGGGCACCGTAGCGTATCATTATCTTCCCTTCCTCAAAAATATAATTTTCTTCCTTATAGCGTAGCAATTATGGCAAAGGCTCAATACCTAGATCACTAATTCATTCTCCCAGATCAAGAATGTATGGCAGCAATTTGTCAAAATAAGGACGGATACCTTGTATCACAAATTTTCCCCTTGTACATCGAAGTTCTTTGTCACAGCGACGAGCCGCCACGAGCGCAGACCAATGAGACGTTGCGCCGACACTTCGGCCTCAGTTCGAATCTGTTTATACGGGCAAGGCCCCCATTTATGACTAACATTTCCCGGCCATTCCATTATTCATCATATAAGGACCCAGTTGCTTATTGAGTCTTCCCGGCGCCTTTATGGTCTATAGGAAGAATATGCAGCAGTACAGCTTTGACAGCTGAGAAATGGGCTGTTGATTTAGATTCCCAACATACGGAAGCAAGTGGCGTTACTGAACTGGCTCGTTTTTTTTTTCAATTAATTATTTGCAAATGGAAAAAAATCTTTCGAGCTATTCTTCGAGTTGCCAAATGACTATTAGCAAAATTAACCTGAGAAACCTTAGTTCTCATTTATTCCAGAATGGTTATTTTTTCTGCAGGACTGCTATAATGTGCTCCTTTCTCGTCAAAATTTAACTTGTTACTATGTTCTAACTTTCATATTTAATATAAAACAAACGTCGTGCCTAGATTTACTTTTTCGCAGAATCATTATGATTTTGGTTAATCTGTTTCACAACGCTACAGATGGAAAGAGTTCTCCTCCAACAAATCTTATTCTCCTCATTGTCACTGGTTCTTTTCGATCTTTGCGTTTCTTTGCTTAAGTCTCCAACACTTTCTTCATGAAGCCGTCCTTTTATTTTCATTTCTATCACTTTATATAGCGATTTCATTTACGTCATTCGGTATCTATTTGCTAAATGCTCTATTAAATTTCTAAACCTTCAAATAAATTTAAGAAAAAATTCCCGTTCATTTTCACTTCCTCATTTCCACAACTCAGTATACTGATGAATTACATTTTAAATTTTCATAACTATCAAACTAAGCGAGATGTGACAATGGTATTAGGAAGGAACCGAGTTTAAATATTGATAAAACTATCTTTATTTGGGTTTCTTAAATACTAAGGGCGTGGGGCGGAAAGGGGAGAGGGGCGGGACAATACTGGCTTCTTCAGGAGTTCCCAAGAAGATTACTTCTTCATTCCATGCACGGATGAAAAAATGGCATATAAAAATTTCGTTATAGATGGGACATAAAAACAGTAACCAGATGGCTCCCTAATTTTCAATTCTTCATGCCTTATTATAATTTTAACAACGATATTAAGCTGCGTAACATGTTAAAAACTCTTACACGCGATTTTCATTTTTATTTTACAGAGCTGTTAATAGGTGTCATCAGAGCATGCTGTATTGGCTTTCCATGCAGATTGCTGGCCAAACGGTGTGATTTCATTAGCAATACTGGAAGCGAGAACACTACAAGTGCATTGTTAATGCAAGGAAATTCCCAAATCGCTGCGTTGAAATAAAGAGAATGCACTTGGTTAGTAGTAGTTCTTCTTGCTGGCCGTTTGAACTACTATGGGAAAAAGTAGAAATCATGCTATTGCTGAACGCAAAAATGCTTCATATAAAGCTGCGAAAGTCGTTTACCATCGATTTCCGAAAAACAAGAGAACCACAGCGCAAATGGGTGTCACGCTGTTAACGAACTGCTCCTGTTAATGTGAGTAACGCGATTATTTCCTTCCCGAAGATTATGAACAGGACACAAGAAAATGAACTTCTATCGTTGCCTTTGAAAAGATAACTAAAGGATGATTCTTGCCATCACAGAAAATTCCAAATTGGCATGGAGTTGCATTCGCGGTTGTTGCAAGCACTAGCAAGGACAATGCATAGATAATTGCCAGATATCCAACCTGTTTACAAACAAATTTCTATGCATTATCGACATCGGTTTTGGACTTATTCGTGCATTGCTATTTTTATAGAGTTTACTAACGTTTCATTCCTACAATACCAACAATAATGCTACTCTGAAATGTACTTGCTTTTATTAACGGTAAGGTGAGCAAGAGATGCGCGACGTTGAAAGCTGTCTGCTTTAGCAGTTTTATCTCCGAAGAATATTAAATACGCTCAGTCGAGTACCACAGAGGTAGTTCTTGACCTATACATCACTGCTAAACATGAAGTAGACGGATTAAAAACCGAAATACAACTGGTGAGGACAGAAAACTACGCTCTGAAAAAAAGTAACAACCTCCTGAAAGCCAAGTATTCAAAGTATGTTGTGGAAGTAAATAGACGTGCCTCTTCTATATTTACATGATTACTCTGCATTTCACAATTAAGTGCGTCGCAGAGTGTTCATCGAATCACCTTCAAACTGAAACTCCCTGGCAGATTAAAACTGTGTGCCGCGCCGAGACTCGAACTCGGGACCTTTGCCTTTCGCGGGCAAGTGCTCTAACAACTGAGCTAGCAAAGCACGACCCACGCCTCGTCCTCACAGATTTACTTCTGCCAGTACCTCGTCTCTGGCAGAAGTAAAGCTGTGAGGACGAGGCGTGAGTCGTCCTTGGATAGCTCAGTTGGTAGAGCACTTACCCGCGGAAGGCAAAGGTCCTGAGTTCGAGTCTCTGCCCGGCACACAGTTTTAATCTGCCAGAAAGTTTCATATCAGCGCACACTCTGCTGCAGAGTGAAAATCTCATTCTGGAAACACCTTTAAACTTTCTCTACCATCGAGCGGCGTAGTGAAGTAGTTAGCACACTGGACCCGCATAGGTCAAAACCCGCGCCGGATATACTGATTTTGGTTTTCCACAATTTTCCTAAATCGCTTAAGGCAAATGCCAGGATGGTTCCCGAAAGGGCACGGCCGCGTTCCTTCCCCATCCTTCCCTAGTTCGAGTTTGTGCTTCGTCTCTAATGACCTCGTTGTCGACGCGACGTTAAACGGTAATCTCCTCCATTCCATTGTCAAACAGCATGCGGGAAAACCAAACACTTGAATCTTTCCGTGCTAGCTCTGGTTGCTTTTATTTTATTACAATGATTATTTCTCCTTATGTAGGTTGTAGCCAACAAATTATTTTTCCACTCGAGAGAGAAAGTTGGTAACTGAAATTTCGTGAGAAGATCCTCTCGTAACAAAACACAACTTTGTTTTAATGATTGCCACCCCAATCCGCCTGTCATCTCCGCGGCACTCTCTCCCCTATTTCGTGATAATACAAAACGAGCTGCTCTTCTTCGAACTTGTTCGATGTCCTCCGTCACCCCTAACTGATGCGCATCCCACATCGCGCAGCAATACTTCAGAAGAGGGCGGATAACGGTGGTGGAGGCAATCGCTTTAGTAGACCTGTTTCATCTTTCAAGTGTTCTACCAAGCAGCCACAATCTTTGGTTGGCTTCCCTCACAACATTATCTACTGTATGCGATCGTTCCAATTTTAATTATTCGTAACTGTAATTCTTAAGTATTTAGTTGAATTCACAGCCTTTAGATTTGTTTTATTTATCGTGTAACCCAAATTTAACAGATTCATTTTAGTATCCCTGTGGATGACTTCACACTTTTCATTATTTAATGTTTTCTTCTACTATACAACAACAAATTAGAGATAAGGTAAATAGCATTTTGTCTGAGTATTTTACATAAGGCCAGATTCGATCTTACATTGACAATTCCTTGGTTTAGTCCCAGAAAAACTTCTTCCGTATTCAGATGGCTGGTTCAAATGGCTCTGAGCACTATGCGACTTAACTTCTGAGGTCATCAGTCGCCTAGAACTTAGAACTAATTAAACCTAACCAACCTAAGGACATCACACACATCCATGCCGGAGGCAGGATTAGAACCTGCGACCGTAGCGGTCGCTCGGTTCCAGACTGCAGCGCCTAGAACCTCAGGCCACTCCGGCCGGCCGTATTCAGATAACGACTGGATCTTCGTAATCTCCGAGGCGGGCTCACTTCCCCTTCAGTTGATTGGTTCAACAAAATAATTGATTTTGTAGTGATATTTTGTAGTTATCATGGACGACATGTTGCTTAGTGGGACGAAGTAATGCAAAAGATAATTTCTACAGTAACTTCAAAGTTTCCCGTAATGCATCACCAAGTGTTTTCTCTGTACGTAAAACCACGAGCCTTCCTTAGTATAAGGCATCTGAACACACATTCTAAAACAGAAAACAGAAAAAAACTTGCGGCGAAGAAAAATCTTCAGTGAGTTGCGTCGTGATGTTTCTGAGCTACGCTTGGTCTTTATTAACGGAGTAAGGTATTCTGGCTCTTAATCAAGTCTTTGAAGGTGGCTATTATTGTAACAGACAAGTGCATATTTATTGTAATTTTAGATTTAAGCGACGTGTAATAATGTGCATCAGGACCTCACAACATCAGGCTGGTGTTCAACTCTCGCGGACTGCGGTAGCAGTATTCCTACTGACATCACACGCATCAGCCAATATCAGCGCGACCTCCCCAGAATTGCATACCTGACAGTTTCTAGTTGTCTTGATGTGTCATTTTAAATCAACTCTTCATGACTGCGAAATATTTCAGACATCATTCATATTTCAGATGTGCTAAACTGTTGTCTGCTGCCCATGATTTTGCAGTTTCCTAAACAGAATAAGAAACATAGTTTACCAGTAAGAGTCCACCAATTTCAGATTTTATTGGACCCATCTCAGGTTTTCATGAAGGCTCTCCATTGCTGATTGGCAAAGCGGACTACCTTAACTTCACAAAGCTATTTTTTCACAATTTGTTTACAAAGTATTTCCTTTACTCTGTTTGATCTTCATTACACACGCCTTCACAACATCATGATGCTCGATGGTACAGATCACATGGATTTCTACCGACAGATGTCCTATTTTAACATTTTCGAACATTAAAAATGGATTTCTAACTCATAAGCGCAGACAGGCTCAACAAAAACCGAAATACAGACAGTTGACGGACTTGCACTGACTCGTGATCACAAGTAAATAAATCATGTAACATTAGTATTGAAATTAACTAGATCTAGAAGTAATTGTATGCCTGCATGTTGGGAAACTTCCAATTACGTTTTATTACTGTATTAAGCTGGCAAGCCCAATATCTTTGTGAAATGGTATGTGGATTAATAAATAAATAACTAAACTTTACTAATAAAATATATCTTTTCCACGGTCTGCTTATTAAGTAAAGCCATGTTGTTGTCAGTTAATTTGCCTCTACAGCTTGAAACTGTACATCAGACTGCAATGTGCCCTTCTAGAAGAATGTAACTTTCAACACCCTCCTATATTTAAAATTGCAGATGCAACATAATTTAATATTCTTTTTATGTAGAGGAGGGCAGTTTTCTGTGACTACAAAAGAATGAGGAGTGTTTGGTGCAAAGCGTTGTCGTTCTTATGTTGCAATGGGTAACAGTTCTCGTTTCCCACACATAGTCAAGCTGTACATACAACACACTTTCACGATGGTCATATTAATGTAACATCACTAATCCACACAAGCCGGCCGCGGTGGCCGTGCTGTTCTGGCGCTGCAGTCCGGAACCGCGGGACTGCTACGGTCGCAGGTTCGAATCCTGCCTCGGGCATGGGTGTGTGTGATGTCCTTAAAATGGTTCAAATGGCTCTGAGCACTATGGGACTCAAGTGCTGTGGTCATCAGTCCCCTAGAACTTAGAACTACTTAAACCTAACTAACCTAAGGACATCACACACATCCATGACGGAGGCAGGATTCGAACCAGCGACCGTAGCAGTCGCACGGTTCCGGACTGCGCGCCTAGAACCGCGAAACCACCGCGGCCGGCTGATGTCCTTAGTTTAGTTAGGTTTAAGTAGTTCTCAGTTCTAAGGGACTTATGACCTAAGATGTTGGCTCCCATAGTGCTCAGAGCCATTTGAATCCACACATCTGACATCACTGTGTGCTGGGAAGAGCTTCCCCTCCAGGCTTTCCTTGGCAGTGGGCAGCACCCGAACAGCGTCAGGCACTGCAGGAGTTGGAAGCCGCAGACATCGATTGCCGCAGTGAACGCCATGCCACGGTGCATGGCGCTACAATTCTGATTCAGGCTTCATATCTTCCAACCGTCAAATACACTAAGTCCAGTGAGTTAGGAAATAAGAGATGCGTATCGTCTGCTGGTACTTGAGTCACATATGAGCTGAGACACTTAAAACTTCTACATAGGAGCTAATTGTGAGCTGTCGTCAACAGAATGTACTCACAGATATAAGTAGTGCTCCCAAACACGGACTTGGTGGCAATGAAAGTCGTGGAGCATAGGTTAAACGTAGCTAGGGACAGTATACGAGAACAGCGAGAACAAGTCAATACAGAAACAGTCATCAAACGAACGCTTGACGCAAAGACACTATAAAAATTTCAATAAAAGCTAAGCCAGATAAGCCGGCCGCGGTGGTCTCGCGGTTCTAGGCGCGCAGTCCGGAACCGTGCGACTGCTACGGTCGCAGGTTCGAATCCTGCCTCGGGCATGGATGTGTGTGACGTCCTTAGGTTAGTTAGGTTTAAGTAGTTCTAAGTTCTAGGGGACTATTGACCACAGCAGTTGAGTCCCATAGTGTTCAGAGCCATTTGAACCATTTTTAAGCCAGATAAGTTCTTTCTGCCAAGTGAGTGTTTTAACAGGAGACATGCATCTTTTGTTTAATGAGTTGCCTCTATAAAAAGACACTGCACGCATGATCGGTAGTGAAACCGGATATGCATGGTGGATATAATTAAACTTTCGATACTCTCTAGCGGTCTCATGAGAAACGAGTGATTGTAGGACAATGAAACTTTGTGGAAATATTTGTAAGAACATGCGGAAGAGACAACGAGACAGTGAAGAATTTCGTCGTTACCATACAGCTGAATTTGAAGTTCTATGAACAAACAGAAAGCAATACGTAGACGCAGAACAATGCTTCAACAGATACGATAGATGTTTTACACGTTTCCAGTATCTGTACAATAGTTATCAGAGCAATGCAAAAAATCGAGAAACAGAATTACTTGAACGTCTCAAAAAGAAAGCAACGAGGCGAGAAAAACAACTGAAACTCAAAGATAGTTGAAAAAAGTCACAAAAACCTAAGCCAAATAACTTTCTTTCTGAAAAGGATAGTGTTAACAAGAGACGTCCACGGTTTCTTTAATGTACAGCCCGTATAAAACACCAATTATGTAATATCACTTGTGAAACCTCGTAGACAAGGCCGAAATAATCAAACTTTCGCTTATTCAGGGGCTCCATGAAACATGAGTGATTGTTGGACAATGAAACTTGGTGGAAACATTTCTAACAGCATGCGGAAGACAAATAACGAATAAAGCATTCACAGAAATACATTTTAATTGGCACATAGGAGGATAACATTTGTTAATTGAGTACTATGTTTACGTTCCGGGTTACAAACGTTACTCAGTGTGATGGCCATCCGTACTCACGACAGCGTGGAAACACACTAAGAGATACCATTCCACAACTGTTTGTAGCGCTTTTCGAACAGTGGACCGTGGAATGTTCGGCTGTCGTGACACAACTGGTGCACTAATTGAAGATCGCACATTGCGTCTAGCATTCTGTCATGGCAACGGTAACTTATTCAACAATTTGTGGCATACTTTGCCGTCGGCCGCTCCCAGAAGCAATTCCAAAATCGCCAATTTATTCGAACTTCCGAGTCATGTTCTTCAACCTCGGTGCGGAAAAAGGACCTCTCTGTATTGCTTTAATGCACCGATACTAGCGAAGAGCAGCAACATTACTGGTGTCGTCCTGGTGAAACAGCTGTACGAGTACAGCTCTGCTCACAGTGCCCACAGCATGTTGACTGCAACTGTAATGCACACTGATGCTTGTGTTTCAAACCTACGTCACCGTACCAGTATCGGCGCCTAACAGCAAGTCATGACACTATAATCCATTCATCGTAAGAATACACCTGATATTAACAAACATAAACGCGTTGATTGGTCAGAAGCCGTAGCATACATTACACTGGTGTTGTAACACTCTTAGCATTTGGTCCTACTTATGTATTAGATATGTTACTACTAAGTTACGTTAAATGAAAATTTAAGATATTCAAATGTATTAACAGCCATCAGCGTTCCTCTTAACCACGCTTTAGCTACGCACTTTTTTTTTCAAAAATCGTGTACAGTCACAACCTCTGCAGCGTTGTGCTCTGATTGTCGCGTTGTTAATGCGCAGTATGAAAATGGTTGAGGCTGCTTTCTGTTCCGTGGTGAAACACGCATGTGGAATACGGTTAAAAAGTGCCGAGAAATAGGCTGTTCTTAACGTTTTACATAAATTTACGAAGATAAACGGGTTTTGTAGTTTTCCCACTTACTCTATGTAATACAGTTAACCTAATACAATTACTAGCTCTTTAGTTCAAATCTTCAATTTCTTATGAATAATGCACGTTTTCTTGTTTCTAATTGCATACTGGACGCGAAATTCCTGTTTTCATTTCAAATACAAATTCTTAATTATCGAAGTTTTATGAAAGACTGTTCCTAAAAGTTGCTTAAATTAAGAAAACATAACAATTTAATTTTTAAGGCAAAAATGAAAAACAAAATCCTCTTTATTTGGACTATGTCCATCGTTTTATACCACAGAGGTAGATAAATATCGTAGAGATATGAAAAACAATCATTTTCACAGCATCGAGCATATCATACAATTGCTGCAATTTTACACTTGCTACTGTACTATTATGATATGAACTCAACAGAACTGATCTGGAGCCAAGTTGCGGAATTTGGTCCGAGAAGTAACAAGACTGTTAAGCTGCCAGACGTACTGGAACTAACGCACACAGCTTTTTCACATGTCATTGCCGAACGCTGGCGGGATATACAACGGCTCGTCATAAAATAAGAAGAGAAAATACGGCGCCTGGTTGGCTTCGTGGATTCTGTTGTTGATACTCTCGGTATCAACGTCGCAGGCGACACTTCCAGAACTGAAATGTGTTTCTCGCATTCGAATAAGGAAGCAGCTAAGAGATTACCAGACGATTGACTGTAATTAATACCTTCAGTGTGTTCAGTATTCAACAGTACGGTGAAATCCCTGCAGTTTACTTTTGTATTACACACAGCTCGCTCAGAAAAATTGCCCTATGTTTAAGTTAGAAAGTTTCATCACGCTTGTTTGTCATTAGAATAATACGTCAGGTGAGAACGAGTGCATTTTATGCTTTCTGTCTGGTCACCTAAGAAGCACGCGGTAGTGCTGGAGTTTCTCCGAATATTATTTCATTCTCCTTAAAAATTAAATGACATTCGAAGCTAGCTATAGTGTTTCCTTGCTCGTTTCTTTCTACGTCTGAACTGCAACTGCTCACATCATTGCAAGGTAGCTGGACGGCTGGCTGGTCTGTGCTGCCCAAGTTTAATGCGCCGGTAAAGCTATTGTTCCGCATTATCGCTCAGTCCACATGCGTGTAACACAGCATAAACCGTATCCTTATGATCGTACTTGATTGTACTAGGCACAGCTTGGCTTCCGCTTCACGTGAAACGAAATCCTATCAGATTCAAGCAAACGTGGAAGAATACTTGGGGTAATGTTTACATCAGGTATTTTCGTATGATGAACAGAGTATAACACTACTAACAACGAAAATCCTGCAGCGCACAATCTGAACACTACCTATAAAACTGGTACCCATCCCCTGAATAGTTTTCACTCTACACTGGTTCAAGCAGCGAAAGTTTAATTATAACCACCCTGTACGTGTTTCTAAATCTACACCTACATAGATACTCCGCAGTCCAGTGTACGGTGCGTAGCGGAGGGTACCCTGCACCATTGCTAGTCATTTCCTTTCCTGTCCCACTCGCAAATAGAGCGAGGTAAAAATGAATGTCTATATGCCTCCATAGTATCTTATATTCGTAGTCCTTACATGCGATGTACGTTGGAGGCAGTAGAATCATTCTGCAGTCAGCTTCAAATGCCGGTTCTCTAAATTTTCTCAATACTGTTCCTCGAAGAGAATGTCGCCATCCCTCCAACGATTCCCATTTGACTTCCCGAAGCATGTCCGTAATACTTGCATGTTCAAACCTACCAGTATCAAATCTAGCAACCCGCTTCCGAATTGCTTAGATGTCTTGTTTTAACCCTCCTGATACGGATCCCAATTATTCGAGCACTAGTCAAGAATAAGTCGCACTAGCATCCTATATGCGGTCTCATTTACAGATGAATCACTTTCCTAGAATTCTCTCAATAAACCGAAGTCAACCACTCACCCTCCCCACCACAGTCCTCACATGCTCGTTCCATTTAATATCGCTTTGCAACGTTACGTCCAGTTAATTAAACGATATGGCTTTGCCTAGCAGCACACTGATAATGCTGTATACGAACATTACGGATATCTTTTTCCTACTCATCCGTATTAACTTCCATTTTTCTACGTTTACAACAAGGTGGGATTCATTACACCAACTAGAAAATGTATCTTAAGTCATCTTGTATCATCCCACAGTCACTCAACGTCGACATCTTACCGTACAAAACAGCATCATCAGCAACCAACCGCAGACTGCTGCCCAACCTGTCCGCCATATCATTTATGTGTATAGAGCAGGGCATCCCAACGTGTGGTCCGTGGACCCCCTAGGGTTCCGCCGGCTCTTTCTAGGGGATCCGAGGCCACCATTTACCAAATCGTGTAAAATAATGAGTAAAATTATTTAATAAAAATGTGAAAATTTTTTCGTGTGAAAAACATGTGTACTTTTACTTCAGGTCGTAATCCTAAGCAGCCTTTGCGGTTCCTACGTGGGAACGCATACACAGTTTATTGCCGGAGAATGCTGCTTCTCTGATCGACTAGTTTCGCAGCAATACGGTGGTTGTTTGTACGCCGCCTCACGGCGCTAGATGCGCTGAAACCTTTCACTCATGCACGGAGCGAACTTTGTCGACCAATCACAGCGCTCACTGGCACGTATGCGGCCCCAGGCATAATTAAATGTTAAACTTACTTTGTCAGTGCACTACCTATGTCATAAGTAAATTTTTGACCAGTTTATTACTTCTAACATGGATCGGTGGCTGAAGTCAGTATCATTGAAGAAGGGTGTAGTTTCTCCATCCCCTTCACAATAAGGGGAAGTTTCCAGTTGAAATGAATGAGGATGGAGGGCGACCAAAGGAAGAACAATCACAAGAAGCTCCACAGCCGGATTTATTATGTGAAAACGCTGCAAGGACTCCATTGGTTGCAATGTCCTGTGGAAGTGGAATAACTAAGAAGCGTAAGTACAACTAAAGCTATTTACAAATGGGCTTTATGGAGACAAAGGAGGGTAAAGCTCAGTGTGTAATTTTTGCGCTAGTCCTTCCGAACAGTTCAATGGTTCCAGTTAAATTGCGCCGTCATTTTGAAGGTACTCACCCGGATTTCCAGGCTAAAGACATCGATTTTTTCAAAAGGAAGAGTGCTGAATTAGCTGCTTCTCAGCATTGCATGAAAACTCATGCAAAACCAGTTAATGAAAATTCATTAAAAGCTTCCTTCTTGGTTAGTTATCGAGTGGGAAAAACAGGCAAAGCTCATACCATTGCAGAAAACCTCATAAATCCGTGTGTTAATGATATTGTTTCTTGCATGCTAGACGAAAAGGCAGTAAAGCTTGTATCTTCGGTGCCATTATCAAACAATACTGTCGAGAGACGCATTGTTGACATTTCAAATGATGTGAAAGACACTCTTGCTTCTCCCATCCAACACAATTCATTTTCTCTGCAGATAGATGAATCCACTGATCTTGCAAGATTAGCGATTTTATTGGCTTTTGTCTGTTATTAATATTCTGGATGTTTTGAGGAGGACGTCTTATTGTGCAGACCACATCCTGCCAACACAACAGGTGCTGAAATGTTCCATCTATTGCATGATTTTTTTAAGAAGTAACGAATTTTCGTGGTCTAATTGCATACATGTGTGCACAGATGGTGCAAAAGCTATGAGGGGTCCTACAGTCGGAGCAATAACAAAAATAAAAGAAAACGCCTAGAATTGCAGCAGTACTCATTGTGCTCTCCACAGATACGCTTTAGCTACGCAACAAATGCCTGCTTCGTTCAAGAAGGTTGTAGACGAATCCATTCAAATCATTAACTATATAAGATCAAGGCCGTTGAAGTCAAGACTTTTCACAATACTGTGTGAAGATATGGAAAGCCTCCATCGTTCCCTGCTTCTCCACACAGAAGTGAGGTGGCTCTCACATGGGAATGCACTCTCTCAGTTGTACGAATTAAGATGGGAAGTCTTTGATTTCCTTTTGGAGCGTAACACCAAATTAGCAGACCTTATTAATGACGAAAATTATCAGTGTATACTTAACTATTTGTCAGCTATTTTCTCTAAAAAGAACGAAATGCATATTCACTCCATGGGTAAAGTGAAACAATGGTCACTGCTTCGACAAAGTTCGAGTATTCAAGATTTTTCCCAACAGCTGAAGATGAGAAGGTGTAGAAAAACCAATGGGTGGTCAACCCATTCACTGTATCTAAAAAGCCGAACATTCTATCATCAAATGAATATGAGTTGTTGATAGAAATTTCCACAGGCCCTACCTTGAAATCAAGTTTTGAAATTGAGGGTCACTAACACTTTTAGATCCGTTTGGATAACAAGAAATACTACCCCCTTGTTGAAAAGGCAAAACTTGAACTTCTTCCGTGTGCCACAGGATACATGTGTGAATCTGGGTTCTCGATCTATGCTGCCCACAAAACTAAGTATCGAAGCTGTCTAGGTGTGGAACCAGACATCCGTCTTCACTTGTCAAGAACTGAACACAACTTTTCAAAATTGTGTCGGCAGAAGCACCCTCAACCGTCACATTATGATTCCATTATTATTACTACAGACTCATCTATAGTAAAGAAGCAAGCATTTTTCTTCATAGATAGTCAGTGAAGGTACCTGAACTATAACTCTGTAGGAATTTTGTTTCTGTCTTCTGTCATTTACGAAATAATTATTAATTGAATTATGTTGGCATTGATATTTTTGTTACGAAAATTAAAATTATGTCTAAAGCTAATTTCTTTTCTTTATAATATACTCCGTCCTCTCAGTTAAAAATTTGGCCTACCTATACTTCAGTTACAATTACTTGCTGTTACTCTGACACTATATTGTGGCAATTGGCTTCGAGCGTAAACAAATGAGGACTTTTCATGTGCCAGCTTGTAAAAGGTAAACCTCCTCTGCCAGAATTGTTTCCTTTGAGAAACAAAGTCTTACGTTCTATGAAATGCTTTGTCTTCTTATATAGAAATAAGAGAGTATGTTTGTTTGTTTTCCTAATTTGTTTACAGCCGAGGCTGACTGCCACGATATAGTGTCCAAGTAATAGTTGAAGCTGTAAGCTGTGGCTAAACTGTTGCCACGCCGCCTGCCAGTTCCCAGCTACAAACTGACAGTACACTGTTGCAACGCCGCCTGCTAGCTGCCGGCTATGGACTGACAGCTGCCGTTCAGTAGATACGCAAAGACGTAAAAATAACTAGACTTTCCAAGCTGTTTACATGGGCACGAAAATCGAGTGTGGAACTGGAAAGCGGCTTTATGAAAGCAGATTTCCAGAATTGATTTTGAAGTGTTTACCTGACCAACCAAAAGCGGAACTGGGACACCTGCTTACGAAATCCGGTTTTGGAAACGCATGTAAACTGGTTGAATGTATTCCCACACATTGCACATCAGATGTCACAATAGTCCTTCAAAGGTAATTCCTTGGCCTCTTTTCTTTCTTTCTTTTCTGCACAGCCGCGCGGAATGGCCGTGCAGTCTAGGGAGCCATGTCGTCGTGGATTGCGCGGCCGCTCCCGCCGGAGGTTCCTCGGGCGTGTGTGTGTGTGTGTGTGTGTGTGTGTGTGTGTGTGTTTTGTCCTTAGCGGAAGTTAAACTTAGGTTAATAGTGTGTAAGACTAAGGACTGATGACCTCAGCAGTTAAGTCCCATAGACTTTACATACATTTGAACATTTTTTTCGGATTTCACGAAAAACCACACACACACACACAACACACACACACACACACACACATACACACGACTGATACGAAATACGCATGCTCCTTACACAACAGTAGCCAAACAGTAGAAGTGAACAGACCACAAGCGGCAGGTTGTCAACAGCTAACAGTTTGGACGTGACGTTGATTGCGCTTGGAGGAAGGCAGCTCCAACGTGTGAAATGTCAATTACCAAGTAATTTTAATCAGGCTATAGTGTTCTGAACAAAGGGAGTAAATCCACTAGTAAGTGTCTGGATACAGTGGGAATTCAAATTGGATCGTTAATTTCAAGTTGTTTTCATTCATCTCTAAACCAAAGACTATTGATACTCTAGGGGGGGGGGGGGGTCATTGGGAACATGGCACTTGCATTAAGAAGCTTTCAGTTTCCATGGGTTTCGCTCTGAAATTTAAAGTTACTGTGCTCTTGATTGACTAGGGGTCCGCCATGGATTTTTGACTGAAGAAGGGGTCCGCCAGCTGATAAGGTTGGGAAGCCCTGGTATAGAGAATACAAGCGTTCCTGTCATACTTCCTTGGGGCACTCCTCACTTTACCCTCGTCTCTGGTGAACACTCGCCGTAGAGGTCAACAAAAATGGTTCAATTGACTCTAAGCACTATGGGACTTAACATCTGAGGTCACCACTCCCCCAGACTTAGAACTACTTAAACCTAACTAACCTAAGGCCATCACATACATCCAAATCCGAGGCAGGATTCGAACCTGCGACCGTAGCAGCAGCCCGGTTCCGGAGTGAAGCGCCTAGAACCGCTCGGCCATAGCAGCCGGCAGAGGACAGCATACTGGGTTTTATATGTAAAGGGGTCTTAGAGCCACTCACATGCCTGTGACTCTATTCCATGTGCTAACACCTTTCTTAACAGCCTGAAACAGGACACTTTGTCAAACGTTTTCTGAAAATCTAGAAATATGGAATCTGCTTGTTGCCCTTCATCCATGTTCCCAGTATATCATGTGACAAAAGGACAAGCTGATTTTTGCACGAGCAATTCTTTCTAATACCATGATGATTCGTGGACTTAATATTCATGGTCGCAAGAAAATTTATTGTATTGGAACTGAGGATATGTTCAATGATACCGCAGCAAGCTGATGTTAGGGATATTGGTCTGTGATTTTTCGGGTCTGTTCTTTAGTCCTACTTATATACAGGAGTCACCTGCCCTTTTTTCCAGTCGCTTTGGACTTTGCGTTGGGCGAGAGATTCGCGATAATTGCAAGCTAGGTAAGGGGTCAGTTATATAGAGTACTCCGAAAAACCGAACTTTGAACCCAACCGGACCTGGTGACTTATTTGTTTTCAACTTTTTCAGTTTTTCTCTACGCTAGGGATGCTTATTACTATGACGTCCTTACTGCAGTCTGTTCCGTTGTCAAACGACGGTATGTTTGCACGATTCTCCTGCATGAACAATTTCTTGAACGTGAAATTTAATACTTCTGCTTTCAATTTGCTATCTTCAACTGCGACACGGAGGCAATGATGTAATATGTCGGTCATCACTGCTCGAGCACAGCTGGCTGAATGGAGACTGGGAGATGTTTCTTGATAGGGTTAACGCTTCCTCGGCGAAGAGTTCATTATAGACGGAGCACACTTTCGTATTAGACAAGGATGCAGAAGAAAATCAGCCTCATTTCTGTCCTTGTAAACAACTCGACATTTCCTTTACGCTTATTACGGAAGGTATGGAAAACCCATATGTAAATGGCCAGTCGTCGAGACTGCGAGTCAAGTGGAATTTTTTGTGAGAGTACGGTACCACATCTTTTTGGCAAGTACACTACGTACCACAGTTAAAGGACCACTTTTTCGAAACGTCCTAATCGTCTCCCATTGCGACGTAGAAGTTTGAACTGAGGTTCAAAGGTTCCTGCAACGTTCCTCTGTTATGGCGCAAAAGCGTGGCGCCCTGCGGGGTCACCCTCGGGCTCGGCGACGCTCCAAACGGCAAGGTGTCGCAACGTGCGAAAAAAGACCACAGTTCAGAAGTTCATGTGAGGTGTAAGGTTGATTAATGATGTCACATTAGCACCGAATTTCACACAAACCTGCCCAACGTCACCGTTGACATGTCACAGATGGGAAGATCGTCACACAGCAACTTTGTAACATTTCCTCCCTTCCTTTCACGCCTCTGCGATGGAGGTCAGTACCGCGACGCCGAACGTTGGAATCACGCTGTTTTCTTATGGGTTGCCAAAGGAAACATTTCAGACAGAACACCGCTCAGAATCGACACAAAAAGGCCTTAGAGGTTGGTGTAAATGGCATAAACGGAACCACCCCTTTTCTTAGGCCGCTGATTCCCACACATTTCGTGGTTGAAAACGACAGTTCGCAGTGTGACGATCAACAGGACGACGTTCTTGACAACCTCTGACACTGCTGACAACCCCCTCGGCACGATTCAACCTTTCACCAAGGACGTCGTGGGCGAGCTACCCCACTGAGCGTGGTCGCTCCCCATTGGAGCGTAGTGCGACTGCAGTTTTTTTTTGTGTACAGGGTGAAACCACTAAGGGTCGTTCAAAACCACTCGACAAAATTTGAACGTGATCCGAAGCAGCAAGGGGAGCTTATGCTCTGCAGTCCCTTTCTTTCACGCTCTCCTATGGCGTGATAACGGTGGGATGCGACATTGACACATGCATGAATAAAAAGGGTCCCCCTAATCAGTTCAGCAACTCCGTTAGTGCCACGTGCCTGCCTTTGCTGAGCATTTTAAAAATGTACCTGTACAGAGACAAACAGTGACGGAGTCCAAGACTGTGGACCAGTGTAATCCTAGAAGACAGTGAGATATTCTCTTAGTAATAAAACTAACTTTGTGCGTGAAGATATACATCGTAATCGCCAGCTGAACCGTCCAGTAAATGTGACCGAGCTTTTTGTCACAAGCAAACTGTCACCTTCTCAGCTAATTTATACCAACTGGAGGTATACAGTCTTGTCCCTATTCTTAAATTTAGACAGAAATGTATGTTTTAAAGTGTATGTACCGAAACTTTAACTTTTCATTTATGTTGCGTTCTTGACGACTATAGGATGATTTTTAAGAAAAAAAACGGCCTGTCGAATTTAAAATCAAAGTACGAATAAACTGCGCAGATTTTCGAAGAAGACCACAGAAACAGTTATAAATAAAAGCAGCTGTCAAGAATCAAGCGGCGCTGTCCAAAATTGTCGGCGCAACATGTCTCGAACTGCAAATCCGATGAGGTCTCAAAATGAAGATTTCTTACAGTTTTAGCACATATACGTATGATATGCAGACAACAGAAATGCGACCTACCTATAAAGGAAACTACTAGAGTCTCAGCCCGCCTGGAGTTTCCCTGGTGCTTACTGTGTTTGCTAAGGGATACACTTGACAGTAACAGCACTATTCCCCTATCTGCACGACACATAAACGGTCAAAGAAAAGGAAGAATGATTTCCAGTGAAGAAAGAACAATCTGTCTGTGTGATAATCTTCAAGCCTGTTATGTGAATAAACAAAAGTCCGTTATCAACAGTTTTACGCAGCTGAGAACAAGTATCTTACTAGGAGAGAAAAAAAGAATTCAACACTTCGCACACGTTAATATAATCAAAATTCCCTCTATAGAGATAAGTGTTGACACTTTACGCAACCACTTTAAATCTTTAATTCCTTCTTAGTTCGTTATAAAAACACTCCGTCTTCAGGCCACAAGTGGCCGTGTCATCCCCAAAGAGGATGCGGATAGGAGGGGCGTGTGGTCAGCACACCGTTCTCCCGGTCGTTATGATGGTTTTCTTGGACCGGAGCCGCTACTATTCGGTCGAGTAGCTCCTCAGTTGGCATCACGAGGCTGAGTGCACCCCGAAAAATGGCAACAGCGCATGGCGACCCAGATGGTCACCCATCCAAGTGCCGGCCACGCCCGACAGCGCTTAACTCCAGTGATCTGACGGGAACCGGTGTATCCACTGCGGCAAGACCGTTGCTAGTTCGTTATAGTTCCAGAGAAAATATTCGTTGACAATAAATGTTACATTTGCGTCTCAAGTTAATCATAATAACAGTTGATTATTTTGACTTCTTTTGCCTCAGTTTGGAACGTCGATCATAACGAAAGTACAAAAAAACTATTTATTTTTGATAATCTTACTTATATATGTAAGCATTTATAAATACACTCCTGGAACTTGAAATAAGAACACCGTGAATTCATTGTCCCAGGAAGGGGAAACTTTATTGACACATTCCTGGGGTCAGATACATCACATGATCACACTGACAGAACCACAGGCACATAGACACAGGCAACAGAGCATGCACAATGTCGGCACTAGTACAGTATATATCCACCTTTCGCAGCAATGCAGGCTGCTATTATCCCATGGAGACGATCGTAGAGATGCTGGATGTAGTCCTGTGGAACGGCTTGCCATGCCATTTCCACCTGGCGCCTCAGTTGGACCAGCGTTCGTGCTGGACGTGCAGACCGCGTGAGACGACGCTTCATCCAGTCCCAAACATGCTCAATGGGGGACAGATCCGGAGATCTTGCTGGCCAGGGTAGTTGACTTACACCTTCTAGAGCACGTTGGGTGGCACGGGATACATGCGGACGTGCATTGTCCTGTTGGAACAGCAAGTTCCCTTGCCGGTCTAGGAATGGTAGAACGATGGGTTCGATGACGGTTTGGATGTACCGTGCACTATTCAGTGTCCCCTCGACGATCACCAGAGGTGTAAGGCCAGTGTAGGAGATCGCACCCCACACCATGATGCCGGGTGTTGGCCCTGTGTGCCTCGGTCGTATGCAGTCCAGATTGTGGCGCTCACCTGCACGGCGCCAAACACGCATACGACCATCATTGGCACCAAGGCAGAAGCGACTCTCATCGCTGAAGACGACACGTCTCCATTCGTCCCTCCATTCACGCCTGTCGCGACACCACTGGAGGCGGGCTGCACGATGTTGGGGCGTGAGCGGAAGACGGCCTAACGGTGTGCGGGACCGTAGCCCAGCTTCATGGAGACGGTTGCGAATGGTCCTCGCCGATACCCCAGGAGCAACAGTGTCCCTAATTTGCTGGGAAGTGGCGGTGCGGTCCCCTACGGCACTGCGTAGGATCCTACGGTCTTGGCGTGCATCCGTGCGTCGCTGCGGTCCGGTGCCAGGTCGACGGGCACGTGCACCTTCCGCCGACCACTGGCGACAACATCGACGTACTGTGGAGACCTCACGCCCCACGTGTTGAGCAATTCGGCGGTACGTCCACCCGGCCTCCCGCATGCCCACTATACGCCCTCGCTCAAAGTCTGTCAACTGCACATACGGTTCACGTCCACGCTGTCGCGGCATGCTACCAGTGTTAAAGACTGCGATGGAGCTCGGTATGCCACGGCAAACTGGCTGACACTGACGGCGGCGGTGCACAAATGCTGCGCAGCTAGCGCCATTCGTCGGCCAACACCGCGATTCCTGGTGTGTCCGCTGTGCCGTGCGTGTGATCATTGCTTGTACAGCCCTCTCGCAGTGTCCGGAGCAAGTTTGGTGGGTCTGACACACCGGTGTCAATGTGTTCTTTTTTCCATTTCCAGGAGTGTATGTTCCTGAAAGTTAAATGGGAGTGAGAATTTGGAACAACTGAAACACTAAATTGTTGATACAGGCAATCAATCCACGTATGCATCGCGTTAGTCACAACGTAGAGAGGCACCACTACGATAGATAGGGAGACCATAAAAATAGTCTACAGAGTATGAGAGTACGCTTCCGAACCGTTGCCAGTTACGGCAATTGTTTGGGAGCGTTGCCACGTCACAGTTGTCGTAACTGCTAGTAAGAGTCTGTCCGTGGGCCAATAACGCCCGCACATGTGCCCCATCTTGTACAATAGATGGTATGTAAAAGTACCGACACGTCTTAGCTATCAGAATAGTGTGAGCGGTTACCTCTTCATTCGCTAATATCGGTAGTGAAATTTTAAGAAAAAAGTCGCAACTGGTAAAGTGTTACAGCACTCGCCCCAACCATCCAGTTATTATAAAAGTTCTGTGACGTTCGTGGTAAGAGATGATTAGGGCCGCGCCAGACGAACGTATTAAAATATAACTGTAATGACACTAAGCCAACAACCTTGCTGCAGTGGTAACACCGGTTCCTGTCAGATCACCGACGTTAAGCGCTGTCGGGCTGGGCTAGCAAATGGATGGGTGACGATCCGTTCGGCCGAGCACTGTTGGTAAGCGGGGTGCGCTCAGTCCTTGTGAGGCAAACTGAGGAGCTACTTCATTGAGAAGTAACGGCTCCGGTCTAGTAAACTGACATACGGCTGGGAGCGCGATGTGCTGACCACATGCCACTCCATATCTACACCCAGTGACGCTTATGGGCTGAGGATGACATGGCGTGTTCGGACGGAGAAATGACACTATATCAGGAGTATAGATCACCATCCTAAAGAAGATAGCCTTCAATACTGAAGATTAAGGAAGATTTATTTAAGGCTTACTGTAGTGCGCCAGAATAAAAAGAAACGCTGCTTACACATTATGGAAACGAGTTCGTTGTAGACTTATTGACAGGACGTAGATTACGCTATTCAACAAAGACAAAACAAAAAGTCCTGAAAACAATCGATTGAGAACAGAGATAATTATTTATTTCTAATTTATGCTACCAGTCATTTATGTTTAATCTAACATAATACAACCGCGTTTCGAACATTTTCTGTTCATCTTCAGGCGTTTATACATACATACATACAGAGAAATGTAGCTTAAATATAGTCTTAAACTCTCATTTTGGAGTCTTAAACTAGATTAATTTAGAACTCTTTGTCCATTGTTTGTTACTGTAGCGGCTGGTGTGGCATTTGGAGGGAGGGGGGGTGGGAGCAATGGATGACTAGAAATCGAAATCAGTGATGTCTTCTACTGGTTTTCTTCCTTGTGGTTGACTATGTATGATATCACAGCCTGTATAGGATACAGATAGATTTCCATCAGTTGTGTATTACGAAAATAGTGTGAAAGGCTTTTATATGACAGTTGATCACTTATAATTTCATCATCTTGCTGCTTCACTTGCATCACTGGTGTAATGGCGGAGCTGTTGATTAACATTACACTATTGCGCATTGTATTTTGTCACTGATTGCCAACGTAATTCACTGCACAAGTTGCTTCTACATACATGTAAGCCTTATGCGCACAATATGGCGGACTGTAGCACGTGAGTCTGTATCGATTATCGAGGTTTTGTATCGATATTCTTGGTACTGACAGATTTTTAGTCAATTATTTACATTGACATGTCTTGAATCTACTGAGTTAGAAATGGTTAAGACTGTTGAAGAATTTTGAGTTTTTGAATCCGTTTATCTCATTAAGAATGTTATCTCTATGCTTTGTATTATGAATGAAAATTTCAATTTCTTCCATGATATTCATTCTTTTATTTTTTCCTATTTTGTGTAAAATTTCTAGGTTGTCTTTGATTTTTAAGGGGTTGTCTGTGTCTTTAATGTGAGTTGCTACTGCTGATTTGTGACATTTATCAAACCTGTAGCAGTCTAAATGTTCTTTGAATCGGCTTCTGAAATTCCTGCCTGTTTGGCAGATATAATATTTATTACGTTGGCTGCAGGTAATTTTGTAAATGCCAGATGCATCAAGACTTGTATCTGGTGGTTTTATATAGTGAAAAGCTTCCTACATAGGTTGTTGTTGGTGCTGAAGCTGATTTTCACTTCTGTGTTTTTGAATAGTCTCGCTAAATTTGTCAGATACTATTCCAAGATATGGAATTTTTACATAATAGACTGCTGGAGCACTGGCAGTCGTGAGTGCAGTTTGATGTTGTTTGTTCAGTTTATTTTTTATCTGATGTGACGTGGCATTAATTAGATAAGGATCATATCCGTTGTTTATTGCGGTATATGTTATGGTTTCTATTTCTTGTTGGAGTTCTGTATGTTGAAGTGGAAATTTGTTTTCTCTGTACAGCACTGATCTATAATCAGCTTTTTATGGGAGGAGGGATGTGTAGAGGAGTTTGGTATAGTGGTGTCAGTGCCAGTTTTCTGTAAACATTGAAAGCTACCTTTTGGTTCTGTTTTGATACTTTTATGTCTTCTTCTTGACCCAAAGTAACATTTCTCTGTAAAGTAACATTTCTCTGTATGTATGTATAAACGCCTGAAGATGAATAGAACATGTTCGAAACGAGTTGTATTATGTTAGATTAAACATAAAATAAAAAAGGGACTGGTAGTAGAAATTAGAAATAAATAATTATCCCACACAGTTACGGTTTACAAACATAGCCATTATGTCTGAGAATAATGAGGCCAGAGATATTGTAAAAGCAAAAGATGCAGAAGCATTCACAGAATGCCCACGTAAAAAGAGGGTACCTAGTATTTGGAATAACGCCGATTAGTCTATTATTAGTGATATAAAAGCTGCTTACCACGATTCCCATAACCGTCTATATGTAACATTAGGCTCAATCCAAAGCGAAGAAAAATCCAGATTTAGAATCGGGTACAGCCCAAGGGATCATCAACTAGTTTTAAAGAATGTAGCATTAACGCTCAATTCTGTATGTAGGATTTATAACTGTTTTGGGACATATGAACTGTATAACTGTTTTAGGACATATGAACTGTGATAAAGCATTTGTTCCCGTAAAAAATTAAAAAAAACTTTGCTTATACGAGGGAAATTAGAAAAGTAAGTAAGTTACGCATTATTGTGGCAGGCCAAGTAACTTTTATTGAATGCTGCACTACTGTTCAAAGTGACACAGATACATAAGACTATTTTTCAACACAATAAACACGTCTCTGTAAACAACAGTTGAAACTTTCTACCAATCACTCAGTTCCCCAACGATAGAAATCTGCTTCTTGGTCACTTAGCCATTCGAGAACCGCTGTGTGAACGTGCTCATCGTCAGAAAATCGGCGATTGCTGCCCATCAGTTCTTCGACTACCTGGACATCATAGTCTATGGTCTATGTCGATGACCCTCCTTCCCGACTAGTATCACCCACGTCTGTACAGCTTTAGTCAAATTGTTGCCACTATTTCACTACGGCTCTCCTTGACACTGCGTTTGATCCATATACCTCCAGAATTTCGCGGTGAATATGTGTGAAATTTGGACTCTGTCCACAAGGATCGTGCTGTCCCGGGTACTTCAGGCTGCCGAATATGTTTCCAGTTGCCGTGCCGTTTCAGTCCCATACTGTTAACCGTACCCCACTAGATCTGTTTCTGCAGCGAGCCCAGAACAACGTATGCGCCAGTCTTGTTGCATAATAGTCTTAGCGTGAGACGACATGTATAGCTTACTTTTTGAATTTCCCACTTAGATCTTGCGAAACAAGGAAAAAAAAAATTCTCTCAGACCAGAACAGGAATTCAAAATTGAAAAAAGTAAGTCGAGGTGACGCGGGAATACATTCTTGCAGCCTTGGAAAATATTTCGTAAGCGCTCCTGAGCTAAAGAAAAAAATAGGTATCCGAGAATCTTGTATGAACCATTTTGAGTTTTTGGATGGCTTATTTTGTTTGTTTCCACTGCAGAAGAACTACGAAGAAAACTCGAATAACTGATCTGAAAAAGACCTGGAGTAGGACAAACTGATTTAGAGGGTGAACCAGAACTCCACCGGGAAATTTACAGAGGTGGTAGTATGGAGCAAAACAAGAAAAAACCTGTAGTAAACATGGGCTCTAAAATATACATCTTAAGAGCTATGAGCAATTGTCCATCGTCGCTGCTGAAAGACACATCTCTTCTACTGAATAAGTGATCATAGCTCTTAATGTATACATTTTATAACTCATGTTTATGGGACTGTTTTTCTTGTGTTTGGTCCATTTTACTTCATCCCACAATATGGAAGAGACATGCAGTAGAAGAGACGTGTGTTTCACAGTATCGAAGATGAATATATACTCATAGCTGTTAAGGTATGTATTTTAGAGCTTATGTTTACTAGACCTTTTTTCTTGTTTTGGTCCAGACTAAAACCCTTCAAAGTTCGTCGGCGTGGGTCTGGTTCTCCCTGTAAAATCAATATACTGAAGCGAAGAGAGTGGAGATTAACAGTGACATCCTTGAAGGAACTGGTGAATTCGTATACTTCGGACAACTGAAAACGACGGTCTGATAGACCTAACAGAAACATATTTAAGGGTACTTATAAATGGTGGAAAAATCGAAATTTTTTATGACTTTCTTAAATTCTATAGTCTTTACTAATTACGTTGATAGGGTTTCAAATGGAAAATGACCTATATATATCAAATTTTAAAGTTACTGTCATGTATGCTGCCATGCCCCCTTTATTTCTCTTACAGAAACCAGTATTATGTCGAAAAGAACAGTGAACTTTCTGTTTCCAGCGATTATACGTATGATACGTTGTATATGTTGGTAACAGTGCGGGTTTTAGTGTCTGTAAATTATTATCTTTTCTAGTATTTACTTTTGTTTCGCTGAAGCAGTTTGTTCACGTGTTACTGAATGTTTCTTGCACAAGTGCTACATATATTTGTGGAAGTACATATCCCTTAGACGCGCGGGATTAGCCGAGCGATCTAAGGCGTTGCAGTCATGGCCTGTGCGGCTGGTCCCGGCGGAGGTTCGAGTCCTCCCTTGGGCATAGGTGTGTGTGTTTGTCCTTAGGATAATTGAGGTTAAGTAGTGTGTAAGCTTAGGGACTGATGACCTCAGCAGTTAAGTCGCATAAGATTTCACAAACACACACACACACACACACACACACACACACACACACATATATATATATATATATATATATATATATATATATATATATATATATATATCCCTTAGTGTGCAATAAAACGAACTATGCCACGCATCAATAAATTCAATAAAAGGAAATTCCGTGGTAACTAGTTCACAAACAAAGCAAGGTACACTGTTGAAAGTAACCTATGTATCAGTTCTTCAGGGAAGAAACTCCCACATGGCACGCCTCCTGGTGATCCAAATTTTTGTGTTAACAATGACGCTGTTTGTAGTGGATTTGTTGTTTTGATGTGGGCATCTTATCTTCTTTGATAAAGGAAGCGGCGGAATGTAAGCAATGTGATGGTGTAGGCTGTCTGGAAATAACTAAGTAACAATGTAGCAGGAAGGGTTTAGCGCCAAAATTAGTTGTTCTGTGAAGATCCTGCAATAAATCCACCTCGAAAATGACTTCTAACATGGTGCATAATTCGTATGATGTGGATTTGAAGTTCGTGTATGCAATGCGTGGAATAGGAAAAGGAAAAAAGGCTGCTCAAACCTTTTGTGGTTTGATGGACCTTCCTCCTCCTCGCAGTATGTTCAGCAAGTACATAAAAATACTTTTAGGTGCCTTGGCGGTTGTGTTTATAGCATCTATGAAACGTGCAGTAGGGGAAACTGTAAATATTAGTGGAACCAGGGACATTGCTGTTGCACTTGATGGGACATGCCAACGTCGAGGACATCGTTCCTTCGATGGTGTTTCAGTGCTACTTCTCTCGAGAATGGAAAAGTTGTTGATGTTGAGTATCGAAGTACTGCCACACCTGCCATGGTAACACTGAAGGGTATATTGAACATCGTGTTCTAAGAATTATGATGGTTACAGTGGAGGTATGGAGTGTGACGGAGCTCTAAAAGTATTTCAGTAGTCGGTGCCCGTTTATAACGTTAGATATACGAAGTACCTAGGCGATGGTGACTCTAAAGCTTTCAGTAAAATTGGTAACAAAACTGGAGTGTTGTGGACATGTGCACAAGAGGATGGGTGCTAGACTGGGAAAGCTACGAAGAGAAATGAAAGGAAAGTTGCTATCTGATGGAAAATCACTGTCTGGCCAAGGCAGATTGACACAAACTGAAACAGACCTCGTTCAGAGTTATTATGGACTGGCCATTAGACGAAGTGCACCTCTGAATGTTGTTATAGCAATAAGAAAAGCTGTGTGGGCCACCTACTTTCGTAAGTTGTCCACAGATGACCAACCTGTTCACGGACTTCGCCCTAAAGGAGCAGATTCTTGGTGTGATTACCAAAAAGCAAAAGAAAATGGCCAAATATACCATCATTAGCATTCTCTTCCTGAGCCTGTTATGAAAAAATAAAACCAATTTTTAGAGACCTGAGTGACCCTGTTTTGCTCAGTAAATGTCTTCATGGGGGCAATAAAGTTTCAACCTTTGCATATAGGAAATATTATCCAAAATGTTTTTGTAGGACTAGATGCAGTCATATGTTTCAATGATGGAGTGATAGGAAGGTTGGAAGTCCTGAGAAATTTAGGCACAAAATATGGAAGATCAATCGCTTGCGTGTGACAGACAACGAGTGCATGAAGGTAAAAGATTCGCTCTTCAAGTTACCAAAGAAGCAAGAAGTGCTAAAAGTAATGCCAAGAGGAAGCTTGAAGCTGCAGAAATGCTGCAGAATGAAGACTATGCTTCAGGAATGTTCTGAGGCACAGTTTAATTGGACGCATAACTTCATTCGCAATTTCCCGCAAGTTGTATTTTTCAGAATTCAGGTACAAATATTTCCTAAAGTTTATAAAACATTGCTCTAATTTTTTTCTGTAACTTGCAATAGTTCATACTTATGTAGTAAACCTAAGCTTCATTGCAGAATCAACTAAGTTATAGAAAAAATAACATTTTTATTAGGAAAAAATTATAAAAGTTAAAATCAAAGCTGTGATATTTTTTATCCTTGTAATATACATAATAGGTGGAATTAAATAGGTCTAGTACCTCAGCCATCATGTCATACATATTGGTAAAATTTTGTTCTCCTTCAAATGTATAAAATTGGATTAAATGGAACCTCAATTTGAGGAAGCATTTTGGGAAAAAATTGTATCAGTTTCTTTGTAATTTTTTAATAACCCCAAGCATGTTCAAAAATATTCAGAATACTTCTAATTTGTTTAGAAAGTGTGCTGCATTACCTGAGATAAAAAAAAACTGTAGAACATGTACATTATGAACAGTGCCTGAAAGAAATATTTGTTGATCTTAACATAATACTGAGCCGGGAAAGGACCCTGTATCCTTAATTAAATCACCTTAGATTCCAACTGAAAATGGCGTTTTAAAATGTGAATTTTCAATTTGCCAGCAACGGAAACGCCACAACATGAGCATGCTGCCAGTTCTAACACACGGCCGTGATATACACTACTGGCCATTAAAATTGCTACACCAAGAAGAAATGCAGATGATAAACGGGTATTCGTTGGACAAATATATTATACTAGAACTGACATGTGATTACATTATCACGCAATTTGGCTGCATAGATCCTGAGAAATCAGTACCCAGAACAACCGCCTCTGGCCGTAATAACGGCCTTAATACGCCTGGGCATTGAGTCAAACAGAGCTTGGATGGCGTGTACAGGTACAGCTGCCCATGCAGCTTCAACACGATACCACAGTTCATCAAGAGTAGTGACTGGCGTATCGTGACGAGCCAGTTGCTCGGCCACCATTGACCAGACGTTTTCAATTGGTGAGAGATGTAGAGAATGTGTGGCCAGGGCAGCAGTCGAACATTTTCTGTATCCAGAAAGGCCAGCAGGTCGTGCATTGTCCTGCTGAAATGTAGGGTTTCGCAGGGATCGAATGAAGGGTAGAGCCACGGGTCGTAACACATCTGAAATGTAACGTCCACTGTTCAAAGTGCCGTCAATGCGAACAAGAGGTGACCGAGACGTGTAACCAGTGGCACCCCATACGATGACGTCGGGTGATACGCCAGTATGGCGATGACGAATACACGTTCCAATGTGCGTTTACTGCGAGGTCGACAAACACGGGTGCGACCATGATGATGCTGTAAAAAGAACCTAGATTTATCCGAAAAATGACGTTTTGCCATTCGTGCACCCAGCTTCGTCGTTGAGTACACCATCGCAGGCGATCCTGTCTGTGATGCAGCGTCAAGGGTAACCGCAGCCATGTTCTCCGAGCTGATAGTCCATGCTGCTGAAAACGTCGTTGAACTGTTGTAGATGGTTGTTGTCTTGCAAACGTCCCCATCTGTTGACTCAGGGATCGAGACGTTGGTGCACACTCCGTTACAGCCATGCAGATAAGATGCCTATCATCTCGACTGCTAGTGACACAAGGCCTTTGGGGTCCAGCACGGCGTTCCGTATTACCCTCCTGAACCCACCGATTCCATATTCTGCTAACAGTCATTGGATCTCGACCAACGCGAGCAGCAATGTCGCGATACGATAAACCGCAATCGCGATAGGCTACAATCCGACCTTTATCAAAGTCGGAAACGTGATGGGACACATTTCTCCTCCTTACACGGGGCATCACAACAACGTTTCACCAGGCAACGCCGGTGAACTGCTGTTAGTGTATGAGAAATCGGTTGGAAACTTTCCTCATGTCAGCACGTTGTAGGTGTCACTACCGGCGCGAACCTTGTGTGAATGCTCTGAAAAGCTAATCATTTGCATATCACAGCATCTTCTTCCTGTCGGTTAAATTTCGCGTCTGTAGCACGTCATCTTCGTGGTGTAGCAATTTTAATGGCCAGTAGTGTATAAACTTAAAAGGTGCTAACCATTCAAAACTTGAGAGACGCCCAACGAGCAATGGAAAGACTAAAGCCATGCAGGAATCAAGTAGATGAAATAACAAGATAAAACTGCGCAAGGGAAAGTACAGAAATCAAGGACGTCACGGTGACTGTTATGTAATTCATATGGGCTGGGCTTATAGCAGCTGTGAGTGCACTTCAGTAAATTTCGGGGTTCGAGGCGACAGTCAGTCCTTTAGTTTTTCACTTTTTCAAAATAAAAAGAGTTGGATGTGTGCTGGCGTAAGTTGTCGCCTGCACACTGGTAGGTAAAGATGTAGCAAGAAGATCGATAGCAGGCGCTGGATGAAGTGCGCCTATCAGGAGACAGGACAAAGACAGACTCGCAAGCTACATGCATAGCGGGACTTGTACTTCACCAGCAGTGAGGCTAACGGGGATCCTACAGTGGCGATGAAGATAATTCAGTGCAGATCGGAAATAATAAACTTGGCCATAGATTTTGCTTGCTTCTCTTGTGTTTTAGGTTGCAGGGGTGAACGTGTTCAAGTGTTTGATAATTTGTTGTTGTGTTCTTGTATGTATTCCAGGTGGGGAGCCGCAGAAATATCCAAATTTCTCTTTTCAGAGGCTTCGCTTGCTTTTTGATATAACTTATTTGTTTAAACCATGGCTTCTTCGCTCCCTCCACCCCATGCTCCCGCGCTTCTGGCGCTGATGGCCAATGTGATGGATCTAACACTTGCTTTTCAGTTTTAGAATCAATAAATTGTTGCCCTACTAACGACGGTACAACTACTGGCTGCGCAAGCTGCGTCGGCCGCACAACAGACCAGCCAACCAGCCCGACAAGTGCCGCTGATCAGCATACCAACGTTCCGGCAATTTAACGATACAGAAGAGGAATGGTTCTAATACTTGATCCAGTTCCAAGCACATTGTCAAGTTCATCGTGTTAAAGGTACTGTCAAGTTACAATACTTCCTTTCTATTGCGGGTCCCCAGTGTTCAGGTTAATACAAAACTATCCCTAACCGCGTCTCCCAACGAACTCAGCTACGACCAAGTAATTGCTGCATCAACGCAATACTATGATCAGCAAGTCCAATTAGCTGCAGCTAGATGTCAGTTCTTTCGCTAACAGAAAAAGCCTGAACAGACGTACCGCCAGTGGTACACAGAACTAACAGGCATGACTAGGAAGTGTAAATTTAAGTGTCGTTGTGGCAACTTTTACAGTGATCTCATGATACGGGATGAAACAACATTCAATATCCCAGATAGTAGATTACGGGGACAGATCTTAAAGTAGTCATATCCATTACTGCCCGAAGTATTGTAAATCTTAGAGCAATATGATTCGGGTGCCATAGCGGCCTATAAGTTTGACCAGGCCCTGATTTGTCGGGTCGAGTCGCCCCTTTCTCACGACCGCTCCAAGCAGCCACGACAATAACCGCATATACAGCCGCTCGGACAGCCACGTAGACATGTAAACAGACCTATGAATTTAGTGAAGTCTTGCCCCTAGATGTTTTGCTCTTCATAAAAGACAACATTTCCCAACATGTAACGCAACGTGTTACACGTGTGGAGAAAAGGCCATGTCCAAGAGCAGTTTGCTGGCAACGGCATAAAAAAGCCAGTTTTTTCCACCCCCAGAAAAAACAGTCTCGTGCACATGCAGTGAACGCTGTGTTTTCAAAACCTACAACAGGTTCTAACAAAAGTAAGATTAAGGTTGTGCCTCCTTCTCGCCCTAGTGCCGTGCAATGACGTTCTAAGAAAGTATTTGTCTCATTACGGGTTGCTGGCCGTCGTGTGAACTTTCAGTGAGACACAGATGCCTCAATAACTTTACTGAACCCTCTAACGGGAGGGTTGGGGTTGGATCCGACCCCAGCGAGTCTGCTTTGTTTATAACTCCCCACTCCCTTTTCTGAGAGCGCTGTGGCTGCAGCTACCCTACCAGCCAGTCGTCCCGAGAACGCCGAGGAGGCGACGTCAGTCTGGTAGGTGACCTGCAGCTACCCTCTCTATCCGAAACCTACGTTACCCGCCCTTGGGTTGGGTCCTACTCCACCTTACTGTTTACGTCACACTTATTAGTTTCTTTTGTGGGGAGGATTCAACCCATATTGATGTTTATATTACATCTAAGTTTTGTTTTCTCTTCTAGTATCTTTCTAAAATGGCTCATCAACTCCTTAGAACTCCTGAGCAGATATACTAGTCTAGGCAAAAGTACAATACGGTCCAGTGGTTTCATTCACCAACAGAGAGAGTTGAAATAAAAGGGTTGATGGGCATTCTCTTCATGAGTGGTGTCCTAAAAAATTCTATGTTCAGTGCAGATGAGATATTCTCAGCAACCTATGGACCTCCTGTATTCCGTTGCACTATGTGCAAGAAGAGGTTTGCATTTCTTCTAGAAAACCTCTGCTTCGATGATAAAGCCACCAGAGAGGCCAGAAAAATCAACGACAAATTTGCGGCTTTCAGAGAAGTGTGGGACATGGTTGAATCTAACAGTGAAAAAAATTATAGTCCATCTGAATATGTCACAGTAGATGAGACTGTACTGAATTTTTGGGGTGCCTCTCCATTCAAAACGTATATCCCATCGAAACCCGACAAATATGGGTTGAAAATAATGTCACTATGCTACGCAAGGACATTCTACTTTTTGCGTGGCATTGCACACACTGGCAAGGACAACAGCATAAAGAGCAGACCTGGAGATTTGCCTTTACCTGCCCATTATGATTTGCGCCTGACGGAATCTGTCAGGGGTTCTAATAGAAACATTACAGCGGACAGTTGGTTCTCCTCACTGGAGGTGACTGACGCCCTCCTCCAAAAGAAACTCACATTTGTAGGTACATTGAGGAGGAACAAACCGCAAATACCACCATCAATGCTGCTTTCCGCTCCAGTAGGCTCTTCAACATTTATGTATCAGGACGACAAAACGTTGATGTCATTTACCCCAAAGAAAAATAAAAAAGTTTTACTGATATCGTCTACGCACTTCTCTGGAGATATAAATGAAAAATCAAATAAGCCTGAAATTGTGGAGTTCTACAATCTAACTAAAGGACGGCTCGATTTATTAGATATGTTTTGCCATAGCAGGATCACAAAAAGAAAATCGAGAAGATGGCCCATGCGGTACTTTTATGCTATTTCAGACATCGCTGCTATAAATAGCTTTATCATTTACAAAAGCAATAGTAAAATGGACAGGTTTACAAATGACGCGAGAATATCATTTCTCAAAAATCTTGGGCTCTCTTTGACAAAACCTCTTATGGAAAAGAGGTTGAATAACACACATGTTCCCCGTGAGCTCCGTTCGTCTATTGGAAAACTTTTAGAAAAAGAACCAATCGAATTAGACAAGCCTACCCAAGCACAGCAACTAAGAAAAGAAGATGTGATTTTTGTGATAGATCAAAAGATAGAAGGGGAATACTGTTTGTACTAAGTGTAATGGTTGTATATGTGGGGAGCATAAAGTTATTATATGCCCTGGCTGTAAAGAAACTGAGATGTGATAAATTGTGCCAAATATGTGATCGTTTCCAGGATAACATTATACATTTATTATTTGTTTCTATTACATTATGTGTACAAAGACATTTATTATTGAGAACTTTATATTTCGAAACTGCTGACACTATAATTATTAAATTATTATCTGCAATTAGTAAGAGATGTTTCTCATTTAGTTCTTATCTTTAGAATTTCTAAAGCACTCAAATTCCTAGTTGATGACTGAATCAATTGATTTTTGCTATGTTTTCCATAATTTTATCGAGAATATTTCTATTAAGGTATTTTTTTGTAATCAGGTTTCTATTTTTTTCCAAAGTACTTTATATTCTTACTGATTGACTATAAAAAAACTTGTTGTTATAACAAATATTATATGTGTTTAATTGATAATAAAACTTTTTCCCATTACTACTCATTTTTTATTTTACCCCGAAAAATCGATATTTGGAGGGTGGGGTCTGATCCAACCCCACCTTACCGTTTATGTCAGGAAACTTCACCAAGCTCACCACGCCTGTCTTAATCTAGCAAGCACATCACAGCTTACAACGGACAGGAAATTCCAGTGCTTGGACAATGTAATTTGCCTGCCACTTAAAAATCTCACACTAGGGTAGTGAATTTTACTGTGATGAAGTCAAGAGGCAGTGAGAACATATTCGGTTTAGATGCCTTTGATTTACTTTCAGTATCGGCTTTTGCGCCGAAAGACACATGCTTAAAGAATTTCCTGAACTATTTTCAGAAAGAATGGGAACAGTTAATAACTTTTCAGCTCATGTTACAGTGAGAGACAATGCACAGCCGAAGTTTTTCCGAGCCTGCCTCGTTCCAATTCCTTTAGGAGACAAGGTAGCTAGTGAATTGAAAGGATTGCAAGATAATGGAGTAATTGGTCCCAATCAAGCTCGTCAATGGGCAAGTCCTTTCATTTTATTGCCTAAGCCATCTGGTCGCTTTCGCATTTGTGTTGACTTCCATTGGATGAAGAATCACAGAAAGTTTTTGTTGTAAATGCACACTTCGGACTGTTCAAGTATTTGCGTTTGCCCTTCGGCAGTACTTCCGCACACACCATTTTTCAGCGTTACTAGGAGCAGCTGACTGCAAAAGTGCCATTTTGTTCAAACTACCTTGACGATATTGTCGTCTCAGATCGTATGCCAGAGGAACACATTGCCAATTTGCGCGTTCGTTGTCGAGTGTTGTCAAAAGCAGGACCCAAGTTTCATCTCAAAAGTGTGATTTTTTTCAAACTAAAGTAAAGTACTTAGGTCATGTGATAAACAGTCATGGTGTGCACCCCCTCCAATCTCATTTGCTTGCAATCCGTGACCTGCCTGTTCCTTGCAATGCGTCTGAACTGCAGTCAGTACTAGGCAAAATGACATACTACATTCGGTTCATATGGAATACCGCTCAAATCGCGGATCCATTGCATCGCTTGCGCCGCAAAAATGTGCCTTTCGTGTGGACTAAAGACTGTCAATACGCATTTCAGAAGCTCAAAAATGCTGTGCTTAGTGACAGATGTTTAGTGCATTTTGACCCTGACAAGCCGGCAGTTTGGCAAATAGACGCATATTCCTATGGAATCGGCGCTGTGCTTTCGAACAGAATTAGTACACATTAACTTTGCAGGACCGTTCTGGAACACTCGTTGGCTCATAGTGGTAGACTCTTTTAGTAAGTTTCCTTTTGCAGTGCCTATGAACTCTACCACATCAGGTACAGCCATTCAAGCACTGTCCTCCATATTTAGCACAGATGATTTGCCAGAAGTACTTGTGTCGGACAATGGACCACACTTCACGTGATTTTGAACAGTTTTGTGAACGAAATGGCATTCATCATCTAACAAGTGTTCCGTGTCACCCCCAGTCCAACGGAGAAGCAGAACGCATCGAACGCACTTTTAAAAAACAGATAGCCAAGCTTCGCAGCACCCACACACAGGAACAGGCGCGGAAACTCTTTGTTGCCTTCTATCGCTCCCACCCACGAGACGGACAATCAACGGCGGAATTTCTGCATGGCGGCCGCCATCGGACGCTGCTCCACTTGCTACAACCACAGCAGCATTCGAAGCCGCCAGTGGTCTGTGTATCGCTGTGCGCCGCGCGATCTCGTTCTTTTCAGGGTTTATGGCAACCGTGGGCGCTGGGAAAGAGTCGTGATTCAGGAAAGCATTGGCTCTTTCATGTACTAGATTGTACGTCCCGATGGTTTGCAGCGCCGCCACCAGATCCAAATTTGTGCGTGTCATTTTCCCTGTGATTCTGCTGCTTTTCTTTCCCCAGATTCGCGGGTTCACGGGACCGTGCGGCCCTCTCAGCTGCTCACTGGTGCCAAGAGGGCACCCCAGGAGGAGCGGATGGACGATACGCCCTCACTCCCGCCCCCGCCGTCCCCGCTCGCCGACCCAATGGACGTGGACCTGCCATCGCCATCGCCGTCATCGCCCACAATACGCTCTCAGGCCTGGACGTGTGCTTTGGCCCCAGTTTTCCGGAGGACGTTCGTGTTGCCTCGCAAGCCAGATGGCGGGGTACAGACAGGAGTACGCAGTCCTCCAGTCACAGCTCCCTGCTCATACAGGGTGTTTCAAAAATGACCGGTATATTTGAAACGGCAATAAAAACTAAACGAGCAGCGATAGAAATACACCGTTTGTTGCAATATGCTTGGGACAACAGTACATTTTCAGGCGGACAAACTTTCGAAATTACAGTAGTTACAATTTTCAACAACAGATGGCGCTGCAAGTGATGTGAAAGATATAGAAGACAACGCAGTCTGTGGGTGCGCCATTCTGTACGTCGTCTTTCTGCTGTAAGCGTGTGCTGTTCACAACGTGCAAGAGTGCTGTGGACAACATGGTTTATTCCTTAGAACAGAGGATTTTTCTGGTGTTGGAATTCCACCGCCTAGAACACAGTGTTGTTGCAACAAGACGAAGTTTTCAACGGAGGTCTAATGTAACCAAAGGACCGAAAAGCAATACAATAAAGGATCTGTTTGAAAAATTTCAACGGACTGGGAACGTGACAGATGAACGTGCTGGAAAGGTGGGGCGACCGCGTACGGCAACCATAGAGGGCAACGCGCAGCTAGTGCAGCAGGTGATCCAACAGCGGCCTCGTGTTTCCGTTCGCCGTGTTGCAGCTGCGGTCCAAATGACGCCAACGTCCACGTATCGTCTCATGCACCAGAGTTTACACCTCTATCCATACAAAATTCAAACGCGGCAGTGCCGCTACCATTGCTGCACGAGAGACATTCGCTAACGATATAGTGCACAGGATTGATGACGGCGATATGCATGTGGGCAGCATTTGGTTTACTGACGAAGCTTATTTTTACCTGGACGGCTTCGTCAATAAACAGAACTGGCGCATATGGGGAACCGAAAAGCCCCATGTTGCAGTCACATCGTCCCTGCATCCTCAAAAAGTACTGGTCTGGGCCGCCATTTCTTCCAAAGGAATCATTGGCCCATTTTTCAGATCCGAAACGATTACTGCATCACGCTATCTGGACATTCTTCGTGAATTTGTGGCGGTACAAACTGCCTTAGACGACACTGCGAACACCTCGTGGTTTATGCAAGATGGTGCCCGGCCACATCGCACGGGCGACGTCTTTAATTTACTGAATGAATATTTCGATGATCGTGTGATTGCTTTGGGCTATCCGAAACATACAGGAGGCGGCGTGGATTGGCCTCCCTATTCGCCAGACATGAACCCCTGTGACTTCTTTCTGTGGGGACACTTGAAAGATCAGGTGTACTGCCAGAATCCAGAAACAATTGAACAGCTGACGCAGTACATCTCATCTGCATGTGAAGCCATTCCGCCAGACACGTTGTCAAAGGTTTCGGGTAATTTCATTCAGAGACTACGCCATATTATTGCTACGCATGGTGGATATGTGGAAAATATCGTACTATAGTGTTTCCCAGACCGCAGCGCCATCTGTTGTTGACAATTGTAACTACTGTAATTTCGAAAGTTGGTCTGCCTGAAAATGTGCTGTTGTCCCAAGCATATTGCAACAAACGGTGTATTTCTATCGCTGCTCGTTTAGTTTGTATTGCCGTTTCAAACATACAGGTCATTTTTGAAGCACCCTGTATCAACATCCAGCGTCCTGCCTCCCTCCACGTTGTCGTTCACATCCTCCCTACACTACAACAGTGCGGCATTTCAGGCGGGAGGAACGTGCTGGTGTAAGCTGTCGCTAGCACGCCAGTCGGTAAAGATGTAGCAAGAAGATCGATAATAGGCGCTGGATCAGGCGCGCGTATCAGGCGAGAGGCCAAAGACAGACTCGCAAGCTACATGCTGCCATCGCCCGCAAGTATTTAGATCACTACCACGGACCTGAAGGTCTCAGTATCAACCACTAGCGCAGTCGCTCAGTCAGTATCTTAGTCACTGACGCAGCAACTCGCTCTCCAGTTTGGCGTCTGTCATTCATGGCATAGCAGGACTTGTACTTCACCAACAGTGAGGCTAATGAGGATCCTACAGTGGCGACGAGGAAACTACAGTGGCAACGAGGATACTACAGGATGAACTATGACAACGAACTACTTTTAAGGAATGGAAATTTATTAAATTTTGAGAGATTACTAACAAGAATTTGAGCCTATTGAGGTGTTCAAAAATGGTTCGAACGGCTCTAAGCACTATTGGACTTAACATCTGAGGTCATCCGTCCCCTAGACTTAGAACTACTTGAACCTAACTAATGTAAGGACATTACACACATCCATGCCCAAGGCAGGATTCGAACCTGCAACCGTAGCGGCACCGCAGTTGCGGACTGAAGCGCTTAGAACAGCTCGGCCACAGAGGCCGTCATTGTGGTGTTGAAACAATTAAAATCTGTATTTTTTGACACCTAGGAGGGTATTTTTTATTACATGAACGATGTTGTAATATCAACACAACTAGACTACGCAAACAGCTCTTTTTTCCTTCGTTTAAATAGTGTAGCCTAAGTTGAATATTTATATTTGTTAACGTTTATGTGACTATAAAGTCTTCAACTGTAATGGAATGACAACAGCGAGATTGCTCGTAAGTTGAATTTTTCTAACTTATAACAGCTTAAAGCACAGCCGCGGAGAAATTAATCAAAGTCAACTCATTCCGCTGCCAGAGATACTACAAAGTTGAATATGATGTATTATTTCTCGAATAATTATCACTATAATTTTAAAGTTTCATTTTCTTTATACGTATGTTGAAGAGAAACAGACTTTCCGTCTTGATGTATTTCAGAAGGAATTACTGGATATAATACGAGGGTCGGTCAAAAAGTAATGCCTCCCATTTTTTTCTACTTAAAAAAATTAAGTTAAGTGAAAAATTTGAATTTGGCGCCATTCCTCAAACCTTCTTCTGCAATCCACTGCAGTAGTAACTTTCTGTGTCAACAGGTGGCAGCACAGCAGAAGTTTGTAAGATGGCCGACATCGATGTTCGTTTGAGACAGCGTTGTGTGATTGAATTCTTGAATGCAGAAGGTGAAACGCCCATACGCATTCATGAAAGACTGAAGAAGGTGTATGGTGTTGTGACAGTGGATGTCAGCACTGTTAGACGATGGGTTCGTCGTTGTAAGGAAGCTGAAGGGCAAACACCGTTGACTGACGAAAAGCGGAGCGGCAGGCCGGTGAGTGCAGTGACTCCACACAACATTCAGCAAGTTGATGACATCATTCGTGGTGACCGTCGGGTGACTGCAGATGAAGTGTGTCGCATTATTTCTCTTAGTAAAGGCAGTGTGATCACGATTATTAAACAATTGGGGTACTCAAAAGTTTGTGCACGGTGGGTTCCAAGAATGTTAACCGATCAGAATAAAGAGGCAAGGAAAACAATAGCCTCCCAACACTTGCAGCGCTTCCGTTTGGAGGGAGATGAGTTTCTGAAAAAAAATTGTGACCGGGGACGAAACATGGGTGCATTTTTTTGAACCCGAATCAAAGAGGCAGTCAATGGAGTGGCGTCACACAAGCTCGCCGAGGAAGAAAAAATTCAAAACTGTGCGATCGGCAGGGAAAGTTATGGCAACAGTTTTCTGGGATACAGAGAGTGTGATTCTGGTTGATTTTTTGGAGCAGGGATGCACAATAAATTCTGTTCAATACGTCACAACCCTCAAAAAACTTAAAGCACGTCTTCAGCGAGTTCGCCCAACAAAATCAATGGCAGATGTTCTTCTTTTGCATGACAATGCAAGACCACACACCAGTCGTCACACCTCTGACGAGATTGTCAAAATTGGATGGGAAGTTCTGCCTCATCCCCCATACAGCCCTGACCTGGCACCATCAGACTTCCATCTGTTCGGGCCACTAAAAGAAGCTCATCGTGGGATTCATTTTGAAGATGAGGAGGCCGTCAAAACATCCGTGCGTCAATGGCTTAGGAAGCAGAGCTGTGATTTTTACCGTGCTGGGATACATGCCCTTGTTCAAAGATGGACCAAAACTGTAGAGATGGGCGGAGATTACATTGAAAAATGACAAAATGATCCACAATGTTGTGGTTTTCAACCTATGTAATTGCATTTAAATTTCCTGACAATTAAACATAGAAAAAAAATAGGAGGCATTACTTTTTGACTGACCCTCGTAAATATTCCAACTCCAAATATATTTTCACTGATTTCATCACTGACAAGGAAACATCACCAACTCGACATCACATTTTAAGCAGGGAAAAGTATCCTTCGAGATATCACCCTCACCAATCGTTACCACGCGAAAATTTGGGACATACCTCTGACAGTACGCAGTAATTACCTTCTGAATGCACAGTTTCAAAATTTCGCCCGCACCGCTTGAATTGTCACTCACTCGCCCCACTGCAGCCGCCTAATGCCCCAGTGCGAAATACTATACATCGGAGTGACAAACAAAACCTTCATATTCGCGGGATGTTGAAGGCGAGAGAAGAGGAGGAGAAAGCTGGACACACCCACCAAATGTGATATGAAATACTGTCCAGGAACACATGTTATTCTGCGCGAAATATAGGTATGTAACGAGAGTACTGTACATAATATGTCAACTTCAAGAATATATCCTTTCAATATTGTTTTAACGATATTCTCTATTGATTTTATGCAGCTGTATATACGCCTCAGAGGCAAAATGAGTAAATGAATAAACTTAAGCAACTTAAGAAACACTTCGAAATAAAGTTAATTATTTTCGGTTTACACTGAGGTGACAAAAATCATAAGATAGCGAGCGGCATGCACGTATAAGGATGGCCGTGGTATCGCGTACTCAAGGTATAAGAGGGCAGCATAAGCGGAGCTCCGCATTTGTATTCAGGTGATTCGTGTGAAAAAATTGCCCTCGTGATTATGTCCGCACAACGGTAATTAATAGACTTCGAAGGCCGAATGACAGTTGGAGCTAGACGCATGGAACATTCAATTTAGGAATTCGTTAGGTAATTAAATATTCCGAGATCCACGGTGTCAAGACTTTCAACTTTCAGGCATTACCTCTCACTACGGACAATGCTGTGGCCGACGGCCTTCACTTAACGACCGAGAGCAGCAGCGTTTTACGCAGAGTTCTCAGTGGTAAAAGAAAGTGAACGCTGTGTGAAAAAACTGAAGAACTTAATATGGAACGTACGATGGGCGTATCCGTTGCGGCGAAATTTGACATTAATGGGCTATGGCAGTAGACGTGCTACACGAGTGCCTTTGCTAACAGCAAGACATCGACTGCAACGCCACTCCTGGGTTCGTGATCATATCGGTTGGACTCTAGACGACTGTTCAGATGAGTCTCGATTTCAGTTGGTATGAGCTGATGGTTGGGTTCGAGTTTGGCGCAGACCCCACGAAGCCATGGATTCAAATTGTCAACGAGGCATTGTGCTAGATGACGGTACCTCCATAATTGTTTGGACTGTGTTTATATGGAATGGACTGGCTCCTCATTGAGTGTAAAAGGCTATATTTGGCAACTTGGAGATTATTTGAAGCCATTCATGCACTTCATGTTTCCAAACAACCATGTCATGTCACCGCGCCATAATTGTTCGCGAATGGTTTGAAGAACGTTCTGGACAGTTCGAGTGAATGGACCAACCATATAACCCGACGTCAGTCCCATCGAACATTTGTGGGACATAATTGAGACGTGCTGTGTTTACGTGGGATGGACTGGGTCCTCTGGTCCAACTGAGGCGATCATTGAATGGGAATGATTATGTTCTGCTACTTGGAGACCATTTGCAGTCATTCATGGACTTTACGTTCCCAAACTACTGTGGAATTTTTATGGATGGCAGTGCGCCGTGTCAGACCATTAGGGACAATTAGAGTGAAGGATTTGACCACCAGATCGTTAGACATGAAACCCATCTAACGTTTTTTGAACATAATCGAAGGCCAGTTCGTCCACAAAATCCTGCACCGGTGACACTTCCGCAATTATGGACAGCTATAGAGGCAACATGGCTCAATATTTCTGCAAGGGCCTTACAACGACTTCTTCAGTCCATTCCACGTCGAGCTGCTGCATTACTGCAGGCAAGAGGAGGTCCGACATGATATTGGAACGTACCCCATGACTGTTATCACCTGGGTGTACAATTTAATCATGCCAATCTCGTTGAAGAACTGTGCATCTCCTGCACATTTACTTCACTTTAACACTGTCATCTTTAAAATCCAAATAAAATAACGCACAGCAATTGCGTTAATAGTGATATAGCGTCCCGCTACTTCTTTATGACACACTCATTCATTTCATTCACACTGCATTCATGAATCGCAACATAAAAATGTTCAAAGCAAAGATCTTTGGCACAAGCTATCGGTTAGAAACCGGGCACTTTGATGTAATGGACAAAAATGGTTCAAATGGCTCTGAGCACTATGGGACTCGGCATCTACGGTCATCAGTCCCCTACAACTTAGAACTACTTAAACCTAACTAACCTAAGTACATCACACACATCCACGCCCGAGGCAGGATTCGAACTGTAATGGACAAAGGATGTTACCAATGTCACAACATTGTTTCACAAACCTCTTATTCACTTCACTCTACAGTACTTCGCACTCGGGCATAAGGCGGCTGCAGTTGGGAGGAGCGAGTGACACACATCCACTGCGTGCGAAATTCAAAAGCTGTACATTCGAAAATTCATGCGCTCATACTATCAGAATGATGGGCCAAATTTTTTTCACAGTATCGATTTCCAGGGCTCATATCTCGCAAATTTGCTTTTCCCCGTTAAAATATCAGGTCAGGTTGGTGATATCGCCTTATGAGATCGATTTACTCCATATCAGTAGAATCACCCAATGCACATTCCGTCTGCTAAGCTGAGTGGTAACGTATTTGCCTACCATGCAATGGGCCCGGGATCGATTCTCGGCAGGGTTGGAGATTTTCTCCGCTAGTGGACTGGGTTTTGTGTTGTCCTCATCATCATTTCATCATCACCGACGCGCAAGTCGCCCTATGTGGCGTCATCTAAAATTTGTCTTGCATCCGGCGGAAGACCTCCGAATGGGGCCTTTCGGCCATCAATGCCCAACGATCATTTCGGAGCAGTGCACAAATCGAAGCTCGTCTAAGATCAAAATGCACAAACAGCGAGATGCTCAACACAGAGTACTCACGATGCATTTCAAAATATATAAAATTTTATTGTAATAATATGCAACGAAGCTCTTGACAATAGCGCCTGTAACTTCTCCCGGGCGCTGGCCTTCGGCTATTTCGTCATAGTGACGTGCACTGCCGCCCGCCGCGTCCGCAGATAAGCACGAGGCTTCGCTGTCACCAGCTCGTGTGCTCCATATGAAATAGGAAGAAACCACACAAATTTCCTTTAAACCTTGACAGATATTTAATAATATACATTCAAAATAAACTGATCGTTATGTATGTGACATTGCTCAGGCGGGAAATTGCGTCTGGGTTACAGGAAATATTCCGAAACACTTAAGGTCATTGAGAAGATGGCATTATAGGAATGGGTAGGTCCTATTTAATGGGGCTTGCTATTTCCGACGACATGAATGAAGGCGGAAATGCTGGCCGGGGTGGCAGAGCGGTCCTAGGTGCTACAGTTTGGAACCACGCGACCCTACGGTCACAGGTTCGAATCCTGCCTCGGGCATGGATGTCCTTAGGGTAGTTAGCTTTAAGTAGTTCTAAGTTCTAGGGGACTGATGACCTCAGAAGTTAAGTCCCATAGTGCTCAGAGCCATTTGAACCATTTTTTTGAAGGCGGAAATGTGTATGTGTGTGTGTGTGTGTGAGAGAGAGAGAGAGAGAGAGAGAGAGAGAGAGAGAGAGAGAGAGAGAGAGAGAGTATGAGACGTCGTCAAAGCACATTGCATACTCTGATAAAAAGAAATACACGAAGGGAGTGACGAACTCTACACCACTATACGATGAACCAGTCATTGCCATATATCCTCGTTCCGTAGGACATTTCGTTATTGTGTGAAATAGGACACTGGCGTGGAATTTGGGAGATAGCTATGTCCTCCCCTTGCTGCACAACTCTCGGCAAGAGAAATTTATACATAGTAATTGTATAATCTGAAACTAAATGAATCTGAAGCCGAGCAGAGGATCTTCCAACAAGCAGTTTTGTTTATTCGAGTAGCTCCTGATATCTAGGGAACTTCGGCCGACGTTATTTCAATGGTTTTTCTGATATTTCGCCGGCTCAAGTGGCTGGCATTTAATTATTTGTTTATTTATTTTCATAATTACAGCCTATTACCTAAAAAGCTAAAATAGGTCATACAAATCACATTTCCTTGGCTACTTATATGTTACATATTAATTATTTATTTCTGACACTTAATATTTTTTTCCAAAATAAGGTAGATTAAAAAGACTACAACTACTTCTACCACTACAAAACTACACTAAAACCCTTAACCAATTACCCAGCTACAAATCTACTACAAAGACTAGAATTTGTTATCAATTTATTCATTTATTTTCGTGCATTTAATTTGTACGTAGTTGTTTCCGCTACTGGATGTGTCCACATGGTACCCCAGTCAACAGCCATAGTCTACTGGATTCCTTGGGGGTCGGGCAGCACGTCAGCAGCGTTTCCACTGTAGCGAGTAATTCCATCCATCACTGTTACTTCTTAAAGTCCACACTTCCATGACCACTTGTACTAACGCAGTATAGATTCTTGGGACAGTATTTCACTCGGTGGTCGCCTGCCTCAGTCATCTTCTCTCCTCTGCAGAGTATGTTGTCTGATCTGGACGGAAGAATGATGACTTACGGTTGAATGCCTCGTGAAGTCTTTCTTGGCCTTCCTGGATACTGCGGCTGCAGTATCGTCCAAGATGCGCCAAGTCGACTCGCTCCTTAGTGCTGCTTTGGGATTCAACATCCTTTATACCTGACGTCCATTACCCGCTACAAATTCATAGAGCTCGCAGTCCCACAATGTGTGTTCTGGTGCGCCAACACTGCCGCAGGCGCAGCTATCAATCATCTGTCTTCTGATTTTGTATAGATACGTGGCATAAGGGCCATGGCCATTCAGGTAATGTATCAATCCACTCGCTGGGTTAAGAAATCTCATTTTCAATCTCTCCCTGATGTTAGGGAGAAATTAGTATGTTCTCCTGCCAGTGCCTGAAGTGTCCCATCCATTTTGCCACAGTTGTAATATGCGATCTTTTATTGCCTTTTTCGAACTGGTCTCAGTTCCAAACACCCTTCGTACTTCCATTTGATTGCCTTTCTTTAACCAGTGAAAGGCTCCCCTTTTCCTAATTTCCAAGTCCGGAGGGCATATTACTAGAATTACTAACAAAGCATCATTCGGGGTAGTGCCGCAGGCCCCCGTTAATCTTAGTAGCACGTCTCGTTGAACTCTTCCCACTACTGAGGCTAGCTACACTAACTATAGTCTATGAGCCCAGGCGATCGCACCACATCCTACGACGGATTCAAAAATGGTTCAAATGGCTCTGAGCACTATGGGACTAAACATCTGAGGTCTTCAGTCCCCTATAACTTAGAACTACTTAAACCTAACTAACCTAAGGACATCACATACACATCTATGCCCGAGGCAGGATTCGAACCTGCGACCGTAGCGGTCGCGAGGTTCCAGACTGAAGCGCCTAGAACCGCTCGGCCACACGGGCCAACTACGACCGATGCTAATATAGATTGGTGGTAGACTCTAATTATCTTGAAGGGAAGCCGAAATTGCCTATTTGCAATGGTTATGGTGGCTGGCATTATTCACCTTCCAGCAATGGAGGGCGAGACGTCAGAAAACTCTTCAAACAAACGTCGGCTGAAGTTCCCGAAACGAGGGACAACAGGCAACACGTCGACGAGTAGGCACGAAAAGGTCAACAAATGAGCGTGACTTATGGACTCCAGAAAATGATGTGAACAGGCTCATATTAAATTAAATACTATAGTTAACAGTCCTTGATAACTAAGCATTTAGTAATTAAAATGGAATAAAGCTGGGCCGGCCAAGAACTTGGCTTGCGAGCTGGCACCACTGTCATAGTGCAGCACATTTCCGCCACCGCCGCGGTACACTGAGCGTGAGGAGCGTGAAACTGTGAACACACCGCATTTAAATAGCAATGCAGTCCCACTTCATGACTTGGTTTTATATTTCATATTTATCAACATCATAAATCACAAACAAAACAAATTTTCAGTATTTTTTAATTATTTTTGGTATGCTGAAGACATAATATAATTTTTATCTTTTACCACCTTAGAGACTGACGCAGACAGCTTCACAAATTTGGGCACTCAGGTTGCCAAATAAACGTGACTTACTTAGTTTCATAATCGGGAATAGGTCTTTCACACACAAATGTTGATAGAAATATTGTAGCACCTTTGTAGCCTTACTATGGAGACGTGGGAACTCTACCTGAGGAAAACAACGTAGGTACCCTGGACAGCCTTAACGTAAAATGATTTGTCTTTAAAACGGGAATTACACAGCAGATCATTCAGTTACATCTCCACATGCACACGGGCGTTTTGAAATGAAATGGTAAATGATCTCGAAAACAGATGTAAGATTGACAGTGTCCTAGAACCGTTCAGAAAACTATCCTTGTAATTCTTTCAAGGCCACAGTGAATTCTTCAAACCTCACATTTTCTTTAATGCCAGTGATATTAGGGAAATGGGTGGTGTTTTTCGTCAGGATTTTTCGCTTCCACAACGTGATTTTCTTTTTAAATGCATCCAAATGAAATAATAAATTTGTTGTTTCCCACTTTGCAGTGCATTATTGTCGGCAGTGTGCAGTCAAGTCCACTTAAAATGTGAGGTTTGCAATATTTTCGAGACTTTGTAAATTTCGTTACTGCCCTCCTTTTCCCTTCATAAATTCAACAATAGTGGGTTCTAAATCTAAAACACGGTAGGGGCGTGTATCTTGCTTTAAGCAAACAGCTATGCAGTCTTAGATATACAGACTCGATACTCTTCGTTCATTTCTGTCGAAAACCGCTGACATTGACAGTGGAATAATGCATATGACTTCAGAAAGTTTACTGTTCATTTCACCAGTTTCTTCATGTGCCCAATACTTGCAATTTTCTTTCTAGCTATCGTTGTAAGTTTTTCCTCTTTCGTTGTCAATTAAATCTTTAAAATCTTTGTGCATGGTATTGTTGCATCGTTTCATAGTAAATCTGCAGCACCCATCGATTATGCAACTACATAATAAATATTGAGAATTCTCATCCCGCTCTTCCGACTTTCCTGCTCATAATAAAGGCTTGTGACGACAGATCGCTAAACTGCCTCTTTTTGTGGAAACTGCCGCTAGACCTGTGAACGTCCTTCATACCACGAACAACCAGTGAAGGGTAAACAGCTCGGACACCGCGCTTCTACCAAACAGAAGAGAACTTTGCCGACCGAAAAGTGCCTCGCCGCAATACTAAACGAAATGCACTGCGTCGCGGACTCCCGAGGAGGACCGAGCAAAGCCGAGACAAGCCGAGCCAGCCCGCAGCCTGCACACTCGGCCCGCGAGCCATTTGGCACGCCCGTGGCCAGCCCTAGAATTAACGGTTCAGTAGGCTATACAAGAAACTCAAGAACCTTTTTTAAGGAATATGTTCTGGAACATGAAAATTCGTGCCATCTGCTTATCGTAGGAAGTCACCTGAAGGTTAGAAAAAGAAAAAGAAAGAAGGAGGGAACATCAAGGGCTGACTTAAGTATTCAATTTTACTGACATTACGTCATATTACTTCCAAACATTCTAACCGGAGGTTTTCTCACAGGGATAGCTTATGTGATGTGCTCTACCTTACCATACAACTGTAATTTATACCAACTGAATGAAAAAGGTATGAAATGATATCAGTGAAATTTCTCTTAAGAATCCTAAATCTCCATCAGACCCTTTTCATTAGTGGTGCTATTTCCGCATAATCCATGGGATAAACTCTGATTTCAGGATTCAGAAGCAATAGAAGGAAACATCAGTGACAGTAAAAATTTCAGTCAACTCTGCAGACGTGCTCACATAGACTAATGATTTCTTTGATGTTAACATCAGTTCCTGCAGTTAGCAGGAGATCGAAATTTTGTCTCGGCGTAAGGGAGATAGTCACAAAAATGTGATCATCACCTTGAAAAGATAAAGGCCTCTTAGAGGTTGTCAGGACCAGACCTTTAGTTTACGGCAAATAATGGAGAAGTGTTATGAGTGGAACAGGGAACTGTATCTATGCTTTATAGATCTAGAAAAGGCATATGACCGGGTTCCTAGGAGGAAGTTATTGTCTGTTCTACGAGATTATGGAATAGGAGGCAAACTTTTGCAAGCAATTAAAGGTCTTTACATGGATAGTCAGGTGGCAGTTAGAGTTGAAGGTAAATTGAGTTCGTGGTTCAGAGTAGTTTCAGGGGTAAGACAAGGCTGCAACCAGTCTCCGCAGTAGTTCATATTATTTATGGATCATATGTTGAAAACAATAAACTGGCTGGGTGAGATCAAGATATCTGAACACAAAATAAGCAGTCTTGCATATGCGGATGACTTAGTTGTGATGGCAGATTCGATTGAAAGTTTGCAAAGTAATATTTCAATGCTAGATCAGAAATGTAAGGACTATGGTATGAAGATTAGCATCTCCAAAACGAAAGTAATGTCAGTGAGAAAGAAATATAAACGGATTAAGTGCCAAATAGGAGGAACAAAGTTAGAACAGGTGGACAGTTTCAAGTACTTGTTGTTGTTGTCTTCAGTCCTGAGACTGGTTTGATGCAGCTCTCCATGCTACTCTATCCTGTGCAAGCTGCTTCATCTCCCAGTACCTACTGCAACCTACATCCTTCTGTATCTGCTTAGTGTACTCATCTCTCGGTCTCCCTCTACGATTTTTACCCTCCACGCTTCCCTCCAATGCTAAATTTGTGATCCCTTGATGCCTCAAAACATGTCCTACCAACCGATCCCTTCTTCTAGTCAAGTTGTGCCACAAACTTCTCTTCTCCCCAATCCTATTCAATACCTCCTTATTAGTTACGTGATCTATCCACCTTATCTTCAGTATTCTTCTGTAGCACCACATTTCGAAAGCTTCTATTCTCTTCTTGTCCAAACTAGTTATCGTCCATGTTTCACTTCCATACATGGCTACACTCCAAACAAATACTTTCAGAAACGACTTCCTGATGCATAAATCTATATTCGATGTTAACAAATTTCTCTTCTTCAGAAACGCTTTCCTGGCCATTGCCAGTCTACATTTTATATCCTCTCTACTTCGACCATCATCAGTTATTTTACTTCCTAAATAGCAAAACTCCTTTACTACTTTAAGTGTCTCATTTCCTAATCTAATTCCCTCAGCATCACGCGATTTAATTTGACTACATTCCATTATCCTCGTTTTGCTTTTGTTAATGTTCATCTTATATCCTCCTTTCAAGACACTGTCCATTCCGTTCAACTGCTCTTCCAAGTCCTTTGCCGTCTCTGACAGAATTACAATGTCATCGGCGAACCTCAAAGTTTTTACTTCGTCTCCATGAATTTTAATACCTACTCCAAATTTTTCATTTGTTTCCTTTACTGCTTGCTCAATATACAGATTGAATAACATCGGGGAGAGGCTACAACCCTGTCTCACTCCTTTCCCAACCACTGCTTCCCTTTCATGCCCCTCAACTCTTATGACTGCCATCTGGTTTCTGTACAGATTATAAATAGCCTTTCGCTCCCTGTATTTTACCCCTGCCACCTTTAGAATTTGAAAAAGAGTATTCCAGTCAACATTGTCAAAAGCTTTCTCTAAGTCTACAAATGCTAGAAACGTAGGTTTGCCTTTTCTTAATCTTTCTTCTAAGATAAGTCGTAAGGTCAGTATTGCCTCACGTGTTCCAACATTTCTACGGAATCCAAACTGATCCTCCCCGAGGTCTGCATCTACCAGTTTTTCCATTCGTCTGTAAAGAATTCGCGTTAGTATTTTGCAGCCGTGGCTTATTAAACTGATAGTTCGGTAATTTTCACATCTGTCAGCACCTGCTTTCTTTGGGATTGGAATTATTATATTCTTCTTGAAGTCTGAGGGTATTTCGCCTGTCTCATACATCTTGCTCACCAGCTGGTAGAGTTTTGTCAGGACTGGTTGTCCCAAGGCCGTCAGTAGTTCTAATGGAATGTTGTCTACTCCGGGGGCCTTGTTTCGACTCAGGTCTTTCAGTGCTCTGTCAAACTCTTCACGCAGTATCGTATCTCCCATTTCGTCTTCATCTACATCCTCTTCCATTTCCATAATATTGTCCTCAAGTACATCGCCCTTGTATAAACCTTCTATATACTCCTTCCACCTTTCTGCCTTCCCTTCTTTGCTTAGAACTGGGCTGCCATCTGAGCTCTTGATATTCATACACGTGGTTCTCTTCTCTCCAAAGGTCTCTTTAATTTTCCTGTAGGCAGTATCTATCTTTCCCCTAGTGAGATAAGCTTCTACATCCTTACATTTGTCCTCTAGCCATCCCTGTTTAGCCATTTTGCACTTCCTGTCGATCTCATTTTTGAGACGTTTGTATTCCTTTTTGCCTGCTTCATTTACTGCATTTTTATATTTTCTCCTTTCATCAATTAAATTCAATATTTCTTCTGTTACCCAAGGATTTCTAGCAGCCCTCTTCTTTGTACCTACTTTATCCTCTGCTGCCTTCACTACTACATCCCTCAGAGCTACCCATTCTTCTTCTACTGTATTTCTTTCCCCTATTCCTGTCAATTGTTCCCTTATGCTCTCCCTGAAACTCTGTACAACCTCTGGTTCTTTCAGTTTATCCAGGTCCCATCTCCTTAATTTCCCACATTTTTGCAGTTTCTTCAGTTTTAATCTACAGGTCATAACCAATAGATTGTGGTCAGAGTCCACATCTGCCCCTGGAAATGTCTTACAACTTAAAACCTGGTTCCTAAATCTCTGTCTTACCATTATATAATCTATCTGATACCTTTTAGTATCTCCAGGGTTCTTCCACGTATACAACCTTCTTTCATGATTCTTAAACCAAGTGTTAGCTATGATTAAGTTGTGCTCTGTGCAAAATTCTACTAGGCGGCTTCCTCTTTCATTTCTTAGCCCCAATCCATATTCACCTACTATGTTTCCTTCTCTCCCTTTTCCTACACTCGAATTCCAGTCACCCATTACTATTAAATTTTCGTCTCCCTTCACTATCTGAATAATTTCTTTTATTTCATCGTACATTTCTTCAATTTGTTCATCATCTGCAGAGCTAGTTGGCATATAAACTTGTACTACTGTAGTAGGTGTGGGCTTCGTATCTATCTTGGCCACAATAATGCGTTCACTATGCTGTTTGTAGTAGCTTACCCGCATTCCTATTTTCCTATTCATTATTAAACCTACTCCTGCATTACCCCTATTTGATTTTGTGTTTATAACCCTGTAGCCACCTGACCAGAAGTCTTGTTCCTCCTGCCACCGAACTTCACTAATTCCCACTATATCTAACTTTAACCTATCCATTTCCCTTTTTAAATTTTCTAACCTACCTGCCCGATTAAGGGATCTGACATTCCACGCTCCGATCCGTAGAACGCCAGTTTTCTTTCTCCTGATAACGACATCCTCCTGAGTAGTCCCCGCCCGGAGATCCGAATGGGGGACTATTTTACCTCCGGAATATTTTACCCAAGAGGATGCCATCATCATTTAATCATACAGTAAAGCTGCATGTCCTCGGGAAAAATTACGGCTGTAGTTTCCCCTTGCTTTCAGCCGTTCGCAGTACCAGCACAGCAAGGCCGTTTTGGTTAATGTTGCAAGGCCAGATCAGTCAATCATCCAGACTGTTGCCCCTGCAACTACTGAAAAGGCTGCTGCCCCTCTTCAGGAACCACACGTTTGTCTGGCCTCTCAACAGATACCCCTCCGTTGTGGTTGCACCTACGGTACGGCCATCTGTATCGCTGAGGCACGCAAGCCTCCCCACCAACGGCAAGGTCCATGGTTCGTGGATGCATATTCTCACAGGATGGCAACATAGTGAAAGAACTGGAAGCGAGGTGTAGCAAAGCTAATGCAGTGAGCGCTCAGCTACGATCTACTCTCTTCTGCAAGAAGGAAGTCAGTACCAAGACTAAGTTATCTGTGCACCGTTCAATCTTTCGACCAACTTTGTTGTTTGGGAGCGAAAGCTGGGTGGATTCAGGTTACCTTATCAACAAGGTTGAGGTTACGGATATGAAGGTAGCTAGGATGATTGCAGGTACTAGCAGATGGGAACAATGGCAGGAGGGTGTCCACAATGAGGAAATCAAAGAAAAACTGTGAATGAACTCTATAGATGTAGCAGTCAGGGTGAACAGGCTTAGATGGTGGGGTTATGTTACACGCATGGGAGAAGCAAGGTTACCCAAGAGACTCATGGGTTCAGCAGTAGAGGGTAGGAGGAGTCGGGGCGGACCAAGGAGAAGGTACCTGAATTCGGTTAAGAAAGATTTTGAAGTAATAGGTTTAACATCAGAAGAGGCACCAATGTTAGCACTGAATAGGGGATCATGGAGGAATTTTATAAGGGGGCTATGCTCCAGACTGAACGCTGAAAGCCATAATCAGTCTTAAACGATGATGATGATGATGATGATGCTGATGATGATGTCTTTTCTTTTTCACAAAGCTGAACAGGAAGAATACTGGGAACAGTCCTTACCAACTAATGCCTCCTGAACATTACAGCACATCGTTCAATTGATGAAGGGTCTGTTACAATAAGAATCAATTCTGAATTTATTTAATACCTACAACCATATACCTTTTTGCTCAAAATAGTTTCTTTTTTTAATCTTGAAGCAGAATGCGAGGAAGTGCTGTACTTTGGAACACTTTTCAGGCTTCGCCTCTAGACAGCGCTGCAGTAGAAAATTGAAATGACAGCATTCACTTTATATTTGCTGCAGTCTTTCTCTAAAATTATTCCAGAAAAGTAAGGTTTTTGGAAATGTAAAAAACTGTTCCGAGATAAAACACCGTCATGTAGCTATGAAAAAATGTTCTACTCAAATTTGAATGTGTTACAGTCGATAAAATCTTTTCAGTACTGTATTTAATAGTCAATGCGTTACTTTATTGCCGTAATACACCAATAACAAGTACATGAAATCAAATTAAGAAGAAGTATTATTAAAAACCAGATACAATGCAAAAAGTTTTGAACTAGAAACTGTTTGCAAGTAACACATATTTCAGTTTTCAATACACAGAAAATTTTAAGACATTGACTCGGTTCATTTGCAAATGCACGTGTTCCATGGTATAAGACCTTCTTCAGTTTCAAGGTACAAATCGGTGCACGACAGATGAAGTATAGCTTAACCATCCATATGCTGTGTAACTACTTTTAAAAATGTACAGAATTTTACTAACGAAAAAACTCTTGTAACTGAAGAATTAACATTATCCTCCAGATAGCTTTAACATACTATACACTAATTAAATATGTAACACTCTTAATATTTACAAATGCGGCATAAAACACAGCCTAATGTTTCCCAACAACAAAAACGGTAGAAAATGCTGGAATTTGCTTATGGCGGCTTCTAGTGCGCATTTCTTCGTGTGATTCTTTAATCAGTCATTAGATTGAAACACTGGCCAATAAACATCATGTATTCCTGGGCACACTATCCTCCAGGTACAAAACTCTCCCTACTGCACTCTGCTACAAAAAAAAAAAAAAAAAAAAAAAAATAGCTAGTAGGCGCAAGTTACCAGATTGGAAATTTCAAACGCTAAACAATCAGAACTGCTCTCTGCTGCGGGAACAAATTAAATCTTAATAAAAAGACATTTGTTCTGCTTGTGTTAACTCATCCCTTGTGAGGCCAATTGAGGAGCTACTTGATTGAGAAGTAGCGGCTCCGGTCACAAAAACAGATAGTGGCAGGAAGAACTGCGTGCTGACCTCTTGCCCCTCCATATCCGCATCCAGTGACGCCTATTGTTGAGGATGACACGGTGGTCGGTCGGTACAATAGGGATCTTCCAAGGCCTATTCGGACGGAGAGTTATTACTTGTATTAATGTGTCAAGATAGGGAAAATTCAAAAGTAAAAGAGAAACCAGCCAAGAAACATTCAAGATCAAAATAGATACGTAGAGCTGTAAACCATTATCCAAGGTGAAGGCTTGAAGAGGGTTTAGTACAGCAGTGGAAGTCAAATAGCTGACCACGATTTTCATGATGGTGAGGGAAGAAAGGTCACGTGTTAGAGAATTTGGTCCCCTGGTTTTACAATACGACATAAGTCCTGACCAAATAAATTATGCTGCAGTTACTTGGTCATCTCAGCTGATCAGTTTTCGCGTTCGGTGCTTCTCTGGCGTTTCTTCCACTTTACAGTATCAGCACTAACGGCTCTCCTGGGAAAATATGAACTGCGAGAAATCACTGTGACTAAATAGCTGCAATTGTCGGTTTCTCTACAGTTCACCCATTTATTTCCGTTACCGCTTAATTACAAAACGAATGACACACACTGTTTGCACTTACACTGCCTCGAATGCATAGCATTAAGTTATAGAGAGCCGCTCGTAAGAGTGAGTTAGAGAGATTGCTTAGCCTTAGAGCACCTTAATCTTTTTTATTGTCTTCTCGAGGTCTCTGCCAGTTTCTGTTAGGTAACGCTAGAAAGAAGTGAAGGTTAGATTTTAGTGCTCCCTCGACGTCGGGGTCAATACAGACTGAATACTAGCACGGATAGGGACAGGTATCGGCCGCCGCCTTGTTAAAGGAACCAGCCTGTCAGTCATTAGAAGTGATTTAGGGAAACCATGGAAAATGATGGGATGAGTGTGTAATAATCCAAGGCTGACTGTCTCTTTTCCAAACTGAATCAGTCGATGCTGGTCTCTCGATTTATGTATCGTCCGCCGCCATGTTTGGTCATTTTGCCCGATTCACAGGTTTTGCAGGGGAGCTTGGTTTCTTATTGCAGTTATCCATTATTACTATTTCTTTATTCTTCTTGATATTTATGAGAAAACTCGGTATGCTTTTTATGCAAGACTACGTGCACTTCAGAAAGCTAGCAATCTTGATATATTTTACAATCAGTTTAAATAAAAATAAAAATTTATATATTTCGTAAAGTAAAAACAATCTAATGAAACAAACTAGTGCATGAATGCAAAGTTTTGTCACCAATATCGAAAAGCACAGAGAACATTTGTTTCGATGTGAATATCCAAATACGTTTCCTTGGTGTAAGATTCTCTTTGGAATGGCACGCACCATCACGGCTTGTCTCTAGCTGATTGACTTTCGTAGGAGATATCAGATCTGTTTTACTTTGTTCAAAGTTGTAACTTTTGGTTGACTGTGACAAAATTGTTATTTTTGCAAATGTTTGAATGAAGGTCAACGCAATAAATCGTCAAGTAAAAGACGAGAACTGTGTTTCAGTCGTAAAAAAAGGAAAACCCGTACCTCAGTGATGGTATTTTATAATATATTATTGCTGCCCCTGGACTAATGAAGCCATTAAAAGATAAGTATTGAAACATTTCTTTCTACCATCGTGACCATCAAATCATCTGTATCATTGCTAAAAAAAAGTGGTTTTCATTTGAAGTTCAATGCTAACTTTAAATTGAAGTTTGTGATAGCTGGTGGCTTTGGAATGGGGAGGGTCACACATTTGACCTCTCCCGGTACTGATACAAAGAAATAAAGAAAATAAAACAGTGTGTAGTTTCTCATTATTTTCAACTCATTTACGACGGATAGTCATAAAGTTCTAGTTACCACCTGAAAAAAATAAAGATGCTACCATAAGATTCTCAGTTGAAGTGGTGTGAACACACAAAGGTACTTGCAAACAGAATGCCATCAGCATGTTATGCCCTTAGAATCCCCTCATCAGTGTGTAACATACAGTGTCTTTTAGTTACATACTATTCATATGTACACTCAATTCTTAGATATGGAACTCTTTTCTGGGGAGCAAATGTACAAAATATGAACACAATTTTCAAATTCCAGAAAAGACACATAAGAATAACAACCAAAAATACTAGTCGAGCTCATTGTAAAGATCTGTTCAGAACACTGCGGATTTTAGCTGCTCCATGTGAATACATTTACCAGTCAGTTGTAGACATAAAAAATAACATTGGTAATTACTGCAAAAACAGCTTTGCCCATGACCATGCAACAAGAGACAGACTCAACTTACATTTACCAAGAAAAAATAGACAAAAAACTCAAAACAGAATTTTCTATCGAGGAATAAAACTGTACAAAAAATTACCAAAAGAGATTAAAGAAATTTCAAAAATACACCCATTTAAAAAGACAGCTAAAAAGTACCTGTTATGCAATTGTTTTATACGCTGAAGGATTACTTAGCTAAAACAGAGTAGGGGTTTGATAAAAATGGTATACAAATAAATAATAATAATAATGATTATAAACTATCCAACATTCCACATAACAGCTTCACGTTATGTTTTTTCCTTCTTTTCTTCCTTTCTAGTAATACTTACTCCCAAGCTATGCGTAGCACAATGCTAACACCTCTTCCTCTTTCTGAACTCAACATCTCACTCATTATGGAGGGATGCTGACTGAATTTTTCAGGATAGCAAAAGAGAAGTTGCGGTACAGAAAATGGCCCAGAGACCACCAGTGTGTGTGTGTGTGTGTGTGTGTGTGTGTGTGTGTTTGTAGTGAGTGAAGTGCTATGAAACAATGTGTGTATAGTGTGTGCAGTGACTGATAGTGAGATATGAGGAACAATGTGGCATTACATTATTCAATAAGTTATTTGTAAAAAGAAAGGTATTGTATACCAGGAGTAAATCTAATGATTGTCTCTAACTAGAAATCTAAGTGTGTGCGTGTGTGTGTGAGTGTGTGTGTGTGTGAACGAATTAGCTTATTTTAAATTAATCTAAATTTGTAAATACTTTGGCATGTCCTATATCCTCGTAAAAAGAGATCTACGGATGAATAAAGTTACTACTACTATTACTACTAATTGGCGATGGTGTTGCTTCTTTTCTACATATTCTACCTTCAACGCCAAAGATTTTCCCAACGATGACTTGGCCGAGACTTTGTTTGTACACTGTCGAATCACATTAATGTGACCACCTATTGGAAGCCTGAATAGCCATCTTTTGCAGTGTGGACCGTTGCGAGACGTGCGAGACGTTCCATTGTGCTTCTGGTCGATGCCATCTTGCCGAGGAAAAACAGGCTGCATGTGGGGATGGAAATGGTCATCAAGGATAGATGCATTTTTATGTTGATCCAGTGTGTCTACCAGAATGACGAGATCATCCAGAGACTGCCACGAATACATTCCCCAAACCATAACCACCCCTCCTGGTTGCAGGATGTTTGCTTTCAGACATTTTACGCTGTACACGCCAACGGCCATCTGTCCTATGGATCATAAAAAAGACTCATCTAAAAAGAACACCTGTCGCCACTCACTGGACGTCCCGTTGCGGTATTAGCGTGCAAATTCCACCTTTCGTCGCTGATGAATAGCAGCCAGCGTGGCTGAACGAACCAGGCACCTGATGTCGTGGCTCATGCACAGCAACGTTCGCTGAACGGTCGTTGAGGAGACACTTTTGGTAGCCCCTTGGTTCATGTAGGCCATCAGTCCCTCAACAATTGCACATCTATTCGCCTGTACACATCTCCGCAGCCGTCGTTCACTCTCTCTCATCCATGCCCGCTGGTGTAGCACTGTTGCCTCGGCACTGGTTTTGGATAGTAACGGCTGCCATGCACAGTATACTTTAACCACGGCGGCACGCGAACGGTTTGTAGACTTAGTTGTTTCGGAAATGCTTCCACCCTTGTCCCGAAAGTCAATAATTGTGCCCTTTAAGACGTCAGGAAAATTGCTCCGTTTCCTCATTACAACAACGACTGCGCTGTTTTCCGCGCCCCCCGGACTCGTTTTATATATCCTCCATCGCCAGTGCTGCCCCGTCTGTGAGTGGTTATTGCTCGTTGACGTCGAACATAGGCGGTGGTGGTTGATGTGACTGGACCGTGTGCTACCATCTCCATTTTGAAACGCTGGTCATCGAGCACCCGGTCCTTCACTACTTTTCAGTTCCCGGTTCGTCATTCAGACTTGTGTGACCACAAAGGAAGCGGCCGAGGCCCCTGGCCTCTATGACATGTTATGGAGCATTGTTGCCACGCACTTCAGCCAACCCATCATGGATTTTTGCAGCGTTGCTCCACTGACACGTAGAAAAATAGCTGTCGCACGATACTTGAGGTTATCAGTCGGCTGCGCTGTTTTGTTTTGGCTCGTCTACGAGCTACAGTACTATGGAAAAATTTGGAAATTTGTGGTAAGGTCTTAAGGGACCAAACTGCTGAGGTCATCGGTCCCAAAGCTTTCACACTACTTAATCTAAATTAAACTAACTTATGCTAAGAACAACACACACACCAATGTCCGAGGGAAGACTCGAACCACCGACGGGGGTTGCCGCGCGAACCGTGACAAGACGCCACAGACCATGCGGCTACCCAGCATGGCTAAGGTACTATGGCACCGGGATTTCAGCGATTAGCAGAATTACTGACATTTACCTGCAAACAATAAGAAAAATAATAACATAACTTTATTGTTTCTAGGTGATGAAAAACACGACCACGACATAACACCACCGCCTCCTAATTTTACTGTTGGCACTACACACGCTGGCAGATGACGTTCACTGCTTTTGTTGATGTTCATCTTATATCCTCCTTTCAAGCCACTGTCCATTCCATTCAACTGCTCTTCCAAGTCCTTTGCTGTCTCTGTCAGAATTACAATGTCATCGGCGAACCTCAAAGTTTTTATTTATTCATTACAATGTCATCGGCGAACCTCAAAGTTTTTATTTATTCTCCATGGATTTTAATTCCTACTCCGAATTTTTCTTTTGTTTCCTTTACTGCTTGCTCAATATACAGATTGAATAACATCGGGGCAGGCTACAGCCCTGTCTCACTCCCTTCCCAACCGCTGCTTCCCTTTCATGCCCCTCGACTCTTATAACTGCCATCTGGTTTGTGTACAAATTGTAAATAGCCTTTCGCTCCCTGTTTTTTTTACCCCTGCCACCTTCAGAATTTGAAAGAGAGTATTCCAGTCAACATTGTCAAAAGCTTTCTCTAAGTCTACAAATGCTAGAAACGTAGGTTTGCCTTTCCTTAATTTTTCTTCTAAGATAAGTCGTAGGGTCAGTATTGCCTCACGTGTTCCAATATTTCTGCGGAATCCAAACTGATCTTCTCCGAGATCGGCTTCTACCAGTTTTTCCATTCGTCTATAAAGAATTCGCGCTAGTATTTTGCAGCCGTGACTTATTAAACTGATAGTTCGGTAATTTTCACATATGTCAACACCTGCTTTAAAAATGGTTTAAATGGCTCTGAGGACTATGGGACTCAACTGCTGAGGTGATCAGTCCCCTAGAACGTAGAACTACTTAAACCTAACTAACCTAAGGACATCACACACATCCATGCCCGAGGCAGGATTCGAACCTGCGACCGTAGCGGTCGCGAGGTTCCAGACTGAAGCGCCTAGAACCACTCGGCCACAGCGGCCAGCTAAGACCGGTGCTATAGATTGGTGGTAGACCCTAATTATCTTGAAGGGAAGCCAAAATTGCCTATTTGCAATTGTTATGGTTTGGCATTATTCACCCTCCAGCAACGAAGGGCGAAACGCCAGAAAACTCTTCAAACAAACGTCGGCTGAAGTTCCCGAAACGAGGGACAATAGGTAACACGTCGACGAGTAGGCACGAAAGCGTCAACAAATGAGCGTGACTTATGGACTCCAGAAAATGATGTGAACATACTCATATTAAATTAAATACTATAGTTAACAGTCCTTGATAACTTGGAAAAAATGAAAAGGTTATAAAACTTAAATATCTTGGGGAGATTATCCAAGTCAGGAATTTGGAAAATTGTTCAAATGGCTCTGAGCACTATGGGACTCAACTGCTGAGGTCATCAGTCCCCTAGAACGTAGAACTACTTAAATCTAACTAACCTAAGGACATCACACACATCCATGCCCGAGGCAGGATTGGAACCTGCGACCGTAGCGGTCGCTCGGTTCCAGACTGTAACGCCTAGAACCGCTCGGCCACTGCGGCCGGCCAACAACTGCTTTCTTTGGAATTGGAATTATTATATTCTTCTCGAAGTCTGAGGGTATTTCGTCTGTCTCATACATTTTGCTCACCAGACGGTAGAGTTTTGTCACGACTGGCTCTCCCAAGGCTGTCAGTAGTTCTAATGGAATGTTGTCTACTCCTGGGGCCTTGTTTCGACTTAGGTCTTGTTAATGCGTAACATTTGTGTCAGACTGAGAACATTAAATTATAACTACGACGTACTAATGTTTGCAGTGGGGTGTATTTTATGTTTTAGGTGTCTTTTTTTTCTTTTTTCGTATTTATGTCACGCACTATGTATGTCGTTTTTGGCTTAATGACTTATTGACTGAAGGCAAATACAAGGCAACCAATCAAAAAGGCTCAAGAGGGCACCGTGCGTTAGCGCAGCAACGCTAGGAAAGTAGTGTGTGTGCGTGCTTGAAACACAGGGCGCAGTGTGATTTTTGAGAATGAGCAGAAAGCCGCAGGCAGCAGGGAGCCCAGCGAGGTGAGGCCGCTGATGTTTATCGCGGCGGTGACGCAGCGCGATCAATGCGGCCGCCTCACCTGCAGCCACGCGCGCCCCTCGCTAGCACGCGACCGCCACCGTGTTCCTCCCCTTACCGCAGCGGAGGACGTAGCACGAGGGAAAACCTGCACCACTTTCAGATCGTTATCAAAAGAAAGAAAACTTCTGCGTTCCGGATCGCCGCTGTTTTCTGGTGTGGTAACACATCATTCTAGCACTGTGACGGTCTCTTGTCGTTGTAGCTAGTCTTCAGTGCTCTTAGACGGTCCACTCATTCGGCCAGAGGTAGAGAGGGACTTTACTGGCATTCAAAGAACGAAGATTTTAGAGTGCGGTTAGAACTAATAACTTCTTAACAGGCAGACTGCAGCACATTATCCAGGAGGAAGTATAAATTGAGGTGACAAAAGTTATGAGATAGCGATATGCACATACAGGGTGTTACAAAAAGGTACGGCCAAACTTTCAGGAAATATTCCTCACACACGAATACAGAAAAGATGTTATGTGGACATGTGTCCGGAAAAGCTTAATTTCCATGTTAGAGCTCATTTTAGTTTCGTTCTTCCACCTACGCTCAATGGACCACGTTATCATGATTTCATACGGGATACTCTACCTGTGCTGCTACAACATGTGCCTTTATAAGTACGACACAACATGTGGTTCATGCAGATGGAGCTCCTGCACATTTCAGTCGAAGTGTTCTTACGCTTCTCAACAACAGATTCGGTGACCGATGGTTTGATATAGGCGGACCAATTCCATGGCCTCCACGCTCTCCTGACATCAACCCTCTTGACTTTCATTTCTGGGGGCATTTGAAAGCTCTTGTCTACGCAACCCCGGTACCAAATGTAGAGACTCTTCGTTCTCGTATTATGGACGGCTGTGATACAATACGCCATTCTCCAGGGCTGCATCAGCGCATCAAGGATTCCATGAGACGAAGGGTGGATGCATGTATCCTCGCTAACGGAGGACATTTTGAACATTTCCTGTAACAAAGTGTTTGAAGTCACGCTGGTACGTTCTGTTGCTTTGTGTTTCCATTCCATAATTAATGTGATTTGAGGAGAAGTAATAAAATGATCTCTAACATGGAAAGTAAGCGTTTCCGGACACATGTCCACATAACATATTTTCTTTCTTTGTGTGGGAGGAATGTTTCCTGAAAGTTTGGCCGTACCTTTTTGTAACACCCTGTATACGAGGTTTGGAACTTTAATAGTGGCAACTATTTATTTACAGCTCGTACAAAATAGATAAGTGTTCCAAAGTTTTACTGACCTTTAAAGTAATCACTAGCATTGTGTATAACCCGTTGCCAGCGACGTGGAAGTCGTAGGACACTCTTAGCAGTGCTAGTTGTGTTGACATTTCGGTAGTCACGGCCTATTGCCTGACGAATTTGTAGCAGTTCTGAAGCGAATGTCGTGAAGTGTGTCCTTCAGTTTAGAAATCGAGTTGAACTTTCGAGGGCTTAAGTCAGCGGAGTGCAGTAGGTGGTATAGCACGTAGCAGCCCCATCAGTCAAACAAATCAGTAGACCCTAACAGCTTGCACTGTACGTGCTTGAGCATTGTCCTGCAGAATGATGGTCAGGTCCTGCAGAAAGTGTCTACATCTACATTCGTACTCCGCAAGCCACCTGACGGTGTGTGGCGGAGGGTACCTTGAGTACCTCTGTCGGTTCTCCCTTCTATTCCAGTCTCGTATTGTTCGTGGAAAGAAGGATTGTCGGTATGCCTCTGTGTGGGCTCTGATCTCTCTGATTTTATCCTCATGGTCTCTACGTAGGAGGGAGCAAGATACTGCTTCACTCCTCGGTGAAGGTATGTTCTCGAAGCTTCAACAAAAGCCTGTACCGAGCTACTGAGCGTCTCACCTGCAGAGTCTTCCACTGGAGTTTATCTATCATCTCCGTAACGCTTTCGCGATTACTAAATGATCCTGTAACGAAGCGTTCTGCTCTCCGTTGGATCTTCTCTATCTCTCCTATCAATCCTATCTGGTACGGATCCCACACTGCTGAGAAGTATTCAAGCAGTGGGCGAACAAGCGTACGGTAACCTACTTCCTTTGTTTTCGTATTGCATTTCCTTAGGATTCTTCCAATGAATCTCAGTCAGGCATCTGCTTTACCGACGATCAACTTTATATGATCATTCCATTTTAAATCACTCCTAATGCATACTCCCAGATAATTTATGGAATTAACTCCTTGCAGTTTCTGACCTGCTATATTGTAGCTAAATGATAAGGGATCTATCTTTCTATGTATTCGCAGCACATTACACTTGTCTACATTGAGATTCAGTTGCCATTCCCTGCACCACGCGTCAATTCGCTGCAGATCCTCCTTCATTTCAGTACAATTTTCCATTGTCATCACTTCTGTCTCTAAGCTGGTCGTAAGTTGTGTTCCAAAAATGAACACTATAGAGACAGAAGTGATGACACTTTCCGCAGGACCTGACCATCACTTTGGAGCACAATGCTCAAGCACGTACAGTGCAAACTGTTACTGATTTGTTTGACTGATTCGGGTGCTATGTGCTATGCCACCTACTGCACTCCCCTGATTTAGGCCAACTCGATTTCTAAGCTGAAGGAAACACTTCACGGCATTCGCTTCAGAACTGCTACAAATTCGTCGGGCAATAGACCGCGCGACTGGAACTGTCAACACAAATGGCACTGCTAATACTATCCTACGACTTCCACATCGCTTGCAACGGGTTATACACTATGCTGGTGACTACTACGAAGGTCAATAAAACTTTGAAACACGTATCTGTTTTGTACGAGCTGTAAATAAATAGTTGCCACTATTAAAGTTCCAATCCTCTTGTAAATGCCTGTAGTATCCATCGCCGGCCGGGGTGGCCGAGCGGTTCTAGGCGCTACAGTCTGGAACCGCGCTACCGCTACGGTCGCAGGTTCGAATCCTGCCTCGCCCATTAATGTGTGTGATGTCCTTAGGTTAGTCTGGTTTAAGTAGTTCTAAGTTCTAGGGGACTGATGACCTCAGAAGTTAAGTCCCATAGAGCTCAGAGCCATTTGAACCATTTTTGTAGTATCTATCGCGTAGACAAGGTATAAAATGGCCTCGCATTGGCGGAGCTGTAATTTGCGCTCAGGTGATTCACGAGAAAAGATTTTCGACGTGATTAGGGCCGCAAGACGGGAATTAACAGACTTTTAACGCGGATTGGCAGTGGGAGCTAGACGTACGGGACATTCCTTTTGCAAACCGTTAGGGAATTCTGTATTCTGAGATCCACACTGTCATGAGTGTTCCGAGGATACCGACTTTCAGCCATTACCTCTCATCACAGACAACACAGTGGCCGACGGCGCTTCACTTAACGACCAAGAGCAGCGGCGTTTGCGCTGAGTTGTCAGTGCTATCAGACAACAAAACTGTGTGAAATAACTCTAGAAGTCAACGGGGGATGTACGACGAACGTATCCTATAGGAAAGGGTGGCGGAATTTGGCGTTAGTGGATTATGGCAGCAGACGACTGACGCGAGTGTCTGTGCTAACAGCACGACATCGCCTGCAGCGCCTCTCCTCGGCTCGTGCCATATCAGTTGGACCTTAGACGGCGGGAGAACCGTGACCTGGTCAGATGAGTCCCAATTTCAGTTAGTAAGAGTTGATGGTAGGGTTAGAGTGCAGCGTAGACCCCCGAAGCCATGGATTCAAATGGTCAACAAGGCATTGTGTTAGATGATGGTATGCCCATAATTGTTTGGACTATGTTTACGTGGAATGGACTGGGTCCTCTGGTCCAACTGAACCGATCATTGTGTGAAAAGGTTATATTAGGCTACTTGGAGATTATTTGTAGCCATTCATGGACTTCATGTTTCCAAACAACGAAATGTCACCGCGCCACAATTGTTCCCGAATGGTTTGAAGAACGTTCTGGACAGTTCGAGTGAATGAACCAACCATATCACCCGACATCAGTTCCATCGAACATTTATGGGAGATAATTGAGACGCCACTTCGTGCACAAAACCCTGCACCGGCAACACTTGCGCAAATGTGGACGACTATAGAGACAGCACGGCTCAATATTTCTGCAGGGGACTTACAACGATCTCTTGAATCGATGCCACGTCGAGTTGCTGCACAACGATAGCAAAAGGAAGTCTGACACGATATTAAGAGGTTTCCTATGACTTGTCTCCTCAGTGTAATTCAGAGAGTCAGAAATGTAATGTAATCTCGCGTATACAGCCCTCGTTTTACACGAACAGCTTTCTGGTCAAAATCGATTACTCGTTGCGGGTGCGCGTCACGTGCTTGAGTGTAAATCTGCTACCAACCACATGGCGGGTGGCTCAGTGAGTCAGTCATACGCCAGCGAACAGCAAGCGGAACGTCTCGCAACGGACCTGTCGGCATTCAGGTCATTAGATAACGTCGAACACGTCCACACCTGTCACAACAGCATTGCTTGCGGTTTGTCAGCGTACAAACAAGTTTGTGCCAAAAGGGTGACACAGCGTCAGGCGTTGGCCCCGCACTGAAGAGTCGTTGGACGACGTTTTCCGGGCACTGAGTTCCTGTCCTCAATTTATTCTTCAAGACGTCCTCGGTATCTGTTACACAATGACTGTAATAAATTAATGGTTAGTGTTTGCTACATAACGACACAAACGTTTATGAGAAATTGTTACCCGATATAAACTGTATTAACATGTAGTTAAATTTCAGAGATTGGCAGCTAGGTGTCATGTACATAAATCGGAGGTTTTACGCTTCGTTAAACGTAATTATGAATAACCTTTCACCAAAAGATTAATACCGAGCGAGGTGCGCATTCGGAAGTGAGATTTCAGTTCTCTTTCATTCATCAGATTTTGGTTTTCCGCCTTTCACTCAGTCAGTTCAGGCAAATGCTGCGATGATTCCTTCGACAAGTCCGCGGCCGATCGCTTCCCTTCTTGTTCAGCTCAATTATTGCGCCGTCTACAAAAGTCATGTCATTTACATACCTGGGGCTAACTATAGGTAGGCATGTTATGACGAATGTTCGCTATGGTTCAAATGGCTCTGAGCACTATGGGACTTAACTTCTGAGGTCATCAGTCCCCTAGAACTTAGAACTACTTAAACCTAACTAACCTAAGGACATCACACACATCCATGCCCGAGGCAGGATTCGAATCTGCGACCGTAGCGGTCGCGCGGTTCCAGACTGTAGCGCCTAGAACCGCTCAGTCATTCCGGCCGGCTGTTCGCTATGATCCAGTTGAAAACAAAGCAAATATCAGTGGGAATAGTGGGTACTTCAGTTCATCTACGAGAGTCGCTACTTATAGAACACTTGTACAGCTTATACTATAATACTGCTCACGAATGTGGGGTGCTGTTAACGTCGGAATAGCAGAGAACATCTAGCGTAATCGGAGAAGGAAGCGCCTTGTGTGACAAGCATAAAGTCTAACAGAAATAATGAAAAATGCTAAAGATAGACGTCGAATAAGGAGCAAAAATCTGCTCATTAATTCTAAGAATTCGTTTCCAAGACGAAATTTAGCAACATTCTCAAGTTCTCCTTACATTGCTTCCGTTTACAATGGGAATAATGACGTAGGCCAATAAACGTAACCCCGCCCCCCTCTAACTGGAAGAAACCGTAACATATGGTACAGTGAAAAAAAAAAATCCTCCCTCTAAACGTACTTCACAGTGTTTATCAGAGTATAGATATAGATGGAGTTAGTAGATCAAATTTGTAGAAAAGTGGCTTGTGTTTAATGTACTGCGAGAAGCAGAGGACCATACGTAGTGACCCTTTGCAAGGTGTTGTCAGTGAGGAGTGTCAGAGACGCAGTTCACCAAACGTTGAAGGAATCGTCACATATATCCGAAAAGTAAGTGCGACGCAAGTGACGTCAGGGCTCACTCAGCTTCTAAAGCAATCTGTTTCTGCAAACACCAATGGAATAACACACACCGTACATCCACAGCCACTTGTTTCCGACAGCGGGTCGTGTTTGTTTATGGTGAATGCCAGAGACCTGCATGGACAGAACATAGCTTGTGTTAGGGTTGTCTGGTATTCAACTTGTCTTACCTTTATTCGCCGAGAACTTTTGCTAATAATTACGGAGATATTTCAAGAAACCTATTACCTTTTTTGGTACAGATGATCTTTGATAAAGAAGCGGTATTGCAGGATGACAGTTAACAAACACACGCTTACGTCGTTATTCAGGTGGGTTTATGAGTAGTTCCTTCAGCGACTAGATAACTTGAACACAGTTCAAATCAAGACATGACCTCTGTACAGCAAGTGAAGACAAACACTTTGGAATATCAGCTATTGAATTAACAGGGCATGATATCACCAAGAAATTAATCATTTTATGTGTGTATAGATCTCCCGGTGGTAGTGTGGACACTTTTTTCAATAAATTAACAGAAGTTCTAGATAATGTCTCAAGTACAAAGGTCAAGGTAATTCTGTGTGAGGACATTAACATCAACACTAATATCATAAATGAATCCAGCAGCACCCTCATAAATATCCTTCAAAATCTTGGCATGCCCCTATTGGTCAACAGTGCAACAAGGGTTACGACAATGACTTCATCAGTAATTGACTACATGGCCACAAATATGGACAGGGAAAAATGTGATGCAGCTGTAAAAGATCTCGAACTATCAAACCATCTCTGTCAAATAACAACAGTGAAATCAGGCATCGAATCATTCCCTAAACTACAAGCCTACAAACGACCTCTATCAGAAATCAAAATAAAAGAATTTTCAAAGGAACTAGCAAAACAAAGCTGCAATGAAATGTATAAGGAAAACAATGTGAATATGAAATTCTCTAAATTCTCCACATTATTTAAATAGCACTTTGAAAAGGCACTTCCAAAAGGATGCATGTCTGTATCAACATCTCACAAAAATAAATGGATAACAGCAGGTATTAAGAAGTCCTCCCAAACACTTAAATACCTCAGTTCCATGAAAAACAGTCGGAATGATCCAGAATTCCTTAATTTCTATCCTACATACAAACATATCTATAGGAAGGAGCTGACTGCAGCAAAAAGTCATTTAATGACAAAATAATAAATAATACAGGGAATAAAAGCAAAGCAGTCTGGGATGTTATAAAAATAGAAACGGGGAGAGGCAAACAAATGCAGAATAACATACTGCTAAGGGAGGGGATAAGGTAATAAATGATCCACAACACTTAGCAAACTATGTAAACGAGCATTTTTCAAGTATTGCAGAGAAGTTACAGCAAAAATTCCCCAAAACAAATATAACACCTGTAAATAATGTTGTACTAAATACAATTCTGTTACTTCCAACCACAGAGAATAAACTCAATAAAACTGTTCAAAAAGTAAAAAGTCAGTAGACTTAGATGAAGGACCAATGTGTGTGCTGAAACAATGCATAGATATTATACAAGGCCCCTTAACAAATATAATAAATGAATCCTTCACATCAGGGACATTTCCAGAACAGTTAAAACAGGCAAGAGTTGTACCTTTGCCTAAGAAAGGTAATGCAGAAGACGTAGAAAATTACCGGCCCATTTCCCTGCTGTCACCATTCTCAAAAATAACACAAGCAATTCTGAAAGACAGATTAATAAATTACCTGAATAAATACAATCTTTTAAGCGAATCACAGTTTGGTTTCCAAAGTGGCAAAAATACGAAGTTAGCCTTAGTAGAATTCACAAAAGTTGTACTTGATGCTCTTGATAAAGATAATTGTGTCACAGGCATATTTCTGGATCTTTCTAAGGCGTTTGATACAGCTGACCACAAGATTCTATTAAATAAATTAGAAGCATTAGGAATAAGAGGGGTAGCTAATGACTGGTTTCGATCATACCTGGCAGATAGGATACAAAGAGCAGAGATAACACATACTTCAAATAGATCCAAACATTTAGTAAAACACTTATCAGAACCAAAATACAGTAATATAGGGGTTCCACAAGGTAGCATATTGGGGCCAGTACTTCTCCTGATATACATCAATGAGTTTTCCAGTAGTGTTCCTCATGGTGAAAAAATTCTCTTCGCTGATGACAGCAATGTTATAATCAGTGAGAAGACAAGAGAACTCCTTGCAGAGAAAGCAAATGAAACTCTCAAGGAAGATTATGATTGGTCAATAAGCAATAAAGTGACTTTGAACATGAAGAAAACTAATGCCATGAATTTCAGTTTGAAGAGGGACAATGTTAAATTAAATGTAGATGGCACCTCTACAGATTTTGTAACAAATTTAAAATTTCTAGGAATGAATATTGATTCTCAGTTGAAGTGGTGTGAACATACAACGGTACTTGCAAACAGAATGTCATCATCATGTTATGCCCTTAGAATCCTACCATTAGTGTATAACATGCAGTGTCTTTTAGTTAAATACTATTCATATTCTTTTTGGGGGAACAAATGCACAAAATATGAACACAGTTTTCAAACTCTAAAAAGAGCCAATTGAAAATGGTAGTCGAGCTCATTGTAAAGATCTGTTCAAAACAGTGGGAATTTTAACTGCCCCATATGAAAACATTTACCAGTCAATTGCACACACCAAAAATGACACTGTTAATTACTGCAGAAACAGTTCTGTCCATGACCATGGAACAAGAGCTAGACTCAACTTACGTTTACAAGAAAAAATAAACATAAAACTCAAAACAGCATTTTCTAGAATGTATAAAACTGTACAATAAATTACCAAAAGAGATAAAAGAAATTGCAAAAATACACTTATTTAAAAAAGTTACTAAAAAGTACCTGTTATGCAATACATTTTATACATTGAAGGATTACTTATATGTAACAGAGTAGGGGTTTGGTAAAAAAAAATGTTATACAAATAAATAATAATAATGATTATAAAACATCCAACATTCCACATAACACTTTCACACTAAGTTTTTTCTTTCTTTTTTCCTGTTCTAGGAAAGCTTCCCCCAAGGTACGCATTGCACAATAGTAACACCTCTTCCTCTTCCTGCACTCATCGTCTCACTCATTATAGAGCGATGTTGCCTCAGTTTTTCAGGATAGCAAATGGGAAGTCGTGGTACAGAAAATGGCCCAGAAATCACCAGTGTGTGTGTGTGTGTGTGTGTGTGTGTGTGTGAGTGTGTGTGTTTGTGTGTGTAGTGAGTGAAGTGTTATGAAACAATGTGTGTATAGTTTGTGCAGTGACTGATAGTGAGATATGAGTAAACAGTGTGGCATTACATTATTTAATAAGTTATTTGTAAAAAAAGTATTGTATATCAGCAGTAAATCTAATGATTGTCTCTAACCAGAAGTCTGTAAATGTATGTGTATTCGGATTAGCTTATTTTGAATTGGTCTAAACTTGTAAATGCATATACATGTCCTATATCATTGTAAAGAGATATCTACGGATGAATAAAGGTACTACTACTACTACTACTAATGTAAGTGGGCTGCTTCTGTGTTGGCAACGCTGTCTAGCGCTTTACATTGGATCTCTGACTACACTTTGTAAGAGACTCTGTGGCTGGTTGGACTCGTTGTTGGTAGTTAGTCGCCAGCAGAGATGAAAGTACTGTTGGGCAGTTGGAGGTGAACAGCCAGCAGTGATGGATGTTAGATGTGAGAAGTTAGCGTTGATGGAGGGTAGAGGTCTGAAGTGTTAGCGTAGGCTAACGATCTGTACATGTTCGACTTGGAGATTGAATATTACCTTTGTACTACATGTCAATGACGATTTATACTCGTGTCTGAACTGGATGTCCCATTATTAAGGTAAAAAATACATTATTTGGTTTGCAACAAAATCTTTCCTTTGATAACCACATGCCTATTAGTAGTTAGTGACTTTAGTAGTTAGAATCTTTTATTTTGCAGGCAGTATTGACGTTCGCTGTATTGCAGTAGTTCGCATAAAGAAGATTTTTGTGAGGTAAGTACTTAATGAAATGTATAGGTTATTGTTAGGATTTCTTTTTAGTCACGGCTATTCTTTTGAATTAATTATTTGAAGTCAGGTTGTCCTTTTTTCTTGAGCAGTCAGATTGCGTTGCGCTAGAATATTGTGGGTCAGTGTTGACATGATAAGAATAAGTAAAGAGAAAGTAGGCTCAGTACGTTGAGTTTTACTCAGTTGTTTCAGAATTGAATAACGTAGAAGCTTCAACTTCCCATTTCATTCCGCAATAGAAGCAAAAAAGAATTTTAATAAAGAAGTTTCACTACTACTAACTACTTGCTTTGAACTTTGTTGAGATACTGCAGCTGATAAAGCATAGAATCGGGAGCAGATTATCGTTGTTGTTACCTGTGACAGAACTAATTATTGCACGTAAGAATTCCCCCAACGACATTTAGAAACCACGTAATTCAGTTCTACCTAGGTTGTAAGAGCTTCCTAAGATTCATAAAGAAGATGTGCACCTACTACTCATTGTGAGCAATATTGGTGCAGCCACCTATTACATTGTCAAATTTCTTGGCGTCTTTACTGAAGCCCATTGTAGGCTAGACTTCACATCACACACACAGTTCTACCGATTTTAACGGCAGACTGCAGTCACTAAGTTGAAAAGTTTTGTTGCTGTCTGTAACTAAAAAAGTTACTTTCGCGCCCTTGCTACATTTCGTCGGCAACAGATTTGCGGACAACATAAGAATGCTATTCGAGCACACCTCACATCAACTACTTTCTATTTAATAAACTGTGCCACATACAGCGCTCTTTTTTTTTCTTTTTTTTTAACAATGCGATGGTATCGCCATGCGTAGTTCTTTGTGTCCCTGGTGGAGAATCATTTTATAGAGGATTATGTGGAGTGTGCACTCGACATATAGTGTTTCGGTGATGTTTTGATGACACATTTACAGTTTTAACTCACAAGACAGTTTGCGGAGGTTTCTACAGCATCTTATTACGATACACCATAACATAACACTTTCTGTGGAGATGGAAGAAATGGTGGTTTCTCATATTGGCCGTTTTGGTACGCCGTAAGAATACATTCCGCATACTGAAACTCCACACTAACAAATTTATATTGGTAGGCACGAGTTTGCCTCCAAATGGCACTGACAATCAACTTTTTTAATACGTTGTTTCACCGAGTGCCTATCAAGTCAGATGTAGATTGCAAGCAGACAGGATTCAAAAATCTCCAAGTTGTGTTCTTGGGAAACATAAATATGTCTCCTCAGCTGTGAAAGATGCTTGAGATGCAACGGTGGCAGAAAAAAGAAGAGAATATACGTTTCTAGGTTACTACTTGCTCTGAAAATGTTTCTTTTTTCTCTAGAGTAGAGAGAGTACTGGGCTCGGACGAAGATAATCCAGCACTACACAAAGCAGTAGAATTCCGTGCGAATGGGGAAACCTTATACGGTATAAACCAAACCATACGCACTGTACAGGAGGCCGCTGTGAGCACCTCCGGCATATCCGTACCCTTCAAGCCATGAAATCCATTGTTGCAGAACACTTCATTTAATCGAGTCATTGGATTTCATTTAATCGAGTCATTCGATGGACTGTAAGAAATTGAAAACTGGCCACATACATCGGTCGTTCGGGACACCATCACTAAGAAGTGGTGAAAATTCGACTCTTGAAAGAACGTAATCAATTGAGATTGTGGTTCTCTAGTAAATTCCACGTGAAATCCTCTCGTTAAGAAATTCCGTTCTCTTCGTAATCAGCGTTTTCCTGTTCAACGAATAAGAACAGTCGAGCTGATATCGAAAAGGCGCATTTACACCAGGGCAATTTATCAACTTGCACTAAAAGCACAGGCGCTATAGTAATGCTTGAACAACAGCATGTGTCATATCGGGGGCTGAAAGAGAGTAGCTCAGTACACTTAGATTAGTTAATACCTATAGATAGTCGGAAGATTATTTACCAATTCGTCGTGGCAGCAACTGAACATCCGACAGTTTTCGCAGCACCTTATCAGACAACTCACAATTTGACAGCAATCATTCCGCAGTAACTTTCAACTGAAGATGATCTGACGTCATAGAAGTTCTGTTGGTTAATGTTTTTCCATTTATGTGATTAATATCTGGATTTATGACTAGGAATTCGTATGAGAAGTTTGTTGTAATAGAACTATGCGATTCTCGAAGCAGCCATAGCGTAGACGTGGCCAGCCCCTCTCGTCAGTTGCAGAAAATCTGTTCATGGGGTACTATGAGGACAGAGCACTCGAAACTGCTTAACGAAAAACCTGTTTGATTCTTTCGGTACGTAAACGCCACATTTGCCATTAGGGTACATGGACCCGAAAAACTACAGAATTTCTTAGAACATGTGAATTCCATCCATGAAAACATTCGGTTTACCATGGAAACAGAAAACGATAGGAAACTCTCTTTTCTCGACGTCATAGTTCAGAGCAACTTCGAAGTTCCCCACAGTGTATACCGCAAACCAACGCATAATGGTTTCTAGGAGGGCTATTCAGAAAATATTTTATTTGCAACAGTTAGCTACACCTTGGAGCTACTTCTCTAGATAGTCGCTGCTCGACTTAGACATTTCTCGCAGCATCGCACGGACTTTCCAATACCCTTATCATAGAAGGCAGCCGTCTATGCTTTCCGACAATTCTCCACGCTGGTCTGCAGCTTGTTGTCTGTGCCAAAATGTTGGCTTCGTATACAGCGATTCATGTGGACAGAGATGAAACTAACGGGGAGCCAACTACAGGCTATGTTTTGGGCGATTAAACACTTCCCATCGAAAATGCTGCAGGAGCATGTTCATTGTCCCTGCAGAGTGCTGCCGAGAATTGTCATGGGGAAGGAAGCGCATGACAGTCATGGTATGTAGGCTGCATAGCATCAGGCGAAATCTCTCGCCAGGCCCTCATGATGGCGGGAGACACTTTTTTCTAGGCGCCTTAACGTGTTCACTGTGCTCTCAGAACTATAAAGGGTGATGTGACGCAATCTACGGGCATACTAGAGACATTACCGAACACATCTGTGCAAAGCTTCATCGGATTTTCACTGTGATTTTCATTTCGCGCCCGTTCGGACCTTACTTTTCGGGTAGCCCTCGTCTTACCTTCATGCCTCCAACTGCCGCCATCCCTCGTAGAACAACGTGCTCAACACTCTAGTACGCAGGGCATATTCCAGCTCAGACGAACAGTTTGGTGACAGGGCTGCGGCACTTGGAATCCGTCTTCCACCAGAATGGACATGGTACAGCAAGCGACAAATCCGGATGGCTTTGCGACGCAAGACCCCAAGAACGACACGGAAGACGGAAAGACGGCAGAAGAAGATAAGAAGACCGCTTTCATACCGTTTGCTGGCAATGTACAATGTGGCCCACAATTATTTATGTGATGTTTCAAACACTGCGGTAAAGATACTAGCAACACACCTTGAACATAAAATTGGGCATAAACGCATTACTCTCATACCTTTCCTTGGAAGAATTTTAATCCTTGTTCTCCACAGCATGGTCCACCAGTGCACCATCCAAATCGAGTCATGCCGGAAGACGAAGGGCAGCCTTGTCACAAGCAGCTTGATGGATCTGTACTGGTATCTTATGCAACTTTTCTGAGACAGCTGGCCCAGTGGCAGAGCATTGCACTGTCTGATGACTCCAGATATCTTCTTCATCATGCCGATGGGAAAGCGCGAATCTATCGTCTTCCAGGTGAACAGCTCCTTGACCTGTACTGTTGGACGGAGACAAGCTGGCGGCGGCTCCATTATGCCCTGGAGAACATTCACGGGGACACCCATTGGTCCAGTGGAGCTTATGCAAGGTACCATGACGGCCAAGGAGTGTCGTATATTGGTTGCAGACCGCGTACACCCCTTCGTGAAGACCCTGTTTCCAGACGGCAGTAGCATTTTTCAACAAGATAATGTGCCATGTCACAAGGCCAGGAGTGTGATGGGGTGTTTCGAGGAATACAGTGGCGAGTTCCAACCAATGTGCTGGCCTCCGAACTCGCCATATCTGAACCCAGTCGAACACACAACAATAAACGTGAAGATAATATTACTTTCAGCACTGTTCTTCAAAACATGAGATATTACAAAACCGGAAAACCATGGTTTGAGGATGGAGATTCTGTTGACACAAATATTAGCTGAGACGACTTAAAGCAAAACATAAACAAAATCAAAAACTGAAAGATACCACGAACAGGTACGTGAGCGGAAAAAAATCTCAATCACACGGCGCCGGCCGCGGTGGTCTCGCGGTTCTAGGCGCGCAGTCCGGAACCGTCCGACTGCTACGGTCGCAGGTTCGAATCCTGCCTCGGGCATGGATGTATGTGATGTCCTTAGGTTAGTTAGGTTTAAGTAATTCTAAGTTCTAGGGGACTAATGACCACAGCAGTTGAGTCCCATAATGCTCAGAGCCATTTGAACCATCAATCACACGGCAGCAGATCTTACAACTTCGGGTGAGAATCATTTCGATTGATTACCTTAGTGTGTGTTTGAGTACAAAAATATATTGAACCTCAAAATGCTATCGCTGTTCCCAGAGCGCCGATACCACGCAGTGTTAGCTATATTGGCAATCTCGTTATCATGCTGTAATGCTTCCTTAGTTCTCGAGTGGACAACCGGATTATCGTCTAAAGTCCATGATCTTTCGGCGGACAACCACCATCATCAGGTGGTACTGATGGTAGGAAGTACCTGCTAGAAGAAATAGGATCCCTCCATGCCCGCACAAGCATGGTGACCAACTCATAAGGTCTACTGTCACCTCTGCATTTGTTAGTAATATTACTCGATCAGATAACAGGAGCGGGGTCAGTGACGTTGTCCGTACGTCTTGTAGGATTACCCACTAATATGGACCCATCGGGAGTAAGTAAGTCGTCGAAAAGCTTGAAAGAAGATCTGGTTTAAGGGCGGAGGGAAAAAAGTGCCAAGGCAAGCGCCACGGAAAAAAAATCTGCAAAAATCTCGACGGGTAGAAAGAGCAGTAGCGGATTTCTTGCTGTCTGCGACAGATCATGTAAGGATAGGTTATGTTAGTAGTGGCCATCATGTAACTCTATTCCAAGTCATGCCATCTGATCGTCATAAAGATGTCGGTCCGAATCTGTGCGGCAGCACAGTGTGTTGCTGTGGAGTCCTGACAACCGCTCTCAGTTAGTGTATCTGTGTGCGGTTAGTAGGCCCGGTCGTTTATAGCCCGATTCACGAACGATGGCGGTTCGCGCAGGTCGAGGCATGGAGGGGAATTGTAGTGTTGCCGGTTCCTAGCGACAGTTGCGGTACGCGCATACATCATGCTTTGCGCATGAAGAAAGCGTGCATGCTGCAAAATAAGTCTCTCGCTCGCTTATGTAGAATATGTCGCTTATCACCACATCAGCAACGACAACTCCAAACAAATTGAATAAAAATTCATTAAATAATTCTACGTGGTTAGCACACTGGACACGCATTCGGGAGGACGACGGTTCAATCCCGCGACCGGCCATTCTGATTTAGGTTTTCCGTGATTTCCCTAAATCGCTACAGACAAATGCCGGGATGGTTCCTTTGAAAGGGCACGGCCGACTTCCTTCCCCATCCTTCGCTAAACCGATGAGACCGATGACCTCGCTGTTTGGTCTCTTCCCCCAAAGAACCCAACCCCAACTCAATTCTACGATCACGTTCAATTCTCGCAGTGGCTACGACATTCACAGCAGAACGCTATTGGACACCCAGTAGCCTTCGAAGAATGCGTGTCGTAGGTGCGCCGAACGAGCCTAAACTCGATCGTCGTCATTCGTGACTGCAACTATAGCGACGTCTTGTTCGCGGCGATGTTGTTGTCCGACTTGACTCCCGCCTCACGCTAGCTGGTACACAGTGGGAAAGTTCCGGCAGCGCAGATCCGTTGTCGGGCGTCGCGTTCTTCCACTGTTGCTGCCCCATCATCGAGTGCTGCCTCGGCGTCTTCGACAGCCTTCTTGACTTCTGGGTCGGTGAAGGCACTGCCGCAGGAGTCCCCGTCTGCATGGAGGCACTTGTCCCCGCATCCCACGCCACAAGGGCGGGAACAGGGGCTGGCACTTCCATCGTCGCTCTGTGGCCGATCATGAATTTCGCGTGAATTTGCCACAGTTGGTGGCAAGCCTCTCGCTCTTCGTCGGTGTCGGTGTCTTCTGCGTCGTTGCGGCCGCGGCCCCCACGCCCCCGTGAGCTTGGCTGTGGCTTGAGGTGGCCGGGCAGCCGCGCCAGTTGGCGACGTGGGGCCCGCCATACCGAACTCAAGTCAGGATAACTTCTCTACTGCGGGCACAGGTGCGGCTGTGATGCTGTCCAGAGCACTTTACGAACCGCGTAGCGAGCGGCAGTACTTGGCGACGTGGCTCTCGCCCTGGCATCTGAAGCACTGGGGCTGAGGGCCCATGCCGGATGGGAGAGCATCCGTAGTCACGGGGAAGCCCAGGAACTTCCGTAGAGAGAAAACATCGCAAGAGCAGACTGCCGTTTGCACAGCCACGCCATATAGCGGCGGTCTCCTTTTGGTCCCGTTATTCAGCCTCACAACTGCACTGTCAAACCCGGCGCTTAGGAGCCCTTCCTGGACTGCTTCTCCCTTGCCTGCGGCCCGTCGACAATATGGGCCGCCACAGGGCTCTTGATAGCCCTGTGTCGGCCATACTCGCTGCTTGCACGGACATCAGCGCGTCAGAGCCGACAGACTTGACGACCGCTTCATTCTTGCATCAGCTCATCATTTGACCTATAGCTCTGTCCACCCGATGCCTTTGCACTCGTCGTACAAAGGGGGGACAGGCGTTTTAGAATTTTTCTCGGATCTTCTTGGCCCGATTGGCAGTCTCGCTGATTTGCACGATCGAGGGCCCATTCGTAGTAGCAGCTTGCCTCTGCCCGCATTTTGCCCATGCTGCAAGACGGAGAAACCGACAATGTTGTTTCGTTGTGAAAACAACGCACGATTGCTACATTCACCCACAAACACAGCACAACACTTTTCCCCCAGCTCTCCACGAAGTTGTGGTCTCGCTGTATTTATACCTTCCGGTCCAGAGTTCGGGCCTCCCCAGCCCTCGCCGTACTCAGTGGCGAGTATACATGTGGCTGTGACGATGGAGGAGAGAATCTGTTTCCTTCCGCCCACAATCCCTGTCATTTCTCGCATCAGGGTGTCACGTTTTGCTTTGATGGAGCTTAGTGTTGGCCCTTATATCTTGCTCGGTTGGAAACTAGTGACCCTGTTGATTACATTATCTATAACACGAATTTCAAGTGCTACCTTGATAATGCAGACCCAAAATTTATCGATGGTATCTGGAACTTTCATGTGTTCCTAATTGATTAATTCTCATAAGTTCTGGGGAGGGAGGCAATGAGCTCTGATGCCATGTTCAATCACATTCCTTAGGTTAGTTAGGTTTAAGTAGTTCTAAGTTCTAGGGGACTGATGACCTCAGAAGTTAAGTCCCATAGTGCTCAGAGCCATTTGAACCAACATGTGTTCCAGTAAGGACCTGCGAAATCCAAGTGCAAAAGTTGCCAGTATCCTTGAGATTTATTCCATTCAAAGAATTTTTGAGGTCGAGCTGACAGTTGTTCACTACAGGATTGGCACTGCGAGGTGAACCGTTCAATTTGTGCATCCAGACCGTGGCAAGTGGAATGACGTCTCGCCCATTGATTGGTGCGAACGACCCCAGTGACGTTGGTGTACCAAATTAAGCACTTCAAGCTGGAGAGCCGGGGTACCACAACACGTCTCTGGTCATTATCGCCCGGAAGCAAAATGACACCTTGGTGAACTGCAAGGGCATGCCGACGAGCAAAATATTGGCAAACCACAGAGCTACGAATCTGTCTAGCTGAACACGGCCAACCAGGGCGGACAATCTGCAAATCAGGATCCGCTGCCGTGACCTTGGCAATTTTCCGGTGATTAATCGGAAAGCAATGCAAAATATCTGCGTCTTGAGCATCAATGTAACAACAAGAAGTAGAGGACTCATCGAATGCGAAATCTGGGCTTACAGGGAGCGACAAAAAGCATCTACGTTGGCATGCTTAGAAGTGGGCCGATACAAAATCATATATTGGTAATTTGACTAAAGAAGAGCCCACTGTTACACTTTCTGCGCTTTGCGAATTGGGACTGACTGAGAAAGGCTAAACAAAGATTGTGGAGATTTATGGTTAGTCAACAACTAAACTTCTATGCCAAAAGATACTGCTGAAACTTATTGACACCAAAGACAATGGCGAGAGCCTCCTTTTCAATTTACGTATAATTACAATGAGCTTTGTTTAGAAATTTCGAAGCAACGGCAGTCAGCCTGTCAACACACCAAATTTATTCTACAATACTGCACCGATTCCTTAAGACGAAGCTTCCCCAGCCAAGATCACAGATTTGGCTGGATCAAAGTGAACAAGGCATCGATCACTAAGCAAAGCATCTTTCAACTTCTGAAAAGCAGACACACCCTTGTGACCAACCACACGGAACATGCTTCCTGCGCAAGCGATTCAAGGATGCCGCGATTTGAGCGGCGTGAGGGATAAATCGGATGAAGTCATGAGTTTCCCTAACACGGACTACCATTCCCATACATTGTGTGGGGGTGGAAGATCACGGATAGCAAGCAGATGTGATTGCAATGGGCGAACATCCTGGCTGTCAATGACATATCCTAAGTACTCTAGTTCAGTCTGAAAACACATATTTGTCTGCTGCATACGAGACATGCTGCGGACAACATTTGAAACTCAGTGCGAAGATTGCCAATGTCATTTGAGGCGATTAATGTCATTCAAATAATTCGTGCAAAAAGGAAGTTTTTAGTCAGCTGCTCCAGAAAACGCCGAAATATGGCGAGTGCAGAAAATTTGAAGAGACCCAATGAGTGTTAACGACAGAATTCTGCGACTGCTCATCCAGAGGTATTTGCAAGTAAGTGTCTCGCAAATCAGTTTTGTAAAAGTAATTACCGGCACCCATTTTACCCATCTATTCTTCAGTACGTGGCAATGGATAACTGTCGATGACAGTTTGAGGATTTACAGTTTTCTTAAAATCGGCGCACAACCAGAGTCTGCCGGACGGCTTCTTTACAATGACTAGAGGGGACGCCCAGTGACTGGCAGTAATGGGTACTACGACCCTACTGTCTTGCATAACAGTAAGTTCCTGAGCCACTTGTTCTCGAAGGGCCTTAAGGACGAGACGATCTGTAACGAAACGTGGCTTTGCATTGTTCTCTTTTGTGATATGAGCAACAAAATTCTTATCTTTGCCTAAATTCTCAGAAAACAAATCCTGAGATTCTACACACAACTTAGCAACACTCTCCCGAGGATCAAAGGAAGAAACAGAAAGTACCGGGTGATCAAAAAGTTAGTATAAATTTGAAAACTAAATAAACCACGGAATAATGTAGATAGCGAGGTAGAAATTGACACACATGCTTGGAGTGACATGGGGTTTTATTAGAACAAAAAAAAAAACGAAGTTCACAAAATGTCCCACAGATGGTGCTGGACTGCAAAACGTCAGTGACTGCGCATGGCAATCGTGTATAAAAGGAGCTGTAATGAGAGAGAGAATCAGATGCGCCAGCAGTCGCAGCATGTTGACGTTACCTGAAATGATGCTTTTAGTGAAGCTGTGTTATCAGAATGGGGAATGTGCTAGTTCAGCGTTATGATCCTATAGCCATAGGAAGGGGATTCGAACGGGTAAAGGTCCGTTGACAAATGCAGCTGTGGCGAGAATGATTTCGAAGTTCGAAGCCACGGGTTGTTTAGACAATAGACCCCGTAGTGGCCGACCGAGCACAAGGAGTAATGCTGCTGAGACAGTTCAGGAAGAAATGGAGACTGTAGCGGGTTCGTCCATGCACGGGGAAGTCAGCACTCGTACCGGCATCCCATACACAACTGTTTGGTTGGCACTGAGGCGTACCCTCAGATGCCATCCGTACAAAATCCATTTAGTGAAGCGGAGGACATCTGCGGTGTGGGCGTTGCAAAAGATGGCGGAAGATGACGATTGGTTGAGTAACGTGTTGTGGACCGACGAAGCTCATTTCACGCTCCAAGGGTCTGTCAACGCCCACAACTGCAGAATTTGGGCTACCGATAATCCTAGAACTGTCGTGGGAACTCCATTGCACGACGAGAAAGTCACGGTGTGGGTTGGATTCACCACATCTACCGTCATCGGGCCTTTTTTCTTCGAGGAAATGCGTGATTCTGGTTTTGTAACTGCTACCGTGACAGGTGAGAGATACGCCGATATGTTACAGAATCGCATCATCCCCAACTTGGCTGATAAACACCTGCTGGAACGTACGATGTTTATGCATTATGGCGCTCCACCCCATATTGCTAGACGCGTGAAAGATCTCTTGCGCGCGTCGTTTGTTGATGATCGTGTGCTCAGCAGCCACTTTCGTCATGCTTGGCCTCCCAGATCCCCAGACCTCAGTCCATGCGATTATTGGCTTTTGGGTTACCTGAAGTCGAAAGTGTATCGTGATCGACCGACATCTCTAGGGATGCTGAAATACAACATCCGACGTCAATGCCTCACCATAACTCCGGACATGCTTTACAGTGCTGTTCGCAACATTATTCCTCGACTGCAGCTATTGTTGAGGAATCATGGTGGACATATTGAGAATTTCCTGTAAAGAAAATCATCTTTGCTTTGTCTTACTTCGTTATGATAATTATTGCTATTCTGATCATCAGATGAAGCGCCATCTGTCGGACATTTTTTGAAAATTTGTATTTTTTTTTTCTTCTAATAAAACCCCATGTCATTCCAAGCATGTGTGTCAATTTGTACCTCTACATTATTCCGTGATTTATTATTATACTGACTTTTTGATCACCCGGTACATTTTCCTAAATGATTAACCCAAACAAATCAAAAGAGTCTAGACTAAAAATATTAGCAGTGCCTTCGGAGGAATGCACTGTAAATGTCATTGTCTTCGTCAAATTTCTGAAAGTCGCAGGAAGGCTACAAGAGCCCAAGACACGAATGTCTTGGCCTTTATATGCCATAAGCGTATTGCACGACGTGCACAGCTTAGATTTGGCAAGGTGTTCATAAGTGCTACGGTTAAGTAAAGTCACTGAAGCGCCAGTGTCACGTTGCAAATGAACTTGGTTCAAATTGATCTGAGCACTATGTGGCTAACTTCTGAGGTCATCAGTCCCCTAGAACTTAGAACTACTTAAACCTAACTAACCTAAGGACATCACACACATCCATGACCGAGGCAGGATTCGAACCTGTGATCGTCGCGTGGTTGCAGACTGTAGCGCTTAGAACCGCTCGGCCTCACCGGCCGGCCCTCCAAATTATCTAATGCACTTTCGCAAGAACCCTGAGTCAAGAATCTGCAGAACCCGTGTCCGGGTATTTAAGAATCTTTTACAAATTCTAAAGTGATAGTATCATGAACCATTTTATCACTGTAGTATTTGCCACAGTCACATTTGTATCTACACTCTCGAGTAAGGCCTTTAAATTCAGTCAGCCACTGACGATATGTCTGTCCTTATTGCTTACGCAACCTAAAGAACTTGTAACGGACAGCTGCCACTTGTGCCCTGTCCTTAAAAGACCGAGCGAGGTGGCGCAGTGGTTAGCACACTGGACTCGCATTCGGGAGGATGACGGTTCAATCCCGTCTCCGGCCATCCTGATTTAGGTTTTCCGTGATTTCCCTAAATCGTTTCAGGCAAATGTCGGGATGGTTCCTTTGAAAAGGGCACGGCCGATTTCCTTCCCAATTCTTCCCTAACCTGAGCTTGCGCTCCGTCTCTAATGACCTCGTTGTCGACGGGACGTTAAACACTACCCACCACCACCACCACCACCTTAAAATACTTCGTATTGCGCTCCGTCTCTAATGACCTCGTTGTCGACGGGACGTTAAACACTACCCACCACCACCACCACCACCTTAAAATACTTCGTAAGCGCCTGCAGTAGGTCCTCGCATAGGACTAGTCCAGGGCGGGACGTGAGAAATAACTTCACGCAAAGTCTATAAATAGCCACTCTTGCCGTTGCCAAGAAATAAGGATGTTTATGAGCATCTGGTATGTGATGTACAAGTTGAACTGTGCAAGGTACTCTGTCCAGTCCTCCTCCGCCTTTTCAGTCACGAAATGACACCGCGTAAGCAGGAGGTACGGGCGGTGGCACTACACTGGGTCAGGCATCTTGTGTGACGTCATCTGCACGGTCACGAAGCGATTCATCAGTTGTGCCACTTGTTGACTCAAAAAGAGTAAACCGAGTTAGATCAACTGCAGGCAGCTCAGCAGGCGATTGCGGCATAGTAGCCACCATGAACAAATGCAGCAAGCAACCTCGAAACCTAGAGCATAAACAGCACAACCAACCCAAACACTGGCTACTCACATTAGAAGCAACCGAAGAAAACAACCAGTAACAGCAAAAACCAATCACATAAAAGATAGAACAGGAAGAAAGCAACTCGAAGACTGCCACACGTAGGCTCGATAACTCATTGCCAGATGTTGTGCACGACTTCACACACAATGGTAAGGAGAGGTGGACTACAGAGTGGTGCAGCAACTGTCGTCATAAGAAAGCTTGACTAGAGCACAAAATATTAGCGAACAAGTTAACACAGCAAACAGAAGATTTACTTAAGTTGTATTTCTCCATGCGAACGAAAACGCATTACAAATAATGCGACAAGAAATTGACTGAAGTTCGAGAATGCTGTTCCGATGAAAACCAGAAAAGACACAGAGGAAAGGATATTTTATTACGCAACACTTTCCTGAAACATGTTTTTCATTGCCGAAAAAATTCTTTATTGAGAAATTCTCTAACGCTACTTGCTCCAATCGGAATCCGAATTATATCAACAGTGTTTTCGTCATCCTCCTTAAAGACAGAGGCATTGATATGTACAGGAGAAAGGTAACTTATTTCGTGCAACTGGTATGAAGACATTTCGAATAAAATGCTTAAAGTTATTCTTTCCCATTTTTCCCGATTTTGATAGTCCATTACACGATTTCGCAACTAAAGATTCCTTTCTTTTTATTTTGGTGTTAATTTGCCTTGAGGTTCCTAACGGTAGATATAAAGCTGCAGAAACAGTAATCTAATCACACTTATCACTGGCGTTATTGTAAATGAATGTGTCATAGCATTCATCGATAGCACAACCGACTCTAGTTTTTTTGTCCCAAAATGATACAGTGCGATTTTCATGCAGTTCTTTCACAAAATTCGACTGATGGGCTATATCCCCAGCAAATTCAACAATAATAGCAAGCTTTGTTGTCACGTCATCTAAGAATTTCTCAATAGCACTGCCTATCAAAGGCATCTGCTCTACACGTTGATCCAAAGTGAGTTTAGTAATTTTGCGATCTCCTATTCCGTAATATTTTTTTTTAATTTGCTTAATCAGGTCGACGAAGATTGGAAACCAACAACTTTCATCTCACTTGCAGTTTGGAGGGTTCAGTCATGTAGATCTTCAGTAATGGTGCAGTATCTGTCACGAACAGCTCTTGATCTTTTGAATAAGTGTTTCTTTCACATTTACGCGAGTTTATTTTGGCGCATACTTCTTACTTCGTATAAATCTGTCCTCTACTTTTACATGTTCAGATTTTACGAAACGAAACCGGCTTTGCACACTGCTTAATTTTAGGCGTTATCTCCCTCCTTTATTAAACCAAAAATTCACTGCCTGTTCTTTGCCACTGAAAGCTATGTTTGTACATGTTTTCTTTCTGCTGGGAAGGTATTCCTGTTACGAGATCTTACTGGAAGAGCAATCATCGTTAGAATCACAACTCACGGAATTGTCAGAGTTATTACCTATTTCTTCTAAAGTTTCCACAATTTCTAACGAAAAGTGGACTTCACCCAAATGAATAATCAAGAAATTAACAAACTGCGCATAAGTAGAACCTTAGGGAAAGTAAGAGATTTCAACTGCGCATCACATTTTTCATCTTTGCAAAACAAAGAATGTTAACTGAATTCTTCAAAAAAATGTTCAAATGTGTGTGAATTCCTAAGGGACCAAACTGCTGAGGTCATTTGTCCCTAGACTTACACACTACTTGAACTAACTTATGCTAGGAACAACACAAACACCCATGCCCGAGGGGGAACTCGACCCTCCGGCGAGAGGGGCCGCACAATCCGTAACATGGCGCCTCAAACCGCTCGGCCACTCCACTCGCCAACTGAATTCTTGATTACTATGAATCTCTAGAAACTGTGCAGATAGATGCTATTAGTAGACATATACGAAGAAAACACAACGAATATTAATTCAGTTTTTCTCTGTTTTTTGCACTTAACGAAATTCGCTTTGCAATTATGATCACGCTGTCTCATGTTATCTGTTTACCCATACACCGTCAATCAAGTGTATGCGGCTGCTGTGTTGCACATGTGCAGTATTCCGCAGCTTTGGTAGAGTGTCCAATTCTCCAGCCGCCTCATGGATTTGGATTTGAAAATTTTCAATATTTAAAAAAAAGTTACTGTGTGTTTTAGTAGCTAAATTTTTGACGGTATATTTCTTTAGCTTTGTTCTTCCGGTATAAAAATATCAGGGCATGTTTCGACATGTTAGATTTGACCATTCCCTTATCAGTCAAATCCAATAGGCGCTTCAGTCCGGAACCGCGAGACCGCGACGGTCGCAGGTTCGAATCCTGCCTCGGGCATGGATGTGTGTGATGTCCTTAGGTTAGTTAGGTTTAAGTAGTTCTACGTTCTAGGGGATTGATGACCTCAGATGTTAAGTTTCATAGTGCTCAGAGCCATTTTCAAATCCAATAAACGTTTGGGGCCATTCCTGTGTCTCATAATGCTTGGATGCAATCGAAGTATACAGGGCTGTCCGCTCCGTGCAAGGCCGTAATTTTTCCTCTCTCAGTCAACAGCATTTGAAATAGTAGTTGGTAGCTAGCAGAGGATCATGTTTCTCACGTGTATACGCAAGATATGCGAGAGAACAATAATTTTTCCTTTTTATACGCAACGATTTCCTTATTTTCTCCCCACGTGAGTGAATTCCTGACATCTTTACAGAGCTGTTTCGTTAAGGAGACCATGCCTTGTTGTGTAACGTTTTGGTTCAAAATGGTTCAAATGGCTCTGAGCACTATAGGACTTAACTACTGAGGTCATCAGTCCTCTAGAACTTCGAACTACTTAAACCTAACTAACCTAAGGACAGCACACACATCCATGCCCGAGGCAGGATTCGAACCTGCGACCATAGCGATCGCGCGGTTCCAGGGTAGTAGTGCCTAGAACCGCTCGGCCACTCCGACCGGCTCAGTGGTAAACAGAGGCCCCCTCTGAACACTTCCAAGTTTTGCCTTGAGTGAAACCTGTTGTGAGCAAATTCTCTTGCTATTTACCATCAGTAATATTGTTCATCACACCGGCCGGCAACGTTTTAATAGTCATTGATTGTTTGTAACCTTGTCCTGCGGTTGGTTGTTCATGTGTTTTAGACAAGTTGGTCATGTCTTACAAAAATAATTTGTGATGCTAAAGCAAATCGCCAGTTTCCTCCAAGCAATTTTCCGCCACCTGCTCGCCAGAATTCGTTTCCGTTGTTCGACGTCCAATAAATTACTATCTGTGCCGCGATTTAATCGCTCATCCTAATTTGTAAAGTGGCAGAGAAGGAAGCTGAACTGGAAGTGTATGCAGAAGTTTAATATTCCATTTAGTCTATCTCACCAGAAGCTGTTTTAAACTTTGTATACTCGATAGACGTGCCGGGTGGTTACGATTAAAGTACAGCTACTCACAGAGTTCCATTGTGGGCTGCAGTAATTTTCGTATGGTATCGAAACTCGGTAGATATTCTAATGCATTAATGCGGAACCGATTTACGCTGAAAAAAAAATTAATTCCAGTTTTGGCCACCACGTGCAAATCCGGCGCTGTGAATGCAAGATAGACATATAGAAATGTTTCCATATGTAATGAATTAGGAATAGGATGTAGCTAGAAAAGGTCAAACCAGTGAGAAAAGCATGTTGTTAATTTTATTAGTAACTACCGCTTACACAATTTGTTCAATATGAACACCAGAGACATCGATGAGATGCTGCATCCACAAAACAAAGTGTTCAACAGTTGTTCGCAGCAGTCCCGATGGAATCTGAGCAAAATGTTCCTGTATGCTGGACTTCAGATCAGGTAGGAGAGCAAACGTGTACCTGGTAAAAGCATTCTTTTAGATATCGCTAGAACCAAGAGTCACATGGGTTCAGATCAGGTTATCTTGCAGGCCATGCATCGGGAAAAGCTCTGGAGATAACATATTCGTAGAAGATTTGCGTAAAGCAGAGCTTTCGCTGGGCGAGCGACATGAAGTGTTGATCCATCTTGCATGAAAACAGTGGTTTCCACACAGCAGGGCTCTTGCACCACAAGAGTCACGTGTTGTACCAGGGAATCTCGATAACGTGACAGACACTCTGGGCGAAGTCTCTTCAAAGAAGAATATACAGAGAGTAAATATGCTTGCAAATCCAACCAACACAGTCACAGACGACTAGTGCAGTAGCTCTACGTGCACAACTCGCGTTTTAACAGTAGCCCAAATTCGGAAGTTCTGTGTATTCACTGCACCATGTAGTGTAAAATGTGCCTCGTCACTCCACAGAATATTACTCATCCACGTGTTATCTATATCTCCATCTACATACATACTCCGCAATCCACCATACGGTGTGTGGCGGAGGGTACCTCGTACCACAACTAGCATCTTCTCTCCCTGTTCCACTCCCAAACAGAGCGAAAAATGGCTGCCTATATGCCTCTGTACGAGCCCTAATCTCTCTTATCTTTGTGGTCTTTCCGCGAAATGTAAGTTGGTGGCAGTAAAATTGTACTGCAGTAAGCCTCAAATGCTGGTTCTCTAAATTTCCTCAGTAGCGATTCACGAAAAGAACGTCTCCTTTCCTCTAGAGACTCCCATCCGAGTTCCTGAAGCATTTCCGTAACACTTGCGTGATGATCCAACCTACCAGTAACAAATCTAGCAGCCCGCCTCTGAATTGCTTTTATGTCCTCCCTCAATCCGACCTGATAGGGATCCCAAACGCTCGAGCAGTATTCAACAACAGGTCGTATTAGTGTTTTATAAGCGGTCTCCTTTACAGATGAACCACATCTTCCCAAAATTCTACCAATGAACCGAAGACGACTATCCGCCTTCCCCACAACTGCCATTACGTGCTTGTTCCACTTCATATCGCTCTGCAATGTTACGCCCAAATATTTAGTCGACGTGACTGTGTCAAGCACTACACTACTAATGGAGTACTCAAATATTACGGGATTCTTTTTCTTATTCATCTGCATTAATTTACATTTATCTATATTTAGAGTTAGCTGCAATTGTTTACACCAATCACAAATCCTGTCTAAGTCATCTTGTATCCTCCTACAGTCACTCAGCGACGACACCTTCCCGTACACCACAGCATCATCAGCAAACAGCCGCACATTGCTATCCACCCCATCCAAAAGATCATTTATGTAGATAGAAAACAACAGCGGACTTACCACACTTCCTTGGGCACTCCAGATGATGCCCTCGCCTCCGATGAGCACTCACCATCGAGGACAACGTGCTGGGTTCTATTATTTAAGAAGTCTTCGAGGCACTCACATATTTGGGAAACAATCCCATATGCTCGTACCTTAGTAAAGAGTCTGCAATGGGGACCAAGTCAAACGCTTTCTGGAAGACTAGGAATATGGCATCCGTCTGATACCCTTAATCCATGGTTCGCAAGATATGTAAAAAAAGGGCGAGTTGCGTTTCGCAGGAGCGATGCTTTCTAAAGCCGTGCTGATGCATGGACAGCAACTTCTCTGTCTCAAGGAAATTCATTATATTCGAACTGAGAACATGTTCGAGAATCCTGCAACAAACCGATGTTAAAGATATTGCTCTGTGATTTTGGGGATCCGTCCTTCTACCCTTCTTATATACAGGCGTCACCTGCGCTTTTTTCCAGTCGCTCGGGACTTTACGTTGGGCAAGAGATTCGCGATAAATGCAAGCTAAGTAAGGAGCCAATTCAGTAGAGTACTCTCTGTAAAACCGAATTGGAATCCCATCAGGACCTGGCGATTTATTTATTTTCAACCCATTCAGCTGCTTCACAACCCCAGGGATGTCTATCACTATGTCCTCCATACAGGAATCTGTACGAGACTCAAACGGCGGTATGTTTGTACGATCCTCCTGCGTGAAAGATTTCTCAAATGATAAATCTAAAACTTCAGCTTTCGTTTTGTTGTCTTCCGTTCCCAGGCCGTACTGATCAGTGAGTGACTGGATGGAAGCCTTCGACCCGATTACCGATTTTACGTAAGCCAGAATTTCCTTGGGTTTTCAACAAGATTTTTTGCTAAGGTATGACGGTGGTAGTGGTTGAATGCTTCGCGCATCGCTCTTTTTACAGCAGCACGAATCTCTACTAACTTTTACCTGTCCTCATTCTCTCTATCTTTCTTGTATCGCGAGTGCAACTGCCTTTACTTCCTGGGCATTTTCCGAATTGCGCTGTTAAACCACGGTGGGTCTTTTCGGTCCGTAACCCACTTTTTCGGCACATACTTGTCCAGTGCCTGGTTTACAATGTGTTTAAAATTTGCCCATAGTTCTTCCACGTCCATCGTACCGGAAGTAAATGAAGTCGATTCATTTACTAAGTGGGATGCTAACAACTGCTCATCTGCTCTTCCTAGTAAGAATACTCTCCTAGCCTTCTTGACCGACTTTTTAACTTTCGTAACCATAGTCGTAATTACGACATTATGATCACTAATCCCTGTCTCAACACTAACACCGTCGATGAGGTCTGGTCTGTTCGTGGCTACCAGATCTAAAATATTACCAATACGCGTTGGCTGTCGATTTAGCTGCTCAAGACACTTTAGTTCTGCCAGAAACCGAAGAGCAGATTCAGAGAATTGCTACAGATCATGAAGTTTCGGTTGCTGCACCATCTGGATCTTGTACGGGCACCAGTGTAAAATAGACGACAAGACGTTTCTGTACTGTTGACCATGGGAGGGACAATTCTCATGACACTGCACCAGCCCTAACACTACCTGGATCACATGATGCATGGTAGACTACAGCAACACCATCTTTGTCATAACTTCCCCCGTACTAGGACGCCTTCATCTTCCAGGTGCCACACCAAGCCCTCCAGTGTTTTCTAATTTCATTATTATTTTCTTTAAACCATTTAATGACATCGGGCTTCTCCTCAAGCTTTCATTCGGCTATACTTTCTCAATGCAGTACAGCAGTTGCCCTCTTTCACATAAAACAGTTTCAGTAACAGCGCACGGTCACTCTTCTCGATAGTGTTACAACTCCTTTGCAAGCTGTGTGATTCTTAGTGGAACTCTGTTGCTGTAGTTGCAGCATCAGTTTAGAATTTGGAAATTTGTGGTAAGGTGTTATTCTGACACAAAATTTTATCGAGAAGCACCGTCGTTCCCTCAAACCCCTGCCAAGTGCAATATTGTTCTTGTGAAAAAATGAAAACATGGCAGGTTATGGAGTAAATTTGATTTTTCTTTTTTAAATATAAGGGGTGATCAAAAAGTTTTCTTTCGAAGGCAGCACTAACCGCTTACCTACATAACGGTGCTCATATACCCGCATCGAAATCGCGGTGGGTTGGATATACGCTGCAGCAACACAAGCAAACGTAAACTTTTTGATCGCCTGTTATATAGCCAACTTAGATACGAACGTAATATTTACGACATGGAAGTGTGGGACCGGAGGGAGAGGTACGCAATAATTTGAACTCATCTATGTACGGTAGCACTGAAAGACCTAAGTCGAAACAAGGCCCCGGGAGTAGACAACATTCCATTAGAACTACTGACGGCCTTGGGAGAGCCAGTCTTGACAAAACTCTACCATCTGGTGAGCAAGATGTATGAGACAGGCGAAATACCCTCAGACTTCAAGAAGAATATAATAATTCCAATCCCAAAGAAAGCAGGTGTTGACAGATGTGAAAATTACCGAACTATCAGTTTAATAAGTCACTGCTGCAAAATACTAACGCGAATTCTTTACAGACGAATGCAAAAACTAGCAGAAGCCGACCTAGGGGAAGATCAGTTTGGATTCCGTAGAAATATTGGAACACGTGAAGCAATACTGACCCTACGACTTATCTTAGAAGCTAGATTAAGGAAACGCAGACCTACGTTTCTAGCATTTGTAGACTTAGAGAAAGCTTTTGACAATGTTGACTGGAATACTCTCTTTCATATTCTGAAGGTGGCAGGGGTAAAATACAGGGAGCGAAAGGATATTTACAATTTGTATAGAAACCAAATGGCAGTTATAAGAGTTGAGGGGGCATGAAAGGGAAGCAGTGGTTGGGAAGGAAGTGAGACAGGGCTGTAGCCTCTCCCCGATGTTATTCGATCTGTATATTGAGCAAGCAGTGAAGGAAACAAAAGAAAATTTCGGAGTAGGTATTAAAATCCATGGAGAAGAAATAAAAACTTTGAGGTTCGCCGATGACATTGTAATTCTGTCAGAGACAGCAAAGGACTTGGAAGACCAGTTGGACGGAATGGACAGTGTCTTGAAAGGAGGATATAAGATGAACATCAACAAAAGCAAAACGAGGATAATGGAATGTAGTCGAATTAAGTCGGGTGATGCTGAGGGAATTTGATTAGGAAATGATACACTTAAAGTGGTAAAGGAGTCTTGCTATTTGGGGAGCAAAATAACTGATGATGGTCGAAGTAGAGAGGATATAAAATGTAGACTGGCAATGGCAAGGAAAGCGTTTCTGAAAAAGAGAAATTAGTTAACATCGAATATAGATTTAAGTGTCAGGAAGTCGTTTCTGAAAGTATTTGTATGGACTGTAGCCATGTATGGAAGTGAAACATGGACGATAAATAGTTTAGACAAGAAGAGAATAGAAGCTTTTGTAATGTGGTGCTACAGAAGAATGCTGAAGATTAAATGGGTAGATCACATAACTTATGAGGAGGTACTGAACAGAGTTGGGGAGAAGAGGGGTTTGTGGCACAACTTGACAAAAAGAAGGGACCGGTTGGTAGGACATGTTCTGAGGCATCAAGGGATCACCAATTTAGTATTGGAGGGCGGCGTGGAGGGTAAAAATCGTAGAGGGAGACCAAGAGATGAAAACACCAAGCACATTCAGAAGGATGTAGGTTGCAGTAGGTACTGGGAGATGAAGAAGCTTGCACAGGATAGAGTAGCATGGAGAGCTGCATCAAACCAGTCTCAGAACTGAAGACCACAACAACAACAACAACAACTATCTAAGGTAATCATTATTCTTTTTCATCAATAGTGGCAGTCTTCTATAGTCTACTAACAGTGTGATAATAATCCTAGACATCTCTGAGATACTTTTATACTTTTATGGAGGACTGTACGCTAATTGGGAAAGTTCAGAGACATCGATATTTATGGGAACAGCAAGAATACTTTCCTGTTCTGGGGGGGGGGGGGGGGGGGGGGGGAGCGCCATATAAGAAGTCGAAATCGCCAACCTGCCTGTAAGATTGAGAATGATTGGTATTAAGTACGGGTCCATAACCCATTCTTAACACCAGTCACTCTAAATCCACAAAGTAAATTAAAAAATTGTGAACTACTGCAGTGTCTTTAAATTCGTAAGTGTCTGACAAACTTTCAAATAAATTTTCGTATCATGATGCTTGTGTGTTTGGATGTCAGTAATTCCAAGACAAGTAGCTTATCCTTCTGTTGTTTGACAGTCGGTTTTCTTTTAAAATTAAACTTCGGAAAATATTATTAAATTTACTTCTGTAGTAGCATGATTGCTGTATCATCGATCTAAATAACACAGTATCTTACATTTGATACATATCCTTTGGATGTCGGTTGACCGTTTTTTTTTTTGGGGGGGGGGGGGGCGGCTTCAAATGCGTTACACTATTGGGCTGCCATAATACCTGGGTCAGTCTGCGAAGAAAGTGTGGTTCACAGCTGAGCAAATTACGTTTGATACCGTTAGTTATTAAGTAGAGGATCGAAGGTGGTAATCATCGAAGCAGTAAGTGTGTTTCAGCAGCAACTTAAGCGTTGATTAGTAACCTAAAATTGACGTGAATGAAGAAACAGCCAGTGATGGACTGTACATACGGTATTCATATTAAATATGCTTTAATAGCTGAACCACCCGTGAAATGGTAATGGTAGCAGAGTAATGTTTGTACAGTATTTTTGTACTTCGCGCGTAATAATGCATGTTGTTTCATATTGTTGGATGTATCTAACAGCCAGTTATATCATGGAAAGGTGTAATCCGTAAGATATTTTAAGATGAAATGTGTTCCAGTTGTGTTTTTAAACAAAACTACCTTAGTACTCATAGTGATAATGTTGTAATCACAATCAGTTTGCCTTTAACCTGAGACTGGTAAGCTATGGGCTGTTGCTTCATCAGGTATTAATAACCCCACCACAGTAGGAGTACCAGTAAGTAGTTCGATAGCTGTAAGGAGAGTTATTGCTCGGACAGAAAATTGAAAGCGGCGTCTCCGTCTGTTTGCACGGTTCATTGTTTCACAAAGCATAACTCTTGCGGAGATTAAAGCTCATAAATCATCAGTGCTGGTAAGATACCAGTAATTATTTCGATTTTACATAACTAAATAAGATAATTTTCTTCGATAGTCATCCATGTAAATGAGCAACCTGTAGCAACACTTATGCCTGTATATGTAAAACTTATATAGTGTGCTGGTATTTCCCTTTATGGAATTTCTAACTGCTGAACAAGTAGCAGGTCTCCACTTGGGGCGAAGAGAAACTGTCATGGCGGTCTACCAAATACAAACTGTATACAGTTTGTCATGCAATGATACCTGTAGAATCAAATTTATAACGTGTTATTCTTTTTATACCATCGATAAATTACCCTTTTACTTGAAAGTCTGAGACTATTCCTTTTCCATTTTTTTATATGCAGATATCTTTGCCCGTTGAGTAGGGTCTGAAGGTATAGTACTATACCACAGTTGTATTTAAATTACATTTGTCTTCTCTTTTTTGAGGTCTTTGCCTTGTGTATTATGATATCTTCAATTAATAACACATTCAATTTTGTCCAAAATGGATACAGGTACTATGACTGCTGTAGAAAAATATACAATGGTCTCTTGGTGAGGGTGTAATGAAGACACCTCCTAGTGACATTTCTTTCTTTTATTTAAATTTAACAGATATCTGCAGATTTGTAAATGTGGTGTGAGGACTACAAGGTAAAAGTTGTCTGCACTGGTAACTTTGTGCTTATAAGATACCGTACTCTCAAATTTTAAGTTAATATTTTTCATGAAAATTTATCTGTTAGTAGGTATTAGAAAGGAGAACCATTATGAAGGACCGGGCTGTTTCTAGGCAGGAATTATGTGAGAATGCTATTGGCTCATAAAGATGGTAATGGTAAACCAAATTAGGCCTACGATATTTTAAGGGAGCTGGGCGATGCTGATGGACTGTTGAAAACTTGTGCAGCACATTTCACACATTTGCATGTTACAGTCATTGTAAGTATGGTAATGGTAAGTCCTGAGGTAACTAAAGAAAGTACACACAAGTTGTTTCTATGAAGAGAATTTTCAGTTCTGTCTCATAGCTGCCATTTATAGACAACTCATAGAGATAAAGATACTAATGACACACCACTTCACTGTCTTCCTCTAAAGATTATGCAGATTCCTCTCAAGAACCAAAACATTAATTATGTTTGGAAAGAATGTATTTATCTGTAACAAACATGTATGCATTATTTAACACCATGTTTGTTGAACAAGTGGTACACTTGCCTACCAAATAGACTATGGCAAAAATGTATGCTAATGGATGTCTTTACTTTTTATACTTCTGTTATTCTGCAACACATTAGGGATAATCATAGAAAAATAGACGTTAAATTTTTGTGTAGCATCCATGTTGCTAATTATAGATAGCAATTAATTCTATGGCAACTCCCTTTAGATAAACTGCATAGAGATAACATGCTGTATAGGGTATAATATTACTGCCATCCACATTTTCACTGGAGGAAAATTGTTGTCACCTATGTCGTTAAATGATTTACTCTCTGATCACAGATTTCAATGAATAATGTGTGGTCACTACATGAATCCTGCCTTTGTAATAAGTGTGGAGTAGGCCTATAAGAGTATAAAACAATTATTTTTGCTCAAATTTAAATATTTCAAGATGAGAAATTCTTATCACAGTACCAAAAATTCTACTGAAAACACATTTTAGTATTACAGAATGTGCAGATCAATAAATTACAGCAGGTGTGCCTAAACGTTTCTTCTGATGAAACACTTCGATAATCCTGGTTCTTTGACAGAACACCTTGTTTATTCGAAGGTTCATAAAAAATTTTAAAAATAAGAAAAAATAGTTTTAGTCAGTAATTACTTCAATTTTGCATCATAACTAATACCATAGAAATCATAATAAAATTTTTAAAAATATTAGTATCATCAAAATGTCAAAAATTGCCATGTTATTAATAGTCTTTCACAGAGCACTTATTCTCTTCCCATGAAACATAAGTTCTCCACAGAACACAATTTGGGAGACCCTTGGTTACAGTAACTACTACCTCATAATATTGCTTCCCAAAAGTATTCGTGAATCTTGAAAATGCCATGTAGCATGGAATTTAATTAAAGAAAAATCGTTTTACCAGTGTAAAGTGGGCAAGGTTTATTGTGACTGAGCTGTGAGGGAAAGTAGGAAAAGCCAGTACAAGCTTCTTACTGCATCACATGATGAAGAAATGTGCTGTTGTGTCTTTGGAGTAGAAAATTACTGTTCATCATTAATGAAACACCTTTGTTTGTTGATCAGTGGTAAATGGAAAAAACATATCCTTCCATAAGAAATCTCATTCCCTAAACTTTTAAGGTAATGTTTGTTGTATCTGGGCACAGGTTTGCTAAAATCAACAGGAAGAAATAAGTTATCCTACTTGTTTCAGTAGGTGAGACTGTGAAGACAGTTTAGGTTTGGCAAGCAAGTGACACATTGTCAGCTGATTTTCAAAACTGTAACACGTGAAATCTAATTCCTCAATTACGTAGTGTGGAAAGTTGTTTGAAATTTAGTTGGGACTTTGGATTGCTTCCAAATAAGGATAGTGGGAACTGTGTAGAATGTCATGGACACATTTCTGTGAAACATCACAAGAAAGTTGCAGATTTTGATTTTCGTTTGGAATTGTACTGCACCCAGTGTCTTAAGAGACCACCTGTAAGAAAGAATGTGCAGTTTGACAGTTACAAGTTATCCATAGAGATGAACATCATTTTGGTGTCTTGTTGATAACAGGCTCTCTTGTAGCAGTGTCTGCTTCTGCAGTCTCCCTGGTAAAGCACTCCGTATTGCCAGGCACAAAAGTGATAACAGGCAGCTATAAGTCATACAACATCTTAAAGAAGGAAGGATTTCAACATGAAGTTGTAAATTATTCTGTTGAATTTGTGTCATCAGATGATCCATCTGTCCACTCACAAAACACTGAATGCTTTTTGGAATCCATCAAATTTTAGATAAAAAGAGAAGAAAATCTAGAAGATAGGGATGAACTCTACCTCTTCCAATAGCTATATTTCCACAACTTGAGGATCTGTGGAAAAAATTGATGCTCCTGATACTCATCTGATATTTCTGACTGACATAGCTAGAATGCACCTGGGTTATGGTAAAAAAGGACTGCTGCTAGCAGCTTATACAACATGAGGAATAGTGCACTGAGAAGATGTTACTGTTGGTAATGTAAGTAAAGTTACCGCTTTCATTTATAATTAATTGAACTTAGTAAATGTTCATCTTTTGTTGTTGCTCTAGTAAATGCTGTAAATAGTATCCATAACTCATGCCACCAGAGTCATGTGGCGAACATAGAGTTGAACATTCGATATATATCATTAGTGGCCCGCACTTTTGATAGACAATCATTCTTGGAAATTACCTTTTTATGATTTTATTGTAGATCTTGTAATTGAGATAGACCATCTTGTATATCAGTACCAGTACTGCTTGTAGTAGTAATGAAGCTTTGGTTCCCATGTTTAATTAAAAGTCTGACAAGATAATATAGTGGACAAACAGTCATAGCCACTGACCTTCATAGTCTTCTTTAAAGGTGCCAACTCCAGTTCCAAGTTGTTGTCACCACTGATACAAAAGGCACATGAAGACAGAGTGTCGAGTACTACTTGCTTCTGGTCTGAGTGGAGATGTGAAGTGGCATCTAAATACCCATTTGTGTTAGCAGACTTTCTACACACTGTGTGTACTAGAGTGTTGTCAGAACCTCTGTATACCAACACATCTAGGGGCGGAAGAATTCTATTTAAGAAAACTGATAAACACATGAAGTTCTTCCTTGCTTTGTGGCCATATAACAAATGTGCATATTGCAACCACAGGAAAGCTTATTTTAAATTCTGTGGCTAGGATGTTCTTGGCAGTGGATGAGATCATGAGTCCCCCAAGTTTGAGCAATATGGAACCAATAACTTTCAACTGCTTGCATGATATTTAGAGAAATGCCTGCTATTTAGAAGGCTCCTGTATCCCCAACTCCAAAGTGCCTATTTTGGTAGCTGTATCACATCAGCAATATGGTTCATAAGGAAAGAGAAGTAGAGACTGATTGTGAGTTTTAGTTATAACAATGTGTCAGCATGCTGGTATAATAAGATCTTTCAACCAATTCAATTTCTACTCACTCTTAGGGTAAAAATTGTTGAAGACTGATGCCAGTGGGAAGCAATACACCAATGCTCATTTATATCAAAGTGGGGTTATTTGATGACAAACATTAGGTGATAAATTGGAACAAATATGAGTCTTCTCTAAAAGAAAAGGCTTCCAATTAAAAATAAAATACTTTCTGCATTGATGTGTGGAATCAATACACAGCACAAAATTATTTAAAAATCCTTTTCAGTAGTTGAAGGCACCACAAGTTAAATAGTATCTAGAGACTGCTACGTTGTTACATCAATTACTGAATATTCATGGGCAGAGTAAATAAAAAATAAATAAGAACACATGGTGCAATGTAAAGCCACTGGGGATGGTAACATAAAAGGATTATATCAAGCCTGAAGATATCAGTATGTACTGATAATTACCGATGAAAATCATAGGAAATATTATAAATAACTGCTAGCAAGCATTCTCATAGTTTGTAATGCTCAGAAGCAGAAATTTCATTAAAATATTGAATCTTCAGCTGTGCTGTAAGACATTGAAAAAAATACAGTCACATATTTGGCACTATGAAAATCAAAACACATCAGAATAAAAATTTTTAATAATTCTGAGATATCATAGACATATGAGTACTGCATAGTGAGTAAAGCATTCAACAATGTAATGTAATGATACCAATACCAAAATAATGACTTGCCAAATTAACTACAAAGCGATCCATCAGAAGTGATTTAAAACAGAGCCTTTAGCCAATACACACCATTGATGACAATGGATGAAGAATATCATGTGAGAAACTGTTTGTGTAAACACTGATACACTACGTGTTTTGGTATCACAAGCAGCCACCAAAGTTCGAAGAATGTCTCTGACATAAAACTAATGCACTAAATGTGTCATGGTGGGTAGCTGTCAGAGTGAGTAAAGAGATAGAAGTTGTCAGTTATACTTTAGTGTATGGATTAACTATTTGTCTTCTCATGTTATACTGTTGGTGCATACTATTCACTGTCAAAATATTGCACTGAATACCACAACCTTTAAAAGCCATGGTCATGTCTGCTTCCTCTGAACTTTGAGCTGACTTCCACAGCCAGTTATGTGGGGCCCCAAACAATGTGGACTCCAAATAATAGTACACAGTTAATAGAAAATAATATGTTTGTTGAGCGGTTCTGGTGCTACAGTCTGGAACCGCGCGACCGCTACAGTTGCAGGTTCGAATCCTGCCTTGGGCATGGATGTGTGTTTTGTCCCTAGGTTAGTTAGGTTTAAGTAGTTCTACATTCTAGGGGACTTATGACCTCAGCAGTTGAGTCCCATAGTGCTCAGAGCCATTTTTAATATGTTTGTTATGTATAGCATAGCAAACATTCTAAGCAGACAGTGTAAAGTGACGAAACATCTCTGCATTGTGTTACACAACTTAACTGCAAGAATTTGGATCACACTGAAGAGATTATAAGAAGATATTTTGGGAACATTTAATTTTACTCACTAAACACCAGAATTACAAAATATGTACTGACATGCCAATAATGAAACCTCATTTGGCAGACACTCCAAGAAAATAGAAGTACAGGTGGTGGAATGAAAATTGTGACAAAGTACTTGAAAGAGGATTAAAATTCTTGAACAGGTGTAACTCTAAAAAGATTTCAAGAAACAGCCAAGATTATAAGAGAGGAGAAGAGGAAATATGACAGAACTAGGGTGGAAAAGGTGGAAGAACAGTTCTAAAGGAACAACATCAGGTAGTTTTACAGGGCCTTCAAAGGGGAGCTATAGGGGTGTGAGGATCAAGTCAATCCAACATTTGGTTTGTAGACATTATACATCAACTGCACACCACCAGAAGCTAAGTACTTAATTAATCAATACACAATACTGTAACTGACAACTTATCTCTCTCTTTCTTCCATGTCACTCATACTGCAACAAATGATGGCACTTTCAATGCATTATCAGAGACATCACAAAAACTTTGGTGGTTACATGTGATACACAAACATCTAATGTATCAAAGAGTACACATACATTTTCTGACATGATGTTCTTTGTTCATTGTCATCAATGGATGTGTATTGGTTAAAGACTCTGCATTTGTATCATGTTTGATAGATGACTTTCAGTTAATTTGTCAAGTCATTCACTGTTATTGGTATTTTTTATGTTAGCTGTTGAAAAGCTTTACCATAATGCAGTACTCATTTGTCTGTCATTTTTTGAATTATTTTCAATTTTCACTCCTCTATGTTGATTTTCATAGGGAAAAACTTGTGATTATATTTTTGCTGTGTCTAACAGCTGGATATACATTTTAAAGAAAATTAAGAGACATTATTTTAATGAAATTTACGCTCTCTACTGTTTCTGAGAATTACAAACTTCAATAATGCATGCTAGTTCCTCAGATGTTTCATGATAATAGAGACCTTAGGGTTTGTTTTTATTTTTAATGTTACTCAAATGGCTTGGATACCTAACTGATATTGATATTTCTGCAAATACTAACTGTATGCTGTGAGTTGTTCTACATGTTATAATTTATTTGTGAGTGACTTTTGATATGGATATTGTAGGGTCTCTGGATACTATTTCATTAGTCATGATTTAAAATACTGAAATGCATTTATAAATAATATTGACCTATGTGTTGAGTCCAAACTTATGTGCAGACAGAGTGTATGTAACTCAAAGCCTATTCTTTTGTCATAGAATCATATTTTGTTTCTACTTATCACCTTATGTTTATCATTGAATGCCTCTAGTTTGCAGTTAATCTTCATTTCTGGATTTTTAGTGAGGCTACTTAATTTAAACCTGGGTAAAAGTGTTGCTCTTAACATTTTTTAAAACAGAACTCTTCTGTTATCCTCAGCTGTGACAAAGACTAGATAAAATCAGTAGGCAAAGTGGTTACTGCAGTCATGATTTATTCCTCTTGTGAGTTTTCTCGAGCACTCTAAATACAATAAGACCAGTGCTGATACTATACCATTTCCTTTTTATTTATCATGGCAGGAATTCAGCTTTGCCGTAGCTATGTCAGCAGATTTTTTTTAGACATGTGCCTTTTTTTTGCTTGATACAAATTACATATGTTTCATCTTTTCCATTTTCTGTTTGCAAAATAAAAAGGTTACATACTGTTAACTGTTGAAACATGTTGCATATATGAACCATTCATTGTTACATACATGAGTACATGGTTTCAGGTTGTGTACATGCATATAGCACATCAAATCCAGATGGCTTGGCTGTCGTTGTTGTCTTCAGTCCTGAGACTGGTTTGATGCAGCTCTCCATGCTACTCTATCTGGTGCAAGCTTCTTCATCTCCCAGTACCCACTGCAACCTACATCCTTCTGAATCTGCTTAGTGTAGTCATCTCTTGGTCTCCCTCTACGATTTTTACCCTCCACACTGCCCTCCAATGCTAAATTTGTGATCCCTTTATGCCTCAGAACATGTCCTACCAACCGATCCCTTCTTTTTGTCAAGTTGTGCCACAAACCCCTCTTCTCCCCAAATCTGTTCAGGACCTCCTCATAAGTTATGTGATCTACCCATTTAATCTTCAGCATTCTTCTGTTGCACCACATTACAAAAGCTTCTATTCTCTTTTTGACCAAACTATTTATTGTCCATGTTTCACTTCCATACATGGCTACAGTCCATACAAATACTTTCAGAAACGACTTCCTAACACTTAAATCTATACTCGATGTTAACAAATTTCTCTTCTTCAGAAACGCTTTCCTTGCCATTGCCAGTCTACATTTTATATCCTCTCTACTTCGACCATCATCAGTTATTTTGCTCCCCAAATAGCAAAACTCCTTTACTACTTTAAGTGTCTCATTTCCTAATCAAATTCCCTCAGCATCACCCGACTTAATTCGACTACATTCCATTATCCTCGTTTTGCTTTTGTTGATGTTCATCTTATATCCTCCTTTCAAGACACTGTCCATTCCGTTCAACTGGTCTTCCAAGTCCTTTGCTGTCTCTGACAGAATTACAATGTCATCGGCGAACCTCAAAGTTTTTATTTCTTCTCCATGGATTTTAATACTTACTCCTAATTTTTCTTTTGTTGCCTTTACTGCTTGCTCAATATACAGATCGGGGCTGCTTCCCTTTCATGCCCCTCAACTCTTATAACTGCCATCTGGTTTCTATACAAATTGTAAACAGCCTTTCGCTCCCTGTATTTTACCCCTGCCATCTGTAGAATTTGAAAGAGAGTATTCCAGTCAACATTGTCGAAAGCTTTCTGTAAATCTACAAATGCTAGAAATGTAGGTTTGCCTTTCCTTAATCTATTTTCTAAGATAAGTCGTAGGGTCACTATTGCTTCACGTGTTCCAACATTTCTGTGGAATCCAAACTGATCTTCCCTGAGGTCGGCTTCTACCAGTTTTTCCATTTGTATGTAAAGAATTCATGTTAGTATTGTGCAGCAGTGACTTATTAAACTGATAGTTCAGTAATTTACACATCTGTCAACACCTGCTTTCTTTGGGATTGGAATTATTATATTCTTCTTGAAGTCTGAGTGTATTTCACCTGTCTCATACATTTTGCTCACCAGATGGTAGAGTTTTGTCAGGACTGGCTCTCCCAAGGCCGTCAGTAGTTCTAATGGAATGTTGTCTACTCTTGGGGTCTTGTTTCGACTCAGGTCTTTCAGTGCTCTGTCAAACTCTTCACGCAATATCCTACCTCCCATTTCATCTTCATCTACATTCTCTTCCACTTCCATAATATTGTCCTCAAGTACATCACCCTTGTATAGAACCTCTATATACTCCTTCCATCTTTCTGCTTTCCCTTTTTTGCTTAGAACTGGGTTTCCATCTGAGCTCTTGATATTCATACAAGTGGTTCTCTTTTCTCCAAAGGTCTCCTTAATTTGCTGTAGGCAGTATCTATCTTATCCCTAGTGAGATAAGCCTCTACATCCTTACATTTGTCCTCTAGCCCTCCTTGCTTAGCCATTTTGCACTTCGTATCAATCTCATTTTTGAGACGTTTGTATTCCTTTTTGCCTGCTTCATTTAGTGGGTTTTTATATTTTCTCCTTTCATCAATTAAATTCAATATTTCTTCTGTACCCCAAGGATTTCTACTAGCCGTTGTCTTTTTACCTACTTGATACTCTGCTGCCTTCACTAATTCTTCCCTCAGAGCTACCCATTCTTCTTCTTATATATTTTTCCCCCATTCCTGTCAATTGTTCCCTTATGCTCTCCCTGAAACTCTGTACAACCTCTGGTTTAGTCAGTTTATCCAGGTCCCATCTCCTTAAATTCCCACCATTTTGCAGTTTCTTCAGTTTTAATCTACAGTTCATAACCAATAGATTGTGGTCAGAGTCCACATATGCCCCTGGAAATGTCTTACAATTTAAAACCTGGTTCCTAAATTTCTGTCTTACCATTATATAATCTATCTGATACCTTCTAATATCTCCAGGATTCTTCCATGTATACAACGTTCTTTTATGATTCTTGAACCAAGTGTTAGCTATGATTAAGTTATGCTCTGTGCAAAATTCTACCAGATGGTTTCCTCTTTCATTTCTCTCCCCCAATCCATATTCACCTACTATGTTTCCTTCTCTCACTTTTCCTACTCTCGAATTCCAGTCACCAATGACTATTAAATTTTCCTTTCCCTTCACTACTTGAATAATTTCTTTTATCTCATCATAAATTTCATCAATTTCTTCATCTGCAGAGCCAGTTGGCATATAAACTTGAACTACCGTAGTAGGCATGGACTTCGTGTCTATCTTGGCCACAATAATGCGTTCACTATGCTGTTTCTAATAGCTTACTCACACTCCAATTTTTTTATTCATCATTAAACCTACTCCTGCATTACCACTATTTGATTTTGTGTTTATAACCCTGTATTCACCTGACGAAAAGTCTTGTTCCTCCTGCCACCGAACTTCAATAATTCCCACTATATCTAACTTCCCTTTTTAAATTTTCCAACCTACCTGCCCGTAAGGGATCTGACATTCCATGCTCCGATCCATAGAACACCAGTTTCCTTTCTCCTGATAATGACGTCCTCTTGAGTAGCTTGGCTACCTAACTGATATTGAGATTTCTGCAAATACTAACTACATGCTGTGAGTTGTTCTACATGTTATAAAAAATACAGATCTTTGCAGTATACTGGCTAAGTCCTGAAGAAGTTGATGGTCCTTAAATGTTTGCAGTTTGTCAACACAAAATATATATTTTATTCTGCACTAACTTCACAAGAAATCTTCCAATGAAACCTCTTTTCGGTGTCATTAAAATCAGTTGAATGATTAATATCAACACTTTTGGATGATTGCTTTCTGAGCATCAGCACTGTCAAGGTAGCATCCCGAGATCAGCATTGATGACAAGTGCATCCCACATATCAGCACTGTAGCTGTAGTCACACAGTTGTGGGGTTCGCCAGTAGGTGTCTCGAGCTGCTTTGATGTAAAGGGTGACTGGAAAGACGATGTCACATACCTCTCTGGAAAAAGATGAAATGCGTTTCCTTTCATCTTTCCTATAGCTAGTGTATAATACATTATTTACCAAAGAAGACTAAAAGAAAAACATCTTCAAGAATACTGTTGAGGTGGAATTTTTTCTTATACAGCACAGCAGTATTGAATAGATTGCAAACTTAATGTAGTATTCAGAAGGTGTGCCTCCCACAGCAGGTAAAGGCTTATAGAGCTTTTTCCTGCTTTTGATTAACACAGCTCTCCCTTAAGTCATATTTTCTTATCCTTTGATGACTGTTTAAATGGTCTTCCTTATTTTACTTACCTCATCATTTTGCTGTATGTGCAAAAGAGCAATCTGGCTAGCATGTATTTTTGTCTAGGAACCTTTATACCAGTATACTCCCAGTTCAAAATCACAGATAACAGTGTATCTCAGGCCTGTTGCATATCTATAGTCATAAGCACAATTACTGTACCCCATGAGATATATTGATATTGGTACCTGACTTGGTAATAATTATTCTCAGCGTAGTTTATCAAGCCATAGAGCTACTGCACTGTACTCACAGTACAGTGAGTGTTCTATCTAATCTGTATGTTTGTGAAGTCATGAGTAAACCTTACACCATTCATTATTAAAATTACGTTTCAGTTTCAACTTTTTTTTCCTCGACAGACATACTTGATTAGTTTTGCTGATGGCTAATCCAGGTTTAAAAATGCTTCACTGTCAGTAACAATAACCAACTGCTTAGATGGATTTCTGACTCACTATTAAATTAAATGTAACTGAGCCAACTTCAAGCACTACCCTCACATCCACCATCACTGGGCGGCATGAACAAGCCATTGATCACTAAGATGTGATCAATGAAACTGTACGAGGTGAGGGGTTTGGATTCTGGGTTGTTGGGAAGGATTCCTTTGATGGCCCATGAATAGGTAGGTATACAATGGTGGCATATAGGTGTCTACATCTATCTACATCCATACTCCACAAGCCACCTGATGGTGTGTGGCGGAGGGTACCCTGAGTACCTCTATCACTTCTCCCTTCTATTCCAGTCTTGTATTGTTCATGGAAAGAAGGATTGTCGGTATACTACTGTGTGGGCTCTAATCTCTCTGATTCTATCCTCATGGTCTCTTCGTGAGATATACGTAGGAGGGAGCAATATACTGCTTGACTTTTCAGTGAAGGTATGTTCTCGAAACTTTAAAAAAAGGCCATACCGAGCTACTGAGCGTCTCTCCTGCAGAGTCTTCCACTGGAGTTTATCTATCATCTCCATAACGCTTTCGCGATTACTAAATGATCCTGTAATGAAGTGTGCTGCTCTCTGTTGGATCTTCTCTATCTCTTCTATCAACCCTATCTGGTACGGATTCCACACTGCTGAGCAGTATTCAAGCAGTGGGTGAACAAACGTACTGTAACCTACTTCCTTTGTTTTCGGATTGCATTTCCTTAGGATTCTTCCAATGAATCTCAGTCTGGCATCTGCTTTACCGACGATCAACTGTAAATGATCATTCCATTTGAAATCACTCCTAATGCGTACTCCCAGATAGTTTATGGAATTAAATGCCGCACAATGGATTTATGTGCAGGCTATGGCTTTAAATGAGAGTTAATTGTGGAAGAGGATGCAGTTGGTCCTGGTGACCAGGAAGGAGTTTTAGTTTAGGAGTCATTTGGACAGTGGAAAATTGGTGTTCAACAGAGTCAAGACCGTAAGGATTGGGGGGATTAGTGTAGAGGAAGGGTGTGTTGACAGTGATGAGCAGGTTGCTGAGTGGTAAAGGAAAGGGAACTGTGGCTTGACTACGTAACTGATACTGAGATTTGTGCAAATAGTAATTGTATGTTATGAGCTGCACCGCATGTTCTAATTTGTTTGTAACTGACTGTGGATATGGGTATTGTAGCAGTCTCTGAATGCCATTTCACTAGTCATGATTCCAAGTACTGAATGAATTTATAAATAATTTTGGCCTGTGTATTGACTCCAAACATATATGTAGAGAGAATATTTTTAATTGGAAGCCTTTTCTTTTATGCTAGAATCATATTTTGTTCCACTTTATCGTCTACTGTTTGTTATCGATTGCCTCCAACTTGTAGTTAATCTACATTTATTGATTTAAAGTTAGCTCACTTAATATTAACCTGCATGAAAATGTTACTCTCAACATTTTTTGGAACTGAACACTTCGGTTATCATCAGCTGTAACGAAGACTAGATAAAATCAGGCTGCAAAGTAGTTACTGGAATCATTGTGATTTATGCCATTTGTGAGTTTTTTCGAACACTTTCAATTAGGTAACGTTAAAAACCAGTTGAATGGTTAATATCAACACTGTTGGCTGATTTTTTTCTGGACATCGGCACTAACAAAGCAACACCCGAAGTTCAGTGTCAGTGGCAAGTGCATCCCACATGGTATCATAATAGTCATTGTTGGATGGCTGTGGGTTATGCCGGTAGGTGCCTCGAGCTGCCTTGACACAGTGGGTGGCTGCAGCAACAACGTTGGGAACCTTTCTGGAAAAAGTTGAAATGAATTTGGTTTCATCATTCCCATATCTAACCTGTGGCAAAGTCATTACTGTAGTACACTACCAGGAAAGTGTCTTCAAGAACATTGTCAAGGAAGAATTTTGTGAAGTTGTGTTTGATAGGAAAGTGCTATCTGTGGGTGTGCTTGGAAGTCTGCTGTTGATTCTAAGCTGCCCATGGGTGATGATCGCTCTATTATGGAACTAACAAAAACATTACCCAATGGTGAAATTTCTTAAATAACAGTACACATGTTTGTAGACAGAGCATTCTGCAGCGAATACCAAAGTTTTCTTTATTTTTTGGTATACTTATTTTTGAAAAAGGAATACTAGGTAGTTGTCATACGACACAGCAACGAGTGCAGATTTAATGTAGTACACAGATGGTGTGCCTCCCACTGCATGTAAAGGTTTCTAGTACATTTTACTGCTTTTGCATAATGCAGTTCTCCCTTATATCATATTTTCCTATCCTTTCATGAATGTTTTAACTGTACTCCTAATTTTATTTACCTCATCATTTTTCTGTATAAACAAAAGCACAATTTTGGATTTACTCTATATTTCTTGCTTTAGAGTTAGTTCATTTAATATTAACGGGTTAAAAGTGTTACTATTAACATGTTCTGAAACTGAACATTTCTATTATCCTCAACTATGACAAAGATTAGATAAAAATCAGCCTGTGAAGTAGTTTCTGCAGTCATTATGACTTATGCCACTTGTGAATTTTCTCAAACCCTCTGTTTAGGTATTGTTAAAAACCAGTTGAATGGTTAATATCAACACTTTTGGCTGATTGTTTTCTGGACATCGGCACTAATGAGGTAGTGGCCAAAGTTTAGTATCGATGACAAGTGCTTCCCACATGGTACCACAGTAGTCATTGTCAGAGTGCTGTGGGTTTTGCTGGTAGATGTCTTGAGCTGCTTTGATGTAGTAGGTTGCTGCAGCAACAATGTTGGGAAACTTTCTGGAAAAAGTCAGTTTGCATTTGCTTTCATCATTCCCATATCTAACATATGGCAAACTCATTACACAGTACACTACAAGGAAAGGATCTTCAAAAACATTGTCAAGGCAGAATTTTGTGAAGTTGTGTTTGCATATGAATAAATTTCTTCAGGGCTCAGTCAGTATAGTGATAAAGGAATCTGACATTTGGAAGACCTCTTTCTAAACATCTTACAAGAAATCAATAGTTTTTTGATTCCGTATTGCTCACATGTGGGTAACTCTTGATTTCAACCTCATGCAAGAAAATAAACCCACTGTGACTGTAGTACCCTCTGTCTTCTGTGAGTGCTACCAATGAATGTGCTTGGAACACTGCCATTGCCACTGGTCTTGACTGATCTCTCACGGAACTGACAAAAACTATACCTAATGGCGAACTCTCTTAAATAATGGTACACATGATTTTAGACAGAGTGCTCTGCATAAAATGCCTAAAATTTAAATTTATTTTGCTTACAATTATCTTTGAATAAGTAATACTAGATAGATCTCACATAACACAACACTATTTGGTAGAGTGCAGACCAGTGGCGGATACAGAAAAACCTCAAGGAGGAAATGCTAAAAATATATTGAGCTACCTTTACTTTTACCATAATAAAAATAATCATGTCACATGCCAAGTTTAAGAAAGTTTTATTTATATTGATTGTACACGTATACAAGACAATGCCATCTTATGATATAAAAAACTTACAATTGTGGTTCTCTTCCTTAAACAATGAATTTGATGCACCTATTCTTCCTGGCAAATTGGTTAATTACATCTTCAGTCTTAATATTTCTGCTTCTGAATGCAAACTGGCTTCCTATTTGGTGGATAGTCCGTAATTATAACGCTATGTATAGAAGGTTCTCTGTACAAGAAAACAATCGAATATTTGCGCCTTTTCTTGTACAAATGCCAAGGATCACTAGAATGGTCACGACTTTTCTCCTAGGTATGTGTTAGCTATATATGTGCCAGACAGAAACTTATAAAATATGATGACAAGGATGTGCATGCTACATAGGAAAGTACAACTACTCAATAACTTGATTCAGTCAAATTGACTGACGAAAGAAACAAACGAATAGTGTGCGGGCTGACTGGTGGGGACAGCAATGCTGGTGGCCCTGCAAAGGCCACATATGTATCCACCACTGGTGCAGACTTAACGTAGTACACAGAAGGTGTGCCTTCCACTGCAGGTAAAGGCTCCTGGGGCATTTTTCTGCTTTTGACTGATAGGTTCTCCTGATGTCATGTTTCCTTATCCTTTCGTGAGTATTTTAATGTTACTCCTAATTTTACTTACCTCATTATTGTGCTGTATGTGCAGAAAAGCAATCTAGTTAGCATGTATTTTCCTGTAGGCACTATCATATCCATACACTCCCATTTCAAAATCATAAATAATAGTGTACCTCAGACCCATGGTAGTTCAACAGTCATATTTACAGTTATCATTTCTCGTAAGATATATTGAGACTAGCACCAGACTTGCTAATAATTCTTCACAACATGGTTTATCAGGCCACAGATCTACTGAGCTGTACACACAATACACTGAGTGTTCTATCGAATCACCTCTACCTTTGTGGACCTCACATCATTCGTTACGAAAGTAGGTTCTCAGTTTCAACTTTTCTAGGTTTTTTGGCATAGCTACTTCATTACCTTTGCTGGCAGCTAATGCAGTAATAAAAACACTTCACTATCAGTGAAAATAACCAACTGCTACGTTCAATTTCTAACTCTCTAATGAGTTCAATATAAGTTAGCCTACTGCAAACATCACCTTTGGATAGATGCTGGTGTCAGGATGCATGTGCTTCAGCAATTTGTAGATGTGGATGGCATAACTCTCCTTCCTCTCGAGCTGCTTCATCTTATTGCCCTTTGAAATATTCTACTGCACCCTGCCAGCCTTCTTTGCTCCCTTCCCACTAGTACTTGACAGCATATGTAACATTCACACAACTGCAGCAGTGCTCCTCTCTAGTCAGCATCCCCCTTACAGAGTACATAATCAATACTTTTGGCTGATTGTTTTCTCGATGACAACAGTAACAAGGTGATGCCCCAAGTTCAATATTGATGGCAAGGACATCCTGCATGGTGGCACTGTAGTTGTTGTTGGAGTGCTGTGAGCGTCAGGAGGGGACAATCTGGACCAACAGTGCCTTGATGAACTTGTGGATAGTATGCCACGATGAATACAGGCATGCATCAATGCAAGAGGACGTGCTACTGTGTATTAGAGGTTAGAATTAAGCAAAGATAAACATGTAAACTTCTTGATGTATTGATTCTTGAATTAAACCATAAAACTATCTCGTTGACAGCTTGACAGTTTTTATACAGTTACATATACATTTTACAAAATTTTTTAGGACAGCTTTCGCAATAATTATGAATTAAAACACTGGAGTAGAGCTGTCTGCACAGGTTTGGTACTTGTGTCATTATATTTCTGTGAACAAAGGCACCAGTGTTTTTCTTCTATGTAGATGTTGCAACATGGTCTAAAAGGGATGAATGGTGGAACTGACTTCGATCACACTGTAGTAAATGTGGGGATACAAAATTTCTAACATTTCTAAGTTTATGACCTTTGTTCCCTTTCCCTCTATGTGTAGCACTTTTACATTGATTAGATATTTATGGTTCTCACTGAAGTGTTGTCCATACTTGAGCTTACATATGATATAGGTCTCTAAATGGAACCTTCTTGATATATGGGTACTGGGCCTAACATATTTTCAGGGCACCTTTTGTTTATGTTTGGAGGCTCAGAATATCGAAAAGTGATGAGACTATTAACAATAAATTAATTGCCAAGGCTGCCCTTTCTCAAAACTATTCTCAAAGAATCAGTTGTCCTTTGTCCATATCACATTGCCCACATTTGAATTATGGCAACTTTCTGGCAAGGAGACCTTTCAGAATTTAAGTTTAGTATTTGTATGTTAGTATCACCCATCTTCCAAGAATGCACCAATTTTGTTATCATGCAGCCAATATTAAAACATGCTTCTTCATTTCTTTTGGCACTGCTTCTTAGTATTCAAGAATCTGATGTCTTACTGTCTAATTGTGACTGAATTCTGTATACTTGAGACAAGCAATGGAAACTCCAGGATAGAATTACTGCAATATTATGAATGTCTTTGAAGGCTCATTTCATGCAGTTTCTTTAGTGTGTACTGTTTTATGTTCATCAGGTGCAACAACTCCATTTGGTTTTGTTCACTTTGTCTCTCCATTCATGTAATTTGTTTATATTATCCAGTATTTCACTTGCACTGGGAACATCACCTATCTTCTTCAGCTTCATTATGATAATCCTTGACTGCTTCACTACTCTCATTTCAGTCAGCATCAAAAATGTCGATCTCTGAGACCGGTTCTTTGTTTTCTGTGACTACTCAATGTTTCAAATACCAGAGATCAATATTGCACTGAAAAAAACCACATGCCGAGTGGATGCCACTGCTGTTGAAATCTATGTCACTGCTGTGTACAAATGTAGCATTTTCTTCAATGGAACACTTGTTCCAGAAATTCCTAATAGCGCTTGGGATTGTGGTTTTCCATGCCAGGCCTGCTGACTACTCAATACTGTGATTCTTTTGTATTGAGAGTTCTGGTTGGAAGCCATCAATAGTAAAGTGCCATTCATCACAGCTGTACACTTTATGATCATTTAAATTTTCATCTGCCATTACTTTGTATAGATTTTTAGGAAACTGTGGAGCAGATTCATTGTCACAGGGCATTGCGTCTCCTCCAATGGTCATTTGGTGAATTTCACAGTGACATTTCCATCTTGAAAACCATTCATTAAAAGCCATAACATATTTGTTCCATGTAAATCACAGTGAAATTTTTTAGTTTAGGCTTTAATAATTGGACTGGAAAGTGGCACACCTTCACCAATCTTTATTAAACCACCTTTATATACATTTGTAAAGTTCACTGTCTTTTCCTATTTTAGTCCTTTTTTGTCCATTCCCACATCACTTTCAACTGTGGTTGCAAAACTGCAAAGTTTCTTCTCTTCTTTCAGCTATCCTCTGACTGTTCCCCCAGCTACACCACACTCATGTGATAAACATGCATTAGTTACACCATTCTTCATATGACAAATAATTTTTAGTTCATCACTCACAAAATATGCTTTCCGATTCTGCAACGTTGTAGCAAGCACACAGAAATCTAGATAATGAATGAATAATTTATGATCCACATGATGGTTGTGCTCATTTCAGTTACTGCCAAGCACAGTTTCGTAGTTACTTTGTTGACTGTGTCACAGGGTTAACCGTGAGGTGTTCATTCCATGTTAACAGTAATTTGTATTTTATTTAATTCATCATTTTACTGTATATGCAAAAGAGCAATCTGGTTAGCATCAATTTTTCTCAAGGAACCTTAATACCTGTATACTCCCAATTCAAAATCATAAATAACATTGTACTTCAGACCCATTGCAGTTAACAGTCATCAGCACAGTCATCATCACCCCTAGGATATATTGATCTTGGCTCCTGACTTGCTAATGATTTTTAGCAACATATCTTACCAGGCCATAGAGACATTGAACTGTATTTGGTTGGTTCCCATAACACTGCCCCCTCCCCCTCTTTGCATATGAGTGATATAACTTTACTTTCCTTTCTGTTTGTCATCATAGACCTGCTGCGTATGCAAATGAAGTTTGATCTTGTGCATTATTTTCCATGAAGAGCTTTCATTACTTGGTGTCTCAAAAGAGAGAGATTAAAGACCGAGTGGTTTTCATGTATAGTCCACACCACTTGTCATAATTATTACGTTAATACTTACAACTTATCTATGCTAGATCTCAGACTGTTATTACCAAACTAAGGACAAATAATGCTTACAAGTTATTTAAATTAAATTTTTATTCTGAACTAAGCAAACTTGTGAATTATAAGCCATTTTTTTTAGTTTACAACTATTCCCAAATATGGGAACCAAGTAAAGATAAATACATCAGCATCACAATCTATCAGTTCCTAAGTTACACTATAAAAGCTGTCTTGTTAACAATTTCGATACAGTTACATATGCATTTTACAAAATTAATTGGATTAATTTTCACAATAATTATGAATTAACATACATTGGAGTAGAGCTCTGGGTACAGGTTAGGTATTTGTGTCATTATTAATTTATGACAAAAGGTACCATGTTCTTCTTCTATCTAGACATTGTGAGATCATCTAAGAGGAATGAATAATGGAACTGAACTTGTTCATTCTATATTAAATGTGGGGGTACACACATTTCTCAATATTTAATATTTCTAACTGACAAGGAACTCCTTGTGTGAAGGTTGCATGTTCACTCTTTAGTAAGGCTCATTTTAAAGTGTTGTGTTAACAATTATGACAAGAAAAATATTAGCTGCTAATGACTTCACCATGTGGATGAGGAGGGTGACAGAAAATGAGTATCCAGGAAGTGCAGAGATCAACCTTCTAGGGGATATATGTATTACACTTCCACAAAACAAACCAGTAACTTGCACCATATACACTGACTGAAAAATGACTTGCCACATTGATCCCAAAGGTTCACAGCATCAAGAATGAAGGTGAACTCCTTGTGAGTTACAAACAGTGCAGGACGTTCAGCTAAATATCCACTCTTAAAGAATGCATATAAAATCATGTTGGTGTAACTGGGTGATGTGAATTGATGGAATGTGATGGCATGCAACCAAATGTGAAACAGTCTGTTTTGGATCTTATCATGATACTTGCAATAATATGTTTCATTGGCATGAAAAAATAAAATAAAAACACTTCCAGAGGCTGAATTTGCCCAATGGTTCCAGCTAATATGAATTGCAATGTCACATAGTTTTCTGGTGGGATAATTTGCTCTAAAGGAATATGATTTTCATATGCAGACCAGAAATTAAGCAAAAGCAAGTTATTTTGACCAGCCATTTGCCAAAAGCAGTGCCCATATCATAGCTCTAGGTCTCTTATCCCCATTTTCCCACTCTTGCTTGCTGTGACGTAAATATTCCATACTGCCCTTGCAAGATCATGCACACAAAGAAGAATCATAAGAGATAGAGCACCTCCAGCTTCTTCCACCATAATGAATAACTTCCCAGCCAATTTATCATTCAGATTAACAGTAGCCATAATTGTATGTGAATGCATAAAGGCACTGATGTTGATTGACCTTGACAGAACTCTTTTGGTACCTCTAATTTCCAGGGTTCTTTTCCTATGCATTTCCTCTTTGTATCCCAGTTTGCCAGAGCTGAAAACAAATTCATTACTGAATGATAGAATAAGTTGTTTACCTCATATGCAAACTTTTGGGCTGATTCTGCAGTTTGCTGTGCATTGCCAAGCTGACGGGCGCTGATGACCTCGATGTTGAGCGCCCATAAGCCCCAACACACCACCACCACCAGCCAAGTTGACACTTTGTTTGAAACTTTGTTATCTACATCTTCCAGTTCTGTAACACTGTTTGAAGTTTTGCAACCAACCACTGCTTCCCTTGAAATCACTGTAATCTAGTTCATGTCATTTGACAGACATAATGTAGTTGGTTACTATCTTGCACATTCTGTAAATTTTATGAAGCATCCTTAAGACATTCTAACGCCAGTTTTTGAAGAAAGTTCGTCTCATCGCACCTTGAATAGCCATACATTTTCTCATGCAGTACACAGTCATATTACTATGGACTTAGTCGAAATATGTTCATAATTGTTTTTTGCTATGCTGCAGATAATCTTGCATGTATGTAAGTATGTTTAGTACCTCCGTGGACAATGATTGTCTTTTACTACATTCCACTGGATAAAGGTTTGTGACTCCATGTCTGGCAAGGATGATGAACTACATGGCTTGACACCTGTTTCCCTATCACAGTATCACATTCACTTGTTAAGCATGTATCATCATCATTGTACTTCTCATATTTATTGTTCCCACTGTTGAGTGTATAAGACACAATACGTTCCATTGACTCATCTTGCAGAAATCCTGATATTTCATCTGCCACTTTTTTCTCACTATGTAAAATTTCTAGGGTTCCTTTCTGATGAAATGTCAACTTTGGCAACTGTTGCTGTAGAAGTAACACAATGTTTATTTTGTTTACTGTTGCCATTGCTTCTCTTTGTATCAACACCACTAACACTGGAGCACTGTTGCGAGTTGCTTGTCAACTAAGCAGTTCAACTATGCTGCATAGCCACATGTATGCTCACCACAGGATACCTGCAGCCCTGCCCCCTGTTGGCATAAGCGGCCAATATTGTGATTTCATAGTAGACAATACACAGATAAACCAAACATTATGACCACTGCCTGGTGGCTTTGCAGACACATGAAGTGGTAACAAAAGTATGTAACCACAGCAGACATGGGTGGGGGTCAACCTAGCAAAGATATATGCTGCAAATGGGGAAATCCATTGAGATAAGCAAGTTTGACAAAGGGCAGATTATTATGCAGAGCCTGGAATGAGTAGCTCAAAAACAGTGAAGCTGATCAAGTGTTTACATGTTACTGTAGTGGTCATCCACAGAAACAGATCGAGAGACAGGGAAACCACCACAGGTGCTAAGTGGTTGGATGCCATGACTCTTCACAGAATGTGAGCTTTGGAGACTTCCTGTCTGTGAAGATGGGTTCATGGTTATCTGTGCCAATATGCAGACAGAGCACATTGCTGGTGCATGCACAAGTGTTTCAGAGCACACTGTTCATTGGACATTGTTGAACATGGAACTCTACAACAGACCACCCCTACATGTTTACATATTGACCCAACAATATTGTCGATTATAACTGCAGTGAGCACAAGACCATCTGGATCTTACTGTTGATCAATGGAACTGTGTTGGCTCTTTGGGTGAATCACATTTCTGCTACAGTAGGGCAGTGGTCATCTCCACAAATGTTGTCATCGAGATGAACGGCAGCTCAAAATGTGCAGTGCGCCACAGACACATGCTGGTAGGAGCAGTACTACGCTATGCGAGACATTGTCCTGCACTTGCATCAGACCTGTGGTAGTACTCAATGACACGCTGACAGCAGCAAAACACCTGCATCACTTCATGCTTGATGTCTTCCCCTGCATCAGTGTCATCTTCCATCAATATAATTATCAATGTCCCAGAGCCACAACTGTGCTATAGTGGTTTGAGGAGCTTTATGGTGAACTCAAGTAAATGTCTCAGTGACAAAATTTGCCGGATGTAAATCCTATGAAACCGACCTGAATCGCTATTAGTGCCATCACATCATACAAAAATCAGCAGCCCATTATTTATGCAAATTACCTGTGCATAGACATCTAATGCCACGTACCTCCACAAACCTACTAACAAATTGTCATATCCCTGACACACAGCATTGTTGTTTTGCGACCTCACACTGAAGGGTTTCCGTGTGAGTTAGATCTACATGATTTCCAACTGTGTGTAGCACTTCTACATCAATTATGTATGTGTGGTTCCTGTTTAAGTTTTGCCCATGCTAGTATTTACATGTGATGTAGTTGTCTAAATGGAACCTTTTTGATATGTGGGTACTGGGCCCTAACATATTTTCAAGTTACCTTTGTATATTATTGGAGGGTCAGAATATGGTAAGGTGGACTGAGACTATCAACAATAAAGTAATTGCAATCAAGAAGGCTATGTCCACAGCAGCCCTTTCTCAAAACTACTTTCAAGGGATGAGTTGTCTTTTGTCTGATCCATGTCACCAACATTTCTATTATGGTAACATTTTCACGCAAGAAGACCTTCCACAATGTAAATTTCGTTTTCCTATATTAGTGACACCCATCTTGTTACACTGCACCAATTTTGTTACCTTGCAGCAAATATTAGAACATGCTTCTTCGTTGCTTATGGTACTGGTGCTCAGTGTTTAAATAGCAGACATGTTACTAGTTTGTCATTGTGTTTGAATTCTGTATACTTGAAACAAACAATGGAAAGTCCATTATAGAACTACAGCAATATTATGGAAAGAACAGTCTGCTGCAACAACACAGAGGAGGGACAAGGAGAAGACTGCTAAACATTTAAGCTTTCAGACAAACCAATCCTTTCTTCAGAAATAGAAAACACACACATACTTACACAAGCTAAACTCACAAACGTGCCGCTTCTGTTTTTGACTGCTTTGAGCAGACAGCAGATTGCAACTGCATCTGAGATGCACAGCAATCTGTGTTGGATGGTAGGTGTAAGTAGAAGAGATAGGGTGATGAAAGAGTGGGATAACAGGGTAAGTGTGGGGGAAGATTTTGTGTCTGTGAGAGCATGCAGGGATGTTGTGGGGACAAGATAGGAATACTATGTGCATACTCTTGAAGCTGTGCAGGAGGGGGTTGTGGTGCAAAGTGTGAGGAGTGGGGAAGAGGTAGAAAAGTGGAAGAGGTTGTAGGTGCATTATCAGAGTAGAAGGCTTGTGTATGGCTGCAGTGGGAGCAGGGAATGGGGTAGGTTGAGGATAGGAACTATAGAGGACTGAGGCCAAGGGGTTATGATGACAAAGGATATGTTGTCAGGAGAGTTCCCACCTGTGCAATTCAGAAACCTGATGTTCTAAAGAAGGGTCCAGATGTCATGAGCTGGAAGCAGCCACTGAAGTGAAGCACATGTGGTGGGCAACATGTTCTACAACTGGGTGGTCCAACTGTCTCTTGACCACAGTTTCCAGTGGCCATTCATGTGACCAGATAGCTTGTGAGTTGTTATGATTACATAGAAAGCAACACAGTGATTGCTGCTTACTTTGTAGATCACATGACTGATTTAAGAGCTAGCTCTGCCTTTCTGGAGATAGGAGATGCCTGTGACACTTCTGGAGTAGGTGGCAGTGGGAGGATATATAGGACAGATCTTGCATATGGCCTATTGCAGGGATATGAGCTATGAGGCAAGGGATTCGGAGCAGAGGTAGGACAACAGACTACCACTGTGGGAAGAGGGGTGATGATAGTGGGAAGGATATTCCTCATTATAAGACATGATGAGGGGCAAATGAGATCCTAGTGGAAAATGCAATTCAGTTGCTCCAGTACTGTGTGGCACTGAGTTATCAGAGGAGTGCTCTTTTGTGAGCAGATAGTGACTGTGTGGCAGGTGGTAGGGGACTTGAGGGACAAGATATGGCAGGTCTGTTTCTGAACGAGGTTGGGAGGGTAATTTCATTCTGTTAAGGCCTCAGTGCCACCATTGTCATTTTTGGAGAGGGGCTACTTCTCACTGCAGATACAATAACCATGAATGGCTATGCTCTATGGAAGGGACATCTTGGTATGGTATGGGTGGCAGTGGAGGTAATGTTGGTGCTGGGTAGGTTTGATATGGATGGAGGTAGTCGTGTAGCTACACTTTAGATGGACATAGGCATGGAGGAAGGTGGCTTGTTGGGTTGAGAGATGAGCCATGTGAACTGAATATGGGAGAAAATGTTGAGGCTCTGGATGAATGTGGGTAGCATGCTCAGATCTTTGGTCTGGATCAAAAATATGTCTTCAATGAAGGTGAGGGCTTGGGGCTTCTGGGTGATTATGAAGGATTCCTCATGATGACCCATGAACAGGTTGACATAGGTTGATGTCATGCAGGTGTCCATTGGTATATCATGGATTTTTGTGCAGGTGATGACTTCAAATGAGAAGTAATTGTGGGCTAGGATATCGTTGGTCTTGGTGACCAGGAAGGAAGTTTAGGTAAGGAATCAGTTTGGAATTGAGAAAAGTAGTGTTCTGCAGCAGCAAGACTGTAAACATTGTGCATTTTAATGTAGAGGTAGGCTGCATTGATAGTGATGAGCAGGGTGCTGAGTGGTAAACAGAAATGAACTGTGAACATTGTCAATGTTGTGTTGGTCCATAAGAGCAAAGATTACTTCTGAGTGGGCACAGTAACCAGCCAAAATGGGCCATTGTGTACTATTGGGTTCATTGACTTCAGTTTCCAATACGAAGAGTGGTGGGGGTGAGAAGAGAGATAGACAATAGAGACGTTCTGGGATGGCCTGAAGGAATTGAGAAGGTACTGAAGAACCTGGTGTGGAACTCAGTTTGGAGGACAGCAAATGAGTAGGGAAGTATTGTTGAGTTCAAGTCAACATTTGGTTTGTAGACACTAAGCAACAATCTCATAACATCAAAAACTGAAAAGTCAGTTACCCATACACAATAGTATAACTGACAACTCTTCTCTCTTTCCTTCCTCACACTCACACTACAACACATGTTGGCACATTCAACACATTACCAGTATCTCAGAGACATCTTAAGAACTTTTGTGGTTACATGTTATAGGAGAATACCTAGTACATCAAAGTGTACACAAAAATTTTCTCACATGATGTCCTTTGTTCATGTCATCAATGGATGTGTATTGGCTAAAGACTCTACATTTGCATAACTTATGATAAATAGCTTTGTAGTTAATATGTCAAGTCATTACATTGTTTTTAGTATCACATATGTTCGTGTTTAAATGCATCACCATAATGCAACACTCATGTGCGTGTAATTTCTCAGAAGTATTCTTGATTTTTATTCCTTTATGTTTTGTTTTTCATATTGTGTAAATTGTCGTTGTGTTTTTTCAGTGCTTAAGGCTGAAAATACATTTCAAATAAAATTATGGCACATTATTTTAATGGAATTTACACTCTATACTGTTTCTGAGACTTACAAACTATGAGAATGAGATTTTTAATGATAATTTTGACAGATACTGATACCTTAAGGTTTGTTATTATCTTTAATGTTGCTTTCCAAAATGGCATGCCTACCTAACTGATACTGACATATCTGCAAATACTAGATGTATGCTTTGAGGTGCACCACCTGTTGCAATTTATTTGTGATTGATTCTGCCTACTGATGTATCAATGCTGTGGTTCCTGAATACCATTTCACTACTGATGCCTTCAACTACTGAAGAAGATTTATAAATAATTTGATCTATATATTGGGTTCAAACATATATCTTGAGAGCATTTTTTGAACATTAAAATCACTATTTCTCTTTCCTTATGAACCATATTAGTGGTTACTAAGGATTCAGTTACTATAATAGGGACTTTGGAGATGAGGGTAAAGGAGTCTCATACATGGTAGTCCCCTCTCTAAACATCCTGATAGATATCAATAGCTTTTTTACTCTATATTGGTTAACTCTTGTTGTTGCCCTCAGGCAACAGCATGCTGTCCACTGTAACTGTAGCACCCTCTCTCCTACAAGGCCTTTGTTGGTGACACAGGTGTCAAAAACACGCCTCAGCAAACATAAAGAATAGTAGACATACTACCTCTCTTATTGACTGATATTGCCCAAGTAGCAGACCTGGTACTACACATTACGTTTGACTGTGGTCACTATGCTACCAGTTGAGATTAGTTTATACTGGCACATCAGCCTATAGAATAGTGGGGTGGTCCCTCCCATCTAATGATTTCTCATTACAGAGAGTGTCATAAAATGCATACTAACCTAGTACAGCATAGTATAATGGAATCTGGTGTGACCGTTAAATTGATCCTACAAATTATAGAATATTTATTTACATGCACTCCAGGTTCATTAATTCAGTCTTTTTACCACAGTTACAAGGGGGAGAGGGGAAGGGACTTCCATTGATCAAAGATTATAAATGGTTTCTCTGAAACAAATTTACTAATATTCATTATTTATGTTTTTATTTATTTGGCCGTGGACCTTTCAGTACAATAGAATCAGACATGTCAGAAATGTACAGGAACAATACATACATATAAAAGATTTACAAAATAGGATAGGATAAGGTGGAGATATGGCAGGAAATCAACCATGGTCTAAACACAGAAATGATATCAGCATTCACCTTAGTGAAAAGGGGAAACTGTAGAAAACCTTAGTCTGGATGGCAGGATGGGGAAGAAATCCCAGTCCTTCCAAATGCAAGTCAAGCACATGAAGACAGTAGTAGCCACCTTGCTCGGTTCATGATTGGAAGGCAAATAACAAAATGCATACTCATCCACATTGTGAATGCAGTGTGCACAATAAATAAAAAGAAATAAAGAAATTATGAAAATAAAAACACTACTGAAAAAGTGAAAACACACGAATAAATCATATGATATGGCATAAAAGTACAAGAAGGGGTAATAAGCTTATCTACGATGTAAGTAAAACATGAAACCAATTAAAACATCGCTCAAAAAATAAAAAGCATGAGCACTTTACGTATAGCTAAAAGTTATGAAGCACAAGCCCAAAAATCCTGCTGATACTACAATCATCACAATTAAGTTAGCACCAAATCCTTTCTCAGCATAGGTGTTTCACACTGTATATGATACAGATGAAACTGAAGACCAACAGTAGAAACATTCTTTGCAAAGTCTAGCATTTGTTATCAACACACATTTGTATATGTAAAAGGAGGTAAGAGTAATCAAATACAGCTTTTTAAATATGGTCTTGCAGTGAGCCGTAGCCCAGTTATGTGACAAGATTCGAGTAGCCTTATCTGATAAAGTAAAAATTTCATTTATTCGTGTATTAATTTTACCCTCAAAAACTATTCCATGAGCTGCAAGGTACTGGTAGTATCCAAAATAAAGCATTCTAGTAACTTCTAGGGAGCAAAGTTTAGAAATAATTCTCAGAGTTTCTGGGAGAGATTAACTACTTGGTCTTTCCAGTTTAAATCTTGGTCAACATGCATTCCTAAAAGTTTTGTGGTTCACACCCTTTCTAAACCATTTCCACCCAGTACCAGATGAAAGTCTTGGCTTTGATTCGATTTTCCTAATTGTATGTGCAGTACTGCTCCACAAAATTTCGGAAGAACTGCCAGATGTTTGTAAATTCCTGCCACCATATTTCGTCGTGGAGTTTTCTGGCCATAATCAGGTGGAACAAATGAAAACACACTGAGCTCTGGTATTTAAGGACCTGCCAGCATGTGCGTGGTGGATTCACTTGGCGCTGCACGAGTGCTATTTGAGCGTGTTCGATTCTGCTGCGTCATGTGCCCACGTGGTGAATATGCGCCTGAGTGATATCAGTTCAGTTGTCTTCCCATTGTTCCATCACAGAACTATGCCAGCTGTGGAGGACAAGAAATTTTTCGGTGACTGGATTCCATGCCAAATTCAATTGAAAACTGTCATCTTGAATAGTATGAGTCTTACTGTCAGACAGTCATATTTCCATGGATTCATTAATAATAGAACTCCAAAAGTTAGACATTTGGGCCACAATTTTTGGCTCCCTGTAATTCATTACATGAGGAGTGGAAATACAGTGTTTGGAGCTGGCAGACTTAAAAGGCTGAAGGAGGCAAGTATGTTGCTGGTATCCTACAATTCAATCCTGCACAGTACGTGTCGTTTGCCCTGTATAAGATTTGCCACATTCCTCTGGAATCCTGTAAACACCTGCCTTGCGCAACTCTAGGTCGTCTTTAATGGATTTCAACAATGATGAAATTATTTCAGGAGGATGAAAGTTTGCTTTTACTTTATATTTTCGTAGTATTCTGCCTATTTGTGCTGAAATATTACCAGTATATGGTAAACAGGCATCATTTTAAAGCCCTGTACCTCCTCTTTGCTCTGTTGTTTACAGGTGTGCAGCGCTCTCTCCACTTGATGGGATGAATACTCATTCTTCAGAAATACAGTCTGCAGGTGCTCCAGTTCCATTTGCAAGCTATTGATGTCAGGGATGACTTGGGCTCAGTAAATTATGGTCTTCAAAACAGCCATCGTCTGTGCCCGATGGTGGCAACTAGCAGCTTGCAAGAAAATGTCTGTTTGAGTGGGTTTTCCATATACTGAATCTCACTTCTATATACAGTAGTTTGTTTTCATCACCGTTGGGATCAGCCTGTTGACATTGAACCATGAATGTGAGGACTTAATGAATTTGTCAGTTGTAGAGGACAGAAATTCCTTAAAATCATTCACTATTACACTAGTGTCATCTGCAGATGACATGATGTTGGCAGCAGTGTCTGAAGTGTATATATCATTTCTGTCAGCAAGAAACAGATGGGGATATGCTGCATACCCTGGGGTATGCTTATTTTGACTTTCCTTGCATCAGAGGCTAGTCTGATTTTATGATCAGCAAGTGCTGATGTGAACTCCACCACCTATAATGTATTTTGCAAATATGACTGAATCTACTTGTTTTCTATTCCTTTTATATACATTGTATGCAACTTATCTAGATGGATTTCATGACTAACCTTATTGAAAGCTTTAGAAAGATATAACCTAACTCTGCCAAAACTATGGTTGGTACCCAAATTTCTAATTATTTCATCAGTGTAATTATTTATCGCTACTCTGTACGTTCAGAAATTCAAATGCAAGGCTGATTATTATTCTGTGGGTAGTGGATGTCTAAGTACTTGGCAATACGTAGTTTCATTAATCTTCTAAGCACTTCAGACAATGACAAGTGGAGTGAACTGGGTTAGTTATTTTCAACTTTATGCTTACTGCCACACTTGAATGAGGGTATCACTTTTTATATTTTTAATCTTTCACGGAATAAACCTTCAGTGAATGATAAATTAACAACATGGGTCCAGGCCTCCAGAATTTGTGAAACGGAACGGATAGAAAGCAATACTCATACATCATCTGCACAAACTGAGTTTTGCATTTGAGGCTTTTATTCACCATGAAACTAACATCATCCTGTCCACTGGTATGCATAACCAAAGTTTATCCTGATCAATGAAATTTAGCTATGTTTTTGGGAAGCATTTATGAAGTAATGATTTATGTAATTTGGCATATCTCATTTGCCAACATTGATGTCATCAACATTTTTAAGAGTAATTCCTACTCTTTCTGTATCTTCCCCGTTTCACATTTTACAATATCATACACAGATTTTTATTTGTTGTTGGAAATTGTTATTAATTTATAATTTCTAAGCAACTCTGCATCTGAAATTATCTGCTGACATACTATTGTATAAGTCTCTACATATTTTATAAATGGGAAGCTGTGGATCGTTTCATTTGTGAAATGAGAAGTTCTAAAATTGGGCAGGAAATCTTAATACATGACACAACGGAGGAACTAGATTTGTGATCCTACATTAACGGGTACAAGTCAACCAGTTAGAAAAATACATTTCAGAATTTTATATAAACATTGAAAAGAAAATTTCATAAGCATATTAAGTAGTATCTGCCAGCAAAGGGCTTCTTACTATTACTGCTGTCTGATTTCTGACTACTGGAACAGGGTCCTCCACATTTAATTAAGGGTGCGCCACTGCAAATGGAGTGTCACCTGCTGCCAGTGACGTGACGTCTAACCACATTGGAGTGTCCTCCACCACCATTGAAATCTCTCCTACCACCGTTGAGGTGTGCTCCGCCACCATTGGGGTGTCCTGTGCCCCTGGTGAGGTGTTTCCCACCAAAATTGTCGTAGCCTGTGTTAAAGCCTAAGTATTCCCCACCACTGCTGTGGTGTGCTCCATGGCCAGTGGGGTATCCTTCACTGCCAGTGAGGTGTTCTACACTACTAATAAGGTGCCCTCTACCTGCCAGTCAGGTGTTCTTCACTGCCAGAGTGAAAGCACGTACTCCAGGCATCCCAGTGTCGTGCTCAGATGACCTGTTCTCTGCTGTGTGTGATGTGATGTTTGCTGTAGGTGGCTTTACCACAACTGCATGTGACCTAACCTCAGTTGTGACAACACTCAAATTCAGAGTCCCAAGATTTTCAGCAGCCATATATCCTGTGGAGACTGTGCCTGGTAAGGTGTCCTCTAACAGTACTGTTTGCACAAATAAACGTTGCGATACCAAACTCTCTGCAGGTAATTTTGAGATATTTGTTCAGGGGCTTTGTTGCATGGTTAACACATGAGATTTCCATAATGTAATTCCCATGAGGTATGCTAAGAGTGATGAAATGCGCTTGTGGCACTTTATAAAATTCATTAGCACCTCCAGTTACCATAGTCGTTGCTAAGTTTAACTAACTTCTGACAGCCTTTTGGTACCTTTGTAAGGGGAATACTAGACTTAGTGACTCTTCCCCACCAGAGCATTGAAATAAGTTGCACTACTACTCGTAATAGCTTCTACACCACTTCCGTGACTATCAGATAGTATGGTAATGTCATGCTCCTCGAAATATAGTAACTACAGAAACTTGTAAAGTGTCTAAACAATGAAGGTTTTCTTGAATTAAGCTAATGCTCAGAACATACTGAATAAATATATTTCAAATATCATGCCAAGGATTGAGAGAGTTATAAAAAGTGATTGCATTGCTCTGTAAACAAAAACTAAGGAAAGTATTTACTGTATCAGTAAACTCACTACACATCATGAAAACAGCTGTGATGTAGTTTGGACATACGGATATTAAATTGTGAAATGTTGTTCTGTACCATGCCAGCCTTCTTCGCAACCTTCCCACTAGTATTGGACAGCATATGAGTCATTCATGGACCTTCAGCTGTGCTCCTTTCTAGTCAGCTACCCCCATACAGAGTACATATTCAACACTTTTTGATGATTGTGTTCAGGACATCAGCACTGACAAAGTGTCATGCCAAGCTTAGTGTCGGTGGCAAGTGCATCACACATGGTATCCCAACAGTCAGTGTAAGAGTGCTGTGGGTTTCACCGGTAGACATCTCAAGGTGCTTTGAGATAGTGGGTGTCTGGAGGGAGAGCACTGCCATCCTCATACTCATATCTGTTTAATGACAAGCTCATTAAAGCAATACATTACAAGGAAAACATTTCCACTGATATGGTCACGTCGGAAACTGGTGAATTTGTTGCATAGGAAGGTGCTACCTGAGGATTGCTTGGAATACTGCTGTTGTCTCTAACCTGACCATGGGTGATGACTGATTTATCATGAAACTGACCAAATCAATAGCTAATGATGATACTTCCTAAATATTGATACTGCCAGTGAGGTGTTCTACACTGCCAGAGTGAAAGCACGTACTGCAGGCATCCCAGTGTTGTTCTCCAATGACCTGTGCCCTGCTGTATGTGATGTGAGGTTTGCTGTAGGTGGCTTTACCACAACTGCATGTGACCTTACCTCAGTTGTGACAATACTAAAATTTTGGGTGCCAAGACTTTCAGCAGCCATATATCCTGTGGAGACTGTGCCTGGTAAAGTGTCCTCTAACAGTACTGTTTGCACAAATAAACATTGTGATACCAAACTCTCTGCAGGTCATTTGGGGATATTTGTTCAGGGGCTTTGTTGCATGGTTAACACATGAGATTTCCATAACGTAATTCCCATGAGGTATGCTAAGAGTGATGAAATGTTCTTGTGGCACTGTATAAAATTCATTTGCACCTCCAGTTAACATAGTCGTTGCTAAGTTTAACTAACTTCTGACAGCCTTTCAGTACCTTTGTATGGGGAATACAAGACTTAGTGACTCTTCCCCACCAGAGCGTTGAAATAAGTTGCACTACTACTCGTAATAGCTTCTACACCACTTCCGTGGCTATCAGATAGTATGGTAATGTCATGCTCCTCGAAATATAGTAACTAAAGAAACTTGTAAAGTGTCTAAACAATGAAGGTTTTCTTGAATGAAGCTAATGCTCAGAACATACTGAATAAATATATTTCAAATATCATGCCAAGGATTGAGAGAGTTATAAAAAGTGATTGCATTGCTCTGTAAACAAAAACTAAGGAAAGTATTTACTGTATCAGTAAACTCACTACACATCATGAAAACAGCTGTGATGTAGTTTGGACATACGGATTTTAAATTGTGAAATGTTGTTCTGTACCATGCCAGCCTTCTTCGCAACCTTCCCACTAGTATTGGACAGCATATGAGTCATTCATGGACCTTCAGCTGTGCTCCTTTCTAGTCAGCTACCCCCATACAGAGTACATATTCAACACTTTTTGATGATTGTGTTCAGGACATCAGCACTGACAAAGTGTGACGCCAAGTTCAGTATCAGTGGCAAATGCATCACACACGGTATCCCAGCAGTCAGTGTAAGAGTGCTGTGGGCTTCACCGGTAGACATCTCGAGCTGCTTTGAGATAGTGGATGTCTGGAGTGAGGGCACTGCCATCCTCATACCCATATCTGTTTTATGACAAGCTCATTACCGCAATACATTACAAGGAAAACATTTCAAATGATATGGTCACGTCAGAAACTGGTGAATTTGTTTCATAGGAAGGTGCTACCTGAGGATTGCTTGGAATACTGCTGTTGTCTCTAACCTGACCATGGGTGATGACTGATTTATCATGAAACTGACCAAATCAATAGCTAATGATGATACTTGCTAAATATTGATACTCCTAGATTAGATTAGATTAGATTAGATTAATACTTGTTCCATAGATCATGAATACGACACTTCGTAATGATGTGGAACGTGTCAGGTTAATAAAAGATGTCTGTACAAGAAATTACATTACACAAAATATTGCATGACACTAATGTTTAAGGTTTTTTTTTTTTTTTTTTATACTTACTTTATATCTAAAAATTCAGCCAATGAGTAGAAGGAGTTGTCATCTAGAAATTCTTTTAATTTATTTTTAAATGTTAGTTGGCTATCTGTCAGGCTTTTGATGCTGTTTGGTAGGTGCCCAAAGACTTTTGTGGCAGCATAATTTACCCCTTTCTGTGCCAAAGTCAGATTTAACCCTGCATAGTGAAGATCATCCTTTCTCCTGGTGTTATAGGTATGCACACTGCTATTACTTTTGAATTGGGTTGGATTATTATCAACAAATTTCATAAGGGAATATATATACTGTGAGGTTACTGTGAGGATCCCTAGATCCTTAAATAGATGTCTGCAGGATGACCGTGGGTGGGCTCCAGCAATTATTCTGATTACACGTTTTTGTGCAATGAATACTTTTCTACTCAACGATGAATTACCCCAGAATATGATGCCATACGAAAGCAGTGAATGAAAGTAGGCATAGTAAGCTAATTTACTGAGATTCTTATCACCAAAATTTGCAATAACCCTAATAGCATACGTAGCTGAACTCAGACGTTTCAGCAGACCATCAATGTGTTGCTTCCAGTTTAACCTCTCATCAATGGACACACCTAAAAATTTTGAAAATTCTACCTTAGCTACAGACTTCTGTTCAAATTCTATATTTATTACTGGAGTTGTGCCATTTACTGTACGGAACTGTATATACTGTGTTTTATCAAAATTTAAAGAGAGTCCGTTTGCTGAGAACCACTTAATAATTTTGTGAAAAACATCATTTACAATTACATCACTTAGTTCTTGGTTTTTGGATGTTATTACTATACTTGTATCATCAGCAAAAAGAACTAACTTTGCATCTTCATCAATGTGGAATGGTAAGTCATTAATGTATATCAAGAACAGTAAAGGACCTAAGACCGAACCCTGTGGGACCCCGTGCTTGATAGCACCCCAGTTTGAGGAATCAGCTGTTTTAACATTACACGAACCACTTATTTCAACTTTCTGCATTCTTCCAGTTAAGTATGAATTAAACCATTTGTGCACTGCCCCACTCAAACCATAATGATTTAGCTTATCTAAAAGAATTCCATGATTTACACAATCAAAGGCCTTTGAGAGATCACAAAAAATACCAATGGGTGATGTCCGGTTATTCAGAGCATTTAATATTTGATCAGTGAAAGCATATATAGCATTTTCTGTTGAAAAGCCTTTCTGAAAACCAAACTGACATTTTGTTAGTACTTTATTTTTACAAATATGGGAGGCTACTCTTGAATACATTACTTTCTCAAAAATTTTTGATAGAGCTGTCAGAAGAGAGATTGGGCGGTAGTTGTTGACATCCGACATATCCCCCTTTTTATGCAATGGTTTTACAATGGCATATTTCAGTCTATCAGGGAAAACACCCTGCTCCAAAGAGCTATTACATACGTGGCTGAGAATTCTACTTATCTGTGGGGAACAAGCTTTAAGTACTTTGCTGGAAATGCCATCAATTCCGTAAGAGCTTTTACTTTTCAGTGAGTTTATTATTTTACTGATTTCAGAGGGAGAGGTTGGTGGAATTACAGCTGTTTCAAACTGTGCAGGTATGGCCTCTTCTATTAATAGCCTTGCCTCTTCTAGTGAAGATCTAGATCCTATTTTCTCCACAACATTTAAAAAATGATTATTCAAAATATTTTCAATTTCTGATTGTTTGTTAGTGCACTTGTCATTCAATTTTATTGCACTAAAGTCTTCCTGTGCTCTTGGTTGCCCTGTTTCCCTTTCAATAATATTCCAAATTGCTTTAATTTTATTATCAGAGTTACTGATCTCAGACATGATACACATGCTTCTGGACTTTTTAATATCTTTTCTTAGTACCGCACAATAGTTTTTATAATATTGAACAATTTCGGGGTCAGTACTCCATCTTGCTGTTAGATACAGTTCTCTTTTGCGGTTGCAAGATATTCTTATTCCTTTAGTTAGCCAAGGTTTTTTATATGTTTTCTTGGAATTATGTTTAACTATTTTCTTGGGAAAACAATTTTCAAATACCCTTAAAAATGTATTGTGAAATAAGTTATATTTCAAGTTTGCATCGGGTTCCTTATACACTTCATCCCAGTCTAGCTGCTGTAGGCTTTCCCTAAAGTTTGCAATATTTATATTGTTAATTGAACGCACTGCTTTGAAAGTCTGATTTATTGTACTGCATGGAGCTATGTCATGTACTGTAACAAGCTGTGCACTATGATCTGAAAGACCATTCTCAACAGGATAAGCATTTATGTCCCTAAACTTATCTTGGTCTATAAAAAAGTTATCTATCAATGTACTGCTGTTCTTTGTTATCCGAGTAGGAAAATCAATGACGGAGCTCAAATTGAAAGAACTGAGTAATACTAAAAGGTCATTCTTCCTATTACACTCTTTCAGGGAATCAACATTGAAATCCCCACAAATGATAATTTGCTTCCCCCTGTCTGACAGATAGCACAACAAAGCATCCAAGTTTTCCAGAAATAGCTGGAAATTCCCTGAGGGGGACCTATACACTGTTACAATTATGAAAGTGCCATCCTTTAGTTTAAGTTCAGTGGCACATGCTTCCATATGTTGCTCTACACAAAATTTTTTAGTTTCTAAATTTTTTGCACTGTGGAAGCTTTTGACATATATGGCAACTCCTCCTCTCATCATATTATCTCTACTTACATGTGCAGTTAATTTGTACCCATTGATGCTAACCTTTTGCATATCAGTGACAATGTGATGCTCAAACAGGCATAGTATATCTATTACATTCTTGGTTTCTATATCTTCTAAACAAAGCAGAAGCTCATCAATTTTATTCTTCAAGCCCCCAATATTTTGATGAAATATACTAACAGTATTTTTCACTTTACTTTTGTGAGTATCTTGAACTTTTTTAACATCTTTAGTACTTTTATTCTTCAATCCCCCAATATTTTGATGAAATATACTAACATTATTTTTCACTTTACTTTTGTGAGTATCTTGAACTTTTTTAACATCTTTAGTACTTGCCTGGCTGAGTTTCCCACTGGACACTGATCTTACACTAAAAAAGAGTTTCCACCATGAGATGTAGTTCCTCCCCCCTTTAAATTTCCTGCTATCAGCCCAGCCAGTTTACCCTTCCCTTTCCTGTTGAGGTGTAGGCCATGTCTAGTATAGTCCCACCTACAGAGTGAATCAACAGGAACCACACCAATGTGTGACCCTGCACCAGATCCAAGTAGCCGTTCCAACTCCAAATTAACTCTCCTGACAGAAGAGGTCAAATGAGGTCGGTCGTGGCGCTCCAGAACCGACACAAACCCAACACTGGTATGATTCGATGCCGATGCAATCTTTGCCAGGTCACACTTTATGCTGTACCCCGGATCTCTGTCAATAATGTTGCCCGGCCCACCCACAATAACCACGGTGTCTTCCTTAGTAAAACCTTTACATAGTGAACCTAAATCCTCTGTAACCTGCCCAAGTTCAGCACTAGGTTTGAAAAAACTTGTGACCTGGTAATCCAACCCTAATTCATCCTGCAGAAGTTGGCCCACACCCCTAGCATGCGAACTACCTAGCAACAAGACTTTCTTTCTCTTTGCAGACTTCCCTACATTCTTAATCAATTTGCTGCTGAAAGCTTGTTGAGCCCTGTGTACATCTACTTCTGTGAGAGGCTCATCAGTTTCTGACTGAGGCAACAGGTCAAACCTATTTTGTACATTAATAACAAAGCGGTCAGAAGAATTTCTTGGCCTGTTCCTCATGCCTGTTGCCACTTCCCACCCCTGTTTACCCTTCTCCCCCCTTAACCTGCCCAGTTCTCGCCTAGCCTCATCTAACTCAGCCTGAAGGGCAGCAATTTTCCCCTCCTGTTCCACAATCTTCCTATCTCTACTGCATAGCCTGTTTGTAGACAGAGTACTATACAGAAAATACATAAATTTAGTTAATTTATTCATTTTCTATCAAACCTATGTTTGAAAAAGGAATACTAGGTAGTTATCATATAACATAGCAAGATATGGTAAAGGGCAGATATGTTGTAGTACACAGATGGTGTGCCTCCCACTGGAGGTAAAGGCTTCATGGTCTTTTACTGGTTTTTAATAACACAGCTCTACCTTATGGCTTATATTGTTATCCTTTCTTGAACATTATAGTGCCACTCTTAATTTTATTTTACCTCAACACTTTGCTGTATAAGCAGAATAGCAATCTACTTGGGGTGTATATATATATATTTTTTTCTTTTAGCTACCATCATACCAGTGTATTCGCAATTCAGTATCATAAATAAATGGCTACTTCAGACACATGGCAGTTAAATAGTTAAACCATTCTTACCATCACCTTTAAGATATTCTGAGACTGAGATAGGTGGAGGGGGGGGGGGGGGGGGTAGGGATTCTTGGTGGTTAGGAAGGATTTCTCCTGATGGCCTGTGAACAGGTTGGCATAGGATGATGACTTACTGGTGTTCATTGGTATACTATGGAATTGTGTGCAGGTGTTGACCTCAAAGAAGGGTCCTCCACATTTAATCAAGGGTGCGCCACTGCAAATGGAGTGTCACCTGCTGCCAGTGACGTGACGTCTAACCACATTGGAGTGTCCTCCACCACCATTGAAATCTCTCCTACCACCGTTGAGGTGTGCTCCGTCCTGTGCCCCTGGCGAGGTGTTTCCCACCAAAATTGTCGTAGCCTGTGTTAAAGCCTAAGTATTCCCCACCACTGCTGTGGTGTGCTCCATGGCCAGTGGGGTATCCTTCACTGCCAGTGAGGTGTTCTACACTACTAATAAGGTGCCCTCTACCTGCCAGTCAGGTGTTCTTCACTGGCAGAGTGAAAGCACGTACTCCAGGCATCCCAGTGTCGTGCTCAGATGACCTTTTCTCTGCTGTGTGTGATGTGATGTTTGCTGTAGGTGGCTTTACACAACTGCATGTGACCTAACCTCAGTTGTGACAACACTCAAATTCAGAGTCCCAAGATTTTCAGCAGCCATATATCCTGTGGAGACTGTGCCTGGTAAGGTGTCCTCTAACAGTACTGTTTGCACAAATAAACGTTGCGATACCAAACTCTCTGCAGGTAATTTTGAGATATTTGTTCAGGGGCTTTGTTGCATGGTTAACACATGAGATTTCCATAATGTAATTCCCATGAGGTATGCTAAGAGTGATGAAATGCGCTTGTGGCACTTTATAAAATTCATTTGCACCTCCAGTTACCATAGTCGTTGCTAAGTTTAACTAACTTCTGACAGCCTTTTGGTACCTTTGTAAGGGGAATACTAGACTTAGTGACTCTTCCCCACCAGAGCATTGAAATAAGTTGCACTACTACTCGTAATAGCTTCTACACCACTTCCGTGGCTATCAGATAGTATGGTAATGTCATGCTCCTCGAAATATAGTAACTACAGAATCTTGTAAAGTGTCCAAACAATGAAGGTTTTCTTGAATTAAGCTAATGCTCAGAACATACTGAATAAATATATTTCAAATATCATGCCAAGGATTGAGAGAGTTATAAAAAGTGATTGCATTGCTCTGTAAACAAAAACTAAGGAAAGTATTTACTGTATCAGTAAACTCACTACACATCATGAAAACAGCTGTGATGTAGTTTGGACATACGGATTTTAAATTGTGAAATGTTGTTCTGTACCATGCCAGCCTTCTTCGCAACCTTCCCACTAGTATTGGACAGCATATGAGTCATTCATGGACCTTCAGCTGTGCTCCTTTCTAGTCAGCTACCCCCATACAGAGTACATATTCAACACTTTTTGATGATTGTGTTCAGGACATCAGCACTGACAAAGTGTGACGCCAAGTTCAGTATCAGTGGCAAATGCATCACACACGGTATCCCAGCAGTCAGTGTAAGAGTGCTGTGGGTTTCACCAGTAGACATCTCAAGGTGCTTTGAGATAGTGGGTGTCTGGAGGGAGAGCACTGCCATCCTCATACCCATATCTGTTTAATGACAAGCTCATTAAAGCAATACATTACAAGGAAAACATTTCCACTGATATGGTCACGTCGGAAACTGGTGAATTTGTTGCATAGGAAGGTGCTACCTGAGGATTGCTTGGAATACTGCTGTTGTCTCTAACCTGAACATGGGTGATGACTGATTTATCACGGAACTGACAAAATCAATAGCTAATGATGATACTTCCTAAATATTGATAATGATGTTTGTAGACAGAGTACTATACAGAAAACACGTAAATTTAGTTAATTTATTCGTTTTCTGTCAAACCTATGTTTGAAAAAGGAATACCAGGTAGTTATTATGTAACATAGCAAGATATGGTAAAGGGCAGATATATTGTAGTACACAGATGGTGTGCCTCCCACTGTAGGTAAAGGCTTCATGGACTTCTACTGGTTTTTAATAACACAGCTCTACCTTATATTGTTATCCTTTCTTGACCATTATAGTGGCACTCTTCATTTTAATTTACCTCAGCACTTTGCTGTATAAGCAGAATAGCAATCTACTTGGGGTGTATATATAATTTTTTTTTTTGCTTTTAGCTACCATCATACCAGTGTATTCGCAACTCAGTATCATAAATAAAAGGCTACTTCAGACACATGGCAGTTAAACGGTTATAAACACTATTACCATCACCTTTAAAATATACCGAGACTGTGAGAGGTGGGAGAGCGGGGGGGGGGGGGGGGGGGGGGGGGGGTAGGGATTCTTGGTGGTTAGGAAGGATTTTTCCTGATGGTCCATGAACAGGTTGGCATAGGATGATGACTTACTGGTGTTCATTGGTATACTATGGAATTGTGTGCAGGTGATGACCTCAAAGAAGACGTAATTGTGTGTGAGGAAATAGATGGTCTTGGTGACCAGGAAGCTTAGGTAAGGAGTCAGTTTAGTCATCAGAAATGTGGTGTTCAGGGGCAGATCCTAGACGATAAGCCATGTGGACGTTAGGGTAGAAGTAGGCTGTGTTGATAATAATGAGCAGGTTGCTGGGTGGCAAAGGAATGTTAAAAGTGGATATTATGAATAGCTGCCAGTGACGTGACATCTAACCACATTGGAGTGTCCTCCACAGCCACTGAATTCTCTCCTACCACTGTTGAGACGTGCTCTGCCAACATTGCGGTGTCCTGTGCCGCTGTCGAGGTGTTTCACACCTAAATTGTCGTAGCCTGTGCTAATGGCTAAGTTTTCCCCACCACTGCTGTGGTGTGCTCCATGGCCAGTGCGGTATCCTTCACTGTCAGTGAGGGGTTCTACACTACTAATAAGGTGCCCTCTACCTACCAGTGAGGTGTTCTTCACTGCCAGAGTGAAAGCACGTACTTCAGGCATCCCAGTGTCATGCTCAGATGACCTGTTCTCTGCTGTGTGTGATATCATGTTTGCTGTAGGTGGCTTGACCTCAACTGCATGTGACCTTACCTCAGTTGTGAAAATACCCGAATCAGTGTCCCAAGATTTTCAGCAGCCGTAGATCCTTGTCCTATATTGTTCCTGTGGAGACTGTGCCTAGTAAAGTGTCCACGAAGAGTACTGTTTGCACAAATAAATATTGCGATACCAAACTCTCTGCAGGTAATTTTGAGTTATTTGTTCACGGGCTTTGTTGCATGGCTAACACATGAGATTTCCATAATGTAATCCCCATGAGGTATGGTAAGAGTGATTAAATGTGTTTGTGGCACTTCATAAAATTCATTTGCTCCTCCAGTTACCATAGTCGTCGCTAAGTTTAACTAACTTCTGACAGCCTTTCAGTACCTTTGTGAGGGGAATACTAGACTTTGTGACTCTTCCCCCCCCCCCCTCCCTCCCCCCCCCCCCCCCCCCTTCCCAGAGCGTTGAAATAAGTTGCACTACTACTCGTAATAGCTGATACACCACTTCCGTGACTATCAGATAGTATGGTAATATCATGCTCCTCTAAATATAGTAACTAAAGAAACTTGTAAACCATCTAATCAATGAAGGTTTTCTTGAATAAAGCTAATGCTCAGAACATACTGAATAAATATATTTCAAATATCATGCCAAGGATTGAGAGAGTTATAAAAAGTGATTGCATTGCTCTGTAAACTAAAACTAAGGAAAGTATTTACTGTATCAGTAAACTCACTACACATCATGAAAACGGCTGTGATGTAGTTTGGACATACGGATTTTAAATTGTGAAATATTGCTCTGCACCATGCCAGCCTTCTTGGCAACCTTCCCACTAGTATTGGACAGCATATGAGTCATTCATGGATCTTCAGCTGTGCTCCTTTCTAGTCAGCTACCCCCATACAGAGTACATAATCAACACTTTTTGATGATTGTGTTCAGGACATCGGCACTGACAAAGTGTCACGCCAAGCTTAGTGTCGGTGGCAAGTGCATCACACACAGTATACCAGCAGTCAGTGTAAGAGTGCTGTGGGCTTCACCGGTAGACGTCTCGAGCTGCTTTGAGGTAGTGGGTGTCTGGAGGGAGGGCACTGCCATTTTCATAGCCATATCTGTCTTATGACAAGCTCATTACTGCAATACATTACAAGGAAAACATTTCCAATGATATGGTCACGTCAGAAACTGGTGAATTTGTTTCATAGGAAGGTGCTACCTGAGGATTGCTTGGAATACTGCTTTTGTCTCTAACCTGACCATGGGTGATGACTGATTTATCATGAAACTGACCAAATCAATAGCTAATGATGATACTTCCTAAATATTGATACTGCCAGTGAGGTGTTCTACACTGCCAGAGTGAAAGCACGTACTGCAGGCATCCCAGCGTCGTTCTCCAATGACCTGTGTCCTGCTGTATGTGATGTGAGGTTTGCTATAGGTGGCTTTACCACAACTGCATGTGACCTTACCTCAGTTGTGACAATACTAAAATTTTGGGTGCCAAGATTTTCAGCAGCCATATATCCTGTGGAGACTGTGCCTGGTAAAGTGTCCTCTAACAGTACTGTTTGCACAAATAAACATTGTGATACCAAACTCTCTGCAGGTCATTTGGGGATATTTGTTCAGGGGCTTTGTTGCATGGTTAACACATGAGATTTCCATAACGTAATTCCCATGAGGTATGCTAAGAGTGATGAAATGTTCTTGTGGCACTGTATAAAATTCATTTGCACCTACAGTTAACATAGTCGTTGCTAAGTTTAACTAACTTCTGACAGCCTTTCAGTACCTTTGTATGGGGAATACAAGACTTAGTGACTCTTCCCCACCAGAGCGTTGAAATAAGTTGCACTACTACTCGTAATAGCTGCTAGACCACTTCCGTGGCTATCAGATAGTATGGTAATGTCATGCTCCTCGAAATATAGTAACTAAAGAAACTTGTAAAGTGCCTAAACAATGAAGGTTTTCTTGAATTATGGTAATTCTCACAATATAGTGAATAAATATATTTCAAATATCATGCCAAGAATTGAGAGAGTTATAGAAAGTGATTGCATTGCTCTGTAAACAAAAACTAAGGAAAGTATTTACTGTATCAGTAAACTCACTACACATCATGAAAACAGCTGTGATGCAGTTTGGACATACGGATTTTATTCTTGGCAACCTTCCCACTAGTACTGGACAGCACTGAGTCATTCAAGGACCTTTAGCTGTGCTCCTTTCTAGTCAGCTACCCCCATACAGAGTACATAATCGACACTTTTTGATGATTGTGTTCAGGACATCGGCACTGACAAACTGTCACGCCAAGTTTAGTGTCGGTGTCAAGTGCATCACACATGGTATCCCAGCAGTCAGTGTAAAAGTACTGTGGGCTTCACCGGTACACATCTCGAGCTACTTTGAGATAGTGGGTGTCTGGAGGGAGGGCACTGCCATCCTCATACCCATATCTGTTTTATGACAAGCTCATTACCGCAATACATTACAAGGAAAACATTTCCAATGATATGGTCACGTCAGAAACTGGTGAATTTGTTTCATAGGAAGGTGCTACCTGAGGATTGCTTGGAATACTGCTGTTGTCTCTAACCTGACGATGGGTGATGACTGATTTATCATGGAACTGACAAAATCAATAGCTAATGATGATACTTCCTAAATATTGATACTCCTGTTTGTAGACAGAGTACTATACAGAAAACACGTAAATTTAGTTAATTTATTCATTTTCTGTCAAACCTATGTTTGAAAAAGGAATACTAGGTAGTTATTATATAGCATAGCAAGATATGGTAAAGGGCAGATATATTGAAGTACACAGATGGTGTGCCTCCCACTGTAGGTAAAGGCTTCATGGTCTTTTACTGGTTTTTAATAACACAACTCCACCTTATGGCTTTTATTGTTATCCTTTCTTGAACATTATAGTGCCACTCTTCATTTTATTTTACCTCAACACTTTGCTGTATAAGGAGAATAGCAATCTACTTGGGATGTATATATATATATTTTTTTCTTTTAGCTACAATCATACCAGTGTATTTGCAATTCAGTATAATAAATAAAATGCTACTTCAGACACATGGCAGTTAAACGGTTACAACCATTCTTACCATCACCTTTAAGTTATACTGAGACTGTGATAGGTGGAGGGGGGGGGGGGGGTTAGGGATCTTGGTGGTTAGGAAGGATTTCTTCTGATGGTCCATGAACAGGTTGGCATAGGATGATGACTTACTGGTGTTAATTGGTATACTATGGAATTGTGTGCAGGTGTTGACCTCAAAGAAGACGTAATTGTGTGTGAGGAAATAGATTGTCTTGGTGACCAGGAAGCTTAGGTAAGGAATCATTCTAGCCATAAGAAATGTAGTCTTCAGGATCAGAACCTCGACGATAAGCTATGTGGAAGTTAGTGTAGAGGTAGGCTGTGTTGATAATGATGAGCAGGGGGTGGGTGGCAAAGGAATGTTAAAAGTGGATATTATGAATAGCTGCCAGTGACGTGACGTCTAGCCACATTGGAATGTCCTCCACAGCCACTGAATTCTCTCCTACCACTGTTGAGACGTGCTCCGCCAACATTGGGGTGTCCTGTGCCACTGTCGAGGTGTTTCACACCAAAATTGTCGTAGCCTGGGCTAATGGCTAAGTTTATCCCACCACTGCTGTGGTGTGCTCCATGACCAGTGGGGTATCCTTCACTGTCAGTGAGGTGTTCTTTACTACTAATAAGGTGCCCTCTACCTGCCAGTGAGGTGTTCTTCACTGCCAGAGTGAAAGGACATACTGCAGGCATCCCAGCGTCGTGCTCATATGACCTTTTCTCTGCTGTGTGTGATGTGATGTTTGCTGTAGGTGGCTTTACCACAACTGCATGTGACCTAACCTCAGTTGTGACAATACTCAAATTCTGAGTGCCAAGATTTTCAGCAGCCATATATCCTGTGGAGACTGTGCCTGGTAAAGTGTCCTCTAACAGTACACAATTAAATGTTGCGATACCAAACTCTCTGCAGGTAATTTTGAGATATTTGTTCAGGGGCTTTGTTGCATTGTTAACACATGAGATTTCCATAACGTAATTGCCATAAGGTATGATAAGAGTGATGAAATGCTCTTGTGGCACTTTATAAAATTCATTTGCACCTCCAGTTAACATAGTCGTTGCTAAGTTTAACTAACTTCTGACAGCCTTTCAGTACCTTTGTATGGGGAATACAAGACTTAGTGACTCTTCCCCACCAGAGCCTTGAAATAAGTTGCACTACTACTCGTAATAGCTGCTAGACCACTTCCGTGGCTATCAGATAGTATGGTAATGTCATGCTCCTCGAAATATAGTAACTAAAGAAACTTGTAAAGTGTCTAAACAATGAAGGTTTTCTTGAATTATGGTAATTCTCACAATATAGTGAATAAATATATTTCAAATATCATGCCAAGGATTGAGAGAGTTATAAAAAGTGATTGCATTGCTCTGTAAACAAAAACTAAGGAAAGTATTTACTGTATCAGTAAACTCACTACACATCATGAAAACAGCTGTGATGTAGTTTGGACATACGAATTTTAAATGTGAAATGTTCTTCTGCACCATGCCAGCCTCCTTGGCAACCTTCCCACTAGTATTGGACAGCATTGAGTCATTCAAGGACCTTTAGCTGTGCTCGTTTCTAGTCAGCTACCCCCATACAGAGTACATAATCAACACTTTTTGATGATTGTGTTCAGGACACCAGCACTGACAAAGTGTCATGCCAAGCTTAGTGTCGGTGGCAAGTGCATCACACATGGTATCCCAACAGTCAGTGTAAGAGTGCTGTGGGCTTCACCGGCAGACATCTCGAGCTGCTTTGAGATAGTGGGTGTCTGGAGGGAGAGCACTGCCATCCTCATACCCATATCTGTTTTATGAGAAGCTCATTACCGCAATACATTACAAAGAAAACATTTCCAATGATATGGTCACATCAGAAACTGGTGAATTTGTTTCATAGGAAGGTGCTACCTGACGATTGCTTGGAGTACTGCTGTTGTCTCTAACCTGACCATGGGTGATGACTGATTTATCATGGAACTGACAAAATCGATAGCTAATGATGATACTTCCTAAATATTGATACTCCTGTTTGTAGACAGAGTACTATGCAGAAAACACGTAAATTTAGTTAATTTATGCGTTTTCTATCAAACCTATGTTTGAAAAAGGAATACTAGGTAGTTATCATATAACATAGCAAGATATGGTAAAGGGCAGATATATTGTAGTACAAAGCTGGTGTGCCTCCCACTGTAGGTAAAGGCTTCATGGTCTTTTACTGGTTTTTAATAACACAGCTCTACCTTATGGCTTATATTGTTATCCTTTCTTGAACATTATAGTGGCACTCTTCGTTTTATTTTACCTCAACACTTTGCTGTATAAGCAGAATAGCAATGTACTTGGAATGTATATATAATTTTTTTTCCTTTTAGCTACCATCATACCAGTGTATTCGCAATTCAGTATCATAAATAAAAGGCCACTTCAGACACATGGCAGTTAAACGGTTATAACCATTCTTACCATCACCTTAAGATATACTGAGACTGTGATAGGAGGAGGGGGGGGGGGGGGGGTAGGGGTTCTTGGTGGTTAGGAAGGATTCCTCCTGATGGCCCGTGAACAGGTTGGCATTGGATGATGACTTACTGGTGTTCATTGGTATACTATGGAATTGTGTGCAAGTGTTGACCTCAAAGAAGACGTAATTGTGTGTGAGGAAATAGCTGGTCTTGGTGACCAGGAAGCTTAGGTAAGGAGTCATTCTAGCCATGAGAAATGTAGTGTTCGGTGGCAGAACCTAGACGATAAGCCATGTGGAAGTTAGTGTAGAGCTGGCTGTGTTGATAATGATGAGCAGGGGGCTGGGTGACAAAGAAATGTTAAAAGTGTATATTATGAATAGCTGCCAGTGACGTTACGTCTAACCACATTGGAGTGTCCTCCACAGCCACTGAATTCTCTCCTACCACTGTTGACACATGCTCCGCCAACATTGGGGTGTCCTGTGCCGCTGTCGAGGTGTTCCACACCAAAATTGTCGTAGCCTGTGCTAATGGCTAAGTTTTCCCCGCCACTGCTGTGGTGTGCTCCATGGCCAGGGGGGTATCCTTCACTGTCAGTGAGGTGTTCTACACTACTAATAAGGTGCCCTCTACCTGCCAGTGAGGTGTTCTTCACTGCCAGAGTGAAAGGACGTAGTGCAGGCATCCCAGCGTTGTGCTCATATGACCTTTTCTCTGCTGTGTGTGATGTTATGTTTGCTGTAGGTGGCTTTACCACAACTGCATGTGACCTTACCTCAGTTGTGACAATACTCAAATTCTGAGTGCCAAGATTTTCAGCAGCCATATATCCTGTGGAGACTGTGCCTGGTAAAGTGTCCTCTAACAGTACAGTTTGCAACAAATAAATGTTGCGATACCAAACTCTCTGCAGGTAATTTTGAGATATTGTTCAGGGGCTTTGTTGTATGGTTAACACATGAGATTTCCATAACGTATTTCCCATGAGGTGTGCTAAGAGTGATGAAATGCGCTTGTGGCACTTTATAAAATTCTCATTTGCACCTGGAGTTACCACAGTCGTTGCTAAGTTTAACTAACTTCTGACAGCCTTTCGGTACCTTTGTGAGTTGAATACTAGACTTAGTGACTCTTCCCCACCAAAGCGTTGAAATAAATTGCACTACTACTCGTAATAGGTGCTACACCACTTCCGTGGCTATCAGATAGTTTGGTAATGTCATGCTCCTCGAAATATAGTAACTAAATAAACTTGTAAAGTGCCTAAACAATGAAGGTTTTCTTGAATTATGGTAATTCTCACAATATAGTGAATAAATATATTTCAAATATCATGCCAAGAATTGAGAGAGTTATAGAAAGTGATTGCATTGCTCTGTAAACAAAAACTAAGGAAAGTATTTACTGTATCAGTAAACTCACTACACATCATGAAAACAGCTGTGAAGCAGTTTGGACATACGGATTTTAAATTGTGAAATGTTCTTCTGCACCATGGCAGCCTCCTTGGCAACCTTCCCACTAGTATTGGACAGCATTGAGTCATTCAAGGACCTTTAGCTGTGCTCCTTTCTAGTCAGCTACCGCCATACAGAGTACATAATCAACACTTTTTGATGATTGTGTTCAGGACATCAGCACTGACAAAGTGTCACGCCAAGCTTAGTGTCGGTGGCAAGTGCATCACACATGGTATCCCAACAGTCAGTGTAAGAGTGCTGTGGGCTTCACCGGTAGACATCTCGAGTTGCTTTGAGATAGTGGGTGTCTGGAGGGAGGGCACTGCCACCCTCATACCCATATCTGTTTTATGACAAGCTCATTACCGCAATACATTACAAGGAAAACATTTCCAATGATATGGTCACGTCAGAAACTGGTGAATTTGTTTCATAGGAAGGTGCTACCTGAGGATTGCTTGGAGTACTGCTGTTGTCTCTAACCTGACCATGGGTGATGACTGATTTATCATGGAACTGACAAAATCAATAGCTAATGATGATACTTCCTAAATATTGATACTCCTGTTTGTAGACAGAGTACTATACAGAAAACACGTAAATTTAGTTAATTTATTCATTTTCTGTCAAACCTATGTTTCAAAAAGGAATACTAGGTAGTTATTATATAGCATAGCAAGATTTGGTAAAGGGCAGATATATTGAAGTACACAGATGGTGTGCCTCCCACTGTAGGTAAAGGATTCATGGTCTTTTACTGGTTTTTAATAACACAGCTCTACCTTATGGCTTATATTGTTATCCTTTCTTGAACATTATAGTGCCACTCTTCATTTTATTTTACCTCAACACTTTGCTGTATATGGAGAATAGCAATCTACTTGGGATGTATATATATATATTTTTTTCTTTTAGCTACCATCATACCAGTGTATTTGCAATTCAGTATAATAAATAAAATGCTACTTCAGACACATGGCATTTAAACGGTTACAACCATTCTTACCATCACCTTTAAGTTATACTGAGACTGTGATAGGTGGAGGGGGGGGGGGGGGTTAGGGATCTTGGTGGTTAGGAAGGATTTCTTCTGATGGCCCATGAACAGGTTGGCATAGGATGATGACTTACTGGTGTTCATTGGTATACTATGGAATTGTGTGCAGGTGTTGACCTCAAAGAAGACGTAATTGTGTGTGAGGAAATAGATTGTCTTGGTGACCAGGAAGCTTAGGTAAGGAATCATTCTAGCCATAAGAAATGTAGTCTTCAGGATCAGAACCTCGACGATAAGCTATGTGGAAGTTAGTGTAGAGGTAGGCTGTGTTGATAATGATGAGCAGGGGGTGGGTGGCAAAGGAATGTTAAAAGTGGATATTATGAATAGCTGCCAGTGACGTGACGTCTAGCCACATTGGAATGTCCTCCACAGCCACTGAATTCTCTCCTACCACTGTTGAGACGTGCTCCGCCAACATTGGGGTGTCCTGTGCCACTGTCGAGGTGTTTCACACCAAAATTGTCGTAGCCTGGGCTAATGGCTAAGTTTATCCCACCACTGCTGTGGTGTGCTCCATGACCAGTGGGGTATCCTTCACTGTCAGTGAGGTGTTCTTTACTACTAATAAGGTGCCCTCTACCTGCCAGTGAGGTGTTCTTCACTGCCAGAGTGAAAGGACATACTGCAGGCATCCCAGCGTCGTGCTCATATGACCTTTTCTCTGCTGTGTGTGATGTGATGTTTGCTGTAGGTGGCTTTACCACAACTGCATGTGACCTAACCTCAGTTGTGACAATACTCAAATTCTGAGTGCCAAGATTTTCAGCAGCCATATATCCTGTGGAGACTGTGCCTGGTAAAGTGTCCTCTAACAGTACACAATTAAATGTTGCGATACCAAACTCTCTGCAGGTAATTTTGAGATATTTGTTCAGGGGCTTTGTTGCATCGTTAACACATGAGATTTCCATAACGTAATTGCCATAAGGTATGATAAGAGTGATGAAATGCTCTTGTGGCACTTTATAAAATTCATTTGCACCTCCAGTTAACATAGTCGTTGCTAAGTTTAACTAACTTCTGACAGCCTTTCAGTACCTTTGTATGGGGAATACAAGACTTAGTGACTCTTCCCCACCAGAGCCTTGAAATAAGTTGCACTACTACTCGTAATAGCTGCTAGACCACTTCCGTGGCTATCAGATAGTATGGTAATGTCATGCTCCTCAAAATATAGTAACTAAAGAAACTTGTAAAGTGTCTAAACAATGAAGGTTTTCTTGAATTATACTAATGCTCAGAATATACTGAATAAATATATTTCAAATATCATGCCAAGGATTGAGAGAGTTATAAAAAGTGATTGCATTGCTCTGTAAACAAAAACTAAGGAAAGTATTTACTGTATCAGTAAACTCACTACACATCATGAAAACAGCTGTGATGTAGTTTGGACATACGAATTTTAAATGTGAAATGTTCTTCTGCACCATGCCAGCCTCCTTGGCAACCTTCCCACTAGTATTGGACAGCATTGAGTCATTCAAGGACCTTTAGCTGTGCTCGTTTCTAGTCAGCTACCCCCATACAGAGTACATAATCAACACTTTTTGATGATTGTGTTCAGGACACCAGCACTGACAAAGTGTCATGCCAAGCTTAGTGTCGGTGGCAAGTGCATCACACATGGTATCCCAACAGTCAGTGTAAGAGTGCTGTGGGCTTCACCGGCAGACATCTCGAGCTGCTTTGAGATAGTGGGTGTCTGGAGGGAGAGCACTGCCATCCTCATACCCATATCTGTTTTATGAGAAGCTCATTACCGCAATACATTACAAAGAAAACATTTCCAATGATATGGTCACATCAGAAACTGGTGAATTTGTTTCATAGGAAGGTGCTACCTGACGATTGCTTGGAGTACTGCTGTTGTCTCTAACCTGACCATGGGTGATGACTGATTTATCATGGAACTGACAAAATCGATAGCTAATGATGATACTTCCTAAATATTGATACTCCTGTTTGTAGACAGAGTACTATGCAGAAAACACGTAAATTTAGTTAATTTATGCGTTTTCTATCAAACCTATGTTTGAAAAAGGAATACTAGGTAGTTATCATATAACATAGCAAGATATGGTAAAGGGCAGATATATTGTAGTACAAAGCTGGTGTGCCTCCCACTGTAGGTAAAGGCTTCATGGTCTTTTACTGGTTTTTAATAACACAGCTCTACCTTATGGCTTATATTGTTATCCTTTCTTGAACATTATAGTGGCACTCTTCGTTTTATTTTACCTCAACACTTTGCTGTATAAGCAGAATAGCAATGTACTTGGAATGTATATATAATTTTTTTTCCTTTTAGCTACCATCATACCAGTGTATTCGCAATTCAGTATCATAAATAAAAGGCCACTTCAGACACATGGCAGTTAAACGGTTATAACCATTCTTACCATCACCTTAAGATATACTGAGACTGTGATAGGAGGAGGGGGGGGGGGGGGGGTAGGGGTTCTTGGTGGTTAGGAAGGATTCCTCCTGATGGCCCGTGAACAGGTTGGCATTGGATGATGACTTACTGGTGTTCATTGGTATACTATGGAATTGTGTGCAAGTGTTGACCTCAAAGAAGACGTAATTGTGTGTGAGGAAATAGCTGGTCTTGGTGACCAGGAAGCTTAGGTAAGGAGTCATTCTAGCCATGAGAAATGTAGTGTTCGGTGGCAGAACCTAGACGATAAGCCATGTGGAAGTTAGTGTAGAGCTGGCTGTGTTGATAATGATGAGCAGGGGGCTGGGTGACAAAGAAATGTTAAAAGTGTATATTATGAATAGCTGCCAGTGACGTTACGTCTAACCACATTGGAGTGTCCTCCACAGCCACTGAATTCTCTCCTACCACTGTTGACACATGCTCCGCCAACATTGGGGTGTCCTGTGCCGCTGTCGAGGTGTTCCACACCAAAATTGTCGTAGCCTGTGCTAATGGCTAAGTTTTCCCCGCCACTGCTGTGGTGTGCTCCATGGCCAGGGGGGTATCCTTCACTGTCAGTGAGGTGTTCTACACTACTAATAAGGTGCCCTCTACCTGCCAGTGAGGTGTTCTTCACTGCCAGAGTGAAAGGACGTAGTGCAGGCATCCCAGCGTTGTGCTCATATGACCTTTTCTCTGCTGTGTGTGATGTTATGTTTGCTGTAGGTGGCTTTACCACAACTGCATGTGACCTTACCTCAGTTGTGACAATACTCAAATTCTGAGTGCCAAGATTTTCAGCAGCCATATATCCTGTGGAGACTGTGCCTGGTAAAGTGTCCTCTAACAGTACAGTTTGCAACAAATAAATGTTGCGATACCAAACTCTCTGCAGGTAATTTTGAGATATTGTTCAGGGGCTTTGTTGTATGGTTAACACATGAGATTTCCATAACGTATTTCCCATGAGGTGTGCTAAGAGTGATGAAATGCGCTTGTGGCACTTTATAAAATTCTCATTTGCACCTGGAGTTACCACAGTCGTTGCTAAGTTTAACTAACTTCTGACAGCCTTTCGGTACCTTTGTGAGTTGAATACTAGACTTAGTGACTCTTCCCCACCAAAGCGTTGAAATAAATTGCACTACTACTCGTAATAGGTGCTACACCACTTCCGTGGCTATCAGATAGTTTGGTAATGTCATGCTCCTCGAAATATAGTAACTAAATAAACTTGTAAAGTGCCTAAACAATGAAGGTTTTCTTGAATTATGGTAATTCTCACAATATAGTGAATAAATATATTTCAAATATCATGCCAAGAATTGAGAGAGTTATAGAAAGTGATTGCATTGCTCTGTAAACAAAAACTAAGGAAAGTATTTACTGTATCAGTAAACTCACTACACATCATGAAAACAGCTGTGAAGCAGTTTGGACATACGGATTTTAAATTGTGAAATGTTCTTCTGCACCATGGCAGCCTCCTTGGCAACCTTCCCACTAGTATTGGACAGCATTGAGTCATTCAAGGACCTTTAGCTGTGCTCCTTTCTAGTCAGCTACCGCCATACAGAGTACATAATCAACACTTTTTGATGATTGTGTTCAGGACATCAGCACTGACAAAGTGTCACGCCAAGCTTAGTGTCGGTGGCAAGTGCATCACACATGGTATCCCAACAGTCAGTGTAAGAGTGCTGTGGGCTTCACCGGTAGACATCTCGAGTTGCTTTGAGATAGTGGGTGTCTGGAGGGAGGGCACTGCCACCCTCATACCCATATCTGTTTTATGACAAGCTCATTACCGCAATACATTACAAGGAAAACATTTCCAATGATATGGTCACGTCAGAAACTGGTGAATTTGTTTCATAGGAAGGTGCTACCTGAGGATTGCTTGGAGTACTGCTGTTGTCTCTAACCTGACCATGGGTGATGACTGATTTATCATGGAACTGACAAAATCAATAGCTAATGATGATACTTCCTAAATATTGATACTCCTGTTTGTAGACAGAGTACTATACAGAAAACACGTAAATTTAGTTAATTTATTCATTTTCTGTCAAACCTATGTTTCAAAAAGGAATACTAGGTAGTTATTATATAGCATAGCAAGATTTGGTAAAGGGCAGATATATTGAAGTACACAGATGGTGTGCCTCCCACTGTAGGTAAAGGATTCATGGTCTTTTACTGGTTTTTAATAACACAGCTCTACCTTATGGCTTATATTGTTATCCTTTCTTGAACATTATAGTGCCACTCTTCATTTTATTTTACCTCAACACTTTGCTGTATATGGAGAATAGCAATCTACTTGGGATGTATATATATATTTTTTTTTCTTTTAGCTACCATCATACCAGTGTATTTGCAATTCAGTATAATAAATAAAATGCTACTTCAGACACATGGCATTTAAACGGTTACAACCATTCTTACCATCACCTTTAAGTTATACTGAGACTGTGATAGGTGGAGGGGGGGGGGGGGTTAGGGATCTTGGTGGTTAGGAAGGATTTCTTCTGATGGCCCATGAACAGGTTGGCATAGGATGATGACTTACTGGTGTTCATTGGTATACTATGGAATTGTGTGCAGGTGTTGACCTCAAAGAAGACGTAATTGTGTGTGAGGAAATAGATTGTCTTGGTGACCAGGAAGCTTAGGTAAGGAATCATTCTAGCCATAAGAAATGTAGTCTTCAGGATCAGAACCTCGACGATAAGCTATGTGGAAGTTAGTGTAGAGGTAGGCTGTGTTGATAATGATGAGCAGGGGGTGGGTGGCAAAGGAATGTTAAAAGTGGATATTATGAATAGCTGCCAGTGACGTGACGTCTAGCCACATTGGAATGTCCTCCACAGCCACTGAATTCTCTCCTACCACTGTTGAGACGTGCTCCGCCAACATTGGGGTGTCCTGTGCCACTGTCGAGGTGTTTCACACCAAAATTGTCGTAGCCTGGGCTAATGGCTAAGTTTATCCCACCACTGCTGTGGTGTGCTCCATGACCAGTGGGGTATCCTTCACTGTCAGTGAGGTGTTCTTTACTACTAATAAGGTGCCCTCTACCTGCCAGTGAGGTGTTCTTCACTGCCAGAGTGAAAGGACATACTGCAGGCATCCCAGCGTCGTGCTCATATGACCTTTTCTCTGCTGTGTGTGATGTGATGTTTGCTGTAGGTGGCTTTACCACAACTGCATGTGACCTAACCTCAGTTGTGACAATACTCAAATTCTGAGTGCCAAGATTTTCAGCAGCCATATATCCTGTGGAGACTGTGCCTGGTAAAGTGTCCTCTAACAGTACACAATTAAATGTTGCGATACCAAACTCTCTGCAGGTAATTTTGAGATATTTGTTCAGGGGCTTTGTTGCATCGTTAACACATGAGATTTCCATAACGTAATTGCCATAAGGTATGATAAGAGTGATGAAATGCTCTTGTGGCACTTTATAAAATTCATTTGCACCTCCAGTTAACATAGTCGTTGCTAAGTTTAACTAACTTCTGACAGCCTTTCAGTACCTTTGTATGGGGAATACAAGACTTAGTGACTCTTCCCCACCAGAGCCTTGAAATAAGTTGCACTACTACTCGTAATAGCTGCTAGACCACTTCCGTGGCTATCAGATAGTATGGTAATGTCATGCTCCTCAAAATATAGTAACTAAAGAAACTTGTAAAGTGTCTAAACAATGAAGGTTTTCTTGAATTATACTAATGCTCAGAATATACTGAATAAATATATTTCAAATATCATGCCAAGGATTGAGAGAGTTATAAAAAGTGATTGCATTGCTCTGTAAACAAAAACTAAGGAAAGTATTTACTGTATCAGTAAACTCACTACACATCATGAAAACAAATATGATGTAGTTTGGACATACGAATTTTAAATGTGAAATGTTCTTCTGCACCATGCCAGCCTCCTTGGCAACCTTCCCACTAGTATTGGACAGCATTGAGTCATTCAAGGACCTTTAGCTGTGCTCGTTTCTAGTCAGCTACCCCCATACAGAGTACATAATCAACACTTTTTGATGATTGTGTTCAGGACACCAGCACTGACAAAGTGTCATGCCAAGCTTAGTGTCGGTGGCAAGTGCATCACACATGGTATCCCAACAGTCAGTGTAAGAGTGCTGTGGGCTTCACTGGCAGACATCTCGAGCTGCTTTGAGATAGTGGGTGTCTGGAGGGAGAGCACTGCCATCCTCATACCCATATCTGTTTTATGAGAAGCTCATTACCGCAATACATTACAAAGAAAACATTTCCAATGATATGGTCACATCAGAAACTGGTGAATTTGTTTCATAGGAAGGTGCTACCTGACGATTGCTTGGAGTACTGCTGTTGTCTCTAACCTGACCATGGGTGATGACTGATTTATCATGGAACTGACAAAATCGATAGCTAATGATGATACTTCCTAAATATTGATACTCCTGTTTGTAGACAGAGTACTATGCAGAAAACACGTAAATTTAGTTAATTTATGCGTTTTCTATCAAATTTATGTTTGAAAAAGGAATGCTAGGTAGTTATCATATAACATAGCAAGATATGGTAAAGGGCAGATATATTGTAGTACATAGCTGGTGTGCCTCCCACTGTAGGTAAAGGCTTCATGGTCTTTTACTGGTTTTTAATAACACAGCTCTACCTTATGGCTTATATTGTTATCCTTTCTTGAACATTATAGTGGCACTCTTCGTTTTATTTTACCTCAACACTTTGCTGTATAAGCAGAATAGCAATGTACTTGTAATGTATATATAATTTTTTTTCCTTTTAGCTACCATCATACCAGTGTATTCGCAATTCAGTATCATAAATAAAAGGCCACTTCAGACACATGGCAGTTAAACGGTTATAACCATTCTTACCATCACCTTTAAGATATACTGAGACTGTGATAGGAGGAGGGGGGGGGGGGGGTAGGGGTTCTTGGTGGTTAGGAAGGATTCCTCCTGATGGCCCGTGAACAGGTTGGCATTGGATGATGACTTACTGGTGTTCATTGGTATACTATGGAATTGTGTGCAAGTGTTGACCTCAAAGAAGACGTAATTGTGTGTGAGGAAATAGCTGGTCTTGGTGACCAGGAAGCTTAGGTAAGGAGTCATTCTAGCCATGAGAAATGTAGTGTTTGGGGGCAGAACCTAGACGATAAGCCATGTGGAAGTTAGTGTAGAGCTGGCTGTGTTGATAATGATGAGCAGGGGGCTGGGTGACAAAGAAATGTTAAAAGTGTATATTATGAATAGCTGCCAGTGACGTTACGTCTAACCACATTGGAGTGTCCTCCACAGCCACTGAATTCTCTCCTACCACTGTTGACACATGCTCCGCCAACATTGGGGTGTCCTGTGCCGCTGTCGAGGTGTTCCACACCAAAATTGTCGTAGCCTGTGCTAATGGCTAAGTTTTCCCCGCCACTGCTGTGGTGTGCTCCATGGCCAGTGGGGTATCCTTCACTGTCAGTGAGGTGTTCTACACTACTAATAAGGTGCCCTCTACCTGCCAGTGAGGTGTTCTTCACTTCCAGAGTGAAAGGACGTAGCGCAGGCATCCCAGCGTTGTGCTCATATGACCTTTTCTCTGCTGTGTGTGATGTTATGTTTGCTGTAGGTGGCTTTACCACAACTGCATGTGACCTTACCTCAGTTGTGACAATACTCAAATTCTGAGTGCCAAGATTTTCAGCAGCCATATATCCTGTGGAGACTGTGCCTGGTAAAGTGTCCTCTAACAGTACACAATTAAATGTTGCGATACCAAACTCTCTGCAGGTAATTTTGAGATATTTGTTCAGGGGCTTTGTTGCATCGTTAACACATGAGATTTCCATAACGTAATTGCCATAAGGTATGATAAGAGTGATGAAATGCTCTTGTGGCACTTTATAAAATTCATTTGCACCTACAGTTAACATAGTCGTTGCTAAGTTTAACTAACTTCTGACAGCCTTTCGGTACCTTTGTGAGTTGAATACTAGACTTAGTGACTCTTCCCCACCAGAGCATTGAAATAAGTTGCACTACTACTCGTAATAGCTTCTACACCACTTCCGTGGCTATCAGATAGTATGGTAATGTCATGCTCCTCGAAATATAGTAACTAAAGAAACTTGTAAAGTGCCTAAACAATGAAGGTTTTCTTGAATTATGGTAATTCTCACAATATAGTGAATAAATATATTTCAAATATCATGCCAAGAATTGAGAGAGTTATAGAAAGTGATTGCATTGCTCTGTAAACAAAAACTAAGGAAAGTATTTACTGTATCAGTAAACTCACTACACATCATGAAAACAGCTGTGATGCAGTTTGGACATACGGATTTTATTCTTGGCAACCTTCCCACTAGTACTGGACAGCACTGAGTCATTCAAGGACCTTTAGCTGTGCTCCTTTCTAGTCAGCTACCCCCATACAGAGTACATAATCGACACTTTTTGATGATTGTGTTCAGGACATCGGCACTGACAAACTGTCACGCCAAGTTTAGTGTCGGTGTCAAGTGCATCACACATGGTATCCCAGCAGTCAGTGTAAAAGTACTGTGGGCTTCACCGGTACACATCTCGAGCTACTTTGAGATAGTGGGTGTCTGGAGGGAGGGCACTGCCATCCTCATACCCATATCTGTTTTATGACAAGCTCATTACCGCAATACATTACAAGGAAAACATTTCCAATGATATGGTCACGTCAGAAACTGGTGAATTTGTTTCATAGGAAGGTGCTACCTGAGGATTGCTTGGAATACTGCTGTTGTCTCTAACCTGACCATGGGTGATGACTGATTTATCATGGAACTGACAAAATCAATAGCTAATGATGATACTTCCTAAATATTGATAATGATGTTTGTAGACAGAGTACTATACAGAAAACACGTAAATTTAGTTAATTTATTCGTTTTCTGTCAAACCTATGTTTGAAAAATGAATACTAGGTAGTTATCATATAACATAGCAAGATATGGTAAAGGGCATATATATTGTAGTACATCGATGCTGTGCCTCCCACTGGAGGTAAAGGCTTCATGGTCTTTTACTGGTTTTTAATAACACAGCTTTACCTTATGGCATATATTCTTATCATTTCATTTTATTTTACCCCAACACTTTGCTGTATAAGCAGAATAGCAATCTACTTGGAGTGTATATATAATTTTTTATTCTTTTAGCTACCATAATACCTGTGTATTCCCAAATCAGTATCATAAATAAAAGGCTACTTCAGACACATGGCAGTTAAACGGTTATAACCACTATTACCATCACTTTTAAGATATACCGAGACTGTGAGAGGTGGCGGGGTAGGGATTCTTGGTGGTTAGGAAGGATTCCTCCTGATGGCCCGTGAACAGGTTGGCATAGGATGATGACTTACTGGTGTTCATTGGTATACTATGGAATTGTGTGCAAGTGTTGACCTCAAAGAAGACGTAATTGTGTGTGAGGAAATAGATGATCTTGGTGACCAGGAAGCTTAGGTAAGGAGTCAGTTTAGCCATGAGAAATGTAGTGTTCAGGGGCAGATCCTAGACGATAAGCCATGTGGAAGTTAGTGTAGAGGTAGGCTGTGTTGATAATGATGAGCAGGGGGCTGGGTGGCAAAGGAATGTTAAAAGTGGATATTATGAATAGCTGCCAGTGACGTGACGTCTAACCACATTGGAATGTCCTCCACAGCCACTGAATTCTCTCCTACCACTGTTGACACATGCTCCGCCAACATTGGGGTGTCCTGTGCCGCTGTCGAGGTGTTCCACACCAAAATTGTCGTACCCTGTGGTAATGCCTAAGTTTTCCCCACCACTGCTGTGGTGTGCTCCATGGCCAGTGGGGTATCCTTCACTGTCAGTGAAGTGTTCTACACTACTAATAAGGTGCCCTCTACCTGTCAGTGAGGTGTTCTTCACTGTTAAAGAGTGAAATCATGTACTGCAGGCATCCCAGCATCATGCTCAGATGACCTGTTCTCTGCTGTGTGTGATGTGATGTTTGCTGTAGGCGGCTTGACCTCAACTGCATGTGACCTTACCTCAGTTGTGACAATACTCGAATCAGTGTCCCAAAATTTTCAGCAGCCATATATCCTTTCCCTATATTGTTCCTGTGGAGACCATGCCTGGTAAAGCGTCCTCTATCAGTACTGTTTGCACAAATCAATATTGCAATTTCAGACTCTCTGCAGGTAATTTTGAGATATTTGTTCAGGGGCTTTGTTGCAAGGTTAACACATGAGATTTCCATAACGTAATTCCCATGAGGTATGCTATGAGTGATGAAATGCACTTGGGACACCTTATAAAATTCATTTGCACCTCCAGTAACCATAGTCGTTGCTATGTTTAACTAACTTCTGACAGCCTTTCGGTACCTTTGTGAGGTGAATACTAGACTTAGTTACTCTTCCCCACCAGAGCTTTGAAATAAGTTGCACTACTACTAGTAATAGCTGCTACACCACTTCCGTGGCTATCAGATAGCATGGTAATATTCATGCTCCTCAAAATATAGTAATTAATGAGACTTGTAAAGTGTCTAAACAATGAAGGTTTTCTTGAATTAAGCTAATGCTCAGAATATACTGAATAAATATATTTCAAATATCATGCCAAGGATTGAGAGGGTTATAAAAAGTGATTGCATTGCTCTGTAAACAAAAACTAAGGAAATTATCAGTAAACTCACTACACATCATGAAAACAGCTGTGTGTAGTTTTGACATACGGATTTTAAATTGTGAAATGTTGTTCTGCACCATGCCAGCCTTCTTGGCAACCTTGCCACTAGTATTGGGCAGCATATGAATCATTCATGGACGTTTAGCAGTGCTCCTTTCTGGTCATCTACCCCCATACAGAGTACATAATCTACACTTTTTGATGATTGTGTTCAGGACATCAGCACTGACCATCTGTCACGCCAAGTTAAGTGTCGGTGGTAAGTGCATGACACACGATATCCCAGCAGTCAGTGAAAGAGTACTGTGGGTTTCACCGGTAGACTTCTCAAGCTGCTTTGAGATAGTGGGTGTCTGCAGGGAGTTCACTGCCAACCTTTTACCCATATCTGTTGTATGACAAATTCATTACCGCAATAAACTACAGGGAAAACAGCACCAAGGATGTGGTCTAGTAAGAAATGGGTGAATTTGTTTTTCATAGGAAGGTGCTATCTGAGGATGTGCTTGTGACACTGATGTTGTCTCTAACTTGACCATCGGTGATGACTGATCTATGATGGTACTCACAAAATCAATAACTAATGATGATATATCTTAAGTAATAATAATCCTGTTTGTATACCAGGTACTCTACTGAAAACATCTAAAATTTGTTTATTTACTTTTTTCCCATTGAAGCTATATTTGAAAAAGGTGTACTAGGTAGTTATCACATAACATAGCAAGATCTGGTAAAGGGCAGATTTATTGTAGTACTCAGATGGTGTGGCTCCCACTGTAGGTAAAGGCTTCATGGTCTTTTTACTACTTTTGTAGAACTTAGGTCTACCGTATGCCATTTTTTCTTATCCTTTCTTGAACATTATAGTGGCACTCCTCATTTTACGTTACCTCATCACTTTGCTGTATAAGCAAAATGGCAGTCTTGTTGGGGTGTATTTTATTGTAGGAACTCCCAATTCAATATCATAAATGACAGTGTACCTCAGACACAGCGCAGTTCACCAGTTATAAACACCATTATCATCACTTTTATGATATGCTGAGACTGTGAGAGGTGGGTGGGTGGGAATTCTTGGTGGTTAGGAAGTATTCCTTCTGATGGCCCGTGAACATCTTGGCATAGGATGTCATCTTGCTGGTGTCCATTGGTATACTATGGATTTGTGTGCAGGAGATGACTTCAAAGAAGATGTTATTGTGTGTGAGGATATACACTCCTGGAAATTGAAATAAGAACACCGTGAATTCATTGTCCCAGAAAGGGGAAACTTTATTGACACATTCCTGGGGTCAGATACATCACATGATCACACTGACAGAACCACAGGCACATAGACACAGGCAACAGAGCATGCACAATGTCGGCACTAGTACAGTGTATATCCACCTTTCGCAGCAATGCAGGATGCTATTCTCCCATGGAGACGATCCTAGAGATGCTGGATGTAATCCTGTGGAACGGCTTGCCATGCCATTTCCACCTGGCGCCTCAGTTGGACCAGCATTTGTGCTGGGCGTGCAGACCACGTGAGACGACGCTTCATCCAGTCCCAAACATGCTCAATGGGGGACAGATCCGGAGATCTTGCTGGCCAGGGTAGTTGACTTACACCTTCTAGAGCACGTTGGGTGGCAGGGGATACATGCGGACGTGCATTGTCCTGTTGGAACAGCAAGTTCCCTTGCCGGTCTAGGAATGGTAGAATGATGGGTTCGATGACGGTTTGGATGTACCGTGCACTATTCAGTGTCCCCTCGATGATCACCAGAGGTGTACGGCCAGTGTAGGAGATCGCTCCCCACACCATGATGCCGGGTGTTGGCAGTGTGTGTCTCGGTCATATGCAGTCCTGATTGTGGTGCTCACCTGCACGGCGCCAAAGACGCATACGACCATCATTGGCACCAAGGCAGAAGCGACTCTCATCGCTGAAGACGACACGTCTCCATTCGTCCCTCCATTCACGCCTGTCGCGACACCACTGGAGGCGGGCTGCACGATGTTGGGGCGTGAGCGGAAGACGGCCTAACGGTGTGCGGGACCGTAGCCCAGCTTCATGGAGACGGTTGCGAATGGTCCTCGCCGATACCCCAGGAGCAACAGTGTCCCTAATTTGCTGGGAAGTGGTGGTGCGGTCCCCTACGGCACTGCGTAGGATCCTACGGTCTTGGCGTGCATCCGTGCGTCGCTGCGGTTCGGTCCCAGGTCGACGGGCACGTGCACCTTCCGCTGACCACTGGCGACAACATCGATGTACTGTGGAGACCTCACGCCCCACGTGTTGAGCAATTCGGCAGTACGTCCACCCGGCCTCCCGCATGCCCACTATACGCCCTCGCTCAAAGTCCGTCAACTGCACATACGGTTCACGTCCACGCTGTCGCGGCATGTTACCAGTGTTAAAGACTGCGATGGAGCTCCGTATGCCATGGCAAACTGGCTGACACTGACGGCGGCGGTGCACAAATGCTGCGCAGCTAGCACCATTCGACAGCCAACACCGCGGTTCCTGGTGTGTCCGCTGTGCCGTGCTTGTGATCATTGCTTGTACAGCCCTCTCGCAGTGTCCGGAGCAAGTATGGTGGGTCTGACACACCGGTGTCAATGTGTTCTTTTTTCCATTTCCAGGAGTGTAGATCGTCTTGGTGGCCATGATGTTTAGGTAAGGAGTCAGTTTAGCAATGAGAAATGTGGTGTTGAGCGGCAGCAGCAAGATCAGAAGTATATTGGCTGTTAATGTAGAGGAAGGCTGTGTTGATAGTGATGAGCAGGGTGCTGGGTGGTAAAGGAATGTTAAAAGTGGATTTTGTGAATAGTTGGTTTTAGGCATTGGTCTAAGAGATAAAGATTTCCTCTGTGGGGGCAGAGTAACAGGTCACAATGAGGCACTGTGTATGGTTGGCTACACTGACTTCGGTTTGCACTGTGGAGAAGATCTGGGAATGGCCGAAGGATTTGCGAAGGTACTGCGGAACCTAGTGTGGAAGTCAGTTTGGAGTTATGCTAGTGAGCAGTGAAGTATTGTGAAGTTCAGGAATAAATTTGGTTTCTAGACACTGTTAATCTACATCTACATCTACGTTTATACTTCGCAAGCCACCCAGCTGTGTGTTGCGGAGGGCACGTTACGTGCCACTGTCATTACCTCCTTTTTCTGTGCCAGTCGCGTATGGTTCGCGGTAAGAACGACTATCTGAAAGCCTCCGTGCATGCTTGATTGTCTCTAATTTTACATTCGTGATCTCCTTGGGAGGTTTAAGTAGGGGGAAGCAATATATTTGATACCTCATACAGAAATGCGCCCTGTCGAAACCTGGCGAGCAGGCTACGCTGCGATGCAGAGCGCTTCTCTTGCAGAGTCTGCCACTTGAGTTTGCTAAACATCTCCGTAATGCTATCACCGTTACCAAATAACCCTGTGATGAAACGCGCCGCTCTTCTTTGGATCTTCTCTATCTCCTCCGACAACCCGATCTGGTACGGATCCCACACCGATGAGCAATACTCAAGTATAGCTCGAACGATTGTTTTGTAAGCCACCTCCTTTGTTGATGGACTACATTTTCTAAGGACTCTCCCAATGAATCTCAACCTGGTACCCGCCTTACCATCAATTAATTTTATATGATAATTATGCTTCAAATCGTTACGCATGCATACTCTCAGATATTTTACAGAAGTAGATGCTACCAGCGTTTGTTCCACTATCATATAATCGTACAATAAAGGATCCTTCTTTCTATGTATTCGCAATACATTACATTTGTCTATGTTAAGGGTCAGTTGCCACTCCGTGCACCAAGTGCCTATCGGCTGCAGATCTTCCTGCATTTTGCTACAATTTTCTAATGCTGCAACTTCTCTGTATACTACAGCATCATCCGCGAAAAGCCGCATGTAACTTCCGACACTATCTACTAGGTCATTTATAAACATTGTGAAAAGCAATGGTCCCATAACACTCCCCTGTGGCACGCCAGAGTTTACTTTAACGGCTGTAGACGTCTCTCCATTGATAACAACATGCTGTGTTCTGTTTGCTAAAACCTCTTCAATCCAGCCACACAGCTGGTCTGATATTCCGTAGGCTCTTACTTTGTTTATCAGGCGACAGTGCGGAACCGCATCGAATGCCTTCCGGTAGTCAAGGAAAATAGCATCTACCTGGGAGCCTGTATCTAATATTTTCTGGGTCTCATGAACAAATAAAGTGAGTTGGGTCTCACATGATCACTGTTTCTGGAATCCATGTTGATTCCTACAGAGTAGATTCTGGGTTTCCAAAAATGACATGATACGTGAGCAAAAAACATGTTCTAAAATTCTATAACAGATTGACGTCACAGGTATCGGTCTACAGTTTTGCACAACTGCTCGACGACCCTTCTTGAAGACTGGGACTACCTGTGCTCTTTTCCAATCATTTGGAACCTTCCGTTGCTCTAGAGACTTGCGGTACATGGCTGTTAGAAGGGGGGCAAGTTCTTTCGCTTACTCTGTTTATAATCGAATTGGTATCCTGTCAGGTGCAGTGGACTTTCCTCTGTTGAGTGATTGCAGTTGCTTTTCTATTCCTTGGACACTTATTTTTATGGCAGCTATTGTTTAGTTTGTGCGAGGATTTAGAGAAGGAACTGCAGTGCGGTCTTCCTCTGTGAAACAGCTTTGGAAAAAGGTGTTAACTATTTCAGCTTTACGCGTGTCATCCTCTGTTTAAATGCCATCATCATCCCGGAGTGTCTGGATATTTTGTTTCGAGCCACTTACTGATTTAACGTAAGACCAGAACTTCCTAGGATTTTCTGTCAAGTCGGTACATAGAATTTTACTTTCGAATTCACTGAACGCTTCACGCATAGCCCTCCTTACACTAACTTTGACATCGTTTAGCTTCTGTTTGTCTGAGAGGTTTTGGCTGCGTTTACAATTGGAGTGAAGCTCTCTTTGTTTTTGCAGTAGTTTCCTAACTTTGTTGTTGAACCACGGTGGGTTTTTCCCGTCCATCACAGTTTTACTCGGCACGTAACAGTTTAAAATGCATTCTACGATTGCCTTGAACTTTTTCCATAAACACTCAACATTGTCAGTATCGGAACAGAAATTTTCGTTTTGATCTGTTACGTAGCCTGAAATCTGCCTTCTATTACTCTTGCTCAACAGATAAACTTTCCTCCCTTTTTTTATATTCCTATTAACTTCCATATTCAGGGATGCTGCAATGGCCTTATGATCACTGATTCCCTGTTCTGCAAAAAAGTTCGGGTCTTTTTGTTATCAGTAGGTCCAAGATGTTATCTCCACGTGTTGCTTCTCTGTTTAATTGCTCGAGCTAATTTTCGGATAGTGCACTCAGTATAATGTCACTCGATGCTCTGTCCCTACCACCCATCCTAAACATCTGAGTGTCACAGTCTATCTCTAGAAGAGTGTAGTGTTCCAAAGGATTGGAAAAGGGCAAAGGTCATCCCCGTTTTCAAGAAGGGACGTCGAACTGATGTGCAGAACTATAGACCTATATCTCTGATGTCGATCAGTTGTAGAATTTTGTAACACGTATTAAGTATGAGCATAATGACTTTTCTAGAGACTAGAAATCTACTCTGTAGGAATCAGCATGGGTTTCGAAAAAGACGGTCACGTGAAACCCAGCTCGCGCTATTCGTCCACGAGACTCAGAGGGCGATAGACACTGGTTCACAGGTAGACACCGTGTTTCTTGACTTCCACAAGGCGTTCGATACAGTTCCCCACAGTAGTTTAACGAACAAAGTAAGAGCATATGAACTATCAGCCCAATTGTGTGATTGGATTGAGGAGTTCCTAGATAACAGAATGCAGCATGTCATTCTCAATGGAGAGAAGTCTTCCAAAGTAAGAGTGATTTCAGGTGTGCCGCAGGGGAGTGTCATAGGACCATTGCTATTCACAATATACATAAATGACCTTGTGGATGACATCGAAAGTTCACTGAGGCTTTTTGCAGATGATGCTGTGGTGTATCAAGAGGTTGTAACAATGGAAAATTGTACTAAAATGCAGGAGGATCTGCAGCGAATTGACGTATGGTGCAGGGAATGGCAATTGAATCTCAATGTAGACAAGTGTAATGTGCTGCAAATACATAGAAAGGTAGATCCCTTATCATTTAGCTACAAAGTAGCAGGTCAGCAACTGGAAGCAGTTAATTCCATAAATTATCTGGGAGTACGCATTAGGATTGATTTAAAATGTAATGATCATATAAAGTTGATCGTCGGTAAAGCAGATGCCAGACTGAGATTCATTGGAAGAATCCTAAGGAAATGCAATCTGCAAACAAAGGAAGTAGGTTACAGTACGCTTGTTTGCCCACTGCTTGAATACTGCTCAGCAGTGTGGGATCCGTACCAGATAGGGTTGATAAAAGAGATAGAGAAGATCCAACAGAGAGCAGCGCGCTTCGTTACAGGATCATTTAGTAATCGCGAAAGCATTACGGAGATGATAGATAAACTCCAGTGGAAGACTCTGCAGGAGAGATTCTCAGTAGCTCGGTACGGGCTTTTGTTAGAGTTTCGAGAACATACCTTCACCGAAGAGTCAAGCAGTATATTGCTCCCTCCTACGTATATCTCGCGAAGAGACTATGAGGATAAAATCAGAGAGATTAGAGCCCACACAGAAGCATACCGATAATCCTTCTTTCCATGAACAATACGAGACTGGAATAGAAGGGAGAACCGATAGAGGTACTTAGGGTACCCTCCGCCACACACCGTCAGGTGGCTTGCAGCGTATGGATGTAGATGTAGATGTAGATGTAGATGTAGATGTAGATATCTGGTAAATTGAAATCTCCACCTAAGACTATAACATGCTGAGAAAATTTATGTAAAGTGTATTCCAAATTTTCTCTCAGTTGTTCTGCCACTAATGCTGCTGAGTCGGGAGGTTGATAAAAGGAGCCAACTATTAACCTAGCTCGGTTGTTGATTGTAACCTCCACCCATAATAATTCACATAATCAACCATATAACATCAGAAGCTGAGTTGTCAGACAATCCATACACAATAGTGTAACAGCCAACTCTCTTTCCACCCTCACACTCTCACCACTACATGTTTTGGCACATTCAACGCATTACCAGTATCTCAGAGACATTCAAAGAACATTGGTGGTAACGTGTGTTAGGAGAACATCTAGTATGTCAGTGTTTACAAAGAACATTTTCCCACATGATGTCCTTTGTACATGGCATAAACAGATGTGTGTTGGCTAAAGAGTCTGCATGTGTATCACTTATGATAGATAACTTAGTAGTTAATATGTCAAGTCATTACATTCATGTTAGTATCATATATGTTACCCGTGTAAATGCTTTACCATAATGCAGTACTCATGTACATGCAATTTGTCAGAATTATTCGTAATTGTTATTCCCCTATGTTTTGATTTTCATAGTGCAAATATTTGATTGTAATTTGTAAATGACTAACAGCTTGAAATACAAGTTGAATATTATTATGACACAATATATTAATGAAATTTACAGTCTAATGTTACCATCCAAAATGTTATGCATAGTTAACTCATTTTGACATTTCTGCAAATACTAAATGCATACTGTGATTTGCACAACCTGTTCTAATTTATATTTAATTTACTCTGTCTGTGGATATTATCATTGGTGTATGAATTCAGCAGTCCCTAGATAACATTTCACTACTGATGCCAGTGAGGTGTTCTCCACTACTAATAAGGTGCCCTCTACAGCCGGTGAGGTGTATTTCTCCGCCAGAGTGAAGTCACATACTGCAGGCATCCCAGTGTCATGTACAGATTACCTGACTTGCCATACTAGATGACAGATTGTGAGTCAGGAAGTGGTATGATTTGATCAGATATGCAAAACTAGTGATGTTGCAGTTTTTGGCTGGTTGTGTTGTGCCACTTACCCTCTGTCATTTACCTGCGAATGGTTTGATATGGCTATTAACTTATTCAAGAAACAGTTCTGCAGTTCTAAGATTGTGGTACACTAGTGATACTTCCAATTACTGCAAAGTTTATATAAATAAATCATGCTTGATTGTTACTCAAAGAACGTAGACCAAATCTTTCTAGGCAACCTACTCAATTTCTTTTAGCCTGTGAATTACTCCAGTGGGTTTGCATTACATAATATTTAGTGACAGGCAACACCTAGTACATTTTATTGTGCATTGGCTATTGTCTACATATTTTGCATCTATATGGTGGATCCTTGACTGCTTAGTGCCCCCACTGATGACATGCTTGGTCTATTCATGCAGAGTGGTAATGTGTTTTGGGTCTTACCAGACTACTTGCAAGTCTTCCTGCTAGTCTTGGGACACCATATCATCTGTCTGTTAGCAAAGATATTCAATGAGCAGAATTCAAAATTACGTAAACTTTTCATACTCATCTCATACCTCATTGCTTTATGTTCCAGACAAGAAACTCATTGCTGATATTGACAGTCATTTTATTTTACCCCTTCAAGTCATATAATACATTAATATATTAGAGCTTCGTAGATTCAGATCCAAAATGCATTCTATTGTTAACAAAGTCCCTGTCGTATTGCAGTCTACTATCACATTGGCCTAGATATCATGTCCCCAGTATAACTGTAATTATTTTAAACTTGTGTTGTGACACTTTTTGTTTATTCTATTATTTTAAGATATTACTTGATAGTTTGAAAATATGCTTGATAATTAATACTGCAATAACCAATGTTTGTATCATAAATCCTAATCTCTGGTGATGAGCTTGTTCTAGATGTAGCTAATTAAATTTTTTTTTTATCTTGAATAGTACTGATATAATCTCTCTCAGTACTCACTATGATTAGTTTTTTGCAGATAAATGCAATAAATCATCTACATATAGTGTATCAACTATGCATCATTTTATTTGACAGTTTTGGTGTGCTGGGTAGATCCCTAATCTAACCATAGGGTTAATGGTGGTAGGAGGGAGGAAGGGAGCTGCTGCCTGACCATTATTAGTGCTCTCTGTTGCAGATGACTTCATAGCCACTATTTTCCATATTAAACATAGTAATTAATATTGATTTTGGTGACAACTAGCTAAACATATTTCTAATAGTGCATGTAAACAACTGCATGTGCGAAAGACTTTTCAGTTAGTGTTTCCCTCCATTCATATAATCATCTCAAGCTTCTTAACAAATAACTTCCAAATACTATGCCCAGGACAGTCAAAGGACATAGTATAAAAAGTAACCTCATTGTATTTCAAATTAAGAGTCAAAGAAATATTTTCAGCATGGAAAGATTAACAATGACTTATGAAAACAGCTGAGTCTCTCATTATGTATAAGAATTTTCGTGAATTATTACATATGAAATAGGTAACATTGAACTGTATTCTAAAGAGCAGATTGTTCAATGTGTCCCGCTGAAGCATATAATACAATTTGTTATTGTTGGTTTTGTTATTGTTGGTAGCAGAGAACAACTATTAACACAGTCTGATGTTACAGTTTCAATATTTTTTCTGCTGTTAAATGTGTAAGGGCCTCTCAAACTACATTCTACGTAGTGGATCTGTTTTTACTACGTTGCCCCTACATGGTGCATTAAGAAATAAAATTTGTTTGGGACGTGTGTATATTCACTAATGTCTCAGCAGAGTGTAAAAGTTTATATCAGTCACAATCATTTCAACAGCACATAGACTGCAACCATTCACTGCCCACAGTGCAAAAGATCATACATGAAAGTCTGAAGTATATGGGTAGTAAGGTGAGGTTCAAATAAAATATATCAAATTCAAAAATACACTCGCATATATTCTGAAAATCCTTCAAAGAAAGTAATCAATTTCACTAGAGATTCACTCAGTAATGGTTAATCATACTTGCATGGCCAGCAGAACTATTATTGATTGTATATTATTGTGTTAGTAAGTTCACCAAGCTGGTTAGCACACTGGGCTTCCATTTGGGGGGACGACAGTTGAAACCTATGTCCAACCATCCTGATTTAGGCTTTCTGTGATTTCCCTAAAACACCTCAGGCAAATGCCGGGATGGTTCATTTGAAAGGGCATGGCTGACTTTCTTCCCCATCCTTTCCTCATCCGATGGGACCGATGACATCACTATCTAGTCCCCTCCCCTCAAATCAACCAACCAACCAACTAGTGCATTCAGAATATTTTTTGGATCTGATATTGCAATAAAGTTTATAATTACTGGTGTCATACTGTCAGTAAACATGTTCACACACAAGAAGCACAGCTCAATTTAGTAATGTTTCTAATGTTACTCAGTGATACAGTCACAAATAATGTGCTGACAATTCATGTTTGAGTATAGATGATCACTGTAAGAGCAAACAACACTTTCTGTTCTTTAGCAATTAGCATACACTTCTATAAAAATACTTTCAGCTAATTCTTAATGATATTCAAACATCTTTACAGTAAAAAATTATTTGATGTGTTACCACATCTCACATTATTTAATTTGCTTTGTGATGCAGCATTCTACAGGTGGCAAGAGGATCCTCACAAATGCTATCTTGTATATGTGCTGGCAACAATGACTGGTTGCACCAAAAATGCCACAAATCAAACTACAAGCACCAGTGAACTACTAAAATACTGTATTCAGGTATTATATAAGACGGGATGATAGTTCAGTCACAAATTTACAGCAAATATCCAGTTCCCATCTTCAATTGTCAACTATTTCTCTAAGTCTACAATTTAAAACTTACATTCATACTTCTTTTAAGAAATTTTATAACACATTCACCTCTCAAAACAGAGAATATTCTGAGACACATACTAACTTTTTCAATAGATAAGATTTCAGTTTCGTTAAATATTAAATATCCAGTTCATTCCATCAACATACAACCATGCAGTAGAGGCCAAGACTAGAAGTTTTAACAATTCTGTGTTTGTAAAGACATCACCAGAGATTTCATTGGCTGAGCTGCAGACTTCGTAGGCATTGATGAATACTTGAATTACTGAAAGGAGCAAATAGATAGGTGGCTGCTATCATCAATGGAAGTGCTTGGAACACTTCAGTTGTCTGCATAAGGGCTGGTCATGGATGTGATAGATGGGTTTCAGCAGTGAACTGACAAAAACCATATTTATCTCCAATACACTGCAACATTGTTTGGTAGAGTGCAGAATAAAGGTAGAATGCAGACGTTGTATTTCTTTCTGCAGTTGTAGTCCTGGATGCCTTTGTATCCTTTTGGCTGTCACACCACTTTCCTATGGTCCAGTATTTTTATCCTCTCATAACTACTATAATATTCCTCAACTTTGTTTGTTTAAAATTTTAGTCCCATCTGATTTATACAAATTCACATTAAAAATTTACACTCTGCATCTCAGTAAGATGCAGATTGTCAAGACAATATGCCAAACGGCAGTTTGGTTACTTTGGTAGTCAGTCAGTACATGTCAGAATCTCTGAGTTACACATGTTAAGTGAGGCGGCAGCAGCAGCAAGATGTGAATCCAGCATTACCTTGTGTGGCTCAGTTACTTAAAGCTCTCTCCTTCACACTCAACTGAAATCATTGTGTTTTCCCTAACAAAACAGTTGCTGGAAAAGTTTTCCAGACAGCCAAAATATGTGATGTAACTACAAAAAAGCCTTTATATATGTAAAATCAAACTCAAGAAACAAATGGTATGCTGAATTAACAATCACTACAACCATATTCTTTGGTAAATATGGCAAGCAGCAGCTCTTTGGTGAAACAGAAAATATAATATGTTAATGAACTACATCAGCAAAAGCAATTCTAGCTCTGACTTCTTCAGTCAACATGACTAGTTCAGGGAATTAAGTTATGTGATACAAGTCACTACATGACCCTTCATTGTCCAAGCTACATCTGATTTATTAAGATTAACAATGAGACCAGCCATAAACCCATTCCTCATCAAGTAACTGTATTCCACCTTCAACATATTTTTTTCTTTCCACATTAACATTTGTGGACCACTCTTCCAAAGTTATCTGTAACTGACAGGAACAACCTAAACAACAGTATAGAATTTCTGTAAATCAAGATGTGTGAGGATCTGGTTTTCCTTTGCATGCTACAGGCTAGCTTGTGCTCCAGTGTCTTCAGTCCCAGCACATGCAGATTTTTCATAACTTCCCTTTACTTCCTACTCTTGTCAACTTCTGTGACACATATCACTTACTGATTTCTTCAATCTCCATGTAATTGGATATGATTTATTACAATATGTCTCATGAGGAAACACCTCCAAATGGCACACAAATCCTTAATAATTCCTGGCCTTTCTTAAAAATCTAAATATATTTCTCCCAAAAATCTATCAATTGATCATTTTGTTCATTTTCCAATCCACCAGCTTCCTCTGCCTTTTCTTCCACTTGTTCTACTATCCCGAGTATCTTGCTTTCCTTTACCTCTTCTGTACATTTACGTCTCCTTTCTTTTCTGATGTGCTTAATACCATGCCCAGGACAATAATTTCCATTGCTTCTTTCTTCCATAATCAGATCAACTTGTGCCATTTCCCCATTATCATAAAAACTGACTTTACCAAATGAGAAGCCTATTTTTAAGTCCTTCTACCTCATAGTCTCTAATCCGATGAGACAGTCTTCTATTAATTTTTGAATTACTAGGAACATGCATCTTATTGCTGTATTTCCTATTCTTACATCTAGCAAAGTTTGTATCCTGATTGGTTGCAAGCAGGCACCTAAGGCTTGAATGACCTTACAGTTTTGTATCGGCAAAGTTAGTAACTCTGTCTTCTGGGATAGCCACTTAAATAAATTGTTGGAGATCACATTTATTGAAGTTCCAGTATCCAACATAACTCTGATAGGTATGTCTAATATTTTGGCATGGATCTCTGATATTGGCAGTTTAATAGAAATTTGTTCCCCAGGATTTATGTATTCCATTAGCTCCTCAATGATCCTCATTCCATCACTGTACTTAAGACAATTTACGGTGACTGGTTGCCCCCATTACTCTTTCATCAACCAAACCTCTGGGGCGTAATCCAGTCAGATTCAGTTTAAATTGCCCAGTCCAGCTGGACCGTTGTTGTCATCAGTTGCTTTCACTATGACTGATGATTGTTCTCGCCAGGCTTGATTATATGTTGGCCTTAACTTTGCCTCGTATATGGTTTGATTACTTTGTCTTTCGGTGTAGATCCCTCAGAGTGGTTGATGGATCACATCAAACATAAACAGCCCTTTAAAATCTATCCCAGGCATGTTTGATAGGGTTCATGTCTGGAGAACATGCTGGCCACTCTAGTCGAGCAATGTCATTATCCTGAAGGAAGTCATTCACAAGATGTGAACGATGGGGTGTGAATTTTCATCCTCACCAATATACTGCATTATTGGTTGGAGGATGGCATTCATGTATTGCACAGCCATTACAGCGTCTTCCATGACCACCAGTGGCATATGTTGAACCCACATAATGCCACCTCGAAACAGCAGGGAACCTCCAACTTGGTGCACTTGCTGGACAGTGTGTCTAAGGTGTTCAGCCTGGCTGGGTTGCTTCCAAACACATCTCTGACAACTGTCTGGTTAAAGGCATATGTGACACTCATCAGTGAAAGAGAATGTGATGCCAATCCCAAGTGGTCCATTCAGCATATTGTTGGGCCCATCTGTACCGCACTGCATGGTGTCATGGTTGCAAAGGTGGACCTCGCCATGGTCGTCAGGAGTAGAGTTGCATGTCATGCAGCCTATTGCACTCAGTTTGAGTCATAACATGATGTCCTGTGGCTACACGAAAAGCATTATTCAACCTGGTGGCATTGCTGTCAGGCTTCCTGTGAGCCATAATCCATAGGTAGCAGTCATCCACTGCAGTAGTAGCCCTTGGGCGGCCTGAGCGAGACATGTCATCGACAGTTCCTGTCTGTCTGTATCTCCTCCATGTCCAAACAACAAACAACATCGCTTTGGTTCACTCCGAGATGCTTGGACATTTCCCTTGTTGAGAGCCCTTCCTGTCACAAGGTAACAATACAGATGTTATCGAACTGCGGTATTGATCGTCTAGACATGATTGAACTACAGACAACATGAGCCGAGTACCTCCTTCCTAGTGGAATAACTGGGACTGATCGGCTGTCAGACCCCTTCCGTCTAATAGGTGCTGCTCATGCAAGATTGTTTACATCTTTGGGTGGGTTTAGTGACATCTCTGAACAGACAAAGGGACTGTGTCTGTGATACAGTACCCACAGTCAATGTCTGTCTTCAGGAGTTCTGGGAACAGGGGTGGTGCAAAACTTTTTTTGATGTGTATTTTTAAAAATATCTTCTTATGTTCCCATTTTGGTAATAAAAGGGTTCTAGGTTATGTACTTCCTTCTTCAACCTCTCCTGGATGCTTCTTGACTGATACCTATTGAGGAATGTCTTTTCTCAAATTCTTCGTAGGTGTGACACTTGTCTATTACATCAGTCACCCACAGGCTACCATCGTCTTGGATGTAACCTGATACATATTCGATTTTCTTAAATTTCTTCACTTGCCACGGAGCACTGCTAAGTAAAGGAATAAACATGGCTATGGCACTCATCAAAATTTTAATTTGACTTAAGACCTCAGCCATAGGATCTTTGGATTCTCGTTGAATAGCAACTACTTTCTGGCCTGGGTTTTGTTGATCATCATTCGCTTCCTGTCCCCTCTGCATTTCAAACTGTGATCTGGTTATAACCATAAGAATTCAGTTGTTCACTATTCTTTTAATTACTTTACTCTGGACACAATTCAGCTTTACCCCACAAAAGTACATATCAGATTCTATACCCCAGAATATCTCTCCACAATTGTGAGCACATCAACAAAAAACACAAATCACTCTGCATATACTACAACATATAATAACTAAATCTACAAATATTCCTTCTCAGTCATTATCTGCAGAGTAGAACCACATGAAGTTCAAATGTGATCGACCCGCATTGTCGTGGCTGTCTGATGTCAGATGTAGGTCACGTAGAATGATTCCATCAGTCATACATGAAATTATTCATTGCACAACATTAATACATATACATAACATAAAATACACATATGTCACAACAAATCACAATTTATACATGAAATATATACAACTGAATGATCACGTATTAATTTGTTTTTGGTCCTGAAATACTATTTGGTCATGAAATGCTTGATAGTGTCTATGTTTCACTCCTTGTAGGTCCTGTTATGTTTTAGCCAAAAGAAGAAATTAATGTTTTTTAAGCTGGTAATATTAAACTCGTCATTGTTGAACTAGAGTGTGTAGTGTCTCCATTTGTATGTCTGTGAAGGACAGTATCAATTTCTAGACTGGCATCGACTACTGCCACAGCATACATGATTTCATACACATAGGCAAGTTACTCTCATGGTATAGAAGCAGCTGCTGACTCCAATGGTTGTCTGTAAAATTCTTGAAATGCAAGAGAAAGAAAACTTTTGTAGGATCGTCATGAATTGGGATACTGCCATTCACATTTGGTCATTCGATGATTGTCTGCAAATGAAATGAGTTCTTTTTAGCAGAAAAAACTTTTTCTATACTTTTGCCCATGTTATTCAAGCAGGTTCTACAGCAAACATTGACCACAAAATGTTTGAAGCCCTATATGAGCTTACCGTACATTACAGTTCATCACAGAATCTTTTGATCAAAAATAAATACGCAAAATTACTTTGAAATGCACCAGACTGTATTATGGCCGTTACTAAACACCACATTATCATTACATATCGCTTGTGAATCTCAAAAAACACAAATTATACAATATGTTTCATTGCACACACTGCATACACATTCACTTGTTATCCTGTATCACCAAAAAGTCAGGTCATATACTGATTTTCTTACATTTCTTCACTCACACAGGTGAAATGCGCTGCCTCATGATGTATAGGCTGCTCTCTGGTCAGACTGAAGTTTGCAGAAGTTTGACCTAGCCACAACAAGGGTAGACAAGAGGAGATAGGACATTTTTGGCCAATATCAGTACAACCAATTTTTTTAAAAACATTTGATCAAATAGCTTATAATCAATTAGAATAATATAGCAAAAAAACATTAAGTTATTCTTAATAATCAATATGGATTTAGGAAATAATCTCCTCTTACATCTAGGTTGAATTCAGAGCAAATTATGATCTTTTTACATTACTTTTCTACCTGCAACCTACTCACCAAGGTTTCATCTTTGTCTAGAAATGCACATGTAACTGAATAATCAGTGATATGGTATATGCTAATAATTAATATGCCATACTCTAAAAGTTCAATGCCGCAGCTTTCAAATAATAGCTCCTCATTCAAGCAATTAAAAGATAGTCTGACTTCAAAGCTTCATGATTCCTCTACTAGAATGTACATTCCTCCAAAACCATCTTTTCTACATGAATTCACTGCTGAATTGTTACCTGAAACTCAATTTATTAACTTTATATTTTCACTTTTTAGCCAGTGTTTGTTTAAGCATATAACTTTTACAGAATTTGTGTTCTCCAGAAATATTTCCAGTTCATACAACTTGTTCATCATTCCTACTGATAGATTGCCTATAATAAGCTGAATTATGAAATTATTTCAAACTAAATCAAACAGTGAATCATTTAATTGGTCATCAAAGGTGACACCTGAATAGTCTTCAATTTTAAATTGCATTCCCATGTTTAGAATATGGGAATAATGAAACGCATCATCAAAACAATTGAGAAAATCATTTCATTTAAAATTTATTAAAAAAGAAACAGAAAGAAATGAATTAAATTCTAATAACTTGTTGCACAATGTAAGACCAATAAAGTGTGTAACATAATGTGTTTATGTTGGTAACAAAGAACAACAAGTAAACCAATCTATGTGTACAAAATCAACATTTTCCTTCCTCAGTGAATTGTGTGGTGGAAATCTAGGTTTCGTTTTTGTTAGTGTTAACAAAGATTCTCTGCCTGACAATTTCACACTCACATTCACATTTATTTTTAACAGCAGTATGCTATTTTATTTGTCTTAGACGAGACTACAGTTTTCTCAACTACTAAGTTTGTGGTTCTCCATCAAATTAATGTTATGCAGTACAGTCCTAGATTGGGAATTTCTACCTCAGGGTGCCTTTTGCTGCTGACATCACAGATACCAGAGGTTTCACCCTCTGGTACTGATGAGCTTTTGAGGTATTGAAAAGGGCAAATTGATAATACAAGTTACAACTTGATGAGGTGCCTGCAAGATTGATGAATGAAGGTCTGTAAATTATGGAATACATTTTTTCAGCTGGGTTCTCTGCAGTTAAGTAATAATATTTTACTTGTAAACTTACTCATAAAAATAATAGTAAATAACTCACACACAACAGCAATGTTGAGTAAAGGAGAGACATAAGGTAGGGCACAGAACTAGCACCTCTTTCCTTACATAAAGGCATGGGTCCTTTTCCCGGTTTTTGCTAGCAACACCTATGTCAAGCTATTTTTATCATTTCATGATTGTTTTACCTCTGTGCTGCCTCTTATTAGCATTCTAATTTTTCTGAATGTGTAGAGGAACACTAAGTTTATGCAAATACATATAGTGAGAAAATCTAGTTACTCTATCCTTTTAAGATAAAACAATGAATGACCATGCAGTTTAGCCCCATTAACACTTTGCTTCCTCAGGTGTTTGCAGCATTTGTGTCACAGAATCCAGAGTGTCTTATTCAGTCCTCATCATATGTGGCTATTACTTTTATCAAGTTTTTATAATTGGAAGGAGAGTACTTAACATGATGACAGCAGTAGGCAGACATGGAGAGACATTACCCAAAATGACCATACCTTAGCTTCTGTAAATGTTTGCCACTGCAGTGCCCTCACCCATGTTAAGGTTGGCCAGACTGTGGGACAGTAAAAGTTATGTGCCAGTCTGGAGTTCTTATTTGGATTGAGCAAATGTTGTAATGTACCTAGTGCAATTATTGGGCAATGATGTTTGGAGTTAGGGGGCAGCTCTTTCTGATGGCTTTTAGCAGATATTTTGGAGCATTTCACATTAGTCTTTAGTAGAATGTCAACTAACATGACTCTGGTAATACATAATGAAACTGAGTACATCGCCGCTCTGTCTGAGGCGTTTTGTCACAGTCTGGGCAGCTCCCCCCTGTTGGAGGTTCAAGTCCTCCCTAGGGCATGGGTGTGTGTGTTGACCTTAGTGCAAGTTAGTTTAAGTTAGATTAATTAGTGTGTAAGCTTAGGGACCAATGAACTCAGCAGTTTGGTCCCATAAGACCTTAACACAAATTTCCAAATTTGAGTACATCATTTTCAAGCAGTTGTGGTTGTTGACACTATCCATTTCATCTTGTAATCTACAGTCACATTGCCCTAAGGTTTCTATCACCAGTAATGTTGTTGCAGTAAACCTCCTGACTGGTAGTGTGGCATTAGTTAACATACATATTGGTTGTCCTACCACGTTCAGGGGCCTACTCTAGTGAGGTATTGAATGGAACCTGCTATACTTTTGATATTACTCCAAGGACATTTAACAGCTGTCAGTAGGATTGGTTATGTGCTGGTTAGATCCTGAATCTAGCCACAGGTTTGGTGAGGAAGGATGGAGGAAGGGAGCTGCTTCCTGACCATTATTAAGGCTTTGTGCTGCAGATGGCTTCATATTCACACTATCCCATATTAAATGTAGTAATTAATAATGATTTTGGTGATGATTAGCTAAGTGCACACTAACCATTGTATTTGTAGAACACTCTTCAGCTACTGTTTCCTTGCATTCATATAATTATCACAAGTTACTTACTAAATAATTTTCTGATATAATGCTCAGGACAGCCAAAGGACATAGCATAAAAAGTGACTCATTGTATTTCAAATTAGGAGTCAAAGAAAAACAGATGAGTCTTTCACTGTGTATGTGGATTTCAGTGAATTATTACAAATGAAATAGGCCTAAATGAACTGAATTCTAAAGAGCAAATTGTATAATGCAACCCACTCAAGCATACAACACAATTTGTCTTTTTGGTAGCAAAGAACAACTACCATCACAGTCTGAAGATACAGTTCAACATTTTACTTTCCCTGTTAAATGTGTAAGAGCTTTTCAAACTCCATTCTGTATACTGTTCTTGGTTTTATTATGTTACACATACTTGTACATGGTATGTTATGAAATTTAATGTGCATGGGGCATTTGGATATTCACTAATGTTTCAGCAGTGTGTGATAGTTAAATCAGTCACAAACATTCTGACAGCACATAGGTTGCAGTTATTCGTTGTCCCCAGTGTAATAGATCATACTTGAAGGTATTGCAAACTCAAAAATACACTTGGTTATATTCTGAAAATTCATCATTGAAAATAATCAATTTTACTAGATATTTGATAACAATTGTACTTGAGTGGCCAGGACTATTTATTGATTGATCAATATTGCACAAGTAAGTTAAGAATATTTTTGGGACCTAATAATGCAATAATGTTTATAACTGTTGGTATCATACAGTCAGTAAATACGTTTATACACAAGAAGCATATTTCATAATGTTACTGAACTGGCGACAAAGTGCTGGCAACAATGACTGGTTCCACCAATAATGCCTCTGTGATATAGTCATTGGTAACTTGATACAGGGTGTATATGACCCGGGACAACTGGGAGATCCGGGAAAAACCCGGGAATTTTTCATCCAGGAGAAAACTGGGAAAAACCCAGGAATTGTTTAGAATCCTGGGAGTTTTTCATTGTTTTCATTTCCAGTTAAATTTTTCTAATTTTGTCTGGTAAGAACCAATACTCTAAACAAAAGATATTACTGTATCCTGCTACTGAAGAATAATACTGCAGCAACAAAACATGAACGAGAGGGAAAAAAAATGAAAATAAAACTTAAGTTGCAAAGGAAATGCACCGTGTACAACAACAAAAGACAGTGCTCATACAAACGTCTGCCAGCAAAGTGTGTCAAAGGCTTTAGGAAGACTATGGAATGCTTCATAACAACAAATTGCCTCCGATGAGCGTGAAGTGACAACTGTTTAAACTATATTCGTTTGAGCAGTTGCGGGCGGGCTCTTGCGCTTGCAGTTGAGTCATGTATGAGTAGTACCTTCACCCGCTTCTGGTTACAGGAGTGTGGCTGGACGCCACTACCTAATATTGCCCCGGTTCAGAAATTTAGTAAATCTCGGGCTGATGCACAGAGCAGTCCGAGTTGTGGTGGGGAGGTGGGTCGTCTCCACGTGACCTATGTTTACGTTCAGTAATTTCGTTGTTTCCTCTTCATTTATTGCTGTCACATTAAATGAAAACACAACAGATTTCTGTGGCCGGGAGCTATCAAATTAATTAAAATATGTTCTCGTAATTACGGAGGGCAGAAATATGTTATTAGTTTCAGAATTTATTTCAATCTTTCTGACAGCCAAGCATTAACCACCTTGCAGAACAACGAAGTTATTTTTGTTGATTTGCTAAAGAGATTTGGCTTTTATTAATCTTTTCTGCTGACAGTCAATTTATTTGAAACAAAGTGTCAAATTTCACACTATTTGCTACTTTCAACTGTTCACTGAATTTCAAGTGCACGTATGGCATTATGCCATAATAAAGAACCAAACATGAGATAAAACAGTACTGCTGCTCCAAGAAAATTTACATCAGAATCTGGACATATGAATGTGCATTTTAAGCCGAATTATGCATTTTAGTATGGGTCACGATATTCCAATGCTCTTGAAGTATCCTCTGATGTCTTGTTTCTCTTATGACATAATGTAAGATCTTTTAATGTTTTACATGTCCGAACATATGGGCTTCCTGCATCATTGTAGCTGTGCAAGCGCGGTGACACCTGTTATCTGGCGCTCTCTTGCAACTGCTGAAACGAACCTATTTCTAACAGGTCATGGGAAAATATTGCGAATAGTGGTTTGAAAAGCGTTACATCCAAAACAAATTTCCTTTTACGCAAGATGAACTATGTGCAAGCATGTACAATGAATTTCTTAAATTACAAGGTGTTTGGCTCTCATTTAAAAATCTCCTCTTTGAGGACGCCAATTTAGAAGAATTTTGAGCCCAGGAGATCAGACATTACATCATTATTAAAATTTTATTGGCACATTTGTGTACTGTATCTTAAAGTGTAACACGCCCCAAAAAGATCAACATTATATGTGGAAGCTTAGCTTCTCTTCTAGCTTATTAATCTCCAAGACCAATATTATACGTGAATGCTATGTATATTAATTTAAACCATTACCTTTTCTTACTTGTGTGTTCGCGCTTCGTAAGAGTGGCCGAATGGTTCTAGGCGATACAGTCTGGAACCGTGCGACAGCTACGGTCGCAGGTTCGAATCCTGCCTCGGGCATGGATGTGTGTGATGTTCTTAGTTAGTTAGGTTTAACTAGTTCTAAGTTCTTGGGGACCGATGACCTCAGAAGTTAAGTCCCATAGTGCTCAGAGCCATTTGAACCATTTGAGCTTAAGAGTGATCTTGCTATTGACTGACTACATCACATGTCGTATCCTGTCATCGGCTGGCGAGATCACATGACATGAGCTATGACTGGCTTACAAAAGCGCATCGCAAACTCGATTTCAATGCTTCGGAAGTGACATGCGGTGTTTAGTGGAATTCAAATTTATACCTCCTTAATACGAAAATATGCAGCGTACATGTTACTACACATCAAAGATCTTTCAAAACATGTTTTCCCCCCCTGAGTTTCGTTTTCTAAAGTGCCAGCAAATTCTACGCCGGTACTAAAACCATAAACATACACAGGGTTGATGAGTTTTACAGTGTCAAGGAAGAGTATACTGTCACTTACCATGGAAAACGCATATTTTTGCCCAGGAGAAAGTGTATTTTTAATTCAGGATTATTTTTCCTTGTCCACGTATACACCCTGTGATAACAATTCATGTTCGTGTATACATGAGCACTGCAAGCTAACTACACTTTCCATTCATTGGTAATTAGAGTATACTTCTATAAACAAAATTTCCTCTAGTTCTTGAGGATATTCTAACATTATTGAAATAAAAAATTGTTAGGAACATTATCACTTTTCACATTAACTGATTTACTTTGTGATACGGCATTCTGCCTCCCCCATGTACCATGGACCTTGCCATTGGTGGGGAGGCTTGCATGCCTCAGCAATACGGATAACGGTACCGTAGGTGCAACTGGAATGGAGGGGTATCTGTTGAGGGGCCATACGAACATGTGGTTCCTGAAGAAGGGCAGCAGCCTTTTCAGTTGTTGAAGGGGTAACAATCTGGATGATTGGCTGATCAGGCCTTGTAACATCAACCAAAATGGCCTTGCTGTGCTGGTGCTGCAAACAGCTGAAACCAAGGGGAAACTACAGCCGTAGTTTTTCCCAATGGCATACAGCTTTACTGTATGGTTAAATGAGGATGGCATTCTCTTGGGTAAAATATTCAGGAGGTAAAATAGTCCCCCATTCAGCTCTCTGGGTGGGGACTACACCGGAGGACATAGTCATCAGGAGAAACAAAACTTGCATTTTGCAGATCTGAGCGTTGAATGTCAGATTCCTTAATCAGGCAAGTAGGTTAGAAAATTTAAAATGGGAAATGGATGGGTTAAAGTAAGATATAGTGGGAATTAGTGAAGTGTGGTGGCAGGAGGAACAAGACTTCTGGTCAAGTGAATACAGGGCTATAAATACAAAATCAAATAACAGTAATGAAGGGGTGGGTTTAATAATGAATAAAAAAATAGGAACGTAGATAAACTACTATGAACAGCATAGTGAACACATTATTGTAGCCAAGGTAGACACGAAGCCCATGCCTACCACAGCAGTACAACTTTATACACCAACTAGCTCGATGATGGAGAGATAGATGAAATGTTCAATGCAATAAAAGAGATTATTCAGGTAGTTAAGGGAGACAAAAATTTAGTAGGCATGCAGGACTAGAATTCGATAGTAGGGAAAGGAAGAGAAGGAAAAGTAGTAGGTGAATATGAACTGGGGATAGGAAATGAAAGGGAAGACACCTGGTAGCATTTTCCACAGAGCATAACTTAATCATAGCTAACACTTCATTTAAGAATCATGAAAGTAGTTTGTATAAGTGAAAGGGGCCCAGAGACACTGGAAGGTTTCAGAAGGATTATATAATGGTAAGACAGAGATTTAGCAACCACCTTTTAAATTTAGGACATTTCAAGTTGCAGATGTGGACTTTGGCCACAATTTATTGGATATGAACTGTAGATTAAAACCGAATGAACTGCAAAAAGGTAGGAATTTAAGGACATGGGACCTAGATAAACTGAAAGAACTAGAGGTTTTAGAGAGTTTCAGATAGAGTATTAGTGATTGACAAGAACAGGGGAAAGCTTTGAGAGGTGAAATAGTGAAGGCAGCAGAGGATCAAGTAGGTAAAAAGAAGACTAGTAGAAGTTCTTGGATAACAGAAGAGAGATTGAATTTAATTGATGAAAGGAGGAAATCTAAAAATGCAGTAAATGAAGCAGTAAATGAGATCGACGGAAAGTACAAAATGGCTAAGCTGGAATGGCTAGAGGAAAAATATAAGGATGTAGAAGCATGTATCACTAGGGGTAAGACTGATACTGCCTACAGAAAAATTAAAGAGACCTTTGGAAAAAAGAGAACCCCCTGTACGAATATCAAGAGCTAAGATGGAAAACCCGTCCTAAGCTAAGAAGGGAAAGCAGAAAGGTAGAAGTATATAAGGGGTCTATACAAGGGCATTGTACTTGAGGGCAATATTATGAAAATGGAAGAGGACATAGATGAAGATGAAATGGGAGATACAATACTGAAGAATTTGACAGAGCACTGAATGACCTATTTCAAAACAAGGCCTTGGGAGTAGACAATATTCCACTAGAACTACTGATAGCCTTGGGAGAGCGAGTCATGACAAAACTCTTCCATCTGGTGAGCATGATGTATGAGAGAGGCGAAATACCCTCAGACTTCAAGAAGAATACAATAGTTCCAATCCCAAAGAAAGCAGATGTTGACATGTGTGAAAATTACCGAGCTATCAGTTTAATAGGTGACAGCTTCAAAATACTAACACAAATTCCTTACAGATGAAGGAAGAACTGGTAGAAACGAACTTTGGGAAAGGTCAGTTTGGATGCCGTAGAAATGTTGGAACACGTGAGGCAATACTAACCCTACGACTTATCTTAGAAGATACACTAAGGAAAGGTAAACCTATGTTTCTAGCATTTGTAGCTTAGGAAAAGCTATTGACAATGTTGACTAGAATACTCTCTCTCAGATTCTGAAGGTGGCAGGGGTAAAATACAGGGAACAAAAGGTTGTTTACAATTTGTACAGAAACCAGATGGCAATCATAAGAGTCGAGGAACATGGAAGCGAAGCAGTGCTTGAGAAGGGAGTGAGACAAGGTTGTAGCCTATCCCCAACATTATTAAATCTGTATACTGTGCAAACAGTAAAGGAAACAAAAGAAAAATTTGATGTAGGAATTAAAATAAATGGAGAAGAAATAAAAACTTTGAGGTTTGCCAACGAGATTGTAATTCTGTCAGAGATAGCAAAGGACCTGGAAGAGCAGCTGAACAGAACGGACAGTATCTTGAAAGGAGTATATAAGAAGAACATCAACAAGAGCAAAATGAGGATAATGGAATGTAGTGGAATTAAATCAGGAGATGCTGAGGGTATTACAATAGGAAATGAGCCACTTAAAGTAGTAAAAAATTAGTTTCGTTATTTGAGGAACAAAATAACTGATGATGGCTGGAGTAGAGAGGATACAAAATTTAGACTGCCTATGACAAGGAAAGCGTTTCTGATCAAGAGAAATATGTTAACATCTAGTATAGAATAAGTGTCAGGAAGTCTTTTCTGAAAGTATTTTTATGGAGTGCAACCATGTATGGAAGTGAAACATGGAAAATAAACAGTTTAGACAAGAAAAGAGTAGAAGCTTTTGAAATGTGGTGCTACAGAAGAATACTCAAAATCAGATGGGTAGATCACATAACTAATGAGGAGGTACTGAATACAATTGGGGAGAAGAGGAATTTGTGGAACAACTTGACCAGAAGAAGGGATCAGTTGGTAGGACACGTTCTGAGGTATCAAGGGATCACCAGTTTAGTACTGTAGGGATGAATGGAGGGTAAAAATTGTAGAGGGAGACCAAGAGATGAATACGCTAAATAGATTCAGAAGGATGTAAGCTGCACTAATTATTCAGAGATGAAGAGGCTTGTGCAGGACAGAGTATCATGGAGAGCTGCAACAAACCAGTCTCTGGACTGAAGACCACAACAACAACAACAACAAGAGGATTCTGCACATGCTAAGTGCATCCAGACAAATGCTGACTACTTTGTATCTGTGTTGGCCTCAAATCAAATTACAAGTCCCAGGAAACTATTAAAATACAGTATTAAGATATTAGGTAACTTAGAGTGGTGGTACATTCACAAAAACAGCAAAAATCCATTTCCCATTATCAATTGCTAACTATTTCTCTAAGTCTGACAATTTCAGACTCACATTCACACTTCTTTTAATAAATCTGAGAAAAAAATCATCTTTTGAAACAGAGAATACTCTGAAACACAAACTAACTCTTTTAACAGATATTGTTCCAGTTTCCTTCAATATTAAATTCCTAGTTTATTCCATCAACATAAAACCATTCAGTAGAGGCTCAGACTATAAATTGTAACCTGTGTGTACAATTTTGTCTTTTTAAAAGAGGTCACCAGAGATTTCACTGACTGAGCTGCAGACTTCATAGTCATTAATGAGTATTTGAATTACTGAAAGGAACAAATACGTAGGTTGCTGCTTTCAATGGAAGTGCTTGGAACACTTCAGTTGTCTGTAAATTGTCTGGTCATGGATGTGGGTTTCAGCTGTTGAACTGACAAAAACCATACCAAACTCTGATACACTGCAGTTTAGTCCTGGTGGCTTTGTATCCTTTTGGCTGTCAGTTCCCTATGGTCCAGTATTTTTATCCTTTCATAACCATTTAACTGGTTGTTGCCTTTGACTGTGATTATGCAGAGGGACAACCTCATTATTCATATATTTTTCTTGAGAAACTGTAGTCACTCTATACTCTCAGGATGTTAGGTTGAATCTGTATGTAGTTTGGCCCTTTTAATGCTCAGAAGTCATTATCATTTATTGAATACAGTGACAACTTGTCCCTATATAGTTTTGTAGGTTTTGAATTGGATATGCTGTGGCTACAACTTGCAGTGTAAGAGCGTAAAGGAGACCCCTGATTGTGTGGATTTACTCTTAATATGTTACAGGGAAGTATGTGTTCAATGTTGGCTCTGTATCAGCCACACTTGCGTGACTTGTGGTGATATTCTCAAGAAAAAAAGACACTTTTTGTTTTAATTGAAGTGCCCTCTTGCAAATGGTTCACATTTTTCTAAAATGTCACAGTACTTCTAACTTGCTTCTCCAGAGCTTCCATTGCTGGCCTACAGTGTTCAAGTAGATTATTTGGTAGTACTTTCTATTTATATGTGTGGTCTTTGTTCTTAAATTTGATACAATTTATCATGATCTTGTTGACTGCTATATCAGGATGAAGGAGTGCCTTCCTGGCATGATGATCTCAGAGGTCTTAGTTTGCTGCTGAACTGTGATGCTGGGTTGACCTAAAAGCATTCTAATGATTTATTCCTATAATCTCCATATCATTGCAGTCGATAGGTTATCTCTCACTTTTATTAAGCTGTAAGAAATTGGATGACAGTAGCAGAAACTACCACATTAGTGTGGAGTGTCACTACTCATAGCTGTTGTACTTTGGGCTTGTGTACCTGCACATCACTTTAGTTCCCTCACTCCACTCATGGTGTGCTTGGACAGCATTCTGGACTGTAAAAGCCATACAGTACTCTGGATCTCTGGGATATGGTGGTTGAGCCCTAGTTACAGTGGGGATGCTGTGATGCCTAAGACACAATGCTCTTTAAATTATTATTGATGAAGCTGTGCATGTTATTTTTTGTCTTTAAAGAGGCACCAGTGTCAGATTACACCATGACTCTCAACTTGTAAATATAGTTGTCATAACTTTCCTTTGTACTGCTCTTCAACTTCTAACCTTTGAAAATGGTCTTTTGGACCTACCTTCCTCATTGGCAGCATGACAGCTTCATCTAAAGCATCATCAGAGATAATAGATGTGGAGAACTGAAAATGATAAAATTTATTTATTTATTATCATAGCCATCTTCAGTGATCTACAGTTCTAAGAATTTTTAGAACATGATGTCAGCACAACAAAACATGGATTCAGCACACCAGTTAGTGCAGTCTCCCAGATGTGGGTGTCCTACCTAGATGAGCTTGCTCCCAAACAATGCACGGAAAGTGCCAGTTTATGCAACAGTTTTTTGTTTGATGAAGCTGATAACTCTTTGATGTACATCTGACCAACAGCCAATACCAAGTGTTGAACCACTGACTGAGGGAGAAGAAACTACAATAAATGATCAATTCCAGTATAAAAGCAGTGAATAACTGCATCAAAAATTCCCTAAATGGGTCAGATCATTAAATATATTTAAGCCATACAAAATTAGATAATGTCACAAGCATAATTGATGTCTGAGACATTCTGACAAGTAAGCAAAAATTAGAGTAAGTGACTGGGGAGAAATGGTTCCTTACTATAAGGGAAAGCAGAAATAATAGCACCAACAAACACTACAGACCTGATTTCATGGAAATGCGACCCGCATCACTCATCATTGTGAGTATCCACACATCAACATCTACATGACTACTCTGCAATTCACATCTAAGTGCTTGGCAGAGGGTTCATCGAACCACAATCATACTATCTCTCTACCATTCCACTCCCTAACAGCGCTCGGGAAAAACGAACACCAAACCTTTCTGTTCGAGCTCTGATTTCTCTTATTTTATTTTGATGATCATTCCTACCTATGTAGGCTGGGCTCAACAAAATATTTTCACATTCGAAAGAGAAAGATGGTGACTGAAATTTTGTAAAAATATCTCACCGTGACGAAAAACATCTTTGCTGTAATGACTTCCATCCCATTTCGCGTATCATATCTGCCACACTCTCTCCCCTATTATGTGATAATACAAAACGAGCTGCCCTTTTTTTGCACCCTTTCGATGTCCTCCATCAATCCCACCTGGTAAGGATCCCACACCGCGCAGCAATATTCTAACAGAGGATGAACGAGTGTAGTGTAAGCTATCTCTTTAGTGGGCTTGTTGCATATTCTAAGTGTCCTGCCAATGAAACGCAACCTTTGGCTCGCCTTCCCGACAATATTATCTATGTGGTCATTCCAACTGAAGTTGTTCGTAATTTTAACACCCAGGTACTTAGTTGAATTGACAGCCTTGAGAATTGTACTATTTATCGATTAATCGAATTCCAACGGATTTCTATTGGAACTCATGTGGATCATCTCACACTTTTCGTTATTTAGTGTCAACTGCCACATGCCACATCGTACAGCAATCTTTTCTAAATCACTTTGCAACTGATGCTGGTCTTCGGATGACCTTACTAGACAGTAAATTACAGCATCATTTGCGAACAACCTAAGAGATCTGCTCAGATTGTCACCCAGGTCATTTATATAGATCAGGAACAGCAGAGGTTGCAGGACGCTTCCGTGGGGAACACCTGATATCACTTCAGTTTTACTCAATGATTTGCTGTCTATTACTACGAACTGCGACCTTCCTGACAGGAAATCATGAATCCAGTCACACAACTGAGACAATACCCCATAGGCCCACAGCTTGATTAGAAGTCGCTTGTGAGGAACGATGTCAAAAGCTTTCCGGAAATCTAGAAATATGGAATCAACTTGAGATCCCCTGTCGATAGTGACCATTGCTTCGTGCGAATAAAGAGCTAGATGCGTTGCACAACAGAGATGTTTTCTGAAACCATGCTGATTATGTATCAGTAGATCGTTCCCCTTGAGGTGATTCATAATGTTTGAATACAGTATATGCTCCAAAACCCTACTGCAAACCGACGTTAAAGATATAGGTCTGTAGTTAGATGGATTACTCCTGCTACCCTTCTTAAACACTCGTGCGACCTGCGCAATTTTCCAATCTGTAGGTACAGATCTATCGGTGAGCGAGCAGTTGTATATGAGTGCTAAGTAGGGAGCTATTGTATCAGCGTAATCTGAAAGGAACCTAATCGGTATACAATCTGGACCTGTAGACTTGCCCATATCAAGTGATTTGAGTTGCTTTGCAACCCCTAAGGTATCTACTTCTAAGAAACTCATGCTAGCAGCTGCTTGTGTTTCAAATTCTGGAATATTCCATTCGTCTTCCCTGGTGAAGGAATTTCGGAAAACTGCATTCAATAACTCCACTTTAGCGGCACAGTCGTCGGTAACAGTACCATCTGCACTGCACAGCGAAGGTATTGACTGCGTCTTGCCGCTTGTGTACTTTATACACGACCAGAATTTCTTCGGATTTTCTACCAAATTTCGAGACAATGTTTCGTTGTGGAACCTATTAAAGGCATATCGCATTGAAGTCCGTGCCAAATTTTGCGGGTCTGTAAATTTTAGCCAATCTTCGGGATTTCGCGTTCTTCTGAACTTCGCATGCTTTTTCCGTTGCCTCTGCAACAGCGTTCGGACCTGTTTTGTGTACCATGGGGGATCCATTCCATCTCTTACCAATTTATGAGGTATGAATCTCTGAATTGCTGTTGCTACTATATCTTTGAATTTGAGCCACATCTTGTCTACATTTGCATAGTCAGTTCAGAAGGAATGGAGATTGTCTCTTAGGAAGGCTTCTAGTGACACTTTATCCACTTTTTTAAATAAAATTATTTTGCGTTTGTTTCTGGTGGATTTGGAAGAAACAGTATTGAGCCTAGCTACAACTACCTTGTGATCACTAATCCCTGTATCAGTCATGATGCTCTCTATCAGCTCTCGATTGTTTGTGGCTAAGAGGTCAAGTGTGTTTTCGCAACCATTTACAATTCGCGTGGGTTCGTGGACTAACTGCTCGAAATAATTTTCGGAGAAAGCATTTAGGACAATCTCGGAAGATGTTTTCTGCCTACCACCGGTTTTGAACAAGTATTTTTGCCAGTATATCGAGGGTAGGTTGAAGTCCCCACCAACTATAACCGTATGAGTGGGGTATTTATTTGTTACGAGACTCAAATTTTCTCTGAACACAGCGGCAGACCGATCTGGGGACAGATGGGACGAGATTGACATCCCCATGATACCCAAGTCTGGCTCCCCGCAGAGGTGCCCATTGGCAATAGCCTCAAGCTGCGCGACCGAAGTCAGCGCCGCTTGCAGCAGACCACACCTGTTAGCCAGACTTTACTTGCATGATGTCATGCCTTTATATAGAAACAAATATTTGTATATAGTAACATAGAGAAAGAAGCATTCATGTAACAATTGGATGTATTGGTTGAAACCTTTCAAGCGATATATCAAGCAAATGAAGCTGAAAATTTAGTCAAAAAGATGAAGTACTAGCTGTAAATTTTGAAATCTGAGCTGTGGGCAGAAGCTTGCAATACTGTTACAGAACTTTTGAATCACATTAGTCCTCTATTGAAAACAAACCTCTTGAACTGTGGAATGGAAGACCAGTAGACAGCTTGAATCACTGTTTGGCATCTTAGAGGAAGGTTGTAGCAAGGTGCAACATAAAATCGAGGTTGAAGTTGTGTAGAATTTGGCCTTCACTGTTATATTACTGAATTTGAAGTCGATTGTGATGAAACCTTTTGACATGGTCAACTGAGTTAGACTTCCAATGAGAAAACATAATCAGGAAATAGCAGCCATGACAAGACGAATTAAGATTCATGTGCAGACTAAGGAGGTATGGATATGAAAGTGAAGACTAAGGAGATTTGGGTATGATGTCAAGTATTAAGTGAGGAATGAAGAAACACATGTGAAAAGAAGTAATTGTGATGGGTGACCAGTGGACATTGTGTGTTCGTTGCTGGAACTGGTATCATGAGAGACAAGGTTCCAAGTTTGTAGTCTGGTACCAAATATCCATGGCTGGAGGTCATTTTTGAAGAACTGTAGTCCCTGAAAGATGACAACCACATGAGTATTTTTTGAGCACCAACTTGTTGCACAGACTGTGCATAATTGAAGCGTGCTGCACAAGAAAATTTCGAAAAATTGGCAAGTTCAAGGTTGAAGTTGTATACAATTTGCCCACCACTGTTATGTTACTGAATTTGAAGGGTCAGCTTGTGAGCAAGGTATATGTAGAGACACACTAAACTGGCTGTGATGCAACATTCAGTCCTGTTACATGTTATGCTTCTCTTTGAAACCTTTTGGCAGTGGCTGTTGTAGAGAAAATTAAATTTTACGACTTTGACATCAAAACAACATTTCTCAGTGGTCTACTGAAAGAAGATGTATACACAGAACAATTTGAAGTTTCCTACAATGATACTGGACATGTATGTTTACTGAATAAAGGTCTCTATGTTCTCAAATAGGTGCAGCCTTGTAGGAACAAATGTTTCTTAGGTATCATGATGAAATCTTGATTTGAAAACAGTGATGCTGATCCATATCCCTTCCACTATCAGAGCAACAAGAATTATTTGTATGATGCAATCTTATTTGGTGCTGGTTTAGCTGTGGGCAACAACCAAGCAGAAACTGAAGAGTTCATGAAAAAGTTGAAACTGGGGCCTGTACAGGTAGATTTTCTGGCTATGTAGATACAGGAAAAAGGAAATGTGTTAAATGCAATGAACCAAGAGTACTATGCAATACAAAATCCTGCAAAGATATATAATGGTTGAATGTAATGGAGTTCCTTCTCAAATTGGGCATGAAGAGAATATTGTCAAAAAGAAGATTACAGTCAAAGTTCTTACAGGAAGGTAGTGGATTTTCTAGCGTATTTGACTACAGTGTCATGTCTGAACATTGGTTTTCTAATGAACAAAACGAAAAGAAACAATGGATTATGGAACTATCTACAAGAGCACAGAAGATTCAAAGATCTAAAAGGAGTATATGAATCCTGTTCTCAACATGTCTGAACATCAAGTGTGGGTTCCAGTGGGTTACTGTGTTTGATTTCAGGAAATGTGAAATTCCTTGATTCCGACAAAACGAGGATGCAGCAGACCATAGTTAGTGTAACCTATCAGAAGAGGGTCTCCAATCATGATTTCCAGACTCCCAAACAATGCATAGAAAGCACCAGTTAATGACAAATAAATTTCATGTGATAAAGCTGATAATTCTTCAGATATATACCATATCAAATGGAAATACAAAATACTGAACCACTGACTGATGGGGAACAAATTACAGTTCAGATCAATACCAATGTGAAAGTAATGGAGATCTGCATCAAGAATGCCCCAATTGGGTAAGATTGTAGAGTGGATTTACGACATACGTATGAGATGACACCACAATTCAGAATGAATCCTGGGATATTGGTGATGAGCAAGCAGATATAAGACAGAATGACTGCAGAGAAAGACTATGAAATAAGTACAAAAGTGATGGTTCCTGACCTTAAGGATAAACAGGAATACGTGCTCCAACATACCAGAACTGACTTTATGGAAAGCTGTGGTCCCATATTACTCATCATTAAGAGTGTTCATAGTTGAATAAAAAACATAATGTTTGTAAATGGTAAAACTGACAAAGACGCATTCATGGAACAACTGTATGTAGTGGTTGAAACCTTTCAAAAGATGTATCAGGTTTAGAATTGTGAAAATTTAGTAAACAAGATGAAAGATTAGCTGTAAATTTTGAAATCTGAAGTGTGGGCTGAAGCAGACAACACTGCTACATAGCACTGGAATCACATTAAGTCCTCCATTGAAAACATTCCCCCTCTTGAACAGTGGAGTGGCAACCCGTAGGCAGCTGGAATCAACTGAGAGTCTTTGTACCAGAATGTTATGTGTACGTGAACATGCATTTTTGTCAAGAATTTGCTCACAAGGTGTCCTTGATTGTCTAGCTGCCACACAAATGATATAGACAGCTTTATGATGTGGTTGTCATCACAATGCAAGCTTGTAGTAAGATGCACAGTAAAATTCAATGCTGAAGTTGCATACATCAGTGTTACTGAATTTGAAGTTGACTGTGATGGAACTATTTGGCAGAGGAGCATGTGAAAGAGATATTCAGTAAGAAGAAGGAATCGGGAAATGTCAGCCATGACAAGAAGAAAGAAGGTTAAAGTGAAGATAAGGAGATTTAGATGTCATGTCAAGTATTAAGTGAAAAATGGAGAAGCAAATGTGAAACTAAGTAATCAAGGTGGGTGACCAGTGAGTATGGTGTTTACATGGCTGGTACTGGTATCATGAGGGACAAGGATGTAAGCTCATATACTTAAGCTTCCCAGCCCAGTAGCTGGAGGCCATCTATGAAGAAGTGAAGTCCCTGATATTGGTAAAGTACTTGGGTATTCTTTGAGCATCCAAGTGGTGGGCAGATTTTGCAGGACTGAGGAGTCTTACACAAGAAAATTGCACAAAAGACCAGTTTGTGGGGAAAGTATGTGTACAAAGGCAGTGACTTGACTTTTATGCTGCATTCAGCATTTTGATCCTATTGCCAGTGGCTGCGGCAGAGGAAATGAGGTGTGACCACTTTGACATCAAGTCAGCAATTCTCAATGGTCTTCTGAAAGGAGATGTATACACAGAAAAACCTGAAGTTTAGTACAATGGTACTGGACATGTATGATTACTGAGTAAAAGTCTTTATGATACTGTTGTAACAAATGTTTCTGAGGTATTATTACCTGACATTTCAGAGGTTGAATCATGTGAAATGAAATTTTAGGTACTTGAAGAAAACAATGGTTGTAGAATTTTGGAACACGCATTATGTTCGAGTATAATGACTTTTCTGGAGACTAGAGATCTACTCTGTAGAAATCAGCATGGGTTTCAAAAAAGACGATCGTGTGAAACCCAGCTCGCGCTATTTGTCCATGAGACTCAGAGGGCCATAGACACAGGTTCCCAGGTAGATGCCGTGTTTCTTGACTTCTGCAAGGCATTTGATACAGTTCCCCACAGTTGTTTAATGAACAAAGTAAGAGCATATGGACTATCAGACCAATTGTGTGGTTGGATTGAGGAGTTCCTAGATAACAGAATGCAGCATGACATTCTCAATGTAGAGAAGTCTTCCGAAGTAAGAGTGATTTCAGGTGTGCCGCAGGGGAGTGTCATAGGACCATTGCTATTCACAATATACATAAATGACCTTGTCGATGAAATCGGAAGTTCACTGAGGCTTTTTGCAGATGATGCTGTGGTGTATCGAGAGGTTGTAACAATGGAAAATTTTACTGAAATGCAGGAGAATCTGCAGCGAATTGACGCATGGTGCAGGGAATGGCAATTGAATCTCAATGAAGACAAGTGTAATGTGCTGCGAATACATAGAAAGAAAGATTCTTTATCATTTAGCTACAATATAGCAGATCAGCAACTGGAAGCAGTTAATTCCATAAATTATCTGGGAGTAGGCATTAGGAGTGATTTAAAATGGATTGACCATATAAAATTAATCGTCGGTAAAGCTGATGCCAGAATGAGATTTATTGGAAGAATCTTAAGGAAATGCAATCTGAAAACAAAGGAAGTAGGTTACAGTGCACTTGTTCGCCCACTGCTTGAATACTGCTCACCGGTGTGGGATCTCTACCAGATGGGGTTGATAGAAGAGATAGAGAAGATCCAATGGAGAGCAGCGCACTTCGTTACAGGATCATTTAGTAATTGTGAAAGTGTTACAGAGATGATAGATAAACTCCAGTGGAAGACTCTGCAAGAGAGATGCTCAGTAGCTCAGTGTGGGTTTTTGTTGAAGTTTCAAGATCATACCTTCACCGAGGAGTCAAGCAGTATATTGCTTCCTCCTATGTATATCTCGTGAAGAGACCATGAGGATAAAATCAGAGAGATGAGAGCCCAATGAGAGGCATACCGACAATCTTTCTTTCCACAAACAATACGGGACTGGAATAGAAGGGAAAAGCAATAGAGCTACTCAAAGCACCCTCCAAAACACACCATCTGGTGGTTGTGGAGTATGGATGTAGATGTAGATGTAGATGTAGAACAGTCTACAAGAACAATGAAGATTTAAATGTCCCCAAGGAATGTTTGTATCCTATTCTGACCGCATCTAAAGCCCATCAAGTGCAGTTACCATTGGATTACTTGGTCTGTATTTCAAGAGATGTGAAGTTCCTTGATCATTCTAGTCCTGAACCCAAGCAGATTTGTGTGGATTTATTTGAAGACAACCTAGGACAGAATGAAGGAGACATCAACCTAAACTTTCAGGAATGAGGGTTCCAGAGGTCTGCCAAATGTTAAATCATAATTATCTTCCATGATCAGCCATTTTAAGGGTTTCAGAACATGATGTCAGTGCAACAATATAACATGGGCACAGTGGAGTGAAGTTCATTCAGTATCCCAGAAGAGGGTGTCCAGCCAAGATCCATAGCTCCCAAACAATGCACTGAAAGTGCCAGTTAAAGAAAATAATTTTTCATACGGTAAAGCTAATAATACTTTGGATCTGTTTAAATGAACAACCAATATGAAGTGTTGAACCACTGACTGATAGAGGAGAAACTACAATTAATGATCAGTTCCAATATAAACGCAATGGATTCCTGTATCAATAATGCTCTAAATGGGTCAGATTGTAGAGTGATATTAAAGTATACAAAATGAGATGATGTCAGAAGGATAAATGATGTCTTGGATATTGCTGACAAGCAGGGGAAAATAAAGTGTAAATGACTTCAGAGAAACAATGTGAAATAAGTAAAAAAGTGATGGTTCCTTACTTTAAGTAAAATCAGGAACATCCCCACCAATATCGAAGAATTAACTTCTTGGAAACATGTGCCCCCATATTACTCATCACTTAGAGTATTTACAGAGTTTCATGAGACCTGACTTTTTTGTACCATTGCTGAGAATGAACATAATACTTGTGAACACTGACATTGACCAAGAAGCATTCATGGGACACTGGACACAGTGGTTGAAACCTTATAAAGGATGTACTGAGTTGAGAAAAGTGAAAATATAGTCAAAAAGGTTAGCTGCAGCTGTTGAAATCTGAATTGTGGCCAAATATGTGCAATGCTGCTACATACTTTTTGAATCGTGTTAAGTCTTCTATTAAAAACAAACCTCATGAACTATGGAATGGGAGACCAGTATGCAACTTGAATTGCTTGAAAATTTCTGGTTCAGAATGTTATGTGCATTTGAACATGAACTTTTTGTTAAAAGTTTGATTTCAAGGCTTTGCTTGAATGTCTAGTTGGCACATGAATGACATTGACAGCTTGAGGGTATGATTGGCATCTCGGAACAAGGTTGTAGTAAGATACAATATAAAATTAATGCTGCAGTTGTATACAATTTGTACACAATTTTTACTGAATTAGAAGTAACTTGTGATGAAACCATTTGACAGAGTCAACTGAATCAAACTTCCAGTGAGAAAAAGAAATCATGAAATGTCAAGCACATGAGAATGGAAGATTTAAGTGGAGACTAAGAAGTTTTGAAAGTGACATCAAATATTAAGTGATGAATGAAGAAGGAAATGTGAAAAGAAGCATCAAGGATTATTATTATTATTTTTTATTTTATATATATATATATACCCACATGGCTGGAACTAGTATCATGGAGGAAAAATATCCCAGTATGTGAATTTAAGCTTTACTGTCTACTAATAAAAATCTGTGATTGAAGGCCATTTATGAAGAATTGAAGTGTCTCTGAAAGGGAAAATTCATTGGGTATCCATTGAGTGTCCAAGTGGTACACAGATTTTGCAGAATTGAAGGATCTTACACAAGGAAGTTACAGAAATCACTAAGTTCACTTCAACGACCAGGTTGTGGGCAAAGTAGATGTACAAAGGCAGTGAACAGACTGTAATGCAACATTCATTCCTGTTGCACTTAATGATGCTTTTCAAAACCATTTGGCAATAGCCTTTGCAGAGGAAATGAAGCTCGACCACCCTGACATCAAAGCAGTATTTCATGATCTTCTACTGAATGCAGATGTTTACACAGAACAATTTGAGGGTTTCTACAATAATACTGGACATATATGTTTACTGAATAAAAGTCTTTATGGGCTCAAGTGGGCATGACATTGTTGTAACAAATGTTTCTTGAGTATATGATGAAAGCTAGATTGAAAACAGAAATGCTGATCCATGTCACTTCCACAATCACAGCAACAGGAATTGTTTAGAGGTTGCACTCTTCGTTGATGATGGTTTAGTAGTGGGCAGCAACAGATCATACATTGAAGAGTTCATGAAAATGTTGAAGCTGGTGTTTTATACAAATAAATTATCCTCAACAAATTTTTTGTCATGAAGATTCAGCAAAAAGAAGACGGGGCACTGGACACAGTGGTTGAAACCTTACAAAGGATGTATCAAGTTGAAAATACAGTTAAAAAGAAAAAAAAAGGTTAGCTACAACTGTTGATATCTGAACTGTGGCCAAAGGTGTGCAATGCTGCTACATACTTTTTGAATCATGTTTAGTCTTCTATTAAAGAAAAAAACCTCCTCATGAACTATGGAATGGGAGACCAGTATGCAGCTTGTATCACTTCATAACCTCTGGATCAGAATGTTTTTTGAAGCTGAACATGAATTTTTTGTTAAACATTTGAATTTTAGGCTATACTTGAATTTCTGGTTGGCACATGAATGATACCATCAGCTTTAGGTGTATGATTGGCATCTCAGAACAAGGTTGTAGTAAGATACAATTTAAAGTTAAGACTGAAGTTGTATACAATTTGCACAAAAGTGTGATTACCAATGGGTTACTGCATCTGTATTTCAAGAGATGTGAAGTTCCTTGATCATGACAGTCCTGAACTCAAGCTGATTTGTGTGGATATTTGTGAAGACAACACAGGCCAGTATGAAGGAGACGTCAATCTAAACCCTGAGGAAAGGCTTGCTAAATGTTAAACCATAGTCACCTTCACTGACCAACCATTATATGGATTTTAAAACAAGATGTCAGTACATCAACAAAACATAGATGCAGTTGACCAAATTTCATGGAATCTCCCAGAAGAGAGTGGGCAACCAAGATGTGCAGGCTCCCAAACAATTCATGGACAGCACTAGTTTTTGACAATAATTTTTCATACGACTGATGGAGAAGAAACTACAATTCGTGATCAATTCCAGAGTAAAAGCAATGGAGATCTGCATCAAGAATGCCCCAAGTGGGTTGGATTGTAAAGTGGATTTATGACATTCAAATGAGATGACACCACCTACAGAAATAAAGTCTGGGATATTGCTGATGGTCAAGCAGATATCAAACTCAATGACTGTAGAGAAACACTGTGAAATAAGTACAAAAGTGATGGTTTCTTAGTTTAAGGAAAAACAGCAATAAGTGCACTAATATTCCATAATTGTCTTTATGGAGATGAGCGTGACCATATTACTCATCATTAAGAGTGTTCATGGCCATCATCCAGAATTGACCTGTATGTCTTGTGCCTGAATATAAATATAACATTTGTGAACTGTGACAGTGGCAGTGGAGCAATCGTAGAAGCAGCTGGAACCTTACAAATTTGAGATAGATGAAAATTTAGTCAAAAAGATGAACAACTTGTTCTAATTGTTTAAATCTGGTGATATGTGTAGACTGAGATAAGCCACTTATTGCCCTCATCATTCAGGTATTCAGAGGAATACCATGTTGAATGTAACTCAAAAATCATTCAAACTGCTACCATTAGGTTCAAATCGGAATTTGTATGTCAACAGTTGAGGGCAATGTAAAGTATTCCAATTTACTCATTTTTGCATAGGATAAAGTAGATTGTGTATCAGTTGTCTTCCAGGTTTTATTCTTAAGACACTGGGCTGTGAGTGTAAAATGGGCATTAAGGTGAATTAATCAGTTGAACTTCGTCTTAGCCATTCAGCCTGACATATCTTGTGTAGTCAACAAGTTAAGCAAATACAATGACAATAAAGAATGTAATTTTTCTATAGTGGCCAGTTATATTATGTTTATCTAAAGTTGTATACTGTTCTTGTTGTTGTCTTCAGTCCTGAGACTGGTTTGATGCAGCTCTCCATGCTACTCTATCCTGTGCAAGCTGCTTCATCTCCCAGTACCTACTGCAACCTACATCCTTCTGAATCTGCTTAGTGTACTCATCTCTCGGTCTCCCTCTACGATTTTTACCCTCCACGCTGCCCTCCAATGCTAAATTTGTGATCCCTTGATGCCTCAAAACATGTCCTACCAACCGATCCCTTCTTCTAGTCAAATTGTGCCACAAACTTCTCTTCTCCCCAATCCTATTCAATACCTCCTCATTAGTTACGTGATCTATCCACCTTATCTTCAGTATTCTTCTGTAGCACCACATTTCGAAAGCTTCTATTCTCTTCTTGTCCAAACTAGTTATCATCCATGTTTCACTTCCATACATGGCTACACTCCAAACAAATACTTTCAGAAACGACTTCCTGATACATAAATCTATATTCGATGTTAACAAATTTCTCTTCTTCAGAAACGCTTTCCTTGCCATTGCCAGTCTACATTTTATATCCTCTCTACTTCGACCATCATCAGTTATTTTACTTCCTAAATAGCAAAACTCCTTTACTACTTTAAGTGTCTCATTTCCTAATCTAATTCCCTCAGCATCACCCGATTTAATTTGACTACATTCCATTATCCTCGTTTTGCTTTTGTTAATGTTCATCTTATATCCTCCTTTCAAGACACTGTCCATTCCGTTCAACTGCTCTTCCAAGTCCTTTGCCGTCTCTGACAGAATTACAATATCATCGGCGAACCTCAAAGTTTTTACTTCGTCTCCATGAATTTTAATACCTACTCCAAATTTTTCTTTTGTTTGCTTTACTGCTTGCTCAATATACAGATTGAATAACATCGGGGAGAGGCTACAACCCTGTCTCACTCCTTTCCCAACCACTGCTTCCCTTTCATGCCCCTCGACTCTTATTACTGCCATCTGGTTTCTGTACAAATTATAAATAGCCTTTCGCTCCCTGTATTTTACCCCTGCCACCTTTAGAATTTGAAAAAGAGTATTCCAGTCAACATTGTCAAAAGCTTTCTCTAAGTCTACAAATGCTAGAAACGTAGGTTTGCCTTTTCTTAATCTTTCTTCTAAGATAAGTCGTAAGGTCAGTATTGCCTCACGTGTTCCAACATTTCGACGGAATCCAAAGTGATCCTCCCCGAGGTCTGCATCTACCAGTTTTTCCATTCGTCTGTAAAGAATTCGCGTTAGTATTTTGCAGCCGTGGCTTATTAAACTGATAGTTCGGTAATTTTCACATCTGTCAGCACCTGCTTTCTTTGGGATTGGAATTATTATATTCTTCTTGAAGTCTGAGGGTATTTCGCCTGTCTCATACATCTTGCTCACCAGCTGGTAGAGTTTTGTCATGACTGGCTCTCCCAAGGCCGTCAGTAGTTCTAATGGAATGTTGTCTACTCCGGGGGCCTTGTTTTGACTCAGGTCTTTCAGTGCTCTGTCAAACTCTTCACGCAGTATCGTATCTCCCATTTCGTCTTCATCTACATCCTCTTCTATTTCCATAATATTGTCCTCAAGTACATCGCCCTTGTATAAACCTTCTATATACTCCTTCCACCTTTCTGCCTTCCCTTCTTTGCTTAGAACTGGGCTGCCATCTGAGCTCTTGATATTCATACACGTGGTTCTCTTCTCTCCAAAGGTCTCTTTAATTTTCCTGTAGGCAGTATCTATCTTACCCCTAGTGAGATAAGCTTCTACATCCTTACATTTGTCCTCTAGCCATCCCTGTTTAGCCATTTTGCACTTCCTGTCGATCTCATTTTTGAGACGTTTGTATTCCTTTTTGCCTGCTTCATTTACTACATTTTTATATTTTCTCCTATCATCAATTAAATTCAATATTTCTTCTGTTACCCAAGGATTTCTAGCAGCCCTCGTCTTTGTACCTACTTTATCCTCTGCTGCCTTCACTACTACATCCCTCAGAGCTACCCATTCTTCTTCTACTGTATTTCTTTCCCCTATTCCTGTCAATTGTTCCCTTATGCTCTCTCTGAAACTCTGTACAACCTCTGGTTCTTTCAGTTTATCCAGGTCCCATCTCCTTAATTTCCCACATTTTTGCAGTTTCTTCAGTTTTAATCTACAGGTCATAACCAATAGATTGTGGTCAGAGTCCACATCTGCCCCTGGAAATGTCTTACAACTTAAAACCTGGTTCCTAAATCTCTGTCTTACCATTATATAATCTATCTGATACCTTTTAGTATCTCCAGGGTTCTTCCACGTATACAACCTTCTTTCATGATTCTTAAACCAAGTGTTAGCTATGATTAAGTTGTGCTCTGTGCAAAATTCTACTGGGCGGCTTCCTCTTTCATTTCTTAGCCCCAATCCATATTCACCTACTATGTTTCCTTCTCTCCCTTTTCCTACACTCAAATTCCAGTCACCCATTACTATTAAATTTTCGTCTCCCTTCACTATCTGAATACTTTCTTTTATTTCATCGTACATTTCTTCAATTTCTTCATCATCTGCAGAGCTAGTTGGCATATAAACTTTTACTACTGTAGTAGGTGTGGGCTTCGTATCTATCTTGGCCACAATAATGCGTTCACTATACTGTTTGTAGTAGCTTACCCGCATTCCTATTTTCCTATTCATTATTAAACCTACTCCTGCATTACCCCTATTTGATTTTGTGTTTATAACCCTGTAGTCACCTGACCAGAAGTCTTGTTCCTCCTGCCACCGAACTTCACTAATTCCCACTATATCTAACTTTAACCTATCCATTTCCCTTTTTAAATTTTCTAACCTACCTGCCCGATTAAGGGATCTGACATTCCACGCTCCGATCCGTAGAACGCCAGTTTTCTTTCTCCTGATAATGACATCCTCCTGAGTAGTCCCCGCCCGGAGATCCGAATGGGGGACTATTTTACCTCCAGAATATTTTACCCAAGAGGATGCCATCATCATTTAATCATACAGTAAAGCTGCATGTCCTCGGGAAAAATTACGGCTGTAGTTTCCCCTTGCTTTCAGCCGTTCGCAGTACCAGCACAGCAAGGCTGTTTTGGTTAATGTTGCAAGGCCAGATCAGTCAATCATCCAGACTGTTGCCCCTGCAACTACTGAAAAGGCTGCTGCCCCTCTTCAGGAACCACACGTTTGTCTGGCCTCTCAACAGATACCCCTCCGTTGTGGTTGCACCTACGGTACGGCCATCTGTATCGCTGAGGCACGCAAGCCTCCCCACCAACGGCAAGGTCCATGGTTCATGGGGGGAGGAGTTGTATACTAATGAAGTATATTTTATTGTGTCTGTTTAATAACATGTAAGTACTGTGTGAATAGTAGGAGAGGTACTTGTGTGCTGTGCAATGAATTAAGAGTGAATTTTGTAGACTCTGTCTGAACCGAACTCGGGTGGTCCAACAGTACTGATTGATCACAATGTTGCCCTCAGTCAATACGTGTCACTTGAAGTGGATACTGAAAGCACACTGTACCCCAGCTATTCTCAGGTTTCATGACCACATCCATCACATCGCAATCAAGTACCTCCTCAAATGCCTCACATGGGCTGAAAGCTGCTCACTTGCCAACAGTGCTTGGCAGACAGGGACAGTCACCCATCCATGTGTTAGCCAAGCCTGATTTACTTTGGTGATGTGGGAGGAACTGGTGGCCCTACTGTGGCAAATTCACTGGTAAATTTGTAAATAGCTTTTGTAATAAATGGGTTCATGGTGGACAATGTCCTGGTTATTAAGTAGATGACATTACAACTATGATAAAATATTACTTGTATTTTTGTTAAAGAAATGCAAAGTAATGCAAACAACACAGTTTATATATATATAGTAGTCATATAAAAAATGACATGAAAATTTGAAAGCATGTAGTAAACTAAGTATCTTTCTCACATTAAGTAATTTTCTCACAGGCATGAAGTCTATCGTGAATATGTAAGTTTTTTATTTAATATATAATTTTTTTCTAGAAGTGTGTGTGTGTGTGTGTGTGTGTGTGTGTGTGTGTGTGTGTGTGTGTGTGTGTGTGTGTGTGTGTGATAGCAATTTCAATTTAACCATTATTACATAATCATTGTTTACAAGGCTATTTTTTGTAATTTAAAAATTCTTTTACAGAGTAAAAACATTTTTCCACTAGAAACGACTTAAGATTATGTTTAAAAAAAAATTATGTTGGTGCAATTTTAAATCACTGGGTAGGCTGTTATATAGCTGAACTGTTATATGTGATACACTTTTTTGGTACAGTGCTGTTCTAGACTGTGACATGTGGATATTATTTGTGTTTCTTGTGTTGTGACTGTGTATATGCTTACTTTGTTGAAAATGTCCAGTTTGGTTTAAAAGATACTCATTTGCGAACAGGATCCACTCATATATGTAAAGGCTTGGTAGGCTCATTATTTTCATCTGGATGAAACATAGTCTACGTGTTTCCAGTTTTCTTAGGTTGCAGAAAGCCCTGATTGCTCTTTTCTGTATCCTAAAGATCTTTATGCTGGTGGCTGAATTTCCCCATCTTTGTTCTGTTAATTTGTACAGATATTCTATAGAATGCTGTATCACCAGCATGTGTGTCAGCTTACTCTTCTCACCTAACTAGTGTTTGTCATAAATCAGTCTCATTCAGTATTACTTATTTTTCCAATTTAAATTGTTTGGCTGCTGACCTGAAACAGTGAAATATTTGCAAATTATTCATAGTAATCTTCTTATGTAAAATGTAATTTACAATATATTCCCTTGGTAATTATATTGGGAAGTGAATGGCCCAGTTGAAAATGTTATGTTTTCCATTACCCTCACAGTTACTGCTTATGAAACTACGTTAAATCTGAGTACTGTAATCTGTTTATGACATGTTACTTTAATTGTATTGAAATACAGTGCCTGAAGAATGTCAAGGCCAGCAGAAAATCCAGTAATACAGATTGAATGTAAAGAGTTGGGAAATTTTGTTCCAGCCCATTTCTAACAAACATAAAAATTGTAAACATTTGGAAAGCAGATCATATGCCAGTTAAAATAATAAAAATTTTAATTTTTGAAGCTATGTAGTAATCACATTACACTAATTTTGTGCATGATTACTTATAAATATATAAAATATAATGCTATGGGTATGTACCACTATTATGAGTGTATTTGTGGAGTCACAGTGTTAACTTCTGTATTGTATTCACATTGTAAAAGTTAGTGATGAGGTTCATAACATAGTAGGAGTGTCAGCCCTCATTTGCTACATTGCCACTCAAAAAAATCAACAGCCAAGATGGCTTCCATATTTTTTTAGTAGATGGTATAATGTAGATAATATTTCATGACTTGTTATAGAACAGATTTTTCATTAAATTGTGATTACATCCTGTGATTAATGTGCAGTTACCATGGCATTACTATTGCATAATATCCTTTGTACCTAGGGATGTAACACTTATATGCTCCCACTTTGTATGAGGGGCAGACTATTTTCTGGAGCAGTCTGTCCATGGAGAGTTGTGAGAGAGAGACCTTCATTGTTTTTATCAGCATAATGCTTGTAGCTTGGTCTTTTGTAACATGCTATTGAATTTGTTCATCTCTGGTATTTGTGTTTGTATAAGTAATATTGTTGGTTATGGAGTAAGAAATTATACCATTTGCATCTTTCAGTTCTGTACAGAATCATTAATAACAGCAATTTATAAACATGAACTATCTTGCTGCTGTGACATTTATGACCAACCACGCACAAAAAGCCTGTATTATGGGCGGTATTATCTCACACTTTCCTTTCACTTGTGTTTGTGCTAAACTGACTTCAGGATTGATTATTCTGTGGTAAATGTAAGATGTGTGAAATCCAGTTATAGGTACAAACTTGTGATTATAATTTTGAAGTCAAACAAATGAATTTTTGTGAGAAAAGCTATGAATCTCAACCAGTTTAACATCAAAACAATATTTATAAATGGTCTACTCAGAGATATATACACAGGTCAACCTGAATGTTTTGAAGATAATACTAGACAGTTATGTTGCCTGAATAAAGGTCTTTATGTTCTGAAATGGGCATGACGTAGTTGGAACAAATTTTTTGTAGGTGTCATGGTGGAAGCTTGATTTGAAAACAGTGATGCCAGTATGTGTCTCTTCCACAATAAGAGTAACAAGAACTATTAATATGTTGCAGTCTGTGTTGATGATTGTTTAGTTGTGGGCAGCAACAGAGCAGGTATGATGAGTTCATGAAAATGTTGAAGCAGACTTTTGTACAAGTAGAGGGTCGCTCACAAAATCTTTCAGTCATGAAGATACAGCAAAAATAAGATGGATTAACACCAGTGAACCACGAGGACTATACAAAGCAAATTCTGGAAAGTTTTGGAATGACTGATGATGTACCTCCACTCATGAAAGTTGTGATTTGTGAGTGCACATGTTCATACAGTTCACAGGCCTGCTTATAAAGGCCATCTGGATTGGACCACTGGCGTGGTCAAGTGAGCTATCAAAGAAACAATATTATTTAAGTGATCACAAATGAGTGCTCTGGATATTCTGTAACCTGTATTACTGTTGTCCAGTCAATGTGTTCAGTGCTACGTCCAACCATGTTGAAACCTGAACTGTGAGCAGAGGTGTGCAATACTGCTACATACTTTTTGAATCACATTAAGTCATCTATTGAAAAGAAACCTCCTCTTGAACTGCGGAATTTAAGACCATTAGGCACCTTGAATCAACATACAATCTTTGTATTGTAATGTTCATGTGAACATGAATTTTTCTTAAAAATTTGATGACAAGAATGTGCTTGTATGTCTGGTTGGGCATGTGACTGACAGAGACAGTTCTAGGGTCTGGTTGCATTTAGAGCAAGGTTGTAGTAAGATACAGTGTAAAATTCAAGGCTGAAGTTGAACAGAACCTACACACCAGTGTTACTGAATTTTAAGTTGCTTGTCATGAAACCGTTTGACAGTGTTAACTGAATCAGAATGTCAATGAGAAAAGAGAATTGTGAAATGTCAGTCACAACAAGAGGAAAATAGTTTTTGATATGCAAGTAAAGACTAAGAAGATTTTGATATGATGTCAAGTGTTAAGTGAGTAACGTAGCAAAAAGAGTTAATTAAGATGGGACACTACTGGAGATTGTGTGTATATGGGAGGAACTAGCATCATAAGGGACAAGGATTCAAGCTCTTAAACACAAGCATTGCAGTCTAGTGATAAAAATCAGTGACTGGAGGCCATTCATGAAGAACTAAAGTCCCTTAAAGTGGAAAAATACTTGATTACTCTTTGAGCATCCAAGTGGTGCACAGATTTTACAAATTTGATGGGTCTTACACAAGAAAATTTCAGAAAATTGGGAAGTTTACTTTAAGGGTCAGTTTGTGGGCATAGTATGTGTACAGAGGCAGTGGACTGGCTATGATACAACACTCAGCAATGTTACATGTACTGATACTATTTGAAACCTGCTCATAGTTTCTGTTGCGGAAGAAACGATGTGCAACCAGTTTGACATTAAAACAGTATTTCTAATTGGTCTACTCATGGAACATGAGTAGACCAATTACATTGAACAACCTGAAAGTTTTCAAGCCGATTGTGGACATGCATGTTTCTTGAGTAAAAGTCTTTATGCTCTCATGTGTGCATGATATGGTTGGAACAGATGTGTCTTAGGCTTCATGATGAAAGCTGGATTTGAAAACAGTGATGGTGCTCCATGTCTCTTCCATTATTACAGCAACAGTAATTATTTATGTCCTACAATCCGAGTTGATGAAGGTTTAGTTGTCAGCAGCAACATAGCAGATATTGAAGGGTTCATGAAAGTGTTGTAGCTAGCATTTTGTACAAGTAGATTGTCTCTCAACAAATTTTGGGGCATGAAGATAAAGCAAAAAGAAGATGGGTTAACATTGGTGAACCAAGATGACTATACAAAACAAAATTCTGGAAAGATTTGGGAAGACAGAATGTAATGAAGTTTCCACTTAAATTGGGCATGAAGAAAGTACTGTCGAAGAGAAGATCACAGCCAAAGTTCTGACAGCAAGACAGTGAATTTTCTAATGTATTTGACTATAGTCTCATATTTGAACATTGATTTTGCAGTAAACAAAGCAGCTAAAGCCCCAGTACACACTACATCTCAAGGGTTTAATCATATGAAATGAAATTTTAGATATATGAAGAATGCAGTGGATCATGGAATTATTGTCAAGAACAAAGAACATTTAAAGGTCTACAAGGAATATTTGTATCCTACTCTGACTGCCCTAAAGCCGATCAAGTGTGGTTTCCAGTGGGTTATTGTGTCTGCATTTCAAAAGATGTGAAATTCCCTTGACCATGACAGCCCTCAACCCAAGAAAATTTTTGTGAAAACACAAAGCAGTATAAAGGAGACATCAGCCTAAACTTTGAGGGTCTACCAAATGTTAAATCGTAGCAACCTTCAGTAGTCAACCATTCTCAGGCTTGTTAGAACATGATGTCATGCAGCAACCAAAGTAAACACAGTCTTCCAGAAGTAAAAATTCTCTCAAACAGTATATGGAATGCACCAATTTATGTCAACAATTTTTCATATAAGGCTGACAATACTTTGATTTGTACCAGATCAGCAGCCCGTACCAAGTGTTGAACCACAGACTTATGGAGAAGAAAGCAGCGGAGATCAGCTTCAAGAACACCCTAAATTGTTTGGATCACAGAGTGTATTTAAGCCCTACAAAATGAGGTGAAGTGTTAAATAAAACTGATGTCTGGGATGTTACTGACAAGCTAGCAAAAATCAGAGTAAATGACTGTACAGAAATACTGTGAAATAAAGACAAAAGTGATGGTTCCTTACTGCAAGGAAAAGTGTGAATATTAGCACCAATAGTCCAGAACTGACTTCACATAAATATGTGTCCCCATATTACCTATCATTAATGAGTATTTATGACTGTAAGTCAGACCTGACTTGTATGTCTCATGGCTGAATATAAAAATAATATTTATATGGCTCTGAGCACTATGGGACTTAACATCTGAGGTCATCAGTCTCCTAGAACTTAGAACTACTTAAACCTAACTAACCTAAAGACATCACACACATCCATGCCCGAGGCAGGATTCGAACCTGCAACCGTAGTAGTCATGTGGTTCCAGACTGAAGTGCCGGCCGGCCTTATGAATAGTGACATTGTCAACAAAGCATTCATGGAACCACTGGACATAGCAGTCAAAACCTAACAAAGAATGTATCAAGTTGAGAAAGGTGAAAACATAGTAATAAAGAAAAAAAAAGAAATGATTAGTTCTGAATGTTGAAATCTGATGATATGTGTAAACTGAGGAAAGCCATTTAATGACATCATGCCCATGGACAGAGGAATAACTAATTGAATGCAACTCAAAAATCATTCAAATTGCTACCAAAGAGTTCAAATCTAAATTTGTGTGTAAACAGCTGGAGACAATGTACAGTCTAACTTAATCATGACTACATGGGACAAAGAAGATCATGGATCAGGTACCTACTATTTTTATGCTAAAAACACTGAGAGGTGGATGTAATCTGGGCATCAAGGTGAATTAATCAGATGAACGTAGTGTTAGACACTCAACCTTGACATATCTAGTGTAGTCAACAAGTTGAGTGACTACATTAACATAAACAATATATTTTTTCTATAGCAGCCAGTTATATTATGTTTATCTACAGTTGTGTGCCACTGAAGTGTATTTTATTGAGTCTGTTTAATAACACATAAGGGCTGACTGAGTAGTAGGAAAAATACTTCTGTGCATTGCAATAAATGTAGTGGTCTCGTTAAAATGCTCACGTGTAAAGGACCGAGTATTTGTGTGCAGTATCCCATAGTGTGAATTTTGTAAAAACAGGACTTGGAAGGCCCAATGGTACCGATCAACCACTGAGTCAACCTCAGCCAATACATGTCACTGGAAGTGGATATGGAAAGGCATGTCGTCAGCACTCTGCACTCCCAGCCATTGTCAGGTTTCAAGACCAGATCTACCAATTCTCATTCAAGTACCTCCTGAATTGGCCTCGCAAGGGCTGAATGCTGTCACTTGCCAACAGCACTTGGCACACCCGGGTGGTCACCCATCCAAGTGTTAACCAAGCCTGACTGCACTTTACTATGGTGATGTGACAGGAACCAGTGGCATTACTGCAGCAAGTTCACTGACAGTTTTGTAAATAGCTGTTATAATGAAGTGGTCCATGTTTGACAATGTGTTGGCTTTTGAGTAGATGACATGACAACCATGATAAATGTATTGACTTGTATTTTTGTTAAAGAAATGTAAAGTAATGCAAACAACAAAATTTATATATATACAGTAGTCATACAAAAATGACATGAAAATTTGGAAGTATGTAGTAATCTAAGTATCTTTCATATTAAGTACTTTTCTTACAGGCGTATTAAAGGGTGTCCCACTCAGACCTCCCTGATTTCAAGGACCCAGGAGAGAAAAAACACAGTAGATACAACAATGAAAAATGCACCACACTGTAGAGCATCTCAAAGAATTTATATTCCCACGTCAGAAGTGCCAAGTATCATCTCCAAAGTGCAGCATGGTTGCATGAAGTGAAAATGGCAACTCCACAGCAGTGCACACAAGCAGTATTATGGTTTGCAGAAACAAAATCACCTATTACTGTGCAAGGAAATTATTGTCGTGTGTATGTATGTGATCCACCTGATGTGAAAACATTTAAGTAATGGCATAGGAAGTTTCTGGCAACAGGAAGTGTTCTGAAACATTCTGGTGGTGCACATTATGGAGTTTAAGGAGAGACAGTGCAGGACATCAGACTAACATTTCTCAGAAGCCCACATAATTCAATTCGTCAAGCATCTATGCAACTCGGTGTACCTCGATCAATGTTGCATTGTGTAGGGCACTAGTGTCTTCGAATGTGTGCTTAAAAGTGCAAATTATGCAACTTCTGATGCCGAATAACAAACCACATCGACAACAATTTGCTGTGGATATGCTGCAGCATATTGATATGGAAACATGTTTATTCTCATATGTGGCAACTTTTCATCTATCAGGAAGGGTTAACAGGCTTAATGTTTGGGTTTGGGATTTGCAAAATCTGCACATTGTCATTGAATATGTTCGTGATTGCCCCAAACTAAACATCTCGTGCATGCTAATGCACAACAGGATTGTTGGACCATTCTTCTTTGTGGAACAAACAGTGAACGGGTCAGTGTATCTGGACATGTAGGAGCAGTTTGTGTACCCTCAGATACAAGACTTCCAACACAGCATCATTTTTCAACAAGATGGAGCTCCGCCGCATTGGTCAATGGCTGTTCGCAAGTTCCTGGATAGGAAATTCCCAATCGTCGAATCAGATACAAAGGACCCATTGCCTGGCCCCCATGTTCACCTGACATTATGCCGCTTGATTTCTTCGTGTGGGGATTCCTGAAGGACCGCATGTATACAACCAAAGTGGATGATATTCCTACATTGTGACATCATATCACTAATGCGATTGCAACAATAACAGACGAAATGTTACAAAGAACTTGGCAAGAAATTGAATATAGACTCGATATTCTTTGTGCTACAAATGGTTCACATGTAGAGGTGTATTGATGATAAATAAATAAATTCTTTGAGATGCTCTACAATGTGGTGCATTTTTTGTTGTCATATCTATTGTGTTTTTTTTCCCTGGGTCTTTGAATTTGGGGAGATTTGAGTGTGACACCCTGTATCATGATAATTTATTGTGAATATGGAAGTTTTTTAGTTAGTACATAATTTTTTCTAGAATTTTGTGTGTGTGTGTGTGTGTGTGTGTGTGTGTGTGTGTGTGTGTGTGTGTGTGTGTGTGTGCCTTTTTTTCAATAATTTATACAGGTATTCTATTTCTATAGAATGCTGCATAATTAGCATATGTGTTGGCTTACTCTTCTCAGCTAACTAGTGTAAGTCATACATTTGTTTCATTCAGTATTACTTATTTTTCCAGTTTAAATTGTTTGACCACTGCTCTGAAGCAGTAAAACATTTGCAAATTATTCATAGTAGGTGTTAGTTCAAACAAAATACCTTCTTGTTGTTACTAATTCAGACAAAATGCCTTCTTATTATGGAAAACATAATTTACAATATTTCCTCGGTAATTATATTGAGAAGAGAATGGTCCAGTTGAATAGCAAGGCTAGAGTAAAGTCCAGTTATAAGGATTGAATGTAAAGAGTTGGGAAATTTTGTTCCAGCCCATTTCCTAAACCACATTAAAATTGTAAAAATTTTGAAAGATCATACACCAGTTGAAATAATAAAAAATTTAATTTTCTCACTTCTTTTTGTAAAAATAATCACTTTACACTAATTTTTCAAATGATTGCCTATACATCTGTTAAATATTACACTATTGTCATGTATCACTATTATGAGCGTATCTGAGGAGAACTTCTGTATTGGAATTACATTGTAAAAATTACTGGTGAGTTTTGTAACATAGTAGGAGTGTCAGCCCTTATCTGGTACACTGTCACTCAAAAGAATTAGCAGTCAAAATGGATATTTATATTGTTTTTAGTAGATGGTATAATGTAGATAGTTATTTCATGACTAAATTGTTATAGAATAGCTATTTCATTAAACTGTGATTATATTGTATGTTTAATGTGCAATTACCATGGCATTACTGTTACACAATATCCATTCTACCTAAAGGTGTAACACTATATGGTCACACTTCGTATGATGGGCAGACCATTTTCTGGAGTAATCTATCCATGGGGAGCATTCGTGGCAGAAATACCTTCATTTTTTAATCAGCATAATTCTTGTAGCTTGGTCTTTTGTAATATGTCATTGACTCTATTCATCTGCAGTGTTTGTGTTTGTATAAATAATATTGTTGGTTATGGAGCAAAAAATTATACCATTTACATTTCTCAATTCTGTTCAGAGTCATTCTAATAACAGCAATTGATATACATGAACTACCTTGCTGCTGTGACATTTATGACCAACCGCGCACAAGAAGCCTGCATTGTTGTATATAAATATGTGAACCAGAATGTGAGAAGGGGCAGTATTATTTAACACTTTCCTTTCCCTTGTGTACATGCTAAACTGACCTCAGCATTGATTACTCTGTGGTAAATGTGAGATGTGTGCAGTCCAGTTACTGATTTTTCTCTTCTTTTTGTTTTTAATTTTACTTACTCATACACAGTCATAAATATGTGATTTATAATTTTGAAGTCAAATAAATGATTTTTTGTGATGATAGTTATGAAGCTACTTTGACTCATTTATTTAATCCTAAATTTCACAACTCAGTTTTTGTAGTTCCCTGCAACCTGGTAAGCAGCAGTAAAGTAGTTATATTTCCCGTGTTCTCTGAGAGACTTTTATGGATGACTTGAACAATCTTTAAGGTGTGTGTGTGTTTAAATAAAAAGGTGTTATGATTTATGTTGCTGTGGTCTTTATGCTGAAGACTGGTTGCATACTGCTGTCCATGCTATTCCTGGGGAAACTTCTTCATCTCCAAATAAGTGCTGCGTCCTACATCATTTTCAACCTGCTTAATCTTTTCATCTCTTGGTCTCCCTCAACAGTTTTTAGACCCAACACTTCCCTCCAGTACTAAATTTCTCATCCCTTGATGTCTCAGAATGTGTCCTAGAAACCAATATCCATCCAATCTTCAACATTTATCTGTACTACTTTATTTTGGATGCTTTTGTTGTCTCCTTGTCTCGGCTGTCCTTCCATAAAAGGCTTCATTCCAGACAAACACCTTCACAAAGACTTCCTCTGACATTAAGAGATTTCTCTTCTTCAGAAATGATTTTCTTGCCATTGCCAGTCTACATTTTATGAGGGCGTGCTGAAAAGTAATAACTCAGAATTTTGTATGTGAAAAATCTTTAAGCTTTTTAAATAAAACAAACTGTATAAACATTCCATAAATCTTTATGATTCATGTCTACATATTTATTTCTCAACATAGTGAACCCAGGGATAAACACATTTCTCTGAATAAGAGATCAGTTTGTTGATACTGTCACTGTGGGCTGTTTGATGTTGTTGATGTAGCCACAATCTCACCTCTGTACCACTTCATCACTATCAAAATGAAGTCCTCAAAGGTGTCCTTTAAGTTTTGGAAACATATGAATTTTGTATGGGGCCAAGTCAGGACTGTGTGGAGATGACAGTGAACCCAAGATGTTGGATTGTTGCAGTGCTTGTGTGTGGTCTGGCACTGTAATGCTGTAGGAGAGGATGCTCAATATGTGGACAAACTCTTTGTATTCATGAAACTTGATTATAACACATTGCTTCTCATGCACCAACATAGTTACATCACAAATTGCCATGTGACACATTAAAATTCCGAGCCCTCTAATGGCAGAGGATTGCTACTTGGGTGAAAAATGCAGGAAAGTTGACCAAGTAATATGCATTGCATGTAATACCTCAACCAATATTGAGAACTGAGTAAAAAATGGGTAGGCATTAATTTTAAGTACATCCTCATATATCCTCTCCACTTCAATCATCATCAGTTATTTTACAGCCCAAATAGCAAAACTGATCTACTACTTTTAGGGTCTCATTTCTCAATCTGAATCCCTCAGCATCAACTGATTTAATTTAACTACAACTGATTCCCTGGTTTTTCTTTTGTTGATGTTCAACTTATAACCCTGCAATCTTCAGAATTTCGAAGGTTGTATTACAGTCAGCAATGCCAAAAGCTTTCTTTAAGCCTACAACTGCTATGAACATAGGTTGTCTTTCTCTGACATATCTTCTAACAGAAGTCATAGACTCAGTATTGCTTCAAATGTTGCTACATTTCTCTGGAATCTAAACTGATATTTCTAAAGGGCTGCATCTACTGCTCTTTCCATTCTTCTATAAAGAAATCCTGGTAGTGTTTGCAACTATGACTTATTAAACTGATAGTTTGGTATCACTCACAACTATCAGCACCTGATTTCTTTGGAATTCTAATTACTACAGTCTTCTAGAAGTCTGAGGGTATTTCACCCGTCTTACATTTTGCACACCAGGTGGAACAGTTTGGCCATGGCTGGCAGTTCCAAGGATATCAGCAGTTCTGACAGAATGTCGTCTGCTCCAGGGGCCTTGTTTTGACTTAGGCCTTTCAGTGCTCCATCAAATTCTTCTCACAGCATCATATCTCCCATCTCATCTTCATCTATGTCCTCTTCCCTTTGTACAATATTGCCTTCAAGTTCATTACCCATTGCTAGACACTTTACATATTCCTTCCATCTTTCAGCTATCCCTTCTTTGTGTAGGACCGGTTTTTCTCTTGATATTCATACAGCTGCTCCTATTTTCTCCAAAAGCTTCTTTAATTTTCCTATAGGTGGTATTTGTCTTTCCCCTAGTGATATGCACTTCTAAATCCTTAAATTTGTCCTCTAGCCATTCCTGTTTAGTCATTTTGCACTTCCTGTCAATCTCATTTTTAAAACATTTGTATTCCCTTTTGCCAGTTTTACCTTCTGCATTTTTATATTTTCTCCATTCATCAATTAAATTCAGTATCTTCTGTGATATCCAATGATTTCTGGTAGCACTCGACTTTTTAGCAAGGTGATCCTCTATTGCATTCACTCTGTCATCTGTTAAAGCTACCTCTTCATCATCTGTATTTTTCCCCCTCCCTGTTGTAGTCAATCATTGGCTAAAGCTCCCTCTGAAACTGTCATGGTTCTTTCAACTTATGTATGTCCCATCTTCTTAATGCCGTAACATTTTGTAACTTCTTCAATTTTAATCTACAGTTCATAACCAGTAAACTGTGGTCAGATTCCATATCTGTCCCTGGAAATGTCTTACAGTTTAAAATCTCATTCTAGAATCTCTGTCTTACCATTATATAATCAATCTGAAACCTTCCAGTGTCTCCAGGTGTCTTCCACATATACAAACTTATACCATGACACTTAAACCAAGTGTTAGGGATGATTAAATTAGGGCAAAATTGTATGAGTTTCTCTTTCATTTCTTTTCCCAAGTCTGAACTGATCAACAATTATTTTTCTCTTCCTTTTCCTACTATCAAATTACAATAAAATTTTCGTCTCCCTAAACTATCTCAATAATTTCTTTTAAAATATCATATATTTCTTCAATATCTTCATCATCTGTGGAGCTAGCTGGCAAACGAACTTATAGTTCTGTGGTGGGTGTTGGCTTTGTGTTAATCTTGGCTATGATAATGTATTCTCTATGCTATTCATAGTAGCTTCCCCACTTTCCTATTTTCTTACTCACTGTTAGATGTACTCCTGCATTACCCCAAACTGATTTTTTATGTAGAACCCTGTCCTCTGCTGATCAGAAGATCTGTTCGTCCAGCCACCAAAGTTTGCTACTTTCCACTATATGTAACTTTAACATATCCATTTCCCTTTTTAAATTTTCAAACCTACTTGTCCAATTAACAGATCCAGCTTTTGATGCTCCAACCTGCAGAATGTCAGCATTATTTCTCCTGATAACATGCATTCTCCTGAGTAGTGCCCACCCAGAGTTCTGAATGGAGGCCTATTTTACCTCTGGAATACTTTACCTAAGAGGATGTCATCATCATTTAACCATACAGTAGAGCTGCATGCCCTCAGAAAACATTACAGCTGTAGCCCTTGCTTTCAGCTATTTGCGATACCACCATAGCAAAGCCATGTTGGCTGATGTTACAAGGCAAAATAAGTGAATCATCTGACTGTTGCCTCTGCAACTACTGAAAAGACTGTTGCCCTTCTTCAGGAGTGACACATTTGTCTGCCACCTCAACCGATACTTCTCCATTGTGGTTCCACCTATAGTACATCTATCTGTATTTTTAAGGCACACAAGCCACTCCACCACAGCAATGTCCACATATCCTGTGGGGCAGAGTGGGGGTGTTATTACAATATTTAATACAAAACCGGGTAAAGTGTGACTGAGTTTTAAATTATAACTTACAATTTTGAATCTAGATCATATTTTATTTTGTGAACTAATTATTCATTGTACAATGTGGCCCCACGTCACTGAAACAAATGATGAATTATGGTGAAAATCCTGAATGGAGTTACATGTTGGGCCACATGGTGTCTGATATGTATTAATATCATTCAAATGGATAAATGTGATTTTAGGAGAGAAATGGGAATTCCTGAAGAAAGTGTAGACAAACTGTAGTGACAGTATTATGTGAATATACACAATTTTTCTGGAAGTATTGTTAAGAAATTTCAAAGCTTGAGATTTAATTAAACTTTGCATTGATAGTAACTCAAACCAGTTTACAATGCTGTTGTCAAACAGTAATTTTTTGTTGCATTGTATAGGGTTATTGGGATTTAAGCTCACCTTGTTATGGTTATGTCACATGGTAAAGATAGCATGAGCATAAAGGTGTACCACTGATGAATTTGTATTTGTTCAGTGCAAGTATGAACAAACTCATGTGAACTCTTCTTAGGAGAGCCAATTGGTAGTTGTAGGGTTACACATTGGTGAGGATCGCATTGCTTCTGTCAGTAGATGGGATTGTACTAGACATGGCCTCCACACCAATATGAAAGAGAAGAGGTAACTGGCTGATTTAGTAGCAGAAATCCTAATGATGGGGTCATTGTCCCCAGTCACCAGGTACCAGATCAGCATCTTCCATATGGAGGAAGGACTAAAAGAAACCAAGTTTTAAGAGTGGTTAGAAGGCAAACAAACAATCAGTTTAAGAAAGCAATAAAAAGTGTATTTCTAGGATACTGCATCCATAGAAAGAGCAATTACTACGAAATTTTTGAAAATTACCACGAAGTTTATTCTCACCTAGTAATGTTTTGGTCACTGTAAATTGCCACCTGTAATTATTGCATCAGAATTTTCAAGGACTGAGGAGTAAAATTAATGAACTACTACTTTCTATTGATGAAGCAGAGTTGTCAAACCGAGTTGACATAATATGCCACTCTGAACATCATGTGACCACTGGTATAGATATGTTATGTAGCATAGGGTTTAGGTTAGAATCTCACTTCTGTGCCGCAGAAATGGAGAAAGGAAGCATTACCACATTCATTAGGAATTGTCTTGCATTTTAGTACATAGACATAAATAAATTTTGTTTGTAGCAGCAAATGGAGACATTTGGAATAGTAGCAGAATTTCATAAAAAAAAAAAGAGTTTATACTGGTTTATAAATCACCACGAAGCTCTATAGACCTATTTAACAGTAGAAAATGGAAAGAAATAGTGGTGACTGGTGCCATTAATAGAGGATTTTTAAGACATCTTGCAGAAATAATTTATTGTGGTTGGTAACAATATCATTTAACATATGAACTAGGATAGCTTACTGTTCCAAAATAACAACTATAGATAGAACCAATAAACAATGACATGCGCTCCATGATGATAAATATGTACAGGTGCAGAAGGGACTTGGTCAGGATGAGCATGGTGTGGGTGTAGATTATAATGAATGAAGAGGAAGTTTTTTCCTTATTTGGAGTCAAAATTGGCTAACCTAGGTTGGTTTGCGATGCCATGGCTGTCCATTATGAAGTTATTATTATGTCAGAATAAAGTTTGAAAAAAGAGGAGGAAAGAAGTCATGTCATTGCTAGACGGAAGCTAGAGTCAGAGAGAGCATCCACTGGTGCTCCAAGCTACCAATCAGACTGTCTATGTAACCTGCACAGATGTTAATACTAATGAAGATACAAAATATGAGTTTAGGAGTGTAGTCAGTAATGCAGAAATTGATTATTTTAGGAAACTCCTCAAAGACATGAACTGGAGGTATGTATACATAGCTTATGACATGAATGAAAAACAAAGCACATTTATTAATGACATTCCTGGGTAATTAAAAAAAAGTGTTCTCTCAAAAGTAACCCATATTAGACCAAATTATACTAAAACACCATGGATGACACAAGTAACAAAGATAAATTTGCAGGACAAAAATAAAAATGTATCTTAGAAACCACACTGATGTTGATATTATAGTGCATTATGGGATACACTGCAAAATACTGAAGACAGTAACATAGACATCACAGCTAAAGTTTTGAGTTGGCTTCCACCTCTGCCCACTAAATAACTGCTGGAGCTGTTATTGAATGCATGAAGTAATTGTCCTAATTTGGTGTCTGGAGCTGCACAATGAAACGTAAATTGCATATCATGATCTGGTAATCGCTCTATGCTGTGTAATTAGTTAAAACTCTTGCACTTCTTTTCCAAATGACAGCAGGTTCAGATCATGCAATCAGTGAAAGAAAAAGACATTGTGTAATGTGTAATAAAGTTACACCAATGACGAATCTGTGCCACATTGATATGTAGCATCTCTCTCACAAATGGCTGAAAAATGAAATTGATAATACATTGGTAGTTAGCATAAATATGTCAACTGGTATGGCAAGAAAGTATTCAGACACATTTTGATTGATATTTAGCTTCATATATTACATATACAGAGTAGGATGCTTACATGATGGAAGTGAGAAGGCAAAGGCGAACAGCCAGCATCTCCTAGCTGCCTAAAAAAAAATTGAAGGTACTGCTTTCATTTATTTTTACAGATAATGCAAATATTAACACATTGGCTCTTTGGTCACAATCTGTGCAAAGAATTTTACATAAAAAGTGATTTTTTAGAAAGGGGTATTACAAGTGTTATGGGAAAAACTTAGTCATATCAGATAACAAACTGAAGACACTATGAGATATAGTAAAGGTAGAGACTGGTAGCCCCAGAAATGAAGAATAACACGTAGCTTTTTGAGTAAACAATACTTTGGTAACAGATGTACGTAGTGTTACAAAACTTCGAAACATGCATTTCATAGGTGTTACTGAAAATGTGGGGCTATCAGTTTCTGTAGATGCTGCAATAGAACATCTCTGACCACCCTTTACAAATTATTGCAATAATATGTATACAGTCCTCACCACACCAGTACATCCACTACAAAATTTTTCAAATAATAATAAAAAAAAAAAAATGAGTGAGGGAGGTGGGGTAATGTGGCCGCCCTAAGGGAAACTGAATTTCCAACAAATTGTCATTACTGATACAAGCTTTCCATTTACACATTTTGAATTTATATGTTATAAGTTGTCACACAGCATATTTACTAGTAAGAAATATATGAGGATTAAGCCCTATAGCCATTTCCTGAAGCCTTGCATAGTGGCCACTTTTACCAACCTAATGGTGTTAAGTGGCCAGTGTGGACATATGTACTATAAAAGTGAACAGCAACCATCTTTCACCTAAAGTAACTCTTCTATCTTGACGTCTTTCTTTAAGTGCAATATCAAAAAACTTCTTGTTGTTGACCTTGTTAGAAGCTTCTCCTCTTCCCTTTATGTTAGGCTTCCTAAGACTAATTAGGGTGGTGCCTTTGCCAGATAACAAGCAGGTTAGCATACTGGACTCACATTTGGGAGGACGGCGATTCAAATCCATGGCCGGCCACCCTGATTTACCTTTTTTGTGATTTCCCTAAATTGCTTAAGACAAGTGTTGGGATATTTCATTGGAAAGGGCACGGCAGCTTTCCTTCTCCATCGGTCCCCAACCCAAGCTTGTGCCCCATCTTTAATGACCTCGATGTTGATGGGATGTTAAACACTAATCTCCTCCTCCTCTTCATCTGATATATCTGACTATTTGTTATAATAATGTAGCATTTTGTTCCACTCTGCCAATGGAAATGCTAAATTCCATACATTGTCCACTGTAAATCCATAAAATCACTTTTCCATTTCAAAAACATAATCAGTGATTTCTTGTTCTTTGTTGAACACAATCAATAAGCTTCCCATGATCTTGTTAACATCAACTGAATCTCTGTTTTTTACTAGAACTCTTCTTTCAGTGTATTGTGTTGAACATGGAATTACTTTGCTGCTGTAGCAGGGGGCAACTTATCATTCTTTACTGCCTCAGTCACACATTCCACCATAACTGGGTCCAATGTTTGTAGCCCGGATTTCTGGACTTATTGTCTAGACATCTTGATGCCTGAGTATCTGAAAGAATACCATGAAGCTGTAGCAAACCATTTTAAATTAATTTTTGTATACACACAAATATAACAGAACAAAGATGGTTTTAAATAACATTAATTAATTAATTAATTGAAACTAGTGACAAAGGGATAGAATAATGGATGACAGCTTTGTATATTAAAGGGCTTAGAGGTCATTGTGTGGTGTTATATGTGATGTATGAAAGTAAGTAACCTGTATTGGGGTAAACACATTAAAATGAAGTGTTGGGAACAGTGGCCACCTCAGCCACATTTCCTGACAAGTACAATGACAACGTTTCCTGATCAGATACCATCTCGGTATTATTGCTTCACAAATGAAACTATCAAACCAAAAGAAATAACAAGAAACTGAGCCAAAATATGTTGTTTAAACATCAATATTACTCTACGTTTAAGTGAGGTAACTAGACTACAGCAGCTGCCACAAAAATAGGCAACACACAGTCATAGATGTGTGACCTGGAATTAAAATACAACAGCTAAATAAGCATTTTAAAAATATGGGAAACTCAAAACAGAGTACTGCAGCAAATGGACTTAGGCACAACTATAGTGGTGTGCTAGTGCATATTGGGACAAATTCAATAAAAGGTAGAAATGAAGAAGAAAACGTCAATGAGACAATAAACTTGATTCACTCAGCAAGAAGTGTCTATGCAGGTTCCCAGCTCATAATCAGTGAAATAATAAAAAGATGATCTGTAAGTGATAAATATATCTGTAAAATAAACTGTGTTTTAAAAGAATAGCATGATAGGCCTGGAGCAGTGTTCATACGTCCAAATAAATTCATAAATGAAAACTGCGCAAATAGACTGGGGTCTCTAACATTAAGTAGGATGTTTGCAGATTAATAAAGAAACAAGAGAAACTAAAATGGCTAGCAGGAGGTGAAAAACTGATTATCCAAAAAAAAAAAAAAAAAAAAAAAAAGAGGTAGAGCAGAATATAGATCTAAAAATTGTTCTTTTAAACATCAAGGGTTGGATGACAAGGAAGTGGTAATGAATGACTTTTCATCATAGAATAAATTTGACCTTCTGTGTTTAAGTGAACATTGTGGTGTTCCTTTTTCTTACGTACATTAACGACCTCTCATCTGTTACATTGCCAGATGCTAAATTTGTTTTCTTTGCAGATGATACAAACATTATAGTAAGTAGCAAGTCAAGTGCAGATTTAGAAATAGCTGCTAATCAAATTTTTACTAACATTAATAAATGGTTTAAAGCTAATTCAGTATCATTAAACTTTGAAAAGACCCACTATCTGCAGTTCAGAACCTGTAATAGATTTCTTCCAGCAAGTGTATAACATATGAAGACATGCGTATTGAAGAGGTTGACAGTGTTAAATTTCTTTGATTAGAACTCAATAATAAATTTAGTTTGGAAGGACATACCACAGAATTGCTGAAGTGCCTAAACAAGTTTGTATTTGCAGTGAGAATGATATCAGGTGTAGGGGGGAAAAAAAACCTTGCATACCATCCCTACTTTAATTCTGCCACACAGAATTATATTCTGTGGTAACTCATCAAATGACCCAGAATCTTTTAGCATGAAAAAGCTTGTAATAAGAATCATTTGTGGTGTAAATTCAAGAACATCATGTAGAAACCTGTTCAAGGAAATTTGTTTTCTTACCACTGCTTCTCAGTACATTTATTTTTTAATGGAATTTGCTGCAAGTAATATATCTCTGTTTCCAACCAATAGCTCCATAAATAGTACCAATCTATAAATAAGAACAATCTACATAAAGACCTAAAATCACTTACCTTGGACCAAAAAGGGTCGAATATTGAGGAACACACATTTTCAATTGCCAGCAACCATTAAAAACTTGATTTCAGATGCATTACAGTTTAAACAGAATCTGAAAGAGTTTTTGATAGGCAACTCCATCTACTCTATAGATAAATATCTTAACAGGAACTGTTAGACCAGCTTAAGTAAAACTGTCTGTTAGATTTCAGTTTTGACAGCACTTTGACGCAACAGTCAAGATTAGGTATTTTGTGTATGATAAATATGTAAAAAGTGCATAACAATGTTTCATTCTGACAGTGTATTAATTCTGTAAATATTAACTGTTCCAGCTTACTGTAACCATCTATTTTGAGAATCTCCTGTCAAATGATCATGGTAGTAAGTATTGTTTTCAGCTGTTTTATGTTGTTCTTTCTGACATGTTGCACACTTACAAGAATCATCTCATCAAATGAATCTTGTCTAATCTATCTAATTGAGCCACTGAAGATCATCTTTTGGTTTGTAAGTTAGAAAATTATAGTTTATTAAAGAGTTTGCAACAGTGGTGGTTTAGCAATTTATGTTGGCAGATCAATAAATTGGTCAACTTGTATCTAGATATAGATTATTGGTGTAAAGAACTGAATTTTGAAGCTACTGTTATAATTATTAGTAGTATGAAACTAATAGTAGTATCATTGTACATGTCTTACAGTTGTATTATTAGTATAGTCATAGAAAAATTGCATATCCATATCAACTATGAGATTATAATAATTCTGATTTTGACACGTCAACTGATAAGTGTATTGTTAGTGATTTGAAAAACCTATTATGGCAATTCAATCTACATTGTGTTAACTATAAACACACTGGGGAACTAGCATCCTTAGACAATGTATCTGCAAATTTAAAAAGGGGCAAAGATTAATGTGAAGTAATAGTGTTCCCCTTTTCCAACCACAAATCAATGTCCTTAATATTTCTTAATAGGTTCAGGTCAATCAGTCTTAGTGTTGCCTTGACCAACTCAAAAATGGTGATCACTAGGCCAATGAGCAAGGGAAAAATTGACAAGTTCAGGAACTCTCTACTGAGTGAGATGGTGCAGTGGTTAGCACACTGGACTCGCATTCAAGAGGTTGATAGTTCAAACCCATATGTGGTCATCCTGATTGAGGTTCTCTGTGACATCCCTAAATCGTTTCAGGCAAATTCTGGGATGGTTCCTCTGGAAGGACCAGGGAATTTTGGAATCAATTAAACGTCATCATCAACGTTCACTTCTCACCTCCTTGCTGAACGAAAGTGGAAACGACTCTATCGAGACTATGAAGAAGGTGTGGAAAGCAATCAACATACATGATGTTGTTTACCAAGCAGCCGAAGCATGGGATAAAGTGGAGAGCACTACCATAATGAAGAGTTGGAGAAAATTGTGGCCATCCATTGATGCCGAGTTGGATCCAGTAGTGAGTGGCAGCGATGAGCCAGTCAGTTCGGGATTATCTATTACTTCGTACACTGACATGTTCCACAATCTTCAAGGACGATAAGAAATTGATTATGAAGATGTTACTAAGTGGCTGAATGAGGAAAACTGTGATATGTACCAAACATTAACAGGTGAAGAAATAATCAAAACCGTGCAAGGAAGTAATGATGAAAGTGATGAAGAAGAGGACACAGGACGGAGAGCATGAAGATTTCTCACACTGATGGATCTGAAGCTGCCAAGGTCTTCCTTAAGTATATTATGCAACAACAACCAGATACATGCTGTATCAATGTAATGCTTGTAAAGCAGTTGGGTGATAAAGCATGCCACCGTCGTGCATCATTATTGTGACAGTTAAAAATTAGAGAAATGTTTCATAGGGAGTGATACGATTGTATAATTATGTACAGTATCCATTCAAGGTCTAAGTTTTCTTTGAAAATTAATGTATTTTTGGGTTTAATCAAGTATATCCTTTATGTTTTAAAATTGTATCCTTTGGTTTAATAAAGTACAGTACACTATATCCCCTATGTTTTCAAAATAAAAAACAAAATGAATGAATAAAATAAATTTCAGACAGTCAATAATCTGGCACCCATATGTGCCAGGAATGGTCGGATTAATGAGAGTCTAGTGTATATGTATTAAATTGACGATTAATTGTGCCTCATTACTAAGTGCTTAGTGGATTTGTTTCAAAATGTGTTTGCTTTCTATAATTAGTCATTAATCCTTGTAAATTTAATTAGTAATTACATTACTGGTGGTTGGGTGGTCACTGTGTGAGCCCTCATATCAAATTTCATAAATTGAGGCTCAGTTGTGGTCAGTGTAGTTTCAGGCTCAGTATTATATCTCATGCTATGTTGTCTAAGAACATAACATCTGAAAAAAATATAGTGTTCCCTTGCAAAATCTAATCGCCAAGCTTCTTGTACAGTTATTACTCTTCACAATTGAGAGGGGGATCCAATTGGATGATCTGGGTAGGGAGCAAAATATCCAGAGTCAACTTTCCTCCTATTCATCCCACTATGAGCCATGCTGGAGGATACTTATAATTGTTTGTCATACGTCCTGATAATTTTATTGCAATTATTTGGGTGCAATTTGATTCAGTTCATTATGCTGTCACCAAATGTGCTCTCACAAAATATGCAGTACATATTTTACTGCAAATTGTAAGTTAGTGCTTTAGATTCTTCAATGATTTTAATTGATTTGTAACTGATACTAGATAAATCCACACCGTGAATTCACATTCATAAAATTAAATGATGCAAGGACATATTCAGACTGCAGAAAGCTCTGTAGCCAAAAAGCTAATTGTTAAGTTGAAAGTTGTTGATAACTGCAAATAAAAAAGTGTTGTCAAATGTGCAGTGTTTAGTATAGTGTTGTAGCTTGCTCAATTTGTTAGTAACTAGTTCGAAATGAATCCAGTTTGTTTCTTTAAGTTTGCAGTTTGAGTGAGATGAGGGACTGTGTCAAGTGTGCAGGTGGTTGTTTGTGAAAGAACGGCTCCAAAGGAATGATTTACTAAACTGAGTGGAAGAACCAAAGAGAGACTTCTAAAAAATAATTGTTCATCGTTTCCTTCAGGTCAGTCTCATTCCCACCTCAGTCTCATGGAATATTGATACCATGGGTCAATATTAGGCTGTGCCACCAAACAGCAGTATGTACCTGTAGCAACTGTAGCTTGTTGGAGAGCAATAAATAGTCTACATACATGCCACCTGTCTTGCTGCAGCCACTTTCACATCCAAAAGACTCCCACAGCCCTTGCCAATCCATCATACCCACAACCCCAAATGTGAAGAGTTGAACATCAAGCTGACAACTAGCAGAATGGCTCTTCCGCCCTTCCATAACTGCAAACATGACCTGCTACATTCTGGTGTCAGAACATGGATGCAGAATTCTTTGGAGATATTCAGTCCCTAAATTTAGTTTGGTGCTGCACCAATGAACGCTGTCTAAAACAAACACAATTAATAATGAAAATTACCTATACAGATTGTATAGTTCTAGCCACTGGCTGGTTCAGAAAACTATGCGCAAGTCCTGTTACACGGATAAAAGTGTACACTGATCATCTAGAACATTACTTCCACTGACATTCTAGCAATGTAAACCCATGTAGGCTATAGTAGCATCATATGGCGAGGAATGACTGCTAATCAGACACACTCACAGTGCATGTAGTATCAGTGAGTGTGCTGTCAGTGTGTAGAACAGGAAAGACTTGTGATCTATCTGAGTTTGACTGAGGGCAGATTGTGATGGCCTGGAGGTTCAGCATGAGCATTTTGGAAACTGTATAACTTGTTGAGTGTTCGAGGATCACTATGGTGAGTGTTTTCAATGCGTGGTGAAACCTAGTCCAGCCATTATGGGGTTAGGCGGTCACCCCTCATTACAGATATTGGACATTGTAGGCTGGGCAGACTGTTAAAACAGGACAGGTGGCAAACAGTGGTGGAACTAACATCAGACTTTAATGTTGGGCACAGTACAGGTGTGTCTGAACGTACACTCCTAACAATAGATCTCTGCAGCCGACAACCCATGCATGTGCCAATCAGTGTTAACAGCACAACATCAGCAACTATGACTGAAATGAGCAAGTGATTATCAGCAATGGACATTGCCAGAGTGGCAGAGCATTGCACCGTCTGACAATCCTGCCTTCATCATGCCGATGGTAAGGTGCGAATCTGTTGTCCTCCAGGTGAACAGCTCCTTGACAACTGTACTGCAAGAGAGAGACAAGCTAATGGCAGCCCAATTACGCTCTGGGGAACATTCACTTGGGCAACCATGGGTCCATTGGAGCTCATACAGGTCATCATGACAGCCAAGGAGTACCATATACAGGTTGCTGACTACATACACCCCTTCATAATGATCAGGTTTCTTGATAGCAGTGACATTTTTGACCAAGATAATGCACCATATCACAAGGCCATGAGTGTGATGGACTGATTCAAGGAACACAATGGCGAGTTCAAATTGCTGTTCTTGCCCCCAAACTCACCAGATCTGAACCTGATTGAACACATCTGGGGTGCGATTGAATGTAGCATCAGAGCTCATTGCCCCCTTCCCCAGAATTTACGGCAATTAAGTGACTTGTGTGTGCCGATGTGGTGCCAACTCCCTCCAGTGTTCTAAAAATGCCACGATGCACTGCTGCTGATATTTCTGCCGAAGGTGGACATACCGGCTATTGGGCAAGTGGTCATAATGTTCTGGATGATCAGTGTATCTGACTCTGTTATTACACTGGAGTGTAATGGTTACTTTTCTCCACACCATTCACACTTTGATTCAATGTTCACATTTTCTATGCTCTCCCACTAAGTCTCAAGGCAAAGCTAATCCTTAAACCACTTACAGTCCGCAACAGTCACTTGTTCATTTGCTAGAGGTGTTAAACAATCTCTTGCTTAGTTGGTTGGTTGGGGGAGGGGACCAAATAGTGGAGTCATCGGCCCCATAGGATTAGGGAATGATGGGAAGGAAATCGGCCATGATCTTTCTAAGGAATCATGATGGTCAGTCATAGGCTTGAACTGTCGTCCTCACGAATGTGAGTCCTGTGTGCTAAGCACTGCTTCACCTCACTGTGTTAAACCATCTCATAACCATAGGAGTATGAAGATCTGGGAGCCATCCTACAACATTATGAATCTATGTAACCACTCCTTTCCAACTGCTACTTTACTTAATCTTAGAAACATATCACTTACATTCTTTAACCTAGCTATCGCTCCTTGCAAAATTATCAACATATTTCCATTATACACTTTACAACATTAGACATTCCTTGAAAACAGAAATTCCACCTGGAAATTCCTTTAATATATTAACTAATCACATATTTTAACAAAAGAAAAACATCTCCTTTATGCTCCCATGCAAGCTTTTTGCATGGATTAGAATGCAATGATTAGACTCTCAGAATTCCTAAATGCGTTCAAACAAAACACATATGTGTGTGTGTGTGTGTGATCCCACTAGAGAAATTTAACCACAGGCACTTCCCAGCTACAATCTGTGTTCTTTAATAGTACTCAACAATACTCCATAATTCTTCATCACAACCTCCTAATACCTGATACATTCTCCTTTACACTGACTCTGACAGTTACCCTAGAAGGATTTTCTGCTATCTGCTCACTGTACCCAAGGGACATACAGCAGTGTAATGATGTTGTCACGCTAAGAAACACTTCACCTTAGTGGAATCTGAGCAACTTGCTAATCTCCTCTGAGCCAGTGTCACTTTATGAAATGACAAAAATCCTCAATTATATGATACTGTTGCAACACTAATCTATGTTTCACATTGTCAGCGCCGTATCATTGTTTACAACTATCACCTAGAGAACAGACTAGGCAGAGGTCATGCAGTGCAGGTATGGAAAACAAAAAGCTTCGCATACAATACAGGCACTGTTGATGCCAAACCACATATCTACTAAAGAAGACTCTTCGGGAATACTTAATCTCATCTACCATTTACAGAACCATCTATAACTCTGTCCAAGTCATCTTGTATCCTATTACAGTCACTCAATGATGACACCTTCCTGTACACCACAGCATCATCAGCAAACAGCCGCACATTGCTATCCACCCTATCCAAAAGATAATTTATGTAGATAGAAAACAACAGTGGACCTACCACACTTCCCTGGGGCACTCCAGATGATACCCTCACCTCCGATGAACACTCACCATCGAGGACAACGTACTGGGTTCTATTACTTAAGAAGTCTTCGAGCCACTCACATATTTGGCAACCAATCCCATATGCTCGTACCTTAGTTAGGAGTCTGCAGTGGGGCACAGAGTCAAATGCTTTCTGGAAGTCAAGGGATATGGCATCCGTCTGATAACCTTCATCCGTGTTTCGCAAGATATGTGAAAAAAGGGTGAGTTGTGTTTCGCAGGAGCGATATCCTACACAGAAAGAAAAAAAAGGGATTGGACACAAAACCAGGAAAAATGGAAACAAAGACCCAATGATCAGTAACAGTTAACATGTGCTGCTAATTACTTGCAGTGGCAATGTATGTAGCACCTTTGCCAATTCTTCTGACACCAGTTATTATGGTTCAGGATGGTGGACGAGGCAGCAAATATGAAGAACCAGTTCCTCAGCCATCATGGAAAGATAAGTACGGCGGTAACAGCAATGTATCTATTCACCAGAATATGTGCAACTGAAGTACACAGTGTTCCAGTGGTGTGCAATGATCCTGGGCAGTGGTGCTTATCCATCTCAGCGCACAGCAGCAGGAGACGCCAACAGAACAAGGAAGCAGGGCTGAAAATGTAGGCAGAATGAAGGAGAAGCATCAGCACCTCAGCAGATGTGCAGTTATGTCAGGCTTGCAGATTTCAGGCGCAGTGTCAGCAGCCATTTGGGTGGACTGTTCATACCATTAGACATGAATGTAATGCCTAATCAGCAGTCACATTAGGTTAGGGAGGCACCCAAGATCGTGATGTGAGTCAAAGACCCTTTGGAGGCACTCAGGAGTCAGTGAATTGCAGTCTGCAGTAGACCCTAGCTGGAAGGCACCAGCTTAGGCCCCAGCAGCATCAGGACTAGACATGGCAACAATAAATACTGTGTGACCAGTGCAGCCATTATTTATATGGCCAACACCCAAGCATTGTTATGATAAGGTGCAACTTCTCGTTACACATGGAGCCCAGGCAGCAAGCTGGCACACCTGTCTGGATATTGTTAAGTTCACTATGATGGCAATAGCTATGCCCTTGTGTTATTAATTCTCATTCTTTTTCAGGTGGTCTCTCATTTCACTATGCTTTGTTCAGTATTGGCCCTGAGCACTATGGGACTTAACATCTGAGGTCATCAGTCCCCCATAACTTAGAATTACTTAAACCTAACTAATCTAAAAGACATCACACACATCCATGCCTGAGGCAGGATTTGAACCTGCGACCGTAGTGGTCGTGCGGTTCCAGACTGAATTGCCTACACCATGAGCTTGTGACACCCAGAGTGATAGCCCAGAATTCAGTATGGAGTCCTCTGTTTGACCATGAGACAGGGCAGCCTTCCCAGAGTCATGACAGGAGCTGCCACTGGAGCAGAGAGGTGCCCACTCACTGGAGGGAGGTCACAACCACCTCCATAGTAACATCAGCTGCGCTGTCATCACAATCGCAGCTGGAGACATCACTGACAGCTGCATTCGAATGATGCCCTGCTTGGCACCACTCTTTGCACTCTCGGAAATGCTCAGCATCTATTGTTTCACATGGCAACTGGCACCTTCACCAAGATACCTTCACCAAGCTGTTCCTGATGTACTATAGCTAAGGGCTGGAATAAAGAAGTTAATTAAACAAATCTACTGTCGTCCTGTCATCTCATTTCATTTTCCATGGGTGACAACCCATGGGTCATCTAACACTGGTGTCAGATCATTGATGTTACCTTCTTAGTGCAATGTCTGTACCTACAGCCTACAGTATGGTGAGTCCAAACAATTCTGATTGTATTTTAGTCATGGAGGAGAGGTTTGATGGTTGTACATTTTGTAAAGTAGATTTTATTGTGAGTAGAAAACCAATGGATTTGTATAGTTTTAGAGATAATGGAAGTCATGACTGGTTAGTGCCTGTTAGATGCACAAAGTGGAACCTTGAGGGCCACTCATTGCCATGTACGGAATCAGATCTGGTAAAATGTTATACACGTAATCATCAGGCGCATATGGACAATCAGTGCCAGAATTCGAGATGGCTCATGGTTAGATGTGGTAATTAAGTTAAGGAATTTTGTTTTCTTGTGTTGTGAATGTTAATTATCAAAATGACTGTCGCCAAGGATAAAGCTTCGATGGAACTAGGGATGCAAGGTATGTCAGAGCCGGAAGCAGTACATGAATTGTTAGAAAAAGACAGCACAATTAACAGTAGGTAATGCAGAACTGTGTGGGTTGGTTGTGTTGTGATAATCACAATGGATTGTAGGTTTGTCAGTCATAAGTTTAACTGCTCCTCTTTCTGGTATGGCAACTGAGGATGTGCACACCTTTGTGGGAGACCTTAGAAATCTGGTCGAGATGGAAGGTTAGTCTGATAAAGAGTTATTGAGTGTTGCAAAATTGAGACTGACAGGGGAAGCTAAAATATATAATGTATACAAAACCTCTTAAGGAAGCCACAACATTTGAAGAATTTAAAGAAGGGTTGAGTACATGAAATGAAATAGTGTCAAACACTATAGGAAAAAATTGGTGAAAACTAAGAGAAATCCAGTAACCGTGGAACAATTTGTGGATAGGATAAGGAAAATTAATGGATGTACTTCTGAATTAAGACAGGATGCTGCAGTCAATGAAATTATTTTGCAAGAAGCTGAGCAGAGGTTGCTCAATAATTTTTTGTGAGGGTTGCATGCAGAAATGTTAAGACGTGTATGGACAGAAGGTCCAATGGCTTTGTGCACAGGAGTGTGGGTAGCTGTAGAGTGTGAGGAGATGGCTTTGTCAGCTGGAATGCAGGGTAAACAGATAGTGTTTACAACCAATATAAAATGTTTCAGGTGTGGATTAATGGAGCATGTAAGGAGGCAGTGTTTCCAAACTCAGGGGATGTGAATAAAGTAAGAAGAAGTAATAGTTTTAGAAGTAGAGGACTGAAGAAGAATAAGGTGTTAAAATGCCAACAGGAACCACAGTTCCACCTACAGTCATTCTAGTAAGATTGGATGCTACGAAATCGTATGCAGAGGTGGATTGTGCAACATGAGGAACAGTAGGAAAAAGGTGTTGGAGGTATTATTGGATACAGGGATGCATATGTCAGTCACCGGTAGTGATCTGATGAAATGTAAGCAATGGGGCTCACCACAGTACAGACTGCATGGAGTTGGGGATAAAGAAGTCACATCATTAGTATCAGTGGACACAGACTTTTCCTGGATATAGTTCAATTTCAACACTATTTAGAGAATATGCCACTCATGAGTGAGGGCTATAACATGATCCTAGGATAAGATTTCTTATATCAGCATTTGCCATAATCAATCTTCAGTAACACAGGGAGGAACTTGATAAAGCCATTGCCAGTGTAGCGATGTCATAGGGGTGTGTCTGTTGGGGAAGGCAAACCATTTAAACTGTGAATGTTTACACTAAGACTTGATCCGCACGATTGTGTACCTAAGGCTACAGGGAAATCACTTTGGGTCAGTGTTGAGTCTAGCTTGCCAGTAGGAATTTTGTGAGTGGTGGAACTATTAGAAGAGAATGAAGCATTAGATCAGACGGGCTGCTTAGCTAGAAGGGTACTGTATGTGTACAAGAAATAAAGAATAAAAGGAAGGTTCCTGTTTTATAGATAATGTTAGCGCAGAGGACATAGGATTAACAAAGGGGTTGTTAATCAATAATATGGATACACTGAAGGAAGAAGAATGACACACGAGGGGTGACAGCCACGGACAATCACTGAACAACACTGAAACTGCATTACGAGGAAAAGTGAAGCCTGAAGAGAGAATGGATGGAAAAATTATTTTTGGAAAGTAAGGATTTATTTTTTTCCAAATGGGTCATTACAAGCTGTGCATATTACACACCACCACATACCAATGGTAAATGAATCACCAGTCTACTGCAAACCACACAGAATACCTAGGTACTTACGACCTAGTTTGGAGGAATTTATTGATCAACAGCTGAAAGATCGAATAACTGAAGTAAGTAATAGTGCATGCAGGGAGGGGGGAGAGGGCAGGAATAAGAACCAAAAAATCCATGGATGGAACACGAAAATATAGGTTTTGTTGTGATTATATACATTTAAATGTGAAAACCATAACAGATGCCTACCCTTTGCCAAACATCACAGAAACCTTGGACTATTTAGGGTATTGCAAATATTTTTCAACAATGGATTTGATGAGTGGTTGTCAGAGAGAGGTTGAACTGCAGAATTGATATAAAACAGTGTTTTCTGCACCTTGAGGACACTAACAATTCAGAAGAATGTCATATAGATTAAAAAATGCACCTGCAATGTTTCAGAGATTGTTGGACAGAGTATTCAGAGCTTTAAAACCACAGCAGTGCTTACAGTATCTCAATGACATAATCGTCTATGAGAGTGGTAGGGAACAGCATATGCAGCGATTAAGAGAGATATTTCTGAGGTTAAAAGCAGCAAAGTTAACACTGAGTTCAGAAAAGTGTAATTTTGTGATTGAAGAGGTAACATACCAATATCATATCATAAGTAAAGATGCAGTTAAGATAGACCCAAGATTAATTATAACTGTTTGCAAACTTCCTGTAACAGAATCTATATAGGAGTTGCAATTGTTCTAGGAGTTATGAACTATTTCCGTCGGGTCATAAAAGGATTTGCAGATATTGCCAGATTGTTCACACAGTTGCTAAAATAAAGGTACTAAATTTGTGTGGTCATAAGAGTGCAGAATGCTTTTGAGGAGCTAAAAGTAGCTTTAACATTAAGTCTGATATTGGTATTCCTAGATTTTAATAGAGAATTAGTTTTATCATATGAGGCATCAAACCATGAGCTTCGCTGTGTTGTCCCAAGAGATAGAAGGCATAGAACATGCAGTAGCTTATGCACCAAGACAACTAAATTCTGCAGAAAGAAATTATTCCACAACAGATAAAGAGATTTTAAGTCTTATTTATAGAATCACATATTTCAAATGTTATCTGTATGGCAAAAGGTTTAGATTAATAACAGATCATGCAGCATTAAAATGGTTGTTTGGGGTTAAAGGATTCTTCTAGTAGATTGACACAATTGGCAGTAAGACTAAGTGAATTTGATTTTGAAGTCACTTATAAACCTGGAAAGAAGCACAGAAATACGGATGGCTTAAGTAGAAAATTAGCAGTATTACATTTTGGGGGTAATGAGAAAAAAGAATGGAAAACTGCACAGAGAGCGGATGATGACTGCAAGCAGTATTTTAAGCAGTTACAGTTTTGTATGCAGTGTGGGTTGCTATACAGAGAAACCAAGTTGGGATCATGGGTAGTGGTACCAGCGAAGCTAAGGAACAGAGTGCTACAAGATGCTCATGATTCCATATTAGTGGGTCATGAAGACTGCAGATCCACCAACAGAAGAGTAGCAGAAATTTACTGGTGGAGGAATAGTCAGTCAGATGTAAATCAGTATCTGCGGAATTGCATACAGTGCACACAGAGAGTGGATTTGTGTCAAACAAAAGTACCATTGCAGAGGCTACCAGGTACATTCAATAAAATACTTGCTGGGAGTAAGAATGTACTTACAATTATAGTTTATTTTTCAAGACACATAGAAATGGTCACCTTGCCAAACTAGCTGCCAGCAACAGTGGCACAGGCATTTGTGAATAATTGGACAATGGAATTCTGAATGCCTGAAAGAATAGTAACAGACCAGGAAACAAACTTCATGTCTCATCTCCTGTGCACGGTGCATATGATGATCAGGAAGATGCTTGAATACTATGTTGACTTACATCATGCCAACTGGGAAGTCTATTCAAAATACATCATGCCAACTGGGAAGTCTATTCAAAATACATTATCTCCATCTACAACTCCAAACAGCATACAATACGGGATTATCACCATACAAAGTAGTACATGGCTGTAAAATGAAGCAGGCTGTAAGAGGTCAGCTAGGGGTAAACTTGTTGGCTCCAGAGCAGTGTCTAGAGGGTCTAAGGAAAGTACAGAAGGAACTACTGCCAATTGGTTTGAGAGCAGGAGCACACGAACTTACCTTTTTATGTAAAGGTAGCCGAAGTATTGATGAGATAAGATGGAGAGAAAGCTTACATTTCCATTTCTATACCAGTAGCAGGGAAACAAGTATGTTACAAGTGGTACATAGTTCACGTGTATCCTGTCAAGTGCAGGATACTAAAGAAACTTGTACCAGTAAAAACACAGTCATTATTATTAATTGTAAAAGACAAGGGAAGATACGTAGAAATGGAGGAAACAAAGTTACAAAAATTACAGTCTTTCCGAATACGGTAATAAGAGAGTGCTGTGAGATTGCCAATGGCACAAAAGGAAGTAAAAGAACGTAATAAAGAAGTGATTGAACTGGAACTGTAGAGCAGTTGAGGTACAGCCCCAGATCTACGATATTTCTGAACTGGGGCAAAAACTTGATAGTGGCAACACCCCATCCCGCCTCCCCCACTTCCCCCTCTCGCTCGAGCATTTCAGATAGTATGTCAAAAATTCAAAAAAAGAAATCAATTTTTCAAAATATGTTCATTTGGTAGTGCACCTCTTTCTGAAGTGTTTGATATATAAAACAAATGTTCAAGGCATGTAAGGTACGTTGGTCTTAACTGTGCCAAAGTGCAGTGCCACACTTCTTCACACAGCATTCGTCTATCGCATGTCACTGCATTTCACTCTGTGGAACTAAAACTTGTATATTTTGTAATGGAAGCCATCAAACCTATATTCAGGGCAGTGGAAATAAAAATGTCCTGTGTTGCCTCTCCTGCTCCCAGTCAGCCAGTCTGACAGCCTGCCATCCCCCCACCCCCACAAAAAATAATTACAACAATTAATACTGGGTCGGATTATTTGTGATCAGAGGAATAGGAACTCTTCAGGAAATTTGCTGTTAGCTAATAACTTTCTCTTTTCTGTGACATAAATTAAATATAGTAAACATAAAACTAGTACAGACAAGCAAGACAGTGTGCTTTTCGTCAAAACTTAGGTTCCAACATTTTTTATCTCTAATCATGCTACAGCTTTACACGGCATGTTTTCCTTTCTGCGAAACAATCTGTTACCTCATCAAAAGTTTTGCTATATAAGAAATCAAAATGTCATTGTCTAATACTGAAAAGCTGTTAATACGAATAGTACCAAAGACTAGTGTGGTTTCTCAATCTGATTACATCTATTTTGTCACTGTCTCATAGATAGAATAAAACAGGCCATTCTAACATTGCAGCAATTGAAACACATGCCAAATAAGTGAGACTGTTTTGACACAAATGGTCAGTTTTATGTACCTCATTTATATAAATTACACAGCAGAATATAATTCATGAAGTACCAATAACAAATGCCTATTAGGCCTGCTTCAAGCAAAAAGTTTTATGTTAGGAAACAGTTTCACATTTCATTCATACACTCCAGTTTCTCAAGCATGAGATCAAAAAGTAGTAGTACAAAATTTTTATATACATTTAAAATCGTCATAATCTTTCCGTGTAATTTGTCTGATGTCCACATTTCTTCTCCTTCCTCAGTCTAACAATCTTGTCATCATAAATTCTGTAACTGTTCCTGCCATTGTCAAAAATTATTCTCTGGTTCAATACACTAACCCTGCCAGAATCATCAGTTCAGTTATCCTGTATTTATTCACTGGTTAGGCATTATTATGTGTTTGTACAACACATTTTCCAAACTATTCCGAGAACAGAACTTAACTGGCTGTTAACTACAGACTGTACAACTTGCCCTTGGCAGTGTAGCCTTCCGGCAAAAATTTTCTGTTAATTTTCTTTGATACAGTGAGAAGACAATATGTAATCTTCCTTATCTGTCATTGCTGTTACTTATTTATTTTCACTCTGGTAGTCTGGATCTATAGATTTTGCTTGTAATTATAACAACACTGATCATTCACGCCTCCAATCAACCACATAAACAAACAGCAATTGGCATTTACCCATTCGGATTTATTCAGCTCAGCTTGTATAGCCACGTCCTCTTTTGTCTGTGGGAAAGTTTTTTATTTCTAGATACAGCAGGGATTTCCCTGGCAGACACATCACGTACAGTACGCACACATTCAAAAATCAACTTATGATTTGTTCAGAAATCAAGTTATAATGTGTTCAAAAATATATGAAAGCAAATTGGGATGATTTTTAAGATTGTATGAATATTCGATAGACCAATGTGCACTGGATGGTAGGCGCTTTGTGAAACAAGGTTTTTTCTTCAAGAATATGAATTTGCCCCCCCCCCCCCCCCCCCCCCGCCGCCCAAACAAAAAGTTGCTGATGATACCCCAGTTTGTCCCCCCTCCCCCCCCCCCCCCCTCGTCCCCTAGTTATGGGCCTAACTGGTTGCACTCCACCTCTGACAAGATGGAAGTAGTGGCTAGTTGTTTCAAGCAGGGACAGCTTAAGTCAGCAAAGAGGTTTGAATTACATGGGAGTGGTTTGTTACTAAACAGAACAGTGTGCAAGATAATGGGGTCTGATTTCCATCTGCCTACCATGATTAGCCAGAGGATATTCAAGGTACACTTGTGAAATGGTTTAATGGGAAAGTCCCCACTTCATCGCTAGCTTGGAGACGCTGTGTCCCATCTCTCATGCACTGACTGTAACACCATGTTCAAACACACTTAAATCTTGATAACCTGCCATTGTAGCAGTAGTAACCAATCTAACAACTGCACCAGACACTTGTCTTAAATAGGCATTGCTGACCACAGTGCCACAATCTGCCTGTGTACATAGCTCTGTATTTGAATACGCATGCCTTTATCTGTTTCTTTGGCACTTCAGTGTATAATGTTGGCTAACAGCATTGGTGAATTCTCGCATTTGATTATTTATGTTGCTTCCAAATGTTGGTCAGCTGGTCAGTCATTACAGTTATTTTCAACTTACAATATAGCAATCATTTATTCAATTCAAACACAACACAACACATTAAAATGACATCTTGACTTAGCTACTAACAATGAAGTCTCCACTGATAAGACACACTTGTTCCTTAAAATGAAATAACTGCAATGAGACACCAAGTCTCACAAGGTTCCTTTTCATTTATTGCTGGAAGTAGCAAAATAATGTGGTATGTCAGTGAGCAAATATTAAAATGCAGATTTAATTCTTCATAAACAGTCTTTATTTGGAAAGTATTCAAAATATGTATATCACATTATAGATTTTATTTCAGTTTCAAAATATCCATGAAAACAACACATTGTTTACAGTCTATTCTTGTGGAGTTTGAGAATCTTTTAATATGCAAAACATATAAAACTCCCTACAAAAATAAATATTAATACAAAAAATTAGGCAGCTGTACTAAGAACATAGCAACTCTGTGGAAAACATATAGCAGTAATTGCTTGTCACCATGGGCTTGCAATATAAGATTTCCACTTTTCTCAACATTAAGGTTACATGTAATACACAGAAGAAATAATAAAATGAGACTTGGAGTCAGAAGGCAATTAACAATTTATGACAGAGATGAGCTATGTAGAAACACAATGATAAGAACCATTAAAAATTTGACAAACATTTTAATAAAGCAATATTACAGCACAGTAGAGTGAATGAAAGGACAAACTTGTTGCATAGTTGTGCAACATTTTTCTCATCACACTACTCTCCAGAATCCTGATGTTAACAATAAATTATCCTGATGTTAACAATAATTACAATTTTATTGAGGGTAGCCAGTAATATGTTTTGCAATCCTTTCACTTTTACAATATACTCTTAACATAGTCAAAAATACAACTGGATAGACATGTAAAATGTTTGGGAACATTGCCTTAGCTTGGAGAGAATAACTAGACTCTCTTATTAAATACAAAACTGATCCAAATGTCAGTGCAACAAATTTCAAAGAATCCATCTAGCAGAAACTTCTGCAATCTTCTACGAAAGCGCTTAAGCACTGCCTGTGGCACAGAAGCCATTGTCTTTCTATATGATCAATCTCTATGAACTGTGAGTAACAAATACATCAAATGAAGTATAAGTAACACCCAAAAGCCAGTTGAGGTTCTTTCCAGATAGTGACTTTTTTCTTTTTTTCACCATTTATCACAATCGTAATGATAAAAATGTCTGAAATGATATGTATCTTCAATACAATGTTGAAAGGAATCTCCGTGAATGTCTGAAATGTGGCATAATAATACTTGTCTGAGGATTATGTATGTGTGATAACATTGTTTTGTCTTTCTTTTGTAATTTGTGTTATATGCAACAATCCTGAAACAGACTGCTTAAACCAATACTGATACACATTTATGATTACTTGTACACTACAATCTGAATTTTGTCATGTCACCATTTTATACCTCCACACTCTGCAACTACTATTGGCAAAGAAACACATTTTAACATTTGATTCATTAGATGGTATTTGGTAATATTTATCCAAGTGCAAAAGTTCAGGATGTAATATTAAGTGGATGGCTCAGTATCACTAAACACCAATTTTCCTGTCTTCTCAGTACGCACAAGTAACTAAATTCCATTTATTTGAAACTGGATTGTTATAAAATAATGAGAACAATTCACATCTCCATCTATATTTATTATCAGTTTAGCAATCTTAAGTGTAAGAAGTTAATGAATTCTACTGTTTGGGCTACTATTACCAAATACCATGGAGTTACAATATAGGCACTTTGTTTAAAAATGCATAATAAAAAGAGACTTCTCTCTGTCACCACTTACTTGAATGAATTGCCTTTAAAAATTAATTCATTTATATTTGGGTACGAGTTACCGAGGAAAGAGTGTAACTAATCAAAAAGAACAACATAAGTATCACACCCAGAAGTGACAATGTCCTATAAATATGAAGGACAGCTTATAGTGAAAAATAAATGTTTACATGAATTGTGTAACAGTCTTTATGTTGAGGCTTAATTTTTTTCAGTAACACAACAAGCATTAAACAACTAAAATAATTCTTTTTAACAGACAATTTAATTGTGAGTAAGATTGGAGTTTTTAACTATGGAAGAGATTTTTAAATGCATGTACTGCTCAGAATGTTTACAAAGCTCTCTGAAATGCAACTACCTGGTTATTGTAACTCACAAGTCAGAGTTCAAATAGAAATGCTAAAATAGGGCAGTTAAGAAGAACCTACAAACACACTGTTAGAGGTCAAGCTTTAAGATTGCAAATTCTTAACACAGATAGCTCTTGGAACACAGGCTGCTGTATTTTGTTTAAAATAAGTGTAGAAATTGTTACAAGACTGGAAAAAAGTGTGGAAACTGCTGACAACTTGTGGCCGCAAGAGCACTCCTCATAAGCATGAAAGAAACCCAGACCACATTGTCCAATCTAAACTCTTTCCTGCCTTCCCCTCTATCACACTGTATGAAATAACCTGTGCTCCGAATATTGGAAACTCGGCATACTTCCAATTTTCACTCATCTTTCAGTTAGATGACTATCAGAATTATAAACAGGGAAGCATACAGAGAAAGCTTCAAATGGAAATGGAATAATTACAGATTCATATTTAAAAAGAAAATGGAAAAAAGACTGAGCTGTAACCAAAAAGTATAGAATTTAGTATAACCAGAGGTGAAATGTATAGCTACCATATTTTTCCCCATGCAGTATGGGAGACAAGAATGGTATAAAAGAATTATAGAAACATACTCTTATGGTAAAACAGCCCAGTTTCTTTGCAGTTTCCACACATTTGCTTTTAATAAATTTCTCAACAGTTCCCAACATAGATTAGGAATGTCAAGAGGTAGTTATAATATCGAATAACCTAATATGTAAGACTCTCCACACAGTTTTCCTTTACTTCTCTCAGGAATCATTAACAACTTCTGTAATTGTATTTTCTCTCATATTCATAAATGGCGACACAGCAGCTTACAAGCTGTACATATAAGCTCCCATTCCGCAAATGTTTTTATCATAGTGAGATTATAATAAATGACCCAAAAAGATTTATTTATTAAAGTAAAAATAATAGTCACATGACATGAGGAGTTACTATAGTTAATACTGTAAAGCAACAACTGTGTGTTTACCTGTCAAATTGGAAGGAAACAATAGGCTAAATGTATAAAGGTCTCAGTGGATTCCTCAGGTTCCCATTATATGGAAAAGAAGTCACACTACCCAAAAATATGTTGTTCCTAAAATTTGAGAAAACAATGAGAATAAAAACATTAGAAACACCATATGGGATTCATGAAGATTGAAAGTGTGATAAAACCATTTATAATTTGCAAACTATAAGACTCACTACAACTTTTTTTTCTGAAAAACGAAAAACAAATCGTATGCATGAAAAGCTATTATACACATCACAGTGTGTCTGCAGCACACTGGAGACATAGAAATACAAGTGATCAAAATTTATAGAAGTTCTCCACATAGTGTTTTGGAGATAGAATTACTTACTTTGCCAAAGAATATATTAAATCTGACATTTTAACAGAAGTCTACAAACTATTGGCCCTGTTATTTTTGCAATGTGCAATAAATAGATATGACAATAATTAGGTTGTAATTGCAACTCTTAACTATATTATGCTCAGCACTATCTAACAAATACATCTGGCATCTTACATTAGTTAGCAGAAAGTCATTAAATAAAATCACTAAATTTTATGTAAAAATTAGACACATGCACAAAACTAATTTTTTCACATTTTTAATATTCCAAAAATGTCCCAAGCATATCAGAGTGGTGAAATAATCTTACATGTGTAGTACATTCAGGGAAAAATAAATGAGCCATTCAAGCCAATAGTTTTGATGTTCTGCAACAGTGTTTGCCACAAAGTTATCTAGATTCAATGGTTTTACAAACACAATTTGCTGCACCAAAATCACATTAATAAACTTATCAATTATGTACACACATATATTTGTGTGTAGGTGGTTTTACAACACACAGACAAATGTCTCAATTTTTTTGCACATTGTGAAAGAGTACTATTTCAGTTAAATTTCCAGAATTAAAATAGGGAATAATTGTATGAAACGTGCATGCGCACGTACACACACACACACACACACACACACACACACACACACACACACACACAAATAGCACCCTATACGCTGTTGTAGCTGTATCAAAAATACTGTAAGCTTTTCTAAAACCTATGGCAAAGATAGTTTTAAAGGTAACAACAGTTTCCACCCTCACAGTTACATTACAAAACAAGAAATAATTAATTTACACTGTTGTAAAACTACATACAAAAGTATGAAAAGTATGCTGGCACAGAATTATTACAACCTGAAAAATTTTAACTTTACAAGACAATTACAAGAAAGAAGTGCACTGCTATGTATAGTTCTGCACTTTCTGTAGTAAGCACTTCAGGCAATTGATGACATATGTTGAACTACATGTTCGTAAAAATGATACCAATGAAAGCTGTCTGGCTAATGTTAGCATTACTCATAGAAAGACACTAAAATAGAACCTAAATTTTTTTACATAGTATGCTCTATAGACATGTTACAGTACCTTTCTAAATGTAACATTGAAGATAAATACCTGTGACAAATAGTGTATTTTGAAAAACTGAAGACTGTAGTTACTGGAATATGATAATGGTTACATCATGCATGACATACATAAAAAAGATTACAGTGATATTTCATGTGCATCTATACCTAAAATAACTGAAAACATGAGTGACATTACCTATCGAGGTCACACTGTGCTTAAAAAATTACTCCACTGTGAGCTTGCCCCCTCCCATCATCTTCTCTTAATTCCAGTGGTTTCCACTTTCTGCATTATATATCTAAGTTTTTTGTGTAATTTATTGGCACTGGATAGAAGGGAGCAAACAATGGAAATTTGAGTACAGGTGCTGCTAAAGTCACAACAATGGCCATCGAAGGAGGAATGCTCAGCAATTGACTCATATTTGTATTACAACAAACACAATTTGTAAGGACATTGTTTTCTTTTTGTAGTGGCACCAAAGGAATTATTTTACATTTAACATGCATAACAATATTGTTTAATAATTACTTCATTTTCCATTAGCACAGATTATGAAGACAGCACCACAGAGTATAGTTTCCATGCAACATAAATTAAATGGAACTGAACTGAAAACTCAAACATATTTTCATACTTTGCTCATCTTGGTCTTGGAAGCAGATATGCAATTTCTGCATGCCATACCACAAATAAGAGAAGAACAAAATGACATAAAGAGGAAACCAGTGATATCCTGTACGCAAAAAATTCTATCTAAAATCAGACATAAAAGTATCAGAGAGCTGAATAATTAATGTTAAAATAATAATATAAGCACTGAAAACTCACAGAGGGACTGCATGCAACTTGTCAACACAATTAAAAGGTCAAGTAAAATAAAGTTCTTCAGGGAACATGAAATCTCATTCTCCTTCCACACATTAGGGAGACTGCCTTGTAAAAGAACCCATGATGCAAGCAGCATGAATTGATGACACTGAGTATGATAAAATCCCATAAAATGGAAGACCTGACATATTTGAGCTCTTTCTGTACTAAAACCTATATTCTTCTACCTTGACTGAATGTTTCACGAATAAGCAGAGAGAAATACAATGATACAATAATACATATTCCACATTTTTTCACTGAAACTGCAATGTAAGTAGTGAGAAATCATCAATCCATATATTCAAGTTTCTAAAATGTGCCTTTACAGAAACTCTGATAACATGAACAGTACAAAACATCTCTATTAAGTTATTTTTGATGATTCATATAATCACACAACAGTTGCATTATCTTAGACAGAAACTGACTCAATGCTTCTTGCTATTGAGAAAAAAATGACAGGATATTCTTCATAATGTAAAACTGCAAACCACTTTGTATACTAAATAAATCTGAAAGTCATGATCAGTAAAAAATTGTGTGTTAAATCTAGCAGATGTAATCATCAACAGTAAGTTATTAAAAATCTAAACAGAATATAACTCTGTGCCTCTTCACTAGTTTCATTTTTACTGATAATACACAGGAACCAAGTGTCGTTTTTGCTCCTGATGTTTCTTATTTGAATAGATACAACATAACAAAATGTTTGCACATAATATTACATATTTCCACAGAATATGTAATCTCAGAAAACCATCAATTATCCCCTTAACATAATCTTGGTTTCATATGATGTTATGTGCCAACTTCAAGTACGTAACTGAATTTAAGGCAATCCCTCAGGGAGGAGAGTTGGTAACCAATGGCTAAATATTTATTCTTGTCTTGTGAAAAAGACAGTATGGGCTATGAAGTTACAATGCTTGTACTCTGCACACTCAGGCATTGCATCTATAAATGTTTTCAATCACTACTTATGAACTTCAACATTATAGGACCAAAAGTATCCATGGAAGGATACATTTTAAGTTAGACAAGCATCTGGAGGGACCATACAAGAAACAAGTGCACTGTGGTGGTATGGATGAGCAGTGGGGTACATTTTTCTGTTGGCTTTCAGAAACACACATATAAAACCACTAAACTTTTGTCAACAATGCCAAGCAACTGTGTCCAGTAAGTTAGATTAAATGATACATAGGCATCTGTGACTGCCAACATTTACTTAGGTACTGATAGACATTTCACTGTAAATAACTACTAATTTCTGCATTAAAGAGCCTATGGAGCTTTACTAAATGCATGTCCATCAAGAGATTATCCCATAAACTTCCTGCATATTTGGCTTTTTTATTTTGTCAGTGTAAAAACAAATTCAATTCTGAAGTAGACCACTATTCATCCATGAGAATTATAGAGCTTATCAAATATAAACCAGATCCCTTTAAGTCATCTAGTTACAAAGTTTCAGCCTTCGAGTCAAGTTTCAGTTATTAATCATTAAGTACTTTTCCAAATCCCACACAAATATTGGACTAAAATTGGCCATGCTGCAAAAAGACAATATTGTACAGTTATAAACAATGAAATAATAACATGATAACTCATGAGTTGGAATCAATATTGGCATCGGGGCTACAAAGAAAAGATTATAATATTGCAAACCTATACATATGAAATGGCTAGCAGAGACTGTACCACGAATGTTGCTGTGATGAAAAGAAATCTCTAGATAGTTAAATATTTGCATATTAATTATACTATCTCCAGCACACAGTTTTAGATTCATATCAGACAAGCAGCTGTTCTCTTCTTTTTGGAACTGGACAAACTTTGCCAACTGAAAGTTTGATATATTGCATACTGACTGAAGTAGAAACTGATTCTAAAAGTATTTAGCTTGATTCAACATTAAATACATCTACCCTCATTCTTTCTGCACAAAAAACTATTTCATAAAATCTAATTTAATGTATCTATGGCAGCAATAGACTGCCAGTAAGGAAAATTAGTCTAATTTTTTTTTACAGCAATATTATATTTGATATTTCAGGTGAACTGATTCTTTCTTTTTTTTCATAACAATAGTATATCTCTAGTGATATACATCTTCAAGGCTCCCCCCCCCCCCGCCCCCCCCCCCCCCAATCGAGTTTTAAGAGCTTAGTTGTACAGAATATGAAATATGAATACTGTAAATAACAAACTTAACATTGCCGTATAAATATGCTACAAGTAACAGTGGTATTAATAAATTGAACAACATAAATATACAAGAGAGCTGTAGAAGGAAAAAAATCTCTAGTATACTGAATATGATCCTAGCTTGAATAAATCAACCAACAGAACAGGTCTTAAGACATTTTGGTAGTTACCTTTTTAATGACAAAAAGAAGGAAACATTGTCAAGTGAAGGAAAAGTGTTAGGATGAGAACAGTTGCTTTATCACTTACAAACACAATGCATTTTTTAAATGTTTCAAAGGTGAAAACAGAATTCACTGTGCACTACACACTAATGGCAAAGATAGCACAACAGCATAAGCAAAAATGTCCTACCCTGTTCCTATGCAATTAGCAGGAAGTATATGAAAAAGTCTCATGGAATATAGAGCAATCATCCCTTACTGTACCATTTACAGAATATGACTCTTGTACTTCTCCCACTTTTACAACAACTCTAGCATTCTACAGTGATGGCTTGAAAGTTAGTGTTCTTTGATTTTCTTCCTTAGAAAAGGCCCACAAATTTCTGATTTTATGACTTACATTAATCTTTCTGCCACCAAAAGTGAAGATTTCACCTTCAAACAGCTGAAAGAAGTACAATATGTAAACTTATTATCAGAAAACAATGGCATCTTAGGACTCATTTATGGCACAATATGCACACAAAAAAGCAAATTTAATTTTTCACAAAAATATTAAATCTGCAAATGTTACATCAACATTCAACACTATAAACATGCAAATTTTTAGTATGATAAAAATATATTAAGCACATATACTGATTTGCAGATTCACAACCTGTTCGAAAAATGTGCCTCTCTAATTTCATTCTGCCACATTTGTATCAGATGTGCAAGCTACACGAATTTGCACAGCCAAGTGCGGGCACATGCATATGCAAGGTGCTGAAACAATCTCACTCACTCACTCACACACACACACACACACACACACGCACGCACAAAGTGAGGTCTAACCAAAGGAAGAGGTAAATGACCACATACACATAAATCAGTGTCTCTCTAATCTTAATGCTCTTCCATCAGCGACATCATGTAAATTTAATGTGACATGAACTACTATTGTAAATATATTTACCACAATTCTTTTAAATATGGATGGGCAAATGAAGCACCTACAAGAACATTATTTGTAAGAAAAAATGCATTCTCAACGATGAAAAATATAAACAACAATACAAGTCCAATATTTACATTACTCTCAGACAGTTCACTGTTTATCCTCCAACTCAAGGTAGTTGAAATTTGGAAACTTAAAGCAAGCAAATTTTTACTACTGATCCAGCTGAAATATAAGAACAATATAGCACCATGAAGATCTGTCTCTGAACTATGGCCTGAGAAATATTTTGGCATTCCTATTAACCAAAACTAATGGTTTGAAAATATATTATATGCAGATATGATCTGATAAATAAAATAATGGATTAAAATTACTGAAACCTGGGGGCTGCTGGCAATGGCATGATACCCTGTTCTCTCTCTCTCTCTCTCTCTCTCTCTCTCTCTCTCTCTCTCTCTCTCTCACACACACACACACACACACACACACACACACACACACACACACACACACACACACACCTATGGCACATGACCTCTAAAAAAATCTAAATTACTAGCACATGTCAATCACTCTGAAGAGACAGGGACCAAGCTAAAGCTCCTGATAATTTCAGCAATCCACATTTCGCTCACAAACTAGTTACACCATTTGTGGGCACACACAAGTAAATTATACTGTAATAAAACAGTTGAAGAAGTTTTTATTATTGCACATATTCAAAAATATATCTCATTATTTGTGACTGACTACTGAATTGACTATGAAGCTTTCAGTATGAGGTAAAAAGAGAAATGTGAATGGTCATGTACCTACATAGTTACTACTCAGCTTCTGACAATCAAAGGTGTCATCAGAACTAAGTGAAAGCACAGCACCAAGTTTCGTTAATGTCAATGTGCAGTCACAATTGACATGTTGCTGGGGTTGTGCAATTCTACTACAAATTAACTGTTTCTGCACAATATTTTAAAAAAATTATTATATATGAGTATTCTTTAGCACTCCCATCAGTCTGTCACACATGATGAAGCTTCACAATTTTTTTTTTTTTTTTTTGATAATGTCGATGAAAATATATTCGATCAATGCATTTAGAGAAATTGGTATATAAATTTTTCAGTATTAGCAATCAGTATAAACGAATCAGGTTTACAGAAGTAGTAGTTACATTTTGTGAAGGATAAAAAAATAAAATGAATGTATCAAAGAGCAAAATATCTGTTACACCAAAGAGCAGTAAACTATTGAAGGGAAACACAGAAAGCAATACAGAAAAAGCAAGACTTATTTTAAGCTCTAATAAAAAAAAGTAACGGATTTGGATAAGCAATATGATGATGAAATGCCCGCTAAAACATCTTTTCCTTCTTAAACACACATAAACAGACTCAATAAAAACAACAGTACCCTGCCCCATCCCCAATTAAGAGTTGATGTCTTTCACCATATTAAAAAAAAAAAAAAAAAAAACAGAGGGGAAAAAAGGCAATGTGCGCCAGCACACACAAGCACCAGTCCGATACAATAACTTAACGGTAAATTCAATAACATCTTCTTGGTAGTTTACAGTATTAATATACAAAAGCAATTTAGACAGTAGTAAGAATATTGGTAACAAAACTCTAGGTTCACTATGAAGACTATATAAATTACCACTGACGCAACCACTGAACATTTCAGTTAAACAGAAATCAAAGAAACTCAGAACTCTTGAAATACAGTGTTTTACTATGACTGAATTGATAAACAACATAATGGCAAGAGTACAATACATTTACAAAGCTAACTGGACACTCACTCAAGATGGGTATTTACAAAATCTGGTGGTTCATTGTCAGAAATAGTGTACATTTAGCACCTGATCACTGAATGTCAAAAATCAGAATGTAAGGTATTGTAACAGCCGAATATATGATCTTATTCTTGGATTCATTTATATATTAAACTTTTTTAATGTACTAGATCAACACATTTTCCGATATGTTTATTACCAAGTTCTCCACAATTCACTAAATACACACTATAGCAAAAATAATTCCAAGAAAACTGTCGAGCAGTAATATACAGCTGCTGACAATTTTAGCGATGAGCATAACAAAATAATTATGTAAATTTTGAAATATGAAGATTTTCCTAAATGCACAACCACTAAAAGGTCAACACTTTTATTATTATTATTATTATACAAGTTCTGCAAGGCAGCTGATTCACAGAGATATATTCACAAAGGTAAGAGATGAAATTGCAAATATCAGTACATGAAAAAGAAACCAGAAAAATAACAAAGAGAATCATTCAACTTCGCAGTTGCAACACGAAGGAGATTTTTTTAAATTACTTGCATTAAAATCTATACAAGGAACACTCGTAGTTGTGTTCAAACTGCCACAGTTAATTTAAAAATTATTGACTATGATACTTAGGAACAACGGAATAGTAATACTGTTGCATTCGTATATTCACAACTCTATTTTTATGGAACACAATTAGCAAACAATATTGTCAGAGTACAATGAAAGAAAAAAGCAATAGTCCCACAAATTTGCCATACACCCTTTTTCTAAAAATAAAAGTCGTGCTCTACAGTACCACATTCCAAAAATTTTCACATGTTATCTTTCTTAAGACTTCTGAAACTCTCATTTTTTGTCACCTTACTTTTAATATCTGACCTTTTTTTAAATTACTGATATGCAGGGAAAAAGCAACAGAAGCCTAAAATAGCAATAAATAAATAAATAAATAAATAATTGCAAAAATCAAATGTTAGTAAGAGAATAACTTTTTATGTTGTGATTGCCAGTTGCTTGAGCTTAGGTCAAATATAAAAAATTTCTTTATAAAACAACCACAACAATAATATGGTACTGTTAGCTAAATAGTAAATCTGATATGAAATTTAATTTGGTAAATTACTCTCAGAGTGTATGGCAGACTGAAGCATCAATTGATCATTTCTTTCTTTCACAAAATTTTAATTCCAACCAGTCTCACTTCATTTCACTGCAATGCTCAATGTCTTCCTGTAAAAAAATATGAATGCATAAATACTATAAAATGTTTGCTTGGTTACACATCGTCAATGCATCCATTATTTCATACTTTGTACGACTAGTTCAGGCAATGGTGTCCAAAATGCAACAGAAACAGTGGACTAATACTATTTGTCCCTATCATTTTCTGGGACCAAAATATTTGTGCAAACTGAATTACAAATCTGACAAAATCCCTCAGTCAGCTTTCTACAGTACTGGAGAGCTTATGACTGAGTACCTTAGGTTTTCGCATAAAAAATATGTAATCTCATACTTAAAAAAAGTTAGTGTTTTGTAACATATACAGCCAACAATTTTCTGTTTTGTTTAAAATCAAATAAATCACTGAAACGTGAAGAGAAATTTCGCAAATAATCCTAATGGTAGCATGACAAGAAAGATAGCACACACACAAAATAAACACACATGTTCACACCAATACAGCAGTATCACAACCAAGACATTTCCTGACTAATCATGTCCACATATACAGGTAATTAAACACATTTATTTACTGGACGCCTCACTTTTGCTGTTTTCTTGTTGGGTCTGGAACTTGGTTTCTGCGATGCAGTGAAACTTGAGCAATCAAGATTTGGATCCCGGATGCGAGGCCAAATCTTCAGCAGCTGAGCACTATCCATGCGATGGCTGGTGATAACTGAACGATCACGCAACAAGCAAGGATCAATTCGACGACGTGCATATGTGAAAGCTGGATGATCACGTGGACGTATGCCTGCTGCTTTGGAACACAGTCCTGTCACATATACATCCTCCAAATGGAAGAGTGGCGTCTGCAGAGCGGCTTTGTACAGTCGTTTCATAACATCATTTGACATTACATATCCTGTGCCTGACAGGTAATTTGGGTAAACTCTTCCAGGATACATATATCTCGGAGCATACCTGCACAGAAAGAAAGTTTCGAAGTATTAGTGGATACATTATATATACTCTAGCTACCCCAGCAATTAAATAGCAGTGAAACTCATATTATTCAGTATGGTTATAAAACAGCTTATGCCAAGTTACCCATGCTTATTTAACAAACAACACAAACCCTGACATAATGAAACTGTAGGAAGTTTTTAGGCATAAACAGATGAAAAAAATAGCATATTTCACACACATCTTTTTCTGATAACAATCAGACAAAAACAAAGTTAAATGTTACTGTTTCTAAAAAGGAAAGAAGGAAAATTAGAGCCCAATAACAACAAACTAAGATTTTGGTGGATAGAAAAGAAAAATAGACATGCTCTGTTCAATGGAAATATATCAGTGTTAATATAAACTTATTTAAGCGAACAGAAAATGTAAGTCTCAATGGCTGAACAGGGATTTGAACTGCTGTCCTCCTGGGAATGACTACAGTGTCTAACCAATGCCCCATCTCATTCCATAGTGAAACCAGAAATGAGTATCCCAGTTACACAAACACCAATATGTTTAATGAAATTTAAATTATTGGTGAAACCTATGAAACAGGGCTAAAAAGCATAGGAATGAAAGAAATCACACTGCACATACATGTTTCATAATCAAATGAAGAAAAAGAAGTAAAAACTGTTGAAAGATTACTAATGATCTGCATCACTTAATGATAGCACACAAATCAAAACTTTCAAGTTGGAGACAAGTTACTTGCGTTTGAGCTTTTATAATGATGCACACACTTTAAGAATATCCAGCTGGATGGAATATATCACAGCAGGTGAAACCCAGAAATTTGTTTTGGACAAAAACCAATCAACAAAAACTAATATAATATCACGCATGTAACGGAAGTATAACAAGGACTCTGATGTCGGCAGCCATGACAACTACTAAAGCAAATGCAGCGAAACAAAAATGGAAAGATTTTCTTTATTCTCTAAATCACTTAGTGAAAATGCTGAGATGGTTCCTTTGGATAGGTAACAGAAATTTCCTTCCCCAACTTGAGCTTGTCTACTCACATTACTATTCACGGCACAAATGATGAATTTAACAAGCAACAGATAGAGAGAGTCTCTCTCTCTCTCTCTCTCTCTCTCTCTCTCTCTCTCTCTCTCTCTCTCTCTCTGTGTGTGTGTGTGTGTGTGTGTGTGTGTGTGTGTGTGTGTGTGTGTGTGTGTGTGTGTTCTTGCCATACTGATACTTTGTGATGAAACAAATCTAAGTTTATGTGCCAAATCTAAGTTTACGACAAGTGTCTGTCAGTCCTCACACAATTTATATCTATATAACAGTTATGCATTTTATAATTTGACGCAACAGTTTCACAAAGATTCACAGTGAAGTTAACTTGTAAAGCATATTTTTAAAATTATGACAATTCTGGACTCACAGCAAATTCTAGTAACTGACTGGTCTTTATTAGCTGAGTCTATTTATATTTTTTCTAGCTTATAGGGTTGTTTTTCAAGTGGTGGTATTGTTTGGTTGGGATAGACTCTGTTGTTCTGCAGTATGCAATATGCTGCTATTAAGAACTTTCAGCAGAGTTAGTGTATGATCGCGAAGTAAATGATACTTTTCGGCACAACTGATGTGAGATGATTAATTTTCCTGAAAGAGTCTAATTCAACAGAGAAGTGAACTTTTTTTTTATTCAAGAAAGGAAATATATATAAAAAAATAAAGTGAACAACTGAAGAATCCCACCACCCTCATTTGGTCAGGTTCATGTCATTCCGTGTCAAACCTTTAGGCATAGTAATATTATAGTAGTGGTGACCCACAAAAAGCCACAAGTTTTGGGTAATGGGATGGATACAACAATGTAGATGGCAATTTGTTAGGGAATTCTATATTTTGGCAGTGAAGATTACATCTGTCAGCAAAGGCCAGGTTATACAAGCATTTCGACTCTGATAAATACAGGCGAGAGAGAGAAACTAATCATGGAGTAAAAGTTTTAGGAATATGAATTCACAAAGATACATGAAGAAGATGCATGGGAGAATAATCAGTTTCAGCTGCACATATTTGAAAATGTAGTCCGAGGGAATCCCCACAGAATATTAGGTAAATGTTTAGGTGTGTTATGGAGGCTCTAAGGCAACTGAGGAGCAAAAGAGATAGGAGAAGGAAGAAACTAAATAAAGGATGGAGGGGGAAAAAAAACACCACACAAAGTGAGGCGAAGAGCAGAAGCAGGAAGGTGAGTATTAAACACCAGGTATAATTATGCTTACAGAGAGAAAATTGCTGAAATCAGGAAAGAGAAGAAACAATGACAGGATAAGACAATGACAATGGCTGAACAACTAGTTGCAAATTCTTTTAAGAAAGATGGAAGAGCAAACCCAGTATAATAGAGGATACAAAAATAATAGAAGACACTCTCAGAAAAGAGAGCAGGTAAACCAACTTGAGAATAAGGGCATGGAAAGTCAGGGGAAGTGGTTCAACAAGTTGATTTTAGAATCAACGAACTATTTTAAGTGAAGAAGAATTTACGCAACCCAAATATATTTAAACCAGCCACTTATGAAAGAAAAGTTTCTTTTCAGTTCTTACAGTCACCCAGAACTCAACAGCAGAGTCCTATAAAACATACTCTACACTATGTTTATGAAATACACACATCCAGTTTACTGTAAACTGATTTTCCAATATGGTATGTGGTTATTCATGCATATACTCCAATACTGATTCCAGAAATTCAGTTTTGATTGGTGGATTTCATTTTCCATAGGCAGTATTCACATTTAAGTAATGTTTGGGTGGTAAGGTGGCTACTTTCTTTTTGAAATGATGGTTAATGTGGACAAAGCAATTTTATGTGGAAAGAAAGAAAGGATTTGATTAACTTGAAAAATATTAATTTCCTACATTTAACTGAAAAAAGTACATTTCATTTTCACTGTGTAGTAGATGGAGACGTGTAAATGATGATATCTTTGATGAAGTAGAAAAATCAAACTGACTAGCAATTCTATCTAGCTGGCTAATTCCTAAACTGGTAAAAGCTCCCATAAACAGTAAACAGTGAGGGCGAAAAAAACATTAGACAAGTCTGTGTTTAGGAATATGAATGTCTCTTATTCATTTTGAAGTTTTCTAGCTGTTCCTAGTTTCCAAAATGTTGAAGTGCAATAATCTTCCTTATTGATTAATTCACACTAAAACTGGTCTTAAGCAAGTGCCTAACTCAAAATTTGCAAGACGTACACTCTCCTTAGTTCTCACCAATATAACAGTATGAGGTGACAAACCAGTTGGACATTGGCTAGAGCTAACAGACCACGCAGTCATTTAGATGGAGCAAAGCCAACCAGTGGTGCAGAGAGAATGGAATTTCACAGTATGTGGCATTGTATACTTTGCATATATCACAGGATAGGTTTTAGCCTGAGAATACTATTCTGTTAGTAAACATGAAATTTATTATGTTCAGACAGAGGCAAGCAGCATGTTCAGGGGTTACATACCAGGCTTCAAATCTAAAAATCTGGTGTTTGATCTCAAGTCGATTCTTGAATTTTTTTCTGTCACTTATCACTTCCTTCACTTCTGGCAATGATTTTTTAATGTGAAAAATGTGTAGTTACACTGTGGCATAGAGTGCATATTAAAGTGGATAAATCAGGTTGAAGCTCAGAAGAAAAGAAGGATGCATCAGAGACAGCAGGACCACATCTAGTAAAAGCACTGCAGCATTTAGATCAATTTTCAGGCTGTGGATGGCTTTCCTTTTCTGTATCAGAATTAAGATCCTATGCATAGCTGGAGAAAAAACGTGGAGAAGAGGCATAAATTTAATTTTTTTCTTGCATGAAAATAAGTATTATTTAGCAGTCACTGAAAGTTAAAACTAACAATACTCCTGAACTTTAAGTTTAATCACAATCTTCAAGCTTTTCCACACCCTTTTAACAGTTTTATCACCTCAGAAATCAAAATTTACTAATAGCCTGCTACATAAAGCCAATTTTATACATAATTCACAACAATGAATTTAGAACAAAATTTTCTCCATATATGCAAAAATATCAGAGATTCTAAAGTTTTCTTCTTCTCTGCATTTCTAATGCCTGATTAGCATACATAAATATACAACATTAAAAATATCTTATGAAAAAACAAGGCCATAAGCTTGATTCAGATGTCTTAAGTCTTGAAGAGAAACACTTCAGGCAGGCAAAGGAAATATTAAACACACTGTGTTACACCTTCTGACTAGACTGACTCCTCTTTGGGCCCCAGATCTAAGTATGTGTATCTGGGATGACAGACAACAGCTGTGTAGATATTCTGAAGGGATTCAAACCTCTTTAGTGGAAAAGCTACTTTTCATCCAAGTAGCCAACTCAATAATTAATTATTGGCTGTTGTGCCACTGAAATCAGTTTGGGTTTCAGGTTCAAATATATAGTGAATGGTTATTTTCTGACTACAGTGCTGATGGATCAGCAGCACAACCACTCAAAAGATAACATGGAAACACTTTCAGCACTGTTTGGTTGAAAGACTATAAGCATGATTTTGCTAAAGCTTTCTTTGTTACATAGGTTGCACAGGTTTAACTTTTCTCTTATGCATTGTAAATAAACATGATGTGTAATGTCTAATGAAAAATAAGCTTTTAGAAATGTCACCAAAACTTGGAAATGAAACAACAACACTGTAATCTGCAAACAACAATTCACCACCATGCTCCTCAAATCACTGTAGCATGATTCTGGCCTTGCGACATGGACAGTTAACCTGCTAGAAGATGCCATTCATGTTGGAGAAGATGTCAAGCATAAAGGGATACAGGTGATCTGCAATACTGCTCATGTAGTCCATAGCTGTCATGACACTTTTGATTGCTACCACAGATGAACATCCCCCATAGCATAATATGACATTCAACATGCTGCATCTGTGGTAAAGTGCATGTTTTGCACACCCATTCACCTGCATTACAGTGTATCTGGACATTACCATCCACCTGGTGTAAAAAGAAACACAATTCATCCAATCAAAGGGTACACATCCACTGAGTCATGATCCACTCTTTATAATCTCATATCCACTGCAATCACAACTGATGATGATGTTGGGTGCTAAACAGTGTGTTCTGAAACACTTTTGCTTGCACCAGCATTATACCCTGACAACACGACAGATCTGCCACAGATCACCTGCCTATCCTGTCATATGAAGTAGAAAAGCCTCCAAACTCCACGTTCTTTGATGAAATTGCAACAACCAACACCTTGTTGCCCACTAACGATTTCACCGTGCTTTAACTACTTTTCACATATGCTCATGACAGTTGCATGCAAACAGCCAACCTGCTTCACTGTTTCCGATATGCTTGTTCCCGGCGGTTGGTCCATACTAATCTGCCCTTTGTGAAAGTTGCTTATGTCAGTGGATTTCCCCATTTTCAGCCTGTATCATCAGTAGAATGATTCCCCATTCACCTCTGCTCCACTTATATTCTATCCTTATCATGTCACATGTTCGCAACAACAGGCAGCACTGAATCTCAAGGTGTGCAGTGGGCATAGTTTTGGCTCATCAACATTATTACTATAATACTACTTCTTCTACTTTTTTTTCCTTGTCAGTATGTGTAGTGAAACATTTAACTTTACAGAAAATGCTTACAGCACATTTAGTGTGCAGATACAGCTACAATTTTGGGTATCACATGGAAGTTTATGGTCAATAAGGTCACAGTTTAATAAAGGAGTCTTTTGCACCACACATTAACTTTTTTTTCTTGGGAGTACATCATTCCTCTTTTCGGTCTTTTATTCTACATGAAGTGTTTTTCTGATGTCCTTTTACCTAACTAAAAAGTTACATAGGAAACACCGGGGCAATACCTATTTGCGCAGTGACAGATGTAACAGTAATAACTTGTTTCAACGCTTCATATACATGCGTTGGCAAGATGACAAGCTAATCAGAGAGGATGACACATATACCGAAATTATTTTCTACTCATGTTCAACAGACTCTAGCTATTGTGCAACAAACCCTCATGGATTTCATAATGAAGAGGAAATCAATACATGAACAGGCAAATAGCTTGGAGGTGGTTTCTGCACTTAAGTATGGAGATCACTAACAATGTATTTATTTCCCTACATCAATCTTCTCAGAGGATACCTGCACAGTTAGCACCAATGCTCTTCCCAACTGTAGTGTCACTATATAAACTAGCAGGTCAGCTGCAGCAGTTGCAGAAACCATATAAAGCTGGCAGGCAAAAAGGTGTCGGCATGCCATTTGCACCAACAGGGAAGCTTATACATTGTGAGACACTGGTGTCTACCATCAGCACTGATGCTGCACTAAATGGGAAACATGTTGCTGAGTGGGCTTCATTGTGTGAGCATTCCTGGGTGCAGACATCATTGTCTGCATTCCTGGATGCCAATGTACCCATTGACCTACTGGCTCCCAGCTGGCCACCTCAGCATACCATGCACCATCTTCATCACGTGGAGAAGGGGAAGGGGGGGGGGGGGGGCTCGCAGAGGGGACGGTTATAATTAAACTTTCACTAGAAACTTTCACTACTTGAGCCACTGTAGACAATATACTACTTATCATATGGGCACACACCTTTATGGGAATGACATTCAGACTGTGCACTGCCAGATTTGCATTGTTAGTAGTGGCATGACTTGCCATAAGATGCCAGTACTGGTAAGGCGATGTAGGGTTGAAACAAAGTATCAGTGTGAATTACAATTACACACAGTCAAGAGGAGTCTGGACAGGGTAAGCAGGACTTCATTAACAAAGCTGTTTCATCAAACATCAGCAATAGTACTGCTGCTGTTCGTGAGTATTGACATGTTACAAGTATACAGAGTAGTCCTGATTCCACACCGAGGTCAAAGACCATGATTCATCAGATCAAAATTCAATGGTGATTTGGGACCTGCTTCTGGGAGAGGCTGATGGCCAATTGCGCCACAAATTGTTGGAGAATACACTGTTACCATGGCTGTGAATGCTGGACACAACGTGCGATCTTCAAGCAGTGTAAAAACTGTGTCGTTCTAATTGAACATTCCATGGTCTACCATTCACAAAGTGCAGTGAACAATTGTGAAATGGTAACTCTATGGTGGTTCCAGGCTGTCGAAGATGCAGATGATCAACGAACTGAGGAATGTTTGTAACCTGGAATGTAAACATTGTACACAAGTAACAAATGTTACCCTCTCATGTGGAAATTAAGATGTGTTTATTTCAATAGTTTATTCATTGTCTCTCTTCTGCATGCTGTTACAAATGTTACAACAAATTTTCATTGTCAAAAGAACAGATTAGTGTTTAATGTCTCATCGACAACGGGTTCATTAGAGAAAGAGCACAAGCTCAGAGGAGGGAAGAACGGAGAAGGAAAGCAGCTTTTGCCTTAAGTGATTTAAGAGAAACCATGGAAAACCTAAATCAAGATGACCAGACGCAGGTTTGAATCATCATCCCAAGAATGCGAGCCCAGATTGCTAGCCACTGTGCTACACCGCTCGGTGAAGTTTCATTGTCCTACAACAACTCGTTTGTCATGGACATCCTGTAACTGACTTTTGATGCTTCTCTCAGTTGCCACTGGCATGCATCCCCACCACAGTCCACCACCACTACCCAACTCTGCACTGATGTGGCCCTACATTCCAGGTCCATCTCAATTGGTGTCAGAAGTTGACCTCCACACAGCATAATGGCAAAATCATAGCTCACCCTGTCACATCTGTGGGGTGAGTGAATAAGTTGACTGTTTCTACTGCTATGTGCAAAGGAGAGGGGGTCAAAGGCAGAGGTTTAAAAAAACTTATGGGACATGTTAATAAAGCCTTTAGAATCAGATGAGTTTAGGAGCAATAGAAGGAAATAGAATTTGCAACCCATATGGTGTCCTCAGTGTAATTTGTCAGATCACATTGCACTGCGTGTCAAGACAGTGGCCATAGTGTGTGTTACTTATCACCAGTATTGCCATATGGCTAGACAATGCATGGAGTCAAGATGGCTTGTGATGAGACATAGTGTTTAAATTGTTGTGTTGTAATTGTGAATGTTTGAGTTATTGTTGACTGATACTGTATCATACTTACTAATGTATTGGGATAAAGATTCCACAATGAAAGAGTCTGTAATGCAGAGTTCTGTCCAACGGAAAGGCCGAAATACTAAATGTCTTTTCCACAGCTGTTTCACAGAGGAAGACTGCACTGTAGTTCCTTCTCTAGATTGTCGCACATATGAGAAAATGGTAGATATCGAAATAGACGACAGAGGGATAGAGAAAGAATTAAAATCGCTCAAAAGAGGAAAGGCCGCTGGACCTGATGGGATACCAGTTCGATTTTACACCGAGTACGCGAAGGAACTTGCCCCCTTTCTTGCAGCGGTGTACCGTAGGTCTCTAGAAGAGCGTAGCGTTCCAAAGGATTGGAAAAGGGCACAGGTCATCCCCGTTTTCAAGGTGGGACATCGAACAGATGTTCAGAACTATAGGTCTATATCTCTAACGTCGATCAGCTGAGAATTTTGGAACACGTATTATGTTCGAGTATAATGACTTTTCTGGAGACTAGAAATCTACTCTGTAGGAATCAGCATGGGTTTCGAAAAAGACGGTCGTGCGAAACCCACCTCGCGTTATTCGTTCACGAGACTCAGAGGGCCATAGACACGGGTTCACAGGTAGATGCCGTGTTTCTTGACTTCCACAAGGCGTTCGATACAGTTCCCCACAGTCGTTTAATGAACAACGTAAGAGCATATGGACTATCAGACCAATTGTGTGATTGGATTGAAGAGTTCCTAGATAACAGAATGCAGCATGACATTCTCAATGTAGAGAAGTCTTCCGAAGTAAGAGTGATTTCAGGTGTGCCGCAGGGGAGTGTCATAGGACCATTGCTATTCACAATATACATAAATGACCTTGTCGATGAAATCGGAAGTTCACTGAGGCTTTTTGCAGATGATGCTGTGGTGTATCGAGAGGTTGCAACAATGGAAAATTTTACTGAAATGCAGGAGAATCTGCAGCGAATTGACGCATGGTGCGTGGAATGGCAATTGAATCTCAATGTAGACAAGTGTAATGTGCTGCGAATACATAGAAAGATAGATCGCTTATCATTTAGCTACAAAATAGCAGGTCAGCAACTGGAAGCAGTTAATTCCATAAATTATCTGGGAGTACGCATTAGGAGTGATTTAAAATGGAATGATCATATAAAGGTGATCGTCGGTAAAGCAGATGCCAGACTGAGATTCATTGGAAGAATCCGAAGGAAATGCAATCCGAAAACAAAGGAAGTAGGTTACAGTACGCTTGTTCACCCAAAGCTTGAATACTGTTCAGCAGTGTAGGATCCGTACCAGATAGGTTTGATAGAAGAGATAGAGAAGATCCACTGGAGAGCAGCACGCTTCATTACAGGATCACCTGGTAATCGCAAAAGAGTTACGGAGATGATAGATAAACTCCAGTGGAAGACTCTGCAGGAGAGACGCTCAGTAGCTCGGTACGGACTTTTGTTAAAGTTTCGGGAACATACCTTCACCGAAGAGTCAAGCAGTATATTGCTCCCTCCCACGTACATCTCGCGAAGAGACCATGAGGATAAAATCAGAGATATTAGAGCCCACACAGAAGCATACCGACAATCCGTCTTTCCACAAACAATACGAGACTGGAATAGAAGGGAGAACCGATCGAGGTACTCACGGTACCCTCCGCCACACACCGTCAGGTGGCTTGCGGAGTATGGATGTAGATGTAGATAGATGTAGAACAGGACATGACACAGAATTTACTTAATGAGATAGCACAACTGAGAGCAAAGAAGATACAGTTGCTGGGGCAATTTTTAGCTAAAGATGAGGAATTAATGTTAGTCAGTTTGGCTGATCCGCGGATAGATCCAGCCACTGCCGGCTTAACTACTCCTTTTTCTGGTATGTGAACTGAGGGCTTAATGTCTTTCTCAAATGACTGGCATCACCAGGAAAGTTGGAAGGTTAAACAGATAATCAATTGCTGGAAATAATGTGATTGCAGTTGCTTGGGGAGGCAAATATGTTTGACCGGTGTATAGAGAGGTTGAGGGATTCACAGACGTTTAAGCAGTTGAAGGAAGGCCTCCTACAGTGATACAAAAAGCAAAATACTGTGAGATTTTCCAGCAGCCAGTTAAATAGTGTGACAATGGGGCATAATGAAATGGTGGAGGGTTTCAAAGACAGAATACGCAAGATTTATGTGCAAACATACAAACTAGGGGAGCATCATGAGCCAAATAGATTATACTCCAGGAAGCTAAGTATAGTGCACTTGACATCTTCATGAGGGGCTTGCACTTGATATGTTAAGAAGGGCTTGGCCAGATATCCCGAAACACCTGTACCTACTGACAGATTGGCTGCTGAGTTTGAAGAAATTTACATAGCAACAGGACTGTGGGACAAGTGAGTAGTATTTTCCACTAACTTGATATGTTACAGGTGCGGATGATTGGGACATGTCCACAGGCAGTGTAACCGGTCTCAATGGGGTAAGGGTACAGACCAAATCAGATTATGGGAGTAAAGGTGGGAAAAGATATGGGAAAAGTGGGCAAGCAAAAAGTGAACCCCAAGTCTGGTAGATAGTACAGTGGGAGTTCAGTTTTTGTTGGATGCAGGGGGCACATGTGCCGATGGTTAATTGGAACCTTGTAGGTCAAAAACAATTAAATCGGCCATGTTATAGGTTGTGTCGGGTGGGAGAGAATGCTTTGAAAGCATTAGCGTCAGTGTTATCAGATTTTCAGTTTGGGGTGGTTCTGAAACTTCCTACCAGATTAAAACTGTATGCTAGACCGAGACTCGAACTCGGGACCTTTGCTTTTGGTGGGAAAGTGCTCTACCAACTGAGGTACCCAAGCACGACTCATGACCTGTCCTCACAGCTTAAATTCTGCCAATACCTTGTCTCCTACGTTACAAACTTCACAGAAGCTCTTCTGCCGAACTTCCAGAATATGCACTCCTGAAAGAAAGCATATTGTGGAGACATAGCTTAGCCACAGCCTGGAGGAGGTTTCCAGATTGATATTTTCAGTCTGAGTTGGTAGAGCACTTGCCCGCGAAAGGCAAAGGGACCGAGTTCGAGTCTCGGTCTGGCACACAGTTTTACTCTGACAGGAAGTTTCATATCAGTACATACTCCACTGCAGAGAGAAAATATCATTCTGGGGTGGTTCCATTTGAACAACATGTGTTGGTGGTGCCCCACATAGTGAAAACTACTGTATGACACTGGGGTTGGACTTACTTTCATATCATCATTTCAAAATTGACTGTTGGCAGCATTTGGTGGAATTTAACTGGGATGACATTCTATCTAGGGGAAAATATTGCCAGCAAAATACTGTTCATCTCAATTAAGGAGCAAATCGATTAAGCTGGGTACAAAAACAATAAGGATGATTCTTAAGGTACTGTGAGGGATGGGGCAATGGGAAGTTGCTTTAGGTGAGTGTAGAACCCAAATTACATGTTGATGCATTGCTGTGGCGTTGATGTGGGGAGGTGGTCCTACACTTGAAACCCACCCCCCCTTCCTTCCTCCCTTCCTTCCTCCCGTCAGAACCATTAAGTTTTTTAAATGAGGTTTAAGTCACTCAGTTTAAAATATGGGAATTATTATTTGTAATGAATATAAGATTAAATTTTGCTTGTTGAACACTTACAGTGATTGTTAGACTGCCAAGTTAGGCAGCAGGGAAAAGTGGCACGATACCTGTAAGTTGAGATGCTAAGGTGAGATTTGGCTCTCTACTTGTTATTGGCACATGTTGGTACACCTTGTGTATTCTGTCTTATGTTTATGACTGCTGCCAACTCTAGCTGTAGCAGTATAGTAGTGTGGTGGACTTGTGTTTGTGTGTGTCAACAGAAAAACAGATAGCATAACAATTGTGTCTGAACATGAACACCTCTTTGATATTCTTCCGCATAACCTTTTTACTTACACCATAGTTACTGATTATCTGCATGCATGCCTAAAGATGCACCATTTTACAGCAGACAGATAACATTCAACCTTTAATGTCCCTACTCAAAGTGGGGACGAAATTCTCCTTTCTGCTTTCTGAGCACCTCACATTCCTTTGACGTAAAAACTTAGCTTAGCTCCGACAACTTGTATCCACTCCTATGGCATATGACATCACTAAAACTTGAAATAATAAAAACATGGCTTGAATAACGTACCAATTACCAAAAACTTGAACATTTTTAATACTTTTGAGTGTCTCTGGGTTTCAGTGTAGTGATGTAACAACAATATACCCATAGGCATTCACAAGGAAGCACTCCTCCCCCAGGCCCTCCCCTATGTTGGACCACATTACAAGATAAGTCCTTCCCAATATAATATAATCATATGAATTGCTTGCTTCAAAAACAATGTTTCAGGAACTTTGTATTGCATGTCTCAAACTTTTGCGTCGAGTAGTTAATTTGTTGACAAAAGTTTCATTCGTTTTATGTTTCTGCGTACCCGATCTCTCAGACATCAAAAATATTCCCAAGGGCACTTGTGAACAATTTTGCAACAGCTGTCTTTAGTAAGACATAAAAAAGCATACTTCAAAAGAAAGATAGCTAGGGCTAGGACTAATGGTGCACTGTTTTTATTCAGGTGTTTCACTTGCTACAGAAGGCCTGTTTGATGATTTTGAACACAACAGGAAATGTCTCCAACACACTTTAGAGAAGCTCATTTCATTGAATGATGTGATTCAGAATTTTCTCTGCGATGATGAATATGACACACACACATGCTGAGCTGCGAGGAATATAAAGACAAAATTAAACACGCTATCAGATGGCTACAAAAGAAATTGATTATAAACTTTCAACCTTAATGTTGCAGATGAATACTGTCGCCTACAGTGTCCACGCACCCTGCTATATTCCACTCTGTCAAGTTACCACTCATTAAACTTTAGCTATTTTGTGGAGATTTTAAAATGTGGTCCCACTTTTGGGAAGAATTTGAATCTACTATTGATAAATACTCATTCCTTTCTACAGTAAACAAACATGTTTTCCTATGAGGGTATCTGCTAGGTGAACTGGAGTTGTTAGTAGATAGAATACTTATAACAGCAAACATGTACAAGGAAATTTAAAAAAAAATTATCAAATCAGTACAGAGATAGCAACTGCATTACACAGGTAAACCTTGATTATTTGGATGTGCTAAGGCCCTCAGTCAGTGACCCCTCAAATGCTGAACAATACATTCCTTGAATGTAACCATAATATTCATCAAATACGGTGTGCTCCAGGAGAAGACGTAGCAGTACATGGTATCAAGTTCTCACTCCAAAAATTCTGCATGCATTCAGAAATTGGTTATTCATGCTAGGAGAACTAAAGGATCATACAGGGAGGTATTGAAATTAGTGAATTTTTTTGGAAGTAGCAGTTCATGGTGCTCTTACTGCACAAAAAATTTGTGCAGGATATCTGCTCTCCTCTAACTTCACAGCCACTGCAGAGAAACTTCATGCAAATTCAGAGCAAGCTAAAACCTTGCAAAAATCTGAAAGAGTGGTACAACCATATTGTGTTTTTAATGAAGCCTCCACTTTTTAGGACAAAGACTGCAACATAATGATGTATCAATAAATTAAAGCAAGATAATCATGATTTTGTGTGTCCAAACTGACACTGTAATGCTAAAAACTACAATAAGAAGGGCAAGGTTTGGTGTTCTATGTGCAATAAACACCATCACAAAGCTATTAGTACTGACACTGTTACCTCTGTGTCATCTTATCAGCAAGATGTCAGTAGTTATGTAGGGAAAATTAACAAGTTCAGCAGATTTTAAATACCTCCATACAGCTCGAGTTTGCAGCAGTGGACCCAGAGGATTAAGCTGACTTACTTGCTGCATTCCAGATGGTGGTAGCCACACAAGCTTCATTTCCAAGTTCGTCACTGATGTGCTGAGTTTAGTAACTACTGATCATCACAATCTGTCGGCACCTTTGAAATGTCGTCCCCAACTTCTACACACCATAAAGTTGCAGAATTCACAAACATCATGGAACTTGTTACACAATCTCTGTGACTGCATTTGAAATCGCATACTCATTTGCTGTATACCCAACTGTCCCTTCCAGTGTAAGAAACCTAGTGCACACCGGAGACTCCAGTGAGGGGATCCACAGAATGACATAGAAGATCTTGCCACCGAGATCCTTATCGGAGAAGATTACTATTGCAAAACCATTGAAGATTCCCCTCAGATTCGACCACCACCATCCACTGTACTGTGATCTTCCATTCCTGGTTGGATACTAAGTGGGAGCTAATAAAGCACTATGGCAAACCTTGTGATAGCAAACATCAGTTTACGGACAGCAATGGAAACAGATAATATTCTATAGTCTTTCTGGAAATAGAAACAATGGGCATCACATAATACAACTCCAAATCCAAATTAACAGGCCTTATTGCAAGATTTGTCACAATCCTACTGCATTGAAAACAAAAGAAGGGCGGTGACCTTCTCCAGAAAACCCAATGTTATTGTATCTAATAATCTTTACCAAGCAGAGAAGAGACTTAATGCACTGGAGGAAAAAATGTATGAAGGACAGCAACCTGAAACACATTTACTAGGCCCAAAAGGTAGACCATAGCAAAAAGAGAGAAGGGGAATCATTCCTTCTGGATGGACATTGCAGGACATTTTGTGTGCCACATCATGCAGTAAAAAAAGAAGAAATGTTAAGTGTCATCAAATGGAGGTTTGTATTTGACAGTTTGTTGCATGAGGAGATTCCATCAATATATAGTAGCCGTAACCACTGATACTGCACAAGTATTTCAGCAATTAGGTCTTCACAGTAAAGACAATGATTCCACAAGGTTTTATGGTACAAAGTAATCATAGGTCAACAAGGAAACTATATTACAACTGCCAAAAGGATTATAAATCTCTTCACTTGCCTACCTTTCGGACTTACCTGCAGCCCGTTTCTTCTCACAGCCATGCTTAAAGAACTTGCTACACTGCACACAGCAAATTTTTCTCAACCCACTTCACTTGTCGAAGATAACATGATTCTGTAGTAGCTGGTGCTAATTTGCAAGGAAATTTGGTCTAGGGGAATGGAGTGGGATGAGATTTCACCTCTTTATATTGGTACATGCGGTTATCAACTTCCCCATCATGTTCACACACAAAAAATCCCCCAATGGGTTAGAGTTCCTGAAGACAATAAATCAGAAATCCATGAATTTTCTGACATACACAAGGCAACCCTTTATGCACGGTGCACCACTTCCAACATGACATTAGTTCATTTAGTTTGCAGTAAAAACACATTAGCTCCCATCAAGAAGATAATTCTTCCACGGGTGGAACTTCTAGCAGCACTTCTTAGATCAAGACCACTTCATTATTTCTGTAAGGCCAGGGCTATGATATATGTTGTGCAACATTGCGAACTGAGTCAACTGTAGCCTTAAGATGGATATGACATAATGCTAACTGTCAGAAGAGTTTTGGGCCTACCATGTTACAGAAATTCAAGGACTAACCAACCCATCACACTGGAGAGACAATCCCGATGTGGAAAACCCAGCTGATTTATTATCCAGAAGCACCACAGCAAAATCTTCATTGTCCTACTAAATGGTTCCATGGGCCTGCTTGGTTAACAAAGAACCGAACACAGTGGCAACAATTTATACAGATAAAAGATCATTGCTTGCCTGTAGAGAAGAAATAAAGAGACCAACACTTCATGGTAAAAACAACACTCCCTGTTTTAACAGTTACATACTACAGTAACTATAAGGTGTTTCAAATCATAGGATGGATACTTCGCTTCAAACAGCAATTAATGAAAGAAAATAAGATGTCCAGAGAATTGATAACATTAGACTGGCATGAAGCACATATTTATTGGATTCAATTTGTTTAACAGCAACAATTTGTTCTCAAATTGTGTGCTCTGTACAACAATATGTCTCTACCACAAAATTCTAAATTAGCTCATTTCAACCCTTCTTGGTTACAATCTTATTCATCTCACTGGACGTATGCAGTTGCAGAATTATCCACAGAGCAATGACATCCAGTTCTTCTCTATGGGCAGCATCATTTAACACATTTTCTGATCCAGCAGACTAACATTCGTCTACGCCACTTTGGAGTAAACAGTGTTATCTGAACTGAGAACAGAATTCTGGATTCTAAGACCTCGGCAGTCAATGAAACATGTCTTGCACTACTATTGAAAGCTCACTTTGTTCAACAAACCAAGGCTCCATTGCCAACTGAACAAGTCTCACCAGCGAACTCATTTGAAGTCACATGCACTGACCTCACTGGCTCATCACATGTCAGAAAAGGACATGTAATGAAGAAGATATATACAGCTCTATTCATGTGCACAACAACATGAGTCCTATACCGGGAACTTTGCTCAAATATGTCAACTGACAGATTTTTTCTAGTCCTACAAAGCTACATGGGAAGACAAGTGCCCAGCATAATTTACACAGACAATGCTATTAGTTTCCATTTGACGCACATAGATCTGAAAGAGGACTGACAGGCTCTCACGGCAAGCAAGACACACAAGTACTATGCACAGCAAAGCCATCACATGGCTTGTGTTAATTTAATCATGATAATCTTACATGACAATAAATGTAACTTCAGTATAATTCATTCAGTATTAAGGTTAGGGGGTTACTGTTCAAATAAACTATGCTAACCTTACATGACAATAAATGTAACTTCTGCATCATACATTCAATATTAAGGTTAGGGTGTTACTGTTTAAATAAACCATAAGTAGTCTGTTTCTAGTGGCCTTTTAAATGCATTAAATATGAGGGTAATGCTCCAGAAGCCAGAATCGTTGGAGAAAAAAGCATTTTTGATCTTATGGTTCTGAAATGGTTATTAGGGTTGAAGGACCCTTCCAACGGACATGAGGTGGGCATTGATGCTACACATCTTTGATTACAAAGCTGTACATAAACCAGACAAAAAGCACAGAACCACAAACAAGTTGGGCAGGAAGGTATCAGTATTACATACACGCACTGGGTCATGGTCTTGCTAAATGGAAAGCAGTGCAAGTGGACACCAACTGCAAGCCATACAAATAGGCAGTCACAGTTGAGCATGTGTGATGGCTTGTTATGTAAGACAATTAGGTTGTGACCAAATACAGTGGTATCATCTAGGCTCAAGGATTGGGTGTTGAGGGAAACACACGACAACATGCTGTCTGTGCTTGGAGGTTAGAGGGCAATGACATGGAAGGGAAGGAAGGTAGGAAGACATAGACCAACACGTTATGAACTGTGTACAGTGTGCATAGGGAATGGAAATGGATCATAAGCAAACACTATTATAGAGGTTACCAGAGGCAACTACGGTATCTGAGATGATAGGAATGAATATCCTAGGTCCAATTAATTGGACTCTGAGGGATTTTGTCTTAACAATTATTGACCATTTTTCATGGTGTGTTGAAATGATCGCCATTTCAGATTAGCAGACAACTACTGTGGTACAGGCCATGACCAACAACAGGTTGCTCAAGTTAGTGTGCCTAAAACAGTAATCTTTGACAAAGGGAAAAATTTCATTTTGGACTTGATTAAACAACTGTCATTTGCTATGGGTTTAGAAAGTAAGAACTAGTCAACTGCACCCACAAACTAATGGCAGAACACAGCATGTGCATCATACTACTGGTAGAATGTTGAGTTACTATGTAAACTCTCACCATATTTGTTTTGGGAAAAAACTTTTCTTGCTGCAACTATTTATTTGTCTTTTACTTTAAGGGATCATCAGAGGAATACTACTTTGCATTTGTGGTTGGCATCTGCGTTTCCTCTCATCTGGTCACAGATTGGAGATCACACAACAACTTAAACACATTTTCATGTTACAAACTTTTTTCCTTCACAATTTTCATATTTTTGGCCCTGTTAGTCTTTTGTCACTAGTTGTAGATAGTTTACAAAAACTGTGCTTTAAAGTTGGACCACCACCCAACTCTGCAAGGAAGAGGCCATACATCTTGGGTTCACTTCACAACACACGTAAAGCAGAGTATTTTGTTTTTCGGAGAGTTTTTTGTTTCTCTCTCCATGTTAGGATCCCAAGCAAATAGGAGATTAAGTACAGTTTCTGAGTTGTTGTTAATGCAGGTAAACTTGTTTTAAGTTCAAATAACATCTAGCATTAAATTGAACCTGGTAAAGTCAACAAATCTCTATATCAGACACAAAGGTTTGCAATTACTCAATTTACCTGCTGCAAGTTCTTCACATAATTGTTAAAATTTGTTTTGTGTAGGTACTACAGTACCAGTATTGCAGCTCACACCAGGGGGAAGAAAAGTTCTGTTACCATGACAACAGCTCAGATACTCTCAAATCAACTGACTGCAGCAACATATTGCCACACAAAGAAGTATAAAAAGTCTAAAATACATAAAACATAGAACAAATGCCATTTATGCTGTTAATAGATATTAATGCAAGATATTAATTCTCCATTTGTCCAACCTTATACAGGTTACCTATGCTTTCTCTAACTACGTAAATGTTAATGTGTAGTTACGTCCTCCAACAATGCCATGTCAGTTACCTTCCCAATATTTTCAATCTATTTAATGATTTACCTTTAAAGATTTTAATGTCTATTTTACACTGAATGCTGACCTTCTTTCCATTTTTGTGTCAAAGAATAAATTTAATGCTATTTCTAGTGGATATTAAAAAAATAAAGTGTAATTCTGAATGTTGACCTTAACACTCTTATTGACCAAGTCTACATTTACATATACCTTTATACAGTATGTGTCACTTGTGTCCTTATATAATCTCAGTTGAAGTATTTCATGTATCTTACAGATCAGCTACATAATCCTAAATTTTTGACAATTACAAATTATTTAGGAATAAAGGAGGCAACTTACTGAAAAGCAGAAGCACTGCCTCATCGATAGGTACACAAACAAAATGAACAAAGCTCGGCTATCTTTCAGAATACTCACAGATGTATTTTTACAATATTTACTTGGAAGACTATAATGTATTTGTCAGCTCAAGAACACTTCCAGTTGATCAATTGAGGTGGAATTTTTAGCAAAATAGACAAGGCAAAAACTAATGCTCAGAGAATGGCATAATGAGGATGAGAGACATTTTTGATGCCAAATTGTGCCACATGTTTTCTGTATGGACTTAGTCCCAAAAACTGGTATCAATGACTATACTGGAAAGTGATAAAGTGTTCTAACTCAACAACACTGTAACTTTATTACATGTAAAACATGACAAACAAAGTATATACAACAGACAATACACAAGTGGCTACATATTTCTGCAACATACTCCAATCAGTTAAAGTTTCTTGAATGCAGTTTACTGTGTTATATTTTAACATAGCTCCCAGAATTTTATTTCATTTGAAGGTTAGCAACATATATTAGGACTACGATCTTTCTTTCTACTGACTAAGTATTATTTTGTTGAAAGTGGAGCTTAAAGTAAAACCACATTACAAAGTAAATTAATAAAAATGCAAAATATGTACATACCACTTACTATGCGAATCCGATATTGGATGTGCACCACAAATAAGAGCACCAATCAACAAACCAGTTGAACCTTTAGAACGAAGCAAGCGTACAAGGCTTTCAATATTGACGAACATATCATCATCGGTTTTCATAATGTAACGAACAGACGGGCAGTTTGTAACAGTCCATTTGAGTAACATGACACTTTTTAAAGTCAAGTTGTTGTATGTGTCCAAAAAGCCTTCTTGGATTATATCACTGTGTTTAATGCTCTCTTCCTCAACTTGTTCCTGGAATTAAATAATTATGTATCAGACTTCCTAACGACAACAGCTTGTTTTACAATAAATAATTTTTTTACTGTAGCTTATACATCATTACTTTTCCAATAATTTGCACAGAGGAATGGCACAACATTGGTTGGACAGACAAAGATGAAGACGACAACAGGCTGTAACTGTTGAAGGAATCATCCCAGACTTCACCTGAAATAATTTAGGGTAATTGCAGAAAATCTAAATCACAATGACTGGGACAGGTATTGGAACTTCATACTTCCTACAAATCCAAGTCCAACATCTCAACTACTGTGCCACACCACTTGGTCATCATTTGGTGCAATGAATAATTGGTACATGTGGCATCTGCTGAAGGCAGTGAAATCAACTGGTTTAGGGGACACTTCACCACAACGGTCAATTTACACTGGATATCATGCCACAGAACATCAAAACATTCCTTTATGCATTTCAAATGGCAGCATTCACAGACTTACAATGGAATGGAACAGAATGAGATGTCAATGTCAATTATTCTCAGGAAGAGAGTTTTGGCGCATCATCTGGTAACATCAGAATTTAACTATTCTCACTTATAGTGTAGTAGGGGATATTGTACTTTTGTGCCTTCTTAATCTTTATTTTTATTGTCTTCTCTGTTTTTGTGACATTAAGTGAACATTCCACAAGGTCTTACTCATTTTCCCACTGAGTGTTCTTCCACAAAAGAGGCCAAATATTAAAGTTAAAAACAATGTAGATTTTACAATACCTGGTTAAAGAAAACGGTTACACTGTGCATATAGAAGAACACAGATGAAAATGTCAATTAAGAAACCTTCATTTAACACATTTATTTTGTAAGAGAAACACACCCTGTTTTTACATTATTTAGCATCTAAAAGGCAGACAAAACACAACAGGTAAAGTAAAAAGGTGCTATGAATTGCCTTCTAAATACCATTTGACATGTTTTTATGTCTATACATTATTGGATCAAAAGTGTTCAGACAACTATTAGTGGACATTAATATGGGGTGTATCTACCCTTTGCCTTTATGATGGCTTGAACTCCACTGGGGACACTTTCAGGGGGATACCATCACTCATCATCTCCAAATTGTTTATTTGTTAATCATCATCAAACTGCTCCTGTACTGTATACAGTACACAATGCTGTAAAATTTATTCTTGTCCTGAATTTAGCATTTTCTTACATGCAATAAGTGGATCACATCCCAAACACAAAAACATCTCCACCATGAGCATCATCTCCTCCGTGCTTCAGTGTTGGCATTACACATGATGACCGGTAACATTCTCCAGGCATCTGACAAACCCAAACCCTTTCATCAGATTACCACATGTGTGAACAGTAACTAAGAATCACTCATTTACAATCCACTGTAGAGTGACATCACTTTTTACACCACATTAAGTGCTTCTTAACATTGACTACAGAAATGTGCAGCTTATGAGGAGCTGCTCAACCACCATAAACTCTTTTTGACTCCTTACATACATTCATTGTACTAGTGTGCTCCCTGCCGCCGTTGGATAAGCAGCTGCAGCAGCAAGTCGTATAACCCTAGCTTACTTATTTGTTAGATAGTTTAATTAATTTCTTTGCGTGTTTTTGGGTACTTGCATTGTTTAATTCATATATTTCGGGCGTATTATAGTATTTGAGGGTTGTAGCATCGCGCCTTAGTACCTGAATAGCGCAAATTCGCGTAGTCGTCTGTCTTCTGTTTTTGTTGTGAACGGCCAGTGTCGGTTGGCCAGTCAGTTTGCTCCCTGCCGCCGTTGGATAAGCAGCTGCAGCAGCAAGTCGTATAACCCTAGCTTACTTATTTGTTAGATAGTTTAATTAATTTCTTTGCGTGTTTTTGGGTACTTGCATTGTTTAATTCATATATTTCGGGCGTATTATAGTATTTGAGGGTTGTAGCATCGCGCCTTAGTACCTGAATAGCGCAAATTCGCGTAGTCGTCTGTCTTCTGTTTTTGTTGTGAACGGCCAGTGTCGGTTGGCCAGTCAGTGTGCTCCCTGCCGCCGTTGGATAAGCAGCTGCAGCAGCAAGTCGTATAACCCTAGCTTACTTATTTGTTAGATAGTTTAATTAATTTCTTTGCGTGTTTTTGGGTAGTTGCATTGTTTAATTCATATATTTCGGGCGTATTATAGTATTTGACAGTTGTAGCATCGCGCTTTAGTGTTTACTTCGTAGATTCTTATTTAAATTGCGTGAGAGTTTCATATAGGAGGTGCAATTTCGAGTTTTAGTTACTGTAATCGTAAATTCAGCAGATTGTAGCGCAGTCGTTAGGCATTTGTACAGGTTAGTTGATACATTCTTTGTGTGTTCCGCTTGCGTTATCTAGGCACGGACTCGTGTTTCAAGTAACTGTTGTTAAACATCGATTAGAATGGACAGGGACTGCGATTGCTGTGTTCGGATGAGGGCTGACTTGGCATCCCTTCGCTCACAGCTGCAATCGGCGCTGACTTCGGTCACGCAGCTTGAGGCTGTTGCCAATGGGCACCACTGTGGGGAGCCGGACTCGGGTATCACGGGGATGTCAACCTCATCCCGTCTGTCCCCAGATCGGTCTGCCGCTGTGGTTGCCCCGGTTGCTGCCCGCAGTGGGGCTGAGCCCTCGCCTGTGGTTGATTGGGAGGTCATTCCAAGGCGTGGCAGGCAGCGAAAGGCGTCCCCAGAGGCTGATCAGAAAGCCTCCCCGGTGCGTCTGACAAACCGGTTTCAGGCACTGTCTCTGGCTGAGCCAGATGCAGCTGCCTGCCCTGTTTCAGAGGATCATTCTCAGCCTTCAAGGTCCGGGCAATCGCAGAGGTTGGGCTTACTGGTAGTTGGGAGCTCCAATGTTAGGCGCGTAATGGGGCCCCTTAGGGATATGGCGGCTAAGGAGGGGAAGAAATCCAGTGTGCACTCTGTGTGCATTCCGGGAGGAGTCATTCCTGATGTGGAAAGGGTCCTTCCGGATGCCATGAAGAGCACAGGGTGCAGCCAGCTGCAGGTGGTGGCACATGTCAGCACTAATGACGTGTGTCGCTTTGGATCTGAGGAAATTCTCTCTGGATTCCAGCGGCTATCTGATTTGGTGAAGGCTGCCGGTCTTGCTTACGAGATGAAGGCAGAGCTCACCATCTGCAGCATCGCTGACAGAACCGACTGCGGACCTTTGGTGCAGAGCCGGGTGGAGGGTCTGAATCAGAGGCTCAGACGGTTTTGCGACCGTATTGGCTGCAGATTCCTTGACTTGCGCCATAGGGTGGTGGGGTTTCGGGTTCCGCTGAATAGGTCAGGAGTTCACTACACTCAGCTGGCGGCTACACGGGTAGCGGAGGCTGTGTGGCGTGGACTGGGCGGTTTTTTAGGTTAGAAGGCCTCAGGAAAGTGCGGGATGGGCTGCAATGTCAAAGGGTGCTTGGCAATTACAGGACGTGCTTGGATCAAGGAACAGTCGGAATTATAGTTGTAAACTGTTGTAGTTGCGCTGGAAAAATCCCCGAGCTTCAAGCGCTAATAGAAAGCACAGAAGCTGATATCGTTATAGGTACAGAAAGCTGGCTAAAGCCTGAAATAAGTTCTGCAGAAATTTTTACGAAGTCTCAGACGGTGTTCAGGAAAGATAGATTAGGCAGAATTGGTGGTGGAGTGTTGGTGGCTGTCAGTAGTGGTTTATCTTGTAGTGAAGTCGAAGTAGATACTCTGTGCGAATTGGTGTGGGTGGAGGTTATACTTAACAGCCGAATTAAGTTAATAATTGGCTCCTTCTACCGACCCCCAGACTCCGATGATACAGTTGCGGAACAGTTCAGAGAAAGTTTGAGTCTCGTAACAAATAAATACCCCACTCATACGGTTATAGTTGGTGGGGACTTCAACCTACCCTCGGTATGTTGGCAAAAATACTTGTTCAATACCTTCGCTGTGCAGTGCCGATGGTACTGTTATCGACGACTGCGCCGCTAAAGCGGAGTTATTGAACGCAGTTTTCCGAAATTCCTTCACCAGGGAAGACGCATGGAATATTCCAGAATTTGAAACACGAACATCTGCTAGCATGAGTTTCTTAGAAGTAGATACCTTAGGGGTTGCGAAGCAACTCAAATCGCTTGATACGGGCAAGTCTTCAGGTCCAGATTGTATACCGATTAGGTTCCTTTCAGATTATGCTGATACTATAGCTCCCTACTTAGCACTCATATACAACCGCTCGCTCACCGATAGATCTGTACCTACAGATTGGAAAATTGCGCAGGTCGCACCAGTGTTCAAGAAGGGTAGTAGGAGTAATCCATTTAACTACAGACCTATATCATTGACGTTGGTTTGCAGTAGGGTTTTGGAGCATATACTGTATTCAAACATTATGAATCACCTCGAAGGGAACGATCTATTGACACGTAATCAGCATGGCTTCAGAAAACGTCGCTCTTGTGCAACGCAGCTAGCTCTTTATTCGCACGAAGTAATGGCCGCTATCGACAGGGGATCTCAAGTTGATTCCGTATTTCTAGATTTCCGGAAAGCTTTTGACACCGTTCCTCACAAGCGACTTCTAATCAAGCTGCGGAGCTATGGGGTATCGTCTCAGTTGTGCGACTGGATTCGTGATTTCCTGTCAGGAAGGTCGCAGTTCGTAGTAATAGACAGCAAATCATCGAGTAAAACTGAAGTGATATCAGGTGTTCCCCAGGGAAGCGTCCTGGGACCTCTACTGTTCCTGATCTATATAAATGACCTGGGTGACAATCTGAGCAGTTCTCTTAGGTTGTTCGCAGATGATGCTGTAATTTACCATCTAGTAAGGTCATCCGAAGACCAGTATCAGCTGCAAAGCGATTTAGAAAAGATTGCTGTATGGTGTGTCAGGTGGCAGTTGACGCTAAATAACGAAAAGTGTGAGATGATCCACATGAGTTCCAAAAGAAATCCATTGGAATTCGATTACTCGATAAATAGTACAATTCTCAAGGCTGTCAATTCAACTAAGTACCTAGGTGTTAAAATTACGAACAACTTCAGTTGGAAGGACCACATAGATAATATTGTCGGGAAGGCGAGCCAAAGGTTGCGTTTCATTGGCAGGACACTTAGAAGATGCAACAAGTCCACTAAAGAGACAGCTTACACTACACTCGTTCGTCCTCTGTTAGAATATTGCTGCGCGGTGTGGGATCCTTACCAGGTGGGATTGACGGAGGACATCGAGAGGGTGCAAAGAAGGGCAGCTCGTTTTGTATTATCGCGTTATAGGGGAGAGAGTGTGGCAGATATGATACACGAGTTGGGATGGAAGTCATTACAGCATAGACGTTTTTCGTCGCGGCGAGACCTTTTTACGAAATTTCAGTCACCAACTTTCTCTTCCGAATGCGAAAATATTTTGTTGAGCCCAACCTACATAGGTAGGAATGATCATCAAAATAAAATAAGAGAAATCAGAGCTCGAACAGAAAGGTTTAGGTGTTCGTTTTTCCCGCTCGCTGTTCGGGAGTGGAATAGTAGAGAGATAGTATGATTGTGGTTCGATGAACCCTCTGCCAAGCACTTAAATGTGAATTGCAGAGTAGTCATGTAGATGTAGATGTAGAGCTGGCCTGCTGGTAGCACTTTGGAACTAACAAATGAGTCCTTCCAATTATCCCAGGCAATATTTTACAACCATCCTCTGCAATGCTCAAACATATCTGATCATCAGAACATGAGGTCAGTCTCGTCTCAATTTTGCCATGGTTATTCTTTCATGTTTCCTGTTCACAATCACATCAAGAGTTGACTTGGGCACCTTTAGAAGGGATAAATGGTCCTGATGGACTCGTTACCCACGTGACAGCCAATGACTAGTCCATGTTTGAAGTCAATGAGTTCTCCTAACCTACCCATTCTGCTGTTACTCCTTTACTGACAACACAATACTCTCTGCCTGATTTTATACTGGTGAGTCTGCCTCTCGTGACATCTGGTGATAGATTCTGTATTACATAAGGGAGTCCAGATACTTTTGATCAGATAGAGTATTTGGTGAGTAAATAAATGATGTCTTGGAATATTTGGACAAAATGTTTCATATTCTTTCACATCTCTGCCATACAATCCTTGTGAAGAATATCCATAATGAATTTTGCTTCTGTCATTAACAAACTCTACAATCATTGCTAGTTCCTTTTGTAATGTCTGATATAATTAATTCATCCTACTATCTCTGTCTTTTTTAAGACAGGCAGTTTCTTATTACCTCACTCCCATCTTTCAAGCACTGAGCTAAGTGATGTGACATTATGCTGACATCCCACCTATTGCGAATATACTGCCATTTGACAATGATATTCTATTCTTTTAAATGACATTTTGTTGATATCAAGTGTAAATTCACATTAAGACTGTTTCCTGCTTCTCTGTTCTCAGCAACTCTGTTTAGTGGAACAGGGTGACACAGAAGGAGGAGAAAATTTGAAATTACAAAAAATGGAGGAATATTACATAACTTTATTTGAGGTCCAAAATATGTTGTATAGTACTGCAAATTGCATTAGGTAAAATGTTTTAAAAATCACGTCATTCTAATGCTGTCAATCTTGCCACATGTATTCATTAAGTTACTCTGTAGATTTTGTATAGCATAGCACAACAAGACACACAGGATGCTGGCAATTTTTTCTTTCATCCACATCTTGAGCTAAGCTAACCTGCGTTCTTGTCTAGTCTGATTAACTATGTGACAGACTTAAAGATCGGAGACTGGTGAGGACAAGCAAAGTTAACATCCCTTGAAATTATGCAGTCTACAAACACTTTACTGCTGCAATCAACTGCACGGAAGTGAGCAAGATGGCCCTAACCTGTTAAAAATCAGGTGGGTGCTGAATGTCATGATTTGAAAATATATGGAACCTTGGAGCCAGAAATGTGTCTCATAGAGTGAGATAATGTTCAGACATCAACCTTGCTCATTCTAGAGGGAAACAAAGCCTATCACTGCACAACATGATGCTCCATACCATATTGTAACTCTGGTACTGTGTCAAGAGGAATGGTGAAGTATAGCAGGGTTTCCTTTAAGTCACTAATGGAAGTTCTGCTTATTTAGTTAATCAGATAAGTGAAAATGGACTTCACTTGGACACCCAATGATTTTGAACAAATGTGCATCCTCAGTCAGTAGAATTAAGTCTGAAAACTGTATGAATGAAACAAACTGACAATGTTCTTTCAGGCTCCAATTTCTGAGCTGCAATCACATGGGAAGTTTTTTGTACCAAACAGTGAAGCCCAGTTTCAATGGCAGCTTGCACAGCTTTAATATTATCAGTAGTACATACAAACCTCCCAGGGAACACCACCTTGTTGGAGGCACCTTCAGTGCCAGGTGGAAGGGCTTGGTGCTCCGACGAAGTCGAGCTGTACCAGCAGTAGCACAGCTACTGGCAGGGTCACCCAAGCTAGAGTTGTCTTGACAGATGAAGAGTGTCCAACAACATAAAGCACGGAGGACTCTAGAGGCATGTTGAAGCCAGTCTCCCTAAGGGAGCACACCTGACACAAACCCTGGTCCCCCATGTTGGGGTGTTTATCACGGGGCAAACAACCCCATATTGAAAAAAAAAAAAAAAAAAAAAAAACATATTGTTATGAAACTCGAAGACTGGGAAAGCCAGACTGATGATACTGATGAATGACCCACACAAGAAAAAGGAAACAGTAAACAGAAAAGGATAGTTTGCTACTTGGAATGTAAGAACTTTGAACAAACCAGCAACTCTACATGGACTCAAACAAGATATGGAGAAATACTACATAGGTGTAACAGCAAACCAAGAGGTCAGATGGAAAGGAAATGGTATCATAAAAAGTGATAGTTCTACAATTCTGTACAGTGAAGGGGACAGTGGTATAGTAGGCGGCACAAGCTTTCTTGTAGATAGTAAGTGTAAAGAAGTAGGCATAAATTTTAACCCTGTAAATGAAAGGATGTAAACTTTGAGAATGAAGGCTCTCTTATTTAACATCACTCAAGCATGTGTGTACACATCTACAAAAGATGATGAATATGAAGTGAACAATGGGTTTTATGGTTGACTGGAACAGGAATTAGAAGGTATACCAAGGCAAATTATGAAGATAGCAATAGGTGACTTGAATGAAAAAGTTGGAAAAGAAACCTTTAGAGAAACATTAGGAAATGAAAGTCTGCATGAGATGTCAAATAAAAAGCGACAAAGACTTATAGACTTTGCCATGGGCAGTGCTATGGTAATGAAGAGTAAGGTGAGCCATTTGGTGCTCGCCAGATGGCACTACTTTTAATCAAACTGTCCATACAGTAATTGACGGGAGACATGCATCTGACATCCTTGAGTATGAGAGTTGGAAGGGGACTGCCAGACACTTGGGTAATTATATGGTAAGACTGAAATAGAGACAATGCATAGTTGTGTTTAGATACAGAGGGAAGAGAAAAGCTCCACAAAGATACAATGTTTCCAAATTAAAAGAGAAGGGAGTATCCAAAAAGTATTAAACAGAGCTGCAGAAGAAGTTTGAAGCTAAACAAAATTGGGCTGTGGAAAGTATCAAAGGGTGGTGGAATATGATGAAAGATGTTCTACAAGAAACTGCAGTAGTAGTTTCAGGTACAGAAGAAAGGGTGGAAAAGGCAGGTTGGTTTGATGAAGATTGTAAAAAGGTGGAGGCAGATAGAAAGAAAGTAAGAAAGAAAATGATAAACGGTGCAACAAGAGCTAATACTGAAGAATTCATGAACGAAAGGAGAGTGATAGATAGAATTTGTAGAAGAAAGAAACGAGAATTAGAGATGGAATGGATTATGGAGCTAGAAGAATAATATAACGACCACAAAGTAAGGGAAGTCTACAAGAGACTTCAAGAATTGAAGAAAGGCTTTCAACCACACACTGTATTCTGTAGGGGATAAGAAGGAAATTTTACATGAGGAGAACAACATATTTTAGACCAGTGGGCTGAATATTTCAGTGAGCTGCTGAATATCACTAGAGAGAGAGAAGCATTGGAAGAAAATGAAACAGAGCACGACCAACCATGTCGAAACGTTAGTCTGGATGAAATACCTGTACCCGTACCAACAACAGAGGAAGTTAGACAGGCAGTAAAGAGCCTACAGAATAATAAGGCTCCAGATACTGCTAACACTACAGCAAAGATAATCAAGGGTGGAGGTGAACATCCGACAAGATATGTTCATCAACTAATTATTGAAATATGAGAAAAGGAAGTGATGCCAGACCAGCAGAATTCGGCCATTATTTGCCTGATTCTTTCGGAGAAGGAAAAAGTTAACTGTGCAAATTACCACATATTGCTTTAGTCAATGTTGTATACAAAGTATTAGTCTAATTCATTGCTACGAGACTTGCTCCATTGACAGAAGTAGTACCTGGAGAGTACCAGTATGGGGGTTTTGACGGGGCAGATCAACAACTGACCAAATCTTCGCTAAAAGACAAATAATGGAAAAGATTTGTAATTACAATGTGGATGTACATCTGCTCTTTGTAGACTTCAAAAAGGCCTATGACAGTGTCAAAAGGATAAATCTGTGTCAGACCTTAATGGAGATGGGATTCCCTTATAAAATAATTAGATTGGTGCGAATGACTCTCACAGCACAAAATGCTACGTAAAAAGGGAAGGAAAACTCTTAGGGAATTTGATGTCAGCCAAGGGTTATGACAGGGTGATGTATTATCCACACTACTCTTCAACATTGTGTTGGAGAGAGTGATACAAAGGGTGGAGATTGAGAAGCCATGTGGCACACTGTTTAACCATATGAACCAAAATCTAGCATATGCTGATCAGGTGTGTATGCTGTTTAGAAGACTGAAAGAATATAGAGAAGGATTTCGCAGAGTAGAAAAGTAGGCCAAACAGTTTAACTCCATGTAAATAACACCAAAATACACCTCTTTGCTTCCAGGATATATACTGTTGTTAAAGACAAATACATTAGGCTGAGTGGAGACAATTATGAGAGATGTGGGAAATTCCAACATCTGGGACTTCTGGTTACAGAGGATAACAGTATAAGAGAAGAAATAAAAGCAAGGATTGCTGTGGGAAATAGATCTTACTAGGTCCTGATTAAGATCTTTCTGTCATGTGGCATGAGCAGAAAATCGAAGGTTACTGTCTATCAAAAAGTTGCAGGGCAGGTATGGCTCAAACATGGCCAATGATGGTAGTAGAGGATGATTACTTGAGAAGATGAGAGAGGAAAATATTAAGAAAGATTTTTGGAGCTGTGAGTGAGGTGGGGAATAGGAGGATCTTGAGAAATAAGGAATTGGTGGAACTGTATAGTAATGCTGACTTAGTTACAGAAACCAAGTGTAACAGATGGTGATGGCTGGGCCCTGTAGAGTGAATGATTTAGACTAGATCTGTCACAAAGGTCTACAGAGGAAACCAAGGTGGTAGAAGGTGTAAGGGGAGACCCCAGAAATGATGGAAGGAGAATGTGGAAATGATCTGAAAAAGATGGGAGTCAGAAGATGGAGGATACAAGCGGAAGATCAAGGTTGAGCTTTGATCGTCAGAGAGACCAAGACCCTACACAAGGGCTGTAGTGCCAAGGAGTAAGTAAGTAATCACAGGACATACAAACTGTGCAACACCATTACACTACTACTTCATAACTGAACCAGCCTCTCAAAAATTACAGACAGACATAGAGATTGTGTGTAACTATGGAACTTGACCATGGGGCCAAGATTTGATAATGGTGCCAAAAATTTCATCTTGCTGCTCTCAAATTGTTACCACGCATGTTCTGCACTTTTCCAGTGCTCCATGGTAACTAAATGTCTGGTACTGCTACAATTGTCGAAGCCTCTCTTCCCCAATTTTGATACCCATACAAGGCTCTCAACATACATTTAAAAATTTTCCCATTTTCTGTGCCACCCTGCACAACCCCTTATTCCCTTCCCTGTCCTTTTTGCAGATCACATTTAATGAGATCTTCATTTCAATGGCTGAAATGTCAACCTAGTTTCTGCCATCTGTTCATCAGTCACTATTTTATCTCCATGGAGAGCGACAATGTTTTATTACTGCATACTATTCCTGTACCAAAAATCTACAACCCCCACCCCTTACACCCCCATTTTCCCTTCACTACTTTCTTCTTCATCACTCTCCCCCCTTCCACCCCCCCCCAACTTTCCTTTCACTTATTTCTCCTCCTCCTTTTGTCTCCTCTTCATCAGTAATTCATATCCTATTGGCAACGAAAGCATTGGAAGTGGAGATGCTGGTCTAATTCTATAAATGTTAGGGTCAGAATAGTCATGACTTCCAGGAAATCTGTGATGAAGTTAAATCAGTATTATTGGTACTGGGACTCTGGCTTGGCTCTTCCTAATTAATGTTTTTCACTTCTAAATCACCTTTCTGACTAATTTCTCATTACCTGTAACAGGTATAAAAAAATGGAATATTTGTGAATTTATGGAAGTTTGAACTTTTACATTCTTATGGGAAAGGCAGTTATGTATCAAATTACAACAATAAAGGTTTGGGGATCAACTCTCCATGACTCCCAGGATTTTTTCTGGCTTTTATTGCTTCTTTCACCTTTGGCTATCATTTTTCTGTGTGAAAAATGCTAGTGTATCCTTGTTTGGCGTCCACATTAAACTGTAAGTCCCCATACATCTGACTGGTTAAGGCAGTCCAAATGTCAGAAAAAAGCAAGGACACCTTACTTCCAATGGGACAATGTTTATTAAAGCACTTTTCAAAAAAACTTACACACACATTTTTATTTCAAGATTAAGAATATGAGTACAAGCTGTCATAACAGATCTGCAATTCTACCATGTTCATAAATTTTCATTATTAGCGGTGCCGTGTGGATTTTAACTCAAATTCCGCACATTCAGTCTTATTTCACGTGTATGAATGAGGATTCTCCACACTGCAGGACTCCACTAAACAGAATTAGGGTACACTCTAAGAAATAACTGTCCACCATTATCTTAAACACTGTTAAGGAATATTTTAAAAACCTAACAGTCCATACTACATCATAGTCTTCCTGTATTTCTATAAAACCAAATCTTTCCCTTTCTGATGCACAACAACAACACTTCACAACAGACGAAAGCTATAATCTATTTTCCAAGACCACATTTTACGTGAAAAAACACATTGTTATTTATAAAATGAGTGACATTGGTAAACAACAGGGTTTTGGGTGCAAAATTTATAAAGTAAGTATATGATAATCTCAAAGTGATTACTCGTGTGATTCGACAATATTTGCCTCAAAAGTGTATGAATAACAGCACACAAATGAGTATGAATAATGGCACACTTGGAGAATTACACACTAAAATATGAACATACTGTACCTCTTCATCAAAAGAAAGAAAGTTAAAGGTGACAATTTTGGAATGTTACTGACAATTTTTGTATCACCAAAATACAGAGGAGTCAGTGCAATTATGTGGATGAGGAGTCACAGTTCACCTGATTATTATACATAGTGACAATGTGGCACAGATCATCATCAATCGAGGGAGAGATGTGCACCTCTAACACACATTAACTATGAAGACCCCTAAAATTGCCACTCGGGGCAGACACACTTTGTTAGGGTATAAGTTCTTACCAGCCAAAATTACAAAAATTCAAAAACTAAAACAATGAAAAATTCCAGGGTTTTCCTAGATGAAAAAAATTCCCAGGATTTTCCTGGATCTCCCAGTAGTTCCAGGTCTTATGCACCCTGGTACAACATATTTATTAAAGAAGTACGGAGAGCAATCTACAACCCAATTATTTGTGAAATTATTCTCAGTTCCCACCGATGTCACAAGACAGAAATTGTAAACATGTTGTTATATAACATTTTATATTTGTCACTAAATTAATTATTCCACTTGATGAATAAAATCACTTCCAGTACTGATGTAACCTGACTAACAAAATTACTTAATTTTTACTATTATGAATTACAATCATGTGGTACAGTACCTGCAGAGTATTGTTTTCCGATTCACCCAGTAGGAATGCTACTCTTATAGCACTAGCTTTTTCAGTAACAACAGGTGCAGATGCCCATGTCTGCCTGATTGCTGATCGAGCTTCAAAGTTACCAACAGCTGAGCACACAACAATGAGGAGGAATAGCTTTTCACTACATATATCTGGCTGAGGAATAATTGCTGTCAAATTCTCTGGCAGCACATACAGCTTCAAATCTCTGCTTGTATTTAGAGACCAGCCCGGAATGTTTACTGTAATCAAATGGTATTGCATATGAGTTACATAAAACAGAAATGAGTGCAACAAACATTTTCAGGAAATCCATCATATATCAGCTCCTTACAGCACACAAGGAGCACAAAAGCATTCTTTATTACATGGAACAAAATTCTGAACATACTCATGGGACCAATAACAAATTGCATAAAAAGGGGGATATGTCGGATGTCAACAACTACCGCCCAATCTCTCTTCTGACAGCTCTATCAAAAATTTTTGAGAAAGTAATGTATTCAAGAGTAGCCTCCCATATTTGTAAAAATAAAGTACTAACAAAATGTCAGTTTGGTTTTCAGAAAGGCTTTTCAACAGAAAATGCTATATATGCTTTCACTGATCAAATATTAAATGCTCTGAATAACCGGACATCACCCATTGGTATTTTTTGTGATCTCTCAAAGGCCTTTGATTGTGTAAATCATGGAATTCTTTTAGATAAGCTAAATCATTATGGTTTGAGTGGGGCAGTGCACAAATGGTTTAATTCATACTTAACTGGAAGAATGCAGAAAGTTGAAATAAGTGGTTCGTGTAATGTTAAAACAGCTGATTCCTCAAACTGGGGTGCTATCAAGCACGGGGTCCCACAGGGTTCGGTCTTAGGTCCTTTACTGTTCTTGATATACATTAATGACTTACCATTCCACATTGATGAAGATGCAAAGTTAGTTCTTTTTGCTGATGATACAAGTATAGTAATAACATCCAAAAACCAAGAACTAAGTGATGTAATTGTAAATGATGTTTTTCACAAAATTATTAAGTGGTTCTCAGCAAACGGACTCTCTTTAAATTTTGATAAAACACAGTATATACAGTTCCGTACAGTAAATGGCACAACTCCAGTAATAAATATAGAATTTGAACAGAAGTCTGTAGCTAAGGTAGAATTTTCAAAATTTTTAGGTGTGTCCATTGATGAGAGGTTAAACTGGAAGCAACACATTGATGGTCTGCTGAAACGTCTGAGTTCAGCTACGTATGCTATTAGGGTTATTGCAAATTTTGGTGATAAGAATCTCAGTAAATTAGCTTACTATGCCTACTTTCATTCACTGCTTTCGTATGGCATCATATTCTGGGGTAATTCATCGTTGAGCAGAAAAGTATTCATTGCACAAAAACGTGTAATCAGAATAATTGCTGGAGCCCACCCACGGTCATCCTGCAGACATCTATTTAAGGATCTAGGGATCCTCACAGTAACCTCACAGTATATATATTCCCTTATGAAATTTGTTGATAATAATCCAACCCAATTCAAAAGTAATAGCAGTGTGCATACCTATAACACCAGGAGAAAGGATGATCTTCACTATGCAGGGTTAAATCTGACTTTGGCACAGAAAGGGGTAAATTATGCTGCCACAAAAGTCTTTGGGCACCTACCAAACAGCATCAAAAGCCTGACAGATAGCCAACTAACATTTAAAAATAAATTAAAAGAATTTCTAGATGACAACTCCTCCTACTCATTGGCTGAATTTTTAGATATAAAGTAAAAAAAAAAAAAACTTAATCATTAGTGTCATGCAATATTTTGTGTAATGTAATTTCTTGTACAGACATCTTTTATTAACCTGACACGTTCCACATCATTACGAAGTGTCGTATTCATGATCTATGGAACAAGTATTAATCTAATCTAATCTTTAAAAAATCACACACTTATTTACCTTATCTTGGGCTTCCATTACACAGATTCTCCTGGGGTACTAATTAAAAAAAGTGTACAAAATATTCTTAGCCTTACTTCCATATCAAATACAAAAACTCTACCTTTCAACAACTTCTACCAATGCCATTGACACTGTCAGATGCAACTGATTGTCATGGCTGCAAACATCATCTCCTTTCACAACCCAAGTTGACCTATAACTGGTTGTAAAAGTCAAGGTGAGATTATGTTGCTACTTGTGATGCAGGGATGCAAGTAATTTCACCAAATCTATTTTAATGCAAATATTTTCCCTGTTCCCTATTTAGCCTTCCAGCATTTAGTTCTTGTTTCCATGGGTTTATTAGTCACACATACAGTATATTGCCACAGATTTTCAAGTTATTAAATTAATTTTCAAGTATACGGTGTTACAAGAAGATGCATTATATTTCTTAAAACTATATTTGCTTCCCAAATGAAGATAAAAGCTTTGCCTAAATTTGAACTTGTTCATAGTACTACAAAGCTTTTATTTACTAACGAACCATCAGATTCTATGAGGCTATATCTTCTGCATGCAACACATACAATCTTGGGGTACTTTTTAGAAGTACATTTAGAATCATAGATTCCATTTAACTATCACAAATGTTCAATGTGCACTCCATTGGATGCATGACAAACATTCATATGCTAGTCAAACTCATTCCATGCTATTGGAAGTATTCCTGGAGTTACTGCATTCCCTCCTATTGCAATGTAGCATCACAATTAATCCAAAGTTGCTGGAAAGGGAGGCACATACAATGGATGGATAAAAATTTGGAAATTCATACTTGAACACAGCCGACCGGAGTGGCCGAGCGGCTCTAGGTGCTACAGTCTGGAAACGCGAAACCGCTACGGTCGCAGGTTCGAATCCTGCCTCGGTCATGGATGTGTGTGATGTCCTTAGGTTAGTTAGGTTTAAGTAGTTCTAAGTTCTAGGAGACTGATGACTTCAGAAGTCAAGTCCCATAGTGCTCAGAGCCATTTGAACAAACATGCATATGACATGCAAGCCTGCTGGTTGTGCTGTTTTATTTGAGCAGAACTTGTTGGTGCTAAGTGAATTACAACATGGGCAAACAGCTGGTGATTGTATAATGAGCATCTTCCATAACTAATGTAGACAAAGCTTTTGGTGTTTCAAGATGCACCATATCAAAGATTTTAACACATGCAAGGAAAGTGGAAAAGAAGTGGAAAATCATCATTTACTAAGTCACAATACCGATGAAAGTATGTGCTGAGTGATCGTGATGACAAATAAGATGATGACAGCTGCAAAAGTCAGTGTAGAACTGAATGTCACACTCGTGAACCCTGTGAGCAACAAAACAAGACGAAGGGAGGACTAAGAGCAGGGAATTGCAAGGTGAGCTGGAATGCTATAACCGTTCATCAGTGATGCAAATACCCATAACATGACAATGTGGTGTTGAACCCATAAAACCTGTAATATGGAGCAATAGAAGAAAGTCACTTGGCCAGGTGGGTGTTGTTTCACACTGTTTCCAACTACTGGCTGAGTTTACATTCCAAGAGAGAAATATGTCAGGGTTCAGTGATGAATTGGGCAGCCATTCCATGGGTCCCATAGTCACTCTGCAAAGTTACATTACTGCCAAGCATTAAGTTACCTCTTTGGCCAATCAGGTCCATCCAATGGTACAATCTTTGTTCCCTAATGGTGATGATGGGTTCAAAGATAACAGAGCCCCTGTTCACACAATTCACATTGTCCAGAACTGGTTCTGTGAGCATGAGCATGAGCACAAGAATGAGTTTTCTCGTCTCCCCTGGCCACTACAGTCACCAGACCTCAATAATACTGAGCCTTTGTAATCTACTTTGGAGAGAAGAGCATGTGATCGCTATCCACCGCCATCTCCGTTACCTGAACTTGTCACTATTCTGCTGGAAGACTAGTGTAAGATTCCCTTGAAAACTATACGGGGCATGTATTTCGCCATTGGGAGACAACTGAAAGCTGTTTTGAATGCCAGAGGGTTTCCTATACCTTACTAGGTCTGGCAATGCATTGTGTTTTTGGTGTTTCCATATTTTTGCCCATCCTATGTACACAGAGTCTTTAAAAAAAAAAAGCTCTCAAGATCCTTCACTGAGGCACTTACTGTTAAGAAGTGTTGTTACATGCAGGTGTTAGAATGGTGGCGCTTCATCCCACTGTAATATGGAATTTTCAGCATATTCTCACAATTCTGCTAAAAGCTGAATCCCCAACATATTCAGGTAAGTGATTCCTGTAATTGTCTTTTCCACGAAAATGAATGTGGCATAAATTATTTCTCAGGAAATGGTGTAAAACCCTGTTAACGGGTTTCTCTCATGCTCAACTACAGAATGTAGCTCCTGCGTTCACCATATTATTATGATGTGGTCGTTCGCTTTCCCATTTAAACAGAACATAGCTTCATCACTGAGCACTAAACATGAAAGGAAATTTATATCTTCTGTCTACACATGCAGAATGAATTAAAATAAACTCTACATATTGTTTATCATCTTCATAAAGGGCTTGTAGGAACTGAATCCTGCACAGTTTGAAACAAAAACATTGTCGCAAAACACACACATGAGGAATGGCTCATGCTTGGCTGGTAAAATGAGTAGACTTCTGTAGACTAGGTGCAAAACTGTTTTGAACGCACACAGAGGATTTCCCTTACATAAACAACCAGTGTCTTAAAACAGCTGGTATCATCATCACATGTTTTGAGCTGTAGGTGGTGCAAGGCAGTATTCTCAATGAAAATAAGTCCTAACTGCACTGCAACTGTTGAAATGGAAAATGTGAAACACCTTCACTTGCTGTATTATCACCATCTTAAATTAATACATGTTGGTAAATGAGTGAACTAGCTGCACCAGGGAGACACCAAGTGGCAACCACATGAAACAGCAACTTACAAAGAGCACCAACAAAAACTTTTAATTTCAGTGCATAAGTTAAAATTTGCACCAACTTAATGTAGAAGACAGTCTTGTGAAATTGGATGAATCTCCTCTTAAAAACATCCTGTATGTATGGGCACATGATGAACCCATATGAAAACATAACAATACTCAGTTTAATAACACAAGTAGGGATGTATTACTTTTTCATACACAAGTACAAATTTCTACATAACAGAAGAAACCTTTTTGAATCATTTTAAAAATTAGGCATTTTATATCATTGGGTAAGTGATCAAAGATTTTGGTACCAGCATTATTCACCCCCTTTCAGCTAAAGATAGTTTTAATAAAAAGTAATGATGGTCTCTTTTTTTCTGGCACTATAATTATGGATGTCTTAAATCTCATACTTCTTTCTAAACCCCAACGGAATACTTATAACAACTTTTGTGAGATAAAATATGTACTGTGATGCAATGTGTTCCTCAAACAAGTGTCTACAAGGTGATCGTGTGTAAGCACCACGAATTATTCTCTTGGCACCCTTCTGTGCAAAGAAAGTGTTCTCCTTAAAATATAGTTGTGCCAGAAAATAATTCCAGTTTTAAATCTCATTTATATGTATAATTTAAAGTTTTGAAGATTCTGTCTTATTAATTCTTGCCTCCGTGTTAACTGGGTACTCTACCATTTGAAGTGCAGGACTGAATATGCATTTTTTGTTTAATAAAGAAAGAGATAATTTGGAGAAAAACAGTCAATAATAATTCTTTTACATGCATTGCTTTAATCTCTTCTGCTACTCTAGGTTTGTTGGATGCTATTATGATACCTGCGTCATCTGCAAAAGGAAACTAATTCTGCTTCATATGTATTACATTGAGGATCATTTACATACATCAGGATTGAAAGCTGGCCTAATACTGAACTTTGCGTAACTCCTTTAATGGTTTCTGCCTAGTCAGAAAAATCTCTCTTCTCTACATTTGTTAAATTCATAACCAGAACTATCTTCCTTCTCTTTACAAGTAGAGTCACTGGCCACCACATGAAGGTAATAATGCTGGTATTCCTACATGAAAAAAGAATCTTAATACTTGGGATATATTTTGGTCATAAACATAATTTAATTCTTGTGCTAAGAGACCACTGTTTTCCCAAATTTTTGTATTTAACGTGCACTCAGTCTTCTGTGCAGCACTTTGACATGAAATGTTTCATCTCTAGGAAACTATCCATTGTCTCTCCAATATCACTTGTGCTGATGCCCTCACATGGGATATTGTAAATTCCAGGAACTCTTGACATGAGAACATCTTTCAACGAGTACAGTGTCTATTTAGCCTTCTTAAGCAGTGATAAAATAACCTGAACCATTATCTTCCCAGGTTCAGCCAATGTTGTTAAGTACATAGCTTACAAAAGTGAGTACTCCTATAGGTGGATAATTTTTTATTGAATTAATGTCACGTGCTCTCAAAAATTCAGAAACCCAAAGTCTATACTGTATCTACTAAAGCCTTAATTTTGGGATGCTCTTCAAGCGACCACTTATGGAATTCAGGTATTCTCTGTTACAGATTATCTGGATGTATCAAAGTATCTAAAACCACTCTTTTCTGGGCCAGAGGAAAGCTCTGCACTCTTGAGTTAAATGTCTGCAAGCACTGGCTACATACCGGTAGTACTGAGGAGCACATTAAGTTCAGTTCAAATCCCTAAAAATAATGGCTTTCTTCTGTCTCCAAATGTGAACTTGGTGTTAAAGTGCATATTTTAAAACATTACCAACAGTTATTTGGACCCACAGTTGACCATTTTGAATATCTCTCTCAGGTATTAAATGACACGATAAAACTAACAAAGGTATGGTCAGCACAGATGTGGTGGTGGTGGTGGTGGTGGTGGTGGTGGTTTTTCTTTGTGTGTGAGTGCATATTTTACTCTAGCTTGAAAATGATTACTCCAAAAACTAGCAAGTTTCTTTCTTTTTGGGTGTGCCTATTGATTACTAAATGTTTCTGCCCTTCAGTGAGTGGGCTCCTTTGATCCAAAACTTACTGGTACTTTCCTATAACATTTATACTCTAATTTTTTTTTTATTGGAAAAAAATCTCTAGTGCAAAAACTCTCTTTCTTACTCAGTCTAATTCCATGTACTCTCCATCCTCAGTGCTAAAGTGGGAAAAGTTCTTTTAACGTTATCACTCTGCTGGTGACCTGACCAGCCGGGATGTGCTTTTTAGATGGTTTCCCCACATCCAGCTAGGTGAATACAGAGCTGGTTGCCATGTTCCACCTAAATTACACACTACGCAAACATTCTCACACTTGAATATGAGATTTACTCCAGACAGACAAGTGAGGTACACAGATTCTGTCCTGGGGAGTGTGGTGGTGAGGAATAGCATCATGTTGGTCATTAACATTACTTCAACCCATATAACAATGTGGACCTCATAGAGAAATGGCCACAGGCATGGAATAAGAAGAAGAAAAAAGATTCAACACAGTATGATTACTCCAGTCTAATAATGCAATCTTTTTCATGGTCCAGGATCTCATACACATGTAACTTAAAACATACCTTCATTCCTCTGACTGACAGTGTTTACTACCTAAGCTATTGCATTGTTTGTCCTGGAGTAACACCAAACAAATCTCAAAGAATGACTTTTATGACAGTTTCACTGGTTTGTCTGAACGTTCAGTATTTTGCATTCAAGTGGGCAGAGGCTATGTATAATACATGACACATTACGAACACTATCTACAGCTTCTTTATTTTTTATTAATCCAGCCTCACAACTCTCTGGACGAACAGGCTTTGTCCGAACCCTCTTTTTTGTATGCTATTCACCTTTAAACATACGATTAAAATGCTTGTGTTTACACTGGAAATAAAAACGTTACTGTCACAACACACAACAATCAACAGAAAAAACAAGGAACATCATGCTATTGTTGTTGTCGTCTTCAGTCCAAACACTGGTTTGATGCAGCTCTACATGCTACTCTACCCTGTGCAAGTCTCTTCATCTCCGAGTAACTACTGCAACCTACAACCTTCAGAACCTGCTTACCATATTCATATTCATCTCTTGTTCTCCCACTACAATTTTACCCCCCCCCCCCCCCCCCCCCCCTCTTGCACACACTTTCCTCCAGTACCAATTTGGTGACTGCTTGATGTCTCAGAACATGTCCTACAAACCTATTCCCTTTCTTCCAGTCAGGTAGTACCACAGAGTTCTTTTCCTCCTAATTCTATACACTACCTTCTCAGAACTCATGTGATCTACTCATCTAAAATTCAGCATTTTTCTGTAGCACCAATTTCAAACACTTCTACTCTCTTCTTATCTAATATGTTTATCATCCATGTTTCCCTTTCAAATATGACTAAACTACATAAAAATACTTTCAGGAAAAACTTCCTAATACTTAAATCCATAATTGATGACAATAGATTTCTCTTCTTCAGGAATGCTTTTTTGCCATTGGCAGTCTACATTTTATAACCTCTCTACTTCGATCATCATCAGTTATTTTCCTGCCAAAGTAACAAAACTCACCTAATTTAAATGTTTAATTCCCTCAGCATCACCTGATTTCATTTGACTACATTCCAGTACCTGTGTTTTGCATTTTTTATCATCATCTTATATCCTCCTTTCAAGACACTGTCAACTCCATTCAGCTGCTCCTCCAAGTCCTTTGCTGTCTCTGACAGAATTCCAATGTCCTTGGCAAACCTGGAAGTTTTTATTTCTTCTCCTTGAACTGTAATTCCCACTCCAAATTTTTCTTTGCTTTCCTTCACTGCTTGCTCACTGTACAGATTGAATAACATCAGGGACATGCCACATCCCTGTATCACTCCCTCCACAACCACCACTTCCCTGTCATGCTCCTTCACTCTTACAACTGCCATCTGGTTTCTGTACAAGTTGTAAACATCCTTTTGCTCCCTGTACTTTACCCCTGCTGCCTTCAGAATTTCAAAGAGAATATTCCAGTCAATGATGTCAAAAGCTTCCTCTAAGTCTACAAATGCTATAAACGTAGATTTGCCTTTCCTTAACATATCTTCTGTGAGAAGTCGTAGGGTCAATGTTGCCTCACATGTTCCTATATTTCTCCAGAATCCAAACTGATCCTCCTTGAGGTCTGATTCTATCAGTTTTTTCATCCTTCGGTACAGAATTTGTGTTAGTATTTTACAACCATGACTTCTTAAAATGACAGTTCTTCGGAATTGGAATTATTATATTCTCCTAGAAATTTGATGGTATTTCGCCGGTCTCATACATCTTGCACACCAGATGGAAGTGTTTTGTCATGGCTGGTTCTGCCAAGGCAACCAATAGCTCTTAAGGAATGTCATCTCTCCCGGGCCTTGTTTTGACTTAGGTTTTTCAGTGCTCTGTCAAATTCTTCCTGCAACACGAAATCTCACCCCTCATCTTCATTTACATCCTCTTTTAGTTCTATAATAATGCCCTCACAAGTTAATCTCCCTTGTATAGACCTCCTATATACTCCTTTCTCATTTCAGCTTTCCCTTCTTTGCTTAGGCCTGATTTTCCATTTGAACTCTTGATATTCACACAGCTGCTTCTCTTTTCTTCAAAGGCCTCTAAATTTCCTGTAGGTGGTATCTATCTTTTCCTTAGTGATATATGTTTATAAATCTTCACATTTGTCCATTAGGCCATTCCAGCTAGACCATTTTGCACTTCCTAAAAACCTTACTTTTTAGAAGTTTGTATTCCCTTTCATCTGCTTCATTTTCTGCATTTTTATATTTTCTCCTTTCATCAGTTAAATACTTGGGTTATCCAAGGATTTCCACTAGGCCTTGTCTTTTGAGCTATTTGCTACAAGGAACGCACAACCACAAAAGTTTCATATTAAACGAGCATGTGGAATGCTAACCAACAGATGGAAACACCATTCTCAGCTCACAATCTATCATCTATAAAGTTATTTTAATTGCACTGTATCAGTAATTATATACAAGTATCTTCTGTGTTAGTCCAATCACACACCGCAACTTTACTTGTATTTACCCATAGATGAAACAGTAAATGAAAATTTTATTCTGTCATGAAGGAGATGATTGGTTTGAACACTGCAGTGCTTTACTAGACATGAACCTATTTTGAGATGGTGTGCCATTGCTTTCCTTCAACCTTCAAACAGACTGACCCAGCCACTTAACCTACACACAAAAGGAAACTAAGGTGTTATTCTAATAGATGCAGTCTATTGGATGGAGCCAACAGAGATTCCAGAATTTTGGATGACTCTTGGGAAGTGTGGTTGGTAAAGTATAGTTTTCACACTATAGTTTTTAAAGTGTATGTGTTCCCTACTTCTTGCTTTATATCTGCTAGAAGCTTGAAAAATAATGTTTGTATTAAGGTACTTGCTTGTTTTCCGAACTTCAAACAGTAACAGGTTATATGTGGTAACTGCAAGTTGCAGCAAATGAGGTTATAAAGAGGGACAGTGTAAAAATACTGTCACAAGCGGTTGGTTGGTTGGTTTAAAAGATGAGGAAAGGGACCAAACTGCTAGGTCATCAGTCCCTTGTTCCAAATAAAACAATGCCACAAGGGTGAGAATAAAACAAGCGAGACTGACAACACGAAACGAAGAGAAAGGAAAAACCACAAGAATGACGGAAGAGCAACAAACACTTAAATGGAGAAAAGCGGAGAAGAAAACCACAGAAATGCAAAAAACAGGTAGAAGAAATTAAAACAACAAAACAGATTACCATGGCTGGCTGACCATGAGAATAAAAAGGAGAAGCCAACCACTCTGCAACACATTAAAACCTCCACCCTAAAAGCACTAGGATGGAGGACACAGAGGGAGAAAGGACATGTGCTAAAATTTAGATCAAATGATAAAGCATACCCTCACAAATAAAATGTAAAACTAAATCAACCTGACATCCGAAGATTTCATCGCAGCGTAGTCAAAGTGGGACAGTGCACCAGAATATGGGCCACTGTTAAATGGGTGTCGCACCCGACAATGAGGTGGGTCTTCACGGCACAGGAGGTAGCCGTTGGTCGCCCATGCATGACCAATGTAGAACCACAGAGTCTCTGCTAGAGGCCAGCAAGGAGGGCTGCCACACATTCGTAGTCTCCTTAATGGCACGCAGTTTGTTGTTCATACTGAGACCATGCCATCCCCTCTCCCACAGCTGAAAAGTCTGGCAGCATAAAAACAAACACACGTCAGTTATTGGAGTGCTGATCTCCATAAGCAGTTTTCATTCGTGTAGCCTGTTTAGCCAGCCTGTCAGCAAGTTCGTTGCCTGGGATTCTGACATGTCCTAGGGTCCACACAAACACCGCTGAACAACCGACTGTTCCAGGGCATAGATGGACTCCTGGATGGTCACTACCAATGGATGACGAGGGTAGAACTGGTCGATAGCTTGTAGGCTGCTCAAGGAGTCAGTACACAGAAGAAACGACTCCCCAGGGCATGAACAGATGCGCTCAAGAGCACAAGATATAGCCACTAGCTCTGCAGCGAAAATACTGCAATCATTGGGCAAGGAATGCTGTTCAATATGTCCTCCATGGACGCATGTGAAGCCAATGTGACCATCAGCCATTGAGCCGTCAGTGTAAACTATTTCATGGCCTTGGTACATGTCACGAATCGAGAGGAAGTGACAGCGGAGTCCTTTGGGCCATGTGAAAGGTCCAGGTGCAGCTGCAGCCTAGGTGTACACCACAGAGGTGTACCCAAATTGACCTCATGTATAGGTGGTAAAGGCAAAGACTCCAGATCACATGGAAGGGATTGGACGTGAACTGCAATTTTAAGCCCTGATCTGGGCTGTCAATGCGGGAGATGAACTGCTATCGGTGGGAAAAGGGGATGGTAATTTCAATGTGCCGGAGAACTACAAAAGTGTGCAACGTAACTGGCGAGCAGCTGTGCACGCCTGATGTGCAACGGAGGGACTTCAGCTTCCGCCAGGATGTTGGTCACTGGACTCGTCCTAAAAACTCCCTTCGCTAGGCGAATGCCACAGTGGTGCACTGGGTCAAGTAAACACAATGTTGAGGGCACCGCCAAATCATAAACCACACTCCCATAGTTAAGGCGGGATTGAACAAGGGCTCTATAGCGTAGAGCGATCTGCACCGCAGTTGGTGTCGCTCAGGCTGCGGAGGGCATTGAGGTGCTGCCAGCACTTCCACTTAAGCTGACAAAGGTGCAGGAAGCCAAGTAAATTGGGCACCGAAAACCAGTCCTAAAAATTGACATGTTTCCGCTAGAGTGAGAGGATCGTCAGTAAGGTAAAGATCTGGTTACAGATGCATGGTACGATGCCGACAGAACTCCATAATACAAGACTTTGGGGCCAAAAACTGGGAGCCGATGACTGCACCTTGTTAATGGCTCCCTGTAGGTGCCACTCAGCAACACCAGTACTGGTGGAGCAGTACGAAATGCAGAAGTCGTCTGCATACAGAGAGGGTGAGACAGACAGCCCTACAGCTGCTGCTAGATCATAATGGCAACTAAAAATAGAGATACACTCAATGCAGAAACCCGCAGGACCCCATTCTCCTGGATATGGAAGGGAGGGGGGGGGGGGGGCTACAGGGGGCACCAACTTGGAAATGGAAAGTACGAAGCAACAGGAAATTCTGGATAAAAATCGCCTTGGAGACCCCCCCCTTGTATAATGTGGAAAGGATATGATGTCGCCAGGTGGCGTAATACGCTTTTCGTAAATCATAAAAGACGACAACAAGGTTTTGGTGCCTGTAACAGGCTGTTTGGATGGCAGACTCGAGGGACACAAGATTATGAGTGGTAGAGCGACCCAGGCGGAAACCGCCCTGGCACGGAGCCAATAGGCCACGTGACTCCATGACCTGACCCAACCCAAACATGAACACACCATATGTTCTAGCAGCTTACAAAGAATGTTGGTGAGGCTGATAGGCCGATAGATATCCACATCAACCTGGTTTTTGACATGTTTGAGCACTTATATGATGGCGCTCTCCCGCTAGTGCAATGGAAAGACGCCATCACATCAGATCCGGTTGAAGATCACAAGGAGATGTCGCTTCTAGTCAGACAAGGGATGTTTCATCATCTGACTGTGGATCCCATCAGGCCCAGGAGCTGTGTCAGGGCAATGTGCAAGAGCACTGAGGAGTTCCCACTCTGTAAATGGGGCGTTATAGGGTTCACAGTGGCAGGTACTGAACGAGAGGACTTTCCCTTCCATCCACCTTTTGAGAGTGCGAAAGGCTGGGGGGGGGGGGGGGGGGGGGGGGGGGGAGGGGGGGTAATTCTCCAATGCAGGCGTGAGCATAGTGCTCAGCAAAATGCTCGGCAATAATTGCGTTTGCGTCAGTAGATAACACGCCATTTATCTTAACACCAGGAACACCTGCTGAGGTCTGGTACCCAAAAACTTGTTCGATCTTTGCCCAGACTTGGGAAGGTGACGAATGGCACCCAATGGTCGAGAAGTATCTCTCCCAACACTTCTGTTTCCATCGTTTGATAATCTGGCAAACGTGGGCACGGAGCCATTTAAAGGCTATGAGGTGCTCCAGGGAAGTGTGCAGCTTATGCTGCCGTAGATCTCGCCAATGCTCCTTCATTGCCTCAGTGACTTCCGGCAACCACCAAGGGACTGTCTTTCACCGGGAGCACACTAAAGAATGAGGGATTGGATTTTCCACCGCAGTTACCTACTCAACCACCACATTGATGTTACCATGTCGGGGAGATTGAATGTTGACAGCAGAAATGAAGGCTTCCCAGTCTGTCTTGTTTAAAGCCCATCTGTGCAAGTGTCTGTGAGCCTGAAGCTGGGGCAGCCACAAGAAGATGGGGAATGGTCACTTCCACACAGGTCGTCATATCCTCTCCAGTGGATAGTTGGGAGAAGGCCAGGACTGCAAACCGTGAGATCAATGCCGAATATGTGCCATGTGCCAGACTGAAGTGTGTGTGTGTGTGGGGGGGGGGGGGGGGGGGGCACCTGTATTTAAGAGGCAGAGGTTGAGTTGTGACAGTGAATTTTCGACTTCTCTGCCTTGGCCAGTAAGCACGGTGCCACCCACAAGGGGTTACGAGTGTTAAAATCTGCCAAAATAGGAAAGATTTAGAGAGTTGATTAATCAGTGCAGCCAATGCGTTCAGGGGTACTGCACCATCTGGAGGAAGATATACATTGCGGACAGTTATTTTCTGTGTTGTCCTTATCCTGACAGCCACAGCTTCAAGAGTGGTTTGAAGGGGCACAGCTTCACTGCATACTAAATTCAGGACATAGACACAAGCTCCACCTGACACACTATTATAGCCACTATTGTTCTTGTAATATCCCCTATAGCCGTGGAGGGCAGGGATCTGCATTTCTGGGAACCAGGTTTCCTGAAGGGCAATGCAGAAAGCAAGTGTAAAGCTTAAGAGTTGCCATAGCTCAGCCAGATGGTGGAAAAAACCGCCGCAATTCCACTGGGAGATGACATTATCGTGAGGCTGGAAAGGCATGAAGCACGCAAGGAGGCAGGTTACGCCTCAGAGGCACCTGCTGTCACCTATGGAGTAGTTGAAGCCATTTCTATAGTGGATGAGGCATCAATGAGATCCAAGTCCACAGGGGATGCTAAGATCCCCACTGCATCCTTAGATGCAGAATTGATAGGGAGTGGTGATGATGTGGCCACCAGAGGGTCCTGTTGCTTAGCAAACTACTACTTAGTTTGCTTGCTCTCTCGCTTCTGTTTAGGGGCTTGCTGGGAAGATTTCCCCAAAGCAGCTTCAGGCAGGAAAACCGTGAAGCTCTTCATCCAGCAGCTTTTGGCTCCTTGAGCCACTGGCGAGTGTCTGCCATGGCATTAGTGGAGACCTTGGGAGAAAGGGTCCCAAGGAACCCCTTCCGCATGAGAGGAAGGCCTTGCTCCTGAAGTAGGTGCTTTGGGAACAACGGAGGAATATTTGCCCCTTACCACCAAGGGAGCGGATGTATTATGGTGGCTCAGAGGGCCGACTGTTCATGGCACAGAGAGCGGAACCACTGACACTTGGGACAGAGATGACGACGTAGCTGCAGAATATGTCAATGTCAACAGAATGGGGTGTAATCTTTCAAATTTACGTTTAGCCCCCGTGTAAGTCTACCAGTCCAGGGTCTTGTACTCCATGGTTTTCGGCTCCTTTTAGGGTACTGATCAGTCTGGCGAGCAGGGGAGTTTATGCAAGTGGGAGGTGGCGCACATGGAGTATCTGGGTGCAGTGGATGTCCGTAGTCTCAAAATGTGGTGCTGGAAGTGCAGCAGGAAGGCATGTGCCCAAACTTCCAGCCCTTAAAGCACCGCATATGGGGAGGAATGTAAGGTTTGTCACAGAGGTAAACCATCAAATTGACCTTTTCAGGCAATTAATCATCCCCAAAGGCCAAGATGAAGGCACCGGTAGCAACCCTGTTGTCTTTGGGTCCCCTGTAAATGCACCAAATGAAATGATCACCCCACCATTCTAAATTGGCACAGAGCTCATCGTCAAAGTGCAAGAGGAGATTGTCATGGAAAATAATCCCCTGGACCATGTTGAGCCATTTATGGGGAGTGACAGAAACAGGAATATCACCCAGCTTGTCACAGTCGAATAATGCTCGGTATTGGACTGGGGATGCTGTCTAAATCAAGAATGCCACAGTCGAATAATGCTCGGTATTGGACTGGGGATGCTGTCTAAATCAAGAATGCCCCGTTTCACATCTTGGACAGCACTGGCACTTCTCCAAACTTATCCTTAAGGTGTTCCATGAAAAACTGTGGCTTTGTAGGTAGAAAGGAGTTCCCATCAGTTCTGCTATAGACTAAAAACCGAGGTGAATATGGCTCTCTCCGTTCTGTAGCTCTACGCTCCTCCCACAGTGTAGCGAGGGAGGGAAATGATTTAGGGTCGTACCTGTTGGCGTTGTATTTGATCTTGCCCTTCTGAGAGACTGCTGGTGCTGTACAGTCACCAGCAAGATATGAATGAGTCCGCTTCATTGCAAGTCATCCACCCTGATGCCACCCACTTTGATCGAGAGAGAGAGAGAGAGAGAGAGAGAGAGAGAGAGAGAGAGAGAGAGAGAGAGAGAGCATCAAACATCGACCCCCATAATTCAAGAGGTGATAGAATATGTTGAAGAGCTTTACCAATGTTTGGCACCAATCTCCACAACCAGTCGAATGTGCTAGGAAGAGTGGACTCTGCCAATACAGATTTATGCCATCACCCTCAACCGACAACCCAGCATCCAACCAATACAGGTACAATCAACTCCTCTGCCAAATAAAATGTCCCAGAGAAGAAAAGACGTTTGGCAGATGGAGGACAACATAAGGGTCTGTTTGCACTGTCGATGCCCTGGACAGATTGTGCGCTACTGCTTGAGAAAGGTGGTGATTTTTGGATGGCTGTGATAATCTAGCTGTTGAGTGCCCTATATAAACCACCACCACCACCACTATGCCACAAGATATCATCCATCACAACATTGATATTCATGCCAGACAGCTAAAGGTGATTATGGTCAACATGCAGGACGAAGTCCACTGCTGTATACCGCAGAAGATGGCGCTCCCTAACACAAAGGAGCCATTTCCCATCGCTGTACAGAGGTACCATCTGCTGCCTAGTTATGACTTCAGGAAAACTAAAATAAGGTGACCATTTATGGAAGTGAGGCCATCACCAATGCAAAAACGTAATGGATTATAGTCACCAAAATGTCAAGAAATCTCACTGATATCATCAATGATCAGTCTATTTGGGCACTAGTCAATGCAGGGGCTTCCTTTCCTGTGATGTCAGATGCTTATGATTATTATCTAAAGAACACTATGTTCCATCATACAAAAGTGATTGTACTGATAATCAAAAATGCAAGTACATCCACCTGATGGGAACATGTATTGCAAGAATAACTATCAATGACAGAGCACTGCTCTTCACATTTGTCATTTTAACAGAATGTAGTTATGATCTTCTTCTCTTATGAGACTTTTGCAGGCATCACAAGTGATCATAGATTGTGGAAGAGATCCAGAACGTCGAAGCTATTCCAACAGCCACACATAATAAAGATTGCTCTTGGCAGTTGTTTGCCATTTAAGACACTTATCCTGCCATCATAAACTAGATGCATTCCAGTCATCGGTCAAGATGATCAGTTAAATTGTGCAGCTTTTGCCAATTGAAAAATGCTACTCTATTAAGGCTCACATAAGAAATATAGTTGCTTATGATGATCATAAGCATGGTAAGTGTGGTAAATGGTCAAGGAGAACTTTTGATCAATTACTGTCAAAGCAGCCCCAAACTCATCCCTGAAGGTGTGTGCACAGGGACAGCCAAACCAGTCCAGGAAAGGAAGATTAGTGTCATGGGCAAAGAATCTTGCTTTGATATCACTACAGACAATGTAGGGAAGGAATCTACTATTGAACTGCCAATAGGATCTAGCCTGAATCTGAGTAATGTCAGTGAGTGATAGCCATTCTGCATTAATGTATGGATGCTTTCAATTCTGGAGAGGAGAAAAGCCAGATCAAGTGGCCCACGGTAAAACACAATATCAACATTGGGATTATCTACCAATTATCCAGCAATCATATAGTGTCACCACCTGAATGATGGAAAAACCAGAAGGGAATGGGTAAGATGCCGTAAGACGACATCTTTCAACCTTCTCAGAATCCTTGGTCCTCCCTTGTGGTCCTGTGAAGCAGGACGACAGCAATGGCATCTCTGTTTGAACTATGGACAACTGAACAAAATCACTAAGAAAAATATCTATCCATTGCCCCGCATGGATAACACCCTCAACTGCTTAAAGGAGCAAAGTATATAATCTATGGACATTACTGATAAATAGAGGTTGACAACACTGGCAGCCTCTATGGGTTCAAAGTTTTTGTAAACCCTCATTGCTACTGCAGTGGAGGCCGAGTCGCCACTGTTGTTACGATACGGCAAGTTTGTGAGTTCATGAAACAGCTTCTGGTGCAGTACGCTGCTACAACAATTTCTCCCTGATCCTATTACATAGCTATGCCCCAGGGTCAGGTAACAGGATAGGAGAACACAGGTCTACAACACTCCAACACATTAGGAACAAAGTCACACAAATGAGTTAAAAAGATTTACTTATCTTCGTGACTTGTCGAATAACGAAGTCTGCAACATTGCATATTATATAACACAAAAAAGGCTCTCAAAGGCTAAGAGCAAATAATTGTAGGTAAGCTTCACAGTACATACAGGGTGTTTCAAAAATGACCGGTATATTTGAAACGGCAATAAAAATTAAACGAGCAGCGATAGAAATACACCGTTTGTTGCAATATGCTTGGGACAACAGTTCATTCTCAGGCGGACAAACTTTCGAAATTACAGTAGTTACAATTTTCAACTACAGATGGCGCTGCAAGTGATGTGAAAGATATAGAAGACAACGCAGTCTGTGGGTGCGCCATTCTGTACGTAGTCTTTCTGCTGTAAGCGTGTGCTGTTCACAACGTGCAAGTGTGCTGTGGACAACATGGTTTATTCCTTAGAACAGAGGATTTTTCTGGTGTTGGAATTCCACCGCCTAGAACACAGTGTTGTTGCAACAAGATGAAGTTTTCAATGGAGATTTAATGTAACCAAACGACCGAAAAGCGATACAATAAAGGATCTGTTTGAAAAATTTCAATGGACTGGGAAAGTGATGGATGAACGTGCTGGAAAGGTAGGGCGACCGCGTACGGCAACCACAGAGGGCAACGCGCAGCTAGTGCAGCAGGTGATCCAACAGCGGCCTCAGGTTTCCGTTCGCCGTGTTGCAGCTGTGGTCCAAATGACGCCAACATCCACGTATCGTCTCATGCGCCAGAGTTTACACCTCTATCCATACAAAATTCAAACGCGGCAGCGCCACTACCATTGCTGCACGAGAGACATTCGCTAACGATATAGTGCACAGGATTGATGACGGCGATATGCATGTGGGCAGCATTTGGTTTACTGACGAAGCTTATTTTTACCTGGACGGCTTCGTCAATAAACAGAACTGGCACATATGGGGAACCGAAAAGCCCCATGTTGCAGTCCCATCGTCCCTGCATCCTCAAAAAGTACTGATCTGGGCCGCCATTTCTTCCAAAGGAATCTTTGGCCCATTTTTCAGATCCGAAACGATTACTGCATCACGCTATCTGGACATTCTTCGTGAATTTGTGGTGGTACAAACTGCCTTAGGCGACACTGCGAACACCTCGTGGTTTGTGCAAGATGGTGCCCGGCCATATCGCACGGCCGACGTCTTTAATTTCCTGAATGAATATTTCGATGATCGTGTGATTGCTTTGGGCTATCCGAAACATACAGGAGGCGGCGTGGATTGGCCTCCCTATTCGCCAGACATGAACCCCTGTGACTTCTTTCTGTGGGGACACTTGAAAGACCAGGTGTACCGCCAGAATCCAGAAACAACTGAACAGCTGAAGCAGTACATCTCATCTGCATGTGAAGCCATTCCGCCAGACATGTTGTCAAAGGTTTCGGGTAATTTCATTCAGAGACTATGCCATATTATTGCTACGCATGGTGGATATGTGGAAAATATCGTACTATAGAGTTTCCCAGACCGCAGCGCCATCTGTTGTTGACAATTGTAACTACTGTAATTTCGAAAGTTTGTCTGCCTGAAAATGTACTGTTGTCCCAAGCATATTGCAACAAACGGTGTATTTCTATCGCTGCTCGTTTAGTTTTTATTGCCGTTTCAAATATACCGGTCATTTTTGAAACACCCTGTAGCAAATGCAATTTACAACTGTCTGTTCACTTCTAACAGTTCACTAAATGACGTTCCCTGTCTAATTCAGCCCTGGACAATGGTCTGTAGCCCAGTGAGCATGAGCTGCTCTTCTATCTTCTTCCAAGTAGGCTTCTGTATGTTGTCATGTGGTCATTAGCGGATTGCACTCAGTCAGAAATTGGCTGAGGCAAAGTCAATGTCTTCTTCCTTAGCACCACCTGTGGCACTGGTGGAACTTGCGCAAGTGGCACTGGCATCAGCTCACATCTTTGTGCCTGTGGAGCTTTAGCCCTGGCTGTGTTGTGTCTTGTTCAGATGACACAGCAGGAGTTACACAGTCTGGACTGTTTGACTTTCCAGCCACCATCGAATGTATGAAGGACAATCTGATTCGACACCTTAAGTGAACGATATATCTTTGCTATATGAATGATGCCATCTTTTTTCAAAGACATCTGAAGAACACTTTAAATGCCTGACAAAGATGTTAAAGTGTGTTCAGACTGCAGCTCTCCCAAATTGGAAAAAATGCCTCTAAATCACTAACAAAACAAAAATCTTTGAGTGAGTGAACGATGATGGAGTCCATCCCAGTCCAGAAAATATAAGAGCAGTCATAGATTTTCCGACTCCCTGGCACATTCATGATGTGTGAAGTCTACTCAAAATTTGTTTGTACTGCTGGCATTTCATAAAGAACTTTTGTACCAAGGCACTTCCCTTTCAAGAACTACTGCAGGGAGACACCAAATTTTCCTGGAACAAAGTGCAAGAAAGACCTTTCCTTGTCCTTAAGGAAGTGCTACAATCATCTCCAATTATAGCATTATATGATGAGAATGTCAAGACAGAGCTTCACACCAACACTAGCAGTTTTGGGATGGAGGCAGTTCTAGTACAAATTCAGGAAAGATGATAGCTTATGCTTCTGAATACTCTACAAGTCTATGATGAACTACTCTAAAACTGAGGAAGACTGCCTTTAAAATGGTGGGCCACCAACAAATTCTTTCCATATTTATTCAGCAAAGCGTTCATTCACTGTTACGAAGGATTACCACTCTCTCTGCTGGGTGACTAGCCTCAAGGATCCTTCATGTTGGCTGGTTAGCTGGGCACCACTTCTGAAGTACGTCGTCACAATAGTATGCAAAAAAGGATGCAAATGTAAGGACACTGACTGCCTTTCAAAGAATCCTTTGCCAGAAAACAGCAGCACAGACGAAATCTCAGTCATCACTGCATTAAATAACACTGCTGCTGAAAAGACTGAAGATCCAGCATTGCTGAAAATTATAAAAGTGTTGATGAATGAGGAACTGACAAAATTAAATGAAAATTAGTAAACAGAATTTTATAGAAGAGGACCTACAATGTAATGGGGCAGAAATGGTTGCTCATCATCTCAGTTCATCTCTAGCCACCTATCCTTACGTATTTCCATGACACTCCAACATCCGGTCCCTTGGCATTTGTGGATACTCCAGAAAAACTCAGATGCAGATATCACTGGCCTGGCCTGGTCTGTGTGTATGTGTATGTGGATATGTTGGTATGGGTCTTCAGTGTCCACGCGAAAACTGTTTGAGACAAGTGTCGGTAAAATACACTAAACAGGAGTATAAAACAGCATGTAAAATAAAAGTAACAGAAGTCAGAAAACTATATGCGTACCCGCACGGAATGACGTATTCCATCAATATTAGAACACTGACTAAACAGGAGGAAAAGGGTATAAGGGGCTAAAACAATATAGTAGATGAATGAGGTTGGCTGACTGCAAGAATAAAAAAGGAGGAGCCAGCCACTCTGCAACACACTAAAACCTCCAGCTTTAGAGCTTAGGCCAGAGCCCAGACAAATTACAGAAAGTTAAAACATTAGTCACACTCATCTCATAACCTGCTAAAATATAGGGCAGATCCCCACCAATATTTGCTTCTGCTCTTGCATCATGGTATAAAATGCACTCTGTTAAAATATGGTGTACAGAGATGTGCATGCCACAAACTGGGGATCCTGTTGTTGCAAAAAGCCATGTGTAAGAGGGCAGTTCCAATGTGAAGACGTGTGAGGGGTCACTTCATCCCAGCTGAGCAGGAAGAATACCACAACCGGATAGTTGACTTCACCAGCCTCAGCTTACTGTCTGTTTACTGCCAGCCATTCCTCATCCCACGACTACATGAACTTCCACTGTAGTGCAGGAAAGACAGCCTGCAAGGGAATAGGACACTGTGAAACATCCTGCCCTCTGCAGGCCACCTTGGCGGCCCAATCAACCTGTTCATTTCCCCGTATCCCTACATGATATAGCAACCAGCTGAATGACACCTGTTTTCCCTACCACTGGAGCAAGTATAGTTGGTGTTGTATCAGCAGGGCCAACTTCTCAGCTGGGTACACAGCCTGTAACTATTGTAAGAGAATTTGAACAGACGAGAAACCGTTTGCCCTGAATATGTCACTGACCTGGTCTCTACTGATCTGTTATACACTGACCTGGTCTCTACTGATCTGTTGTACACTATATGAATCACTGTAAGGAGTGCTAATGATAGTAGCACATGCCACTATTACCTCCAGGGCATCTGGTACAAATCCCACCTGCAACAGTGCCATTCCTGAAATTGGAATCGATCTCTTGAGAGGGTTCCCTAAGCTGACAAATGTCAATCAATGGGTAACAGTCTGCACTGACTATCTCACCCACTACACTATCACCAACACTGTGCCAACTTCAGAAGCCCAGAAATTGCAAAATACCTTGTAGAAGATATCATTCTGAAACAGAGAGCATCCAGTGTGACAATATCTAATCACAGGAAAGTTTTCTGTGCAGGACTAGTATCACAGGTAATTTCACATTGTGACATCACCCAAAGCATGACGACTCCATACCATCCACAGATGAACGCCCTCACAGAATGCTTTAATAAGACAATGGCAGATATGCTCTCAATACACATTAATGTTGAACAGAGAGACTGGTATACAGTGCTACACAGTGTGACATTAGCATACAACACAGCGAAGCAACACACTACAGGCTTCACACCTTTCTTTCCAGTCCATGGTCATGAAGCTGCTATGACAGTAGATACACTGTCCCCAGTTCTACTGGACAATAGCCAGGTTGACTATGTGGAACATCCCACCACTAAGGATGTTTCAATACTGACAATTGTGTTGTCAAAAATATCAGCACAAACAAATTATTTCACACCTACAGCTTAGCCAAAACTGATTATCCTTCTAGTTACAGAGCCAACAACAATATCTAATGAGGATAACAAGTTAAGTTATCACTATTTTATGAATAATTCAATAATTCAATCATACATGTTCTCAGAGGCAGAATACATTTCACAAACATATGCAAAGAAGTGATTTGAAAGGTTGGTTATAAAATTATACTTTGACAGTCTAGCAGATATGAGTATTGGGATTTGAACAACCAGGATAAAGACCAAGAGCACTATAACAGCCAGCACCAGCCTGTGAGGTACCCCAGGAGACTTGGCATAGATTTTTATGCCTGTGCGACAAGTAGAGCTATCATAAAAGTTACTAAAGTGCTACTTTGGGTTTTTTTTGCATCCTTAGCTGCTTGTTGGGTGTCACATATGAAGTCTAGGATTATGATCCTTCTTCACACCAAAAGCACAGAGACACTGTGCATGTCCTCTATATGAAGCCCTACTACAGCTGAGAGGTGCAGATCTACAGTTGAAGGTTCGAGGAAACAGAACACCCACTCAACGATAAAGCTTTGGCATGAGTGGTGGTCTTCAATACTGATCACAGTGATGAGGATGTAACATCAAAACCAGAACATTATAATGTACCAGCACCATGATACAGAAGGCCATTAACAAAATCTTAATCCAGGATGTAGTGGGAACTTCTGAAACAGTGGGTTCCTGTTTCTCCTGGAGAGGGAGAAATGCTATGCACTGTGGTGCATGCAGTGCAGCTCAGTGGTTATCATTACTGTTTGGCATGTTGCACATCATCAGTTCAAACTCCATCACCAGTAGTTATTTGATATTTAGTAAATATCATTTCTGGAATGTTCTTGAAATATATTATGTTTGTAATGTTTGTATAGTCTTGAATATTCAGTTTTTGTATAAATAGTTGCACTCTGCATTCTGTTCTTGCTGTATGCTGGTGTTGGTCATAAACTTGCTTTCAGTTCTAGTGTGTTGTATTTCATTGATGGCCCTGTTTTTTGATTTGGACTTGAGTGTGGTTACAACCAGACAGTAAGAAGATTTTTATGGTACTACTGCATGATCTTCAGTTATTAAGATTTCACGATTTTTGTTATTTCACTTGTGGCTCTGTTCCTCAAAACTAAAGCCTACTGGTATGTGCATAGTCTTAGAAAATCTTCAACATCAACACTTCAGTGATTATTCTCAGTCTTGAAATATATGCTGTGCACAGAAAAGATCACTAAATTTAAGAGAAATTGGATTTATTTCTATCTGTCTCAGGACTACAGTACACTGAGCATTTTTACTAAAATTACTATAATTTATTTCTGACTCTGGTTTAATACGAGTGAGACAAAAAATGTTAAAAATGGGTGAAATCTGGTTCACTGTTCACTTTAAGGGACAACAAACAACAGCAACATTATATGTAGTATTCTGTACAAACACTGCATGGCTGGACTGCCCCCCCCCCCCCCCCCCCCCCATCATCATCATCATCATCATCATCTCTATCTCTGTTACATTCCACATGACAGTCAACCATAGAGATTAAGTGGGAGCATGACTGTGATGCCTTTGTTATGATTTCAATATTGATTTGATTGTGGGTGCATTCGATGATTTTTCACCTCCCATAGCTACTGTCTTTTGTGGCACTCTGCAAAAAGTGCATTTGTCGTTTTGGAGAATGATCACTGCCCTTACCTACACACATAGAATACTCCTGCGATTCAAGAAGGCAATGCCTCTAAGATCTTGTACTAAAGTCTTCACCTCAGGAATGCAGTTAGTTGATATTACATTGTCCAGTCAAGGAGCAGAACACACACTGCACTGTTTTTTGTTTTTTGTTTTTGCTTAAAGGTCGGAATGGTTACCATTACATTACGAAATAAGGATAGTAATCACAGATTGAACTACTGACAACCTTGGGAGAGCCAGTCCTGACAAAACTCTACCATCTGATGAGAAAAATGTATGAGACAGGCGAAATACCCTCAGACTTCAAGAAGAATATAATAATCCCAATCCCAAAGAATGCAGGTGTTGACAGATGTGAAAATTACTGACCTATTAGTTTAATAAGTCACAGCTGCAAAATACTAACACGAATTCTTTACAGACAAATGGAAAAACTAGTAGAAGCCGACCTTGGGGAAGATCAGTTTGGATTCCGTAGAAATGTTGGAACACGTGAGGCAATACTGACCCTACAAATTATCTTAGAAGAAAGATTAAGGAAAGGCAAACCTACGTTTCTAGCATTTGTAGACTTAGAGAAAGCTTTTGACAATGTTGACTGGAATACTCTCTTTCAAATTCTGAAGGTGGAAGGGGTAAAATACAGAGAGCGAAAGGCTATTTACAATTTGTACAGAAGGCAGATGGCAGTTGTAAGAGTCGAGGGGTATGAAAGGGAAGCAGTGGTTGGGAAGGGAGTGAGACAGGGTTGTAGCCTATCCCCAATGTTATTCAATCTGTATATTGAGCAAGCAATAAAGGAAACAAAAGAAAAGTTCAGAGTAGGTATTAAAATCCATGGAGAACAAATAAAAACTTTGAGGCTCGCCGATGACATTGTAATTCTGTCAGAGACAGCAAAGGACTTGGAAGAGCAGCTGAACGGAATGAACAGTGTCTTGAAAGGAGGGTATAAGATGAACATCAACAAAAACAAAACGAGGATAATGGAATGTAGTCGAATTAAGTCGGGAATTAGATTGGGAAATGAGACACTTAAAGTAATAAAGGAGTTTTGCTATTTGGGGATCAAAATAACTGATGATGGTCGAAGTAGAGAGAATATAAAATGTAGACTGGCAATGGCAAGGAAAGCGTTTCTGAAGAAGAAAAATTTGTTAACATCGAGTATAGATTTAAATGTCAGGAAGTTGTTTCTGAAAGTATCTGTATGGAGTGTAGCCATGTATGGAAGTGAAACGTGGACGATAAATAGCTTAGACAAGAAGAGAATAGAAGCTTTTGAAATGTGGTGCTACAGAAGAATGCTGAAGATTAGATGGGTTGATCACATAACTAATGATGAGGTACTGAATAGAATTGGGGAAAATAGAAGCTTGTGGCACAACTTGACTAGAAGAAGGGATCGGTTGGTAGAACATGTTCTGAGACATCGAGGGATCACCAGTTTAGTATTGGAGGGCAGTGTGGAGGGTAAAAATCGTAGAGGGAGACCAAGAGATGAATACATTAAGCAGATTCAGAAGGATGTAGGTTGCAGTAGGTACTGGGAGATGGAGAAGCTTGCAAAGGATAGAGTAGCATGGAGAGCTGCATCTAACCAGTCTCAGGACTGAAGACCCCAACAACAACAACAACAACAACAACAACAACACAGATTAATAAGCTGCACAACGACTGCCAAACCTTTCAAGACGAATTTAGGAAGTTAATGTGGGCCTGCACAAAATGATGTGTCATGAGAATGTGCTTCACTGGCTAACAAAACATGTAAGCACTTCTTGAGATTTCCTCAACAAAGGCATTTCAGCTATTACCTTACAATATGATTCTTACCCTGTATGGATTCTTATTGCTCCCCCCCATCCCCCCCCAATTAAGAAAAGCACCAGTGTGCACACAACACTATTAAACCACAGAATCAGCTTGTTTCTATGTAGCTCTCCTGAACAACATACATAAGGGGGCATATCATGGAGCTTTCAGTTAATGGTATGAGGAGATGCACTGTGCACATAACTTTATAAAAATTACCTGATTACTTTATCAAAACTTTTAGAGTAGACCGTACAACTTCAAATCATAATTGGGAAAATCTTTTATTTTAGGTATTATGCATTTCTGATCAAACAATGTGGCTCTTTAAATACTCCTTGTGAATTGATTTCAGTTGTCTGTCTGTATAAATCCTCCACATGCAGACAAGATATTCCAAAGATATACCACCCCTAAACCCCAGAAAGACATCATCATGCAAAGAACTTACCAATGTGTATTTGGTCTTCGCGTGTACGAGTCTGATGATATGCTGGGACATACAGCATTAACAGAAAGAATAAGAACACAAAACATGCTACAAAACATCGTAGATATCGACGGCTGTGGCCATGATGGAACTCTGTGTGTGTGATCTGGCTGAGAGATGGGCGCACTTCATGTAGTTTGTGCACCCTCTCCATCTGGAACAGAAACAGTTTGGTTTAATGGCAGACATATATGTATACATGTCAGCACATCAAAAATGAAAATCAGGAGCTGCTTTCCACGAAAACAGAATAAAGGCCAAGTGAGTAGCAACACAAAAAAACACCTAAAAAGAGTGTTACCATGAATTTATTCTCAGACATATATTTAGTCAGAACCACAGAAACTAGATTATTCAGCTGAATATGAGCAAAAGTTACAATGAGGAATCCCCCCCAGATTTTTTTTGTAGTTTACGTATGATGCGTTAAAAATATGCATCAAAATAAACTTGTCTATTGTCTAATATAGGTTTCCTGAATCAACCTTGCAGTATTAAATATTACGAGGTGTTTTACCCATGGTGCAGATGTAAACATTATGCTACGCTACAGGGCTATCTGTTAGAATAACCTTTGTTTGGCATTGATATTTGCTGGTTTCACCAACTCACTAAATTAGGCCTATAACCATCCAGGCTAATTTACACCTTAGGCTACACTACAGATAAGTCTGTCAACATGATTAGTATTTCAGAGAACACACTCTAACCTATGAAAAGGGATGAAGAAGAAAGTAGTGATAACTTACAAAGTACATAAAACAAAGAGGCTGTGAAAGTAAAAATCCAGGTAAACTGCTTTTATTCATTCTTTGATAACCAGAATTTAAGCAATCAGTAATTGGTATAAGCATAAAACAGGTAAAGTTAAATTTTTTGATAGAACTGAAGATACTGTAGATCAACAGGACAATTTGTATCCTCAGTTAGCCAGCTACTGTTAAAAATATGAAGATTCTCTAGAAGTGTCTTCAGATTAGGGATGTTTTCTTTATTCAGCTCCATCTTAAAGTCTGACAAAGACGTTTCCCACATTTTACAAAATGGAGGGCAAGTACAAGAATTTTACATAAAGTCTGATGTAATATCAGTATCAGTTGATCGACTGGTAACTAATGTTACAAAATTTCAGCTTACATGAAATGCAGTGTAGTTAGTTATTTACTCCAGACAACAATTGCGTGTCTGAATTTATACATTTTTTATATAATTGCACAGCATTTAAGAATAACTCTCAATTGGCTGGGAAGAAGTCGCAGTAACAAAACTACTGGTACAAAACAATTGGCAATTAGAGCACCACATTTCAATAAAGTAGTAAGATTATTTGAGTTATTTTACAAAATAAAGGGACTGGTACATGAATGCATGGTTTTACAGCAATATGATAAAATTCTCTCAAGCTTCCAGCAAAATGATGTCATTTAAAATCCATGAGCTGTTGGAAGAGCACCATCTAGCCATTCTCAAGTAGTGATTGCTGTGCGGTTGCTGCCACCATCCTTATACTGGGTCTCTCACCTAAGAGTTGTCAGAGCCATTTACTCTGGTGTTTCAGCAGATATTTGCAATTTAATTCGCGCAATGTGTAGCTGGATTAGCAAAAACAAAATTACTTTTAAAGCAAATCTTTACATGCCTGTTCAATACAGCAGTATACAGTTAGTCCAGTACAATATTCAGTTTAGTGATATGTATCAAGAGAGACAGTGCTACCACCGATTTCTTAGGAAAGCATAGACGGAAACACCAACAATGCGCACAGTCTTTCCAACACAAAACTATCCATACCTACTTGGTATGCTAGCATTCTGAGGCCTGTATCATCTTTCACTGGCCAACTAGGATGACACAAAGCAGCTCGAATTTTTGCCATTATGTGGCTCAGTAACAGGAAAGACTATATGGCTCCAAAGGAGGCAAACAATCGATTTAGTTGTCAGGTCTCCAGCAAAGATAAAACAGATTATTCCAGTGAAATGTGATGTAGGCCTTAGCACGCCAGTAATGTACACAATACTGCGTGGGTGTGGACAGATTTGTAATGGAAAGACTGTGTACACTATTGGAACAGTGGCATGTAGAACATACGACATGTTTCCGCCTACAGGATCCTGAGGAATCAACAGTAACCGAGCATGCTCTAGGAAACAAACACTGAATTGTATTTGGTATAAGATTTATTATTAAATGGGCAACTGGTTTCTGGGATAGCTTAATCAAAGCGACTGAGACTGAAATTTCTGAAAATGCCCTAAATAAATGTGACGGGCTGCAGTTAAGCACAACTTGGGACTCACTCACTGGAAGGTTGAATGAGGCACAGTTGTTTTGCAACCAGAACATTATATTATATGGCACTGGACTGGCCATCAGCGACATCACGGGTATAAAGGATGCCCCACAAGGGATGGCAAATATTTAGGGCTATGAAAGGACCTATCATTCGAAGCAAGTAAGTCCAGTAAAGATGGGCTCTAAAATGCATAACTTAAGAGTTCTGTGCACTCGTTCAGCACAACTATGTTTCACAGTAGCGGAGATGAATGATTGCTTGTTGCTCTCAAGGTACGCAATTTAGAGCCCATGTTTACTGGACTTTTTCTCCCTTATTTTTGTCCATATGACCTCTTCCCAAAATATGAAAAGCAAAGAACTTGCAGAAAAAGAGAACTGTTGGTTGGTTGGTTTGTGGGGATTAAAGGGACCAGACTGCTACGGTCATCGGTCCCTTTTCCAAATACTAAAAACACCCACAGAGAATAAAAACGATAAGACAGACGACACAGAACAAGAGAAACGTAGACAAAGATGAGACAAGACGAACTAAAATCACACAGAGTGTGACGGTGGTTGGCCGACCATACAAACAAAAAGGGAAAAGCCAACCACCGACAAACACATGGGAGGAAAAAAAAACAGACAAATCGTAGGCCATAGGCCAGAATCAACAGAAAAAACTCACACACTTACATTAAGCGATAAAATCCCCCTGCCAAAAATAAAACACAGAACTATGTCCGCTATGGAAGAGTCGTCAGATAAAAGCGCAGAGAGCGTATCAGGCAGCGCAAAAGTCTGCCTGGGCACAGTTAAAAGGGCGCACTCCAACAGAATATGGACCACCGTCAAGGACGCCCCACAACGACAAAGAGGGGGATCCTCACGACACAGTAAATAACTGTGCGTGAGTCAGGTGTGGCCAATGCAGAGCCGACAAAGGACGACTGATTACCTGCGGTTGGCTCGCATGGATGACCACCACACAGTAGTCGTCTCCTTGATAAGGTGGAGTTTGTTTGGCACGGGCAGGTTGCACCAATCAGTGTCCCATAAACCGAAAACTTTGCGGCGTAATAGTGCCCGCAAATCAGTCACCGGGAGGCTAATCTCCAGAGATGGTGCACTAGTGGCCTCTTTCGCCAGGCAGTCAACAGTTTCATTTCCGGGTATCCCAACATGGCCCAGATCTGCCGCAATGGGCAAGAGTATGCAGAGACTCCTGGATAGCCATCACCAGACGAGAACGAGGGAAACACTGGTCGAGAGCTGGTAAACCACTCAGGAAATCGCTACAGATAACGAATGACTCACCTGAGCAGGAGCGGATATACTCTAGGGCACGAAAGATGGCGACCAGCTCAGCAGTGTAAACACTGCAAGCCAGTCGACAACGAACATTGTTCAGAATGGTCCCCTAGAGTTAGTGCATAACTGACACGACCAGCAACCATCGAACTGTCGGTATAGACAACGCCAGAGCCCTGATACGTGGCCAGGATGGAATAAAAGCGGCGTCGGAAGGCCTCCGGAGGGACTGAGTCCCTTGGGCCCTGTACCAAATCGAGCTGAAGGCAAGGGCGAGGCACACACCATGGGTGTGTACGCAGAGGGGCCCGGAAAGGAGGTGGTACAAGAAAACACCCAGCCTGTAGAGAAGCTGTTTGACGTGGACGGCGATCGGACAACCCGACCGGGGCCGACGTTCTGGCAGACGGACGACTGACTGCGGGAACAGGACACGATAATTTGGATGCCCGGGTAAGCTAAACACATGGGCAGCATAAGCAGCCAGTAATTGTTGGCATCGTAACCGCAGTGGAGGGACACCTTCTCAACAAGTATGCTGTCCACAGGGCTGGTCCGGAAGGCACCAGTGGCAAGGCGTATCCCGCTGTGGAGGATTGGGTCCAGCAGCCGCAACGCACATGGGGATGCTGAGCCATAAACCAGACTCCCATAGTCCAGACGGGACTGGATTAATGCCTGGTAAAGCCGTAGGAGAATAGATAGGTCAGCGCCCCACCTGGTGTGGCTCAGGCATCGCAGAGCATTTAGATGCCGCCAACACGCCTGTTTAAGCTGCCGAATATGAGGCAACCAAGTCAACCGGGCATCAAAAACCACCCCCAAAAACCTATGTAACTCCACCACTGTAAGAAGCTCGCCGTCAAGATAAAGCCGCGGCTCCGTGTGAACAGTGCGTCGCCGGCAGAAATGCATAACACAGGTCTTGGCTGCTGAAAACTGAAAACCACACGCTACAGCCCAAGACTGCGCCTTGCGGATTGCGCCCTGTAGCTGACGTTCAGCAGCTGCAATGCCAATAGAGCTGTAGTAAAGGCAGAAGTCGTCAGCATACAGGGAAGCGGAGACGGCCACAGCGAGCCCGTTAATGGCTATTAAAAACAGACAGACACTTAGAACAGAACCCTGCGGCACACCGTTCTCCTGGACTTGGGAGGAACTATATGAGGCCGCGACGTGCACGCGGAAGGTACGATACGACAGAAAATTGCGGATATAGATCGGCAGAGGGCCCCGAAGGCCCCATCCATCAAGCCTAGAAAGGATGTGATGACGCCACATCATATCATACGCCTTCCGCATGTCGAAAAAGACAGCGACCAGATGCTGACGGCGGGCAAAGGCAGTACGGATGGCCGACTCCAGACTCACCAGATTGTCAGCAGCGGAGCGGCCTTTACGGAACCCACCCTGAGACGGAGCCAGAAGGCCCCGAGACTCCAGTACCCAATTCAAGTGCCGGCTCACCATCCGTTCATGCAACTTGCAAAGAACGTTGGTGAGGCTAATGGGACGGTAGCTGTCCACCTCCAAAGGGTTCTTCCCCAGTTTCAGAATGGGGACAACAAGACTTTCCTGACATTGCGATGGAAACTCACCCTCGACCCAAATGCGGTTGTAAAGGTCGAGGAGGCGTCGCTGGCAGTCCACTGAAAGGTGTTTCAGCATCTGAGAGTGGATGCTATCTGGGCCAGGAGCGGTATCAGGACAAGCGGCGAGAGCACTGCGGAATTCCCACTCACTGAATGGAACATTGTACAATTCAGGATGGTGGGTGCGAAAAGAAAGACACCGACGTTCTATCCGCTCTTTAATGGAGCGGAAACCCAAGGGGTAGTTGGCAGAAGCAGAATTCAGAGCAAAGTGCTCTGTCAAGCGGTTTGCAATGACGTCGGAGTCAGTACAAACTGCTCCACTCAGTGAGAGCGCAGGAACGCTGACAGGGGTCTGATAGCCACAGAGACGGCGAACCTTGGCCCAGACCTGCAATGGAGTGACATGGAGGCTAATGGTGGACACATACCGCTCCCAGCACTACTGCTTGCGTTGGCGGATAATGCGGCAGGCTCACGCACGCAGCCGTTTGAAGGTGATAAGGTGTTCGATTGAGAGGTGTTGCTTGTAACGCTGGAGCGCCCGCCGGCGAGCTTTAATCGCTTCAGCGATCTCAGGCGACCACCAAGGCACAGTCCGCCGCCGAGGGGACCCAGAAGAACGGGGAATGGCAGATTCAGCAGCAGTAACGATGCCGGTGGTGACCGACTGAACCACTGCATCAATGTCATCGTTAGAGAGAGGCTCAATAGCACCAGTGGAGGAGAACAAGTCCCAGTCAGCCTTATTCAGAGCCCATCTGCTAGGGCGCCCAGACGACTGACGCTGTGGCAGTGACAGAAAGATCGGAAAGTGGTCACTACCACAAAGGTCGTCATGCACTCTCCAATGGACAGATGGTAAGAGGCTAGGGCTACAGATCGAAAGGTCAGTGGCGGAGTATGTGCCATGCGCCACACTGAAGTGTGTGAAGGCACCATCATTTAGTATCGAGAGATCGAGCTGCGCCAATAAATGCTCAATGATGGCGCCTCGACCTGTTGCCACCGACCCACCCCACAGATGGTTATGGGCGTTAAAGTCGCCCAGTAACAAGAAAGGTGGCGGCAATTGGGCTATCAGAGCAGCCAGGACATGCTGCGAGACATCACCATCCGGTGGAAGGTAAAGACTGCAGACACTAACAGCCTGTGGCGTCCACACCCGAACAGCGACAGCCTCTAAAGGTGTTAGGAGAGGTACAGACTCGCTGTGAAGAGAGTTCAGGACATATATGCAGACCCCACCAGACACCCTTTCGTAAGCTGCCCGGTTGTTATAATAACCCCGGTAGCCACGGAAGGCGGTGGTTCGCATTGCCGGAAACCAAGTTTCCTGCAGAGCAATGCAGAGGAAAGGGTGAAGGCTGATAAGTTGGCGGAGCTCAGCTAGATGGTGCAAGAAACCGCTGCAGTTCCACTGGAGGATGGTGTTGTCCATGGCTGAGAAAGGCGTAACGGGACTAGGAAGGGAGATTACGCCGCTGGGTCACCTGCTGCCTCAGATTTAGCACCTGTGATAGTGCTTTCCATGGCGTCGGTGGGATGGCTGCCACCATGAGTTCCTTGGGCTGAGAGCTCTTCTTGGGTTTCTCACGCCGTTCTTTGGGTCGCACTGGCTGGGAGGGCTTCACCGATTCAGTCTCCGGGACGGAGGAGGATCGCGGAGCCCTACGATCAGCTGATTGCGGGCACTTACGCCACTGTCGGTCGTCAGCCTTCTCGCTGGCGGAAACCTGGGAAGGGAGGGACCCAAGGGACCCCTTGCGAGAAGCTGAAGAAGTTGGACACTTCTCCAGCTTAGAAGTGGGGACGGACGTCCCCGATGGGTGGGATGGTGTTGCTCCTGAGGTAGGTGGCACAGGAGCAACCCGGTGGGTAGGGCCCCCCACTGGCGAGGGGGCAGGAAGCGTTGTACTACTCGTCGATCCGGCCACAATTGGAGAAACAGACGGGGCTAGCACAGATGTTGTAGCAGCAGCGTAGGAAGATGTCATTCTCACAGGATGGAGTCGGTCGTATTTCCTTTTGGCCTCAGTATAGGTTAGTCGGTCCAGGGTCTTGTATTCCATGATTTTACGCTCTTTCTGGAAAATTCGGCAGTCTGGTGAGCAAGGTGAAGGGTACTCCCCGCAGTTGACACAGATGGGAGGCGGGGCACATGGAGTATTGGGATGTGATGGGTGTCCGCAATCTCGACATGTGAGGCTGGAAGTACAGCGAGAAGACATATGGCTGAACTTCCAGCACTTAAAGCACCGCATCGGGGGAGGGATATAGGGCTTAACGTCACATGGGTAGACCATCACCTTGACCTTTTCCGGTAATGTAGCCCCTTCGAAGGCCAAGATGAAGACACCGGTAGCAATCTGATTTTCCTTTGGAACCCAATGAACGCGCCGGACGAAATGTACACCTCGGCGCTCTAAATTGGCACACAGCTCTTCATCAGACTGCAAAAGAAGATCCCTATGGTAAATAACTCCCTGGACCATATTTAAACTCTTATGAGGTGTGATCGTAACGGCAACATCCCTCAACTTGTCACAAGCGAGTAACCGTCGTGACTGGTACAAACTAAGAAGTGGGACGAATAACTGCTACTGCCATCCTGAGACTTACGTTCCTCCCACAGTGTGGCCAGAGAGGGGGACGTTTTCGGATTGTACTTCTGAGCGTTAAACTGAGCCCGAGAATGCTTAGAGACTGCTGGCGGCTGGCCTCCAGCAAGAGACGATGTACCACGCTTCATTGCGGGTCATCTGCCCTGATGCCACCTACTCCGACCAAGGGCCCTCCCCACGGGTGCCACCCAGCCACGGCAAGAGCCACCTGGCAGGATGGCCATTGCCGGGAGTCCCGATACCCCAGGAGGATAGGCATCTACTCCTTGACATACGTGGGGAGTTAACGGCGCAGGCATCAGTAGAGCGATCCCTGAGTCAGGGGGCTACAACCAACAGGGCACATGGCGGCCCCACCACAACGGACTGGCTACCGTGCTGGATGTTAGGTAACATGTGGTCCATGGTCGCCATCGGTGCAGAAAGAGGCACAGCACAGTGCAAGGTGTAAGCTGCACACAGAAACAGAGTCATGCCCAAGAGATGGACAGCGGACAGGACTGCAATTCAACGGTGTATAAGCTGGCGAAAGGTCTGATCGCAAGATGGACACAATGCACCAAGTAAGGCGCCCTTCCCCAATCGGCTTGCTCTTCGGAAAATTTTGAGAGATGGGGACCATCATATAAGGCCGAAAAGTTTGAGACTCCTTTTAGTCGCCTCTTACGACAGGCAGGAATACCGCGGGCCTATTCTAACCCCCGAACCTGCAGGGGGTAAAAGAGATTTGTTCCACAGTATCAAAAACGATCAATGCTCATATCTCTTATGGTATGAATTTGATAGTCCACATTTACTTTACTTTTCTTTGTTGCTTCCATTGATCATAACTGCCATATTCCTGAGTACTGACCATTTCAACTTTGACACCCTGTATAAGGATGGCAGCAGCAACATCATGATGTTACTGCCACCATTTGACAATAGCCAAGCACTACTCAGTTTCAAGCTCATGAATTTTAAACTTCTTGACTTAGTTGAAAGCAAGAGAGAATTTTATCAATAGGGATTGATATTCTGTTGAACTTTGTTTGATTCGCTAACACTACTATAAGCAATGCAATAACTGATAATCTGCGTAATTTGCGCTTGTCAAATAGCATATAGCTCAGTCAACGAAGACAAAAAAAATGGCGATTAGGGGAAAAAATTCATGTTGTCGCACATTTTTGTATAGTGGTGGTGGTGGTGGTGGTGGGGGGGGGGGGGGGGGGGGAGTGTCATGAACAACATACTAAAAATCCTGATCTGTAGGGCATGAGTGTGGGGAGGGGGGCACATTTAAATATCACATCTTTTAAAAGTTTTTCTTGAATAACTCAAATGCATCATGCAAGCTTCAGCTCTTCCACCATCTAAAGAGGTCCAAAAGGTTAAATTGGCTCTCTCTGGCACAGCAGGAGGCAAACTTGGTGTCATGGAACTTCAAACATTTGAACACCCCAGAAGAAATGCATTATGGCACATTACTGCCCCTGACTTTAACATAATCGATCCCATTCCCTCTGACGTATTAACACCCACCACACCAGATATACTGTGGATGTGTGTTAAATGGCTTCATTCTGTGCAGACCACTCCACTAGTGTTAGCAGTTCCCCAGTGGAAGGGATTTATGCAGCCTCTCAGTAACACAATTAGTGTTGAAAGAAGCGCAGTAAATTTCCTAACGTTCATCAATTCACCACCAAATAACTACAATCCAGTGTACACAGATTTACAATACACTGCTAGCAATAGCCAGCTGCAAGGTACCATAATTTGTCTCGTTACTTTCGACCAGCCACTATGCATAAAGGATTGAGAAATCCAGTGTGGGATAATATCTGTGAGATTTGGAGGATTTCATACACTCAAATCGTTTGTGGGGTGCACTGATCACACAATGGCATGGCCTGGGCTGAAAGAAGTGTTAAGCTTAGTTTATGCCACAAATTCTGTTGAAAAGATGTTAACTGGACAACAGAGGTATTGGAGAACACCTGCTTGTTCAAGTGTTTTATCTCTGATCATTCAGGATGATGCCAGTGTCTCAGAGGAAGGAAAGAAGAGTTTTATCAGCATTTTTAGCAACAAAGAAGATCTTACTGTACAAAAAATTGATGGAGATGATTGTATGGCATCACTTTCAAATAAATTTAAGAATTAGCTGGCTCGTCACACAATGGACCTACTGCTACTTTGTGAGTTGAGTATTTCAATATTGTTTCATTAATGAACAAGTTAATAGATTTTGAATGTCATGGTAATGGAAATGGCTACTTGGAATGTGTTCAGAAAATGATACCTTTCTTTCATGCAAGTGGTAATTTTCAGTATGCAAAATGTGCATATCTTTACATGCAAGATATGATAGCATTAAAAACTAGCCGGCCAGATGCGTTCAAGGATTTGCAGCTAAGGATTATTTCACCATAAATCGAACTGCATCTTCTTGGGTAGGGGTTTGGTCAGACATGACCATAGAACAGACTAACATGCTCCATTAAAAGCTCAGGTGGTTTGGCATGAGGAGGAGTCATAACTAACTCTGTTCTTGCAAAGTTAGTTGGAGGATCTCCTGGAGCGGCCACCATCTGCTCAGCATTAGAGGGGTTTACTGGAGTGACTTTATTAAGTGGGGACCAGCATGTTGATCTCAGAGTGTCATGCAAATTAGGGATGGACAAGGCTGGGCAATGGTCTATGACTGGTTCAGTGACCGTCCCCCTTTTTCAAAAATGAATTCACTAATGTCTCTCTTGACAGGGATAACCAGAAACTCAAAAATAAATAGTTACCAAGCGCTAGAAATTGGTTCCAGAACCATGCAGAGTCATGTTGGTTGTAATTTTGGTGACAAAAAACAGTTTAAGAAGAATGTGGTTATGTCTTTGGCAGGTGCCATGGTACACATACAAATAGTGCAACATGGCTCGATCTGGAAGAAGAAGAAGAAGGTGGTTGTGATGACTATACAGTTGTTGACCTTTTGAAATTTACAAATTGAAAATAAGATGACGTTTTATAATAACCAATGTATGTTTTCTGTTATTTTCAAGTTCATTTGGCATTAAACACTAATTTACACCAGTAAAATGCTTTTTTTTTTTGTGTGCGTCTTTTACACCTCTAGTAATGCAGAAACTATTAGTCCTACAGAAAAAATTAATAGGAGTTTTTTTTGTAGGAAATTCAATGTACTTTAATTTTTTACTGGGAAACAGTTTTGTTAGAAGCCATGGTTTTTGAGTTATTCAAGGAAAAAAAATGAACAAGTGCCCTTTAATCCCCACCCCAATGCTCACACCCTACAGGTCCGGATTTTTAGTATGTTGTTCATGACACTTCGCCCTACCATTCTACAAAAACTTGCGACTACACAATTTTTTTTCCCCTAATTTTCCTTCGTTGACTGGGCTAGTTGTAGGAAATGTCAGAATAGCTGAATGTCACTTCAAAGTTTCCTGAATAATTCTAACAATTTTTTTTGTGCATCACAATGTGTACATGCCTCACTACTAACCCTGTAAGAGAGGACAGGCTATCATTGCTACTTAATTTTGTTTGTCAGTAAATGTCATAAGGCTTGCCATTTACAAGATGGAGAAAACTACATACCTATCTTTGGATAGGTGGCATTTATTGTGAAGCTGGTGAGCAAACACACAAAAATAAGCATGTAACAAGTTTCAACAAAAGACTGACATAGTGTCTCCGTATAAATATAGTGGAAGTAACAAATCGTACATAAAGTAATAACGCTATTTTGCTTACCTACTGAGTAATAATGTCCATTACAATCATAAGGATTATTTAATAAATAATAATAATTCACCTTTTATTTTAATTTATGACTGTACTTATGAAGTAGCATCCATATCAATGGGGATTGCTGGCTTGGAGCACATTACTCCAAAAATAACTCAACTTAATATTCTCATTTTACTATTTAAAAAAACAATAATAATAATAAGAGAAGTGAAGTAGCACTATGTGTTTGAAGCTGATAAACACTAAATTCAAAGATAGGAACTATCTTCACAAGAGAAATTAGTAAATTTTGTAAGGGATAGTTCCTTTACAACAAGATGACAGTACACTGCTCAGATTTCAAGTCAGCTACACAAAATTATGCAAGAAAATTCATTATCGTAACAAGGTCTAGTGTTGCATGAACTTTTCAGACCTAATCCGATTGTTTATGTGTTAACTTTCGGCAAATCAGTGCGTCTTTATTTGAAAAAAAAATAGTGTTCCCTGACACTAAAGGAAAATTGTCAAACGTTCAGTAGAGTGGTTCCAGTCTTACCTGGAAAAAAGGGTCTGAAAGATAGGGATATTTCACGTCTGCTGATGAAAAATTCTTGGTAAAACAACTGTCAAAGATGACACGTATAAACATGGGTGTACCAGCATATTGCGTTTGATTCTGGTTTCAAAGGATATTGAAGGTTCAATTCTATTTTTAATGGTTATCAATGACTTTCCAGACAGTCTGAAACATGAAGACGCAATCGTCTTTGCTGAGGACAGCAACATCACAGCGACTGATAAAACACCGGAACTCTTACTAGTGAAAGCAAAGAAAACATTCAAGGATGTTTATGATTGGGCTTTATGCAGCAAACTAATGCTGGACTAAAGAGTATGTACTCATACATAAAGAGAAGAAATAACTCTGCCACATTAAGCATAGATGATAAATCTACATATTGTGTAACAAATACGAAGTGTTCAGGGGTGAATATAGCGAGTCAATTAATGTGGAATGAACACACAAAGTTACTGGCAAAAAGAATCTCATCAGCAGGTTATGATCATTTCAATGATTTCTTTATTAATTTGTGAACAATTTACACTGTAGGGATTTCATAATTCAAAACATTGAAAAATTAACAGCTTAAAATTAATCTGACAAGAAGAAGGGACCGGTTGGTAGGACATGTTCTGAGGCATCAAGGGATCACAAATTTAGCATTGGAGGGCAGTGTGGAGGGTAAAAATCGTTGAGGGAGACCAAGAGATGAATACACTAAGCAGATTCAGAAGGATGAAGGTTGCAGTAAGTACTGGGAGGTGAAGAAGCTTTCACAGGATAGAGTAGCATGAAGAGCTGCATCAAACCAGTCTTAGGACTGAAGACAACAACAACATAGTAGTCATGAATGACTTTTCATTTAATCTAATTACATTTGTTTTTTAACCTGAGTTAACTATTATTACTATAAATAATACAGTACTACTTAAATAAGGTAACCTATTTCAATTCTGGTACTCCATTATGACACAAAAACTTTTATTTCATAAATAATCTTTTAGTTCTGTTTGGAAACAGCAAATAGTTTCTATGTCTTTTATATGTTGTGGTACTTTATTACATAATTTGATGCCAATGCACAATAAACTCTGCTGAGCTTTAACCTTATTTTTTTCTGTTCCAGATGCAAATTATAACTGTTTCTAGTTTTAAAATCAAGTACTAAACAACTTTAACATAGTAGTCAATATATTGTTTTTACATACATAAAACACTAAAATATACTGACAAGGAAAAATTAATATTTGCAGCATTTTAAAAAGTTTGAGGCAATGACCCATGCTTCCACTCATGGTCATTATACATAATGCTCGTTTCTGCTGCCTGAATAGAGCTTTAATATTTTTTCTGTTCACTCCCCAAAATGTTATGGCATAACTAATAACAGAATGAATATAAGCAAAATGTACCGATTCGATGCATGAAACATCACACACAGATGTAAAAATTAGCAGGCAACAGCATCTGTAGAGGGTCCATTGATAAGTATTTTTACATGCTCATCCCACTTTAACTGACAGTCAACACGCATTTCCGAAAATTTTGCGCTTTCCACACACAGTATAAATTCACTATTTATTTTCAGGTAATTCAAATCTGTTTTTTTTTTTATGTATGGGTTGATATTGCTTGTTTTCTTTGTATTAAGTGTGACTTTATTGTTTATTGCCCACTTATAGACACTCTTAAGAGTTTCATCAGCTTTCTCTCTTAGTGCTTCTTGCAACTTGTCGGTAATCAGTATGTTAGAGTCATCTGCAAACAATATTGTTTGCCCACATTTGATACTTTGTGATAAATCATTAATGAACATAAGGTACAGTACTGGACCTAGCACACTATCCTGTGGTAAGCCTATAATTATATATTTAGAGTCAAGAGTATGTTCTTCAATATATTTACAGCTACTTGATAAATGTGTAACCTCAGTTAACTGTATTCTATTTTATAGATATGACAAACTATTTTTTCACCAGCCCCCTTATTCCCAATTCATCTAGTTTAATTAACAGTAATTTGTGGTTGACTGTGTCAAATACTTTAGTTAGACTGAGGACTATACAAGGTATATAGTTCACTGTACCCAATGCTTCTACAACACGTTTTGAGAGATACACAATTGTCAATTCGGTACCTTTTGGAAAGGAGGTTGTATTTATTTAAATAGTTAATAAATCTATCTTTCACAATAGTATTTATTATTTTTGCAAAGCACGAGAGTAGTGAAAGTGGCCTTCAATAGTATATATCTTCCATGTCACTTTTTGAAGAGAGGCAGTAATTTAGCATACTTTAAGTAGTTAGGAAAGCAACACTATTTGAACATATGTTTTATTATGTCAACTAACTGTGATGTTAGGCTCCCTGTACAGTCCTTAAGACAAGCTGGAACAGCATACAAACCTGCTGAAATTTTATTTTTCAGTCTGTTAACTGGTGGTGCTGACAGGTGTGAATATTCTGAACTATCATTTTAATAAGTCAATGTTTCAAAATACTAATACGAATTCTGTACAGAAGAATGAAAGAAATTATAGAACCCGACCTCAAGGAACATCAGTTTGGATTCCGGAGAAAGTAGGTACACGCGAGGCAATATTAACCCTACGACTTCTCATATGAGATACATTAAGGAAACACAAATCTGTGTTTGCACCATTAGTAGACTTAGAAAAAGCTTTTGACAACATTGACTTGAATACTCTCTTTGAAATTCTGAAGGTAACATGGGCACAAAACAGGGAGCAAAGGCTATTTACAACTTGTACAGAAACCAGATGGCAGTTATAAGAGTAAGAGGACATGAAAGGAAAGCAGTGGTTGGGGAGGGAGTGATGTACTACAGAAGGATGTTGAAGATTAGATGGATAGGTCATTTAACTAATGATGAAGTACTGAATGGAATTGGGGAGATAGGAAATTTGTCACACAACTTAACCAAAAGAAGGGATCAGTTGATAGAACACATGTTGATACATCAAGGGATCGCCATATTGGTATTGGAGGGGAGTGAGTGAGTAAGTGAGTGAGAGTGAGTTTTTGTGTGTGTGTGTGTGTGTGTGGGGAGGGGGGGGGGGGGAGGAAATGGGAGCAAAGATTACAGAGCGAGACCAAGAGATGAATAGAGTAAGCAGATTCAGAAGGATGTAGAGTTAACTAATTATTCAGAGATAAAGATGCTTGGACAAGATAGAGTACCATTTAGTGCTGTATCAAACCAGCCTTTGGGCTGAAGACAACAACAACTGCTCTATAGACTTACTATTTTGTTGTGGGCAGTAACAGCTTTGAATGCAGTAAACTTTTTGACATAAGGGGCTGTTTGAAATTTTTCTTGTAATTTTGTTCCTCTGCTGCTAAAGTAGTTATTTATATAGTTTGCAAAGGTTTTGGAGCTATTAGGGTCCGTTGTCTTGGATATGTATGTTTGTTTTATTCATCTTTCTGGTACCTGTGTCCTCCTTTACAATATTCCACATGCTTTGTTTTTGTTTTCAGCCGAGAGTATTTGGAATTGTGAGCCCTCTTTGCTGTAAGCAGAACTTTCATGTTTGTTTCCCTATCCTGTTTGTAAAAGTGTGAGAAATCTGTATTAGATTGGCTGTTTTTTATGGACGTGAGGTACTTCAGTGTTTGGGGTGATTTTTTTATGCCCTTTGTTGTCCATATGTTTTGTTCCACTGATGATAATGGATTTTAGCAAAAGTATCTTTGAATTTTAGTTTGAACAATGTACTGAATTTTTTAAATTTATCATTTGCATCTACCTCTGTGTATACTACTCCCATGTTTGATTTGCTATTTGTTTGAAAAATTCATACCTTTTTGGTTTAGAAAATATTCATTTACAAATATGGATTTTCAATGTTTTTGCTGTGGTCACTTCCATATTTACAGTTTGACTTGAAGTGGTCATATAACCCTAGCTCTCCTACACCCACACTACAGTATTCTTTGTCTAAATTTCTTAAAACATGATCAATAACTGTTACTAATTGGTCTGTTATTCTTGTTGCTAACCACTGACACTAAATTGAAACTGACTGGTGCTTAAGAATAAATTACAGGTAGTATCAGGATTCAGTGTATTTATATTTAGGTCTCCATATGTGAGGATCTTGTCCTTTGGAGTAGGTATCATATCAAGACCCTATTGAGTCTAAACAAAAATATATTTCTCTCCCCACTAGGAGATTTGTACACACATACAATAGTCAATTTTCTACACTTAAATTGGTCCCTTAATTTATTGCTGACAACTCAAAATGCTTCTCTTCACTGACGGCACATAGATCACTCTTGAACTGTCTGCCCCCAGTAGCTGAGTGGTCAGAGCAACAGACTGTCAATCTTAAGGAGCCCGGCTTCGATTCCCGGCTGGATCTGAGATTTTCTTCACTCAGGGACTGGGTGTTGTGTGGTCTTAATCATAATCATTTCATCCCCATCGATGTGCAAGTCACCGAAGTGGCGTCAAATCGAAAGACTTGCACCCAGCATCTGACAGAAGGTCCTAGTCACACAACATTTACATTTACTCTTGAATGAAACGGACACTTCTGTTTTACATAAATACAACTACCTCCATATTTCTTAGATGTTCTGCTGTATGCACATGCTAAATCTTAAGACTTTAAGATTACATGATTAATTTCTGATTCTTTGCACCAATGTTCTGTGATAAGAACAACACAGATGTCTAAATCCTCTAGCTCAAACTCTGACTGTTGCACTTTGTTGGGCACTGAATATTGTGATGAGAATTGTTAATTTATCACTACTACATTTAATATTTTCTCATCTCTGTTTTTTTGTCATTGTGAATGAGTTTAAGTACTTTGTCATTTCAATTTCATTCATGTATTTCCTTTTCACAAGACATTTTTGATTTAACACTCTCTTCAGAACAAACCAGTTTCCATTTTTTAAATTATTTTACATATGTTCATGAGCATTTTGCCAAACATCATTACACCTAGTCGAAGTACATGCCACCCCTTCTCAGACATCTGTCACTTAGAAATTTCTTTGGGTGAAGGAATTGAAGTTCTATCATCAGTTTGTAACAGTCATTGTCTTGTGGCAACATTCCTATATACATTCAATTCTTGGCCATGGGACTTTTTACTATAGATTGAAGGTACAAGATGGACATGACTTTTAAACTTGCAAAAAAGGGACTATAAAAGACCTATGATGCGCAACAGTAATGTCTTATTCTCCTGAGCTCAACATCCTACTTACCATAGGAAGATGCCGACTCAGTTTCTTAGGTAGCCTGTTGGGAGACACGAAGATATGCATTGGACTTAGCTGCATGTTCATGGGCCCAGAGTAAGCTTTCTAAATAGACTGGAGTTAATGGAACGGGCATAGCAGCATGCCCAAGGTCCAGCAGTCATTAGTGGATGTTCTTACTGCACAGTAAAATTATGTTTTGTTTTATGTTATATGGAGCAAATTGTGCATAAATTAAAGGACATTGTACAATTGAAACCAACCAAATTAGGCAATGTACTTGTTAAGACACTGAGCTCATATTACAGTGGATGGAGTTTGCTCTGTCCGGCCATCCCAATTTAGGTTTCCACAAATTATTTCAGGCAAATGCTGGGATGGTTCCTTCAACAGGATCACTGCTAATTAAATATCCTCGCCTCATAGAAGCATACTTACATACTATTTGTGTGTGTTTATTTTGATCTATGTATTTTTATTGTATAACAACAACAAATCCTATATCACTGAGATATGATCCCTGTGCGAATAAATAATCCAAATCACATATAAACTCAATAACCACGACATTTTCAGAAGTTAAGTGATAGTCTGTCAACAACCTTATACAAGTACACGTTATTTCAAGACACAGTTTCACCTTCAGGGAATCAGGTGGCAACCGTTAACTTTCTAAAAGTCCAGAAATCCCAAGTTTCATTATAAGTATTATTTAAATATATGTATTATGTTATGGAACATTTATGAGTAAATCATGCTTGTCTATATAGGAGTGACAAGCTACAAGTGAAGAGAGGAGATTTTGAAATATGCAGCTTTCAGGCAGTTGGACTGAAATCTCATGTACATACATAATTATCAATTAATGAATGAACCCAAGAATTGTGGCAGGAACTGCGAACTGTCATACAGATTTCCATGCAATTTTAAAACTCTACTTATTGTCTGTTAGAAATTTTACGCAGTTGGGGAGGAGTGAACAATTTTTTTTATTTGCAGAATTGAGATCTTTGAATACACTACAATTTACGGATATCACATTTTTTCCATGCCTTTATGAATGTCACTGTTTTTAAACTGAGAGCAGTTGTTAACAACATTAGAGAGGAGTAACTACACTACAACAAAACGAGAAAATCCAATTCAGAAAACTGTTAAACTGTGCCTAACAAGGGTTAAATGACCCCCCCTCCCCCCCCACACACACACACAAAACTTCACCCAACCAACAACTCTTACCTCCTCTAAGAACAAACCAATTGCTCCTAAAACTAGAAGTGTTGCACCTGATTTTTGTTTCTACCAGCAATGCTGGATATGTGCTGCCTCAAAGTAAATATGTGCTCCTTGTAAAAATGTTGTAAGGCTGTTGTCAGTAGGCCTATGCATAAACTGTCTATAAGATACCTCTAGCTGCTGCATATTTTCTGCAATGAACATTCACGTAAGCACTGAGCTGCACAACATAATTATCCCACCAATAAAACAACTAATACACTTGGGCTACATGTACCTATAATGTATAACCCCACTCAAGACCTTACAAACATTTCAGTTTGAAATTATATACTGTTAATAAGGTAACAGTAACAATAATGTCCTTGATGTGCAGTAGACACTACTAAACTTTTAAGTAATAAAGTATGGAACACAAAAAATTGTATAAATTAAAATGAAGTACAAATGTTTCTCTCAGGAAACTGAATGGAAGCTCTAACTGCAATGCACTCATGTCACTTTGATTTCCTGGCACACACCATGCTAAAGGTTTCTACATAATAAATCTTTCAAAGTTATATTTGCTGAAATTTCTGGAAACGCACGCCTTATGTGAATACTCAATATGCTGCCGTTCACAAGTACTATGTAGCTTTTATACAATTAGCATTTAACAATGTAACAGCTATGCTGAATGAGAGATATGATAACGTGTGACACAGTCTTCAGTCACCTGTGGCTAGTTGTTCTTGTAACTCAGAGCTCTGTTTAACTAGTTAACGGCTCAACAATTGCTCGTAGGTATGAAATAAGTGACACCAAATATAGTTTCCGTATTCTACTTGCTCTCCTGCGTAGCAACGGGACGATTCAGATAGCATACTGGCAACAGGAATAGTTATGAAGCTCAGCGGAAGCAGACCCGCATTTCAGTAACCAAACGTCATGCATCTTCCCTTAGTAAAACACGTAAAACGTCTTGCTAATACGGAAATATTAACGTGGTCTGCTATAATCCAAGTTAAGTTCTGATTAGATACGTACAATATCATCATTAAATATGTAGCAGCTGTACATTTAGTTTTTCACTCTACGTTGATGTCACAGAATAAACATATCAAACCGATGATCCAAGGATAAAGGTGTCACTTGGCATAAATTGCTCACTGACGAGATTCCCACATCAGTGTGTCCCTATACCACCTACATTTTTCGACGTTCTGTTATCTGCTAAACTTTTGTAACAAATGACGTAAAATAATCAAGCACATCAAAACTGTGATAAATTACTGTATGCCAGCTTTAGATAATAATGAAAGTAATTATAAGAACTGTCGTGAGCTTACCATATGACAGCTTTCATGACATTATAAGCAGCACGACTTACTACAGCTATTTCATCTTTCGTAGGTGTTGGGTACAAACATGCACGCGCAAAATGTGATCACATGTCTATTTTTTAAATACTTTCTTTATTTTCCTTAAACGTCACAAACAAATCATGCTCCACTAACTCAAAATTTTACACCTAATCTGCATTATTAGCGAGGTCCGTATTCTTGTTAGTCACTGATTATTTGACAGTCAAATCATGTCTTTGCAGCAGCGATGTTACGAGTGTAATGTGAGACACTTCTTGCGTAAATTTTCCGTCGAGGGTGACTGTATGCCAGATATTGCAAAGCAGAGTTTCTTTTTTGCTCAGTAACTTTATTAAGTCCCTCAAAAGTATAGAAGAACAATATTACGGATTCGGATTTTCATACAGAGGGCAGTATTAAACACAAACTCGATACCTGAAATAATTTGGTTTCAATAATTGCCAGAACAGCACTGATAATTGCCATTTGAAGTTACAGAAGAGTAAATTGGCATCATCGAAACTATTTTGTTAAAAAAAGATATTTCCGTTATTAGTAACCGAAATTGGAATACATAGTTCCTTGACTTGCTATATATCTCATCTCAAGTATGAGAATATACATATCACACATAAATGAAATACACTGTATAAAAAAGGACACAGTCAATCATGTTATGATAGTCGCCAATGAAATAAAAAATTATGTTACACATGTTTTAATAACGCCCTGTCACTTTTTTAACTACTAGTGTGACAAGATCAAATATTACGACACCTCCTATAAATGTTCATAAATTACAAACCAATGTTCTTAATGTACATTATCTATTCTGTGTCACTATAACCTCTAGTTACCATTGGGTATTTCTGCTTTTTCCACTGTGAAATTTTCACACATCTCTAACTTTTTCTACTATTATTATTATACTTATTCATCTTCAAGTCGTTGTGAATAGTGGTATTCACCTAACCACTTAATTAAGTAGTTTACAGGTTGGAACTTTCTACAGAAATATTTGTATCTAAGACAAATATAAATATCTTAACCATTTTAATCAAATTACGTACATCTACATACATTCAGAATCATATGATGAAGTCTTTTAGTTACCTCAAAAGATGCACTGAAAATTGTTTTTGCTGAAATTTATGAAATGAAGCCTTTCTATATACTTCTCCAGCTAAATAATTTCATTGCCATGTTTCATAATTATCAAATTCGCTGACAAATGCTAAAAATTCCCTACCCTTCCATAATATCCATAATGCCTCTGAAAAAACTGATTGTTGTCCTTATTTCTGTTTTGTTAAGTTAAATAATTGTTTTGTTACGCCAAATCACATTTATACTTCTGCTATTCTTGAACATTTTTTTTTGTAAATCAGTGTATTCGAGTCCTTTCATGAAAGGAGCTGTTCTTACTTGTAGTAACGCTGTTTGTGATTTTAGCAAGTGGTATGGCAATGATTTTGTAAACATAAAACATACTAGTAGTTTATTCATGTTTAGCTCAAAGGGCCAATCCGCAGTGTTTACTTAGGAGAGGAAGAACTTCTTAGCTGAGATCACTGCAAAAAACTTCATTGTAGATAACCAGTTTCGGTAAAGCTAAGTTACAATCTTTAGATCTGGAAGTGCTACAAATTGTTACATAAATATGGGAACATTAACCCATATATGAACCAAATGACAACATACGATCATAAAGGTTATTACAAGCATCTCATATCAGCTACACACCAAATCATTCCATTGAATTTACACATACAGAAAACGTGAAATGAGAGATGCATTAGCATGTCAGAATTAAAATTACTATGTGCGCCACAATTCGCCAAAACATTGGTACTTGCAGTTTTGTAATGATATAAACCAAGTATCGTAAACATGATGTTTAGGGTTCCTTAGCAGTATTCTGTCATGAAGAAGTCATCAACAATATTTTATAAGATTAGAGATTAGATTAGAATAGTACTTGTTCCATCGATCATCAATACAACACTTCGTAATGATGTGGAACGTGTCAGGTAAATAAAAGGTGCCTGTACATGACATTAAATTTTACAAAATATTACATGACACTTAGTATTTTCAATTATTTGGGGGTGGGGAGTGTGGAAATTACCCACTTACTATATCCAAAAATTTATCTAATGAGTAGAATAAACACTCCAGAATAATTTATATATGTATATTTGGAATCATGGTTATTTTTAAATTGCATATTTGACTTTTACTGATGGAATCTATGTACTGCAGCGACACCTGATGTGCTTGTGGGCAGTTTGTCTCATGCATTGCTTATTGATAGCTAATCTTGTGAAACCCTGTTAGGCATGATGTGTTATATCATGGGAACGATGTTTTCGCAAACTGTGGTGCACACAATAATCTTAATTTTGAAGTACCAGCGCATATCTCGTTTCACGTACATGGAATTTCAATGGAAGAATTTTGTGTGTAGCTGGCAGAAGACGTTTGTAGTAAGTGTATTTTTATTTTTTCATATATGGTGAGAATATCCACCAGTAATATCATTTTAATTGATCCTTTAATTCTCATTAAGCGCATTTCTTGCATAAATGTATTTGCCTTTAATTGTAAAACAGTAATGCCCGCCACTGTGATGTCATATATACACTGATAAGCCAAAATCATCAGCATTGTCCACCAAGAGTTTGAATGTCACCTGGAGGCATTGCAGGCACCTGATGCATTAAGGAAAGGGCATAAGCAGAGCAGAGAGAAATGGGGAATCATTATAGCGACGATATTGGCCATAAATAGGGAAATACACTGACATAAACGAGTTTGTCAAAGGGCAGATTGTTGTGGTGCTGCATCTGGGAACGAGCATCTCAGAATGGATGAAAGAGACTTATGCCTGGGGACTGCAAATCATGTAGCCGATCGGGTGAACTCGGCTAACTTCGGTTTGGCAGACTTCAGGTCTGCAGACGAAGAGCTCCCGCTACAACCTGGCTACCATAGCCGACCAGCTGTTTCTAAAGAATGCCGCCCCTGAATTTATCCATCAACTACGAGGATCAAAAACAAATTCCGCGAATGTAAGAGAATGTGCACCGAAACGTTTGACTATTTCGTCAGTGAAGTGAAGACACGTATTTCTTAGCTGACCACAAACTCTCAATAGCCGACAAATATATAAGACCGCTTAAGTGTTTAAGTAAGAAAAATGTGAAACACTTCTCTCGAGACATAGGTAGCGTAGGGGAAGCGTCTGCCAATTCTGTGCTGCACTTTGAAGTAGCGATCTAGTGTGGAATCGATCATGGTCAAAAAATTTTAATTCTTTACGTTGTAATCCTTATTATATTTTCTATGTCCAAAGTTTTATCCATAGTTTTTAGAGTGCATCTCAAAGTATATTTGTCAGTACTTTTGATACCCCTTATTTGCTGTACATGAAGTCATGCATCATTCATGGCGTCTGAGATGTATCTTTAATCTATTTATTTCTTACTTTTAGATAATAAATCATTTCACAAAACGTTTGAGCGAATTCATTTATTTTTTATTTTCAAGTTTTAATCAGAAAGTATGATCTTATTCACTCCTCAATTGCTGTCCTAGGGTCTGTTTTTCTCGGAATGCCCTAAATTTAAAACTTGATTCGAAGGAAGCCTTTTCGGCATCGCTATTTCATAATCCTGAGGTGAAGTATTTATTAATATGTTGTACTGGACTGAAGAGTCAGAAATAGCTGGCAGGCTTTATGAAATAAGTTAATTAGCGTAATGAGTCTATTATTAGAGTCAGATTTTACATTACCTGTTGGTACTCGAAATATTTTAAAAAGTGGGAGTTCTGTTTCTATAATCTCAGTAGTAGTGACATAAGAAATTTACTCGCTACAGATATTTCGGGTTTATTTATTACTTTTTTTTTTTACGAAATTGCTAGTTAAGTGCAAACTGTGTTTACAGGAATTTACGAGTATTTTAGTATAACAGTGCAAGTTCATAACATTAATTGCCTGGGTGCTCTGATTGCCATTTGTGTTCTTTGATGATAAATAAAAATGTGAAAATCATCACTGCTAATGATAAAGGCTTTAAAAAGCAAAGGAAACCGTCAAAGCACAATTTATATGTGGTTTGAACCATGGTATCTTTTTTTGATAAGATTTGTAATCTTAAATGCCTCAGATATGCAATTTAAATTGCACGTAAGACATTCTGTATCAGATTGTTCAAATATCTATTAAAATTTCATCAGTTACCATTTTGATGAAATTTTGTTTGCATTGCATGACAAGCCTAAAGTTTGGTATGTGGGTATATCATTGTCAACATAATTCTTTAATGTCAACATTTGATACATCCACAATTATATTCAAGGAGAATGATTTTGAAATATAATCAGTAGTGTGGCCTTGTAGATGAAACAAATCTATACTCGGTAGCTTCTCAGCTGAGTTTCATTCTTCCATACTTTGCAAACCAGTGAAGTGTATGACAGAGGTTAAGTCCTCTGTGCTGATTATTAGATTTTTCCCCACTCCATTTGCGTATGGAGTGCCTCTTTAAAAAACCTCCAAGAGTGCTGTAAAAAATTTGCAGATATGTATTGGTATATACAATAGAATGAAGAATTGCCCACCTTTTGATATGTATTTCATCAATCAGAAATGGAGAGGCTAAGGAGGTAATTGATCTTGCTCCTCATCTCCAAAATATGAGAAAAACATCAGTACAGCAGTCAGTAAAAATATGTTTTATGTGTTTTGAATTCAAGCATAATAGGGTTCAAAACATTCACTCAAAAACTGTGTATTGTCTCTATTCCAAGTCTCAACATTAAAGGCTCAAGACCCCTCCTGCAAAGTGTATATCAGTCACTGCTCAATCCCTCATATTAATGTGTTGGTAATATTCCAGTGACAGTATTTCTTCTTTCTGAGGTGTCAGGCTTCATGATTGGCTCATACATTTTTTCCCGTTTCCTTTTGGTGGACACAAACCTTTTCTGAGGCTCAAATTGAGAAACTTTACTTGATGAAAGGGCAGGTAATTTAATTGATGTAGATTGCATAGCTTGAAGAGTGGGCATCAGAGGGGGAAGACATTTGCTGATGACTTCACATGCCTCTTCAGATGTGGCTTCATTCAAACATAGATTAAACTGTTGCAAAAACTTTTCTCGCTTGTGTTCCAGTGTTTTAAAGTGTTTCAATGTGACAGGGTTTTGCAGCGCCTTTATTATTATGTTCTGATTATCGCCACTACCTGGCTCACAGACATTCAAGTCAGTGTCCGAGCACTCAGGTTCACTGCCAACTTTTGAGCTGTAAATGTGCAAACTAAATGAATATGTTTGCACATGAATTTGATAGCTGAATCAACAAAACTACAGATACATTCAGGAATGCAAGCTTTGCAATCAGAGCAACGTAGCTCACATTTGCATAGACTGTCTTGCATTTTTTTTTTACAATGTATGTCTCCTCATTGTTTGCTGATACTACTTCCCACTCTCTATCTCCACAAATAACATTTCCAGGTTTCAACTGCTCTGATGATATATGCTGTTGCCAATGGTTGATAATTTGGTCGTCAGTTTTCTTTTGTCCATATGAATCATCCTATCACCCAACTTGTCTTGCGAGTAGTGCATAAGTGTGTGGATGGCCACATCCAGTAGCTTTGGCTTCTTTCCCTAACAAATATACGTGTTTGATCAAACTGTGCATTCTTTCTAAATGCATGTTGATGTTCGGAGTGTTGTGCTGTCGCTAACAATATGCCCAATTAGTAGATGTAGCCTTGTAGGTTTTTTCAAAATACATCCCACATTCCGTAAGGGCCAGTTCTGTTTTCATGTAGTGTATAGCCTCTTCTAAATTCCCTGAAAACTTTCTCAGTTGTTGTACTCTATTAATGTTCTAATTAGCTTATACACTTGCTCTTGATTTTCGTGTCCCTTTACCCCACACAGATTTTTTTCTCCACACTCTGTCAACATGCCATGAACAGAAAAATCTGTGCTTGGGTCGAGTCATTATTTTGCACCAGGCATTCAAAAATACATCTGCCATGTCAGACATCAACACATTTGTATGTACTGGGACTTGCAGTGTGTTTCTTGTGACAGTTAAAAAGCTTCCGTAACTGGAAGATCTCCTCTATTGCAAAATATGAATGAACATGAAAATCCCTGCCATAACTCGTCTAACACCAATAAAGTTGTCAATTCGAACCCATAGTCATTTAAACCATGGGTGCTGTCCATACAAGCACAGATACCTCCAAATTTTAGCAACATATCTGTTTCAGCTTCGTTCATTATTATTAAAATGAAATCTTTATTTCGCAGATTGTATTCTTGTGGTGCAATACCTTGTGGTTCGTAGTACTGGACAACAGATCCTGTTTCCTGCATCTCCCTCACCCACGATTCCACACCAGTACAATCGTTTTTATGTCTTATAGGCTCTGACTTCAGGTTGTAACTTTGTGCTACATTGTGGATATCTTTTCTTGACAGCAAGTTATGACGCTGCGAACCACTATCTTGAATCGGTTATCGAAGGGAGTTGAGAATGCGATCAAATAGAATTTTCATAGCAATTTTCTTTGCTATTTCCTCTCTTTCAAATTTCGAAAGCCTCAACCGGCCCATCTCCTGCTGATGACCCACATGTGTGCTACAAAAGATAACTTTCACTAGGCCTGATTGATAAAGTGTCACATCCAGTCTAGATGAGCAGTGACCACCAATTTTATTACTGCCCATTAGTTTTAAGTTTCGCTCATTGCTTCCATGGGGTTTGTAATTTCCGTCACCGTGGCACTTATGATATAACTTACTGCTTCCATCAGCACTTTTAGTACATTGTCCTCGTGCATGTACAAATTCGTTCACAGTATCTTTTTCTAATTAACGTTTCCATTTATAAAATTTACTTTGATCACAAAATTCATGATTTTCTTCGCAGATAACTAGATCATGGAGCAATGAATAACGTTGAAGCATTTCGTTTCTATTTGAGTTGCCAAACTCACATAAAGCACACAGTACTATATTTTTGCATTCTGTTTTATGTTCAGCATTATCATGACACTTTAGAGAATCTGCTCTAGGAGTGGAATACCCGCACAGAACACACGTAAATTTTTCACTAACAGCAGCCAGGTGCTTGCAGCAGATGTGGCGATATAAGTTTCTATTGTTGCAATTGTATTCCTCGATATTTCTAATGAGAACCGGACCAAACAATAACAATAACAATAAGAACAACACAGTAACAACAACAAAAACAATCGAGGTAACGAACAGTACACACAAGACTCAGACGAAAGTAACAGGGACTGTGAAGTGTATACTGTCAAACTTTTACCGTCTGCCACTAGAAGCACTACGAATGCAGCAGACCCGAAGTCAACCGAACGGAAGTTAGCGCAGTTCACCCGAAGGGCTCCACAATTTGCAGTCCCCAGACGTAAGTGCAAAAGAGGTCGGCTGTTCACATGCAACTGTCGAGCACCTATGGAAAAGCGGACAAAGGACAGTAAAACAACGAGGAGGTGACAAGGTGTTGGACGTCTATGTCGTATCACAGAACGGGAGTGCTAGGAGGCTTTCCCACTCTCTAAAGCAGGATAGGCTGTGATCTGTAGTATATCTGATGACAGAGTACAGTGTTTGTTGCAGGCACAAATGTTTCATAATACGCCATTCAGCACACATTGTTGATCATGGGACTCTGCAGTAGACAACCTTTTGGATTGCCATGCTGGCCCAACAACATTGTCAGTTATCACTGCAATGGACGTGGGATTATCGAGATTGGACACTTGATCAACAGAAACGTGTTGCCAGGTCAGATGAATCACAAATGTTGTCATGCACTGCAACACTGGCACAGGCTGGTAGGGGCAGTATTATTGTTTGGGGGATATTCACCAGGGCTTCCATGGGAACGGTGCTAGTAACAGAAGGTACCATGACAGCTGTGGACCATGTGAGCACCATTGTGGACCACCTGTATCAGTATGTGACTGATGTCTTCATGGGGGGGGCGATGGTATCTTCTAGTAGGATAACTGTCCATGCCACAAGCCAGAATCGTGTGCCATTAATTTGAGGAGCATGGTAGTGAACTCATTATGATGTCTAGGCGCCAAGTAGGTCCGATCTGAACCTGGTGGAACGCATCTAGGATACCACTGGGCACCAGCTTCACACCTGCAAACCACCAGCCTGTAATTAATGGTTACTCTGTGGCCCATGCATAGTCATCTCATGACACACACCTCTGTAAACCTACCTAATACTTGTCTAATCCAGACCACACAGAACTGCTGCTGTATTGAGTTCCAAATGCAGACCAATGCACTATTAAGTAATGTTTTGACTATATGAGAGTATATCGATTCGTGAATAAATACATGATAAATTTTTGTTTTAGTTAGAAGATGTTCAGAAGAGTATAGCAGTATAAAGTGACTAGGAATATATAAAATGAAGAAGGTTATTGTTACATAAATCTGAATTAATGAATAGCCATCAAACAAAGTGGAAATGTGAAAGTATATGCCACCTTTGTTCTTTGACAACAAAACGTGTAATATTATCATTTTTATGAGATCAAATAGTACAGTATAATTAGTTTCAGGTAAGGAGTTTCATACACTCCATAGGTTTTAAATGCTACTGTAGTGAGTGCAATCTGGCAGACTGCACAGCTGAGTGGAATAGTGCATAAATGTTAAGGGTGATGACTATAATTTTTTTAATCCATAAGAAGCCACAAACATACTGGCAAGAAGGGAAGAATCTTTCTCTGATTCTTCGGAGTGAGGGTTTGATTTCATGTCCTCTTTAGCAGAATACTTTAACAGGTAACATTAATTGTAGCAAAATGCAGAGGCTGCAGCACATGTGTCTTGTTATTTATAATAATTGCCTACAGTTTCAATATGCCTACGTATGTTGCTAAAGTGTTATAGTTTTTTGTTAATTCTATTTCAGTTACCAATTGTGATAACTCAAATAAACGTCATGAGCAATCATATATGGTTACAGTAAGCAGACCTTACTGAGAGTCACAGATATACTTTATCGATAAATAATCAGTTAACTCCACAAAACTGAAGAGAAACATAGGCACCATCAATTAAAACTTCTGATTCATTTCAATACATAAACCTAACAACAATGTATATTCATATGAGATATATTAGCACATTTCTGATTAGCTAAAAAATTTATTGACAGGTAGAACACTGCCTGCTACTATGTATGGAATGAACTCTGCTCTCTGGAATCAAAAGGACTCCAAAACACATACAAAAATGAAGTAGCCTACTGCAACGAGTACACTAAAATATCTCTTTTTTTAGATGTCAGTTTGTGTAGTTACATCTCTTTATGCTGTTAAAAGAAGACTGAGTATTTTCCAGAAGCATACTATCCACTTTAGTGCTATAAACAAAGCTAAAATCCTATTGGAGTAGAAAGAAGTGTTCAGCATCAGATAAACTGCCTATGCACCTGGTTGTGGTACATTGATGTGGTACATCCAAGGTCATGAAGTAATCCGATACTGATCACGTAGTCATTGGGCTATTGTATGTGGTGCAATGAAGATCAGAACTTAATAAGATTCTCCCCCCCCCTCCCACCCTATGCATTTTGGACAATTGTGTGACATCGAATTGGTGGGAAAGTGAAGGTCACTCCCTCCCCTCTGGACCAACAAGATTCAAGCTCCCCCTCCCAGTTTTGTTAGTAGAGAAATTGCATGTACTTTGTTATTTGAGGTCCAGCTAAAAATTTATTGACAGGTAGAACACTGCCTGCTACTATGTATGGAATGAACTCTGCTCTCTGGAATCAAAAGGACTCCAAAACACATACAAAAATGAAGTAGCCTACTGCAACGAGTACACCAAAATATCTCTTTTTTTAGATGTCAGTTTGTGTAGTTACATCTCTTTATGCTGTTAAAAGAAGACTGTGTATTTTCCAGAAGCATACTATACACTTTAGTGCTATAAACAAAGCTAAAATCCTATTGGAGTAGAAAGAAGTGTTCAGCAGCAGATAAACTGCCCATGCACCTGGTTGTGGTACATTGATGTGGTACATCCAAGGTCATGAAGTAATCCGATACTGATCACGTAGTCATTGGGCTATTGTATGTGGTGCAATGAAGATCAGAACTTAATAAGATTCTCCCCCCCTCCCACCCTATGCATTTTGGACAATTGTGTGACATCGAATTGGTGGGAAAGTGAAGGTCACTCCCTCCCCTCTGGACCAACAAGATTCAAGCTCCCCCTCCCAGTTTTGTTAGTACAGCAATTGCATGTACTTTGTTATTTGAAATCCAAGTGCTTTAGTGAGAGGATCAGGTTTGTTATATAAAAATTAGGTTCTGAATTTTTTAGAATAATTTTTTCTCTCTATAGTTCAGTTGTACTCTGTAGCAAAAGTGCCAGGTTCTTTTGTAAATAATATCAATGATATAAAAAATTAAGTTATGGTTTATTGTCAACGATTTTTAGCAGTACAATTTGTTAACTACAATTTTGGTTGTTTATTATCAATTTCTTATAATCATTTAATAATTTGCAAAATCTGCTTTAGAATAAATAATTTATTCTGGTGATACACATATAAAGCGTGGTCAGAAATAGTGTGAAAAGCTTGTAAAGGCTTTGCAGGATAGGTTGTACTGAAAAATAACTTTTAAGAACGAAATTCGAAATGTTGCGCCATTTCCGAGTTAATTAGCATCAAAGTTAGCTATTGCCCAAGCAAATTCAAGTGGCCTACCAGAGACAATGTGTTCTTCTTTTGGTTCCCTAAGAAATCAATAAAAAAAATTGGACATTGGACTGTAGTAAGGATCGATACCAAGCCAAAGGCTGAACAGTCTCATACACTTTAATCTACGCTATGACAACTGGCACCGATTGTATCCGGTGGGCCACCTGAATTTGCACTCAACAGACTGATTGACGAACTTCAATGCTAATTAACTCGGGAATGGTGCAACATAACGATTGTTTCTCAGCACAGACTACCCTGTGCACCCTTACAAGCTTATCAGACTGTTTCTCACCAACCTGTATACAGTTTTTGAAACTAATACTATCAGGCGCATTTACACCATTTATTTAGACTGAAAACTAGCAGAGACAAGAAAAAGAACTTAATCACCACGTTTCCCACTGGAGCAGTACTTTGTGATTGGTTTCTTTTATTATATAATGTGTCTCCAAAGAAAAGGAAACTGCAGTTATAGGCAAAGAAATTTTAATATCGATATTGTAATTACTATTAATGTGGAACAGTACAACTGTACATAATTGTCATTGATATTCAGATACTGGTCACAGCGTGCAGGAAGGGCGTGGATAGCTTATGTGTGGAAACTCCTGAGTTGTTGACAGATACAGTTTTCTGTGGTGTCCTGCACTTCTTTGTAACAGGTGAACCTCTGACCTTTCAGATTGTTTTAAGGGGCCATAGTTATGTGAGTTGCATGGGAAGATATCGGAGATGTAAGGAGGAAGTTCTAGGGTTGAAATTTTTTAGGAAGCTCAAGGGTCTTCCTGGTCACAGACTCCACCTCATAGCAGGGAGACTACCAGAATGTTGTGCATCAAACCTCTCTGCAAATCTCTTTCATCTAGTGATAAATTGGTGATGCATGCTTCCCTTCTCAAAGAATAAATTAGATAACTGCACTTTGTGCCGATGGGGACGAATCCATCAGGCAATGAACTGTGGAAATAACTCTCCAGAAAGGAAAAAAATAGCTGCAAAGGCAGTAGCTCCATTTGTGGAACTGTGAATACCACTACGCCATCTCTTGGCAAAAACAGTCACTTTCTGGAATTATACACAACACCAATAAAGCAAAGGTCTCCTTTTCAGTTGGGCATGCCTTATCTATGCAGTCATCACTTTTTTAAACGTTATTTACATTTTAATTGTTATTTTCTGATTGGTTTGATCATTTCCATATGCAATATTTCAGAAATGGGATCTAGCAGCAGCAGGTGAAAGAAGGCCCACACACACACACACACACACACACACACACACACATATATATATATATATATATATATATATATATATATATATATATATATATATATATATATAGTATCAAAAAGCATGGCGCAAACTTACACAGCTGAAAGTACACAATAATAGAAGCACAAATGTCATGTTAACATCTGCTCTAAGATGCATACTTCAAAAATTATGAGCACAATTTATGATTGTGCTCTAGAATATTATCATAAAAAGGAAACTAATATCTACTCATCACTTAATTATGCCTTAAATGAATTTAATAGATGAAAAAATAAGGTCTAAGCAAATTAGTGGACTTTTGTTTAAAACCGAAATGAACAAAAAACACATAAATTTGAGTATTATTTACCCTTAAAAAAGTTGTTGCTATAGGTAAAAATTTAAAAAAAGATTTATCATTTAATAATTTGGACATTTCATTATGTGTGTTCGATGACCTTTACGAAATAACTACTGATGACTAAATAAATAAAAATATAGCACAAATAAAAATTTCTGCTGTAAAATTAGAACTTGAAAACTGCTCCAGTAGATGCAAAAATAATTTTATTCTCGAAATTTAATCTGATGTAAATGAATCACCTTACTCAGCTTTCAGACAATCATATATGGAGTCTCAAATGGAAAGAAACTACTGGAACCCATCATCCAAATAGAACACTAAAAGAAATGGGTGAAAATGAATGGATCTAATTTTTTCAATTTGTGAAACTAATAAAGTAAATTTCTATAAAAACTTTGTAGGTAATGGATTACACATAATAATTAAGGAGAAATTATTAATGAAGTACATGTCTAATTAGAAAAAATGAAAGAAATTATGTTGTTACATTCGGTATAGATGATTTATGGGAATGGGATTTAATAGAATTGGATTATGGTCAATGAAAACGGATTTCGAATACAAATAAATGATGAAATATTTATTCACTGTAATTTTTTAATTTGGCTGTTACAGTTAAAGATAAAAGAATTATAAGTATTTCAGAAATATTTGAAGAAATTTTAAAGTAAAGATCTCCAAGAAATTTACAAACCAATAAAGGTAAAGAATAAAGATTTTCAAAAACGTATGAAAAATGTAGTATTTGTCATTATTCACCTTTTACTGAATTAAATATATCTGATGTTAAAATATTTATTGGGGAATTTAAAGAAAAATGTGGAAAAAATTGAGTTACAAGGAAATTATAAATAAATTCATTTAGTTTCTAAATTAATTGATGAATATAATCACACAATACATTAAACGATGAAAAAGAATCCAAAAGATGTAAGGAAAGAAAATGAAAAAAATATTGCAAAATTTTTATGCAACAAATTTTGAAGATACTAAATCTAAATATAAAGTAGGCAATAAAGTAAGAATAAGTAAATTAAAAGAAATTTTTCAAATGGCCATATAGGTAATTGATCAACAGAAATTTACGAACTGAAAGAGTTATTTACTCTAGTCTAGTCATATACAGATTAAGAGGTTGTAACAGAGAAGTTGTTAATGGAAATTTTTATAAATAAGAGCTACAAAAAACAAAATATCCTGATATATGTTGTTGAAAAAGTTATAAAAAATAATGAAGTTTTTTGTAAATGGCTTGGTTTTAAAAATTGTCATAATAAATCTGTATCTAAAAATAATGTCATAATCTAATTATTTTAACAAATTGTAATCTTTATAAATGAACAAAATTGAAACCTATTACTTTTAATGTTTCCCCTTAAATGAGAAAAGAAAAAATAATTTAAATAATTCTGATAAGGATGTAGAAATTAATGTAAATTTGGTAATGACTGGGTTAATCCTAATCATGCACAATTATATATGAATTTCAAATTTGTACAAACTGATGATTCTGATTACCCTACAGATGATGAAAAATTTAATAAAATTTAATTAACAATTATTTTGCAAAATTATTTGTTTTTGTGACTATAAGAAAGGAAATTATATTTAATTGGAAACAGAAGAACTATTTATATCTTCATCGGTTTTATTAAATTTAACTTCATCTCTTTTTGATAAAATTTAAATGGAGGACATGCTCTTAACAATGGTAAAAAAATAAATAAAAAGAATTTTTTATGCATTAGAAATAATTGGTGGTTTTTTAAAAAGATTATAAAGAAGTAATGTGAGATGGAGATTTAACTGTTATTTTTACTTTTAGTCCAGGTTCTGATGATTCTGTTCCTAGCTGGTCTGAGAAAAATTATGCTGGAGTCAAAATAAAAGATATATTATCAAAGGAAAATTTGTTACTGAAAATATGGAAATTAATGAACCTTTTGTTAAATACAGGTATGATCCCGATTGTAGCCATAGAATTAGAACAAGTAAGACTAAGAAATTGTAAAATGCCTAAATCTTTCTTTGAATGACAAACTAAGGCAATTGCTGGTCTGAGTCATGAAAATAACTTTGAAATAGATATAATGTATGAGTGTAATTCAGTATAGTTTGATAAGCCTTATTTAATTTTTGTTGTTCTTCAAACAAAAAAAAATATTAAACTTGTTGAGTCTTCTTTATTTGAAATGTTAAATTATGTACTACCTATTTAAAAATGAGAGCAATGACAAGAAAGGTGAAATTTAGATCCACCAAATTATTTTTTAAAAGCTTACTATTCATTTTTTTTGAAATGTGTAACACAATTGTAAGGATATATTGAAATAATTCTTATAATTTCATGACATACTATCCTATTTATGTTATGAATATAACTTGAAAGATGACTTCATGATAAAATTTTTAACGATGTTTTAGCTTACATTATGTATAATGGTTAAAAGGAATTTAATGTATAATTTTCAATACAGAACTATAAATGAAAATTTGTATAAAAGTAATTAGAAAAATAAAAATTAAAAGCAAAAATTAAAGAAGGGAACATAAACAAAAATAAAAAATGAAAATTAAACAATTAAACAATTAAAACATAAAAGGTAAGAAATAATAAAATTTATTGGAAAAATAAAAATAAAAAGCATATTAAAATTAATTCTGAAAAAATTTAACTTTTTTTCATGTGTAGGGTTTTTGATTCAGATATAAATTTATGATTAACTGATTTTTATTTATTTTCATATTCAATTAAAAGTTATGATTTTTCGGATTTTTTATTTATTTGTATATTCGGTTAAAATTAATATTTTTATGACAGTTTTAGTTGTTTTTGTTTATGAAATTTTGGTTTTATTATTTCATTGTTGTCAAAATCAATATGGTCTACTTAAAGGTTAATTGGAATTTTGTTGATTGTAGATATAAAATTGGGCCACATATGAAATGTATGCCAGTAGTCCCATTTTATATGTACTCACAACACACAAAAAAAGAGTATGATATCAATACTCTAATTCTCGAGTCATAAAAGAAGTAGCAGGCAAAAACTTTTTTTACATTTTCTACTGGACTGTTTATTTTGTTGAATGTGTTCTAATTGACTGCATGAATGACCCTAAATAGGAAACTATCTCAAGCAGAAATACTTAGATACACACAATAATTTGAAAACTTGTGTAAATCACAGGAAACTAATTACACTGTCATGTACAATTTTTATCTGCATATGAACACAGCACCAATATATATTCACTGACTGGCAGTTTACTCAGACACACTTGCAAATTTATCTAGCACTAGTCTCTTAAACACATGAAATAAAATCACAGAAATTATCCACAATACAAGACTTTATAATAGATTGTCTCATTCTTTTCAACATATAAATTGTCTCAAATAAATATGACATTTACAGTTATATAGTTGTTGCACATATGTATGAAAAGCAACTGGTCTTCCATTCACACACTTCTTTTTGCATCTGCAGTAACGGCAATACTGCACCATAACCGTTATTAAAACTCAAATATGGAGAAACATATATAAAACAAGGAGAATATGTGTAATATTGAAGTTATACTGTTGTCACGAATTGGAGACAAGCAGAAAGGTTCCAAAATCATGTGACTAGCTGGGTTTGATGTTGAGAACATGCACAGCAGGCTATGCTCACTCTATAGACATATGGGGTGTGAGTAAATTCCTGTAACAAAACTTCTAGGACTTGTGGAGGGGAGTGAGTACATAATATTTTGAGTCAGAACACATGTCCAGAAGTGTATTGTTTCTGTTATATGACGGTTTCAGTTCAGATGTGTAATGTGTCCATGTCTGCTGAGGGAAAGGCAAAAGTCTTACTGCTGCATGTCCTGGTATGCAGTAAGGTAGACAGGATGCTGTGTACTATGTCAGCTGATCATGTGATGTTACTTAATGTATCAAAAGTGTAATTTACAGGAAGCCTGTAGAGACAGAGGAAGATCTGCTTACACAAGTTCTGGCTCCTGCATTAGAAATTTAAGACACACCAGGTGGGATTGTACATACACACCAGAACATGCTTCACACATACAATGTCTGTAACAACATTGGTAGTTTGCTCATCAAGACGCTATTGTAATACATCAGTACTGTTCTGATCGTACAGTATGCTGGGTTATTTTTTTGTTTTGGAATAATGTAAACATGTAATGTTTAAGTGTTAATACAAACAAATGTGTGTAGGTGATAAATGAATGTTCTGTTATGCTTCCTTTGAATTATTATCTAATAACTCTCACGCTTAATGCAATTCCTTCAGAAGTAGTGGGTGAGTTAAACATCTGCACTGAAACCATTGTCGAATGGCAACATTACATTTCCAGACATGGGTTCTTATTCAAAATATTATGTGCTCACTACTCTCTACAGGTCCTAGAAGTTTCTGACAGGAATTTCCTAACACCCTGTATATACCCTTAGGTTGTGACATGGGTGACAATTACTATATTTATCAACTGTCAGTTATTCATTTATGGTTCTACACTACTCTTATTGTGACTTACTGAATGTTTATAGCATCATAACCATAATTAAATATGTCTACCACTGTTTTTTATTCAAATCATTAATCTTGTCATGAAAGGATCATGAGTAGGCGTGAAGAGAATTAATAATTAATGCACGAGGCATTTGTTGTCTATGAAAGACCAGTTATCATTATAAACACTGTATAAATATATTTTTATTAAAAATAAGGGGTACAAAGATCCTCATGTGTGATGTATTATATATAGACGATACAATGGCCTGAATTGGACATTGGTATATTGTCTCACAATTTGATTGTCTCTCAGTTGATTCCATTGCAATCTAGATTGCTGATCCAAATAAATTTCACACATTATCGTGTATGTCAGTGTTTGAAATAAATAACATGAAAAAGGTAACTACATCCCTGTTACTTGCTTTGACTGACCTTTCCATTTTATTAAAGAGAAGGGTTTATAAGAGGAAAAGAAAGGTGAAATATTTAAATAGGGAATCTTTTCATTTGGTGTAGGAATTAATTTCAGTCGCCAAGTTTGTCAATATTTTTTACGTTTGTTAATTAAAATAGAATGTACAATCACTTTCGTTTATTTTGAAATCCAATCACCTTTTCGAATTTTAAGATTCACAAGTTAAAGTCAATATTACACTTTCAGAGAATTAAACCAAACTAATGGTTTCCAAGTAAACTGCAGGTTGTTGCTATTTTAAAAATAATAGTAAATAAAATGTTTGAGATTTTGAGTAATTCTACATTTTTATAAAAGTCAGAATTTAATAACTAAGTCAAAGATAAATATTGGGCCTAGTTACTCTGTTTATAGTATCTACAATGCAAGTGAATAGCATGAAATAATAGTTTACAAGCCAATTGATAATTGAATTCAATACATCATGAATAAAGAAAGAAAGTAAAACATCAGTTTCTGTGTGGCAACCACAGTGAGGACTGTCAATAAATAGGAAATTCGTTAGAATATAAATTTACATATTTTGTAATTAAGTATTACGTGACCATGTATGTCTTATTTTTCATGTGGTCATCCCTGAATGTTGCTAAAAAAACAAAACCCATTGAGAGAAATCAAGAAATAAATGCAATTATCGATCGCAACCTTGAAGGTTTCTTGAGAAAATCTTTGTGCCTTAGAGTTAGGATTACAAATGTCTTTGATCGTGGCCTTTTCTCATTTTATCATTTTATGAACTGTAAGAAATAAGTGTGTGACGGTATTTGTAGGAATTGTCGCTGATATTACACGCCATAAAATGGCGGATGTCAGGCACTACTAAAGCATCATGTCCAGCCGCCAGAAGATTTCTTTTCGTTGAAAGTGTTATTTGTAGGAAATGTTAATTCTTGATTTATACAATTCACATATGAATCAGTAACAGATTCATATATGACCAAAAAATTCCAGTTAATGAAAATAGGAAAGATCGGAATAATGAACCGGAATACGGGAAATACCAATGAACACTATCAGGAATTATGTGTTGGAGATCAACAGATTCCTGCTTACAAAGTAGAAAGTAAAAGTTCTGCAGTGTGTAGTGTAGAAAATCCAGGGGAACCATAGGAAATGGTTGAATTATCTTCTTCATTACCAGGCTCATTCGCTGATTTACGTACAAATTTAGCCATATTGCTAAAGTAAAATTTCTTGTAACTGGCGACTGAGCAACCGGTATATTGAATAAAAATTCTGAGTGTTTATCTTATGAACGGAAAGTAACATAAAAGAAAATTTTGAACATCTGCACAGTGAGTGAAGCACTCATTCCCCTAAACTAAACTCAAATGTTGAAACAGTCACAACGGAATTAGCTAGTTTGAAACTCGCAGGTAAAGGTTTAGTCGAATCGTTAAACCCATTACAATCCGAGATAAAGAAATTAAAAGGCACTCAATGTGAGCTGCAAAATACAGTACAGTCGCACAAATGACGAGTTTGTTAGTTGGCTACAAATGAAAGATGAACAGATTATTAAATCTTATAATGAGCAAAGAATTCGTAACTTCGTCATAGCAAAACGATACGCAAGTGAACGAATCTTTGAGAAACGAGTTAAAAGATGTATTCCAAAATATGTGTGCACAGGTTACAGCAAACCATTTGGACGTGAATGACGAAGTGAAAATAGATTTGGGCTAGATTAAATATGTTTTACGAAACAAATTTCTAAATGGAACTGCAGTGTAGAGGCGCATGTAAGTAAGCTACAGCAAGAGCTATCAGCGGTGTGTAATGACTTACACGAGATTCCGGCTGCAGCAAGCGGTAGCAACCATTTGTTTTATGATTCGCCACAACCATACCATCACTATGAAAGGAATCACATTAGGCCAAATACTAATTATTCGCTTTGCGAAACAGAAGCTACGAGTACTTTATTGTCAGTACTGATGCAAGAAATTCTGTTAAAACACCGACAGTTTCAGGTTCTTACATCTACATCTACATCTACATCCATACTCTGCAAGCCACCTGACGGTGTGTGATAAGAAATGAGGATGTCACACGGTCGTGTTTATAAAAACGTTTTTGTTTTGTTTTGTCCAAACCATGGTCAGACACTCAAAAGATACAGTTTGTCGTATCACACATATTGGGTGATAGAGCCCCATGGGCATCAGAAATAGCTGATTGTTGTGATTTTTACAGACGATTTGAGAAAGCTTTCCTGGCGCAATATTGGAGTCCATGCCATCAGGAATGCTTGCGAAAAGAGGGGTATAGTACAGAATACTACCACAGCAAACAGGGAACGGTACGTAGATTTTTGAGAAATACATAAACAAAATCTGTTATTGGGATGACCCGATTTCAACTACATATGTTACAAGAATTCTGAAAGCAAAATTGCCTATGCACTTGAGGGAAAAGTTGTTACATGCCTCTGGCACTTACATAGAACAGTTTATGTAAGTGGTAGATTCAACAGGTCTACTACATTTTGATGTGAAATTGTATAATCATGGCATTGGGAATAGTTTCAGTAACGAAAAAGAACAGTATAGTAACCATAACCATAATGGCGATAGTAACCACAGGTCGTTATCTCAATAAAATAATTTTAGGTAAAACAATGAGTTTTATACAATTATTACAATAGACCACCATCCAATTAGGAGAGAAAGTCTGACAATAGGTATCATCTAGGAAATAATAATAACAATCATAGTAACAGTAACAACATAGTAGATTATTGCAATCGTCAGCGACAACCTGAATAGCAATAGAATGCCACGCCACAGACTATGGATCAAGAAAATCGTAACGATACGTCGACCACATTACCTCCTCGGACTGTGGTCGAAAAAGGGGGGGGAGAGGGGTGGAAGGCAGTACATCAGAACACATTAATTGACAGACTGATATATAGGTGATGAGTTACTAGCACAATCAAACCCTTGTCTTGAAATGAACAATAGAGTAGTTTAAGCTGCGTTTGCTGCAACAGTAGGTAAAGTATCTAGGTACTTCGGCGAACGTGGTTTCCCTGAATTTTTATAAACAAATATCTGAGAAGGAAAGGTGTCCCAGATTGTGGTTTAGTAGGTGCTATTGGTGCTAAATCCAAGAATGTTACTTGGCAGACACAAGTAGAGATTTTAACAGGAGGTGGAGCTTTCAGAGGCACGTTCTTGGCAGCAGATAATTTGTCAACCAGTCTTCTCATTCTGGGGATCAACATTTTGCAACAGGGTTACGCAAGAATCGACCTCTCTGTAGGGATGTGTTTAATGAAGGTAGATGGGAAGGACTGGCATTAAACTTTATTAAAACAGAAACTAAAAATGGCAAATGTTGTTGGAGAGTGAAAATGTGTTGCATAGGGTCCTGTAAACTGCACCCAGTCAAATCTCCATCCAGTGAAATTTTTACTCAGGAAAGGTCTAAGAAGGGTCCACCAATGGCCCGTCCAAACTCTGCGACTTGCCCCACAGGTAGAAGAGACGAGCTGCAACAGCCGGCCCTTGCGTGGTGTGCTGATGAAGAGGACTGGAGATGCTCGAACAGGAACAGTAACGCCTAAATTTTACAATTGGTAGTGATTATAATTTTTTTTTAATTTTCTGTCAGTCCTAATAAGAATTTCTTTTACTTACAACCACACTGTCAGAAAATACATGCGAAAAATTAAAACGGATTTCAAAAATTGTATGTATTCTATTTGACAAAGTATACTTTAAAATAAAATGTAGCTTATACCTTTGGAACTGCATGGGGTATATGTAATGTACATAATATGCATTGTCATTCTAACAAAAGGTCATAATGTATATTTACAGGGTAAGTCAGAGTTCCAACAAGAAAATTTTGGGGCAGAGTAATTACATATCGTTTGATTTCTTCCCATTATATCAGTATTGCGGTGAAAATATCTGCACAACAGTCAAAATGTCGACGATGTGCTCTGTGCATTTTGTTCAAAAGCAAACTTGTTCCTTTCAGTTTGGTACTTGCTATTGACAACAGGAATGTCCTCTTTACTCTTGGACTTCAAGCTTGCATTCACTACTGCTAGGTCGTGTCTGGTTGTTTGTGCGTTATCGGTGACACCAACAGCGTGAAATGGTTTACTGATGAAGACTCGACCGGTCTGCATCTCTGACAACGGCTCACTGAATGAAAATGAAAAACGGCAGGACGACGATATACTCAACTATTCCCGTAGGGTCGTCAAAAGCATAACAAAACTTTCTTTAGACTTACTTCAGAGTTTACTTCCCACCTTCATGATAATGTTGGTTATAACTTTTTACATTTGATGTTTAAATACTTCCTGCTTAACAGAAATTCGTTCTGGTGTATTACGTTAGCCTCAAAGTATGAGTCATTAAAAATGTTGTTATTAATTAGGTGTCAACTTCTGAATCTGCGACTGATAAATTATGCTGACATAACTTTATGTTCTTGTTTTATGAGTTATTATTCTTATATAATATATGATGGTACAGATAGTTAGCGTGAGGCTGATCTCCAATAAGTGGTTTTACATTTTACTCTTATTCCACAGCGTATAAATACACATTTTACCTTCAGTTGTACTCAGCAGTATACGACTGTGATTGTTTTGCTTCAGTTGATTCACAGGAATTAGCATTAGCGTTACATATTGGTTCCAGAATGAGATTTTCAGTCCACTGCAGAGTGAAAATCTCATGCTGGAAACATCCCTCAGGCTCTGGCTAAGCCATGTCTCCGCAATATCCTTTCTTCCAGGAGTGCTAGTTCTGTAAGTTTCGCAGGAGAGCTTCTGCGAAGTTTTGAAGGTAGGACACGAGGTATTGGCGGAAGTGAGGCGGTGAGGACGGGTCTGAGTCGTGCTAGGATACCTCATATGGTAGAGCACATGCCCGCGAAAGGCAATGGTCCCGAGTTCGAGTCTCGGTCCGGCACACAGTTTTAATTTGCCAGGAAGTTACACATTGGTTGTTTGTCAGTATGTGATACCGTGGTTATCTATGCATAACATGTAATTTTGACCTACGATTAGTAGGTTCTCGTTACTGTTGCGTGACATACATATTTTGTTCCCTAGTTTATATTCATACAGCGTGCCACTGTTCTATGGTTTTGTTACTTGATATATCTTTAGCATTGATGTTACTCCTTGTACAGTGTGATTTTTTGTATATGTGCTACATATTGTCACTGTGTTTAGGCCTACAGTGGTAATACGTAGTAAACATAGAGGCCTACCCCTCCTTCCCCCACAAGGCTGGTGGGGAGGCTTGTGTGCCTCACCGATACAGATAGTCATACCGTAGGTGCAACCACTATGGAGGGGTTATTTGTAGAGTCCACACAAACATGTGGTTCCTCAAGAAGGACAACAATTTTTTCAATAGTTGCAGGGGCAATAGTCTGGATGACTGACTGATTTGGCCTTGTAATATCAACTAAAACGGCCTTGCTGTGCTGGTACTGTGAATGGCTGAAAGCAAGGAAAAACTGCAGCCGTAATTTTTCCCGAGGGCATGCAGCTCTACCACATTGCCAAATGATGGTGGCATCCTCTTGGGTAAAATATTCCGGAGGTAAAATAGTCCCCCATTCAGATCTCCAGGTGGGGACTACTCAGGATGATGCCGATATCGGTGTGCTACGGGCTTGGAATGTCAGATCCCTTAATAGGGTTGATAGGTTAGAACATTTAAAAAGGGAAATGGATAGGTTAATTTTAGATAGGGGGGAATTAGTGAATTATGGTGCCAGGAGGAACAGGACTTCTGGTCAGGTAAATACAGGGTTATAAATACAAAATAAAATAGGGGTAATGCAGGAATAATGAATAAAAACATAGGAACGCGGATAAGCTGCTATGAACAGCATAGTGAAAGCATTATTGTAGCCCAGATAGACATGAAGCACATACAGACCACAGTAGTACAAGTTTATATGTCAAATAGCTTCGCAGATGAGGAAGAGATTTAAGAAATTTATGATGAGATAAAAGAAGTACTCAGAGAGTTAAGGGAGGCGAAAATTTAGTAGTCATGGCCAAATGGAATTCGATAGTGGGAGAAGGAAAAATAGTAGGTGAATATCGACTGGGGGATAGGAATGAAAGAGGAAGCCGCCTGGTAGAATTTTCCACAGAGCATAACTTAATCACAGGTGACACTTGATTTAAGAAGTTTGTATTCATGGAAGAGGCCTAGAGACACTGGAAGATTTCAGATTGACTATATAATAGTAAGACAGATATTTCGGAACCAGAGTTTAGATTGTAAGACATTTCCAGGGGCAGATGTGGACTCTCACCACAATTTATTAGTTATGCACTGTACTTTAAATTTGAAGAAACCGCAAAAGGATAGGAAATTAAGGACACGGAACCTCGATAAGTTGAAAGAACTAGAAGTTGTTGAGAGTTACAGAGAGAGCTTTAGCGAACGATAGACAAGAACAGGGAAAGGAATACGGTAGAAGACGAATGGGTAGCTTTGAGAGACGAAATAGTGAAGGCAGCGGATGCTCAAGTAGATAAAAAGACGAGGGCTAGCAAAAATCCTTGGGAACACGAGAGACATTACATTTAATTTATGAAAGGAGAAAATATAAAATCGCAGTAAATGAAGGAGGCGAAAGGGAATGCAAACGTCTAAAAAATGAGACTGACAGGGAGATCAAAATGGCTAAGCAGGAATGGCTAGAGGACAAATGTGAGGATTTAGAAGCATATATCACTAGTGGAAAGATAGATGTCAACTATAGCGAAATTAAAGAGACCTTTGGAGAAAAGAGAACCACCTGTATGAATATTTTTACAGATGGAAAACCAGTCCTAAGCAAATAAGTTAAAGCAGCCAGGTAGAAGGCTTATGTAGATGGCATATACACGAGAGATGTACTTGAGGGCAATATTATGGAAATGGAAGAGGATGTAGATGAAGATGAAATGGGAGATAAGATATTGCGTGAAAAATTTGACTGAACATTGAGAGACCTAAGTGGAAATAAGACCATGGGAGTAGACAACATTCCGTTTGAGCTACTGATAGCATTGGGAGAGCCAGCCATGACAAACATCTTCCATCTACTGAGCAAGGTGTATGAGACTTCAGACTCCAAGAAGAGTATAATAATTCCAATTCTAAAGAAAGCAGGTGCTAATACATGTGAAAATTACCGAACTACCAGTTTAATAAGTCACCGTAGCAAAATACTAACACGAATTCTCGTAGAATCCAGCCTCTGGGACGATAAATATGGATTCCAGAGAAATGTAGGAACACGCGAGGCAATACTGACCCTACGATTTCTCATAAAAGTTAGGTTAAGGAAAGGCAAACCTACATTTTCAGCATTTGTAGACTTAGAGAAAGCTTTTAACAATGTTGACTGGAATTCTCTCTTTCGAATTCTTAAGGTGGCAGAGGTAAAATAAAGGGGGCGAAAGGCTATTTACAATTTTTAGAGGAACCAGATGGCAGTTACAAGAGTCGATGGGCATGAAAGTGAAGCAGTGGTTGAGAAGGGATGGATACAGGGTTGTAGCCTATCCTTAGCATTATTCAATCTGTACATTGAGCAGCCACTAAAGGAAACAAAAGAAAAATTTGGAGTAGGAATTAAAAGTTCAGGGAGAAGAAATGAAGACTTTGTGGTTTTGCCAATGACATTGTAATACTCTCAGAGACAGTAAAGGAATTGAAAGAGCAGTTAAATGGAATAAACTGTGTCTTGAAAGAAGGATGTAAGATGAACATCAACAAAAGCAGAGTGAGGATAATAGAATGTAGTCGAATTAAACCAGATGATGCTGAGGGAATTAGTTTGGAAATGAGACGCTTAAAGTGGCAGATAAGTTTTGCTATTTGGGCAGCAAAATAAATGATGGTGGCCGAAGTAGAGAGGATACAAAATGTAGACTGGCAATGGCAAGAAAAGCATTTCTGAAGAAGAGAAATATGTTAACATTGAGTATAGATTTAAGTGTCAGGAAGTCGCTCTGAATATATTGGTATGGATGTAGCCAGCCATGTATGGAAGTGAAATATGGACGATAAACAGTTTAAATGAGAAGAGAATAGAAACTTTTGAAATGTTGTGCTACAGAAGCATGCTGAAGATTAGATGGGTAGATCACGCAACTAATGAGAAGGTACTGAATAGATTTGGGGAAAAAGAAATTTCTGGCACAGCCTGACAAGAAGAAGAGGGATCAGTTGGTAGGACACATTCTGAGACATCAAGAGGTTGCAAATTTAGTACTGGAGGGAAGTGTGGAAGGTAAAAATCGTAGAGGCAGGCTAATAGATAGGTACAGCAAGCAGATTCAGAAGGATGTAAGTTGCAGTAGTTACTCGAAGATTAAGAGGCTTCCACAGGATAGAATAGCATGGAGAGCTGCATCAAACCAGCCTTCAGACTCAAGACCACGACAACACATTGGCCTAATTTCATTTCTTAAATTTTACACCGCCCCTTTTGTTATGTAGTTTACATTGTTATTATTGTTGTTTACACAAGGGCTGAAGATGGCGTAGTTTAACGTTGAAACTAGTAGCAAAAACAAAGTAAAATTGGAAATACAGACGGCTGAAGGTGTTTTTGATTTGACATTTTTCGTAACAGTATTTTTGCATCCGTACATAGTCGACCACGAATAACCGGATCCTTTCGTGTTATTGCGTTTTGTTGATTCCATATCAGAGGAACTATTTTCACGGAGCCAAAGATAATTCTGGTAACAAAGCCAAATTATTACTTTTTAACGATGCGCCAGAGAGCACGGGTTCCAGGTACCAAAATACTCAGAAAATATCCGTGAACAACCTTCGAAATTTTGTCGGTGGATTTCTGGTTCACCCTCTATAGGCGACGTAAGTTGGTACGTACCTTTTTCTCCCATTTCTAGCGTTATCTGTGCATGTCCTCTATATGTGGCTCAAACCATGAAGTCAATTTTGTTTATATTCTAGAATGAGTCTTTTGTATGCAGTCTCCTCTGTAGACTGACTGAATTTATTTACTGTCCATGAACAGAAGTCTGCCACGTGCTTTACCTACGACTGAACCTATGTGATCATTCCATTTAATACCTCTACAAACTATTATGTCCATATATTTGTATGAGTTTACCGATTACAGTTGTGACTCATTGATACTGTAATCATAGGATACAACGTTGTTTTCGTTTCGTTAACTGCACAGTTTTACATTTCTGAACATGTTAAGCAAGTTTCCAAGCTTTGCACCACATTGGAATCTTATCAACATATTTATGCCTCTTTTTATACGTTGTACCTCACTATGGATAACTATGTTATCTTCGAAAGATCTGAGGTTACTACAAGGGCTGTTTTTCTTTCAACCTCCGATAGACTATAAATAAAAGACAAGTTCACAGAAAACAATTATTTTATTACCAGAAATTTTCTTCATTTATGGTTACTTTTCAACATAATCACCGAAAAGATTGAGACATTTATCGTACCTGCGCACAAGCTTTGCAATACCCTCTTCAAAAAATGTTGCCATCAATGCTGTCAAATGAACATTGACATCGTTTTGAAGATCTTCATTGGTTTGAAAGTGCTGCCCTCCTAGGCACGTCTTCAATTCAGGGAAAAGGTGAAAGTCGCTGGGTGCCAGGTCAGGACTGAAGGGCGCATGATCGAAAATGTCCCATTGAAATTGTTCAAGGAGCCGTTGGGTTGTGCCAGCAGTGTGTGGACGAGCATTTTCATGGATCAGCACAATTTCTGAAGTCAGCATTCCTCTTTGTTTGCTTTGAATGGTTCTCTGCAAACGTCATAAGGTTTCACAATAAGCAGGTGCATTGATAGTGGATCCGGGCTGCATAAACTCTACAAGCAACACATCTTTTTGGTTCCAAAACACAGTAGCCAAACCCTTTCTGTTGTTGAATGTTTGTTTGAATTTTCTTGGGGGTTGATTGCATTCGTATTGGATCCAATTTTCATCTGCAGTAACAATTGATTTCAAAACGGTCTCTCCTTCATCATGATAACAATCGAGAAGATTTAAAGCTGACGCCATTCGGCGACTTTTGTGGGCTTCTGCCAACATTTTTGGAACTCAACAAGCACAAAGTTTTTTGTAACAAAAAGTTCAGTAACGACAGAGTGTACAACAAATCTTGAAACTTCCGGAATTTCTGTTGGAAAAGCAGTTATGGTAAATCTACGATTTTCTCTAACCGTTCTGTCAACTCGTTCAACAAGGTTGACTGTAACGACAGACCTGCATCCTTGGCCCCCTTCATCATGCACGTCATTTCCACCATTTTTAAACTTTCGGCACCATTCACGCACAACACCATCAGTCGTGAAGTAATCGCCGTACACTCGGCTCATTCTCCGATGAATTTCTGCAGCACTATTCCCTTCCGCTTGCAGAAACCGAATTGCATTTTGTAATTCACACTTAGCGGTAACAACAATGACGGCAGCCATGTTTACGTGGCTGCAGTGCAACGCAGATTGATGCCTTGAGGTCGGCAGTGGGTGAGTATGTAGTGCGAGATATGCGCAGTAACCTACAGCGCATGTCCATTTTCTGCCGCTTGCGTAGTAGCTTCTATACTAAGCGATCGGAGGTTGAAAAAAAAGAAGGTCCTAATAAAATATTGTCTGCAAGGTCATTACTACGTAACTTGAACAACAGGGGTCCCAACCCACTGCCCTGGGGGACACTTGAAGTTGCTTCTGCTTCTGTTGATGACTCTCCATCTAAGATAACTTACTGCATCCTTCCTACCAAAAAATCTTCAATCTAGACACAACTTCCGCTTGATACTCCATGAAATCTTACTTTTGATAGTAAGCATAGATTAGGTACTAAGTCAAAATGCTTTTCTACCTGAGACTGCCTTGATCCATGGCTTTCAGGAATCCATGCTGTTTGATATGGAGCAGATACGTCATTAGTTTCGAGCTCAGAATGTGTCCTAAGATTCTACAACTAATGGATACCAAGGACATTAAACGTTAGTTCTGTTGATGACTTCTGATACGCTTCTTGTAGACGGGTGCTTTCTTCTACCCACAGGGCACCGTTTTTTGTTATAGGGATCTATAATAGATTATGATTAAGAGAGGGATTAATTCAGACGAAAGTATGGTGTAGGGTCTAACAGAGATTGCATCGGGTGGTAAAGCTGTTAAATTTTAGCGATTTCAGCTTTTTGAAACAGCACTGACACTAATATCTATATTACTTCTCTTTGCAGTGGTGCGAGAATTGTACAGAGGCAGTACTCCCAGGTAATTCAGCGTATCATTGTCGTTATTGTGGAATGGAAGATACATGAGCACTATAAAATTGTATATTAAGTAAGATACACTTTAAAAGATTAGAGTATTCATCACAAATTGCGTAACAGCAAAACTTACGTAACAAAAAAACAATTTTTTAAAGATGGCAAAGCATAATGATCTTTCAAATAAGGGCAGAATATGGATGGCAATGTTACTGATGACAGTGTCATTCAAGCAGAGTGACTAAATATGGTTTTCTGAAATTCCTTCATCGAAGAAGACGAGGTAAATATTCCAGAATTCGAATCTACAAATGCTACTAACATGACTAGCTTGGAAGGAAAAATCCTTGGTGGGGCGAAACATCTCAAAGCACTTAATAAAGAGAAGTCTTCCGGTCCAAATTGTATTCCAATTAGGTTCCTTTCAGAGAATTCTGATGTAATAACTCCATATTTTGCAATCATATACAACCGCTCGCTCGACGAAAGATTCGTACCTAAAGAATGGAAAATTACCAGGTCACACCAGTACTCAAGAAAAGAAATATGAGCAGTCCACTGAATTACAGACTTGTATCAGAGACGTCAATTTGCAGAATGATTCTGGAACATATACTGTGTTCGAACATTATGAATAACTTCCAAGAAAACGATCTATTGACATGCAGCAAGGGTGAATTCAGAATAACACAACTACTTTATTCTCAGAAAGCAAAGAGAGTTATCAACGGGAGATCTCAAACAGATGCCATATTTCTAGATTTTCCGAAGACTGTTGACACCGTTCCTCACAACCGACTTCTAATCAAATTTTATTGGCGTTTTATTGGCAGAACACTTAGAAAATGCAACAAAGTCAGTAAAGCGATTGCCTATACTAGGGTTGTCCGTCTTATGCTAGAGTACTGCTGTGCGGTATGGGATCCTCACCAGATAGGACTGACGGAGAATATCGAAAAAGTTCAAAGAAGGCAGTTCGTTTTGTATTATGTCGAAGTAGCTATCAGGGAGAGAGTGTTACGGATATGATAAACAAGTTGGGGTGGCAGTTATTGAAACAATGGTGTTCGTAGTTGCGGCGAGATCTTTTCACGAAATTTAAATATCCAACTTCCCTCTCAAAAATTCAAAAAAATGTTCAAATGTATGTGAAATCTTATGGGACTTAACTGCTAAGGTCATCAGTCCCTACGCTTACACACTACTTAACCTAAATTATCCTAAGGACAAACACACACACCCATGCCCGAGGGAGGACTCGAACCTCCGCCGGGATCAGTCGCACGGTCCTTCTCCAAAAGCTGAAATATTTTATTGACGTCAGCCTGTAGATGGTGAAAAGATCATTGTAATAATATAAAATAAATCACAGCTCACAAAGAAAGGTTTAAGTGTTCATTTTTCCCCCGCGCTGTTCAAGATTGGAACGGTAGGGAAATGGTGTGCAAGTGATTCGTGAATCATCTGCCAGGGATTAAATGTGAATTACTGAGCAGCTCTGTAGATGTAGAAGTAGAAGTAGCTGTAGATGCAAATAAACAAATATCATAAAAGAAGGGAACGTAGGATGTAAACGTTAAAACGCATAGAACTAGTGCCATAAGCTTATGTAACAGATAATATCTCTTGCTCTTTTTCCGGCAATAGGATATTCTTTTTACGTCGGTCATTTTCAACGTGGCGTCGACGCGGCTCTGAGAGGGCCGCACAGCACCCCCAGCGGGCTTAGGGAGGGGGTGAGCGAGAACTCGGGGAGCAGATAGGCAGTAATGTAGTGAGCAGGTAATTTCCAAGTAATCTGGGTGCAAATTTCACAGACTTCTGAATGGGTGCTAATATCGCAGGGGGTAGTTTTCGTATATCCAGATTGAGGTACCACACACAGGTAGCCCAGTGTTCAAATCAGCTGAAGTCGCCCAAGTCTTAATGAATAGGATTGACATGCAAGAGTTAGAAACTGTATTGCAAGATAAAGTATCTGAGTCTGATTGCGTAACTGAGAATCCATGAAACAAACTCAGTAACTTGCCATGTAAGTACTTAGCAGCATTCATTGAGAAAACTAGTACCGTAAAAGGATACATATATCATATGCAAGTTAAACCACGTGAAACATATTGCCGATCCCCCTAATACATTCGCTGGGCCAAGAAAAATAAAGAAATCAAGAAGATACCTGACTGGAGACTAAGGTTAGAAGGTCTTGGGAAAGTACGGGGTGGGCTGCAATCTCAAAGGGTGCATGACAAATACAGGACGTCTTGGATCAAGGAACAGTCGGAATTGTAGTTGTAAATTGTTGTAGTTGTGCTGGGAAAGTCCCTGAGCTTCAAGCGCTAATAGAAAGCACAGAATCTGAAATCGTTATAGGTACAGAAAGCTGGCTAAAGCCTGAAATAAGTTCTGCAGAAATTTTTACGAAGTCTCAGACGGTGTTCAGGAAAGATAGACTAGGCAGAATTGGTGGTGGAGTGTTTGTGTCTGTCAGTAGTGGTTTATCTTGTAGTGAAGTCGAAGTAGATACTCCGTGCAAATTGGTATGGGTGGAGGTTATACTTAACAGCCGAACTAAGTTAATAATTGGCTCCTTCTACCGACCCCCAGACTCCGATGATATAGTTGCTGAACAGTTCAGAGAAAATTTGAGTCTCGTAACAAATAAATACCCCACTCATACGGTTACAGTTGCTGGGGACTTAAACCTTCCCTCGATATGTTGGCGAAAATACTTGTTCAAAATCGGTGGTAGGCAGCAAGTATCTTCCGAGATTGTCCTAAATGCTTTCTCCGAAAATTATTTCGAGCAGTTAGTCCACGAACCCACGCGAATTGTAAATGGTTGCGAAAACATACTTGACCTCTTAGCCACAAACAATCCAGAGCTGATAGAGAGCATCATGACTGATACAGGGATTAGTGATAACAAGGTCGTTGTAGCTAGGCTCAATACCGTTTCTTCCAAATCCACCAGAAACAAACGCAAAATAATTTTATTTAAAAAAACGGATAAAGTGTCACTAGAAGCCTTCCTAAGAGACAATCTCCATTCCTTCCGAACTGACTATGCAAATGTAGACGAGATGTGGCTCAAATTCAAAGATATAGTAGCAACAGCAATTGAGAGATTCATACCTCATAAATTGGTAAGAGATGGAACTTATCCCCCATGGTACACAAAACAGGTCCGAACGCTGTTGCAGTGGCAACGGAAAAAGCATGCGAAGTTCAGAAGTAAGCAAAATCCCGAAGATTGGCTAAAATTTACAGACGCGCGAAATTTGGCACGTACTTCGATGCGAGATGCCTTTAATAGGTTCCACAACGAAACATTGTCTCGAAATTTGGCAGAAAATCCGAAGAAATTCTGGTCGTATGTAAAGTACACAAGGGGCAAGTCGCAGCCAATACCTTCGCTGCGCAGTGCCGATGGTACTGTTACCGACGACTGTGCCACTAAAGCGTAGTTATTGAACGCAGTTTTCCGAAATTCCTTCACCAGGGAAGACGAATGGAATATTCCAGAATTTGAAACACGAACATCTGCTAGCATGCGTTTCTTAGAAGTAGATACCTTAGGGGTTGCGAAGCAACTCAAATCGCTTGATAAGGGCAAGTCTTCAGGTCCAGATTGTATACCGATTAGGTTCCTTTCAGATTACGCTGATACAAAAGCTCCCTACTTAGCAAATCATATACAACGGCTCGCTTACCGATAGATCTGTACCTACAGATTGGAAAATTGCGCAGGTCGCACCAGTGTTTAAGAAGGGTAGTAGGAGTAATCCATCGAACTACAGACCTATATCATTGACATCGTTTTGCAGTAGGGTTTTGGAACATATACTGTATTCAAACATTATGAATCACCTCGAAGGGAACTATCTATTGATACGTAACCAGCATGGTTTCAGAAAAAAATGGTTCAAATGGCTCTGAGCACTATGGGACTTAACATCTGAGGTCATCACTCCCCTAGAACTTAGAACTACTTAAACCTAACTAACCTAAAGACATCACCCACATCCATGCCCGAGGCAGGATTCGAACCTGCGACCGTAGCGGTCACGCGGTTCCAGACTGAAGTCCCTAGAACCGCTCGGCCACAACGGCCGGCGGGTTTCAGAAAACATCGTTCTTGTGCAACGAAGCGAGCTCTTTATTCGCACGAAGTAATGGCCGCTATTGACAACGGATCTCAAGTTGATTCCGTATTTCTAAATTTCCGGAAAGCTTTTATCACCGTTCCTCACAAGCGACTTCTAATCAAGCTGCGCGCCTACGGAGTATCGTCTCAGTTGTGCGACTGGATTCGTGATTTCCTGTGATTAAGGTCGCAGTTCGTAGTAATAGACGGCAAATCATCGAGTAAAACTGAAGTGATATCAGTTGCTTCCCAGGGAAGCGTCCTGGGACCTCTGCTATTCCTGATCTATATAAATGACCTGTGTGACAATCTGAGCAGTTCTCTTAGGTTGTTCGCAGATGACGCTGTAATTTACCGTCTAGTAAGGTCATCCGAAGACCAGCATCAGTTGCAAAGTCATTTAGAAAAGATTGCTGTATAGTGTGGCAGGTGGCAGTTCACGCTAAATAACGAAAAGTGTGAGGTGATCCACATGAGTTCCAAAAGAAATACGTTGGAATTCGATTACTCGATAAATAGTACAATTCTCAAGGCTGTCAATTCAATTAAGTACCTGGGTGTTAAAATTACGAACAACTTCAGTTGGAAAGACCACATAGATAATATTGTGGGAATGGCGAGCCAAAGGTTGCGTTTCATTGGCAGGACACTTAGAAGATGCAATAAGTCCACTAAAGAGACAGCTTGCACTCTATACAGGCTTGCACTAACATACTTAAAGTGTGAATCCCTAGACATTTTAGTATCAATGACAGTACCTAAGCACTTAACACTACCTAAACAGTCTCCCACTGGTCAGTCTCTTAATCTGAACACAGTTTTTTGAGTCGTACTCTCATTGATTAAAAATCCGTTTGCTCGAAACCAGACTGGTATTTGTGACAGGTTGTCTTTAGTTATAGTCTGAAGGGTATCAGAGTCTCAACTGACACTGACAAATGTGGTATAATGTGTGTGGAGAATGGAGTGAGTATTTATACAAAATGGCAAATCATTTATCATTAGAATAAATAATAAATATCCCAAAACTGAACTTTGTGGTACACCACACACTCGTTCGTCCTGTGTTAGAATATTGCTGCACGGTGTGAGATCCTTACCAGGTGGGATTGACGGAGGACATCGAAAGAGTGCAAAAAAGGGCAGCTCGTTTTGTATTATCACGTAATAGGGAAGAGAGTGAGGCAGATATGATACGCGAATTGGGATGGAGGTCATTAAAGCAAAGACGTTTTTCGTCGCGGCGAGATCTACTTACGAAATTTCAGTCACCAACTTTCTCTTCCGAATGCGAAAATATTTTGTTGAGCCCAACCTACATAGGTAGGAATGTTCATCAAAATAAAATAAGAGAAATCAGAGCTCGAACAGAAAGGTTTGGTGTTCGTTTTTCCCGCGCGCTGTTAGGGAGTGGAATGGTAGAGAGATAGTATGATTGTGGTTCGATGAACCCTCTGCCAAGCACTTAAATGTGAATTGCAGAGTAGTCATGTAGATATAGATGTAGATGTAGAATAACTGAGCCATCTCTCTCCCTCCGGCCCGCGTGGCCGTGCGGTTCTAGGCGCTTCAGTCTGGAACCGCGTGACCGCTTCGGTCGCAGGTTCGAATCCTGTCTCAGGCATGGTTGTGTGTGATGTCCTTAGGTTAGTTAGGTTTAAGTGGTTCTAAGTTCTAAGGGACTGATGACCACAGATGTTAAGTCCCATAGTGCTCAGAGCCATTTGAACCATCTCTCTCCCCTTATAGTACTCTACTACAGCCCGTCGCGAAAACAGAGGCAGCACACCGTTAATGCTAGATGCAAGGGACATAAATAATATTATTGTAGCTGTTAGGACGCGACCAGAAAACAAATCCAGAAGTTTTATGATGTGTATTTATCTTCCCTGTGGCGTATTTGTTTGCAATCAAATGGTTCAAATGGCTCTGAGCACTATGGGACTTAACATCTGAGGTCATCAGTAACTTAGAACTTAGAACTACTTAAACCTATATAACCTAAGGACATCACATACATCCACGCCCGAAGCAGGATTCGAACCTGCGATCGTAGCGGTCGCGCGGTTCGAGACTGAAGCGCCTAGAACCGCTTGGCCACACCGGCCGGCTGTCTTCAATCGATTTGAGATCTTCCTAATGGGAGGTCTTAATGTCGGAAGATCCTCGCCAATGTATTGCCTTTATTTTTAACGGTAGAAGTTATCATTTTCATATTGTACCATTTAGCCTCAATGTGAGCGCTGGTGCATTCATAACAGCCTCAGGTTGCGGTTATAGTGGCACTGATCTCGATGGCTTCTGCCGACTACCGATATGGGCCGAAGACATCCGATCTTTACAAACCAGTACGCCACTACGTGGGCGATCACTATGTAGCCGGTCTCATCTCTTGAACGCACAGACTTCGGACGACAGTCGATGAAATTTAGATCAGTTTGTTTTCTTAGGTCATACTGGCGGACACAACATGAAACATGGAGTGTGAAAAACTGATGAGTTAAGTCGAAGAAGGAGTTTGTGGCATCTTGAGGATGAAAAATATAATCGACACATATTTCGGAATCTATGGAATGAAACTGCAGGTTTATTGCAAATTATTCTATATCGTAAATTTTAGAAGTACATTACAATCTCAAAAAAATTGTTCCAGTGAGAAGTGCTTAAACCTACTCCAGTGGCTCTTTTTAAGGTTGTGATAGGTGTATGTTAGATGTCTACAAATTATTATTATTGTTTACTGGCGTTTTTATGCGAGGAGGGTGATGATTCTGTTACATTAAGTGGTTTGCAAATGTGGTGTATGTTTTTCCACTTTTCAGTGGTTTAGGTGTTCTGAGTTTATGATTCTAAACCTTTTGTTCATCTTTCACAGGTAGGATGAATGACAGTAATTGCAGATTATTTGATCTACGTCTGCAAAACTTCAAATAAATTCAGCAAAACAGTCTTTGTAAACTTGCTTTTCAAAGGCACTACGAATCATCTCGAGTATGTAACAGAACGTTTCTCCCTTCATCTCATATACAGGGTGTTACAGAAAGGTACGTCCAAACTTTCACGAAACATTCCTCACACACAAATAAAGAAAAGATGTTATGTGGACATGTGTCCGGAAACGCTTAATTTCCATGTTAGAGCTCATTTTAGTTTCGTCAGTGTGTACTGTACTTCCTCGATTCACTGCCAGTTGGCCCAATTGAAGGAAGGTAATGTTGACTTCGGTGCTTGTGTTGACATGCGTCTCATTGCTCTACAGTACTAGCATCAAGCACATCAGTACGTAGCATCAACAGGTTAGTGTTCACACGAACGTGGTTTTGCAGTCAGTGCAATGTTTACAAACGCGGAGTTGGCAGATGCCCATTGGATGAATGGATTAGCACGGGGCAATAGCCGTGGCGCGGTGCGTTTGTATCGAGACAGATTTCCAGAACGAAGGTGTCCCGACAAGAAGACGTTCGAAGCAATTGATCGGCGTGTTAGGGAGCACGGAACATTCCAGTCTATGACTCGCGGCTGGGGAAGACCTAGAACGATGAGGACACCTGCAATGGACGAGGCAATTCTCCGTGCAGTTGACGATAACCCTAATGTCAGCGTCAGAGAAGTTGCTGCTGTACAAGGTAACGTTGACCACGTCACTGTATGGAGAGTGCTACGGGAGAACCAGTTGTTTCCGTACCATGTACAGCGTGTGAAGGCACTATCGGCAGCTGATTGGCCTCCACGGGTACACTTCTGCGAATGGTTCATCCAACAATGTGTCAATCCTCATTTTAGTGCAAATGTTCTCTTTAGGGATGAGGCTTCATTCCAACGTGATCAAATTGTAAATTTTCAAAATTAACATGTGTGGGCTGACGAGAATCCGCACGCAATCGTGCAATCACGTCATCAACACAGATTTTCTGTGAACGTTTGGGCAGGCATTGTTGGTGATGTCTTGATTGGGCCCCATGTTCTTACGCCTACGCTCAATGGAGCACGTTACCATGATTTCACACCCTGATGCTCTACCTGTGCTGCTAGAACATGTGCCTTTACAAGTACGACACAATATGTGGTTCCTGCACGATGGAGCTCCTGCACATTTCAGTCGAAGTGTTCGTACGCTTCTCAACAACAGATATGGTGACCGATGGATTGGTAGAGGTGGACCAATTCCATGGCCTCCACGCTCTCCTGACCTCAACCCTCTTCACTTTCATTTATGGGGGCATTTGAAAGCTCTCGTCTACGCAACCCCGGTACCAAATGCAGAGACTCTTCGTGCTCGTATTGTGGACGGCTGTGATACAATACGCCATTCTCCAGGGCTGCATCAGCGCATCAGGGATTCCATGCGACGGAACATTTCCTGTAACAAAGTGTTTGAAGTCACGCTGGTACGTTCTGTTGCTGTGTGTTTCCATCTCATGATTAATGTGATTTGAAGATAAGTAATAAAATGAGCTCTAATATGGAAAGTAAGTGTTTCCGGACACATGTCCACGTAACATATTTTCTTTCTTTGTGTGTGAGGAGTGTTTCCTGAAAGTTTGGCCGTATCTTTTTGTAACACCCTGTATTTGTAAAACTTCTCTGGTGATTCCAGTAACTGAGGATAGAAATACAGTACCCGCCATGTCCTTTTCGAGACAAATATAGGTCGTTGACATGCATTCAGCATCTTTTTAATAGCAAGAGCCGCATTACAGCACTGGTCTCCAATCACAGAGGCGGTGTGGTATCCACACCATCCTTGGAGGTTAAAAACAAACCTGCTTCGTACGTAGAATAGATTCGAACCTCACCCAACTTTCTCGACCCCGCCACATATTGACGAAGGAAATCGACGCGTCATGACCAAACTTTCGGCCGATGTTATTGGGTGACCTGTGACCTTTGGCGACTGTGTCTAACAATCGTTGTCGATACCAGTGTGAACGCAGCCTTAGGCACACGTTTGGGTCCTCTCCTCGTGGATGAAGTAACTTTCCTGAAAGTCTCCGTAAATTACTTGCTGGTAGCTTCTAGAAAGAGTGCTTCGAAAGTTCCAGGAAGTGGGAGATACGGAAAATGTATTCAAATCAAAATTTATAAGGAAAAAATCAAGTTTTTAGGGCGTATCATTTCATCTGAAGGTATTAACCCCGATGCGAAAAAGATAAATGCAGTGAAAAATATGCCACGTCTCCGCACGAAGAATCAACTGAATGCTTTCTCAGGATTAGCCTCATTTTTCCGCCGATTCCTTCGAATCAATTGCTTAACAATGAGCCTTTACTCCTATTGCTGAAGAGAATCGTACCTTGGTGCTGCGACGGTGACTGTCAAGCAGATTTGGACAAGATCAAACAGGCTCTGATGAATGCACCAATTTTACTTCATTTTGACGTGAACGAAGATTTTTGCTTAGCTACCGATGCTTCCTTCTCAGGCCTTGGATCTTTTCTCTTTCAGTTAGAAGAAGATAATTGTAGCACTGGTATCCGAATCATCGGATTTGCAAGTAGGACATTGCTGAAATGTGAAAGATGATACTCAGCAACAGAGCTAGAGGCACTGGTAATAGTGTGGTCGCTAAAGAAGTTTAGCTGTTTCGTTCATGACAAACGTATGAAGATTTTCTGTGATCATCAGGCTTTAAGTTTCCTTATGCGCTGCAAATTATTACATCAGCGCTTAATACACTGTACTGTATAAGATAGTGAATACTGCTCACGAAGGAACTCATTTACTTGCTTTTCCTGAATCTAACAGTATATGTGGTTTATATCCACATCAAGACTGGAAAAATGTGTTCAGTAGTTACAAAATTTTTTCTCAACTTTATTATTTGTCTATAGTAACAAAGGGTATTTCATGTTATAAAGTAAGTCTGTGTACATTTTAACATGCCTTGTTCCCACGACGTAGGAATGGTGTAGTAAATCAATCAAAATGCTAAATGTACTAGAAATGTCTAAAGAGGATCCAGTGCCTTAGTACGAAACAGCTGAGTCTTAGTTTTTATGAAACGTGAGGGAGATCTGCCTACGAAATGACAGTCAACAATGAGCAAACGTATATAATAGGTCAAGGAAAAAAATTTAAATGTTAATATTTGTAGAAACTGCAGTAAGAGTAAGAGTTTCACATTTATTTCAGCTGTGTATTTTATCCCCGAAATCAACTATGTGCTGTGATTGAGCATCATGTTGGACTTGGAGTAGATAAAGTGACTACATGACCTTCTGCTGAAAAGGCATGAATTGAAATAGTATTCAGCACTTTATTGAATTCCAACAGAAATACACTTAACTAGTTTTTAAGTGAACTGTGTATTGATGACTGTACCTAGTGACAGTAAAAAGGCCACAATCATCTGCTTTAGAAAATCTTGCATTTTCAAAATTTTGTGTCATAATTGTAGGCACACTCTTTAGGCATCCTTCCCATTTTGATAAAGCGAGACATCCTTACACGAATTTTGCTGTTCATGGAGCAAAGATTGAGTAAACTTCAGAACAGTGGTTTCATTGAAATGGGAACCTTAACTGGGTGCCAAAAACTTTAAATCAGTACAGTTATGTAAAGTACAGCCATAGAGATCAAAGGTACAAGGTCAAACACGAATTCGCTTCGCGAAAAATGTAAAGCATAGCTGAATGGTACATTACACATAACGTAAGTATGTTGAAATGAGTAATCAATTTTGTTAAATAAGTTTTTATGCAATACATTTTAATCAACAACAGAGTGCAACTCACTAAGCCACTGTTAAGGACTGTATAAAACCGACAGTAACAAAACCTTAAAATGTGACTAAGTAAAAACCTCACATTTTAAACGATACCTAATGGCAATCATATCAAAGTCAGTGTTATTAAAGATTTCCATTGTAAGTCATAATGCTAGACCTTTGAGTGAAACTGGAGTTATGAATAGTGTGATCATACTAGCGTTAAAACAGAGAACAAAACATGTGGCAATCAGACAATGAAGAATTTCACTTACCTTTAATGAAGTGCCTAATTTCACGAGCGAAAGCAGCATCACATGAAAGAACTCCTAAAAGGGACCAAAGCCGAGGTTTTGCTGGACTCTGAAGTGAGCATGCTTGTGAACACATTATATTCCCCCTACTGTCGTTTCTGCTGCAGTTTCAACTTTAGTAGACGATAATATGCTACGGGTAAAATTCATATTTTTGCTGTGGAATACCAGTCATCTGCATCTACAGCGTTCCGCGTAAATACGGCCCACGCAATGACTACCTTGCTATGGACACTCTTCGAGGGCAAACAACGCTGTTTAAAGGTATGACAATACACGTAACCACTATTGCAGACAACTGTGTGTGCGCTGCTAATAGCAATCTCACCATGCACAACAGTACTTCATATGAAACATAGAACACAAATATATTGCTATTTCAAAGGTGAAAGAAAACCCGTCACCACAAACAAGAATCTGAACATTAGAAGAGCATCTTTATGTTAATATGTGAAATAATCAAACGTCTTTTCACCAGAAGCATCAGTCCCATTTATGTATATTAATGCTAAACGGTTATATTCCATGAGTGAATGCCAGATGATGCCCTCCTCATATATTTCACCATTATTTAGTTGCAACAACTGTAAACCCACTTGACAATATACATACCAATGTTAGTGGAGATTTACTGTTCTGATGTAGCTATTTTTGCTATCTCACATCATGATTCCGTTTGGGTAGACGTAATCAAGCTCAATATGAAGTCTAAAGAGCGCAAAGAGCCTAAAGCGGCCATTACGAGAGCAATAACGAAAGAAAAAAATTTCTAATTTTATAGTTTCATTCGAGAATTATGACTGGACAGATTTCTTTAACAGTAGTAGTCATTGTACTGTTAATATAAGCTTTGATAGATTTTTTCATGCTTTCTTAAATATTTTCGAGACCAACTTCCTCAGCACAAATGTAAAGTCAGTCCCAACACAAATAAGTATAGGAATAAGAAGGCATGATATACTTTCCAACTAGCCAATATGGAAAAGAGATTGTTAATCTATTTTGATTTTTATAGATTACTCAAAGCAGATATGGAAATTGTGGTAAGTTCCTATGGGACCAAACTGCTGGGGTCTTCAGTCCAGTCCCTAGGCTTAAACACTACTTAATCTAACATAAACTAACTAACGTTAAGGACAACACCCCGAGGGAAGACTAGAACCTCGGACGGGGCGGTGGGAGGGGGTGGGAAGGGGGGGGGGGGGAGAACCGTACGAACCGTGGCAAGGCGCCGCAGACCACGGGGCTGCCCCGTGGGTCAAACAGATATGACTGAGCTAAGTTACTTAAGAGCTCAAAAGGATTATAAACGAACAGTCAGTGAGACTGAGAATAAACATAAATTGTTTAGTATAGCGTCATCCAAAAATATATGCAAGAAAGCATGGAGTGTAATAAATTCAGTGCCAAAAAAAAAAAAAAAGAAAAGAGGCTGTAGCTGTACCACCAGCTGAATTTTATAACTGTTGTATATAGTCTATCAATGAAATTTGTGAAAGCAATTTTAGCCCTCGTGAAACTGTATCTGGTATCATAAAATGCCATAATGTAAGCTATGCACGGAAAGACAAAATTTTGTTTCAGAGGTAACACCAGATGTTAAGTGTTGTAGATAATTTTAGACCTTCTGATAGTGTAGATGTTTATTAGCTTTCTAGTAATCAGTTTAAAAACATAGTTGGTTGTACAGTTTTTCCTCTTGATTATTGTATAAACAAATGTTTACATGATGGTGTATTCCTCAAAGTGTGAAAATTATCAAGAGTTGTGCCCATATGTGAGAAGGGAGAGAGAAATTGCTCCCGTAATATCGCCGATGGATCTCTGACACCAATTTTATCTAAGATTTTAGCATCTATCATCTATTACCAGTTATGCGATTTTGAATATAATAACAACCTTTCTGCTGTACTGTTTGACTTAAGGAAGGACAAATCGACTGTTCATGCTACTAACTCTTTCATTAAAAAGGTGCTTATGAGCAGAAAAGCATTGCTCAGTCTACTTTTTGTGATCTTAGCAAGGCCTTCGACTATGTGGACCGTGATTCGATTCTCAACAAATTATTTTCTTATGGAATCATTAACAACAAAGTAGGCAACACTTTTTAATCATTTCTTACTAACCGTAAGCAGACTGTGTATACCAAAAATGAGAGATCGCAGATAGCTGAAATTAAGTGTGGTGTACCACAAAGTTCAGTTTTGGGATATTTATTATTTATTCTAATGATAAATGATTTGCCATTTTTTATAAATACTCACTCCATTCTCCACGCACATTATGCCACATTTTTCAGTGTCGGTTGAGACTCTGATACCCTTCAGACTATGACTAAAGACAACCTCTCACAAATACCAGTCTGGTTTCGAGCAAACGGATTTTTAATCAATGAGAGTACGACTCAAAAAACTGTGTTCAGATTAAGAGACTGTCCAGTGGGAGACTCTTTAGGTAGTGTAAAGTTCTTAGGTACTGTCATTGATACTAAAATATCTAGGGATTTACACTTTAAGTATGTTAGTGCAAGCCTGTATAGAGTGGTGTAATTGTTAAGAAATTTAAAAAAAATCATGTGTCTTTGGCTTATGTAAGATCGCCTATTTTGCTTTTTTTCACCATTTACTATACTATGAGTTTTCATTTTGGGGCAATAGCAGATGTTTTCAGAATATTTTGGGTATTCAAAAAAAAAAAAAAGATATTTTTGTTATTACAAACTCAGGGAAACTTGCCTACTGCAGATCATTGTTTCTGGACCTAAAAATTTTAACTACAATAAACTTGTACATTTACACTGTTATTTTGTAAACAAAGAATAACTTATCAGATTACCAGCTTAGAAAGGATTTGCACTCTCATGGCACTAAAATATTAGGCATATCAATAGAAACAATAGGCATTTCACGTATCTTACTGTAGACTGTGTAAATTACAGAAAAGCTATGAAGTGATGGGCATGAAAATGTTCAATAAACTGCCTTTAGAATGAGAAGCTCCATTCGACTTCTTTAAGGACAGATGGTACAGTCGTTTATCCATCAATCATTTTTACTCAGTTAATTTGTTATATGAATGTGAAAATGAGACAGCATGGTGGTAATTCTTTGGAGAGTCTACCACAATTTATGCAACACTGTCCATGTAAGACGCTTTGCTCAAATTGTTTTAGCTTAAATATCGTACTTCATAGCAAATTTATTGTAGTTTCAGCTTTCATTAACCTACTTTCTGTATGTACTGCAGATTCATATACATTTGTAGCTTGACATTTTCAATTGTTGTAACAGTTGAACGACAGCAAAATTTTTATTTATTTGATAACGTCGCCCGTCAGCTCTGAGCCGTCTCGACATAGTTCGGTACGTCAGCTGACGTGCTCATATTCCATTATGACTAAGAGGGTCCTGGCGTAACCGATCACCTGTTTGATGAGCTGTCGCGAGTTCCCTCTACCTTGACGGCTCCTCACAAACCACTAAATCATCACAAGATAAACATTGTATAAATATCTTTGTACTTCATCCGGAAGAGTTTCCGAAAATTTGTAATTGTTATAAAAAATTCTCGTTCAAAAAGTTTCATGCACTTATCAAGTATTCAGTATTTTTGAAATGGCAAAAGATAATAAAATTTACCACTCATCCAAGACTGGTGATGTATTTCCTAATGAAAGTATTATGATCATAATTCAAGATCATTTTGAAAATGTTTTATGTATTTTTGTAATACTAGTAATACCATATGCATATCAAATTCAAATGTAATAGTAAACTAACTACTGGAGACTGTACGTCTATCTGTGGTTTTTGGACGCCAGTTTTTCCAGTGGACTGCTCCTGAATAGGTGGACGACAAAACTTTTTGGGGCGTAAGTCGTAAACAGACGCCAGTGAAGTTGTGTAATCGAACATCAGTCAAGACAAAGTAAATCAGACATGATTATCAGCTGATCAGAAGCCGCAAACAATCACTTGGAACATAATGTAACTGGTGTACAAACATATATAAAGAACGTAGTGCGTCAACGTCCATGTAACTACCTATAAACATTTTTGATGAACTAATATTGAAATGTAGAACGAGACGAAAGAAACTTTGTGTTAAATGTTGTTCTCTGATGTGGATAGGCATTCAGAGCGCAACATTCAAAAGGGGCATTTATTCCGTCACAGCCAAAAGTAAAGTCACTTACCCCTGTTTTTTATTCAAATCATTAAGGATGTCATGAAAGCGTCATGTAAGCACGAAGTGAAATAATAATTAATGTATAAAATATTTGTCGTCGGTGCAAGATCGGTGATGTTTATAAAAATTGTGCTAGTATCATTGTGAGCAAAACAAAGAAGACAAAGATTCTGAAGTATGATGTATTACATAAAAACGATACAATGGCGAAATCGGCCTTGCTACATTAACTCGCTATTAGATTGTCTCTCAATTTATTTTCCTTTGCAGTCGAGATTGCTGAGCCATGTAAGTTATCAAACATCATCGTGTATGTCAGCGTTTGAAATAATTACAGTGAAAAAGTTAACTATATCCCGATTACTTTCTTTAACTTATCTCTCCATTTTATTAAAGAGAAAGGTTCATAAGAGGAAAAAAAGTGAAATATTTAGATACGGAATCGTTTCGTTTGGTATAGGAATTAATTTCAACTGACCAGTTCAGCAATATTTTTCACAGTCATTAATTACCATAGAACTTACAATCACTTTCATTTGTTCCGAAGTCCCATCGTCTTTTCCAACTTTTAAGATTCACAGAGTTTACGTCAATATTACGCCGTCAGATAATTAAACTAAACTAACTGCTTCCAAGTAAACTGTGGGCCGTTGCTATTTTGAAAATAATAGTAAAGAAAAGCCCTCCGATTTTAAGTAATTCTACATTTTTATGAAAGTCAGAATGTAATAACTAAGTCAAAGATAAATTTTGGCCCCTGTTGTAACGTTTACCGTTGGGACAACACAAGTGGAATAGCACCAAATACTATTTCATGTGCGAATTGATAGCAGAATTTATTAAATCACGAATGAAGAAAGAACGTAAAAGCTCAGTTTCCATGTGGTGAAGGTAATCGTTGCATGTTTGAAAGTTATGATAAGCGTTGTCGAAGCGTTAGAAAGCAAAGTTTGAAATGGGGAAAAAACTTTAACATTTGTGACGTTTTGTCCTCTTTGGATTTAATAGAGCGTTTCAGGCAGCGGAGGCGGGTGGAAAGATGGGGTAAGTGCGTAGAAGAAAACACGACAGTTAATAATTTTAAATTTTCAATAGGATCTTTTCGACGTGAATTATTTACCACATCCAAGAAGATCAAAGAGCTTTGATGAATGACGTTTTTTGGTTTACCACTGTGATACACCCGATTACTGGTAAATGTATTGAACGTTGACCATTTAACCTTCGTGAGACACTTGCATTTAATGGACAGTATTCGGGTAAATTGGAAGAAATTGACATTAAGGTTAAACATTCCGTCGATTGGTGACAAAGCAGAAGCGACGATTGGGAAGGACAGGGAATGAAATCGTCTGTGTCCTTTCAAAGAAAAGGTCTCAGCATATCCCTTAAACGCTTTAAAGAAATAACATAAAGCCTAAATCATAATATTCAAACGGGGATTTGAGCCACTGTGTATTAACTTCATAAACAGAAAGCATGTCCATTGCTGTTGGCATCTGTTGCCAACAACTGAGACACCTTGCGGTCGCAACACCGAAAAGCAACCAAGGAAACTGCAACAAATGTTGCTACTATAATAGAATGCCCAGCTACACTATCTCTGTTTTCACAAAAGTGCCTATCAAGGAGCTTGGGTGGAAAGCAGTCCCTACCGGGCTAATTTTTCTGATATAGCGCCCTCATCGAAAACCATCAAGAAAATTTCTTTGGGGACGAAAATGCATTTTAAACAGGGACTGATGACATCTTCATCTCCGAACTAATACCTTTCTATCGGCTTGTAATGTAGAAACTGCCTTAGCATCATGAGACTGCTTTAGTTAATGCGAGGGTATATATTGTTGACTAATTTTTCTCTTATGTTTTTCTGTTATATTCAATAAACCAACGAGAAAAACTATGAAATATGCACTGTTCTAATAAAATTTAATTACAATTTACCAGTTTACGATAAAAGTCTAATTTAATAAAACAAATAGTATCTGCAGCACGAGCCTGCTCAAAACACCATTCATTAGCACGGTATTAGGCACGTTTGTCTCCGATATGTTATATGTCCACGTAAAGTCCAATGTCCTAACCAAGAAGCATTTCGGGATTACCACGAAAATATGTAAACCACGGAGTGTGAGTAAACCCAAAACGAAAACCAGTTGACAAATTATTTAGTGTCACACTTAACAAACTGAATTCACATAAAACTAAGACATGTGTCAGTATAAGAAAAAAACTGTAATATTTAAGAATGTTCAAAGCATTTTTTTTATTAAAAAAGGTGATATGAATTGATGGGATTCACAGTGAGTGAAAACTCTTCAAGACGCTTTAGCTGTTCTGTAGTCCTTTATTGGGAACACTACCAGTTTCGCACCGTTACAAGTGGATCCTCAGGCGAGGCAATGATCAGCCTTCAAATAATCTGGAAGCTATGACGTCCAATAGTTCAGTTGCAAATGGAAAACGTTGATCCATTACGCGCCAGCAGGGGAATGTCCTTGTGGACACATGGGGTGATAAAACCATTAAGCAAATGTGAAAACGGCGATTGTTTGTTATACCAATGCTACGGACTATAGTAGGCGAAGTTGTACTAGAAGCTCATATTGGCAAGCATTTATCTAAGGCTTTTTGCAGAGACGCCTTAATAAAAGAATAAAATGAGGAAAAGCACTTCTATAATAAGCGTTTCCTCCGTCGTAGACCCAGTACCAACATCCGCGACACAGCTGTTGTACGTTGCGTGCGGTAGACAGGGTCTTGAGCAACAATTGCCCAAGACCCAGTCTATCGCACGCAACCTGCAACAGCTGTGTCGCGGATGTTGATACTGGGTCTACGACGGAGGAAACGCTTATTATAGAAGTGCTTTTCCTCATTTTATGCTTTTATTAAGGCGACTCTGCAAAAAGGCTTAGGAATCGCAGGATTCACGAAATCAAACTGGGAATAAATGCTTGCCCATATGAGCTTCTAGTTCACCACCACCAACTACAGTCCGTAGTACTGGCGTAACAAACGGCAGTGATTTTTACATTTTCTTGATCTTATCATCATGTGTACAATCTGATAGTCGCCCGCTGGTGCTTAACGCCAATTTTACAACTGACAACAGCCTATAGTGGATCAAAAGTTTCGATTTGTAACTGAACTATAGGACATCGTAGCTTCCGATTGATTGAAGACTGATCATTGCGTCACCTGAGGATGCACCTATAACTGTACGAAACCGGTAATATTCCCAATAAAGGACTACAAAACAGGTTAAGTGGCTTCATTCACCGTGAATCCCATCAAGTCATAGGACCTTCTTTGGTAAATAACGATTTGAAGATTGTTAAATATTAACATTATTATATTTTTAGTTGTGGCTACCCCATCTGCAAAATAGTATGTAGAAAAAACCAAGTTTTAACAAAGTTGAAATGCCACAGTTTCCTAAGTTTTTCACCTTTGGGGATACCTAATTGAGATTGAGATAAGGCTAGAGATGCTGAAGTGACGATTTCTTTGCTGGTTTCCTATCTGGAAGCTTACAGCTCCGTAAGAGAAGAATTAAGAAGCTAAAAACTTTTCTAGGCCTCCAGCAAGCTTAGAACCTAGCGTCATCTCCTTTACAAAGAGCACGCCGATACTGCCAGTAGTGTGCTCTCATTGCCGCAGTGATCTCAAAAACAGACAATTCTTGAAGTTAACTAAGAGATTAGTTATAGATTATGTGCAACGACCTTACTGGAATCAAATAATAAATTTGAGAACCTTATGTTACACCTTAAGTGGGATTCATTTTGATGATTTATCAGAAATGACAACGAAATATCAAGTGAATTTAACAGGACAATTCTGAATCACTCCAGGAAGTAAACCGATGGTCACGTAGTTGCCAAACATATTCTACAATTTGCCAATTATTAATTTTCTTAGACTAGCGATAAGAAGAACACGCTTGCTCAGCCGATGTGCTGAGCTTGTTAGCCCTTGGGATGCTCGCCCTTGCGGTGACGCCGACTGCTACTATGTTGACTGGTAGCCGAAATACCTAAAGGCCAATCAGTCATCATTCTTTAACTATGATATGTGTCTAAAGCGTGGTTACAAACAATATCCAGACGCACCGACTGTAACTCGTACATCATAAATATAGAGCATGGGGAATTATTTGGATGGCATTACCCATTAGTACCTGACGAATTTTTTTTTTTTTTTTGTCAAACTGAGACACTAATTCGCGAGACACGATTCTCTTCTTTTCATTTTCCGGCATCACCTGTGGTTATCACGTAAACATTATGAGGAGATGACACTTCTTATTCTTTTGATCGTTATTAACATAAAAACAATGTTTCTGAGGAATTCTTTCATTCGCAGTATCCGTAAAGCTGTGATTAGCATAGAGTTTGAAATCAAAACAGTGAAGTGGATCCAAAAACTCAGAAAAAAAATCGGCGAATATGTGCAGCGCAAATTCAAAAATTTCAAATGGCTCTATGCACTATGGGACTTAACATCTGAGGTCATCAGCCCCTAGACTTGGAACTACTTAAACCTAATTAACTTAAGGACATCACACCATGCTCGTTGTAGGATTCGATGCTGCAACCCTAGCATCAGCGCGTTTCCGGACTGAAGCGCCTAGAACCGCTGCATATTCAATTTCTGCCTCTGATAACACAAAGGGAGAAGAAGCTGTCATCAGCTATCTGTATTGTCTGAGATATGACTTCATTAAACGAAACAGCCAATCAAAATAACGAATAGTTAGTTAGTTAGTTTCCTGTTCCATGGATAAGTCCGCACGATAAATCGTGACGATGTGGAACAAGTCATTTTACATTACCATCTTAAATTAATTTGTAAATATGGCTACATGCTGAACATTTATAAGATCTTTTTAAATACAAATGTGAGTTAGTAATTGCGACCCACTACCCCTTACACATTACAATAACAGAAGTTCTTCTACGGAACACAAGTAGTTCTCAAGGAGAAACTTTTTCAGTTTGTTCTCAAATTTACCTTTGATGTCTGTCAGATACTATATATCACTGGGTAAGTGATCAAAACTTTGGTTGCAGCATTGTGCACCCCTTTTTGTATTAAGAACCACCTTAATGTGGGGTAAAAATGTCATTTTTGCTTCTGGTATTAAAATTATGTACATCATTGTTCCTTGTGCACTGCACTGCATTATTTACAACAAACTTCTCGAGGGAATAAATATACTCTAAAGCAGTAGTCAGAATGCCCCATTCCTTATACAGATGTCTGCAAGATGTTCGTGGGTTTGCATCACATATTGTTCTTAAAGTGCGTTTTTGAGCAATGAAAACATCCTTTTCTTAAGGATGAGTTACACCAGAACATTATTCTATATGACAATACTGAACTACGATATGTAAAATATGTCAACTTAATGATTTCTCTCTCCCCAAGATTTGTAATGATACTAAGTACAGATGTGGCTAAACTAAGATGTTTTAGGAGTTCCAAAATGTGTTTTTCCTATTCAAGCTCTCATCAGTACGTACACTTAAGAATTTTGGAGTTTACACCCTATATTTTATTTCTTGACTATGTGTTACACTTATCACTGGTGTATTACTCTTAGATGTGCATAACTGAATATTTGTGTCTTTTTAAAATTCCGGATGTGATCTTTCATAGAAAACCAGTCAATGGTACTATTAAGAACATTGTTTACCATTTCTCGTGTTTTTGTATTCCTAGATTGATTACAGTACTAGTGTAATCTGCAAAAAGAACTAATTTTGTTATCATCTACTCGTAGCGATTACAATATGATTGCTGAGATAGCATTGTCAGTAAAAGCAAAATGTGTCTGATGAATGATCGCGTCAAGATGCAGCGCATTTCAGACGCTGGGAAACCAAAATGTCAGTTGGAAAACCATCAAGTTGAGCATGGGGTGAAGTTTCTATGCAGCGGTTCGCAACTGTCGATGTTTGTTCTACAACTAGTTCCTGATTGTTTCATACTAGACAAGCCTCTAGGCTATCAGGAACTTCATAGGAGGATTATCAAAGTGTAATTGTTCAAACAGACTGCTACGTAAAATAGTACTCTACGTGAAGCTGTATACGACTCATTCAGTGACGTTAATTTTCATTTTATTTCATCTGCTGATGACATGCAGAAGGAGTTCCAAACTGCTCTGGAAGTAGTTTTGCCCATCTTGTGTAAGCCGGCAAGACCGTGTTGTATCGGCCGATAATAAGAACCGGTTGCAGTCATGCGCAGAACTCTTCATTGTTGTTCTTAGCAACTGGTTGCTCACTACCGTAATTGATCGTTTACCTACAGTTACTATGTTCATTCCATAGGTAATTTGCATAAGGAATCGTATCGTCTGGTACATTAACGAAATGATGGTCACTGCTTCTGCTCTGTATGTTACAATTTGATAAATAATCAGTCCACTGCCGCCTACCTTTCACTGTTCAGGTTGTTACTGAAAGTTGGCACGTCACGCATGAAATTTCCCAAGAGCATGATACATTTTTGTAGACTCATTCCCGTCTATATTTCACTTACGATGCACTACCTCAACTTCACAAATTAGTGCTTCTTTGCAAAAGCTCAAAACAACAGCCGAAATCTGAGATACTGACTGATTCACAAGTTTTATCATACTAGACAGTCGCAAAACATTTTTCAACAATCAGAATGGGTTATTTTAAAACTTTCACACAGGAGCTCTCACCTTTGACAATTGAAGGGTTGTTGTGTTGAAGGGGCTAATCGACAGTTTTGCATTAATTGGTATATCTACTTCATTAGGTCGTATGTTAACAGGGCTTTTACACACTAAAAGGGCTTCCGGTATCTCCAGTGATGGCTGATGTAGGTGCTACGAAGACCAATAGATGGCATGAGGGGTAGCTCCTATGTTTTGTTCATGCTAAATGTGGTAAGTGCAGTATGTGTTACTAGAGATGATACACTGTCGCGTGTTCCTGCCGTTTTGAAGCCTGTCACTTCCGTGTCTTGAATGGTAAAAAGAAGATAAATAATTTAGCAAAGGGAAGTAACAGAAACAGTGATAACTCTAAAAGAAAGCGTGAGCGAAGATGAAGAAGTATTTTATTTCTGCTGATATCATGAACACCGTAACAACAGCTCGCAAGCAACGATTTTAAGTTGTTCAGATGAAAGGCAGCTATTTTATGGACTTTCAGCAGGCCCTGTACGAATATTAGAATGTGAGTCCATAAAATACTTTAAAATAGTGTAGCTCTGGTACATGGAATAAACGGGAGATCCTCTTCAATCCAAGGCCTGCCAGAAGATCTCTCGCAGAAAAGGACCTACATAAAAGGACAAAGGTCCCCAATTAAAAGAATGGAAACCCAGTTGAACCGAATGTAAAATATTAACAACCCGACATCCCAAATCCCCATCACAAAAAACACAATGTTCCGGGCTTAAGGACGTGCCACATGTGGCTCCACATGAAGACAGATAAGCGATATTTCTTACACGTAAACATCAGACATCCAAACAAGGGTGTTATATACTCTGTGTACCTGCAGGCATGTGCGAAAAAACAATGTAACCCCCTGAGTAAAATTTGCGACTCACCAGTACAGCACACACACCCATCACATCCGTACCAAGCACAACCCAAAGTTGAAATGCAGGCGGGAGCGTCCGTGTGCCCGTGACGTTAGCGGCTGGATTCCTCGCGCCATCTGATGGTCAGAATTTGAATTAACGTAACCTCCAACAACAGGTCTAACAAATCACAAACTAGCATCCGTCGCAGAGAAAACTAACTTCTCTCGCGTACCAGTGAGGCAATAATTATAAATTACCGCGTCTACACGTGAAGAGGATTCAATGTTTTAGGCTGATAACAGGGTTGCACTATTTTGTCATATTTTGACCTGTTTTAACCTTAGTTATGCATCCTTTATGGACTCACATTGAAATATATGTACATGGTTTTTTCCTAAGAATTTTTGTTGGTCCTGCGAAGCTTTTATTATATTAACGATGTGGATAGGTGTTGTTATAGATTTATAATTTTGTAGATGCACCTGAAAATGGGACTCAGGTCCTGAAACCGAGGTGAGCTTTCCTTTTTATAAATAAATAAATTTTACCATTGTAGCTGATTTTATCATTGTTTATGAATATTAATAATTGTGGATGTCCTGTTTAAGAGAAACGACTGACAACGTGTTGAAATGAAGATTACAAAACGATCACGTTTAGTGAGGTCACTGGTGCAAAAGGATTATATTCAAAGAAGAAAAGAGACCACAAAAGTATAGTATAACATCTGAGAGGCGCAAACAGTTTTACAGTGAATTGTTCCAATGTTGAATAGTAAAATGATTGCTAGAAGTAGAAATATTACGAAACTTGTTTGGAGAACTTGACCCCTATTAGCATTTCAGTGTTAACTTTAAATGCCAACACTTTAGATTAGGATTTACTCTGACTGTTATTGAAACCGAATGAAAGAACAAGTTAACTGTTACCAGTCAAATGTTCAAATGTGCGTGAATTCCTAAGGGAGCAAAATGCTGAGGTCGTCGAGCCCTAGACTTCACAATACTTAAACTAACTTATACTAAGAACAACACACACACCCACGCCCGAGGGAGGACTCGAACCTCCGGCGGGAGGGGCCGCGAAATCCGAGACATTGCGCCTCAAACCACGCGGCCACTCCGCGCGGTCTGTTACCAGTCACTGTTTATTTATATGAACATGCGTTTCGAAGGTTTAAACTTCCATCTTTAGGTGGATTTACATGTGTTAGTACGACATGTGTGTGTGTGTGTGTGTGTGTTGTGTTACGGCTTTGGGGTAACGTGTGGCACCGTCTCCAGTGGTCATAGACTTCTTTCTCTGTCATAATACATCACATATAGACTGTCGTACTTTGGGACACCATCTTTGTTTACTAAACAAAGAATGACACTTTACATGAGATATGTGTGATACGACAGAGAAAGGAGCCTGTGGCCACTGGATACAGTCCCACTGGTTACCTCGTAGTCGTGACACAACACTCACATGTCGTACTAACGCATGTAAATCCACCTGATGATGGAGGTTTAATATTCGATACGCTTTATGGGTATAAATAAACAGTGACTAGTAACAGCGACGTGTTTATTTGTTATATTTGGATCATGTCGAATGATAACTTGCTTTCTCAAAGTTAATGAGCAAGTGTTAATGTGGAGTTAGTGCATTTTTAAGTTCTTGTACTTCGAATAAAATTTGTTCTGAATAACCTAAAAAGTACATTTGTTTCTTAGTCTCTTTAGCATGATAACCCTTCAATTTTTGTGATACAATTATATTTTCACTTGAAATCTGGAAAACAAAATAGTCGATTAGTCTGAGATGTGGTTTTACAGAAGAATGATGAAAATTGAGTGTCTGATAAGATGGTTCAAAAATGGTTCAAATGGCTCTGAGCACTATGTGACTTAACTTCTGAAGTCATCAGTCCCCTAGAACTTAGAACTACTTAAACCTAACTAACCTAAGGAAATCACACACATCCATGTCCGAGGCAGGATTCGAACCTGCGACCGTAGCGGTCGGACGATTCCAGACTGTAGCGCCTAGAACCGCTCGGCCACCCCGGCCGGCTCTGATAAGATGAGAAATTCGGAGCTTCGCTGCAGAAAAGGCGACGAAAGGTATCTGCGGAAAACATTAATTAAAACAGGATGACAGAACAAGTGCTAAGATACCAAGAAGAAATGTTAATCATACTAGAAAGAACCATAGAGGGCAAAAGCTGTAACGGAAGAAAGATATTGCAATAAATGCATCGTATAAATGAGAACATTTAGTGCAGGTGGGGATGTAGGTACAGGAGAAGAAGTCGTGACGAGCTGCATCAAGCCATTCAGAAGGCTAGAGGTGAAAAAAACCTTCACTAGAGAATTACATATAGTGTTGCTGCTGTTTTTATTGTTGTGGTCTTCAGTCTGAAGGCAGTTCTCTACATCAATTCAACATGTGCATTATCTCAACACAACTACTGCAAACTGTATTCACTTGGACCCGCTTACCATATTCAAACCTTGGCCTTCCACAATTGTTCTTACCCCCTCTCCCAACCCTCCACACCCGCTCCATTACCAAATCACGATTCCTTGATGGTTCCTATCAAACGATCCCTGCTTTTAGTCACATTGTAAAACAAAATTCTATTCTTCCCAAATCAGTTCAGTACCTCCTCATTATCCGATCTACCCTTCTGATCTTCAGAATTCTTCTGAAGCACCACATGACAAAAGCTTCTATCTTCTTCTTTTCTAAACTTTTTATAGAGCACGTTTCAGTTCCGTTCACGGTTATACTCCAGACAAGTTACGAAAAGTCTTTCCAACATTTAAATTTGCATTAGATGAAATTGCACCCTTCTTTTTCAGCCATCTACACTAAATAATAAGGCTTACCTAATACTTTTAGAGTCCCATTTCCTAATCTACACTACTGGCCATTAAAATTGCTACACCACGAAGATGACGTGCTACAGACGCGAAATTTAACCCAGATGCTGTGATATGCGAATGATTAACTTTTCAGAGCATTCACACCGGGTTGGCGACGGTGTCGACATCTACAACGTGCTGACATGAGGAAAGTTTCCAACCGATTTCTCACACACAAACAGCAGTTGATCTGCCTTGCCTGGTGAAACGTTGTTGTGATGCCTCGTATAAGGAGGAGAAATGTGTACCATCACGTTTCCGACTTTGATAAAGGTCGGATTGTAGTCTATCGCGATTGCGGTTTATCGTATCGCGACATTGCTGCTCGCGTTGCTCGAGATCCAATGACTGTTAGCAGAATATGGAATCGGTTGGTTCAGGAGGGTAATACGGAACGCCGTCCTGGATCCCAACGGCCTCGTATCACTAGCAGTCGAGATGACAGGCATCTTATCCGCATGGCTGTAATGGATCGTGCAGCCACGTCTCGATCCCTGAGTTAACAGATGGGGACGTTTGCAAGACAACAACCATCTGCACGAACAGTTTGACGACGTTTGCAGCAACATGGACTAGCAGCTCAGAGACCATGGCTGCGGTTACCCTTCGCATCACAGACAGGACCGCCTGCGATGGTGTACTCAACGACGAACCTGGGTGCATGAATGGCAAAACGTCATTTTTTCGGATGAATCCAGGTTCTGTTTACAGCACCATGATGGTCGCATCCGTGTTTGGCGACATCGCGGTGAACGCACATTGGAAGCGTGTATTCGTCATCGCCATACTGGCATATCACCCGGCGTAATGGTATGAGTTGCCATTGGTTACACGTCTCGGTCACCTCTTGTTCGCATTGACGGCACTTTGAACAGTGGACGTTACATTTCAGTTGTGTTACGACCCGTGGCTCTATCTTTCATTCGATCCCTGCGAAACTCTAGATTTCAGCAGGATAATGCATGACCTCATGTTGCAGGTGCTGTACGGGCCTTTCTGGACATTTAAAATGTTCGACTGCTGCCCTGGCCAGCACATTCTGCAGATCTCTCACCAACTGAAAACGTCTGGTCAATGGTGGCTGAGCAACTGGCTCGTCACAGTACGCTACTCACTACTTTTGATGAACTGTGGTATTGTGTTGAAGCTGAATATGCAGCTGTACCTGTACACGACATCCAAGCTCTGTTTGACTCAATGCCCAAGCGCATCAAGGCCGTTATTACGGCCAGCAGTGGTTGTTCTGGGTACTGATTTTTCAGGATCTATGCACCCAAATTGCGTGATAATGTAATCACATGTCAGTTCTAGTATAATACACTCCTGGAAATTGAAATAAGAACACCGTGAATTCATTGTCCCAGGAAGGGGAAACTTTATTGACACATTCCTGGGGTCAGATACATCACATGATCACACTGACAGAACCACAGGCACATAGACACAGGCAACAGAGCATGCACAATGTCGGCACTAGTACAGTGTATATCCACCTTTCGCAGCAATGCTGGCTGCTATTCTCCCATGGAGACGATCGTAGAGATGCTGGATGTAGTCCTGTGGAACGGCTTGCTATGCCATTTCCACCTGGCGCCTCAGTTGGACCAGCGTTCGTGCTGGACGTGCAGACCGCGTGAGACGACGCTTAATCCAGTCCCAAACATGCTCAATGGGGGACAGATCCGGAGATCTTGCTGGCCAGGGTAGTTGACTTACACCTTCTAGAGCACGTTGGGTGGCACGGGATACATGCGGACGTGCATTGTCCTGTTGGAACAGCAAGTTCCCTTGCCGGTCTAGGAATGGTAGAACGATGGGTTCGATGACGGTTTGGATGTACCGTGCACTATTCAGTGTCCCCTAGACGATCACTAGAGGTGTACGGCCAGTGTAGGAGATCGCTCCCCACACCAGGATGCCGGGTGTTGGCCCTGTGTGCCTCGGTCGTATGCAGTCCTGATTGTGGCGCTCATCTGCACGGTGCCAAACACGCATACGACTATCATTGGCACCAAGGCAGAAGCGACTCTCATCGCTGAAGACGACACGTCTCCATTCGTCCCTCCATTCACGCCTGTCGCGACACCACTGGAGGCGGGCTGCACGATGTTGGGGCGTGAGCGGAAGATGGCCTAACGGTGTGCGGGACCGTAGCCCAGCTTCATGGAGACGGTTGCGAATGGTCCTCGCCGATACCCCAGGAGCAACAGTGTCCCTAATTTGCTGGGAAGTGGCGGTGCGGTCCCCTACGGCACTGCGTACGATCCTACGGTCTTGGCGTGCATCCGTGCGTCGCTGCGGTCCGGTCCCAGGTCGACGGGCACGTACACCTTCCGTCGACCACTGGCGACAACATCGATGTACTGTGGAGACCTCACGCCCCACGTGTTGAGCAATTCGGCGGTACGTCCACCCGGCCTCCCGCATGCCCACTATACGCCCTCGCTCAAAGTCCTGTCAACGGCTCATACGGTTCACGTCCACGCTGTCGCGGCATGCTACCAGTGTTAAAGACTGCGATGGAGCTCCGTATGCCACGGCAAACTGGCTGACACTGACGGCGGCGGTGCACAAATGCTGCGCAGCTAGCGCCATTCGACGGCCAACACCGCGGTTCCTGGTGTGTCCGTTGTGCCGTGCGTGTGATCATTGCTTGTACAGCCCTCTCGCAGTGTCCGGAGCAAGTATGGTGGGTCTGACACACCGGTGTCAATGTGTTCTTTTTTCCATTTCCAGGAGTGTATTTTGAATGCCAACGCGTTGCCAACACCATATTAGGCATGGTAATGTGTTGCGTTTTAGGTGCTTACATGATTCTGTCCACCCATTGTGTTCTACATGCCAAGTGATGTGGGGAGAATGAGAAACACATTACTAGAATTAAAGCATGATACAACGTGACAATTATGATGTACTCGCATGCTCAAAACTATCTGAACGACCTGAATTGCCTTTTGCCTGATTTGTATGCAAATCATATAACGTAGTCGTCTTGCATGTCCTCTGCTCTCTTTTCAATGCAGTTGTTTGACTATACTGTATAAAATGGATACTACAAGAGACCACTAGAGATAATTAGTCTGAGTGGCTGTCAATCCAAATGAAAACTCATTCCACGATAATGCAAATATCAGAAAACACTTCATTAGAGTTGTCACGGCCTTTAACGCGTGTAAACTCAAATTTATTACAATAAATGTCATTTCAAAAAGTAAGTATCAGATTGAAATTACATGACGGATATTACTGTACCGGACTGGGACCTGTGACTTCAGTCGAGCAACTAGTGTTCCCATTAACTAACCACGAACGATTTTAAATGTGATTTCACTCACAAGTAACAAAGGGTGCACATGTTTAAACGTGAAATGGCTTAGCATTTAGTCTTGTGTTTGAAAGAGATTTGAATCCAGCATATATTCGGGTTGCTGACTAAGCACACTCAAATTCTCTAAGAATTTCATGTTAAGTTTTAATGTTTAAATGAAGGCATTAATAACAGAATAGACAAGTTATCGCACTATGGAGGTAAAAATTGGATATAATTTGATGCTTTAACTGCAATCAGAAATGTTTGCGGTGAACGAGACTCGAACATCGACGAGTCTGTATATCGTTCGCCACGGCATTGTCTAATTTCACTGAATTAATCCAATAGTTAGCAGATCACAGAGTTCATGCCACCTGTTCTTGGCCACGCAGCACGCGTTTACAGCGTCTTTTTTTTCTTTATTGTAATTTTAAAACCTGTACAACAGGCAGGCTGTCAGCAGCGTTCTATGCTGCTCTTCAGCCATAGGATAAACAATGAGAAAAAACAGAAAGATTACACATAGGTTACAGAACGGTGGGCAAGAAAACAGTTGACACAGAAAGACAACCACGGAGCCGTTCACACTCGACGATAATCCACACTTGAAACTGTTGACACGACGCCCAAACACTGAAGACGGCGATGGCACACGTGAACGACGGAGTGCGACGGTGAACACTGAACACTAAACACGACGGCACACACGAGACACTGATGGCGATGATCTACGGCACGCGAAAGTCCATGTAGCGTGTGCGAGTCCGGGGACCTGCCAAGAGGGGAAGAAGGGCGGGGGGGGGGGGGGGCGGAGAGGGAGAAAAAAGACGCCAATGGCTGAGGAGATGGGAGGAGGAGTAGAGGGACAGGGGAGGGGAAGCCTGGCGGAGGAGTGGGGAGAAAGGGAGGAGGGATGGAGGGTGCCAAAAGGAACAGAGACAGGAAGAGGGAAGGAGGATCAAAGTTGGTAGGAGGGGTATATGGAGGGAAGGAGGACATCATCAGGGAGGGGGAGCTGGCGGAAGCCACCTTGGGAGAGGGTACGGAGGGTAGAGAGATGGAGACCGGGTGGGACGTGGGAATACAGGCGCGGCAATGGGAGGGGGCGGGAGAGGATGGGCGAGACAAGCGGGTGAGGAGGATCGAGTTTGCAGGAGGTGTACAAGATCCGTATCCTCTCAAGGAAAAGGAGGAGGTGGGGGAATGGAATGAGATCGTACAGGATCTGCATGGGGGAGGGGAGACAGATGCGATAGGCGAGGCGGAGAGCGTGGCGTTCAAGGATTTGGAGGGATTTGTAAAAGGTAGCGGGGGCAGAGATCCAGGCCGGATGGGGGTTACAGCGTTATCAGAGTCTCGTTTTTAAATCGCATTTTGTATTAAACCTATTGGCGGGACTAAACTTTGCTAGATAATCTTTTGTTTTGAATTTGGACTAGGATTCCCGTGCCGACAAAGAAGTATATGGTTTCCCTTTCAAACCCCCCCACATTTCAAAGTCCAAGGAAAAAAACTGTTCGGATATGATAATAAAACTGCTCCTTATACTACAGCATGTCAAAGGATTTATATTCCCATGACAGTCATGCCAACTACTGACGCCAGAGTGCAGCATGGGTACATGAAGTGAGATTGGTGATCCAACAGCAGTGCGTGCAAGCAGTAGTGTGGTTTGCAGAAACAAAATAGTTGATTTCTATGCAAAGAATTTATCGTAGGTTCTATAGAGGCGAAAACAATTAAGGAATGGTACCATAGGTTTCTGGCATCTGGAAGCGTTCTGAAACATTTCTAGTGGTGCATGTCGTAGCGTTTTGTCGGAAGCCCATGTAAATCAATTGGGCAGGCATCTACCCAACATAATGTACTCTGAGCAAACATTTCATCCGCCACGCTGACGATATTACCCATGCCGCCTCCTTTCTCCAGCAGACCTTGTCTGAGGCTGTGAAGGCCCACGTCCCTTCTGTCGCCATCCACCCCCACCGTCCTACCTTACCCCCCACAGGCTGTCCTCCTCCTCCGTGAATCCCGCCGTCTTTACCGTGCCTTCCTCCGCATGCGTTACCCGGACACACTACGACGCCACCGGCAACTCCAGACACACATCCATAACTTGCTTGCGACTAAGAAACGCCGGGACTGGCGACAGACATGCGCCCGTTTAAATGCTACCCTTCCTATCAACTCGTCTAAGTACTGGTCAGCTTTCCGCCGCCTCACCAGATCTAACCCCCCCCCCCCCTACTATGCTCTCCTTCATGACAAACAACCCTTCCCTGACGCTATCAAGTAAGGCCAATCACTTTGCTCCTACCTCTCTGACATCTTTAACATCCCTGATGACCTTCTCCTTCACCTCACTCATCTCCTCTCCGAACAGCTTAATTCCTTCTCTCCCTCCTCCCTCTCTCCCCACTTTTCCCCCAGGCTTCCCCTACCCCCATTCCTCCGCTCCTACTCCCATCTCACAACTACTGTTTTTTACCCGCCTTTGTTCAATCTCTTATGTGTCTTCTCAATGTTTTATAATTGTTAACTCTGAGGCTGAAGAGCGGCGTAATGTGCTGCTGCCAGCCTACCTGTTGTTGTACAGGTATAAAAATAACAATAAAGAAAAAAAAGTCATCGTGTAGTACACCAGCACCTTCGCTTGTATGCTTGCAAAGTGCAGATGATTTGCATTGATGCCAAAAGACACACCATGCCGACAACCAGTTTTCTACAGATGTTCTGTAACGTACAATACTGACATGAATGCCAGCTTCGTGGAAAGATGTTTATATCCAGATGAGCAACCTTTCATTTACCATGAAAGGATAATCAGCATAATGTTCAGAACTAGGGCTTGCAACAACCGCTCATTGAACAAGTTCGTGAGGGCCCCAATCTGAACGTCTGGTGTGGGCCAATGAACAATTGTTGGACTGTTCTTCTTTGCAGAAAATACGGTGAATGGGTCGTTGTATGTGGATATGTTGTAGCAAATTGAGTACCTTCAGATACAAGACTTGCAATCCAACATCCTCTTTCAACAAGATGGAGCTCCGCCGCATTGGTTCAATGGCTGTTTGAAAGTTCCTCGAAACGAAATTTCCCAATCATTGGACCGGACGCTGAGGACCCATTGGCTGGCCACCACGTTCCCCCCGACGTTGCACCAATGGACTTCTTCTTGTAGGGATTCATGAAGCACCGCATTGTGCAACCAAAGAGGTTGCTGTTTCTTTACTGAGATGTCATATCACTGATGCTATTGCGTCAGAGGCAGAGGACATGTTACGAAGAACATGGTAAGAAACTGAAAATAGACTCAACATTCTTCGTGGTACAAGCGGTTCACATGTAGAGATGTCCTGATGATTATTAATTGAGTTCTGGAAGATGCTCTAGCATATGGTGCAATATTATTACCATATTTGTCGTAGTTTTTCTCCTGTGCCTTTAAAATGTGGGAGGTTCTAAAGGGACAATCTTTATTGTCTAAGTTATGGTTCTGTAACCCTCCTTAGGGGCACGCCCTAACGTACCTGAACATCTGAATATTTCTCTCCACTAAGAAATACATGGCGTTTTCTCTTTGCTAAGAATTCTTCAATTTAATTACAAAAGAGGTTTAATATTTCGTGCCCTCGTATACTGTTCGTTAGGCAACTGTGCAGAAGGGTACTGAACAGATTCTGGAAATCAAGGAGTACGGCATCAACCTGGTTACCGGTGTGTACTGTGTAGGTGAACCGGCCGCGGTGGCCGAGCGGTTCTAGGCCCTTCAGTCCGGAACCGCGCGACTGCTGCGGTCGCAGGTTCGAATCCTGCCTCGAGCATGGATGTGTGTGATGTCCTTAGGTTAGTTAGGTTTAAGTAGTTCTAAGTTCTAGGGGACCGATGAACTCAGATGTTAAGTCCCATAGTGCTCAGAGCCATTTAAACTCGTAGGCGAACAGAGCAAGGTGGGTTTAACAATATTATTTGCGGAACCCATGATTTGCGCATTTTTCCAGTTACTTGAAACGTATGTTTCTCCAGTGGCGTACGTAAGAGAGTTACGGAAGAGAGTCCCTTGAAGAGAAACAAGTTGTTTCACATCTTTTATGCATAATAATATAACTATCCCATCGGCCACCAGTTGCCTTTCCTGTGCTGAGCGATTTTCATTGATCTCTTGCCCCACTGTCACTTATGTCGATGCGTCTCCTTGGTATTTGTAAGAAGATAAAATGATGAAAGCGTTGCATGATCTTCCTCTGGGAAATAATTTCGGAAAACGTAAATTAATATTTAGGCTTTCTGTCTGTTGTCCTCAGTTTCTGTGTAACTGTGGTAATGAGTGGCTGGATAGCCAGCTTTGATCTGTTTACTGGCTTAGCGTTAGAAAAAATCTTCTTAACCTTTTTCTTTTCTCAGATCGGTAGACACAATTTTACTTTCGAAGTTTCACGTAAGTTTCACCTTGCACTGCATTTAATTTTTGTTTGTCATCAACGCTTTGGCTGCGGTATAAGAAGTTCCGTTTGCTTTCGAAGCAACGTTATAACACGACTACTGAACCAAGGTAGGTTTTTCTCATTCCTCACAGCTTATGCTCGACACATTACTGGCTAGCGCTTATTATATAGATTGAATCTAACCATTAATACTATCCGTTTCTAGTCTCAGATGTAATTTAATGATGTTGACTGCTCGAGTAATCTGAAAACTATTTCTTTTCACACTAACTCAGCAAAAACATCTACTTATCCGACTGCCACATTTAAGCTGTCTGTAACGTTGAACTTCACTCAAATTATTTGGCATTCCGGATATGTAATAAACTTACTAGATATTACCGTACTATTTACGCCTGCAAACGAACGAGGCTCAACCAATGGCGTCCAACATATCTTTGAGATATACGAGAGAAAGTCCTAAGGTCTTACTTATCACCATGGAAAATAGAATTACGTAAGTAATGTTTTTCTCGTTTGCAGATACACATTGAAATTTCCGCGCAACAGTACCGTAGCAAGACGCTAGATGCTCCACAACAAAATGACGCAACTAATCACTACTTTTATCAATAGACTGCGACTTCGGCTGTTCTAGCTGGTTTCGAAGTCGCTGATAATCGCATTTTAATTACAAAAGCGACAGTGAAATTCACTGACGAAATGAGCGTATTTGCTGTAAGAAGTACGTTACGATATTGCAGTGCGTGAAGGAATAGGCACTGCGGCAACTACAGCCCTCATGAAATACATAACATGTATTCACAGTTTCATGTCAAAGAAACACATACACACACAAACACTATGTAAAGTTATGGTTCGAAATCTCGTCAGATTCCTTTTTTATTTTTTAGACTTCCGATCCCCAGTTAACGTTGTTTAGAAGCAGGGCATTGCATGCGGTGATCATTTTAACCGAAGACATTGAAATATCTCAAAAACTACACATCTGATCAAATAGTTATAATTCCAATTTGTTTGTCTCTGAGGTGGACATCCAATGATACCACAATCGACACATCATTCCGTTAGTGCGTGGATGGAGGGGGGCAATTTGAAATCAACAGGAATCCCTGTTTTTTTACTGCAGATTACGATTATACGGCAAAATCCATGTACGTTTTGTCTGAAGTATTTTCTTCGTTATCCATAGATGGCTCTGTAATCGGAGTAATAGGAATAGGTACATAATCGTAATTTATGGCATGCTACAGAATAGTCCTTGAGTATCCAATGGCACGTGGGAGCCCACCTCCATGCTGCGGGGTACGACAGGCCAGCATTTCCCCATGAACCATGGACCTTGCCGTTGGTGAGGAGGCTTGCGTGCCTCAGCGATACAGATGGCCGTACCGTAGGTGCAACCACAACGGAGGGGTATCTGTTGAGAGGCCAGACAAACGTGTGGTTCCTGAAGAGGGGCAGCAGCCTTTTCAGTAGTTGCAGGGGCAACAGTCTGGATGACTGACTGATCTGGCCTTGCAACATTAACCAAAACGGCCTTGCTGTGCTGGTACTGCGAACGGCTGAAAGCAAGGGGAAACTACAGCCGTAATTTTTCCCGAGGACATGCAGCTTTACTGTATGATTAAATGATGATGACGTCCTCTTGGGTAAAATATTACGGAGGTAAAATAGTCCCCCATTCGGATCTCCGGGCGGGGACTACTCAAGAGGATGTCGTTATCAGGAGAAACAAAACTGGCGTTCTACGGATCGAAGCGTGGAATGTCAGATAGCTTAATCGGGCAGGTAGGTTAGAAAATTTAAAAAGGGAAATGGATAGGTTAAAGTTAGATATAGTGGGAATTAGTGAAGTTCGATGGCAGGAGGAACAAGACTTCTGGTCAGGTAAGTACAGGGCTATAAACACAAAATCAAATAGGGGTAATGCAGGAGCAGGAGTAGGTTTAATAATGTATAGGAAAATAGGAATGCGGGTTATCTACTACAAACAGCATAGTGAACGCATTATTGTGGCCAAGATAGATACGAAGCCCACACCTACTGCAGTAGTACAAGTTTATATGCCAACTAGCTCTGCAGATGACGAAGAAATTGAAGAAATGTACGATGAAATAAGAGAAATTATTCAGATAGTGAAGGGAGAAGAAAATTTATTAGTAATGGGTGACTGGAATTCGAGTGTAGGAAAAGGGAGAGAAGGAAACATAGTAGGTGAATATGGATTGGGGCTAAGAAATGAAAGAGGAAGCCGCCTAGTAGAATTTTGCACAGAGCACACCTTAATCATAGCTAACACTTGGTTTAAGAATCATGAAAGAAGGTTGTATACATGGAAGAACCCTGGAGATACTAAAAGGTATCAGATAGATTATATAATGGTAAGACAGAGATTTAGGAACCAGGTTATAAGTTGTAAGACATTTCCAGGGGCAGATGTGGACTCGGACCACAATCTATTGGTTATGATCTGTAGATTAAAACTGAAGAAACTGCAAAAATGTGGGAAATTAAGGAGATGGGACCTGGATAAACTGAAAGAACCAGAGGTTGTACAGATTTTCAGGGAGAGCATAAGGGAACAATTGACAGGAATGGGGGAAAGAAATACAGTAGAAGAATAATGGGTAGCTTTGAGGGATGAAGTAGTGAAAGCAGCAGAGGATCAAGTAGGTAAAAAGACGAGGGCTAGTAGAAATCCTTGGGTAACAGAAGAAATATTGAATTTAATTGATAAAAGGAGAAAATATAAAAATGCAGTAAATGAAGCAGGCAAAAAGGAATACAAACGTCTCAAAAATGAGGTCGACAGGAAGTGCAAAATGACTGAGCAGGGATGGCTAGAGGACAAATGTAAGGATGTAGAGGCTTATCTCACTAGGGGTAAGATAGATACTGCCTACAGGAAAATTAAAGAGACCTTTGAGGAGAAGAGAACCACGTGTATGAATATCAAGAGCTCAGATGGCAACCCAGTTCTAAGCAAAGAAGGGAAGGCAGAAAGGTGGAAGGAGTATATAGAAGGTTTATACAAGGGCGAAGTACTTGAGGACAATATTATGGAAATGGAAGAGGATGTAGATGAAGACGAAATGGGAGATACGACACTGCCTGAAGAGTTTGACAGAACACTGAAAGACCTGAGTCGAAACAAGGCCACCAGAGTAGACAACATTCCATTAGAACTACTGACAGCCTTGGGAGAGCCAGTCTTGACAAAACTCTACCAGCTGGTGAGCAAGACGTATGAGACAGGCGAAATACCCTCAGACTTCAAGAAGAATATAATAATTCCAATCCCAAAGAAAGCAGGTGCTGACAGATGTGAAAATTACCGAACTATCAGTTTAATAAGTCACAGCTGCAAAATACTAACGCGAATTCTTTACAGACGAATGGAAAAACTGGTAGATGCGGACCTCGGGGAGGATCAGTTTGGATTCCGTAGAAATGTTGGAACACGTGAGGCAATACTGACCTTACGACTTATCTTAGAAGAAAGATTAAGAAAAGGCAAACCTACGTTTCTAGCATTTGTAGACTTAGAGAAAGCTTTTGACAACGTTGACTGGAATACTCTTTTTCAAATTCTAAAGGTGGCAGGGGTAAAATACAGGGAGCGAAAGGCTATTTATAATTTGTACAGAAACCAGATGGCAGTCATAAGAGTCGAGGGACATGAAAGGGAAGCAGTGGTTGGGAAAGGAGTGAGACAGGGTTGTAGCCTCTCCCCGATGTTATTCAATCTGTATATTGAGCAAGCAGTAAAGGAAACAAAAGAAAAATTTGGAGTAGGTATTAAAATTCATGGAGACGAAGTAAAAACTTTGAGGTTCGCGGATGACATTGTAATTCTGTCAGAGACGGCAAAGGACTTGGAAGAGCAGTTGAACGGAATGGACAGTGTCTTGAAAGGAGGATATAAGATGAACATCAACAAAAGCAAAACAAGGATAATGGAATGTAGTCAAATTAAATCGGGTGATGCTGAGGGAATTAGATTAGGAAATGAGACACTTAAAGAAGTAAAGGAGTTTTGCTATTTAGGAAGTAAAATAACTGATGATGGTCGAAGTAGAGAGGATATAAAATGTAGACTGGCAATGGCAAGGAAAGCTTTTCTGAAGAAGAGAAATTTGTTAACATCGAATATAGATTTATGTATCAGGAAGTTGTTTCTGAAAGTATTTGTTTGGAGTGTAGCCATGTATGGAAGTGAAACATGGACGATAACTAATTTGAACAAGAAGAGAATAGAAGCTTTCGAAATGTGGTGCTACAGAAGAATACTGAAGATAAGGTGGATAGATCACGTAACTAATGAGGAGGTATTGAATAGGATTGGGGAGAAGAGTAGTTTGTGGCACAACTTAACTAGAAGAAGGGATCGGTTGGTAGGGCATGTTTTGAGGCATCAAGGGATCACAAATTTAGCATTGGAGGGCAGCATGGAGGGTAAAAATCGTAGAGGGAGACCGAGAGACGAGTACACTAAGCAGATTCAGAAGGATGTAGGTTGCAGTAGGTACTGGGAGATGAAGAAGCTTGCACAGGATAGAGTAGCATGGAGAGCTGCATCAAACCAGTCTCAGGACTGAAGACAACAACAACAATAGGAAACAACATTCGCAACGTTGTATTCGTTCGACATATCGAACAGGGGCTACTCGACGCGCCACTCTGGCCGTGGCTCGAGGCGAACACTACTTTTCTAGTTAGAGTAAGTGTTCAAACGTAGTACCGCCAGACTGAATACACTTAGTGACTCGCTTTTTAAATGACTGTGCACAGGACAGAAGCATAACTGTGGGATTGTTAGCACAGGGGTTTCTGTAGCGGTCGACCATGTCTTCACGGCTTGTTGGTTCTTACAGGTACATCTTATCTTTTAAGTATCCCCACAGAAAGAAATCCGGCGACGGCGACATAGAGGGACAATTAAAAGGGCCACCTCTGTGGATCCACCGACCAGTGTAAACATGATCTGATACCCCTTCATTTAAGTAATGCGCTGGGCAACAGTCATGCTGAAACCACATATGTTGTCGAACGTCCAGGGAAACATCTTGCAGGGTATCAGCAATTCCTGTTACAGAAACGTTCTATTCAACGTTTCGTCGGTATAATTCCCCATGATTCCACGCCGTACCTTAGCTGGCCAAGGACGTTGATGGTCAACTTTCCGTAACCAGTGGGGATTGTCTACACCCCCAGTAATTCATTTTACGCCGGTTAATGCTAACATGGTTTGTGATTGTAGACTCATCGGAAAATAGTCCCTCGCCAAAGAACATGAGGGTCGTGCTCATTCACAAAACACTTGAAAATCGGTGCCATGAAGTTCTTGATGTAGTGGCACGTGGTATTGATGATACTTATGATTATGCAGTATTGTGACAATACTACCTATGGACATACAGGAATCGCGGTGTTATTGCCGGACGCTTATCCGTGAATTTTGGTGAACTGCCGCTAGTGCAGCTGTTTCATTAGCTTCTCCCGTAACACGTTTGTTTCGTTTCCTTTTGCCGGACTGTACGTTCCATCAGACATAAGGGCGTTCAAAACGTTGTAGAAGAACGAAAGTCAGCGAGCTTTCTCTGGAAAATACTCAGCACACAAGGCAACATCAGCCGCACCATTTCACCTACATTCTACGTAATTCAAGATCATTTCAAATTTTTCTTCTGAGGTTGCAGCATTCATCGTCCTTTGCACGTCTGTTCTCCTAATGCTGCAGGTATGCAGACAATAAATACTGCAGAAGTATAGTAATGTTAGGGCCGCTATCTGTTCTACGTCTGCACGTTACCTGAGCTCTGGTCGCAGTGTACTGACCGTTGTGATACATCATAGTTCGCTAAACGCCCATGGTGGCGCATCGGGTAGTCCCCTGTTCGTTATGTCGGAGAAATACAACGTTGCGTATGGGGTTTCCTATTACAAGGTATGAATTACTGGCCTGTCCTACTCTCGTTTCATGAAGGTTGTGTCCCACGTGCCATTGGATATTCAAGGGCCATTGAATAGTATGTCATAAATTACGACCTTGTACCCATTTCTATTCCTACGATTAAAGCGCCATCTGTAGCGAAGAGAAGAAAATGCTTCAGACAAAACGTACATAGATTTTGCTGCAGAATCGTTATCTGCAATAAAAAGGAGGTTTTCCGTTGAAGAGTTCAAAGTTGCCCCGCACGACCCATGCATGGAGTGGGCTGGCAGATCGAGAGTAGTATCTTTGGGTGTCTCCCTCCAAGACAAACAAATTGGAATTATAACTTTTTTTGATACGATGTGTAGTTTTCGATATATTTCAACGTCTTCAGTTAAAATGTACACCCCGAATATACATATGGCACCTCGGTTCCGAGAGTTCCGGAACCAGTACAGAAAATTGGAATAGAGATCAACATCAACATCATTTCCGCTCTTTTGGTTATCATGAAAACCACACATTGCATGTTGTACCACCATACAGTGAGACCTTCAGAGGTGGTGGTCCATATTGTTGTACATGCCGGTACCTCTAATACCCAGTAGCACGTTATCTTACATTGTTGCATGCCTGTATTCGTCGTGGCATACTATCCACAAGTTCATCAAGGCACTGTTTTTCCAGACGGTCTGACTCCTCAACGGAAATTCGGCGTAGATCCCTCAGAGTGCTTAGTGTGTCACGTTGTCAATAAACAGCCCTTTTCAATCTATCCCAGGCATGTTTGATACGGTTCATGTCTGGAGAACATGGTGGCCACTATAGTCGAGCGATGTCGTTATCCTGAAGGAAGTCATTCAAGATGCGCACGATAGGGGCGCGAATTGTCGCCCATGAACATGAATGCCTCCCCAATATCAGTTGGATGATGGCATTCACGTATCATACAGCCGTTACGGCGCCTTTCATGACCACCACGGCGCCTTCCATGACCACCAGCGGCGTACGTCGGCCCCACATAATGCCACGCCAAAATAGCAGGGAACCTCCACTTTGCTGCACTCGCTGGACTGTGTGTCTAAGGCGTTCAGCATGGCCGGGTTGCCTCCAAACGCGTCTCCGACGACTGTCTGGTTGAAGGCATAGGCGACACTCATCGGTAAAGAGAACGTGATACCAATCCTGAGCGATCCATTCATCATGTTTTTGGGCCCATCTGTACAGCGCTGCATGGTGTCGTGGTTGCAAAGATGGACTTCGCCATGGACGTCGGGAGTGAAGTTGCGCGTCATGCAGCCTATTGTGCACAGTTTGAGTCGTAGCACGACGTCTTGTGCCTGCACGAAAAGCATTATTCAACATGGTGGCGTTGCCATCAGGGTTCCTCCGAGCCATAATCCGTAGCTAGCGTTCACCCACTGCAGTAGTAGCCCTTGGGCGGCCTGAGCAAGGCATGTCATCGACAGTTTCTGTCTCTCTCTATCTCCTCCATGTCATTTACAACATCGCTTTGGTTCACTGCGAGACGCCTGAACAGTTCCATTGTTTAGAGACCTTCCTGGCACAAAGTAAAAATGCGGACTTGATCGAACCGCGGTGTTGATCGTCTAGGCATAGTTGAACTACAGACAACAAGAGCTGTGTACCTCCTTTGTTGTGGAATGACTCTACCTGACCGGTCGTCGGACCAGCTCCATCTAATAGGCGCTGTTCATGCATGGTTGTTTACATCTTTGGGCGAGTTTAGTGGCATCTCTGAACTGTCAAAGGTACTATGTCTATGATACAATATCCACAGTCAACATCTATCGTCAGGAGTTCTGGGAGCCGGAGGTGATGCAAAACTTTTTTGATGTGTGTAGAAGGTGTCTTGAGATAGGATACAGCGTCTGGAAACGTCGTCCAACGACACTACAGTGCGTCGAAATTAATAAGCGCCTTCGTCTGCCTCGAGCCCTCCCCTCCAGCAGCAGGTGTGATGTTGTACATGAACATGTTGGTGAACTGTAGTGTTTGATATTCAATAATCGCGACTGATTTGCACAATCGCCAGTGGAACAGATGGAGCTAGCTACTGCACAGAGAAGCCTTGTCTCGTACGAATGCGATGATCTGTTGGTGTGGTGGCTGGCGGTGTCAGACACGGGCTTCTATCTCTTGTGTATTATCCCCCGTAACTGTCTACACAGCCTCCGATGTTTTGTGGTATAAGCATACAGTATCTAACAGACCGAGAAAGACAGAGTCGAAATTACGGGAGTGAACGTCAGCCTACGCAACAGCGATCGCCATCTACTCGCGAGGGTGCGCGGCAATCGGTCGCGTTACATCGATAACGGCAGACGTTGAGAGATGTCTGCGCCTTTATTGAATTTAAAGGAGTGGAATCACGCACGCAAGGAAACGGGGAGAAACCATACGTGTAGTCACTGTGACGGGCATCAGACAACAGGGTCCTAGGAATGTACATTTCCATTTATTCCGTTGGTACAGGAAATTAAATACATTGTACAAAGTAAACAACATGTGAAACAAACGTTAAAAACTAAATGTTCCATTGTGATCGAGATTTGTTTTTTCACTTGTTGAAATTAATTTACTGGGTAGCTGGTACTCCCCATAATAATACTTCCACCAGTTAAATAGTATTATAGTAGGTGCTCAAATGACTGCCTTTGGAACGCAGCATGCCCGACATCTGTGTATCATTGACTGCCGTACTCGTTTAAAGATACTGGACATGGTGCGAACAAACTCACACGCCACATGTAGCCTCACCACTTGATCTTTCGCTGATTACACCAGGGTTTTGTTCACCACACTCTTCACAGTGACCCACAGGAAGAAGACCAGTGGGTTGAGATCAGGCGATCGAGGCGGCACATTACAGTGTCATCTTGACCAATCCAGCAATCCTCAAACATTTGCCCGATCTGGGTTCTGGTAGGTCGAATGAAGCGTGTGGGAACTTCATTGTGCTGGAACCACAAACGTACACAGACCGCAGGTCGTACCTCCTCCTGTCACTCTAGCAACGGTTACCAGTTGAACGTTGTATAGCTGTCGCCTGTGAGTCGAGGGGGAAGCGAGTATGGGCCAATCAAGTAAACATGGACCATGCCAGCCCATACACTGTTGATGAATGTTTTCTAATGACCTCGTCAGTGACTGTGTGGGGCTTAGTCTCCGCCCACATATGGCAATTGAGGGTGTTAAATGCGCCCTCACGGTTGAAGGACACCTTGTATGTGAACAACAAATACGCAGTGTAATATGGCTCTCTGGCGCAAAACGTTGCATGTACCACAGCCCGAATTGCACACGTGGAAGAAAATCGTGGGCCAATAGTGCCTGTGTCTTCTGAAGATGGAATGGATGCCTTCCCTCTTCACACAGCACCCACCAAATCGCTGAGTGGGAGTTCTGCATTGCGTGTGTCACAGCATGGGTGTTTGTGGATGCGTCTGTGTCGAAGCTCTCTAGTATTTCCTCCGCAAATCGTGGGTGCGTACACTTCGCGCACGACCACTGTATTGTCGATACCCTGTGAAACCAACTGCTTAACCCAGATGCCGATGGACGGTCGCAAACGTGGAGCTGTGCGGCTGACTCTCTTGAGATATCGTCACCCATAGATGCATAACGCTGTATGCCCATTGCCACTCGCCTCGCCATACGCGAAAAGCATGACGCGTTGCGCGGCCAAGGCGGACGTATTTGTGACGTGGCACACCAGCATGTGACAAACTGCGACGGGGGTGCTGTGTTTCTGCTGCATATGTTTGGCGTCCCCCTCTACTGCTACCGCTGTTAGCGATCTCTACCAGCTTGGTGTGACAGTAGTGGCCACGTTCGACGCCATCTAACGTCTAGACTGCTGTCAGAAACAATGCGAGACGTTTTGCCCATGTTCTGTACGTGTACAAAATCATGTCTGCTTTCGAAGGGGAGGCTTGGCAGTGAGCGTCGACGCCTAAAACTTCGACGCTCTGTAGTGTCGTTGGATCACACTGTATATACAAGTTACCTAGTGAATAACGTCGGAGCCTGGATATCCCCCCTGCCCCCCCCCCCCCTCCCCAAATTCTATAAGTCCCTCCAGATCATCGAGAGCCATGCACTCCGCCTCGCCTTCTGTATAAGCCTCCTGTCCTCCATGCGGATCCTCTATGAAATGATTCCTTTCCCCAATCTGCTCCTTTTCCTTGAACATATCCCCTCTACACCTCCTGCCAACTTGATCCCCTCCCCCATCCCCTGGTTTCTCCACTCCTTTCCAACCCCTGGCCACTGCCGTGCCTTCACCACTGTGTCCCCCCTACCCTCCACCTCTACACACTTCATCTCCTTTCCCAAGGTGGCTTCCATCAACTCCCTCTCCCAGATGTTGTCCTCTCTCCCTCCATTTATCCCTCCTATCAATTCTCATCCTGGCCTCCCCCTCCCTCCCTCTGTCCTTTTCCCAGGCTCCTTCTCCCCTTCCATCATGTTTTTTCCACGTCTACCCTCTCTTTGACTCCATTCTCTCTCCTGAGTTCTTTTGCTTTCCCCTCTACAGCCTTCCCCACTCCTTCTTCTCTCTGCCCTGTCCCCTCTTTCTGTGTCCTCTCTCTCCATCGGATCCTCCCCTTTTTTTGCTGTTCCTCTCCTCATCTCCTTTTCCCCTCTCATCTGTCTGGGTCCTGCCCCCCCCCCCCCCCCACCCCAATATGCCTTCGTGTATACTCTACAGTGCAGTGTTTAGGTGAGTGTTCAGTGTTGTGTGTCCCATTTTTAAGTTTGCGAACAGACACCATACTGTCGTTAGGCGTGTTTTTTTAACTCTTGCGAACAGAAACCAGAATGTAACCGTGTTTTTTAATTGTGCCTGTCTAATTACTAAGTGTTTTAATCAGCATCAGCGACCCTTTGTTTTTATATTTTCACTACGCAACTTTGCGCCATGTTACAGTTTTAAACAGTCACCGTTTTATAGCCTGTTTTTAGTGTTTTGATATCTCCTCATTATGGTTTTACCTATTCTGTAGGCTGCAGAGCAGCATACTACGCTGCTGCCAGCCCCCCCCCCCCCTCCCTCTGGGGGGAATCGAAATTCAATAAAGAAAAGAAAAAAATAAACACTTCGGCGGCTCCACGTTGCTGTCTGCGAATGATGCCGTTGTATACTGAGAATTCGTAACGTTAGAAAATTGTAGCGAAATGCAGAAGGACTCACAGAATATTGACAACTGGTGCAGGCACTGTCAGTCGATCTTTTGAGTGTTTATGTAAAGCATTGCGCGTAAATAGGCGGAAAGAGCAATTATTGTTGGTTAGACGAATGCTGAACAATAACTGAAAACAGTCACATCCATTGAATATCTGGGAGTAAGCGTATGGAGAGAATTAAAATGGAATGACCACGTAAAACCAGTCATAAGAAAGGAAGATGCTGGACTAAGACTAATTGGAAGAATCCTCTGAAAATGTAGTCCACTCACAAAGGAGTTAGCTTACAGAACCCTCATTCGACTGATACTTGAGTGTTGTCCTCAGTGAAGGACCCTTAATAAGTAAAACTGATAAATACCCAAAGAAGAGCAAAGCGTTTCGTCACGGGTTCCTTTAATAAGCGCAGATGTGTCACAGAAATATCCATCAGCTCCAGAACCAGACGCTACAAGCGAAGTGTTGTAGATCACGGCGCGGTTTACTGTTAATATTTCAAGCGCGTAGGTTCTTCGGCTAGTCAACCTACATATTGCTTACTTTTACACAAATATTGCTAATAAACCATGAAAGTAAAGTTAGAGAGATTGGTGGGCATACCGAGGCTTTCCGACAGTGATTTATTCCGTGCACCATTCGCAATTAGCAAAGGAGAGAAGAGACGTGACAGAGATCAGCCTTCAATCATACTCCATACAGGAGTATCTTGGACTCTTGCTTACATTAAGGGGAATCTATAAGTACGACAAATATATAAAAATAACCGCCCACCAGCCGTCACACACTTTCCATATGTCAGCAACGTGGACTTGGCACACTGCAACAGCGCTGAGGGCAGGAGACATAGTAAAACAATACAGGCAAGGTCATATAGGTCCAAAGACAGTATTCGAAAAAGATATACCAACTTACAGGCAAACGCCTCCCGCTTTTTGGTAAGATCCGTGTGTAGTACCAAGGGAGGCCCCTTGGACACTCATATGCAGTGGCAAAATATAGTGTTGCGTCTCAAAAGCTTTTGTATATTACATCAGACTGCATCACGTAATAGAAAACTAAGGGAGCTATAGCCAAGGTCCAGGTGTGTATTGACTTTTTGGACTCTTGCTTATTTAAAGGGGAGTCTATATGTGCCTTCGTCGACGAGAAGCTGGTCGAGTTTTGTGACTACATGACATGCAATTTTATGTTTCACTATACTACGCAGCGTGAAAGAAAGAACCTGCCACGTCAAATTTTTTCCTCGTGGGGAGAAAAGTGGTCAACGACATGCAACATCGATTTTACCACACAAGCAGAACTTAGAAGACGCTGAACTACACTCCTGGAAATTGAAATAAGAACACCGTGAATTCATTGTCCCAGGAAGGGGAAACTTTATTGACACATTCCTGGGGTCAGATACATCACATGATCACACTGACAGAACCACAGGCACATAGACACAGGCAACAGAGCATGCACAATGTCGGCACTAGTACAGTGTATATCCACCTTTTGCAGCAATGCAGGCTGCTATTCTCCCATGGAGACGATCGTAGAGATGCTGGATGTAGTCCTGTGGAACGGCTTGCCATGCCATTTCCACCTGGCGCCTCAGTGGGACCAGCGTTCGTGCTGGACGTGCAGACCGCGTGACACGACGCTTCATCCAGTCCCAAACATGCTCAATGGGGGACAGATCCGGAGATCTTGCTGGCCAGGGTAGTTGACTTACACCTTCTAGAGCACGTTGGGTGGCACGGGATACATGCGGACGTGCATTGTCCTGTTGGAACAGCAAGTTCCCTTGCCCGTCTAGGAATGGTAGAACGATGGGTTCGATGACGGTTTGGATGTACTGTGCACTATTCAGTGTCCCCTCGACGATCACCAGAGGTGTACGGCCAGTGTAGGAGATCGCTCCCCACACCATGATGCTGGGTGTTGGCCCTGTGTGCCTAGGTCGTATGCAGTCCTGATTGTGGCGCTCACCTGCACGGCGCCAAACACGCATACGACCATCATTGGCACCAAGGCAGAAGCGACTCTCATCGCTGAAGACGACACGTCTCCATTCGTCCCTCCATTCACGCCTGTCGCGACACCACTGGAGGCGGGCTGCACGATGTTGGGGCGTGAACGGAAGACGGCCTAACGGTGTGCGGGACCGTAGCCCAGCTTCATGGAGACGGTTGCGAATGGTCCTCGCCGATACCCCAGGAGCAACAGTGTCCCTAATTTGCTGGGAAGTGGCGGTGCGGTCCCCTACGGCACTGCGTAGGATCCTACGGTCTTGGCGTGCATCCGTGCGTCGCTGCAGTCCGGTCCCAGGTCGACGGGCACGTGCACCTTCCGCCGACCACTGGCGACAACATTGATGTACTGTGGAGACCTCACGCCCCACGTGTTGAGCAATTCGGCGGTACGTCCACCCGGCCTCTCGCATGCCCACTATACGCCCTCGCTCAAAGTCCGTCAACTGCACATACGGTTCACGTCCACGCTGTCGCGGCATGCTACCAGTGTTAAAGACAGCGATGGAGCTCCGTATGCCACGGCAAACTGGCTGACACTGACGGCGGCGGTGCACAAATGCTGCGCAGCTAGCGCCATTCGACGGCCAACACCTCGGTTCCTGGTGTGTCCGCTGTGCCATGCGTGTGATCATTGCTTGTACAGCCTTCTCGCAGTGTCCGGAGCAAGTATGGTGGGTCTGACACACTAGTGTCAATGTGTTCTTTTTTCCATTTCCAGGAGTGTATGTTACGTTATATGGCGCTGAATTCTGTAATTGGTGTTATTTATATTACAGCGTACTTGCTATGAATATACGCAGCTTCAAAGCACCGGCACACTGAGTACCTCTCGAAACGCGTCATTTCTTGTCCTCATTGCTATAATAAGAAGACGGTAAACTGCTTATCGATACTTACAGCTTTCTCCTATTTGATGCATTTCGTATCATAATTAGTGTGTTATGAGAGCATGACGTTTCAATGATACATAGCATGCATGATGTAACGAAAGAGCGTCCGTTTTGGTGCAATTCGTTACAATTAAATATCAAATAACGACATCGCATTCGTGATGTAACAAAAGTAGGTCATTTTTGGTGCAGTTCGTTCCAATTAAATATCAAATCCATCTGTGGTTACAGACTTCAGACATCTGTGTACAGTGTACAGAATGGTCAGATATATGTGCTGAAAAGCTTGTAAGAGTGTTGCAGGGTGGGTTGTGCTTAGGAATTACAGTTAAGAAAAAACTTCAATACACTGCACCGTTTCCGAGTTAATTAGCGCTGAATTAGCCAATCAGGAGGTTGTAAGCGCAAACTCAAGCGGGCTTTGTTTGGTTTCCAAAAAACCGAATAAGAGAGCGATACAAAAATTGGAAATGGGGCGGTAGTAAGGATCGAACCCAAGGCAATAGCGTGCGCTCACTGGACTCGCATTCGGGAGGACGATGGTTCAAGCCCGCGTCCGGCCATCCTGATTTACGTTTTCCGTGATTTCCTTAAATCGCTTCAGGCATATGCTGGGATGGTTACTTTGAAAGGGCATGGCTGACTTGCACCCTCATTCTTCCCTAGCTCGATGACCTCGCTGTTTTGTACCCTCCCCCAAATCAACCAACCAACCAGATCAACCAACCAACCTCGTGCACTATCATCTGCATCAGTGGTAGTCAGCTATGTCCGTACTCTCCACTAGCGGGCGTTACAGCTTTCATAGTGGGCGGAAGTTGGCAGGCGTCTTAAAAATATTTTCTTTAGGTTTTCATAAATATTTGACATAAAGTATTTGGTAAGCGACTATTATATGCTTTAACTTGCTGTAACTCCGTTTTATAATTTTTATAAAATAATGTCACTTCTCTGCCTTGTAAACTAGCATTATCGTGGAGCTGGTGGGCGCTAAGTAAAATTTACAACTAACGGAGATACAAAAGTGAGTCGTAGGTAAAAACGTTTGACTACCCCCGATCTACTCTATGAGAGCAACTGGCATTAATAAATTGTATGTGGTGGTCCGCTTGAATTTGCTCGCGCAGCGGCCTGAGTGGCTAACTTCAATGCTAATTAACTCGGAAACGGAGCAACGTATCGAAGTTTTTCTTAACAGTTATTTCTTAGCACTATCTACCTTGAGACACGCTTACAAGCTTTTCAAACTCTGTCTGATCACCCCGTATACTAACTTAGGCACTACAGTCTGGAACCACGCGACCGCTACGTTCGCAGGTTCGAATCCTGCCTCGGACATGGATGTGTGTGATGTCCTTAGGTTAGTTAGGTTTAAGTAGTGCTAAGTTCTAGGGGACTGATGACCACAGATGTTAAGTCCCATAGTGCTCAGAGCCACTTGAACCATTTGAACCATTTTTGAACTAGCGTTGTTGACAAGTTTTTTGTCATCTAAGTGTGCGTTTCGTCTGCGTGTGATAGGCTTATTCTGTTTATAGCGTTGTTGACTGTTCATTCGCTGTTAACTAATCGGGTTAACTAGAAAAACATCTCTCAAGTTTCCAAGGAGAAATACGCTTACCGCTCGACTAATATACACGTGGTGGGCAACCTATTTCACTGGAGGTACACAACTGTATAGTGGATGTAGCAGAAATCACAAGTGATCAAGTTCACATGGGTTATTTTGACCGGAAACATTACAGCTTTTTCGTAAAACTGCTGAATCCGGTGTTACTGGACCGGCCAATGATGAAGCACGGAGGCGGAATTGAATTTTCAACATTGTGACGAAACTGTAAGTACTGTTTCTGTTAACGGTGTAGATGTTGATTATGAAGTTGTTCTTGTCTTTAACCTCCCGCTTGAGGTAGAAAATCTCTATCTGAATGAGGTACTAACTGAGTACGGAGAAGTTGAAGAACATTAGATATGAGCGGTGGTCCGATCAACCTACGTATCAAAGTTTCAGTGGCATCGGCCTGTAGAGATGCAGATAAAGATCCGTATTCCGTCACGTATCGTGATTGTAGAATACAAGGTGCAGGTTTCTTACTCAGGCCAAGTCCTTACATGCTTTGTATGTAAGTAAAACAGTCGCCTTCATCAAAACTGTCTTAAACGGGATTCGTTTTGGTAAAACTCTCTGCAGCAACGGAAGAAACTAACCTTAGCAGGTCTCGTAACTGAAAATCAATCACCTGACGAAGTGCAGCCAGTCCATTCGGAATCGAGCAGAAATCTGACGTATTAGGTGGCAAAGATTTTCCGCCTCTGGCAAGCAAACGCGACGTCGAACAACGTAGAACCGGCCGCAGGGACCGAGCGGTTCTAGGCGCTACAGTCTGGAACCGCCCGAACTCTACGGTCGCAGGTTCGTATCCTGCCTCGGGCATTGATGTGTGTGATGTCCCTAGGTTCTAGTTCTAGGGGACTGATGACCTCAGAAGTTGAGTCCCATAGTGCTCAGAGCCATTTGAACCATTTGAACAATGTAGAAGACGTTACTTCAGTGACAGCTTCCAAGAGACGACACACGCATGAAGGGAGCAGTCCCGATGACGATATTACTTAAAAGGGGTAGTCGTCTAAAAAGGACACCAAAGAAACTGCTTCTGACGCAGTAGTAGGTAATGACATTGAATTCCTATCAGTTAACCGGGCGACAACATGAAGTCGTGCCCTCACCTACCGCACGTAACTGCCCTCTGCAAGGTACCACAGCAAAAATAACCAGGTCACATGAGTACAGAAAACAAACAAGTCACGGAACCTAGTGAGGGTAAACAAACATCCTCGTACGAGCCTACCATCGACAAAATTCCAAGGATGGCAGCCGGTGTACACAAAGAAGAGGAAAGTTACAGTCATAATGCAAATACGGAACAGCTGCAAGAAAGGTCACCCGGTCTACACGCACGTGAAATCACGGATGAGGAACAGGTACAGATTGTCGCTGTGTCCCTCCAGTCATCTTCACCTCTAGAGCGAGGTTGCGTCGACACACGACACCGTACAAAAATACAACCCAACAACACCCAAAGCTAAAGATAATGAAAGTTACAAATCCGATAATGCAAAAGACACTAAAAGGCAGTGGTCCGGCGACTTAAAGTAATACAAAAGAATGCAAAACAAGCTAAACAATGCCTCATGCATGCACAGTTCTTACCCTGAACATTGATATAATTTATTTAATATTACTTAAAAATAGCTACACTGCAGGAATTAATACCTGAGTCTGACGCCGACGTCATCCTCTTACTGCACTTGGATTTAAAAGAATAGTGGAAACATAGACATGGCCGTCCTTGTGCGTGAAGATACCTTAGTCGGAGATAATGATAAACTAGAGTCCGGAAAGGAATCGCGTGCAAAATTTACGATGTCACCCTTCTACGTCTACAACTATCTACATCAACAAAAGGGCTCTGAGCACTATGGGACTTGACATCTGTGGTCATCAGTCCCCTAGAACTTAGAACTACTTAAACCTAACTAACCTAAGGACATCACACACATCCATGCCCGGGGCAGGATTCGAACCTGCGACCGTAGCAGTCGTGCGGCTCCGGACTGCGCGCCTAGAACCGCGAGACCACCGCGGCCGGCTCTACATTAACACTCTGCAAACTACCTTACTGTGTGAGACGGAGGGTACTTTCTGTAATAGTGTCACTTACCCCTTTTCCTGTTCCAGACACGTACACTATATGATCAAAAGTACCCAGACACCCCCAAAAACATACGTTTTTCATATTAGGTGCATTGTGCTGCCACCTACTGCCAGGTACTCCATATCAGCGACCTCAGTAGTCATTAGACATCGTGAGTGGGCAGAATTGGGCACTCCGCGCAACTCTCGGACCTCGAAAATGGTCAATTAATTGGGTGTCACTTGTGTCACACGTCTGTATGCGAGATATCCACACTCCTAAACATCCCTATGTCCACTGTTTCCGATATGATAATGAAGTAGAAACGAAAAAAGGATACTGCATAAAAGCGTACAGGCCGACATCGTCTGTCGACTGACAGAGACCGCCGACAGTTGAAGATGATCATAATATGTAATAAGCAGACATCTATCCAGACCATCACACAGGAATTCCAAACTGCGTCAGGATCCACTGCAAGTACTATGACAGCTTGACGGGAGGTGAGAAAACTTGGATTTCATGCTCGAACGGTTGCTCATAAACCACACATCACGCCGGTAAATGCCAAACGACGACTCGCTTGGTGTAAGAAGCGTAAACATTGGACGATTGAACAGCGGAAAAACGTTGTGTGGACTGAAGAATCACATTACACAATGTGGCGATCCGATGGCAGGTTGTGGGAATGGTGAATGACCGGTGAACGTCATCTGCCAGCGTGTGCAGTGCGAACAGTACAATTCGGAGGTTGTAGTGTAAAGGGCTGGTCGTGTCTTTCATGGAAGGGGCTTGCAACCCTTGCTGTTTTGCGTAGCACAGGCCTACATTAATGTTTTAAGTACCTTCTTGCTTCCCACTGTTGAGGAGCAATTCGGAGATGGCGATTGCATCTTTCAAAACGATCGAGCAGATGTTCGCAATGCACGGCCTATGGTGGAGTGGGTACACGACAATAACATCCCTGTAATGGACTGGCTTGCACAGAGTCCTACCCTGAAACCTACAGAACACTTTTGGGATGTTTTGGAACGCCGACTTCGTGCCAGGCCTCACCGACCGACATCGATACCTCTCCTCAGTGCAGCACTGGGCTGCCATTCCCCAACAAACCTTCCAGCACCTGTTTGAACGTTTGCCTGCGAGAGTGGAAGCTGTTATCAAGGGTAAGGGTGGGCCAACACAATACTGAATTCCAGTGTTACCGATGGAGGGCGAGATGAACTTGAAAGTCATTTTCAACCAGGTGTCCGGATACTTTTGTCACATAGTGTATGGTTCGCAGGAAGAACGATTGCTGTGAAGTCTCCGTGTGTGCTCGAATCTCTCTAATTTTATGTTTTTGGTCTTTTCGCGAGATATACATAGCAGGAAGAAATATAATAATTGACTCTACTGTTAATGTACGCTTTCGAAACTTTAAGGTAGACCTTACCGTGATGCACAACGCCTCTCTTGCCGATTCTGCCACTGGAGTTGGCTGAGCGTCTCCATGACGCTTTTACGCTTGCCAAGTGAATCTGCATCGTAACATGCAGCTCTTCTTGGGACCTTCGCTGCTTCCTTCATCAGTCCTGGCTGGTACAGACCCCATGCTGACCAGCAATATTGAAATACGCCGGCCGCGGTGGCCGAGCGGTTCTAGGCGCCCAGTCCGGAACCGCGCGACTGCTACGGTCGCAGGTTTGAATCCTTCCTCGGGCATGGATGTGTGTGATGTCCTTAGGTTAGTTGAGTTTAAGTAGTTCTAAGTTCTAGGGGACTGATGACCACAGATGTTAAGTCCCATAGTGCTCAGAGCCAATACTGAAGTACTAGGTCGATACTGGTCGAGCGAGTGTTTTACAAGCTTTTTTCTTTGTTGATGGATTGGCATCTGCCTTAGTAGCCATTAATTTTATGTCGTCGTTCCAGTTCAGATCACTCCTTAGACATACTGCTACGTAATTTATGGCAGTAACTGCTTCCAGTGATTGTTATGCCATTGTGTAATTGTACAATAAAGAGTGTTACATTTGTTTATGTTGAGGTTCAATTGCCACTCCCTGCACCAAGCGTCAATGGTCTGCTGATTTTCCTGCATTTCGTTACAGTTTTCTGCCTCCGCGACTTCTCTGTATACAAAATCATTATCAGCAAAAAGCCTCATGGAATTTCCGACTTTATCTACTACGTCATTTAAATATATTGTCAAAAGTAATGGTCATGTAACACTCCTCTGAGGCATGTCCGAAGTTACTTCTACGTTTGAAGAATTATCTCCGTTCAGAATGACATGCTGTGTTCTGTTTGCTATTCACAATATACATAAATGACCTGGTGGATGACATAGGAAGTTCACTGAGGCTTTTTGCGGATGATGCTGTGGTGTATCGAGAGGTTGTAACAATAAATATTGTACTGAAATGCAGGAGGATCTGCAGCGAATTGACGCATGGTGCAGGGAATGGCAATTGAATCTCAATGTAGACAAGTGTAATGTGCTGCGAATACATAGAAAGGTAGATCCCTTATCATTTATCTACAAAATAGCTGGTCAGCAACTGCAAGCAGTTAATTCTATAAATTATCTGGGAGTAGGCATTAGGAGTGATTTAAAATGGAATGATCATATAAAGTTGATCGTCGGTAAAGCAGATGCCAGACTGAGATTCATTGGAAGAATCCTAAGGAAATGCAAGGAAGTAGGTTACTGTACGGTTGTTGGCCCACTGCTTGAATACTGCTCAACAGTGTGTGATCCGTACCTGATAGGGTTGATAGAAAGATAGAGAAGATCCAACGGAGAACAGCGCGCTTGGTTACAGGATCATTTAGTAATCACGAAAGCGTTACGGAGATGATAGATAAACTCCAGCGGAAGACTCTGCAGGAGGGACGCTCAGTAGCTCACTACGGACTTTTGTTAAAGTTTCGAGGACATACCTTCACCGAAGAGTCAAGCAGTATATTGCTCCCTCTTACGTATATGTCACGAAGAGACCATGAGGATAAAATCAGAGAGATTAGAGCCCACACAGAATCATACCGACAATCCTTCTTTCCACGAACAATACGAGACTGGAATAGAAGGGAGAACCGATAGAGGTACTCAGGGTACCCTCTGCCACACACTGTCAGGTGGCTTGCGGAGTATGGATGTAGATGTAGATGTAGATGTAGACGTAACGTTGTACGAACAACAAAGACGAGCTGACTACATTAACTCGACAATTAAACATCAAAATCCGACTGACTTATCAGACTTGCTAAAAGACGCTTAAGAATATGTCTAATAACTCATTGGAGACATAAAGTAATGAAAATCATGGAAATTCACTCCACAATTCATAGAGAATGTATGAAAAAGCCAACCCTGCAAATGAGCACATGCAACAGATAAGGAGAAAAAAAGTGAAACTCATTACCATCAAAAGGAAACAGATGGCTTGAAGATCAAATCCAGAACAAGATCCACAGAAGATGCAGAGATTGCGTCTATGTCTCACAACATAAAACTAACCCCAGGCACACATTCCTGGATGAGCTGTAAACAAGGATGGAAATATACTCACTTCCCAAAACGAGATGCTGAATGAAATACAACGCATTACTGGAATCTCTACTCCTTGAGTCACACCGATGAGAATTTTATAGCTGAAGCCATGCAACCGATAAGAAATCATTCAAGGCAATAGAGAATTTGTCACTGATTTAAGCATGGATGGTTTCATTGTTGAATCACCACCTCACAAAACTCCAGGAACAGACAGAATTCCCAAAGTCTCATCACCGATTTAGAAATATCGTTGGGAGTATTTTAACTCTAATTTTAAATTAAATAATTAGTAGCGGGATTGTGCCTAACGAGACGAAAGAGAGCAACATTGTTCTCCTACAAAAGAAGAGCGGCCTGAAAAATTTTGCAAATTTGCCACCTATTTCACAGCTGAGCTTTGACTGTGAAACTGTCGCCTGAGCTATTAACAGCAGGATGACAAAGTTGCTTAAAAATCGTCAAAACACATCAGGTTTGCATCCCTGGAAGGATGTCAGGTGCTTCTGAAATTAGAGATTTGCATAAAGACTTTCATCTTGTCGGCCATCAATACGTAATGAGAATAATGGAGAAAGTGGGTCGTGAAGAGAGTGTAATAAAATTTGATGCGGAATATGATCAGGGACTGATGACCTTAGCAGTTAAGTCCCATAAAATTTCACATACATTTGAACATTTGAATATGATCACTGATATATCCGATAGGGTACAAGTTAAATGACAGTGAACAAAATCTTTTAATATTCAGGGGGGTGTGCCACAGGGGAGTCCGCACTCCATGCTGCTTTTCATGCTGTAGCTGCGATTTTTTAACGACACGTTATCATGTGTTTCAATACCTGGTCAAATGCTAGTCGAAAGAAAAATTGCAGATAACATCGTTGTTCTAAAAAGAAATGAAAACGAGATAGCGCCCATGAAACGAGACATTGACAAATACCGGGTGATCAAAAAGTCAGTATAAATTTGAAAACTGAATAAATTACGGAATAATGTAGATAGAGAGGTACAAATTGACACACATGCTTGGAATCACATGGGGTTTTATTAGAACCCCCCCCCCCCCAAAGTCACAAAATGTCCGACAGATGGCGCTGGACAGCAAAACGTCATTGCCGGCCAGAGTGGCCGAGCGGTTCTAGGCGCTACAGTCTGGAAACGCGCGACCGCTACGGTCGCAGGTTCGAATACTGCCTCTGGCATGGATGTGTGTGATGTCCTTAGGTTAGTTAGGTTTCAGTAGTTCTAAGTTTTAGGGGACTGATGACCTCAGAAGTTAAGTCCCATAGTGCTCAGAGCCATTTGAACCAAAACGTCAGTGAGTGCCCATAACAATAGTGTATAAAAGGAGCTGTAATGAGAGAGAGAATCAGATGCTCCAGCAGTCGCAGCATGTTGACGTTACCTGAAAAGGCGCTTTTAGTGCAGCTGTATTATCAGAATGGGAAATGTGCTAGTTCAGCGTTACGATCCTATCGCCATAGGAAGGGGATTCGAAAGGGTAAAGGTCCGTTGACAAATGCAGCTGTGGCGAGAATGATTTAGAAGTTCGAAACCACGGGTTGTTTAGACGATAGACATCGTGGTGGCCGACCGAGCACAAGGCGTAATGCTGCGGAGACAGTTCAGGAAGAAATGGAGACTGTAGGCGTACCCTCCGATGAAATCCGTACAAAATCCATCGGCATTACGAACTGTTACCTGGCAATTTAGTGAAGCGGAGGGCATTTGGGGTGTGGTCGTTTCAAAAGATGGCGGAAGATGACGATTGGTTGAGTAACGTGTTGTGGACCGACGAAGCTCATTTCACGCTCCGAGGGTCTGTCAACGCCCCAACTGCAGAATTTGGGCTACCGAAAATCCTAGAACTGTCGTGGAAACTCCATTGCACGAGGAGAAAGTCACGGTACGGATTGGATTTACCACATCTACCGTTAAGTCGGGTGATGCTGAGGGAATTAGATTAGGAAATGAGACACTTGAAGTAGTAAAAGAATTTTGCTATTAGGGAAGCAAAATAACTGATGATGGTCGAAGTAGAGAGGATATAAAATGTAGACTGGCAATGGCAAGGAAAGCGTTTCTGAATAAGATAAATTTGTTAACATAGAGTATAGATTTAAGTGTCAGGAAGTCGTTTCTGAAAGTATATGTATGGAGTGTAGCCATGTATGGAAGTGAAACATGGAAGATAAATAGTTTGGACAAGAAGAGAATAGAAGCTTTCGAAATGTGGTGCTACAGAATAATGCTGAAGATATGATGGGTACATCACATAACTAATGAGGAAGTATTGAATAGGATTGGGGAGAAAAGAAGTTTGTGGCACAACTTGATGAGAAGAAGGGATCGGTTGGTAGGACATGTGTTGAGGCATCAAGGGATCACCAATTTAGTATTGGAGGGCAGCGTGGAGGGTAAAAATTGTAGAGGGAGACCAAGAGATGAATACACTAAGCAGATTCAGAAGGATGTAGGTTGCAGCACGTACTGGGAGATGAATAAGCTTGCGCAGGATAGAGTAGCGTGGAGAGCTGCATCAAACCAGTCTCAGGACTGAAGACCACAACAACAACAACCCTTATCGGGCCTTTTTTCTTCGAGGATATGCGTGATTCTGGCTTTGTAACTGCTACCGTGACTGGTGAGAGGTAGCGCGATATGTTACAGAATCGCATCATCCCCAGCATGGCTGATAAACACCTGACGGAACGTACGATGTTTATACAGGATGGCGCTCCACCCCATATTGCTAGACGCGTGAAAGATCTCTTGCGCGCTTCGTTTCGATGATTGTGTGCTCATGCTTGGCCTCCCAGGTCCCCAGACCCCAGTCCGTGCGATTTTTGGTTTTGGGGTTACCTGAAGTTGCAAGTGTATCGTGATCGACCGACATCTCTAGGGATGCTGAAAGACAACATCCGACGCCAATGCTTCACCATAACTCCGGACTTGCTTTACAGTGCGGTTCACATCATTATTCCTCGACTACAGCTACTGTTGAGGAATGATGATGGACATATTGAGCATTTCCTATAAATAACACCATCTTTGCTTTGTATTACTTTGTTATGCTAATTATTGCTATTCTGATCAGATGAAGCGTCATTTGTCGGACATTTTTTGAACTTTTGCATTTTTTTGGTTCTAATAAAACGCCATGTCATTCCCAGCATATGTGTCAATTTGTACCTCTCTATCTACATTATTCCGTGTTTTATTCAGTTTTCAAATTTATACTGACTTTTTGATCACCCCATATATTGTCGCATCGGGAGCGCAATTCAGTGACCGAAAATGTAAAACGTTAAACATCAGGGGGTTCGAAACCTGAGCTATACCGAACGAGTTAGTTGCGAATAGTAAAAAAAGCTAGGAATCATCTTAGACAGGTGGCCTCTAAAGATGGCAGCAAAAAATTAGAGATATGTCAAAAACAAAATTCAAGAGGCAATTGTGGAAAATAACAGACGCGCCGTGAACCTAACTGAAAAATGTAAAATCATAAACACTTATGTATTCTCCAAAGCATACTATGTCGCGCAGCTCTTTCTAATTTAAAAAATGCAAGGCACCAGCATAATGCGACTAACTAGCAAACATACGGAAGGAAGCATATTTTAGCTGTCGTATGATACTCTAGCCAAACTGAAGGCGTCTGGTGGGCTAGAACTCGTTCACATCAATAGAAAAGCAACGGCGTAGTTACTCAAGAGAATAGTAACACTACTGAACGGAAGTCGAGGCAGCATAACAACAAACTGTGCTTGCAGCAAGTGTGGATCCCCCGATGGTCATAAGCAACATTAATTAGAAGCTAAAACATATAGGAAAATTCTACCTTCAAGCCACTTATGTTGATGCTACTCTCCCCGACGAACCACATGACGAAAAGAAATTTTCCACGTGAATGTTAACAAGGAGAAAAAAAAACACAAATACAGAATACAACCAATCGTGCACCGACTGGGAATCTGTGAACAAACGTAACCCTCGAAATACATAAATCCGACGTTACATCCACATGACACAGGGTTGTAAACAATACCGCTTCGTAGAATAGGGGTTGGTGACACGGACAAATGCCCCTCATGTGGGTTAGCTGATAACCTTTTTTGCCATTTCATTTCCTGAAGTCAATTACGGAGCTAAAGATGGATCAGGAAGAGACTTCTCCTACAACTATACGACAGAAATTCTATTTCCGTCTGCATCCAAACTGTATCCTACCACAAAATAAAACACTGTAATGTGGTTACTGGACATTTGGTCAATAACATAATTAACATCAGAGTGGATGATAGCTTAACAAAAGTCATTGTCCACACGGAACTACTCTACTGAAAAACCAAAAGGATTGCCAACACAAAACAGAGTATTTGACGAGGCGCTGGAAATAACGTTTGAAAAACTTGGAGTATGATATTCCATTGGATGACTGCAACAAGACAAGGATGAAAAAATTGTACAGTACCAGAAGAAATCTGAGTTTCAAAACAAATTAATTTTACTAGTCAAGAACATTTTTATTGTTATATTTTCATTATTTAAGTTATTTAAGACATACATGTCAATTGTTATTTTTCATATATATAATAACCATTTGGTAACAGAGTTACCGGTTTAGAAATTTAAAAAAAATGACTGACGTGCTCTGAGTGTCTAGTTCAAAGCTAATAGAAAAAAAATAGTGTTACTGACATGGTCGTGAGCTACGAAGACAAAGACAGCATGTTCGCGTCCAACTACCTGCAATTTTCTTATGTTTTCTAATATGTTCTAGGAGTTCATTATTAATTTAATGGAAGTGTGATCGGCAATACGAATAATTATACATATACAGGGTGTTCATTTTAACTGAAGACACTGAAATATCTCGAACACTACACATATGATAAAAAAATTATGATTCCACTTTGTTTGTCTCGGAGGGGAAGTCCAGTGATATCACACTCGAACACCCACTCTACCCATTGCGTAGGTAGCTGGGGGGCAACTTTGAAATCTTCAATCGGAACCCTCGTTTTGCACTGCAGATTATGATTCTATGGCAAAATGTTCATATGTTTTGTCTGAAGTATTTTCTTCATTTCGCCACAGATGGCACTATAATCGGAGTAATAGAAATGGGTACACAATCATAATTTACGGCATGCTACTCAATGGCCCTTGAAATTTCAATGGTACGTGGGACCCCACCTTAACGCTGCGAGGGTAGGACAGGCCAGCATTTCATAACTTCTAATTGGAAACCCCTTCTCAACGTTATATTCCTCCAACATATCGAACAGTAGCTACTCGACGCGACACTGCAGCCGTGGTTCGAGGCGAAAGCTACTCTACTTGTACAATTACAGTAAATCTTCAAACGTAGTACTGCCAACTTCAATACACATAGTGATCCGCTTTTCAAATGACCGTAAACAGGACAGGTGCATAAATGCGGGAATGTCAGCACAGACGTTTGTGATGCGGTCGACCATGAATTCAAGGACTGTTCGCACTTACTGGTACACCTTATCTTTTAAATATCCCCACAGAAAGAAATCTGGAGAATTCAAATACGGCGATATAATGGGCCAATTAATAGGGCCCACCTCTGCCGAGCCACCGATCAGTGTAAACATGGTCTAACACGTTTCGTGCTTCAATTACGTAATGCGCTGGGCAATCGTGATGCTGAAACCACATCCGTTTTCGAACGTCCAGGGCAACATCCTGCAGGGTTATAAAGGCGTTCGATATTTGCGTCCACTCAACGTGCTGCTGTAATATGCGAACCAGTGAGCTTGTCCACTATGATGCCACACCACACATTAACTGACCAAGGACGTTGATGGTCAACTTGCAGTAACCAGTGGGGATTGTTTACACTCCAGTAATTCATGTTATACCAGTTAACTTTACCATGGTTTGTGAATGTAGACTCATCGGAAAATAGTACCTCGGCAAAGAACGTGAGGGTTGTTTGCATTCGTTGACGTACCCATTCATAAAACACATGGAAATCGGTGCCATGAAGTTCTTGATGCGGTGGCACATGGTATTCATGACACTTATGATGATGCAGCACTGTGACAATTCTACCTACGGACATACAGTAATCGCGGTGTAATTCCTGGGCGCTTATCCGTGAGTTCTGGTGAACTGCCACTAGTACAGCTATTTCGTTAGCTTCTCCTGTAACACGTTTGTTTCGTTTCCTTCCGACTGTCTATACGTTGCCATCAGACATAAAGGCGTTCACTTCCTTGTGAAGGAACGAACGAGAGCGAGCTTTCTCTAGAAAACACTCAGCTCACAAGGCAACAGCAGCCTCACCATTTCTCCTACATTCTACGTAAATCAGGATCATTTCAAATTTTTCTTCCGTGGTTGCACCATTCATCGTCCTCTTGCATGCCTGTTCTCAGCATGATAGGTAGGTGTGCAGGTAGTAATCATTGCACAAATATAGTCATGTTTACAGCCGCTATCTGTTCTACGTCTGCACGATACGTGAGTTCTGGTCGCAGTGTACTGACTGTTAGGATACATAATTAACATTATGAATTACCTCGAAGAAAACGGTCTATTGACACACATTCAACATGGGTTTAGAAAACATCGTTCCTATGAAACACAACTAGCTTTTTATAGACATGAAGTATTGAGTGCTTTTGACGAGGGATTTCAGATAGATTCCGTATTTCTGGATTTCCGGAAGGCTTTTGACACTGTACCACGCAAGCGGCTCGTAGTGAATTTGCGTGCTTATGGAATATCGTCTCAGTTATGTGACTGGATGTGTGATTTCCTGTCAGAGAGCTCACAGTTCGTGGTAACTGACGGAAGTCATCGAGTAAAACAGAAGTGATTCCTGGCGTTCCCCAAGGTAGTGTTATAGGCTCTTTACTGTTCCTTATCTATACAAACGATTTGGGAGACAATCTGAGCAGCCGTCTTCAGTTGTTTGTAGATGACGCTGTCGTTTATCGACTAATAAAGTCATCAGAAGATCAAAACAAACTGCAAAACGATTTAGAAAAGATATCTGAATGGTGCGAAAAGTGGCTGTTGATCCTAAATAACGAAAAGTGTGAGGTCATCCATATGAGTGCTAAAAGGAACTCGTTAAACTTCGGTTACACGATAAATTAGTCATCAACTTTCTCCTCCGAATGCGAAAATATTTTTTTGACACTGACCTAGATAGGGAGGAACGAATACCATGATAAAATAAGGCAAATCAGAGCTCGTACGGAAAGATATAGGTGTTCATTCTTTCCGCGCGCTATACGAAATTGAAATAATAGAGAATTGTGAAGGTGGTTCGATGAATTATCTGCCACGAACTTAAATGTGATTTGCAATCCATGTAGATGTAGATGTAGAGGTAGATACATCGTAGTTCGCTACATGGTGGTGGTACCGCGTCGAGTAGTCTTCTGTTCGATATGTCGGAGGAATACAACGTTGCGAATGGGATTTCCAATAAGAAGTTGTGAACTACTGCCCTGTCCTACCCTCGCTTCATGGAGGAGGGGCCCTACATGCCGTTGGATATTCAAGGGCTATCGAGTAGCATGTCGTACCTTACGATTGCGTACCATCTTCTACTCCTTCGATTACAGCGTCATCTGTGGAGAAACGAAGTAAATACTTCAGACAAAACGTATGTAGATTTTGCCGTAGAATTGAAACCCGTAATATAAAACGGGGGTGCTGACTGAAGGCTTCAAAGTTGGCCCGCGCCACTCACGCACGGGATCGTGCAGCCACATCTCAATACCTGAGTCAACAGATGGGGACGTTTGCAAGACAACAACCATCTGCACGAACAGTTCGACGACGTTTGCAGCAGCATGGACTATCAGCTCGGAGACCATGGCTGTGGTTACCCTTGACGCTGCATCACAGACAGTGGTGTATCGCCTGCGATGGTGTACTCAACGACGAACCTGGGTGCACGAATGGCAAAACGTCATTTTTTCGGATGAATCCAGGTTCTGTTTACAGCATCATGATGGTCGCATCCTTGTTTGGCGACATCGCGGTGAACTCACATTGGAAGCGTGTATTCGTTATCGCCATACTAGCGTATCACCTGGCGTGATGGTATAGGGTGCCATGCGTTACACGTCTCGGTCACCTCTTGTTCGCACTGACGGCACTTTCAACAGTGGACGTTACATTTCAGATATGTTACGGCCCGTGGCTCTACCCTTCATTCGATCCCTGCGAAACCCTACATTTCAGCAGGATAATGCACGACCGCATGTTGCAGGTCCTGTACGGACCTTTCTGGATACAGAAAACGTTCGACTGCTGCCCTGGCCAGCACATTCTACAGATCTCTCACCAACTGAAAACGTCTGGTCAGTGGTGGCCGAGCAACTGGCTCGTCACAATACGCCAGTCACTACTCTTGATGAACTGTGGTATCGTGTTGAAGCTGCATGGGCAGCTGTACCTGTACACGCCATCCAAGCTCTGTTTGACTCAATGTCCAGGCGTATCAAGGCCGTTATTACGGCCAGAGATGGTTGTTCTGGGTACTGATTTCTCAGGATCTATGCACCCAAATTGCGTGAAAATGTAATCACATGTCAGTTCTATTATAATATATTTGTCCAATGAATACCCGTTTATCATCTGCATTTCTTCTTGGAGTAGCTATTTTAATGGCCAGTAGTGTATCATACCCACTCGCGGAAACCGTTTGACAGGGCAAACCCACAGTCAAAACCGGGCTCGGTGCCTTCACAGGAGCCGATATTCGTTCTCTCGTGCATCATTCAGAACTCCAAATCTCTCGCGCCCGTTGCCAACTCGCTCCGCAGCCGCCTCCCCCCCCCCCCCCCCCAAAAAAAAACCCAAAAAAAAACGAAGAGAGGCGCATCTCGTCACAGGATAGTTTAGTCGGCGCGAGAGCGTTACAGAGATGCTCAGCAAAGTCCAGTGACGGACGCTACAAGAGAGGCTTTATGCATCGTAGAGAGGTTTGCTATTGAAATTCCGATAGAGTCATTTCCGGGAATAGTCGGACAACGTATTACTTCCTTCCACATGCACCTCACGAAATCATCACAGCGAGAAAATTCGAGAAATTAGAGCCAAGACAGTGGTTTACCGGCAATCACTCTTCCCACGCTCCATTCATGAATGGAACAGGGACTGTGGGACCAGTTAGTGGTGCCAGAAGTACCCTCTGTCACACACCGTCTCATTGCTTGTGGGGTACTGAAGTAGAAGTAGATAAAGGACCCTGTCCAGTCTTCTTTGTGGATGATATTACTGTATTTGTGTGGTTCTCCAACACAGCAACACATGAACTACAAACGATGCTAAAGAAAATGGTGACGAAAACTAAACGCATGGGCTTCAAATTACCAACAGAGAAACAGTGCGGATGAACTACCGTTCACGACACACTACTGCCAGACACTGCACCTTTCATCAGTCTTGTGTAGGTCATTCTAAAAATCGATACTTGTGTAGCATTATACTTCAGTGAAGAGCGAATAATTGCGAATCCCTTTGCTATTTTAATTTTGGCTGCACCAAACTCTAAACAGTATCGACTTTCAGATGTTAAGAACATTCTTTGTTTATTTCTTGCTTTTATGAATCGTTTTGTCGTTTACTCAATAGCAGTAGTTTGTTTTGCGGTTATGTACGTGCACTATAAGCGTGTTTTGTCATTGTTCTGCATAGCAGTGGCGGTTTAACGACGGGCACTCTGCATTCACGGGGCCCCAACTGAGGTCCTAGACACACGACGTTTACATTACCATTAGTCATAGGAGGAAATTGGAATTCTTGTAAGTATTGTTCGCCGCCTTTTACGAGAGCCTGGAAACTATTTCTGTGGTCAGCCAGAAAGCGATGGAGAACATGTTGACCATAGTTCCCAGTTTGCAAGTCCACATTCTTGTCCAGCCCACAGAAAGAAATGTTTCCATTCTCTATTTTCTCAGCGGGATCAAGACTATGATTATAAATGAAGATTTTGAGTTCTAATTGATACATATATTTGTTAACGTTTCACACGCACATCATTGTAATATTCATTATAGTCATACTGACAGTATATCTCTCTTTCCTAAACAGCACTACTAGCAGTTCAGAGGCGACCTATACGGTAAGTTCCTACTAACTTGTCTTTCGCCCTGACTACCGATAATCAAAATAAATGTTCGCCATAAAAGTGGCAACTAATTGTCACCACTTGCGGATTTGTTAACATTACAAGCAGCACACTAACTGTTACTTTTGCGAAATCTAAGCGATCCAAGGCAGTGTACAGTACTCGCGAGCTCACTATCTATTTCTGACTTCATCCGAGGCAGCGCGCACTCCGGCGTTTTACTGACGCGGATCTTACGGTGGATGGGTGCGAAGTGAAGCCTCGCCTCGTTTTGCCTCTCGGGTTGTATTTATATATGTGGCGCAGCGGATAACCAAGGGAACACCTGCTGTCATCCGCCCTAGGCCCACGGTAGAAGCTCTAAACGGCCGCTTTCTCGGACACACAATATTTAATAACTATGTCATGAGTCAATTTAGAATCTTCTTAATTTTTGCATGCATGTAGGTAAGTTGGTTAAAATCACAGAAAAATTTTTAGCTCGCCTGCATGAAAACTTTGCCTTCTGGAATTTTTAGAACTAAACTGACAGTAGAACATGATCTCTGAACTACAACTTTAAGAGACCTTTTATTGGTTGTTATTAACATCAAGGTCCTAAAACTTGTTATATCTGTATTATTTAGTAGGTTTCATCACGTGCTGTAACCAAAATTTCTAACATTAATATAACAGATAGTTAATCTACTACAATAAAGAATTTTTTGTTCCAAATTTAGTTTTCAGTAAATTACTCAGTAACTAATAGAGGTATCTTAATGTGGTCACGTAGTTATTATTTTTATGTTGAACTGAAGCGTCGTACAAATTTTCACATTTCTAAGTCTAATATTTAGCGCCTTCAATTTTCTTAAAAACGTGGATTCTGACAAATATTTTGCTTTAATCACGTTCAGACTTGTACCAGTTAATTTTGACATACATCTGCACATTATGAACAATTTCTTGCTTCCTAGCTTTATTATTTGGCGCCACTTATTATTCCATAAAACGATCTATTTAGGTAAAAGTTTGCTAAAGCATATGTTGACAAAGTTTGAAAAAGCAACTTTAACCTTTAATTGCATTCTTAATTATGGTGAAGTACTTGTGTCCTACGCACAGTGGCATTATGGTGACATGGCGCTACTGGCAGTGAACTGGGGTAAGTCCCGGCACACTCGGTCGCCTCTGTATCTCTCAAACGATACAGCGCTTGTTTCGCCACATGGTTCTCTTTGTAGTATAAACTGTACTGAACTACGTATGAAACTGTCAGTGACGTAGACAGCTGTCTCCATTGGTCCATTTATTGTAGCTCATTCACAAAATGGAAAAAACCTCTTCCTTTGAAAGAGGGAGCTCTTATTTGTAATAAACTAACTGAGCATGTGGTGTTGCCCGGGTAGGCCGACGTATTTATTCCAATCCTCTACTAGGCCATCTCCTCCCACCCCTCTGTCTGTCTATCTGCTCTTGCCCCCTCTCTCTGTCCATCTGCTCTCCCCCTCTGTCCATCCACTCCTTTCCCCTTTGTCCATCTCTTCTTCCCTCCATCTAATTCCATCTCCTTCTGCCCTTCTAATTATCTATCTCCGACTAGTACCTCTTTCTGTCTATCTCCACCTCCCCCTGTCTGTTTCCGTCTCCTCTTTACCTCTTTTTGTCTATCCATCTCCGTATCAGCCCCATCCTAATAGGTGGCTGGTGGTTCTTACCCCCACAGTATTTCTTTCCTGAACGTAATTTGTATGTGTACCACACTTGGTTGAAATCGTTCCAGGGTTTTAGGATAATCTTTACATACACACGTCAAATATATTTCACGTATATTTATCATATTTCACACATAATTCTACATGTTTCACCTGTACATCTAATGAATTTAACCCTGAATTACGTATCGTACAATTATATATTTTATAAGTATATTCAGCGACATATGTTGACACTGCGAAATGTCTTGCGAATAGAGGCAGTAGCAAAGAAGTAACTGTGATCTTGTCATATGATGACATGGTTTGGGACCGTGGCTGTAATTTGATGGTGTTGAGACAGCAACCAGCCACAAATTTGTTTTAAGTTTCTTTATTCAAAAGGTACCGTTACTGGTTTCGAATCATTACGATTCATCGTCAGACGGCTTTCATGCTTTCATTACAACATGTGCTGCGTTTTTTACTGATTAGTTATCCTAAAATATAAATAATACATAATTATAAGCACGTCACAAAGATGGTTGAGTTACAGATTTGCATTGGGATGTGACTCACGTGAAATGTCGATTTGGAGTACTTGTTTTCATAGTTTTCGTCGAGCAAACAATGTTTGTAGTTGTCGCCACATTCTGTGAGTTTCTACACAGATTATGTGAAATTATTTGTTTCCCTTCTAGCAGTAGTTTGACGTAGGTGGCCGGAGCAACGAAGAGGACCAAGTGATTAGAGAAAAGCTCGGGTCATTCTCTTTTTCAAGAAAGGTAGTCAGATAGATCCACATAATTATAGACCTCTATTGCTGACATTAATCTGTTGTGGAATCACAGAGCATGTTTTATTCTCACGTATTATGAAGCTTTCGGAGAATGAAAATCTCCTCTATAAAAATCAATATGCATTCCCTAAACAGAAATATTACGAAACACAGTTCGCTGTAATCGCCCATGAAATCAAAAGCGCTGTAGATGGGTGAGCCCAGGTTGATGCTGTTATCACAGAATTTCGGAAGGCCAGATTTTTTACATGATTCAGAACTTCCTAACATTACTAGCAAGTATTGTTCTTTGTTGGAGGACATCGGCAGATACAAGGGTAATTTCAGGAGTACCCCACATGAGTGTTATAGGGCCATTGCTGTTTACAAGAGATGTAAATTGACTACTGGATAACATCCGTGAGGCTATTCATAGACGGAGCATGTCGTCTATAGATTAGTTGCGACGAAGTATGTAGCGAAATGTAGGAAGACCGGCGGAAGTTCGGTGATTAGTGCAAGGAACTGGCACTTGATACTAAACCTATGCAAAGGGGTCCAGAAAAATGTAGACACTCTTTGATAGCCAAGGAAACAAAAATGACATGTCGTCGCAGTTTTTCACGGTAGAGTAGTCCATTGTTTTCTCAACAGATCTTGAAGCGCGTTTTCCAGCAGATGACAGCGCAACAATGAAAGTAGTAAGATCGTCGACTCTACCACGTCAGACCGTATTAAAGTGATACTGGAAGTACGAAAACATCATGGAGGTGCAGCGGCAATTTTTATGAAAGTCAACCACCAACACGTATAACAATTTATCGTATTCGGGATAAATTTTAAGTCCGCGGTACTGTTCAGAAAGTGCATAAGGAAGGGTCTGACCAACCAAAAACATCAACAAATCAGGCTTCCAGCACTGCCGTATTGCAAACTTTTACTAGCTCACCTCAAAAATCTGTTAAGCATGGTGCACGTGAAATCGGAGCAAGCCGATCAAGCGCACGACGAATTCTGAAGGCTGCAAAGTGGGAAGTGTACGTTCTAAAATCGGTGCACGCTATTGTCGAGTATGACTCGGATCGAAGAATTGAATACTGCGTGAGGTTCGAAGGCATGCTCTGCGAGGATGAACGGTTTGCAGGAATGGTTATCTGGATTCACGAGGCGCAATTCAAACTGAACGGTATTGTAAACCGCCACAACTGCGTGTACTGGGCTCCTGAAAATCCTCACGTTCATGTGGACAAACATGTTAATCTACCGGGTGTTAATGTGTGGTGAGGTCTATCTTCGCGCGGTTTGAGTGGCCCATTATTCTTTGAAGCCATCGTAAATGGTGAGGTGTATATTCATATGCTGCAAACATTGAATTTTCCTGCCATCTGAGAGGTGTTAGGAAATGAAGGATCTTACCTACAACAAGATGGGGCTCCGCCTCATTTCCACAGATATGTCAGAGCCTACCTGGATGAAAACCTACCTGGACAATGGATAGGTCGAAGAGGTGCTGTTGAGTACCCACCATGGTCTCCAAACCTTATACCTCTTGACTTCTACCTATGGGGGACCTTGATAAATGAAGTTTATCAACAGAAGCCGGCCACACTGAACGACCTACCAGAAACCATAGAGACATCATATGCGGCTGTCACACCGGCAACACTGACAACCGTAGCTCGGTCAACAGTTCAGCGCCGTCGATGTTCTTTGGCTGCTAATGACCTCACGCATAAAATAACTTTTACGGCGTGCAAGAATTGTAACGGTATATCATTTCGTTCCATTAATATTAACTATCAAAGAGTGTCTACATTTTTCTGGACCCCTCTGTGTCATTATCACGTACAGTGAATAAGTAGGTGAAGGAGTCCATAACTGTTCGATTACGCTATTGACAAGAAAACACTGGATAGGATAACACCCATAAAATATCTGGGAGTAATCTTTCGGAATGCTGTCAGTTGAGTGGACACTTGAAACTAACTGTAGAAAAAGCAGTTGCCAGACTTATATTCAGTGGATGAATCTTAAGTAAATGTAGTTCATTTACGAAAGAAAATGGCTACAAAACACCTATTCGACTGATTGTTGAGTACTGCTCATCGGTATCGGACCTTTATCAGGCTGTGTTAATGAAAGAGATAAAGGTGATACAACGAAGAGCTGCATATTTTGTCACAGGACTGTTTAGTAAGCACGAGAGAGTTGCGAAGATAGATAGGTTATGTTGTGCGGAGAGCAAACCAAAGACTCTGATTTATTGGCAGAACACTTAGAAAATGTAACAGGTCTACTAAAGAGGCAGCTTAATTGTGCTTGTCCGCCCGCTTCTGGAGTACTGCTATGCGTAGTGGGATCCGCATCAGGCAGGATTGGCGGAGGACATCGAAAAACTTCAAAGAAGGGTAACTCGTTTTGTATTATCTCGAAATAACGGAGGGAGTGCCATGGATATGATACATGAATTGGGGTAGCAGTCACTAAAACAAACGCGTTTTTTTACTGCAACAGGACCTTCTCATGAAATTTCAATCATCAGCATTCTCCTCAGAATGTAATCCGCCTCCTTAGCTGAGTGGCCAGCGCGTCTAACTGCCATGCAGCGGAACCGGGTTAGATTCCCGGCGGGTCGGATATTTTTCTCCACTCGGGGAGGGGTGTTGAGCTGTCCTCATAATCATTTCATCATCACTGACAGGCAATTCACCCAGTGTGGCGTCGTCTGAGAAGATTTGCACGTCGACGGCCGAAATTCCGCAGGGGCGAAGGGGGGACACCCAGTCCCTCAGAGTGTGAAAATTTTTGTTGGCACCCATCTACATAGGAAGAAATGATCATCAAAATAAAATATGAGAAATCAGAGCTCTCACGGAAATATTTAGGTGATCGTTTTTCCCGTGGGCTGTTCGAAGGTGGAACCGTACAGAAGTAGCTTAAAGGTGGTTCGATGAACTCTCTGCCAGGCACTTAATTGTGAATTGCAGAGCAACATGCAGATCCAGATGTAGAAGATGCTCAGGAAAATCCAGTCAGAGATGCTGCAAGAGAGGCTTTGTGTATCATGGAGATGTCTACTGTTGAAATTCCCATAGCATTCATTTGATGAAGAGGTAACAACATATTACTTGAGAATGAGATTTTCACTGTGCAGTGGAGCACACGCTGATATGAAACTTCCTAGCAGACTAAACTCCCGAATTCGAGTCTCATTCCGGCACACAGTTTCAATCTACCAGGAAGTTTCAACATATTACTTCCTACCACATATGCCTCACGAAATGCCCACAACGAAAAAATCAGAGAAATAGCGGCTATAATGGCACAGACCACAGCCAGAGCCTGTGTCGTATCTTGGGCGAAGCCACTGCCATCAGCCGCAGTGAACAGCCTGTCTACACAGCACCCTCCCTTGGCCTCCCGCGCCAACATAATCCTGCGTTGCAGTACCCGCGCCTAGGACACCTATCGCCGTTCGAGAAGCTTCCCCATCGTGTATCTCCCGCATGGTCAGCTCCAGGCCTCTAGCTGAGCCGAGTGTTCATCTTCGCGGCAGAGCTATGTTACGTCGCTCGTCATACGTCAGTCGCCGCTACGAGATTGCAACATTCTACTAACATGGCGATAATCGGGACAGCTGGGCTATGCTGCAACACTTAGCACGTTGCAGTCGTCGCCCTACTTACGACGTAATCGCCTCCGCTGAAGCTAGGTCTCTAACATTTGACCACTGCCTGAGCACCAAGGTCTTTGGCAGCTACCACACTGCCCCCACTTCACGGTCTGAAAAAAATGGCTCTGAGCTCTATGGGATTTAACTTCTGAGGTAATCAGTCCCCTAGAACTTAGAACTACTTAAATCTAACTAACCTAAGGACATCACACACATCCATGCCCAAGGCAGGATTCAAACCTGCGACCGTAGCTATCGCGCGGTTCCAGACTGCAGCGCCTAGAACCGCTCGGCCATCCTGGCCGGCTCACGGTCTGAAGCACGAGTGGAAGGTCACTCTGCTTCCCACCCCCGGGGTCCGCCTTCTGCCTGCCGTTGCTCTCCAGCCAACTCGGGCAAACACCGGTGTCTGCCGCATCAGAAGGAGACATCGCTGGCTGCCATCAACTGGCAGCAGAGTCGTTCGAGTGTGCCGACAGCCACTGTCGACTCAGCGAATTGAGTGTCAGCAACGGCGAGTATAAGATCGACGCCTCCAGGCGGAGTGTGTACATTGCATGATCGTCTGCACGGGCTCTGCCCTACTTACGCTGGGACAACGTCACGCTGCGCCCGGCACCCGGCCCCGCGGCGCATTCACGTCTGTCTGCAGCCTGTAACCCTCGCCTCCCTATGACGCTATATTCTGGAATCACTCCTGTCTCCCTCGCCATCGTCAGATACCTCCTGACATACACGAATCCGACGCCAACCCCTCAGGAGTAGTCATTATACAACTCATACGCTACAGGGCGATCAAAAACAAGCTCCAAAGCGTGTCCTATGGAGCCAGTGATGGCAAAACTACACTGAGGTGACAGAAATCATGGGATAGCTCCTAATATCGTGTCAGATCTCATTTTGCTCGGCGTAGTGTAGTAACTCGACGTGGCATGGACTCAACAAGTCGTTGGAATTCCCCTGCAGAAATATTGAGTCATGATGTCTCTGTAGCCATCCATAACTGCGGAAGTGTGATCCTGTGTGACCCAGTGACATGATAGCGCTGTTTGGAAACATAAAGTCTATGGTCTCCAAGTATCCGAACGCTATTATTTCCGTCAATGATCGGTTCAGCTGGACCAGAGGACCCAGACTGTTCCATGTAAACAAAGCCCACACCATCATGGAGTCACCACCAGCTTGCACAGTGCCTCGTTGACAACCTGGGTCCATGGCTTCGTGGAGCCTGTGCCACACTCGAACCCTGTCATCAGTTCTTACCGACTGAAATCGAGACTCACCTGATCAGGCCACTGTTTTCCAGTCATCTAGGGTCCCACCGACATGGTCACGAGCCCAGGAGAGGCGCTGCAGAGGATGTCGTGCTGTTAGCAAAGTATTCGCGTCAGTCGTCTGCTTCCATAGCCCTTTAACGCCACATTTCGCCGCACTGTCGTAACCAATATGCTCGTCATATATTTCACATTGATTTCTGCTGTCAATGCTGGCGTGTATCAGGTAGGTGAAGAGTGATATTCGTCAATGACGAATATTGCCACTTAAGCTTTAGCTAACCAGGGGTAGCGCCTCGCGTGGAGGCTATAACCCCTCAGCACAGGGGTATCGCTATTTCTGAAATGTGTTTCCCTCAAACATAGACTTAGAGGTTTCCCATGTGCAACAAATCACTACTCGTACCAGTCTTATAGTCTTGCCAGGCTGGACGTTAGTATTTTCTACATTCTTAACTGATGTTTTTACATTTGATAGTTTGTGAGTAATTATAGCTCTACAGGCACACCTCCATTCATTGTTAGGGCCTGAGTGGAGACGTCAACTTTCCGATGCATTTTCGTTGCCATCGCGCCAAGGATGTTAAAAAGTAGGAGATTGCATTGCCTTATAAGCTTTTTCCGCTTCAGTACGGGACATAAGCATTTAGCATTGATTACTTGCACCTCTGTTCCGCCATACCTGCTACATACCGCATGAAACCCCAAATGAGGGTAGTATACATATATCCTGAAGGGTAAAAGAAACTGGTATAGGCATGCGTATTCAAATACAGAGATATGTAAACAGGCAGAACACGGCGCTACTCTAGGATACGGCTATATAAGACAACAACTGTCTGGCGCGGTTGTTAGATTGGTTGCTGTTGCTACAATGACAGGTTATCAAGATTTAAGTGAGTTTGAACGTGGTGTTATAGTCAGCGCACGAGCGATAGGACACAGCATCTCCGAGGTAGTGATGAAGTGGATATTTTCCCCTACAACAATTTCACGAGTGTACCATGAATGTCAGGAATCCGGTAAAACATCAAATCTCCGACATCGCTGCGGCTGGAAAAAGATCCTGCAAGAGCGGGGTCAACGACGACTGAAGATGAATCGTTCAACGTGACAGAAGTGTAACCCTTCTCCAAATTACTGCAGATTTAAATGCTGGACCATAAACAAGTATCAGCGTGGGAGCCATTCAACAAACGTAATCGATATAGGATTACTCGTGTACTCTTGATGACTGCACGTCACAAAGCTTTACGCCTCGTCTGGGCCCGTCAACACCGACATTGGATTGTTGATGACTGCGAACATGTTGCTTGGTCAGACGAGTCTCCTTTCAGATTGTAACGAGCGGATGGACATGTACGGGTATGGAGACAACGTCATGAATCCGTGGACCCTGCGTGTCAGAAGGGGATTGTTCAAGGTGGTGGAGGCTCTGTAACGGTTTGGGGCGTGTGCAGTTGGAATGATATTGGACCCCTGATGCATCTAGATACCACCCTGACAGGTAATACATACGTAAGCATCCTGTCTGATCGCCTGTATCCATTTATATACATTGTGCATTCCGACGGACTTGGGCAATTCCAGCAGGACAACGCGGCACTCCACAAGTCCAAAATTGCTACAGAGTGGCTCCAGAAACATGAGTTTAAACACTCCCGCTGGCCACCAAACTCCCCAGACATGAACATTATTGACGATATCTGTGATGACTTGCAACGTGCTGTTCGGAAGAGATCTCCGCCGCTTTGTACTCTTACGGATTTATGGACAGGCCTGCAGGATTCATGGTGTCAATTACCACCAGCACCACTTTAGGCATTAGTCGAGTCCGTGCCACGTCGTGTAGGGTCCATGCCAGGTCGTGTTGCGGAACTTCTGCGTGCTTGCGGGGGCCCTACATGATATTAGGCAGATGTACCAGTTTCTTTGGCTCTTCAGTGTAGCATTGACATTTATAGTAACGCATGAGATTTGAATTATATGGCTGTACTATAAGACGGAGTAAATGTGCCTTGATATATTCCTGTAAAAATGGTGAACCAAACTCTATAATCTACATCTATGTCCGCAGTCCACATGTCACCTTATAGTGTGTGGTGGGGTGTACTTGTGTACCACTGTCATCTCTCCCCTCCCCCCCCCCCCTCCGTCCCCCAAATGGAGCGTTTGTTAATTATCCATGTGAGCTCGAATCTCACTAGTTTTACCTGCATGGTATTTTCGCTACATTTGCATAGGAAGAAGCGACATATTGATAGACTCTTTCAGAAATACTCTCACAATGCCTCTCTTGTAACGTCTGACTCTGGAGTCGGATGTGCATCTATGTGACGAAACGCGTTGCCGTTCTTTGGCTCTTCTCTGTTTCTCTGTTATCGATTCTTTTTGGTACAGGTCCCAGACTGACGAGCAATATTCAGGTATAGGTCGTGGTCGTTCCACTTTCAATACCCTCGGATACTTAAAGGACAACTCTACAGCTTTTTTGTAGATCATCATTTATACTTTCCAAAATGCTCCTCATCTGCGCGACACCCTTTTTTGCAATTTACTAACACCAACTGACATAACATCATAGCGCAATATGACACATTGTGGTTTTCAGTAGAGATGGCATATTCCCTCAGCTTCTTACCATTAAGGACAGATGTATGGCAAAATTTCAGAAAACTTTGATTTTTTAATTGCGTAATTTATTAGATTGATTCTTTACGAATAACATCGCGAAGTTCGATAATCTAAATATGGCTGGAAATAGGTTTTAAAAAGGTTTGTTTGGGTGTCTGCACCTGCCACGTCCCCTCTTTCTATGCTGCGATCTCCGCGTTTTTTACGCTGGAGATGTTTTGTGTGTTAATTTTTCACTAACACAATCGAAACGAACTGCAGAGGAGTCTAAAAAGCTGTGAGAAAGATTATCTTTGCTTGTTCCTTTGTTTACAACATATTTTTTTTAATAGTACGTCCTGCAAACTTATTTCAGTTTTTAGGTTTTCATATATCAACTTGTTTTGCTCGAAATGAGTCGTGCCATTGGACTTGTATTCAAAAAAGTGAGAAAATGTCGAATTTCGTGTGTAAAACGTACAGGGAAATTTAAATAACAGTGTTACAGATGCTACCTGTAAGTGTGGAGAACAATTTTCGTCACAGTCACTGAGTTTATCGAAGAAGAAAATCAGTGAAGGAATTTATGATACTGTGTTCGATTCCAAAAACGAATTTCTTGGTCGATTTCAGTGGGTTTAGAAATACTTGCCCATATCATTAATGTTTCATGCGTATGTGGTATTTGTGGGTCAAACGGCCTTAGACTGTACGACAGTGAGAGAATTGGCTCTGTATGAAATATGCATATTTTGTTTAAAGTTTACAAATATGATGTTTAGTTCAAGACCTCTGCTCTCCATCGGAAGATGTATGAGGCGAATACAAGATCGTGTTACGGCATGAGATGCTTAGGTGTAGGCAGAGAAGGCACAAATTTGTTTTGTGGCTTAATGAACATGCCTGCACCAGTGACTAGGTTCAGTGATTGCAATAGAATACTCCTGAATGCTCTTGAAGTTAAGCCAAGAACGACATGAATGTAGCTGTTGAGGAAACTGCAGATATTATCACTGAAGGACAAGAAGGATAATGTGTAGCGAAGACAGATCTGTGCTTTTGTTGTGATGGAACCTGGATGTAGAGGGGCCATACATGACTTCATGGTGTATTATCCGACATTAATGAAGATACAGCGAAAATTTTAAACTTCCAAGTAGTGAGCAAATATTGCTCTCAGTGTGACAGAAGAAAGAACAATGGTGGCAATGAAGAAGAAAGGTGGCAGCAGGAACGCAGAATACAAATTAGCGCTACAATCACCTTATATGGGTAAGTTGTTCAAAAACAGTATTTGTGTCCTGAGTTGTTGTGAAGATAGCTGGCCGGCTGGGCTGGCTGAGCGGTTCTAGGCGCTACAGTCTGGAACCACGCGACCGCAACGGTCGCAGGTTCGAATCCTGCCTCGGGCATGGATGTGTGTGCTGTCCTTAGGTTAATTTGGTTTAAGTAGTTCTAAGTTCTAGGGTACTGATGATCTCAGAAGTTAAGCCCCATAGTGCTCAGAACCATTTTTTTTTAAAGTTAGCTGCATTTGATGCCTGTCTAGTGTTCAATAGGGGAAATGTCGAAATGTCGGTAGGATGCTTGGAGAGACTAGGCTTCCATTCAGGTGCATTCACACTGAAGATTCTCAGAAGCATCGATGAAGCGAAACTGGACAAAGCTCAGGCAACAGAAGAAAAATGCAAAAGTTGGCTAGGCAAAGGAGGCAGGGGAAGTGATTACTCCAAGAAGACGAGAAAGAGAATAAAGGTTATAGGTATGGACAGTATTAGTCACTAGATGTACAGCAATATTGTCAAAAATGTAAATAAAAACTTTAATGCGAACTGCTATAAACTGATTTCTTTTAGCTATAATGTACCTTTTCTCAGGAACTATAAAAGCTACCCTTCTGAAATTTGGCACAGTTCTTAAGAATTACTTATTGACTAATCCTATGTAGCACTTTTACTTTCTACGTACTCTGAGAAAAGTTGTCCTTTAAAATTAGAGAAAAAATAGAGCAGTTCCAAGTGACACAGAACTAAGAAACTCATTTCAAAGCAACTATGGCCTTAAACAAAAATTTGTTCCACAGGTTTCATTGGCCTCTTATGCAGATGTAAACTGTGAAATTCCAGTTCTACTGCCTGATTCGTTTACGAGAAAAGGTACATTATAGAAACAATGGTAATGAAAAATTCAAACCCTTATAAAATGCATGTCGATGCGCATTTTCAAACAAAAATTGCCCAGAATATCAAGTTTTATGTTGTACATAACAGTCCCAAGTTATTCTACTTTATCTGTAACATTTTTGGAGATATGGATTTTTTAAGTACAAGAATGCATTTTGCCGTATGTCTGTCCTTACGATAACGTTTCATTCAGGACAGTTTCATTTCTAAGTCTTTCTACAGGATTGAGATCTTTCCGTTTTGATTGTAAAATACTGATAGATTCTCAAATGTCTGTGCCTGTCTTTTTATCAGTAATTATGAATTTGGGTACAAATTCAATCTGATACTATTCATATATTACACTTGAAGTTTGCATATACTGACGGGATAGCCACCCGAGTTCTCTTCGTTGGCTGGATGTGAGTTCTAACCAGTGGCCCAACTAATCCATGCATACTGTAGTCGGTAAGATTCATTGGTGTCTTAGGACCAGCTAGGAAGACAGCCGCCTATCCAGAGAGAGCCCCTCGCGCCTGGGTAAGCCTTATACGTACAACTGGGGTGCATCAGGTGTCCCAAACTTTGTCTGCTAACCATTGTTTTCTAACTAAGCACAACTCACGACCCGCTCTCACAGCTTTTCTCCTGCCAGTACCTTTCCTACCTTCCAAACTTCACGGACGTTCTCAGGCGTAGGTATAAGCATTCCTGGAAGAAAATATATTTTGAAGACATGGCTAAGCCATTGCCTAGGGGATTGTTTCCAGAATGAATTTCCACTCTGCAACGCAGTGTGCGACAACCCGACGGCAAGTAGAACACTATGAAGTTTAAGTTTTCTTAAGATATAGATTTTTGTACCATCCTCGCAATTCTGACGGAAAAACCAGTATCTCCTCGCTCTGTATCATATAAAGTTCCACCACTGCACCGCACGGTGATCAATAAAGCATGCACAGAGGTTAAAGTTGCAGAGGACTGGCGGCGCTCTCTGGACCCACGCTTGGAACCTCGCCAACCTAGCTAACGAAGACACAGAGTTCTTTCAGATACCATTTTGTACGTCCCAGGTGGCACGTCTGGCTTATCGAATGGCACGGATGCAGTGAGCATAACCCGCAACGGACATCCTAGGGTACCGAGGATGTAAAACAGGGAGCAAGCTCCATCAGTGTGTAGGATTGAAGACGAAACGATGGTTAGTGGAAGTAAAATGTGCAGTGATATTATGCATGTGAAGCTCACAGCTCAGTCGCTAGCTACCCACATCTTGGTCAAAAGTCACACCAACGATGCCAGCAATTTACAGGAAAAAGAAGTGCTGTTCCCACATTTGGTACATGTTAAACACTTGGTATTAAATAGGAAACACTTTTCGTGATGTTCTACTATATATTATTTATTTGGTCACGAACTGGCTTTCGGCTTCTTACAACATCGTGAGGTGACAACTAAGTGCCACAATCACAGATATAAACAGATATTAGTCACACAGAAATACAAGATACATAAAATGAGAAATACAGAATATTTACAAAGAAAAATATTACATTTTATGTCACTCATAAATCGTTACATTTAAATAAAAGCAAAGCAAAGTTAAGCTCCGCGTTTTTCCCGAACGGGCCAATTAGGACCGATCGATCACCATGTCACCCTCTGTCAACAGTGTAATTCGGATGCGGTACGGAGGGAGACAATCGTTGTCGGCTTTAGCCGCTGCTTCTCACTTAGTAGCTTCTCCATAGGCAACAAGAGGCTCAGTTCACCCCTTCCCCTGCTCCCTAAAGAAAAACCCTATCAATACCGGGAATCGAATCCGGGTCCTACAGACAACAGCCAGACATGCTGTCTACGGAGATGGATACATTTAATTAATATTGAAAAATAATGTTTTGAATGGGTATCGTTACTTTGGACAACAGAAGGAAACAAATTCCTGCATTAGAACTCCCATCATAATAAAATTCAGTTTACGACAGAGCTGAGAGGCTCTTCTATAAAATTTGGGTCCTTAATGTAGACATTAACACAAAAAGACACTTATTACCTCTTACACAAGAGCCACAGCTACACTGTAATCCATGCAAGTTCCCAGCTCCCGTCAAGTTACAAACGTGCATCTTCACATTCCTTGGCGCAGGGCCTCGTATTAGTTCCATTATGAATCTACGTTTCAAAACGAATTACTGACAATCAAATCTGTAGATTCCAGTAAAGGATATAGGTCTGACCTAATTGATAATATTCTACAAAAATAAAAAAATGCATAAAATTATCCAAGTTCTTTACGCTGACCAACAGGAACCAGTCAGTACTTACAAAAAATGGTATATTATCTATGTTTGCACAATTTCAGGTAAACTTGTAAAAATGTTAGTCTTGGTTCAGATGGTTCAAATGGCTCTGAGCACTATGGGACTTAACTTCTGAGGTCATCAGTCCCTTATAACTTAGAACTACTTAAACCTAACTAACCTAAGGACATCACACACATCCATGCCCGAGGCAAGATTCGAACCTGCGACGTAGCGGTCGCGCGGTTCCAGACTGTAGCGCCTAGAACCGCTCGGCCACTCTTGCCGGCGTTAGTCTTGCAACTACAGAAATGCGGTTTACAGTAACAACAGCATATCTATGTTGTTATTCAATAGCAAAGACTAAATGAAACTTACGACACATGCAAGCACTGTGCTCAAGTATATGTTAGTTAGACAGTCAGGCCGAGTTGTGACAATATGAGAGAAACTGAAGACAATGAAAGACTTTGCCGAATTTCTTTTAACATAAAACCACCCTTCCAATATTGATTATCAAATTTGGCATTCTGTTAAGGAAAGCAGAAAGACGACCGTACTAGAAATGATTGAAATCAACTGTTAGGGTCTCATCTATCAGTAGAATGTCCCAACCTGCCAATAGGTATGCAGGCCGTCCGCCTATTTAGTTCTGCATCTGGGCGCTACAATGATGTTGGCATTGCATTCTGCAGTGCGGTGTTCTGCAGTCAGGGGTGGACAGCATCGCTACGTGCTGTGGCGCCAAGCAGTATTTCCACAGGCGACAATGTGATGGGAACCGAGCTCCTGTCATAAACGAGAGCAAGTACACAGAAAATTTTGGTCGTAGCTGTTGTCCATCAGCTGCGGTGTGTATTCATTTCACCAAATAATATCAGTCTTGGAGTCAAATAAGGATCGAATGATAAGGCAATCCTACAAAAGATTAAGTAAAAAATCTAACACGTTTGTTAAAAACAAATGTACAATAGTTGAGCATCATAAAAATATTAAAAGTTTGTTAAAAATGAATGTTCAATAGATGAGCACCAGAAAAATCGCATACCTTCGGTAAACAATAACAGAAGTGTGGAATAACGTAAAAAGTGCACAGTTTTTACTGGTGACTGAGGACAGTGTACTGAACAACATTTCATCAGTATTTATTTCATTTGCAGACTAATAATTATTTCGATTAGAAGTAGTATGTTTTTAGGTTGGTTAGTACCTCCAAGTACATGTGGCAAGGGCAAGCCATTAATGCTTGTTTTCCCTTCAGCAACAGTTCAGGTGTCGAAGTGTTGATGCGCGGACGCGAAATGGTTAGCCTATGCTGATAGGCATAGTCCACTTAGTTGTACAGTTACGACTGTGCAGAAAACATCAGGTTGTAACCAACACACTGATCTAAGTAAATATTAAGATATTACATATAAAAATATCTGCATTTATACCCATTAAACCCTGTATATAAGGAAAGAGCGCTATCAGCTATAGAACTTCATAAAGCCATATAAGTTGAATGCTTGTCATAAGCATGCAAAACGACAGTTATACATTAGATCAAATGCTCAACAGCCAAACAAGTATAAATACAAAAAAGTAAATACACTCATACTCATAAATTAAGGATAATGCTGATACATGGTGAAAAAACGCTCTGGTGGGCGTTTTGCGGGTTTAAATCACCTCTGGGTATGACCATGCGGTGCATTTGACCTGTGGACGTCGCACGGTGGCGCTGGCAGCAGTCCACTTACGCAGAGGTGTGTTGGTGCATGTCAGAATACGGTGCACACTTACTCAGTGTGCAGACGTTTCCACACGTGCTAATGGTGAGTGTGTGTTGAAAATGGCTCAAAGAACATATATTGATGACGTTATGAGGGGTAGAGTACTAGGGCGACTGGAGGCTGGACAAAGCCAGCAGGTCGTAGCACAGGCCCTCCGTGTGCCACAAAGTGTGATATCAATATTATGGCTACGATTCCAGAAGACAGGAAACGTGTCCAGGCGCTACAGTACGGGACGTCCATAGTGTACAACACCACAAGAAGACCGATATCTCACCATCGGTGCCCGCAAACAGCCACGGAGTACTGTAGGTAGCCTTGCTCGGGACCTTACTGCAGGCGCTGGAACAGTCTTCAGACACACAGTCTACGGACGACAGAACAGACGTTGTTTATTCGCCCGGAGACCTTCAAGGTGCATTCCACTGACTCCTGGTCACAGGAGAGTCCGTAAAGCCTGGTGTCAAGAACACAGTACATGGTCATTGGAACAGTCGTTCCAGGTTATGTTCACGGACGAGTCCAGGTATAGTCTGAACAGTGATTCTCGCCGGGTTTTTATCTGGCGTGAACCAGGAACCAGATAGCAACCCCTTAATGTCCTTGAAAGGGACCTGTATGGAGGTCGTGGTTTGATGGTGTGGGGTGAGATTATGATTGGTGCACGTACACCCCTGCATGTCTTCGATAGAGGAACTGTAAAAGGTCAGGTATATCGGGATGTCATTTTGCACCAGTATGTCTGCATTTTCAGGGGTGCAGTGGGTCCCACCTCCCTCCTGATGGATGATAACGCACGGCCACACGAAGCTGCCATCGTGGAGGAGTACCTTGAAAGAGAAGATATCAGGCGAATGGAGTGGCCTGCCTGTTCCCCAGACCTAAACCCCATCGAGCACGTCTGGGATGCTCTCGGTCGGCGTATCGCTGCACGTCTTCAAACCCCTAGGATACTTCAGTAGCTGCGACAGGCACTGGGAAGCTACACCCCAGCATTGCTCGACCACCTGATCCAGAGTACGCCAACCCATTGTGCGGTCTATGTACGTGTGCATGGTGATCATATCCCATATCGATGTCTGGCTACATGCGCAGGAAACAGTTGCGTTTTGTAGCACATGTGTTTCGGGACGGGTTTCTCAACTTATCACTGATACCGTGGACTTACAGATCTGTGTCCTGCGTGTTCCCTATGTGCCTATGCTATTAGCGCCACTTTTGTGTAGTGCCACGTTGTGTCGCACCACATTCTGCAATTATCCTTAATTTATGAGCATGAGTGTATAAAGAGTCTCGCTAAAAGGCCAGTAAGGAATTCTATTTTGTTAACAGCGGACGGTAGAGCCATGGGCAAATGGAGCAGCTGCATTCATTGTACTTTCCACTATTCTAGGGACCAGGCAGACAGCCGAAATCGAATTTCCACGAATCCAATCAAGTCATCGGGAAGCGTGCGAGAGGCCACAGATTATGTTTCCTAGATGGTGCATGCAGAACGCGTGCTTGTGGCTCATATTAATGTTGATTAAAACCTAACATAGAAATAGCTAGAAGCTAATAAAGCTTTATAACATTCGCCAAATACTGACCTTTTCTTATGCTAGCGTGTGACGGTTGAATGTTTCACAGTATTATAGACCTAGGCTAGAGTAAAAGTAAGATTCAGGATAGAATAAAAGAAGTGAATTCATACAGAACCGAAGCAAAAAGACGGAGCCATCGAGGAGTGTGGGCACAAGCCAGTTCCTTATGAGCTATCCATACTGTCAGAAAAAAATCGCAATAACAAGCACAGTTGTGCAACATAAGCGAAAGTAGGTAGGCGCGTTTCTACATCTCAGAGAGGATGTCTATTCAGATTTCATGCCAGTCGCGTAAGAGTGGCAGTGGTAGCGCCACTATTAGGATGCAAATCAGGTTTGCTTTAACTACGCGCTGTAACGGTCGTGAGCGTTGGTTACCTTTGAGGGTGGACGTGGTGAGCTGATGCTGGTCAAGAATGCCTTCAAGGCGACAAAGACATCGTTATCAATACATCAATGAGTTTGAACGGGGTCATGTAATAGAGCTCCGGGAAGCTGGATGTTCCTTCTGCGATATTCTAGAAATACTTGGAAGGAATGTAGCCATTGAACATGATTGCTGGGAGCAGTGGTCACGAGAATGTAGGGTCGCAAGACGACCAAGCTCCAGGCAACCACGTGGCACTTCCGAGAGGGAAGACTATCGTGTTCGGCGGGGGGCTTTTGCTCATCGTACTGCATCTTCAGTAGTTGATTCTACAGTGACACAACGAACTGTTACAAATCGGTTATTTCAAGTGCAGCTCCGAGACAGAAGCCGTAGCTAGAGCACACAAGAGGGCAGGGTCGGGTCTGTTTTTCTTCTGATGACAGCTGGTTCTGCTTCGGTGCCAGTGATGGACGTGTGTCGGTAAGAAGGAGGCAGGCTAATGACCTGCAACCAGCGAGTCTGTGCTCGACACGCTGGACCTTCACCTACAGTCATGGTCTGGGGTGCGATTTTGTATGACAACAGAAGCATTGTCGTGGTTATCCCACGCACCCTGTCTACAAATGTATGCACTAGTGATTTAACCTGTTTTGCTGCCAGTCATGAACAGCATTCTAGGAGTTAGTTTCCAACAGGATAACGCTCAAGAACGAAATTTTCACTCTGCAGCGGAGTACGCGCTGATATGAAACTTCCTGGCAGATTAACACTGGCGAACCGAGACTCGAACTCAGGACCTTTGCCTTTTGCAGGCAACTGCTCTAACGACTGAACTACCCAAGCACGATTCACAACCGTCCTCACAGCCTTTCTTCCGCCTGTACTTCGTCTCCTAGTTTCCAAACTTCTACTAGCGGAAATAAAGCTGTGAAGAGGGGTCGCCGGCCGCGGTGGTCTCGCGGTTCTAGGCGCGCAGTCCGGAACCGCGCGACTGCTACGGTCGCAGGTTTGAATCCTGCCTCGGTCATGGATGTGTGTGATGTCCTTAGGTTAGTTAGGTTGAACTAGTTGTAAGTTATATGGGACTGATGACCTAAGATGTTAAGTCCCATAGTGCTCAGAGCCATTTGAACCATTTTTTGAAGAGGGGTCATCAGTCATGAGAACGCTTGCCCACAAAAGGTAAAGGTGCCGAGTTCGATTCTTGATCCGGCACACAGTTTTAATCCGACAGGAAGTTTCAGGATAACGCTCGTCTACATACCGCTGTTGTGACCCAATATGCTCTACAGATTGTCGACATGTTGCCTTGGCCTGCTCTACCACTATATCTGTCTCCAGTCGAGCACATACGGGACATTATCGTACGACAATTCCAGCGCCATCCACAAACAGCATTAACCGTCCTTGTGTTGACCAAGTGCAACAGGCATGGAACTCCATCCCACGAACTGACATCCGGCACCTGTACAATACTTTGCATGTACGTTTGCATGCTTGCTTTCAAAATTTTGGCGGTTACCAGGTTATTAATGTACCAGCATTTCACATTTGCAATGGCTTATCTCACGTTTACTTTAACCTGTGATCTTGCGATGTCCTTAAATATATTACCTAGACCAATGTACTACCGAAATTTAATTACTCTACATTAATTATTCTCTGGTGGTGCGATTTTTTCCGTCAGTGTACTACAACATTAGCATATAAAGAAGCAAAGACAACACACTATTTGCGATATGTCAGAGTTCTGTAGTTGTTTAAAAAGATACGTGGTTTTTCTGATGCTCACGTATTGTTCATTTGGTAAAATCTTCTCGAGTGATCAGCCCAGTAGTGGCGTCGCCTTGCTGCAATGTTTCAATGAATTTCGTACTTCGCCTGAGAATGATGGGCACGAAGCTCTTTGAAACGTTGCCACAAGACAACGCTACCACTCGGGTGATCACCTGAGTAGGTTTTATCAAATGTGAAATACCTCAGCACCAGAAAAACCAAATACCTTCTCTAAACAAGAATATAACTTTGACACATCGCGAAGTGTATTGCATATGCTCCTTTATGTGCTGCCTCATGATGATGGGTATGAAATTTATTGAAAGACGACGTCTCCACTCGACTGACCACCCTAGAAAATTTTATCATTCTAATACGGCGAGAAAGCCTGCAGTCACATAGCGCACATTTGTTTTTAACAAATTTTATACACTTTTACTTAATCTTTTTAGGACCTCTTTATCGCCTGATTCTTATGCCTATTGACATCGGCTTACCAATGGTTTAAGCCTATATTAAACTTTTGAAGATGAGATATTAAACTGCTGAAACCGATGTAGGGAAATAAAAATTTTTGTGCAGCTGACGACTGATTTTATTTGGTGAGATGGAAGTATATTTGATCCTCACTCAGCTGTTAGCAACATTCCATCGGCACCATGCATGCGTCCAGTGTAGCCACCGCATCAGTCACTAGTCAAAATGTGGCCAAGCAGCTACAGCCTCATCGAGCAGCATCACACCTAGGCAGAACCGCTTGTCTTCAAACTGTCAGCTAGCCCTGATGGTTGCAGGCTTCAAACTGGATCCACTGAGCCGAGACCATCCATAAGTTGCTATCGCCCGATGCTCCAGTCAGTCTCTGAGATCTCTAAGAGCAATTTGAGGCGCCTGCACGTCCCAGCCAGCCACCTTACGCCTCACATTCTGTACACTGACTCCACTATCTAACCACGTTTGTTGTTGAGCCAACAGCTGACCTGCATCAGAAAGGAAGCTATCGCTTCCAGCCACTATTACGCTGGCACATCATTCTGCTGCCTCAGTGTTCTCTCTCGTCTTCTGCTAACTACAACTGATTCTTGAGCCAAAGTCATCGACCACCTGTATGGAAGCATGGAATAATAAAGAATGTTGTCGTTAAGTAAGAATTCTTGACTCTGGTCCCTGCGATTCTGGAGATCCCATCCCACAGCTCCCTACAAACACCACTTTGTAGTTTGGAGTGGCCATCCTGCAACAGTAATGTCAGCAAAGTGATCACTGCACAATACGACCATCACGTTTGGTGGTAGAAGAGCCAGTACCCATGAGTGACATCATGGAGCGAAAATCAGTGACTCTAATTCAACACAGTGAGTGAAAATGAATAGTTTTTCTTGTGATAGGCTAGGAATGCAGTGTATAATCGTCTGAATAGGAGGACTGGGCATTACGATAGAGAATGTGGGAAACAGTCACATTTAATGCTCAGATGTGGGAATTAGGTGTGGTCAGTGACAGGAAAGACGACTGTGGTCTTGGTGTTGGTTACTGCTTATTTTTTTCTTTAAATTTAGACACAGGATTTAGAATGGACGAACTGGGGGTTGAGAAGGTTGCCACTGTAGAAGTGGTTCAGACCTTACTGCATCAGATGGTGCCAATTCAGGTACACAATATGGAGCTGCACAAGCAGTTAGATGAATTGAAAGAGGATAGAGGGTATTAATCCTCATAGAGTATGTTGGCGCCCATCCTAGACAATAGTACCACTATCCTAGTCTCTCCTTTTTTGGGTAAGACAGGAGATGACGTGCTAGTGCTCGTAGACAATCTATTAACACTTGCTAAACTGAGATGTTGGCTAGAGGAACAGCTTTTACACACACACACACACACACACACACACACACACACATATATATATATATATATATATATATATATATATATATATATATATATATATATATATATGTGTGTGTGTGTGTGTGTGTGTGTGTTTGGTGGAAGACTTAACTGTATCACAAGGAGTTAAGGAATGTGCTAGAATTTGCGATTCTGAGGGAAGATTTGGCACATCGATACAGAAGGTAAAGTGACTGTAGCTACTACAGGGAACAGTTAAACAATGTGTCACATAAACAGGGGGAATCCAATGAAAACTTTGTGGATATGATTGCAAATCTGAATGTCGATACACACGAATTGACGGAAAATGATGATCCCAAAAGGGTCCTTTTGCACTAGGCAGAACAGAGGTCATTGTCTACATTCTTGTGGGGGTTGACATCTGTTATACCAAGAAAAGGATGTCGATGATTTCCTAAGAACGTAGCTGAAGCCAAAGAAGAGATAGACATGGTGATCAGAGTTTTGGATAGAGAGGAAGTTTTCACCACACATGTTACATGTTACAGACGTAGATAAAAGGTCAACATATGTGGGAATGTCATGCACTGCAATGTTAGAAATACAATGAAATAGGGCACCCGGAATGGAAATACAGGCAAAAGCATACCAGAGGACATGATAGGTAGACACAGGGTGGGAATAGCAACTCACCGTTAAACCGGAGCTGCCAGTAAATGTAATCAGTGAGAAAACATGTGCAGTGGCGGAATGTTGCTTACATATGTTAGTGGATGGAAGAAAACATAAGTTTTTATTGGACACAGGGTTGCAGGTGTCTCTGGCAAGTTTGGACCTCATGTGTAAAATAAGGTTAGGCCCATCATAATGTAGATTACATGGGGTTTGTGGAAATGACGTGAGTTTAATGGGTTCAACGATTTTAAGTTTTTTGGTTAGGGCAAACAATTTGACTGTGTGCATTCAAGTTTTGCCTCATATAGTTACTTTATAATCTCAGGGTTAGATTTGCTGCTTGAACACCACGCTACAGCTGACCTTGAGCAGCATAAGATAAAACTCGACTGACGTCATTCCACTTGGTGTAACTCCCAACATGCCCACACTGCCGCAGGGTTCATACCTGCATCAAAGAGAACCATTTAGACAAATTTAATGGCGATTAAGTATTGGAGGAGGAGGAGGAAGAGGAGATTAGTGTTTGACAACCTGTCGACAACGAGTTTATTAGAGATGGAGCACAAGCTCGGATTAGAGAGGGATGGAGAAGGAAATTGACTGTGCCGTTTCAAAGGAACCATCCCGCCATCCTGGAATTTGCCTTAAGCGATTTAGGTAAATCGTGGAAAACCTGAATCAGGAATGCCAGACACAGGTTGTCCTCCCAAGTACAAGTCCAGTGTTCTAACCAATGCGCTACCTTGCTCGGTATTAAGTATCAATTTTCTCAATAGCATACCGCAAGGTACTGTAAAACTACTGTGGGTGAGTGTAGGAATTGATTTGGTGTTAAATGTAATGTGTGTAGTGGAGCAACTACAGAAAAATTAGTGGAGTTAGTAGGTTAGCAGACAGTGCATGTTGGGATAGATAACTGTGGGATCACAGACATGAAATTGTTGAAAGGTTTTATGGTCGCGAATTTGGAGATTTTGCAGGAAGACGATTTGGATAAAGGAAATTCGGAAGCTAAACTTAAGCAAGTCACCATTTTAGCTGCATTACAGGAGAAGTTAGTGAATATGGAAGGAATATAGCAAAGAAGCAGTTATTTGTAGAATATGAAGATCTGTGTATCCTCATGAGTCTTTGCCTGGTGACAGCATAGTACCTCAACTGAAAATGTGCTGCCTGTTTATCAGAGCCATAGCATATGCCATACCACCAGCAACCAGTGATGGATGATGTGCATGTTCATGTGATGGATGAATTTATCAACCTACAATTATGAGAAGTATTTTTGAGGAAAGTACCAATCCCTGTGTAACGCCAGTGGTGATAACCAGAAGAAAAGCGTAGATGAGACGAAGGTGTTTTGGTTTGATGTATTTTGAGTATCGATACCTGAACAAGCACATGCTTGCAGATGCTTATTTAATCTCATATACATATAGTGGAGACTGAATAATTTGGGGAAATGCACATATTTTTCTATAATCAATCCGTGCAACAGCTACAGCCAGCAGGGAGTAGCACCAGATGACTGCCCAAAGACAGCATTTACTATCCAGTCATGACACTAGTGACTGAAACCTAAGCTATGTATGTTGTACCCAGATGACATAACTGTCTTTGCGAAGAATATGGAGGAGCTACGCACCTAACAGTTTAGAAAAGTGTCACTTTGCACTGGGAGAAATGCAGTATTTAGGAATGGACCCCAGACGCCAGCGTAAAAAAAACTATATACCATGTTCTGGCACTGCGTATGGAAAAAGAGTTACAGTCTTTCTTATGTCTGGCGAATTACTGTTGGTAGTTTTATCAGAACGTATCGAAATAGCATGGCCTCTCACTCACCTGCTGAAGAATGCAGTGAAGCTTCACTGGTCAGTGGAGTGCAAGCATGTGTTCAATCAGTTGAAAGCATTGTTAACAACATAAAATGCTCAGCTGTGTATTACGTTAGGAAGTAGACAAAGCAGAGCAGACAATTGTCTATGTGTTGTGGCATTGAATAGAGCAGAAAAGAACTACTCTACAATGGAGAAAGAGATGCTGAGTCTGCTATGTGCCATAACATACTTCTGATGTTATTTATGTGGAAGGAAATTTAAAGTCGTAATAGATAATGTCACTTTGAAATGGCTATTAGGTTTGAAAGAGCCATAAATTTTGTAAACGTTCTGGGCAGTAAAACTCAGAGAATTTGACTGAGAGGTCATTCATTGACTGCCAAGTTACACAGAAATTCCAATGGCCTGAGTTGGAAAGTGCATGCGATACAACAAGTGGGTTCCACTGCTGCAAAGTGGCAGAGGGTGCAAGTTGCTGACAAACATTGTAAATTATATGCAATGCAACCACAATTCATTGTGCTTGTTAAAGTGTTACATAAGCAAACACAAATAAATAAATAAATAAAACTCAGACATCATAGTCTGATACCAGCTACACAACAAAATGAAGTTAAAGCATGCTCATACCCATCTATTAGTAGGGCATGGAGGTCACAGAACATCAGAATGACGTGTAGCCAAACAGTATTGGTAGTGAATATGAAAGCAGGACATGAAGCAGTATATAAAGAACTAAGTAACTTGCGCACAGTGAGCCAAATTAACTCATCAGTGCATCCCACTGCAGAGATAAGTTGAGACCATCAAACCATTTGATGTTGTTGGATTTGACATCTTAGATTCTTTTGCCAGATACTAGAAAGAAATTGTTATGTTATATAGGTCACAGTTCACTTTTAATATCATGTAGAAATGGCCGCTATTCTGAATCAACAACCAGACATTGTGGTGCAAGCCACGGTTAATAATTTGTTGTTAAAGTTTGGTATTCCAGATATATTGATTATGGTCCAAGGTAATAACTTCATGTTGCAACTGATAAAGCAATTTTGTCATTTCTTATGTATTCACAAATTAAGAACCATGTCCACAGGATGCGAGGGAAGATGTTGAGTCAGTGTTAACAGTCATCATAATGACGTGGATCTGCTATTACCTAGTGCCAGGAAACAGTGTATAAGTGTGGAATTTTGTTAAGACCCTACAAATTGTGTAGCATCAAGCACAAAAAGCAAATAAAAAGGCCATAGAAATACAGGAGTGAACGGAGCAATGGAATGCCAAATTGCCCAAATACCATGTAGGAAAGTGTCTGATGTTGACAAACACAGCTGAAGGTAAGATTATGACACTCTATTTGGATAACAGTTGTTTATGCTGGGCGTACTCAACTGTTACAGGACATTTTAGAGGCTTCTAGCATTAGAGGCTTCTAGCATTATTAGAAGAGGATGTTGACTTAATCTGATGCTGATTTATGCACAAATCCTCCTGATGACCCATGGTGGTCAGATGAAGATTCAGCTGACGAGCGCGAAAGTGATATAAATCATCTCAGTGGTATCAAGCTAAGATCTGTTGCAGAAGTAAAAGTTACAAAATACTGTGATGGGGAAATTGTTACCCAAGAAGTAAATATTAGACTATACTATGAATTGAAGGTTTTAATTAGGAAATACGCTTATTAGAATTTTTCAACTTCTGGTACTACCCATACTGATAATATTCTCAGTCCGGAATGTTCTACATCAAATACTATTCCTGTTAGCGGCAGAAGAAAGAGGGCTGATAGGAGACGGGCACAGAATGATATAAAGAAAAGCAGATGAAGGCTTGACCCTTCCAGAATTTTTGACAAAAGAAATGTCACCAGTACAGCTATTTGAACTGTTTCATGGTGACATTATTGTGGACATGCTAGCCAATTACGCAAATATTTACGCTCATCAACAGGGAGACAAAACATTCAATGTGTCGAGTGCAGAAATAAGAGCATTGTTGGCCATTTTTGATCTGACAGGTTACAACCCTTTACCAAGATATAGAATGCATTGGGAAATGAGCGATGATTGCCATAATCCAGCTGTGTCAAAAGCAATGTCAAGGGGAAGATTTGAAATAATTGTGAAATACATACATGCCGGTGATAACAACGGCTTATCAAAAGATGACAGATTTTCAAAAGAGAGACCCCTTTGTAAACTCTTAAATGATAGGTGGCTAAGAGCTTTCAGTAACGAAAGACTGCTACGTATTGATGAGGCCATGATTCCGTATTATGGTAGACAAGGAACAAAGCAACATATGACAGGTCTGCACAAGACTAGGGTACCTAATTCAAGTTGAACCACACCAGAGTGCTGCAACAGGAAACTCAAGGCCTGAGCTTGGTGTAAATGGTTCGTTTGTGTTGGACCTAGTATTAAAACTTCCATTTGAGAATGAACAGACACTTGATTTCTTTATCTATAACTCTTTTACTTTTGGATGCACTAAAAGGAAAGGGCTGCACTGGAACAGGAATGATTTGCTCAAACGGAACAGAAGGTGCTCCTCTGCAAGACCTTCATAAAATGAAAAAAGCTCCAAGAGAAACATATGACCAAGTAAACGATAATAAATCTGGATTTTGACTGATTCGCCACCATGACAAAAGCATTGTTACCATTGCATCAAACAGAGTAGTTCAACCAACTGGACAAATCAAACGATACAGTGGGACTGAGAGGAAAGTTTGTTGATATCCTGCTGCAGTTGTTAGCTACAACTCTTACAATGTCGGAGTGGACAGACGTGATGAAAATATTGGAAAGTACAGGATTAATTTCAGAACGAAGAAATGGTGCTACGAACTTCTTGCTTTTCCGCTAAATGCATCAATAAACAATGCTTGGTTGCTGTATAGACAGACAATACAGTATAAGGGCAACCCACTCGATCCCCTTGGCTTCACAAGATATGTGGTGAACTGGTACTTTCAAAAGTGCAGCTTACGACAGTCACCTGCCCATCGAGTGCCAAATCCAAAAGGCCTACATAAAAAGATGCCTAATGATGTACGCTACTATGGACAAGAACATCTGATTGTACCATTAGGCAAACAACTAAGATGTGACCAGTGCAAGAAATGTAATATTCCTTTGCATGCAAAATGTTTTACGCACTTCCATACAAATTAAATTTGAAACTGAACTCACTAAAACACAGTGTACTCTTGTTGATTCCTTATTTGGGTATATATACACATTTTGCATAATCAGTAAATGAGCTGTGTACAATATGTAGTGAGAAAAATAAACTTAAACATGAGAAATTTACATTAGTTTCCCACAGTATTGTATACACGGTACCTGTACCCTCCCGTTCCATTTGTGGAATGTCCATTTTTTTGTACTAAATGTATTGTTACAATCATGAAAGTGGTATTTATGGTTTGCTTGTACTCCAGACATAAAATTTAAAAAGGAATTCGCGAAAGATTTGAATGGAAAACCTTCTTGGGATCAAACGGGTTAATTCCATGATACATAGTTCCTGCTGCAGCTGTTAGCAGTGCAGAAATTTGTTTACACATGTTCTATGGGTACTGAACTTCCTTAATCCTGATGATCGCTTCTGTGGTCTGTGTTCATTGTCAACAGAGAATCGTTTTTCCAAATAATATCTCAGTCCATGACCTACCCAATGGCCCATTCACGAGTCTGACTTCAGCGATGGGACAGTGTGAGTGTACTGGTGACAGTGTGTATGGTAGAAGAGGCAATGTGTAAAGTGTAAATAGCAGTGTGAGAGATAAGTATTGTAGGTGCAGGAAACAATGTAGACTCTGTAGTACATTTTGTTTAGTAGTTCGCAGCCCGGAATTCAGAGGACCAGATTCTCTGAAGGAGGGAGGCAATATTGCAACATTGGTTTCCAGCAGGTTGTCATAACAAGCCAAAGTGTATGCATGCCAGCCACCTACGTAATTCTGAATCTAGACACTCCAGTAACGCTATTACAATTTTCTGCACTGTGACATTCTTTATTCAGCAATGGCAGGATTGCTACAAGCTGAGGGATCAAGCAGCATTTCTACTGCTCACTACACGATGGGAACTCAACTCCTGTCATAACATACCTGGCAGGAGAAAGTATATATACTCCCTGTTTAGCTGTTAGCAGCGTTCTGTCAGCTCCATTCATTTTCAATGGTGCAGTCTCTGCGCATGATTAGTCAAATGTGTGGCCTAGCGCCTAGCAGCTGCAGCCTCATCGTGTAGCACCTTCACATAGGTGAAGCCACTGGTCTACAAGCTGTCAGCTAGCCCCGATAGTTTTGGGCTCCGAACTGAATCTGCCAAAGTGAGGCCACTCATTGGGTGCCTTCGCCTGACACTCCTGTCAGTCTCAGAGAGTCCAGAGTTCAACTTGTAGCATATGCATTTTTCAGCCTGCTCCCTTGTGCTGTACACAGTGTGCGCTGGCCACGCTGTCTAACCATACTTGCCGTGGAGTTGACACCCGACTTGCATCAGCAAGGTCGCCATCGCTACCAGCCACCGTTATGTTGCCACAGCATTCTGCTGCCTCAGCGTACTAACTCGCTACGTTCAAGTTACAGCCAACTCCTGGGCCACAGGCATCGACCTCCTATATGAAAGCATTGCATAATAAAGAATTTTGTTGCTAAGTAATCATTCTTAACTCTTCACTCACCAAGGTACTGAAGACCCCTTTCTACAGCTCCCCACACACGCTGCTTAGGAATTTGGAGTGTCCATCATGCAACAGTGGTGTCAGCATAGCGATTATAGCACAACCTGACCACTACACAATTAACGTATAACACAGAATTCTAACTTAGTTTTAAACGTCTGAAAACAATTTTCTCCTCATCCCCCCCCCCCCGTCGTTAAATTAAGTTTCAGTTATGCAAATATTAGATTAAAATTGTAACTTTAATTTTCTTTTTCATTTGTCCCTCGTTCCATTTGCGAGTGGGACAAGAAAGGGAAAGACTAGTAATGGTACGATACCCTCCACTGTGCAATGTGTGGTGGCTTGAATCGTATGTATGTACACTATCGGTCAAAAGTTTTTGGTCAATCATTATAAAAACTATATACTTTATTTTAATGTACAGAGACATCGTACAAAATATATAGATCATCTGTCATTAAGTAAAACACAATATGGTTTACATTTGACCACTTCAAAATACCCCACCCTTTGCCCCCAGAACAGCTGCACAAACTGTTGGCATTGTGAACTTAAGGTTTTGTAGTGTTTTTGCAGATATTGCAGTCCAACACACCTGTAAATTATTCTGCAGATCTTCGACTTTAGATGACCTTGGTTTTCAGACCTTCCTGTCACGCTCATCCCATAAGAGTTCAATGGAACTTACGTCAGGTGACTGACATGTCCAAATTATATTCTTCAGTTCCCCACATTTCTCTTTTTTATTGACGTGACCTCCGCAGAATTTAGAAACATGTTAGGGATTATTGTGCTCCTGCAGAACAAATACACAACCAATAAGTCTCTTGTCAGATGGAACTGCATTGTTAATTAGTATCCTGTGATAACCTTCCTTTTTTAATGTTTCATTAACACTCACTAGATTACCGACTTCATCAACCACAGAACATCACCACACCATGTCCGTACCCCCGCTATGATGCACAATATGCATCAGACACTGACTCTTCATACGTTGTTCACTAACTCAATGAATAAACATTCGAAGATGGCTTCCAAGTAATTTAGATTTAGATTCGTCCATGAATAACACCTTGGACCGTTGCCTCACGCTCCAGTTTTTATGTAGATGGATCCGTTGTAAATTTTTCGTCTCATTTTATTTTTGAAATACAAAATTTTTGGCCACTGTGCACCCTTTTAAACCCTGTTCTGGCTGACGGTGTTACACTACTGAGACAGAGATTGGAGCTGTTCGCATACTATTATACCAGGGATGGGCATAGCATGCCAAGCTTCACGTGTGCAGCGTCTACACTCCTGGAAATTGAAATAAGAACACCATGAATTCATTGTCCCAGGAAGGGGAAACTTTATTGACACATTCCTGGGGTCAGATACATCACATGATCACACTGACAGAACCACAGGCACATAGACACAGGCAACAGAGCATGCACAATGTCGGCACTAGTGCAGTGTATATCCACCTTTCGCAGCAATGCAGGCTGCTATTCTCCCATGGAGACGATCGTAGAGATGCTGGATGTAGTCCTGTGGAACGACTTGCCATGCCATTTCCACCTGGCGCCTCAGTTGGACCAGCGTTCGTGCTGGACGTGCAGACCGCGTGAGACGACACTTCATCCAGTCCCAAACATGCTCAATGGGGGACAGATCCGGAGATCTTGCTGGCCAGGGTAGTTGACTTACACCTTCTAGAGCACGTTGGGTGGCACGGAATACATGCGGACGTGCATTGTCCTGTAGGAACAGCAAGTTCACTTGCCGGTCTAGGAATGGTAGAACGATGGGTTCGATGACGGTTTGGATGTACAGTGCACTATTCAATGTCCCCTCGACGATCACCAGAGGTGTACGGCCAGTGTAGGAGATCGCTCCCCACACCATGATGCCAGGTGTTGGCCCTGTGTGCCTCGGTCGTATGCAGTCCTGATTGTGGCGCTCACCTGCACGGCGCCAAACACGCATACGACCATCATTGGCACCAAGGCACAAGCGACTCTCATCGCTGAAGACGACACGTCTCCATTCGTCCCTCCATTCATGCCTGTCGCGACACCACTGGAGGCGGGCTGCACGATGTTGGGGCGTGAGCGGAAGACGGCCTAACGGTGTGCGGGACCGTAGCCCAGCTTCATGGAGACGGTTGCGAATGGTCCTCGCCGATACCCCAGGAGCAACAGTGTCCCTAATTTGCTGGGAAGTGGCGGTGCGGTCCCCTACGGCACTGCGTAGGATCCTACGGTCTTGGCGTGCATCCGTGCGTCGCTGCGGTCCGGTCCCAGGTCGAAGGGCACGTGCACCTTCCGCCGACCACTGGCGACAACATCGATGTACTGTGGAGACCTCACGCCCCAAGTGTTGAGCAATTCGGCGGTACGTCCACCCGGCCTCCCGCATGCCGGTGCACAAATGCTGCGCAGCTAGCGCCATTCGACGGCCAACACCGCGGTTCCTGGTGTGTCCGCTGTGCCGTGCGTGTGATCATTGCTTGTACAGCCCTATCGCAGTGTCCGGAGCAAGTATGGTGGGTCTGACACACCGGTGTCAATGTGTTCTTTTTTCCATTTCCAGGAGTGTATATGCCGAAGGTGGGTCAACGCCTGGCCAATCATTCGGTTTTGATCGGTCCTTCTCAGAAGTAAACGGAATAGCGAGACATTTCACTTTAGTATTGCGGTGCGGCGTTTTGAGATCGGCAAAACTCTCTGAATTCGGAAAAATCGTGGTTTCAGTGCTGTTTACCCTTCGCTATTTGGTAGTGATGTGAAGGACGTTCACAAGTTCAGCTGCTGTTCGCAAAAAATGTAACAGTCTAGCGATCTATAGTCAGATGAATGAGTGGGACGACAGAAGAGATGGATGAGAATTCTCAGTTCGCATTAGCGATGGGTACTGCTTAGCTGCTACGAAACGACATTATAATACCCTGCAGAAAGAATTTAAACTTTTAGATGACAATGATAAAGCAAAAAATTACGACGATTGATAGACGAGATTCATTGTTCTGTACATCAAGAAGCACTTTGTGCAAAATTTTCAGCAAGGAGCACTTGAAGAAATTAATGGCACGAACAGCAAAATTTCTGAAGTCGCATCCATTATTCTATTTTTAATTGCGACAGTTTTCAATGGAGATGAAGGAAGAGTGTGGAGACCTCATATATCACTGCAAAGTACGTTGGTTAAGTCAAGGGGCCTGCCTGGAACGACTTTTCGATTTAAATCTCGCTATTATTGAAGTTATGAAGGAAAAAGGAATGCAAGAACGAAAATTAGAAAATCAAGAATGGACTGCAGACTTCGCACACTGCTCACAGTAAGGCAGTAACTTCTTTCTGAGTCGATGGAGATGCGTTTAAAAAGAAAATCTGACAAAGACAATTCAGGTCTCATAGCTCACTGGGGTTGAAGAAAGCACGAGGTTGGAAGAATTCGTTGTGGCCTTGCAACAATAACACGATAGTTTTTTATAGGTTTTGCAGATACACTGTCAATCTCGCATCTGTTTTCGAGACCGTTTGCCATTTCAGTTGAAAACGCCACTGTGCATGTGCAGATGTAACGGATTGACCTGTACGGTAATACAAGTTTTAATTTCAAAACTTTTTACGTTAAAACTGACCAGGATGTCTACATTACTTTTCTCAGTTAGAGTTTCCAGGTCTCCATAATGAGCTTGCAAAAGTGCTAAAATACTTCGATCGACATATTTGTGTGAAAGAACTTTTTTCGATAATGAAACTAAGTACATCCCGATTACGTGGCAGGTTCAGTGCGAAAGTCTGTGAAATTGTCTCTGTTTCTTCGTATGCCGACAGTTTGTACCACATAAAAATTATAATGTCTTCAGCGCACTAAAAATAATAAATTAATACTGAAGATTTATTTTGTTTATGATCTATGTTGTTGAGAAATGTCAATTACAAATCGTATACAGTACGATTGTACTGCCATTTCAAGGCGGCGCGTTCTCTGTTTTCCCCTCTTCCCCCTCCTTGCTCTCAGATAGCTCGGTGAGGCAGTTGGATTAATCACTGGTTAATGTGAACTGAGGCTGAGCGCTTAGGCACTCTTGCTCGGGCGTGGTCCAGGAGCTGAAATCTTGGCCACCGCTGTGTTATACTGTTTACTTCCTCGCAAATTTCGGGAACAGTAAGGGTCCTCTGATGTTTACTCTGTGCACATGTGAACTGATCTTACCTGTATGATGTTACTCAGAGTCTTCCAAATTGCAAAACACTTGCATTGTGCATCAGTGTGCTTGAACCGCTACAGTCTACAGGTACACACCACTGCAGATTGGGCTACACCAGTTTTTGTTGCGTCCTAATAAAATTGCCTTCCTGTTGCAGAGCTAAAATTACAGCACGGTTCTCAATTCTAATCTTTTGCTTCAGTCACCTTAGGAGGTAATATGGTATGAACCTGATTATGTATACAAACACACTACTAGATGTACACAATTTACTATAAACTAATGCGAACTGATTCATACATAGACAGCTGAAGGAATAGAGCTATTTGAATGGAACCACCTTAGGTAAAGGCATGTCAGTGTTGCTGTGGACACTCATCAGTGCCCCCGTATGCGAACATCCAGTGAGATACACAGCAGAGACACATGGTCTTTTATGAGTGAGGTGGCGCAGTGGTTAGTGCTCTGGACTCGCATATGGGAGAAGTATGGTTCAAACCCGTGTCTGGCCATCATGATTTAGGTTTTCCATTATTTCCCTAAATCCCTTCTGGTTAATGCCGGAGTGGTTCCTTTGAAAGGGCATGGCTCACTTCCTTCCCCATCCTTCGCTAATCCGATAGGACCGATGACCTTGCTGTTTGGTCCCGTCCCACAAATCAACCAACCAACCAATGCTTGGCCTTCACATGTTTATACTTGTTTTGTTATCAGAACGGGGATGTGGTAGAATATCCGCAGGAAAGTTCCTGTTTTAATCACAAATCCAGAGTTGCGAAGGGTGATTGAAAACTTTTGACCGATAGTCTGGATGTAGATACAGAATGCACCAATATCCACATAAAAGACAATTTTTTATTTTTAGCTGAATGTAACGATTTCTGCGTGGCATAAAAATCTAATACTTTTCTCTTTAGGCAATTTGTGTCTGATCATTTTATATATAGCCGGCCGCGGTGGTCTCGCGGTTCTAGGCTCGCAGTCCGGAACCGCGCGACTGTTACGGTCGCAGGTTCGAATCCTGCCTCGGGCATGGATGTGTGTGATGTCCTTAGGTTAGTTAGGTTTAAGTAGTTCTAAGTTCTAGGAGACTGATGACCACAGCAGTTGAGTCCCATAGTGCTCAGAGCCATTTTAGCCATTTTATATATATTGTGTATCTGTTTAAGTAATAAATGTGTAAGTCGCATATCATTCTAACTGTAGTTGTGAATTCTGTTGTCAGTTGACGATGGCCTAAGAAGCCGAAACCCATTACGTGACCAAATAAATAATATTTTGCAGAATATCAAGCGAAAGTGTTTCCTACTTAATGTAGTTGTGTTCTGTCAAACACTGACGGAAAAATTAGATTATGTTAAACACTTAGGCCGAGACAATTATTGACATTAGAGTTGTGGTGTAGTGGCAACAGTTAGAGGATATCTCCAATATAAAATACAATTGTAACTTTATGAGGTAGCGTAATGTTCCTCAGTGACAACTATTTAAGTAGACCCTAGACATTCAGAACCTGAGGCACATCTTCAGGACCAAATACAAGTGGAAATAGTCTTAACAATGGAGGCAATTAGCCGCAGGGTGTAGACACTTTGTACACTCCTGGAAATTGAAATAAGAACACCATGAATTCATTGTCCTAGGAAGGGGAAACTTTATTGACACATTCCTGGGGTCAGATACATCACATGATCACACTGACAGAACCACAGGCACATAGACACAGGCAACAGAGCATGCACAATGTCGGCACTAGTACAGTGTATATCCACCTTTCGCAGCAATGCAGGCTGCTATTCTCCCATGGAGACGATCGTAGAGATGCTGGATGTAGTCCTGTGGAACGACTTGCCATGCCATTTCCACCTGGCGCCTCAGTTGGACCAGCGTTCGTGCTGGACGTGCAGACCGCGTGAGACGACACTTCATCCAGTCCCAAACATGCTCAATGGGGGACAGATCCGGAGATCTTGCTGGCCAGGGTAGTTGACTTACACCTTCTAGAGCACGTTGGGTGGCACGGAATACATGCGGACGTGCATTGTCCTGTAGGAACAGCAAGTTCACTTGCCGGTCTAGGAATGGTAGAACGATGGGTTCGATGACGGTTTGGATGTACAGTGCACTATTCAATGTCCCCTCGACGATCACCAGAGGTGTACGGCCAGTGTAGGACATCGCTCCCCACACCATGATGCCGGGTGTTGGCCCTGTGTGCCTCGGTCGTATGCAGTCCTGATTGTGGCGCTCACCTGCACGGCGCCAAACACGCATACGACCATCATTGGCACCAAGGCAGAAGCGACTCTCATCGCTGAAGACGACACGTCTCCATTCGTCCCTCCATTCACGCCTGTCGCGACACCACTGGAGGCGGGCTGCACGATGTTGGGGCGTGAGCGGAAGACGGCCTAACAGTGTGCGGGACCGTAGCCCAGCTTCATGGAGACGGTTGCGAATGGTCCTCGCCGATACCCCAGGAGCAACAGTGTCCCTAATTTGCTGGGAAGTGGCAGTGCGGTCTCCTACGGCACTGCGTAGGATCCTACGGTCTTGGCGTGCATCCGTGCGTCGCTGCGGTCCGGTCCCAGGTCGAAGGGCACGTGCACCTTCCGCCGACCACTGGCGACAACATCGATGTACTGTGGAGACCTCATGTCCCACGTGTTGAGCAATTCGGCGGTACATCCACCCGGCCTCCCGCATGCCCACTATACGCCCTCGCTCAAAGTCCGTCAACTGCACATACGGTTCACGTCCACGCTGTCGTGGCATGCTACCAGTGTTAAAGACTGCGATGGAGCTCCGATGCCACGGCAAACTGGCTGACACTGACGGCGGCAGTGCACAAATGCTGCGCAGCTAGCGCCATTCGACGGCCAACATCGCGGTTCCTGGTGTGTCCGCTGTGCCGTGCGTGTGATCATTGCTTGTACAGCCCTCTCGCAGTGTCCGGAGCAAGTATGGTGGGTCTGACACACCGGTGTCAATGTGTTCTTTTTTCCATTTCCAGGAGTGTACATTCAGGGTCATAACTCCCAGCAGCTGTGACGGTGGGTCAACCCCATTCTCTTCCCATGCTCTATTCTTTCTTTTTACTTACTGTCCTTTAGTTAAATTTCTTCTGTTTTTTGACTAGCTTACTTCCTTTTTTTATGATTAAACGGTACGCGCAGTAGACTTCGTAATACATTAGTAGTAAAGCTGTTATTATTCTACTTGCAAAACACATGGTATATACGAACTGTGAGTGTATGTAACGCCATTGAAACTAATATTGTTCATTGTATGTTATTAATGACATGTTCAGACTACAATAGCATGTAGATGGAGGACCATAACATTCTAGCAGCCAATAAATAAATGACAAATGTTGAGGATGGTTTGTACTAACGATAGTGGAGAAACTGAGAATGAGCACAAGATCATAAAGCTCCGCTGCACTGGTTTCGCACAGAAAACACTTTCATCACTTTGGCATGCACAAGGCGAAAACGTTGCTGCCAGGACAGTACCAACACAGGCTAGTCTGCATCGAAATTATGCGACAACATTTTTCATGAAGAATCCTTTTCACCAATGAAACGTGTTTCACAAGGGAGGGATTGTGAACTGCGATAGTATACATGGGCGAGCAGTAGCAAATCCCCACAATATTTGTGTACAGGGGCACAAAGAGAAAAACAGTGTGCCAATACCTGATGTGGCTAATCGATCGCCTAATCGCAGGACCGCAGATTCACTGCCAAGACTGGTGCGAGAAAGGTATTTGCAATTCCCGGATGCTTCTTCGCCCTAATTGGTAGAAGAAGTTAGTCTGGACTACTGTATAAGTCTGACACTTGCAAGATGGGGCACTGGAGCACACAGCGGCACAGTGCGACGCCACTAGGACAATTGTTTCCCTTCCAGATGAATTAGACGTTAGGCCTCTGTAACATGGCCTACTGGACCACCACACCTTACTTCATTACAACACTGTAACGGAGATTATGACGGGTGTATGACAATACTCGAAAGGGTAAAGAAATTATGGATCGTATTGAACATCACTATCTGTGCAGAGATGATTTTGCGATATATGCTTATTATTTCGAACATATTTATGATGCGAATATTTAGCTTAAGGTTTTATATTTTTGAGTCAATTTCGATTTTATCAGATTTTGCTGCCACTAAGACACAAATAAATATTCATATACGGTATTGTGATTCTTTGTAGCTGTTTCTTTAAAATGAACTCCAGCAAACAGTCGTTTATTGCATTGCGATTATATGTAATGGTTCTTGAAAACGAACTTCAACAGAGAAACAACCAATAAAAAATACGTATATATTCATTTTTAGCTTGTTCCGTTACAGCTCCGTAAATATTCTTAGCTATGTGATCGCTCAAATAATACTCACTTTCGTTTATGAAGATTTAAGTCAGAAATCATGCAGTATATGCTTTCCTTTGAGTTAAGCTGATGTCTATAATATTGGCGAATTTCTACTTTAAAATATACAAGCAGGACACACTAGCGAATGACGTGACACAATAGATAAGATGCTAATCCAAAATTCCTGGGGATCTAGTTACAAATACCAATTTGGTGTTATCGGTTCTCTATTGTTTCTTTAAATAACTTCATACTAATCTTATAATGGTTTCTCTAGAAAAGTCCACGGAAATTTTTTTCTTACCAATCTGCTGGAGATCTCCAACAGACTCTTTGCGACAGTATGATTTATCTAAAGAAGGAACATTAATATTTTAATATACTAATACACTCTTTGACATATGATGGACTAATGTTTTCAGCTGAGTTGCTTTTATTGTAGAGGATTTTTTCTATCTTCTCCTACAGTGTTCCCTTTCCAAAATGTTGAAAGTACGAAGAAAGATTTAGTTCCTAATAAGTATATATCATTAGATCTGTCAGATATTTTTCTCCCAGTTAATGAAGTCCTCTTGTTATTTTACATAGCATCACAGAAATTTTTGTATTTAAATCTCTGTAGTTCTTTAGCAAAGGGCCTCGTTATTATTGTACAGTGACGAAACTTTGATGTATTATGCGACAATAGTTCAAACGTTTTATTCGAATAGATAAACTGGAATAACGTGTCGTCATGAAATTCTTATTTCGTGTGATTTATCACAAATAGAAATTCAGTTATTAGTGCTAAAGTTTTATAGAGTACGACAAAATAAAATTGCCCTGAACAGTTTTCGACGTTTCATGGCAAGATAATTTAAAAAATAACATTTCCATTACCAGCGTCACATATAAAATACAGTTTCCATATTGAAGAACAAGGCTGGTTTACATCCTGCATACTTATAAAACACTTTCTGAGTTAGTGTTATTTTGGCGAGCATATATCGCACCCAGGCTAGAAAAGTGACAAAAGTAAAAAAGCGGCAATTTTTGTTGCTGTTTCTGAAAAATAGGTGTGAAGTGTCCCAGCGTGCACGAAAAACGGTACATCTATATTTCGCAGTTTGTTCCCTTCAAGACAGTTGTGTCAGTGTTGTTGCGGGCTGCTATGTGGTTCCCCACGTCAAGAACAGTGTCATTTCAGCGTTGCTCGTACGAGCAGTGTGCAGGGTCATTCAAGAAGAGCGGCACATTCTGAGTTGTAAAACTTTTGATGTGTACGCTAACATGAATATAGTTTTTAATATCGTTGGTTATTACAATGCCTGTGTTTATGCAGTGTCTATACCTTACGTTCCAGTTTTCTCCAAACATGCCTGCATGTTTGAGGGAACAGGCACTATTTTGACAGTAACGGGTGTTGCAAATACTGCGATGTTTCGTGCGTCGCAGCGTGCAATAAAAAGCAAAATGGTAATTTTTGCTATAAAGAGAGTTCGTACTGAATCCTTTTTCTCAGCGAAAAGCACATTTAATATGCCCATTTAGGATTCTGTGTTCCTTAAATTGTACCTAGTTTATGTTCCTTATTAAATTGTTTGCGTCTTGTATTTTTCTTATACAACCATTTCAGCTTGTTTTCATTTTTTATTTTGTCTGATGGAGGTTCGAATGTCGTATTGTATTATGGTTAGTAAAAAAAATTATGTTATTTGGGGTGGAAAAGTGAGAAACGTATTACATGAGGCGTCATTACAAAAACAGAAAAGTTTTTAGAAAATCAAGGAAAGTGACACAACTCAAAGAATTAATTAATAACCACTTGATAACACCTCATATTCGGTGAGTAGTGAACTACATGTCCATATTACTGTTGTATATGCTGTAATTTGAATTTATTAACAAAATTAGTTACTTGAATTGTAAAGGACGCTTATACTATTTCAGTATAAGTTTTATAGAATTCTTTAAGTAGATTTTTGTAAAATATTGCATTTTTGAGTTGTGTCACTGTTCTTGCCAGGGTGTGATATGTAATATTCTCCAATCATTTCAACTGTTAAGAAATGAGCAGGTGACTCTGGTATACTTCTTATGAAGAAGATCCTCTTGAAAGATACCCAAAATCTGTGCCTTGCCCCAATTACAATGTTATATTTCATTCACACAATCAGTGCATATCACATGAGACACACGTACTGCAGTTAAGGATTCTGTGTGGATAACCAAACAAAGGCAAAAGCTGGGTTGTCGTATAAGCATCACACTGCGTCCTCTGGAAACTAATTCGGCAGAAAAGGTACTGTCGCATAACCTTTCGTCACTCCCGCCTTGCGACACATCGCCTGAAGCGACTCTCTCTTCCGTTTGGGGCCACCTGAGCGCGCAGAATGCTAAGCTCTGACTGTTTGGCGACGCTTTCTCAAGCTCACATCGCCTGCCCAGCTACACTGCTGGCTCTCTCCTCTGCATGCACCACCGCCATCGACTGACGAATTATCTCTCTCTCTCTCTCTCTCTCTCTCTCTCTTACATGTCTTCAGATCGGCCTACCCACGGAATGGTTCTCCACCAGCACAAAAGCAACCGCAGATGAAAACACACAGAAAATGCAGTGAGTAGCACAGAAATGTTTATTAACTAAAGTCGACCATCAGATGAAATTCGTGCATGGGTAGAGCATTTCTTGATAGAGATAACAGAGCATCTTATCTTGGGTAGAGAGTCGCTAACAGATGTAGAAGTAACTACAGGGAAATGTGTTGAGACCCTTGCTCTGTTCATGTTGTATATTAATGACTTGTCAGACAATATTACTAGAAACTTCAAACTTTTTGCAGATGATGCAGTTACATACAAAGACGTACTGTCTAGGAGAAGCTGCAGAAACATTCCATCAGATCTTGACAAGATCACAAAGTGGTGCAGAGAATGAAAACTTGATTTAAAAGTTCAGTAATGAAAACTTTTCCACTTACTTACAAAACGCTTGTGTAACCCGCCCCAGAATATATCTCAAGTTCGTGGAAACCATACCAAACAGGACGAATAAAATACTAGACGTAAACAACGAAGGGCAGCAGGAATACTCACGTTTGTTTGACTTACGGGAGAGCGTCACAGAATGCTAAAAGATGTGAACTGCCAGATGCTTGAATATAAACGCCAAAACGCGAAAACCTACTTACAAAGTTTCAAGTTACAGTATTAAACAAGGAATCTAGGGATAGCATTTTATTCATGACTGTTATTTTCTCAGCAACTGTGGTGTATACTTAAGAATGAAATTCAGTTGTCAGATGCACAGATATTTTTATTTTCGCGTTATCTGTTTCAACAGATTAATCTATCATGTTCAGAAGCATAGAAAATACGGAATATTGTAAATCATTTGACATTGGCCATACATTTATGGGAAGTATTAGAAGTGTATTACATAAGCTTACTTAGTATCGATTCATATGTGGATATCTCCTTCACAGAAGCATAATGCCATGTCATGTCCAAAAATACATATACAAATGTGCATTACACACATATTTGTTCCTTGCTGCTACAACTTGACTATGCACGTAAATGTGATTCATTTAGAATAAATTATCAATCTGTGTTTATAATAATCACATACAATTTGTATATTTTTGGGCATGTTAAGGGATTATGCTTCAGTGGAGAATATATTGGAATTTGCTAAACCAATACTAAATAAGTTTTTGTAATACAGTTCTTATATTTTACATAAATATATGGCCAAGATCCCGAATTTTGTAGCCTTCTGAATATAATACATAAATGTGTTGAAATCGTTAAAGTGAAATAAAAATATCTGTGCGGCTGACGATCGAATTTTATTATGAAATTTAGGAAAGTACAACTTCCTACGTACCGGTGCCGTAGCAACCACGAACACAAGGCTAAACTAAATGGAGTAAGCAGGGGGCATTTAAGCAATCATTAGTCTCACAATCTATACGCGTATGGAAAGGGCGGAATCCCTAAGATGGGGTACAATGTGAAGTACCAATCACCATTAAGTTCTCAGTGGGTCGCAGAGTATAGATGCACCTGGTGGTTATAATTGAAGTGCAGCTACTTTCAGAGGTCCAGTGTGGCTGTACTTGATAGATATTCTAATGCGCTAATGAGAAACTGATTTACGCTGCAAAAAATTTCTTTCAGTACAAATCTGGCGCTGTGAATGCATAAAATACGCACTGAAATTTTTCCATACATAATGGATTAAGAACAGGCCGTGGGCAGAAAAGATGAAACAAGTGAGAAAGGCATAATGCAGATTTTGTTATTTCAGACGCTTGCATAGTTTGTTCAGTATGAACACCGGAGGCCTCGACGAGATGGTGCATCCGTAAAACGACGTGATCGACAGTTGCTCGCAGGAGCTCCGGTGGGATCTGAGCAATGTATACCTGTATACTGGCCTTTAGACCAGATAGAGACCGAACGTGTCCATGCAAACGCGTTCTTTAAGATATCCCCAGCGCCATGAATTAAGATCAGATGGTCTTGCAGGCCATTCATCTGGAAACTTCCTGGAGATAACGTGTTCGTGGAAGGCTGCATTGAAGCAATCTATCACTGGGCGAGCGACAAGAAGTATTGCTCCATCTTGCGACAAATAAGTGGTTTCCACACAGTTGCGGTTTTCCAAAGAAGGAATAACATGCTGTAAAAGAAGGTTTCGGTAACGCGCAAACGTAACGGTACATCTGACTGGTCCTCTGCGTGTATTCCTTTCAAAGAAAAAAAGAGACCGAGAATAAATGTGCTTGTGAATCCACACCACACATTCATAAAAGGCGAGTGTAGTGGCGGTTTAACAGTATCCCAGATTCTGCAGTTATATGTATTCACTTTACCCTGTAGCGTAAATTGTCCCTTGTCACTGCATAGAGTATTGCCCGGCCACATGCCATTAACTTTGATCTGTGCCAGAAACCGTAGAGCAAATTCATAACGTTGCTGCGTATCATTAAGTTTCAGTTGCTACACCATTTGGATCTTGTACGCGTACCAGTGCAAAACAGACCGAAAAACTTTCAATACTGTTGACCATGGGATGTACAATTCTAGTGACACTGCACGAGCATTAGCGCTATTTGTACCCGCGGCACGTGCTCCACAGACAGTTACAGCAACAGCAACCCCGTCAATAACATCCAGGTGCCACACCAAGTTCATCCGTGTTTTCGAATTTCACTATCATCTTCTTTAAACTATTTAATGGCATTAAGTCTCTAGTAGACCTTTCAATCGGCGATATTCTCTCAATGCAGCACTGGAATTGCTGCCGTTCACTAAGTGCGCACTGTCTCTTTTCTCGGTAGCAATAGTGTTCACTCATGTTATGGGTTGTAAAATGACAGAATTGATGCCTACCGTCATACAGACAGCCTGCATAGCGCCAGTTTTGCGCCTACTGGCCATAATTGGAACTAATTTTTTTCCAACGTAAATCGGTTCCGCATTAACGCGTTAGCATATCTATTAAGTCTCGCTGCCATACGATAATTACAGCCCACTCTGGACCTCCGTGAGTACATCTACATCTACAACTACACACATACTGGGCAAGCTACTATACGGTGCGTGACAAAGGGTACCCTGTACCACTACTAGTTGTTTCCTTTCTTATTCCACTAGCAGACAGAGAGATGCAGAAACGACTGTCTATATGCCTTTGTTTCAGTCCTAATTTCTCTTACCTTCGTGGCCCTTACGCGAAATGAATGTTGGCGGCAGTACGATCATCATGCAGTCAGCTTCAAATGTTGGTTCTCTAAATTTTCTCAATAGCGTTCCTCCAAAGGAACGTCACCTTCCCTCCAGGGATTCCCACTTGAGTTCCTGAAGCATCTCCGTAAAACTGGCCTGTTGTTGGAACCTGCTGGTAATAAATTTCTGAACTGTTTCGATGTCTTCCTTTAATCCGACTTGGTGCGGATCCCAAACACTGGACCAGTACTTAAGAACAGGTCACACTAGTGCGCTATATACGGTCTCCTTTACAGATGAACCACACTTTCCTAAATTCTTCCAATAAATCGAAGTCAATCACTCGCCTTCGTTACGACTATCCTCACATGCTCGTTCCATTTCATATCGCTCTGCAACGTTACGCCCAGGTATTTAACGACGTGACTGTGTCAAACAGGACTATAATAATACTGTATACGAACGTGAGGGTTAGAACTTCAATAGTGGTAACTATTTAGATACGTGCTTCAAAGTTTTAGTGACCTTCCCGTGTTCGAAGATTTGGAGGTCAGTACTCCCCCCATGAACCATGGACCTTGCCGTTGGTGGGGAGGCTTGCGTGCCTCCACGATACAGATAGCTGTACCGTAGGTGCAACCACAACGGAGGGGTATCTGTTGAGAGGCCAGACAAACGTGTGGTTCCTGAAGAGGGCCAGCAGCCTTTTCAGTAGTTGCAGGGGCAACAGTCTGGATGATTGACCCTATCTGGCCTTGTAACACTAACCAAAACGGCCTTGCTGTTGTGGTACTGCGGCCGGCTGAAAGCAAGGGGAAACTATAGCCGTAATTTTTCCCGAGGGCATGCAGCTTTACCGTATGAATAAATGATGATGTCGTCCTCTTGGGTAAAATATTCCGGAGCTAAAATAGTCACCCATCTCCAGGCGGGGACTACTCAAGAGGACATCGTTATCAGCAGAAAGAAAACTGGCATTCTACGGATCGGAGTGTGGATTGGCAGGTCCCTTAATCGGGCAGGTAGGTTAGAAAATTTAAAAAGGGAAATGGATAAGTTAAAGTTAGATATAGTGGGAATTAGTGAATTTCGGTGCCAGGAGGAACAAGATCTCTGGTCAGGTGAATACAGGGTTATAAATACAAATTCAAATAGCGGTAATGCAGGAGTAGGTTTAATAATGAATAAAAAAATAGGAGTGCGGGTAAGGTACTACAAACAGCATAGTGAATGTGTTATAGTGGCCAAGATAGACACGAAGCCCATGCCTACTACAGTAGTACAAGTTTATATGCCAACTATCTCTGCAGATGACGAAGAAATTGAAGAAATGTATGATGAGATAAAAGAAATTATTCAGGTAGTGAAGGGAAACGTAAATTTAATAGTCATGGGTGACTGGAATTCGAGAGTAGGAAAAGGGAGAGAAGGAAGCATAGTAGGTGAATATGGATTGGGGGTAAGAAATGAAAGAGGAAGCTGTCTGGTAGAATTTTGCACAGAGCATAACTTAATCATAGCTAACACTTAGTTCAAGAATCATAAAAGAAGGTTGTATACATGGAAAAATCCTGGAGATACTAAAAGGTAACTAAAAAGTTTGGAAGGTAGGAGACGGATACTGGCAGAAGTAAGGCTGTGAGTACCGGACGTGAGTCGTGCTTCGGTAGCTCAGTTGGTAGAGCACTTGCCCGCGAAAGGCAAAGGTCCCAAGTTCGAGTCTCGGTCGGGCACACAGTTTTAATCTGCCAGGAAGTTTCAGGTATCAGATAGATTATATAATGGTAAGACAAAGATTTAGGAACCAGGTTTTAAATTGTAGGACATTTCCAGGGGCAGATGTGGACACTGACCACAATCTATTGATAATAAATGAAAAGCACGAGTTAGCTTTTGTTCGACAATATTACTTTTATTGCTAACGGGTTTTCGGCTTACAAGGCCATCTTCAGACATTTACTGAGTATTATCACCAAAGAAGTTAAATGTTAGCAGACAACATTGAAAGAGAAGTAACACAGCTAGAGTGAAGTAGAAACATACAATAAGTAACATTTTTGCAGTGAAATAGTAAAAACTGAACAGTACCTAAATATCAATGGAGTTGACAGGAAAACCTTTAGCACAAAATAGGACTACAGCATTTGTAGACTTAGAGAAAGCTTTTGACAATGTTGACTGCAATAATCTCTTTCTAATTCTAAAGGTGGCAGGGGTAAAATACAGGGAGCGAAAGGCTATTTACAAGTTGTACAGAAACCAGATGACAGTTATAAGAGTCGAGAGACACGAAAGGGAAGCAGTGGTTGGGAAGGGAGTGAGACAGGGTTGTAGCCTCTCCCCGAAGTTATTCAATCTGTATATTGAGCAAGCAGTAAAGGAAACAAAAGAAAAATTCGGAGTAGGTATTAAAATCCAGGGAGAAGAAATAAAAACTTTGAGGTTCACCGATGACATTGTAATTCTGTCAGAGACATCAAAGGACTTGGAAGAGCAGTTGAACGGAATGGACAGTGTCTTGAAAGGAGGATATAAGATGAACATCAACAAAAGCAAAACGAGGATAATGGAATGTAGTCGAATTAAGTCAGGTGATGCTGAGGAAATTAGATTAGGAAATGAGACAATTAAAGTAGTAAAGGAGTTTTGCTATTTGGGGAGCAAAATAACTGATGATGGTCGAAGTAGAGAGGATATAAAATGTAGACTGGCAATGGCAAGGGTTTCTGAAGAAGAGAAATTTCTTAACATCGAGTATAGATTTAAGTGTCAGGAAGTCGTTTCTGAAAGTATTTGTATGGAGTGTAGCCATGTATGGAAGTGAAACATGGACAATAAATCGTTTGGACAAGAAGAGAATAGAAGCTTTCGAAATGTGGTGCTACAGAAGAATGCTGAAGATTAGATGGGTGGATCACATAACGAATGAAGAGGTATTGAATAGGATTGGGGGGAAGAGAAATTTGTGGCACAACTTGGCTAGAAGAACGGATCGGTTGGTAGGACATGTCCTGAGGCATCAAGGGACCACAAATTTAGCATTGGAGGGCAGCGTGGAGGGTAAAAATCGTAGAGGGAGATCAAGAGATGAATACACTAAGCAGATTCAGAAGGATGTAGGTTGCAGTAGGTCCTGGGAGATAAAGGAGCTTGCACAGAATAGATTAGCATGGATAGGTGCATCAAACCAGTCTCAGGACTGAAGACCACAACAACAACAAACGCCCATGCATATTGTGCCTCCCCACACCGTAACACCTGGACCATCAAAATGATCATGTTCGACAATGTTCCTGAGTGTTCCCACCTCTCGCCATGTGAGGGTACATCCAGAATAACTACTCGGACTGAATATGGTTTCATCCTAGCACGTGACCCACTCCTGGTTGGTCTATTCCCTATGTCCTCGGCCCCGTCGAAAACGCTGCAGTCCTTTTAGATGTGGTAGCAATTGCTGATTGACATGGGTCCCTTCTTGCCTATTGCAAGTAGCTGACTGTAATACAACAACTGCATGGCGAGGGTCTCTCTGCACGACGACCAGTACGTTGTGTTCCGTAACATCCAGCTTGCGGTACACGACTGGGAGACCTCTGACAATATGCTCCCATACTTTCATTTATTTCCACCAAGTAGATAACATGCTATGGCACTTTATCTGACTCGTCCAAATGTTTTGCTGCGCCGTGTACTTCGCGGTTCAAAGACCGAGACACAACAATAATTACTTTGTGGTTAAAAGTTGAAGGGCAGTATCAGTAGTACAGTTCCTTCTGTTTTCATTACGTGTAATCGACAATAGCAGTTACTGTTTCAAGTCACTGTTCTTACCCACTTTGGACACCGTGCCTCTATACGCTGAGAAACGGTTTATACATGACTGACAACTGCAAAAGCTAAAGATGGCGATGTACTCATTCTCCTGGTTTTCCACAGAATTACGAGTGCATCCCGTTTCCGTCCTACCAACAGCTGCCTTACACCAGATTCATTCCTGTTTCTCTTATAGTAACAGAGATCATTTATTTAATTACACAAAGATGCCACAAAGCAACCTGAAGATTCTTCTAGGGTAGTCCATTCTCTGGAATTTTCGCTTCATCGTCTGACCCTTGTTTCCATATCACATTCATCACAAATAATGTTAGGTATAAAATCAATGAATCTATTAACGTTTCTCTTACGTATATTTACAAGTACACAATGCAACACTTATTACACTGAGAAATGTAGCAAGTTAACGTGATTTATCATCTTGGTGAAATAACAAACATTCCATAAATGAACACTGTGGCTAACTTCAAACAGTATGCGATATGAGACGATAATTTAATGTGATTTCCCGAAGTTGCGGATACGTTCCTCGGAAAATTTAACAAATCCATTTCATTAATTACGGCAGAAAGTTGTAACTTACAGACCATATGAAGAATATGACAGGCTATGTGGTCTTAAAATGTGGTCATCCTCGAATTGTACGGTTTTAGTCAGTGGAATGTAAGTTAGAAGGTCCGACTTCAGAAGACGAAAATTTAGGCCAGGAGGAATCCAACTGTCAGATCTCCGCAGGACTGTACGGGTTAAGATTTCTCACAGAATTTTAAATATCAGTGGCTGCGAATAAAACACTTGTGGATGTCAGTGTGCACAAGACACTTGCAGAATAAGCATCCGGAAAACTTTGTGTAAGATGTGTAACGCAAATGCTGAATGTTAACTGAAAGCAAATGAGAAAGCCAATTTCTTATCAATGTTTGAACAGTTTCAAAGGGGTTCAACTGTTATTGTACTCTGATCTTTGGATGAGAAGTGAGACGTTGGTCTCATACCTGAAATCAAACTCGTCAGTGCAGTGAGTGGATACTGGAGGTCCTGCATCAAAAACGGCTAATTAAAATCACCTGGAAGAGTCTTGGCTAGCGTTTTCCTATGTGAAAAATAAACTTCTCTTACTATTTGTCTTGCAAAGGGAAAAGTACTAACTGGGGAATACTACGAAAGTCCTTTGGACCAAACTGACGAAAAACTAAGCGAGAAGAAGTTTAGAAAGTAAAAGAAGTAAAACTTACTCTTCACCAGCAAAACGCATCTGTCGACAGAGCTGCAGTCCCAGAAGTAAATTGAACGATATGAAGTACGAATTGTTAAAATATTCGCTCTCCTCAGCAGATTTGGCAACCTTTGACTTGAGCCTATTCCCATATCTAACTGACATTGTGGTTGGCACTTTGATGGGTTACGGCAGCCTGAAATAGGCGTTCTACATACCATCCAGAATCGCACTCTGTGGATGCAATATACTGACTGGAAAAACTTTGGACAAAACACATTAACTTAAAACAGGATTACGCCGAAACATAAATGAATAGGCTGTCCGCTGTGTGTTTCTATCTCTGGTAGGAGGGAGCTACGTAGTTCGTATCCTCCAGTTTCTGCTCTCACAGCAAGGCGATTACATCCTTCCAATTCAGCGTGGATGTGTAAGTCGTCCACGACTGCATCCCATTTGTGCCACCCTAACTTAGAACACTGTTTGGTATTCCAGTTGCATGCTACATGTGTGGGTGTATTTTAACACAGCGATGAGCTCTGGTGGCGCTTTTCTTCTCGGTTCAGAATCTCACCTACTTTTCAGCGCTGAATTCAGTTTGAAAACCAAATCTGAATTTGGAATCTTGTACTCATGACAACTAATTTTGATAGTCTCTTTCAATAACTTATACGCCATTTCATTCCCTTGCAGTCTGTAATGGCCTTTTATCAACATACACCTGAGAAACCCAGCTTTGCCTGGGTATTTATTCATTCCAATCTTCCATTAGTCCAACTCCTCGCTCATCTCTCTGTCCATCTCCTCCTTCCCCTCTCTCTCTGTCCACCTCCTCTTGCTCCCTTTCTCTGTCGATCTCCTCTTGGCCCCTCTCTCTGTCCATCTCCCCATTCACCCTTTCTCTATCCCCCTCCTCCTCTCCCCACTCTTTAATCATTCTCTCTCTCTTTATTCACCTCTCCTCCCTCCACTCTCTATCAAACCCCGCCGCCCCTGTCCATCACCACCATCCCTACCTCGCTCTATTCATCATCTCCACCCCTCTTTCTCTCCACCTTCTCTACTCTCTGTCCATTTCTTCCTGCCCTACCTCTGTTCAACTCTTCCCTCTCCCTCTCTCTGTCAGTATGCTTCTCCCCTCTTCTGTCCATCTACATCTACATTTATACTCCGCAAGCCACCCAACAGTGTGTGGCGGAGGGCACTTTACGTGCCACTGTCAATACCTCCCTTTCTTGTTTCAGTCGCGTATGGTTCGCCTTAAGAACGACTGCCGGAAAGCCTCCATGCGCGCTCGGATCTCTCTAATTTTACATTCGTGATCTCCTCGGGAGGTATAAGTAGGGGGAAGCAATATATTCGATACCTCATTCAGAAACGTACCCTCTCGAAACCTGGACAGCAAGCTACACCACGATGCAGAGCGCCTCTCTTGCAGAGTCTGCCACTTGAGTTTGCTAAACATCTCCGAAACGCTATCACGCTTACCAAATAACCCTATGATGAAACGTTCCGCTCTTCTTTGGATCTTCTATATCTCCTCTGCCAACCCGACCTGGTACGGATCCCACACTGATGAGCAATACTCAAGTATAGGTCGAACGAGTGTTTTGTAAGCCACCTCCTTTGTTGATGGACTACATTTTCTAACGACTCTCCCAGCGAACCTCAACCTGGCAACCGCCTTACCAACAATTAATTTTATATGATCATTCCACTTCAAATCATTCTGTACGCATACTCCCAGATATTTTACAGAAGTAACTGCTACCAGTATTTGTTGCGCTATCATATCATCATACAATAAAGGATCCTTCTTTCTATGTATTCGCAATAAATTACATTTGTCTATGCTAAGGGTTAGCTGCCACTCCCTGCACCAAGTGCCTATCCGCTGCAGATCTTCCTGCATTTCGCTGCAATTTTCCATCTGATCCTTCCTCCTCCGCCTGCAGCGATGGATAGCCGTGCGGTCTCAAGCGTCTTGTCATGGTTCGCGTGGCTGCCAACGACGGAAATCCGAGTCCTCCCTCGGAATGGGTGTGTGTGTTGTCCGTATTGTAAGTTAGATTAAGTAGTGTGTAAGCTTAAGGACAGAGGCCTCAGCAGTTAAGACCCCTAAGACCCTACCACAAATTTCCAAAATTTTTGCTCTCTCGTCCATCTCCTCCTCTTCCCCCTAATTCCATCTACTTCTTCCTCACTTTTTCTCATTCCCCTCCTCCCCCTCTCTGTGTCCATCTCCTCCACCCCTCTCTATCTGTCCATGTCCTTCTCCTCCACTCCCTGTTCATCTCTTCCCCTTTCCTTTCTATGTCCATCTCCTCCTCTCACCACTATCTGTCTGCATTATCATCTTCCCTTTCTCTGTACATTTCCTCCTCCCCATCTGCCTGTTCATCTGCTCATCCCCCATCTCTCCGCCTTTCTCTTCCTCCCCTTGTCCGTCCCCTTCTCTTTCCCTTCTCTGACCGTCTCCTCTTTTTCCCTCTATCCATTTCCCACTCCCCTATTCTATGAATCTCCTTTTCCAACCTCACAGTCTGTCCGTCTCCTCAGCTTCCCTTTTCTCTTCACGTTATCACACTCATCTTAATAGGAGACTGGTAGTTCTTACACCTACGGTATTTATCTTCTCACTGTTACTAATATGTGTACCAAATTTGATTGAAATCGTTCCAGGGATTTAAAATGAGCTTTTTACCTGTCGCTTTGGTCGCACGTGCACATGTTAAACATGATTAACTCATATTTAACATATTTCACGCGTGTTTGTACAACTATTTCATCTGTGTGTCTAGCGAATTCCTCTGTGCAATTTCATTTTCACGCAGTTTAATGTTTATGCTCTCGTACCTCTTGAACTATGTGCTTTACAATTCTGCAGGTGCATCCAGTAGTTTATGTGCCTACTGTCTGCGAAGTATGTTGTAAATAGACTTAGAAGTGAAGAAGTAACAAAATTAAAACGTCATGCGTTATACATCAGTTTCTCACGCATCTCATTGTTTATGCGTCATATCTCCTCAACTATGTATCGTAAAGTAATATATCTATGTAGGTACATTCAGGGGAATATGTGGGTGCTGTTTGTGAAATTTGTTGGGAGTAGAGTTAGTAGTAAAGAAGTAATAAATTTAAAAAGTCTTTCATGACGAGGTAGTTTTTCAAACAGTGTTTACGACATCGTATCTCCTGAAGTAAGTATCATACAGTGATGTAATTTTTCCGGTACATTCCGTGATACACGTGAATGCTGTCTGTAAAATATGTCTCAAATACAGTTAGTAGTAAAGAAGTAACAGACTAAAACTTGTTGTTGCATGTCGTAATTATACTGCAAGAACAGTGAAAATGTAGTAAGATACAAGCGTTTTTCCTTTCGTCGTTTTGCGGGGTCGTCAGCGATAAAAAGTTTCATATATGTTTGAAATTATGTGTAAAGTTTGTTGCAAGTCTCTAAGTGTTCCTATTCTCAAACGGAGGATAACTAAAGTACGGGTATTCTCGCGTCGTAATCTACACTTCCTTATCACCCTCACCCCCACGTCTTTGATACGTGGGTGGTTCTTAGCCCCACAGTGATACTTTCCAGACAGTAAATGATACGTATACCAAGTTTGGTTGAAATCGGGCCAGTGGTTTAGATGGAGATGGAGAACATATGTACATACATACATACATAAATAACTTTCATAATTTGCATGGATTCGTTGTCGCTCTACTATAGGTAATTCACACGTTCAACTTGTCACGGGCTTGTAATTACGTTGGTTTCGGTGGCATTTCAGTATTTACAGTGCTGTTTGTGAACCAAATCTTTCTAGAAGTCTAGACACACCGAAACTACCTAATTTCCTCTACCATTGCAATGAATGTATCCTGTGCAAAGAACGCAAGTTGGTTTTCGCATGATCATTTTTCTCGGAATCAATGCTGATTTTAACGGAGAAAGTTATTTTGTTCCATGTAGGTCGTGATGTTTGAAATCACATAATGTTCTAATGTTTTGCTACAACTAGACGTAAGTGATACGGAACGGAAGCCTTGTTGATCATTTCTGCTTGTCTTTCTGTAGATGAATGTGACTTTTGCTCTCTCCCAATCTCGGTGAACATTTCTCTGCCCATGGCGTCTGCGATAATTTATGGTTAGCAGCGGATCTAATTCACTCGAAGAATCCTTAAGAAATTGAAAATGACATCGGACAATGTGGTATTAATGAATTTTAGGGATTTAAGCTGATTTTCAGCAACTCTAGAACGGATTCCAATGTCACTCACTTCAGCAGCTGTGTGGTAATTGATTCATTGACACATTCTTTGATTTTCATGTGGGAAGGAATCTCTGAAGACAGAATTCAACATTTCGGCTTTTGTTTTGCTATTTTCTATCTCGGCTCTTGTCTCGTCAAAAATTGTCAAGACACTGATTTATTGTGCCTCTGACAGCCTTAACATATGACCAAATACTTGTGGGCTTTTGATACAGGTCCTATATTGCTACAGTAATTATTCAAGCGTTGCGCAATGTATTTGTGATACCAGAGCGCGTTCCAGTTAACATTTATCTGCGGATTTATGTTGTATGTATTGTGCAGAGATCACTGTTTCTTACGAAACTTCCGCTTGTTGTCTGTGCAGCAAGGGAAATCTCTCCGATGTGCAAGAATTCTTGGTAAATAGCTTGTTGTAACTTGGAAGATTAGATTGTGAGCGTGGCGTTGATCTACACTCCTGGAAATGGAAAAAAGAACACATTGACACCGGTGTGTCAGACCCACCATACTTGCTCCGGACACTGCGAGAGGGCTGTACAAGCAATAATCACACGCACGTCACAGCGGACACACCAGGAACCGCGGTGTTGGCCGTCGAATGGCGCTAGCTGCGCAGCATTTGTGCACCGCCGCCGTCAGTGTCAGCCAGTTTGCCGTGGCATACGGACCTCCATCGCAGTCTTTAACACTGGTAGCATGCCGCGACAGCGTGGACATGAACCGTATGTGCAGTTGACGGACTTTGAGCGAGGGCGTATAGTGGGCATGCGGGAGGCCGGGTGGACGTACCGCCGAATTAATCAACACGTGGCGCGTGAGGTCTCCACAGTACATCGATGTTGTCGCCAGTGGTCGGCGGAAGGTGCACGTGCCCGTCGACCTGGGACCGGACCGCAGCGACGCACGGATGCACGCCAAGACCGTAGGATCCTACGCAGTGCCGTAGGGGACCGCACCGCCACTTCCCAGCAAATTAGGTACACTGTTGCTCCTGGGGTATCGGCGAGGACCATTCGCAACCATCTCCATGAAGTTGGGCTACGGTCCCGCACACCGTTAGGCCGTCTTCCGCTCACGCCCCAACATCGTGCAGCCCGCCTCCAGTGGTGTCGCGACAGGCGTGAATGAAGGGATGAATGGAGACGTGTCGTCTTCAGCGATGAGAGTCGCTTCTGCCTTGGTGCCAATGATGGTCGTATGCGTGTTTGGCGCCGTGCAGGTGAGCGCCACAATCAGGACTGCATACGACCGAGGCACACAGGGCCAACACCCGGCATCATGGTGTGGGAAGCGATCTCCTACACTGGCCGTGCACCTCTGGTGATCGTCGAGGGGACACTGAATAGTGCACGGTACATCCAAACCGTCATCGAACCCATCGTTCTACCATTCCTAGACCGGCAAGGGAACTTGCTGTTCCAACAGGACAATGCCCGTCCGCATGTATCCCGTGCCACCCGACGTGCTCTAGAAGGTGTAAGTCAACTACCCTGGCCAGCAAGATCTCCGGATCTGTCCCCCATTGAGCATGTTTGGGACTGGATGAAGCGTCATCTCACGCGGTCTGCACGTCCAGCACGAACGCTGGTCCAACTGAGGCGCCAGGTGGAAATGGCATGGCAAGCCGTTCCACAGGACTACATCCAGCATCTCTACGATCGTCTCCATGGGAGAATAGCAGCCTGCATTGCTGCGAAAGGTGGATATACACTGTACTAGTGCCGACATTGTGCATGCTCTGTTGCCTGTGTCTATGTGCCTGTGGTTCTGTCAGTGTGATCATGTGATGTATCTGACCCCAGGAATGTGTCAATAAAGTTTCCCCTTCCTGGGACAATGAATTCACGGTGTTCTTATTTCAATTTCCAGGAGTGTATTATTCTGCACAACGGATTAATCTGAGATGTACCCTTTACCCTGTGGCTCCTGCAAGATGCAATTTCCACCCCCACAGTACTACAGAAGTCAGACAGATGCTCCTAACGTTCTAAAGAGGAATGCCTGAAAAACTTTCAGCAATAAATATCTTCTGGAGTCTTCCACTGTAAGGAAATGACACAAAAAAATCACAAAATTTCTTACGTAACTAGTGGGATACTTGAGTACTGGAGTAGTGCTAGTTAGTGTAAGAAAAACATGAAACTGTCGGAAGTTATTATTTATTTTGCAAAAATCATGAAATCACAATGGCACTTTTAGTTATGAATTGAACAAGTTATATCCTGGTTCTTTTCGGAATGTGAAGTTACCTCTCAAGGATAGAATTCGCTAATGAAATTTCTATACAAAGTTTAAGATGGTTGTTGACTTGGCAGAATGGCTGAGAGGCGCGACTACTCAACTTGAGTAATTATCCTTTAGAATGTTGCTAGGTACGGTCCAGGCTGTCGCGTGTGAAGTAGGAAATGCAGTGAAGTGTACTGTTGTGGAGGAAATATGGGACTCGCAATAGCTGTAGCGCACAATACCGTTAGCTGCGATGACTGCTGTCTGCGCCTCTTGCTGCTGACAAATAAGATAACTCACGTTCTATCTGGATTGACCTTCGCCAATCAAACTCTCCCTATGGCTATTCGCCCCTAGTCTAACTATTGGCATGGTACACAGGTCAGATAACCAGTCCACCGCGATGCCACTCAAAATTCGCTCGCAGGCGTTTAACTATAACTCTGTCCGTTCGCACTGCACAATAAGTGTGTCGGCCAACACAGTGAACAACACTTCATCGCTAGGACTCAATATAGAGTAGCACTTCGATTCACCCCACACAGAGGTGTTCTCCCAGTGAAGTACTGAGGAGAGACTTGTCCCTCACTCCAAGAGCGACAACGGGACGGCGCCTCTCCACGCCAGACGTGAAGGGGTATATCTTTCGGTCTCTTCCATTATTACTTCAGCTCAAGGCGTCAGAAATATCGTCTGCCAATCAGCATTGCTCTTCTAAAATGGGAGAGTGACGTTTCGTTTAAGGCGACCAATCCGGAAACTTGTAGCATTGGTGTTTGGCGTTTGCTGTCTACCTGTGAAAATCTCTGAAACTGCATGCTATGTGTAAGGAATGTGTAGGCTGGCCACTCCCACACAATGTAGCGGAATTTGCTTTTAAGTCGAGCACGGGGTCGTTCCCTCTTTTCACTCAGGCCCACACTGTCCGCTACATGGGCGGTCACCGGCCGACATAGGCTGGGTCGTCCTCTGAAGGGACTGACGTCCCGTTGTGCGGTTTCTCTCACGAACTAAAAGCTCCTGTGACCGTCGTGTCTGGAATGTATGTGTGTACGCCAGCCTTGAGTATTTCAACCACGGTGCACCTACTTGTTAATTGCATATCGTTTACATGAATTCATACAACATTGACTTTATCTTATCGAGTTTGGGTTCAAATGAAGCGTCTTGATGTGCAGAATATGATTGCGTGGGCGTAATATGTAAGCAATGAGGGTAAGGAGACCATGACGTTTTACAAGATGAGTAGATTACATAACTAATGAGGAGGTTGCAATGGCTCTGAGCACTATGGGACTTAACATTGATGGTCATTAGTCCCCTAGAACTTAGAACTACCTAAACCTAACTAACTTAAGGACATCACACACATCCATGCCTGAGGCAGGATTTGAGCCTGCGACCGTAGCGGTCATGGAGTTCCAGACTGAAGCGCGAAGAACCGCACATCCACACCAGCCTGCAATGAGGAGGTACTGGACAGAATTGGGGTAGAGCGAGAGCAAGAGATGAATACAGTAGGTAGATTCAGAAGGATGTATGTTGCTGTAGTTGTCTGAAGATAAAGAGTCTTGAGAGGATAGATAACATGGACAGTTGCAGCAAACCAGTCTTAGGACTGAAGACCATGACGACAACAGCTTGAAAGCTTCGGTGTATCGCCTGTGCAGCAAGGAAAATCTCGATACTGCAGTGTCTGACGACATATCGACTTATGGAAGTTTGGATCGAACAGTGAGTCGTGCTCGGATAGGCAAATGCCAAATGCGGAACACTCCAGGCAAATGCCGGGATGGTTCCTCTGAAAGGGCATGGCCGACTTCCTTCCCCATCCTTCCCTAATCCGATGAGACCGATGACCACGCTTTCTGGTCTCCTTCCCCAAACCAACCAAATGCGAAAAATTAGGGTTCGAGTCCCGATGCGGCACAAATTTTCACTGTCGTCATTCTGTTATACAGCTGATGGTTGTCCGTATTCGCAGCTGCGAATATGTTTTATTCAAGGAAAATCACTCCGATCAGCAAGTATTCTGCATGATAAATATTTTGATTTAACTTTACTCATTATTCATTTGAACTAGAGCCAGAGTTCCTCTCCACGTTCAGTGCCTCACTAAAGCGATTCTTACTCCTGTCTGTGGAATGGGAAAGCCTTCTACTTACCTACATTGCCTGCCAAAAAAGAAAAAAATGGAGCACCCAGAACGAGAGGAGGAAGTAATTGAAACTTTGCGGGTTGAGAGTGTATATGATGTTATGTCAATGATTACAAATTCGCCTCTAATCTACAAAGAACTTGGCAGCGTGAGCCCAGTTACCAGTATAGCGTTTCACTCTTTCTGACGTGGATGCAGCCGGCCGCTGTAATCGAGTGGTTCTAGGCGATTCAGTCCGGTTCGAATCCTGCCTCTGACATGGATGTGTGTGATGTCCTTAGGTTAGTTAGGTTTCGGTAGTTCTAAGTCTAGGGCACTGATGATCTCAGATGTTTAGTTCCATAGTTCTTAGAGCCATTTGAACCATTTGACCTGGATGCGTTCAGTGATTGGGTTGGGATGGATGCCTTAAAGACGTGGTATCCTCTCTTGAGGCCATCTGACCCGCAGCTGTTGCAACTGGCTCTTGACATCCCGGATACAGGTACTCGGTTGGAAGGAGCATGAGAGCTTAACGTCCCATCGACAACGAGGCCGTTAGAGACGGAGCACAAGTTAGTATTGCGGAAGGATAGTAATGTTGGCAGCCATACACTCTTTGAAACTGTGAATGTTGCAGAGGTAATATACAGTGAGCGAAAGGCTATTTACTGCTTGTACAGAAACCAGACGGCAGTTATAAGAGTGGTAGGACATGAAAGGGAAACAGTGGTTTTGGAGAGAGTGAGACAGGGTTGTAGCCTATCGCCGACGTTATTGCATCTGTACACTGAACAAGAAGTAAAGGAAACGAAAGAAAAATCTGGAGAAGGAATTGAAATTCAGGGAGAAGAAGTAAAAATCTTGAGGATTGCCGACGCAGTTATAACTGTAAAAAAAAAGACCTTGATTCATGAATACATTTATTATGTACTTGATACGATCCACATCTTAACGGCTACCGTGAGACTGATCAGTGGAAGACATAACTAACCAACTAACAATCAGAGACAGCAAAGGACTTGGACGAGCACTTGAACGGAATTGACAGAGGATATAAGATGAACGCATGAGCACCAATAAAAATAAAACAAATGGAATGGAATGTAGTTGAATCAAACCAGCTGATGCTGAGGAAATTAGATAAGGAAACGATACACTAAAAGTAGCAGAGGAGTTTTTAACGTCGAATATAGATTTAAATGTGAGGAAATATTTTTGGAGGATGATTTTCTGTGGTGTAGCGTTGCATCGTAGTGAAACTGGACGATAAACAGTTCAGGCGAGAAGAGCATAGAGGTTTTTGAATTGTGGTGCTACAGAAGAATGCTAAAGATCAGATGGGTAGATAATGTAGCTAATGAGGAGGTAACGAAAAGAAACGCGGGGAAAAATAAATTGGCGGCATAACTTGACTAAAAGAACGTATCGGTTGATAGCACACAATCTGAGACGTCAAGGGATCACCAATTTAGTACTGGAGGGAAGTGTGTGTGTGTGTGTGTGTGTGTGTGTGTGTGTGTGTGTGTGGAGGGAGGTAAAATTGCAGACGGAGACAAAGAGATGAACATAGTAAGCAGGTTCAAAAGGATTTAGGTTATTTAGAGATAAGAAGCTTCTATAGGGTAAGTAGCATCGAGAGCTTCATCAAACCATCGTCAGATTGAAGATCGCAACGACGACGACGACAACAACAAAAGAAATTGGCCGTGCCGTTTTCTAAGGAACAATCCCGACATTTGCCGTAAAAAATTTACGGAAATCACGGAAAACCTAAATCGTGATTGCCTCACGGGAATTTGAACCGTCGACCTCTCGCATACGAGTCTAGTGTGCTAACCACTGACCAACTCCGTCGTGGCACTGGGATGGTGTAGCCGCCCAAACTGGTCCCATACATGTTCTGGGGATGTTGCTGACCACCTGAGTACCTTAATATCATGTAGGCAGTTCATAGAGACACATGTAATGTGTGGACGAGCATTATTCAGTAGTGAAATGACGCTCCGATACTGTCACATCAGGGATAATGCATGAGGAAGGAGGATGTCCGTGATATACTGTTATGCCGTTATAGTTCTCTCAATCACTACTAGCCGTGATGCAAAGTTATGCACGATGGTTACTCCAGGAGTAACACCGTTATGCCTCTCCAGGACACGTATCCACAAGTCGCCGCCATACTCACCTACGATGGTCACTTTCACTTTCCTGTGCATTCCAATACTAGGCCACTGTCACATCTCATTGCCCTAAAAATCCGTATATTACGCGATTCGACCAGCCAGCCTTATGAAAAATCACAATGAGGCCCCTTTCGATCTTTGTCAGGTGCTAATAACACTGTCTCAAACTAGTACATAACATCTCCGTGACCTTCAGAGTGATGACGTAACATCTGACGCAGTTCTCCCACCATATACATCCCAACAGGCCTGGTGACAACATTAAAAGCGAACAACACTAATATACTATGGTGGCTGTTGTACCCGTCACAGAGAATTGCAACTCTAATCGTTTACATGCCCACCGATGGCGTGTACATGTACAAGATTACACATCAGAAATGTTTCCTAGGTGTTTAATTTTGTTTGTTAGGTATTGTATTTTACTGAATATGCAATGCTTCTCTAACAAAGTTTTTAGCACTTTGTACCTTTGTGTGCATTGTTGCTGAATCTCTGTAATTATCACTGATAGCGGTCTCAAGTGAACATCGCCAGGGAGGTCATGCATATTTGTTGCTAACAAGCTTAGTATGTTTCCATCGAGGGCTGAGTCATGACCATTTAGCTGGAAGTTCCCTGTAGTCCACCAGTTATGCATGTGGAGCATTAAACTGTAGTCGCCTGCCCCAGAACAGAGAGTGATCCAGCGACACAGCAAATTTATTCTGGTGTAGACAGTTGTGCAGAGAGGGGTGAAAAGAATTGTGGTAATTGATGGAAAAATGACACAGGTGAATTCTCCGACCAACAGAATGCTGTGGCCACTTACGTTGCAGTCGGAGTGGAAGACTGAAACTGCAGTTATATCATTCGTGTGTTGCTAGATCTATGTAGTAACCACGTATACCCACCCGCAACTACATGGTGTTCTTCAAACGGCTGGTAATCTTCTTACCCGACCTTTGATATTCTTGTAACTTACTTGCAAAAATGGACTATGCAGACTCTGAATAAAATGATGTATATATGTATATATAATGGAATATAGAGCGAACTGTAGGACAGGAATGGATAAATCAGCAGCAGTGAGACACGCATTATAGTGAGGGAACGACAATGGTTTATTTGATGACCCATGTCCTATCAGCCACGAGCAGATACAACATTAGGCTATATAGAGATGCAACTAGTGTGCATCGAATGTACACACATCAAAAACAGTTTTGCATCACGTCGGTTCCGACAGTTCCGGAACCAGCACTGAAAGTTGGAACAGAGATCAACATAAACAATATTTCGCCATTTTTATTGCCGATGAAAACCACACATTGCAGGTTGTACCACCATACAGCGAGACCTTCAGAGGTGGTGGTCCACATTGCTGTACACACCGGTACCTCCAATACCCAGTAGCATGTCCTCTTGCATTGATGCATGCCTGTATTCGTCGTGGCCTACTATCGGCAAGTTCATCAAGGTACTGTTGGTCCAGACTGTCCCACTCCTCAACGGTGATTCGGCGTAAATCCCTCAGAGTGGTTGACGGATCACGTCGTCCATAAACAACCCTTTTCAATCTATCCCAGGAATATTCGATTGGGTTCATGTCTGGAGAACATACTGACCACTCAAGTCGAGCAATGTCGTTATCCTGAAGGAAGTCTTTCACAAGATGTGCACGATGGGGGCGCGAATTGTCGTCTATGAAGACGAATGCCTCACCAATATGCTACCGATATGGTTGCACTATTGGTCGGAGGATGGTATTCACGTATCGTACAGCCGTTACGGCGCCTTCCATGACCACCAGCGGCGTACGTCGGCCCCACGTAATGCCACCCCAAAACAGCAGGGAACCTCCAACTTGCTGCACTCGCTGGGCAGTGTGTCCAAGGCGTTCAGCCTGACCGGGTTGCGTCCAAACACGTCTCCGACTTTTATCTGGTTGAAGGCATATGCGACACTCATCGGTGAAGAGAACGTGATACTAATCCTGAGCGGTCCATTCGGCATGTTGTTAGTCACATCTATTCCGCACTGCATTGTGTCGTGTTTGCAAAGATGGACCTCGCCATGGACGTTGGGAGTGTCGCAACACGACATCCTGTGGCTGCACAAGAAGCATTATTTAACATGGTGGCGTTGCTCTCAGGGTTCCTCCGAGCCACTATCCTTAGTTAGCGGTCATCCACTGCAATAGTAGCCCTTGGGTGTCCTGAGCGATTCATGTGATCGACAGTTCCTGTCTTTCTGTATCTGCCGGCCGCGGTGGTCTCGCGTTTCTAGGCGCTCAGTCCGGAGCCGCGCGACTGCTACGGTCGCAGGTTCGAATCCTGCCTCGGGCATGGATGTGTGTGATGTCCTTAGGTTTAAGTAGTTCTAAGTTCTAGGGGACTGATGACCACAGACGTTAAGTCCCATAGCGCTCAGAGCCATTCTCTGTATCTCCTCCATGTCCGAACAACATCGCTTTGGTTCACTCCGAGACGCCTGCACACTTCCCTTGCTGAGAGCCCTTCCTGGCACAAAGTAACAATGCAGACGCGATTGAACCGCGGCATTGACTGTCTAGGCATGTTTGAACTACAGACAACATGAGCCGTGCACCTCCGCCCTTGTGGAATGAGTGGAACCGATCGGCTGTCGGACCCCGTCCGTCTAATAGGTGCTGCTCATACATGGTTGTTTACATCTTTAGGCGGCTTTAGTGACAACTCTGAAGAGTCAAAAGGAATGTGTCTGTGATACAGTATCCACAGCCAACGTCTATCTTCAGGAATTCTGGGAACTGGCGTGATGCAAAACTTTTTTGATGTGTGTACATTCAAGCCATGATCCCTCCTGAAGATTTCCTCCACAGAAACGGGAAGGAACACAGAGCTCCTCAAGAAAACCCAGCAAACACTGAATTTTAGTAAATTACATAGTTATTGTAACACACACAATTTAAGTGAACGATCATGTTGGTGCAGGTGTGTATGATGACTCTAAAAATCTTTGTCTGGCGTCCAACCCTAGTGATGTTACACGTGGTCTCTGACCTTCAATGCATGACGTCACAAGTCACATCCCCTTATTAACAATATCATCTTGATGATGCCAGTAACCACCTTGATTACCCCTAATGTTACGATGGTGAGAAATTCATAAAATACAGGATGCTGCTGGTGACAAATTTAAAAATCTAACATGACGGTAGTGGGAAGTTAAAAAAATGAAAACTAATATATATCTTATAAGTGCTACTCAGCAATGTCGTGACACGTACCCCGAGCATGTGCAATGTTCGTTGCTTTCTCTGAGTAAATGGTTCAGATGACTCTGAGCACTATGGGACTTAACTGCTGAGGTCATCAGTCCCCTATAACTTAGAACTACCTAAACCTAACTAACCTAAGGACATCACACACATTCATGCCCGAGGCAGGATCCGAACCTGCGACCGTGGCGGTCACGCGGTTCCAGACTGTAGCGATTAGAACCGCTAGGCCACTCCGGCCAGCTTTCTACGTTGTCACTGTACAGAAAAACAGCGCTGACACAGCAAAGCACAACTCGCTAATTCAGCTGGTTACATTTATCTCTTAATGGGTCAATTAGACAGGATAAGTTGTAGGACCATTTTAATACCTCGGAATGGAAGACTGCTTTTACCGGAATTTTATATACTTTCCATAAAAATTAATTGAATTACGAATTAGGTTGACAAAAAAATGGCAAACACACTGCAGGAGGTACCGATGGAAGGAAAATTGCGTGCAGAACCCTTACCTGTGCAGGCTGTGGATACGAGATTATTGAAATAAAATGCGAATTCGAATTCAGTCAGGAACACAAGCAACTTTGCAGAAACATAAGGGAATCTAGCTGTTCGCATTACAGATCGCGCAACCAAAGATAGATAAAAGTTACAGCTCCTCAAGATCAGCATGTAGCTCTTGCATCCTCCGATACTTTGTCCCTAAATCTCTCCAGACTCTTCTGTCATTTGTCCCCAAATACCCAAAAAATTCCTACCTACCGCCGCCTTCCAACATTTCAAAAATTCAACGTCGCTTTGACGGCTCATAGCTGTTGTTAATGTGACAGATGGGAAATGTTACAAAATTTACAAAAAATCGTTTAACGGACAACAAACTTCTCACTTTTTGCTTTCAAAATTCATGTTTTACCATCACCAAGTTGGCACTAGACTAAAGCAGTATTAATTTGATTAATCGACGGGTGCGCACAATGCATTCGGTGGCACAACAAAATCTCATTGGATATACCAAATTTTTGTGCGAAACGGAGCCTATGCCCCCATACTAACTGAGCTACGCCGTGGTGTCTGGTCCTTTGAAGTTAGTGCAGGATAGAAAAAATGTGATGCTCATACTATTTCCAGGGAGTGGCAAGGTGGGTGTGACATTCACTGTCCAACATACAGACCAGTGTCGGCTGTGTTTACACAATGGCAGTGGAGTGGGCCACAGCTTGACTTCTGCGAAAGTTGCTCAACCTGCCACGGTGGCATGCTTGACCTAATGTGATTCACAGAGTACCCTCTGCCAACAAAAGAGAGCTAATGGGGGTGAAACTTGCTCTCCAAATAGACTTTTCCAGTGCGCAGAAATGTGACTGCAAAATACAGACTGAAAAATGAATTGATATCACATATCAATACGAGACAGTATTTTCACTTGCTTAGCAGCACTTGTTTACATAGTTCGATTTATGTTACACACTTGGTGTAAGGTAGTATAAACATTTTTCACGTAAAAAATATGTTTCTGTCAAACTTGATACCTAAACATGACTGCAATTGCCCGAATTGGACTACCATAACTTAATTGCTTTATAACTGTACAAAGCACATGAAGCTACAATGCAGTAATATTTGACATTTCACTATAGCTCTAAATGAGACTGAGTACAAAACTGAATTGACTATCTCATTACAGTACAAAACACATTTGGCTAAAATAATATGCTAAGCAGGTATGCACCCACAGGAATAAATAGTCAGGATTACTGTTCTATAAGTATTAGCCATTGGAAGAGTGCAGTTAATGTGTGAAGCGTAAAACATGATTTTAAACTCTCAAATTAATTGTCACAATGCTATTTCCATTTTTAAATTGCTACAAAACACATGTGTCTAAAAATACACTACTGACCATTAAAATTGCTACACTATGAAGACGACGTGCTACAGACGCGAAATTTAACCGACAGTAAGAAGTTGCTGTGACATGCAAATATTTAGCTTTTCAGAGCGTTCGCACAAGGTTAGCGCCGGTGGCGACACCTACAACGTGCTGACATGAGGAAAGTTTCCAACCGATTTCTCATACACAAACACCAGTTGACCGGCTGTGCCTGGTGAAACGTTGTTGTGATGCCTCGTGTAAGGAGGAGAAATGCGTACCATCACGTTTCCGACTTTGATAAAGGTCGGATTGTAGCCTATCGCGATTGTGGTTTATTGTATTGCGACATTGCTGCTCGCGTTGGTCGATATCCAATGACTGTTAGCAGAATATGTAATCGGTGGGTTCCGGAGGGTAATACGGAACGCCGTGCTGGATCCCAACGGCCTCGTATCACTAGCAGTCGAGATGACAGGCATCTTATCCGCATGGCTGTAACGGATCGTGCAGCCACGTCTCGATCCCTGAGTCAACAGATAGGGACGTTTGCAAGACAACAACCATCTGCAAGAACAGTTCGACGACGTTTGCAGCAGTATGGACTATCAGCTCGGAGATCATGGCTGCGGTTACCCTTGACGCTGCATGACAGACAGGAGCGCCTGCGATGGTGTACTCAACGACGAACCTGGGTGCACGAATGGCAAAACGTCATTTTTTCGGATTAATCCAGGTTCTGTTTACAGCATCATGATGGTCGCATCCGTATTTGGCGACAGCGTGGTGAACGCACATTCGAAGCGTGAATTCGTCATCGCCATACTGGCGTATCACCCGACGCTACAGTATGGGGTGCCATTGGTTACACGTCTCGGTCACATCTTGTTCGCACTGACGGCACTTTGAACAGTGGACGTTACATTTCAGATATGTTACGACCCGTGGCTCTACCCTTCACTCGATCCCTGCGGAACCCTACATTTCAGCAGGATAATGCACGACCACATGTTGTAGATCCTATGCGGACCTTTCGGCATACAGAAAATGTTCGACTGCTGCCCTGGCCAGCACATTCTCCAGATCTCTCACCAATTGAAAACGTATGGCCAATGGTGGCCGAGCAACTGGCTCGTCACAATACGCCAGTCACTACTCTTTATGAACTGTGGTATCGTGTTGAAGTTGCATGGGAAGCTGTACCTGTACTCGCCATCCAAAGCTCTGTTTGACTCAATGCCCAGGTGTATCAAGGTTGTTATTACTGCCAGAGGTGGTTGTTCTGGGTACTAATTTCTCAGGATGTATGCACCCAAATTGCGTGAAAATGTAATCACATGTCAGTTGTAGTAAAATATGTTTGTCCAATGAATACACGTTTATCATAGGCATTTCTTCTTGGTGTAGCAATTTTAATGGCCAGTAGTGTACGAATATCTGTAGTGGCGTTTAATTGTTCAATAAAGAGTGTGCACGCCGTACATAGTAACTAATTTCTTTTTTTTTCATATAATTCAATAGTTTTCACCCCATAAATTGTACCAAAACGACGCGCTTTTGATAGATCGTCACTGTGTTGTAGCATTGGCATGGTATGTATATTTTCATAGCACAGAAGTTATAACAGTAAAAAAATACCATACTCCTTTAACTAGGCGATATGTAGTTTCCTGTCATTTCGCTATAAAAAAAACGTAGCTAAAATGACGCGTTTTCGAGAGAACCTCAATCTGCTGATGCTTTGAAACAGCTTATATTCATACCACGCATTCTGCGGTAAAGAAAACCCCCAAATACAACGTTTAATTCAATAGAATATGGCCATTCCTAAGTTCTGCTTCTGGTGTATAAATGATGTCGCACATTAAAGCCACGTTCCTCTACAGGAGGCAAAGATCGGACTTGCCAGATTCTTTATTTGATACTCCGCAGTTTAATTTTGCGGTGTGGCGTCACCAGCTCCTGGCCCAAGTCGGTTTTCACGTGCCGTGAGACGACGGCTTTAGCCGCTCTGTAAAACAGGATAGGCGGCGATCTGTGACAGAGATGTCAGGAAGTATAATGGTGGTACAGGTACAAGTGTTTCGGAGGATTCCGTTTGCCGCACATTGTTGAACACGGGACTCCGCAGGGGACGACCCCTACGTGTTCCCACGTTGACCAAACGACATCGTAAATTCCAATTGGCCTCTTCGCTAAATCATCGAGATTGGACCGTGGATCTATGAAATGGTGTCGATTGGTCAGACAAATCACTTTTTTGTTACACCAGGTCGACGGTTGTGTCCGGATACTCCGTCAATCAGGCGAAAAAATGGCCGAAACACTCATTGTGCCACGGACACATGCTGGTGGGGACCATTTACCCGGACTTCCAAGGGACGTATGGTAGTAATCGAAGGCATCATCAAAACTGTGGACTACGCGAACATCATTGCTGACTATCTGCATCTGGGAGATAGTAAATGTACTGATAACGATTTCAACGTCGTCCGCCAGCAGATAGCGTAGTAGCATAGCTATCAGAGCGCGATCTGATTTTAACCTTTAATAGGGGATGTTCACAGCCAGAAGACTCAGCGTGGTGCAAACGAGTCAAGCAAACAGGCAACCATGCTACGGGGACGCACTAGAGCTTCCTACAGTGAGTTTGGAAGGGGTCAAATTGTGGCCTTACGGATGGCGGGATGTTCCTTTCAGGGAATTGACACACAAGTTGGAAGTACTGCATCAGTTGTGCAAAGATGCTGGTATCAGTGGTGACGTGAACATTCTCAGACCCGTAGACGGGGTTCTGGACGTCCACACAGCACAGACGCCCACCAGGATCGTCGTATAGTAAGATCGCACAGCTATCACAGCACATATAAGAGGGCTTGTGCGATGTACCAACACGAACTGTTTCGAACCGGTTTTCACAAACGCCACAACATCGACGTGCACTGCTCGATTGATGCCGTCAGAGGATCACCTGGAAGACGGAATGGCGCGCTGTGGTCTTCAGCAATGAAAGCAGATTCTGCCTGCACGCAGTTATAGTCTTGGCGCCTGTGACACAGACTTGGTGAGCGCTGGCTCCCAGAGTGCGTCAGTCCTAGACACATTGGCTCCACCCCAGGCCTCATGGTCTGTGTGCGATAAGCTACAATTCTCGTTCACCTTCGATGTTTCTGGATGGGAAACTAACCAGGACTCGGTACGCAGAGAATGTTGTACGACCTGTTCTTTTGCCGCTTTTTACAACGGGAAGGTGATGTGTTGTTCCAAAAGGATAATGCTCGCCCACGCACTGCCTGTGAAACTCAATGTGCTCTGCAAGATGTGCAGCAACTTCCCTGCCAAACGTGATTCCTAGACCTACTTCAAATCGAGCATGTACAGGATATGAAGGGACGAGCAGTGACTCATCAACCAACAACTCTTACATAACTAGATGAACAAGTTGGGCAGGTGTGGAATACCGTATCCCAGAACAGCATTCGCCAACTGTACAGTCTACTGCAGGCTGTTCCAACAGAGCTCCAGGGAGCCCGAGCGCTCCGGAGCGCTCACTGCGGCAGCTCGGAGCCCGCGTGGAGGGTGAAAGCGAACTTACTGCCCCCTGGCTCCATGCAGCCGCAACTGACGCAATAATCCGTGTTCAATGACAGCTATGACTAGGCGCGGGAGCCCTGTACCTCTTTTAGAGGATAACTTTCTATTCATTGAGAGGGATGGTCGTCTGCAGTGTCTTGTATGTCATAAAGTATTTACTTCTGCGAAGAGGTACAATATACAACGACATTTTACACGTCTTCACGCAGAGCACTAAGATCAGATAGAAGGCGTTGCACGCAGAGAACTGGTAGCTAGGCTTAAGAACGACATACCAGGAGACGGAAGTTTAAAAACGATTTCGTAATACGGAGGGTATCAAAACATGCGACATAGTTCGTGTTCCGTAATGCGTTTATAATTTTCAGGTGAATGAGAGCGGAGAAAACACTGCTGAATCTGCAATTCGAGCAAGCTACAGGGTCGCTTTCGTCATTGCGACGAGTGGCAATCCGTTTTCGGTGGAACCACTCGTAAAATCGTGCATAGTAGCAGTTGCAGAATGTTTGTTTACAAGGTAGGTGCAGGCAATTGAAGGAGTTTGCCTATCGAAGGAAACAATGTCTCGTCGAATCCTGGACATGGCAGCGGATTTAAAGACACAGCTAAGGAAAAATGCGGAGAACTTTGTTGCATTTTCGCTAGCGCTTGACGAAACCACCGACATATCGGACTGTGCTCAGCTTGCAGTCTTTGTGCGTGGTGTCGACATGGAGCTGCAAGTAACTGAAGAACTCGTGGATGTGGTACTACTAGATTACACCGCAACAAGACGGGACACTTTTGAAGCTGTTTGTGAATCAGTGGATAATATGAATTTGCCGTGGGATAAGCTCCATTCTGTAGCGACAGTGGGTGCACCACAAATGATCGGGCGTCACCAAGGTTTTGATTCTCGTTTGAAAAATAAACTCAGGGACGAATTTGGGAAAGACATTTTGACCCTTCATTGTTTTATTCACCAAGAGGCACTGTGTGCTGAAACAGTAGAGCTAGGTGACGAAATGAAAGATGTCGCGAAGTGTGTGAATTTTGTGCGGCGTTACGGTATGAATCATCGCCAATTCAAAGGATTCCTGAAAGATATGGAAACGGAGTGTGGGGATATACCTTACCACAGTACAGTTCGTTGGCTGAGTCGGGGAAAAGTTCTTGATGTCTTCTTTACCATTCGTCGTGATATATCCCTTTTTCTCGAAATGAAAAGGGAAGAAATGCGTTGTCAGAAAGACATAAAATGTATGTCAGACCTGGCGTTCCTAGCTGACATAACTATGCGTCTGAGTAATTTAAATAAGTCATTGCAGGGCAAAGGGCAGCTAATCGTTGACATGCACGACCAGATCAAAGCGTTCATGGGAAAGTTACGTTTACCTGAGAGGCAGATGACTAATGGAAATTTAACGTTCTTCAATCGTCTTGCTTCTTTAAAACTACCTGAAGGTACTACTTTCGGCGATTACCGAGCAAAGTTAAAGCAGCTCATCACGTCGTTTGAAACACGATTCCAAGACCTCACTAGTTTGCAAATGAAACTTAAGGTGTTCAGCACTCCTTCAGTTTCCCACGACGACTTGTCATCGTCACTTCAGTTGGAGATTATTGATTTGCAAAATTCAACTTTGTTGAAAGAGGGGTACTACAACACGTTGGATTTGTCACGGTGGTATCGTTCATTGCAGCAAAAAACATTTCCCAAACTTCACAACAATGCCGCTCAGATCATATGCATGTTTGGATCTACGTATTGTGTGAGCAGCTTTTCTCGGCAATGAAAAGAGTAAAAAGTAAGGAACGATCGTTTCTTCAGGATGCAACAATGAAGGCCATCCTCCGCATTAACGCTGCGAACACTTTGACGCCTGATATTTCCGATGTTGTAGTGAAAAGAAAATGTCAAGCTACAGAGGCCAAATAAATTTAGTATGTAATTTCTTGTAAAACAGTTGTTTCTTATTCATTTCCTGAACATCGTATTTCCTGGTGTAGCATATCACCACGTCTTAGCAGCTAAGAGTATGAGGTTGTCAATCTTGTAAGACGCAGCTGGCACATCAAAACGCTTGTCTTGCCGCCTGCTTCAGCCTTCCGTGCCACGTGCCGGCCCACTTGACTGGTCACAGCGAGCGACACGGCTCCCTGGAGCAGGTAGCGCTCCGCGGCTCACAACGAGATGGAACAGCCTGGTCTACTGGATAGTAGCATCAGCGCCTGCATTGCAGCCTGTGGAGGCTACATCACGTACTAATACGGGTGTTTCAGCATGGGTCGATACCTGATACCTCAGAACCGCTTCTGCTACTGATCTGTAAACGCATTAATTTTATGTATTCCATTTACCCTGAATCACCTAAAACTTGCATCGCTAATATTGCGCAAATTGAAAGTGCTACTGATGTGGGGTTATCACAGAATGCATTCGTAATCACGGGCTTGTATTTTTAGCCAATCAACAGATTGTAATAGCACTTATAAAGTGTATTTTTATGCAAATATACGCTTTTTTAAATGGAAGAATGCCTATTGACATCAACAAACTAAAAGTAGGGTAAATGAGAATGTCAGTGGTGTTTGTTGCAGGATTCTAGTGCATATTATTTAAGAGTCAATTTCCTGTTGACTGACAGGCACTTAGCCTATTGGTCCCCAGCCCCCTCCCCCTTCCTGAAGCCCCCACCCCTCCTACCCCCACGCTGCTACAGGTTCACTTTCTGGTCCGAGTTATCGGAATAGCCCCCCTCACTCTTATCAATTTGATTGACTGCTTAATTAAATTGATCAGTTAATTAACCTAACCCCCTCTCCCTCTTACCCTCCTGGTACTGATCCCAGACACTAGAACAATAATTTAAAATTCATACCGTAATTGATTTACCTAAAATGCCATCTGTCTGGAGCTCCATCATGCGTAAAAATCACCCGTTTCTTGCTCTTCTTAACCTTTTACTATTACATCACAACACTTTCAAATTAGTTACTATACACCGATAAGGGATGCTAACCTCCTTGGCATGGGCGCATCTGGAGAAATCTTGTGCACTTAGTATGTGTTGGAGAGCTTTCATCATTACGTGGAAATTTGAGATGATTCAATAAGGACATGTGTTTGCGCTCGATCGTTATTACCTCCCATGTAAATTGTTCAGTTGATTGCTTCTGCACATTTTACGCCTTTATTTAGTTGATGGATTATGGTGTGTCCAACCAGGAGGTGAAAGACAGGTGGATGACACATTTCTGGTTCTCTAGACATGAGAAATACCCTAGCCGATTTTGTAAATTATAGGGATGTTTTGGAATCTGTTATAGCACCAAAATCAGTATTAGCGAGTGGAAAAATTAGTTTCTTTTTTTTGTGTTCTCAAATAAAAGTCTTCGCAGATGGGATAAGTTTCTAATTACTCAATGGTTTTCAGCCTGCTTCACCTCGCTAAGGTTTCGGGTTTGTAGAGAAATAATTCCCAGTCTATATTTTCGGAATTATGTTTTGCGAGCTGTTGGTACGATGTTGCTATGTGCTTGATATCGAGAAGTATCGCGTAAATAGTATAATATTTTGGCAAACTGTGTGAAAAAATACGTATGTTTTTGTAATCCCAGAGCCTGGAGATGGGTGTAGAAAAGCAAGCAAGCAAGCAGGCAGGGACCAGAAACAGCAACGTCCCTGTCTCGAGGGCAACTGACGCAAACTTTGTACAACAGTCCTGAGTGACTTCGGTCCACTGAGGGCGCTCTGGTCACGCGTCGTGAGTGGATTATCGACCGACCTCATGGGAAACATCTACTGCAGTGAGGACTATATACGGAGCTGTCTGTCTTCTCGGTATACATACGAGTGTACGGCAGTCGATAGCTATACGAATTATGTAACAGGGGCGATTTTATGTGGCACAGGATACGAATTGTATGTTTACTACTTCGACACGGCCCGCAGTGATATATTGCCTGGATGGAGATCAGTTTCTCACTCTAATATTCAACCTTCCGTCCTCAGTGGAAGAGCAGTGTAATTGAGTAAGAATTTTTCCGTATTTGATGATGTATATGCCACTTCTGCAGGGTTTAACTGTCAGTGCAATATGGCGATCTACACAAAATACTTTTGCCGCTGAAAGTCTCATCTGGAGAAAACAATTTCGGACGGTGCTCCTACACCGTCATCAGTAGTTTGACAGGAAAATTCAATAAGGGGCAATCAGAATGCTCCATTCATTCAAAAGATGTCTTTCGTGCTGGGGAAAAGGAGCGTCTACAAACTGATTCAAACAAGATAGAGGCTAGGTATCTGTGGAAAGTTCTGAGAAAGCAAGTGTTCAAAGACAAGCTGAACCAGATCATACATCTCTGGTGGGGATGCTGTCACTCACCCGTCACTGTGTTTGCGTAATTGTCCTGATTTCCCCTGTCTGTACTTAGACAGTGCTGTCTTTCCAAACAACAAGAATACTTTTATAATTAACGGTGTTTTTGCAAGTGTGCACAGACATGATGAAGGCTTTTAGCGATGAGAACGTTTAACATTTCTGAGATGTATGTGGCAGCAGGATGAACACTTTGCGGTGATGCATCAGCCACACTGGACAGGTAAGCACGCACTCATGGCTAGACGCAGCTCTTGTCGCTAGGAACAATGCACCTTGTGCTATTCTGGGAAGCATAGGGATAGATTTCAATAGCGCTGGACCTGTAGGTCTGCGTCATCGTGCCAGCAACGGTGCCTAGGTGAAAACGTACTTTGACAGGAATTTCTTGGGTGTTAGGTATGAAAGGGATACCGCCTCCTCAATCTTGCGGGACCTGAACTGACACCTGTCCGTGGTCCAGCAGCTGACGGCCGTGCCCTCACTTTGTGGGGGCCGCCTGTGCATCCTAACTCTAGGGAGTGTGTGCGGTAGCGTCCTGTGCGGTCCAGTTGACAGGGGATGGCAGGATGTGTTTTTCATTAGCTATCTTTTGTTTAAACTATATTCCATCAATTTCACCGACCAATAGGATGCTGCGAATTTTTAAAAAAGTTGCACCATACATGTGAAGAATATCGATTTCATTAATTTGCATAAATTTTTTATGTTAACATTGCGTTAGTAGTACGACAGTTAAGGGGAGGGTGTGTGTGAGTGGGTTATATGGAGCACAACAGCAGGTTAAGTGCAGAACACCAGGTTCATTTGAATAATTTTTATGTAAAATGCAGTACAATAGTTTAAGGGGGAGGGTGACAAAGAAGAATGCGCCAGAAATGGCGTTCAGAAGCATGTGAAATTCGAAAAGTGTACCAGAAAATGGTGGGAAGACATTACTAATTACTTAATTTGGTATGAAAGGCTGTACAATAGTTTAATCCCAAGCTGAATTCCTTTTATTTCCTTTTCCCATGTTCTCACAATTTTTTCCAGAACTGTGTTAAATAGAAGGGGGATATTCCATCTCCTTTGCGAACACCAGTGTGGATATGAAATGCTTCTGATGTTACTCCCATTAATTTAACTTTGGAGGTTGTATCTGTTAATGCCTGTCGAATACTTGACCTTGTTTTTCTGTCAATCCCGAACTCCTCTAAATTGTGGAATAATGTTTGTCTATCTATTGAATGGTAAGCCTTTTTAAAATCGATAAAAGTTACCACAGTATTTCTACATCTTTTCATATGCAAATATATATATATATATATATATATATATATCCGGCCGCGGTGGTCTCGCGGTTCTAGGCGCGCAGTCCTCCGGAACCGTGCGACTGCTACGGTCGCAGGTTCGAATCCTGCCTCGGGCATGGATGTGTGTGATGTCCTTAGGTTAGTTAGGTTTAAGTAGTTCTAAGTTCTAGGGGACTGATGACCACAGCAGTTGAGTCCCATAGTGCTCAGAGCCATATATATATATATATATATATATATATATATATATATATATATATATATATATATATATATATATATATTCCGAAATCCATATATACAGGGTGGTCCATTGATAGTGACCGGGCCAAATATCTCACGAAATAACCATCAAACGAAAAAACTACAAAGAACGAAACTCGTCTAGCTTGAAGGGGAAACCAGATGGCGCTATGGTTGGGCCGCTAGATGGCGCTGCCATAGGTCAATCGGATATCAACTGCGTTTTTTAAAAATAGGAACCCCCATTTTTATTCAATATTCGTGTAGCACGTAAAGAAATATGAATTTAAGTACGTGGTATCACGTAACATTCCGACAGTGCGGACGATATTTGCTTCGTGATACATCACCCGTATTAAAATGGACCGCTTACCAATTGCGGAAAAGGTCGATATCGTGGTGATGTATGGCTGTTGTGATCAAAATGCCCAAAGGGCGTGTGTTATGTATGGTGTTCGATATCCTGGACGAGATCATCCACGTGTCCGGACTGCTCGCCGGATTATTACGTTATTTAAGGAAACAGGAAGTGTTCAGCCACATGTGAAACGTCAGCCATGACCTGTAACAAATGATGATCCCCCAGTAGGTGTTTTAGCTGCTGTCGTGGTGAATCCGGACATCAGTAGCAGACAAATTGTGCGAGAATCGTAAATCTCAAAAACGTCGGTGTTGAGAATGCTACACCAACATCGATTGCACCCGTACCATATTTCTATGCACCAGGAATTGCATGGAGACGACTTTGAACGTCGTGTACAGTTCTGCGACTGGGCACAAGAGAAATTACGGGACGATGACAGATTTTTTGCACGCGTTTTATTTAGCGACGAAGCGACATTCACTAACAGCGGTAACATTAACCGGCATAATTGCACTATTGGTCAACGGAAAATCCACAATGGCTGCGACAAGTGGAACATCAGAGACCTTGGCGGGTTAATGTATGGTGCGGCATTGTGGGAGGAAGGATAATTGGCCCCATTTTATCGATGGCAATCTAAATGGTGCAATGTATCTGATTTCCTACGTAATGTTCTACCGATGTTACTACAAGATGGTTCACTGCATGACAGATTGGCAATGTACTTTCAACATAATGGATGTCCGGCACGTAGTTCGCGTGCAGTTGAAGCGGTATTGAATAGCTTATTTCATGACAGGTGGATTGGTCGTCGAAGCACCATACCATGGCCCGCACGTTCACCGGATCTGGCGTTCACGGATTTCTTTCTGTGGGGAAAGTTGAGGGATATTTGCTGTCGTCATCCACCGACAACGCCTGACAACATGCGTCAGAGCATTGTCAATGCATGTGCAACATTATGGAAGGCGAACTACTCACTATTGAGAGGAATGTCGTTACACTTATTACCAAATGCATTGTGATTGACGTACATAATTTTGAGTATTTATTGCATTAATGTGGTATTTGCAGGCAATCACCCTGTAACAGCATGTATTTCGTGAGATATTTGGCCCGGTCACCATCAATGGACCACCCTGCATATATTTCCGAAATGTGAGGACACCAGACTTGGAGGAGTGGAAGGCGACCGCCGTGTCAGTACCAGGCAGTTGGCCCGCCAGTACAGGGTAAGCCAGACGACCGTGTGGAACATTCTCCAAGACAATTTTTACTACACTTATCGTTTACAGCGTGTGCAAACCTTAATAGCGACAGACTTTCCACATCTGGACCAGTTTTCTTATTGGTTTCTTCACCAGGCAACCATGAGTCCGGGATTTGCGTCATCAATTCTAATCACAGGTAAGGCCACCTTTAGCGGAGTGGCATCTTCAACTTTAATAACAGTGATCTGTGGGATAGTACGCATAATTCTCATGGTATGGTGACAGTGAATCACCAGCTGCGGTGCAGCCAGAGTGTGTGGACCGGAATAATTGGCGACTGTATTTTGGGACCAGTCTTCTCTCCACATAACAATCAGGCCGGAACTATCAGCGTTTCTTGTGGGTGACTCTGCCTCCTCTGCTGGAAGAAGTGCCACTGATGATTCGAAGGATTATGTGGCTGCTTCATGGTGCTCCAGCCCACTTCGCCGTTAACGTCCGGACGCATCTCAATCGTGTCTTCCTTGGTTGATGGATCGGACAAGGACGCCCAGTTGCATGGCCTGCTCGTTCACCGTTATCTCAACCCGTGCGATTTCTGGTCATGAGGCCATCGTGTATGCAGAGCTCATTCCAGATGCAGAGACACTGGAGCAGCGTATTCATGCTGCCTTTGACACTGTTCGGATGCAGCCTGGCTGATGTGAACGTGTGAGACAGAACATGCTACAGGGTATACACGCATGCGTTGAGGCACATAGAAACCATTTTCAACACATACTCTAACTGTGGTTGCATGGTAAAGCGCAAATTTGACCGTAGTCTCTGAAACAATGTATGATTGAATAAATGGTCTCTAGCATGGAAGCCATGCATTTCCGGACGTAAGTTTATCAGACCTTTTTTGTTCCGTATCCTCCAACGATCAATCCTAGAGTTTGTACAAGATGGAAAAAATCAAACCTATATATATATATATATATATATATATATATATATATATATATAGAATACTACTGTAAATTTATTTTTAATTTTTAATCTATATTCAGAAAAGGCTAACAATTACGTTCACATTCACAAATAGCGCGCTTCTTGGTCGCAGGGACATAACAGTTACATTATTCTATGTTCAGCATTAGTTCGACGTAGCACATATATTTTCTCATGGTAGAGATCAAATAAACAAGAGCACAACCACTTTGTTTGCGTTGGATGAAATTTGGATATTTTTCGTCTGAAGCGTGGACTGTAGCATCGAACTTATTCAAAACATCAATCTTCCTCTAATGGAGCACATTTGAAATTGCATACGCTGCATTTCTTATTTATTGATTCATCATGTGGTTTTTTAACACAATATTAAATATAATACAGAGAATAACACGTGGAGTTGACAAAATTGAAAACTAATTTTTTAACATAATAAACTGCGTCATTCGTTGCCATCAGGAAACCGTCTTACACCCTACCATCTGATCCAGACAATCGGTTATTTTGCCGTGTCGGTCGTTCTTTACAACGGCAATGTAGTGCATTCCACTTCCGTACTAGTCACGACTAGACTTAGCCTCCTGCACACTTCAGTAAGAGAGAACGAGTCGACGAGTAGGGAGCGATCACGGCGCCATCGGCCTCAGACTCGTCTAAAGCAGAACTATAGTGGCAAGGAAGGCAGCCTGTATAGCACTCACATAACAGAGGGAACTTGATTTCTAATGTATGCAACCCTCAACATCAGACTCGTACTCGCTCTGTTTCTGTCCTTTAATGCCCACCCGTTCTGATATATATATATATATATATATATATATATATATATATATATATATATATATATATATATGTGTGTGTGTGAATGTTGCAAAGTTTGCGAGCCCTTTTACCAAGCTGAAATAGAGGAAATTGTCCAAATGTCGGCGATGGCCTAAATTTGGGATTGCTAGATATGTGGCACTGGGAGATACTGTAGCCCGGTGAAAACAATGTAAAACAGTGCTCCAGACCATGTCAGCTGCTCTGTAAAACCGCCAAGACAGTTCATTGTCCCATGTGATTGTAGCCAACATAAACTCAATTTCAACCTTCTTGTGTTTACGGATAGTCTTCTCTCTAGTCCTGTTTTAAAGGTAATCTTTACTTTAATAATACCTTTAGTTTCAATAGCTATTATTTTTAGTTGTTTTGTAAATATCTTAAAAATTATTTCCTGGTGTTGGTCTAAATTTGGACTATTACGTTTGGTCTAAATTTCGGCTGTAGCCAAATTTTGGACCATTTTATTAATATGACTGTCCTGTGCAGTTTTAGTTCTAGAATTCCAAGAACAAAGCCAAATTCTTCATTCTTAGCAAACATGAAACACAAAATATATCCCGCATGGAAAGAGGAACGAAACAGATATTACCAAGGCGATTCAGGCAATCAAAAGATAAAATTAATGGGGACAACCTTCTCAAGACCTCCCACTCCACTTTGGGCAGCCGTGCGCCGGGAATATCTGATGCATCGCCCGCTTTAATTCATTAAACTCAATCAAACAGGTATACCTCATCGGCTTTTGGTCTTTACGACAATACACCTGTTCCTACGCACAAAAAAGGATGTAAAGCCATAGGATCTGTCCTGGAAACAGGCTCTCATTAGAGAACAATGTTACAAAAGGGTGTTACTGAAGAAAATTTTCTGACAATCCCCTGAAATGAAACGCTGTAAAAAATGAACTGGTGTTTGAAAAAGAGTGTAAAATCTCATCCAAGAAAGTTTAAGATTCAGAAAAATAAAAAAAACTGCAAAACTAAGTGGACGAAAAAGCAAGAAGAGAAATGGGAAAAGTCACAGACATATGAACCAGTAACGTCACATATTGATGACAACCAGAGTGACACAGGCTTCCCTGCTGGAAAAAACAATCCAGACACTGATGACACAGAATGCATTTGTTGAGAAGTAATGTTTTCTGATGACGTGCATGATGAGTTGTGTGTTAAGTGTATCACGTGTAATATGTAGACACACAACGTATGTACAGAAGCCGATAAAAACATTTATATTTGTGACTTACGTCAAAGGAATAGAATGTTTTACACCATGTGACCACATTTTTTGATAAACCACAGTGATTTAAAAACAAAAGTATGCCATATTATTTTTCAGCTACTTCTTAAAACCTTTCTGACAGTGTTTTCTATAAATAAATTATATTTCATCCCTTTCACCGAATTTTTTCAATGATCTCTCGATATTTTTAGGAATAGCCCAGATTTAGACTACAACTCTCATTTGTGTCAACTTGCCAATATTTTTTAAAATCCAAAATAAGAAAAAATAGTGAGAGTATGTAACATTGCACCACAATAACCTTCTTCAAGATATTTTCAACAAAACATGAGTTATATCTTAAAAAAGAAAATCGTAGCCCAACCTTGGACCACTTCCTCTACTGTCTATGCTCTAAAATGAGGCAGAAATGGTTAACTGATTTTGCAGTACAATCAATGGGAAATGAGACAGCAAGAAAAAAGTTTATAAAATATTAGAATATTGTGCATTCACAAAAACAAGGAAAAAATCATTTCAGTGAAAAAAGTTAGGTCTCTAACAACATTCATTTATTAGGAGTTCATTCCTTAACACAGAGATTCATACTTGTATACTTCTTTCATTTTCTCTTTACTTCCATTTTGCCTTACAAAAAAGAATTAGACATTACTTGACATTTTGTGGTATTATGCAGTGATGTAATCAGCTAAAGCTTAATATTTCTGCTGTGAGGGTATGAAGATTTAGATACTACTTAAATGTAGACCTTCATTAAAACTTTAATTGTATTCACTAAAATTTGTCTTTGGCTTGTGCGGCATTTGTTATGTGCAGTAATAATAGTGGTTATAATTGCGTATGCCTCATTGACTGTACGCAAGTCTTTCAATATGACGACTTACGTGTCAATAACCTTCTCCAGCTATTCAACAGGGAATAGGGTAGTTAACAGTTTAACGTGGCTTCCGAACCATTCGCGTTCCTGACGTCTCATCACACACCGTTGAGGGAGACTCAAAATTTCTGGGTCTACACGCAAGCGTTGAGGCACATGGAAACCATTTTCAACACATACTCTAACTGTGGCTGCATGGTAAAGCGCATATTTGACCGCAGTCTCTGAAACAATGTATGATTGAATAAATGGTCTCCAGCATGGAAGCCATGCATTTCCGGACATAAGTTTATTAGACCATTTTTGTTCCGTATCCTCTCATCGATCAATCCCTTGAGTTTGTACACGATGGAAAAATCAACCTGCATCTTTATATATATAATTCTACTGTACGTGTGTATGTCACTGAACTCCTCCTAAACGGCTGGACCAATTTAAATGATTCTATTTTTGCATGTGTTTGGGTGGCGACCTGGATGATTTAGATTGACAAATCTGCCCGGCAGATGGCGCTGCAGTCGTTATCTAGGTTATTTATCTATACTGCAACTAAACGGCTGGATCGATTTGAATGAACTTTTGTGGTTCAAATGGCTCTAAGCACTATGGAACTTAACTTCTAAGGTCATCAGTCCCCTAGAACTTAGAACTAATTAAACCTAACTAGCCTAAGGACATCACACACATCCATGCCCGAGGCAGGATTCGAACCTGCGACCGCAGCAGTCTCGCAGTTCCAGACTGTAGCGCCCAGAACCCCTCGGCCACCCCGGCCGGCGAACTTTTGTGAATGCATTCAACTTAGGGCCTGGAAAATTAACATTCTTAAATCAGAACGGTAGGTTGTGTTGAATTTTTGTGTGCAGTATTGACGTATTATATTCAGATATAAGTTACGTGCATAGGACTTCGTTTATTTTTCGATATTTTCATTTGAGTGTATTATATTATGTGTGTTTCGTTATTTTGACATTTTAGTTTCTTTGTACAGTGTCTTTGGAAGTTTCAGGTGTCACATTTCAATGAATATTAACTGTGTTATATTCACATAAAGTTACGTACATAAAACAATACCACGTCTTCGTGGACGAGGAGGAAGTATTGGTCGGCGGACTCGGAATTCACAATAAATCGGCAGAAGATCAATTGGCGGACTGACGGACAATGAAAATTTAAGAAACCAGGCTGCAGTCAGACATGCTAATGAAAGTCAAGGGCAACGCAACGAACGCCTTCGAGCTAATGCATTGAGACAAAGACTGGCTGCACGCTGCCAGTACAACCATATCGAGCAGATGGGGGAGCGAGAAACTGTGGGTATTTTAGAACCGTTTTTACAGAATCACAACCAGTTGGTCCAGTTCAATACCGTTTGAAACAGACTGCAAAACGACAACTATACGATCGTCATCACATCAGACAAAGTACCATCTGGGCAGTGCGCAAGCCGATTAAATGCCCCGACGATTAATGAAGTTGCAGTTGTTATGGTTGGCGACGCATTGGAACGTCGAGATAAACGAATCCAACGCAGAGATAATACAGTGCGTGGCTTCGTGAACGAGCTATTTTAGCCGCAAAAATATCGATGTTGACGCTATTAACTTCAAAATACAACAGTCATTGCCCGGCAATGAGATATTGTTCAAATCGATCGACACTGTTACCGATCCTGACGAAGCAGTCAACTGTCCTGTTGAAATTTTGAATTCGCTGGATTTACCAGCAATGCCACCACATAACTTGCGATTAAAATTGGCTCACCTATCATTTTGCTTCGGAATTTAAATGCACCTTAGCTATGTCATGATACAAGATTAGTCATAAAAAAAATTATGGGCAATGTTCTTGAAGCTACAATTTTGAAAGGCGAATTTGAAGGTGAAGTTGCTCTCCTGCCACGAATCCAAATGATCCCGTCAGACTCACCCATTCCATTCAGACGTCTGCAATTTCCAATTCGCTTGGCATTTGCCATGACTATTAATAAGTCACAAGGTCAAACAATGTCGATTTGTAGGTTGGATCTAGAAAACCCGGTCTTTTCACATGGCCAATTATATGTGTGGAAACCGTCAAGTTTATTGATTTATGCTCCTCAGGAATTGACTAAAAATATTGTTCATCAACAAGCATTAAGATAAAATTAAACAGACATTATTGTTAACAACGAATTGATTTTAGAAAAATTGATGTTATTTCAAAATAAAGAATAATGAAATTATTATATTATTTGTCTTTCATTTCATACTTCGTTTAATATCTTAACCGTTTGAAATGTCATGCGGGACAACGTCTGTCGGGTCCGCTAGTGTATACATATATATATTTCGAACACTACTGTAAATTTATTCTTAATTGTTAATCTGTATTCAGAAAAGGCTAACAATTACGTTCACATACACAAACAGCGCGCTTCTTCGTCACAGGTACTAACAGTTGTGTTATTCTGTGTTCAGCTTTCGTTCGACGTAGCACATATATTTTCTCAAGGTGGAGATGAAATAAATAAGAGCACAACCACTTTCTTTGGACTGGATGAAATTTGGATGTTTATCGTCAGAAGCGCGGACTTATCCAAAACATCAATCTTCCTTGTTTATTGATTCATCATATGGTTTTTTTAACACAATATTAAATATAATACAGAGAATAACACGTGGAGCTGACAAATTGAAATATAATTTTTTAATATAATAAACTGCGTCATTCGTTGCCATCAGGAAATCGTCTTACATCCTACCATCTAATCCCGACAATCGGTTATTTTGCCGTGTCGGTCGTACTTTACAACCGCAATGTCGTTCATTCCACTTCCGTACTAGTCACGACTAGACTTAGGTTCCTGCACATTTCAGTAAGAGAGAGCGAGTCGACGAGTAGGAAGGGAGCACTGCACCATCGGCTTCAGACTCGTCTAAAGCAGAACTACAGTGGCAAGGAAGGCAGCCTGTATAGCCTGTAGCAATCTCAAAATTTCTGTGGTCTGACCAGGACACGACCACTCTGTTTCCCGGCATTTCTTTTCCCTAACTAGGATTTCCTACTCATCGCGAGCAACACCATAACCGATTCTTTCTGGGCCTCCATCCACCCCTTTACCCCACCTTCCATTCACCACAAAAAGCTGTCAATAACATTAAGATTTCGGCTCGTAATGACACTTTCTTCGCGGAATTTGTCGTAAGATGTCTTCCAGATTCCTTAAGGAACTCGTCTTGATATAAGATGACCATTTCATGAAAAACATAGATTAACTTCTTCATATAAACGAATAAATAATCTCTTTGTGGAGACTTAAATAAATAAATCTCCTCTTGGAAAAACAATAAACTTTGTCATTTGAGGAAAAGAAGTTTTAACAGATTACTCTGGAACACAACAAGATAGAAGACTCTTCTATAAAACCAATAGCAACTCATCTTGAAGAAAAAATAGAAATACCTTTAAAAAAAGGGGAAAAAACAGAACGCGAAGACTCTTCACGAAAATTATTGAAATGTTTCTCGAAAAACAGAAAGACTCCTCGAATGGTAAAAAAGAACTTCTATGGTGACCTCAGTATGTTTTGCTGGGGTAGATTTCCAGAAAATAAAACAAAAATGCTTTATATTTCGATATTGCAATCCCTGTTTTATTCCGAACTACGATGCGAAGCCCCTCGGACATGCATGCATGTCCAAATGAACGGGCACTGAGGCAACTACAGCCATTATCGCGTTACCGCCGTTATCCCGTTATCGCGATAAGCGGGAAATCCGGGTTAGAGACCCGGTCTGGCACAAATTTTCACTGTCGTCATTTCACTGTACAGCTGATGGTTGTCGATATTCGGAACTGCGAATACATTTAATGCTTTATATTTCTGTTGTAACTTGTTTCTTAATAATCAGTTTTGCTGAATTAAATTGTCTCTAACGCCCATTCTTTCTGGTCTTCAAGTAAGAGATCACACAACTGTTCTGCTTTGCAGCCGGATAGAAGAGCCAAGCCGGTCGCAATACATTTTCCAGTGGTATTGCTGAAGGTACAGTGTGGGTGGTATGGGCCGATCTTCTACGGACCCGTGCTCACGTCTTGTTTTGATCGGCGTTCAAAAATGGTTCAAATGGCTCTGAGCACTATGGGACTTAACTTCTGAGGTCACCAGTCCCCCAGAATTTAGAACTACTTAAACCTAAGTAACCTAAGGACATCACACACATCCATGCCCGAGGCAGGATTCGAAACCTGCGACCGTAGCGGTCGCGCGGTTACAGACTGTAGCGCCTAGAACCGCTCGGCCATTCCGGCCGGCTTGATCGGCGTACACGGAACGGTATTCTCGTGTGACCTATAGACCACACTTAATCTGGCGTGGGTCTCTTGTCATTGCGATTCTAAATAGTCTCTCTCGCATCAACACTTTTGTCATTGTCAACGTTATACCAGTGTCACCTGACATTGATGCAAAGAAAAGACTGACATGTTATATTAATCCACAAACGCTGTTCCCCGCAAGACTTCGGACGCAGCGTGCATTCGCACTACTGAAGCTACCATTACCGCTAAGGGGCATGAGGTGACAAAAGTCATGGGAAAGCCATATGCACATCTGCAAACGGCGGTTGTATCGCATACAAGTACTTGTCCTTTCCTTTCCTGTTCCACTCGCAAACAGATCGAGGGAAAAACGCCTCTTTATATGCATCCGTCTGAGCCTAAATATCTCGTGTCTTATCTTCGTGGACCTTTCTCAAAAAGAACATCGCCTTCTCTCCAGGGATTCCCATCTGAGTTCCCGAAGCATCCCCGTAACACTTCCGTGTTGTTCGAACCTACCGGTAACAGATCTAGCAACCCGCCTCTGAACTGCTTCGATGTCTTCCTTTAATCCGACCTGGTACGGACCCCAACAACCGATAAGTACTCAAGAAAAGGTCGCACCAGCTTCCTATATGCGGTCTCCTTTACATGTGAACCACTCTTTCATAAAATTCTCCCAATAAACTGAAGTCGACCCTTCCCCTTCCCTACCTCAGTTCTCACACACTCGTTCCACCTCATATCGCTTTGCAACGTTACGCCCAGTCATTTAAACGTGTTCACTGTGTCAAGCAGGACACTAGTAGTACTGTATCCGAACATTACACGTTTGATATTCCTACTCATCAGCATTAACCTACAATTGTTCCGCATTTTGAGCTAGTTGCCATTTATCACACCAACTGAAAATTTTGTCCAAGTAGCCTCGTATCTTTCTAGAGTCTTCATCTTCGATACCTTACCGTACACCACAGCATCATCAGCAAACAACCGCAGATTACTGCCCATCCTGACGCCAAATCATTGATGTACATGGAGAACAACAGCGGTCCTATCACACTGCCCTGGGCACTGCTGACGATACCCTTGTCTCTGACGAACACTCGCTGTCGAGGACAACATACTGGGTTCTATATCTTCAGAAGTATTCGAACCACTCACACATATGTGAAATTATTCCATTCGCTCGTACCTTCGTTAACAGCCTGGAATTTGTCACAGAGTCAAATGCTTTCTGCTGCCCTTAATCCATAGTTCGCAGTACATCAAGTGAGAAAAGGGCAAGCTGAGTTTCGCACCAGTGTTGCTTTCTGAAACCATGCTGACTCGTGGACATGAGCTTCTCAGTCTCACGAAACTTTAATGTATTAGAACTGAGAATATGTTCAGGGTTCTGCAGCTAACATAAGTTAGGGATCTACATCTACAGCTACGTGATTACTCTGCTATTCACAATAAAGTCTCTGGCACCTTCAAGCCGTCTCTCTACCGTTCCACTCTAGAACGGCGCGCGGGAAAAACGAGAACATAAATTTTTTTGTGCGAGCCCTGGTTTTTCTTATTTTATCGTGATGATAATTTCTCCCTATGTAGGTGGGTGCCAACAGAATGTTTCCGCAATCGGAGGAGAAAATTGGTGATTGAAATTTCATGAGAAGATCCCGTCGCAACGAAAAACGCCTTTGTTTCAATGACAGCCACTCAGATTTACTGCGGACTGATGCGGATCCCGCACCGCACAGCAATACTCCTGAATAGGGCGGACAAGCGTGGTGTAAGCAGTCTCTTTAGTAGACCTGTTACACCTTCTTAGTGTTCCGCCAATGAATCGCAATTTTAGGTTGGCTCTACCTACAACGTTATCTATGTGATCGTTCCCATTTAGGGTATTTGTAATTGTAATCCCTAAGTATTTAGCTGAATTTACAGCCATTAGATTTGTGTGACTTAACGCGTAATCGAAATTTTGCGGATGTTTCCAGAATGAAATTTTCACTCTGTAGCGCATTGTGCGCTGATATAAAACCTCTTGGCAGATTAAAACTGTGTGCCGGACCGAGACTCGAACTCGGGACCTTTGTCTTTGAAGTTAAAAATATTGGTCTGTAATTTGGCGGGTCCGTTCTTTTACCCTTCTTATATTTTGAAGTCACCTGCGCTTTTTTCCAGTCGCTTGAAAATTCGTGCTGGGAGAGATTCACGATAAATGCAAGCTATGAAAGGAGCCAGTACCGTAGAGTACTCGTTGTAAAATTGAAAGGGGTTCCATCCTGACCTGGTGATTTATTTGCCTTCAAATCTTTCAATTGTTTCTCTCCCCCAGTTATACTTATTACTATGTCGTCCATAAGGGAGTCTGACCGATCGTCAAATTACGGTTTGTTTGTACGATTCTCCTGTGTGAACGATTTCTTGAACTCACAACTACACAGAATACTGTTCTGACCACGCCCGAAACTTGTAACGTATTGAGGAAATTGTACAGGTATCGTATGTAGTCAGATATAACAGCGCAAGCTGCAGACTTTGCCAGCATTTGCATTTGTGTTCAGGCATGCATTTCTTGCTGTGTTACCATATTTTTGTCCAACCCCTGTGTTATCTAGAGATTACGCACGTTTCAGTTTTGGTGAAGATGCCACAATTTCGTTGAAGATCTTTGTCGTTACTAACTGTTCGGATGTCACACTTAGGATCATGTCTACGCCATTCCCGAGTTTCTATTTTCGTTCAGATTGATCGAGATGACTGTGGCAAGGAGAGAATATGTTTAATTTCAGATTGTGAACAGAGTCTTCCTTATAAATGGGACGTCACGTTCTTATTTCCGACACTACTCGGGACTGAGACCATTATTTCGTTTTGTTGTTTCATTTGACTAGTATGTTTTGCGTGCCTTGTTTGAACTTCAGCGGATGTGTCCATTGATTGGATTTTGCGTCCGACTCGGTAGTCGCATAAGATGCCGTGGCAACCTACCTCTGAGTGTACTCATTACACTGTTAGAGCTTACAAAAGGTTTACTCAGTAGTAACATTTGGAGTAATGGCTGCAATATTTCAATATTTCATGAGGCAGTGGAGTCATAACAGTTATGAAACGTCCCCTTGGAAAATTTATACATGACTGTGCTTAAACTGAAACACTTTTTTTTTTTTTTTTTTTTTTTTTTTTTTAGCGCAACGCAATCTGACTTTCAGTAATCCCTACAAGAGAATGGCCCTGACTAACATTAACCTATACCTTTCACAAATCAGTTACCTCACCAAAATCTTCGTTACTCGAACTACTGCAAATGAAAGATTTTAATAGAGAACAAACAATGTATTTACCTTAATAGTCATAATATATGTATCAGTTCATGACATCGAGTCTTACAAATTTCAAAACTCCGCCATCTCTCTCCCCACATCCACCACTGCTGGCGGCTCACCTCCAACTGCGCAACGCTACGCGCTGTTAGCATCCAGCTGCCGCTGCCCAACACTACAATGGCAGACAACAATGCAAACCAGCCACAGACTGCACACGGCACAGCCAGTGATTTTCATACAGAGCGCTACGTGGCGGCGGCGTTACCAATAAAAAAAACCTAAACAGCCTACTTACACAGTCATCAAAAATAACATTAAACTGAAATCAGAACATACAAATACACTTGTCTATGTCGTCCAGAAAATTGCATCGATCAACAAAATATCGTCCAAACGGCGATGGTCTCATTTATTTAAAAAATTGTTGCAAAAGTCTATCATTAATAGCCTAAAATGCGACATATCGCCCAATATGGTCACCCTGCGCTGGCCTTCTGCTTCACTGTAACGAAGTTAATTGTTTCTTAGGTTATTATTTAGTTACTGTTGTAGAACTCAAGGATGAGCTCCACTCTGGCCAAGTTGGTTATTCTACATGAAAATATTTGAAATACATAAAGCTGCACTTGAAATTTTATATTTTTTTCTCGGAAATGGCTGGCTAGTGAGCTTTGCCACTCCTATGAATTGTCACCCTTCACGTGTACCCAAATTTACCTAGGCTTATCCCTAATGAATTACTCAGGTCGTGCCTTTCCCCTTGTAAGATTTTAACTTAATCTTTTAATGTAACCTACCTATATAATGAAAACACAAATTCTGATATATGGTCATGTTTCGTTGTTATATTGATTGGGCGGATACGAACACTGGTCGATGTTACTACAATTTAGAATTTCAATCCAGGCTTACTTCAAAACAAGGCGAAATTGCATCTGTGCAGCGCACTTGATACTCAAAATAGATATTAAGTAATGGCTGTTTTTAGCTGACTTTGGAAGAAGGTATATTTAAACAATTTGTTTGTAGTGTGGATGAAATGCTTAATGCCATTTCGCTTTTGAAGAATTGAAATAAGGAATTAAATGATTAGTGTTGCTCGCAATACTTCCGGTGATTGGAGATACTACAGAGACCCTGTTTCTATCTCGGTACAGTTGAAGTAAGGATGTAAAATATTGAATGGGCTGGCTTCACAAACTGGAACTCACACACGTTATATCGAACATACTGAAAATCTACTTCTAGTAGCTAACTGGGTCGGGAACTGTCTTGTGAGATTATCGATGAAATATCCCTAGTTGAGTAACTTCGAGTTAGTCTCCTCACTTTTTTATGTGGTTGGAGTTGCTTGCCTTGATATGATTGAACAGGGGTTTCAAGTCATCACTGTCGCTCTGATAGGTCTATTCCACTCCACTTGATCCTTCCTGCTAAAATCATTCGGTATTTTTTTTTCTACGTGAAAGGCATCTATTTAGTTTACACAAGCTACTAACCTCGATTCCATTCTGTTCTGTGCCGGAATAGCCCAGCCGCAGCAATGTAGCACCTAAATTTTTCCTTGTATGGCCAAATATTGGACTGAGACTGGAGAAAAAGGAAGCTAATTAGCTCAAACCTGTCCTTGGGTGATCTATTTTCAGCTACACGGAAATCTTTACACAAATGCACATTTAGTATTATTATGAAACTGTTCACCGACTACTCTGCTTTACAAGAGTTTAAGCCTCATACAGTTTCGTGACTCTTCCTCTGCTGTTTTTCATCAACTTACTTAGATCTGAAATTCTTTTCACTTCACTTACAGTCATACTCAAGTATGAATAATATTAACAAAGCATTTATGGTATTAGAAAATTTCAAATGTGTCTAGTATAAGCTCAAAAATTTGGGGGGGGGAGGGGGAGGGGCGGGACTTTACAATCATTTGCCTCTCAATTTGTGCTTTTTCATATGCAGTACTCAGCAATGCACATCAGTGAATGTCTGCTGATGTTCTTAAATAATTTAACTTTAATAAATAGGAATAAGAATGAAAGAGGTCAGAAGTTAGTACTGTCATGCTGTTCAAATACTGTAGATGAGGTTGAAATGCTATGCAAAGTGGATACAATGTCAGTTTTAGCACAAAGGTATATTTATAAGGGACAGAAAAAATATCTGTTACTTTAATGAGGCACTTGCTCTTCCTGGACTGTGGTTTTGATCATTTCTTTCAAAGATACCATTTATAAGTATTTGCCCTGTACCTAAGCAAATGTATCAGAGAGCCAAGGAGTTTATTGTTAACAACTGTTCACAATATCTGGGCCTACAGCATACTCTTCAGTATGCTGTGATCCTTAGTCTACATCCATGCATAAGTTAGTACTATGGAGTAAATTAGATTCATGGAACTGTATGTTCAGTAATGATATAAGTAGCATCGTCGAATTTCTGCATTCCATTCTTTTCCACATCTTCGTCTGAGGCAATATCATGCTGAGATGCGCTCTCCCCTCCCTCCCTCCCCTCTTGCGTGCGGGCCTGAACACGTGTTTCGCCTGCGTATACGTATTATTTCCTACTAAGCGTTTCACTTGTCACTGACTGCGTGCCGCGCCACGACCTGTTGCAGCTGCCGCTGTCGTAGTTATTCTTGGCGCAGTATTCTACTTTAGTGTTACGTGTTACGGAGAAGGCCACATTTTGCACTATTATTGTGTTCGATTACAGGTCCTTCTATAATGGTAGCATGCGGACTATTTTATACAGTCGTTGCTGTCGTGGGCTATAGCTCTGATGTGTTATGCCGTTGTACGTCACTAACCCCTTGCCTGCTTTACGCTCTGACACTGGATGTGGCATTAGTATTTCTTTATTTGTCATATCCAGTTCTTCTGCTGAGCATCTGTCAGCATCAAAGTTTGTTTCTCCCGCAACTAGTGGCAGCTGATAGATGATGTGCTGACATCACGGTTACAGATAGTCTGCGTAAACCAGTCATGTTGGCCACTGATGCAGCGTGTATATGGTTCGTGATAACCCCTTCAGCATCAACTAAGGCCTGAAGATGGCGCACTGAAGCGCCGAAACTGGTAGCCGCCCCGCGGAGTGACCTCGCGGTTAGAGGCGCCCTGTCACGGATTGCGCGTCTCCTCCCGCCGGAGGTTCGAGACCTCCCTCGGGCATGTGTTGTTTGTAGTATAAGTTACTTTAAGTAGTGTGTAGATCTAGGGACCGAGGACCTCAGCAGTTTGGCCCCTTAGGAATTCACACGCATTTGAACATTTGAACTGGTAGCCACACAATAAAAAAGATCATAAGGACGGCTGTAGGCGTTTCAGTTTCTTACAACAGTGAACAGCCATAGTGTCCAAGACCTCCAGCCAAAAGGGTGAACATATAAAAACTTAGGTCCATGGCTCCATGGGGTCTGCACCACACCCGAACCATGCCGTCAGCTCTTACCAACTGAAATCGGGACTCATCTGACCAGGGGACGGTTTTACAGTCGTCTAGGTTCCAATCGATATGGCCACGAGCCCAGGAGACGTGCTGCAGGCGACGCTGTGCTGTTAGCAAAGGTACTAGCCTCTGCTGTCTGCTTCCGTACCCCATTAATGCCAAATTTCGCCGCACTGTCCAAACGGATACGTTCGTCGTACATCCTACTTTGATGTCTGCGGTTATTGCACGCAGTGCTGCTCTCGGTCGTTAAGTGGAGACCGTCGGCCACTGCGTTGTCCATGGTGAGAGGTAATGCCTGAAATCTGGTGTTCGCGGCACACTCTTGACATTTTAGGTCTCGGAATATTGAATTCCCTAACGATTTCCGAAACGGGATGCGGCCATAATCACATCGGAAACTTTTTCACACGAATCATCTGGGTAAAAATGACAGATCTGCCAATTTTTGTCTGCCTATAACGGACACGAAATACCAGTTCTTGGTGTGTGCTGTTTGCCAGCAACTTTTTGTGCTGTCAAAAAATTAGTTTCGTTTCTGCATCTACATCTACGTAATTACTCTGCACAATAAAGGGCTTGCCAGAGGGTTCAATGAACCACCTTCAAGCTGTCTCTCTACCGTTCCACTCTCGAACGGCACACGGGAAAAACAAGCACTTAAATTTGTCTGTGCGAGCCCTGATTTCTCTTATTTTATCGTGATGATCATTTCTCCCAATGTAGGTCGGAGACAACAGAGTGTTTTCGCAATCGGAGGACAAAGCTGGTGATTGAAATTTCATGAGAAGATCCCGTCGCAACAATAAAGCGTCTTATTTTTAATGATTGCCACTCCAATTCACGTATCATGTCTATGGCACTATCTCCCCTATTTCGCGATAATACAAAACGAGCTGCCCTTCTTTGTACTTTTGGATGTCATTCGTCAGTCCAATCTGATGCGGATCCCACACCGCACAGCAATACTCCAGAATAGGGCGGACAAGCGTGGTGTAAGCAGTCTCTTTAGTAGACTTGTTGCACCTTCTAAGTGTTCTGCCAATGAATCGAAGTCTTTGGTTTGATCTACCCACAACATTGTCTATGTGATCGTTCCAATTTAGGTTATTTGTAATTGTAATCCCTAAGTATTTAGCTGAATTTACAGCCTTCAGAATTGTGTGACTTATCGCGTAATCGAAATTTAGCTGATTTCTTTTAGTACTCATGTGAATAACTTCACACTTTTCTTTATTCAGGGTCAATTACCCCTTTTCGTACCATACAGATATCTTATCTAAATAATTTTGTAAGTCGTTTTGGTGACCTGATGACTTTAAAAGACGGTAAATGACAGCATTATCTGCGAACAATCTAAGACGGCTACTCAGATTTCTTCTATGTCCTTAATATAGATCAGGAACAATAGAGGACCTATAACGCCGGATATTACTTCTGTTTTACTCGGTGACTTTCCGTCTATTACTACGAACTGTGACCTTTCTGACAGGAAATCACGAATCCAGTCGCACAACTGAGGCGATACTCCGTAGTCACGCCGTTTGGTTAGAAGACGCTTCTGAGGAATGGAAATCTAAAAACATGGAATCCCCTGTCGGTAGCACTTACTACTTCATGAGTATAAAGTGCTCGTTGTGTTTCACAAGAACGATATTTTCTGAATCCGTGCTGACTATGTGTCAATAAATCGTTTACTTCGATGTACTTCATAATGTTCGAATACAGTATATGTTCCCAAACCCTACTACAAATCGACGTTAGTGATATAGAGCTGTAATTCAGCGGATTACTCCTACTTCCCTTTTTGGGTATTGGTGAGACTTGAGCAATTTTCCAGTCTTTAGGTACGGATCTTTCTATGAGCGAGTGGTTGTATATAATTACTAAATATGGAGCTATTTTATCAGCATACTCTAAGAGGAACCTGACTGGTATGCAACGTGGACCGGAGGCCTTGCCTTTATTAAGTGATTCAAGCTGCTTTGTTACACTGAGGATATCTACTTCTATGTTTCTCATCTTGGCAGTTGTTCTTGATTGGAATTCTGGAATATTTACTTCGTCTTCTTTGGTGAAGGAATTTCAGAAAACCGTGTTTAACAACTCTGCTGTAGTGGCACTGTCATCAGTGACTTCACCGTTGTTATCGCACAGTGAAGATATTGATTGCGTCTTGTCACTGGTGTGCTTTATGTATGACCAGAATCGCTTTGGGTTTTCTGCCAGATTTCGAGTCAGAATTTCGTTGTGGAAATTATTAAAAGCATCTCGCATTGAAGTACGCGCTATATTTCGAATTTCTGTAAAACTTTGCCAGTCTTGGGGATTTTGCGTTCTTTTAAATTTGGCATGCTTTTTTCGCTGCTTCTGCAACAACGATCTGACCCGTCTTGTGTACCATGGGGGACCAGGACCAAATGGTTCAAATGGCTCTGAGCACTATTGGACTATAGTCATCAGTCCCCTAGATCAGTACCATGACTTATTAATTTGTGTGGTATACATCTCTCAACTGCTGTCGCTACTATCTCTTTGAAAACATTCCACAACTTTTCTACACTCACATGATCAGATTGTGTACTCAGTTCTAGAAAGAGTGCAAATATTTGTGATTTCGACTTTCTGGAGTTGTTCAACCTGTGCATACAACAATGTGATATACATCGGTGTCTCAGTGCCTCACACTAACGTTTCTGTCTAGTGCAATAAGTGCAGTAAACTGTTTGAACCAGATTTATAAATGGCTAAGCATTTTGAAGCACAGATTACTGTAAAGGACAACGTGCAGCCACGAGTTTTTCAGGCAGGGTCTGTTCCAAATGCAATACGTGAGAGAGCTCAGGAACTGCAAAGATGGAAAGTTAATGGGGTTATCCAACCTGTTTCTGCAGTTCAATGGTAATTCTCGACTTAAACCATAACGTCAGCTCTTACCAACTGAAATCGGAACTCATCTGACCAGGTGACGGTTTTCCAGTCGTCTAGGGCCCAATCGATATGGTCACGAGCTCAGGAGAGGCGCTGCAGTCTGCGGTGGTTGGTTCTAAAAAAAGCCATCAGGAGGTCTATGACTGTGTGCTCATTTTAATGCCATTGTAAACCCACAAACTGTCAATGATTCATTTCCTCTCCCACGACCAGAGGAAATAATGGACAGATACTTTTCCAAGACTGAGATACATGAGACATACTTTCAGTTGCTGCTGGATGATCAGTTCGAGCAATATTTTGTGATCAACACTCACCTGAGTTTGTTCCAGTTTCAAAGACTACGGTTTGGAAGTACTTCAGCTTCCACTATTTTTCAACAGTTCCTTGAACAGTTAACAGCAAAAGTCCCTTGTTGTAGAAACTATCTGGATGATAGCGTTGTTGCGGGTCATATGCCTGCTGGACATTTGGCAAATTTAGACTGTTTGTTTCAAGTTCTTTCCGTGGCTGACTTAAAGTGCAACAAAGAAAAGTGCTCCTTTTTCAACGAAGTATTTGAGTATTTAGGACATGTCATAACTGCCCAGAGTATTGAGCTTGTTAATTCGCACTTGTCTCAGATTAAATATCTACCAGCACCCTGTAACATTAAGGAGCTCCAAGATGCCATTGGGAAGTTTAACTATTACATTGAATTCATTGTAAATGCTGCACAAATTGCTTTTCTACTGAACCGACCGCACCAGAGAGGTCTGTTCCCAAGAATGTCAGTACACATTTCAGCAATTAAAGAACACAGTATTAAGTCATCGTCGTTTGATTAACTTTGATCCAGCTAAGACTGTTGTGTTAGCTATGGATGCATCTTCTTAGGGGACTGGAGCTGTGCTCTCCCATAGAATTGTTTCTTTTGATACTCCTATAGCTTTTGTTCCAAAAACTTCAAACAAAGCGCAGTGTAATTACAGTCAGCTTGAAAAACAAGTGCTCATCATTATCTATGGTGTTACCACATTCAGCCAATACTTGCATGGCAGGTAGTTATATTTTGTTACAGACCACAGGTCTTTGACGTCATTGTTCAATCTCTCCAAACCTGTCCTACCATGGACAGCGCAAAAATTGCAATGTTGGGTTCTGATATTGTTTAATTATCAGTACAAGCTGGTTTACAGGTCTACTGCACAATAGTGACTGCTGACTTGTTGTCTCGGTTACCGTTCAGTACTGACACAGTGTTTGATGCACCTGAGGAATCATGTTATCAAATCTATACTCAGGATTTCGAAATTCTTGAAAATTTTCCTCCCAGTTTTTGGTGTATTGCTGGAACAACTGCTTCTGACCCATCATAGCAGTTTATTTTGTAATATGTGCACCATGGGTCACCACATAGCTTGAAAGAAATTCCCTCTCAGTGGTGTATCATTATTTTAGCCATCGTCACATGCTATCTGCACAGTCAAGTGTTCTACTGTTGCATACACAGAATGACGATTCACGAGTTGTAATTCCTCACTGCCTCCAACAAGATGTTTTGTCTCTATTGCATTAAGGTCATTGAAGCATAGTCTGCACGAAGCATCTTGCCTGATGTTATTGTACTGGGCAGGTAATGGACGGTTATATTGAGCAAATGCCCTCTCGTTGCAATGTTTGTGCAGAACATCAATCAGCTCCGCCACAAGGATTTTTGAGTGGCCTTGTTCATCTGGCCAGTGTCAAAAATGGTTCAAATGGTTCTGAGCACTATGGGACTTGACATCTGAGGACATCAGTCCCCTAGAACTTAAAACCACTTAAACCTAACTAACCTAAGGACATCACACACATCCATGCCCGAGGCAGAATTCGAACCTGCGACCGAAGCGGTCGCGCGGTTCCAGACTCAGGCGCCTAGAACCGCTCGTCCACACCGGCCGGCCTGGACAGTGTCAATGCAATCATATTGATTTCGTGGTTCCATTATGGAACATACGATGGTTGTTGGTGGTCAAAGCATTCACTAAATTTTCTTTCATTGTCCCCATGACATCCACCACTAGTGCTTGTACGGTATCAGCTTTGTCGCTGGTAGAATTATTACACGGTCGTCGCCACTGTGCCCTGGGGCATCTTCGGTGGCTGCAACGAAAACAGTTCGTCCCACTGGGACAGACAAAGTTTCAGCCACAAGATGAAGTCTTCTTTACAGTTTCTAGTAGGAAACAGTGTACGGTGGACAGTGTTGTAACAAAAGCCCCAGGATGTGCTTCTTACATTGTACACGCTTCTGCTTGGCTGCATTGACTTCACCAGAAGCAGCTGCAGCGCTATTGCAAGTACGTTAGTGATCCTGCCACATACTTTTTGCCCACAGGCCCAGCATGCTGCAGGTTCTCCGTCTCTCCGCCAGCTGCGTCCTGCACCATTCAGAGTGGTACCCATGGAGTTCGATGTTGCAGTGCTGCTGCGGCGGTCATCTTCACCTCTCCGTCAGTCATGGCTGGCAGCGTTCAGAGGGATGTCCATGGAGGCCGATGCCGCACCACCGCATCCACAACCGCTGCGGCTGCCGCCGACACCTTTGCTGACGTCGGCATCTGTTCCGCAGCCTTAGCCGATGTCTGTGGAGATGCCGTCCCCAGACAGCCATCACACCACTCCAGAAGACCCCCTTCTTGTCCGCCCTACCACAGCCGCTGCATCATTAGGTGCAGGCGTGCACCCTGTGGCGGTTTTACAGCCAGTGCTCCCGCTCACTTGCAGGGTGGATACAAGGGTGCTGACTGCGAGCTGCCATCGGCTGTAGTTGTGCTCCCTGTCTCCTCACCGACATCCACATTCAGGCCTCCCCCCCCCCCCCCCCATCCCACCATGTCGTCACATGACACAGCACTATATGATGTCAGTGTGGAAGTTTAGAGGGCAGGAATGTGATGTCATTCGAAGAGCGAAATGCTAAGGCAATGTTGGTATCTGAAACGAAATTACAAGTAAACATAGTCGCTGCCAGAAGTAACAACAAACGAGAGTCATTGATGCAAACTCACCCAGAAGTTCCTATAAGACACCGCACTGGCACACTAACTTACATCTGAGCGGAGTGCCGCTCGCCCCTTTGAGCAATCATCACCAAAGATCGTATCTCTACTGACTCAGCTGTACATAATTTGCATTAGACATAATTCTGCGTAAATGTTTATGGTCAACTGCATTCTATGAGAAAAGACTAGTAACTGATACATTAATGTTCTGTGACAGTAATACATACTTATGACATGACTGTGGACACCGATTGTAATAAAGTTAAGTATTTTGTTTTTCATGTTACAATAAAGTGATCTAACACTTTATTCATTATAATATTATCTCAGCCTCCTCCACGAGCAAAGCTAATAAGCCACCACCGTACCAATGAGTGCTATTTCATCCGGTATAACAAATAATAGTAACTTCATAACCCAGCCCTGTGAAATTGAGATTTACGTAACACCTTCTCGAGAGCTTTATAATAGGTGTGAGACGAGCTGGCCTACCTCACTCAACAGCAGCTGTGTCAAGTCGCCACACACACACACACACACACACACACACACACACACACACACACACACACAGAGAGAGAGAGAGAGAGAGAGAGAGAGAGAGAGAGAGAGAGAGAGAAAGAGATATAGCCTGCAACCCCACTAGAGTCGATCAGCACGTGTAAATTATTACTGGAAATGTAGTCAACCAAAAAAAGTTGTTTCGAAAATAATAACGTTAATAATAATAATAATAAACATGTTACACATTGTCTTGATTCTACGACGGTATTCAATGACGGACCGACGTCCATTTCCTCCCACCATTAATAAATTCTCCGTTAACACCTACATCACTATTAAAGCAACAGGATAAACATTTTTATCGCCACAGTACTGCTGCGACTCATACAATATTTTGCCCTTATTCTTAACACTACCAAAGAAAACCGCTGGGAAGGTAGTGCTTTTTCCAGACATTGTAACTTCAAATAGCCATGTATTGGAGCGCTGATCGAAAAATGTCGGAATCGAGACCATCTACTACAGTATGGGACATACAGGTAGGTAGGAACATCCGTAGACTACGAGGTGCCACACTAAAGTAATGAGACTGATGTGAAAAAAAATTGCTTACCGTTTTAGTCAAGCTTAGTGTTGTCTCCTTCAAAGCAGTTCCCTTCTGATTGCACACACTTTTTCCTGCGCTTCTACCATTGATGGTAACATTTCTGGAACTCATCTTCTGTAATATCTTCAAAGACCCTTGTCACAGCTTTTTGAACAGCTTGTGTTGTTGGAAAATGGTGTCCCTTGACCGCCGTTTTGACTCTTAGAAATAGAAAAAAGGCGCACGGAGCAATATCTGGTGAGTAAGGTGGCTGTGGCAGTACTGAAATTTGTTTTGAGGTTTAAAATTGCTGTACTGACAGAGCAGTATGGAATGCGCATTATCGTGATGCAGAATCCAATTATCAGCTGTGTTGGCGCGGACACGAAGAACTATTTTACGAAGTCTTTATAAAAAAAATTTGTTAGTAACATTGGTTAACTGTTTGTCCAGTAAGCACCCACTCTCTCTGAACAATTCCCTTGGAATCAAAGAAGCACACAAGCACGCATTTCACTTTTGAGTTTGACATGCGAGCTTTTTTGGTCTGGGTGATCCCTTTGAGCACCATTCCGAGCTTTGGCGTTTTGTCTCTGGATCGTATGGGAAAAACACACACACACACACACACACACACACACACACACACACACACACACACAACAATTCTGGATTGATTTCCGATTGCTCTAACAGATCGGCTGTCACATTTTTCCGTGTTTCTAGCTGTTTTGGTGTGACATTTTTGCGGACCATTTTTGCACAAATCTTTCTCATACCAAGACCTTCAGTTATCATTAGATGAACTGTTTCTCGATTGATGTTTAGTTCTTCTGCAATCATTTTCACGGATAATCTTTGATCAGATCGTACGAGTTCACACACCCTGGCAAAGTTGACATCTTGTCCATGAGGCTGATGGTCGTCCATTGCGGTCTTCATAATCAATATTCGTTCTGCCTTCACTAAACATTTTATGACAACGAAAAACTTGAGCTCTTGACATGACCTCCTCTCCAAAAGCCTTCTGAAGCTTACTGTAAATTGCCGCCGCGTTTTCACCCAATTTAACGCAAAAAGAAATGGCATACCGTTGTGCAATATTATACAGTTCCATTTCCGTGACGAGAAACACAAACACGTGTTAACTTATTACAACACATCAGTTGCATCGATGTGCCACTTAGACTAGAAGCAGCTTACAGACCAAGGTCAAAAACATTGTGCCTACGCAAGCGTGCAGAGTTGCCACATCTTGCTAAGAAAATCAGTCTCATTACTTTGTTGTCGCACCTCGTATATTGGTATATCACACGCGGGTTGCAGTGTTACGCAGTAGTATATATTATAATCAGACAGAAAAAAAAGCAACACCATGAAGGAGTTGTGCGGCTGGAACGAAAGTTAGTAGACATGTTCCTACACCTGTAAGTTGATGTCTGTTCAGATTTAGCGCCAGTCGCATAAGAGTGCTGCTAGTAGCGCCACTATGAGATGCAAATCAGGTTTGCTTTCAATACACACTGAAACGATCTTGAGCGTTAGTTGCCTTTGAGATTGGATGTGGTGAGTTCATTTTGGTCAAGAATGCCTTTAAGGCGGCAAAAGACGCGGTTGTCAACGTCTCACTGAGTTTGAACGGGGTCGTGTAATAGGACTACCAGAATCTGGATGTTCCTTCTGCGATACTACAGAAAGACTTGGCAGAAAAATAGCCACTGTACATGAGGCTAGCAGCAGTGGTCACGAGAATGTACTGCCTCAAGAAGACCAGGCTCGGGATGGCCACGTGGCACTACTGAGAGGAACGGCCATCGTTTGCGGCGAATGGCTTGTGTTGTATTGTACTGCATCTGCAGCAGCAATTTGAGCAGCTATTGGCACCGCAGTGGCACAACGAACTTTTACAAATTGGTTACGTCAAAGACAGCTCCGAGCCAGACGCCCTGTAGCGTGCGTCCCACTGTCCGCAAACCACCACCAATTGCGACTTTACTGGTGTGAAGCGAGAGCTCATTGGAGGGCAGTATGGAGGTCTGTTGCGTTTCCTTATGAAAGATTGTTCTGCCTCGATGCGAGTGATCGCTGTGTGTTGGTTAGAAGGAGGCCAGTTGAGGAACTGGACCCAGCCTATCTGCATACTGGAGTTATGATCTGATGGTCTGGGGTGCGATTTCGTACGACAGCGGGAGGGGACGGGAAGGGGGGGGGGGGGGGCGAACCGGGGTGTCTGTCCCGGGCGGCAATTTTTGGGGGAGCCAAATTCTTGTTCTTGACGAAAAAAAAAAACCTTATTTCACAAGGTGCCTAGCAACCAGCGCAAGTTGGTCTATTGATTATTCATTTGATTTTTAAACGGGTCCCAGTTGGTTTTAGAACATTTTTGAACACATTCTAAGTTGATTTCTGAACGAATCATTAGTTGATTTTTGAATGAGTGCATAATGTACGTGATGTCTCTGCCAGGGGAATCGCTGTTGTGTCAAGAAATAAAACACTTTCCTGGAGACAAAAGGAGACGGTGCTATCGAGCTGAGCCGAATAAACCCGGACGGCTGAATACCAAGCGCTGTTTGTTTATTTGGCTGGTTGGCTGTGCGAATGATCATTGTTGTTATAATTATTAGCAAAATCCATAGATTCAGACTACCAGAGTGGAAATAAAAGACTAACAGGAATAACAGTTAAGAAAGATTACATATTATCTTCTCGGTGTATCCAAGAAAATGAAATTTTCACAGAAAATTTTTGCCAGGTCTCGTCACTACCAACTGCACAGTCCCCGAATAGCAGTTGCTCTACGTTCTATTCTCGGAATAGCGCGGAAAACGCGTTGTACGAAAACGTAATAACGCCTAACCGGAGAATAAATGCGGGATAACTGAAGCTGTGATTTTGGCAGTGTTAGTGAAGTTAACCGGAGAATAACTTTCGACAATGGCAGGAGCAGTTACAGAATTAGTGATGAAAATATTGGCTGATAGAACGCGGAAGGAGAAGCGGGGACATCACACAAATTATATGGAAGAATATGACGATTCCAAATTCATATAAAAAATTCATACTAGTACTTTCCGATCTCGTGCTTGAGAGACTGGAGATTTCCTACCATGAAACGTTTTGCTTGTAGTAGCCTTAAAAGGAATTTGATATTGGTACTTCGTGAATTATGTTCTGTAGTGTTATTTATGTAAATGAGGTACATAAAAATGACCATTTGCGCCAAAATAGTGTCGCTTATCTTGCGTGTGTTACAATTGCTGCGCTATTAGAAAGGCCTATTTCGTTTTATCTAGCAGACAGTGCAAAATAGGTGTAATAAAATCGAGAAACCACACCAGTCTTGAGTATTATACGTATTAACAGGTTTTCAGTAGTAGACAACGACATTTCTATTTTTCATGTGGCAAAGCGTTCGACGAACTTTGATGAGATAATAGATTCTTTCGCAGAAAGGAAAGCACGCCGTGTAAAGCTGTACAAGATTAGAGAGAAAAAAATGCTGGGACCTAAGGATTTAAGAAGTATCCCACTCAGTATTAATTGTGAGTTTTTTTAAAGGGGGGGGGGGGGGGGGTAGGATGTCGAACCGGCCGACTGGGAGCAGTGGGGGCACCACAGGACATTTTAATTCTGTCCTGAATATAGATTTGATCGCTTTCATTACAAAATATACATGTCTGAATTCGACAGAGCGAAATACAGTAACGTGCTATCGAAGAATGTTGCGTGAGGAGGCGTGGCACTGCATTTTGGCACACTTAAGACAGAATAACGTTCTTACATTTGCTCTAACTTATATGTTTTTATATATCAAATTTTTCATAAAGATGTTCGCTACAAAATGGACATATTTTTGAAAAATCGATTTTTATCTCAATAGCTCGAAGGGTGGAGGGCGACACTATCAGGTTTTTTCCTCGGTGCTGTCATTCATGACCAGCATTCCAGCGAGTGTTTTCCAACAGGATAACAATCGCCCACATACCACTGTCGTAACCAAAAGTGCTCTACAGAGTGTCGACATGCTGCCTTGGCCTGCTCGGTTACGAGATCTGTCTCCAGCTGAGCACATACGGGAAATCATCAGATGACAAGTTCAGCGTCATCCACAACCAGCATTAACCGTCCGATCGAGTGCAGCAGGCATAGAACACCATCCCACAAACTGACATCTGACACTTGTTCAGCACAATGCATGCTTGCATTCAACATTCTGGCGATTACACTGGTTATTAATGTACCAGCATTTCACATTGTCAGGGGCAAAAGTTATGGACAGAGAGAGAGAGAATATGCACATCAAAAGACGCGCGGCCCACAACCTGTTCATCAGTTTGTGTCCATCATGACTGTCTCCATTTAGGATGGCGCTCTGCCGGTAAAGCTCTCTTACAAAAATGGAGACTGTGTGCCATTAGCCCTGTAGAGGTTCCCAGCACTCAAAGTATGAATAAGGCATTGGTCCTATGTCTGCTAAGGGTCTGGAGAAAATGATTGTAAAATGCGAAAAGCCAGCTTCTTTTGAAGTGCATTGCGGCAGAGAGATGAAAACAGTTGATCCGACGTCTGTCGAAGATGTGCTGCACACAGCATTGTACAAAGGGTCTAGCGATGGTGTGCAAACATGCAGCGTACCAGGAATTGCCCGATCATTGGACATGCCTGTGAGCACGGTGCATAAACTCCTTCGAAACATCCTACAATGCTGTCCATACAAAATCACCCATGTTCAGGAGTTGCTTCCAGTTGACTGCCAACAAGACAAACGTTACCTCTGGAATTTCTTGCTCACATAGAACTGGACGGAACATTCTGTGGACGGACAAAGCCCATTAACATGTCAAAGGACATGTCAATAGGCAGAATTGTAAAAAATGGTTCAAATGGATCTCAGCACTATGGGACTTAACATCTGAGATCATCAGTCCCCTAGACTTATAAGTACTTAAACCTAACTAACCTAAGGACGTCACACAGTTTCATGCCCGATGCAGGATTCGAACCTGCGACCGTAGCAGCAGCGCGGCTCCGGACTGAAGCGCCTAGAACCGCTCGGGCACAGCGGCCGGCGTAGAATTGCATTATATGGGCAACGGAAAATCCCAAAACACATCACCCCGTACCACTTCATTCTGCAAAGGTGACTGTGTGGTGCAGGTTGACGGCATCGTTTACTGTAGGATCGCATTTTTTCAGGAGATGAGTCCTGCGGTTTCTATTATCTGCATCGTCACTGGTAATCACTGTGATAGTCTTTTGCGCACCAAAGTCACTCCATCCCTTCAATATCGTCAATGTGCGGGTAGAATCCTTTTTTATGCAATACGACGCTCCTCCGTGCATTACACAACCAGTGAAGCATCTGCTGCAGAGGCGTTTCAGAAATGCTAGAATTATCAGCTGTCTTTTCCCTACAGCCTGGCCATCCAATCACCTGATCTTAATCCATGTGACATCTGGCTGTGGGATTATCTGAAACATGTTGCGTTCAGTGTTCCAATTACGAACGTAGCCGAACTGAACGCACGCATTGAGCAACGCATTCTTAATGTGACGTCTGTGACACTCGCATCTATAGTGGAAGATGCTGTTTCTCGAATTCAACATGCGGCAGAAAACGGTGGACAGCATACTGAACATGTCTTGTGCCAGTCTCACGATGATAACAAACCGATGTCATTTTGCTGTTTATGGGTTTTTGGCCCATGGGCAATTAAAAATCGATGTAATTTTCCTTTTCATACGGTTTTTGGCCTCAGGACGATTAAAAACCGATTTGTCTCTTCCGATGTGGTACGACCTCGTCATGGTGAATGGGCTTACCTAACTAAGAGTGCCACAGCTGTTGACTGTTGCAGTTGTGCAGCCATGCTCACTTAACAGTACGGATGATTAATGTACAACTGAAACCATAGCTGTCATATAGCGATTCATCTGTCGTTTCTAGCCAACCCCATTTACACAAAGACGTTTACAACACCATCTATTGGTAAAATTTTCGTTACAAGTGACTTTTTGTTTTGTTCAATGACGATGCCCCCTGTGTCAATAATATGCTGTTCCGGTTCACCATCATTCTGAGCAGAGGTTCTCTTTCTGCAGCATTTTGAAATTGGAACTTTTAATCATGGACACCCTGAACATTCTATGCATATGATTTCACTTTTGTCGAATTTCTAATATCTTCCATAAACACTTCTGAACATAATGTGAAAATTAACTATCACTTTCATTTCCCAGTTCTTCCCATTTATGATGTAAACATGCACCATACCTGTGTCTCCTTCTCACAGTGACAACTATCTAATGTCAACATTAACATGACTTGTTAAATAATGTAGTTGTATCATGTGCAGATCTATTATTACATACTGCCATCACTTCATTGTTCCTTCCTCTATATTTGTGGAAACATAACATTGGATACACAGTTTATTGTAACTCACATAAAATGGTTAGAAGTCAAAAATTTTGCTCTTCCTGTTCACAATTTTTCAAAGATTTGGGGTGTTCATGATCCTCATTCAGCATGACATCGCCTCAGAGAAAGATACTGAAAAGAAGTGAATGCAGAAACTCAGCAATACTACTTGTATTATTACTGAACATACAGTTCCATGAATTAATTTACTCCATAGCACTAATGTATGCATGGATACAGACTAAGGATCACAGCATAGGCCCAAATATTGTGAGCAGTTGTTAACAATAAACTCCTTGGCCCTCTAATAAATTTGTTTAGGTACAGGCCAAATAACTTATAATATGGTCTCTTTGAAAGAAATGATCCAAACCACAGTACAGGAAGAGCAAGTGCCTCACTAAAGTAACAGATATTACTGCTACCCCTTATAAATAAATATACATTTGTGCTAAAACTGACATTGTATCCACTTTGCACAGTATTTCAGCCTCATCTACTGTATTTTAACAGCCTGTCAGTACTAACTTCTAACCTCTTTCATTATTACTGCAATTTATTAAAGTCAAATGATTTAAGAACACCAGCAGACATTCACTGTTGTGCTTTGCTGATTACTGCATATGACAAAGCACAAAGTGAGAGGCAAATGATAGTAAAGCTGTAGACAGAATAAATTTTTTTTAAAAATGTTACTTAACTTGTCTTTTCTACGTGGTCACTTCAAAGTTTCTTTCATTTGGTTGTCCAGTGTCCATTTGGGAACATTCCTACTTCACAAGGAGAGACACAGTTTTTTTCCCATTTTATGCATTAAGTTGTATAATGAAATGTTGTGAAGCATTATTAATCTTCTTTATTTATTGCTTCAGCCAGAAAATCTAAGCGCATCACACTCAAACATATAACAAATCTGGACTGGTAATATAGCAGATAACTTCTCCAATGCAACTCCATTACCATTTACCAAATGTTAGACAAAGATAACACTAGATGTGAATATTACAGTGCAAAGATATACATTCATAGAAAGTCTATGTGATTAATAATTTGCTTTAAAATGTTTCCAAATTATTATCAAAAAGATTATCGAATTGCTGTGTCAACTCAGTTTCTCAATGGTTGCTGCTGCCAGCTCCAAGACCAGATAAAGGATGAGGATAAAAGCTTAAAACACTAAGAGGCACCTGACAACCACAGCAAAACATCAGCTGCTTTATGGACCAACTACCCTTATGGTGAGAGTGATTTAAATCTAACCTGCAACTCATTCACTGTGGGCTCTGGTCCACCAGCTAAAATCAACCAGAAACTTGGCACAATGGAAACACAAGTGACACTGGATATACCTTAGGCCCATGCAAAGAAGATAGCACATCACCCTCCAGACCCCTCCCATACTCAAGGTTAAATGTGCCCACAAAGTCTACAGACTTGTAAATGCACATGTCCCAATTAACAATGACCCTGTTAACAACAAAGTTCAGAAATTCTGGTCACAACTTGAACAGTCACTCACCCAAAATCCTTCTTGGAGATTTCATGGCATAAACTGGCAAAGAATGGGAGGAATGGGACATCATTGAATGGGCACACAAAAAGACAAATGCCAATGGACAATGCCTAATCAACATATCTGGAATGGCCAACCTCCAGGTAATGTCCACACACTTTAAGAAACCACCATGGGAGATAGCAACTTGGAAATCCACAATCAACTACATAGGGAAATATCAAATAATCATGTGATGATAACCGGAAAATTTTCTCTGTATATAATCGACATGATGGTACAAAAAGGTTTTGTGCAGTCTGATCATCACTTCTACAGATAAAAATCCATTTTATAACCAACAGCAAGAGGTGCCAAAAGTCTTAACTCCCATGTAAATATCTAGAACATTTAAAAAACATGTAGAGTAGTTGGCACAACCACTACAGACCAACACACAAACATGGAATGAACTTCTTTAAAGCATTCAACAATCAGCAAGAAAACTTGTTCAACTGTCACAGAAATGAAAGCACAGATAGTGAACCTTAGATGGCAAACATGCCCTAGAATTCTGTTTATCAGCCTGAAAGACTTGCCATAGCCACAAAACTCCAGATAATTGGCACAATTTTTTAGAAATGCAGAGAAAAACATCTAAAAGAATCAGATATATTAAACAGGTATACCGTTTCAAAATATTGGAGGAAATCAATGGTGATTTCAAAAGGAGCAAGACACAAGATAATTAAAGGACCTTTAGGGAAGAACTAATGAACTGCAACCATCACCATGATGGAACACTTGAGATGAATAAAAGACCAGCTGTGAAATCCTGAAGTTTTACTTTGAGAAAGTACACAACTGTGAAACACCTGCACATATACCCCAGTTTCATTACACTGAATCAGTCAAAACTCTGTTCCATATGCACATGAAAGAATATGGAATGTCATTTTATATGTCAAAAACAAGAAAGTGCTAGGTTCAGATAGTGTAATCACAGAAATACTCAAGATCATAGGTGAAATGTAGATTGACAGACATCAGGCCATCATTGTCAACATATTGGAAAATGGCATTATACCAGCAGCTTGGAAAAATATTTTCATCCAACCACTACACAAAAAGGAGGATAAGACAGGCCTGAAAATTAGCAAGGTACTTCATTTCTAGCAATTGGCAACAAAGTTTTCTCAAATGCTGTGCTTACCAGACTGGAGCAACAGGCAGAACATTTGATAGGTGAATACCAGGCAGGCTTCCCACTGAGCCAATCATGTGCACAACAAACCCTGAACCTCAAGATGATACTGCAACACTGAAAGTCAAAATGCACAGTCATCAGTTTTGTAGATTTCAAAAAAGTGTACAACTTGATCAGCAGTCTCACACTATTTTATTTACTTCATGAATATGATGTGGATAATGAAACAACTACATTAATCAAACACACCTTGGCAGGCACATTGTCTAAAGTAAAATACATGGGCGAAATATCTGAAACTTTTCAAATTAGAACCAGAGTAAAATGGGGATGATGGACTATCCCCACTCCTACAGGGTGTTGGCCTATCTCCACTTCTGCTCAACCTAGTACTCAACAATTTCATTAAAACTTGGTAGAAAGAAACACTTGAAATAAGTATTAGAACAAAAGATAAATGAATCAACATTAAGTGTCTTGCTTCTCCTAACAACTTAGCAATAATTACCCAGACTCCCAAAGAAGGCAGACACACCATCAAGATGCTTCATTAGACTGCCATCAAGACTGAACTCCAAGTTTCTTACAAAAATCACAATACAAAGCTCCAAGAGCAAAAACTTAGCATCACTTACAATCAATTATGGCAACATCACACATGTTAAACATATCACCTATCAGGGTGAAATTATTGGAAACACTACCAACAAAAGAGTAGTTAACAAAACATGTGAAGAGAAATTGTCTGAAACTTACCCAACAATCAGCAATACATACAAGAACAAATTGCTGTCCATCAAAGCCAAACTTTGCCACTAGCAGTGAGTCATTCTTAGTGAAGCACTCTACAAAACAGACACATCACCATTAACAACCATCATCAAAGATTTTTGAGAAAATAGAAAGACAAATGCAGTGAAAAATATTTGAACCCAAAAATTTGAGATGGTATCTGGATGTGCAAAAGCTCAGATAAGCTGTATTTGCTAACTCAGGGGTTCACCTCTCTTGTACAGAAAATGTGGATGACAATCTATGTCCATGTAGCATGAATGAAATACTTGTTTGACCAAGAAAATATTTCACACCATCAAAGTAAGCTGAAAATCTAAACTACATTGGATGGTTGACACCCAAAGTAATCTTGCAGAAACCATATTGACCCACTGGCAACTACATGAACTACATGCAGGCAGAAAAACAATACAGGTGACTTCACACGAAGGAAGCCGACAGGAAGGAAATTGAAATTTAAAAATCCATGGACACAGGAAAGAAGACAGGCGAGTGAAAGAATCAAGACATTCTGAGAAGATAAGAAGAACAAGAAAGCCGCCATTGCCAGACAATGGTTCCATGTGCTTCTTAGAGGATGAAACTATATGATAACTTCAAATGCCTTTCCAAAATTTTGAGTCTGTTTATCTAAACCTTTTTGAAATAATTCCTCATTTCACTTTTTATTTATTTTGTATTTGTATGTGAGAGAATAAAAATCTACACTTTATTTCATTATTATTAAAAATACATTTTTTATGGTTTCTGAAGGGTACTCGTGTAACAGGTAATCCATTTATTTGAGTGTATCAAGAACTACAACACATAGTGAAAATGGGTCATTAACCAGTGATGATTTATGGTGGAGAGTGCTAAACAGCTAGGTCGTCAGCACATTAAACAGTTCCATCAAAAACTGTTCATATAAATTTTTACACTTTTAATTCAAATGAAAAATAAATGAAAATATCCCAAATGTTTCCTTATGTATTTAGTTAGGTAGAGTGTTCCATGTTCCATATATAATTTGCACAGTAACTTGTGATAATGTGGAACAAGTCATTTTACATTCCCATTGCAAATTAGTTTGCAAATATGGCTACATGCTGAATGTTTATACATTTTGTTCTTTGAAAGTATTAAATCTACAATTGTGAATTAGTTATACCCGTCCACCAACTTTCACACATTATGATAATAGTTATAGTTCTGTGTTGTAAGTATCCCACAAAAACACAAGTTTTCATCAGTAAATAAAAACCCTTCCATAGGGCAAGCTGAATCACCAAGATTTCTGTAATAACTCCAAATACAGAAATTAATTTTTTTATGCATGTAAGGATCTTCAGTGTAATATCACCTGTCATCATCATCAATTTTCTGCTCTTTCTTTGCCTCTCCATTTTCTGCAATCCATTGCTTCCTTCTTAAGGCTGCTGTATGTTGAACTATCCATCATGTCATCCAGTATCTGAAATCTCTTCCTTCTTTGCTTCCTTTTCCCTTTTACATAACCTTCTAAAGCTGTTTTATCAGTCCACCATTCTTTCTTAATACATGCCCAATCCAATTTCTTTTTCTTGTCTTTATTACATCTAGTAACTGCCTTTTCTCTCCCACTCTTCTCAGTACGTCTTCATTTTTTACTCTGTCCATCCAGCTTATTCTTTTCATCCTCCGCCATGTCCACATCCTAAAAGCCTCCAGCCTTTCTCTGTCTTTCTTCTTCAAAATCCAGATATCACCAGTACTATAATCTAAGTCAAATGAGTATTTTGGTAAAATTAAAAGAAACTCGACACTGATCAAGTTCAAACACATTTCAGGTAGTCCTGTTATACAGAAGCTGACTGGTAGTATAATCATCAAAAGAAATGTCTTAATTGACATTTTTTGGTAACAGTAAGAAAATGGAAAAAATAATAATAATTTACAAAACCTCTTTATATGCAATAACAGCTGCTAACTGCCTGTTATGGTTGAAATGCATGGAAAATAATCCACTTGGATCTGTTTAATAAATACACACTGTATGCTTTTTTTTTTAAAAAAGTCATCAGTATTCTGACCGGTTTGATGCAGCCCACCATGAATTCCTCTCCTTTGCCAACCTCTGCATCTCGCTCTAGTACCACAGAAGTTATTCTGTGATGTCTTAACACATGTTCTACCACTCTGTCCCTTCTTCTTGCCAGTGTTTTCAATACATTCCTTTCCTCAATGATTCTCTGGAGAACTTCCTCATTCCTTACCTTATCAGTCCACCTAATTTTCAACATTTTTCTGTAGCACCACATCTCAAAGGCTTTGATTCTGTTTTATTCCAGTTTTCCCATAGACCATGTTTCACTACCATGCAATGCTGCTCTCAAAACGTATATTCCCAGAAATTTCTTCCTCAAATTAAGGACTATGTTTGATACTACTAGACTTCTATTGTCAGTGGTAGTCTGCTTTTCATGTCCCCCTTGTTACACAGTCATGGGTTATTTTGTCACCTAGGTAGTAGAATTCCTTAATTGCATCTACTTCATGATCACCAGTCCTGATAATAAGTTTCTTGCTGTTCTCATTTCTGCTACTTTTCATTACTTTTGTCTTTCTTTGATTCACTATCAACTCATATTCTGTTCTCATTAGACTGTTCATTCCATTCAACAGATCCTGTAATTCTTTTTCACTTTCACTAAGGATAGCAGATTAGATTAGATTAGATTAATACATGTTCCATAGATCATGAATACGACACTTCGTAATGATGTGGAACGTGTCAGGTTAATAAAAGATGTCTGTACAAGAAATTACATTACACAAAATATTGCATGACACTAATGATTAATTTTTATTTTTTATTTATTTATTTTTTTTTTCACCAGTGCATCGTATCATTGGTATCCTTTGATCTTGAATTTTAATACCACCCTTGAACATTTCTTTTACTTCCATCATTTCATTCATATATTGAAGAGTAGGTGTGAAAGAATACATCCCTGTCTTACATTCTTTTTGAACTTCCACTCTTATTGTTCCCTCTTGGGTCTTGTACATATTGTATATTGCCTGCCTTTCTCTGTAGCTCATGCAGCATTTAACACTGTCAAATGCTTTTTCCAGATTGAAATATCCTATGAATGTTTCTTGATTTTTCTTTTGTCTTGCTCCCATTATCAACCTCAATGTCAGAATTGCCTTTCCGGTGCCTTTACATTTCCCAAAGACAAACTGATCATAATCTAACACATCCTCAGTTTTCTTTTCCATACTTTTGTATATTATCCTTGTCAGCAACTTGTATGCATGTGCTGACTGTGTGGTAATTTTCACACTTGTTGACTCTTGCAATCTTTGGATTGGTGTGGATGGTGTGTGTTGAAAAGGTAGATGATATGTCAGCAGACTCATACATTCTACACACCAATATAAATAGTTATTTTGTTGCAATTTCCCTAATGATCCTTTTAGTCTGATTGATCTAGTTGAAGAAAATCTGAAGTAACAAATGAAAGTTACAGGTAATAGGTACAATGAAATGAAACTGACTCAGTCATTGGTATTATTTTTTTTATTTATTTAGTCCTTCAAATCCTATATGTATAGAATATATACAGGGATATTGGGCATGGTTAGGTATTTACAAGATAAAATACAGTTTGAATTGCAATCCTAAAGACTAGATATTGAAGTAATTTAGCACAGATTCATAAATACAACAAACATTACAGGCAACATACAAAGTAGAATATTAATAATGCATCTTTATTTTTGTTGTTTGGCTTTTATATATTCTGTCAGACTGTAAAAACAATGATCAATTAAATATGCCTTTACTTCAGCCTTAAAACTACAGAGTTTACCTATTGGTTTAATATGTTTAGGTAGATTACTGAAAATCTTTATCCCAGTATGTAGTGTGCCTTTTTGCACAATGATGTTCTCACCTGTTTCATATGAAGGTCAGATTTTTGCAGATTTTGTGCATGTATATCTTCATTTTTTAATAAGATATCTGGGTGTCTATCGATATATTGTTTGATGAAAACTGATGTTTCGTAGATAAAAATGCAAGGAAGAGGAAGAACTGACTGTTTTTTGAATATGGGTCTGCATGATTTCGTATTGTTTACCCCTTCAATAACTCTTACTATTTTCTTTTGCATCCTGAAAAGTTTAATATTTGTTGTTGTATTACCCCAGAAGATTATGCCATATTTAATTACAGAATGCACATAGAAGTAGTATACATTTAACAGGCTGGCTTTGCTGCAACAAGTTTTTAAGATCCGTATCATGTAATAGGTTTTGCTTGGTTTTCTTTGCAAATATTCAATGTGTACCTCCCATTTTGTGTTGTTCTGGAGCCAGAGTCCCAGAAATTTAGTGCTGTCAACACTTTCAAGAACTCTGTCCCTAAGTTCTATTTCTATGTTTGGGTGGTTTCTTCCTTTTACATTATAGAAGTTCAGTGCTACTGTCTTTTCTTTGTTTATAATTACCTTGTTGTAGCTGAACCACTGTTCTGCACTGTTCACTGTTTGGATAGCGGAGTCTTTTAGTTTTTCTTCTGTTTTACCACTAATAAGGAAGCTTGTATCATTTGCAAATTGGAGGGTAGTTTGGCAATACTTGTTGTACATAAGATCTTTGACATAGAGGAGAAACAGAATGGGTCCTAATACTGATCCTTGAGGGACACCATATTTCACATTTTTCATATCCGGAATAGTAGTAGATGATTTTGTTATGGTCAGTGTATTGCACTTCAACCACCTGTTTGCGACCACATAGGTATGTCTTGAGCCAGTCATTGGTCATACCTCTAATGGTTAAGCTTCTGCAGTAGGGCATTATGGTCAATGATGTCAAAAGCTTTAGGTAAATCAAGACATATGCCTGTCACAAACTCACTTGCATCCAGTTTAGTATAGATTTCATTAAGAAGTTCAAATGTTACACTTTCAGCTGAATTGCCTTTCCTGAAGCCATGCTGTGAAGGAGAGAGAATTTTATTTTTATTTAGGAAATCAGACAATCTCTTATAAAAAACTTTTTCTAATTTTTGAAAATACAGGCAGTAGGGCTATTGGTCTATAATTTGAAACACATTCTGTATTTCCTTTTTTTGAACAGTGGTTTCAGCTTTGCTGTTTTTAAGCATGAAGGGAAGGTTCCTGATGCCAGTGAGCTGTTGCACAAATGTGTCAAGGGTTCAGCTAAGGCAAGACATCATTGTTTAATAATTGCATCTGGTATTCCATCAATTCCACATGAGTACCGTGTTTTCAAGTTTTTTTATAACTGATAAAATTTCTTCAGAATTTGTTGGTGAAAGGAACAAAGATGTAAGACACATTTCTCACACTACTGCATGATGGAGGTGATATTTTGTTGTGTTCTTCCAGTCCACTCACCAACTGTCTACTTACGTTTGCAAAATATTTGTTGAAGGTCCCTGCAATTTCTGCTGGGCAAGAAATCATTTGTCCTTCATAACATAAGTTCATATTTTTATATTGTTTAGTTTCACTAGTTGTTTGATTTTTTATAACTTCCCATATAGCTTTAGATTTGTTTTTTGAATTTTCAATGTATTTGTCATTTGCCATGGTTTTAGCTTTCCTTACAACATTTTTGAGGATCCTCTTGTAATTCTTCAGGTACAAATGAAATTCATGAGGCATGTTCTGTGTCTTTGCTATATCGTATAATCTTCTTTTCTCTGCACAAGGTATTCTAATACCTGTTGTAATCCATTTGTTCTTTTTGATGTTAGGTTGACATTTTTGCTTTTTTAATGGAAATGCAGCTTCAAAGTATGATATGAAAATATCCATTAATTTTTCAAACTTTTTGTTAGTATTTTCACAAGTATACACTCCATACCAAGTTTCTTCACTTAGTCTCTGTACAAAAAGGTTTATTAGTTTGTTAGTGAATTTCCTTGCTTCTTTTACAAGTTCCTCTTTCTCAGTTGTTTCACTTAGGGTGTACAAAGCAATAAACTGTGCATAGTGATCACTGAAGCCAGTATTAAGATTTCCGGCAGAGAAATTGTGATTTACATTTGTGTTTATTAATGTCTGATCAATTGTTGAGCTAGTTGTTGGTGTAACTCTTGTAGGAGTCTATGGTGGCTTTTATGTTATATGTTTCCAATAGGGTATCAAGCTTTGCTGGTCTTTTGAGATTTCTTGAAAATCAATATTAAAATCTCCACATATGATCACTGCTTTGTTGAAGTCTTTTATAGTATTTAAAGCTGCTTCTAGTTGATGACAGAAATCATTTAAGTTCCCATCAAAGCTCCTATATACACAGATGATTATTAATTTTAATGCAGAGAGTTCAACTGCGGATACTTCAAGAATGTTCTCTTCGGCTAACAGTTCAATGGGTTTTATGTTACAATAATCAAAGCCACTTTTAACAAATATACATGACCCTCCATGACTGGATGTAATTCTAGAAAATGATGATGAAAGATTGAAGTCTGTAAGTTTTGTGACTGACATTGCATCTTTAGGCAGCCAGTGTTCAGTTATACACATTACAGAAACGTTTTTTAGCTCATCAGTACATAAAATATCAACTTCACTTAATTTGTTTAGCAATGATTGGACAATTTGATGAATCAGCATGAAACTAAAGGATTTGTTAGCCTTTGGCATATTGTTAGGCTTTGGCATATTTAATTGATCACTTACCTTTACCTTGTCAATAAAAAATCATTCAGGTGTGCTGGAAGTACTGCTTTTCTTTTCTCGACTGCACCTATTCTTCTATTATCATCTGCAGCAGAATTTTCTTCTGTGTCTGGCTCCCCTGGTAGTTGTTCAGCTGCTGCTCCTACTGTTGATAATATTGCTGCTATTGTTAGAGCTGGGTCTGCAATTGGAAGAGCTGTTACTGCATTCATTGTTGTTGCTGTGCCTGAGTATGGAGGCACCTAGTTCCTTCTTTTGTTGTTGATGTTGGTGAGTGAGGTCTTGCTGGCGTTGTTTCCTTCAAATGTTTGGGGGGCCAATCCAGGATGATTTTGCTTTTGAGTGTTTGATGCCCCTTGATGATAATTTCTTCAATTTTTCCGACAAGCAGTTTTTTTCCCCATGTTGTTAACGTGCAGTCCATGTAATGTGTGGAAACTGAAATGTTTGCAAAGTAATGAAATTTGTTGGTTGGCATTGATTATTTCTTTATTTGCACATGACCAAGTGATGCCAATGTGGAATGTTCAGCACTAAAACATTTGTGTGTGTCAACTGTCCTAAGCACCTTTTTAGTTCCTGTTTCACTTCGTGGGTTTCATTTTTATATACGTCATTTGACCCACCAATTAGCACAACAAAGTCTTCAGAGGATAAGTCAGCAATGTCTGTGGATCGTACTGATTGCAAACTTCTGACATAGAAGCACCAGGCTTTATGCAAATGATTGTTTGTAAACTTGACTCACCCTTCAAAAGGCAATCAAATCCACAACCATGACTGTCTGCCATCAAAACTACTTTTCTTCGTTTAGGTTTCTCTGCATGTTTAGAAGGCCCACCATCGTTCTTGTCCACAGTTCATTAAAATCTAATGAATCAGTTCGAGGACAACATTGGATATAATTATTGCACTAACTTCTGTTAATGAAATTTCAATACTGAGTTTTCTACTGTGTTGATCCTTTGTATCCACATAAATCTAATTTGGATAATAGCTTCATAGAGCTCTAAAAGACTTCTATCACACCACACAAAATGGTACTGACAGGTTGGGATATCAAGGTGAATGTAAAAAGCTAGAAAAGCATTCACAACTAGTACCAAAGGGAAAATCATCAATTAAGGATACTAGAACTTGCTTAATACTTTTTTGTCATCAGTGCTCTGATTTGGTGTATCCCACCATAATTTACTCTCTTTTACCAGTCTTTTCATGTCAGAGTAGCACCCCCAACATCCCAAATTATTTGTTGTATATATTCTGTCTGTCTTTTCCTACAGCTTTCTCCCTGAATGGCTTTCTCTAGTGGCATGGAAGGTATATTTAAAACTGCCTAAAACCCAAATTCACGGTGAGTGAAGATTTTATGCAAACATGGATGTTTAACAAGAGGTCAGATACATGGATGAGGAGGTACTATAATTGTTGCAATAAATAAGAAACTTAAATGCACGTAGCTAGTTTATATATGAGATAGTTTGGGAAAAAGAAAATATCGAGTGTACAATACAACAAGTAGTTTGTGTCTTACACATTAATGACAAAAGTACCAAAGATTTTTTAAAAGAAGCTTTAAAAGCTTTGACTGAGGTGAAGTTTACAATGAGCTTAATGCTAACTCCATATTTAGAGTATGTGTTAATGACTTTGTATCAATCGTTGAAGTTAGTTTTTCTAGAAAGACAATTAAATGTAATAATGGAAAGTCATTACGCAAACCTTGGGTCACAACAAGTATCAGGCTCTCTTCACAATGGAAAAAAAAGAGTTGTACAAAGCAGCAAGAAAAAGTAATGATCCACAAATACTTTTTAATTATGAACACTACTGTGATATATTAAACAAAAATCTAAAAAAAAAAAAAAAATCCAGGAGTAGGTGTATGCACAAACTGACTGCAACTGACACCTCAGATAATAAAAACAAAACAATGTTGAATATTGTTAAAAGAAAGACAGGACAAAAAGCCATAGAAGATGACTCTATTTCTTTTGTAGAGAATGAGAGGGTTGTAAAAGACAGTTCATCTGTAGCAGATATATGATATTCTAATAATTACTTTTTAATAACAAGTGAGAGAATTGGTACAAATAGTTCTGAAGAGAAAGCAAAACAACACACTGAAGAACAATTACAGAGGACATTTAATGAAATAAAAATTACTCTCATATCCCCATATGAAGCATGAACAGTTTGGAAACACACTGAAAATACAATGAGGCACATTAATGACAAAACTACTGATAGAAGAATGAGATTTTATGATGGTTAAGATAAATAACAATTGTAAATGCTGTATTCACAGAAATGTATACAACACTGCACAGACAGACAAATGGAACAACAACTCAAAGATAGTCCACAGCACACCACAGACAAAGAAGAAACAAGGAGCCAGGTTACCAACATAACAACAAGATCATCATGATTCTAAAAAGTACAAGTTTATATAGGCTGGGTAATATGAGGGATTCAGAGCAAAAGTGGACCAAGCCCATTTTTTTACTCTTTTGGGAAAACTGATATAAACTTAAAGTAGTGCATCTAATTGCAGAAGAAGAATTAAAAATTTTTTGCAGTGAAAAAGAACAAATACAAGTTAATCTAGGGCACAATGTATGCAGATATTTTCATTTATAGAAAAGTTTTTTATTTACTGAACATGATTCGCTAGTGCCCTGAGAAATTTCCAATCCTGACTTCAAATACAGGACGAACATTAATAAAACTGACAAACTACAGGGATGGATTCCTGACTGGAAATGGATCAAAAAAGGTCCTGTGAACATGTGCCTGGAAAAGCACACGGTAGGTGACACTGATGAATGAAAGTTCCACTGACCACATGCCATGTGTTCCTTGTATGGGAGCAAGCTGAGATGGTGTTTGTGTACAGCCAAGTAAATGACAGAACCTTGTCCTCCAAATCTGACGTATGCACAATCTGACACCTCCTGCTCATTCATCTCTCTGAAAGGACCTATGATCACACAAACTCAAAAAAAAAAAAAAAAAAAAAAAAAAAAAAAAAGGATTTGAAATGTTGTGTGATGAGGTTGGTGTCTGTGAGGGTACTTCTTTTCATATAGCCATTCTGCCTCTTAACTATTTCCATCTGCTTGTCCGCAAACAAACATCATCGTGGCTTGTTACTGACATGAATACTGAACCAGTTTCCTGCTTACAGTATGTTATACCAATCAAACAGCCTGCAACAGACAAGTAACACACGGCACATAGTCAGTGGTCATCTACTATTGCAATGATGTACACTCCAGGAAATGGAAAAAAGAACACATTGACACCGGTGTGTCAGACCCACCATACTTGCTCCAGACACTGCGAGAGGGCTGTACAAGCAATGATCACACGCACGGCACAGCGGACACACCAGGAACCGCGGTGTTGGCCGTCGAATGGCGCTAGCTGCGGAGCATTTGTGCACCACCGCCAGTTTCAGCCAGTTTGCCATGGCATACGGAGCTCCATCGCAGTCTTTAACACTGGTAGCATGCCGCGACAGCATGGACGTGAACAGTATGTGCAGTTGACGGACTTTGAGCGAGGGCGTATAGTGGGCATGCGGGAGGCCGGGTGGACGTACCGCCGAATTGCTCAACACGTGGGGCGTGAGGTCTCCACAGTACATCGATGTTGTCGCCAGTGGTCGGCGGAAGGTGCACGTGCCCGTCGACCTGGGACCAGACTGCAGCGACGCACGGATGCACGCCAAGACCGTAGGATCCTACGCAGTGCCGTAGGGGACCGCACTGCCACTTCCCAGCAAATTAGGGACACTGTTGCTCCTGGGGTATCGGCGAGGACCATTCACAACTGTCTCCATGAAGCTGGGCTACGGTCCTGCACACCGTTAGGCCGTCTTCCGCTCACGCCCCAACATCGTGCAGCCCGCCTCCAGTGGTGTCGCGACAGGCGTGAATGGAGGGACGAATGGAGACGTGTCGTCTTCAGTGATGAGAGTCGCTTCTGCCTTGGTGCCAATGATGGTCATATGTGTGTTTGGCGCCGTGCAGGTGAGCGCCACAATCAGGACTGCATACGACCGAGGCACACAGGGCCAACACCCGGCATCATGGCGTGGGGAGCGATCTCCTACACTGGCCGTACACCTCTGGTGATCATCGAGGGGACACTGAATAGTGCACGGTACATCCAAACCGTCATCAAACCCATCGTTCTACCATTCCTAGACCGGCAAGGGAACTTGCTGTTCCAACAGGACAATGCACGTCCGCATGTATCCCGTGCCACCCAACGTGCTCTACAAGGTGTAAGTCAACTATCCTGGCCAGCAAGATCTCCGGATCTGTCCCCCATTGAGCATGTTTGGGACTGGATGAAGCATCGTCTCACGCGGTCTGCACGTCCAGCACGAACGCTGGTCCAACTGAGGCGCCAGGTGGAAATGTCATGGCAAGCCGTTCCACAGGACTACATCCAGCATCACTACAATCGTCTCCATGGGAGAATAGCAGCCTGCATTGCTGCGAAAGGTGGATATACACTGTACTAGTGCCGACATTGTGCATGCTCTGTTGCCTGTGTCTATGTGCCTGTGGTTCTGTCAGTGTGATCACGTGATGTATCTGACCCCAGGAATGTGTCAATAAAGTTTCCCCTTCCTGGGACAATGAATTCACGGTGTTCTTATTTCAATTTCCAGGAGTGTATTTCCAGAAACACGTTCATAGAACCTCTCTTCCTCCAGTTCCAGTCAGGAAACTGTCCCTGCAGTTTTTCAGTTTTATTAGTGTTTACCCTGTATAACAGAACCAGTGTCTCTGTTTCTTTCCACATTTTAATGTGTCATCTTCAGTTATTTTTCCCGAAAAAATTATCAAAACTGAAAGCCTACAAGCAATTCGCTTAACATTGCTCTCCTTGTTTTATTTTTCTTCTTCACACAGACACCTTTTCATCCCCGCTTACTGAATCATCATGTTCATGAAAATATTGCTGATCATTTTGTGACCTTCCTCTTGTAGCAATCTCTGCAGTTGACAGATTCTTGTAATATGCATGATGTAATGGTGAAATGAACTTCAGTAAATCAAGCATGTGCTTCTTCTTTCCATTTGTAACTGAACTCTGATTCTTGTAAAGTTGTTTCTGATGGACACTGGTTAGTGAGGATAGTCTATTTCCTCTTTTCTCCCACATAAAATTGTCCTCATTGACCTCCACCAAATCAGTTAGTGTCTCTTAAAAACTCACTGTAAAATGTATGCCTCTTTCATACCTCATCCATTGAATGTTTCACAAATTTATCTTATGGCCACCAATGGTTTATATTCGATTTGTACTTGACTATTCTAATGATTTTGTACTTATAACATCTTCTCTTTTCATTACACTAACGTAAAAATTTTGGTGCTTTACATTTTGCAGATTATAACATACTGAACCAGGCCCCTGGGCCACAGATAGCTACAGCCAATTGCAGCTTCCTCTTTTAGACTGAAGTCGGCATCATTCAGTAAAAAGGAATGGCCCAATACCATAAACTTGTGGTCAATTATTTCCACCTCCATTTTTAAATTATTGCCTAATTTTCACATGTGAGAGCCATCTTAATGTTTTGGTTCTGTCCAGAACATGCATGGGAGTAAAGAGGGGTATGTTTGTGGCTTGATACATACATTCTTAAAAGTGTTCTGATACAACTGGCAATTTCTTGAGATCCACTACTTCTTGTTTCATTCTACACTTACATAAAGGCTGTGGATTGATTGAAGGAATGATTTCCAAAATTGTATGCATACATATTTACTTTATAGTACGCTGCAGATCTAGATTGTTCAGGAAAAGGCAAAGAAGGTCTTCCTCAGCTTCAAGAACCTTAACGTCATTATATTCATTAGAAATTTTTATTTCTAACTCATCAAACACTTAGAAAATATCTGTACATGGCAGTTTGAAATGCAAATTAAATTTTGTATTGAAAACAGTGTAATAGAACTTTTGTCTCAAAGTGCTATTATTTTCCTGTTGACATTTTACTATTTAAAAATCATACATTTTATGTATGTTAAGGCCAGGGTTAAAGTATTTTCTTCTGATAAGCAAGAAAATATTGTGTGAGATTAATAATACCACTGTCATTAATATGAGTCACAGAGGTGTTTTTGTTATCACTGAGTGTCACAGCAACCACATCTGTTTAGGTCAGACCCCTGTACAGCCTCCCCCAACAGTCTCAGAGCATCAAGTAACAACTGCAGCCTGAATATTGAAATATGAGTCCGTCACATATCCAATAAGACACTAAAAAAACTATTGCCTTATAATAAGTAACGTTCTTGTCACTCACATAATGCATCATTAATGCAGGGTGTTTTCACAGAAAGACTGAAATATCCCATTGTTAGGCCTGTCTATAAACAATGTAATTCCATAGATGTCAATAACTACCACACAGTATCACTCCTTGCATCAGTTTCTAAAATTTTTGAGTGGCTGATGTACTTCAGGGTTTTCAACCACCAGTGATGAGATATTTAGATAATCACAGTTCAGATTTATAAAGAGCCATTCTAATGAGTCAGTTATTTATACATTTACTGAGCACACAATAAAAGCTTTAAATCATATAATGTCACCAGTTGGGAGCTTCTGTGACTTATCGAAGGCATTTAATGCATCATTCATAATATTCTATTAGGGAAGTTACGTTTTTATGCAGTACATAGTTTTGCATATGCCTAGTTTCGTTCATTTTTAGGAAAAATGCAGAAAGGTACTCTAGGCTGTTGAAGTAACACAAAGAGTGATGCAACATCATCTGGATGCAGAGAAATTATACATGGTTTGATCTGTGACCCACAACTGTTCTTGCTTTATATTAATGTTCTACCATTTTATTTGAATTAGGAGTTGGAATTAATTCTATTTACTGATTATAAAGAATTGTTGTGTAGCTGAGCTAAGAAAAGGCAGCAGTGGAAATAGTATATGATGTTTTTGGGGAGGTAACTGAATGGTTTTGCACAAATGAGCTAATTAAACACTGAAAAAAATGCAGTTGATCTGGTTTCCTACTGTGAAAAATATCGCACCAGCTACTAACCTAGTAAACCAACAAGAAACAATAAACAAGATAGAAAATTGTAATTTCTTAAGTGTGCATGTTGATAAAAACTTAAACTGGAAAAAGCCTAGGTGCTAATGTCAAAAACTTGCTCCTTGTATATCAAAGTGTCATAGATGAGGCTGCGTATGATAGTCAACTTTGTTGTGCTGGCATGCCAAGCAAACTTGTGCTCGAGACTCACATTTTATTTTTGGACAAAATGAAATATTTTATGATGAACAATACTGTTGGGCTCACCCCCACCTGCACCAAATTGTTCCCAGGAACTGTTCACTATTCTATGCAGAGACTGGTGGAATCACTGTTAAGTAAATCATGGTTTTAATCGTCTCCTAGTTTGTTGAATTGCAGTTATATGGAAATAACATTGATTCATGACATAGTCTCTGTCTCTGTCTATGTTCTCAACACCATGTAGATGATGGACGTCTGTCATATATTGTGCAATAAGGTCAAGATGATGGGAGCAATGAGGACTAACTTCTTTTGAGGGGTATTGTATGGCATCTGTGATTGGTTTGTGATCCATATGGATCACAATGTGTCTTCCTCCAGTATCCCCTCTAAAATATCTGACTGCTTTATAGATGACAAGCCATTCATGGAGGAAGTGAAGTGGTTGTGCTTCATACACCACAGATTGTTGTATACCATTCTGATGATTGAACTGGCAGCAAGCTGTGCCTCAGGTATTGAGTGGTTGCTTTTGCGAGGCAGTCTTTGGCTAGTGGAAATGCTTCTTGCATTTTGTCAGTCTTATATTTACACTGCCTTTTGTGAAAAGTGCAACACCGAGAAGGAATTACCTGAATAGTGCCACACTTGATGGAACTGGTGACAGGTATGCAAGCAATACATGAGACGTTTTGCAGTGAGATGGGGTACACGTAGGCCGAGCAGAGCCCCCTTGTGTCAGTCCGACAGGGTTGGTGTTGCACCTAGTGTAATTGGTGCAGACATGCCACACAAGGTGGAAACAATACAGTGAGTGGCAGTATGCCTAATCGACATCAAATGGAGCCACATCAGCATGTGAGCAAGTTTGAACGAGGAAGAATAATTGTTCTCTGGGAAACGGGGTTGTCATATCATGACATTTTAGCTTGCACAGGGCATGCTGCTATGACAGTGATGCAAGTGTGGAAGCAGGGGATAGAGGAAGGTCGTACACAGTGACGAATGGGAACTGGACCATGGAACATGACCACATGGGATGACTGTCATCTTGTTCACATGGCCATTACAGACCATATAGCGTCATCCACAGTGTTGGCTGGAGCACTGCTACGGGTGTGATCTTGCCTGCATCGACAGTTTGACGCCATCTGCTGCAGGTTGGCCTCGTTGCACACATGCCATTGTATCGGATTTCATTGTCCAGAAACCACAAGCTCCTCTGACTGCAATGGACATGTGAACACCGTCACTGGGGTGCTGACAGACAAAATGTATTTGTTTTGGATGAGTCCCACTTCAATGTGTCCTACAGTGATGGCCGCATACGTGTCCAGCAGTACCACGGTGAGTGTAACCTGGAGGGCTCTATTGTGGAGCAGCATAGTGGACAAACACCAGGTGTGATGGTTTGGGGTGCCATTGGTTACAACAGCCGATCTTGCCTCATATGTATTGTGGGCACTTTGAACAGCACCTGGTTCCTAACGGGGGCTGTGGAGCCTGAGGTACTCACCCTGCTTTAGGCATCTCCACAGGCAACATTTCAACAGGACAATACCCAGCCACATATTGTGAGAAATGCACAGGCCTTCTTTGAAGAGTGACGGGTACCATTGCTTCCCTGGCCTGCACATTCGCCAAACATAAACATGTCACCCATCAAATATGTCTGGGATATGGTTGGTCAGCACCTGGTGCATCACAGTCCTCCAGTAACTGGTGTCATGGATTTGTGGGCTCAGATACAAACTGCATGGAGGGAAATCCCTCAGGAACATATTCAGAACCTTATTGAGAGAGAGAGAGAGAGAGAGAGAGAGAGAGAGAGAGAGAGAGAGAGAGAGATACTCCACAATCCACCTTACAGAGTGGGGCAGAAGTTACCCCATATCAGTACTAGTCATTTCCTTTCCTGTACCAGTTGCAAATAGAATGAGGGAAGAACATATATCTGTATGCCTCCATATGAGCCCTAATTTCTCATATCTTATAATCATGGTCCTTATGTGCAATGTATGTTGGAGGCAACAGAATTGATCTGCAGTCAGCTTCAAATGATGATTCTCTAAATTTTTAAATAGTGTTCTTTGAAAAGAATGTCACCTTCCCTCCAGAAATTCCCATTTGAGATCCTTAAGCATCCCTGTAACACTTGTGTGTTGTTCAAACCTACCAGTAACAAATCTAGCAGGCTGTCTCTGAAGTGCTTCGATGTCTTCCTTTAATCCGACCTGGTATAAGCCCCAAACACACAAGCAGTAGTCGGGAATAGATCACACTAATGTCCTATATGCAGACTCCTTTACAAATGAACAACACTTTCCTAGAATTCTTCCAATAAACTGAAGTATAGAAAAACAATAAGAGAAGCCAAAGCAAGAGGAATTGACACCACCATAACGAACTCAAAAAACAAGGCAAAGGCAGCATGGAATGCAATCAATGCTGAAAGAAAGGAAAAAGATGGGTCAAACACAGAAGAAGGTATTAGGTCAATTAAAAATAGACAACACAGTGGTCACAGATGGTATGGAAATAGCAAACATATTGAATAATAACTATATCAGTGTAGTAGAAAACTTAAAATTGGAAAGAAATAGTCAAAAACAGAAGGGCATTAAGGTACCAAAAAGATCATGCAGTACTATGTTCTTAAGACCAGTCACGGAAGATGAATTGCAAAAAACTATACAGAAACTGAAGTCCAAGAAATCAGCTGGTGATGATGAAATATCAAACCATGTAATAAAGCTGGTAAGTGAGGAGATAATAACACCACTGCTGAACATAGCAAGCTGTTCTTTCAAAGATGCAGTTTTTCCAGAAGAACTGATGTTAACGATGGTAATGCCAGTATACAAGAAAGGGTATTAGGATGATTCCAACAACTACAGACCAGTTTCACTGATATCAGGTTTCTCAAAAATCCTAGAAATGCTTATGTATACCAGATTAGTTAACTATTTGGACAAACATAACATTCTCATACCCTCACAACATGGTTTCAGAAAGGGTAAATCTACAGAATCAGCAATTGCCAGTCTAACAGAATATATTTTACAGTACTTAGATGAGAAAAAGGTTGTCTCTGCAATGTTTCTGGATCTTTCAAAGGCATTTGACACCATTGACCATGAAATGCTGATACAAAAATTAAGCAACTATGGCATTCGAGGGCAATCACGTGAATGGATAAAATCATACTTGTGCAAACGCAAGCAGTATGTATCATTAGGAAACTCATACCAATCAGAAACCAAAGCCATCAAATATGGAGAGACACAGGGTTCAGTAATGGGGCCATTGTTATTTAATGTGTTTGTTAATGATATAGGTGTTGAGGAGGAAGAAAAGAAAATATTGTATGCTGATGACATGACAATACTAAATAGTGACAAAAATATAGAACAGCTTGAGAGAAGAGCATACATATCTGTAAATGTCACAGCTCAATGGCTGTTGGAAAATGAGCTGGTTATAAATCTAAAAAAGACTATGTATGCAGTGTTTAAAAACAAGGAAAAGGCTGTAGACATGGATTTAGAGGTTGATGGAACAAGGCTGGAAGAAGTAGAATTGGCTAGATTCTTAGGTATTCTTGTGGATAATGAACTGAAATGGAAAAAAAACCATATTAATAATGTCTGTAAGAAACTGAGCTCCATCATATTCTTAATGATGCAGCTATCACAGTATTCAGACAAGAACCTTCTGTGTACAGTGTATCATGGACTTTTCGAAACATACATACAGTATGGAGTGACTGTGTGGGGAAACTCAAACAAACATGAGAGAAAACGATTGTTCACAAAAAAAAAAAAAAAAAAAAAAAAAAAAAAAAAAAAAAAAAAAAATTGGACCATTTTAAGAAGAAAGACCTCTGAAACGTGCAGAAACTGTTTAAAGAATTTAGGTATCTTAACTTTTTCACTGTTGTATATATACAAAACAATAATGTACATCACAAAAGGTAGTGAGGACTGTATTACAAATGCTAGTGTACACACCCACAATACACAAAGGAAGAATGAAGTACAGAGCATACCCCACCGACTGGCAATGCTAGAAAAAGGACCCCAGTACTCTGGTATCAGACTACTTAGAAGTCTGCCTGAAAACCTGCAAGATAGTGTACTTCACAATGACTTTCCAAAGAAACTTAAAAACTATCTCATTGAAATAGAGTTTTACAGTGTTGCAGAATACTTAAGCCATTAAATTTGTATATATTGTAATTCATTAGCAATGATGTAAAAATGTAAGCTAAAGGTGTAGAAAAATAAGTGATAATGAATGTTAATACTTTGACATGTCCTATATTACACATACATTTACTGTACACAATGTAATCTTACAGGATCAAATAAAATTCAATTCAATTCAAAGTCAGCCATTTGCCCTTCATACTACAATCGTCACATGCTCATTCCATTCCATATCACTTTGCAACTTTATTCCCGGATATTTAAATGCAGTGACTGTGTCAAGCATCACACTACTACTGCTGTATTTGAACATTATGTTTTGTTTTTCTTACTCATCTCCATTAATGTACATTTTTCTACATTGAGGTCAAGCTGCCATTCATCACACCATCTACAAATTTTGACTAAGTCACCTTGTATCCTCCTACAGTCACTCAATGATGACACATTTCCATATACCACAGCACCATCAGCAAAAATCTTAGATTTTTGCCCGACCTGTGCACCAAATCATTTATGTATGTAGAGAATAACAGCAATCCTATCACTCTTCCCTGGTGCACTTCTATGAAACCCTTGTCCTTGATGGACATTCGCTGTTGAGGTCAACATATTGTGTTCTATAGCTTAAGAAGTCTTCAAGCAACTCACATATCTGTGAACCTATTCCATATGCTTTTACCTTCTTTAATAGCCTCCAACGGGACACCATGTCAAAAGTTTTCTGGAAATCTAGAAATATGAAATCTGCCTATTGCTCTCCATTCATTCTTCACAATGAATCCTGTGAGAGAAGGGCATTCTTAGTTTTGTACAAGTGATGCTTTCTGAAACTGAGATAATGTGTGGATATAAGCTTCTCAGTCCCAAGAACATTTACTATATTGAAACTGAGAATATATTCAAGGATTGTGCAGCAAACTTATTTTAGGGATATTGGCCTGTAATATTGCAGGTCTGTTCTTTTGCCCTTCTTATACACAGGAATCATTTGTCCTTTTTTCCAGGTCCTTGGGACTTTGTGCTGCGTGAGTGATTCATGGTGAATGCAAGCTAGGTAAGGGGCCAATGCTGTAGAGTACTCTTTGAAAAAGTTAATTGGAATTCCATCTGAACCTGGTGACTTATTTGTTTCCATCTCCTTCAGTTGTTTGGGTATGTCAGGGATGCTTATTACTATGTTATCCTTATGGGATTCTGTTTGATGGTCAAACGATGGTATGTTTGTACAATTCTCATGCATGAATGATTTCTTGAATGTGAAATTCAAAACTTTACTTTTGTTTTGCTATCTTCAACTGCCACACCAGGCTGATCTACAGGTGACTGGGTGGAAGCCTTACATCTGCTTAGCAATTTTAAATAGGACTAGAATTTTCTTGGGTTCTCTGCTAGATCTTTTGCTAAGGTATGGTGATGGTAATAGTTGTATGCTTCGAGCAAAGAGCTTTTCACAGATGCGCAAATCTCTATCAACCTTTGCTTGTGCTCTCTTTGGAACCAAGAGTTCAACAGTCTCTGCTTTCTCAGGAGTTTTTGAATCTTTTTATTAAACTATGGTGGGTCTTTTCCACCCTTAATCCACTTAAACACATAATTATCTAGGCCATGACTTACAATCTCCTTAAATCCTGCCCTCACTTCCTCTCTGTCCATCTTACTGGAACTATGTGATGTCAGTTCACTGTCTAAGTGAGATGCTAAATTTTGTGTTAGCAGAAGAGCCAACACTGTGTAATGAGTGGAGACCAAAATGCTTGCGTTTTAGCTCACACTGGCTGGCATGAGGAGGGAAGAACTATAATGATGTGAGGTCTGAAACATGACAAGGAATGAGAATTCAGAGAGCGGACGTAATTAGTTTGATACTTAACTTTAATCCATTAATGATGAACATTGCTCTTGATGGTACATGATTGACAATATTATCTGTTCAGAATACATTCTTGAAGATAGTGATTATAGTAACTGAATATGGCATCTTCCTAGGCCGTAGCAAATGATGTAGCTTAAGGCTATGCTAAACTGTTGTCTCTGCAAATGAGAGCGTATGTAGACAGTGAACCATTGCTAGCAAAGTTGGCTGTACAACTGGGGCGAGTGCTAGGGAGTCTCTCTAGACTAGACCTACCGTGTGGAATCACTGATAGTCGCGAACGCGGGTCTGATGTATACTAACAGACTGCTGCTGATTAAAAGGCTACCACCTAGCAAGTGTGGTGTCTGGCGGTGACACCACACTAAAAATCTGTGTATCAGCTCTTTTTATCAGAAATGCTTTCCTAGCCTTCTTGGCTGGTATATTAACTTTTGTAACCATAGTTGCATAATGACATTACGATCACTAATTGCTGTTTCTATACTGACATTGTCAGTAAGGACCAGCCTATTTGTAGTTACAGAATCTGAGGCATTTCCATTGTGTGTGGGCTTTGGAACTAGCTGCTCAAGATGGTTTCCATAAAACACATACTTCACATGACTGTCTGTCTGTACCCAATGTAATGAATCTATAGACATCCCTGCCTATACTCTATAGGTTCAAGTTGCTTCCAGCTAGCAATGCATGAGCTGGGTATTTAGATGCTGCTGACCATAGATATTCTTTGAATGACTAGGACTGTCACAGCAGAATTAGGTGGCCAGTAAAAACATCCAACAATTCTATGGAGGTTTTAAATGATTAATGAGTTCTGTTCATCCTGAGGTGGGTTTGATCTCAGTGGCATTTAGTATGTGTAGAGAAAGGTCACTTCCACTTCCAGCAGTTGTGATTGATCGTTGTTTATGACCAAGCCTGTGTCTCACAGGGCAGCAAAAACCAGTACGAGATGCAGTCTTGTCATGAAGTTTCAATGAGTTTTGCACCCATCATCTTCTGGCAAAGTGTCAGGATGCTTCACCAGAAGATGATGGGTACAAAACTCATCAAAGCATTATGACAAGATCACGCCACCACTCGGCTGATAACGGGAGAAGAATTCACCATTGATTCATAGTAAATGGTGTTTACCTTAATTACAATAAAGTAAATTATATTCTGTTTCACACAACATCTAAAGATAAAGAAATACGAGAAAAGCTAGGTGTCCAGCAGATAGCTGGTGTGGATAGTTCTGAATACCTGGGCTTATATATTGAGAACAAACTAAACTGATCAAACCACATCCTGGATTTGAGCAAAAGATTGAATTCTGCAATTTATGCCTTACACATTGTCTGTTCTTACAGAAATATGTAAACCATTAAATCAGCTTATTATGGTTACTTTCATGCCATTATGGCATATGGCATCATATTCAGGAGAAATCAGTCACTTACAAGAAATGTGCCATGTACACATGAATCGTGAGTGGAGTCCACCCTAGAGCCACACTCAGAAAACTTATTTAGGAACTTGAGACCTTCACATCCAATGCACAATATATATTTTTCCTGATGTGGAAAAAAAGCCCCTTTTCAAACCTAATAGTGTGTATCACAGTCATGATACTAGAAGAAAAGACAATATCCACTATGAGCATGCAAACCTGAGTATAGCAAAGAAGGGGTCCAATTCCAGTGGCTGTAATTCCTATTGCAAGGGTCATATAGAGGAGTTCCTTAACCACAATGAATAGTACCCATGTCCTGTGTGGCAAGAAGCACTGAAAATGGCTGAAACTAAATATTTCAGCAGATCTACTATCTGGATGTTATTTTATTGAAAATTGAGATTATGAGACAGTGGCTAGCTCTATTAAATTTCAGGCATGCAGCTGCACAAATACTATTTTTTCAACTGATATTTTAGCCACAAATAATTTAGCCATCCTCAGACTGAGTTTGAAGACTGATGAATAAGTGCCACATGCTACCTTATATGCTCCACTGCAGTGGTACTGTGCGTGTGGGTCATAGATGCTGGTCAGCAGCAAGAAGGTATACTTACATGTGTACCCCTGTGATAAAATCATTCAGACATTTGATTTGCTTTTCAATGTATATTCACTGGCCATAACATCTTGTGGATTTCACTGGAATTTAATTACACCTTATACAAATTAAAACCATGATATCTATTTTTTAAGTTATCAGTTAATCTAATTTAAATGGTTTCCTTGATAGCAGAATTCCAAAAGGAAGAAGTGGATGTTAAAATCTTTAAGTTGCCATAGTTCAACAAATGACCAGTATCCATACAATGTTCTGCTACAGCTGACTTATTTTGCTGTAGAAAGCAAGTGTACCTTCAGTGTTCCGTGCACCTCTCATGAACGGTGCATACTGTCTGACCTATAAGCGATTTATCACAAGTTATGCAAGGAATCTGATACGCACCCATCTTACAAAGGACTATATCATCCTTCACAGAACTGAGTAAGGCTGCAATCTTCATAGCAGGGCAGAAAACTGCCTTAATACAGTGTTTCTCCAGAACATGGCTTATGTTCAAGGAAAGAGCACCCACATGAGGCAAAAATGCTCTTAATCTGAAGCTCTTACTTTTTTCTTCCAGATCATGTACTTTCATTCTAGGATTCACAATGAAAGCAGTGCAAATTTGTTGCTGGGACTATCAATTCGCTTTAAAAATTCTCTTGATGTGTGTGACATCTTCTTTCAAATTATCATTAACAGATATACAGTGTACCCTGTGTACTAAGGTCTTAATGACGCTTGCAGTTTGTGAAGGGTGATGGCAGCTACTGGCATGTAAATATAGATTTGTATGCATTAGATTATGATATACAGCATGTCCTAATGTGCTGTCAACTTTATGATGAATAAAAATGCCCATAAAAAGGGAGCTACCCATCTTTTCCTATTTCCCAGTAAATTTAATACTGAAATGGACATAGTTCATATGCTCATGAAATTCATGTAATTCATCATTCCCATTAGGCCATACTATTTATTTTTTATTTATTTACACGTCAAGTTCTGTAGGATCAAACTGAGGAGCAAAGGCCATGGAACGTGTCAGCACATGAAATTACAACATAAAAGTAATAACAGAAAAATAAAATGTTTATGAACGTAAAAAAGTCAATCCATGAGTTTAAGTAAATGCAATCAAAAATACAATAAGAATCAGCTTAATTTTTTAAGGAACTCCTCAACAGGATAGAAGGAGTGACCCATGAGGAAACTCCTCAGTTTTGATTTGAAAGTGCATGGATTACTGCAAAAATTTTTGTATTCAAATGGTAGTTTATTGAAAATGTATGCAGCAATATACTGCACACCTACATCTACATCTACATCCGTACTCCGCAAGCCACCTGACGGTGTGTGGCGGAGTTAAGGAAGTCTGATTAAATGCATGTTTGATTTCTGCCGAGTATTAACTGAGTGAAAACTGCTTACTCTTAGGAATAAGCTAATATTGGTGACAAGAAATGACAGTAATGAATATATATATTGAGAGGCCAATGTCAGAATACCCAGAGTAGTGAACTTACACCACTTATTGCCTGAACCGCCCATTTCTGAGCCAAAAATATCCTTTTAGAATTGGAAGAGTTACCCCAAAATATAATACCATATGACATACACAAATGAAAATAAGCAAAGTAGACTAATTTTCATGTCAAACGATCATTCACTTCAAATACCATTCAAATAGTAATAATGGCAGCATTAAGTCTTTGAACAAGATTCTGAATGTGGTCTTTCTAAGACAGTTTACTATCTATCTGAACACCTAGAAATTTGAATTGTTCAGTTTCACTAATCATATGCCCATTCTGTGAAATTAAAATGTCAGGTTTTGTTGAATTGTGTGTTAGAAACTGTAAAAACTAAGTATTATTGTGATTTAGCATTATTTTATTTGCTACAAGCCATGAACTTAGGTCATGAACTGCTCTATTTGAAACCAAGCCAATGTTGCACACAACTACCCTTACTACCAAGCTAGTGCCATCAGCAGACAGAAATACTTCAGAGTTACCTGTAATACTAGAGGGCATATCATTTATATAAATAAGGAACAAGAGTGGCCCCAACACAGATCCCTGGGGCACCCCCCATTTGAATGTACCCCACTGAGACCCCACATCACAGCCATTCTCAACATAATGAATAATGAAAAACCTTTTGCTGTCTGTTGTTAAAGTAGCAGGTTAATAAACTGTGAGCTACTCCCCGTATTCCGTAATGGTCCAACTTCTGGAGCAATATTTTGTGATCAACACAGACGCCCTAGTTACATCAAAAACTATGCCCAGTATTCAAAACCTTTTGTTTAACCCATCTAGTACCTCACAGACAAAAGAGAATATATCATTTTCAGTTGTTAAACGACTTCTAAAGCTGAACTGTACATTTGATAGCAAATCCTGTAATATAAAATGATCAACTATCATTACATACACAGCCTTTTCAAAAACTTTAGCAAATACTGATGGCATGGAAATAGGTTTAAAATTGTCTACATTATCCCTTTCTCCCTTTTTATAATGTGGCTTTACTACTGAGTACTTTAATCATTCAGGAAACTAACCATTCTTAAAGGAAGAATTACAAATATGGCTAAATACAGGGCTAACATGTGCAGCACAGTACTTCAATATTCTGCTACACACTCCATCATATCTATGAGAGTCCTTAGTCTGGACATAAGCTCATTAGACCTTTTTTGTTCTGTTTCCTTTCAGTCCTTTCATTGATCAATCCCTAGAGTATATACATGGTGGAAAAAAATCATCCTGTGTATTGTTGAATGGAGCAGGTGTTTGTCAGCCTTTGATGGCTCACCTGAGGATAACTGGCAGGTGCCCAGTCAAAGTATCATGGTATGAAGTAAATGACAATCAGCTGCAAACCCAAAATTTGTTTGAACATTAACCAGCATGACTGCCATTCTCATGACTTGGTTCCTTATGAAGATATAAATAGCAGTGCAACTTTTTTAGGTAGCATCCAATGTATGTTGTGCTCAGTAAAGGCATACCATGATTAAAAACTACATCATACTTATATTTCTTGTATTATGGTCGAAGATAGGTGTAATGCTAATCACACAGTGGAGCTCTGTGGAGAGCAATATCCTGATAAGAACCCACATTTCTGATCGATGTTTCTCATGTTGTTCTGATATTTCAGGAAATGGAAAACTTCAACCCACGGCAATGCAGTCATTGTAGAAATTGCACAGATGAAGCTGCTATTTTCACTTGTAAATAAGAGAACATTTTCGCAATTACTCTTCTGTTAAGTTACATTTTCCATAGATGCATGTGAGACTGCTACGGTCGCAGGTTCGAATCCTGCCTCGGGCATGGCTGTGTGTGATGTCCTTAGGTTAGTTAGGTTTAAGTAGTTCTAAGTTCTAGGGGACTGATGACCACAGCAGTTGAGTCCCATAGTGCTCAGAGCCATTTGAACCATTTGAACCATAGATGTATGGGGTTTCTACTTTCTCTTCATTCGTGTTTGTTGTACCTGCAAAAACCTTTAACTGTAGGTGGTTGACTGAAAGGCCAGTGTGCATTTTTCTTATGTTTCCATTTGGTTATTGCCATTTCCAGCAAGTGGACAAGTTTCTCCTGGTCCCTACACAGTGTGCTAGAACAGGAGGGTGAAAGTCAATTTTGTGTTAGAATTTGATAACCTCTTTTTTCCATGAATGGTACACTGTGATACATTGTGAACAGGTCTTAAATTGGGAAAGTGGCTTACTGAATAATAAATATAGGATGCTATTAAAAAAAAAAAAGATGTACTGCTGTTCATATCTTCATTACAAACAGTAACAAGACAGGTAGTTGTGTTGGTTAATGTCCCCATAGTAGTTTAACAACATTTGTTTGATGTATTTGTTATTTTATTTATGGATAAAATGTAATTATGGGTAGGATTATCAGGGGTGGTACAATTAGAGGTAGTCAAGATACATGGGACAGCATGATAATTTTTAATTTTTTTGTTTTGAATGCAGTCTGACTATGAGGTGCATTCCCATACAATATTATTCTATATGTGACTGCAGACTGAAAGGGGCATGATACTTTTATTCTATTTTTTTTTCTTTGTTATAGCTTGTACCCACACCAAAGAGCAGATAGGAGATAGCTTAGAAGTAAGAATTTAAACATGTGTGTTTTATTTTAGATCACTCTGCAGATCAATACCTTAAAAGTTCATAAAATCAACAAAATTTAAATATTTATGGTTTATTTTTAAGGAGTGGTCATTTTGTTGCCTTATGTGGGGCACGTGACAGTTAAAGGCTGCAGCACATTACCTTCCATTCGGAAAGTGGGTGCACTCAGCAACTGTTATGTGACTTATAAATTATAGAGTGGAGCAATCAGTTGTCCTTTTCTAGATTTTATTACGCAAATCCAGATTTTGGCTAGTAGCCAGCTCTTCTCAATGCATTATTTTCTATTGTCAATGCATGTAAGTCCCTGTTGTTTGAGTATTCAAAGAACTGTGACTGACACCCAAACAACAGGGACTTTCATGCATTGACAATAGGAAATAGTGCATTGAGAAGGGCTAGCTACTAGCCAAAATCTGGATTTGTGTAATAAAATCTAAAAAAGGATGACTGGTTGCTGCACTCTTTAATTTATAAAGGCTCCAGGTTTTTAACTGCTTATTGTAAATTCCTTTTTTAATTTCAAACCAGTCTGCCAGTTACATGACTGCTGGTGAATAAAGGACTTTTCTGTCTAACCCAGTACTGAAAGTACTGGTGCCATCTGTTAACAGAGTTTTCTGTTTGACATGGATGTATTCCTCAGTTGAATTACATATAAGAGAAAGAGGATTTGGCTTAATGCAGATCTTTTTGGTGTACCATATTTGATTAAGAAATTATCTGATAAATGTGTTATTGTTCTTATGCTATTTACAGCACTTTAATCGTTTTTTTAGGAAAAACATTTGTTGATATTTAGTGACATGCAATTTAATCCATTCATTTGACATACCCCTAATTCTGTTTCTTTCCAACTTATTCGTTAGTGCAACATAATCTATAACATAAAATGCTTAGGAAAGGTCCTAAAATAGTCTGATAGTCATTTCTTTTCTATCTATAGCTTTTACGACAGCATGTAGGTACTTGAAGAGAGCAATGGTTGTGAATATACATTGCTTGAAGCTATTCTGATGAGATGATAGCAATGAGTTATCCTTAATAAACTCTCACAGCCTATTATAAAATAACTTTACAAAAATATCTGAGAAACCACTAACTAATATAAATAAATGATGTGGTATCCATCTTTGCATTACTTGAACATCCTAGTGTGACTTTCTGTCTCCTGTTTTCTTAAACAGGAACTAAGTCAGGCATGTGCTGTAGCATGTATCTCATAAAAATTTAATTTGTTACATTTAATTTATTATCATCCTTTGCATCATTTATATGATATAGGAATTACAAATTCCTATCAAACCCATAACAGTAACATTATGTTGAAAATTAAAACACTGAATTAAAACACATAGAATTAACATTATATAACATGTCAAAAATTAAAACATTCAATTAATGGGTTTTTCTTTTACATGCTCTTTTAACATGTACCATATGTGATGAGTTTATATATATTTAGTACATTTTGTAAAACACATATTACACATAATTTAGAGTTAAAAGAGTATAAACGAGACATGGAACTGACAATGAGAACATGATATTGACAGTACAACTATCAGTTAGTTATTTAAGGATTCAAAATATTCCTCTATGCTATAAAAATATTTATTTATCAGAACTTTTTTAATTCTGACTTAAATTTTCCTTCATCTTCTGTTCCCCTAATGCAGAGTGGCAGAGCATTATAAAGCTTTATCCCATACTGGTTCACATGTTTTTGAGTTTTTTTCATGTTCTTTCTACATGCAGATTCTTACAGATATGTGTATTGTAGTCATGAAGATCTGAATTTGCATGTAGACTACTCAAGTGTGTTCTTGTTTTTTAATATGTACAAAGATGGTACTGTATGTATGTTTAGCTACATGAACAAGGACTAGCAGTGTGTTTGTGGAGAGCTGTGTGTAATAATTCTAATGGACCTTTTCTGTAATTTAAAAACCTCTCTCAAGTGACATTTAGTTGTACTCCAGAATGTTATTACATAGGATATAACAGAATCTTAATAAGCCATAGACACTAATCTTGTACACTCTGAACTGCTAACTCTAGAAATTATTCTCTGTGCAAAACATGCTGAATTGAGTTTTTTTGGATATGTATGTGACATGGTCTTTCCAGCTCAAGTGCTGATCAATGTACATGACCAAAAATTTTGTAGACCAGCTTTCTCTATTCCATGGTCACTCAATGATAAATGGTGATCATCTTTCTCATTTACTTTACTGTACTGTGTGCAATTTGTTTTATTTAAATTGAGTGTTAAGTTATTAGCATAGAACCACAGTTGCACTCTCTTCAGAACCTTTTCATCTGTAGTGAATAAGGATCTGCTGTCATCACTTATAATTATGCTTGTATCATCTGAAAATAACATGATTTTTTTATGATCTGTTGGGCCTTTCAGTGTCATTTATATAGATTAGGAATAATAGAGGGGCCAAGAACACTACTCTGATGGACACCTATTGCCACTTTCTTAGCATGAGATACCCACTTTATTTTTTGCTTATTCTGAGATGAAGTGAGTTCCACAACCTGAGTTCTATCTTAGAGATAGGATTCAAACCATTTCCTCTCAATTCATCTCATGCCTATTGCCTCCAGTTTGTCAAGGAGAATTCGATGATCTACTGTAACGAAGGCCTTGGAAAGATCTAGGCTGATTCCTACAACACATTTGTTACTGTCTCAATTTCTAATAATTTCTTCTGTATAGGCCTTTATAGCTGTTTTCTGTGCTGTGACCTGTACAAAAAAGATGTCAATTACAATTTAGAAGATTGAAGGTGTCAAGGTAGCTTATGAGTCTAACTTTCAGCAGTTTTTCAACAATTTTTGATAAAGATGGAAGGAGGGATATAGGTCTATAGTTTTATACTTTATGTATATCCCCATTTTTGAATAATGGTTTAACCTTAGAAATTTTGGGCCTTTGGGGGAACAAACCTTCACAGAATGATAAATGGCAATATGTACCAGTGGTTCCAAGATTTGTGAGGCAGCTTTTTTTTATTATTGTCACTGACACTTCATACAGTCCTGCAAACATTTTGGGTTTCATACTGTTAATTACTTCCACTATTTCATATTTATTAGTGGGACTTATTATCATACTACTGACTACTTTTGGTGCTGTTGTTTTCTCTTCTTTGGTAAAGCTCTGGCTTAATTTATCGGGTACACTTAGGAAGTAGTTGTTAATGTAATTGGGCAAGACTTTCTTCTCCATTTCAATGTTATCACTAGATTTAAGTACAATATCCTGGTCTTTAGAGCCTTTCCCTGTTTCTTTTTTAACAATTTCCCATGTGGTCCTTGATTTATTGTCTGACTTCCTTATTAGTCTATCGTTACTTAATACTTTTTCTAGATTAATTACCCTTCTATACACCTTTTTGTAGTTACTAACATGTTTTTTTAAAATTATAGTCAGTTCTAGTTTTCACTTCAGAGTTTAGTCTTTTCATAGTCTTGGAAGAGTTTTTAATGCCAGATGTGATCCAAGAATTTGTGTGTCTATGGCTAGATGAGTTGATTTTAACTAATCTTTTTGGAAAGCACATTTCAAAATTTGTCATGAAAAGAGAGGAGAAAACACTGTATGCAGCATCTGTATCAGTTTGTGACAATACTGCTACCCAGGATTGGTTAGTCAGTGTGATACCAAACTGGTTGAAGTTTTCAGAAGAGAAAATTCTCTTATTCATATGATGCACTGTTTTTGTATGTATTTTAGCTGTGAGCACTTTAATAATAAGTGCATTATGATCAGATATTCCTAGGTCAATATTCAAAACTTCTGCACCTGGGCTTTCTATATTTGAAAATATATTACTATAAGACTTTTTGAGGTGTTTGTTACCCTTGTAGGACTGTTTATATTAGAATATAGGTTGAAACTGTGTAGAATATTGAGGAATTTAATTTTAAACGAACTATCTACCAACATATTGACATTTTAAGTCCCCACATGCAATTATTGATGACTTCTCATCATGTAAGATGCTCAGCAGTTCTTCAGTCTTATTTTAAAAAAAATTCTGGGTGGCTACATGGTGGTCTATACACTGACATGACTTATTTTTCTATTTTTTACATTCATTTTCAATGCTGTTGCCTCAAAATATTTTTCTATGCTCAGCAGTACAGCTTCAGAACTGTTTTTCACTTTCATATGTGATTTTACATAAATGCAGACACCCCCATTCTTGGCTGCCTTCCTAGAAAATGGACTAAAGAAGGTATATGAGGAAATATTAATGTTTTGCACCAATGCTCTTGAATACAAATTCAATCAACACAATATTCACTGGCCTCAATCTCGAGATCTAGAATTTTATTTTTGAGACACTGTATATTAGGGCTAAGTAATTTTAAGCTGTTGCAACTCAGTTGAGAGGAACTCTTACTTGTATTGTATGGTTTCAACAGTTCCTTCATGTTGCAGCTGGGTACCAAAAATCCTTGAGGGTCACAGGTTTCCTGCATCTTGTCTCTTTCTTCTGGATGTGTTGCAACTTTTGATGCTGGCATTCCTGTTGTATTTGATGACTCGCTGGCCGTAAGCACATTTCTTGCTAATGATGCCGCTGTATAGTCTGTAGCTGCTTCTGATACTGTTGAAGCTGTTGTGGAGGCTTCATTTGCTTCAGCTACTATTGTGGCAAGTGAAGATTCTACTGCTGGAACTGTTGCCGGTGAATCAGTTTCATTTTTATGTTGGAGAATTTCAGTTGCTGTGATGGGTGGTGGTAGTGGTATGGTATGGCAGTTCTTGTCATCAACTGCAAACACTGCATGAAGTAAAGGTGTATGATGTAATTCTTGTCACTGCATGAAGTATTTCTCAACTAATGAATGCTTTTCCAAGTTTATTTCTGTGTAGCCCACACCTGGTAAAATGACTTCTTTCCGAAGATGGTACATTCACATATGTGGCATTTCCGAAGCTTCAGCATTTTTTTCAAATTTTCTATTAGTAACAGCGATTTCTTTGTTGACACAAGATTTTTCCATAAGATCATGTCTTTGTGGTATACTCTCAACATAGAAGTTCATATTTGTAATTTTCTATAGTGTGCTTCTTAGCGCTATTGTGGTGAGCTTACCCTCATTCCTATAAACGCCATTAGCACCCCTGATTATTAAACAGTTTCTTTCAAGCTCCAAAAAATGTTCACAGTTTTTTAGAATTTCACTCAAGGGAGCACCTGGTTTTATTATTCCACTAACATTAAACATTGTTTGCATGTTACACATGATACCAGCTAAGCCTTTTCTACATTACTACTCTGCAATTCACATTTAAGTGCTTGGCAGAGGGTTCATCGAACCACAATCATACTATCTCTCTACTATTCCACTCCCGAACAGCTAGCGGGAAAAACGAACACCTAAACCTTTCTGTTCGAGCTCTGATTTCTCTTATTTTATTTTGATGATCATTCCTACCTATGTAGGTTGGGCTCAACAAAATATTTTTGCATTCGGAAGAGAAAGTTGGTGACTGAAATTTCGTAAAAAGGTCTCGCCGCGACGAAAAACGTCTATGCTGTAATGACTTCCATCCCAACTCGCGTATCATATCTGCCACACTCTCTCCCCTATTATGCGATAATACAAAACGAGCGGCCCTTCTTTGCACCCTCTAGATGTCCTCCGTCAATCCCACCTGGTAAGGATCCCACACCGCGCAGCAATATTCTAACAGAGGATGAACGAGTGTAGTGTAAGCTGTCTCTTTAGTGGACTTGTTGCATCTTCTAAGTGTCCTGCCAATGAAACGCAACCTTTGGCTCACCTTCCCGACAATATTATCTATGTGGTCCTTCCAACTGAAGTTGTTCGTAATTTTAACACCCAGGTACTTAGTTGAATTGACAGCCTTGAGAATTGTACTATATATCGAGTAATCGAATTCCAACGGATTTCTTTTGGAACTCATGTGGATCATCTCACACTTTTCGTTATTTAGCGTCAACTGCCACCTGACACACCATACAGCAATCTTTTCTAAATCGCTTTGCAGCTGATACTGGTCTTCGGATGACCTTACTAGACGGTAAATTACAGCATCATCTGCGAACAGTCTAAGAGAACTGCTCAGATTGTCACCCAGGTCATTTATATAGATCAGGAACAGTAGAGGTCCCAGGACGCTTCCCTGGGGAACACCTGATATCACTTCAGTTTTACTCGATGATTTGCCGTCTATTACTACGAACTGCGACCTTCCTGACAGGAAATCACGAATCCAGTCGCACAACTGAGACGATACCCCATAGCTCCGCAGCTTGATTAGAAGTCACTTGTGAGGAATGGTGTCAAAAGCTTTCCGGAAATCTAGAAATACAGAATCAACTTGAGATCCCCTGTCGATAGCGGCCATTACTTCGTGCGAATAAAGAGCTAGCTGCGTTGCACAAGAGCGATGTTTTCTGAAGCCATGCTGATTATGTGTCAATAGATCGTTCCCTTCGAGGTGATTCATAATGTTTGAATACAGTATATGCTCCAAAACCCTACTGCAAACCGACGTCAATGATATAGGTCTGTAGTTAAATGGATTACTCCTACTACCCTTCTTGAACACTGGTGCGACCTGCGCAATTTTCCAATCTGTAGGTACAGATCTATCGGTGAGCGAGCGGTTGTATATGGGTGCTAAGTACGGAGCTATAGTATCAGCGTAATCTGAAAGGAACCTAATCGGTATACAATCTGGACCTGAAGACTTGCCCGTATCAAGCGATTTGAGTTGCTTCGCAACCCCTAAGGTATCTACTTCTAAGAAACTCATGCTAGCAGATGTTCGTGTTTCAAATTCTGGAATATTCCATGCGTCTTCCCTGGTGAAGGAATTTCGGAAAACTGCGTTCAATAACTCCGCTTTAGTGGCACAGTCGTCGATAACAGTACCATCGGCACTGCGCAGCGAAGGTATTGACTGCGTCTTGCCGCTTGTGTACTTTACATACGACCAGAATTTCTTCGGATTTTCTACCAAATTTCGAGACAATGTTTCGTTGTGGAACCTATTAAAGGCATCTCGCATCGAAGTACGTGCCAAATTTCGCGCGTCTGTAAATTTTAGCCCATCTTCAGGATTTCGCGTTCTTCTGAACTTCGCATGACTATCTGAGAGCATGTAAATATCTTATTACTTGTGGTTGTCATATTATCATGATATGTATGTTCCCTGCAAATTATACTACTGGTACTTTCTTACTTGTTATTACAAGACTTCGTACTTGACTGGTTTTTAATCTCTGCATTTGGTGAAAGTACTTCGTTTCTTTCGCTATTTTCACATCTTTTAGACTCATTGCAGATACTGCCTCCGACTTATGTATTTACCCATGTATGATACTACATCAGTGTCAACTGTGTATGTTGTTCAGCCTAGTGGCTGCAAATAACACGCCTATTGCAACATATGGCTGTACAGAATCAAGCTGGATCTTGGCCTACACTGCGCGTTCCTTCGCAATTTCATGTTGGCAGATGTGGAAGAGCCAGTAATAGAAGCGGATTTCTTGGTGTACTGTAACCTCTTGCTAGATATGACCAACACCCACATTGTAGACCAGGCCACCGGGCTGACAGCCATCTGTTTCCAGTGCCAGAAATCCACCCAATCTGCCCGGCTTGTTACAGCCACTGATGAGGAGTATGCTATGCTATTGAAGGACTTTCCAGTGGTAACAAAGCCACTGGGCATACTGAAGAATGTCAGGCACAATATCAAGACAATTGAGAGGCCTCCGAACTCCTGCCGACCACGGTGACTGGCGCTGAACTGTCTGAAGATAGCCAAGACTGAGTTTGATAACATGATCCAAGAGGGCATCATGTGTCCATCTGGCAGCACCTGGTCTTCACTGTTACACCTCCTCCCCCTAAAAGGATGGTGCATGGCAGTCTTGTGGAGATTGCAGAGCACTGACAGGTACCCAATACCTCTGCTCCGCTACTTCAACTACACGTTGAGTGGAAATTGTGTGTATAGTGTGCTAGATTGCATCAAGGCCTACACACACATTTTGGTGGTTGATGAAGATACACTTAAGACACCGATTATCATGCCATTTGGCTTATTTGAAAGCAAATTTAGGACCTTCAGTCTCCGGAATGTGGCACAAACATGGCGAAGGTTCATGGATTCATTGCTGTGAGCCCTGTCATTCTCTTTCTCTTACCTCAAGAACGACTCTGCCATGCTGTTATCCCACCAGTTGACAGCACATCTACCAGGCATTTTGGCATGCAGTGTGTGTGTTTTACTAACGGCATGACAGAAATACAAAGCTCACGATTCTAGTAATGTGCAACAGTCTAGTTGAGGTCAGTGATCTCTTTACTAGCATTACTAAACTTACTAAGTGAGGATCACCTCTGCAGTTAAAGTAGTTTTTTTACTAGTTTTCAGTTTAAGGAGACTTTTCTCACAATCTATTTTACATTGTGAATATTATTAATCTTATATTTGTGCAATTTAAGAGTTACCAAATTTATGCTCTTATGCAGTCAGTTCCAACAATCAGAGTGCATGTGTGTTTATGTTATTAGAACCACTACAAGCCTCTTCATTTGATGAGTTTTCATGTAATTTATTGGTAGGTAGAAGTTGATCTGATATGTAATTTAGTATACTAGCATTTTATTATGCCACTTTTTCTTAAATTTTAAACAGGTTGTCTTATAATGGTTTGTTAGTAAGTTGAACATGGTAGTAATACATCTACATCTACATCTACATCTACATCTGCATCTGCATTCATACTCCGCAAGCCATCTGACGTTGTGTGGCGGAGGGTACTCTGAGCACCTCTATTGGTTCTCCCTCCTATTCCAGTCTCGTATTGTTCATGGAAAGGATTGTCGGTATGCTTCTGTGTGGGCTCTAATCTCTCTGATTTTATCCTCATGGTCTCTTCGTGAGATATACGTAGGAGGGAGCAATATACTGCTTGACTCTTTGGAGAAGGTATGTTCTCGAAACTTTAACAAAAGCCGGTACTGAGCTACTGAGCGTCTCTCCTGCAGAGTCTTCCACTGGAGTTTATCTATCATCTCCGTAACGCTTTCACGATTACTAAATGATCCTGTAATGAAGTGTGCTGCTCTCCATTGGATCTTCTCTATCTCTTCTATCAACCCTATCTGGCACGGATCCCACACTGCTGAGCAGTACTCAAGCTGTGGGCGAACAAGCGTACTGTAACATACTTCCTTTGTTTTCGGATTGCATTTCCTTAGGATTCTTCCAATGAATCTCAGTCTGGCATCTGCTTTACCGACGATCAACTTTATATGATCATTCCATTTTAAATCACACCTAATGCCTACTCCCAGATAATTTATGGAATTAACTGCTTCCAGTTGCTGGCCTGCTATTTTGTAGCTAAATGATAAGGGATCTATCTTTCTATGTATTCGCAGAACATTACACTTGTCTACATTGAGATTCAATTGCCATTCTCTGCACCATGCGTCAATTCGCTGCAGATCCTCCTGCATTTCAGTAAAATTTTCCATTGTTACAACCTCTCGATACACCACAGCATCATCTGCAAAAAGCCCCAGTGAACTTCCGATGTCATACACCAGGTCATTTATGTATATTGTGAATAGCAATGGTCCTATGACACTCTCCTGCGGCACACCCGAAATCACTCTTACTTCGGAAGACTTCTCTCCATTGAGAATGACATGCTGCATTCTGTTATCTAGGAACTCTTCAATCTAATCACACAATTGGTCTGATAGTCCATACGTTCTTACTTTGTTCATTAAACGGCTGTGGGGAACTGTATCGAATGCCTTGCGGAAGTCAAGAAACACGGCATCTACCTGTGAACCCGTGTCTATGGCCCTCTGAGCCTCATGGACGAATAGTGCGAGCTGGGTTTCACACAACCGTCTCTTTTGAAACCCATGCTGATTCCTACAGAGTAGATTTCTACTCTCCAGAAAAGTCATTATACTCAAACATAACACGTGTTCCAAAATTCTACAGCTGATCGACGTTGGAGATACAGGTCTATAGTTCTGAACATCTGTTCGATGTCCCTTCTTGAAAATGGGGATGACCTGTGCCCTTTTCCAATCCTTTGGAATGCTACGCTCTTCTAGAGACCTACGGTACACCGCTGCAAGAAGGGGGCAAGTTCCTCCGCATACTCTGTGTAAAATCGAACTGGTATCCCATGAGGTCCAGCAGCCTTTCCTCTTTTGAGCAATTTTAATTGTTTCTCTATCCCTCTGTCATCTATTTTGATATCTACCATTTTGTCATCTGTGCGACAATCTAGAGAAGGAACTACAGTGCAGTCTTCCTCTGTGAAACAGCTTTGGAAAAAAGACATTTAGTATTTCGGCCTTTTGTCTGTCATCCTCTGTTTCAGTACCATTTTGGTCACAAAGTGTCTGGACATTTTGTTTTGATCCACCTACTGCTTTGACATAAGACCAAAATTACTTAGGATATCTGCCAAGTCAGTACATAGAACATTACTTTCGAATTCATTGAATGCCTCTCGCATAGCCCTCCTCACACTACATTTTGCTTCGTGTAATTATTGTTTGTCTGCAAGGCTTTGGCTATGGTTTTGTTTGCTGCGAAGTTCCCTTTGCTTCTGCAGCACTTTTCTAACTCGATTGTTGTACAACGGTAGCTATTTTCCATTTCTGACGATCTTGCTTGGCACATACTCATCGAACGTATATTGTACAATGGTTTGGAACTTTGACCACTGATCCTCAACACTATCTGTGCTTGAGACAAAACTTTTGTGTTGAGCTGTCAGGTACTCTGTAATCTGCTTTTTGTCACTTTTGTTAAACAGAAAAATCTTCCTACCTTTTTCAATATTTCTATTTACGGCTGAAATCATCGATGCAGTAACCACTTTATGATCGCTGATTCCCTGTTCTGCATTAACTGTTACAAATAGTTCGGTTCTGTTTGTCACCAGAAGGTCTAATATGTTATTGCCACGAGTCGGTTCTCTGTTTAAGTGCTCAAGGTAGTTTTCAGATAAAGCACTTAAAAAAATTTCACTGGATTCTTTGTCCCTGCCACCCGTTATGAACGGTTGAGTCTCCCAGTCTATATCCGGCAAATTAAAATCTCCACCCAGAACTATAACATGGTGGGGAAATCTACTTGAAATATTTTCCAAATTATTCTTCAGGTGCTCAGTCACAACAGCTGCTGAGCCCAGGGGCCTATAGAGTCATCCAATTACCATGCCTGAGCCTGCTTTAACCCACTTGTGTGGCCCAAAGCTGGAATATATAAAATGAGGTTGATTCAAATCAAAACCTTAAAAGTGCTATAATTTTTGTAATTGTAACAATAATAAAAAAACCTACATGTCCCTGATGTTGAATGCATGTATTCCACTGCTTCACAAATGCATAGGTGCTACGATGAAAGAATTCTTTTGTCATGTGTGCAGCCAGTTCTGCACCATAGTTTTTATCTCTCCATCATTTCTGAAATGCCTCCCTCCCATTGCTTCTTTGAATGCACCAAAAAGATGAGAGTCACAAGGAGTGAGGTCTAATGAATAAGGAATTAGCTGTATGCAGTCAGGCATTGCCATGCTGTAGTAATACTCCTGAGGTCAGAAGTCCTCATCATTTATGTCTGATTGTGGGATGAAATTGATTTTTTAGTATGTCTGAATAAGACATACTGGTTACTCACACTATCGTATCCATGTGCTGCTCAAAAATTGCTCCATTTAAATCCGAGAAGACAGTTGAGTGCAGAATTTTGTTGGTTTCAGCAATAAGCTGTGGTGCCATATGATGACTGACTTTCATTTTTGGTCGCTGGTAGTCTTATCGCCCATAATTTTTTTTCCCAGAAATGCATCATCTTCAACATGGAAGTGATTCAAAACTTCTTCACAGGCATCGACACAACAGTCTTTCAGTTCGGTGGTCAACTGATGTGGCATACATCTTGTAGAAGTGCAGTACATCATGAAGAGTATTCCGCTCTGAACCAATAGTAATCCATTAGAACCCAATTATTTTTAGTTAACATATTCTGTATTTTTGGAAAACTGTGCAATGGCACCCCAATTTACGAAAATATGAAGAAAGTTTGTTCACTTGTTGCGTAAATGTGAAATTTTTGGCTGTTCTCATTCGAGGATGCTTGGCACTTGGCATTGTTTTGTCATTACATTGCTTACTAGGAAAAAAGACAAGGGTATTGAAACTGGTAATAATAAATTAAAAACATTTCAAAAGTATCATTTACTTTATGACAAGTAACATTTACGAAAGTTGAAGCTAAAAATTCTCCAAAACTGACATTTTGATAAGGGATAATATGATATTTGCGAAAGCATTCCATACAAAGCATAACATTACACTTCCCACAATACATTCTCAGCTTTCCTTTGCAGTTCTCATACTAGTATCATCTTTGTTTATCACACTTATGGATGACGTGCAGCTTCTGGTCATACCATATATCTGGTGCATTATTTCTGGAAGGTGAGAGGAGTATTTTTTGGTCTTCCCTTAGCTAACCTTATTTCAAGACCTCTCCTTGAGTATTTTCTCTCAATCTGTCTTCTGAATAGTTTCACTGAAAGAGAAGTTCCTTCATTGCATCTCTTGAAAGCCAAGTATACATTCAGAACTGTCATATTTACCACCCTCGTAAAAAGGGACCCATATCACTTTTTACCATGCACTGTAATTGTATGTTTCTCTATTAGCCAGATGTGAAGATTGATGCCTCCCATGAAATTCCTGTGTTTATTCAATGCATGTGATTGTTGAACACTGACCTTTTCTTTCTGGAATGAATTCCAACATTGTTCTTCGACGGTAGGAAGCACAGTGTCAAAATTAGGTGCTAATGTAACACACTTCTCATTCCATTTTTGATTAAAACTTCTTTCTCTCTGTCAAATCTGAACCAAAACATATGGTTCCTTTCTTTTTCATAATATTATCTGGTGACAGAGGCACTTCCTTGTTCTGCTGTCCCTCATAGTTCCACTTGCACAGAATCCCAGTTCCTTCAGTTGGACGAGCAGATCATGACTAGTAAAGTCATTGTCAAAAAATACTTTTTAGCTGTTTGGCACATCAGTAATGGACAACATTTCCAAAACTACTTTGGAACCCAGTGGTGGATTTGCAATGTAATCATTCTGGTCCTTCCTGCAATACAGCAAGAAATTTTAACAATAGCCACCAGTAGAACATGAGGCCAAAAGTTTATATCCAAAGTGTATGGGCTTCACTGTGATAAACTGCTTTATAGGGTGATGTCCATAGTATCTCATAATCATTTCATCAACTGTCACATTTCCCTGAAAGACTCCCCATTTTTGACCATTTTTTCCCAGAGCCTCTGCTAATCATTTTATTTTGAAAGATTTGTCACTCTTGTTTTCATTGGTCTTTTTATTATCATTGAAATGTATTACAGACTTCAGTTCAAGGTACCCGTTAGGACTCATTGCATCTTTCACTATTTGAACACAGAGATGATCATCATCCTCAGACAGAGAATCTCTTTCACTGGACAATTTATGATAGTCAGTAAAGATCAAAAACCCAACAAATACATGAATCTCATCAGGTAAAACTGAAGATTTATTTTATTTTTACATTTCCTAGCATATTTTTCACTTTGCTCTACAATCCTGTGTACAGATTCTTTTGAAAAGTGTTCTTCAAAAACCTGCTTGAGAGTAAGACCATACAACTTTTCTTTCAGTTCATCTGACAGACAAGTAGCTTTCTATCCTAAGCCAGGAGATGAATATTTTAGAACCTGATCACACCATTTAACTTTCATTTTACAAGCTCTTTTAGAAGAAACATGAGGAATGTCTTCATTGTCTCTCTGACGTAAAATTTCAGTAGTACCTGCAATATCACTTACATGTGTATTTCCTAACAAGTCATCTTCAATATTCTCCTCATTGGTCTGCTCGTTTACATCTGGAGGTAGAGCTACTATGTCTGCTTTTATTTCCTTCAGAAAATAAGTATTCTACTGCCTCTTCAACTGTTTTAAAAACTTGGAAAGCTATGGCAAAGAAAGCCGCAAAGACAAAAAAAATATAATATTTATGCCTAGTGTCCTCAAATGAGGACAGCAAGTTTTCATGCACTTGGACATATAATGTTTTCACCTTCATAAGTTCCAAACAATATCACAGTATTAAATTATGCAGCAGCCAGGAAAGGACAGATGTCCTTACCTTAGATGGAGCCACAGAAATAAAAATAGAAATAACCAGCAGGCCCTGCAAAAATGCTCCATTTCTGTTAACAGTCGTCAACTGAATAACTGTAGCACAGAGACAACAATGGTACCCATTGTTGACAGAAAGCTTACTCTACAACAACAAAAGCCAAAAGTTGGCTTAGAGTAGCATACATTCTAATAATGATGGAAAAATTGACTGTCATCAATCAAGGACAATGGGCACTAATGGGCTAATCTTTAAGCTTGTGGCTATTTTCTTCGGAGTTATGCATTTGTCCTCCTTACATCTTTTACATCTGTTCTCCACTAACAAAATGTTCTTGTCCATCATTATGCAGTGAGCCTGACCTGGTCTTGGGACATCCTTGCACCTTGTGCTTGCTGCAACAACTAACATGAATCATTGTACTGTGCTGTCATTCTGTGATGAATTTCCATTGGTTTGACACCTTCAACTACACAAAAAGTGCATCACAGATCACTCCTCACTTGCGGTGTATGTTTAAAGTGACACAGCCATCTTATAGTGAATGCTGCTGCCTTATCCTGCATTGTAGCATCACTCTGCTTCAAGGAAAATTACTGCCACCTACCAACTCCATCACACAACTTTTCAAAATTGTATGGAACTTTTAAGGTTTTCACTTGAATCATCCTCATAAAAAAATTGTAGGATGGTCACTGTGTTTCCCTCAGGCAGTATGCCTAGTCTGTGTAAGAGTTTTAATTTCTGCTCCTGCAATAACCAACATACTGTGTTCTTTAAACAGTGCATTTCACAGGCAAGTTGATAAGTTCCTCTTGATGAATCTCCTCCTATATGATCTACAAGTAGCTCCATCTCCTCAAACTTCACAGTGTTACCAGTTCTTTTCAAGAACCTAGGTCAGTTCTCTGTAACTTTAATGACTTAGATTCCTGTAATTTTTCTTCGTGATAATTTTTTTTCCATTTAGGGTGATGGCTGTTTTACTTTTCTTTATCCATTCATTCCAGTGTCCACGCACTACAACTTACTTCATTACAAATTAAAGTAAATGTCTGCATGTGCTAGTAACAAGTATTGTTTTATTTCTAACAACCAGTCCTTAGCTGTAATAAGTATTAAAATCCTCTGCGGACCCATCACAGACAACTGTGTATTGTTTCTGAAGATAACACCACCAATTTTGGTGCAGCAGGGTTTTTTTTATCGACATACTGGAAATTTATGAACATGTGCCTCTATTCCATAGTTAATCAAAAACATTGTCTGACTCAAAATATTAATTTCTAACCATTAATTCTTCTCTCAAAATACCCAGTTTACAATCCTTCAATACTTCTATAATTTTGACACTGAAGATTTTGGTTACTCTAAATAAATGTTTATACATACTACACACATCTCTCATGATATTTGGTGTTCACAGGTCACAACATGCAATAAAATAGTACATTCAGTGGCAATGTATGGCTTCCAAGTTTTTTTCAAACTACTATTGTAAACTAACTCTAAATATTTTTGAGATATCATTGTTCCTGTTTCTTATATGCCTAATTTTTGTGTTATCAGTTATTAATTTAGTGTCTGCACATTTTTACAGAGTGTCTGGACATTATTACAGAGATTGTCGTCATAAGTATCATAATTTCTGGTCTGTGTGTTTGCTTTGCTGTAGTATGTAGTGTATAGAAACTGGTTGTGAATGGAAATTTCTCTGTGGGTGTATTTCTGTTGAAAGAACCAATATCTATCTAGATTTGTTTAAAAATCAGGTTTTTAATCTACAAGAAATGGTCAGCTGTTATTGCTATCAGTAATAGTCCGAGTTCTTACATAAAGAACTCTACAAGCAGTACAAATGCAAGTACCGCAAAGAAGTCAGGAGATTAAAATCAGAAAGAATCAGCCAACCAGCTCAGATAATGTTTCAAAGACTTCCTGGTCAATTGAAAATAAAATCAGAAACAATGAAACAGAAACTAAAATTAATAATGTACAATTAACTGTGAATAATGAAGATATCTCTGATCTTCTTCTAGTCAGCAATATTTTTAATAATTACTTCATACATACTGTCGAAAATGATGTCTCTATGAAACAGAATATACAGCATTCGTTTGAGTCCTGTAACAAACAGAACTGCAGTACAATACCTGTAGTAAGCACATATGACATTCTGCAGCTTATTGATAACCTCAGAAAAAAATCTGCAGGATTAGATGAAATTACTCCATTTCTACTGAAGAAATGCAAACATAAACTAATGAAACCACTAGTTCATCTAATAAACTGTGTTCTTCAAGACAGTGTGTTCCTTGATAAGTTGAATCTGTCTGTAGTGAAACCAATACACAATAAGGGGGAAATAAAGCATGCACAGAACTACAGACTCATTGCCCTAATATCAACTTGCAGCAAACTGATAGAGAAAATAATGTTAAAAAAAAATCTTGGAGCACTAAAACAATACTGACATATTAACTGATTTCTAGCATGGATTCAGAAGAGATTGAAAAGTACCATATCAGCAGCAGTGCAATTTGTCCATACTGTACTTGAAAAAAAAATAAACAACAAATTCCAAGCAGCAGAAGTATTCCTGGACCTCTCAAGGCCTTTTGATAGAGTAAATCGAGAGAAGTCTTCGGAAGTAAGAGTGATTTCAGGTGAGCCCCAGGGGAGTGTCGTAGGACCGTTGCTATTCACAATATACACAAATGACCTTGTGGATAACATTGGAAGTTCACTGAGTCTTTTTGCGGATGATGCTGTAGTATATCGAGAGATTGTAATGATGGAAAATTGTACTGAAATGCAGGAGGATCTGTAACGAATTGAGGCATGGTGCAGGGAATGGCAATTGAATCTCAATGTAGACAAGTGTAATGTGCTGTGAATATATAGAAAGAAAGATCCTTTATCAGTTAGCTACCATATAGCAGGTCAGCAACTGCAAGCAGTTAATTGCATAAATTATCTGGGAGTACGCATTAGGAGTGATTTAAAATGGAATGGTCATATAAAGTTGATCGTCGGTAAAGCAGATGCCAGACAGAGTCATTGGAAGAATCCTAAGGAAATGCAATCCAAAAACAAAGGAAGCAGGTTACAGTACACTTGTTTGCCCACTGCTTGAATATTGCTCAGCAGTGTGGCATCCGTACCAGGTAGGGTTCATAGAAGAGATAGAGAGGATCCAATGGAGAGCAGCACACTTCATTACAGGATCATTTAGTAATCATGAAAGCATTTCGGAGGTGATAGATAAAATCCAGTGGAAGACTTTGCAGGAGAGACTCTCAGTAGCTCGGTCCAAGCTTTTGTTGAAGTTTTGAGAACATACCTTCACCGAGGAGTCAAGCAGTATATTGCTCCCTCCTACGTATATCTCGCAAAGAGACCATGAGGATAAAATAAGAGAGATTAGAGCCCATAAAGAGGCATACTGACAATCTTTCTTTCCACGAACAATTTGAGACTGGATTAGAAGGGAGAACCGATAGAGGTACTCAAAGTACCCTCCGCCATACACCGTCAGGTGGCTTGAGGAGTATGGATGTAGATGTAGATGTAGACATTCTCTTATCAAAAACTGCTACAAGTGGTGTCACTGGAAAACTCATACAATTGCTAGAAACATATTTAAAGGGTAGACAACAGTGCACAGAGATTATGTACCCTAATGAAGAAACACTGGAGAGAGGCAGGTGAAGTATAAGAAATACACATTTTGAATTACTGAGGGCTCCATTTTAGGGTCTGTCCTATTCATATGCTATGTAAATGATTTCCCAAGTTGTCTTGACAATGAGCAATTGATCACTATGTATGCAGATGATACATCTGGTGTCTGCTATCCAGACAGTGAGCCCAGCCTAGTTGAAGAGATACATAACTTTATTGAAAAGGCAAGAGCTCACTTTGAAAGAGAGAACCTGAAAGTAAACATAGAAAAAACTAATATTATTCATTTTAAACCAAATGGACCAAACAGACAAAATACTGTGACTGATGAAATTCTACAAAAACATGTAGAGATTGTAAATTCTTGGGTTTATGCATAGATGATCAACTTTCATGGAAGTAGCAAGTTGATCGTAACCAGGACAAATATCACATGAAATAAGCGTCAAACGAAAAAAATTCAAAGAACAAAACGTGTCTAGCATGGAGGGGGAAACCAGACAGCGCTATGGTTGGCCCACTAGATGGCATTGCCATAGGTCAAACGGATATCAACTGTGTTTTTTTTTAAATAGGAACCCCCATTTTTTATTACATATTTGTGTAGTATGTAAAGAAATATGAATGTTTTAGTTGGACCACTTTTTTCACTTTGTGGTTGATGGCACTGTAATGGTCACAAACATATGGCTCACAATTTTAGACGAACAGTTGGTAACAGGTAGGTTTTTTAAATTAAAATACAGAACATAGGGATGTTTGAACATTTTATTTCGGTTGTTCCAATGTGATACATGTACCTTTGTGAACTTATCATTTCTGAGAAAGCATGCTGTTACAGCGTGATTATCTGTAAATACTACATTAATGCAATAAATGCTCAAAATGATGTCCGTCGACCTCAATGCATTTGGCAATATGTGTAACGACAATCCTCTCAACAGCAAGTAGTTTGCCTTCTGTAATGTTCGCACGTGCATTGATAATGAGCTGACGCATGTCAGGCGTTGTTGGTGGATCACGATAGCAAATATCCTTCAACTTTGCCCACAAAAAGAAATCCAGGGACATCAGATCCGGTGAACATTCAGGAAATGGTATGGTGCTTAAACGACCAATCCACCTGTTGAAATGTGCTATTCAATGCTGCTTCAACCACACGTGAGCTATGTGCTGGACATCCATCATGTTGTAAGTACATCGCCATACTCTCATGCAGTGAAATATCTTGTAGTAACATTGGTAGAACATTACTTAGGAAATCACATACATTGCACCATTTAGATTGGCATCAATAAAATGGGGGCCAATTATCCTTCCTCCCATAATGCTGCACCATACATTAACCATCCAAGGTTGATGATGTTCCACTTGTTGCAGCCATCGTGGATTTTCCATTGCCCAATAGTGCATATTATGCCAGTTTCCTTTTAAAAACTTAACTATCTGGTGAGTGATCCAGACACTTGGATGATGTCATGATGTCATCCAGGATACCGAGCAGCATATAAAGGACATGCCCGTTGGGCATTTTGATCACAATAGCCATACATCAACACGACATCGACCTTTTCCGCAATTGGTAAACAATCAATTTTAACATGGATAATGTATCACAAAGCAAATACTATCCACACTGGCCAAATGTTACGTCTGGTTTCCCCCTTCAAGCTAGATAAGTTTTGTTCTTTGTAGTTTTTTCGTTTGATGCTTATTTCGTGAGATATTTGGCCTGGTCACAATCAATGGACCACCCTGTATATGTATTAAGAAGATTATCACCATATCCTAATTCTGAAACCCTAAGGACTGTATATTATGGATTAGTGTATCCTTTCTTGTCTTATGAAATAGTACTGTGTGTAGGAGGGGGGGGGGGGGGGGAAATCCCAAACTAATATAGAAAGGGTTTTCATACTGTAGAAACGAGCCTTGAAGATCATAGCAAAAGTAAAACCAAGAACTTCTTGCTAACCCTTATTCATTAGACACAATATTCTCACAATTTCTGCCCTGTATATACTACAAACTATAATGCTAGTTAAAGGAGACACTAAGATCACAAAAAGAAACATGGAAATCCACAGATATTCAAAATTATGAATCAAGGTGTAGAAAAGATTTTCATACAGTTAACAGAAGATTAACATAACAGTGAAAAGCCCCTATGTTAAAAGAGTTGTTTTTAATAACTTGTTACCAAATGAAGGTAAGATATTGACAGGGAATACTTTTAAAAAGCTAATCAGACAGTGGCTTATCCAAAAATGCCCTTATAACTTGAATTTATCATGAACTACACTCCTGGAAATGGAAAAAAGAACACATTGACACCGGTGTGTCAGACCCACCATACTTGCTCCGGACACTGCGAGAGGACTGTACAAGCAATGATCACACGCACGGCACAGCGGACACACCAGGAACTGTGGTGTTGGCCGTCACATGGCGCTAGCTGCGCAGCGTTTGTGCACCGCTGCCGTCAGTGTCAGCCAGTTTGCCATGGCATACGGAAGTCTTTAACATTGGTAGCATGCCGCGACAGCGTGGACGTGAACCGTATGTGCAGTTGACGGACTTTGAGCGAGGGCGTATAGTGGGCATGCGGGAAGCCGGGTGGACGTACCGCTGAATTGCTCAACACGTGGGGCGTGAGGTCTCCACAGTACATTGATGTTGTCGCCAGTGGTCGGCGGAAGGTGCACGTGCCTGTCGACCTGGGACCGGACCGCAGTGACGCACGGATGCACGCCAAGACCGTAGGATCCTACGCAGTGCCGTAGGGGACCACACCGCCACTTCCCAGCAAATTAGGGACACTGTTGCTCCTGGGGTATTGGCGAGGACCATTTGCAACCGTCTCCATGAAGATGGGCTACGGTCCCGCACACCATTAGGCCGTCTTCCGCTTATGCCCCAACATTGTGCAGCCTGCCTCCAGTGGTGTCGCGACAGGCGTGAATGGAGGGACGAATGGAGACGTGTCGTCTTCAGCGATGAGAGTCGCTTCTGCCTTGGTGCCAATGATGGTCGTATGTGTGTTTGGCGCCGTGCAGGTGAGCGCCACAATCAGGACTGCATACGACCGAGGCACACAGGGCCAACACCCGGCATCATGGTGTGGGGAGCGATCTCCTACACTGGCCGTACACCTCTGGTGATCGTCGAGGGGACACTGAATAGTGCATGGTACATCCAAACCGTCATCGAACCCATTGTTCTACCATTCCTAGACCAACAAGGGAAATTGCTGTTCCAACAGGACAATACACGTCCGCATGTATCCCGTGCCACCCAACGTGCTCTAGAAGGTGTAAGTCAACTACCCTGGCCAGCAAGATCTCCGGATCTGTCCCCCATTGAGCATGTTTGGGACTGGATGAAGCGTCGTCTCACGCGGTCTGCACGTCCAGCACGAACACTGGTCCAACTGAGGTGCCAGGTGGAAATGTCATGGCAAGCCGTTCCACAGGACTACATCCAGCATCTCTACGATCGTCTCCATGGGAGAATAGCAGCCTGCATTGCTGCGAAAGGTGGATATACACTGTACTAGTGCCGACATTGTGCATGCTCTGTTGCCTGTGTCTACGTGCCTGTGGTTCTGTCAGTGTGATCATGTGATGTATCTGACCCCAGGAATGTGTCAATAAAGTTTCCCCTTCCTGGGACAATGAATTCACGGTGTTCTTATTTCAATTTCCAGGAGTGTACAATGTAATAAGAAATAATGTAAACTAAAAAAATTGTAACTGTAAAAACTTTATACTTAGTTAAAATGCACATGCATGTAAAATTACAGGTTACGATCAATAAACTGAAATGAACTGAATTGATTAGTCATCTTTCTGTTAAATGGAGAAAAGCAGAATCATTTTTTCCCATAAGACACTAAATTTTAATGAAAATTTCCTTTATTAAGAAAATTATCATGTGAGCTAAAGGCATTATTGCTTCTTTTTGGTTTTATCCTTTGAACAGCAGCAGTCCATTGTGGCAGTGTTTTAATGGAATTTCAGCAATAGTCTTGAGGTATGGACAACAACAGTGTGAAAAATAAGCACTTCATTGCCAATAAGTATATGGAAGTCATATCAAAGGATGGAAGTATAATTCTATGAAGTTACACATGTGTTTAGAGACGCAGATATATGACAAGTTTTGATGGTTATCAAGGTGACGGACTCACACTTTGTTCTAACAGTCATTGCACAGAGTGTGTGTATGGTACCTAGGATAACTGTCATTCAACAGACTTTAATAGGATTGTAATTTCACCTCCTCTCCAATGAGAATATACAACCACAAAGCAGTCATGTGTTCCTCTTTGGATGTTAGGGGCTCAAGTTTTTGGTCATAGAAATATATATATGTGCCTCATAACCTGCAACTGCCATCACTGGCCAGAACTTTCAGAATTATAGTTGATGACTAATCTCTGCCAGTATATGTTAAACATGTAACATGAAAATTCCATTCAAGGAGCAGAGAAGAAGCCACAACTTCTCAGATAAACCAATATTTCTGAAATAACAACCATATAGTGACATACTGTTTGTATGAAACATGTGATCTTTGCTGGTGAACTCATATGAGGTACAGATGACAACAGTGGGAATTTGATAGTGTAATTAATTAATTTGAAGGTATAGAGAATGCCATTTGTGGGTGAATTATGGCTTGACAACCACGGTATTCTGTGGTCAGATATGGTCAGATATTAGACACTACCATGTCTATTAGGATATTCAAGTCACAAAATGTTGTGCTCAACTCAGATATCAAGAATTTATTGCATGCTACAACTGAGGCAGCAGGTTACAGTTTTTGCAGTTTGGTACCAGCCACAATACCTGTAATTCCTGTTGTAATTCAGTAGTGTGTGATACATATTGAGACATGGATGAGGATAGGTGGTTGAATTATAACACACACATCATCACTGTTATTGCAGATAAACACACTCATACAATGTACAGAATGACACTGCCGTCACATTATAGTCTTTACACCCAGATGTTCTAGTGCAAAATACACAGCTGCCCCAAAGAGCACATACAGGAAAGAGAAACATAAGCTAGAAAGCCCTGGTTTTCAGAGTAGAGAGGGAACGGAATGAATTTAAATTATGGCAACTGCATTTACTAGACAGTACTGCAATAGTTTCTCTTAAATATTCCACAAGTGTAGCTATTTATGAGATTTTAGCCACACTCTTTCCACATCACATGAATGATCATAACATACTGACCTTCAGTAATTAAAACTTCCGGGCTAAGAGGTCGTGGTCCAATAGTAGAAATACTTCTCCCTGACATCAGGGAGAAGTATTTCTACTAATGGACCACAGCCTCTTAGCCCAGAAGTTTTAATTACTGAAGACGCCGGCTGTGAAAGCCTACACGCTATGATACTGACTAATTATTCTGTTTCTGTGTGCTTCAGGTGTCAAGGATGACTTTTTTTGTGAGTGTAAAGCAACCACTTGATTGCACATGCAAGCTGATCTTCTGGTTATAATTGAGTTGTCTCCCTGAATATCCCACATACATTATAGCAGCAAAGCCCTGAATGTTTAATGTTTGTACATAAAAACACTGTCTGGATCTACTACAGATCACAATCAAATTTAACATATTAGATGTGCATATATCAACAGCATTCTGAACCGTATCATAATCTCTCACTGCAGGCACTATTGACAGTTAAGTGTAAAAGACCATCATCGTTCAACATCTGTTATAGTGTAACATTCAAAGTTATGTCATTCACTCTTAAAATATTACAAATTGGCATATCAAGTTGTGGCAGAAGAATTCATTAACATGAGTGCACGAAGTATTCGTTTCTGTAGTTTAAGGTCTTACAGTTTTGTTTCTCAATGAAAATAATTTTACAGTACTTAAGCACTATGCAATTCTGCCAGTTTGCCTGTGTGCACTTATTTTTCCTGTTTACAATGTTCACAGTCTTACTGTTGGCCACACAATTTTCATGTAATTAATTTTGACTAAAAATATTCTTAGTTCATGAGTTTAGAATAAAATTCAGATATCAGTTAGGTATTCCTCTGAGGTATTGCTTTTGCAATACAACCATCTGGCCACATATTATGATGCTGAAATGTAACAAGATAGAATAGATGTATTCTCTGTAGTACTACCCCTAATGTAAATATAACTTTTTTGTGCTCTCTATTCCATATGTGATGTTGCTATATGAAACCTACAATTTCTTATTAAAGCCGTATTTTTTGAAACTTTATTATTCAGTATATAGCTTCTCATAGTCATGTATAATTTTGTAAATAATGTCATGGTTGTCTTTGACTGTGTAGTATAGTTTAGAGACTTCTGATGGAAACAAAGTGAATAGTTCATGTGGAAATGTATTTTACTGAAATTTAAAATGCAATTAATCACATGCCTTCCAATTTTTATGCCTCTAATTTTTTTCTTTTTTTAGATCTGATATATGTTACAAATAACATAATAGCATGGGGAGCAACAGCTAAAAAACTTGTACATAATGTGAAGGACAATCAAACATTTTAAAATCAGAGATGGTAAAATAGTCTACATTAAAACTGAGTGAAAGATAAAATCTGCAATGCCTGTTTATTGTGTTTCACTGTATGATGACCAGTTTCATACCCTGGAGGTATATCTTCAGATCGTATCTGCATATAGAATAAAACTACATAAGTAAAAGCACTAATAGACAATACAAGCCACTGAACAAAGTACACAGCAAAGTGATGTACTCAAAAAATAATACTTCATGTGTCACGAATTCCAAGGTACAGTCGCGCAAAAACATTTCACTCCTCAGTAAAGTCGTGGACGAAATGGCAGATGTGCATCTTACTGAAACCACACACGATCACTAACACATCTCCAAAACACAGTCAAAAGAAGAGCCCAGATAGCACACAACAGTCAATGTATGGTAGAATAAAACGTATGAGCACAAAACATTGCAGAATGAACATAATGTGAATATGTATTAGTGATCATACATGGTGCAGGCTGGATGCCCATTTGCTGCTTCATCCAAGTTTTTACCAAGGATTGACACCTTTTTATGCACACTTGTACCTTGGAATTCATGGCACATGAAGTATTAGTTTTGTGAGTACATTGCTTTACTCTCTATTTGGTCCGGTAGGTTATGTTGACTACCAGTTCTTTTACTTACATAGTTTTATCCTACATGCAGATTTGACCTGGAGACATACCTTCGGGGTATGAAACCAGTCATCATACAGTGAAAACACACAAACAACTATTGCAGGTTTGGACTTTCACCCAGTTTTAATTGAGATTATTTCACCATTTCTGATTTTAAATTGTTTGATTGTCCTTCACATTGTGTACTGATATACCTTGTTTGAAAGCACTGTGTCCCATCTTCCTAAAGAATATACCATCTTTTCTTAAAACTGTCTGCTTAAAAAGTTATCTTTATTCAAAATTATTGTTTTATAGAATGTTCAAATTGTGAAATACAATCCTTTCACAAATTCACTGTTATTGTCTGGTAGCCCTAATTTTTCTGAGTCCAAAAGTGTATAACATTCCTAGAATTACATATTCATTTACAAAATATTTCAATTACAAAATTTCAGTTACTAGATAATTCTTGGAAGACTGTGGAAATCCCAGAGTGTGATAAAACTTATGCTCAACAGAATAGAAGCATCATATATACCAATTTAGGGAGATGCAGCTAATTATCAACTAAAATAAATTCTTTGCATAATTTGATTATGCATTCTATATTTTTCCTAACTTTTATGTGGATATTTAAAATTTAATGGCTTCATACTTAAACATTTTGTAATTTATGTCCTATACACATGTCAAATAGTCATAGTGCACAAAGTTACAGGCAGTCTGTAGTCAAATTTATAATGTGAAGTTCCGTACCTGTCAGCAGCTAGCAGTCACAGAGCTTAGTTACTGTGTTACATGTTACTCAGTTTGTTAATTCAGTCAGTTGGAGTTTAGTAATCAACATATAAAGTGCTGCGTTAATTGTTCAGTAAATCCATAGCTAGCCATTACTGAGAGTACAAATATTGTGTAATTAAAGTTCTATGCCAAGCAGTATTTGTTATTGTTAATTTATCAAATGGCATTTTTTATACACCATGAATTGCACTAGAAATGTTTTACTTGCAAGAACCAGTTCTTGGCTTTATAATCCATCATCAGTGGCATCTGATACAGAGGAACAAATAAGTGTATGTACATAGATTTCTACAAGATAACTGAACATATAATAGCAGTAATATAAGTATACTTACATTATGCAAGTCTATGGCAATGACATGTATGTCGGTTAATATGATAGGATCTTAAATCTGTCCTACAACATAGTATGCAATTCGTGACATGTGTTACTGCTGTCACATCATAAGCAGTGGCAGGTCTTGATAACATTTGACATGATTGTCATATAGAGTAAATATGGAAGTGACAGGTCAAGGAGTCTACATTACCTGTCTTTTAATAAATAACTGAAAGCTACTGAGCACCAAGCACTCAAGATTTTTATTGCCAATTGTTCATGAAATTGCTGACCTGTAAAAAACAAGCATTTGAATATTAATTGACAGCTGATTGTTGTCATGATTAATAATATTAAGAAAGATGTATAAATGTGAAAATATTACCCCACAAACTCATTTAGAAACTACTTCAAATTGTGTTACATCTATGAACAAAATTTAATTCAAGAAGAGTACTGAGGAGCCTAAAAGCAGGTCAGTAAAGCAACAGACTGGATCAAAATTACAATCTGGCAATATATGTCTCCTTGTGATCTAATTTACAGAGAGTCTCTCATATATATTAGTGGGCTAGCCACCTGAAAGAGAAAAATCAAGAAGCAAATGAGTTAAGCATGCACTACTCCTTCTTCCTTCTTCAGAGTTTGCCCCAACTGTCGCAGGGTCCACTAATAATGAGCAATCAACAGTCCACAATTTGAAAATTCTTTTTCACTTTAATTTTGTGGCTCGATATTGGTACCTTTTGTGTCACCATAAATGTGTAAATTAAGACCACCTTCCTATCCTGCAAGTTAGTGTGGTTCACATGTGAGTAGATAATTATATACATAGAGTAATGAGCAAAATTTTTATAATACTCTGCAATGTGTTCTGCATGATTTGTTGATCCTGTTTATATGCCACATTCCATAAACTCCACATCATGAAGGAGAAAAAGAGGTATATGAGATTACTATTATTAACTGTTCTGCTGTACTGCTGGCCGACAGACATGCTCAATAAATATTTTTACTCTGTAAGTAATTATGTTTTCATACAGCATTTTGCTGGATTTTCTTATATTAAACCAAAAAAACTATGTTTTGTACATTTAAATTTCTATTACGTTTACATACCTAGATGTCTGAAGTAAAAAGTTTGCAGAATCAATGCTGTATGCAAAGTATTTGCTGCATAGGAAGTATTACAAAGTCCAATGTTATTAATAATAGCCAATGAATTTATGAGATCATATACACTGAGGTGACAAAACAGTCATGGGATAGCGATATGCACATATATGGAGAGTGGCACTATCACATATGCAAGGTATAAATGGGCAGTGGATTCATGGAGCTATGATTTGTAATCAGATGTTCATATGAAAAGGTATCTGACACAATTATGGCTGCATGACATTTACTAACAGACTTAAAATGAGAGACAGTAGTTTGAGATACATGCTTGGGTCATTCCATTTTAGAAATTGCTAGAGAATTCAGTATTTTGAGAGCCACAGTGTCATCAGTGTTTTCAGAATACCAAATTTTAGCCATTATATTATATTAGATTAGATTCAATTTTCATTCTGTAGACCCAAAAAATGAGATGATTCTTGTCAGTGTGGAACATGTCAGAAAGTATAACATAAAAATCTAAAAAATTTGAATATAATACTTACTACCCTGATCATTTGCACAATGTATTAACGGGAACAGCTAATATTTTCAGAATTAACACACTGTCAGAATGAAACATTGTTTTGCACTATTAATAAATTAATAAATTTATCACACAGAAAATACCTAATCCTGACTGTTGTGACCAAGTGCTGTCAAAACTGAAATCTAACAGATATTTTTACTTAAGTTGGCTTAACAGTCTCTGTTAAGATATTCATCTATGGAGTAGGTGTTGGCCTCTCAAAAAGTGTTTCAATCTCTTTTTAAACTATGCTTTATCGGAAACCAAGTTTTTAACTGCTGCTGGTAATTTATTGAAAATGTGTGTTCCTTAATATTGGACCCCTTCCTGGACCAAGGTAAGTCATTTTAGGTCTTTATATAGATTGTTCTTATTCCCAGTATTGATACTATCTATTGAGCTATTGGTTGGAAAAAGAGATGTATTACTTGCAACAAATTTCATTAAGGAATAAGTATACTGAGAAGCAGTTTTTAGAATCAAAGTCCTTTGAACAAGTTTCTACATGATGTTTTTGAATTTACACCACAAATAATTGTTATCACACACTTTTGCACCCTAAAAACTTTTGCTTGGTTTGATGTTGCCCCAGAGTACGATCCCATATGACATAACAGAATGAAAGCAAGCAAAGTATGCAAGTTTTTTATATTTATATACTACATCTGACATCATTCTCACTGCAAATACAGACTCGATTGGGTGCTTAAGCAATTCTGTGGTATGCCTTTTCCAACTGAATTTATTATCAATTTGTAATCCCAGAAATTTAACACTGTCAATCTCTTTGATCTTCATGTCTTCGTATGTTATACAAATGCTGGAAGGAAATCTCTTACAGGTTCTGAACTGTTCAATGATATTGAATTAGCTTTCAAGCACTTGTTAATGTCAGTGAAGAATTGATTAGCATCTATTTCTAAATCTGTGCTAGACTTGCAACTTATTGCAATGTTTGTATCATCTGCAAACAAAACAAACATAGCATCTGCAATATAACAGACGAGAGGTCATTAATGTACACCAGGAAAAGAAAGCGGCCCAAGATGGTACCTTGAGGAACACCACATGTAATTAATTCCCAGTCAGATGAAGACTGATTGATTACTGCACAGGTATTTCACAATGTCACCCTTTGTTTTCTGTTAGATAGATTTAGACTCAAATCATTTCACACCATTGCCTGTGACAAAAAAAAATCTAATTTACTTAACAGAATGCAGTGGTTCACACAGTCAAAGGCTTTTAACAGGTCACAGAAAATGTCAGTAGCCCCTAATTTATTATTTAATAAATTAAGTAAATTCTCACTGTATGTGTAAATAGCTTTCTCTATATCAGAACCCTTAAGAGACTCAAACTGTGACTATATTATTCGTAGTCAGATGCTTAAGGAGATGCCTGAACACAACATTTTCTAATATTTTTGAGAAAGCCGGCAAAAGTTAAACTTGGTCAATAGCTTGATGGTATCTCTTTATCCCCCTTCTTGTAAAGAGGCTTAACTTCAGCAGTCTGAAAATGTTCTGCTGATAAGAGATTGAGTACACAAATAACTTATGATAGAATTCATCTCACATGAGCACTCTATAACTTTGTTGATATGTTATCATGCCCACTGGAATACTTAACAATTTTATGATGGATGCTACTTCTTTGGGAGATGTGAGTATCATTTCCATTTTACTGACATTATTTTTAAAGACTGGTCTCAGATAATCCATTAAACTGGTCACTGAACCTGATAACCCCAAGCTGTCAATAACAGAAATGAAGTACTTGTTTAACAGGCTTGCAACACTACACCTACTTGTTAACAAAGTCTTGTTTATTTTTAGAGCTATCTGTTCCTTTTCCTTTTTGGCCCCACCTGTATCTGTCTTCACTATATCACATATAGTTTTTTATTTTGTTGCCTGATGTACTTATCTTTTCTCATAATAAAGATGCTTCAGTTTCTGGATTACTTGCTCCAATATTTTGCTGTATTTTTTGTAATGCATTACATTATAACACCAAAACTGTTCCTAGATAATAGATGCAGTCTCCTTTTTGACCCACATGACATCTTTATTTCTTGTATAATCCACAGTTTTGTTTTTTGACTTCTGTGTGATTTGAGTTACCTTTAGGGAAAAACAATTTTCAAAAGTGGTGGTAACTTTATTAATGAATGCTTTGTATTTTCAATCAGAAGTTTTGTAAACATCTATCCAGTTCATATCTTTGAGAAATTTCCTGAATTTTTCTATTTTTGATTTATTTATTACCCTCCTGTATGCATATAAAATAGATTTTTTATCCTGACAAGTTTCAGTATTTAACACAAGATGCTGCATGTCATGACCAGATAGCCCATTTACTATTGGTTTTGTCATATGACTTTTTTCCCTACATTTGTCTACAAAGATATTATCAATAGCAGTCTCAGAGCATTTACAAAGTTCACAGTAGGAATTAAACTGAATGATAGTGTTAGTGACTGCAATAATTGTTCACTGACAGAGTTTTTCAATAAATCCACATTAAAATCACCAGCAACCGCTATTTCTTTGTTTTTTACCATGAGATGGAACTACAGAGTTTCCAGATTTTTTTATGAAGAGGTTAAAATATCTTGAAGGTAGTTGGTATATGCCTACTTTTATAAAGAACTTATTATGAAATACTACTTCTATTGCACAAGCTTCTAAGTGCTGCTCTGAACCAAATTTATTAATATTAGTATTCTTGAAATCAAAACAGTTTCTGACAAATGTGGCAACTCCTCCTTTCTCCATATTTTCTCCACACTAGTAAGAATCTATCTTGAATCCTGTAAAAATACCAGAGAAGGAAAGTTGCTACTCACCATATAGCGGAGATGCTGAGTTGCGATAGGCACAACAAAAAGATTCACATAATTATAGCTTTCGGCCATTAAGGCCTTTGTCAGTGCCTATCGTGACTCAGCATCTATGCTATATGGTGAGTAGCAACTTTCCGTCTCTGGTATTGTTACATTCCATCCTGGATTTTCCATTGTTTGAATCCTGTAACATTTAACCTATCTATAACAGTAGTCACATGATGTTCAGAGAGGCAGTTTATTTCAACTAGTTTGCTTATCTCTAATTCTTCAACACAAACAAGCAAATCATTAAGCTTACCCCTAGTCTTTGGATGTTCTGATGCAATAACAATAACTGATTTTGTGCACTGGCTGAATTAGAACTGGATGAACCTAATTTTCCTGCCGATTTTTGAGTATCTCTAGTTTCAATCAGAGGCTGTCTGCATGGATTATGTACAATAAAATTTCCTTTCTGGCGGGCTGTTTTATCAATGTGAATGTCATTTTCAGCTTGTTTCTGAACATCTTTTGTTTCTGCCCTCCCTATCCTTTAAAAAAAAAAAAAAAAAGGAACTGTTGATCTGTCACCACTGGTACTTTAACACTTGTGACAGTGCCTTCTCTTAAGTTATTTGCTATTAGCCCAGACAGCTTTCCCTTCCCTTTCCTTTTGAGGTGAAGGCCATGCCTAGTACAGTCCTACCTGCTGATAGCGTCAACAGGAACCCCATATCTGATCCAAGCAGCTCTTCCACCTCTAAATTAACTCTCCTAACAGAAGAGTTTAAATGAGGCTGGCCATTGCACCTCAGAACAGCCACAAGCCCAACACCAGTATGTCTTATCGCTGAATCTATCTTTACCACGTCACTCTCAATTGAATAATTAGGGTTCCTATCTATGCTGTTGGCCGCCCCACCCACAATTACCTCTGTGAAGTCTGACCCAGAATTGCACTAGGTTTCTCTCTCTCTCTCTCTCTCTCTCTCTCTCTCTCTCTCTCTCTCTCTCTCTCTCTCTCTCTCTCTCTCTCTCTCTCCCCCTTTTTTTTTTAAATCTGGTAACCTGACCCTAGTTCATTATCTCTCACCACAGACAATGCAGTGTCCGACAACCTTTACCTAATGACTGAGAGCAGCAGCATTTGTGCAAAGTTGTTAATGCTAACAGACAAGCAACACTGCAAGAAATAACTGCAGAAATCCATGTGGAACATGAATGAATGATTCTGTTATGACAATGCAGCAAAATCTGGTGTTAATGGGGTATTGCAGTAAACGACAGATGCAAATGCTTTTCCTAACTGCACAACATCACCTGCAGCACCTCTGCTGGGCTTGTGACCATATTGGTTGGACCCTAGATGGCTGGAAAACTGTGGCTTCATCAGAGGAGCCCCAATAGCTGATGGTATGGTCTGAGTGTGATTTAGGCCCCATGAAGCCATGGGGTCAAGTTGTCAACAAGGCACTGTGCAAGCTAATGCCTGGCGTGGGCTGTGGTTACGTGGAATGGACTGGGTTCTCTGCTCTCACTGAACTGATCATTGACAGAAAATGGTTATGTTCAACTACTTGGAGACCATTTACAGCCATTCATGGACTTCACATTCCAAAATGATGGTGGAATTTTTATGGATGACAAGGCATCATGTCAGCGGGCTGCAATTGATTACAATTCAGTTGAAGAATATTCTGGAAAATTTGAGTCGATGAAATGGCCACCCAGATTGCCTGATGTGAACCCCATCAAACAGTGATGGGTCATAATTGAGAAATCAGTTCATGTGCAGAATGTTGCAGTGGGAACAGTTTCACAATTACAAATAACTATAGAGGCAGCATGGCTCAATATTTTGGCAGGGTTGTTCCAACACATTGTTGAAGTCATGGCATGTTGAGTAGCCAGGCAAAAGGAGGTCCAACGTGATGTTAGGAGGTATTCCACATTTTTTTACCTCAATATCTATATCAGTATTTTATTACTTTCTACATTTTTACATGTGCCCTCCGCCACACACCGTCAGGTGGCTTGCGGAGTATGGATGTAGATGTAGAATGAATTTGGATGTAAATTTGGACAACATTCATATAGTATACAGGATGTTTCAAAGTGTTTGCATCAAAAGTCTAGGAATTACAAAGCACACCATGGGGATCTACTTTTGCTGCAGACAAAATGTTCACTTACACGTCCTGGCCATGCTAGGCACTCCTTTGTATTGATTATGCCCCTGGGAGGCAGCAGGGCATAGGTACTCAGCAGCATTCTTACATCTTCTTTGTTGACTATAATTCCGTCATCTGTTCCAAATGAAAGGTGATAAGACCAGCAAAATTAAAGTTTGATTCACTTCTAAAATACATTTCTCTGTTTAGAGAAATGCAGCATTAAGATATTCTTGTTGAAATTCACTCTGTCAATTTACTAGGATCGATAGTGTGCAGCACACTTGGCTTGTAGACCTGCCAATTCAGTGAAATGTTATCACCGACAAAGCTAAGTCTACCTAGTGTAGTTGCGAAGCATCAGCAAACATTTTGTCTCTAACAGAAGTTGCTCATCAAGACATATTTGATCACCTGTAGAAGTTTGATGCAAAGACTTTGAAACACCCTGTATACTGCCTATAGCTGTAAAAATAAAGAAATCAATAAAATAAAATGGAAGTGGTCCTTATCTTCTGCTTTCCTCACCTTCACACAATACAGCCTTCTTCCTCTCAATTAAGCAGAAAATGGGTTGTTTTCCACTGACTGGAAACCACTGGAATTCCTTTTCTATAATATAATATTTATTTATTATACACTCCTGGAAATGGAAAAAAGAACACATTGACACCGGTGTGTCAGACCCACCATACTTGCTCCGGACACTGCAAGAGGGCTGTACAAGCAATGATCACACGCATGGCACAGCGGACACACCAGGAACCGCAGTGTTGGCCGTCGAATGGCGCTAGCTGCGCAGCATTTGTGCACCGCCGCCGTCAGTGTCAGCCAGTTTGCCGTGGCATACGGAGCACCATCGCAGTCTTTAACACTGGTAGCATGCCGCGACAGCGTGGACGTAAACCGTATGTGCAGTTGACGGACTTTGAGCGAGGGCGTATAGTGGGGATGCGGGAGGCCGGGTGGACGTACCGTCGAATTGCTCAACAGGTGGGGCGTGAGGTCTCCACAGTACATCGATGTTTTCGCCAGTGGTCGGTGGAAGGTGCACGTGCCCGTCGACCTGGGACCGGACCGCAGCGACGCATGGATGCACGCTAAGACCGTAGGATCCTACGCAGTGCCGTAGGGGACCGCACTGCCACTTCCCAGCAAATTAGGGACACTGTTGCTCCTGGGGTATCGGCGAGGACCATTCGCAACTGTCTCCATAAAGCTGGGCTACGGTCCCGCACACCGTTAGGCCGTCTTCCGCTCACGCCCCAACATCGTGCAGCCCGGCTCCAGTGGTGTCGCGACAGGCATGAATGGAGGGACGAATGGAGACGTGTCATCTTCAGCGATGAGAGTCGCTTCTGCCTTGGTGCCAATGATGGTCGTATGCGTGTTTGGCGCCGTGCAGGTGAGCGCCACAATCAGGACTGTGTACGACCGAGGCACACAGGGCCAACACCCGGCATCATGGTGTGGGGAGCGATCTCCTACACTGGCCGTACAACTCTGGTGATCGTCGAGGGGACACTGAATAGTGCACGGTACATCCAAACCGTCATCAAACCCATCGTTCTACCATTCCTAGACCGGCAAGGGAACTTGCTGTTCCAACAGGACAATGCACGTCCGCATGTATCCCGTGCCACCCAACGTGCTCTAGAAGGTGTAAGTCAACTACCCTGGCCAACAAGATCTCCGGATCTGTCCCCCATTGAGCATGTTTGGGACTGGATGAAGCGTCGTCTCACACGGTCTGCACGTCCAGCACGAACGTTGGTCCAACTGAGGTGCCAGGTGGAAATGTCATGGCAAGCCGTTCCACAGGACTACATCCAGCATCTCTACGATCGTCTCCATGGGAGAATAGCAGCCTGCATTGCTGCGAAAGGTGGATATACGCTGTACTAGTGCCGACATTGTGCATGCTCTGTTGCCTGTGTCTATGTGCCTGTGGTTCTGTCAGTGTGATCATGTGATGTATCTGACCCCAGGAATGTGTCAATAAAGTTTCCCCTTTCTGGGACAATGAATTCACAGTGTTCTTATTTCAATTTCCAGGAGTGTATAGAGGTTGGGCAACTGCACCCAAAATTCCACATGACGAGTATGATTTGTCTGATAAAATAATTTTTATTAAAAGTCACTACTGGTGAATTACAGGTGCTCCCTGGTCTCCATCAGTTTAACCATAGACCACTGCTTCTAGTGTGCCATTGATGCCAAATGATGGGACTTGGCTCTAAGCTATCACTTTGTTGTGCCATTATCGTTTAAAAAACCTATGACTTGAAGATGCATCTCTAATTATATGAAACCAGTAGTGAATTTGTAATAAAAGTATTTTAACAGCCAGTGCGGAAGATGTTATTCACTACCCTATCAATAATCTCAGGCAGGAGACGGACACTGCTCACCATACAGAAGTGAATGGAGGGAGGGAGGGATGCTATGGCACTGAAAGCCCCCCCTCCTCCCCCACCAGAACTACATTTTTTCCTTCTTAACCTCAAAAAAAGTTATTTTAAAGTTTGAACATTTGCTTCACTGTTGTAGCTGGTATTACAATAGATTAAGGAAACACTTTAGTTTCCTCCAGAGCATTTGGAACTTCTATTTCTTGACATAAATTAAATAATTAACAACAGCATTGTTGTACAACACTTCTTATGCGGCTATTCTGTCTGCCAATAGTCCAAAAATATCTTGACCTGAAGATATTCAGTGAAGAGGTGTCTTTAAGTGCTGTTTTCTGTGAGTGTTCAGTTGATATTGGCATGACTGCTGCCCAACGCTAGACTGCACAGCCGTACCTGGAAGTATGCCTCAGTACACATTGATATTTGATTTCCATTCTATGAGCCATATCAGAGTATTCCCTGTTGAGTACCTAGGGTTGCATGTTCTATGGGCTACAGGCTCCCCTAGTGGAATGTGGAGGGCGTAAGGACATATATTAAAAGAATGAAGGCTCTGTAACAAACTACGTTTGATAAACATGAATACGAGTTGCTACATTTGGATCAGAAATATACAGTTTGAGCAATATGTGGCACAAGTTCATGAGCCTCTTGTCGACACCAATTCAGGAGTACTGAAATCCTGACCTTGGCCTCTCAATACATATTTTCTATAATTTCACTTCTTGTTAACTATAAGAAATTATTTCCTTGAATTAGCCGCATTTACTCAGTCAGCTTCCACTAGGCAGAAATCCAATCTGCATTTGGATTGTACCTGCTTGACTCTTGTGCAGAAATAAATGTGTACAGTATTCAGTTGCATCCATTTACAATAAGCTACTATAAGAATTTTAAAAAATCTTCAAGCCGAAACTGAAGAATTTCCTCATGACTCACTTCTCCTATTTTGTCAGGGAGATTACAGAAAAAAAATTAAGTTAATTTCTGTGTTATGTTAATATGTGCTAAGCAGTATGTGGTCTCTGTGGAATTAGTGTACATTTTATTTAATTTGTTACTAACTTCATGTACTGACTTATTCTGTAACCACAGAAATTCGCTCCTCAGTTTAGTCCTACACAACTAGATGCCTTAAATGAAGACATAAATCTAGCATTATTTACAGAAAAAAGCATTAAAATTGCTTCTACTCCAGTTTCACTATGAAGCTATTTATATATTACTGCTCTCTTCATATTTATGTGGGTAGCCTGATGGTTCTTAATTTTGGAATGTACATAGAAGTGCCTTTCTCATATACTGGCATGCTGTCAATATACTTTTGAATCTACAACAATTCCAAACTTCTCTTCTTATTTCTGCTAGCAGCTTCCCATGGATTTTTTCCCCTTTTTCTTTTTCAGAATACAGAATGTCACTAAGCTCTAAATGAAGAAGCAAATATTTGGAACTGATTTTATCATCACTGAATTCAATGGGTACAATACTTACAATCAAGTAATTTCATGACTGACTGCTTAACTGAAAGAGTGCTGAATCTTTCATGCACATTTTCCTTGACTAACACCAGCCATGGAACAAAGGGGGTGGGGGGTGGGGGGGGGGTGTTGTTATGGAGGTCACAACTTCACCCAAAACAGCATTTTAAAAGAAGTGTTTATATTTTTACAACACCAGTTTCAAAATGTAACTTAACTTTTTGAGAATAAAGTAGCATGAAAAATAAAATGCCTCAAAAATTTCAAGGAATTATAGAAATTGTAAGCAATGTTTAACTCAAAATACTATTCAGTTGCTTAAATGATCATCTGACCGGTAACATTTCAATTAGGTAAATTTGCACATTCATAGGCTAATCATATCTACAGTCAAGAAAGCAACATGATTTACACTCACATAGCCATAGTTATCCACCTTGATAGGTGAATGTGTTATCAGAACTGATAACAGGACAGGGAACTGTGCCAGCCCCTGATCGAACTCACCTGTTGGAACAATGATGAAAGGTCGGTGTGCCAGGCAGTCTGCGTGTGGTTTTCAGGTGGTTTCCCATACCCCACTAGGTGAGTACCATGCTGATCCCCATGTTCTACCTCAGATACATGTGTTGCAAATATTTAGAGCACTTTCTCACACTTGCACATAGAATTTACTCTATACAAAAACACATTTGTTACGCTACTTCTGTTCTAAGGGGTGAACAGGAGACTGATGACCTTCGTTGATTGGTCTCCATCAAAGCTTACTTAGCAGCAGCATAGCAATAGTCTTCAGATTTTATACCAAAAATATTTTAAATTTTTTTCCTATAGATACAATAAATTCCCGTTTTTCAGACATCAGCACATAATAATATTTTTTTATTTGATATGTTACACCTTCCAGTTTATTTCATTTCTGTTTTATGTTACTTAAATGAGGAATAAGCTGTGAGCTATCGACTCTTGATATACACATCTGCTGTCCTCAATGTAAAATGGATGTTAGTCTATTGCCATATTAGTTGCACTCTCCACAGATGCCAGGAGTTTATAGTCCACATCTGTAGTTCATTTCTGATGCTGTGAAGTGCAAGACAATACTACAATGCCTAAAGTAAAAGTAACAAGTTATTATATGTTCATATGGACACATCTCGTTTTGTCAACCATGTGAGAAAGCAATAAAGCATGAACAGTGATCTCACATTGCACAACACCTGGAGGGCAAGAAACACAATTCTGCAATTTTGTGCCAGATGAAAATGCAATCTCTAATTAGTGATGTAGTTCCAAGTTCCTCTGAAGAACCTGATACATTTTCAGTTTATTGTGAAGGCTTATGTAGGGCATTATGTGTCAGCTGACCTAGGCCAACCTCTTTTTAAAGTAGATAATCCTGAGGAGTCAACAATCGAGGAAAAAGTATTTTCCAAAGTGTTACAAAATCTACAAAGTCACTCTCTATGTGAAAATGAGAAAATCTTTGTTACATTACATGAGACTTCGGGTTATGGACAGGAGAGTTGAGAATATCATTGTTGGGGTATTAAAAAGCAATGACATGATTTGAAATATTTTTCTGCTGTCAAGCCAAGAAATGACCACTGTAAACCATGTGACAGTTGCAAGATAGGTCTTTGTTGTTTTCCTAAAATGTTAGGTCTGTGTGCATTGCATGAAGTTTACACAGACTGTGTAGAAATTAGAGCAGTATATTCTAATGTAGATGGACTGATTTCTAACGAGAAAAGAGTGTTCATAAAGTCACTGGCAACAATTCATGTATACAAAGTTAAATATTGCAGCATACCACCACCACCTACCCCAGTAATAATGCAGTGGGGTAATTGGCTCACTGTGGTCCCGAATTATGTAGAAAATTTTCATGGTTTTGCCTCAGTAGTTAATGTACTGGATGAAGATAATGAAACTTAAATTTGAATTCTTCAGAAAATGTTAAGTGAAAAAGAGTAAAAATTGACATGATATATGTATCTGCTATGTTGTGTTTCCTTAGCAACACAAATGACAAACTTAAGATGGGGGGGATATATCTGTCAGAAACAGTTCAGCATGAGCATTACGTTGAAAGAAAACTTGACAGTCATAACGGATCTACATCATAAATACTGCAATTAAATTCAGACCTTTGCTTGAAAGCAATAGTGGATTTCAAACAATGTAGACCTTCTGTGCAAAACTTCATGTGTGTTAGATGGCCATCAAGAAAAGTATATTTATATGAGTCTGAGCAATGTGCCCTGCATAAATTTACCAGACATTTGTGAAGTGGAGCACTCATTTTCCCTGTATAAGGCAATGTTTAGGGGTAATTTGTGATGGACAGCTTGAGGATGAACCTCATTGTGTATTACCTGTATTCTTCAGCAATCAGCGAGCATATCGCAAAATGCATTCGTGAGTACTGCATATTAATCATATTCTCATAAATAAACGGAATTATAATTAAATATTTTTAATTTTTTGTCATATATTACTGGTATTTTTAAAACGTAAAAATAAATAATTTGCCGATTTTAGTTCAAAAAATGGCTCTAAGCACTATGGGACTTAACAGCTATGGTCATCAGTCCCCCAGAACTTAGAACTACTTAAACCTAACTAACCTAAGGACATCAAACACATCCATGCCCGAGGCAGGATTCGAACCTGCGACCGTAGCGGTCGCGCGGTTCCAAACTGTAGTGCCTAGAACCGCTCTGCACCCCGGCCGGCCAAAACCACTGAAAGAAACACATTTTATTACCCACTTGAGAGGGCAGCGTTTGTTAACTGGGTATAGTGCCACGTTTACGTTCCCAGTTACAAATGTTGGTTAATGTGAGGACTATTTAAGATGGTGAGTATGCGATATTTGTACGGGTACCATTTCCTAGTTGCTCGCTGCACTTTTCGAATGGTGAATCACGGAATCGTGACAACTCGTGCACTTCCCGAAGGTCGCACACTGCATCCAGCACTCGCAGCCATGGCAACAGTAGTTTCTTCAATTTGTGGCGCAATTGGCAGACGGCCTCATCCAGGAGCAATTAGCAAATAGCCAGTTAATTAGAACTTACGAATCACGTTCTTCAACCCTGGTGCGGAAAGAGGACCTCTGTTTTCCTTAAATCCGTCGCTACTCGTGAAGACAGCAGCGCTACTGCTGTTGTTTTGATAAAACAGCCTTACGAGTAAACCCTGCTCACCTCACCACGTTGACCGCCTGCCTACAAATATAACCATGCCCGCTGACAGCTAGGTCTGGGCCCAGGGCAAGATGTGCGTTTCGACCCCATGTCCAAATATAGCAGCCCAATTTATTGTTATTTTATAGAAGGTTTACATGAATTAAACAAAACGTAATTCGGAGAACATTGGAGATATGCAAAATATTGTCATTAGGATAAAATATGTAATAAATATAATCTCTAATTAAACACTTAACAAATCTTCACAAACACAACTGGAACAAATTAGTACCGTGCACTGTCGTTTTTCAGGGGGTCATATCTCAGGTTCTATTCATAACAGACATAAGGGGTCAAGTGTTTTGGATAACCCATGACCTAGTGGCCATTTGTAAACCTAACGGAAGAACGGGCAAACTCTAACTATCTTACAGTATAGAATCAAAATTTAAAAACTACATACTTTCTCCAGGCCAGGCAAATTGAGCAAATCAGTCAGCTCTTTCCATTAGGTGCGGTCAAGGTTGGACTTAGGCGTCCTAAAAAAGCACCATTCGTTCATCGGCGATTCCTGAGAAAACCCCGAAAAACCATTATCTTTGGGGACGAAAAGTATCAGTTGTGGGGATGGTGACTTCTATAATTTCTATTGATCGCAGATCGTCGGAAATTTTACCGTATGTTCTTAGGATATTCTCGCGGAACTTCGAAACTTTTTTCGATATCGTTACCTGTTATCAAGATCCAGATGTTCAAAGTTGTCGTACTAATGCAGTAAAATATGCAAGTAATATCCTGTCCGAGACGTTTTGATTGACGTAGTGAACACATGGCAAGGGCTTTAGGATCATTGCAAGTATTCTGAGGCCATTAAACAACTTTTTCAGTCAGTTTTTCACCAATAAAACTTTATGACACAGTGGCTCTGTATAATGTGACCTTCTCGCCTATACAAATGGGACAACATAATACTCCAGTAACAAAAAAATGGTTAAAATCGGTCTTAAAATGCCTGAAAAGAATTTAAATTGACTGCTAAATATTATGTAAAACTGTAAAGATTAGAAATTCAGTAAAATATTTGTAATAATATTTCCTATGATACAGACAAATCATAAGCTGGGCGTTTTCAACAAATTGCGATCGCTGAGCAAAGTATTGAGAAAAAGCTTAAAGCAAAGGATTTTCTGTTTATTATGCGAAGTTATTTGTTGTTTATTTGTGCAAGGTATACAAATTGTGCTGAAGTATACAAATAAAATTTCAAAACTTTAGCGGCCTATAGGATTCGTTTTATATGGACTACAAACACTTTTGCAGTAGGAAAAAGAACGGAACTATAGGAAAAATGATCCTATCGGAGCACAAAACGGCGAATACGTTCATCCTGAAAAGATTCTGGCAGAAAAGCGGGGAACTAGATGCCTCTCAATCCTCATTCCGCCTGCTTCACCAAAAATTTTGGCCTTGCGAACTTATTCGCGAGCTTTTGTGCTGAAAGGAAGAGAGAAGAGACAATACCAGTAGGAGATAGAGAGGAGACACTGATGGTGTGAGAGTGTGTGTGTGTGTGTGTGTGTGTGTGCGTGTGTGTGTGTATGTCGGTGAAAGAGAGATGGGTGAAGACAATAGCAGTGGGAGCCAAAGAGAAAGGTGATATTGATGGTCAGTGAGAGATAGTGGCAGTAAAGGGGAAAGAGAGATGAGTGGAAACAGAAGCAGTGAGAGGAAAAGAGGGAGGAACTGTGGAAATCAAAAAGAGGGATGAGTAGACACGATATACAGGCTTGTGGGGTCTGGACGCTCCCAGATCGGCGTACTTTAAGACGTAAGTATTGGGAGGGCGCATTTTGGACAGAAATTTTAATCACGCGAGTATAGGGGAAAAATTAAGCTAGACCCTTGCAGAATTTCTGAACTGCCGAGGAACGGTGGAGACAGTGGCAGTGGCAACGTGGCAAACAAAGACAAAAGCAGACAATGTAAGTGAGGGGAGACCGTAAATCAATGGGAGAAAAGTGAGACCGTGGGAGAGAGACATAGACAGCGTCAGTGAGAGGGATACGCCGAACATGAAGGATTTACTACAAAGAGAGACTGGACAAAAGTATTTAGAATGTTTTGCATTAAAAAGGTGCGATTATGTACCATGCCGAAATTTTTGGTGAGGATGCAGAATGAGGACTGAGACAGCTGGTTCCCCATTTTTCTGTCAGAATTTTTTCAAGAGGAACAAATTCGTCTTTCTGTGCTGCGACAGGAGCATTTACCGCTGATTTATACTCTGTTTCTATAGGTTGTATGAGATGTCGCCGGCTGAATTCAAGCGAATTAACAGTGGTTCCTGGTGCAATAGGTATCATCGAGCCACTATTAACAGTACTAACTTCTGTTGCGTGTTGGATGCAGTGTTATCTTGTATTACAGAATATGTGAACATTCGAGGACGTTATACAGACCGTGACTAGTCATTGCATTGTATTTAGAATGCGGATGTCCCGGAAGAAATAGCGAAAGTTTGTATATAGGTGTATCGGAGTAACAGTTCCTAAATTTCTAATGTCGTAGAGGACAATAATGTAAACATTACAGTGTTTTCAAATGTTTCGTTTTCTATACAAAAGCCAGCGCTCATCACTCAGGTTTTAAATTCTTTTGTTTCAGTTGTTATTCTTAGCATGGAAGCAATGAACTCTCGAAGTTAGTTTGTTATTATACGTCACAGAATATTTTTTTCTGAAATTTGTTACCTGCTTGCTGGTATTGAAATATATAACACTGAAAGACAGTCATCATAATTACGGAACTGACACTGAAAGCTAAATTTCCTGCCTCCACTACGTAAGTTTTCTCGAGCTCATTTCTGCATTCACGTATCTGCTTCCCACACGTATTTTCAATCAGACTTAGACTGCTGTAAGTACAAATGTAAATAACATTTATAAATATATTTCCAATTCTCATTGTTTTAATTATAAAAATTACACAGAACGAAAACAGTTAGTAGCACACCTGAGTGCCCTTGCTACTATCGTGTACTAAATTGCACGCTCGTTTCGCAATGACGTCCTTCTAGCACTTTTATTACGACATACAACTTCCTTCATCCCAGTGCAAGTTCAAAACGACTCATAACTAGACATTGCTTCATTGAGAAATATGTTTCTATTTCGTGCCCTATCTCACTTCAGAAATCTAGTAATAGCCATTACGATACACCTTGCATAATGTTCTGTAACAATCAAAATTATTTGGAATGCAGTAAAAAAAATAGTCTTCAACCTTGTCTCCAATTTCCCACTGCGGGTTTGAAAGAACACAACCATCAGATCAATCACAAATGAGTATGCGAAGTTAAATATATCGAGAAAGAATACTAGCACCATGACCCTTTTATGGAGCAGAAGACGAAATGAATATTAGTTTGAAAAGTAGTGAAGAAGACAGTTATAAGGACTCCGAGGTCACCACAAGTAGGGGAACGGAAGATGGTTCAACCATGACTTGCAAGGTTCAAATGGCTCTGAGCACTATGGGACTTAGTCGGCCGAAGTGGCCGAGCGGTTCTAGGCGCTACAGTGTGGAGCCACGCGACCGCTGCGGTCGCAGGTTCGAATCCTGCCTCGGGCATGGATGTGTGTGATGTCCTTAGGTTAGTTAGGTTTAAGTAGTTCTAAGTTCTAGGGGACTGATGACCTCAGAATTTAAGTCCCATAGTGCTCAGAGCCATTTGACATTTTTGGGACTTAACTTCTGAGGTCATCAATGCCCTAGAACAGAACTACTTAAACCTAACTAACCTAAGGACATCACACACATCCATGCCCGAGGCAGGTTTCGAACCTGCGACCGCAGCGGTCGCGCGGTTCCAGACTGTAGCGCGTAGAACCGCTCGGTCACACCGGCCGGCACCTACAAGGCAAAGGAGAAAACTGATACCACTTGCCAACTTACAAGTTCGGCTTCAGATGCTATTCAATAATGAATTATTGCAGAATATATGTATGTTCCATTTCATTTTATTTTTTAAATTGCTTTAATTTACTTTCATTCCACTTTAAAACAAAAGGCTGAATGTTATACTGATTTTTACAGTGACGAAATGTCTGGTGCCTGTAGCACTGCGATAGGAGAGTTGTGTCTCTACTCGTTCCTGGCTTGCCCTCACTCTCCGCTACACAGACATCAGAAATGGTTCAAATGGCTCTGAGCACTATGGGACTTAACATCTATGGTCATCAGTCCCCTAGAACTTAGAACTACTTAAACCTAACTAACCTAAGGACAACACACAACACCCAGCCATCACCATAGACATCAGTGCACTAGCATGTAAACCGCTATGAGTTGTGCAACAGGTGACGTATTCTAACCTGCTTGACTGTAACACTATCAGTCGCGCTTTGCAAACCTTTCTTTCGGGAAATGTTTCAATCACAGCACCAGAGTCTAGCTGTCTTGCCAAATTATAATCACTTGCCAAGTTTCCCAAATCTGTGCGACGTTGTTGATACACAGTTGATTTCAGACAACTTTTAATATTTGTCAAAGCCCTGAATGGCTTTTCTCCTTCAATTAAAGTCACTGGAAGAGTGTAAAATATGCGCATTGCTACGGAATCAAGCTTAAAATTGAGAACTTGTGCATCTTATTCAAAAGTTCCGACGGTTCCAAAGTAATGTATTCAAAGTTTAAAGTATGTCCGCAGCTCGTGGTCGTGCGGTAGCGTTCTCGCTTCCCACGCCCGGGTTCCCGGGTTCGGTTCCCGGCGGGGTCAGGGATTTCCTCTGCCTCGTGATGACTGGGTGTTGTGTGATGTCATTAGGTTAGTTAAGTTTAAGTAGTTCTAAGTTCTAGAGGACTGATGACCATAGATGTTAAGTCCGATAGTGCTCAGAGCCATTTGAAGTATGAATTATTTTCAAATATTTAATTTCTTCTTCTAAATCTGTTGTGACATCATTTAGCGTTCATTGATAAATAACTTGCATACCTCAGTGAACTAATTCATCATCAGTCATCTTTGGGTATTTCCACAAAACCCAAATATTTCATCTAAAATCTTAAGTGTTTCATATCAAATTTTTTAAATTAGACACTATATTGCCAACAACGACACAAAATATGTTTGGCTCTAATAAATCATCTGAATTCACACCTGTCACGCCATTCCTGGTTTCATCATGAAATGAATTCTCTTTTTAGTGCGCACCTCCGGCAATTCAGGATCAACGTTAATTGCACTGGCAACAAATTTAGATCAGGAAGAATTGCGTTCCAATTTTTGCGAAGATATTTTAATTCATTTAGTAAGCTCTCAGAGTATCTTACCTCAACATAAATGGTAGTATTTCGAGCTTGTAGTAATTTGCTTCTGCAGTCAACTGGAATCAACAACTTTACCTAAATTGATGTCATAATTAAACGCTAGAATGATCTCCCATAATCTAAAACACCCCTTATCATAGAACGTGTTTCCGGTGACAAATTTAACTCACTGAGAGTCTCAACAGCAATGGCGGTCTTATCCAAGCGAGTTGCAATTGGTCTTGCAGCATCATCCCGAGCACTTCAATAGGTATCAGACATGAAATGTAAGGAACTTCCCAAACACTGTTTCAGAATTTTCCATCATTGTGGACTGATACTGAACAAGTTCTAAAGAAGTTGGATCTCTCCGAAAAAAGTATCTGCTTCATGACAACTCTCAGCCGCGTGGACTCCACATAAAGCTATGACAAGCACACACTGAAAATTTTGCAAGAGGATTTCACTGAAGAAAATGTGTCTGAGCTCCTTTATAAGTCTCTCTAGTATCGCTTCCGTTATGATTACCTGATAGGAAATGAGTGTTTCAAAAGTGTTGATCGAATTAAATGTGTAATAGCAACTCTAGCTTTCTGAGTACAGTCTACGAATTCCAAAAACCGTTCATTTATTTTTCATATTCGTCAATTTCCTTCTTGAAGTAAATAAAACACAGGATGAATGTTGTTTGTTCGGTATGACGTGAATCTGGAGTTCAACAATAATTGAAAAATACTTCTTGTTTTCTCTCTGTTCCTATTGTCGGGCTTTGACCTTTCTAAAGTGTTTTACAAGAAATGGATCACAGTGACTTAAGAGCTCTGATACTGCGTGAGAATTTCCATTAGTTGAATTTCCTATTTCCTTGGCTGCATCCCTGAGAGCATCATTCTTTGATCAAGAAATAATGTCACATTAAGTAACAAGAGAATTCCCGTTGGAAGTTATCTATTCTGCATACGAACAAAGGAAGAACGTTGCCTCTCTCCTTTAGAGCGGCAACATCTACCGTGTATTTTTTTCATATCATTTCATTTATTCACTTTTACTGTTCTTCCAGGACAACTACACACAAGTAGAAATATTTTATTTTGTGTTTACTCTAGAATGCAAAATAATTCGTTTTTCGTTTAAAATCACCATGAAATGGACTCAGAAGTGCCTTATCTTTGAATGTTGTTGGCAAATCTACCGAATTATAACGACATTTCACAGCTGTTGCCGTAAACATTTTGTTGGAGAAATTTTTTGGTAGGTATTTCAAGAAGAAAGCGCATTTTCAGCACTATACAAAGTGGTTTTAGTGCATGATGTCTAAAGGAAATATAATGCACTCAAGATTAAACACGGAATAGCATTGTATGCAGCGGGCCTGTACGACTCATAAAACTGAAGTGGAAAGGAAGTGCTAGATTGGTTACGCTGGTGGTGTCGTAATTTTCTTTTATTTATTATATGATACAAAACTTATTTTACAATAGCAGTCTGCTATTTGCCAAATTAGCACCCTGGATGATCCGAGCACATGAGAGACTTGGGCGCCCTATGAGACTTGGTTTGGGCCCTCGAATTTTGTCCCCCCCAACCCCCTGGTCGGGCCAGATTGGAACGCACACTGGTGTTTGTGTTTCAACCCTACTTCGCCGTACCAGAAGCGGTGCCTAACTGTGAGTCATAACACTAACACTACTAACAACGAAAATCCTGCAGCTTACAGTCTGTACATCATTTCTATGAAGTTGGGTATCGGTACCTACACGGTAAATACTGACTATGCTAGCTCAGGTAGCGAAAGTTTGATTATAACCACCCCATACACCCGGTGTCCCTATTAAGAGCCGTGTGGATGCTTGAGCAAATCTATGGAATTTCGTTTTTGTAATGCAATGGAGTCAGCTCAAACAAACACTACTCTTCACGTCTTTCGTTCGACACCCAACATTGACGAAAGCGTCGGTTTGTTTCCCGTCTCAAACAAAATGACTTTTAAAGAGGAATTTTACGTGCCTGTTCGATAGTGCTGTCCCAATCTGGCCTGGTATATTCGTTTTATTGTTATGCATTAACAAGATGTATGATGAATAACCAGAATACCTACTCCTGCAGCGACTCACGTGCCGCCCTGGTTCGCGCTAACCGCTACCGCCATCCAGACGAGGTGCTCAATCGTTGCTCGAATAGTGATTGTTCATCATGTTTTACTGTCCCTGTTAATACATTTCACTAAAACGAATATCGCATTACACTAATCTGGGATGTCTCTATCAAATTGTCACGTAAAATGCCGCTTTAGAAATAATTTTGTTTGCGTGGGGAAACAAACTGACGCTTTCTGTCGACGCTAGGCAAAGTGTAAAAGATCTGATGAGCAGTATTTGTTTGGGCTGACTTCATCTTCAGATTGCCAAAACGATATCCCAAATACCTGCCAAGACGTCAGAGAAAACGTGTCTCACGAGTCTTAGAAGGGGTAACTTGTAAACAAAGTGTCCCTGGAGGAATGGTCAGTATTCAGAGATATGACAGGAACGATCATTCGAAGCAAAAAAGTCTAATGAACATGGGCTCTAAAATTCACACCTTAAGAGCTATGACCACTTCTTCATCTTAGATACTGTGAAAGAAATCTTTAATACTGTAAGCTCTTTGATTTCCACATTTTGGGAGGAGGTAGTAGGGACCAAAACAAGAAAAAATTGTCTGGTAAACATGGTCTCTAAAATGCATACCTTAAGAGCTATGAGGACTCGTTCAGTAGAAGAAATGTTTTTCACTTTAGCAAAGATGGACAAGTGCTTATTGTTCTTAAAGTATGCGTTTCAGAGCACACGATTACTCGACATTTTTCTTATCTTGGTGCATACTAACACCTCTCAAAATATGCAAAGCAAAGAGCTCGTAATAGAAAAGATTAGTGTTTCACAGTATGGAAGATAAAGAAGCGCTCAAAGCTCTTAATCTATGCATTGTAGAACAAATTTTTACTACACTTTTTTGCTTCGAATAATCATTCCTGTCACATCCCTGAAAACTGGCTATTCCTCCTAGGACGTCCAGTATATAGTGTGACTCAAAAGTCATGTTCCATAGGACAAAATTCACATTAGTGATTCAGTAATCTTGGCCCATAAGACAAAGTCGTAATTAGTGGAGAAAGCAAAAATACAAAAAGACGAACGCGTGCTATAGATGTACTTCAACAATTCAAACAAAATGTTATATTATCGGTCAATGACGACGTGAAACTTAACAGAACAATGCCGTTACCGGTCAGTTGTTTGCACTTACCTCTAATGCAGAAGGTGTTCGAAGTGACAAAAAAATGGATCAAATGGCTCTGAGCACTATGGGACTCAACTGCTGTGGTCATCAGTCCCCTAGAACTTAGAACTACTTAAACCTAACTAACCTAAGGACATCACACACATCCATGCCCGAGGCAGGATTCGAACCTGCGACCGTAGCAGTCGCGCGGATCCGGACTGCGCGCCTAGAACCGCGAGACCACCGCGGCCGACTCGAAGTGACAGCCATCCTGCAGACGACACATCTGAACGTGGTGACGGACACTGCTGGACATTGACTGTAACACTCTGGTGATATTGTCCTGCAGATCAGTTAATGTTCTTGGTGTTGGTGTACGCTGTATACATAAGGTGCCCCAAAGGAAAAAGTCTAGTGGTGTTAGATCTGGCGACTTAGGTGGCTATTCCACCAGATCCCGTCCACCAATCCAATGCCCAGGAAGAACCTCATCTAGAAATCGGCGAACAACGTGTGGAGATGCGCCATCCTGCAGGAAGAAAAACCTACATCTCCGTTCGAAAGGCAGACCGTTCAAGTAGGGTAGAATTTTTTCCTCAAGATGATGTCTGAATCGTGCAGCAGTGAGCGTGCCGTTATAACCTAGGGTTTGTCTGAGTGTATGCCTCGACAGTGAGTTGGGGCTTGTCATTTGCCCTATAGACGGTGTTATGTCTATTCACCCTCCCATCAAATGGAAACTAGCTTCATCGCTGAAGAAATTGTCAGCTTCAAGGCTCTGCCGATGTGTGCGTTTTTCTGCAAACAGGTCACAGAACTGCACCTGCCTGTCAGTATCATCGCCGCGGAGTTCTTGTGCTAAGTGGATTCAATAGAGTTTGAAATGATCAGAGGACAGTATCCTGGACACAGAGGCTCGGCTGATGCTGCATTCCTGTGCCGACTTACTTGTTGACCGAGCTGAAGTCATTATCGCCTTTCCTAGTACGGCTGCTGACTGCGTATTCTCTTTTGCTAAGCATGGTCGACAGGAACCTCTTTTTTTCGTGAACAGTGCCCGTAAGCTTGAACCGTTCCCGGCCAGTCTTTCTCTGAGTAGCCTTATGTTGATTTGGATGTCGCCTGTGGAATTCTGCTGATGCTTCTGTTGACTCATGTATACCGCATTGATGAGAACCATTTTCACTTCTCCTGATGGGTGTACATTGCTCTATAAATTACTACACTGCAGAACAACACCACACCACAAATCTGTGGTACGTCGGACTACGTTAATCAACTGCCTCACAGAAAATCGAGTATATGGTACTATATAGTGCACAAGACTTATCATTTCGGGAGTGTGGTGTAGTGGGTCGTCCTTTCGTTTTCCGTTGGTACAGAATTTTATCCTGTGGGACTTACCTAGAATTATTAAAATCAAAGACAGATGTACACTGAAATTGAGTGTAACGGCAAGTTTCGTGTTTGTTGGTGGGGTGGGAGGGAGTTAATAACAAATAATGGGCAAACCTTGCCCCTTACTCCCCTCTCAGAACCGAACGCTAGATACCTCCTGACTAGCTTTGCCAGAAGAAAGGATATCAATGAGAAACGGTTTAACCATGGCCTAGGATTTAATTCTGTTGTGACAATTCTTCGCAGGTTAAAACTTTATATGTTCGACCGAGACTAGAACTCGGTTATTTGTCTTGTGTAGACAACGCTCTTACTGGAGAGCATTACCCTAACAATAAAAGCTCGTACCCCTGAAAGGCAAGAAACCATTTTCCAGTATCGATATGCTACACAGTTTTAATGCGTCATGAAGTTTCATGTTTATACTTTGATGCATTTTTATTGACTGAGTTTGCAAAACACTTGCCTTTCCAGTCATGCGAGAGAAAGCGATGCTGTACCCGTGGCTAAGCCATATCTCTGCAATATTAATCACTTACTATTGATCGACTCTTTCACAGTTCCTCATTTGTGACATTCTTTTTCGGTACTATAGTTACCGGAAACAGCAGTGCGTAAGGACAATGTATCATTCTGCTGGAGGCAGCCGGTATCGATCAAAATTTATTCTCCGTTTTTACTGAATTGTTTTTCTTTACCATGACAATTTGAAATCTCTTAAAGGTTGTAATGTCTGACTAGACAAGACACTAAGAATTTCTCGTATCAGCTGAAGCTTCTGTGATTGTACCTCTTCTGGAAGTAACTTGTGTCAGTTACCAGCAGCAAATATTCAGACTACGTAAGGAGCCTGCTCCCGCAAAGTATCCGTCACCATCTTCTCTGTTTATGGTTAATTTAACCGAAACTGATTATCTCGAATAGAAAGAAAATAAATGGTGGTTTGTTCAAGTGGCTCTGAGCACTATGGGACTTAACTTCTGAGGTCATCAGTCCCCTAGAACTTAGAACTACTTAAACCTAACTAACCTATGGACATCACACACATCCATGCCCGAGGCAGGATTCGAACCTGCGACCGTAGCGGTCGCGCAGTTCCAGACTGTAGCGCCTAGAACCGCTCGGCCACCCAGGCCGGAGGTGGTTTGTATTATTAGATTTTATTTTTTTCTTCCTTAAACTGTGGTCCATGGTAGAGGACTAAATAAAATATTCTAACTTTTCGTACTTACGAATGGCATTATGATCCTAGCACTTAAGTAATTCCACAGCCTCCGTCTCTCATAGTCTGTATTTTGTTCAGTTTCCAAACGCGATTGAGGTCAGTTGTCTTATGACTTACGACTAGAAGTGATCTAGAGTCATCGTCACCTATTAACGTTCGAAGCTGCCCTTGGAAGAAATCCTTACCTGCGAAAGGGGGCATCTTAGACAAGATAAAATGATTAATTCACAGGTTACGTAGGATCGGTCACAGTGCCCGGTTGTAGTCGAGAGAAAGGGACGCGAAAAGACGATACTGTCACGAAGTTTGATGATTAGGTATACCGATCCAGAAGCGCAGTACGCTGGAAGGTCATAACGTACAGTCACCGCTGCATGTCAACGAAGGGAACCAATTTTACGATAACAAACTGTTCACAGCTGTCTTACACACAGTTACTCTCATTCTGTTACCCACACCATGCTTTCATCTCACATTAATTGGCATCCTTTTATGTGATTAACACAAGGTGCAATAGTGGTAGCGCGAGACAGCAGCAAGAAGTAACATAACGTAACATACTCTTCGCGATTTATATTTATGTGGAATTGTTTATTCGGAATTAATATAATACTATTTTGTTATTTTCATTAGCATATTTTGTATTTGTAATGTTTCTTCAGTTAAAAATTGACCATACAAAACAGCAACAATAGTTTTAACTCTACTCCGGTTTCATTTGATACAGGCAATATGCATGTGGAATGCGAAAGGAGCTGCAGATACTAGGAGAAGCAGCTACGTTGCCTCAGTCGGAGTGCTAACTGCGGGGTGTCTGTACGCCACTTTTGCTGGCGTCACGACGGCAACACGCTCGCCATCCCAGCTGCGTAATTACGGTGGCCGGGTTAAGAGCTTATTTCTTTGTCGTCGTCGTAAGCGCCACCCTAATGAGCTATTACAGATTACCGTCAGCTATGAGCACAGGGAAGCAGTTTAGGAAAACAATAGCTTAATGAAAGCTCAAAATCGCCCCTTAATTAAAAGGCGAATTAATTAGCAGATTAAAGTGTCTGATGTAGTGGGTGCCACAGTTACCCCTGGTGCGTTAGTCGCAATGGTCTTAACTGACCGGCCACAATCTCACTTCATTTTTTTTCATTCCTTTTTGCAACGAGGCGGTAAGTAAGTGGCGTGATAAGGATCGTATAGTGTATTATTTGAACTAGGGAAATAGTAATTAGTGTAAAACCTTTATGACTACGTAAATTTAGAGAGTGATGCTAATGGAATATAAGCGTGTGGCTAATTTCGACTGCTCCTCAGTGAGCTCAGCGAATGGGAACAAGTTTGAAAGCGGTGTAAGAGCTAACACTAACTATGAAATTTCACAGTTGCAGGGAGAAGACTCCGTTAGTTGGACGGCAGTAAGGAAGCGACCAAGTGCTAGTAAGGGGAAGAAAAAGAACAATAAGGAAGAAAGGCTGTTTGCGTTTGGTACCTAGAGCCTCTGTCTTGGTCTATATTCTGGAGATCGCTATAAACTGCATGGCTAATAGAACCTTGATAGTGTAGAACAGGGTGCGCAAACAAAACTGGCCCGGAAAATGTTTAATGCGCCTTAGGATAGGCAACCCAACTTACATCATTCACTGCTGTGGGGAAAAATGTTAAGTTGAAATGATGATTATATCAAGACCCTAAGCTGTCGACAGGCGTTTGTTTACATCAACGGGAACAATTGAAAATATGTGCCCTAACCGGGACTCGAACCCGGGATCCTGCTTACATCTCAGACACTCTATCCATCTGAGCCACCGAGGACACAGAGGATAGTCCGAAAGAAAAGATACCATCTTCATATAATTAAAGCTAACCGCCATTAACCTTCTTCTTCTGTGCTGGCTGCACATGCATTGCCCGACTTTCGTTAGATCCGGTCCATCATTATTGGTAGTGTATCGTCACTGTTGGTATAAAGATCATTTGTTGGGCAGCCTTCATTTTTTCTCCATGTGATCGAAAATTTAATAGTTGATTCAAAAATCAACGAAATAAAACAATATCCCCCCTTCTTTCCTTCTTGCATCCCTAGTCCACATTATACAATGCTCAGTCGAAGTCATTAATAAGCAAAGTTTTTTATGAAGAGCTGAGAGGAGCGAAGATTACAATAAACTTTCAAGTTTACTTAGCTTATCGCCCCAATTCTTCTTGTCTTGGGGTCTGAGTCTTGAAGCTGAAAATCTAACATAAGTTCCCGTGATTGGAAGACTGTTGTTGCAGGATTTTGTACCTAAATTTATTTTCCACTGATTTTCTCACATTTTAGTATGTCATACAGTATCTTGATTTTCACATTAACAAAGGCGAAATTACATTGTTCGCACCTGTCATACAAAAATAACTCCGATCACAGGAGAGACAAGCTTACAACTCTCTCACTCTAAGGGAATAAAAATATTCCAAAGGGTTTACAATTTTTGTTAACAAATGAATTCCTACTAGTTTTCGTTGCATTATTAATTTCGATTATTATTACATAAACGAATCCAGAAATAAACACAGTAGACAGAACTGGATTGCGTAATTAACAATAGAAATTTTAAGTGTGCAAGTAAATAGTAATTTCAAATGTTTCTAAAAAATAATTTTAATTTTACATTCAGAACTAGTACTTATCGATTATAACATCGATACTAAAATATTCTATAAAGTAATTCCTTTCCATAAATATTAGTTTGAAATACAACATACTGTGTGTAAAATTATATGAAAGTTTTCAGAAAAGCAACTCCGATAGTAATGACCTATCCAAAATTAGAAAAAAATGATACTCTGTCAAAAACTACTGTTAAGTAAAAGTAATGCTAGATGAGGAGGTCCCGTTACAAGTTCCACCTGTCAACAAATTCTATGTGTAGCTACAAATGCGACTAGACACTACACATGAAATTCAGTATTTAGCTTCAGTGAGTAGCTGATTAGAGAGTGTATTGGAGAGGAGACAGTAGGAATAGGAAGTCTGAGTTACAGGACCTGTATCGCGGTTCTCCCTCTCGTCCCACTTCTGGTAAATTTTCGGGAAAAAAAAGATACTTTTCCTGGATAGCGTTGTGGGAAGTTCAGTTTTTCCCAGAAAGTACGTCAGGTTGAAATGGTGGAAAACTAAAATGCGCCCACTACACTCATATGAAATGGAAGGAAAATTTCCGATGTGTTATTCACACTGTATTAGACGGCACAAGTAACTGAGATGTCACAAATAGTGGAGAAAGTTACTAATACTGTTATAGTTCGCGCATAGTGCTAGTACAGTCAGTGAGTCAATGACGTTCTCACAAAATATAAAATACCCAAAATTAGAGGAAAAAAGTGCCACAGAAGTTGCTGACACATATCTCGTGGAAGATACAAATCTATGGCGAACCAGTTGGAAATGCTGACATTTCCTGACTTTTTGGGTAGCGCATAATCAAAATCTGACAGAACTTGTATGAGCACATCCCAAAGTGTTTCAGTCTGCTGGAAGAATGGGAGTGTAGACACAGAACGGTCAGGATCAACCGTTTGGCTGGGTAACAATCTGCAGCCACATTTGTGCGAAGTCTCGTTCCACTAAGTCCAACTATTGGCAACCGGTTACTTTCCAGAGCCGCATGCCATGTGCTAGTACCCCTTCATCTAGGAGCTTTAGTATGGCTTGTAGGGTGTGCCATTAATATTCCAGTGCACGTCCCAGTATTTTAATAACATCAACTGCAGGTTACTGTGATTGAGAATTAAGTCTGTCCATACGATGAAGTCTATTATATTGACGATGAGAATATGCTTGTATGTGTATAAATGTTTCAGATATTTTTACTTGTATTTGTGATCCTGTTGACATGTTTCCACGTAAACATGAATATATGTGAATATGGCTGTACCTGTGAACAGCTGTTTGTACGTGAAAGAGATTTAATATGGCTTGGATTTAGTGAATCTCTGCTTGTTTGTAAAAGAGGTGAAGTTATAGTTTGGGAGCATGTGAGTGCAAGTAAGTAGATTTTCCCTGAATCTAGCTGCTCCTCCAAATCTAAGCCAAAGTTGCTTTCCGTGTCTGTCTGACACCCGGAAAAAAAAGTGATGGAAATAAATCCAGGAAAATGACAAAAATAGAATATTATAGAAAAATCTCTTCTAATTTGATATGCTTATCCTAAATCCATGCAAGTAATGACCCACTTGCAAAAACTCTAAAATTTATATAAAAAACACTCTAGGTGCGAAATCCGTGACCTGCCATACAATACTATTTAGAGGTAAGTAATCAGATGTTTACACAACACAATGCGCAGAAAAGGCAGGAAAAAATGAAAAATCATGAAAGTAGTTTAACGGCCAAAACATCCGTGCACAGGGGCCCAAAACCAGAACCTATTACGTGCCAACTTCAGTGTAAAAGATGTGACCACCATTTTCACGTGGGAAAGTATGCCAGTTTTGTAATTTCTCTCCTTTTATTTTAGCACTATTTGCTTATTTGAAATTATCGCCGGCCGTTGTGGCCGAGCGGTTCTAGGCGCTTGAGTCCGGAACGGTGTTGCTGCTACGGTCGCAGATTCGAATCCTGCCTCGGGCATGGATGTGTATGATGTCCTTAGGTTGGTTAGGTTTAAGTAGTTCTAGGTCTAGGGGACTGATGACCTCAGATGTTAAGTCCCATAGTGCTCAGAACCACTTAAACCATTTTTTTGTTACTATTATTTTAACCTGACCAATTTTCGTACTCTATTTTTACTTTTCCTCAATTTATGTATAGAATAATTCACCTATTTCTGTCATGCTGGATCTTATTTCCTGAAAATTTTGTTAGGGTCGTGTGGAAGGGAAGAGGGCTGGAAGCTTTCCTGTATTGCACGGTGCCCATTGCCTTTGTCTCTAAGCCAAATCTTTCCGTGATCAGCTACGTCAGTTTTGCATTTAATCACAAAAAATTGTAGCTGCAGTTAAAATAGTGCAGTTAATGGCGAACATGCAGTTAGCAAAGAAATACAGTATAGAATTAGTACACTATTTGATCAAAAGTATCCGGACACCCCCAAAAACATACATTTTTCATATTAGGTGCCTTGTGCTGCCACCAACTGCCAGAAACTCCATAACAGCCACCTCAATAGTCATTAGACGTCGTAAGAGAGCAGAATGGGGCGCTCTGCGGAACTCACGGACTTCGAATGCGGTCAGGTGACTGGGTGTCACTTGTGTCATACGTCTCTACGCGAGATTTCCACACTCCTAAGCATCCCTAGGTCCACTGTTTCCGATGTGATAGTGAACTGGAAACGTGAAGGGTCATGTACAACACAAAAGCGTAAGGGCCGACCTCGTCTGTTGACTGACAGAGACCGCCGACAGTTGAAGACGGTCGATATATGTAACAGGCAGACATCTATCCAGACCATAACAAAGGAATTCCAAACTGCATCAGGATCCACTGCAAGTACTATGACAGTTAGGCGGGGGGTGAGAAAACTTGGATTTAATCGTCGAGCTGTTGCTCATAAGCCACACACCTCGCCGATAAATGCCAAACGACGCCGCGCTTGGTGTAAGGAGCGTAAACATTGGACGATTAAAAAGTGGAAAAACGTTGTGTGGAGAAATTAATCACGGTACACAATGTGGCGATCCGATGGCAGAGTGTAGGTATGGCGAATGCCCGGTGAATGTCATCTGCCAGCGTGTGTAGTGTCAACAGTAAAATTCGGAGGCTGTGGTGTTAAGGTGTTGTCGTATCTTTCATGGAGGGGGTTTTGCACCCCTTGTTGTTTTGCGTGGCACTATCACAGCACAGGCCTACATTGATGTTTTAAGCACCCTGTTACTTCCTACTGTTGAAGAGCAGTTCAGGGATAGCGATTGCATCTTTCAACATGATCGAGCACCTGTTCATAATGTACATCCTGTGGCGGGGTGGTTGCACGACAATGACATCCCTGTAATGGACTGGCCTGCACAGAGTCCTGACCTGAATCCTATAGGACACCTTTGGAATGTTTTGGAACTCCAACTTCGTGCCAGGCCTCACAGACCAACATCGATACCTCTCCTCAGTGCAGCACTCCGCGAACAATGGGCTGCCATTCCCCAAGAAACCTTACAGCACCTGACTGAACGTATGCCTGCGAGAGTGGAAGCTGTCATCAAGGCTAAGGGTGGGCCAACACCATATTGAATTCTAGCATTATAGATGGAGGGCTCCACGAACTTGTAAGTCATTTTCAGGCAGGTGTCAGGATGCTTTTGATCACATACTGTAAATATATGACGACGGATGCCTGCTCAACCTTTCGGTTTAAGAAGGAAACAGGTGAAAGACGCTTGGAGTTAAAGGATACCTTTCACGCTCCTCTTCGTTACAATTCCATTGCTTTACTACTTCAACAAAAATGAAGGACACGCTAGCATCAGTAGAGATATTTCCAAATTTAGTCGGTAGTATTAAGGACTGAACTTTGTTATTCACTCACTTCTTTGGATACTGGGCTGCTACTAGTGTTATCTGTGTCCACATACATGCAATCTGAATGGAAGGGCATTATCGCCATAGAACATGTTTTTCACTCTCGGTTCTTATGCAAGCAGTCTAATATGATAATTAAAGATGTCATACTTATTTATATGTTCATACATGGCCAAATTGAGAAACGTTTAGAGCCCTGTACATCCATCAGCAGAAGTGAAGAAAGACTCACATACGTTTGGTAGCTGCGACAATCTGTCCATATTTTTACGAGGGTTATTCCATGCGTCGTGCAACTATGATATATCGTACGAACATGTGGTATCGCCGTAATCGCAGTAAATACTTTCATAAACCTGTGGCAAAACTACCGAAATCAGTCGACAGACTGGTACTGCATTCTAGGATGACTCGGTACCAGCGCCTCAAACATTCGTTGTGAGTTGAGCCGTGCTACAAGATGGCGGTCAGCAGAGTGGAACAGTGAGCATATGTGAAAGTTGCCTTGCTCTCTGGCAGAAATGCTACTCAGTGTCATGCGGAACTACGAGCAGCTGGGGGCGATAAGGCATCACCCACGAAGGTTAAGCTCATTCTGGCGTATGAAGCCCCGGTAAACTGGAGTGTCACCTTGTTAGGGACAGCCACACTGTCAATGCCCAATACTACAGCAACTTCCTTCTGTAGCCGGCGGTTCTAGGTGCCTCAGTTCAGAACCGCGCTGCTGCTACGGTCCCAGGTTCGAATCCTGCCTCGGACGTGGGTGTGTGTGATGTCCTTCATTTAGTTCGGTTTAAGTAGTTCTAAGTCTAGGGGACTGATGAGCCCAGATGTTATGTACCATAGCGCTCAGAGCCATTTGAACCATTTTGAACCACTTTCTTCTGTACCATTTGCGACGTACGGTTCGGCGTAAACTTCTGCCTCTGCTGGATAATGCGTTCACACTCCACGATAGCGCTACAGCCCACACTGCAGGCGTCGTCAATAATCATGGTGATGGGAAATCCTCCCCCACCCATCCTTATAACCAGACCTCAGTTCATGCGACTTTGACCTCATTACACAACTGAAGAAGCCACTGTGCGGAAGACGCTTTGCAAACAGGAAGGATATCCTCACGGCAATACAGCGACAAATGGCACAAATTAATGGCAATACCAGTGGCATTCAACGCCTGCCCCACCGTTTGCAACGCTGTGTTTATGCTCTGGGGAACTCTTTTGAAGGGCAATGGCTGATTATGATTCATTTTTGTTCCATGTGTACTACTGCACAATAAATTTATGCAGAGTTTCGATATGTGTGTTTCATTTCACCTGGTGTTCAAATACACACTGCCTTATCGGTTCAGTGCACATCGTGGAATTCCCATGTTGTCACATTATCGCAAGATATACCATATTTCCCATGACTTATGGAATGACACTCGTAGTTTGAAAATATTTTCTCCCTCGAGCGCATTGACGTAATCTTATTGTAACGCATGAATGCAGCGCTTAAAATGTATCCGTCTAAGTAGGTGGCTGTTTTATGGTAAGATCTATGGTGACTGTGTCAAATAATGGTATAAAAATAACAGATTGAGCCCCATAACCAGTCAAAAATTCTATCATTAGTTCAGGTCTGCCGCGCGGAGTGGCCGCGCGGTTTGAGGCGTCATGTCACGGACTGCGCAGCCCCTCCTGTCGGAGGTTCTAGTCCTCCCTCGGGCATGTGTGTGTGTGTGTGTTGTTTTTAGCATAAGTTAGTTTAAGTAGTGTGTAAGTCTAGGAACCGATGACCTCAGCAGTTTGGTCTCTTGCGAATTCACACACAGTTCAGGTCTGACGTCTCGTCTTCAGGTACGTGGTTTTCTTATTTTCGCCATAATTACAGTGGATCAATTAAAATGCAATCTTTGCTCAGAAGATTTGCGAGAGTGTACGTGTGGAGTATGTTATTGAGTGCTTGGTGTCGTCTACAATCGGACAAAAATGTAATGTAATATGTGTGGAAACATAGTAACAAAATCGCCCATGTGAACACGGACCCAAAAGTTGTAAGCCACATGTGCCTTAAGATGAGGTACCGATCATCAAATAGTGCCTCTTAATAAACTAAATTGAGACTGCCTGATTTTTTTCAAATTTTGGAAATAATATTCAATCTCTTCATTGGCATTAATAATTTACAACCTGGACGTTATATGTTAGTGTACGTATTTACGGAAGTTTCCAACAGCGGTGTAACTGATGTCCACTTGTACAATAGTTGGGTTTCAGGCATACTCGTTTGACTATGGTAAATGTACGATAATTAGCACTAGAAAATGAACTCATAGATTTAGAAATTGAAAAAAAGAGTAAATGAAGCGGCTTCGTAAAGATAGAAATTTCTTTATATTCAGTAAACTTTTACACTGTTTACGTGGCTGTGTTGAGATCAGGTTCAAGGAAGTGTTGTGGAGGAGTTGAAGTGTGATGTCAGCTACAAAATTTAACGGCTGCGCTAAAAATGCAGAGATTACCATTAATTTAATGTTGTGCTAGAATAAACAGTTCTATTTTCACCCTCTCTTCTCCATATTTCCTTTGTGCATGATATCACTTCTAGCTCCCCTCTTACGCTCTGAGAAAACCTGTGTCATCATTTCTGTCCCCTCACCTTTCAAGGGGAAACCCAAGATATCAATACAGTTTACTCCCTCTCAACTGAGGAATATGTCAAAATCTCAGGAAACAGCCTCCCTCTTACAAAGAAATTTCCAGTTGCCTCACCTTCACATTCAACTGGTGTGGATGGAATTTCCTGCTCTTGTGATACGATGTTCCAATTTATCAGTAATGGAATTTGAAATTTCACTAAGGACACACTTTTTTCTGTTTTCCGTGCAATATTTGACATACAGTAGTTCCTTCTTTTTGATAATGCTGTTCTTTGTCATCACTGATGTTGTGCCTGAAATGATATTAAACAACTATGCGTTAAGTGTACAGCTTGTTACATCTTCCTTTTGATTCTTCTCCCAGGGGGTGGTGATCTATGCGACATTTTGCATCGACTTTCATTAGTCTATGATTTACTACAGTTTTTTTTAAATACCTTTCATTACCTTTTCTTAGGGGGAAGGGCAGGCCGGATGAGAGATCGTAGGCTCTTTGCGGCCTATGTTCTAGAATTTTTCTTCTTTATTGACCGTTTTTAAGTATACATTGTTCCTTACGATTATGCTTGTATTTAGTTACAATACATTTAATTTGTTGGTCTTTTTTCCTATATATTGAGGCCACTCAAAAGCAGACTGTCTTACAGTATTTTCTTATACTATTGCTTATGGTAAGGGACACCTGTGTCACTTGGAGAAATATTAACAGATTTACACATAAGTTTACAGATAAGTTGATTGCTTCACTCTTGTTTTTTGGTCTAGATGTTGTTACTACTCTGTATCAGAGTGTTTCACAATAATTGCCGACAGTAAGGGTTAAAATAGCTCTGAGCGCTATAGGACTTAACAGCTGAGGTCATCAGTCCCCTAGAACTTAAAACTACTTAAACCTAACTAACTTAAGGACATCACACACATCCATGCCCGAGGCAGGATTCGAACCTGCGACCGTAGCGGTCGCGAGGGTCCAGACTGAATCGCCTAGAACCGCTCGGCGACAGTAAGGGTAAACTAATGCTACTTGGGCTTGGGCATAGGCTACAGGGCTTCTTATCTAATTTATACATTTTCTAGTACAATATGATGGAGATGGTTATATTTAGAGTTCTCACTGGTTGGAAGATACAGTGGTGGGTTTGTTGTGTAGACTATTAGACTTAATAAAGTTGTCCATTGTAAGGTTGCTCTACTGTTTTGTTAAGAGGTCATTAGCATCATAGGCAGGTATCTTAGTGGTCTCATATAGATTTTGGGGCGTTTATTCTGGGGCGTTTATTCTGAGGTGCTAATCAGTAGGTTTTATTTCGTCTATGATTAGGGGTGCCAGGTGAGGTGGGATTGTGGTGTTTTGAGTAAGTTCGTCCATCTTGTCATCGATGTCCTGGTATGTACCTTTGGTGTTGTGGGCTATGACAAGGGGAGGGTAGATGTATTTATGTTTAGGTTTGGTTGTGTGTCTGGGTTCTGTGTAAGCATATTTTGCATGTCATATCTATTTTTCAGGATGTGTCGACCGTATAAGGCACGATGTCTAATCAATCTGATTTGTAAAGGGAGCATTTTTGCCACTATGTCCGCCTCTGCTCTGAGAGTGGTCCATTGAAGTCGAAGTATGCTGCGTAGGAGTAGAGAGAGCCCAAGAGATTGTAACATTATGTGATTGCCTTATCATTTTAAATCATTCACTAATCGAGCAGTGGCTCGGCAACAGCTCATAGTTAGCAAATAATGTTGCGAGAATGTAAAAGGTGAACGACCTGTGACGTAATGTGTTTATTGTCGAAGCGCCGTCAGAGATGCAGTGAGTTACTGACTTTAAAAACCGCAGAGCGAAAAACGGACAGAAGAAGAACACTTTTACACTTTCGTTTGATGTACGAGATATTCTCGATGAACAGTTACTCAGTTACTCATTTTTCTGTTGTCCCTTGTAACTTGTGTTGGACGCACATGTCTTGCCGGCGTATTATTATTGTCAAAAATAATAATAGTTTAGCGTAAAGTAAAAGTACAATATTAAAAGTGCAATACTGCATAGCAGTAGCTTTATTGTGCGATGTGTATGTAAAAACGTCAAAGGAATTATTTTCATTACGAGAAGAGAAGTGCCAGTCAAATGGAATCCATGTTAAATCCTTCATTGCAGTGTAAGTTCATCTATTAATTGCCATAAGTTCAGAGTTAACTGGAACTGGTGTGTGGACTATTTATTTAGTATAGAATCTATGTCTCACTCCTTCATGAAGTTATTTCATTTTCTTTATGTTTCTGCCAAATAGAGAGTTCACAGTCACGAATTCTTTCGTCGAAATCGGACGGAAGTTGCATGAGGCGAAATATTTTCTCCGCGCCATATTCTACTGGTAAATGCATGATAAACTACGATCCCTTAGGGAGTTCATGTTGAGCTATCCAAAAATAATTATATTTTTGAATAGGCATTTACTCTCCTCAGAAATGCAGCTTCCGACTGATCAGACGATCCAACAAGAAACAGCCGCACACGGTCGGTGTTCGCAAATATATTTCCACCGCTGATTATAGCTATATGTTACAGCACAAAAGTAAACATATTGTTATAATTAGCAACTACGAACGGGGACATTTATAACTGTATGTTTATGTATACACATTACGTAAACATATCGTTGTAAAATGAATACTGCAAGTAATCTGAAATGAATATAAGTTGCAGTAGTTATTCAGAGATGAAGAGTCTAGCACAGGATACAGTAGCATGGAGAACTGCATTAAACCAGCCTGCTGAACGAAGACCACAACAACAACAACAACAACACGGCATATCAGTTATCGATGAGTGTTTGTTTGTGTCAGATATAGAAGCGTTGCCTGTTTAGCATTATCAACTGATGATAACAAACGCTTTCTACCGCAAGATAAAATTAATACGCTATAAGGGAATCGCTATAATGTTTGAGTGACACAGGAAGTGGGTAGTTGAAAGCATATCAACTCTCGTTTCTTACCTACACGGCTGTTTATTACTGTTCACCATGTTATTCTATCGAAGTGTCATGTAGTCCCCACAGCATTACGCTATCACGCTCATCTCGGTACATTGGTGCAACCGCTCGGTCATTGGCCAATGGTACTATTGAAAACTGGAACGCTTTAGCGGCATTGTGACAAGTGGATTACGTAACATCTGTATCGTTTGCTCCTCACGTCCATCCTGATTCGTATAAATGCTGCAGTAGGAATCCTATACCGACTCTCAATCAACGTTGACTAATCATGAACTCTTTGAGCCACGTGTGGACATTGACTTTTAACACATGATGTCGCAAGCTACGCCAACCTTATCTTTAATATCATCATCGTCATCACACGAGAAGACTCCGTGTGCATACTGAGTGGAGTCATTCCAGATGTGGAACGGGTCCTCCCGGATGCCTCTAAGAGCACTGGGTGCAGCCAACTGCAGGTGGTTGCTTACATCGGTACCAATGATGTGTGTCACTTGGGATCAGAAGAGGTTCTCTCTGGTTTCAAGTGGCTAAGAGAAGTAGTAAAGGCTGCCAGTCTTGCTCGCAAGATGAAAGCAGAGCTGACCATTTGCAACATAGTCGACAAGACCGATTGCGGACCTCTGGTTCAGAGTCGAGTGGAGGGTCTGAATCAGAGGCTCAGACGGTTTTGCGACCGTGAAGGCTGCATATTCCTCGACTTGCGCCAAAGGGTGGTTGGGTTTCGGGTACTGCTGAATAGGTCAGGTGTCCACTATACGCAGGAGGCGGCTAAGCCGGTAACAGAGGCTGTGTGGCGTGGACTGGGCAGCTTTTTAGGTTAGAGGGTCTAGGGAAAACACAAGAAGGGCTTCAGTCACAAAGAGAGCAGGCCGAACACAGGAAGAACGTAGATACAGCAACCATCGATATAAGAGATGTAAAATGTCGTAGCTGTGTTGGGAAAGTCCGAGAGCTCCAAGCGCTAACAACAGAAAGCACTAGAGCTGTAGCTAACCGTATGTATTCGGTACTAAGTAACGAATACTTTGGCTGAATCGAAGTACCGAATCGTAACTCATAAATGCATTTCGTTACTCGTTACCGTACTCCACGTTCGGCTCGTATCTCTCAGTTCTGCGCGGCCGTTTGCGGAAGATTTAAGGACGCACGCCCTTCGGCGCAGTAGTTACTACTTAGAGAATGCTCGCATCTCGTGGTCGTGCGGTAGCGTTCTCGCTTCCCGTGCCCGGGTTCCCGGGTTCGATTCCCGGCGGGGTCAGGGATTTTCTCTGCCTCGTAATGGCTGGGTGTTGTGTGTTGTCCTTAGGTTAGTTAGGTTTGAGTAGTTCTAGGGGACTGATGGCCATAGCTGTTAAGTCCCATAGTGCTCAGAACCATTTGAACTTAGAGAATATAGTTACTATTGTATTGTTGTCGTGCAAATTTAGTTTCATTTATATTGTTTTTAGAATTGGAATATTCTATGTTAATATTTATTATGAGGTGAGTGATATGTATAGACCTTCTTGACGAATTTGACGTGCGTGTCTCTATGATTTAGATGGTTACTGTTATAAAATATTTTTGATCTTACTTCTTGGTCCGTGTTTGCAGATTAATTCTTGATGATCTGCAGGTCCGCCGCCTTTAACGCAAACACACGTTTTTTTTAAAAAAATTTACCAGCAAATATTTCAGTTCAATGGTTACATTTGTTTTTTGGTCTCGTTGTAATTGGGGTCCTACTTTGAAATAAAGTTCAATATGTTTTTTTTAGTTTATTTATTTGATCGAATCATTGACATTATTTTCATTTCGCTGATCAGTTATTTAAAATACATACGTTGTATCTTGCATTTGCAAAAAATTGTTTTTAGCTTCCACATTAAATAATTTAAAACTTACTATTTATTTAATTTCATTACTAAACCCACTTCAAACGTATTCAAGTAAAAAAAAAAAAAAGACATCAGAGTACCAAGATCTTGTATTCGGTACTGAGTAACGTTTACTTTGGTGGACACGAAGTACCGAATCGTTACTCACAATTTCGTTACTCGTTACCGTACCGTGCTTTGCGCTCGGTTCTACTCGGCCTTTTTCGGAAGATGCGCGCAGGCATCGGCGCTGTAGATGCTATTTCGACAATATGGCTTCTGTTGTACAAGCTTTTTTGTGTAAATTTAGATTCATTTAAAATATTGTTTTTGGAATATTCTCTGTTAGTATTTATTGTGAGATAAGTAATTTATATACGTATTCTTGACGAAATTTAAATGATTTAGATGTTTATTATTTGTTACTTCACTTCACTTCAGACAATGATGTGGTTGCAGTACGGGTCGCCGCGAGTAAAGTCGTAGGTGGGGGAGTGTTCACACACCACCGAATTGGACCTGCCAACCTTGAAGCTAGGAAGTGCGCCTATACCACATAACTACAGTGGTATAATGGATTCATGAATGCGCATTGTACAGATTGTCATTTTCAAATGCGATACGTTTTCACTAATGTCGATATTACTTTAATTGTTAATGTCACAAAACACAACACAACAGTCCCGCGGTTCGCAAATGTAGTCATACAACTAAGATCGGTCACACTGGCGACAATGAGAAACAGGCGACAGTCGTCACGAAATATTCCGATTGTTTCTGAAATTCCATGAGCGAACTTCGGACCAAGCCTTCAAGATAGAATGCGGATATAGTACTTAGCGTTCTTACTCGTTTCCTGACTCTTGTGTCAATCAGGACGATTGTTTAACAGTTCTATATTGTTCTTTTCAGTGCAATTTACAATGGAAAAGAAAAGAAGCAAACTGTGGAACTTTTTCACCGAAGTTACCGATGGTAAAGCAAAATGTGATCTTTGCCATACCTTATATTCCGTGAAAGGTGGCTCTAAATCAAATTAAAAAAAAAAAAAACACCTTATCAAAATACTTGGATCATTGTACGAGACCATAATTACAATTTCACTAAATCAACTAGAGCTCACCATATCCCAAGAAGATCGAGAATTTTCTTCTGAAATGCCAGCACCGTCTACATCAGCATCTGAAGTTGCTTCATTACAAACTCAACCTCGACAACAACAAACAACCATTGCCACCTTTATCACAAAAACCCTTAAGTGTTGCAAGAGAAAAAAAAGTTAATGAGCTAGTTTTCAATATGCTAATTAAAGATTTGCAGCCTTTTTCTGTGACTGAAGATGCTGGCTTCAAAGCTTTAATTGAATACTTGGAGCCCAGCTATAAATTACCTTCAAGGTACATACTAAGCACAACATTACTGGATGCTCAGTATGTAAGAGTGAAAAATAAACTAAAAGACTAACTGGGAACTGCGTCTCACATTTCCATCACAACCGATGGTTGGACTTCTCGGGCAACGACCTCCTATCTAGCAGTTATAGTACACTACATCGTAAACTGGGAACTGAAGTCTGCATTATTAGGATGTTTTGAATGTCACGAGCAGCATACAGCGACTACATAAAATGGAATTATGTAATTTATTATGTAAGTGGGAAGTACAAGACAAAATAAATATGTGTGTTACAGATAATGCCGCTAACATGAAATCAACAATTCGGTTGGCGGGCTGTGAACATCTGCCTTGTGTCGCGCATATACTTAATTTAATAGTGCGTTCTGGACTTAAGATCATTTAAACTATTGTAAAAAAACAAAAACAATCGTACAACACTTCCCTAGAAGTCCAGTGTCTACATAAAAATTAACATCAATACAAGAGCAGCTCAGGCCTGGACAAAAGCCTTTAAAACTGAAAATGGTTCTTGCAACTAGGTGGAACAGCACACTGGATATGCTGGAAAGGATTTCTATTCGACAAGAACCCCTTGAAGCGGTGCTCGGACTTCTTCACAATCCTGTTGTAAGTCTCCTTGAAACTGAATGGTTAGCTCTGCCAGAAGTTACCAAATTTTAAAGCCTTTTAAACAATTTACAGAAATGTCCTTGCAAAAGCAAGTGTCTATTTCAAAGGTGCTAGCAGCCACCGATTGTGTAGCGGGGATATTTGACAGTTTGCATATTAATTTAAATACAGAAACAGCAAAGAACTTTCTGTTTAAGTTGAAGGCAGAATTTAATAACCGGTATAAAATGTGTGCTAGTCACCCAGTCTTTTCGAAAGCGACCCTGATAGATCCAAGATTTAAGAGGCTTGGTTTTAAAGACGAATCTGCTTACGAGTTCGCCAAAAGCTCATTAAAAGCTAAATTGGAAACAAATATTTATTCAAGAACACCACTTGAAGCAGAGTTGTCCGAGTTTCTATCGTTCATTCCTTTTGACAAAGTGGACTCAGTTTGGAAAGAATTTGATGCTAAGGCAACGTCAAGCTCTACGACATTAGGTGTTACCAGCATAATTTCAATGAGGCAATATACGGAAGAAAAGTTATTAAGTAGGCATGAGTGTCCTTTAAAATGGTGGCAGGCGCGAACACTTCTCTATCCTGAGCTGTCATGCATAGCACAAAAATATTTATCTTTCTTGGCTACTTTAGTACCTCCAGAAAGAGCATTCTCGAAGTCAGGCCAAATATTGTCTGACAGGCGGAGTTCCCTGAAGCAGAAATCCAAGGAAAAATTTGATTTTTAAATTTGAACCAAAGGTTTCTGTAAGACATTTCCCTGTACATTTTCTGTCTGTTATATAGGCTACATATTATGTTGGTTATTGCAACAAATTGTGTTTAGCTGTCACATTAAATAAAGCAAGATTTACTAATTTTTGCTGTTATTCGGTTGTTAAACCCCCTTCAAACTGATTCAAGTACAAAAAATACACCAAAGTACTAAAATGTAATCGTATGAATGCGATTGGCCTCCATGCGAGTTATACGGTACCGTCGGTAACGAAAGCAACGAGAAACGATACATTTGTAACGAGTGTTGTTGTCTGTAGTAACGAATACATACGGATACACATTTTCTCGTTACTTTCACTGCTCTAGAAAGCACTGATGCTCAAATCGTTATAGGCACTGAAAGCTGGCTAAAGCCGGAGATAAGCTCAGCCGAAATTTTTACGAAGAACCTAACGGTGTTCCGAAAGGATGGGCTCAACACGGTTGGTGGTGGCGTATTTGTTGCAGTTAGAAATAGTTTATCTTGTCGAGAAATTGGAGTAGATAGTTCCTGTGAGTTAATATGAGCAGAGGTCATTGTTGGCAACCGGAATAAAATAATAACTGTATCGTTTTACCGATCTCTAAATTCAGATGATACTATTGCTTAAAGGTTCAAAGAAAACTTGACTTTTATTTCAGACACGTGCCCGACTCATACGATTGTAGTTGGTGGTGTCTTTAATTTATCCTCGATATGATGGCGAATTATTTCGAGCAATTAGTACACGAGCCCACGCGAATAGTAAATGGTTGTGAAAACACACTTGATCTCTCAGCAACAAATAATCCTGAGTTAATAACGAGCATCAAAACCGATACAGGATTAGTGAACTCAGGGTTGTCGTAGCGAGACTGAATATTGTAACCCTCAAATCCTCCAAAAATAAGCGAATAACATACCTTCTCAAAAAAACAGATAAAAATTCACTTGACGCCTCCCTGAGAGGCAATCTCCACTCCTTCCAAATTAAGAATATAAATGTAGACCAGATGTGGCTTGAATTCAAAGAAATAGTATCGGCAGAAATTGAGAGATTTATACCAAATAAATTAACAAATGACGGAGCTAATCCTCCTTGGTACACAAAACGGGTCAGAACACTGTTGCAGAAACAACAAAACAAACATGCCAAATTTAAACAAACACAAAAGTACCAAGATTGGCGATCTTTTATAGAAGCTCGAAATTTAGTGTAGACTTCAATGCGAGATGCTTATAATAGTTTCCACAACGAAACTTTGTCTCTAAACTTGGCAGAAAGTCCAAAGAGTTTTTGGTCGTATGTGAAGCATGTTAGCGGCAAGAAACAATCAATGCCTTCTCTGCGCAAGAGCAGTGGAGATACTATCGAAGACAATACTGCCAAAGCAGAGTTACTAAACACAGCCTTCCAAAATGCCTTCACAAAAGAAGACGAAGCAAATATTCCAGAATTCGAATCAAGGACAGCTGCCAACATGAGTGACGTAGAAGTAAATATCCTCGGCGTAGTGAAGCAACTTAAATCACTTAATAAAAGCAAGTCTTCTGGTCCAGACTGTATACCAATTAGGTTCCTTTCAGAGTATGCTGATGCATTAGCTCCGTACTTAACAATCATATACAACCGTTCGCTCGACGAAAGATCCGTACCCAAAGATTGGAAAGTTGCACAGGTCACACCAATATTCAAGAAAGGTAGTAGGAGTAATCCGTTAAATTACAGGCCCATATCATTAACGTCGATATGCAGCAGGATTCTGGAACATATATTGTGTTCGAACATTGTGAATTACCTCGAAGAAAACGGTCTATTGGCACACACTCAACATGGGTTCAGAAAACGTCGTTCTTGTGAAACAAAACTAGCTCTTTATTCGCATGAAGTGTTGAGTGGCACTGACAAGAGATTTCAGAACGATTCAGTATTTATGGATTTCTGGAAGGCTTTTGACACTTACGACACAAGCGGCTTGTAGTGAAGTTGCGTGCTTACGGAATATCATCTCAGTTATGTGACTGGATTTGTGATTTCCTGTCAGAGAGGTCACTGTTCGTAGTAACTGACGGAATTATTTGCAGATGACGCTGTCGTTTATCGACTAATAAAGTCATCAAAAGATCGAAACAAATTTCAAAACGATTAAGAAAAGATATCTGAATGGTGCGAAAATTGGCAGTTGGCCCTAAATAACGAAAAGTGTGAGGTTATCCAGACTAGTGCAAAGAGGAATTCGTTAAACTTGGGTTACACGATAAATCAGTTAAATCTAAAGGCCGTTAATTCAAATAAATACCTAGGATTTACAATTAGGAACAACTTAAATTGGAAGGAACACATAGAAATGGCTAACCAAAGACTGCTTTTTATTGGCATGACACGTAGAAAATGTAACAGATCTACTTAGGAGATTGCCTACACTACGCTTGCCCGTCTTCTTTTAGAATACTGTTGCACTGTGTGGGATCCTTACCAGACAGAACAGACGGTGTACATCGAAAAAATACAAAGAAGAGCAGCACGTTTTGTATTATAGTGAAATATGGGAGAGAGTGTCACTGAAATGATACAGGATTTGGGCAGGACATCATTAAAAGAAAGGCGTTTTTCGTTGCGACGGAATCTTATCATGGAACTCCAATCACCAATTTTATCCTACGAATGCGATATTTTGTTGATTCCGACCTACAAGGGAGAAACGACCACCACGATAAAATAAGGAAAATCAGAGCTCGTACGGAAAGATACAGGTGTTCGTTCTTTCCGCGCGCTATACGAGATGGGAATAATATGGAATTGTGAAGGTGGTTCGATTAACCCCCTGCCAGGCACTTAAATGTGATTTGCAGAGTATCCATGTAGATGTAGATGTAGAAGCCATGCCTTCCTTATCTACGACGATATTCATTCCAATAGTCCACATCTCATTTCTTGGAACAGTGATGGTTATTAAAACGAAACAGCCTTTGGCATCCAAGTACTTCACAGGTTATTACAATGAAACAGCCAGTCGCAATGTAGTGCCAAAACAACAATCTTGGGTGTGCTCAAAATTGTCCAAACGATCTGAACATGTTTCAGTCATGTTTGAAAGAATTTAACCAAAGAAATACATCTTGGGTGTATCTTACAGTATTTCCACATCTAAAATATGTCAACAACAACAACAACAACAACAACAACACACACACACACACACACACACACACACACACACACATACTTACGCGCGCACACGCTGTTTAAGTCATGAATTTATAGGTAAGGCAGCACTTGTGGACGTCCAAAGTTCAGTTATTGCCCCATGATAGTGTAAGACACAACAGACTCTCAAATTAAGTGTTTTCCACATATAAATTGTTCTGTGATACTTATCCAGTGTCACAACGGTAATTAACAATCGAAGATGTCTGCAAAAATACGTCTGCAGTACAAATATGCAGTGTTAAGGCTAAGTGTCACAATGTCACTTCTCGCACACACACACATACTCTCTCTCTCTCTCTCTCTCTCTCTCTCTCTCTCTCTCTCACACACACACACACACACACAAAGATATGTCTGTCAAATTTCTGTCAACAGTACGATTTTGAACACTCAAAATAGGTTCCCCAAATGGTTTTCACGCCTAAATAGTTACAAATAACATGATAAACAGACAGTTGACTGCCAAAGCTTATAACTGCAGGAAACACATGTGAGCTAAAATACTATGTTAGGCACGCAGTCTGCATTGCTGCCTGCTACTGGAAGTACACCATGAATGCCATTTTTAGGCCTACACTTGGTATAAAGCATAATGGACTCTCAAATAAAACATTTTCATATTTCTACTGTTATATGATGTTTGTCAAGTGTTACAATAATGTCTGTCTAAAGTATGTGAAACACTTTGGTATTTCAATCAGCCACTATATTATTGGTGGTTCATAGAACAAACTTTTCACAAGTTTTTCAGCGATGTTTCAGCTTAGCTAGAACTATTTTTGGTGTGTGTGTGTGTGTGAGAGAGAGAAAATAATGCATCATGTTTTACAGAAGGAAAGTATAATCGATTATACTGGTTGGCAATTATTGCTTCTATTACAAATAATCCAGACCTACTTGGGGTCATGAACGAAAAAAATTCCGAGGAAAGCTACGATATTTATCGTTCAGGACTATGGTGCTAAAGCTCTCTAAAACGTTTACAGACTATATTCCTCATAATCAACTACAAATAACACCAAAATTTAATCAAAATACTTAATGTAAAAAACACACAATCAACTACAAGTAATACCAAAATCTAATTAATATACTTAATGTAAAAAAACACACACCACAGCCAAAAGCAAAAAAATTGATCAAACACCTTTTTAAAAAATCAAGGTGTTTTGATGAGATTTTTATTGTAATGTAGCACTTAAAACTGCATATTTTCGTAATACAGAAAGAGGTCTTCACATTATGATTACATGCTACCCAAGATGACCAAAGACAGTGGTGGAACAAGGCAACGATGAAACATGGCCAAAGATAATGGTGCAGCAAGACAGAGATGAAAGGTGTACATCTCCAAACTACAATCTGTGCCAAGAAAATACAATTATTTATCACAATAAGTAATGATTCGAGTTCACTCCACACGTACACAAGAATGCATACGACCCCTCCCCCTTTCACACACACACACACACACACACACATACACAGACACACACACACATACACACACACACACACACACACACACACACACACACACACACACACACACGCTCTTTGCTTATCGTAATACAAAAGTTAATTATAGATCTCTGATCACTACTGAAAATTCAGACTCGACACCAAAATAATATTTTATTATTTCTCAAAATAAGTAAGCTTTTGAGCACACAAAACAGATGGCTCTACTGTCATAACTTAGCTGTTATATAAGATTTTTAAAAATATGAATATTTCTTGCATACTGGAACTACCGATAAAATTTACGTGCTAAAAAGCATTTATTGACGAACACCGTTCAATAGTTGTACCTAACTTGGCAAGCACAATGAACTTTCAGATGAAACAATTCCACATCTAAATAGCTTCAAATGGTTCAAATGGCTCTCAGCACTATGGGACTTAACATCTGTGGTCATCAGTCCCCTAGAACTTAGAGCTACTTAAACCTAACTAACCTAAGGACATCACACACATCCATGCCCGAGGCAGGATTCGAACCTGCGACCGTAGCGGTAGCGCGGTTCCAGACTGTAGTGCCTAGAACCGCTCGGCCACTCCGGCCGGCCATCTAAATACTACGAGTTACTTATTGAAATATTGGTAATTGTTACTACTGATATAAATTATAGGTTAGTAGACGAGTGTAGTTCAACTTAGTGCCACACGTTAATACCATGCATTAAATTCATCAAAATACATAAAAACTGGTTCTGTAATATTGCAGAAAACACAAGAGCTTTGTGATGGTGCAACTTGCAGCTCAAAGTGATCTTGTCGTTGATAAAAACCAAGGTACACAGTGTTATTCCCATCTATAAATACGGCAAAAACTTGCATGTAAAATCGTTATCAGAGTCAGCCAAACATTATGATGACCCTTAACTTCATCTTGCACTTCAAAACTTTCTCATCTTCAACTGTTACACAGTCGAAGCTACATGACACTTCGATGAAACAGCGTATTGGACAGTACTAATACTTATTCGTATAGGTTACAAATGAGGGATGCTATGCCTTCAAAGTCGTGCGAACATTATAGCGGCTCCGTGCTAGAATATCAACTATATCTTACAGTATAAATCGTTTGCCATCTTCTTCTGCTAATCAGCCGGAACATTATCACGACCGACCTACTATCGATATAAACCCATCCAGGGTATAGCAGCATCATCTCGTGAGTAATGGCTGCTATTCATACACACGCACGATGCATGTACACCGAAGAACCAAAGAAACTGGTACACCTGCCTAATATCGTGTAGGGCCCCCACGAGCACACAGAAGTGCCACAATACGACGTGGCATGGACCCAAGTAATGTCTGAAGCAGTGCTGGAGGGCACTGACACCACAAATCCTGCCGGGCTGTCCGTTAATCCATAAGAGCAGGAGGGTGGAGATCTCTTCTGAACAGCACGTTGCAAGGCATCCAACATATGCTGAATAGTGTTCATGTCTGGGGAGTTTGGTGGCCAGCGGTAGTGTTTAAACTCAGAAGAGTGTTCCTGGAAGCACTCTGTAGCAATTCTGGACGTGTGGGGTGTCGCATTGTCCTGCTGGGATTGAGTAAGTCTGTCGGAATGCACAATGGACATGAATGGATGCAGGTTATCAGACAGGATGCTTACGTACGTCACCTGTCAGAGTCGTATCCATACGCATCAGGGGTCTCATGTCACTTCACGCCCCACAACATTACAGAACCTTCACCAGCTTGAACAGCCACTGCTGACATGGAGGGCTGGCCGCAGTGGCCGAGCGGTTCTAGGCGATTCAGTCCGGAACCGCGCGACTGATACGGTCGTAGGTTCGAATCCTGCCTCGGACATGGATGTGTGTGATGTCCTCAGGTTAGTTAGGTTTAAGTATTTGTAAGTTCTAGGGGACTACTGACCACAGATGTTAAGTCCCATAGTCCTCAGAGCCATTTGAACCATTTTTTGACATGCAGGTTCCATGGATTCATGAGGTATCCGTTCGATACAATTTGAAAAGAGACTCGTCCGACCAGGCAACGTGTTTCCAGTCATCAACAGTCCAATGTCGGTGTTGATGGGTCCAGGCGAGGCGTAAAGCTTTGTGTCCTGCAGTCGTCAAGAATACAAGAGTGGACCTTCTGTTCCGAAAGCCCATATCGATTATATCGATGAACCAGCATTGAAATCCGCAGCAGTTTGCGGAGGGGTTGCACTTCTGTTACGTTTAACGATTCTCTTCAGTCGTCGCTGATCCCATTCTTGCACGATGTCGGAGATTTGATGTTTTACCGGATTCCTGATATTCATGGTGCAAATGGTCGTATGGGAAAATCCCCACTTAATGGCTACCTCGAAGATGCTGTGTCCCATTACTCGTATGGCAACTGTAACTCCACGTTCAAACTCACTTAAATCTTGATAACCTGCCATTGAAGCAGTAGTAACCGATCTAAAAACTGCGTCAGACACTTGTTGTCTTATATAGGTGTTGCCGACCGTGGCGCCGTGTTCTGCCTGTTTACATATCTCTGTATTTGAATGTAGAATGGGGAAGGCGAGCGATATATCTGAGTTTGACCGAGGGCAGATTGTGATGGCCCGGAGGATCCACACGAGCATTTCAGAAACTCCAAGCCTGTTTGGGTGTTTGAGGACTGCTGTGCTGACTGTCTTCAACACGTGTCGCAGTCAAGGTGAAACGATGTGCATACGTCGTGGGATTCGACGGCCACACCTCATTACAAATGTCGAACGTCATAAGCTGGACAGACTGGCAAAGCAAGACAGGCAGCGAACTGTAGTGGAACTAACATCAGACTTTAATGTTGGCCAGAGTACAGGTGTGTCTGAACACACAGTCCACCGGTCACTGCTATTGATGGACCTCCACAGCCGACGAACCATATACGTGCCGATGTTAACATGACGACATTGGCAACTACGACTGAAACTGGCATCAGCACTCTAAGTTGGCACAGTGGCAGAGAGTTACATGGCCTGATGAATTCCGATATCTTCTTCATGATGCCGATGGGAGGGCGCGAATCTGTCGTCTTACAGGCGAACAGATCCTTGACACTCTACTGTGGGACGAAGACAAGCTGGTGGCAGCTCCATTATGCTCTGCAGAACATTCAGGTGGGCAGCCATCGATCCAGTGGGTCTTGTGTAAGGCACCATGGCGGCAAAGTAGTACCGTAAACTGGTTGCAGTCTATGTAGACCCCCTCATGACGATCATGAGGGGGTCTACTGCAACTTACATCCATTTCAGCCTGCTTACAGTATTCATCTCTTGGGTTCTCTCTACAATTTTTACCCCATGCGTTTCCATGCAGTACTAATTTGACGATTCCATGATGTGTCAGAATGTGTCCTGCCATCCGATATATTGTTTTAGTCAAGTTACCCTATGAATTGCTTTTCTCTTCAGCTCCAGTCTGTACCTCTTTATTAGGTATAGAATCTACTCATCTGATTATAAGTGTTCTTTTGTAGCACTACATTTCAAAAGCTATTACAGTATTCTTGTTTGAACTGCCTACGGTTCAAGTTTTTCGTCCATACAAGGGAAGAATCCAGACAAATACCCTCATAGAATATTTTCTAACACCTAAATTTGTAGCAAATGTTAACAATTTTCTGTTGAGAAACGCTTTTCTCGCCATTTGTACTCTATGTTTTATATCCTATCCACTTCAGCTTTATCAGTTTTTTTTAACTGTTGAAACAGTAAAGCTCATTTACTACAGTCAATCGTGGTAACTTTTTTCCATTTTTTGAAAATACTGGACACAAAATACGTTAAACATCACAACAGACACTATAACATTTTACATCTATCGTTACTGAGTGCTTGGGAAAGTGAAAATGTACACTAATTATGCTCTAGTAGAGTAAAATTTCTATTTTAATACTGGTACAAGTTACACTGTCATTTACGGTAATTCTAGACCAGTCTTACAATAAAACATAGTATATTTTCTACATCTAATGCTCTGGGTAAATATAGACCATGCCAGGAGGAAATCGACAGTTAATAATAAGTGAAAACAAACAACGTTAATTCAGTACTACGAGTATTTGTATAGACCTGTCGTTCACTATCGCCAGAAGTTCTCTCCTCAGCCAATGCAATCAAAGCATAATCACAATCACAAGCGTGAGAGATTGTAAGAAGGTGAAAGCAAAACAGAAATACTAACTGGAAATCACAGAGGTAATAAAACTGTAGCTTTTACTACAAAATAACGCAAGTATGCCGAGCAGCATCCATTTGAAGCAGAAGTAGTAAGTGGTATAAAGAGACTCTTACTGCTAAAAAAGTTATCCTGATTGACTTTACTTATAGTGGCTCATTTCCTGGTCTAATTCCATCGGCATCACCTGATTTAATTCGACTACATTCCATTAGACTTTTTTCGCTTTTGTTGGTGTTTGTGTTGTAGCCATCTTTCAAATGCTGTCTATTCCGTTCAGCTACTCATCGAAGTCATTTGCTGTCTCTGACAGAATTACAATGTCATTGGCAAATCTAAAAGTTTTTGTTGCTTCTCCCTCAACTTTAATTACTTCTCCAGATTTTTCTTTGGTTTTCATTGTGGACTGCTCAATGTACGGACTGAATAACGTCAGCGGTAGTCTACAACACTGTCTCTCCCGCTTCTCCGTGGTTGCTTCCCTTTCATGCCCTCCGACTCTCGTAACTACCGTCTAGTATCTGTGCAAGTTGTAAATAGGCTTTCGCTCTCTGTATTTTACCCCTGGTACCAACAAATTTCAAAGAATGTGTTCCAGTAAACATTGTCGAAAGCTGTCTCTGAGTCTACACATGCTATAAACGTAGGTTTGCCATTCCTTCACCCATCTTCTAAGAGAAGTTGTGGGGGCATTATTGCACCAATACTGTACGTATGTATCATATGCATGTATGTATATATTATTTCGCACATTATTAAAACAAATATGAATGTACAAATGTTTGTAATATGTATGTACTACAATTTGCCTTCTATCAAACACGTTTTTATTTGAAATTTTTCCTCTGTCCGTCTCAGTTATTTGAACTCGTATTATTTTGTACTCTTGTTAATTTGATCTTTTCCCTGGTCCCTCGAGTGCCAGAATATCAAAAGTCGACTGAATGTAAAAAATTGAACTCCTGGTATTTTGAATGGCGGTTCATTTCCTATTTTTAAGAACTTTGTGAATTTTGCGTGGAAACTGATGCTAAATGCAGCGTGCATGAGAGGTCGCTCCTAGTCATTGTGCGTCTGGCTGTCAGTCTGTAGGCTTCGGTCTTGAGGAAACGTGTCTGGGATCTGATAGTGTGGTTTCAGACTTGTGAAAGTGACTGATAGAAACCATTGTTAATTTTTAATGAGATTATTGTTAGCTATGTCTAACTTCTGTAGTTTTCGTTATACTGATATGTTAATGTCTGAATGCATGGACCTCCAGGCTGTGAATATGTTGATGTGACACATTTTATTTTACGCCTAAATTGTGAATTACTACTGAAATTTGGAGTATTTCAAAGTAACCGTATCCTGCCATGTGGCAAGAGACGAAGTCACACAACCCATTCACACACACACACAAAAATGCGTACAAATGGGTACCCACCGTTCCCCATACCCTGTGACCTTGGGACAGCTACTGATTAAGTGTCAGCAGGCACTCGCTTGTCAGCGACTGAGTGGACTGTCCGGCTGCCTCCGCTCGTCTTGACCATACCCACTGAACCATCACTTACAGTTCCATCACTCACTTTTGATTTACTGATAGCTCGCCAGAATACAGATAACGTTACAGTACGTGCGCGCGTACAAGTGCATATGTGTGTGGGTGGGAAGGAGGGGGGGGGGGGGCTTTGAAATATAAGACGCAGCCTTGTTCCACCACTGTCTTTGGCCATGTTGGGTAAAACGTAAACATTTAATATTATAAAGAACTCTTTGTCTGTTACGAACATATGCAATTTTAAGTGTTACATCACAACAAAAATCTCTTTAAAACACCTTCTTGATTCCTTCCTAAAATGGTTTTTGGTCAATTTGTTTGATTTTAGATAAGTTGTTTGCTTTTTACATTAAGTATTTTGAATAGATTTTGGTATTATTTGTATTGATTTGTGGTTTTTTACATTAACTAGTTTTATTAGATTTTGGGATTATTTTTAGCTCATTATCAGAAATACAGTCTGTAAACGTTTTATAGAGCTTTCACACCATAATCCTGTATGTTAAATATCGTAGCTTTCCTCGAAATTTTTTTGTGCTTGACCTCAAGAAGATCTGAATCATTTGTAGTAAAAGCAGAAAGTGCAAACTAATATCATAAGTTATATTTTTATAGCGTAGAACATGCCGCATCATCTCCTTCCCCACCCCATCCCCCTAAAGTAACGCTCGTTAAGGTGAAATTTTACTGAAAAACTTGTAAAAACGTCGCATGTGTGGTGTGTGAGGAAAATAACATTTTGATCAACCAGAATACAGCACTCAGATAGCATGGCTCATCAGTTTGTTCCATGAATCACCAGTAACATAATATCTTTTTGAAATACCAACACACTACACATATTTTAAGCATGAAGATACCATTGTAATATTTGGAGCGCATCATATAATAATTCATTTAAATATGGGAACATTTAATTTGAGTGTCCCTTGTGCTTTATACCAAGTGCAGGCCTAAAATTTGAATTAATTATGTTCGTTCAGTAGGTGTCAGTAATTCAGACTGCCAGATTTATTGTGGGCCTGCATGCCTAGGATGGTATTCTAGCACACATTTGTTTCCTGCAGTTATAAGCTTGGTCAGTGAACTGTCTGTTTAGCATGTTATCTGCAAAATTGAGACGTGAAAACAATATTTGGGCATTTAATATTAGCAGCAATTTGACGGATATACATGTGTGTGTGTGTGTGTGTGTGTGTGTGTGTGTGTGTGTGTGTGTTTGTGTGTGTGTGTGTTGTTGTTGTTGTTGTTGTTGTTTTTGACATTTTTTAGATGTGGAAGTACTACAAGATACACCCTTTACAGAAATTATTGTATAAAGGCTTTTGAACATGACGCAAAAAAATCAGATCGTTTCTGAGCACAGTAGAGATGGTTTCTCCGGGGCTACAGTGCGACTGGCTGTACAGTTTAATAGCCTGAAAAGTACTGGCGGGTGATCGGCTGTTTCGTTTTAATTACGGTCTCCGTTCCAAAAAAATGAGGTGTGTCTTCTTGGAATGTGAATAACGTTATTAGAGAAAAATGGTGAGGCTTGCACGTAATGATGATGACATCATTAATAAAGAAGTTGTTCATAGTGACTTCAAGTTTTCAAGGTCCGTTACTGTACATAAGTCATGAGGTTTCGTGGTCGGTCAAAGCTGATCCAGAGTCACCATAGTATTTTACTTTCTGGGTGTCCGGCTGGCAAGTGACATCAAATCGGCGACCGCTGTGGAGGGTCCTCCCGCTGTGAAGCTATTGTCACTCACTCACCATGTACTGGGTCAGCACCGAATGGAGGCCTCACCAGCCGCCAATCCAGTGAGCGTGCACCAACGCCAGATGCCCCAGCCAAACATGACGCCCTGGTTTTCAGTCATGCTGACACATGCCACAGCAGACTGCTAGCACATCTGATTGGGGCATAGCCATAGCTGCACTTTACACAGCTCTACCACCACAACCCAAAAATGTTGACCACATAAGGTTGCCCACTACTGGGTCACATTGGGCGTGTTTTCCTCAGGCATCTTCATGACAACGTATCGTCCATTGAGGACCTTGGGTTTGTGTTTAATGTCCATCCCTAGTCCATCGGACACGGACATGGACATGAGCCTTTGGAGTAAACTGTCTTAAATAAATAAATTTAACAGCGGTCTACAAGCTGAACATGACTTGAACTGCCCATGACTACTCACCAGACAACCCAAAACCTTACAGTAACAAGGACTTTAAAAATAATCGAAGTGTGCGAGTTAAAAATGACAGTAGCAGTGGCGATGGTGAGAGAGGGCGGATGGCAACTGAGGCAGTTGGTGAGCTAGCAGTAATGTCAAAGGTAACTCTAAGTACATTGAGTTAAAATAGCAGCATGATTTAAGGCTCAAAGTAAAAGCGTCAAATGAGTCTATTACTCTGGATAAGGTAAGGAGAAAACTCATGATTTTCTCCTGGGGAAAATTAACGTATTTTCAAGGTGTTTTCTTTTGTTCTATCTCCATTTCTTCTACCCCTCAATCGTAATATCTCACGACATATTTTCCTCCAACGTGACCGACACGTTGCCAGCCAGATTTGTCATAAGTGTAATGGTTAATAGTTCCTGCCAGTTGAGCTAGATTGTTAATTACCGCTGAGGTCCATTTTGTTACTGCAATTCCCTGCATGCCCTCATTTGGTTTCCACCTATTTACTGAGTGGTTAGCGCTGGAATATAAAGTCATGTTTGACGCATGTCAGTATATTTTAGTATGTTGACAGCTCCTAAGAACTGTGTCTCTTTTAATTCTTTGTTTCTCCCACGGATTTTGACGATGGTAGTTTTCTTCTCTTTTATACTCTACAGGCACCACAAGCTATCTTTTGATTTACATTACGTTCATTCTTTAATCTTTTGTTCTCATAGGTTTTATCCAATCACATTTGAATTGTCATGTGCTGTCTGGGCTCGTCTTTTGACTGTGTTTTGGATGTGTGTTACTGGTCGGATCAGATACCCATCTGCCGTCTTATCCAAGTAGTGATATTTTTTTAAGCGCACTTGTACCTTGGAATTCGTGGTACACAATGTATACATGGAAGAAGCCTGGAGATACTGACAGGTTTCAGATACATTATATAATGGTAAGACAGAGATTTAGGAATCAGGTTTTAAATTGTAAGACATTTCCAGGGGCAGATGTGGACTCTGATCACAATCTATTGGTTATGAACTGTAGATTAAAACTGAAGAAACTGCAAAAAGGTGGGAATTTGAGGAGATGGGACTTAGATAAACTGAAAGAACCAGAGGTTGTAGAGAGCATCAGGAAGAGCATAAAGGAACAATTGACAAGAATGGGGGAAAGAAATACAATAGAAGAAGAATGGATAGCTTTGAGGGATGAAGTGGTGAAGGCAGCAGAGGATCAAGTAGGTAAAAAGACGAGGGCTAGTAGAAATCCTTGAGTGACAGAAGAAATACTGAATTTAATTGATGAAGGAGAAAATATAAAAATGCAGTAAATGAAGCAGGCAAAAAGGAATACAAATGTCTCAAATATGAGATCGAGAGGAAGTGCAAAATTGCTAATCAGGCATGGCTAGAGGACAAATGTAAGGATGTAGAGGCTTACCTCACTAGGGGTAAGATAGATACTGCCTACAGGAAAATTAAAGAGACCTTTGGAGAAAAGAGAACCACTTGTATGAATATCAAGGGCTCAGATGGAAATCCAGTTCTAAGCAAAGAAGGGAAAGCAGAAAGGTGGAAGATGTATATAGAGGAACTACACAAGGGCGATGTTCTTGAGGACAATATTATTGAAGTAGAAGAGGATGTAGATGAAGATGAAAACGGAGATATGATACTGCGTGAAGAATTTGACAGAGCACTGAAAGACCTAAGTCGAAACAAGGTCCCGGGAGTAGACAACATTCCATTAGAACTACTGACAGCCTTGGGAGAGCCAGTCCGAATAAAACTCTACCATCTGGTGAGCAAGATGTATGAGACAGGCGAAATACCCTCAGACTTCAAGAAGAATATAATAATTCCAATCCCAAAGAAAGCAGGCGTTGACAGATGTGAAAATTACCGAACTATTAGTTCAATAAGTCAATGCTGCAAAATACTAACGCGAATTCTGTAAAGACGTATGGAAAAACTGGTAGAAGCCGACCTCGGGGAAGATCAGTAGAACAACGTGAGGCAATACTGACCCTACGACTTATCTTAGAAGCTAGATTAAGAAAAGGCAAACCTACGTTTCTAGCATTTGTAGACTTGGAGAAAGGTTTTGACGATGTTGACTGGAATAATCTCTTTCAAATTCTGAAGGTGGCAGGGGTAAAATACAGGGAGCTAAAGGCTATTTACAATTTGTACAGAAACCAGATGGCAGTTATAAGAGTCGACGGACACGAAAGAGAAGCAGTGGTTGGGGAGGGAGTGAGACAGGGTTGTAGCCTCTCCCCGATGTTATTCAATTTGTATATTGAGCAAGCAGTAAAGGAAACAAAAGAAAAATTCGGAGTAGTTATTAAAATCCATGGAGAAGAAATAAAAACTTTAAGGTTCGCCGATGACATTGTAGTTCTGTCAGAGACTGCAAAGGACTTGGAAGAGCAGTTGAATGGAATGGACAGTGTTTTGAAAGGAGGATATAAGATGAACATCAGCAAAAGTAAAACGAGGATAATGGAATGTAGTCGAATTAAGTCGGATGATGCTGAGGGAATTAGATTAGGAAAAGAGTCACTTAAAGTAGTAAAGGAGTTTTGCTATTTGGGGAGCAAAATAACTGATGATGATCGAAGTAGAGAGGATATAAAATGTAGACTGGCAATGGCAAGGAAAGCATTTCTGAAGAAGAGAAATTTGTTAACATCGAGTATAGATTTAAGTGTCAGGAAGTCGTTTCTGAAGGTATTTGTATGGAGTGTAGCCATGTATGGAAGTGAAACATGGACGATAAATGGTTTGGACAAAAAGAGAATGGAAGCTTTCGAAATGTGGTGCTACAGAAGAATGCTGAAGATTAGATGGGTAGATCACGTAACTAATAAGGAAGTATTGAATAGGGTTGGGGAAAAGAGGAGTTTGTGGCACAACTTCACAAGAAGAAGGGATCGATTGGTAGGACATGTTCTGAGGCATCAAGGGATCACCAATTTAGTACTGGAGGGCAGCGTGGAGGGTAAAAATCGTAGAGGGAGACCAAGAGATGAATACACTAAGCAGATTCAGAAGGATGTAGGCTTCAGTACGTATTGGGAGATGAAAAATCTTGCACAGGATAGAGTAGCATGGAGAGCTGCATCAAACCAGTCTCAGGACTGAAAACAACAACAACAACAACAACAACAAAGTATTAGTTTAGAGAGTACGTCACTTTACTGTCTACTTTGTTCGATAGGTTACGGTGAGTATTGCTTTTACTTATGTAGTTTTATTCTGTATGCAAATATGATCTGATGGCATGCTGCCAGGATATGAACTGGTCGCCATACAGTGAAAACACATTAAACAGCTATTGTGGATTTGGGCTTTCACTCAGTTTTAATATAAACTGTTTTACCATCTCTGATTTTATATTGTCTGAGTGTCCTTCACAATTTGTACATCATTTATAGTTTATAAAATATGTGTGAATCATCGCCCTTCTTCTGTACCTCTAACAGCGACCAGCCAGAATATAGCACTCGAAATCCGTGGCCGATCACAATACAAAATTACGTTAAGTGGAGTGGTACACGTTTTGAGACATAGTGTAACGACGTTCATTTCCAAATTGAGAGACCATTGGAGATCCTTGAGATCGAGGACGTATTCAATTTTCCTCGGCTAGTGTGGCCATTACCAGAGAAACTTTATTAATACTTGATCCCTGTGTCTGCCATATGGTGACACAGCTGCCCGCTGAATGCTCCTGGGCAGGTAAATGTGCATGTCATATTATTTCTCTGAAGTGAATCATGCTATCGAATTAGCTGTAAGTACTCTCTCCCTCCCGCGAACACACACGTTGAGGCTATTGAATGAAGTGACGGTATCAAAGCAGGTAAGTGTGTTTGTTTTTCAGGAAGAAAGATTCTGATACATAACAGAACTGACCCGTGACAGAGACATGATTGCATCTAAATCCATGGTATGTGACTATCAGTCTGGACCTTTAACGATGTACGACAAAAAATCTATCAGTAAGGTAGCTGTGAGAGAACAGGTGCAGTTTGTATTGTCGCCAGATTTCTCCCTCCTCTCATGATGTCATCGATGACGTCATGCATTGTTTCCAGATTTGCAGTCCCCTTCTCCTCTGTGGTGGTGGTACATTCAAAATAGCCCAGGAGTGTTAAATGTAAAATGGCAGGAAATTAAAAAATACAAGTTGGCTGACCTAGTCTAATTGCCTTAACTCTCCGGAGACAGCCCAAACATAGCTAGAGCCACAAAATTGTGCTAAAAAGTCTGGGCCACGATTTTCTCAATGTGTGAGCCGTCTGTCGCTCGAAAGCTTGACTCATTTCATATGAAGACTATGTACAGACGTCTTGCTACCTACTCCTTCCTAGTAGCTGCCTTCGGCTGTAAATTTATAAAGTTTTTTAGGAAGAAGCACTAGCAAATCTAAAAGCTGATGTACCGAATGGGTGAGTCAATATTGATATAAATTCATGTGTATACTCGTCGGATTTCACAGTTCATTGTAATTTTGTTACAAATATGTCACGTTTGTTGTGTGAATAAGAAATTTAGGAAACTCAAATGGAAGAAATTGCTCAGTAACTCACCTCGTACTTTTTTTCCTTTGGAGGATAAACTAAGGAACTGACAAGCGAACATACCCAAATGATAATAAACAGTCTTGATGAAACTTAGTGTGTGTGTAGAAGGGTAAAATAATGCCATGTATATTTCTTTGTTTGTGACAGATTTCACTGTTAAGGAGTAAAACACACCCTGAAACGCGATTTGCTATATTAGGCTTAGACGAAATATGTTTGAAAAGGTCTTATATAGAGATGTTTTTCATATAAACGTTGATATGTCATTAATGTTCTTGAAAAGTGTGAAATCAACTTTTGTAACAACTTGAAAATTTGCAAAATACCTCACCACCATTAGTTAATTTTCGAAAATGAAAACTTTTGTTACCCACAAATTAAAGAAGCTATCAAGCAACATACATCTGTGTGTAATAAAGTTGCTTTCTGAAATACTATTTTTAGAAAGTAAGCTGTACACAATGTGGTGTCGGAATATTTTCAGTGCACATAATTAAAATATCTAAACATTCATTACTGTTCTAATTATTTACTTTACTTATATTTGCTTTAGGTCTGAAATTGTCATTTTAGTTTTTACATTTATGTTTTTTGTTTTTTAGTCTATCATTTCAAACATGTATATTTTGTCAGTATACAATTACGAGTAACTCATTATTATGATAAAAAATCATTACAATAACGATAATCTGCAGAAAAAATGCTTGAAATATAAGGTTTTTTTACCCCTTGCACCTAAAATGAAAGAAATTTCTTCACATGATATGCACAACGGAGAACACAATATGAAACAAAATTCAACAGGATTTCAAATTGCTGTGGGTGATCCTCTGAATATCCTCCTTTGTATAAGGAATCTTTCAGTACATTGGTAAACCTTGACGACGAGAACTAATTATGTATAGCGCAGCTTGGCTATATTGTTTCTCAGGTAGAGATGGACATCATAATCATTCAACAGAATTAGATCTGAAAACATTCACACAAAGTTCTTCCAACATCGAAAGCAGTATACAAACCATTGTTATACCTGTGCCATCGGGCTTTTGGGATCATCAGACTAAAAAATTTCTTGCCGTCAGATACAATGCTCTAAACGGTTCTTTCACACAAACCACCCCAAGAATCTAACAATAATACAGGTTTTTCTCCCTCCTTAGTAAAGAAAACATTATTCAAATACCTTTTGACCTTGTAAGACGTTCGTTTATCAGATTTCAATGCTATCACAAAGACATTTGGGTCTTCAAAAGGATATTCTCGAATTCTCGGTCCAAACTCAGCATTAGTTTCTTTTAAAACTATGAAAAGGCAGGTATGCAGTGTGAAGAAACCGTTTTGAGCGTCGTACCCGAGAACAAGAACTTGGTCATCTGATGGTCCCAAAGGACTCGACAGCATAGGTACAGCCATAGGATGTGAACTGCTATCGATGATGGAAGAACTTTGTGTGAAGATTTTCAGATTTAGTTCTGTTGAATGACTATGATGTCAATTCCACTTGCGGAATAATATAGGTATAATGAATCTGCAGCCACTAGTTCATAATCAATTCTCTTTGCAAAGGCTTACCAATGTACTGAAATATGCCTGATAAAAATTAGGATATTCGGAGCATCAACCACGACAATTTGAAATCCTGTTGAATTTTGTTTCATATTGTGCTCTCCATCGTGCATATCATATGAAGACATTGCGTTCATTTAATGAGCATGGTGTAAAAAAAAATCATGCTGTAATCATTTCTCTGCAGATTATCGTTATTGTAATGATTTTGGATCATAATAATGAATTACTTATTATTTTCAATTAACAAAATACGTGTATGTGATATAGTGAACTAAACAACAAAAAACGAAAACAGTGAACGCAAATTGTAAAATAACATTGTCAAAAGTAAAACAAATATAAGTAAAATAAATAATCAGAATACTAGTTGTGTACAGGTTATTTTCCAAAAATGGTGTTTCAGAAACCAGCTTTATTACATATGCATGTATATTGCTTGAAAGCTTCTTTAATTCATATCATAACAAAACTTTTCATTTTTGCAAAATAACTAATGTTGGTGGGGTATTTTGCAAAATTTCAAATTATTGTAAAAATAATTACACAGGTTTCATGAATGTTAAGTTCGTATAAATGTTTATAACAATAATATTTTATATATCATCTTTTAGAAGATACTCCCTCCAAACCTAATACCCCAAATTACCTTTCACAGTGTGTTTACTCCTTAAAAGTCAAACTAGGCACAAACAAATAATATGTATTGCATTATTTTGCTGCTCTACACTCCCATTATGTTGCACTGAGATTGTTTATTGACACTTGTGAATGTGCCCTTGTGAGTGGTGCAGTTTATGACTCTGTTGAGTGGAAAAAGCTCCGTAGGACGTTGTGGTGTGCCATTCGATTTGGCTTATTACTTCCCACAAAGACGCAAAGCCACTCGTGTATATACGTTGGAACAGAGGGTGTAAAAAGTGTGATCACAATGCATCTTAGAGGCTTCATATTGTAGTTGAATTATTATTACGTGAAAGAACGATAGAATGAGATAACAACAACAACTACTACTACTGCTGCTACAATCAATAGCACACACAACAGACAGGAAATGTGATAGTATTGCACATTGTAGATGTAGACAAAATCGTTACTCAGAATACATCACGTGATATATGAAGTAATGAGACCTTTATACTTACTATACTTGCAATAACCAAGGATTTTTTATGTACAATTTTTTCGAATTGTCACCTCTGGGACTTGAATTTACGACCACCTGGATGGTAACCCATGCATAAGGTTCAGTCATATGGAGAAGCAGCACGAGCAGTAGGAATACAAAAGTTGAAACTTGCTTCTCTAGGGATAAGTAGTGATATGATAGGATTTTCCACTCCTACCAAGTGTGGAAAACGTACTTTACATATCTGGAAAATTAGTATTTTACAGCATTATAAAATTCTCCTTTTAATATCATTTGTCCTTTGTTACGTTTGTGAATCAGATGAACTGGTCACCGAGAAATAAACAATATTTAGCGATCTCGATTGCAGAAGAAATTAGTTCCTACCATTTAATATACGTATGTGCTGTTATACTCTTCAGTCCGAGGAATGCAGCTTTACAAGCTAGTTTATCTTGTGTAATTCTCTGAGTATATGTGTAGCCGCTACACCCCACACCAACCTGATGTTGCGTACTACACTGACGAAAAAAAATCGCAACACCAAGAAGAAGTATTGCGACATAAACAAAAGTTGGTTGTCATTTTGCTACATTTTAAAGCTGATGTCTATTCAAATTTCGCGCCAGTCACGTAAGAGTGGCGCTGGTAGCTCCACTACCAGGAGGCAAATCAGGTTTGCTTTAAATACACGCTGTAACGGTCGTGACCGTTAGTTACCTCTGAGAGTGGAAGTAGTGAGTTAATGTTAGTCAAGTATTCCTTTAAGACGACAAAGACGCCATGATCAAAACCTCACTGAGTATGAGAAAGGCCATGTAATAGGGCTACGAAAAGTTGGATGTTACTTCTGCGATACTGTAGAATGAGTTGGCAGGAATTTAGTCACATGATTACTGGCAGCGGAGATCACGAGAATGTACGGTCGCAAAAAGACCGAGCTGCTGACGGCCATGTGGAACTACCGAAAGGGAAGACCATCGTGTTCGGCTCACGGCTCTGGCGCACCGTACTGCATCTGCAGCAGCAATTTGAGCATCAGTTGGCACCACAGTAACGCAACCAACTCCTACAAGCCGATTACTTCAAGGACGACTCCGAGCGAGACGCCCTGTAGCGTGCATTCCACTGACCGCAAACCAACGCCATTTGCGACTTCAATGGTGTAAAGCGAGAACTCATTAGAGTACAGGGTGGAAGTCTGTTATGTTTTCTGATGAAAGCTGGTTCTGCCTCGGTGCCAGTGATGGCAGTGCGCTGTTTGGGACGAGACCAGTTGAGGACCTGCAATCATCGTGTGTGTGTGTGTGTGTGTGTGTGTGTGTGTGTGTGTGTGTGTGTGTGTGTTTGTGTGCTAAACACACTGGACCAACGCCTGGGGTTATGATCTGGGGTGCGATTTCGTATAACAGCGGGAGCACTCTCGTGTTTATCTCACGCACCCGACTGAAAATTTGTTCGTCAGTCTGGTGATTTGACCTGTTATACTGCCATTCATGAACAGCATTCTGGGGGTGTTTTCCAACAGGATAACGCTCGCCTAAGTGACACTGTTGTAACCCAACATGCTCTACAGGGTATAAACATGTTGCTTCGGCCTGTTCGATCACCAGATCTGCCTCCAACCGAGCACATATGGGACATCATCAATTGAATCTCCGCTGATCCATTATGGATCGTGGGACGACGGCTGGCATGAACCTCTTGATGCAATAATTTACCCACAGCCGTATGTATTGTAGAAATTTATTTTATTTTATGAACTTCTATGTGCTACCAGTTTCGGCTTTACATTGATGCCATCTTCAGGCCCCACTCATCATAGTCGTAAAATCGCTATACACGGAAGGAGCCATATAACTGGATCCGTGAATGAATAGTCCTGCAACAGCTCTTGGTGGCCAAGACACAGACTAGCAACAGTAACTTCTTCACCAGCTTGGAGCGCAATTGGCCGTCGATTTCTCCCACGAGCAATTCCCAAATCGCCAGTTAATTTCAACTTACGATTATGTTCTTCAAAACCGGTGCGGAAAGATGACCCCTCCGTGGTCCTTGAATGCATCGATACTCACGAAGAGTAGCTGCACTATCGCTGTTGTTTTGATAAAACAGCTTTACGAGTAAAGCGCCGCTCACCTTGTCCAGACCCTTGTTGATTGTCTGCAACTCTAATGCGCAATGATACTTGTGTTTTAACACTACGTCGCAGACAAGTGCTGGCGGTTAACGCAAGTCATAACACCTACACTACTAACAACACAAATCCTGCTGCGCACAGTCTGAAAATCATTCCTATAAAATTGGGAACCCATACGGTAGATATTTTCCCGTCTACAATGGCTCAAGGAGCGAAAGTGTAATTATAACCACCCTTTATGTTAAGAGATTCATTTATGCAGTAATAATATATTTGTAACTGAAGTTACATCATGAAAGTCATAGTCTATCAGACAGAAATTCGAAAACACTTCGTTCTATTTCTTAGATCTTTGCATATTTTCGTATAGGCAAAAAATAACGAGTCTGTAAACAGCAACGTCATTCTCGGTCTGTCTATTTCCAACAGAGAGAGACTCTAGTTTGATACCTCTGATGTCACTTTTTCCTCTGGAAAGACGTGTACCAATATGCATTTACCCTTGTTCAATGCATTCAAGTACTTATACAGGGTGAGTCACCTAACGTTACCGCTGGATATACTTCGTAAACCACATCAAATACTGACGAATCGATTCCACAGACCGAACGTGAGGAGAGGGGCTAGTGTAATTGGTTAATACAAACCATACAAAAATGCACGGAAGTATGTATGTTTTTTAAAACAAACCTACGTTTTTTTAAATGGAACCCCGTTAGTTTTGTTAGCACATCTGAACATATAAACAAATACGTAATCAGTGCCTTTTGTTGCATTGTAAAATGTTAATTACATCCGGAGAAATTGTGACCTAAAGTTGACGCTTGAGTACCACTCCTCCGATGTTCGATCGTGTGTATCGGAGAGCACCGAATTACGTAGGGATCCAAAGGGAACGGTGATGGACCTTAGGTACAGAAGAGACTGGAACAGCACATTACGTCCACATGCTAACACCTTTTTATTGGTCTTTTTCACTGACGCACACCACGTGTGTACGTGTACCTCACCCCTCATGGTAATGTACACGTACGTCAGTGAAAAAGACCAATAAAAAGGTGTTAGCATGTGGACGTAATGTGCTGTTCCAATCTCTTCTGTACCTAAGGTCCATCACCGTTCCCTTTGGATCCCTACGTAATTCGGTGCTCTCCGATACACACGATCGAACAGCGGAGGAGCGGTACTCAAGCGTCAACTTTAGGTTACAATATCTCCGGATGTAATTAACATTCTACAATGCAACAAACGGCACTGATTACGCATTTGTTTATATGTTCAGATGTGCTAACAAAACTAACGGGGTTCCATTTTTAAAAAAACGTAGTTTTGTGTTAAAAAACATACTTCCGTGCATTTTTGAATCGTTTGTATTAAACAATTACACTAGCCCCTCTCCTCACGTTCGGTCTGTGGAGTCGGTTCGTCAGTATTCGATGTGGTTTACGAAATATATCCAGCGGTAACGTTAGGTGACTCACCCTGTATACACCGCCGAAAAAATTAGTACACCTGGAAATACGACGTCCATTTTCATATGATGACGGCATATGCCACCTGGAAGGGGGGGGGGGGGAGGGGATAGTAAGTGTACTAAATAAAACGTAAATGCCGTTTGACTAGGGCCTCCCGTCGGGTAGACCGTTCGCCGGGTGTAAGTCTATCGATTTGACGCCCCTTCGGCGACTTGTGCGTCGATGGGGATGAAATGATGATTAGGACAAACAACACAAAGTCTATGAGCGGAGAAAATCTCCGACGCAGTCGGGAATCGAACCCGCGCCCTTAGGATTGACATTCTGTTACGCTGACCACTCAGCTATTAAAAATATTTTTAATCTCTCAACTTGCATGGTCACTGCCGCTCCCATCATTTAAAATTTTTTTGAAAAAGATTTTTAAATTTTAACTACCGCTTTCACCAGATGACCATTCACGTCCAATTTACCGTCATCTGGTGAAAGCGGTAGTTAAAATTTAAAAATCTTTTTAATCTATCAATTTGGACGGTCTTTGCCGCTCCCATCATTTAAAATTTTTTTAAAAAAGATTTTTAAATTTTAACTACCGCTTTCACCAGATGACGGTATATTGGACGTGAATGGTGGGGAGGGCAATGATCAACGTTATTATGTTATAAATAACGTATATTGCCTGTGGTTGCACCGATAAGTGGTGCGAAACCGGTCACAGATTTAATAAAAATCGTTCATACAGCCAGTGCGAAATTTTCTTTGAAAACCTATTAGCGTTGGGACTGCGGGCACGCACGTCTCTAGCCCGTCTTCTATTCACGCCGCTGCATCGACTGGTGACGCCAGAGGGTCGCTTGGGAAATACAATAGTGCGCTGTGGTCCTCGGCAATGAAAGCAGATTCTCCGTGCATGCAGGTGATGGTCGTTTGGTTGTAGGATGTGAAGCTAGTGCGAGCTGCCTCGTAGAGTGGATTCGTCCAAGGCACACTGGCCCCACAACAGACCTTATGGTCTGGTGTGCGATAAGCTTACTCTCGTTCACCTTTGGTGTTTCTAACCAGTGCTCGGTCCGTGCAGAATGTTGTTAGACCCGATCTTTTTCCGTTCTTGCAACAGGAAGGTGATAATGCTCTCGCACACACTGTCCATGAAACTCAACGTGCTCTGGCAAGACGTGCGATCTCTGTACTTGTCTCCAATCGGGCACGTGTAGTATATGATGAGACGAGAAGTCACTCATGCGACCAACAACTCCTACAGAGCTACATGAGCTGGTCGAGCAGGGATGGTGTAACGTATCCAAATGGTTCAAATGGCTCTGAGCAGTATGGGACTTAACATCTGTGGTCATCAGTCCCCTAGAACTTAGAACTACTTAAACCTAACTAACCTAAGGACATCACACACATCCATGCCCGAGGCAGGATTCGAATCTGCGACCGTAGCAGTCGCACGGATCCGGACTGAAGCGTCTAGAACCGCTCGGCCACCACGGCCGACTTGTAACGTATCCCAGGACAGTATTCGCCATCTGTACAATAGACTGGATGCTAGAGTCAGCGCCGGACTAACATGGGTATTTCATCATAGTCTGATACCTGGTACCCCAGAACCGCTTGTGCTGTTGATCTGTAAGTGTAAGCATTTCATGTACTCCATATGTATTGTTGCAACAGTAATGCAACAGTAACTCTTAAGTGAATTGGTAACTTAAAATGGTGTACCAATGTTTTTGCCGACAGCTTGATTTGCCGCTTACGAGACACTTTTGGAGCCCTTACTGCAGCATCTAGTAAATAGTGTACCCAACAAACGTCATATATTTCCACTGGCCCTATATAGTAATAATAAGAAAAGATATCAGCTTATTAAGTGCTCTCACACGAACGTGCAGAATTATTCTTATATGTATCAGATTTGTGGTGTTTAAATTATTAGTCATTTGGCTTGCGGAATACACGGCGTAAAAAGTTGTTTACTCAGAACGCCTGTGTATCGGAATTTTCTTATGTCCATGGAGGCGACTGAAATTAGTCCATTCAGACTCAAGCGACCCGTCTTCTGTGAAGATCCATTGCCAGCAACTGACATATCTTTGCACTCTTTACCCTTAAAAACATCCTAATGTACATCATTTATCGTTGATGTGTCAGCTGCTTCCTTCGCGAGAGTGAGAAATAATGCACTGCAAGATTTAAGTGCATTATCTACATGCCCTTTATCTACAGGCCACATGAGGGGCTGCAATTCATTTTAGAATATGGAGCTTTTCCAATTGTTGTAAATTCAGTTCAGATGCACTGTCCACATTATCTAATTTTCTCTTATTCAACACTCATTCAACATCTGATACTGAGGCTCAGCGTCTCGTTATCGGACATTTGTATAACTAACAAAAAACAAAGCAAAAAATTATTCGTTTGGTGGCTGTGAACTGATTATGCATTGACTACCTGAAAGCCTTTGTCGGATTCTGGAAATTAGCGGGTGGTTTTTTTTTGCAGTGTTCTGATATTTAAATTGCTTGTCGCTCCGCTAGAGAAAGGCTAGTCACAGTGTGAGGAAACAGCGGACACCAATATTAAAAAGGACGTTGTACCTAACACAAAGACTTTGATATCGAGCCACAAAGACTTTGATAAAAAGTAAGATCTTAGAGTTACTCTTGAAAAACAAGGAATAAAAGAGCACAATATATGAATAAGTGGGAAACGGAAATAGGTGTTTGGCTCGAGGAAGAATACAAACTTCCCTTAGTTTCTATTATTGTCCCACGAGATAAACACCATGTATTAGTCCTGTATCTCGGCGTCTGCATTGGTTCGCACTTGATCTATGGACGTCAGACCTTGTCTTCAACACCTGCTGTGTCAGACAGTACAGAACATATAAAAAAATATTACCGTCCAGCTGATAATCAGTAGAAACTCTGTCCTGCTTGTGACATTTTTTTTTGTCTTTTTCTTTCCTTAGAACTCATTAATTATCGATATTCTTTCATTTAATTTAAAATATTCCTTTCGCTATTTGATTGGGAAACTTGAACTCTTCTGTGAAATAGGGCCAGAGGACAACACAATTTCACAGTGTGGTGCAACGACAACAATTTGTCTTCCACGTTAAATATATTAGACAGGCAGAAGTCGCGCCATTTGTACTTCTGGTTCAGTAATAAATTCATTTCAAGTTCTATGGTTCAAATGGCCCTGAGCACTATGGGACTTAACATCTGAGATTATCAGTCCCCTAGAACATAGAACTATTTAAACCTAACTAACCGAAGGACATCACACACATCCATGCCCGAGGCAGGATTCGAATCTGCGACCGTAGCAGTCGTGCGGTTCCAGACTGAAGCGCGTAGAACCGCTCGGCCACCGCGGCCGGCTCAACTTCTATGCTCGAGAATATATTCTGCTATTTGTACTTACATAGTAATTGCTGTAATGAAATATTTTTTTGGGTTGTTAAAATATATAGTGAAGAGATAAACTCATAATTCCTTGCCACCGTAGCTTGTGTGACCATAGCCGGCCGGTGTGGCGGTGCGGTTCTAGGCGATTCAGTCTGGAACCGAGTGACCGCTACGGTCGCAGGCTCGAATCCTGCCTCGGGCATGGATGTGTATGGTGTCCTTAGGTTTAAGTAGTTCTAAGTTCTAGACGACTGATGACCACAGATGTTAAGTCCCATAGTGGTCAGAGCCATTTGGACCATTTTTGTGTGACCATTCCTTAATCCTGAGGAATAAGGGCTACTCTACGTCAATACTGGAGAGGGATGTGATAAACAAACTGAGCTAGTCAGACTCAGTACCGTCTTGCTTACTCAGAGCTGCTATATCTTCTTCAAACGGCTCACCAGTTGTCTACACTTGGTGAGAATGCACCTTTCCATTCATTCCAGCGAGAAAAATTCTTGGTGACACTGACTGTCGAACCGGCATTCTTCGCATTGCAGCGACGGTTCACTAACACAGGTGGGCCGTGTAAGCATTAATCATAATCTACTACTCGGTCAACAAATTGAATTTACGAATTACAGTACGACGTTCTCTGGCGTTTGCTGGTGCCTCTTCGATTGAAGACGGAGCGAGGTGGCGCAGTGGTTAGCACACTGGACTCGCATTCGGGAGGACGACGGTTCAATCCCGCTTCCAGCCATCCTGATTTAGGTTTTCCGTGATTTCCCTAAATCACTTCAAGCAAATGCCGGGATGGTTCCTTTGAAAGGGCACGGCCGATTTCCTTCCCCATCCTTCCCTCGCCCGAGCTTGCGCTCCGTCTCTAATGACCTCGTTGTCGACGGGTCGTTAAACTCTAAGATCCTCCTCCTCTTCGATTGAAGTTTTCTGACCGAAAACATACTTCAGTATGGCCAGATGCCACTCCTCTCAAAAATGAGTGGCTGGCTCGACTCTTTCTTTTTACTACGTCCTGTCGTGAATTACTCTACAGCTCGGATGGTCAAGGAAAGGTTGTTATGGGCTATGCACGCGATGACATTGAAATTGCTTGTCAAAGTAGCTTGACAACTGCACTGCCAATCTTCTTCGTGTAGAGTTTCGAAACAAATTACTTTTATGCAATAAACCCAGACACTACATGAAACAGACGAACTCTTCATCGGGTTCAAATGGTTCAAATGGCTCTGAGCACTATGGGACTCAACTGCTGTGGTCATTAGTCCCCTAGAACTTAGAACTACTTAAACCTAACTAACCTAAGGACATCACACACATCCATGCCCGAGGCAGGATTCGAACCTGCGACCGTAGCAGTCACACGGTCTTCATCGGGAAACATCTCCATAACGCTGTGTCACGCTGTTAACGTACAACTAATAATCCAGAAAGAAACAAACTCGAGACGGAACGGGACCGTACTGAATACAAGATTGAGGCCAAAGGGTAAAGTGGGTGTCACCGTTGCCAACAGCCAAGTATTGTGAGAGAATGGGACACGTATGTCTCCAAATAGCGCGTACTGTGGACATTTGCAGCGTTCTCGTGATATTTTCAGTGGAGTATATTAGAGATAAATGGAGGCAATAACTCTGTAACGAGCTAAGGGATGCTACGGGTCCTTTGCACCAACATAATCAGAAAATATCCTCTGAATTACCTCTGAATTTTCATCGGTCGAGTTTGGTTTCACTTTCTATATACATCGTCCGTCTGAAAAGTTACGAGACTGACTTTATTCCTGGCGTATAAGCGACGTCAACGCAGTAACTACGGTGGCGACTTAACTAACAACTATAAACAGCAGATGTGCATTCGGCCAGTCAGTGGTGCGCAGGCAGTATTAAGTAGTAGATAAATATCTGTCGTGTTCAAAAATGGTTCAAATAGCTCTAAGCACTATGAGACTTAACATCTGAGGTCATCAGTCCCCTAGATTTAGAACTACTTAAACCTTACTAACCTAAGGACACCACACACATTCATGCCCGAGGCAGGACTCGAACCTGCGACCGTAGCAGGAGCGCGGTTCCGAACTGAAGCGCCTAGAACCGCTCGGCCACAGCGGCCGGCAGCTGTAGTGTGTCAGCATTATATTGTGACAAGTCGTAAAGAAGCAATGAGATAAATATCTCTACATCAACTGTTCAAGACATTCTCCAGAACGTTTTGAATAAGAGAAACGTTTCTGCAAACTGTGTTCCACACATCTTGACTCCCAAACAAAAACAATGACGCGTGACGCTTGCCGCGCCTTCACTAAAATGCAAAACGAGGACATTTATTTTGTGGAAAAAAAAATCATCACGGGTGACGAGACTTGGTGTTATCAATACGAGCCTACCACTTAACGCCAAAGTGCAGGAATTCACGTTAAGGATCAACCTTTTTACGACATAACCGAAATTCGATATAGTGAGGCGTGCTAAAGAAGGACTTCTCTGACAGTGTCAGAAGGTTCTGTGAACGTCAACGTCTCGAAACTCTTTGGCCTGACGAGATAAAATACCATACATTTATGCAGCTAGACCAACACCGGTTCGAGTGAAGTAGACATCTACATGTACATCTTCATTTATACTCCGCAAGCCACCCAACGGTGTGTGGCGGAGGACACTGTACGTGCCACTGTCATTACCTCCCTTACCTGTTCCAGTCGGCCGGCCGCGGTGGCCGATCGGTTCTAGGCGCTTCAGTCCGGAACCGCGCGACTGCTACGGTCGCAGGTTCGAATCCTGCCCCGGGCATGGATGTGTGTAATGTCCTTAGGTTAGTTAGGTTTAAGTAATTCTAAGTTCTAGGGGACTGATGACCTCAGATGTTAAGCCCCTTAGTGCTCAGAGCCATTTTGAACCTGTTCCAGTCGCGTATGGTTCGAGGGAAGAACGACTGCCGGAAAGCCTCCATGCGCGCTCGAATCTCTCTAATTTTACATTCGTGATCTCCTCGGGAGGTATAAGTAGGGGGAAGCAATATATCCGATACCTTATCCAGAAACGCACCCACTCGAAACATAAACAGCAAGCTACACCGCGATGCAGAGCGCCTCTCTTGCAGAGTCTGCCATTTGAGTTTGCTAAACATCTCCGTAACGTTATCACGCTTACCAAATAACCCTGTGACGAAACGCGCCGCTCTTCTTTGGATCTTCTCTATCTCCTCTGTCAACCCGACCTGGTACGGATCCCACACTGATAAGCAATACTCAAGTATAGGCCGAACGAGTGTTTTGTAAGCCACCTACTTTGTTGATGGACTATTTTCGAAGGACTCTCCCAATGAATCTCAACCTGGCACCCGCCTTACCAACAATTAATTTTATATGGTCATCCCACTTCAAATCGTTCCGTACGCATACTCCCAGATATTTTACAGAAGTAACTGCTACCTGTGTTTGTTCCGCTATCATATAATCATACAGTCCTCCTTTGTATGTATTCGCAATACATTACGTGTTGTTTTCCGTTCTATTCATTGTGTGATTTGCTTTCTCGTACAAATTTTTCTAAAGCTAGATTGAAGAACGCACAGGACAGTTCTTCCGAAACTTTGCCTATCCTCTAAGCGGGACTACGGCGAATTTCGTCTCTGATTTCTGTCCGACTGAACTGCGCTTTTAATGACGTCGATGTCGGTCGTTAAAACACAACAAAGAAACTTCTTCTCCACTCCCTTCCTGTCCCTCTTTCTCTCTCCGTATATCTGCGTGCGTACATGAGCAAGTGTGTGTGTGTGTGTGTGTGTGTGTGTGTGTGGATGGGGCTCCCGTCATTATTTCGTCCAGCCGTTGAATGAGCGTCCAGTTCCTATCTTAATCGCAGCGAAGTTCTCCTGTTTTGATCCTCCCGTGTTCGAGAGCGCGGAGGAATAAATATGTCGGTAGCACTTCACGGCGCCTGACAGCGGTACACGTCCGCGAGAAAAGAATTGATTCGCTGGCATTTTGCAAGCGCGGCCCACGCACCGTGGAGCTGGCGCGGCGCGGTGCGGCGGTTTTTGTGCGCCGCGGGCTGCGCGCAGACCATCTGCCGCCCCACAGCTGCCATTGATTTATTCCCCCTATCCCCCCATATTACCCAGCGCGGCGCATCCTAATATATCGGGCCCGGCATACCTGATGCCCGATAATAACTTAACCAAACGTTTGTGGGGCACGGGGCATGTTCCCACATAATCAGCGTGGCCCCTCCCACGTGCAGCTGTGCGATTGAGATGGCTGCCCCGGCGCGCCAGCCAATGGCCGCGGCCCGGCCGATACACGGTGTTTTGGTCTCGTTATACAGCTCCGCTACCTGCCTCTCCCCTCCGCCCCCCAGCCCGCGGCAGGCCGGCTTTTCCCGAGGCCAGATCTCATTTATTTCGGCCTCCAGTTTGGTGGAGGAGACCGAGAACCACACGGCGACGCGCCCCGCTGCATTCGTGTGAGCGCAGACGCGTCGCACAATCGCGCTACATTGTCGCAGTTTTTTGCGCGCCAAGAGGAAAAACGTCGTGTATTACATGCTCTGAAGCCACCATGTTTTTCTTTTCTTTTGTTATTCTGTGGGGAACGGAGAACGGATGGAATAAACTAACTCTCCTGTTTTGTAAAAATGACTTGTTGGAAATTGTCAGGTTCCTACTATTAGCCCATACAAGATATAGTTTTTGTGTTTTATTATGTAATTGTAGTACTATAAATACCAATACTAACTATGTTTATATTGCAACAGGTCAGATGTCGAACTTCATTGCTTCTCTTTTTTTCAGTTTTGAAACGAAGTCGACGCGGTTGGACCTCCACAATAAGTGTTCATTCGGTAAAGGACAGCTTGTTTACGCCATGAGATGTACTTCAGAAGTCTTTATTTGCTGGACCGGTATTCAGAAAAAATGTTCAAATGTGTGTGAAAGCTTATGGGACTTAACTGATAAGGTCATCAGTCCCTAAACTTACACACTACTTAACCTAAATTATCCTAAGGACAAACACACACACCTATGCCCGAGGGAGGACTCGAACCTCCGCCGGGACCAGCCGCACAGTCCATGACTGCATCGCCACAGACCGCTCGGCTAATCCCGCGCGGCCCGGTATTCAGACACATAGCCCATCATCACTGGCGTCTGATATAGAGGGTAAACAAACAAATGTATGAATATTTACATCGATAACAAAAGGACACTTCGTATACTCTAAAGCACAAACAGAAGATAACTTACAGATACTTACAAGCGTACATCAAACGATTTGTCTCTCAGACGTAAAATATTTATGATGGTTAAAAATAATGGCGATTCAGAACACACAGGACACTGTGAATATTCAAAATTTAATTATAACCCTGTACCTAACCATGCTTCATGAGATAATGGACTTTACCTTGGTCACACATTTATTGTAACGTACATTTTTATAATTACATTTTACATACTCGCGTTTTCTAAATCAACATAATTTTTAGTCGTCATAAGGATTTTACAGTTGACAGACGCGTCGTTTGTTTTGGACGTGTGCAGTATGTATGTAATCTTACGTTTGTACTACAGCGTATACTACGTGTTCTTGTGTTGTCGACATGCCTACGCATACATTTGTTTATCCTCTGTATCAGCTGCCACTGATTAGGGGTTATGTGCCCGAATCTTAGTGTGACAAATAAATACTTTTGAACTGCAGCTCTTGGTGTACAACACGATGCCTTTATGAAATACATACAAGCTGCAGAGAACCCAGCACACAAGATTTCGACAAATGTTCATTCCCTAGGTAAAACTTAGAATTCCCTAGCAGGGGTGGATATTATATTATTTAGCCAAGTTTTACTATCCGCGTAATGACACGGTGGCCTGTTTGAACAGGTCACGAAGAATTTTCTGTAGGCAGAGAAGAAATGTAATGTTGAAATTTATAGAATGCTGTATCAGCACCTCAAAAACATTTATTTTTTTAAATTATGAGTGACATCGATGGTGTGACGCTGCTATTAGTCGGTCGGAAACTATTCTGAGACCAGTATGGTAGATATTTTAGAATATATGTGTAAAATAAATCAACATGAGAGGCTAGAAGTTTCACTCGATCTCCCAAATATGCCTGTAATACACACAAACAAACACTCACTCACTCACACACACACACACACACACACACACACACACACACACACACAGAGAGAGAGAGAGAGAGAGAGGGGGGGGGGGGAGATAAAAAGGAAGTGACGGAGAGAGATATGGAATTACATATAACTGAAATACACATGAGATAAAATGCTTTTTCGGCAAGCGAGTAGTAGTTAAATAACAGGCATTAAAATTGTTTTCATGCAAGTGTGACTCGGAAACAGGCAGCGACACCGCCTCCTATAAATATTCTCCCTTAACAAATTAAACATAAGCTTTGAACGAGATTAAAATGTATTGAAAGAACAAAAATTGTAGAAGGTAGTAAAACGCAACTACAGTATAGTTACTTACCTGAAGTGATGTTTGACAATAACTGTGTGACTGACAGTGTATTCCAAATAACCGCCATTGTTAGAAAAAGAGCAGAAGAAAATATATTAACTGCGACACAGTTATAACAAAGACGAAGAAAGATTTGAGATTGACACCGACTGAAGCCCCTGGAAAGATCACTAGCTCCGCGTTCTGGCCCAGATGGGCCGTCTCATCCCTGCCAATAGCGTCATTTGGATGCGGTGTGGACGGACATGGCGTCAACACACCGCGAGGTCACTGTCGGCTTTCTTGAGCTTGGAACCGCTAATTCTCAATCAAGTATCTCCTCAACTGGCCTCACGAGTTTGAGTGTACGCCGTTCCAGACCTCACTGGCAGTACCGAGAGTTGAAAGTCGAACCTTGATTTACAAAGGAATTCCGCGTAATCTACGGACACTGGCGCTTCGAAATTTAAATAATTCAGCTGGGACACTCAGCATATCTGAAAGTGTCGGAGAAGTTAAAAAATAGCATCAAATAACTGAAGCTTTTGGCATCATTGGTAATATTTAAAATTACTTTGAAAACATTTTTTTTTTTATATATAGTTCATTGCTAACACTTCTCGGCATATCAACCGCTTCCTCATATAATCGTAGGAGATTTAAACTGCAATTTCCAGTAGGAACACGATTTTATATTATTCGAGGAAGACAACAGTAAACGACCACACATGGGTTTGGTCCGATCCTGCAACCCAAGGGTCAGCGGCTTCTCGCCCAAGTTGGAACTTAAGTATAAGGTAGCTAACCTTTAGCCATAAGAGTTAATGCGAACGAGGTTGCTAGGATGGGAGGATTCAAAAGACTGAAGAAACTGACAGCTTGCGCCGTTTATCCAAGAACACAACAGATCTTTGAAAAAGTAATGAAATGAAAAAAAAAGACTATACTATTTTTGCGCCTTCCTCTTGAACAGTCCTGCTGAACTCTTAAGAACAACAGTTTGGTATCGGTAGAAATGGATTGTTATTATTCCATTATGCAGTGTTTAACAATTCAGACTGTTTCCATAGTCTGTAAACACCCTCTCCAATAACCTCGCAATTTTCCCCATTCTTTGAAGTCTTGTACAGTTTCTGATGCTTTTCCTGATGTTATTTACAGAATAATTTTAATCACTATCAGAACTTTTAGGATTAGTTCCACTAATTATGTAAGTCTATTTGTGCCAACCCGAAAATGACCGCGAGAGAAACCAGCTGCAAAAATACAATGATGGTTTGCTTAAAATCACGAAAGTTGCCATTTTTCACTCTTTCATGTGCATTTGTGTGTGTGTGTGTATGTGTGTGTGTGTGTGTAGTAGTAGTAGTAGTAGTAGTAGTAGTAGTAGTAGAGTGAAAATACTCGTGATTATGCAACATGGTAACCAATGTCTTTACGGCAGACGGTATTTGTTGCTTAACGTCCCTGTCATTGACCCGGTGCGGTAAGAAAGCCGCAAATAGATCTGCAGGAATACTTCCTGAGCGGCCAAATCTTCCACTTGTTTCCGTGACGGCAACATGACATCCTCGTCCGGGACTGACATCTAACTTGACCCATTACAGCAGTTCTGGACGTTTAATGCTGATTACCTGCGTCAGCTGGCTCTTCCCGACAAGGAAGTCTTTACAGCATAAAAATGAAATACTTATAGCTCGCCGGTATCGCTGTTATTACCAGGGAACTGTTTCATCATTAACTACGTCTAATTTAAGAACATTTTAACAGAAAATACATTATTATCGACAGTAATAGCCTAATTTGTTAGCAACAAAACATTTCGAGGACTGGGATATCCATGTGATAATAAGAGTTTTTAGATGTCATGAACAGACTTGGAATCGTTCCAAAAATAACATGCTTTTTTGTTACAAAACCCTACACTGAAAAAAGTTCAAGGATCCCAAGAAAGCAAGAAATGTTTGAGACACAACCGGTAAATATACGAAATTAGGTGGCTCAGCTGTAGCTGACAGGTAGAGTAAACATAGGGAAATACAGTTTTCGAGGTTGATCAGCCATTTTTGAAGCTACTTGAGATGTAAGGTGCTAGTTGGGCCCAACATGACATCCATTTATATCAGTGTGTTTTTGTTTCCCAAAATAAAGTTAAAATTTCATGATTTGTTTGTAAGTAATTACTCTTCATCTTTTCTGAGAGTAAAAACTTACAGCAGGCCTCAAATGTTAGGCCGATCGAAGTATCTGGAAATGGCAACGTGGCTACATCGATGACAATGCAAGAAATCTTTGTCAGACTTGTGGATGTAAAGAGGTTTTGTTTCTAGTAATGCAAGTGCTCTGTGGTGTCGTCTGATGAGTATTACCTCGCGACGAAAGCACAAGCTAAGGAGAGTCGCTGCCACACGCAGCCACAAATGAGAGACGTCGACGAAGATAAAACACTGGTAACTAACAGAAAGTTCGAATATTGCCTCAGTGACTGGAAACAGTTTTCTTACATTTCTCCTACGAGACTTCACCATAGGCAGTAGCTGATAAATTATTGAAATTTAATAAAATTCTATTTTCATTAACTTAAACGGAAATTTTTGATAAATTATAAAGAAACAACAGTCATCGTTACTTTCTTTGTCAAACGAAGAGGGCTATTCAGGAAGTAAGGTCCAATCGGTCGTGAAATGGAAACCACTCTGAAAATAAAAAATGCAACATTTTGCTAGACTACATAGTCGCCGCCCCGACTTAGACATTCGTCATAGCGTTTTACCAACTTTACAATATCCTCGTCATAGAAGGCTGTCAATTCTTTCCGCTGGTCTACAGCTCGTTCTCTGTCCCAAACTGTTGTCTTCATAGTCAACGGTTCATGTGAGCATAGATGAAAGTCAGGGGGGCCCAATTACGGGATATATTTTGGGTGATCAAACACTTCCCATCGAAAACGTTGCAGGGGCATCTTCATTTGACAGTTATGTCATGTGGGCTGCATGAAATGAGGCAAAATTTCGCACCAGGCCCTCATACTTGAGGAAGAGACTATTTTCTAGGTATCTTTACGTGCTCACTGTACCCTCAGAACTGAAAAGAGCGACGTGGCGCGATCGATGGGCATGTTAAAGACACTGACCAACACATATGTGCAAAGCTTCATCGGATTTTCACTGTGGTGTCCATTTCACGCCCGATTTGACTTTACTTTCCAAATAGACCTCGAATATTATCACTCGAAAGTTTCTACTGGTTGTGGTAAGTCAGATTTGTGTATTTAAACAGTAAATATAAATCTTAATAGATGTAAAAAGATACAGACACAGACACACACACACACACACACACACACACACACACACACACTAAAAACTGTTATGTAGTCGCGATTAATTTTAACAAAACGTTTTTAATTAGTGTTGTATGACGTTCGCGTGCTAGCTAAATTTGGTAATTAGTTTTTTCTAGTCGGTTTAGTTCTGGAGTACATTATAAGTTGTATAAATAGTCAAGTAGTATTTCATAGGAACAGGAGTTATGGTTGATTTCGGTAATTAGTATTTCTGCCATAATTGAACTACGATGTAGTAATCGTCAGCATCGATGATTTCACAGCAGTTGCCAAATAAGATAAAGCATAAATGATGAGATGAGGTACACAACGATATTATTGTTAAATCTGGCGGAGACAACACAAAATTCTGTCTCACAGTGTACAACCTTTTATGTCAGTAAGCTTTAAGGATAACGTTAGTGCAGTAGTTACATCAGCACAGAGGTGAACGCCAGCTGCAGCCAGAAGTCAGCAGAACCTCCAAGCAAATAGATGACTCTATGGAGAAGGAAGTAGTATTAAGTTATGTGCTCTAAAAATATCAAAATAATCGTTCTGGAAATAATTTGCAATAGAGCGTAAGTCATAAATCGGAAAGTAAAAATTAAATTATCTAGGCGCTGCAAAGCTAACAAAACTATGAAGGTGGTTTTCAGAATAAATCTTATGCATCTGGAAAGTATCTTAACGGTAGACCATCCAGTTGTATTGGTAAAACACGTAAAGAATCAAGAAGTGATTATTTCTGTAACTATTTCTTTAAGAAAAATGAAATGAATTACTGGGGGGATAGGTCCTTATTTCGAAGAACAACATTCTTAACTGTTCTCTCCTAGAACAAAAGCACAGTTACTGTCTTCAAATCTGTGAATTGAAGAACATTTCTTGTGGGACGACAACTCACATCAGATAAGTAATACTTACGAAGAAAATAAAATTAACGTGCGTGTAGTGAGAGAAGTGGTATGTGAGCCAGATTTTTTGTTGCCGTACAGAGAAAGTAATTGAGCTGAAATCTGAAAATATGTTCTGTTTGTGCCACAAATAATTCAAATGTCCATTAATTTATAGCTAACATTCCACTTAATAGGTAGATGGCCCTAGCTTAACTTCCTGTTGACAAGGTCGTCACTGGGGACGGTATACAACCTGACTGGTTACCAACTGATGGAACGCTCAGAACGCGATCACGTTGAAAGAAGCTTCACAGAATTCGCCTGAACTGATTTGGGAGAACTTACAGAAAACCTGCACAAGAATGGCCAAAAGGAGTTTTAATTTTCGTTTGTTCGGAATACTCGGTCAGTGCCTTGATCAATGAGACAGTTCTCCCCGTGAAGACTGTTTATTCATTAAGTCGTCGTGTCATAATGTTTGTCCCCTTGACTGACAATAAGATTCTGAATGAACACAGAATATAGCCAGAGACAGCTCAAGTTACGGTCTTGGAGTGTGCTACAGTGTTGGTAAGTATTCGACCAACAGTGTAAGCAGACTAAAAGTATCCTTAACTGACAGTGCTAACATTAAAATATTTCTTTCTTGAAGGAAACTGCAATGGAAGTATTGTGCGCTTCATTCGACAGTCGTTTGTAGGTGCCAGTGTTGTGATATAATCTTGACAGCGTTGTTTGTTACCAAAGGAAGTGATTTATTTATCTCATGTTGACGAAGATGTCAAGGCTGTTTTTATTGAGGCAAACTTCATACGATTTGCTTTTGTTGTCCTGTGTTTGTGGTTTGGTCGTTAGCCATGTAATAAGTTTTCACAATGAAAACATTACATATTAATTTCAGTTACTATAACGTGAGCTGCATCGCTCAGACTGAGTTTCGAATATTAACAACCTAAACTAACACCAAAAGAATGTACCTCAGGCAGAATAAGTCTAAAATATCTGCACGTGTTTTTAGTAGAACACTCAAGGCAGAAGTAATTGAATAGTGATACGATACTGGCGTCCATAATAAACGTGGTCATGAGTGCTGAATGATTCAGATAGTATCTTCCAAACGAGCTATGGTATTTTTTTCAGGTAAGTTGTGAAACTGTATAATAGGACACATGTGGACGACGTAAAGAAAGTTCTCTGAAAACCTTAAAGACGAGATAAAGTAATGTAACGTATCCACTACTCGGTGGGAATGAATGAAAGTGCGGGAGTAAGTTGCCCGAGATCTTTCAGTCGTGCACAGAAAGCTGGACGTCACATGGCGTGAAGTCAACGTGACTGTAGCGCCAAATGAGTCCGGCCCACAACATGAGGCAGTTGAATAACCAGGAAAAAACACTGTTTATCAGTCAGCGAGCAGTTATGGTGCACTGTGATTACTACATGGCCCTGAGACAACATATGGATGACTTCTCACGGGGAAGAAAATTCGGGAATCTCAAGGATGAAGTGTGACGAGTGTAGACCACCAGGAGATTGGTACTGGTCGCAGCACTGTTTCACGTGTATGAGGTGCGATCCGAACCACAGGCACTGCTGCCTGAAGAAGGGAAGGTGGTCGACAACGGTCAAATACAGCAGCAGCTGACCGCAACATTGTGCAACAGACAAGAAAGGACCCACGTCAAAGAACCGGTACAATTGAAACGTCCCCTTTGAAAAATTTATACACGACTGTGCTTAAACTGACACACAATATCTTTAGCGTAACGCAATCTGACTTCCAAAAATCCCTACGAAAGAATGGCCCTGACTATCATTAACCTATACGTTTCACAAATCACTTACCTCACAAAAATCTTCGTTGCTCAAGCTACTGCAATACAGCTAGCGCCACTACTGCCAGCTAAATAAAAGATTCAAACTACTGAAGGCACTAACTACTGATAGGCATAGTTAGCAAATGAAAGATTTTAATAGAGAACAATGTATTTACCTCACTAGTCATAATATATATAGCAGTTCATGACACCAATTCTTACAAATTTCAAAACTCCGCCATCTCTCTCCCCACGTCCACCACTGCTGGCGGCTCACCTCCAACTGCCCAACGCTACGCGCTGTTAGCATCCAGCTGCCGCTGCCCAACACTACAATGGCAGACAACAATGCAAACCAGCCACAGACTGCACACGGCACAGCCAGTGATTTTTCATACAGAGCGCTACGTGGTGTTGGCGTTACCAATAAAAATACTTAAACAGCCTACTTACACAATTGCAACCCCATTTAACAGGAATGCAATAGCACAGTGGCACAGCAAATGTATGGTGAGTAGTCTGTTTGCCCAACGACCAGTGTATTGTGTTCGTTTGGCATCCGCACATCGGTGGCACCGTTTGCGAGGTGCCAAGAGCATAGGGACTGGACCAAGTAGGACTGGGGTTCGGTCGCGTGCTCTTCTCGGATGAAAGAAGATTCATTCTGAGTAGTGATCCTGCACGTACCGTCAAATGCCGCGAGATGCGAATATGTAATGAACCCAAGAGTATTGTCGAATATGGTCGTTTTGGTGGTCAAGATGTTACTATATGGGGCAGTATAATGTTCCATGGACGTACTGATCTCTGAATCTTTGAACACGGTGCATTTACCGGTCAGAGTTATTGTGTGACACTGTATTCCTTCCCCACGTGCGTCATGGCTTCATTTTTATAGATGACAAGGCGCGAACTCACAAGCATAGCGCAGGAGGAGGAGCTCTTGAGAGGATATTCGGCGAATGACTTGATCCGTCCATTCCCCCGTCTTAAGTCCCATGGCGTACGCGCTATATGCGTCAGGGACGCGTATTGCACCTCGAACACATACAGCAACAACGATCCACCAGCTGTCTACCTCGCTGTAGGAGGAATGGAACGCTCTGTTACAAGCACCCCTTACCAACCTTGCGGCCAGCATATGAGCACGTTACGTAGCTATCCGGTGATCACACACCCTATTACACATGTACACTACTGGCCATTAAAATTGCTACACCAAGAAGAAATGCAGATGATAAAATGGTTCAAATGGCTCTGAGCACTATGGGACTTAACTTCTGAGGTCATCAGTCCCCTAGAACCTAGAACTACTTAAACCTAACTAACCTAAGGACATCACACACATTCATGCCCGAGGCAGGATTCGAACCTGGGACCGTAGCGGTCGCGCGGTTCCAGACTGTAGCGCCTAGAACCGCTCGGCCACCCAGGCTGGCTATGCAGATGATAAACGGCTATTCATTGGACAAATATATTATACTAGAACTGATATGTGATTGCATTTTAACGCAATTTGGGTGCATAGATCCTGAGAAATCAGTACCCAGAACAACCACCTCTGGCCGTAATAACAGCCTCGATACGCCTGGCCATGTAGTCAAACAGAGCGTGGATGGCGTGTACAGGTTCAGCTGCCCATGCAGCTTCAACACGATACCACAGTCCAACAAGAGTGGTGACTGGCGTATTGTGACGAGCCAGTTGCTCGGCCACCATTGACCAGACGTTTTCAATTGGTGAGAGATCTGGAGAATGTGCTGGCCAGGGCAGCAGTCGAACATTTTCTGCATCCAGAAAGGCCCGTACAGGACCTGCAACATGCGGTCGTGCATTATCCTGCTGAAATGTAGGCTTTCTCAGGGATCGAATGAAGGCTAGAGACACGGGTCGTAACACATCTGAAATGTATCGTCCAATGTTCAAAGTGCCGTCAATACGAACAAGAGGTGACCGAGACGTGTAACCAATGGCAGCCCATACCATCACGCGGGTGATACGCCAACATGGTGATGACGAATACACGCTTCCAATGTGCGTTCACCGCGATGTCGCCAAACACGGATGCGACCATCATGATGCTATAAACAGAAACTGGATTCATCCGAAAAAATGACGATTTGCCATTCGTGCACCCAGGTTCGTCGTTGAGTACACCATCGCAGGAGCTCCTTTCTGTGAAGGGTAACCGCAGCCATAGTCTCCGAGCAGATAGTCCATGCCGCTGCAAACGGCGGCGAAATGTTCGTGCAGATGGTTGTTGTCTTGAAAACGTCCCCATCTGTTGACTCAGGGATTGAGACTGTCTATATGAGCTTTTTTAGCATTTTTCCCACATCCAACTACTTGAATCCCGCGCTAGCACCCGCGCTCACTACGAAAAATGGTTAAAATGGCTCTGAGCACAATGGGACTCAACATCTGAGGTCATCAGTCCCCTAGACCTTAGAACTACTTAAACCTAACTAACCTAAGGACATCACACACATCCATGCCCGAGGCAGGATTGGAACCTGCGACCGTAGCGGTCGCGCAGTTCCCGACTGAAGCGCCTAGAACCGCACGGCCACACCGGCAGGCTCACTGCAAAACATTCGCTCACTTTCATATCGATAATGCGGTAAGTCGGGGGTAGATGCAATAGTTAGAGAATTTTCTTTCATAAATCCAAAAAACGTGAAATTCCGTCCGAATTAATCCACGAGTAAACTCATTACTATTAACAACAACAGAGTTATAATTTGCATACTTACCGCTATTGAACTCAATACATTTTCCGATTACTTCGTGTTTAATGGATAATTGTGGACAACTATCTTCTTCCTACAGATGGCACATTGACAATAACTAGTGCTGATAGAAAGTGCTTCCATCCATTGCCTTAGTTGACTCAGAAAGCTGGTGTGCACAAATTCCGTCTCGGTGGAGGGGGATAAAGAGTGGCGCCCGGATGGGCATCAGGCTATCCTCTAACATTAACAAGCCTAAATCCAAAATTTAACATGTCGACCCCTGCCCATATGGGATGAAGGCAATCGAAGAAAAGGATTGTCTTACATACGGAAGTTATCTAGCAGCATAAATCTGTGATTGTAATTGATACATGATAACCATGCATTTAATTTCTGCGTTGCACATATCTGAATTATTTGCAGTGAGCAGTATTTTGTCGTTTAAAAGCAAGTCATAAGATCTTCAGGTAGTTACATGCTGCTGACAGTTTTTACATCATGCCTATAACGAGTTCAGTAACATTACCGGAAATTCAGGAACATTTACATTTGAAATAAAGGCCAATACAGTCTTATTACTAGTAACCAGTTCTTCTGAAGTCACTAGGAGCTGTAAGCCGAGCTTGTATTCATAGTTTTCCTGTGTTGTTCGGGCTAGATTGTTAAAAAAGAGTCCGCAGCTCGTGGTCGTGCGGTAGCATTCTCGCTTCCCACGACCGGGTTCCCGGGTTCGGTTGCCGGCGGGGTTAGGGATTTTCTCTGCCTCGTAATGACTGGGTGTTGTGTGATGTCCTTAGGTTAGTTAGCTTTAAGCAGTTCTAAGTTCTTGGGGACTGATGACCATAGATGTTAAGTCCCATAGTGCTCAGAACCATTTGAACCATTTTGTTAGAAAAGAAGAAAGAGTATAACACTTTGCTGTTAGTGACCAATTTGCGCTCAGTGTTTTGTCAATTTTTATGTGACTGTAAACTTAATGTTCTATTGGCAACACATCCGCTGCAGCCAGAGAAGTTGCGGCATTGGCTATATTGCGAAAGAAGTCTGGACGTTCTGCGCTGCGTGTTGCTAGTATTATCTTGTTTTATTATAACGCCATCAACGGGTCTCTTGACGTAGCAGCTGATGTCGTGAATGAGCTCAGTATGGAGCACATCGTCAGTGCTGACGATCACAACCGATTGCTTGGCATGAAGCCGCAACACTAACGCCAAGTGCAGATGCGTGTATCATTTTAGCAAATGTGTAATCGCGACTGGTTGCGAAAACACAACCTCTAGTGTCTTGGTGTCTCTCTTTTGAGGCCACTGTAATCTGAGGGGTCGGTAGAGCAGAGTCAAGAGCTTCTGCCACCAAAGGATGTTTCCACATCTTTCTCTGCTCAGCAGACGCTGTCCAGCCGTTGAAAGCAGTTGATGTCATCCTTGTAGCCGTGCTCTACTGTAGTGTTACGATTCCAGAAGAAGCTACGCTATATGCCATAGCCGTGTGGGTGAGATACACGTAATTCACCGTTATCAGAGTAACGGTGCAGTACGGAGATGCCTGTCCACGCTGGTCGGTCACTTGTAACTATTCCAACTCAGAAGCGATCGAGGTGGCGCGGCTATTAACGCTCTTCTGGAGGAATAGACCGTCTGGTCGTCCAAAATGACATGTTCTGCCGTAAATCATTTGAGCTGAAAGCGGGGATGGTCCTTTTATATAAGCCACTACCCATATCCAATCGAGTCCTCGTCCCGACCCATACGGTGAGCGCAACTTTTACCTGCTCAACATCCGTACTTGGCAACTTGCTGGAAACTGCCCTTTCCACCAGTACCCGAAATCTTTTTCCATCTTGACCACTCCTCGCAACACATTTTTAAGCCATACTGTAGGAGTGTAGCAGTATTAGGCTAAAGAGAACCACTACAATTTAACAACAAAATTTTAAACAACGATAAATTATGATCTTACATGACATGACTGATAAAAGACTTATGAAATGGTTTTTAAAGAAAAGAAAGTGTGTGATAATTAGATTCAGTTTCATGTATTTTCGTTCCGAAGATATTATTAAGCTATAGATATCATTTAAGATTTGTACGAAATACACTTCAATAACCGCAATTCGTCGTTTCACCACTTTACCACTGCTCAATTTTATTCTGAATGTGTACTTGTCTTTCTTCGATTTTATTGTTAGTGTTAGGTACGGAACCAGAGCCGAATGTAAGAGCCTTCTGCCCTCTTCTCAAGCTCTAACAACTTTTTTTCTTTATTGTTATTTCACTCTCCTAGCCCCATGTGGGCAGGGGGTAGGTTGTTAGCGGATACAGTGCGCCTCTCTTCAGCGAAACGATTGTAATAAAATTAAAATATATTAAAAGTTGCCCTTGGCGTTAGATGAAGAGAATGTTCCACATAACAGAAAGGCAAATGATCAGTTGCATTAGTTAAAATGTAAAATACTGATTTGTTGATTGAATGATTAAAATGTGTACACAGATATATGGTAAAGGAATGTTTCACACAATATAAAAGACAGATGGCCTGTTGTATAAGTTAAAAGATAAAAGGCTGATGTATTGATTGATTAAAATAGATATGTTTGGAGGAGGAATTTATGAGGGTGAAGAGCGGTGCGGTCCCGAACTAAGCTTTAGGATATAGGTGGAGGAGAGCGGTGAGGAAGAGAGCCCTGATGCGGGGAAGAGGGGTGGGTTCTCCTTTATCTGGTAGGACGGATATAAGGGAGGATTCCGTGGTCGGGTAAGAGGAGGCGATTACACTTTCGTTGGGAGAGGACTTGGAGAGTGTGGAGGTGGAAGAATGTGGTGGTGGAGGCCCGGCAGAGAACCAGGATCAGAGAACAGTGCGGAATCTAGCGGGTGGTTAGTGTCGAATTCGCGGGTAATGTAGAAAGGAACGAATGAAGATTGAGTTTAACGTCCCGTCGACATCGAAGTCATTAGTGACGGAGCGGAAGTTCGGATTGTGTCAAGGACGAGGAATAAAATCGGTCGTGCCCTTTCAAAGGAACCATCCCGGCATTTGACTGGAGTGATTTAGGGAAATCATGGAAAGCCTGAATTTGGATGGCCGAGCTCGGATTTGAACCGTCTTACTCCCGAACGCGAATACATAGTGCTAACCACTGCGCCAATTCGTTCGGTGTAACGTAGGATAATCGGACGTCTTGCAGATGGAAGAGTAGGTCGGGGAATGTAACAAGTTGGTAGCGGATTCTGGGAGGGGAAGATAAGCCGATCCGAAAGGCTAGGCGGAGTGCGTAGTGTTCGAGGTTCTGTAGGGCGTCATGAAAAAAGGGAGAAGTGAAAATCCATGCCACAGGATATGTCGGTGAGAGATTTATAGGTGTGCAATCCCCAAGTTCGGCTGGTTAGTAGTTTTAGTAAGTTTAGTTTGTTTTGGGTTTTCTATTGATTGGCTAGTAGCTGGGGCTTCCATGTTAGTCATGTATTAGTACGAGGTACTTTAGTGTCAGTTAAACAGATAGAACAGACTTAAATGGTTATGTAAAAGTTGTGAAGTTGGAAACTGGAGGTAGTGAGGCCTGTAATTATTGTTTGCGTTTTGGGAGGATTGATTTTGAGGAGAAACAGGTTGCACCCAGGAGGAGAACAGATTAAGATGGAGCTGGAGGGATCGTTGCGATTTCTGCAGGGGAGGACAGAGGGCTAGGGGGCGGTGTCATCGGCATACTGGAGGAGATGTTCAGTAGCAGGTGCTTTGGTATATCGGCGGTGTAGGGGGCATGCAGGAAAGAAGAGAGGACAGATCCTTAGAGCATACTTGCAGTGGGATGGAACACATGGTAGTTTCTGTTGTTGATGGTGACACAAGATGGGCGGATAGAACGAAAGGATGCATTAAGGCGGACATAATTTATGGGATATGTGTAGCTCTGGAGCTTAAAGAGGAGTCTGGAATGCCATACACGATCAAATGCATATTCGAGATCAAGGAAGATAAAAATGGCGAATCTGCGGTTGTGGGTTTGGTGGGATAGGGGATGAGTAAGGTACAGGAGCTGGTCATCGGAGAAGAAAATTGGATCGGAAGCAACATTGATGAATAGGAATGGGTAAGAGTAGGTGTAGGTGCCAAACACTGAGGTGTGGCTGATGGGACTGTAGGAGGAGGCGTCATTGGCAGCTTAGTTATGTTTGAGGAAGGGGTGGATTCGAGAGTCTTCCAACGGCTCATGATAGAAACCCGCGTGAAGGATTATATTGTAAAGTGGGGCTAGGATTTCCAGGTAGGCCGGCCACTGTGGCCGTGCGTTTCTAGACTCTTCGATCCGGAACTGTGAGACTGCTACGGTCGCAGGTTCGAATCCTGCCTCGGGCATGGATGTGTGTGATGTCCTTAGGTTAGTTAGGTTTACGTAGTTCTAAGTTGTAGGGGACTGATGACCTCAGATGTGAAGTCCCATAGTGCTCAGAGCCATTTGAAGCATTTTTGATTTCCAGGTAGGAGAGGGGACACCCTTTCAGGCGTCTGTAGGTTATGCAGTTGTGACCGGTAGCTGTGTTGCGGTTTTTGTTGAATGTCTTTTGTTATTGGAGTACTGGCATTCACAGATTACTAAATGTTATGATGAGCCGACTCAAACAAACAGTTGTAGTGAGAATGAAACTCACGCTCACTTATGTCGTCCTGCCAAAAACAGAGGAGCCCACATAACATATTGTCGGATGTCAGTGTACCTTCGTGCAGCTACACACCAGCGGCTGGGTATCTCAATGTTTAGAGCTGCATTCTCTGTGACAGGTAGAACGCGCACCTGAGTGCATTAGTAATAATGTCGTGTGACTAGGGCCTCCCGTCGGGTAAACCGTTCGCTTGGTGCAAGTCTTTCGATTTGACGCCACTTCGGCGACTTGCGCGTCGATGGGGATGAAATGATGATGATTAGGACAACACAACACCCAGTCCCTGAGCGGAGAAAATCTCCGGCCCAGCCGTGAATCGAACGCGGGCCCTTAGGATTGACTTTCTGTCGCGCTGAGCACTCAGCTGCCGGGGGCGGACAGTGCATTAGTTATGTTCGTATTTAGCGTTGTTACCAGGCCTCGTAGGGTACATAAAGGCCGTGAACAGCATCAGATGTTGTATGATCACAGTGCAGGACACCGAGATATTGCGTACACGTATGAGACAGCTTTATCAGCACTTAACAAAAATTAAAAGGAGGCTTACTGTGGGTTCCCATATGGCCAGCTTGTCTGATCGTGCGATCTCTAGATTTGTGAAGCATTCGAATGTGACAGTGACCCGATGTTGGACTGCATGTGAACGTGAGGGCAGGCACATTCGTCGTCAAGAATCCAGTCGACTACGTCTGACCACCACAAGAGACGATCGCCGTATTGTGTACCAAGTACATCGTAACCCATTCACATCCGTGCCTGCCATCGGACAACAAGTAACAGACTTCCTGTGTCATCACTCACCACTGGTCGGAGAGTAGTGGTAGCTGGGCTGGTGAATTACCAACCCACGTGTAGGCTGTCATTAACACGGCTGCGTTTTGAGTCGTGCCGTGACTGGGAAGCATGGACTGCTGATGAATGGCACCGTATTGTGTTCAGCGATGAAACACGGTTCTGCACCGAATGGCCATCGTCGGCGAATATAGCGACGACCTGGGGAGAGGTCTCATTCTTCCGTTTTGGAGAGACAGAACAGTGTAGCTCATGGTGTCGTCAGCCAGTAGGTAGGTCACGACAGGTAGTGACTAGTGCAACTCTGACAGCACAGTTGTACGTCACGGGCATCCTGCACCCTCATGTGTTACTTCTCGTACGACAGTATCGTGGTGCCATTTTGCAACGGAACAGTGCTTACTCCCATGGCGAGCAACATCCCCAGATCTGTCCCCCCAGTATATGTGTGAGACCAGCCGGACGTCAACTCTGCGCCAATGCCAGAATCAAGTATATCAAGGACCAGCTACAATAGTCGTGGGCCAGCTTGCCTCAGCAGACGATACAACGGTTTCTTGACATTCTTCCCAACAGAATCAGTGCATGCATCCAGGACACTTAAGTACTGGACGCCTTCTTGATCTTTCCTGAACCTCAGAGTTTACGTCCACCTCCTTGTTCACTCAGAGCTTATCGTCTATCTCTTAAGGACGTCGACAGGTTGTTGAATCCCTGTGGTTTGTTTCAGCCGCACGCGGTTCAGTGACGCCAATTGAACCCATCCCCGATAGCGTCGTATTACTTGCTAGAGTCTTGAATAGCTTTATATCAGCCATCCGTTGTGGCTGAGAAGTTCTAGGCGCTTCAGTCTGGAACCGCGCGACCGCTACGGTCGCAGATTCGAATGCTGCTTCGGGCATGGATGTCTGTGATGTCCTTAGGTTAGTTAGGTTTAAGTCGTTCTAAGTTCTAGGGGACTGATGACCTCAGATGTTAAGTCCCATAGTGCTCAGAGCCATTTGAACCATTTAGCTTTATATCTGCAGTACACACATGATGATTCCGAGGACTCAGAACTGCGCCAGGTAAATCAGTTTTGTGGTTTTAATAATTTATTGTTGTAATACTGATTCAGTCTTCCTGATGTTTCTTCCAGTTGATTCAAATCTGCACAATCAACAGTGAGTTTCATTCCACTTGTTTATAATTAAAAAATTTTATGCTGATGCACAAACGGAATAAGATAAGGCACTGAACTGCACTTACTGTTTAAAATAGCTAAAAAATGAAGAGGATAATTGAGCTTTTCTAGTTTTTCCTAACGTCAACACTGCATATTTGTTTCAGGCAACTAGTAATTCTCTTATACAGGAAATTCATTAAGACTCGACTGCTCAGATGATATAATCCGGTATTATTTACAAACTAAGGTCCTTGTCTGACTACAGAGCACGTGAGACTTTAAGAAGTTACATGATGTGTGTGGCATACAACTGAGGTTCTCTTTCAGTCTGAGCTTATATTTGTACGTCATACGTAATAATATAGTAGTAATGAGTTATGACATTGGGCTGGGGCGGAAGGATGCTGATTTGTCCACAACTTTCAATTTAAGTTATAACAAAGTCATCCTTCGTGAAAATGTGGTTCCTAGAATACTGTAGGGTAAACATACCTAATTCCTCGACATACGTTACTTCGTAATAGCAGACATATTCTTTGTTATGAAGTAAGGTAGCCATTCTACACTTCTGAGCCCCAAATCAATTCAACAAATGGCTGGAATGTCTTCACACGGGAAAGACATTCCGAGCGGGAATGTCGACTGGCTGCAGGATACGTAGTCCATAGTACGTAATGTGGAGGCAAACACGTTGTCTGCTTAGATGATTACATAATACAAATTTATGAAGGTAAGTTGTTGTAATTATTCAGACACTTGTATTTACTTGTATTGACCAAGGATATTCTTATAATTTTTGTGATCAGACGTGGATTTAAAAGCATTATTACTGAAATAATGGCTCAGGAAAACGGCAACGATTCTTACGTTTTATGTCCATCCTAAACGCAATGATTCCAACTCTAAGCAGATATGCGAAGAAGGAAAACAGCAGCATCCCAAAGCAAAAGGATTTTGTAAACAGAATTGATATTCCGGAGCACTTCCGAAAAGTGGACAATATACAAAGCTGCATTTAATAGTGGTAAACAGAAAAGAGAAAAACAGAAGTCAAAGAACAGGAAAGATTATGTTAGGTACGCCACCTTTAACGAGAGCTACATAGTGGAAAGAAAATTGCTTGAATTCAGTATTATTTCTGTCTTGGTGGTTCTATGAGAGTTGTCAGTCCGTCGATTAACCTGATGCTACTCTATTTAAATGCAAAATTTGTGCACGTGGTAGTAACAATGACATCGATGTGTGTTACATGAACCGTAACAATGCAAAAGAAAGCTATCACCGTGTTAAGCAAATAACTATGAATTTAAGTATATAAGGTCGCAGAATTAGGTATGCTGTAACGAAATTAAGTAGCATGCACACTTCATTCATTGAATTTTATAACTTCAACAGTTTTGCTATTCTTGAATGCATCATGGACTAGTAGAACAATCTGTTGGTTTCTTACGTGTAAAACATAAAATTTATGGATTAAGTAATTGTTTTGGTTTTACGTTTACAGTTGCTAATGTCACTCACTTAGATGGGTTTACCTTACAATAATAACGTAAGTTAGAGAAAGTATACTGTGAAGAGTAGCACTTAGGGAACAGTGTTCTTCAGCTATGCTGCATATAACTCTTATCTGGCAACTCCTGACTTCAAGTCCTCGACGGAATCAACTGATCTAGGTTTCCCACCGATTCCACAATTCATTCAGGACAAATACTAATATTGTTCCTTTTACGTGGACATGCCTAATACTTCTTTAGCCTTGGTTGTACTACGGTGACACTTCAATGTTAATAACTCAGCTACTGACGGAAATTAAAACTGCTTACATCAGATATTCGTTGCCGTAACCTACTTTTCAGAATACATTTTCAGTGAAACCGTAATTGATAGAAATTCGGAGGAAATTTTGCGCTTCAACGGGCCATTAGTCAAAAACTCTTCCGGGTGCGCCGGCCGGTGTGGCCGAGCGGTTCTAGGCGCTTCAGCCTGGAACCGCGCCACCTCTACGGTCGCAGGTTCGAATCTTGCCTCGGGCATAGCTGTGTGTGATGTCCTGAGGTTAGTTAGGTGTAAGTAGTTCTAAGTTATAGGGGACTGATGACCTCAGATGTTAAGTCCCATGGTGCTCAGAGCCATCTGAACCATTTTTTTTCTTCCGCTTGCTTTTCCAGAGAGAGAAGAATACTGAGATTTTACAGGTTTTTTGTTGGTTCATATGATGGGCAAGGAAACAGACACTGTGTTAGTCGTGATGCAAACGGTATGTTAAAGGGAAGGATAAGGAAGCTGTATTACAGGGTGTCCGGGCTAGAGACATAGAAAATATATGCTTATATTTCAGTACCTATTAAGGTCTATAATTTAAGCTGTCCAACATTGTATACGGGAGGTCAAACACTTCTATGCAGGTTGGTACAGGTCAAAAAAAATGGTCAGATGGCTCTGAGCACTATTGGACTTAACATCTGAGGTCATCAGTCCCTCCGCCACACACCGTCAGTTGGCTTGCGGAGTATGTATGTAGATGTAGATGTAGAATGAGGACACCGTTTGTAGCTCGACAGATATCGAAACGGTACATCACTTCTCGCCACATGTTCATAAACGTCACAGTTGTTACGGCCCCTACTGCACCGGAGATCCGTTGTCTCAAGTCTACCTGATCTCGAACCCTTGTTCTGTAAAAAAATGTCCTTGATAAACACCCATACACTGAAATCCGTCGGAGTCAGACAATGGGACCCCCTTCCGATTCAACGCTCAGGAAACGTCTTGCGGAGAAATGTGGTAACATCACCATGATAATGGTGGTGGGAGGGACGCCATTATCCTGTTGGAAAATGACGTCGGGAGGCAACTGTGAAACTGTATAGTTCCCAAACATATCTAGCTAGGTGTGCCCTGACAATGGCGCGCAATTGCAAGGATCACATCTTGTATCTAGGATCTACTGATTTCGTACTAACCGCACAACATAAAATGTCGAGTTCTTTCGTTATATCCGAGACACCCTGTATAATAACTGATAACTACACTCTCAGTTGTGGCCTCAATATTGTGTGTAGATACTCCAGAAAATATGCAGACTTCTAGCAATAGTTTTCTTTCATACAACATAGTTTCTAATGAAACATCAAACATTAAGACATCAAAAATTATAATTATTCATTGAAGATGTCGTCTATCGGATGATGACGGAATCGCTCCCAACAATACTTCAATTTCCTATCTGACCTTTTACAGGGAACAGACGGTTACGATGTATCATTACGAACCAAGAAGTGAACTAGAGACTACCATTAAAATTACTATCTTAATGCTGGGTTCTACAGCTGCTATGTATAGTACAAATCACTACATAATGATTTGAAATATTGTTGCTAAGGTACAAATATGGTGTTACCATTTCACAATTACGAAGACATTTTCTTTTATTTCACTTTCACTATAAAGTATAAGCAGATAAGATTCTATTTGCGTCATGAAATGTTCTGCAACATTGCACTGTTTGTAAAATATATGTTTCTTACAAAATGTATAGTTTGCGAGTATAGCGTTAGGAAATCTAGAACTCTTTTCACTGTCACTGGTAACTTAAATTGCCCATTTTCTTTGGATCGCTCTACATTTTCCCTTTTTGTAATACAGGTATGGATTTTTCAAGCATTTGTTGGCGTTTCAGTTTATTGTTTGTCTTGGATTAAACATTACTATGAAAACCCAGTAATTATTTGTCGGTTTCGTCACTGTGTCGCCGATAAAAAGTAATAATTGCGCTTCTTTCCGGGATGCTACGAGTGCCAAGAATGCATATGTTGAAATATTTTCTGAATAAAACTTGAAACGTGAAGATATACTAGCAGTGGGCAGCTGAACAGAGGACCGTGCAACCGGGAAATGTTTTGAATAAGTCACTTACATCTGAACTAAAGAGGTGGAAATGACATTATATTTATTTATTTATTTGTTGATGCATTTACCGTAAGGGAGCATGTAGTAAATAGGAGGCTTTTATTAAGTAGAGGATGTCAAATAGTCAATGTACAGGGTTGTCAGAAACATTCTGATAAGTTTGTAAGGGTGTTTCAGGGGAGTTTGTGTTGAGAAAAAAATCGTTAAAAAATTGAAACGATGCGCCGATTCCGAGTTATTTAGCACTGAAGTTAACCATTCAGATCGTAGCGTTTACAAATTCAAGCACTTGGACGCGCTGAAATGCGGTGGTACACAGACATCTGTGGGTCTATGAGCTACCACTTGTTGCATGATCATTACCGTTTGAAATGTATCTTTTTCGGAAGTGATAAAATTAAGCTAGGTGAACAAACGCTACATTTAGAATGTCAAATCAAAACACCTTTCAAGCCTCTAAATTTCCAAATTGTTACTTTGTTGAGTTTAGGCTATATATTGCGCCATCTTCAAGCTTCCTGACCGACGATAGGAAGATTCCCACCTCTGGTCCAGCTAAAATAGGGACCAACATTCAGTGACTGGTATTTGTAAATTTTTGATACAGAGATCACCTCAAACATCACCTTCTAACTGGCAGAAGTAAAGCTGTGGGTACCGGCCGTGAGTCGTGCTTCAGTAGCTCTGTTGGTAGAGCACTTGCCCGCGAAAGGCAAAGGTCCCGAGTTCGAGTCTCGGTCGGGCACACAGTTTTAATCTGCCAGGAAGTTTCATATCAGCGCACACTCCGCTGCAGTGTGAAAATCTCATTCTGATCTTCTAACTAATTTGACTGTATCAAAGATGGGACTCTTCCTACATGTCGGTAAGGGGGCGTGAAGATGGCGTAATATATCACCGAAACTTGTTGCTCAATAAAATAATTCGGAAATTTAGGCGGCTGAAAGGTGTCTTGATTTAACATTCTGTACTGAACAGTCGAGGTGCTGCAACCATCTGTAAAAAGATGGACATTCAGAGGAAGGTGCACGTTTTTGTTCGGTTTGAGGAGACCAATCTATGAACACTACCTGGTTGGCTAAATTTAATGTTAAGTAATTCGGAAACGGCACAGAGTACAGAATTTCGTCTTAATTATGATTTAAAGTCGAACCTCCCATGCAACACCCTTACAAGCGTTTCAGACTGGAAGGTCTGCTCTGCTGGATAAAAGTCTCCTCTTTAATTTATACTCCCTCAGATTACTATGTTTGTGTGTTGTTGGGAGGGTGGAGAAGGAGTGGAGGGGAGTCATGTGTACGACTCTAAAACTTGTGTGGGATACTGAGATAAGGTTTCTAGCAACTGTTTGTTCTAAATGAGACGATATTTTTTCATAGGGTAAATAGTTCTGCCACCTTTGGAAGCAGGAATGAAAAGAAGCTTGCAGTGTCAGAAGATAATCGAAGTATACTCAAGAATAGCCGTTAAATGTGATAGATGTATGGCAGAAGTCTGCCGAAGTAATACAGTTTGATCTTCATTTTTGTGTGAACACACACTAACGGAGCAGGAATCGGCCTCACATGGAGCACATTTCCTAAGTATATCTCGAAGTATTTTGTGTAACCAGTGTTAAAAGTGCAGAAAGACATACATTTAGGGTATCTTTTCCAAGAGTTATCACCTGTCTTCTATCTAGTGTTCCTGAAGACAGTTTCGAGTTTGTTTTTGTGGTGTGTAGCTAGAGTCAGTCATGATTAAACATACTGAAAGGATTATAATACGATACCAGTATCATTGAAAAGTGCCTTTTTGCTACCACAACCATGAAAATGTTGATTAAAGTGCAATTGTCCGTGCACAGTTAACAGAGCTGTTTCAAATTAGTTTAGCCCGTCATCAGTATACGTTTACTGGCCACGCTAATAAAACCCAAAGAATTATCCTCGTCCCCAGCAGTGTTTGTGTTAGGCGAATAACATTACGGCCAAACAGCAGTCATCCTATCTCACTGTAGGAAACACAAAGACCGGCCACTATGGCTGAGCGGTTCTAGGCGCTTCAGTGCGGAACCGCGCGACCGCTACGGTCGCAGGTTCGAATCCCACCTCGGGCATGGATGTGTGTGATGTCTTTAGGTTAATTAGGTTTAAGTAGTCCTAAGTTCTAGGGGATTGATGACCTCAGATGTTAAGTCCCATAGTGCTCAGACCATTTGAACCATTTTGAAACACAAAGTATTGACCACGGTTTCCTGTTACTGTAAATAAATATTGCTGCGTTGAATGCGGCAACAGAATAGTTTATGAACGTGTGATAACACTGTAACCAACAATAGGAGCGGGCAGATAGTTTTAATTATCATCTGTAAAACATTAACTTAAGTAAATAGTTTGTTTGGCTGCAGGTAAAATTCTACACTCCTGGTACACACTAAAATCCCAGCGCCTCACTATCGTAGCCAAAACAAAAACCCACATCTGATTGATCAAGGAGAGATGGGAGGCGCCATTTTGTTTTCGTTCCTCTGCTGGCGTGCTACGGTACTATGGCGCGGGGTTTCATGTATACCAGGACTGCAAAAATGTACCTGAAAACAAGCAAAAAATTAAATACATAACTTTATTTTTTCGAGGTGACAATTAAAATTTTATGACTGCCCCCCGTAATTTGTTTGCAATGAGAAACAAAAGACTGGCCATCGTAGGAGAAACTCCATTAACTGTTTTTATTTGGACTGACTTCACCTAAGTATCATGAAAGTAAAATATAAAATTTCTTCAGAAGCAATAGAGTATGTTACCTAACGGCTCGGTAGACACTCGCTTTTGACGTCTTTTCATTTAGGGCAACATACGAAGTTCTGTTCGGTAGGAAGTCTTATCAGGTCTGATTCGCGGATATTAGGACTATGTTGCCAAATGCGTTCTCTAGATCCTGTGGTGACTCTAAAACATCTGGTGTCTTTCAGTTACCTCGTTTTAATGAAGCTGACAAGAGGTGTGTTTACCCCGAATCGCCTGCTGGCTACAGGAACGTCCGAGCCGCACGGACCGAGGACACGCTTGCGGATGCAGATGCAGATGCGTCGCGTAATATAGTCATTAGAGTTGGCGGTGGTGATACGGCGGCCGGCGGCTACGGACGTGATGGCGGCTGGCTGCAGCGCGGGCCGCGACCGCAGCGGCGCGGCGAGCAGCCAGAAAAACGCGAGCTACGAGTACAGACGCTGAAATAGGAGACCGGCTAATTGAGTTTCCCGAGGCGGCCAACAAATGGGCCGCGCAACAAAGGGCTGAATTATATCGCGGCTGCGCCGGCCCTTCTCCTTTTATTGGATTTTTTTGGGGGCCCGCCGCTGGGGAGGTGCGCCCATAAAAAGCCATTGCGGTCGGCCGGCCTCTCTCTTATTGGTCTGCGCGAGCCATCCCGGCCACATGGCGCCATATTACCACCCCAGCTCGGACCTTCTTTACAGCGGGGGATTTCTTGTTTATTAACGTCTCTCTCCGAGGCAATAACTCGGCCGATATTAGCGCGCCTTCATATTTGATTCCTGGCCCGCGGAAGGCCGTCTGCGGCGTTATTGCGAGCCACGTGCGCCCGATGTGCCGATCGCCCGCAAATGACGCTTTCCTCTGGCGCTCTCACGTCTTTTTACGACTTGAGCTACGCTGCACCTTCTGCTGGGTTCTTCTCTCTTCTGCTCCTATGTTCTGGGTCTCAGAAGAAAACATCGTATTTGGGTTCGGTAAGACTGAAATTAGAAAAGAAACTATTGTACCTGGCCTACTCCAAAGTGTGAACACAGGACTGTCGATGAAGCACGGTTTCTCTGTTACACTTCCGCAGCTCGTGGATGGTATTACTGTCCCGAGATCTGGGGTCTCGGATTCGATTCCCTGTAGGGTCGGAAATTTTCTCCGCTCGGTAAGTGGGTGTCCGTGTTATTTTCATCAATCTACCTCCCGGCCAATGACATCATGCGAATGTGTCACTGCATTTTTTTCTCCGATAATCTGACATTTTACTCAGAAAGGGTATTTCTCACAGGTATTCAGTCTGGAAAAACACCATAAGTTTTACACATAAAACTCCCTTATTTTATTAAATTCATTAAGGCTGTTAGTGACTGCTTTCATGAAACTATTGCGGACAATCTAAAGCGTAGCGACAGCAGCAGATGTTAGTGTAACCTGAGGCACGCAGATCGAATTGTAACCAAGTCATTAACTATGAAAAACACACATGTTTACTTACGAGGACGTGTATGGGTGCATATGTCGAAGAATGAGAGAGACGCGTAACGATGATGCCCAGAAAGAGAGTTCGTAAACACGCAAAAATCCTTTAACAAATGATAAAAATGAGAAGAAATTTACTGACACTTAGAGCGGTGGAACGCTGATGGAACTCCTTCCGAGAATACGAGTGGAAATTTCAGTTTCAGTTTACTGTGTGACTTCGCTCACGATAAAAATGATGATCCCAGCATATCAATCAATTATGGGGATAGTGTGGACAAAAATAGAGAAACTCCTAAAACAAAACGTATTGTCATGTCTAATACGGTGGGAGAAACAGCAGAGATATTGTATAATGAGACTTTTTACTCGTTGAAATAGACCGTCATTAGAACTGCGGCACAACCAAAACCATTACTGCTTTGGTTAACCGGTACTTAACTTGCGTGTAGGCAGACTGGGAAAGCACGATGTTATTTGTTCATTTTCTGTATGCAATACAAACAAAATACCGCAGTTTTCGTCATCGAATTCGGTCAGCTAATGATGTTACGTAAGAATCTACCAAAAATTACGTGAATGGATGTTATCATTTATCGATTGAATTATTTATAGATGGCGCTCCGCGATCAAATTTACAGTAAGGGAAGTATCCTGGTTACGTACCCATTAGCCAACGAAGCAGTTAAAAACGTACTTACGCATCTAGATGTAACGAAACGCATCCAGTGAGAGACCGTAAACCTATTGCAACTCTTGCTTAAAAACATAATTCTCCATGTTACTCAACCGATTTTAAACGAATAAAGAGCACGCAAGTGGACACGAGGATTTCAGCAGATATTCTGAAATTTCTCAAAAAGAAAAAAAACAACAAAACAAATAAATGAAAGTTATGCGACCCCTTGGCCACTAGTCCAACCCTCAATAAAGCTTCGCTACTGGAAATGAGAGTCTATTGCTTATAATCTACAGGATGCTTGATAATTAATATTAGACTGAAAGATAGAGGAAGGTAGATATCATTTATAACAGTTCAGCTATACTCAATTCAATCAACATTTTTGGGATGCATAAAAAGAAACAAGATATTTGAATTTTTGCCTCAGAAATCTGAAGGAAATTTTTCGTGGGACTGAAAAATGTGAGCGAGGATAGTAAGTGTGGTGACGACATAGGTATCGGGAGCTGAGTAAATAGTTGAGCAAAGAAAATTATGAAAACAGACTTAATTCTTCTCCAAAGTGAAATTTTCGAGTCGATTGGTTAAAAAAATGTAGCGTATCTCCATCTAACGAAATCGTAATTCTATGAACAGTAGGGATCTGTATCCTAAAGAAATTTCCTCTATCTGTCACAGTTTTCAAATCGATCGTCCTCCCGAGAAGACATGTCCGCAAAGTAAGAGTACATTTAGATTGGGTACGACTCAGAGACGAAAAGGAAGAGTAATCATCTTTTCTCAGCGTTGGATAAATGTTTTAATACTTATGAAGATTAACCTTGAGAAAATTTATCATTAATAACATTTTTTGGTGTCTAACATGGTTTTATTTCATTTTTGCTAGCATTCACTGTGGAGTTAACACGGCAAAAATTGTCATCTCTGTCTTTAAGCATAGCACAGATTCCATTGTTGCTCCGTTCATAACTCATTGATGTTTTAATGCCAGCAAAAACAGAATAACCTTCCTCCTCCCACTGTTGAAAATTACAGAGAAAAAGTAACGGCAAGTCCTCCTACTTCCACTAATGATGCGAACACTCACCAAAGCCAGGAGCGGTAAAACATTTCTTATCTTAAATTAGCCTGGGACTAGCCTAAAACATATAATGTTACTCTGCCATTGATACGAGCAAAAAGACTGTCTTCTATGCAATCAAAACACAAATCGTCAACGACAAGTTACAGTTAACGTCAATTATGTAAACGTTTTCGTAATAATTAAATTAGATGATCAGAACAAACTGCCGTATATCGTGTAAGCTACGTTGGCCCCCTATTAACAGAGCAATAACATTAGCATTGCTCATGGGCCACTGAAAACAGTAAGCGGTGATACAGTGCGCCGAGGAGGCACAATACTACATGGCTGCCCGTCTTATAACGACCCTTAACCTGGGTTACAGCACGTCTTTGATGCTCCGCCCGATGTGTCCCACTAAATGATGTGGTTGCCGTTGTGGTAGATTTAGCCAATTATGTTATTCGACTTCGTAATTCTTAGAAAGTCCTTCTACTCGGATGGCTAATAGATTTGAAAACTGTGCCACATAGACAAAATTTCTTTAAGAACGAGCGCCCTGCCGTTCATCGAACTATGTCTTCCGCCGGATGGAGATACACTAAATTTTTGTAACTAATCAATGCGAAGTTTCACTTTGGAGAATAATTAAATATAATTTTCTTTATTGAGCTGTTTACTCAGCTTGTTGTCATCACCATCTCTCAGTTTTTTCAGATCCCCGCAAAATTTTCTGTCCCATTTCTCAGGGATAAATTCTAGCGTCTTGTTTCTTTCTGTGCAACACTAAGGTGTTGATTCATTTGGTCTAGCTGAATTGTTGTAAGTTATTTCTAGTATCCCTCATTTGTGGAGATCTGTTCGCAAAGTAAGAGGACGGGTGGACTGGGTACGACTCAAAGACGAAAAGGATTTTGCAGAGTCAAGTCATTCTACTTGAGAACGTAAAATACTGTAATAATTGTAACAGATCATATGTTCTCGTTTCCATGCGATGTGCACAAATAAATTGCTTCAAGTTGACAGACAATTTATACTCAAATAGAAGAAGTTTTTGGCTATAGAAGAGTGTTAAAGTGATCACACACTTAAAAAAAAAATGGTTCAAATGGCTCTGAGAGCTACGGGACTCAACATCTATGGTCATAAGCCCCTAGAACTTAGAACTACTTAAAGCTAACTAACCTAAGGACATCACACAACACCCAGTCATCACGAGGCAGAGAAAATCTCTGACCCCGCCGGGAATCGAACCCGGGCGCGGGAAGCGAGAACGCTACCGCACGACCACGAGCTGCGGACTGAACTTTTCCCATCGTTCTCGTTTTTAATAGGTGTTATAGTCATAAAAGAAACTAATAGTGTTTCAGTCACTTATTTACACAAAACGTACTCACAACTTACCAACAGCAAGACGTCACAACTGTGTGCCAGATATCAGGTACAACACACAAGTAAGCATTTGAGTCGAAGACTGCTTTATCTGCTTACAACTGTCCTTTTTGAGCTTCTGCCCAGATTGATTAAGAAGCATTCTTTTACGACATTCTTCCAAAACTCGCTAGCTAGCGAGATGATGAAATAAGTTGTTTAACTATTGAGTATTGTTTAAATCTTTGAACAGTGCGACAAGTTACTTGAAATTTATCGCGAATTTAATCAGCGATTTATTTTTTAAGTCACAGTTTCGCTGATCCCTGTCTTTTAACAGTGCCACAGGCAGAAGAATGAATTATTACATTGTTGGTGAAAAATCAAATTTCAGAGGAATTATGCATCCGAAAACCGAAAAAGATAGAAACTACAATACAATCAAAATCCTTACATATGCTTCGAATTAAAGAACTTTTCAATTAAGTACCCACATGCTAATAAAGCAGTTAATTGATTTGTGTGAACACACAAGAGACAGAATGTATTAAAATGTTGCGGACAGGGTTGTGTCCTATCCCTCCAACTGTACACATGTACCAATCATTTCATTAGGAAAGATCATGATGCTTTGACCAAAGGCATCTCAGTTAGTAGAATACTTTCTAAGTGGAATACTTAATTCGCTGATGACACCCTGCTCCCAGCCAGCAACGAAGATGAACTTGCTGAGCTACTAATAAAATTCAAGGACGATAGCCTGTCATATGGATTAGACATCATTCTCAGCAAGTCCAAACTCTTGGGTCGAGGAGCACAGGTGCAACTCACAGATCGATTATAGGAAATGAAAGCCGCATTCTTTCGTCTGTCCTGGGTCAAGGATATACAACAAGGGAAGTTGATAAGATAGGATGACGGATCACACTACGGCGAGCGGATATGAAGGAGCTCAAATGGTTCAAATGGCTCTGAGCACTATGGGACTTAACATCTGAGGTCATCAGTCTCCTAGAACTTATAACTACTTAAAACTAACTAACATAAGGACATCACACACATCCATGCCCGTGGCAGGATTCGAACCTGCGACCGTAGCGGTCGGGCGTATCCAGACTGAAGCGCCTAGAACCGCTCGGTCACAGCGGCCGGCTGAAGGAGCTCACCAAGAGCTGGTAGAACAGAGTGATAAAGAACATCACAGAAATCCGCATTGTTGAAACGCTCCTGTTTACCGTCTTCTTTTACGGTTGCGAAACGTGGACCCTTAAAGGCCGAGACAAGCAGCATGTTGATGTATTTGCGGTTTGGTGCTGACGGGGATGCTGTGCGAAAATGGATCGGAAGGAGAATTAATACGTCCATTACTAAGCAATTCAGTATCTCCAGGAGATTTTCGTCTCGTGTCAACCAAAAATTCTTGGGGTTTTTGGCCATATTGTGAAAATAGATGGAGAAAGTCTAGACAAAATTATCGTGTAAGAAAAGATTGTGGGCACGAGACCGAGGCAGAGAGCAACGAGGAAATGAATAGATCAAATGAAGATCTCTCGTCTACTTCCTTCAACAGGCTCAAAGAGAAGTTGGTAACTGTTCAAGACGGAGATGCTTGGGTAATGGAGTCACGACGTTCAGCAATGGGCACAGCGGCTTATGGTGATGATTATGTGTTTGCAAAAGTGCTGGCACACAAGCATATCACAATATATTAGAAGCTGCCAAGACCTATCGACCACATTTTGTTCTATCTGGACCTAGTAAAAGACGTGACACCATAGAAACCTATTATTTAACAGTGTGTCTACAACGATCACGGAAACTGTTTTTGACTGGAAAATTTTACTTTAATTCTAATCGATGTCTGAACACCCATGTGGCGTTGCTAGATAGCCCATCGGGCGTCTCCCCATGTTGCGGATAGAGGAAAGTCTCCTAGTTATGGAAGGTACAGGGGAAATGAAATACCCAGGGTGGACCAAATACTATCACAGGTCTGAACACATTGGTGTCTGTTCTGGCACCCAGCAACTAGTGAGCAACGTCTGTTAACCAAGTTGGTGCGGCTGCTACAAACATGTTTCGATCTCAACAATCAATTCTTTAACATTTGTGATCTCCAACAAATATCATCAAAGACACGTTAAACCTGAAAAAATCTTGATGGAACAACGAGTAAAATATCCACAAACGCAAGCCCCAGTAAACGCACTGGACTTCCCTGGTTATCGGATTCTGGGGGACTAGAAACATCATGAGAAGGGAAAGAGTTGAAGCTTCTCGAAACCTCTTCACAAACACTACATTGGTACACTCAGCACAAATACGCTGGTGCAGCTAGGCGAACTTAAACAGCTTACGGATATTCTATAAGAATTTCACATCAAAATTCTCGTCATACAAGAGACGCGGTTCACACGAGAAAACCACTTCAACACAGAAAACTACAGGATACACAAAGGAAAACCTGCTGTCAAAATAGGAGCATCGCCAATGTTTGGTAATGGATTTGCAGTACGAAAATCAGCCATAGACCACATGCTAATTTTGATTCAATATGAAAAGGAATCTTTAAGATATCCTTCATACCAGGAAACAAAAAATACACGATTAGCAAAGCACATGCATCGACAAACGATCACAACAGAAGGAAACCACACGACGTCGAAGACTTTTGGGAAGGCATGAGAGAGATAACAAACAAAATTCCAGAAAGACATGTTAAAATTTTATTAGGAGGCTTCAGTACACAACTAGACAAAGAGGATTAGTATAAGCATGTCGCATGCCCATACAAAGCACTCAAGCGCTCCAACAAGCATGGAAAACATCTCACATTTTACTGGCAAAATTTTAACTTAAAAGTAATGTCAACCAATTTCAAAAGATACGACGAAAACTCATAACATGGAAAACGCCCCAGAAGCATGTGGAGAGAATTCTAAAAACATCACATAGCCATAACAAAGAAAAGTAGAAGAGAATTTCTGAATGCAGGAACGTGCACAGGGTGCTTCGAGTCCGACCATCACTTGCTACAAGTAAACATTAGGTCAATCCCAGAAAGCAGTAAGAAAACACAGGACAAAATTATAAGATCAGATACAGAATACTCGCAAATAAAGAAAGAACCAATTATTGAAGAAATAAATGGAAATACAACATGAAATTGAAGAGTCCTCGCGATGACGCTTTAGAATGCTATGCGCTGGGGTCAATCTCCTAGGAACTGCAAACATATGTGATGGAACCCAACTTGTGATCAGGCTATTGAATGCAGAATCCAGGCCTGGAAGAAGACTAGCAGTAACAGAACAACAAAAATATAGCAGAAATTCCACAAAGTCCAGAAACAATCCTTGTATGATATCACAAGAGTGAAAACGATATGTGACAGTAATAGGCTAAATGAAATTGAAGACGCCTTAAAGAGGGATAACACAAGAAATTTCTACCGATTATTCGGGGAAATATAAAGAATTATCAGCCTCCATATATCTGCTTCAAAAGAATGGACGGAAAGAAATAAAGAAAAATTACTCATCATGAAAGCAATATCAAATCCACATTCGAAACAACCTACAATCACAGAGGTAGAGGAGATTATAAAACAACTAAGAAAACAACTGATTCCCAGGAGAAGAGGGTACTATCTTTGAGATATGGAAACTCAAAGTCCAAAATCTCACAAAGAAATTCAAAACATTCTCACAGAAATTTGGAGTACAGAGAAAACTCCAATGGAATGGAAATGAGAGTTGATCAATCCACCCCAAAAAAGAGCTGCAATACAGACCCTAATAATTACAGAGGTATCTCACTATTATCGGCCACTTACATAATTTTCTCTAAGGTGTTACTTAAAAAACTACAACGACAAGCTGATACAAAAATAGGTGACTACCGAGCAGGTTTCAGTAGAGGAAGAACCTGTATTGAACTTAGGTGAAACCTGCGCACTCTGTTGAAGATCAGACAGACGAACAACACTGTAGTCACCTTCGTGGACTTCAAGACTCTCTTTGACACACTAGAAGAATATGAAGTAACAGAAAAACTTGGACAATCACATAGACTGGCACCACATCAAAAATAAAATTTATGAGAAAAGTCTCTGAACTATTTGAGATGCATACAGGGATCAGAGAAGCAGATGTTCTCTCACCGCTTTTACTCAAAATGTTCTTGAAACAATTATCAAACAACGGGAAGAAAAGATAAAAGAGATTTAGTTCGGAAGAACATGCGCAAACAAGACAATCATAAAATGCCTATCATTTGCAGATGACTTGGTGATACTCAGCACGAACAGACAAGAAATACAAGAAGGACTGAAATACTTACTTTAAGTCTCTGACAAAACATAGATATTATATGAGAAAATGCAATACATGGAAAGCAAGAACAACAATACACAATCAATGCAGACATAATGCGCAAGGGTTAACGGAGGGAAAAATTAAAATATGTTAGGGTATATATACTAATAGAAGGATCAAACAAGGCATCTAACATAGAACGAAGAGAAAAACTTCAGAAAGCGTACAAACTGTCCAGGACGCACTAGAATAAAACAAACGTTTAAATACGGCCCAAACTCGGGCACTACAATATACACTCGTGGAAATGGAAAAAAGAACACATTGACACCGGTGCGTCAGACCCACCATACTTGCTCCGGACACTGCGAGAGGGCTGTACAAGCAATGATCACACGCACTGCACAGCGGACACACCAGGAACCGCGGTGTTGGCCGTCGAATGGCGCTAGCTGCGCAGCATTTGTGCACCGCCGCTGTCAGTGTCAGCCAGTTTGCCGTGGCATACGGAGCTCCATCGCAGTCTTTAACACTGGTAGCATGCCGCGACAGCGTGGACGTGAACCGTATGTGCAGTTGACGGACTTTGAGCGAGGGCGTATAGTGGGCATGCGGGAGGCCAGGTGGACGTACCGCCGAATTGCTCAACACGTGGGGCGTGAGGTCTCCACAGTACATCGATGTGTCGCCAGTGGTCGGCGGAAGGTGCACTTGCCCGTCGACCTGGGACCGGACCGCAGCGACGCACGGATGCACGCCAAGACCGTAGGATCCTACGCAGTCCCGTAGGGGACCGCACTGCCACTTCCCAGCAAATTAGGGACACTGTTGCTCCTGGGGTATCGGCGAGGACCATTCGCAACCGTATCCATTAAGCTGGGCTACGGTCCCGCACACCGTTAGGCCGTCTTCCGCTCACGCCCCAACATCGTGCAGCCCGCCTCCAGTGGTGTCGCGACAGGTGTGAATGGAGGGACGAATGGAGACGTGTCGTCTTCAGCGATGAGAGTCGCTTCTGCCTTGGTGCCAATGATGGTCGTATGCGTGTTTGGCGCCGTGCAGGTGAGCGCCACAATCAGGACTGCATACGACCGAGGCACACAGGGCCAACACCCGGCATCATGGTGTGGGGAGCGATCTCCTACACTGGCCGTACACCTCTGGTGATCGTCGAGGGACACTGAATAGTGCACGGTACATCCAAACCGTCATCGAACCCATCGTTCTACCATTCCTAGACCGGCAAGGGAACTTGCTGTTCCAACAGGACAATGCACGTCCGCATGTATCCCGTGCCACCCAACGTGCTCTAGAAGGTGTAAGTCAACTACCCTGGCCAGCAAGATCTCTGGATCTGTCCCCCATTGAGCATGTTTGGGACTGGATGAAGCGTCGTCTCCCACGGTCTGCACGTCCAGCACGAACGCTGGTCCAACTGAGGCGCCAGGTGGAAATGGCATGGCAAGCCGTTCCACAGGACTACATCCAGCATCTCTACGATCGTCTCCATGGGAGAATAGCAGCCTGCATTGCTGCGAAAGGTGGATATACACTGTACTAGTGCCGACATTGTGCGTGCTCTGTTGCCTGTGTCTATGTGCCTGTGATTCTGTCAGTGTGATCATGTGATGTATCTGACCCCAGGAATGTGTCAATAAAGTTTCCCCTTCCTGGGACAATGAATTCACGGTGTTCTTATTTCTATTTCCAGCAGTGTAGTTGTACCAACAGAAGTACTCTATGTATCAAAAACGACCACAGTCAGATCATCAGGTATCACAGAGACAGAAAAATAGAACGTGCAATCGTCATAAAATTTTTTGGAGCAGTACACAGACATGGTAGATGGATGAAGTGGCCAACCAAAGAATTGTACGAACACATAGTCTAACAGACATGATCAGAAAATGCCGACTAACCTTCTATGGGAATATGCGTAGAATGAACAACAGCAGACTCACAAAGAGGATTGTCCATCAAGTAAACATATAAGTAAAGAAAGCCAATTGGATTCAGGGAAGAGAAGACCTAAAAGAAGCAGGGATCAGTAGAGAAATCATAAATGAAAGAAACAAATTTAGAACAAAATTATGAACACGAAATCTGAAGTAAAATTAAGGAAGAAAATAAGGAAAATATGGACAGAGCAAAGAAAACAGGAACACAGCCAGAGTGACGACGTTTTAGGAAGAGAAAAAGAAGTAAATAAGGTAAAATTAAATAATTTGTAATAATAAATAAATGTTTGTAATGAAATAATTACCACGTTGAAGTGTGAAAGCCACTGTCAAGTGTTTAATATGAAACTCATCACGAAACGGAGAGAAATAATATCGAGTAGTAAATATAATGACAAAAAGTTTAAGTTCATGTTTGGTATTGATCATGTGAAAGGGTATTCTGCTTTCTACAGCTGCAACTTATTGTTATGAAAACGCTGATGCCAATAGGTCGCAAGCAGACACGAACTGTGCTCTCCGTGACCGCGAATTATATCACAGATTATGTGAATGAGCACGGCCGTAAATAAGTCTCCAGCCAAAATAGCGCTAGGCGAAGTCGTAATACGCAATGACGCAAATGTTCTAACTGCTAGAATCATCTACGTGATTATAAATTTTTGTAACATTTTCTAATGAGAGGGCCGCTTTTAGTCTTAAACTATTGTGATATACGCAGAGAATGTTCATTCACTGACTTCCTTCTTTATTTGCGTCAGACTACAGGAAAGAAACGATGATTTTTTTTAATGTCCGTCGACAACGAAATCATTAGGGGCGGAGCAAATTCTCTGACTGAGGAAGAATGAAGTAAATGGACTGTACCGTTTGAAAGGGCATTCACCTTAAGTGATTTACAGAAATTGCAGAAAACCCAAACCTGGATGTTGAACGGGGATTTGTACCATCGTCCTCACGAATACGATTTCAGTCTTCCCACAGCGCTTCCTTGCAAGCCGGCCGCTGTGACCGAGCGGTTCTAGGCGCTTCAGTCCGGAACCATGCGACTGTTACGGTCGCAGGCTCGAATCCTGCCTCTGCCATGGATGTGAGTGATGTCCTAGGTTTAAGTAGTTCCAAGTTCTAGGGGACTGATGACCTCAGATGTTAAGTCCTATAGTGCTCAGAGCCATGTGAACCATATGAGCTTCCTTGCACGGCGGTGGACTAGAAACTTACTGTGTTTTTCCTCTTGTGCATTAGCAAGAAAAGTGGAATTTGAGAATCGCAGTTGCCCTTTCTGTCTGTTAGATTCAGAATCAAATTTTATTTAAAGTAATTGTTGACACTGCTGGCTCTATGGCTTCTACATCGCGATTAGCGTTTCTGCTTTATGTTTCATATTACTATTAATAATTAAGCTGATCCACTAGTTAACATCGCACCAGTGATTTGAAGCGAACACTATGTGCCAAATGAATTCGGTAATTTGTTTTTAGAAGAAAGTGCTAATTTACCTCTGTTCAATTTCATAGGCATTTCGTCAGCAATAAAATGTTAATAAAGCAAAACTGCAGCCTTGGTTACCTATATGGCACTGTGTACACCAACCCAATTTTATTTCCATTATAACAATAATGTCCTTCTAATTTAAAGCCCTTATTTCATGACATGCCTGCAGTAAAAAACTAGTATTAAAGATTGTACGAGTATTCAGTATCATATACGATACTTTCCCACCTCATTTAAAACTTTTTTATGATTGCTCAGTTATCACAGCTACTAGGGGAAATAATGAATTTCTTCTGAACTTTATTTTCCAGTTGGTGAATAACGGATATGTGTTCTGTCAATTATGCAGTGACATCGTATGTCTGAAGTTTGGAATGTATTCACTGAATTCTATAAGCGCTGCTGTTATCATAGCTTCTCAGCGCACAGTTCAACTCATGAAATCCGCTTTCAACATGTAATACGTCGGCTTCCGAAAGGTATACTGGAGTTCATCTGTATGATGTGAATTCTCATAGCAATGAATACGGCGGAATGAAACTCTCAGACGAGATCTATAGTTATACCCTCTAATGGTCATTAGGAAGCCGAAGGAACCATTCATTTATCAGAAAGCCGTCTGTAGCGGCAAACCATGTCGATGTACAGGGGCTTCAGTACGCAACACCCGGTACACTGCTGTGACTACGATTGCAGCATACTGCATCAGGGGCACGGCTTCTCGACACACGCAACAGTATCACCAATCATGTTGCGGAGCGCATTGCGTACGATAAACGGATTACTATTCCTACAGTATTCATTACTGAATGATAACAGAACAAAGAGTGACACGCAGGCTATCACAATAGAAAGATCATCGCAGTTTCGTTTGTGCTAAGGTCTTGCACTTAATGAAATTCGAATCATTATTCATCGTACAGTAATGGGTTTTCTTTCTGTTGCATCAACATTATTGTTCTTTTTAAGACATGAAGTGCATATAATGACTAGACAGTTTATGAAAAGAAAAAAAATATTGCTCAACCTGAACGGCTCGTGTTCGAAGATACATAATTCTGATATAAGTAAAGAAGTAAGAGTCACAAATCAGTTACATGTTGCGTGGGTTAATTACAGTAGCAGCACGAGCTTCACAAGACAAGTATGTCACCTTTACATTAAAAAAAATCTATCAAAATACAGGAAATGTAGCTGCGCAATGCTTTTTTTCGTTATGAGCTTGTAATCACTAAGGATATTCAGCTGTGAAAAAAAAAAATTAGACGTGTACAGCTAACTAGTTGTTAAACTTTGATGGAATTTTGTATTCTTGCTGTCTGTTTTAAACTGACTTTCATGCAGTGTCAGTACTGATAACTCTAACTGTTCCTACCTCGTGCATTAGCGTGAAGTGAGAGTAAAGCGAATGTGACAGAGTACGGGAGTTCTTAGCATACGATTTTAACATACAAGAATCTGAAGATTGTTTTTCCACCTCATGTTTTTTCATCATACTGCTATGGACCGTTAATCTATCTGTGGCTATTATTCCTCATTCAGACTAATGGATCCTAACTGGGCTAACTCAGTATATGGAAGGCACAGATTCGTACCTTATTCAGTTATTGTTATACACCTAGAATCCACTTTTCTCAAATGAAAACCAGGTCGAGATGCTGAACGTGCTTAAGGAAAACAATCATTGTTCACAGCCATTTTTGAATGCATCTGTTCAGTCTTCAGTCAGTTATATTGTTTCTGTCAACAGGCACATGTTGTAAAACTTTTAATGTCTGAGGAAGGATTAAATAGGTGAATTTACGCAAACACAAATTAAAATACTTGATTGTGTTTCAGTGATACTGTAAAAATATAAATGTAATTTAATATAAATATGATGATGCATTTTCTTATATTTATTAACTCAGACTTGTAAAAGGATGGCTGTAGCTGTCAGAATCATTAACATGAGCAAAACAGGCCTGAAACGTATTAGAGAGTGCGAGTTGGAAGTTTATGTGTATTTTGTATTAATCAATGCGTAATATGAAAATAAATTATCACGGTAAAATAAAAATTATACTTCATATCAAATTATGAGCTCTATGCGCTATTGCTGAACAAAAAAGGAAGGAAGTAGTATGTGGTTTATATATACTAAGCTGAATTTTTGTACTGTCGTCTATGTTATTCCCTGTTTCATATGCCTAATGCCCTGAGAGTGTTTGATCTCATTTGAAGGTTCCCCCAATTCACACTAACTGTGGATTACTTTTGTGATCCTAAAATATTTTGCTTTGTCGATATGAAGGTTTGCTGCTTTCTTAAATTCCAGATCATCAGTTGCGGTCATAAGACTGACTATGCACGCACCGAGTCACTAGAAGAACGAACATTTGATCGAGAATGATGAAAGTTGAGTGTAGAACAATGGTTCTTGAAAGTATCGCTATAAAATTGATATATTAATTTATATTTACTATGTTAAAAATTGTGTATATTCAGCATTACTACTGAATAGGAAACGGAACGTTCTGGCTGTCTGAAACTTGCCGCACGGACTTGTTACGCTATGGCTTGCTGGAAATCTGTACATGCTAATAACACCGCATGGCAATTTCTTGCTATGTGTTATTGCAGCTGCGTGTACTACATCAAGGGTACATGTTTTGCTTAACGCCTTTGTGTCTATAAAGTCTCATATAATTCTGATTACATAGCTTTTCTCACTCTTCAAGGAAATGGTTTCACTATAAATTGCGAGGTACTTGAATGCCCGAAAAATGTTCAGATGTATCGTTGTTTGTTTTTCGTTTATGAGACATGCCTGTGATCGGTAAGAGCTAATCCTCGTAACAGCTACGGATTTTAACCAGACCTATCACATATTTTGATTTGCAGACCCACTCTATCGCTGAATACATCGCCCTTACGAAGAGTATGTTTCCTACTGCCGCGCTCACTAAAGAATTTTACATCATATTAACAACACGTGCTAACATTTTTGTTAGTGTGATCATTATGCGCGCCATGTATACAAATATTCATTACGTAAATTAATTGCCTTTTCCTGAAGTAGTGGTAACACCTGGTGTCCAGAAGTGATTTGCCTTTTGTGTTAAAGGCAACTTCAGTGGTTTTCCTAGAGTAACTTACAGTTTTTTTTACATGTCATATATATAGCTATGTCTGGGTGTGGCCGGGTGCTCTGTGGAGGACAGGAGTTCGGTTTACGGTAATGCAAAGTATTTTCGCTTGGTGAGAGGACAAACGGGGCGCACTCAGCATTGCGAGGCCAATTGAAGCACTGGTTTGTTGATAAGTAGTGGCTCCAAGGTCAAGAAAAACCGACAACGACCGGGAGAGCGGTGTACTGACACCGTGCTCCTCCATACCGCATAAAAATGACATCTACATCCACATCTACATGATTACTGTTCAGTGTCTGGCATAGGTTTCATCGAATCTCTTTTAAGCTACTTCTCTACCGTTCCACTCTAAAGGGCTCGCGGGAAAAACGAACACTTAAATCTTTTCTTGCGACCTGTGCTTTATTTTATTATGATGATAGGTTCACCCCATGTGGGTGTGTGGCAACAAAATATTTTCACACTCTGAGGAGAAAGTTGGTGACTGAAATTTCATGAGAAGGTCCTGCTGCAGCGGAAGACGCCTTCGTTTTAATGACTGCCACCACAGTGCGTGTATCGTATCCTATTTCTCGATAACACAAAACGAGCTGCCCTTGTTTGAACTTTTTCGATGTGTTCCGTCGATCCTATCTGATGCAGATCCCACATAGCACAACAGTACTTCAGAACATGGCGGACATGCATAGAATAAGCAGTCTCTTTAGTAAACCTGCTACAATTTCTAAGTGTTCTGCCAATAAATCATAGTCTTTGGGCTACTTTCCCCGCAACAATGTCTATGCGATTGTTTCAATTTAAGTCATTCGTAACTGTAATCCCTAAGAATTTAGCTGAGTTTACAAACTTAAGATTTGTGTGATTTATTGTGTAACTGAAATTTGGCGGGTTCCTTTTAGTGCTCACGTGGATGACTTCACACCTTTCATGATTTGAAGTCAATTGCCACTTCTTGCAACACACAAATGTCTTGTCGAAATAATTTTGCAAATCGTTTTGATCGACTGTGTTAGTACATGTCGATAAATGAGAGCATCATCTGCAAATAATCTAAGAGGACTGCTCGGAATGTCTCCTAAATCGTTTACGTAGATCAGGAACAACAGAGGGACCATAACACGTCCTTGGGGTACAGTAACTACGAACTATGACCTTTCTGACAGGAAATCACGAGTCCTGTCACATAACTGAGACGACACACCATAGGCACGCAACTTAATTACAAGTCTCTTGTGAGGAACGGCATTGAATCCCTCTGGAAATCTAAAAATATGGAATCAATTTGACGTCCCCCGTCAATAGCACTAAGTACTTCTTAAGTATAAAGTGCTAGCTGTGTTTCACATGAACGATATTTTCTGAACCCTAGGGGCAGAGGATGACACTGCGATCGGTCGGTTCAGATTGGCCATTCAGGGCCAAAAGCAAAGGTCTGTTTGCTGAGAGATGTGAAACAGTTGATGCCATAATCCTTACATAAATAAATCTTACTTGCGGTTACTTTTTGCGTGTCCTGAGAACTTCTGAGTTTTTCTTCATGCGAGAGCGGGTATCTCAACAAAAGTGAATGTGCACATCTTAACCTATGACCACGTCAGTTGAGCGTAGAAATTACCATAACAGGCAAAAAGTAGATGTAAGTAACATTTTATTTATGGTAAAAATTATGGGTTGGCCTGTTTTAATTCTGTAACTAACATACGTAAAAACAAAACCGAATGTAGTTCCCTACACTTTCAGTGATGATACCTTTACTATGAGAGGCGAAATGCCTCTGTAAATTGAATACTATGGTACTTCAGGAAGTAAGTTACACATGCCGTCTTATGTTGAGGTCATTGCGCAACAAGAGTGACAAATTGTCACAGACGAGTACATGTTTTGGGTTTTTTGCAAATACAGTTCTCATGTGGTAAGTATAGTGCGGTAAGGAAATCGCGCGGCAACTGGAGACATGCTCTGAAAATAATGTACATTTGACAGCACGCTTCCAGTGGGCAAAAAATAAAATATCTAATTTTCAAACAGATTCACTATGAAATTATGGTGGCATATGGATCAAGCGCAATGTCGCGTTCAGCCGTAGTGATATGGAACGATCGATTTTACCAAGGCCCCACACGTCGATGATGATGATCAGGAAGAAACGTCATCGACACCGGCCAAAAACGACAAAGTCCAGGCAATCAAGGACCTGCTACGCAGCAACCGCATATTTTACGACGGTAATGACATTCACGCAACGGTTCTCGAATGGCTCCGCAACCAACTAGCGGTTTTATATCGTCGAGGAACTGAACGATTGGTGAAGCGTTCCGACCATTGTTGACAAAGACTTGGCGACTATGTAGAAAAACAGTGTCATGTATCTGTGTCACTTTAAAGTGTAGTGTAGCATTTAATGAAAGTTACCTGGCCTTCCATAATAATATGTTACTATATGTTACTTCGTTTTCGAAGTCCCCTCGTATTATCGGAGAGCGTAGTACCTTGCTACGCTTTTCAGACTTTCACCTCTTCCCTCTAACAGAAGTTGAATATATTTTGCTATTCCATTTTTAAGTGATGGCATGTACTTTTTATGTGCTGCAGTCTTTTTCTGAAATTACAAAAATTACTCCGTAAAATTAACGGTTTTCCATACGTAAAAAAATGTTCCAAGGTACAACACGATCATGTACGAGAAAAAATATTCGATTAAAATTTAAATCGCTGCAGTCAAGAAAATCTTGCCAGTACTGTATTTAATAGTCTATCTGTTACGTTATTACTCTATTGTGCACCAACAGTCAGTGAGTGAAGCCAAATTAACAAGAAGTATTATAAAAAATCAGTTACAAGTTAAATACATTTTGAAACTAACACAAATTTCCATTTTCAATTAGGTAAAATTGTTGAGACACTAAAGAAGCTCAGTTAATTTGCAAGTACGACACGTCTCATGGCAAAAAAACCTTCTTCTGTATGAAGATATAGGACAATGCACGAGCGACGAAGTACGGCTTAAATGTACACATGTTACGTAAGTGGTTTTAAACATATATAAAACTCTGTACCTTAAGAATTAGCCGTGTCAGTATATCCATAGTGGATGACGAACTGCGACTGTGATTTAAACTGGCGTTTATCCGGTAATAAATATGCATCCAGTCACCTTTTTATGATTTATTTAACGATGAACATGTTTTTCGAGCCACTGCAGGCTCATCTTCAGATGGAGGTGTCACAGAAACACTATATTGTGAGCCAAGTGTAGCTATATGCAGCGCTGGTGTTGAGTGCGCTGCCTTATGGTATTCACATCAGATTGCTTCTTATAACGTGCATTATTGCGCTATGTACACAAATAAACACAGTATACAGCTACACTTGGTTGTAAATTGGCTCACATGATGTAAACACGAATGTTTACATGCGGGATTGGACTGAAATCCATACAGCCGGCTGTTTTATTCAATGACATACCGCTTTTCAGTGGTGTTTTATTTTCTCAAGTTCCGAGCTTTGTAGCTTTAATTTTTCACCTGTAGATGTGGCACTTAGGGTCATCAAATCAGCAGTGATCTAAAAATAAAGAACAAAATACAGCCGAAGTAGTTTATTAATGTCCAGGATGAATCTTGGGACTGCGTGAAGTAGGTTAGACACAGAATGCTGTTAAAGCTGCGTTGGATGTACCACAAAATATCACGTAAAGGATTATCTAACAGTTCACTGAGACAGAAAATTCACGCCATAGGCCTCTACGAAGATTTCAAAAATTAATCACTTCGCTGCGGGACCGATATCTGTCCTTAAGCATATTATGAACTCTAACTATTCCTACAAGACAATAGTCTGCAGAACTTCCTGCGGCGAAAAGGAAGTTTGCGATGGAGTTCAAGCTGAAAACAATCGGTCCAAGTGTGCTATCAAGAATTTTACTCGCAAGTTTGGGAGAACAGGCGGTTTTCGTGATGGCAGTGTTGCAATGTCGGTCGTCCAAAAAGGGTAACAATGTCTGAAAACCTCGAGGAGACACGCTCTGTGTTTCAGTCCCAAGAAATCGATCAGACGAGCTACACAACAGATGGGAATCAACCAGGAGACACTGCGACAAATTGTTGTTGAAAACCTGCATCTCTTCCCATACAACATTCAAACCGGTCTGCCATTAAGCACCAGGGCCATGGAACAGCGATATTTTTCACGAACACTATTGTCCTCAGAATTGACGAACAGGACTTTGATGTGAATATAGTTTGGTTTAGCGACGAAGCTCACTTTCATTTGGACGGGTTCGTCAATAAGCAAAACTGGCGCATTTGGGAGACTGAGAATCTGCGTTTCGCGATCGAGAAGTCTCTTGATTCTGAACAGCTGACTGTGTGGTGTGCAATGTCCTGTCAAGGAATAATCAGTGAGATATTCCTTGATGGCACTGTGACTACCAAACGGTACGTGAAGGTTTTGGAAGATGATTTCATCGCCATTTTCCAATGTGATCCTGATTTCGACAAGATGTGGTTCATGCAAGACTGAGCTCGACCCCATATAAGCAGGAGAGTGTTTGATATCTTGGAGCAGCACTTGGGGGGCCACATTTTGGCTCCAGGGTACCCAGAGGTCACTGGCATGGCCTCTGTATTGGCCACCACATTCTCCGGATCTGAACACATGAGCCTCCTTTTTGTGGGACTATATTAAAGACAAGGTGTACAGAAATAAACCCTAAACCACTGCTGAGCTGAAAACAGACAGTCAGGAGGTCGTCGACGGCTACTCGTCTGCGCCACATCATCGCCAATGATGACAGGCATATCGAACATGTCATAACCTAAATCCGAAAATCTGTAGTGACGTTTGCATGTTGAATAAAGTGTTGGGATGCCATAGTTTGTTTTCTTTCCATACTATCCAATAATTGTCATCCTGCATGTAGTAGCTTAGGATTGGGATTAGCTACCAATAGCACTCTTGAGCCATTTTATGTCTGATTGACAGGAATAGCTATATCCCTATTAACTGCTTTGGTAAAGCGGAAGAAGTGCCACAATTTTGGTACTCTGTTTTAAACGTGCACCTGCGGTTTCAGTCATTTTTTAATTACGGGTTTGCCAGAAGCTGTAGCCGAGTGATTCTAGGCGCTTCAGTCCGGAACCACACGGCTGCTACTGTCGCAGGTTCGAACCCTGCCTCGAGCATAGATGTGTGTGATGTCCTTAGGTTAGTTAGGTTTAAGTAGTTTTAAGTCTAGGAGACTGATGTTAAGACCCGTAGTGCTTAGAGGCACTTGAACTATTTTTTAATTACGGGTTTTGGAGGCCGCTGCGTGTTAGATACCTTGTGATTATTGGTTACTTTGTACTGTAACCCTTCCGACCTCTTCTTGATCAAACATTCTATCGTTTGTTGATAGTTTTATTTTTTCGGTACTCTTGTGGTATCTTAATGCTAAGAAACGACGAGATAGTGAATATTTTTCGTCATACTAGGGGTAGTCATAAAGTTTTAATTATCACTTGTAGTCTTGGTAAACATTGAGATCCTTGCGCCACAGTACTGCAGAATGCCACTAAGGAGCCGAAACAAAGTGGTGCAGCCCACCTCCATCAAACCGGCATGCTTAAAGTAAGAATAATAGTCGGAATGTATAATTTCGTCTATGTAGCAGACGATAGTAAGAAATCCAAAGATGAACAAAATTATAGCTGCTGTCAGCGAGTTCTCAGATGTAACTGTTTTCCAATTTCGGTCTACTACCATCGTCTCTCAAAATATTTGGGGATAAATCATCGTACTTAAAAAAAATTAAAACATTACGCTATTTCGCACCAAAAGGACCCATAGACAAACAAGCACAAGTCATTCCTACTTTCATAACACCCGTAATTCTCTCCCATATTGAAAAAATAATTTTGTCTTTTTTTTCCATAGCAGGTTATTATTTTCCGTACGTGTCAGAAGCAAAAAACTGATTATTAAAGTATTTCTCGTTGTTTAAATACACCGACCCTATCAGTTGTAAACACGGTTTTTTTCTTAGCAGATTATTATTTTCCGTACGTGTTATAAGTAAAAAACTGATTATTGAAGTATATCTCGTTGTTTAAATATACCAAATCTATCAGTTTTAATCACAGTTATTGTTGCACATTGTTCATTAATGTTTTTTGAAACTAATTAAACGCTAAAATAGTAATAAATGCTGAATTCCAACTAAAACCTTTAAGTTTAATACAAACTGGAAGACACATAATGTATGTGAGATGCAGGAAGCTGGAACTGTACAGATTAACATTTAAAATTATGTGCACCACAGATACGCTCGCAAATATTTTCACTCTAACTAACCAATATTACAGTGTGTCAGTAATCTTTCGCTATCGTTTCAAAAAATCATAGTAGGGCATCGTCATCTATTATTCCATAAGTTCAGTGTGTTCCCCATTCACCGCTCGCAAGGTGATATTCGAGTTCTGCGCATGTACTGGACAGCGCTGTAGCATCAACAGTTCTGATTGCTTCATTGATTCGTTCACGAAGAAAATGAATGTCATTGGCTGGTGTTGTGTACACGCGATCTTTGACGTAACCCCACAAAAAGAAATCTAGTAGCGTGACATCGGGAGGGTACGGGGCCATGCAAACGGACCATCGCGAACTTCTGAGGAAATTCGATATTGCATTTCCTGTGTTAATGAGAACTACGATAAGTTGATTCGGACATGCATGCATGTCCGAAGGAACTTTACATCGTCATTCGGATTAACACAGGCACTGCCGTATCGTATCTACCTGCAGATACCGAGCAAGCGACTTTCAAGTAAAATTCCTCCCCTGTACTGGAATATACATAATGGATGTAAGAGTGGATGTTGTAGACACATGGTTGACGACAAACGGAAATTTGCGTCTGGCCGTGAGCCGTGCTCGGATAGCCAAGTGGTACGGCGACCGGTCAGGAAAAGCGGGAAACTCGCGTTCGAATCCCGGTCCGGCACAAATTTTCATTGTCGTCATTCCATTATACAGCTGAAGACAGTCCATACTCGCAACTGCGAATACATTTCACGTATCCGAGTGTATTTGTCTTTCAGCATATACCGTACGTTCAAACTCCAATGTGGGGCTGCAGCGTTATGTTGGAAAGTGATGGATAGCTGCAGCATTTGAATATGTGGTAGCAGGAACTGTTACAGCATGTCCAGGTAAACATTTCCAGTTACGGTTTCATCTATAAACAAACGTGAGTCTATCACCATGCCGTGCAGTAGGCCACACCAGACTTTAAGCTTCGGGCTATCTCGGATGTGTTCACGTGTGGCCTTCCCAAACCTTAAATCTTAATCTTGTGGTGATTCACATTTCCAGCAATATGGAACGTTCTTGCATCTAGTACCTATGGAGGCCAGCATGGAACAAGTGAATGCATACTGCAGGTGGCAATTATTTCGATGCAATGTTTGGACTACTTGCATTTTGTATGCAGAAAGGCGTAACTGCTTATGTAGCTTTTATGGACAGTTGATTTTGCTTCCTTCAATTCACGTGATGCACGGTGAATAGATTTCTGGGAACTGCGTTGAAATGCAGTTTGCATTCTGTTAACACGTGACTAAGACACAGGGGGACGTTTACTTCGAGGGAGAGCTTTCTTACTATTTGTCTGTTCGAAGTTTATGACCCACTTCATTATGCTTGTTTTTGCTGGTGGAGTACTCCTATACTGGCTTCGATAACGTAGCAGTACTATTGTCACATATCTGGATTCTGCATACCAAGTGATACATTTCGCCTTCTCTTTGCTCTGTCGACATTTTGATGCGCTCCTAGTCAAATCGGCAATGAAGGACAAAGGTAAAAACTGTCGAGAGCTGTTAAAAGTTTCGCAACGAACCACGATCCTTTGTCTCTAATAGTTTACAAATTATGATTTTCGAAATGACAGCTGGAATTTATAGATATCCTGTATATGTTACTACTAAACACAAAAGTCATTACTATCGGTTTTAAAAGCTCTTCACTACGAAATACTGAATGTAAAAATTAGTTTCTTACGGAGATTAACATACATTGCCTCTTATGTAAGAGCGAACTGCATTTCATTTCGGCAACTAGAAAAAGATGATCATAAATACGTTTTCCTTAATAGTTACAATATACAGGTTTTCTCCGATATCAAATATTTTTCTGTTTACCTTCTATTACAATATAAACATTTAAGTATATTAATGTTTATACATTTATTTTTGTTTCAATCAACGTTCAAATTCTGAACCGGGCGGAAACGTTGGAGCCATCTCTTGCCAACCACAGAATTAACGTGGCTTAGCGGCGCAATTGCACGACCTGTCCACCGTCAGTTTTGAGGTCGCCCATCTTTTCCAAGTGTGGTTCCACGCCACATTGAGGAACAAAAGAAAAAAACCGTCTTTTATGGTATTCAGTGATTAACGACGTATAAAGTAAAGGAATTAAAAATGGTTCGGGTGTTCACCGCTACTACTACGTTTACCATGTTACTCATTAGTCCATTACACTTTCTCTCATAGCTTATGGTCAAAGTGAAATTCCTGACCCTGAAGGGATATCTTCCTTCCTTTCAACTGAAGGGATAGTTTTATATACAAGACTCATTTAAGGAAACAGGCCCTTAGGGTGTGTTCCTTGAGACGTAGTTAAAGATAGTGCCGGGTTCAGGACCAGTCGATCCAGAAGCGTCATCAGAGTTTAGAAAACCATCTGTCAGCTGTATTTCCATAACTTCCTAGATAGTAGACTCCCGGACAGGTGTTGTTTGAGACCAAGGCATTAATGTTATCGTACTCCATGGCAAGCGACCGGCAGTGATGCAGCGTTCAGCTGCGGAAGATTGACCTGCTTGTGAAGGCTTCTACACTGATTACGTTCGACCTCTCGGTTATGCAAGGTGTGTACCGTTTAATCTATACAGAATATTCTGTAAAAATCTGCATTACGTCAGAGCATATCATCTGTCACAGAACCAAACGGAACCACACTCTTAATGGGAAGACGAGATATCAGTTTCTTGTGGTATTTTATATATATTCGGCTACATTTCGAGAACAATTTCTGACAGATAGAAAAAATCTTTTGATCTAAAAACTTCCGTCGCATCCTGTTGATTCGAAGAGGATTATGAGACTATTCTTAAAGTTTTGTGTATTACCCGGGGGAACATCGGCTGTTGTTAAAAGCTTTTTCTACTTGTTTCACTTCAACCTGAAGATTATAATTGTGACCTTTGTGCATTACCGTTCTTCGGGCGCCTTTATACAGATGCTGGAAGATTGACACTTAGAAATACAGTTCTCTATGTGTTGCCTTGCGATAAACTGGTTGCCCTAAGGTGCATTCTCCTTACGTAATATCAGAATTACCAAAACTGTTAAATGGCACGCTTTTTCAATTTCGACGACGAACTGATTACTTTCATAAATAGACATTAGGTGAGACAGAAACTAAAGTAAATGTGCTTCACTCTAGGACCACCGCACTGAAAACGTTTCATGGACATGTCTGTTAATATTTAAAAAAGAAAAAAAAATTCGTTTGACACTGGACACGTACTTGCTGTGAATTTTTTAATTACTCCATGATGGCTGCAACTGTTACTATATATATTTTCTTCGTACTATTGTACGGAATCGGCTTTATGCCATTTTTCAAGACTAAGGTGGAAGTTATACAATAACGCGAAAACTAAAATAAAAATTAACAGTTGCAGGCATTATGGAGTCAATGCAAAAAGCGGTAAGGTTCTTTCGGGTAAACTAGTCCAGAAAAAGTTAGGTCAGGATGCTGACAGTAAACAGGGCTAATGCGTGGATATATTTTACGGTCAAAGTAGATTATTTGATACATTGATGCTGTACCTCACGAATTTACGCGACACCAGACATGTTTTGTGGGAAATACACTAACGAGAATTACGTATTGTTAAAGTACATTTAAACGCCGAGTGTATAAATGTTTGTCAGCCACTCGACAGTTAGCTGAGAGCGGGGCCACGACTCGAGTCTCGAATGAAATATTTTCTGTTGTCTTGCCGCAATCGGTGCGAAAACATGCGCTTCAGTTCTTTTCCGCATCCGTTACCGTAACAAAAGAACCGTTCGGGCGAGTATTTTCTTGTGACAGCAACAAGACGAAACGCGGAAAGTGCGCACAATCTTCTTGTTAAGAATTTTGCGAAGAGACGAAAGAAAGACAGGAAAGACAGTAAGAAAAAGAAATACGCGATTCTATAGCCTACGGAACGACGTACTTCAGAGTTCGAATAAAGAGTTCAAGACGAAGGCGGCGTCCCGACTGTGATGCCCCTGAATTATCGTCGCAACGATTGTATCTGCTGCCACCTAAAAACAGGCGGCAGCCTTTTGTGAGTGCCGTCATTCTCCGGCCCCGTAAAATATGGCTCACCGAGAGATGCCTGCTATCTAAATGTCAGCCTGCGGCAAAAATCTGCCTTTTTTGCGCCCTTCCCTTCCACCCTATTCTTCGATAGAAACGTACGGAGTGCAGTAAAACATTGTGCATTCCTGGCGCCCGCTAAGAGCATTGCTATTCACGGCCGGAAGTTGCGACGCCGCCATTAATTCCGGCAGAGACGCGCGTCATCTAACAAATGAGCCTGCGTCGCGAGCACAAAGCTGAAGCTTCCTGAGCAAGCCCGCTCCGCCCCACCTGGAAGCTGGGGAGCTGTCTCTGGCTCACACACACCACTGCTATTATTTTTCCTTCGCAGGAAGCAAATTACGCAAAAGATAGTCATAATACTAGAAAAAATACAAAAGTAAACCATTTAAATCTCAAAGTATATTTTTCAACTTTTTTATGAAAAAACTTACGACTCAAACTTGCCGGCATAAAATGTAATGCGCATATGACAATAGATCAGTTTTCACTGTGTCTGATTGTTGTGTGACTGATATGAGAAAAACATTTTGTTGCACATCATGAGCTGCACTTCAAAATTATTCATTTTTCTGGCCGGTATTCGGGCATATAGCTCATAACCCGTGGTGCCTGATACAGATGATGAACAAAAACTTGTATTGATGTAGATAACACAAGAACACTTTGTTTACACTAAAGGAGAAGCATAATGTTTCTTACCTGTTGTGCACGGCTACATCAAAGACGTGTCCATCAAGGTCTATCTAGAAAATATATAACCTCGTGAATGTTTAAAATCTAATTATAGTTCTATAAACAACCATCTCTACACGACCACGATAGGGTTCGTTATTTCGTGGTAGAAATGATGTCGTACCAATGTGGTACACAGGCCGTCATGTGTACATCGTATATAGGTCTGAAACCCCAAACGGCCACACTTTCTGGTCGTACCGAGCACTACCGTCACATATATTTCTTAATTTATCGTCTGATGATGAGTAATATGCCTGAATACGGTATGTCAAATAAATAATTTTGAAGTGCAGCTCATTGTGTACAGCAAGATGTCTGTTATCATACAGTGTGTTCGGAAATTCCTGTTACAAACTTCTAAGACTTGTAGAGAGGAGTGAGTACATATTACTGTGAATAGGAACCCATGACCAAAAACGTGCCGTTTCCTATTTACGACGGATTTAATTCAGGTGTTTATCCCATCCACTTCTGCTTGACGAATTGAATTAGGCGTGACGCAGTACAGTTATTAAGTAACAATTCGAAAGGAAACGTAACGAAATATCCATTTATCAATTAAGCACATTTGTTTGTACTAACACTTTAACATTACATGTTTACATTATTCCAAAACAAAAAAGACTTCAGCATTTACGTACAGAATAGTACTGATGCATTACAACAGGGGTTCGATGTGGCGACCATCAACGTTATTACAGACATTGTACCTGCGAGGTGTATTCTGGTACACACACTCCATACCACTTGGTGTCTCTTCAATTTCTAGCGCAGCGGCCACAGCTCATGCCAGCAGATCTTCCTCTGTTCTGTAGGAGTCTCGTAAATTAAAGTTTGCATACAACCCAACAAGAAGTAGTCCATAGGAGTTAAATCAGTCGATCGCGGGGGCCATGCGGTTGGATGACCTCGGCCTATCCATCTTTCAGAATCGTGGAGAAGGTGGAGATTAATGTTTAACGTCCCGTCGACAACGAGGTCATTAGGGACGAAGCACAATCTTGGATTGGGGATGGAAGGAGAAGAAAATCGGCAGTGCCCTTTCAAAAGAACAATCCTGGCATTTGCATTATGCGATTTAGGGTAATCACGGAAAACCTAAATCAGGGTGGCCGGACTATGATTTGAACCGTCGTCCTCCCGAATGGGAGTCCGGTGTGCTAACCACTGCGCTACCTTGCACGGTGATAATATTGTCTGTTGAGATGTCTCCGAAGCGCACGTGAGAAGTGAGGTGGAGCACTGTCACGCTGAAACCATATTTCCTGACGGACATTCAGTTTCACAGCTTTCAGGAATGGGTTCACGCAAGTCCAGTCACATGACTGTCCAGAATAGTTGCCCACACGTTAATACTGGACCGGTGTTGAAATCCCTAAATATACAGGGCAGAACACAGTCCCTAGTGAACTTCCATTCATCTGTGAACAGAATGCAACGTGGCAACAGGGATGGGTCGATGCTGCGGTGCAGGAACCACGCGCTGTAGGCAACGCGTTGTGGAAAAGCGTCTGGACCCACAGTGTGTATCCTTTGTAAGTGGTACGGATGTAATTGTTGCTCACGCAGAACGTCGCTGACGATACTGTGACTAAAAGCCATTGCACGCACAATTGTTCGAGTATTCGTTGATGGGTTCTCCTCAATGCGATGCATCAAATCTTCTTTAAATTCTGGCATGCGGCGTCGTGAGGAGCACCACAGTCCTGCCACCTCACGGTGAAGGTATCTGTTTCTCGCAGCCGCTGAGTAACTTAGGCAGCAAGTCAGTGTGACGGAGTACTACGTTGCGGAAAACGTTCGTCATACAGCCAAGTAGCAGCTCTTCCGTTACCTCGAGCTTCGCCGTACGTAAGAAGAATGTCTGTGTATTCCGAAAAGGTGTACCGAACCACGTTTATCGCATCGAACACGCACAGGCATTGAGTAGGTCTCGATGCATGGCATACATTTAGTGATCTTAGGTGTTCGTCTGACATAGTGCACTTCATCCCGTCTAACCTATTGCACACAACTCTGAGACTTTTCTTTTTCTCTCAGCAGACGTGGACTCGTTACACATCTGAACTGAAACCGTCGCAGAATGGAAACGTTACTCTTAGATACAAGGGTTCCTACTCAAAATATTATGTACTCACCCCCCTCTACAAATCTTAGAAGGGTGATGCGGGAATTTCCGAACTCCTTTTATACACGCACTATTTGATCAATAGTAAATGGACACCAATTGGTGGACATTAATATATGGTGTGTCCACACTTGTCCTTTATGACGGCTTGAACTCTACTGGAGACACTTTCATTGAGGTGTCTTGATGTCTGTGGAGGAATGGCAGTCCATTATTTCTCAACAGCCGAAACCAGAGAAAGTAGATGATGTTGGACGCTGGGATCTGGAGCGATGTCAGGATATAACTCATCCCAAAGGTGTCCCATAAGGTTCAGGTCTGGATTCTGGACAGGCAGTTTCATTTCAGGAATGTCATTGTCTACGGACCACTGCTTCACTGTTGCTGCTTTGTGACAGGATAAATTATAATGCAGATACAAACAATAATCGTCTCTGACCTGTTCCTCTACTGTGCACAGTCCCAGTGGTATAAAATGTGTTCATATTCTTCCGCATTGAAGACAACGCCCTAACCACGAAAACCATCCTCATACCGTAACACCACCACCTCCACGCTGCACTGTTGGCACTACCAATGCTAGCAGATAACGTTCTCCAAGTATACACCACCCCAATACACTTCCGTATGATTGCCACAGGGTGTACCGTGATTTGTCACTTCAAATCACTCGTTTCCACTATCTAGTGGTTGCGGTTGTAACACCACCTTAAGCATCCCTTAACATCGACAACAGAAATGGTGTGACTTATGAGGAGCTCGACCATTGCACCCCATTGTTTTTAATTATCTGCACACAGTCATTGTGCTGGCTGAACTGCTGGGAGCACTTTGTAACTGACGCGTCATACTTCCGGCTGATTTCAAGCGATTTTTTTTACAACCACCCTCCGCAATGCTCGACGGTCCATCTGGTCTTGGTTTAGATTTATATGTTCCTTCGCCTTTCCAGTTCACAATCAAATCACCGAGAGTCGACTTGGGCAACCTTACAGGGGTTGAAATGTCGCTGATGGATTTGTTACTCGTCTGATATCCAACGACTAGTCCACGTTGGAAGTCGCTGAGCTCTCCTGCCTGACCCATTCTGCTTTTACTTCTTGTCTGCTTTAAACACAACACTCCCCGCCTCCTTTTAGATTGGCGGGTCCGCCTCTCGTGTTGTGTAATTGTCAATTCTGCATTACATAGGAGTGTCTCGGTACTTATGGTAAGATGGTGTAAAAGCTGTGAGGCGCGCAACATACAACGTTATTCGAGAAGGAAGCCATTTATTGTCCCGTTTACAACGACGTACTTACAGATGGAACACAAGCGTCGACTGGATATATTAGGTAGGAAATCGGCCGTATCTTGTATAAGGGGTCGTTTAGACCTAGATCTTACGAAATTTGTGGAAATCACAGGAAACCTAAAACTGCTAAAGATGAATGGCTGGATGTAAATTCCCCTTGTGTACACCAAGTGTAAGTAGGCTGTTCAGGTTTTGATGTTGGTAACGCCACGTAGTATCTGTATGAAAATCGCTGACTTCCAAGTATGCAGTCTTGTTTGGACTCATTTTTGGAATATTTGCTTGTTTAGTGTTGGGCAGTTGGGTGTCAACAGCGCGTAGCGTTGGGCAGTTGGAGGTGAGCCGCCAGCATGGTGGATGTGGGGAGAGAGACGCCAGAGTTTTGAGAGCGGCCGATCTTGACGTGTGTCCGTCAGAAAAAGGAAATTTGTAAGACTGGATGTCATATATATTATGACTTTTGAACATTATTAAGGTAAATACATTGTTTGTCCTCTATCAGAATCTTTCATTTGCTAACTATGCCTAGCAGTAGTTAGTGCCTTCAGTAGTTTGAATCTATTATTTAGCTGGCAGTAGTGGCGCTCGCTGTATTGGAGTAGTTCGAGTAACGAAGATTTTGGTGGGGTAAGTGATTCATGAAAGGTATAGGTTATTGTTAGTCAGGGCCATTCTTTTGTAGGGATTATTGAAATTCAGACTGCGTTGCGGTAAAAAAAAAAAAAAAGTGTGTCAGTTTTGCGATGATCAGAATAAGTAAAGAGAGAACTGTCTGAGTACGTTCAGTTTTGCTCAGCTGTTTGAAAATCAAATAACTTAGCAGTTTACCAGCACAGTCATTCATAATTTTTGAAGGGGAAGTTTCACATGGAAGTGTGAGGACACCATTACTGTGGAACATATACGGTGTAAGCCAAAATCCCCCGACAAAATTTCAGTGCTGTTCATTGATATTTTCTGAGTATTTTGGAATGAAGGACACGTGGTCTCCCGTGGCTCGTTACAGAGTAATTAAATTTCATTAGATTTCTTAGCCCCAGAAGTGTTGCCTTTTACGAAAGTGAGACGTGGAAGATAAATAGTTCAGACAAGAAAAGACTTAAAACTTCTGAAATGTGGTGCAGTATAAGAATACTGTAGATTCGGTAGCGAGATCAACTAACTAACTAACTGAATCGAACTGTGGAAAAAGGAAGTTTATCGCAGAAGCTGACCAATAGCAGGGATCAATTGATAGGACACATCCGAAGACATCACGGAAAGGTCAGTTTGGTAAGGGAGTAAAGTGTAGGGGGTAACAATTATAGAGGGAAACCCAAAATCAAATACAGTAATCAGATTGATCTGTATGTAATTTGTAGTAATTATGCATTGATGGGGGCTCTTGCACTGAACAGAGCAGCGTGGAGAGCTGCACCAAACTAATCTTTTGACTGAAGACAATAACAACAATCTCCTCGCCTTCAGTACAGCTCAAGCTCTGTCTTAGGTTTGTTTTTCGTCGGTATTAGTTGTACGTTGACAGGAACAGACATCACTGTGGATAGATTTACCGATGAATAGTTGCAAATTTGCAGATGCAAACGTACTGTCATATGTTTGCCAGCGCCAATGGGAACAGCTCAGCACAAGGCCGCTCTCCGATTGCATTCACTGAACCTGTACACGAGGTGCAAATCGGCTAGCTGTTGGATAGTCTATTCCACAGGTTTTCAGTTAAAGTTCTTACACGCTTCATTCACCACTGACATATCACCACAATCAATGAAGATTTGCAAGGTGTGGAAACAGAGTCAACTGAGACACTTGAGTGGCACACTGTGGTGTTCAGCGATGAGTCTCGCTTCTGTTTATAGCTGTCAGATCGACCCCAACGTGTCCGCAGACGACCTGATGAAGCGTCACAGGAAGCGGCGGGTCTCGGCACCCACATCTCCCCAAATCCGAAAATAAGAGTATGGTGAGATACTGCTTTTTATAACAGGAATGATTTGGTTATTGTCGAAGGATGTCTCAATGCACGCCATACCCTTCATAGCCACGGTGCCAAATGACATATTCCAGCAGCATGATACAAGACCCTACACAACAGTTCACAACCAAAACGCCTTGGGGAATTGACCAACCCCTGATTGGCCCACCCTACTCGGCGATTTGTCACTCACGAAGCTTTCTGAGACGCAGTTGCTAGACGTATACTTTTATAGCAGCCTCTTGCAAGCAATCTCCATCAGATAGCAAAGTATGTATCTTAGGGATGGCATGAGATTTCTCAAGGTAACATTCGGAGGCTGTTTTCCGCAACGAATACAAGAGTACATTGGTGCCCACGGGATTTACGCCTCAAACTGACGCCGATGGTGGAGATATGATGAATGGCACAGCTCATCTTTGCTCATACTCCGCCTGCTGCATTAATCCAATTTGGAAAGCATCCTACACTCACGAAGAATACTTAAGAACTGATCCTAACGTCAGTTCTGTAAGCGGTCACCTCCATTAGGAATCCTCCGTTAAATGTTAAGTCTGACATTTATGTAGCCTACGCGTAGAATTATGCGATTGTCCCATCTTACATCTGTCCGTATAGAAACTTCTAAATACGATTATGGCTGAGTCCATAACATGGCCAACAAACAGCTCACTGTCCATCTTGAAGAAAGATAACTCAGACATAACAGAAACCCAAAATATCTAGGGGTCATGCTTGATAGAACGCTCAGTTACAATCATCATCTACCTACATCAACATCTACTACATCTACATGATTAAATTACAGTTCACAATTAAGTTTCTGACAGAGGGTTCAATACATTTCTCTACCGTTCCATTCTCGAACAGCGCGAGGGAAAAACTAACAATTAAATCTTTCCGTGGAAGCACTGATTTCTCTTATTTTATGATGGCCATCCTATGCAGGTCGGCGATAGCAAAATATTTCTCACTTTGATGACAAAGTTGGTGACTGAAATTTGATGAGAAGATCCTGCCGCAATGAAAATCGCTTTTGCTTTAATGATTGCCATCTCCATTCGCGTGTCATATTCCTGGCACTCTTTCCTCTATTTCGTGATAACACAAAACGAGCTGCCCTTCTTTGAACTTTTTTTAGTGTCCGTCGGTCATATCTGACACGGCTTCCACACCGCACAGCAATACTGCACAGGAGGGCGGATAAGTGTAGTTTAAGCAGCCTCTTTAGTAGACCTATTTCAGTTTCTAAGTGTCCTGCCAATAGAAACAGCTACCGAAATCAGAACTCCAATAAAGTCCTCTAGAAACTCCCTGGCACATCATGGGGTTAAACTAAACCAAAACTCTGTACTTCAATTCTGCGTTTTGTTTACCCTGTTGCGGAATATTGCTCACCAAAACTTGTTAATACACAGTTCAACCATACCATGCGTCTTATAACAGGTACCATTTGATCCACATCTACTTTCTGGCTACTCACACTTAACCACCTACCACCTCCACCTCTGCGGCGGGAAAATGTACTTGTTTGGGAGCACAAAAAACTACATATACTTCTAACCGCCCTGTTCACTCACACATTCCAAGCTTAAGAAAAGGTAGGCTTCGCTCCCGTCATCCACCCCTGGAAATCGTAAGATACACTATGTGACAAAAAGTATTCGAGCACCTGGCTGAAAATGACTTACAAGTTCGTGGCGCCCTCCATCGTTAATGCTGGAATTCAATATAGTGTTGGTCCACCCTTAGTCTTGATGACAGCTTCCACTCTCGCTGGCGTACGTTCATTCAGGTGCTGGAAGGTTTCTTGGCGAATGGCAGCCCATTCTTCACGAAGTGCTGCACTAAGGAGAGGAATCGATGTTGGTCAATGAAGCGTGGCACGAAGTCGGCGTTCCAAACGTGTTCTATAGGATTTAGGTCAGGACTGTGTGCAGGCCACTCCATTACAGGGATGTTATTGTCGAGTAACCACTCCGCCGCAGGCCGTGCATTATGAACAGGTGCTCGATCGTGTTGAAAGATGCAATCGCCATCCCCGAATTGCTCTTCAACAGTGGGAGGCAAGAAGATGCTTAAAACATCAATGTAGGCCTATGCTGTGATTGTGTCCCTCAAAACAACAAGGGGTGCAAGCCTCCTCCATGAAAAACACGACCACACCATAACACCACCGCCTCCGAATTTTACTGTTGGCACTACACACGCTGGCACATGATGTTCACCAGGTATCTGTCATACCCACACCTTGCCATTGGATCGCCATATTGTGTACCGTGATTCATTTCCACACAACGTTTTTTCACTACTAATCGTCCAATGTTTACGCTACTTACACAAATCGAGGAGTCGTTTTGCATTTACCGGCGTGATCTGTGGCTTATGAGAAGCTGCTAGACCATGAAATCCAAGTTTTCTCACCTCCCGCCTAATTGTCATAGTACTTGCAGTGGATTCTGATGCAGTTTGTAATTCCTGTGTTATGGTTTGGATAGAGATGTCAGCCTATTACACATTACGACCCTCTTCAACTGTGGGCGGTCTATGTTGTCAACAGACGAGGTCGGCCTTTTGTGCTGTACGTGTCCCTTCACGTTTATGCTTCACAGTCACGTCGGAAACAGTGGACCTAGGGATGTTTAGGAGCGTGGAAATCTCTCGTAGAGACGTATGACACAAGTGACACCCGATCGTCTCACCACGTTCAAAGTTGTGAGTTTCGCGGAGCGCCCCATTCTGCTCTCTCACGTTGACCAGTGACTACTGAGGTCGCTGATATAGAGTACCTGACAATAGATGGCAGCACAATGCATCTTATATGAAAAACGCATGTTTTTGGGGGTGTCCGGATACTTTCTATCAGATAGTGCAGTTAGTTGGAAACGGCTTAAATACTGATGACTGCTGGAGACACACAAGACAGATTAATGCTACGACAGAACAACTTAAAATGCCATGCGTAGCGAAGAAGCCACCTGGATTTGAATTACCACGCAAGATATAGTCGCTTCGTAACGGAATAAGAGCCAGCACTGGAATGTGTGCTGACTGTTTGCGCCACTGGAAGAAAATAACTTCACTAAGTTATCATTGTGATGCTGAAACGCAGACTGTTCGCCATGTAAGTCAGGAATGTTGTCCGAGAGCTTTTGCTGGCCATCTAGCAGAGTTCCTGGTGATGACGGAGGGATCAACAAACTATACTTGTGGCCTGGAAATTAGTTTGTAGATTGAGATAAGTGTAATATTATTTGTTTCTCATGTAGTCATACGCTAAAGAAGTAAACTGATGGCCGATCATGTAATACGAATCGTGGCAAAGTACAATATATTTGCGTCCCTATGATTGTATTACCATTAATTTTGTTAATTTCAACTGTTCTAGCCATTTGAATTACCTTTTAGTTCAGTTCTGTTTTAAGGATGAAGCCCTTGTTGACATCAAAAAATATCTGTGCTGTTTTTAAAAACTTTTTAGTTATTGCAGTTACGTTGGTAAATCTGAAGAAATCCGCAGAAGTGTATGCATAGCACTGTGTTAGAATATTTGTGTCGATAAAAGTCATGAAAGAGATTCATATGATTCTGTATTTTCCAGTGGGTATTCCTGACGCATCAGCAGTTTTCAGTCAGTATTCACTTTGCAGCTACACATCTCCTAGGGGAACCGCTGCTCTCAGTTTTTCGTAGAAATGGCAAAAGTGTAGAAAAAGTAGTTACAAGAAAGAAATCGGTTAGGCCGTTAGTGCTAATATAACTGTACCGCTCATTGTAAGCTAGATGGCAAATTAAGACTGCAGTGTACTAAACAATACGTTTTGTCGCTTATTACCTATTCGTAATCAAATGACTGTTTTGCAAATTCCATGTTTTGCTTAAAGGGTGATTCAAACTGTATTTTTCAGGTTAAAAGTTCTACTAACTTCGATTCCAGACGTATTATATTAAGGACGCCTAAAAAATAATACATTAGGGATTCTTAAGAAAGCTCATAAAAGTAAAGGAACATACATGCCTCACGAAGTAGCTGCATGCTTTAAGAAATACGAGGAAATTCCAGATTTTTCAGACGTTTTCAGAGTACGGCATTGAAGAAATCGCGATTGGTGTTTCCGTCCACTGTCTTTCGACAGAATTTGCAAATCATGAAGGATTAGTGGAGGTACGACATTTCCAACCATAACTACCCATACGCCTTTAAATTGAATATTCACTTCGTTTCTCAGACATTGTGCATCTCCAATATAGACTAAGTAGTCGTCCTTGCGGTCACAGGCATTCTCAAGACAACAACGACCTTTCCACCTCGTTGTTGTATAGACCGCCTAACTTGGAGATTCAAGAATCACTGGAAAAAACGCAGTCCGACGCTTTAATTAATTCATCTGAGACCAATAAGACTTCGTAGAAGCACACCTTCAACTCCATATTAGAGTTTCCTTGAATGATACTGAACAGATGGTGATAACATTTTCCTCGATCTCTCCGGATCAGTGCGAGTTAGGAGTCACTTCTTGGTCAAGTTTGCAATTTGGTAGGATTGTGTCTAGAGGTTCGAAACTCTTTGTAGCAACCAAACTTTATGCTTTATGTCAGCCTTCACTTGTCTACACACATGGTCCTGCAAACAAGTTTGTGACGTTTCACTATTCAGTTTCCGTAACTGAACTACCGCTTCGTATCTGTTGCCTCGTCTGCGATGGGACGTTAAATTATGGCCTACTTCTCTGGTAGAATTTTGAAACCTTCATGTGAATCAGTCTACTGTCAGGTAGTACTTATTTCTGTACGTGCGCCTCTGTTCATCCCATCGATTAACAAGCATTTATTATTTTCATATTATTTCGTATCTGTGCGTGCTATGTCAGTCCTTCAGTTGCCTTCGCTCTGTATTATTGGGTACCGTGTCAGCACTGACTCTGGGTGAACATAGCATTTTGCTACTTCACACTGCTACCTTTTTAGTCGTGAGCTTTTAAGTCGGTAATCACACTTTTACTGAAACTTCACTAATTTCCATACTGGTTTTAAGGAACACGTGGGCACAAATAATAAGACTGCTACCGGTTTACACTTAAACGGGTGAAGCACGAGACGGGAAATGTAGGACGACAGGTGAAAGTCACTCAGCCCCAAAGAGCTCTTTGCTCGGCGTACTGGAGGAGCTTGAAATATTCGCGTATTACTTAAAAATACAAAAAAAGGTGAATGAATAGAACGTGTTTCAGATGCATAGTTGTTCTGACCTTCATAAAGACATTATACACACATACCGTCACATACGGGCTAATCATCTGTACGCCTCCGCTAAGACATTTAGACTGGTCGATACAACCAGTCTACCTACAAGACTAGCCCCAACAGCGGGGCACGGTACCTGTTCCTGGCTCGCAGGTATGACGCCCACTCCTGGACAGAAGTGTCAAGAAGCGCATTCAAGACTCGAGAGTGAATTACAAAAGATTTCAGATATTTAAATTTAAAGATTCTCTTGTGTTGTAAATTTAACTTCTCATAATGTTCACAGTTTTTGTCTCTCTTTCTCTCTCTCTCTGGTCTTTTTAATTTCATTCTTTTCTGAGGCATAATGAGTGCCATTTTGATAAAGGACACTTAGAGGGAGACGCTTCAAAAATTTTTTGTTAACTTGTATCCATCCATTCCCTTATAAATCGTTCCATTTTTATTACATGTATCATAGTGACCCTTGTACACCGTATATTGCTTCTGAAAACGGTTACTATAATACCGTATATATCGTTCTATTTTAACTTATGTCTGTATTAGATTCATCAGATGTAATTACATTTAGCATGACCTTTTTTTTAGGGATGTGAAGGTGTTCTGCAGTACAATGAAGCTGATTTTAAGCGTAAAAATATCCGAATTTATGTTACAATAAAAGACACACACTGAGGTGAGAAGAACATCGGGTAGCGATTGCACATATACAGATGGCGTTAATATTGGGTGCACAAGGTACTAAAGGACAGAGCATTGGCGGAACTGTCGTATGTACTCATGTGATCGTGTGAAAAGGTTTCCGACGTGTTTATACGACGGGAATTAACAGACTTTGAACGCCGAATGGTAGGTGGAGCTGGATACACAGAGCATTCCACTTCGGAAATCGTTAATGAATTCAATATTACGAGATCCACAGTGTCGCGGGCGTGCCGAGAATACCAGATTGCAGACATTACCTCTCACAACGGACAACGCAGTGCCCAACGGCCTTCACTTAACGACCGACAGCAGCGGCGTTTGCTTACAGGTGTCAGTACTAAAAGACAAACAACACTGCGTGAAGTAATAGCCGAAATCATTGTGGAACGTACAACGAACGTATTCGTAAGGGCAATGCGGTGAAATGTGGCGCTAATGGGCTATGGCAGCAGACGTGTCTTTGCTAACAGCACGATATAGCTTGCAGCGACTCTTCTGGCTCGTGGCAATATCGGTTGGACCGCACACGACAGAAAACTGTGGCCTGATCAGACAAGTCCCAATTTCAGTTGGTAACAGCTCATGGTAGGGTTCGAGAGTGGCGCACACCCCACGAAATAATTAACCCAAGTTGTCAACGAGGCACTGTGTAAGATAGCGGTGGCTCCATAGTGGTGTGGGCACTGCTTGCATGGAATGGAGTAAGTCCTCTGGTTGTAACCTCGCACTTCCTAATCGGCCTATTCCATTGCGGTATAATTGACCGTGGTCACGTACGCCTAATGAGATTTTACAGTTAGTAAGGTTATCGTTACCGAAGAAAAATAATACTAGTTAGTTGGAGGAGATTGTACAACAGACCCTTCTGGAGGAAGAATCTATTCTAAACCTAATCTCAATACTGGCGATAAATCTGAAAAGGGTGGAAATTTAGCGAAATCGCCCCCGAACAACACAGGGGGAAAAGGATACCACGTAATATTTTAATACAAACAATACTGATAATACAAAAAAATACTGATCAGAAAAAAAAGTCGCTGGCGTGGAAACAGAAGGTTGTCACTCTTTTCCACAACACAACGGTTCACGAGAAAATAAATGAATCAGAAAGCACTGAGTTTGCAGTTACTTAATCTGAAATACTACATTTGGAAAGAAGAGTTAAATGAACTTGTTGGTTAAATATATGACTGACTGTAACTGAAACTTTGTTTCGTAAAAAATTACTTTCAGTAACTACAGCATAACGTCATGAAAAATTTGGAAAAAGCAAGCAATATACTTTTAATTTTTGAAAGATTGAATTCAATTTAGTTTAAGCAATTGAGCAACTGGTCTACTTTTAACGTAACAATAAGGTACGTACCAAGCGAGCAGAAGTCACTAGCAAAGCTAAATACAGAATAAATGAAACTGTGCACTCTTAATTTGTGCTGTATCTTTAGCTATTAATTTTGGTAGCGAAATTTTACGTTGCTTTAAGTGACTGAAGTCAGTACACAAACTGTAAATTAGTTGAGTCTCTGTTATGGAATACAAGAATGAACATTACTGAGGCAGTAAAATGTGGACTGTAGCTGATCATTAGCAAACAAACAAAACTGGCTGTATGTACAGTCCTGGAAATTGAAATAAGAACACCGTGAATTCATTGTCCCAGGAAGGGGAAACTTTATTGACACATTCCTGAGGTCAGATACATCACATGATCACACTGACAGAACCACAGGCACACAGACACAGGCAACAGAGCATGTACAATGTCGGCACTAGTACAGTGTATATCCACCTTTCGCAGCAATGCAGGCTGCTATTCTCCCATGGAGACGATCGTAGAGATGCTGGATGTAGTCCTGTGGAACGGCTTGACATGCCATTTCCACCTGGTGCCTCAGTTGGACCAGCGTTCGTGCTGGACGTGCAGACCGCGGGAGACGACGCTTCATCCAGTCCCAAACATGCTCAATGGGGAACAGATCCGGAGATCTTGCTGGCCAGGGTAGTTGACTTACACCTTCTAGAGCACGTTGGGTGGCACGGCATACATGCGGACGTGCATTGTCCTGTTGGAACAGCAAGTTCCCTTGCCGGTCTAGGAATGGTAGAACGATGGGTTCGGTGACGGTTTGGATGTACCGTGCACTATTCAGTGTCCCCTCTACGATCACCAGAGGTGTACGGCCAGTGTAGAAGATCGCTCCCCACACCATGATGCCGGGTGTTGGCCCTGTGTGCCTCGGTCGTATGCAATCCTGATTGTGGCGCTCACCTGCACGGCGCCAAACACGCATACGACCATCATTGGCACCAAGGCAGAAGCGACTCTCATCGCTGAAGACGACACGTCTCCATTCGTCCCTCCATTCACGCCTGTCGCGACACCACTGGAGGCGGGCTGCACGTTGTTGGGGCGTGAGCGGAAGACGGCCTAACGGTGTGCGGGACTGTAGCCCAGCTTCATGGAGACGGTTGCGAATGGTCCTCGCCGATACCCCAGGAGCAACAGTGTCCCTAATTTGCTGGGAAGTAGCGGTGCGGTCCCCTACGGCACTGCGTAGGATCCTACGGTCTTGGCGTGCATCCGTGCGTCGCTGCGGTCCGGTCCCAGGTCGACGGGCACGTGCACCTTCCGCCGACCACTGGCGACAACATCGATGTACTGTGGAGACCTCACGCCCCACGTGTTGAGCAATTCGGCGGTACGTCCACCCGGCCTCCCGCATGCCCACTATACGCCCTCGCTCAAAGTCCGTCAACTGCACATACGGTTCACGTCCACGCTGTCGCGGCATGCTACCAGTGTTAAAGACTGCGATGGAGCTCCGTATGCCACGGCAAACTGGCTGACACTGACGGCGGCGGTGCACAAATGCTGCGCAGCTAGCGCCATTCGACGGCCATCACCGCGGTTCCTGGTGTGTCCGCTGTGCCGTGCGTGTGATTAGTGATCATTGCTTGTACAGCCCTCTCGCAGTGTCCGGAGCAAGTATGGTGGGTCTGACGCACCGGTGTCAATGTGTTCTTTTTTCCATTTCCAGGAGTGTAGTTACTCAGTTTTCATATTTTTATGACACTCGGTGATTGTATGGAAAGGAAAGAGGCAATGCTTGGTAATAATGTCTGAGGACAATGACAACACTGGAGCCCTACAAGTTTTAACTATTGCAGGTTCTTATTCATGAAAGTTATTCGAAAATTGTTAAAGAAATGCCGCTGGGTAATGTCTCTAAAGTTTTAGTTATATTTTAGTCACTTAAGAGTCTTATGTTGTAGCTGTGCGGAGGACGAAGAATGTAGCCGACGACAATGCTGAGCTGCTATTGTTGCTGCTGCCGGTTGAGAAATGCGAGTCGTCTTCAGAGCCACGGATAGTTATGGGATAGGTAATAGTTAGAATTGTTCCTTCCTCCACCTGTCCACTCCTAGCATGCTCTCAATACTCGCGGGTTGATATACTAGGTGCGCCTGTACCGGTGCTGTTATAGCTGCACGCCGCGTCGGCGGGAGCGCCCAACAAACACTTCGGCCGCACTCTTTCATGATTCAAGCCGCTCTGCTTCCTCTCTGCTCGCAGCGCGACAGACTCTACAGATGCAAAGATGAACAACGGCACAGCCACTGCCATTTCGTCGTTGCTATCGATACATTAAAATAATGTTCCCTTGGCTATTGCCCAGCAACTTACAATATGTGCATTATAATTACAATCCATTATATACATTCACAAATAAATATGTTATTACACCCATTATATGTTGAATATAGTTTCTGTAACAAAGCGTACAGATTCAGAATTAACAGTACAGTACAGGTTATCCACGGGTATTAAACGGCGAAAAATTTTCAATGGTGCAGAAGATGTTTTATCTTCATTTTCGGCCGGCCACTCATTAAACTCCTAATTAATTATAATAATTTTGTGTGGGCACGTAATTAGCATGACAAGACTGTGTTATTATAACTCAAAACACCATAGAGTATAATAACAAAACAATAAAATTACATCTTTAAAAAAATCATTGGGTTTGACGTGAAAATTTCATATCAGTAGTGTACAAAAAAAACCGTAAGTAACGTAGTTAAAGGTATCCAAAAGAATGGATAAAATGGTAAGAAACAAGATAAGAACAATACTGGTTACAACGTGTACTTAACATAGTTTTTCGTGAATATCGTAATCAATAACAGATTGCACTTCCATTAAAATTTTATGTGTTTCTAGCAAGCATCGTGATAAAACTTATGTGTTCACAGCAAAGCTTTACACCGATTGTGCCTAAAAGGAAAACGTGGCGTTCCACACGCGTACTTACAATATTTACAAATGACGTCGCAGCGTTGCAGCAGCTGGCTGCGGCTCAGTCCAGACATGGCATTGTTGCGTGTGCCACTGCGGCGCGTTTGTTCTCTCTGTCTGTGCAGTGGCATTCCAGAACGTGCACCTGCCTTACATGCTTTGAGAACTCACTCCCGAGTAATCTTAAGGAATCCTCACGTTTCTATCACAGTGGATAGCTCAACACTGTCCATACTCACACGCATACACAGACCTGAAACTTACACATTGTCTGAGTGCATCGGTATTCACTTACGTAATACATGGTCTAAAATAATTTTTACAACATATACAGAGCTACAAATGACACATATACCAGAGTGACATTCGTACATATTGGTCATGGCTTCAGTTTGTCTTTCGTTTCAATTGCTTTCAGAACATCTAGTCTAGTCGTTACACTTTTCACAAATTCGTTTATGACCGTCTCGTCCAAGAAATAAATTTGGAATAAGTTTTGAAAACCACACTAATAATTAAGTTTTTACTGGAAATTCTTTCTCAAATTAATCAGTTCTAGACTGATACAGTTTCAGGTGAACAATGTTATGTACGCCTAATAGCCTACCAGAATTAGGAAAAGCTAAACAGTAAGCGTTAGTGTGAGGTATACTGACAATCTTAAATGGTCCTTTATAAGTGAATTTAAATTCTGAAATCTCATTATCAGTCTCTCTCGATTACTCGTTCGCTTTAACGAGAACGAGGTCACCAACTGCAAATTTAAAAAACCCCTTTCGCGTCCTGACGCCGTGTTCGCGCATCGACTTCCTTTTTCATTATCTGTCGTAAACGTTCTTTCTTCACCTCAACATCAATACTAACTTGCGGAGAGAAATCAGTTTTCTCTTCCACAAAACTCTTACACTTATGGTGTAATAAGTTTTCTCCGGAGTGAATCTTGTAGATTAGTGCGTCAAAGCATTTATAATCTTTTCAATCTTAAATGGTCCTTTATAAGGGAATTTAAATTCTGAAATCTCATTATCAGTCTCTCTCGATTACTCGTTCGCATTAACGAGAACGACGTCACCAACTGAAAATTTAGAAAACCCTTTTCGCGTCATGACGCCGTGTTCGCGCATCGACTTTCTTTTTCATTATCTGCCGTAAACGTTCTTTCTTCACCTCAACGTCAATACTAACTTGCGGAGAGAAATCAGTTCTCTGTTCCACCAAGCTCTTACACTTATGGTCTAATAGGATTTTTTCCGGAGTGAATCCTGTAAATTCGTGCGTCAAAGCATTTATAATCTTTTCAAATTTTTTTATATATTTGCTCCACGCCCGGTGATAGTGGTTACAATACGCAAAGGCACCCCATCTCACGCATATATCGTTGCGCTATATTTCTGGCCGGGAAATATGCCGAAATGCATATCACTTCAACCCCACTGCTTTCCATACCTTCATTCCGTAATCTGGAAGTAAACTGTGCCCCATTATCGGACAAAATCGCTTTTGGTTTGCTTATATGTACAAAGTAATCGTTTGCAAGTTTGTTGTAAACCGCGTTAGCTGTTGCCTTTCTTATCGGATGTAACTTATTGAACCTCTAAAAGGCTTCCGGCACTACTAACACATAGGCGAAATTACCTGAGGTCTTTGGTAGGGGGACATATAAGTCCGTACTCACAAACTCTACTACATCGTCAGGTCTTATGCTTTGCTTAGGACCCCGAATTGTGCAGCTGTTTACTTTCGCCCTCTGACACTTCTCACAAGTCTTTATCCTATCTGTGACTCTCTTTAACATGTTGTTAAAATTCACTGCTTCAATAATTTTCTCTGTACATTTCTTTGGTAGGAAATAACCGTAGGCAAAGTGATAATAGTCTACTGTTTCGGTGATGCACTTGGTGGGGCAATACACCTGCCAAGTGTCGCAGTCCCCATCTTTGCGTATATAAAAGATATTGTTGCACATTCTGCAATACTTGCTCAATTTTTCTCCGTCTCTATTCTTTAACTCATATTAAGTCTTCACTATTTTCATGAATTCGTGCTCGCTTTGATGACGATGCCTACTTTTACAAACACTCTCTACCCTCTTTCGGCCTTCTAGGTCTTGAAAGTAGTCCAATTTCAGTACACCTCCGGATTCGTTTTCCCCTAACGGGTCCTCATCCACATCAACGTCATTCCAGAAAAATCCCTGATAGCAATAGGTGATTTTTTTAATTTTTTGTTCTTGGACATTCATAATTTTTATCTGCCTGTTCTGGGTTTGTTTTTTGACCCCAACACTGTAATATTTTCATCAATTTCTTCCATTAACGAATCCTGTATCACCAGAAATTGGCTAACTGTCAAGTCAGATAAATTTTCTTCGGAAAGATGGCTGTCATCTTCAGAACTGCTCGGTGAAATGTGCTCTGTTTTTGCTTCTAATTCTTCACCCGAGCACACGTAACCCATAGCACTCTCATGTGATAGTATGATCTCAGGCCTAGCCTCGTAGATGTTATAATCTTCGTGGCTCTCAATTAATAATACCCGGTCATCATTGTAAAACACGTATTGCCCCTATTCAGAAATTTCTCCTCGGTTTTCTTTAGGACCAGTATCGTTGGAGTTGGCTCCTTCAATTACTACATTCGGACAAGCCTGCCTCATTGGTGCAGAGCTTTCTCTTTCTTCATAAACGCTAGTTTCACGTGCGTTGAGAAATGCCAAATATTGTCCGCTCACCCAATTAGCACAGCTCCGATACAATCCTCTGTAATTCTTCAGCTGGTCGTATATCCGACCAAACTGAGTTAGCCACACCTCCTCGCGTTCTGCGTTGCCCGACGTGGCAATAGAAGTTTTATGCGATATGGGCTTCTTTAATTGCGCCGGCGAATCATACTGTATTGGAGCCTCCGGTACCGTTGTCGCTTTAACAGCGGCCCCATGACCGCTGCTCTATTATCACCGTTATTACAGACAGTGATCGCTTTGTTGACTGCCCGTTCAACTTTAGTTATTGTTATCGTAGATGCGTTATTCACTCTATCTTCTTGCACATTCTCCCATCGCCTATTTATCTAGTCGGATCTGTCATAGTGACGTTGCCTAGGCTTTGTCCTGCGCCGCCAAGGACTTCCTATGCACGGTGGGCCCCAAAATGGCGGGGCTAATGGTTCCCCTGATTAAGTACGACAGGCTCGTTTCTATCCGGCTGTCGGAATTGCTGATTTTAATCATGTCTACTATCATTCTACTGAGAACCATGTACGATCCTCACTTGATACTGGCCTCCACCATTTCTACTATTATTGTTTCCACTATGACTGGTATGGTTATAGTGGTGTGAATTATTACTACCATGGTAGTGGTTACCATTATTGCCATGGTTATTGCTATTATGTTTTTGCCGTTCTGATAACTGTTGCTATTACCGTGTTTTTTTTTTTAATTTTTGCTGTTATTCTGCCAGTTATCTTCACTTTCGACCTTTTCTAAGAATGCAGTAATTGTTCTGTTGCTGTTGCCTATATAGCTCTTGGAATAATCTGGAAGCTTCTTCCACAGTTGCCACACAATCTTCGATTCCGTCCGTGGATAACGTAATTATTCCAATTTGTGGATCCTATTTTCGTAAAATTTTTTCATCGAGCCGCGCTAATCTGCGTTGTAGAGTTTTGACACTACGAAACCGCCATTCCGTCTCCTGCTTCTGCTCTGACCAATATTCTTTCAAAACCCATTCATAAATTATTGAAAGCTTATGCTCACAATATCGAGGTTTAAGCCACTTCGATTAGCCTCGCCCGGTAGAACGTCGATTACGCCATTAAGTTTTCTTTTATACGTCCACGGCCCCTTTCTCAATTTTTAATGAAACCGGTACCGTGCAATCCACCCCGTTTTTTTAAGGCGATCGAAACGCTCCTCCTTCCCTAAGATTTCAGTAATATGTGCGTGGCATGACACATAGTGCAGCTTTTCGTCTAATCTCTTTTCTGTTTCAGTTACTTTCTTAGCTATTTGGCAAGTCGTCGTCGGTAACGTTCCCATTTCCCTCTTCCTCTCATCACACACAGCCATCTGTTTCTTCATTCTACTATCTACACCTGATAATAAAGTCTGCAAATTAGTAACCCTTTCCCTATCGTCTTTCCGCGCTTATTCTACCTTTTCAATTACTTTATTTAAAGTTATGGGATCAGCAGTCTGTTCCAGATTCTGTCCGAGTTTCTCTACTTGCGTCTAAAAACTACTTTTTGTGCTTCCTATTTTTGACTGTACCTCTGTCATGTCCTGCTTAAGATAATTATTCATTACATTTATTTCTGTCTTCATTTCATCTACTTTCGTGTTAACAACACCAAATTATTGTTATCAATCTTGATTGCTTTGTCCTGATCATCCAATTTACTTAATTGTACATCAACTTTATTGTTAATTGATTTGTATTGAGTATCAATTGATTCGGATTGAGCTTTTATTGATTAAGACTGAGCACTGATTTTGCGGATCAACGTACACAACAAATCGTTTATATTTCCAGATATTACTGGTTTTGACTCTAACCATGGCTCTTTCTTAATGGTTTCCTCGTATACACCGTCAATGGATGATTTTTATTCCGAATTCCGTAGCATCTGCAAATGCCAGGAATTCCATTTTTGTCAGTTCCTGTGTTTCGGCAGTAGCGTCTGTGATGCCAGCCGCCTTTTCCTCAACAATGCCTTCCGTTGCTTGCGTTCCCCTTTGTCATACCGATTGTTCCCCGTTAAGTAGAATCAAATTATCAGCTTCATTTGTGTTCATCATGTCACCTGTTTTACTGATTAATGCAAATTTAGGAATTTTGTGGCTTATTTCCACGACTTACTATTGCCGTGAGTGAGGGCCTTATCCGTGGAGAAAGAATTTAATTCACTACTAATCTGCATAACACAAAATTCCTGCCAAGAACAGTACCAAATGGATACTGTCCTATCACAATCGTCGCCACGTGTAACCTCCCCTATTCTAATCGGCCTACTGGATTACGATGTAATTGACCGTGATTGAAGATGACTAATGAAATTTTACAGTGAGTGGGGCTATCGTTACCGAAGGAAAATAATACCGGTTAGTCGGAAAATTTGGAAATTTGTGGTAAATGGTTCAAATGACTCTGAGCACTATGGGACTTAACATCTGAGGTCATCAGTCCCCTAGAACGTAGAACTACTTAAACCTAACTACCCTAAGGACATCACACACAACCATGATCGAGGGAGGACTCGAACCTCCAACGGGGGCAGCAGCGTGGACTGTGACAAAGCGCATTAGACCACGAGGGGTTAGTCGGAGAAAAGTGTACAGCAGGCCCTTCCGAAGGAAAAATCTATTCTAAACCTAATTTAAATACTAATTATAATTTTGAAATGGGTGGAAATTTAGTGAAATCGCTCACAAACATCACAGGGGAAAAGGGTATTACCTAATATTTTAATACAAAAGATACTGATAATACAAAAAATAATGATTAGCAAAAAAGACATAGTTAAACGGTTGACAGTCCTCTAGGATAATGGATGTCCAGACTCTTAAGAAAGGTAACAGCAAAGAAAATTAATCAAATAATCACTGGCATGGCAACAGCAGGTTGTCATCCTTTTCCACAACCCTACAGTTCATGAGAAAATAAATGAATCAGAAAGCACTGAGTTTGCAGTTACTTAATCTGAAATGCTACGTTTTGAAAGTAAAGTCAGATGAAATTGCTAGTTAAATAAATGACTGACTCTAACTGAAACTTTGTTTCGTAAAAAATGACTTTCAATAACCTCAGCATAACGTAATGCAAAATATGGAAAAAACAAGCAATTTACTTTTAATTATTAAAAGACTGAATTGAACTTACTTTAAGCAAATGAGCAACTGATTTAATTTTAACATAACGATGGTCATTAGCAGACAAACAAACTTGGCTGTAAGTAGTTAATCAATTTTCATATTTTTACGACACATGGTGAGTGCATGGAAAGAAAAGGGACCCTGCTTGGCAATAATGTCTGAGGGCAATGACAACTCAGGAGCCCTGCAAGTTTTACCTATTGCAGGTTATTATTATTCATGAAAGTTATTCGAAAATTGTGAAAGAATTCTCATTCGAAAATTGTGAAAGAAATGTAGCTGGGTAATGCCTCTATAACAGTAATTATATTTTAGTTAGTTAACAGTCTTATTATGTTGTAACAGTGCGGAGTACGAAGACAATGTTGCGCTGCTACTATTACTGCTGCTGGTTGAGAACCACGAGTCGTCTCCAGAGCCACGAATAATTATGGGACAGTATATAGTTAGAATTGCAGCTTCCTCCGCCTGTCCACTCTTACCGTGCTCCGAATACTCCGGGTTAACGAATAACGTGTGCCTACACTGGCGCGATCATAACTGCACACTGCGTCTGCGGAGGCGCCCAACAAACACTTCCGCACTCTTTCATGACTCAAGTTGCTCTCCTTCCTCTCTGCTCGCAGCGGACAGGGTCTCTCCATACGCAAAGATAAGCAACGGTACAGCTACTGCCATGTCGTTGTTTCTATCGATACATGAAAATAAAGTTCCATTGAATATTACCGAGCAATTTACAATATTTACCTTTTAATTTCAATCAATTATATAAATTCAGTAATAAGTAGACTATTACATCGATTACATGTTAAATACAGTTTCTGTAATAAAGTTTAGAGATTCAGAATTAGCAGTGCAGTAGAGGTTATCGACGAGTATTAAACGGCGAAAAATTCTGAATGGTGCAGAAGGTCAGTAGTATCGGAAATTGAGTCAGCCTTTATGCAAAACACCTTGTTATACGTTTATTTCTTTAGTCTCCCAAACTAGTTTCGGCGACAAATGTCGCCATCATCAGTGGGGATTTTCTAATCTATAACATGCAGTAAAATAGCATGGTTATACAAACACAGTAGCACATTATTACATTTTTTCTATTCGTTTATTGAAATATAATTTTCTACGGATACTTTCATACTACCTTATTTATTGTATGTTACAGCATGTTTTAAGCAATCATTGTCGCTGTTTGCGACGTATTTTCTGTGCGCTTTTTTTCTGTTGCCGTTTTTTACTTGGCGAACATCATGTCATCTGCAACCATGTGAGCGGCTGTCAGTAAGCAAAATACTAAGAGGTGAACTTCGTATGTCAGCAATATGTACTTGGGGTTGCGGTAGTGTTGTGGAAACCAGTTATTTGGTGTGTACTGTGCTGTTACTTAGCAATTCGTGTACTCACGTTCGTTGGATGGTATGTAGCTGCTCCTATGTGGCGAGAAAGGCTATGAAAAACTGTAGCGCGAATTACGACGACTTCTGTTCACTATTTCTCTGTGTGTGATGTTGAATTGGTTCTTTTGCGTGTGTGTGCTTTCTGTTCTGTTCCCTTGGTCAGTTCTCTCAGACCGGTAAAGAGTGTGTTGTTTCAAAGTGTTGTGTTTTCGTTTATTACATTTTTCTCTTCGACCATTGCCTTTTGTATGTAGTAATTTTCTTCTATTGTTAGTTGTCGGTATAGACTGTTGCTGTTTCTCAGAATGTGTGGATCGTTTTCAATATTAGTGGCGTTATGGTTTTTGTTCATCAGATGTTCTGCAAAAGTTGAATATGTGCTGTCACTCTTTAGAGCTCTCATGTGCTCTGTGTAGCTCTTTCGGAAGTTTCTGCTTGTTTGTATTGGGCCTGACAGGAGTTGCAGTGATTTCATATATTCCAGCGTTGCTGAATTTGTCTGAGAAGGTCTGCAGAAGGTGTTTTATCTGCATTTTCAGTCTAACATGTTCCAGCTTAACAGATCATTGACCATTCGCAGTCATTCTAGGACTTCATGTTGCGAAACAGCGATGGAATGTTTGTGGATGACAATGTGTCATGTCACCGGGCCACAGTTGTTCGCTATTGGTTTGAAGAACGTTCTGGACAATTCGAACTAATGTTTGGGCCATCCAGATCGCCCGACATGAATCCCATCGAACATTTGTGGTACATAATCGAGATGTCAGTTCGCACACCAAATCCTGCACCGGCAACACTTTCGCAATTATGGACGGCTATAGAGGCAGCGTGGCTCAGTATTTCTGCAGGATGACTTCCAACGACTTGTTGTGTACATGCCACGTGGAGCTGCTGCACTACACCAAGCAAAAGGAGGTCCGACACGATATTAGGAGGTACCCCATCTCTTTTGTCACCTCAATGTAGGTGAATAATGTGACTAGTTAATTACTGATGAATGGTCGATCTGTTTTTGTTATTTTATGTTCTTTCTTTCATTCTGATTTAACATCATATCAGTCATCAGGTGTTTAAGACGACAATGTTACTTGATATATTTTTGGACAGGAAATGTAAATGACAATATTTTCCAAAACTACCGTCTGTTAACGGAAGTACGTACATTTCGATTTTCTTCTGTTGTTTGGTAGCTGAGATGTTTCCGAGTTTTTGTAACGTTCTTCCACAGAGTGAAGAAGTCTGTGATCATCAACGTTGGTCTTTTTTGTTCAGGCACAATGGTTTCAATTAATCTGACACAGCAAAGATTTCACATAAGTGAGAAGTTTTACAGTTTTGACAATACGAGTATATTTGTACTCAACTCTTTCAAAGACAGTCTTGTCCTAAAACTGAGGCAATGTAATCATATTACTTCTTTTTCATGCACATTATTATTCACTCGTAATTGTTATTGTAACGCTACAATCGTGTAATAAAATATTGCCACCATTTACTTTTTGCTTTAAAAGCTGGACGACAGTCTTCACAAGGCGTTGATATTTGTAAATATTTTATCCGTTAACAATACCTAAAGGTAACTGCATCATCTCCGAAAAGTCTGAGTTTGCTGTTAATTAATGTATGACATGCGCGGAATGACACCATACCTTTTTACTGGTCACATACGGAGTTACTTCTTTGTTTGTGGAAGACTCTCGATCCGGATTCACGTGCTGGGTTCTGTCTGTGAAGAAGGTTCTAATTGAGTCGCTAAGTTGACTGTGTGTTCCATACAAACTTATTTTCTTTGGTAGGCGTCGATATGATTCTTAGTCACGTTACGTCCATAGATACCGTTAAAAAACTGTTTTCATCACGCCATGTCTTAAGGTGTAAATTCACAGTTACCTTCTCCAAACGTACCTAATTTGTAGTGATATGTCGACGTACAGATGCTAATACCATTTTACTACACTTGACACTGTCAGTATTTTAATTTTCAACAAATGCATGAAACTATTTTCCTGAAAACCTCCGTCATCTCTGAAACGAAACTGATCTTGTGAAATAGTTGTTTTCTTCTTTTTAACATGCTTCTATAGAGAACTTTCAAACACATGAAGTAAGATGGAATATAATCCTCTGAATGTTTCAGTAGAGAAGTTTATTTTAAGTTTTTATATGCTCATGCAAACAAAGCATTTATTGACATGTGTACTGCGTAACATAATTCAGAAGAATAAAAAACCTTATTATAACAGTACTCCCACGGCTCTCAAGAATGCTGTGAATCACAAAGTGAATGAGATAAACTCTACGTGTTTACCACAGTTACTAACTACTTAAGGACGCGAAACCTATGATACTAGACGGCTTGCCACTCGGCGAAATGTGATTGAAATCAACAGGTGGTGTGACATTTCACAATTTCCTACGACAGGTTACATAACAGCACACATTTTTCCGCTGCACAAGTTTTCGATAAGCGTTACTTCCTGACAATTGTGACATTACAAAAGTGACAGTTACCTGTTTGTCGAGTTCTAGCGAGCTTTGTCGAACACGGAGCATCAATTAGGTAGGACATCTAAGCAACCCTGATTACATCACGCTCCGTCATGTAGTTAATTAACGTCAGGTACTGAGTGTAAGAAGGCATATACACAGTGCTAACACACTCCTGCTTTTAAAACGGCTACGTTTGTCATGCTCACGAAGCAGTTGATTATCAGATATTCAAAATTTGAAATACAGCTGTAGTTGAGACAGGTAGCAAACGGCAGTCTCCTTAATCTAGTCTTTCTTTAAAGTTTCAGAGAAAATACCCACGCTAAACTTTGTTTCACATGATCTTACCAAACGGAGAGGAAAAAAGTCGTTCTTTATTGTGAAGAAACATGAACTTGTTCCCATTTAAATCGATGTGTTTGTGGCTGTTAACAGACGTTAAATGGTGTAACTCAAGGTGTAACTTAAGCAGCAAGCGTCCAATAGGCACTTGAAAATCAAACATACCCAGAATTTCTAATAATAAGATGCTAAAAGTTCAAGAAAATCGTCATTGACATAATATGACTAACCTCCACATTTTAATGAGTTTTCAGCAAATCTTCCTCCTTAGTGAAAAATAAAACACTTTACACACTTGTTTTTTAATTTATTTATTACTGTGTTATTTTGACAACTGTTGTATGATGTGAAGAAAATAGTGATTGCTGCTAATTCCTAGACAATGTTTAAAACTATTAATCGGTAATCTTTAGATTATTATAATGTGTTTTCCATTTCAGGTGACGAGACATTTTTGTTCGGGTTAAATATTTTGTTATCATTATAATCACTACGAATCCTTCGTCGATGAAGAGCCGTGAAGCGCTTGTCTTAAATGATACACTGAATAACACTTGCGTTTGCGCATTGAGTAGGCACTGTTTAAAACAGTTCTATAGAACGACACTGCAGCTGATTTACGCCGACGCGAACTGCGAAACAGCTGATGTTGGTAAAGAGCGCGATTTAAGTCGTTGTACGGTATGTCGATAGTTTCTAACCTACTTACATACGATTCATTCGAGCGTCTGCTATCTGCTGTGCACTTTCAGTTTCATAAGTAAACTAATGAAGCATGCTTCACTTTAAAAAAAATGCAAGTACAGAGATTTTACGTTCCATTCACAAATAGGTCAGTTTAGCACACTGGACTCACATTCGGGAGGACGACGGTTCAAACCCGCGTCCGGCCGTCCTGATTTAGGGGTTCCGTTATTTCCCTAAATCGCCTCAGGCAAATGCCGGGATGGTTCTTTTGAAAGAGCACGGCCATCTTTCTTCCCCATCCTTCCCTAATCCGATGGGACCGATAACTTAGCTGTTTGGTGTCCTCCTCCGAATCAACCAACCAACCGAATAGGTCATTACAGACAGATCTTAATCTCTGACTGGAGAAGAACTGGTAGCGAAATTGGTTGTGTTCTTTTCGAAGCAAACATTCGAGCACTTACCTTCTATTTCTTTATCACTGCATCACCTCGCTCGGTTCCTAGATTTAACAAAGAAACTCAACTTATGATCATCTGCATTATTCCTGATCCTGGTAACGCAGAATTACATTTTTCAGGAAAATAGCTTGTTATCCTTTAGCTCTACTAACGATACAAATTCCTTATTGAAAATTCATTTATGAAATAGAAGGATTTTTCTGACTGAAAGAATCTCACTTTGATATTCGATTTTGCTCTGCCACTCGTCAGACATAATTCATTATTAAGTAAACGATTTTTTGTGGTTACATAGTGCACACGTATCATTTATCTTACGTAATTTTATTTCTGTATATTGTTATGCACTTTTAATTACAATGATTCGTTTATGACGAATTTCTTTGTCACATATTTACATTTCCTCCAGTTCAAATTCTTTTCAGTATGCGCGCCTAACTATTTTTGAATAAGTCGCCGTAACTATAGACTTCTTTCCGTGGAAGATGCTTTGCCATGGTATTCCATGTATTTATTGTACAGAAGTAACGTTTTATGTTTCTTATTAATTGCACGACAGTCGATGTACAGATAAATTGTTTATGATTCTTCGAAAGTCTTAACTGACACTTATCTTCTTTTCCTGTCTGTCTAAGTGAAGAATTGCATCTTGTGTATTATCTTCAGAAGTATTCATCCCTGCGTCATATATGTTAAAAGAAAAGTCATTCACACATAAAAGGAATGGATCCACGAATTAACATTATGTCAATCCATTCGCGATATATTCCATGCCGAAATATTATCTGTCCTTTTCCATTGATTGAATTATTTAGCACCAAATAACGTGAGACAACATTCCACACCGGTTCCATGGCAGTTGTCGTACACTCTTCTGTTTAACAGTCTGAAGACACAGACAGTTCACAGCCACATCACCAAGAGTCCACTTGGACTGTTTTAGAGGGATTGACTAGTCCCAGTTCGAAGTCACTGAGATCTTCTGATCGACCAATTCTGTCGTTACCGCTTTTCTACTGACAAAACAGTAATACTTGCCTCCTTATATACTAGTGGTTCTGCCCCTAGCGTCATCTAGTGGTCCATTCTGCATTGCATAGGGGTGTCCATATACTTTTGATCGTGTAGTTTATAAATAAGAGGGATAGGGATGACTCTTCGTTGCAGCAGTTTAAGGTAATTCTGCCCAGGTCGAGCTTTTTACTTTATACGTGAATGTGGCGATATGGCAATCTGGACTGACTGAAGAACGTGTAGGTGAGATTGTATGAGTCAGTACATAGGATATTATTTCTTCGTGTAAAAAAATTATCTCCGTTATGTATCTCCGTAAATTGTTACAGCTGAGTGATAGAAACTGACTCTTATTTTGCCTTACCATTGTATAAGTAACTTTCAAAGTTCTTGTTAATGAGCGTTCTACACAGCTGAATATACTCTTGCATAATTGTAAATAACAGCCAAAAATTTTTATATTCGTTCGCTGAAGGATGCAGAGAATAGTAAAGAGCTACTGGTTGAGTCTCGTCTCTCAGTTTTGGGTTTCTTAGCAAAATTATGGGCCGATGGCCCTGGTTAAAGAAGCGAAAAACCCAAGGAGGAATTGTAGCAAAAAGTACCAATACCTCGTTATCGTTTGTGAATATCCGCAGGTATCATGCCACAAAACTGATTAATTAATCCTTTCATCTATTCTTTCTTTGTTTTCATTATGTGATTTTAACGTTCCGTTGATGAAGAGGTCATCAGGGAAAAAGAAAGGTTCTTTATATGAGTGGGATATGGAGACGAAGTGAATTGTAATTTTGTTTTGGTAATTGTTCTGGCATTCACCTGAAGTGAATCAAGTGCATCTCGGTATTCCCAAATTCTGCCGGTATTCAATCACATCTTCGCCCGAATATGAGGTCAGCGATTCTTCTCCAGCTCACTCTGTCGATCTAAATTTGAACGGAGAATCATTCGTTCCCAGCCAGTAGTCGAAGTCATCGCAGCTCATGCCCTGAGAAAATGTTCTGTAGGAGTCTTGCTAACGAGCATACTTTCTGTATTCATAATAATCCTCTTATACTGAACTGTATCGTACTGGATATAAAATACCGGAAAATATATTGTTTATTACGGAGACGTAAGAGGGCTCTATAATGAGGTCGCTAAAGCACGTGACTGCAGTGGTCCCTGTATCCGAAACAGTCATTTATAATTCTAGCGGTATGAGAAGGATCTCCAGTATTTGACTTGCAGTCCGCGTTTGCTATGGATGGCTGAAGTACAGTAGGATGCAATAAGCAGAAATAGCATAAAAGGCTAAGTTGTGAAATCAGTAGCTGAACTTAATAAAAAAGGCAATATTCAGTGACAGAAGACCACACAAGATCTCAAAAAGATGAAGTAGCGAAATTAATATTGCGTATAAAATATCTAATACAGGAAAATTGAGAGAAGAATATAATAAGACAGTCATTAAGTATCATACCAAAGAAATAAAATAGAAAGGAGTGCAAAAATTACAGAAATATAAATACTGTATCTTATGCTGCCAAATACGTCACTCTTATAATAATAGGAAGAACAGGGAACAAGAGACTTGTGGATGAATCACAAATTATTCTCTGTGATTGTTCCTTAGTGAGGAACCACAAAACTATCAAACATCAAGTCATTAAATAACCGGGTAAAAAAGAACGTAGCTGATGTAAGTGAGTAGGTGATCTCGAAGATCTAATTGTAAATACAGCGCTGCAGGCGAAATAAATCCGGTGGAGCTCTACCCCTGGCTAGTCATCAGTGTTAGCCCTCGTGACATGCTACTGGCGGCGCCAGTGGTGAAGCTTTGCTTTCTCGTAGGTGGTGCCCTCAAGGCGGTATAGAATGTATCCTAGTCTACGAGGAGGCTAAATACCATAGTCATTTCACCAGCACATAGCAGTCTGCATAATGCCCGGCTCGTCGTTTGATAGCTGTCACCGGTATCCCCGCCAGGTAGTTACATACAGAATGTTTGCAAGATTTTTGTCTAAATAATGTGGAATTAGACAGTTTCCAGGCTATGTATACATGATGCGTTTTTTGGATGTACACGGGCCACTTACATCTCGCAAGCTGGCTTAAATTTAATAAAAATGAACGTATTAGTCTTTAACGATCATACACTTAAATTAAGTATCAGATACACATCAGTCAACATATAAACCCAAAAATTTGGAACATTTTACCGTATTATTGACTGCTTGTCATGTGCTACATTAATTGTTAGTATTTTCTACGTCTTGATCAGAGCTGAATCTACTGTTCCTATATTTTTCAAAGCTAAGGAAGGCTCGATTTTCAGACAACCACATAATAATTCTTTCGAAAACTACACTCCTGGAAATGGAAAAAAGAACACATTGACACCGGTGTGTCAGACCCACCACACTTGCTCCGGACACTGCGACAGGCTGTACAAGCAATGATCACACGCACGGCACAGCGGACACACCAGGAACCGCGCTGTTGGCCGTCGAATGGCGCTAGCTGCGCAGCATTTGTGCACCGCCGCCGTCAGTGTCAGCCAGTTTGCCGTGACATACGGAGCTCCATCGCAGTCTTTAACACTGGTAGCATGCCGCGACAGCGTGGACGTGAACCGTATGTGCAGTTGACGGACTTTGAGCGAGGGCGTATAGTGGGCATGTGGGAGGCCGGGTGGACGTACCGCCGAATGGCTCAACACGTGGGGCGTGAGATCTCCACAGTACATCGATGTTGTCGCCAGTGGTCGGCGGAAGGTGCACGTGCCCGTCGACCTGGGACCGGACCGCAGCGACGCACGGATGCACGCCAAGACCGTAGGATCCTACGCAGTGCCGTAGGGGACCGCACCGCCACTTCCCAGCAAATTAGGGACACTGTTGCTCCTGGGGTATCGGCGAGGACCATTCGCAACCGTCTCCATGAAGCTGGGCTACGGTCCCGCACACCGTTAGGCCGTCTTCCGCTCACGCCCCAACATCGTGCAGCCCGCCTCCAGTGGTGTCGCGACAGGCGTGAATGGAGGAACGAATGGAGACTTGTCGTCTTCAGCGACGAGAGTCGCTTCTGCCTTGGTGCCAATGATGGTCGTATGCGTGTTTGGCGCCGTGCAGGTGAGCGCCACAATCAGGACTGCATACGACCGAGGCACACAGGGCCATCACCCGGCATCATGGTGTGGGGAGTGATCTCCTACACTGGCCGTACACCTCTGGTGATCGTCGAGGGGACACTGAATAGTGCACTGTACATCCAAACCGTCATCGAACCCATCGTTCTACCATTCCTAGACCGGCAAGGGAACTTGCTGTTCCAACAGGACAATGAACGTCCGCATGTATCCTGTACCACCCAATGTGCTCTAGAAGGTGTAAGTCAACTACCCTGGCCAACAAGATCTCCGGATCTGTCCCCCAATTGAGCATGTTTGGGAATGGATGAAGCGTCGTCTCACGCGGTCTGCACGTCCAGCACGAACGCTGGTCCAACTGAGGTGCCAGGTGGAAATGGCCTGGCAAGCCGTTCCACAGGACTACATCCAGCATCTCTACGATCGTCTCCATGAGAGAATAGCAGCCTGCATTGCTGCGAAAGGTGGATATACACTGTACTAGTGCCGACATTGTGCATGCTCTGTTGCCTGTGTCTATGTGCCTGTGGTTCTGTCAGTGTGATCATGTGATGTATCTGACCCCAGGAATGTGTCAATAAAGTTTCCCCTTCCTGGGACAATGAATTCACGGTGTTCTTATTTCAATTTCCAGGAGTGTATATCAACAATTTCCTCTGTTTTTTTCTCTCTAATAGCATTAGATACAACGCTTGTGTTGTCTTCAAAAGTCCTAACTCTGTTTAATGCATACTAAATGGAAGGTCATACATAAGAAAAAAGAGCGAGAGCAAAATTGAATCCTATGGAAATCCATTCGTGGTTTCTCGTTAGTGAGTAAAATTTTCTTTCTTTCAGGTATAGTTTGAATTATTTTGCACAGCCTTAAAAATTATTTTTGTTGATTATGATTCAAACAGGTTGCATATAAAATCATCAGTTATATAAATTTAGGCTTTTCTGAGAGAGTATTGTGAGCCATGAAATAAAAAGCCCTGGAAAGATTACAGAAAAATAGCAGCTGGCAATATTGTGTTATTCGATGTCCATAACAGTCGCAGGGTGAATGTATAAATGCCCTTCACAGTCGAACAAGCTTACTGGATCCCAAATCGTGTCGTGTTAAGTAAATGGTTTCGACTTAAAAGTGACAGTATTCTTCAGTAAAGTACTTCCTCAAATATTTGTTACCAGTAAGAAATTGTGTAGATAATTTTTTAGATCCCTTCCGTCAAGGTCATTTAGTACACGTTTCAAAATACAACACAGAATTCGGGGAGCATTCTGACCAAACTGATCGACAGAGATATTTAGTTTCCAAGGTGTAGTGAGCAAATCCTAGAACTTACAGTTAAAGGATTGTGAAATAATTGCTAGTTTTTGAACAGAAGAATTACAGACAAGCTGTGAACCAGATATCTTTCATTTAGAACGTTGCGTAATAAGGCCCCTGTTCAAGGCTTGACTTCCCTTCATCTCATAACAGTTGCCGGCCGAGGTGGCAGAGAGGTTCTAGGCTCTATAATCTGGAACCGCGTGACCGCTACGGTCGCAGATTGGAATCCTGCCTCGGGCATGGATGTATGTGATGTCCTTAGGTTAGTTAGGTTTAAGTAGTTCTAAGTCTACGGGACTGATGACCTCAGATGTTAAGTCCCATAGTGCTTAGAGCCATTTGAACCTTTTTTTTTTTATTTCGTCTATTGCAGGGGCCTTGTTTCGACACAGATCTTTCACTGCTCTGTCAAATTCTTTTCGCAATATTATATGTCCCATTTCACGTTCACATGCTTCCTGTTCTGTTGCTATGATACTGTCTTCAATTTCGTTTCGATTGTGGAGAATCTCTAAATATTCCTTCCACATTTTAGATTTCACTTCTTCGCTTATCTCTGGTTTGCAATCTGGGTTCTTGATGTTTATACCGTTGCTCTTCTTTTCTTCCAACGTCTCTTTGATCTTTCTATTGCCGGTATCAATATTATTCCTAATTTAAGCGCCTCTACAGCCTTGCATTTATTCTCTAGCCATTCCTGACTAGCCATTTTGCAGTTCTTGCAAGTCTCATTCTTTAAATGCCTGTTATTCTCTTTCGCTTGCTTCATTTGCTGCATTTTCATGTTTTCTGTTTTTGTCACTTAAATTGAACATATTCTGTATTGTCCAGAGATTTTTACTGGACCTTGTCGTTTTGCTTCTTTGGTCATCTGCTACCTAAAGTATTTCATCCCTCAAAGCTACGCATTCGTCTTTTATTGTATTCCTTTCGCCTGTTATATTTAAATGTTACGTATGCTCTCTCCGAAATTCTCAATACTCTTTGTTTCCTTCATCTTACACAGCTCCCATCTCCTTAATCCCCTACCTTTTTGTGATTTACTGAATTTTAATTTTCAGATCGTCGGTCTCCACGTCTGCCATTGGAGATGTCTTACAGTTTAAAATTTGATTTCTAATTCTCTGCCTTACCATTATATTATCAACCCGAAACGTTTCTGTGTGTCCATCTCTCTTCTACGCATACAGCGTTCTTACATGACTCGTAAACAGTGTGTTAACAATGATCAGATTATGCTCTGTGCAATATTCTACGAGGCAGAGTCCTCTTTCAACCCTTCCTTCTTGCCCATGCTTCCTACTATTTAACCTTTTCCTCCTCATCCTACTGTCAAATTCTAGTCCCCCATCACAATTAAATTTTACTTTGTCTGAATAATGTCTTTTATCTCATCATTTGCTATTTCAATCTCGTCATCTTGTGGAGAGCTAGTTGGCATATAAACTTGTGCTGCTATGGAGGATTTTGACTTGGTGTCAAATTCGGCTACAGTAATGCGTGCGCAACGATGTTCCTACACTGCCGGAAAAAATAGTACATCTGGAAATATTACGTCGATTTTGATCCATTGAGGGCATACGCTACCTGGGGGATAGTAGGTATACTGGTAACGATTTCAACGTCGTCCGTCAACAGATGGCGTTGTGCCGTAACTACCAGAGCTCAGACTGTGTCTACCCTTTAATAGGGAATGCTCTCAGCCAGAAGGCTCAATGTGGTGCAGACGTGTGAAGCAAGCAGGCAACCATGGAACGGAGAAGCACTCGTACTTCCTACAGCCGACGCAGCGAGTTTGAAAGGAGTCAAATTGTAGTCTTCCGAGTGGCGGGATGGTTCTTTCAGAGAATTGCCACACAAGTAGGACGTGCTGCGTCAGTTGTTCAATGCTACTTGTATCAGTGGTCACGTGAACATTTTCACACCCACAGATGGGGTTCTGGACGTCCATGCAGCACAGACGCCCGCCAGGATTGTAGTATTATAAGGGCTGCAGCACAGCTATCACAGCACAGATAATAGGACTTGTGAGCGCAGATGTGTCAACATGGAGCGTTGCGAACCGGTTATTAGCAGTGGCACTATGGGAATGCACTCTTCTAGCCCATCTCCCACTCGCGCCACATCGACGTGCACGGCTCGACTGGTTCATTTGGAAGATGGAATGGCGTGCCATGAGTAGTAGGGTAACCTGCGTTCTGCGCCACTTTTGATTTAAAATTGATATCTCTGCTTGTTCCCGGCATGAATACCGTACCGTTCTGCTGCTTACAGTACGCTGAGTGTACCATACAGCTTGCAATACACAAAAAACACATGGCACGTGATCAGGGGTACGTTCATCCGTCAGCGCCATCTATCGTGGCAATGATGCATTTTTGGACACATGTTCATACGCCCTTCGTCCTTCATTACCGGTCAGGAATCCGCCAAAACAGTTGTCGGTTTTATTAATGTTCACTCTGTATGTACAGGGTGAATCACCTAAAACTTGCACCACAACACAAATACTGTGGAAATGGAAAGTCCTTCTGATGTATGGTTTTCACAGAATGGATTGGTAGTCATGGGCTTGTATTGTTAAGTTTTTATTACTTGTATAATGGAATTGTACAGATACAAAATACGCTGAACGTCGTAAAATTCCAATTATAAAACTAAAAGGAACTCTGCGCGAACAGGCCATGAAGGCCCAATGGAACCGACGGTGTCATCCTCAACCCGCAGGCGTCACTGGAGGCTGGTATGGAGAGGCATGTGGTCAGCACACCTCTCTTCCAGCCGTATGTCAGTTTACGAGACCGGAGCCGCTACTTCTCAGTTAACTAACTCCTCAGTTTGCCTCACATGGGCTGAGTGCACCCCGCTTGCCAATAGCGCTCGGCAGACCAGTTGGTCACCCATCCATCTGTTAGCCCAGCCCGGCAGCGCTTAACTTCGGTGATCTGACGCGAATAGGTGTTACCACTGCAGCAAGGTCGTTGACACGGTTCTAATTATGTACAACACAAATAAACAAAAAACAAGAGGAGACGTCTGCTCCTAGTTTCTATCTCACACATTCATTTACGGTTCTTTCCCTATGAATGCTACTAATACTATCGGAAATCCTACGGTTAACTATGTCATTTATGTACTGCATCAAAACAACCTAACCTTAATTTTGCTACAGCCGAGCTTTGTTATAACCTAAATCGTGCTGGCCTCACGAAGACTTCAACCCAGCTCCTCCAGAAACGAGTTCGATGTCTTAATCACTGTGCCGCGTCGCTCGGTACATGAGATCCATGTACCACGAGGAAGGTACTGTGAATCGAGAGCAGGTGACACCGTTGTATTCTTTACAACCAATCCTCTCAACAATGATGTAACAGTAAATTGACAGAACTCTAGGCGTGTTTAGAAGAACCAACGGTAAAACAACACTCTTTAAAACGACAGGTTGGAGAGAGCAATGTCCTCTGACTGGAGGAGCACCTATGCAGAAAGGAGCAGGAGCCCAGAAGCAGGGAATCCGATTCCATCTTGATTTCTCAGGTCGGATGAGGAGATGTTCACAAACCTGAACGGAACGAGAGGAGATTACAGTATAATATTTCATTAACATCGAGGTCATTAGACATCAAGTATAAGCTCAGTGTGACAATGATAGAGTAAGAAATGTAATTTGGTTCTGCGGAATTCACCAACCGAGAATCTCCTTGAAGTCACTTACATGAATCACGAAAACATAAAGCAGGGCAGCTGGTCGGAGATTGAAATCCTACTTTTGCGAAATGTAAGTCCTGTCTTTTGACTGCTATGCTTGGTCGCTGCCTCAGACTTCAACAGTTCATTATGGTGCCAGTATTGCCGTTACATTACACTCAACCTTCGACCAAGTAAGTATTTAGATATTAGTTAGAGCTGGACAAGAAAGTCCGCTCTTTCTACAGATGTTTGTCCCACTAGTGTACAATATAGTTTTTGGGTGAAGTACCACAGGTGAAATAGCTGTAGTAACAACTGTCTTCAAAACGATGTCGATGATTCCTTTTCACTGGGACAGTGGTATAAGACAAAGCAATGGGGAGCAACAGCAACAAATAATTTTCTCAGCGTAAAATTCGTATGTAATGGCAAAACAGTTTTCGCCAACAGCAAATACATTTTTTCGTGTCAGTGCCAGTATTCTATGCTGTGACAACACATTCATGCAGGGAACTGGTTGCAACTAAGAGGAACAGTAACCTGTGATACGAAACAAATCGTTTTATTGGCCACAAAACCAGTTTTTCTATAACACTATATCACTCATCTGGTAAAGAAAGCTAATATGCTTGTTCACTTATAAGGTTTTCCTCACGTTGATGAATCTTGTACTGTTTGCGTTGTACATATAAAAGTAATTAACTCCAGTGTCTCTGAGCCATGTTTACAGCAGCCCGCGGATGGGGATAGCTTGTTTTAAAAATTTATCTGACGATGTAGCCTACCACATTCATCGTTGTACAAGGTAACTCGTGTAACTGCTAGAAATAAAATGTTTTATTGGAAATGATGTACATTAAAACTAGAAACATTTAAGATTTAAGACTGAGTTCTTTCTTTCGAATTTCCTTTCGGTCTTGTTTAACAGTAACTCAATTTCACTCAAGTTTGACTTGCTAATGCTGTCACATAGAATTACTATAATAAATTACAGTGACGGAACCAACCCCTCATCCTCATCAGATAAAGACTAATTTTTTTAAATGCCACATTATTTATTTCGCTATACTTCATTCACCAGCAGTTGTTAGAACACATTGCACGATTATTTTGAATGTTATCGGTAATACAGTAGCAGCCAAGTACTGTTATTTATTATTCTTATAACTTACCTCCGTCAATAAATTATGATGTAGACTGTCAAAGAAGTAGTTAAATGAAACCTCCCAGATACTAGCAACATTCGGTGATTGCATAAAACATTAATAAAGCGTTCTGTGAGAGTGTGTCATGAATTACTCTCGTCAGAATAAGTACTTCCCGGTCTATATGTAAGGTTGGGATTAGTAATTATCAATTTTTAAACGTTTTTAGACGGGCATAAACGAAACGATAGGAAATAGATCACTACCTTGGTGATGATTTCAGAACATCGCAAGCGTTATTTGTAAGCAGATATAATTCAAGTTTTCTCTCTGTTTAAGAATTTTAACTATTAACCAGCGTGAAATTTTTACCCGAGGAAAAGGTCATGAGTAGCTTGACATGTCTGTAATAATTGGTAATACACCCAACTTTCGAGATGAGTTTACCTTTAATACTGACGGGTTTACTATTGTAAACAAAAGTTGGTCCTGTACGAGGTGCCCAGCTCGTCATTAGGTCACTTCTGCCTGATATAATATTCACATTATGTCAATGTTAATGTTTTGTAAGAGAGATGTCATCACAGCATGTTATACAGACGGTTTTAAATTCTTAAAAATATTTTATGAATTGTAAGTAATAAAGAAATAACTGATGGAGATATGAAGACAACTGCCATCGAGATGAATGTCACCCATCACCCCCAAATAAACCTCGTTCAGCTCCTGCAACTAAACCTGTACCGTAGTCCTTACACTCAGGAGACATTCGCCCAGGAATATACCATTACTTGAGTACTAAGAGTGGAACGTGATGAACGCTCATGTACGACATCTGACGGACATCAATAGTTTCCTCGTAATGTTACGAAACACGCAGAGACTTCCACTTCAGTTTTAACATTAAATAACACTGGTAACAGACGGTTTTTTCACTGTGTTGACATGTTCATCGTATTTACTCTAATGCGATTAAAACCAAAACTAGCGAATAAATTTCATGAAAAATGAAATTCTGTACCGAGACGGAAGGTCGAAGTTCACCTCAGCGCCATAGCTTCCGCTTTAAACACTTTACTTAAGAAGGAAGAACGATTACATTTTATTGACTCGTCTATATAGAGATCAGTAGCGACGGTTATTTGACCCCGTTCCGGATGAATACGAGTCTGCCATCTTAACGATTACGTTACATTATTCCCTAACTATGATACATATAGCTTAAAGATATTTGAAAACGAAACTGACAACCTTACACGTAGACACACTGGCGGAAAGAGTCGCAACACCGAAAAATAATCAGTATTGAGTAATGAAATTTCGGGTACATTTATCAAGTAACATATTTATGTGATTAGTACTGCAAGATCACAGGTTAATGTAAGCGCGAGATAAGCCATTCCAAATGTGAAATGGTGGTACATTAATACGAGGTGCAACCTCTATCCGGCCGGAGTGGCCGTGCGGTTCTAGGCGCTTCAGTCTGGAACCCCGTGACCGCTACGGTCGCAGGTTCGAATGCTGCCTCGGGCATGGATGTTAGTGATATCCTTAGGTTAGTTAGGTTTAAGTAGTTCTAAGTTCTAGAGGACTGATGACCTCAGAAGTTAAGTCCCTTAGTGCTCAGAGATTTGAACCATTTTTGAACATGAGTGCCATGTGGCATTACTGAGAGGGAAGGCCATTGTGTTCGGCGTATGGCCCTGGTATATCGTACTGCCTTTTTAGCAGCAGTTGGCACCACAGTGACACAACAAATTGTTAGAACTCGGTTACTATATGGACAGCTCCGAGCCATACGCCGAACACAATGGCCTTCCCTCTCAGTAGTGCCACATGGCACTCATGTTCAAAAATGGTTCAAATGGCTCTGAGCACTATGGGACTTAACTTCTGAGGTCATCAGTTCCCTAGAACTTAGAACTAATTAAACCTAACTAACCTAAGGACATAACGCACAACCATGCCCGAGGCAGGGTTCGAGCCTGCGACCGTAGCAGTCTCGCAGTTCCAGACTGTAGCACCTAGACCCGCTCGGCCACACCGGCCGGCTGGCACTCAGGAGTGCGGTGTATTTGCGACGGTGCGTTCTCTTGACCTCCTCTGCCACCAATCAACCACCAATCATGGATAGTGGCTACATTCCTGCAATGTCTTTCTGCAATATCGCAGAAGGAACATTCAGATTCTCGTGGCCCTATTAAATGACCTTGCTCAAACTCAGTGAGGTTTTGATGATGGCATCTTTGTCACTTTGAAAACATTCTTGACTGACATCAACTTATCATGTCCAATTTCGAAGGTAACTAACGCTCACGGCCGTTACAGCGTGTATTTAAAGCAAAGCTGATTTGCATCCTCATAGCGTCGCTGTTAGTGCCACTCTTATATGACTGGTGCGAAATTTTAATAGACATCATCTTTCAGATGCACAAACACGCCTAGCAACTTTCGTTTATGTTGCACAACTTCGTTTTGGTGCTATGATTTTTTTCCGATAGTATATTATGGTACTCAAATATCTTATTGTTTTCAGTTATCATGGAGCACTTCTGTAGCCTCTTCCAACTCGTTTTTCTATATCTGCATCTCTGCAAACGACTGTGAAGTGCATCCCATATTTCCTACAGTACCAGCTAATAGTGTTTCCCACCGTTCCATTCACATGTGGACCGCGGGAAGAATTTTTTTTAAACGTCTCTGTGCCGGCTGCAACTGATCTGATCTTCTCGTCGCGATCTCTATGGGAGTTTTGCGTAGCGGGTTGTATCACGTTCCTGGATTCTTCACTTAAAGCTGGTTCTTTGTAAGTATTCTTGCTCGGGATAACTCACGTCTATTTTCAAGCGTCTATAATTGAGTTTCTTCAGCGTCTATGAGACATTCTCTCATGGATCAAACAAATCTGTAACCATTCCTGCCACCCTTCTTCCTACACGTTCAGTCTCCCTATAGTCCTATCCGATACGGGTTCCACCCACTAGAGCCTTATACTAAGCTGCGTCACATGAGTGTTTTGTAAGCAGTCTGCTTTGCAGGTTCAGTAAACGTCCCTAGTATTCTGCCAATGAACCGAAGTCTGCTGTCTGTTTTATTTATGACTGAGCCAAGTGATCGTTATATTTCAGAGCCCCACACGTCGTTATAATCAGGTATTCGTATGAGACAACGGATTCCGGTTGTTAATTATTGCTATTGTAGTTATAGTATCCTAAATTTTTTCACTTAGTGACTTTACATTTCTGAAAATTTACATCAAGCTGCCAATGTGACACCATTTTTAAATCTTATCAAGATCCGATAGAATATTTGTGCGCCTTTTTCTACAGTACTACGTTACTGATAATCGTATCATGTGCGGAAAATGTGAGGTTATTATTAATATTGTCTCATAGGTCATTAAATTAGAAAATTAATAACAATGATCTCGATGCACTTTCTTACGAGACACATGAATTTACTTTAACATATGTCAATGACCCTCCTTCTAACATAATATGCTGCATCCTCCCCTCCAAAAAATCTCAATCCAGTCACAAATTTTGCTTCATGCCACATACGATCGCTCTTTCGATAATTAGCATAGGTGTGATGTTGCGTCAATTGGTTTTCGGAAGTACAGAAATAACGCAGCTTCCTAACCGCTTTGATCCATGGCATTCAGGAAGTTATGTGATAAAAGTTCAACTTACGTTTCACATGATCCATGTTTTTGGAATCCATGATTGTTGATTTGGAGTGGGTCATTCTGCACGAGATATCTCATTACGTTCACTCAGAGTATGTTCTAAGATTCCAGAACAAATGGAAGTCATGGACACTGAACGCTAGTTTTGTGGATCACATCTGCTACCTTTCTTGAACTTGGGTGTGATTTGTACATTCTTCCAACTACTTTCTTCGAGGGGAAAACACCGGCTCATATTCTAATAGGAATTTAATCGGGCCGTTGAGCTTCAATTTTAGTGATTTCAGCTGTTTCTCAACACCACTGACACTAATATTTATATCAGACAGCTTTTCAATGGTGCGATAATGAGACTGGGACAATACTCCTGAATTTTCCTTCGAACAGGATCATTTTAAAATATAATAGGTGGGATGATTTGATGTGTTCTTGGATGGTACTGCCCAGCAGTGATCAATCAGCAGCAAGTCCGCTTAGCGGAAGAAGAATGGAAGACCAGGCGCAACGTCATAGGGAAACAACATAATCTTACATATAGAATTTTTTTTTAAATACACTCCTGGAAATGGAAAAAAGAACACATTGACACCGGTGTGTCAGACCCACCATACTTGCTCCGGACACTGCGAGAGGGCTGTACAAGCAATGATCACACGCACGGCACAGCGCACACACCAGGAACCGCGGTGTTGACCGTCGAATGGCGCTAGCTGCGCAGCATTTGTGCACCGCCGCCGTCAGTGTCAGCCAGTTTGCCGTGGCATACGGAGCTCCATCGCGGTCTTTAACACTGGTAGCATGCCGCGACAGCGTGGACGTGAACCGTATGTGCAGTTGACGGACTTTGAGCGAGGGCGTATAGTGGGCATGCGAGAGGCCGGGTGGACGTACCGCCGAATTGCTCAACACGTGGGGCGTGAGGTCTCCACAGTACATCGATGTTGTAGCCAGTGGTTGGCGGAAGGTGCACGTACCCGTCGACCTGCGACCGGACCGCAGCGACGCACGGATGCACGCCAAGACCGTAGGATCCTACGCAGTGCCGTAGGGGACCGCACCACCACTTCCCAGCAAATTAGGGACACTGTTGCTCCTGGGGTATCGGCGAGGACCATTCGCAACCGTCTCTATGAAGCTGGGCTACTGTCCCGCACACCGTTAGGCCGTCTTCCGCTCACGCCCCAACATCGTGCAGCCCGCCTCCAGTGGTGTCGCGACAGGCGTGAATGGAGGGACGAATGGAGACGTGTCGTCTTCAGCGATGAGAGTCGCTTCTGCCTTGGTGCCAATGATGGTCGTATGCGTGTTTGGTGCCGTGCAGGTGAGCGTCACAATCAGGATTGCATACGACTGAGGCACACAGGGCCAACACCCGGCATCATGGTGTGGGGAGCGATCTCCTACACTGGCCGTACACCTCTGGTGATCGTCGAGGGGACACTGAATAGTGCACGGTACATCCAAACCGTCATCGAACCCATCGTTCTACCATTCCTAGACCGGCAAGGGAACTTGCTGTTCCAACAGGACAATGCACGTCCGCATGTATCCCGTGCCACCCAACGTGCTCTAGAAGGTGTAAGTCAACTACCCTGGCCAGCAAGATCTCCGGATCTGTCCCCCATTGAGCATGTTTGGGACTGGATGAAGCGTCGTCTCACGCGGTCTGCACCTCCAGCACAAACGGTGGTCCAACTGAGGCGCCAGGTGGAAATGGCATGGCAAGCCGTTCCACAGGACTACATCCAGCATCTCTACGATCGTCTCCATGGGAGAATAGCAGCCTGCATTGCTGCGAAAGGTGGATATACACTGTACTAGTGCCGACATTGTGCATGCTCTGTTGCCTGTGTCTATGTGCCTGTGGTTCTGTCAGTGTGATCATGTGATGTATCTGACCCCAGGAATGTGTCAATAAAGTTTCCCCTTCCTGGGACAATGAATTCACGGTGTTCTTATTTCAATTTCCAGGAGTGTAGGTAATACTTTCGGAGGACAGAAACTTTTGTTGCAAGAATAACTATCAGCCCTTCGACTGTATCGTTTTAACAGAATGTGGTCATAATGCTATTCTCGGATGGGACTCCTTCCAGGCATCACAAGCACTCATAGACTGAAGGAGATCGGAGCTTCAGATTGATGAAGCTATCCTAAAAAGCACACATAACAAAGAATGATCTGGGTGGTTGCTTTCTGTTGAAGATATTGTTACCTCAACATCATCAACTAGATGACTTCCAGTAGTCAGCCGAGATATTCAGGTAAACTGTGAAGCTGTTATCGATCGCAAATTGCAATTTGTAAAGAGTTATCCAATCGTTATCAACGAGACTATTTCCAGTCGTCAAACTAGATTCTGGATACTCATCAACCTATGAAGCTTAAGTCGATTGTAAAATAAGCTATGAAACTACTCGGGGTCAGACAGGAAATCTACACGGTCACATGCGATGCAGGTGTCAAGGAGAATTTGGGATTACTAATTGTCACGAGGAGCCGCAACTCATCCTCAAAGGGATATATGCGTACGAACTGACGAATTAGTTCAGGATGGACAGCTCCGTGCCATTTACGGAGAATCGTGCACCCCTACCACTATAGACAACGCACTGGAGGGAACTACAACTCACCTCCCAGTAGGATCTTGTCTGACGGAGGAACAACGTCTGCGAATGTTAGCCATTTAGCGCAAATTTTCCGATGCTTTCAAATCCGGAATAGAGAAAAGACAGACCAAGCGGCCCATGGCAAAACACTGTATCAGAACTGAGGAGCCGGCCGCGGTGGTCTAGCGGCTCTAGGCGCTCAGTCCGGAACCGCGCGACTGCTACGGTCGCAGGTTTGAATCCTGCCTTGGGCATGGATGTGTGTGATGTCCTTAGGTTAGTTAGGTTTAAGTAGTTCTAAGTTTTAGGGGACTGATGACCATAGATGTTAAGTCCCATAGTGCTCAGAGCCATTTAGAACTGAGGATCATCAATAATTAAGCCAGCGCTCATATTGGGTGTCACCGGCTGAACGACACATAATTTTGTAGAAAGTGGACAAGATTCTGCAAGATTTCATTGAACCTTCAGAGACTGCTTGGTCCTCTTCAGTGGTTTATATGAAGAAGAAGTACGGCACATGGCGTTTCTGCATCGACTACCGACGCCCGTACAAAATCAAAAGCACGGAACAAGTGGACATGCAGACTGAATACTGGCAATGGAGATTGACGAACCTGACTAGGATTAGACTGCCTTTATGATGGCTGCCGGGTTCTATGAGTAAAAGGTATGAGGTTTCGACTAAGTAAAGATCTAGCCTCCTCCGAACGCCTGCTTCGCCATTATAAATGAACGACGTGTCATTTGTATCTGGTTGGCATTTAAAATATTTAGAAGACATCTGAAATATGTCCAAGCTGTCTGACAACCCAGCTCAGATGTATTCAGACCGCAGGTTTCCGCCTGAATACGATAAAGTACCTCTTCGTCATCCAAAAAATAAAAATCTAGGTGCACCTAGTTAATGGCGATGGTATTCGTCCAAATCTAGAGAAGATAGGAGCAACCAGAGAATTTGTAACTTCTCGGCACATTCGTGATGTGAGAAGTTTACTCATAATGCGCTCCTACTACCGTTGATTCATAGAGAACTTCTATACCATGGTACGTTACTTGCAAGAACTGCTGCAGGGAGACGGCAAATTTTCCTGGAACGAGGCGTAAGGAAGAATATTCTTTATCCTTAAGGCGACAATAACGTCTTCTCCAGTCCTAGACGAGAATGACGCGGCAGAACTTCACAAAGGGCAGACGGCTATGCAGTAGGTGAATTCAAGTGCAAATTCAGGAGGTGGTCAAAAGGTGATAGCTTATGCTTCCAGAGTACTATCCAAACCCAAGATGAACTACTTTACAACCGAGAATGAGAGTCTTTCAGTTGTTTGAGCCATCAAAAAGTTCTGGCCGATTTATTTGGCAAACCATTCACTGCAGTGACAGACCACCATGCTGACTAGCATGAAGGGTCCGTCGAGTCGCCTGGCGGGATGGCCACTGAGGCTTCAAGAGTACGACATCGCAGTGGTGTACAGAAGTGGACGCAAACAATAGGAAGTCGACTGTATTTCAATGAATCGTTTGGCGTAACCAGCTGAGTGGATGAAATCTCTGACATCGCAGCATTAAAAGACATTGCCACTGAGCAGGGGAAAGATCCAGCACTGTTGAAAAGCATAAAAGCTCTGAAGAAGGAGGAACCAACCAAAGGAGAATTCCAGTTAATAAACGGAACATTGTATAAAAGACACTATGATCCAGTACTGCGAAAACAGTCGCTCGTCATCTCAGCTTATCTATATCCAGATATACTGAAGTATTTGTGCGACGCTCCAACAGCTAATGACTTGGGGATAGTGAAGATTCTATACAGAATCAGACGAAGGTATCGCTGCCCAGGATTCTACCGATCCGTTAGACGCTATGTGAGAAGCAGCAAGGAATGCCAGCGAGAGAAGCACGTGCCGCAATCACCTCCTGGTGACTGACCAATTCCGCCTGCAGTAGCACCATTCCACCGAACTGGAAGCGACCTCTTGGGGATGTTTCTCAAGTCGACAAACGGGAATCGATGGATATAGTCATCACTGACTATCCCACTCACTATCCTGACACAAAAACAGAGCCCACTGCTGGAGCTCCGGAAATTGCGAGGTTACTTGCAGAAAACATCATTTTGAAACAAGGAGCATGTTGTGTGATGACCTCTGCTAACGGAAAACTTTTGCATTTAAGAGTAGTATCAGAGGTAGTTTCACGTTGCGACATCATCCACAGGATGACAGCTGCCAACCACCCACATACGAATGGCGTAAAAAAAAAACGCTTAATTAAACGTTGACGTCGAACAGAGATACTGGGATACAATTCTGCCAGTCTTAACATTCGCATATAACATTCCGAAGCAAGCTACTACAGGCTTCTGCTCCACGGTTGTGAACCCGAAACGACAATGGATACACTGTTCCCATTTCAAGTGGACGATACTGAGGATGGCTACGTGAAACGCTTTATCACCAGGACCGAAGAAGTAAGACGATCCCTTGATGCACAGGAGAAGGCCCGAGAGCACTATAACGCCAAGAACCGACCAGTGAGATGCAGTCTGGGAGACATGGTATGGACTTTTTACGCTATTGTAGAAAGTGGGATTACCGGAAAAATTACTAAAACGCTGCTTTAGGTCATACCGTATCCTTCGTTGATTGGCGGACGTCACGAGCGAAGGATTATGGACCTTCATCACGAAGACAAAACCAGAGACACATTGCCCATATCTGATATATGGAGTCCTACTACAGTACCGAGGTACAAATCGACGATGGGGGCTTCTTGTTCAAGGAAATTGGAGGCCCGCTCCATGATCACTAAGCTTCGAGGGGAGGGGGTAGCTTTGATGCTCATCATATTGCAGAGGATAAGACAACTCGACACGAACGCGAGGATCGTCGAGAGCTGCCATACAGAGGACCTCTGACAAGATCTTGATCTAGGATGCTAAATGTCGGCTCCAGTGAGAAACTGTGAAACAGCGGATCGTTGTTTCTTAATGGGAGGGACAAATGGAGTAGAGCTGTGCTGCATGCGTGATAGACTAGCAGTTAGTCACGGGATGGCTTCCTGTGGGTTGCCGGTTCAAATCCGATCACCAGAAAAGACTTCATAATTATTTCCTGTAGATATCTTCCGTCTTTGCAATTAAATGAATGGCAGTTTTTTTTCTTTTCTCTTTTTTTTGCCACACGTGTTTTGAAACTTCTACTTTACTTAAACTGCTGAATGCTTACTGAATGTTCTGAATGCTGCTGTCTCTTTGCTATTTTATCAGTTAACCACTGACCTACAAAATTTTCCCCGACAAATACAACTCAAACTTATCCTATTCATTTATGATCTACAATACACAAACGCAACGCAGTCTGACTGCACGTAGTTAACACAAAAGAATGGCCCTGAATTAGAAGAAATCCTAACAATAACCAACACTTTTTCATAACACACTTACCTCACAGAAAATCTTCATGGCACGAACTGCAGCCAATAAATGCTTTATGTAGTAGTTACAAGTTTGTTACTATATTAAGTTTTTCCATGTTATTCTCTTGCTCTTCAGAATATAAACAATTTTTGCCTAACGAGTTCCCTGCGGTTAAATTATCGTTTTGTGTTACTTATAACAAAACCGTCATTAAAACGTGGTGGCAGCAAATAACGTTTCTGGTTAATGATCTATTATTGTAGCTCACAGGTTGATAGAATCGTTGCTGGTGACTGCGGCCGTTATGAACACCATCACGGTTGAAAGAAGCCTCGTCCGTGAACAAAACAAATTGTAAGAACAACGAATGTAATGAACATAAAAGACCAAGTAACAACTCTCTGCACACACACACACACACACACACACACACACACACACACACACACACACACACACACACATGTGCATACACATATAAAATTAAGGATGTTTAACTAAATACAGACAAAGCACAAATAAAAGACGAACGAAAAATACAGTGCGAGACAACACTACACACACAGTCCAGTAATGGGGTCACAAAAATGACCCTTTGCTTGCAAAAAATGAGGTAGAAGATATCACTTTTTTATATTGTGTATGTAGTTGAGAGCATGTAGAAGCCAAGTTTTTCAGGTTTTCGGCCTTCAAAACCCTCGGGTCTACTTTTTGTGGCAAAACACAAAAAACACCGAAATTTTGGCACTTTTTCAGATTTTGCCATATTACTTGGAAACTATGCATCCTACTGAAAATGTTACCATTACCAAAATGAAAGAGCATTAAATTTTGCGGCAAATGAATTACTTAAATATCAGAATCAATGTAGCTGTTTGGCCGCAATCAGTTGTCACAATCGGTCATTTTCACCAACTTGGCTAAAATGTCGGCTCCAGCGCCTGAAACTCAAAAACGGCTACTCCAAATGAAAAACTCAAGCTTTCAAAGCTGTACAGCATGAAATTTCATGTTACAAAAAGCACCTAATTTTTCAGTTTTGGGCCAAAGTAATTCCATTTTGTTGTTTTTTTTGTCAAAGTTGTTCAATGAAATGAAATTTCCATTAGGAAGACATACATCTGTTCCACTGACATGTCGTAAACAGCTGAGGTTGCCATCCCCTCCGTTCCTTTGTTATTTTTCCATTGTTAGCAGCGCCATGTCTTCCTGCGTTGCGCGAGGAATGCATTCAACACTATTTGTGTCTTGCAAAATTCTCGTTTCTTCGTTTGCATTTACTTTCGCTATGCGGTCAGTACATTTAAAATGAGAGCTCCAGCTCGCACGGTTGTGTGTCTCAAATACGACGGCAATTTGGGAGATAGTGATGTGGTTAAAATGAAAAAGAAAGTACTGGAGACGCTACAACAATCCAGTAAGGATCGGAAAATCGCAGTACATTGTAAGTTATTAACTGGTCTGACTGTAGCTGAAACGCGCAGTATTTGCCAGAAGACGTACAATAACAAAAGGCCCTGCACCGTAAACTTCGAATCCTCGATCATACAATAGGGTATCTGATTTTAATAAACACTGCTTTTATTGTGGAGAGTAAACTGATGCTAAATGATAGAAACTTAGCATATTTTCCAATGCAAAGCGAAATATTGTTGATATAGTGATGAAACTTGAATTGAGAGACATTGTTATTGCGGTAGCTGAAACGCGAGGTGATGACTATGCTCGCAGTTCGTGATGAAGACCTTTGTGCTAAAGATGCTCACTGAAATAGGTTTCACCAGAGGGATCTTTACTGGCTGGTCAGGGATGGAGGAAAGCAAGGAAGTCCTGGATCCACACAGATAGCTGAAGCAAGAGAAATGATTTCTTCCTACATCGAACAATCAGAAGAGTGCCAATTTACTTAGCGGGAGTTAAAGGACCGAGTCACGAAAGGCTGGGAGGTGCAAGTAATGACCATAAAAACCCGACTCTTCCGGAAGTATGGAGAAGAAATAATGATTTTTGACAGACATGAAAAGAGCACAGTAGTGTGTTTCCAAAGTACGGGCTATAGGATACCGTCTGACGGTTTCTATCACAGCAAGCTATCTGATCCGCGAGAAGAGCCTCTGAAAATTGTACGCGCTGCTGTAGATGTACATCGTGAGAACATCCGTACAAAAGTCTGTGATACTTCGCAATACCCCCACCTGATGATTTCCTATCAGATGTCCAATCAGTGATCCCTAAATCATTGCTCAATTATTTTGAGCCGTTAATTTTGGAACATAAACGAGGAACATTGCATAAATAGAAAGAAATGTGTCTTGCTCTGACACGTGCAGTCATTTCTACAGTAAGGCCACATTCATTTTTATTTTGTCTCTTGATTGGGCTCAGTACATTCATGTACAAAAGATTCGGATTAAGACTTATTGTCGACGCTCTCACTACAGTTGGATTCGTTGCTCCATATACGGAAGCTTCCCTGCTTGAGACCTCCTTGACTGCACGACCTGAGAAACCTAACATAATCAGTGAAAGATTCATGTAGTTCATCTTTGATAACGTCCATTTTAACATCTGTACGATGACGGGTTGAGTACTTTCCATTCTATGGGAGGAATCTTGAGAGTCACTTCCTAGACAGCTATGGAGTCTGAAAAGAACTTTGATCGGAAAAGAAGAGACTCAAATTCTGAATTTTCTCTACAGTTGGCATCCCTCAGCTGACCACTCACCAAAAAGCAAATGATGTTGGCTTAAAAAGTATTATCTCAATTTAGACGACTTCGAGTGCTTGGAAGTATTACTCTCTGGTTATGAGATTCTATGGCTTTATGGAGAGTGCCCACTGACGTGCCAGAGTGGAGTGAATTCATGGAAGAAGCCACAAATCACTGACAGTCGCTTCGGTCAAAAATAATGTGCCCCCTCCATTCTTAAATTATGCTAAAACTTTGCACGTCACAACATAATGCATAAAACATGCTCAAAGGTGGTATTTTGTCACTTTCGATCAGCCACTTTATGTGAAGGCGATGGATATTGTAAGAAGCGAAGGCAGTGACTCGAAACATGTCATTGTGTGATTAGATGGTGTTCACATTCTGATGTCCTTCTTGGGGAATACCGGTATAAAAATGACAGGAAGTGGCTTGAGATATTTACTGTCCGCAATATTTGCTGAAAAAGTTTGGATAAAGTTTTGAGTGGACATGCATACGCTTGAGCATTAAGAGTTCATACACTGGTTCGTGTGGTATTGTCATATTGCATATTTCAGGAGACTGAGTTCAAAGAAAATGAAATGAAAATAATTGAGGAATTGTTGCTTTCCCATAAAAGACCATCAGTATCCAAATGCTATGAAAACGAAGATTGCATAAATGTAATAATCAAGTTGGAAAATGCGATTAGAAGCATTGGATCAAGAGGGAAAAATAGCTAAATTACTGATGCAATATTATCGCGTGGTTACGCTCATAAAACAATTTATTGAGGCTGAGCGTACTCGAAAACAGAAATACATTTAAATACCATCAATAAAATGCTACCATACTTTCATGCTGCCCGTTATTTACTGAATTCCTGTACGTTAAAAGGGCTCATTTTTGCTTACAAGAGATGCTCACATTGGAAGACCGAATGGATGGTGCTGAATTAAACAAATTTACAACTAAAGGCTTCTTCACCATTAGGCGAAGTGATAAATTTTGTTGTGGTTTATGGTCTGATATGACAATAGAGAAAACTTCAATAAATACAACGAAAGTGAAAGGCGGATGTGGGTTTTCAGATTCTGTGCTCAGAAAGTGGACTTCAGGGAAGGCAGTATTTTAGTCAAGAAATTGAAGCATTCTGTGACATATCATCAGGAACAAGCGAGCAGCTTGTGGATTTAAGAGCTTCATGTAGAAATCGAAATGCAACAGACAGTGACAAACTGAATGATTGACTGTTAAAACATCCACCTTTTCCAGAATGTAATGTGCTTATATCAATAAGCAGTGGAGTAATTAGTGGCGAATAGGTAAACTGTCATGAGACATTAGTAGAAGGAATTAATGGTATCACTAGAATTAAAGAAGAGAACTTCAAAAACATCTCATTTCAACGCAACCTCGAGGGTAAAACATTTGCGTCATGCACTACGCCTCTGGGGAATAAGAGGCCTACTACCAGAAAATCCACTATCATTATTTCACATATTGTGTGATACCAAGCAATATGATCAAGACTTCAAGTTCTGTTTCTCGTTTGAACTTCTCCCACACTCCAAGTCGTTGGTCACAGAAGATGGTCTTAATAAGGGTACAAAATCATCTCTCTATGATTCGTCCGCACCTCTCCAACATAACGAGGTATCCAAAATAAAATGCTTTGTGGTATATGGTAATCACCTGCTCCGTATGGCTGTTTGGCACATCAAAGAAAACTTTGTAGCCATCTGTATGAAATATTTAACCTATTTGAGAAAGCACTACGGATTCGAAATCACAGTTATATTCGATAGCCACCAAAGCGGAGCTTCGCAAAGGGGAACAAAGTCTTCTGAAATATTTCGTCGTTTAAATACACCAGTTCTTCATCAGATATCATTTTCGATGAACATACACTCCTGGAAATTGAAATAAGAACACCGTGAATTCATTGTCCCAGGAAGGGGAAACTTTATTGACACATTCCTGGGGTCAGATACATCACATGATCACACTGACAGAACCACAGGCACATAGACACAGGCAACAGAGCATGCACAATGTCGGCACTAGTACAGTGTATATCCACCTTTCGCAGCAATGCAGGCTGCTATTCTCCCATGGAGACGATCGTAGAGATGCTGGATGTAGTCCTGTGGAACGGCTTGCCATGCCATTTCCACCTGGCGCCTCAGTTGGACCAGCGTTCGTGCTGGACGTGCAGACCGCGTGAGACGACGCTTCATCCAGTACCAAACATGCTCAATGGGGGACAGGTCCGGAGATCTTGCTGGCCAGGGTAGTTGACTTACACCTTCTAGAGCACGTTGGGTGGCACGGGATACATGCGGACGTGCATTGTCCTGTTGTAACAGCAAGTTCCCTTGCCGGTCTAGGAATGGTAGAACGATGGGTTCGATGACGGTTTGGATGTACCGTGCACTATTCAGTGTCCCCTCGACGATCACCAGAGGTGTACGGCCAGTGTAGGAGATCGCTCCCCACACCATGATGCCGGGTGTTGGCCCTGTGTGCCTCGGTCGTATGCAGTCCTGATTGTGGCGCTCACCTGCACGGCGCCAAACACGCATACGACCATCATTGGCACCAAGGCAGAAGCGACTCTCATCGCTGAAGACGACACGTCTCCATTCGTTCCTCCATTCACGCCTGTCGCGACACCACTGGAGGCGGGCTGCACGATGTTGGGGCGTGAGCGGAAGACGGCCTAACGGTGTGCGGGACTGTAGCCCAGCTTCATGGAGACGGTTGCGAATGGTCCTCGCCGATACCCCAGGAGCAACAGTGTCCCTAATTTGCTGGGAAGTGGCGGTGCGGTCCCCTACGGCACTGCGTAGGTTCCTACGGTCTTGGCGTGCATCCGTGCGTCGCTGCGGTCCGGTCCCAGGTCGACGGGCACGTGCACCTTCCGCCGACCACTGGCGACAACATCGATGTACTGTGGAGACCTCCCGCCCCACGTGTTGAGCAATTCGGCGGTACGTCCACCCGGCCTCCCGCATGCCCACTATACGCCCTCGCTCAAAGTCCGTCAACTGCACATACGGTTCACGTCCACGCTGTCGCGGCATGCTACCAGTGTTAAAGACTGCGATGGAGCTCCGTATGCCACGGCAAACTGGCTGCCACTGACGGCGGCGGTGCACAAATGCTGCGCAGCTAGCGCCATTCGACGGCCAACACCGCGGTTCCTGGTGTGTCCGCTGTGCCGTGCGTGTGATCATTGCTTGTACAGCCCTCTCGCAGTGTCCGGAGCAAGTATGGTGAGTCTGACACACCGGTGTCAATGTGTTCTTTTTTCCATTTCCAGGAGTGTACAAGTATTAAAGTGGCGCAGGAGAAGTTTCTCGCAAATGAGTCAACAAGAACCACTTGATTTTGATGCTCGTGCGGAAATTTAAAGATGGAGGTATTCAAGTGCTACATGCAGAAGAAGATGCTGATTCATTTATTGTGGAAACATCTGTTTCCTAAGTTGCTCAGCCTGACAGTGTGGCAGTCGTGAGCGTGTACATTGTCGTGCTTGTGCCCCTAAGGGGTCGAGCAAACTACAACAACTTGTACTTCCATAAACTGGGAAGAGGGAATTCAGCAGGAGTGTGGAACTCAGTAATTCTTTCAGTTGCGATCCTGCAGCTGCCCTTTCCAATCATGCCTTCTCAGGATGTGATACCACATAATCTTTTTTGAGCCAAGGAGCCAAAGAAGAGGGAAATTACTAAACCCTATGGAGCAACAGTCACACCTCAAAGTTCAAGGTGGTCAGTTTTCTAACTGCTCAGTCACTGAAGACGTAATAGCACAGGTAGGAGAACAGCTGATGTTAGCACTGTATGGGGATTCCAATTGCGCAACTTTGGACGCGCTCATGTGCAAGATTTTTGTAAAGTCTGCCCCGAGAAAATCTTTCAAAGTTGAAAGGCTACCGCCAACATTGGACGCAGCAAGGTGGCACTCATTGCGATCCTACCATCATGTGCAATCTTGGCTGGGGGAGAAAACTGATCCATGTCAGGGGGGCGCGACGAAAAACTTATCAGGTTTGTTTCCTATGACAATGACGAAAGATGCGGTACAATTCACACTGTTGAAGATGGTTTGTCCGGAACCGTGCGACTGCTACGGTCGCAGGTTCGAATCCTGGCTCGGGCATGGATGTGTGTGATGTCTTTAGGTTAGTTAGGTTTAAGTAGTTCTAAGTTCTAGGGGACTAATGACCACAGCAGTTGAGTCCCATAGTGCTCAGAGCGATTTTTTTTTAAGATGGTTTCCTGCGCATGGAAAACAGAATGCAAAGCAGCATTTGGATGTCGGAAATCGGGACCGAACTGCTCCTCACTGTTGTGGCTTATCTAGAGAGAGCGCCCAAAAAATTGAGCTCGACGAGGCTGAGGAAGAGATGGAAGATATGTTCCAGGACGGAGAAGTTGGTGGAAGTGCTGCAGTAGATCCTGAAGATCGAATGCTGGACCTGAACCTGCTGTAGTCTCGCAAACGACCTCAATGGAAGTGCAATTTGATAAAATGTGAGTCTCCGATATTTAACTTGTGTTTTTTAATATTGTCATGCCCTTTTAAAGCCATGAATAAAAACACACATGAATGAAGAAAATTGAAAATATATACATAGAAAATACGTTTCTACTCATGTGCTCACTAGAGATCCGTCTTTCCACTGGAAATTTCATTTCATTGAATACCGTTTACCTCAACAACAAATAATTGTGGGGGGGGATTACTTTGGTATTCTAGTGTATGAACGCTTAACAGTGCCTGAAACTGGAAAACAAGACGCTTTTGTAACATGAAATTTCATGCACTACGACGTTAATAACCTGACATTTTTCATTTGGAGTAGCCGTTTTTGAGTTACAGGTGTTGGAGCTGGCGTTTTAGCCAAGTTGGTGAAGACGACGGAACTTTAACAACTGGTTTCGGCCAACCGGCTGCACGGATTTTGACATTTAAGTAGATCATTCGACGCAAATTATAGCTCTTTCATTTTGGTAATAATACAATTTTCCGTAGGGTGCATAGTTTTCACGTAATATGCAAAAACCTGAAAAATTTGTTAGATTTCTTGGGTTTTTGAACACAAAAAGTTCTCCCGAGGGTTTTGGAGATCGGAAACGTTGAATCAGAATACTCTCAAGTATATGAACAAAATTAAAAAAAATCTTCTACTTCGTTTTTTGTAAGCAAAAAGTACCCCATTACTGGACTAACAGTAAAGAAACTAAATCAAAAGACACTGACGAAGTGGGGTGTTAAGTCTAAACGTGTTCGCCAATCTCCGAAAATTGGACATCCTGGATACACAAATAGTCTAAGTACAATTCCAGGACGGCACAGTGCACTAGTAAAATCACAAATCGTAAGTAGAAATACTATTACATTAACATTACGAAATTTGTGCTACAAAAGTTACTTGTCACTTAACAACGAAAGAATAACAAAAAACTCCGTTGTAGCAACAGAGCTGTAATTATTATATAATGCAGATACTATGTACAAGAACTAACTGTATTACAGTCCACTGAGGATGCTTCACAAAGAAAAAGAAACGCAGCGTGTATGGTACAATAAACACACCATTTAGTTACAATACACGATCCACGTCCCGAGAAAACTAGAGGAAATTTGGTATTTCAGTAACGTTCTAGATAAATCATTGACAAAACTGAACTTTCGGTGCAAGATCCGTTGCACGCTTATTTTTTTCGTCGAAGGGTTGAAGTTCCTGCTTGTCGCTCTACAAGTACTTTCCATACTGTGATTTTGAAATTATGCTTTTCATGGGAAAGTTGACGAGTGCACGTGTATGAATCTTCTCCCACACAATCCAATACTGTCTTTCCAAATTCTGTTGGGGGAACCACTATGTCGAAAATCTTGGCCAGCTCTCAGTCGCTTGAACGAGCTAGTTTGTCCTTCGTTCCTGTTCGTGACCATAAATTTGTAACAACTAAAATATGACAGGTGTAGTGAAATTATGACATTCGATACTTGGCAGAGTCGATGGAACAAAGCTGGTAAGGACCGACGAGTTTACTCTCTCTTCCCAAATAACCGAGAAAAGTTGAAAATTCATCTTGTCAGTCCCAGTCGGGGCATAATAAATTTTTGGACAGGCCACTTTCCTGTCACATTCATTCTGAACGACTCAAACTCAGGTAGAGGAACGTCTGCGAGTTAGGAGACGAAGAAACTGCAGATAACGTTACCTTCCACTGATGATCATTTAACATTTTTTGGCAAGACATTTTGTAAGCATTAGATCTGTGTACTGCTATAAGAGACCTCTAAAAATGGCATATATTTAACGACCTTGCACATAAAATCTCAATCAGGCTGTTAGGAAAGTGTAAGGGAAGGTGTGTCACCATGGACTTCCCAGGGTGTTGCGTGTGGAAACTAGTGATTAAGACACTCAGTGAATGTTGATGTAGTGGGAGTGTGAGGCAGTGAAAGTGAAGTGATTAGCGACGGTATTATGGATGTGGACCACATATATTCATGGTGCCACATAGTGGCAACTCTAAATGAAAAAAAGGAGGACTCAGTGCGCTACCCATATCTGTCGTAGGTCACTTAGGTATAGGTAACCACAGATTTGTGCCATACTTTAATAACAGTAGTCATATTATATTTTCTGCGCAAAATTAAGTTGTAGATTTACAGTGAAGCATGATGTTCCGTAATGAGAACTAAAAACAGCCCTAAAGGCGAAAAAAGGCTCAGTGACTTCAGAGGCTGGGTCACAGCTGCAAGACCGCTTGGAAGTGATAACACTGGCAAGGAGCCGCGGGGTGTGTGCTCGACGTATATTCCAAGGCCATAATCGCTGCTTCGGCGATGGGGTATTGCCTGCATCTCTTACTATTCTCTCTTCTTACTTTTTTTTACGGTCTTATTGCTCGAGGTCTTCAGTTTTGCAATGTAGCTTATATCGTTAGTTAGTTAATGTTTCATAAATCATTTGAACCGTTTTTTTTTATCGAAATGATTTGGAACGAGTCAGTTTACAGGAAATGTATACATGACTAGTGTTACTATTGATGCACAGTTTTGTTCCTTCTCGTGCAACTACACTTAAAAACAAGTTTTAATTATTTATTGATTTTACTGGCTACCAGTACTAGGTAGAAATTCGTCAATGTAGTGGAAGGAAGTCTTCCGGAGAAATTATTTTAAGAAACTTCCTGGCAGATTAACTCTGTGTGCCGGACCGAGACTCGAACTCGAGAGGTCCCGAGTTCGAGTCTCGTTCCGGCACACAGCTTTAATCTGCCAGAAATTTTCAAATAAGCGCACACTCCGCTGCAGAGTCAGAATCTCATTCTGGAAACATCACCCAGGCTGTGGCTAAGCCATGACTCCGCAATATCCTGTCTTTCAGGGGTGCCAGTTCTGCAAGGTTCGCACGAGAGCTTCTGTAAAGTTTGGAAGGTAGGAGACGAGGCATTTGGCAGAAGTAAAGCTGTGATGAGGGGGCGTGAGTCGTGCTTGGGTAGCTCAGATGTTAGAGCACTTGCCCACGAAAGGCAAAGGTCCCGAGTTCGAGTCTCAGTCCAGCACACAGTTTTAATCTGCTAGGAAGTTCCATATCAGCGCACACTCCGCTGCAGAGTGAAAATCTCATTCTGAAATGATTTTAAGTTAAATTTAAAACTTCCTTTATTCCCTGTCAGACGTTTTATGTTACCGAGCAAGTGATCAAAGATCGTTGTTGGTGCATATTGATCTATCTGAGTCATTGACAGCTATAATAATGGGCAATAAGGGTCGTTTTTCCCTCTAGTCTTGTAGGTATGGACATGAGTGCTCTTCCCAAATTGTCATGTACTATTTATGACGAATTTCATTAGCGAATATATGTATCGTGACAGGGCATTTAAAATACCTAGCTCCTTGAAGAGGTAGCTACTAGATGGCCGTGGGTGAACACCACATATTATTCTTACTGCTCACTTTTGTGCAATCAGTAGTTTCTAAGCGATGAGTTACTCCATAAAATTATTCCATGAGACATTATTGAATGGAAATATGAAGAATACGTCATTAGGTAGATAAGTTTGTTTCCAAGATTAGCAATTATAAGAAGAATAAAAGTGGCTCAACTTAATTGTTTGAGAACCTCAGTAATATGCTTCTTCCAGTTCAAGTTTTCATCAATATGTATACCCAAAAATTTGGAGCAATCTACACTACTTGCTGACTCCTGCGTTTGGATTAAGTAGTAATATGCTATTCAAAACACTAATAGAGCTATCATTCTTTCAATTACTATTGTACTGTCAGACAATATTGTATACACAATTTGTGAATGAATGCGACAATTATATATCGTTTCATTATTGTAATTAAGATTATTATTTGAGCAATTAATGGAATGCAGGGTCCATAATAATGCCCAAATGGTGTGCCATAAAGTTCACGCAACAAACAAATAAAAATATGTACATTCGATTGGCTTTCTAGGCATTACATCCTGCTGTACATTCAATGCACTTCCGCAAACTCCTTTAATGACTAATATCTTGTCATCGACAACCATTCGTATAGCACAAAAAGCGATCAACCCCAGTGTAAACATATCATATCATACCTTTTTTTGGTTGAGTATTTAGTCTTCTGTCTGGTTTGAGCTCTTGCAAACTATGCCTTCAATTATTTTCTGGATGTATTCCAGCCCCAGTCTTGCTGTACAGTTTTTACCCTCAACAGCTCGCACTAGCACCATGGAAGTTATTCCCTGATGGCTTAACAGATGTCCTATCATCCTGTCCATATTTTTGTCAGTGTTTCCCTTATATTCCTTTCCTCGCCGATTCTACTGAGAACTTCCTCATTCCTTACCATATCAGTTATATTATATCGTTTTTAAACGTGACACCACCAAATACATGCGACAGGACGCTTTTACAAATATTATTAAATATAAGCATTTCAAGAACACGTGCTTTCGTGTATTGGTCATTGAAGGGCTCATAAAATTTCATATATTCATTTGCGACATTTAATGCTTTATCTCGTAATCCACAGATTAAGATCGTTTACTGCCTGTATAACGTCCACTCTAAAGATTTTGGACATCTTGTATATAAATCCACTTCGTACTAGTTTATGGATCCGTTCTTTGGGAGCAGTTCATAAGATGTCTGTTTCTCTGTTATCGATTAACACACTGAACTTTTTCACCATTTAAGTTTAGATAATTTAGATAATTTATTTGTTATAAAATAAATCATAAGCAAAAGGTTAAACAGAATACACATTTATTGAACATAAATGATATTAAAAGACTTTCGGAAGTGTGGAATTACAGTTTTACTATTTTACAGTATTCCAAAAAGTAAGTTGGCTCTAGGATCAGATGAAGTTTAATCTCTATGTTAGGCAACAGAACAATCTATGTTGTCACGAGAAATTTTAATCATGTTTTACTTAGTTTGTGTTTGTCAAAATTTTCTCGCATTTAAGTGGAATTTGCAACTCTGGATAAACATAGTAATAAGGTATTCCGATTTAAGAATTTCGTAGTTAGCGATACTCAGTCCTTATCAGATAGCCACGTGTTTCTTTGTTGAACTCTTCAGGGACAAAAAAAGCAGAAAATAATCATGGAGATCACCGACACTCGCTTAATGTCAGTTAATGAGCCGGATGTGCAGTCCTGTACGTACCACACGTGTCACTGAGATACGAGTCACCTGGGTAGAAGTTACGGCTGTGTAAAGACGATCTATAAGTACGTGTGTGTGGTTGTTTTAATTAACAAGCGCACGGAAGGAGCTAGCACTCTTGACGGTGTCGTGCTTCGTTCTTCAGTTTTCTGTTGCTCTCCTGCTTTGGATACTTAAATAGCTGCTTCGGACGTACATGTGAATCCAGATGTGGGCGTTCTTGCTTGCAGAAGAGATTTTCTATTCAAATTCTTCCTCACTTCCTCCCTAAAAAAAGCCTTTTACTGCGAAACGTATGTGCAGCTTATCTGTTGATTTACACGCTAAAACATATAGTTTCTCAAGAAAAGGCGTCGAAAGCAGTTCGGAACATTTTATCAGTATCCTCATCCTGTTCTTTTTTTTTTATTTCTCTGTTACTACAATTAGTAACTACTAGAACATAAGTTTCAAAATTACAATTCATGCAAAGAGATGAACAGCATACCGTCTTTTCGACTAAAATTACCATTCCGACAAATTTAATGGCGACAGCTATTTAGTCTATTCAAGACATCGTAATAATCCAGCTATCAGTAACATACTGCCGTAAAAAATTACTACACCCTTTTAAGGGCTTTCAATTGACTCAAGAGTTAATGTTGCAACAGTGCATATGGAGTACATGAAATGATTACGTTTACAGATCAATAGCGCAAGAGGTTCTGAGGTACCAGGTATCGATCAATGCTGAAACACCCTAGTTAGTACAATGTGTGGTCACCATGGCCGGCAATGCAGTCGCTGACCCTGGCATCCGGTCTATTGTACAGATGGCGAATACTGTCCTTGGTTACGTTACGCCACGCCTGTTCGACCTGTTCACGCAGTTCAGTAAGAGTTGTTGCTTGACGAGTCTCACGAGACACTTCTCATTTCATCATATTTCGCACGTGCTCTATTGGAGACAAGTCCGGAGACCGTGTTAGCCAGGAAGGTTGCTTCACATCTTGCAGAGCACCTTAAGTATCACGGGTAGTGTTTGGGCGAGCATTATCCTGTTGGAATAAAACATCACCTTCCTGTTGCAATAATGGCAAAAGAACGGGCCTAATGACATGCTAGTTAGCGTCACCTCCAGAAACACCAAAGAAGAACGAGAGTTGTAGCTTATCGCACCCCAGACCATAAGACGTGGGGTGGGGCTAATGTGTCTTAAACGAATGCTCTCTTTGAGGCAGCGCTCACCAGGTCTACGTGGCACTCGCAAACGAGCATCACTTTCGTGCAGGCAAAATCAAATTTCATCGCTGTAGACCACGTCCCGCCATTCCATTTTCCAAGCGATCGTCTGACGGCACCAGACAAGCCGTGCACGTCGATTTTGTGGCGTGTGTGGAAGGCGGACATGAGGTGAGCGCGCCCGTAGTCTCGTTGCTGACGGTTCCCGACAGTTTGTGTTGACGCGTCTGGGCTCATAAATCCTCTTGTCTGTGCTGTGGAAGTCATACGGTCTGCCACTGCTGTGCTGCCCTTACAATACGACGGTCCTGACGGGCTCTGTGCTGCATGGACGTCCAGAACCTCGTCTACGGGTGTGAGAACGTTCACATGACCACTGATACCAGTATCATTGCACAACCAATGCAGCACGTCCAACTTGCGTGGCAGATCTACGAAAGGACCATTCCGCCACTCGGAAGGCCACAAATTGACTCTTCTAAACTCACTCAGTTTGCTGTAGAAAGCTTGCTTCACACGTCTGAATCACACTTAGACTTCTTGCTGTGTAGGTAGACACATATGGCGCTCTGGTAGCTATGCCACTACGCTGTCTGTTGACGGACGACGTTGAAACCATCATCAGTACATTTACTTCCCCAGAGGTGGCATATGCCTTCATTGGATCCAAATCGACATTGTTTTTCCAGGTGTACTAATTTTTTTATTCCAGATTTTCTGACAAAAACGGTATGCCTATGCCCATAGCAGGCATTACCTTAAAGAAAAGCCGGCCGCTGTGACTGAGCGGTTTTAGGCGCTTCAGTCCGGAACCGCGCTGCTGCTGCGGTCGCAGGCTCAAATCATGCTTGGGGCATTGATGCGTGTGATGTCCTAAGGTTAGTTAGGTTTAAGTAGTTCTAAGTCTAGGGGACTGATCACCTCAGATGTTAAGTCCCACAGTTCTTAGAGCCATTTGAACCATTTTGAACCTTAAAGAAAATAAATCCGCTTCATGTCACTGAAAGTTAATAACTGACATATCTCACTAGAACAGCCATTTCAGTATTATTGTCAATAAGTGGCTCTTCAGAAGTTGCTCACATGGAGACTAGCGGGACACAGCGCTCTCACTGTGTGGAGTGGAATATCCGATCCCTTCTCAACAAAAAGACGAAGAGGTCGACTGTAAATAACAAAAGGAGATAGATTTTTGCATATGTAGAAATGTCTTGAATTTGTACTTCTGCTCTCGTTTAGAACGGAATTTGTATCCAGCGCAATTTCTTGTCGTCTTATGCGTGAAAGCACTATTAGCGCTAAAACAGAATTGAAAAAGTTAAGCGGAATTCCGTCCTACGGTGCAACCTGGTATTTTTCGTATTAGCAAGTTATTGCCAGATGTGAAAGAAGTGATAAGTGACAGAAAATTTTCTTTGAATTTGTGGTTTTGCACTTACGCAATGAGCCACCGATTCTGATCAACATTTATTTCTTGCGTCTGTCCCGCTGAGGTGAGAATCCTACTTATTACTTCGTACAGGAACCGCTGTGATTTGAGTTTAACATCCTGACGAAACCGAGTTGGTTGTTTAGGGAGCATTGGTTCAATTTGTAAAGGATGGAGAGGGAACTAGTCACGTCTTTTTCGGAGGAACCATCCATGAATTCACCTAAGGGAATTTAGGGCAACACTGAAAATGTAAAGCTGAATGACCGAGCGTAAAATATTGTGCTCTGCTGTTCCCTAAAACTGTTACAGCGCCTTCACTAATACGCCACCTGCCGCGATTGCCGAGGTCGCAATTGCAAACTGTTGTAGTGGAACTTACCTGTCAGGTAGACGGTTCGAAGTATGACGCTAGTAGAAATGTTTATCACCAGCATTTCACAGCAAAGGAAAGGAGAGGTGGTGATCTTAAAGTCCTGATAACCAGACCTTGGGTTATATCCTGAAACTCTTTGGAGTCTCTCAGTGAATGAATGCATGTGACACTGTTGACGGTGAACCGCCTGTCGCATCGGGACACAAAGCTCAGTAACTCTTTTGGTGCTATGTTCTGACGACAGGTTTTCTGTCTCTCACTTTTCTGTCGAGAGATGTATGCTGTGTTCTGACGAGATGTTTGTTTCCATCCCTCACCTTTCTCATCAGCCATAACGACACAAAGATGACACTACACTTTACACTCACTCATCATATCACTCTACTCTGAATACTCAAAATTAAGAAGCAACACTCTCACTTCGTGTAGTAAAGATTCCTAAGTGCACGAGGAAAGAAACTGTTGCTAATTAGGCAGCTGAGCCTACCACTCAGGGAGTTAGTCAGTAGCGATGCTCACTTTTCTGCTATGCCTCTTTCCTCTCTTTCTAACTCTGAAATGCCCTTTCCAATACACCACGCTCCAGTTTACACTGATGACACAAAACATTATGACCAGTTGTAATGTAGCAACTACGTTACGTAGTAATGTACATATATATCCTCCTGTATTTTTCTTTTCACATACATTTTATAATAACAGTAATAACTAATGGCTTGACCAAAATGTAAAGAGAAGAGCTTCACGCCACCCATAAAGCGAAGTGAGATAAACTGTTGATTTTGTACACCAGTTACAGTAAGAGAGAGCACTTGAAATGACACTAGGCAGTTACCTAATTAGCAACAGACCGTGAAGTGCTTAGAGGGGGAAGGCGAAAGTGAAGTAGCCGGAAGTTATGCAGGCATGGGGTTTGTGCGGAATCACAGAACATATCTCGATTGTTCCGTATGGTTCTTCGCGTGGGTAGACCTTTCCGTCAGCTTAAAAGCGCGCCATAGGGAGTCGCTGTACTGGTCTGCTGTGAAAAAGATCGAGATATAGCACAAAGACATAAAGTAATTTCAGGAGTTCTTAAGCCTTTTTAACACTATTTTAATTGTGATCTGTAGAATACATGACAGTCCCTATGTGTCAAATACCTTCGTTTCTGTTCGTATGTTTTCTGTCATTCTCAAAAGCAGATACATCTGCTGTACCACACAAGTATGGAAGCATATGTTCACTGGAGGGGCACAAGCTAAGGTGTTGGCGCAATCAGGATAAAAAGTCAGTAGAGGGCTGCCTGAGAGGCAGATCAAGTACATGAATGTTCAGAAAGAATGTCAATTTCTGATATAATGCAGTACTTTCCGAGTACTATGCTTTTAGGGAGTGTCCGAAACAGCATCTCAAATATTACACGCAGTGACTTGCACGAGTCGGAAGTAACTTTGATCGAGTGTAAGAGAATCTTTTCCAACTGTGACGCTTACTAGAATGACGGTGGGAGCGCGTTCTCAAGTCATTATTCTGTCTCAACATGAAGGGTAAATGATTTCGCCGCATGGCTTGGCCCTTGCGAGATTTCTGGTGGTTGTACCTTCAAGGTTTAACCACGCGTATGACCAACTGTGATGGAAGTACTGAATTCTGAACCTGTATTCCGTTCATTATGAGGAGATGAGCGAGAGTGTAATTTAGAATCATCATTGAAAGATCCAAGTGGCAGTGCAAAATTGGTTACGCAAGTGAATGTTTCTTTGCAAATTATTTTTCCAGGTTGTGTCTATGTTAAACTACTAAGTGCTTGAGATGGACTTCTTGAGTTGTAGAAATGGTTAACGCGAGTACAGATTTTCCTCGTAGTGACTACGTTAACTGTGAGGAGAATTATATTTAACATGACTGATGGAAGTATCACGCGCTGAGGTGAAAAAAGTGATAGGATAACGATACGCACGTATACAGATGGTGGTAGTATCGCGTACACAATGTATAAAAGGCAATGCATTGACGGAGTTGTCATTTGTATTCATATGATTCATGTCCAAAGGTGTCCAATGTTATTATGGCCGCACAACTGGAACTTTGGATGCGGATTGGTAGTTGGTGCTAGATACGTGGGTCATTCCATGTCTGAAATCGTAAGGGGATTAAATATTCAGATATTCACAGTGTCAAGAGAATGCTGATAATACCACATTTCAGTCATCTCTCACCACGGACAGTGCAGTGGTGGACGACCTCCACTTAACGATCGAGAACAGCGGCGACTGCGTACAGATGTCAGTGGTAACAGGCAAGCAGTAATACGCAGAAATGAATGAGGAACGTACGGCGAACGTATCCGTTATGACGGTGCGGAGAAATTTGGCGTTAATGTGCTATGGTAGTGGACGACCGACGTGAATGCCTTCGCTAACAACACATCGCCTGCAGTGCCTCTTCTGGTCTCGTGACGGTATCGTTAGGATCGGTGGTCTTGTCAGAAGGGTCCCGATTTCAGTTGGTGAGAGCTGATGGTAGGGTTCGAGTGTGGCATAGAACCCACGAAGCTATGGATGCAAGTTGTCAACAAGGCACTGTTCAAGTTGGTAGTGGCAACGTAATGGTGTGGGCTGTTTCCATGGAGTGGACTGAGACGCCTGGTCCAACTGAACCAGTCATTGACTGGAAATAATTATGTTCGGTTACCATTTGCAGTCACCGACCGCGGTGGCAACGCGGTTCTAGACGCTGCAGTCCGGAACCGCGCGACTGCTACGGTCGCAAGTTCGAATCCAGCCTCAGGCATGGATGTGTGTGATGTCCTTAGGTTAGTTAGGTTTAAGTAGTTCTAAGTTCTAGGGGACTGATGACCTCAGATGTTAAATCCCATAGTGCTCAGAGCCATTTGAACCATTTGCAGTCATTAATCGATTTCATGTTCCCAAACAACGACATCGTATCACAAGGCCACAATTGTTCACGACTGGTTTGAAGAATATTGTTCACAATCCGTGCGAATGATTTTGCCACCTATATCGCCATCGAACATTTATGGGACATAATCGAGAGGTCAGTTCGTCCACAAAATCCTGCACGGGCAATATTTTCGCAGTTATGGGCGGCTATAGAGACACTATGACTCAGTATTTCTGCAGGGGACTTCCAACGTCTTGTTGAGCCCATATCATGTCGAGTTGCTGCACTACGTCGGGCAAAAAGAGGTCCGACACGATGTTAGGAGGCATCCCACGACTTCCATCACCCAAGTGTACAAGGCACTTAAGGGAGGACGTTCGCCTGATATAACTATCTTTCGTGTGCCCTCGTCTTAAACTATAGATTCTAAGCACAACTGTAACCCTCAATCCCTTGCTACTGTAATTGCTTTTTATTGGAGGACAAAGCACCTCGCGGTCACATTTGAAGGTTATTGCAGTTAGGTTATTCTTATTCGTAGCTAACCAACCCCAATTCCCAGATCCACTCAATATAGCCATGATTTGGATAACTGCAGTGTATACCTACCAGAACGGATTAGCAGGGCTATATTTGAGTGCGTTTTCGGGGATGTGGTGAAATATCGGCGTTTGTCGCACTCGCAGAATGTCATAAACTTTAGATGACCGTTGGTATTCTGCTCACACCGGTACATGAAAAGAGTGACTTCTTTGCACTCAGGTAACTGGTCACTGGCGTTCAACCGATACGATGCACACACATTTACGTTTAGGTTTTGAAATTAGAATTAGCATTCTAGCAATTACCTAGATAGTCAGATGGGATTGATTAATAACTTTCATAACTTTCCTCTGTGCCTGCTAACTTCCACATGTCACTGGCAGCCGCGAGACTGCAGGCCACCTGGTGGTTTTTCGTGCACGTGACGTGCTAAGGAAACTACATAAACGGAACAGAGACGAATGGGCAATCATTCTACCGATGGTAGGTGTCGCAAATGGGGAAATCCACTAGCATGAGCCACTGTGACAGAGGTCAGATTATTACAATACGCCGGCTGGGAACGAACACCTCGCAAACGGCGAAGCTGGTCTGCAGTTCGTGTGCTTGTGTCGTGAGCGTCAGTGGAAAGTGGCTCAAGGGCGACTAAAGCACGAGTAGGCGACAATGTGCTGTAAATCCAAGCCTCATCACAGAATCTGGAGGTAGGAGGCTTCGAGTGCTCTGTAAAGTAGACCAGCCGGCCATCTGTGCCCGATCCGACGAAAAAGTACAATGCTGTTGCAAAAATAAGTGTTTCGGCACACATCACTGAGCGCACGTTGTCACGGGCCTCCGCAGCAAACGGATCCTACGTGTTTTAATATCGTCCCCATGAAACGTCAATTACTTTTGCGCTGGGTACGGGACCATCGAGACTGGACCGTGGATCGATGAAAACGTGTTGACTGATCGGTGGAATCACTTTCCTCCTTACATCAGGTCGGTGGGCGTGTCGGGATACTGGTGAACTGTTGCTCGAAACACGCATACCGCGACAAACGTGAGCCGTTGGGGGCAATATTATACTACGAGGGACATTAAATTGGTCTTCCACGGGACCTGAGGAAGTAATCGAAGGCATCATGACAGCTGTGGACTTCTGAATATTGTTGCCGACTACCTTCGTCCCTTCGGCCGCCCCCAGTAGCTGAATGGTGGCGACACGCTAGCTTAGCGTGTTCGGTCAGAGATGGTTATCTTCTACAATAAAAAACTGAGTGGAAGGATCAACAAACAAACTTGACGGATTGTCAATAATCTGGGACCGGGTTCGATTCCCGGCTCGGTCGGGGAATTTTCTCCTCTCAGGGACTGGTTATTGTGCTGTCCTCATCATCATCCTATCATCCTCATCGACTGCAGGTCGCCGAGGTGGTGTCAAATTGAAAGACCAACACCCGGCGAACGGTCTGCTCGACGGTGGGCCATAGCCATACGACTAAATAAATAAATAAATTCGTCTCCTCCTACATCAAGTCTTCCCCGAAAGCGATGCATCTGTCAACAGGGTAACTGTCCATGTCATAAGCCCAGCATCGTGCTACAGTGTTCCGAAGAGCATGATAGTGAAATCAGGTTGATCTCTTGACCACCATATTCGCCTCATGTGCACCTGGTGGAACATACCTGCGGCGCTATCGGATGCCAACTCAGCGTCCACGAACCACCGGCCCGTAATTTATGTTAGTTGCGTGACACGTACTTGGACATCTGGTGCCACATATCTCCGGAAACCTACAATCGACTTAACGTATCTGTAGTACCAAGAATCATTCCTGTACTGCGTTCCACAAGAGGACTAATACGCTATTGAGCAGTTGGTTATAATGTTTTCGCTCATTATGACTTTGTTCACTTCGCTGCTATGCCTCTTTGCTGGACGTGCCCCTCCTGTACCCCGAGTTTCAGCTCAAAGGCAAAACAGAGTCCGACGGAGGAGCAGCGTATCGGTCTCTAAAACCTCCCTGACGTGGCAGTTGCTGTTCAAACTATCCTGAGCCGGCATCTCTTGCTGTATCCAATGTCGTCCCAAATCACCACACTAGACGGTTTTCTGCTGTTCCAGTCCATTATGGGAGCGACCACATTGCAGTCCCTTCGGTTTAACATAACACTTCAGCAAGAGGCGATCACTGAGGTCTTGCGGTAGCGTTCTCGCTTCCCGCGCACGGGGTCCCAGGTTCGATTCCCGGTGGGGTCAGGGATTTTCTGTGCCTCAGTTCGCCATCATTGACTCCCAAGTCGCCGAAGTGGCGCCAGCTAAAAACGGCCAACAATGCCATACGATCATTCATTCATTCATACTGAGGGACAGATAAAACGTTAAGAACTTCATGGCAGATTAAAACTGTGTACTTGAGCCTGGGACCGTTTCCTCTCGCGGGCAAGGGCTCTACCGACTCACGATCCTTCCTCACAGCTTCACTTCCACCAGTAGCCTTCCTCTACTTTCCACTGTTTTAATCTACGAGAAAGTCTGAAGTCAACCCACAGTCCACTGCGTAGGTTGAATGGTGTTTCTGCGGAAATCATTAAATTTTGCCACTAGTAAAAAAGTGGCAGAGTTCACATTCTCACTCGTTTGTGATTTCTGGAAAATGGATACCGATGAAACGACATGTGTGGCACAATTTCAGGCAGCAGTTGTCGGCGCCGAATCGTCGATGTAGACAAATCCAGTGATACAGCATCGAGACACACCGGTGTCAATGTGTTCTTTTTTCCATTTCCAGGAGTGTATTTACTAATCAGATGTGCACAATAATTTTTATTATTTCGAGGATAAGGAGGCTTCTTTAACTGACAAGCAAAACTGGGATTATTGCAAACTCGAACTAACAATCACGAGCCTAGCCCCGCAATTGCTTTTGCGCTATGCTTGAGAATTTTACCTCTAATTCCATCTTCAAGCACAGTTAAGTCATCTGAATCTCTCCTACCTATATAAATGAAATCAGGCCGTATGTGGCAAGATCTGTCATCGCCGACGTGAGGGCAGCGTGACACATCTTCTGTCTCCGAGCTCTCGACCGACACTACTACTTCCACTCTCTCAGACAGACCTCGTCTTACAACAATGCTTAGAATTGCGCTCTGATGTTTCGCCCTCATATTGTTACTATCGATATCTGAGTGCTTACACAATGCAAAGAATAGCGTGAAGTTCGATATATTGTTTTCAATCTACTGGAGAGTTCTGGCACACCTCTTACATAGCCTCCCTGTCGCTTCTTTTAGAATTTGAACGGGGCTTACATAGAAATAGGACAAAAAGAGCTAAAAATTCTTAATTATGAAACGTATGTATATATAAGCATATAGGTTAGAAAGTAAATATTGTTTTCACAAACAATATAGTGAAGCATTTCCAGCTTACTAAAACGTTCAAACATTTAAACAAAATACATAAAGATGTAGAAGTTGTATTAATGTTAGAGAGATTGTTCATTATTGGCTAATTATCTTATGACAGATTTGGAAGCCTTTAAAAATAAGCAATTCGGCACATTTTAATACATAAAAAATTTCAACCTGTAAAGTTTAGAAAAAAACAAGAAAAACATCTAGAGTGTTACTGTTTTGTAAAAAAAGGAATGTTCACTGCTCAGGGGATATTATATTGTTTTGCATTTTGCAGACTTTCAGAAATATGAGAGGAGAAGCAATGTCGTAAATTGTGTGTAGAGGTATGTTTAGTGTCTTTATCACTAATACCTCAAAGTAGAAACGTAGAGTGTAGTTGAATCATGCAGCGGCGTGTACAGTGTCTATCTCGCTGTCACTTTTACTTGGAGTAACTGTATTTTTGGTGTCACAGCGGCTTGTATTGTCAATGTCCTTTCACTGAGACAGCAATGTGTAATTGTGGCTCTCGAAGGCAAAGCTAAGCATTGGTCGCTGATTGCCACTCAAGAACAGGTGTTCATTGCAGGCGCCCTTCATTGTGACAGACCTGCTTGGTTGCTGCCATAATTGGAAGTGACATCATTGTTGCAGACATCATGTATGCATTTGCAATTTGTAATCTGATTTGTGCTCTGTCAGATCCCAGTTACTTGGTACTCTACGGACAGAAAATACTTATCGTAACAACTTTACAAAAATTTTTACATAATCCTGTAAACATAAATGAAAATATTTAAGTAATAAATTGCACATGCAGTTTATATGAGTGAAAGTTTGTAAATTGTTTCATATGGCACACAGATATATTAACATGAAAGTAAAATTATTGTACATCATATACATGTGGCATAATGAGAACTGTTTAATTACTAATTAAGATATCTGCTTATGAAACTTACTAAGGTAAACATACAGAATATTAAGTAATTCTGCACAGGCAGTGTTTTCTTATAATATAAACATCAGACAAAGTGCCCAGAATTTTTAATCTGCCAGGAACTTTCATGAGACAAAGTGTGCTGCATTGTACAGTGCATACACAAAAATGACACAAAAAAATATCATATTGCCTAAGAAATGCTTTGCGTATTAAGGCGTCATACAAAAAATGACACTAAAAATATTATATTACATGTTGTTGTTGTTGTTCTTGTGGTCTTCAGTCCTGAGACTGGTTTGATGCAGCTTTCCATGTTACTCTATCCTGTGCAAGCTTCTTCATCCCCCAGTACCTACTGCAACCTACACCCTTCTGAATCTGCTTGGTGTATTCATCTCTTGGACTCCTTCTACGATTTTTACCCTCCACGCTGCCCTCCAATACTAAATTGGTGATCCCTTGATGCCTCAGAACATGTCGTACCAACCGATCCCTTCTTCTAGTCAAGTTGTGCCACAAACTTCTCTTTTCCCCAATCCTCTTCAACACCTTCTCATTAGTTATGTGATGTACCCATCTAATCTTCAGCATTCTTCTGTAGCACCACATTTCGAAAGCTTCTATTCTCTTCTTGTCTAAACTATTTATCGTCCATGTTTCACTTCCATACATGGCTACAGTCCATACAAATACTTTCAGAAACGACTTCCTGACACTTAAATCTATACTCGATGTTAGCAAATTTCTCTTCTTCAGAAACACTTTCCTTCCCATTGCCAGTCTACATTTTATACCCTCTCTATTTCGACCATCATCAGTTATTTTGCTCCCCAAATAGTAAAACTCCTTTACAACTGTAAGTATCTCATTTCCTAATCTAATTCCCTCAGCATCACCCGACTTAATTCGACTACATTCCATTATCCTCGTTTTGCTTTTTTTGATGTTCATCTTATATCCTCCTTTCAAGACACTATCCATTCCATTCAACTGCTCTTCCAAGTTCTTTGCTGTCTCTGACAGAATTACAATGTCATCGGCGAACCTCAAAGTTTTTACTTCGTACTCCGAATTTTTCTTTTGTTTCCTTCAGTGCTTGCTCGAAATACAGATTGAATAACATCAGGGAGAGGCTACAACCCTGTCTCACTCCCTTCCGAACCACTGCTTCCCTTTCATGCCCCTCAACTCTTGTAACTGCCATTTGGTTTCTATACAAATTGTAAATATCCTTTCACTCCCTATATTTTACCCCTGCCACCTTCATTTTGTAATCTGATTTGTTATATTACATAACAAATGCTTTGTATATGTGAAAATAGGATATGCTGTTTGAGGCAGCTGTATACAAGAATGCTAAAAAAATTGTTCTGCACAGGCAGTATGTGGTGCATATTGGTTAAAAATCTTAATAATGACATATATCAGTATTTTACTTAAGTAACCTTAATGTCTTAATAATTATATATTGAATATGTTCTAGCAGTTATTTGTATGATCAGAAGTGCACTTTTGTTGGGGAATGGAAGTACTTACCGTCACCCTTGCTACTACAAAACACACAGGAATCTGTGCTACACATAAACTGGATCCATCTTTCTAGAGGATATGGATTGTAGTAAATGGGATTGGTATAGTTAGCGTTTTCAGTGTAGTTTTCACTATGGAATACAGTCCAGTCTGTGTTCTCTCTGTTTTTTCATTTGAAAAAATTGGATTAGTCCTTATACTAACAGTAGTATAAACGTTACATAAAAATCTTATTTTCACACTCATGGTTTACGTTGGAGTGGGTACTGGCAAGTTTATTGTCGTCATTTGGGTTTCTAAACGAAGAAATTCGTTAGTGTCTGAGACAACAAATAATAAGTTTTCTTCTTTCTGGAGTGGCTGCCAAGTTCAGTTTCCTCTGACGCCTGCAAAAAGATTATTAGTACATGAAATATTTTTATGTATTTTAATTAAGCCTTTGTGATTCGCTTGCATTCATTTTATTATGATTTACTTCCATTTCTGGTCCTTTCCTTTCTTGTTTGATTTCTATTATTATCTGAAAAGATTTCATTAGTGGCATACATATATGCATTATACATTCTCCAGCGCTGTATTTGTCTACGTTTACTTGTGACAAGGAAAAATATGAGACAAACCTAAATGTTTCCTTGTTCCACGGTTTTAGTTTTACTTTTCTCAATAATTTGCATTGTTAGTATTTATGCCTTTTTTTCAAGCTATGCCATAAATTATTTCTGTAAGACTTCATTTACTTCTTAGAAAAGTTTGCTTAACCTAGGATAATCGTAACAATTACAATTTATTAACAATATAATAAGCGAAGTGTCTTCCACAGACCTTCTTACAAAATGTTTATTACTGGAGGCATCTACGACGGACCCTCACAGCATCTTAGTCTGACTTGTGCAACGGGATTTACTGGATTAGAGTACATGACATGTTGTGGTGTGTCAGTGTCTCTGTTTTGGCCCTACGTTTTGCACTCACCTCTTTAGATAACTGCCTTTCTCCATGTGGTTTGCAGCAATTCGCAGCAGCATGCAGCAGCAGCGGCTAAATGTTATTGTTACTAAGAATGAATTTAATAAAAAGGAGTTTGCTTGGGTCCTGTTAACTACTAAATAATTTATGACAAGGGATTTCATTAATTAAGTCTATTTAAAACTTCAGAAACCAACAACAGACAATAGCAAAATAATGACATAGGTATCAATAATGGCTGAGTACCAGATTAATAAATTGCACACATAAGAAAGTTTTGCATCACCTCGGTTCCTAGAGTTCCAGAACCTGTACAGAAAACTGGAATAGAGATCAATATAAACATCATTTCCGCCCATTTTATTGCTGATGAAAACCACACTTTGCATGTTGTACCACCATACAGCGAGACCTTCAGAGGTGGTGGTCCAGATTACTGCACATACGGGTACCTCTAATACCCGGTAGCATGCCCTCTTGCACTGATGCATGCCTGTATTCGTCGTGGCATACTATCCACAAGTTCATCAAAGCACTGTTAGTCCAGATTGCGATCTGCGATTCGGCGTAAGATCCCTCAGAGTGGTTGGTGGGTCAAGTCGTCCATAAACAGCTCTTATCCGTCTATCTGAGACATTTTCGATAGGGTTCATGTCTGGAGAACATGATAGCCATTATAATCGAGTGATGTTATCCTGAAGGAATTCATTCACAAGATGTGCATGATGGGGCCGCGAATTGTCGTCCATGAAGACGAATGCCTCGCCAATATGCTACCGATATGGTTGCACTATCGGTCGGAGGATAGCATTCAGCCTGACCAGGTTGCCTCTAAACACGTCACCGAAGATTGTCTTGTTGAAGGCATATGCGACACTCATCGGTGAAGAGAACGTGATGCCAATTCTGAGCGCTCCATTCGGCATGTTGTTGAGCCCATTTGCACCGCGCTGCATGATGTCGTGGTTGCAAAGGTGGACCTCTCCATGGACGTCAAAATGAAGCTGTGCATCATGCAGCCCATTGCGCACAGTGTGAGTTGTAACACGACGTCCTATTACTGCACGAAAACAATTGTTCAACATGGTGGCGTTGCTGTCAGGGTTCCTTCGAGCCAAAAGTCGTAGGCAGCGGTCATCCACTGCAGTAGTAGCCCTTGGGTGGCCTGAGCGAGGCATTTCACCGACAGTTCCTGTCTCTCTGTATCTCCTCCATGTTAGAACAACATCGCTTTGGTTCACTCCCCGTGTACCTCCTTCCTGGTGGAATGACTGGAACTGATCGGCTGTCGGACCCCCTCCGTCTAATAGGCGCTGCTCATGCATGGTTGTTTCCATGTTTGGCCGAATTTAGTGACATCTCTGAACAGTCAAAGGGACTGTGTCTGTGATACGATATCAAAAGGCAACGTCTATCTTCAGGAGTTCGGGGAACCAGGGTGATGCGTAGCTTTTTATGATCTGTGTATTTCAATTTCAAAGTTGCATTAACAATTAATAACCACCGCATTTATTTATTAATCAGATGTGGACAATAATTATTATTATTTCGAGGATGAGGAGCCTTCTTTAACTGACAACCAAAACATGGGATTATTTCAGACTCGGACTAACAATCACGAGCCTAGCCCTGCAATTGCTTTTGCGCTATGCTTGCGAATTTTGCCTTGAATTCCATTTCAAGCACAGTTAGGTCATCTAAATTTCTCCTAGCTATGTAAATGAAATCAGGCCTTGACTGTGGTAAGATCTGTCATCACCGACGTGAGGGCAGCGTGACACGTCTTCTGTCTCTGAGCTCTCGACCGGCACTATTCCTTACACTCTTGCAGACCGACCTCGTCTGACAACAATGCTTAGAATCGGGCTCCAATGTTTCGCCCTCAGATTGTTACTATCGATATCTAAGTGCTTACACAATGCAAAGCATAACGTTAAGTTGGATATATTGTTTTCAATGTAATGGAGAGTTGTGGCACACTCCTTACAAGTGTCGTACAATGGTTTCGGATGTTGGAAAAAAAAGAAACGTCACGAGTCCCATCACGTACATCATCGCAAAGAAAGAAGAATGAGAGCCAGAAATATTTGCTCTCACGATGATGATACTGAGTTGGATGTAAGTAAGGAAGGCCTCTAAACGTCCGATGTTTCAAAGTTATTTGGAAGACCTATGAAGAAAAGTGAATTGGAAATTAAACGTGTGAGACAGTGGAGAAAGGAAACAATAAGATGCCACTATTTAGTTCGAGAATTCTGGTGGTGTAAGGAATATACTCGTATGTTCATAGAATCCAGCGAGCCCGAGGAAATGGAGGAGAGAGGAGAGGCATAAATTCGGTCTTACAGTCCAGGCCTGATTTTCAGAGTCTGTGTCGATGCCCTGGGTTCAGTCTCAAACCTTTCCAGCCACCAGTGTATTGATGGTACGCCACATTGTTTACGATGATTCGTCCATCAAATGAGGATTTTAGAATCAGATGTCGCAGTGGTGCTATTTGAGAGGAGTATGATACGTATCACCATCTGGTTTTACACTGTCATTTCCTTTCGTCCCATGCTCGTTTGTAAAGATACAACATCAATACGACAACACACAGGCTATCATAGAGACGATACAGATAGTCACCAGCCGTTTGGAGAACTTACGGGGGGCGTAACTGCGAGATTGTTCCCGCCTCTAAGTGACGAGTATTCTATAAACTTTGACGTTTGACTGTATAAAGTAGTCGATAACTTCCAGTCTAGGAGGTATGTCTCATATAGGACTCTTAAATAAAGAAGAAACAAACAGAAAATAGATTTACTAGGAGGATGTTACGTTCAGCAAAAAAATTTATTCCACTCACCAACGTTACTGCAAAAGTTACGAAGAAAGGATTCTGGGCAAAGAATATACGAATGAGGTGGATGGGCAGTGGAAAACCTGAAACATAGAGGAAGGCATCGTTTGAAACATGATATAACTAGGAAACGTCATAGGTTAATTGGAACTGAAAAGAAAGGTCGGAACAGACTTCAATAGAGCGAATTACGGGATACTGGGTAGAGTGTACAGTAATGGGAGGAAGCTTGATTTAGTGACAAAGGCGCCAGTAAAGGACACTAATTGCAATGGTGGGTAATTATTGGAACATGTTGCATAGGCTAGTGAGGCCGTTGCCTATAATGCGTCTTATTATCTGGTATTTCGTAATATTGTGAAGCTACATTGTGTGGAGACAGGGAAGAAAAACTAATGCAAAGAGCCCTGGAGTAGTGTTATCAATTCATTTCTACGTCTGTAGACACATATAACGTCAGTCAAAAAAGTTTAAAGACTGGATTAATAAAAAATAGAGAAAAGCATGGCTGGTGTTTTAATGCTGCAGGTGTGTACATAGTCCCCCCACTCCATGCTCGAGTACAACGAACAGAACGCTCATACAACCATGTGAAACTGTCAGAAATGTTATTTTGGAATGTTGTTCATGTTGCTCAAATTGCGCGTCACATTCTCTTTAATATCAGTTATGTTGTCAAAGCGTTGACTTGTTGTTTTGTGGTAGGTTCGTATTGATATCATGAAGTCTCGTCACTTTTGATGATTTTTTCGGGAAAAGAATTTCGACTTTTTGCATTTCAGTCAATTTGCCACAGGCGTCCACGCTTCGTTGTTTTTGTTTGGGATTCAAGGTATGAGGGCCAAACTTTGCACACATTTTTTTCTTCTTTAAAACATTTTGGAATATGTCTTGAACACTTGATTTAGAGGCATTGCTCCATTACGATTTATGATACAACAAGGTTGACACACAATGGCCTCATGTTTACTACTCAACACTTCCTGCTCACAACAGACTGGTAGAATACACAACACTTGTTTACAGTTGGTAGTTCAAGCTGCCACCGTAGCTACTGCGCTGCCGTCCCTTATACTCCAGGAATAAAATAAGTACTGGAAGTCTTTGAACGGACTGTATACAATAGAGCACATACAACTACATTCTAAGTGATAGAAGTTTGAAAGTGCTCCTTGTCTTCCTGATTTTGTTTTTCCTTTACTTTTTTTCAAAAACAATAAGTACGTCTTGTGGTGTCACCGCCAGACACCACACTTGCTAGGTGGTAGCCTTTAAACCGGCCGCGGTCCGTTAGTATACGTCGGACCCGCGTGTCGCCACTATCAGTGATTGCAGACCGAGCGCCGCCACACGGCAGGTCTAGTCTAGAGAGACACCCTAGCACTCGCACCAGTTGTACAGCCGACTTTTCTAGCGATGGTTCACTGACTACATACAATCTGATTTGCAGAGACGACAGTTTAGCATAGCCTTCAGCTACGTCATTTGCTACGACCTAGCAAGGCACCATATTCAGTTACTACGAATGTATTCTGAACAGATAATATTGTGAATCATGTACCGTCAAGAGCGATGTTCATCATTAATGGATTAAAGTTAGGTATCAAACTAATTACGTCCGCTTTCTGAATTCTAATTCCTTGTCATGTTCTAGACCTCACGTCAGTATAGTTCTTCCCTCCTCACGCCAGCCTGCGTGAGCTAAAATGCGTGCATTTCGGCCTCCACTAGTAACACGGTGTTGGCTCTTCTGCCAACACAAAAAGTCTTACACATTTAAGAATATAGCAGTTGGTTGGTGTATCCAAAATTTAGTTTGTTATGAGATGAACTTATATTCCAGAAGACCATTTACTATTACATGAGTTGTTATTAATTTTTTCACTTAATATAATTCCTTTTAAACTTTGCTTGTTAATTGAGATGCTGATATTTTTGTTCATTGGGTCTTATATATTAATTTTTAAGGCAACTGAAGCAAGGCATACGCCATTATTTGCTATCAGGCGTCTAAGGAGAGGTTTAGTTACTGCAGTTGGAGAGGTTTCTTTTGCTAGTACCCATCGGATCCTCTCCTCGTAAATTACGCACGTTGTGCCTTGACTATAACTGCTACGGATAGTTGACCGTAGTCAGTGCCAGAGAGGTATAACTTTTTAATATAGATAGGGTAATTATGACGGTGAAAATAACTTTGACGTTCACCAAGAGATCCACTGAGCTTACTGTCATCAGACGACTGGTGGATCAACATCAACCTTGTTTTAATGCCGTCACTTCATCAGACGCTGCTGGGATATTTCGATTTAGCAAACATTTTATTGAGGTGAAGAACTGAACTCCTTCATCTTTAGTCTGGTCTTATTCTAGCAACGTATATTTCACCCAGGAATGAAACATAGTACTACGTTCGCATGTGTACTAATTTCAAATGGCTCTGAGCTCTATGGGACTTAACTTCTAAGGCCATCAGTCCCCTAGAACTTAGAACTACTTAAACCTAACTAACTTAAGGACATCACACACATCCATGCCCGAGGCAGGATTCGAGCCTGCGACCGTAACGGTCGTGCTGTTCCACACTGTAGCGCCTAGAACAGCTCGTCCACCACGGCCGGCGTACTAATTTCGACTACAATAAATCTCCTTACCCGTAAAAGCTTCTGCCCACAATTCAGCGTGGATTTAGAAGGTATCGCTCGTGCGAAACTCAGCTTGGCCATTTCTCGCACGATATCCTGCGAACCATGGATGAGGAGCAACAGGGAGATTCCACATTCCTAGATTTCTGAAAAGAGATTGACACGGTGGCCCGCTGCAGACTGTTAACGAAGGTTCGAGCATAAGGTATAGGTCCCCAGATATGTGTGTGGCTCGAAGACGTCTTAAGTAATAGAAGCCAGTACGTTACCCTCGACTACAGGTGTTAATTAGAGATGAGGGTACCGTCAGGGGTGACCCAGGAAAGTGCTGTAGGATCACTCTTGTTCTATCTATACATAAATGATGTGACGGACAGGGTGAGAAGCAATCCGCGGTTGTTTGCTGATGACTCTGTGATGTACAGGACGGTGTCGTTGAGTGACTGTAGGAGGATAGGGTATGACTTAGACAAAATTGCTAGTTGGTCGGATGAATGGCAGCCAGCTTTAAATGTAGAAAAAGCTGATGGGTATGAAAGCCAATCCTGTAATGTTCGAGTAAAGTATCAGTGGTGTGCTGTTTGCCACAGTCACATCGATTAAATATCCATGTTCAACGTTACAAAGAGATATGAAATAGAAGTATGAAATGGAAATAATACGTAAGGACGTTAATAGGGAAGGCGACTGGTCGACTTCGGTTTATTGGGCAAGTGTTACGAAAGTGTAGCTCACCTACAAACAAGACCGCTTGTAGAAAAATTGTGCGAGCCATTCTAGAGTACTGCTCGAATGTTTGCCAGCCCCACCAGGTCAACCGTCAAATTATAGGAAGACATCGAAATAATTCAGAGGCGTCGTCATTGATTTGTTACCGGAAGAATCGGTCAACAATCGAACGCTACGGAAATGCTCCGCGAACTCAAATGGGAATCCCTGGGAGGAGGACGACATTCTTTCCGCGAAACACAGCTCACAAAGTTCAGAGGAAAGGTGTTTGCCGCTGACTGCAGAACGTTTCTGCTGCCACCAACGTATATTTCCGGTAAGAATCACGAAGAAAAGATAAGAGAAATTAGGACTTGTACGGGCCGGCCGCGGTGGTCTCGCGGTTCTAGGCGCGCAGTCCGGAACCGTGCGACAAGCCACCTGACGGTGTGTGACGGAGGGTACCTTGAGTACTCTATCGGTTCTCCCTTCTATTCCAGTCTCGTATTCTTCGTGGAAAAAAGGATTGTCGGTATTCCTCTGTGTGGGCTCTAATCACTTTGATTTTATGGTCTCTTCGCGAGATATACATAGGAAGGAGCAATATTCTGCTTGACTCCTCGGTGAAGGTATGTTCTCGAAACTTCAACAGTGCTACGGTCGCAGGTTCGAATCCTGTCTCGGGCATGGATGTGTTTGATGTCCTTAGGTTAGTTATGTTTAAGTAGTTCTAAGTTCTAGGGGACTGATGACCACAGCAGTTGAGTCCCATAGTGCTCAGAGCCATTAGGATTTGTACGAAGGCATAGAGACAGTCGTTTTTCTCTCGCTCCATTTGCCAGTGGCATAGGATGTGGTGGTTGTTAGTGTTTAACGTCCCGTCGACAACGAGGTCATTAGAGACGGAGCGCAAGCTCGGGTTAGGAAAGGATTGGGAAGGAAATCGGCCGTGCCCTTTCAAAGGAACCGTCCCGGCATTTGCCTGAAACGATTTAGGGAAATCACGGAAAACCTAAATCATGATGGCCGGAGACGGGATTGAACCGTCGTCCTCCCGAATACGAGTCCAGTGTGAGTGGCATAGGAAATTACTTCTAGTGATATATGGTACGCTCCGCTAGCGGAATGTAGATTACCATTCCCTAGCTCTCGTTATCGACTTCTGATACAGCGATGTTTTTTATCGTCTCTACTCTAAAACTTCCTGCCAAATCAGGGAGGCTCTGATTTTTTGCTTTGTTGGGTATTTAACAATTACTGAACGTAGGAGTAGCAGGGACTTACTAGCTAGATCCCAATGCGTTTCACAGGCGGCTGGGTTTCTGTACTCTCCATTAACGTGACACATAGCGTGTTTACGTTGTCATAACGCTTCGTCGTTGAACGCGCAACGTTTGACGGCGCGTTTGTGCAGTTGTGGCCGGGACGTGACCAGTCACTGTGGATTTGTTGTGCAGGCCCCTTTGAGCCGGAGTTGCGGGGCGTGTGTCCGCGTGTGCTCCGCAAAGGAACCGCCTGCCAAGAGCCGCCCCGGACCTACCTGACTTATGGCGCGCGACAAAGCCGCCTTTGTAGGCGGGACGCTAACCGCAGGACTTTTCAAGATATCCACGCTTAAATCAATTTGTAAAGTCGAGGCGCGGGATTCCGATCACAACACGGCCGACACCGTGACAATACTATTCTGCGGGCAGTAAACACGACCGCGCGCCTACCTGGAGGGCCGGACCCCCAGCTCGCCGTGAACCTGTCGGCCGCGGAGGCCGCATTACTGTCTTTTATTAGCGGCCATTGTGTCCGAGCCAGGTTTGCGCGCCGCTTTGGCCTTTTTGCGACCGCGCCGCCGAGGAAAGTGTTGCGAATCTGCCGGACGCCTCACGCAGACACTGCTCTTCTTCCGCCGACTGCCCTGACCCTTCAACCGGCGGTCGCGTGAATCTTGCAAAGTGAGGACAGCTGCACTGTCTGTACAGTTTTCATGTTTCTTACTTTGTCAATTCTCTGCAAAACTACAAAAGTCACTGAAATTTCCTCGTTTTAATGTCGTAGATCTCTGCAAAACGGGGTTTAGTATTCCGCTAGCAATCTGTGCTGACGAATAACGGGAAAGTTTCAGACGTGTTTACCTAACCCATGATACATGTGTGTCACGAATTGGTAGAAATTTCCCCATTATGAACATTTTGAAATCACGAAATAAGCAAAAAATTTAACGCAACTAAAATCCAAAATGACACGGCTAAGTCATGGTGCAGGATGGGGTAATATGTTCTCAATGTAACTTCCTACACATCGAAAATCTGTAAGTGAAATCAAATTAATCAGTTGTAGCCTACTTACAAAAACCAGTTACAAGTTAAATACATCTTGAAATAGAAGCTACTGGAAACCTGTGGTGTGCGTACTGTAAGACCTTCAGTACACACACTATCAGATTATTTAACTTGTCGCTCTAACGAAGTAGGACAGTGTCAGCAATATGTCTCGTGGTCTTATCGTGGTGTGTTTATCTTCTGCCGTTAAGTCAGACGATAGAAATGCCACTTGCACACTTAGAGTAGCAGATTGATGGGGACCAACTTTACACAGAACTTGATTAATTTTCACACACATTTATTAAAATAATAACAAGCATAAAAATTACTGAACTTGGTTCTGGGTGCTATTTACAACTGACAATCTGAAGTTCCTTTGGTATTGGTACTTTAATCTTATTCTCACACATATCTCTCATACTTGACAAAAGTGTGTATACATTTATCTTCATGGCTATGTACAGGAATATGGTAATCTTATTAGGAGCAGACTGAAACTTGACTATAGACTGGTACAGACAAATGTAGAACTCGTACAGACTGGTGCAGACTAATGCAGACTGGTACAGACTGATGCAGACTGAGTAATCGGAGGTCTGTCCACTCGTTATAAAACCCGCGTGTTCATGTATCACTGCGCGAGTGTGATCCGCGAGGAGAAAAGGTTCTACGTTAGCAGCAATCTCATTGGCTGCGTCACATATTAATTAATACCCGGGTCGGCGGAAGCAGAATTTGGTCCGGCTCTATGGCAGCGCCATCTCGTAGTGTGGAGACGGACGAGCGCTGCGCCTGCGCTGTTGTACTTAGCAGGGTGCGCTCTAGTGGGAAAGTTGTGTACGCGCTGACTACGCGGAACTATGTACACAACAAAACCACAACCAATTTCCATTTTCGAGACATGAAAAGTTATTAAGACGTTAAAGAAACTCAGTTCATTTGCATGTATTAGATGTTTCAAGGTTGTTGTTGTTGTGGCCTTCAGTCCCGAGACTGGTTTGATGCAGCTCTCTACATCTACATCTACATCTACATCCACATCCATACTCCACAAGCCACCTGACGGTGTGTGGCGGAGGGTACCTTGAGTACCTCTATCGGTTCTCCCTTCTATTCCAGTCTCGTATTCTTCGTGGAAAAAAGGATTGACGGTATTCCTCTGTGTGGGCTCTAATCACTTTGATTTTATGGTCTCTTCGCGAGATATACGTAGGAAGGAGCAATATTTTGCTTGACTCCTCGGTGAAGGTATGTTCTCGAAACTTCAAGAAAAGCCCGTACCGAGATACTGAGCGTCTCTCCTGCAGAGTCTTCCACTGGAGTTTATCTATCATCTCCGTAACGCTTACACGATTACTAAATGATCCTGTAACCAAGCGAGCTGCTCGCCGTTATATCTTCTCTATCTGGTACGGATCCCACACTGCTGAGCAGCATTCAAGAAGTGGGAGAACAAGCGTACTGTAACCTACTTGTTTTATTTTCGGATTGCATTTCCTTAGGATTCTTCCAATGAATCTCACTATGGCATCTGCTTTACCGACGATCAACTTTATATGATCATTCCATTTTAAATCACTCCTAATGCGTACTCCCAGATAATTTATGGAATTAACTGCTTCCTGTTGCTGACCTGCTATATTGTAGCTAAATGATAAAGGATCTTTCTTTTTATGTATTCGCAGCCCATTACACTCGTCTACATTGAGATTCAATTGCCATTCCCTGCACCATGCGTCAATTCGCTGCAGATCCTCGAGCATTTCAGTACAATTTTCCATTGTTACAACCTCTCTATATACCACAGCATCATCCGCAAAAAGCCTCAGTGAACTTCCGATGTCATCCACAAGGTCATTTATGTATATTGTGGATAGCAACGGTTCTACGACACTCCCCTGCGGCACACCTGAAATCACTCTTACTTCGGAAGACTTCTCTCCTTTGCGAATGACATGCTGCGTTCTGTTATCTAGGAACTCTTCAATCCAATCACACAATTGGTCTGATAGTCCATATGCTCTTACTTTGTTCATTAAAAGACTGTGGGGAACTGTATCGAACGCCTTGCGGAAGTCAAGAAACACGGCATCTACCTGTGAACCCGTGTCTATGGCCCTCTGAGTCTCGTGAACGAATAGCGCGAGCTGGGTTTCACACGACCGTCTATTTCGAAACCCATGCTGATTCCTACAGAGTAGATTCGTAGTCTCCAGAAAAGTCATTATACTCGAACATAATACGTGTTCCAAAATTCTACAACTGATTGACGTTAGAGATATAGGTCTATAGTTGTACACATCTGTTCGACGTCCCTTCTTGAAAACGTGGATGACCTGTGCCCTTTTCCAATCCTTTGGAACGCTACGTTCTTCTAGAGACCTACGGTACACCTCTGCAAGAAGGGGGGCAAGTTCCTTCGCGTTCTCTGTGTAAATTCGAACTGGTATCCCATCAGGTCCAGCGGCCTTTCCTCTTTTGAGCGATTTTAATTGTTTATCTATCCCTCTGTCGTCTACTTTCTATCCCCTGGAAGCTTCTTCATCTCCCCGTAACTAATGAGGAGGTATTGAACAGAACTGTGGAGAAGAGAAGTTTGTGGCACAACTTGACTAGAAGAAGGGATCGGTTGGTAGGACATATTCTGAGTCATCAAGGGATCACCAATTTAGTATTGGAAGGGCAGCGCGGAGGTTAAAAATCGTAGGGGGAGACACTAGAGATGAAGACACTAAACAGATTCAGAAGGATGTAGGTTCCAGTAGGTACAGGGAGATGTTCCAAGGTAAAAGATATTATTCTTAGATATTCTTCTGTTTCAAGGTACAAGATTGTGCACGACCGAAAAACTATAGCTAAACTGTTCACATGTTGTATAGATAGTTCCAAAAATACATAGCATTTTGCTCACCATAAAATTCCGTGCCTGGAAGATTAACAATATATTTAAAATAGGTTTCATAAATTATAGGCCGACGGACTTACCCTAGTGGTAACACCGATTCCCGTCAGATCACCGAAGTTAAGCACTGTCGGACTTGGCTAGAACTGGGATGGGTGACTGCTGAGCGCTGTTGGCAAGCGGGGTGCACTCAGCCCTTGTGAGGCCACTGGAGGAGCTACTTGACTGAGAAGTACCGGCTCCAATCTTGAGAACTGACAAAGGCCGGCAGACCGGTGTGTTGGCCACATGCTCCTTCATGTCCGCATCCAGTTACGCCTGTGTCGGTTGAGTCTGACACGGCGATCAATCGGTACCGTTGGGTCTTTCGAGGCCTATTCAGTCGGAATTAACATATTCTAGAGCATTTAAACGAGCAGCACCCGAAATATTTACAACTGCTGCACAAAACATAACCTCATGTCTATCAACAAGCCGGCCGGAGTGGCCGTGCGGTTCTAGGCGCTACAGTCCGGAACCGAGCGACCGCTACGGTCGCAGGTTCGAATCCTGCCTCGGGCATGGATGTGTGTGATGTCCTTAGGTTAGTTCTAAGTTCTAGGTCACTGATGACCTCAGAAGTTAAGTCGCATAGTGCTCAGAGCCATTTTCTATGAACAAGAAAAACTGTAGAAAATGGCAGAAACTGTTTATGGCGGTCTCTAGCGCGCATTCGTTCATGTGACTTTAAAATCAGTCACTTAGGTGAAGTACCGACCAAAAACCATCATTTGTTCTTATGTAAAGTAACCTTTAGGTACAACACTTTCCCCTACATGTAAGCAGTACTGACACACATTGAAATCCTAGCGTCATAGCACTGTCGCACGCCGCTGGAGGAGCCAGAGACAAAACACTGCCGTCCATTGATAAATTGGAGTATAGCGTGGAACTTAGACTTTTCCAGTTCGAGGGCACAGCGGTACAACTACCCGTGCTGAGATGGTGGAAGGATATGGCAAAAATGCATCATCATACTGGGCGAATATAACGAACGTGCAACTACTCACAGAAGTCCAATGTGGGTTGTAATTATCATATGGCAGCGAAGCTTGGTAGATATTCTAATGCGTTTATGAGAAATCGATTTACGCTGGTAAAAAATTAGTTTCAATTATGGCCACCTGGTGTAAATCTGGTGCTGTGAATGCAAGAAAGGCGTATAGGAATGTTTCCGTGTGTGATGGATTAGGAGCGATACGTGGGCAGAAAAGATGAAACAAGTGAGAAAGGCATAATGTTGATTTTTTAAATTAACCACCGCTCAGTTTGTTCAGTACGAGCACCAAAGACGACGACGTGATATGGGGTGCCAGATTTGCACATGATGACCAAAATTGGAACTAATTTTTCCAGTGTAAATCAGTTCCGCATAACGCGTTAGCATATCTACCAGGTTTGGCAGCCGTATGATAATTACAGGCCACACTGGACCTCCGTGAGCAACTGCATTTTAATTAGAAACACCTGGTATTAAAGAATGGCCAGCTGGCAAATGCGCTTCTATTGTGGTCAAGCAAGTCTAAATGACGAAAAATAAAATGGCAGACCTTTCCCGTGTGAAGAAGTAGGAATCGAAACCAAGTGGAGACCCTGGTTCTCCAAGGGAAAATCAGTCCTGCATCTGCTTTCAACATCTTGCACGACATTTGAACATGACAATAGTCGCCGCCCGTTGGGTTGCGCGACAGCTCACACTCATTCAAATCGCCCGCCGCACCGTGGCAGCAGCGGGAATGTTGCAGCTATGTCATGGTTTCTTTAGCCGTCAAGTCACCACGGGCGAGTGCCGAGAGTATCTTTAAGATCTCGACATAATGTAGCAGAGCAAGCAGTGGAAATATTTGGATTCTCAAACGCCGAAAAAGGCAAAGATCCAACCGTCATACTGCAAGGTGATCCAGTGTGGTTGTTGGACTGCCATGGTTTGACGATAACAGATTATGCTCGAACATACTATATAAATCTCCTGACGAGATTGCAGGAGGCTTCGATCAGAAACCGGTAGCTAAGGTAGAATATTCAAAATTTCTAGGTGTATGCAATGCTGAGGGGTTGTATTGGAAAAAACACACTGAGGACCTGCTGAAGCGTTTGAGTTCAGCTACGTATGCTATTAGGGTCATTGCAAATTTTGGCGATATACATCTGAGTAAATTAGCTTACCACGCCTATTTTCATTCTCTGCTTTCGTATGGCATCATATTCTGGGGTAACTCATCATTGAGTAAAAGAGTGTTCATTGCACAAAAGCGTGTAATCAGAATAATTGCTGGAGCTCATCCAAGATCATCCTGCAGACACGTATTTAAAGAGCTAGAGATCTTCACTGTAGCCTCACAATATATATATTCACTTATGAAATTTGTTATTAACAATCCGAACGAATTCAAAAGTAGTAGCAGTGTACATGGCTAAAACACTAGGAGAAAGGATGATCTTCACTACTCAAGGTTAAATCTGACTTTGACTCACAAGGGGGTAAATTATGCTGCCACAAAAGTCTTTGGTCACTTACATAATAGCATCAAAAGTCTGACAGATAGCCATATAGCATTTAAAAGGAAATTAAAAGAATTTCTTAATGGCAACTCCTTCCACTCATTAAATGAATTTTTGAAAATAGTAAGTGGGTAATTTCCCAACCCCACAAAAAAATTAAAAATATTGAATGTCATGTAATATTTTGTCTCTTGTAATTCTTGTATAGACACCTTTTGTTAATCTGACACGTTCCACATCATTACGAAGTGTCGTATTCATGATCTATGGAACAAGTACTAATCTAATCTAATCTAAAAAAGGCTCGGAAAGCTGTCCAAGGGGGTGATCCTGATTCACGACAACGCACCAGCTCATTGTGCACAGGACGCAGTCATACATGTTGCTTCTTTAGACCACAAAATTTGGTCTCGTCATCCATATTCTCCAGAAACGGCTCCCAGCGACTTCATCTTCTTTGTTCGATCGAAAAGAACTGCGTGGCAGGCGTTTCCAGAATCACGACGAGGTGATTTCTTAGTTGGAACGTTTTCTGAACAGCCAAACTGCAGACTCCTCCAAACACGATCTCTACCAACTTATCCATTCTTGGCGAAAATGTATGAAGTGGTCAAAAACAGTCAAAAAATCTTGTAAGAGTGTTGCAGACTATGCTGTGCCGAAAATTAATCATTAAAAAAAATTCGATACGTTGAGTCGTTTCCTAGTTAATTAGCATTGAAGTTAGCCATCAGGACGTTTCGCGCGCAATTTTATGCGGCCCGCCAGATATAATAACTAGTGTCAGCTGCTCTCATAGCGGAGATGGCAGCGCACGAGACTTCTCAGCCTTTGGCTCCGGTTATATCCTTACTACCGTCCAATGTCCAATTTTTGTACTGCTCTCTTTCTCGGCTTGAGGAAACCAAACGAACACTTTTGGCCACACTGTCTCTAGCAAGCCGTTTGAAGTTGCGCATGCAACGGCCTGATTGGCTAACTTTGATGCTAATTAACTCGGAAACGGCGGAACGTATAAATTTTTTTCTTAACAATTATTTTTCAGCATAAACTTCTCTGCAACATCTTTACAAACACTGCGCGGAGCGGCCGCGGGGTTTGAGGCGTCCTGCCACGGGCTGCGCGGCCCCTCCCGCCGGAGGTTCGAGTCCACCATCGGGCATGGGTGTGTGTGTCGTTCTTAGCATAAGTTAGTTTAACTTAGTTTAAGTAGTGTGTAAGTCTAGGGACCGACGACTTATGCAGTTTGGTCCCAAAGGAATTCACACCCATTTGAACTATTTAACATTCTTTACAAACTTTTCAGACCGTTTCTGACTACTCTGTTCAGAGAAAAATGAACACAATCACTGATATCACGGTCACAAGTTGATTTATTTTCATAATGATAATTAAAACCTTACGATAATCTCTCGCTCTGTATCAAACACAATAAGGTGATTACTTCCGACTGCATTTACAAGTGCAAATACCTACGTTTTCACCCACGTCTACGTACAGTTTCCAGGCCATTGTACGTTGCATGGTGGAAGATGCTTTTCGCTGTTAGTAGTTATGTCCTTTCTTGTTCTACACGCGGAAGCCTGAATCTCATTTAGTTTTAATTACGGCTGCTGTGCGAAATAAAAGTCAGATGCAACAGAACCGTTGCGCACTTCATCGCAAATTATTCTAAGTTTATAACCTTGATTTAAGCAAAGTGTGAGTTTCGATTCTTATGTATGATGCTAGGTATCTAATGATATTTTGTGAAAGAGAGAGACTGTAAGACACTTTTACGAGCCATCTCTTCCGACTGTGGGTTCCGCAGCTGGCTGGATTATCACAGATTACGATTAAGGAAATTCTGTGCTTCAATTTTAGGAACTTGCACGTCATATGTAAAAAGCATTGGTTAAAAAAAGGGCTCCCACAAAACTATTCCTACAAAACTTCATTAAACGGATCGTTCTAATGCACTTACATCTCTCCAATATGTTACTTACGTAGGAAACATGAACGCAAGATACGGTTATAACACGCACGCGTGAGTATGAGTTACTTCACACGACAGACTTAGCTTAAAATGCTCAGAAAAATGTTACCTCTCTACGCCACCGTGCATCCTCCCATTGCAATGCAGTATTCTTCATAACATTTTTGATAAGCATCGGTCCCTCGTCATAGTCCGGTGTAAGAAAACGAGAAATGTGTGGTTTTAGAGTTGAAGAAAGGAGAAACTTTTAGAATTAATAATAATTCAATGCTGCAAACCAGTATAACGATAAAAAATGTGAATAAAGCCTAGTTTACAAAATGTGGCACTCACGCGAGTGCCCACATACACGCACGCACGCACACACACACACACACACACACACACACACACACACACACACAAAATGTGTGGTTGCCTCTTTACGAGCCCTAATCTCGCTAATTTTTTCCTTGCGTGAGATGGAAGTTAGAGGCGGCAGAATCGTTACGCAGTCTCGTCGCTCTCGCACGCGCGCGCACACACACACACACACACACACACACACACACACATAGCAAGAGATAGAGAGAGAGAGGGGGTGGGGAGACAGACAAATAGACATACTCGTAAACAGACAAGGAACAAAATAATGCTGTATACTATATATAAAACCCCATTCAGTGTTATCTATTTGTTAACTCACTTGGATATGACACAGCCGATGTTCAGACGATGGGCAGGTCATTCCTAGCGAGGTTCTAATCGTGAGATGGTCCTTCTTATGAGTTGTTTAAATCAAAACGGAAATTTGAGGCACACCACATGGAAACGACAACAGTATTACAGGTATGTACATCGCTGTCTGGCCCCCTCTCCTCGACAGTTTAATCACTTCTTCGAACCGTTTTCCGGCGACGAGTGCGTAGATATAGTGCTCCTGTATGTAAAAGCTAGACGTAATGCTTAAAGACGCAGTATCCGTGTTACAAACGTTGTCCGGACTGACGGCAACTGACAAGACATTTGTACAGTTATAGAACAAATCTTCACATATTTTGATGAATAACACAGTCTGAACTGCTATTTTATTTTGGTGAGAAGATCGAATTTTCGTTCACGATCAGAGATCGAACTTTTTTCTGTGTGGAACCTAGACCATCGTCGTCTGTGACTAAGCAAACCGAGCATCCGTCCTGTTAATGTAAATGTTCACGAAGCTAACATATCATATTTGATGATTTCCGTAATTAGGAAAACGTGCTGCTTTAGTGGTACCCCATATTCAAGATTTCTGGAAAACATACCATTTTTAGTACGGTTCCTTGTGCTAAAGTGTCGAAAAAATCACGTCAGTGGATAACCATGGTATAGATGTTGGTTTTATTTGGTAGGTGATTATGGAAACGAGTTTATAAACTTTTTAGAGAGCCTTGGTGCCATAGTTCCCGTCACTAAATTCCACAGCCTTCCTTGAAAGTTTGTTTTTCTGACAGCTGTAGAACACAACCTAAGATAAAAATAGCAAAAAATGTATATCAACCAATCAATAACATCAATTACGTGTTTTTGCTGTAGAACATAGTACATTATTGTCTTACTACGTAAATTGGCGCTTGGTAAGGTGATGAATGTTCGTTTTTGGTGACGTTTGGTAAGGTGATGAAAGCTGTTTTTTTTATCACCAGTAACAGGTATTTATTCAAGTCTAAGAGTAACTGCCAACTATTACTGCAATACCTGCTCAGAATATTAATTTAGCTGCATGTGTTTTATAGTTATAGCACAGTAATACAGACAAGTTAGACGTGGAAATAACAGTGTGACACTTAATTTGACGGTCGATTGTACATTCCACCAAGTCTGGCACAAAGCTCAAACTTTACTCGTTACAAAGTGAAGTACAGATAACAAAATGGCCAACTATAGCTGGTACATACCGGTTGGCTGTGTCGTTTTAATGGTCGATAAAATATTGGGCTGTGATGGGCTGTTATGTTTTAGTGGATGGTAAAATACTAAGCTGTGATTGAGAGACCTAAATATGTGTGTGAAAGCTGTGTCAGATTTCTGCAAAGACAGTAAGGTCTCAGACAAGCTAAGACCTGACAAAGCTTGCGAAGCGCCAAGTGAGCTATGAAAATCAGCGTTCTGTCTGCTACAGACATATCCATCGGCTGGGCTACTGAGAGATAGATAGCTCCCTAACGAACTCAGATACTGAATGAAAAACTGTGGGCAACTAATTTTACTATATCAAAGGAGTCATCCTACTACATAAGTCCTAGGTGTTGTGCATCACAAAATCATTACTGGGATTCCGCATTGAAAAGTGACTCTCTAACTACGGAATTAAAATCTTGGCCCATGTAGCTCTATTACAGTCATTCTCAAGGGGCACAAGTGAAATAACTACATTAACACAAACCTTAATTAAGCACAAGAGAAAACGTTTAATTAGAGTAAACAAATAAAATACAACAAATACTAATTAACATGACAAATTGTTTGGTAAAAGAGTCAGGGTTCAAAAATCATTATCATCCTAAGGCCTTGTACGCACTTGTATACGAAGTCGAGCGATTTGTGTATCTAGACAGTGTATGTAGGCAATCGAGCTATTTTGTATCTAGACAACAGAGAGACGCATGTAGGCTATAAATACACACTTGCAACAAAATGCAGAACTTTTGACTCCCGGTTGAAATAAGACACATCAGACAATTCTTAGACAATGTTGCGCGACATTTCGTAGCGTGGATGTGTTGGTAGACATGGCCTCCAGTCATTCTCTTTGAAGTATGGAGAACAGTTTGCCGGTTTTTTAATGTTTTTGTTTTTCTTATTGTTAAGCATCACCTATGAAGATGTGGCCTATGGAGAACGTGTTGCAGCTGTTTGAGGTTTTAAAATGGCATCATGTTTGTGCCAAGTTAGTAATTCTGAATATAAAAAGTGCAACAAGAAGAAGCCAGTTACCGAATAGCTGGCCAAAAATATGAAGTATCAGTGAGTCATGTTGAAAAAAAATCACAATTTGAAAACAGCCTTTCATCAGGGACATAAAAGAAATTAATCAGTCGATGAAGACTGAGGCATCTCCTGTAAAAAATGTTTGGTCCACATACGACTACTTGTTACTTCTGCTGCAAGGTTCAGAATCGGAAGACTGCATGAGCAAAAACACAATGAATGAGGAGGCGCTCAATAAAATGTAAGTACTATACATATATATTTTTATTTAATTCTTATACAGAAATGCAGAGTACAAAGCAATGTTGTTAAAACACAGTAATTGAAATTATTAATAATAATATCTTACAACTAGAAGATATTATTTACAGTGTTTGTACAAATGATTGATTGTTTTAATTGTTGTAAGCTATCTGGACTCATAATGTAGTAAATATCATATCATCATGGGATCCCTCCCTCAGGAGCAAAGAAATAATTTCTGATTACATACCGAATTTCATGCAAGTTGTTGACTTTCGGCGTAGGCTTTGCAAATCGATCAAAGTACTGTTCTCATCCAGTTTCTTATTACAAGACTTCTCAATCAATTTTTCATCTGTAAAACACGAATCAAAATACCAGCTAGAGTGTAGTTACTTCTGGATACACTGTTCCTGCGAAAAAAATGTTCAGGGAAATGTGAGGTGAAACAATGGCATCTGCTTTATCTGTAACTAGAGGTATCCGTTTCAGCAGTGCTGTAAATTTCGATTAGATGACGCCAACAATATTTTCTATTATCCTTCGTGCTATACAAACTCTGTAGTTGTAAACCCTTTCTGATGATGATACTGGCTTGTGACCTGGATATGGCTTTATGATGTAAATAGATAACACGAATGCGTCATCTCCGCAAAAACGAATGGAATTTGACATGTTCCGCTACGGTCGCAGGTTCGAATCCTGCCTCGGGCATGGATGTATGTGATGTCCTTAGGTTAGTTAGGTTTAAGTAGTTCTAAGTTCTAGGGGACGGATGACCTCCGAAGTTAGGTCCCATAGTGCTCAGAACCATTTGAACCATTTTTGGACATGTTCTTCCGTGTAACGCTTCCCAATCTGGCACATTTATGGATTGTTCTTTTAGCTTTTTGTAGAGATAAGTGTGCTTGAATACACCACCATCCCAATCCACCCTTGGCATCCACCGTTAGCATAAATGAAGTTGTAGCTATAGTCTGCAATGCCAAGCAGTACAATGCTGAATGTGCCTTTTAATTAAAAAACGAACTCCCACAATGTTCTGAAGCCAATATAGGAATATGTTTACTACTGACATTGCCTACGCAATGTGGCAAATTCCATCTAGTATCAAACAGATCAGCGATAGCTCTCCAATCAGTTTCTGTATTTGGCAGCTGTAGCAAAAATCAAATATATTTAGTTACTATATATAGGCAATATTATAAAGTCAGTGTGAATAGTCTGTTCAGTGCGTATGTATCTGATGATCGCAATAGATTAGTGAACGATAACAGTGAATAGTGGTAACAAATTCCGTTCCCAGCACAGTTGTAACAAAGAGCATGAAAATCTTGATGGTAAGGAAACACAAGCAGTTGCGAGCGACGCAGGCCAGTTTAAAACACCAACCCTCTCCAAACAAAGGTACAAAGAAGTCTCCTCTGTCCGGAAAACAGTGAACTGTATGAAATCGCTTGCCTCATCTAGACACAAGTACACATTGTTTGCTGAACTAATAGCAAACAAACTGAGGAACTGGTGCCAGGCAAAGTTGGAGGTATCTCTTCCTTAGCACAAAATATACAGCACGATACTTGTTTTGGAAATAGGACTGTGCGCTGGACAAGTTCCAAGAGTGCTTTCTATACCTCCGTCTTCTACCTCCATGACTAGCATGTCCAACAATTTTGGTAGTCACAACAGTTATGTTTCCTCACCGTCATCTGAAGAAAATCATGAAAACATCGAACATGGTCTTTGTATGTACATCCCTGTAACGGATGGTTACGAGGACTCTGGCTGTTCAATATGAAATGAAAATTAAAAACCTGCGGCCGTCCCTTTCGAATATAATTTATTTACGCATAAATCAATTAAATACAAAAGAGACAGATGCAGATGTTTCAAGTTTTATTTCACCACTAATATTGTTTCTGAGAATATTTATACCCAGCTAAATTTACTGAATGACTTGCAATACTCTTAGACACTTTGTAACTCTTTTTCTTCACTTGATTAATTAATAAATTATTATATATTTTTGATGCCATAGGTAAAAGTCAGTAATTCCAATTCCGAAGAAAGAAGCTACTGACAGGTTTGAAAATTACCGAACTATTAGTAGAATAAGCCATGGGTGCAAGATACAACACAAACTCTTTACAGAAGGATGGAAAAACTGGTAGAAGCCGACCTCGGGGAAGACCAGGTTGGATTTTGCAGACATGTAGAAAGACGAAAGGCCATACTGACTCTACAACTTATGTTAGGAGATCGTTTAAGGAAAGTCAAACCTATGTTTATAGCATTTATAGACTTGGAGAAAGCTTTTGACAAAGTTGATTGAAATACTCTCTTTCAGATTCTGAAGGTAGCAGTGGTAAATACAGGGAGCGAAAGGCTATTTACAACTTGTGCAGAAATCAGACAGCAGCTAAAAGAGTCGAGGGCTATGAAAGTGGTTGACAAGGGAGTGAGACAGCGTTTTATCCTATCCTCGATGTTATTCAATCATTGAGAAAGCAGTATAGGAAAGCAAAGAAAAATTTGGAGTAGGAACTTAGATTCAGGAAGAAGAAATAGAAATTTTTAGAGTTACCGGTGAAATTGTAATTCTGTCAGAGGCGTCAAAGGACTTGGAAGAGCATTTGAACGGGATGGACAGTGTCTTGAAAGGTGGAAATAAGATGAATATCAACAAAACAATGATAATGAAAATTGGTCTAATTAAGTAAGGTGATGCTGAGGGAATTAGATTCGGAAACGAGACACAAAGGGGTAGATGAGTTTTGCTATTTGGGCAGCAAAATAACCGATGATCGGCGAAGTGCAGAGGATATAAAATGTGGACTGGCAATGGTAAGAAAAGCGTTTCTGAAGAAGAGAAATTTGTTAACATGGAATGTAGACTTAGGTGTTAAGAAGTCTCTCCTGAAAGTATTTGTCTAGAGTGTAGCTACGCATTGAAGTGAAGCATGGACGATAAACAGTTTAGACAAGAAGAGAAGAGAAGCTTTTGAAATGCGATAATACAGAAGAAAGCTGCTGATTAGCTGGATAGATCATGTAACTAATGAGGAGGTGCTAAACTGAATTGGGGAGAAAAGAAATTTGCGGCATAACCTGACTAGAAGAAGGGATTGGTCGATAGGACGCGTTCTGAGACATCAAGGGGTCACCAATATGCCATGGAGGGAGGTGTGTGTGTGTGTGTGTGTGTGTATGGGTGTGTGTGTGTGTGTGTGTGTGTGTGTGTGTGTGTATGAGGTGGGGGATGGGGTGGGGGAATCGTAGAGGAAGAGAAAAGGATGAATACAGTAACCAGATTCTGAAGGATGTAGCCTGCAGTAGTTATTCGGAGGTGAAGAGGCTTGCGCATGAGAGAGTAGCATGGAGAGCGGCATCAAACCAGTCTTTGGACTGAAGATCACAACAACAACAAGTATAAATGTCACTTTATGTTTTTCATGCTCCATTTATATGCTATTTCATAATTATAAATTTTCATCTGTAATTAGTTTATGATTACTTGTACATTCCTTCACGAATCCATTCAGAGACTGTTATCATGGCTTCACACATTTCACGGACATCTTTGGTACACCTAGCTTCAAGATTCTAAATGTTTATATTAGGTCGGTGAAAGATTCTTCACTTTCCACATCTACATCTACATGTTTCTACATCTACATGGATACTCTGCAAATCACATTTAAGTGCCTGGAAGAGGGTTCATCGAACCACCGTCACAATTCTCTGTTATTCAAATCTCGTATAGCACGCGGAAAGTATGAACACCTATATCTTTCCGTACGAGCTCTGATTTCAATGATTTTATCGTGGTGATCGTTCCTTCTTATGTAGGTCGGTTCAACAAAATGTTTTCGCATTCGGAGGAGAAAGTTGGTTATTGGAATTTCGTGAGAGGATTCCGTCACAACGAAAAACTCCTTTCTTTTAATGATGTCCAGCCTAAATCCTGTATCATTCCTGCGACACTCTCTTTCATATTTCGCGATAATACAAAACGTGATGCCTTTCTTTGAATCTTTTCGATGTACTCCGTCAGTCCTATCTGGTAAGGATCCCACACCGCGCAGAAGTATTCTAAAAATGGACGGATAAGCGTAGTGTCTCCTTATAGGTCTATTACATTTTCTAAGTGTCCTGCCAATAAAAGGCAGTCTTTGGTTAGCCTTCCCCACAACATTTTCTGTGTGTTCCTTCCAATTTAAATTGTTAGTAACTGTAACACCTAAGTATTTAGTTGAATTTACGGCTTTTGGATTAGACTGACATAACGCAGTATCACTGTCACCTTCAGAAGAAGTGGAGTGATTTCCCTAAATTTATTACCTTTTTTTCATTGTTCCGCCTAAAAGATGAAGGATTTCTTCGGAGTCACTTGGACCCTTATGGGTGAAGTTACAGAAACCCCCGTTATCTAATACTTTCAAAGTCTAAAGTAAATTACAGCAGAAATAAGGCCCCTCCGCAAACAGTTCACGATTCCACCAACGTCTCGTCTTTCGATTTCTTACACTATCCATTATCATCACTGCACAACCTGCGATCCCAACAAGGTCAAACATATTTAGCAAATACCGAGGAACAAGGTATTCAAATGCGTGCACTCAAGAAAGCCTCTGGACTGTCTATATACATTATCTAGCTACATATCTGCAGACAGTCCCTCTACAATATCTATAGACAATCGCTCAATTTTGTATACAAGTGTGTACTAACCTTAACAAATTAATTACTTGAAACATAACCACATGTGAATACACAGTGATTGTAGGACCGTACCGACTGGAGAAGAGAAAATAATGTGCAACTACCCCTCCTCCTCTGGTCATGGATGAGCACGCGGGAACTTAACTGTGCCGGCCGGTGTGGCCAAGCGGTTCTAGGCTCTTGAGTCTGGAATCGCGCGACCGCTACGGTCGCAGGTTCGAATCCTGCCTCGGGCGTGGATGTGTGTGATGTCCTTAGGTTAGTTAGGTTTACGTAGTTCTAAGTTCTAATGGTCTGATGACCTCAGATGTAAAGTCCCATAGTGCTCAGAGCCATTTTTGAACTTAACTGTCACAAATGGCTAATTTTGTTGCATCGTAACCAGTCGATGCCGCCGTCTAATCTCACCATAACCGTTGTGAAGGAATGCAACCTACGTACGGTGGTGGTGGCTGCTACTTGTGCTTCCGAGACGACGCACAGTCCGCCCTCTTAACAGAAGTTCCGCTCGATGCTGCATTCTGTCGCCAAAGTCTGAAGCCTCTTGTCTTAAAACGCTGAATGTGTGCACTGCCTTATGTCTTCTCCCAGAGTCTCTATTTCCTCCGCATCTCCTGCCCATGCTCTCAGCAGAGCCCGCTTCACAAACATAACGCGCTAATGAAAAAAGGAGGCTTCTGCTCACTGGCATTTGTCTTAAGAACGCCCAGTGAGGGCATCTACAGCGTTTTGGTGGACGAATTCCTGACGCTTTAGATGATGGCGTTTGGTTGATGCTACTTGTTTGCACTGAGAGACAGAAAAATCAGTAAACAAAATTTAATAGCGTTGCTTCATTTGGAAGGGCAGGGTATAAGGATGTGTTCAAATTGTTTCCCACTCCATTAGCTTTCCGAAAACTCACTATTTATTTATTCGTGTCAGAAGCATTTACAATATATAAAATAATGTACAATATTTACATGTTGTTTGTAGATACATTTACAAGATAATTATTTACACTTTTGCCGCCCAGAAGTTAGCGACCTCTATTGCATTTGGCGTTGCATGTAGCAGGCCTTTTGTTGTGCGTGTTGCTGGACATTGGGTACACTGGAGCAGATGGAAGGTCGTCTGCGTTGCTACATACTCGCAGAGTGGCGGCTCCTCTAGGAAACCCCATTTGGTCAGATTGCTCTTACATTTCGTGACACCCGAGCGTAGTCTGTTGAGGGATCTCCATGTACTCCAACTCTCTGTGTAGCCGGCTGGTAGTCTTTCACTTGGTGTAATCCATCCCACAGTACTGGTAAGCCTTGCACGCCATAGTTCGATTCGGCATTGCTGTGGTGCCCCAACTAGAGCCTCGGTAGATCTTTCTGGATTTTAGTCGTGGGTTTGCTGGCTGATAGCCATAGAGGGGGTGAGCTGCAGAAGTTTCTGATTTTTCCTTCTTGCTTTTTGCTGCTACCTCCCGGCGGATGTCGGGGGGGTGCAATTCCCGCGAGGCTGTACAGTTTATCCAGAGGAGTAGCCTTCAGGCACCCGGTGATGATACGACAAGTATCATTAAGAGCAACATCTACTGTTTTGGCATGGCAAGAATTGAACCACACTGGGCTTGCGTATTCTCCGGCAGAGTAACACAACGCAAGGTTCAAATGGCTCTGAGCACTATGGGACTCAACTACTGTGGTCATTAGTCCCCTAGAACTTAGAACTACTTAAACCTAACTAACCTAAGGACATCACACACATCCATGCACGAGGCAGGATTCGAACCTGCGACCGTAGCAGTCGCACGGTTCCGGACTGCGCGCCTAGAACCGCGAGACCACCGCGGTCGGCTACAACGCAAGGGAAGAGGAAAGAGGTTCTCACAGTGTTGGCGTGTGCTCCCCACGTTGTGCCTGTTAGCTTTCTAATGATATTGTTCCTGGCTGCCACTTTTTGCTTGATATTTAGGCAGTGCCTCTTGTATATTAATGCACGGTCAAGGGCGACCCCTAGGTATTTGGGATACGTACAGTGTTCTAGTGATGTTTCTTCCCAGGTGATTTTGAGGGCTCTAGCTGCCTGTCGGTTTTTAAGATGGAAAGCGCAAGTCTGTGTTTTTCCAGGATTTGGTCTCAACTGGTGAAAACTCACTGGCCTGAGTATAATGCTCTCTGCAAAGCGTGCATTGGCCGAGCTGGACCTGGTTGTAAAACGGCCATTCATTTGCTTTTGGCGAATCTTGACCCAGACTCATCCTTCTTCGCATTTTAACTGGGCCCGTGCTGTGTGCACTGGCCGCTTACGGCACATGGAAAAAAATTGCGGGGCCGTCGGAATGGCGTCCATCAGAACCATGTTGATCAATTGAGTACCTGCACCACAGCAGATCACAGCCACACGTCCCCTCCCCTCTCCTTTTCCCCACAGGAGGCAGCCTCTGTTCTGTTCTTTAGAAAGCATCTCTGCAGGGATATCGGTCCACAGTCCCTACTGCAGTAGCATCAGCTGTCTACCCAGGCCAAGGCTCATAAGTCAAGTTAACTATTACACACGTGAATTTTCCCGCCAGAATGGATAAGGTTAATAGAAAGGAAATGATGGCTTGAGCCTTACAGTCACTGATATCATTACCATATTTAACAACAAGCATAAATTGACCAGTAGAGACATGACTATAATTGTGATTAACGAAATTCACGGAATAAGATAATATGTTTCAGGTGTATGTGTATGTGCTGAAGAAACTGAGTCAGTTTTCTGTGAAGTCAGCAAGGTCAGAGACAAGTTGAGACTTGGCAAAGCTGTGGTTCTGCTGACGAAGCTGTGTGAATGCTAACAGGATCGCCTTCTAGGAGCTACATACTTATTTTTAATTTTAATGACTGGTGAAGTAGTGGGATGTTATAGGAAGGTCTCAACTTGTGTGTGTGTTTGTTCAGAAGCTCTCTGGTTCAAATGGCTCTGAGCACTATGGGACTTAACAGTTGTGGTCCTCAGTCTCCTAGAACTTAGAACTACTTAAACCGAACAAACCTAAGGACATCACACACATCCATGCCCGAGGCAGGATTCTAACCAGCGACCGTAGCAGTCGCGCGGTTCCGGGATGGGCGCCTAGAACCGCTCGAACACCGCGGTCGGCAGAAGCTCTCTGATTGTCCTATTTCCAAGGAAGTCGCGTGGTCAAAGACGAAGCCATGTGTGTTTTGTAATGTTATAGAACAAATCCTTATGTATTCCATTCAAGAATAGTGCTATTTTAGTTAGGCACAATGATCGAGCCACAGCTGCGTTTTGGTGCCAACCAGGGTAAATAGGACAAGATGACGGCTCCAGATACCATCCTGATTGTCTTCTTCGTTTTAATAGCTGGTAAAATATGGACTGTAATTGGCTGTTTCAATTTGATGGCTAGTGAAATACTGGGCTGCGACTGGAGGGGAGGGCGTGGCAGCGGAGGCAAGGAAGGTCGGAATCGAGTGCAGATGGACATGACTTCAGAGAAAAGGAGGGTCAGAGGGAATCGGTGGATGATGTCATTCATTCAAGGTCAGAATGACGTCAAGCCAGAGATCAAAGTTGATTGCTCTGCCCCTGCATACAGGCAACCCAAAGATTACTTTTGGTCCAGAAACCCCACTGCATTCCTACTGATGAGCAGTGACATCATATGAGGTCACGGAAACATGTAGCTATATAATCTGTCACCACAAGACTAAAGAGTTATCTTCCTGAGAAGAACATCTGCTTCATGATGTGCTTATCGTCTTTATCATCATCATTATCGTCATCTCATCATTATTCATTTGGCATCCACTTCCTGTTTAAGTCCTCCTGTGGACATATCCATATCTTCGGTTTTTAGTTACGTGAAACCATGTTGCCTCTGCCTATTTTCCAATGTCATCCAACCATCTTTCGTTAGTTTTTCGCCTTCATTTTTTCTTATCTCTTGGAAACTGCATAAAACGTTTTTGGTCCATCTATCATAGATTTGCCTGCTTACATTTCCTACCAACCTTCACTGTATTTTCGTTATATTTCAACCCCAGTATGTTCCCTGATACAGATTTTTACTTCCTTGTGCCTCCTAGTAAGTAACAAAATGCTCTTATCGATTGCTCGTTGAGCAGTCCTCAATTTTTGGATAGTTTAGACAATAGAAGTTCATGTTCACCGCAGTTACTCAAAACTGGTAATACTTGAACACCGATCGTCAACTTTTCATTTCAGTTTGAGTCTAAGAGTTGTAGTAGTGGAAGTAACGGCAGCATTAGTTTTGTTGCTCCGTAGACCTCTTTTAAAAGGGTATTAGATTTGTCTTAGTATTATAATGTAAGAACAACAAAAATAAAATCATTCGCATATACAGATATTTACAGACTTACAGGTCTACAATGACCAGGGTGTGACAGGCAGTCGGCCGTGGCCAAATAGTAGAAACTTTCGCGGCATCTGCCTGAAATAATTTAGGAAAACCAAGAAAAACCTAAATCAGGATGGCTGGATGAATATTTGAGCCTCCACGCTGCAGAATATAAGACCACTCTGTTTAAAACAGCACTTCCTCATTCCGTATACTCATAGAGAAAAATATTGTTTTACAAATTAGTTATATAAGAATGATAAAACGCTAATATGACACTGTTCATGCATTTCTCAGCCCCGCTCACTGCACACGCTACACGCACGCACGCACACACACACACACACACACACACACACACACACACACACATTGTTTCACAACACTACACATACTCCACACACTATCCGCTGATGTCAGGACCATTTTGTGCACATCAGCTTCCCACTTACTAGCCTGAAAAACTGAGTCAGCATACCTCTAAACGAATGAGATGTTGAATTCAGAAAGAGATAAGGTATTAGTATTACATATTGCATATCTTTGGGAGGCGTTTGTTTTATCACTCTGTATAGCCTCCTTTGGTAATTTATTGTACAGTTTTACTCCTTGGTACAAAATGCTCTTTTGAGATTTATGTTCATTCTTTCTTGGTAAATTTAAGTTCAGTTTTGGTCTTGTTGTATGATCATGGACAGAGCTGTTTGTGATGTAATTAACAGTGCTACTTTTAAAGTGTACAGCTGTTTGGTACATTTATTACCACGGTGCAGTTAAAAACTCCAGTGTCTTGAACAGATCTTTACAATGAGCTCAAGTACTATTTTAGGCTATTATTCTTATGACCATTTTCTGCAGTTCGAAAAATGTGCTCATATTTTGTGCATTTGATACCTAGGAAAGAATGCCACAGCTACGCCACATACGATCAGGTGCCGGTCTGTCGGGCGATTTTCCTGGTTCTGTAGGAGTGCATCAGGGAGATCTGCAGGAAACCGCACTCTGGACGTTACTGAATACTGATGATGATGTACTTTTGGTCTCTGATGTTACGACTGACCTGCGAGTCCAAGCCAGGAACGACCGCCTTGCAGAAGCAGATGTACGAGCAGCAACAAAACGCAGTATCTCACCACAGAGATAAATGACTCGGGTATGATTAGAATCAATGGTGTTGAACTCCGAGCAAGGAATTTTATCCACATAGGCTGAAAAATTGCTATTGATGGAAACCACAGTGCACAAATCTCTTATTGCCATAGCAGCACGTGGCTCAAACGGCGTTTTGTGACTGGTGTACTGTGCGACGTCAAAATTCCACGCAGGTTCTAGTCGAAAGTATACCGATCTGTAGTCCGCTCAGTTGCACTGCATGGTGCTAAATGCTGTCCTTCTGCAATAGAAGTGCAACAACGAACTGTAGTCGAGCAAACAAAGATGCTCAAGTGGTCATATCACAAATGGTGAAGTTCGTATGTTATATGGAGTAGCACCAACAGTAGTCAAGATATTCTTAGAGCAGATTCAACAACAGTGCAAAGACTAGTTTTACTATGAGAGTAAATGGTAAAAGGCGAGTGGGATGATGGAGGCAGCGATGGCTTAACTGACTGCAAGAAGGTCTAAAGATCTCAGGCCCGTGCCCTGATCAGGTACAGAATCAGATAAAGTGCTGACAGGGAGCTAGAACAGCGGATCCCACCAGCACGCAGGACAGACGCTAAGGACGAAGAAGATGGTTCAAATGGCTCTAAGCACTATGGGACTTAACATCTGAGGTCATCAGTCTCCAATACTTAGAACTACATAAACTTAACTAACCTAAGGACATCACACACATCCATGCCCGAGGCAGGATTCGAACCTGCGACCGTAGCAGCAGCGCGGTTCCGGACTGAAGCACCTAGAACCGCTCGGCCACAGATGCCGGCACGAATAAGATGAAGAAGAAAAGGATGAAGAGAAAGAAGAAGATAAGAAATAGCTTTGCCCTGCTAACTCAGTTATATAAGAACGAACTTGCACTAGATGTAATTGTGGCCAAGGGTCAGCAGGTGTAGAGGAAGTATCAGGCCGTGCTGAAAAGTAATGTCTTCGATTTTTTTATTATGTTCTCAATATCAGTTGAGGCATTCTATGCCATGCTTATTACTCAGGCAACTTTCGCGCTTCACTGACGCATGTTGCAACCCTCTGCCGGTAGATAGCTCAGAATTGTAGAGCGTAACATGGCGGTGTGTAACGTAACTACACTCCTGGAAATTGAAATAAGAACACCGTGAATTCATTGTCCCAGGAAGGGGAAATTTTATTGACACATTCCTGGGGTCACATACATCACATCATAACACTGACAGAACCACAGGCACATAGACACAGGCAACAGAGCACGCACAATGTCGGCACTAGTACAGTGTATATCCACCTTTCGCAGCAACGCAGGCTGCTATTCTCCCATGGAGACGATCGTAGAGATGCTGGATCTACATCTACATCTACATCTACATCAGTACTCCGCAAGCCACCTGACGGTGTGTGGCGGAGGGTACCCTGAGTACCTCTATCGGTTCTCCCTTCTATTCCAGTCTCGTATTGTACGTGGAAGGATGTAGTCCTGGGGAACGGCTTGCCATGCCATTTCCACCTGGCGCCTCAGTTGGACCAGCGTTCGTGCTGGACGTGCAGACCGCGTCAGACGACGCTTCATCCAGTCCCAAAGATGCTCAATGGGGGACAGATCCGGAGATCTTGCTGGCCAGGGTAGTTGACTTACACCTTCTAGAGCACGTTGGGTGGCACGGGATACATGCGGACGTGCATTGTCCTGTTGGAACAGCAAGTTCCCTTGCCGGTCTAGGAATGGTAGAACGATGGCTTCGATGACGGTTTGGATGTACCGTGCACTATTCAGTGTCCCCTCGACGATCACCAGAGGTGTACGGCCAGTGTAGGAGATCTCTCCCCACACCATGATGCCGGGTGTTGGCCCTGTGTGCCTCGGTCGTATGCAGTCCTGATTGTGGCACTCACCTGCACGGCGCCAAACACGCATACGACCACATCATTGGCACCAAGGCAGAAGCGACTCTCATCGCTGAAGACGACACGTCTCCATTCGTCCCTCCATTCACGCCTGTCGCGACACCACTGGAGGCGGGCTGCACGATGTTGGGGCGTGAGCGGAAGACGGCCTAACGGTGTGCGGGACCGTAGCCCAGCTTCATGGAGACGGTTGCGAATGGTCCTCGCCGATACCCCAGGAGCAACAGTGTCCTTAATTGGCTGGGAAGTGGCGGTGCGGTCCCCTACGGCACTGCGTAGGATCCTACGGTCTTGGCGTGCATCCGTGTGTCGCTGCGGTCCGGTCCCAGGTCGACGGGCACGTGCACCTTCCGCCGACCACTGGCGACAACATCGATGTACTGTGGAGACCTCACGCCCCACGTGTTGAGCAATTCGGTGGTACGTCCACCCGGCCTCCCGCATGCCCACTATACGCCCTCGCTCAAAGTCCGTCAACTGCACATACGGTTCACGTCCACGCTGTCGCGGCATGCTACCAGTGTTAAAGACTGCGATGAAGCTCCGTATGCCACGGCAAACTGGCTGACACTGACGGCAGCGGTGCACAAATGCTGCGCAGCTAGCGCCATTCGACGGCCAACACCGCGGTTCCTGGTGTGTCCGCTGTGCCGTGCGTGTGATCATTGCTTGTACAGCCCTCTCGCAGTGTCCGGAGCAAGTATGGTGGGTCTGACACACCTGTGTCAATATGTTCTTTTTTCCATTTCGAGGAGTGTATGTCGGTGTGTAAGAAATAGGAACTGCGAGGCTGTCAGAAGTCTCAAAGCACGAATCCGAAGAGTTCGCCCACATGAAGCACCCTCTTCTTCAGCAAGACAATGCCATACCACACACGAACGCTGTGGCGTCTGCAACAATCTGACGTCCTGTGTCATCGATCATCCTCCACACAGTGCTTTCTTTGCCATATCCAATTTTCACATTTTTTCAAAACCTAAAGAACATCTTCGAGGAGTTCCTTTTGATAGTGCTGAAGCGGTGCAAACGGAGGTGAGGTTGTGGCTCCGTCAATAAAGTCAAACATTCTACAGCGACGGTATCAACAAACTGGTCTCTCGTTGGGAGGAATGTGTTCGGCACCAAGCAGAATATGCTACGAAATAAATATGTAGACGTGAAGAATAAAGATGTACAATGCTAATAAAGTTTGTTTTATTGAAAACGCTTAAAGAGTTTTCACGTAAAGGATTCTGAGGCATTACTTTTCAGCACGTCCTCTCATGAAAGAGGATGAAAGTCCTACTCTTACGTATCAGTCGTGCAAGAGTTATGGACCAGTATTCACAGAAAAAGCTGGGAAACAAGTATGAGGCCACACACTTCTTCAAGCCAAATATGCTATGTGATTGTACGAAATAGTGACTTTTTCTTTTTGTTGCGATCATATTGAGAAGATCATTGGCAGTGAAAGTATATCTAAAGTTACTGCTACTTAAATTTGAGTTTGTACTACTGCTTTTACGAGTAACTTCGAAGTGAAACTACTGGGGCAATATGTGCAGTTGATAGAAATTTATTAAATTTTAGGCTCCTTTATGCTTATTGTTTAGGACCATAATTTGTTTCAGGCATTATGAGTTCATGGCAGTTTCGAGATGTGGGACTGCATGTAGGAAAAATGCGAAATTGTTTCAAGTATACCACGTGAAGTGATGACTAGTTGAAAACTGTATGTGCCTACGTTTCCAAAGTGAAATCACATCTTGAAATAATTGATTGTTTATTTTTTGCCAATTTATTCTTGTAGTCGCAGCTTGCTATGATCATAAATGATAATTTTGTGAAAAACTTTAAACTTACATTCCAAACTGAAACTACCTCATTAAAATAATTGATTATTTGCCTTTTGTAAATTTCTTTTTGTACTCGTTGCTTTGTGTAACAATAAAGGTAAATTTTGTGAGAAATTTTAAAACAATATTTTTCTTTCGTATTCTTGGGACTCTCTGGTGACGATGGTCAACTGTTGATGCTTAATACCAGGGCATGTAACATCAATAAAACGAATTTGAGATTTGCAAGATTAATAATCGAAAATGGAGGTGAAAGATTTACGAAGAATTTGCGGAATACATACTGAAAAAATGGACGTAAAATTCTTGGTGTTAATGTAAAAGCCATAGATTTTTTTGAAGACTATTTTCCTAAACAGTTCACCACTGGATACAAATGAAATGCACTTAAACCTGGATTTCAAATGGAATCCAAATATCATGTAAGACTAAAAGAAGACTAAATTTTATCAGGGTACGCAGATCATGACAGTGTTAACGAACTGTAATGCAAAATTTTAAGAAAAGCCCCAAGAGCATCAGAATGTGCACTGATTAGCCACGACATTACGACCGCCTGCTTAGAAGCGTGTTGGTCCACCTTTAGAACTCAATACAGCAGCGATTCTACGTGTCATCTATTCAACAAATCCTTGGAGGGCTTTCGGAGGTACGTGGCGTGAATTACTGGCCGATAGATTGTGGAGGCAAGCTGGCGCCCGATCGCGACCCAGATGTATTCAATTTGGTACGAAACAGTAGAAATTGGTGGCCAAGATATCAACATAAATCTATCGCCATATTTCTCAAACCACTGCAGTATGATTATGGCCTTGTGAGACGGGCAGTTAGCCTGCTGAAAGATGCCATTTCCACAGGGAAAGATTTTCAGCGGAAGGTGCGCAAAAATGTCCATGTGATTCACAGCTATCATGGTGACTTCGCTTACTACCAAAAATTCGAGGGCAGCCAAGGTCAATGCCCCACACAGAATAATACTGTTCCACTCCGCTGCGTCTGTGCACGGTGCACGTTTCGGGCAGCCATTCGCCTAAAGACGGCGTATCCATACACGAAAATCGACCTGGTGCAACAAGAAACGTGACTTATGTGATACGACGTCACGTTCCATTAATCTATGGTCGCTACTAGATGATCTCGTACCCCCTGCAATCGTAATTGACGATGTCGTTGTGCCGACACGCTAACTCATAGCACTCGTCTGCTGGGGGCCCCTCGCTCAACGATATGCACTTAAGGTTGAGCTCTAAAGCATGCACCAGCACTGAAAATCTCATTCTGGATTTGCAGTCCCTTCTAATTGCCACAATTACTTCCAAAATCTTTTGAAAATGTCACATGCAATAGACTAAACAAATAATTCGTGAGGAAAAACAAACTCAGACAAAATACACTCCTGGAAATGGAAAAAAGAACACATTGACACAGGTGTGTCAGACCCACCATACTTGCTCCGGACACTGCGAGTGGCTGTACAAGCAATGATCACACGCACGGCACAGCGGACACACCAGGAACCGCGGTGTTGGCCGTCGAATGGCGCTAGCTGCGCAGCATTTGTGCACCGCCGCCGTCAGTGTCAGCCAGTTTGCCGTGGCATACGGAGCTCCATCGCAGTCTTTAACACTGGTAGCATGCCGCGACAACGTGGACGTGAACCGTATGTACAGTTGACGGACTTTGAGCGAGGGCGTATAGTGGGCATGCGGGAGGCCGGGTGGACGTACCGCCGAACTGCTCAACACGTGGGGCGTGAGGTCTCCACAGTACATCGATGTTGTCGCCAGTGGTCGGCGGAAGGTGCACGTGCCCGTCGACCTGGGACCGGACCGCAGCGACACACGGATGCACGCCAAGACCGTAGGATCCTACGCAGTGCCGTAGGGGACCGCACCGCCACTTCCCAGCCAATTAAGGACACTGTTGCCCCTGGGGTATCGGCGAGAACCATTCGCAACCGTCTCCATGAAGCTGGGCTACGGTCCCACACACCGTTAGGCCGTCTTCCGCTCACGCCCCAACATCGTGCAGCCCGCCTCCAGTGGTGTCGCGACAGGCGTGAATGGAGGGACGAATGGAGACGTGTCGTCTTCAGCGATGAGAGTCGCTTCTGCCTTGGTGCCAATGATGGTCTTATGCGTGTTTGGCGCCGTGCAGGTGAGCGCCACAATCAGGACTGCATACGACCGAGGCACACAGGGCCAACACCCGGCATCATGGTGTGGGGAGCGATCTCCTACACTGGCCGTACACCTCTGGTGATCGTCGAGGGGACACTGAATAGTGCACGGTACATCCAAACCGTCATCGAACCCATCGTTCTACCATTCCTAGACCGGCAAGGGAACTTGCTGTTCCAACAGGACAATGCACGTCCGCATGTATCCCGTGCCACCCAACGTGCTCTAGAAGGTGTAAGTCAACTACCCTGGCCAGCAAGATCTCCGGATCTGTCCCCCATTGAGCATCTTTGGGACTGGATGAAGCGTCGTCTGACGCGGTCTGCACGTCCAGCATGAACGCTGGTCCAATTGAGGCGCCAGGTGGAAATGGCATGGCAAGCCGTTCCACAGGACTACATCCAGCATCTCTACGATCGTCTTCATGGGAGAATAGCAGCCTGCATTGCTGCGAAAGGTGGATATACACTGTACTAGTGCCGACATTGTGCATGCTCTGTTGCCTGTGTCTATGTGCCTGTGGTTCTGTCAGTGTTATGATGTGATGTATGTGACCCCAGGAATGTGTCAATAAAGTTTCCCCTTCCTGGGACAATGAATTCATGGTGTTCTTATTTCAATTTCCAGGAGTGTAGTTTGGGTTACAAAGAGCATTGTAAATTGAACGACCTGTATTTACAGGTGTTATGCTATAAGCGATGAATCAGTAAGAGCTACCAATGGGAATGTATAATGATCTGTTTAAGGCTTTTCATTGAGTAAACCATGTGCTCTCATTCGAAAGTTATAATATTGTGGAATAGTGAACACAGCAGGTTCGTGGTTTTTATGTTATTTGAATAACAGAACGCAGACTGTGTCAATTTCACACAATAATGGGCGCTCTGAAATTGAAGCACTTAGATATGCTGTTTTGAGTTCTCTGTTCCTTATATACGTAAATGATTTTTACATTTGGACTTTCGGAAAATGCAAACGTTGTGCTTTTTACAGATAATAGTACAAGTATAAGGATGAAAAAAGTATCATTCCCGTTACCGAACTGTCAACTACCATCAAGTGGTTCAAGGCAAATGGAATATCACTGGGCCGCGCGGGATTAGCCGAGCGGTCTGAAGGCGCCGCAGTCATGGACTGTGCGGCTGGTCCCGGCAGAGGTTCGAGTCCTCCCTCGGGCATGGGTGTGTGTGTTTGTCCTTAGGATAATTTATTAGGATAATTTAGGTTAAGTAGTGTGTACGCTTAGGAACTGATGACCTTAGCAGTTAAGTCCCATAAGATATCACCCATATTTGAACATTTTTGACTGTCACTGAATGGGACAAAGCAGATACAGTTAGCTATTTCACAGATAGGACTCCACGAGCTAAAAAAAAATAATCAATGAAGCGCCTTAGTTCAGTTACGTTATTCAATATATTTCCATTAATTAATCTGTAATAGAATCATAGTTTGGGGGCAGTAATTTCAGAATAGGGAATGATTTTATACGAATTATATATGGTGCTAATTCTATAACACTCTGCACGATCTCTTAAAAAACTTGGTATTTTGGCAACTAATTGCCCTTTGTCATTATCAGAGTTTATCTTCCCATATGAGACTAAAACCAAAATAAAGGTTAATATTTCTACACAAAAAAGTCAGATACATGGGTACATATGCATTCAAGAACCTGTCAGATTATATTAAATGTCATGTAGCTAATGTGGTGGAATTCAAAAGTGTTATAAAGAACGTTCTGTTGAGTAACTTCTTCTACTCCGCTAAGGATTATCTTCACAGAAACTCTTCAGTTTAATGTATTAGGTTATTTTATAATTAGTTTTAGCGGTGCAAAGAAATACTGCTTCGTAACTGTAAGCCATTTCACATTATTGCGCTTAAATTAAATGTACGTCTCTGACTTCTTTCAACAGCTCAGATACGCTTCTCTACAAGTGCTGTATATCAGACTGCTTATCAGACAAACACAAGGCTAGGAGATAATGCTCGGTAACCCAGTATAGACCCTCTCTGTTCCAAACCTAACGGTTCACCGGCTGTTTACATAATTGTTGTTAGCCCGTAGCCTCTAATCAATATTGACCTCAATCAAGCTTGCTAACGTGTTCAGAATGGGAGAGTATGGGCGTCAGATCAGTTTTGCCCTCACGTAAAGAGCTCCTAAATCACGACATGAATGGCTTTTAAGAAACCATAAAATATATGAGAGAATAATGTCGAACAGGTGTCCAGCCAATTAATGACGTATCATGTTGAAGATCTCAGGGAAAATCTATATCCAGAATTCAGATTTATCAGTCTATGAATAAATTAAACGAAGCGGAAACTCAAGCAGTGTCTCTCATAAAGGTGGATAAGTTAGTTAGGTATGATTAATAAAAGACGTAAATGGCAAACTCTACGATCTAGCCAGAACTGAGTGTAGATTACCGATGAGGATGCAAGGAACGAAGAAAGGAATGTAAGAGTTTAATGGCTCAAAATGTTCAAATGTGTGTGAAATCTTATGGGACTTAACTGCTAAGGTCATCAGTCCCTAAACTTACACACTACTTAACCTAAATTATCCTAAGGACGAACACACACACCCACGCTCGAGGGAGGACTCGAACCTCCGCCAGCCGCACAGTCTATGACTGCAGCCCCTTAGACCGCTCGGCTAATCCCGCGCGGCGTTTAAAGACTCGTGGCTTTAATGTAATTATACAGGGTGTTACAAAAAGGTACGAAAAAACTATCAGGAAACATTCCTCACACACAAAGAAAGAAAATATGTTATGTGGACATGTGTCAGGAAACGCTTACTTTCCATGTTAGAGCTCATTTTATTACTTCTCTTCAAATCACATTAATCATGGAATGGAAACACACAGCAACAGAACGTATCAGCGTGACTTCAAACACTTTGTTACAGAAAATGTTCAAAATGTCCTCCGTTAGCGAGGATACGTGCATCCACCCTCCGTCGCATGGAATCCCTGATGCGCTGATGTAGCCCTGGAGAATGGCGTATTGTATCACAGCCGTCCACAATACGAGCACGAAGAGTCTCTACATTTGGTACCGGGGTTGCGTAGACAAGAGCTTTCAAATGCCCCCATAAATGAAAGTCAAGAGGGTTGAGGTCAGGAGAGCGTGGAGGCCATGGAATTGGTCCGCCTCTACCAATCCATCGGTCACCGAATCTGTTGTTGAGAAGCGTACGAACACTTCGACTGAAATATGCAGGAGCTCCATCGTGCATGAACCACATATTGTGTCGTACTTGTAAAGGCACATGTTCTAGCAGCACATGTAGAGTATCCCGTATGAAATCATGATAATGTGCTCCATTGACCGTAGGTGGAAGAAACTAAAATGAGCTCTAACATGGAAATTAAGCGTTTCCGGACACATGTCCACATAACATATTTTCTTTCTTTGTGTGTGAGGAATGTTTCCTGAAAGTTTGGCCGTACCTTTTTGTAACACCCTGTAGACAGAGCACGGATTCGGACTGGACATGAATAAGGGACCATCTGGCATCCACCTCAAGTGACCCTCAAAAACCTTGAAGAACCTAAATGAGGACGACCAAGCGGAAATTTGAGCCCTGCACCTTCCATGTGTGAGTCTAGAGTCGTCACCACTGGGACTCTTCTCGGGGTTCATAAACATGGGGTAATCTGGTAAAATATCAAACGCCGAAGCAAACTACAGATAACTGTAAAAACAAGACATTTTAGATTTTTTCGTGTTTATCACCTCATCGATGCTGTTCGTCACTACAATGAAAACTCACATTTTCATATTTCCTGGTAGTCAGAAATGGCAAGAATTGCCTCTGTTTTGCTTCGTTTAGACTTACCATAACCTAATTCTGTTTCTAACGACTTAGCTGACGATAGTACTTTCTGTCTTGAGCGTGAAAGAAGAGAATGACTTTAGTTTAAACATTGGTACCGAAGAGGTAGAGTTTTGGAATAAAATCTTTCATACACAGAAGAGCCAAAAAAACTGGTAGGCCTGGGTAATATCGTATGCCGGCCGTTGTGGCCGAGCGCTTCTAGGCGCTTCAGTCCGGAATCGCGCTGCTGCTAAGGTCGCAGGTTCGAATCCTGCCTAGGGCATGGATGTGTGTGATGTCCTTAGGTTAGTTAGATGACCTCAGATGTTAAGTCTCATAGGGCTTAGAGCCATTTGAACCATAATATCGTATAGAGTCCTCGAGAGCACGTAGAAGTGCCCCAACACGACGTGGCATGGACTCGACTAATGTCTGATGTAGTGCTGGAGGGAACTGATACCAGGAATCCTGCAGGGCTGTCCATAAATCCTTAAGAGTACGAGGGGGTGGAGATCTCTTCTGAACAGTACGTTGCAAGGCATCTCCGATATGCTCAATAATTTTCATCTCTGGAGAGTTTAGTGGGCAGCGGAAGTGTTTAAACACAGAAGAGTCTTCCTGGAACCACTCTGTAGCAATTATGGACATGTGGGGTGTCGCATTGTCCTGCTGTAATTGCCCAAGTCCGCAGGAATGCACAATGGACATGAATGGCTGCAGGTGATCAGACAGGATGCTTACATACGTGTCACCTGTCAGAGTTGTATCTAGACGTATCAAGGGTCCCATATCACTCCAACTGCACGCACCCCACACCATTACAGAGCCTCTACCAGCTTTAACAGTCTCCTGTTGACATGCAGGGTCCATGGATTCACGAGCTTGTCTCCATACCCGTACACGTCCAACCGCTCATACAACTTGAAACGAGACTCGTCCGACCAGGCAACATGTTGCCAGTCATCAACAGTCCAACGTCGGTGTTGACAGGCCTTGACGAGTCGTAAAACTTTGTGTCGTGCTGTTATCAAGGGTACAGGAGTGGGTCTTCAGCTCCGAAAGCCCATATCGATGACGTTTAGTTGTATAGTTCGCACTCTGACACTCGTTGATGGCTCAGCATTGAGCTCTGCAGCAATTTGCAGAAGGGTTGTACTTGTGTCACGTTAAACGATTCTCTTCAGTCGTCGTTGGTACCTTTCTTGCAGGAACTTATACCGTCTGCAGCGACGTCGGAGATTTGATATTTTATCGGGTTTCTGATATCCAAGGTACATTTATGAAATGGTCGTGCGGGAAAATCCCCATTTCATCGCTACCTTGGAGATGCTGTTTCCCATCGCTCGTTCGCCGTCTATAACAGCACGTTCAAACTCAAATCTTGATAACCTGCCATTGTAGCAGCAGTAACCGTACTAAAAACTGTGCCAGATACTAGTAGTCTTATACAGGAGTTTTCGACTTCAGCGCCGTGTTCTGCCTGGTAACATATCTCTGTATTTGAATACGCTTGCCTGTACCAGTTTCTTTGGCGCTTCAGTGTACCTTTCCGACTACTTCAGATGTCTTTACAACCCTGAGTCTACTTCAAGATAAGCGAGATGTCGTAATTTCTCAATTGTTTTCTCGTTAACTATTTCGTACTTTGTCTTCCTAATTTGTTCTCGATTTAAAAGAGAAAAAATATTCGATTGGCTGGTGTCTTTGTTGAAGATCTAAATGCTGTTTGTTTTCAGAAAACGCGGTATCAACAGTAGTCACAAACAAATAGTGGTTTAATAGTCAGCATGGGTGTAAGAACATGGCAAAAGAAAAAAGGGGTGGAACGGCGATGATGATGACGGGGGATTCCAAGTTATTTGAGCACGTCGTATGCTACTATCAGTGAAATCACTCAGATGATGTTTTTTGACGCTTAGGCAAAATGAAGGTTAAATGGAGAACAGAATGGTTGCAGATATTATACACTTCAATATATACGACGATGTGTCAAACAATGTAAAATACTTATAACTTGGGTGCTAAAACCAAGACACTGTGCTAAGACTTTTGGCTATTTGACATGTACATCCTTGATATTTTTTAAATGATGCATCTAGTATGTAAAGGGAATGAGGATGGAGAAAGAAACTAATGTCTCAATGGAAACGGGCTGTTGTAAGGGCTAACATGAGTCGGAAGAGAGATCCTCAGCATTTATATCGCCCCTCATAAATTCTTCTTACATGAGCAGTTTTTACAGTTTTGCTGTCATATAATTCGGAAAAATCAGTTTTCAACTGTACTTCCTGTTCATACATAGGAAACGTTTGAATTTTGTCGTCCTGTCGATGTCGAGGTCATTAGACACCGAGCTTAAGATTAGGTAGCGAAGATCGGAAGAAGTAATCTATTATCAATTTGAAGAAGGGAATACCATGAGTTTTGTCTGGAATGTTTTAGAGAGGAAACGGGATGAGAATTTCAATGAAACATACCTCAAACAGGAGTTCACTGTCTCAGCCATCGCATCTCTCGACCGGATTGTACTCCGTCTTCAGGCCACGAGTGGCCTACCGGGGCCACCGACCGCCGTGTCATCCTCAGCGGAGGATGGGGATAGGAGGGGCGTGGGGTCAGCACACCGCTCTCCTGGTCGTTATGATGGTATTCTTCACCTAAGCCGCTACTAGTCGGTCGAGTAGCTCCTCAATTGGCATCACGAGGCGGAGTGCACCCCGTAAAATGGCAACAGCGCATGGCTGCCAGGATGGTCACCCATCCAAGTGCCGACCACGCCCGACAGCGCTTAACTTCGGTGGTCTCATGGGAACCGGTGTACCCACTACAGCAAGGCCGTTGCCCCGATCTGATTGTAGAGAAAACAAATTTATGAACTTCACGGAGATATAAATACGTAAAAGTAATAAGACTTATCACTTTTAGAATCGTTCGCGACAGAACCCGTTCAGTTTCATAGGAAATTTGCGTTTTACCTTGGTATTAAAGTTGAGAAATGCAGATGAGGTTAGGAAATACAGTATCTGATTGCAAATATGTCACATGCTGCTCATTCTCGACATTTTACGAAAGTAAACCCAACATAAAATGCCAGCATTCCTGGAACGATTGTTTAGCTACTTCAAGATGTTGTTAGGAAAGATTATGGGGTCATCACTTAGGTAGATAACACACATAGAACCGAAATGAAATGGGGTAAATTAACTGATTCGTTGAGAAGAGTGCCCCAGCTAATGATGATATACACATGAGTGCCATAAACTAGCAAAAAATTGCAGGATTATAGTTATGTAATGTTCCATATTTTGTCAGTAAGAAATCTGATTGCCGTAATTTTTCTTGGTAAAATATAACTTCTATGGTAGAAACTACATGTACCTCGGACTGTGCGTCTGGGATCTTAGCTGATGGCTCTGAACTTTTAAAAATTGTTTTTTTGGTTCTGTTTTTGTTACTCAAAACCATTTTCACAAAATGTAAGAAAATAAATATCTTCTCAAAAAGACAGAATTGATGCAGACGAATAACATTTCATATGACAAGCACGAAGTATTTAATGGTTTTCAGTAAGTGAAGATCTGAAAAAAGCCTGGTTAACTGAGCGAGGTGGCACTCGTACTTCGAGCTGCTAGTTTCTACGGCTTCCTTACGAAACTCACAGCAAATTATGGGATGATTCCTTTGAAATGATCACTAGAGACTTCCAACCCGAACTGAGCGACCCCGCAGGATCGAATCCTGCCTCGGGCATGGATGTGTGTGATGTCCTTAGGTTAGTTAGGTTTAATTAGTTCTACGTTCTAGGCGACTGATGACCTCAGAAGTTAAGTCGCATAGTGCTCAGAGCCATTTTGAACTCCCAACCCTACCATCGTCCATTCAGACTCTCTTGATCTATAGGACGTTGACTCTTATCTTGCTGCTTTCTGTATGACAACACTCACAATTTTAAATGACGAAATTGAAGCAACTGTGGTTCTTAAGTGGAACGATACCTCATTAGGCACTCGAAAGCCCTACGGAATATGCGTACAATGAGATTAATAATTGCAGTGAATTTTTAAATGAAAATTGGCTGTGGAATTGCTGGGGATAAGTACCAAGCCTGGTTAGAAAATATTTTTCACCTCTGATGCTCTACTACGTCGCCAAGTGACCAAAATACGATCTTACGAAATATCGTATCAGTTCTGTAATTGTGTTGCGGACCTGAGAGAAAGGGCGAAGATTTGAGTTAAGCGCTCCGCCGCCAGCAAGGTCATTAGAGACAGACCATAAGCTCAGACTGGGAAAGGAAAACAACAGTGCACTATTGAGTCGACAGTGTCGGACATCGTAGTAGGTCTGAAAATGCCAAAATCGTCAATCGGAAATGCACTGCTGTCATTAGAAGATTTGTTGTGTGTGACGCAGAAATTTATTGAAATTCCGATAGTACATTCTCAGAAGTGTCAGGAAATGTATTAGTTCCTTTAGAGTAAATCACACAATACGACCACGAAAGGAAAATCGAAGAAATTCGAACTGACGCTGAGTATTACCGACTGTTGTTCTTCCCGTCCATCGTTCGCAAAGAGAACAGGAATGCAAGGCATATGATGGCGATATCCTCCGTTACACGCAGGAAGTAGCTAATTAGTATACACTATGAGATCAAAAGTATACGGACACTAATTACTGGACATTAATACAGGGTGTGTCCACTCAGCGCCGTTATTATTGTTGAACTCTGCTGTGGACACATTTTAATGAAGTGTCTGAATGTCTGTGGTGGAATGCCAGCCCATTTTTCCTCAAGAGCCAAAACAACAAATGGCTCTGAGCACTATGGGACTTAACTTCTAAGGTCATCAGTCCCCTAGAACTTAGAACTACTTAAACATAACTAACCTAAGGACATCACACACATCTATGCCCGAGGCAGGATTCGAACCTGCGACCGTAGCGATCGCGCGGTTCCAGAATGTAGCGCCTAGAATCGCTCGGCCAACCCGGCCGGCCCAAAACAACAGAAGGTAGTGATGTTGGACGCAGACGCAGAGGGCTGCAACGAAGTTTACTATCTAACTCATCCCAAAATGTTTCCATTGGAGTCAGGTTGGGACTCTGGGCGGGCCATTCCATTTCTACATGTACTTATGTACTTCGAAGCCACCACACTGTGCGTGGCGGAGGGTACCCTGTACCACTACGAGTTATTTCCTTTCCTGTTCCACTCGCAAACAGAGTGAGGGAAAACGATTGTCTACCACATACTGCGCAATGTATGTTAGCGGCAGTAGAATCGTTCTGGAGTCAGCTTCAAGTGCCGGTTCTCTAAATTTTCTCAACAGTGTTCCTCTTAACGAACGTCGCCTTCCCTTCAGCGATTCCCATTTGAGTTCCCAAAGCATCTCTGTAACACTTGCGTGTTTTTCGAACGTACTGGTAACAAATCTAGCAGCCCGCCTCTGAATTCAGAAACGTCCCCTTTGGAATATTATAGAATGACTGTGCTAGTAACTACTACGTTATTTGATTTTCAAACAGTTGAGCAAAACTGAACGTACTCAGACATTTCTCTCTTTACTTATTCTTATTATCACTAAACTGACACACAATATTTTTAGCGCAACGCCATCTGTCTTTCAATAATCCCCACAAAAGAATGGCCCTGACTGACTATAACCTATACCTATCATGAATCTATCCCCCCATGAACCATGGACCTTGCCCCTTGGTGGGGAGGTTTGCGTGCCTCAGCGATACAGATAGCCGTACCGTAGGTACAACCACAACGGAGGGGTATCTGTTGAGAGGCTAGACAAACGTGTGGTTCCTGAAGAGGGGCAGCAGCCTTTCCAGTAGTTGCAAGGGCAACAGTCTGGATGATTGACTGATCTGGCCTTGTAACAATAACCAAAACGGCCTTGCTGAACTGGTACTGCGAACGGCTGAAAGCAAGGGGAAACTACGACCGTAATGTTTCCCGAGGACATGCAGCTTTACTGTATGATTAAATGCTGATGGCATCCTCTTGGCTAAAATATTCCGGAGGTAAAATAGTCCCCCATTCGGATATCCGGGCGGGGACTACTCAAGAGGATGTCGTTATCAGTAGAAAGAAAACTGGCGTTCTACGGATCGGAGCGTGGAATGTCAGATCCCTAAATCGGGCAGGTAGGTTAGAAAATTTAAAAAGGGAAATAGATAGGTTAAAATTAGATATAGTGAGAATTAGTGAAGTTCGGTGGCAGGAGGAACAAGACTTTTGGTCAGGTGACTACAGGGTTATAAACACCAAATCAAATAGGGGTAATGCAGGAGTAAGTTTAATAATGAATAGGAAAATAGGAATGCAGGTACGCTACTACAAACAGCATAGTGAACGCATTATTGTGGCCAAGATAGATACGAAGCCCACACCTACTACAGTAGTACAAGTTTATATGCCAACTAGGTCTGCAGATGACGAAGAAATTAAAGAAACGTATGATGAAATAAAAGAAATTATTCAGATAGTGAAGGGAGACGAAAATTTAATAGTCATGGGTGACTGGAATTCGAGTGTAGGAAAACGGAGAGAAGGAAACGTAGTAGGGTAATCTGGATTGGGGCTAAGAAATGAAAGAGGAAGCCGCCTGGTAGGATTTTGCACAGAGCACAACTTAATCATAGCTAACACTTGGTTTAAGAATCATGAAAGAAGGTTGTATACATGTAGAACCCTGGAGATAGTACAAGGATCAGATAGATTATATAATGGCAAGACAGAGATTTAGGAACTAGTTTTTAAATTGTAAGACATTTCCAGGGGCAGATGTAGACTCTGACCACAATCTATTGGTTATGACCTGTAGATTAAAACTGAAGAAACTGCAAAAAGGTGGGAATTTAAGGAGATGGGACCTTGATAAACTGACTAAACCAGAGGTTGCACAGAGTTTCAGGGAGAGCATAAGGGAACAATTGACAGGAATGGGGGAAAGAAATACAGTAGAAGAAGAATGGGTAGCTCTGAGGGATGAAGTAGTGAAGGCAGCAGAGGATCAAGTAGGTAAAAAGACGAGGGCTAGTAGAAATCCTTGGGTAACACAAGAAATATTGAATTTAATTGATAAAAGGAGAAAATATAAAAATGCAGTAAATGAAGCAGGCAAAAAGGAATACAAACGTCTCAAAAATGAGATCGACAGGAAGCAAAATGGCTAAGCAGGGATGGTTGGAGGACAAATGTAAGGATGCAGAGGCTTATCTCACTAGGGGTAAGGTAGATACTGCCTACAGGAAGATTAAAGAGACCTTTGGAGATAAGAGAACCATTTGTATGAACATGAAGAGCTCAGATGGAAACCCATTTCTAAGCAAAGAAGGGAAATCAGAAAGGTGGAAGGAGTATATAGAGGGTCTATACAAGGGCGATATACTTGAGTACAATATTATGGAAATGGAAGAGGATGTAGATGAAGATGAAATGGGAGATACGATACTGATTGAAGAGTTTGACAGAGCACTGAAACATCTGAGTCGAAACAAGGTCCCCGGAGTAGACAACATTCCATTGGAACTACTGACGGCCTTGGGAGAGACAGTCCTGACAAAACTCTACCACCTGGTGAGCAAGATGTATGAAACGGGCGAAATACCCTCAGACTTCAAGAAGTATATAATAATTCCAATCCCAGAGAAAGGAGGTGTTGACAGATGTGAAAATTACCGAACGATCAGTTTAATAAGTCACAGCTGCAAAATACTAACCCGAATTCTTTGCAGACGAATGGAAAAACTAGTAGAAGCCGACCTCGGGGAGGATCAGTTCGGATTCCGTAGAAATGCTGGAACACGTGAGGCAATACTGACCTTACGACTTATCTTAGATGAAACCTACGATTCTAGCATTTGTAGACTTAGAGAAAATTTTTGACAATGTTGACTGGAATACTCTCTTTCAAATTCTAAAGGTGGCAGGGGTAAAATACAGGGAGCGAAAGGCTATTTACAATTGGTACAGAAACCAGATGGCAGTTATAAGAGTCGAGGGACATGAAAGGGAAGCAGTGGTTGGGAAGGGAGTAAGACAGGGTTGTGGCCTCTCCCCGATGTTATTCAATCTGTATATTGAGCAAGCAGTAAAGGAAACAAAAGAAAAATTCGGAGTAGGTATTAAAATCCATGGAGAAGAAATAAAAACTTTGAGGTTCGCCGATGACATTGTAATTCTGTCAGAGACAGCAAAGGACTTGGAAGAGCAGTTGAATGGAATGGACATGATCTTGAAAGGAGGATATAAGATGAATATCAACAAAAGCAAAACGAGGATAATGGAATGTAGTCGAATTAAGTACGGTGATGCTGAGAGAATTAGATTAGGAAATGAGACACTTAAAGTAGTAAAGGAGTTTTGCTATTTGGGGAGCAAAATAACTGATGATGGTCGAAGTAGAGAGGATATAAGATGTAGACTGGCAATGGCAAGGAAAGCGTTTCTGAAGAAGAGAAATTTGTTAACATCGAGTATAGATTTAAGTGTCAGGAAGTCATTTCTGAAAGTATTTGTATGGAGTGTAGCCATGTATGTAAGTGAAACGTGGACGATAAATAATTTGGACAAGAAGAGAATAGAAGCTTTCGAAATGTGGTGCTACAGAAGAATACTGAAGATTAGATGGGTAGACCACATAACTAATGAGGTATTGAATAGAATTGGGGAGAAGAGAAGTTTGTGGCACAACTTGACTAGTAGAAGGGATCGGTTGGTAGGACATGTTCTGAGGTATCAAGGGATCACCAATTTAGTATTGGAGGGTAGCGTGGAGGGTAAAAATCGTAGAGGGAGACCAAGAGATGAATACACTAAGCAGATTCAGAAGGATGTAGGTTGCAGTAGGTACTGGGAGATGAAGAAGCTTGCGCAGGATAGAATAGCATTGAGAGCTGCATCAAACCAGTCTCAGGACTGAAGACCACAACAACAACAACAATCATGAATCTCTACCTCACAAAAATCTTCGTTACTCGAACTACTGCAATACAGCGAGCGCCAGTACTGCCAGCAAAATAAAAGATTGTAACTACTGATAGGCATAGTTATCAAATGAAAGATTTTGATAGAGAATAAACAATGTATTTACCTTAAAAGTGTTGAAAAGCCATTATATATGTGGGGAGAGAGATGCCAGAATTTGGAGCGGACGATCTAGACGTGTGTCCGTCCATCAGAAAAAGGATATATATATATATATATATATATATATATATATATATATATATATATATATATATATATGCGTCCATCAGAAAAAGGAAATTTGTTTATATTTCTTTTCTCTGATGGACGGACACACGTCCAGATCGTCCGCTGACAATTCTGGCATCTCTCTCCCCACATCCACCACTGCTGGCGCCTCACCTCCAACTGCGCAACGCTAAGCGCTGTTTCCATCCATCTGCCCAATACTACAATAGCGAATATTCCAACCAGCCACAGACTGCACACAGCACACGTCAGTGATCTTCATACAGAGCGCTACTTACAGTTCTTTCCATGTCCTTCTTTATCCTGACGTACTGAACCCAGACTCTCGAGCAGTGTGAAAGATTAGGTCGCACGAGGGTCTTATATGCGGTCTATCTTTCTTAAAACTCTCCCAATAAACAAAAGGCGTCTAATTGCGTTCCCTACCACAGACCTCATATGCTCGTTCCATTTCATATCGCTCTGAAACGTTGCATTTCAGAAATGTTATCGTCCACAAACCATTACCTCAATGATGCTACTTAATATCAGAGTGTGTTATCATACTCATAGAAACGATAATCTTTTTCGAACTGTTCCTCTGCTGTACACAGTACACAATGCAGCCACATTTGTTCACATCCTTCCGAATTTTCCCTAAGAGCACTGAGGGGACCACATCCTATCCAAGAAAAATACCCCATACCGTAACACCGCCTCCTCCACACTTCACTGTTAGTACTTCGCACGATGGCATGTAACTGTCTCCAGGAATTTACCAAGCCCAAAACTTTACATCGGATTGACACAAGATAAAGCGTGATACATCACTCCAAATCATCCTCTGACCAGTGGCGTCACTCCTTACATTACATCAAGCGTCGCTTAGCACTGATTACAGAAATTTGTGGCTTATGAACAGCCGCTCGACCATTTTTTTAAATCCCTACGCACAGTCTTTGCACAGCTGGACTGCTGTAAGCATTATGGAACTCACTAGTGATCCTTTCCGCTGTTTTTTTGGATTTTTTACAACCGTCTTCCGCACTGCTCGACTTCCCGTGTCCGTCTCTATATGAGGTCTGCTTGGTCTTTGTTTAATTGTGGTTGTATCTTCGCGTTGCTGCTTCACAATTACACCAGCAACAGTCGACGTGAGCAGTTTTAGAAGGGTTGAAATGTCGCTGGTGGATTTTTTTTTATTCAAGTGACATCCTGTGACTGGTTCACTGGACCCTCCTGACCACCCAATTCTGCTGTTACTGCTTTTCTACTGACAACGCTATAGTCCTTTCATTCTAGCGGGACCGCGTCTCAAGACATCTAACAGTCAACTGCGCATCACATAGGAGTGTCCCGATATTTTTCATCAGATAGTGTATGAGAATAGCACCCAATGTACCCTACGCTGCTCACTGCACACTGGCTTGAATAGGATAGAAACAGATAAACTCACAACTTATCTGAGATAGTATTGCGATAAGTATGACATCAGACAATAACGAGTCCTGTAGTTGAGTTTTAGTCTTTTACATCTATAAAAGTACGTAGTTGATTTGAGTAATGAAGTAGTTGCATAGCGCTTCAATAAAGAACAGAGTTACAACGATGAACTGTACATAACAATATCATCATCATACGGAGCGAGGTGGCGCAGTAATTAGCACACTGGACTCGCATTCGGGAGGACGACGGTTCAAATCCGCATTCGGCCATCCTGATTTAGGTTTCCGTAATTTCCTTAAATCGCTTCAGCTAAATGCCAGGATGGTTCCTGTGAAAGGACACGGCCGACTTCCTTCCCCATCCTCCCCTAATGCGATGGGACCGATAACCTCGCTGTTTGGCCTCCTTCCCCGAATAAACCAACCAATCAACAACCTATTCACTTTCTTCCGTCCTTATCGAAAACTGTATTTCAACATCTTTGATCGTTTACGAAAAATTAGTGTCCAAATTACGTGGAATGCCTTGGTTCAAATGGCTCTGAACACCATGGGACTTAACTTCGAATCTCATCTGTCCCCTAGAACTTAGAACTACTTAAACCTAACTAACCTAAGGACATCACACACATCCATGCCCAAAACAGGATTCGAACCTGCGACCGTAGCGGTCGCGCGGTTCCAGACTGTAGCGCCTAGAACCGCTCGGCCACCCCGGCCTGCGGAATGCCTTGTCTAACAAAATGTAACAGCAGTGGCTCACTTGGTAGGCAGAAAGGCTGATGTCCTTTCTGAATTTAGCATATTATAATTTCTCGCTGAAAATATTTAAAACTGAAAAGAAATATCAGAAAAGACATAAAGAAAAGAAACTACACTCTCCAGTAAGGTGTGATGATCTGGAGAGGGAGAATAGTCCTGAGGTTCCTGTCTCGAGACAGCCTCAGTTACGACGAGCTTGGGGGATAAACGTTGTTTATAGCCGCGAGGATGGTAATGAAGATGATAACGATGATAGATGAGACGACCACACGTGAGAGGCAAACACAGTTGATGCACAAGTGGGCGTGTCGTTTGTAGGGGTTGCAGGGGAGGCGGTAATGGTGGCTCCGCTGTCAAAACTAAGAAACAAAGAATGACAGTGGGCGACGAGTCAGGGCAGGGTCCAGGCCGGTCCGGGCCCGGTCCACATTCCAGGCGGCCAGCGGGTGACACGCCCCCCGCCGCGCCGCAGGTGTGGGCCGCCGGCCTGCGGTCAACCGCAAAGCGCGCCGCTGTCACAACAAATCTCCGCGCCACGTCACTTATTGGACTCATTGTGCCTTTGTACGGCGGTCGCCGCCGACGCCGCCGCTACCGGCTCACGCGCCTCCCGGCACCGCTCGGGCAAACACAGAGTGCCCGGCGTTACCTGCAGGAACCACGCCACAAGACGACTGCAGAAACGTTAACTATTTATCCGTAGGAGACACTGAACTGCGTTTACCTAATTAATAAAGACACACTAACGCAGGGATAAGACATCACATTTTAACGGCAAACAACTTCGAGTAAGTTTTCTCGCTGTAAGTTTAGCGTGCCAATGACAGCGTGATTGTTCGGAACGTTAGACAGTGAGTCAGGAAAACTTGTCATGACACTCAGTCGTAGCGATGTGTAAATGACCATCTCACAAATTGCATAGTTTAGTGTTGGGGAGGTACAGGAACACAAATCAGCCTCCGTAACCACCAGGGAATGATGGGATTCCAGCTAGGTTATACACTGAACTAGCAACTCGCCCGAACTTCGCATACGTAGCACTAAGTGTCTGCAGCCGGACGACTTGTCCGGCGTAGCGGTAATTTTTATCTGTAGTACTATATAAAGACAAGTCGTTGTTTAACATTGATTCAAAGAATCTGGAGAAATACGCGAGGGACTTACTTCAAATTTTTACACATTCGGACTGACACAGGCTATATATATTTTTAATATACGTAATATACAAATATATGTATGTAATGTGTAAAGGGGAAAAGTTGTAAACCAAAAATTTCGAAAAGTCCTTGACTGATTTACTTCAATTTTTACACGATACTCCAATGAACATAAGCTGTACTTCTTTAGTACATGCCGGCCGAAGTGGCCGAGCGGTGCTAGGCGCTACAGTTTGGAACGTGTGTGATGTCCTTGGGTTAGTTAGGTTTAAGTAGTTCTAAGTTCTAGGGGACTAATGACCTCAGAAGTTAACTCCCATAGTGCTCAGAGCCAATTGAACCATCTTTCGTACATACAGTGTACAAACATACAGGGTGAAGAAAAATTCGCGCACTTGGTCTTCGCAGCGCGATTCCTCACATACTGGCACTACAAAAATGTCTCTCACAAAATTTCTACTGCGCGTATTTCGGGCAGTAAATGGACGTCAGATATTGCCAATCTGGAAACACTGTAATAACAGTGACGGTGACTATCTCTGTCAGGTGGAGCCGTGGTTAGTGATTTGGGTTGGCATGCAGTAGGTCGAGGGTTCGGTTCTAGGTTGAGGCATATTTGTTCTTATTGGCTAAAAGTAGTCTTGTGTGGTACAGTATATGCTGTCTTCATTGTCATGCAGGGATGACTGTGGGTCTTCTACAAAACATTTGCAGCTACTTACTACGAACAAAGAAATTGGCGTCCACGACATACAAAAGGTTTCTTCACAAGCTGATCAACAAAAACGATTGTATTTCCATTTCTGTGTTTCGCAATACATAACTGCAAATTTTTTGTAGAACACCCACTGCAGTTGCTGTATGACGAGTAAGACGCCAAATGCCGTACTACTCAGACTATTTTTAGCAAATAGATCCAGAATCGAATACTCGACGTCCTGCACCCTACCCCAAAACGCTATCCACTAAACCAACTGCTCAGCGCTCGTGCTGATCCTGGCGGAGGTAGTTACCGTACATGTCATTACAGTTGTGCTAGGTTGCCGATCTTAAACGTGTTTTTACTGTCGGAAAAATGAGCCGGACGAAATTTTGTGACAGACATTTTTGTATTGCCACTGTGTGAGGAATCGCGTTGCGAAGTCCGAGCGCGCGAATTTTTCTTGACCCTGCGCATTTGGTATATGAAAAGGAAACGTTGTTACTAAGTATCCCCGAAAATGCCTGGCCAATTTACTTCAAATTTTTCCGTGAAACTCTAACGAATATTAGGCTGGACGTTGGCTATATATTTTTAATACATACCGTAATAAATATAAATATTTGAATAGTTCGAAAACTCTTGACCGATTTATTTCAAATTTTTACACGACACACTAACAAACATTCAGACTAACATAGCTTAACGACAATTTACAGATTTTCTGTTAAAACCAACTGCGAGAAAGAAAATGCTGTGCTCTGCTGTGATTGTCCCTCAGAGAGTTTGGTGCGTCAAGTCGTCCATAAATAGCGCTTTTCAATCTATCCCAGGCATGTTCAATAGTGTTCATGTCTGGAGAACATGCTGGCCACTCTAGTCGAGCGGTGTCGTTATCCTGAAGGAAATCATTCACAAGATGTGCACGATGGGGGTGCGAATTGCTGTCCATGAAGACAAATGCTGCATCAATATGCTGCCGATATGGTTGCACTATCGATCGAAGAATGGCATTCACAGTCGTTACGGCGCCTTCTATGACTACCAGCGGCGTACGTCAGCCCGCACAATGCCACCTCAAAACCGCAGGGAAACTCCACCTTACTGCACCCTCTGGATAGTGTGTCTAAGGCGTTCAGCTTGACCGTGTTGCCTCCAAACACGTCTCCGACGATTGGCTGGATGAAGGCATATGCGACACTCATTGGTGAATAGAACGTGATGCCAGTCTCGAGCGGTCCATTCGGCATGTTGTTGGGCCCATCTGTACAGCGCTGTATAATGTAGTGGTTGCAAAGATGGATCTCGCCATGGACGCCGGGTGTGAAGTTGTGCATTATTCAGCCTATTGCGCTCAGTTTGAGTCGTAACACGATGTCCTGTGGCTGCACGAAGAGAATTATTCAACATGGTGGCGTTGTTGTCAGGGTTCCTCCGAGCCATAATCCGTAGGCAGCGCTCATCCATTTGCAGTAGTAGCCCTTGGGCGGCCTGAGCGAGGCATGTCATCGACAGTTCCTGTGTCTCTGTATGTCCTCCATGTCCGAAAAACATCGCTTTGGTTCACTCCGAGACGCCTGGACACTTCCCTAGTTAAGAGCGCTTCCTGCCACAAAGTAACAATGCAGACGCGATCGAACCGCGGTATTGACCATCTAGGCATGGTTGAACTACAAACAACACGAGCCGTGTACTTCCTTCCTGGTGGTATGACTGGAACTGAACGGCTGTCGGACCCCCTCCGTCTAACAGGCGCTGCTCATGCAAGGTTGTTTACATCTTTGGGCGGGTTTAGTGATATCTCTAAACAGTCAAAGGGACTGTGTCTGTGATACAATATCCACAGTCAACGTCTATCTTCAGGAGTTCTGGGAACCGGGGTGATGCAAAACTTTTTTTGATTCGTGTATGATACTAAGGCATGTAAATTATTAGACAAATTATTTCTCGCATATATTTCCTCCTTATACGAGGGCTATTCTTAAAGTAAGGAACGATAGGTCGCAAAATGGAAACCACAGTGAAAATCAGAACTGTTTTATTTGCAACAGTTAGCTACAACTTCCAGCTACTTATCTCCACAGTCGCCGACCCGACTTAGACATTTGTCATAGCGTTGTACCAACTTTCCAATAGTCTCGTTATAGAAGGCAGACGCCAGTGCTTTCCGCCAATTCGCTACGCTGGACTACAGCTCGTTTCATGTGCCAAAATGTTGTCTTCGTAGCCAGCGGTTATGTGAGCAGAAATGAAACTCAGAGTGAGACATTTACGGGCTGTATTGTGGGTAGTCAAACATTTCGAAATGAAAACGATGCAGGAGCATTTTCATTGCCCCTGCAGATTGTGGCTGAGCATTCTCTTGAAGAAGAAAATGCATGGCAGTTATGTAACGTTGGCTGCATACCTTCAGGAGAAATTTCTCACCAGGCCCTCGTACTTGGCGGGAGACACTATTGTTCTAGGTATGTTTATGTGCTCCCTGTGTGCTCAGAACTAAAAAGAACGACTAACGCGATCGACGGGCATACTAGAGACACTACCCAACACACCTGTGCAAAACTTCATCGGTTTTTCCCTGTGGTTTCCATTTCGCGACCGATCGCTCCTTACTATCCGAATAACCCTCGTATATAATTTCAAACAAAAATTGTATACATAACAATATGCAGTTTTGTTTTCTTCCTAACCGTGTTTTACAGAAAACAAGAAAGACCTGTTTATGGCTTATCGACTTACGATTAGAATACAACGGAATCTGAATCATCCAAAACTTAGTTATCCTACCCATCCGGAGGTTAAAAAGTATAAGAAATGCTGTAATTGAAGCTATTGTCGTCACAGATCCAGCAGCTGGAGAGGTCTGTCTCATACCCCGTGTACCAGTGATCCAACCGGTTTATCCATTAATTTTAAGTGACTTCAGTTCTCAGTGAAGGTTTCGTTTTCAATAACAATAAACAAGTTACGCGGTCGGAGAGACGGGTAAGGAGACAGAGAGGTGCATGGGAGGCAACTGACATAGAGACGGCCGGCCGCGGTGGTCTCGCGGTTCTAGGCGCGCAGTCCGGAACCGTGCGACTGCTACGGTCGCAGGTTCGAATCCTGCCTCGGGCATGGATGTGTGTGATGTCCTTAGGTTAGTTAGGTTTAAAAAGTTCTAAGTTCTAGGGGACTAATGACCACAGCAGTTGAGTCCCATAGTGCTCAGAGCCATTTGAACCATTTGAACATACGAGACAGGGAAGGAGGAGCTGGACACAGAGAGGGCAAAGGAGGCGATGAACAGATAGAGGGAGAGGAGGAGGGAGAGGAGCTGGACAAAGAGAGGGAGGAAGGAGGTTAGGATGCATATCTAACTCCCATTGATATTTAGGTACTGCTAAACGTTGCCAGGTTCGCTAGCAGTCAAATCAAAACGAGACACATGGAAAAAATTAAACTGTTTATTATTTCAAAAGTAATCGCCTTAATCGTTAGTTCACTTATTCCATTGTGAGACAAGATGGTCAATACTTTCGTGGGAAAATGTTTGCGGTTGCCTACAGATCCATGATTGTATCGAGGCGTGCACCTCTTCGTCCGAAGCAAATCGACTACCGCGAATATCTTTCTTTAGAGCTCCAAACATATGGACATTGAATGGGGAGAGATCGGGACTGTAAGAATGATGTGTTAGAGCTTTCCAGCGAAACTTCTGCAGCGCACTTGAAACAAGCTGACAAGGAAACGCCCACGCACATATTGCCAACATATAAGGTAAGAGATTGGGTGCACAGAAATGTAGATCAATATTGTTGACGTTGATCTGTTGCAGGATCAGTTAGCATGTCTTAAGCTAAAAAAATTGATGTTCCTGGAGGAAAATTAGTTTATCTCAGAGAATCACTCGGATTCCTTCGAGTGCTTTATTGATACACAATATATTGTGAACAGAAGAACAGGTTGACTCCGTGTATCTGGATTTCCGTAAGATGTGCGACACTGCATCACATCATCGACTGCTAATCATGACCATTCGGACTAATTGCATCTAATGGGATCGAGGAATATGGGAATAACTGATCATCGTACTTTATACTGGGCGGTGAATGCTCCACAGACACGAAAGTAAAATCGGCTGTGCCTCAAGAAAACGTAATAGGACCTCTGATTTTTTCAGTATATATAAAAATTTTATCAGACAGGATCAGCAGCGCTGTAAGACTGTTCATTGACGATGTAGTTGGTACAGAAAGTATCGTCGTTAGACGATCTTAAGGAGCTGCAGAAAGATTTGGACAAATTATCCTCTTGGAATATTAATGGTAGATTTCTTAGGAAGTGATTAAATGAAAGATCACTTCTACAACAAAGGGAAAGAGCCCGATAGTATCTAAATAAAAGATTAGTGGGGAATATCTTCAGAACACCATATCGTATAGGAATTTAAAGGTAATACTAATAAACGATATAAGGTGAGACGATTACGTAAAATCAGAATTAGGGATGGGAATGGAAGACTAAAATTTGTTGGAAGGGTTCTGAGAAAGCGCATTGCATCTGTGAAGGAAATCGGATACTAACTGCTAGGGCGACTGATTACAGAACATTGTTCCAGTGTTTGCAGTCCTTATGAAATGGACATGACAACAGGCATACTACGAATACAGATATGTGCGGTTAGGATCTTAAAAGGTTGGTGCAGTTCATACGAAAGCGCAACAGAAATGATCGGAGTATTTAAACAGGAATCCGTGGAAGAAAGGCGATTAAGTTCTCACATAACCCTGTAGGGTGAATTTGCGTAACTGTATTGGAAGAACACTGTGCGACCATTGCCCTGCCATCAACGTATGGGGCTTATCCCGCGTATGGATCACAAGGAAAAAAAAGTTGTTAGAGTTCGTACAGAGACAATCTTTTTCCCTTGCTCAGTAGGCGAAGAGACTAGGAAAGAAAACCGATGGTACTTGTACGATGCACCCTCCCCCATGTACTGTGCTGTGGCGAGCGGAGTATTTATGTAGGGGTAGAAGGAGGATAAAAATATGGAAGAATCAAAAATACACCACGATACCGTACTTAACACAGTGTAGAAAAACCGTTGGCATTCAAGACAACTCCAAGTACTCTTGGAATGGATAAATATATATCTTGTATGGTTTTTGAGAAAATTTTATATCTTTTCTTTTTTACATCAAAATAGTGGCAAGTTCAGGTCTCCAAAGCTGACCACAAAGTCTCAATGACACTGAAATTTGGTGACTGGTAGCGTCAATTTACCCTTATGCTCACAATGTGTTCAGCCGATGCGAACTGTGTGAACAGGGGTTCTGCCGTATTGGAACATAGGATCAGCATTGGTGAACAAGCGTTGTACCATGGGGTGGACCTAATTGACCAAAATGATCAAATAATCCCTGTTGGTAATGTGACCTTGCAGAGTAACCATGGGACCCATAGAACGTTACGAAATGGCTGCCCCTTGTTTCGGTGCTGAAAGGATTCCCGAGAGCGACATTCAGTTAGGCAGTGACTTTTGATACTGTTGTCCCTTATTTTTAGTCCCAATCCTCTTTAGTGACCATCTGTCACGATCACATAAAACACACTTTCGTGCACTTTAGCGGACAATGCTTTTACCCCTTCCCAGTTTGCGCCATAAATCTTCATTATGGTACCACATAAAACACCAAACACTTAGGCTACGGTAGCACCCGCCATGCGAGCACTAAAAATTTGCCCACGTAGAAATTCACGTAGCTCCGACATAATTCGCTCAAAACTATGCAGAACACTGTTCTGAACACGACTGACACTTTCAATGTGTTGATGACACAGCACAGTTGCCATTCGTGGCCAAATCAAACAGCGCACCCTCCAGGTTTGGCTAGCATTTGCATTTATGTTCAAGCATGCATTTCTCACGGTGTTTCATCTTTTTGTCCAACCCCTGTATGTAGATGAGTGGTCAAGCTCTCCAACTGAAGCACGACATACATAGCCCGGATGTGCAAAACATTTTTCCCTGCGAAATAGCAGCAACTGAATGCATTAAGTCTTACGAAGACAGCTGACGAGCTGAGGTATTGGTACTTGCTTGGAAAATTGACATAAACGGCCGGAAGAAACGTGAGTTAACCACATACCAGTTATTACTGCCATTCAGTGATGCAGCTGTTGGCCTGCTGAATCACATGGCCCTATGACTAATTAACAAAAATGTAAATTGTGGTATAACAAGTAATACCTTACCTGACGTAATAAATGCTGTATTGGTTATAAGGGGTTTCATCTGATTGCGTCATCAAAACTCTCGATATTTCGACAAAGCACCTGATCTTCATCTTCAGGTTGTGGCATCTTGAAGATGACTAGCAGACGCTTCGTCGAAATATCGCAAGGGTTTAGCAACATAATCCGACGCGATGCCCGAAACGTCAGCGTGTAAGGCTTCCAAGCGTAGTGTATAACTGATGGTCCGCGTCTTTGGTTACCGTCAAAGTACTCCAATAAAAGTAAGCAAATTGAGATGGTAAAAGAGCGAGAAAACTTTCAAAAAGTTATCAGATTTAGAGATTTAGGCTACGAAATACATGAAAAAAAAGATTACATGACGTTGTGTCGTATGCTTTAGCCACCTAACGAGGTGCCGATGATAACTTGCATTTGAGAGGAGCGGGGTTCAATCCCCGTTCTGTTATCCAGGTTTAAGCATTCTGTGGTTTCCCAAATTGAACTGACGTGAAGGCAACGACCAGGTTACTCGTCCATTCTTGCGCGGATGAACTAGCGACCCGTCTCCAATGACGTTGACGTACTTGGTGCAGTAATGCTAACCTTCGTTTCTAACTCTTGCTTTTGTAGCTGGCATCACTGCTTGTCTGCACAAGTTCAATGAAATAAGATTACACTGCGGTGAGCGCCTTACAGAGTGAATTATAGCTTTACTGTATTTTGCTCATTTGTACTTGGTGGTTGTGTGGTTGTCAGTCTGCACCTTCAGAGACCTGCCATTCGATCTCTTGTTGAACCTACAAATTTTTAGACTGTTAAAACGCCTTTTAACTCTGGTGAAACTCTGTGATGCAAAACCAAGTTGCACCACTATTCAACATGTTCCTGAAACAGTAGGTCGCCCCGCAACTGGTTTCGCGAGTGAGTACTTAGTTCCGAGGAAGACGGAGATATACAAAACCAGTAGGGCCATACACAGTAAAGCACTGCGATGTTCTAAAGAACTGCGATGTTATCGCGATCTTCGGAATCAGAACAGCATTGCTACGAAATGCCCGTACATGGAACAGCAAACTCTGTAAATCGTAGTGGCCGAAGTCGTACCGTTCACTCAGTCCTCTCCTGATGCTATATTCCAAGGAGATAATAGACGACCACGTTTCTTCGAAATGTGATTCCTTAGGAGCAGGAAGGTATTGCTTTTTCTCAGTTCTCCTCGTGCTCCGAATGTTCCATCGGCGGAAAATGTATGGGCTCCGTAATTTGGTAGGAAGAAAGATGAGAAGTACAGCTCATATGACGATAATTAGAAATAGAGCACTAGGTTATCTGGAAATGGACTGGAGAGGAAATCTGTAGTGGCTTTGATGTCGGAAGCACCCCGAGCATTCGTCTGACACGATTTATAGATGCTACTGAAAACCCTAATCTTCATGTTTGGAGGGTGGACACAATTTTTCGCAAATTCGAGTCCATTGTCTTACAAGGGGAGGTCGGAAAATGTGGGTCGCGGATTTGGATAAAATTTTACACAGATTTCGGTCCGAAAAGAAAATCGATGCAGTTCCGGTTCTTAGTTTGACACTACACAAGGCATCAAAAAACCAACAGACGTTATCTGAATAGCCGACGTAGTAACGATGACAACAAGTTAACGATCTGGTCGGACAATCGTGTTGTGAATGCATCACATTGTTTTCAAACGAAATTTCTGATCATGATAATTTTTTCATTTTTCCGCTTAGTATTTAGAATTCCCATATTATAAATACACTCCTGGAAATTGAAATAAGAACACCGTGAATTCATTGTCCCAGGAAGGGGAAACTTTATTGACGCATTCCTGGGGTCACATACATCACATGATCACACTGACAGAACCACAGGCACATAGACACAGGCAACAGAGCATGCACAATGTCGGCACTAGTACAGTGTATATCCACCTTTCGCAGCAACGCAGGCTGCTATTCTCCCATGGAGACGATCGTAGAGATGCTGGATGTAGTCCTGTGGAACGGCTTGCCATGCCATTTCCACCTGGCGCCTCAGTTGGACCAGCGTTCGTGCTGGACGTGCTGACTGCGTGAGACGAAGCTTCATCCAGTCCCAAACATGCTCAATGGGGGACAGATCCGGAGATCTTGCTGGCCAGGGTAGTTGACTTACACCTTCTAAGCACGTTGGGTGGCACGGGATACATGCGGACGTGCATTGTCCTGTTGGAACAGCAAGTTCCCTTGCCGGTCTAGGAATGGTAGAACGATGGGTTCGATGACGGTTTGGATGTACCGTGCACTATTCAGTGTCCCCTCGACGATCACCAGAGGTGTGCGGCCAGTGTAGGAGATCGCTCCCCAAACCATGATGCCGGGTGTTGGCCCTGTGTGCCTCGGTCGGATGCAGTCCTGATTGTGGCGCTCACCTGCACGGCGCCAAACACGCATACGACCATCATTGGCACCAAGGCAGGAGCGACTCTCATCGCTGAAGACGACACGTCTCCATTCGTCCCTCCATTCACGCCTGTCGCGACACCACTGGAGGCGGGCTGCACGATGTTGGGGCGTGAGCCGAAGACGGCCTAACGGTGTGCGGGACCGTAGCCCAACTTCATGGAGACGGTTGCGAATGGTCCTCGCCGATACCCCAGGAGCAACAGTGTCCCTAATTTGCTGGGAAGTGGCGGTGCGGTCCCCTACGGCACTGCGTAGGATCCTACGGTCTTGGCGTGCATCCGTGCGTCGCTGCGGTCCGGTCCCAGGTCGACGGGCACGTGCACCTTCCGCCGACCACTGGCGACAACATCGGTGTACTGTGGAGACCTCACGCCCCACGTGTTGAGCAATTCGGCGGTACGTCCACCCGGCCTCCCGCATGCCCACTATACGCCCTCGCTCAAAGTCCGTCAACTGCACATACGGTTCACGTCCACGCTGTCGCGGCATGCTACCAGTGTTAAAGACTGCGATGGAGCTCCGTATGCCACGGCAAACTGGCTGACACTGACGGCGGCGTTGCACAAATGCTGCGCAGCCAGCGCCATTCGACGGCCAACACCGCGGTTCCTGGTGTGTCCGCTGTGCCGTGCGTGTGATCATTGCTTGTACAGCCCTCTCGCAGTGTCCGGAGCAAGTACGGTGGGTCTGACACACCGGTGTCAATGTGTTCTTTTTTCCATTTCCAGGAGTGTATTTCTGGTCGTTTCGATGTGAGATATCTACCAATCAGCGACTGTCATTCACCTAGCCATATGTTCCTGAAGTTTCTCGACACGTTCGACCTGAACCCTTGCAGAGTGTAGAACTTATAATCTAAAATTAGACTAATTTGAGAAAATACCGTAGTTTAGGTTTATCAAGTTACAAATATCAGTTTTATTCCAACGTTTAATGACAAAATAAAACAATTAGTTACTATTAATCAACTTAAAATTTTAATTTTGTTAATATTCACGACTTTTTCCATATTATACAATTAAAACTAAATTGAAATTATTGCCTTACTAAGCCGACAGCTCCTGAATGCCGTTACATTTTAGTGATTTATAGAAGTTTATAATTGCTTTTTAATGAACTACAAGGTCTCCAGCTCAAAGCGCAACGAAGATGTCAGTTTCTGTTTGTCTGCATAGCCGTCTTCCGCAACACCTGTTACATATATTATGACTGTTTTTTTCTGTTTAAGCTTACTGCTGGTGAAAACGACGTTTGTAGCAGCATGGACTATCAGCTCGGAGAGCGTGGCTGCGGTTACCCTTGACGTTGCATCACGGACAAGAGCGCCTGCGATGGTGTACTAGACGACGAACCTGGGTGCACGAATGGCAAAACGTCATTTTTCCGGATGAATCCAGGTTCTGTTTACAGCATCATGATGGTCGCATCCGTGTTTGGCGACATCACGGTGAACGCACATTGGAAGCGTGAATTCGTCATCGCCATACTGGCGTATCACCCGGCGTGATGGTATAGGGTGCCATTGTTTACACGTCTCGGTCACCTCTTGTTCGCATTGACGGCACTTTGAACAGTGGACGTTTCATTTCAGATGTGTTAAGACCCGTGGCTCTACCCTTCATTCGATCCCTGCGAAACCCTACATTTCAGCAGGATTATGCACGACAGCATGTTGCAGGTCCTGTACGGGCCTTTCTGGGTACAGAAAATGTTCGACTGCTGCCCTGGCCAGCACATTCTCTAGATCTCTCACCAACTGAAAACGTCTGGTGAATGGTGGCCGAGCAACTGGCTCGGCACAATACGCCAGTCACTACTCTTGATGAACTGTGGTATGGTGTTGAAGCTGCATGGGCAGCTGTACCTGTACACGCCATCCAAGCTCTGTTTGACTCAATGCCCACGTGTATCAAGGCCATTATTACGGCCAGCGGAGGTTGTTCAGGGGACTGATTTCTCAGAGTCTATGCACCCAAATTGCGTGAAAATGTAATTGCATGTCAGTTCTAGTATAATATATTTGTCCAATGAATACCCGTTTATCATCTGCATTTCTTCTTGGTGTAGCAGTTTTAATGGCCAGTAGTGTAACACGTGCCAAGCGATCCACAGAGGATCTGATCGGTCGCCGAAATCCGTATGACGGACGCCAGTCGTTCTTCAAGCGCTATCAGAAACCTGAGTTCTGGTTCAGCGCCGCCAGCACTCCGGACACAGTAAGTCCCTTGCAGAGGCCCAAATGACTGGGATTCCGCCTTAGCCTCCGCTGCCCAGTAGCTTCAGTTCCAAGGCTCCGTCACAGCCACCACCATGGTCTAGGGCTCAATGCCAGACCCTGGCCGGAAGTTGTGGCCGCCTATGCGTGTCTGTCGCAATATACCTTCGTATCTCGTTGAGAATTAAGTGTATGGCTATTGGGTTCCTGCTGAATTTTTGAAGTCTCCATCCACCCCATCTGCACCTTGAACTACATTTGAAACCGAAACGTCTTGGTGGGATGCAATCACGCAGTTCTAACCTACAGAAGTACGGCTTTCTACATGTCTAGTAGCAGTCCTTAGTCTCGTGACAGCTACATAGGGTGTCACTAGTTGAATGGTACAAGTGAAGGCAGAATTTATATCCTTCTGACACCCGCATCATTTGGTGCTTCTGCCACGGTTCTGTAATACATCTGTTGCCAGAAGCATGCAGTGAACATACTGATTAAAAAGTATCGGTGCCAGTGGTAGAAAAAGATGGAATTACACCAGACAGTAGAAAGACAGCTTCGGAAATCATGTGAGTTTTAAATTCAAGAGCCCTCCAGGGATCTGTTCTAGTACCGAGCGAGGTGGCGCAGTGGTTAACACACTGGACTCGCATTCTGGAGGACGACGGTTCAATCCCGCGTCCGGCCATCCTGATTTAGGTTTTCCGTGATTTCCCTAAATCGTTTCAGGCGAATGCCGGGATGGTTCCTTAGAAAGGGCACGGCCGACTTCCTTCCCCATCCTTACCTAATCCGAGCTTGTGCTCCGTCTCTAATGACCTCGTTGTCGACGGGACGTTAAACAGTAATCTCCTCCTCCATCTGTTCTAGTAGATAACTGGTTTTAAATTCCCAGACTACCAGAGATGTTCGCATACCTTCCTCTTCATTTAGTTTGCGCGCCGCATTCCTTTTGCTTCTGTCTGTTGTTGGGTGGCAGGGGTTGGGGTTGTTTGGGTAAGGAGACCAGACAACGAGGTCATCGGTCTCATTGGATTAGGCAAGGAATGGAAAGGAAGTCGGCCGTGCCCTTTCAAAGGAACCATCCCGGCATTTGCCTGGAGTGATTTAGGGAAATCACGGAAAACCTAAATGAAGATGGCCGGATGCGGGATTGAACCATCGTCCTCCCGAATGTGAGTCTAGTGTATAACCACTGCGCAACCTCGCTCGGTTTCTTCTGTCTGTAATTCTTTTCTTTTACTAGGTATTGGAAAGCTAAATCTAAAATTTAAAGAAGAAAAAAAAAGTGTCAAATGCTTTTGAAATGATTTGTGTAAAATGAAGAAACAAGACAGATCAGAAACACATTTGACGCCCCTTCGACTGATGCTCGAAATCGCTTCAGAGCATGTGAGGTGCCCATTGAAAATGCACATTCCCTTGCCTGGTATTTGAAAGATTCTATGGTGAAAAGTTTTGAGACTGTCCGACCCTGGTAGCTGCGTGGTCAGCGCGACAGAATGTCAATCCTCAGGGCCCGAGTTTGATTCCCGCCTGGGTCGTAGATATTGTTCGCTCAGGGACTGCGTATTGTGTTGTCCTAATCATCATCATTTCAGCCCCATCAACGCGCAAGTCGCCGAAGTGGCGTCAAATCGAAAGACCTGCACCCGGCGAACGGTCTACCCGTCGGGAGGCCCTAGCCACACGACATTTACATTTTTTTAGTTTTGAGACTGACAAATTGTTGGAATTTTGTCACACCTTCGACCATATGTGATAGAAACATTTCAAGGTCATACAACAGCAAGCTGAACGATCTACCTCATCCACCAGACAAATGTCCTCCAGTACGATTTAAAATTATTAGATTCTAAGTTAAACATTGAAACGTAATATGAAAACGTCTTTCCGAGACCACTACCAGGCACAAAAATTGGTTGATACTGAAATTATTTAATGCATCTCCTTGTTTCGAGATATAAACCTCGTCTTCAAGCTACAAGTTAATACAAGTGCATTAAAAAAGTAAACTTAGACATTAAAGTTTTTTGTAGAGTAGTCATTCTGTGGAGAAAGAGAAGGATAACTTAATAAGAAGAAATATTCACTTAATATGTTGGTCTATTGTTCGCATTAAATGTATTTCAATAAACACTCACTTTGTTCATATGACATTTCTGTTTCTTATACTGTCTTTAGCCACTTCCACTGCTGCGACTCTTTGGAACTTCTTAACCACTGTTCATAAATGTCCGAAGGATACTTAAAGCACGATGTCACGATCAATAATATTGCTGTCAAAACAAACTTGTTTCAGTTTCACCATCGATATGTAGATCCTAGTGTTGCGACAGTTGCAATGTCTTGACCACATCTTGCTGACGCATCTCCGATGTTTGTCGACGAAGTACGTTGCAATAAAAGAGACTGTGACAATACCACGTTGAGAAGGGCGGTATAGAAATTCCAAAGGACGACAGATAGCTGAAATCTATTATTTACAAATCAAAATAGCTGTCGCTACGTGCAACAGCCTCTGAATGGAGGGTAACCTGATGAAAATTTACAGTGGTTTAATAACAACGTAATATTTTCCCCCTTCAGTGTTCTAGGCTAAAGATCGTTGTTTATTGCAGTATCGTGTCTTGTTTACTCTTATGTTAAGCTATAGATAACTTTTAGTCTTATCAAAATCTGAAAGAGTCAATATGTTCTTTAAAACCCGTTTTAAAGTTTCTGCCAATTTGGTCAGTATAGTGTTTTTGCAATGACTAAATGTTACTCCACAAATTCCTGATATGCTGTTTCTCACCTGGCTATGAGACGCCATACACCAGCTTCTACGTTAAGACATTGGTGTTGGCAAAAGCGATCTTGATACCTGTTTTCATAAACAGCTGGGTTGTTTTGGCTGAAATGTTTCCTAAATATGATATATTTGCATACTTCGTTTTTTTCTTTTCTTTTGTTACTGTGGGTGCTGACTATGTCAATTTGTTTGTTTTTGTTTCCTGTTATGTGGTGCAAAAGTGCAACTATTTCTTGTTCATGGCGGCCATTGTTACATATAATGTATGTTATTGTGTTTACTTGTGTCTCATTGTCAGCATCATTAAGTGGAAATATCTGCGCTCTGTTTAGGAAAGTTCTGAAGGCAGCTTGTTTATGTGGGTTGAAGTATGTGGATGACTTATGAATGATAGCGTCTGTGTTTGTTGGTTGTCTGTATACATTGATGTTCGGGGTCTGGTTTGTATTAGTTTTTGTCATAACTACAAAATTATTTTGCTATCTTACAGGTGTTCTATGGTGTAATAAAAGGTTTTGTGTAAACTACTTAACACACTTAACAAAGTTTCTATTTCTTGTTCAGTCTCACTATATACTATGAATGTGTCATCTATACGTCTGCAATAACAAGAAACTGGTCTGTTTTGTGTGCCACAAACTCATTAATTCCACTGCTCAAATGCCGCCTAACTTTCTGTTCTTGCTTGTTACTTACAGGTGTCGGAAGAGGGTACCAGTAGTTAGAACTCAAGTTAATCAAGGCTCGAAGTATCGAATGCGTATTACCAACTGCATACAATTACCCAACTCTTCAGTACATATTTAGTGGTATTCTTAGAGAAATATTGTGTACATATTTCGCTACTGGAATTTCTAGCTTCCCAAATCCAGAACCAACTATTCTCATAGCCAGAAGCCTGTATTAATGCTGCTGCTTACAGCCACAGTGCATACGAGCGGTTCTAGGCTCTTCAGTCCGGAATCGCGTGACTGCTGCGGTCGCAGGTTCGAATCCTGCCTCGGGCGTGGATGTGAGTGATGTCCTTAGGTTAGTTAGGTTTAAGTAGTAGTAAGTACTAGTGGACTGATGACCTCAGATGTTAAGTCTCATAATGCTCAGAGCCATTTTTGAACCATTTGAATGCGACAGCAGTGCTTGAAATGTGGGTGTTGTGCTAACTAATGGCAGCACGTGTCTTCACAGACCATTGTAAACAGTGTATATGAAGAATTGTCAAACTGTCAAACGTGTGAACAACAGTAGTACAGACCATTGAGAGTCCAAGTGTGTACTCACAGAGGTCTGTCGAAGGTCATTGCATATCATAGTCTGGGGTTTGTATAGCGATGGGAAAATAAAATGGTTACAACTACTGATTGGTCAATCAACTGCTTTTTCGCTCAGTCGGCTTTTTCAGTCGAAATAAGCAACAGAATGAAACTAGTCTCTATAGTCATGTCTGATACATGAGCGTTTTTACTCACTTTACCGGTTTGAATGGTTTCACTTAATGTGAGACAACCTACTGACACAAGTCTCTGACAGTTATGACAGTTAAATGGATGCGTTCACTCAGCCTCCAGATTTGAGTAATTTAATTTAAATGTTCTGATTGTTGCCAGTATCATATGGGAACAATGGCAAGTGGGTGTCCACAATGATGAAATTAAAGAAAAACTGGGAATGAACTCTATAGATGTAGCAGTCAGAGTGATCAGGCTTAGATGGTGGGATCATGTTACGCGCATGGGAGAAGCAAGGTTACCCAAGAGACTCATGGGGTCAGCAGTAGAGGGTAGGAGGAGTCGGGGTAGACCAAGGAGAAGGTACCTGGATTTGGTTAAGAATGATTTTGAAGTAATAGGCTTAACATCAGAAGAGGCACCAATGTTAGCACTGAATGGGGGATCGTGGAGGAATTTTATAAGGGGGAGTATGCTCCAGACTGAACGCTGAAAGGCATAATCAGTCTTAAATGATGATGATGATGATAATGAATTTAAATGTTTGTTTTGCCTTTTTAGATTCTACTTGAACCACTACCAGGGTTGCCAAATTTTTAAATACAACTATCTTATTTCAAAAAGAAATGAATAAAAGGTTGTTGTTGTTGTGGTCTTCAGTCCTGAGACTGGTTTGATGCAGCTCTCCATGCAACTCTATCCCGTGCAAGCTTCTTCATCTCCCAGTACTTACTGCAACCTACATCCTTCTGAATTTGCCTAGTGTATTCATCTCTTGGTCTCCCTCTACGATTTTTACCCTCCACGCTGCCCTCCAATGCTAAATTTGTGATCCCTTGATGCCTCAAAATATGTCCTACCAACCAGTCCCTTCTTGAATAAAAGGTATATTTATAAAAATGGAGTGTTTTCCGAATTTATGTATCTATTTATTTAAATAAGAATATTTCATATTTGTGGAATTAAATGAGTATTTTCGGTTGGTTTTGAAAGTTTAATAATTGATGCATCCATATAAATTTATGTTTAAGTAAATGAACAATTAATTTATATTTAAATTTATTGAAATTCCGTCTCTCTCTTCCCGCTGATTTGGATCCATTCTATTGCGATGAACGCTGAGGTGGTGTGAACAGAAAATAAATATAAGGTACAATTTTTGAAATTGTTTGGTGACTTAACCTGTTGCTTTTTAAGCGTATACTGTCACTTACCGGAAGAATTTTTTTTACGATAAAAAGTTGCCATCATTCGTCAATTTTCTTACGGATCATCGTAGCAGATACGGTATATCGCGTTGGATTTATATTGAGGATCACTTTTTATCTAATCGTACGACTTCTTCGATTCCCACGCCACTGAGCGTTTCGGCATTCTGATTCAGAAAACAGTTCACTATGAAGAAACGGCTATTCATAAACACGGACGAGAAACTGAACTAAAATCAATTTATCGGCTTTCTGCAAAATGCAAATACTGAAACGGCAACAACAGTGACGACAGGTGATAACAGAGTGCAGTCAAAAATAATGGTTACCAATGGCAAAACGATCGGATTTTCCCGCTCGGAACTGAATGTACCAGATTACGTTTCGCTCGGTTGCTCGGACAGACTAGTTTCGTTCGAAAGCATATGTAAAGCCATAACAGACTGCGTCTACTGTTTTCACTCCGTTACTCCGCAGACTTATTTCATTAAAAAATGAATAATTTCACCGATACGTAAAACTACAACCGAATGAGCCAATTGTTTTCAACAAACGACTGACTCGAATGATTTCACTCGGTTGTTACCATCACTAGACTGGCGGCGAGCTGTGCCTTGTCAGCTCACCAGCGCCGACAATGCCCTGTGACCCTTTGGCTAGAGGGCCGTGTGTGTTCCAGCTGGTACCTGAAAACTCAGCCACGGTCGCTGCTTCTCATTGTACCATTCCCTCCGATACGCCCGTCACCACCACGTTAACTCAGCGTGGTTAAGAGCTTAACACCAGACCACGTCGGCAGGATATGGGTGTCTATTCGTCTCCATCGGAGTACGGTTGTCATGTCTCATTGGCAATAAAGAGTTACAGACAATTGCCGGCGTTCCTGCTGAATTGCTGCAGCCTTCCTCCCCACCATCTGTATGCTGACCTTCAAACGTTTAACGTTTGAACCCACAGAATCCTGGTTGACAGCAGAAAGACTTGACACCCCTTCAATAGCAGTCTTCACTAGCCCGGTATTAGTTTGATGTTTCTGCGATAGATATTAATGGTATGGGAGAATATTGTACCTAGAGGATGGTGTACCTCTGTACACACGATGACTTTTAGTGGTATTTCAGTCTAGTGGCTGATTTTAGAATCAAATAGGCAGTGCATTGGTGGAGCTGTCATTTTTCTCAGGTGAATCATTTGAAAAGGATCCCGACATGATTATAGCTGCAAGACGGGAATTAACAGACTTTGAACGCGAAATGGTAGTTGGAGCTAGAAGCATGGGACATTCCATTTCGGAAATCGTAAGGGAATTCAATATTCCGCTATCGACTGTGTCAACAGTGAGCCAAGAATATCAAATTTCAGGTATTGCCTCTCACCACGTACAGTGCAGTGGGCGACGGCATAAACTTAAAGACAAAGAGCAGCAGCGTTTGCGTTCAATCCCGCGTCCGGCCATCCTGATTTAGGTTTTCCGTGATTTCCCTAAATCGCTCCAGGCAAATGCCGGGATGGTTCCTCTCAAAGGGCACGGCCGACTTCCTTCCCGGTCCTTCCCTCATACGACGAGACCGATGACCTCACTGTCTGGTCTCCTTCCCCAAAACAAACAACCGTACATATGTCAGTGGTACCAGGCAAGCAACACTGCGTGAAATAACCGCAAAAATCAGTGTGAGACGTACGACAAACGTATCTATTAGGACTTGGTACATTATCTCACGTTTGGAAAAGTCTCAATTTCCTTAACAATTTGGGAAATTCAGAAAGAAACTGAAACACATAAAAAGTGAATACTATCATTTAAAAATGGAATAAGAAGCTATACGAGTGTAAAACTTCTATTACAGGACAAGCTAAAGGCGAAAGTCATAAATTTATACCAAGGTACAACACGCTCCCTTATAGGATTTTTCACAAAAATGAGGGTTTGAATTCTTTTGGCGATGAATTGTTGTTTTGGTGGTCACCAGATGAGTCGAAATAGTAGACGGTATTTGCATAACATATGGCACCCAATGGGTGTCGGGACCTCGAGCAATATCTAAATGCACAATACCACATTCACCAGTTTTTCACATAGCTTTCGGTACCGTATACCGCATGAACACACCACGGAATCTTAGAATGTTGAATCCATCTCTAATAAGCTTCAGTAGATCAGTATGTGTGAGTGCCCGATCTGGTAGGACTGCTAATAGCCTTTTTTTTTTTAATTTGTGAATACGGTTTCAAGTATAGTCCTTTTCCGATGGCTGCGGCTTTCATCATGCGGTTATGTCTTTTGCTTCTTCTAACTGCGCTTGGGAGTTCTGCGCGTTCTTGACTGTTCGAGCAATGGTTACAGCACCACCAGCGAGGGACCATACCGCCGAAAGAGCGGAGAGCGCTGGGGTGAGGAATTGAAGAAAACTACCAGGCGTCATCGGTACTGGTAGAACTCGAGGTGCTGTAACCGATTCTCTTCTTCTTCCCGCGCCCTTCTGCTTCGGAGCGTTTTAAGCTGCATACATCGCTGTCAGGTTACAGCTCTTCAAACACCTCTGCTTCCCACCATTATTCTTCAGTGCATCATTACATGCTTGAAATTCATCACTCTTAAATCCAGCTTAATTTTTCTACGCATGGTTTTATCAACTCGAAATGCTGCAATGCGTTGACCTATACCAATATCCTATTTATACTTATCGCCTTAGTCTTATCAGTTAAAATCCTGTCTGCAATGTGACGACTTGGGAGATCTTTATTTGCAGCGTACGTGTTCCATACACTCCTTGTTGAGCAGATTAATCCCTTTATTACCCCATGTCAAGCGTTTTTGAAGCTTTGTTCCAGGTCCACAGTAGTTATATCCCGGAATGTGTAATTCCACTGGCAGTTTGTCTAAAATACCTCCACCTCCTCCAGTGCGTCTCGTAGCACGTATGTTATGCTACTGCGGTGGTTGTGGACTGCGCACCCCATTATATATCAAATAGTTAGCATCAACCCAACTGTTTTGTACTGCAAGAAAACCAAGCCATTTGACTAGCGCTCTATTCTCTCGACGTCTTATGACTCTCTCCACGAGAAACACATCCGATTTTGAGATTTTTTGCAACTCTTCGGTGTAGATGGAGCCTGCAATTTCTTTACCTTTATTATATTTCATGAAATAGGTTCTAGAATTCGTTCTTTGCGCCTTTGATACTGTAAATATCTTTGCTGACCCGTTTGGCTGGTATGATTTTTCAAATACCTACATTAAATTTCTGTTTACGTGGATCAATTTGTATGCGCCGCGAAGATTAAAATGCATCCAAATTTAAGCTTTTACTGTTCTGTTCTGAAGTTCCACGATACTCGCCTTCAGGTGGGTGAATGAGGTTAATGAATGTTAAATAGCAATGTATTCCATACCTCTGCATCACGGTCGTGAAATACCTACTGTAAAACTGTCCACACTGATCGGTTTGGAGGTTGTGCGGGCCTCGATTCGTTTCTGTTTCCAACGAACACTCAAACACATCCGCTACATTTCTCCCCACATTTGTTTTAACAGGTAATGCCCAGGCAAATTTTAAGTATTTATCAATAATCATTATAATATATGTGAATCCATTATTCTCAGTGTGAATATTCCCTCATATCTATACGATCAGGCTGCCATAAGTCATCCAAACCTTTAATCATAACATCCCTACGAGAGTATGTTTTGTGTGCTGGTTTGTAAAGTTCTCGAACTACTGTATCCATACCTTTGCTATAACGCCTCTCTCTCTAAGCTCAGAGATTACTGCAAAAGTCTCATCCGAATGAGCTGCATTATCTACAGCAGCTAATACTATGAAGAGACGTAGTCGACCTATTAGCTAGTTGGAATCGTCATAATATACTGTATATACTGGGGAATTATTCGACTGTTCACTGCTTTATGCTCAATGTCAGTACCGTCATCTCTGCTGCTGTTGTTGCTTCCACCATCGAGTATTGGTTTCATAATAGTTTATATTTCTTGTTGCTCTGGCTTTTTGCGATCTTATGTACATCAGTTCAATGTAGTATTTAACGGTACATTTCCCTTCCATTAACTGAGTAATTGATGTTTTTTCCGTTATTCTTAGGAAAATAAGATTCATTAAGCCAGGTGTCGACTCAAACTGCCTATCACCAATCTGTATTGTGTCATGAGTTACACTGATAGGCTGCGCACCCAACAAGTATGGTCTTTCTCTGCTGACGCCGAATGTTCTATCCATCTGTCCAGGGGCGTGAAAAATGATGAACTAGTCAATGACAAAACCACCGTTATCGAGTGGTTTTGTTTTTGCTGAGACCTGCCTGAGAGATTCAGCAACCGCCTTAAAGGTCTCTCTTAGTGTTTGCTGTCGATCCATATGCCCCAACCTTAGCAACCGTAATTTCTCTCGAACGGCTTGCTGCGCCTGAATCACTTTCTGCTTCGCTGACATCTCGATGTATACTAATTACACTTCTCTGTAACATGAGGCTTTACACAGGGTGAGTCACCAAACATTACCGCTGGATATATTTCATGAACCACATCAAATACTGACGAATCGATTCCACAGACCGAACGTGAGGAAAGGGGCTAGTGTAATTGGTTAATACAAACCATACAAAAATGCATGGAAGTATGTTTTTTAACACAAACCTACGTTTTTTTAAATGGAACCCCGTTAGTTTTATTAGCACATCTGGACATATAAACAAATACGTAATCAGTGCCGTTTGTTGCATTGTAAAATGTTAATTTCATCCGGAGATATTGTAACCTAAAGTTGACGCTTGAGTACCACTCCTCCGCTGTTCGATCGTGTGTATCGGAGAGCACCGAATTACGTAGGGATCCAAAGGGAACGGTGATGGATCTTAGGTACAGAAGAGAATGGAACAGCACATTACGTCCGCATGCTAACCTTTCTATTGGTCTTTTTCACTGACGCACATGTACATTACCATGAGGGGTGAGGTACACGTACACACGTGGTTTCCGTTTTCAATTACGGAGTAGAACAGAGTGTGTCTCAACATGTCAGGCCAATAGATGTTCAATGTGGTGGCCATCATTTGCTGCATACAATTGCAATCTCTGGCGTAATGAATGTCGTACACGCCGCAGTACATGTGGTGTAATGTCGCCGTAGGCTGCCACAATACGTTGTTTCATATCCTCCGGGGTTGTAGGCACATCACGGTACACATTCTCCTTTAACGTACCCCACAGAAAGAAGTCCAGAGGTGTAAGATCAGGAGAACGGGCTGGCCAATTTATGCGTCGTCCACGTCCTATGAAACGCCCGTAGAACATCGTGTCAAGAGTCAGCCTAGTGTTAATTGCGGAATATGCAGGTACACCATCATGCTGATACCACATACGTCGACGCGTTTCCAGTGGGACATTTTCGAGCAACGTTGGCAGATCATTCTGTAGAAACGCGATGTATGTTGCAGCTGTTTGGGCCCCTGCAATGAAGTGAGGACCAATGGTTCCGCACCGTACATTTACAGTCCACGGTCGCTGTCGCTCTACCTATCTGAGCCAGCGAGGATGGTCCACGGACCAGTAATTCATGTTCCGTAGATTCAGTGCCCCGTGGTTTGTGAAACCCGCTTCATCGGTAAACAGGTAGAACTGCAACGCATTCTCTGTTAATGCCCATTGACAGAATTGCACTCGATGATTAAAGTCATCGTCATGTAATTGCAGATGTAGCGACACATGAAACGGTGAAAGCGGTGACGATGCAGTATGCGCATGACACTACTTTGACTCAGTCCACCGGCTCTCGCAATGTCCCGTGTACTCATGGCAACAGCAGCTAACACACCAACTGCACCCGTTTCTCCTGTGACGGGCCTGTTACGGACCCGTTTGCGTCCTACGACCATACCTGTTGCATACAGTTGGCTGTAGATGTTTTGCAATGTGCGGCACGTTGGATGCTCTCTGTCGGGTACCGTTCTGCATACACCCTGCAGGCTTCAGCTGCATTTCGTCGAGACTCGCCATAGATGAGTATCATCTCCGCCTTTTCAGAGTTCGAATACACCATGGTCACAGTTCCTACAACACTACACTATCACAGACGTCTGGTAACACGGTGTTCTACAGTTGGTCTGCGTGCGCAGACGAATGCAGAATAACAGTAGCAACAAACGCTACATGCGGACACTGCAACAGCTAGACCAAACCACAACAGTGCACTACAGCCACACTCGTAAACACGGTCGTCATCGTAAGATGCTGCTCGCCGACCGTGGCCCGTGTTTGTTACAACACGCAACGGAACGTCGGAGGTTTCAAGCGTCAAATTTAGGTTATAATATCTCCGGATGTAATTAACATTTTACAATGCAACAAACGGCACTAATGACGTATTTGTTTATATGTTCAGATGTGCTAACAAAACTAGCGTGGTTCCATTTAAAAAAACGTAGGTTTGTGTTAAAAAACCTACTTCTGAGCATTTTTGTATGGTTTGTACTACACAGTTACACTAGCCCCTCTCCTCACGTTCGGTCTGTGGAATCGGTTCGTCAGTATTTGATGTGGTTTACGAAATATATCCAGCGCTAACGTTAGGTGACTCACCCTGTATATCCGCTCTTTTTCCTTTTATTATATGGCTGCTCTCCCTCAATAGTCTCTACCTTTTCTGTTAAGTTATTATCGATCTCATTAATTAACCCATTTAATGCGTTGATCATTCTCATAACAGTCCGGTAATACGGCTCTAGCTCCTTGCACATACCTCCAGCTTTAAGCGCGATAGTCTGAATTTTCGCAATCCTCTGCAAGTGAATGTCCTATCTATGGATACCCATTCTCCCGGTCGAGAGCCAGACATGTGTGTGAATGTGTCCGTGGCATGGAGTATAGTGCTGTACTACCCTCTCTTACAGGGCTATAAATACAGAAACTCTTGGGGGTTTTGTCTATACCTGCCATCATTTGTTTTCCTTTTTTATCAATAACGAGAAATCCATACTGTGAATTATTCCAGCAATCAGGAGATATCCTTACACGATCACTGAACGACATGTCAGTTCCTACATGTGCTTAGTAAAGGTGTTTTAAATTAAGATTGTCTTGTTTGTATGTTATTATGAGGTCTGCATTATCCCTACCCAACTGTTTTGGGATTCTGGAACATATCTGACTCATATAAAATACATCAACAACCATATGACGACCGAAACAGAAATATTTTGGTGCTTGAGGCAATTGACTGCTGCTGTATCATTAATTATTATAGGCGCAACATTGAATATAACGGTATTAATAAGTGTAATACTTGGACTATAATGAGAGAGGTATGAAATAAAACACGAACACAATTTGAGATTGTGTATACACATTATTTTTTTAAATATCATATATCAGACGTAGTATTTCAAAGAGATAATGAGACTTTTTCTTTACCGTCTTGGCACCTGTACAATATTTCCCAAATAAAACTTTATGATATGCAATAAATTTCGCGTGTATCTCCTTCAAACAAATGAGCACTTCACATTAATCTGGTTTTTCACATGCACATTTAACATGTTTCTCTTTTAGCTCTACGTTCCTGCGGAAACCAAGGTACTGTTTCTAATTATCAACATGTACACTATGCACACATAGAAAGTTTACAACATCGTTGTGTGCAGAGTCTATGCTAGGCAACCAGTACCTCAGTCTCTCCAATGCAATGTGTAATGAAGTATCCACATTGTATAAGTTCATAACTGAGGCATGCCATAGATAAACACACTTGTCACCTGATTTCACACATAGCGCAGAGTTATCATACGCTGTTGTAATAGACAGCGTCAGACCAGTAAGACGAATGTCCGGGGATGAGGGTACGAGTTTGATAATATTCTGTGGTAAATTGCTGATTGATGTAGCACTCTGCACAACATATTTCGTCCCAGTCGAACATAAAAATAGGCATTTTACCACCCTTCGATGGATTTTCTGTTTCTGTCCTCACATGTAAGTCCCAGTCGTGATGTGCTTCTACACCCACATTTACATATTTCGTTCCACTAGGAGGTAAATTGTATGCAGAATTGAAAAGCGTGGGCACTCTTGGTACCTTCTTATCCACAGCTTCTTGTCCCTGCGCTAGCATAGGGATGCTCTGTTGGGATGGGTTGTACGTCAGTGATCAGTACTGTCCTCCATCTTGTTGCTTAGGACCACCAGCAGCACTTGAGGCATTGGGAAGAGATCACATGTCATTACACAACTTGAGGAGTGTGACAGACAATAACAGCCCCTTGTCCTGCTCCAGCAAGTGCCTTAAAAGTGTGGAACCTTCTTATCCACAGCATATCACCACTGCCCAAGCACAACCACAGGGATATTCTGGTGGGATGAGTCATATGTTGGTGACCTGTACTGGCCTACATCTCGCTGTTGTTTAGGACCACCAATAACATTCAAGAAACTGGGAACAGGCCTGGCACCCTCATAATCCAAATCAGTGAGTGGGACAGACAATAACAGCTTCTTGTCCTGCTCCAGAATGAGTGAAATGTCTGATACAAGATTCCATGTGGTCTCTATAAGTTTGGACATGCTGGAGGCTGCTGCTGCTGCAGGTCTAAAGGTCGGTGCAAGTCTGAACGCGATGGCGGCTGAGGTTGCTGTGGGTCGGGATGCAACAGTGGTAGACATGTTGGTGCTCGCCTCTGAAGGCCTCGGTATGTCGATGGCTATTACTGAACAAGGAGGAAGCATTACATACAGACCAAGACATGAAAACAATCAATAATAATGGAAACTGCAGATAAAGGCCGGCCGGAGTGACCAAGCGTTTCTAGGCGCTTCAGTCCGGAACCGCGCGACTGCTACGGTCGCAGGGTCGAATCCTGCCTCGGGCATGGATATATGTGATGTCCTTAGGTTAGTTCGGTTTACATATTTCTAAGTTCTAGGGGCTAATGACCTCAGATGTTAAAACCCATAGTGCTCAGAGCCATTTGAACCTTTTTTTTTTTGCACGCAAAGATGTGATACTTATTTTTTCGCTTCTTCATGTTCTGTAGGGCTCTGCTGGATTTCAGTTGCTGCTGCTGATACTTCATGATTCTTCTTCTGCTGTTGCCGGCTGACTGAGTGAGACTCACGCTGCGTAGCTACTGAGCCCATCCCATACCTTCTCTGATGACATCATCAGATACAACCATCCTATTGGCCGAAGCCTATCATGTGGCCATATTCAGCATTCCTAGGGGAGGAAGGGATGAAGGGGGTAGGGGGAAAGTGAGAGGAGGCTGGAGATAGGTTAGTGGATGTAGCCCAATTGACCTATTTTCTCGCCAAATATGAATTTCCGGCCATGACGTCAAGCGACATTGACACACCTATGGATGCCGTCTTGGATATACCATCTTGAACAAATTAGGTGACAATGCAGAGTGGGGTTATACCGCCGCTGCCCTACTACTCACAGTGTTGTTCAAATGGTTCAAATGGCTCTGAGCACTATGGGACTAAACATCTTTGGTCATCAGTCCCCTAGAACTTAGAACTACGTAACCTAACTAACCCAAGGACATCACACAACACCCAGCCATCACGAGGCAGAGAAAATCCCTGACCCAGCCGGGAATCAAACCCGGGAACCCGGGCGTGGGAAGCGAGAACGTTACCGCACGATCACGAGATGCGGGTCACAATGTTGTTCACGTTGTGACTTAGCAGATGACGTTTACCCACTTTTCCTGTATACAGTATAAATCTACCGTACAGTACCTCTTGAAACACCAAACAAGTTGGCTACCTTGACTACAGAAGTATCCACCATACAAACCCAAACTATCTGCACTCATTCGAATTCTCTTTACTGCACTCCATTGCACTCCCTACACAGAACTCTGTTCTGACCACAACAGCCAATTGCGACGTATGGAGGACACTGCAGAGGTACCGTTCGCGGTCAAATACAATAGCGCAATGTGCACTCTTGGCTAGAATTTGCATTTATGTTGAAGCATGCATTTCTCACGGTGTTTCCATATTTTTGTCAAATTCATGTATAAGTACGGCTTTTATTCCACCATTACGTTTGGGAGATGAACTTTCCTCATGAACTTTGCACATTGTAGTGAAACCCTGAACAAATTTGCTGTTGTTATCACATACTCATTAGGTAAAAGGGTAAAGATAATTCGGGTGAACTATATGTCTATAACGCCCGATATTACGGTAGATCTACACTAGGAAATGCCTTCTGAGGACGCAAGATAGTTTTAGGTATAGTACAGCTCAGTGTGCAAGCAACACATAACGTGTATAGATTCAAATGGCTCTGAGCACTATGGGACTTAACTTCTGAGGTCATGAGTCCCCTAGAACTTAGAACTACTTAAACCTAACTAACCTAAGGACATCACACACATCCATGCCCCGGGCAGGATTCGAACCTGCGACCGTAGCGGTCACGCGCTTCCAGACTGTAGTGCCTAGAACCGCTTGGCCACTCCTGCCGGCTAACGTGTATGGGCTACGGATGAAGCCCCAGACATGAGGTTTTTGTATCTTGGTTCTCTGTGTATTTGTCGTTGTAATGTCGAACTGGAAAGAAACGCTTTAGATGACTCAAATACCTGAATGTCCAATCCGTTTTTCTTGTTGGTAATTTTCACTTAATGCCTAAGAGGTATCGATCAGGAATAGTGTGTTACCTCTGATTCAAGACGGAGTCGTCCGAAGTGCTATAATGGAAGCCATCCCAGCGCTCACCCTCCCTCATTTATGAAACCAATGAGAGGTGTAAAGAAATCTGAATCAGGAATAACATGAAGTGGCAATGGCCACTTTCGAGGAACAGTCACCATATTCACGTGAACTGAATGAAACTACGAAATGTTAACACCAGACGAGACAGTTAGCGTAATTAAACTTGCACTTCCTAATTATAAATCAATTAACTTAAGTGCTACTTTCGAATCTTTTCCGTTATACGATTTCTTTCTTCGTGATGTTACGTGCTTGGTAGTAATCCGCGACGCAGAAAGTCTGTCATTTATCAACCTGATATTAAAACTGGAAATTTTAAAGTATTCAGAACCTTCGAGGCATGTTGCACAACTGTTCAGTCATCAAAGATGTTGCATATTACAAAAGGAAGTGGAAACAATACAAATGTACTTGTGCTTATCTGTTGCCAATACGTTAAAGAACATCCAGCGTTGGTTTCTGGATGTGCAGAATTGTTGTTCGACGTTCCTGTTGTACTGTGTTATGCCACTTTGATCTATGTAGAGTGGCGTTTCGAGACGTGGCTCTGATTTGTATACTGACAATAGCCCTACCTTCAAGACTAGATACATCTCGTCCCAATACTAATATAAATCGTTAAATGTTAGTCCAAGATGTTTAATTATGTGAATGTAATAGGTACTGTGCACATACTACGCATCCGACTAAATCAGAAGTACACAGGATACAAGGCCCGATTACATCGGATACACTCTATAAACCCTACACTCGTCAATAGTATTGGGATACATTGAAGTAGTGAGTGGTTAACACTCTTTAGTATTGGTACTTCTCGTTACAGTAATTAAGATTTGATTAAACCTTGTGCATACTGCACGTTATCTGAAACATAAATACGTTTGTTCAATGAGCCGTAACGTGGGTTGCTATTGACAACAATAGCCGACTACTCTCAGTAAAATTGCGTACGTCTTAGGTCGTAATTTGCGCCGCATATGGCGTTATTATTCACAGTTTAAATGGTTACAACCGCTTAACGACAGCAAACAACTTTATAACCCGAATTAACTATAATTATCGCTGGTTATTTAGGTTATTCACGCTAACGATCGGTATAGTTTACTACGCGAAAATCTTTCACTCACTACTATAAAACAAAATCACCTAAAAACTCGTAATAAATGTTTATCATGATCAATGTTTCGCTTACTTACGGTAAACCTCAATTTCGCACACCTTGGTTCAGTTAAATTTAATAAACCCTTTCTTATTACGATAATGCCGAACGTAGCAACCGAAGTTTAGTTTCATTGCAAACCAGCCGTGTAGCGACAGCTAATTCTGCGATACTATTAACTCTCTTACGATCTGTAAACGTTATTTCTTTCTTTCTTTTTAAATCCTTGAAATAACTTTGAAATCCTTGAAATAACCGTTAAGTGAATATAGAGGTCAATACCTTTGCCTTTTGTTAATTAAATTTAATTAAATCCTTTTACTCTATTACTGATTTTAAATCGTAATAAAATATCAATAAGACATTAATTCTTTCAGTATATCTCTTTGAAACCTTGTATAACTGACTTATCTTTGCAATTTGCAATACTGGCTTTTAATTATTTTGCATAAATATAGCTCTTTATTATTTACGTCACTTCCGTATCTATCAGTGGGGATTCAATCCTTTCCAATGTAAAATTCAACTCCGAACTTAGAATTAAATTTGACTTCTTCTTATTAATATCAGATTAGCCCGTTAATTCTTGCAGAACGTGATCACTAATACTCTTCATCCACGCTCTTGTAGCGTCAATTAACCAATTCCTCCACATTTACGATCGCAACAAAACTAAGCACATCTAACAACTCGATCACACTAGGTTCTGATCTACAACACTGACCGAATACTAACTCAATAATTCAATAAAACGTCTTGACGATACTCTCACAAAATTTATTAGTCGCAGTCCCACCTATATTCGCGACCTATTGTCTTTCTCGGTGACTGTTAGACACGATAATTAATCACAGCTTGCACCTACCGGCTCTAGCGTAGGCTCCCTTAGCAAGACTCAAATCGGAACTGAACTTCTAAATCAAAAAAAGAATAGTGGGCCGGCCGCGGTGGCCGAACGGTTCTAGGTGCTTCAGTCCGGAACCGCGCGACTGCTACGGTCACAGGTTCGAATCCCGCCTCGGGCATGGAGGTGTGTGATGTCCTTAGGTTAGTTAGGATGACGTCGTTCTAAGCTCTAGGGGACTGATGACCTCAGATGTTAAGTCCCATAGTTACCAGAGCCATTTGAACCATTTTTGAATAGGGGAACCATTGTAAACAATCACTTCACAATCCCATTGCTTTTAACAAATAAATGTAAGTTCTTCGGCTGCCTCCATCTCACTGAATAGCGGCCAGTTCGATGTGATGATATCTCTGGTTCTGACAGCTAATATGTGCTGCTGATGGCGCGAGGAGAATCTTAGCCGCTGTCAAGCAAGGTCGAAAGCTTACTTTCCTACAACAGCTGCGCACCTAGTGCCTTTACTCATACATACATTTATAACCAATCACCTCGTATTTAATACATTTCAACCGCTAAATTAATATGCTGAGGCGAATCAAAGTCCGTGACGGCACCCAAAACTTTTGTCCCGTCACACTCTCCGTTGCTTATGTTCTCAAATGGCTAGTGCCTGTATTCAAACACAGCCTATCTTCTCTGACACAAGTAGTCCTGTCGTCAGAATGCAGCGCAAGATGTATTTCATCCTTGAATATTGTGTAGTCCCAGCAATTATATGACACCTGGACAGCCACAAGAATGCAGTCATGTGTCATGCAGACGATTTTGCACAGTCTGCTTTACAACTTTATGAAAAACTGTTTTTGGTTAGCGCAAAACTTATCTTAATCCTATCTTAACGTATGTTTTCTTCTTGTTCTGAGAAATAAAAGATAAATTTCCTATTAGCCACAAAATATTACGATTTTTCCTCTTTAGCAGATGAATTTGTCATCGACTTCACTTTCTGGCGAAATGCGGACCATTGTTTGCTGCTGCTTTACAAAACCAAATGAACTAATAAATATCATCTTTGGATTAACTTGCGTTCAAAAACTGCACACTCCTTTTCGTGGTTTCGTCATGAGAAGTACTTGTGTTTTGACAACAATTAAGGCAAAAAGAACTTTCGAGTTTGCTGTTGTACTCAACAAACGGTGTCCTGCGTGTCCATCAAAACACGCGGAGCCTTGGACTCTGGTAGTGATATGTATTAAGTGAACCTCTGTGTTTCACGGTGTGCGGCCACTAGGGCAATGTGCTTGGCACGCTTGTAGCAGACTGCCTTAATTACATAGAATGCCGGAACCCATTGTATGCCACTCCAGTACATGTTCATAAGGCGCTTATGAATATGCAATCCAAGATAGTTAGTTTTTAAGACCATGTTTATTCTAGCAGACCCTTGCCGTGGAGTAGGTGCAGCGATTACTATACTTGACAGCTGAGGTCTGTGAAATTTGTTAGTGGAGGATATCTCCCTCGGTTTTTTGTGTCTTTTTTCCCCCTCGGAACTGGGAGAGTGAAAAGGAGGCCTCGTCGAGGTTTACCTGGAGCAATCGGGTTCCCTGGTAGTCGCCACTGGCTGTATTGCGGCATTTATATTCTGCTCAACATGACCAGAGTAGTCATTATAACGCCAGCGTGTGTGTCTGTGAGTAGATGCTTGACTGTGATGCGAAAACGCAAATGGATAGGGACACGGATACTTCTCAGGTTTCAAGGACTGCAAAACGTATCAACTCCCAATGGTGCGGTATACGTCAGCTTCATAAATTGGCTCTAATTCATGGCAAGCGTACTGAATTGGCCTGAGAACAACGAAATACACTGTAATACTAAGAACCGTCTACGCAACAAAAACACATATTTACTACTATTATTTTCTATTTATTTCCTATTTCTTGTGATAAGTTTAACATCGTACACCAAGCTACTGATAATCTCTTTACTTCAACTAAAAAAGAATTTACCTAGTGCTTTCTTGAAAATATCAGAATTTCTAAGACGTTTCTTTCTAAAACATTTTTTTCCAAACAGATCAATACGATTTTTGCTACAAAAATGGTGTCTAAATTGTATTTTTTTAAATCATCTTCTCCAAAAGAAGAAAACTTTCCGTACATCCGTCTAACGACACTTATTGCCATACCCATATTCTATATTCAATTATTCAATTGTGACTGGTTGTTACATTAAAGTAAGAGGAAGATAATATGAAAAAAATCAGAATACTCTGCCAAAAATTAGCGACATGTAATTTGAACAGATGTCACAAATTAAGAAATAAAGTTGTCGGCCAGGACGAATAACAACAGTAAAAAAATTTATGTTTTGAAGAACACAAATTTCTAGAAACTAGCTTTGTGCGCAATTACAGATCAAAATAAGAGTAACAAAATTCATAATGTGATTAGTCCGTGTAGAGTGTAACAGCCCATAGAATGAGCTTTGTGTGGAGTTCTGCCCACTCGTCTCTTATAGGGTGCCTAAAGGATGCTGCTTTCTAGGATAGCTATACAACAATTCAAGCAAATCACATTAATGGTTTTTATTACAATACATTAGTTTCACAATACTAAACTTTGGATCGCAAGCAAATTGCGACACGCAAATAATCAATGTCCTTTTCTATATACAATGTCCATACAAGTAATACCCACAAGTTCATATGGATCACTAATCACGGCTCTTCTAGTGCTCTCGTCTAGTCCGAGTCTTCTAGTGCCCGTCTTCTACCGTCCGCCCGAGGCTAATGGGAGCTGCGCTTATATTCTCTTCGGATAGAGGCCGCTCCTGTAGTGGTGCGGTCCTAGTCAGCGAACTATTGGCTGACGTCGTCTCACAGCCTTCTCTGCTCTTAAAGTTCTTCATCTTTGTGCCTGCACTTGTCGTTACGCCGGAACACTCTGTATCAGCTACAAAAGGGTAGAGAAGGTAATATACATGACTGGCCCTTAAAATTGCTACACCACGAAGATAACGTGCTACAGACGCGAAATGTAACCGACAGGAAGAAAATGCTGTGATATGCAAATGATTAGCTTTTCAGAGCATTCACACAAGGTTGGCGCCGGTGGCGACACCTACAACGTGCTGACATGAGGAAAGTTTCCAACCGATTTCTCATACACAAACAGCAGTTGACCGGCGTTGCCTGGTGAAACGTTGTTGTGATGCCTCGTGTAAGGAGGAGAAATGCGTACCATCACGTTTCCGACTTTTATAAAGGTCGGATTGTAGCCTATCGCTATTGCGGTTTATCGTATCGCGATATTGCTGATCGCGTTGGTCGAGATCCAATAACTGTTAGCAGAATATGGAATCGGTGGGTTCACGAGGACAATACGTAACCCCATGCTTGATCCCAGCGGCCTCGTATCACTAGCAGTCGAGATGACAGGCATCTCATCCGCATGGCTGTAACGGATCGTGCAGCCACGTCTCGATCCCTGAGTAAACAAATTGGGACGTTTGCAAGACAACAACCATCTGCACGAACAGTTCGACGACGTTTGTAGCAGCATGGACTATCAGCTCGGAGAGCGTGGCTGCGGTTACCCTTGACGTTGCATCACGGACAAGAGCGCCTGCGATGGTGTACTAGACGACGAACCTGGGTGCACGAATGGCAAAACGTCATTTTTCCGGATGAATCCAGGTTCTGTTTACAGCATCATGATGGTCGCATCCGTGTTTGGCGACATCACGGTGAACGCACATTGGAAGCGTGAATTCGTCATCGCCATAGTGGCGTATCACCCGGCGTGATGGTATGGGGTGCCATTGGTTACACGTCTCTGTTACCTCTTGTTCGCATTGACGGCACTTTGAACAGTGGACGTTACCTTTCAGATGTGTTACGACCCGTGGCTCTACCCTTCATTCGATCCCTGCGAAACCCTACATTTCAGCAGGATTATGCCTGACCGCATGTTGCAGGTTCTGTACGGGGCTTTCTGGATACAGAAAATGTTCGACTGCTGCTCAGGCCAGCACATTCTCCAGATCTATCACCAATTGAAAACGTCTGGTCAATGGTGGCCTAGCAACTGGCTCGTCACAATACTCCAGTCACTACTCTTGATGAACTGTAGTATCGTGTTGAAGCTGCGTGTACCTGTACACGCCATCCAAGCTCTGTTTGAATTAATGCTCAGGCGTATCAAGGCCGTTATTACGACCAGAGGTGGTTGTTCTGGGTACTGATTTCTCAGGATCCATGCACCCAAATTGCGTGAAAATGTAATCACATGTAAGTTCTAATGTAATATATTTGTACAATGAATACCCGTTTATCACTTGCATTACTTCTTTTTGTAGCAATTTTAATGACCAGTAGTGTACCTTACAGAAACAATCATTACGCCATTTATCTGAATTGTTTCGGCAAAAGTGTGGTAAATACGACTGAAGATTCTAAGGACAAATATGCTCGTTCACAGAGTTAGAAAATCCAAGGGAGGCATAAAGGCAACATGATTTGGATGATCTGAAGCTGTCTCTTCCTTATTATAAAGGATGGACGTTATTAGGGACGAAGAACAGGTAGTTTAGAACAGATTAGAAGAAAAAACATCCCGCACCATATTTAATGGAGCACTTTCGTATTTGTCTGAAGTGTTTTTAGGAAAGCATAGAAACCCTGGATTCGGATGGCTCGGCAGAGAATGAAACACCGCTCGTCCCAAAATCTCAACACCTGCGTCCCTCATTCGGTACGCATAATGGATACATTTAGTGTCGTACAAACAATGGTAGAACATGTATAAATTTCCGTATTATTACACCTGTGAAGCGACACATGTCTAAATTATATTCTCTTTTTATTCACGTTGCTGGTTGCTATCGGGCGTGATCATAGCATCAGGTGTGACTACCGCTTCATGCAGATAGTTTAGCTCACGATTACTTAAGGACAACTTTCCTCTATCGGTTCATCTTTGAGAAAATTGTTCAATAAACACGCACCAGATAACCGATACCAAATGTCGGGGAGCATCATACTGTTTGAAAACTATCTGACCATATTGTTCCTCAATTTATGGTAAAGTAAACATCTGCACCATCTTATGTAGAGACTTCAGAAAGTGAGCCATATATGTCGTCCTATGATAAGACCTTTGCGCAGCAAGAGTGGTGCATTGTCACCAGAGAGTACATGTTCCGCGTTTCTTGAAGATTCAGATCTGCTGTGGTACGGATAACAAGTGCATAGCAATGTGGAATAGAACTGGTGTGGCAACTGGAAACGTGGTCCAAAGCTGGAGTACAATATGATTCTTTTGGGAAAAGTGCCTGAATTTGTTCACAGATTTACTGTGATATTCTGATGTTAAGTGGATTAAATGCAACGGCACATCAAGCCATAGTGAAATGCCAACAACAGTTTGACGAAGGCCGCACAGATGTGCTTGATGCTGATCGGGAAGCTCAGATCTTACACCACCCGATTTCCATCTTTTCAGGAAGCAGAAAGAACATCGGGTGGAGGGATTTTCCAGCCACACAGTGATTGTCGAATGGCTCCTTGATCATGGAGCGGATTTCTATCGTAGAGGAATTGAATGACTGGTACAACGCTCCGATTGTTGCTTACAGAGATCTGAAGAATATGTTGAAAAATAGTCTTATGTATCTGCATCATTGTGAAGTGTAATACAGCGTTCAACAAAAGTTACCTGGCCTTCCGTAGTAATACGTAACTTAAATTTTAAAGCGCCGGCCGCTGTGACCGAACGGCTCTAGGTGCTTCAGTCTGGAACCGCGTTGCTGCTACGGTCGCAGATTCGAATACTGCCTCGGGCATGGGTTTGTGTGATGTCCTTAGGTTAGTTAGGTATAAGTAGTTCTAAGTCTAGAGGACTGATGACCTCAGATGTTAAGTCCCATAGTGCTTAGAGCCATTTGAACCCCACTTGTTGAAGACTCTCGTAGATAAACTTGACATGTTCACGTAACTTTATTTATGGCGCACTTGCAGTTCGATCGAACTACAGGCAAATTCATTTCTGTCGTATGGGAGCTCCGAGCCCAGTATACGGCTTTATGCTTCTGTTTACGTGACAGTTCTTCCAAGCTCAACATGCTCACTTTAATGACCTAAAGTAGTTAAATTTTGAAAGTCTGCAATTGCAGTGTTTTGTTGATGTGGCCTTCATTCTGAAGACTGGTTTGATGCAGCTCTCCACGCTGCTCTAATTCTGTGGAAGCCTCTTCGTCTCTGAATAACTATTATAGGTACATCAGTTTAAACCTGCTTACTGTATTCATCTCTTGGTCTCCCTCTACAATTTTTACGCCCCTTCCCCCCTTTTTCTCTCCAATACTAAAATAATGATCCCTTGATGTCTTACAAAGTGTCCTATCAAACGACCCCCACTTTTCGTCAAGTTTTGCCACAAATTTCATTTCTCCCCAAGGCTATTCTCTACCTCCTCATTAGGTACATGATCTACTCATTCAAGAACAGAGTTTCTGACTATTGGTCAGAAACTCTGTTCTTTCCTTTGCCGGTCTATATTTTATACCCTGTCTTGTTCAGCCATCATCAGTTATTTTGCTACAAAAAACGATTCACTACTCTTCCAAGTCCTTTGCTGTCTGACAAAATTACAAAGTCATCGAAAAAACTCAAATTCTTTAAATCTTCCTTTTGAACTTTAATTCCTTCTCCAAACTTTTCCTAGCTTTCTTTTACTGTTTGCTCAATGAACATATTGAATAACATCGAGGATAGGCTACAGCCCTGTCCCACTCACTTTTCAACTATTACTTCCGTTTCTTGTTTCTCGACTCTTAAAACTGCCGCCTGGTTTCTGTACAACTTCTAAATAACCTATCGCTCCCCGTATTTTACTTCTGCTAACTTCAGAATATCAAGTACAGTATTCCAGTGAACACTGCCAAAATCTTTCTCTAACACTATAGATGGTATAAACGTAGGCTTGCCTTTTCTTGACTCATCTTCTAAGAGAAGTCGTAGGGTGGTATTGCCTCGTACGTTCCTACATTTCCCCGGAACCCAAACTGATCTACCCCCATGGTCAGCTTCCACCAGTTTTTTCCAATTTTTTTTGAAAGAATTCGTATTTTGCAACCGACTTGCTAAACTGATCCTTCGATAATATTCGCGCCTCTAAGCGCCTGCTTTATTTGGTATTGGAATTATTACACTCTCCTTGAAGACTGAGAGTATTTTGCTTGTCTCATACAGTACATCTTGCACATCAGGTGGAGTAGTTTTGTTCCCCAAGGATATGAGTAGTTCTGAGGGACTGTCGTCTACTCCAAGGGCCTTGTTCCTACTGAAGTCCTTCAGTGCTCTATCAAATTCTTCTGGCAATATCATACCTTCCTTCTCATCTTGAGTTATGTCCCCTTTCCCTTCTATAATATTGCCTTCAAGTTTATTTACCTTGTATAGACCCTCTATATACTCCTTCCACGATTCAGAAGTCACTTTCTTGCTTACAATTAATATTGGTTTTCCACCTGAGCTCTTTATACTCGTATAGCTGTTTTTCTTTCCTCCAAACGTCTCTGTAATTTTCCTAGAGGCAATATCTGTCTTTCCTCTAGATAAAAATACTTCTCTATCCTTACATTTGTTCTCCACCCCTTCCTGCTTAGCCATATTGTACGTCCTGACAATCTCATTTTCTAGACATCTGTATCCCATTTCGACTGCGTCATTTGCTGCATTTTTATATTTTCTGCTCTCATCAGCTAAATTCAGTATCTCCAGCGATATTCAAGGATTTCTACTAGGCGTTGTCTTGGTCCAGTGCTGCCTTCAATATTTCATCTCTCAAAGCTAACCATTCGTCTTCTACTGTATTTCTTCCTCTTGCTGTATTCAGTCATTGCCTAACGCTCCCTCTGATACTCTCAACAACCTCTGCTTGTTTCACGTTAACCAGGAACTATCTTCTTAATCCTCAAGAACTGTAGATTAAAACTGAAGAAACTGTCTGTGTTGAATAAAGTCATTGATTTTGAAGCATCAAGTTGCAAACTGTTGAGGTTACAGATTTATTTGCAATTTGTATGCATGAATGTCGAATACACTCGACACTCTCTTCAGTGATGTGATATCATTTTCTCTGTATGCTCCGTTGGACTCTAGCATTTCCTTAACGTCAGGAAACCCGGTCATCATCGTTTCTTTCACTGGAGCTGCTTTGCTCCATGTTTGTCTAAAGTGAATTGCAGCAAAAGACTTAAACTGAGCGAACGGCAGATACACTGGGTTACTTTATTGTGTAAGTGATATGGCGATGTCCAGTAGCCAATTGAAAGTTGAAGTCTTCTTTAAGTTGTGCTCAACAGCATTTATAAATGACGTTGTTATGTATAACCAGCATAAACAGTCGAAATCGTTGCTGTTATGCAGATAGTTCTTCTGGCAGACTTTAGAATTTTAAAATGGAGTACAGCACATGTCCACAGTTTTAAAATGCTCTATGTATTTTATGTTCTAAGCTAGATGATACGTTCCATACTCCATGCCCACTTACCCTCATAGCACTAAATATAAATATAGCTTATTTTAAAATAATTGCTGTGAGATATACACTATTGTAAAATTCTATAGTCTGCCAAATGGATACACACTAGTTACATAACAATCAAGAGTTTCACAGTTTAGTGATGGACAAACAGACGTTAAGTTGAAAAGTTGTACATATGGCTAATAGTAACAACATACGCTTAATAATTTCTGTAGACGACGGAGGAACATAGAAATACCTACATCTATCGATGAAAGTTATAGCTGCAAGAAATTTCGTCGTTCCATTTTTGTAAACCTCGTATAATCGGGTAAAAGGGGGCTAGAAATCTCTCTTAACCTTCAACGGTTTCATGGGAGTATAATTTTCAGTTCCTTTTTCTTTGATTATTTATTGGTATAAAAGTAGTAAAACCAAGGGTTGTGAATGTCAGTAAGTACCTTCTAATGGCAAATTAATAAAATTTTATTCAAAAGTCAGCGTGGTACGATGACGATCCGTGCTGGGTTACAGTCTGTCTGAGTTGTAAATTGCCGGCCGGTGTGTCCGTGTGGTTCTAGGCGCTTCAGTCTGGAACCGCGTGACCGCTACGGTCGCAGGTTCGAATCCTGCCTCGGGCATGGATGTGTGTGATATCCTTTGGTTAGTTAGGTTTAAGTAGTTCTAAGTTCTATGGGACTGATCACCATAGATGTCAAGTCCCATAGTGCCCAGAGCCATTTGAACCATTTTCAGTTGCAAATTAAGTTTTACATGGATGACTAGTACTGCCAATAGACGTTTTATAATTTCCTTATATCACATAGGAACACCGAAGTCCTACATCTATCGACGAAAGCCACTCAGTGTTGTCATTCTTTCTCATAAATTCTGCATTATCGTGAAAAAGTGAGATACAGACAAGTTGGTAAAAATAGACTTGCTAGCGAATGAAATCTTTATTAGCACTCGAAGAATTATTCGGTTTAAATCTGAGAATTTCTTTTTCGTTAATGATTGTTTTTAGCGCAAAGTAGTAGTATCTGGGACCGAAAAGTCAGTGAATAGTTTCTACTGGCCGTTTACTAATACTGTGTCCAAAAAGTTCTGTGCTGCGATGAGAATCCCTGCTGGATTACTGTGTTTTACCTGACTCCACTCGGAGCGCCTGTGTGCCAGGAGGCGGCCGCTGCGACGTTGTCAGGTCTCGACACACGGCAAACACGCACTCGCATGCACGCACATACACACACACACACACACACACACACACACACACACAAAGAATCCGCTTCCAATATTCCCGTGGCTACAGATAAAATTCTGACCCGGCGAGCCATCCAGAATTCCATTATGGATATTAATGAAGACATAATTAAAAGTGGCAGCCGAAAAAAGAAGAGAAGGTGGAGATTTCCTGAGGCACGGACATAAGCTGACGAGGAGGCGGCGTGAAATACGAGAGCTGCGGGCTGCAGGTATGAACGTAACGAGCGTCGGCCACGCCGTAGCGCCCGGGGCGGAACACCTGATCAGCCGTGTCACTCAGCCACTTCTCGGGCACCGCCCGCGCGCCTCGGAAACAAGATAGGCGCAGCGCTCTGCTGAGCGGTCGCTGATGACTTTATGTATGCGGGAAAGCTAATTTTCCATTGTACACTCGAAAGAAAACGACGCTAACCAGGTCACTGTAGTCTGTCTTAGGATTCGTAAGAAACCGGAAGTATAGATATGGAAATACAACTTGAGCAGAAGCAAATAATAGTGAATCATCCTAGCACAATATGATTCTTCATGACTCCATAAAAATGCACATGACCTGCAGTGCAAATTTCTATCTTGCAATTCCGAAATTCCTTCACTAAGGAAGACCTGGTAAATATTCCAGAATTCAAATCAAGAACTGCTGTCAACATGAGAAACTTAGAAGAAGAAGTCTTCGGTGTAGCAAATCAGCTTAAATCACTTAAGAAAGGCAACTCTTACGGTCCAGAGAGTATACCTGTCAGAGTTTGAGATATAATGCGTAGCTCCGTACTTAACGACTATATACGCTCGATGAAAGATTTGTACCTAAAGACAGGAAGTGGTATAAGGTAACGCCAATACTCAAGAAAGGAAATAGCTGTAATCCGATGTATTACACACCCATGCCACTAACGAATATTTGCATTAGGATTTTGGGACATATACTATGTTCGAAGATTATGAATTACCTCGAGGAAAACGATGTTGATACACAGTCAGTACCAATGCAGAAAATATCGTTCTTGTGAAACACAACTAGCTCTTTCTCACGAAGTAACGAGATCTATCGATGTGGGATCTCAAACTTATTGCAAATTTTTAGGTTTCGAAAAAGCTTTTGATACCGTTCCTCACAAGCAGCTTCTAATACAATTGCTTGCCTATTGCGTATCGTCTCAGTTGTGCGACTGGATTCGTGACTTCTTGGCAGGTAGATCATAGTCGTAGTAATGGATGGAATGTCATCGAGGAAAACAGAAGTGATATCTGGCGTTCCCCAAGGATGTGTTACAGGCCTTCTGCTATGGGAAGCAATCTCAGCAGCCATCTTAAATTGTCTTAACTCAATTCTAAAATGATTTAGACAAGATACCTGTATGATGCGAAAAGTGTCAATTGAGCATAAATAATAAAATGTGTGAGGTCATCCATATGATTACTAAAATGAATCCGTCAAATTTATCTGAAGGTTGTCATTTCAACAAAAAAATGAAACTTGAACGCTCTCATTGTTGATGTTGTGGGGAAAACACATAAAATACTACGATTTTTATGGCAAAACACTTAGAAGATTGAACAAGTCAACTAAAGAGAGTGCCTACACTACGTTTTTCGTCATCTTCTGGAGTACTGGAGCGCTTTGTGGGATACGCAAAAGATGAGATTGACGGTGGACATCGGACGATTTCAAAGAAGGGGGCAAAGTTGTTATACTATCGCGAAAGAGGGGGGGAGGGGAGGTAAAGTGTCACGAATACGATACACGGGCTGGGGTGACAATCATTAAAACAAAAGCATTTTTCCTTACGGCAGATCATTTTACGAAATTTCAATCACCAACTTTCTCTTACAAGCGCGAAAATATTTTGTTGAAAATCACCTACGCAAGGCGAAACGATCATTGTAGTAGTTCGTTTTTCCCGGGCGCTCGTAGAGAATGGTGCGGCAGAGAAATAGAGTGAACGTGTTTCAATGAATCCTCTGCCAGGGCCGGCCGGTGTGGCCGAGCGGTTCTAGGCGCTTCAGTCTGGAACCGAGCGACCGCTACGGTCGCAGGTTTGAATTATGCCTCGGGCATGGATGTGTGTGATGTCCTTAGGTTAGTTATGTCTAAGTATTTCAAAGTTATAGGGGACTGATGACCTCAGATGTTAAGTCCCATAGTGCTCAGAGCCATTTTTGAACTTAACTGTTACAAATGGCTAATTTTGTTGCATTTGAGCCTCTGCCAGGCGCTAAAGTGTGAATTGCACAGTAGTCATGTAGATGTATACTCCGCTACGATATTAAACTGATCATATGCTTCTTTGAATAGGCTTATGTTGGATGTTGTATTTACGTATATGAAGTTATAAGACTGGAGTAAATTATGAATAGATAGGATGTCCCATTTATCTTGAACACCCAAAAAAAAATTTTCTCTCAAGCTAAATAAAAAACGTATGAAGAAAATATTATTTAACTGCCAGAATGATATTAACCAGCATGACTGCCTTCTTGCATACCAAGATATAGACAGTGGTACGTTTCGTTTAAACAGCACGGCATCAGCACATTGGTCATTCAGTCAGTTGTGTTCAGTTGAAGGATTATGTGAGTACAATGTACACGAAAGAAGAGAAGGTACTGAAAACAAACAGAGATCTTTAGTGCCATTTTGTAGTATTTTTGTACACACAACCGAATAGTTCATTAGAAAACATTACCGTAATTACTGTTCCGCTAACTTACCTTCTCCGTAGATGGATAGCATTTCTACCCTCTCTTCGTAGGTGCACATTACATTTACACAAACATTCAGCTGCAGACGGTTTACGGAAAGACTTGTGTGCATTTGCCATGTGTTTCCATTGTTTGCTATCATACACAGTGTGTGTGCATACATGGACGTTAATCAACAGCTCGGAAGTTGAGAGGGAAGCATAGAAGCTATTCTTACATTACAGTTATCTCATAATGAGCACTTATTATACAAATTATATGTAAAATACTACATCGCACTGATAACTTAAAATTTCTTAGGGGTCCCACGAAGCAAATATCTCAAATTTGATTATTTGAGAAAGTACAACTACCGATCCCGGGAGTGCCGTGCATTTGTATTTGGAAGAAGCAGGTTTAAAATCGACATCCGGCCATCTTGATTTAAGTTTTATGTAGTTTCCATATATCGCAAAAGCCAGGTTTTGAGTTATAAGTTGATATTTGTTGTCAAACATTTACACACATTGGGTAGGCAGCACAGAAAACATAAATATAATGCAGTAAGTATATTAATACAGCTACAATTGTGGAGGAGACTATTGTTAGTTTTCCGAGTAGAAGTTTCTTAAAACTGTCTGGCCGATTTATCAAACTCTAATACCAGTAGTCCGGATCTGTCTACAAGTCCCTGGAAATGGTGCTTTTTCATAACAGCTGAAAACGAAAATAATTCAGGTAAATAAATATCATACGGCCGAAGCAGGTTCTTTCGATAAAATGTCCATTTTGAGGAAGATTCAACAAAACCGGCAACAAAACGAAATCTCAAAAAGCATTACGATGAATGGCCGTCTTAGGTGCCTGTAGGTTTCTGTAATTGTCTTTCAGCTAGTACACTCATCCACGTACTTCACATTACAATGACAAGTTTAGAAATTAATACTGATCCATAAATAATGAAGTTTATGAAGGGCAGCATCACTATCAGTTCTGAATTTCGAACGTAATAGCTGAAACCCTTCGATGTTTGCACTGATATTGATTTTTGTTATCGTAACACAAAAGTCATTAACGTAAATGTTCAATTTTAATACTATAAAACTTAGAACATCAGTTTATATTAAAGAATGCAAAGTTAATATTTCGAAATGAATGTTCCGGAATAGGAAGCGACGTTTTCAGCATTATATACAAGTATAGTGCGGTATCACTTTCTGTGATTGCTTTGTAAAAGAAATGCTCACAAAAGTTGAACGTAAATTCACCATTTGCTTCAGTACGAATTTATTATATTTTCACAGATGCAACTGTAAACGACATGTTGCGAAATCATAATTTGACCTGATATTATACAAACGTACGATTCTCCTTGGAATGAAAGTCATTTTTTCGCTAATTTTACTGTTAAACGACAATAAACTGTGCTGCGAATATTCTGCGCAGTGTCCTGGAGGACGAAAAGTTTTCTGGCAGTACGTGCTTTATATGGCATGCTGACGAACTCTTAACTCCGTTAATATCATTAGAGCGGTGCAACCAACGGCGCATACCATTTTGCGCTTTTTTGCTAACTATTCTAACATAAAGAGTTTATGGCACACGCCGATCTTCAGGAAGTGGCATGCATTTATCACATTTTTAAGACCGTATTCAACGTATAGAATTAGCGGCTCTAGCGACACAAAATATTATTTTTAAGTATTTATGAATAACGAAAATATTTATTAATTAGAACTGATGTACTAATTGCTTGAATGTAAAACTGTCATTAACTATATTCTAGAACTGTGCAGACAGCATTATCCGCCCCAGCAGGATATACCATTTATTTATGCGCTAATGTGTAACGAAAACTTTCTCGTTTTTGCTGTACGAAAAATACAGTGGACGTATTTTTGCTCTTTCAGATAAAAGCAACTGTACTAACACTAAAATTTCGTGCAGTGATAACTTCAGTGAAATTGTGTTGTCGCAAGTGTTTGATCCGCCCACGCCAGGAGTCGAGTTAACAGAACATCGCAGTGTCTGAAGATATAACCAAAGTCGAGGCTGAACAGTACTGACTCTTTTTATTATAAATTTGTATCATATATAAAAAAGAAATGAAGACAGCTGCTAGCGTACTTCGAGGTGTTAGAGCATCTCTATATCTCAAAGGTAAATGGAAAACGTTTCCCAGAGCGGAACGTAATTAATGTGGCTTGTGGCAGTCATATTTTACATAAGAGATAACAACTGAAATAAGTTACTGGAAGAACATTTGCTACGAGAGCGATTACTAAGTATAAAAGGCATTACACTTCCTCGACGGTCATCAAGGAAAGCACACAAAGATGATCAGCCTATCTGAATCGTACAGGTACGTTCAACGAAACACGTTGCATTGATTACGTGATTACTTATGAGGAAAATTCGTTGCAGTGTCGCTAACGGTTAAAACGGAGAAAATGATAAGCTGCTTTAAACAGTGGTGTTTTCATTAGCATTGTAATGCCCTATGAAGTTCGAATCATAATTTGTGATGCAGATGACGAGTACTATGCTGTGCAGCTGAAAAAACGAAAAAAAAAAGAAAGAGCTTAAAGTACCCCGCAATGATCTAAGTACAAGAAAACAGGATAGTTACTTGTTTGACCATGAAACGTAAAATACAATGGCAGAATGGCTACTGTATTAACGTATACCCACAGTTGCTTTGTGTTTGAATGTAATTAGCATATAACTTAGTTTGTGTAAATTACAGACGGAAATAATTAACATCTTAGGTTATTTTTGTTTCTTTCCTTCGTTAAAGGCAACTAGTTAAACCATTTTGCTTCATTTCGTGAGAGTCAGTACTTGTGAATCACTCACAAAATAAGTTTTACGTTTTGGATGAAATAAGCTTAGCGCGAAGCAGTGAAACATAGGTATCCATTGCTTTGCAATGCGCCAAAAATGTTATAAGTAATCTTCCGTTCTTTCCTTGTTCCTTATTTAGTTATTAATTTTTGAAAAAGGTGTCATTTGTCGAAAAAATAGCTTTTGTTACACATAAGCGGCTCCTGGCTGTCTCAAAAACTGCTTGCCACAAAGAACCTATAGCACAGTCTGTATATACGGGTCTCTTTATGCCGTCATTTCTGTTAGAATTACTAATTCTTGTCATGTTAGGACGTTGTTTATCGATTTATTGAAAACTCTTGGAACGCAGAATACCGTCGATTTGTCTGTTATGTAACACCCGTTTTCTTAAAGTCAGTTTTATATACTTTTATAACCTATCATTGCACTTCAAAATATGAAGCCGTAACAAAATTGGGAGATGTTGGTTCAGTGAGTCAGTCACAACAGTTTATCTGAAATGTGTTATTACATCTATAAACGATAATGGCCATTTATCATTCTTTGATATCTATCAGACTTCCTTCGGAAGTTTGAAACCGTACGTGACATGACTGGAAATGTTTCATTTTCTTAAATATGCAGTGTAAAGATGTGTACAAGCTTGCTGTCGCAAGTAAGATGTAACTTCTGTTGCAGCCTTTCGTGTTGAGGAAGTCAAACTGTCTAACAATATTCTATGCGTCGTATTAGTTTCTATAACGGGCGATCAAAAAGTTTCCGTTCGAAGGCCACACTAACCCCTTGCCTACACGTCGGTGCTTATATACCGGCATCGGGTCGCTCTGGGTTACATATACACTGCAGCAACGCCCTCAGACGTCAACTTTTTGATCGCCACTTAAAGCTTGCCTGCAACTGGAAAGCATGAATTTCGTTTGTTCAAAATGATTGAGAGGCAGCCCGGTGCTGACATAATCGTCTAACGCAATTCCCTTTTCTTTTCGACAAATAAATATCTGGCCTATTTAGTCTAAGAATATATCTACTTGTCTCCTGATAACAGGATTAATTGTAAAGAGTATATATTGGCCTCAAAAAGTGAATCAAAAACAGAATCTAATTGTGTCCTTACAGTCCACTCTATGACAAAAATGAAGGATGCTCAGCAGTAATGGAGCATGAAAACTATACCGGATCTTCGTTTGCAAACTGCCTTACACAGCCGCGCATGTTGGAGCACTTGTATTGAAATACAAGTCCAGTTACTCCGATTCAGATTTACAGTTATTTACAAGCCTCCACTTTGTGTGTTAAGTCGAATTTCAGCATGATTCTTTTATTAAGAGAGCGGATAATTTCATCCAAATGTATTTTCTATTTAAAATACAATCAATCAATCCGTATCGGAATGCGTGGCAAATTTTTCGTGGAGAGGGCAAAGCGTACGCGTTTTAACATAAGATTCGGTAAGTTTTATCACATTTGATAGTTGCTACACAAAAGCTTTCGAGTGAAATTCTGCAGTTAAGTTTCGCGAGGCAGAACGTCCTGTCATGTTACTAGATACGGGGATCCTCTCAGAGAGTAACTTCGACGCTGTTGTATGATGTTTGTAACCGTGCGGTCACTATTCCCGGTACAGCTCATCTGAATGAGGTGTTCGTCAATCATTACAGGCGAGTCTTAACAAAGATTTGCTTCCCCTGCTGCGACCATGTGTGGGACCCTATCTGATCACTTCGCTGTCGACGGGTCGCTAACCAGCGGAAACGGCAATCCTCTGCGCATCATAAATCACTCCACGTAAATGACGGGACGCTTCGTCGACAAAAACCGTCGCCTATTCTGTACCCTGACCCTCTCCAAACTGAGTATATAGCCCCAGCTATAATGAAACTGAAGCCGATGAAACGGGGTGCCGCTCACAAAGGCGTCTTCGTGTTTCACTCAGGGAACGAGGACGTTGTTCACAGGACCTTCTGCACACTACAAGTTGTTGTCTCGTCAATACGTCCAGTGACAAGAAGACTATACAACAACCGGATTTTTGTAATTCTTTGTATTTATGGTGGGTGAAGTTCAGACATAAAATATCAATTTGCCAGAGCAGTTGGATGCAACTCTGAAAAATTCTCGAGAAAATTGACTTTGAAGCTTTCTGACCATCTGTAATATGCAAAAGTAAGATCGATTTTTCTCGTGCGCATCGTGCCCCTGTGGTACAATGTTCGTCTTCCATGGAGAAGTCTTAGGATCTATTCCTGGCTGATGGAAGTTTTAAACAGAGGTGCACGTTCTGCTAACATTTCCGTGAAGCGTAAAATACTTAAAGATCTCTAGCGCTCAGGACTGGCGAACGCTGGTCCCGCACATTACGTTTTTCGCTTTTTTCAGTTCAATTGGAATACTCACGTCGTTTAAATACAAAATTCATCGAATGTAAGCTAATTTACACTTATCTAATTGTTATAAATGGAAGCAAATTCTTTGACATCAGCTGTATTATGCATAGGTGTGTTACCTATTAGTGACAGATGAAAATTTATGCCAGACACGGACTCGAACCCGGATTTCCTCGTTTACTGCAGATAGCCGCCCTAACCCGTCTGCCTAACCGTACAAGCTACCCGTAGTCATCCAAATCTCCATGTGCCGCACTGATTACATCCACTAACGCTCGCAACGCTACTTGGATTTACACAGTAGGGAGAATGAAAATACGTGTTCAATGTTATTATTATCGTTTTGCCTGTCTAGGCTTCTAATACTGTAAAATAAAGATATCTAATTCACATTTTCACGCAAAATACACCTCTTCCTATTACTAATTAGATATCGTACACAAGAATCCTGTTTTCATTACAAAAATGAGTTCTTAATTATCGATATTTTATTTGAAGGTTGTTTAAATTATGAGACGTTAAAAATTAATTTCTTTTCAACCTTGTACATTTCGCGCTTCTCGGAAAGGTTCATAGAACATGAAAGTTTGTTTAAAATTTCACCATGGGTCAGAAACAACCCCAGGCCACTCACATGGTATACAAGCATTGTACTACAGACACATGTGGTCCAACTGAAAAATGCTTTTGTTATAAGGTATTACGAAAACTCGGGTAACTTAAAGTTGATTTTCTCGAGAATTTTTGACAGTTGCATCGAATTGCTTTGGTAATTTGATTTTATATATATTTATTAAACCTGATTGCCGTATTGTCTCCTTGTGAGTTTCGTTAATATCATACTTGTCTCGGTAGGCACAAAAAAAAAACACAGTTTGTATTAGGAGTGAGATACAAGGACAAGGCCAGTAAAAATTCAAAGACCTTTATGCATGTCTCGAAAAAGAAAACAAATGGAGTTGTGATTAAGAAATACCTTATTTATTGTGATAAGTGGGGTTACTTGATTTCATGAAAGTTGAGTATCATTGGCAAAACAAGAAGAATCACTTTTCTTTTTTGCTTTACTCCCTCTTGACTCTTAAGAAGCTACTGAACAAATATATGCGATTTCAGTCACTTTTTTTTTTATCATGAACACGAAAGTAGATGTCTTCATTTGTTAGTGGTTGATGTAAATTTTGATGTGAAGAAAATCTTATCCTAACCACTTCGGACTAGAAAATGTGCCATGGAAACACGCGGTACAACTCAGTGTTATCTCACACTACCGCATAAAATAGTAAAACTGCTTGTAAATTTCATTGGGGTGGCTTCGAAACAAGTCACGCCACGTTCCGTGAACCGTAAACTTGCACGCAGTTCATTTGTCGGTTATCAATAAGGAATCGCAAGAACACAAGAACTAACAGAATTCACTAAATTGGTCAAGAATGAAGATGCATGTGAAACAGCTTAGTGAAAATGACAGAGGAAGACTTCGCATTGCAGGAGGTAGTGGACAGCGTAATACGAAAAAGTTTTCTCTGCTATGCGTATGTATTGTCCGTTGTTTCCCTAGATCAGAGATGCACATACCGCAGCCTGCGTGCAGCTCGCCATTCATCCGATGGCACCCAGCCCCTCCCCATTCGTTCTTGTTTACTCAGTTACTTTAATTCATTTTTTTATTTCTTTGTGGTTTCCTTTAATGCTTACTTAAAGTTGTAGTGTTAGTACGGCCCCGCTTACTCCTCTATTTCTCCGGAACCCAAACTGACCTTCCCTAAGGATGGCTTTTACCAGGATTTCCATACTTCTGTAAATAATTTGTGACTTATTGAGCTGATGGTTTCGAAATATTCACACGTGCATTTTGCTTTTCATGTCCTGTAAGCTCTTGTTGTTTCTATAGTCACGACGAGAGATTAAAGAAATAATAATAAAAACAAATATGAATAAAATAAGCTGAAGGGGATGAACCAAGGTTTGTGGTTCGCAATGCTTTCTAGGCTGACACGAAAGGAAAATAAAATATTATTCCCAGTTACCCAACGTTTGTATCGAATTGTAGACGAATTTGTACAATGCCGGCAGTCTTGGTTTTCAATAATACTCGGCAGTTTTCAACGTACATCGTAACACTTCTTTCCGAAAACTTTCAGCTGACATTATACTGACGAGTGTAGTGGTGTAGCAAATGCTAATGTTCGTCATGAAATCGTTCGAAATAAACGTACTAAATGTCAGGTTGAAGAGTGCCCGCCCAATGCAGTTTCTCACCGTTATGCAGTGTTTGTAGGCTAATCAGTGCCGTCAGTTTTCAGCTGTAGAAATTACGTATTTTCCGTCTGTATATCAACTCAGATAACAGACAAAAGCCAGAGAAAAAAGGAAAAACGAATCTCGTCTGGGAACCATACGAGGATGTAAATAAGTCATACAGATTTCGTAATTTTTCGTTAAATGTAGGGAATGTTGCTTCCAGGGATAGATTTTTACCAAGGAAAATTTCTAGGAAATATTTGGGTGCGATTGTTTCATGAAATATACTAGACTCATTCCATAAGACGTGGAAACCACGATATATGTTGCGATAATGCGACAACATGAGAAGTCCACGATGTGCATTGAACCGTTACGGCAGTGTGTATCTGAATACCAACATAAAATATGGTTCCAGCAAAGGAGGTGACAGCAAAGGTTCAAATGAAACACACGCATCTGAACTTTGTGTAAATTTATTGTGCAAGAGTAAAAATCTAACAAAAATGAATCAAAATCAACTACTGTATATGTGAACAGTCGCCAAGTACACACACACACACACACACACACACACACACACACACACACACAGCGTTACCGACTATGGGGAAGGCGCTGAATCCCATTCGCACTGCCATCAGTGTCCGCCACCTGTCGCTGAAATGCCGTGACGACATTTGCCGTGTTTGCAAAGGGCCTCCCGCGCAATGGTTTCGTCAGTTACGGAATGACGTCGCACACTGGTACTTTCAGGCGCTGGTATACAGCCACCATCTCATGCCGTCGCAATCTGTCGGGTGATTTCGGCTATGTTTACCGCGGCTTTCTGACGAATTTACTGCGATTTTTCACATGATATATCGTAGTTTCCATGACTTACAGAATGATGACCGTTTAACGTTCGTATTGCTGGATAAATTCTAAGCAATAAATTATTAGTTCACGGATTCGATTAATACCTGGGGAAAATATATAACTCATATCAATCTATAGTTACCACGAAATATTTTTGAAGTACCACGAATGGGTACTCAGGAAAAAAGGAAGGTTAATATTCTAACATTCCATCGACAACGAGGTCATCAGAAACGGAACACAAGCTGAGAAAGGAAATTGGCAGTGCCCTTTCCCAGCAACCGTCCGCTCATTGGACTTAAGCGATTTAGGGAAACTACGAAAAACCTAAATCAGGATGGCAGTAAGGAGATTTGAATTGTCGTCATTTCGAATGTGAGTCCAGTGTGCCAACGACTGCGCCACCTCGCTAGAGGGAATTCAGGAACTTAACTTACACAGGCGGCGGTAGAAATTTTTGTTTTGTTTTTGATCTGCAATTGTTTGTCACGGCAAATTAACATGACCACGATTATTTCTGCAGCTACAACAATACTAAAAAGGATTATGCGGATAGATTGAGTTAAAACCAACGACTTTTTCATAATGAACAACTCCCTTAATCGTACGCCACGATAATTCTGAGTACATGCGATGGATTTCTCTCAGTTGCTCCATGCAATTCAGCCTCAAAGTTAGCAAAAAACTACTTGTATAACGTAACTGGTGGACAATGGAAGGAAAAATTAGGTATTTTTTGTCTACGTTTAACTCATGGTTAATAAGCTTGTCCTACTGAAAGAACCACTTTCTTCCTTACAAAGTGACGTGCCTAATTGCCCCGAACCATCCTAACACAAAAATTTGCACATGATGCTGTCATTTACCGTTTAGCATAGTCGTCAGAAGTTCAAAGCAATTGGGAAAAGATTTAGACAATATATCTATCTGGTGCGAAAAGTGGGAATTGACCCTAAATAATGAGTGTGAGTTCATCCACATAAGTGCTAAAAGCATTCCGTTAAATTTCGGTTACGCGATAAATCACACAAATTTAACGGCTATCAATTCTATTAAATATCTAAGAATTACACCTGAGAACAACTTAAAGTGGAACGGTCACATAGATAATGTTTTAGGGAAGGCAAATCAAGGACTACATTTTATTGGTTGAACACTTAGAAAATACAACGGTCTACTAAGAAGACTGCCTACACTACGCTTCTCCGTCCGCTTCTGGAATATTGCCGTGCAATATAGAATTCTCACCAGATAGGACTGGCGAGGAAATCGAAAAAGTTCAAACAAGGGAAGCTCGTTTTGTATTATCATGAAATACGTGAGAGAGCGGCACGGATCTGATACGAAAGGTGGTGTGGCTATCATTGAAACAAAGGTGTTTTTCGTTGTGGCGAAATATTTTCAAGCAATTTCAGTCTCCAACTTTCGCCTCCGAAAGCGAAAATATTTTGTTGATAGTCACCCACATTGGTAGAAACGATCATTGTAATAAAATAATAGAAATCAAAGCTCTCACAGAAAGATGTAAGAGCTCGTTTTTCCCATGCGCTCGCGCTGTTAAAGAATAGAACAGTAGAGAAGTAGTGTGAAAGTGGTTCGATGGACTCATTGCTAGGCAGTTAAGAGTGAAATCGAGAGAAGTCATGTAGATGTAGAGGCAGAATATTTCCTTGTCAAGTGAAGCACTGGGAAATTAGTATGCTAAAAATGGTTCAAATGGCTCTGAGCAATATGGGACTCAACTGCTGTGGTCACCAGTCCCCTAGAACTTAGAACTACTTAAACCTAACTAACCTAAGGACATCACACACATCCATGCCCGAGGCAGGATTCGAACCTGCGACCGTAGCAGTCTCACGGTTCCGGACTGCGCACCTAGAACCGCGGCCGGCAATTAGTATGCTAAATACGATTAAGGCACCTGAGTAAGATAATTCGCTTTATGGTTGAATTCGTTCGATCACAGCTGCAAGGTCATGTGTTGAGTTTCATCTGTCAATGGAAACTAAGTTAGAACATTATTGTTTGGCGCGTTTAGAAGGCTCGAAGAATTGTCTGCTATCTCGACAGCCACAACGTTAACAAACTCACAGAATATTGGTACGAATATGTTCTCCTATGTCCACTGCACTTCCCAGACTTGATGTCTATCGATATCTTTGATTACACGCCTGAGGGAGGTAAGGGAAGCCAAATAATTCACTGAGTGCACACTACCCAATAAAATGTGTCAATTACTCTGGGAATGATTAGTAAAGAGCTCTTTTATCCGTGGCATTGCTCAGTTATGTTTTAAAGGGTGTATGAAGTGTGGAAAGAGATCCAAAGGAAAAGATTATAAAGTTGCTAGTAGATGTTCTTGATCCCAAACGAAAATTTTGGACGGAATACTTTATATTTTAATCTACGTACATGCGAGAAACTTGTACGATGGATACTTTAAGTCTTTCATATATATATCATTTGGACTAATACCTTAAGTTACTTTTTGCGAATGCGCAGTGTTGTCTTGGTGTGATTCGACAGTAAGCAAATGCAATAGATACTGCAGTTAGTAGCTTAGTCGTGCTACATCAATTGCGAAGCGGCCATGACCCGTCGCTCAGCGTAATACTGCACGATTCTTGTGGGTCTGGGATCATGTCACGAAATTAATGAATGGAATAACGTATGGCGATATTGCATCCTTAGAAGCATCTATTATCCTGTCAGTTGGTCTTTAACGTGCAATTTTCTTGTCATATGCGGACTCTAGAGCGAAAAGCATTTACGTGGGACGCGAGTCATATTTAAATAGAGGAAAGCAGATAAGGACAGTTATAGATTCTCCATTGTTGACCAGACAGACACATATTACTTATCCCGATTCCAGATTTATTTATATCAGTAATAAGAACACACGAACAATGATCATTCTAATTTCAGCGAAAGTTTAAATTCTTTGGGTCATACGAATGAGAGTTCACTTTTCCTTTTTTTTTTTTAGTGATTGCTCTGTCCATGATGAGATGAATATTTGTCAAATCTGACAATACGGATTGTCAGACGTTCAGAATAGTATGTTGTCGTGTCTTCATCTCGGGGTAATAGGAGGACTAAGGCACTTAAAACTGCGCCTTGTTGAGACAAGGGCATGCAACAACGAGTCCTGAACACTGCCTTTACATACTGAACGACGTATCTATTACGACTGTTCTTTCAACACACTGTAGCTCTGCAGATCTGTTCACAGAAAAAAGTTTCTATTTTCGTAATTACATCGCTTCACACATGTGATGGAAGATTTTAATTCTCATTATTACGGTGATTACCTAAGTTTTAATGTCTGTTTATTGTATGGCTTTGGAGTTTCCAATATGGATTTATCCAAAAAGAAATTACTCCTCAAAATTTTAGGCACGTGTTGCAATTTGCTTGACGTCTGCTGAAATAATTTAGATAGTTGTCTTCAGAATATAATTAAAGTCACAACTTCATAGTAACTATACCATAGAGGTTCAGATATAAATTGCAAGTATGGCGCAAAGAGTCAAAATTACAATTTTTTTTTTCTGTCGGGGAAATTAGAATGGCAGATATAAATTTCACAATGTGCAACGACAGAGGTGAAAGTTTTATGTTAAATTATAGAACCTAGGCCGGCAGGAGTGGCCGTGCGGTTCTAGGCGCTACAGTCTGGAAGCGAGCGACCGCTACGGTCGCAGGTTCGAATCCTGCCTCGGGCATGGATGTGTGCGATGTCTTTAGGTTAGTTAGATTTAATTAGTTCTAGGCGACTGATGACCTCAGAAGTTAAGTCGCATAGTGCTCAGAGCCATTTGAACAATTTTTATAAAACCTAGACCTGTGTCTGCTACAATGAAACGTTCCCATGTCGAGAAATAATGGCATGCTGAAACGTAATTGCACCGAATATTTTGTGTGAAAGTTCTTAAAGCGTTTTAAATGAAACAAACGTTATAAACATTCTACATCTGTATTCTTCATGTCTACATATTTTCATTCTTTGACACCAGAGGTACTGAAATGTAGCGACTAACATGGCGGTGTGTAACGTGATCTGGTCAGTGTGTGAGAAACAGCGTACTGTAACTGAGTTTTGAATTCGAAGAGTTCGTCCACACATGGAACATCCTTTCCTTCAGCATCACAATGCGCGACCACACACCTGCGCTGCGACATCTGCAACAGTCGGGCACCTTGAGTTCACTGTCATCGATCATTCTCCGACTTCGCCCCATCCGATTTTCATCTGTTTCCAGAACTTAAAGAATACTTTCGAGGACTTAACTTTGCTAGTGATGGAGCGGTGCAAGAACAGGTAAGGCTGTGGCTCCGCCAACAAGGTCAAACATTCTACAGTGACGGTATCAACAAACGGGTCCTTCATGTGTTCGTCGCTAGGTTGACTGTGTTGAGAAATACATATGTAGACATGAAGAATAAAGGTGTAGATTGTTAATAACTTTTGTTTTATTGAAGTTTTCACACAAAAAATTTGGAGCCATTAGTTTTTAGCGCACCCACGTAGTACGAATTTTCGACTAGAGGACACACGGCACACAAAAATATTCATTATGCTAACGTCTCCTACGTTGCCGATATGGCATAAAATTCACAATAGATGCTTATTAATAGTGGTCTCTGTCCAGTATCACTTGCTCTTAAATTATTTCTTAAATCTTTTTAAGCGAGTGTCGTATATTGAAAGAAAATATATGCCAGTTAATCGGGAGTGTTCCTTAACATATTAATAAACGAGGAAACTCAGGTTGACTCATCATTCGATGCATTACATATCTCTACGTAGTAAGAACAAACACAGAATTTTCTTGGTTCTAGCGGATTAGGATCTTTATCCAGTAATCGTTGCATTCTCAGTTTCGAGAAGGATGAATGTTCGGGTAAAAATAGCTTACTTTATATGATGAGCATCATATGCTCGTATTTTGTGAAGAAACGCGCCATTCGCTATCTGATTAGCTTATTTCGAAGACGCTCTTAGTGAGGTTTATGGCGCACTTCTAGGACACTTCCAATATCAGTAAGCTATTGCCCTCCAAATGAAGAACATTATCTCATTTACTCTGTAAGACAGCGTATGAGTGGCGATTGGCGGTGGGGTTGCAGGTGTCGGAAATAATTTTTATGATGCAAGATTCCAATCAGTGGATCAAGAGCTGTCTACAGACTGTCCACATCAAGACTATTTTTACAGGCCGAGTATATAATTTTAGTTGTTTCTGTGCTACATTCCAGTATTTGTAACTGGTATTAGCATCTTTAATGAGGAGGTAATCGTTACTTAATGGATTTGTATTTTTATATTTTTTAATTCTTATAATATACTTGTTGAGCTATATTTTAAAATACTCTGAGAATTTGAGATAGGTAGCTCATAAATTTCGACAGCATTGAGATTTATAACAGTAATTACAACGATGAAATCATGATGGGATGAAAGGTATGCTAAACACTTTAAAAAGAACTAACGGAACTGTTTCCCTCCATTAACAAAACTCTGCTTAATGTGCTCTTGGCCATCACATTTCATACAAACTGCGCCAGAACGTATCCCAAAGATAAGAAAGAGCTTTGAGATTGTCATGTGGAAACGAACACTGTGTGCAGTCTCGTTCCATGTAACGGTAATGAAAGAGTTTACGACTTGAATCTGACGGTAAATTTAAGTCAGTAGTAGGTGATTAGCTTCTGATAGATTTTATGTAATTTTGTTGGGCCTGAATTACTTCCTTGCTGCTTAATGTTTCCCTTCTCAGTGTACGTGGTCGGTTTTCTTTCAGCTTTATTTCTTGTGCTTTCTAAATGATTATGACGCATGTACCGAACGTACTTCAGATAAGGCAGCTCCAGAATCTAACAGCACACGCTATTACCGACACAGTGCAATGGCCTCATTTACCGTCACTTCACGACTTACCTTGTTTCCAGATATGTTAACACCACAGTAGTAACAAAGCTCTTTCTGTCCGAGGATTTTCCTGAGACACATTTCTTGACTGATTATCTTTTTCAAATTCTGCTCAGAGCAGGAGGTAGATTTAGGAATTATTCGAACTTTCTAAAGTTTTCTCAGTATTGAGTTTACTTCAGCAAAGCAACACACACACACACACACACACACACACACACACACACACACACACACACGAGAGAGAGAGAGAGAGAGAGAGAGAGAGAGAGAGAGAGAAAGAGGAAGAAGAAATAACAGACATATTTTAAATTTATTTTCCGTCGATAATCTCAGCTGTATTGAAAGACTCAGATACAAGAGTCCTTTACTCAGCACTATTCGTGTTCTTGTAGAGTGTAACAGTGCTCAAACCTGACATTACGACAAGCTTGCGGAACAGAAAGAAATATGAACGCCGAAAAGTTGATTTTCACGTGTAACTGAAATTTTAATTATACAAAAGAGATGAATTAAAAGCGACTGTTATCCTCTCAGTTACGGCCGTTTTCTGCTTGCCCATAAATGCAAGCTTTGCATCTCTTATTCTTCCAACTGATTACGTATGGTTCACTACAATGAACAACTAATAAGATTTACAGCACTTTACGTTCAACGTGAAACTTCTTTGCGTCTAAGATGGACGCGTAATGTTCTACTCAAAGAAGCACTGTCTGAAAATTATTTTTTTACCACTATTAGGATTTGTTGTTCGAAAATTTGCTAAGATTTTCATGTATCTGATGCAAGAGTTCGTTGCATACTGAAACCGGTGATGAAATAATGTCATAGAAATACCTCACATACTACGAGAGCATATTTTGTTTCGACCTCTTTTACTGTATTGTGTAATTTAAGAAGTTAATATATCAGAAGTGAAACAGAGTTATAAATCGTTGGTTTTTCACAAACATTAACTGTTAGTTTCTCTACAGCGTTTATTGCTTTGAGTGATTGCTTCGTTCTTAAGATCGTACAGTTAATTTCAGAATAATTCAGAGACGAGCGCTAAATGTACTTGCACATTTATTAGTATATTACCAGGAAGGAATAAGGTATTTTAGTCGTTTGCTCCACTAAGGGCCGCATATACAAATACCACGTCGGAGAAACGTTTGCTTACTTAGACATTCCGTGGCGTCAACATATTTATTATGAAATCTTTAGTTATCATTACAGAGCTGCTGTGATGCTCTCTAGCGGAAATGAACAATTTTGTCTGTTGTCGACCATCGAGTCTTGAAACTTTAGAGTTTTTACCAAAATGTATGTCCGCAATTATAACAACTACACAACTACAAACTTTCCAGTACAGAAAGGGCTTCACAGCTGTCTAAAGGAAATGAAAAGTGATTTTGGAATAAAAGAATCTTGTACACTCTCAGTATGTCATTTTAATTTATTTTATATTCTATTACACTATCAGTATGTACGTCCGTTTCAGTTGACTACTTGGTAAATATAAGATCTTACAGAATGAAGTCAAAGAAAATAGTAAAATCTAGTATTTAACTCAGTTTTTGTTTAACACCTTCACAGACGTGCTGTTATGTATGCGAGCTATGTATTTTCCACGGAAAGAGAAACTCCAGTTATCGCTGTTGGGTATGGATCACAGGCAGATACACAGAACATTAATTTTAACTTTGAGGGTTTCATAGATAACTACATATTCTCAGAATACTTTCAATGAATCACAGACTGTATCCATCTTTCTCATAACAATCAACAGCGAATGAATCCATATTCCACTGACAACGACCATATGCACTGGGAAAAATGAGAAAATGTAGAGAATTGGCATTTGAAGTTGACTGCGGAACGATTCTGCTGCCGTTAACGGATATTTCACTTAAGCACCACGAACATAAGATACGAGAAATCAGGGCTAGTAAAAAGGTATTTAGAAGTTGATTTTCCCTCGCTCTGGTTGCGTGTGGAACAGAAAAGGAGATGACTATTAGTGGTACGAAGTACCCTCCGCCATGCACCATACGGTGGCTAGCGGAGCATGTGTATAAACGAAGATGGAGAATTATTTAAAACATTTACCACCCTCTTTGGAAGGATCTTAGAGGACGAAACCAGCAATCTTCCTGCTTAGCTAAAATTAAGATGCTATTGTAGCTGGTTTCTGTCAGAATTTCAGTTCATGAATCAAAACATGCTGTCTAAAAATCTTTATGACTTTCACTATAATAATTTTTGGGATCAACAACATCGTCTGCGAACAATATGGAGGAGTTATTGCAATGTTTTCTTCAGTTAAGAGTATGAGTAGAAGATAAGATGACAGAAGGAATTAAAACTCATAGAGGGATGAGACAGGATTATTGTGTTCCATCTGCGTTATTTAATATCTGCTGACAACCATTCAGGTGTCTGTTAAAACTCACCTGAAGGAGACTAAACGGTTGTACCCCAAAATATCGTGGCAAGATTTCGGCATGACCCAGGTGCATCCCTAAACTTCGTGGAGTAGGAGGAAAGACAATGAAATATATATGATTTATTCCTGTCGTCGTACTACTAGGTGAAAACAGAAAGTCAATCATCAATATGCTAAAAGAACCAAACATCAGCTGTGAGGAATATGGAATGAAGATAAATGTAACGAAGACTAAGGCACTGGTATTTACAAGTAAATGAAGGTAGATAAAATGTGAAAATTTGAGGTGGGTTAGAATAAGTCGACAACTTCAGAGACCTAGGACGCAAAGTAGCCGATAACGAAAACAAGGATAGCTATTACAGAAGAAATGTTGTATGGGGATATAAGTATTTCCTACTGCTTATTAAATAAATAATTAAAGAAAAGATTACAGAAGCGTTTTGTATGGAATGTTGCCCTGTTTAATGCTGAGACATGGATACGGTGGCGATGAGAGGATAAATGTTTTGAAGCTTTTGGGATGTGAATTTGGAGAAGAATGCAAGGTGTGAAAGGTGAGAAAACAGGAAGTGAGAAAAAAATTGGCTAAGACATTAGATGAGACGAGAACGAATAATAAAGGATGCATCAGATGGATTGGTGACTCGGGGGAGGACTAGAGCTAATCGATGACATCAAGGCAAATGCTGGCTCGAAAAGAAAACCCGAGGGACTGTGGAGTGCTCGAATTGCAATCATAGTGTCGCCTAATGGGCGGAACACCTAATCATCATCAATATCATCATCATTGTCGTAATCTGAGAACGTCAGATGTCGCATAATATTTCTGTGAGCTATTTCTGAAACCTCTACTGCCGGAAGAGCTGTTGACGTCTGTATCGTTCACAATAACAATAATAATAAATTTTATGGGCATATCAAAATAATGAACCAACCAGATTAACTAGATGCCCGCTTGGACGACCGCGCGCGTTAGCAAACAACTTCCGGGATTCGGGGAGGCGTACCGCCCCGTATTGAGACCGCCCTGCATATGGAAGACGAGGGCGTTTCTACCAGCCAGCCTGATGTGGTTTTTAAGCGTTTCTTCAGATTCGAGTAGATGAATATTGGGCTGGATACCACGTCTCGCCTCGGTTATACGATCTGCAAACATTTAGACAACATTAGCACACTAGCACGTGGGATAACACTACACGCAGACAGATGAAGGGTAGGCATTGCGACGTGAAGGGCATCCAGCCACCCTCTACCACTAACATTGCCAAATCTAATAATTAACGTGCCGACATACTGCCCTCCTGGAAATATGGAACAAAGGCCAGGAAAAGGACGAAAGAGACAGATTAACTAGAGACTGTCTAATTCTACGTAAGTAGCAGTAAACCTAAAATTGAAAAAATATGATGGATCTGTGCAGTAAAATAAGACCGAAAGGAAATAAGAACAACACCAGTCGATATACGAGACCAACAAGGTTATGGGCAGAGAACTCATGACTGGACAGTGTGCCTGGAACAAAAACCCCAAGAAGACCGGAACAGTTTGATCTGAAAAGCGGAAAAAAAGCCCGCTCTGAGAGAATTAAAGTAATATGGGCACAAAGAAAAGCTAAACCAAGACTCTGAAAATGCCCTTTGTTGTACACGGCGTGGTCCAGTAGTACCCGAACGTGGATAATAATAATAATAATAATAATAATAATAATAATAATAATAATGGAGGAAGTGAAATTCATGGGGGAAATATCAGAACCTTTTGACATTGAAACATGTGTAAGACAAGGAGATGGACTCTCTCCTATTTTGTTCGTCGTCGTCCTAGACAAGGTTAGGGAAAAAAATTGTTCAAATGGCTCTGAGCACTGTGGGACTCCACATCTGAGGTCATCAGTCCCCTAGAACTTAGAAATATTTAAACCTAACTAACCTAAGGACATCACACATATCCCCATGACCGAGGCAGGATTCGAACCTGTGGCCGCTCGGCCACACAGGCCGGCAAGGTTAGGGAAGAATTGAAGAAAAAAACTAAAGGAAAGTTGATTTTGGAAGCCAATCTTAGGGGTCTTTCCAAAAAGAAAACATTTACATACCACACCTCGCGTTTGCGGACGACCTGGCGACACTTATAGTGAACGAAGAGACTGTCGTTAAGCAGATCGAGATATCTAAAGCATATGCAGAAAAAGTAGGATTACAAATGTCATTGGGGAAAACCGAACTCTTATGTTGAGAGAGAGAAATCGCGAGCCTAAAAACAAAATGGTAAAATAATCAGGATCCCGTACTTTAAATAGGTCTGTGAGTTCATCGAAGCGACATGCCTTGGAAAACACACAAAGAAAAATCGGTTCCAAACAGTAAAAAGAGCATTAGGGTTGGTTCCAAACTTCTAGTACAAAAATTCCGGGTCAAGGCAGACAAAATTTCGGCACTACAACACAGCAATGAAACCAACAGTCCTTTGAGCAAGCGAGCCGGCCGATGTGGCCGAGCGGTTCTAGGCGCTTCAGTCTGGAACCGCGCGACCGCTACGGTCGCAGGTTCGAATCGTGCCTCGTGCATGGATGTGTGTGATGTCCTTAGGTTAGTTAGGTTTAAGTAGTTCTAAGTTCTAGGGAACTGATGACCTCAGATGTTAAGTCCAATAGTGCTCAGAGCCATTTTTTTTAAGCAAGCGAAACACCGACACTTAGCAGAAAACACGAACTTGAAGGAATCAAAAAAGAAAAGAGAAAGATCACTAGGAAAATTTGAGGAGCTAGGCACACCCAAGAGGGCTACAGGCTACAATCAAACAACACAACAGAAATGTTTTCAAACATCGAAACTGACATACACACCGTAACATCGCTTAAGAACTCAACATGTTGGCTAAACGAAGTTCGAAAGGACTTCAAAAACGCAATCGACGCGTTAGACGGAGACATCTTTATACTCGAAGTAGACGAATGGCAAGTTGCATCAGAGCAACCTTTTTGAAAACAGTACAGAGCAAAGTGGTCGGAAGCACATAAACAAGCCTTTTAGAAAGGAATGAAAGCCTATTGGAACAACAAGAATAACCTAAAAAAAGTTAATTGAGTAATTTCCCTAACGTCTTCTATTTATTAAGAGAATTCGCTAATAATAATAATAATGATAATAATGGAGCAAATGTATTTACTTCGTACGTCGAGTACTCTCAGAAAAGCATAATGTAATAATCGTTCGCTTTGCTCAGCTACATTGCCTCCTAAACTAGCCGAGGTTCAGAAGAGGTGGATTGTTTGTGACTGGGTCGAGGGAAGCGGAGGGAACGCTGTTTCGCAGCCGCAGCCGCAGGTAAAAGGAGGCGGCGTCTGGCGCGCCATCCATTGGGCGCTTGGGCCTGGCTGCACCGTTGCCAGTTGCCGGCGCGGGGCTCCAAATTATAAATATTTTGGCATTCGGGCGGGCGCGCGCGTTATTAACGCGTACAAGGCGCGCTCCCCGTAAATCTCGCCAGGAAACCTATTAGGGCGTCGCTGGCGCTCTGCGGCGGCGCTCAGATTTGCATTGCTGTCCACAGACCTGAGCCCTCAGACCTGGCCCCTCGTCCTGCGGTCGCGGCCCAGCCGGCAACGCGACATAAGCCAGCATTGTGGCGGCAGCTTTTCACGCCGCCGTGTGCGGCGTTTATGACGTATGCATTTGTGTGCCGTAAATGACGACAGTCGAGGAGAATCGTTTTAAATTTAAGATGGTAAACAGTTCGCTTCATTCTTATTTACTGTTCTATACCCGTAGTGTTACACATTACCTGGGCCCCATTAATGTTTAATAAATTGAAAGGATGCTTTCGTTAGGCAATAGCATACGGCATACGTCCATTGTCCTGCTTTCAGTCACTGTTGATTGCTGTTAAAGAAGTAATAAAGTAAAATAAAGTAACAAATAAGTAATAAAGTAAAAAAAACAGTAGATAATAAATTAAAAAATTATCGAAAAATATAATGAAACGGAAGGAGGACTCATGGAAAGGGCCATGTATGTCCACGTTGAGTCTCATATTCGTGGCAAATAGGGCAGCTTCGGTAGTAGTCTAGCGCTGCTCCCGGTTATCCCAGCAAAAAGATTTATAGTAAACCTTAACACTTGATACGTCATCGTACATCTGTTTTCAACAACAATTCACTGTCGTTTAAGAAGTACAAAGTTACATTTTCTAATAGAATGGTTGCTTCAATATCGTGGTGTACGAAATGTTACATGTATACTAACATTCCACAACCGGAAATCCTATACCAAGCCGTTCTAAAACAAGAGTATTAGAATTTTATGCACAGTATTTTGAATATCACCATTACATTCTCACGCCCGGGTTCCCGGGTTCGATTCCGGGCGGGGTCAGGAATTTTCTCTGCCTCGTGATAACTGGGTGTTGTGTGATGTCCTTAGGTTAGTTAGGTTTAAGTAGTTCTAAGTATTAGGGGACTGATGACCATAGATGTTAAGTCCCATAGTGCTAAGAGCCATTTGAACTATTTCACCATTACAACAGAAACTGTGTCAACAAACTGAACGAACGTTGTACCTTTACTTTAGAAACTTTGATGTAGAGGCTGTGGCCTGAGGAAAACCCTAACGTAGCCTTTATCAGTTTCTGTCTCAAAAAGTAATTATACCTACCTATTTAGAGATCACTCGAGATAAATGCTACCCTTGCGGAGAATCTGCAAGAATTTCGCTTGATGTTAATATTATCTACTGTTTAGCCTCCTCATTTATTCTACGGCTAATAGCTTGAAGACTTTACACAGCAAATTCGGATCACCGAATACTATTCTGTTATACTGAAGATACACAAATATACAAGGTTTTAAATAAAAGAGCAGCTTATGGTCAGACCTGCATTTTATACAACAATCGCATCGATAACATATAGGAGGATCATAATATATGCCTCATAAGGACCACCGCGTTTTTATCTGTATCCTGCTGGGTTCTCTAGAGCTTTCTTTGGTTGTTGTAAACCAAAGTGTAACACACGTTTGCTCACCCTAGGCGGGTCTCCCAGTTTCATTTCGTTTTTCAATAAGTTACTTTTTATAAAGAAATCATATAACTGTACGTGCTTATACGTATAGTAAGATTTTTATTCATGAGTGAAGAGTTGTGCAGAAATTATAATCAGCAGGGAGAGGAGATAGGTAGGAAAGATGCGGGTTATTCGTTACATTCTCAGCTCAATGTTAACTGTTCATGAGCCCCTCCGTTTTGACTGTATGACGATGAGCGCATGAAACATACAGATGATGAGGAGTCCATCTGATGGGACTTAACCTGGGCGGCCCATCGACTCTATCCGAAAGTAGCACGCTATCTCTAGGTTTGAGATTTCACTTTATTCATTCTTTTCATTCCGGTTTCATTCCTAATAACATGAAATCAGCACTACATCGCACAATTGATCGTCAAGGACTTCCATATTATACAGGCATAGCCTTGAAACTTCAAAACAGGTTGAAGAAAGACAACGGTAAACTGCTTCCACTACGACCTTATCTAAGAAAGCAACTTGAGATTCCCGTACATTCCCCGTCTCTCATTACCTGAACTTCTAATGAGACTGAATGATATGTAGCGACAAGTTCAGAAATAAGCTTATCCAGAAAGTCAAGCCACATCTGTGTCTGCTGACTGATTATAAGTCTGCCATCTAGAACCTGTCACCCTGGAAATATTTCCAGTCTGCTAATAATACTCGTTTCACCGTTACTTTCACACGTGAATGGAGAGCGTTCTATTCAATGTATTTATTCTTCCACAAATTGCCGCTGTCTACATGTGCAGCTATATCTGAACTCTGTAAATTATGGTTAAGTGTTTGTCGGAGGGCAGTCAGCCTCTGTAGCTGAGTGCTCTGGGTACATGGCTGCTGTGCGGAGGACCCGGAATCTAGTTCCATTACTGCCAAGGATTTTTCCTTGGTGGAAGGCTGGTACGGGGTTATCTTATGTTCGTAATGTCAATTGAGGAGCTTCTCGATCGAGTTCTAGCGGCTCCACGGGCTAGAAAGTCTGCCAAACGGTCTGGAGAGCGGCACGCTTACCACATGCCCTCCATATTGCATCCGCATAACACCACAACGCAGAGGATGATACGGCGGCCGGTAGACACTCTTGGCTTCAAATAGCTGAACTGGTCCTAAGCACTATGGGACTTCCGAGGTCATCAGTTCCCTAGACTTAGAACTACTTAAACCTAACTAACCTAAGGACATCACACACATCCATGCCCGAGGCAGGATTCGAACCTGTGACCGCGGCAGCAGCGCGGTTCCGGAGTGAAGCGCCGAGAACCGCTCGGTCACACCGGCCGGCCACACTCTTGGGTCACCAGGGGCTGGACGAGGAGCTAGTTTGACGGAGGTTACTTTTTATCGTTTCATCCAGCTGAATTGACGGTTGAACTGTCAGTAATATAATCCTCCGCCATGAACTATATAGTATTTCGGGTGCAGAGGAAGTATCGCAACATCGCGATGGTATCGATGAAAGACCACTCTGAGATACCTGGAAATTGGAAATGAACAAGTAGATGTCCTAGAAATACAAGCATATGGAGCTATTACATACGATAAACTCTGCCTCACAGATATGATACCCATGCTCAGAAGGCAGTTGCTTTCGGAGTAGCAAGAGGAATGGTCCAGGAGATCGAAAATCAAAGACAGTAACTACGCACTAATTCATCCCACGATTCCACAAGTGTCATGGTATAATAAGCCACAAACATTGAGGAGCATGTGGACAGTTATAGGACGTCTGAAACCTCATCATTGGAAGTTAAAGAAACACCGCTATCGGCTCAACTTAAGCGTCATCCTTCAATGTGTTTCGAGATAGAAAGAAGATCCAAACCATATATTCCTACAGTGTTCCCGGAACACGTATCGCATAAACGTACTTGCAAATAATCATCGGGCTCTTGGTCATCGGTTCCCAAGCAGCATCCAAACCTTGTTAGCATCCAACGACATAACAACGCATAAAATACTGTACGAGTTCGTCAACAGCATCAAAATCCCGATATAGCTCCCTGAGCTACTAACCTACTGCTTTTGGTAATTAGAATGACACGTGAAGACCAAAGCAAAGCTAAATGACTATAGTCCCATGTGATACTCAGCATGATATGGAACGCTCAGCCAATAAATGTATGTCACTATGGACCTCCTAAGCGTATGTGCCTGAATATAGTGTATCTACACGTATGGCTGTAATGTCCAAATGTGGTTTCTGTATACTGTGCTCATGTTCTGTCTAGATGTTACTTATAGAACTGCACAAATGTTCAAGTATCTATCGGCAGGACGTACAACAGAACATTCGATTCCTAATTTAGATACATAATCATTAATAAGGATTGAACTGGGGACACACCAAACGTGTAGCAACACGACTTGTCCCTTCTTATTGTGTTACCAGTAAGATTTTTTATGTTGTATTACCTCTGTGTACCATGTGTTACATTTTCATCTCTTTTATTATTTTCAGAATGCAGTGGCTGTAAAATTTGTTTTATGTCGGACTCTAGCCTTTGTTAAGCCTATGTAACTTCGTACTGGGGTACTACTAAAACTAATGTAAACTCCGAATTGTCAAAACAAACTGTATTATTACACTCTCAGTGGTGAGACGGAACAAAATTTTAGCTCTATCTTCCCTATAGGAACAGTATACGAACGACTGAAGGACACTCATAGATTCCACAATAAAGGCAGTTAGTTAATATCGATGTCAGTTTTAATGAGCTATTAGTTATCTCTCTTCGAGTATATGTTTCTCGAAAACTTCCACCATTTCTGTGATATATTTCACAAAACGGAAGGAACGACGATTAGGGTTTAGCACCCGATCAGCGACGAGGTCATTATAAACTGAGCATAAGTCCAGATTAGTGGAAGATGGGGAAGGGAATCGGCCGTGGGCATTTAAAGGATTCATCCCGGCATTTGCATTAAGCGATTTAGGGAAATCACGGAGAACCCAAATCTGGATTGCCCGTAGGGCATTTGAACCGCCATTCTCCCGAATAGGAGTGGCGTCTCTTACCAGTGCACCAACTCATTATGTATTCACAATGGATTAAACAAAACGACTAATCAGACTGCAATCATTTTATAAACAAATTTCGTATGGACGCAACATACTCGAACACCACTAGAGTATAGTTTATAGAAGTACGTAGTAAGTACTTTTTTCATAGAAAACTTTCCAGTGACGTGCTAATGAACTGAAGCCAACTAAGCGCTTTATTCACCACTGAACAGATATGATTGGTTCATCATATCTGACCCAAAAGTGATACACTAAGTGAGTGATGAAAGACCACCACATTTCTACTTTCTGTAAAATGCACAACTTAATATTTACCTACAACGGCTTATCTAAAAGCCCGCCATTGTTTCATGAGGCATACTGACTCTGTCTAAAGAAATTTCATAGCGTATTTTAACAGTGGGCACTTTAGAGTAGTTAGACTGAACTCCGGCTGGGCTGCTATAGTTGTTATGCTGCAACTTCCTCCTCTCTTATACACGGACAGACGCGAAGGGATTTTTTGTGACCTTCCCTACGTACCTTGACAACCCAATTTTACCTGTGAAGCACAAAGGTGAGGAAATGATTGCAGGTCTTCTTCTCTGAAAAAGGGAGAAAAAGCCCTTACAACGGTCTTTCCTCCACTACAACAGAAACAAGCCGCAACAAAGAAAGAAAAAATTTGCACTGTTCGCCCAAGGACACACAGACAACAAGTTATTATTTTTTGTACTTTCAAGCCTCTGGAAACAAAATGACAAAAAATTTTAAAAGATGCAACTACCATGAAAGGAAAGCTACTTATCATCTATTGTAGTGAACTAGTTAAGGTGTCATATCACAATTGAAACTTCTGCTATTTTCTCTTTATGTTGCCTGGGACGCTTGTTAGCCAGGCACACAAATTATTTACTAGCGATAACGACAGACACAGAGACGAATTTAAGATTTTCGTTAGAGTATCATTATGAGTCACTTCAAGTGTTTCATTCCCTAGTTTTAAGCAAACGTGGAAGTCAATCAGTAGCTAGGAAATTGGTAGAAATTCTTGTGCTAAGAACGGAACCGGATTTTTATATACTGAAAATAGTAATCTCCTGACCTTAATTCAGATCACGAGGTAATGAATTTCACTGTAATAATTTGGTTTGAAGAAGCAGCCATCACATCTAGCCCGTTTACCTTCGCTTGAATAAGCGGTGTCTTGTTCTGATGTTGACGTGAAAACTTCAGCTGAGTGTCATTTAATAATTAGAATATCTTTCGGAAAAGGCATTTTTTCCGCATGCAAGGTTGTTCTCAAAGTATTTCGTATCATATATTTTACATTTAGAAATTTTATGTTATTTTTCAAACAAAAAAATCGTTATGCATGGATGAGATTTTTTGTTTACCGCGCAATATTTACAGTCGATTATTAAAAAATTCTAGAGACCCGATATGGCAGTTTGTTCGACGTATTATATGCAAACTCCTTACGTTATGAGATGGGAATACAGACGTTGGATACATGCAAAAGATCTCTTTCGGTTCCAATGTGATTCAGTGCCGGAAAGGCGTGACAAAAGATAACTGAACTTATTTTTATTTCATTTCATCGATTTCCATAGCATAACAATGTATATTTAAAAGTGGATTCACAATATGTGTAGGTACTGGGTGAACATGACAATGCTCTGAACAGCGAAAAACTAATCAACCTCAAAACTTATGTGTTGTATGTGTAATGCTTTCTTGTGCATACGCACTTTTAGTGACGGAGAGAACGCCTCCGCGAGCAAAGTCTTTAGCAAAGTTTAAATCAGGTCTCCATCAGCTGCAGTTCTAATTAAGTTGTGAAAAACGGTATTCAGAACAAGTAAAACTGACCTGACATGCCATTCTTCTATCATTTCACCGTATTAATAACGAAATATATGGAATGTCCTTCGTCAAATCAGCAGCTAGTTTACAGCACATATATCAATAAGAAATTGTAGATATTGAAGGACGCATTACATGAGTAAGACAGATTGCAAATTGGTTCAACTACACAGCTATGTAAATCCATATTCATACAGTCCAAAACCATTACATAGTTCATAAAGGAGAATATTTGGTAACAGTATAGGCTATTTTCTGCTCTATTTCATTTGTGTGTCGAGCGAGAGAAATAATTAATATCTATGCACCTCTGTTCTCGTCCTAGTTTCGATATTGTTATTTTCGTAGCCCTTGCGTGGGATATTCGATGGAGGCAGCAGAACTGTCGCAGAGATTGACACGGTTATGCTTCTCTAAATCTTCCCAAGAAGATTTCGCGAGTACTAATTCGCCTTTCTTGAAAACATTTCCATTTGCATCTCTTGGCACGACTGTTACATACGTGTTATATCAACTTGTTACAATAGTGGCCATTCACCTCTGAATACGTTCGATATCTGCTGTCAAGCCTACTTGATGAGGACTGCAGACGCTGGAGCAGTATTCTAGAATTGGTCGCACAAGTGGCTTACGATGCGGCTTCCTTTACAGATGCAATAAATTTTCATAAGACTCATTCTACATATTTAAATCTTTACCTACTTATGTTATGTGTTTGTATTATTAAGACAAAATGTTTGTACGATGTGTCAAACTTCAGAAATAAACTATCAGCTATGTATACATAATGCGGTGTTTCAGGGGAGTGGTTCTTTCTGAAACAGCGCTGATTATTTGAAGGAAGCATATTTTATTCAAGGAACGTCATAATAGTGGAGTTTAGAATATGGTTTAGGATCCTGCAACATACGGACATCGGGGTGTTGTACAGACAGAGTATTCACAATCAAACATTTATGGTACATGTGACCGTCTGAAGGTTTCTTTAGTTATGGTAACAGGAATAAATTAACTTTCATTTGTTCTGCTAAGACAAAGAAGGGACACAAAACTGCAGTAGACGGGGTTTCGTTACAAGAAAATTTTCTTAGAAGTACTGAGAACTGTGGTATACTCTTAATCTCTCTTTTCTTTTGGGAAGTAGTTTGGTTTACAGTGTTACATCTGAAAATATTTAGGTTTCTTCCGATAATATACTCGCAATTCTTTTATTCACATGTAGAACTTTTGACCCTTTCGAAAGGTGCCAAATTCCCAGTAATTTGGTAGCAACTGCCCATTTACTCGGTTATTGTATGCTAAAGGAAGAAAGATGTTCAATAAATCACACTTCAAAATTTCCATCACTTTGAAAAACAGAAAAATTAAAACAGATTTGCGAGTTGATTTAACACACCCCTCGAACTTCTATTGCATTTAGTTGGTCCATGTAATAGCTGTAGCAACACTACCTTTTTGTATAATTTGTATAGTAAGTCTTAGACGTTTTTATGAAATTATCACTTTGCCTATTACCATCTTTACGTGCTCGTTCCACTTCACATCGTTTACCAACGTTTCGCCTAGTTATTTAATCGACAGCTCGCATAAAAAAGAGCACCTATATCTTTCCGTACGAGCTCCGATTTCCCTTGTTTTATTATGATGATCGTTTCTGCCTAAGTAGGTCAGCGTCAACAAAATATTTCTACACTCGGAGGAGAAAGTTGGTGATTGAAATTTCGTGAGAAGGACCAGCCACAATGAAAAGCGCCTTTGTTTTAACGATTTCCACTACAAATCCTGTTGTCCGTGACACTCTCTCCCCTGTTTCTCGATAGTACAAAAGGTGCTGCCCTTCTTTGAACTTTCTCGAAGTACGCCATTAATCTGGTATGAATCCCACACTGAGCAGCAGGACTCCAAAAGAGGACCGACATACGTAGCGTAGGCAGTCTCTTTGTTAGATCTGTTGCACTTCTAAGTGTCCTGCCAATAAAACGCAGTTTTCGGTTCGCCTTCCTCACGACATTTTCTGTGTGTTCTGTACAATTTGAGTTGTTCGTAATTGTAATTCCTAGGCATTTAGTTGAATTTACGGCCTTTAGATTTGATTGATTTATCGTGAAACAGAAGTTTAAAGAATTTCTTTTAGCACTCATGTGGATGACCTCACACTTTTCATTATTTAGGGTCAGTTGCCAATTCTCGCACCATATATCTTTTCTAAACAGTTTCAGTTTGTTTTGGGCTGCTGATGACTTTACTAAACGATAAACGACAGCATCATCTGGAAACAACTTAAGACGGCTGCTTAGATTGTCTCCAAAATCGTTTATAACGGTAAGGAACAGCAGAGGGCCTATAATACTACATTGGGGAACTTCAGACTTCACTTTCGTTATACTCGATGATGAGGTTTAAGTAGTTCTAAGTTGTAGGGGACTGATTACCTCAGATGTTAAGTCCCATAGTGCTCAGAGCCATTTGAACCATTTGTGTTTCGCAAGAACGATGTTTTCTAAATATGTGTTTACTATGTGTCAATAGACTTGTCTGTTCGAGCTAATTCATAATGTTCGAACACAATATATGTTCCAGAATCCTGCTGCATATCGACGTTAATGATATGAGCTTGTAGTCTAGTGGATTACTCCTATTTCCTTTATTGAATATTGATGTGACTTGCGCAACTTTCCAGTCTTTGGGTACAGATCTACCGTCGAGCGAGCGGTTGTGTATGATTGTTAAGTATGGAGCTATTGCATGAACATATTCTGAAAGGAAACTAACTGATATTCAGTCTGGAACGGAAGACTGCTGTTTATCACAACAAGTAGAAACTGTGTCTAAGTCATCCTGTATCCATCTATAATCACTCAATTACGGTATTTTCTCGTATTCTACAATGCCGTCAGCGAACAGTCAGACATACTGTCCACCATAACTGTCATATAATTAATGTATGCTGAGTACAAGAGCTATCCAATCATACTTTCTGAGACACCCCTGAAGATAACCTTGTCTCTGATGAACACTTGCCGTGGAGGACAACGTACTGGATTCATTTACTTATGAGGTCTTAGAGCTACTCACATTTCTGGGAACCTACTCCTTGTGCTCGGACAGTCGTAAAGTGTCTCCAGTGCGGACCCATGTCAAACGCTTTCCGGAATTCCAGGAATATGGAATATGACTCTTGCCCTTCATCCATGGATCGCTGGATATCATGCGAGAAAAGAGCAAGCCGAATTTCACACGAGCGATGCTTTCTCAGTACGTGTTGATCTGTAGACGGAAAATTTTCTGTCTCAAGGAAATTTATTATAATCGAACGTAGAATATATTCGAGAATTCTGCAGCGTAGCGATGTGATGAGTATGAGTCTGAAAGCAGTAGATAATGGCGCCCAGATGGATACTTTGTTTTTTAACTTCCGAAAGGCATTCGATACAGTTCTGCACTGCCGCCTAATACAAATAATACGAGAGTATGGAATATCAGACCAACTATGTGACTGGACTGGAGAGTTTCTAGCAAACAGTTATTTTGAACGCATAGAAATCTTCAGACGTAGAAGTAATTTTGGGCGTCCCCCAGAGGAGTGTTATAGGAGCACTACTTTTCACAAGATGTATGAATGATCTAGTAGATAACGTCGGAAGTTCCATGAGGTCCTTCGCTGATGATGCTGTTTTATATGGGGAAGTCACTAAGCTAGAAACTTGTAGCCAAACGCAAGAAGACCAGCAGACCTCTTGGTGCACGGAATGATAACTAATCCTCAATACAAACAAATGTAAGTTATTGCGAATAAATAGACAGAAATATCCTTTATTATATGATTAGAAACTCGCAGAACAGTATCTGGAAGCAATTACTTCCAAAAATATCTGGAAGTATGTGTACAGAGCAATCTGAAATGGAACGACCACATAAAATAAATAGCAAGTATGGCACATGCAGGGCTGAGAATTACTGGAAGAATCCTCAGGAAATGTAGTCCAACAACAAAGGAAGTAGCTTCCAAAGTATTCGTCCGACCAATACTTGAATGTTACTTGGCAGTACGGGACCGTACCAGACAGGACTGACAGAGGAAATGGGGAAGAGCCAAAGAAGAGCAGCACGTATCGTTACAGGTTCGTTTAGCAAGCGTGAATGCGTCACGAAGATGCCCCGCCAGCTCTAGTGGCAGACGCTGCAAGAGAGGCGATCTGTTTCACATTACGGTACACCATTAAAATTTCAAGAAGTGTCAGCCGATGTGCTGTATTACTTCCTCTTACGTATATCTTGCGATAAGGCAATGAAGATAAAATTAGAGAGATTTGAACCCACAAGGACGCTTAACACTAATCGTTTTTCTCGCGAACCGTACGCAACTGGAACAGGAGAGGCGGGGCCTGATACTACTACACAACATACCCTCCACCACACACATTAAGGTGGCTTGCGGAGTATATATGTACTTTGAGTGTCCTTTCTTTGGCCCCCTAACTGCCTGTTTGCGGAGAAAAAACATTCAGCAGTGTCGTATCGTAAGGATCGAAACTTAAGATCTGATAGAAATAATTTTCACCAAATAAAAGCTCCACCTACGTGGATGGAAGCTAAGAAGAAGGAGGGAGAGGAAGAGAGAGAGAGAGAGAGAGAGAGAGAGAGAGAGAGAGAGAGAGAGAGAGAGAGAGAGGGGCTGAGGGGGGGGAGGTAAATGAAAGAGAGAACTTATACAGCGGCCGAATAGGTCACAGGATAGGCAACGCACCTCTTAAATATACAACATAAATTACGAAATACCCTGAGCATCTCGGACCATTTCCTGACACCGAGTGAAGCAGCGCTGTGGTAAGACTCTGGACTCGTATTCGGGAAGGCGGCAGTTCACCTCTGTGTCAGGCCACCAATATTTGGGTTATCTGTGATTTCTCCAAATCACTTAACCGGATGCCGCGATGGTCCCTTTGAATGATCACGGTCTTCTTCCTTCCCCATCCATCACCAGCCCGATCCTGTGCTCTCTGTAATGGCCTCGCCGTCTGCAAGAAGTTGAATCCCGCTCTTCCTTCCTTCTTTTTTCCAGAGACAGTCGCCGCAGGTGTCATATATTTGTCTGTGTTGAAGATCAGCCAGTTCCACTGCGGTGCGTAGTTCGAGAAGATTCTCCGTCTCAACGAGCGATATCGCGTGGAGAAGTAACATTAACGAGCGACTGGCCCATCATCTCGATTACCGACGCCAACGAGGCGGGTCGCAAAAGACACCAAACATGTAACAGAACACTCGGAAGCGGAGCAGACAACTTGGATCGGACGCCTCGTTACCTCGCTGACGAACTATGCCGCCGTTCGACAACCAATGATAGCAGAGTAGCATCCTTTATTTTTAGTGTTTGGTGGCTGTTTTCATTCCAGTTTGCACGCCGTGAAGGCGGCTGCGTTATGTAGCAGCTCTTGCGGTCGTCGAAAACGAGATGGTAGTTAAGAGCGACACGACTAGCTCTGTGCAGCCGTTTGAAGCCATTTCGGCCAATGAAGAGGCATTACCGCCTGGTGGCGGGGAACGGCTGCCTCGCTGCGGCCGACCGCATGCTTTTTCTTTAGCGTTTGGTTTCTAGCGCGCAGCTGACTGCGGCACTTACAAAGCACTTCCTTTGCAACCTTCCAGTGTGATACCACTTTGTTCATGGTCTATGGTTAGAATTCATATGTCGGTAATCAGATGTATTAGTGTGACTTTTGTTCTTTTGTTTTTTAATGAGCACTTTTAGCGATAAACGTGAAGCGCACTTACTTACTTCTTAATTGAAGAACTCTTGCGGTTTTTCTAATCTTTCTATCTTCCAGTTTTTGCTATAGTTTAGTATCCCATAGACAACTTGGTCGACAGAAATGGAAGAAGATACTCACTCTGACAATGAGGTCGTTGTAAAATTGTCACTAAATGAATGTAGATTTATCAGATGATCATAGCTTGATTTAATAACTGAAAGACAGGCTTTGTACAGCAAGCGTTGGGTTTTGCTACGGAAGTACCTTTGCTAGTAAGGAATATTCACTGTAAGCTAATTCGGAACAGTACGTAGTCTTAAAACAAAGAATTCTAAGCATACTTAGTACGAGTACTTTACCTTCATGTGTGTATTTCTGAAATGAAATAATTCAATGAAATCACATAATATAATCAAGCCTGACGAAGTTGTGGGCAACAATTAATAGTAGTAACCAGTAAAGGTTTCATACATACACACTCATGGACACTACAGTATTTTTAAGCATACCCAAAAATAAATTTCACAGAAATGCTCAGTAGATCTAAATGGGAAGCTGCGAAGAAGATGTGAATGCGGAGAATCTTGTGCTCAGAATTACGATAACCTGCATTCGACATACGCCAAGCCATAAATCATGTTACTTCCTCCAATATAGATCTCACGCAGTGACAACGACGGTAAAACTGAAGACATTTGCGCTTTTAGAGAGGGTTACCGACAATCGTCCTTCCTGTGTGCCATTGACGAACGGAATATGAACGGAGGAATTTCATTCTCGTACTCTTTTACCGTCCTTCACATACCGTAAAGTGACATGAGGAGTAAAAATGCAGGCCGGCCGTAGTGGCCGTGCGGTTCTAGGCGCTGCAGCCTGGAACCGAGCGACCGCTACAGTCGCAGGTTCGAATCTTGCCTCGGGCACGGATGTATGTGATGTTCTTACGTTAGTTAGGTTTAATTAGTTCTAAGTACTAGGCGACTGATGACCTCAGGAGTTAAGTCGCGTAGTGCTCAGAGCCATTTGAACCATTTTGAGTAAAATTGCAGATGTTGACGAAGACATCGAAATTATTCGACCTTGACTTTGCTCATAGAATCGTCCGTGTATTTATGTGTAATTATTTCAAAAAACTCTGGATATTCGATGTAGCCTGACTATAATGGGGCTCTATCGTGAATGCCATCAACATGAAAGCAGTGTCCCGTGCTTAGAAGATGCCTGGAAATAGACCAAGAATCAACAGCAACATTAATTTGTGTTTAAGACGTCGGAATACGAAAATAGGCACGGAAATGAATGTGAAGAGGACAAAAGAAGATAAAAATAACAGAATAAAGTTTTATAGCATTATAAAAAAGATGCACATTCCACGCAGCGTCTTTGCGCCCATAAGACGATCTACTGTAAATGCACACGGACAATAAGAGTAATTGCCAAGGTACGGTACAGATGGTTCATCGCACGCGAGCCCCCCCCCCCCCCCCCCCCCACAGAGACACGAGCTACCCCGATTTTAGTGGACGCCTCACTTACTGATACGTAGTCTCGTCCTGATCACGTCGGTGCTTAGAAGATACCGGACTTTGTAAGTTGTTCATCTGCTATCGAGTTCACAGGTGCAGCAATTTTTTCGACAGTCTTAGAGAGCAGTTTACCATCCTGGCTTTCTAAGTAATATGCCTGTCGATACACCTGATTATACAGGCAATATTAAAAGCGACTTCCTTTCCAAACATTTCCAGCCATTGTATCTCTAAAACCAGTTGATATTGTGATGGTAATTTTGTAAGCATTGACCGATTTCAGCCAAGACAATTTTAAAAAAGTGCCAAGGGTTGAACGTATTAGAACGCTTTTTGGTCCCTCTTACCCGAGTACTGACCTTACAAACTTCGCTAGTTAAAAAGAAACCACTGCAGAAGAAGAGCAGAGTGTAACATCTTGTTGATATCGAGACAGTAGTGTACTGACGAGGAAAGCAACTACAGTCTCCTTATTGAAGAAATTATACCTGAGGCAATTTAGAAAATCAACAGAGAACCTAAATTAAGATATCTGAACGAGAACTGAGTCACACTCCTTTCAAAAACGAGTCCACAGACTTAATCACTACACCCTATCGCTCGCTAAGAACATTTCACACCTGTACATACATGAGCCGTACGAGTGTGAAACATCTCAGTTCTCCGAAGAAGTGTGACATTGCAATCTGCACACCGGGCACTAAATTAATTCAGAATATCCCGTTTGAAAAGCATTGATCCCGTAGCTCTTAAACAAAATAAAATGGACGCCGAGGTACAAGTACGTCATTTACCACCATGACGGACTTTGAACGCTCCCAACAAGGGTAATTAAACGTATCCACTTCAACAGTACATCCGTGACTTAAGGCGCAAATCTTCTTATATTACACATCAAACTCTCATTACAGCATGAAGAGTTCGCGGAGGAATTTGTCCACTGAATATAATAGTACAAGATAAAACTAAACATACTAATCTAGACGCGACCATATTATATGAGACTGTAACTTGCAATCAGAAGGCCACAGACATGAAATTGAATACTGAAATTAATATGTTTCTAGAGCGCAAAGTGTCAACGAAAACATTACGACAGGGACTGCATAGACAAAAAAATTATAACACACTACTGTTGCCAAAACTATTGTAAACCAGGTGAATGCAAAGAAAATCTTTCAGTGGCGAAAAGAAAGTTGTCCGAATACAGCTTGTAGCAGAAAGGCTTAACTGGATTGTAAAATTTTGCCGTGCAATTAAAACTGTGTGGTACATACTGCCTCACAGCACTCTTCTCTACCTCAGATTGTATTACGTATGGCAGTGCCTAGCGAACTTTACAACAAACACTTTTTTTTGTACAGTGTGAAACATAGTAGATGCCCAAGGATGGTCAGAGCGATCGTATCTTGGTTTTCAGTTGATTATAAGATCGCTCTGAAAAGGATGGTAGGTCTAAGTGGTAACGCGTTTAAAAGAATTTTTGGGGGGTTCGTTCATTGATTGAGGTAGAGATCGTCCTTACTAAGAGACTACATCTTCCGAGATGATAATGCTCTCATTCACCAAATTGTAATGTTGATGAATTATTCGATGACAAGGAGGGAAACAACATGTCTTCACTGACTGCCACATGGCTGAATGTAAATATTATCTGACTACTGACGCATGTATCAGAAAAATAATTAAGGGCTCATTAACTTGCTCCATTTTCTCTCATGGATTTGGAACTGTTTACCAACTCGGTGTACCAGAACTACTGTGACAAACATGAAGGAGTATTCAGACACCAAAAATATAAAAAGTCCTTGTAAATGTAAGTACTAAAATCCTTCGTTTTTGATTTATTAATGACAATACATTTAACAGTGTTTACAAGTCAGAAACTCATAACAACGTGGGATTCGAGCCACAGTGAAAGTTTGCGTTTTTCACGTACAAATACCAATGGCGAAGTGAGAGTTTTTTTACCAGTGAAAGGAACAAAACTGGGACCATCCGGGAGTGAGAATTTGTAATCTGGAAGCTACCCACTCACATTAAATTTTTGTTGTACCACATTTTGCACCAGAGAGACTATGACAGCAGCATTTATGCGCTGTAAATATTTAATCATTTCATAAATTCTAAATCGTTGTTGGAGGAAATAGTACAGTGTGAACTACAAAATAAAATTTGATTGTTCCAGAGCGATATTTAAATATCACAACGTTTCATTCAAGACTAGTACAAAAATCTGTTACTTCACAAGTTCTATAGTGTGCAAGATAGCTGGCCAAGTTAGAAAAGCTCTAATTGATTTTCATCCGATAGTTGAGTCCTATTTGCCTGTCAGTGTTTGTTCGAAGTACAATGGCGAATGCTATATATGGTCTAGGAATTGTGGTTTCCAGGAAAGTTCCAGAATGCAGTTCGAATTATGGCTAAGTAAACATTTCTGAATGTAATTTTAAGAACTCATCGAGAGCCTTTGAGGACCTATGGTCATAATAAAGGAAGTGATCTTGTTTAGTTTAGAAAACATCCCTGTATTTGCCTTAAGTAATGTAAGAAAATCACTGCTGTTCTAAAGTGGGGCGGGAGGACAACGATTAGAAACTCACTCCTTATGAATACGAATTCTGTGAGTAAATCATTGTGGTGTATCGTTCAACTGAAAATTATAGAAGAAACCAAGAAATTTTAGAGTCTAACGTCGCATTAGCGTTAAGTACATTAGTGGTATAAATGGCTCTGAGCACTATGCGACTTAACTTCTGAGGTCATCAGTCTCCTAGAACTTAGAAGTAATTAAACCTAACTAACCTAAGGACATCACACACATCCATGCCCGAGGCACGATTCGAACCTGCGACCGTAGCGGTCGCTCGGTTCCAGTCTGTAGCGCCTAGAACCGCACGGCCACTCCGGCCGGTATTAGTGGCATATCGCAAGGAATGTTAGAAAAGGGTGTTAAAAGAAATGAGCCGTGAACTGCCGAGAAATTAATCCTAGGAGTTGGCTGAAATGATTTACGGAAAGCATGGAAAACTTAAATAATGCTGTTCAGACAGGGACTGCAACACCCAACACTGCAACTCCAGATTTTTAGCCCAGTCAAAAAAAAAAAAAAAAAAAAAAAAGGTGGTTGCTGAGAAGCGTCATATCGTTACATGGGGCGTGCTCGGGTACTCCACTACAAAGAGCTTTGCTACCAGAAGTTCAAAAATGTTCAAATCTTATGGGACGTAACTGTTAAGGTCATCAGTCCCTAAGCTTACACACTACTTAACCTAAATTGTCCTAAGGACAAATACACACACCCATGCCCGAGGGAGGACTCGAACCACCGCCGGGACCAGCCGCGCAGTCCATGACTGTAGCGCCCTAGACCGCTCGGCTAGCTAGCAGAAGTGATTCAGGTTCGAGCTCTGCTATCTCGCCACGCATATCAGTCAATGCCCCGTCCAGGAGTAAGAGATTTCGTTCTCGGGGCTTCTTAATCAGCGACCTGTTCTACCTCGTCAGTGAAGACTGGCAGACGCGAAACCAGACAAGTATATTATCGTCATCGACAGACAACGGTGTCAGCTCTCCTGTTATAAGTGTCTGTAAAGTGAGCGAAGTGTGTGGAGAGGTGGAATAAAGACGATCTGAGTGTGCAGACTGGTAGACCGCTGTGTGACGCAGTTGAGTCGCTTGTCACTCCATCACCAGTGAAAGACAGCATAGTTAGTCATCAGAACGTCAAGTGGAAGAGGCACCGCTGTCAGCAAGCTGTAGGGACGACAGCAGTTCACGCAGCGGTGGACAGTTTTTCCCCACTGTTCACGGAAGAAGTGGCCGGATGATCCGGTGCGCGTGCAGCAAGCTCTCCGCATGAATGTTTAGCGCGAGGGAGAGCCACGAGCGCGATACCCCCTCCATTGCCCTTCCCCTCTCAGCGCCGCTTCACACACAGCCGGTTTGCCCGCTTCGCGCTCAAGTAGGATTAAGACATTTGCCGCACGGATGGAATCGACTTGTGATTTTCGACTGGCTGCAAGAGCTACCTCTCCAGAAATAGCTGTAGCGCCGTCTGCATCACCATCGCTACGCACATGCAGAAACACGACATCGGGTAACCAATTAGGGGTCTTTTCTAATCAGAAAGCGGTACCTTCTTTCGACCGCCTTTCAGTTAGATATGTGTGGCTCGGTATCTCAACCTTCTATTGCTAGACTACGAATCCAAAGGTCAATCGTAGGATTTTTACACTACTGGCCATTAAAATTGCTACACCAAGAACAAATGCAGATGATAAACGGGTATTTATTGAACTAATACATTATACTAGAACTGACATGTGATTACATTTTCACACAATTTGGGTGCATAGATCCTGAGAAATCAGTACCCAGAACAACCACCTCTGGCTGCAATAACGGCCTTGATACACGTCGGCATTGAGTCAAACAGAGCTTGGATGGCGTGTACAGGTACAGCCGCCCATGCAGCTTCAACACGATACCACAGTTCATCAATAGTAGTGACTGGCGTATTGTGACGAGTCAGTTGCTCGGCCGCCATTGACCAGACTTTTTCAATTGGTGAGAGATCTGGAGAATGTGCTGGCCAGAGCAGCAGTCGAACATTTTCCGTATCCAGAAAGGCCCGTACAGCACCTGCAACATGCGGTCGTGCATTATCCTGCTGAAATGTAGGTTTTCGCATGGATCGAATGAAGGATAGAGCCTCGGGTCGTAACACATCTGAAATGTAACGTCCGCTGTCAGTGCGAACAAGAGGTGATCGAGACGTGTAACCAATGGCACCCCATACCATCATGCCGGGTGATACGCCAGTATGGCGATGACGAATACACGCTTCAAATGTGCGTTCACCACGATGTCGCCAAACACGGATGAGACCATCATGATGCTGTAAACAGAACCTGGATTCATCCGAAAAATGACGTTTTGCCATTCGTGCACCCAGATTCGTAGTTGAGTACACCATCGCTGGCGCTCCTGTCTGTGATGCAGCGTCAAAGGTAACCGCCGCCATGGTCTTCGAGATGGTAGTCCATGCTGCTGAAAACGTCGTCGAACTGTTCGAGCAGATGGTTGTTGTCTTGCAACGTCCCCATCTGTTGACTCAGGGATCAAGACGTGGCTGCACGATCCGTTATAGCCATACGGATAAGATGCCTGTCATCTCGACTGCTAGTGATACGAGACCCTTAAGATCCAGCACAGCGTTCTGTATTACCCTCCTGAACCCACCGATTCCATATTCTGCTAACAGTCATTGGATTTCGACCAACGCGAGCAGCAATGTCGCGATACGATAAACTGCAACTGCGATATGCTACAATCCGACCTTTATCAAAGTCGGAATCGTGATGGTACGCATTTCTCCTCCTTACACGAGGCACCACAACAATGTTTCACCAGGCAACGCCGGTCAACTGCTGTTTGTGTATGAGAAATCGGTTGGAAACTTTCCTCATGTCACCACGTTGTAGGTGTCGCCACCGGCATCAACCTTGTGTGAATGCTCTGATAAGCTACACATCTGCATATCACATCATCTTGTTACTGTCGGTTAAATTTCTCCTCTTTAGCTCGTCATCTTCGTGGTGTAGCAATTTTAATGGCTAGTAGTGTATGTCACCAATCACTTCTTTCATATCTTGCAATGTTGATTAAAGGGAAAAATTCCGAGTTGCACCGTGCTTCTGAAATGGAAATGCCGTGTGGCTAGGGCCTCCCATCGGGTAGACCATTCTCCTGATGCAAGTGGCTCAAATGGCTCTGAGCACTATGGGACTTAACACCTGTGTTCATCAATCCCCTAGAACTTAGAACTACTTAAACCTAACTAACCTAAGGACATCACACACATCCATGCCCGAGGCAGGATTCGAACCTGCGACCGTAGCGGTCACGCGGTTCCAGACCGAAGCGCCTAGAACCGCACGGCCACATCGGCCGGCCCTGAGGCAAGTCATTCGAGTTGACGTCACTTCGGCGATTTGCTTGTCGATGGGAATGAAATGTTGGTGATAAGGACAACACAACACCCAGTCCCTGAGCGGAGAAAATTTACGACCCAGCCGGGCATCGAACCCTTGCCGTTAGGTATGACACTCCGTCGTGCTGACCACTCAGCTACCAGGGGCGGACACCGTGCTTCTGATACCACGTTAAACCTTAGGTCGACATGCATATTTGTTTGGTGCAGTAAGTTCGTAGCGTTATTCCATAAAAGTAGTAAACTCAACAGACACGCATAACAGAGACGTTAATCATCGATAACATATTCTAGTTCACTATTTACAACCGTCTGCCAACGCTGAGGTAACTTTTCGATAGCGCGGCTGTAGAAATCACTTGGTTTTGAAGCGAAGAACGCATCGAACCATGTTAGGGGCGCAATTTAACCTGTAAAAGAAGCTCCCCGAAGGCTGTTTGATAGAGAGCGAGAAAGGTGAAAATCTGAGGGCGCAAGATCTCATGACCTCCTATATAGCGTTGTTCGACAGTCTAGCAGAACGGGGCGGGCGTTATCGTGGAGTAGTGTCACTTCACGCAGGCTTCCTGGTCGTTGTTCTTGGACTGCATGTGCAACACGTCTCATTTGTTTGCAATAAATGTCAGCAGTGCTGGTTACGCCTCGTGGAAGCGATTCATAGTACACCACAACGTCGCTCTTCCTCCAGATGCGTAGCATTATCTGTTGTGGATGCACGCAGGTCTTTGTACGGAAGTTGCTGCTTTGTTACGGCCCAGTCATTCCTTTCTTTTCCTTATGTTAGCATAAAGCTACCATTTCTCGTCACCAGTAAGGATACAGGGCAGGAATGATCGGTGTAATTCACTGATGACGTGCAAGCAGAATTGCACATATGGCAATCCTCTAATTTTTATGGTTTGGTGTTGTAGCATGCTGTACTCACACAGCCGTTTTTGATCCTTCCCCATTGCATGCAAATGTTCCACGATGGTGGACTGATCAGAGTTCATCACATTTGCCAGTTCTCGAGTATGGTGACGCAGATCATTGTGGATTAATGCGTTTAAACGATCTTCAATAAGAGAACTACAAATAAAAAATGACAGTCGGTGTTACACCCATAGTAACTTGAATACCAACGTCCAAAACATAAACGCTACGAACTTGTGCACCAACATAATATATACTACACAAGCTACCATACAGTGCATAGGAAGAGTCTCATCTTCAGCTAGATGGGTAAGTCAGTTCAAAGGTCGGAGGAAAGCAGCGGTATCTGTATTACTTACCGACAAACTCTGGTTGCAGTAACCTATTTCCTGTTACAGGTTGCCTATTTAACGATTTGCAAAGGCAACAAAATTTTTATTTTCATTAACTCCTATGATTATTGGCCTAATTTAAAAATGTAAAACGCTATCATAATCCACTCATTAAGGGGTACAGTCTTATGTTACAGTTTTAGCACAGTGAGACAAATATTACTGTACGAAACTGTGTTTATGTCTAGAGGCGCCGGCGGCGGTGGCCGAGCGGTTCTAGGCGCTCCAATCCGGAACCGCACTGCTGCTACGGTCGCAGGTTCGAATCCTGCCTCGGGCACTGATGTGTGTGATGTCCTTAGGTTTAAGTAGTTCTAAGTCTGGGGGACTGATGACCTCCGATGTTGAGTCCCATACTGCTCAGAACCATTTGAACCATTTTTTGTCTTGAGGCAGTGTAACTCACGGCGCGTGGATACCCGGACTATAATCACGCAATGTTTGAGACTTAGAGCACTTACCGACTAGCAACAAACTTTAAACGTAATTTCAAACCTTTATGGAACTTTTTCTGCCGCGCTGGATTAGCCGAGCGGTCGAAAGGCGTTGCAGTCTGGATTGTGCGGCTGGTCCCGGCGGAGGTTCGAGTCCTCCTTCGGGCATGGGTGTGTGTGATTGTCCTTAGGATAATTTAGGTTAAGTAGTGTGTAAGCTTAGGGACTGATGAACTTAGCAGTTAAGTCCCATAAGATTTCTCACACATTTAAACATTTCAAACTTTTTCTTTCTGCCACCCCCGACAAAATGATGAAAGTAAAAAATTGATCGCTTGCTACATTTTCGTTGTTCTTACAGTAATACTCCATTATCAGGAACGACGTTTTAATTTTTTATTTCTTTACTACTAATTATCATACTATGCAGACTGTATACACACGTACCACTGAACGTGGTACCAAAATTATATCACTGTACGACACGTAGTTCAGTTCAGGAGACACGACGTCATAAACATTCAGATGCTCGCAACACCAGCTATTGCATAAAATGGAGCGCAAATTACCCAGCCTATTTTCAACCAGGGTTTCATAAGGAGAGCATTCAGCGAATTCTAACAAACTTTAAACACAATTTAGATCCTTTTCTACTCTTTTTCCCGATTGCACACTTATGGTCAAATATTGAAGACAGGAACTAATTTGTCAAGTAATCAGACAACTGAAACAATTTTGTACATGGGGGATCGATTCTTTAAAGCATCGGAGATATACTGGTACCATCTATAATAGGGCTATGTCTAGTAAAGCATTGTGGTGTTCAAAATGCCCATTGGGTTGATGACAGTCTTACCTTACAAATAAGTATGCCAGGCTACATTTTTCTAAGCACTTATTCCACTCCCCTCGGAGTCGAGGCAACTACAGCTACACACTTTAGTCATCGGCAGAGGTTTCAAATTATTTCTCGATCGTTTCGCTGTCGAATAGCACGTGGGCAAAACCAACACCGAAATCTTTCCAAATGGGCTCTGCTTTCTCTTATTTTATTACGGTGGTCATTTCCCCCTGTGTAAGTGGAAGTGACAAAATATTTTGACGTTCGGAGGAGAAAGTTGTGGCATTGAAATTTCATGGAAATACCTCGCTGCAACAAAAAAAAAAGTCTTGGTTTGAATGCTTGCGACCTCAAACAACACAAAGAAACTGTTAAAGAATGTGGTTAGCAACAATTTACTGTTGTTCCTAATCACTTCCTTTAACTTTTTTTCGATGCTTTTTAAGTAGCCTGAGACATGTATAATTTATAATTGCAGTTGTTGTGTCTTGTTATAAAAACATACTTTGTATGGGTACTGTATGCAAAATAAAATAAATAAAAGCATATTAAAGAAGGAAACTCGCTATTATATCCGTGACACGCTCTCTCCTATTTCGCGATAATTGAAAACGAGATGCATTTCTTTAAATTTTTTCGATGCTTTATGGTAAGGACCTAACACTGAGCAACAGTACTTCAGATAAGGATGGATAATCGTAGTGTAGCACCTTCTCGAGCAGATTTGTTGCATCTTCTAAGTATTTTGCCAATAAGGATGCAATCGTTGGTTCGTCTTAACCACAACACTTTCTGTGACACAATAGTCGTGGTTCTCGGCATTCACTAAACAAAACAAAAAAAAATTACTGAAAAAAGTTTTTGACGAAGAGCTATGTAAACTGCAACATAGAGCAGCCCATTTGCTGTGACTCTAAAACTACACATAATAACAGAAAATATCACTACGAAGTGGTTCGCTGCGTGATGCATTGTGATAAAATTATGAAAGAATGCGACATTAATTTGTCGCGAGGTCACAACAGGACGTATTTTGGGCCAGGGTCGTAGTTATAATCTAAGCAAACACAATCTATGTGTCGACAGTTGTGATGAATCGCACTTTCATTTGATTTATTGAGATCTAAGAGAAATTTCTGAGCTAGCCGAAAGATATAGCAAGAGTGGAAATAGAGAAGTCAGAATCTCGACTAACTGATATTTTTAGTTTAATAGCTTCGTTGATTTGATGGTAGCATCAGCAATAAGATCACTATCGGCTCTAGACTTGTCCTGATTTCACTAAATAGAGGAAGAAATGGTGGTTTAGCGCACAAGGAGAAACCCTAGTATTCAAGTGGTATGACCGAAAAAAAAGCTTAAATAAGGTCGGGGACACCAAGATCAGGACAGTAATTCTTTAAGTTTCTTTGTGTAAGAAAGTGAACGAGTATGAAGCTGTTAACATAAATTCGGTTAACTATTGTTTTCTAATTTTCATACATCGACCACTGACTTCGAGCGGCACATTTTAGCTGGTATGATACGATGCTACAGAGGCTGTCAATAAGATATAGGACAGGACTACCATACCATCACACAGGTCAGAACGCAGTCATCTGGTACCACTATCGATTGCTTATTACGAGGTTTCGCGTATATTCACAGGAATATGACTTATTAATAAGTGTTCTACACATATTGCGTTTACTGAAAACCTAAAATCTAGTTTATTTCTTTAAAAATATATCACTCTAACAGCTTACGTCATTGGCAATGCATTCCAGAACACTTTCGCGGAAGCTCTTCATTACGTTCACAGATCATTTCTTGAGGAATGGCCTCTATTTGGTCCAGGATTGTGGCTTTCAACTCATCAGTGTTATGGAATGCTGTGATAAAACATTGATCTCGAGATGCCCCTAAGAAAAAATTTATGCGCTCAAAGATCAAGTGATCTCACCGGTAATGTATCAGGAGATGATAAGAGTAATCGGGCCGTGTGGGCTGTAGTTCCATCTTGTGAAACTACAACGCTTTTAGATGGCACTGTCCCTGAGGATGTGGAATGAAGAAGTGGTTTATGGTTTATCATGGCCGCAAACCGCTCGGAATGGACACTCAAAGGCCGGCTGGTGTTGTCCTAAAAGATAGCTCAACTGTTTCAACAGACTGTCCAATAGCACATTAGGCGCGAAATTTGCGCTTTACATGAACGAGCGGCTGCTTTGTGTCCGAGTAATATGTGAAGTTTTTTTTACTGGCACAACCATTCAGATAAAATTTGCCGCATCAGATGTCACAAGACTTGTCAGACACTTCATCCTGGCCGTTTTTGCCTAGTAAAGTTGTGCGGAAATTGCGCTTATTGTCTTTATCTCCTGGCTGTAGCTGTTGCGCCACTTGCAACTTATAGGAATGAAACTTTAAAATATGTTTCAAAATCTTCTATAAATACGTGCGATGGACCTGTGATAATATGGACTGGCGACGGACGGATCACCGTGTGCTTCGTTGCACAACTGCACGAACTTATCGGATATTTTCCGCCGTTCAGACTGTTATTTCTGCCCTCTTGTGCTTCACATCGGTTCTAAAACACGTCTTACTCTATTGTTTTATTCATGTGGACATTGCCCTTCTGTGTGGAATACGGAAATGGCGATATCTTCCACGGTTCATTGCACTTGGCGAAGTTCCTATTCTGCCTCAATGCGCACCTGCGCTGGCTAACGTTTCATATCCAACTGAATGGCCTACAATGTGGGTCCGATTAAATGCGGTATATATCGCGAACACATCTTATCAGGGTAGGCAATTTAAAATGTTCTATTGACCGTGGACCATCCTGTACAAAATAAGAAATTGAATTATTAAAGTTCTGAACATGGCTGCGTAGTCAGCGAGCGATTACTAAGTGCCGGCCGGAGTGACCGAGCGGTTCTAGGCGCGTCAGTCTGAAACTGCGCGACCGCTACGGTGGCAGGTTCGAATCCTGCCTCGGGCATGGATGTGTGTGGTGTCCTTAGGTTAGTTAGGTTTAAGTAGTTCTAAGTTCTAGGGGACTGATGACCTCAGAAGTTAAGTCCTATGGTGCTCAGAGCCATTTGATTACAAAGTAAAATTAAAGCAATAACAGCCCTCGCTCACAAAAAAGAAGTCTTTTGACCTAGGTTTCGACACTGCTGTGAGTGCCTTAATCAGAAGTAAAACACTCAAACTGGCCTATAACATAAGTACAAAATTATAGGAAATTTTTTTTTAAGTGTAGGTACTGACTAACAGTACCAAAAGGAAACAGTACTTACATGTCACGTATAAAATAAATATCAAGTGATAAAGCTTTAGTGACAAAACTTTTAAAATAAAATACATAGAAGGCAAGTCACTATGGGGTGCTCACTCATTTCGAGTTACATATAGCATGTGAAAGACCAGTTTGAGTATTTTACTTCTGATGAAGGCATCCATAGCAGCGCCGAAACCTAGGGCAAAAGACTGTTTTTTTGCGACCGACGGCTCTTGTTGCTTTAATTTTACTGAGTAGCTGAATACTTTTTACAATGTAAGTATTTGTGCCACATGTGCAAACTACCTTGGAATAATGGTGGAGAAGCGAATGCAACACGAGAAAACCACGCCGAATACAGTTGCCCTTCGTATATCAAAAATTCCCGAACTGGCCAACCTTTCATAGTTACATTGGAGCGTGTATTGGCACATTTGTTACGAAATCGTGGTAAAAGTGATGATTTTAGCGAGATCTGGAGAGATATCAAAATTGATTGTTGTCGAGTGCGCTATGGAAACATTGCCTGCGGGGGATTACAATCATTACACTACAAATACGACACTGAAGTATATCGAGACTGACCTATCATAGCTAATTTGACAATTTATAAGCAAATTTATGTGTCATAGCTTGACTAGATTAAAAAAGAAACAAGCTAGAAAGTAAAGTCGTGTGGCATTGTTGGATGAGAGACCCAGAGGGATACGTTGAGGCGCCTTATTGGAAGGCCAGGACAACGAGGTCGCTACAGACAGGACACAGGTCTTTTCGTTTGCAACGCGTGCTTTGAATCTCAAGAGTACTGTTGAAGTGTAAATGCCACGGGTGGTTGCGGATGTACTGTAGCGTAGCTTTAGTGTTGTTGATGATCAGCAGAGAGATAGATGTGAAATAGATGCTGGACAATTTTCTACTCCTCTTTAATAGCACCAAAGGAGCCGCCGGGTTATATGTTCCCGTCGGAGATACACATTACCATAATGTCACATTCCGTAATTCATAGCGTACAGTTTTTGCACCTCGCCCAGTACATTGGCATACAGTCTAGTGATCGGCAGCTACTCGTTACAACGTATCCTCTTCTTGCCAGGAATTCATAATGAAAATATCTTCTAATTCCAGAATTCGACTATCATCGAATCGAGAGCGTATCTCACCTGTGAATTTTAGAGAAGGCGGGTTTTACCTGTAACTGTTTAAATACGTTGCTGATAACGTAACTTAGCAACCACGGCAAAACAAACAGGCGAAAAGTAGCAGTTTTTTATATGTGGGTTTCTTATAGCGCAAGTGTTCTCTCACCATAATTTGACAAGATCTGTGTAAATTGTGGCTTTGATGCTTTCCTTGTGAGAAGTTCATGAAGAAGAAGTCAGCGACGGTAGGTATCCTCTCAGGTCAAGGAATAAAGGGCTGCCAGGAAACTATTCCGAGTGCCACAAGTTTCCCTGTCAGGCAAGAGACATTTAACGGAGTGTTGAACGTTCCGCTTCGGGAGAAACCGGTCACATTTACCTCCAAGAAAGAAACGGTACAGTGCACGATCAGAGTTCAGTCGCTGTGACATTTCAGCAATGACTTCAGAAACGTGCGATTTCCTGTGGTCGGAACGTTACAATGTTTATTGCAATCTACACGCACCAGTGTTTCAGTAGACCTGTCCGTTAATGTGCTTTATTATTTGAATTACGGCTTGTTTATTCCTTAAATTAATGATAGCGGCCACCGCTGTGGTATTCTGCTGATGTCAAACAAAAAAGAATTACAGTGATATTCTAGTAGTTAATTACTTCTGACCACGGAATTTTTGGTCAACGTCATGTTTTATTTGCAAAGAAATTAAATTTCACTAATTTATTTTGGAATTACTTGCAGATATATCTCTACTTGGGGTGAGGCTCACACGACGAAACGTTGTTAAGTTAATGATATTCATGAAAACTGTCATTCACATTCTCAGTCTCACAAACTGCCATAAATTGTACTTCTTACCTATTATTGTAATTTCTATTATTTTTTTTAGTTTATTAACTGACTTCAAACACAAGGCTGGGGAACGACGAAAATAATTAGTATCAGTTAATGTTAAGACGATAATTTCCTTACACAATGAACAATATGTCCTCTGTCATCCAGGTGAGGAATGCTATCATCCTCCATTTCTTAAATAACATTAGAAACTAGAGAAATGAAAATTGATAGTATACAGAGAGACAGATGTGAAATAGATGTTGGACAGTTTTCTACTCCTCTTTAACAGCAGCAATGGAGCCGCCGGATTATATGTTCCCGTCGGAGATACACATTACCATAATGGCACATTCCGTAATTCATACCGTACAGTTTTTGCATCTCACCCAGTATATTGGCGTACAGTCTAGTGATCGGCAGCTACTCGCTACAAGCCAGTGTACATTCCATCAGGAAGGGTACTTCGTACTAGTGTTAACCATTGGTTGTTCATTGGCTTTCCCGTACTAAACGAGTGAAAGCTGGATTTCAAGTGCCTGACACAGAGCTCTTCTGCAGCCTCTTGACGAAGATCACAACATACGGAATAGTTTCTCATACTTCTTAAATAATACAACCGTCTACCATTTCCTGGATAGTGAGTTTTCATTAGAGATATGGATGTCGTCAGGAGTTCCCCACGGAAGTGTGATAGAAGCGCTCTTGTTCTCTACAGGGTGTTACAAAAAGGTACGGCCAAACTTTCAGCAAACATTACTCACACACAAAGAGAGAAAATATGTTATGTGGATATGTGTCCGGAAACGCTTACTTTCCATGTTAGAGCTCATTTTATTACTTCTCTTCAAATCACATTTATCATGGAATGGAAACACACAGCAACAGAACGTACCAGCGTGACTTCAAACACTTTGTTACAGGAAATGTTCAAAATGTCCTCCGTTAGCGAGGATACATGCATCCACCCTCCATCGCATGGAATCCCTGATGCGCTGATACAGCCCTGGAGAATGGCGTATTGTACCACAGCCGTCCACAATACGAGCTCGAACAGTCTCTACATTTGGTACCGGGGTTGCGTAGATAAGAGTTTTCAAATGCCCCCATAAATGAAAGTCAAGAGGGTTGAGGTCAGGAGAGCGTGGAGGCCACGGAATTGGTCCGCGTCTACCAATCCATCGGTCACCGAATCTGTTGTTGAGAAGCGTACGAACACTTCGACTGAAATGTGCAGGAGCTCATATCGTGCATGAACCACATGTTGTGTCGTACTTGTAAAGGCACATGTTCTAGCAGCACATGTAGAGTATCCCGTGTAAAATCATGATAACGTGCTCCATTGAGCGTAGGTGGAATAACATGGGGCCCAATCAAGACATCACCAACAATGCCTGCCCAAACGTTCACAGAAAATCTGTGTTGATGACGTGGTTCCACAATTGCGTGCGGATTCTCGTCAGCCCACACACGTTGATTGTGAAAATTTACAATTTGATCATCAGAATCGAGGAAGTACAGTACATACGGACGAAACTAAAATGAGCTCTAACATGGAAATTAATCGTTTCCGGACACATGTCCACATAACATTTTTTCTTTATTTGTATGTGAGGAATGTTTCCTGAAAGTTTGGCCGTACCTTATTGTAACACCCTGTATGTACGTAAAATATTTGATGGATAGGGTGAGCAGCACTCTGCGACTGTTTGTTGATAACGCTGTAGCGTATTGGACAGCGTCGTCGTTGAGTGCCTGTGGGAGGATACAGTATAACTCAGACAGAATTTCTGTTTGTTGTGATGAATGGATGCTTACTCTAAATGTAGAAAAATGTAAGTTAATGTAGATGAGTAAGAAAAACAATCGAGTAACGTTCAAATATAATATTAATAGGATGCTGCTTGACTCAGCCACATAGACTAAATAGCTAGGCGTAACGTTGCACAGCGATATGAATTAGAATTAGAACGTAAGTTCGATATGGAGAAGGCGAATAGTTGACTTCAGCATCGCATCCCAGCTATAAAGGAGACTGTGTATAGAACACTGATGTGATCTACTCTTGTGTATTGCTCGAGTGTTTGGAATTCAGGTAAGTCATCGAAGAAACTCAGATAGATTTGTTACCGGTAGGTTCCATTAACACGCTAGTATTATGGAAACATTCCGTCAACTCAAGTGGAAATCCCTTGAGGAAAGACGACGTTCTTTCCAGAAAACACTATCGAAAAGTATTGAGAACCTGCATTTGCGGCTTAGTGTAGAAAGATTCTACTACCACCAACATACATTTCGCGTAAGGACCGCGAAGACAAGATAAGAGAAATTAGAGCTCATATGGAGGCCTGTAGATATTCTTTTTCCTTCGTTCTGTTTGCAAGTGGAACAGAGAAGGAAATAGCTAGTAGTGGTTCAAGATACCCTTCACCATGCACCGTAAGATGCCTTGCAGATTACGTACATAGATGTAGATGTAGAAGTATGTGAATACGCCTATGTGTACGCCATAATCTGTCTTACTTACCTCCATGGTCCCAAGGCGAAATATAAGATGAAGAGAATGTAACTGCTGCATGTGGACCTCGATTACTGGTTCTCTATATTTACTGAAGACGATGTTTCAAGAAAATGTCGCCTCTCATTGAACGATTCCACTGTAGTTTCCATTAGTATCCCAGTTACATTTTCTTACGGGATATGCTGATCTGTAAAGATCCTGACATACATTTTTGAATTGTGTGAAAGAGAGACTTGATAAGGCCCCAAACCCTCGAGCAGTACTATACACCACGTGCTTTCTTAAGACGATTCCCGGAAACATACAACAAATTTGTCATCCTCATGTTTCTACTACTACTGAGGTAATAAGTTCATTTCACTTCATACCGCTTTGTGGCTGCTTCATTTACTTAAAGAGTGTCTTTAGTGTCTTCAGCTGAATGACGCAGAAAAGTTTAACACATAGAAATTACTTTTCGCTTATTGACCTCTTCTCCTTTATTTGCTACAGACATCACTTATGTGGCTACCTCTCCTAACAAAAGCAATTCGCTAAACTATGTGTTCTTTAGTCATCCGAGACTAAAAACTGTGGAGACGATTTTACATAGATTTAATTTAGTGTTGCTGAGCTGCTCGTACAACGTAACATGTAAAGCATTATGTTGCGAGCAGCAGAAATACGCCAGACGCGCATCGAATCTGCGTGCCGGATTTACGATTTTTGTTACGTTAATCTGAGCAGTCTGGCAGCGGTTTAGGTGGGTTCCCGTATACGGTGAAACAGCTACTGGGCTCGTTTTCCATCGCTGCTTCAGGAACTCTATACACAAAGAAAGAAAAGAAAATTCGATAAAGAGCTAAACACCGTAATTTTTAAAAGCTAGACGTTTGTTGTGGAAGAGTACAGGTCAGTATCATGATTTGGGGTGTGGCTACCCAGTGAAAGAGTTTAACGTGTGGTCCCTTACACTTAAGAAAACACTGTATGCAAGGATACGAACATGTTTCACAGCATAGTGGACTGCGCACAGAAGAGGAACAGCTCGAAGACGATGACTGATTGTATCAGTATGTGACAAACCAGCATCTGTGAGGCAAAGGTTTGTGGACTACAGCTTTCCTGAAATGGACTAGCCTGCCAAGAGTCCCGACCTGAACCCAATCGAACTCCTTTGTGTGAGTTAGAACATCGACTTCACTTCAGACATCCGTGTCCGACATTACTACCTTCCCTGGTTTCGGCTCTTGGAGAAGAACAGACACCCATACCTCCACAGCCATTCAGACACCTCATTGAAAGTGTTCCCAGTAGGGTTCAAACCGTCATAAAGGTGGACATACCCTATATTAATGTCCACTAGCAGATGTCCAGAAGAAGAGAAATAGGGTATTTTCTAAGACTCAGTCAAACGTCATGATGTAAACTAACATTTCCCCACGTCTCTAAGCCAATTGCGTGTGGTAGATTCAAGATCATTGTGTAACCTGCTACCAATCATGTGTCAAGATAACCCTCAACGAGGTAATCCATCCACTGTGTTGGATCTGGCACCAAAGTCAAGGTCCAATAGCATGACTTAAAAATGACGGGAAAACGAGTTGTCATTCCCTATCCCCCTCCCTCCACCTACGCCTCCTCCTTCTCTCTCTAGCCTCGTCATTTGAGGTCTGTGCACTATAATGAAAGGATTATCATAAACTGTTAGCAGTAAAGTTAGTCTTCTTCAAAATGGTGATGACAGAAGACACTTCGACATTACAGTGCATGACTGGGATATTCCCAGGGGTGTCACTGAATTACTATAATTTAAATATGTCATCGCATTTTCTGTAAGCATTCCAACAGAAGACTATATCCCATTGTTAATTACAATTTTAAGATAATTTGTTACATTTTTTGGCCAATTTTCTCGCACTCTTCAAGATCGTAATCCAAAGACGCACGTAAACAGGAAGCTTTTAATGTTTAACATTTACCACATTAGTTAAACAAATAAATGAATGTTCCATATAAAATCTGTGTTATACTGCAGGGAACTTATCCTTACATTATTAATGTTCGAAATTGTAGTGCGTTAAAAACAATGACTTTTTCTGTAGACATTTCAACATATGACCACCTCCCATTACGATTTACAATGTTTGGGCTAATTTGTTGTCATGTCACTGATTTTCCCCCACTGTTTAAGATCATCATCCTAAAACAAATATTAATACTAGACTTTAAATGTTAAATAAGTTCCACAGTGTGATAATTCAAACAAATACACTGATATTCAGCATTCAGCAATTAGTGCCGTGCAATATTTTAACAAATACCTTGATATCCGACGTTAAATTGTTACCACTCTGCAATAAATACGCTTTTGCTATGTAACAAGTCTACCTTTCATTGTAAAGGCACTGCATTATTACTGTGTTAAAAACAATGACGTCACTATAAGACTGCCTTAAAGGAGTCTGAAACTGTAGGATTCTAGTGGACTTGTAAACAACGTCGAAAAATCGATGCTTGTACACACACAAACACACACAAACACACACACACACACACACACACACACACACACACACACACACACACACAAACAAACAAAACGTTGCTAAATTAAATTTACAAGTACACTGTTAAAATGACCCTCCATCACACGTGTGCTTCTACCCACCACCACCAGCATAAAAATGACTTCATAATGGGTCAGAAACAATGACGTCACTAACAGGATGCGTTAGAGGAGTTGAAAACTAGAAGATTATGTCAGAATTGTAAATAACAATGGAAAAACCCGAGGAGGAGCGTTTCTACAGACAAGTATTCCATTTTAAAAGCCATGTTCTAGACATCGCTAAAGTGCACAGAAAACAGTTTACCCCACTTGCGCTGTAACCACCACAAATAAAATTGATAATACTGGTACCCTTCGTCATGCACTGCACAACGGCGTGTAGATTATCTGTTCAGATGCAGATGTAGATAACTCTCTAGGACGGCTGCAAAATGCAGGAGTAAGAACTGCATAGGATTGACGATTGATGTAGGGACTGACAGTATATAAATATAATATATTGTGTGTATAAAGATATTAAGAGGTACATTGCTGTGAGGCTCAACTACTGATAGTAATCCACTGGAACAAGTAACATACTTATGATACCTTAATGTAGAATGTTTACATGCTACAACTTGTACGAGAATCAGATGGCATGCTGAGATTCGTTGGTAGAGTCTTAAGGGAATGCAATTCATCACCCACGGAATAAGTGGCTTACAAAGTATCTTTTCCATAGATTACTTTATCCCATACACTTCTCGGGAAATTACTATTAATATGGAGGCCCGACCTAAGGATCCCAAGTACAGTCCCATATACATGCCGATCAGGAGTGTAGTAATCCTATTATTCTGAGTAATACTGTTAAGCTATGCAAACCTCGATGTACTGAATCCACATTTACACCCACATGCATCCACATATATATTGTATCAGCATGTGGTGGACTGGTCACTGTGGTTATTCCACAGGGCTTTAAGGTGCTACTGTTCCCGCAAATACTATTAATCCACAGGTCTTAAGAAAACGATGCCGTCTACTGAACAGACCTAGGTAGGTCACTATCAAAGAATTTAATTCTAGGTTCCTGCAACAGATAGATGAGATACTCCCGACACAACCATAAATCTGGTATCAGAGTCTTATATTAGCTGATTTGTGTTTAGTTTTCAATGAAACTGTCATAGACAGGACCTTAACCTACTTTCCTACATTCTTCATTAGTCCCCCCTCCCTCTCCCCTTCCTCAAGGCAGTGTCCAATGTCAGTCGCCATATAATGAGTGATTGATTTTCTCTTCCTTCGCTCGAGTGAAACGAATTGACGTAATGCTGAATTTTATAAAATGGATGTCATCTCTAATTGTCTTCTCATGTTTAAGATTGAGTTCAGGCACTTTCGTATAATATGATAACGTTATCTCTTTTGTCGTAGAAAACACTATAGAAATGCACATCGCCACTAAATACGAAATCATTCTTATCAACTTCTAACTTTCGGCACCGTTTTAGTTCATATCCACTATAGGAAATTTCGTTATGTGGATCACTGCCTAATGAACGTCCACTGAGGAAAATTGCCAGACTGTAGAGGATGGAACTAATTTGCAAGAACATAGCAACAAGCTGAATAATAGAAAGACACTCGTATATTCAAAACTAGTATGCTTACGGCATTGTGTCAATGTTAAAATTAAGTTGCTTGAAAAAAATTCTTTGGGTAGTCACAATGAGTGTTCAATAACAGTATCAATTTTAAGATTCCAGGGTGCACTGAATTGTGTTATTTCGTACTTAAAAATAATTTTTTTATCTTTAGGTGACGTTAACCATCTGTTTCATGTTGAACATTGCGATAATACTGTAAACGTTTTTGCTTCAAACAGTAGCGATTATCGAGTGATCTGTAAAACACACTGCATCAGCGGTTTGGCATTGTAATTAACAATGCTGATGGGTTCCATTTTAACCCATGCCAGTTAAGTGGCGAGTAACAGAGCATAGAGGTGCAATAGTGTAGGCACTGGATGCACATTTGGGAGAGTAGACTCAAATACCAGTCTGGCCATCCAGACTGAGGTTTTCTGTGATTTGACTGACCTTTCAAGGCGAATTCTGGAATGGATTCATGGAAGAGGCCGTTACTAGTTACCGGTCATAAAACTGGCTGGCCAGTTTAAGCTTGAGCTCCATGAGTAATATCCTGATCGTCAATGAAATGTTAAATGCTAACTTTCATGTCCTCCTTGCTATCGAGTAACTTGTTGTTAAGTGTATAACAGAGTTATGTATTAAATAAATACAAGGGTATTCATGAAGTCTTCGGAAAAATAAAGATATGTGATACATTTTATATTTCCTTGCAAGTACATGTTTGTAGACCTAGTATACACTGTCTGATTACAATGTAATCTGATACCCCACCCAAGCTTCTTTGGAAGCATCTAGGGTAAATTCAAGGCCAATATGTAACCTGACATCAACTGAGTATCAAGATAATCCCCTCCAGTTAGCCTATCCACAATTACGGTTCTGGCCTCAAAATTAAGGTCGCCCTCCCCCTTCAAGCTAGGCCAATAGGATGACCTAAACTGGTGGGAAAACAGGTTCCCACCCCCTCCCCTTCGGCTCCTATTCACTCTAGTCCAAGACAACCTACCATTGCTAATTATAATTTTAGGATGATTTGTTACAGTTTTCGGCCAGTTTTCTCCCACTTTTCTACATCGTTATCCAAAGACGTACATACAGGGTGTTTCAAAAAAGACCGATATATTTGAAACGGCAATACAAACTAAACGAGCAGCGATAGAAATACACCGTTTGTTGAAATATGCTTGGGACAACAGTACATTTTCAGGCAGACAAACTTTCGAAATTACAGTAGTTACAATTGTCAATAACAGATGGCGCTGCGGTCTGGGAAACTCTGTTGTACGATATTTTCCACATATCCACCATGCGTAGCAATGAAATTACCCGAAACCTTTGACAACGTGTCTGTCGGAATAGCTTCACATGCAGATGAGATGTACTGCTTCAGCTGTTCAATTGTTTCCGGATTCTGGCGGTACACCTGGTCTTTCAAGTGTCCCCACAGAAAGAAGTCACAGGGGTTCATGTCTGGCGAATAGGGAGGCCAATCCACGCCGCCTCCTGTATGTTTCGGATAGCCCAAAGCAATCACACGATCATCGAAATATTCATTCAGGAAATTAAAGACGTCGGCCGTGCGATGTGGCCGGGCACCATCTTGCATAAACCACGAGGTGTTCGCAGTGTCGTCTAAGGCAGTTTGTACCGCCACAAATTCACGAAGAATGTCCAGATAGCGTGATGCAGTAATCGTTTCGGATCTGAAAAATGGGCCAATGATTCCTTTGGAAGAAATGGCGGCCCAGACCAGTACTTTTTGAGGATGCAGGGACGATGGGACTGCAACATGGGGCTTTTCGGTTTCCCATATGCGCCAGTTCTGTTTATTGACGAAGCCGTCCAGGTAAAAATAAGCTTCGTCAGTAAACCAAATGCTGCCCACATGCATATCGCCGTCATCAATCCTGTGCACTATATCGTTAGCGAATGTCTCTCGTGCAGCAATGGTAGCGGCGCTGAGGGGTTGCCGCGTTTGAATTTTGTATGGATAGAGGTGTAAACTCTGGCGCATGAGACGATACGTGGACGTTGGCGTCATTTGCACCGCAGCTGCAACACGGCGAACGGAAACCCGAGGCCGCTGTTGGATCACCTGCTGCACTAGCTGCGCGTTGCCCTCTGTGGTTGCCGTACGTGGTCGCTCTACCTTTCCAGCACGTTCATCTGTCACGTTCCCAGTCCGTTGAAATTTTTCAAACAGATCCTTTATTGTATCCCTTTTCGGTCCTTTGGTTACATTAAACCTCCGTTGAAAACTTCTTGTTGCAACAACACTGTGTTCTAGGTGGTGGAATTCCATCACCAGAAAAATCCTCTGTTCTAAGGAATAAACCATGTTGTCCACAGCACACTTGCACGTTGTGAACAGCACACGCTTACAGCAGAAAGACGACGTACAGAATGGCGCATCCACAGACTGCGTTGTCTTCTATATCTTTCACATCACTTGCAGCGCCATCTGTTGTTGAAAATTGTAACTACTGTAATTTCGAAAGTTTGTCCGCCTGAAAATGTACTGTTGTCCCGCGCATATTGCAACAAACGTTGTATTTCTATCGCTGCTCTTTTAGTTTTTATTGCCGTTTCAAATATACCGGTCATTTCTGAAACTCCCTGTAGACGTAATGTTAAAAAAATTACCGTGGAGCATTATTTAAACAAATAAACTCCTGTTACATACGAAGTCTACGTTATACTGTAATGAACGTGTCTCTGCAGTATTAACGCTTAAAATTACAGTGCGTTGAAAACAATGACTTTTTCTGTTAGCATTCCAATGTATGACCAGCCCCCACACTAGTTACAATTTTGGGGAAATCTGTTGTAATGTCACCGATTTTCTCCCACATTTAAAGATCATCGTCCTAAGACAAATACACAGATATGACACTTTAAATGTAAAACAATTTCAACAGTGTGATAATTTAAGCATATAGGTTGATATCCTACTTTATTCGGTTTGCACAGTTCGATATTTTTACAAAGTCACAGCCTGAGACCATAATCTTTAAGTATAAATGTGTCCTAATTCATACCCAACTTCAATTGTAGCCAACTGTTCGATACATCTTTTCCAAGCAATGCGTGTACTTGCATAATACATCTTACTTGCACGGAGTATTACATGAGTTGATATTACATCAGTCATATTACATGTACCGAGGAGCCCAAGCACTATGGCAACCGTTCAGTGCCAGACTGAACGGCACGTAATGCGGTAACATAAGCGGAGCAGTAACGAGTGGGGATCGTCCCAGCCAATGACTTTCAGTCGCTACCTACGCTTCCACAAAACTCCATAATAATGCTCATCATTTCATCTCCATCATGACCATATTCATTTTCATGCTCCACCAGCATCACCATAACATAATTATTATCATCAGTGATCATATAATAATGTAATATAAAATCATCTAAAAGTTTTAAATAATCATAAAAATTGTCCCAAAAAGTTTATTTTACAAAACATCAGTTATTTTCGTATGACTTCTATATATTTTAACACCTCTGTTAAGTATGTAAAGGCTTTGGGTGAAGAGCTGTTTGATTCGTTGCCAGGCCGCACTTCCTTGGGGAACTGAAACAACAGTTAGCAAAATACAGAATGGGAAAATCTTTCTAGCAACTACAGGGGATACAAATGAGGAAACCTACTGACATAAGTGACTTTGACAAAAGGTTATGACTCGGGGCCTGGGAACGGATATTTCAGAAACGGCGAAGCTGGTCTTTTGTTCGCGTGCTGCAGTCGTGAGTGGTTAGAGGACCATGAAACCATTATCTTTACATGTTCCCCTGGTGATGCAACAAAACTGTTAATTTTGATTCCAGTTGCCACCGGATCATCTATATTCAACCGAGCGTCAGTGGTAAGGTGTCGTCTGATCAGATGAATCATGTTTCTTGTTACACCTGGTCGATGGTCTTGTTCGCATACGTTTTCACGCAAGTAAACAGGTGATCAAAATCTGCAACTCGCGACATCGCAAGCGAATTGGGGCAGTATTGTGCTATAAGAGACATTCATCTGTGTTTCAGTGGGACCTGTGGTAGTATTCGAAGAAACCATTACGTCTGTGGACAACGAGATCACCATTGCGGACCATTTGCGTCCTATTCTGCTTGACATCTGCACGACGGTTGTGGAATCGTTCAGCGGGATAACTAACCGCGTCAAAAGGCCAGTATTGTGCTGCTGTGGTTTTAAGGGTATCGAATTGAACTGACGTTGATGTCTTGGCCACTAAATTTGCCTGATCAGAACCAGATGGAACACATCTGGAACGTCATCGGTTTCCATCTCACTACGAGAAACCACAGGCCCGTAAGTTAAGGGAACTGAGTGAACTGTTGTTAGATATGTAGTGCCATATATCTCCGAAAACCTACCAAGAACTTAACGAATCTATGCCAAACAGAATCGCGACAGTATTACGTTCCTGAGGTTGACCAACACGCTGTTAAGTGTGTGGTCATGATGCTTGCCTCATCGGTATAATTAACCCATTTTTGCTCACTTTAGAAAATGTGTAGAAGTTGATTCATTCAGGAAATACAATTTAAGTAGCTATCAATGAGACAGAAAGTAATTTTCTCCACCACGCAGCAAATACCAGTATTTCACTATGTAATTAAAGGTCAGTTTTTTTTTTCTTTTAAATAAGGCAAAATATCTCAAATTGTCTTAAGAAACACGTGTTAAGGTTATAAAATATCTTACGAAGCTATTACATTCTCCCTAAGTTCCAACAAGAGCCTCGAAACTCTGATATAAAGTACGCGTCATTGGTAAATTCTGTACAGTTAGTCAATCAATAGGTTTGTTTATAAATAACTCATCTGCTAGCAGTAACGATTGTATTTATTTTATTTTTCACACGACGCGTTTCGGGAAATGATTCCTATTTTCAAGTGCGTTTTTTGTGTTTGTTATGCCATTTCTATGTGATGTTGTTGAGGTGTGAGAGTGTGCTTCATTCCGTTGACTTTACTGCAATATGTACGAAAACACGCGATTTTTAGTTGGTTGTCTATCTTTTTGTGAAGTTAGTGGTAAAATTTAGAAGAATTTATACTTGCCGTTGCCTTATGGTCCATCTGTGCAGAGTCTCACACACATTAAACACAATACACAACTTGTTGTACACTTTTAAAAATCGAAAACATTTTACATAAACAAAACAGTTAGAAAGTTGTCCCTACAAGTAGTCAACAGAGATGACAGTATAGGTCTTCTACAGAGTATGGTTTGCTTTTGTACAGAGGTTATTTACCTTAACAATTTGATCCTAATTTACTTATATCGATTTTACAGTTGTGCTTATTTCTATGTGTTACTATTTAAGTATACTATCGAAACATCTGCAGAAATTCTCTGATTCACTTTCAAGATTTTCGTTTAATATATTATCTTCATATTTTCTGTAATGTGAATATATCTCTACTTCTTTTAGCAAATCCATTTTATGTCCTTTATTTAGTCGGTGGAGTACTTTGACATTTTGCTCTGTTTTTCCAAATGGGTGTCGTGTATTATGCATATGTGTTGCTATGGCTGATGTAGTGTGTGTGTTATGTGCTCTGTGCGCCTGGTTTTGAAATTTTCGGGCTGTTTGTCCTAGGTAGAGCATGGAACATTCCTGGCATGTTATCTTGTACACTCCTGGAAATGGAAAAAAGAACACATTGACACCGGTGTGTCAGACCCACCATACTTGCTCCGGACACTGCGAGAGGGCTGTACAAGCAATGATCACACGCACGGCACAGCGGACACACCAGGAACCGCGGTGTTGGCCGTCGAATGGCGCTAGCTGCGCAGCATTTGTGCACCGCCGCCGTCAGTGTCAGCCAGTTTGCCGTGGCATACGGAGCTCCATCGCAGTCTTTAATACTGGTAGCATGCGCGACAGCATGGACGTGAACCGTATGTGCAGTTGACGGACTTTGAGCGAGGGCGTATAGTGGGCATGCGGGAGGCCGGGTGGACGTACCGCCGAATTGCTCAACACGTGGGGCGTGAGGTCTCCACAGTACATCGATGTTGTCGCCAGTGGTCGGCGGAAGGTGCACGTACCCGTCGACCTGGGACCGGACCGCAGTGACGCACGGATGCACGCCAAGACCGTAGGATCCTACGTAGTGCCGTAGGGGACTGCACCGCCACTTCCCAGCAAATTAGGGACACTGTTGCTCCTGCGGTATCGGCGAGGACCATTCGCAACCGTCTCCATGAAGCTGGGCTACGGTCCCGCACACCGTTAGGCCGTCTTCCGCTCACGCCCCAACATCGTGCAGCCCGCCTCCAGTGGTGTCGCGACAGGCGTGAATGGAGGGACGAATGGAAACGTGTCGTCTTCAGCGATGAGAGTCGCTTCTGCCTTGGTGCCAATGATGGTCGTATGCGTGTTTGGCGCCGTGCAGATGAGCGCCACAATCAGGACTGCATACGACCGAGGCACACAGGGCCAACACCTGGCATCATGGTGTGGGGAGCGATCTCCTACACTGGCCGTACACCTCTGGTGATCGTCGAGGGGACACTGAATAGTGCACGGTACAGCCAAACCGTCATCGAACCCATCGTTCTACCTTTCGTAGACCGGCAAGGGAACTTGCTGTTCCAACAGGACAATGCACGTCCGCATGTATCCCGTGCCACCCAACGTGCTCTAGAAGGTGTAAGTCAACTACCCTGGCCAGCAAGATCTCCGGATCTGTCCCCCATTGAGGATGTTTGGGACTGGATGAAGCGTCGTCTCACGCGGTCTGCACGTCCAGCACAAACGCTGGTCCAACTCAGGCGCCAGGTGGAAATGGCATGGCAAGCCGTTCCACAGGACTACATCCAGCATCTCTACGATCGTCTCCATTGGAGAATAGCAGCCTGCATTGCTGCGAAAGGTGGATATACACTGTACTAGTGCCGACATTGTGCTTGCTCTGTTGCCTGTGTCTATGTGCCTGTGGTTCTGTCAGTGTGATCATGTGATGTATCTGACCCCAGGAATGTGTCAATAAAGTTTCACCTTCCTGGGGCAATGAATTCACGGTGTTCTTATATCAATTTCCAGGAGTGTATATTCCAGAGTCTGAGTGTGGATCACGCTTAACTTCGATGATCTGACGGGAACCGGTGTCACCACTGAGGCAAGGCCGACAGCTAACAAGAAATAAACACAGTGAAAAAAATTGCAGTTACCAATGGTTACAATGCTTGCATGGTTGACACAATCCTGAACAAAGTGAAGAAAAACCCAGGTACAAACTACACCACAGAAGAAAAAGAAAAAAAAACAAATGTATAAGTAGTATCCCCCCCCCCCATGAACCATGGACCTTGCCGTTGGTGGGGAGGCTTGCGTGCCTCAGCGATACAGATGGCCGTACCGTAGGTGCAACCACAACGGAGGGGTATCTGTTGAGAGGCCAGACAAACGTGTGGTTCCTGAAGAGGGGCAGCAGCCTTTTCAGTAGTTGCAGGGGCAACAGTCTGGATGATTGACTGATCTGGCCTTGCAACATTAACCAAAACGGCGTTGCTGTGCTGGTACTGCGAACGGCTGAAAGCAAGGGGAAACTACTGCCGTAATTTTTCCCGAGGACATGCAGCTTTACTGTATGATTAAATGATGATGGCATCCTCTTGGGTAAAATATTCCGGAGGTAAAATAGTCCCCCATTCGGATCTCCGGGCGGGGACTACTCAGGAGGATGTCGTTATCAGGAGAAAGAAAACTGGCGTTCTACGGATCGGAGCGTGGAATGTCAGATCCCTTAATCGGGCAGGTAGGTTAGAAAATTTAAAAAGGGAAATGGATAGGTTAATGTTAGATATAGTGGGAATTAGTGAAGTTCGGTGGCAGGAGGAACAAGACTTCTGGTCAGGTGATTACAGGGTTATAAACACAAAATCAAATAGGGGTAATGCAGGAGTAGGTTTAATAATGAATAGGAAAATAGGAATGCGGGTAAGCTACTACAAACAGCATAGTGAACGCATTATTGTGGCCAAGATAGATACGAAGCCCACACCTACTACAGTAGTACAAGTTTATATGCCAACTAGCTCTGCAGATGATGAAGAAATTGAAGAAATGTACGATGAAATAAAAGAAATTATTCAGATAGTGAAGGGAGACGAAAATTTAATAGTAATGGGTGACTGGAATTCGAGTGTAGGAAAAGGGAGAGAAGGAAACATAGTAGGTGAATATGGATTGGGGCTAAGAAATGAAAGAGGAAGCCGCCTAGTAGAATTTTGTACAGAGCACAACTTAGTCATAGGTAACACTTGGTTTAAGAATCATGAAAGAAGGTTGTATACGTGGAAGAACCCTGGAGATACTAAAAGGTATCAGATAGATTATATAATGGTAAGACAGAGATTTAGGAACCAGGTTTTAAGTTGTAAGACATTTCCAGGGGCAGATGTGGACTCTGACCACAATCTATTGGTTATGACCTGTAGATTAAAACTGAAGAAAATGCAAAAAGGTGGGAATTTAAGGAGATGGGACCTGGATAAACTGACTAAACCAGAGGTTGCACAGAGTTTCAGGGAGAGCATAAGGGAACAATTGACAGGAATAGGGGAAAGAAATACAGTAGAAGAAGAATGGGTAGCTCTGAGGGATGAAGTAGTGAGGGCAGCAGAGGATAAAGTAGGTAAAAAGACGAGGGCTGCTAGAAATCCTTGGGTGACAGAAGAAATATTGAATTTAATTGATGAAAGGAGAAAATATAAAAATGCAGTAAATGAAGCAGGCAAAAAGGAATACAAACGTCTCAAAAATGTGATCGACAGGAAGTGCAAAATGGCTAAACAGGGATGGCTAGAGGACAAATGTAAGGATGTAGAGGCTTATCTCACTAGGGGTAAGATAGATACTGCCTACAGGAAAATTAAAGAGACCTTTGGAGAAAAGGGGACCACTTGTATGAATATTAAGAGCTCAGATGGAAACCCAGTTCTAACCAAAGAAGGGAAAGCAGAAAGGTGGAAGGAGTATATAGAGGGTCTATACAAGGGCGATGTACTTGAGGACAATATTATGGAAATGGAAGAGGATGTAGATGAAGACGAAATGGGAGATAAGATACTGCGTGAAGAGTTTGACAGAGCACTGAAAGACCTGAGTCGAAACAAGGCCCCCGGAGTAGACAACATTCCATTAGAACTACTGACGGCCTTGGGAGAGCCAGTCCTGACAAAACTCTACCAGCTGGTGAGCAAGATGTATGAGACAGGCGAAATACCCTCAGACTTCAAGAAGAATATAATAATTCCAATCCCAAAGAAAGCAGGTGCTGACAGATGTGAAAATTACCGAACTATCAGTTTAATAAGTCACAGCTGCAAAATACTAACGCGAATTCTTTACAGACGAATGGAAAAACTGGTAGATGCAGACCTCGGGGAGGATCAGTTTGGATTCCGTCGAAATGTTGGAACACGTGAGGCAATACTGACCTTACGAGTTATCTTAGAAGCTAGATTAAGAAAAGGCAAACCTACGTTCCTAGCATTTGTAGACTTATAGAAAGCTTTTGACAATGTTGACTGGAATACTCTTTTTCAAATTCTAAAGGTGGCAGGGGTAAAATACAGGGAGCGAAAGGCTATTTACAATTTGTACAGAAACCAGATGGCAGTCATAAGAGTCGAGGGGCATGAAAGGGAAGCAGTGGTTGGGAAAGGAGTAAGACAGGGTTGTAGCCTCTCCCCGATGTTATTCAATCTGTATATTGAGCAAGCAGTAAAGGAAACAAAAGAAAAATTTGGAGTAGGTATTAAAATTCATGGAGACGAAGTAAAAACTTTGAGGTTCGCCGATGACATTGTAATTCTGTCAGAGACGGCAAAGGACTTGGAAGAGCAGTTGAACGGAATGGACAGTGTCTTGAAAGGAGGATATAAGATGAACATCAACAAAAGCAAAACGAGGATAATGGAATGTAGTCCAATTAAATCGGGTGATGCTGAGGGAATTAGATTAGGAAATGAGACACTTACAGTAGTAAAGGAGTTTTGCTATCTAGGAAGTAAAATAACTGAAGATGGTCGAAGTAGAGAGGATATAAAATGTAGACTGGCAATGGCAAGGAAAGCGTTTCTGAAGAAGAGAAATTTGTTAACATCGAATATAGATTTAAGTGTCAGGAAGTCATTTCTGAAAATATTTGTTTGGAGTGTAGCCATGTATGGAAGTGAAACATGGACGATAACTAGTTTGGACAAGAAGAGAATAGAAGCTTTCGAAATGTGGTGCTACAGAAGAATACTGAAGATAAGGTGGATAGATCACGTAACTAATGAGGAAGTATTGAATAGGATTGGGGAGAAGAGAAGTTTGTGGCACAACTTGACTAGAAGAAGGGATCGGTTGGTAGGACATGTTTTGAGGCATCAAGGGATCACAAATTTAGTATTGGAGGGCAGTGTGGAGGGTAAAAATCGTAGAGGGAGACCGAGAGATGAGTACACTAAGTAGATTCAGAAGGATGTAGGTTGCAGTAGGTACTGGGAGATGAAGAAGCTTGCACAGGATAGAGTAGCATGGAGAGCTGCATCAAACCAGTCTCAGGACTGAAGACCACAACAACAAACAAATAGTATCCCATATGTTGCCAATGCATCACAGAAGATTGCAAATATTTTCAAAAATCACAAAGTAAAAACTGGATATTCTACACGTAATAATTACGACAAAAACTAGTAGAAAATATAAAGTGTAAGCATGATCCATAGTTTTTCTCGACATAAACCACAGATTGGTAGATGTCCTCACTTGGTGCAGTGAGGATGCTCAGTTTTTTAAATAACTCTTTATAATGAGCGTGACCACTATTTCTAGTAATTATTTTGTACCTTCGATCCACAGAAAAGACTCCAATAGCTAAGAGTTGAGATTATTCTCCAAGTAAGAATGAAGCCATTCATTCACTGTTCCTCTGATACCTATCGCTTCTAGGTTGCTCGATAGTGCCTTATGCTCCACAGTGCCTTTTGTGAACTCTGCAATGATCAATATTGTACTTTTCCTATTTACGAAACCACTCTATACTTCGTTAAAGAGGTTGTCTACACTTATGCAACTTATCAGGTTTTCTTCGGTGATTGCTTCAGTTTGGAATGAAGACAGCCTTGTAACTGGCCCCTAGCTTTCAGTGTTTCCCTCATTACGTTTCGTTAGTGAAGGCACCACTCGTGGTTGCCTTACATACTTTGAGGAAACACCAGTTAAAGGACTCTTTTTTCACGTTTGTTAATGGGTCTTGTGTGCTATCTGTGTACGCTTTTAGAACAGAGACAGGTGTCTCATTTATGCCTTCTGATTTCTTATTGTTTGATTGTTGTACTACCTTCCTAATATTAGGCTCTGTTGTGGAAAGCAACATCATTGTGCTTGCTGTGTAGTCATTTTGTGAGTGCTACATGTGTTTTACGAAGGTTCCCAAACCACAATGATTTCATTTCCCGTATAATGCGGGAAATGAAATCATTGTTAGTTTGAACGGAGCAGGACTTTGATTGGCGTGGTCATATTGAAAGTGGTGTAGCTGACTTTCCTCTGACTTTTGCATTGATTCACCGGGCCACATATAGGTACACCTACAGTTTATCATTAAGAACGAAGCTCAAAATGAACGTATTACAATGATTTTCCTCTTTTACCCAGCCACATATAGGAAGACCTACATTTTAACATTAATTCCTATACTCCAAATTAACATATTACAATGACTTTCCTCTGACTTTTTAATTGATTTACTCAACCACATATAGGGAGACCTACAGTTTATCATTAACTCCGAAACTCAAAATGTACGTATTACAATGATACACAAATTGGAGACCAGTACCACTTTTGTGAGCTCTGCAATGACCAGTATTCTACTTTTCCTATTTCAGAAACCAAACTATGCTTCGTTAAAGAGGTTGTGTACACTTATGCAACCTACCAGTTTTTCTTCGGTGAATGCCTTACTCTCAGACAATGAAGCTGAAGACAGGCACTGTGAAACCTGCAAAACTGCAGGCCTACAAAAGGATTTTCTTAATTCATAAGACACATACTTTTTCTAGGGCACTGGCAAATCAAACCTCGCATGAAATGCATATGGAAAGCAATGTAGAAGCTAAATTCTACAAACTGTTTAATTTAATTTTTGACGAAACATTTCCAAAAATAGCTATTTCTACTGCAGCAGCTAAGGAAAATAGACAGGTAACTGCGGGTATTAGGAAGTCCCAATTTCTCAGTTCTTTGGAAACGCACTGCCCTAAGCCACAGTTCCTTGAGTACTATCAAAGGTACTGCTCGCTTAAAAAAAAATGTCGTGAAACCTTCAGTTTAGCACATGCCGTCGACGCAGCTACGTCAGTCAATGTTTCAGTGGAGATACCTGCACATGTCGCTGTAATCTCCTGGCGAAGTTCCTCGAGCGTGCGCGACTTACGTCGAGGGACATTATCTTTCACAGTTACCCACAAGTAAAAGTCCATGGGTGTTAGATCTGGTGACCGTGGAGGGAACTCAATGGGCCTTCTTCATCCAATCCAATGTCCCGGAAAATTGTCATCCAGGAAAGCTCGTACGGCTAGGTGGCGCCCTGTTGCTAGAAGACCTCTTCATCAGCTCCATAAAGTGCACGTATACCTGGAAAAATTAATGTGCGTAACATTTCCAGGTACAGTTCTCCAGCGCGAGTAGCAACAAAGAAAAAGGGTCCTACTAAGCCCCTAGATGGTAGTCCACACCCCACGTGGAACCCTGTTAGATTGACCGCATTATCCATATAAACATGCGGATTTTTCGGTGCCCGGTACATACTGTTATGACGATACACGGTTCCATTAAGTTTAAATTGTGTCTCGTCACTCCACACTATCTTCGTCACAACGTCACCAGTTACTATTCGCTGATACCTTTCGCAAAATTGTATTCGGCGATCAGGGTCGTCATCATTAATAGCGTACAGTAAACACGGTATGCAAACTTTCCACTTTGCAGTTTTCAGAATTCTTTGTACACTTGTACTGCTAACCCGTGCTTCACGTGCACATTGCGTAGAAGAATTCTGCGGAGATTTAACAAACGTTTCCAACACGAGAGCCGACGTAGCAGGATAAGTAGCTGTACGCTGTCTTCCTAATCTTCATTTGTGAATATCACAATTCGTTCGATGCAATTCAGACTTGTCAATGATGCGTTTAATTGTTAGGCGGGTTGGCAGCTCTGTTTCAAACTTCCACCTGCACTGACATTGCACTTCAGTGGTATTATCAAACTTGAATAGCCACTTCACAATGTACACTACTGGCCACTAGAATTGCTACACCACGAAGATAACGTGCTACAGACGCGAAATTTAACAGACACGAAGAAGATGCTGTGATATGCAAATGATTAGCTTTTTTGAGTATACACACAAGTTTGTCACTGGTGGCGACACCTACAACGTACTGACATGAGGAAAGTTTCCATACACAAGTTCTCATACACAAAGAGCAATTGACCGGCGTTGCCTGGGGAAATGTTGTTGTGATGCCTCGTGTAAGGAGGAGAAATGCGTACCATCACGTTTCCAACTTTGATAAAGGTCGGATTGTAGCCTAACGCGATTGCGGTTTATCGTATCGCGACATTGCTGCTCGCGTTAGTCGAGATCCAATGACCGTTAGCAGAATATGGAATCGGTGGGTTCAGGAGGGTAATACGGAACGCCGTGCTGGATCCCAACGGCCTCGCATCACTAGCAGTCGAGATGACAGGCATCTTATCCGTATGGCTGTAACGGCTCGTGCAGCCACGTCTCGATCCTTGTGTCAACAAATGAGGACGTTTGCAAGACAACAACTATCTGCATGAACAGTTCGACGACGTTAGCAGCAACATGGACTATCAGCTTCGAGACCATGGCTGCGGTTACCCTTGACGCTGCATCACAGACAGGAGCGCCTGCGATGGTATTCTCAACGACGAACCTGGGTGCACGAATGGCAAAACGTCATTTTGCCGGATGAATCGTCATCGCCATACTGGCGTATCACCCGGCGTGATGGTATGGGGTGCCACTGGTTACACGTCTCGGTCACCTCTTGTTCGCATTGACGGCACTTTGAACAGTGGACGTTACATTTCAGATGTGCTACGACCCGTGGGTCTGCCCTTCATTTGATCCCTGATAAACCCTACATTTCAGCAGGATAATGCACGACCGCATGTAGCATGTCCTGTACGGGCCTTTCTGGATACAGAAAATGTTCGACTCTTGCCCTGGCCAGAGATTTCTCCAGATCTCTCACCAATTGAAAACGTCTGCTCAATCGTGGCCTAGCAACTGGCTCGTCACAATACGCCATCACTACTCTTGATGAACTGTGGTACAGTGTTAAAGCTGCATGGGCAGTTGTACCGGTACACGCCATCGAAGCTCTGTTTCACTCAATGCCCAGGCGTATCAAAGCCGTCATTATGGCCAGAGGTGGTTGTTCTGGGTACTGATTTCTCAGGATCTATGTACCCAAATTGCGTGAAAATGTAATCACATGTCAGTTCTAGTATAATACACTCCTGGAAATTGAAATAAGAACACCGTGAAGGGGAAACTTTATTGACACATTCCTGGGGTCAGATACATCACATGATCACACTGACAGAACCACAGGCACATAGACACAGGCAACAGAGCATGCACAATGTCGGCACTAGTACAGTGTATATCCACCTTTCGCAGCAATGCAGGCTGCTGTTCTCCCATGGAGACGATCGTAGAGATGCTGGATGTAGTCCTGTGGAACGGCTTGCCATGCCATTTCCACCTGGCGCCTCAGTTGGACCAGCGTTTGTGCTGGACGTGCAGACCGCGTGAGACGACGCTTCATCCAGTCCCAAACATGCTCAATGGGGGACAGATCCGGAGATCTTGCTGGCCAGGGTAGTTGACTTACACCTTCTAGAGCACGTTGGGTGGCACGGGATACATGCGGACGTGCATTGTCCTGTTGGAACAGCAAGCTCCCTTGCCGGTCTAGGAATGGTAGAACGATGGGTTCGATGACGGTTTGGATGTACCGTACACTATTCAGTGTCCCCTCGACGATCACCAGAGGTGTACGGCCAGTGTAGGAGATCGCTCCCCACACCATGATGCCGGGTGTTGGCCCTGTGTGCCTCGGTCGGATGCAGTCCTGATTGTGGCGCTCACCTGCACGGCGCCAAACACGCATACGACCATCATTGGCACCAAGGCAGAAGCGACTCTCATCGCTGAAGACGACACGTCTCCATTCGTCCCTCCATTCACGCCTGTCGAGACACCACTGGAGGCGGTCTGCACGATGTTGGGGCGTGAGCGGAAGACGGCCTAACGGTGTGCGGGACCGTAGCCCAGCTTCATGGAGACGGTTGCGAATGGTCCTCGCCGATACCCCAGGAGCAACAGTGTCCCTAATTGTCTGGGATGTGGCGGTGCAGTCCCCTACGGCACTGTGTAGGATCCTACGGTCTTGGCGTGCATCCGTGCGTCGCTGTGGTCCGGTCCCAGGTCGACGGGCACGTGCACCTTCCGCCGACCACTGGCGACAACATCGATGTACTGTGGAGACCTCACGCCCCACGTGTTGAGCAATTCGGCGGTACGTCCACGCTGTCGCGGCATGCTACCAGTGTTAAAGACTGCGATGGAGCTCCGTATGCCACGGCAAACTGGCTGACACTGACGGCGGCGGTGCACAAATGCTGCGCAGCTAGCGCCATTCGACGGCCAACACAGCGGTTCCTGGTGTGTCCGCTGTGCCATGCGTGTGATCATTGCTTGCACAGCCCTCTCGCCTTGTCCGGAGCAAGTATGGTGGGTCTGACACACCGGTGTCAATGTGTTCTTTTTTCCATTTCCAGGAGTGTATATGTATATCCAATGAATACCCGTTTATCATCTGCCATTCTTCTTGGTGTAGCAATTTTAATGGCCAGTAGTGTATTTTCGCTGCTCGAGTGTCAAGCGTGCTCCAACCATCTTGTTTTCTCAATACTGAGATGAAAGTACTAACATCTGTCGAGTCGAAGACCATACTACAACACACTCGTAACTAAAATTGAACGACAATATCGTTATCTCGATAGAGCCTGACAAAAAGTGTATACATTTTTCTGGCGGACTCTGTTCTTGCTGCAATTCACCATCTCTGCATCAGTGCTCTGTAATGCATACTATCATGCTGCAATTCAACTTCAGTTTGGTGCAATTTATTTTTGATGGACTGCATGTTTTGATGAATAGTAGATAATTCTGAGCCAATTTCTGTGTTGCCTGTGCACTCCAGCGTGGTATATTCTATTTTCCGCATTCAGGGTGTAGAAGAATTTAAAAAAGGCGTAATTCTCCTAATCATGATAACGGGTATTTGACCTTGTGTAGTTCCACACCCACACACTATACTCTCGGTGATCGACTCCACTAACCTCCCTTTCCTAAACCATTTGAGGTGCAGACCGTACCTAATGTAGCCCTATCTCTGAATAGTGCCGAATGGCACCAGTACAATGTGCGCCTGGCCTGTAGTCATCTGCACCATGTCCAGCTCCGTAGTGACACTCTTATAGCACTGCTCAAGACGAGGCCGATCATGCCTCCAAAACAATTAGGGAAGGTATCTTCCTCAAGTTATCACATTTGTTGTGTGTCCCGTCCCTGTCCAAGCTGTTTCCCGCCCCAGCCATTATTACTACCAGATCATCTTTTGTGAAAGTCTTACATGAAGCTCCTAAACTCTCGATCACCTAACCCAGTCCAGCACACTGCTTGGAAATGCTGATGAACTGATGCTCCTCCCCTAATTTCTCCTGTAATTGAGTGACCACACCTCTGCAATGACTGCTAACGTAGCACTACTCTCTTCTTCCTAACATTAATGTTATTCCTAACCTTCCTAATCACGGGAAAAGTCTGCTGCGTGTAACCCACTCCTACATCATCTTGAGGCTCCTCTCCCATCAATTCATGCAGCTGAAACCTGTTGCTGCAGCCACTACAAAGTTGTCAGAATACGTCCTTCTACTAGCCCTCCTACAAACTCCCAGTCTCCAACCAGCCCCTCCCTCACCGCTACTTTCCCTCATCCTCAACAGCCCCCTCCTGGCTTTGGCTTTGGACCCTACTATGCCTGAAGGGCACAGACCCTACCTTTCTGCTCATCTGTTAATCTACTTCTGATACATATTTTCCAATTTCTGAAGAGGGCCACAGCGCTCCACCCAGAGACCTCCCCACTACATTGTCAAAAGAAACCATTTATTACAGCTCCCAAAATGCATCCACTACTCAGTTTCCTATGAGAGCTACTATAGATTCCACTCATGATAAAACAATATTTATATGAACCAAAAATGCTTAAACATGAAAAAATAAAGAAATATTATGAATTGTAATAAGTTTACTCTAGTAAAAAAGGAATAAAACTACCGCTACTGAGTTAAATTCGTTATTACCGCAAGTTCAGTAACTTCAGATGAAAATTTATTCTAAATGATCAGACGAATGTAAACAAACGTTTGTCACAAACAACTGGAGACATTTCCGAAACCTAACACAGAAGTTGAAAATCTTCCATTGTGTGACAGGAAAAAAGACACTAATGCGGCTATTCATAGCTAAATGTATTTTAAAAATACGCTCGTATGTACACAGTTCGTTACAAACGTTGATTTTCGTCTGTAAACAAAAGTCAGATCTATAAAACGATTTCGGAAATTCAATGTTCAGGCAAACCCACAATAAACACACACTAAATATACTGCAAAAAGTATTTAAAATGAAAAAAACAGAAAAGAGCAACAATACAATCAAAAAATACGATTAATACTTATGTTTTGATGAGTACCGTAATCAGGCTCATTTGACCTCTTGAACGTCTTGTTGTTTTGAGTTTACGGCAATCATTAACATCTTTATGAAATTTGAGGGTATAAGGAATATTAGCGCATTCTGAAGCTCATTAATACTTTCGTTCAACTCTAAGAGAATAAACCAATAAATCATAGCGTTTCCTGGTGTCTCTGGTTATATTGGTATTGTCACTACAATAATTTTGTAGCTGTCTAGCACACTGAAATATATTCTTCACCCAACAGAGCAAAACGTTTAAAAAGTCGAAGTGCCCATAGTCAGCTGCCCGTCGCTTACATCATATCATTAAGAGTCACGACTGTTGTCAAAATATGAGAAAAATATTCAGCTACAGCTTGATGTCTTACATTAGAAGTATCCATCCGCATCGTAACCACAATCCAGATGTGATGTAAGTGCCGTTAATTGAGAATGAGAGCTTTGACAGCGTTGTTATCATTCAGAGAGTAACAACTGCTAACTCGCGTCCTGAAAATGGAATAAATTATAATTTTATGGAATAAAATGGATGGAGTAATGAAAAGGAAGGTGAACTATGCAAACACATTCCCTTAATAATACACGGCGTTCAGAGGTTGTTCGAAAAGTTTGTATGTGTTGTTGGGTAGTTGTGCTCAGAAATAATTGTTAAGAAAACATTTCGATACTGTGGTATTGTCCAGAGATCGCGGTGCCACGCCAAAGTAAGCAACGCGAATCGATATCACAGACATGAGCGAGGGCTCGCTGCAATTAATAAAAAACAATGGAAGGCACTCCAGAAGAAGACGTCTCCCCATAAGCATAGCAGTGCCCTAACGCTGAGGTCAAAATAACGTCGAGCATGCAAGCAAGAGCTCTGTCTAGTTCGAGACCTCAACTACAGCAGTCAACATAGTGTAGGACCAACGAGTAGTTAAAGTTTCAGATGAATGGGCACTGTCGTAAATGTTGCATTTGTACTGCAAGAGAACAGTTTGTCAATAATTGCATCAAGTGATACCGTGCTAGTCAGTGACAGCTGTAAATTATACAACAGTCTTGTGGCAAAGAAGTGTATCTAAGTTAATACAATCTTTCATACATTTATATAATAAAGCGAAGTAATATTTCTTGTAGCCGGCCGCGGTGGTCTCGCGGTTCTAGGCGCGCAGTCCGGAACCGTGCGACTGCTACGGTCGCAGGTTCGAATCCTGCCTCGGGCATGGATGTGTGTGATGTCATTAGGTTAGTTAGGTTTAAGTAGTTCTAAGTTCTAGGGGACTGATGACCACAGCAGTTGAGTCCCATAGTGCTCAGAGCCATTTAATATTTCTTGTATGATGGGCCTTCTTCCAGAGCAATCAAAGAACCCACACCTGTGGTCGGACGATTGTAGTGTCACCTGGTCACAACAGGTACTTTGCGCGCTAGAGAAGGTATCGCTAAACATGTTCTTGATTTGATTAACTAAAACCGAATAATACAATAGTTGGACGTGGGACGGTAGTAGGGATTAACCCTAGCAAAAGCTGAGTAGTCTCGTGCGCCATCATCTGTGCTATGAGAAAAAGTGACACTGCTCTTATCTGACTGGTCGCTTGAATTTCAGTGTGAAAGGACTGATGGGCCAACTTCGATGCTTCCGCAACGCCCTTACAATCTTTACAGACTTTTTCTGACCACCTTGTATAGTTGCTATAAGAAAATTCGGTACTTAATTTATTCTTTACTGGAGTGGACAGTTACATCCGTTATTTAGGTGTTCCCAGCAAAGACATTTATTCGCATAAGAATATCGTGCCTGTAACAGGTAACACAGTCCACATTATCAGATAATGTATCGTCAGGCTCTGGACGGAATGTCGCACGCAAAACACATAATTCTTATCATTCAGAGTAACGTAGAATTTAAAATTAACGTCTCATCGTTATCAATGTTAACAGAGATGGAGTACTGGCTTATTTGGAGAATCACGTAGGTAGCAATCGAATCTCAAATTCTCGAAAGAGATATCTAAGCATTCCTCTGAAGTAATTTAAAGAAACTATTGAAAACTTGAACGAAGAAGACCAGTTGGGATTTGAACTCGGCTGTACTGCCTTACGAACTACGCTACTTTACTCACTTCCGCTATTAGGAAGGTATTGTGCAATGAGTGTCCGCTAATAAATATATAAACTTAAAGTACTACATATAGATGTGCTGTGGTTACTGGACAACGTTTCGATGTTGATCAGCCAAGCAGTCCATTACGTTACAAATAATGTACCAAATTAAATTGTAAAACGGTAGAATGAGGCTAAATATTTTATTATAGCGTGCGAGGTTTGATGTAAAACGAGGAGTACACCGGGAAAGTACTAAAGGTCTTTTTCGAATAGTAAAGTGCTCACAAAGTAGTTCAGAGTTCGGCGATGTTCCAGTTCTTTTTAATTTCTTCAAATCTCACATCAACCATAATAGCACACGTCGATAACAAACGCTAACAACCCCTAACACAATGGCTTTTACCCACAGGCTACAAGTTGTTTTCTTAATGGTTGAATAAATGATCACTATCTTTGTAGTGGTGGGAAAGATATACTGGTCCAACCTCTGTCAACGCGAGATCGTGCGCTGAAGACCAGGAATGATCACAAATGTTTGTGCGGTGTCTGGGAAAGTGAGGACATACGACAGAAAGGCAGAATGGAGGCGTATTCGGGAGGAAGGTTACTCAAATCCCTGTCGCAACACACACAGTTAGGTGTTCCGCGATTTGCCTAAATCACTTAAGGTGAATGTCGGGATGGTTCATTCAAAAGTGCACAGCCGATTTCCTTCCCCATCCTTTCCCAGTCCGAGCTTGTGCTCCGTCGCTAATGCCCTCGTCGTCGACAGGACATTATAACCATAACTCTTATCCTTTCCGTGTTTCTATACTGTGCACATATAACTATAACACTGTAACATTATTGACACATTTAGCTCCGGAAAGATCAGGAGCTCTTCCTCCGCGTTCCAATATGTTCCAGGAATTCCTACAAAATTTATAACACTTGTTGAGTTCTAATGAGTGACAAGGGAAATAGTGTCGATAGCAGCGACTAGGTAATATTTAGATGAGAAAATATGTATTCTTCTTTGTATAATACAACAGATACTCTACAAAAGAAAGTACGCTTATTCGAGTGGAGTACCAGATGTGGAATATTATTTTGGACCTAATTTACAATTCTCTCGCTTTAAACTAGTCACGTTTAACTTGTAAGATATGATTCATACATACCTAAGCTGAATGCTATTGTATGAGTACATAAGTGAGTGCGGCCCCTGTTTCCAGAATAGGTTGTAGTTCAGGGAATAATACGCGAATTTTTCGAAGAAAGAATAGACGGCTGTAGGATTCGTGTCCTAAATTTTATAAGGTAGTCGGCGGCTGGTTTTTACAGCGGGCATGTGTAGCCGAAGGAACACGGGCCATTTATAAGGAGGTGGAGCTATTGGCAAGCAGCGCTTCCTGGCAGTGGGTGCTTAACGTCGAGCGGTCGTTTTTTTGTTATTGTTTACGGCGGAGGCCCGGCAGACAATGCCGCGCTTCTTAATGACACTCCTCTGCTCCAATGGCAGTGATGACTTCACCGGCTGTCGCACGACAGCCGCTGTCCTTATCATTATCTCCGGCAGATCATTACGATTTAATTTAATAACGCACCCTTGGGGAGGCCTGGGGGCGTTTGGGTTTTAAGCTGATTACGGGAGTTTCACTTGTCATGTCCGACCCAACGCTCTCCAGTCTAGTTCTTCTGTCGCGTCAGTTATAAGGTAAACAGTATTTTCTTTACTGGGCCCAAGTACAGAAAATGCCAAGTACTATGTTAAGCAAAGGATGTGTAAAAGGCTGGGTCAGTCATTGTGGTAGTCTTTAGTGGGCAGCTCGAGTAACAGATAAGGCGTGATGGAAGTCTTTTTGTGAAACAGTTGGCGTCTCAGACTTCAGCAACGGTTATCTACAATCTAAGAGGTATGACTGGCACAGATATTAAAGTCATGTTTTAGCGTCCTGGGACACCATACCATGCGTTGACCAGGACGAAAATCTGCGAAGTTTGTTGTGTTCATAGGAGAACAAGCGTTAGAAGGCGAACATTATTTTGTAAGCTAACAGAGCGTATCCAAAGTGAAAAACGCTTGTAGAACACATTAATATAAAACTGCTCTGTTATAAGGTCACCGGGACCACAAGTCTGTCTACCGTTAATATCTTTTTCATTGCTCATCCTTCAACTCTTCCGTAAGTTCTTGACAGAATTGACTTCGGTATTAGGTGCTGAAGCCGTTCCATATGAGAATAGTTTGTAAAATGCTAAATGTGGTAAGTACTTGTCACTGGCAACGAGAATAAGCTCCTTAGATATTTGTAAAATTATAAAAATTGTGACCTTAAAATATTAAGATTCATTTTTATAACTCTTATGGTATCAAATACTGTCAATTATGACCGTTACGTCACCTAATATAGTAATAACGTTTCTTAACAGTCTTCCAAGAACGTTAAATTTTTGCCTTTACTGTCGAAGAACTCAGTATATAAGGATGTGCAGTAAGAAATGCAACACGTTTTTCTTTTCGGCCAGTTTCAGTTCCAAAAGTGCGGAGTTTGTTGTGGGACATCGTGGAATATTCCCTCTGCAGCTCCTATAGTTGCAAGAAGTTGCGTTAGGTGGCGGCGCCATATGTAGCCTGCAAAATGGCGTCTGCAACGGGGGTGCCTTCCAAGCAGAGCTGGCATTGAGTTTCTTTCGGCGGAAAACCAGCGCGTCACAGAATTTCTACGGAGAATTGGAAGTGGATAAAAGCACGGTGAGTCGTTGGGCGAGGCGTCTGTCATAACAGCAAGACGGTCGCGCAGATCTCCCTCGTGTCCGCCGGCCGCACACAGATGTGACTCCTGAAATATTGGAACTTACGGATACTCTCTTTCGAGGTGGTAGGCGGATCGCTATGGAACACCTCGCTGCTTAACTAGACGTCTCTGCTGGTAGTGCTGACACACTCGTCCACGAGTTGGGGTAATCAAAGGTGTCTGCCCTCAGGGTTCCTCGCCGCCTAACAGAAGACAATAAAGAGCGACAGACCATATGTGCGGAAGTGCAGGCGCGCTACGAGGCTGATCGTTAGAATTTTTTGTGCATCATTGTCACAAGTGTTGGAACAGAGATTCATCACTTCGAACCGCCGCACCATCTATCCTCCGAAGACAAATTTCATAGCTGCACCCTCAGCCGGTAAAGGAGACGGTCCTCTGAGACTCTGAAGGTGTTATTCTGTTTGATGTTCTTCCTCATGGTGCAACGATGAACTCTGAAGTGTACTGTGCTACCCTAAGGAAACTGAATTAACGACTTCAGCGAGTTCGTTACCACAAAAATGCAAATGAACTTCTCCTTCTCCACAACAACGCAACGCCTCTCACAGATTTGTGCACTAGAGAGGAGCTCGCAAAACTTCATTGGACGTTCTGCATCTGCCCCACAGCCCGGATCACACACCTTCCTCCCAAAGGAGGAGGCACTCCGTGGGAAGAAGTACGTGGATGATGGGGATATTATTGATGCAGTAAGACGTTGGCTCTGAAGTCTGCTAGTAGAGTGGCACCATGCGGGCACAAACGTCTACATCTACATTTACGTGATTACTCTGCTTTTCACAATAAAGTGCCTAGCAGAGGGTTCAATGAACCACCTTCAAGCTGTATCTCTACCGTTCCACTCTCGAACGGTACGCGGGAAAAACGTGCACTTAAATTTTTCTGTGCGAGCCCTGATTTCTCTAATTTATCGTGATGATGATTTATCTCTATGTAGGAGGGTGCCAACAGAATGTTTTCGCAATCGGAGGAGAAAACTGGTGATCGAAATTTCATGAGAAGATCCCGTCGCAACCTAAAACGCCTTTGTTTTAATGTTTGCCGCTCCAATTCATGTATCATGTCTGTGTCACTATCTCCCCTATTTCGTGTTAATACAAACCGAGCTGCCCTTCTTTGTACTTCTTCGATGTCATCCGTCAGTCCCACCTGATGCGGATAGCACACCACACAGCAATACTCCAGAATAGGGCGGACAAGCGTGGTGCAAGCAGTCTCTTTAGTAGACCGGTTGCATCTTCTAAGTGTTCTGCCAATGAATCGCAATCTTTGCTCTACCCATAATGTTATCTATCTGACCGTTGCAATTTAGGTTATTTGTAATTGTAATCCCTAAGTATTTAGTTGAATTTATACGGCCTTCAGATTTGTGTGACTTATCGCGTAATCGAAATTTAGCTGATTTCTTTTAACACTCATGTGAATAACTTCGCACTTTTCTTTATTCGAGATCAATTGCCACTTTTCGCACCATTCAGATATCTTATCTAAATCATTTTGCAAATAGTTTTGATCATCTGATGACTTTACAAGACGATAACAATCTAAGACGCCTACTCAGTTTGTCTCCTATGTCGTTAATACAGATCAGGAACAATAGAGGGCGTATAACACTTCCTTGGGGAACGCCGGATATTACTTCTGTTTTACTCGATGACTTTCCGTCTATTACTACGAAACTGTGACCTTTCTGGCAGGAAATCACGAATCCAGTCGCACAACTAAGGCGATACTCCACAGGCACGCAGTTTGTGAGGAACGGTGTCGAAAGCCTTCTGGAAATGTAAAAATATGGAATAAATTTGACATCCCCTGTCGATAGCACTTATTACTTTAAGAGTATAAAGAGCTAGTTGTGTTTCACAAGAACGATGTTTTCTGAAACCATGCTGACTATGTGTCAATAAATCGTTTTCTTCGAGGTGCTTCATAATGTTCGAATACAGTATATGTTCCAAAACCCAACTGCAAATCGACGTCCTCCCAGTAATGCGAATTAAGTTCCACGCATTCAACGGAGTTATGTTGAAAAATAGAGGGTTTTCAGCCAGAAGAGTGGGGATAAATATGGTATATTGTAATCTCGAACAAAACCAACCTACTTTCAGAAATAGTGTTTTATTACTTATTGAACGTTTCTATATTAAGATAAGGAAAATACATTGTTTTTGTTAGATGCTTTTATATATCACTCGTGCATTTTTCCTGGACTTACTTCATTAATTGTTGTCATTTATTAACCATGAAGAACTGTCTATGTAAAATAATTTCCGATGTCAACATTGAAAGGCATCAGAAGAGAACTAGAGCAGTTAGAACTACGTCTTTTCCCCTGTGTCAAACTATCTGTGACGTGAAGCAGACTGCACTGTAAATGTAAAACTCTGTTTTTCGGCTAACTACTGGTAGCTTTCTTTCTCCTCAGTGGAACATATCGATGTGAACACACTGTTCAAATACGCCAGAAAACATGGAAACAGCAGTTCATCATAAAATCAGTGTCAACAAAAAACAAGGAAAATTATGATTTAACGTGCTTTCAACATCTTTAAAATCCTGTTTACTGTTCATCACCGACATCAAAATTCTGAGCGAATGATGAAATAAAGTTAAAGTTAGGAATTCCGTCGGCCGATGGAATGGACTTCTTGTAAAACAGACTAGGTACGTATATGACATTCATCTGAGCACATAACTGAGTTGTTTACATATTTTTTCCGAAATTGCTGAAACGAACGTTTCCTCTGATAACGGACGGGCCTGATTCCGCGCAATGCCGTAACGAATACACATTTCTATTTTTTTTTACTTTTCCTGTTTTAAGTAGGGAATGAAACATAAGACAAATACGAATACGTGCTGCATAAATAACGGAACGTATCATATTATATTCTTGTCGGGTCCGCAGCCGGATCATAGAGTCGTTTTGACACAATATTTCAGCAGCCCCTTTGGTCGCTATCTTAAGGTGAGAATATTGTTTCCTTAATCATATCGATTTCGGCGCCTCGAGTGTACTCATCTTCCTAGCACTGTGCTGTGTAAGTATGTTGCAGTAGAGGCAGATAATTACTAAAACCTCTGCATCTAATTATACTTGTCGCAGCCGTAATAAAACCAATTTACACATAGTGTATCCTTTTCAAGGGGACAATGTGTTACTTGTTTGGCTATATGATGATTTTCACATTGACATTATGCCAAAGTATTTATATTGGAAAGTTTAAATTGAGCATCAGATTTGTCATTCATTTTTCCTTGGATGAATTTCGAAAGACGCTAGAATGTAGCTTCAGAAAAATATCGTAACAAAATGCCAAAATTTAGCGATTATACTAATTTTTTGCAGAATAAATTTCACGGTGTATCTGCAGCAGAATGATACTTCCACCAGGTATATTGCGTCAGTATTTTACAGCTCTCTAGCATTTTCAGCACTGTACACAAATTAGTCTCTGTTGCCGCAGGAAGACGTTATAGATCTATTTTTTATTAGATATTTCCGGCAGTGCCTACTTAAGACTAGGCACGTACTATAGAGTTTGCTACTTAACCAGTTAAGCATGTAAATAAACGTGCAAAACATGGTCAAAATGAATGTTGTATGAATATTTATATCTATATGAACTGCACACATGTGCTCTGAGATAACCCAGACTATGCAGTATATTTGCTGTAAAAAGATGTATATACATATACTATCCATTGTACATTCGATAATGTTTCTGTTGTCACATAAATTCGTTGAGTATTTACAAACGTTTACCGAATTGCAACTTTTTCGTTTGATATTTTGATGACAGTAATGAATATTTTAACAGATATTTTACAGCAGTTTCACCTCCAAAACGCCAATTACCTTTGTTGTTTTCTCGTTAGTATTAATGGTTTTTATTAGGTGCTACAAACCATTACTCTTTTATTTCAAGACGTGCAGTTCTTATATTTTTCCCAATGCTTCCGAGTCATGTAACTAGCATCTTCAGCATTGGGGGTAAATGCCATTTGGCCATCTACGGAGGTGTGAATCACCAGTTTGTAACCTCAGTGCATGGTGTTTTATTGTCCAGTTATTAATGGAAAATGGGATATTTATGTTAAATCGAGAAATAGAGAAGTCACATCCCTACACAAAGAAACAACTTTTTTAAAAAATCGTCGCAAATTAGGTTTCAAAGTATTATCGGGTACTCAATATTAGTATATAACATATTTACATCTACCTCTACATTTATACTCCGCAAGCCACCCAACGGTGTGCGGTGGAGGGCACTTAAACAAGTTGCATGAAAATTTGTAATCTCCAGTTACATCAATTTCACTTCCTGTATAAATTTTTGGAGAATCATTGAGTCATTTTTCTGCCAATGAATAAATTGTTTAATTTAAATGTGATTTGTACGCTTTGTATGGCTTATCTGGTACTGTATACTGAAATGTTTCGTATATAGTTCGAAAAAGATTGTCCTCGTTTACCCATGTACTGAATTTGGTTCAAATGACTCTGAGCACTATGGGACTTAACATCTATGATCATCAGTCCCCTAGAACTTAGAACTACTTAAACCTAACTAACCTAAGGACATCACACACATCCATGCCCGAGGCAGGATTCGAATCTGCGACCGTAGCGGTCTCGCTGTTCCAGACTGTAGCGCCTAGAACCGCACGGCCACTCCGGCCGGCGTACTGAATTTCACAGAATATTGCGATACCTTGTCAGTATTAAGTTGTATATATTTGTATGCCCTGTACTTCTAAACTGGTATGTATTTTTGTGTCCCTCGAGGAAAATGGTTTGTATTGTGGGGCCAGACTTTATTTGCACTCCCTTACGAGAGTCTCCCTTCACGATAAACGCAAACGTTTGTCTTTCTTCCACAACTCCTAGTTGTGGCATGTGTCGTGTTTTCCCTGCGTTTTTTTCCTGGAAGTGTCCGTGATTGTTGCTGGGATAGTATTAAAATTTTCTAATTATGTTGGGTTTAGATCATGGATAAAGCTACACTACACAGACAATTAGTCCTTTAGTATTGCGAAATGCAAGAATATATGACAAATTTTCAAAAGAAAACTCTAAAATGTTCTTTAGGACGCAGAGGCTTACGTTCTTTGGAGAGATAAATGACGTGCTTGGAGCTTCCAGACGGAAGCTGGCATCAAAGTAAACGCAAGAGTAACAAATTTTGGCAATATCCAAAGATGCAGCGTCAACCCCAGCGATCGAACATTAGACGAGAAAGCAGTACTACATCATGTCGTTGTGTGCTGCTTCCTTTGGAAGCGGCTTCTCCAAGAAATATCAAGAATGCGTTCTAAGGAATCTTTATTTCTTTCAAGATTTTCTTTATAAACATCAGTTCCTCTCCTTGCCAGGGTTCCCTAACGGAAGAAAAGGCCAGAATGACTAATATTCGTAGACGATAGTCGTCATTCCTTAGAGATGTTTATAATAGCCTTTATTATTTAGGAAAGTGTCAGGCAGGTGCTTAAACACTTAAAGGCTTCTTTGTTTTCGGGTTTGAAATTTCTTTAGTGAAGAACGTTTTTATTGATCAAGATTTCATTTTCTGGGTCACATAAATAAATGAATAACTAATATTTTAGATGTATAATAGAAAACACGCGTAGCCTTTGTAGTGCCAATAAATGTAATAAATGCGTTATTTACAGCCAGTCATATATATTTGGCTTACTCCTAACACGTTAACAGTCTTGAAACATGAGGCAAACTGAGGACAACTCTAACACAAAAATGGAGTACGGGTGCAAGAAGTAAATGAAAGTGAGAAGGAAATTCTGTTACTCACAGCCGTTCGTACCCAGATGATTTGAGTGGACACTAACATAGATCGAGAAAAATTTCCAAATGTTCTTCTTTGAAGCACTAAAATGATGATTCACCTGCAGTGATTATAAAATATATGAAAAATCTAATACAAAAAACCCATTTGTGGATTTGAATCCATTTGTGTTATAAAATCAGAATGCCATTAGCTTTGTCTTCCTCTGAGAATAATTTATTGGGGCGATTCATTTCTAGATTTGTGCGAGACGAAGTATCCTAGAAGTAGAACCCTTCAGTCCATATTATGAGAGTATGGTTGGCATTGTGATTCAGTCGTCTAAGTTCTCCGTGGTTACCTAACTGATTTTAAGATATTGGCACCAGATTACCACCATTCCAGTGTGCAGCATAAGGCGTCGAACCATCGACGCAAACAGGTCCACTTCCGTCACCGTGCTACAGCAACAAGCCACGCCTGCGACTGATGATGTAGGATCGGTGACGCAGAGGTAAGACACTATACTCGTATTAGGAAAAACAAGAGCTCAAATTCCTGTCAGGCCATGCGATGATGGTTCCTTTAAGTAGAACATTGCCGATTCCCTTTCTCATTCTTCCCGAATATAAGCTTGCTCTCAGTATCCAATGACCTATGACCTAGTCGACAGGTCGTCACACCCTAAACATCTTTCCTTCTAACTTTTACCAGTGCAACGCACTACGTGGTCCATGACCCATCCGTCACTGCGGAGAACTCCATATATATTAATTAGGAAAATGCTCCATGCGAGCCAAAATATCACGGTATGAAAAACACAACTCCTGGACACCAATTACTTTTTCCATTTCGAACTCACATGCTGCTACTGTATTCTCCCTCTGACGGTGCATGCCAGCACTTGGTTTCATTGCGTTTGGTAGCTACATACAAAGTCAGTTTGGCGTAACACTGAATTCCGTGCCAATGTGGACACCATACCTATGAACTAAGATGTTCATACTTGTGGGCATCTGTTTTAACAAAGCTTTATGTAGTTAACTTTCCTAATTTTTTCGATTTAGCACTTGTTCATTTTGTATTTTGTATTTCCAAGTCATTTTTGCTGTTTCACTGCAGGCTCACATTTCAAAACAATCTGTAAAGAGACAGGGCAGTAACAAACAGTGAAGTAACCGTGTACGTTCTTTTACCTTATGTCGCAGACATTAAAAACTGCAGTACGTAAGTAAATCTCTTGTAAACACAAAATGCTATTGATTTAGGGAGTAATGTGTCAGTTGGAGCCTTCGCATACTCAGTAAATGCAGCTCTGACGTATATCTCTATATTTATTGTTCAATGCTACTTATCGTACTCACATTACATGCAAATGTCTAGGAACTTAAAACTCAGTTTCTATGTTCGTATACAAATTTCACGGTACATGTTCTGGTTTCTTATATGTTGTGGTCACGAATCATTATGGCAGCAGCTTAAAAGGGAAATTGTAACCTAATTCTTTTCTCAACTTGTCGGAAACTCAGTTTTTGTCCGTAACTACTGTGTGCAATGGGAGTGTAGGACCTACATACTTTTTATTATTCCTCAGAGACTGATGTCCAGATCGCTGCTGAAAAAAGGAACTATCTATAGGCGTCTTTATGGACAAGATATTGTTAAAAGGTTCAAGAAAATATTTGCAAAGAATGTCAAATAGTAAATTAATTACAGAGAGGTTTTGTGCAAGTCGGTAACGGAAGCCGTAGTAGATTGCTGGACAGTTATTAAATCAACCAAATATTTCACTCGATTAATCTACTTGCACGCAGAGAGGCTCTGCTACATTTTTTTAAAGTGCATCAGATATCTATACTAATATCTCTTTTGCCAATAGTGCAGAAATTTTTGAAAGAACAATCTTTGGAGATTTTTTCATTATATAATGTTCATAACTCATTTATTTGGTTAAATTAATGTGAAGAGGTGTTGACTGTATCAACATACCGTACCGTATGTAAACTATGACACTGAATATTGTGATTGTTGCATAGTAATGAATGGAAATGATGAACTTGCTAAGTAAGTAAATCTGCCAACAACTGAAAAGTTTTGTAAGGGGGCAAGACTTTGATTGGCATGGTCATATTTAAAATGGTGTAGCTGACTTTTCTCTGACTTTTGAATTGATTTACCCGGCCACATATAGGGACACCTACAGTTTATCATTAACTCCGAAACTCAAAATGTACGTATTACAATGATACAGAAATTATTGACCAGAACAACAAAAGCAAAACCTAGACATCCTTCAAGCTGATGCCTAATTGTTGGCAATAGTAATTAATATTTGAATGAGTGTGCAAAAAAAAAAAATCTGTTGGCACTAAATTGTACTCGGATCTTCAGAATGGCTGATCAGAACTGTCCACTTCAGAGGACTGTAATAATTCATCCTGTAAGAAAATAAATGAAAAAAACTATCGCAAAGATGGCGAACGCATCTAGTAACAATAGAAATTATAGCATGTTACCAGCGGTGTATTTTATTTTTAATTTCTTTCTTCAACGTGATCTGATTATTTCGAACCATGGTTTCACACATACAGTACCTTCTTAACAACATAGTTACATTTTAGTATGGCAAACAGTATTAAAACGATTTGAGTGTATGAAGTGGCAATGTGAGCAAATAGCAGTAATTTAGCGGTAGACTGAGGTAGAAAGTTGAGTTAGCGCGAGCGGGGAAGCATAATGCAGTAAACTATGAATAATTACTGAAATAATAAAAAATTGTTGCAACAACAATTTATCAAACTGTTCGACATTTCTGTTCCATCCGAATTTCTGTTAATTTAAGTTCCATCCGAATTTTTAAATATTCACATTAACGATAATTTTTACTAAAATAAAAATGTTTTGCATGAAACAACACACCAATTTCGTTATGTATTAAAAACTGACAATTCCGATTAATTCGACCTTTAGACAGAAAGGCTGTGCTGCATGATAGTACAGTAAGTATAATGTCGTTTGTCGTACCATAAATGCCTGCTTAACCAGCTACGCATAGTAGCAACACATCTACAATGTACTTATTTATTAATGAATTTTGTTACTGAAGTTCGATTTCAGCGTAAGATTAACGACGAAATATATAGTATTGTTGTGGGGAAACAGAACCAAGACTGCACTTCCGCAATCTTTAAAATTGTGTGTCATTTCGCTATGCTGTAAAATCTTTTCTCATTTCCAGAGTGGTAAAAGGAAAGGAAAGAAACAATAAAGAAAAAGAAAGAACTGATAGATACCGATGGAATTTACAGATGAACGTTAAAACTTTTTCTCCTTGGTGAAATCTTCTGTAGACAGACGATGTTTTAAATATGTTCTACAGGAACGTATGGTGCAAATGAATGATGCATCTACTTCTGTGTTTTTCGTCTTAAATATTAATTGATGTTGAACTTAACTGTCGGTAAATTATAAGCATTTTATTGTTTAAGGGTTAATTATACTTATGTAACTCTCGGAAGCAGACGTGTTCCATATTGTGACGGTACGTCATCAAGCAGCTGATCTTTCAAAGTAGTAATAACTAATTGACTACACAGGCCAAGGAAAGCATTTGTCGATACATAAAAATATCTATTTGATTTACGTAAGCGTTAATTAACGTCTTTCTTTTTCCAAACCAGCAATATCTGGCTCATTTGACATTCTCTGTAATGTGTTAAGCTCTTTCGGTAATGGCGAGCACAAAGCCGCCTTTATGGCGATACGGGAAGTACACCACATCACAGCCTGCGGGAAAAATCGAGAACGTGGCTCAGTCACGACGTGGGAGAACGACGCGCCGCCGGGCCACCGATGACTGTAATTTGAGCCTAAGAGGAATAGGCCGGCCGCTACAGCTGGGCACCGGGCTCGGAACCGATATGCAGAATTCCGAGCGCGGCTCCTCTCTCTCGATAAAGGATATCTTCAACAGCGGGCCGCGCACGCAACTCGCTGCGGGTCAGGTTCTGTGGGCGGGGGGGAATGCGCCAACGACAAAGGCACCGGCGACCGGTCCTTACTCGGCTGCCGCCTTTGTACCACCAGTTTACTCAGAATTAAACAATCCGTAACCGAATAAAGAGCAAAGATTCCCAGGAGAGGAAAAGAAATATAAAATGCTAGTGATGTGCGGTAATTTCCGTCCGTTTTGTGGCGCGGCGTATTCTAATAACACGGCCAGCCTGGACCACCCAAGTCGCGGTCCCTGTTTCTCTCTCTCTCACTCTCTCCCCCTCTCTCTCTCGCTCGCTCTCCATCTCTCCCTCCCTTTCTTTCGGCCTCTGTTTCTCTCTTGCACGCGCGCTCGGCCCATTCCCATCCCTCTCCCTGGCAACCAATTGCCTTCTACCTCATCATCGCTACATATTACAATGTCGGCATTTTAGACGGAAAAGAAAAAAAAAAGACAGAGAAAAAGGAGAGGAGGCGAAAAAGGAAAAAAAAAGGAGGGAGAGGAAACGAGGAGAGTCCTCTCCCTCTCGTGTACGTCCTACCGCCCTTCTGCTCCCCCTACCCCTCGGCTGTGTTCAACCTTTCCGTGGAACGGGGCCCACAAAAAACCGCCTACGATTTACGACCACGGAACAAAGCTACAACCACTTTTTCCTAAAAACCAAACCAAAAAGTGTAAGCGGTGCGGTCCTACAGACCGAGTCGCTGGCAGGATTTTTGAGCGACGCAATGCAGAGAGTGGTGTCCCAGTGTCTATTTGGCGAAGGAAGGGAGGCGTCCCCCAGGACGGGAAACCCGACCTCATTGGCAGCAGCCGGCCGCCTATCTGATAGACGTGTTATTGGGTGCCGGACACGCCAACTAACAAAACGTTTTCATAGCCTGTCCGATCAATCACGCGGCCCGGCGACTGCGCAGCTTATCTCGGGAGCTGTAGCCGCACTGCGCTGTACGCGCTCTGGTCGCCGCGTCGCCGCGTCGTTCGTCACTGTAGGGGAAACTGAATCCCTATCCGTGCATGCCGGTGGCCCCATCACCACGTTATAACTCTCCAAGAAGCTTTCTTCCGATTCAGTACAGCGTCACCGAGCTAGGGAGATAAGTTGCGACAGAGGCAATGTCGAGTGATAGTCATAGGAATTTGCTGGAATACTGCAGCTTATTTTATTATTTATTCGGTAGTTTATCTCTCAAGTTCCGTGGAGCCAGAGATATAGTTCATGGAACGTGTCAGTTCATAGTTTACAGAGCTGATTAGAAAATTTTCTAACAAGAGAATTAAATCACCAACGCTTTTGAGATCAAAGCTGGTGTACGACAAGGAGCTGGATTGTCCCCATTGCTGTTCAGTCGTGGACTAGAAAATGTAATCGTGGAATGGAGGAAAATAACAGAAGAAGGAGAATTCAAATAAATCTTAATCGGGAGAAAAGGGGAGCACTGAATGTTTCGCTTTTTCAGCCAATCTTAACATTTTATCCGAATCTGTAGAAGATGTAATGAAGCAGATAGATCTTCTACAGGAGACAGCTTCAAAAGCAGGTCCTTTGAAAAAACAGAGTACTTGTCAGGAGCGAAGGAAGCACTGAAACATAATGAAATTGATTATGGAAGAGTAAAATAGGCTACAAAATTTAAATATCTAGGTGAAATAATACAAGAAAATTATTCGGACAAAGAAGGTAATTTAGCAATAGAATAGGATTAGGATTTTCAATTAACTAAAAGCCTTTGAGACAAGAAATATATTAACATAAATGCAAAACTCTGGCACTACAACACTGTCATTATACCCGAATGCCTTTAAGCTTCAGAATGTCCTTCGTTAAATACAGCCAAACAATTAGCAGAAACAGAAAAGAAGGAAAGGAAGATAATCGGGAAAATTTTGGGACCAAAATATGACAGTGGGAAATGGAAATTAAGAAGTAAAAAATAAGTATACAAAAAATGAACGAACACTAGATACAATGAGGAAGAGAAGAGTTGTATTCTATGGACAAACAATAGGAAGAAAAAGAATTTTGGAATTTTTTAACGGAAACCAAAAATCATCAGAGACGAAGATCAAAAAATTTATAGTAGACCTGAGGATATTGGAAATAATAGAAGAAGACGTAGGGGGAGAAAGGAGTTCAGAGCAAAAATAAAGAAGTTTAAAGGGCTTCCAAGAGAAAACCAAGAAACAAACAGATGCAATGTGGGCACAAGATAGAAGAGAAAATGATGCAAAACCAGTGGAAATAAAGAAAGGAGACATAAATAATTCCATGTGTTCCTTGGTACATGAAGCCAATAAAAAAGACGAAAAAATTTATTACGTTGAGCTCCTGCAAAGAATGGAAGGAATGTGCGACAAGACAACCGTTCGACTTGGATTTGAATACCTGGGGCGAATCACACATTTTTGTAACTCCTGCTGGAAGCCTATTGAAAATGAAACCTGCTGAATAGTGCACTTCTTTCTATAGGATGCTTAAGAAGGTGTCATCCAAGTGCATATTTGCAATACCGAAAGAATGGAAAGGAATCTTTTGCTTCACTGTGACTGGTGATGGAAAAATATCTTCACATACACTGATGGAAAAAAAATCGCAGCACCAATATAAACTACAGTTGGTAGACGTGTTTCTACATCTGAAAGATGTGTATGAAATATCGCGCAAGCTAGTAACGTCACTATGAGGATGCAAATCAAGTTTGCTTTAAATACACGCTGTGACGGTCGTGAGTGTTAGTTAGCTTTGAGACTGAAAGTAGCTAGTTGATATTAGTCAAGAATACCTTTTTAGCGACAAAGAGGCCATTATCAACAGCCGGCTGAGTTTAAACGAGGTCATGTTACAGGACTACGAGAAGCTAGATGTTCCCAATGCAATATTGCAAAAAGACTTGGCAGGAATATAGCCACTGTACATGATTGCTGGCTGTGGTATTCACGAGAGCGTACGGTAGTAAGAAGACTGTGCTCTGGACGACCATCTGTCACTAGCGGTAGGGAAGACCATTGTATTCGGGGTACGGCTCTGACGCAATATTCTGGATCTGCAGGAGCAATCTGAGCAGCAGTTGACACTGCAGTGACACAATGAACTGTTCAGGGACTGCTCCGTGACAAACACCCTATAGCGGGCATTCCACTGACCCCTAACCACCGCCGTTCAGTGGTGTCAAGCGAGAGCTCATTGAAGTGCATGGTGGAGGTCTGTTGTGTTTTCTGATGAAAGCTGGTTCTGCCTCGGTGGCAGTGATGGCCATTTGTTGGTTAGAAGGAGGCCAGTTTTGGACTGCACCCAACCTGTCTGCGTGCTAGACACACTGGACGTACACCTGCAGTTATGGTGTGGGGTGTGATTTCGTATAAGAACAGGGGTACTCTCGTGGTTATCCCATGCATCCTAAACGCAAGTGTCTAGGCCAGTCTGGTGTTTAGACCTGTTGTGCTGCCATTCATAAACAGCGTTCCAAGGGGGGATTTTCCAACTGGGTAACGCTCGTCCACATACCACTGTTGTAATTTACATGCTCTACAGACTGTCGAAGTGTTGACTTGGCTTGCTGGATCTCCGAATCTCTCTCCAATCGAACACATATGGGGCGTTATCGGACAACAACTCTAGCGTAATCCACGAACAGCATTGACAGTCTCTTTATTGACCGACTAAGTGCAACAGACATGTAACTCTACCCTACAAAATGGCTTCTGGCACATGTACAACACAATACACGCATGTCTACATGCTTGCATGCAATATTCTGGTGGTTATAACGGCTATTAATATACCAGCATTCCAAATTTGCAGTGGCTTACCTTGCGCTTACATTTATCTGTGATCTTGAAATGTTAATCACCTAAATGTGTTGCCTAGACAACTGTATTACCGAAATTTCATGCTCTACTAGGTCTACAACTTTGCTTTCGCCGTTTTTCTCGAAGTTCGAGACTTTATTGTGAAAAACATACAAATAAATTTACGATTCAAAGTATTGACCATCGTTGGCCACTGCCTTCTCCTAGCTTTAGGGCAGAATACGAATCCTGCAGTGTATAAACTGGGCATCTTTTGAAGGGAGCCATGAATCGATCCAATTTTGCACTTGTTCATATGACCGCAAGTGCTAGTCAGCTAGGCCGTGTGTCATAGATCGAGAAAGATGGCTGTCAGTGGAAAGAATACCTGGGGAATACAGCGGGTGGGGTAGAACACCCCAAGTCAACGTTTCAAAGTACGTTTTGACGGGACTTTCGACATGGAGTCGTGCACTGTCATGGTGCAAAATCATTTTTTCATGTCTATCGCTGTAGTGTGACCGTTTGTCTTTCAGTGCTCGGCTCAAACACATCAACTGCTTTCGATGACTATCTCCTGTGACTGTTTCCGTCGGTTACAGTAGCATCGAAAGCTTTCTCTCTTTCACCACAATGCCGATCATCAGCTTCAAAATCACCAATCTTGAAGCATGGGAACCATTTCCTGCGAAGTTCTGTCACTAACAGGCGTCTCATCCTAGCTTTTTATGAGTATCAGCCCTAGATTTCTTCATATCAAAGCAGAAAATTAAAACCTCCCCCAGATGACGAGAATTGGGCTCATAAGTTAACGTATTCAGTCGAGAATAACTTTATGGTGCAATCAAAAATCGACTGATATGTTGATGGCGTTATGTTCTCAAATGTCTAAGCTCACTGTATGACACTTACGACGAACGACTTGCATCACTCTTTTCCGCTACTGCCGTTATTGCAAAACGCCGAAGGCAAAGTTGTAGACCTAATTCGTTAATTATTTTTTGGTTTTGTGATTTTTTTCCGGTCAGCGTAGAATGAAATTATTCACAGCAATGCATGTTTAGAGTCTACAGCACGCAGCGTCCAGATATTGAAACACAAGCAGATAAATTTTCGAACATTCGATCCCTCCCTATTTGCCCCCCTCAAACCATTAAACCCGTTACACCCCTGGTTTCAAACTCCGGGGTTAAATAGTTTCCGTACATCTGACGAAACAATAAGCTTCCCGGCGCTTTGAATACATTGTGTTCTGGGCTGACTGAAGTTACAAGTTCAAATGGTTCAAATGGCTCTGAGCACTATGGGACTTAACTTCTGAGGTCATCAGTCCCGTATAACTTAGAACTACTTAAACTTAACTAACCTAAGAACATCACACGCATCCATGCCCTGGGAGAATTCGAACATGCGACAGTAGCGGTCGCGTGGTTCCAGACTGAAGCACCTAGAACAGCTCGGTCACAGCGGCCGATGAAGTTACAAGTGGTGGAAAGCTTATATGGGCTTCTCACATGAAACTGAAAGTTAAGGGCTTCTCGCATGATATCAAAAGTTGAACGATGCATGTTAAACATTACTTTCACTGTATTTACAGTTGGGTTTCTTGGGATCGCGATACAATCTTTGCATACTTTTCGCAAAGATGACCTGTGATTGTTATCGATAGGTAATGCAAACTCTTTGAGCTATCTCCTTGTGGGCCAGTGTTGTAGCAAATGGTTTCACCATTGGAGATTCCGCTCAGTCCCAGCAGGCTTTCGGCGGTTGACTTGGGCTACGTGGCCGACCTATTTTAGAATCACACTTTGGTTTTGGGTAGCCCACGAACTGGAAACAGGTCGAAGGTGGTGATTGCAGTCGGATATTTGGTGAGACCTCTTCAGTTGTTCATTGTGGTTATTAACACACAAAGTATAACAGATTTTAGTCAGGTGTTACTAGTAATTGCACATTTGAGTTGCTATATTTCAATTCTGAATTGTTAAAGAAGTGCGAGCTCGGTTTCATATTTAGTCACGTGCTAAGAGCGATAAACATTTTTTCATCTTGTTCGGAGATCACAAAACAATCAGAATTATTATCATGGGCGGCATTATCGTGGTAAGTAAAGGAATGATAGATTGAGGCATCGGGAAGGATCACCCGTCCACAATGAAGGCAACAATTCTAGGAGAGGTAGGACGGCTGGAATGGTAGATTATTTGGTCACAATCGAGGCGGTAGAGGAAACGGTATTCATGGACGTTGGGACGATAGAGTTTCAGGTGCGTCCATTGTGCGGGTACATTCAGGTGATCTACGACACAGCGCTTTCAGGGAGCCAGCAATTTGATGCTGCAAATATGACGAATAATAGCTGCAAACAATTTAATATGTTGAATTTTGAAGACTTTAAGCAGCTTTTGATGATCAAGAAACAGGAATAATGTGCGTGCGGAGAGGCCACAGCAATTGACAGTTGCTGTCTACAGCCGATTCGGGTACTGCAAATGAGGTGAACAATAGCTGTCAGCAGTGGAATATTTTGGATTCTGAAGGCTTGAAGAAGCTTTTTCTTAATGAGAGACGAGGAGGTGTTAATGCTTTTGTGAGTCCAGTGCCATGAACGAATGTGAATGGAAGCATTTTGTCTCGTGTTCTAGATATGGGAAGCCAGGTGTCCGTGACTGATGAAGACTATAAATCAACTGCATTCCTTCCATATGCCGGGAACGTATCTTCTAAAATAGGGAGACTGCTTAGGGAGAATAATATTAATGTCATCTTCCGTCCACCAGCAGAGAGCAGAGCCTTAGTCGGATCAGTTAAAGACAATTTCCAATTAAGGAAGGGGGTGTTTATAAAATTCCCTGAGTGTGGCTCGGCATGTATAGGTCAGACTGCACGAACGGTCTAGGAGCGCTGTGTGGAACACAAACGACACAACCGTCTGCGGCAACCCTTAAAATCAGCAGTAGTAGAACACTGCATTTCCATGGGACATTCAATGGAATACACTAATATCAAAATTTTAGCACCGGGTTCCAGCTTCTGGGACTCTGTAATTAAAGAATCCGTGGACATACGTCTTGTTGATAATTTAATGAATCGTGATAACGACTTTCAGCTGGATAAAAATTGGAATCCAATTATTAAAATTATGCGATCACAGCGGAATCGACATGCTCAGTCGATACTCAGCGATTGGACTGTTCTTACTTCACCACTGAGGGCAGCACACACAACTTGGTTGCCTCGCGCATGTCACCTCCTAACGCAAGAGACACAAACCGCCAGTACGATTCGCATGCACGGATTTCGCTATAAATACGATGACTGCGTCGGGTCTCTTCAGTAATTTGTCTGTTCACCTGAGGATGGCCGGATGGCCGAAATATCATGGCAAAATGCTGATGGGATCCGGTTGCAAGCCCGAAAATTACTGGAAGAAGAAATACGCCGGGAAAATTTCAGAAGTCTCATCATCAGATCTTCGACGATATGAGCTGCCACAATGGGATGGATTGCCTCATTTCATACTGCATTCCCTACGTGTGAAACACTATAACAGACAAAACAATGACACGTTTTAAATCTACATGAAAACGACAGTACTCAACATGTACGCACATATAGAAATAGAGATATGTAATACAAACCATCACAATCATTATTATCTTGAGATGGTGTGGCCAACACCTTTATGCATCTATTAACGTAAGGAGACTTGCACAGATGTGCATATATGTTAGTAACCTTGAGACGGGATGGCCACCTTATCAGTGCTTGAGTTAATATTAGAGCACCAACACTCTGCTGCTAGTGAAGTCGACAGTGGGGCCGGACAGCATAACGTCAACATTAATCGATCCTACGAGGAACTCAGTCATTAAATGTAATGTCATACACACACACACACACCTAAAGTTCCCACCTCATATGTTTCTGAAATGAAACAAAATGTAAAAAATGCAGTCGGCCAGGGATGCTCCTATGTCAGGGCCACAATGGGCAGGCAGGAACACACAATTACTACAAGTAAACAGACATCATTTCCAACACATTGTTATTTTTTTGTAATTGGTGCATGTATATTTTTCTACTGAAATGAAAACCAAACGTACAATTAGTGATTGCAGCCTTGGTTCAGTGCTCTAAAAATTTACCTTGAGCAATACTTAGACTTTAAATAGCGGAAGTAGTGCCACAGATTCTGCTATAACGCTATAGTGCAATAGTATGGGTTGCCTACACTGTCCTGAATCCTGCAGTACGCAACCATTGCTCTGCACATTACGGCAGAAATGTCTCATTTTTTTTTTTAAGAAACGGAAGTCTGTTGAAGGCGATATCTGTATATATTTATGGATTGTGCATTCCTACCCATTCTATTGGCTCCTGACATTGATAAATCCCTGGCCTATTGCATTTTCCAAATTTTATTTCATTTAAGAAATATATGAGGTGGTATTGTTATGTGGGACACCCTGTATATACACTACTGGCCATTAACATTGCTACACCACGAAGATGACGTGCTACAGCCGCGAAATTTAACCGACAGCAACAAGTTGCTGTGATATGGAAATTATAAGCTTTTCAGAGCATTCACACAAGGTTGGCGCCGGTGGCTGACATGAGGAAAGTTTCCAACCGATTTCTCATACACAAACAGCAGTTGTGGTTCATGGTGTGGGTTCCTGTAGTCATGTCCTAGTTCATGAACCACGGGCAACGTATGAGTGGCCAAGTAAGTGGTCCCGACAGTCGGGATACCAGTTACTTTGGAATAAGGCTGGGCATATCGGGCATATTCTGAGTCGTGGTCACCTTTGTGCTCATACGGCAAAGACTACCAAATCCAACGGTTAGTCCCTCAACCGTTAGGAGTAAAACCCAATGGGACTCGGGGCAAGTAAGGCTAGCAACCTGCTTCCCCGGTACTTTAAATATGATGCTAGCAACAATCAGAGCAAAATGTCTCGGACCTTTGGAGGTGACGGAGTCCCACCTCTAACTGAAAAAGCAGGGACTCCTAAGATACGACCTGGCAAACAAATGGTAATGAGATGGGGAGCTATTAATATCAATGGGGGCTACTCTGGGAAGAAGGTAGAGCTGGCAGAGGCTGCAAGTAAGATGGGGCTGGACATTTTAGCTGTTAGTGACATTCGGGTAAGGGGTGAGAAAGAAGAGGAAGTGGGAGAATACAAGGTCTACCTGTCAGGAGTCAAAGCAGGAATAGCACAATGGGGTGTAGGGCTTTACATCAGGAAAGAAATGGAACCCAGCGTAGTTGCAATAAGGTATGTAAACCAACGACTGATGTGGATAGATTTGACAGTGTCTACCAAGAAAATTAGGATTGTGTCAGTATATTCGCATTGTGAAGGGACAGATCAAGATAAGATGGATAGTTTTTATGAGGCACACAGTGATGTAGTTGTTAGAGTAAAGGACAAGGACAGTGTTCTGCTCATGGGTGATTTTAACGCCAGGATTGGAAATCGAACAGAAGGGTATGAAAAGGTGATGGGTAAATTTGGAGAGGATATGGAGGCCAACAGGAACGGGAAACAACTCTTGGATTTCTGTGCCAGTATGGGCTTAGTAATCACAAACCCCTTTTTTTAAAAATAAGAACATTCACCGATACACTTTGGAAGGCAGGGGAACCAGATCTGTCATTGACTATATAATAACAGATCAGGAATTCAGGAAGGCTGTGAGGGACACACGTGTATTCAGGGGATTCTTTGATGACACTGATCATTACTTAATCTGCAGTGAAATTGGGATTGTGAGGCCGAAAGTGCAGTAGCTCAGGTCCATATGTAGGAGGATAAGAGTGGAGAAACTTCAGGATAAGGAAATCAGGCACAGGTACATATCAGCGATCTCAGAAAGGTACCAGTTAGTTGAATGTAGTCAATTACAGTCGTTGGAAAAGGAATGGACAAGGTACAGGGACACAGTACTAGAAGTGGCTAAAGAATGTCTTGGAACAGTAGTGTGTGAAAGTAGGATGAAGCAAACAGCTTGGTGGAATGACACAGTCAAGGCAGCCTGTAAAAGGAAAAAGAAGGCGTATCAAAAATGGCTACATACTAGAACTCAGGTAGACAGAGAAAGTTATGTTGAAGAAAGAAACAAAGCCAAACAGCTAGTTGCAGCATCCAAGAATAAATCTTGGGAAGACTTTGGAAACAGGATGGAGACTATGGGTCAAGCTGCTGGAAAACCATTCTGGAGTGTAATTAGCAGTCTTCGAAAGGGAGGTAAGAAGGAAATGACAAGTATTTTGGACAGATCAGGAAAACTGCTAGTGAATCCTGTGGATGCCTTGGGCAGATGGAGGGAATATTTTGAAGAGTTGCTCAATGTAGGTGAAAATACGATCAGTAATGTTTCAGATTTCGAAGTAGAATGGGATAGGAATGATGATGGAAATAGGATCACATTTGAGGAAGAGGAGAAAATGGTCAATAGAATGCAGTGCAATAAAGCAGCTGGGGTGGATGAAATTAAGTCGGAACTCATCAAATACAGTGGAATGTCAGGTCTTAAATGGTTACACAGGAAAATTGAAATGGCCTGGGAGTTGGGACAGGTTCCATCAGACTGGACAAAAGTAGTAATCACACCAATCTTTAAACATGGAAACAGAAAAGATTGTAACAACTACAGAGGTATCTCTTTAATCAGCGTTGTGGGTAAAATCTTCTCAGGTATTGTTGAAAGAAAAGTGCGAGTATTAGTTGAGGACCAATTGGATGAAAATCAGTGTGGGTTTAGGCCTCTTAGAAGTTGTCAGGACCAGATCTTTAGCTTACGGCAAATAATGGAGAAGTGTTATGAGTGGAACAGGGAATTGTATCTACGCTTTATAGATCTAGAAAAGGCATATGACTTTATAGATCTAGAAAAGGCATATGACTGGGTTCCTAGGAGGAAGTTATTGTCTGTTCTACAAGATTAAAGAATAGGAGGCAAACTTCTGCAAGCAATTAAAGGTCTTTACATGGATAGTCAGGCAGCAGTTTGAGTTGACGGTAAATTGAGTTCATGGTTCAGAGTAGTTTCAGGGGTAAGACAAGGCTGCAACCTGTCTCCACTGTTGTTCATATTATTTATGGATCATATGTTGAAAACAATAGACTGGCTGGGTGAGATCAAGATATCTGAACACAAAATAAGCAGTCTTGCATATGCGGATGACTTAGTTGTGATGGCAGATTCGATTGAAAGTTTGCAAAGTAATATTTCAGAGATAGATCAGAAATGTAAGGACTATGGTATGAAGATTAGCATCTCCAAAACGAAAGTAATGTCAGTGGGAAAGAAATATAAACGGATTGAGTGCCAAATAGGAGGAACAAAGTTAGAATAGGTGGACGGTTTCAAGTACTTAGGATGCATATTCTCACAGGATGGCAACATAGTGAAAGAACTGGAAGCCAGGTGTAGCAAAGCTAATGCAGTGAGCGCTCAGCTACGATCTACTCTCTTCTGCAAGAAGGAAATCAGTACCAAGACTAAGTTATCTGTGCACCGTTCAATCTTTCGACCAACTTTGTTGTATGGAAGCGAAAGCTGGGTGGATTCAGGTTACCTTATGAACAAGGTTGAGGTTACGAATATGAAAGTAGCTAGGATGATTGCAGGTACTAGTAGATGGGAACAATGGCAGGAGGGTGTCCACAATGAGGAAATCAAAGAAAAACTGGGAATGAACTCTATAGATGCAGCAGTCAGGGCGAACAGGCTTAGATGGTGGGGTCATGTTACACGCATGGAAGAAGCAAGGTTACCCAAGAGACTCATTGGTTCAGCAGTAGATGGTAGGAGGAGTCGGGGCAGACCAAGGAGAAGGTACCTGGATTCGGTTAAGAATGATTTTGAAGTAATAGGTTTAAGATCAGAAAAGGCACCAATGTTAGCACTGAATAGGGGATAGTGGAGGAATTTTATGAGGGGGGCTATCTCCAGACTGAACGCTGAAAGGCATAATCAGTCTTAAATGATGAAGATGATGATGATGATGATGATGAAACAGCAGTTGACCGGCGTTGCCTGGCGAAACGTTGTGATGCCTCTTGTAAGGAGGAGAAATGGTTACCATCACGTTTCCGACTTTGATAAAGGTCGTATTGTACCCTATCGCGATTGCGGTTTATCGTATGGCGACATTGCTGCGAGATCCAATGACTGTTAGCATAATACGGTATCGGTGGGTCCAGGAGGGTAATACGGAACGCCGTGCTGGATCCGAACGGCCTCGTAACACTAGCAGTCGAGATGACAGGCATATTATCCACATGGCTGTAACGGATCTTGCAGCCACGTCTGGAAACCTGAAACAACAGACGTGGACGTTTACAAGACAACAACCATCTGCACGAACAGTTCGACGACGTTTGCAACAGCATGGACCATCAGCTCGGAGACCATGGCTGAAGTTACCCTTGACGCTGTATCACAGACAGGAGCGCCTGCGATGGTGTACTCAACGACGAACCTGGGTGCACGAATGGCAAAACGTCATTTTTTCGGATGAATTCAGGTTCTGTTTACAGCATCATGATGGTCGCATCCGTATTTGGCGACAGCGCGGTGAACTCACATTCGAAGCGTGTATTCGTCATCGCCATACTGGCGTATCACCCGGCGTGATGGTATGGGGTGCCATTGGTTACACGTCTCGGCCACCTCTTGTTCTCATTGGCGGCACTTTGAACAGTGGACGTTACATTTCAGATGTGTTACGACCCGTGCTGCTGCCCTGGCCTGGCCAGGACATTCTCCGGATCTCTCACCAATTGAAAACGTCTGGTCAATGGTTACCGAGCAAGTGGCTCGTCACAATACGCTAGTCACTACTCTTGAACTGTGGTATCGTGTTGAAGCTGCATGGGCATCTGTACCTGTACACGCCATCCAAGCTTTCTTTGAATCAATGCCCAGGTGTATCAAGGCCGTTATTACGGCCAGAGTTGTTTGTTCTGGGCACTGATTTCTCAGGATCTATGCACCCAAATTGCGTGAAAATGTATTCACATGTCAGTTGTTGTTGTTGTTGTTGTTGTTGTTGTTGTTGTGGTCTTCAGTCCTGAGACTGGTTTGATGCAGCTCTCCATGCTACTCTTCTTCATCTCCCAGAACCCACTGCAACCCACATCCTTCTTAATCTTCTTAGTGTAGTCATCTCTTGGTCTCCCTCTACGATTTTTACCCTCTACGCTGCCCTCCAATACTAAATTGGTGATCCCTTGATGCCTCAGAACATGTCCTACCAACCGATCCCTTCTTCTGGTCAGGTTGTGCCGCAAGCTTCTCTTCTCCCCAATCCTATTCAATACTTCCTCATTAGTTATGTGATCTACCCATCTAATCTTCAGCATTCTTCTGTAGCACCACATTTCGAAAGCTTCTATTCTCTTCTTGTCCAAACTATTTATCGTCCATGTTTCACTTCCATACATGGCCTCACTCCATACAAATACTTTCAGAAATGACTTCCTGACACTTAAATCTATTCTCGATGTTAACAAATTTCTCTTCTTCAGAAACACCTTCCTTGCCATTGTCAGTATACATTTAATATCCTCTCTACTTCGACCATCATCAGTTATTTTGCTCCCCAAATAGCAAAACTCCTTTACTACTTTAAGTGTCTCATTTCCTAATCTAATTCCCTCAGCATCGCCCGACTTAATTCGACTACATTCCATTATCCTCGTTTTGCTTTTGTTGATGTTCATCTTATATCCTCCTTTCAAGACACTGTCCATTCCGTTCAACTGCTCTTCCAAGTCCTTTGCTGTCTCTGACAGAATTACGATGTCATCGGCGAACCTCAAAGTTTTTATTTCTTCTCCATGAATTTTAATACCTACTCCAAATTTTTCTTTTGTTTCCTTTACTGCTTGCTCAGTATACAGATTGAATAACATCGGGGAGAGACTACAACCCTGTCTCACTCCCTTCCCAACCACTGCTTCCCTTTCATGTCCCTCGACTCTTATAACTGCCATCTGGTTTCTGTACATATTGTAAATAGCCTTTCGCTCCCTGTATTTTACCCCTGCCACCTTCAGAATTTGAAAGAGAGTATTCCAGTCAACATTGTCAAAAGCTTTCTATAAGTCTACAAATGCTAGAAACGTAGGTTTGCCCTTCCTTAATCTAGCTTCTAAGATAAGTCGTAGGGTCAGTAACATGTCAGTTATAGTATAATATATTTGTCAAATGAATACCCATTTATCATCTGCATTTCTTGTTGGTGTAGCAATTTTAATGGCCAGTAGTGTTCATACACTGGAGGAAAAAATCTCAACACCAAAAAATTACTCGTTTAGTGTAATGAAATTTCGGGAATATATTTGTCTAGGTACATATTTAAGTGATTAAGATTGTAAGATCACAGGTTAACGTAAGCGCAAGATAAACCACTGCAAATGTGAAATGTTGGTACATTAATAGCCAGCGTAACCATCAGAATGTTGATTGCAAGCATGCAACCAGTTATCCGTGTGTTGTACTGGTGCTGGATGTCAGTTTGTGGGATGGAGTTCCATGCCTGTTGCGCTTGGTCTGTTAATACAGGGACAGCTAATGCTGTTTATTGATGACGCTGAAGTAGTATTCCGACGATGTTCCATATGTGCTCCATTAGAGACAGATCTGTGCTGCGAATACATAGAAAGATAGATCCCTTATCATTTAGCTACAATATAGCAGGTCAGCAACTGGAGGCAGTTAATTCCATAAATTATCTGGGAGTACGCATTAGGAGTGATTTAAAATGGAATGATCATATAAAGTTGATCGTTGGTAAAGCAGATGACAGACTGAGATTCTTTGGAAGAATCCTAAGGAAATGCAATCCGAAAACAAAGGAAGTAGGTTACAGTACGCTTGTTCGCCCACTGCTTGAATACTGGTCAGCAGTGTGGGATCCGTACCAGATAGGGTTGATAGAAGAGATAGAGAAGATCCAACGGAGAGCACCGTGCTTCGTTACAGGATCATTTAGTAATCGCGAAAGCGTTACGGAGATGATAGATAAACTCCAGTGCAAGGCCCTGCAGGAGAGACGCTCATTTGCTCGGTACGGGCTTTTGTTGAAGTTTCGAGAATATACCTTCACCGAAGAGTCAAGCAGTATATTGCTCCATCCTACGTATATCTCGCAAAGAGACCATGAGGATAAAATCAGAGAGATTAGAGCCCACACAGAAGCATACCGACAATCCTTCTTTCCACGAACAATACGAGACTGGAATAGAAGGGAGAACCGATAGAGGTACTCAAGGTACCCTCCGCCACACACCGTCAGGTGGTTTGCAGAGTATGGCTGTAGTTGTAGATAGATACAGATGTAGATCTGGTGATCGAGTAGGCCAAGGCAATATGTCGACGCTCTGTTGAACATGTTGCATTACAACAGCGATATGTGGACGAGTGTTACCCAGTTGGAAAACATAACTCCAGGCGTAGATTCAGTGTCTCTAGCACGCAGACAGGTCAGGCGCAGGTCCAAATTGGGCTCCTTCTAACCCAACACACGGCCATCACTGGGAATGAGGCTGAACCAGCTTTCATCAGAAAACACAACAGACCTCCACCCTACCGTCCAATGAGCTCTCGCTTGACACTACTGAAGTTGTAAAAAGTGGTGATTTGGGTCAGTGGAATGCACGCTACAGGACGTCTGTCTCGGAACAGTCCCTGAGGTGGTTCCAACTGCCGCTCAAATTGCCGCTGCAGATGCAATAAGATGCGACAGCGCCATACACTGAGCACGATGGTTTTTCTTTTGGCAATGCCACGTGACCATCCAGAACCTAGTCTTCTTGCGCATGTACATTCTTGTAACCACTGCTGCCGTCAGTCATGTACAGTGGTTATATTCGTGCCAAAACTTTCCGAAATATTGCAGAAGTAATATCCAGCTACTCATAGCCCTATTACACTACCTCGTTCAAATTCAGTGAGATAAAGGAGTTTTCGTCGTCTTACAGGCACTGTTGACTAACATCAACTCACTACGTCTAATCTCAAAGGTAACTAATGCTCACGACCGTTACAGAGTATATTTAAAGGAAACCTGATTCCCATTCTCAGCGTGGTGCTAATAGCGTCACACTTATGCGACTGGAATAGACGGCGTCTTTTAGACGTAGAAACACGCCTACCAACTGCCATTTATGTCGCACAACTCCTTCTTGGTGTTGCGATACACACATAAAAATTATCAGGGTCCTGAAGTGGTGTAGTCACATCTACAGGGCTGGCACTCAAATCATCATCATTCAGTATTCCTAAAACAACAAGAACAGTCTGTAAGTATCGATAATTTATATAGATATAAGCACACATGTATGGAAAATAGCTGGCGCTTAATGTGTAGGATCTTCATCCGTAACACGCCTAATGAAAGCTTCAAATATGTCTTCATTACAGAGAAGTGGCGGTATTCTGTCATCTCCATCACCCTCAAAATGATTGAATTTCTTGCCACTACTGCTTTTATTGGCGCTACCACTGCTTCTGCTGCTCCTGGATCTCTTCATAATGGTGATGTTGACAATGTTAATAACATGCAAAAATGTTAAGATCAACCTGATGTGAAATGTGGACTGAGATGATGCCTTATATAATTGCAGCCAGGGGGGCAGTGGTGGGGGTAGATTTCAGCCAGTAGTAGCATAACTCACCGAGGGTCGCTGCGCAAGGCAGAGGGTCCTGGGGGTGGGATTGGGGGGTGTGCTAGGGGGAAGTTGTGAAGTGACAAGACATGAGATATTGTTTTTGTTAAATAAAAGTCATTTATTTGTTATCCAGTTTAATGGAAGTTGTATATTATCAAATGCACACAACAAACAATCCTTGTCTTTGTAGTCTTCAGCCTAAGGAGTACCTCTAGATTTATAACAGCGGTATTCTTGTAAACTACACTACAGAAAATTTCATATGTAATAGTTACCCTGTAAGTGTGGAACAGAACAGAAAATAACAGTTTAATCGCTAAACTCACTGAGGTTACTCATGATCAGCATTGATTTATTTATTCGGTACCTGAATGTCTTAGATCCGTAAATGAATTAATTAAATAAAAATGAAACAAGTCAGTCCAGAACAGAGTGACACGTTACAACAGGTGTAGCCCGTTTTAAACACACGTTTACATCATCAGTACTGTATGTACCATAGAGTATTTGCACAAGTTTACCACTACCCAGATGTAAATCTCAATTTGATGCTGTGATATCAGGAATAATGTTACATATTTCTAAACCTGTCAGCCCAATACTTCTACCTCTTTGGCTTAATGTGATTGGTGGGCAGTAATTCCCACATAGTCCCAATGATCGATCTTTTAAAGCCAGAGTACATGGCATCGCTCCTCAAGCTCAACTATGTCTCCTTTCCTATAGCTGTTAGAATGAACATGAGACGCAATTTATCATTCAGGTATGTATTGAAGTCCTTGCAGCACTGAAAATTGTAGACTCCATAGTCACCAGTAAATTAATGCTGTAATGCTTTTGATAGCTGTAACTGCTGAATGAATCAAAGTAGTAAACTCTGTTTCGGATTCTTATTCTAAAATGTGCCACCTAGTGAGTTTCAGGTCCTACCTTAACGTCTAAAATTACAATTCCACAATAATCAGATTTCCATGTAGCTTAGGTAGTTTCCTGTGCAGTTTTAAATATAGTCCTTTCCCAGTATACAACGAATCCACTAACCTATTATGTCTTTTTATTTATTTTTTTAACTGATGGCATAAGTTTCCCGGATTTTTTACTGTTCTGGCAATAGCCGCAGCATCGCCTGCTAAAGAGCCTATCGCAGAAAGTCACACCAGAGCTGGGATTATGAACGAAAGGATTCCAACTGATGTGCTATGCAGTTGTAGGAGAATAGGCGATTTAATTTCTTTCAATTTGAGGCTGTTTTAGCTGCCATCAGGGATAATTGACAGATTTTTTTTAAAAACCTTGAGGTGGACTTCTTCTTCTACTTCTTCTTTGTGTTCAGTGGAAGTCAAGCTGCTTTCATAACTTGACTGAAATGTAACTCCATTCCCAGCTTAAGTTTTGCATACATTGATTTATCAAATACAAGTGCAGCGATATACTGGCCAACAGTGATATTCCTTTCTGCACATATTTCCTTTGCTATGTCGACTAAAATTCTAGTTATCTGCAGTGTGCCGTCCTGGGAAATCCTCATTTGCTGCGTATGTGATGTCGTGATGCCTGCAGGCGTCATGTACAAGGCTGATCCCCTTGTCACGATACACAAGTCATTTTTGAAGCTTGGTTCTATGTGCACAACACTATACTTGTGGATGTGAAGTTAAACGAATAAACAATGAAACCCTATTATCTTGGAAGCGAGTACACCACCCGAGTGTAACGTACTGGCGACATCATATTTTGTGGTGTATTCGTATTAGTAGTTTACATTCTCTGGTACATCTGTGCCTGTTACACAGTGCTAATTGCAAAGTGGTTATGCGCTCCCCTACCATGTACAAGATGCATCGCTCACTGGGGTAGTAATCATTCATATCAATGCAGCACGTCACCGGGGTAATGTCATTGTTTGCTGGTTTGGAAAGAGCTTTGTAATTTTTCTGTTGACTTTCCGTCTAGATGGCTAGAATTCATCCACATTGAACTTTTCTGGATTACTATCTAACCATAAATTCGCACCTACATTGCTCATTTAAGGTATGCACGCAGTAATGGACGTCTGGGACTCCATGCGATGGTGAATGACAAGTCGACAAGCTGCACATTAATATCCTAAAGCAGGTACTACACTGTTTCTTGGAGGTTGACTGTGATATTTAGACATTATTTATACATTCAGCTCTTTATTTTCTTTATTTAACCTCGCAAAACTGACTAAAATGATCTCTAAGCAAAAAAGGGATCAAAATAAAAAAGTGTAATTGTAAAAAATAGTGTAGAGTGGTTATAAGGAAGTTCAAGATTTTTCTCTCATCAATTTTATTTTAAAATATGTAGCCTAATGTAAATTATACAGTGAACATTTAATTGAAAAGTATTTAATTGATGTACAAGGAATGTTCTGATAATGTCATTAACTTCACATATGGTTAAAGGAAAAATGTGGTGTCACCTGAATATAGGCTCAGTCCTGCAACCAGATATGATGAAATAAGCTGTTTTAATAAAGAAAGTGTGACTGTTACAGCTTTTAAATATCACTTTATCTTACGTGTTATATTATTCCACGAGAAATAAAACAGGCACGGAAAATGACTATTGTCCTCAAAATTAAAAGCTTAATTAAAGAATTCAGTTACTAGCTGAAGTAGTTGTAGGAGTTACCACATGAAAGTACAAGATACAAGGTACTGTCCATAAAAAAATGAAGTCTGAAGATTGGTGCGTGTGGGTGATACTTCCATAAGTAAATTGTTTTCAACTGAGATTGGGAGGAAGAAACTGGAGAGCCAATGAAATGTTATATTTCTATGAAATGAATGACTTCATTCGAATCACCTACAGAGATCAATGTTATTTGCCTACTATGTCGAAATGGACTGTATCCCAGTTTTCCTATCCAAAAGCTGGAACACAAATGAACATCTACGTACTTATTAATGAGTTTAACTGCAAATAAATGGAAAGTCATCTCGAAACAATGTGAATACAGGGTTTTTCTAAAAAAAGTGACACACACTCCTAAGTAGGTAGTACTGGTCAAAAGTATAAGAAAAGTTCCCATAATGATATGTCCACAAACAAATAACTGTTGAGTTGTGGACCAATCTGGGCGTTCATTCCCATCTGTCTGGTACGTGAAGTTGACACAATAGGCGGTGCTGCATATGGTTACCATGCAACCTGAGTCGTCCTTCTACTCCTTTGCAGTGAATCATGTACTCTTTCAAATTCAACTGGCTGCATTCGCACTGTGCCACATGCGATGATCACAGGCTCCTGCAACGTCTGCATGTTTTCGAAGGGCTGGATGGACACCAATACCTTAAAATATCCCCACAGCCAGAAATCCAACAGATTCAGGTCCTGTGAACGGGGAGGTCATGCTACCGAAGCCCCATCGCCATTAAAGGTTACAGTGACGTTCTGTCGCACGTTCCTTAGAAAATAGGGTTGTGTCCCATCGTGCATAAACCACAGTCGTTGTCTTTCTCCAAGAATAACATTCTCCAGTAGTGCTGGTGATACATCGAGCAGACATCGGTGGTACGAAGCACCTGTCTTCCTATTTGATAAAACTTATCGTTCTAGAAATCTGTCACCGACCATTTCTGCTCATACACTGATGCTGAAGCTATCCTGATGCCTAATCTCCATGACCGATCGATGGTTTACATCTGTCACACTTGTGTATCGGAGTAATTTACTATGCCATCTCATGTGAATCCTGCCTCAGCTGTAAGTACTGCACATTAGTCGTCACAAGCAAAACGGTCCACACATCAACAGGTATTGGTTTCCGGATGTGTAATTAAAGGAACTTTCGTCTAGTTTTGACTGATACTACCTCCTGTAGCAACATACTACACTTCTTTTTAAACATTCTGTATAATTCCGGCGTCTCATCATTGCGATATGTTAGTGCCACAAGAGGTGCTACGATTTGACCAGCGTGGAATTTGTACAGAGCTCATTTCTTCCTGCAAGACTACATTAGGCTATACATGTGCTGACGAAGCTGCAATGGCGGTGTGTAGTGCCCAATGAGCAAATATTCAAGATGATGGTAAAATCTGAGACACAAGACGCACGGTGGAGATCTAGTTATGAAAAAGATTACTGCTTATGTCATGTAAGATGGTATGAGGTGGCCGGTAGTATTTCTAGCGTACCTTCCAATGATGTAATGCCAGGTGATATACGTGAGGGATCGCTTCCCTGCTCAGCACGCACCCACGCATCCCTGCTGAGAAACAGAACGCGCACAGCCTGAATATTCATCCTGCGGCAAGATAGCGTCGGACATCCCGCTGTGTTGCTTTATTGGCCCGTTAGTATTCACGATATAATAGACAAGGCAGGATACTGGCCAGTGCAGCGAAATGCAGTGCCTGCAGAGGAAGTTCCAGAAAATCGCAAAGGTTGTACACCCTCTGCATTTGCGTAACAGACTGTAAATAAATCTACAGAGGTATTTCTGAGCGAGGACAAGTTACCTTCCACCGAACAAAAACACGTTCAGACATACTACTGGTAGATGAATTACATTCATAACCTTTCGCAGTGTGTTGCATGGATTAACGTTTCCCGTCTAAGCAGAATACTCAGAACTACCTTGAATAAGATAAAAATAATGTATTCAACATGGCACTCAATGTAGTACCTATTTGTTTCAAGTTAGTGGGTAGGACATGTTTGAAATTACGTTCGAACGAAGGAAATTGATTACGTCCTATAAGAGTTTCAACATTGTTCAGCAAAATCGCTATCGGAAACCTCTGGAAGTACAGGCTTTTTCATAAAAACTGGAAGAGAGATCATAGCAGCATACTGCAAAGAAGGGAACTTCAATGTACACTGAAGATTCAGAGATACTGGTACACCTGTCTAATATCGTGTAGAGTCCCTGCGAGCACGCATAAGTGTCGCAACATGACGTGGCATGGACTCTACTAATGTCTGAAGTACTGCTGGAGGGAACTGACAACATGAATCCTACATAGCTATCCATGAATCCGTAAGACTACGAGGGGCTGGAGATGTCTTCTGAACAGCACACTGCAAGCATCCCAGATATGGTCAGTTTCCTGAACGATTGAAGTACTCATTTGTAAAGCCACTTTATAAAACGGGAGAAAGGGATAATGCAGACAGTTTTAGACCTATTTCTATGCCATAAATGTTTGCTAAAGTTGTTGCAAAGGCTGTGTATCTAAGGATAATTGACCATTTTGTATCACATAATTTGCCATCAAATGTACAGTTCGGCTTTAGAAGTCGTTTAACAACTGAAAATGCTATATTCTCTTTTCTCTGCAAGGTACTGAATGGATTAAACAAAAGGTTTCAAGCACTAGGTACTTTTTTTATTTATTTATCTAAGGCGTTTGATTCTGTTGATCACAAAATATTGCTCTAGAAGTTGGACCATTATGGAATATGGGGAGTAGCTCACAATTGGTTCACCTCTTACTTTAACAACAGACAGCAAAAGGTCATTATTCACAGTGTTGAGAATGGCTGTGATGTGGGGTCTGAGTGATATGCTCTCTAGTATTACAGGTAATTCTAAAATATTTCTGTTTGCTTGTGGCACTAAATTGGGAGTAAAGGATGTTGTGTACAACATTGGTCCTGTTTCAAATAGCGCAGTTAATGAAATGAGTTCATGGTTTGTAGAAAATAAACTAACACTAAATCAGAGTGACTAAGTTTTCACTGTTTCTAACACACAATTCAACAAAACCCGACGTTTTAATTTGGCAAAATGGGAATATGATTAGTGAAATTCAACACTTCACATTTCTAGGTGTTCACATAGATAGTTAACTGCCGTGGAAAGCTGACGTTCAGGACCTTGTTCAAAGACTTCATGCTGCCATGTTTACTGTTCGAATGGTATCTGAAATAAGTGATCGTTTGACACGAAAATTAGTCTGCCTTGCTTATTTTCATTCGCTTATGTCGTATGGTATTATAGTTTGGAGTAACAATTCCCATTCTGAAAGGATGTTTTTGGTTCAGGAACGGGCAGTTCCTGCAATAAGTGGTGTAAGTTTGAGAACCTCTTGTCGACCCCCGTTCACTAGTCTGGGTATTTTGACATTGCCCTCTCAGTGTATATATATTCTTTACTGTCGTTTCTTGTTAACAATATCAGCTTATTCCCAAGAATTAGCAGCTTTCACTCAGTTAATACTCGGCAGAAATCCAATCTGCATTTGGATCACACTTCCTTAACTCTTATGCAGAGAGGTGTGCAGCATACTACTGCATCCATTTTCAATACGCTACCACAAGAATTAAAAAATCTTTGCAGTAATCCACGCACTTTCTAATCGAAACTGAAGAGTTTCCTCATGTGTAACACCTTATATTCTTTTGGGGAGTTCCTTGGAAAAATAAGATGATTCTTATGTTGTACTGTCGATTGCGTTTACTTAAACTTATGGCCTGACTTTTTTGGGTTCATAAACATTTTATTTTATCTATTATTACTTTTATGTTGTAATTCCATGTACTGACACGTTCCATCACCTTGGAGATTTGCTCCTCAGTTTGGCCCTACGGAACTAGACGAGTAAAAAAATAAATAAATAAATAACTATGCCCAATAATGTTCATGTCTGGGGAGTATGTTGGCCAGTGGAAGTATTTAAACTCAGAGAGTGCTCCTGGAGCCACTTTGTAGCAATTCTGCACGTGTGGGGTGTCGTATTGTATGCTGGAATTGCGTAAGTCCGTCGGAATGCACAACGGACATGAATGGATGCAGGTGATCAGACAGGATGCTGACCAGCTTGTCACCTGTCAGAGTCGTATCTAGACTATCAGGTGTCACATATCAATGCAACTGCACATGCCCCATACCATTAAAGAGCCTCCACTAGCGTGAACAGTCCCCTGCTGACATTCAGGGTCCATGGATTAATGAGATTATCTCCATACCCGTAGACGTCCATCCGCTCGGTACAATATGAAACGAGACTCGTCCGACCAGGCAACATGTTTCCAGTCATCAACAGTCCAATGTCGGTGTTGATGGGCCTAGGCGAGGCGTAAAACTTTGTGTCGTGCAGACATCAAGGGTAAACGATTGGGCTTTCGGCTCCGAAAGCCCATATCGATGGCGATTCGTTGAATGGTTCGCATGCTGACACTTGTTAATGGCCTAGAATTGAAATATGCAGCAATTTGCAGAAGAGTTGCACGGTCCCGACCTTGCAAGATCTTCTTCCGGCCGCAGAGATGTCGGAGATTTGATGTTTTATCGAATTCCTGATATTCACGGTACACTCATGAAGTGGTCGTACGGTAAATTCCCAACTTCATCGCTACCTCGGAGATGCTGTGTCCCATCGCTCGTGCGCTGACTATAACATCTCGTTAAAACTCGTTTAAATCTTGATAACCTGCCATTGCCGCAGCAGTAACCGATCTAACAACTGCGCCAGACATTTTTTGTCTTTTGTAGGCGTTGTTTATCGCAGCGCTGTATTCTGCGTGTTTACGTATCTCTGTATTTGAATACGCAAGTCCATACCAATTTCTTTGGCGCTTCAGTTTACTGAAAAATAGCTATGAAAGACAAAGATACTAACTATAAATGTGATCCTTTCAGAATACTGAAGGAGACCCTACAGGACGTGGTGAAAGTAAAGTTAAGTCCCATGCCAGACGACTGACCGCCGAGTCAACCTCTGACATAGGCGTTATCGTATGCACTATGGAGGGTCATGTGGTCAGCACACCACTCTCCCGGTCGTTGTTGGGTTCTTGACCTTGAAACCGCTGCTAATCAGTCGAGTAGTTCCTCAGCTGGCCTCACGAGGTCGAATGCACTCCATACCAATTCTCCCACCATCGAAAAATCCCTGGCATTTTCAGGAATCGAATCTGGGTCCCCCGCATGGAAGTCAACCACACTGAACGCTCAGCTCTGGTGGCAGTAGAAGGACGTGGTAACAATGGTCTTTTGGTCTGTGCTGCATTCGTCGCGAATAACAATGTAATTAACAGACCGGCTATCTTGCACCCAGCAGTGTCTACCAGTCATATGAAAGCGTCGGTAGGTACCTCAGAGGGATTTGGAACTGAAAAAGAACACTGAGACAACTAGGCATAGTTTCTCTTCCTGTCTTCGTTGCAGCCTTGAAATAGATTCAGCGACATGCGACATGAGTTATTGCTAGTAACATCAACGAAACCCTATTCTTTGAGTATATTTTTAAGTAAGATGTCTTCATAAAATGGTACAGGACCAAATTATTGGCCAGAAAAAAAAAGTTTTCACGTTCAGTCAATAAATGATGCCACATACCGATGCGGTGGAGACCAAAATGTTTAACCGCATGTGCATTTCATGAATGGTAGGGCTACCAGCAAAAGCCGCGCGGGATTAGCCGAGCGGTCTAGGGCGCTGCTGTCATGGACTGTGGGGCTGCTCCCGGGGTAGGTTCGAGTTCTCTCTCGGGCATGGGTGTGTGTGTTCGTCCTTAGGAACGTGTGAGATGGACTAAAAAGGACAAGACTGAGCAAGGTTCGAGAATAACTAAAGTGGGCAGAGTACAGAGCATAATGAAGGAACAGTTCGGCGATGAATGGTCAGGAAGTAGCAATGTTTTATGTAAACGCATCCCTCATTTTTGTTGGTTACGTTTTCAGTCTTCATTGTGATTTAATGGGTGGTGATATTTCTAATAAGTAGTCCACGACATCACAGCATCATTTAATTGAGAAACTACCGGTATCATATCAGCATTATGAAGTATCTGAGAAAAACTACTTTTATCCAGGACGAATATGTCACTCACAAATGGAATGTGTGCTGCTTAGAAACATCTTGACAGGTTAAAAGAGAGTGGTGAACCACGATTGAAAGTCGGACTTTTACTACCCGGTAAATGTTGTCATTGACTAAGCTATCTAAATATCACCCACGGACCGTCTCATGGATTACCTCTTTCACTCTTTCCAAATTCCTCAGAACTTCTTTTATATGTTACTGAACTTTATTTCATTTAATTAAGGGAGTGGTGCTGAAAATTCAAGTATGATCGCATAACTATGCATGTTGAAAGTGGTCGAAGAAGTCATTCAGGTGTGACTGATGAATGAGTACAACATGTTGACGAACTTGTGCGTGCGAGACGTAGTTTCACAATTTTTTAACCTTCTGAAGATGTGCTTATGATTTCAAGGAAAACGCCCTTTAGCATTATACTAGGCTACCATAAGTTTAGTTCGCGGTGGAGACCAAAATGCTTAACCGGATGTGCATTTCATGAATGGTAGGGCTACCAGCAAAAGCCGCGCGAGATTAGCCGAGCGGTCTAGGGCGCTGCTGTCATGGACTGTGGGGCTGCTCCCGGGGTAGGTTCGAGTTCTCTCTCGGGCATGGGTGTGTGTGTTCGTCCTTAGGAACGTGTGAGATGGACTAAAAAGGACAAGACTGAGCAAGGTTCGAGAATAACTAAAGTGGGCAGAGTACAGAGCATAATGAAGGAACAGTTCGGCGATGAATGGTCAGGAAGTAGCAATGTTTTATGTAAACGCATCCCTCATTTTTGTTGGTTACGTTTTCAGTCTTCATTGTGATTTAATGGGTGGTGATATTTCTAATAAGTAGTCCACGACATCACAGCATCATTTAATTGAGAAACTACCGGTATCATATCAGCATTATGAAGTATCTGAGAAAAACTACTTTTATCCAGGACGAATATGTCACTCACAAATGGAATGTGTGCTGCTTAGAAACATCTTGACAGGTTAAAAGAGAGTGGTGAACCACGATTGAAAGTCGGACTTTTACTACCCGGTAAATGTTGTCATTGACTAAGCTATCTAAATATCACCCACGGACCGTCTCATGGATTACCTCTTTCACTCTTTCCAAATTCCTCAGAACTTCTTTTATATGTTACTCAACTTTATTTCATTTAATTAAGGGAGTGGTGCTGAAAATTCAAGTATGATCGCATAACTATGCATGTTGAAAGTGGTCGAAGAAGTCATTCAGGTGTGACTGATGAATGAGTACAACATGTTGACGAACTTGTGCGTGCGAGACGTAGTTTCACAATTTTTTAACCTTCTGAAGATGTGCTTATGATTTCAAGGAAAACGCCCTTTAGCATTATACTAGGCTACCATAAGTTTAGTTCGCGGTGGAGACCAAAATGCTTAACCGGATGTGCATTTCATGAATGGTAGGGCTACCAGCAAAAGCCGCGCGAGATTAGCCGAGCGGTCTCAGGCGCTGCTGTCATGGACTGTGGGGCTGCTCCCGGCGTAGATTCGAGTTCTCTCTCGGGCATGGATGTGTGTGTTCGTCCTTAGGATAATTTAGGTTAAGTAGTGTGTAAGCTTAGGGACTGGTGATCTTAGCAGTTAAGTCCCATAAGATTTCACACACATTTGAACACATTTGATCCAGCAAAACACGGGTGGGTACACGCTTGTAATAAGAACAATACCCTGCCCGAAGGCACCCCGAGAGCCGAACGTTCACGAGGGAGCAACAACGCCTCTGAGAAACTGGGAACTTTTCACATGCTGTGGTAGCAGGTAGAATTACACGAATTACTTGTGCTTGAAGATGTGGGGCTGGAAACAGTCGAACACTCTCCAGGAACCTCTGCAAGGAGATTTGCCACACAATTTCCTGGAATGGGTCATATCAGTGTTTGGATAACAATGCAACGAAACAGAGTGTACCTTCACCACCTCTAGCGAGTTCAGTGCCTTAGTGAGGCCGACTTCGGTCCTAGATTTACGTTCTGTCAATGGATGCAACAAGCTGTACGCAACCCTACGTTTGACAATAACAGTTTATTTACGGATGAACCAGGGTTCACTCATGATGGTGCGCTTGTTATCATAATTCTCACGTTTGGAGACATCCAGGCTCCAGCCCAATGCTGGAGCATTGAAAGTTATATTTAAAAAGCCCCAAACGACCACACGCACGAACTGTTAACTTTCTCGTGTTTATCTCGTCTCTGACTGCGATATCATCATTACTGATGATCGTTTTTCTGCGTGAACACCTGATGGCGATGGTTCTTATCTGATGTCCATGCGCCTACCACGTTTTAACTTGAATGGAAGGTTGCCTGAGTGTCTCTCCCAAGAGTCGTCTCTGGTGTTCAAATGGTTCAAATGGCTCTGAGCACTATGGGACTTAACATCTATGGTCATCAGTCCCCTAGAACTTAAAACTACTTAAACCTAACTAACCTAAGGACATCACACAACACCCAGCCATCACGAGGCGGAGAAAATCCCTGACCCCGCCGGGAATCGAACCCGGGAACCCGGGAGTGGGAAGCGAGAACGCTACCGCACGACCACGAGATGCGGGCCGTCTCTGGTGTCTCGGCAGATATTTGCAATTTTGTTTTCGCAACGTGTTGCTGGAGTCGGCCCAAACAAATGCTGGTCCTCACGTCTTTCATGCGACTCTCAGCGTCGATGCAAAGAGTCATTTTGTTTTTCGCTACAAACAATATGATTTATAAAGTGAAATTTTACGTTCCCATTCGACAGAGCGATCACAAAGCGGTCTAGTACGATATTCGTTTTACCGATATATACTAACAGGGACAATGAAACACGAGGAATAACAAGTGCTCCAGCAGCCACAGCATCGCCCTGGGCCGCCCTGAATGCTACCGCCATGCAGAATCGTGCTGCGCCGTCGCTGCTACAGTAACGGATATTCCTTGTGTTTTACTGTTCCTGTTAATACATACTGGCAAAACGAACATCACACTAGACTAATTTGGTAGCGCTCTATCTAATGCGCGCGTAAAATATCTATTTAATAATCGTTTTGTTTGAAACAGGGCACAAACCGATGCATTCCGTCGACGCTGTGTGTCGCATGAAACATGTGGTCGGCAGTATTTGTTTGGACTGACCGCAGCTACACGTAGTAAAAACGAAACTGCAGTTATCTGCCGAAACACCAGAGACAATGTGCCTGACGACTCTTAGGAGAGACACCTAGTATATATACTATTGTACTGTCATAAGTAAAACAGACAAATAAGTCGTTGAAAACATAAAAGATCATGGGGTTGTATGCGTAGTTTCAGAAGATATTCTCATTTCTGTAATCGAAGTAAGGCCTGTGAACAACAGATTAACGACTATTGCCTGATTTGTGCTAATAGAATATTCACAGTAATTAATGCAATATGCTCTTCAACGAAGAACATAAAAGACACACAGAAAGCAACTAAGCCATGGAAAGTGCTAGAAAATACTATCTTCAGAATTCCAAAAAAATCTAATTAAAGTTTCTAATGGGCAATTTAGTACGCACTTAGGGATAGAGATGCAGTTCAGGAAAACAGTTGATGACTTCTCTGCCCAAAAATGTACCAGTCTAAATGGAAAAAGACTGGTAAGACTGTGCAGAAATTTGAACCTCAGTATTATGCCGACCAATTTTAAGATAAAATCCCTAAAACAAAAGAACAAAAAATATCATATCGATCACTCATATAGGTGAATTCCAAATTGGTCATACCTAAATCTCATATTCACGCTAAAAAGAGATTTTAAGTTTTCAGATAAACAAAGGTGCATATATTGACATAGACCAATACCTAACCCGAGTAAAACCATATGTGAAACACCAAAAATTCAGCAAAAAATGTCCCTAATTCCTAAATCTGATACTAGGATAAACCAACTATTGCTATTAGCCAGTTAAACCGACAAAATGCAAGCAAAAAATTTCGAACAACTCAAACACAAGCTTAACAGAACTTACCGAAACCAAATCCCTTTACAAAGCCGAAAAAACAGTCTCGGCGTAAAGAAGATTGTGAAGATGATGTAAAATCTGTACACCAGGTATTCAGGACATGGAGTAGTAAGAAATCGGAAAATGAATATGAAATGTTTCTGGCAGCAGGAAAGGGAGCTTCAAATTTAATTAGACAGCATAAAGACAACATGGGCACAGGCACAATCTAATCCGTGAAACTGGAGAATATTTTAAAAAAAGCAACTTCCGGACTTTGCATAAAATACTTAACGCAAAGCTAAATAGGTACCAGCCCTCGAATCTCTGCCTCAGACAATCAAGAGACGTTTGCAAATATTTCAAAATCTTCTAAACTGTACTGAGCCCACGGAAAGAATTCTACCAGAAATTTTCCTAAGGGCCAATCCAAATTCAGGAACACCAAATGAAGATGTTGTTGCTAGACAAATTAAAAGCTTAGAAGATAAAAAACCATCTTCCAAAGACGTAATTGATGCAGATTTTCTGAAATCAACTGGCCCTAAAATCTTAAAGGAAATCACATGTAAAACATGTGACAAACTGAGAAAATTTCGAACGATTTGAAAACTGCACTTACACATCCACTACATAAAAAGACATACAGAACAGACGTTAATTATTACAGGACGATTTCTCTTGTTCCTGTGCTATGCAAGACTGTGTCTTCTGGTTCGAGTGCAACAGTAACTTGAATACAAAACTGAAGACTATCAAGGAGGTTTCAGACGAAATGGATCTTATCACGAATAAATTTATTTCTGAAGCTAATTCTCAGCATCGAAACATTTATAATAAGAAACTAGTTTGTACCTTCGTAGATTTTCAAAATATTATGAGGCAGTGGACCGTAAGTCTCTTTTCCAGATTGTGAAGGAATAGTGTATTAAAACCAATGGAAATATTAGTGAAACACTAAGTCTTACAAATACTATGTTTACATTGAGGGGAGACATTTCAGTAAATTTTAAAATTAAAATAGGAGTGAGACAAGCTGATGGGCACTCTCCATTACTTTTCAACTGTGTCTTGGGAATAATAATCCAGCGTGACGGAAACTAAAACCAGAGATAAAAAAAAATTGACGATCCATTCAAATTAGAGGTAAACAATATAAATATAACTGCTTAGCTTTTGCAGTCGACCTGGCGATTCTTTGTTAGAACATTCGAACAGCACAAAAACAAACATAAATTCGTAAATTGAAACTTGTTACTGGATTGAGGATCTCGTGGTAGGGAGGACGCAGCAAGTTATCTTGGATGGAGAGTCATCGGCAAATACAGAGATAAGTGCGGTTGAACCACAGGTTAGTGTGTTCGGTCTCTTGTTATTCATGTTGTACATTAATGACCCTGCAAACGATATTAACAGCAACCTCAGACTTTACGCAGATGATGCACTTATCTATAATGAAGTACAGTCGGAAAGAAACTACATAAATATTCAGTCAGATATTGATAAGATTTCAAAGTGGCGCAAAGATAGACAACTTCGTTTAAATGTTCAAAAATTTAAAACTGTGCACTTCACAAAATGAAAAAAAAAGAACGAAGTATTCTATGACCATAATGTCAGTGAGTCACAACTATAAACGGTAAATTCGTACATATATCTGGGTGAACTACATTGTACGGATATGGAATGGAACGACCATATAGGCTAAGTCGTTGGTAGAGAAGGTAGCAGTCACCGTTTTATTGGTAGAATAGTAGGAAAATTCAATCAGTCTACAAAGGAGGTTGTTTGCAAATCACTCGTGCGAGTTATCCTAGAATATTGCTCAAGCGTGTGGGGCCCAACCAAATAGGACTGAGAGGGGATACTGAACGTATGCAGAGAAGGGCAGCACGAATGATCACAAAGCTTTGTCTTACCGACGGGAGAGATGTTGAAAGAACTAAACTAACAGACTCATCAAACTGAGATACTCATCAAACTGAGATACTTCAACAAAGTCATAAAACAGGGCCTTCTTTATAGGACTGAGACACTCATTTTAAACAAAATGAGAGACACTGAAGGAATCTAACAGAGAGAACGAAATGTAATCAGGAAAATTTTAGGCCTAATTTATACTGAAGAAGGAACGTACAAACTAAGAGCAAATAATAATAATTTGAAATATGTACCAATACGTATTCAGATATGAGAAAACGCAGGCTGAAATTCTATGGGTATATTAAAATAATGAAAACAATCAGATGAACTAAACATGTTGTGGAGTTCTAGGATACTCGGAATAAACCAAAAATTTAAACAATAAAATTAATCGGTGCAGTAAGAAAGGCCTGAAATAAGCAGGAATAGCACAACTTTATGTACGTGACAGGAGAATATTTGAGCAGAAAATTCACGACCGAATAGTTGGTCTGGCGGAAAACCGAAGGAGAAAGGTACAACTTGGTGGGACAAGCAGAAAAGAGCCCATTCGAATAGAAAGAAAGCAATATGGGCACAAATAAGAGCTAAAGTAAACTCTGAATATACCTCATGTCGTACATCGCGTGGCACAGTAGGGCCCAGATATGATTAACGACGATAATAATAAAAATAATACGACAGCGTGCTGAAAAGCAATGCTCCAAATATTTTATGTGAAAACTCTTAAAGCTTTTTGAGTAAAACTAACGTAATTAACATTCTACATATTTATTCATCAAGTCTAGATACTTATTTCTCAACATAGCCACCCTAGCGACGTACACATTTCCACCAACGGGGAACCACTTTCTTGATAGAATGTTTGACTTTGTTCTCAGAGTCACAACCTCACCTCTGCTTGCATCGTTTCATCTTTACCTTTTGGAAACAGATGAAAATCTGATGGGGCCAAGTCGTAAGATGATCGACGACAGTGATCCCAAGGCGTCGCGTCGAATTGTTGCAGACTTCACAGCGCACGTATGTAGTCTGCTGTTGTCATGCTGAAGGAAAGGATGATACATGGGTGGACGAACTATTCGAATTCGAAACTCGATTACATTACACTTTTTCTTTTTGACTGGCGTAGTGCAGCAGCGCGGTTCCTTTCGTTCATTACCTGCACCTACCTGTGAAGTTGCAGCAGGTCGCCGGTAGGAAAGCAGACCAGAAACCTACCGTACTGCAACTCGCACAAGGCTGCATACAACCTAACGTCTCCAAGAGTCGGGAAAAGGTCTTAATTTTGAATGAAAGATAAAAATACTGGCAAAACATCGGTATATTCTGAACCTTAACAATGTACACGTTCACTGTCAAAGCCGTGCTAATCTTAACAGTCATGCACAAACTCTTACAGTTACGTTAGCAAGTTTATGGTAACATATTTCCCGAAATCTGAACAGCTACTAAGCACGGATTGTTCTTAAATTAAAATGCTCGCAATACTTTTAAGTTTATCGGTGTCTAATGCACTCAGATTATAACTTCCTTCGGAGTTCCTACTACACTCGACCATACATTGAAAGGCTGGTCTCCGACCACTTAGACTACTGTAAGCATTTTATATCTCCAAGAGAAAAGACGAGCAAAGTATACTTCGTTATGATTGGTCAGTTTTCTTTAAGGCCAATAGAATAACATTATTCTCCCGCGTTAGTCCGCGCTTTCCGTGACTAACCAATCAACAAATAACACACTTTCGAACTGTACTTTTTCCCGAAATAAATATTTAACATTCTGATATTTTGTTTATACTTTACGTTATTAACTACTGTGATATGCACTCGAATTAGCTTTCCTTTTACCATAAACTTACTTAACATATCATGATACAAAATTCCCCATCGTACAATGTTCGTCAGTAGAACAAGGATCAACATATTTACTTTAGACCACATTCACGCATCATTCACACTACTAAAAGCATATACAAAACTATACAAACAATAATAAACAATAAAGCCTACAAGAAATAAGCAGAAAAATTCACAAAAACATTCTCTTGACCTGTTTCTTGAATTTCTTTGTCCTTTACTGTCCTCTAGCGGATGAAAACTAGAACTACATATTCGACTGAACCCGCTTCAGACCATCTGTGACTGTGCACGCATGAGTCATTCTCCCGATACACAGGCTCTAGACAGGAGCGATATAAGTCGCCATGCCTCAGTAGTTAGGTTTCACACAGCTGTCTTAGATGCTACAATTCGGAGCCGTCTAGCGGCAGAGGACTACAAACATGTAGACATGAAGAATGAAGGAATAGAAGGTCGATAAAGATTGTTTTATTAAAAAAAATTAAATAGTTTTCATATAAAAAATTCTGAGGCAATACTTTTCAGCACGCCTCGTACTATAATGAAGTCTCATACAGAAACTAAAGGATTCCGTTTCTATCCCATCCGTAGAATCTTCTGTCTATAGCTCGATAACAGATATCTTGTTTCATACACATATTCCTTACAGACTCATATACGACCAACAGTTTCATTAAATGGAGTACAGCAATCGAGCTACAACTACGCCTTATCGATGTTCAGGTTGTTGGAAACATACCACCGATTTATACGAGTAAATATCTAGCTTGTACTCAGTTGTGATCGGTTTGGAGGGCCATCCAGGCCCGAAGATATTTAGGGAAACCGCAGAGTACGGAGAGAATTTGGTTCCCGTCCGTTTCTAGCGTAAATACAGTTTATTAACCACTGGACGAGCCTTATGGGTGATTTTATTTGAATTTATCATCCACAGCTAGATAGCGGCTAACAGGCACTTTATACACCAACTCGACAGAGAAGTAACATAGGTCGTCAGAAAGGAAAGCTATCACTCCGTTTCTTGAAAAACGGATGAAAGGAAGGAAGGTCTCAAAGTACTTTCGCTTATGGTAAGTCAGTGGAGAAAGAGGAACCGTGATAAGCTGTGTCTGGCTCAGCCTTTCTTTAAATAGATTAATGTGCACGTTAGCTTGGTAATCTCTTCTACAAGAAATGAGGTAGCCACTGTCTGCTTTTGTTCTTTCCACCTTTCAGTACGCCCATGTATTAAATACGAAGAACTGTCAGTGATCGAAACTATGAAAGTCATAGACGTGTCGATTAAAAAAAAAAAATAATTCTTGCTTCGAGAAAGTTATACAGGCTTACCACGGAGCGTTACTACCTTTACTATTTCATAAAAGTTTCAAGATAGTGAAGCAGGATTTTCGGGAAGCGGTTGTGAGCAAAGCGTGAGGTAGTTTGCCTTATGTTTCACATGAATACTTATTTTATTAACCGAAAAATTGGAGAAACTTTTTCCTCTAAATGTGATCTTCTTTTTCATGGCGGTCGATACCTCTTGATAAGAGGAATACAATGTGATAATGCTTCTTATTGTTCTTAGTCAAATGCTTCGTAAAAACTATCAGAAAATTTGCTAAATATGAGACTGAATAATTACGACACAGGGCTGTTTGCGACTAATCATGTGATGATGAAAAGCTCTTGTGTTTCCAACAAGGTGGCAGTGTTAAGATAACGCGACGTTTCTAGAAGTGTCGTATTAATCTTATTTTCACTTGTGGTATATGTCACACATGAACATTCGATGTTTGCGTCACAACCTACAGAGGAAGTGCAACTAGGCTCTGTCAGTGGTCGCCGGTCTTACTATTACCATATCGCCGAAGAGAGAGACTACAACCAATTCAAAGATTCCAAGACTGGTAAACGTGGTATCACTCAACTGCTTTTTCCATAAGCTGTCGACCACCTTAAAGGAAATAAGCGGTTACTTCCAATGAGAACAAAACTGCATCAATATGTTGATCCGTAAAAAGTAAAGAAAAATGCTTACCCCTGTGTTTAATATCTCATATTTTAAATATTGCTTCAACATCTTGACATATTTATCTAATATCTGAAGTATTTGTGAAAGAAGAGGAACATTGTGCAGTCTATGAATACACGACTTTGACCTGGTGGTAACCATACAGTGACTGAAATGGAAAATATTGCACTATGGACAAGTTGACTGAACAGTACCAAACTGGTACTCCAGTATTGGCGTGCCTGTGGGAAAAGTTGATTGAAATTTTATCCTCATACGATACGTCCTATATTTTCGTTACAGACGAAAGGGATTGCTACAGATGAAGAATAGTGTAAATGTATGATCATTAGTGGATGTGCCTAATGACCCTGGAACTAAGGAGGAGACCGCAACGTAGCATGTTCAGAAGAAATGCACCTACGGCTCAAAAATATCTTTCGGACACTGAAGAAGGTCAAATCGTTGTCTTGATGGACAGGGGAGCATCATATCGACATATTGTACAGACAGTTTGCTTTAGTGCAATGACTGCATAATGAATTGTGAGGAAATGGACTCAAGACAACAGTTTGGCAAGATGAATAGAATGAATACATCACGAGAAGATCGTAGGTTTATTCAACTGGCTCGGACGAGTAGCTAAGTGATAACAACTGAAATCCGAACTGGTACAGTGTCACCTCGAATTGTCGGGAACAGATTACTGGAAGCTGGGCTTAGATCTTGAGTTGTCATGCGTCGGTTACTGCTGGCACTGCACCACAAACAACAGTGAGATACATGGTGTAGAGGCAGAAGCGAGTGAGACATCGAGTGTCTCACTTCTGTATGTGGTGGTCATACCGACGCCAGTGTGTCAGCAGATATGCTGGTGGAAGACCACAGGCAGCAGTGATTCTCGAATCCTGTACCTTTTCAACTTCTGATATCGTAGTGTGGGGAGCTATTTGACATGACAAGAAGAGTGCATACGAGCCCGTGGAGTCACACCTCATACTGATGTTGATCATGGACGTCAGTATCTAATGGAATTAGTGTTTAATCATGTAATACTTGTAATGTGATGAACATCTCCATGAAATTTAATAGTTGAATGATGATCCATACTGTAATGATTTGTTTTCGTCACTGTGGATGAACAGAGAAAGGTAGAACTGCGACCACGCCGAACAACGAAGGCTGATAAACAGCTGATGGGTAATGATACATCTGTTTCGGTGAAGTTTTCCGATGGTTCGTGCGGGCACCAACCCAACAGTAGTTATCTGCGAAGCAATTTACTCGTCCTGACAATGAGCTGGGAGGCAACCGGACGTTGGTTTTGTCGGCATGTCTTACCATGGGATTGATAGGAACCGTGGCAAATGCTACTCAAACGCCGGCACTCGCCTCCGATCACAGAGGTTCCGAAAACAATCCTCGGGAGAAACATCCGGAATGCACTCATGTGCAACGACTTGTATCAGTAGCTTGTGGAGCTGTCACTATGGCTAATTGCAGACGGTGAGTCAGCTTCTTTCCTTCTGTTGACTGCTTGTTGTACAGACTTTGTTTATCCGTTTTACAGTGAAAGTTGAAGTCCAACGAGACGTGACGTTCGGAGGCAAGTGCGGTGATGCTGTATTCCTCTGAGAGGCCGTGGGGCGCCCTCCTGAGTCGTTGCTATACTGACGAGTGCTGTTACTTCAGACACTGCTCTTGTCTTCTATACGATAGTTGCACGTTCGGTTCAAAGGGAATTCCATGAGGTTTTTCTTTTTCTTGCTTAAATGCGTAACATTTCTTCCTGCTGTTGGTACTACAAAAGCAAGAATGCTGTAATTTTTGTGTGGTACATCGTCTCCTTCGTTGATAAACAACATAAATGGTTCAAATGACTCTGAGCACTATGGGACTCAACTGCTGTGGTCATCAGTCCCCTAGAACTTAGAACTACTTAAACCTAACTAACCTAAGGACATCACACACATCCATGCCCGAGGCAGGATTCGAACCTGCGACCGTAGTAGTCGCACGGTGATAAACAACATAGATTCTTTTCCGGAGCACAAGGTTTTCGACGCTGATATTTCTGTACAACTCTCGTAGCTGACTACAGAATAGTAGTAACAGTTCTTATAACCAATTAGTGGCCCACAGAACAGGAAAGAAGGAGAAAGTATGGTGTGGTGCCAATAAGCCCGGAAGAAAATAAAAAAAAAATCCTACGAGCTCTTTGGTCGCTATATTCTAGATGAGACATATAAATAGACGAGGTACATTTCATTCGTTGTCCTACCTATGCACTTCGCCTCCAATCCGTATGAAGGCACTTGTAGCTTTGTATGACGTACCAAGTAGGAGAGAGTATTGTAGCTTGGAATACTTTTCAGACTTTCGCATTAAGCCAGGCATGTCACAGAAGATTAATATTTTTTATTACATTTTCAAAAGATAGCATTCACTTTTTATGTGTTGCAGTCTTTTTCCGAAATTACGAAAATTAGTCCGGAAAATTAAGATTTTTCCGCATGCGAAAACATGTTCCAAGGTACAACATGGCCATGTACCTAGGAACAAATATCCTACCGCTATTTACAAATGTTTCAGTAGAGAAGATCTTGTGAGTACTCCATTTAGTCGTCTATCTGTTACGCTATTACTGTACAACACACCAATAATCAATAAGTGAAACCAAATGAAGCAGAAGTTTTCTCAAAGACCAGTTACAAATTAAATACATTTTGGTACTGAAACAATTAGAAGCTGATACGAATTTCAATTTTCAAGAAAGGTATATTATTAAGGCATAACAAAACTCAGTTAATCCGCAAATATCATATGTTCCATGGTAAAAGGCCTTCTGCTTCAAGGTACAAGATGGTGCACCACCGGCAAATTATGGCTTACCTGTTTGCATGTTATAAAACTGGTTTTAAAAATATCCCATTTCTAATTGCCATAAAAATCTATAATTGAAGAATTAACAGCATATTCCAAACATATTTAATATACAGGTTGTTCGGAAATTCCCGTTACAGGCTCCTAGGATTTGTAGAGGGGAGTGAGTACATAATATTTTGAATAGGAACCCATGTCCGGAAACACACCATTTCCTTTCTACGACGGTTTCAGTTTAAATGTGTAACGCGTCCACGTGTGTTGAGAGAAAAGGAAAAGCCTTAGAGTTGCTTGTCTTGGTATGCCATAGGGCAGATAGGATGGCGTGCACTATATCAGCCGGTCACCTGACGTCCCGTAACATCTGCCTTGCTCCAAGACTCTTGTACAGAGAGGAACATCTGCTAACACAGGTTCTGGCCGTTGCATCAGAAACTGAGAGACGGGAGGTGGAGTGGATAGTGTGTACCAGAACATGCTTCGTAGGTAGAATGTGTGCAACAACGTTGGCGGTCATCACATGGAGCGGCTGTTATAATGTATCAGTAGTGTTCTGTACATACAGTATGCTGGGTTCTTTTTTGTTTTGGAATAACATAAACAAGTGATACTTAAGCGTTGATACAAACTAATGTGCTTAGGTGGTAAATGGATGTTTCATTATGTTTCTTTTCGAATTCTTACCTAATATTATGCACTGCGTCACGCCTAGCTCAGTTTCTCAAGCAGAAGTGGATGAGTTAAACACCCGAATTGAACCCGTCGTAGAACGGAAACGGTACGATTTCAGACATGGGTTCCTTTAGAAAATATTATGTACTCACTTCCCTCCACAAGTTCTCGAAGCTTGTAAGACGAATGTCCGAACGGACATGTGTCATGCAGCTCTTAAATATGAAGCACTCGAAATATTTACAAATGCTGCACAAAACAGCCGGCCGAAGTGGGCGTGCGGTTCTAGGAGCTGCAGTCTGGAACCGAGAGACCGCTACAGTCGCAGGTTCGAATCCTGCCTCGGGCATGGTTGTGTGTGATCTCCTTAGGTTAGTTAGGTTTAACTAGTTCTAAGTTCTAGGGGACTAATGATCTCAGAAGTTGAGTCCCATAGTGCTCAGAGCCATTTTGCACAAAACACAACCTCACGTCTAACAACAACAAAACTGTAGAAATTGACGGAAACTGCTAACGGTGGTCTCTAGTAAGCATTGATTCATGTGATTCAAAAATCAGTCACTCGATCAATCAATAAACATTATGTGTTATAGGTACACTATCTTCTACCTACAACACTCTCCCCTATTCTACCGGTCTGTACAAAGAGAAGAGAGAGAGACGTATCCGATAGAGTAGAAGGAAAGCAGTGGGAATAATCTTCTCTCATGTAATGAGGGATTAACGACAACGATGAATTTAGAACAAGAAGCGATATTATATAAAAGTTTGCTGAACGAATACCGAAAAGCAAAAATATTTCATTACATTAATAAATCGGTAAACATGTATCTATCCAAGTACCAAGAAACTCATCTGAATGAAAATGATGCTCCACGCTGATTCCTGTTTTTTCTTTTGTTTTTAAAAAAAGATTCCTTCCTTGTTTTGAGGAATTATTTCGTATTGATTACGATAAATTACTTATAACTAAGTTTAAACGGGATGTGGTGCAACGGACTCCAACTAGAGAAAACGTGGTTCCAGTCACAATCTGTTCATCTACTTTAGGGTCGGCCGTTGTGATCGAGTGGTTCTAGGCGCTTCAGTCGGGAAGTACGTGGCTGCTCCGGTCACAGGTTCGAATCCTGCCTCAGGCATGGATGTGTGTGATGTCCTTAGGGTCGTTAGATTTAAGTAGTTCTAAGCCAAGGGGACTGATGTCCTCAGATGTTAATTCCCATAGCGCTTAGAGCCATTTGAACAATTTTCATCTACTTTAGGTTCTTTGTGGTTCGCATCAGCGCGAATGTCACGATATATCATTCGGTAAGGAAATGTTCCTATACATTCTGGCCCTACCCAAGTCTGTGTTACGTCCCTAATGACCTCGTTATCAACGCTAACTAAACTCTAATCTTCTTTTCAACTAAAATCAAAGTACGTCAGCTTACGTAAGTATACATTTACACTTCATGAGAGATTCAAATACTCGTATCCCCATGTTACTTAGAAGTGATCGCGACGTACAGAAATATTAGACAGAAGTATACTGGTGGTTGCAAACTAACAGTGTAATGGTTCAGTTTAGTTTAGTAATTAGTACTTGACTTTATAATTTCTGAAAACAGATCGCTCACTGAATATACTTATGTCTGGCTGCACTTAACCTATCAATCATAGCCCTAGACTTTCAAAGAGGAAGTTTATATTACGACGTAGAGTTTCGAGGAAAACTGTACGATGAAGAGTTAAGGGAGAAAGGACGGGAATCATGGAACTGATCAGCTGAACTAAGGGGATCATCATGTGGATAGTAGCCGTATCGAGAGAAGCCATTAAAAGTTCGTAACACCGTAAAAGGATCTGGTCGACAGTGAGGCAGTTAACGATTATGCACACATATTTTAGATAACGTGCCATGCAGTGCTGGTTTATTTCCAGGCAGTTTACTGAACTTAGAGCAAATCTGTGAGAAGGCGCAGAAGTTATTAGCTCTCGAGCCTAGCGGACAACGTTCCGTCAAGCAGAGCGTAATTAGAGACGGACTTATGCAGATGAAGTAAGGGATCTGGAGCTCATTCTAAGTGCAGGTCGCCTTGACAGTCTAACTCATATTTAAACATTTTATTTTAGCTATAATTTTTCGTTTTAATATTTTCACGTAATGTTCAAGTACAATACGTTGTAGCCTATATGCCGAGTAGGATCGTTGCTTCAGCGATGGTTGTTTGTTCCTGTGATCTGCTTATAAGCTCGCCTTGGTCCGTTTTTCATCTATCAATGACGAGAATTCTCTCCTACTTTCTTTCTTTCTCGGACGTTGTTACGACACCGGAGTTAATATTTTCTCTAACCATCATGACTGCCTGACGGCCTCATAGGCCTATGAGCACCCATATGTATTCCGTCTACTGAACACAGGGTGTCTCAAACCTTTTGGGTTAAACTGAAATAAATGGTAGAGAGTCTACAACTGAACACCATAGTTCATAGTAATTGTTCAAAGCGACAACTGCCTGTCTGAACGCATGTATTGCGACAACTCATGTTCTTTTGCTGCATTGTAGCAAAGATCCAGTGTGTCCTTTGTACACTGGAACAGACAGTGAGCCATAAACAGAGTACAAACCCGACCGTCAAACAGACATAATGTACACAAGTTAGCTCATGGCACATGTGCCAAATGACGACCGCATGAATCGCACCGGTATGTACACCACTATCCCTGGTGTCAGTTATCCATTGCATCTGACAGCTTGCGATGTGTCCATGGTGAGGTGCGTTACAGTGTCTAATACAATCGACAGCTGACACTAGGAGTAGTGGTGTGCGTGCGGCACAGGTTAATGTGCCGGTGCGATTCATGCGGTCCTCACATGACACAAATGCTATGAGCTAAGTTGTGTACAGTATAACTGTGTGGTGGACAGGGATGTATGCTGTTCATCATCCGCTGACTATTCCAGTGTACCCACACCCAAGATCGTTGCGAGAGTGCAGCAGAACTGCATGCACCGTTGCAATACATGGGATGAGACTGGCGGTCGTCACTTTGAACAAATTACTGTGAGCTTCGTTGTTGGTAGGTGGTGTCGCTGTACACACCCATTCACAATAAATATGCATTTCCGACCATTGGTTCCCTGTCTGAATATAATCGGTTGTGGACCCACCATCATCTGTTTCAATTTGACCGAAAAGGTTTGAGACATCCTGTAGAATGAGTTTACTTTTAACAAACTCTTTGACTGCAAAACCTCTCTTCAGTTGCCAAATTTTGCCCAACCTGGACACGTCCTCTTCTGAGGAACCATATTATACCTTTAAGCTGCGTGGAGTCGAAACCTGCCCGCATAGCCGGGCGTGTTAAGGAGCCCCTTTCGCGATGGCGAGATGTGCCGGAAACGTAACAACCAGGGTAGGTGTGGCGACCAGAGTGGATGTGGTTTTTTGGCGGTTTCCAACATCCCAGTGCGTGAATACCTGGATGGTTCCGAAGTTCCGCCTGTTACATGATTCGAAAAGTTTCCCACACTTTCACATGAACCACAAACACGCAGATAATTGGGCTACACACTTTCCGTGGCGTGCTGGGTGTTACGGAATGGCAACAGGTAGGGTATCCAAAAATGGCTCTCAGCACTATGGGGCTTAATATTTGAGGTCATCACTCCCCTAGAACTTAGAACTACTTAAACCTAACGCATCTAAGGGCATCACACACATCCGTGCCCGAAGCAGGATTCGAACATGCGACCGTAGCGGTCGCGTGGTTCCAGACTGAAGCGCCTAGGGTATCTGGCCACGTCTTAAAGTGTTCAGGCCAATTCCGTTAAAAACCATGCAGACTCTGTGCAGAAGCGGAACGAGGGCAACGGAAAAAGCTGAGCAGAGCCGAAGAAGCAGAGTGCTGTTACGTATATCTGTCCAACTGATTATATATCATCCTCAGTGTACTCCAGAGAACGAGATGCAATTATGCTTAGAAAGAGTTGTGGTATGCCATTGAAATCTCAAGTAATCTGGTCAAAAACAGGCATAGGCTTATGGATCTCGCCGTGTTGGTATGGCTTGCACAGGTGAATGATATACATATCAGTAATATAGGTGCAACCATGTAAGTAGCCTGTTTGTATGTTGGCAGCGCTATAGACGTCCGCCCACGGTAATTCAGTGGTCAGCGCTACAGAATGTCAATCCTAAGCGCCCGGGTTCGATTCCCGGCTGGGTCGGAGAATTTCTCCGCTCAGGGACTGGGCGTTGTGTTGTCCTGATCATCACCATTTCATCTCCATCGACGCGCAAGTCGCGTCAAATCGAAAGTCTTACACCCAGCGAAAGGTCTACCCGACGGGAGGCCCTAGTCACATGACTTTTCTATTTCAGTGCTATAGACAGTGTTAATATCGCTGACAGCGCTCTGCGCCCGCGGCAAGAGATTCTGTGGTTGGACCGACAAGCAGTTAGCTTGTGGATAGAGAGGTGTATGGACATGCTTCGCTTAGTGCCCTCGGCAAGAGATCCTGTGGTTGGACGTGCTAGCAGTTAACGAGTGGATAGAGAAGTGTATGGATATGTTTCTTTTAGTGGAGACCTTTTGTTGGTAGGACACGCATTGTAAAGTGAGACGCAAGGAAATGTAAGATGATGAATGTTTGATTGGTAATGTTTGGGCAGTGGAATTATTGATAACTACATAATTTTTAGAACTGGATATCACATGAATAAGCTAAAATTTTCTAAATACATTGTTTGCTCTTCAACAAAATCTTTCTTTTGCTGACCATATGCCTCCTAGACGTTAGAGTCTATGGTAGTTATAATCTTTTTATTTAGCTGGCTGTTGTAGCTACTTGTTGTAATTCCTGTAGTTTGTGTCATGAATATTTTTTGTGAGGCAAGTGACTTATGAAAAAGTATGGGTTAATGTTACGATTTCTTGTAATACAGGGCCATTCTTTTGTGTTAATTATTGGAAGTCATGTTGTCACTGTATAGCAGTCAGACTGCGTTGGGCTTGTATATTATGGTTAATATATGAATAGGTTAAGTCTGAGTTGTCTTTGTTGGGGAAAATTCTGTAGGTCAGTCTTTAAAGGATAAAAATAATTAAAGGCTTAGTTTCAACCACAACGGAGGGGCATCATTTGAGAGGCGAGACAAACGTGTGGTTCCTGAATAGGGGCAGGGGAGCAGCATTTTCGGTAGTTGCAGGGGCTACAGTGTGCATGGTTGACTAATCTAGTCTGGTAGTATCAAACATGGCCTTGCTGAAAGCAATGGGAATCTAAAGCCGTTATTTTTCCAGAGGGCATGTAGCTCTGCTGTATGGTTAAATAATGATGTCATCCTCTCGGTTAAACTGTTCCGGAGGTTAAATACTCCCCCTTTCAGACCTCAGGGCGGGAACATCTTAGGAGGGCGTCGTCATCAGGAAAAACAAAACTGCTGTTCTACGGGTCGGAGAGTGAAATGTTAAATCCCTTAATCGGAAAGGTATGTTAGAAAATTAAAAAAAAGAGAAACTGATAGGCTGAAGTTAGGTATATTAAAAATTAGTTATATTAGGTGGCAGGATGAAGATGTCTTCTGGTCAGGTGCGTACAGTATTACTGAAACAAAATCAAATAGGGATAATGCAGGAGTAGGTTTAATAATTAATCAGAAAATAGGAATGCAGGGTGGCCGTGCGGTTCTAGGCGCTTCAGTCTGGAACCGCGTGACCGCTACGGTCGCAGGTTCGAATCCTGCCTCGGGCATGGATAAGTGTGATGTCTTTAGGTTAGTTAGGTTTAAGTAGTTCTAAGTTCTAGGGGACAGATGAGCACAGATGTTAAGTCCCATAGTGCTCAGAGCCATTTTTTTAGGAATGCAGGTAAGCTACCATGAACAGCATAGTGAACGCATTATCACTGCCTAGACAGACACGAAGCCAACACCAACGACATTAGTACAAGTTTATATGCCGATTACCAGTTCGATAGTAGGAAAATGGAGAGAAGGAAAAATAGTACGAGTATGTGAACAGGAAGTGGGAGGAAGGAATGGCACAGGAAGCCGGCTGTTACAGTTTTGTACGAAGCATAATGTAATCATCGCTAACGTAGTTTAAGAACCACGAAAGAATGTTGTATACGTGGAAGAGACTTTATTGGAAATGGACTATAGATTAAAACTGACAAAACTGCAAAAAGGTAGGAAATTGAAAACATATGACCTGCAAAATTTAAAAGAACCAGAAGTTGTTGACAGTTTCAGAGGGAGCATAAACTGAAACAGGGAAATGGAATACAGAAGAAGACGAATGGGTAACGAATGGTTGAAATACTGAAGGTAGCGCCGGCCGCGGTGGTCTCGCGGTTCTAGGCGTGCAGTCCGGAACCGTGCGACTGCTACGGTCGCAGGTTCGAATCCTGCCTCGGGCATGGATGTGTGTGATGTCCTTAGATTAGTTAAGTTTAAGTAGTTCTAAGTTCTAGGGGACTAATGACCACAGCAGTTGAGTCCCATAGTTCTCAGAGCCATTTGAACCATTTTTTTTTTTTTTGAAGGCAGCAGACATCAAATACACTACTGGCCATTAAAATTGCTACATCACGAAGATGACGTGCTACAGGCGCGAAATTTAACCGACAGGAAGAAAATGCTGTGATATGCAAATGATTAGCTTTTCAGAGCATTCACACAAGGTTGGCGCCGGTGGCGACACCTACAACGTGACATACACAAACAGCAGTTGACCGGCGTTGCCTGGTGAAACGTTGTTGTGATGCCTCGTGTAAGGAGGAGCAATGCGTACCATCACGTTTCCGACTTTGACAAAGGTCGGATTGTAGCCTATCGCGATTGCGGTTTAACTTGTCGCAACATTGCTGCTCACGTTAGTCGAGATCCAATGACTGTTAGCAGAATATGGAATCGGTGGGTTCAGAAGGGTAATACGGAACGCTTTGCTGGATCACAATGGCCTCGTATCACTAGCAGTCGAGATGATAGGCATCTTATCCGCATGGCTCTAACGGATCGTACAGCCACTTCTCGATCCCTGAGTCAACAGACGGGGACGTTTGCAAGACAACAACCATCTGCACGAACAGTTCGACGAAGTTTGCAGCAGCATGGACTATAAGCTCGGAGATCATAGCTGCGGTTACCGTTGACGCTGCATCACAGCGCCTGCGTTGGTGTACTAAACGACGAACCTGGGTGCACGAATGGCAAAACGTCATTTTTTTCGGATGAATCCAGTTTCTGTTTATAGCATCATGATGGTCGCATCCGTGTTTGGCGACATCGCGGTGAACGCACATTGTTAGCGTGTATCCGTCATCGCCATACTGGCGTATCACCCGCGTGATGGTATGGGCTGCCATTGGTTACACGTCTCGGTCACCTCTTGTTCGTATTGACGGCACTCTGAACGGTGCACGTTACATTTCAGATGTATTACGACCCATGGCTCTACCCTTCATTCTATTCCTGCGAAACCCTACATTTCAGCAGGATAATGCACCACCGCATGTTGCAGGTCCTGTACGGGCGTTTCTGGATACAGAAAATGTTCGACTGCTGCCCTGGCCAGCACATTCTCCAGATCTCTCACCAACTGAAAACGTCTGGTCAATGGTGGCCGAGCAACTGGCTCGTCACAATACGCCATTCACTACTCTTGATGAACTGTGGTATCGTGTTGAAGCTGCATGGGCAGCTGTAACTGTACGCGCCATCGAAGCTCTGTTTGACTCAATGGCCAGGCGTATCAAGGGCGTTATTACGGCCAGAGGTGTTTGTTCTGGGTACTGATTTCTCAGGATCTATGCACCCAAATTGCGTGAAAATATAATCAGAATGTCAGGTCTAGTATAATGTATTTGTCCAATGAATACCCGTTTATCATTTGCATTTCTTCTTGGTGTAGCAATTTTAATGGCCAGTAGTGTAGGTAAAAAGAAAAGTCCTAGTAGAAATCCGTTAATAACACAGGGGTCATTGACTTTAATTGATGAAAGGAGAAAATATAAAAATGAAGCAAAAGATGCAGGAAAAAGGGAATACAAACATCTAAAACATTAGTCTGACCGGAAGTGCAAAATGACTGAGCAAAATTAGCTAGAGAAAAAATACAAAGATATAGAATCATATATAGCTATTGGGGAGGATAGATACCGCCTATCGGAAAGTTAAAGCGGCCTTTGCAGAGAAGAGAAACAACGGTATGAATATCAAGTACTGGAACGGAAAACCCGTGCCAACCAAAGAAGGGAAAGTTGAAACGTTGATGGAGCATTTTGAGGAACTATACAAAGGAACTGAACTTAAGAGAATATCACAGAAGGTTAAGAGTCGGCAAACGAAGATAAAATAGGAGATACGATACTGCGAGGGCCATTTGGCAGAATCCTGAAAGACCTAAGCCGAAACAAGAACCGTGGAGTAGACGCCATGCGCTTAGCACTACTGATATCGTTGCCTAAGCCAGTCATGACAGAAATGTTCCACTTGGTGTACAGGATGGATAAAATAGCTGAAATACCCTCAGACTTTACGAATAATGTAATAATTCCAATTCCAAAGAAAGCAGGTGCTGACAGGTGTGAGTATTACCAAACTATCAGTTTCATAAGACATGGTTGCAAAATAGTAACGCGAATTAATTATAGAATAATGATAAAATAGTGGAAGCTCACACCAGGGAAAATCAGTTGGGATTCCAGAGAAACGTAAGAACACGTGAGGCAATACTGACCCTACGACTTATCCTAGAAGATACAGTAGGTCAATGAAATTCAAACCTACACTCATAGCGTTTGTAAATTTGGAGAAAGTTTTTAAAGTATAGACTGGAATACACTATTTGAAACACTGAAGGTAGCAATGGTAATATATAGCGAACGAAAGGTTGTACAATTATAAAGGGTTGAGGGGCATGAAAGGGGAGTAGTAATTGAGAAGGAAGTGCGTCAGGTTTGTAACCTATACTCAATGTTATTCAATCTGCACAAGGAGCATGCAGTACAGGAAACCAAAGAAATCTTGCAGAAGGAATTAAAGTTCATGGAGGAGAAATAAAAATTTAACGGTTTGCCGATGAAATTGTAATTCTGTCAGAGACAGCAAAAGATTTGGAACAGCCGTTGATCATGATGAGAAGTGTCTTGAGAGGAAGTTATCAGATGACCATTAGCAAAAGCAAAAATGGTAATGTTATGTAGTCAAATTAAATCAGCTGATTATGAGGTATTTACAGTAGGAAACGAGACACTAAAAGTAGTGGATGAGCTGGTTTTTTTTTATTTGGGCACTGAAATAACTGATGATGGCCGTAGTAGAGCGGATATAAAATGTACACTATAATGGCGATAAAAGAGCTTCTGAAGGAGAAATTTTTTAAATATCAAATATAGATATAATTGTTAGTAAATGTTTTCTGCAGCTATTTGTCTGGAGTTTAGCCTTGCAGGGAAGTGAATTGTTGACGATAAATAGTTCACACAAGAAGCGAATACAAGTTTTTAAAATGTGGTGCTGCAGAAGATTGCTGAAGATTAGCTAGGTAGAAGATGTAACTAAGGAGTAGGTACAGAATAAATTCGGGATAAAGGGAATTTGTGGCCTAAGTTTGACTAAAAGAAGGGTTCGGTTCATAGGACCCATTCTCAGACATCAAGGGATCACCGGTTTAGTATTGGGGGAAGTGTGTGTGTTTGTGTGTGTGTGTGTGTGGGGGGGGGGGGGGATGGGGGGAGGGCGCTCAGCTGCAGCAAAATAATCTTCAGACTGATGACAACTACCAACGCTTCCACCACCACCACAACAATAACAACAACAACAGCAATGTAGCACTAATAACCTCGACGTTGGGTGCACTGAAATCAGACCAACCAGCTAACGGACTTGACTGATAACACGCGATAAAAAAGTTTTAGTTTGAAGGCCTAACGTCCATATTCAGTACGCCAGTCAGGAAAAATCGTCAGAAAGGTGCCACAACTCATTCTCTGGCACACAAGACCAATCCTGGACAATGCGAGCTATTTTAACTGTGACCCTGTAGACTTGTATTACAGCATCACCACTGGGGAACAAATATTGCTCGATGGGATGAACCTGATCAGCTAAATTGCTCATTTAATCCTTGGTAGCAATGCGATCTTGCAGAGTACTCATGGGGTCTATGGAATACCACGATATGACTGCCCAAAGCATCACCCAACCCCCGACATGTTCCGCGCTTGCAACGTAAACTCGGCTAGATGTTGTAAACAGTGTGAAAGAAGACATAACCGACCAAATGACTTTCTTCCATTGCTCAAAAACCCTTTTTTTATGTCTTCGGCACCTTCTTTCCCTGTTTCGAGCATTTTAATCACTGATGATTTGTCTTGGAATTCCAGCTCGCCCTGCAATTCACTGCTTATTGAGCTCCCTTCGTGTTGTTTTGGTGCTGACGAAGTTCGAAAGTGCGACATACTTCCCGGGTTCTATTCCCGGCGGGGTCAGGGATGTTCTCTGCCTCGTGATGACTGGGAGTTGTGTGATGTCCTTAGGTTAGTTAGGTTTAAGTAGTTCTAGGTTCTAGGGGACTGATGACCTATGATGTTAAGTCCCATAGTGCTAAGAGCCATTTGAACCATTTGAACCAAAGTTACTGAACCGTAGTTTTGGCAGAGCGCAACTACAATGGCTAATCTCATTATATTCAGAAAATTATTGGAAGTTGCACTGTAGCGACATCTACAAAACTATGAGTTCTTCAAAGAAAATGTTGGATGTTTAGGAAATGCTATTAGCAAGGAGAACTTCAGACCAACATAAAATCTTGCAACTGCCATCGACATAATGCCAATAATCATGAATTTCAAAGAACTGTAATCCTTATCAGGTAAAATCAGCTACTATGCCACTTTCAGTGCGCATATGGCGCCACTTTCCTTTGAAAACATTAGGTAATAAAATAGTCACATTTCAGTGGATTACACTCAAATGTATTTTAAAATAAAGCACCACTTACAGACTATCCTGTGTCAAGCAACCTACAGACGCTACAAAACTCTTGTATAGGCTGGGGCCCAAAAATAGTGATCCGGACGAGAGAATACGATTGAACGTGAGTGTATGCATTAACGGAGGAGGAAAAGACCTACGCTACTTCCAACATGATTGAACAACTGCCCATGCAGCCAGCCTTACATTCGAGCACATTTAACAGTTTCACATCTGACAGAGTTGTTGGCAGAGATTAGTCTGGTCGCAGTCCTAGCTAGCCACCCACGTCATCTGACCTGGGTTATTAATGACAAATTTCATAAGTGAATATATGTATTACGAAGGTACTGTGAATATCCCGAGTTCCTTAAATAAATGTCTCCAAGGTGATCTTGGGTGGGCTCCAGTTGTTATTCTGATTGCACGCATTTGTGCAATGATACATTCTCTCTTAATGACGAATAGCCCCAAAATATGATGTCACGTGAAATCAGTGAATGAAAATAGGCATAGTAGGCTAATTTACGGGTATGTTTATCACCAAAATTTTCAATAACCCTAATAGCATAAGTATCTGAACCTAACCGTTTCAGAAGATCATCGATGTGTTTCTTCCAATCCAATTTCTCATCAATGCACACACCCAGAAATTTTGCGTATTGTGTCTTAGCAACAGAGGTCTGTTCGTAGTCTATAATAATCAATGGTGTTACGCCACTTACTGTAAAGAACTGTGTTTTCTCAAAATTTAGTGATAGCCTATTTGCAGAGAACAACTTAATAATTTTTTTGAAAGACATTATTTACAATTTCCTCAGCTTATTCTTGCTTGTTGGGTGTGATTACTATACTTGTGTCATCAGCAAAAAGAACTAGCTTTGCACCTTCATGAATATAGAGTGGTAAGTCGTTAATACATATGAAGAACAATAAGGGACCCAAGACTGAACCCTGTGGGACACCATTCTTGATACCTCCACAGTTAGAGGACACCGCTGTTTTTTTATACTATCTGTACTATTAATTTTAACCTTCTGCATTCTTCCAGTTAAGTATGAATTAAACCACTTGTGCACTGTCCCATACAACAATACTTAATCTTATCTAGAAGAATTTCATTATTCACACAATCAAAAGCCTTTGAGAGATAACAAAATATCACAGTAGATGATGTTCGGTTATTCAATGCATTTAATATTTGATCAGTGAAATCATATAGAGCGTGAGTCACCTAACGTTACCGCTGGATATATTTCGTAAACCACATCAAATACTGACGAACCGATTCCACAGACCGAACGTGAGGAGAGGGGCTAGTGTAATTGTTTAATACAAACCATACAGAAATGCACGGAAGTATGTTTTTTAACACGAACCTACGTTTTTTTAATGGAACCACGTTAGGTTTGTTAGCACATCTGAACATATAAACAAATACGTAATCAGTGCCGTTTGTTGAACTGTAAAATGTTAATTACATCCGGAGATATTGTAACCTAAAGTTGACGCTTGAAACCTCCGACGTTCCGTTGCGTGTTGTAACAAACACGGGCCACGGTCGGCGAGCAGCATCTGCAGGCACATGTTTACGATGACGACCGTGTTTACGAGTGTTGCTGTAGTGCACTGTTGTGGTTTGGTCTAGCTGTCGCAGTGTCCGCATGTAGCGCTTGCTGCTATTGTTATTCTGTATTCGTCTCCGCACGCAGACCAGCTGTAGTACACCGTGTTACCAGATGTCTGTGATAGTGTAGTGTTGTAGGAACTGTGACCATGGTGTATTCGAACTCTGAAAAGACGGAGATGATACTCATCTATGGCGAGTGTCGACGAAGTGCAGCTGAAGCCTGCAGGGTGTGTGCAGAACGGTACCCGGACAGAGAGCATCCAACGTGCTGCACATTGCAAAACATCTACCGCCAACTGTATGCAACTGGTATGGTTGCAGTACGCAGACGGGTCCGTAACAGGCCCGTCACAGGAGAAGCGGGTGCAGTTGGTGTGTTAGCTGCTGTTGCCATGAACCCACACATGAGTACACGGGACATTATGAGAGCCGGTGGACTGAGTCAAAGTAGTGTCATGGGCATACTGCATCGTCACCGCTTTCACCCGTTTCATGTGTCGCTACATCAGCAATTACATGGTGATGACTTTAATCATCGAGTGCAATTCTGTCAATGGGCATTAACAGAAAATGAGTTGCAGTTCTACTTGTTTACCGATGAAGCGGGTTTCACAAACCACGGGGCAGTGAATCTACGCAACATGCATTACTGGTCCGTGGACAATCCTCGCTGGCTCAGACAGGTAGAGCGACAGCGACTGTGGACTGTAAATGTATGGTGCGGAATCATTGGCGACCACCTCATTGGTCCTCACTTCATTGCAGGGGCCCAAACAGCTGCAACATACATCGCGTTCCTACAGAATGATCTGCCAACGTTGCTCGAAAATGTCCCACTGAAACGCGTCGACGTATGTGGTATCAGCATGATGGTGCACCTGCACATTCCACAATAAACACTAGGCTGACCCTTGACAGGATGTTCGACGGGCGTTTCATAGGACGTGGACGACGCATAAGTTAGCCAGCCCGCTCTCCTGATCTTACACTTCTGGACTTCTTTCTATGGGGTACGCTAAAGGAGAATGTGTACCGTGATGTGCCTACAACCCCAGTGGATATGAAACAAAGTATTGTGTCAGCCTGCGGCGACATTACACCAGATGTACTGCGGCGTGTACGACGTTCATTACGCCAGAGATTGCAATTGTGTGCAGCAAATGATGGCCACCACATTGAACATCTATTGGCCTTACATGTCGGGACACACTCTATTCTACTCCGTAATTGAAAACGGAAACCACGTGTGTACGTGTACCTCACCCCTCATGGTAATGTACATGTGCGTCAGTGAAGAAGACCAATAAAAAGGTGTTAGCATGTGGACGTAACGTGCTGTTCCAGTCTCTTCTGTACCTAAGGTCCATCACCGTTCCCTTTGGATCCCTACGTAATTCGGTGCTCTCCGATACACACGATCGAACATCGGAGGAGTGGTACTCAAGCGTCAACTTCAGGTTGCAATATCTCCGGATGTAATTAATATTTTACAATGAAACAAACGGCACTGATTACGTATTTGTTTATATGTTCAGATGTGCTAACAAAACTAACGGGGTTCCATTTAAAAAACCAAGGTTTGTGTAAAGAAACTTACTTCCGTGCATTTTTGTATGGTTTGTATTAACCAATCACACTAGCTCCTCTCCCCACGTTCGGTCTGTGGAATCGATTCGTCAGTATTTGATGTGGCTTATGAAATATATCCAGCGGTAATGTTAGGTGACTCACCCTGTATAGAATTTTCTGTTGAAAAGCCTTTCTGAAAACCAAACTGATATTTTGTTAGTACTTCATTTTTACAAATATGTGATGCTACTCTTTGAATACATTACTCTTTCAAGAATTTTGGATAAAGCTGTCAGAAGTAAGATTGGGCGGTAGTTGTTATCACCAGACTTATCCCCTTTTTTATGCAATGGTTTAACAATAAAGTATTTCATTCTATCTGGAAAAATGCCCTGCTTCAGTGAGCTACTAGATATGTGGCATAGAATCTTACTTATTTGTTGGCAACAAGCTTTTGGTACTCTGTTGGAAATGCCAGTGTTCGTTACTGAGCTTGACGAATACTCAGATTTTTTACACACTGAAATAACAGTGAGAGTTCAAAAATTGTTCAGATGGCTCAGAGCACTATGGGACTTAACATCTGAGGTCATCATTCACCTAGAACTCTAAACCACTTATTCTTAACTAACCTAAGGACATCACACACATCCATGCCCGAGGCAGGATTCGAACTTGCGGCCGTAGCGGTCGAGCGGTTCCGGACTGAAGCGCCTAGAACAGTGCCGGCAACAGTGAGAGTACAAGCGCTGCCGGTCACGCACCACCCTCCACCTACTGTGTCTGTCATCGAGGGATGTCACAGTGAAACCACTGCAGGAACGGTACTTGTGATCATGTGTGTGGTAAGCAAACAGAGTGGGCACCGGTAACTATGGGCGTCAACGACGTTACGAGTTGGATACACCGGTTCCCGTCAGATCACTGAAGTTATGCACCACCGAGAGTGGCCGGTATTTGGTTGGAGGACGGTCCTGGTACGCCGCGTATTGTCAACTTTCCTTACGGCAGAGAGCACAGGAGGGCTGATGGTGTAAATTCCCCGATCACAAGTTGTGCGCCAATGTCCTGGATTAAATTCCAGACGTCTCCACAGTGTTTCATGAAGTGAGGGCGTGCAACACTGTCGATGATGATCCGTCCGGCGAATGCGGCCGTTAAGCTCGTCGGTCGTCGTGGAGCTATGTCACGACTCAGGGTTTCACCCTCTCTCTTCCCTCTCAAACTCCAACACGAATATGACACTACTGCACTTAACAAGTAGACCTACCCAGACAGTTCTCGTACTTAGCGACGGAAAGGCGTGTGCGAGCGCAAAGGTCAAGAATAACCTTTCCAATTAGGCAGCTGAACTTGCCCTTAGGGGTCTCCCAGCTATTAATGCCATACGAATTTACTTTACAATAAGCCTAGGGACTCAAACTTTTGCATCGCGATCAAAGTCAGATATATATCTAGGCGTCATGTTGGAACACTGCACCCTTCTGGCATGGAGATGATGTCACGAAACTCGGTTTCTACAGGGCAATTGTAACGATGTCGTCCATGATTCTTTGACGATATTAATGCCTATCTCGGCTATGAGACTTTTTTTTAGTTTGGTTTTCTTTCTTCAACTATCACGGCGTATCGCTCATTTTGTCGTATTTGTAAAATTATCGAGGTAGTGATGCCTCGGTGGAGCGGTGCGCTGACCTGATGACGTAAAAAAAACCTGCCCCATCCCCTCGCGTGTAGGGATGCCATAAATACTCTCCCCGCTAGCGACAGATGATCAGAACGAAACCCCCTGTTCCCAATATACCGTGTAATAGCTTTAGCACGTTTGCAATGTTTCTTGTAGTTAACTTTGGTTTAAAAGTCAGATTAGTCGTAATAATTATTTGACGTAATGATGATTCCTCCACCCGTGATCGAACACTGAGCGCTATAAGCGATTTAGAAAAGATTGCTGTATGGTGTGTCAGGTGGCAGTTGACGCTAAATAACGAAAAGTGTGAGATGATCCACATGAGTTCCAAAAGAAATCCGTTGGAATTCGATTACTAGATAAATAGTACAATTCTCAAGGCTGTCAATTCAACTAAGTACCTGGGTGTTAAAATTACGAACAACTTCATTTGGAAGGACCACATAGATAATATTGTGGGGAAGTCGTGCCAAAGGTTGCGTTTCATTGGCAGGACACTTAGAAGATGCAACAAGTCCACTAAAGAGACAGCTTACACTACACTCGTTCGTCCTCTGTTAGAATATTGCTGCGCGGTGTGGGATCCTTACCAGGTGGGATTGACGGAGGACATCGAGAGGGTGCAAAGAAGGGCAGCTCGTTTTGTATTATCGCGTTATAGGGGAGAGAGTGTGGCAGATATGATACACGAGTTGGGATGGAAGTCATTACAGCAAAGACGTTTTTCGTCGCGGCGAGACCTTTTTACGAAATTTCAGTCACCAACTTTCTCTTCCGAATGCGAAAATATTTTGTTGAGCCCAACCTACATAGGTAGGAATGATCATCAAAATAAAATTAGAGAAATCAGAGCTCGAACAGAAAGGTTTAGGTGTTCGTTTTTCCCGCGCGCTGTTCGGGAGTGGAATAGTAGAGAGATAGTATGATTGTGGTTCGATGAACCCTCTGCCAAGCACTTAAAGGTGAATTGCAGAGTAGTCATGTAGATGTAGATGTAGATACATAGTCAATGCAACAACTATGAAAAGCAGCTCTCATTTTGCAGACAGAGTAAGCTCCCTCAGCATTACCTCAACAAACTGACACATTAAATTGTCTTAGATGTATCGAATAATTTGTTTCATTATAGAAACCAGATTAGTTTCTTGAAAAAGGGAGTTAAAATGCATTAAAAAGTTACTATGGTAGCGTCGGTTTCTTCAGGGATGTAGATGAATAAACTGAATTAAGTCCCTACTGATGTAATGTGCTGGTCACCTGGTATCGCCTCAGTTGACTTGCTTGTGATATCTTCTCACCGCCGTTTTCGGCGCATTGACGTCTGCAGAAACCGTAAGTTTCCTCTGATCACTATCAGATAATATGTTAGAAAAACAGAGCATTTCGAAAGATAGCACTGAAATAACGTTTATTCGCTTCGAAGGTAGATATGACCATCAGAAATCCGTCAACAACTTTCATGAATGACCAAGAAGATGCATTCTGAACACTTTGACGGTGACAACAAAAAACCAGATCTTCTTTGTACTCGACACTGAACAGTTCAGCTATTCACTGTTAATTGCCTGTCCGTGCTGGATTATTACGAGTTCAGCGGTGATCGCGTTGCAATCTTCTACTTTGTTATGTGGGTGGCAGCCTTCTTCAACTCAGATACTGACAGCAGTAGGTACGAAAACATTCCAGTTAAAAAGAGTGTTAACTACTGGTACTTTTTTCAGCTGTTGTATAAAAGTATACGGCGTGGCGCAGCAGCAATGTTGGCTGCTCCAGCAGTCGCTGTCGCCATCGGCGCCTCTTAGTGGTGTGGGTCTTCCACATCCAACACCAACACCGCCAGCCCCTGTGACTGATACCTCTTCTCTACCGTCTGACGAAGAATGGCTTCCGTGGCGTCGATCTCACCACCCTTCAGCCTCGAGATAATTCCTGACTGATTCGAAATAGCTCGTTTGCTAAATTAAATTAACACACTGCGTGGACAGCGGAAATACCAAAATTTATAAGATTTGAACGTGTAACCTCTTCCCAAAATTTTCGCTGGTGGTATGTTTCTTGTTGGTTCGAGTGAAACTCTCCTAAATATCTTTTTACGCTTCAAAGTTGTCCATTTTATACCTTTTGATCCATGTTACTAATTATCTGATAAATCAAATTTTGAAAAACTTTCCACTGTTCCATAATAGAATTGTTACGAGAGTCAGCAGCGCCCCAGAATACCAACAAAGCAACATTCAAAAGTTCATGATGTGATTGATCCCTTTGGTCGACAGACTAAAGCTGACGTCAGGTGCCCTCACATGAGAAATGTATATATGTAATAAAGTGGAACAACATTACGTCACCATCCCTCACAGACGAATGATACTGGAGGCTCCCAGCATAATGTGTGCAGAGCTTCGCTACCTTACTACACCCTTCTAAATCAGTATGTTTAGCATGATAACCCTCAACTCCATTGACAGACAACCATGTCTGATAGATGCACCAGAGGAATACTGATGCTTCATTGGCTCTGTAGCGTCACCTGACCTAACATCAAGTAAATACATCTAACAACGGGACCACGTGGCTATCGAATATTTGTATATTTTTATAAATATACCTTTTGATTAGATTAGAAGATTAGAACTCAAACATCACTTTTCAGAAGTATTTCGATACAACTCTCAAAATGTAACGGGAAAATCGATTTTCAAGTTTTCCGACTGCCTTTAATAAGCTAAAGCAAGGTTGTTTTTTCTCGAGAAGCCCTGTGGTTGTGCAGTAGAATGCGTGTGCAATACGTAATGCAGGTTCAATTCCTAGAACTAGCAAAATTGTAAACAAGGTGCATGTCCCAGGAATATATTCCTGACGCGTAAAATACATAAGGATGAGAAAGAACTGAATTTGTAATTCTTTTAAATTCGAACAATCTTTTACAAAAGATCAGTAATTACTAATTTATATTTGCAATAAAAACTGGATTTTTGTGTGCGATATGTAATTAGAAGTAAGAAGATGTGCATTTTCATAAAATAACAATTATATATATATATATATATATAATTTAATGTCAGTTGTTATCGAAGAAACGAAGGAAGAGTAGGATCTAAAATCTCATCGACGAGGAGGTCATAGCACAAGCTCGGATCTGTCGTCTCAAGGATGGGGAAGGAAATTTGCCTTGCTTTTCAAAAGTAATCATACCAGCATTTGGCTGGAGTGATTTAGGAAAACTATAGAAAATCAAAACCCGTGTAGGCACAAGTAAATTTGAACCGCCGTCCCATCGGATGCGAGTCCAGTATGCTAAGCACTGCACCATTTCACTTGGTCAGTTGTTACGCTGAATGATTCTACATCTACATCTACGTGATTACTCTGCTATTCACTATAAAGTGCCTGGCAAAGGGTTCAATGAAGCACCTTCAAGCTGTCTTTCTACCGTTCCATTCTCTAACGGCGCGCGGGAAAAAACGGGCACTTAAATTTTTCTGTGCGAGCCCTGACTTCTCTTATTTTATTGTGATCATTTCTCCCTATGAAGATGGGTGCCAGTAGAATGTTTTCGCAATCAGAGGAGGAAGCTGATGATTTAAATTTCATGGGAAGATCCCGGCGCAATGAAAAACGCCCTTGTTTTAATAACTGCAAATCCAATTCACCTATCATGTCTGTGGCACAATCTCCCCTATTTCGCGATAATACAGATCGAGCTACCCTTCTTTGATCTTTTTGGATGTCATTCGTCAGTCCCACTTGATGCGGATCCCACACCGCACACCAGTACTATAGAATAGGGTGGACAAGCATGGTGTATGCAGCCTCTTTTGTCTACCTGTTGCCCCTTCTAAGTGTTCTGCTAATGAATCGCAGTCTTTGGTTTGATCTACCCACAACGTTATGTATGTGATCGTTCCAGTTTATATTATTTGTAACTCTAATCCGTAAGTATTTAGTTGAATTTGCAGCCTTCAGATTTGTGTGACTAATAGCGTAATCGAAATTTAGCGGATATCTTTTAGTACACACGTGAATAACTTCACACTTTTCCTTATTCGGGGTCACTTGCATCTTTTCGCACCATACAGATATTTTATGTAAATCATTTTGCAATTCGTTTTGGTCATCTGATGACTTTATAAGATGAAGAGGGCTATTCAGATTGTCTCCTATGTTGTTAATATAGATGAGGAACAATAGAGGCCCTATAACACTTCCTTGGGGAACACCGGATATTACTCTGTTTTACTTGATGACTTTCCGTCTGTTACTACGAACTGTGACCTTTCTGACAGAAAATCAAGACTCCAGTCACACAACTGAAGCTACAGTATATTCCATAAGCACACAGTTTCGTTAGAAGACGCTTATGAGGAACGGTGTCGAAAGCCTTCTGGAAATCCAAAAATATGGAATCAGTTTGAGTTCCTCTGTCGATAGCACTCATTATTTCGTGAGTATAATGAGTTAGTTGTGTTTTACAAGAACGATATTTTCTGAATTCCTCCTGACTATGAGTCAAAAATCAATTTCTTCGAGGTACTTCATAATGTTCGAACACAGTATACGTTCCGAAACCCTACTGGAAAACGACGTTAGTGCTAAGAGCCTGTAATTCAGCGGATTACTCCTACTTCAATTTTTGGGTATTAGTGTGACTTTAGTAGTTTTCCATTCTTTAGGTACGAATCTTTCTGTGAGCGAGCGATTGTATATAATTGGTGAATATGGAGCTATTGTATCAGCATACTCTGAAAGGAACCTGACTGGTATGCAATCTGGATCGGATGCCTTTCCTTTATTAAGTGATTTATGCTACTTTCTACTTCTAGGTTTCTCATCTTAGTAATTGTTCTTGATCGGAATCCAGGAATATTACTTAGTCTCCTTTTGTGAAGGAATTTCGGAAAACCCTGTTTAATATCGCTGCTTTAGTGGCATTGTCATCAGTGACTTCACCGTTGTTATCGCGCAGTGAAGGTATTGATTGCGTCTTGCCACTGGTGAGTTTTTTGTATGACCAGAATTTCTTTGGGTTTTGTGCCAGATTCAGAGACGGAGTTTCGTTGTGGAAATTATTAAAAGCATCTCGCATTGAAGTACGCGCTGTATCTCGAACTTCTGCCAAACTTTGCCAATCTTGGAGCTTTGCGTCCTTTTAAATTTGGCATGCTTTTTTCGTTGCTTCTGCAACAGCGATCTGACCCGTTTTGTGTACCACGAGCGGTCAGTACAATCACTTATTAATTTATGAGGCATATATCTCTCAATTGCCGTCGATACTATCACTCTGAAATCATTCCACATCTTTTCTACGTTTACGAGATCAGATCGGAAGGAGTGGAAACTGTCTCTTCAAGAAGGCGTTAAGAGCATATTTATCAGCTTTTTCAAGTAGATGCACTTTGCGTTTCTTTTGGATGGTTGGGTGTGTTACGGTATTCAGCCCAGCAGCAACTGCCTTGTGGTCGCTAATCCCTGTATTCGTCATGATACTCCCTAGTTGTCCAGGATTTTTGGCTGCTAAGAGGTCAAGTATGCTTTCGGAACGATTTACGCTTCGAGTGGGCTCATGAAATAATTATTCAAAATAACTTTCTGAGAAAGCGTTCGGATGAACTTCTATGCGTGCCGCCGGCTTTGAACGTATAATTTTTCCAGCATATCGAGGGTAGATTGAAGTCACCATCGATTATAATTGTATGAGTAGAGTAACTATTTGAAATGAGACACAGGTTTTCTTTGAACTGTTCAGCAACCATATCTTCTAAATCGGGTGGGGGGGGGGGGCGGTAAAACGATCCAATTAATAGTTTAATCCAATTGGCAAGTATAACCTCCACAGGCACTATTTCGCAGGAACTATCTACTTCAATTTCACTACAAGGCAAACTACTTCTGACAGCAATAAATACTCCACCACCAACTGTATTCAATATTCTGAACACTATTAGGACATTAAAAAAAAAAAGAAAGAAAAATTCGGCTGAACTTATTTCCGGCTTTAGCCAGCTTTCCGCACCTATAACTATTTGTCATATATTGCTGAGTGGCACCGAGCTAAATAAAATATTTGGAAGCATGTTGCTACGACGGAACTTAAGAACGGGAATAAAACAAAAATATTCCCAGCTTTGGTTGGCGTATCATTAACCTATCCCCTAAAGGTAAAGTCCATCAAACTTGCGGTATGCATCGCTTGACGGTAAGCGCTTTCAGAAGCTCAGTTATTCCTTGATCTGAGTGGCAGGAAACTTTCTTCTTCATCCGAGTCCCACGCAGGTTTATGATTGGCAAATCACAAATCTTGGTTAAACAGAGCCTATTTACGTTGTACGCTGTACACAGAATGGAATTATTAAGATCTCATTTCGACACGGAGGCAGACATCGAGAACACGATTTCCTTATTTTACATAACATAGCGCCTCGGGTGTATAAATTTATACCTTGGGGACCGGTTTGCACTGGCCACCTTAGTTCCAAACGAGACAGGACGACTCTGCAGGATAAAAAATGACTGTATCGCTCTTCGCTTCCCAAGGAATGTCTGCAGCATATACGATATTTAATGAGAAAAGCTGAGGAACAGGTTTAGACGTAATCAAATTGTAAGGAGCATGCCACAGTCTTTAAGTTCCCGAAAGAGAGTCAGCCGTGTTAATTAAACACTTTGCGATCGTCCCGCACTCGTTTACGCGTTTCTTGCGACGTTCGTATTTCATTGAGTACAAACGATCGGCAATAAAAGAAGTCTTATCTTCTAATGGTATCGGAGCAGTTTATACCTCCGTCAATTTCTTTTCTTTTCTTTTTTTTTAGTATATTTCTATCTTCGTGTTATCTGTCGGCGCATTTTCAGTTTCATCAAGCAGTTATGCTTCTACGTTACCAGAATCAGTAATTCTCTTTGATGACTACGGATATAGTTTTTTTTAACCAATTTACATTCCAAAGTCAAATATTCGAATTCGATTATGAAAATGCACTAATAGGGGAGACGGATGTTTAGTTGTTTACTTATGAGCTAACGTCCTATCATTAGCGAGGTCAACCGAGACAAGACTGTAGCTTATGAATCAATTACATGAAGACTGAAGAAAGAGTAGTTACCCTGAAAATCCAGGCAGTGTGAACTAAAAATATCAATAGTGACTGAAGCTTTCAGAGTTTCATCTAATGAAGGTAACCTAGGTTGATCTACTTGAACGGACTAAGATTAGGGATGGGTGAGAAAGAGAAACATGTAATGTGAAACGTGTCTGCGTGAAACAAAATATTGCGGTGAAGAATGTTTAATCAAGGGTGCAGATAATGTAATGAAAGTTGACCGATTATAAGTGACATCTATATTCGATTCGCCATTACGTATACAGGGTGTTCCAGGAGGAATGGTCAATATTCAGGGAATGACAGGAACGTTCATTTGAAGCACAAAACTTCAAATGAACATAAGCCCTTTTCCGAATGGTTTCCGAGGAAGAACATATTTAATGTATATTTGTTTTTCGGCTAACGGTGTATACTTATATTCATTTATATTACCCACCTAGCGTCTTTGATTTCTTACTCTAGCCCAACCTACCTCGTTATTTTCAATCTCTTTGCTCGGAACTTTTCTACCATTAAACTAACACGCTGTGTTGTGGGTGAAGTACTGCGAGAGACTGAGGGTGTATCAGAGAGAAACATCGGTTAACTATGTACACAGGCTGCCTATAATGCTACACATTTACGTTAATGAAGAATATGCAGGTTTAGGTAGTGTTTACAGCTTCTGCGATGATGGTGCCCCTGCTGCTATCGAAGAATACCGTCGTCGCTTTCCGAAGTGTCGTATTCCTGATCCTAGAGTGTTTACCATATTATTTGGCGCAGTGAGTGGATCAGATATGCTTCCAAGTTTGCATTTTTCTTCCGAAAATGTAGCTGAACAATCTGTGCAGGAACTGCAACACATTGCTTAAATGGCTCTGAGGACTATGGGACTTAACTGCTGTGGTCATCAGTCCATTGTTGAAATGGTTCAGCTGTAATGTGATGTGTACGATAATGCTCAGAAGTGAATTTGTAAAAAATACGTATTTTTCAACTGAGACTGTATAAAACGCATCTCATAACGTTTACTAAATTATAGCATGCGTGTAAACCTCACAATTTATTGAATAGTACGCAAAATAAATAACAATACACATTAAACGTGACCTATCTCGGAAAATATTGATAATAGGGCATATGTCCATATGAAGTTTCTTGCTTCAAATGATCATTCCTGTCATGTCCCTGAGTACTGACCATTCCTCCAGGGACACCCAGTATGTTTCTATATAGTAGTTCAACCAATACAAATGGTTCAGATGGCTCTAAGCACTATGGGACTTAACATCTGAGGCCATCAGTGCCCTAGACTTAGAACTATTTCAACCTAACTAACCTAAGGACATCACACACATCCATGCCGGAGGCAGGATTCGAGCCGGCGACCGCAGCAGCAGCGCAGTTCCAGGCTTCAGCGCCTAGAACCGCTCGGCCACAGTGGGCGGCTTCAACCAACATTTGTGTGATGCAAGACCATATACCAGTCTCTGTCAACAAACGCAGTTTGTGAGTATAGCGTAAAACAAAAAGTTCAATTCGTGTTTTATTTATACTTGGTATCTGGTTTGAATGAAACACCTGCCTTCGGACAAAAATATTCATGATGAGTTGGCAGTGGTGCCAAATTGGCGGATATCTTGTAGTAGGTATCTGTCAGTATGTAAATTAAATACTTGTTTGTGACTATGTTTTTATTTTTTGTCAATGTTGTGACAAAAGTTACTGTAATAATAATAAATACGCGGAGGTGACAAAAGTCATGGGGATAGTGAGCACATGTACAGATGGCGATAGCATCGCGTATGCAAGGTATAAAAGGGCAGCGCATTGGCGAATTTGTCATTTGTACTCAGATGATTCAAGCGATAAGGTTTCCGACACCATCATGGCCGCATGACGGGAATTAACAGACTTTGAACGCGGCATGGTAACTGGAGACAACCATGGAGTTTTTAGGGATGAGACTAAGCCCTGTCACAGGGTTACAACTGTCCGTGATTGTTTTGAACATTGTGGTCAGTTCGAGGGAATGATTTGGCCATAGAGATTGCCCGACATGCATCCCACCGAACATTTATGGGACATAATCGAGAGGTCAGTTCGTGCACAAAATCCTACAACGGCAACACTTTCACAATTATGCACGGCTACAGAAGCAGAATGGCTCAATATTTCTGTAGCGTACTTCGAACGACATGTTGGGCCCTACCACGTCGAGTTGCTGCAGTACGTCGGGCAAAAGAAATTCCGACATGATGTGAGGAGGTATTTCATGACTCAGTGTATGATAATAGCAGAAATTATCAGCATAACTGATTACTAAATATTTAATTACGAATCAATACGGAATTATTCAATAGGCTGCTACTTGCAATGTTTTTTTTTTTATTGAAGCGGCATAGTATTTTGCATTACTCACCACGTTTTCAAGACGTGTATTTTTGCTCTGGCAATCTTAAATTGGCAATATTTTACACCTCATAAATTGGCAACATTTTACACATTTCTAATAGATTAATAAATAATTTTTCTTTGTTTGTTTTGCTATATCCACTCTCTGGGCGTATTAAATAATCCGGAATGCATTATTTAACGCGTGAAGTGAATAAGTAAGGTTCCATGCGAGATAATTTTAGCGCGTTCTGGTATGATGAAGCACGTTTAGCGATAGGAATACTAAGCGGAAACTCCGGACAGGGTATTTCTACATTGCGAGGTTGCGACGCTATCCCACGCGCGACCACAAAGACGCAAAATACGGGTAAGCGATTCACAAGGTATTCCGACAGCTCTAAAGGAACGCCCGCCATAAAACCGTATTTCGCTTTTATCCGTGAGCCAAAATTTGTGCCATAAATTGTGAGGGGTGAAGTGAGGCATGGCGGTGATATCTACTTCTGGCGGACGTGACCGCACATGGAGATGAGGCGGCGGTCGGCGGCTCGGGGCTCGATACGGCACGCCCCGCACTTTTAATGCGGCTTTCCGCTCAGAATTAAGTGCCCACGCCGCGCCTGAACGTGATAAACAATACGCACTTGTTGGCGCCCGCCCCGACGTATCACTCAGTAAACGCACACCAGGCTCCGTGCTCGGCTTAGGCAAGCGTAATCGCGCTGCGCATGTTCAATTACGTCGACAGTAGCTGCTGCAGCCGTGGAGGCAGCTGAAGCCCGTCCGAGTCCAGGTTCCTGCGCGGTAATTACTGGGCAAGTACTTTGTCTTACTTTCAATCCACCGGTTTTGCGTTAACGGAAACATTGTTTCTTCCTGTCTTTTGCTTTCTCCCACCTTCCCACCACACAAGATTCGTTTGGTTGTATCCTGTTTTCTCAGTGGGATGGAGCATAGGCTGACTGCGGAAACGGCCAACGGATTATGCCAGTACGCTATATCTGAACATTACGATGTCACTGAGGGGGCCCGTTCATGAAATTGATCGAAAAAATCAATTTTCAATTTTTTTAAATTTATTAATAAAACTCGTGGGTAACAAGTTTCCAGAGTGAGATTTTCACTCTGCAGCGGAGTGTGCGCTGATATGAAACTTCCTGGCAGATTAAAACTGTTTGCCGGACCGGTAGGGGGCGAGGTACTGGCGGAAGTGAAGCTGTGTGGACGGGGCGTGAGTCGTGCTTGGGTAGCTCAGGTAGAGCACTTGTCCGCGAAAGGCAAAGGTCCCGAGTTCGAGTCTCGGTCCAGCACACAGTTTTAATCTGCGAGGAAGTTTCAAATTTCCAGAGTTTCAATTAGAGAATCGCATCCAAAGTGCCTGAAATATAATTAAATGTGTGATGTAATCCTTCCTGCCACGCCCACTTCTTGAAGCAACACTTTAATACTAGATCGGTGAACAATGATTCCATGGATTTCTTTCAAGCAAACAAAGGGACACGTCTAGACGAATATGGACACGTACTGCTGTAGATTGGGGACACTTGTCCGTCATATGAAGGCCAAAAAATTGAAAAATAGAAAGGGCATTGATGGACTCAACAGACTCACAAAGAGGTTGATAGACGTTCTCCAAGTGTATTATGACAAGACTATCAGACAGATCCTATCCAGTGTAGGTGACATGTAAAGTGCAGTACGGGCTATATATTTACACATGGTGAACACATGAACATCCAATTCATCATCTGTGCCACATTAGCCGGTGTAAATATGTACTGGCTCAGAGGGGTAACAAATTCCAAATTGAGAAGGAGAGACTTCCTAATTGTATTCTGGATGTTTAAGCCCACTTACAGCTCTCTGGCAGACCCTGAAGTTCTAAAGAAGTATTTTCATGCAAAAATCCAGAATCCAAATGAGCCTCTAAGTTCACTCATATGGAAACGATGCTCTGAAACCACATTTTCACCTGCTATAATTGCCAGGATTGCAACTAATGATGAAGTTCTTGTATTTAACGATAGGAACGTAGGGAGGATGAAGGTATTAGAGAGAATGGGCTTTAAGACAAGAAATATCAATCAAAAAGCCGGCTGCTGTGGTCGAGCGGTTCTAGACGCTTTAGTCCGGAACCGCGCTGCTGCTGCGGTCGCAGGTTCGAATCCTGCCTCGGGCATGGATTTGCGTGTTGTCCTTACGTTACTTAGGTTTAAGTAGTTCTAAGTGCTAGGGGACTGATGACCTCAGATGTTAAGTCCCATAGTGCTTAGAACCATTTGAACCATCAATCAAAACATCTTGAGAAAAATAGCTTTACAGCGCCTATCTGCACCTGAAAAGACAGCTTAAGACCTGGGAAAGGAATAAATGTTGTCTCAAGAGTAAATTTTGGGATTCTGAGTGGAAGCTGAAATATGGGGCAAAGTGCTTGGAATTTTGCGTGAATTTTATATTATTCTTACAGAATTACTGTAAAAATTATTAAAATTTTCCAATTCGAAGTATTCATAATAGCCTCATGACAGAAGCTTACTATATGCAAATAAATTAAACAGATAAGGTATTGTAGAAGTATGTTCTATAGTTTCTGAGAAAGGGTGCATACGTTATTTTTAGAACGTAAAATTTTTAAATTACGTAAAAAAGTTAAATATGTATAATACAAGGAACATCACAGAAAATGTGCTAAATTTATCTAAAACATGATACAAAATTTCATGTTGTACCTTCAAAATTGTGGATTTGGTTCATATTTTAAATTGTGTGTGTTTCTCACGAAAGTCCACCTTTATATGAAAAGCAATTTCATATCAACAATACAGACAGCAGAAGCTCGGCGCTGTTGAAAACTTAGGTAATGTCTGTGGGACGTAACCTTAGGTAAGAGAAAGATTTTATTCGTCGGTCGATCTACACTATACTGAATTATATTCAGCTGTCTACTGTAGACGTTTGACAACAGCACTTAGAAACACCCGAGCAATTGTATTGGGGCTAGTAGAACAGTTTATGAATCCAACGCTGTAGACTTGTGACTCCAGATAACTTCAAAGACTCTCGCTGCAATATTAAATTTATTGTGAAGCTGTTCTTAATGATCTTCTGAGTCCGTTTCTCTCTCCGAGTAGTTGCAGAGGGTGACCTCAGTATCGTTTTTATAAGGAAACATCATCAACTTGGTATCATATTTTAAGGGGGAAATGCAAGCTTGTAAGACATCAGCCTCAGTAATAGACCTCGGTCAAAAATGTGTGCCATAATTCTGATATTACGCAGTTATGTCGACCTGAATGCATGGCCTTTAAATTTTGCGCGTGCTAGATGTATGTTACTCACTCCGCCCCGTTGCAGCCCCTTATAAACCAAGAGGGAAATACTGTACAGCGGAATGAGTGAGAAATTTGTGAAATGCTGCTTTGAAACTGGTAACATCCGCTGTTCATTATGTCAAAATACACGGTTTATAGCCTACAGCTTGAGCCAGGTAGCTCTTAGATTTGAACATTTTTATGTTGCGATTCACAAATATAGTGTAAATGAATGTCACGAGTGAGTGTGTCATCAAAGAAGTAACGTAGTGGTATTTCATTATTAATACCACTGTTATGTGTTATTTTCTTCAGATTTTAAGGCTGAAAATGTTAAAGTGAAGTATGTTTGCACGATATGCGCTAATCTTCAACGTGGCTGGAATAATTAAATTGTAAATCTAAAATTATTAACTTCATTTCCTGGTAATTATTCAGCTGCTTGCGTTTACTTACTTTTATTTTGATACGTATATATCGCTGAAGCATATCAGTACGAGAATATTGTTAAATATTACTAAACATACACTCCTGGAAATGGAAAAAAGAACACATTGACACCGGTGTGTCAGACCCACCATACTTGCTCCGGACACTGCGAGAGGGCTGTACAAGCAATGATCACACGCACGGCACAGCGGACACACCAGGAACCGCGGTGTTGGCCGTCGAATGGCGCTAGCTGCGCAGCATTTGTGCACCGCCGCCGTCAGTGTCAGCCAGTTTGCCGTGGCATACGGAGCTCCATCGCAGTCCTTAACACTGGTAGCATGCCACGACAGCGTGGGCGTGAACCGTATGTGCAGTTGACGGACTTTGAGCGAGGGCGTATAGTGGGCATGCGGGAGGCCGGGTGGACGTACCGCCGAATTGCTCAACACGTGTGGCGTGAGGTCTCCACAGTACATCGATGTTGTCGCCAGTGGTCGGCGGAGGTGCACGTGCCCGTCGACCTGGGACCGGACCGCAGCGACGCACGGATGCACGCCAAGACCGTAGGATCCTACGCAGTGCCGTAGGGGACCGCACCGCCACTTCCCAGCAAATTAGGGACACTGTTGCTCCTGGGGTATCGGCGAGGACCATTCGCAACCGTCTCCATGAAGCTGGGCTACGGTCCCGCACACCGTTAGGCCGTCTTCCGCTCACGCCCCAACATCGTGCAGCCCGTCTCCAGTGGTGTCGCGACAGGCGTGAATGGAGGGACGAATGGAGACGTGTCGTCTTCAGCGATGAGAGTCGCTTCTGCCTTGGTGCCAATGATGGTCGTATGCGTGTTTGGCGCCGTGCAGGTGAGCGCCACAATCAGGACTGCATACGACCGAGGCACACAGGGCCAACACCCGGCATCATGGTGTGTGGAGCGATCTCCTACACCGGCCGTACACCTCTGGTGATCGTCGAGGGGACACTGAATAGTGCATGGTACAACCAAACCGCCATCGAACCCATCGTTCTACCATTCCTAGACCGGCAAGGGAACTTGCTGTTCCAACAGGACAATGCACGTCCGCATGTATCCCGTGCCACCCAACGTGCTCTAGAAGGTGTAAGTCAACTACCCTGGCCAGCAAGATCTCCGGATCTGTCCCCCATTGAGCACATTTGGGACTGGATGAAGCGTCGTCTCACGCGGTCTGCACGTCCAGCACGAACGCTGGTCCAACTGAGGCGCCAGGTGGAAATGGCATGGCAAGCCGTTCCACAGGACTACATCCAGCATCTCTACGATCGTCTCCATGGGAGAATAGCGGCCTGCATTGCTGCGAAAGGTGGATATACACTGTACTAGTGCCGACATTGTGCATGCTCTGTTGCCTGTGTCTATGTGCCTGTGGTTCTGTCAGTGTGATCATGTGATGTATCTGACCCCAGGAATCAGTCAATAAAGTTTCCCCTTCCTGGGACAATGAATTCACGGTGTTCTTATTTCAATTTCCAGGAGTGTATATATGGGTGAAAGTGACAAATTGCGAATTCACATTACTATCTTATTTTTCGCGTTGAATAGCATGTGTTCTGGAGCGAGATTTCGTTACACGTTGGCAGATGTAAACACCTCCCCCATCCACTTCCCTCGTCGTCAACACATCCACTTCCCTCGTCCTCAACAGCCCGCGCATGGAAGGGCTCTGGTTGTCTGTCGCGCTGTAGGGTATTTCGCGCTCTGGCATTAGGCAGCTGCAGTGGAGCGAAGGGAGTGACGAACAACAAGTGCGCGGGAAATTCAAAATCTGTACCATCAGAAGGTCATATATGCGTTCTGTCATAATTAGGGTCCATATTTTCGCGCGAGATCGATTTATGGGGTTCATATCCTGCAAGACTACTTTTTCCCTTAAAATATAAGGCATCGTTGGTGATATTTCCTTGTCAGAATCATTTATCTCTTTAGCTTTCGTCGACCGGAGTGGCCGAACGGTTCTAGGCGCTTCAGTCCGGAACCGCGCGACTGCTACGGTCGCAGGTTTGAATCCTGCCTCGGGCATGGATGTGTGTGATGTCCTTAGGTTAGTTAGGTTTAAGTAGTTCTAAGTTCTAGGGGACTGATGACCTCAGAAGTTAAGTCCCTTAGTCCTCAGAGCCATGTGAACCATTTTTTTCTTTAGCTTTCACGCTCCGTGGTGTTTGGTTGCTATAACACCGTACATTATGAGCGCCATGCGACGTATGCAGCCTTATCCTCTATATCTCAGAGTGTGTTTTGTTTCAACAACAAACAATTGCATGAGGTTGAAATATTTCTCTCGTATGTGACTCCGAGCTTTCGTGGCGTCGAGCTAAGTCACAGTTGCTGAATCATCGCACCTACTTCGATATGCAGCGTGCGAGACAAATTACGCGATGTACTGTTTTGCGGATTTAGTCGGAAACATTATCGGCGGACCGGAATTAATTCTCTGCTCTGTTAAGCTACCAAACCAGTCTAAATAACAATCGACAGCCTAGCTTTTACCCGCGAGACACGGTTAAACTTCTCACGACTCCAATGGAAATAATAGAAACCCGAGTTCTAGCCACTGAACTGCAATATGTACACAACTTTCAATTTCTACATCGACTCTAAATGACTCGTAACAACTTCCGGCTCTTCACATAACAAACTACCGCTAATAAGGGAAAATGTCACTCAAAGCATCACTCTCGAATTTCCACGGCAGCCGCGTGGAGTGGCCGCGCAGTTTGAGGCGCCGTGTCACGAATTGCGCGGCCCCTCCGGCTGGAGGTTCGAGTCCTCCTTTAGGCATGGGTGTGTGTGTGTGTGTGTGTGTGTGTGTGTTGTTCTTAGCATCAGTTAGTTTAAGTAGTTTGTAAGTCTAGGGACCTATGACCTCAGCAATTTGGACCCTTAGGAATTCACACACATTTGAACATTTGAATTTCCACTAAAAAAAATGTTATTTATTGGCTTCTATTAAACTTCGGTAAGTCCTTCTTGTTCACTATGTAAAACACCATCCTCCAGTTAGCTACTGGCTCTGCGATATGTTAGAGCAATATCTACCCACCATGGACACGCTCACATACACGCAACACTAGCCTAGAAAACCGGAAAGTGACTAAACACAATTCCATACTGCCTCTTGGGAATGCACTTTCCGTATTAGAAAAGTAACATGACTGATTACTTAAGGCCACCAACTACTAACTTCAGAAACAGACTTTAGAACCCGAGGGGGCACATTGAACCCGTGGGGCACAAGACACTACCTGCATAGGAGAGGGCTGTCGGCCAACTCCTTGATTTCACGTCCAGCCTCCGCTGTTTGAGTTATACCTCAAAATTAAGGGAAGAAGTCATCTCTAGACTGAAGAAGTAGATCGGTCTACATACTGGGCATAATTTTAAGTTGACAAACTAGAATAATTCGAGAAATAAGCTTCACACGAAAATATGTGTAGAATCCAAAGTTGATTATTTTAGAGGGGGACATCTGCTGCTGCTAAAATTAGCCCGCCACCCCAGCCCCCTGGGGGTGGGGTGGGAGTCAACTTAAAAATTTCAAATGGAAACCCCAGTTTTTTATCGCAGAATCAGGTTCTACATAAAAAACTACATACATTTGGTCTTAAACATTTGTTTTGATTCTTGGTAGTTGGCGCTGTAATTCAAGAAAATCGATGTTTTCATTTTTGAGTGGAAAATGGTTACCGATAAATAAAAAAATACATATTTACTTCGTAAATTTTGATTCGCTAAAACTAAAACACTCCCTCTCTCCCCATAGGGTGAAGTTTGAGAGAGAGGAATTAGAGTTTTACAAAAAACATACAAAACTTATCCGAATGCGCGGAAAAAATTAATATGTGGGTCAACATTTGTAAAACTCTAATTCCTCTCATAGTTTTAGCGAATCAAAATTGCGAAGTAAACCATTATTTTTTATTTATCCGTAACTATTTTCCACGCAAAAATGAGAACATGGATTTTCTTGAATTGAAGCACCAACTACCAAGAGTCAAAACAAATGTTTAAGACAAAATGTACGTAGTGTTTTATGTAGAATCTGATTCTCTGCTTCTAGCCGGGCTTTTCTAGGTGTTTTTTAACTTGCTTGTTGTCTTTAACTTTCCGATGTATGCTATGATCTTGTGTGTCAACTTTCTTGTTGAGAGTCTTCGATCATATCCGCAAGATTTTCTGATGTCTGGTGCAAGGTTTGAAAATATCTCTATTGTTTCACGGGATTTCAATCTCTGTCGGCCTTCCGTTTTGTCTGCGCCAAGAATTCATGGCTGTACTTACATATGTATGTATCTTCTACATCTCCTAAACCAATGGACTGATTTCAACCAAACTCGGTACAGATACCATTTACTGTTTGTAAATAATCACTGTGGAATAAGAGCCATCTACCTGTCAAAGGAGTGGGAGTGGGGATGAAAAAGTAGAGTAGATCACAAGGTGCGACTACCCAGACTTTACTCACACTTTATTTGAGAATGTGGGCGCTTAGCGACTTGTAACAAGTTTTACACATAATTTTAAATCTTTACGAATCTTTTTTCTCTGAATACCCCCGAAAAACGATTAGCTGCTACTGCAGTAAAACTGCGGCATATTGAAAGATTTTTAAATTAATTCCTTCTTTGCTACCAACACCGTCCGCAACATGTTTGGCTAACAGTATCCACATATGCCGCTGAATGTACGAACAAAATTACAATGTCGTAAGACACATAGTTCAGGAGATATGGCATCATAAATCTGACCTACGTGAAAACAAAGCGGCAGTGCGAAGTTCGCTAGAGATATAGATGAACTCTGTGCACAAATACACTACTGGCCATTAAAATTGCTACATCAAGAAGAAATGCAGATGAAAAATGGGTATTCATTGGACAAATATATTATACTAGAACTGACATGTGATTACATTTTCACGTAATTTGGGTGCATAGATCCTGAGAAATCAGTACCCAGAAGAACCACCTCTGGCCGTAATAATGGCCTTCATACGCCTGGGCATTGAGTCAAACAGGGCTTGGATGGCGTGTACAGGTACAACTTCCCATGCAGCTTCAACACGATACCACAGTTAATCAAGAGTAGTGACTGGCGTATTGTGCTCGGCCACCATTGACCAGACGGATTCAGTTGGTGAGAGATCTGGAGAATGAGCTGGCCAGGGCAGCAGTCGAACATTTTCTGTATCCAGAAAGGCCCGTACAGGACCTGCAACATGCGGTCGTGCAATATCCTGCTGAAATGTAGGGTTTCGCAGGGATCGAATGAAGAGCAGAGTCACGGGTCGTAACACATCTGAAATGTAACGTCCTCTGTTCAAAGTGCCGTCAATTCGAACAAAAGATGACCGAGACGTGTAATCAATCGCACCCCATACCATCACGCCGGGTGATACGCCAGTATGGCGATGACGAATACACGCTTCCAGTGTGCGTTCATCGCGATGGCACCTACCACGGATGCGACGATCATGATGCTGTAAACAGACCCTGGATTCATCCGAAAAAATGACGTTTTGCCATTCGTGCACCCAGGTTCGTCGTTGAGTACAGCATCGCAGGGGCTCCTGTCTGTGATGCAGCGTCAACGGTAACCGCAGCCATGGTCTCTGAGCTGATAGTCGATGCTGCTGCAAACGTCGTCGAACTGCTCGTGCAGATGGTTGCTGTCTTGGAAACGTCCCCATCTGTTGACTCAAGGATCGAGACGTAGCTGCACGATCCGTTACAGCCATGCGGATAAGATGTCTGTCACCTCGACTGCTAGTGATACGAGGCAGTTGGGATCCAGCACGGCGTTCCGCATTACATTCCTGAACTTACCGATTTCGTATTCTGCTAACAGTCATTGGATCTCGACCAACGCGAGAAGAAATGTTACGATACGATAAACCGCAATAGCGATAGGCTGCAATCTGACCTTTATCAAAGTGGGAAACGTGATGGTACGCATTCTCCTCCTTACACGTGGCATCACAACAACGTTTCACCAGGCAACGCCGGTCAACTGCTGTTTGTGTATGAGAAATCGGTTGGAAATTTTCCTCACGTCAGCACGTTGTAGATGTCGCCACCGACGCCAACCTTGTGTGAATGCTCTGAAAAGTTAATCATTTGCATATCACAGCATCTTCTTCCTGTGATTTAAATTTCGGGCCTGTAGAACGTCATTTTCGTGGTGTAGCAATTGTAATGGTCAGTAGTCTATGTGTGAAAATGTGTTTAACATGTGCGTACGCATGCAATAACTCCCTCTAAACCCGCTAATCGACTTCAGCCAAAGATGGCAAAACGAAAGCCAAGGTCTTAAAATATGCGTTTTAGAAATCGTTCATGCAGGATAGTCGTACAGATTTACCGTCGTTTGACCATGGCATAGAGTCCTGTGTGGATCACACAGTCGTGAGTATCCCTGACGTAGAAAGACAACTAAAATAGTGAAAACAAATAAGTTGCTAGGTGCACAAGGAAACCCAATTCGGTTTCACAAAGAATACTCTAACGCACTGGCCCCTTACTTAGCTTGCTTTTATCGTCAATCCCTCTCCCAGCGCAAAGACCTGAGCGACCGGAAAAAAGCGCAGCTGACTCCTGTGTATAGCAAGAGAAAAAGAACGGCCCCGCAAAATTACAAGCTAATGGAATTAACATCGTTTTAATGCAGACCTCTAGAGTATATTATGACTTACAGTATAACACATTTCCTTGAGACCGAAAATTTTCTGTCCATCACGCATCATCACGGTTTCAGAAAGCATCCCTCATGTGAAACTCGGCTTACTCTTTTCTCAAGTGATATACTGCGAACAATGGATGAAAGGAACAGGCAGATTCCATATTCCTAGGTATCCGGGAAGCATTTGACACATCAGACCACTTGAGAATGTTAAGCAGGGCACGAGCATAAGGAATAGATTTCCAGATGTGTGAGTGTCTCGAAGACTTCTAGAGTAATGGGATTCAGTATGTTATCCTCGACGGGGAATGTTCATCAGAGGCAAGGGTATCATCAGGAGTGCCCTGCGGAAGTGTGAAAGGACCGCCATTATTTTCTATATACATAAATAATTTAGCGGTCGCGGTGAGTAGCAATCTGCTGTTGTTTGCTAATGATGCTATGGCGTACGGGAAAGTGTCGAAGTTGAGTGACTGTAAGATGATACAAGATGACCTGTAGAAAATTTATAATTGCTGTGAATAATTTCAGCTAGTCCTCAAGGTAGAAAATTAAATTTAATGCAGATGGATAGGAAAAACAAACCCAGAATGTTCGAGTACTCTCGCAGCTCGTGGTCGTGCGGTAGCGTTCTCGCTTCCCATGCCCGGGTTCCCGGGCTCGATTCCCGGCGGGGTCAGGGATTTTCTCTTCCTCATGATGGCTGGGTGTTGTGTGATGTCCTTAGGTTGTAAGTAGGCTGTTTAGGTTTTCTTATTGGTAACGCCACATAGCGCTCTGTATGAAAAATCACTGGCTGTGCTGTGAGCAGTCTGTGGCTAGTTTGCATTGTTGTCTGCCATTGTAGTGTCGGGCAGCGGCAGCTGGATGCTAACAACGCGTAGCGTTGGGCAGTTGGAGGTGAGCCACCAGCAGTTGTGGACGTGGGGAGAGAGATGGCGGAGTTTTGAAATTTGTAAGAATAGATGTCATGAACTGATATATATATAATTACTATTAAGGCAAATACATTGTTCGTTCTCTATTAAAATCTTTCATTTGCTAACTGTGCCTATCAGTAGTTAGTGACTTCCGTAGTTTGAATCTTTTATTTAGCTGGCAGTAGTGGCGCTCGTTGTATTGCAGTAGTTTGAGTAAGGAAGATTTTTGGTGAGGTAAGTGATTTGTGAAAGGTATAGGTTAATATTAGTCAGGGCCATTCTTTTGTAGGGATTATTGAAAGTCAGATTGCGTTGCGTTAAAAATATTGTGTGTCAGTTTAAGCACAGTCGTGTATAATTTTTCTAAGGGGACGTTTCAAGGTTATTTAGGTTTAAGTAGTTCTAAGTTATAGGGGACTGATGACCATAGATGTTAAGTCCCATAGTGCTCAGAGCCATTTGAACCATTTTTTTTTGTTCGAGTACAGCAGCAGTAGTGTCCAGCTTAACAAAGTCAAGTCGTTTAAATATGTGGGCGTCACATTGCAAAGCGATATGGAATGAAAGGAGCATGTGAGGCTTGCTGTAGGGAAGGCGAATGGTCAGTTTTGGGAGAATTTTAGAAAAGTGTGGTTCAATTGTAAAGAACACTGCATATAGGACGGTAGTGCGATCTATTTTTGAGTGCTGATAGAGTGTTTGGAATACGTACCAGGTTAGATCAAAGGAAGCAGTTCAAAGGTGGGCTGCTAGATTTGTTACCAGTAGGTTCGAACAACACGCAAGTATTATGGAGATGCTTCTGGAACTCAAATGGCAATCCCTGGAGGAAGGTGACATTCGTTTCTAGCAACACTATTGAGAAATCAGAACGAAGTCTTTCGCGACTGTGCTGTTGTATAAAACGTTCTCGGACTTCTTGCTGTGTCAGTTCAGGCTAAAATCTCGAGCTTTCGACGACTATCCTCATCGTCTTCCTCAGGTGAAACTGACCATCAAAACTGCTCTTGTGACGGTCTTATATAGCTCAAAGACGGCTTCTGATTGGTCGGTAATTACGCCATACTGTTGCAGATAATGTCAACGTTTGCTCTGGTGGTACCAGTGCTCCCGCCGTAGCGTAAGCATTGCGACTAAAATCTCTGGCTCTTCTCTGCACACCTAAGATTATATCTGCTGTTACGGTTTAAGATTTTATCACACATTCTTATTTCTACAGCCTACTTAATTACAAAATCCTAATCTGTAGGAGCCTGGGACAGAACTTCTTTCCGTCAAATAGTATACTAAAAATCGAGAACTGGAGAAATCTGCAGTTGCTGAGCACAGCCTCACAAACAAACATAAAACATTGATTGACGAAACAAAAATGTTGTCCCAGGCTCCTTCATACTGGGATTCTGCAATTAAAGAGCCTGTACAAGCAAGAATGTAAGAAGAAATCTTCAAACGTGACTGTGGTATGGTCTTAGCGTTGCAAGGAAGCGAGCTCTTGATGCAGAGGGGACCTAGAGATATCAGTCGCAATGTTTATGCTATGGCGGGAGTGGTGGCGCCACCAGCGCAGACGTTGACATAATCTGCGACAGCATGACATTATTACCGACCAATCAGATGCCGCCTTTGGTCTATATAACGCCACCACTGCAGCAGTTTTGAAAGTCAGTTGCTCCTGAAGAAGACGATGAAGGTAATTGTCGAAAGCTCGAGGTTTTACCCTGAAATGATGTAGTAAGAAGTCCTAAAATGTTTTGTACAGCTATTGAGAAATTTTAGAGAACCGGTATTTGAAGCTGACTGCAGAACTATTCTACTGCCAGCAAAAAACATTTCGGATAAGGACCATGAAGATATACGAGAAGTAAGGGGACATACGGAAGCACACAGACAGTCGTTTTTCTCTCGCTCTATTTGCGAGTGGAGTAGGAAAGGAAAAGACAGGTAATGGTACGGGGTTACCATCGCCATGAACCGTACGGTAGCTTGCGGAGGATTTTCTACGGATTTGTACGTCGTGGATTTCTTTCTGTGGACGGCATATGATGGCAATGTGATGGATTTGATATTCATCAAGCAGTTGGATGAGTTATCGCCAGGTCTTTTGCATTTGTAAATGTTTCCTCAGATAGGCCAACACGATTTTAAATTTTTTTGTCGGCACAATGCAGTGAATCCGTCCCCAATCTTGATGATAAATTTCTGAGTTGGAAAATTGCTAATGGTTCGTTGGTGAGCTTGTTATCCACAATGTCTACTATTCACAGTGCCTACTATTGTTCTTATATCAGTTCTTTGTTATACCTAACACTAAAACTAATGTAAAGTGTAACCATAAACAATATGATGGCGTTTTACTTTAATTTTTCTATAAAATATAAACTACAAGTGATTTATTTACTATAAGTGTCGATCAGAATTTCCGTTTGAGGAGATTGCTACAGTGAATAGGCAAGGTACCGCGATTTCGATATGGGTATATTAGCACCTAGATACAGACAAGTGATAAGTGTGGCATTCGTGTCTTTCCGGCGTGCATGCGGTAAATGCGGAAACGTCAACTATGGCGACGTTTCTACCAAATGCACCCAAACGGGACCAACGTGTTGTTGTTATACCTTTCTTGGCTGCCGTGTGACAAACATCGGTAGACATCCACCATGGAGGAAAGCTACGACAAGGGTTGCACCAGATTCTTGATAACACCGATGCCCATATCGCAAATGTAACGTAGAAGTGACTCCAGCTCAAGTGGGAGACACGTTACCACGCTCCCCGTAGCTCTGGTCTCTCCCCATGCGATTAATACGCCTATGGTCCCTTAAAAAAGGCCTTGAAGGGTCGACGATTGCTGTCGGGCGAGGATGTACAGCAGACAACTTCGAAATTGTTCACGCAGTAGGACACGATGTTTTACCAAACACGTATCTTCAACGTGGGATGCTCACGGCAGTTTTGCCTGATTAGCATATTGATTCTGGAATAAACGGCCTTCGAATGGAAATTTCTTGATCTCCCCTGATACAGTGCTTAGTTGATTTGTGTGCCACATTTTACATAAATGTAGTTCACTTAAGTAATGTTTTTCAGTAATGATTTATTTTATTAAACCTGCTACAAAACTATCTAAAACTATGTAAAAATGGATAAATGTAGTTTTGTCGCTTTCTGGAGGGAGGGGCGCAGGTTCATCTAGGTACTGCTCTCGGTAACGGAACGCACGCAAATGCGACTGAAGCAATACTGCGTCGGCGCGAAGATAACAGGTTCGGGAAATTGGTGGACTGTTGGATTCTTGATGCAGCATTGGGGCAAGTGCAGAACTTCCAAGATGTAGGCTTTGATATCTCCAAGGCCGATGATGGGACCTTTCATTAGCCTTGACAGCATTCGTAAACCTGTCAGCCACCCTGACCAACCGCGTGGATCTCTGCCATGGGAGTGACGCATCGACAGTAATGGCTACGAGCGCCTTGGTGTCTGCTGAGCGACAGCTCCGTACTTCTCCATGACTTCAATTTTCTGCGTGCGATGCATGCCTGTATGATCGAGGCTGCAGGCGACTACAGATCTCTCACCAAAGCAATTCCGATGAATCTCGTATCACTCAGGCCCATTATTTATTAACCTTCAAGCGGGGGCGCCTGTGTAAAAAGCGCGCCAATCAAAAATAAAATGATGTTGTGCGGTTCCATTTTTGTTTCACAACTGCAGACCTATACCCATTCCTTCAGTATTGCTTCAGCTAACGCAGTTGCGTTCTCGTACGTCCAGAGGAGCAGCAGTAATATAAATACAAAGTGAGCATGGTGAGAAAAAAATTTACTATCAGTTGAAAAAAATGACCCTAGTTACAAACTAGCAACATAATCCCACATCGAGTCATTTGTCTGCGAGGTAATTAGTGATCGAATAAGCAGCTAACCGAGATCTGATGCAACTGCTTAATGCTTCGAATGCGACGTTACTGTCTCTTTAACACCTGTCCTTGGCAACAGTGAGTTACAGCGAAAATTTATTTCATTATTTTTCACTAAAACAGTCGTTTAGCTCATATAACGTAAGTTTATTTTCTCCTTGTTGAAATAAACTAAGATGAAACTGTGATTTTCATCAACATGACTTACCTTAGGACATAAGGAAACCTATTCTTTTCATGTGTACAAAGTGCCCCGTGCGACCGCTCGTGTTATGTAAAACGGCGCGCCCGCTCGAGGGTTAACAACTCCTTTCTGTTTTCAGTAGCTGTGTCAGTATTTCACAGTCCACATGTTGTGTCTCGTCGTTGAACGGCTTTTATGTCTAGAGATACGACAGTAGTTCATGACTTGCAGACGCAAATGCACTATACAACGTAATGAAAACATAATAACAATAATAATAATAAACACACCAGATTTAGATGGGTTCAGAACCTCTTCCATTGGCATCAACTACGTAGCCCACGAGATACGGTTCGAAGGTCTCAGCATGGCAATTAATGATTGATGATAGCCAAAGTAAGTCAGCTGTAAGGCTGAAGTATTCATTATAGCAGATGGAAGTTGCCAATGCGTCGCCAAATTTTGGGGCAGTCGGCAATTTCCATATACTACTGCTGAAAACCTTTCGGTTGAAAAATGGAGCATTTCAACTCAATTTGATAATTAAAATTTACCCAAATATCATGAAATAAAAGCTCAGAAAACATAAATTTTAACCAAATATGAAAAGATTAAAATTTTAAAAATCTCACACATGAATTTCTTTTTATTTTTCATTTTAAAACAAATGTAATAAATATTTTCATTTTTAAAATCTAACAAAAGTTTTTATTTTCTCATTTTTCTGAAAGTTAATAAAATTACAATTTTTCCATTTTTAAAAATCTAATACTTCTTTAATTTTTAAAAAGTAACATTTATTATATTTATGTTTTCCATTGAAAAATAAACCAATTATGTGTTCTTTATCTCAAAGCTATATTCTCAACCATCATAATCATCTTTTACATTCATAACTTCAATAACATCTGAAAAAAATTATCATAATTCTCAATTTGTAATGTATTTTTGCATTAATTAACATTTTAATAGAATTATCAAATAACTCTTTTAATGTTTCCTTTAAAACATATTATATGTTAATGAATTATTTAGGAACAAAGCACTGCGTCCTCGACAGGTACACAAACGAAAGGTACAGAGATTTCCTTTGCTAGCCTTGAGAATGAAATTCCCATCTCAAGCTTGTAGGAGAAACATGCACACAAACATACACACTCGCTCACATACACCATGCCTGTCTGCCTAATTTGTGCTCAATAGACTGCCAACTCTTGCCTGACCCACAGTGAGTGTACTGTAGTGAGGTGGTGGTGTAGGGTGGGGCAGGGTGAGAGATGGAGAGAGATGGGAGGCAGGGGCTGCTGGTGGGAGAGTGGGGAGCCGTCTGTGGGCTCGCTAAGGGGCTGGTGGCAGCCAGCAGGGCATGTGATTTCACAGATTGGGGTGTGAGACGGCAGCACACAACTAGCTGACATATACTGGGCAGGAGTACTGGGACAGGGGATAGTGTTTGTACACCCATACACAAACGCACGCACGCACACACACACACACACACACACACACACACACACACACACTAGCGCGCGCGCGCGCTCACAGCACAGCTCAGAATAGCTGCTTGTGGTGGGGAGGATCCAGATGGTATGGGTTATGAAGCAGCCATTGGAATTTCGCATTTTGAGCTCCACTGCATGTTATCCCACTGGGTGGTCCACCTTTTTTTCGGCAACAGTTTGGCGGTGGCCATTCATTCTGGTTGACAGTTGGTTGGTTGCCATACCAATGTAAAATGCTGTGCAATGGTTACAGAAGAGCTGGTAAATACGATGGCTGCTTTCACAGGCGACCCAGCCTCTCATGGGGTGGGAGAGGCTCGTGACGGGACTGGAGTAGGAACTCCTTAGTGGGTGGATATAGCAGGTCTTCCATATGGGTCCCTGTTGAGGGTGACAAAAGCTGGGTGCACCACTTTGTGCTGGCAACCAACAGGCAGTCCATGGAGAGGCATCATCTTTATTCACAACAAAAGAAGAAATTCAAGGCAACGCCTCTGCCAGTAAAGCCATGGTGACTATCTTCTGGTATTGCGATGGCGTCCTTCTCGTGGATGTGATGCCAAGAGGGTCAACCATCAATTCAGAGGAATACGTGAAGACTCTGTATAAACTCAAGAACCATTTCCGATATCTTCGATCACACAAGAATCCAGCAGAAATCTTGCTCCAACATGATGATGCACACCCACAAACAAGTCTGCAAACCCAGGAACACATGGCCAAATGGGGTTCGACATGACTGCCTCATCCACCCTACAGTCCAGACCTGGCACCTGCAAACTTCCATCTGTTTAGGACCCGTAAAGATTCTGTTCGGAAGGCACAGATTGAAGATGATGAGAGTGTCGCTCACATAGTGAAAACATGGCTACCCGTGCAGACCAAGAGCTTTTACCAGCAGGGAATACATGCTCTTCCACAATGTTGGCATCTGGCCATCGAACATGATGGAGACTACGTAGAAGAATAGGACATGGACAGGACATGTTGATGTATGTTGTCACCAAATTCTGGCTCTTAACAATAAATATGTTCTGAAAAAAATGTAGAGCATTACTTATAAAATGACGCTCATATTTTATGATAATTGACTTCTTTTACAAATAAATGAGAATCATATTCTGATAAATTATGCAAATAAATTGGTGAAAAATTAACATGTTTAACTGTAAATTACAATTATTACATATTGGTTTCATGTATTTTCCAGTCAAATGATCGTGATGATCAACTTTCTCATTACATTTTGTAAAATGTTTTCTACACAAAGAACAAATTTTGGACTAATTATGTCTCGATTGGTCTTTAGACGTTAGCAGTTTCAATTGTTCAGTTTAAACATAAATTTCCCATAAGTTTAACTAGTTTTTTAATATATTCTACAAACTTTTTATGGCAATTTAGTCCAATAACGAACTGGAATTCATAATGTTTTATATTTTATATTTTCAGTATATTTTGTATATTCAGTAAAATAACCAAAGCCACTTGGTTTGTGTTGTTGATATTTTATAATAAAGGAATTTTTGGGATGGAGTCGACAGTTATCCAGTGTTAATAATATACTTTCAAAATCTGCATAATTAACAAAATGAATGTTTTGGGTAAATTTTATATATTAACCTTTCTTTTGTAGTTCTACTTTTACTTGTTTATTGAATAAACAGTTATTTTGCTCTCATCTAATTTTTCTTTGTTATTAAAATGTAATATATTTGTTATTAAAATGTAATATTTTTGTTTCCCATTTTTATTAATTTTACTTGAAACATTTTCAGATAACTCTTTTATCCAACAGTAGTGTCAACGAGTTTCCTTTTTCAAATATAATAAATTTTCTATAACTGTTAATTTCAATAAAGATGCTTGATTTTTTTCATCAAAAGAATAAATTTTCATAGATATGCTAATATTACTCTCAGTTTCTGGAATATAGTCAATTTCAACAGGAAATAAAATATAATGTATTTTTTCTTCAAGCTCTTATCAAATTCCTTATAATTACTTGTGCTATCTGGATTTTTAAATTTCTGCCTATTCACTACGTATAATGTCGAAGCTATAGATCACAGAAAACAATATTGATCATTAGTTCTTACATTACTACAAGCTTGTTCTCCTTTTATTTTTCAGGTAGCTCAGTATAAGAGGAACCTTAATACAGCAACATATCTATTTGTTGGTAACTATATTACAATAATTTTATTTATTAAAATAAGTAATTTCCATCTCTTAAATTTTTTAATCATTCCTTTTTCTGTAGTAATCCCATAACTTTGGGTTTGATGTCCATGTTCCATAACTTAATTAATTGCCTATATTATGTTTCATAAAAAATACAATTTATTTTAAAGCTATTAAATCATTTTAACTTTTGTTTTCACTGCTTTCATAATATATTGTTTTGCCTCATTTAAGAAATGATTAAGTGCAGTTGAATTTATATTACTTTCCAATTTTATAGTTTGTAAACTTTTTAATTTTTTTCATCTCAGTAATGGTTAAATGTTTTTCTATGTTTTTGTTTTCTAAATATAGTTTATGAAAAGGGAAAAGTCAATCTCTTCTATAATTTTTTCTGAGTTTATGTCATTTTTAAACATTTCATGGTCATTTTCAATTTGAGAATATGATAATCGTTTACAACCTTTTCTTATATGTCTGCTTAGTATTATGTAATTAACTGTAAATATAATTACAATTTGTTTCTTAATTTATAATAGCTTTTCAAATGTTCTAATTTCCAATAATTTGAGGTTCATTTACAGTGAAATAACTTTTAAGAAAATCACAAACTGTAGCCACAGCTAGCGGTTAGTGATTTCTAAATTTTAAACCTTACAGTTGTTTATATCTTTGCATTTTATTTGAAAATGATGTTTATCTATTAGTTTATTAAATCTTCTTGACAATATAATTTTAAATTCATTATTGAGTTCTACAGAAATTGTTTCATCATATTTAGTATTTGTATATTGGAAGTTAGTACTATTATATCAAAAATTTAATTGTACTTCACTAATAATTTAATACTGTTTTTTGGTATATTAACTTGCCAGGAAAAAAATTAATAAGAGTGTTGGCATTAACTGTAGTTAAAAATTAAAATTTAAAAAATGAAAAACAGAAATTTATTTAAAAATAAAGTTTTAAGAAATTAAAGATATTAATTTATGAATTCCACATTGTGCAACTCATTATTTTTACATTTTTGTCTTTCCTATATTTATTAAACTATGTGAATGTATTACATATTTAAGGTGCATTACATTCTGATAATAATACAAACATAATGAAATCAACCAAGGTAATAAATATTATTATTTCATAAAAGGAAATCACTGGTAGTTATTTTTCAGATAAATTTCATAATTCAAGAGAAAGTGAAAAAATTGCTGAATGATTAAAAAAATGTATAGAGAAACTAATGGAATATATTTGGAAGAATGATTTTTAGATTTAACTCATACATTAGCAATTTTGCATGGAGAGGATTTAGCTGAAAACAAATTTATTATAATGAAAATATAAGGATTACAAAGATGTTAACAAATTATTTTAATGATTTTTTATTAATAATCGAAAAGGTATACTGTATTTAATTTGATTTTTGCATAATTTACCTCACGCATTTTAGATATTTCTAATAGAAATTTACACTGAAGATCCAAAGAAACTGATACATATGCCTAATATTGAATAGGGTCCTTGCGAGCACACGGAACTACCGCAACACTACATGAAATGGACTCTACTAATGTCTGAAATAGTGCTGGAGGGAGCTGACACCAGGAATCCAGCACAACTCTCCATAAATCTGTAAGAGTACGAGGGGTTGATGATCTCTTTTGAACAGCATGTTGCAAGACATTCCAGATATGCACAATAATGTGAATGTCTAGCCAGTCTGGTGGGGAGTGAAAGCATTTAAACTTCGAAGAGTGTTTCTGGAGCCACTTTGTAGCAATTCTGGACGTTGGGGATGTCACGTTGTCCTGCTGGAATTGCCCAAGTCCGTCAGAATGCACAATGGACGTAGATGTATCAGGGGTCCCATACCAGTCCAACTGCAAACGTCCCACACCGTTACAGACCCTGCACCAGCTTAAACAATCCCGTGCTGACATAAGGTGCTGTACATGTCCATCCGCTGGATACAATTCGAAACGAGACTCATCTGACCAGGCATCATGTTTCAGGGGCATCAACACTCCAATGTGAGTGTTGATGGGCCCAGGCGAAGAGTGGCGCTTTTTTGTGGTGCAATAATCAAGGGTACATGAGTGGGCCTTCATCTCTGAAAGCCGATGTCGATGATACTTAGTTCAAAGGTTCCCACGCTAACACACATTGATGGTCCAGCCCCAAAATCTGCAGCAGTTTGCGGAAGGGTTGCACTTTTGTCACGTTCAATGATTCTCTTCATCCGTCATTGAAACCGTTCTAGCAGGAACGTTTTCCGGCTACAGTGACATCGGAGATTTGATGTTTTATCGGATTCCTGATATTCAATGTATGGTCGTGAAATGATCATATGGGAAAATCCCCACTTCATCGATACCTCAGAGATGGGTGTGTCCCATCGGTCGTACTCCGACTACAACACTACGTTGAAACTCACTTAAATCTTGATAACCTGCTATTGTAGCAGCAGTAACCAATCTAACAACTGCACCAGACACTTGTTGTCTTATATAAGCGTTTCCTACCACAGTGCCGTATTTTGCCTGTTTATGTATCTCTGTATTTGAATACATATGACTATACCAGTTCCTTTGGCGTTTCAGTGTATAAATTAATATAGATATAGGTGTGTGAGAGGTTTTTAAATTTTTGAATCATTTACATGTTTGTTTGAAATTAATAAATGTACTTTTATTTCATGAGATCCAGTTAAATTTTAATTAATAAATTGAGTGGCCCCGATCAAAGTTGCCAACTGCTCCAAAGTTTAGGGCTGCGATGACAATTTCCACGTATTCAATATCATACAAACATTCCAAAGTACATTACAATACAAAGAAACTTGTATGACGAAATTTGTGATCCCATTTTTTGCAGCTACGTTATACCTAAAATTCCAAGTCTGAAGTACAATCGGGAATCCTATGAGATCCGTGTATTGTGTGGATATGGTTATTTAAATTTCATACTTCTCCAATTTTTCCTTTTATAGTTTGGAACAGTATTTCTGTTTTTGATTTTAAAAGAAATTAATTGTTCTATAAATTCCATCTGCTTTATTTGACTATTAATGACACATATTTCCCAGTGTAGAATATTTCAGTTACATACTTTGTCTTAACATTTTGTTAAGCATTAAATGAAGAATTTTTGTCATGTTTTGGAAGCAAAATCTGGTTTTCATTAAAAAAAATGCAATCGGAAATATAATATGAAATCTTTATTACTTCGGCTACTTGGCATACATCGCAAATTTTACAACTCTGCTTCCAGAATGAAGTGCCGGATGGGGTGGCCGAGCGGTTCTAGGCGCTACAGTCTGGAACCGCATGACAGCTACTCTCGCAGGTTCGAATCCTGCCTCGGACATGGTTATGTGTGATGTCCTTAGGTTAGTTAGGTTCAAGTAATTCTAAGTTCTAGGGCACTGATGAACTCAGAAATTAAGTCCCATAGTGCTCAGAGCCATTTGAACCAGAATGAGGTTTTCACTCTGCAGCGGGGTGTTCACTGATATGAAACTTCCTGGCAGATTAAAACTGTGCAATGGAGCGAGACTCGAACTCGGGACCTTTCCCTTTCGCGGGCAAGTGTTCTACCATCTAAGCTAACCAAGCATGACTCACACCCCGTCCTCACAGCTTTACTTCTGCCAATACCTCGTCTCCTACCTTCCAAACTTTACAGAAGCTCTCCTGCGAACCTTGCAGAACTAGCACTCCTGAAAGAAAGGATATTGCGGAGACATGACTTAGCCAAAGCCTGGGGGATGTTTCCAGAATGAGATTTTCACCGTGCAGCGGAGTGTACGCTGATATGAAACTTCCTGGCATATTAAAACTGTGTGCTGGTCCAGAGTTCGAGTCTCGGTCCGACACACAGTTTTAATCTGCCAGTAAGTATCAACTCTGCTTTCAAATTATGTACAACATTATACAATGGTTTATAGTTTTATAAATTTGACTAATCTCAATATGTATATTTTATTTGAACTGTTCACTCTGCTTTACAGAAAATCATGTACAAAAGTTCATTTGACCAGTTGCTAGTTCTAGATCAGAGTAGAACTTAATGCCATAAGGTATCATTTTTCATATGTGCCAAAAGTAATTAATCTTTCCCACAGGTTGGAATTGTACAGTTTTTCTTCTAGACACGAAGTTGTAAGTTAGTGTTTGTGCTGTGGACAGAATGTGCGCCAAGTACGACTCAATTGTGTTGAAAACTGTAGTTTGTACTGAAGCTGCATTTAGAATGTCTTATGAAATCTGTGTTCGAAAGAAGACTCTCTCTTGTCATGTGCAGAACACTTTCCGTGCCTGGATGGGAAATAAAAGAAAATACTATGAAAATGTAACAAGTATCTTCATTAATGTTCGATAAACCAGGACCTTTACATGTTACCCTAGAGAAGGAGAAGTTTGTAACCAGAAATGCATTCACGAAAAAGGGTGAGTATTAAAACTTCTTTCTCATCATATCATACAATGTAGAACCAGTCTTTTTTAAAAAAAAAAAAACTCGTTGCTCTCTCTCGTACAGTATTGCTACATAGCTACGTGACTAGCTGAAAAATTCAATGAAATATCGTCAAATTTCGTGAAAAAGACTTTTAAATGGACGTTGGGAGCAGTGATGTTGGAATGAGTTGATAAGAATTACTCGAAAAGTAAGCATGGCTGGAGAATTTAACTCTGATTCAGTGCATTAATTACGATCTGCATCTACATGAATGCTGCGCAAGCTACCATTACTAGTCATTCCTTTCCTGTCGGAGGCTGTCAACATGCCACCGTATGAACCCTAATTTCTCGTATCGCACTATGGTGGTCTTTATGCGAAACGTACGATGGTGGCAGTGGGTTTGTTTTGCAGTCAGCTTCAATTGCCGGTTCTCTAAATTTCTCAGTGGAGTTCCTCTCATTTGAGTTCCCAAGGAATCTCCGTAACACTTGCGTGTTGTTTGAACCCATTCGTAAGAAACCCAGCAGCCCGCCTCTCAGTTGCTTCCATGTCTTTCTTTAATCTGACCTGGTGCCGATCCCAAATACTCAAGCAGTACTCGTGAATAGATCAAACTAGTGTCCTATGCGCTGTCTCCTTTACAGATGAAGAACACTTCCGTAAAATTTTCATCTTGACTGTGATCATTGAAACCCACCCACCCACCCACCCATCCACGCACAGACACACACAAGCGCGCGTGAGCCCAAGAGCAAACTTGCTACAAGATTACCAGAACCTCACGGACACTACAGCGAAGCTGTCTGAGCCACTTTGTTAAGCAAAGTTGATCTTGGGAAGACGCGGCACTCACGGGTAAGTGCGTGACAAGAAGGCGCTGCTGGGAGTGTCAGAGAAAAGTGGCTCGGCTTCCGGACAGCCTCGGGCGCCCAGCATCATGAGGCGCGCCTTCACACACGCACAGCTTCTCCTGCCAGCCGCAGTTGCTCCATCACGGCCAGGTTACTCCCACTAATCGAGCTCGTCTAATCATTACTTCGAACCCAGCCTTGTAACTGAGTTAGCGCAGTGCTCGTGAGAGTTATTGAACACTCATTTCCGCAGCGTTGTGTGTCACGCACTTACCTTCATTGTGTGGATGATTGGTAAGGGTGCTCGTGATGCGCATTATTGAGTATGTACTGTTATGGATGATTGCAGAAAATTGTTGAATACCATGAAATCACTGTATTATAACTAAAAAAATTCTACAAACCAAGAGTTATTGGCTGTAAGTCAGGGCTAAAACAAAGGCGTGTTCTCTCATCAATCCATATAAGTTTTCGTTCACTCAGCATAAGAACTCTATAGCTTATTTCAGTGTACCAGCAAATCGTAGAAATCAAATAAATATTCTTTCTCTCTGTCATTAAGTACAATACAATACGGTTTATATTTTAACCTCATTAGGGTATCACAATTTACCATCAGAACAGCTGCAAAAACTTTTGGCATATAGGAGATACGATTATGTAATTTTTTTTTTTCAGATATTGCACTCAAACACATCTGCAAATTATTCCATAAATCTTCGACATTAGATGACCTCAGTTTTCTTATGTCCCTGTCAGACTCATTCTGGAAGAGTTCAGAGGGATAGAGGGATGTTTGAATAGTATTCAGCGAGTTTTGAATCCACAGACAGTCCGTGTGTGCCGGCCTCGAAGACCGAGCGGTTCTAGGCTCTTTAGTCCGGAACCGAGCGACTGCTACGGTCACAGTTTCGAATCCTGCCTCGGGCATGGGTATGTGTGATGGCCTTAGGTTAAGTAGTTATCAGTTCTATGGGACTGATGACCTCAGATGTAAGTCCCATAGTGCTCAGAGACATTTAACCCAGTCCATGTGTATTTTTGGTAACAGGTCATTATGAATACCTTAAACTGTTCGTCTCGTGAAAGTAACATTTCAAACTGTATTTAGCACGGACTTGGCGACGCAAAGTTGTACTTAAAAGTGATAATATACCAGAGTTTTCATTCTGTGATCTTCTCTCATTTGGTAGTTAGCCGGACATGGGACTGCAAATCATTTATTTCAGCCTGTCGATATGTCTAGAGCGGCTAATTTTTCTTGCAGCTTTCCTTGCTATAAAAACATTAGTCGTCTTTTCAAGGCAGGCGTACATGCTGCAGAAGAAGTCACCGAACGGTGAGTGAAAGAGTTTACTACACACAATAGAACGCGTGGCTGCAGAACTACTTCCGCTGGATTGTTCCGGAACTCACAGAGCGAAATTTCATATTTTACTTGGCTCCTGCGCTCACCACACCTAATTCCTTTTGAGCATCGGCGGGGCATAGTGAACTAATAATTTTGGTCTGTCGACACGATATTTCGAGTGTCATTAAAGACCGAAATGCTGGCAGCAGGTCTGTGGTGAGACACATGAAGTTTCTACTATTACCCCCTCATCCCAACAGTACATAGGTCATTGCTGCCTAAAGGAAGTAGACTAGAAACATGGGATCAGGAAGGTGGGTAAATTTAATGATACACATTGCACAACTGTCCATCGTACATGATGGACCTTTCGTTTACCGTTTGAGTGTCCCCTGTGGAAGATATATAAGATGTCAGTGCTATATGAAACTTGAACGCGCTAGGTGTATCAGTTATCTAAGGGATGTCGGGAACAAATAGGGGGAATAGGTAAAATTTCTTGAAACCAAAACGATTCAGCTATTCAGATGCCAGTATCAAATCTCTTCAAGATGAATAACACAGTAATAACTCAGAAATAGCCAGATAATTGTGTCGAAAGTAATAATAAATAATCGGTGTGCATGCGACATCATATGTGCCTCAAATATTCCAAAACGCCGCGCATAAAAACAGTATTTTACGGTTCCCATACCTCGGGTTCTATTGGTGATGAAAAGATAGGGTCAAGTGTTTTGAATAGCTCTTGGACTATGGACCATTTTTATACCCAACAGAAGAATCGTCTTAGTTCACAATCCTACATTACAGGGACACAGTATTATGATAACACACTTCCTCCTGCTTAGGCAAGTGGAACGAATAGCTTGGTTCTGTTTACATTTGATGTGGTCTGCTGTGGGCTTGATGAGACTTGTGGAGACAACACTACTTGAAGGGTGGTTCCTCTGAAAGCTCAGAAAGAGGGTTTTCTTATTGTATTTTCACCGTCACCATCACCAGCTAGCAAGTAGAATTGGTAGCGATATTGGAAAACTTGATTCCTCAAGATTAATATAACCTTCAGGTCTCACCAAGCGACTGATGCAATGTCAAACATACGCATGAAATGAGAGTGGTGTAGCTGTGTTGGGTGTATTCGTATATTTCATATAGTCAATTAGGTTTTTAGTGTTTTCTAAACTTCTGTTATTTGTATAAGTGTAGCGTTTTTGTAGATAACTGTGCATGTGTTGGGCTAATGGATATGATGGTGCAGTTCTGAAGACCGACAGGTCAACCATCAGGCTTGTTGTTGTTTGGAAAAACAGTGACTGGGCGCCCTGGGGTTCTTTTGTGTTGGTCTTTTGTTTTGGCTTTGTGGGAGACTGAATTTGATGTTTTTTTTAACTTATTTATCTCACTTTGAAATCTTCGAGCGGGATCACTTTTTAGTTTTGTTACTTGGTTTCCTGTTGTAAACTTCAATGTTTTCTTGGTGTGGTTCCTTTTATACATGAGACCTTTATTCTTTTCGATATGTCTTAAGAGGGACAGTAAAACACGAAGAATATCCAATACTCCAACAACGACTCGGTAGTGGTGCATCCTTGGCGGCAGGAGTCAGCGCGGGCCAGGGCAATGTTCTCGCTGCTGGAGTACAAGTTATTCATCGAGTATTACTGTCCCTGTTAATAGATATCGATGAAACAGATATCGCAATATACTAATACGGGACTGCTCTATAGAATGGGCATGTAAAATTCCGCTTTAAAAATTATTTTCTTTGTAAAGAGAAACAAACCGACGCTTTTCGTTGACAATAGGCGTCGTATGAAAGACTTCATGAGCATTACTTGTCTGAACTGACTGTACCTACACAGTGCAAAAACTGAATTTCAGATATCAGCTGACACACTAGAGAAAATGCTCCTCAAGTTTCTTAGGAGAAACACCCTGTATATTCACTTTCAGTAATGATGTTTTCTGTTGTTCTCAGTGTGACACGGGTGTTTAGATTGTGGGACGCTTTTAGAACAGTTTTTTTCTTGTTTTGAAAATTTTATTTCTGTCAAATTAGCTACTGTTTCATAGAAAGTATGTTATGTGTGCTGATGTCGGTTATTCGTATTGTATGGATTTGATTCTTTAGTTTCTGGTCCTGTTTCCCAAGTTTCTTTTGTATTGTTCTTTCTATTTAAGATTTAACATTCCTAGTAACACCATCAAGTATTACAGATTGTTTCATGTGATTGCACAGTTGTAAGTGTGTTGTTTTTAAAGTGTTATGTTAAACCGTCGTTCCATCGAGTACAGTTCTTGGATTTCTTTTCTAAGCCAAGAAAATTCTGATTTTATTTTGCCTATCGCGCAGCAGATGACTTATTGTTTACATGAACCTTGGCGTTGTTAGGAATAACATAGTTAGGTGAACATATTGTGCTAAACCTTACACTGAGTATGGTTTGGTGGAAGTGGATTGTTCTATTCTTACAATTGTTGTAGAGAAATGCCCGGCATGGCGCTGAAACTATCATATTGGGATTTTAATCTCAGTTCCCATGCTAGCAGAAAAAAATAGTAATAAATTAAGGATGGGCCCGTCTGCTTGTAACTTCATAGTTATTCTATTGCTTTAACACCCAAATATGTTTCACCATAGTTGTGGTATCCTCAGTAAGGTTTTTTCTTTTATTTTTCTGAAATACATACCTACAGATTATATTTAGGTTAGGAAATAAGTTACATCAGATTTACTTGTTATTTAAACTGCGTATGTATCTATCTTTTGTTTTACGCTGCGTGTCTTGTAGATGCCAAGCGAAATCAGCCACAGGTCTTAATTAGTTCAAATGGTTCAAATGGCTCTGAACACTATGGGACTTAACATCTGAGGTCATCACTCCCCTAGAACTTAGAACTACTTAAACCTAACTAACCTAAGGACATTACACATATCCATGCCCGAGGCAGGATTCGAACCTGCGACCGTAGCAGTCGCGCGGCTCCGGACTGAAGAGCCTAGAACCGCACGGCAACAGCGGCCGGCTCTTAATTAGTACACCACATTATCTGCTAACTTAAGGGATGTTAGTATATCGTCAGCATTGAATTCTTGTTTGTAATCTAACCCTTAAAATACATATTCCCGTGAAAATCATTGCATATTGTCCCCTCGCCGTCCCCCCCCCCCTTTTTTTGGCCTTATCAATGCTCTGTTTGGTTTGTCCTGAGCTGTGGCTGATTTGTATTTGTATGCTAAAAGTGTTTTTGTTTTATTCCTGTTGTTGGACTTACGTGTGAGCATCGCTAAAAATTGTGAAGCTTTTGTATGGAGAACTATTTGATGTGGTTTGATATTCATTTCATTATGTTTCGTACTTTAAAAGCATTTGTTAAGATATCCTCCTGTACATATGTGGAACATGCATCGTCTTATGTTAGTGTGGCCTGGAGACACTTTTCAATGTACAACTTACGTTCCTGAAGTGCTTTTTAATGGCCTTTGCTTCACTGTTTTATTTTGGATTGATGGCAGTGAATTTTCTATTTGTTTCGTTTGATATAATTCTGTTTGTTTTGTGTGTGTGTGTGTGTGTGTGTGTGTCTTTTATTGGGTATTATTCGATAGCACATTCGCACACAAACATCAATACCGCTCACCCAAAAATACACTTCACCCTTGAAAATAAAACAGAAAAGAAAGGTATTTCCTGGATTTCACTACAGAAAACAAGAAACACAAACACCAGTTCTCCGTACACAGGAAACATACATCAACAAGAACTGTTATTCACAACACGGAAAACCAGCACATACATGGTCCAGCCACAAATACCTCCTATACAGATTGAACGAAACGTAATCAGATAGACTGCCACAGAAAATAGTTACAAATTAGACACTATTGCCAAATTGAACCATAAAGTGACTTCGAACACACACAGCAGTATCACAACACAACACGAGCAACAACCACAGAACAGAGAACACACGACATACACAAGATGAAGGAACCACAAACAACAAGAAGCCATGGCAAACCCTTGCGTTCGACAACAAAATAACACACAGAATAGGAAACGTTATGAGAAATCAAGATATACTGCATATATGGCATATAAAACAAACAACACACTGCAGAAAATATTAAAAATACCAAATACCACCATAGATAAATTGAACAATGCAGGTGTACACCAGCAAACTTGCGAATTGTATGATCCATGTAGAAATTTCGTGATGAGACACTCGCACCATTTAAGAGTACTTAAAAGTAGCAACACATATTCCACATATGCAGATGACCTTATTAAAAACAACTACCACCCCAGTGACATAGAAACAGACCTCCGAATCATAAAAAAAACACTATTCATGTGTGCCATTCTTTAACTAAAGAAGAAAATTACCACATCCAAAATGCTTTCACACAGGGCAAGAAAGTCATCAATGACACACACACACACACACACACACACACACACACACACACACACACACCCCGCACGCACGCACACACACACACACACACACACACACACACACACACACACATACCACACTACACAAACAGAATGAAAGCAAAAGAAACAAAATCAAAGATGACTGCCATCAAACAAAAACAAAATAGTGAAATAAACAGCAGGCAACAGCACATCAGAAACTTAAGTTGTACAGTGAAAAGTGTGTCTAAGCCACAGCAATACATGGCGCACGTTTCATCAGGCCCCGAGAACTTAGAACTACTTAAACCTGACTAATCTAAGTACATGGCACACATCCATGTCCGAGGCAGGATTCGAACCTGCGACCTTAGCGATCCCGCGGTTCCAGACTGAAGCGCCTAGAACCGTTCGGCCACAACGGCCGGCCGCAGGTTTCACAAATGTGCAGGAGAATATGTGAGTAAACGCTGTTAAAAAACGCACCACAATCCAATGAATAATAAACCTCACCAATAGTTCTCAGAACCAAAGTTTCAGATTTTATTATGATGTCCACAGGTCAGCCCCACAAAAACAAAAAACAAAAAACAAAGAAAAAATACTTACGGCACGCAAATGCAAATCAGCTACAGCTCAGAACAAGCCAAATACAGTAATGTTAACACCAAAAACATAAGCAAGGGCGACATGCAACGATTTTACCGGAATACGTGTCTTAAAGGGTGGTTTATAAACAAAAATTCAAAGCAGACGATATCCTTAGATTTCTTATTGTTTGCATACGATATGGTGTACTCATTTAGACTTGTGGCTAATTTCGGTTGCCCGTCACAACATACACCCAGTGTAAAATAAAAAGTAAAGCACAATACAAACATTTCCTAACCGAAATACAATCCATATACAGGTAGTTTTGAAAAATGAAAGAAAAAAGGTCACTGAGAACGCCCTAACTTTAATAAGATGTTTGGATATTAAAGCAAAAAACTAGTCATATACCTGCAAAAATGTGGACCCGTTCTAAATTCAGTATGGTGTTCTTAAATGCCAAATGGTCGGAAAATCTACGGCTAAAATATTCGTGATCGGAAAGAACACGTTAGCGTAGTGGATCGCGAAGTCCGCGGTCGGAAAGTCCATCACAACTCGTCGATTATGGAGGTGACCTGGGCAGAGGTCGCATTCTTAAAATGTTTTGGAGAACCACAGCTGTGAACCATCAGATATGACTTCGCGTCTGGGTGGTAGGGATTGAGAGAACTGTGACGGCACAGCGGCTCGTCACGATCATCCTGCATCCTCGGGTGTCTCATACGACAGTTTCGTGGTGCCAGTTATCAACAGTAGAACGCTCGTCCACGGACTGCACGCGTCTCTGTGAACTGCCTGCGTGACGCTGAGGCACTTCTGTGGTTAGAAACAGATGCAAATCTGTCCCCAATAGAACGGGTATGGAACAGCTAGGAAGTCTACTCTGTTACAGTGCCTGTATGCTGGATATCAACGACCAGTTACAACAATTGTCTATCAGATAGCGTCGGGAGGGGATACAACACCTTTATGACACCCTTCCCAACCAAATCATTGTATGTATCTAGGCCATAGGCGGTGCACTGTTAAATGGGTCCATACTGACAAGTTCTTCTCAATTTTAACCCAGTTTTTTAATCAGTGAAATAACTTCACATATCCTCTCAACCTGTGCAGTTTCATTTCGTTTTCTCCTCCCCTTCGACGCTTCACCTCCTCTTGTTCGGCAGTGTAGATTAACTATAGAACTGCCTGAGCTATGCACGCCTGGTACTAAGTATCTACCGCAGGACTCCTTTTCTGGTGTAGTGGTAATAAATTATGTGCATAAAGCTTCCTCATGAATTAAATTATTTATTAGCGAAAACCGTATCAAAATCCGTATAGTTGTTCCTGAGATTAGCTTTCACATACAAACAGAAAAACGTGGTGGAGGCTTTAATTTATAACGTGTAGTTCAGAGGACATACCCCTATAGTTAACTGTGGACGCACTACACTGAATTATAGCAATAAATACTTGAACATCATTATCATGCTCCCACATGTAAATGAGGCATCAGCTGATTCAGTTCGGACCTGGAGGTCAAACGGTAAGCGCGTGCCTGAAAACCGAAACGTAGCAGGATAGAACCTATCGGACCACGGATTATTTCATTCTGCCTTTAACCTAGACCTCTCCTCTCAAAGATGTGAAGAATTGGCAGGACTCTAGTCCCTTTGTCCATGGCAGGGATTGGGTTGGGTTGTTTGGGGAAGGAGACCATACAGCGAGGTCATCGGTCTCATCGGATTAGGGAAGGATGGGGAAGGAAGTCGGCCGTGCCCTTTCAGAGGAACCATCCCGGCATTTGCCTCGAGTGATTCAGGGAAATGACGGAAAACCTAAATCAGGATGGCCGGACGCGGGATTGAACCGTCGTCCTTCCGAATGCGAGTCAAGTGTCTAACCACTGCGCCACCTCGCTCGGTGGTAGGGATACTGGATTGATTAAGAACACGCAAGTCACGTAAGTTCAGTCCAATTGTAATATATGCGCAAAGACATTGATCCATACGAAATTATTATTAGTTGATTTAGAAAAACAAATCAAGCAAAGTTAGCGTCTTAAGTCGCATCAATGATGAGGCCACTGTAGGAGGAATACATACTCGGAAAAATGCCGTGCTCTTTTCAAACGAACCAGCGCGGTAGTAGCATTAAGCTCATTGTGGAAATCATGGAGAATGTAAATATGGACCTCTAGAAAGTGATTTAAACCTCTGTACTCCATGATTTGGATCAATTGTTCTAGCCGGCCGAGGTGGCCGAGCGGTTCTAGGCGCTACAGTCTGGAACCGCGCGACCGCTACGGTCGCATGTTCGAATCTTGCCTTGGGCATGGATGTGTGTGATGTCCTTAGGTTAGTTAGGTTTAAGTGGTTCTAAGTTCTAGTGGACTGATGACCTCAGAAGTTAAGTGCCATAGTGCTCAGAGCCATTTGAACCATCAACTGTTCTAATGAGTGGCAATAGAGACAGGTAAAATTTATTAGAAATTAGGGCTAGTTAGTAGAAGACGGTTTCAATATTTCTTAACTCTGATTACTCCAAACTGATATTCCTTCCACAATATTTCGTGCAACATTTTTTTGAAAATATTGTCTACGTTACGCGGCTAACAGAAATTTCACGCGCAGGTAATGAACACTTGGAGGTAACAAATTTTTCACCACCCAGCACTATTTATGGAAGCAGGATCGAAGGATCGTGGACTTGGTAAAGGAACGTTTCACGACTATACTTTGTCGGCAGACACGGGGAACCGGTATTAACTGTGCTGTTGTTAGAAACGTGGTTCTGTATAATTTTCAGCAAGAAATAATAACAGTGATTCAGAGTTGTATGGAATGTGGCCGAAGTTATGCTGTATTCTCCAGCTATAAATAAATACATTTCACTGCATATGAGCATCTCCCACGGACTTCACTACGAGATACCAAACATATTATTTAAGACACACAGCTATGCGTCGTCTGCTGCAAAATAGAAGACGGAATGCAGACGTTTATGGCATGACTGACTGGGTTTAAATCTGGCTTACTCGGGGTTCACTGCAGACGCAAGTACACTAAGGCCGTTTCCGTGAAACTCAATCCACGCAACTGCCGAATCGAGATAGCAAGATCACGTTAGAGATAGTCAAGCGATACAGAAAGTAGAAGCCTAATATCATCTACTGCAGAATATAAACTACTGTTAATCTATTGTTGAGAGCTCATCTGTTCTATCTCGGGACGTGGCAAAAAAAGTGAAGTATCCAGAAGGGGTACACGGTGAAGTCGTTTAAATATCTGGAGGGTGACGCTGCAAAGCGATATGGTCGACTTCGGTTCATTGGGGGAATTCTAGGAAAGAGTGGTTCACATGTTCACATGTAAAGTAGGCCGCATGTAGAACGCTGGTGCGACCTATTCTTGATTACTGCTCGAGTGTTTGGGATCCGTAACAGGTCGGACTGAAGGAATACATCGAAGCAGTTCAGAGGCAGGTCCATACAACACGTAAGTGTTACGGAGATGCTTCGGGAACACAAACGGGACTCCCGGACAGATATGGTGATCTTGATGGCCATGAGAGTACCTCAGAACCACATAGACAGATCACAGAGACACGAGAAATTTGGACAGACATTGTCCTGTTGAAAAATGGCACCACGATACTGTCGCATGGGAGGTAACTGACGATGGTCGTCTGATATAGTGCGCAACCGCTATTCATGGCTGAAAACAATGTGACGCCATGTCTCAGCAGTCGATGTGCACCTGTCACGACAACACTGCGAACGGAGTTTGTGTTGTGGTGCTCCCGGCAGCCTACGAATGAGACGGAAATTTCTTAGTCGAGTTGCTGCAAGTCTCCGAGCAATAATGCAGGATGACACCTGCTTAATAGCGTGTTGTTCCACTTTTAGAAGAAAGTACAACAGAAATTATGCGTAGCATGGATTCTAAACGTCTTTGACAGGATTCCAGAAGTATGTAGCACCAGATGTCTACCCACAGACCAAGCAATTCCCGCAAATTACGGGATGGTGGTTTACGGTCGCACAGCTGGCACCCGATATGTGTTAGTTACAGTGGGTTTACATCAGGCACACCTGCTGGCCAAAACATCGATTTGAGTTCACTACAATGCCCCTTAAACCACAGTAGCACGATTCTGTCATTGCAATACGCTCAGTTACCCTATCGGAAGATGTCATCACCGTATGGAAAGACTTCGAGCATGAAGCGATGCAGGTGATCCGCAATAATGTTTACGTAGGTCACTGCTGTCATGACACCATCGATTACCACCACAGATCCAATGTAAGCCCAACTCAGTGTACCCATAGTATAATTCCGCTCTCACCACTCTTCATCTGTGGCGCGATGCATGTTTCGTGCCGCCATTCAGCTAGATGACGGCGTGGAAAGACCCATCCGTCGACCTAGCGTAACAAGAAATGGAGACACAATTCTGTCAATCCACTGTGAAAAGTCAGTCATGCTGAGCCCACTGCAAACATAACTGACGATGTCGTTGGGTCAAAGCAAGAACACTAGGGATTGTGTGATGTGGAGCTCCATGCTGAATAAAGTGCTTTGAACTCTGTGCTCTGAAACACTTATGCCTGCACTTGCGGCCCGTACCTTCGCTATAATGACTGTCCATTCGACTCCCTTCTTCTTACATTCTCTTCTTACTGCGTCACGTGTCCGCAACGCCACGAGGAGACATTTAACCTCGCGGTGGACAGTGGTCATTGTCTTTTGGCTCATCAGTGTATCTGTCATATTATTCAACTTAAGTACGAAATGCTCGGTGCTAAATAAAGTAATGATTGCTTACTTTGATTAATCAGTGAGATCTCCATCGTCACGTTTTCCCTCCTAAAGACGGAATTAAAATTTTAGAACCCTTTATTTCGGACCTCCTCGACATTAGTAACTCTCTGGCGTTAGAAGTTGAAAATTACATGAAAACACTAAAAAATTAAGGAAATTCCATTCTACGAAACAATATACCTTTTGATTGGAAATGAACGTCGTGGTGTGAAAGTTATGGCTTTGGGAATTTGTTTTGGAGCGGGGTGGTGCAAATTCAAGTACGGTTGTCCAAAACTATGTTCTCATACTTTCTCAGATTAACTATACGCTATTTCCGTCATTTTAACACTGTCACTTCCGATTTGGTTACCTATAATGGCGCTAATAGGTTTCCCCAATCACTTTAGTATTGGGACGTTAAAAGTAAAGTTTTTGCCTTTGGCTGTTTGATTTCTTCTAAACTATTACAACAAACCGTATACAGTCCTCTGGAACATGGGAAAGGTAGATACTACCACCTGTCGACGAACAGCGGAACTTGACTGCTGGAACCACAGTTCGTTGTCTTCAGATGCTGAAGACAAATTATAATAGATGACATCATACAAAATATTACGGTTTATGGGAAAATGGTTCAAATGGCTCTAAGCACTATGGGACTTAACATCTGAGGTCATCAGTCCCCTAGACTCAGAACTACTTAAACCTAACTAACCTAAGGACATCACACACATCCATGCCCAAGGCAGGATTCGAACCTGCGACCGTAGCAGCAGCGCGGTTTCGGACTCAAGCGCCTAGACCCGCTCCGCCACAGCGGCCGGCGGTTTATGGGCGTTCTTACTAGTTGCAACGAAGGAAGACGACTATACTTCAATTTTCTAGTGTTCTGAGGGGGGCACAAACGAAGCAGATACTTTGAACAGAACGATAGCACTCAATTTGTAAAAGACCTCCTTCAATACTGGTGGTTAGAAAGAAACAAATTGTTCGACATAATTTGTCTAGCTGCGTAGAAGAGCGGTGGGAATTCCTTGTGCCCCAGTATTCTGAGTACTGTCTAAAAACCTCCACGGCGTGTAATGGAATTTGGACGTATAACACTACGGATGCTTGTTTTTCTGTGGTATGGGGATGTTGATCTCTTTGATCCCATTGGTATTATTAAGAAAGAGATGGTACCTCTGGTGCTTCCTTCCTTTCATTCTCTGTGTTTTCACAGAAACACAAGTTCAATAATACACTGTACTAGCACTCATTACAGTCACCTGGGCAGTACAGATAAGTAATTGACGCACAGTTGCCCAACAGGGGTCTTGCCCTTGTGGCGGAGCGGTTCTATGCACTTTAGTCTGGAACCGCTTGACCGCTACGGTCGCAGGTTCGAATCCTGCCTCGGGCATGGATGTGTATGATGTCCTTAGGTTAGGTTAGGTTTAAGTAGTTCTAAGTTCTAGGGGACTGATGACCTCAAATGTTAAGTCCCATAACGCTCTAGAAAATCTCAAAACACCTCCACTAGGAGGAAGCCGATAAAGCTGCCCAAGAGTTTATACTGTTGTTGAAGATCAATAGAGAATATGGAACTGATTTGAATAGTGCAGGGAGTGCTTCAATGTGCTGACAGTGTCAGTGTATAGGTTTTCAAGCTTAAAAATACGTAACACGGTTTGATATGGCTATCCGCATTTCAGCACAGGCAGTCGCTGAGATAATCTTAAGTAGAGAAGACTTGGGACGCCTGTTTCACGGGCGACGAGCTGTGAAATGTATCACGTGTTTTACACGGTCGTGGCATAATGATGGAACTATGGTGCACGCGAGGTGTGACCGCTGCCGGAGACGATTAATCGTCGCCCGACTGGAGAGCGATTTCGGGCAGATAACATTCGCGGACGATGTTGTGACGGCGACGGAGCCGCTGCGTCGCATTGTGACACGGACCGCTCGGCGGCTGCGCTGGCGGCGGCGGCGGCGGCGGCCGGTAGCGGCGATGGCAGATAGGCCAGGCGCTTCTGTCTGACCATTGTAGCGCGCTGACTGATGAGCTGCGCTGCGCCGCCTCACTTATCTTCATTGCTGACAGCCGCCCCATACGGACTCTCTCGCTCATTGGGCCATCCAGTTAACACTGGCCCGTTCCGAAGGAACGCAGCCATCTGGCCGAGTTCACAAGGCCCGAAATGTGATGCTATCTGACGGCCAGCAGTCTCGTCCCTTTAATCACGTGATCGGCTTCCGTAACGAGAAATGTGGCCGAACTACATGAACTGTAAGTGGGTGCAGGTTCAGACCACTGAAGAAGGAAATTATTTATGCAGTTAGCTTTGTTTTCCTTCCGTCTTATTTTTGATTACTTTCCCCAAATCAGTTTATATGCTCAGTGGTTTCTCTCGCAAGACAGAGCTTTCCATTCGTCTTATTTTTTATTACTTTCCCCAAATAATTCTGTATACGTAGTGGTTTCTCTCTCAAGATATACTCTAGAAAGTGACCTGTTATAGGTCACTGACGTAACACTGAATCCCTTTTCTGTAAGACCGCATTGGGTGCATATGTTTTTGATGAATATTGCTACCGCAGACTTTAAGCAACGGATCTGTGCGCATAGAAATGTGCACATAGATCTACGAAATGTTTGAGAAGGTATTATTCTAGGACTGCAGTGTGTCCTAGGAACCAGATCTCATGAATGAAAGGAAGGAAACTACATGTAGAAAAAATCGGCTGTGCCATTATAAAGAAGCTAATATAGCGATAACACGAAACTATTTAGCGTAAATTTGAAAACTTGCATCTAAATCTCCTGGTATATTCTCTTCCCCAAACTGGAGTATCAGTTCTGAAGGTGTTGGTTCTCGTATACGACGAAGTGGTTTAGCGTGTCGGAGGTATCCATAAATGTAACTGATGTTCATCAGAGCCTCGTGACGTATTCTAGCGTATTTTAACAGAAACGAGGAACTGATACAAAATCAGTATGGTTTACTGTATGGAATACTCTCTTTCAAATTCTAAATGTGGCAGGGGTAAAATACAGGGAGCGAAAGGATATTTCCAATTTGTACAGAAAGCAGATGGCAGTTATAAGAGTCGAGGGACATGAAAGGGAAGCAATGGTTGGGAAGGGAGTGAGACAGGGTTGTACCCTCTCCCCGATGTTATTCAGTCCGTATATTGAGCAAGCAGTAAAGGAAACAAAAGAAATATATGGTGTAGGTATTAAAACCCATGGAGAAGAATAAAAACTTTGGGGTTTGCCGATGACATTGTAATTCTGTCAGAGACACCAAAGGACTTGGAAGAGCAGTTGAACGGAATGGATAGTGTCGTGAAAGGACGATATAAGATGAACATCAACAAAAGCAAAACGAAGATAATGGAATGTAGTCGAATTAAGTCTCGTGATGCTGAGGGAATTAGATTAGGAAATGAGACACTTAAAGTAGTAAAGGAGTTTTGCTATTTGGGGAGCAAAATAACTGATGATGGTCGAAGTAGAGAGGATATAAAATGTAGACTGGCAATGGCAAGGAAAGCGTTTCTGAGGAAGAGAAATTTGTTAACATCGAGTATAGATTTAAGTGTCAGGAAGTCCTTTCTGAAAGTATTTGTATGGAGTGTAGCCATGTATGGAAGTGAAACATGGACGATAAATAGTGTGGACAAGAAGAGAATAGAACCTTTCGAAATGTGGTGCTACAGAAGAATGCTGAAGATTAGATGGGTAGATCACATAAATAATGAGGAGGTATTGATTAGAATTGGGGAGAAGAGGAGTTTGTAGCACAACTTAACAAGAGGAAGGGATCGGTTGGTAGGACATGTTCTGAGGGATCAGGGGATCACCAATTTAGCATTGGAGGGCTGTGTGGAGGGTACAAATCTTAGAGGGAGACCAAGACATGAATACACTAAGCAGATTCAGAAGGATGTAGGTTGCAGTAGGTACTGGGAGATGAAGAAGGTTGCACAGGATAGAATAGCATGGAGAGCTGCATCAAACCAGTCTCAGGACTGAAGACCACAACAACAACAATGGTAGGAAAGATTTGCAAGTCCATATAAAGCTAACAATTGCACAGGCCGCTGCCGTTAACATATACTTTTCCACCCTCTTTTACGTAATCTATGAACCAAGTTATAACTTACATACACTTTCGATAGCATAGTGAACTACAAAACAATGTCTCAACACTTCTATTAGATATCATCATCAGTGAACACACCCCAAAAAAATGAGAAAGAAAGCTAATGTGACACACATAAGTGAAATACAAATCGAAACCGGGACAAGTAAACTACCAGTATCGAAAATTGTAGAAGCATGACTAGAATGTACGGAACGTACTACTCCACGACGGATCTCACGAAATTGTTAAGGTTTCTGAAACCTAAGCCATGTGAATTTATAAGTGCAGTCACTTTTGAGGGGACTAACTTTTTTGTATCCAACGGTTAGCCTAAATTACATGATGACTCATTCAATATGGCACACGTGAAATTGGGAATCCGAAAAAGCCTGCAAGCCAACATGGTGGAATCCTTTCTGTTCCTGCTCGTGGATCTAAGGGTAAATGTGCAACGATAACCATCTGGGTGATATATGCGGATAGCTCGCAGCACGCTCGAGCCAGTTGAGACCAAGAGATTCCTAGGCAGAACAGAAGGCTCACGTTAAAATACAAAATTCTAAGTTAGTATTTAAGTCAAATGATATATGAATTTTGAGTGATACTCTTCTCGATGACTGAGCGCTTTCTCAATGAAGTAAGAAGTTTAAAAACGATTAAAGTACAGAAACAGTCTTCTGTGTGGCTCTCGCACACTACGGAAACTCGAGAAACGCTGTGAACACAGGCGATGTTCCTAATGTTGAATGCACACAGTTGACACTACAGAATCTGATGTCCTATATTTAAAGCCTGCAAATTAATGCCAGCACGAAAGTGTTCAGCCACTAGAAATGTTTAAACCCGTTTCAGAAATAAAACATTAATGGAAATGTTTAATAACGCAGAACCGGAAGTGAGCTTTCTTTCGGAACTTAAGATCGAAGCGGGACAAACCAACAGTCGTTGCGTCATTTGCCTGACGACTTGCTCAGAAATCGGTGCCCCATTTAATTCAGAATATTCGATTCTGAACTCTAAGCAGTTCTTAGCGTAAACCAGAAGAGATGAGACCAAGTACTGAAATACCATCAATGTTCCGATGCCATGTGTGTTCTGGAGACAATCCATAACTAGTTCTCAACAGATAAAACAGTCTATAAAATTCTCGACGCCCTCTGCACATTAAAAAAATAGGGAAAGGAAGTGTCACTCTGTGTGTACAAGGGCACGTTTTATTCATTAATTAGCTCATCCAGGGGTCATCTTCCAGTGATACAGGATTTGTCATCGTAATGCAATGAAAATAAATAGCTTTAAAATATACATTCCCAAAGAAAATTTGAGTATTCTTTAAGATGATAGAACATGTAATCAACTGCTGCCTTGGTGAAGATACCATCACGCCATTTGCCTGAGGTGACTTACGAAAATGAAGAAAAAACTGAATCAGGATATCCGGATAGAGCAAGATCCATCCTCCCGAATGTGAGGTAAGCGTCTTGACAATTACACTATTTCATTCAGTTGGTCCCTATTGTACAGAGTCCTTTGATACAAACATAGTTTTACTCCTCACCGCTGCATACAAAAATTGATGACTCCGGAACCACGAAACTGCTGCTGTACCCCTTGCACTAACTCCAGTCCATTTGGGAAACTGAGTCAAAGGCGGTGAACATGCCACTATTTCCCAGTTCCGTTTTCATGTCGTTCCCTCACTCCACCTGACAAACTGAATCGGCCTCCCTCCGTGATAAGCGAGATACTGAATACAGGAGAATGACAAGATATTACTATCATTGATTATAAATCTTGGCAAATGACTTTCTTGCAAAACCATTACAGTATGATAATGTGACAAAGTGATGTAATCATCCCTTCCATTATTAATCACTACTCTGAATGCTCTAAGTAATCTTTGAGTGTGTGCATGCATTAGTAATGAAGAACGTTTTAACTGCCTCTTTAAACATATGTATTTTAGTAATCTGTTTCATCTCCTTTGGCAATTTATTACGCAGTTTTATGCCCTGATAGAAAACACCGTTTTGAGTGCTTGTGTTTCCTTGATAAACGTAAGTCCAAACTGATTCTTGTTCCGCTTTCTGTATACGACTATTAGTGAAATACTTAGTAATGTTCTCCCTGATATGCGCAACAGATTGGTCCATGTATTCACTTGGTGCAGTATGGATACCCGTTTTTTTTAAACAGTTCACTGCAGTAAGTCCGTCTACTGTCTCTAGCTGTTATACTCCTAATTACGGCTCTTTTCTGCAGTTTAAAAATTGTATCCATGTTTTGTGTCTCCGATTCCCAGATAAGAGCTGTGTGTACGTAAGAATAGCATGTCACCAAAAGACCCTGGCTGCTACAAACAGATGATAGAACCCTAAGAGCAAAACATGCAGATGACATTATTTTCGAAATATCTTTGTGTGTTCTTTCCACGTTAACTGACAATCAACATTCACCGCTAAAAACCTTGTGCTTGTTACACTATCCGTAAGTTTATCACCTGCACTTAATGTGACAGTTATGTTCCCTCTTTATACTGAACTGCATGCCTTTTAGTTTCTTTATGTTCACTGTTAATTTATTACATGCAGCCCAATGGTAAACAACCTTGAGAACTAAACTTGCTTTCTCTAATAGGGGTTCGGGTCTTTAGTAGTGACCATAATGTTGTTGTCATCACCAAAGAAAACTTTTCCTCGTTGTCTTATACTGTCTGGAAAGTCATTATGTATGTTAACAGAACGGGACCCAATACACTGCCATGATTAATTCCTATGTTCATATGTTTCTTGTTCTTTTACTAAAAATTTATCATCAGCAAGTATGTTAATATCTCTGTCTTCCACACCCTGTTTTACAGTAGGACTGAAATCACTCGTTTGCTATATCCATTACATCTAGCGCTTCTAGCTTGTTTAGCCGGCCGTTGTGGCCGAGCGGTCCTAGGCGAATCAGTCTGGAACCGCGCGAGCACTACGGTCGCAGGTTAGAATCCTGCCTCGGGCATGGATGTGTGATGTCCTTAGGTTAGTTAGGTTTAAATAGTTCTAAGTTCTAGGGGACTGATTACCTCAGATGTTAAGTCCCATAGTGCTTACAGCCATTTGAACCATTTTTTCTAGCTTGTTTAGTAGCTTCAGCAAAGAGACATATTGGTGTTGGGCTTTTGTCTGTCCTAAGGCGCCATGACCAGCCTCATTTAAATTCTTCGGTTAGGAGAGTTAATTTAGAGGTGGAAAGGCTCCTTGGATCAGGTATGAGATCTCCTATCAGTGTGGTTCCTGTTGACTCTATCAGAAAGTGTCTGGGCTACTTGCAAATAAATTGGGGGGGGGGGGGGGGGAACTGTCACAAGTGGTAAAGTTAGGTTTAAATAGTTCTAAGTTCTAGGGGACTGATTACCTCAGATGTTAAGTCCCATAGTGCTTACAGCCATTTGAACCATTTTTTCTAGCTTGTTTAGTAGCTTCAGCAAAGAGACATATTGGTGTTGGGCTTTTGTCTGTCCTAAGGCGCCATGACCAGCCTCATTTAAATTCTTCGGTTAGGAGAGTTAATTTAGAGGTGGAAAGGCTCCTTGGATCAGGTATGAGATCTCCTATCAGTGTGGTTCCTGTTGACTCTATCAGAAAGTGTCTGGGCTACTTGCAAATAAATTGGGGGGGGGGGGGGAACTGTCACAAGTGGTAAAGTGCCAATGGTTGTAAGTGACAGATGAGCTGTTTTTGGGGTACGGAGGGCAGAAAAGAAGATGTTCAGAAACAGGCTGAAAAGGACATTCAAATTGATAAAACAGGCAACCAGAAAGCAAATTTTAATGTACACAGTTCATGCAGACAGCCTCTGAATGAAATTAGAAAAACTAAAAAATTGTGAAACCCAGTTGTAATTCAGCCAGTGGACAAAATCAGTTATCCTTATTGCCCCAGAGTATCTGCAGACTAAGGAGTAAGCTTAATGAGTTGCCTATTTGTGTTGAAGAATTAGAGTTGAGCAAACCAATTCATACAATCTGGCTCTCTGAACATCATGTGGCCACTGGTATGATATGTTAAATGTTAAAGGATTCAAGTTAGCTTCTTACTTCTGTAAAGAAAATAGAGAAGAAAGGAGGAGTTGCCACATTTGTCAGAAACTGTTTTGATTTCAAGAATAGTGATATCAATGAATTTTGCTCAGAGAGCACTTAGAAGCTTGTGCATTATAAGTAGTATTTCATAAAAAATCCTTTGTAATAGTACGTATATACAGATCACTTTCAGGAAATTTTAACCTATTCATAAAAAAATCTAGAAGCTTTGGTGTCCCATTTCATGGCAAAAAAACAAAGAAATAGTGGTTGCTGGTGATTTTAATGTGGATTTATTGGAAAGATCTGTCAGTGAACACTTATTGCACTCAGTAACACTATCATTCAATTTAGTTCCTTCTGTGAACTTTCCAACTGGGATATGTAAATGCTCTGAGATTGCTATTAATAATGTCTTTGTAGACAAATCTAGGGAAAAAAGTCATATCACAAAAGCAATAGTAAATGGGCTATCTGTTCATGACATTCAGCATCTAGTGTTAAATTTTGAAACTTGTCAGGATAAAAAATATAATTAATCTGAGTACAGGAGGGTAATAAATAAGTAAAAAATAGAGAAATTCAGGAAATTGCTCAAAGACATGAACTGGATTGATGTTTACAATACTTCTGACTCAAATGGAAAATACACAGCATTCATTAATAAAGTTACCTCCTCTTTTGAAAATTGTTTTCCCCTAAAGATAACTCAAATCAGACAGAAGTCAAAAAATAAACCATTGGTTACACAAGGAATAAAGATATCATGTGGGACAAAAAGGAGACTATATCTACTATCTAGGAACAGTTTTGATGTTAGAATTGTATGAATTACAAAGAATACTGCAAGATATTGAAGCAAGTAATCCAGAAATCGAAGTAGCTTTATTATGAGATAAAGATAATTACACCAGGCAACAAAATAAAGACTGCATCGGATATAGTGAAGACAGAGACAGGTGGGGAAAAGGAAGAGGAACAGATAGCTATAAAAATAAATGAGACTTTGCTAACAAATGCGTGTAGTGTAGCAAACCTCTTAAACAGGTACTTCATTTCTGTTAGTGACAGCTTGGGGGTATCAGTTTCAGTAAACAGTGCAATGGAGTATCTGAAATCAGTCTTTAAAAATAGCTTGAGTAAAATGGAAGTGACACTGACGTCTCCCAACGAAGTAGCATCCATCATAAAATCCTTAAAATCTAAGTAATCCAGTGGGTATGAAAACATATCAACGAAGTTAATCAAAGAGTTCTCATGAGAGTTGAGTTCTATCTTATTTGTGTGATCAATCTCCTATCAGCGGAACATTTCCAGACTGTTTAAAATGTGCTAAAGTTAAGCCTCTTTACAAGAAGGGGGATAAAGAGATACCATCAAACTATCTAACCAATTTCACTTTTGGCGGCTGTCTCAAAAATATTTGAAAAGTTGTGTTCAAGCGTCTCCTTAAGCATCTGACTGCAAGTAATATATTGTCCAAATCACAGTTTGGATTTCTTAAGGGTACTGATATAGAAGAAAGCTATTTACACTTGCAGTGAAAATGTACGTAATAATAAATTAGAAGCTACTGGCATTTTCTGTGACCTGTCAAAAGCCTTTGACTGTGTGAACCACAGCATTATCTTAAGTAAATTAGAATATTATGGAGTCACTGACAACGCTGCGAAGTGGTTTCAGTCTTATCTATCTAATAGGAAACAAAGTGTGTAGTTTCAAAATACCTGTGTAGTAAGCAGTCAGTCTTCATCTGTCTGGGAATTAATTACATGTGGTGTTCCTCGAGGTTCCATCTTGGGTCCATTGCTTTTTCTTGTGCACATTAATGACCTCTCCTCTGTTACATTGCCAGATGCTAAGTTTGTTTTGTTTGCAGACGATACGAACATTGCAATAAGTAGCAAAGTAGGAAGTCAAGTACAGATTGAGAAATAATTGCTAATCAAATATTCTCTGACAATAAATGGTTTAAGGCTATTTCACTGTCATAAAACTTTCAGAAGACCCATTATATGGCGTTCAGAACCCGTAAGAGATTTTCTTCCCACAAGTTTATAACATATGAAGACATATCAGATCAGAGAGGTCGACAGTGTTAAAGTTCGGAGATTACAACTCGATAATAAATTCAGTTGGGGAGGGCATAATACAGAATTGTTTAAGCGCCTAAACAAGTCTGTATTTGCAGTGAGAATGATGTCAGATGTAGGAGATGTAAACATAAAAAACTTGTATACTTGGCTTACTTTCATTCTGTTATGTCATACAGGATCATACTATGGGATAACTCATCAAACAGAGCAAACGTTTTTAGGATGGAAAAGCGTGTGATGAGAATCATTTGTGGTGTAAATTCAAGGACATCGTGTAAAATTCTGTTCAAGGAACTTAGTATTCTAACCACTGTTTCTCAGTATATTTACTCCTGAATGAAATTTGTTGCCAATAGTTCAATGCATATTATCAGTATTAGGAATAAGAACAATCTACATAAAGATCTAAAATCACTTACCTTGGTCCAAAAAAGGGATCCAATATCCAGATATACACATTTCAATGAACTGCCAGCAACCATGAAAGATTTGGTTTCAGATAAATCTTGGTTTAAACAGAGTTTGAAAGACTTTTCGATAGGCATCTCCTTCTACTCTATAGATGAAAATTTTAACAGAGTCTGTTATGCCAGCTTAAGTAAAAGTGTCTGTTAGATTTCAGTTTTGACAGCACTTTGTCACAACAGTCAAGATTAGGTATTTTATATGACAGATTTATGCATAGTGCATAACCATGTTCCATTCTGACAGCGTGTTAATTCTGTAAATATTAGCTGGTCCAGATTAGCGCACTGTATTCACCTATTTCGACAATCTCCTGACAAATGATCCGGGCAGTAAGTATTATATTCAAATGTGTCATTTTTTTATATTATACTTTCTGACATGTTTCACACCAACGAGAATCATCTAATTTTTGGGTCTATTGAAGGAAAACTGAATCTAATCTAATCTGATCTAATCTTAACAGTCAACAGAGTCAGGATCCTTGGACAAGAATAAGAATGTGCCTCTGACACAGTCATCCTTGTCAAGCGCTTCAATTACCAATTTCGTGAATTCTTAATGGATGATATTGCATTTCTCCCACTTCGGAAACCAAAATGTACCTCGTTATAGAGACTGTATTAATGCATGCAACCCATGACTGATTGAAATGTCTTTGAGAATGCAGACAATAGTGAACCATGCGTGAAGTTTCCAATACCCTTCGCATTACCTTTCTTTTTTAAGGGCACGTCTCGTGCATGCTTAATTATTCTGGGAAAATACTTGAACTAAAGAAATCATTTACGATGTTTGTTTATGTGGACGGTATGCTCTCTACGCACTCCTTCGGGAGAGCCGGGGAAATAAATTGGCAGGTGCCGCACTCAAGGAGGCATCCGCACCGCACGCTGTGACTCAAGTGCGATGTGAGGGCCGCTGCGATGTTTCTAGTGAAGGAAGGGATATTTTTATCAAGTACCCTTTATGTCATACCGAGAGGGCAGCAGCCAGTCTATAGGCTGACCTGATCTGTATTTTAAATGAGGGTAAGGGAATTTACGAGGGCGTGCTGAAAAGCAATACCTTCGAATTTTTTATGTGAAAACTTGTACAGCTTATTAAATAAAACAAGCTTTAATAACATTCTACATCATCATTCTTTATGTCTACACACTTATTCCCAACTTAGTCACCCTAGTGATGAACACATTTCTCTCAGCGAGAGACCAGTTTGTTGACACCGACACTAGAATACTCAGGTCCTCTCCAGTCAATGCCACTGTGTTCAGAGGTTCTGGTTGCAGCGCATGAGGACTACACAGAATACTTAATTACTTGCCGGCCGCGGTGGTCTAGCGGTTAAGGCGCTCAGTCCGGAACCACGCGACTGCTACGGTCGCAGGTTCGAATCCTGCCTTGGGCATGGATATGTGTGACGTCCTTAGGTTAGTTAGGTTTCAGTAGTTCTATGTTCTAGGGGACTGATGACCACAGATGTTAAGTCCCATAGTGGTCAGAGCCATTTGAACCATTTGAACTTAATTACTTAAGTCAGACAACTTGTGTACCGATATATTGAAATATGCCTCATTCGTGGTATGAATATCATTTCAGCTTAACTGAGTGCATCCTGATGTCCTACCCAGTTGCTGTTTCCATTTTATGCACAATATTTCGACTCCCCTTATTAAGCTGCGAGTCCTGTTGTTGTGTGGTTTCGCTGCCTGGACTCAGCGAATTCACGAAGTATTGTGCATAAAATGGAGAGGACAACTCAGTAGAACGCCCGGAAACACACAACTAATCAGTCACTCCGAGCACACCAGAGAGATCACATCATTTCGGTTCATGCATCGTTTTCAAATTCGTTCATGTATATACCAAACGACTGCTCGAATCTTTTACTTTTGGTCTGTTTTCACCCTCATTCCACTGTACGGCATAAACATCGTTATAATTTTTGAAACTGCATAGCAGAGGGAGTTGGCTATCCAATTTTGCAACGTCGGGGCTGATTTAACATGCCAGTATACGTTGTCAGTAGTACACCAACATCCAGTTATATTTTTAAGCGAACATTTATTTTCTAAACATAACGTCTCATTAATAGCGTCGTCATCTAATGTGCATATTCTGTAATTGTACTGGCAGGAACTAAGGCCATCGAGCTCTCTATACTCTTGGAATTGGTTACACAGTAGTCGCTCTTGTACCACAGCCAGTGCGTTTTTGAGACAACCTGACATATTGATACAATCCATAGAAGATACCTATTTCCAAAGGAGGTCCCTGTTCCCTGTAGAGTATCGTGCATGTCGAATCACTCTGAACTGAAGAGTAAATCGTCAGGATCAGAGAGGGACTACTGATCCATGGTTCGCTGAAGGTGGCTCTGACTTCATGTAAACAATGCCCATTGTTGCTATCAGGTGAGCGGAAAACACAGTACGTATCGCCTGACATACAGATCAACAGTACGCAGCCGAGGGCAAATATCTGTATACGGCAAAATTAATTGTTAGCCCCAGCGTACATTGTCAACAGATGTAACAGTAGCACACGTTTGGTGGTAACTCATTAAATCTGGTATAGATTCTCAGTATATATTCCAGGTGGATAGCTGCGTCAATATTACAACGGCTTCGACAAGTGGCTCATATATTGCGTGAAATTTAAACATAAAGTTTGAACATTCATTTTATAAAAGAGTGTTTGTCTAAGTCATCGTTAGTGTAGCTTTAACGAATCCCTTTACAAATCTGAAGGGGTTCAAGTACTGCTTTCTCTTATACAGTAGAGAAAGTGTCTCCCGTTTTTAGAGTTGTAGACAAGAGTTTCATAGCTCACTGCTAGAGTCTCAGCTTCTCTTTCTTTCTATGTGTCGCGTCCTAAAATTTATTGAACAGATGTGCAGTTTTTCTTCTTCATTAATTTTTCATTTGTGACATTGTAACAGAAGTCTTTCAGTAACAAAGTTTAAAAATTCCAGGACAGTTCCTTCATTTTTCTGATATTATTTGTGTATTCTCTTGAGTTTCTTCCTTGTAACTACCTCATGCACTGGATGTTTGTATCTTACGACTCAGATTGCTTTTAGACCGCCATTACTCTTCCGCCTGTTTACAAAGAACGCTCAGCAGCTCATTCCAGGTTTATGTCAAACTCGGTCCATAAATAGCAGTGGATTGATGGCATCGAATGACATGAATTTAAAGTTAGCCCTCATCAACGTATTTGGAAACTGAGTTTTCCTTATGCCAGAGTTCTTTAAGCTATCAGCTGAGCTTAGGTCTAATTTACGATCTCTTATAGCGATAAATACGTGACCCTCCGAAACAGAATGATACTGAATGTAACTGCCGACAAAGCTGAGGCGAATCTACTCTGTTTCGAAAGAACAGTGTCTGGTACTTCAATTTATTGCCGTGTGTGTGTGTGGTAATGGTCCGTGGTAGGTCCTCGCACAGTTTAATAAGTTTTTCCCAAGTAACAGTGCACAATCATCGCATATACACGTAGTAACAACTAGTAGGTCACACTTGGTGATAGTATCGTATTGCTATCCTAAAATGCCTATGAGCTGAAACTGACCTCTCTCCTATTTTCTTAACCATGCCCTTTATGGTCTAGCACGGAAAGCAAAAGGATATTTATTGCATACGGGCAAAGATCACGTATAGTGTTTTAATGACATCGGAACAACTAGCATCTCTGATTCGGTTATTATAAATTGCAAATACTTTGGTTTATATAGTAACCCTACCCTTTCAATGTCGTATACTATATCGTATAGTAGTGTGACGGTAAATCTTTCTTCTTTTAAAACGGAACGAAAATTTTGATAACTCTGCTTTGTTTTGTCACCCCACGAGCAGAGGTGACTAAGATCTACCAACTAGCTGTTCAGAGATACTATGAGTGGGAGAATGTTCAACTTTCTAAGATATATCACTGATATATTGTGAGGATATGATTTTATTTTACGTGACTTAATATTTTCTTTTACCAAGGTATCATTCTTCCCTTAGCATATACCGTCGAATTTAAGAATCTGGCTGCGTTTCTTAATTATTTTTAACTCAAACCCTCATTAAAAATATATATTATATCTTTGTACTTTCTCTCTTTTCCCTCGAGTTAGATTTTTATTAAGTACTACTGTTGTTTTTATGAAAATATGGTTTCAAACTTCCTTGGCATGCCATTAATGGTTTACTATATAGACAAAACAGCTACTGAATGAATGGGTCAGAATTTTATTTCACGGCCGTAGGTTAGGTAGGTTTTATTGTCACACGTGCTGAACTGAAGCTCCTATATAGCACAATCCTTTCTTGTCTATAATTTTTTTCTTTTGTGGGACTACCGCCGCTTGATCCCTGGCGATTGAACAGCTAAACCAAATCTCCACCACAGCATACGTTAACTTCTAGTTAAATACTCTTTCCAATATTCTTTACAATTAACATAGAAATTTGATTCAACTTATTAGTAAATGACTCTAAACGCTGTACGCTGTTCTTTTTGATATGAGGAACAATCAAATGAAAACAAGACAGGTGGGAAATAAAGTAAGTTAACTGTTTATTATTTCAGAAGTAATCACCATGACTATAAATACATGTATCCCACTGTGGCACAAAACGGTCAGTACTTTCGGTGAAAAATGTTTGCGGTTGCCTACGGAACCATGATTGTACCCAGGCATGCACCATTTCGTTCGAAACAAATCGACGGATGCGCTTTTCCTCGTGCAGATTTTTTCCGGAGATTATCTAAAATAACCGAAGGAAAAGGCAAAGCTACTGTCAGTTTCATTCCTCATATTAGTCACTTGATTTATTATTATTTAATTTCTAGTTTTCTACCTTTTACATTATTTATATGAAAAGTGTTTGTACTTACTTGGAAAAACTAAATATCTCGAAAAATACCAATCGTACGAAAAAGCTGTTTCAAATGAAAAATTAATATTTTCAAACGGGATAGCTGCCTGTGCTAAGACTTGACACCTTCAACATTTTGTTTTCAAATGTGAACACGTATTTTTACTGCAAATTCTAGTTCTATTCCTAGGGCTTAACCGAAACATGTTTTAATGGCACTATGATCTGCAAAATTCAGTCTTTCCAGCTTTTGCGATTAGGAAGAAATTCATTTGGTTTTACGTTACATTTGGGATAAAAGTATAAACGTTTTTACTCTAAGTGTTGCTATTTTTGTTAAAAATTTAATTCAGTTTTGCAAATTGATTTTTCAGGAAAACTTTTCGTTTTGACATTTAGATGTCTGTTTAATAAACCACATTTAGCGTGATCCAGAGACAATGACTTGGACGTAATAGAGGTTTTCGCCCGTTGGAGTGCTTGCTTTCTGGGATCCTCTGATGTCTCACCAGCTGGGTGCTTTACTTCGGTGATCCACCTTGCCTCTTGCCATCGAGGTCCATGATTTCGGTGAGCCCCTCACAACAAATGCTCAGAATGACGACTCTCCATTCCGATACATTTATTAATTCGTGTTTGGAATTCATGTACACTACTTAAAAGAATGTTTAGTGTGATATTTGCTTAAATATTTCTGATGTGTTCTGTCATGTTCTGTCGAGTAGTTGGTACTTCTGCATATACTTTGTTTTCTAGATGATTCCAGAAGAAAAAAAAATGCGCTGACGTAACGTTAGTCGATGTGGGAGGCCACTTCGCCGGACCACCTCTATCGAACCAGCGACTACTGCAATCTCCAGTTGATGCTTCTTGGGTTATTGAGGAATAATATGCCGGACAGTTATCATGTTGAAACTACATGTTCTGTCGCACTACGAGAGGTACATCCACCAAATGGATCGTAACCCATCTTGCAATAAGTTCCGATGTTTTTCTGCTTACAGTGTGATTTCCGTAAACGAGAGGTCGATTAGTTTTTCTTCTCGCCTATGACACCGCATCAAACGTTAATAGACCAAAGACGCTGTTGATCAACTTCACGTATCCAGTACGTGTTTTCAAGCCTTCAGTAATGCATGTTATGACGATTAACTTAAAACATGATTGGTAGAAGTTGACTCGTCAAAGATTATTACTCGACAAAAGGATTGCAGTATCTTTATAATTGCATTAGTACCCCATTGCGAAACCCCATTCGATTCAGAAAATCATTCTCATGAAGTTCTTGATACGTAGAGGTATGGTAGGGATGGTATTAGTGACATTTCGTGTAAGCAATTCGCGACTGGTGAGATATTTGTCGGGCACTAGCACGTGGATTATGATCCACTGCAACTAGTATTGCAATTTTACTGTTGCTGTACCTGTAACAGTTGCTCTACGACTTCATTTTTCAGGTAGTAAATTGTTTTACAAAAAGATAAATAGTCGGACGAGATAGTGGCCTATCAGCAAAACATTCGGCATATAGAGCAAAAGTAGCGTTCACAGCCACGAGGGGTAGCCGTGCGGTATCGGGCGCCTTGCCACAGTTCGCATGGGTTCCCCCCGTCGGAGGATCGAGTCCTCCCACGGGCATAGATGTGTGTGTTGTCCTTAGCGTAAGTCAGTTTAAGTTAGATTAAGTAGTATGTAAGCCTAGGGACCGATGACCTCAGCAGTTTGGTCCCATAGAACTTACCACAAATTTACAATTAGCATTCAGATTTTTCGCAGTCTCGCTATAAATTAAAAGTATTTCTATTTTTACTTCTGCAGATAAAACATCCATTATTTCAAATATGCCAGAAAAATCTCCCGGGGGGTGTGGTGCCGAGTCGTAAAATGCGTATTTTTGAGACATTTAATTGCACCAAGCTAAAGAAAAAGAACCTACATATACAGGACGGTCCACAAACCAGTTATCACTAGCAATCTTAAGACTGTTTCACCTAGCAATGTCAGCTGACACTAACAGTTTGAGGTTATACAACCTGCGACATTGTCGCAAAAAGCACAGTGACCCGTATATGTAATAAGTTTCCTTTAATTTGCGTCTATGGTCACCATCTTACTTTTGTCGTGTTCTTTTTTTATTACTGTAACACTTTTTATACTTTATAAGCTTATTACAGACTTTAGCTATTGTATCCCCCTTTTATTTTCGCTGTTTCAATTAATTGTTGAAAACTAGTGTATGCTGACATTAGAGACATCTGGTCAACTTACTATACAAACAACTTGTGGCTACTGTACAGCAGCTTCTTTTAAACAGTAGTTTTACTGACAACATGACTCGTGCATGTGATGTGATTTAATGTATTTGACAATGCTAGTGCTGATACCACATTTAACAGTTGACTATGCCACTATGGCTTCAGTGCATTACGACTTTAATTTTATGAGACAGGTATGCCTTTTCACATTTAAGCGCACAAATGTAAATTTTGTCAGTACTACTTTTAAATATGCTCTATGTATTGTTCTTAAGCTGTATACAGTTTGCGATTGTATTAATATTTTCCCATTTTTGCTGCAGATCTGATGATGGTCATTAAAGACCGAAACCGGTAATCTGTTAAACAGAAAAGATTGTGACCATAGATGTAATTTAAAGGAAACTTGTTTGAGGTTATGTTTGTTGTTAACTAAGAAACAATGAGCAGAAAGGTAACCACAGAACAGCGTTATATGTTACGCAAACATAGTGGAAACATGACCATAATTACACTGATGTTCTTGATTTGTTTTTGGAACCTTTTCCAAACTCCAACTTCGATCTGAAGGACGCATCCATAAATTAAATTAGCGATTTCAGGAGCTTCCTCATTCAGTAGGCCAATGTCTGTTATTATAGAAGAGAATCTTAAAGTTGTCGCGTGATATTCTGTGCAGTCACTGACTAAATTTCAAACAAAAGCGTCCGAGGAGTGTAAAACGGCAAGGACAGTCCAACAAAGGGTATAGAGGAAGGTGAAATTGAAATCAAATAGTCCTACTTTAGTCCAAGCCTATTTGATGGTTAGGACAGGCGTATCATATTCTGTGAGTTGTACACAATCCTATTAGAGGTCATTCCCAAGATGTACAAAAGGATCCATTGGAACAACAAAGCGACTTTTAAAGTGAGTGGCAGAGTGAACAGAAACAGTTGTGTTTACTGAGTGAAATTTTGTTGCCTGTTGTGGGTGTGTGCAGTGACGTGCTGGGGCTCGACAGTTGAATGTGCAAACTCCCTACCACACTTATCTACTCAGCACAGAAGCGCTATAGAAGCTAGCTTACTCCTTGTACAACATTAAACCAACGAAATGCGCCAATTACAGCGACTGAAACTCTGTACAATCTAAACTCTGTGGTAAATACAAAGGAGAGCAATTCTCATTAAACATTGTGAAACGTCCCCTTAGAACAATTATACACGACTGTGCTTAAACTGACACACAATAGTTTTTAGCGCAACGCAATCTGACTTTCAATAATCCCTACAAGAGAATGGCCCTGACTAACATTAACCTATATGTTTCACAAATCACTTACCTCACAAAAATCTTCGTTACTCTAACTACTGCAATACAGCGAGCGCCACTACTGCCAGCTAACTAAAAGATTCAAACTACGGAAGTCACTAACTACTGATAGGCACAGTTAGCAAATGAAAGATTTTAATAGAGAACAAACAATGTATTTACCTTTATAGTCATAATATATATATCAGTTCATGACACCAATTCTTACAAATTTCAAAACTCCGCCATCTGTCTCCCCACGTCCACCACCGCTGGTGGCTCACCTCCATCTGCGCAATGCTACGCGCTGTTAACATCCAGCTGCCCAACACTACAATGGCGAGTATTACAGCAATGCCAACCAGCCACTGACTGCACACAGCACAGTCAGTGATTTTCATACAGAGCGCTACGTGGCGTTACCAATATAAAAAACCTAAACATCCTACTTACAATTGTTTATATAAAATGAAGTATATTTCGTACAGCACACATTAAATATTCCAAGTGGGGGCACCTGTTTTACAGTGGAACGCCGCCACAGCGAAAGCACAGTTTAATTATGCAGAAGAAACCGCTTATATTTTTGTTTTTAAATAGGGATGCCTGACCATGACAGTTGTTGGACAAAACTGAAAACATCCCTGACTTTAATGTGTGAGTTTATTTTCCTCAAGTCTGTAACACAATTAAATAAGTTACAATTAATTATATAAGCAGAAATTAAAAGTCTGTCCACGTATTTATGTCTGAAATGATTGATTACCTGACGTATATAGTGGATCTCGAAATGAATTTGCTTAACTCGAAATTTTATGTAAATCGGAGTTGACTTATTAACAAAGTTAGTTCCACGCTTGAATACATGTTCATGTATTCAAAAACAGAACAAATGACTACTTGAGTGAAGCTCAATTGTCACATAATGTACTATTAACAACTGTTAGGTACCTCAAACTATATGGAACAATTGATACAGAACCATTATTGGCTTTCGAAATCTGTGCAGCTCACAAACGCAAGATAAAAATGGATGGAAGATCCAAATAAGTGAAACCACTGAAGAAACAACACAAGTTGTGGGATAGACCGCGCAAATCGTAAGCTACTCAGACCAAAGGCAGGAATAACCCAAAAAAGCGTCACTTAGTCGAGACTCAGCAAATTACGCTGGGCTACAACCGGGCACCTTTTTCTTTATATAACCTCACAGCCATGCGTCTCCAGATCGTCTCTCGATCTCTTCTATGTTCCTTTCCGTTCCCAAAAACAGGTGATTAGGAGGGAAGAATTCGCAACTTTCGACATAGTGACGAGCAAGAATTTCCCCGAATACACCAAAACGCAGGGGAAGCCTGTCAACATTTCTCAACCAGCGCTTACTGCATGCCAATTAACTAATCAGAGGTTGGTACATTGTGTTTGCTGTCTCGCCGTTCTTTGGCTCAGATTTAGTGTCACAGAGCCGATTCTGCTGACTACTACGGTCGGCTGATAACATTAGCAATATAAAATTCCGGAACTTTCTCACGCTGGAGACGGTAAAACGGCGGTTTCGCGTGTTTGCACCAAACTAAGGGTGCTCAAACTCGTCACGTCAGCTATACCCAGGCAACCTGCAGTCGCTATGCCCTAAAAGGGTCGTAGGTTGTGTTCCAAAATTGAGCAGCGTAGACACTTTCTGCAGGACCTGACCATCATTTTGCAGGACAACGCTCAAACACGTACAGTGCAAACTGTTACTGATTTGTTTGACTGATGGGGCTGCTAAGTGCTATACCACCTACTGCACTCCCCTGACGTAAGCCATCGTAAGTTCAATTCGATTTCTAAAGTGAAGGAAACACTTCACGGCATTCGCTTCAGAACTGCTACAAATTCGTCGACCAATAGACCGCGCCGCTCGAACTGTCAACGCAACTGGCACTGCTAAGAGTATCCTACGACTTCCACATCGCAGGCAATACACAATTCTGGTGACTACGTTGAAGGTCAGTAAAACTTTGAAACACGTATCTGTTTTGTTCGAGCTGTAAATAAATAGTTGCCACTATTAAAGTTCCAACGCTCGTAATATGACAGAGCATGTGTAGCCATCACACTAGACTGTTAGATATAACCATGAACGGTTCTGTCAGTCACGTTTGCAACATCCACGTAATTGGGATGACTATTGTACACTACATCTAGTTCATCAGTCTGCACACCTCTCAGAACCTCAGATTCCAGATCAAGTACCTACATCTAGTTCATCAGTCTGCACACCTGTCAGAACTTCAGATTTCAGATCAAGTACCTACATCTAGTTCATCAGTCTGCACACCTCTCAGAACCTCAGATTCCAGATCAGGTACCTACATGTAGTTCATCAGTCTGCACACCTCTCAGAACCTCGGATTCCAGATCAAGTACCTATCGTGTCATCATAATCGCAACACAAGTTCCCGTTTTCTAGCATCATAGCTATAAACATCAATAAAACTATACACTTTTCAAACAACCTCTTCAGTCTTTATGTACGCATCTGGACCAGGCAATCTTTCAGCCTATCCACAATTTAACATCCTGTGGAATTTAAGAAAAAGTTGAAGCACTTTATTCTGCCATAGCCATAAACCACATCCATCCCATTCCTCAAACTGGACAAGTAAGGCCATTTCTCTCTGCGAAACTATGAAGCGAAGGCTTACATCTTATGTTTCTTTTCATTTTTTTTCAATCACTCACGTCATTTTGTTTATTTCCCTCTCACTCCCTCCCTCCCCCTCCTCTTTCTCTCTTGCTTCATTATGTTTATTCGATCACATCAGCCTCGTTCCTCAGCAGTTCCACAATTTACGATCTCTTCCTTCGAGTACTTAGCTATCTCGATTTACAGTTTAAGTATCTCTGCTTGTATATTATCTCAATTACTCTACCGTGCACAAACACGTACAGATTGTGTTATAATCTGCTACAGCTATTAACTGCTCATAAAAGTAAATTACGTATTCCATATAAAATAACTCGGTTCGTTAGACAAACAACTCGTATTAATGAGTTTTATTGCAACAAGACAAGTACAAATACTTAAGTTTGATGCATGTGTCACAAGCAAAGGGCGGCATACAAAATAATCAGTATTCTTCGAACAGCACTATGGGACTTAACATCTGTGGTCATCAGTCCCCTAGAACTTAGAACTACTTAAACCTAACTAACCTAAGGACATCACACACATCCATGCCCGAGCAGGATTCGAACTTGCGACCGTAGCGGTCACGTGGTTCCAGACTGAAGCGCCTAGAACCGCTAGACCACCGCGGCCGGCGTCTATTTTGTGAAGTGTAATAGCTACATCCCACACAAGGCTGATCTCTCCTCTTCCCGGACACTCATTTTCTGTCGCTCTCCTGATGCCACTCCGGCCGGCCCTTCAGAATAGACAAACATAAGTGTGTGCTACGTAGAGAGTACTAATCAAGAGGCTACGATGCTTCGGATAACGAAGTAGTTAACGTTGGGGCTGCTATCGAAGTGGGGCGTCACAAGTCGGGCGCGTCGCATATATCCTCTTCACGTAGGAGCCGCTGCTGCTGTCGTCCTGGAGGGATGTCGGTCAGAGTGCGATTGGCTGACCTCTTGACACAGCAGTCTCTTCTCTGTCGTTCCCGACTGGCGTGCCGGTGCTGACTTTACAGCGTAACAAAATGTACTTCTTGAATACATAGATCAATATATAAAATTAAATAAATCAGGATATTTGGAGAAGAAATGCGTATTTCTTGAATACTGGCATTGATCACGGTGAATGTGTTGATACGTAGCTAAATTGACACAAGAAAATTTATGTCGGAGAAGTTTATGTTGAAGAACTACTCCTTGTAAAGAAGGAACCATCAAGTGACAGTGAGAACTGGTATCCGAGTTGAAATTGGGCTTGGAGAGCCTAATGGTTCAAACACACAATATAGCGGCAGTCCTGCCAATCCTAAGCGATATTGTTACTGAAGTTGTTTCGGCCAGTAGCTGGTTCATTTCGAAAAGATACATATTAAAACCTTTCTTTCAAACTGTAACGGTTTCCCTCCAGAAGCGTGATTGGGGTGACAAGTACCAATATCTTCAGTAATCTGCATAGAATTCAGCATTTTGGATACCTTAACTCTTATTTTTATCTGTAATGTCATGACCGGAGAATATTGTAGTTAAATTCAGGGAAGAGGTGGAACAAATTTGTAAGAAACTTGCTAGCAGGCATGCACGTGTGCACGTGAAAAAAATGGTTCAAATGGCTCTGAGCACTATGGGACTTAAATTCTGAGGTCATCAGTCACCTAGAACTTAGAACTACCTAAACCTAACTGACATAAGGACATCACGTACATCCATGCCCGAGGCAGGATTCGAACCTGCGACAGTAGCGGTCGCGCGTTCCATACTGTAGCGCCTCGAACCGCTCGGTGACTCCGGCCGGTTGTACACGTGAAGAGTCACGCAGGTGGCCAGGATGTTTGTTACAGATAACGCTCTGGACTAAGCTGGAAGCGAGTTATCTCTTTCATTTGGATCCAGGCGCCTGCACGTGGCTACCACTTACGAAGTCTTCAAGTAAGGCGAAGGTCGAAGTCACGCTCGTGAGAGGAAGCAAAAAACTACGATTCTTAGCTATTAGACTTAAATTAGGTCGATCGCATATGGACGAAATGTGTCAAAAGTAGAACGAAGCAGGTCGTGAGCAACCTGATCCGAGTGGGAAAAGGCCCTCAATAAGAGTATTAATGGTCATTCATGGACAGTATCAAGTCAGTAATGGAGTAACAGAGTAACACGGTAATGGAATAATAGAGTATCGAGCACTAGAGCAGGGCAGTAGAGTAGCGGAGTGGCGCAGTATCGAAGAAGTACGCTGGAGGAGCAACCAAAAGTGGGTGACAGAAACCGCTACTGATTTGGGGAGGGGGGGGGGGCTTTTGTGTTACAGGGACGGGGCAGCTCAAACTGGTAGATGAGTAGTGTTTTTACAAGTGTCTTATATATATTTTATTATATAGTGTTGAAAAGAAACAGTCTGTCTTTGTCTCAAATAGCAGTGGAGGGATTTCATTTGCATAGTAATAAATTTCCCGGATTTACTGCCCTCCAGGAAATTTCTCGAACTCAGAACATACTAGGGGCCGGTAACTGCTTGGCACCAGAAGCAGGAAGCCCTGACGTATTCAGCGAGTGATAGAAAGTATATCGGAAAGGCAGACTAGATGACATAGGGGGAAGAGTGTTCAGCGCAGTTGACAAAAGTATTGTTTCTATTAAGGTCGAATTTAAGTGTAACAGTGAAGTTATCTGGTCGTGTTTTACAGGTCTAGGTGACATAATATTAATTGTTGGACGATTTTACCAGTAACCCGAATCCACTGGGACAGTTCTGGATTATTCAAAGGAAGTCTACGCCAGTAATGCGGACACACCCAGATTACACAATACAAGTTGGACGAGAGTAAAGACTGGTACCTCTGTGGATTCATTGCAGGGGCAAAGAGACAGTCTTGCGATGTACTTTTGCACACTTTTTCCGAAACTGTCTTGAGCAGCTAGTTCGAGAATCCACACCTAATGGAAATATTGTAGACTTTGTAGCTACAAGCGGACCTGACCTTATCGACGGCGTCAGTACAGAGACAGCGATTAGTGATCATGATGTCACCATAGCGACGATGGGTACTAGAGTTAATATGTCAATGAAGAAGACTAGAAGATTATTTCTCCTAGAAAAACAGATAAGCAGTTGTTAGAGTCCAGTTTAGATAATGAACTGACATCATTTAGTTTCAGTATGATAAACGTACAGGAAAAGTAGAAGTAAAATTTTAACTGACTGTAAAAAAAAAAAAAAAATGGTTCAAATGGCTCTGAGCACTATTGGACTTAGCAGCTGTGGTCATCAGTCCCCTAGAACTTAGAACTACTTAAACCTTACTAACCTAAGGACATCACACACATCCATGCCGGAGGCTGGATTCGAACCTGCGTCCGTAGCAGTCGCGCGGTTCCGGACTGCGCGCCTAGAACCGCGAGACCACCGCGGCCGGCCTAACGGACTGTAAATTGTACGTTCCGAGTAAGTGGAAAAGGAGATTTGTGAAATGATGAGGAAGCAAAGGCTGTCATACTCTCGGTTTAAAAGAGAACGCGGAAATGACAATAGGCAAAAGTTAGTAGAGATTCGTGAATCTGTAGAAAGATCGATGCGCAAAGCGTGCAACAACTACCACCGTCGTACCTTAGCAAAAGACCTTTCTGAGAATCCGAGAAAATCCTGGTCCCACGTAAAATCTCTAAGCTTATCTAAAGCATGAACTGAGTAATTCGTTGCAGTTGAAGCCGTCAAAATTAAAGGCGAGATACTAAATTTGGCATTTAAGAACGCGTCCACACAGGAGAATAATCCAAACATACCGTTGTTTGACGATCTCACGTACTCCTGTATGGACGACGTAATAATAGACTTCCCTGACGTAGTGAACCAACTGAAAGAGTTGAAAACAAATATGTCGTCTGTTCCGGATGAAATCCCAATTCGCTTTAACAAAGAATACTCTACGACAACGGCCCCTTACTGGGCTTGCATTTATTGGGAACTTTTCATCCAGGGCAAAATCACAATCGAGTGGAAAAAAGCCTAAGTGACTCCTTTAAATACGAAAAGGTTAAAAGAACTGACCCGAAAAATTATAGGCCAATATTCTTAACATCGGCTTGCTGCAGAGTTCTTGGAATTTCCTTCAGACAGAAAGGTTCCTGTCCACGAGTCAAGACGGTTTCCGAAAGCATTTGACACGGTGCCACACTGCAGAATGTTGACGAAGGTATGAGTGTACAGAATAGGTTCCCCGATATATTAGTGGCTCGAAGACTTCTTAAGAAACAGAACCCAGTACAATATCCTCGACGAGAAGTGTTACCGAGAGACGAGGGTATCGTCAGGTGTGTACAAGAGGACTGTGGATAGATCCGCTGTTATTTTCTGTATACATAAATGATCTAGCGGACAGGGTGAGCTGCAATCTGTGGCTGTCTCCTGATGATGATGTTGTGTACGGGAAGGTGTTGAGTGACTGTAGCACGGTGCAAGATGATTTAGAGAAAATTTGTAGTGGGTGTGATAAATGGCAGTTAGCTCTAAATGCAGAAAAATATACACTACCGTCCATTAAAATTGCTACACCACGAAGATGACTTGCTACAGAGGCGAAATTTAACCGACAGGAAGAAGATGCTGTGATATGAAAATGATTAGTTTTTCAGAGCATTCACACAAGGTTGGCGCCGGTGGCGACACCTACAACATGTTGACATGAGGAAAGTTGCAAACCGATTTCTCGTACACAAACAGCAGTTGACCGGCGTTGCCTGGTGAAACGCTGTTGTGATGCCTCTTGTAAGGAGAAGAAATGCGTACCATCACGTTTCCTACTTTGATAAAGGTCGGGTGGTAGCCTATCGCGTTTGCGGTTTATCGTATCGCGACATTGCTGCTCGCGTTGGTCGAGATCCAATGACTGTTTGCAGAATATGGAATCGGTGGGTTCAGGAGGATAATACGGATTGCCGTGCTGGATCCCAACGGCCTCGTATCACTAGCAATCGAGTTGACAGGCGTTGAACGCATACTGGAAGCGTGTATTCGTCATCGCCACACTGACATGTCACATGGCGTGATGGTATGGGCTGCCATTGGTTACACGTCTCAGTCACATATTGTTCGCAGTGGTGGCACTTTGAACAGTGGACGTTACATTTCAGATGTGTTACGACCCATGGCTCTACCCTTCATTCTATTCCTGCGAAATCCTACATTTCAGCAGGATAATGCACGACGGCATGTTGCAGGGCCTTTCTGAATACAGAAAATGTTCGACTGCTGCCCTGGCCAGCACATTCTCCAGATCTCTCACCAATTGAAAACGTCTGGTCTATGGTGGCCGAGCAACTGGCTCGTCACAATACGCCAGTCACTACTCTTGATGAACTGTGGTATCGTGTCGAAGCTGCATGGGCAGCTGTACCTGTACACGCCATCCAAGCTCTGTTTGACTCAATGCCCAGGCGTATCAAGGCCGTTATTACGGCCAGAGGTGGTTGTTCTGGGTACTGATTTCTCAGGATCTATGTACCCAAATTGGGTGAAAATGTAATCACATGTCATTTCTAGTATAATATATTTGTCCAATGAATACCCGTTTATCATCTGCTAGTGCGAACCATTCTTGAGTACTGATCGAGAGTTTGGGATCCTCACAAGGTCGGATTAAGGGAAGATATTGAAGCAGTTCAGAGGCGGGCTACTAGATTTCTTCCTGGCAGTTTGGAGCAACACGCAGTTATTAAGGTGATGCTTCGGGAACTGGGAATCCTTGGATGGAAGGCGACGTTCTTTTCGAGGAAAGTACTGAGAAAATTTAAAGAAACTGCCTGCAGAATGATTCTACTGTCACCAACGTGCATTTCGGGTAAGGACCATGAAGATAAGAGAAATTAGGGCTCGTACGGAGGCATATAGATAGACGTTTTTCCCCTCACTCCACTTGCGAGTGGAACAGGAAAGAAAATGACTAGTAGCGGTACAGGGTACCCTCTGCCACACATCGTACCACCACCACCACCACCACCACCACCACCTTCGCCCCCTCTCCCCCCCTCCCCCCCCCCCTCTCCTCAATCCCATAAGAGAACCAACGTACCCAATCTGTCCTACTATAGAGCAAATTTTGTGTGTTGTGTGTGAAAGTAATAGGAATGTTTTCATAGCATGCAGCTGATACTGAACATGGGAACCATCCCGGTATTCACTTAAGGGGATCTGAGAACCTGCCTAAAAATCGCATCCAAGCTAGCCGGCAGACCGACACTCCGTCGTTATTCCGCCACGCGAATTCAATCCGTGGCTGCATACCTCGCAGTCGCGGAAGCGATTGCGTTAACGGAAGCGGCTATCCGGTCGGGTCCGCTCACTTTGGCTCCTTTCCTTGCGCATATCTAAGAATCGTGTCGAATGTGCACTTGTACATCCTACCGACGGATCAACATCAACAGTCATATCCCGTCACTTCGTGATACACAGAGGAGAGATTACTTGGAATTTAATCGAGGACGCTGGCGCAAGGCTGGGGATCAGGAACTTTACGCCACCACCTCTCCTCCCTTTGCTGACCAGATATAGACAGTGAAAATTTCATCCACCATCAGAATTCTAACCGCCTTCCTTCCGAGTCGAGCGTCATAGCACAGGCGTGCTTTAGCGACCTCGGTTACAGAGGTACTTTTTAAAACAGCTGAGAAGTAGCTACGTCCATCATGACTTAGGTGAAGACCCTAGGTTTCCTTTGTCAGTAACATTTAGGGATGTGTGTCATTTACAAGTTTCAGCCATTATCCTTACATTTACTTACTTTCATGATTTGAAAGAATTAACCTTTAGAATATTCGTCGGTGTTCATTACAAAACGATGCTCGTAGGTAGGATAGTCGAAGGATAAGGAGGGGGGGGGGGGGGTGAGTAGCACAAATATTGATTTGCAATTCATTTCAGAGTTTTGGACGATATCTCCAATTTATTTTCGAAAAATACAGAGTAGGTTTCGCCAACACGGCTATGGAAATCTACCTTTCCATTTCTTCCAATAAAAGTTAGTGCTCTATCTCTATAGACGCAATGATAACACGAACCAGAACACCACAAGATGTTTTCACTTCACTTCTTAATATTCAATAAGATATTAAATAAAAGTGATATTTTCATCGCATGAGAGCAACGAACATGTTCGTGAAAAACTGTTCACATAGTAAGAAGACATTTAAGTTTGTTTCCATTAATAGTAACCATTTCGTACTTGAGTATTTTTAGGAAGGATCTAGATGAGAAAGGAAACAGATGACACAATTTCAGTCAGGAGTTGGACGCTATTTGTTCGGCAATAATTTAACCGTGTATACACCACCCTTAACTTAACTCAAACTTTTATTTGTAGAAGCGTGTACTTGGCGAAGTTGATGCTGAATTGAGCAGGTTACACTCGCTTCTTGCTCGGGACGAGATACTGGATGATTTACATTGAGCAGACTGACATAGGACGCGATATTGTCTCTTTATTTCGAGGGACAACATAAAGGATCTGAACAAAAACTCCTATCTAGGAAAATAGATGGTAGCAAGATTAGGGTTTAAAGCCCCGTCGGCATCAAGTTCATTAGAGCCGGAGCACAAGCTCGGTATTATTGAAGTGTGGGATAAGAGACCGGTCGTGTCCCTTCCAAGGAATCATCCCAGCATTTGCATCGAACGATTTTGGGAAATCACGGGAAACCTGAATTAGGCTGATCGAAAGCGAATTTGAACCGTCGACCTCCCCTATGTGAGTCCAGTGTACAAACCACTACGCCACCTCGCTCGGTTGCTATCGGAGAAGTTTAAACTAGATGCCAAGTCTGGACTAAACTCGAGTGGATACATTCGATACATTTAATTGTTATTATTCAAACTAAACGCAACATCATAACTAATGCTAAAAAAACCTCCTTATGCTTCACAGTATCCGACACAGAAGTGACAAAGATGCCCATTAAGAAGCCGTCCTATACCCCAAACCTTCAAATGATGCCCTAAGTTCGAATATCTTAAGCAAAATCCGACCACCGTCCACCAAATCCAGTAGGAGTAAGCGCGATATTTCTGACTAACCACTCTAGTTTAATTAATTAATAATCTTGTAAAATATTAACGAATTCAGTAGTAATTGTTCTATATGGAGTGTTAATTTTTGATTGGACATCCTATAAATTCCATTGGAAGAAGAGAACATATCTGTACCAGTATACTTTATTTTCTTTTCAACAGTTGTTGAGTTGAACTATAGCTCTCTTGCAGCTGCAGGTCTGGAGGCTCTACTTGTAAATCAATATCACTGTTTACGTTCTTTGCCTTGACAATGTAAGCATTTCCGTTAGATCCACACAGTGGAGACCTCGAGAGTAAGTGAAAAAGCTTTGAAAAGCAATGCTTCACTCCTAGAATTTTCTACCATGCGATTTTTATAGGAAATACGACAGTATATTTGATACAGATGCAATTAAATTACACGATAACAACCAAAGCAGCTGTCTGGAAAATGTCTTTTTCTTTTGGATAATTCCCATTGTATGATGAGTCGTAGTATCTCTCAGGATTAAGACGATTGTCGTTTGTTTACATGGCTATTAATATATCTTAACGATCTTGGATAAATTATGTGTATTTTGTTACCTAAATATTTTTAACTACGTTCTATACTACTAGTGCCCAGTCATTCAAGTAGGACTATCAGCATTGGTTTTGGTCCGCATTTACACAACAGAGACTATTTTAATTGCAGCGTTTGTTGATCTGTGCCAGGAACATGTCCTTCATACGAGCCTACACGATTTTCTTCGAGAATGTAGAAACCTAGAAAGGACATAAAATATAGAATATATAGCATTTTACAGCTCGGCCGTGACATTTTAGCAGGTCGTTGTGAAAACTGGTATACGAAGTCGAGTGCCAGCAACAGCACGAGAAAGCATCCTGTCGTGCTGTGCTGCTTCATTTATGGGGCTCGTGTGGTGGCCGTTTAATAAGTGAAACCGCTCGTCGGAGTCAGCTACCTAGCTCGGAGAGGTGCTCCCGAGCATGACCTGCCCCAAAGAAGTCACACAGAAATTGACGGCTTAAAATTACCGTGCCGAAACGTCTGCTAGATACGATGGCTTGAACCAGATTAAACTCTGTGCAATATCTCGAACCGGGCAACCATTCACTTCTCATACAATATATGGGAAGTAGTGTAAGATATAAACTTCAGTAACCATACAACTAGTGGCCGATGCCTTGTAGAATGGTCTCTTGGTGAAGAATTGTCTGCTAACGTAGTAAATAATGACACTTGTGGTAAATGGTTCATGCTTATTGAGTGAAAAAAATATTCATTTCACTTATATTAAAGCCCTTATTTTTTCTACATTCAAGGGGTACGATCACAAACTTTACACTGTCTGTTATCATGCAAATTAAAAGCACATGAATACGGCATCATAATTCGTTGTTTCATTCCTTACCAAATTTCATTGTTCTTTTTTCGTTTTATGTAGATCATTAACTATTTCTGACCTAGGAACTCAGCCATATCTAATATTTATATTCAAATTTTCACTTCTCATTCTTCTGGAAAACTTGTTATCGGTATCAGATACGGTGTAAGGTAGATTCCCCATTTAAAAGCAGCTTTCCCTCTTCTGTTTTAAGTAAAAGAGAAAGAATAACTTATTAAACATCAATATTTCTAAATTATTATTGCTACACGCAGCACATTATTTATCACTTAACAGCCAAGCACCAGTTTTTCCTCGCGATTCATGAATATTAAATTGATCCTTTGTGGTCAGCTATGGAGAGAGGGGTGCGTGGTCGCTATCCATCTCCATTATCATTGTCTGCAACTGCCACTATTTTGAAGGAAGATTAGTATAAAATTCGCTTTGAATACCATTCAGGACCTGTGTTTATCCATTCAGAGGCGAATGGAATCTTTTTTGTTTGCCAACCGTAATCCTACACGGTATTGGGCAATATAATGTACAGCGTTTGTTGTGTTTCCGTATTTTGAATTAGCCCTTGTACAATACTAAAAATTGTCTCATATCTGGCCTTGATTGTCCTCCAGATGAATATGGTTACAAATGTTGGAAAGAGAAAAATAATTGTTTTTAAATAAACTATGCTACTTGCAAGGGAAACTCTCCATCACGCTTTCCTCCCCCCCCCCCCCCCGAAAAAAAGAAATTGAAACAATGAACAGTCCAAAGTTCAAGATATGCAACGTCGAGCGAGTCAGAAGAGCCACGGCTTGTGTGGTCATGGCGTTGGACTACAAAGGGGGAGATACCTGTTCAAATCTCCCTTTTACTCTTATTTTTTTCCCAAAATTATGAACTGTTCGTCCGATCATAGACGAGTTTGTTCGCTGTACTCAAATTTGTGCGTTTGTGTCTGTGTCGTGGTGTAACGTCCGTCTGCATCAGCGAGGTGTGAGGAAGGTACCTATAATGAAAGTTGATTCCGACAGCTTGTGTGTTTTCACCAGTACTTGACACTGGGACCCCGTTCGCGGAACTCACGGACTTCGAACGTGGTCAGATGATTGGGTGTCACTTGTGTCACACGTCTGTACGCGAGATTTCCACACTCCTAAACATCCCTAGGTCCACTGTTTCCGATGTGATAGTGAAGTGGAAACGTAAAGGGACACGTACAGAACAAAAGCTTACAGGCCGACCTCGTCTATTGACTGACAGAGACCGCCGACAGTTGGAGAGGGTCGTAATGTGTAATAGGCAGACATCTATCCAGACCATGATACAGGAATTCCAAACTGCATCAGGATCCACTGCAGTTACTATGACAGTTAGGTGAGAGGTGAGAAAAGTTGGATTTCATGGCCGAGCGGCTGTTCATTAGTCACACATCACGCCGGTAAATGCCAAACGACGCCTCCCTTGATATAAGGAGTGTAAACATTGGACGACTGAACAGTGGAAAAACGTTGTGTGGCAATCCAATGGGGGTGTGTGGGTATGGCGAATGCCCGATGAACGTCATCTGCCAGCGTGCGTGGTGCCAACAGTAAAATTCGGAGGCGATGGTGTTATGGTGTGGTCGTGTTTTGCATGGAGGGGACTTGAACCCCTTATTGTTTTGCGTGGTACTATTACAGCACAGGCCTACATTGATGTTTTAGGCACCTTCTTGCTTCCCACTGTTAAAGAGCAATTTTGGGTTGGCGATTGCGTCTTTCAAACGATCGAGAACCTGTTCGGAATGCACGGCCTGTGGCGGAGTGGTTATACGACAATAATATCCCTGTGATGGACTGGCCTGCACAGAGTCCTGACCTGAATCCTATACTGTACCTTTGCGACGTTTTGGAACGCCGACTTCATGCCAGGCCTCACCGACCGACATCGATACCTCTCCTGAGTGCAGCACTCCGTGAAGAATGGGCTGCCATTCCCCCAGAAACCTTCGAGCACCTGATTGAACGTATGCCGGCGAGAGTGGAACCTGTCATCAAGGCTAAGGATGGACCAACGCCATATTGAATTCCAGCATTAGCAATGGAGGGCGCCACGAACTTGTAAGTCATTCTCAGCCAAGTATCCGGATACTTTTGATCAGATAGTGTATGTCCATTTGTACCTGACTATTATAGTAAAGCCTTGATATTATACTGCAATGTTTTACCTTCCTGCTCCCCAACACACTTCCCTCCATTATCAAACTGGCGATTCCTTGAAGCCTCAGGTGTCCTATCAACCAGTCTCTCCTTTTACTCAAGTTGTGCTATAATTTTAGATTCTCCTCAGTTCGACTGAATATCTCTTCATTAGTTATCCGATCTGGTCATCTAATCTTCAACAATTTCCCTCTGTACCACATTTCAGATGCATCTAATCTGTTCTTGTCTCAACAGTTTAGCGCCTATGTTTCACTTCTGCACAAGCCTACATGCCACACAGGTATCTTCACAAAATATTTCTGAACGTTTAAATGTACATAGGATGTTAATAAATTTCTCATTTCAGAAATTCTGTTATTACTGTTGCTAGTTGACATTTTATATCTTCCCTACCTCAGTCATCGTCAAGTATTTTGCTTCCCAAGCAGCAAATCCAATTCACTACTTCTAATGTTTCATTCCTAACTAATTTCCAAGGTAACACTTGCTATAATGCGGATACAACTCATTTCCCTTCGTTTAATTTTGTTAACATTGAAGTTTTACGCTATTTTCGAGACAACGTCTATTCCATTAAAATTGTACTACAACTTTTTTAACATATGTGACATTATTGCAATGTCATCGGAAAAGCTTACCTTTTGTATTTCCTCTCACTGAAATTTTATTTGCTTTCCTGCTTTGATCGTGGTTTCATTTACTGCGTGCTCAATGTGCGGATCGAATAGCGTGGAGGACGGACTACAACCACGTCTCATTACCTTCTCAACTACCGCTTTCCTGTCATGAGCTCCGAATTTACGTCAGCACTTTAATTTTTGTACAGGCAGTAGACCAACTTTCGCGCAATATTTTATTCCTGATATGGTTCAAATGGCTCTGAACACTATGGGACTCGCAAGTAGAGTGAGGGAACAACGACTATCTATATGCCTTCGTTTGCATATACATACACATCTTATTCATTTTCTCGAAGTACTCCGAATTGGAGAAAATCAAGAAGATGTGTATGTATATGCATACGCTGACGACATAGCCGTAGGTTCAACAGATATACAGAAGCTGTAGAGAATCATTGAGAAAATAGACAGATGGTGCAGTGAACACAAACTACACATAAACATAACAAAGACAGAAATGGTAATTTTCAGAAAAGGAGGCAAAGCACCCAAGAATGCGGAAATCAGCATCAGAGGACAAAAAATAAAAATCTCATAATACTTTAAATACCTAGGAGCGACATTGCAATCAACAGCCAAATGCTTCACAAAACGTACAACAGAACGCGCAGCCCACGCAATAATAGCAATACAGGACATCAAAAACATCCGCCTACTCAGTCTAGAAAGAGCCACGAAATTATTCAACACAAAAATCTTGCCAATCCTGGCCTATGGGATGGAGGTTATATGGGACCACCTGACAGAAAAAATCTTGAATCACTAGAAAAGGTAAAATCGACCTATCTAAAAAGAGCACTAGGTCTCTCAAAGACAACAAGATCTAGACTAGTGTACTGCTAGCGAGAGAGACATTCCTAATTGAAGATATCAGACTTCGATATATGATGGCACACACGAGGGATTCCAGAAAGCAACTGAAGATCATGGAGGACAAACGAGAAAAAATATGGCCGGAGTTCTATGGCACCGAAGCAATGACGAACCGCTCGTGGACAGCACCAAACTTCGAACAGCGACACGTCGTAACTAGACTTTCTATTCACGGCTTTCATTATCTAATCTGCAAAAACAAAACTTATCATGACCCAACCACAACATGTGTATGTGATCTGTGTAACGAAGCCTGTGAACGATATCACATAGAACTCTGCAGTAAAAGAGTGAAATCGATAAATGAATAAGCAATAATGTAAAATGTAAATGCAAAATGTTAAGCAAAGTAACTGTATATGGCTATTTGGCTGCAATTTTATTAAATAAGAAATGGATCAAAGAAAGGCATGTGGCATGGACGGCTATACTCCCTGTCGCGCATTCCCCAACGTCTGCAAACGTGGACAGGAGTATAAAGCAGGCCATCTGTCGGCGTTCAGTGTTGTGACTCGGGGAGCGGGCGGTTAGAGAGCTGAAGGCTGTACAGTGTGGCCACCGCTACCTGGCCGCAGGCTTTGGCGACCGGCCGACCATGTCGCACTCCAGGCCGCGCTTTGTGGCGCCTTTGTCGGCCGCCAGCCATCTGATCTTTCATGAAGATATAAGATCAACGCTGCTGAGGGTTCTGCTATTGTCGTCGGACCTCCCACGGTAACGCCTGCATCTGCTCCACTTGTGCCACCTGATCGCTTTTGCTCGCCTCCTCTGAGCCTCAGATAAGGCGCACAAAGTCATTTCGCGCCAATCTCTTTAAGTTTCGCAAGCGACAGACGGTACGGCAAGGACAAGCATGTACAGAAGTACTCGCTACAGATGTGGGTAAATAACACATCTACCTGAGTCGCTAGTTTAGTACTACAAGAATGTTGTGGAATCGACGGTATAGCCAAGCAATGGATAATGTCTTATCTAATAGAAAGAACGCAAATGATTTAACAAAATGTAAACACGGGAGAATCTCCTGAGTGGGGGCAAAAATAACTAATGGGGTTGTAAAACGCTCATTATTAGGGATACTATTTTTTCTCACGCATATAAACGTCTTTCCATCTAATAACCAAGAATAAGAATTAGTTCCTTTTGCAGATTATACTAGTATTATATTGCAAAACGCTCATTCTTAGGGATACTTTTTTTTCTCACGCATATAAACGACTTTCCATCTAATAAACAAGAAGAAGAATTAGTTCGTTTTGTAGTTTATACTAGTATTACGTTCAGTCCAAACAGACATACAGAAAAAGAAGAAATAGTAAATAATCTCCTTAAGAGTATTATTGAGTAATTTGTTTTAACTGGTCTCATTCTCAATTTAGAAAAGGCGCAGCATACTCAGTAATGCTGATCTAAGGGGTCTGCACAAATAATAAATTTCAGACATGGCGAGTAAATGATTAATAAGTTGGAAACTTCGAAATTTTTAAATATCTATATTGTTGAGCATTTAAACTGGAAAATGCACATATATCAACTCATAAAATAACTCAGTTCCGACACAGCTGCACTTTGAATCATTGCAAATGTCTGGGAGGGACAAATCATAAGTTAACATTTTTTGCACATTTTGATTCAGTATTGAAGCAAGTAATAATTTTCAGGTATAACTCTTCTTTAAGAAAGGAAGTTTTTCATTGCACAAAAACCTGTTGCATGAATAATATGTGCTGCTTATATCTTGTAGACATCTGTTTCTAAAGTTACGTATTTTGTGTATTGTTTCACAGTACATTAATTCCCTCATGGAATTTGCTCTAAATAACTCATTATATTTCAAAAGAAACAATGACTTAGATTATTACAGTGCCACAAGAAAAAAAAGTCATTCATTATTCCACGTTAAGATTGTCTTCAGCACCAAAACGGGTGCACAGTGCTGCAAAAAAGATTTTGGATCATGTACCCAATGATACAAACTGTATGATGGACAGAGAGGTTAAATTTGAAAATAAATTGAAAAAATTGTTCTTGACAACTCCTTCTATTCCGTAAAAGGATTTCAATTTATGTAATGTGTGAAAGTTGGCAGGCAGGAATTACCAACTCACATTTGTACGATGAAAAAAGCAAAATATATTGTAACTGGTTGAATGTAAAATCCACATCATTACGATTAATAGTAAAAATGATCCATGTAACATAAAACGAACTAATTAAGTAGCGCAACTCAGTTTAGTAACCATCACATGTCATTACGCGGAAGTATTTTTGCTGAATGTACCAAGCAACTTGGTGATGATGGAAAGCGTAAGTGTGAAAATATGCGCCGATTTACAATTAGTGCGTTCAGAAGTGTCATAGAAAGTCTTGAGACCTGGAGTTGCTCCTGTTGAATATGTAGGCTGGCGTACACCCACCATGAGAACTCCTTCGAATGCCCGCTGGAGCGATTTGTGTTTGATACCTATCGTCCCAACCAGATGGCTGTAAACTATTAAGTGCTCTACATCGGCATGATGCTGATAACACGTTAGTTGTAAAAACAAGGGAAACTGATGGAAGAACCTAGCCAGAATAACACGTAGACCTCTGCATCTGTTAAAAGAGGAAATATAATTTTACGAGGGAAATGCTTACAGTTCCCAGATTACTTCACTCTTGAGGAAGTTTGTCATCATTCCGAATTCTTGTAACGATTTTCAATAGATAATTATGTCACAAAATCCAGGCTGTTACTTCGCATGTTTGTTAAGTTAGGTAGATAATGTTTTTTTTCTTTGTAATTTTGTTAGCTTCTTCAAACGATGACCTCCTTACCAGCCCGGACAGCATCTAGTGTTAGCATCCCGCTTCCGGTCTTCGGAAAGGCGGATCCAATCCCCTTGACGGTTTAACGACGAAAGGTCGGTGTGTCCTCCAGCCTTGATGTGGTTTTTAGGCGGTTTCCCACCTCCCACTGGGTGAATAAAAGGCCGGCACCCAAGTCCCACCTCAGTTACACGATTCTCAAACTTTTGGAAAACGTTCGCACACTTTCCCGTGGGTAATACTAGACGCAGACAGATGGGATACACAAATTCCATCGCGGCGGATGGTATAAAGATGTGGTGACAGGAAGGGCATCCGGCCACCCTCTCTCATTAACAATGTCATTTCCACTAGTTAACAAGTCGACCCCATATAGGCACGGGATAAACGCAAAAGGAAAACAAGGACAATCAAAAATCTTTATTCGTGGTTTAACTATTACATTGGATTAGGTGCTACTATTTGACGCTTTTAAAATTATGATATTTTCCTATAATTTAGAGTACTTTTTCAGTTTCTCATTTACACAGCGCAACTCGTTTTGCGATTTTGAGCTTTAAGCTGGAATTCCATCAAATAAAAATTATAACGAAATGTTGTTTTATTTACATTCACATTGGTATTTCTTAAATCTGGACATCGGGCTGAACATCCCGTGATACATCGAAACTTCTTGAGCAGTGTTCGATCTGTTCCCACCCTGAAGCGCCAAAGAAACTGGTATAAGTATGCGTATTCAAATACAGAGATAATATGTAAATAGGCAGAATACGGCGTTGCGGTCGGCAACGCCTATGTGAGACAAGTGTCTGGCGCAGTTGTTAGATCGGTTACTGCTGCTACAATGGCAGGTTATCAAGATTTAAATGGAGTTGAACGTGATGTTATAGTCGGCGCACGAGCGATGGGACACAGCATCTCGGAGGTAGCGATGAAGTGCGGATTTTCCCGCAGGACTATTTCACGAGTGTACCGTGAATATCAGGAATCCGATAAAATATTAAATCTCCGACATCGCTGCTGCCGGAAAGAACGGAACCAACGGCGACTGAAGAGAATCGTTCAACGTGACAGAAGTGAAACCCTTCCGCAGACTGCTGCAGATTTCAGTGCTGGGCCATCATCAAGTGTCAACATGCGAACCATTCAACGAAACATCATCGATATGGGCTTCCGGAGCTGAAGGCTCACTCGTGTATCATTGATGACTGCACGGCCCAAAGCTTTACGCCTTGCCTGGGCCCGTCAGCACCTACATTGGACTTATTGACTGGAAACATGTTGCCTGGTCGTATGAGTCTCGTTTCAAATTGTATCGAGCGGATGGACATGTACGGGTACGGAGACAACCTCATGAATCCATGGAACTTGCAAGTCATCAGGAGAATTTTCAACCTGGTGGAGGGGTAATGGTATGGTACGTGTGCAGTTCGAGTGATATGGACCCGTGATACGCCGAGATACGATTCTGACAGGTGACACCTACGAAGCATCCTGTCTGATAACTGCATCCATTCATCTCGATTGTAGATTCCGACTGATTTGGGCAATTCCAGCAGGGTAATGCGACACCCCACACGTCCAGAATTGCTACATAGTGGCTCCAGGAACACTCTTCTGAGTTTAAACACTTCCGCTGGCCACCAAACTCCCCAGAAATGAACATTATTGAGGATATATGGGACGCCTTGCAACGTACTGTTCAGAAGAGATGTCCACCCTTCGTACTCTTGCGGATTTTTTGTCACCTCTGCAGGATTCATGGTGTCATTTCCCTCCAGCACTACATCAAACATTAGTCGAGTCTATGCCACGTCGTGTTGCGGCACTTCTGGGGCCCTACACGAAATTAGGCATGTGTACCACTTTCTTTGGCTCTTCGGTTTATGTCAGTCTCCGGCTGAGGATCATTTCATTTTAATTTTTGCTTGTTCATTGCTGATATAAAACGAAGAAGGCGAAAACTTACCCAACTTTTCCCATCATTCCCCTTACACTGCTATATACAATATACAAAATGCTGAGATTAATTGTAGGCGTTTCATTAGAAATCCATTCTTCGTCGTTCTCATCTCCTAAATCTGGCCAGTTACGACAACAGAACTCGTAACGTCGCTATTGTAACTGATTCAGCGCAATTTTTGCTCTTGGCTCGTTCCAAAAATACTGTGTAATGGACTGCTGAATCTAGTTTATCTCGTTATTGTCGCCAGCAATTTGTCAGAAAAAATAATTGCGACTAAGCGTCTTTGAAACAGTGACCAACGTCAGAAATCTTAATTTTTAGCATACAAATTGGAAAATAACCTTCGCAACTTTATGGGAATAGAGTTCCACTTGAGTAATCACCAATGACCCCCGAAAAAAATTCGGTGTCCTCGACCGTCAAATCACCTCTTGTGCTGTGTGGTCTGGCAGTGTGGTGACTCCGTGATATATCTGAGGTTTTCCGCTGACAAACGACGGCACTGGGAATCGCATATTCAGAAGGCTAAGAATAAGAGTTGTGTTCGCTTTATCAGATGAACCCGACCGTAAAAGGTGGAGGCTTGAGACAAGAAGTAAATCTAACAATCTTGGAACAAATGATTCTGGGAAGGATCATTTATAGTACGGAAGCATGCTCTATGGCTTATGATGTCAGCCAGAATTGGCTCCGTATATAACACGAAACATACTTAGAGAATATTTATACGCGGAATGTTAACCCAGCCACATATTACGCTTCTGCCAAATGAGACTTCTTTCCTACTGTCAGTGGACATGGACTGACACATGTCTAAACCGAGAAGGCTTCTTCTCCTTAATGTTGATGCCCTGAGTATAAGAGTGAAGGCCTGGGACAGCCTCTCATCCCATGAGTTCATTCTCCCCAAGTCACCAGATCATTTAAAGAAACGGAAAATAATTCCCACTTAATGTTGGTCTGTTATTTGTATCTTCTCTGCTCTTTCCTTAGATGTTTTAACCTCCAACTCGTAAGACTGCTTTCCGCATCAGTTTGTCATTGGAAGACAGCACTGCCATATTCCTTCTTCTGAGCGGATTGCACCAATAAAACTATTACTATTCTAAACGTGTAAATGAGAAGCGGAATGTAGAGCCTGAAACAGAGTAATGTGAGAGATAGTAATATCAAGTAAATTAGTAGGAGCAGCATGCTTATAGGACACAATAAACGAAAAAGAGATAATAGTTCCAATATGGTAGGAGAAAAACCGCAGCAACTATTTGAAGTGTTTAAAGGAAGGAGACAACTGTTCATCGAAGAGAGAACGTAAAGATTCACAGTTGCTATATTGTGGGAAGAAGTGGTAACGTCGAAAAAACCAGTCGGAGAAATATGTGTGTAGGACACAGTAAACGGAAAAAAGAAAAAGGGGAGGGGATCTCGGATCTGAGAGTAGAATAACTGCAAGAGTGATTTGAAGTGTAAAAAGGCAAGTTAACCGAAAAGACGGAGAAGGAAATTTTACAAAAGGAACAATAGGAGTATGTTCGAGAAGATAAGGTAAGTTTAAAAAAAAAAACATTATGGTACGACAGAGGAGAGTAAAAATGTGATATAAGGATATATACCATTTAATCAACAGAATGCTGAAAAAAAGTACTTAAAATGAAGTAGGCCGGGAGGTGTGGCCGAGCGGTTCTAGGCGCTTCAGTCTGGAACCGCGCGACCGCTACGGTCGCAGGTTCGAATCCTGCCTCGGGCATGGATGTGTGTGCGATGTCCTTAGGTTAGTTAGGTTTAAGTAGTTCTAAGTTATAGGGGACTGATGACCTAAGATGTTAAGTCCCATAGTGCTCAGAGCCATTTGAACCACTTTTTAAAATAAAGTAGGAAGTAGAAGTAATAACACATACACAGCGGTAACTGTAGACGCAACCATTTATTAACCATGCCATGGAATCTGTAAGTAGTGGTCCAGCAGAAGACAAAGCAACATACAGAGAAGTAGAGGGATAAACTCAGGAAAGTTGGGCCAAATATTTAGAATGAGGAAATTATTTATTTATTTGTCGTTTATTTAGCCTAACCAGATTAGGACCTTAAGACCGTCTGTTACATCGAACCAGGAATAACACATACCATAAAATATTGCAGAACATTCACAATTTCTATGCATAGTTATGCACATCTGAATAATTATTATGAAAACAATTGTAATTAACACCAGAAATAATAACATAATATTTATCGTCAATAATAATAATAATAATAATAAAGAAAGGCATAAAGAGTAACATTAGTCTTAATTAGTTTAGCACATCTGAAGCCGTGTCTTGTATCATCAATGATCGAAGGGATAATGAAAGAGGAAAAGACAGAAAACGTCAGTGATAATGGCTATTAAGAAAGATCAGACATTCAATAGAGGACTGCGGAGGAACTCGTCTCCAGTGGGCTCATGAAACAATCCAAAGAAGAAATTTTAGGGAGCTTTTGAACTCTCTTTTGCGCCTTTGTAAGTCCTGAATCACCGAAGGACAGGCGGTTTCGTTGTAAAGAAATTCTGAATACATGTGACTTCATTAGTACTGATGGGCGCTAAGCATATGCCAGACTACAAGATGACCTCACATGATTTTTTCAGAAACTTGGATGAACCGTGCAGCGCAGACGACTCGGTTTCAGCAGATAACAGAGTTATTGAGGCTGCTATTTTCTGGACTAATTTTGGTATCTGATCAGCTGAAAACCTTGTTGGACACAATTTTTTTTTACCACATGAAATATTATAGTATTATTTAATATGGTGTTAATATATTGACTCAGATACGTTAAGTTAGTTTTAACAGTGTCAATTACAGTTTTTCTCAATAATTGTCTTGTTACTGTTTTATGATGCCCTGAAAAAAACTGATGAAAATAAATAGTGGAATCTATGACAAGGGGGAGGGAAAGGACGTAGGGAAGAGAGTATTGACAAGAGTGAGCTCCAGGCAAGTATATGGAATGTAGAAACGGTGGACAATTAGTTGTCTTTTGAACTTTGAAAGAAAAGTAATTTCACTGAGATTTTGAGAAATATCTTTCAAAAGTCGAGTTCCTGATACAGAACATCATTTGAGAAGGTGACAGTGCTGTGTAATGGTATAGACAGATTTAAAGTTGTTGAGAACTAGTATTTATGCAGTGCAATTCATGTAACAGTGTGAGAGTTACAGATAAATAAGAGGGAGTGCAATGACTGAGAAGGCAATAGAGCAAACACGTCATATAATAATCTCTACGTTTATCGGCATTTAGCCATGTTAGTGGTTCGTAGGCAGGAGTAATTTGGTCTAAATCGAAAACGTCACAAATATGTCGCACACAGGCTTTCAACGTCATTTCCAACTGATGTGAGTTGTCATACGAAATTTCTTGAAGAATCTTCATTCTTCGGTCTTTTCCCGTCTAGTATGATGTCTGCATTTTCAGTTTTTGGCAAATTTTGTTTAATATTTAACTTTATGGGTGGAAGCTAAACTGATAGAAGTTAGGTGTGTGCGCCATCTGTCTGTCAATCAAATAAACATTGTCTCTTATGTTATCGCGTTCTAATTGATTGTTTATCGTATCCTTCTGAGGCGGAAGACAGGGATCAGCACATCATTTTCCTAAAAGAGCGCGGGAAACCGCATAAAAACCAAACTGAGCCAACGTTCGTTAATCGACCAGATGGAGTCGATCAGGCTCTGGCCCACTTCTCCATCTCTCAGTCTAGTACGTTGCACGTTACGCTACACGAGAAGATCAAAATCCTTGATAACCAGCACCGCCATAATCAAGTATGACAAGTATTATTGATTCTACGAGTGTATTATTCTACATCTACATCTACGTGATTACTCTGCTATTCGCAATAAAGTGCCTGGTAGAGGGTTCAATGAACCACCTTCAAGCTGTATCTCTACCGTTCCACTCTCGAAAGGCGAGAGGGAAACACGAGGACTTAAATTTTTCTGTGCTAGCCCTGATTTCTCTTATTTTATCGTGATGATCATTTCTCCCCACGTAGGGTAGTGCCAACAGCATGTTTTTGCAATCGGAGGAGAAAAGTGGTGATTGAAATTTCATAAGAAGATCCCGTCGCAACTATAAATGCCTTTGTTTTAATGATTGCTCTCCAACTCACATATCATGCCTGTGGCACTATCTCCCCTATTTCACGATAATACAAAATGAGGTGCCCTTCTTTGAATTTTTTCGTTGTAATCCATCAGTCCCAACTGATGCGGATCCCACACCGCAAGCAATACTCCAGAACAGAGCCGAAGAGCGTGGTGTAAATAGTTTCTGTAGTAGACCTGTTGCACCTTTTAAGTGTTCTGCCAATGAATCGCAGTCTTTGGTTTGCTCTACCCACATCATTATCTATATGATCGGTCCAATTTAGGTTATTTGTAAGTGTAATCCCTAAGTATTTAGTTCAATTTACAGTCTTCAGATTTGTGTGACGTATCGCGTAATCGAAATTTAACGGATTTCTTTTAGTACTCATGTGAATAACTTCACACTTTTCTTTATTGAAGTTCAGTCGCCACTCTTCGCAACATACAGGTATCTCATCTAAATCATTTTGCAATTCATTTTGGTCATCTGATGACTTTACAAGACGGTAAATAACAGCATCATCTGCAAACAATCTAAGAGGGCTACTCAGATTGTCTCCTATGTCGTTAATATACACTCATGCTCATAAATTAAGAATAATGATGATACAGAGTGAAACACCGCTCTGGTGGGCAGTTGCGGGTTTAAATCAACTCGGGGTATGACCATGAGGTTCATTTGACGTGCGGTCGTCGCACGATGGCGCTGGCAGTAGTCTACATACGCAGAGGTGTGTTGGTGCATGGCAGAGTACGGTGCAGCGAATAAGTGTGCAGACGTTTTCAGACGTGCTAATGGTGACTGTGTGTTGAAAATGGCTCAAAGAACACATATTGATTTCGTTATGAGGGGTAGAACACTAGGGCGACTGGAGGCTGGTCAAACACAGCAGATCGTAGTACGGGCCCTCCGTGTGCCACAAAGTGTGTTTTCACTCTTATGGCAACGATTCCAGCAGACAGGAAACGTGTCCAGGCGCTACAGTACGGGACGTTTACAGTGTAAAACACCACAAGAAGACTGATATCTCACCATCAGTGCCCGCAGACTGCCACGGAGTACTGCAGGTAGCCTTGCTCGGGACCTTACCGCAGCCACTGGAACAGTTGTCTCCAGACACACAGTCTACAGACGATTGAACAGACATGGTTTATTAGCCCGGAGACCTGCAAGGTGCATTCCACTGACCCCGGTCACAGGAGAGCCCGTAAAGCTTGGTGTCAAGAACACAGTTCATGGTCATTGGAACAGTGGTCCCAGGTTATGTTCACGGACGAGTCCAGGTATAGTCTAAATAGTGATTCTCGTCGGGTTTTCATCTGGCGTGAACCAGGAACCATATATCAACCCCCTAATGTCCTTGAAAGGGACTTGTATGGAATTCGTGGTTTGATGGTGTGGGTTGGGATTATGCTTGGTGGACGTACACCCCTGCATGTCTTTGAAAGAGGAACTGTGACAGGCAGGTGTATCGGGACGTCAGTTTGCAACAGTATGTCCGCGTTTTCAGGGTTACTGTGGGTCCCACCTTCCTCCTGATGGATGATAACGCACTGCCCCACCGAGCTGCCATCGTGGAGTAGTACCTTGAAACAGAAGATATTAGGCGATTGGAGTGGCCTGCTTGTTCTCCAGACCTAAACCCCATCCAGCACGTCTGGGATGCTCTCGGTCGGCATATCGCTGCTCGTCTTCAAACCCCTACGACACTTCAGGAGCTCCGACAGGCACAGGTGCAAGAATGGGAAGGCATACGCCAGCAGCTGCTCGACCACCTGATTATTCGGAGTATGCCAACCCGTTGTGCGGCCTATGTACGTGTGCATGGTGATCATATCCCATATTGATGTCGGGGTACATGTGCAGGAAACAGTAGCATTTTGTAACACATGTGTTTTGGGACGGTTTTCTCAACTTATCACCAATACCGTGGACTTACAAATCTGTGTCGTGTGTGTTCCCTATGTGCCTACGGTATTAGCGCCAGTTTTCTGTACTGCCTCGTTGTGTGGCACCAAATTCTGCAATTATACTTAATTTATGAGCATGAGTGTAGACGAGGAACAATAGAGGTGCCTATAACGCTTGCTTGTGGAACGCCGGATATTACTTCTGTTTCACTCGATGACTTTCCGTCTATTACTACGAACTGTGACCATTCTGACAGGAAATCACGAATCCAGTCGCACAACTGAGGCGGTATTCCATAGGTACGCAGTTTGGTTAGAAGATGCTTACGAGGAACCGTGTCGAAAGGCTTTTGTAAATCTAAAAATACAGGATCAATTTGACATCCCGTGTCGATAGCACTTATTACTTCATGAGTATAAAGTGGTAGTTGTTTTTCATAAGAACGATCTTTTCTGAATCCGTGCTGAGTATGTATCAATAAATCGTTCTCTTCGAGGTACTTCATGATCTTCGAACACAGTATATGTTCCAAAACCCTACTGCAAATCGTCGTTTGTGATATGGGCCTGTAATTCACCGGATTACTCCTACTTTTCTTTTTGGGTATTGGTGTGTCTTGACCAGTTTTCCAGTCTTTAGGTACGGGTCTTTCTGTGAGCGAGCGGTTGTATATAATTGCTAAATATGGAGCTATTGTATCAACATACTCTTAAAGGACTGATGTACAATCTGCATCAGCGGCCTTGGCTTTTTTAAGTGGTTTAAGCTGCTTTGTTACACCGAGGGTATCTGCTTCTATGTTTCTCATCTTGGCAGTTGTTCTTGATTGGCATTCAGGAATATTTACTTCGTCTTCTTTGGTGAAGGAGTTTCGGAAAACCGTGTTTAATAACGCTGCTTTAGTGGCACTGTTATCAGTGACTTCATCGTTGTCATCGCGCAGTGAAGGTATTGATTGCGTATTGCCACTGGTGTGCTTTATGTATGACCAGAATCTCTTTGGGTTTTCTGCCAGATTACGAGACAGAGTTTCGTTGTGGAAATTATTAAAAACATCTCGCATTGAAGTACCCGCTATACTTCGAACTTCTGCAAAACTTTGCCAATCTTGGGGATTTTGCGTGGTTTTAAATGTGGCATGTTTTTTCCTTGCTTCTGCAACAGCTACCTGACCCATTTTGTGTACCATGGGGGATCAGTACCATCATTTATTAATTTATGTGGTAGGCTATATATCTCTCAATTGACGTCGATACTATCTGTTAGAAATAATTCGACATCTTTTCTACGCTTACGTAATCGAAATGGAAAGAGTATAGTTTGTCTCTTAAAAAGGCGTTAAGAGGATTTTGATCAGCTTTTTTAAATGAATGTTTTGCGTTTCTTTTTGGTGGTTGTAGGTGTTCCGGTATTCAGGCTAGCAGCAACTGCCTTGTCGCTAATTTCTGTATTCGTCACGATACTCCCTATTTGTCCAGGACTATCTGTTGCTAAGAGGTCAAGCATGCTTTCGCAACCATTTACGCTTCGAGTGGGCTCATGAACTAATTGTTCAAAATAATTTCCTGAGAAAGCATTCAGTACAATTTCAGATAAAGTTTTATGCTTGCCACCGGCTTTAAACGGTCACCAACTCATCTCGCATCTGCACACAGCAATCACAGTTCGTATCCATTACTGAAGTCGCTCCTGTTTGAAGTTCGTAAAAATATGTAACAAACGTACGGTGTACTCACCTTATTAGCAGCAGGAATTCGATGAGTTCTCTCACTGATGGTCTAACCAACAATGAGCTACACTAACCAAAACAAACAAAAGCCTGTATGATACGACGGCCGATAACAACAGCTGTTATTAAAATAAAAGGTTGTGCACAGTCAGCGCTCAAACAAGCAAGAAATAACAAAAATAAACTAGTAACTACACAGTTGTCTGTAAATAAGACGCTCGTGCTGGAAGCTCGATAAAATATGTTACCAACGAACAGTGTATTCGCCTTATTAGCAGCAGGAACACGAGATGCTCTGTCATTGACGGTCTATCCGACACTGGCTTCTCTAAAGTACATGAAAGCATTCACCGAGGGAGTATGCACCATCTAATGAATTTTTCTTATTGCTTGACTTTGAACGAGACGTAGCCATTACTGTTGATACGACACAGTTTATACAGTAACTGGAACGATCACTTATGAATCGCATGTATCGATGCTAGAGATGCAGCTGTACCGATCTTTCCTCGTTTAATTATCAGTCTATCAAATAGTGCTAGAGCTATTGCGGCCCGTTGTCGTCCCTAAGATCAGTTTTAAAGTGAAGAATCACATCCAGTGGTCTTTAGCAAAATCATTCAAGTACCACCTGTTGCACACAGGGAATAAAGGAAGATGTATTACACTAATTAGTGAATCTGTCGTTCTGTTCGGAAATAGGTAAATATTTATGCGTAAAATATCGTTAATTAGCAGCCAGAAACACAACAGGAAACTTCTCTCATACTACAATATAAAACAAGCACTATCTCAAACTCTTCCTGTTTCATGGGATTCTCTGGAATGATCTACTTCAGCATCTCAGAAAAATTACACAGCTCTACAGCCCTAGACAACAGTTGTGGTCCACTTCCAGTCACAACAGATATATTATCCAAACACCTGTCTATAGTTTCATCTACTCCCACGTTTTTCATTCCCCCGCTCGGTATGCACAGAGCCCGCTACTTTAACAAAGTGTCTTTCTGCCCCCCCAACAGCAACTTTTATATAACTCGAAGATTCTTTTCTATAACAATTCCATAATTTAAGATGATACAAATAAGGCTTAAAATGACCAAGTTGTCAAATATTATTCGAAATGTTTGCTATTACCTTTTGTTCTCCTATCATTATCATATCCCATTTATCATGACCACACGAAATAACCCTTTGCCCATGAGCAAAATAAAAAAAAAATAAAAAATTTATCAAGCAAATGTTGTTTAGCTACCAGGGGGTCATTAACAAGCATGACTGCCTTTCTTGTAACTTCGTTCATTGCGAAGATATGAACAGCAAGTACGTCGTTTCTTAAGAGGACCATATATCTTTTATTCGATAGTCCAGTTCCTCTCCTCAAGAACTATTTAAAAACGTATCACACTGTACCATCCACGTGAAGACGACATCAAAAAGTAACACAAAGCTGATACTGACTGTCCCGTATTAGCACACAGTGGAGGTACTGAAGTTACGTAGCACTTCCACTTGGTGAAGTTGACAGTAAAGAAGTGGAAACCGAGGGTAATTCACACCGGTCGTTCAGTCAGTCGTCTTCAGTTCACGATTAGCGTGCGTAAAAAGTGCAACAGCGAAAAGACGGTAGAAATGCTATTCATCTAAGATCGAACCGAGTAAGGTGTGAGAAAGAAGTCTGCCAATCTTTTCCAAAGAAATCAACATGGAATTTGCCATCATAGATTTAGGGAAACAATGGAATAACTAAACCTGAACGTAGGAATGGAATTTGAACTGTCTTTCTTCAAAATGCAAGTAAAGTGTTCCACCGTCGCACCACCGCGCTGGGTATAAATGACAATGATTACAGAGAAAGATCCAGCGTCGCCATGTCTAATGTGAACAGAAAGATCAGTACTACAAGATCAGGTAGTGAAGAGTCTCCACACGAGTTAGAAATGTGAAAAAATTGCTGGTATGCCTCTTTGACATCAAACGACGTAATATCAGCGTAATTGATCTCTAGGAAGTAGGTCCTCCGTCTTTTGATTTTTGTTCTTCAACAGCGCCCGCCGGAGAGGGTAGCGGAGCTGGTACTGTTAAATCTTGTCCATTTCGACGTAACGTAATCCTTCGTTAACAGGATTGGCTAGACGCTGCAGGGCGGCAACGGGCGTGCGCCTGTCTTCATCGATGATTCGTCGCCGCCTGCTGTCGACGGACTTGTGCATACACAGCACTGTGTAGGTTTCCATTACCTAGAAGTCATAAATACTCAGGCAGAAGTAGGCATGTGAAGCCTGTCGCTGGTGTGCTCACTGGCAAAATACACTCCTGGAAATGGAAAAAAGAACACATTGACACCGGTGTGTCAGACCCACCAAACTTGCTCCGGACATTGCGAGAGGGCTGTACAAGCAATGATCACACGCACGGCACAGCGGACACACCAGGAACCGCGGTGTTGGCCGTAAAATGGCGCTAGCTGCGCAGCATTTGTGCACCGCCGCCGTCAGTGTCAGCCAGTTTGCCGTGGCATACGGATCTCCATCGCCGTCTTTAACACTGGTAGCATGCCGCGACAGCGTGGACGTGAACCGTATGTGCAGTTGACGGACTTTGAGCGAGGGCGTATAGTGGGCATGCGGGAGGCCGTGTGGACGTACCGCCGAATTGCTCAACAATTGGTCCGTGAGGTCTCCACAGTACATCGATATTGTCGCCAGTGGTCGGCGGAAGGTGCACGTGCCCGTCGACCTGGGACCGGACCGCAGCGACGCACGGATGCACGCCAAGACCGTAGGATCCTACGCAGTGCCGTAGGGGACCGCACCGCCACTTCCCAGCAAATTAGGGACACTGTTGCTCCTGGGGTATCGGCGAGGACCATTCGCAACCGTCTCCATGAAGCTGGGCTACGGTCCCGCACACCGTTAGGCCGTCTTCCGCTCACGCCCCAACATCGTGCAGCCCGCCTCAAGTGGTGTCGCGACAGGCGTGAATGGAGGGACGAATGGAGACGTGTCGTCTTCAGCGACGAGAGTCGCTTCTGCCTTGGTGCCAATGATGGTCGTATGCGTGTTTGGCGCCGTGCAGGTGAGCGCCAAAATCAGGACTGCATACGACCGAGGCACACAGGGCCAACACCCGGCATCATGGTGTGGGGAGCGATCTCCTACACCGGGCGTGCACCTCTGGTGATCGTCGAGGGGATACTGAATAGTGCACGGTACATCCAAACCGTCATAGAACCCATCGTTCTACCATTCTTAGACCGGCCTGGGAACTTGCTGTTCCAACAGGACAATGCACGTCCGCATGTATCCCGTGCCACCCAAGGTGCTCTAGAAGGTGTAAGTCAACTACCCTGGCCAGCAAGATCTCCGGATCTGTCCCCCATTGAGCATGTTTGAGACTGGATGAAGCGTCGTCTCACGCGGTCTGCACGTCCAGCACGAACGCTGGTCCAACTGAGGCGTCAGGTGGAAATGGCATGGCAAGCCGTTACACAGGACTACATCCAGCATCTCTACGATCGTCTCCATGGGAGAATAGCAGCCTGCATTGCTGCGAAAGGTGGATATACACTGTACTAGTGCCGACATTGTGCATGCTCTGTTGCCTGTGTCTATGTTCCTGTGGTTCTGTCAGTGTGATCATGTGATGTATCTGACCCCAGGAATGTGTCAATAAAGTTTCACCTTCCTGGGGCAATGAATTCACGGTGTTCTTATTTCAATTTCCAGGAGTGTATAATGTTTTTGGAAAATTTCGTCTTCAATCGGTACCAGTGTGATTGACAATGCTGACTATAAAACACTCTTTGAAATTCTGGACGTAGCAGGGATGAACTACAAGAACAGAAAAATCATCTACAACTTTCACATCAAAGAGACCGCAACTATAAGATTCGAAGATCATAAAAGAGAGTCAGCAGTTGGGAAATGAGTGAGACTCGTAGCGTACCCCAAATGTTATTCAATCTGTATACTGAGCAACCAATAAAGGCAACCAAGGAGAAATTTGGATACAAAACTGAAGATCAGGAAGACTAAATAAAAACTTTGAGGTTTTCTGATGACATCGTAATTCCGTCAGAGACACCAAAGATCTTGGAATATCAGTTGAAATCTATGGACGGTTTCTTGAAATGATGATGTAAGGCACATATAAACAAAAATAAAACAAGGGTAATGGAAAAATCGGAAATTTGTGGTAAGGTCTTACAGCACCAAACTGCTCAGGTCATCGATCCCTAAGCTTGCAGACTACTTAATCTACATTAAACTAACTTACGCCAAGGACAACACACACACCCGTGCTCGAGGGAGGACTCGAACCTCCAACGGGGGGAGCCGCGCGCGAACCGCCACGAGGCGCCCTAGACCGCTCGGCTACCTCGCGCGGCAAGAGTAATGGAATTTGGTCGAATTAAATGAGGTAGTGGTAAGAGGATTAGATTAGGAAATAATGCATTAAAAGCAGTTGACTAGTTTTGGCATTTGGGCGGAGAAAGACACTGACGATCGGAGAAACACAGAGGAAATAAAATTCAGACTATCAGTGGGAAGGAAAGCGTTTCTCAAAAATGGTTAGTTGTTGAAACCGAATATAAATTTAAGTGTTAGGAGACATACGTCTGGAGCTTAACTTTTCATGCAAGTCAAATTGTGGACGATAAACTGTTAAGACAAGAGGAGATTCGGTGTTTTTGAAATGTGGGGCTACGAAATATTACTGAATATTCGATGGGTTCAAAAATCGTGTAACTGAAGCGGGACTTGGGTACTAGCCCGATATTCACCATGTGAGATGTGGGAAACCGCCTAAAAACCACATCCAGGCTGGCCGACCCACCGACCGTCGCTGTTAATCCACCGGGCGGACTCTATGCAGGTCAGCTCACTTCCCGACACGGAAGATGCGCTTTAGCACACACAGCTATCCTGGCGGGTATGGCTTCTTTTTCATCATTAATAGGTTTCACAATTAATGTAAAAGACATACAGCAGGAGCACACATGCGCATCACTTTATATTCTAACGTGGCAAGTTACAAAACTAATTATTGCAGTGTGAGCTTTTCTGATGCGGCAGACGCGTTCAACGAAGACACGTTTCCTTCCAGACAGTGTTTTAAGACCCAACCTACCCTACAATTCGAAAAAAATTCCCCTTCATGGGGGAAAAAGGCGGGGAGGAGGGCAGTACTAAAATTTACGGGCAGTGCGCGGGGCTGCGGACGTGCAACAGTTGATAAGGCGAGAATGCGTGGCTAATGGCGCATGCAGGGGAGGGATATTGGCGGAGCACATTTTCTCAATCAGCACTTTGCATAGTTTTTCCGGAGCTGTTTCTTGTGCCGGAACGAATAGTCTGTCAGCGCGTCCCCCTAAATTAAACTGTGCCAGCGGCCACCAGAAGGGGACCGCCGCACCCTGCCCCACAATTCTGCTCCCGCCCGATAGCTCACAGCTCTACGTTTTGGCCTTTGAGCTCCAGATGCATCGCTGCACGTTTCTTCAGCTCATTTAGCTACTTCTAACTTAACGAACAGTAACAGACGATGCTTTACCTTTATGCCTCAACTGATCCCCTCACATGAAAGGAAAACGTATTTGCCAATATCTCATATGAATGTGTTCATTTACAAACTTTACTTTATAACAATTCCTAAAGCTGTATTCTACGCGTGACGGTGCGTTCCGCAGGGAAAATTTCTGAGGCTGTTCAGTGACGTTTGAGTATTTTGACATAAGCAACTCGTGATGTCCGGTGGCTGATTACATAGAGATGGCATTTTGTTTGATTTTTTACCGCTCTTTACCTTTGTGACCATATTACACAGAAAATATCTGTGCGACTGTGGAAATGTCGACATTATGAGCAGTGTGTATTGTTTGGAGACACCATTCACTCACGATAGTTGTCTCGATGATTATTGCGTGTGACGCAATTGCCCTGTGCAACTCTCAATTGGACTAGCGTGTCCCTAATTTACGCGTGTTATCAAACAGGGAAAGGGAACTACACTTTAATGCGGAATCTGAACCACGTGCCGTTCCTGTTGACTCCTTACGTCGTTGAGAGGTGAAGGCTAAATGAAAGACCGACTGAAAACTTCCGAAGTCCGACTGGGATTCGATCCCGCCACCTCTCTGTACCCATGCATGAGCTTTACCACTAGACCTTCAGGCCACACGATATCTGCTCTTGACAACAATACTGCCTATTTGACTTCATTTTGTTTCTCCCCCGGCCGGCCGCTGTGGCCGTGCGGTTCTAGGCGCTTCACTCTGGAACCGCGTGACTGCTACTGTCGCAGGTTCGAATCCTGCCTCGGGCATGGATGTGTGTGATGTCCTTAGGTTAGTTAGGTTTAAGTAGTTCTATGTTCTAGGGGACTGATGACCACAGATGTTAAGTCCCATAGTGCTCAGAGCCATTTGAACCATTTGTTTCTCCCGCACTGTTAGTTGTACCTTAAGAGTGGTACACAGCATAATTTCGTGACTGCATATTACAGGTTTTTTTCACTATTGTACCGTAGACAAATCATAATTTCATTATTACTCTGTAACGAGCTGCCAGAGACCACGGGAACCTTATACCAAACCACTCAGGGAGTATCCTCGAACAGCCTCCGAAATTTCGTTAATGGAGTTAAGGTCCACCCTGTAAACACACTAAAGGAAAATAAATTTCTCAGAGTGAATACTACGCAGAAACTCACTCTCAACATAATGAATGGTCATAAGACAGCATTTCACCGATATCCTATTTAAATTGTAAGACCTACAATGTTGCCTGAATTGCAATGCCAATTTGGTGTTGCATTCACTTTGGACCAGAATACACATGATATGTCGGAGCGACAGGGAGTTTTTGCACCCTCTTCTGTAGTAGATCGCCTCAGTTCAGAGATGCTGTTAACTGTCATCGAGACTCTGCCAAATGGCAAATCCAAGTTGATACGACGCATGGTCAGGTGTCGTCAGACTGGCGGGATCATGTTGGTTAAACTTGACTATGAGGTAAGTGATAGACTGTCGAGCTTTCGGCTTGTAGGCAGACGTTGTTAATTGTATCAATGTGCTGACTTGGTATGTAGATATTGACACACACGCACACTTCATTAATCATCCTGGGAGAATAAGTCTCCTAAAGCTCTGTACAACTTCTTCATAGCCTATTGTTATGATGGAAAGGCTACTGTGGCGTGATAATGGGAGTAAACCATGACTATAACGATATGCTGCCCATAAGTCTCTGTCAGCGTGTCAGTCTTCTGGACGAGAGACTTTTGGTCAGAGCAAGCAGTGCTAGAACTGCAGACAATATTTTAATGATCGTAGATGGAAATTCCCAGAATGAAACAAAGACCATTGGCATTGCCACACTCTAATTTTTAAATGAATGGCTCACTATAGTTGCTCTGCTACTATTATACGTGGCACGGCTGAATAAAATAAAGGGCCACCACGGCTAATGCAACAGCTACATTGAAACAGACCAAACTGGGGCCAGTCAGGAATAGTTACTTCACCAGCAGCCTGCTTCCGGCAGTTACCACTTCGCCCAACTCTGCAGATAGACCAGAGTCGTAATATTATTACGACAGCAGAAAGGCAGTGCCCCTGTAGCCTTAGTGAACTGTTTGCTTCACGTTCGTGCCACGGCTCTGTTGTTGATTACGTGATGGAAACCGATGCCTTGTTAAAACAGGGACGAGCTATGTCTGTATAAATACTACACATTTCTGGACAGAAGTGTGCAGGCTGACAGCCACCAGAGCTGAGGGAGGACCTAGAACGGTCTAGGAGTCTGCATGGATCAGCTAGCCACCAACTTTGGATCCCACCACCGAGAGCTTTGGCCATGTTGTTTGCACTGAATCTGATTCTGCTGCCTTAGTGCCCTCCAACCTGTCGGCCATATGCGGGCCTACTTCAGCTGCTGTCGGCATCCTAACCTGGTGATCTACAGTTTGAGGCTGGGACCTTGGAGCTGCTCAGTCACCATAGGTTGTTCAGGCAAACACCTTGCTGTCCGCCTCCACTTGCGTGAGTCCATCAACATCTTATTATCGTCAGTATGGGACTATACAGCTGGGAACACAACACACAAACCGTTTTCTACTGCCTGTATACACAAATTTAACTTATTAATAAATCCTTAAATATCATCCATACTAATCAGAATATTTTCGTTTCTACATTTCATATTTGTGTTTAGTTCATTTAATTGCACGAAAATATACAAAGGATATGCCAACTTAGATACCTATTCATCATCTGCAAGTAAATCCGTATACTCCTACCCCTCAATAGTAAAAAAAATCAAGTATCTCATCTCCAAGTTCAAATATTTGCATTAACCCTTACCACGAGATAACCATCGTACTTTTCTGTGTGTGTAGCAGAAGTGTTCTGTGCCGTGGCCCTATTTCTTGACACAAAACAATTTCATCGTATGACTAGGGCCTCCCGTCGGGTAGACCGTTCGCCTGGTGCAAGTCTTTCGATTTGACGCCACTTCGGCGACGTGGCGTCGATGGGGATGAAATGATGATGATTAGGACAACACGACACCCAGTCCCTGAGCGGAGAAAATCTCCGACCCAGCCGGGAATCGAACCCGGGCCCCTAGGATTACAGTTTGTCGCGCTGACCACTCTTTTTTCTTTGACTCATTTTGTGCGATATAGTTCGTTGCGTTTGGTCGGGGTGGACGTCACAAGACATCCGTCTAAATTGATCGTTGGTTCCTTGACGCAGTTTTTTTTTATTACAGAGAGCACGCAGCCCTCTGACCGAACACGCTGAGCTACCGTGCCGGCACCACTCAGCTACCGGTGGCGGACGACCCAAAACATTAAGAAATCGCATATTCAGGGGCCGGGATTTGATGCAGTTCACATCTTTTACTACTTGGTCCATCACAATTTTTAGAGGAGTCCGCAAAGACTTAGCAACTATAGCTTCGCGGTGAATGATAAAATGCTCGCTTCTAAAGTTAGGATTTACTTCGCGTACTTTACCCACATATCCTTTCACTCGGCCTTTCATAGACGCGGGCCTATCTGTCCTCCCATATTAATTCATTACAGGCCAAATATTCATTACTCACACGAAATATTTCTTCGTTCGCGAAGTTCTTTGCAAAAAAAAATACTTGTAAGAACATCCCCTCAAACATATCTTGTGCAGGAAAAAAGAGTTGCGTGACCGCCAATATCGGTGGACTCATCGATTTGAAGTGATAACTTAAGATTGCTCTTTATTGCTTCCTTCAGAATATCTTCGATGTCACTGTACGTATATCTTACTCAGAGGCTAATTGTGCCAGTAGAGAGAGGAATTTTTACAATTTCAGTAGCAGCTTTTGAAACAAGGGCTCTTTTTACCATTTTCTTACTAGAAGGTGTTAATAACGTTTCTGATATAACATGTGACTTTTTGGCCTTTACTACATATTCGGCTAACATTTTGTACTTTTTGCGAAATATGTACTGACGTAGTCATTAGCTTCACTTACTTTTTATTTTGTTCCAACAACCGATCAAAAGAATTCACATCATTACTTAACAGAGAGGACAGTTTTGTTGACAAATGTCGATTCAGTTTACTGAGACTCATTGTACATTACCGAGTGTTTCACCACATTTATCACACTCGGAGAGTGGACATGTTTTGTCATCGCACCCAAAGAAAAAGACATGAGATGGATAAGTATCAGTATACTGCATTTGAACTACTTACCGCTTCTTTTTTTTTTCTGGCTTGATGGTTTCACTGCTTGCACTCGAGGACGGACCACTCGGTACAATAAACTTCTCCATGACCTATATTTTGAACAACATGCATGCAGGGTAATCTTAGGGTTGAAAAGATTTCCACGGAGTGCTGCAAATGATGTAACGGCCATAGGGAGCTCCCATTCCGTCCTCAAACAAACACCGACAATTTGTCTCGTTTACTCATCTTGCTCGAACGCTCAGTACCTATTGATCCATCAGTCACATCGCTATTTGTTGCAGTTTTCACATTTCTTCTCCCTATGTGTTGCACGAACCGCTGTACAGCTGGTGGTGAAGAGTAAAGGGAAAAAATATTCCATCAAGCGTCCATGTGGACCCCTACTTCCCCCCCCCCCCCCCCCCTGCTTTTAACATGAACCCTACGCAGCATGTATGTCAGAGAACATTGAATTTATGCAAAGTATACCTTTACTTCAAATATCGATTATCCCTAAATTGTTCCAATAGGGTTTCCCAGAGAATAATGTCGCGTTTCTTCCCACGATTCCCATTTAAATCCCCATCCGCCACAATTCTAGCACAGCGTCAAAGATTTTTGTTTTACTATCCTCAGTCATACCGAACTGACATGTGCCCAAGGCCCTGTAACAGTAGTCTAAAAGACTGCATCAGAATCTTCATTCAACTTCCTTAAAAACTGCACGACCATACTCGAAATATACCCAACGAAATCTAGTCTTCTATTTGTTGTTGTCACTACTGAATTCATCGTTACCACTATGCGCCCACACGTCTGCGTCTGCGTGATGAGATAGTTATTGTTAGCGACCAGGCCCTGTGTACCTAAAGTGACACTGACTCATTATAAGATAAGTAGTTCAAGGACGTGACAACTTCTTCCGAGATATAGAAAACAACAGTAATATAATATCTCAATTCTTTTAAACCCTCATATAAATACTCCCGAAAAAGTAAAAAGTAAGAAGCTGAGATTTAGTGTAAGACTGTTAAATTACACTTAAACGTTTTTTTGAGTCTAACTGCATAACAATAGGGGATGTCCGAATCGTTTCTCATAAAGAGAAAAAAATGATGCATGACTGAGTAAATGAAGATGTATGAATTTAGTCATCTCTTGCTAAATTTCTTCACGATAGCCATCGTCCCAATACGTTTCTTTGCTCCGGAATACATTTCTGTATTCATAAGAAAGGTTTAAGTAATGTTTGATTCATATCTAGTTATGTTTACAGAGTGCGTCTGTGGTAAATGAAATGTAATGAAAGGATCTTCTCTGTGTGAAGGCCTATTCGCACCGACAGCCGACTTTCGGGGCACGGTGTCGGTGGGTGGAATGTGATTCACTTGTTCGTTTCATTAAAACTAATCGAGCTGACACCGGATCGCTGCGCCTCTCAGATACGAGTTCATTGCGAGCCGCTCGAGCGTGCAACCCTGCGACAAATATTTTCAGACGGTGCAGGGGGACGGCTCCCGCGGAGAATTTTTATTGAACCTAACGTTAATAATGGTTGATTTCCTTTTAATTCGAAACAGCGCGGCTACTAGTTCAACCAGAAGGGTTTATGGAAGGCGTTGTGTGAGACAGCCGCAATAGGGGCCACTTTGGCACGGAACTAATCTGTGGAGTGCTTTCTCCACGGGCTGCTGACCGTGAGTGAAATATTGTCCCTGGGGCTCTCGTTTGGCCTGATCGAGCGTGCGCGATGGACGCTCGCTGAGACGGCGAAGTTAGAAATGCCGGCGTACAACTCAGCGAAATGTTGAGGTCGTGCCCAGTAAAAAGCAGACGGTGTGGGTGAAATGGGATTTGTTCACAGAGCTTTCCCAGGTTATAAGTAATTGATGTTTCATTCTGTAAATCAGTATGTAACAGACTTGAACAGGATTGTCTATCGACATGGACGATTTTATAGTTTTCGAGCTCATTTCTCAGGATAAATTTCAAGTTTGGACTGTGCATACATATTCAGTCGAATCAAAGTGAAAAGCCCTGAAACGTACTTTCTTCGTCTACGTATTTGTAACCTATGTAAAATTTGTAAGCAATTCTCGGCTACATTTATGTACAAGTGAGAACTATGGCTAATGATAGAAACTTCAGATTTGTTCTGTGAAGTTGTTTTTCAGTTATAAGTAATCGAAAATATCACATAGTGCGGTTGCTCATTATTTTGCCACTTGTATGCAAATTCAGTGAAATACTCAGGATTATTTCAACAAGTACCAGATTACTGCTTGCTGCGAGATCGGTTACGGCTTGACAAACAAAAAGAATAAATAGGTTTTATCTCTCACGGGCATATGTGAAACATAACGTTTATTAATTTAAAAACTTGTTAATGGGATTCAAAATCAGATTTGTTATCTCGTGTTTCATTATTTAAGTGCAACTTCATGATACTGGGGAAAAGTAGTCTCCAAAAGTAAACTGGATATCTTTAAGTAAGCTTGACATTTTTATGACTTTTGCTTCCAATAATTAATTTTAGTTCTGTCTTCCATCTGTTGGCCACCTGAGCGCAGTGTTATTTTCATGGAGATTCTATAACGTATTGGTAGTCCACTGTTAACGATTCAGCTGTTATTCGCATCACCATGTTTAATAGGACACAAGCTCTTTGATCCCACGTGTAAAGCACGTACTCATTCCGTAGATAATACTTGTACCCAAAATCTCTACCTAATAAGGCAGTAGTGTTACCAAGAGGTAATTGTTTATTTAGTTTCGACACCACTAATGGTTTGAATTTACGAATGTGAAAGCTAATTGCTTGTAAAGGACGTCAGGAAATTATAATAAAAAAAATGACAATTGAATATCCAGGAATGAACACAAATTTTCCTGGTGATAAATTAAATTTTTTAGTACCACTCTTAATAAAGTTTCAAAAACTAGTCCTTCAAATTTCGCCCAACTATAAGCAAAAAGTATTTTACCGTTAATATTTTTGCAATATCTCTATAGTTGAAGAAAGTTCACACGATAAATGTGAAAAATATAGACTTATATCGGTAACCTCAAATTATTGTAGAATTATACAACAAGATGCGTGTCAGTGTATGATGTCGACTTTGGAGACTGAACAGCTCCTCTGTAAGAATCAATACGGACTGCACCAGCAATGAACGCGTGGAACACAGTCCGCCTCTATCGGTCACATCATCCTTAAGGTTGTAGGTAGCAGTGGAAAAGCTGATGCTGTGTTTCGTGACTTTAGTAAACTTTTTCATACAGCATCGCATTTCCATTTTATCAGTAACATACATGCTGGAAACAAGTATGTAACTGCACTGACGACGTTTAAACGAACTCCATGCTGTCTTGGATTTAAACGCTGATAGAAGTGAAATTACAATATATGGGGAAAAAGGATCCCCTGACCATATAGTTCTACACTGTAGAAATTACAGGGACACAAGACAAGCAAACGACCTCAAAGGTTATAAAACATAGTCATAAACACTGAACAAAGGGGAACATTTAACACACTAACAGATATTATGTCAAAGTTGATGCTTAATCATTTTCGACGACGTAGATTAATAAAGAGTGAGTAGAATAGATACCATGAAATGGAGAATAATATAAAATCAAAGACTGCACTATAAAACATTGTAACTTAGTACTGAACATCTATTATTGAAGATACTATAATTGGAAATATTCTGGTACTAAGAAAAAAAAACGCATAGTAATATAAAAGTTCATACTATTGTAATTCAGTTCTGTACATCTATAGAATGTAAAGTAAGCAGGAAACATAGTAATTTAGCGCAGCGTATCTGCAGAATATAATTTATGCATCTACCGCTTATAAATTAAGAAATGTACACTTTTAGATTCAAATTAGGATAACTATCGCATACGCGTTGTTACAAAACACTATCGCTAACAATATTTGTAAAGAAAGATTAAAATGTGAGCCTGTCTTTCTATAATTCTTAAGCAATATTGAGAAACCATGTCTGTAAGGATAAAATACTTCTCAGCACTTTAGACAAAATTATAATGTTATTCAAAGATTGTAGTAGTATTAAGGTTACGGATCTAACAGTTTTCCATCTATCTTTTTATCTGTTCTTTTCTTCTTAACCTAGTATTTGCTTTATATTTTCGGATCTCCTCATTTTTATACTATTCACAAGGTAAATGAAACTGCGGACAATAAAACAAAGATATGAATGATAGGCAAAAAAAAAGAGGGATACTGGTGTGGCCCGCCTCCACGTGGTGGGACACGGGAAACTATGTATGTGGCTGTGGCTGTTGCTGTTGGCGGATGCTAGTGTACTAGCCACTGGTTCTTTCAATCCTTCCAGCCAAACACAGCGGCTAAGAGGCCGTATGACCCATCGAAAGAAATTAGTTGATGCGTCACAAAAGAGCTGCAGCAAGTGGAAAAAAATTGTCAATTACCCAAGACCATGCAAACTGCGTCACTTTTATGATAAGGAATGAATGTCCGAAGGTATGGAGACTGTGACACACTATTTAAAACTGTCAGGGATTAACAAGGCCGCTGGTAATTTGTGAGTGAGTGAGATTTTGTGGACTGAACGTGGTAAGTGGAGGAGTTTTTACCAGCACCGGAGACGGACGATTAAGTTTTCTGTGAGGCAGAACGCTACGCATGAAAGATTTTCTGGCAGCTAGCTTTTCAACCCTCGGATCTGAAGGTAAGGGTCTCTCTTGATAAATGTAAACTTTGCTAATAGGTTCTTGCAGACATAAAATTTATCAGTGGATCGGAATTCGCCGTATATGATGTTGAAGAAGTGTTGTTCTTGTTTCCCTTAGATCTTGGTGCCTCACCTAGCTATTAAGGTTTCATATGACATAGATGAACATTTGAATATGTTACCTACTATCCTGGCCATTTTCAAAACTTGAAGTTGAGGGTAACGTACTTCAGGTTTGGATACCGATCTTAGCGGGAACAGAAGCAGTAATTGTGAGTGTTAATATCTCATAACCTATTTTGCCAGGCTACACAGTTTTGACTGAGATGAATTTGAGACACAGATGATTTTGGAGAGGTGCTGGGTCGCAATTTGAAAAGGCAGAGTAGCATGGACGGTGGAAAAGCTTTTGCAAAATGTGTGAAGTGTTAAATCGGACTGAGCGGGCCGAGTATTGGATGTGTCCTGTTGAGAGTGAAGTGAAGTTTTTGAGTAGATTTATAAATCCCGAAGATGGAGTTCCGTTGAAGGCACGACTGAAATGGCGGGTACGTGAAGTTGAAATCTGAAGTTACCTTTTGTGCTGACTAGAGCGCAAATACGTGAATTAACGTCTGTTCCGGCTGGGATGTGAAGCGTATGCAGTTAAGTGAAACTCCTTAAGTCTCAGTAGAAATTAATTCATGGCTACAGAGACAATAAATTAATTGTATAAGCTTCAAAGTTCGTTGAGTGATTTACTTGTATTATGAACGTTTAAAGATGTATTGTTATTAGAATAGAAAAGTGGAAGAATCTACGTGGAATTATTAAAATATGACATAACATAAGTATATGGGACTTTCAGAGGCAGTGAGAAAGGTATCTGAGCTGCTAGTAGTTACGGAAAATGATTAATCCTATCCTACATTCACCTTTTTGTGCTACGATAGGAGCATTTTTCATTCTGGTACCCAAATTTTACTCTACAATAATTTAGACGTTAGACCGCTATAGCGTAGCAACCAACATAGATTTTTGTTGACTCGCGCGACGACTGATCCGGTATAGGTTTTCTCATTATCTTTTGAAGCACGTTGCTTATATCGTGGTAACGGATAAAGTTTTCACGGAACAACAGGACGACCATTATATACAATTATCTACCTTTGAAATGTTGAACCGATTCACTCAAGTTTGATACATAGAGCTGGTGCGTGTAAAAACACCTAAAAAAGTGCTTTTTGCTCATAAAATCCAAATGAATCTAGATTTTTGAAACATAGTTTTCATATTTATCGTAAGAATGCGTTTTTGTTTATTTTTTATTCACTTTAAATCGTTTCCGTGCATTCAATTCACGTAAGAACGAATTTTACGTGCTACATTTAGCTCGACATTAAACCATCGTATCACGACTTCGGTTAAAGTTTATTGGATAAAAATATCATTTATTTACCTTCGTTAAAAGTTAAAAACGATTAGTACAAGTTTATATAGCAATGCTGCGATTCAAAAAACTCCCAGAATAACGTGTTTTTTGACGTAAATCCGAATGAAACACGAATTTTCAGATTGTTAAAACTTATCTTAGACCAAATTCCGAGGGACTTATGGACCAAATATGAACCATCAGTATCGATCCAGTGCAGGGTTATTTAAGGGTGACTTTGTTTGCACGTAAAATCCAAACGGTGCAGATACAAATGGTGCTAATAACTGAGCATTAATTTCAGTCCAGTTAAAATCTTTTGCAAGCTTGGGCTCTACCTCCGGTTCGTCTTCCAAACCTTACTTAATACACTGTGACATAGCCACAATAAAATGGATGTTCGAATGGCTATACAAGTCGCTGATGGTCCGGGCTAAATCTAAAACTTTCTGCCACATGTTCCTAGCTCAAATAGAAATAGAGCACCATGACCCCTCCAAACAGCTATTACGCCCGCAGCCTTTTTTCCTATACACTTCCCCGCTGTAACGATTGTCTAAGCTGGAACTGCGGAAGGAAAATGGCTCAAATGGCTCAGAGCACTATGGCACTTAACATCTGAGGTCATCAGTCCCCTAGAACTTAGAACTACTTAAACCTAACAAACCTAAGGACGTCACACACATCCATGGCCGAGGCAGGATGGTTAGCACACTGGACTCGCATTCGGGAGGACGACGGTTCAATCCCGTCTCCGGCCATCCTGATTTAGGTTTTCCGTGATTTCCCTAAATCGTTTCAGGCAAATGCCGGGATGGTTCCTTTGAAAAGGCACGGCCGATTTCCTTCCCTATCCTTCCCTAACCCGAGCTTGCTCTCCGTCTCTAATGACCTCGTTGACGACGGGACGTTAAACACTAACCACCACCACCACCACCACCACCACCACCGAGGTAGGATTCGAACCTGCGACCGTAGCGGTCGCGCGGTTCCAGACTGAAGCGCCTAGAACCGCTCGGCCACACAAGGCCACTTCAGTCTGTCGAGAGTCATCGTGGAAAAAGTAAAAATGGCTACAGTACAACACATCCCGCAAGTTAACCTGGACTCAAATTTCCGACCACACTTTGTCCCATGTGTAGAGGTGTGGAAGTTTTACAGACACTAATTGTCTGTTGTTAATCTATTTGGCAAACGCATTGTACTTGGATATTCCTGGTTAACACTAACTTTGGCTCGAGAAAAGGAGAGCCAAGCAAGCATCTGTAGCTCAACAACAGTTTCCAATCCAGCAGAGGCAGACCACAAGCAGCTGAAGACATAACGTTCTCTGCAAACCGTGTTTCATGGTGGCATTTCACTTTCAAATACTAATTGGATATTGAGCTCGGTTTCACACGGTCGATAAAAGTAGGGTCCTGGAAAGGAAAGCACATTTTTTTTCCGCGCTCAAATGGTGTACGGGCGGAAGGCGGCAGGCTGCAGCCCTGCACGGGGGCCGGCGCGGACCTCGCCCAGGGCTGGCGCTGAAGACGGGTTGGCACTACGTCACGGGAACTGCCTGGCCGTATCTGCCACGCAACCGTCCATCAGCCAGCAATTAAGGGTAATGCGTGTTAATCCGTGTGGCGCGGGCGCAGCCTCTAAATCAGCGTGTCGAGCGCAGTGCTGCCCCGTTGCGTGCTCTGCTCGTGCTGTTTAGCGCCCACTCCGAGCCCATTAGAGAAGAGGAGGCAGCCTAGTTTCGCCAACAGCCATTGTTCTTGTGCTTCACGGACAATGGTCGGTAGAATATGAGGTCTAGTACTTGCACTCATTTCGAGGAATTAACGAGACTTTGAGAGGTCTATGGCAGTCTCCCATTGATATCTGCGATTTTATACGTCCTTAGATAAATACCATGACTTCAAAATACACAAAACCTCTTTGAAAATAACGAAAACCGATATAAAAGATTAATTACTCTCTAAAAGACGGGAAACTCTGTAAAGCTGAAATCAAAACCTGAAAACTACCTCAAATTGGCTTTCAATAGGCACCTACGCTATAGCGTTTGCGCACCAAGTGAATTTTTTACCCCCCCCCCTTCCGTCAGCAGTTTGCGCTAACATCTGCAACTTTTTCTATCAGTTTAATGAAAGGAAAGACTTTTGAGCACCTTATGCAAAAACTAATTACCTTGCCAATTCGATCTAAACTTAGCTCTGACATGCACAGTAGTCACGTGATAAAAATGTCACAGAAACATATCGATTTATTTGTTAATTTTACACTCTTCACATTCAAAAAAAAATTTGATGTAAAATATGCGCATATTTCAGTTTTACAAATTGTAAATGCACGACAAAGTCGGAGGCGTAAGAGTGCAACGCAGCACTAAAAAACACTCGCGGCGCGCTTGCGCAGTAGCTTAGTTGGCTTTTGTTGGGCAATTTGAGGTTGTTTCCCGGCTTGATACAACACAAGTGTCTGATGTCAAACAGTGCGCCTCGATGTTCCCTACATCACAGTTGTACTTTGTATACAGGGGATTCAGATGCCCCAAGTCATATAACCAGCAAGGTGACGCAATCGTTAGCACACTGGACCCTCAAGTGGCAGGACCACGGTTAAGGTTCTTTTTGATTCCCTAAATCGATCAAGGCAAATACAGGGATGGTTCCCTTGAAAGGATACGACCGATTTCCTTGACCATCCTTGAAACATTTTGAGATAGCGCTTTGTCTCTAATGACCTCTATATCGACAGGACGTTAAACTCTAATCTTCCTTCCTTCAACGTCGTAGCAAGCACTTCATGGTAGAGTTTGAGAGATGCATAGCGCAAAATAAGTATATAATAACAAATAAGTAAATAAGTGATTAAATTAGAGAATTATTTTTTCGAAATCCGGTAATTGTCTCCAGTTTGAAATTTGTCTCAACTGTGCCTGTAACCTTCCTCTGTAATTATGCAAAAGGGTGACGCCCTGTGACGTCATTCTGGGACAAGGCGACGCTTCAGACAGCAACACATGCGGAAAAAGGTCACAGCTCTGAAGTTCATCTGAGATGTAAGGTGGATTAATGTTGTTACATTGACAAGAAATTTCAGCAAAACTCTGCCCAACGCCATCGTGGACATGCCACACGATTTGAAGGTATTACCACATTTCACCCCTTACTTTACTGCCTCTGCGATGGAGGTCAGAACCGCAACACCCAGCGTTGAAATCACGTGATTTTTTAATGGGTGGTTGACGAAAACGTTTCAGACACACAACCACTCAGAATCGAATGAAAATCCGTCATGAGGGGACATAAAGGGCTGCAGTGGAATCACACTTGCGCTTGGGATGTTGATTTCCACACATTTCGCGGTCGAAAACGACAATTCGTAGTGCGGTGAGCAACAGGACGACGCTCTTGCAACTTTCGACAGTGATGACACTCCCCAGACGATTCAACACTACTTTGCACACATTGTGGGAAACCCCACTGAACGCGGCCTGATCGCTTTCGAGTGTAGTGCGACGACAACTTTTGCTCTGGTATACAGGGTGGAAACTCTACAGCTCCTTCAGAACCATTCTACGAAACTTGAACGTGATCCGAAGCAGCAAAGGATGTTTGTGCTTTTTCATCCCTTCCGTTTCGCCCCTTTCTGTGGCGTGGTCAGGAAGGGGTCCAACACTGACATGTGCGTGAGTAAAACGGCAATGGGTCCCTCTGAAACCCCACATTTCGGCAACACACTTAGTACTACCCACGCACTTTTGATGAGCACGTCAAAGAACGACTGTGCACAGACTCACACTGAATCCTCACAAAATAATTTCAGACTGTTGCTAGACGTAAGTATTGCAATTGGATGCTCCAGTACGTGCATGATGGTGAAGTTTATTCTGAAACGATCTTTCTTTCTGTCGAAGCATAGCTTTTTCAGTTAAGGTAAGTGACCTTGCAGAACAGTTGCGGATGGACTACCGACAGTCATCAGTTACAGCAAGAGCCACTGCACGATTTGAAAAGAAGAATGGAGTCTGCAGTTAGTAGAACTCGAAACACTGGACCGATCTTTTTGCACCGAACCGTAAGTTTGTTTAGGTATGTTGACAATATATTGCAATCAGTTTTCAGCAAACCACCAGCTAATGAAAATATTTACATTATTTACTGTGGGGCAACGAAAGAGCACACACCGCCAATGTGTCCTCGTATTAGGCTACTGAGAGATGTTTTTGATGAGAGAAGCTAGTCTCGTAATACTGTCAAAGACGCATTGGTGATGTTTGCTAGTACAGAACTGACGCGGAACAACTGTACGGAAATTGGTCAATCGATGAACTGAAGCTTCACAAAGTGGAGGCAGTTCGAGTTCGTGGACTACTTCATGAGCAGACTTTGCAGAAACCCAGTCTGATTTGCTAAATGGTGTAACGATTTTTCGTAAGCTCCTTACAAGGCTCCTAACTTCACCAAGTTTGACTAAAACAGATATGCCACCAGCCAAAGTCCGAGGAAGGGGCCAGTGCGTGTATTGTGCCCGGAGCCGTCCTGTCCAGTTCCACAATTTCTGACACAATACTTGCGTCGTGTGCGAAACACTCTGTACTTCGTTGTTCTATCGGTCTCTGATATGAGTACACTTTGTAATAGCTATTCTCTTTCGATCTGCAATAGAAATCAATAGGACATTAGTTTTCATCTTCTTCTGATAAGATAATAAAGGCTGAAAGTCAACGAAGCATTGTTAGAAGCAAATCGATGATAGTCAAGTAATATCTAGCTGCACTCCACCTACAGGAAGAATGACAGTAAAATCACCAAATCAGAGAAAAGAGAAACAATGATCGTGAACGATATCGGCAGTCCGTCGCGCACGCTTCACACCCGCTACAAGGCGTTGGTGGACATCCGCAAAGTTGTCTTTATTGAAACTACTAAACATTAAAAAAAAATACTAATGGTATGACTTGGAGAGCCTATTCCCTGATATGTCTTGTGCCTACTCTCAAAGCTTCAAAAACTTTCAGAGGAATTCATGATTTCTTACTTACACAGAATTCCTTAAGCAGCTAAGCGCGATAGGACAAGAGGTTACCGTTTCGGGTTCTAGGCGCTTCAGTCCGGGACAGCGCGACCGCGTACGATCAAATAGCGTCACGGGAGACGCTTTCGAGAACACCTGAACCGTGGTCTGCTGGCTAGCACCGTGCAAACCCTCCGGCTATTTTCGAAGCACTCATACCAAACCATTAGCGTGCATCAACGTGCACCATGACTCATTATTCCTGGCGACCCTAACGCTTAGAACATTTATCGGTAGTGGTCATGTGACAATGCTAATTTCTGTGCCCTGTTATTTGACGTCATCAGAGGTATACGTGTGAGACAGCAGCATCTGTATCGAACGTGGATATTCTTCTAGATGGTATGCCTGTTCAGCAGTTGTTGTTGTTATCCAGCAACGAATTTGCGAGTGAATTTCTGGCCCGTATACCCGCTGTCACAGTCCACGACACAGGAACATGACCCGTGTCACCAATACATCGTTGTCAACGGCAGCTGATTCTGTCATTGCTGGTTTTGCTTCGAATCGATGTGTTCACACTACACTCTTTTCCGTTGGTGAGTGAGACACTCAGTAGCTGCTGAACCTTGGAGATGAAATGTCCCACGCGCGTGCTGTCCTCGAAATGGCAGCGACGAAATGCGCTGCCATAGTATCTTGCTCATCCTACACTCGACTGTAATACTGAGGCCGAGTACAACGCCTGACGATGCTGCAGTCACGTTAAACGGCAGTAGGAGAGCTCACTCTACAGCACCGCAGCCGTCTATAATTTAACTGGTTGTTAGTATCTACTACAGAAAATTCACTTTCATCACATCTGTATGAAATGGAAAACTGATTTTGGGTTGTAAATAAATGTATTCCGTTACTGAATCAGTGTACCACCGGACTGGAGAATCAATAACAGGAATATAGGCAGGATGAAAGCACTCTTCGCACACCACTGACAACCCGCATCTCGTGGTCGTGCGGTAGCGTTCTCGCTTCACACGCCTGGGTTCCCAGGATCGATTCCCGGCGGGGTCAGGGATTTTCTCTGCCTCGTGATGGCTGGGTGTTGTGTGATGTCCTTAGGTTAGTTAGGTTTAAGTAGTTCTAAGTTCTGGGGGACTGATGACCTAAGATGTTAAGTCCCATAGTTCTCAGAGCTATTTGAACACCACTGACAGTTTCAAAGACAAGCAGTCTGTCTAATACCATGTAAAGCTGTCTTTTGTTAGAACTTGAAATGATTTTTTTTTCTGTTCTTCCAGAAGCATACTGGAAAGGTATTATTGTTTTTCTGACGCATTAATCTCGAACGCAACTGACACTCTACACATAGTTTAGCTCAGAGATATTTGATGAGGTTCAGGTGGGGAATTTGAGCAACGTAGTCAGATAGAATGACATAACTTTCTTTAACTTCGACAAAATGAGCTTCTCTTTTTGGACATGTATATTATTACGATGATACAGAATAAGAGAAAGTACACGCCTGGTGTAACGAAGTAGGACACGTGGTATTTTTTAAAACATTGATGTATTACCATGGATCAAAGGTAATGATCCGGTCTAAAACCAGGAAAACGGCCCTAGATTGTCATTCTATCTTTATAGTATTTTGCCATCATCATAAAACACTTTGATGACTATCGTTCACCAGATATGGAACAGCTCGACACACGATAATCTTAATGCCACCGCATATACCGTAAGTCATCATTCTAATACCAATTCTGCACTGCTCCACACGCCGCCGATGGTGAAGTTGTTCAAACAGGCACAGCTGAGTGTTGTCTCTGCGCCTGGGCTGCAACGTAAATCTTTAGCAACAGCCTAAAGGGTGTTTGACGATTAATTTGCAGGTTACACTCGAGAGTTGAGAGTTTGAGGAACAAATCAGCTGGTTTCTTTAGGAACTCCATATCAATAATTGGAATTAATGCTTCCCTGAAATTTCAGCATAATCGCTAAAAGCAAGGCTGGGCTCATTGAATCTCCCTAACGGAATGATACACGTGATTCGTTGAGTCTTGGATTTGCAGAAAAGTGCAAGATGTATCATGCTTTAGGATGTGGTCATTGTAGCCATGCGCTGCTAGCATATTCACATCTCCCTGGTGGTACATTATGACACAACACAAATCTGCAACATTAACGGACATCTTGGTCTGTCGTTTTTACTAGTGCTTTGAAATTTAATAACTCAAAAACTTTAATAGACACTGGAATGAAATTTTAACCAGATAATTAGTATTCTGTGACCTCTCTGTGAAAGAAGATGTAAGCTATTGAATTCAAAGTGGAGTGAATATACATTTATCTCTTATGGATTGAACTACGGTGGTGCACTTTACTTCCACACTATTAAAATTAAAAGTGAAAACAAATTTAATTCTTTTAATTATTAATTTCTTGAAACAGTAAAGCAGAAATATTTACCAATATGTCGTTTTGTGTATTCTTTTAAAAAAATGTTTTTTAGTAGCCATTTCCTTTCGCTATAATTTAAGAACACATGACATTCAGTTTAAAGTATTTAATACATTGTTGAATAATGTGGTTCACTGTGTAGGCAGACGCAATATTATTAATCAGGCCAAACTTTGTTTTTGTAGCTTTAACATTCGATGAGATAATGATACGCAAATGTGCAAAAACGTTGCTTACGGTAAACAGAAACTAAAGATTTGCATGTCGTTTTCTTCTGAGTGATAACATGTCAAAACATTCCAACGTCTTTTTATCTTCTTTAATTTTCTTTCTTTTCTTTGTTATTCTGTACTCCTTTCTCAAGTTTTCAGCAACTTTTTCAGCTTCAGCGACGCTTTCCCTGTCCGCTCCTAGCAGCCCACTTTCCATGTTGTCCCTTGTTTTGATGCATAGTCTGCTCATGGTTTATAATCTGCTTGTTACCCCTTCATTAAAACATATGATGGCGTCCATCAAACCAGTCTCCAAAGCTGATATGCCAACAAACACAGTTGTTGGCGAGAGTTTTAAAATGCAACTGTTGAAGCATTCATTCGGATTCTGTGATTTGCCATGTAAACATTTTTCCAGAAGTTTAGAATCTGAAAGATTTCTGTATATTGGCTTTAGGTCTGCCGCAACAGTTTTGGCATGGGGTGCGCATGTGTATGTTTTCGTCCATTTGCTTCATACCTATTATGCTTGCACAATGAAGTGTTTCCTTTTGGGCAGAGACCGTGCTGTGGATGCTCATGAGCGGATATTCTGCGTAAACAGTGTTGCCCAAATTGTTTTTCTCGTCTCATCGACATTTTATCTGTTTCTACTAATGGCTAGACCATAATATTCTATGAAGTTTTTCAGTTTCTGATTTTGTGTGTGTGCCTTGTCCACCAGTTGCTTAGCAATCAGAACATTTTTTTTCCTATCATCTACTTGTAGAATTTCTTAAGTCTTGCCCCCATTCTCATCTGCTCATGTCCATACATTTCATTGTTTTAATTTCAGTTTCACCATATGGTTTAATAGCCACAACGCTTTTGAAGCCTTTAGAGTCACTATCGCCAAGGTAATGAGTGTATCTCACACCACGTTTAGCTGATTTATTAAAAACCCAGACTACCCCCTTGCTTTCCATCCCACCACTGAAACCTTCAAAGTTTTTTTTGTTACATTTGTGTTCATTTACCTTATTGGCACAGTTTAATGATACAACTCTTTGACAGTATCTACAAAGGTAACTGTGGCAGTTCTATTGAGCTATGTGTGGCCTCCCTTTGCCGATAACAGTCCAAGTACAGCAACAAAATCAGTAGGTTGACAAATATCTACAGTTTCTTTCCTTGCGCTCTGCATAGGTGCTTCACTGACTTCTTATGCAAACGCTTACAACACCTCTCAAATTTGACAGGCGGTGGTGGGAAATCCATTATAACACAGACTATCTGGACTGCTTTTCTTCCCTCACAGCGTCAGCAAGACGTATATTTTTTTCACTATGTTTTGTGCACGTTACAGGAGATGTCATTGTATTTTTCTTTACCTTACACACTTGACATTTCACTACAATTTTTCTGGATAGGCCAGTTCTCTTACTTAGGTCTTCACAACACTTGCGGGATTTTTTACTATTACAATATTTAAATTTAGCAACAGACAAACGCAATTCTGAAAGTTTGCACTTATTAATTAAAATTTAACCGTTATTTTCAATAGCTGTAACACCATCATCTTGTTCATTTTCGGTAAGATATTTCAATTTGCGTCTTGAAGCACTGCCTGGCAAACTTTTAGGCCTAATTTCAGTTCGCTGCGGCTTAACAGTTTCCTCATTTTTACGATTTTCAACAATACACTTGTGTTGATTGTCGTAAAATTTACGACTGCAGGTAAACTTCTTCGTTCCTGGCATTTTATGATGTAATGTAGTTCATATACGCAGTCACAATAACAACTTTACAACACGAACGCACTCGAAAAACATAAGTAAACTCAAGTAATCCAATTGTATCGACACAAAAAGATCGACTACAATAAATCCCTGCTCATAGTAAAGTCGGTATGTTCTTGAAGGATATTATGCAAATGACTGCTATGGAAATAGCGGCACCAAAATTAAATAACGAGACACTGTTTGCAAGGTTTTGTGCTGTAGTGAGACAGCTAGGCATTCACGCGCCGTATCTGTTATAGAAAGGCATTTAAACACGCAAATGATGAGGTACTATACATAAAGTAATTACTTTTAAAGAGTCAGGAAGAATTTATTAAATTAAAAAAAAAATATCATTGCTTAGAGCCCTCATAACGTCCAGGCCCCCTTAATATCATATACATGTGCTTGTGTACCCTCGGATTCACAGCTGAAGAACAGAAAAAGCAAATTGTTTAGGTTTTCTAGAGAATATTGTCGAAATAATGTATGTTTTTAAGGTGTAATCACTCTCATAGCTTTGAAATGACACAATTTCAGCTACTTCACTAGTCTCATACAGGCATGATTTTATGCCTAGGAAGTAGCCCTGTAAGCAGGAGACCCGTATTTGATACCCGACGTTGGCACAAATGTTCACTCCTCGCTTCAGTCTATGTACATAAAATAATATCTGTATGAGCCAGTAAAGTCTCTGAAATTCTGTCATTTCATTTGTATAAATACCTACAACTTGGTTTCTCGTAGGATCCCCCATTTAAGTTCGATGTTTAGGTGCTATACCAGAATATGGAGGGCCTCGGCAATTCTGTTCGTGTGTCAAGGGGAATTTAAAGTAGACTGGTGTTGCAGTGAGAATTTGGATCTAGGAAGGAGGCTTGCCAAGGAAACCCACGCAGTTGTCTGAACCACTGTGTCCTCGTGATAGTTCCGCTTCGAGCGCCGAGAGAGAAGATGTCGTTTATTTCACTTGCCGCAGCGTCTCTTGCATGAAGTTTTCCTCGTTAGTGTTGTTCTGTCTACCAAGTGAGTCGTAGCGCCTCCGCTCCGTCTTTTTGTTTGCTTGCACCGGCGTCGGCTGCTCCGCTATGGCTACCAGGTTTCCCCGTGTAATCCACGAAAAGGTTCTGTGAGCTTCACTTTCAATAAAACAACGGGACAGGTGCAGCACGGGTCTCTAGAAATCCACGATTGGCTTGTCGATACCATTCATGTGAATTCTGATCAGGTCCATAAAACTACCGCTTATTTTACTGTCGCGACTTGGTGCTCAAGTCCCGTTCATGTATCGTGATAATTCCGTTAATATGGTGTCACTCGCAGATGCTGAAATTGACTATACCAATGTTCGAGATTTCAACCTCCCGCCAGAGGTATACGGAAACTTTCTAAAGGACGCATTGACTCCTTGTGGCAACGTGAAAAACGCCCGTCACGAACGTTGGTCTACTCAACACAGATTACAGTGTTATAGGGGAACGTCAAACGCAATATTCCATCACATTTAAAAGTGTGTAGCTACTGCATTCGTGTTATGTATACTGGTCAAGAGGGAACCTGCTTCCTATGTAATGAAAGAAGACACTTTGGTCTACAGTGACAAATAAGCGACGTGGTACTGTCGATTGAGAAGGTGAGGATTTGGCTCCGCGTTCTTCTGCCCCAACCTCTTCCACATCGATTGTGTCCCCTGCTCCTCTCGAAGATACTATACTTCCCGTCCGGGTTTACGACGAGTGACGAAGAAGTTATCTCCAGCATCCCTCCTCCTCGCGAAGGGGCTCCTTCTAAGCTGCCCGTGTCTCCCGTTACGGTCTGCGACGTGGCATTGTCCCCCTACTCCTCCGTCTCCAGCCGCCGACGGTTTCCTGAATTTCCCACCTACAGCAACTCCGGAGGAAAATACAATTAACAAAAGAGTACCAGCTGTTGCATTGGTGGTTCCACAGAATGCTTCCGCCTTAGTGCCTTGACCTGCATTACATGACCCTTGTTCTGAGGGGCAGGAAGCTGTGAGTAAGACCTCTCCTGCATCTCCGTCTGCAGAGGCCGCCACGACATGTAGCCGACTGAAACAGCGTATACAACCTGACCGTGGGGTGGCACGTAAGAAATCTAAGAGAAAAAGTTGCGACGATGGTCTGTTCCTCCGGTGTCTGATTCATCTGTGGTCTCTGCAGTGGACCTTAACGCTGATCTGTTTACCTAATTCTGCTCGATACGTTCTGTGCGTCCCTGAATAGCTGTGGTCAATGACCCAAGCTTACACGTTCCTTTCGTTAAATGTTAATCACGTGGAATCCGAATTGCTATGACCTTCGCTGCGTCAGTTCATTTATGATTCATGTGCGAACATAGTATTCTTACAGGAGGTGTTACGCGTTTCTCCTTACCTAGCTTTCGTATGATTTTTATTGTAGCACCCGAATATTCTACGGAGACCATCTTATTCTTTCGCAAAGACATACCTATTGCTGAGGTGGAAATGTTGGATTCTGGCAGGGGCGTAGGTTGTCAACAGCACCCGACACGTGTGCTTTTTGAAGTGAGTGACTTACATTTTGTCTGGTGAGCTTACCAAGACTATCTTATCTAATATGTGGGTAGGCTTTAAAACCATAATATTACCAGGTAAAAAAACTCTTACGTAAATATTAACAATACATAAATAATTTTTTTGCTATAGCACTTGAAGCAACTAAACTCGTTCTGTTTGAAGATTTCCCCTATCTATTCATTTACAGGCATTGTTTAAAATTTCTTTATCGCTGCGGGAGGAGCACGGTCGTGAATAATGACGTACTGGGTTCCTAGTTATGTGAGTGGCTCGAACACGTAAGAGAACACAGAACTTTCACTTCGACAGCACATCTTCATCAGAGGCAAGGTTATCGTCAGGAGTGCCCCAGGGACGTGTGGTAGGACCACTGTTATCTATATATACATTTATGGTCTGGCGGACAAGGTGAGCGGCAATCTGTGGCTGTTTGCTGATGATGCTGTGGTGTACGTGGAGGCGTCGTAGTTGAGTGACTGTAGGAGCGTACAAGATGACTTAGGCAAAATTTCTAGGTGGTTTGATGAATGACAACCAGCTCTAAATACAGAAAACTGTAAGTTAATGGAGCTGAGTGGGGAAAACATATCAATAATATTTGAATGAAGCATTAGTAGTGTACTGCCTGACACACTCACATTGCTTAAATATCTAGGCGTAACTTCGCAAAGCGTTATGAAATAGAACGAGTTTTAAGGATTGTAGCAGGGAAAGCGAATGGTGAGCTTCGGCTTATTGGAAGAGTTTTAGGAAAATGTGATTCGTCTGTAAAGGAGACTGCATATAGCACACTAGTGCGACCCACTCCTGAGTACTGTTAAAGTTTTTGCGATCGGCGCCAGGTCGGATTGAAGGAGGACATCGAGGCAGTTCAGGGACGGGGTACTAGATTTGTTACCGGTAGGTAACTCAAATAGGAATTCCTAGAGGGAAGGAGAATTTTCTTCCGAGGAAAGCTATAGAGAAAATTTAGATAACCGGAATTCGAAGTTGACTGCGGAACGCTTCTAATGTCGTCAACGTACATTTCGCCCAAGGACCACGAGGATAAGAGAAATTAGGGCTCATACTACCCTCTGCCACGCACTGTACATCGGCATTCGGAATATGTACGTAGATGTAGACGTAGATAATGTGTCGAACGAAATTTGCGGTGTGAGGATATAACTTTTTTTTTTAGATGTAAGTAATGTTACTTACTCTTGAGACGCTCCGCTTTCTGCTGGGTGTCTCCAATCTGTTTTATGTGATAGACTCATCGTGGGGCACATGCTTCACATATTGCGATAAAGCAGCTGCGTGCGGCCACGAGTGTAGTGATTAATGGACATAGCTTAAACAGAAGCGTCGTTCTTCAGCTTGTCACTGCGAACACATTTACCACAACGTAATCAGCGTACTCTTCTTAATTACTTACGTGATACAGATCATCACGTGTTCTCTCAAATATGACGTAATTTGAAATGTTGTCAGTTATTAATATTGAAATATTGGAAAATAGAGCTAGAAAAATAATTACTCTTCATATAGTAACAATACTTTCGGGAGAACAGAAGCCGTAATATAGAGGAATAATTTGGATATAATGTTTTGTTGACGACAATGTCGTTAGAGGTGGACAAGGACAGGAAGGTCTCCTTTTCGAAAGAACCGTCTTGAAATTTGTCTCAAGTGCTTCAGCGAAACCACGGAGTACCTGAATTCCGATGTTTGGACACGTATTTTTATCTCCGCTCCTCCCGAATATGGGACCAGGTTGTTAACTGCTACACCTTGTCACTCCGCAGTGCGCATTAAATGTAGCATTGTACTTTCTTATTTTACTGAACAGGTATGGAAGATACAATCCAGTGCCAGCGATTCCTCATATCTGTAGCGACATTAATTCGCGGGTAACTCGACACCAGTCCGTCGGGAACGTAACGATCGGCCAACGCGGGAAACACCACGATCTCCGGGAGTCAGTACATCGCTAACTGCCGCAGTGGGAGGCGGCAGGAGTGTGCGTGGTTCTCGGCCGGGCGTCACGCTAAATATTCAGCGGGACGTTGATAGTTCAGGCGACAGTAGTTATTTACTTGCTGTTCTACAAACAAGAACGAGTCTTATCTTCAGGCGTAGTTTAATGTTCATGAAGTACCCTCAAGTGCTGACCCCGACAAAAGTGTCATTGAACAGATACAAAAATAACAAGTACGAACGAAATGACTGCAGTAACAATTACTGCACAAGCCGCAATTGATACAACAGCAGCAGCAGTGCGATCAGCACCGGCAGCACGTGGAAATGATGGCCGCGCTACAACACCAACAACAGCAGCTACGAAAACGACCCGAAGGGGAGGGATTACCTACGGTGCAACTTCAAGGGTTGCCGCAGTCGTGCAACCAGGAAAGCGAATGTGCAGACACTTTGAACATCGCCTGCCCGTCGCATGCCAGCCGCCGACACCAGTGGTACACGGGACCCGAGCGTGACCCTGCTGCAGCTTCAAGTCCGACGAGTCTTGTTACATGCCACCACAACCTCAGACTGTGTCGTGGGCTTTCCGACTGTGGGTTTCGTGTCCCGTGACATTAACGTGGTGTTTCGGACCACGGTCTTGGGTTTTCCGACCGTCAAACGAAGCCACAGCAATGGGAATGGTTTTGCCGACCGTTTTGTGATAAGAACATCCGTTTAAATTTTATCCAGGTTTAGACTAGGTATGCACATAGTACACGACCATATTTAAATAAATTTTTAAATTTTTGACTATTTTAAATTTTTACCTTTATTCTTTCTACAACTTTACTACAGCAAATGTTTGAACTCCTTATCTATTTTACGAGTTTTAATTTCTCACTGAATTGTTTGGAAGAAAGCCAGAGATTTTAAATATCGTCTTAACTTAACGTTATGTATTCTTATAACGTCTTTTAATATTTTGTGAAGATCTATGCATCTTTTCCTTGTTTTTTGAAGAGGAAGGCCAGTGGAACCTTTCTTAACTCCAAATACAGCGTTCACTGTTTCTTTTTTCAGTTTATTTATCAGAAAGTATACGTTCGGATACTTTTGATTTATTGAAAAGTTTCATTTCCTGTACCATCCTTCGACAGCATTTGTGGCCCTGCCCCGCTGGTTAAAAACATTCCACATTTGAATTGGTATACTAGGACTTCCGTCCGTTGATTGATCATATAGACTGCAAATTTGTTGACTTTTATCCACTGGGTATTTCTTCCAGTATTACCATCCACGCTCCATCAGTACAGCTTGGTGGAAGATACACCACAACAACACACATACGGCAAAACAGTCGGATTACTTTGCTATCCTTTTATATCCCCGCTAGTCAAATTTCTTGTAATTTCTTGTGCAGACTTTGGTTGAAGTGAAAATTGCAACCGGAAAGAGATGTTTCGGGGAACACTGTTTTCATAGTTTTCCTACCTTTAATTTTAGCTATTTCGAAATACAGCATTGCAATTTTCGGTGACAACCACGTCATCTTAGTTTTCAATTCAGAAAAAAGTCTTTCATATTTTTGTCTAGCGGCAAAGCTAACGAAACAGAAAATACCTTCGTCTGGGATTTTGATGTCAATGTGTATGGTACCCAGCAGTTTCTAACAGCTGTGAAATATCCCTTCCACAAGAACAGTTCCATTTTCGCGCACGATTTTCTCCGCTCCATCACAACCGAGAGATTGTTTTGTTAGGAACAGACCCACTATCAGTTTTCTGTAAACTATTACCTTAAGTTAACTTCAAAATGTCTTCTTTCTGTTGAATCTTCCAACTAGCGTCAGCGTTCTGGGTCTTCCTAATAGTTTCCCTCTTCGCTTTATAAAATTCAGTCTTGAGTTTTCATAACCTGCCATATTTGTGACGAAATTCAAACCTCTATCTTTCAAATCTTGGAATTCTCATCTAAAAATTTTGTAAACAAGCATTCTTTTAGTGGAGTTATGCATTCGTTTCTTAATCCGCACATTTGCTTCTCAGGTGGACAAGAATGTTGCTGCTCAGCCATGATTTTGCAATTTGCAATTTTTAAACAAATATTTTGTATACTCATCACATTTTCCCTGCACCTGGTAGCAATGACTATCCTTGAGAAGACACAGCTTCCCTTTCGTTGTTATAATTATTTAAAGTACTCGCAGTGTATAGAACTGAAGCAGCTTAGAACTGCGAAACTATACGGAAACGACGGATGTGGGCGAGGAGCACTGCATGGCTGACAGTGACAACACAGTTGGTCTTCGTGAACTAAAAAATCAGCAGCGGGAGAGGTTCCCCTTGCAAAACGCACGGTGTGTAACTGGTTGGCCGGAAGTCCCACAGCACCTGCCTCACATACAGAAGGGTCGGGAACACCTCGGTCTGAAAGCCACGCCGGCCGCTGTGGCCGAGTGGTTCCAGGCGCTTCAGTCCGGAACCGCGCTGCTACTACAGTCGCAGGTTCGAATCCTGCTTCGGGCATGGATGTGTGTGATGTCCTTAGGTTAGTTAGGTTTAATTACTTCTAAGTCTAGGGGACTGATGACCTCAGATGTTAAGTCCCATAGTGCTCAGAGCCATTTGAACCATTTTCTGAAAGCCCGCGTGGTCTCGAAGACTGTCCCAGAAGTGGAAGTGAATCGCGAGCACCAGCCCTCTGGGCGGATTGTTCGTCACTGTAGTTCGCACACATAGAAAGCCATTTCGTCACCGCCGGGATAATGCAAGATGCGGACAGGGTAACTGACGTAGCCGCTCCACAGGTGTTTTAATGCAACGCCCGCCTGAGATGGGACTGATGACAACACCACTTCTCGACGAGTAGACAGGCAGGTAGCAAGCACTCGGCGTATATAACTGAGAACCCGCACTCCATCACACGGACTACGAGACATGTGCTCCTCTCCCTCTAGAGACCGGAACGAGTGTTTCTACGACCGTCGTTTTGGTGGCAGAGCACATAGGTGCAGATTGCCGTGTTCATGGGAGAGAAAAGTGAGTGGCTTCCCACGCCGAGCGGGCAAGTCTACCAGCACCACCAGCCTCACGCAAAACATTCTTCTTGCTCCTCCGATCGGCTACGGCCGAATAACGATGTTTCATTTCGCCTCATCCCACATTGTCGGCACGAGCTACAGTAGGAAATAAACCGATACTGGTTACCTTTGGGGTTCTTCTAAAAGAAGGTCAAGGAGAAGCAGCGCTCATGACCACCATATTACACAGAAATTTCAGCGGTCTATGAAGCCGTTAGATATTTCTGATTCGCGGTGGAAGCACATGCGTTCGCTATGCATACACAGACCATCGGCTACTGAGTTTCACGTTTTCACAGTCACTAAATAACTGTCCCCCGCTGCAAATCAACCAGCTAAATTTTATTTCACAATTTTCAACAAACGATAGGCATGTAAGGAGGTCGAAAACCGTCATCGCTGACGCTTTATCTAGAGCGGAAACTGCTTCCGCATTGTGGATTTCGCTAAACTATCGGCAGCGCAAAATAACAACGAGTAGTTGAAGGATATTCTGTAAGGTAAAATGGCCCTGCACTTGCGTCGTGTGCTGCTGCCAGGCACTGAGGAGCTGATACACTGCGATTAGTCAACAGACGGACAGCGGTCGTATGTGCATGCCCCCACACGGCTAAGGGTTCTCGACTCTCTTCATGGACTCAGCCATCCGGGTATCCGCGCTACGTGGGCACTAGTGTCTCTGCGTTATGTTAACAGAAATGCAGAAGGATTGTAGTACGTGGACTCAGACCTGCTTTCACTGCAGAAGTGCAAAGTAACATGGCACATACGAGCTCTACTCGGAAGCTTTGACATTACATAGGTACAATATCAACACGTTCACCTGGTCTTGGTAGTACCACTTCTGGTGTCCCGGTACTGCCTCTCTTAGACCGGCAGATAGATCAGATGGCCGCAGGTATTCCCACTAGGACCACAAACTGCCGGGAGTGTGGCGCGCTTGTGTACCTGCTGTTGGGTTTCACGTCTTGGACGTCCACAGCAAATGACCCCCGAGCAGGGTCGGGAGTGAGAGGCACATATATTTCGGTCAGTGACCCAACTCTACGGGATACACATAACAAGGTCTTTGCCTCATCAAACATCCAAAAACGACATTGTGGAGTGCCAACAACGTTTCTTGAAGGCCGCTATTACGTGCCATGCGACGTACTCGTGAATTGTCACTCTCCCAGTAGTAGTGTTGGCATTGTGTAATGCATTAAAATAAGACCAGAAGGCTTGGCCAGGGGAGCAGTAGTATGGTGAACCTCTGCGTCTACTAGTAAAGTTTTTCAAACCACATCCCCGCCCTCCGAGCTCTACTCAGGATTTCGTTGTGAAACTCTGGATGAAAATGGACGCTATGCGACCGAGTGAAACTACGAAGAAAGAAAAACAAATAATTTCGTATTGAAAGATCTGGCACCGACGAGGCAGATTTTCCACCAACGTATGCCATTGCAGAGATCGCTGGAGCCGACCTACCAAGGTACATAAACAAGATATGGGGCCCAGTGGTTGGCTCCGCATTAAAGGGGTGGACACAGTAGCGGCCATCGACTGGTGTAAGCCAGCCTACGTAAGTGCAGAAGACAATAAAATGTAGGTCTCCACCAGATGCAGAACACCTACCACGTCTCAACCGCCGGCACTGCAACATCATCCAGAGCAGTGCCGCCCGCCTAGAATCCTACTAGCCGCCTCCCACCTACGTGTGTCAGTCACTTTGCAACACCAGTCGATCCACCAGCACCCAACCGCAATGGAAACTCGTTAAGGGAGAAGAGTGCAGTTCTGTTTTGAACCAGCAGACATTTCACAGCTGAAGTTAGTTAAAAATATTTTGTTTCTTTTTCTTGTAGGCCTGTGGTACAGTAACCTCAGCTTTCAAGTCACTCCCCACTTATCCGTTGGCAACGTCGCGAACGACCAACGCCGGGAAGACTGCGCTGTTAAGCAGCAGATCGCTGTTTACCAAGGCGCGAGGATCAGAGAGTGTGCGGTTGTCGCACTTGCGTTTTGTAAGAAAAGATGATAGTACAAGTCATCATCATCATCAGGTCGCAGCTCCAGTTTGCTGGGTGCTAGTGACGAGCCTCTTCCAATTTTTTGTCCTTGTACAGCTCTTCCTGATGAAGCCTATTCTAAAGAAGCCCGCTATAGTCGATGCCATTCTTAACCATGCAGACCCATATGGTGTTTGGCCGTCCAACATGCCTTTTCCCATTCACAGTAATTTCAACACTGATCGTTTTACTCCTTGTCTTATCATTTTTAGTTCGCCTCAGTGTAGATGAAATAGATTTCATTTCAGCTACTTGGATTTAGTTATTCTCTCTCTCCCTCTCTCTCTCTCTCTCTCTCTCTCTCTCTGTGTGTGTCTGTGTGTGTGTGTGTGTGTGTGTGTGTGTGTGTCAGAGTACAGATCCCCAGTGAGTAGGTCACAATGTCAATATAATAAGTACTAAGGATGGTTAGTTTTGCCTTGTGTGGTAACTGTTTATCCCAGAGATGGCACCTCACATTATTATAAAACTGGCCAGATTAAAGTGTGCTGCTTAGAACTTCACTTCGAGTTCAATTTTTACAGTTTGTCATAATGCAGAGGTTTGGAAAATGTTGTTCTCCAGCGATCTTCCATCAAGCTGTAGCTCGGGCTGTCCTTGTCCCTGTTTCCTGCTCGAACACGGTTGACACATATTGTGTACAGAATCTTCACTTTCTCAGTCTGTTCTTAAGGCTCATTTGTTTTCTCTACGCATTCACAGATTTTGGATACTGGTACACTGTTCAAATGGTTCAAATGGCTCGGAGCACTATGGGACTTAACAGCTATGGTCATCAGTCTCCTAGAACTTAGAACTACTTAAACCTAACTAACCTAAGGACATCACACAACACCTAGTCATCACGAGGCAGAGAAAATCCCTGACCCCGCCGGGAATCGAACCCGGGAACCCGAGCGTGGGAAGCGAGAACGCTACCGCTCGACCACGAGATGCGGGCCTGGTACGCTGTCATCTCTAAGAATGAGTCGAATATAAGTGACATTTTTATTCTAGGATAATAACTACACTGAAGTCACTGCGACTCATGATGGTCCCATGGACACTACAAACGGTGAGACATGGTTTCCAACAGAGTTTGTGATCAATGCGGATGGCGATTTATGCCCTGTAGTAAGTTTCCATGCTGGACAAAAGTGTGGTAAGCTGTTCCTGTAGCCGGCCGGTGTGACCGAGCGGTTCTAGGCGCTACAGTCTGGAACCGCGCGACCGCTACGGTCGCAGGTTCGAATCCTGCCTCGGGCATGGATGGGTATGATGTCTTTAGGTTAGTTAGGTTTAAGTAGTTCAAGGGACTGATGACCTCAGCAGTTAAGTCCCATAGTGCTCAGAGCCATTTGAACAAGTTCCTGTAGTTGGGCGTTCCGTTCCTCCACCAGCGATGATGACAACTGCTGGATAGTCGTCGTTGCATGTGGACATGCTGCAGTGCGTCTCCCCATCGCATGAGATTTAAGTTGGTGCAACGGGCAGGCCAGTCCATTCGCCGTATATCTTCTCGTTTCAAGAGCTATTCTACCTGCCCTTTTCAATGCGTTCACGCATTGTCATTCGTAAGAATGAAATCAGGGCCAAATGCACCCCTGCAAAATACACACGTGGGGAAGGAGTACAGTGTCACAATAACGTTGATTGGTGAGTGTACCGTGTTCAAAGTTTTGGAGCTCTGTACACCCATACAACATTATGCCTCACAACATCTTAATATCTGGACCATCCAAAACGATCATGCTCGACAATTGTGGATGTGTCCTCACATGGCGAGAGGAGGGAACACATAAAGCACCCAGGAATACTGTCGAACATGATGGTTATTTCCGTCTGGATACATAGTGAGTGAGGTGGTTGAGCGACTGAGACGATGAAGACACATTCGGGAGGATCGTTGTTCAAATCTGTGTTTAGCCATTCAGATTAAGGTCAAAATTCTCTCCCTAGAATGAGGGAATTGCCCACTGAAATGGACATGGCTGATGCGCATTGCCATTTTTGTCCAGTACAAGGTTTTGCGTCACCGTGATGCTCCCGTCGTCGGTTGGGCGATATAACCTAAGTTTTCTTCCATCCACCCAACTACTTCCTAGTAAACTATCCTATTAGTAAGTATTCCACTGCAAATCAGCATTTGTGTTACACAGTTGTAAATTTCTCCCATTACTTCTCACTACTCAGTTTAAATATTCTATTTCTAAGCGACTGTTTTGTTATACAGCTTGTTCGGAAATTCCCGTTAGAAACTTTTAAGACTTGCAGAGCGAAGTAACTGCATAATTTTTTGAGTAGGAACCCATGTCCAGAAACAACAGTTTCAATTCAGGTATTTGAATCATCCTCTTCTGCTTGAGGAATTGTGCTAGGCGTGACGCAGTAACATTATTAGCTAACAATTCAAAATGAAGCTTCACGAAACATCCATTTATCACTTAAGCATATTTTTTTGTATTAACATTTAAACATGACGAGTTTACATTATTCCGAAAGTCCGCCCACGTTATCTGAGTGGTCAGCGCGACAGAATCTCAATCCTAAGGGCCCGGATTCATAAGTGTTATCCTTTGGATACCAGTTTGCTCACCAAATAACGGCTGATGGTTGATACATTCGTTGGTATTTCTGTCAAGTTGATTTCACGTCTAGTGTATATTCCACTACGGTCTAGTTTTCAAGGCCCAACGTAAAAGGCCTCCCATTTTTGCTTTGCAACACTAGATTTAGTTAGAAAATAGTTGAAATACAACATGATTTTAAAATGGATAGAAAACAATCACAATTCAAAATATTTAAAAAATCAACTAGTAATAAGTAAAAAGACTTTAAAATAACTTTTATTTCTCAATTATTCTGCGTAACTAACTAGATCTTGCAATCAATGCTTTCTTCCAAATTCCTTATGCCACATGTGCAAATGTAGTGTATCAAGACTCAGAAAACGCTTAACTGAAATAATAAACAGCGTAAGAAACTACTAACGAACTCAGTCTGACAGCCACTCGAAAAATAAAGAAGACCAAAGGAAATAATTACCTGAACAATAAAATAAAAGCACAGAACGGATTGTCTTATCGGAACAAGTAAAATGCAAACTGTTCTTGTAAACGAAAATTGTTACTTTTTAAACAAAAATTTATAAAAATTTTAAAAAAATGGTCTGATTCTCTGCTGGGACTGAGATTTTCCCCCCTCAGAGACTGGGTGTTGTGTTATCATAATCATCATCATTTCATCCCCATCGACGCGCAAGTCGCCGAACTGGCGTCAAATCGAAAGACTTCCACATGACGGGAGGCCCTAGTCACACGACATTTACATTATTCCGAAACAAAAAAGAACCCAGCATAGTGCATGCACAGAACAGTAATGATGCATTACAACAGCGGATCGATGTGCTGACCATCAACGTTGTTCAGACATTGTGCCTACCGAACTTGTTGGAGTACACACTCTCCGTCCCAGCTGGTGTTTCTTCAATTTCTACTGCAACGACCAGATCTTCCTCTGTCTCGCAGCAAGGCAGACGTTATGAGACATCAGGTGATCGACTGACGTAGTGCAAGTTACCCTGTTATCGTTTTGCATACCAGGACAGCCAATTGTGACAGGGAACCCCTTGAGTGCGAGGTCGCAGAAGGCCAAAGATGTTTACGGCATTCGATGACCCACATATTGTCTGCTATGCAACCACAATATTGGTCCCATAGTACCTTACCACAAATTTCCCGGCTGGTCCCGGTGGAGGTTCGAGTCCTCCCTCCGGCATGGATGTGGGTGTTTGTCCTTAGGATAATTTAGCTTAAGTAGTGTGTAAGGTTAGGGACTGATGACCTAAGCAGTTAAGTCCCATCGGCTTTGACACACACACACAAATTTCCAAAAATTTCCAGAGCGCTCATTGCGGTTGACCCCTCATCAATGGTAGAGTGGTAGGTCGCCTCGGGGAGTGGGAGGCTGCAAAAGAATTCACAGAGGCCGAACGTAGATCTTCCCTGGTTAGTCTGACAAGCAGGTTCCTGGTGCTGTCTGTGGCTGGTAAGTCCCTCAGCCAGATACAGTCGCTTGTCGCTACTCAGCCCTCAAGATCACAGAGTGTGTGATTACTGGTAGCTGGGAGTCCCAATGTTAGGCGCGTTATGGGACCTTTTAGGGAAATGGCTGCCAAGGAGGAGAAGAAAGCCAGTGTGCGCTGTGTGCATACCGGGTGGAGTCATTACAGATGTAGAATGGGTCTTCCCCGATGCCATGCAGAGCACAGGGTGCAGCCAACTGCACGCAGTGGCTCATGTTGATACTAATGATGTGAGCCGCTTTGCATCGGAATAAATTATCTCTCCTTTCGAGATGCTATCAGAAGTGGTAAGGCTGCCAGTCTTGCTTGGGAGATGAAAGTGGAGCTCACCATTTGCAGCATAGTCGACAGGACTGATTGTGGATCTCTGGTACAGAGCCGAGTGGAGGGTCTGAATCAGAGGCTCCGACGGTTCTGCGACCGTGCAGGCTGCACATTCCTCGACTTGCGCCATGGGGTGGCTGAGTTTCGGGTTCCGCTGAGTGCGTGAGGAGGCCACTACACGCAGGAGGCAGTTACTCGGGTAGCGGCTGCTGTGTGGCGTAGACTGGGCGGTATTTTAGGTTAGAGGGTCTCGATACAATTGCTGAGAGGTTCAAAGAAAACCTGAGTCTAATTGCAAACACGTACCTGATTCATATAATTATAGTTGGTGGTGACTTTAGTTTACCCTCGATATGTTGGCAAAAATACATATTGAAATCTGGATGTACGCATTAAACATCATCCAAATTCTGCTGAACGCATTTTCCGAAAATTATTTCGAGGAATTATTTCATGAGCCCTCTCGTATAGTAAACAGTTGTGAAAGTCCGCCTGCTTAGCTGGTTGGTAACGTGCTTTCCTCCCGTGCAGCGGGCCCGGGTTCGATTCCCGGCTGGATTGGAGATTTTCTCCGCTCGTAGACTGGGTGTTGTGTTGTCCTCCTCATCATTTGATCCTCATCACTGGCACGCACTTCGCCCAATGTGGCCTCAACTGCAATAAGACTTGCTCGTGGCGGCCGAATTCCCCAGATGGAGCCTCCCGACCAAAAATGACATACGTTCATTTCCATTTCCTTTCAGTTCCAGTTGTGAAAATACACTTGACCTCTTAGCAACATATAATCCTGACGTAATAACGAGCATCAAAACGGATACATGGATTAGTGAACGCAGGATTGTCGTAGCTGAACTGAATATCGTAACTCCCAAGTCTACCAAAATAAACGGAAAACATATCTATTAAAAAATCAATCACAAATTCCCCTGAAGCCTTCGTGAGAGACAATCTCCATCCCTTTCTAAACTAACAAAGTAAGTGTAGACCAGATGGGGTTTCAATTCAGAGAAATAGTATCGACAGCAATTGAGTGGGACTGATCCTCCGTGGTACATAAAACAAGTGAGAACACTGTTGCAACAAGCATGCCAAATTTAAAGGAACGTAAAACACTCAACACTGGCGATCTGTTACGGGAGCTCGAAATTCAGCACGAACTTCAATGCGAGACGCTTATAATAGTTTTCACAACGAAACTTTGTCTCGAAACCTGGCAGCAAATCCAAATAGATTCCGGCCGTATGGTTCAAATTGGTTCAAATGGCTCTGAGCACTATGGGACTTAACATCTATGGTCATCAGTCCCCTAGAACTTAGAAGTACTTAAACCTAACGAACCTAAGGACATCACACAACACCCAGCCATCACGAGGCAGAGAAAATCCCTGACCCCGCCGGGAATCGAACCCGGGAACCCGTGCGTGGGAAGCGAGAACGCTACCGCACGACCACGAGATGCGGGTCCGGCCGTATGTAAAGTATCCTAGCGGCAAGATACAATCAATGCCTTAACTGCGGTGCAGCAGTGGAAGTACTATCGACGACAATGCTGCTAAAGCAGAGTTACTAAACACGTCTTTTCGAAATTCCTTCACCTAAGAAGACAAAGTAAATATTCCAGAATTCGAGCCAAGAATAGCTACCAGCATGAGGAACTTAGTAGATATCCTCGGAGTATTGAAGCAACTTAAATCACTTAATAAAAGCAAGTCTTCCGGTCCAGATTGTATACCAGTTAGGTTCCTTTCAGAGTATGCTGATGCAATAGCTCCATACTTAACAATCGTATACAACAGCTAGCTCGACGGAAGATCCGTACCCGAAGATTAGAAAACTACACAGGTCACACCAATGTTCAAAAAAGGAAGTAGGAGTAATCCACTAAATTACAGGCCCATGTCATTAAGTCGATATGCAGCAGTATTTTGGAACATTTTCTATATTAGAACATTGTAACTCCGAAGAGAACGGTCTGTTCACACATAGTCAATATTGATTTAGAAAACATTGTTCTTGTGAAACACAGATAACTCTTTACTCACAGGAAGCGCTGGGTGCTATCGACAAAGGATTTGGAATTGATTCCGTATTCCTAGATTTTCAGAAGGCTTTTGGCACCGTACCGCACGACCAGATTGTCATCGAAATGCATGCGGCTGAATTCGTGAGTTCCTGACAGAGAGATCACAGTTCGTATTAGTTGATGGAAAGTCATCGAGTTAAACAGAAGTGATTTCTGGCGTTTCCCAAGGTAGTGTTATTCACATTCTGTTGTTCCTTACCTATATAAACGATTTAGGAGACAAACTGAGCATCTGTCTTAGGTCGTTTGCAGATGATGCTTTCGTTTATCGTCTAGTAAGGTCATCAGAAGATCAAAACCAACTGTAAAACGATTTAGATAAGAGATCTGTATGGTGTGAGAATTGGATTCACCCTACACAGTGAAACGTACGATATTTCCCGCATGAATACTAAAAAAAATCTCTTAAACCTCGGTTACAAGATAAATAAGGTTCTAAATTCGTATAAATACCTAGGAATCACAATTACGAACAACCTAAATTGGAAAGAACACTTAGAAAACTTTGTGGAGAAGACGAACCAAAGACTGAGTTTTATTTTCACAACACTTAGAAGATGCAACAGACCTACTAAAGAGACTACCTATACTACGCTTGCCATCCTCATTTTGAAAACTACGGCACAGTATGGGATCCTTACGAGATAGGATTAACGGAAAACATCGAGAAAGTTCAAAGAAGAGCAGAACGTTTCGTATTATCGAGGAATAGGCGAGTGTCACGGACATGATACGGGATTTGGGGTGGACATAATTAAAACAAAGGCGTTTCTCGTTGCGGCGGAATCTTCTAACGAAATTTACATTGCCTACTTTCTCCTGCGAATGCGAAAATATTTTATTGACGCCGACCTACATGGGGAGAAACAATCATCATAATAAAATAAGGAAAATCAGAGCTCTCACGGAAAGATACAGAAGTTCGTTTTTTCCGAGCACTGTTAGAGAATGGAGTAACAGAATTATTGAGAAGGTGGTTCGATGAATCCTGTATCAGGCACAAAAGAGTGACTTGCATAGTAGCTATGCAGATGTAGGTGTAGATGAATCTGTGGTGTCGTATTCGCTCGACTGTGTGGACAGTGTACGTGAGGGGTACAGTGATGACGATATGTGCTTAACAAGTGAAAGTGATGGTGAAATAGACGCCGAGACATATAGTTCATCATCCATGTCGGACAGAGGACCAGAAATCCCGTCTCAATGAAACGTAGTAAAGGACACATTTCGCCCAGGGAGCGATTACTAAAAATAATTACTTGGAAGATCATCCTTAGCATAGTAAAAAAAAAAAAAGAAACGAACAATTATGAACAGAATTCGAATAAGTCTGCGACAATATGACCGTGTAGTGCGTACGGAGAACTACGGATATTGAATGGAGGATAAGGTGCACTTATTACAAAAACTGGTGTTTACGCGTTTCAAGGATGCTCCATACAATATACAGGATGTGCATGATAGCTATCTACTACGATATGCACATCAGATAGCTCGCAAAATAGATTACAATTTTCAAGGGAAGCAGTGGATGGTTGCGTAACTTCAAACAGTGCTACAGAACTGGAAGACGTAGGATAACGAATTTTCAAATAAAGCGTCAACTTGACGATGCACAACAAACTACGGAAGCGGCCCGAAAATGTATAAGTGAGATAAACAAACTGCCCCATCATTCGGCAAGGAATTTGTTTTCAGCTCCGACCAGTCGGGATTTGAAGAAGAAATGCATATGAAAGGAGCGCTGGAAATTAGAGGTACCGAGAGAGTCGTATCACGATCAAACGACTTGAATGCCTTAATGCATCCGTATATAATTATGATGATTATTAATCTGGACGGTAAATTGGCTGGAAATTTATTTATTGTGCTGCGAGAAGTTGGATGTGCCCCACTCCATATGATTCTTTCTCGTGTGTGTGATCTTGCAAGCGCAGTAGGGAATATTTACGTCACATCAAGCAAGAGTGGAAAAATGGGCGTAAGAGAACTACAACTGTGGTATGAGCGCTGCTTTTGATCAATAGCTGGTGAAGATAATTTGCTTTTGGTTGATAGCTGCTCTGGGTATAAAAATCATAGAGCAAACTATTTCTCCTGAAAAGTGTGAGGCATTGCAGTTCATACCACCTATAACCAATGGACAAATGTAGTCTCTGGATGTTTGTTTTTTCGAGCCTATAAACCATATTATCGCTCTAACAGTAACTACGCCTTAAAGGATAATCAGCTTCACGTTAAGCCCCACGACCGACTGTTTACATTCGGCTGATTGCCATCAGATTCCACCAGTTCACATCGGCCCATCGCATCAATATGATTCTATATGCTTCCTTGAAGAGTGTATACCTAGCGGGACGTCCTGCACGTTTTGCAATTGCCAATGAGTTCATCTTCGATCTTAACGATGGGAACCTTTGTGATAACTATGGCATGCCATTTTTCATTCATTGTTCTTGGTGCAAGTTAATAGTTTATTGTGAACATATTTTTTAATGTTGACGATGTCTATTTTGTTCAAATGGCTCCGAGCACTATGGGACTTAACATCTGTGGTCATCAGTCCCCTAGAACTTAGAACTAATTAAATCTAACCTAACCTAAGGACATCACACACATCCATGCCCGAGGCACGATTCGAACCTGCGTCCGTAGCAGTCGCGCGGTTCCGGACTGAGCGCCTAGAACCGCTAGACCACCGCGGCCGGCGTCTATTTTGTGAAGTGTAATAGCTACATCCCACACAAGGCTGATCTCTCCTCTTCCCGGACACTCATTTTCTGTCGCTCTCCTGATGCCCGTGGTGAGTCATTAGCAGCTAATATATTTCCTGTCGTAACTGTTAAGACAACACTTCCAAATGAACCTTACTGAAGATTGAACTAGTGACCTCGTACTCAAGAGGTTCCTAGTTGAATTTTTCTCTTTCCCTCAGCAGACGTAGACGCATTACACATCTGAATTGAAACCTTCGTAGAATGGGAACCGTATGTTTCCGGACGTGGGTTCCTATTTAGAGTATTATATACTGTCTTCTCTTTACAAGTCCCAGAAGTTTGGGAATTTCCGAACACCCTTATTTTAGTGTTTGTCGCACTGATTTAGTCGAGAATCTTCGCTATAAAATGATGGTAACTGTTTAAATTTGCAGTTATGTCAATTATTTCAGATTTTCTATCACACAGCTCATTAGCACACGATTTGTCTATACATACCAAACGTGAAACACAGGCAGCATTCGGCGATTCTCATGGTGGCTTCCAGATACTTCTCATCTGCTCACGCCACCTCTATTCTCAAGTTGACTAACTTTTGCTTTATAAACATGGATTTAAGCAAGCATGTGTATTGTATGGCCTGATTGTTGCATGTAGCCCAAGGAGAAAGGAAAGAAGAACAAAGTAATCCTCGCAAGCAATCATCCCTCCTCTCTCTCGTTCCCCTATCTTTCAAGTTGTAAACCTCTAAATCTGTACAAAAATATGAACGCAGTTCTCAAAGAACTATTGTTACTATCTTGGAATAGTAGATTGGACTATATATTCGGTTTGGTTTCTCTCCTTGTATATCTGCATTGTTTTTAACATTCTGTTTCTTGATGTGCGGCATACATGGTTACATTCCTAAGCTATTAAAATGTTTTCTAGACATCACATAATTGTTCGAATAATCTACTTTATAACTGAACTTTGCTTAGAAGTTGTTCATTTATTATTCAAAGTTCAAATTAAAATGTCATACTGGGCCAGCAATCGCCAACATTTGATTTTCTGTTCACAAAAGACGTAAAATGTGTAAGATAAATAGCTACTGAACTGATTTTTCTGGCTCTTGGATAGATATCCCTTAAACTTTACTGCTGAGGTTTTGCTCTCTTTAGCCCCAAATGCTTATAGTGACGCCAGTTGAATTTATGCACAGACTCCGTAATTAATCATTATGCGAAGCTGGTCAGGTTCCTCTACACAGTACCCTTTGGACGAGTAGCTTCAAAATTTTTAGCTATCGTCACTTTAGCCTATGTGTCGCATATACGTGAAATATAATTTTAGAATCTTTTAGTGAAGTTCATTTTTGGATATCTGTTACTGAGACACAGGACTCACATTGTGGAGGAGTTTGGTTTCGAAATCCCGCCCATCCTCCGGATTTCGGTTAATAGACAACTTTCTTAAATCACGTGAGACAAATACTAGGATGGACACTTAAATCAGTCGAAAACAAATATCCTCGTCTCCTCTCTGCAGTTTTATAGTACTACCAGGATGACTGAGTCGTCATCTGTTCTGGGGACCACAGCCTCGAACGACGTTCTTACATCCAGCATCGCAGCATAGTGATTCCTCCCAAACCAACGAAGCTGCAGATGCTGTTCGTGCAGTTACCACCGCACGCCCCATGAACTGGATTCAGAATAGGTTTTGATGATGGCTATGACGCAGGATACGAAACACTTGCTTCGAAGCGAACAACTCACGTACATCCCGACTAATTCATTTAACAACATGTATAACGTACAGTCTCAAAATATGAGTTGCTGTCATTAGCGAACAGAGAAATACGTACATGTGGAGAATGAGCCGTAGTATTCTCTAGGAAGCTCATCAGCAAAACACAGTTTTTATGGGGAACCAATCGATTTTATGAAAGAATGAATGAGTTGGAACGATAGCCTATTTGCCGTTGACTGAAGGTATCATGACCAATGGCCAATTTACCACGCGAAGTGAAGGAATTATCCCTTTAAACAGCAGCACAATACATAGAATAATTAATTAATAATCGCAAAAATAGCTGACATGTTTCGTGATCTTCAGTACATTCCTCCATTCGCTAGAAGTGTGTCATATACCGAGTACGTAAGACACGCCTCCGTTTATATCGCAAGTGAAACAAGGCGGGTAATTTGTTTTAGGGAACGGCTGTGTTTGCAATCATAAAAAGGCCAAGCAAAGCAGCTTAAGATGCCATGGAAGTTACGCTACTACAGGGCAACTCCTTAATCGTACAATATTCCCCAGAACCATCTTACTGTCACTTTGTTTTATTCTATTGAAATTCCATGTTGAGACAGGGTTATACTTCTCAACTAACCGCAGTGACCAACTTCTACGAATGGTGCATGATCAAGGACGCCATGCAGTTTGAGGTTACACTCCACCTCTAAAGACATCGACATCAACGAGACTTCAAATTCTAACGTTCTAACTTTCTTTTCTATGCACTTAAGGCGGTACAAATAATTAATTAAGCTTATATTTAAGTACTGTTTCGTTACTAATCAATAGGAAACAATATATCTTAAATTTATATTTTTATTTTTTTTGTTTTATCTACTGCTTCGACACATTTAAAACAGCTATATATACGGGGTGTTACAAAGTTTTGGCATCAAACGTCTATGGGGTAAAGGTCATGTCATGGGTCACAGGTGACCACTTCTGTTTGAGACAAAATGTTCGCTGATGCTTCGCGGCTACAATATGCGTCCTTTTATATTCGCTGGTTGTTCGACGACGAGATTTCACTAAACCAGCAGGGTCTACTAATTAGATGTACTGCGTACTTCTTATCCCAGTAAATTGGTAGAAAAGTCTTAAGAACGAGTGTCTCTGAGTGGAGAGAGATATTGTAGAAGCGCATGTGGAACTTCAGTTTTGTTCAGCCTGGCCCCTTTCATATGGAGCATATGACTAGATTATAGGCAACACGCAAGGCAAATGTAAGCTTCAGCGTGCCGTCTCTCAGGACCATAGCCAACTCAAAAGGTTATCTAGCTTCGCTAGGAAGCGTCAGCATTTTGTCTCTAACAAAAGTTTTGCCCCATGAAGTGATCTATCACCCGTAGACGTCTGAGTCAAAGACTTTTAAACACCGTGTATATCCCTTTCAGATCTGAATTTTTCCTGGAAGAAGTATTTCATTATGTGGTATTACTCTTAGCTAATTTTTAATGATTTTTACCTTTAAGATTTAAACAAAACTATGTACCCGCTTCCAGAGCATACTTTGTACACTTAGCTTCATTTTGTGGACTACAATAACTAATTACTAACTAATCTCTATTGTAATATATAATAAAATGATCATTCAGTAATTACCACGCCAAATTACAATACCAACACGCAATTATACACTGGAATATAGCGAACTAACCACACCCGTGTTTTCTGGGGGTGAGGAGCTGCTGCGATGTGATACACTGACTTGCTGATATTTTCATAGTGATGCCCAACATGCGCATGGTTCAAATGGCTCTAAGCACTATCGGACTTAACATCTTAGGTCATCAGTCCCCTAGACTTAAAACTACTTAAACCTAACTAACCTAAGGACATCACACACAGCCATGCCCGAGGCAGGATTCGAACCTGCGACCTTGGCGGTCGCACGGTTCCAGACTGTAGCACCAAGAACCGCTCGGCCACTCCGGCCGGCACATGCGCATGATGAAAAGGTTGAACACTCACAAATACAAAACTGTAGCTCCGGTTTAAGTTGGAAAAAAATACTTCTTTTGCAGTTAAGACATAGTACAAGTTAATGTACACATTTGTAGCCACAGGGTCTGAAAGAGTATATTCTGGGTATCTCTCCTAAGCATCATCAGGCGCATATTCTCTGGAGTTTCGGCAGATATTTTCAGTTCCGTTTTTGCAAGGTCTAGCTGTAATGAGCCGAAAGAGATAGTACTTATCATGCCATTCATACGATACCCGTTGTCGACGGGATGTGTTGGTTTGTTTCCCACTATAAACAAAGTGATTTTTAAAGCAAAGTTTTCGTATCCATTCGATAGTGCGGTCCTAATTCAGTATGTTCTGAGATCTGTTTTGTTGATATGTATTAACTGTGACACTAGAACATTACGAATAGCTAGTGCTCCAGCAGCGACTCAACAGCCCTGTGTACGGCGGTAGTAGTCAGCGCGGACCACGACAGTGCTGTTAGTGCTGCAGTACTGGTAATTCTTCACGTTTTACTGTCTCTGTTTTTTACATATTGACAAACCGATTATCACAATACAAGTTTTGTTTGGAACAGGAAACAAACTGACGCTCTTCATCTGCAATGGGCGTCACAGGAAAGACGCAATGAGCAGTATTTTCATGGCCTGACTCCAGCTACACAGTGTGGAAACAAAATTTCAAATCTCTACCGAAACACCAGGGCAAATGCGTTTCACAGATCTACGCTGTCATCATCGGATCTTATGGTTTCCATAACACTGAAAATCACATAGTGATGTTGAGTCAAACTGTAATAATAGCTGGCAGGAACATCAGAATGTAGCAAATAAAGTATCACGCAATTAAAACATACAACATAATGTGCTGATGTCCCAGCATACACTAATCACATGAGATCACAATGGCCACGTTGTGGTGTCAGGCGATTAGTGTATGCTGGGATATCAACAGAACATATTTTAAGTTTTGATTGTGTGGTATTTTATTTGTGACATGCTAATGTTACTTGTCAGTTTTTATTACAGTTTGATGCAACATCACTATATGACTTTCAGTAATGTAAAAAAAAATCTATATCTAATAATATTATAAGATTCGACGATTACAGCGTAAATCCATCGATACCGGTAATAGTAATAAAAAGAATTACTAACAATCTTGGCAAACTTTATTCTTCAAGAATAATATTATAATTAATGGTCTAACGCTCTACAAGGAGTTATACTAATCTTTACAAGATTTCAACAATTTTTTTATACTTGATCACACTCTTCCTGATGAGTGCCATGTTATGACTCTAATTCAGGTTTGATTCAAGCACAGTGATATTTCCAATAGCTTCTTCGTTCCATCGATTGCGGTCTTATTTTCAGCTAGCTATTAGTTCGCTCATATCGACTATTTGGAAAGTGGATTTCATGCCTAATTAGAATGTGATGATCGAACAGCATCATCTATAATTATTATAATGCTTCACACAAATCATACTGGTCATGTATTTTGTCATCTGCAGTTTATTGTTGGCTACATCATCAATGTTATACCCTCTATTCTACAGAAAATACTCTTTATATATTTCAGCTATGATTCCATCTCGCTATGGGGGAAATGCATTTTGAGCAACATTAGCGTTTGTGAAGCTCGGGAATAAATGAAATTTGTAAGCCGAACTACAACGCAGTTACATGGAAACATAACTTTTTAAAAATGTGGAGCAACGACTTTTGCTGGTTATCTTATCTCATTACATGTCTTTTTTTACTTCAGAGGCTGTAATAAATGTGTATATGAAAATTCTAAGACCTATTTCCACTTTCTGTTTCCATTTCTTCGACTACAGGAGCACGAATCCCGTTGCTGACTTCGTCGTTCTGAAAGAGACATAAATATTTTCACTTAAGAAGCAGATGCATGAATATTATCATGACTTAATATTTGTTCTACTTTCCCTAATACTCTTTTGAGAAGTGTGTTATCAGAGACAAAACTTCACTTTTGAAATTGTAGCGATTACTTGCCCTATTTATAATCTGGGCTGGCATTTTTACACAAACAGTCCCTCCATCCCGAAGCGTACGAAACATTCAAGAGATCTTCAAAAAACGCGTCCTCAGAATTGAACTCGGCTCATTCTGAATAACAGCCAAGTGCTTTGCCATTTTACCGACGGTATCAATACATACTATATGTGTGTAAACTAAGTTCGCTTTTGCTGCATAGAATTGGGATGGGTAAGCATAATAACATAAGGTGCCATGGCACTGAGACCTTTTCGGCCAATGTGCGAAACATATGGCTGCGATAAAAAGGCATACTGTTTCGTGTTGTAAATATAGCATTGCTCTCTTTCTAGACTCTTTGCTTCATACCGCCACAGCAGTTAGAACAAATTAAATTATCGTCCGAAAAATGCAGTGTACGTTTCTTTCTTTTTTCTTGCTTCAAATTTGATTAATATTTGATCTATTGATGTATTGTCTATTACATGTGGAATGCTAAAGTGCTGATCACTAACATCGCTATTCGATATATCGGAATACGAGTTCCAGTGGGGCTTGCGTTTAACGTTAGAGTGAGCATCAAGACGGCTTTTACACGGATACTATATACGATATTCGAGGCATTTGGCGTGACTGTGCAACATCATTCCTGTCCCCTCTGAAGAGCCGCCCGGGGGCGGTAGCCGAGCTGTCTTGGGCGCCTTGTCACGATCCGCGCGGCTCCCCCCGTCGGAGGTTCGAGTCGTCTCTGGGGCTTGAGTGTGTGTGTTGTTTTTAGCGTAAGTTAGTTTAAGTTAGATTAACTAGCGTGTAAGCTTAGGGACCTCAGCAGTTTGGTCCCATAAGACCTTACCACAAATTTCTAAATTGGGTAGGTTGTTTGGTTGTTTGTGGGAAGAGGCCAAACAGCGAGGTCATCGGTCTCATCGGATTAGGGAAGGAAGTCGGCCGTGCCCTTTCGAAGGAACCATTCCAGCATTTGCCTGGAGCGATTTAGGGAAATCACGGAAAACCTAAATCAGCATGGCCAGACGCGGGATTTAACCGTCGTCCTCCCGAATGCGAGTACAGTGTGCTACCACTGCGCCACGTCGCTCGGTGAAATTGGGCAGAATACGAAATGTAAAATGAGGATCAAGCAATACACGAGAAAGTTTGTGAACATGAATTTTAATTTGCTGCTCTATTACGCCACAAGCATATTTCACATTGCATTTTCGACTAGTCAATGAGTCAAATGCCAAGTAATAATAACATTATCGTTCACAATCATTGTCTCCAAATACCTCGGTTACAAATAACCTTAATTGTGCCGTTTTCGAAGCTGAGCGTGAGTCGGTAATTCAGTTGTTTCACTCTAAAACTACTTATTGTGAGACCTAGGAACTTTCTTCTGACGCACTCTGGCAATACTTCCGTGTGTGATAAATAACAAATTGTCCCACTTAAAACAGACTGGGTGAGTGAGTTCTTGTTTCGAAGGAGGGAAAATAAAATCTCTAATGGGAGATTGACTAGTAAGGCAGTGTCATATTAAAAGCAATCGTTCCCTTCACGAAAGGTTTATTATGTTCTTATGTTATCTGTATTTGAAAGGCTGATAAACGAACAACAGAAACCAAAGAAGAGTACTCACGAGAATGTTACAAGGGATTGATTCGAATGCTGTAACCGTTTGAAATGTCTTGGTGGAAATTCTATTTTCATCGCAAGCCATTTTTTAGAAATGAATGAAAAACTTCTAAAGAAGACGTTCTGCACTGATTCTATCAACTATTACTTAGCTAGCTGTAGGAAAAATAGTTCACAAAGTTCCAACATTTGCACAATGACAATATCGTATTTGATGTAAATATGTGATTTATTTTGCAAATTTATTCTAAGCCACAAACTCCTTCGAACCTTGTTGATCTGCATTTCATACTGAAAATTACTGTAAAGTGTTTGACACGTGGTAAATTCTTTTGTAGTACACATTAAGGTTTCTTCTCGTTCCATTCAAGGATGGACCGTCAGAAAATAGACTGCTTGTGTGTTCCTGTGCGAACTTGTTGCAGTCTAATTTTATCTTCATGCTCTCTTCGGAAAAAAAAAAAAAATATGTTGACGGGATCCAGGTGATGTGCATAGATAGATTCTGTTTTCTTGACCAGTTCTAAGAGTTTTCGAAATAAGTTTTCACGATGTACGAGTATTAAATTTCTTTGTTCAAGCGCCTGACTTCAGAATTTTGAAGCGCTTCTGGGAGCCAAAGACGCTACACAATCAATAGCTCCGTTAACCTAACATGGTATGGATTTCACACACCTAAGTGGGTGCTACAATGCAGCCTGTAAAGCCAATTTTCTCCTTTGTGTAGTGAGTAAGCTATATTGTGTAAAATAAGTTTACATTGTAATATTAAGTAACCAATTCAAATCAAAAAACGTAAACTGAACAGTATTTGAATTTGTTTCACTTACTTTTAATTTTTAAGTATTTTGGCTATATCTCTTTGGTTTATTTCACTACATAGATACCAAAACAATGACGTTGTATATTAACACAGTGTTTTATGTCATTTTATTGAAATTAAAAAAACTATTTTCGTGGGCCCAAGCTATCGCTGATAACCGAATTACTGAAGCCAAATACTGCTATCTGCCTTCTAACCAATAAACAAGTAAAAATATGACCTTATTATCTCAGACTCAGTTTTTTGCTATTATCAAGTTCCAGTTCGTTGACGAAAATATTAGAACAGAAATCATGTACAGAAGGAAATAATAAAGCCACTGACAATATACACTACTTACACTGCCATTTACTTTTTTTAAAAAAAAAGGAAATTCGTAGTGAGCTTATTATCTAAGGGAAAGTAAACTCTGCACGAGTGGAAGAGTAAACAACGCCCCAGTAAAAAGCTGGCAGGCAGGATAAAGATTCGTCTCAAGGTTTGTCGAGTGCCTCCAAATTTCCTTTGGTAACTACAGCGCCGCTGGCAGCGCGGGATGCAGTGGTAACAGCTTTAATATCTCGACAACCAATTCGTACCCATATGTTAGTCTTCCGTTTCCCCGCGCCTGTGGATCATTCCAGCAATATGAAACGAACATCCATTATTCATCTATCGCGTCGTTGCATACAGCACCGATAACGAGGGAAAGATGAGGACGAGACCCTTTTCAGACTTTTGTTTGATCTTTTTTCATTCCTTTTTATTCTGGGTCTCCGCCACCATACGTGAGAGATATTCCGACAACGCTCTCGAGAGAATCTAACGAGAAAAAGGACTAATCGAGGCCTAAGAGTAACAATGATCACAAAATTTTAATAGCGCGTGTCTCCTTTAGCCAGATAATCGTCGCAATAAACATATTACGGTTACCGAAGAGGTACAAATAAATAACAGTAACTAAAGGCTGAGGAGCGCGCTGGAGAGATCATATAAATCCGGGCCGTTATAATAAGAGAGGCCGTCGTTTTATTTGAGGAGGTGTGGCTGCGGCTGCAGCCGCGGCCGCGCTGTGTGTGGTCCGCAGAGAGAGACGGAGCGAGTCCACAACCCGCAGCCCGGAGCACAGCTCCACCGCCTTCTTTTTGCGTCCGCGCCTCGCCTGGCGGCCGCGATAAAAATCGCGGAAATCCTCTGCGAAAGGCGTGCACCGCCGCCCGTAGCTTATTCCCGGCCTCGCAGCTGGCTTTTTTCACTCCCGCCCCAATACCGGGCGGGAGCTTTACAACAGGGTGTACCTTTCATAACGCGCTCGCCTTCTAAAATTTCGCTACGTCGCGGGAAAGATCTCCACTTAATCGTTGACAGCGCGCGCCACAAAGACACCCACGACTGTCACCTCCACTGTGCTCTCAGTAAATCACCTATCTGATAACGTGAGTCCACCGCCCGTCGACACAGCTGTATTTATACGACGACCTTCCCAGTGAGAATACATTTCAGATCAGGGGATGCGCATCTTTCGTTTCTGGTTCAACAGGTATTTCGGCACTTATACTCGATCATTTAAATTACACTACTGGCCATTAAAATTGCTACTCCAAGAAGAAATGCAGATGATAAACGGGTATTCATTGGACAAATATATTATACTAGAGCTGACATGTGATTACATTTTCACTCAATTTGGGTGCATAGATCCTGAGAAATCAGTACCCAGAACAACCACCTCTGGCCGTAATAACGGCCTTGATACGCTTGGGCATTGAGTCAAACAGAGCTTGGATGGCGCGTACAGGTACAGCTGCCCATGCAGCTTCAACACGATACCACAGTTCGACAAGAGTAGTGACTGGTGTATTGTGACGAGCAAGTTGCTCGGCCACCATTGACCAGACGTTTTCAGTTGGTGAGAGATCTGGAGAATGCGCTGCCCAGGGCAGCAGTCGAACATTTTCTGTATCCAGAAAGGCCCGTACAGGACCTGCAACATGCGGCCGTGCATCATCCTGCTGAAATGAAGGGTTTTGCAGGGATCGAATGAAGGGTAGAGCCACGGGTCGTAACACATCTGAAATGTAACGTCCACTGTTCAAAGTGCCGTCAATTCGAACAAAAGGTGACCGAGACCTGTAATCAATCGCACCCCATACCATCACGCCGGGTGATACGCCAGTATGGCGATGACGAATACACGCTTCCAGTGTGCGTTCATCGCGATGTCACCTAACACGGATGCGACGATCATGATGCTGCAAACAGAACCTGCATTCATCCGTAAAAAATGACGTTTTGCCATTCGTGCACCCTTGTTCGTCGTTGAGTACACCACCTCAGGCGCTCCTGTCTGTGATGCAGCGTCAAGGATAACCTCAGCCATGGTCTCTGAGGCTATAGTCTATGTTGCTGCAAACATCGTCGAACTGTTCGTGCAGATGGGTGTTGTCTTGTAAACGTCCCCATCTGTTGACTCAGGTATCGAGACGTGGCTGCACGATCCGTTACAGCCATGCGGATAAGATGCTTGTCATGTCGACTGCTAATGAAACGAGGCCGTTGGGATCCAGCATTGCGTTCCATATTACCTTCCTGAACCCACCGATTCCATATTCTGCCGGCCGCGGTGGTCTCGCGGTTCTAGGCGCGCAGTCCGGAACCGTGTGACTGCTACGGTCGCAGGTTCGAATCCTGCCTCGGGCATGGATGTGTGTGATGTCCTTAGGATAGTTAGGTTTAAGTAGTTTTAAGTTCTAGGGGACTTATGACCACAGCAGTTGAGTCCCATAGTGCTCAGAGCCATTTGAACCATTTTTGATTCCATATTCTGCTTACAGTCATTGGACATCGACCAACGCGAGCAGCAATGTCGTGATACGATAAACCGCAATCGTGAGAGGCTACAATCCGACCTTTATCAAAATTCGAAAACATGATGGTACGCATTTCTCCTCCTACATGAGGCATCACGACAACGTTTCACCAGGCAACGCCGGTCAACTGCTGTTTGTGTATGAGAAATCGGCTGGAAAGTTTCCTCATGTCAGGATGTTGTAGGTGTCCCCAGCGGCGCCAACCTTGTGGGAATGCTCTGAAAAGCTAATCATTTGCGTATGACAGCATCTTCTTCCTGTCGGTTAAATTTCGCGTTTGTAGCACGTCATCTTCGTGGTGTAGCAATTTTAGTGGCCAGTAGTGTACTTCAGCTGTGGTGTTCCCAGCGACGCAAGGAGCGAGATAATGGACTTCGATAAAAGCGCGTTTTGGAGAACAAATGCTCATATTCCCTTATTTTAATCGAGATTTGTGTTTTCCGTGAATTTGCTGAATCACTTCAGGTTAATGTTCGCAATGTTCCTTCATCAAAGCAATGGCGATTTCCCCTTCGGTATGTTTCTCACTGAGGTAAAGCATTGTCTGTAATGACCTCGACGTCAGCCACACGGTAAACTCTGATCTTACTTGCCAAAAATGTACATGTTACCGAAGAGAATGTATTTCAAACATTTATTCGCTTTTTTGAATTGATTTCTTAATTTCTTAGGATCGGCTTAAGGATCCGTGAGAACTTCCTGATCGCAGTACTACGTGCAAAAGATTTCTGGTCCTTTACAAACAGTTTCCTTAGTTACATTGAGACTGAAATTATCTATTAAAAATATCTAATGATAAAAGAATTTGACTTCCTTCAGAAGATTAATCAAACACTGATTGGTCTGGCCCTATATCACAGAAACAAGTGGATACTGAAAAAAGTTGCTACATTGGAAATAGGGTGTTGACAATGTCTGCTAAGATTATCTCCTGAACGCCGAATGGGTAACAAGATAATCTATTTTGTTCCAAACGTTCTCCTGAAGGGGAACTAATGAGATAGTAGCTCTTAATTTATCTACAGCATAAGAAATTCCCTTCTGAATGCAAGTGAGAGGAAGGAAACGGTTGGTGCCAAAAGAGACAGGGAACGATAAAGTTGGTTAAAGAACATCAAAGGCAGAAAAAAGAAAAGTGTCATCCGCATCCAAATAGGGAGCGTTCGATCGTTGCCCGCTGCCCCAGCCTTGCCCAGCTGATGGTCTCCAGTGAACTCGACGTTAATTAGTTACGCTATCTACGGTTCATTTGTGTGCTATATCGTGAAGACGTGAAGAGAGTTAGCTTAGAAAATTTTTAACTTGACTAAAAGTAAGATTCGACCGTGCTAACAATGTACAGGTGTGTTTGCAGAACAATAAAAATATTTTGTTTGCTAACAGGTACAGTATGTATGTATACTTAATAGAATTTTTGCAGATTTTATTTTGATGTCTGTCAGGCATTTTATATTAACGGCGTCCAATTCTTTTAACAGCATCATTCATCACATTCTGATTACAATTACTGTTAATTACGAGGAGTGAGGCAATTATTTTACTATTTTTGTTAGTGTGGACATAGGAATCCCTTCTGCTGACCAATTTCAAATTCCGTGAAAGAATATACATACACAGCCGGGAAAAAATTTAACACCGTCAGGGAGAAGGTCATTTTACTGACAAGTGTGGTGATAAGTAGTTCATAATTGTAAGAGTATATGCGCAAAACAAATTCGGACCGAATGAAACACACATGTCTCAGTACAGGATGCCCAAACAGTCGCATCAATACACAGTGTACCTCCTTCTGGCGGCAACTCAGGCTTGTATTCTCTCATGGAAACGTTTATAAAGGTGTCAAAGGATATCCTGCGATAGGATGTCCCAAGCATCTTGCACCTTTTGTTGCAATGTCGCAGTGGTTCTTGCAGGCCTGGAAGAATGGGTAAGTTCCTGCTGCATCATGTCCCATACATGTTCAGTTGGTGAGAACTCTGATGATCTTGGTAGCAAGGAAAGTTGCACCCCACAAAGAGCACGTTGCATTGCAGCCGAATGTGGACGTGTATTGTCCTGCCGAAAAGGTGCAACCCCTTCCCGTCTAAGAAATTAAAGTAGAGCGGAGATAATAGTCTGTGCATTTTAACAGTGCGCCTTAGTTTCTCCAGCAGGTACACCAAATGTGCCATGAGTTGTTATTGATTGCCCCCCACACCATAAAGCCTGTGATGGAACATGTGTGCCACAGACGAATGCACTCCGGAATAGGCAGCTCACTAGGTCTATACCCACCGCTCGCATACAGACAGAACCTATTCTTATCAGTGAAGATAACAGAGCTCCATTCCATTCTCCATTCAACTCTTCCACAACACTAGGGTCGCCATGCTTGGCGGAGTCATGGTGTCAGTGGTAGCCTGACAGAGGCACTCGATCGTAATTGTGCTGCAGTTAGACTTTTCTCAGTGTTAACTGATGAGACTGAAAAGGCAAAATATGTCCGTATTTCGTTCCTAGATTATGTTTGGTCGGCCTGTACAATTCGTCGAAACTTGACATGAGACTGTACTAAGCGGATGTCCTGAACCTGATCTACAGATGTGGCAATGTTCCACAGACTACTGAAGAAAGCAGCGGTTCACCGACGACATGTTGTGCCCAACATGTGGAGCAAGCCATCGATACATAACGCCAGCTCTCCACAGGCGCACAATGTGACCGCGATTAACTGGCTGCAGCTGTACAATAGGAGTACGTACTCGGTGGGTCATGGTTGTACCCTAAACTAAATGTTACAAACACTGTTCATCGCTAAACTGAGAACAATTAATGCCTGTAGAGTCAAAGCAGACGGTGCACAGTCAGGCCTCCTGACAACCATATGATGGCCGATAACCGTGGCAAATGTCACTAACACTAGAAGCCCAGAATATACACATATTTCACCCTGGTACCGCTGTACAGAGTCCTTGAGGGTGTTGTAATTTTTTTCCTGGACCGTAATTTGTAACTGTGGTTAAAATATCAGCTCATGAAAGAAGTGTCTGCAAGATTATCGCTGATGATTACCACATAATACTCTTACCGTATGTTATTGCGTACTGAAAATTTGTTTATATCGTAATCTTCAATTCTTTCTTTAAATGTTGTATGTACCACCAAAATGAAATGAGACACGCAGATACTTTCTGGCTGTCGTTACTAGCAGCTTCTTCTATCTATTCCGTTTGGGTGAAGAATATTTAATCCTAATGGAAGAGGAGTTATATGTGAGACATGCTAGTTGCCTGCTCTAATAAGACTGCCCTTGGTCATATGCACAATGGAAGTAACAAAGGCAAAGAAAAATGCAAATCGTGTCGCTCTGTTCCAATAGCAAATGGGTGCTATACGTTTGCCAGCGAGGAGTTGTAACGTTACCCGCATGTGGGCGAGCTATTTGGCCTTCGGGATTTGGTTGGGTGGTTGGTTGATTTGAGGGAGGGGACCAAACAGCAAGGTCATCGGTCCCCTGGATTTGGTATCAGAGGAAGTGAATCTGTACGTGCGGCTGAGGAGGCCCCAGGACCGAGGGCGCTTCGCGGATAGTACGCCTAGGCCAGCCAGGTGCAAAGACCAGCAGCGTGGCCGGATGTGGGTAAATCCCAGTACGGGGACTTCTGAGGGCTGTTGTTCGCATGGGCTTTGTCCAGGAGGTGCACCAAAAGTAGCAGAGTGTGATATAACCTGGAAGGTGGCTAAGGTACAACTCTTAGGTAATCTATAGTAATTCGCACTCAAGTATTAAAGCAAATCTGTATACATCGGTGACCTCAGGTAAATGAGACGCATCCAGTGATGCAACAATATTTCAATATTTTTAAAACTACGGAAATATTTCACAGTGGTCAAACATATACGCAATAAACCTTTGAATTAACAACTTTTAAACGCTTCATGCGATTTCAACAAACGATGTCTCTGATGATAGCACTGTGCTACAGCGATCATTCTTGAAAGATACTTATATCTATGTTTTATTTATTGATTTACGACAATTTTATGTCTTTTTCGATATGCAAATCTTTGTCAGAACATTATATTCTCCACAATAGCACAGCAAATGAATGTAACAAGAACATCTCACATATTGTCATACTTGTATATTTATTTAATGAACATGTTACTATTTTGCCAATAACTTTATTTAAATTTTGTTTGCAAGTAATATTAAAAAAACATGGTAATTTAAAAGTGGTCAGCCGTCTGTGTTAGCTGACAGTACTATTGTTAAGAGTGCCAAATGACGCTTTCGTCAAAAAGGCCTAAATAATTCTTTAAACACTTTTTAATGACAGCCTATTGTCAGTTAATGTAAGAACACTTGCACAACAACGCTGGTTCATTTATTTATGAGCAAATCTTTATTTACATTTATTGTAATTGCTCTGAGTGTGACTGAATGACTATAACATTTCTTTATTTAAATATTGTTATAATACATTTGTTTAGTCTTGGAAGTGGTGTAGTTGCTTCAAATCGTGTCTGTAGAGCTTAAGAACAATGTAATTTTGATGCCGACAGCCTTCAATCAGTGGAAAAGTAGACAGTACTGGAACACTACGTTAGTCAAATGGAGACTGAAATTCTTTGAGTGAAGAGTTCGAGGACGGGTTTCTGGTCGTGTAAGTGACTGTGGCGTTGAATGGCCGTTACCATGCTTTAACTTCTGAAGGTGTTTTATATTTCGAGAAGTCACAATGTGCTCCAGTATAGAACTGTAACTTATTCCACTTGTATTACAGAACTGTGAACAGACAGAGTATTAGTTACTATTCTTTGTATTGTGTATTTTTTGTAAATCGTAATGCTACACTCTGAATTATTTGTGCTGGTGATGGTTTCGTGTATTGTGACCACGAAATGGACTTAGTTTTCGCATATCTGTGACGTTTATTTAGCTTGGGAATTTTGCTTCCATTCGCGCAATGCTCTCAACATAACGCTATTTTCTGTTTGTGTTATACATCATCATCCTCCGATGAAGTTCACTTCACTTTCTTGAATAAAAATTGTTCAACGTAAATCTCCATCTTCTACACCAATTAGAACAGAAACCTTCTTACTAAATTATTGATTTATCTTTTATTTTACATTTCTGTGTATTATATTTTATTAATTCACAATTCTAGCGAATACATAGAATGTTTGACTGCAGGGTCAAAGCTACAGATTATTATTTGAGCGAGTAAGATACGGGGCATGAAAGCAGGTGTGCGCGGCTCGACCCTAGCTCTATAGCAAGCTATTCTTTTTAAATAGAGCCGCGCATAGCCCAACTACCTAGGGTGCGAGCAACATAAGGTAAAGTCAAAACTGGTTTGCTCGTATCAAATGCTGTTTAGAAGAGCAACTACGGAGCCAAAAACCGTTAGATACCACCATAGAGTTAAACCAGATGTAAAACTCGTGATCTGGTGCAGGGAGAAATCGGATGTGATTATGAATATGATCCACTTTTCTTCAACAATTATTTGTTTACCAGACTGATTCTCTGCATATGCTTCAACTGTTTTCAAAAACAGTTCAACTGTGCCAAAAAAAACTCATACTACGTTTAGGGGCGAAACGCTTAGTACAGTGTTGACACTAGTGGCACGTCACCTACACCACCCTTTCAGTCAAAAATTCTAGGAGAAAAATGAGCGAACTATTGTACTATACTATGTTCAATGTATGAAATGCCTTTGTCTCTTTTTAACTTCCTATTCTGTTTCCATTAATGAGATAATTTTATTCACATTGTTTTTGTTTGTCTCATACGTTCTCTAACAGAAGAGTATAAGAACTACTGAAATCATTCCTCCATTACCAATTCTTCGCTCATATATCGTTAATCTATTTTGTGCATTGTCCTAACAATGCCAGGGCCTTGACTTTGAAAAGTTAGTACAAGATTTTTAAGCATTTACTAGATAATAGGAAATCAGGTTCATTATTAAAGGTACATTATTTCTTTCGATTGTTCTGCTAGTAATCGCCATTGGCTGCGATCGCAATTAATAAGATACCGAATAGTAGCTACTTTAATTGATACAGACGAACTGTTCCTTTTACCGATCGATTAGGACACCTCTACTGACGGTGATCATAATTCAGTATGTAGCCTTATGAAACTTGTTCCCTGTGTGAAAGGCAGAACAGATCATTACACAGAACAAAAATGTCTCTGAGCACTATGGGACTTAACATCTGACGTCGTCAGTCTCCTAGAACTTAGAACAACTTAAACCTAACCAACCTAAGGACATCACACACATCCATGCCCGAGGCAGGATTCGGACCTGCGACCGTAGCGGTCTCGCGGTTCCAGATTGAAGCGCCTAGAACCGCTCGGCCACATCGGCAGGCTACACAGAACAACTAGATCGGCCCAGTCTGCCTAAAATATAAACTGTGATGCGTAATAGAATACAAGAAGATCATTTTAGTAGACATTTAAAGATCAATAAGGCTACAAACAATGAAAATAATTATTTTTAGCGTGTCTTTCACTGTTGGAAAACTGATAATAGAATACAAATACAGAGAGGTAATAATAGTGTCACCTCGATTGATATTTACCGCTAAGGTACCAGTGTGTGTACATCGCGTCCTCTTATAAATGGTGAGATGATATACAGACGACTGCTTTAAATTATCGACGCCGGTAAGATTTTATTACCAATAGTAATTCCGTCGTGTCTTGCTTTAGGGAAATACGTTTCCCTCGTTTCGGCAACATCTTCTAGAGTCTCCCAGGACTTGTTATCAGTAATCTCAAATCTTCCCCTTACCTCAGATCACAAAAAAGTCTGAGATTTGTGGCAAGGTCATGTGAGACCAAACTGCTGAGGTCATCGGTCCCTAGGCTTACACACTAATACTTAATATAACTTAAACTAACTTACGCTAAGGACAACACATCCATGCCCGAGGGAGGACTCAGATCACACTTCATAATCTCAGCCCATGTCTTCATTTCGCTCTGGCGGCAGCAACTAAGAAGGAAATTAATAAACCATGACCATTGGAGCCGCGTAGATAAAGCAAAACTACTGCCTACCACTGCCGTCCTGCATCTGATTAGTCATTCTCACTTGGGGAGTCGGAACAGACGAGGAATTTAGCAGTCTCAGTACATCTCATTTCTTAAAGTACCCTCAAGATCGGGTATAATTCAGCATCGAACAGAGTAAAATCTTAAAGTAGCCGAATATTGAGTAGTCGACCAGGGAAAGCAACAGAGCAGCCAAGGGAGTTCCCCCTGTTTCAACCCACCCGTACCAGAAGAACTGATTCTTATAATATCACGCAGATAAATTCATGTACATTATTGTCACGTCTTTCTACAGGCCGCTAAGGAAATGTACCTTCAACAGAGCGACTTTATAATGACCCTTGAATGATCGTTAGAAATGTCTACACAATTATTAGAGCTGACAATAATTATTCAAAACATTGACGTCTTAGAAAGAACAGAGTCCCATAATAACTCAGAATCTTCGTTGAAATTAGTATCCTAGTGTCAGTAGCTGCTTGTAGACAGCTTATGTGAGAAAGGAAAGACTGTAAGGTAACGGGGGATAATATGGCCATACAGCAGCTTTGCTGGCAATGAAAATATCTTCTACGGAAAAATGGATGGGATGTGAAAGGCACAAACACAAGTCAATACATTTACAGACTCATCTTCCTTCGATAAAGAGAGGGCAGCATTTAGCAGTTTCAGATCGTTTAAATTACTTGGTTACATAATTGCATATAATTACTGTACAAGACTTTGCACTTAAGTAAATAATGTAGGATGTGCGTCTAATGTGAGTCCTTGGATTTTCTGGGTACCTAATCATTGAAATAGAACTCATGCGGAAACGAGCTCTTCTAAGTAGTTCGTAATTTACATTTAAAGCACAGCAGCAGAAATAATATGTTGAGTTGGTGTACTTCAATCAAAACGTTTCATAGTAGAATTAAGTTATAAAGATGTTTAGAACAACTGCAAAATAAGTCATTATTTATTATGAAGACACCATTCAGTTTCGATCTTTGTAGTGCCAAACAAATATTTGTATGCCTCATATTTCGTGCAAAGACGTCATTAAATGAAGGGAGAGGGGTGAAACTGTGCCAAAACATTGAGTTATCACTAATTATTAAAATCTTATAGCAAGTCATAAAATAGTATTGATTTTAATTTTCTGTGCTTAACAATAAAATTATGTATTAAATGCAGAGTGAAAATAGTATAATGCAAAATGGACATGAAAGTTCTTGTTTTGTGTTTTGATGTACGTTCGTAGTTCCATTGCATAGTGTTTTGTTCTTTTTGATTGCAACGAATTATAAACTTATGTGGTGATAAATGTGTGTAAAATTATATAATGTATTTAGGTTTAAGTATTTAAATCTTGTAAAATTTTAAACGAATTGTGGTCATTTTAGGATTTATTTTGATTAATGTAGTGTCACGTGACAATACGTTTATTTTCGAGGAGGACATATTTTTGAATGCTGAGTTTCTGCAGTGGATAGTCTCGGTATGCATCGGTCAAGAGTTACGCGAATTGTGCTACATGTACAGATTGCTACAGTTCCATGCTATATGCAAATAGTAAGCTGGCGTTTCACCAACAGAATAGTTGTAAATATTATTTACGGATATTGGTTTGTCATATCTCTACATTGTGTAACAAAATAAAGAAAAATAATGCCGAGAAATATCCAGAAACAAAATTAATTAAGCAAAAAAGTTCACTGAATCGCTTTTGTTTTCTTTCCAGCGTAGTTTTTCCTGTTGTTATTAAATGGGCTTGAATCCATAACATAGATGACTAAACCAGATGTAAATTTGTTTCCTTGGTCTATGAAGCAGAATGATAGAAAATTAAATTTTCGTAAAAAATACTTTGTTGACAACAAAATGTCATCTTTACTACATATAAGTTAGATATTTCTTGCTAATGAAATTTATTTTCGCTCAGAAAACGAGACAATATTTGGTAATCTGACATGAAAATATGATTACTTGAATTTTTTTTGTCTATCACTTTAACAATGTAAACAGGCATGAAGGATTTCTCATGAAATCGTCTTATACATAAAAATCTGTATTTATTTAGCGAACATGTCCAACATATTCAGACGAAATTTAAACGAATAAAATGAAGAGAGGGGTTTAACGTCCCTTTGACGATTATATGATTAGAGATGGAGCTCAAGGTTGTATGGAAGAAGAATAGGAAAGGAATGAGGACGCTTTCTGTTCCCAGGAGCCATCTTGTCATTCCTGAGAAGTGAGTCAAGGAAACCAAGAAAAACCTAAATGGAAATAATCACACGAGAATTTGATTTTCGTTCCCCCGAATGTGAGTTGAGTGCCTAAACTACGCCGCCCTCTAGCATGGTAGATCAGGTGAAGCTTCACGTTTTCCAGTTTAGACCTCAAGATCCCGCAGGTATGATTTTTATTTTCTTACACCGAAATGAGTCTCTTGCCTTGCTGTCGAATGAGAAGCAACGATTTTGCAGGTTCCACTCAAAGCATTTCCACTGTTTTTGTTTCAACTCTACGTCAACAGGCCAAAATATAGTATAATCTATTAATACGTAAAGCTTAGCGTGTTTGCTATTTCCATGACGCATATCGTCAACTTCATTAATTTCAGCGTTTGTATTGCACACCAGTTGTATAGACAATTACGTTTACAACTTGTGAAAATGTCTAAATATAAAAATTGAAATTTTCTTCATGCTTGATAGCTCAGTGTAAATTTTAAGAATCGGATAATGGTGTCTTTCATTTGTTTAACTTTCGAAATATAAGGTTCGATCTCGTGTTTCCATTGGGATCAGCCAGGGAATTAAAGCCTTAAATATTGTTAGTATTTCTTCTTCAATGTTACATTTAAAATTTTCCCCAGTCATTCTTTCTAGATAACTCTGATCACAAAAAAATTAAATCTAGTTTCGTGGATACCAACAGAAACAATTAAACTAAGCTGTTCCTTTGTGTGGAAAATTGAAAATTTATGGTAAGGACTATGGGACCAAACTGCTGAGGTTATCGGTCCCTAGGATTACGCACTACTTAATCTAACTTAAACTAACTTACGCTAAGGACAACACACACACCCATGCATGGCTACCCCAAGCGGCGTTCTTTTGTGTGAAACATCAGAACATGACAATCACAGAAAAGAGATTCTCTGACAGTTTTATCCGTCATATGCTAAATGTGGATTGTCTAAATATGCTTGAATGCTTCTCACGAACTATAATCAATCGTCAACGCCGTGTTTTGGAAAATTATGTATGGAATTAGTGAAACATTGATTTGAAAGAACTGAAGTACATTTACGTAGTGGGCGCCAAAATGATTGTTCTTTACATATTTGGTTTCAAATTTCCTTGTTGCAGGGACTGAATCCTCACTGCCTTCATCTCTACCTTTCTACGCCAGAGAAGAGTTGAAGAGCTATTTTTATAACTGTGTCTAATAAACCGCATTCAACGCACGGTGTTTAAATAAACGGACGTATTCCTAAATGAGCATGATCGAACTAGACTTCGAAGAACGATAATTTTAGAAGAAAGTTGATTTCTCACTTCGTAGTATTGCTTGGACGACAGCGAAGTATTTTCCTAGTAGTTACCTGTCGTAACAACAACAACAAAAAACATCTTATTTCGAGTTTGGTACCCCGTGGACCCCGGAGGCCTTTGTCGAGGCATAAATTTTACTATTTCGTTTTGTTATGATATTTATTTTCACAAAGCACATTATCTTCTGCAGATACACATGTTGCTCTTGGAGCACCTATTCACAGGTATAGACGAAAATAGTCCAACAGGAGAGTCGAATTTTGCCCAGTTTATTACCTGGGCTGAAGATTAGGAGTTAGCTTTATATGTAAGTAATACATGTAAAGCTGTTCATTACTAAACATATAAACGTAGTTACCTTTCCCTACAGAAATCACGGAATTCAATGTCAGTCTGTCATGTCATCGAAATACACGTCCGCTGCTAATAACTACTGAATGGAACAATTCAGTATGTAAAATAACGTGCAGATTTTGTTTTATTCAGAGTATATCGGAAATATGCACTTCTATTTAGGGGACGTTACTTATCAATTACGTTTATTATATATACTGGAGTACAGCTCGGATGTGTAGGATTCATGTAAGTTACTAGAAACCTTCAGAGGCAGATAATAAGCAAGGTTACAAATCTATTTGGCGCTCGGAACTATGACAGAAATGTTCAGATATCAGAACGAACTTGTCGAAATCACCTTTTGTTGATTATGACATGCATATTTGAAGGAGATAACCAGCCAATTGTCTTGAAAGATAGCTCGATTACGATTGGGGACTGTTCCCTACGGACTTATTTTTCAGGTTTCGTTTTTCCGCTGTGGTACCGCCTCGTTTAATTCAATTGCACGATCAAATGAGTCGTGTGTAATTTGGTCTCTGTAGGGATAGGGGAAGTAGTGTCTCTATGTACATAGACACGAAATAAGAAAAAACAGAACGCATAAACATTTCATTTACTTTTTATCTCAAAAATATATCACGAAAGTGGCTGATTAATTAATTTTAACTTAATTATTAAATTCGTTGTATTAACTGTAATAATTTAATCTATAACAACAGTCTACAAAGTACAATGTTTGTGAGCCAAAAATGAGTAAATCACATTTTCTTTTACAGGTACTTATTCTTTGGTAAAGTCTCTTTTTTGTGCCCTCTAAATCTACAACAATAATTGGATACAACCTGAAGCACATACTGATCCTACTTCTCCATTCTTATAAATAACTTATTATTGTTCTCAATGATTCTTCCCGTCTTCGTAAATTACAACAGTCACTTTACTGACTAGGTGTAGAGCGTTGATGAAATCTCCATTGTCACATCACTGGAAAAAATCTTTCTGGGGAATTTGTCTCTCAAGTTAACCCTGGTGAAAATAGTCTTTGGTAACAAACTGTTCGATTCCATGATTGACGATTTCCGGGATTTTTTCGATTCGTACTTGAATTCTTAATATTTTCGACTTATGGACCTTAGGATCAAGGACTGCAAAGACGACAGACTCAGGAAACAAGTACGATACACGATTTTTCAGTTTTTCAAGTGCACACGAGAGATACCATAAACGGTAACTTGATATTTATAAAGCTTCGAAAGAAATCTGGAATCCGTATACGAAGCTTTGGCTGCAAAAGGGGGAGAGAAGGGGAGAGAACTACTCTTCGATGTAGACTCTAAGAAGAAAAAAAAAGCGACGCACCACGAAGGAATTATCCGAATGGAACCGAAATTGGTATGCACGAAAACAAGCAGTGGAACCTCTCACGGTTTGCAGGCGGGCATTATCTTGCTGAAATGTAAGCCAAGGATGTCTTGCCTTGAAAGGCAAGAAAAGTGGGTCCAACATCTCCAGTAAACGAACCGAAAACGAAGAAACGCTACTGCGGTGTTCTAAGTTTGTCGAAAGGGAACGGCTCGAGGCAGGCTGCTCTCTCTCTCTTTCTCTACCTCCCTGGGGCCGCTGTACGGTCACATTAACCAATCAGTGTGATCTAGGAGATGAGAACGCATTCAGATAAGAAAATGAGATAAAGAAACTTACTGAATTGGGAAATGAATGAATTTTTCATGCAGAAGTAATATTTTGTGAAGATGATGGTTTTATTTTTATGGATCTTCCATTCTGAAGGCCCAGGGGCACCTCTTCTCCTCACGCTACGAAATCCAAATTTCACGCAACTTATTGCTATATGGAATGGCACCAAAGTCTGTGTGGGGGGAGAAGCAAAAGAAAAATTATAAAAAAATCTAAAAGGGCCCAAAAAGAGCCACTCCACAGAAGGGCACTTTATATTCTATTTATTTTAGCTTTGCAGTCAACTTTAAGAAGTACATAACACGTTATTATTGCAGACAATGTAACTTTTATTGACTACTGCAACACACCTCCATCCAACACAGATACATGAGATCATTTTTCAAAACAAACACCAAGTCTCTGTACACAGCGGTCGATTGTTCTACCAACTGTTCAATTCCTCCGCGACAGAAATCCTCTGTTTGGTCTCGGAGCCATTCGGAATCAGCTGTGTAGATATCCTCATCGTTGAAAAATCTGCGATTGCTGATAATCAGTTCCTCGACCCAACTGCAGTAAACAATCACAGAAAAATACATTTTTATTGCTTTGTATTGTTTGTGTGGAACTTTACTGTTTGTCTGGAGGAGAGTACAATTACGCAAATGGAAATGTTTTCTTCTCTATGTGCCAAGTGGTATTTCCAGCATACCCATACCCAAGATCTGAACGTAATTCGTACTGTTCTTCAGCATTTATCATCCCAAGAAGTGACATACATAAAGAATTCGGAAATTTCTTAGTGTCTGTCATTAGAACTTACACTATGGCCAAGATTAGAAAATGGTTACACGTAAAAATTATGTGGCAATAATTAATAGCACACAGCGAAGAGAAAATTAAACTGTTAAAAAGGTGAGAGCTGGATTTGAGTCGTTGGACAGAACAAAAGGTTGGATGTGTATCGATGTTGAGTTACGGATGTAAGAGGACAACCAATAAGCAACGAGCGTGGGGAAGTGCGTGCATTTCAACCAACTTGCACCAGTTAATTTCTGTTATGCTGAAGAGCTCAATTACAAATTAAATTAAATGAAGATAACGATTTTAACTGAAAATTCAAACTTAAGAAATCCTACCATTCTTATCTACCGCTGGTTACTTAGACGCAAATTTTCTGTGAAGCTTACTGGGTAAAGCTTCATCATAAAATCAGTTGCACTAAAAGTACCGTAATGCCATTAATTTGTTAAGATAGTAAGCTGTACTGTAGAAACGCCATAGCATTATGATATTCGACATGTGATACTGTAAGGTGCAATGTAACGAGTAATGAAATCTAAAGGACACATGTTTAATTTATGGTAATGCACAAAGAGCACAAGTGGACTTTTGTGCTATAAATTATAGTAGAACATTAATTGTGAACTAAGACGGGGGTGACAAGAAAAACAGAAATTGAATTTTAAAAATTGTTTTATTCACATGTCACCTTCTTTACAGCAAATGCTCGAAATACCTACTTCCAACATCGCTACAGAATTGACATCGTCGGAGAAATTATTGGCGCACGGTCTCGAAAATTATTGTCTTGTTGTGAACATTATTTGCTGCGTCAAAACACCTTCATTTACGGAAGAAATCTTCCGCGCGATTGCCGCTGATTAGCTGTCGTTTCATGACCGTAGCTCCTGAAAAGGGCATTTGTGACGTAAGATTATTTAGTAAATTTTGCTCTGATTTTGTTATCGGGTTGTTTTTTACCAACCTGTATGTAAGCTGATTGTTCGCACTGGTAACACAACAAAAAATAGAGTACTTTGAAACTCGACGCCATATTACTATGCACCTCCGTACCACCCCCACTCCACTACGCTCATTTTGCTACCTTCTTTTTGTAGAAGTAAGTTGAATAAGTGAGAGACAAGAGGAGTCATGTGGTTCGACATTAACGTATGTACGAGGTCTGTTAAAAAAATTCTGGAACATTGGTAATTTCGCGCCAATGGTGTGATGGAAAGAAATGGGGTTGGCATCCCTGCACTAATTTGTGTTTAGTGTGTAAGTGCCGGAAGTTTCATTGTTGTATGTGTGTTACTTATTGTTCAGTGTTGTATTGAGTAGAACGTCGTGTCGCGTAATTTGCAAGTATCGAGATGGCAGAGTTGAGGAGCAACGCATCTGCATTAAATTTTACGTGAAATTCAAAACTTCTGCAGAGACACACCAAATGATGAAGGAAGCCAACGGTGATGATTGCTTAAATCATACTCAGTGTTACGATTGGTTCACGCGGTTTAAAACCGGCCGGACGAAGTTAATAATGACCTTCTTTCAGGACGCCCTTAGACTTCTGCCGACGACGCTCATGTCAGGAATGTCGACGAAATTGTGCGTGCCAATGGAAGACTGACTGTCCGAGAGATTTCAGAAGAATGTAATATTTCAGTTGGATTACGTCATGTAATCCTGACACAGCATCTCGTAAAGAGTCGTCCCACGGCTCGTGAGTCAAGACCAGAAAGGTTATCGTCTGTGAAATCACTGTGTTGCCGTCAACTCCGAACTCTCCATACCTGGCACCTGCCAACTACTTATTTCCAAAGTTGAGAACCCAGTTGAAATGACGAAGATTTGCAATGACAGACGAGGTATAAGGAAATTCACAGTCGGCGCTTCGCGCGATACAGCAAGCTCCTGGAAGTGGAAACGACGTTGGGAGCGGTGTACCAGTTGTGGAGGAGAGTATTTCGGAGAACATGCACGATAAGTAAATGGTAAGCGCAGAAATTTTTTTTGAGAAAAGTTCCGGAAGTTTCTGAAGTGACTTCTGCTGAGGATCACATTGTGCGCGAAGGACGGGGACGGCGTTATGAGGGAGGGCTGATTCGCAAGCGAGGCGAGCCAGCTTACTCGTGTAACGATCGCATGGCCGGCGCAATCGATGGGCACCGCCCTCCAGTCCGCCCGCGTGGCGAGTCTAATCAGCAACCCCCGCTTGACAACTCTTCCCTTACAAGTAGTTCTGTCTCCTCGTTCATGCAGGAACAACTAAGAGCCCCACCGATTTCCTTCCAGCGATTTTCCTTTTTTTTTTGTGTAGAATCACGACATCTGGATCAATGTAGCAGCAATTACGCCATGTCTCTCTTTTGATACTTTCCACAATTGTGCTTGCGAAAGGGCCGCATTCCCGCGCAATCTACGGGCCTGCACCAGAAGGGGTATCGTACTACTCTTTTTTCCTGGACTTACCCATATCTTCACGTTTTAGGGGTATTGTTCTTGATTTGGCAATGTTAATGGTAGAGAGTGGACAGACTCCACCTTCTAGTCGGAGCTTTGTCAGTGACAGTATGTGAGCCTTGATCCTGCTTTGGTCATGTTGTCTCTCCGGGGAAGGGGGTAAGGCGTCGAGGTCCCTGAGTGCCGCGTAGAAAAAATCGAGGGTCTGTCGATACCACATAGTCACGTCCTTGCCATATCGCATAAGTGTCCTACGGATTGCTGGTTTGGCACAGAGGAGCCACCACTCCACGGTCGAAGTGTACCGTGGGTGGCGGCGTTCACATCCACGTTGCTGCAACTTGCCGCGGCAATCCAGGTCCTGGAGATGAGTTATGTTGAGCTTCCAAAAGCCATTGCTGCGCCAGACTTGTTGGGGGCGTAGGTGTATAGTGCATATATAGGCACTGTGATCGGAATCGGTTTGAGATCATAGTTCGGCGTCCACCACACCTTGTGTGAGATCTTGTGACACATATATGCGGTCGAGTCGGCTGGCCGAATGACTGGTAAGATGAGTGTGGCCAGAGCGGTTACCGTGGACTTTTTCCCACGTGTCGCACAACTGAAGTTCTTGGATCATCGCACCCAGTTCCGGACAAGGCATGTAAAGTGGGATTTGCTCCTTGGGGTGAAGTACGCAATTAAAATCGCCAGCGAAGACGCTGTGGTCGTATCGGCCAAGGAAAAAGGGAGCGACATCTGTGGAGTAGAATCTGGCGTGGTCGTGACGTCTTGTGGTACCCGACGGCGCGTAAACATTAATGAATCGGGTGTTGAGTGCCGTAAATGCTATTCCTTGCGCGGAGGGAAGAAACGTGACGTCGGTAACTTCAATACCTTCACGCACTAATATTGCCACTCCGGTATCTGCAGGGCTACCGGGCGTCACATGTGTGGTGTAACCGTAAAAGTGCGGGAGTGCAGTCGTTTTCACTTCTTGTAGGAAAGCCCCCATGGCTCGTATGGTTTCTTTGAAAAGTTGGATATTGACAGGAGAACTGATCATGTTGATATTCATTGTCGCCAGGCGGTAAGCCTGGGCCATCTGAGCTACCGAAGCACGACTCACGCCCGGTACTCACAGCTTTACTTCTGCCAATACCTCGTCTCCTACCTTCCAAACTTTACAGAAGCTCTCCTGCGAACATTGCAGAAAGTTTGGAAGGTAGGAGACGAGGTACTGGCAGAAGTAAAGCTGTCAGTACCGGGCGTGAGTCGTGCCTCGGTAGCTCCGATGGATGCCCGCATCTCGTGGTCGTGCGGAAGTGTTCTCGCTTCCCACGCCCGGGTTCCCGGGTTCGATTCCTGGCGGGGTCAGGGATTTTCTCTGCCTCTTGATGCCTGGATGTTGTGTGATGTCCTTAGGTTAGTTAGGTTTAAGTATTTCTAGGTTCTAGGGGACTGATGACCATAGATGTTAAGTCCCATAGTGCTCAGAGCCATTTGAACCATTTGCCGGCCGCGGTGGTCTAGTGGTTCTAGGCGCGCAGTCCGGAACTGCGGGACTGCTACGGTCGCAGGTTCGGATCCTGCCTCGGGCATGGATGTGTGAAGTCCGTAGGTAAGTTAGGTGCCGCCACGGTAACTCAGCGTGTTCGGTCATAGGGTTAGCTTCCCTCTGTAAAAAAAAAAAAAAAAAAAAAAAAAAAAAAAAAAAAAAAAAAAAAAAAACCTGAGTTAATTGATCATTAACGAACTGAAACGGGTGTCTTGCGACCACCGAACAGATAAAACGAACAAAAATGAGATAAAAAAGATGGTAGAGCACTTGCCCGCGAAAGGCAAAGGTCCCGAGTTCGAGTCTCGGTCGGGCACACAGTTTTAATCTGCCAGGAAGTTTCATATCAGCGCACTCTCCGATGCAGAATGAAAATCTCATTCTGGAAATTTTATGTGCCCATTTGACAGAGCGGTCCCAGTTAGTTTAGTGCGATAGTCGATTTATCGAAGTGTGTTAACAGGGACAGTAAAAGACGCGGAAAACTAGGCACTAATACTCCGGCAACAACAGCACCGCTATGGCCCCCGCTGACTGCTACTGCTATGCAGAAGTGTTGCTCAGTTGCTGGTGGAGTACTGACTGCTCTTCGTGTTTTACTGTTCCTGTTAATACGTTTCGATAAACCTAGAGCACTAGACTATTTCGGGACCGCTCTCTCGAAGGGGCGGTAAAACTCCGATTTAAACATCATTTTGTTTATAATGGGAAATAAACCGACTCTTTCCGTCGACGCGGGGAGTCGGAAGAAAGACGTGGTGATTATTATTTGTTTAGGCCTATTGCAGTTACACGTTTCAGAAACAAAATTGCAGAAATCTGCCGAAACACAAGAGAAAATGCACCCGATGACCCATAGAGGTCAGAAACTGTCTGTAAAGCTTGTAAGAATGTTGCAGGGTTGGTTGTGCCTAGAAATAATTGTTAAGAAAAGAATTCGATATTTTGTGCCGTTTCCGAGTCAATCAGCATTGTCGTTAGCCAGTCAGGCTTTCACGCGCAAAAGTTCAAGCGACGTACCAAAGACGGTGTCACTAAACATGTTCTCCGTTTGGTTTCCTAAAATCAGACCAGAGGGCGATACAACAACTGGACGAAGGACGTTAGTAATAAGGGCACAGCAGTCACGTGCAATATCCCACACGCTATGAGAAAAATTGACGCTAATTGTATCTGGCGAGACTCTTGAATTTGCGTGCGCAGCTGTCTGTCTGGCTAATTTCAGTGCTAATTAACTCGGAATCGACGCAACGGATCGGATTTTTTCGTTGACAAATATTTCTCAGTACACCCTACCTTGCAACACCCTTAAAAGCTTTTCAGTCTTTTTCTTACCACCCTGTGTATACAGGGTGCTACAAAAACGTACGGCCAAACTTTCAGGAAACATTCCTCACACACAAATAAAGAAAAGATGTTATGTGGACATGTGTCCGAAAACGCTTAATTTCCATGTTAGAGCTCATTTTAGTTTCGTCAGTATGTATTGCACTTCCTCGATTCACCGCCAGTTGACCCAATTGAAGAAAGGTAATGTTGACTTCGGTGCTTGCGTTGACATGCGACTCATTGCTCCACAGTACCAGCATCAAGCACATCAGTACGTAGCATAACAGGTTAGTGTTCATCACTAACTTGGTTTGGCAGTCAGTGCGATGTTTACAAATGCGGAGTTGGCAGATGCTCATTTGATGTATGGATTAACACGGGGCAATAGCCGTGGCGCGGTACGTTTGTATCGAGACAGATATCCAGAACGAAGGTGTCCCGACAGGAAGACATTCGAAGCAATTGATCGGCGTCTTAGGGAGCACGGAACAATCCAGCCTATGACTCGCGACTGGGGTAGACCTAGAACGACGAGGACACCTGCAATGGACGATGTAATTCTTCGTGCAGTTGACGATAACCCTAATGTCAGCATCAGAGAAGTTGCTGCTGTACAAGGTAACGTTGACCACGTCACTGTATGGAGAGTGCTACAGGAGAACCATGTACAGCGTGTGAAGGCACTATTAGCAGCTGATTCGCCTCCACGGGTACACTTGTGCGAATGGTTCATCCAACAATGTGTCAATCCTCATTTCAGTGCAAATGTTCTCTTTACGGATGAGGCTTCATTCCAACGCGATCAAATTGTAAATTTTCACAATCAACATGTGTGGGCTGACGAGAATCCGCACGCAATTGTGCAATCACGTCATCAACACAGATTTTCTGTGAACGTTTGGGCAGGCATTGTTGGTGATGTCTTGATTGGGCCCCATGTTCCTCCACCTACGCTCCATGGAGCATGTTATCATGATTTCATACGGGATACTCTACCTGTGCTGCTAGAACATGTGCCTTTACAAGTACGACACAACGTGTGGTTCATGCACGATGGAGCTTCTGCACATTTTAGTCGAAGTGTTCGTACGCTTCTCAACATCAGATTCGGTGACCGATGAATTGGTAGAGGTGGACCAATTCCATGGCCTCCATCCTCTCCTGACCTCAACCGTCTTGACTTTCATTTATGGGGGTATTTGAAAGCTCTTGTCTGTGCAACCCCGTTACCAAATGTAGAGACTTTTCGTGCTCGTATTGTGGACGGCTGCGATACAATACGCCATTCTCCCGGGCTGCATCAGCGCATCAGGGTTTCCAGGCTACGGAGGGTGGATGCATGTATCCTCGCTAACGGAGGACATTTTGAACATTTCCTGTAACAAAGTGTTTGAAGTCACGCTGGTACGTTGTGTTGCTGTGTGTTTCCAATCCATGATGAATGTGATTTGAAGAGAAGAAGTAAAATGAGCTTTAACATGGAAAGTAAGCGTTTCCGGACACATGTCCACATAACATATTTTCTATCTTTGTGTGTGAGGAATGTTTCCTGAAAGTTTGGCCGTACCTTTTTGTAACACCCTGTATACTTACTTCGATATCTTAGCTGAAGTTGGGGAAACTCTTTTTCGGATAACTTTATTCGTTAATAACGTATTGCGGGAAATCATTGTATCTGAAATTAATGTTATCTTGCATTTGCCAAACAAACATATTGGCTTTTACTTACAACTGAAATACTGATTTCGGCATAGAGATGCATCTCCAGTCATACAATAGTGATGTTAGTAAATCATTTTGAACACCTTAATATTTCATTTACTATCATTTTTAATATCATAACTTCATTACACCATAAATTATACGGAAATTCCAAAATTAAATAATACACAGGTCCAGAATGAGATTTTCACTCTGCAGCGGAGTGTGCGCTGATATGAACCTTCCTGGCAGATTAAAACTGTGTGCCGGACCGAGAATTTTTAATTTTAATTTTTATTTTTATTTTTGTTTGTTTTTGTTTTTTGTTTATTTTTTCCCTTTTTATTTATTTTTTGTTTTTTTATCTTTTATATTTCCCTTAAAAAGCCCCTTAGGAAAATGGAACTAAAAAAAAAACCCTAAGTGCCACCGCCACTTTTCATCCTATAACAAAAAATCTGATCCACTTCAGGCGTTGACTCCTGAGTAAACCCACCCCAGAGAGCTGCCTATATATCAGGGGAAATATGGGAAATCAAGGTTAGGGCTATCCTTTGACACTTTTTTTTGTTACATGATTACATTTAGGGAACGTGTACAAATGAGAATTCTAGTAACTAAGTGTTACAAGTAAGTGTTACATCAACAAAGGTGGCATAAAAGAGTAATCCAGAAATAAAAACAATAATCACTGATGTCATTCCAACTAAAAGGTTCTTCAGTAATGTAACTGGTTCCACTTGGAGCCTCGTCATCGTTATCTGATATCTCCAATTGCGCCTGTGAAGGGCATCTGCAAAGGAGGCATTCAGCTTCGCTAGTGCCTCAAGGAAAACAGCATCCTTGCAGCAGCTTGTCTCTTCCTTCGCTCATGGCTGACAAGGCAGAACGTTCAGCCGTTTGTGTGATGCGGCACAGAACATTAACCGCTGCTCGGCACTTCCCAGCTGAGTGGGGGGTTAACGACAACGCTGCGTAAATAATTGGCGAAGAGCGTAAGGTATTTCGGTGTGCGTTCGAGGGCATTGTGAGTATTTTGCAGGAACCACCAGTAATCAAGCTGCTCTTTCTCTCCGTCGCGAAAGATGTAGGCGACGGTAAGTCCTTTGAACCATGTAAGCGCATGATATATTTGCAGCCGGAAAGTAAGTTCCATCGGGACAGAGTAGGGTCTGAGGGTCAATCATATCAGGTGTGACCAGGAGGTAACAAGCCAATATCTTCTGTGTTAGTCGCCAAACTCCGTACGATGATGCGCAAGTAAAACAATGTTCATCAGTATTCAAAAGGTGACAATCTGGGCAGTAAGGGGAGTCTGCCAGTCCAATAGTGTGAAGTCGCTGTAGTGTGGCATATTTTTTGTTGGCGATCTGATACCACTTCGAACGCACCGTGGAGGACAGAAAGTTGTGGTGTATCGTTTTCCACACTCTTGGCCAGTGAACCGTAGGGTACTTGTTTTCCACCACGTTATGGGGAACAGCACGCAGAAGGTTAGTATAAAAATCTTTCGCCTTTGGTGGACGCGTGGCGGAGAGGTTCGAGCTGACATAGCTGTAATCAAGAATGAAGGTCGACACATGGGAGAGCTGTGGTGCGACGTGCGCAACCGACACCGGCGGGACGTTAGAGACTGGCATCAGAACCTGTAGTAAACGACTCGTGAGAGAGGTATATTGACTTTTCCATCGTTTCCTCATGTTGCTCATGTAAAGGCTAGCTGCTCTCGCCCTGACGTTGACCAATCCCAGCCCTCCTTTGTGCACTGGGAGGGTAAGAGTGTCGTATCGTACTTTAAAGATATGACCTGCGGAAACGTAGTAACTGAAGGCCGCTTAAAGCCGGCAAGCTATCTGCAGCGGTAGTGGGAGGACTTGTGCCACGTGGTTGAGTTTTGATGCCACGTAGAGGTTCAGGTATTCAACACGTTGTAGCTGGTTCAAGTCCCGGAGTAGGTTCTGTCGCACCATTGCGCGTATGGTCTGTAATAACCGTCGGTAGTTTGCTGCAGCTGTTTTACGTACATCTTTCTTGAACGTGATTCCCAAATATCGCAGATCAGAAACTGGTGGGAGGGGAGCGAGGGCTTCCGGTCCGAGACCACGCCCAATATCCAACGCCGCCGACTTGTTGATGTTCAGAAGACTGCCTGCGGCCTGTCCGTATCGCTCAATCCAGGTTAGTACGCTTTGAACTTCGTCATTGGAACGAACCAGCAGTATCAGGTCGTCAGCGTATGTCCTATAGCGAAAGGTGACGTCCCGCAGCGTGATGCCAGATAGGCGGTGGTTAAGGCCCCCTAGGAGTGGCTCGAGTGCGATGGCATAAAGGTAGGTAGAAAGGGGACAACCCTGTCGTAGAGACCTCTTAATGGGTACTGGACCTACCGTCCTTCCATTGACCTGGACGTGTGAGCTGGCTGCGGTCCAAAGACGCCGTAGGGTGTCGATGAGGCCCGGGGGAAATCCCATACAGTCCATTACTCGTAGGAGGAAGTTGTGGTGCACTCTATCAAAGGCGCGGTTGAAATCTACGGAGACGATCGCCGCTCTCAGACGGCACGCAGAAGCGATTGCTATTAAGTCCCTGCAGTCACCGGTGGCCATGTGTATGTTGGCTTCTCCCCCCTGCGACGTCTGTTCTGGAGCGAGGATCATCGGCAAAGTCGTCTTAATACGGCTCGCCATAATCCTGGTGAAAATCTTGTAATCGGCGTTCAGCATTGTAAGCGGCCGATAGTCGTTAATCGATAGCCCTCCACCTGGCTTGTGTACCGGTATGAGAAGACCTTCTACAAACGCTGGCGGCACAACACAGTCTGGAGACATAAGTTCGCGGAACATTATAACCCAGCGAGGCATCATGATGTCACGGAAAGTCCGGTAGAATTCGATGGGCAATCCATCAGGCCCAGGAGACTTATTGGCCGCACCTTTGTCCACGGCGTCTTCGACTTCTTCGAGTGAGATTTCCTCTGTTAGTGCATTCACGGTAACCTCGTCGATAGTATGTGTTACCTGCTCTAACACTTCTGTAGTGGCCTCGTCATCAACGATTCTTTCCTTGTAAAGATGACGAAAATGATCCTCCACCGCCTTTACTATGGTTGCTTGGGTCGTACATAAGCGACCGTCGTGTGTCCTGAGTTGTGTGATTAAATGTTGGCGTTGTCGGCGCTTATCCGCCACAACGTGGTGCATAGTGGGTTCCTCCGCAAACGTTCGGTCGTGCCGTCGCGAGCGGACGACTGCACCTTCTAGTCGGCGCTTCGTCAATGATAGTATGTGAGCCTTGATTCTGCTTTGATCACGTTGTCTCTCCGGGGAAGGGGGTAAGGCGTCGAGGTCCCTGAGTGCCGCGTAGTAAAAATCGAGGGTCTGTCGATGCCACGCAGTCACGTCCTTGCCATATTGCATAAGTGTCCTACGGATTGCTGGTTTGGCACAGAGGAGCCACCACTCCAGGGTCGAGGTGTATCGAGGGTGGCGGCGTTCACAGTCAGTCCACGTTGCTGCAACTTGCCGACGGCAATCCAGGTCCTGGAGATGAGTTATGTTGAGCTTCCAAAAGCCATTGCTGCGCCAGACTTGTTGGGGGCGTAGGTGTATAGTGCAGATATAGGCACTGTGATCAGAATAGGCTTGAGGCCATAGTTCGGCGTCCACCACACCTTGTGTGAGATCTTGTGACACATATATGCGGTCGAGTCGGCTGGCCGAATGACTGGTAAGATGTGTGGGGCCAGAGCGGTTACCGTGGACTTTTTCCCACGTGTCGCACAACTGAAGTTCTTGGATCATCGCACCCAGTTCCGGACAAGGCATGGAATGTGGGATTTGGTCCTTGGGGTGAAGTACGCAATTAACATCGCCGGCGAAGACGCTGTGGTCGTATCAGCCAAGGAAAAGGGGAGCGACATCTGTGGAGTAGAATCTGGCGTGGTCGTGACGTCTTGTGGTACCCGACGGCGCGTAAACATTAATGAATCGGGTGTTGAGTGCCGTAAATGCTATTCCTCGCGCGGAGGGAAGAAACGTGATGTCGGTAACTTCAATACCTTCACGCACTAATATTGCCACTCCGGTATCTGCAGGGCTACCGGGCGTCACATGTGTGGTGTACCCGTAAAAGTGCGGGAGTGCAGTCGTTTTCACTTCTTGTAGGAAAGCCCCCATGGCTCGTATGGTTTCTTTGAAAAGTTGGATATTGACAGGAGAACTGATCATGTTGATATTCATTGTCGCCAGGCGGTAAGCCTGGCAACGAGTTGTTTGGGCGAGGTTATCCATGGTGAAGGTGGAGAGAAGCGAACATCGGAAGTGATGTCACCCCCCGCCGAACGCGGTCCTCCTTGTGCTGCTTATGCTGCATGATCTGGCGGCGCCTCAGCTGGCCGCGGGTCGGGATCTTGTGTCTCGACGTCCTCGGCCCACGAAGCGGTCGCGGATGTCTGTTCATGGTCCATAGCCTCGGAATGTTTGACAGTAAGGGACCGGGCGACTTTGATGCCTGCACTGGTACCTTCCCGCTGCTCACTGTTTCTGTCAATGGGCTGATGGTAGAAAGCTGCATGTTTTTCTGTCTGTTCTGCAAGGTTGGAGTCAGTGGAAACAGCTTCAGCTTCGCGGCTGGCTTCTTGAGTGGTCAGTCGTTCTTCCCCGGCCGAATGCGAACCGCTGTATTCCGACACGGTCCGACGATGCCGCTTTCGGCGTTTCGGTGATCGCTGTTTACGTACGTGGCCTTCATTGTCAGAAGACGGCACTGACTCACGCTCCGCCGGAACAAACGCTTCGGTCGGTACAATAAGGGAATCAATTGCCATCTTACTGGCGTCAATGTCTGTCGCGTTCGGTAGCTCCAGAGTCGTAGTACTATTTTCCACCACTGGCCAGGTCGGCGGATCATCCAGGTCTTTGTCCGTGGAAAGTGATTCTTGTACCGCTGAAGCGGTCGGCCGTGTCTGTTGTGTAGAGAACGTCGTGAGCGCCGCCGCGTAAGTAACGGGTAGAATAGTCTTCGCCGCTGGTGGTGCAACGTCCTTCGGTGGGAGTTGTGTGATCCGACGCTGGAGGCACTCGGAACGAAGGTGACCTTCCTTACCGCATCCGGAACACGTATTCGGTTGGCCGTCATAAATAATTATGGCCCGGCATCCACCTATCTGTAGATAGGATGGCACGTGTCGTTGAAGATCTATGCGCACTTGGCGTACCCCATTGAGTACTGGATACGTTTTAAACTGGGTCCATATTTCAGCCACGTGTTCGTGTACCGTGCCGTAGGGGCGGAGCGCCGCTACAACTTCTGCCACCGGGAGTTCAAATGGAAGTTCGAAGATGCGTATAGTCCGCAGTCTCATTGCGGCATGGCCGACCTCGACGTTGCCAACATTGCCATCTGCGTGGCAGAAGCGGAGTTCTTGTTTCATCTCTCGAAGCACCTTGTCGCAAGTAGTTTCGTTTATGAGCTTTACATAGACCGTGCTACTTACGATCGAAAAGTGAATGCCGACAATGTCGGCAGCCGGGATCTTGGCTTCCTCTTTTAAAAAACGTTCGGCTTCGAGCGCCTTTGGTCGGGTAAAGTCGTTCCGAAATGTGAATTTCAAGGTTGATCTTCTGTATTGGTTTGCCATGGTCTTGTAGCGCTACGGCGTCACGTTAGTGTCGGCCGAAGAAAGTAAACAAGGCGCGCGGGCCCTCTCCGCCAGCGGAGAGCACACACCGCACGTCCGCTTCGCTCGGCTGCGAGAGCCGCACTGAGACTCGAACTCGGGACCTTTGCCTTTCGCTGGCAAGTGCTCTACCAACTGAGCTATCCAAGCACGACTCACGCCCTGTCCTCACAGCTTTACTTCTGCCAGTATCTCGTCTCCTGCCATCCAAACTCTACAGAAGGTCTCCTGGTTCACAGGAAACTCGGTGCTTGAATATTTCAGTAATGACTATTCTCCAATATATTTAATGAGTTTATTTCACTTCTGTTACCAAATGCGAAATTAGAAAGAATATCCCTCACTTTTTCCTAACCTTCGATTAATCTTGAACTTCGAACTAAACTTTCTTCTCTAGTATCAAAAATTGTTTTTATAGACATAGGCCTATAGTTTTTGTCAGTTAACAGTAATTCAAATCTAGTTTTCTTTCACGTGCAGACAAATCTACATATGAAAGACAATACATTGGATAACAAACTGACTGCTCATTAATTCTCAAAGTTTTGTGCTTGTGAGTTATAAGTAGATTGTAGACAGTTGTTTACTGGAAATGTAATGGCATAACTACAGTTTTGATGCGAATTCTCAGTATTTTATACTGGATTTCAACTATCTTAAAAAATACCTAGTACAGTTGTGTACCCCCATGCACTTGATTGAGCTGAAATTGTAAATCACTACTCCACAGAGTAACTGTAACGAAATTCTGTAGCATATACTGGTAACGCTTGATGCCAGACTATTCGGACTTGTTTCGGTCGAAATTCTTTGATCTATTAGGTCACTTTGGCAAAGTATGTTTGACATGCTGTTAAATTTTTAGCGTGAAAACGCCTGCGAGTATTGTTACTTGGATCAGATGGTTCGCTGTAGCTGCTGCTGCCTCTTCTGGAGCCGTGCTGATTGTGTTTTAATGGGTGAACGCACAGATATGAGGGCACAAAAAAAATGTTGCGTAGCTTTACACAAATCTGACTTAGATGTAAACGAATTCCTTTCATTATTTACAGTAACAACAATAATGTAAAGTTCGCGTGTGTTACAATGAAAATTGAAAATTATTGTTTGTAAATCGATACATACCAGCAAATAATGTGAAATAAATCTATAAGAATAAAGATAATTTCTAGCTTTGACTACAAACACATTGCCTACATTCTTCATAGTTAAAATTAAGAGAAATAACGAGTAACGTCTTAAATGGGAAGACCCACGATTGCAGCAATATGCGTGCAACGTTTATTACATTTAGAACCATCGAGGAAAATGTTACGCATACACAACACTGAAAAACGTGCCCAAAAAATTACAAAATGTTAAAGTTGTGAAACTGCCACTTCTAGGTCTGAAACGTGTGTGGCAATCTCTGTTAAAACGTTCTAAACACTCATTTAAGGGGCACAGTTAGAAGAGATTAGAGCAATGTGGCATACCGATGTGAGCTCTCATACCTGTGTAACATTCAAAAAGCATGAAATTATTGCAAAAGTGCGAAATCAGTAAAACAGTTATAAATTGGATTACTTTTGAGAAATTGTCATTGCTACGAGAATTGATGACCCGTTGGTCACAGAAATGCACGTGCGTGTTAGACACCCAAGTAGTTCTACATACACATATTGCCACTGGGTTCCTTTCAGACTGTTCCACCAAAATGTGACTCGCCCACCATTTTTACTTGTGACGTGTGGTTCTCAACTGGTTATGGGGGAGACGGGAATGAGGACGTGGCACTGGGATCCAAAAGGAAATGGAGGAAGGTATGACGTTGAGCTTTACCAAAAGGGAACGGAAGAACGCACTATAAATCTTGCCATGTGTTTTCCCGTTGGTGGGGAGCGTGAGCCGACTGAAAATGATTTAATTATTGGAAAAGTTTTCAGTGTTAATATAGCTGCGACAAAAAAGTCTACACCCAACTACTGACGATGATGTATACAGGGTGTCCCATTTTAATCTATACCGGCCGATATTTCTGGAGCGGCACAATTCTGCAAAAAATGTCTCTAGCAAATGTTGTAAGGTTTGAAGGGGGTCATGGAGTGGTTACCTCGAAACGATCTTGAACCCTGTTTTCAAAGTCTAACCAAGATCAAGTTTATTTTAGCAAATGGTAACCCCTATTTTTAATTCCATATTCGTATTCTACGTGAATAAATACGCATTGTTTGTAGGGAACATTTTTTTCGAAATACTAATGATTAACTGCCAGGGGGCACTTCGTTGTAACTTTCACAGGTTAGCAGTATCTAGAGAACGAAGCGAGATCGGGAAAAATTTTCAATGAAAATCTTGTATGGTTCCTGAACTCTGTCCACTGGTGAAATTTTCGTGAACTTGAAATGGCCTTGAAATTCGTAAGTAGGGATTAACCTGAAAGCAAATACCGTCGGCATTAGTGGAACTCGATGTGGAGCACGTGGAGGTTGCTCATCACTAGCCCTGAAAAGGGCTCATTAACATGGTTCTCATTGGAAATTTAGGATCTCAGATGCACAATCAACTGCCTATTTTGCCTAATGCACATTTGCACTCTCTGTCGGAAAATGGTCTCGACAGCATTCAATGTCTGGTATGTGATTGCCTGAAAAGCCGCCATAGTCCTTTCTCTTGTATCTTCTGGCGTCGTCAGATGAGTAGAGCACACCTTTTGCTTCACAGCTCCCCATTAGAAGTTAAATGGTATTAAGTCTGGCGATCCTGGCGGGAATTCACGAATTGCACTACCGATACCAGTCCATCGATTCTGGTAAGCTGGATTGAGGTACCTTCTGACAGGTAAGGCCTGATGTGCAGGGGCGCCGTATGTTGAAACCAAACACGTGTTGGTATGTCTAGGGGGATATTTTCTAGTAATGGAAGCACCGGATTCTGGAGAATATGAAGGTACCGCAACGTTTCGCCATAAAAAAAAAAACAGGGCCTATCACGTAATGTCCAACTGTGTCCGCCCAGACATTGATTGGCCACCGTCTCTGTGTTTGGTGATCTCGTTGTCAGCGAGGATTTGCTTCCGCTCAGTAGTGTGCGTTATGGAGATTGACTCCTCCCATGTTGTCGAAGTTTGCCTCGTCTATAAAGAGAGTGAGTGCGAATAAAAAGGGATCACGACGTATTTGCGTATTCGCCCATCAACAAAATGCCAGGCGTCTCTCAGGATCCCTAGGCTCAATAGCTTGGGTGATATGTAAGCGATATGGGTGGAATTTAAAGTATCTTAAAACACGAGATACCGTTGATCGAGGTACTATATGCACTCGCTGAATCTGATGAGTCGACAGGTGTCGATCTTCAGCGACGATAGCACGAACTCCTAGCCCAATCGCCTCTCTCAGGTCCGTCTTTCGTCTCTGCCTTTTCAAGGTCCCTCTTTCAGCTCGTCCTTGCCAGAGACCTTATTGTAGCCTCCATGAGATGACGAGCATCGGGATACGTTTTGGCATACAATCTTTGTGTGGCTGCATAATTATTGCGACACTCTCAAACAATTTTGATCTTTCTCACTATTTCTTTTTCGGAGAGATTAGTGTCAAAAATGAATTGTAGTGACCACTTTTATTACTATTGGTTTTCTTAGGATTTTCCTCCAACTAAATATCCGGCAAGCGTGATGCAGGCCTAATGACTTTTTACACTGTACGCGACACGTTTGTTTACACATGCTCGCTGTTGTTTACGCCACAACTTGAAGCCAAAACACACAATCCACAAGTGCGCTCTCTCAGAAAATTACTTAGGTGTCTAACAGATGTGTATCTTTCAAGAGCGCACCTTTGCATATCTCTATATTATCGTAAATAATAAAATAATGAAATACCGCATTGTGATCCGTCCTTTTCAAATATGGAGAAGAGGCAGAAACGAAAAACGGGCACAAGAAAGTCGATTGCGAGACAAGGTGACTCAGATAAATTTTTCTATTATGGGCTCCAAACATTCTTGTTGAGAATAATTTTGTGGCGGAGCGGTTCTAGGAACCGCGCGACCGCTACGGTCGCAGGTTCGAATCCTACCTCGGACATGGATGTGTATGATCTACATCTACATCTACATCTACATCCGTACTCCGCAAGCCACCTGACGGTGTGTGGCGGAGGGTACCCTGAGTACCTCTATCGGTTCTCCCTTCTATTCCAGTCTCGTATTGTACGTGGAAAGAAGGATTGTCGGTATGCTTCTGTGTGGGCTCTAATCTCTCTGATTTTATCCTCATGGTCTCTTCGCGAGATATACGTAGGAGGGAGCAATATACTGCTTGACTCTTCGGTGAAGGTATGTTCTCGAAACTTCAACAAAAGCCCGTACCGAGCTACTGAGCGTCTCTCCTGCAGAGTCTTCCACTGGAGTTTATCTATCATCTCCGTAACGCTTTCGCAATTACTAAATGATCCTGTAACGAAGCGCGCTGCTCTCCGTTGGATCTTCTCTATCTCTTCTATCAACCCTACCTGGTGCGGATCCCACACTGCTGAGCAGTATTCAAGCATTGGGCGAACAAGCGTACTGTAACCTACTTCCTTTGTTGTCGGATTGCATTTCCTTAGGATTCTTCCAATGAATCTCAGTCTGGCATCTGCTTTACCGACGATCAACTTTATATGATCATTCCATTTTAAATCACTCCTAATGCGTACTCCCAGATAATTTATGGAATTAACTGCTTCCAGTTGCTGACCTGCTATTTTGTAGCTAAATGATAAGGGACCTATCTTTCTATGTATTCGCATCACATTACACTTCGCTACATTGAGATTCAATTGCCATTCCGTGCACCATGCGTCAATTCGCTGCAGATCCTCCTGCATTTCAGTACAATTTTCCATTGTTGCAACCTCTCGATACACCACAGCATCATCTGCAAAAAGCCTCAGTGAACTTCCGATGTCATCCACCAGGTCATTTATGTATATTGTGAATAGCAACGGTCCTATGACACTCCCCTGCGGCACACCTGAAATCACTCTTACTTCTCTCCATTGAGAATGACGTGCTGCGTTCTGTTATCTAGGAACTCCTCAATCCAATCACACAATTGATCTGATAGTCCGTATGCTCTTACTTTGTTCATTAAACGACTATGGGGAACTGTGTCAAACGCCTTGCGGAAGTCAAGAAACACGGCATCTACCTGTGAACCCGTGTCTAAGGCCCTCTGAGTCTCGTGGACGAATAGCGCGAGCTGGGTTTCACACGATCGTCTTTTTCGAAACCCATGCTGATTCCTACAGAGTAGATTTCTAGTCTCCAGAAAAGACATTTTACTCGAACATAATACGTGTTCCAAAATTCTACAACTGATCGACGTTAGAGATATAGGTCTATAGTTCTGCACATCTGTTCGACGTCCCTTCTTGAGAACGGGGATGACCTGTGCCCTTTTCCAATCCTTTGGAACGCTTCGCTCTTCTAGAGACCTACGGTACACCGCTGCAAGAAGGGGGGCAAGTTCCTTCGCGTACTCTGTGTAAAATCGAACTGGTATCCCATCAGGACCAGCGGCCTTTCCTCTTTTGAGCGATTTTAATTGTTTCTCTATCCCTCTGTCGTCTACTTCGATATCTACCATTTTGTCAACTGTGCGACAATCTAGAGAAGGAAGCACAGTGCAGTCTTCCTCTGTGAAACAGCTTTGGAAGAAGACATTTAGTAATTCGGCCTTTAGTCTGTCATCCTCTGTTTCAGTACCATTTTGGTCACAGAGTGTCTGGACATTTTGTTTTGATCCACCTACCGCTTTGACATAGGACCAAAATTTCTTAGGATTTTCTGCCAAGTCAGTACATAGAACGTTTCTTTCGAATTCATTGAAAGCCTCTCGCATAGCCCTCCTCACACTACATTTCGCTTCGCGTAATTTTTGTTTGTCTGCAAGGCTTTGGCTATGTTTATGTTTGCTGTGAAGTTCCCTTTGCTTCCGCAGCAGTTTTCTAACTCGGTTGTTGTACCACGGTGGCTCTTTTCCATCTCTTACGATCTTGCTTGGCACATACTCATCTAACGCATATTGTACCATGGTTTTGAACTTTGTCCACTGATCCTCAACACTATCTGCACTTGAGACAAAACTTTTGTGTTGAGCCGTCAGGTACTCTGTAATCTGCTTTTTGTCACTTTTGCTAAACAGAAAAATCTTCCTACCTTTTTTAATATTTCTATTTACGGCTGAAATCATCGACGCAGTAACTGCTTTATGATCGCTGATTCCCTGTTCTGCATTAACTGATTCAAATAGTTCGGGTCTGTTTGTCACCAGAAGGTCTAATATATTATCGCCACGAGTCGGTTTTCTGTTTAACTGCTCAAGGTAGTTTTCAGATAAAGCACTTAAAAATATTTCACTGGATTCTTTGTCCCTGCCACCCGTTATGAACGTTTGAGTCTCCCAGTCTATATCCGGCAAATTAAAATCTCCACCCAGAACTATAACATGGTGGGGAAATCTACTCGAAATATTTTCCAAATTATTCTTCAGGTGCTGAGCCACAACAGCTGCTGAGCCCGGGGGTCTATAGAGACATCCAATTACCATGTCTGAGCCTGCTTTAACCGTGACCTTCACCCAAATCATTTCACAATTCGAATCTCCGTCAATTTCCTTCGATACTATTGCACTTCTTATCGCTATAAACACGCCTCCCCCTTCACTGTCCAGCCTATCTCTGCGGTATACATTCCAATCAGAGTTTAGGATTTCATTACTGTTTACGTCTGGTTTCAGCCAACTTTCTGTTCCTAGTACTATATGGGCGTTGTGACCGTTTATTAATGAGAGCAGTTCTGGGACCTTTCTATAGACGCTTCTGCAGTTTACTATTAGCACATTAATATTGTTTTTCCTTGTTGCATTTTGCCTACTCCTGCCTTGCCGCGTCTCAGGAGGCGTCTTGTCGGGCCTAGGGAGGGAATTCTCTAACCTAAAAAAACCCCATGTGCACTCCACACGTACTCCGCTACCCTCGTAGCCGCTTCCGGCGTGTAGTGCACGCCTGACCTATTCTGAGGGACCCTACATTTCTCCACCCGATAGCGGAGGTCGAGGGCTCTGATGATCTCAGATGTTAAGTCCCATAGTGCTCAGAGCCATTTGAACCATTTGAGAATAATTTCGCTTGTACGGATTTGGAAGAATTTCATTTCGCAGGAACTCATTGGAGTCTCGCGAGACGAGATTGTTCTGAGGCCTACGAGGCGAAATTCCTCAGAGTTCGACGAGGAGAAATTTTTCTAAATCCCTTTACACACATTTTTTCTAAGTCCATAAGAGAAAAACTTATGAGAGTCACGCCAGTCATGAATCATTGTAAAGTGAGGAGAGCCCAGAAATTTTCAGTCTCAAAAGGTAAAATTTCTCAGAACGCCTAGTCATGATTTCAAATTCCCCGACAATGACACTCAAAGTTCCACTCTTCTTTTCTTTGATTGTGCCACCACAAGCAGAATGCTGGTCTCTGATTCGGCTCCCTCCAAGTGGAGCACATTGTGTTCCGCCAATGCTGACGGTATTTGCTTTCAGGTTAATCTCTAATGGAGAATTTGAAGGCCACTTCAAGTTCAAGAAAATTTCAACAGTGGACGGAGTTCTGAAACTATACAAGATTTTCATGGAAAATTTTTCCAGATTTCACTTCGTTCTCGAGATACTGGTAACCTGGAAAAGTTACCATGAAGTACCCTCTGGTGGCAAACCATTGGTTTTCGAAGAAAAATGTTCCCTACAAACAATGCGTTTTTTTTCATGTACAGCAAAAAAGGGAATAAAAATAGGGGTTACGACCTTGAAAACAGGGTTCAGGGTCATTTCGAGGTGTACATTCCATGACCCCCTTCAAGCCCTACAACTTTTGCTAGAGACTTTTTTGCTGAATTGTGCCGCTCCAAAGATGTCAGCCGGTATAGATTAACTTGGAACACCCTGTATAATACAGTAAATTGTCGCCGTACGTAGATTAGTCACAAATGTGCAAACATACAAATGTCAAACTAAGATAAGAAACAATGACCAAACGACATTTTTGTTTTAGTTGAGTATTCTAGAGACATTTCATTTAAGGTCTGCATAATAAGATTTCTTCTAACAATTCGCCTCAGGCACATTCACATGACAAGAATAAGAGGTACACTATCGTAAGAATATGTGGTTCATTGGCATCAGCTGACTGTGTCTCGAGAAAGGTGACAAAATAATACTGCAAATGAAAGCAGGTTGTTCGTTTTTTATAACTATATCATGTTTTCCCAACATTAAAATTGCTTTAAAATGCTTATTTTTATTTCTCGCACTTGATAATGATACTAGTTATTATAGTCTTTGCGTGGAAGCACGTGGAAACTGAAGTTGTTGGGCCTAATGGCCCCACTTTGTTGAGTTACAATAAGACGTTGTAACGAGGATCCCTGCAGCCGCAGTACACAGGCGGCGGCAGCGCAAAGCCAGACAGGCAGCCGCGCACTCGCAAAAGTAATGAGAATTGATTCTCCCACTGTATGCAAATAGAAACGCAACTGGCGCACGCTGGAATAGAATTCGTGCGTCTAAATCTCGTATTTCAACCAAGCAGAAGGGGACGGCTGATTAAGTAGCGAGCAGCAGTTAGCGAATGTGGCCCTGACGTCTGCATTCAGCGATCCACCACGTGCTCACGCTTCCTGCCGCCAGTTACAGCGCTGCTTCCAGTAACTTCTGGAACCATTGTACACAGATATGTTTCATGTTTCAGACAACATCCAATTCCCGTAAGATAATGTGGATTATTAGGTGCACTTCAACGCCACCGTTTCACCGAAATGGAGTCACGGTGCCCGAGAGGTCTCATTACTGTCGAAATCTCACGCAACTCGTACATTACGTATCATAGGTTGGTGTGCTTTGTTATATAAGATTTACAAATATCTAAATATTTGCTGCATTGTGAAAACGCCGATGTGTGTTTCTAAGGTTGCCTACAAAACATCATAGAGTAACGTAAGGCACTGGTTTACCAAGTCCACCCATGCAAATCAAAAATTTCCGCGGATTCCCTAAATCACTTAAAGTAATCTCCTTCCCTATAGTTCCCCAACACAAGCTTGTGTTCCGCCTCTAAGGACATGATTGTAGATGGGACGTTAAACATTAATTTACCTTTCCTGCCAGAACATATATGATGTATTTCTGCCGATTTCAACACGTCAAAAGTAACAATTTGGAGGGGATTTTATCAATTTCAGAAGTGTATGCGGGTCCGAAAAACGGTACTGTTAATTAATATCTTTGATGCATCTTGCAACAAAAATATCAACAGAGAAAGTTTTGAAAAGAAGATAAGAGAGGAGAGGGAGGATGGGCGGAGGGAGGAGAGAAGTTTATTGGTAGACTGAACTAAATAACAATAAAGCACCAGCAAATAAAAGATTTATTTAAATTATCCAGAGGACATTTAGTAGCAAGATGTGTCTGCCATTCACCATTTCATTTAATATTCAAAACGGAAATACCTTTTTAGTTAACATTCTGTTGCGGAAATAATTTGGTATTCCAGGTACTCAGCCCATAAAGATGTAGTAAGAACATTAAACTTTGAAATAATAATTACATCAGAATGGCTTAAAATTGGAAATGTGTGGTAAGATCTTATGGGACCAAACTGCTGCGGTCATCGGTCCCTAAGCTTACACACGACGTAATTCTAACTTGAACTAACTTATGCTAAGGACAACACACACACCCATGCCCGAGGGAGGACTCGAACCTCCGACGAGGGGAGCAGCGCGAAACGTGACAGGACGTCCTAGACCACGCGGCTACCCTGAATGGTTTAAGAACTGTACGTGTTATGACAACGTCTTCCTCGAAAGTATATTTTAACGTAAAATGATAATTAAATGGACACCTTAGCTGCAAAGAGGCTTTGATATACTTCATTGGGGCCATGTTGAAATTGTGTACCACGACCGGGACTCGAACCTAGGATCTCCTGCTTACATGGCAGACACTCTATCCATCTGAGCCACCGAGCGCACAGAGGATAGTTCGCTTGCAGGGACTTATCCCTTTATCCCTTGCACGCTCCCCATGAGATCCACATTCCCAACATGTCCACACCACTACATTCGTAGTGCGTCTATTAGATGTTTGCCCATCATACTCATTACTCGTGGCAGATTAATCTACCAAGTCCCGTGCGAGCTCGGGCATAGCGTGTGCGTTCACAAAAGAAGGCCAATGGCCGGGAAGTCATATTTTAACTACATGTGACGGTAGTATCTGTTCCCGAAGGAACAGTTACCGTTGATGACCACGCAGCTTTGCTAGGATGAAATGATAATTAAATGGACACCCTAGCTGCAAATGTCGGGGCACACATTTTCAACATGTCCCCAATGAAGTATATCAACGGTTCTTTGCATCTAGGGTGTCCATTTAATTATCATTTTATTCTAGCAAAGCTGCGTGGTCATCAACGGTAACTGTTCTTTCGGGTCAGATACTACCGTCGTATATATTTTAACTTCCCCAACAGAAAAAAATCTAATGAGTCCAGATGGGCTGAACGTGCTGCCAAGCCTGAAGACCCTATTCCTGAGATGCAGGGAGAGTAGTCGTTCACGGCCCGTTATAGAATTCCAGTGTTAGGAGTCCAACAAACATAATACTGATATATGCTTGTCCACGCCTGTAATGGATTGTCCTCTAGCAAAGACAGAGGACACTTTAGGAGGTATTACCGGTACAGGTACCATACTAGTGTCTGTTCTAAGGGGAGCTATGATTATATTTCATGAATTATTTGCACTAGAAATGTACACAAAACTACAATGGGATTCGAATACTTTCTAATACCAGTTTCTTTCCAGAAATAATCCTAGTAACGTATAATAAATGGATGTGTGGTTCTTTTAATTTATTTTTCATTTTTGTTGGAATCACTATACAGATAAACATTGTGAACCCCTGTACATACTTTCATTCTCTGAAAACGGCTCGCCAGTTACACGTCTTCTTTCATTAATATTCGTTATAATAGTTTCCCGACGTAGCGCATTAAGTTACCGCTCCCTTTCTGCTACCCATAGTTCTACCACTGCATATTGGTCAGTAACCTAAATACAATCACGGAAAACAACGCAAAACTAAAAAATAATTAATGTGCAATAATGAAATTTCAAGAATACATTTGTCTACGAAACATATTTAAGTGATTAACATTGCAAGATCGATTATTGTAAGCGCGCGGTAGACCATTGAAAAAATTAATAACCGGTGTATCCGCCAGAATTTAGAATGCCAAACAAACGTGTATGCATTGTGTTGTGCAGGTGCTGTATATCAGTTTCTGGGGTGAAATTCGATGCCTGTTGCACATAGTCGGTCAGTAGAGGGACGATTAATGTTGTTTGTGGAGTCTCGTCTGATGATGTCCCATATGTGCTCGATTGGAGACGTATCTGGTGACCGAGCAGGCCAAGGCAACATGGTAATACTCTGAAGAGCATATTGAGTTGCAAAAGCAGTATGTGGACGAGCGTTGTCCTGTGGGAGAACTCCCCATGGAATACTGTTCATGAATGGCAGCACAACAAGTCGAATTACCAGACTGACGTACAAATTTGCAGTCAGGGAGCGTGGGATAACCTGCTGACATATGAAATCGCACTCCAGACCGTAACTCTGTATGTTGGTCCAGTGGGTCTAGCACGCAGACAGGTTGGTTGCAGAATCTCAACCGGTCTCCTCCTAAGCAACATACGGCCATCACTGACAAGAGGCTCAACCAACTTTTATCAGAAAACATATCTCGACCTTGTCCTCCAATGAGCTCTCGCTTGATACCACTGAAGTCGCTAATGCTGGTGGTTTGGAGTCAGTGCAACGCACGCACCGGAGCTTCTGGCTCGGAGCTGTCTTGAAGCAACGTATCTGTAACCGTTAGTTGTGTCATAGTGGTGCCAACTGCCGCACAAGTTGCAGCTGGTTGTGGCACGTGGCCGTCCTGAGCGCGCTATTCTTCCAACCCTATGGTATCGTGACGACCGCTGCCATCAATCATCTACAGTGGCTACATTCCTGTCAAGTCTTTCTACAGTACCGCAGAAGCAAAATCCAATTTCTCGTAGCCCTACTACACGACCTGGTTCAAACTCAGTTAGGTATTGATAAGGGTGTGTTTGTCTTCTTAGAGGCATTCTTGAATAATATCAACTCGCCACGTCCAGTCTCAAAAGTAACTAACGTTCACGAGCGTTACCGTGTGTATTTAAAGGAAACCTGATTTGTATTCAAATGGCGGCGCTACTAACGCCACTCTTATGCGGACAGGCACAAAAACTGAACAAAAATCATCTTTCAGATGTACAAACACTCCTACCAACTTTTGTTATGTCGGCCGGCCGGTGTGGCCATGCGGTTCTAGGCGCTTCAGTCTGGAACAGCGTGACCGCTACGGTCGCAGGTTCGAACCCTGCCTCGGGCATGGATGTGTGTGATGTCCTTAGGTTAGTTAGATTTAAGTAGTTCTAAGTTCTAGGGCACTGATGACCACAGATGTTAAGTCTCATAGTGCTCAGAGCCATTTGAGCCATTTTTTTTTGTTATGCCGCACAACTTCTTCTTGGTGTTGTGGTTTTTTTCTGTCTGTGTTATCTTCAGACAGACCTCTCTGTTCAGCATACAATATATCACAAACGTCACGTAAATGTAATAAAAAAGGAATGGTAAAAATTAAAACGGGTAATTTATGGGTGGCAGTTAATCGAAACTTTATTTATGTAAGTGGAAAATTTATAACTAGTATGCATCATACTAACAAAGTTTTTATATTTGCACACTATGTACTTGAGACTCACCTTGATCGTCGAGTCTGTAAGACTAATTTTGATGGCTCGCCAACCAAGGATTCAGTGTGAAATGTCCACACCAGTTGGAAACGCATTCTCTCCCAATCTGGAAGGATACCATGGAATCCAGAACTCATCTTCTGTTCTGTTGTGGAATTCATGCTTATACACTCCTGGAAATTGAAATAAGAACACCGTGAATTCATTATCCCAGGAAGGGGAAACTTTATTGACACATTCCTGGGGTCAGATACATCACATGATCACACTGACAGAACCACAGGCACATAGACACAGGCAACAGAGCATGCACAATGTCGGCACTAGTACAGTGTATATCCACCTTTCGCAGCAATGCAGGCTGCTATTCTCCCATGGAGACGATCGTAGAGATGCTGGATGTAGTCCTGTGGAGCGGCTTGCCATGCCATTTCCACCTGGCGCCTCAGTTGGACCAGCGTTCGTGCTGGACGTGCAGACCGCGTGAGACGACGCTTCATCCAGTCCCAAACGTGCTCAATGGGGGACAGATCCGGAGATCTTGCTGGCCAGGGTAGTTGACTTACACCTTCTAGAGCACGTAGGGTGGCACGGGATACATGCGGACGTGCATTGTCCTGTTGGAACAGCAAGTTCCCTTGCCGGTCTAGGAATGGTAGAACGATGGGTTCGATGACGGTTTGGATGTACCGTGCACTATTCAGTGTCCCCTCGACGATCACCAGAGGTGTACGGCCAGTGTAGGAGATCGCTCCCCACACCATGATGCCGGGTGTTGGCCCTGTGTGCCTCGGTCGTATGCAGTCCTGATTGTGGCGCTCACCTGCACGGCGCCAAACACACATACAACCATCATTGGCACCAAGGCAGAAGCGACTCTCATCGCTGAAGACGACACGTCTCCATTCGTCCCTCCATTCACGCCTGACGCGACACCACTGGAGGCGGGCTGCACGATGTTGGGGCGTGAGCGGAAGACGGCCTAACGGTGTGCGGGACCGTAGCCCAGCTTCATGGAGACGGTTGCGAATGGTCCTCGCCGATACCCCAGGAGCAACAGTGTCCCTAATTTGCTGGGAAGTGGCGGTGCAGTCCCCTACGGCACTGCGTAGGATCCTACGGTCTTGGCGTGCATCCGTGCGTCGCTGCGGTCCGGTCCCAGGTCGACGGGCACGTGCACCTTCCGCCGATTACTGGCGACAACATCGATGTACTGTGGAGACCTCACGCCCCACGTGTTGAGCAATTCGGCGATACGTCCACCCGGCCTCCCGCATGCCCACTATACGCCCTCGCTCAAAGTCCGTCAACTGCACATACGGTTCACGTCCACGCTGTCGCGGCATGCTACCAGTGTTAAAGAGTGCGATGGAGCTCCGTATGCCACGGCAAACTGGCTGACACTGACGGCGGCGGTGCACAAATGCTGCGCAGCTAGCGCCATTCGACGGCCAACACCGTGGTTCCTGGTGTGTCCGCTGTGCCGTGCGTGTGATCATTGCTTGTACAGCCCTCTCGCAGTGTCCGGAACAAGTATGGTGGGTCTGACACACCGGTGTCAATGTGTTCTTTTTTCCATTTCCAGGAGTGTATAAAACAAAGGTACTGGCACACACTGAGCCCATTTTCGTAGCTGAGTAAGCGTGATTTACTGCTACGCGTAGGGCTCTGATTCGATACCACAGATTTTTACTTGGTGTGGGGGACTGGTAGAGGGTATACTCTGCCTCGTGGGGTTAGCAGAGGAACTACTCGACTGATCAGTAGCGGTTGCAACGTCAAGAACAATGATGGCGCCATCGGCAGAGCATGATACGGCTGTCTGTCGGGCTCGACTGGACCACCTAGAGGTAGAACGCTGAACTTCACCTCCCTGATACACTGCAGCGTGCGAATGACAGATGTCCGGCAGAAGATTGCAAACTGACAGACGCTTCTACGTAAAGTCGGAGTGATCGTTGCTGCTGTAGACATTCGTGTCGGGTACCAGAAAATTATCATCTTAGGCATATAAATAAGAACAGATTAGTGATCAACGGTAGTATCCTCCTTAAGGTCCCAGAGTTTGAAACTCTATTAAAAAGCGGAGCTGTTCACACAATGTTCTGTTCCAAGAGAGGGCTAAGAGCAAAACTGATAAAAGTGAGATCTTTGGGTGAAATCCGACCATTACTGATTCTGTGACACTTTTAGCCATACTGTTAAGCCAAACATTACGACTACCTGCTTAATACTGTGTGGTGGGCCACTGGGTCACAGTAATGTATGTGGAAAATGATGTCTACGCATGGATCACACCATCTCCATAAATTATAAGCCAGTGACTTTGGGCACTAAGCTGGCACCCCATTGGGTCCCCGACGTGTTCCATCGTACTCAGATCATGCGAATTTGTTGGCCAAGACATCCGGCTGCAAGATTCTATCGCTGTCAGGAAATATATCAAACGTGAAGGAATGCAGATGATCTGCAATAACGTTCACGTGGTCCACGGCTGTTATATATCTGAGATCACTACCACAGGTCTCACTGACGACGAAACAAATATACCCATATTACAACACTGCCTCACCGTCCTGTGTTCGTGGAACTGTGCATGTGTCGAGCAGCGGTTCGCCTATGTGATGGCGCATCCGGAAGCGACCATCGACCTGATATAACAAGAAACGTGTTTGCAATCTCGATGATCCAGTGTCCACTCCAATCGTAATCGACAATTCTTTGGGTCAAAAAGGGGACATGTAGGGATCGGCAGCTGAGGAACACCATGTTCAACAATGTGGACTGAACAGTAAAGTCCGAAATACTTTTGCCTGCACCAACGTTGTACTCTGACATCAGATCTGTCACTGATCGCCCCCTATCACGGTTTACAGAGCGAGAAAACCTCCCTATTACACGTTTTGTGATTAGGAGTACACATTCACCACATTGTAGTTTATTTGTAATTTCATAGTTCTACAACTACTTTCTACAGGTGCTCACGACTGTAGCAGCTGAACAGCTTCGTAGTTTCCAAGAAGCTAGTTCCCAGGCAGCGGTCTTTGAAAATTTGTCAAAATTATTTATATCAGAGGACTTCCTCATTTGCAGCATACCATGAGGCGGCATTCAGTCTCTCGGTGGTTGGTTGTCACAATGTTTCAGCTCATGAATGTACCAGCAGTGGTATTCAACGTGTGCGCCGTGGCACCCTGGTGCACCATGAATGACAGTTTTGTGTGCCGTGGATCTTTTTCGGTGTTACTAGGGAAGAAGACAGTTGTGGCAAATTTAGTTTCTGGTGTCAACGTGTGTGGTCTCGAAGGAATTCCACTTAATATGTTAGCCATCCTGCGTAAGTAGTCATAACCTCGAAGCTAAACTTCCACGCGTAACTCTTAGCACTAGCAATATTTGTTGTGTTTTCAACCAGTTTCTGTTATAATGTGACTCTGTTAAAAAGATAACTATGGCAAAGCTTTGAAATTTGCTAAGTGCAAAAAAAAAAAAAAAAAGATCTAGAACTTGCTGAGGACAACAAGGAAAATGAAAATGAAGGTAGAAAACACAAGCACAGAAAATACGACGATAATTACTTAGATTTTGGTTTCACGTGCACCGTTGTGAACAATGAAGAGTGCCCACAAAGTTTTTTGCGTTTGAAAGTACTTTCTGATGACTGTTCTATACTACCTAGAAAATTAAAGGGTCATTTAGAAATACTTCAAAAGAATAATGTGTTTAAAGTGAGAGTATAGTTTTCTAGAGAACTGAGTGAAAAGAAATAACAAAAGTCATCATTTTTCCAAGCAAAGTAAAATCTCGAGTAAAGCACTTCTTGCGCCTTATAATGCAGCTTACCGAGTAGCAAAATGTTTGCAGTAATGAGATAGGCGTTATTGTAAATTTTTCTATAATCGAAAGACATTTACCTGGACTTAATGTTCGTTTTGAAAAATACTTTCCTGAAAACTATGATGGGTTTCAGTGGGTTCAAAATCCTTCCAGTAATGTTTCTCTTTCTGAGGTCACTACTGCAGAAGAGAAAGAGTTTATAGAACTCTCATCAGATTATTCACTAAAAGTATGGTTTTCATGAATGACAGTGCCAACATTTTAGTAGGCAGTATGAAAATAGATTCCAAGCTTGAGGAAGAAAGCAGTGAAGGATTAACTCCTTTTGCAACCTCCTAACTTTGTGAGAGTGGGTTTTCGGGAATGTTTGTCATCAAAACCAAGTACATATCAGGACTTAATATGGACAAGAAAATGAGGGTAGCTGCATATCATTGGGTGCCAAGATTTGACGAGCTTTGTAGCAAGAAGCTAGCTTAAGTGTCGCACTGAGGTGAGTAGTATTTTATTCGTACCTTCTTTATTAGTTATTTCAGGTTGTAAAAGGTATCCGTCAGGGGAGCCACAGAAACAATATAATTAGTTAAGGGAGCCACGAACTCTAAAAGGTTACAAAACATTAAATGTATGTGTTCATGCCACTAGACAACACTCTTGGATCATACAACGTAGAAATTGAGCATGCGTGTAAACGATATGAAAAAGAATACTTATTAAGAATAGCGCATTAATCTAGTTGGATCCTCCTAGCGGTCTGGAAACTTATTTTTAGAAATAATGCCAACTTCAGAATAACTAATACCCTCTTTCCTCGGCTCCACCATAATAGTTGGAGATTTTGGGCACTCTGCAACAGACTGGCAGAATAATGTGAAATTCATAATTGGCGGGAGAAAATTTGTTAGTCCATACCGAGCAAAATGGCACAGTGGCTAAAGGAATGTGCTAAACTGCGGGAGAAATGTCCACCCCATTATCTGAACAGTCAACGCGTTGGAATGCCACACACGGGGGCCCGGGTTCGATTCCCGACTGGGGTGGGAGATTTTCTCCCCTCAGGGACTGGGTGTTGTGCTGTTCTCATCATCATTTCATCCCCATTGTCGATGCACAAGTCGCCCAATGTGGCGTCGCACTCAATAAGAGTTGCACTTGGCGGCCAAACTTCCCGTCTGAGAACTTCCGGCCACTGGCGTCATACGATCATTTCATTTCGGGAGAAATGGGACAGTTTCGTGCCTCACCATCTAGATTTAGATGTTGTGTGACTCCTAGTTTCAATACCGTTAATAAAGAGATGGTACTTTTTCATGGAGATACTGCCTATTTGCTTCCTGAGTTTGCGTCCCGTCCGCTAATGGGAATATTGAATCCAAATCTTCCCTTTTAGTTTTTGCTACCCGCGAGAGAAATATATATAGCGACTACCATCAGTGATCTTAATGCATGTTTAGAAAAAAAGTTCACCAATTTACAAAGAGCTGTAAAAGTAAGCAGAAACGTCTACAAAAGGGCTCTGATCACTATGGGACTTAACATCTATGGTCATCAGTCCCCTAGAACTTAGAACTACTTAAACCTAAGTAACCTAAGGACATCACACAACACCCAGTCATCTCGAGGTAGAGAAAAGAAAAGAAACGTCTACAGGTTTCGTGAAATTAATAAGGAAGTGTTACGTTGTTTGACGGACAGGAGCTATAATTGTTTCATTTCGGCAACAAATTTGTACAGAAACTATGGCTCAAGTTCAGCTGTATAGGCAGTCAAGGTCCAGACGTACGTAACTTAAGGAGTACTTAAATCAGCCACACCATCATAGTTAGTTTTTTAATAATTATACAACAAATTGGGATCAAACAGTGTCAGATAGCTATGGAGGAACCAATGCTTCCTGCTTGGTAAGTACAAAACAAAGCATTTATATTTCGATAAGTGAATGATAATGAAACTGTCTTTCATATTAGACTGGTACAGTATTAGGTCTTCAAAGACTACCGTAGCAAAGTGTCATCGAACTTCTCTCCCAAAATACCAAAAAAAATTTATTCGTATATCACGGATATCAGCTGCACAAAAATTTAGGTTCAGACATTTATTTACAACACAGTAGCACGTTTAGCAAAACGAAGGACGAAATACTCAATATTGTCTTTAAATGTATATTCATGCCGAAGACTCAAGGGAGTTTTTCCTTATTTTGTTGCAGTTTCTTCAAAAAGATAAATAACATATTGACCAGTATTTTATTGCAGAGAGTAGATGAAGTCACAGCACCTCAATAATTCCAATGATCTGACGATGTCCCTGTCAGGTTCTATAACATGACAGCAAATACCTTAGCTCCATTCTAGACCATGTCTTAAATGGATATATCTTAAGTGGAGAACTGTTCCCTGCTTTTGTAAGAGATAAAGGTTTGAGGAAGAATTCTAGAACAAACTGAGAGATGAAAGAAGCACAACGTTCGAAAACCTCGACCAGGAACATCCTCTCTCTCTCTCTCTCTCTCTCTCTCTCTCTCTCTCTCTGGCTCTCTGGATCTGAGCACTATGAGGCTTAACATCTTAGGTCATCATTCCCCTAGAACTTAGAACTACTTAAACCTAACTAACCTAAGGACATCACACACATCCATCCCCGCGGCAGGATTCGAACCTGCGGCCGTAGCGGTCGCGCGGTTCCAGACTGAAGCACCTAGAACCGCTAGGCCACTCCGGCCGGCAGGAACATCCAATCTCATACTCTTAACGTCCGATATCTCGACATCAAGTGAACTCATATGAATTACAGTTACTTAATTAGAACCACTGAGTTAAAATTTTCAACTAAGCGGTTTCGTTGGTACTAGGACTACAGGGAGTGGACAAAAATGTGGAAACGCAACACATTACCATGCCTAATACGATGTGGGAAAACGGTTGGGATTCAAAACAGCTTCCACTTACTCAAATGGATAAATATGCAGAACCTATATGGTTTTCTTAGGAATATTACACCATTCTTCTTAAAAAATAGAGGTAATTACTGGTAGTAATGCTGGAGATGCACATCGATCACGCATCCTTCTCTTCTAAGTAGAGCGCAGTGTTTCAATGATACTGAGATCTGGTGACTGTGGGAGCGAGGGAGATACAACAATTCACCCTTGTGCTCACAACAGCAGCCCTGAATAACGCGAGCCATGTGAACAGGGACCCTGTCATCTTGGAATACATCATCACCATTGGGAAACAAACAGTGTACCACAACATGGACCTGATCAGCCAGAATGGTCACATAATACTTAGTAGTAATGCGACCTGGCAGAGCATCCATGGGCACAGTGGAACACTACGATATATCTGCTCAGATCATAGCCAAATGTCCTCAATGTTTCACTCTTTGGACACAAACTCGACCAGAAGCTAGAAACACTGTGAAATAAGACTCATTCAACCGAATGACTTTCTTCCATTTTCCCATAGTACAGGTCTTATGGCTTCGGCACTTCGTTTTCCTGTTACGGGCATTTGTATCAGTAATGAGTGGATATGGAATTCCAGCATCTCTGCTTCTGGAGCTACGTTCGTGTTGTTTTGGTGCTGACAGGGTTCGCGAGAGTGACATTCAGTTCTTCAGTGACTTCTGCATCTGTCTTCCCCTTATTTTTTTCACACTCCTTTTCAATGAGCGTCCGTCATGATCACCCAACATACACTTTCTTTCGTGTTGTGAGTTAGCGGAAGATGTTTTTCTGCCTTCTCTGTGTGCGGTATAAATCTTGGACACGGTGGCTCATGAAACACCACACACTTCGGTTACCTGGGCTACGAAAGGACCCACCATACGAGCACCAACCATTACATAAATCTTTTTTCAAAATCTGTTTTAATCATGAAGCAAATCATTGTTACAAATATTGCTGATTAAAATACCCACAAATATTTTTCTCAGGGAATTTTACTTTAGCAAAAATTTTCTTCCACAGTTACTAATTAAGCTTCATGACTTCACCCAAAATGAGCTATTATACATAAATAAAAAATACAACATCATTAAATATACTGAAAAGTCATTTCCGCCAACTTATGCGGCTCTGAAAAATATCATGATACGTTACATAAAGAATACAAAATTATTGAACATAAGTGTCTCCTGGGTCGTGCCAAATGGCGAGCACCTCAGAGAGGTTAGTTATCACTGGCTGTGTACGGGTTTCGCGAGCCCATGTGTCCTGTACTGGGGGGTGGAGGAGGGCCACCAGTGCTCTGTAACCGCAAGCTCTGGCCATCAAGGCCGTGCGTCCCGTCACATTTGCCCGCCCGAGCCGCATGCAGCCACTTACTCTACTCTGTTGCTCGCACCGCGAGCAGTCGAACTCAGCTTTACAGCGAGCAGAGTGCGCGAGAACTGATGCGCCGTCGAGGCCCACAGCCTGTTCGGATACCCAACCGAGCCCGAGCGTCAACAGGCTCGGTACTCCGTCTGCAGGCCACGAGTGGCCTACCGGGACCATCCGACCGCCGTGTCGTCCTCAGTGGAGGATGCGGATGGGAGGGGCGTGGGGTCAGCACACCGCTCTCCCGATCGTTATGATGGTATTCTTGACCGAAGCCGCTACTATTCGGTCGAGTAGTTCCGCAATTGGCACCATGAGGCTGAGTGCACCCCGAAATATTTCAAAAGCGCAACGCGGTCCGGATGGTCACCCATCCAAGTGCCGACCACGCCCTACAGCACTTAACTTCGGCGATCTCATGGAAACCGGTGGATCCACTGCGGCAAGGCCGTTGCCCCAAGAGGCTCGGTGCAACAAGGAAACAGACAGAGCTGGAGGCGGTGGAATGCAGACCTAAGCAGAGAGTTCAGCACGAGACACTAAAGTGATCAGATTGTAAGCAATTCGCCATTGTTTTGGTTTTCTTGATTGCGCTTTGGGTTGCCATACATGATTATGTCAGAAATACGTAACAAACAACAAACCTCCTTCGAACATCTAAGGATTGAAAAAAAAGGAAGAGGAAGAAAGAAGTTCCCCCGAAACTGGGGATAGAACCTACATTCGTCTAAAGAAGTTACAAGATAGGATGGTACGGCAAAATATTACACAGATTTTGGATAATTATAATCTGTAGCTTTTGTAGAGTGTAGCTCCTGTCGAATGTTGTTATCTTTCCGTAATGGCAGTACCAATACGCTGTTGCGACCCTTGAATACCTGCAAAGCTTCTCTTAATAGTCACATTGATAGCAGCATCCTTCTGGCGTCGGCAAAATCCGTTGTCCTGAAGAAGTGTCCATGAGCGTGTGCAAGGTATCTCCGACCGTTCAGCGCAGTTGCAGAAGAAGGCTTTCAAGATATTGCACAGACACTGATAGAAATATGAGCACAGTACCCTACTGCAAGTGAAAGAGACGTGCTTCCTCACCAGTCAATAATTTCACGAAATTAAAAAAAAAAGACGAATTCTTTGCGGCTATGGTCCCTAAGTGCTACAGGATAAGGAGCATGGTGCGTGCCCATGTACAACTAATATGCGCTTAGACACGTACACTAAAATACGCACTCAATCTCGCGAGAGCTCCAGTGGGAAAATAGGGTCCTGTTTGTTGCTGAGCTTCCGTCTGATATGGAGAAAAGTGCCACTGGAGGAAATTGAAACAAACATGAGAAAGTTAGAGATATTTACAAGCCGTGTGTTGAAGTTTATGTTCGTTACCATCAGGGAGTAAAAGTTAAAAAGGCACTTGAGACGTACTGTCGCCCTGGAGCCGCGCGACCGCTACGGTCGCAGGTTCGAATCCTGCCCCGGGCATGGATGTGTGTGTTGTCCTTAGGTTAGTTAGGTTTAAGTTCTAGGGGACTGCTGACCTCAGACGTTAAGTCCCATAGTGCTCAGAGCCATTTGAACCATACTGTCGCCTTCCGTGCAACATACACTGCCTTATCACTCTTCTACGCCACACCCTTGAGCATAAATTGTTGGAATGTTATCCTAATGCTTGTGCGTTGTTTGAATCAACGACAAATGTCTTAACTTATCTAAAAACGGGTGGCAATATGAAGGACTCTCGATTGCAGTTTCCCGTGAAGCAGCACTTCGACAGTCGCTGGAATGCTTTTTGTGTCATGCTAATATCCGTGTTGATGCAGCATGAACAAATTTCTGATTTTTTGCGTGACTTCGAGAAAATACATTTGTTTGAGGACTGGCACTGTCAGGTAAAGGGCAAATTAACTGAGTTTCTCGAAGTGTTTCAAGAAACTACCAAAGCTATGGAAGCTGGCACTCGTCCATCTATGTAGCTGCGTTCCAGCTATACAGGGTGTTACAGAAACGTACGGCCAAACTTACAGGAAACATTCCTCACACTCAAACAAAGAAAAGATGTTATGTGGACATGTGTCCGAAAACGCTTAATTTCCATGTTAGAGCTCATTTTAGTTTCGTCAGTATGTACAGTACTTCCTCGATTCACCGCCAGTTGGCCCAATTGAAGGAAGGTAATGTTGACTTCAGTGCTTGTGTTGAAATGCGACTCATTGCTCTACAGTACTAGCATCAAGCACATCAGTAAGTAGCATAACAGGTTAGTGTTCATCACTAACGTGGTTTTGCAGTCAGTGCAATGTTTACAAATGCGGAGTTGGCAGATGCCGATTTGATGTATGAATGAGCACAGGGCAATAGCCGTGGCGCGGTACGTTTGTATCGAGACAGATTTCCAGAACGAAGGTGTCCCGACAGGAAGACGTTCGAAGCAATTAATCGGCGTCTTAGGGAGCACGGAACATTCCAGTCTATGACTCGCGACTGGGGTGGACCTAGAACGACGAGGACACCTGCAATGGACCAGGCGATTCTTCGTGCAGTTGACGATAACCCTAATGTCAGCGTCAGAGAAGTTTCTGCTGTACAAAGTAACGTTGACCACGCCATTGTATGGAGAGTGCTACACGAGAACCAGTTGTTTCCGTACCATGTACAGCGTGTGCAGGCACTATGGGCAACTGATTCGCCTCCACGGGTACACTTGTGCGAAAGGTTCATCCAACAATGTGTCAATCCTCATTTCAGTGCAAATGTTCTCTTTACGGATGAGGCTTCATTCCAACGGGATCAAATTGTAAATTTTCACAACCAACATGTGTGGGCTGACGAGAATCCGCACGCAATTGTGCAATCCCGTCATCGACACAGATTATCTGTGCCGTTTTGGCAGGCATTGTTGGTGATGTCTTGATTGGGCCCCATGTTCTTCCATCTACGCTCAATGGAGCACGTAATCATGATTTCATACGGGATACTCTACCTGTGCTGCTAGAACATGTGCCTCTACAAGTACGACACAACTTGTGGTTCATGCACGATGGAGCTTTTGCACATTTTAGTCGAAGTGTTCGTACGCTTCTCAACAACAGATTCGGTGACCGATGGATTGGTAGAGGCGGACCAATTCCATGGCCTCCACGCTCTCCTGACCTCAACCCTCTTGACTTTCATTTATGGGGGCATTTGAAAGCTCTTGTCTACGCAACCCCGCTACCAAAGGTAGAGACTCTTGGTGCTCGTATTGTGGACGGCTGTGATACAATACGCCATTCTCCAGGGCTGCATCACCGCATCAGGGATTCCATGCGATGGAGGGTGAATGCATGTATCCTCGCTAACGGAGGACATTTTGAACATTTCCTGTAACAAAGTGTTTGAAATCACGCTGGTACGTTCTCTTGCTGTGTGTTTCCATTCCATGATGAATGTGATTTGAAGAGAAATAATAAAATGAGCGCTAATATGGAAAGTAAGCGTTTCCGGACACATGTCCACATAACATATTTTCTTTCTTTGTGTGTGAGGAATGTTTCCTGAAAGTTTGGCCGCACCTTTTTGTAACACCCTGTATAAACACGTGCTGAGAGTACGGCGGACAGTAAGGCAAGCACTCGCATTTACGTAAAATGATGTATGTATAAATAAATTAAATTTAAATTTTTGTTTATATATTTTAAACACCCGTAACTGGATAAGAAGGCGGTGTGCCTCAATATTGTCAATAATTTGCTGGAAATATCATTGCTGAAAGAACGGGCCCCGAATCGCTTAAGTGTAAAGAGGGAAATAAGGTCAGTGGATTTACATGCGTTATTTCTATTGCCACAGGAGGGCCATCTGAAGCAGCTTTTATAAGTGAGAGAGAGGTAATTTATGTGACCCGTCAGGTCAGCCGACAGCGCTAAAGCGCTGCTTCCTGGACTCTGGTTAGGCGCGCCGGCCCCGGATCGAATCCGCCAGGTGGATTACCGACGTCGGCCTTTGTGTCGGCCAGCCTGGATGTTGTCTTTAGGCGTATTTCCACATCCCGCTAGCCGAATATCGGGCTGGTCCCCACGTTCCGCCTCAGTTACACCACTCGCAGAGTTCTGAACTCGTTCGCACTATTCCATGGATTACACTAGCTGCAGACAGCTGGGGTACACTAATTCTGTCCCGGGGGGTACGGGGTGGAAGGGCATTCGGCCACCCCTTATAACTAACCTTGCCAAATCCGTTCCTAACCGTGCCGACAATGCGGGACAAGGCACCAGCAAAACAAAGACAGAAAGAAAACAGACGTAATTTATGCCGCAGCACGTTCCAGATGTGCTGCACTTCAAGGTAAATGCGATGTTATGTAGGTCTGCTACGTAAATATTTTACCAACACTGACGTCCTCAAAGACTGTTGGTATAATAGTGAAAAAACTTAAGTTCACGTGAAAAGTGCTCTAAATGCAGCTACGCCTTATATCATATTTAACTCCATGCAGGCACGTTGTATTATTTGCAGAATGTCATACAGAGTACGGAGCTTCAGCATCGACGCTATCGAAACGAGCAACGTGGATGGAAGAAGAGGAAATTGTCGATAAAGTTTCCACGTGTCTGCTGATGCGAAAACTAGATCACGGACAGTCAGTTCTGGAGTAGTGGAAATCAAGAGCATCAATTTATCCCAGAGCACGAGAATTTTTATATGGTATTTAGTAGAGTTAGTCTTGTCATCAGCGATAAAAATAACGGAACGATCTACATATTGTGCACTATAATACCAGTTTAAGTTGTAGCTACATTTCCGTAACATCCTATTTTCGTCACCATAAATCTCTAAGGTCTGAATTGTTTGTTTCAGGAATGAATTTATCCAGAGGATCATTAAAGTGTCACGAGAAAACGAATATATTTTTATTTACTAGAAACAAGTAAGATTTCAATAAACTTCGAAAACCTTTCCTGTCTGCAGTTTGTGTTCGTTTATTACTTTACTTTTGATTTTAACAAATATATTTGTACCCGAAAGATAATTTAGTGGCTCTATCCTGCAACTGTGACGCCATGTATATGTTTTTTTCCGCTATATAAGAGTAGTGGTTCCTAAAATTTTTAGTTCTGTGACTCCCTTCCACAAAAATCTGATATGTGCGAGCCCCTGCCTTGTAAGAAGAAACGCGTACTTACAGTAACGTACAAGTAACTGAAATCCAGGAAAGTGGTTTAATAATCCTAACTCTTTTATACTGTTTACATTCCAGTTGTATCACATCAAAAGGACCGATGAAGGTTCAAATGGCTCTGATCACTATGGGACTTAACTGCTGAGGCCATCAGTCCCCACCGATGAAGGCTTTTGCACCATGGGTATGTCTAGAATGCAAAATTAGTGCATTCTGTTCTTTTCTGTTAACCTACAAGCTTTCATTACGGAATTAATTGCCTACACCCATTCTTGGAATTAGGTGAGAAGGATACGCTTGCTTTGCATGGCACATAACTCTGAAGACGGGAACCAAGAAAGTTAAAGACAGTCTGAATTACTGTCGGAGTGAGAGTATAAGTGTAGTAAGGAACAGCCTTTTGTGCGAATATGTGGACGAGACAGACAATAAAGTTGTTATCGCTTTATTTGAAAGCATTGTGAATTTCATTTTTAAGCTTAACCAGCAACATTTCCATGACAAAGGTTTATAAAGCTTCTGCAACTTGAAGTCACTGGAAGTTTCCAGAAACTTTCGTTTTAATTTACAATTCATATGGATTCCAAAATTACCGTCTCTTCCGAGACATTGTGAAACAAATTTTTATTACTAGAAAGAGGAGGGTAATAGTCCTTGGAAATTTTTCCATGTCTCTTCAGAAGAGAGATTAATTTCTGCTAGGAAATTCTGAAGGGTATTGAAACACTAAGTTTGATTGGAATTTGAACAGGTATCTCCATCTGTTCAGCCTGTACCTTGAGCAAGAAGTAAATGAAACAAAAGAGGAATTTGGAGAGTTCAGGAAGAAGAAATAAAAACCGTGAAGTTTGTCGATGACGCAGTTCTGTCAGAGACAGTAAAGGATTTTCAAGAGCAGTTTAATGATATGGATATTGTCTTTAAAGGAGGATATAAGATGAACATCAACAAAAGCAAGAAAAGAACAATGGACTGTAGACAAATTAAATCAGGTGATACTGGGGGAATTAGATTAGGAAACGAGACACTTGAAGCAGTAGTTAGGTTTTGCTATTTGGGCAGCTAAATAACTGATGATGGCCGAAGTAGAGAGGATACAAAATGTAGACTGGCAATGGCAAGAACACTGTTACTGAAGAAGAGAAATATGTTGACATCGAATATAGGTTTTAGTTTTAGGAAGTCTTTTTTGAAGGTATTTGTCTGGAGTGTAGGCATGGATGGAAGTGAAACATTTATGATAAATAGTTTAGGCAAGAAGAGAATAGAAACTTGTGAAATGCGGTGCTACAGAAGATCGCTGAAGATTAGGTATGTAGATCACGTCACTAATTAGGTGGACTGAATACAACTGGGGAGAAAAGAAATTTGTGGCACAATTTGACTAAAAGAAGGGATTGGTTGATAGGACACATTCTGAGAAATCGAGGGATAACCAATTTAGTACTGGAGAGAAGTGTACGGGTGAGGGTAGAAATTGTAGAGGGAAACAGAAAGATCTATACAATAAGCAGATACAGAAGTGCGTATGTTGGAGTAGTTATTCGGAGATGAAGAGGTTTGCACGGGATAGCTGCATGAAACCAGTTTTTAGACTGAAGACCGTAACAACATCTCCATCTATATGCTTCTTAATGAACATTCGACACGGTCTTGCACAGAACGGAAATTTGTGTTTGGTCCTTGAAGTAATAAATTTAAACTGTTGATTGTCAAGAAAATGTATGCCAGGTAAGGTACAAAGTGAATGAGAACAGTTCTTCCTCGGGATAGCCACTTAACGTCCGTGCGTGTCAATAAAAGCTTTTAAATATTTGTCATTTCTCACACAGTATAGCGAAAATTCGATAATTGGTAGGACGACCTTTAATAAAATTAACTTTTTTTCTGTGAATCATAAGATATGGAGTTTTTTCATATGCACTTAACAATAAGTTGATTTACTAATTGCCGGCCGCGGTGGTCTCGCGGTTAAGGCGCTCAGTCCGGAACCGCGTGACTGCTACAGTGGCAGGTTCGAATCCTGCCTCGGGCATGGCTGTGTGTGATGTCCTTAGGTTAGTTAGGTTTAAGTAGTTCTAAGTTCTAGGGGACTGATAACCACAGATGTTAAGTCCCATAGTGCTCAGAGTCATTTGAACTATTTACTAATTACAAGCAATGGAGGAGATTTAAGGAATCATCCTGTTTCCGCTGTTGCAGCAATCAGTTAATTTAAGACCGGAACTGAAATATTGTATCGGTATAGAAGTAAAACTCTCTTTCAATAAATAAAATGTTCTGGGCTTTTACGCTGTGATCGAACTGATTTCACCTTAGAACCCAACTTTTCGTCCCCATCTGTGGAGGATGTTTTCAAGGGGGATTGTTACTTCTTTGAATGTCCGATTCACACCCTGGCTCGCTACTGACTACAGCAAAATTCCTCTTCCGCGTGCTTCCACGTACAGCCGTGACGTCACATGATTTGATTGCACCAGCGCATTTGGCCGTTGTCGATTGCCGTCGTCCTCTCTTGCTGTCACCCCATGGTGGAAGACTGGTACACATCTTCTTCAGCACCGGAATCCAGATGTCATTCAGTTTCATGCCGTCCTCCTTACTGAAATTCCTGGGGTGTTTTGCAGTCTCTATGGCCTCTCTGTATAACGTTTCATGGTATCCACACAACTGCACGGAATCTTATACATTCCTGCTTTCTCCAGTGGTTGGAGAGCAGCCTTGGCCGATTTTAGGTGATCTTGTATCTTCCGGGTGGGTTTGTAAAATACTGCGTTGTTTCGCTTTTATTTTTTCTTATGCTGTCAGTAACGCCCTTAATGAAAGCCAGGAAAACTTTCGACTTCACTGGCACTTGAGCATCGCTAAGATTTCTACGCAGTGGTCTTAACCCCCTTTTTACCTGAGTGAACGAAGACCATTCCTGAGGAATGCATTGGGGTGATGTTTTAATTCTGCGCCAAGCACCTCTGGTTCGCAAATTTTCCTTGCTCTATCCGCCAATGTTTTTATGATACCTCGCTTTTGTTGTGGGTGGTAGTTCGAATCCCGGTGTAGGTGACGGTCTATGAGCGTGAGTTTTTGGTAAGTCGTGTGGCCCAAGCTACCATCTTCTTTCTCGAAAAGTAGCACATCAAAAAAATTAAATCTTCCGTCTGCCTATTCCTTCATGGTAAACTGAATCTGCGGATTGATCCCACTGAGATGTTTGTGAAAACGATTCAGTTTCTCTCTGCCATGTCGCCACAAAACAAACGTATCATCCACGTACGGGGAACAAATATTCGACTTCTTGTTTGCTGTTTCAAAACATGTGACGACACGCCTCTGCGCAGAAACACACAGAAGCGGAATTTTGCTGTAGTCAGTAGCGAGCCAGGGTGTAAATGGGACATTCAAAGAAGCAACGATACCTCCTGAAAATGCCCTCCGCATATGGGTACGAAACGTTGGGTTTTAAGGTGAAACTCATTCGACCACGGCATAATAACCCGGAGCATTTTATTAATTGTGACGTTTCCGGCCGTGAGAGTTTACATTTTACAACTAAACACTGCTTGCAAACAGGCCACGGGATTTGGTTTTGTGCCCTCCACAGTGAGATGCTTGGCGGGCGCACGACTTCAACAGCCGAGCCAGACGGGCACCCGGTCAGACGGGCTGTGGTGGGGCACCGTTCGGCCGTGTGGGCCTCGGTGCGGCTGCACCGGCTGACTCGGCAGCGCAACGTGAGGCTCGTGTGGCTATCATGGCTACGGACCAGGGCGGGCTGCGCAGGTTCAGTGCAACCCTATCCTTGGCATATAGCGACCACAGTGAGGCGCGGCGGTAGAACGTTGGGCGTCGCAGGTAACGGGACTCTTGACTTAACCGCGTGGATTGCAACAATGGTACAACCCTACACTACTGGTCATTAAAATTGATACACCAAGAAGAAATGCAGATGATCAAAGGGTATTCATAGGACAAATATATTATATTAGAACTAACATGTGATTACATTTTCACGCAATTTGGGTGCATAGATCCTGAGAAATCAGTACCCGGAACAACCACCTCTGGGTGTAATAACCGGCCTTCATACGCCTGGGCATTGAGTCAAACAGAGCTTGGATGGCGTGTACAGGTACACCTGCCCATGCAGCTTCAACACGATACCACAGTTCATCAAGAATAGTGACTGGCGTATTGTGACGAACCAGTTGTTCGGCCACCATTAACCAGACGTTTTCAATTGGTGAGAGATCTGGAGAATGTGCTGCCCAGGGCAGCAGTCGAACATTTTCTGTATCCAGAAAGGCCCGTACAGGACCTGCAACATGCGGTCGTGCATTATCCTGCTGAAATGTAGGGTTTCGAAGGGATCGAATGAAGGGTGGTACCATGGGTCGTAACACATCTGAAATGTAACGTCCACTGTTCAAAGTACCGTCAATGCGAACAAGAGGTGACCGAGACGTGTAACCAATGACACCCCGTACCATCACACCGGGTGATACGCCAGTATGGCGATAACGAATACACACTTCCAACGTGCGTTCACCGCGATGTTGCCAAACACTGATGCGACCATCATGACGCTGTAAACAGAACCTGGATTCATCCGAAAAAATGACGTTTTGCCATTCGTGCACCCACGTTCGTCGCTAATTACCCCATTGCAGGAGCTCCTGTCTGTGATGCAGTGTCAAGGGTCGTCGAACTGTTCGTGCGGATGGTTATTGTCATGCAAACGTCCCCATCTGTTGATTCAGGAATCGAGACGTGGCTGCACGTTCTGTTACATCCATACGGACAGGATGCCTGTCATCTCGAGTGCTAGTGATACGAGGCCGTTGGGAGGCAGCACGGCGTTCCGTATTACCCTCCTGAACCCACCGATTCCATACTCTGCTAACAGCCATTGGATCTCAACCAACGCCAGCAGCAATGTCGCGATACGATAAACCGCCATCGTGATAGGCTAAAATCCGACCTTTATCAAAGTTGGAAATGTGATGGTACGCATTTCTCCTCCTTACACGAGGCATCTCAACAACGTTTCACCAGGCAACGCCGGTCAACTGCTCTTTGTGTATGAGAAATCGGTTGGAAACTTTCCTCATGTCAGCACGTTGTAGGTGTTGCCACCGGCGCCAACCTCGTGTAATTGCTCTGAAAAGCTAATCATTTGCATATTACAGCGTCTTCTTCATTTCGGTTAAATTTCGCGTCTGTAGCACGACATCTTCGTGGTGTAGCAATTTCAATGGCCAGTAGTGTATATACACAACCTCAGTTGTATAAGGCTTACGCAAGCAAGTGGAGACTCTTGTTTCCCAATACACTCACTAAAAGGGCTTACGTCTATGAGTAACACGATGTGTAGTTTTGGTTATCAAGAGACAGGAAGATAACTTCGTAAAAGTGTCACCTTTCTATACACATAATAACGCACTTGGGAAACAGTGCACTATTGGTGATAACTGCCCCATAATGCCCAATTGAACTCCTCCAGAAACCGGAAACTCTTGGGGAATACCCAATTGCTACTGATTTACATTACAACGTTAATTGCAGCAAAGCAGTTGGGACATGCAGAGACTCGATGCGTACAGATGTACAGGAATTGAAAGGAAAAGTGGGAAGATGTTCACGCGTCTGAATGTAAAAACCAGAGGAACCGATTGAATGGTGTATTAGGAAAGACGGCTTCAGTTTCCAGGTGTTCAAAAATGGTTCAAATAGCTCTGAGCACTATGGGACTTAACATCTGAGGTCATCAGTCTCGTAGAACTTAGAACTACTTAAACCTAACTAACCTAAGGACATCATACACATCCATGCCACAGAACTTAGGAGTTTAATCTGTTACACCACGCCATAGCAGTCTCAAAAACCACTCAGCACCCCTTTCTCCGATAATTTTTGGATCTTCACCATCTTCGGCAGTTGTGAATCCATATGTTTCTACTGCTTACTATGCTCCTTTGTCACGCCCATTGTAATTAGGTGGGTAAGAAGACATCTGGATTCGCATGACAAATCTGCAACATATCCGATGCTGTCTCGGTTCGGTGAGTTTTCTGAAGAGATGTGAACAGTGGCGGAATCGAGCTTGGCGAGCGGGGGAAGGGAACTGGAGATGGAGATGGAAGGATCTTAGTCAGGATCAAAATTTCGTTCAAGATGTTGAATCCATAATTGATTTTCACTTTTTCCGCTCTCGCCTCTGTTGTGACACGTCGATTTTTGAGCATCAGGGTCTTCATTTACGCTGTGAATCTCGGTTCTTCACAGATATATTGTCTGCCACTGGCTTCTTCGTAATGCGTACTTATCTGACCACACTGGGGCATATGCTCCACCTAAACCAATGGCTACCCACCTGTGGGGAATTACACCTCTGAGCAGTAAAATGAAATTTTATGAGGGGTAAAAACAATAGGTATCGGTCACGAAACTAAGCTATTTTTAAAAGATAATTCCTTTTATCACCATTTCGAAAGACTGATTTTGAGTGGGGATGCGGGGTGTGGGTGAAGCAAGTGTCACGAGGGAGAGGAGTGATGCAGAGGAAGTATGTTTCGTAATAAGTGTTTACGTTCAGTGTGTATAGTTGGTTTTCTCTTCAGAGACGTTTTAGGTGGCACCCGCGAAGAACAGATAATTCCTTCATCATTCTGTAAAAGACGGTGATTAGAAATACGCACAACCAGCTGTCTCAATGACTCATTAGCTCATGGTTTAATAATAAACTTATAAAAACTAGATATCATTTATCTTCAATTATTTTTACAATAAAAGTTGCAAAGAAAGTTGTTTTTCTTTATTAGACTGTAATGTTCATGGTAGTTGGAGAAGTAGGTGGGGCCGGGGATATGTGCTGGAGGGGAAAAGGGGGGGGGGGGGGTTCTAAGATATTAGCTGACTTCAGATTGGACTGTTGGACTGAGAAAGGCTGAGAATTAAGACCAGGGAAACCTCATGTACAGATGGACAGGGACCACCGATCATTCCGGAGGGTGATGCTAAGAAATCCTTTGAAATCAACTGAAAGAATCACTGGCAAGTTTCAAGGAGCTAAGAGCAGTCCAGCTAGCACAATGACTGTGCATAAGAAATTAAAAATTATGGCGTTCACTTGTCAAGCAGCTCCTCACGTTGTAGTCAGTACCAAGCGATGCTTGAGATGGTGTAAGGAACGATGGCGTTGCACAGTACACGACTGAAAACGAATGATTTCCAGTGATGAATCACGCTATACCCTGTAGCAACCCGATGGAAGGGTTTGGGTTTGTCGAAAGCCTGCAGAACTGTATGTGCCGTCATGTTTAGATCCAACAGCGAAGTATGGGGGTGTTTTCCGTAGTTATTTTGTGGTCCCTTTTTATTGAGCTTAAGATAACGCTAAATGCTGAAGGGTATGAATATATTTTACAGCCTTGTAAGGATATTATATGTTTAGTACGCCAAAACGCTCTGTATTCAAAGACGTATTTAGGATATTATTTTTAGTCTTATAAGGTTATTTCGGCTCCATGCCTATTATCAACCGATTTCGACTGAATATAGCAGCGTTTTGGCTAACTTAACATATAAAGTCCTAACAAGACAATTTTAACGCTACGGGACCAGAACAATTAAAAAATATTTTACAGCATCGTGTACTGCGTACAGCAGAGAATCAGTTCGGAAACTATGACATCACTGCCTTCTCTGATTTCAGCTGTTGAGGAAGAATGGACTGCTGTTCCTCCACAGGCATTCAGACGTTTCACTCAAAGTGTTCCCAGCAGAGTTGAAGCTGTCATACAGGCGAAAGATGGATATATCCGATATTAATGTTCCACTAGTAGGTGTCCATATACTTCAGATCAGATAGTGCATTTTAATACAAGGCGATGGTGTTGAAATGATTCCAATGCTTTCAGGAAGTCAAGAAAATCGTCATCACCACTGATATTGTAGATATGCTTCCCTGTCCCTGTTCAGCCGAATCTGACAAGGGAATGGTCCAATCCGGCATGTCGAAATATGCCCTGGAATTTTTTATACAGAAAGAGCAGACCAAAAGAAAGACCCTGCGAAAGTTTAGTTGCTGAGACACACTGTAAGCATTTTTGAAAAATTTGAAAATTTCCAAATTCGTATCCCGCCAGGCGGTTGGAGAAATGAACAACACCTACCGGAGATGCAACGGACGGCACATGGTCAATATGGCAGGCGCATATCCTTGGTTCACTGCACATCGGTAAACATATAACACATCGATAAACTGATAACACGACTGGGCGCGATCGTAATTTCTAAAGCGAATTTCAGTTTATGTTGATAGTTTCTCTGAAACAACTGTCCACAGTTACTGTTTGATAGCTATAATAATTATCAGTTATTTTTATGGTATCATAAACGTTAACAATGGAGATAAAACTTAAACAATATTTGTTGTGTTTAGCGCTTAATGTTAAGCAGTATGCAGACTTGGTTTTACTTCCTAAAATTTGACCGTGAACTGTATAAATTGAAGAAAGGTTTACACAAAGATTAAAAAAAAGCGTGTCAAGGTGAAACTCGCAAAACTGCGAAAGAAAAATTCTCCGAAAGATTTGCCGCACATAGTGGCCACAATGGCCTGTTACCCGCCAGTAATAACCAACATGAACCTCTAAACTTGAATAAATAACATGAACAACAATTCTTTACAGGAGTTTTCTTTAGATGTGAAACACGCATAGCTGCTCACGAGAGACAATGCACAGTTACCCATGGAGATCTACGAGACTGGGTCCTCAGAAACGCAATTCAGATGAACATTGCTGATTTCAAGACTTCTTCGACCTGGTTAAGGGGATTCAAGAAATTATACTGTATAGGAAGTAATAAAACGATGAACTTTACTTCAAGTGAGTTCATGTGAAGCCAAAGTTTGGTGTTGTCTCTACATCTGCTGTGTCTAACACCAATCAATTAGATTTCGTGACAGAGCTGCGAGCAAACCACAGTCATTTCGAGGTGAGTAAAGACAGAGCCTGCTATGCAACTGAAAGGCATATTAGGACCCAACATTCAAAAGTGCAGTTTAGTGGCAGAAATCGTATGACTGACCTGTCAAAATCTGGGTAAACAGGAAAGAATGATTTTTAACATTACGTTCAAAACGGTTTCTAACCAGTTGCAGAAATTAATTGATTGCTTTTGTTGTCCTCTTGGCCTAGACATGACGATACCTCTGTTTTTCAGGAGGACGACGAAGAGACTGTTAATATAAATCATTTTCCACCTGGAATAACCGATGTGAGTCTCGATAAAGAATTTTTCGACTGTGAAAAGTATTTTTAAGGAAACTGTCGGACAAATTTCGATAGTTCCGCGTCAATTAAAATTTATCGGGTAACAATATTCTTACATTTCAGTCATTTGTGTATTATCTGTTTGCATCGATACCTTGCTTTAAACAAGCTCGGTATACAGCACAATAAGCAGTGCAACGGCCAGGACAATTCCCTACTCCACCGCAGTTCTGTCTAAATAAAACTAGTAACAACTGCTGCGTGAATAGAAGCATTAATTTTTCTTTCTTCAGGTGTGGCTGATGTAACGAAAGTTTTCTTCATGCAAATGGCACTTCGCTTTATTGTGATGACTGTTGGGAATGAGCAAGGAACTGTTTCATTGTTACTAAAATACACATTATTCAGAAATTACCGCAGAACTATCAAACAGGAAAGTATATGTAAGAAATATTTAATTTCTATAAATCAGATTTACTACTGATGGAAGTCGTCTGTGATGTACGATCAAACACTGCCTTCATTTAATTTCCTTTGCTAGTCACTTTTGTAAGACTTACATACGCAACTGTTTAGCTACCAATACGAACTGCCTCTTATTCAAAACATTAACGATACATGACATTTTTTGTAAGGTTTAGATGCTACAAATTCGCTTGTGTTATGCGGATATGAGCTTTAACCGGTGCTACACTCTCTTGTCACAGCCGATCACGTGCTTCATAGGGAGGACTTTACAAACAACTGTCATAAGCGGTTTTTCAGGCAACAAAAGCGAACAAGTTCAACAATTTAAAAAAGATACTTACATTGCGTCTTAGAAGCTAAAATTTTTACAATAATAAAATAAAATAAAAGCAGAATGCTCCAAACCACAGATAGCAACACAACAGAACCAAACACAAACACGCAGTCCCATAACAACTACACAGGATAACCAGAAAAAATGAAAGAAAACACAAGATGGTACACAATGACATAGAAGCACAAACTCACCCATAAAATCACCAACATTTTCAAAAGACAGGGAATAAACATAGCATACACAACAGACAATTCTATACAAAAATACACCTCAAAACTGACAAAAAACAGAGACATATACCAGAAAGCAGGTATATACCAGTTACAATGTAACACTTATGAAGGGACATGCATAGGGCAAACAGGGAGAACATTTGATGTTAGTTACAAGGAACACATGAGGGCATGGAAATATGGGACAAACCACTCCACATTTGCAGAACACCTGAGAGAAAACGACCACAAACCAACCACTACAGAAGATGACATGAGAACAATAAAAAGCACCTTCTGGACCATGCAAGAAAATTATCGCATACATAAAACCAAAGCAGAGTGGAAAATCCTGTTGAGTGACCAAGTACACATGCCAAACAATTCATTATTTACACTACTAGATAAAATAATAGAATAGTACAACCGCCCCCCCTCCCCTCTGTCTCTCACTCACTCATACTCACACAGACGGTATAAACAGCATAAACAGAAGTTAGTAACGAACATATACTTCGTTAGGTTGGCAACACATAGGTAAACATACCAAAGACGATGAAACACGTAATTGAGTCGCAATATTTACGCTGTGAAAAGAAGTGTACGACGAAATAGTTGTATCGAGTGACAGAAGAACGATAGTCCACCACAAAAAAAGTGACAAACATGCTGAACAGTGTGTGGATGGCGGAAACACAAAGAGGTAAATATAGAACAGTGATAAAAGTGGTAGTGCGACCTCCATATGTGAGGAAACGCAAATCAGCAAATCGTAAGTAGTTACATTGTTTACAAAAAATCGCGAAGTGAACTGTTTGATAATCTATAACTAACAAAACTGTACCAATATAGATCACACTGATGATGCCTTAAAACAGTAGCCCGCATCTCGTGGTCGTGCGATAGCGTTCTCGCTTCCCACGCCCGGGTTCCCGGGTTCGATTCCCGGCGGGGTCAGGGATTTTCTCTGCCTCGTGATGGCTGGGTGTTGTGTGATGTCCTTAGGTTAGTTAGGTTTAAGTAGTTCTAAGTTCTAGGGGACTGATGACCACAAATGTTAAGTCCCATAGTGCTCAGAGCCATTAAAACAGTAGAAGGCAAAACGCGTATGGATTAAATAAAATAAATAGCAGCAGGGAAAGGAAGTTTGATTTGCAAAATAAATATTTTTACAATATTTTTGTTTCGTTGTATTCATCCGGCACAAAAAATTTAAGGGCAGGTTTCGACATGTCAGATTGGACCATTCTCTTGTGAGCTCCATCTCTAACAACCTCGATGTCAACAGAATATCAAAATCTGAAAGGTTGTCTTGAGAGTGGATTTTCATCAGTCGGCCCTTATCGACCTTCGACACTGCTCGGTTTGCGGCATCTACACCTGACGACCAAGCGTCCTACGGCACTGAAGACTCTAGTCGCAGAGTCCCGCTGCTGCGGGCCGTGTGCGATCCTTCGGGACGCAGAGTGATGGCGGGCGGCTCGGCGACACGGCGTCGTCCAATAAACCGCGACAGCGGACAAACTGCGGCAGGTAACATTCCAGATGAGGCGACAGATAGCCGCCGGCTGTTTTATTGGGCGCGCGCCCGTTTAGCGGCGCTATCTGTTAGGCGCGCCCTCTCATCGATTGTGTCGGCAGCGCTGCCGCGCCGATAGCTGACTCCCTCACACGAAATGTATAACTTGCCGACGCGCGTCCGACCCATATTTCACGGACTGCCCGAAATCTCACATCGGAGACTCGCAGGCTCCACATTCCAGAGGCGCAGCCCTCGCTCCCCTCCCGGCAGCGTCCATTTACACTTCCTCGCCTTTAAAATACAACGCAGTCGTGACTAGGTTATACTGGCTCAGTTTAGTCTACATCTTCGGTACAGCCACTCTCAAATCGATTTCTGATTAAGTTTCTAGGTAATGTGTTCAATTTTCTATCCGCCCGCATTAGTTTTTGTTCCTTGTGGTTTTATCAATGTTCACAATATCAGTGGTTTTCAAACTGATATATAGCGGAAGTCTTAATCCTGTAACATCCTTCTATGCGATCATCATGAAAACTGTCATTGTTAAAACCAGATAATTTTGTTATTTTACCCTAACTAATCATAATAATGTACTTGGTAATTACATCTTACACAGCTCAAACCATCAAGATAAGAGACACCATTCGTTTACTTGTTTCACTTTGAAATGCGACAAACTGTATACGTGAGACATACGTGCTTAACGAAAGAATTTCATCTTTAAAAAAATTCAAAAATTATCTCATTGTTGTACAATAATAGAGAAATGGTTGAAGCGACACAGACTCAGAGGGAAACTATAACAATGACGATGTACATATTTACATATTTAAGGAGAAGTTCTCAATAAGCACCCCAGATTTTGACAACATAGAAGGCATAGATATTTTCCGCATCTAAAGCTCGTCTCACCCACCCTAGATCTGTACCTTGTGAAGCATGTCCTAATTTTCAAGTTATCCTTGGACATCCCGATACTGTTTGCATCTTGTTGAACTACTTACACATAGTCCTTTATTTCTCAGAGTTAGAATGTCAGTCTCTCTTCAAATTCTTCAGGTTCTGAATGGTTCGGAAATTCAGTGTGCCGTAGTTTGAGGCCAGTAGTCTGTACACACATATTAGTGATGTTATGTAGAGCAGAACAAAAGTGTTCATAAACTCAGTTCTCGATGGGAGGGGATGATGTCCCTGAAAGAAATTATCTGGACATGTGGAACCCTAACCTCTTGGCACTTCCAGGAGTCTCACGTTGGATGCACGGCGGAGCCATTACTGTAGGGTAATGTAGTTAGTAAGTTGAGGGTGTTTCAAATAATGTGTGCTCAGAGTATGTTTTGAGCTACATAGTCGAATTTCTTTACGTATGTAGTGGCGTATTTAATCTTCTAGAAGACTTATTCCACTGTAATCTTTAATTACATTATGATGAAGAAAAAAATATAAAGGCAAGTAAGTACAGTACATCGATGAGATGATAGAATTTAGAGGATATGACAAAGTTTCCAAGTTGTAAGAGAACCATATAAATTGCCTTAGAATTCCATGTAACGAATAACATATACAACAACAACACGACTACAGTTGAGACTAAGAGAAGACTTTATTGAATGGAGATTCAACGAGAATGCTTATACCTGAACAAATTCCAGGGGTATCACAAGAAACATTAAACAAATTGAGGAAAAAGAAATAAAAATCAAGAAAAATCTTCTCGCCAAGAAAATTACAGCTACTGCTTGCCCAGGAACCTAGGAATAAGCTGTATGTATACGAAGCAGTAAATTCTCATATGAACCATCCGAAATGTACTTGGAGCACTACAAAATCGGTGACCGTTTTAAGAAGAAGAAAGAAATTTTGTAAATTTTGTTGTAAATTTGTGATAAGATCTTATAGGACCAAACTACTGAGGTCATCGGTCCCTAAGCACTACTTAATCTAACTTAAACTAACTTACGCTAAGGACAACACACACACACCCATGCCCCATGAAGGCCGATGGGGGAAGCCGCGAGAACCGTGATAGGATGCCTGTGACCGGGCGACTACATGGCGCGGCAATATGATAGATCAAAGTCCCGTCGATAAGAACAAGGAAAAACAATATAAAGAATGAAAAATAAAAATTTAAGAGCAAGTACAATATGCAGTGAATTTTATTGAGGCTTCATAATTACATTTACAGGTGTTGTATGTAGCTACGTTTTTTGAAGACAAATGATCTGTTAGAGATTACGTGACCAAAAGCTTCGGTACCCGCTCCTATATATTACAAATGCATCATACACCATTTTCAGAGATATGAACAATTTTTTCCCTTTATTACTGTATGTGCCAATTTTTGTCCTCATTTATCTGTAAAAAGTTTCTCTGGGCATTCTTTACATGATACCATATCTATTTACTTACAAAGAATGACCTTAATTTTAAATACCGACTGATCTCCGTAGGTTGTTATGTTTTCTATTGTTTACACCTGTCACAATTTCATGGTGCACATTTCGCTTGTCAGTTTGCAATAAAGTTTCCAGCAGTACAGTTTTTAGAGGCCCTCCTGTCGTATCTGGCATTACCTATGCTTGAGGCCGATAAAAATAAACTCTGAGACCCCGTTCAATATACCAAGTCACAAATATAACTTGTGGGTCTCATCAATGCAATAGCTGCAGTCGATGGTATAGTCCCTCACGAAACCTATCAGCCTCTTATGGTCTTCAGTTGCTATAGATCCTCATTTCACGGTAGCAAAGTAAGTGTAAACTTATTAAACTCGTTTCAACATTCGAAATAAGGATTTCGTGGTAGAATCATAAAATGCAATTTCAGGGTGATTGTATGGTATCAGTGGAAATAGCAAACAATGTTGTGCTGTTGTCATAAATATATCTTACATACAAAAAGGCGGAATTTACTTGATATAAATTTTGGTTCGGATCAAAGAGAGTGTTATTGGGTGTCACGTTGAACTTTGCTTTGATAATCGATTGAGGATTTCTGTCACACGTATTAGTGGTTTTTAATGATTTTTTGGCGCCATACCTCTTACTGTAAATCAATGATCATAGAATTATTAATTTATATAATTGTTTATGAAACAAAGACATAATATCGTGGCCTGGTACAGCCAAGAGCGCTGGAATAGACACAATGTGTGCACCTGAATGCAGGTGCTGCATACTTTACAAAAGTTTGTCGAGCAGCTATGCGAAGAGTCATGCCACCACCAGTGAAAAGTGAGAGCTACTCCCTCTTCGGCCGTCAGGTAGCATTATCTGATTCTCTGGAGCCCTCCCAAGGGTTAATATGTTAGGCAGTGGATTGTCAGATGCTCGGCATCTTCATATGATGCGTGTCACCCAGCAAATGGTCTAAGTTTGTCAGCCGGTGAAGATCAGACATCGCGGATGACTATGGACAAGACTCGTCAGTTCAGATACGAGTGACATCAGACAGAAAGTAATATAACTTCCTGTGCGCAATACTTTTAGGTTCTTTGACTTCTCTTCTTCCCTACTTACTGAGATACCGATGTTCGTACATTCTAAAAAAAATTGCTCAAATGGCTCTGAGCACTATGGGACTTAACATCTGTGGTCATCAGTCCCCTAGAACTACTTAAACCTAACTAACCTAAGGACAGCACACAAGACCCAGCCATCACGAGGCAGAGAAAATCTCTGACGCCGCCGGGAATCGAACCCGGGAACCCGGGCGTGGGAAGCGAGAACGCTACCGCACGACCACGAGATGCGGGCTTCGTACATTGTATACCATTGGTAGGCGCCGTAAGAGTATGTGCGCACTACTTACTTCTTCCCATTTTATTGCCAGATGTCTTCCGTCCTTTAAAACCGCGGCCCTAGATCCCAAATTTTGTTATGATTTACTTGTGTGTATGGAAAAAAAACAGGCTAGACAGTTTAAAAGACTTCCGAGGCATCACATAGAAAGTGTAGCAAACGATACCTTCAGTTTTCACCGTGATGTTTCACTTTACACGGGACTGCTGAAATCCGACATGTCTAAGAGCGGCACTAAATTCTTTATACTGGAAGAATACACTCAAAGAAACTTAACGTCAAAATTTTAGCTAATAAGACACACTTCAAAAAAATGTTGAAAATTGCCAATTCCTAGCTCGCCTGGCAGTTGAGGAAATATTCAGCCCCAAAAGTAGCTGTACGAATTTCTGTTTTCGTTGACAGTTTCAGTGACACTTATTCACAGTTATCATTCACTCGAACTTGCAACTCATTTAATATCTGTAATAATAAGCAGCTGCCTTCCGCGGTGTCGCTAAGCGTTAACAATAGAGGTACAACTGAATTCATTTTCTTTGTGTTTCCTTCCTATATGCTTCCTAACAACATTTGTCTTTGTCAGCGTTTTACAATAATATGGATCCCATTACTGTTTTCAGCCTTCCTGAGGTAAAATACGAAGAACGTGGTTTGCCATAGAAATTACCTGCTTCTCCTGAAGTTATTTATTACCATAACATTCAACAGCCTAGATGGCATAAAATAATTCTTTATTTAAGACAACCGGTTTAATCGGACTTAGCTGTTATCTTCAAGTTGGCAGCAAAGCGCATATACATGGAATATGTCTCATAACATGAGATAAGACATAATACTTGAGATAAAGAGTTTTACCCGCCAGGTTAGCCGAGGGTGCTAATGCTCTATTTCCTGGACTCGGGTAGGCGCGCCAGGCCCGTATCGAATCGGATTAACGACGAGGACCGGTATGCCAGGTAGCCTGGCTGTGGTATTTAGACGGTTTTCCACATACCACAAGATGAATATGGGGCTGGTCCTCACGTCCCACCTCAGTTACACGATTCGAAGACATTTGAAAAACGTTCGCATTGCTTCCTGGCTTACACTAGACACAGACAGCTGGGGTACATTAATTCCATCCCGGGGAGCGTGGGGAGGGGGGGGGGGGGGGGGGTGGGAAGGGGTGTAGAGGGTGGTGACACTAAGGGCATCCGGCCACCCTCTGACATTAACATCGCCAAGGCCGATCCCGCGTTGAAGTGGGACAAAGGCCCTAAGCAAATGATGATGACTTGAGATAAGAGTTTTAGTCTGGCATTAAAAAACAATGGAAGTGGAACTATATATTTACATACGTTAAAAATCTTTTTGTTGTGAAATATGTTCATTAATGAACACGTTTTGTTTCTTAAAATTTGGACGCGAAATGTATAATTGGAAGAAATATTTACATGCAGTACGAAATATGTACCAAAATAAAATTCGCAAAAATGGGAAAGAAAAACTATTCGAACGATTTAGAACTACTCATAGAAGTCAGGTCACCTTTACTAAAGAAAATCTGCGAGATTAGGCCCGCTGAATTGCAACTCAAATGAACATTACTGATTTACAGCCTTCTTCGACCTGGTTAAACAGAGTCAGAAAATTATACGAAAAAGGAACTCGCAAAATTACGAAGTTTCAGTCAAGCAAACGTGTAGAGGAGATGTCATGAATAGGTTGTCATGTAAGCAAATTCGTAGCTTCTTGGTGTTACCTAAAATTCTGGGTATAAAATCAACCAGTCCGGTTTGAAGCAAGAACAGCACTTTATCATTTTGGGCGAAAAAAGACGGAATCGCTTGTGCAGTCGACGAATACTTTGACACATTCATGTACAACAATGTTCGTGACAAGTATCAGTGGATTACTGTTTCCGCAGCTTTATATCTGCCTTCAGAAACCTCAATGCAAATTAGGGCTAAAAATTGAAAAAAGAACTGTCTACTTGCAAAAGTCTTGTAACTGACATACCAAAATGTGGAAAAATGGGAGAAAATAATTTTAAAAACTACATCCGAAACGACTTCTTTCCAGCTGCCGAAAATAATTCATTACGTTTGTCGGCCTCTGTTCTTAGGAGGAGGATGAAAAGGTTGGTAATGTAATGCGGATTCCATCCGGAACTATAAGTGTGATTCAGCCCCTCAATAAATAATTTTTTCGACAGTGCACGTAAGTATTTTTCAGAAAATTTCCGGATGATATATTTCCAGCAGTTCTTTGTCGTTTTAGGTTTAGCAGCATAATTGTGTTCGTAAACTTCAGTCAATTGTGCATTGTCAGTTTGCATTGCCACATTTTACGAATTTCATCAAGAATGCCTGGTAAGTAGCACAATATGCAAATTAAAGGCCTTTTCTTACTCCATCCCAATTTTATCTAACTAAAACTAGTAATTACTATGAAGTACCTGAGTGCAAAAATTTTTCTTTTGTCGGGTGTATCTTGTGTAAGGGAAATGTTTCTTTACGTCATCCAGTTGGCAATTCGCATTTTTATGACGTCTACGGAGAATAGACAAGGAACTGTTTAAAAAAAAAATACATTATTCAAAAATTATCATAAGAACTGTGTTACAGGAATGTTTATAAAATACTTCATGTCAATAAACTAAAGTATCAGTTGATGGGAAGTCATCTGTAATGTGACATAATGCACTGCTTCGATTTTGTTTGGTATGGCAGTCACTTGTGCTAGAATTACACCTGCAAAAGTTTAGCTGTCAGTATGAAGTGCGAAGAAATGAATGATGTGAGACATTTCAGCTACGGTTTAAATACAGAAAATTCGAGTTTGTGAATGTTGACTTCCCGCTACGCGGGGTTACCATTTCCTATCATGGCTGTGCCTGCTTACTCCCGGATAGCGCGATACAGGGGAAGGGTGTACAAACAGCTGTTACAAGTAGTTATTCATGCAGAAAAACTGAGTATCTTTAAATTATTTTTAAATACTTGTAGTGCGCCTTGGAAACTAAAATTTTTACAGCGCATTTCTTTCAGTGTATTCTTCCTATATGAAAAATTTTAGGGTAGTTTTCGACATGCCGGATTAGACCATTCCCTTGTTAGTGATCATTACAGTGCTACTGCGACAGATGTTGTGGCGTTCGGTGCCATCTAGTATCTTGAATGCTGTAGGCGCATTGCGTGAAATTCCGCTGGCGGTTCGACAGGGTACAAATTCATTTCTTCTGCCGAAGTGATAGCCTACCAGCATGTTTTTGTCAATATAATTTCGAAGATGTGTAGCGTTGTTGGATGCCCTTCCTTGGCATAGGTTCCCATCCTAAACCTTAACCCCAAGATGCCTTCAACAACCCCCCACCAAATTTGACTGTAATATTTTGTTACATCCTCTGTATTCTTATACAAGGAGCATGGGCTGCGTCCAGCATCGTATCAAGCGAAAAACAACATCGCAGTGTTTATATAGCAAACGGAACAGCAAGCTGCGTCTCAATTGTTTACCAGGTTACTGATCGGTATAGCACAGCAGATACTGGTCTGATATCTGCTCTCACTTTAAAAATGCCGAGAACGAGGACGAGAAATACCGCACATGTTACAAATGTGCTTGGCTCCAGAAAGTTTTGCGGAGATATGTTGCTTCATTGGCGGATGACGGTTTTATGGCTGACTTATGCAACGGTTTATTTCTACCTTCCTGAAGGCAGACATCACTCACAAAATAAACATCACATTACCTCGTACGTAGTACTGCTGTGTTTCAGTAAATGAGAAAGCCCATTTCCTGAAATCTGTCTCCAAATAATAAGCATTCTCGAGCCATACACCAAGAAGCTTGAATTACCATTCGTACCATTCACAGCTCAAATAATAAATGAGTATATTTAAGGTTCCCATCGTTAAAGCAACGCGAGAAGACGATGTCTGATTGTTTTTACTAGTAGCACTCTTAGAGGAGTTTTCTGTGGCGTTTTGTATGAGCACACAAACAGCATGTGTTTGCGTAATTGATTTCCACATTAAATAATTAAAAGTATAGCCAGACAGAAAATATTTTGCATTTGTCCCCCACATTTCGAACATAGTTTAATAGATTTTCTGTATCAGTAGTAAAAGTCTGTGAGTAAGACCAAAGATGGCAACACTTTCCATCGTACCCTGTAAGTGCGGATGTAATTACATTATTTTGTGTGTGTACTACGATGGAGGTATCCCCAGGGCCAGGGGTAAGGCGGACATGACTTTTTCTCTGAATGCATGGTGTTACTCAACTCAACAAAGTGCATACTAATGTAGATAACTAATTTTGACGTAGAACAGGCCCACTTTGTACCAAGAATGTGAAAAAATGCATGACGGTAAAATGTTAAACATTAAAACCATAGGACTGTCACAGGAGCTCACAGCCTAGCATGCGTAGCAATCGACTGGCGTTTACGAATCAGCAGTGCTAGGCATAGCATGCCACACAGTGGCAACAAGACTTGGACAGCACCTGTGCTGACTGCAACTTCGCCCATCTATCTCCAACGTACAGTCACTCTCCTCCAAAACACTCAGTTCTATACATGTAGAAATCAGTAAATTTCCCACAACTAATACCACCATAGAGAACAATCACAAAAATGAATTAAAAGCAAGTGCTTTAAAAAATTTATACAAGCGCTGAGAAATAGTATTAGGTGCTAATGCGACTAATGTAGATAAGATGTATGCCATCCGTGACCAGCAAACTTTCCGTGATTTCATCTGTAGTAGCAGCGAAAATGCCGGCCGGAGTGGCGGAGCGCTTCTAGGCGCTACAGTCTGGAACCGCGCGACCGCTACGGTCGCAGGTTCGAATCCTGTCTCGGGCATGGATGTGTGTGATGTCCTTATGTTAGGTAGGTTTAAATGGTTCTAAGTTCTAGGGGCCTGATGACCTCAGAAGCTAAGTCCCATAGTGCTCAGAGCCATTTTGAGTAGCGACAATACACTGATCAGCCCAAAAATTATGACCAATGTCCACTGCAAACGTGGGTCTCGTGGTGGCGTTATGGGCATGTCACGCTGTAACAAACGTTTGTAAGCGGAGTAGACACGAAAGGGGGATCACCCTAGCGAAGATATGGGCTGCTAATGGGGAAATCCATTGAGATAAGCGACTTTGACAAAGGGTAGACTATTATTACGCAAGGCCTGTGAACGAGTATCTCGAAAGCGGCAAAACTGGTCGAATGTTCATGTGATACTGTCGTAAGCATTTATGGAATGAGGTAGATGGACATGACTAGGCACTAAATGGTTGAACGTCCACGACTCTTCACAGAACGTGGGGTCCGGAGGCTTGTCTGCAGGACAGATGGTGATCTGTGGCATCTCTGCCGAAACAGCACAATGCTGGTGCACACACAAGTGTTTCGGAGCACACCGTTCATTGTACTTATTGAACATGGAGCCCCGCAGCAGACCACCCTCGCGTGTTCACGTGTTGACCCAACGATGTCTTCAGTTACGATTTTAGTCGGCACTGTACTATCGGGATTCGACCATCGATCAATGGAAACGTGTCGGATCTTTGGGTGAATTACATTTTTGGAACACTAGGTTGCTGGTGGTCTCCGCAAACACCGTCATCGAGGTGAACGACGGCCCGAAATGTGCTGCGTGCCAAGGACGAAGGGTGGTAGGAGCAGTATTATAATATGGGAGACATTCTCCTGCGCTTACATGGGAACTATGGCAGTAATAGAAGACACGCTGACAGCTGCAAACCCCCTGCATCCCTTCATGCTTGATGTCTTCCCCGAAGCCGATGTCAATTTTCAGCATTATAATTGTCCGTGTCTCGGAGGCAGAGTAACGCTATAGTGGTTTGAGGAGCATTATAGTGAACTCACTTTGATCTCTCGACTACCAAATTAACCTGATTGTATGGAAACCATAGGGGTCGCTATTGGGTTCCATAACCGCGTTGCAAATCAATGGCCCGTTATTTACGCGAAATATATGACCTATGCGTGAGATCTAATGCCATATACCTTCACAACCCCTACCAACAGACTGTCGAATCCCTGATACGCAGAAACTGAGTGGTGTATTTCGCTCCAAAGGCAGACAACCAAGCTATTAAGCAGGTGACCATAATGTTTTGGCTTATCAATGTATGTGGCCCATGCATATCGTAAAGAAATGTGTGTGAAATCTAATGGGACTTAACTACTAAGGTCATCAGTCCCTAAGCTTACACACTACTTAACCTAAATTATCCTAAGGACAAACACACACACCCATGCCCGAGGGAGGACTCGAACCTCCGCCGGGACCAGCCGCACAGTCCACGAATGCAGCACCCAGACCGCTCGGCTAATCCCGCGCGGCATGTAGATCGCTTTTCGTTTCTCGAAACGTACCACATTACACTGCAAAAAACTTTACTGTTCCCTTACGCACACATAACTAGTGGGACTATTAAAATTATGTCTTCTTACCATGCCTGTCTCTGGAATGCATCATCTTTCACTGTTTAAACATATGCGGTATCACTCCCTCTCTTATATCTAGTCGTTACCTTAAGGACCTAAAGTTATCTTCCAATTACTCAATGTTTATTTATAAGTGTATGTGCGACATCATGACTCTCCCTCCCTCCCTCCCTCTCTCTCTATAAATAACGAACTCCATATAATTTTTCCAAGGGGTCTGTGAGCTCACTAAACCTTTAGCGCATATGCTTCAGTCTTTCTTTGGGAACAGATGGTGCTTTGATTCCAATAGTTCTCGTTTTTGGCACTAACTTGTTGCCTTTTAGGAAAGCACCCAAGAGATCTGCAAACATTTTGGTCTAGTGCTTACGTCAAAATGTTCGACTTTCGTCAACAGCACAACTGAGCAGTGTGTGTATTTACAATCGAAGAACAACATTCTACCCAACTTTAATCCTAGATTGTGCTTGTGTTTTATCTTTGGCTTTGGAACTTACCGTTGTTTGTAGCTACATTTGGAACAAGTTTAGTTTGTAGCTACCCTGTCTGCTTTGGAACTCTAAGTCGCAGTTGGACAGTAAAAATAGCAACCCACACCTGTTAATATGGCTCCTGCACCCCTATGTGATATGCACACATTTTAGATGTTGTTGTTGTTGTGGTCTTCAGTCCTGCGACTGGTTTGATGCAGCTCTCCATGCTACCCTATCCTGTGGAAATTTCTTCATCTCCCAGTACCTACTGCAACCTACATCCTTCTGAATCTGCTTACTGTATTCATTTCTTGGTCTCCCTCTACGATTTTTACCCTCCACGCTGCACTCCAATGCTAAAATTGTGATCCCTTGATGTCTCAGAACATGTCCTACCAACCAGTTCCTTCTTCTTGTCAAGTTGTGCCACACACTCCTCCCCAATTCTATTCAATACATCCTCATTAGTTATGTGATCTACCCATCTAATCTTCAGCATTCTTCTGTAGCACCACATTTCGAAAGCTTCTATTCTCTTCCTGTCCAAACTATTTATTGTCCATGTTCCACTTCCATACATGGCTACACTCCATACAAATACTTTCAGAAATGATTTCCTGACACTTAAATCTATACTCTATGTTAATAAATTTCTCTTTTTCAGAAACGCTTTCCTTGCCATTGCCAGTCTATATTTTATATCGTCTCTACTTCGACCATCATCAGTTATTTTGCTCCCCAAATAGCAAAACTCCTTTACTACTTTAAGTGTCTCATTTCCTAATCTAATTCCCTCAGCATCACCCGACTTAATTCGACTACATTCCATTACCCTCGTTTTGCTTTTGTTGGTGTTCATCTTATATCCTCCTTTCAAGACACTGTCCATTCCGTTCAACTGCTCTTCCAAGTCCTTTGCTGTCTCTGACAGAATTACAATGTCATCGGCGAACCTCAAAGTTTTTATTTCTTCTCCATGGGTTTTAATACCTACACCATATATTTCTTTTGTTTCCTTTACTGCTTGCTCAATATACGGACTGAATAACATCGGGGAGAGGGTACAACCCTGTCTCACTCCCTTCCCAACCATTGCTTCCCTTTCATGTCCCTCGACTCTTATAACTGCCATCTGCTTTCTGTACAAATTGGAAATATCCTTTCGCTCCCTGTATTTTACAGCTGCCACCTTCAAAATTTGAAAGAGAGTATTCCTGTCAACATTGTCAATAGCTTTCTCTAAGTCTACAAATGCTAGAAACGTAGGTTTGCCTTTCCTTAATCTTTCTTCTAAGATAAGTCTTAAGGTCAGTATTACCTCAAATGTTCCAACATTTCTACGGAATCCAAACTGATCTTCCCCGAGATCGGCTTCTACTAGTTTTTCCATTCGTCTGTAAAGAATTCGCGTTAGTATTTTGCAGTTGTGACTTATTAAACTGATAGTTCGGAAATTTTCACATCTGTCAACACCTGCTTTCTTTGGGATTGGAATTATTATATTCTTCTTGAAGTCTGAGGGTATTTCGCCTGTCTCATACATCTTGCTCACCAGATGGTAGAGTTTTGTCAGGACTGGCTCTCCCAAGGCCGTCAGTAGTTCTAATGGAATGTTGTCTACTCCAGGGGCCTTGTTTCGACTCAGGTCTTTCAGTGCTCTGTCAAACTCTTCACGCAGTATCGTATCTCCCATTTCATCTTCATCTACATCCTCTTCCATTTCCATAATATTGTCCTCAAGTACATCGCCCTTGTATAGACCCTCTGTGTACTCCTTCCACTTTTCAGCTTTCCCTTCTTTGCTTAGAACTGGGTTTCCATGTGAGCTCTTGATGTTCATACAAGTGGTTCTCTTATCTCCGAAGGTATCTTTAATTTTCCTGTAGGCAGTATCTACCTACCCCTAATGAGATAAGCCTCTACATCCTTACATTTGTCCTCTAGCCATCCCTGCTTAGCCATTTTGCACTTCCTGTCGATCTCATTTTTAAGACGTTTGTATTCCTTTTTGCCTGCTTCATTTACTGCATTTTTATATTTTCTCCTTTCATCAATTAAATTCAATATTTCTTCTGTTACCCAAGGATTTCTACTAGCCCTCGCCTTTTTACCTACTTGATCCTCTGCTGCCTTCACTACTTCATCCCTCAAAGCTACCCATTCTTCTTCCACCGTATTTCTTTCCCCCATTCCTGTCAATTGCTCCCTTATGCTCTCCCTGAAACTCTGTACAACCTCTGGTTCTTTTAGTTTATCCAGGTCCCATCTCCTTAAATTCCCACCTTTTTGCAGTTTCTTTAATTTTAATCTACATGTCATAACCAATAGATTGTGGTCAGAGTCCACATCTGCCCGTGGAAATGTCTTACAATTTAAAACCTGGTTCCTAAATCTCTGTGTTACCATTATATAATCTATCTGAAACCTGTCAGTATCTCCAGGCTTCTTCCATGTATACAGCCTTTTTTTATGATTCTTGAACCAAGTGTTAGCTATGATTAAGTTGTGCTCTGTGCAAAATTCTACCAGGCGGCTTCCTCTTTCATTTCTTAGCCCCAATCCATATTCACCTACTATGTTTCCTTCTCTCCCTTTTCCTACACTCGAATTCCAGTCACCCATTACTATTAAATTTTCGTCTCCCTTCACTATCTGAATAATTTCTTTTATTTCATCGTACATTTCTTCAATTTCTTCATCATCTGCAGAGCTAGTTGGCTAGTTGGCCGCAATAATGCGTTCACTATGCTGTTTGTAGTAGCTTACCCGCATTCCTATTTTCCTATTCATTATTAAACCTACTCCTGCATTACCCCTATTTGATTTTGTGTTTATATCCCTGTAGTCACCTGACCAGAAGTCTTGTTCCTCCTGCCACCGAACTTCACTAATTCCCACTATATCTAACTTTAACCTATCCATTTCCCTTTTTAAATTTTCTAACCTACCTGCCCGATTAAGGGATCTGACATTCCACGCTCCGATCCGTAGAACGCCAGTTTTCTTTCTCCTGATAACGACATCCTCCTGAGTAGTCCCTGCCCGGAGATCCGAATGGGGGACTATTTTACCTCCGGAATATTTTACCCAAGAGGATGCCATCATCATTTAATCATACAGTAAAGCTGCATGTCCTCGGGAAAAATTACGGCTGTAGTTTCCCCTTGCTTTCAGCCGTCCGCAGTACCAGCACAGCAAGGCCGTTTTGGTTAATGTTGCAAGGCCAGATCAGTCAATCATCCAGACTGTTGCCCCTGCAACGACTGAAAAGGCTGCTGCCCCTCTTCAGGAACCACACGTTTGTCTGGCCTCTCAACAGATACCCCTCCGTTGTGGTTGCACCTACGGTACGGCAATCTGTATCGCTGGGGCACGCAAGCCTCCCCACCAACGGCAAGGTCCATGGTTCATGGGGGGGGGGGGGGGGGGGGGGGGGGCAGTCCAAGTTATGCTCATCATACTACAGAGCAAAAGCCTACATTGAAGCTTAAGTGATCTAAATGATGACTATTAAAATTTCACGACCCGAAGTGTCGAGTGGAGTAAAAGCACTAACTGCTGCATTTTCACATACATGTCGTATAATGAGCGGTATGAAACAGTATATTTGCCCGCATCTCGTGGTCGTGCGGTGGCGTTCTCGCTTCCCGCGCCCGGGTTCCCGGGTTCGATTCCCGGCGGGGTCAGGGATTTTATCTGCCTCGTGATGGCTGGGTATTGTGTGTTGTCCTTAGGTTAGTTAGGTTTAAGTAGTTCTAAGTTCTAGGGGACTGATGACCATAGATGCTAAGTCCCATAGTGCTCAGAGCTATTTGAACCATTTTTGAAACAGTATATTTATTTGGGCCTACACAGAGACTAAGAGGTAGCCATTCCTTTGAAGTAGCATTCGTGAGTGGAATTGGAAGACAGCAAATATTATTAGTACACTACTTAGTTGGGTGGTAACGTGCTTGCCTCCCATGCACTGGACCCCGGTTCGATTCCCGGCCGGGTTGGAGATTTTATCAGCTCAGGGACTGGGTGTTGTGTTGTCCTCGTCATCAGCCGCAAGGTGCCCAATGTGGCGCCGACTGCAATAAGCCTTGCACGTCGCGGCCGAACCCGAATGGGACCTCCCGGCCAACAAAGTACACTACTCTCGTGCATCCGATGCTATACGTCGCACGATGGCCTGAGAAGTCAAAACGTAATTACAGGCGCAATAATTTCGTTTCATAAGCCAAAATGCATAAAAATAACAACTTAACAGACAGAAAGAAAACCCATTGGCTGCAACTGGCGACTAGTTCTTGATGTAAAATTTTTTGAGAGAAAAAATGAACTTTGTAAAGCCTCAAAAGATGGACATATGTTTCTCTCCTACAGTACCTCACAGCGTTATATTTACTTATTGGGACGTGTTACGTGCAATACTATAGCAATTTGTTTGTGCTGTAGCAGCTACGGATGATGTTCCAACAGCTACCGACTACAATACTTATTTATCAAAAGTTCAAATGTGTGTGAAATCTTATGGGGCTTAACTGCTAAAATCATCAGTCCCTAAGCTTACACACTACTTAACCTAAATTATCTTAGCACTCTGTTTGTCCTGCATCAGCTACAGATGATGTTCCAACAGCTACCGACTGCAATACTTATTTATCAAATTTCAAATGTGTGTGAAATCTTATGGGGCTTAACTGCTAAAATCATCAGTCCCTAAGCTTACACACTACTTAACCTAAATTATCTTAAGGACAAACACACACACTCATGCCCGAGGGAGGACTCGAACCTCCGCCGGGACAAGCCGCACAGTCCATGACTGCAGCGCCTAAGACCGTTCGGCTAATCCCGCGCAGCACTTATCTATCCGCTTCATTTAGTGATCACTCTCATCTACTACTAAGGAAAGCGCTAGCTACGATGTACGGTACACAGAAGTTTGCTGGTACGAATACAAGAACGAAAATTAGTGTTTAATGTCCCGTCACTAACGAGCTCATTAGAGTTGTATAGAGTGCTGGTATTGCACTGGGATGGAGAAGGAAAAGGGTCATTACCTTCAAGAAAGCATTGCCAGTTATTACCTCGAGCGCCCTTAAGAAACACAGTAAAACTGAGAACTGGATGAACGGGTGGGTCCCATTCCTCCCGAAAGCGAGTATCCTTCCTTTACCACTCAGATAATTCGTTCAGTGGCACGGAAAAGGTTAGAGACAAACAATAACAGCCAAAAATAGAATTGAATATGAAAGTATTTCTCATAATGTTTATAATCTATAAATATCTTCTTATTTTAGATGGAGGAGCTGAGCAGGATGTATCGCATTTCTTGAAGACCTTAACAATATTTTCACAGACACCGCCACACGCTGCCAGTGTATCGGAAAACCAGCTACGACGAAAGTACAGTGCGTTGCAAGAAGTCTTTCGACATCGACTGCCAACAGCTACAAAGACGCCAGAATCTAGAGTTGCTACGCCTTTCACTTTTTTCGCGAGGGTTCGCTCTTTGTCGATAACTTTCCACTAAGTTATAATAGACTTATGGCGCGGTTTTATTCCGTTCTTTGTTAAGTCCGCTGAAAATTTGTTACAATGTTTTGGAACTAACTGATTTGGCACGCAACTGATGCTCTCGTTCATGGCGCGGATGTTGAGGAAGTCAGTAAAGATAATCTACATTATTATCTTCTTCAAACGACAATGAAACGGACTTGCTTTGTGACAGAGGTATTGTCATACTAGTACAGAAAAGAACGTATCTAAACTGTTGCCACAGTGTAGGATACGTGCATTTATCTAAACTGTCTATACTAGCATCTGCGTTTTATATAACCCGCTTTCACGGTACTACAGACGCACGTTGTCGTCTTTGCGCCTCCATAAGCTGCATCGCAGAATCCCTTTTGTGATCAGTTATTTCCGGGCAGTAGTACTATCAAAAGAACTGTGCAGTATCCCTTCTCGGCCTGTCATTCCGTTATCGACCCCTGTAAGCGATGTGAAGCGTAACTCCTAGGCAACGGAGAAAAAGTCGCCTAACGGTTAATACAGTACGCTTTGATTTCGATCCTTACAAGAGTTGTTTTTTCGGGCTAAAAATAACTATTTAGGTGTACTGCGTCAGTGACGTTTCCACTGCGCAATAACGTCACCAGCGTTTGCACATATAAAGGGAAGTTAAGAAAGTAAGTTACAATTTTCGTCCAACGCTAAGACCATTGCGAAACAGCAGTGGCGTATTGTCAGAAGGGAATAGATGTTCTGTGTTTTCTGCAGACAAGAGCTCTGCTGCGGTACAGACAACAGACGCATCACAGTCTGCGACTGAAATGGCACGGCAACTGGAAACGTCGTCCAAAGTTGAAATAGGCGGGGCAGTACATTTCCTGTGGTAAAAATGTCTAAATTGCACTCAGATTCACCGTCTAATTTTGCCGGTGTACAGACCAAATGCAGTGTCACGTCTACCGCAGTGAAACGGTCCTATCAATTTGATCAAGTACGCATAGACGTGGCGCTGCTGATATTCAAGTCCAGACTTCATACAATGCGATTTCCATCTTCACCACACGCTGTAAGAGCTTCTGTGATGGGATCGTGTGGAAGGGGAGGGGGGGAGGGGAGGAAATCATCCAACCACGAAAAATTTCAACTGAAGTTCTCGGATGGCTCCGAGAGCAACGAGTAGATTTCTGTCGTTGAGCAACTGAACGAGTGACAGGACGCTCAGACCCTTGTTTACACAGACATGGTAACTATGGCTGCATATAGTTTCACGTATCTGTGTTAATTTGAAAGTTACTTGGCCTGCAATAATAACGTGAAACTAACTTTCTGAAGTGCCCTCGCAGCTCCTATGAATTCTCTCTGACGAAATGCCAGAATCTGCTGTGCCAAGTCGCGTCCTGTACGAGGTATCCGCCACAGACACCATGCACCTTTAGTAGGGGTTTCTGAGACTTTCAGAAGTAGGAAACGTATGCCATGAAATGATTTCTATTTAGATTAGTTTAAGGTCGCCTATGAAAAGTCGCTGTTTGAAATCTTAGTTTGGAATCAAATATTCCAAGTGTAACAACCTGATGAATAGACTGACATACGTGAATAATTTACAGCTGAAGTAACTGACACCAACCAGTGGGCACTTCACTGGTTGGCTTTAAAAGCCAAAGCGCTCGGTTTTCGTAACTAGAACATACAGGTTTTCGCATGAAGGAAACTAATTACTACACCCTCATACAACTACATAACACTGATCCACATGATCCTTAGCTCTTGGGTACGTATATTAACTTTCTACTTTCCCACACACTGTACCATCACCTTTAGCCTAATTGCGGCGATGACAGAATCCACTGCCACAGTTTTGTGTGTCGCTCCTGAAATAGAAGTTTGGGAACTTGGTAGCGGAAGAAATTTTCATAACCTGTACAGCAACATGGACATCTACACTCAAAAACTCACTTTACAGTGTATGGTAGCATGTGCTTCTGATTCCACTACCTTTTCCACTTTTTTGGAAAATTCTCAAAAGGCACATGATAGAGCAGTGGTTTTTTGTTTATGCATATCAGCTGGTAACAGAATGCCTAGCAATCTGATAAGCGTTGCCAGTCTGATAAGTTAAGCTCCGTTAACTATCAAGGAATTCGGGAGTCTACACTAGCTCTCCAAAAGTATGTGGACAGCACTGTATAATGAGGAACTGAACACTAGACGTCACGAGAGGCGGTTTCTCCAGTACAAAATGAGGCGCGGATTTCTGCGTTTTGAGTAGAGAAGCATTAACATCAGAACAGGTCAGCAAGAAAGCTCAGTGACAACGAGAGTGAAATAGTCGTTGGTCACCTAGCTAACACATTCTTAAGGGACTCTTTAAGCGTTCTAAAGCTGCCCAGGTCGACTGCTGGTGATGTGATTGGGAAGTGGAAACACGAAGTGACAACCACAGCTAAGTCCAGGCAAACATCATGCACACTACTGGCCATTAAAATTGCTACACTAAGAACAAATGCAGATGATAAACGGGTATTCATTGGACAAATATATTATACTAGAACTGACATGTGATTACATTTTCATGCAATTTGGGTGCATAGATCCTGAGAAATCAGTACCAAGAACAATCACCTCTGACCGTAATAATGGCCTTGATACGCCTGGGCATTGAGTCAAACAGAGCTTGGGTGGCGTGTACAGGTACAGCTGCCCGTGCTATTTCAACACGATACCACAATTCATCAAGAGTAGTGACTGGCGTATTGTGACGAGCCAGTTGCTCGGCCAACATTGACCAGACGTTTTCAATTGGTGAGAGATCTGGAGAATGTGCTGGCCAGGGTAGCAGTAGAACATTTTTTGTATCCAGAAAGGCCCGTACAGGACCGCAACATGCGGTCGTGCATTATCCTGCTGAAATGTAGGGTTTCACAGAGATCAAATGAAGGGTAGAGCCACGGGTCGTAACACATCTGAAATGTAACGTCCACTGTTCAAAGTGCCCTCAATTGACTGAGACGTTTAACCAATGGCACCCCATACCATCACACCGGGTGATACGCCAGTATGGCGATGGAAAATACACGCTTCCAATATGTGTTCAACGCGATGTCCCCAAACACGGATGCGACCATCATGATGCTGTGAGCAGAACCTGGATTCATCCGAAAAAATGACGTTTTGCCATTCGTGCACCCAGGTTTGTCGTTGAGTACACCATTGCAGGCGCTCCTGTCTGTGATACAGCGTCAAGGGTAACCGCAGCCATGGTCTCCTAGCTGACTGTCCATGTTGCTGCAAACGTCGTCGAACTGTTCGTGCAGATGGTTGTTGTTTTGCAAACGTCCTCATCTGTTGACTCAGGGATCGAGACGTGGCTGCACGATCCGTTGCAGCCATGCGGGTAAGATGCCTGTCATCTGGACTGTTAGTGATACGAGGCCGTTGGGATCCAGAACGGCGTTCCGTGTTACGCTACTGACCCCCCCGATTCCATATTCTGCTAACAGTCATTGGATCTAGACCAACGCGAGCAGCAATGTCGCGATACGATAAACCGCAATCGATGTAGGCTACAATACGACCTTCATCAAAGTCGGAAACGTGATGGTACTCATTTCGCCTCCTTACACGAGGCATCACAACTATATTTCACCAAGCAACGCCGGTCAACTGCTGTTTGTGTATGAGAAATCGGTTGGAAACTTTCCTCATGTCAGCACGTTGTAGGTGTCGCCACCGCCGCCAACCTTGTGTGAATGCTCTGAAAAGCTAATCATTTGCATATCACTGCATCTTCTTCCTGTCGGTTAAATTTCGCGTCTGCAGCACGTCATCTTCGTGGTGTAGTAATTTTAATGGCCAGTAGTGTATTAACAGATAGGGTCCGTCTATCGTAGCGAAGACTGGTTTGTGAAAAATCGCATGAAATCAGGGAAAGCAATCACTCGTCAGTACCAAGTACTACCAGCTGTCCATCTAGCACAATGACTGCGCCTATGGAGGTTAAAAGAAAGAGGTACGGTGTTTGAGTAGCTCCTCGTAAGCACTTTTGCAGTAAGTGCTATGCGATGCTTAACTTAGTGTAAAGAGGGCCTCCCCTGAACAATGGATGACTGGAAACAACTGATTTGGAGTAATGAATTACGATACACCCTGTTGCTATCCGATGGAAGTGTCTGGGTGTAGCGATTGCACGGAGAACCTTACCTGTCCTTATGTGTAGAAACACCAATGAAATAGAGAGGAGCAGTTGTTACGGTATTGATTTTTTTTTTTTCGCATGAATGGTCCACTTTTCGTGACCACCAAGGAAACACTAGATGGGAAAGAACACGAACACATTTTACAGCTCTGAGTGCTGCGTACAGTGGAAGAAAATTTCGGAGACAATGAATCGTTTATATGAACATGACAGTGCATCCAGTCATAAATCAGCCCCTGTAAAACAATGGTTTATGAACAATAACATTCCTGAAATGAACTAGCCTGTCCAGATTCCCGACCTGTACCTAATGAAACACCTTTGGGCGGAGTTAGAATGTCGTTTTCGCTACAGACTTCAGCATCCAGCTTCACTACCTTGTCCGGTTTCTGCTCTTGAGCAAGGATGGGCTGCCATTCCTGCACAGACATTCTTACATCTCATTGAAAGTGTCCCCAGCAGAGTTCAAGCCGTCATAAAGGAGAAGGATGGATGCAAAAAAAAAAAAAAGAAAAAAATGGTTCAAATGGCTCTGAGCACTATGGGATTTAACATCTGAGGTCATCAGTCCCCTAGAACTTAGAACTACTTAAACCCAACTAACCTAAGGACATCACACATATCCATGCCCGAGGCAGGATTCGAACCTGCGATCGTAGCAGTCGCGCGGTTCCGGACTGCGCACCTAGAACCGCGAGACCACCGCGGCCGGCAAGGATGGATGCACCTTATATTAATGTTTACTAATATATGTCCGTATACTTTTGATCAGATAGTCTAACACTAAGAAAGACAAATGAATTTTTTGCCTACATTAAAACTTCTTTCAGTTTCACAGAAGGAATTATAAGTGAATTATAAAGTATAGATCAAGGCGTTATTATTAATGAAAGAGAGAGTCTGTAATATGGCTCTACAATACAACCCAAGAAGTCGAAGATATACATCTGAATTTCTTCGTCTCCAAAAGATAAATTTATTGTATGTGACAATGGTGCATCACACCTGTAAAAGTCTGGGGTTTAAAAACAAAGAAACTAAAACTAAAGACACTAGCTGCCTTCAGCAGCTAGTAGCGGAAAAGTTATGCATTTATTGGTCTCCCGTTGAATTTACAGATAAATAGGGGAAAGTGGGGTAAAGAGGCCACTCTAATGGAAATTGAATTTTCTCCAATCCATGGATATTGATAGAAACTTGCCGCTTACATATCTTGGATCTACATATTTTAAGGTGTCACACTAAATGTTTTCAACTAAAAATTGTTTTAATGAATAGGACGTATATACACTTTTCTAAAGGGCTAAATAGTGTCCACGTTTCCCAACCTAACAGGGTAAAGTGAGTAGCGTGGATATACGGACTCCGAAAGTGGATAGTAACCCTCCTTCGACTGAAGTAACGCCATCGACATGGGGTCTGCCTGCAAGTGCAAACACTTTACTGTTCTTGCAATGAACTGTCACCCGTTTCATCCACGTTATAAATGGGATGAGGAGGACGAAATTACTTTTCTTTCAGTGTTTTACGCATATCAGAAAAACTTTCCTAAGTTTACCGTATTAAATACTTACACTTCAGCCATCGAGGTAGGCAGTCTTTGCTAGCTATCTCCTGCTCTGTTAAAACGATACGGTATTATGTTCCCGCCTGCCGATTCCGTAGATCGTTCACTGTAAATCCATAAAAGCGCTTTACTATGATGAAAACACAATCAAGAATTTCTTATTGTATATTGAACACACTCCATAAACTTCCCTTAAACATTCTACCACCCACAGCATCCCTGGTTTTTTCTAGAACTCTTTGTTTCAGTATATTACGTAGAATATGAAACTGCTGTAGAAGAAGGCATCTTACTATTGTTTACCACTTCAGTCGCATTTTACATCGCAACAGGGCCCCATTTCACTGATGTGATTTCTGGACGTATCTTTTAAGCGTCTTGATGTCCTAGTATCTGAAACAAATCCAAATACCTACTGAAGACCGTTTTCTACAAAATGAAAGTGGAAGGGAAATGGAAATAAATTATGCTTCCGTGGGGATGTCGCGATTAGAGCGTAGTTGGTTTCTACAATGCTTCTTTGAGTCCGTGCGGAAGCGTTACCCTAATACTGTACCAATCTAAACTGTCAGAACACAGAATTTATCTCTCTCCTGCCTACAAGAGAGTTCTTCGATCGCAGTTGTCCGTAATTAGTGGCCTCGTAATTTTGGACGAAGTAAGCAACCAACGCTAGAATATTATTACTTAGGAGGACCCACATACACTATGTCATAAAAAGTATCCGGACACACCCAAAAACATACTTTTTTCATATAAGGTGCATTTTGCTACCACCTACTGCCAGGTACTTCACATCAGTGATCTCAGTAGACATTAGACATCGTGAGAGAGCACAATGGGGTGCTCCGCGGAACTCAGGCCATCGAACTTGGTCAGGTGATTGGGTGTCACTTGTATCATACGTCTGTACGCGAGATTTCCACACTCCAAAACATCCTTAGGTCCACTGTTTCCCACGTGATAGTGAAGTGGAAACGTGGAGGGACACGTACAGCACAAAAGCGTGCAGTCCGACCTCGTCTTTCAACTGACAGAGACCGCCGACAGTTGAAGAGGGTCGTAATGTGTAATAGGCAGACATCTACTTAGACCATCACACAGGAATTCTAAACTGCATCAGGATCCACTGCAAGTACCATGACAGTTAGGCGGCAGGTGAGAAAACTTGGATTTCATGGTCGAGCGGCTGCCCATAAACGACATATCACGCCGGTAAATGCCAAACGACGCCTCGCTTGGTGTAAGAAGCGTAAATATTGGACGACTGGACACTGGAAAAACGTAGTGTGAAGTGATGAAAAACGGTACACATTGTGGGGATGTGATGGCAGGGTGTGTAGTGCCAACAGTAAAATTCGGAGGTGGTGGTGTTGTGGTGTGATCTTGTTTTTCATGGAGTGGGCTTTCATCCTTGTTGTTTTGCGTAGCACTGTCACAGCACAGGCCTACATTGATGTTTTAAGCACCTTATTGTTTCCCATGGTTGAAGAGCAATTCGGGGATGGCGATTCCATCTTTCAACACGATAGAGCACCTGTTCATAATGCACGGCTGTGGCAGAGTGGTTACACGACAATAACATCCCTGTAATGGACAGGCCTGCACAGACACGACAATAACATCCCTGTAATGGACTGGCCTGCACAGAGTCCCGACCTGAATTCTATGGAACACCTTTGTGATGTTTTGGAACCCCGACTTCGTGCCAGGCCTCACCGACCGACAGCAATACATCTCCTCAGTGCAGCACTCCGTGAAAAATGGGCTGCCATTCCCCAAGAAACCTTCCAGCACTTGATTGAACGTATGTCTGCGAGAGTGGAAGTTCTAACAAAACTAAAGGGTGGGTCAACGCCATAATGAATTCCAGCATTACTGATCGAGGGCGCTACGAATTTGTAAGTCATTTTAAGCCAGGTGTCCGGGTACTTTTGATCACATAGTGTATGTGACACAGGAGTTTTTGTTATTCAGTCGCCAGCAAAGTCAGTGGGGACATTAGAAAAGAAGAGATAACACAGGACGGCGCTTCCAAAATATTATGGCCCGCCGCTGTAGCCCAGCGGTTCTAGGCGCTTCAGTCCGGAACCGCGCGACTGCTACGGTCGCAGGTTCGAATCCGGCCTCTGGCATGGATGTGTGTGATGTCCTTAGGTTAGATAGGTTTATGTAGTTCTAAGTTCTAGGGGAATGATGACCTCAGATGTTAAGTCCCGTAGTGGTCAGAGCCATTTGAACCATTTTGAACCGAAGTATTATACTCGTTTCTTTCGAATCACAGACCAATGAAAGGTGACTTACCAGCAGATATTGATTTAATATTTTGTTTTATGTACATTATTTGATCAGAAGTATCCGCACACCCCTAGGTAATACAGAATTGGCAACTAGGTGTGACGAGAGGAGGGCTCGCCAGTATAAAAGATGACGGGTAGCAGTGCAGTATTGGTCAGTCAGGAGACCTCCATGACTACGGACGCGGACTAATCATTTGATGTCACTTGAGTAATAAACACACCAGGGACATTTCAACCCTTCTACAACTGCTCATTTCGACTGTTGGAGACATGACTGTGCAGTATAAACGCAAAGGAAGACGCGCAGCTAAACCAAGACGAGTCAGACCTGTTGTACTGACGGACAGGGGCCGTCGAGCGTTTAGGAGGGTCCTTATAGAAAATCGTACGACGTCAGCGGAAGGAATCACTCGCGTTCCAAAGTACTAACAGCAGGCCAGATAGCATAACGACCGTGCACAAGGAGTCAAAAAGAAACAGGTAATATGACCGAGCAGCTCCTAATAAACCACATATTTCTGTAGTCGATGCAATGTGACGCTTGACGTCGTGTAAAGAGTGATGCAGTTGGTTACTGGAAACAAGTGATTTGCAATAATGAATACGCTATACCCTGTGGCAATGCGATGGAAGAACTTGGGTTCGGCAAATACCTAGGCAACGTAACCAGTCTTTATGTGTTGTGCCAATTATGAAGTATGGAAGATGTGTTACTGTATGGAGGCGTTTTTCGTAGCTAGGTTGTGATACCCTTAAGAAAACGCTACGTGCAGAAGGATACGAACACATTTTACAGAACTGTATACTTGATTCAGTGAAGGAGCAGTTGGGATACGATGATTCTTTGTATCAACATGACAACGCACCGTATCATAAAGCAGTATTTGTGAAGTAATAGTTTGTGGACATTAACATTCCTGAAATAGACTGGCCTACCCAGAGTTCCGATCTGAAACTAGTGGAACACCTTCTGATGAGTTAGAAAGTTGACTTCACTCCAGATTACAGCGTCCCACTTCACTACCTTTCCTGGTTTCGACTCATGAGGAAGAAGTGTTCCAGGGAGGGTTCAAATCGTCGTAAGGGCAAAGAATGGTCACACCCCTCATTAATGTCCACTAATAAGTGTCCGGCTACTTTTGACCAGATAGTACGGTGATTTCTCTTCTTTGCTGGTTACAATTATTTCTTTGTCCTGTCCTTTCCTTCCATTTTGATGTTTCCATTTTTAATTTTTCTTTGTATTTTAGAATTACTAGTTTTGGCTCAGAAGTAAAGACAACTGTCTTACAAATGGTTCAAATGGCGCTAAGCACTATAGGGCTTAACATCTGAGGTCATCAGTCCCCTAGAACTTAGAACTACATAAACCTAACCAACCTAAGGACATCACACACATCCATGCCCGAATCAGGATTCGAACCTGCGACTGTAGCAGCAGCGCGGTTCCGGACTGAAGCGCCTAGAACCGCTTGGTCACAAGGGCCGGCCAACTGCATTGCATGTAGGTATTATTATAATTCATTTTTGTGGAATAAATATAATTTTATAGTGTGGTATTAGGACCTGTAACGGAAGTCTAGGTGGCGACGTAATGTACCTGCAGCGATAGGAATATTAAAATGAACTTCGTATATAATTTGACAAATAAAGACTATAAAAAATAACCGCTCTCAAAATGACAGGAGAGAATAAGAGGAGAGGAAACCAAAACGGTGCTTGAGCAGAATAGAGAAATGTTTAGTAATTTTATGAGCGCAATTAAGGCAGTTCAGACAGCTAAACGAAGTGGAAGATGTATAAGAAACTGATGGGTGATTAACATTCCAGTCGATGACGACAAAAGAAACAGTACTAAATCTTCTGCAAATTTTGTCAGCGTTGCCCCTGTTTTCGGCAAGAGATAGATCTTAAATTTAGCACGTCAAAGGAACATGAAAAAGTTATCGTTAAGAAGTTCTCTTCTTCGGAGAGGTACTTTCTTTGCCTCGTTTGTTCATCGGATCAAAATAAGACTATTCCAACGGAAAAAGGCGGAAAAAGAAAGAAAAGGAGTATAGCGCAGATGGTGTAACAGCATTAGAGCCTATTTAGATAAGGTGACGCTAGCGGCTGCTGACTACTCTAAATTCAAGCCGTTCATCCCCGCGTGCGGCTCGCGATAGGGAATCGGCTTTGTGCGAGCAAAGGAGCAGAGTCATGGCGAGACCATACAGCATCACGTCAAGCCGATTATAACATTACACGCTCCGCCCGGCCACAATTAATTACGAGCACTAAGTACAGGCCGCGAGATCCATCACCTGAACGTCGTTCACCCCGTCATATATTACACGCCGGAACAAAATACATCAAACCGAGAGGGAGGTGCGGTGCATTTCGTTCCGGCCGGCAGTAATCACTGGCTGTGCGCTTCCAACTACTGCACCGCCGCGTAAAAACTTTAGCCAGCTCGTTGAGGCAGAAACGCTACACTTTCGAACGATTTGCGTTTAGTCGACCTCACGGTCAGAACGGTTCCCATAACTCGGAATGTTCTCAAATGGCGGTGAAGATTTAGAGTATAAAAATTACTACCCCACCTGCATCTGCGAATTGATATTCAAGAAAACAAGATAAATCAATACTGGTATCCTATAATTACAGCAGTTGGCATGTCACTTGTAGGTCCATGGCTCAATAAGAAGCTAGGTGGATGAAAGAAGCGCTTAGGGATTCTCGGATGATCTAGCAATACGACGAAGTAAATATAACACAGGACACATAAAAGAGAGGAAGAAAAGATTAATCCAATGGAAATCTCTTCGCCAAGTCTTAGAATAAGTACATCGCTGGTACTTTTGTCCGACTGTCAATGACGTGAAAAACGTACTTCTTTACAGTGAGGATGACAAAAGTGAGTTCTTGTATGATATGCCCTATCTGATCAAAGAGATCTCGCCATTTAGTACTGAATATTAATGTAGGTTCCACCCATCCAACATCTTTATGATGGCTTGAAATGTGCTGAGGTCACTTTCAGTGAGGTGTCTGAATGTCTGTGGAGGAATGGCAGCCCTTTCTTATTCACTGTCGGTTAGACCTTAGGTGAGAGAGCACATCGAGTTACTGCTGCTAACAAGGCGAGTACACCGTTCGCTTGTTATATAGTTTTACCAACTTCAAACAGGAGCGACTTCCACAGCTACATCTACATGATTACTCTGCAATTCACATTTAAGTGCTTGGCAGAGGGTTCACCGAACCACAATCATACTATCTCTCTACCATTCCGGGAGAAACGATCACCTAAACCTTTCTGTTCCAGCTCTGATTTCTCTAGTTTTATTTTGATGATCATTCCTACCTATGTAGGTTGGGCTCAACAAAATATTTTCGCATTCGGAAGAGAAAGTTGGTGACTGAAGTTTCGTAAATAGATCTCTCCGCGACGGAAAACGTCTTTTCTTTAATGACTTCCATCTCATCTCGCGTATCATATCTGCCACACTCTCTCCCCTATTGCGTGATAATACGAAATGAGCTGCCCTTTTTTGCACCCTTTCGATGTCCTCCTTCAATCCCACCTGGTAAGGATCCCACATCGCGCAGCAATATTCTAACAGAGGACGAACGAGTGTAGTGTAAGCTGTCTCTTTAGTGGACTTGTTGCATCTTCTAAGTGTCCTGCCAATGAAACGCAACCTTTGGCTAGCCTTCCCCACAATATTATCTATGTGGTCTTTCCAACTGAAGTTGTTCGTAATTTTAGCACCCAGGTACTTAATTGAATTGACAGCCTTGAGAATTGTACTATTTACCGAGTAATCGAATTCCAACGGATTTCTTTTGGAACTCATGTGGATCGCCTCACACTTTTCGTTATTTAGCGTCAACTGCCACCTGCCACAACATACAGCAATCTTTTCTAAATCGCTTTGCACCTGATACTGGTCTTCGGATGACCTTACTAGACGGTAAATTACAGCATCATCTGCGAACATCCTAAGAGAACTGCTCAGATTGTCACCCAGGTCATTTATATAGATCAGCATCAGCAGAAGTCCCAGGACGCTTCCCTGGGGAACACCTGATATCACTTCAGTTTTACTCGATGATTTGCCGTCTATTACTACGAACTGCGACCTTCCTGACAGTAAATCACGAATCCAGTCGCACAACAGAGACGATACCCCATAGGTCCGCAGCTTGATTGGAAGTCGCTTGTGAGAAACGGTGTCAAAAGCTTTCCGGAAATCTAGAAATACGGAATCAACTTGAGATCCCCTGTCGATAGCGGCCATTACTTAGTGTGAATAAAGAGCTAGCTTATTTTCAGTTATCTGTGTAGTTACTAGTTTATTTTTGTTATTTCTTGCGTGTTTGAGTGCTTACTGGACACAGTCGTTTATTTTAAAAACAGTGTAGCGTACAGTGCCATCGTTGTTATCGACGCTTGTATCGGCCCTTGTATCGTACAGGCTTTTGTTTGCTTTCGTCAGCGTAGCTCAGTGTCGGTTTGACCGTCAGTGAGAGAGCACCTCGATCTCCTGTTGCTAATAAGCCGAGTACACTGTTCGTTTGTTACATAATTTTGCGAGCTTCAATAGGGGCGATCTCAATAATGGATATGAACTGTGATTGCTGTGTACAGATACGAGCTGAGTGGGTGACCCTTCGCTCAAAGCTCCAGGCATTGTTGGTTTCCGTCACACAGTTTGAAGCTGCTGCGAAGAGGCATCACTGTGGAGTGTCGGACGCGGGGATGCGAGGGACGTCGAGCGCTTCCCACATGTCACCCGATCGGTCCACTGCTGTGGCCGCCCCGGATACTGCCTGCACAGAGGTTGATCCCTCACCCGTGGTAGAGTGGAGGATCATTCCAAAGTCTGGCAGGCAGCGAAACACTTTCCGAGGGGCCGGACGCTGTGACCGAGCGGTTCTAGGCGCTTCAGTCTGGGACCGCACGACCGCTACGGTCGCAGGTTCGAATCTTGCCTCGGGCATGGATGTGTGTGATGTCCTTAGGTTAGTTAGGTTTAAGTAGTTCTAAGTTCTAGGGGACTGATGACCTCAGATGATAAGTCCCATAGTGCTCAGAGCCATTTGAACCAACTTTCCGAGGGGAAGGGCGTGGGGTCTTTCTGGTTCGTTTGACGAACAGGTTTCGGGCGTTATCTGTGGCTGACAAAGCCTCTAAGCAGGATGCCGTCGTCCACTCTGTTCCAGGGGAAGTTTCTCGGCCCACAAGGTCTCGGCATTCACAGAGGGTGGGTTTGCTGGTAGCTGGGAGCTCCAACTTAAGGCACGTAATGGGGCCCCTTAGGAATATGGCTGCCAAGGAGGGAAGAAAGCCTGTGTACACTCCATATGCATGCCGGGTGGAGTCATTACGGATGTGGAAAGCGTGCTTCTGGATGCCATGGAGAGTACAAGGTGCAGCCAACTGCAGGTGGTGGCTCATGTCGGTACCAATGACTTGTGTCGCTTTGGGTCGGAGGAGATTCTCTCTGCTTTCGGGCGGCCAGTGGAAATAGTAAAGACTGACAGTCCTGCTTGCGAGATTAAGGGGAGCTCACCATCTGCAGCATCGTCTATAGAGCCGACTGTGGTCCTTTGGTGTAGAGCCGAGTGGAGAGTCTGAATCAGAGACCCAGGTGGTTCTGTGACCGTGTAGGCAGCAGATTCCTTGACTTGCGCCATCGGGTGGTGATTTTACGGGTTCCGCTTAACAGGTCAGGAATCCACTACACACGGGAAGCGGCTACACGGGTGGAAAGCGACTGGGCGGCTTTTTAGGTTAGAGCGTCTCACGAAACCACAGAAATGGCATCCTTCCAAAAGGGGGGTAGGTAAAACACAGTAAGGTAGTTTTAGCAAAATCGGCATTGTAGTTGTAAACTGTCGTAGATGTGTTGAGAAAGAACCAGAGATCCAAGCCCCAATGGAAAGCAATGAAGCTCAAATAGTTACAGGTCCGGAAAGCTGGCTAAAGCCGGAAATAAGTTCAGCAATTTTTTTTTCAAACGACCGAAGAGTATTCAGAAAGGATAGATTAAATAGAGTTGGTGCTGGAGTATTTATTGCTGTCAGAAATAGTTTACCTTGTAGTGAAACTGAAGTAGATGGTTCCTGCGAAATAGTATGCGTAGAGGTTATACTTGACAATCAGACAAAACTATTAATTGGATCGCTTTACCGACCCTCCGACTTAGAAGATATAGTTGCTGAACAGTTCAAAGGAAACTTGAGTCTCACTTCAAATAGGTACCCCACTCATAATATTATAGTCGGTGATGACTTCAATTTGCCCTCGATATGCTGGAAAAATTATAAGTTTAAAGGCGGCGGTAGGCATAAAACGTCATCCGAAATTGTACTGAATGCTTTCTCAGAAAATTATTTTTAACAGTTAATTCATGAGCCCTCACGAAGCTTAAATGGTTGCGAAAGCATACTTGACCTCTCAGCAACAAATAATCCTGGACAAATAGTGAGTGTTGTGATGAATACAGGGATTGCTTTTAACGCCTTTTTAGGAGACAGTCTCCACTCCTTCCGATCTGATCATGTAAGCGTAGAAAAAAATGTAGAATTATTTCAAAGAAATAGTTTCGATGGCAGTTTAGAGATATATATCACATAAATTAATAATTGATGGTACTGATCAGCAATGGTATACAAAACAGGTCAGATCGCTGTTGCAGAAGCAACGAAAAAGCACGCCAAATTTAAAATAACGTAAAATCCCCAAAACTGGCAAAGTTTTGCAGAAGTTCTAATGTAGCGCGTACTTCAATACGAGATGCTTTTAATAATTGATCCCGGAGGAGGTCCGAGTCCTCCCTCGGGCATGGGCGTGTGTGTTTGTCCTTAGGATAATTTAGGTTAAGTAGTGTGTAAGCTTAGGGACTGATGACCCTAGCAGTTAAGTCCCATAAGATTTCACACACACATTTTTTTAATAATTCCCCCACCGAAACTCTGTCTCGGAATCTGGCAGAAAACCCAAGAGATTCTGGTCATGCATAAAGCACACCAGTTGCAAGATAGAATCAATACCTTCACTGCGTCATAACAACAGTGAAGTCACTGATGACAGTGCCACTAAAGCAGAGTTATTAAACACTGTTTTCCGAAACTCCTCCACCAAAGAAGACGAAGTAAATATTCCTGAATTCCAATCAAGAACAACTACCAAGTTGAGAAACATAGAAGTAGACATCCTCGGTGTAGAAAGCAGCTTAAATCACTTAAAGGCAAGGCCTCCGGTCCAGACTGTATTCCAGTCAGCTTCCTTTCAGAGTATTCTGATCCAATAGCTCCATATTTAGGAATTACAAACAACCGCACACTCATAGAAATATCCGTACTTAAAGACTGGAAAGTCACACCAATACCCAAAAAGGGAAATAGGAGTAATCTGCTGAATTACACGCCCGAATCACTAACGTCGATTTGCAGCAGCGTTTTGGAACATATACTGTGATCGAACATTATGAATTACCTCGAAGAAAATTGATTCATTGGCACATAGTCATCGCGGATTCAGAAAACACCGTTCTTGTGAAACACTACTAGCTCTTTATACTCTATCGACAGGGTATGTTAAATTGATTCCATATTTTTAGGTTTCCAGAAGGCTTTCGACACCGTTCCTCAAAAGCGTCTTCTAACCAAATGGAGTGCCTGTAGAATATCGCCTCAATTGAGCGACCGGGTTCGTGATTTCCTATCAGAAAGGTGATACGTCGCAGTAATAGACGGAACGTCATCAAGTAAAACAGAAGTAATATCCGGAGTTCCTCAAGGAAGTGCTATAGGGTCTCTATTGACCCTGATCTACATTAACGACATAGGAGCCTATTTGAGTAGCCATCTTAGATTGTTTGCAGATGATGCTGGTATTTACCGACTTCTGAAGTCATCAGATGATCAAAACATATTTCAAAATGAGTTAGATAAGATGTCTATATGGTGCGAAAAAGTCTCAATTTTCTCTGAATAAAGAAAAGTGTGAAGTTATTCGCATGAGTACTAAAAGAAATTCGCTAAATTTCGATTACGCGATAATTCACACAAATCTGAAGGCCGCAAATTCAACTAAATACTTAGGGATTACAATTATAAGTGACCTAAACTGGAACGATTACATAGATAATGTTGTGGGTAGGGCAAACCAAAGACTGCGATTTATTGGCAGGACGCTTGGAGGGTGCACCAAGTCTGCTACAGAGACTGCTTAAACCACGCTTGCCGGGCGGTGTGGCCGAGCGGATAGCTTACGGAGTGTGGTTCTCATTCCTTAACAGCAGCACAGCGACTTTATTAATATCTGTCAGAATGTTTTTGATGAATTATTTTGTTGTTGTAAAACAACAGCATTGTCGTAACAACGAGTCTTGGCTATCTGGCAAGCAGAAGCGGTTACTGGACCCTCAGCTGACGGAACAGAAGAACAAGTTGTCACATGGGTCGACACAAGCTAATTTCTTGCCTTGGTGTATGCGGATTGCCAGTGTGGCGATTTTCTGGGAGGCTACTCACCAAGAAAACAGAAGTACCAGTCACTAAATGACTTGTCGTCATCTCAACATTCTCAGCGTGAACACGGAATATAAAAAAAGTCTGCTAGATTTTTTTTTTCACTTTTTCTTTAGAACCTCGAGCTGTACTACGGCCAGTTACTTGTTTCCGGAGTTCGTGTGAAGTACTACACCTTCGGACTGAATTTGCGTAGCACCTGAAGATTCAGGATATTGAACCTGTGCATGTATACCATTTGATCAAAAATATCCTGACACATATACACTACTGGCCATTAAAACTGCTACACCAAGAAGAAATGCAGATGATAAACGGGTATTCATTGGACAAATATATTATACTAGAACTGACATGTGATTATATTTTCACGCAATTTGGGTGCATAGATCCTGAGAAATCAGTACCCAGAACAACCACCTCTGGCCGTAATAACGGCCTTGATACGCCTAGGCATTAAGTACAGGTACAGCTGCCCCTGCAATTTCAACACGATACCACAGTACATTAAGAGTAGTGACTGGCGTATTGTGACGCGCCAGTTGCTAGGCCACCATTGACCAGACGTTTTTAATTGGTGAGAGAACTGGTGAATGTGCTTGCCAGGGCAGCAGTCGAATATTTTCTGTATCCAGAAAGGCCCGTACAGGATCTGCAACATGCGGTCGTGCATTATCCTACTGAAATGTAGGGTTTCGCAGGGATCGAATGAAGGGTAGAGCCACGGGTCGTAACACATCTGAAATGTAACGTCCACTGTTCAAAGTGCCGTCAATGCAAACAAGAGGTGACCGAGAGGATTAACTAATGGCACCCCCTATAATCACGCCGCGTGATACGCCAGTACGGCGATGACGAATACACGCTTCCAATGTGCGTTCACCGCGATGTTGCCACACACGGATGCGACCATCATGATGCTGTAAACAGAACCTGGATTCATCCGAAAAAATGACGTTTTGCCTTTCGTGCACCCAGGTTCGTCGTTGAGTACACCATCGCAGGCGCTCCTGTCTGTGATGCAGCGTCAAGGGTAGCCGCAGCCATGGTCTCCGAGTTGATAGTCCATGCTGCTGCAAACGTCGCCGAACTGTTCGTGCAGATGGTTGTTGTCTTGCAATCGTCTCCATCTGTTAACTCAGGGATCGAGACGTGGCTGCACGATCCGTTACATCCATGCGGATAAGATGCCTGTCATCTCGACTGCTACTGATACGACGCCGTTGGGATCCAGCACGGCGTTCCGTATTACCCTCCTGAACTCGCCGATTCTATATTCTGCTAACAGTCATTGGATCTCGAGCAGCAATGTCACGATACGATAAACACTAATCGCAATAGGCTACAACCCGACCTTTATCAAAGTCGGAAATGTGATAGTACGAATTTGTCCTCATTACAAGAGGCTTCACAACAACGTTTCACCAGGCAACGCCGGTCAACTGCTGTTTGTGTATGAGAAATCGGTTGGAAATTTTCCTCATGTCAGCACGTTGTAGGTGTCCCCGCCGGCGCCAACCTTGTGTGAATGCTCTGAAAAGCTAATCATTTGCATATCACAGCATCTTCTTCCTGTCGGTTATATTTCGCATCTGTAGCACGACATCTTCGTGGTTTAGCAATGTTAATGGCCACTAGTGTATAGTCAATGGGAAGCAATACTTTGTGTGAACAGTGAATGACTGGAAACGAGTAATTTAGAATGACGAATCACGCTCTACGTGGTGGGTATCCGATGGTTTTGGTTCGACGAAAGGCTGGAGAACGTTACCTGCTATCATGTGTGGTGCCAACAGTGAAGTGCAGAGTAGATGGTGCTACGGTACGGAAGTGTGTTTCGTCGTTATATTGTGGCCCCATTACTGAGCTTTAGATGGCGCTAGACCTGGAAGGATATGAACAAATTTTACAACATGGCGTTCTGCGTACAGGAGATACACATATCAGAGACAATGATTCTTTGTCTATGGGGCAATGTTTTGTAGACAATAACATTCATGAAATGGACTGGCCTATCTCTACCCAGAGTCCCGAGCTGAGCCCTAGGGAACAGGTTTAGGATTAATTAGAACGACGGCCTTGCTCCAGACGGCAGCGTCCAACTTCACTTTCTTGTCTGTTTTAGGCTCTTGGGGAAGAACGGGCTGCCGTTCTGCCAGATACATTCCTGGCACCTCACTGAAAACGTCCCCAGCAGAGATCAAGGCGTTATAGAGGCGGGAGACGGACACTTCTCATATTAATGTCCACTAGTATTACCTGGATACTTTTTATAGATACTATACACATCATTCCCCAATATTGCAACTTGTTGCTAATTTTTCAGGAGCTTTTTCATTAAAATGAAGATTACAATCACTTTCGTCCTCAACATTTCTGATGATGAATAGAGTTAGAGGAAGATACTGTGATAGAGAGAAAGAGAGCGCTCCTGTCAACCCAAAAATGATTTTTTGGGGTAGTCACGTGATTGTGATGTAATCAGATCTGATACTGGCCGTTGGTATGGCAACTGACTGCACGATTGCAAGGTGCGCGGGATCAGCGCCTTTTCGGACGCTACCGTGACAAAGCTGTTCATTAGTGAGAACCGTCACCATCACAGCCACCTAATGGGGAAAACAGAAGTGTTGGCTGTAGGGGTCACTGTTGACTATCACGGATTGTAGCTGCAGACAGCGGCCGGCCGGGCTGGCCGAGCGGTTCTAGGCGCTACAGTCTGGAACCGCGCTACCGCTACGGTCGCAGGTTCGAATCCTGCCTCAGGCATGGATGTGTGTGATGTCCTTAGGTTAATTAGGTTTAAGTAATTCTAAGTTGTAGGGGCTGATGACCTCAGAAGTTAAGTCCCATAGTGCTCAGGGCCATTTGAACCATTTTTGCAGACAGCGACGGCCAATTTAACTGTTTTAACAACAGCAGGTGAGAATAAATACCATCATGGACCCCCTGCACCACATACGTACTTCATCTTACCACACGCCACAGGATACACATATTATCAGGGACTCTGGGTTGATCGAGGCATGTAAAAATGTTACCTTAACTGATGAGCCACGGTAGCCGTTGGTATACGTCGATAGCACAGTACGAGTACTTCGTAAGTCACACGAGACGATGCATCCCCCTTATCAACATGCCATTATTCAAGCTGGTTTAAATAGGATGACATACATTCCCATCAGGAGTACCATTATCTCCTGTAGGCGGTCTGTATAGGAACGTACGATCTTATCATATAATGCGTTTGTTCGCATACAGCATCCTGAAGACGGCTTGTATCTTCAGCAAGGCAGTCGGTTCCCGAACGATGTCATAATGGATTTGTGGAACACTCAAAGGACATGATGAGACTGCTGCCGTCCACCGGATCACATGAGTACCCACCGCTTCCAGTGTCTCGTGGAGCCATGCTATAATCCGGCGTTACCGTAAACAGTGTTGAAAGCAGACGATACTCCGTAAGAGGTAGATTGATATACTTCAGTCACCGATGAGACATGTTGGAATTTTAGGGCAGTATACGAAATTTACTTTAAAGTAAACAAATGATCATTTACTGATTCAGAAATTTGTGTTCACTGACACTCACATCAACAGTAGCTTGCCACAAAGGAAAAAATTGCCAAATGGCCGAAGAGCCAAAGACACTTCCCGTGTTTCAAAGCCTCGATTCCTTTTTTTTTTTATGCTGTCACACGTTGCCTTGGATACTGCAAGGTCACATAGTCATTTTAGACAATTTATTTATTTATTTATTTATTTACTGTATGAAATGGGCTGTACTAGGACGAGAACTGTTGACCTGCGGCTACGAAAAGATTTGGTACATGACATGTCATTTCCTACGCACTTTAATGAAACATCCGTTCGAAATGACGAGCTTCTTCGTCTATACACAGCTATGCAACATGATATACGAACAATCTGACACGGTACGATATTTCTCATGTAACAAATTAGCTGGCCTCTGCAGCGAGCTGTTGAAGTTTATCAGTAGTTGGCGGTTACTGTGCTATCTGGCGGGCCAGAGAACGAGTCCACACCTTCCTGGTTTCGGCTCTTGAGGAAGAATGGGCTGCGATCCCTTTACAGTCTTTTAGACAACTCATTGAAAGTATCCCCAGCTAAGTTCAATTAGTCATGCAGACGTAGTGATAATACAAACAATATGAATAATCAAAGCCGGCCGTTGTGGCCAAGTGGTTCTAGGCGCTTCAGTCTGGAACCGCGGGACCGTTACGGTCCCAGGTCGAATCCTGCCTCCGGCATGGATGTGTGTGATGTCCTTAGGTTAGTTAGGTTTAAGTAGTTCTAAGTTATAGGGGACTGATGACGTCAGATGTTAAGTCCCATAGTACTCAGATCCATTTGAACCATTTGAATAATCAAAGGCTTTTCGCGAAACATGTACCGTATGAGAATACTCACAGTTTAGTTGCCATACTTTGCAACACAGTCTGTCCACAATAGCTCCTTTCTGTCTACTAAGCACCCTGAATGTGCCCTTTCTCATCAAGATTTACACAAGTTTTCCGCGTAACTGGAAGGTTTCGTCGTATTCTCTGACGAACTTCGTGGAAACAAAGTAACGCATGAATCTTGTGCCCAAAGAGTTTCCTGCTTCAGGAATACCGATTCTGACGAGGTAGCTTTGCTTCGGCTGGCATTTAGTCTGTTGAATGCTGACGAAGTAATAAAAGCACCATGAAATTTGGTATGATTAATGTTTATCTTAGTACATACCGGGAAACAGTCAAATTTTAAGTGTAACTTGAAATGCAATGAAGCATTGCGAATAACTTCTTCTCTTGAACTTGCTCTGGGCTCACATGCTTAGGCAAAAAGAAAAACAGTTTCCACAAATGACACACTACGGTATTGGCTTACAAATTCGAGCCCTCGTCGCTGAAGAACATCAGTGAGCATGGATGCATGAACTAGGTGCCTGATGCGGAGGCCCATAAACAGAAACGTTCACTGAACGGTTGTTGAGAAGACACTGTTGGTGGCCCCTTGGTTCATCTGGGCGATCAGATGGTCAACAGTTGTACGTCTATTCGGCCGTACACATCTCTGCAGGCGTTGTTCACCCCTGTTATACATTTCCATTCAAAATGACGAGCTTCTTGGTCTATACACAGCTATGCACCACGGTATAAACACAATCTGACACGGTGCAATATTTACCATGTAACAAATTACGTGGATTCAGCAGCGAGCTGTTGACGATTATCTGTAGTTGTCGGTTACTGTGCGATCTGACGGCCCAGGCTGAGTCCACACGTTCCTGGTTGCTGCTCTTGAGGAAGAATGGGCTGCGATTCCTTTACAGTCTTGTAGACCTCATTGAAAGTATCCTCAGCAAAGTTCAATCAGTCATGCAGACGTAGTGATCACACAAAGAATACGAATAATCAAAGGCTTGAGACGGTTTCGTTGCCATAGCTTGCAGCACAGCCTGTCGACAATAGCTCCTTTCTGTCTACCAAGCACCGTTGCCTCGGGAACGGTTTTGGATAACGCCATTTTACCATGTACCGTGTATTTTATGCACGTAAGCACTCGCACAGTTTCCAACTTAGCCGTTTCAGAAATGCTCCCACCTTTGACCCGAAAGCCAATAGTCATGCACTTTTGAACGTCAGAGAAATCGCTTTGTTTCCGCATTACGACAACGACTGCACTATTTTCCGTGAACTCTCCGCCTATTATCCTCATGGACTCTGTCAGAAGACTAAATGGAGACGTCTGGAAGGGGACTGAACACTGCTGCTGCCCATTTCGGTGTATCAATAATTCCCCGCACCCGGCATGGTCAATGACTTGCGACTTCACTGTTTTGAAGTTGCTATGTGTCTCGATAGAGAATTCTACTACTAATAGCAATACTTATTTACGATACTAATCTACATCTACATCTACATCCATACTCCGCAAGCCACCTAACGGTGTGTGGCGGAGGGTACCCTGAGTACCTCTATCGGTTCTCCCTTCTATTCCAGTCTCGCATTGTACGTGGAAAGAAGGATTGTCGGTATGCTTCTGTGTGGGCTCTAATCTCTCTGATTTTATCCTCATGGTCTCTTCGCGAGATATACGTAGGAGGGAGCAATATACTGCTTGACTCTTCGGTGAAGGTATGTTCTCGAAACTTTAACAAAAGCCCGTACCGAGCTACTGAGCGTCTCTCATGCAGAGTCTTCCACTGGAGTTTATCTATCATCTCCGTAATGCTTTCGCGATTACTAAATGATCCTGTAACGAAGCGCGCTGCTCTCCGTTGGATCTTCTCTATCTCTTCTGTCAACCCTATCTGGTGCGGATCCCACACTGCTGAGCAGTATACAAGCAGTGGACGAACAAGCGTACTGTAACCTACTTCCTTTGTTGTCGGATTGCATTTCCTTAGGATTCTTCCAATGAATCTCAGTCTGGCATCTGCTTTACCGACGATCAAATTTATATGATCATTCCATTTTAAATCACTCCTAATGCGTACTCCCAGATAATTTATCGAATTAACTGCTTCCAGTTGCTGACCTGCTATTTTGTAGCTAAATGATTAGGGACCTATCTTTCTATGTATTCGCATCACATTACACTTGTCTACATTGAGATTCAATTGCCATTCCGTGCACCATGCGTCAATTCGCTGCAGATCCTCCTGCATTTCAGTACAATTTTCCATTGTTGCAACCTCTCGATATACCACAGCATCATCTTCAAAAAGCCTCAGTGAACTTCCGATGTCATCCACCAGGTCATTTATGTATATAGTGAATAGCAACGGTCCTATGACACTCCTCTTCTTTAATATTAACGATCGGGATAACGAACTACATATCAGCATTTTATTCCTATTTTTGATGGCTGAATGTACTCGAGCTACATTACAGTGTACAAGACTTCTCACTCAGCGATTTTCTTCAGGAGTGAAACTAACTAATGGCAATGCTTATGTGAGGCAGTGTTATAAAAGATAATTATGCAACTCAAAGCAATAAACGAGAAAAATGGAAGAAAGGGGCACATAGCGTCCTTCGGTGATGTTACCTCAATATGCAAACACGGATCGTTACTGGATGGATTACACACAGAATTTGTAAGGAAACGTATTAATTAAAATCTTGATATTCAAAGAGAGAGCTTTTGTTTGATCTAGATAGGTCTGTTAACGTGAAAAATTCCAAAATTCACTTTGGTTCGAAGCACACGCCAATCCGTAGTTTCCTCAACAATTAGGTTGGTAAACCAGTTAGAAGGTCGGAGGAAGGCACATCTTACCATCTCCGATAGGACAGTGCCTACAAAGCCACTATGGTTCTCAAACCAACCTTTGAACTTTTGACAGTTCTACTTTGTGTAACGTCAATACAATTTACAATGATTAAATTGCACTCTCCATCCTATTGTTAGTAGATCAGAGTGAGAAAAAATAGCGAATATAATGAAAGCCGAATGAACGAATTTTTCTTTCTGCAAAGGGCAGTGACGATCTACATGAATTGGCAGTTTGTTTCTACTGTTGATCGACTGCAAGTCTACAGGCAACTCACATCACACCTATAGAACAAGAATATACATTCCTTTCTCATATCCAGAAAATCTACCACTATATGTTGTCTTGATTTACAACTTATCAGCGTCGTCTTTACGCGTAAAATGGGCCATATCATATGTTTACTGAAACACACGACTGTCCTTTTTAATTATTTTTATCTTCTCATATCATATAAGGAAACTCAAGCGCCCAAAGAATGTGTAATAGGCACTTATAAATTCTCATATCCGTCTATGCACGGGCGTCAACGCCTATAAATTAACAGTACAATTAAAATAATTATGAACCCGCAAACCGGCAATAATAAATCTCTCTGGAACACTGGTACGCCTTCTTAATGAACTCTGGGGCAGACTGCCTTTTAGTTTCCTACGTTGTGGGGAGACCGCGTTGGCTGATATGAAAGAAAAGCCCATGATGAAATGTGTGAGATAAGAAGGGTACACCGAGTCTGCTTTATCCGTGTCAGCAGATATAGAGGTGACGGGCATGACGTGAACCGATGTGGTGACTTGCTAGTGACTAACACTGTTACATGGTGAAAGCTTCATCGCTAATTGTTGTCTTAGCTAATTCCTCTAAAACGTGAGATACATTAATTTTCGTTAACAATGTTACTTCGAGCTCGTGATAGTATATAGGAATTTTCTGTATCTGTAGCCGTTCCTGTTTTCCAATTTCAGTGCGCCCAAAAGTCACTTATTCATTGTTTACTCATCTGTCCCATCACTATATTGGTTTCGCCTTCTCGTTTTCCTACTATGGTTCCTCAGTAGCGTCTCACAGATTTTCTTTCTTTTACCAGTTTTCTGAATTCCTACAACAGCCTGCTCTTTTGTTTTCATGCACTTTCTCAGTTATAAGTCTATTGATGACTACTGTAGTTCTAGTTATGATAATAAGAACTAGAGATATCAACTATTTGTGAAAAATTTTCGCTGGTGCGTGGTAAGCACAACGACTGTCTCCGTTTCGGATAACCATTTCAGCAACATTCTGCAATTATCAAGAAGTATTTCCAAATCGCTTCCTGTACTCATCTGTGTATATTAGTCTGGCTTCCTATGTCGAATAGTATCTGCTTCGTTCAGACTGACAAGTATCGCAATAAATTTTTCAACGTAGCTTACAACACAAGCTTATCAGACTCTTCGTTTATATTGATCTAGATGTAGCTTACAGTATCAGTTACCGTTTACAGTATCGCAGTCTATGAAACATTTGCTGTACACCACAGAAATTTAAATTTTATGCAGTCTATATTTCTATCAAGCTTAGGATGTGTATGCAAGGGAGGCAGAGAGCATCGTTCACTGACAGGACGGTTGCCATTGGTTATTACTTTAACACTGCTGCATGGTCCTTGTAAAGATTCGAGTCTGCAAATATTCTATATCATTGAAGTGTGCAAGTCTCATCTAAAATAAATAAATAATTTCAAAAGGATAAAATCATATATTTTCGAACTACTGACTCACGCTCTCTGACAATAAAGCGAAAGAGTATGCTTCAGACAGTTATCTTCTGTACGTTTACATTATTTTTATTTGCTCATCTGAAGTTATACTTCACGTACACCTTATAACTGCATGTTGTTAGTACTTAAATAACATCCAGTTATGAAATTACTTCTAAGTATCTGGAGGTAATATTATTTCTCAGCAGCGAGTAAACAATAAGTGGCTAGAATACCGCACCACAATAACCTTTGTGGAGTCTTGTGTAACACAAGGCCTCATTTGTATGTGGTAGCACAGTAGTTCTTAGTCTTTTTTGATGTTTTGTGTGAAGATTAACACACTATTTTATGGGAATTGTCTTCTAAGTAGCTCGACATGAGCGTGTAACCAAATTGCCCCGGAAACGAGAAACAGCGGTCTGCAATCGGAAAACATCTTTTTCCTCGTCGAGACATTTGAGCTCACATGTATAGAAATGGGTGATTTTAATGTGGTTCTCATACAATGAACATTATTTTTGTAATCAATTTAAACCTAAGTGGAATTTAATAAGTGTCACTGAACGTTGTGGCCAAAATCTTTTAAGCCTGATGCAAATGTCATAGTGCCACATTATTTTTTTTTAGAAATATATACTTAAGATATTAGATGCATCGAGCATGTTGTGTAAACGGGGAACGTTAGGTCGTACATTGATGCAATTCAGTTGTGGTCGGTCAAGAAACTAGAAATGGGAAGTGAACAAAGAACCTATCATGAATAAATATTTAAGCCTGTGAAAGTATGTCTGGAAAAAAAAGTCCTTCAGAGCTTACTAATTTCTTTTTCGTAGTTTGGAGTAAAATATAACAGAAGGATTTACTTTCGCACATATTTTTTAGGCTTGTCTTTAGCTAAATAGAAACAATGATGTTTGAGTGGTTTCAATAGGAAGGAATAGTATGGCATTCTTCAGTGTAAGAACGTGAAGGATGAACTTAGGAATCCTGAATGGTTATCTTCCTTCTCACACACAGATATACAGGGAGTTCCAAAAACATCTTTGCAGAGACGAGCTTTATAACTTTGATCATTTGATAAGGTATATTCCAGAAATACAGTTGGCTAGAAAGGTATGTTAAAAAAATGTTCAAATGTGTGTGAAATGTTATGGGACTCAACTGCTAAGGTCATTAGTCCCGAAGCTTACATACTATTTAACCTAAATTATCCTAAGGACAAACTCACACACCCATGCCCGAGGGAGGACTCGAACCTCCGCTGGGACCAACCGCACACTCCACGACTGCAGCGCCAAGACCGCTCGGCTAATCCCGCGCGGCTAGAAAGGTATGGTTTGCGGCACAATTTTCACACAAGTCTGAAGTTTTAATATCCGTTTAACAGTGTTCAATGTATACACCATCCGTAGCACACAGAATATCTAAGTGATATTCCAGTTCCCTTCATGCCCGGCCTAGCATGTTCTCATTAACGTTTGCATTTGCTGTCTGAGGGTCGGCGTGATGGTTTCGAGCGCGGCTAGAAAGGTATGGTTTGCGGCACAATTTTCACACAAGTCTGAAGTTTTAATATCCGTTTAACAGTGTTCAATGTATACACCATCCGTAGCACACAGAATATCTAAGTGATATTCCAGTTCCCTTCATGCCCGGCCTAGCATGTTCTCATTAACGTTTGCATTTGCTGTCTGAGGGTCGGCGTGATGGTTTCGAGCTTCTGTAACGTGCCTGGGAGCTCCGATGGACCTGGGTGTCAGATCTGGTCTGTATAAATCATACCACGCACTGTCCCATCTGCTGGGGGTAACCATTTTCGTCAATAACTAAAAAAATAAAAAAATGAAAAATAAAAAAAAACTTTTGGTGTGCATGGACACTGTGAACATTATGCCACAAACTTCGCCTCCCTACCTATCCCAATTTCTGAAAAATACGTGATCAAAGTTGTACAGATGATTTTCTAACACCTTGCATTAGTTACTTAGAGAGCTTTGAATGTTGTGTCCTACAAGTAACTGTTTAGACTGTTTAGTGTAGATGACTTTGTTGACAGGGTGCAAAATGTAAAGCTGTGTATGTGTTATTATTGTAAATGACAGAGAAGGGAGAAGGTAACACTCAGTACAAAATCTACAGCTCCCAAATGATATTTGGGGAACTACCAAACTTAACGGATCATCGTCAATAGTATTAAAAGCCCTCAGTCCAGACAGCGCGCAAAGTTTAGAAATTTGTCACGCTACTTCGGCTCGTGACATGGTGCTGAGGTGCAGCACGCAGCAACTCACGATCCCATGTCAGCAAAATACTGAGAATGAAGATGTATTTCTGCCACCATCGGAACTCCATCCTGCTACTTTTACACTGATCGCCCCACAATGCCCCGCTTTTGCTCCCACGGATACGGAAATGGTTGAGGGCTAATAAAATGGCGACTTGCGTGTAACCAATGTTACAGTTGCCTTATCTTCAAATGTGAACCATTTAGCAAGCTAATAAAGTTTCTATGAATGCTTGTAGGTTTCCCTTGGCCGCAGAAATAAGTGCGACTCCGAAAGTGCTGTGCTAAAGCTGAAATTGCTCTCTTTTCCTGCACCAACTCGGTAAATATTATATTCGTTTCATATCGTTGTATGTTCCTGACCATTAACAAAGGTGCGCAGCAAAGTGAGAGCCACACAGTTCTAGGATGGACAACGGAAGAGATCAGTCCTGTTAAATTAATTTTACAGGTGCATACACTTACCCCACACTCATTATCCAGTACTTCCCGGATTACAAAATCCTAATCCCTTCAATGACGGTGCGAAGCGGATTAAAAATGTATTCTTACCCGTCAACAGGTGTCAAATAAGTTTGAGCAGCGACGGAACATCCACACACAAGCATACGTGCAAATAAATGAAATAACGTAACAAAAGAAGAACGTGCTGTGTCAGAATATCTCGAGGGTACACAGAATTTAGAGGAAACTATTATCCTTCCATAAATATGTAATAATTTGATAAAAAGCTAATAATACTTCTGACAATGCACTGCAAGCATGAATTTGTCAACTTTAAATACTTCGAATAGTATTGTCGATACGTGAAAATAAGTTTTGGTAGCTGACTGGCGTAAAACAGTTCCCCTACACATTGAAGAACCCAGCTGCAAACGCAACGTATGCCAACATAATGTGGAAAAAAGTGCTATGAAAACGAATGTTTAACCAAACTCACTTTATTAATGAATACCTCAATAACCGACATTATACGTTTATTAAATATGACTTCAGATATACTTCAAAATTTAAGGAATGTGAATTGAGAAGAAAAAAGAAAACAGTAAGATTAAGGGCATGAACGGAAACTCTAGAAAACAAAATTTACTTCGAGGAAATGTTGTCCTACACAAGACTTTGTATTTTTCATTACTCATTGCTGTCACTCTTTTCTGGTGTTTGAAATTAAATTTCAATTCTGGCAATGCTGAGACGTTATAAAGGGGAGAAAGGAAAGAGGAGAGGAAAAAGCACTTACTTTGTGCTTAGGGCATACTTACGTAAATCAACAAAAGCGACTTGCATTTTCAACTTTTCACTGCGTACTGAATAATGAATTGTGTTTCTAGCACGAAACCATGCAAATTTCTGTTCTTTCGCTAATATTTTGGCCGCGTGTCTACCGGCCATCCTCAAAGTGTGCCTAGAGACACTACTTTCGACCGAAATGTCAGAGGAAGTATTTGAATCTGCGCTGCTGCGTGCTGAAACTTTAATGGATTGATGAAAATGACATTAGTTTCTAAGCCCCATCGATCTCGAAGTCATTAGAAAAGGAGAAGATGAACAAGAGGATAAGGGTCGTAGTCTGCTTAAAAGAATCAACGTGTTGCTCTTCTGAAGTTCTTTAAGGAAACCACTGTAAATCTACGTCTGGATGCCAGACTGGGTTTAGCAACTTGGGCCTCCGAATGACGTGTTCAGTGCTTTAAACGATGTGCCACCACGGTCGAAAGGAAGGCAAACTATTGTTTAACGTCTTGTAGACGACATTAGAGACGACTTCAGTTTATCAGTAGTACAATTCAGCCGCTAAACCGTACACCTACATCATTATAATGGCCACAGAAGACATATGTACCAGTTTACGAGCCACACATGAATTTTAGATGGGAATGAGATGGAAAGAAAAATATTTTCGCTATCTGGCAACGACCATTACATCGGTAGCACCCTTCGTATATTAAACTAATCTTTCCGGAAGACACTTAGCTGGACCCACATTAAATGCACCTTTCCAAAATCTTGATCTTCCTCACAGTTATCTCTCGGACAAACAGCAGCAGAACGACTAGTACATATCCTAAGTTGCGTTCATGCGATTGGCATACACAGTGAGAATAATTTGCTGTCCCTTTCGATTCCATACAATAACTACTGTAAATTTACAGTATTGTCCTGGAATGACATCCAAATAAGCAAGTTTGAGTTACTGACGATCACTCTTCACCTCAAATTATCCGTCTGGGATGTAAACACTTCGGTTTGGTCTGAAATCACGTACTCGGTAAAGCTGGAATTTTGTTAAAGCCACTTTTACTTTTGCACTTGTTAGTTCATTTCTGAATCTCATTCCGACGTTGAATTATATATTCGTGCAAGAGGATCGGATATGCTCACGAAAATTCGAAACATACATCCTACTCACTAGGTATGTAATTCCAGAACATCTAGCGGTCTAACCGCAGTGACAGGAAAAGAAGCTGTTCTCTTAACATGCAAGAAATGACATGTAACAGAGAACTTCGCCTTTTGCAATGCTGTCCGCTTTTCATACTGCCGGGACTTGTAATGCAGTCAGTATGACGTAGTGTTAGTGTTGCTGGCTGATGTGTTGCGGGTCGCCAGTTCAAATCAGAACACTAACAATTATATGTAGTTTAGTTTTAATCAATTCTGGAAAGTTCTTGAAATATCTTACGTTCGTAATGTTTTTATATTCCGGAATAAATGATGTTTGGGTAATTACCAGCATTCTGGAATATTCTATGTTTCTATAAATAGCTGCAGTCTCCATCCAGCAGTTCACTTCTGTTCTGGCTGTCTGTCGGTGCCAGTAATAAAATGCTTTCAGTTCTAAACGTTATGCTTCACTGACGACTGTGTCTTCGGATTTGGGCGTAATTGTAGTTTCGACGTGAGAAAATTTTTTGTATGATCTATACCACGGTCCAAAAGAGGTATATAAAAATTACGCTGGGCACCGCATAAAAAGAAAAAAAAATGTACAAACGCACAACGTACTCGCCATCGACTGGAGAGCTCTTCACTAGAGGCAAAAATGTGTGCATTATTATTATCATTAAAATGATGGAAAAGGATTTACATTCATTTCTTCTTTATTTCACTGTGGATGTACTTTCTTAACCGAGTTCCCCATTTCTCAACATAGAATAACTACTATTCACTGAGAAACTTACTTAAAATAACTTGTGAAAAATATATTATAACAAAGTTATAGAAACTTGTGAAAATATTCTGTTATAGATGCCATTCAAGAGAGATCATAAGTAAGGGACCAGCGATTCGTAATGGCTACGACAATCATTACACTAATACTCAAGTTCATGACATTAGGTCGACTCTTTTGTTGATTAATGACTATATACGCCTTAGAGTTTCGAGAGAGAAAATTTTGCAGTTTGGACGATGACATTTCAGTTTTTCTCTACTTTCTGTTGGTGATCACCCCAGAATCTAACATTCTCCGTTTACAGCTGTTTCTTTCATGTTTTCTTAAATGTAACTTCAACTACTCTTTGAATGGAGCTCCAAAAACAGTTGTTAACTGGTTTCCTTTCTTTTAAGCTCTATAGCGATATTTTCTTCTTGAGACTTGAGCTATTTTGTGGAAAAACTGAGTCACTGTCACCTGATTGTGATGTTTGTGGAGATGCAGTGCAATAACAGATGAAATATTTACCGGTCTACTGAGGAAATGTGACATACTTTAAATTCTTTTATTGGCTTCGTATTTGTGGCTGTCTTTCGGTTACGTTAATACTGCCTCGAACAATAATGCGTTTCTCGAAGTACTGTAGTGGTTTGAGCAATAGTCAAAATTTGACGAATCTAGTGTTAGAAAGCAGCATTTGCTTCCTAGGCAAGACAATGTTCGATGAACTCCCCTTAATACTTTTGTGAAAAAATCTTTATCATGGAGACACTGAATTTTCACTTCTTTCAATAAGTTAACTGTTGTTAGCAAACATTGTAACCGCAGTTTTGCCTATGTGCTTGTCTTTGCTGAATACTGAAATAACTTTTCGAGTTATGAAGTGAAAATGTGTAATCCCAGTTAATCAGCGATAAATATCTAAAGAAGCCCAGAATTCAGACTTCCAGTTAGCAGTGGAACTGTAGTAGGGACAATGTCCGTATTTGTCTAATTTACTTTGATTATATTTTCTCGGAGCATTCAAAAACTAATCAAAACACTTCTTGTATTTCTTCAGCCTGATGACAGGGTCCACTGAGTGAATTCGCTGTCTCCATCTTGTTCGATCGTGGGCCATGTCTGGATGAAAATTCACTGCCTTCAGGTCAGTGTGCAGAGTGTCTTTCCATCGCTTTCTTGGTCGTCCAAAAAATGGTTCAAATGGCTCTGAGCACTTGGGACTTCTGAGGTCATCAGTCCCCTAGAACTTAGAACTACTTAAACCTAACTAACCTAAGGACATCACACATATCCATGCCCGTGGCAGGATTCGAACCTGCGACCGTAGCAGTCGCGCGGTTCCGGACTCAAGCGCCTAGAACCGCTCGGCCACTCCTGCCGGCTTTTGGTCGTCCCTGGTGACTTTTCGCATGTGTATGCTGTCTTTGCTATAGTATCGTCCTCTGCCCATGTCCAGCCAAACGCAGACGGCTTTCTCGCATATTCTTCTGGATCGGTGCGAATCCAAAACGTTTCCTTCTAGTGACGTTCGAAACGTGACCCAGTCGAGTGTTGCCAATTATCCGTCTAAGTATCTTAGTCCCCATGACCCCCAGTCGTCTTTCTGTCTGTTTTGTTGTTGGCCAACACTCGGTACCGTAGATCGCAAACGGGGCGGACCACAGTCTGGTAGATTTTTTACTTCAGATGGTCCCAACGTCTCGTGGATCTAATGTGACGTACTTCTTTTTGCCATACCGCAGGTATGCATGTCTGAAGGACATTTACGTGGAACTACCGCCAAATAGAGACACTACATAAACTGCAGTAAAAGCGTTGCAGAGTCTCCCCCCTCCTGCCTCCCCCCTACGCGTACCCACCCTTTCCATTCTTCTGGAAATTCTGTTCCAGGCATTCCAGGTAGCAGTGCTGCATACAGAAGTTGAATAAAAAATGTTGTTGTTATTGTGGTCTTCAGTCCTGAGACTGGTTTGATGTAGCTCTCCATGCTACTCTAGCCTGTGCAAGTTGCTTCATCTCCCAGTATGGAATGATCATATAAAGTTGATCGTCGGTAAAGCAGATGCCAGACTGAGATTCATTTGCAGAATCCTAAGGAAATGCAATCCGACAACAAAGGAAGTAGGTTACAGTACGCTTGTTCGCCCACTGCTTGAATACTGCTCAGCAGTGTGGGATCCGCACCTGATAGGGTTGATAGAAGAGATAGAGAAGATCCAACGGAGAGCAGCGCTCTTCGTTACAGGATCATTTAGTAATCGCGAAAGCGTTACGGAGATGATGGATAAACTCCAGTGCAAGACTCTGCAGGAGAGACGCTCAGTAGCTCGGTACAGGCTTTTGTTAAAGTTTCGATATCATACCTTCACCGAAGAGTCAAGCAGTATATTGCCCCCTCCTACGTATATCTCGCGAAGAGACCATGAGGATAAAATCAGAGAGATTAGAGCCCACACAGAAGCATACCGACAATCCTTCTTTCCACGTACAATACGAGACTGGAATAGAAGGGAGAACCGATAGAGGTACTCAGGGTACCCTCCGCCACACACCGTTAGGTGGCTTGCGGAGTATGGATGTAGATGTAGATGTAGATGTACCTACTGCAGCCTACATCCTTCTGAATTTGCTTAGTGTATTCTTCTCTTGGTCTCTCGTACGATTTTTACCCTCCACGCTGCCCTCCAATACTAAATTGGTGATCCCTTGATGCCTCAGAGCATGTCCTACCAACCGATCCCTTCTTCTAGTCAGGTTGTACCACAAACTCCTCTTCTCCCCAATTCTATTCAATACCTCCTCATTAGTTATGGTATCTACCCATCTAATCTTCAGCATAGAATAAAAAATAGAAACACCAAAAACACACTACCATGCCTAATATAATTCAGGAAAACCGTTGACATTGAAAACAGTTTCCATCCGTCTCCGAATGGACAAATTTAGGTCCTGTCTGGTTTTCAAGAGAATCTTACACCATTGCTCCTCCAAAATAGTGGCAAGTTCAGGTAACGATGTTGGAGATGGACAGCGATCACACACCCTTCTCTCCAAAGAGAACCACAAAGGGTCACTAATACTGAGATATGGTGACTGTGGTCACCAGGCAGCAATTCATCTTCGTGCTTAAGAAACCAGCCCTGGACGATGCGAGCTGTGTGAATAGGGGCCCTATCGTCTTGGAACACAGTATCATCATTCAGAAATAAACATTGTACCTTGGGATGGACTTGATCGACGAAAATGGTCACATAATCCCTCTCCGTAATCCAAGCTTGCAGAGTTTCCATGGGGCCCATGGAATACCACGATGTGGCTGCCCAAATCATCATCGAACCCACGACTTGTTTCACTCTTGGGACGTAAACTCGACCAAAAGTTGGAAACAGTGTCAACAAGACACATTAGACCAAATGTCTATCTTCCATTGTACAACAACCCAGGTTTAATGGCCTCGGCACCACGTTTTCCTGTTACGAGGATCTGCTTGACTGGGATTCCAGCTCACCCTGGAACTCCTTGCTTATGGAGATACCTTCGCTTTGCTTTGGTGCTGATAGGACTGCGAGTGCGAGTTCAGTTCTGCAGTGACTGCAGCTGTTGTCCTCTTATTTTTCGTCACACTCCTTTTCGATGACCGTTTGTCATGATCAGTCACTTTCATCCGTGTTGTGACTCATCGGATAATGTTTTTCGGATTTCTCTGTATGTGATCTAAATCTTCGAAAGGGTGCCTCTTGAAACACTAAACACTTGGATTACCTTAGCTGCGGAAGCACGCACCATACAATTTGCCCCCGTTCAGATTCACGTAGCTCCGACATAATGAACTCAACTACACCTACACACAGCACTGCTCTGACCACGACTGACACAAATTATTGAGAACAATGAACTGGTGCCATTCGTGGTCAAATACAACAGCACAACCTAACCTGATGACTTGGTTAACGCCTGCATTTCTATTCAATGACGCACAGAGTGAGGTGGCGCAGTGGTTAGCACACTGGACTCGCATTCGGGAGGACGACGGTTCAATCCCGTCTCCAGCCATCCTGATTTAGGTTTTCCTTGATTTCCCTAAATCGTTTCAGGCAAATGCCGGGATGGTTCCTTTGAAAGGGCACGGCCGATTTCCTTCCCTAACCCGAGCTTGTGCTCCGTCTCTAATGACCTCGTTGTCGACGGGACGTTAAACAACATTAGCCTAACTAATCTATTCAAGGACGCATTTCTCGTAGTGTTTCCATGTTGTTATCCAATACTTGTATTGATGTCATGAAATACTTCCCGTCAGGAGTGTAGTTGTAAGCTGTGTCCAACCACTGTTCAGAAACTGTTCTGCAAAAGGATACGTGCAGTTAATATCAAAGAATTGAGTGTCGTATTCGAGGAACAGGTTGTAATTCTAGAATGTGGCGTTGTATTCTACGACTAGCTACCACCGTAATGGAAGTTAACCGAATCCACTGGGCTCTGACCTTTATGATGCTGAATACGGCAATGGGGAATGAAACGTCACTGCTGTCGCAGGGTTTCTGAGGATAATGACTGGCAAAACGAATTGTTGCTTCTAGAGATGAGAGCTGAATATCACCGCAAGAGTGAGTGTCACGAAGTATCTGAATGACAATTATCTCCTGCACTGGTTGTCGTTAATTCGTATAAAATGTCCTTTTATCTTGTATTCTTCACTGCTTGACAGTTCCAGCTGCATAGTCACCGTCAGTTGTTTGAAATACATACCAGATGCACTTCCATTAGGGTATAAACAAGATTAAATGAAACAAGTTTACTGTTATCAGTCACCGTTTCATTTATTTCCACGACGCGTTTCAAAGGTTTAAACCTCCATCATCGGGTGGATTTACATTAGTTAGTATGACATTTGTGTGTGTGTTGTGTTACGATTTTTTGGAGGAACTTGTGGCACTGCCTCCAGTAGTCACAGGTTCCTTTCGTTGTCGTAACACATCACATGTATACTGTCATATTTGACAGTAAGATTTGACAGTATACATGTGATGTGTTACGACAGCGAAAGGAACCTGTGACCACTGGAGGCAGTGCCACAAGTTCCTCCAAAAAATCGTAACACAACACACACACAAATGTCATACTAACTAATGTAAATCCACCCGATGATGGAGGTTTAAATCTTTGAAACGCGTCGTGGAAATAAATAAAACGGTGACTGGTAACAGCAAACTTGTTGTCTCATTTAATGTCAATAACAGTCACGGTAAAGCCTAACCTAAAATGTTCACATAAGCAAGATTATTGCACATATACAGAGTAGTGTCTATCCTTTCGGACGTGCTAAACGGAACAGACAGTACTCGTGATGCCGCGGTAGGTGTATACATTTTATGTGAAACAGAGGAATGGGAAGGGGAGGGAAAGCTTGGGTGGGAAACTAGTTACTTCCAGACACTAAGGGCATTGTGGAAATGCAATCGCGAGAGCTGAAAATTTGTGCCGGACTAAGACTCGAACCCGGATTTACCGCTTTTCATGAGCGGTTGCCTTAACTGTTTCGGCCATCCGGACACCCAAAATTTCTAACTTATCGCCGGCTGCAATGCAGTATCACTCGTTCGTTAAACTTCCACTTGCAAATTATTGTGTCCCTTAGGAGTTCGGAGGATATTAGAGCGTCCATACTGAAGGACCTGTCATGAAGCTGTCACGCTAACACACACACACACACACGCCTGTCACCCCATATCAAATAAAATATCCCCACAAAGCATGACACGAATGGAAATCTGGTCGCAGAATTTTTTGCCATGAATGTTTACCGTGGAGTAGAGGCGAGTGGGTGGAGAAATAACAAGGTTGCAGCAACACGCAGCAGCACTCACAGCTCTCCCCATAAAACCGAAGAGCACTTACTGACGCAAATTTCACGTCTTCTGACTTAATTAATTTAGCAGATTGTTCATTTCGTCAGAGTAACCGAATATATTTGGGGACTGGTTTATAAATCTAAGAGTCACGCTACTTACGCAGCCAGAATATCGTTATCCGAGTGGGTGTCGGGGAGTATTCGGGGTTCAATAAAACTGCGCGAGGCAGCGGCGTTACAATGCTGCCACAGCCGGTTATTTGAGTCCGCATGGCATCCGGGCCGGGCCGGGCCTTGTGTAACGGCAACAGGCTTCCGCGTGCCGCCGTTTGCAAGGCAAATGCGCGCGCCCGCCGCTACGTCATGCCCACCCGCCGATCCCATCAGCACAAGTTTCACTCGAAATGGAGATTCTCGGAAGGGGCGTCCCATCGCACTTGTTGGAAACAGTCGGCGACGGAAACCACCAATACCATTAGCAGCTGACAGTCACTTTCGGGTGTCGCCTGTGCGATAAGTTAAAATACGCAATGTGATCACTGAGTTATTGCCAGCTGTCTCTCTTCTCTCTTTTTCTGTGCAGCAGCCGTCCTCTGCGGCTGAGAGTTCAACTACCAGACAGAGAATGTGATTTCGGTCCACGGAGCTTTCCTTGGTTAGAGTGTTAGAAATGGATCCATTCAGGTTAGTCAGGACAGTTAAGGAACTACATAAAGAAGAAATAATAGCGGACGTTGATAGGAATAATCAGACTGGCAATACTTTGTGATATTTAAATACTGTTTGGTTCAAATGGCTCTGAGCACTATGGAACTTAACATCTGAAGTTATCAGTCCCCTAGAACTTAGAACTACTTAAACCTAACTAACCTAAGGACTTCACACACATCCATGCCCGAGGCAGGATTCGAACCTGCGACCGTAGCGGTCTCGCGGTTCCAGACTGAAGCGCCTAGAACCGCTCGCCCACACCAGCCGGAAAATACTGTTTATTTATTTCCATAACTACGGGGTGGTCAGAAACAATCTGAAAAGCTTGTAAAGGCGTTGCATGGTAGTTTACGCTGACAAATAATGGTTAGGAAATAAATTTGAAATGCTGCGCCGTTTCGGATTTATTTAGCGTTGAATTTAGCCAATCAGATCGTGGGGCACGCAAATTCAAGCAGTTTGCCAGACGCGGTGTCGCCAAATGTCTTCTCAAACCGAACAAACCTAACTTTAGCATATCTAGCTCAGATTAATCACTTTCAAAAAAGTCACGTTTAAATGGCAGGTGATAACTCACTGACTCACATATGACTGTGCATTTCCACTTTTTAGCGCATACAACCGCTTGAATTTGCGTGGGTAGCGACCTGATTGTCTAACTCCAATGCTAAATAACTGGGGGACGACGCAAAGTATCGATTTTTTTTTAACAATTATGTCTCAGTACAACGTCCCCTGTAACAGCTTTTCCGACTGTTTCCGACCACCCTATAGAGACCTCCCATCTTATGACTAAAGCGCTATGTGACACTTATTTTAAAGCAACTACTTACATTCGAGATACTAAAATACTGAAGAACACAAGTACTTAAATGACGACTCGACTGCTGACGACAGTCACATCAGGTGACAGTGTACTGAATAATTAATTTTCTTATAATTGCAGTATGCCTATAGCGTTTAGTTACATTCGGCACTACGGAGCTGGTTAAATTCCGTCTGTACTCTAACTGAAATTACACTAACCCAATACCCAAGTGTACCCAAGTGAATATCATCCAGGCAAGGGTATCAATTGCGGATAAAACGTTTTAGAATACACAAAATATCCAATGAGCAACAAAATGTCACAAATTTAAGTTCAGGACTTATTTCTGTTCCGTCTGTCGCCATGCTGCTTGCTGTAATTTAGGCTGTGGCCTATCTAAGGATTTGTTTTGTAAGAAGAAGAGGATGTTGTACCTAGAGAATAGTGTAGCTAAGAACACATGATGGTTTTTGGTCGGTGATTCAGTCTAGTGACTGATTTTAAAATCACGTGAAGAGATGCCCACAGAGACCACCATAAGCAGTTTCAGCCATTTTCGACACCTCTTATTGTTGTTAGACACGAGGCAGCATTTAGTGCATCTTTTGTACATACTTCGCGTTATACACATTTACGTCCTATATAACGTGTGAAAGCTATTTGTAATGCACTGTTAGTTCTTCAGGGAAGCCTACGAAATTCTGTGCTGAGTATAAAGAGTATCTTAAGACTTGTCTATATAACATGTGGAGAATTAAGCCATTCTTCGTCGGCCGTGCACCATCTTGTACCTTGAAACAGAATATCTTTTACCAAGGAACACGTGCTACTTGCAAATGAACTGAGTTTCTTTAATGTCTTAACAATTTTATCTGTCTTGAAATGGAAATTTGTGTTACTTTCCAGCAACACCTATTCCAAAATGTATTCAGCTTCTAATTGGTTTTTAATAATATTTCTGCTTAATTTGATTTCACTCCCTGATTACTGCTGTGTAGTAGAGTAATAATGTATCAGACTGTTGAATACAGCAGTGACAATATTGTCTCTATTGCAACTCTTCTAATTTCAATAGAATAATTGTTCCCTAGTGCATGACCATGTTGCATCTTGGAACATCTTTTCACATCTGGAAAATCCTTGATTTTCCGGCGTAGTATTTGTAACTTCAAAAAATGACTTCGGCACTGAAAAAGTAATGTCAGCATTTAAATACTGAATAAAAAGATATTTTAAACATCCGTTCCAGAGCTGGCTAGAGGCGAAGTCTGAAAAGCATTCCAAGGCACAACACTCTCGTCTACATGTTGTGTGACCTTTCGGAGAACTGATCTGCCAGCCTACCCAATGCCCCCTCTGTGGGCTGTTGTAAACATTGATACCTGTCAGAAGATCTGTAGCATCGTTTCTAAGAAGTTACAACTCACCGGACTACAAAACCACTGGCTCCGACTTCCCTTCTGCGCCCCACATACATATTCCATCCATTCTGCTGCTCATTATGACTAAATAACTAGGATGTGACGTTATATCCCCCTGAGTCTGTGACCTCTCGTAATAAAGAAACCCCAAGCCACAAAATTCGAATCACAGGACTAGTGTGCACACGAGCCTGTCTGTATTTGTGTGTGTGTGTCTGTGGCTGGATTGGTCCGTTTTCGTTATTCCAAATGAATTGCACCGTTGTGAAAGTAGTTGATTTCTTTTAGGGACAGCACGTTTACTAGACAGTCGCAGCGTTGCAACGGTGTTTGTACTTGGATTTACTTGTAGGCACGCGAACAAGTTGTGTGTCCTAATAGTAAGCGCAACAGTGCCACGAGAGATCATTTATCATGCAATGTCTGGTACTGTCACACGTCACGCCGCGATCCGAGAAGTCTGCAGAAAGTGAAAACGTACCCGCTGCAAGGCCATACTGCTGCTTACAGTGAGTAACCCTGCATGAGGTAACTAGTTAACACCATCTAAATGATTATAATCGCGCCAATAACCATCGTTGCACCACTGTAGCCGGAGTCACTTCGAAATTGCGACTGGAACTCTTAGATCTACTCCCATTCAGTAGTCACCTGTCGTAGGTAATATTGCTCCGCAAGATCTAAGGGGAAATCAGCTAAGATAAACTTTTCTCAAGAAGATCACTTCTATTATAACTCTAACTTGTACGATAGCCTACAAGTTCCATTACAACTCGTCTGAAATCACGCAAAACGCCCTGAGTTGATTCAGAAAGTATGAGTTTTTGGACGTGACCTCCAAACGGCGACAAAGCTAAAACGAAAGTCCATCTTACAACGCTCAGCTGGCTCAAAATCCAACAAGGAAGCAAATACTGTAACAAGACACAAGTTTTCTTGAAATGATTTTATTGTACCATTACTAGTTTCGGGCCTGAGTCCATAGTCAGATGGCAGCGTTGATGTCTTGCATGTTTTGCGTTTGTGTATTCCTGAAAAGCCCTCCTTCACGTATATAAGACAGAGGAGTGGTTTTCTTTTACAATCCATACTGATCAATGAACTTGACTAACAAAAAACTGACGGATACATTTGTTTATATTGGTTGCTGATTTGATTTTTGTTATTGGTTATAATATGTACTGCGGCCGGACAAATTGCGTGACTACCACATTCTATCTATGTCTACTTCACCGACTCCTCGTCGCGCAAGCATCCCAGTACCTTGCTTCAGAGATTAAAGACCTGTCATGCCATCATAATCGAAACACGAGGTCACTCGTATTTGGTATCCTAACTGTGCCCACTCAGAAAACAAAAACTTTTGCAAACTCCTTCTCAGTTGCCGCTGTCCGCCTCTGGAACAAACTGCCTCTTACCTTGCGAAAAATTCAATCACTTGCTGCTTTTAAGAAGAAGTTGAAGCATTTCCTACTATCATCCTCATAACGTTTTCCACAAAATTAATGTACAAGGCCAATCCTCTCATCTGCCAAATAGCAAAGCTAGCGTCTCCTATCTTGCTTCTGAGAAGCCTTCCTCTTCTTCTATATTAGCCACACAATCTTCTTTTCCTTTATATTTCCTTAATTATGTTTCGTCATGTCTCTATTGTTCTCCTCCCTTCACCATCAGTCTTCCTCATACTCCCTGCTGCTAGCACTCCTATCTAAAATCTGTCTCTTCAATAATGTCTAATTATAACAATACTTATGATCTACGAATATAAACTCTATATGTATGTATTTTTCTTGGTGTGCCTTTGTAATTGTTTCCTTCAATTTTTGTACTAGATGTAGTTTAACATGCTTACTCAAACATATGAATGTAAAATAAGTAGAATGCCTGGTTAGATGTAAGAGAGGGCCTGATGGCCCTAATCTTGCCAGATTAAATAAATCAATAAATAAAAATAAATAAAACCAAACGTCTGCCTTATACTGTGTAAAGGAGGGCTTTTCAGGAATACAAATATGTAAAATTTGCAAGAAGTCAGCAATACCATCTGACGATAGGCTCATTCCAGGAACTAATGATGGTATAATAAATGCATTTAAAGAAAACTTTTGGCTGGTTCGAGTAATTCCTACGCTGTAATTTACGAAAACTGCTGCAGTGTTCTCCAACCAAAATAGTTAAGATAATGTCAACAAAAATGGTTGACGTATTCCAAAAAACGCTCTAAACTAAGTAGGAGCTGAATCGTACTAGGACTGGTCAAGAGAATTGTGGTTACATCTTGAAGAAATGGGGTATCTGTTGGTCTGCTGGCTGTGGCTACAGAGAACAGCAAAACAACAATATAACACATCGTTAAGGAGTGTCTTCTTGAAGCATTTGACGCTGATCTATGGATGCAAGTGACTCCGAGTGCTCTAGACTGGTTGTCGCATTTGGACATTTCCATTTGAGTGTAGATACTTCAGTGTACTTGTAAAACCGTATGATAAATAAATAATAAACCGTCGTGGACAATCAGTAGAGCTTCAGATGTAGGTCGGCGAGCAGCCTCCAGCAGCAACTCTTTCTCGTTTGTGTAGAGGCTGTCTGTTACGTGTTTCTGTGAATAAGTGAACGGTAGCTTTCTACACTGCTGGCCATTAAAATTGCTGCACCACGAAGATGGCGTGCTACAGACGTGAAATTTAACCGACAGGAAGAAGATGCTGTGATATGCAACTGATTAGCTTTTCAGAGCATTCACACAAGGTTGGCGCCGGTGGCGACACCTACAACATGCTGACACGATGAAAGTTTCCAACCGATTTCTCATACACAAACAGCAGTTGACAGGCGTTGCTTGGTGAAACGTTGTTGTGATGCCTCGTGTAAGGAGGAGAAATGCGTACCGCATATAACTGATCTGCAATTTTATATGTTTCATGTACCTGCTATATTTGATTTGTGTACGAACTGAGCCTCACTAAATGTATTTCACTTAGTGAGGACCTAACTGAATATCGATGTGCAGTTGAGGTCATCTGGCTACGTCTACCAAAGGTAACGGCATTGCTATTTGGACATCTTGCCTTTTGCCACACTTCAACATGAGTAATTATAATGCAGTGTAGAATAGTTTGTGTTAAATAAGGCAAGATTGTGATTAATTTTTGTAGTTGTTGTTTTACTGTGCTGAGAATCATTTGTTAGGTGTGTTGTGTTGGATTCTCTGATACAGACTTTGTGAGGGATCTTCTTCTAATGTGGTTTTGAAGTTTGTTAATACGAGTCACAGCATTCGCAGTTTTAGGAGTACGTTTTACCTCTGAATTGGTAAAAACAAGGAATGGAAAAGTGGAGTTAGATAAATTAATCGATCTAGATTCGCGAGAGAATTTAACAGATTTGGTCGAAATCAAAGATATTCCTATGCCTATAAAAAGTAAAGTGACTGTCAGTGAAACATCGAACCTCGGTGACTCATCATCAGCTATGTAGCGTAGCGAGTGTACTTTGCATAACGTATGGAGCTTCCTATCCATTTACCACCCTGTTAATGAAACTGGAAGAAAGGGATAAGGAAAGAGATAGGAAGCAAATGGAACTTGAAGCAGCACGAGATCGAAGATTAGTATAACTTGAACCGGAAGAAAGTAGAAAATTAGCTGAACGAAACCGGAAAATCTGTATTGATTTAAAATAGATTCGCAGTAAGTTAGTTGAGGTAAACCGAAAATATGAAAGTCTACCTTAGCTCATAAACCAATTAAACACTGAAGTTGAAGATTTTAAGGCATGGGGAAAGTAAAGTATAAAATACAGTAGAATCTCTTACTCAGGAAATGGAAAGTATGGAAGTAGAAAATAAGGAACAGACTGACAAATATTTAGTGAAGCTATCCAAAAAGTGGGAGGGAGACATGTCCAAATGAATAGAAAGTAGTTTTGAAAATTTATAAATGGAAATGAGAAGTAGACCGTAAGTTGGAATTATTCGAACTGAAAATCCCATTGAAAATAAGAAAGAGCAAAACGTGTTTCTGTGTAGATGTAAAACAGACGTAAGTTATTCTCCTGTATCTAAATCAGACAGGAGTTATAGGAATGAAAAAAACATGCTTAGCACGTAGCCTGCTTCAGTCGAGAATATACGAAAGAATGCACCATCGCTTTCGTTATTTTAACTGGAAGAGAGCATAGTAAGAAACAAACAATTTCAAACTTACTCCTCCGAAAAGGACAGGCCACATCCCATAATATTCATTAAAAGCATTAGGAATATTTTTCCTAGGTCGTGGTATGAATACCATAAAATACGATTTATTGTATCCCATATAACCAGAGATGTTGCTTTGTGGGCCAACGACGCAGCAGAGCATATTTAGAAAGAAATGTTAACAACGTAAAGCGGGACATAGTGAAAACACCAGAGTTGCATAGCAAATATTGTTAGCGTGCTAATATCAGATGTATTGGTCCCAAAGTGCTACACATCGATGCTGATTTTGTTTGAAGAACTCGACTCGAGAACAGGGGTTAGAAATAAGTGACCTTATTACATCTACATCTACATGACTACTCTGCAATTCACATTTAAGTGCTTGGCAGAGGGTTCATCGAACCACAATCATACTATCTCTCTACTATTCCACTCCCGAACAGCGAGCGGGAAAAACGAACACCTAAACCTTTCTGTTCGAGCCCTGATTTCTCTTATTTTATTTTGATGATCATTCCTACCTACGTAGGTTGGGCTCAACAAAATATTTTCGCATTCGGAAGAGAAAGTTGGTGACTGAAATTTCGTAAAAAGGTCTCGCCGTGACGAGAAACGTCTATGCTGTAATGACTTCCATCCCAACTCATGTATCATATCTGCCACACTCTCTCCCCTATGACGCGATAATACAAAACGAGCTGCCCTTTTTTGCACCCTTTCGATGTCCTCCGTCAATCCCACCTGGTAAGGATCCCACACCGCGCAGCAATATTCTAACAGAGGACGAACGAGTGTAGTGTAAGCTGTCTCTTTAGTGGACTTGTTGCATCTTCTAAGTGCCCTGCCAATGAAACGCAACCTTTGGCTCGCCTTCCCGACAATATTATCTATGTGGTCCTTCCAACTGAAGTTGTTCGTAAAGTTGAAGTAATTGAATCTGAATATCTGATAAATGAACAACAACAGGAACGATACCAATTGTTGTCTAGGCACATTTACGTTTCCGAAGAAGAAACTGGCGTCACGAATGATTACATTTATCGTATGGACGTTCCTCCTCATAAGACATTTTGTACATCCTGTTACTATGTCTCTTGGTCAAAAGAAGAAGAGATTTCCAAAGAAATTCGTCAAATGTTAGATTGACAGGTCATACAGGTAGAACCATCAAATTCTTAATGTAGTAGTCGGTTGATAGCCGTAGCTAAGCCAGGCGGAAGCATTCTCAAAGTTCTGGGGGCGCCGGACATGAACACAATCATTGTGCCCGTACGTGCACGTCCAGAAAACCTGGAAGAACTGTTATAAAAATTGTATGGTGTAAAATTCTTGACATTCGTGGGTTTAGAATATTTTTACTGGCTGACTACGTTAGATGAAGAATGTAGGCACAGCACTGCTTTTATCCTCTCTGAAAGAAGTTATCTATATAAGGTTATACTCTTCAGATTAAATGTGAGAGGAGGTGTATTGACTGCAGCAGTGGACAAAGTGTTAAGACGAGAACTACTACATGAGGCTACTGTCTATATGGATGATTTACTAATAGACACGAAAAAGTGGCACGCAGAATTGCTTAACAGGGTGCTTAAAAAATCCGCAGAATACGGTGGTACGGCGAACTTAATGAAGTCAGAGTTCGGTAAGAATCAAATTAAATACCTGGGCTATATAATATCACCTTTGGGGATGAAACTAAGCCCCAAGAAACTACACCCAATCAGGAATTTTCTACATCCCACTAATAAAAAACAATTTTTTTAGAAAATTTCTGCATAATTAATTATTACATAATGATCATTTATTACTACTATTGAGAAAGAACGTATCATGGCATTGGACGCCCTTATGGGCAGAGGTTTATGAACAAATTAAGGCTGCTCTAGTAAATTCTAATATACTAAATCCTGGAGATACTAGAAGGTATGAGAGTATATAATGGTAAGACAGAGATTTAGGAACCAGGTTTTAAATTGTAAGACATTTCCACGGGCAGATGTGGACTCTGACCACAATCTATTGGTTACGAACTGTAGATTAAAACTGAAGAAACTGCAAAAAGTTGGGAATTTAAGGAGATGGGACATGGATAAACTGAAAGAACCAGAGGTTGTACAGAGTTTCAGGGAGAGCATAAGAGAACAATTGACAAGAATGGGGGAAAGAGATACAGTAGAAGAAGAATGGGTAGCTCTGAGGGATGAAGTAGTGATGGCAACAGGCAAGTAGGTAAAAAGACAAGGGCTAGTAGAAATCCTTGGGTAACAGATCAAAATATTGAATTTAATTGATGAAAGGAGAAAATATAAAAATGCAGTAAATGAAGCAGGCAAAAAGGAATACCAACGTCTCAAAAATGAGGTCGATAGGAAGTGCAAAATGGCTAAGCAGGGGTGGATAGAGGACAAATGTAAGGATGTAGATGCTTAAATCACTAGGAGTAAGGTAGATACTGCCTACAGGAAAATTAAAGAGAGCTTTGGAGAAAAGAGAACCACTTGTATGAATATCAAGAGCTCAGATGGAAACACAATTCTAAGCGAAGAAGGGAAAGCAGAAAGGTGGAAGGAGTATATAGGGGGTCTATACAAGGGCGATGTACTTGAGGACAATATTATGGAAATGGAAGAGGATGTAGATGAAGATGAAATGGGAGATACGATACTGCGTGAAGAGTTTGACAGAGCACTGAAAGACCTGACTCGAAACAAGGCCCCGAGAGTAGACAACATTCCATTAGAACTACTGACGGCCTTGGGAGAGCCAGTCCTGACAAAACTCTACCATCTGGTGAGCAAGATGTATGAGACAGGCGAAATACCCTCAGACATCAAGAAGAATATAATAATTCCAGTCCCAAAGAGGCAGGTGTTGACAGATGTGAAAATTACCGAACTATCAGTTTAATAAGTCACAGCTGCAAAATACGAACGCGAATTCTTTACAGACGAATGGAAAAACTGGTAGAATCCGACCTCAGGGAAGACTTAGAGAAAGCTTTCGACGATGTTGACTGGAATACTCTCTTTCAAATTCCATAGATGGTAGGGGTAAAATACAGGGAGCGAAAGGCTTTTTACAATTTGTACAGAAACCAGATGGCAGTTATAAGAGTCGAGGGGCATGAAAGGGAAGCAGCGGTTGGGAAGGGAGTGAGACAGGGTTGTAGCTTGTCCCCGATGTTATTCAATCTGTATATTGAGCAAGCAGTAAAGGAAACAAAAGAAAAATTTGGAGTAGGTGTTAAAATCCATGGAGAATAAATAAAAACTTTGAGGTTCGCCAATGACATTGTTATTCTGTTAGAGGCAGCAAAGGACTTGGAAGATCAGTTGAACGGAATGGACAGTGTCTTGAAAGGAGGGTATAAGATGAATATCAACAAAAGCGTAACAAGGATAATGGAATGTAGTCGAATTAAGTCAGGTGATGCTGAGGAAATTAGATTAGGAAATGAGACACTTAAAGTGGTAAAGGAGTTTTGCTATTTGGGGAGCAAAATAACTGATGATGGTAGAAGTAGAGAGGATATAAAATGTAGACTAGCAATGGCAAGCAAAGCGTTTCTGAAGATGAGAAATTTGTTAACATCGAGTATTGATTTAAGTGTCAGGAAGTCGTCTCTGAAAGTATTTGTATGGAGTGTAGCCATGTATGGAAGTGGTACATGGATTATAAATAGTTTGGACAAGAAGAGAATAGAAGCTTTTGAAATGTGGTGCTACAGAAGAATGCTGAAGATTAGATGGGTAGATCACATAACTTATGAGGAGGTATTGAAGAGAATTGGGGAGAAGAGTAGTTTGTGGCACAACTTGACAAGAAAAAGGGACCGATTGGTAGGACATGTTCTGAGGCATCAAGGGATCACAAATTTAGCAGTGGAGGGGAGCGTTGAGGGTAAAAATCGTAGAGGGAAACCAAGAGATGAATACACTAAACAGATTCAGAAGGATGTAGGTTGCAGTAAGTACTGGGAGATGAAGAAGCTTGAACAGGATAGAGTAGCATGGAGAGCTGTATCAAACCAGTCTCAGGACTGAAGACAACAACAACATCACCCAAAGATGAATGAGGATTTTTGTTTTGCTGTAGATGCATCATTAAGTGGTTTGGGTGCATTTATATTTCAAGTAGTAACAGTGGACGAACAACAAGAAATTAGTTATCTGTTTCACCAGCCGAATTCTTTCGGACTGCGAGAGGAGTTATAGAGTAACATAATTGGAAGGGCTTGCCGTTAAATTGGCAATTGAAACATTTAATTACTTTATATATAAAGGTGTATTGTGATCACCAAACTATTAGACTTCCGTTATGTTGTAGATTGCTTCATGTGATACTTGCTCTTCGGACGTTACTGTTACAAAATTATCGTATAGAAATACTACATAAGAAGGGAAAAGAAAACATAATGGCAGATGCTCTCATACGACTGCCGTAACGTTTAACAAGCTTCCATGAGATGGTTTAACAATCGTCTAGCTTTAAAGTACTGTTAATAAAGAGCTCTCCGTTTAGGCAACATTACGTGACTATGTGTAAGGATATGGCAAGATTACGAGACGAAGATCCTGAATGGAGTAGAATTAAGAAATTGTTAATGCAAGATGGTGATAAGGATGCATCGAAACAGTTTAAACTATATTCTGATGTGTTATTTTATAAAAGTAATAATGTTGTAAATACGTGGAAAGTATGTATTCTCTCTCAGTGTGATTAACCTTTATGTGGTTTACTCACTATGTCTGGGGACATTTTGGGGAGACTTCACGTGCATCCAAGATTCTTGGACACCGTTATTACCCTAACTTAAGAAGAAAAGTTAATAAAATGTTAAGATATTGTGTAATAAGTCAAAAGGTTAAGCCAATAATTCGAGGTAGTAAAATTAATCTACATCCAATTATTACCACTAAACCACTTCCAATGGTGTCTTGTGATATAACTGGACCCCTACCCTCTGTGAAGGCTGGAATAATGTATATCGTAGCAGTATATGATCTATTTAGTAAGTTTCTAAAATTGTATTCTATGAGTAGCAACAGTCACCTCCGGCATTAGAAGATTTATTTAAGTCCACAGTTCGCAGCTGGGGAAATCCGATGCAATTCTGCGTGATAGTACTTCATATTTCACGGTACGTAAGTGGAAAGAATTTTTAAGGGTACAGAACACGAAGCATATCTTCTTATCCAGATTTCATCTCGTAACCAATCCTGTGGAACGTATTTTTAGGGAGTTTAATCGGCTTACTAGATTATATGCCACAGAGTAACAAACCAAATGGATTGAGTACGTGTGCAGTCTTGAAGGTATTTTTAATTGTCTTCCCACACACTTCCATCAAGTATACTTCGTCTGAGGAGGTGGTACATGAGGTACAAAGAAATGAATGGATAGGCCCAATCGCGAAGTTTCCTGATTTAGTCTGGAATAAAGAAGGCCAACTACGACAAGTTCTACAAGAGTTGTAGCTTAGCGCCCAAAACGGAAACTACAATATGATAAAAAGTTAGGTAAAATGCTCTGCTACCAAATTGGAGATAAGATTTGCTTAGGACTTATCCAAAAGCTTCATTAGTAAAGTAACAAAATAAAATTATGGTAACCTGTATATTCTGGTCCCTATACAATTCTTGACATTCCTCTTGAAAGCAATTAGTTAGTCATAACCCCTGAAACGCGAAGAATAGAGGGATTTTATCCTCATAAAGATGTTGAAAATTATTATGAATAAGAAGTTCTTTGTGTACCACGTTTATTAAGTTTTGATGAGTGATGAAATAGAATGAATATGAAAATTTCTTGATTATCCATGTCTGTAGCTGTTTAAGTGTGTAATTTCAGAAAGCATATTTTTTGTTGTTAGTTCTTCAGTGTGAAGTTCAAACAAAACTAGTCATTGTAGTTTAAGGAACTGTGCGGATAACTTCTAACGGAGGTGATAAGGAATGAAATTCCATGAAAAATTTAATTACTGATGATTCTTCGACTCTTAACTGTATGAATTTATCTCAGTGTGCTTTCAGCTGGTATTTGAAATAATTTATGATTCTGGCTTAATGATCGAGCGAGTTGGTGCAGTGGTTAACCCACTGGACTCGCATTCGGAAGGAAGACGGTTTAAACCCACGTCCGGCCCTCCTGATTTAGGTCTTCAGTGATTTCGCTAAACTGCTTCAGGCAAATGCCGGGACGGTTCCTTTGAAATGGGACGACCTACTTCCTTCCCCATCCTTCCCTAATCCGATGGGACCAATGACCTCGCTGTTTGGTCCCCTACCCCCAAAATCAACCAGCAAATCAACCTTGCTTAATGAGCCTTTTAGCTCTTATTCAAAAACAGTGATAACTTTGTTTTGATGGATCTTCAGCTCTTAATTGAAACAAGTTATGCTTTTATCTTGGTGAGCCATCAGCTTTTACTTGAAAAAATTACTATTTTTGCATTGATGAGCCGTTAGCTCTTATGGGAAATATTTTATGACTTTGACGTAATGGATTCAACGTAAATGTCCTATTAATCCGAAAATGCAATACGAATATTCTTTGTGTAAATGAAAAGTGCTTGTTGCACAAGAAAATTTTGAACATGTGTCAACTGCATAATGACTCGTTATGACTCAAGTCCGAACTCAGTTTCAGGACATACCTTTTTTTTTTTTTTTTAACAGAGTTCTCTGGTAATTCGTTTCGGGGCTGGTGGGTTGTACACGGTGTTTGATGAGGAAGGCCAACTGCGAATACCAGCGTCCGCTAAAGTCTCGATAAACAGCTACAACTCTGTAATTGCTTATGTCTACTTAAGCAGTTGTGAATAAAATTTTGTAAATTTCAAATTGATTAGAGATAAATTAAAACTGAACTTTTAAAATGCCAGACTGCAAAGAGAGTCATATAATATACACCTTTGAATTACTTGTGATACAGGCTGTACTAATAGACCTCAGAACGAGGCCAGAGTCACTGAGTCGCCGAAGCGTACGAGAAGAATGCAAAGCAAAAACGCATTCTTGGTGTCATAACTTGTAAAACAAACTGTGATTATAGTGTTCACAAACTTTAAGAAACAGAATACGATAAAAATGTGATTATAGAGCAGTGACAAAATGAATCAGTCAACGATAATCTATCCTGACGGTGGTATAAATATGAGAGATTTAACTAATGTGCGCATCTGGAATGACAGACAACATTCGGCGCACGAGCGACAGGACACAGGATCTCTGAGGTAGCGATGAAGTGGGAATTTTCCCCTAAGACCATTTCACGAGTGTACCATGAATATCAGGAATCCGGTAAAACATCAAATCTCCGACATAGCTGCAGCTGGAAAAAGATCCTGCATAAACGGGAGCAACGACGACTGAAGAGAATCGTTCAACGTGACACAAGTGCAACCCTTCCGCAAACTGCTGCAAATTTCAATGCTGGGCCATCAACAAGTGTCAGCATGCGAACCATTCAACGAAACATCATCGATATGGGCTTTCGGAGTCTAAGGCCCACTACACGACACAAAACTTTACGCCTCGCCTAGGAACGTCAACACTGACATTGGACTGTCGATGACTGGAAACATGTTACCTGGTCGGACGAGTTCCGTTTCAAATTATATCGAGTGGATGGACGTGTATGGGTATGGAGACAACCTCATGAATCCACGGACCCTGCATATCAACAGGGGACTGTTCGAGCTGGTGGAGGCTCTGTAATGGTGTGGGCTTGTGCAGTTTGGGTGATACGAGACTCTGATACGTCTTGATTCTAGCAGGACAAAGCGACACCCCACACGTCCAGAATTGCTACAGAATGGCCCCAGGAACACTATTCTGGGTTTAAGCAATTCCGCTGTCCACCAAACTCCCCAGACATGAACATTTTTGAGGATATCTGGGATGCCTTGCAACGAGCTGTTCAGAAGAGACCTACACCCCTTCGTACTCTTACGGATTTATGGAGAGCCCTGCAGGATTCATGGCGTCGATTCCCTCCAGCATTACTTCAGACATTAGTCGAGTCCATGCCACGTCGTATTGTGGCACTTCTGCGTGCTCGCGGGGGCCCTACACGATATTAGGCAGATGTGCCACTTTCTTTGGCTCTTCAGTGTATTAACTGGTAAATTTAAGCCATGCAGAGTAGACTCTGTTTACTTGTCTCATTACACTGCCGATTCTTGCACTCCTGTGCTATCACTCGCAATCATTGTTTCCGACGATACTAAAACTTGAAACATGAACTAAAGCTCTTTTCAAATCTGCCGAGTAGATAGAACTAACTATATCTATCAGATATAAGTGATTTTATTTTGGCGCTGTCTCTCCTACACCGATACAGCTAGAGTATTATTTAATTATTGTTTGGTCTCCTTTGCAAGATTATCCAAAAAATTTAGGTGTCCCTGAGTGCTCACACAGGAAGACTTAGAGTAGTGTTTCCATCACTGGAAAATTCGCAAGGAGTGTTGTAGAGATAAAGGACGGGAATGCAATGAGTATGGCAATAACTGGATATGTATTTTTTTTTCAAATAACACGTTGTATGGCAATAGTCCCGTTATTTTATAGCCACACGTCGCAGCAGCAGACCTGAGGTAGCACTCTAACTTCCGGCTCAAGGGGCAGTGCAATCCGTGACATGGCGCTTCAAACCGCACGGCCACTCCACGAGGCAAATAATATAATTTACCATCTAGTACGATTAGTAGATTTTCCAGACGCGAAATACTTTGAGTGGAGATAGATGTTGAAGTTCGACAGGACTTGAAAAGTGTATGCATTTATAGTCTGTCTGCCTCAGGGGTCGCAGTGGCAGGACATTGCACATTGCAGAGAAACTCTGGAGAAAGTCGAGTATTAAATTTGTGATCGTGTTATGGTGTTAGAGGGATATTTACGTTCACCGTCTTACGACACTGAGATTCAGTCGATAGCGGCAGATTGTAATGACGGGCAGTCTTGCGGTAAATTGCCCTGCATACAGGGACTCACTGATTATAAGGCTGTTATAGCACAACTGATATTGAGGTGTTTGTAGAAATGTTTGGAAGAAAAATATATCTGGTCAGCAAGTGCTGCAGGCAACAGATTTCAAATTACCTGAGCAATCAATATAAAAAAAATTCTGAAAGAGAATGAAGATATAGACGATAATTGAACAAAAGTCAAGAATATTGTGCAAGAAGCCTTACACAGGTACAGGATGACATTTTTTGAACCACATGAAATAAAATCATTATAGTTTCCGAACGGTTTGCGTTAGAACGTTCAGACTGCACTGTTGGCCGCGGGGCACGATGGAAATTAGTATGCGCGTTGTTGTTTGGTTTAACGACGAAACCCACTGTCATTTGGATAGGTTCGTCAATAAGCAAAATTGGCCCATTTGGGGGCTGAGAATCCGCATTTCGCGATCGTAAGTCTCTTCACCATCAACGGGTTACTGAATGGTGTGCCGGCCGTTGTGATCGTGCGGTTGTAGGCGCTTCAGTCCGGAACCGGGCTGCTGCTACGGTCTCAGGTTCGAATCCTGCATAGGGCATGGATGTGTGTGATGTCCTTAGCTTCGTTAGGTTTAAGTAGTTGTAAGTCTAGGTGACTGATGACCTCAGATGTTAAGTACCATAGTGTTTAGAGCCATTTAAACTATTTGAACTAGAGAGCGAGAACTTTGTGCGAACAGAGAGGCATACATATTTTACCGCCTTGTTATTCCATTGATTCCATGGGCATACGTGCTACGTTTTCACGTGACGTCTCGCTCAAATGTCACCACTTTGGGACCTGAAAATCGAATCGATGGAAGAACTCAAAAGCCTACGCACAGAAAATTTGAACAGCGTTAAGGAGTATATCCAAAAAAAAGATAGAAATCATTCATTTTTGTACACGATGGGTATGCGTTTTATTGCGAGGAGTAATTAATATACTTGTCGTCGTTGAAATTGGTCCAAGCGGAGTTTCCACGGCGAAATTTCTGCTAATCATTAAACTAGCGTTGTCGTGTTTTCCGGACTTTCTTATGGGTTCGCTTACGTACCTAAATAGTGAATGCTATATAAAAGGTGATTTTGCTATAGGGGGACAAACCGCAGGAAACGATCTCTAAGATTATACGGGGTAAAAACAGGTCATACGGACGTATAGCCGGAGATGCATTCGGACGGAGGTAAGCTACGTAGGTTTCAGTGACTGAAAACACACGTGAAACATACCAGGCATGCGGGAATGAGCTACCTGTACTGCTAATATTTTGATGCAGAGACCGTTGCGAGACGTGCAGGAAGGGAGTCAGTGGGGTTCTGGAAGTTACCGACACGGGTATGGAACCTTGTCGGCGCCAGTGCCTCGGCTGAGTATCCATGGCGCCAACAGCCCGGTCGAGGTGGTGTCATAGATTCTAGACTGGTAAAGGTCCGGGAAGTCTGCTGGTCAGCGGAGTACAGTAAACTCATCCTGGTGCTCTTTGAACCTTGCACGTACACCTCCCGCTGAAAGATGCCATCGTGCCGAGGAAAAACAAACTGCGTGTGGGAGTGGACATGGTCCCCAAGGATAGATGCATACTTTTGTTGATCCACTGTGCCTTCAGGATGACGAGATCACCCAGGGAACGCCACGGAAATATTCCGCAGATTACAACGTTCCCTCCTCAGGCCCGTACCCTTCCAACGATTGTTTCAAGGCTGGACGTACCAAAGGCCATCCCATCTGTCTAACAGACGATAAAACGTGATTCATCTGAAAAGACCACCTATAGCCACTCAGTGGACATCCAGTTCAGGGACTGCCACGCAAATTCCAGCTGAACGGACCTCAAGGAGACACTATTGGTAACGCCTTAGTTCATCTGGGTGGTCAGCTGCTCAACAGTTGCACGTCTATTCGTCCGTACACATGTTCACAGTCGTCGCTCACCCTCGTGCTATGTGGCCCGTGGTACAACAGAGTTGGCTCGTCGCCAGTTTTGAATTGCTCCACTTTAAGTACTTCGCCGTTTCGGTAATGCTCGCCCCCCTCCCCCAACCCCCAGGCTCGGAAGCCAATGATCATCCCCATTTGGACGTCAGATGAAACGCTCCGTTTCTGCATTACGACAACGGCAGCGCTGTTTACCGCGTCTACCAGAGATACTTTATACACCCTCCATTGCTAGCGCTGTCACCTGCCGTGTATGAGTGACTATTTCACGTTGACGGTGAAATCAGTCTGTGATGAGATAAATGTGACTAGACCGTGTATATAACATGAATGCCGGATCTCGAGTGGGTTTCGTATTTCAGAGCACGCTGTTTCATCCGATTTTGGAAGTCTGCGCTTTCATTGCCTTCCGCAAGTTAAAGTCTGCGAAGTGACCGTAACATGTTGCATTCGACGGAACGAAGATACACTACTGGCTATTAAAATTGCTACACAACGAAGATGACGTACTACAAACGCGAAATTTAATCGACAAGAAGAAGATGCTGTGATATGGAAATGATTAGCTTTTCAGAACATTCACGCAAGATTGGCGCCGGTGGCGACACTTAAAACGTGTTGACATGAGAAAAGCTTCCAACCGATTTCTCGTACACAAACGGCAGTTGACCGGCGTTGCCTGGTGAAACGTTGTTGTGATGACTCGTGCAAGGAGAAGAAATGCGTACCGTCACGTTTCCGACTTTGATAAAGGTCGGATTGTAGCCTATCGAGATTGCGGTTTATCGTATCGCGACATTGCTGCACGCATTGGCCGAGATCTAATGACTGTTAGCAGAATATGGAATCGGTGGGTTCAGGATGGCAATACGGAACACCGTGCTGGATCCAACGGCCTCGTATCACCAGCAGTGGAGATGACAGCCATCTTATCCGCATGGCTGTAACGGATTCTGCAGCCACGTCTCGATCCCTGAGTCAACAGATGGGGACGTTTGCAAGACAACAACCATCTGCACGAACAGTTCGACGACGTTTGCAGCAGCATGGACTATCAGCTCGGAGACCGTGGCTGCGGTTACCCTTGACGGTGCATCACAGGCAGGAGCGCCTGCGATGGTGTACTCAACGACGTACCTGGGAGCACAAATGGCAAAACGTCATTTTTTCGGATGAATCCAGGTTCTTCTTACAGCATCATTATGGTCGCATCCGTGTTTGGCGACATCGCGGTGAATGCACATTGGAAGCGTATATCCGCCATCGCCATACTGGCATATCACCCGGCGTGACTGTATGGGGTGCCATTGGTTACACGTCTCGATCACTTCTTGTTCGCATTGACGGCACTTTGAACAGTGGACGTTACATTTCAGATGTGTTACGACCCGTGGCTCTACCCTTCATTCGATTCCTGCGATACCCTACATTTCAGCAGGATAATGCACGACCGCATGTTGCAAGTCCTGTAGGGGCCTTTCTGGATACAGAAAATGTTCGACTGCTGCCCTGGCCAGCATTTTCTCCATATCTCTCACCAATTGAAAACGTCTGGCCAATGGTGGCCTAGCAACTGGCTCCTCACAATACACCTGTCACTACTCTTGATGAACTTTGGTATCGTGTTGAAGCTACATGGGCAGCTGTACCTGAACACGCCATGCAAGCTCTGTTTGACTCAATGCCCAGACGTATCAAGGCCGTTATTACGGCCAGAGGTGGTTGTTCTGGGTACTGATTTCTATGCTCCCAAATTGCGTGAAAATATAATCACATGTCAGTTCTAGTGTAATATATTTGTCCAATTAATACCCGTTTATCATCTGCATTTCTTCTTGGTGTAGCAATTTTAATGGCCAGTAGTGTAGTACGTGCTGCCTTTAGCGAGGCACACTGTACTTTGAAAACAGGTGACTCACGCGGAGAGTGGTTGCCCACAGCATGGAACTGTGTGGCGCGCTCTGCGTCGACGTGTTTCAATTTGTGAGATCGAAGAAGCAACTCTCTGGACCCTGAAAACAGTCCTTTGTCAGACTTCACTACAGATTAAAATAGAGTGATGCCAGAATTGGAACCCAAAGGGGTAAAGCTTGCTAAGTTTGCCGGCCGCGGTGGTCTCGCGGTTCTAGGCGTGCAGTCCGGAACCGTGCGACTGCTACGGTCGCAGGTTCGAATCCTGCCTCGGACATGGATGTGTGTGATGTCCTTAGGTTAGTTAGGTTTAAGTAGTTCTAAGTTCTAGAGGACTGATGACCACAGCAGTTGAGTCCCATAGTGCTCAGAGCCATTTGAACCATTTAATAATTAGTCAACAAGAAAATATTTTGTTGATAGAGTTGCACTAAAACTTGTCAGTTCATAGTAATCAAAATATGTGTGAATTCCTAAGGGACCAAACTGCTAAGGTCATCGGTCCCTAGGCTTACACACTACCTAAAGTAAACTTATGATAATAACAACACACACCCATGCCCGAGGGAGGACTCGAAGCTCCGGCAGGAGGGGCCGTGCAATCCGTGACATGGCACCTGAGACCGAGCGGACAGAATAATCAATATTGTGGTCATTAATGAGTATGAATACCACCTACCATGTGGAAGGCGTTTGGCTAAATCGGTTATTTCAACGACGGAAAACCCAAATCAGGACGTAACATTAAAATCGCGGCATACTCCTGTTTGGATATAGTTGTAAACATTACATGTTTTCTATAAGTAAATGTGAAGACTTTCAACTGCTGTTGTGTTCGAATTATATATTCAAATACTGCTTTTTCGGCTGTTATTACACCTTCTCCAATACCTTGAAATGCTCAAGTTCCTTTTTTTTGGAGGGTCATAGCGGCCTTAGCAAAAATATTAAAAATTACATTAGTGGAGTTTATTTCCATTGCCATTAGTATTAGAATTTAGAGAAATGTTTTGAAGCCCATTTTGCCCTTCTAGCGAAAGATGTGTTGTATAACAATGTGTCCGATGGAGACTGGTAAACGTTTGTTGAGCGGACTTATCTCAGTTTATACTCCATGCTGCACTGTGTCCGAACCTAAAAGCTGTACTTACCGACCAAAAACTGGCTTTTAAGTGTGAGCTGGTGGTAACAGCTCTGCACAGCCTCTTCAAGAGTTACGTTCGGCAGGTATAATTTGATGTCACATTCACTAGTAAATTTCTCGCTTCGAATTAGTTTGGTGAAAATGGCAAAAAACTGGTTTCATTCTGTAACTTGCTTTCCAAGTTCCGACGTCCTTTTTCCCGCTCCACTCACTTATTTCGCAAAAACTTGTCTTCGAGCTTTCTCCAGCACCTGAAAATACGATAAAATAAGAGTTAGTTTCTGGATACAAATAACGAGCTACACCGAGCCAGTTTTACGACAGCATAATGTGCAATAATTTGTCAAGTCTTCTCCTATTCCAAGAGTTAATTGCCGCCACTTCAAGTTAATACTCTTTTATTCTATCTCACACACAACCATTTAAGAACATTCCTGAAACGGCCAGTTGATTACCTAGTTATTTTGTGAAACTGGTTTGAACTATCTCTTTTTCAAACAAAAAAGTAAACCCCTCGATCAGTCTCTGGAGGCGACGCAGCAGTCAACCGACCGCTGTGCCATCTTCACTCATTCATCACTGGATGCGGTATGGAGAGACGTGGTGTCAGTACACCGCACTTCTCTCCATAGTCGATATTCCGACATTGGAGCCGCCACCTCTCAATGAGATATCTCCTCAACAGGCATCACTAGGCTGAGTACACCCCTGTCCAGTCCTCCCACCAAAGATAAAACCCCTGTCAGTACCGGGAATCGAACCCAGGTCCCCCGCGTGAGGGTCTGTCGCGATAACCGTATTTTTAGGGCCTCCATCGTCCCCTTTAGCCCCACCTTACGCTACCCATTAAAACGCCTTAATTGGCCTAAGCTTGTTGTTCATAATTATATTTTCCTCTCGGAAATGGCCCTGTGCTGTCTTCCAGACTCCTTAATTGACTCGTCCTAGTAACAGATGAGATTCTTCGTAAAAAAAAAAAATGAAACAGATAATTTCTTCTTGTAACTGAATAAAATAAAACCTTTGGGGGAAGAAAAAGAAATAAATCTTATCTTGGAAAACTAAGAGACGTCATCATGGGAAGCAAATAAGTTACGACAAACTACCATGAAAGAAATCTATTCTAAAAATAGGAAATACGCATTCCTCTTGAAAAAATAATGAAAACTTCTTGAGGAAAACAACACGGCGCAAAGACACTTGATGATAAATGGTGGAAACTTTTCTTGAGAGAAAACAAAGAGTCTCACTACGAAGACTAAGAAAAGAACCTAGCATAAGAACTTCAGTCTCCCTAGCAGAGATTTTCAAAAAATTACAGACAATTTTTTTATACTTCTGTTGTAACTTGTTTTAGAATATCCATTATTGCTGAATTAAATAATATTTAATTTCCGTAGCTTCTGGCGTTGAAGTCGAAAATACGTACGAAGCACAGAGAGCTGCTTACCATTCATAGCTGTTGTGCTTTGTGACCAGACAGAAGTACCAATTTAGACGTAATATCGTGTACATTCTAGGAGTATTCCTGAAGACGGCTCGTGGGTAATACGAGATAATCAATTTCAAACCCATGTCCACTTCTTTATTGACTGGCGCACACGAAACGGTGTGCTAGGGTGTCCGGTACAGCACATTTAATTCAATAAGGGTTCGGTGCCACTCCTATTCGATATACACTACTGGCTATTAAAATTGCTACACCACGAAGATGTCGTGCTACACACGCTAAGTTTAACCGACAAGAAGAAGATGCTGTTATATGCAAATGATTAGCTTTTCAGAGCATTCACACAAGGTTGGCGTCGGTGGCGACAACTACAACGTGCTGACATGAGGGAAGTTTCCAACCGATTTCTCATACACAAACAGCAGTTGACCAGCGTTGCCTGGTGAAACGTTATTGTGATGCCTCGTGTAAGGAGAAGAAATGCGTAGCATCAAGTTTCCGACTTTGATAAAGGTCAGACTGTAGCCTATCGCGATTGTGGTTTATCGTATCGCGACATTGCTGCTCGCGTTGGTCGAGATCCAATGACAGTTAGCGGAGTATGGAATCAGTGGGTTCAGGAGGGTAATACGGAACGCCGTGCTGGATCCCAACGGCCTCGTATCACTAGCAGTCGAGATGACAGACATCTTATCCGCATGGCTGTAACGGATTGTGCAGCCACGTCTCGATCCCTGAGTCAACAGATGGGGACATTTGCAAGACAACAACCATCTGCACGAACAGTTCGACGACGTTTGCAGCAGCATGGACTATCAGCTCGGAGACCATGGCTGCGGTTACCCTTGACGCTGCATCACACACAGGAGCGCCTGCGATGGTGTACTCTACGACGAACTTGGGAGCACGAATGGCAAAACGTCATTTTTTCGGATGAATCCAGGTTCTGTTCACAGCATCATGATGGTCGCATCATTGTTTGGCGACATCGCGGTGAACGTACGTTGGAAGTGTATTTGTCATCGCCATACTAGCGTATCACCCAGCGTAATGATTTGGGGTACCATTGGTTACACGTCTCGGTCAACTGTTGTTCGCATTGGCGGCACTTTGAACAGTGGACGTTGCATTTCAGATGTGTTACTACCCGTGGCTCTACCCTTCATTCGAACCCTACGAAACCCTACATTTCAGCAGGATGATGCACGACCGCATGTTGCATGTCCTGTATGGGCCTTTCTGGACACGGAAAATGTTCGACTGCTGCCCTGGCCAGCACATTCTCCAGTTCTCTCACCAATTAAAAACGTGTGGTCAATGGTGGCCAAGCAACTGGCTCGTCACAATACGCCAGTTACTACTCTTAGTGAACTGTGGTATCGTGTTGAAGCTGCATGGGCAGCTGTACCTGTACAAACCATCCAAGCTCTGTTTGACACAATGCCCAGTCGTATCAAGGCCGTTATTACGGCCAGAAATGTTTGTTCTGGGTACTGATTTCTCAGGATATATACACCCAAATAGCGTGAAAATGTAATCACATGTCAGTTCTAGTATAATATATTTGTCCAATGAATACCCGTTTATCATCTGCATTTCTTCTTGGTGTAGCAATTTTAATGACCAGTAGTGTAGCTTCTCTCGCGTCACCACTATGTCGTTGATGTCATTCCACTACGACCTGACGTTTGCGAGTAGAAAATGTTGACGTATATTAATCCATACACGCACCCAGTTCCTTCTAGCATGGACAATTAGTCTTGGATGTAAGGGAGATGATTCAAAGGTTCGTTGCTATAGCACCGTCATGGGTAGGCTTAAAGTTTCCTCACCAATGTATCATTGTAGTATATTGCTTTACATATAGAAAGGGAGACTCAGACCTAGACATGCGCACTGGTGGCGGCACGTCTGTCGGTCTGCAGGGAAGCACCAAAGTGGTCGGGATGAAATTTGTTATTTCTTAAAAGATGTGATACGTGTCCTTCACGGTGCGAAAATGAATCCACGGATTTCGTAGAGCGATTCCTCCGACTGCAGTTCCTGGCTAATAAGACATGCTTTGCTGTTTTAGGTGCTATAGGTTAGGAATCATAAAAGAAGGTTGTATACGTGGAAGAATCCTAGAGATACTAAAAGGTATCAGATAGATTATATAATGGTAAGACAGAGATTTAGGAACCAGGTTTTAAATTGTAGGACATTTCCAGGGGCAGATGTAGACTCTGACCACAATCTATTGGTTATGACCTGTAGGTTAAAACTGAAGAAACTGCAAGAAGGTGGGAATTTAAGGACATGGGATCTGGATAAGCTGAAAGAACCAGAGGTTGTACAGAGTTTCAAGGAGAGCATAAGGGAACAATTGGCAGCAATGGGGGAAAGAAACACAGTTGAAGAAGAATGGGTAGCTCTGAGGGATGAAGTAGTGAAGGCAGCAGAGGATAAAGTAGGTAAAAAGACGAGGGTTGCTAGAAATCCTTGGGTAACAGAAGAAATATTGAATTTAATTGATGAAAGGAGAAAATATAAAAATGCAGTAAATGAAGCAGGCAAAAAGGTATACAAACATCTCAAAAATGAGATCGACAGGAAGTGCAAAATGGCTAAGCAGGGATGGCTAGAGGACAAATGTAAGGATGTAGAAGCTTATCTCACTAGGGGTAAGATAGATACTGCCTACAGGAAAATTAAAGAGACCTTTGGAGAGAAGAGAACCACGTGTATGAATATCAAGAGCTCAGATGGCAATCCAGTTCTAAGCAAAGAAGGGAAGGCAGAAAGGTGGAAGGAGTATATAGAAGGTTTATACAAGGGCGATGTACTTGAGGACAATATTATGGAAATGGAAGAGGACGTAGAAGAAGACGAAATGGGAGGTAAGATAATGCGTGAAGAGTTTGACAGGGCACTGAAAGACCTGAGTCGAAACAAGGCCCCCGGAGTAGACAACATTCCATTAGAACTACTGACGGCCTTGGGAGAGCCAGTCCTGACAAAACTCTACCACCTGGTGAGCAAGATGTATGAGACAGGTGAAATACCCTCAGACTTCAAGAAGAATATAATAATTCCAATTCCAAAGAAAGCAGGTGCTGATAGATGTGAAAATTACCGAACTATCAGTTTAATAAGTCACAGCTGCAAAATACTAACGCGAATTCTTTACAGACGAATGGAAAAACTGGTAGATGCGGACCTCGGGGAGGATCAGTTTGGATTCCGTCGAAATGTTGGAACACGTGAGGCAATACTGACCTCACGACTTATCTTAGAAGAAAAATTAAGAAAAGGCAAACCTACGTTTCTAGCATTTGTAGACTTAGAGAAAGCTTTTTACAATGTTGACTGGAATACTCTCTTTCAAATTCAAAAAGGTGGCAGGGGTAAAATACAGGGAGCGAAAGGTTATTTACAATTTGTACAGAAACCAGATGGCAGTCATACGAGTCGAGGGGCATGAAAGGGAAGCAGTGGTTGGGAAAGGAGTGAGACAGGGTTGTAGCCTCTCCCCGATGTTATTCAATCTGTATATTGAGCAAGCAGTAAAGGAAACAAAAGAAAAATTTGGAGTAGGTATTAAAATTCATGGAGAAGAAATAAAAACTTTGAGGTTCGCCGATGACAATGTAATTCTGTCAGAGACGGCAAAGGACTTGGAAGAGTAGTTGAACGGAATGGACAGTGTCATGAAAAGAGGATATAAGATGAACATCAACAAAAGTAAAACGAGGATAATGGAATGTAGTCAAATTAAATCGGGTGATGCTGGGGAATTAGATTAGGAAATGAGACACTTAAGGTAGTAAAGGAGTTTTGCTATTTAGGAAGTAAAATAACTGATGATGGTCGAAGTAGAGAGGATATAAAATGTAGACTGGCAATGGCAAGGAAAGCGTTTCTGAAGAAGAGAAATTTGTTAACATCTAATATAGATTTATGTATCAGGAAGTCGTTTCTGAAGGTATTTGTTTGGAGTGGAGCCACGTATGGAAGTGAAACATGGACGATAACTAGTTTGGACAAGAAGAGAATAGAAGCTTTCGAAATGTGGTGCTACAGAAGAATGCTGAAGATTAGATGGGTAGATCACGTAACTAATCAGGAGGTATTGAATAGGATTGGGGAGAAGAGAAGTTTGTGGCACAACTTGACTAGAAGAAGGGATCGGTTGGTAGGACATGTTTTGAGGCATCAAGGGATCACAAATTTAGCATTGGAGGGCAGCGTGGAGGGTAAAAATCGTAGAGGGAGACCAAGAGATGAATACACTAAGCAGATTCAGAAGGATGTAGGTTGCAGTAGGTACTGGGAGATGAAGCAGCTTGCACAGGATAGAGTTGCATGGAGAGCTGCATCAAACCAGTCTCAAGACTGAAGACAACAACAACAACAACAGGTTAGGACGGACGCTACCTGTTGTAGCTTGGATGGCACACACATACTTATAAAGCGCCGTTTGTGAGCGGTTCATGTGGTGTTCTTGTTGTTCACATGTTGAATAGCACATTAAGCAATTCCGATTTGCCAGTTCGTTTAATACATAATCTGCAGATCTGACAGAATGTACACCCCTAGTTATTTGCGTTCATTTACATTTGTAAGTCACTCCGTATCAGGTGATGAGGTTCCGAACCTGGCTTGTAAGATCGAGGATTTGTCCTTGTTAAGGACCCCTCCGCTCTCCTGCTCATACGCTTCTACAACGCGTCATATCCTTAACAGATCGTTGGCTTCTGCCAAGGCTGCTCTGATATCGTCAGGGTATGCCTGTGCTGATATTCTGCAGCCATAAACTGCAACGCCCGAGAGAGTTGTGTATGATGGTTGCAGCAACGGCTCTTGACTTTAATTTTATTGGTAATATCAGCAACGCACCGCATAGTAGTCTCAACAACTCGGTCGGTAATACCACTTTGACGCAAACACTTTTGTATTCATGCATTTTTAAAATCTAAGAACGCAGAAAGTACAGGAAATTTAATAGGCCATCGCTGTCATATTTTGGTCTGTTGCCATTATATTGGTAATACTTTTTATTTTAATTACACTATGTTAATAATCAGCCAAGACACGATGTGTAATTTGTTTTAGCCATGAACTAACTTCACGGGTGTAATGGTCAAAGACACTATCGCAACTCGGTATCGGGCGACAGTGCTAAATTTTTTTTCGGAGAAGATAATTTTTCAATTAACGTGGTAACGCCTTCTGTGAAACTGGGTGGCAACGTATCTCGTCGCAATAGATCGTTATAAATTTGAATCAATTACGGTCCTATCAAACGCCAATAGCGTTTTTAAACTTCTGCAGGGATTTCATCAATAGTCGGGGACTTCTTAGAATATTTCCTTTTTCATTATGACAGCTATTTTATCTTGATTTACGATTTGCACTAATGACTAATGGTCGAAGTTTGTAGTTACATCTTGGTATGAAGGTTGAGACGGCCAAGTAAGCATATGAAGGCCTAGCGCTTTCGTATGAGAAAACAAACCTTTAAAAAAACGAAAACTTTATATTTTACTTGCTGTTCGGTGTCTCATTTACGGTCCTGAGGGTCGATTAGCAATGTGATTATATGATGATGTGCGCGATCTCACTCTTTTATGATATGATGTTTTGTAGAGTTTTACTGAACGTCTGTCCTTAGTTCTGATAAAATATCCCTGTGTAGTAATTTGCGTCAGCTGCTCAATTTAAGCTTTGTACTGTTCATTTCGCGTATTTTTTTGTTGTATGTTTTCGGTACCTTCTTAAGACTGTCTCAACGATAAGAAATAATAATTATGAGAGTGGTGTCTCGTATGTGTAGTTTCTCTTAAAAATTGTATTAATAGTTGTATAAGTTCGGGTTTCGTTGAGAATAGCCACCAGTCAATGCCTTTCCAGAACTAGGAGGAAGCAGCGACACAATATTACCAAAGATTTTCGATTTCTGTCTGTAGTAAGTCCCTCTTTAAGTGGCTGATATCAAAGTGCCAAAGGCAGCGTGTTCTAAATACTTTTTGTTTCGTTTGTTTCCATAAAATATGACAGCTGGAATGATCATAATAAGTGGCAATGTTTGACCACTCGATATGTGAAGTAGTATTTCAGTCTGCGCGTATATATACGATTGAATCGGCTTCACATGTTATTTGCAACGTAGGTGAATGCCGTTTGCTTGGAGTGGTCTTTGCGACATACATCGGTGAATGTCGCGTCTTTGACCAAGTTGCGTAATTCTGGATTGTAATTGAAGTTTAGTTCTTGATATTTTTTGTCTCTAACACAATTGAAATATCCGGCAAGAATTATGTTCGAGAACTGGAAAACAACTGAGCCAGCTGCGTTAAAAAAACAGTGATTCTTCAATTCTGTTATCTTTTACGCGGCTGTAATTCTCTTAATATTTATGTTTGCTATACGGTTTCTGAGTACAGCATTGTATGGCAGTGAAACATGGACTGTGGGAAAACCGGAACAGAAGAGAATCGAAGCATTTGAGATGTGGTGCTATAGACGAATGTTGAAAATTAGGTGGACTGATAAGGTAAGGAATGAGGAGGTTCTACGCAGAATCGGAGAGGAAAGGAATATGTGGAAAACACTGATAAGGAGAAGGGGCAGGATGATAGGACATCTGCTAAGACATGAGGGAATGACTTCCATGGTACTAGACGGAGCTGTAGAGGGCAAAAACTGTAGAGGAAGACAGAGATTGGAATACGTCAAGCAAATAATTGAGGACGTAGGTTGCAAGTCCTACTCTGAGATGAAGAGGTTAGCACAGGAAAGGAATTCGTGGCGGGTCGCATCAAACCAGTCAGTAGACTGATGACAAAAAAAATTACGGTACGCTTATAGCACGTTGTTAATTGAATTACATTGTGTCATCGCCAGACCATTTCATGCCAGGACTGTACACTAAATCTTTTATTATCATTACGTGCTCATTCCTTACTTCCGTATTGACCTTTTGTGTCTCTTGGCTGGGTGAGGCGATGGGGCTATTTTGCAGTTGTATTTCTGACCGTGATAGCACTACTTTTTTGTGGAGTTTCAACGACCTTAAATGTTTGTTGTCGCTTTCGATACTGACATTGTGCTGCTGAGTGTTGAGTGGCTAACGTTCTTTTTGCTATGGTGGTGCAGGTGGGTTTCTGGTCAGATGTGATTTTAGTATCACAGATATTATATAAAGACTGTGCTCCTTTCATATTTGATGAGCTTGCCATAATTTCACGAATGCTTTTCGCCGGTATGGACGCTTCTGTCTATGGAGTAGCTTGCTTTCTATTAGCGCTTGGAGCTCTGGTACTTTCCCAGCACAGATACAACAATTTACAACTGTTATACCGATAGTTCCTGGATCTACGTTCTTCCTGTGTTCGGTCTGCAGCCTTTGTGACTGAAGCCCTTCTTGTGTTTTACCGAGACTCTCTAACCTAAAAAACCGCCCAGTCCACGCCACACAGCCCCTGCTACCCGTGTAGCCGCCTCTTGTGCATAGTGGACACCTGACCTATTGAGCGAAACCCGAAACCCATCCAACCCTTGGCGAAAGTCGATGAATCTGCAGCCTACACGGTCGCAGAACCGTCTGATTCAGACGCTCCACTCGTCTCTGTACCAGAGGTCCGCAATAGGTCCTGTTGATTAAGCTGCAAATGGTCAGCTCTGCTTTCATCTTGCAAGAAAGACTGGCAGCCTTTACCACTTCTGTTAGCCTCTCGAAACCAGAGAGAATCGCTTCTGATCCAAAGTGACACACATCATTGGTACCGATGTGAGCAACCACCTGTAGTTGGCTGCACCATGTGCTCTTCATGGCATCCGACAGGACCCGTTCCACATCTGGAATGACTCCAACTGGTATGCACACGGAGTGTACATGGTTTTTCTTTCCCTTCTTGATAACCATGTCCCTAAGGGGCTCCATAACGCGCCTAACGTTGGAGCTCCCACCAACAATAATCCCACCCTCTGTGACTGTCCAGATCTTGCAGACTGAGAGGTTTCCTCTGAAACAGGACAGGCGACAGCATGTGACTCAGCGACAGTGTCGACAACAGACAGCAGCTGAAACCTGTTTGTCAGACAAATTGGGGAGGCCTTATGTGCGGCCGCCTGGGAAGTCTTTCGCCGTCTACTACGCCCCAGGGCGACCTTCCACTCGACCATAGGTGAGGGGTGAACCTCAGTGCGAGCTGTAACTGGGCTGGCCACCAGCGAGGATCGATCGGAGGACTCGGACGTGCTGGACGTCTGTTGGATCCCCACGGTCGACCCACAACAGTGGTGCCGACCCACTGCAGCCTCAAGCTGTGTAACCGAAGCCATCACAGCCTGGACCTGAGAGCAAAGTGTCACCAACTCGACTCACATCCGCACACTACAATCGCAGTCCCTGTCCATACTAAAGACCGAGGGAAACTAAACTATGCAGATAAATGGACTATCGGCACTTGCTGTGCAACTCTACTGTAGACCCTGTCGAGAACGCAGAAACTGTGTCTAATAAAGTATAGTAATACGCAGAGATTCAGAAACCTAACTACCGAAGCACTCAGGTGAAACTAAATGATCCACCCCTGATTAGGAACTTGTAACATGTCACCAAATCGTTTTACTTTCCGACGCAAACGAAAACGAGAGAACTGTGGTTGTTAGATATCAAATTAACACGCAGACACTCTAGAAACTAAACTATTAATGCGCACAGATGATATTATAAAACTCCTCCTGGCTAGGAACTCGTAAAAGTCACAATATCGTTTACTTCCCTGTTGCTGCTTGTGTCTCGGCGAGCTACTGCTGCCTGACTCCTCACATTTATTCAGTACTTCTTCGTCAGTTACTCAACTGAATCTAACCATCTAATTTTTAGTATTCAACTGTAGCACAAATTGCTCAAACCTAGACGTGCATTCATTTTTGTCTGTACTCTTTATCGACCATGTTTCATTCCATGTAATGGGATATCAAAGAAACAGTTTCATGAAAGCGTTCGGAGCACTTACATTTAAATACGACGTTAACATACTACTTGCTTCTGGCGGAGTATATTTTGTATCTTACTGCGTGGTACATGGCGCGTTGCTGCCGCAGGGAAATTAATTGTGGCAATATAGTTTGAAATTTGATAGGGTTACCTTGTTTAATTACAAATCGTAGAAAGAATGACATTTTTTTGTCGGTAATGAGTACATTCATTGAAACTGAATCGTATGTGAAGGAGAAGCGTAAATGATATTCGTGTTATTTTGTTGACTTTCTTATTAAAGTGGTTTAGGGTAGACAATACTTTTTTTTCCATCTCCAGAAAAAAAACTAATAAATTTCTTTGTTCTCCGCTAGTGAGCATGCAAGATACATCTGGCCGTCTGAAAAACATGATTTTTAAACATTCAATCCGCACACTTGAATTGACTGATTTTGTTGATGGTTATTGAGAACGCAAGTCGAGTGCGGAACTGCAGTAGTTTGAAGTCAAATGGCATGTTGGTTGCAATGATGGGAATTCGTGGAATGAGCACATGTCCTCAGTTTGACTTTTCATTAAGAATAGTTGCCTTGTTCTTGAATTTTGAAACTAGGCATGTGCTGATCTTCGAAATCTTCGTCGGCTCCAAAAGATGCCACCTGAAACGCTGAATTATATTTGCGAAGTTTTGCAAAAAGTGTATGGAATCAAGTGAGTTGCCCGAAAGTGATGACAACAATGGATCAGGTGATGGAAGCAATGCCGGCAACTTAACTTGACGATTCGCACAGCACATTCCTGGTGTTTAATTGTTGAATTTAAGTGAACCGTAACGCCCACACACTTTTTCCATTTTGCCGATATTTACACTGGGACGCAAACTGTGATCGTAGTTGACATCAAATTGAAATGCAGCAAAATTCAAATCAACATGTCCTGTTCGTCGAGATCGAGTAACTGCAAGTTGGTCTTCTGATTCTAGTGAGCGCGATCGGGTGGCTCGTGAAAGTTCTCCTTCAGTTCTCAGTACGTGTTGGTCGTCTGATTCTCATGCGCGCTATTGGGTAGCTCTTTCGGTTGACGTAGTACGTCGATATTCTGATTGTGATGCACGTGAGTAAGCGATTCGCATACGATCAGCTTCATTTATTGCTGCATGTTGGTCTTTTGACGGTGATGCACGTGATCGCATAGGGCGTAAACGTTCTCTTTCGATTCTTGCCACATGTTATTTTTGAGATTCTGGTGCAGGTGAATGTGCAATTCGTAAACCGATCTGCCTCACTGCTCACTTGACGTTCCTCGTCTGTTTGAGAAGCTCGAATTCGCTTATTTCTACGTGCTGCGCTGGTAGATCTACTAAGGGACAAACGTTTGGGAGGCATATTTTTTGACAAAGCAGTCAACGCGTATAACCAAAATATGGTTCGTATATTCACTGAAAAAATAGAAAAAATTGCTGTTTGCACTGGAAAATTTAGATGAGATATAACTCACAATTATCGGCATCTGTTTGTTTCTGTCACGTTTAAACATCTAACTACTTCCATGCTCTTTCAAATACATTTGCCGGTTCGACACATTAATTACACTATGCATATAACGTTCACGCAATTGCAAGAAATAAGTTGAAAAAGTTTTATCCCAGTCTAATGAACGGTATGGCAGCGCGTAAAATACGAGTAAAGGATCAAACAAAGAAACATTAACTTTTATATCTCAGATTTACTTCTTCCACCGTCAATTATTTTACTTCCCAGACAGTAAAGCCTGCCTCCTACTCTAAACCTCTTTTAGAAAGCTGACAAAAGCTTAGAGAAACTAACCATAACCATAAAGTAAAAACTTTGTATACAAGTACGTTCTGCCATTAAGGATTTTTGAAAAAGTAAGATCGAGAAAAGAAGTATCTAATCTGAAGAATGAAAATGTATAGAAACGTGGTTCTCGTTTGATAAGAAATCGGCAGTGGCAAAGAGGCATTGTGGCAAGATTGAAAAGGACACATAACACACACAGCCAAATGAAATATTTTTTTGTGCTCATTTCAGGATGGCCGGCCGATGTGGCCGTGCGGTTCTAGGCGCTTCAGTCTGGAATCGCGTGCCCGCTACGGTTGCAGGTTCGAATCCTGCCTCGGGCATGGATGTGTGTGATGTCCTTAGGATAGTTAGGTTTAAGTAGTTCTAAGTTCTAGGCGACTGATGACCACAGATGTTAAGTCCCATAGCGCTCAGAGCCATTTGAACCATTTTTCATTTCAGGATGAACTAGAGAAATAGCCATTTCATAAAGGGATAACAGTTCTAAAACATTACATATTCATTGACGAAATTACTGATTTAAACATTTTAATCCTTTCAGGATCGAAATATAAAAAAAGTTAAATGCTTTGTATTTTTTTAAGGTTATTAGGCACATATTGAGACAGAGCAATGTGAAAAACAAATGTTACATTCATTAATGAAACACATAAGGGGTGGTTTCAAATGGAGCTAATATATATGAAATGTCGCTACTTTTGGTGATAAGGTAAAATGCAGTTCCTTTCTGCAGTTTGGCATACGGCTACTTGACAGACAGCACACACTTCCATCTGCTTCTCTGGTGTTCCTTATTTGTGCTTCAGTGTATACAGTGCCTTGAGGTGCCATGTACTGGTGGATGCTTTGCTTCTGTTGTATTTTATTCAATTGCGAAAACAGTTTTACATTTATTCTGCTTATTATTTTTTGCTTTCACTCTTTGAAATATTGCAAAACAACACCTTTTTATGCTTTCGAAAATGTAGATCACTATCTTTCGCTAACACATCTCCACTTTCACAGGTACTGTCTGTCTGAGTTGACTTCAAAAGAAACCTCTTAGAAATTTCTTCTTCATGTATTCTGCGAGAATGCATCGTATGAAACTGGAAACAAACAACCTGTCACAGCTACTCATGTTGCCCTTAGAGCCGCAATGGTTTTAAAAGAAATCGCCACAATAATTACGGAAATAAATACATAAATTTAATTATTCTCTCAATCACAGATTATAAACGTGAACAGGAGTGTTTTCTGTACCTAGTCAATACGCAAAACGTGCCTTACAGATGCAAGTTCAGTCAAATTTTTAAAAGAAACACCATCGTACACCATATACGCAAATGGATCCTGGATTTGATCGTCTAACTGCTAAGACTGAAACATATGAAGTTGCTCAAGGTGCAGCCGCTACAGGACAGCAGCTGTTACTTCCTATATGCCACGAAATGAGAAAATTCTAGGTGGCTTCAAACGGAATCACATCGCATGAAAGGGCTACCTAAGAGTTTATTTTACTAACTAGGCATATTGGAGATCTTAGAATTACGAATCTGTCGTATTTACGCTAACAAATTGGAAAAACAATCACAGCTAAGAAATTTAACCTGTTTTCCGTGGAACAGTCGCATGAGGGCACTGATGACGAAATGTTTTTACAAGTTATTTTTAATATTTTGATCAGAACAGTTCCTAATTCATATGACAAATATCTCTTCTAAGTGTGTAGCCAAACAGTAACAAGGCGAATCATGAGGTATATATAAACACACGACGAGAAATGAGAAACCGTAATACGATCTTCTCCACAACAAATGTTAATATTTTAATTTTTTCTCGGTCTTCCTCCGATCCTGTGCTCATATTGTCTTTGAGTGACTGAACGGATGGCTTTGATCAGTGTAGTGATTTTATATATGACCGAATCAACTTATGATTCCAGAGATTGGTAGATAGAATTTTGCTTTAGAATTTGTTGAAAGCGTCTTACTTGGCTCTTCTTGGGCTCATCTTGGCTTCGCTGGAACTTCGGTTACGTTTGAATATACGACTGTGTTTTCTTTACTTACAGAAAAACTTTCTAGCATGGCTTTTGAACGACGGCAGATCTCTTCCATGCCTGTCAACTTCGATCGGCATGTTACCTTTCTAAGGAGTATTGTACAACACTCCATTTATAGTGGACATTATTTCTCCTCCTTCGTAGCTGAGTACTCACCGGGTCTGACTGCCACACATAGCATCTGGGTTCAGTTCCCGACACTGTCAAAGATTCTTCCCAGTTAAGATTACTAGAACGGGATGTACTCAGTCTTGTGAACCAACTGAGGAGCTACTTGAACAAGAAGTAGCGGTTAAAAGGTCTAGAAGGCCGACAACGGCCGGGAGAGCGTTGCGCTGATCACGTGCCCCTCCATAGAACATCCTAATGGCAGACGATGACACGGCGGTCCGTCGGCATCCCTTGGAGCTCTTGGCTTGATTGCAGAAATAGAACAGTCAACATTTTCCGTTTTGAAAGATGAACTTCAACCACAAAACTGTCCTCCTACAATCGTTAACATTCATATTGACACGCAGTCAGTGGTGCTGCAACAGATGACACTGATTACCCACACCGTGTTAACTGAATTTACAGTTTCGGACTTGTTTTTAACTAAGAGATCTAAGAGATTATGCTCACAAGTCGGTTCTCTGACTAACTGCTCGAACTAAGTTTCGACTAAGGCATTAAAAACGTCACACGTCTCCCTCTCTATAACTTGTACGTCGAAATCTCCCATACTATAATATGATAAAAAAAATTTAAGCACTACGTTCTCTAACCTGAAGTCTTCCGTCACTATTGCTCAATAGGCGAAAATGCGTGTATAAACGTAAATCACATTTAATCCATAAGACAGTTGCATTTAACGTCAAATAAATGAAATGAAAGTCAAATATTTATTAAACATAGCCTGTGAGGATATCCTGTATTGCTCTCTGACCAAGTTTTAATGAAGGCCGTTGTCACACATCCGCAATCCAGTTTGTATACTAAGCAGCAAGTGCATATTCCATCATACTGTTAATACCTGCTGCGGTTAGATCATTTGGGTGATTTACCTAGTGCCTGTACAGTTTAATATTTCAGCTGTTTTTGCTGAGTATAAAGAGAAAAGAAGGAAGATTAGGGTTAACTTTCCGCCGACGGCGGTGTCATTAGCACAAGCTCTATTTGGGGACAGATGCGGAAGGAAGTCGCTTGTGTCTTTTCCAAAGTGAACATCCTCGTATTTGTCGTGATTCAGAAAAATCTAAACTGGATGCCTGGGAGGGAATTTAAATCGCCGTCTTTGTCAATGCAAGTGCAGGCTGCTAATCACTTCGCAACATCGCTCAGTGGTATGAACGCAGAACGAACGGAATGCAGAGGGTGACAAGCGGTGAAGTCTCAGTCAATTCTTCTTGAAATTTGACATCTTCTGCCAAGCCTCCTAGCTGTTTAGCGAGTCTGAGCGCAAGTCAACTTAATTATTTAATGCACTTCTCTTTATTTTGACTGAGGTAAAGTTGTCAATTCACATTGAGGTTTACATTGAGGTAGCTGGTTTTATTGCTGATAGTTAAAACAAGACTGCCCAACAAAATAAGTGAATCACCCAGAAGACATCGCCGGATGTCATTGTAACTTCGTACACGTAAACGAACAGCGTTTCAATTCCCAGCAATAAGTACACACATAAAAAAATTTTGCATCATCCCGGTTCCCAGAACTCCTCAAGATAGACGTTATTGTATCACAGACACAGTCCCTTTGACTGTTCAGAGATGTCACTACACCCGAGCAAAGATGTTAACAACCATGCGTGAGCAATGCCTATTAGAGGGAGAGGGTCCAACAGCCGATCAGTTCCAGTCATTCCGCCAGGAAGGAAGTACACGGCTCGTGTTGTCTGTAGTTCAACCATGCCTAGACGGTCAACACCGCGGTTCGATCGCGTCCGCATTGTTACATTGTGTCAGGAAGGGCTGTCAACAAGGGAAGAGTCCAGGCGTCTCGGATTGAACTACAGCGATGTTTTTCGGACATGGAGGAGATACAGAGAGACAGGAACTGTCGATGACATGCCTCGCTCAAGCGCCCAAAGGCTACTACTACAGTGGATGACCGCTACCTTCGGATTTTGGCTCGGGGGAAGCCTGACAGCAACGTCATCATGTTCAATAATGCTTTTCGTGTCGCAACAAGACGTCTTGTAGCGACTCAAACTGTGCACAATAGGCTGCATGATGCGCAACTTCACTCCCGACTTCCATGGCGAGGTCCATGTTTGCAACCACGACACCATGCAGCGCGCTAGAGATGGTCCCAACAACATGCCGAATGGACAGCTCCGGATTGGCATCACGTTCTCATCACCGATGAGACAGACAATCGTCGGAGACAGACAATCGTCGGAGACATGTTTGTACGCAACCCTGTCAGGCCGAACGCCTTAGACACACTGTCCAGCAAGTGCAGCAAGGTGGAGCTTCCCTACTGTTTTGGGGTGGCATTATATTGGGCCGGCGTAAGCCGCTGTGTTCATGGAAGGCGCCGTAACGGCTGTAGGATACGCGAATGCCATCCCCCGACCGATAGTGCAACCATATCGGCAGCATATTGGCGAGGCACTCGTCTTCATGAACGACAATTCGCAACCCCATCTTGCACATCTTGTGAATGACTTCCTTCAGGATAACGACATTGCTCGACTAGAGTGGCCAGCATGTTCTGCAGGCATGAACCCTATCGAAAATGTCTGGGATAGATTGAAAAGGGCTGTTTATGGACGACGTGACCCACCAATCACTCTGAGGGATCTACGCCGGATCGCCGTTGAGGAGTGGGACAATCTGGACCAACAGTGCCTTGATGAACTTGTGGATAGTATGCCACGACACACACAGGCATGCGTCAATGTAAGAGGACTGCTACTGGTTATTAGAGGTACCGGTGTGTACAGCAATCTGGGCCACCAACTCTGCAGGTCTCGCTGTATGGTGCTTCAATGTGTGGTTTTCATTAGCAATAAAGAGGACGGAAAGGATGTTTATGTTGATCTCTATTCCAAGTTCCTGTACAGGTTCCGGAACCGAGGTGATGCAAAACTTTTATCGATGTGGGTAGAACAGCCACCAGATTGCATTCGTCTTGCTCGTATTTAGCGTTGTCAGGCTTGGTAGGATATGTAAGGAACGACAACAGTGTCAGTGTTGAGCTGTCACTGCGCATGACAAGGAGATGCCGCGTACCCATGTGAGACAACTTTATCAACACCACACAAAGTTGGAAAGGGCCTTATTGTGGGCCTCCATTTGGCCAAGTGGTCGTATCCTGCAATGTTCATATTCTCGGAGAATTCGGATGTGACAGTGGCAGGATCCTGGAATGCATGGGAACATAAGGGCAGGCATACTCGCCGTCAACGTTCCGGTCGACTACGTCTGACCACCACCACCCTTCAGGTCTGCGTCTGTCATCCGAGAACAAGTTACGGATTCCCTGCACCATTTTGTGTCATCCAACACCGTAGGTCGGACATTAGCGACAGATGGACTAGTAAATTACCACTACATAGCCGACCAGTGTGCCGTGATGTTCTGGGCGCTTCATTCTGGAACCGCGTGACCACTACGGTCGCAGGTTCGAATCCTGCCTCGGGCATGGATGTGTGATGTCCTTAGGTTAGTTAGGTTTAAGTAGTTCTAAGTTCTAGGGGACTGATGACCACAGATGTTAAGTCCCATAGTGCTCAGAGCCATTTGAACTATTTGAACCACTACATACGTAAGCTACCGTTAACACAACACCACAAACGTCTGTATTAGGAGTGGTACCGTGACCGGGAAACTTGGCCTGCAAATGACCAACGCTGTATTATGTTCATCAATGAATCGCGGTTCTGCATTACCACGAACGACCATCGTCGGCGATTACAGCAGCGACCTGTGAAGAGGTCTTATTCTACGAATGCTATAGAGAGGCACAGAGGTGTTACTCCTGGCGTCTCGGTGTGGTGAGCCATCGGGTATAACTTGAGATCCCATCTAGCCGTAACTGAGGGTACTGTGACGGCTGAACGGTATGTCATGGATATCCTGAATTCTCATGCGTTACGTCTCATGCTATAGTAACGCAACGCCATTTTTCAACAGAACAATACTCGAACTCACACGGCACGTGCCTCTATGAACATTCAGCGCGATTTTCGGATACTACTGTGGCCAATAATATCGCCAGATCTGTCCCCTATGGAGCATATGTGGGATCTGCTCAGACTCCAGGCCCGTTCCAGTGTTATTATGCAGGATATCACGAACCAGTTACAACGGTCGTGGGCCCAGGTTACAGTCTCCTTAACCTGTTTCATTTCCTGCTGGGTTTCTTTAAATTAACTCCGCCCACTGCATGCAAAGTTTTATTCGATAAGGTCACGGATGATTCCTTCCAGTTTCCTTGACCATCGTTGTTTTGCATTGGTGATGATATCGCACTCAAATGAAGACAAATAAATTACAATAAAATTAAAAAAAACAAAAATTACCTGGTCTATTTGCACAGGGTAACGTGAAGAGCACTAACAAGCTGGTGAGGCCGCTAAATGTGCCAGCTTGAGTCAAATAGGCAACACTAGTTGTTCGGGTGAACACAACAACCAAGGTATTGTTTTTAGGTGGTTTCCACAGGGTGAAGTGAATTTTGCACCAGTTCTCTGTTTCTGTGTCGAAAGTACGATACTCGGAGCGTTGAAACACACATAACAGATTTAACACTTTCAGGACCGACTCCTAATACCGTGTCTCTCCCTATCGGTTAAAGCTTTGAAATGGTGAGACAAGAGAAGGAAGGCTGATGAGTATTAACATTCAATCGTCAGAAAGAGAGCATAAGCTCAGTGTGGGGAATGAACTTTCCTTCTCTCTTTCTTTTTTTTGCTACTGCCTTTATCGCTCATTGTGCGCATGATCGGGTGGGTTAAGTACGGATTTGGCATGGTGAATTTTTTAGGGGTGGCCAGATGTCCTTCCTGCCCCCACCCCATACCCTCCGGGACGGCATTAGTGTACCCTAGCTGTTTGCATCTAGTGTAAATCGTGAAATAGTGTGAAGGTGTTTCAAATGTCTGCGAGTCGCGTAACTGAGGCGGGACGTGGGGACCAGCCCGGTATTCACCTAGGAGGATGTGGAAAACCGCCTAAAAACCACATCCAGGCTGGCCGGTACACCAGCCGTCGTCGTTAATCCGCCAGGCGGATTCGATCCGGGGCCGGCGCGCCCACCCGAGTCCAGGAAGCAGAGCGTTTGCGCTCTCGGCTACTCTGGCGGGGAGGTTGGGGAATGAACTATCCCAGCATTTAAGGAAACTACGGAAGCCAGGACATATATATCCTCTCCTGTGGCAAAATGGTCCACAACTGTCGCAACTGGTCTTCGTCACCCTGGATACTGATTCAAGGATGGAGTGCCATCTCAGCTGGTAACATCGGAGACAGATTTTTGGCCGCTACTGGTCGGGATAGTACTGTAACGTAACACAGTCAGTCGATAGAGACACGTGCCAGGGGTGGACGAGTATTGCCCTGTGGAAAAGAGACAGGGCGAAACTGTCGCCTGCGGGGTAACACATCGGGAAACAGGATGTCCATGACGTACCGTTGAGCAGTCAGACTTTCCTCAGTCACTACCAGTGACTCCATTCGTGGTCGATGGCTGCCATATCAAGATGCTAGCATTAACATCTCTGTGCCTCTCTAAAGCATTGAACGAATGTGATGTCACCCTAACTCGCTGCTGCACTCGCCTACAATAGTCATTCGGAGTAGTGCAGAAACACGATTCATCGCCGAACACAATGTGACGCCATTCATGCTCAGTCCAAGCTTCCCGGTCATGGCACCAGTCCAATTGCAGCCGTTTGTGTTGTGCCGTTATCAGCGGCCCCCGCATGAGGCGGTAATTCCCTAGTCCAATTGCTGCTAGTCTCCGATCAATGGTGCGGGATGACGCGGAGTTTTTCCGCTAGTCCATTATCTGTTCTCGGATGCCAGGCCCAGATGTGAAGCGGTTATGATGTGATGAGTGCATAATGAGGAGATCTTCCCTGATGGCGGTCAGGTGTGGTCTACCAGAGCCGTGACGACAAGTATGTCACGCTACCATGCAATCCAACATAGGGCCACTGTCACATCCAAATGCCCTGCAGACCTATATACAGCACGATTCGATCAGCTGGCCAAATAGTGACCCGCAATGAGGCGTCTTTCAAACTCTGTCAGGTGCTGATAAAGTAGTGTCACACGGGTCCAATGCACCTCTGGCTCTCGACAATGACCACCCAACATCTGACGCTGTTCACTTTCCTTTTACGAGGGTTGGAATTTTAATAGTGGTAACCACTTATTTGCACCTCGCATAAAATAGATATGCGTTTCAAAGTTTTACTGACCTTCAAAGTAGTCACTAGCAGTGTCTATAGCCCGTTGCCAACGATGTGGAAGTCGTGGGATACTCTTAGCAGTGCCAGTTGCGTTGACAGTTCGAGCGGAGCGGTCTATTTCCCGACGAATTTGTAGCAGTTCTGAAGCGAGTGCCCTGAAGTGTTTCCTTCAGTTTAGAAATCGAGCTGAACTCACGAGGGCTTAAGTCAGGGGAGTGCAGTAGGTGGTATAGCACTTAGCAGCCCCATCAGTCAAACAAACCAGTAACAGTCTTCACTGCACGTGCTTGAGCATTGTCCTGCAAAATGATGGTCAGGTCGTGCAGAAAGTGTCATCACTTCTGCCTCTATGCTGTTCATTTTTGGAACACAACCTACGACCAGCTTAGAGACAGAATTGATGACACATTCTGCTGGACCTGACCATCATTTCGCAGGACATTGCTCAAGCCCGTACAGTGCAAGCTGTTACTGATTGGTTTGACTGATGCAGCGGCTAAGTGCTATACCACCTACTGCACTCCCATGACTTAAGCCCTCGTGAGTTCATCTCGATTTCTAAGCAGAAGGAAACAAATCACGGCATTCTCTTCAGAACTGCTACAAATTCGTCGGGCAATAGACCGTGCCGCCCGAACTGTCTACACAACTGGCACTGCTAAGAGTATCCTACGCCTTTCACATTGCTGGCAACGGATTATACACAATGCTGGAGACTACTCTGAAGGTCAGTAAAACTTTGAAACACGTATCTATTTTGTACGAGCTGTAAATAAATAGTTTCCACTAATAAAGTTCCAACCCTAGTATATTCTACTCTGCCTGTGAATAACATAAAACATGAACAACGCTAACGCACTCTGATGGCCTTTTTACTTGCAACTCTAATTATTTACAGATCCGCGGATGATGCGTGTTGTATGAAGCTGAACTGTTTTATGACCATACCCTCTCTGTGCTTCACTTTTTTTGTCGGGCAATGCATTACGTTAACAGTTCATTCTTAAACATGTGAAATGAATATCAAAATGGAGCACGGGATTTGGACAGCGAGTAAGGAACAATGCTCGATACTTTCATAAGTTTTCATGGTTTGTTCGGCTGTTGCTATAAAAGAGACACTCAGTTTTTAAGACGTCTGGGAGGAATACGAGCCACAGACTTTCACGTAACACTACCTCCGATGGAAGTCGCCTCGGGAACGGTGAGCGTTTAATTTGCTTTAGGATTAGCGATGGATCAACAAAAAGAAAATGGAAAGGTGTAGAGACAGAGGGAGAGCGGTGGTCCATCTGCGCTGAGCCATCGATCGCTGCAAGGAAAGAGAGGAAGGCAGGGAGGAGGAGAGGAGAAGAACCGACAAGCAGAAGCGGAAACGTGGGCGGCTCGGCCGCCTCTGGGTACTTTACCGAACATTCTGGCAGCGGGGCAATAGACATTACGTGTGGATCTGAATGGAAGTTGCCGGCGTCAGCATACGAGATGAAGGCCGGTGGCGACTACTTTACGAGGTGCCGGCCGCCGGCCGCCGGCCGCCGCCGGATAACGAGCTGAGCCGAGGTGAGGGCGCGCAGTAAACACGGCTCCCTCTCTCCCCACTCCCCTCTCGTGCCGCTATCGCGCCGGCCACGCAGCCGCAGCGCTTACCAGTTTATTCTTCTGTCGCCCCTGGACGAGTCGTTAGCGCTACGGACTTCCCGCACCCGAGTTCGCCGCTTCGAGCCGGCGTCGGCCGGCTGGTTGTGTGGAGCTTTAAAATACGCTGTATTATATTCTGCGCAATTACCTCATCCGCGAAAACTGTGCAGCTCCAGCTCCAGCTTGCTTTAGGGAAAACTTAGTGGCCACCTGAATGACCAATTACAGGATGTCGTTTACGAACTGGGCGTTTTCGAGGCGATAAAGGAACGGGCAGTTTAAAAAATCACTGAATGGCTCCCGGCGTGCGTCATTTACGTTATTTTCCTGACGTTACCTAGAAGTTAGCAAGACGTTACAGCACCACAGTCTTTGAAAATAAGAGTGCAAGATGTCTTGAATTGTTCACCGGCGACCACTAAAATCTAAATGATAAGCCTGCTATTTTCGAACTGGACACAAAATCGTCTGCAATAATTTTGACAGCTAGATGCAATAGACTGAAGAGACGAAAATATATGTGTAGAGAATGCGACACTATTTATGCTCTTAGAGACCTGTCATTAGTTTGTAACAGCTCCTGCTCGGTACTCATTCTAAATAAATCTTCTAAACTTTAGTGTACGAGGTAAACCCATATTTCATTAACAGATTTTAAGAGCACTGATTGACAGTTCCGTTGCTTTCTGGTAGAATATTTTAACGTTATGAATGAAAACACACACACAACTCTGATGTAATATTCTGCAATATTTATTATTTATTTCACTAACCGGTTTTCGACTATTTCTCCATCATCAGGTATAAATATAAATACGTGATGCAGTGAAATTTCGTTGGCTCAAAGGTATTAAAGTAGGACGCCAAGCATGACGAAAGTGGCGGCTGCTCACACGATCATCAACAAACGACGCTCGCAAGAGATTTTTCACGCGTCTAGCAATATGGGGTGGAGCGCCATCATGCATTAACATCGTACGTTCCAGCAGGTGTTTATCAGCCAGGCTGGGGATGATGCGATTCTGTAACATATCGGCGTACCTCTCACCCGTCAAGATAGCAGTTACAAAACCAGAATCACGCATTTCCTCGAAGAAAAAAGGCCCGATAACGGTAGATGTGGTAAATCCAATCCATACCGTGACTTTTTCGTCGTGCAATGGAGTTTTCCCGACAGTTTTAGGATTTTCGGTAGCCCAAATTCTGCAGTTGTGGGCGTTGACAGACCCTCGGAGCGTGAAATGAGCTTCGTCGGTCCACAACACGTTACTCAACCAATCGTCATCTTCCGCCATCTTTTGAAACGCCCACAACGCAAATGCCCTCCGCTTCACTAAACCGCCAGGTAACAGTTCATGATGCCGTTGGATTTTGTACGGATAGCGTCGGGTACGCCTATGTGCCAACCAAACAGTAGTGTATGGAATGCCGGTGCGACGTGCGACTGCACGAGCGCTGATTTCCCTGTGCATAGACGAACCCGCTACAGTCTTCTTTCTTCCTGAACTGTCTCAGCAGCATTATGCCTTGTGCTCGGTCGGCCACTACGGGGTCTATCGTCTAAACAACTCGTCTCTTCGAACTTCGAAATCATTCTCGTCACAGCTGCATTTGTCAACGGACCTTTACCCGTTCCAATCCCCTTCCTATAGGATCGTAACGCTGAACTAGCACACTCCCCATTCTGATAATACAGCTTCACTAAAAGCGCCTTTTCAGGTAACGTTAACATGCTGCGACTGATGGCACATCTGATTCTCTCTCTCATTACAGCTCCCTTTACACACGATTGTCATGCGCAGTCACTGAAGTTTTGCTGTCCAGCGCCATCTGTCCGACATTTTGTGAACTTTTTTTGTTGTTGTAATAAAACCCCATGTCATTCCAAGCATGTGTGTTAATTTTTTCCTCCCTGTCTACATTATTCCGTGGTTTATTAAGTTTTCAAATTTATACTGACTTTTCGATCACCCGGTGCATTCGTCGAAAAAGAACAGATGGGACTCTAAAAAACTAGACTACTCGAATATAAAAATTAACTGGTATTATGACACTTACCTAAGGGCTACTTCTCCTGGCTGTACATCGGCGATATGAGTTTACGAAAAACGTAGACTCTGGAACGTTGCATTACAGCAAATGCAACTATCTCACCGGAGGTGACTTTCCACTGTAGTGCTGCAGAGGACTCCTCGTGTGGCCTCTTTGAGCTAAACCAATAGCTATAGACTCTTTGCCATCCACCGCGAGTGTGAGGGCTTTAAGGTGTGTCACAGGTCTTGCGCTGCTGGATCACAAGTAGATTTCACCCGCAGGCCTCGTACATTGGTGTCCAAAATTAAAGCAACAAACCTCTATTTCCCCTTCCTGTGTCTAATCCACGATATAATCATACAAACTGTCAACAGATGTCCGTAAGATCATGTTCTGCACGGAAGATAGCATTCCGGTAAATGGACAACCACGCCAGCGACGACGTCAGGGCACCCACCAAACGGTGTAATATTTGACTGATAGTCCCACATCCACAATCGCCGTGTACGCAGTCACAGACGGTGTACTGTGGCACAGAGGAGACACCTGCCAGACTATCTGCAGTGGAGAGTCGTAGGAGAAACGTATTCAAGGTAGTCGTAAACTAAAGTGGCCAGATGGCTTAAAGTGGATCGTTCTGTCATTGATGTAGCGACAATTTATAGAGACCGAACCTGTATCTCAAACAGCAGGAAAGGGCCGACCATGTGTGACATTAGAAAGAGAAGATCGTAATTTGGCTGTAAGGGTACAACGGTACCGCTTTAGTACTGCAAGGTAACTGCCACCTGACCTCGCAGCGTCTACAGGACATGTTGTATCGAGGCAAACGGCGTCCAAAGGCCTTCGGCAGAGTGGCCGTTATTGTCGGAGACTTGCTGTATGATTACCTCTGAAGCGTTTTCACGGAAGGGATCGTCAAGAATGGAGAACCACATGCCACTTGGGCGGTCGAACAATGGGTCAATGTTCTTCTCACAGATGAGTTTCGATTTGGTCTGGAGAGTGATTCTCGGCGGACTCGCCTCTGGAGGGAACGTGGTGGAACTCGATTTCGGGACCCAAACATCGTGGAAAGAGACCGATATCGAGGAGGATCACTAGTGATGTTGGCAGGGATTATGCTGACCACTCGAACAGCTCTTCATGAAATTGTACGGGTGAATCGACAAGGTTTAAGAGCTGTCAGGTATCGTGACGAGATCTTGGGACCTCATGTGCGGTTGTTGCGAGACGTTGAGAGCCCAGACTTCGCATTCATGGACAATAATGCTCGACCTCATAGAGCACGGGTGGTTGATGTTTTCTTGGGAACGAAAGATATAGCACGCATGGCGTGGCCTGCTCGCTACTCCGATTTGAATCCCATAGATTATGTCTGGGATGCACTAAGGAGACGGGTTGCATCACTTCAGCATCCAACAACCGTTCCCCAAGACTTGCGAGCAGCTCCGCAGGAAGAATGGGCCTTATTGCCTCAACATGAGATTGATGACCGCTTCATGTTGCTGCCAGAGGTGAACAAATCCCATACGGAGCACATTAATCAGTTGCTGGACTGTGTGTGTAAATGTGTGAAGTTGGTAAAAGCGAAGAGCACATTTTTGTCTACCGTTATGCAATTTGCAGTTATTTAGATTCTGTATTCTTTATATTGTTTCTCCTTTACTATCACATGTTTATACTGTTTTGTGGCAACATAAACGCAGCTTTGCAAAATTTCCGTTTGTTGCTTCAATTCCGGATACCAGTGTAGGTCCATCACTTCAGAGCTCAGCAGCTGAAAAAGGGATCTTTCTCATCTGTAACAGAATGAAAGTAGACTTCTTCTTTCAGGTTGGAGTGAGGCATTGACTTCAACTAGGTAACAATAAAGCATAAGACTTTTCCCCGTCGCTTGTATCAGAGCTGTGCAAGACATGTTGGACATGTAAAAGCAGTAAGATCACAAAATACATTGCTCCGCAGAACATAAGGATGAGATGGATAAAGTAACATAATATACGAGGGTAATCACAAAAGTAAATTCTCCTGTTTTTTGTAAGTACATAGACCTGTTTATTTCTACAATGGTTTACATCAGTTTACAGCTTGAACATTTGGCTATTTTTCAACATAATCAACATTTCTGTCGATGCATTTTTGTAGACGCTGTGGCAGTTTTTGTAATCCCATGTCATACCAACTCGCCGCCATGCTGTTCAGAAAGTTATGAACCTCTTCTTTCACCTCGTCGTCAGATCTGAATCGCTTTCCGGCCAAATGTTCTTTTAACCTGGGGAACAGGTGATAGTCACTGGGCACCAAGTCAGGACTATAGGGTGGATGGGTGATTACGTTCCACTGAAACTGTTGCAGGAGAGCAACGGTTTGCCGAGCGATGTATGGGCGAGCGTTGTCATGGAGAATGTCTACGCTCTTACTCAACATTTCTCTTCTCCGGTTCAGAATTGCCCGTTTGAGTTTTTTTACAGTCACACAGTACCTGTCAGCGTTAATTGTGGTCCCAGTGGCATAAAGTTGACCAACAATGCCCCTTTCCTATCCCCAAAAACAGAGTTCATGACTTTACCGGCAGAATGTGTTTGTTTGAATTTCCGCGGTTTTGGCGAAGAAGGATGCCGCCACTGGCGTGATTGTTGCTTCGGCTCAGGTGTGAAGTTGTATGGCCAGGTTTCCTAATCCGTGACAATCGAGTCCAGATAGTTGTCCTGTTCGGCTGCAAGGCGACGAAGAAATGCGCGGGAAGCATCAACTCTCTTAATGTCAGTATGCGTGGCACCCACCTTGCGCACACCTTCCGGTAGTTCAATGTTTCCGTTAAGATTATGTGAGCGGTGCTTCGGCAAACCCCAGGAGACCTTACTCTTGGGATTACCCTCGTATTAACTGCTCAGTGTAAATGATTGAAAGTGCGGGAGCATGTTTCCGGAGTTCTCCCACTCTTGTACAGAAGGTTGGACGGCACGTGGCATGCGGTCAGCATGGTTATAGCGCCAAATAGGGCACGCACCGGAACACGAGGCAGTTGAAGGAACGAGTGTGTGTGTGTGTGTGTGTGTGGGAGCATTGTTCCACGTGTATACAGAGCGTTCCGAACCACAAGCACTGCTACCCGAAGAACTCCTGCACCTGCACTAGTCGATGCGGTCAGGCATTGTCATCCATAAAAACTATGTCAGGGGCGAATGCACCGCTGCAAAGACGAACATGGGAAAGGATACAGAGTCACAGTAAGTTCTTGGAACGAGGGATATTCGATGAAACGACTGGCCTGTCAATTCCCCCGACTTAAATCCCATTGACTATGTGAGGACGCGTGGGGGAGACTTCCTGCAGCACGCCCACATGTGCCAACGACTATCCAGCAGTTGTCAACCATGTTGGTGGAGGAATGGAACGCCCTACCACAAGAACTTCTTACCATCCATGTGGTCCGTAATGGCGCACGTTGCAGGGAGCACGCATTGCCGTCCATGGCGATCACACACTCTGTTAAGAACCATATCCCACCGTGTGGAATGTCAACGAGACCACCTTAAATCGTGGGAATTGTATTTGAGTAAAAGTGTGATTACCGTTCGTCTCATTGCGTATTTCTTTCAGTTATCGTATATTCTATACTTGAGTAGTATTTTTTATGTATGGTCCAAGTTTAATCGAACAATGTTACTTGACAGTAACTCATCATGCAAAAGGTAGTTTCGACTTTAAATTTTGCACACTAGTGTATGTGGAAGTGCTTTTAATACTTAAATTTCCAGCCTGCCAAGCCTTATCTGGGGAATCTAATCATCGTTTCAGCAAGATTAGGACGTGATCGATTTCCCTACTAATTGTGGCTTCTGTTACCTAGTCATTACATCTAGTTATTTTTTTTTTTGTTCATCTTCCTTAGCTTGTGTTGACAGCATCTACTGAGGTAATTGTAAAATCTCTTAGCTGTATTTGTGATTGATGTTACCTATCCATGCTAAATTCAGGTCATGATAGTCTCCCCACAGTCTTCTAGGTAACTGGATGCAGGTTTGTGTCCATGTACTGCAAGTTTCCCAAGTCTCTTAAATGCTGATGACTTAAGCCTGTGATCCTTCTCTTTGAATGTTGTGGCATTGGAGCTCTGCTAACAGATTTCTGCAGAATTTACTGTCACATACAGATACTCCTCCAGTCATGAAAATTTCTGGCACACGATATGGATGGCTATGAGCAGTGTGATTGTGATTAGGTGATCAATCTCGTAGCATTGATGGGGGAATGGTGGGAGTCTGTTTCGTCAGTCAATGACCGCAATCTTAAAGTAACTGTTACTAGCTGCAATTTGCATGAAAATGCTGTGAGACGATGCGCCCATCTGGACAAAATTTTTGATAACTTAACTTATGTTTTGCCCACAGTTTTACTTTTCATCACTCTAATGCGTTTCGGCTTTCCGTCATTCTGAAGGCTGTGTTATGTCAGTCATTTAAAAACGTTAGATACATTGTATCACATCAACATTCTCGATCACGAGCCAAGTGCAAAGTAACTGTTGTTAGTTGCCCCAAAAGCAATACTATTCATAATCATGAAACAAGAGCCGGACAAAGTGCAAGTATAGGAATAAATAATAAACAGAAATTTTAGCACGGTATTTTTGTAAGATTAAAATTGTACATAACAGTTCTAAACGATATTAGGGGTAAAAAAGAAGTAGTGTTATAATGTGCTATGAAGCAAGAGGTAATAAATCACATCAAGTTGTTCACAAAATTACCCACAATACAAATTTCACTTTGGATTAAGAGTCTATTCGATGGAGCAGGAGTAAACTCTGAAACTCGATGTAGGCATAATACAATAAAAGAGAATAGTCACAGTGATTATTTCTCCTTTCAAAATTAATAACATCGTCAAATTATGTATCACGCCAGTAGTAGTTTGGTATAATTAAAAGAGAGGTTGTGCTCCTAATGGAACCGCCTGGAAGATTCTGTTCAAATATTAATGTACAATGGACATGTGAAAAATGCAAGAAGAACAGGCCAAGATATATCTAGTTGAGAAGGATAAATAAATATAAAATACAGCTGCAGTGAAGCACAGATATTCTGAAAAGATGTCGGTATGAATAGGTTACTTAAAAAATTAAGTAAGAGAGCAACTGGCGTGAAAACGTTCCTATAACGCTTGCAGTTCTTAAACAGCGCATTTCTTTCTAGTGCAACAGATCAATAATTTGGTGTATAAGATATTACCATCGGTATAATAAAAACAGTACGTCTTAACTTGCACTTAATTCTTCTTCCTTACATTGAATCTTATGTCAGATACTTTTGGTTACGTTTAAAGGTATAATATATAGTGTATCGTAAATTTCTAAACTTTAGCCATTGTTGATGACGTTTGAAAGTTGAGAGTTCCGTAAAACCTCATCGTAGTTTGGTCAATAAGTTGCGCAGGTGACCTGCAGTTACGTAAGAAGAAAAAATTAATTAATTTAATAATTCGTCACTGGTGAAGAACGTCATTTCCCTTAGTGAGAATACATCAGGTTTGAGATATTCCAGAATGTCTTGAGTAAGAAGTGCGCTGCCCTCCCGAAGTCGATGAATTTGTGGGTTTGAAGCAATTTCTACAGCACTGTTAACGTGTAAAAATTTTAATTTAGAAAGTCTCCCGTCCTTTATTAGAGCAGAAAAATGCTCTCAAAAGCACATATTCAAACGGAAACTTTAACTTATTTTCGGTTCATTTGTTTTTTGGAGACGAAGACATACACTGGGAAAACGGGTCATGATGGGATAGTGTCACACCTGGACCAGTTACTCTATTATCTGTGAGGGTATGTAGTCAGTAGCGAGTGATGTCTTCAGTTTCTAATACATTTTCATGAATTGTTTTACTTAAACTCAAAATAATGTACTTCTAGGTGAAAAACGAACATATAAGAAGCAGTCAAACTAAAACGAGACCGATGGGAAAAAGTAAGTAAATTGTTTATAATTTCAAAAGTAATTGCAGTCACTTTTAATACATTTATCCCGCTGTAAGACACGACGGTCAGTGCTTCATGAAGAAATGTTTTCGGTTACCTAAGGTACTATGATCGTATCCAGGCGTGCACCTCGGACCAAATCGACGGCCATGAATGTCTTTCTTCAGCGCGGCAAAAATATGGAAATCGCATGGCGAGATATCGGGACTGCATGGAGAATGTGTAAGAGTTTTCAGCCGAAACAGAAGGCTCACATGTTGACCAGGTTGTTTCGAGTACGCTGCGGAAGTTTCTCTGGGAATCCCTTGTACATCCTCCATACACACCCGATCTCTGCCCGCGCGATTTCCATATTTTTGGAGCGCTGATGAAAGATATACGTGGCCGTCAATTTGCTTCGGAAGAATAGGTGTACGCCTGGAAACGATCATGGTTCCGTAGGCAGTCGCGAATATCGTTCCACGAAGGTACTAACTATATTGTCTCGTAGTGGGATAAATGTATTAATTACTTCTGCAAATTTAATCGGTTTACTTACTTTATTCCATCTGTCCCGTTTTTATTTGTCTGTCCATTATATTTCTTAAAGATGTAAAATATAATATCAACACATAGACAAAAGACCTTTTCTACTTCATATAATCATACGATTTGCCTGACGCCAACAACTATACGTAATAGGTATCTGTCACTACCCTCCTACGGAAACCGAACGCTGTGACACAATTATAAATTCACTGGACTCACATTATGGAGAAGCGAGAAGTAACTTCATCGAGGGGTGTCCATCGACTAAATCTTCTGGTACAGCGCTCCTTCTCCGTCGTTTCTGCTATAATTCATTAGAGATGCGTTACGTCCTACCATATAGTCATTTTTCAGTACATAATTCGCTCCTGAATCTCTTTCATAAAGGTCTTCGAAGTGGAAACGATGACACAGAATTTTCAGAGCTGCACCAATTCAGTGATACGACCTTCTACAAACTTTTCCCAATAACCAAAACTAACACTACACAACTACTGAATATGCCGCTGTGCGCGAAAGGAAATGAACCAGGCGATCGGAGGGAAAGTATAAGCTCATTTTGCATTATTATTTTTCGTGAGAGAAATGAACGTCCTATCCATTACGAAATCCTTACAGACGGAGCCGAGCCTCTGATTGGGGAAGGAAAAGGAAAGGAAACCGACAATGTCCTTTATGAAATCATACCGGTATTTGTCTTAAGTGACTCAAGGAAACCACAGAAAATGTGAAGCTGAATGGCCGGACGAGAATATTGTACTAAAAGTGCGGAAAACTTTAGATGGCTATGGATTTCTACGAAAGAGAGATTTCCTAATACGGCCTTTGACTAGTGGAATCATCTATTGCTACAGTCTGTGAAAGCAAGAAAAAAGAAACGTATTTCTGTCAAACAGCAGTGAAAAACCATGAAAAATGCCCGAGTCAGTTGTATACAGAGGAAACGGTCAGCTGCGACATCCAAAGGAATCATGGGCAAAGAGCTAATGGAATTTACATGCCTTTGCCTTCCTCCCTCCCTTGTTGTGGCATGTAGGCACGTAGGTGGCTGTGACTTGTAAATGAAAAGAAGTCCAGGAATATTTAGGAAGGGCCCTTATTTTCGAAATATTTTGTAGTAGTAATCTATGGATGTAATATACAAACTGTAGCCGACGGTTCCTTACTAACAAGAGTTGTGCGGGAGGCATGTCTTCAGTTTACGTACGGATATCTCTCCGAACCTTAGTTCGATAACAAAGTGTTTGAATCTAACCACTCAGTTCGAAACTAGATAGATGATGTACACAACTGAAACACATTCGACTGCATCCACCTGAAGATTAGGATGCAAACTCTCGAAAGGTGTCTCAGATGTTAACAACAAATATGGATGTTAAAGACAACCTTTTTGTATCATAGTCATAACTTTGGAAACACGTAATGCTGTGAAAAGGAACTATGACAACAAAAAACAAACTTCATCGTGTATCGTGAAAATCTACTGTATAAAACATTGTCTATGTTCAGCCTGTGCCATGCTGAGTTAAGACTCGAGATTTCAAAGATGATCAGATGTGTGTTATCTCGTATCAAAGTCTCTGGCGTGCTAGAGTGACGTCACGTAACGAGGCTACGGAAGCGGGGAGGGTTTGTCTTTGTAGAAGCAAATTCGAAAAATGGACAGTGAAGACAGCTCAGTTCCACCGCCGAGCGGGATTAGCCGAGCGGTCTACGGCGCTGCAGTCATTGACTGTGCGGCTGGTCCCGGTTGAGGTTCGAGTCCTCCCTCGGGCATGGGTGTGTGTGTTTGTCCTTAGGATAATTTAGGTTAAGTAGTGTTTAAGCTTAGGACTGATGACCTCAGCAGTTAAGTCCCATAAGATTTCACACACATTCAGTTCCACCTATCAATCCCTCCCCCCCCCCCCCCCCCCCCCCCCGCCACACACACACACACACACACACACACACACACACACACACACACACACACACACACACACACACGCTCCTCCATCACCACCCCGGGACAAAATTAAGTGATAGAAGAAGAACTGAGATCGCCCCCATTACTTTGAACACAGGTTTTTAATGGTGGTTCTTCGCGAAAGATGCATTTCAAGCAGCCAAAAGCTCGAATTGTAACTCAAACATGACACAGCTTAAGCAGGGAGAAAATTTTTTTCGTATACGACACATAGAACGTCTCTGGAGTCATAACAGATCACTATTTCATTTTATATCAGACACAATACCACATATTCACTGTGCTTATAGCGGATATATCCCATCAATACACGAAAAGGGAAGAGCAAGTCTCTACCCGGTGGGCTGGCATGATCATCGAATCTGACTCGTTTCGCAACGTTTCTCAGCGGCTGAATCAAATAATTTATGTACATGAAAGTAAAGCTCCGCGTTTGGCCCTAGACGGGCCGATCGGGACAAACCGACCGTTTATGTCGTCCTCTGCCAATTGCGTCAACGGATGCGGTATGGAGGGAATGTGGTCAGCACTCCGCTCTCCCGGTCGTCGTCTGGTTTCTTGGTCTTGGAACCGCTGATAAACTCTCAAATAGCTCCTCGGTTGGCCTAACGAGGCAGAGCGCACCCCATACCAGTCCTCCCACCAAGGAAACCTCCCTGGCAGTGCTGGGAATCCAACCACTCCGCACGGCAGTCAGCCACGCTGGAGTAATTTATATACGAAACTCCATTTGAAACAGTGAATCACTTGCTTGTTAGGGTAAATCTATTTACTAATGCTTAGAAATAGGTGAGGTAGCACTTTTGATGATGAGACATGGATACTATAAGAAATTTGATGGCTCATTGGTTCAAATGGCTCTAAGCACTTTGGGACTTAACATTTGAGGTCCCCTAGACTTAGAACTACTTATACCTACCTAACCTAAAGACATCACACACATCCATGCCCGAGGAAGGATTCGAACCTGCGACCGTAGCAGCAGCGCGGTTCCGGACTGAAGCGCCTACAACCGCTCGGCCACAGCGGCCGGCTAAATTTGATGGCATTTTATTCGTTATAATCTAGCAGTAGATGGTCCAGTTATCCGGTAACACAAATATTTTCGTAAGAGAAGAAAAATGAAGTAGAATTGCTCTGGACCGCTCCTCCCATCAGCTGATATGCCATCGTCTGCCTTTTTTTGACCATACTAGCTGCACACGCCCTATGGAGGGTGTTCTAGGGGGATTGGTCAATATTCAGAGATATGACAGTAACCATTATTCGAGCAAGAGGATTTCTTCATCTTCGACAATGTGAAACAAATCTCTTCTACTGCAAGCTCTTTGCTTTCCACATTTTAAGCGGTGGTGGTGTGGACCAAAACGAGAAAATGATGTCTAGTGAACAAGAGCTATGAACACTTGTTCATCGTCGTTACTGTGAAACACATTTCTTCCACTGAACCAGTGCTCATAGCTCTTCAGGCTCACATTTTAGAGTCCATGTTTACCACAAGATGTTTTCTTTTTTTTGGTCCATACTACCTCTCCTCAAAACATAGAAAGCAAACAGCTTGTAGTAGAAGAGGTTTTTCTCATAGTATCGAAGATGAAGCAGTGCTCGTAGCTGTTAGACTATACATTTAAGAGAACATGTATACTACTGTTTTTGCATAGAATGATCGTTCCTGACATATCACTGGATATTGGTCATCCCTCCTTGGGCACCCTGTTTTGTGGGGCAAACGTAGCAACTAACTGCTTCTATTGAAAGAAACCTTCCTTTTCTTGTTTAAATTATTGTATCCCGTCTACGATAGCCATTGTCGCTGCATGATGCGTTAGTTGTATACGATGCTTTATGTATGGTGATATATGTAATTTTTATTTGTCATGTGTACCCATAGTACCGTTGCTAGTGGTGAAAGTTATTTTTACAACTATGACCTTTACGTTCAGAAGTGCAATGGCTGTGAACACTCTTCAAATAGAACACGCAAACACACTAGTATAGCACGAAGTGCCGTCGCTGAGTTTTGACAAATGTAGTATCTACAAACGCACAAATATCTGAAAATGAACTAAGGTCGAAATTGTACAATTGCACAACAGACAAATTAAAAATGACGGATTTAAACAATTTGTCCCAATTGTGGAACGCATTTCAATGACAATCATCAGCTCGTGGTTTCTGTAAGTTGACCTTGTTTTTTTTGGGAGGTTACGAGACATGTTGCATCTTTTCGATACGCAGGACGATACTTAGAGTAAATTATTTCGTGTCACCTAAAATATTAATAATGCACGTATAGTACACTGTTTTTAGACAAGGTTATGGCTCGTTTATTCCCGCATTCTGCTACACCTCCGCTTGTAACTTGCTGCGTGTCTAATGACGCAACGGAGAGAGCTGTCTTTAAGCGTATTGGTAACTACGCATTGAAATAAGTAACAAGCAGAGTACTCCTATTTATTATTATTTTTTTTTTGAAACATGATGATACGATGCTGGGCTCCTGGATGCAACCTGCATTTGACACATTCATCCATTTCGATAGACGATTGTAAATTTCCTTTACATTCCTTTCCCAGTTTTTGTTTTGTTTCAAGTTTTGTGTATACCTTCACTTGTTCCAGTTATATGCCCATAGTTCTACAGGAAAAATACGTAACATTTCATTTCAGCTGAGGTCCCACTGTCAGATTGGGTTCTGTACGAGTAAACGTCCAGAAGCTGAAGACCAATCGATACTACGAGTTTGTTTGTATATGAAACGAGTAGTTGTGGAACCACACAAGCGAAAGAGGAAAAAATATCGTGGAGCTGCCACCATTGAAAGACGGACAATACAAGTGCGCTGCAGGTTCAGTGCACCACTGGCTGATAGTTAGCGTCGTGCCGGGTAAAGGTCAGACAGTGGTGAGACGGAAACCCACGCGAAACCAAAATGAAAGATATTACAAGCGAATAAAAACAACACGCAGAAAGAATAGAACCATCAAACGAAGACCAAACTGAAACAGAATACTGCGACAGGAAACACACCAAAGAAGGCAGAGAGAAAAGGCAACACCAACAAATATCGAGGACAACGACAACGAGACGACGTCTGAAACAACGATTAAGCCGTCACAGGAAGAATCCACAGATGAAGACAACAGAAGACCAACACTAATATTGCACTCTCATTAACAGCAAATAACTGCGAAAGGGATCGAAGAACAAATATCTGTAATACCGACAAAATACAGAATTATCCAGCTAGGAACTAAACCACACAATAAACTTAAAGAGTTACCGCCTACCAAGAGCTCACACTGGAAAATAAACAGGAAAACCAACAAATAGGCCAATTATGATGAACAGTGCCACAAGTCACGTATCAGTACATAGCACAGTACATGAAGATGAACCAATAACCACAAAGAAGTAATCAGAAGTCTACGGGAAACGATCACCAGAGATGATTCAGTTAGATATCACTTTGAATGATACGAAAATCAAATAAAGGAGTGTAATTATTTTGATCTAAACAAAATTTCTTAACACCACGATCAGTCACCACTAAGATACGTCACTACTAAAAGTGGCAATATCACTGAGATCACGTAGGAGGAAATACGCACAGTTTGACGTGCAAAAAATGACCAAATTGTGCTGATTTTTGTTTTCAAAAACAAGACGTAACGTAAGACGTTACCAGTATAAGTTATGATACTTTAACCAAACAATGAGAAAGAACACATTCATCTTCAGTCATGGATTAGATCTTAGAACTGTTTTGTCCAACGTAGTTTCGGTCTTCCCACTTTACGTCCCCCTGAAGTATGTAGGTCGGATTTACAAAGAGTGCTCTACAGTATTGGCCCCTTATTTAGCTTATATTTATCGTGAATCTCTCGCTCAGTATAGTGGAGAAAAACGCAGGTGAGTCCTACATATAAGAAGGCCAAAGGACGGACACGCAAAATCACTGACCATTGTCCTTAACATCGGTTTGCTGCAGAATTCTTCAACTGTATATATGATTTCGGTTATAATAAATTTCCTTGAGACCTAAAACCTTCTGTCCATGAATCAGCACCGTTTTCTAAAGCATGCCTAGTGCGAATCTCAGCTTGCCCTTTTCTCATGCGATTACTGCGAACTATAGATGAATGTCAACAGGAAGATTCCATATTTTTAGATTTACGAAAAGAATTTTACTCGATGCCTCACTGCAGACTGTTAACGAAGGTAGGAGCTTTTGGAACAGGTCCCCAGATATGTGAATCGCTCGAAGAATTCTTGAGTATTAGAACCCAGTGCGTTGTCGACGGCGAGTGTTCATCAGAGAAAGGATATCGTCCGGAGTGCCCCGGGAAGTGTGAGAGGTTCGCTATTATTTTCTATTTAGATGAATGATATGGCGAACAGGGTAGGCAGGAATCTGTCGTTGTTCACTGATGATGCCGTGGTGTGCGCGAAGGTGCCGAAGTTGTGTGAGTGTAATAGGATACAAGATGACTTAGATAAAATTTCTAGTTATGTGATGAATGACAGGTAGCTCTAAATGTAGAAAAATGTAAACTAATGTGGATGAGTAGGAAAAACAAACCCGAAATGTTCGGACATAGATAGCATTAGCAGTGTCCTGCTTATCACAGTTACGATTTTTAAATATCTGGATTGACGTTGCAAAGCGATATGGCATTTGACGTGAGGACTATGGTAGGGAAGACGATGATCGACTTAGATTTATTGGGAGAATTTTTGGCAAATGTGGTTCATTTGTAAAGGAAACCACATATAGGATGCTACTGCGACCGATTGTTGAGTACAGCTCATGTGTTTGGGACCCGCATCAGGTCGGATTAAAGGAGCACATCAAATAAGTTCAGAGGTGGATTGCTATATTTGTTACCGGTAAGCTGGAACAACACGCAAGTATTAAGGAGGTGCTTCGCGAACTCAAATTGAAATCCCACGAGAGAAGGTGAAACGTCCCCTTAGAATAATTATACATGACTGTACTCAAACTGACACACAATATATTTTAGCGCAACGCAATCTGACTTTCAATAATCCCTACAAAAGAACGGCCTTGACTAACATTAACCTATACTTTTCACAAATCACTGACCTCACAAAAATCTTCGTTACTCGAACTACTGCAGTACAGCGAGCGCCACTACTGCCAGCTAAATAAAAGATTCAAACTTCTGAAGGCACTAACTACTGATAGGCATAGTTAGCAAATGAAAGATTTTGATAGAGAACAAACACTGTATTTACCTTAATAGTGTTCAAAAGTCATAATATATATAGCAGTTCATGATATCCAGTCTTACAAATGTACTGTCTCTGATGGACCCACGTCCAGATCATCCGCTCTCAAAACTCCGCCATTTCTCTCCCCACATCCACCACTGCTGGCGGCTCACCTCCAACTGCGCAACGCTACGCGCTGTTAACAGCCAACTGCCCAACACTACAATGGCGAATTCCAACAATGCCACCCAGCCACAGACTGCACACAGCACAACTAGTGATTTCCATACAGAGCGCTACTTGGCGTCACCAATAACAAACCTAAACACCCTACTTACAAAGGCTATGTTCCTTTCGAGGAATACCACTGAGAAAAGTTAGAGAACCGGCGTGTGAAACTGACTGCAGAACGATCTGCTAACATACCAGTCGCGTAAGGACCACGAAGATAAGATACGAGAAATTAGGGTTCATACGGAGGCATACATATAGTCGTTTTTTTCCTCGCTCTGTTTGCTACTGTAACGGGAAAGCTTATGACTATTAATGGTTTAAGGTATCCTTCACCATGCACCGTATGTTGGCCTTCGTGTATGTATGTTGATGTAGGTATGTAGATGTAGATACTGTTATGGAATTCTCTGCAGATATTGTTTTTCTGTCTGTCAGCTCTTGTTTCACCTGTTCCTAGGAATCTTATTTCAGGGGTTCCTATACATTTGCTTATTTTCGTGACTGACCTTATCTCATTAATATATATATCAATATCAGCAGAGCTGTTGTTATGTGGGATTCAAATGGTTCAAATGGCTCTGAGCACTATGGGACTTGACATCTATGGTCATCAGTCCCCTAGAACTTAAAACTACTTAAACCTAACTAACCTAAGGACATCACTCAACACCCAGTCATCATCATGTGGGATTCCTCAGGGCTTGTCCTACTTTTTTAAAAAGTTATATTAATAGTACAACATACTGCTAATATCCACCTGCAGTTTTCTCAAAGTATTTGCTTTCAAAATAGAACATGTAACAACCGAAGTAGGTAAAATGGGAGATTTGTTCAGAATGGCTCTGAGCACGATGGGACTTAACATCTGAGGTCATCAGTCCCCTACAACTTAGAACTACTTAAACCTAAGTAACCTAAGGTCATCATACACATCCATGCCCGATGCAGGATTCGAACCTGCGACCGTAGCGGTCACGCGGTTCCTGACTGAAGTTCCTAGAACCGCCCGGCCACAACGGTCGGCGAGAGTTTAGTACCAAGACTTAATTTTACAGTGTGACTTTTGACCGAAGTGTCCTATTGCATGAAATCTCACGATTTTCTTTGATCAGTAGAAACATTGCAGTCATATTCATTTCTTATAACAATAACTGAAGCTCACGCACGGTATCATCTAGCAGGACTATGTTTTCGGCAAATAGAAATTATGTGAGCCGCTATATTGAGTTTGATGAACCAGCACACATTCCATCACCTTAATATCAACTGCCAGACAGCTTGGACACAGCTGTTCTCAAAACTCCGGAATCAGTGTTCACTCAATCAGGAAATACAATCTATACTCAGCCCATTTGCTGGGATTGGAAAAAATTACAAAAGCAGTTTACCTACCTCCCACACCAAACAACGCAACAAGAAATTTTGACGCAGTCATCTGCAGAAGAATTAAACGATTTCTTCTCAACAGCTGTAAACTGCCACGCAGCGACAAATTACCAGCCCCAAGATATCAATGTCTCGAGAGACAAGTTTTTCCTAAAACATGTCACTACAGGCACAGTACACAAGGCAATTATGAGAATCTCTTCCGAGGCAGTAGGAAATGAAGGAATGAGCACTGGCATGATTAAGAACGTCGTAGACACTATTATTCCAGGTATCACAAACATCTTCAACCTGTCTCTTGTCATTAGTACTGAGTGGAAGCAAAGTTTAATTCAATCTATACCCAAGACTGACAACCCTAGTCGCCAGGTGACTACAGGCTGATCAGCATGTTACCTGCAATATCTAAAGTCCTAGGATACATCGTCCATGAACAGCTGACGTATTACCTCAAAACTCATAACACCCATGATAAATATCAGTCAGGGTTTTGAAAGCACCATAGTACAGCAACTACATTAATCAAAGTAACTGATGACGTTAAACATGCTATGGACAGACGTGAAGCTACCATCCTAACACTGCTTGACTTTATCAAGGCTTATCGTACCGTTGACTTTGATATATTACTAATTAAAATGAAACAGCTGAATTTCTCAAACAGCGCAATACACTGGTTCGACAGCTACCTCAAAAACAGAATTCAACAAGTCATTTGTGGGTCGGAGAAGTCATCATGGCAAAACGTGCGCTCTGGAGTTCCCCAAGGCTCCGTCCTCGGTCCATTACTCTTCTCACTGTACGTTAATGATATTTCTTCAGTGATTCACTCCTGCAACTACCATCTATATGCCGACGACATCCAACTGTACCTAAGTGCAAGCCCCAAGAACATTGCTGACGCACTAGCGAGTATGAACGCAGATATTTGCTCTTTTTCTCGATGGGCGCAGAACCTAGGTCTGAAACTGAACCCCAAGAAATCCCAGGTCATTCTTACATCTCATCCAAAGTTAATCAGCCGGTACTTTCGCGAAACAGTCCCTCAAATACTCCTCAATGGTACGCAATTACAATACCAAAAAAACAGTAAAAGACCTTGGAATAATCTTGCATGAACACCTAAACTGGGAAGAACAAACAGTCACAGCTTGCCGGAAATCGCTCTCCTCCCTACGTGCAATCCAAAAATTTAGAAAAATATTTCCAACCCATGTCAAACAAAAATTAGTCCAAACACTAGTCTTGCCTAATCTTTACTACTGCGATGTAGTTCAACACTGCACAAATAGTGAAAATTCGAGATGCCTCGAGCTAGTGATGAATGCTTGCGTTAGATGCGTGTGCAATATACGGTTGTATGATCATATCAGTCCTTCATACTCCCAGCTAGGTTGGATACGCCCACATACAGCACGCGATCTCCGCACGATGTGCTCCTAACCTAAGGGCATCACACACATCCATGCCCGAGGCAGGAGTCGAACCAGCGACCCTGGCGGTCGCGCGGTTCCAGAATGTAGCGCATAGAACCGCTCGGCCACCCCGGCCGGCCCTCCCATCTCAGCTTGACATACATGTGAACGACATAACACTGGAACCACAAGCACCTGGGCAAAATTTGCCGGCAACGCAGCTTTATTGACGAATGGAAGAATAATAGACACTATCATAAACAGAATGTAAGAACAGAGTAATGGTGCGCAAGATCGTACAAGGATTAATAAAAAAGAAATGGAATAAATGAAGACAAAAGAGTAGTAACTATACGATTAAGTACAATACATGTAAGATATACATAAAAGAAAGGAAAACCAAGATCCAGAATTCCTTATAGAGGCTAACAGTACGTTCCCTCTGTTACAAAATATTAAAACAAGACATTAAGTGAAGAATTTATAAATTAGTGATACCACCAGTTAAAGAAAAAAGCATCTGTATCAAATACCTTGGAGTCATACACTCAAAACAAAAGCCTTAAATTGAAACTGAGGGCGCCCCCTCCCACTCTCCCCCCAAACAGGAACAGAACAGCTAGCATACGTGTTAATTTAGATATTAAGTATTATAAAGGCCGATCAAGAAGTTCCCTGTCAAAGGCCATACGAACTCCTGTTTTACACGTCGGTGTTTATATACCCGCTCGGAGTCTCGCTGTGTTGTATGTACGCTACAGCAAAGCCCTCAAACGGAAATTTTTTATCACCCCTTATATATAACCGGTCAAGTAAAAGATGATGGAAGAAAAATAGTCCTGTAATGGATGACTTAAAATGGACTATAAGGCATACAGAGAAACTGATCACACACCTCGAAAAAACATCGTCTGACAAAAGTAACTAGGAACATATTAGCGAGACCACAATGGAAACCAAACTGAACGGGTTGGTTGGAACACTTGTGGGGAGGGACATTTAGCGGCTTTTCGCAGGCAGCATACAGGCACACTAAGAATTTGTTTCTTGTCTAGCAGTGCAGCAGATACTTGTTACTACAAATTAGTTTTAACATATGTTGAAAGTTTGAAAAACTGCGACCAGTCAGTTTTTTCGATAATTTGTTTTACCATTACCCGCTTTAGGCTGATTTGCCCACCTTCAGACGATGTGTAGGTCAGGCTGAAATGTGTCAGTTTGGTTGGGAGCTGGCGAAGCCAATGGATGTGGAAGCCAACATCTTGCTGAAGTGTCTACGTATTCCATCTCTGCACTAGTGTCGCTCCGCACACAGGCAAGAACGTCAGCAAAACGCCGTGCTTGAAAGCTGACTGACAGAACCTAGCTCCGACTTCTATGAAAACAAAGCGTAACGTCGGTCTGCAAACCAAGCAACTGAACTATCAGGAAGAAAATGAGAAAGAACATGATAAATCTTCTACACCAAACCCACAGCCAAAATTATCACATTAAAGATAAATGAAAATGGGGAAGTATCACCTCGCGAATAATAACAGCTTCCTCATAGTATAACGTACTGTTTCCCCTGGTTTCCGGCGGGGTCAGGGATTTTCTCTGTCTCGTGATGACTGGGTGTTGTGTGATATCCTTAGGTTAGTTAGGTTTAAGTAGTTCTAAGTTCTAGGGGGCTGATGACCATAGATGTTAAGTTCCATAGTGCTCAGAGCCATTTGAACCATTTTTTCCACCCTGGTTTGTTGACATGTAATGTCACTGCGCCGTAGCTACTGTCATTGGACGAAGAACTTTAAAGTAGGCAAAACTGCTTACTTTTTCGAGGAAATATTCAAGAAGTCCTACTGCTTTTACATTGGCGTACTCACATAAGCGTAACACACTAGCTACCCTGGCAAATCTCTATGTGTTTTCGATAGGAATACAGCTGGTCCCCAGAAACTAATCACAAATAACATCTCAGGAAATGCCTTTTTATTCCTTGAACATACTGGCAAGATATTTGATCGGTAAAAGCACTGAATAAATTCCGTAGGAAGGTAGCCTTACAACCGACATACTAATTTAATTATAAATAAGTGCTGATTTAGTAATCATCTGTTATTTGTTTTTATTTCGGATATCTACTTTCGACAGTAAATAATGTTATAAACGCTTTTTTTAATGAACCAAGTAACTTCCGACTTGTGGGAGGCTAAAATTATATGTAGCCCTTGTGACGAGTACAGTCTGCCTTGAAGCTGTCCCCCAGCGACGCCTAGCAGAGCCACACCTTGTTTTAGGGACTGGCGTCGATGGCTGTTATCCTGTATTACGAAATGCTGTTGGAGGTAGAAGTTAAGGTGGAAGCAGTGACTGCCTGCGATTGACAGTTCATTAGAGGTCCTCGTGTAATTACAGTATATAAATTCTACTTTTAATTGTTGATTCCTCAGATTTGTGCGTGAAGATGTTGATATAAGAAGACATTGTACAAGCAGCTAAGGACTGATGTATGGTGGCATGGCAGACTGTTAGAGAGTTATTACAGTGTTTTGCTAAAATTTATAGATAGGCTACAAATTTTAAAACGCAAAAGAACATTTTGAAAACAGCAAGAGACTAAAAATTCGGAAAACCGCTGAAGTACTGGAATACGTACATTCAAGGTTGAGATGAATTGACTATTGCAGTTTTCACCTCAGACACAGACACAGTTGCATACCCTGCACTTTGTAGATGACGATTAAAAAAAAGAGAAGCTATTCAACCTTGCGTCTAAGGTAATAAATCTGCTAATACTTACAAAATCAAGGTACTGTACGTAGTTCATTGCAAAAATTATTTACCGAGCGAGGAGCGAGGTGGAACAGTGGTTAGCACACTGGACTCGCATTCGGGAGGACGACGGTTCAGTCCTGCGTCCGGCCTTCCTGATTTAGGTTTTCCGTGATTTCCCTAAATCGCTCCTGGCAAATGACTGGATAGTTCCTTTGAAAGGGCATGGCCGACTTCCTTCCCCATCCTTCCCTAATCCGATGAGACCGATGACCTCGCTGTCTGGTCTCCATCCCCAAACAACCGCCGGCCGCGGTGGTCTAGTGGTTCTAGGCCCGCAGTCCGGAACCGCGCGACTGCTACGGTCGCAGGTTCGAATCCTGCCTCGGGCATGGATGTGTGTGATGTCCTTAGGTTAGTTAGGTTTAAGTAGTTCTAAGTTCTAGGGACTGATGACCACAGATGTTAAGTCCCATAGTGCTCAGAGCCATTTGAACCCAAACAACCCCAACCCAGAAATTATTTTCCCAATGCGTCAGTACGTGACTGGCTAACTAACAGAAAAGGAAGTTATTATTGCTCGAAATCTCGGGAAACATCACAACTCCTTTACAATAATTACTTCTGAAGTAAGTATTGATTGAATATGTCTTCTTCTTAGAGCTCTAACTGTTATATCTCTCTCATGTTTCTCTGTTATTCCACTATTCTCCATTTCTACGGATCAAGTGACATTAGAATAACATAGGCTCACAATGACATACTAAACGGTGTATTTTCGGGCTTTTAAGAGAAGAAACGGATTTAGTTAAAGCGCGTAAGAACCCAAGACAGTCTGTTACTTTACACAGTGTATATGAACAAAGAAAATGTGGATCAATATTCATAACTGGTAGAATGTATTATTTCTCTCCTAATTCTTTCCTGATAAACAGTTTCCTAGGGAAATCTCACAATGTATGTGCTTGAATTTGCCTACCCGACGACATGAAGTAGATCCTATTGGTCACGCCTACGCAAGCGATATTTGACTTACCATCTACTCGCTTTTGAACGTAAGCAATTAATGAAAATAATGTCAGTACAATGATAAAAAAGACTTACACAAAGTTGTGACTATAATACTCAATTTATTGTCAAAGGCTTCAGATTTTTGTATGAAGTAGTTACGATACCTGAACAACTTATTTATTTATTTATTTTTTACTTACGTGATAGTTTAGGATAGTTATTCTGTCAACGAAATGTAGGTGTCATACAGTAATGAAGTCAGATCACAGTGGAACAAGTAAGCTCATACGGTGAATTCTGCTTTGCATACATAGAGTCACCTCCACGTTCAAGCTGTCGAACGTTTACAATCAAACTAACACTATTTTACTGTACGATCAACACACTAGTTTTCACGCCTTTTATTGTGATATAGTGTAACATGAGCTTGCACTTCGGTTCAGAAGAGTGATTTTAGGTTGCAAAATGAAATCGGATGGTGAAACTGGGTTCATAAGCTTCAGTCTCGCAGAACGTTTGCTAATTATTGATACGAATTATTTATAGAATACTGGAGAAACTAATAGAAGCTGATCTCGGAAGTTCCCTTTGTGTTCGGGAGAAACGTAAGATCACAGGGTGGGGGGGTGCAAGGGGGAGGGGGTCGAGGGGGGGGGGGGACAATAGGACACTGACCCTAAGTCTTATCTTAGAAGATAGGTTACAGACATACAAACCTTTGTTTGCTGTAATTATAGATTTAGAGAAAGCTGTAGACAACGTTGTAGGTAGGGCAACAATAGCTATGAGTAGTCATCTTGGGTATTAATAACGGCTTCAGCTGCATATAGTCCTTCATTATTGGATCACTACCGGTTTCGTGGCGCTAAAATCCATGTATTGAGATGAAAAGATTCTGAGCTTTTCCGCTCTAATGTTTTAGTCATGTATTCACCTGGAAATGTGGCTTTTAGTGCCACGAAACCGATAGTTATCCAATAATAAAGGACTAAATACAGCTGAAGCGGTTATTAATACTCAAGATGATTAGAGAAAGCTTTTGACAATTTTGACTGGACTACATTTTTTGAAATTTTGAAGGTATCAGGTATAAAATACAAGGACTAAAAAGTTATTGGCAATTTGTACAGAAACAAGACTGCAATTATAAGAGCCGAAAAACTTGCAGTCGTTGATAAGGGAGTGAGACAGAGTTATATTCTAACCCACATGTTATTCAGACAGTACTCTGAGGAAATAGTAAAGGGAAACAAGGATAAATTAGGAAATTAAAGTTTAGGGAGAAGAAATAAAACTATATGGTTTGCTAATGGCATTCTAATTCTGTAAGAGGCGGCAAAAACTTGGAAATGCAGTTGGCAGGAATGCATATTGTCTTGAAAAGAGAGAATATGATGAACAACAACAATATTAAACAGGGTTAATGGAATGTAGCCAATTTAAATTAGGCGATGCTAAGCGCATTAGATTAGGACATGAGATGCTGAAGATAGTAGATGAGTTGTTTAGTTGTTAAGGCAGAAAAATAGGGATGATGGCCGAAGAAGAGAGGATATAAAATGCAGACTGGCAACATCAACAAACGTATTTATGAAAAAGAGGAATTTGCTCACATTCAGCATAAATTATAAGTTTTTTTCTGAAGATATTTATCTGCAGAGTAGCCTTTTAAGGAAATAAAAAAGAAATGAAATAAGATCTGAACGGCTTGTCGACATCGAGATTATTAGAGATGGAGCACAAGCTCGTATTGAATCAAGGACGGGGAAGGAATTTGACCCTGCTCTTCGAAAGCAACCACCCTGGAAGATGTCTGAAGCGATTTGGGGAAATCGCGGGAACCTAAAGCTGCATGGCCGGATGCGGATATGAACCGTCGTCCTCCGAAATGCAAGTCCAGTGTGCTACCCACTGCGCCACGTCGCTCTGTTTTTGCGGTATTGGAACGTGGAAAATAAGCGGTTCAGACTAAGATAATAGTAGAGTTTCAAATGTGGTGCTGCAGAACGATGGGGAAGGTTAGAGGCGTAGATCAAATAACTAATGAGGAGATAGTATATCGAAATGGGAAAGAAAGCACTTTATGGAAGAAGTTGACTAAAAATTAAAAAAAACAAGTATCATTTGAGGGGACTATCTTCAGGCAAGAAGAATTAGTCAGTCTGGTGATGGAGAGAAGCGTTGCATGTAAAAATTGTAGTGGGATGCCTAAGCAGGGATGCAGTTAAGCTGGTTCTAATGGAATTAAATGGTTCAAATGGCTCTGAGCACTGTGGGGCTTAACTACAGAGATCATCAGTCCCCTAGAACTTAAAACTACTTAAACGTAACTAACCTAAGGACGTCACACACATCCATGCCCGAGGCAGGATTCGAACCTGCGACCGTAGCGGTCGCGCAGTTCCAGACTGTAGCGCCTAGAACCGTTCGGCCACTCCGGCCGGCTCTAATGGAATTAGGTTGCAATAGTTATTCAGAGATGAAGAAGCTTGCACGGGATAGACTAACGTGGAGAACTGCATCAAACCACTCCTCGAGCTGAAGACTACAACAGTAGCAACAGACTTTACCTTTTTAAATAAATTTTTCATACGAAGTAACCGTTCTTTCTCATACAGAGGTTATGTTGCTCTGGAAGAAGCATATTATTGAGCTTCTCCAGCAGGTAAGCTCAACAAGCGTACTAGCTAGGTTCGGAAACAAATATTCCAGAATCTTAACATATCTTGCATATTTAAATTTATTAATGCCATAAGAATATGGTGGGTAAAAAATGTAGAGGTAGAGCAAGGCTGGAATACATTAAGCAACTTCAAATGGATGTAGGTCGCAATGACTTTGCTGGGGCGATCGACTTGAGGAGGATGGGCGAGCGTAGGGAATTCGCTTCAACCAATCTTCGGACACAGGACCACAACAGCATAATGTCTAGTGACATAATATTATTCTGTAGCTTATGGCTTAGAAAATAATTATTTCATTGTATAGAAACCGATCATTAGAATCATATCTTTTGTTTAGTGATAGTGTCCATAGTATGATTTATACTCTATGATGTAATTTATCACAGATAATGAATTGCTGCTTGAAAACAGTGGGACGTTACAGCAACAATGCCAGAAAAAAGTACACTGCCTTTTATTGAAGCTGTTAATGACTCAGAAAGGCGTTCCATACACATCCACAAAAATTTTGATCTTTTAACCAATATCGTACTATCAAGTTTTAAATGACCGTTTCTTTTGAAGGGTTCGTTCTATTCTGTTAACGATTTCTTAATTAAATGCAAGTATCATGTGTAATACAGCATGCATGTTGTCAAAGGTAGCTATGTTTCGTTAATAGCACGAGTAATGTTAAGCCTAATATGTGCATATTTTATTAGTATCAAAGCCATTGTATTGTAAATTTCCAGTATAAAAAAGTACATGACAATTTTGAACTCAGTCATTTTACATTAGTGGGTTAGAAAATGTGCAGACGAGGTATGAAACGGAATTAACGAACCAAATAGCTCCCTCTCTTAAGCACACTGGCCACCGGCTATTACCAGGGACAGAACCAACCCGATAATAAACTCTGTTTTCCGCTTTTCAGTACACCATGCAAGTTTTATGATATTAAGCCGATATTAATTTTGACTTGCTGCATTTGGTTCTAACTTAACCGTGATTAGTTGGTGTCTTAAATTATGTAGTTATCTTATTTAGTGAGTGAGAAATTATTGATTACAAATTACAGATTTCACCGAAGGCATGTTTTAGTTTCGTTGCCGGACTCGGACAAATCAAGATTGAAATGGACGTAACAGAGTTGGCCATCCAGAATTGTTTGCTTTTGCACCCACACCGTGTTCAGCGTACTCTCGCGTCAGTTAGCAAGAGCCTTTGGCAGTGAGTTGAGGAGGAAATTTTGCGCTTTTTCCTCGTTCGGTTGTGTTGACGTTTCCACACCTTTTCGAGCACCGACGTTATTTTCGCACACATTCGCCCGCTTGATTTGGGTTTTTCTCTCTGTCTGATATGGTGGTTTTGTTTGCGAGCTGTTGACGATTCTTGGCTTTCAAGTTTTAGATTACTTTTGGTTTGTGCTTGCAGATTTATACACCGTTTCCACCGTCGACCACTCGGCCCTTACGACAACAAGCTGATCCTCAGGACCTGACACGTGGCACTCCCACACGTGGGCAGTGCGTTACGAAACGTGTATATTTTTGCACCAAAAAGCTTCAGTAAAAATAATGATCCTTAGATGTGTTGTGCAGGGTGAACCGGAGCTCCAGCGACAAAACTTCTGAGATTTTTCAGGAATATTTCATGAGTGTTTCTGTCCAAGGGAAACGTGGTCTTCGGCTGCTAGTTACAAAGTAATTGCATTTCGTTTGATTTCTTACCCATATTTACGTTTCTATCAATAATGTACTGAAAATATCAGCACAACAGCATGAGCAGTGTATTTCGTTTGAAAATAAAATTGTTCCATTCACTGACATTACTTGCTGCTGATAATGATAGTGTCCACTTTACTCTCCGCCCTAAAGCTTGCATTTTCCGCCCAAAGAAAACCATCCTAACGATCGGGAGAGCGGTGTACTGACCACACGCCCCTCCTATCCGCATCCTCAACTGAGGATGACACGGCGGTCGGATGGTCCCGATGGGCCACTTGTGACCTGAAGACGGAGTGCTAAAGCTTGCATTTAGTACTGCTAGTTCTGTCTTGGGTTTATTTATCTGGCAGTATTTGCTTTACGGTAACCATGTTATTGTGAAGCGTCGGTTGAGCTGTTTAGCATGCCCCTAAGTTGCTTAACATCCGATCCCCAGTGACTTACAGTGCTTGGAAGATCCCCATAAAACCATGCGACTAGCTGGCTGTGATAATTTGATCCTCGCAATGAAACGCTATTGCAAATTAACTAAAGTTGCTTTCTCGTCATCTCGGTGTCTGCAGCAGTGGCATATGCTGACTGACCTTAAGGTGTGCGATTGTCAAAGACGGCTGCGGTGGTGGCTGAAAGTTATAAATTCAGCTCGTCCTCTGTACTATGCTGTAATTTTCTCTGCAGCGCCCTGCAACGACCTGGAGCAAGTGTATACCCGACAGTGTCCCTCAACAAAGTGTGTTCTGACTTTACTCTGTGAATCTTAGCCGGTTCTGCCGATGTCGGAGTCTCGTCGGCCAATTGTGGCAGATCTTACCGGCTCTGACCAATGAAATTTAATAATTTATTACTCTTCTGGATTTTGTCACGGTTAACCCTTAACTCACGAGGTGTGGTCTCTCATACTGCGCGAAAATTTACGAACTCCCCTCCAAGGCCAGTTGTGGTGGAATGCTTCTATACTTCCCCTACCTTCCTTAAATTACCCAGCTTATGATGTTTTGCTGTGGTTGCGTTATCTCCTTCTGTGTTTATTGTCTACATGTGTTATTGATGGGTGTCTCCTAGACCCCGCCTCGTGAACTACGTAGCTGTTTTCTTCAGTACGGTACCGTATAGCTCAAAATGTGTTCGCACGAATGTGTTAGTTTTAACTTTGCCGAGTCTGGCGAAATTGTTCGACGGTCAATGGAGGAAGGTGTCAGTGATATAGATCAAGAAATAAACGAAAAAGACGGCCATTTTACATTAGCCAATGTTCACAGTTCTGCTACCGAACAAGAGTATCATTCAGAGGAAGAACTTATGGAAAGTTGTGATGGGGATCTGTCTGTTTCTCTAATGAAATACTTAAATTGTCTGTTAAAATCGAATGTGCTCTGAATGCTGATAAGAAAAATGTAGTTCACAGCAGTGAATGTCAATTTGACAGACTTTCTTTTTCTACCTGTCGGGTGGAATTTTTATATGCAAATTTAAACCCTGCAATTTTGTTTTATTTGGAAATTTATTAGCTACAGAGATTGTATAATTTTTCAGAATGTAAAATTCAGTACTCTAACAGTCCATTTATGTGTACTATTTACAAGAATCACACAAAATTATGTGTTTTTCTGTGATAAATAGTAAAATGCTGCAGGCTTTGTTTAGCGCAATAAAATAAACTAGAAGCATTTAAACAGCACTTAAATAATTGTAAAAACAAATTTTATACAGCATAAATTAAAAATTTCAAATTATTTTTGCCTTAAATCTCGGTTTGAACATAGGGGTCTTAGAGACCCCACCTCGTGGTCTACGCAACAGAAAAGTCACCTCGTGAGTTAAGAGTTAACCAGTGCGGAATGGCGCTGGGAAGAAGGCAGAAAATCTCTTCCTTCTGCACGGTCTAGTTGCATGACAGAATGACATCTTCTGTTCTATACCTGCGTGAAGAACGGCTTTCAGCGTCAAACAGATTTAAGACTCGACTGCTAACTTCCCTTCCGCAAACCAGCTAAAAGCTCCCTCAAGGCTGTCAAATTACAAGAGCACCTCACCGTGTCAACAGGAAAGAAGAGAAGGTAATAATCAGCAATGCATTCACTCCCAGGAATGAATACTACTAGCAGTTTTCATGCGGTCTGACTTTACCGACCATTTGGAACTACATATTATATTGTAAAATGAGTTACGTGATAATTTTGGTATTAGCTGCCACGTAATAGTACACAGAACTGTGGATAGTTTACTAATAAACGGTTGACAGATATGCACCTCGTGCATGGCTTCACTGAACGGATTGCAAGAGTGTCACAAAAACGATGAGCTGTTCCTATAGCGAGGCCAACCACACCACAGAACTTTTGCAGCTGTGTGAGTGTAGTTTTTGCATTGGACATTTTGGTGACTGAATATCATAGACTCTTTCAGTGTTGTGAAGCTATTTTCATAGAAATAAAGGTAATTATGGTAATAAACCAAATAAATCATGACCACCATGTTACTCCGTAACGAACGACCTAAGACCATGGGTTCCTAACACCAAAGTATCCAGAAAATATCGTTGAACAACCTGAAACCTCTTGACCATGGAGTTTGCCTTCTTCCTATGCAGGGAAGTAAACTGTTTTAGCACCATTTTCAATGTGACGTTCTTAATTAGAGTAGTAAATGTTGATCAATTTCTTTAAATCAAAATTTACTAATTCTAATTAACTATGAGTGCTTAATATAAGCAATAGGGCTACATCTTCTTAGCTTGTATCTTATGCTGCACTAATTTCTGTTAGTTTTAGTACTTAACAACGTTAATTGATTCAGAAGTCAGTGGACAATATTTTCAAGCCTTCATCTGAACTGACGAGCGATTTAATAAATTCTGAGTAGCTCATTCGATTGTGCTCCTTCCACTGTCTTCACGGATATGCCTATAGTTCTCCGTCGTTGGAGGTCTGTAGTGTCGGGCATGATTGTTTATCATTACAACACCACAGTGGTCACAGACCATCTAACGGTTCAGAAGATTCTCAGATACTGTAATAATAACTTTTAACGAGAAACTCACTAATATCTTCCTTCGCTAAACCATACCATATCGTGCCGGGAAAGATTTATACAATATCAGTCCGGATGAAATGATGAATTTTGGTGTGAGGTGGGACGGATGTACCTAGGTGCCACTGACAGGCACTACCGTATTGGAAATAATTCTCACATGTCAGTTGCAAACCGATTTAGAAAAGATTGCTGTATGGTGTGGCAGGTGGCAGTTGACGCTAAATAACGAAAAGTGTGAGGTGATCCACATGCGTTCCAAAAGAAATCCGTTGGAATTCGAGTACTCGATAAATAGTACAATTCTCGAGGCTGTCAATTCATCTAAGTACCTGGGTGTTAAAATTACGAACAACTTCAGTTGGAAAGACCACGTGACCACATAGATAATATTGTGGGGAAGGCAAGCCAAAGGTTGTGTTTCATTGGCAGGACACTTAGAAGATGCAACAAGTCCACTAAAGAGACGGCTTACACTACACTCGTTCGTCCTCTGTTAGAATATTGCTGCGCGGTGTGGGATCCTTACCAGGTGGGATTGACGGAGGACATCGAAAGGGTGCAAAAAAGGGCAGCTCGTTTTGTATTATCACGTAATAGGGGAGGGAGTGTGGCAGATATGATACCCGAGTTGAGATGGAAGTCATTAAAGCAAAGACGTTTTTCGTCGCGGCGAGATCTATTTACGAAATTTCAGTCACCAACTTTCTCTTCCGAATGCGAAAATATTTTGTTGAGCCAAACCTACATAGGTAGGAATGATCATCAAAATAAAATAAGAGAAATTAGAGCTCGAACATAACAGGTTTAAGTGTTCGTTTTTTCCGCGCGCTGCTCGGGAGTGGAATGGTAGAGAGATAGTATGATTGTGGTTCGATGAACCCTCTGCCAAGAACTTCAATGAGAATTTCAGAGTAATCATGTAGATGTAGAAGAGCTTAAATGAGTGCTAATCTGACCTGAGATTCAATAAAAACAGCATGAAGTGAAAGAATTTCTTTTTGATTTTGGCAGTCACCAAAATAAAGGGAAGGATAGTGAGAGCTTAATGTGTAACCTCCCTCCCCTCCACCCACTTCTCCCTTCCCGCCCCCCCCCCTCCCCTGGAGAGCAGAGGCGTTGGCAAGGCTCTTTCGGGTTTCCTCGAAGGCGGGGCGTGGGTGAAGGGGAATGTGGCAGATCACAGACCCGAATCCGTTATGCTAGGGCTTGTGTGCCGGCTTGCCTGGATGTGGTTTTTAGGCGGTTTCACTCATCCGACTCGGTGAATACCTGGATGCTACACACGTCCTGCCACTGTCACGCGATTTGCAAACATTTAGGTTTGGGATTACAGTGTACGCATCCAGTTGGGGTACACAAATTCTGTTGAGGACGAGGGGCCAGGGAGAGGGCACAGGAATAGCATCCGGCCACCCTTTACCACTAATATTGCCAAACCCAATAATTAACATGCCTACTCCATGTAGATAAGGGATAAAAGCCAGAAAAAAAGATAGTGACAGCTAGGTGTCCTGTCAAATTTGGAGTGACTTCTGGTTGAACAATAATAGTGGAATTAATCAGCCTTCCCCTTGTTCAGGGACCAAATGAACCATTCGCTCCATGAGATTTGAAGAAGTGACGGGTAACCTGAATCAGTACTGAAATAGAGGAACATCTGTTTTTTTAAGCGCACAAGCCCACTGTCCCAACCTCTGCGCCACTTTCCTCCACGTTCATCAGGCCAAGAGAGGAAGATTACAGTTCAACGTCTCGTCGTTAACGAAATGTGATGAAAATTAAGATAGGTTATGATATATCGTTTCGCAGCCTATATGGTATACTCAAACTGAAACTGGTCACATTTGGAGTGGGGTCTTGACTGGGGCCTTGCCTAACGACCCACCATCCTAGAATTCCCGAAACGCTTTGTGGGGAAACCACGGAGACCAAAATCATGATTTGGGCTCTGTTCCTCCTGAAATCAAGTGCAGTGTTTTAACGTTTGCATCTCTTCTTGGTTCTTTGTTACGAAACACAAAATTCCCATGAAACCAGTACTAAAATAGTAGGATCTCGTAGGAAGTCTTGTGCGTCTCGATTTTAGCAACGGTCTATGGTATTTTTGATTTTCATAAAATGCAGCCAGTTCAGATATTATCTCACAAACCCAACCCCCAGCCCCCTCCTCCGTATCGTGGTGGCTGCCTTATAGACGCAAGCCCGCACCCGGCCTGCGCGTTTTTATAGCTTCATCGTTCCCCGAGCACCGGCTTCTGTCACTGGCAGCACAAAGGCGTTTAATGAAGCCCTGCCGAAATAAAAGGCCTCTTCACAATACACCGGCCACAAAGGGCTTCGTTACGGCCGCAAATGTTTGCACGTAGCAGGGGACGAGCAACAAGGCTGCGACAACAGCTTCCTTCCGGCAACCCGTAAGTAATCACAAATCGCGTCTCTTCCAGCAGTGGGGCTGATTGCCAGTCATAGCATTAAGTAAACGAATTGACGTTCTTCCTAATACCCGTCGTGGAAGCTGGAGAGAATGTGGGCATCACACGGAAACTTCGTTGGCAAGTGCTAAGATTAAAACGAGGGAAACACAGAATCATACTGTGCCACAGTCCGTCAAAGTTTAACGATTAAGCTATCACGCTCATCGGTTTTTATAACCAGGTAACAAGTCATATCCAACTAAAAGCCTGTTATAAACGGTTCAAAATATATTATGACGCACAGTGGGTACGTAGGCTAATGAAGGAGATCAAACTATTGTCCACCTGCTATTAATTACTCTTCAGTAATTCAAAGAAAGAGAGGGCACGCTTAGGAAACAAGTAAGCCTAAATGAAAAGGAAGGAAAATCCTAACAAAAAATCACACTTGGTTCATAAATTCATCACAGCTTTTTACAATTTTTGAAACTGAATGAGATTCTCAATTACATGACAATACTCTGGTTTTACATATAAATTTATTCGTAGCGCGAAAAAATGGATCTATGCAATACGGCTAACCGATTCCTTATCATAACGCGTAAAATCATTCTCACAGGCATTAATTTGTGTCATATATATGAAAAGCGCACAAATCCATATTTAAACATCTTCTTTTTTTTAATTATGAATATGTTGAAGACAAATATATGTCAAGTGCATATGTATACAATATTCAAGTAAATTGTTGAGATTTGGTATACTCTAATTTTTTACTGGGAATGTTAGGCATCTGATGTAACAGGAATGTTAGGCTTCTGATGTAACAGCATGATCTACATTATCTTTCTTAATGTAAGTTATGTTTACTTATTTACTTACCGCTTATTTAGGCAGACCAAATCAGGGCCTTGAGGCTCTCTCTTACGTCTGACCAGGAACAACACATACAAAAAATATTACATAAGTCACAATAACAATAATTTGCATTATTCAGAAAAATAATATTTGGGAATAATAATAATAATAACAATAGTACCACTAATAATGATGATAAAATAGTGGAGCAAATAAGAACGACATGAATTAGTTATTACATAACAAACCCAATAATACAAATTTTCATTAATGATAAAAACTAATAATTTGCAATTATTACAGTAATTGTAACACTAGTAATAATACTAAAGTAACGGAAGCATTAATAACGATATTAATTAGTTTAGCAATTTTGAAGCCTTGTTTGCTCGCAATGGCTGGCAGGATAGAAGAGAATTTCAATAGATAACTCTGCAGTCAAGGGGAGTGAGAAGTGTGTGTGTGTTGGGGGAGGGGGGGGGGGAGAGGGGAGGTTGACGAGAGCGATCTTCAAGAAGAAATAGCTATTTTGACAGAAGGTGGGACATTATCTATCTTTTGAAGTTTGAAAGAATTTTAATTTGTCTAATATTTCGTGGAAGATTATTCCAAGGCCAAATTCCTGATACAGAAAATGATTTAGAGAATATGACAGAGTTGTGTAGCGGTACAAAAAGGGTTCTACTTTTTTATATTGACACATTGTAAGTTAACCTACAAACATGCCGTACTACGACGCAATGGAATATGTTAAATAAACAACAGCACTCCCTGGAGACTTAAACAGCACATTGGCAGTGTGATGATCGAAAACTAAAGCTTAAATCCTAAACTATGTCATCCGAAACCGCTTCTCCAAAGACGAACAGAAATCAGATCCTGCATTTGACCGTCGCACATATGAGCAAATTACAGAAACAGTAATAATTGGGTGCTGAAATGCAACTTTGCGTAAGTTGCTCGATAGAGGAAAGCCCACTGTACAAAAATGGTTCAAAGGGCTCTGATCGCTACGGGACTTAACAGGTGAGGTCATCATTCCCCTAGAACTTAGAACTAATGAAACCTAACTAACCTAAGGACCACACACATATCCATGCCCGAGAAAGGATTCGAGCCTGCGACCGTAGCGGTCGCGTGGTTCCAGACTGAAGCGCCTATAGCCGCTCGGCGACACTGGCCAGCGCCACTGTACATGACGAGACGTCCGTTAGAGTCTGTATAGAAAATACCTAAGATCTATCTTGAATTCTGACAATGATTCATCGTAGGTAGTTGGGACGACGAATAGTGTTACGTGGCTTGAACATGCTGCTGGTCGTTACAAACCGTAAGAAGGGGGGAAGGACAGATGTGCAAAGCCATACATCATTCTCAGGGATGTCAGAGTGTTACAGAATTATGTAGCATGGTTTGTGATAGACTACTGTGCTTCTCGGGGGCTGAGCAAATTCTCTAGGTACCTCCAAGTCCCGACTGTGAAAAACTCAACTCGCTCTGTTCTTTGGTGATATCCATAAAGTAGCAGACAACAGAGCTCAGGTTATTGGTGTGTTTCTCGACTCCCAGAAAGCCTTCAGTGCAGTTGAGTATACGGAATGTCCGAACGTATAGGCAACTGGACTGAAGAATTCCTAACGCACGAAACTTAGTACACCTTTCGTAATGGGGAAGAATTGTCAGAAGCAGAAATAGAGCATAGCACACCTTAAGGTAGGGATGTGGCAGCTACTATAAAATTGTACAGACTTCCACGGCCTCTTCTTGACTTGCTGCCTGTTCCTGTTTTCGCCACCCACGGTATCTTTGATCCACACCAGTTTAGTTGCAGTCACGGCGCCAGGGAGTGGTATTTGATCGCCTTTGAGGAAATAGAATTAGACGCCATCATGACGTTTACCGTGCCACAAATACCCACGACGTTAATAATACTACTATTTACTTAAATAAAAATAAACTTCTAATATAACGCGTTTTTGAACCGAACTAGAAAGCATGAGATAATTTCTCCTAGGCCCATACAGATTCCCAATCCATTACAGATAGTGCTGAAAATTTCTGACTGTGAATGTTTAATGGCTATGAAAATACTTGGAAGCCTTAAAACGAAAACCGTGAGCTGCATGCAGTACTTAACTGAAGCATGTGTAATTCACATCCTTACTATTATCTACTGCATGTGCCCCATGTTTTTCGTTCTAAACCTTGCAAGAATTGTATAGCTATAAAAAATTTACACTCCCAAATTTTCAGGACTATCTTTATGGCGTTAGCAATCTATATGAGGGTAGGAGAAATTATTTTATACCTTTTAATCCGATTTAAAAAAAGTGATGTGTAAGAAATTTATTTTTATTTAAATGATTAATTTCTGCTTTTCAGTTTTGTGTGTGTGAAATTCCTCAGATGACTTTAAAAATTTTGATGAGATTGTAAGAGACACATGGGTTAAATTCCAGGTTTATGTCAGTGTCTTTCAACCTGATGAAATCCGAAATAGACTAGTGCTCTACTTGCTAATAATTAGTCAATCTGTTTAATTTTTCCCTAAAAATTAAAGTAAAGAAGCCAGGTAAATTTAATTTATATGATTTTATATCCATACTAGCCTTATACCAGTGGCATTCGCCCTTGTATACGTATGTCAAACATCTTACACATATCAACTCCCTATGTCCGCCCAGCTCCTCTTCCCCCTGTTTCTGCTCAGCCGAGCCCATCCGTACTATATCCCCTGAAACGCATTTAGATACTACCCATATAGCATGCCATGACCCAGGACAGCCTAGATTTCAAACGTTACCAAAATTTTCACCCCCCGCCCCAACCCTAAGGAACAGCCGGAAAAGAGAGAGAGTTAATACTGTAATGTCATAAAGTTATGAGGTATGTTTACCAATTGTAGTCTCGAGCTCGATGGAAAGTTAGTCTTAAATCAATTGCAAAATTTGTACCGAACAGATAGAGAGACAAGAAAATGACTTAATGCAACCGTGTCAAGAAAAATAAAAAGTAAAATATGTTGGTATAATAACATTTACAGTCTGTTTAAATCTACGCTTAGCGCATCGCTTTAGCAAAGCTTCCAAGAATTTGTAATTCAGAGAAACACAGGATATGAAAAGGATTCATCCAAAATTTGGAAAGTACATGTGTCATGTAATTGGCACAAAAAGCTGAATAGCAACAAACTACCACACTTTTGATTACGTCCCAATTTACACAACGTAAAATCGTAATGCATCCCAGCATTACCAGTATTTCAATCACATAATACTACAATTGCGAACATATCTCTGCATACCACCCATGTGCGAGCGTGTAAATGCTGTTTCTTTCAGTCCTCCGCTCCTACATTCGAGAAGCCCGTTTGTCTGTTACCTTTTCCTTAGTGAAAATACTTCCCCTTTCCTTCTTGCCTTATTCAGTTTCCTGGGGTTTGCCGGTCCTACCGGTGGACTCATTAAATGTATAGGATTTGTTGTTGAGCGTACGTATGGCCCGACAGTGAATGTGTGCTTATTTCTGCCTGGAGTATTCTCTGCAGCGGGTCGTACTGCAAACCCATCCTCGTCGGCAGGTCCTCGAGGAAGCAACTCAAAATATCTTGTGCTAGGCAGCTTACGATTATAGAATTCCTTGGCATTTTAGAAATTTTTAATTTATATTCTACTGTAACCTTCGCAAGTTCGCTAAGAAGTTTGGAAATTTGTAGATGTGCAAACACAAATACTTCTACTGAACTGTGGTGGGGTTCAAATCCGCTATGATCTCCTGTTGTTGCTGGCAAAATGTCAGAAAAATCTCTAAACGACCGTCGGCCGGAGGTCTCCAAACAAACGCCAGAACGCATCTCGCCACCGCAGCTACTCTTCACACAACCCGTCAATTTAAGAAGTTGCGAAACTGGATTAATAAGAAACATAGAAAATTTAAGACTGTTATGCTACAGGGGTTCTACAGAGGAAAATCCTTTGGAATGTCGGCCAACTCGCTTCAATGTTGGTTATCTCATCAAAGCTCTGGCCCTTCATGTGACTTTTCGCATTATGCCGTTTTGTGGTAAGTTCGTATTGATGATATGAAGTCTCTTAATTCATTATCTTCTCCAGAAAAGAATTGTACGCATTTTGCATTTAAAATCAAGTTGCTGCAGGCGTCCACAGGTGGCTGTTTTTGTTCGGGAGTTAAAGTGAGCAGGAAAGGCTCCGCACACACTTTTATCTTCTTCAAAACATTCCAGAGAATGTCTTAAATACTTGATTTAGAGAGGTTGCTCCATCATGATTCGTGGCAGAACCAGTTGACACACTACGGTCGCACGTCTGCTACGTGACTGCCCGCTTACATCTGTCTGGTCGAATGCACATCTGTTGTTTACAACTGTTAGTTCAAGAGTTCACCGTAGTTACTGCGATAACGTCGCTTACGCTGTTAGGTGTGAAATCAGTCTTGGAACATTTTGGACATACGGTGTATATAAATTACTGTTTGCAGACCATGCAGTTGTACGCATAGTGCTGAAATAGCTAGGAAGTTATTACGAAATGAACGGTAGTTAACCGGCCGGTGTGGCCGAGCGGTTCTAGGCGCTTGAGTCAGGAACCGCGCGACCACTAAGGTCGCAGGTTCGAATCCTGCCTCGGGCATGGATGTGTGTGATGTCCTTAGGTTAGTTAGGTTTAAGTAGTTCTAAGTTCTAGGGGACTGTTGACCTCAGATGTTAAGTCCCACAGTGCTCAGAGCCATTTTTTTAAGGGTTGTTGACTAGCACAGTATAAATAATTATAACTTAGTGTGCGTACAAGTACGAAGAAATGCAATAGTATTTGTGTACACGATCGGTAATCCATCACTGGAAGCAGTCAAGTATACAAGAGTTTCTGTCTAGTACGAGATAAAGTAGAACGATCAGATAAATCTAGCTGTGTGAGATGCAGACGGAAGATTTATAGGAAGTTAGTGAAGAAAAGTAATTCAGGAAAGGAAGAGGTTCTTTATAAATTCCTCATTCGACCAATTCTTGAGTATACTTTGCCGGTATGAAATCTTTCAAAGCTGGATTATTTGAACAGATACAGAAGATCTTTAAAATAGCTGCACGCTTCGCTACGGGTACGTTTGGTAATGTGGGGGTATCCAACAAACTGTGGTGGGACACGCTGAAAGAATATTGTGCGTCACATTGAGCGTAAGTCCCGTTCACACCCGCAAATAAAGTGACGCCACAAATCACGGCAGACTGCTGTAGCATGTGTGAACACCCAGGTGCCAGCTTCCGCCATGTGAATAATAGCTAAAAGCTGGTTGTACTCAGTGACCCGGCCGGAGTGGCTAGCGCTTCAGTCCGGAACCGCCCGACTGCTACGGCCCCAGGTTCGAATCTTGCCTAGGGCATGGATGTGTGTGATGTCCTTAGGTTAGTTCGGTTTAAGTAGTTCTAAGTTCGAGGGGACTGATGACCTCAGATGTTAAGTCCCATAGTACTCAAAGACATTTGAACCATTTTTGTTAATTTTTTTGATTTGGCGGTGTTAGTGGTAAAGGGTGATTGTGGAGCCTTCATCTCAGCATCATTCTCCGCCTTTCCCCTTCTCTCATCTCCACACTCCCCACGCTCCCGGGACGGAATTTGTGTATTCAACTGTCTGCGTCTAATGTTAACCCATGTAAAAGTGTGCGAATGTTTTCTAAATGATTGCGAATCGCATAAGTAGGGCAGGACGTGGGGACCATACCGGTATTCACGAAGTCGGATGTGGGAAACCACCAAGAAACCCTATCGAGGCTGGCCTACATATCGACCCTCGGCCCTCATCATTAATCCGTTGGGCATATTCGACGGTGCTGGCTCTCCTCCACGGTCCCCGTAAGTGGCCAGCTAACGCGCGCGGCCATCCGGGTGGATAAGTGTATAAGTAAGGACTGTTGCCATCATTTTATTCCTTGCGTGAAATCCATTTTCGGATCTAACGTTTGGATTTTCTTTTCCTTTACCTCTTGCCTCATCTCTAATGTCATAAGCTGCACAGAAATTCCACCCGAATTCTCTGACGCCATATTGAAAACCTAGCCACTACATCGACTTACTGACGTCCTACGTGGACACACCTTGGCACTGCAGTATGCCTGCCACCAGTTGAGTCGTCACTAAAGTTACATGTATGGACACGGCTTTTCTCACAAAATACTGGGAACCCACATAACTAGATGGGTCAACAAACAAATTGCTTTCCCAACTGTGCATCTCGAGCAAGGAACACGACGTGGAAATTAAAGAATTTCGGGCTAAATGCATGCAGTGTGCAAGTACACGTGTGCAAATACGTGTGCTGGTCCACTATAGCCGGGCGGAGTGGCCGAACGGTTCTAGGCGCTTCAGTCTGGAACCGCGCGGCCGCTACGGTCGCAGGTTCGAATCGTACCTCGGGCATGGATGTGTGTGATGTCCTTAGGTTAGTTAGATTTAAGTAGTTCTAAGTTCTAGGGGACTGATAAACACAGTTGTTAAGTCCCATAGTGCTCAGAGCCATTTGAACCGTTTGGTGCACTATAAAACTTCCTTTTCTGCCCCTTCTTTTATTTTTTATGTATTGTAATGTTATCATAGACACACCTCACTTCTCTTTCCTCGTGGATAACTAACATCACGCCGGCCGGTGTGGCCGTGCGGTTCTAGGCGCGTCAGTCTGGAACCGCGTGACGCTACGGTCGCAGGTTCGAATCCTGCCTCGGGCATGGATGTGTGTGATGTACTTAGGTTAGTTAGGTTTAAGTAGTTCTAAGTTCTAGGGGACTGATGACCACAGATGTTAAGTCCCATAGTGCTCAGAGCCATTTGAACCATTTTTTTGAACTAACATCAAGCACTTTTTGAACATCCGAATCTATTCACTCGGCGTGAAATGCTTTTCAGATATTGCTACGAAAGCCGTGAATATACAGGGTAGTTATAATTAAACTTTTGCTGCTTGAGAGGGCCCACATGAAAATCAAATGATCGTAGGACAATGCAAGATTATGAAAACGTTTGTGAGGACATGCAGAGGAGAAATAATGAATAAACCACTGAAAGAAACGCATTTTATTTTCCAAATGAGATGGTAACATTTTTTAAACGCGCATTGTTTATGTTCGAGGTTACAAGCGTCTGCAAGCGTGGAACCGCACTACAGATCCATTTCACAAATTTCGAACGATGGATCATCGAATGTGAAACAGCTAGTGCACTGCATGAAGATCGTACACTGCGTCCAACATTCTTAACGATTGTAGGGCAACAGTAATGTCTTCAATCATTTGTGGCACAATTGGCCTTCGCCTTCTCCCACAAGTAATTCCCAAATCGCCAATTAATTCCAGCTTCCGAATCATATTCTTGAACCGCGGTGCGGAAGGAAGACCTCTCCTAATTTCTTTAATGCGTCGATACTGGCGGAGAGCAACAGCACTATTTCTGTCGTTTTTGTGAAACGGTTTTACGTGGAAATCGCTGCTCACTTGATCCATACGCATGTTGACTGTAATGCACACTGATGCTTGTGTTTCAACCCACCGGCGCCATATTGCCAAGTTAAACATTTAGTACGCCACAGGACGTAACACTTAAATCCCTCAACAGGCAACCCTCACGGCAACCAATAATAACTGTCAGAAATTTCGCATATTCCTTAAGGACAAAAGTTTGTAAGGCTGCGAACGTCTTTACGTTTCCCATTAATAAAGCAATAATCAGGCTTCTTGGACTGCAGGTGAAACTCTCCCAACAAAGTGATAACAAAAAAGAAAAGTAACTAAACACATGAACGAGATAATTCTTTACTTAAAAGTTTTTTGTGTATCGTTTATTTTTCAGTCACAGTTGTACTCTTTTTACATTATGACCGGTTTCGGTCTCAGTGGATCGTCTCCAGATTTATATAGTTCCGTCAACAAGCTATCGTGTTTGTAGAGGAGCTACAATCGCGAAGACTTAGTTCTCCTGACCTGATTCTTACTTTGCTTCGAATAAAATGATCGATAGAATATACGAGTTTGTACAATTTCTACTTGTCTTACAATGCTCTTTTTTAAAGTTGAATTTTGGTAAAAGGTACAGATAATGGATGATGTTAAACTACTCCTAAAATGCTTTAGCAAAAGTTTTAGTAGTCACTACACAAATACGGATTATAAAAGCTGGTGTTAGAAATCGATTAAAACAAAAGGATTATACACACTAGCTGGGATAAACATGGAATATTCTTTGAATTCTCTCTCCTGTTGACTATCGCTTGGGTTTTATTACAGCTACTTCAGCTATTATTTTGAGAATCACGACTCATCAGGAGCGGATAGCTGATTAAAAAAAAATCTGTGATTGCTCTCGCTCGGTTCATTTCCTGATAATCGTTTATCTCGCCATTGCCGCGTGAACAACAAATTGGGAGGCACTCTTTCATCGTACTCCGTAGACATTGTGTGATTTTTGGTCTGCAGATTCCTTACAAGGTCCATTATATTCGCTGTTATAAGTTACGCTATTGAAACTTTTATTAAAAAAATATTTGTGTGGGAAATACTTTATACATGAGGTACTAGTCGTCTTTAGAAGAAATTGTGCACACCATACGTGAATCACAGCAATATGCGCGGAACAACAATTACTGCAAAAACAGAAGAAATAATCCAGCTGTTCCCGGTGACAATGGATATGAAACATACTAAACAAAATTGACTCAGATATGGGGATATCTTTGGTACTTATAAGTGTACAAAAGGTTACGTATGAAAAAATTCTGAAATAATTTCAACTGTATTTTCTGTGGAACAAGAGAATTAAGCGAAACGAGAGAAAACTGGAGGCTCCACTCCGTGAGACTTCATGCATCATCAACATTGTTTTCTAAATATACTTTCGCACACTTAATGAGAAACACTGATAGTTCTTTCTACTGATTTACCCAGCAGAAGAGAAGATAAAGCGTACTGTGTAGAAACAATTAAATGTCCTACCTATGAGCTTTGCTATCATGCTTCTTGCCATCTGATAGATTTTGGCCGACAATGGAACTCTCTCTTCACTCGAGTACATTCAACACTGAACATAGAACACACAAGTTTAAATTAAATAAAAATTTTGACCGCTTCTGTTGGGAATTTTTCTTTGAATCTCATCTAGCAACAACAAAAACAAAGAAGGGACAATAAAAATAAAATTTT